>NC_080021.1:66211228-71211228 GCF_030020395.1 Manis pentadactyla
TCTAATAGATCCCAATCTCAATGGAAATTCTTCTGGCTAGCTAACTGGCTCAATCTCTAATTGTCCAGCCACAACTCTACACATTATAATCCAAATATGTAACTCTCCAATGGAAACATCACTGCACCCACAATCACTTCCTTTCCCCATCCCCATAGTCTAGCATTTCCCATTAATCTCTAAGGTTTTATTTTCAAAAAGATACAGCAGGAAGTAACTAAGCATTTTGTAGGCAAGGCACAAAATGAGCATAGACTTCAAAGACAGAGCAGGTTCCAATCACAGTTCCTCCACTAGGAATTTCAACCCAGATGGGTGAACTTAGGCAAATGCCTTGGTCTCCTGAGTGCCAATTTTCCTCCTCTGCAAAATGGAGATGATAATATATACCTCACAGTGTTGTGAGGATTAATGAGATTATATACATGCAAAGCAACTAGCACAAAGGAAACTCTCAGGGAGAGAGAAACTATTATTATTTTGAAGAGTGCTCTTTCTAAGGTTAAATTGTTAGAGCTTTTACTTTGACCAGTTTAAGCTATTTTATAAAGTAAATCAGCAATAGAACCTTATTTTTTGAGCACAGAAAACCTCAATAATTTCCTTTACCCAACATGTAAAAACCAGCACCCTAAGTAGCATCACTACTTCACAGGACTTCAACTGCAGCCCACATATTCTCATGCTCAATCTCAAAGCCTCATTTTTAGCAACAAATTAATGAACACTGTGTAAAGGTCTATAGACACCTCTCTTTCCAAAGCACAGGCCAGGTTTCAGTATGAAGAATGGAAAGTGACTTTTTCTTCTATTACCCCTTTCACTTGAGACCAAGACATACTCTAGCCATTACAGATATGATATTCATTTTATCAGCCATCCTGCTATGCTCTACCACTTTAAACTGATTCAAATCAGATGAATATTTTCCAGAAAACTGTAGTGAATTATATGGGCTTGTGCTTTCTAAAAAAATACAAAAATAAAATAAATTAGCAGTTGTAACTTCTATTTTTTAGTTTAGAGAGAGTGAAATCCACAGCCTTGCACTGAAACTATAAACTCTAGCCCTATAATACTAATTATTAACATAAAATTATACTTTAAAAGAGCAAGTTTTATTAGGATGTAGAAGTCTTGAATGGGACAAAATTTCAGGGTTGTTCCCAGCTTTCTTTCAAAACAAAAGCCCAGAAGGACTTTTGGATCAATACAAATGAAAGGATTTTTTTCTGTTGCCAGTCCAAAAGACAAATTCTCCCTTAAGGAAAATTCTTCACTCCTTTAAGCAAACTCTCTATACCAACAAATAAGCCAACAAAAGCACTCCTCCCCACTTTTCCAGGTAATCAACTTCAAAACCTGAACAAATAGGAGGAGAAAGGCCCTTCCATACATAACAACCATCTCGTGAAAAAAAGTAAACAGGAAATAAAAGAATATCCCACTTTCTATTTAGAATTATTCCCAGAAGATATTATGTTTTCTTGCTTGAATGAAGGCCACTTTAGACCAAAAGGGTTGTTATAAGCCTGGTTGGGTTGGAGAGTTTTCAATAAATTTCTGTTGAAAGTTTTTTGATAAAACATGTTGTTGGGGTTAAAACTTTAAAGATTTGGAAAGGTTATTCTGGAGATCATCCACCCTGGGTGATGCAGTATCTAGAGACCTGATAAGGTTAATCCAAATTATCCGGAAGATTTCCCCTGAGACAGCAAGCGGTTCCATAAACATCACCATTGCTATCCCAAGCAGAGAAATGATAGGCTTCACTTTTGTTAGCATTTTCAAGGGGACTAAACCTGAAAATGTCGGTGAAATGAAGACTCAAGTTTATAGGCAAAGCTGTCACTGGACCTCTGAATTATGAGGCTAGACTTTCAGTAGCCGCCAAGTTATAGGTCAAGAGCTTCCAGGTCAACTTTCAGCTCTTTCACAAAACCCACTATGAAATTTCAAAGGCTTTTATGTGACGTTTTATTAACTTAGGTTAGTTTGAAAGAAAAAGATAGGCAGAGCAAAATGTGAAATTTCATTATCTTTGTCCATTGTTTTCTGCCTTTTTCACTGCACTGCTTGTAGGCTCATACATGGATAATCAATTATTCTGGACACACAGTGGGAAAGCAGGGTGAAAAGGCCAACAGGATTCTTAAAACATTTAGGGCATTTCCCACACAATAGTCAAGAACTAAAGAATCTAACTTCTTTTTCCTTTCACATTTTAATACTTAAAACCTCCAAGCTATTTAAAACTAAGTTGAAATAGTTCAGATTTTTTTCTAAATTATCATACATGTTATAATATTATAGGGAAAAACAATACAAATTTACAGATCTAAACTAAAATCCTTTCTTTATGAATCCCTTATTCATATAGTAGATATTCAATAAATATTTGTTCACAAATTCTGTTCAATTTCTGTGCTAAAAATAAAGCCAAAATGTAAGCATTAACATGTGCAAATTGTGTTGTTCCATACCCAAGTGACTGTTTATACATGCAAATAGCTCTCTGGAAAATGAAGAGTTTAAAATACATCCAGAAATGTAAACAAGAAAAGACACCATTATGTGAAAATACAGAACCATTATATCAGTGTCATTTCAAGATTTTTGTTTACTTCTCAGTCAAGTTACCTAACTCTAGCAGTGATATAGGGACATCATGATATAAAGCCCAAAATTATGGCTGTTCTCTATACTTCATTCTAAATAAACAAAGGCAAAAACAGTCCATTTGTTTCTTTCCAGCTCCACTGCTATCACCCCATACATGCTTCTAGCATCTCCTCCAATAGTCTCCTGACTGATCTCTCCAAATTCTCACTGGCCCCTCTAAAATCTGGTCGATTCACATGAAAAGTGTTTTTTTTTTTCAATATGCCCATCTGACTACATCATTTCCCCTTGCTTGAAACATTTCAATAGTTCCTTAATCAAAGAGAGGCTATCACAGAGGCCATGTGGCCTCATATTCATAAAAGGCCCAAATCTAAAGTCTGACCTTACCTCCAGATAAGGATACATAGAGAGTCACAGAGATACAGTGCCATAATTGGGAGAAGATGGTCTTTAGACCAACTTTAAATTGGTGTCCCATTACCAACCTGTAGTACACATTACCAACTCGTACCACCTGTAATACATCTGAAATTGATTTTTTTGTAATTTATGTAATTACCTTGTAAATAGCACATTTATACCAAATTTTATTTTTATATATTGAGAGCTTAAAATCACAGGCTTAGTTATTAGCCATTTTTTAGCATTTCTTCTACTTCTTTTTTTTTTTTCATATAACAAAAGTCATGGTCTAAGCTTCTCTCAGCAAAACCTTTTCTAGCAAACTTGTGATAACATGAGTGTTTAACATGGCCCACAAGATGTTGTTGCCTCAGCTCCTAACTAGACACTAAAAAAATACTCAGCCTTGTTATTTTGCCATATTCCTGCTTGCCTCTGAACTCTGGCAACTCTGACCTTCTTTCTTCTCTTCAGACAATCCATGCTCCCATCTGCCACAGACCTCCACATACACTATACCCCTGCCTGGAATATTCTCCTTCCCTCATTCTGGGCCCCCTGCAGTGTTATCTCCTTATCACCCTTCAGATCTCAGCTCAATTGCCAGTGCCTCCAGGAAGCCTTCCTTGGCTTCTCTAAGTGGACAGAATTCTCCGAATATACAGTCTGACAGCACCATGCCCTTACCTCAGTTGTAATTATTCTTTTAGTTACATGACTCTTACATTAATATCTGTCTCCCCACCAGATGTAAGTTTTAAGAGAAGAAATATCTTTTCATGGGGGGAGTGGAGTGTTGGAGGAGCAAAGTGTGTGTGCACACATACTTTCTCTTCATCCAGCACAGTTGGCTGACGCTTATTAGAAGCTTAATAGATTTGAGTTTAGTGAATGAATGTTCTTTTCATCATACTATGCTGCCTCTAAGAAAAATCTGAACAGATGTTAATTATAATCTATGTTTTAAAGAGCAATTAGAATAAAGACAGATGGTAATTGCATTTATCATCATGAGTACTTAGTAATGTATATAATGGTTTAATCTCCAAGTTCTATTCCTGAAACCAATATAATTCTGTATATCAACTATATTTTAATAAAAAAGAAGAAAAATTAAATTAAATTAAAAAAAAAAAAACTCAAATGCCAAAGGTAGCAGAGTAGGAAAAAGAAAGGACCTGGATCCTAAGAACTTAATCTACTTTGCTAACATTAGATTTTCTACACTTTTCTTCTTTATGTTTGAGATACATAAATCCATTATTTATTTAAGTTGAATAAATAAATAAAGGGCAATTATATCCAGAGCTTAATCTGTAGTGGCTCATCTGTCTAAAACAGATAAAAATTTTCCAAAAAATAGGTATATACCAAAATATTATGATAACCACTCAAAAAATATCTCTTTGCTAGTGATTTAAAGTCTAAAATATAAAACTCTAACCTCAGGTACACTAATCACCTAGAGGGAAAAATAGCACCAGTGATTTAAGAGACTATGTGGAGTTTTAACTCCCAAACAAAATTAACTGAGCCAAAATATTTGGTTGACTCTGTTCTTCACGGCTCTTTAAGCATCTGAGTCACATGGAGAAAAGGAGAGTCATTCATCACTACTTCTCAGCCATCCAGACATCCTCCAATGAATCACATCAGTGATGTGCTTTGGTTCCACTCACATCTCACTTGCTTATATGGAAAGAGTCTACAGATGACAGGTCTCTCCAACACCACAAACAATCATAGAGTATCAATAGAATGGATAAGTTAAAAATCTAAATTATATAAATAATATAGTCATAATATGTATATAATTTTAATATATTTATAATATATACACCACAAAAGTTTAACTTCCTAAAAATAAAGGAAAAGAACACCTAAACAATGGGAAATAAGAACAATTCGATTGTAGTCAAGGCAAAATTTCCCATGTTCATGTAAAAGGCATTCATTACCAGTAGTTGAATCACTGTCCACAGTGTTTACTAATTGCTAGACACCAGTCTAAGTAGTTTTATATATTTAACTTACTGAATTCTCACAATACTCTTATGAAATAAGTATTTTATCATCAACTCCACTTGAAAGATAAGGAAATTGATACACAGATTAAGTAACTTACTCGAAGTCACAGAACTGTGAGTAGAACTAGGATTGAAACCAGCCCTCTGGCTCCAGATTCTGGCTTTTGATAATTCTTAGTCTTGGATTCCAAAGTCTTAAATTCATTATATCACTCTAAAACATTCAAAATGTTAATTTTTTCATAGACACTACCAACCAACTACTTGTGAAGCTGCATATAAAGACAGCCTCTTTAACAACTGGTGTTGGCAAAATTGGACAGCTACATACAAGAGAATGAAACTGGATTATCATCTAACTCCATACACAAAAGTAAACTCAAAATGGAACAAAGACCTGAATATAAGTCATAAAACCATAAACTCTTAGAAGAAAACATAGGCAAAAATCTCTTGAGTATAAACATGAGCAACTTTTTCCTGAGCACATCTCCTTGGGCAAGGGAAACAAAAAGCAAAAATGAACAAATGGGACTACATCAAACTAAAAAGCTTCTGTGCAGCAAAGGACAACATCAGTAGAACAAAAGGCATCCTACAATATGGGAGACTATATTCATAAACAACATATCCAACAAGAGGTTAACAACCAAAATATATAAAGAGCTCACATGCCTCAACACCCAAAAAGTAAATAACCCAATTGAAGAATGGGGGGAGGATCTGAACAGACACTACTCCACAGATATTCAGATGGCCAAAGGCACATGAAAAGATATCCCACATAGCTAATCATCAGGGAAATGCAAATTAAAATCACAATGAGATATCACCTCATATCAGTTAGGATAGCAACACCCAAAAGATAAGGAACAACAAATGCTGGCGAGAATGTGGAGAAAGGGGAACCCTTCTACATTGTTGGTGGGAATGTAAATAAGTTCAACCATTGTGGAAAGCAATATGGAGGTTACTCAACAAACTAAAAATAGAAATACCATTTGATCCAGGAATTCCACTCCTAGAAATTTACCTGAAGGAAACAATATCCCTCATACAAAAAGACATATGACCCCTATGTTTATCACAGGACTATTTACAATAGCCAAATTATGGAAGCAACCTAAGTGTCCATCAATAGATGAATGAATAAAGAAGAGGTGGTACATATGCACAATGGGATATTATTCAGACATATGAAAGAAAGAAATCCTACCATTTGCAACAACATGGATGGAGCTAGAGTGTATTATGCTCAGTGAAATAAGCCAGGCAGAGAAAGACATGTACCAAGTGATTTCACTCATTTGTGGAGTATAACAAAGCAAAACTGGAGGAACGAAACAGCAGCAGACTCACAGACTCCAAAAAGGGACTAGTGGTTACCAAAGGCATGGGGTTAGGGAGGGTGCATGGAGAGGGAGGGAGAAGGGGATTAAGGGGTATTATGATTAGCACGCATAATATAAGAGTGTCATGGGAAAGACAGTGTAGCACAGAGGACAAGTAATGACGCTATAGCATCTTACTACGCTGATGGACAGTGGCTGCAATGGTATGGAGGGGGGAATCGATAATATGGGTGAATATAGTAACCACAATGTTGCTCATATGAAACCTTCATAAGATTGAATATCAATGATACATTAATTTTTAAAAATTTAAAGAAAAGGTCATAAAATATATTTTACAAAAAATATATATATACAGATGGCCAAGAGGTAGAGGAAACAGTGTTCAGCATCACTAATTATCAGGGAAATGAAAATCAAAACCACAAAGAGATATCATCACCTCACACCTATTAGAATGCCTATTATTCAAAAGATAACACATAAGTAGAATTGGTGAGAATGTGGAGAAAAGGGTACTCTCCCACACTTCTTGGGAATGTAAATTGGTTCAGAAACTATAGAAAAGAGTGTGGAAGTTCCTCAAAAATTTAAAAATAGAACCACATGTGATTCAACAATTACATTCCCAGGTATTTATCTGAAGGAAATGAAACACTAATTTGAAAAGACATACACACCTTCATGTTCATTGCAGTATCATTTACAATAGCCAAAACATGGAAGCAACCTAAGTGTCCACTGAGGAATGAATAGATAAAGTGTACCATATATATTCAGAATTATTTTGAGAATAAAATGAGTATTAATATTAATATGAGAGGGGCGGAAGATGGCGGCGTGAGTAGAGCAGCGGAAATCTCCTCCCAAAACAACATATATCTATGAAAATATAACAAAGACAACCCTTCCTAGAATAAAGACCAGAGGACACAGGACAATATCCAGACCACATCCGCACCTGAGAGAACCCAGCGCCTCGCGAAGGGGGTAAGATACAAGCACCGGCCCCGCGGGAGCCGAGCGCCCCTCCCCCCAGCTCCCAGAGGGAGAAGAGCAGGCAGAGCAGGAGGGAGACGGAGCCCAGGACTGCCGAACACCCAGCCCCAGCCATCCGGGCCAGAGTGCAGGGCGCTCGATACTAGGAAAACAGGGCAGCAAGAACAGTGAGCGGGCACTGGAGGCCGGGCGCCAGAGGACATAAGAAAAGCGTGCGACCATTTTTTTTTTGCTTTTTTGCTGTTTTGTTTTGGCAAGCGCTTTTTGGAAGTCTTAAAGGGATAGGGACTCCAATACTAGGGAAACATGGCAGAAAGACCGGTGAGCAGAGGCCTGAGGCTGGCACCGGAGAATAAAGAAAAACGAACGACCAGCTTTTTTTTTTTTTTTTAATTAAAAAAATTTTTTTTTCCTTTTTTTTTTTGGTGGTCGTTGTTTTGTTTTGGCAGGTGCTTTTTGGAAGTCTTAAAGGGGCAGGGCGGGTCACTTAAACCAGACGTAGGGAATCCGGGATCCCTGGGCACCCTAACCCCTGGGCTGCAGGGAGCAGGGAGGCCCTTACGGAGATAAATAGCCTCCCAGCAGCTCCTGCTCCAACGCGACTCCACCATTTTGGAGTAGCTGCCTGAGCTAGGCCACACCCACAGCAACAGCGGAGATTAACTCCATAGCAGCCGGGCAGGAAGCAGAAACCCTGTCTGAGCGCAGCTGCTCAGCACAAGCCACTAGAGGTCGCTGTTCTCCCAGGAGAGGAGGGCCACAAACCAACAAGAAAGGAAGTCCTTCCAGCCGTCACTCGTCCCAGTTCTGCAGACTATTCCAATCACCATGAAAAGGCAAAGCTACAGGCAGACAAAGATCACAGAGACAACACCAGAGAAGGAGACAGACCTAACCAGTCTCCCTGAAAAAGAATTCAAAATAAGAATCATAAACATGCTGACAGAGATGCAGAGAAATACGCAAGAGAAATGGGATGAAGTCCGGAAGGAGATCACAGATGCCAGAAAGGAGATCGCAGAAATGAAACAAACTCTGGAAGGGTTTATAAGCAGAATGGATAGAATGCAAGAGGCCATTGATGGAATTGAAATCAGAGAACAGGAACGCATAGAAGCTGACATAGAGAGAGACAAAAGGATCTCCAGGAATGAAACAATATTAAGAGAACTGTGTGACCAATCCAAAAGGAACAATATCCGTATTATAGGGGTCCCAGAAGAAGAAGAGAGAGGAAAAGAGATGGAAAGTATCTTAGAAGAAATAATTGCTGAAAACTTCCCCACACTGGGGGAGGAAGTAATTGAACAGACCACGGAAATACACAGAACCCCCAACAGAAAGGATCCAAGAAGGACAACACCAAGACACATAATAATTAAAATGGCAAAGATCAAGGACAAGGAAAGAGTGTTAAAGGCAGCTAGAGAGAAAAAGGTCACCTATAAAGGGAAACCCATCAGGCTAATGTCAGATTTCTCAACAGAAACCCTACAGGCCAGAAGAGAATGGCATGATATATTTAATACAATGAAACAGAAGGGCCTTGAACCAAGGATACTGTATCCAGCACGACTATCATTCAAATATGACGGTGGGATTAAACAATTCCCAGACAAACAAAAGCTGCGGGAATTTGCTTCCCACAAACCACCTCTACAGAACATCTAACAGGGACTGCTCTAGATGGGAGCACTCCTAGAAAGAGCACAGCACAAAACACCCAACATATGAAGAATCGAGGAGGAGGAACAAGAAGGGAGAGAAGAAAAGAATCTCCAGACAGTGTATATAACAGCTCAATAAGCGAGCTAAGTTAGGCAGTAAGATACTAAAGAGGCTAACCTTGAACCTTTGGTAACCACGAATTTAAAGCCTGCAATGGCAATAAGTACATATCTCTCAATAGTCACCCTGAATGTTAATGGGCTGAATGCACCAATCAAAAGACACAGAGTAACAGAATGGATAAAAAAGCAAGACCCATCTATATGCTGCTTACAAGAAACTCACCTCAAACCCAAAGACATGTACAGACTAAAAGTCAAGGGATGGAAAAACATATTTCAAGCAAACAACAGTGAGAAGAAAGCAGGGGTTGCAGTACTAATATCAGACAAAATAGACTTCAAAACAAAGAAAGTAACAAGAGATAAAGAAGGACACTACATAATGATAAAGGGCTCAGTCAAACAAGAGGATATAACCATTCTAAATATATATGCACCCAACACAGGAGCACCAGCATATGTGAAACAAATACTAACAGAACTAAAGGGAGATATAGACTGCAATGCATTCATTCTAGGAGACTTCAACACACCACTCACCCCAAAGGATAGATCCACTGGGCAGAAAATAAGTAAGGACACGGAAGCACTGAACAACACAGTAGAGCAGATGGACCTAATAGACATCTATAGAACTCTACATCCAAAAGCAGTGGAATATACATTCTTCTCAACTGCACATGGAACATTCTCCAGAATAGACCACATACTAGGCCACAAAAAGAGCCTCAGAAAATTCCAAAAGACTGAAATCCTACCAACCAACTTTTCAGACCACAAAGGCATAAAACTAGAAATAAACTGTACAAAGAAAGCAAAGAGGCTCACAAACACATGGAGGCTCAACAACACGCTCCTAAATAATCAATGGATCAATGACCAAATCAAAATGGAGATGCAGCAATATATGGAAACAAATGACAACAACAACACTAAGCCCCAACTTCTGTGGGACACAGCAAAAGCAGTCTTAAGAGGAAAGTATATAGCAATCCAAGCATATTTAAAAAAGGAAGAGCAATCCCAAATGAATGGTCTAATGTCACAATTATCGAAATTGGAAAAAGAAGAACAGATGAGGCCTAAGGTCAGCAGAAGGAGGGACATAATAAAGATCAGAGAAGAAATAAATAAAATTGAGAAGAATAAAACAATAGCAAAAATCAATGAAACCAAGAGCTGGTTCTTCGAGAAAATAAACAAAATTGATAAGCCTCTAGCCAGATTTATTAAGAAGAAAAGAGAGTCAACACAAATCAACAGTATCAGAAACGAGAAAGGAAAAATCACGACGGACCCCACGGAAATGCAAAGAATTATTAGAGACTACTATGAAAACCTATATGCTAACGAGCTGGGAAACCTAGGAGAAATGGACAACTTCCTAGAAAAATAGAACCTTCCAAGATTGACCCAGGAAGAAACAGAAAATCTAAACAGACCAATTACCAGCAACAAAATTGAAGCGGTAATCAAAAAACTACCAAAGAACAAAACCCCTGGGCCAGATGGATTTACCTCAGAATTTTATCAGACATACAGGGAAGACATAATACCCATTCTCCTTGAAGTTCTCCAAAAAATAGAGGAGGAGGGGATACTCCCAAACTCATTCTATGAAGCTAACATCACCCTAATACCAAAACCAGGCAAAGACCCCACCAAAAAAGAAAACTACAGACCAATATCCCTGATGAACGTAGATGCAAAAATACTCAACAAAATATTAGCAAACCGAATTCAAAAATACATCAAAAGGATCATACACCATGAACAAGTGGGATTCATCCCAGGGATGCAAGGATGGTACAACATTCGAAAGTCCATCAACATCATCCACCACATCAACAAAAAGAAACACAAAAACCACATGATCATCTCCATAGATGCTGAAAAAGCATTTGACAAAGTTCAACATCAATTCATGTTAAAAACTCTCAGCAAAATGGGAATAGAGGGCAAGTATGTCAACATAATAAAGGCCATCTATGATAAACCCACAGCCAACATTATATTGAACAGCGAGAAGCTGAAAGCATTTCCGCTGAGATCGGGAACTAGACAGGGATGCCCACTCTCTCCACTGTTATTTAACATAGTACTGGAGGTCCTAGCCATGGCAATCAGACAAACTAAAGAAATACAAGGAATCCAGATTGGTAAAGAAGAAGTTAAACTGTCACTATTTGCAGATGACATGATACTGTACATAAAAAACCCTAAAGACTCCACCCCAAAACTACTAGAACTGATATCGGAATACAGCAAAGTTGCAGGATACAAAATCAACACACAGAAATCTGTGGCTTTCCTATACACTAACAATGAACCAACAGAAAGAGAAATCAGGAAACAACACCATTCACAATTGCATCAAAAAAAATAAAATACCTAGGAATAAACCTAACCAAAGAAGTGAAAGACTTATACTCTGAAAACTGCAAGTCACTCTTAAGAGAAATTAAAGGGGACACTAACAGATGGAAACTCATCCCATGCTCGTGGCTAGGAAGAATTAATATCGTTAAAATGGCCATCCTGCCCAAAGCAATATACAGATTTGATGCAATCCCTATGAAACTACTAGCAACATTCTTCAATGAACTGGAACAAATAATTCAAAAATTCATATGGAAACACCAAAGTCCCCGAATAGCCAAAGCAATCCTGAGAAAGAAGAATAAAGTAAGGGGGATCTCACTCCCCAACTTCAAGCTCTACTATAAAGCCATAGTAATCAAGACAATTTGGTACTGGCACAAGAGCAGAGCCACAGACCAATGGAACAGACTAGAGAATCCAGACATTAACCCAGACGTATATGGTCAATTAATATTTGATAAAGGAGCCATGGACATACAATGGTGAAATGACAGTCTCTTCAACAGGTGGTGCTGGCAAACTGGACAGCTACATGTAGGAGAATGAAACTGGACCATTGTCTAAGCCCATATACAAAAGTAAACTCAAAATGGATCAAAGACCTGAATGTAAGCCATGAAACCATTAAACTCTTGGAAGAAAACATAGGCAAAAACCTCTTAGACATAAACATGAGTGACCTCTTCTTGAACATATCTCCCTGGGCAAGGAAAACAACAGCAAAAATGAGTAAGTGGGACTATATTAAGCTGAAAAGCTTCTGTACAGCAAAAGACACCATCAATAGAACAAGAAGCATCCCTACAGTATGGGAGAATATATTTGAAAATGACACATCCGATAAAGGCTTGATGTCCAGAATATATAAGGAGCTCACACGCCTCAACAAACAAAAAACAAATAACCCAATTAAAAAATGGGCAGAGGAACTGAACAGACAGTTCTCCAAAAAAGAAATACAGATGGCCAACAGACACATGAAAAGATGCTCCACATCGCTAATTATCAGAGAAATGCAAATTAAAACTACAATGAGGTATCACCTCACACCAGTAAGGATGGCTGCCATCCAAAAGACAAACAACAACAAATGTTGGCGAGGCTGTGGAGAAAGGGGAACCCTCCTACACTGCTGGTGGAAATGTAAGTTAGTTCAACCATTGTGGAAAGCAGTATGGAGGTACATCAAAATGATCAAAACAGACTTACCATTTGACCCAGGAATTCCACTCTTAGGAATTTACCCTAAGAACACAGCAATCAAGTTTGAGAAAGACAGATGCACCCCTATGTTTATTGCAGCACTATTTACAATAGCCAAGAATTGGAAGCAACCTAAATGTCCATCAATAGATGAATGGATAAAGAAGATGTGGTACATATACACAATGGAATACTACTCAGCCATAAGAAAAGGGCAAATCCAATCATTTGCAGCAACATGGATGGAGCTGGAGGGTATTATGCTCAGTGAAACAAGCCAAGCGGAGAAAGAGAAATACCAAATGATTTCACTTATTTGTGGAATATAAGAACAAAGGAAAAACTGAAGGAACAAAACAGCAGCAGAATCACAGAACTCAAGAATGGACTAACAGGTACCAAAGGGAAAGGGACTGGGGAGGATGGGTGGGTAGGGAGGGATAAGGGGGGAAGAAGTAGGGGGGTATTAAGATTAACATGCATGGGGGGGTAGGAGAAAAGGGAGGGCTGTACAACACAGAGAAGGCAAGTAGTGATTCTACAACATTTTGCTATGCTGATGGACAGTGACTGTAAAGGGGTTTATAGGGGAGACCTGGTATAGGGGAGAGCCTAGTAAACATAATATTCGTCATGTAAGTGTAGATTAGTGATACCAAAAACAAAGCAAAAAAAAAAAAAAGGGCAGTTCCTGTGTGGTAACCTCCAACGAGTTCTACACAAGGGTATAAAGGGCATATAAAAGTGTAGGCAAAGGGTCTGTTTGTGTTTATACAGAGGATCAAAGCCTAATTGGGCTACCCCGAAAATGAACTAAGATACGATATGAAAAAGAACTTCCAACATCTGCACCCTCTGGAAGACTCATGCCAGAAGATGATCATCAAAAAACCCCAACAAAGATCCACGCACTGCTACAGCTGTAGATGCACTCATCCCACCAGTTCCTGGACTTGCCATTGGAATGAAGAAGGAGATATCTAAGCTGGCCTGTGCATACAGTAAAACAACAAATTTGACTGGATCTATACTGTTGGAACTCAACCAAGAATTTGGAGAAGTGCAAATTGTAGCGCTCCAAAATCTTACAACTACAGACTATTTACTGTTAAAAGAACATATGGCATGTGAACAGTCCCCAGGAATGGGTTGTTTTAATTTGTCTGATTTCTCTCAGACTGTTCAAGTTCAGTTGGACAATATCCACCATATCATAGATAAGTTTTCACAAATGCCTAAGGTGCCTATCTGGTTTTCTTGGTTTCACTGGAGATGGCTGGTAATTACAGATATGCTTTGGTTATGTAACTATACTCCTATTATGTTAATGTGTGTGCGCAATTTAAGTAGTAGCTTAAAACCTATATATGCTGAAGTTACTCTGCAAGAAGATATGTCAAAGAAATAATCAATCTTTCCATGTTTTCTTCCGCCTGCTACTTCTATAGCTTTTCTTCTTCCTTCCTAATTACAACCCTTAAATAGAATTCGTGCCTCATATCAAATTTACTGAGTATCATAATTCTTCCAAGTGGTAAAGATACCTCAAGACAAATGCTGGGCATAGAAGCCACAGGGCATAAATATGCAAAGAAGTAAAAAGCTAACCTTTTCAAACAATAAGGCTTCCCTCTCACTTACCAACTTCACATTTCCCTGTATGGCCCTGGAAGATGACTGGTTAGCCAGAGACGGGTAAGATTCCTCAAGGGAGGAACAACCTAAGACAGGCACAGTCGCAGGGGGGCCATCAGGTGAGAAATTGGGGATCAGCAGAGGTGAGGCTTAGAACCTCACCCCCCCTGTTCTGAGAGAAATCTTCTGCATACGTGGATGTTTTATTGCCCTGGTCTAGCTTGGATTAACACATAGTCTACAGGCACACACCTGATCATCTACATTTGCTCTCTTACAACACTAAACTATGTTTTCTACCTTTATCTTGTATCTACCTACCACTTCAGCATTTTATTAAAAATAATAATAATAAAGAGAGAAATGTGGTATCCACATATAAATCAAGTATAAAAACCAAATGAGTATTCATATTTGAACTGACTGTTTAGAGTTCATAATGCATGAGCAAAACCGAAAGTTTCTGTGATGACTGCCCTTGTACTGTTCACTATGTAACTTATTCATTATGTAAGAATTTGTTCTCCATGTAAGAACTTGTTTGTTATGCCTCAGAAGATTGGAGACTGATGAAAATTAGGCTTGGGGTGGATTAATGATTGTGCATTGAGCATTGACTCCCCTATACAGAATTTTATTGTCGTTAACAACCATTTGATCAATAAATATGAGAGATGCCCTCACAAAAAAAAAAAAAAAAAAAAAAAAGGACAGACTTCCAATGGTAAAATAAATAAGTAACCGGGATGTAATGTATAGCATAAGGAATATAGTCAAGATATTGTAACAGCTTGGTAGGGTGATAGCTGGAACCTAGAATTATGTATATAAATGTTCTACCACTGTGTTGTACACTTGAAACTAATGTAATGTAATACTGTGTGTCAACTACCCTTCAATAAAAAATAATTAATTTAAAAAATAAAATAAAATAATAATATTAATATGATATATAATATTATATATAACATTAACTAAATAGAATATTATTCAGTCATAAAAATATAATGAAATCTTGCCATTTAAAACAACATGGATGTAACATGAGGGCATTATGCTAAGTAAATTAAGTCAGAGAAAAACAGATTGTATATAATCTCACTTATATGTGGAATCTAAAAACAAAACAAAACAAACAAAAAATGAAAAAACAAACTCAGGGATACAGAGTCCAGATTGGTCATTCCTAGGAGCAGAGGGTAGGGGGTGGGCAGAATGGTTGAAGGGGGTTAAAAGTACCAACTTACATCTATAAAATAAGTCATGGAGATGTAAGGTACAGCATGATGACTGCAGTTAATAATAATCCATATTTGAAAGTTGTTAAGACAGTAAAACTTACATATTTCATCACAAGAAAATTCAATTTTGTAACAATATATGGTGATAGATATTAACCAGTCTTACTGTACTGATCATTACACTGTATATACAAATACTGAACCATTATGTTGTACACCTAAAACTAATATGTTATATGCCAATTATACTTAAATCAAATAAATATAATACAATGAAATAAATTGCACAGAAGCACTATAAACTAACACTATTTTGAAGAAAATTGGGCCTCAGGGTAGTTGAGCGACTTTCACAAGGCCACACAGCCAAGTCCAGAGCCCACAATAAAATAACTATTGGTCTAATTCTAAAATTCATATGGAACTACAAAAGACCCCAAATAGCCAAAACAATCCTGAGAAGGAAGATTGAAGCTGGGGTGATTATGCTCCCTAACTTCAAGCTCAACTACAAAGCCACAGTCATCAAGACAATTTGGTACTGGCACAAGAACAGACCCATAGATCAGTGGAACAGAATAGAGAGCCTGCACATATACGGCCCACACATATATGGCCAATTACTCTATGAAAAAGGAGCCATGGATATACAATGGAGAAATGACAGCATCTTCAACAACTGGTGTTAGCAAAACTGGACAGCTACATATAAGAGAATGAAATTGGGTTACTGTCTAATTCCATACACGAAAGTAAACTAAAAATGGATCAAAGACCTGAATGTAAGTCATGAAACCATAAAACTCTTAGACAAAAACATAGGCAAAACTCTCTTGAGCAACTTTTTCTTGAACGTATCTCCTCAGGCAAGGGAAACAAAAGCAAAAATAAACAAATGGCACTACATCAAATTAAAAAGATTGTGTACAGCAAAGAACACCATCAGCAGGACAAAAAGACATCCTACAATATGGGATAATTCATTAATAAATGACTTATCCCATAAGGAGTTAACATCCAGAATACATAAGGAGCTCACACACCTCAACACCCAAAAATCAAATAATCCAATTGAAAAATGGGTGGAGTATCTGCACAGACACTTCTCCAAAGAAGAAATTCAGATGGCAAACAGGCACATGAAGAGATGCTCCACATTGCTAATCATCAGAGAAATAAAAATTAAAACCACAATGAGATATCACCTCACACCAGTTAGGATGGCCAAAATACAAAAGACAAGAAACAACAAATGCTGGCATGGATGTGGAGAAAGGGGAACTGTCCTACACTGTTGGTAGGAATGTAAGTTAGTTCAACCATTGTGGAAAGCAATATTGGCAGTTCCTCAGAACACTAAAATTAAAAATACCATTTGGCCCAGTTATCCCACTCCTAGGAATTTACCCAAAGAAAACAAGATTCCTGATTCAAAAAGACATATGCACTCCTATGTTTATCACAGTAGTATTTACAATAGCCAAGACATTGAAGCAACCAAAGTGTCGATCAATAGATGAATGGACAGAGAAGAGGTGGTACATATACATAATGGAATATTATTCAGCCATAAAAAGAAGACAAATCCTATCATTTGCAACAACATGGATAGAGCTAGAGGGCATTATGCTCAGTAAAATAAGCCAGACAAAGCCAAGTACCAAATGACTTCACTCACTTGTGGAGTACAAAAAAAAAACCAATGGAGCAAATCAGCAGCAGACTCACAGACTCCAAGAACGAACTAGTGGTTATCAAAGGGGAGGGGTTGGGAAGGGTAGGTGGGGAGGGAAGGAGAAAGGGATTAATAGGTTTTATGATTATCACAAATGTACCGGGGGTACGGGGAAGGCAGTACAGCACAGAGAAGACGAGTAATGACACTACAGAATCTTACTACGTTGATAGAAGGTGACTGCAATGGGAGTGGTGAGGACTTGATAATATGGGTGAATGTTGAAACCACAATGTTGCTCATGTTAAACCTTCATAAGATTGTATATCAATGATACTTTTTTTAAAATCTTAAAGAAAATAAAAAACTATTTGGTGTTCTGAAATGCTGGATTCAGCAAATTCCCAAAACTCATGTTTGATTCTTATTCACAAGGAGAATGAAAACAGAGCAGAATGATGGAGGCAAGGGGAATAGATTCAGTAACTAACTGCCAAGAGAATGTCTATGCATGAGGAAGAGAAGGAGGAGTAAAACTTAATCACTCATTTATTAAGAAAAGGAAATATTGTAAGTAAAGTTTAGAAAAGGTCTGTTAGGGCAACTTTTATGACAGTATAAACCTAAATGACAAATATTGTGTAAAAAAAAGGTTATATAACCATACAATGATAATAAAATAATAATAGCAACAATTGTGATAGTGTTTAATAAGTATCAGATCTTATTTACATTTTACAGCTTTACATTTATAAACTCATTTAATCCTCAGAATCATTCTGAAAGATAAGTACTATTCACATTTTGAAGATGAGGAAACTAAGGAATATAGAACCTAAGAAAGTGATAAAAGATGCAACTCAAGCAATTTAAGCCAAAAGCCTTACTAAACTTACTTTTAAGATATTCATAGTGGAAGGCTACATTTTCTGTTGTTATATAAGTGTTTATATGATTTGTATGTAAGATCTCATATGCTAAATCCAATTCACATATGAAACCATGTTCACTGTGCTTCTTTAAAATAAATTTTAAGTCTATAAATTTCTTTTTTGAAGAAGGGATTATGCTAATTTTCTGTTAAAGTACATTTTAATATGAAACCTAAAAAAAAACTGGTGAAGAACACATAGCAGACCATGAGCATGCACTCTAACTTTAATGATAGTTAAAATCTCTGCTATTTTTGTAATCCATAATTTCTTAGACCTCCATTCTTTCTTCCTTCATTCCTTCCTTTTCTCCTTCTTTAGTCCAAAAGTCATCAGGCAGACAAACCCCATTTGGACAGTGGTATCCTTCAGGAAGATGACATAAGCTGGATTCAAAAAGGCAACCTGACCAGCTCAGTAACATTGCCTCTTGAAGACAGTGTTGGAACTAAGTGGAAGGGACAGCCTGGTCACAGCTAATAATGGCAACCCATGTGAAAATGGTGTTGGAATAAGGAAGCAGGACAGTCTGACAATGTGAGTACTTGTTTACATACAAATGATTGAACAAATGAATAAATATATTGATGATAATGGGAGCCAGGTTTCTCAGTGATTGAGAAGAACCCTATGATATTGGATTGGAATTGGATTTATCAATATAAACTCATCATTCAGATTACATAAATATAGATGTAAAGGGATGTGTGTATTTGTGTGCTTCTTAGCTCTGGCCTGGGAATAGCAACACCCTAACAGCAATGGGCACACTTAACACCAGATCCTGTTTTCTAAATTCTACTTTCCACTAAAAGGAACTAGGACTTCTCAGAGAAATGGCTGGATCCTGGGCTGGGCAAGGGAAGTACAAGATGAACCTAAACCATCTTTTGGCACCAAGAGGTAAAGAATGCTAAAAAATCATGATGATATGTCAAAAAGACACAGAAACCAACTTGAAGAGGCACCATAAGGCCAAATCTGGGTCAAAATATTCAAAATAACAACAAATTATAAACTATTGAATAAAATAAGAATTAATGAGTCTACAATGATATAAACAAATGAATAAATGGAGAGAAAAGAAAACTGCTTATACTAAAACACCACTAATGTACACTAAATGTAGAGGAATAATGGAATTAGAAAAACAGCACTTAGAAACCACCAAAGTAATAATTAATTCAAGCACAATACATCAATAGATGTTAAATCCAGTGAGTAAAAATCATGTGAGGGACAGGTATGTATATACTTTCAAAGTATTTCCACTTATTTAATCACAAAGATATATTTAATCACAAAAAAAAGGCAACATTACACTGGAGATTCTTGGGAAACATTATGGCAATCAAGTCATGAGAGTTTATATACACTACCAGCAAAGGAGAAAGTCAGTATCATGTGCCATCCAACAGGAATGCAATGATAAAACACCTCATTGTTTTTGTAATATTTTTGCCACAAGCTGCATAACCTGCTCATGTGGAAACATTCGTAAAACTTGAAATTAAGGGACATTCTACAGTTATGGATCTGTGATTTTAAAATAATAAAATGATATGAAATTCAAAGGAAATTATTGACAAAAGAGTTTAATTAAGATCTCAAATAGATGATGAAATGTGAAACAGAATAAAATGAAATTGTGATTTGTATATTAACCAGAAAGTTCATAGAAATTTGGTGAGCTATTTCTTTATTGAAGCACTTAAATAAGCAGAAATCTTTATTTTTAATTATATCCTTATTTACAGCTGAGAGATTGGAGGGGGAAAAGATGGCAGCATAAGAAGTGGGGCAGAAATATCTTCCCAAAACTACATATAATATGAAAATACAACAAATACAACTAATTCTAAAAGAGTGACCAGAAATAAGATTGCACCAGCCAGCCTTCACCTGGGAAAAGAGAACATCTCATGGAAAAGGGATTATGAAAAGGCAGAAGAAACTTGTTCAATCCAAAATCCCTCAAACACCAGAAGGAGGGCTCAGGGAAACTGAAATCACCAATCTTCCTGAAAAAGAATTCAAAAAAAAAATTAAGCATGCTAATGAAGCTACAGAAAAATATTCAAGATCTAAGGGATGACTTCAAGAGAGAGATAGACACTTTGAAAAATACAGTAGCTGAAATGAAACATGCAATGGAGAGATTTAAAAGCAGATTTAATGAGATAGAGGAGATGGTAAATGGAATAGAAATTAGAAAACAGGAATACAAAGAAGCTGAGGCAGAGAGAGAAAAAAGGATCTCTAGGAACAAAATAATATTAAGAGAACTGTGTGACCAATCCAGATGGAACAATATTGTCATTATAGGAGTACCAGAAGAAGAAGAGAGAGAAAAAGGGATAGAAAGTGCCTTTGAAGAAATAATTGCTGAAAACTTCCCCAATCTGGGGAAGGAAATACTCTCTCAGGCCATGGAAGTCCACAGACCTTCCAAGACAAGGGACCCAAGGAAGACAACACCAAGACATATAGTAATCAAAATGGCAAAGATGAAGGACAAGGACAGAGTACTAAAAGCAGCCAGAGAGAGAAAAAAGATTACAAAGGAAAACCCATCAGGCTATCATCAGACTTTTCAGCAGAAACCTTACAGGCCAGAAGGAAGTAGCGTGATATATTTTATGCAATGACACAGAAGGGCCTCAAACCAAGAATATTCTACCCAGCAAGATTATCATTTAAATTTGAAAGAGGGATTAAACAATTTCAAGATAAGCAAAAGTGGAGGTAATTTACCTCCCACAAACCATCTCTACAGTGTATTTTGGAGGGACTGTTATAGATGGAAGTACTCCTAAGGCTAAATAGCTATCAACAGAAAAAATAAAACCACAGTAAAGGAAGTAGACCAATTAATTACTAAGCAAATGCAAAATTAAAAAACTACCACCAAAATCAGTCAAGGGATACACAAAAAGTACAGAATATGACACCTAATATATAAAGAGTGGAATAGGAAGAAAAAGAAGGGGGGCAGGAAGAACATTTGGATTGTGTTTGAAATAGTGTACTAAATGAGTTAAGTTAGACTGTTAGATAGTAAAGAACAACATGGATTGAGCTAGAAGGTATTATCCCCAGTGAAATAAGCCAGGTGGAGAAAGACAAGTATCAAATGATTTAACTCACATGTGGAGTATAACAACAAAGCAGAAACTGAAGGAACAAAACAGCAGCAGATTCACAGACTCCAAGAAGGGACTAGCAGTTACCAAAGAGAAAGGGATTGGGGAGGGTGGGTGGGAAGGGAAGGAGATGGGGATTAAGGGGTATTATTATTAGCATACATAATAGAGGGAGGGCACGGGGAAGGCAATATAGCACAGGGAAGACAAGTAGTGACTCTATCACATCTTACTACGCTGATGGATAGTGATTGTAATGGGGTATGTCGTGGGGACTTGATAATAGGGGGACATGTAGTAACCACAGTTTTGCTCATGTGAAACCATCGTAAGGTTGTATATCGATGATACCTTAATAAAAATAAATATATATATATACATATTTTTTTATTATTTTGGTATCATTAATCTACAATTACATGAAGAACATTATGTTTACTAGATTCCCCCCTTCACCAAGTCCCCCCCACATACCCTTTCACAGTCACTGTCCATCTGCATAGTAAGATGCTGTAAAACCACTACTTGTCTTCTCTGTGTTGCACAGCCCTCCCCGTACCCCCCATGCACTATATATGCTAATCATAATGCCCTCTTTCATTGTCCCCACCCTTATCCCTCTCTTCCCTCCCATCCTCCCCAGTTCCTTTCCTTTGGTAACTATTAGTCCATTCTTGAGTTCTGTGATTCTGCTGCTGTTTTGTTCCTTCAGTTTTCCTTTGTTCTTATACTCCACATATGAGTGAAATCATTTGGTACTTGTCTTTCTCTGCCTGGCTTATTTCACTGAGCATAATACCTCTAGCTCCATCCATGTTGTGGCAAATGGTAGGATCTGTTTTTTTCTTATGGCTGAGTAATATTCCATTGTGTATATGTACCACACCTTCTTTATCCATTCATCTACTGATGGACATTTAGGTTGCTTCCATATCTTGGCTGTTGTAAACAGTGCAGCGATAAACATAGGGGTGCATCTGTCTTTTTCAAACTGGGGTGCTGCATTCTTAGGATAAATTCCTAGAAGTGGAATTCCTGGGACAATTGGTATTGTTATTTTGAGCATTCTGAGGAACCTCCATACTGCTTTCCACAATGTTTGAACTAATTTACATTCCCCCCAGCAGTGTAGGAGAGTTCCCCTTTCTCCACAACCTCGCCAACATTTGTTGTTGTTTGTCTTTTCGATGATGGTGATCCTTACTGGTATGAGGTGATATCTTATTGTGGTTTTAATTTGCATTTCTCTGATGATTAGTGATGTGGAACATCTTTTCATGTGCCTGTTGGACATCTGGATTTCTTCTTTAGAGGACTGTCTATTCAGCTCCTCTGCCCATTTTTTAATTGGATTATTTGCTTTTTGTTTGTTGAGGCGTGTAAGCTCTTTATATATTTTGGATGTCAATCCTTTATCGGATCTGTCATTTATGAATATGTTCTCCCATACTGTAGGATACCTTTTCGTTCGATTGATGGTGTCCTTTGCTGTACAGAAGCTTTTCAGCTTGATATAGTCCCACTTGTTCATTTTTACCTTTGTTTCCCTTGCCTGGGGAGATATGTTCATGAAGAAGTCACTCATGTTTATGTCCATGAGATTTTTGCCTATGTTTTTTTCTAAGAGTTTTATGGTTTCATGACTTACATTCAGGTCTTTGATCCATTTGGAGTTTACTTTTGTGTATGGGGTTAGACAGTGATCCAGTTTCATTCTCTTACATGTAGCTGTCCAGTTTTGCCAGCACCATCTGTTGAAGAGACTGTCATTTCCCCATTGTATGTCCATGGCTACTTTATTGTATATTAATTGGCCATATATGTTTGGGTTAAAATCTGGAGTCTGTTCCACTGGTCTGTGGCTCTGTTCTTGTGCCAGTACCAAATTGTCTTGATTACTGTGGCTTTGTAGTAGAGCTTGAAGTTGGGAAGTGAGATCCGCCTCACTTCATTCTTCCTTCTCAGGATTGCTTTGGCTATTCGGGGTCTTTGACGGTTCCATATGAATTTTTTTTTAATTTTATTTTGGTATCATTAATCTACAATAACGTGAAGGACATTATGTTCACAATGCTCCCCTCCTCACCAGGTCCCCCCACATACCCGTTCACAGTCACGGTCCATCTGCATAGTAAGATGCTGTAAAACCACTACTTGTCTTCTCTGTGTTGCACAGCCCTCACCATGCCCCCCCACACACACTATACATGTTAATTGTAATGCCCCCTTTCTTCTTTCCCGCCCTTATCCCTCCCTTCCCACCCACTCCCCCCCAGTCTCTTTCCCTTTGGTAACTGTTAGTCCATTCTTGGGTTCTGTGCTTCTGCTGCTGTTTTGTTCCTTCAGTTTTCTTTTGTCCTTATACTCCACATATGAATGAAATCATTTGGTACTTGTCTTTCTCTGCCTGGCTTATTTCACTGAGCATAATACCTCTAGCTCCATCCATGTTGTGGCAAATGGTAGGATCTGTTTTTTTCCTTATAGCTGAGTAATATTCAGTTGTGTATATGTACCACATGTTCTTTATCCATTCATCTACTGATGGACATTTAGGTTGCTTCCATATCTTGGCTATTGTAAATAGTGCAGCGATAAACATAGGGGTGCATCTCTTTTTCAAACTGGAGTGCTGCATTCTTAGGGTAAACTCCTAGAAGTGGAATTCCTGGGTCAAATGGTATTTCTATTTTGAGCACTTTGAGGAACCCACATACTGCTTTCCACAATGGTTGAACTAATTTACATTCCCACCAGCAGTGTAGGAGGGTTCCCCTTTCTCCAGAAACTCACCAACATTTGTTGTTGTTTGTCTTTTGGATGGTAGCTATCCTTACTGGTGTGAGATGATATCTCATTGTGGTTTTAATTTGCATTTCTCTGATGACAAGCGATGTGGAGCATCTTTTCATGTGTCAGTTGGCCATCTGAATTTCTTCTTTAGAGAACTGTCTATTCAGCTCCTCTACCCATTTTTTAATTGGATTATTTGCTTTTTGTTTGTTGAGGTGTGTGAGCTCTTTATATATTTTGGATGTCAACCCTTTTTCAGATCTGTCATTTATGAATATATTCTCCCATACTGTAGGATACCTTTTTGTTCTATTGATGGTGTCCTTTGCTGTAAAGAAGTTTTTCAGCTTGATATAGTCCCATTTGTTCATTTTTGCTTTTGTTTCCCTTGCCCAAGGAGATATGTTCAAGAAGAAGTCACTCATGTTTATGTCCATGAGATTTTTGCCTATGTTTTTTTCTAAGAGTTTTATGGTTTCATGACTTACATTCAGGTCTTTGATCCATTTGGAGTTTACTTTTGTGATTGGGGTTAGACAGTGATCCAGTTCCATTCTCTTACATGTAGCTGTCCAGTTTTGCCAGCACCATCTGTTGAAGAGACTGTCATTTCCCCATTGTATGTCCATGGCTCCTTTATCGAATATTAGTTTACCATATATGTTTGGGTTAATGTTTGCAGTCTCTATTCTGTTCCATTGGTCTGTGGCTCTGTTCTTGTGCCAGTACCAAACTGTCTTGATTACTGTGGCTTTGTAGTAGAGCTTGAAGTTGGGGAGTGAGACACCCCCCCCTCACTTTATTCTTCCTTCTCAGGATTGCTTTTGCTATTCGGAGTCTTTGGTGTTCCATATGAATTTCTGAACTATTTGTTCCAGTTCATTGAAGAATGCTGTTGGTAATTTGATAGGGATTGCATCGAATCTGTATATTGCTTTGGGCAGGATGGCCATTTTGACGATATTAATTCTTCCTAGCCAGGAGCTTGGGATGAGTTTCCATTTGTGAGTGACCTCTTTAATTTCTCTTAAGAGTGTCTTGTAGTTTTCAGGGTATAGGTCTTTCACTTCCTTGGTTAGGTTTATTCCTAGGTATTTTATTCTTTTTGATGCTATTGTGAATGGAATTGTCTTCCTGATTTCTCTTTCTGTTAGTTCATTGTTAGTGTATAGGAAAGCTGCAGATTTCTGTGTGTTAATTTTGTATCCTGCAACTTTGCTGAATTCCGATATTAGTTCTAGTAGTTTTGGAGTGGAGTCTTTAGGGTTTTTTATGTACAATATCATGTCATCTGCAAATAGTGACAGTTTGACTTCTTCTTTACCAATCTGGATTCCTTGCATTTCTTTGTTTTGTCTGATTGCCATGGCTAGGACCTCCAGTACCACGTTGAATAACAGTGGGAAGAGTGGGCATCCCTGTCTTGTTCCCGATCTCACAGGAAAAGCTTTCAGCCTCTCGCTGTTCAGTATGATGTTAGCTGTGGGTTTATCATATATGGCCTTTATTATGTTGAGGTACTTGCCCTCTCTGCCCATTTTGATGAGAGTTTTTATCATGAATCGATGTTGAATTTTGTTGAATGCTTTTTCAGCATCTATGGAGATGATCATGTGGATTTTGTCCTTCTTTTTGTTGATGTAGTGGATGATGTTAATGGATTTTTGAATGTTGTACCACCCTTGCATCCCTGGGATGAATCCCACTTGGTCATGGTATATGATCCTCTTGATGTATTTTTGAATTCGGTTTGCTAATATTTTGTTGAGTATTTTTGCATCTATGTTCTTCAGGGATATTGATCTGTAGTTTCTTTTTTGGTGGAGTCTTTGCGTGGTTTTGGTATTAGGGTGATGTTAGCTTCATAGAATGAGTTTGGGAGTATTCCCTCTTCTTCTATTTTTTGGAAAACTTTAAGGAGAATGGGTGTTATGTCTTCTCTGTATGTCTGATAAAATTCTGAGGTAAATCCATCTGGCCCAGGGGTTTTGTTCTTGAGTAATTTTTTGATTACCACTTCAATTTCGTTGCTGGTAATTGTTCTGTTTAGATTTTCTGTTTCTTTCTGGGTCAGTCTTGGAAGGTTCTATTTTTCTAGGAAGTTGTCCATTTCTCCTAGGTTTCCCAGCTCGTTAGCATATAGGTTTTAATAGTATTCTCTAATAATTCTTTGTATTTCTGTGGGGTCCGTCGTGATTTTTCCTTTCTCATTTCTGATACTGTTGATTTGTGTTGACTCTCTTTTCCTCTTAATTAGTCTGGCTAGAGGCTTATCTATTTTGTTTATTTTCTCAAAGAACCAGCTCTTGGTTTCATTGATTTTTGCTATTGTTTTATTCTTCTCAATTTTATTTATTTCTTCTCTGATCTTTATTATGTCCCTCCTTCTGCTGACCTTAGGCCTCATTTGTTCTTCTTTTCCCAATTTTGACATTAGACCATTCATTTGGGCTTGTTCATCCTTTTTTAAATATGCTTGGGTTGCTATATACTTTCCTCTTAAGACTGCTTTTGCTGTGTCGCACAGAAGTTGGGGCTTAGTGTTGTTGTTGTCATTTGTTTCCATATATTGCTGGATCTCCATTTTAATTTGGTCATTGATCCATTGATTATTTCGGAGCATGTTGTAAAGCCTCCATGTGTTTGTGAGCCTTTTTGCTTTCTTTGTACAATTTATTTCTCGTTTTATACCTTTGTGGTCTGAAAAGTTGGTTTGTTAGGATTTCAATATTTTGGAATTTACTGAGGTTCTTTTTGTGTCCTAGTATGTGGTATATTCTGGAGAATGTTCCATGTGCACTTGAGAAGAATGTGTATCCTGTTGCTTTTGGATGTAGAGTTCTATAGATGTCTATTAGGTCCATCTGTTCTAGTGTGTTGTTCAGTGCCTCTGTGTCCTTACTTATTTTCTGTCTGGTGGATCTGTCCTTTGGAGTGAGTGGTGTGCTAAAGTCTCCCAAAATGAATGCATTGCATTCTATTTCCTCTGTTAATTCTGTTAGTATTTGTTTCACATATATTGGTGCTCCTGTATTGAGTGCATGTATGTTTATAATGGTTATATCCTCTTGTTGTATTGAGCCCTTTATCATTATGTAATGTCCTTCTTTATCTCTTGTTACTTTCTTTATTCTGAAGTCTATTTTGTCTGATACTAGTTTGCAACACCTGCTTTTTTCTCTCTGTCGTTTGCATGGAATATCTTTCTCCATCCCTTGACTTTTAATCTGTGCATGTCTTTGGGTTTGAGGTGAGTCTCTTGTAAGCAGCATATAGATGGGTCTTGCTTTTTTATCCATTCTATTACTCTGTGTCTTTTGATTGGTGCATTCAGTCCATTTACATTTAGGGTGATTATTGAAAGATATGTACTTATCGCCATTGCAGGCTTTAGATTAGTGGTTACCAAAGGTTCAAGGTTAGCTTGTTTACTACCTTACTGTCTGACCTCACTTGCTTATTGAGCTGTTATAAACACTGTCTGATGATTATTTCTTTCCCTTCTTTTTCCTCCTCCTCCATTCTTCATATGTTGGGTGTTTTGTTCTGTGCTCTTTTTTGGAGTGCTCCCATCTAGAGCAGTCTCTCTAAAATACCCTGTAGAGGTGGTTTGTGGGAAGCGAAGTCCCTCAACTTTTGCTTGTCTGGGAATTGTTTAATCCCTCCTTCATATTTAAATGATAATCGTGCTGGATACAGTAAGCTTGGTTCAAGGCCCTTCTGTTTCTTTGCATTAAATATATCATGCCATTCTCTTCTGGCCTGTAAGGTTTCCGTTGAGAAGTCTGATGAGAGCCTGATGGGTTTTCCTTTGTAGGTGACCTTTTTTCTCTTTCTGGCCGCCTTTAATACTCTGTTCTTGTCCTTGATCTTTGCAATTTTAATTATTATGTGTCTTGGTGTTGACCTCTTTGGATCCCATCTCTCGGGAGTTCTGTGTGCCTCCGTAGTCTAAGCAATTATTTTCTCCCCCAGTTTGGGGAAGTCTCAGCAATTATTTCTTCAAAGACACTTTCTATCCCTTTTTCTCTCTCTTCTTCTTCTGGTACCCCTATAATGCGGATATTGTTCCTTTTGGATTGGTCACACAGTTCTCTTAATACTGTTTCATTCCTGGAGATCCTTTTATCTCTCTCTGCATCAGCTTCTATGTGTTCCTGTTCTCTGGTTTCTATTCCATCAATGGCCTCTTGCATCTTATCCATTCTGCTTTTAAATCCTTCCAGAGTTTGTTTCACTTCTGTAATCTCCCTCCAGACTTCATCCCTTAGCTCTTGCATATTTCTCTGCAGCTCTGTCAGCATGTTTATGATTTTTATTTTGAATTATTTTTCAGGGAGACTGGTTAGGTCTGCCTCTGCAGATCCTTTCTCAGGTGTTGTTTGAAGTATCTTGGACTAGACCAGATTTTTTGCCTTTTCATTGTGATAGCAGTGGTTATAGGCAGGTTGTGGGTGTGTCCACTGGGAGAAGAAAGTCCTTTCCTGCTTGCTGGATGCCTTGCCCTTCTTCACTGCCTGTGACGGTTACCCTCACTCTTGGAGCAGCCACCGGGTTATTCCCCTAAGCTGCTGTGGGCGGGGTCTCTGTCAGAGCAGCACGGAGCCCTGCAGGGAGTTGCAGGCACACCAGGTGCGCTCTCCTCCATGCTAGCAGCACCCCTGCCAGGCAGCTGTGTGGCAGCAGCAGCCTTTGGGTCTGGCCCAGGTAGCTGTGCATTGGGCTGGGATTCTGGTCGGCTGCTGGGAGCACACCTGCTCCCTCTGGCTCCGCTGCAGGTGCGCACAGGGCTCTTCTGCGCAGGCCTCTACCGGACTCCTCTGGCTTCACTGATGCCAGCGCGTGCGAGCTGCGCCCGGGCTGTTCAGTCACGCCACTGCGGGCTAGCACAAGCCTCTCCTACAGCGCATGGATCTGCTCCTGGTCCTTTCCAGCACTGCCATCCCCAGTACGCGCTGCCACTCTCCAGCTACTGGGCCGGTGTGTCGGGGTCCGCGCCAGTTGGAGGAACGACTGGCAGGCTGCTTAGTGCCATGAGGGGCTTCAGAGCTGCACTGCCTCCCTGGAGTTTAGGGCGCCTAAGTTTCCCCGGTATTCCCAGCTGCCGGGACAACTTCGTCCAGCTATGGGGTCCCTGTCTCTTTAAGACTTGCAGAAAGCACTCACTTTTCTTTTATCTCAGGGGCGCCAGTTGCAGGGACCTGCCCACAGGTTTTGCTTTTCCATTTCCCTAATATCCAGCACCCCGTGCACCTTGTGTCTGCATTCCGGGTGCAGATTTCTAGAGCTGGTTGTTTAGCAGTCCTGGGCTTTCACTCCCTCCCCGTTCTGACTCCTTTCCTCCCACCGGGTTTTGGGGTGAGGGAGTGTTCGAGTCCCACCTGGCCGCGGCTTGTATCTTACCCCCTTCATGTGATGCTGAGTTCTCGCAGATGTAGATGTATCCTGGCTGTTGTACTACATCCACTGGTGTCTCTTTTAGGAATAGTTTTATTTATTGTATTTTCATAAATACATATGTTTTAGGGAGGAGATTTCCTCTGAACTACTCACGCCGCCATCTTCCCATCCATATATATATTTTTTTAAAGCTGAGAGATCACTTAGTCTTTCCTTACACAGTTGGAAACTAAGGCCCAGAAAATAGACCTACAATGCTATGATTTTATCAAACTCACAGAATATTATTAGTAGATAATATTTTCCTTAAAAAATCTTAGGTAATTTTCTTATGTCTTAAAACCATTACAGTAAAAGCCTATTTTCACAGTTCAAATAATGCCTCAGCTAATTTTTTGTAAAGTGTAGACATGTTTTCAGTTACTGATTTTCCCAAAACTTTATGAATTTAAACTCAAAATTTTTATTCACATTAAAGTCCTTAATTAATCTTTCATTAGAAATGACTATTTTTTAACACTGTGTCCCTCAAATTTCTCAGGAACTGAAAGAACATTTAGACCAACTTAAGAACAGATTTTGGGTACAATTGAGTTGCACAGATACTGCAGTAAATATTGTGAATTTCTCCTTAACCCTCATTCCAGTCTTATCCTCTTGCCAGTAGTTGGTTCAAGGGTGCATATAACCATCAGGAGCATAGGGATATAGAAGTGAGTCTTTTCTCCAGGATGATATTGAACTGCTAGAAGCCATATTATGATCATAAAAAGGAGTCTAAGGATGGAGCCAAAGCTATGAATGACAAAGAGATATGGAAGACTCACAGTGTCCAATAACATTGCTTATCCACTGAATCTACCAACCCTAGCGTTTGCTTTATCTCAAGATTTTCTATTATACAAAATAACAAATATCATTATTTAAACCAGTTTGAGATGGGTTTTCTGTGGCAGCTAAAAGTATCTTGATACATAAATATCAATAAAAAATATATAAGATCAGATCAATTTTCCTACAAAGAAAATAAGTCTTAAATATACATAAATATAAAGTATCATCCATAGGCCTCAAATGACTTAATAGGTTCCATATCTCAACCGGTTTCTGGAAGGTTACACTACTGTGCAGTTTGTAAGCAAGAGTGCAGAGTTGCCACAGAAGCCTCCCACCATGTCCCTCATTAACAGTATATTCTACCTCAAGGTTTATTCACAAGTTTCTGTAATTCAATGCTTAGCATCGCTAAACATGGGTTAGCCAAACCCAGGAGATCACAGAGGTGAGTACAGCAAACAGCCCCATCAAGGTCACTGTAGAGAGCAGTCAACATAAGTTGCTTGTTAAAAACGTGTGCTCCTAATACCAAACCCTGGCACCTTGTTCAAAGCACCCATCCTAGGTAGCCAGGCTTGACCTTTAGGACGCCAAGCACAAAATGCTGAGTTGGAGAATTTTCAGATGGAATGAAGAGATGAGATAATAGCTGAGAGATAATATTAATGGGTTCCTACCTAGCCAAAGCTATCAGGTTTCTCTGAAATGGCATGTGACTTCACTGGGGTGTCAGTTTTAGGTACTTGCCATTTGTCTGAAAGGAGATTCCATGTAGGGAGATTGCCATCTGCTGGTGGGACAGATACCCTTGAAATTTAGGGACTGTGCCTTATTCCAGGTCACACACATACAGCAAGTGTTTCTTTTTCACTGTTAAAATTAGACTGTCCTCTCTGTCAATTAGATATAAAATTCTCCTAAGGAAGCTGAACAAGGTATATGAAAAACAAATAAAAGAGAAAAAAGATGACAAATGCATTTTGTTAGAACATCAGTTTTTGTCCAAGTGGTACACTAAAATCATTATAAAATTGTCTTCATATTTAATCAATTATTAGAAAATTTTTATAAAAGGGATGGTGACTCTCGTGTTGAGAAATGTATGCCTTGATTTATCTGAGCACATACTTAAAGACCAAGTCTTAAAATTTCCTGAGTTTTAATCTCTCAGGGAATATATTTTCCATGTGGTATATAAAAATAAAAGAAAAAGAAACACTAGGTTCCTAGGACAAAGCTTCAGGTTCAGCCTTCAAAATAGGCTAGAATTCCCTCTTTTAGTGAAATTCTTTGGAAGCATACTGCTTTATATTGTAGGAACAATTGTGCAGGCAAAATTCAGTCCTAAGGACATAGAATATGGCTTTTAGGCTATGAAATTTCTGTCACTATCCAATATATCCTCAAGTCACATGAGAGTAATAAATATGGAATTAGGTCATATTATTTGACCCACATTTCATTCTTCAAAGCAACACTCTTTTCTTTAAGAACATTGCAGAACCTCTACATTAGGAAACAGCCCCTCAGAATAGACCAGTTCATGCTATTTTTTTAGTGTACAGTACAGGAGGTACAAAAATTAAAAGGATAAGCAGCTTTAAAAAGGAAGGAAATTCTGATACATGCTACAACATAGGTAAACTATGAGGACGTTACACTAAGTGAAATAAGCCAGTCACAGAAAGATAAATACTGTATGATTCCACTTACATGAGGTATCTAAAGTCGTCAAATTCATAGAAACACAAAGTAAAAAGGTGGTTGCTAAGGGACTGGGGGAGGGAGAATCAATGTTTAATGGGTTTTGAGTTTCAGTTTTCAAGATGAAAAAGTTCTAGAGAACTTTTCTGTCTGTTTAAAAACTGTGCATACACTTAACACAACTGAATTTAACCTTAAAAAGGGTAAGATGGTAAATTTTGTTATATGTTTGATTTTATTACAATACAGAAAGGATAAACAAAAATGTTAGAGGCTCAAAACATGATCTATAAGCAAAGGTTAAAGGATTTGTTATCACAGTATTTAGTCTAGCAACAACGAGAATACAAGGTTGCTTAATCACATGGATTTGAAAATGTCGCATAAAGAGCAACCCCTTGATCTGTTTTCTCTACCTTTGCGAAGGACATAGTGAAGAAACAAATTAAAACCACAGAGCAGTGGTAGAATACAGTAGAAGGAACAATCAAACTTAGAGCCAGAAATTCCAGTCTTCTTCTAACTCTGTGACCTTGAACAAATTAAGTATCAGAGAGAGAACATCCTATGTTCAAAGTAACATGCACTTCAGAGAAAAATGTGACGGTTTTTGACTCCAGGGATTTTTTTCATTTTGTTCACTGAATATATTAATTTGGGCCAATTTCTTAACATCCCTGAGCCTTAGTTTTCATTCATAATGTAGAGATAACAGTAATGTAATGTAAGGACAGGGTTGTTATGAAGCCATGAAATCAAACTAACAATGACAGGAATGCAATTAGAATGCCTGACACATAGTAGTTATTCAGTAATGGCTGATTTTCTTAGTCTTCTGCAATCTGTTCCTTTGTGAAATTGAGGGCAATGATACCTAGCTAACAGAATAACATCATAAAATACTTGACAGATGCTGTCTTTGCCTTCTCTAAGACGCAGCTTCACCATCTATAAAATGAGTGCATTCATACTTACTACACAGGAGGGTTGCAATAAGAGAGATAATATAAAATTGTTTGGCACTAAATATGGCATGAAGTAAGTAATCAACAAATCTATTTTCATCATTATTATTCTTGTTTAAGAATATACTCAACAACAATCTATTTAAAAATGTTAACTATAACTATGCCTGGTCCTAGATCAGCTGGTCTGTTACCAGTCTTTAAGTCCTCTCTAAAGGAAGAAAATTTTTTGTCACTAAGAGTAACACCAAACAACTGAACTTTTGTTTCAGCAATGATTTGTAGGAGATTTCAAGCCCTAACTAGGAAGGTGATTTTCAATAGTGAAAGATCATAAGCATGTGAACAATGGATTGAAAACTCAAGACATTTCCCTCAGCATCAATACAAGTTGATAATTGTCTTCACCATCCTTACATTACCTGTTTCGAATTAGTTCAATGTTGAAATAGAACAGAGAGAGGGAATGTGCATCTTCCATGGCCTGCTCAGCGACCATAGGAGAACACTGCTTCTCTCAATTTATAGGACCCACTGGAATCCAAGAGTAACAATGATTCTGTTGGTGTTCTTATTGCCTCCAAACCAGAGTTGAGACCAGCACAAAGAGGACTTGACTAACTGGGACATTTGCTAGGTTTGTTTCTCTTGCTCCATCCTTCCCCTTTCAGTCCCTTATTCCTATACATCTTATCCTTGCAGCCCTTTTGTCAAGGCTCAGGCTCACTGACCTGACCCAGGGCAGCCCTCTGTTCTATATTCCACTTCCAAAAGATCTCTGTGCCTTTGTCCCATCTTTTTAGCTCACTAGTCTGTACACTAACAATCTGATAAACAAGTCCACAATAATGTGAAAAACATACAGTTCATAGGGTTTTCTACTACAAGTCTCTAATTTTTATTCTTACATAGCCTTGCTGACAACTATCTCTTAACCCCAAAAAGTTGTAAGAATTGATTTATTCACCAAACATTTACTGAGCACTTGCTATTTTCTGTGTATTATGCATGGTACTAACATTACATACAAAAGTGAGGCATGGGCTCTGATTTAACCCACAGTCTAGTGGAGGAAACAAAAATGTGTGCAAATAATTGCAATACAAGTAAATAACTGGTATTACAGGTATGTGCAAGAAGCTATAATAGGAGGTAATTAGAGCATAGAGAGGTTAAGTAACCTGTTTCAGGTCACACATCTATGAGTGGTAGGAATGGAATTTCAATCCAGGTATTCTGGCTCCAAAGCCTGTGGTTTTTTACCAGTGTATTAGTGGGAATAGCCTCTAATGAAGAAAATAAATAGTCACAAAATTATTTAGAAAATGTACCTGATCAATTTCATAAAAGAAAACTTTACAATAATAGATTGAACCAGTAGGGGAAAAAACATGATGACACATACTAAGAGATCAATTAAGATTGTACATAATGTACTTCAATTTTTAAAAAGTCAATGAAAAACAAAAAGGAGATTAATTAATCTTCACAACTGCCTAACACAGTGCCTGACAGTGGGCATGCAATAAGTATTTGTTTTTCAAAAATAAAATAGTACTTATAAAACTAAATATACATTTACCTATAACCCACCAATTCTACACCTACATATTTACCCAAAAAATGTAAAAACATATATCCATAAAAAATAGTGGTCCAAAAATGTTTATAGCAACTTTATTTGCAATAACAAAAACCTTGAAACAACCCAAATGTCCATCAATAGGAGAATGGACATTTAAAAAAAACTGTAGTATTTATTTATACAATGGAATACTAGTCAGAAATAAAAGGAACTATCAATACAGGCAACAACACTGATGACTCTCAAAAGCAGTATGAAGAAAATAAGACAGTCACAAAAAGTACAAAGTGTACTTCCAATCATATGAAGTTGTACAATAGGCAACTAATCTGATGTGGAAAAAAGAACAGTGATGTGGTTACCCCTGGGTGAGGGACAGGGTTTGACTGGGAAGGGCATAAGGGAAACTTCTAGGTTCCCTAGTAATGCTCTATATGTGAGAGGAGTTTAAGTTACAGACAGGTGTATTCATTTAACGAAATTTAGCAAATGTTCACTTAAGATTTCTGCAATTTCATGTGAAAATTTTACCTAAGAAAACTAAACAAATATTGAACTCCACTCATATATATGGTGAAGTGGATAAAGGGAAGCATACTGATGTCTACAGTCTACTTTGAAATGCACTAAAAAATAAGATGAATAAAGAGATGGATAGATATGTCATAGGACAAACATATCAAAATGTTAATGGAGGCACCTCCGTGGTACGTATATGGTTATTCACTGTAAAATTCTTTCAACTTTCTGTATGTTTAAATCTTTCCATAGTAAAATATTTTCTTTAAATGAAATAGAACAGAATAACATAAAACATTAGAGTTGAAAAGTACCTGAGATCACCTAAAGTTACACTTAATGCAGGAATCTCCTCTATAATCTACCAAAACAAATGGATTATGTTAGCCTCAGTCTATACAGGTGCAGGGGCTGGAAGCTCATTATGTCCCAAGAGAGACTACTGCATCTTTGAACATGGCTGAAAATAGTTAACTTACACTTAGACTATATTTAAGCAAGTATGCAGAACAGACAGCATGATTTTGTGTAAGAAGTACAGTTCAAGGAACTAAAAATCTGGTATTTGGTATGATATTTCTCCTCTTCACAGATCTTTTACCCTATTAGGTGGCTACTTATTTGCTGATGGTCAATTTAATTAATCTACCTGGCCTACAGGTTTTTATAGTCATTCCTTCATTCATTCAATAAGTAATTATTGAATCATTCAATAGTAATCATTCAAATAAGTAATCATTCAATAAGTAATTATTGAATCCACACTGTATTTCTTAAAAGCTTAATAACTGAATGACTGAAGGCAAAGAGGTAAACTGCATAATGCTGAGATCCCTGTCCACTAAGGCCTATGGTTCTGGATGAAGAATTAAATTAGACAGTTGATCTCTCCACATATCTAAGCAATTGAAGAAGAAAAGAACACTGACTTTTCTCTTAGTGGAAAGGGTTTTGTTTGAATTACATATAATTGTCTTGTTTCTTTGACCCTTGAAAATATAAACTAACTTTCACATTTAAATTTTCCTATATAAATGTCATTTTTGAGAAACATTACTTTCCAAGCTATGGCCTCTTTGGTAAAAACACCTCTGGGCTGCCACTCCCAGTCAGAAGCAAGCCTCTTCTTTATTAGACCATAGCTCCTCCTTGTGGTTGACAGATGTAAGACCCTTAAATTCCAAGCACAAAAACAGTTTAAAAAACAAAATTGATGTGATGATATTAGGATTAATTCTAAGGTGAAAAACACCAGTATGATTTTCATCTTTATTCCATTTCCCTATATACTCACTCATACATCTTATTGACTAATCCAGCTCAATGAGTGGTACTTGATAAAGGATCCAGAGTACGATTTTCAGTCTCAGGATCTTTCTTGAATCCATGGTGGTTTAAAGAAGCATTTATGTTTTAGCTACACAAATCTAGTTCTAAACAGTAAATACAGTTTTTTGCTTTGATCTATGGTAAATCCAAACTGTAGCATGGTGAATTATAAACTCTGCTTTATTGTGTAACAGATCCTCCTACTCAACATAATTTTTATCAATGGCTTAGAATGAATATATAGAATGATTTATCATATTTGTAAATTATGCTAAGATGGAAGGACAGTTAAAATGCTAGATGACCAAATTACAATCAAAAACATTTTTGACAAACTGAAAAAATTAGATGAAGATAACAAGACAGATTTTCAAGTCAAAAATCTACCTCAAAATTTTAAACATGAAATATAATTAGGACAAAATACAAGGTCTTGCCTTAAAATTTTTCAGAAAATGAACTGTAACAAGATGGGAAAATCATAGATTAGCAGAAATATATAAAAATTAATTAACAGTGTGATCTGGGCATTCAAAAGCGAATATGAATTTAGACGGCATTAAAATAAATGGAAACCTAAATGTCTATCTGCAGAGAGAGGATTAACATTAGTATAGTTGTCATAATAGAGTACAATGTAGCAGTGAAAATGAACAAAACTTCGTATTTTGACTTAGTTAAATCTCACAAATAAAACAGTAAATTGCAGAATAACTTTTGAACATTTTTATAAAGATTCAAAATACTTAAAATGATAGTACATATTGCTTAGAAATGAGTAAATACATAATAAAAAAGAGAAAAAGAGACACATGGTAACTTTGGAGAAGTGAGGGCATTTTGGGACACCACACAGAGAGTTTCAACTATAATTTGTTAATATGCCATATATTTCATCTAGTAGTGAGTCTGTGGATACCCACCCATTGCATTATTCTTTATATCTTTTTGTATGTTTTAAGCATTATGATATTTCCTGTATTTTAGATTACATTTAGAGAAAGAAGGTAACTAAATATCCCCTGTATTACACTAGTGAGAACATATATTGATTTCTATGTCCTTTGGGGGGACACTAAGCATTCATAAAGATAGTAAAAAGGAATTACAGTTGGGGGGAAAGGTATCATGAAGGGATTCAAATCCATGTCATAGTAAAAATAGCTTTTTAAAAAGCTTGTATTTTTTACATATGAAAGCCAGCGTCTAGCCCCAGATATTCTGACACAGTTGATCTGAGGTAGGCCCTAGACATCAGTATTTTATTGAAACTCCCCCAGTGTTTCTAATGCATAGAATTGAGAGCACTGGGCTAGAGGTTGGGAGTTACACCTTCTACAAGACATTTTACATTTCATTCAATTTTTTTACTATCTAACAAGTCTCAATCCGCAGAAAATAATATCTACATATATTTTTCCTTTCATTTATGATACTTAAAATGCTTTTTGAAAAGAATGTGTCCTGTATAATAGTAAATTCAAATGTTAATGAGGACCTAACATAAATCTCAAAACTAATAAATAGTAAAGTTCCATGCAGACAAGGACTACATCTGTCTCACTCATTGCTACAACACTTACTTGCTCATTCACCTGAATTCACTGAGAATTATAGAAGACAACTGCTGTAAATTATAATTCTGAGAAATACACCCGATTCAAATTGGCTAAATTCTAAATGTTCTCTTCACCATCTCTAGATGGACATAAGAGTATTGTTCAGCTGAGGGAGGGGGTGGAGCTTCAGGGAATTTAGACATAGATACTTAAAGGAACATTATCCAATGAGAAATTTTTACACATTATTAAGAAAGGATTAATAGTATGCCCTGGGATTGGACTGGATTTTTTTTTCACTCACTCATTCATTCATTCATTTGATAAATATCTATTGAGCAAACTCTAAATGCCAGGCCCTGAGGGGCTTACATTCTGGTGGAGGAGATGGGCAGGAAACAAGAAAATAATTACAGAGCACAGTAAGACGGTAAGTGCTATTACACATTTGTGTAGCAGTTTCATTACTAGTTCTGTAAATCTCTAAATCTCATTTATAAAAGAGATAAAAATGTACCTACCTTACAAGGTTTTTTGAGGCTTGAGTTAATTGTCTAGCACACAGTAACAGTTAATAGGGGTTAGCTAATAATATTAATACTATTCCAGTGATTATATAGCATTCTAAGTTTATATATTTTTTTAACATTAAAAATTCTGCTACAACTAAACTTCCTTTCAGCTCATTCTCTCTTCAGCATAACTGCTTTTTTAAATATCAAGCCTGCAAGTAAAGACTTCCTCTTCAGTCATCTTTTGTCTCTGTTGTGGTCATCTAGCTAATTTCACTTTTTTCTACAAATCTTTTCTTCTACTCCAACAGCTATTTGTGTCTATCTTTGCCAAGCACTTTTCATTTCTCATTTCTTTTGCTTTTCTCCAAAAGAGAAAAAAAATTCAACATCCAGTTTCCATGAATGCCCACATCCAGTTGTTTGTGGAAATTTAAAGACCAACAGGATTTGAAAACTGTAGGTCAGTGCACCCTCATCTATTCTGGAACAATGATGCAAATGTGATACTCTGTAAGAATGAGCTCACAGAACAGTGGGGCAATGCATTCATTTATAGGAAGGAAATTGCACTCAGGATACCTGCTTTCTAGATCAGTGAATAGATGGCTATCAAGCTAAAGTAAACCTCTTAAAAGTTAATTTTTATGTGTAAGTCAAGCTGTGCAGAATGACCCTGAGATGGAATTAGGTTTATGGGATGGGAACCAAAAAGTGCATTTACAGCTGCTCAGACACGTATGAAAAACTTCTTCTAGCTTCAAACCAGGTGAAAAGAATTTCAATCATCCCTGCCAGGGAGGCAGAAGGATGAAGCAGGAAAATATCTGGGTTTTAGCCATGGCACCAATATTTACTAGCTGTGAGAGCTTGGGCAAGTTAGGTAACCTAAGTCTGTTCATTACCAGTAAAATGGGAAAGATAATAATAATATTTACCTTACATACTACTTTGAGAAATAAAGGAGATAATGATTATGTAAAGCATCCTGCGTTTAAACATTTGTGACAGCCAAACAACTTTCATCTTTGAAAAAAAGAGAAAGAAATGTGACTGAAAAAAAGTAGGGCTTATAACATGGAGATCAGATGAATGAAATCTTTACTAATAGAATATTATATAGTTCTGGCTAAAGGGAAAATAAGAAGGATTAACAGGTACTTTAATCAAGGGAGAGGCTCAAATGTGTGTATTTTAAATATAAATATTATCTCAATAAATACTGTTTCTTTTCCTCTTCTTTAGCAAAGTATCTCGAACAGTACCTGGAAGTTTAAAACTCCAAAAAGTTAGGTTCTTAAAAAGTCACTTGATATATGCATACTTTTTCAAAATCATGAAGAAAAATGAGCAAAGCATAGATTTGGAATTGTAGAATATGGGTTTAAGTCCAAACTCTGCCATTTACTAGTGGAATAACCTTAGAAGCCATACCCTTTCTGAGATTTGGGTATATAATAATAAAATAATACCCACCTTATTCTACTTCATAAGGTAGTTGTGAAGAATGAAATAAAATTACAGAATGCATGTTAAAAGTGTTTTGTAAAATTGTAATGTGCTATATCCTGAGAAATGACTAGTTGTAACCAAGGGAGAGGGGTTGGGGCAGGTGGTCGGGGAGGGGGAGGGGTTGGGGCAGGTAGTGGGCAAGGGGAATAAAGGGGCTCAATAATTCCCCATCAGAATAGGAGCTGGTCACTGGGACTATAGTACAGCATGGAGAATATAGTCAATAATTCTGTAACATCTTTCTACATTGATAGATAGTAACCACACTAGAGGAGGTAAGGATTTAATAATATGGGTAACTGTTGAACCACTGTGTTGAATATTTGAAACTAATATAAGGTTGTATCTTAATGATACTTTAACTTAAAAAAAAAAGAAAAAAATTGCACTGTATCAACAAACACTGGGTACCTAATAGGTTTACATAAATATAGATTTATATTTTCTAGGAAACATTTGCTGTCATTATTAATGATAAGTTTTAACTACAGTAAGAGTAAGAGACTTCTCCAACTCATACAAATAAATGATTCCAAGTCCTTGAAACTGATGAGTAAACAATTCTCTTTACTATATTAATCAGGACTTAGTCTGAACCAGCAGCAAGTTTCATAAATCTTAAGATGGATGGTGTTTCAGTGTAAGAAATCACAAAGGAAAAAGGTCATCAGATTTCACTATATGAGCACTTAAGATTTCTGTACATACAAAATATAAAATTAAAAGGAAGAAATATTTTCAAACATTTGACAGTAAGCTAATATCCTTTATAATTAAAGGCCTCATAAAAACAGATGAGGAAAACAACCACAAAGAAAAATAGGACAAGAACATTTTACAAATAAATAAACTCATTTTAAATATCAACCTATTTAATCACCAAGGACATGAAAATTGAAGCCATAATGTGGCATTATGTTTGAATATCACTTAGCAAAGATTCAAAATTATAAATAATGTTGGTACAGGCAAAATGGGAACTTTCACAAGTAATTTGGGAACATAAATTAGAATTTTTTTTAGAAAAACAGTTCAATAATACATACCAAGAACCTTAAAAAAAGTCAAACACTTGGTCCAAAATTTCTTCCCAACCCAGAGCTAGGTCCTAAGAAACCCCATAAGTTCATAGAAATCAAAGTGTGCCATAGGAAACAAGAGTTTTCAGCACTTATTTAGTGCTTATTGTTTAAAGTACCTTACTTGTATTTTCCTGTTTAATCTGTACATAAGCCCTATTACCTTCTTTAGCCCAAATAAGAAATTGAGGCAGAGAAAGATTAATTTACAAAAGGTCATACATTTAGTTCAGTAGAGGAGCTAGGATTTAGTTCACACTTGGACAATAAATTCTAATATTATTATGTAAAACACAAACCATGACACAAGCATTTGTGACAATAAATGCCAAAGAAATATCACACGAGCTGCTTATTTTGTTGGTGAAGTTATTGTGCAGGAGGAGGAGAATGTGGCAGGAGAAATTACCTTTCTTGAAGGAAAACAGATTGAATTTCTTTCTCAATGAAAGCAGTTTAATTCTTCTAAAAGGTGACAACTGAGAATTACTGAGCAAATAACAGATAGAGATGGAAAAATTAATGCATGTAAAGATGCTAGGATGGGAACCTTGACTTTATTCTCTGGACTCTTAAATGACCCAACAGATAATATAATTAGGGGTAATGTAACCTTCTTGGTAGTTAAATACTCTATTCTCCAAAGCACCATTTCCTGCCACCACCCTAGTACTGGATTTCTCTTAATACAGTTATAAGCTACAGAAGGGAGACTAATCATGTCATTGTTGTCAACCAAGGGATGTATGAATTATTAATTTCACAGTTTAGAATCCCTAAAAGGATACCAAATTTGGTCAATTCTTTCCAAATTGCCATGGAACTTAGAAAAAATGTCAAGCAGCCAAGTTGAAACAAAACCTTAACTTGGTTCAGCCAATTGCTCCCATCTCACATATTATAAAGTGTCATACATGATGTCTGCACTCATGTTTTATGACACTGTTAATAATTAAGTTCCTGTGCGAAAAGCATTATAAAAGCATAAAGTGATTTTTTTTATAAATAAGGTGTTCACAGTTAACTCATAGATCCAAAATCCAAGAAGTTGGCATTTTAACAGATATCTAGTGTAATAAAAATGGGAAGTTCAGTTTAAATTCCAAATTAACTATAAATTAAGCAACTTTGATTTTACTTCTTTAAACCCTTTCCTTTATTGGTATTTTTTCATACATATTAACAATTTGAAATGACCTCTTTTTTCCCAATAAATACATTAATAAGCAGTGCTGACATTTCTCTGGACTTTGCTTAAACTGCCAGAGATTTTTGGCATTTTACAAAAAGTCTAATTGCAGTGCATGTGAATGCCAAGGAATGAACTTCTTGGCTTTAAAAGAAGTATCTGTGACTGCTAAAGTGATATGTAAAACTACACTGCAGCCTAGATAAAAGGCCTAAGGAATATTTCCAAGGACTCACAATACAGTTAACAGATTTTTTCAACATTACAAGCTTTCTGAACTTCCCCTTACTCTTCTAATTAAATGAGGTACCATATGTAAAATGCCTACACACAATTGTCTCTCAAATATTAGTTCTCTTCTCTCTACATACGTCTGGAGACAAGGAAAAGGGCAGGGTGGAAGTTAAAAAGAGCACTGGATAATCTTGGGTCTTAATTTTGGGTAATCATGTTCACATCCAGACTTGACTGACATTTGTTTGTGTCATACTATTTTTCTTTCCTGCCTATCAGTTTTCCAAGAACTGTATTTTATAATTATTTATGAAAATAAACATGAACCATATATATACACATACCTATATGTGTGTATGTATGTATGTATGTATATAGTTTTTAATCATGGAATAAATATTCCACCAAAGAGACTTCAATGTCCTAGAGAGGCAGTTCTCAAATGACTTTCATGGTATCATGTTAAAAACCAGAACACAGTCCATTTTTACAGTAGATTTGCTCAATCACAGTTACTAATCAGATTAGCACCGCTTTTATGTCCAACAAATTCTAGAAGTTGGGGGATCATTAGAGAAGCTACATACTATGAGCCAGTAGTCTGCAGTGTATTTTACTTGTTAACTTTTTTTTCAAATCGTCGTCAAAACATAGCTTCAAGAAATTCCTTTCCTTTTTAAACTATACTTAGAATACAAGTGCATCACTACAAATTGATTCATTTTTTAATGCTATAATGAGCATTTTTATTTTAAAAGTTAATTCTTTACTTATATCAACATATTAAATGCAAACTTCCATTTCTACATGCACAACATTTGGGGCTAGTATAGCAATGTTACCTGAAGAGTTTCTCAAATAAACTGTAGCAGAAAAAATTTTCTGTATATGGGCAATGGAAAACCTGCAAAATCAACCAGCCTGAGCTATAAAAATTCTTAAAGGAAGTAACATTAATCAATATAAGAGATTTTATATGGGTAGCAAAAGTTTTCATGCCTCTAAATTTCTCATAATTTAAATATAAGAGCTATCTAAGTCTCTTAGCTGCCTTAAATTAGGCTAAACTGATGTTTTCTAATTTAAAAAGGCAAAATTTATGTTATCAAACTATGTTATTGGATGAGGGACACTCAACAATGAAAAAAATTGTAGACAAACCAAAATAAGTTAATGTTTGATGTTTCCTAATAAGAGAAAAGAGGCAAATAGACCTTTTACAAAGCATCTGACACATCACAGAATTAATTAGTTCAAACATATCTCCTGATTTCTGCAGTCCACACTTTGGAGAATATACCAAAACCCTGTCAAAACTTGGGAAATCAGGGTAAAAATTCAACATCTGAGAATTTATGAACGCCTCGACCTAACACAGTTAATTCAGGCTTCCCTTAAAAGACAGAGCCCCAGAATAAAGGATTAGTAATAAAGCCTCACTTTTATCTGTATATATTTATCTATTCTTCCGAGGTCTAGTATTCTAATTATTCCTGATGAATCATTTTTTCTACTACATACCCTAATTTAAAATCAGTTATAAAATAAATTATAAATATATAAATAAATAGATACAGAATACACATGTATGTATTTAACATGACCAAAAGAACAAACTGGACCTTTCTGAAGGAAGTATAATTCATTTTTAAATCTCTCTGCAGCAAATTCCTTTTTCCAGCATGGTCATTGCGGGGGTGGAGGAAAGAGGAAGGAAGTGGGTAGTTAATAGAGCATGTCCATAGATCCCACAAATGAATGATCAATTTTCAAAGGATTATAAGCTTCCAGGTGTCTAGTAGATTTCCCCATGGCTTATCTATTAAAATTTTAGATGACAGCAATGACATTCACAGACATGGATGTGCAATTTGTTGGGGAGAAATAGAAGTGGCTGAATCCTCATCAAAAGAGGCTCTTCAGGGTGGTCCCATGAAAAAATTACAGGAACGTGATGTTTCCAGGAGCTGAAGAAAGAATTATTAAGCCAATCTTCAAGGAAATGCCCCTTTTTCTAGAACATGAAGATAATTTTTCCAAGATACTACATCTTGTTAGGATTCTGTGGAAACTTGTATGGTTTAAAATGTTCTACTATATCCAGAAAAATTTTCAGGGAAGGCATAAAAGGAGGAAATAAACCTCCCAGGTAATGGGACTAAGAGAAGAATACAGGCTAAAAAAATTCAAGATACCTGAGCAGGCCAGTCCATGAATTAAAAATGAGAAAATCAACCAAATGCAACTGAGAACTTATAGCAGACAGAAGAAAGCCCACAGATATGACCAGTAGGAAACAGAGAGGTGGGAGGGGAGGAGGGAAGAGCTACAGATTACAATTTCTCATTCACTGAATAACTCAAACCAAGGAAAGAGAACATCTAGAAAAACTTTAGTCAAAGAACAGACCATGTTTCAGAGAGTCCACATTGAAGAAGCAGCCAGACTCTTGCACCTGAAATTATACTGAACATTTTGACCTTACTTTGAGGATTAAGAAAGCATCAAAATCTTGTAGGACCTCTGTGATACTGTTATTATTAACATTTCTATTAATAATAGTTAGTAGTTGTTGCCCCTAATGACTCTTTGTTTCTGAAAGTTATATCTCTCAAGTGCCTTCATTTAAATCAAGCCCACCAAAATCTAAGACAATATAGCACAATTCAAGAAGACTATAAAATAGCTTTCTTCAGGTAATCATAGATAGTCGCCAGATACTAAGTTTTGTACTTCCTAATGTCCTAGGGTATAAAAGTCTGCCCATGCTTCCTATATAGAATTTGAGAGAGAATATGTAATTTTATTTAGATTTAGTGTTCAATTTCTTTCATCATTTAGATCATTCGTACATAGATGCCAAGAGGACATGATTCCCTTAATAGGAGATTTTCAAATCTACCTGGTCCTCATTTTGGTCTTTTATATACCTACCTATTTGGGAGTCTATCTGAACTCCTGAAGCAGTAAAAGGCATTTTTCTCAAAGTGGTTTTATGGGCTGAATTGTATCCCCTGCCTCATATTCATGTGTTGAAGTCCTAATTCCCAGTACTGCAGACTATATTTGGAGATAATGGCCTTAAAAGAGGTAGTTAAGGTAAAATGAATAGTATGAGTGGGCCCCAATCTAATATGACTGGTATCCTCACAAGGAAGAGGTTAGGACAGATAACACACATACCAACTTAGGGATACCATGTGAAGACACAGCCAGAAGGTGATCATCTGCAAGGTAAGGAGTCAGGCTCAGAGGAACCAGAATTTTGAAGGCTATAACTTTGATCATGGCCTTCCAGCCTCCAGAACCATGAGAAAATTAATTTCTGTTGTTTAAACAACATAGTCTGTCATATTGTTATGGCAGCCTGAACTAATACAATGGTAATGATAAAACTTGAGAATAAAATTATTAGGCTAAAATTTAGAGAGCTAAATACAAAAGGGCAGCCAAGAAAGAAGAACAGAGCTATAAAACCTAATGAAAAGAAAAGCAAACAGGACTTTACTTCTCTTAAGTTCTAAATTGAAAGTAATTAATTGTGCTTACAGTTGTGCTAAAACCATGTAAGTGATGTGTACTTACTATGTGCCAGACACCTTGCTAACACTTAAAACAGGTAAAAATACAGGATAAAGTTAATCAGGCATTCAGATATTCCTTTACTAAAAGACACAATGGCTGAAAATGGTCTGTTTTTTCTTAAATGAAAAATGGTCTGTTTTACATTTCCTTAGTCATTATCTCAGAATCATAGTGCATACAGTTCATTTTTTCCAGTATTCTCTGTATTTAAGTAAATGCACTTTTTTAAATACTATGATCTAAATTTTTCTTTAAAAAATTCTCAAAAGACTAAAAATTATTTTGATAATACATTCCAGTGATTTAAAATTCCACAGCAAGAAATTCTATGTCTTGCTATGAGAATTAAATTTTAAGTTCTTTGACAATGGAGACTTTATTTATACTTTAGGCAAAACATTGAAAGAGACAAAGCTTATCTTTAGCATTCCTAATGCCATTCCTTCAGCACTACCCCAGCCCCAGTCCACTTGATCAATGACTCAAGAACTCTATGCCCCTTTCTTCCCCCACCCCCACTCCACCCCATCCCTATCCAAAACTTCTCTCACAGCGCAATCTTATAAACCCACCTCATCAAAATATGAAAATATTAAAAAATACTAAGTAAAAATACCTCCACCCATGTTCAGGAATCTCTTTCTGACAGCTTAGAAACAGAAAATTTCTAAGCAATTTTCTCTTACCAGAAATTCTAGTCTCCTGCAAACTTTTTTTAGCAACCATGAGAATTTGAGTTCTAGAGTATATAAATATATGCCATTCAAAAAAGAAAAAAATTATATGCCATTCCTATTAGAGATAAGTAGAAAAAGGAGGAACTAATGACTGGGAATAGAAAATATAGAGTGGATGGCAGAGCAGCAGTAGAAATTTTTGCTTTGGCCCCTCTCCAGAGATAAAGGAAGCTGAGGAAAAGTAATCCTGGGTCTTGGAATTACACTTCTACCTCAGTAAGGAAGGGAGATTGGGTGTACATAAGAGCTGGTGGTGAGTTTTTATGCAAATTGTACCAGTCAGAACCAAGGGTAGAGAATCTTAGATTAGGGCATAATTTAGGAAATATCTATTTAGTTTTGTCAAATATGTAACAGAAAGGCCACCCAAAGCTTGATAAATGTCAGGTCCCTATATTACGTTGCATTTCTGGGACCACCATAGAACCTCAGGACTAGAGTCAGCAATTCTGGTTATAAAGTTCAAAAGATATTCAGACAGGGCATCAGGAACACACAAAAAAAGCCCCTTAGTATATGTGTTAGCTCCTGTAAGAGAAACTAAACATTTTTTTACACTTCATCGAAACTCTAGCAGTTGGAGATCCTGAAAATTCTCTAAGCAAGCCATGATTGATGGAAATTAATTGTAAAATATCCATTATTATTAATATCAAATAGTTGCAATGTTACTGTTCTCTTTATTTCATGTAAAATGTCCATTATTTTATTTTCTTGACTTTAAGGTTATTTATAAGAGTTTTTATAGGATCCTAAAAAACATAATCTCTCTAGCTCTATTTATCTAATAATGTCTTGTATTCTTTACCTATGAATTTTCCTACCAAAAAGTTTTTTAGGAACTTTGCCCTGTCAGTGTGTGTAGGTGTCTGGGTGTGTGTGTTGAGGAGTGAGGAGTCTGCTCTGTCTGAATTTTCAGAGGAGGTAAACTCCTAAATCTGAGGTGGGAGCAAGAATGGAAAGAAACAACTTATATTTACTGCTAACACTAACCTTACTGCTCACAACGCACTTTCACTGAGTGCTGAAAGGGCTCATTTCACTGTCCTAGGCAGCTGCTAAGTTAGAGTGATTATCTAACCTATATTCCTGATGCCAGAATTTGAACCTAGTTTCCTTTTTTTAATAGATTATTTAGTTATAAATTACTGTATTATTTATTGCTAACTATTAAAAAATATAATCAGAAGAACAATCCCAAATGAATAGGCTAATGTCACAATTATTGAAATTGGAAAAGAAGAACAAATGAGGGAGGCCTAAGGTCAGCAGATGGAAGGACATAATAAAGATCAGAGAAGAAATAAATAAAATTGAGAAGAATAATACAATAGACAAATTCAATGAAACCAAGAGCTGGTTCTTCGAGAAAATAAACAACATAGATAAGCCTCTAGCCAGACTTATTAAGAGAAAAAGAGAGTCAACATACATCAACAGAATCACAAACAAGAAAGGAAAAATCACAACAGACCCCACAGAAATACAAAGAATTATTAGAGAATACTATGAAAACCTATATGCTAACAAGCTGGAACACCTAGGAGAAATGGACAACTTCCTAGAAAAATACAACCTTCCAAGACTGACCCAGAAAGAAACAGAAAATCTAAACAGACCAATTGCCAGCAACAAAATTGAAGCGGTAATCAAAAAACTACCCAAGAGCAAAATCCCCGGGCAAGATGGATTTCCCTTGGAATTTTATCAGACAGGCAGAGAAGACATAATACCCATTCTTCTTAAAGTTTTCCAAAAAATAGAAGAGGAGGGAATACTCCCAAACTCATTCTATGAAGCCAACATCACCCTAATACCAAAACCAGGCAGACCCCACCAAAAAAGAAAACTACAGACCAATATCCCTGATGAACGTAGATGCAAAAATACTCAACAAAATATTAGCAAACCGAATTCAAAATTACATCAAAAGGATCATACACCATGACCAAATGGGATTCATCCCAGGGATGCAAGGATGGTACAACATTCGAAAATCCATCAACATCATCCACCACATCAACAAAAAGGACAAAAACCACGTGATCATCTCCACAGATGCTGAAAAAGCATTCGACAAAATTCAACATCCATTCATGATAAAAACTCTCAACAAAATGGGCATAGAGGGCAATTACTTCAACATAATAAAGGCTATATATGATAAACCCACAGCTAACATCATACTGAACAGCGAGAGGCTGAAAGCTTTTCCTGTGAGATCGGGAACAAGACAGGGATGCCCACTCTTCCCACTGTTATTCAACGTGGTACTGGAGGTCCTAGCCATGGCAATCAGACAAAACAAAGAAATGCAAGGAATCCAGATTGGTAAAGAAGAAGTCAAACTGTCACTATTTGCAGATGACATGATATTGTACATAAAAAACCCTAAAGACTCCACTCCAAAACTACTAGAACTAATATCGGAATTCAGCAAAGTTGCAGGATACAAAATTAACACACAGAAATCTGCAGCTTTCCTATACACTAACAATGAACTAACAGAAAGAGAAATCAGGAAGACAATTCCATTCACAATAGCATCAAAAAGAATAAAATACCTAGGAATAAACCTAACCAAGGAAGTGAAAGACCTATACCCTGAAAACTACAAGACACTCTTAAGAGAAATTAAAGAGGTCACTCACAAATGGAAACTCATCCCAAGCTCCTGGCTAGGAAGAATTAATATCGTCAAAATGGCCATCCTGCCCAAAACAATATACAGATTCGATGCAATCCCTATCAAATTACCAACAGCATACTTCAATGAACTGGAACAAATAGTTCAGAAATTCATATGGAACACCAAAGACCCCGAATAGCAAAAGCAATGCGGAGAAGGAAGAATAAAGTGGTGGAGATCTCGCTCCCCAACTTCAAGCTGTACTACAAAGCCACAGTAATCAAGACAATTTGGTACTGACACAAGAACAGAGCCACAGACCAGTGGAACAGAATAGAGACTTCAAACATTAACCCAAACATATATGGCTAATTAATATTTGATAAAGGAGCCATGGACATACAATGGTGAAATGACAGTCTCTTCAACTGATGGTGATGGCAAAACTGGACAGCTACATGTAAAACAATGAAACTGGATGACTGTCTAACCCCATACACAAAAGTAAATTCGAAATGGATCAAAGACCTGAATGTAAGTCATGAAACCATAAAACTCTTAGAAAAAAACATAGGCAAAAATCTCATGGACATAAAATGAGTGACTTCTTCATGAACATATCTCCCCGTTCAAGGGAAACAAAAGCAAAAATGAACAAGTGGGACTATATCAAGCTAAAAAATTTCTGTACAGCAAAGGACACCATCAATAGGAAAAAAGGTATCCTACAGTGTGGGAGAATATATTCATAAATGACAGATCCGATAAAGGGTTGACATCCAAAATATATAAAGAACTCATACACCTCAACAAACAAAAAGCAAATAATCCAATTAAAAAATGGGCAGAGGAGCTGAATAGACAGTTCTCTAAAGAAGAAATTCAGATGGCTGACACATGAAAAGATGCTTCACATCGCTTGTCATCAGAGAAATGCAAATTAAAACCACAATGAGATATCACCTCACACCAGTAAGGATAGCTACCATCCAAAAGACAAACAACAACAAACTTTGGCGAGGTTGTGGAGAAAGGGGAACCCTCCTACACTGCTGGGGGGAATGTAAATTAGTTCAAACATTGTGGAAAGCAGTATGGAGGTTCCTCAAAATGCTCATAATAGAAATACCATTTGACCCAGGAATTCCACTTCTAGGAATTTACCCTAAGAATGCAGCACTCCAGTTTGAAAAAGACAGATGCACCCCTATGTTTATGGCTGCACTATTTATAATAGCCAAGATATGGAAGCAACCTAAATGTCCATCAGTAGATGAATGGATAAAGAAGGTGTGATACATATACACAATGGAATATTACTCAGCCATAAGAAAAAAATAGATCCTACCATTTGCCACAACATGGATGGAGCTAGAGGGTATTATGCTCAGTGAAATAAGCCAGGCGGAGAAAGACAAGTACCAAATGATTTCACTCATATGTGGAGTATAAGAACAAAAGAAAACTGAAGGAACAAAACAGCAGCAGAATCACAGAACCCAAGAATGGACTAACAGTTAACAAAGGGAAAGGGACTGGGGAGAATGGGTGGGAAGGGAGGCATAAGGGTGGGGAAAAAGAAAGGGGGCATTACGATTAGCATGAATAATGTGGGGGGGGCATGGTGAGGGCTGTGCAACAGAGAGAAGACAAGTAGTGATTTTACAGCATCTTACTATGCTGATGGACAGTGACTGTGAAGCGGTATGTGGGGGGGCCTTGGTGAAGGGGGGAGCCTAGTAAACATAATGTTCTTCATGTAATTGTAGATTAATGATACCAAAATAAAAATATATATATATATATAATCAGTAAATTATATTTCTAAGTTTTGAGGCAAATATAAGTAGCATAGTAGTCTCAGGGAAATTAGTAGGTTCAAATATTTTTTTAAAAGAGCCCTTCATTTTCTACTTGTATTACTCATGGCCAAAAATATTCCTGTTCTTCCCAAACTATCTGAAATAATTTTGACAAGATCTTCTTTTATGACAGTTACAACAAATGAACAAGACCTATAATCAAACCACTAAAACTGCCCTGGTAAAATTTAAAGGAAAATAAGATTACTTTCAAACAAAATATTGTTGCTCGGAAAAAAATTTTAACTATTATGCAATACAATGAATTAAACTGATTTTTAATCAGGTTGATATATATAATCTCAAGGGTACTTCTGTTTCCTTTTACAATAAAGTAATGGGTTAAGTCTTTTAAATCTATACATACATAACTCTCCTTAGAAAAATACAAACTCATGATATTTTTCCAGTATACACTTTCTATCAGAAGTTTGTACTTCTACAGGGGACTTGTTAGAGGGGACATGACAAGGAAAAGTGTTTTATATGAGCCAGTCCTCTTCTCTTTGAAGGCTGGCAGGCTGGAATGTCACTTAAAAGACTCTAGGGTTTCCATTCTACTTTCCTCCGAAACTCATCATAGAGCCTGACACCTGTTCTATCTGCGAAAAAGTGTGGCTCTAGAGGAATTATTAACTAATGGTTGGAGAATGTCAACATTTTCTTTAAAGAAAGGGAAGAAAAAAGCCTTGGCAAGGAGAATAGTACTTTACCTTTGCAAAGACCTTTACAGAATACAAAGTACCTTCACACCCAGTATTTTATTTGATTCTTAAAACCTATCAGTCAGGTAGAACAGCTCTTATTTCGATTTTACATAGGGAAACTGAGGCTCAGAGATGTTAAGTGACTTTCCTCAATCATTTAGTAGTCATAATTTGAACTGTTCTTTAAATTCCAGGAACAACACTATTTTTATCACCACTCAGAAAAGACTGATACTAGAACAGCTGTGGACAGCTTCCTGGAATTACAGTCCTGTCTCTCAAAGAAAGAAGCAACCCTTTATATTTTAGTAATGTACTGAAAACATCTTAAGGTATGATATTTTTCCTCAATTTTCTTAAGATATCACTAATCAAAATGACTGAGATATCACCTCACACCAGTAAGGATCGCCACCATCTAAAAGACAAACAACAACAAATGTTGGCGAGATTGTGGAGAAATGGGAACTCTCCTACACTGCTGGTAGGAATGTAAACTAATTCAACCACTGTGGAAAGCAGTATGGAGGTTCCTCAAAAAACTCAAAATAGAAATACCATTTGACCCAAGAATTCCACTTCTAGGAATTTACCCTAAGAATGCAGCAGACCAGTTTGAAAAAGACAGATGCACACCTATGTTTATCACAGTACTATTTACAATAGACAAGAAATGGAAGCAACCTAAGTGGCCATCAGTAGATGAATGGATAAAGAAGATGTGGTACATATACACAATGGAGTATTATTCAGCCATAAGAAGAAAACAAATCCTACCATTTGCAACATGGATGGAGCTAGAGGGTATTATGCTCAGTGAAATAAGCCAGGCAGAGAAAAACAAATACCAAATGATTTCACTCATATGTGGAGCATAAGAACAAAGAAAAAACTGAAGGAATAAAACAACAGCAGAAACACAGAACCCAAGAATGGACTAACAGTTACCAAATGGAAAGGGACTGGGGAGGATGGGAGTAAAGGGAGGGATAAGGGCAGGGAAAAAGAAAGAGGGCATTACAATTAGCGTGTATAGTGTGTGGGGGGGCACGGGGAGGGCTGTGCAACACAGAGAAGACAAGTAGTGAGTCTACAGCATCTTACTACGTGATGGACAATGACTGTAATGGGGTTTGTGGGGGGGACTTGGTGATGGGAAGAGTCTAGTAAACATAATGTTCCTCATGTAACTATAGATTAATTATACAAAAATAAAATAATAAAATAAAATAAAAAAGATATCACTAATCTTTTCTTTCAAGGAAGCAACAGGGAAACAGGTGTTATCTTAACTTTCAGTCTGAAGATGGAAAACTCTGAGACATCTACAGGCATTTTATCAATAAGTCGGACACAGAGGCGAAGCCAGAGGTATAATAAACAAACAAATGACTCTATTTCCATGCAGTGCTAAACAAACAGCTCAAGGCAGATGCAGGCTGCTGTTCCTTGGGCAGCCTGCTCCCTTTCTTCGGTTTCCTGGTGTATGTCTTTGCCTGTAAGCAGTGTTATGAAATAGTGTAATTTTAATCAGCTTTGACGGTACCTTGCTCTAAAGGTTGACTCAGTGCAGTCCTTAGAGGCACATTACCATTCAGCCCCATTCCAGGAAAGAAGTCTGTTCTTCATCAGCTTTAGAAAGACAGGAGTGCTTTTGTCTCACCACTAAAGAGCTAAAGAAGAACCTAAGACACAGAAGACCAGCCATGGACTTGGCCTTACCAAACTACAACCACACTGCAAATAGGCTAGTGTGTAACCCAATTTCTCTAATAATGATTTAGCAGAGGTACATCAAAATGGCAGTCTCTAAAACCACTCAGTCCCCAGTTACATTTCCTGATAGCAATTTAGTGCAAACAAAAGTCCCAGACCATCAGATGTATTCTGCACAACTCAGCACAAATATTGTTTAATGCTACTAAATACATATGGCCATTTGACCCCAGATTTCACAGATCTCTCTAGAATCTCTGAGGACTTCCAGATAGATTCATTCAATCATTCATTTAACAAATAGTGTCAGACACTGGTCACATAGTGGTAAAGTTTTGGTTATATTCCAGTAAACTTAATATAATTATAAGGTAAGAAAGGTACTACAAAATAACAATAAATAAATAAATAAGGCACTGTAATAGAAAAAAACAGTTCCTGGATGGGGATGATTTTTAGCAATAGTGCCCAGGGAAGGACTTTCTGAGGACTTAAGCTGAATTTTGAAGGATTAAAAAGAGCTAATCATGGGGAAAAAATCACATAAAAAAGCACCCCGAGCAGACAACATGAGCAAAAGTGCTAAAGCATCAAAACATCCTTTCTAAAGACCTTAAAGGAGATCGTAGCAGGTACAGTAAAACAACCAAAGGGAAGAACACTAAGGTTAGAAATATATCATAGAGTAGAATATGTAAAATATCACAGTCCAGGACACAAAGTTTTAATTTTATTTATAAATACAATATAGGAAATCAAGTGTTTTAAGCTGTGGACTAACATAAACCTATTTACGTATTCATAACACCATTCACTCTCCCTCATAGAAGTAAATTGACTGGAAGGAGATAAGAAATAAAATACCCAGTCTGATACCATTATTGTAGTTTATGCAAGAAATGATGGTGGATTGACTAAGATCATTGGCAACAGGGATGGAGAAATGTAAACAGATTCAAAACATATTTTGGGGATAAGCTTTGCAGGTCTTACTGTTGGATTGAATGGGAGGAGTGAGGGTTGAGAGAGAGGAAAGAATTGCTGATAATGCATAGATTTCTGGCTTGAATGATGGTGTTGTTTACTTAGAAGGAGAAGATTTAAGCAAAAACAGGTAACCAGCAAAGATGGTAAAGTAGAGATGGAGTTTAAAATTCCATTTGGGACATATTAACTTTGAAATGCCTGAGAAACATGCAAAGGGAGATGTCAAGTAGACAGCTATACATATAAAAGAAGGGTCTATGTAATAGCAGAAATGGGGAAATCACCAACACAGAACATGTATGTAAAGTCATTGCAATAGATTATATTACCTAGGAAAAAAATACCCAGAGAAGAGAAGGAGATCTAAAACCAAGACTTGAGGAACTCCAACCTTAGAAGGCAAACATAAGAAAAGCTGCCAAGGGAGGCTGCCAAACAGATAAAGCAAACAGAGGCCAAGTAGAGGTTACTTCATTTGGTCAATCTCAGAATGTCCCTTTGTAATAGCTGAGTTATGCCTTATCAGTTCTATTTTCTCCTGTGTCATTCAAGATTAGATTCAACTACATCTAACAGAAAACACCAAAATAACATTGTTTAAAAAAGATAAAAACTTATTTCTTGCTCTTATAAATGAAGTTCATAAATGAAGTGCATAAGTAGCAGTCTGTAACTGCTATAGAGTTCCGTAGTGTTACTCTGCCTTCCTCAGCATGTTGTTTCCATTTTCAAGGTCACCTCATGGGGCAACATATCTACTAGAGCTCCAGCCATCTCATGTATTTCAAGAGAGCAGTAAGAGGAAAGGAAGTACACTAAGAACACACTCCCTCCCTTTTTATTTCCTGTAGGTCTCATATAAGGCTTCCTCCTGTATTTATTTAGCTAAAAGTTAGTAAGCATGGCCACACCTAGCTGCAAGGGAAAGATTTTTTATTTTGCTTTGTTTTCTATGTTTTAAATCTGGGCAGCAATATGCTTATTAATAATTGCATTCTATTCCTAAGATGGAAAAGAAAAATTGATATTGGGCTGGGCAACTAGCCATACTCCTCTGTGGAGGGCCAGAAATGAGATCACTGGGTCTGAGATCAGCCGGAAGTGACAACACCATAAGTGACATCATGGTGGGCAGCTCACAGGAAGTGAGCCTGTGTATATGAGCAGTGCTCTGAAGTAAAACTGCACCACTGTACTACCACCAGTGGTCAGTGATCCTCCCTCCTGATCCCAACTTTGGTTTCTGTGTCTTTCTTGCTATCTCTGTGTTTTCTTAATCTCTTCACCCACTCTTCTCAGGCTCAGCTGGTTTGTGGAGCTTGTCTCTGTGCCCCTCATCTTCTAACCATAACACGCCTTCTTTATCCCCTCCTTCAGAGGACCCCTGAAACTCTTGAAAGGCAGTATGCATAATAGTTAAAAGTGTGGCTCTGGGGGCCAAACTACATGGTTTCTTTGGAAGATCTTTGAGCAAAGTGATTAATCTATATGTGCTTCAATTTCTTTTTCTGAAAATAAGAACAACAATAATAGCTATCAAATAAAACTGAAGATTAAATGAATTAATACTTAAGAATATTCTGATGACTTATAATGGTGTATTATACAAAGAAAGCATTCAGTAAATATTGGTCATTAGTATTCCCTTAGAAATTCTTCATTTTTAAGAACAACTGGTTTTTAGAATAGATATTTATCAACATCCCACCCTTCTAACACAAACACCTCTCCACTACCCAATATCTGGCCTGGGATTTGAATATACAAGAGATCCCTGCATGGAGCCAAACTTGTATCCATCCTTCAAGAGAAACCAAGGCTTCTGAATCTATTGATATCTGCATCAATATTTGTCTCACCCACACTCATCCTTTCTTCCTCTCATCTATGCCCATTCTCCTTCATCATTGTGACTGCATGATACAGATTTGTCAGTCACATTTCCAATTCCATACCACAGGTACCCCAACATCCCTAACTCCTATACGTTTCCCTCACCAACTAATTTTAAAGTAGTATCTATCTCACTGATTCTGTAGTTGTTAAAACTGAAATAAGAAATAACTAATTCATATTATTTGACTAGCCAATGGATTTAGCTCCTATACCATCATTGTTTGCTGGGCAATTACACATATTAGATTCAGTCGCTATATAAGAACTCTTATATAAAACAATTTTAGAGAAAAGAATTTTTTTTCATAATTCCTTAGTCTTGTTTGTTAGCCATGGGAAACTTATCTACCACCTACTTTTACTATACCTATATTTTCAAGTAGGTCCCCCAACTTTAACCTAATAACAATATAGCAAGTGTAAGCTAGGACGTTCACATGCACAACATCATTTGATTTCATTTAACAATCATCCTATTTTGCAGATGTGGAAACTAGGGCATAGAAAGATAAAATTTGCCTATGGTTATACAATTAGTAACCTACAGAGTTGGAAACCTCAGTAGGCCAAAATATATTTTCTTCCATAAGTTTACACCTGAAACAACCAATATAAAACATATATATATATATATATATATATATAGTTTGATCCCACATTTTTTATTTAATAAAAAGAAAACTCACATGGTAATAATGAAAAAAGTCTGGAAGTATATATACTAAGGGGTTAGTTACAGTTATTTCAAGGGGTAGGACTATAAGTGATTTTCTTTTCCTTTTTAAGAATTATTTGTATTTTCCACAATAAACAGGCATCACTTTATGATCAGAAAAAAATGCTATTTTAAAAATAACAGATAACAATAATAATGAAGTACTACTACTGTTAAGAATAAAAACAAATAACAGTATGTAAACTACCTGTCTATAAACATACTTTACATATAGTAATTCATTTAATCATTATTCAACCTTACAAGGGTTAGTACTATTATTTATTCTTATTTTACAGATGAGGAAACTGAGGCATGGAGAGGTTATGATGAGGCAGATATTTGAACTCAGTCAGTCGGGCTTCAGAGTCCTGTACTGTTAACCATTATGCTACATATATTATAAAATCACATAGTATGCTAGTCTATGGTTATATACAAAGTACTCATTAGTTAAAGTTAAGGATTTTTTTGTTTAAATATCAAAATGAGTAATAGTCTAATTTATATAATTTGCTAGCAACCTAGAGTTTCTCTTCTGTGACTATAATAATTTAAAAGCTATTCACAGTCATCAGGTGCTCAAATAGTGTACATAAAAGTTGTTAAAGTCTAAAACTATTCACAAATGTAAATTATTATTATAAAACTTTTCAATAATGAAAGAGGAAATGTGACTACTAACCATACAAAAATATAAAGGATTATAAGGAAATATAATGAACAAATGTATGACAACAAATTATATAAATGAAATGGAAAATTTCCTAGAAAGACAGAAAACCACCAAAACTAACTCAAGCAGAAATTCAAAATCTTAATAGACTTACAGTGAGTAAAGAGATAGAGTTAGTAAACAAAAAAACTTCCCACAAAAAAAATCCAGATCAAATGGAATTGCTGGTAAACTTTACCAAATGTTTAAGGAAGAATTAACATCAATTCTTTACAAATTCTTCCAAAAAAAAGCAATGGATACACTTCCTAACTCATTCTATGAGGCCAGTATTACCCTGATACCAAAAACAAAGACATTACAAAAAAGAAGAAAACTACAGACCAATATCTCTTATGAATATAGATACAAACAATGTTTAACAAAATACTGGCAAACCAAAATAAGCAAAATTGAAAAATAAACCACAATCAAGATATTTATCCCAGGAAGGAGGGTTGGTTCAACAAACAAAAATCAAACAATATAATACACCATATTAATAGAATATGGGTTTTTAAAAAATACATGATCATAAAAATAGACAAAGAAAAAGCATTACATTGTCCTTCGCAATGAAAATATTCAACAAACTAGTAATAGTGGGGAATTTCTTCAACCTCATAACAGGGATCCTTGAAAAAAATCCCACAGCTAAAATCATAACTAATGGTGAAAGATTGAGCTTTTCCCTTAAGATGAGGGAAAAGACAACAATGTCTGCTCTTACCACTTCTATTAACACTATATTGAAAGTTCTAGTCAAGGCAATTAGACAAGGAAGAGAAATTTTAAAAAGGTATCTACAGAGGAATGGAAGGAGCAAAACTATCTCTATAGCAGATGACTTTATCTTGTATATAGAAAATCCTATGGTACCAGTAAAAAATTATTAGAAGCAAGAAGTTGGGTTCAGGATGATAACATAATAAGATCCTGAAATTATTCCCTCCCATGAACACAACAAATAGACAACTACCTATGGAATAATTTCTTCTGAAATGACCAGAAAACTGGATAAACAAACCTTTACAGCAAAGCACAAAAAGATGACATCAAGGTGGGTAGAAGAGGCAGAGAGAACATCTCACCAGAAAAAATTATCCCCAGGCATGGTGATCCACAATCAAGAGGGATCTCTCAAAAATACAGGACTTTCCCCTGAGGTGAGGGTTTATGCTCATCAGACAACCTGACCCATAGGTCCTACATAAGAAAAGCAAGCCTACTAAGTGCCAGGCTTTGAAAACCAACACAGCTCATATCCAGGACAATCATATATCTCCTATGAATGAAGTAGAACTCATTCATAAAGGGCTCGTGTACAGACTTACCTATCCCAGGACCCACCACAAAAACATCAACTTGAAAAGGGCCTCGACCATATGTTAATTAAACCCACTTACTATTCTTAAAGCACCTGCTGGAAAGGCAATAAACCATTGGGACTTCCTCCAGGGACAAAGACACTGGCATATGCCATATTTGCAACTTCATCCTACCTTGTTAAGACTGGCATTTTGGAATTATCCCTCTAAGCTGCTAGAGCTGATGGGCACATTCAGTGAGAACCCCATCAACCACTGTGGCACCACCATGCATCACAGCCAGGCTGGGTGACACTCCCATCCCAGTGCAGCTTCAAAATTCAGCCTTACCAGGAAACATCCCCATGCTGTAGACACAGCTCCAGTACAGCAGGGCCCAAACAGCCCTCACAGGGAACAACCACTGAGCACCTAGCTCTGGTGGTCAGGGGAGACTGCACTTCCATGCGGTATGTGACATCTCCTATACAACACTGCTCCTTCAATACTAGGAGAAGCACTTGATTTGCCTAATATGTAGAAACAAACAGAGAGTCAGACAAAATGAGGAGGTAGAGGAATATGTTCCAAATAAAAGAGAAAGACAAAACATCAGGAAAAGACATTAATTAAATGGAAACAGCAGTCTATCTGATAAGGAGTTCAAAGTAATGGTCATACAGACACTCACCAAACTCAGGAGAAGAACAGATAAACACAGTGAAACCATTAACTAGAGACATAAAATATAAGATAGTTCCAAACAGAAGTTATAGAATTGAATACAATCACTGCACTGAGAAATACACTGGAGGGGTTCAAAAGCAGACTGGTTAAAGCCAAAGATCAGATCAGTGAGCTGGAAGACAAAGAAATAGAATCTACCCAGAGCAGTATAAAGAAAAAAATGATTTTTTAAAATGTAAATAACTTAAGGGGCCTCTGGAACAACATCAAGCAAAATAACATTCACATTGTATGGGTCCCAAAAAGAGAAGATAAAGCTAGAGAGCAAAAAAAAAAAAAATATTTCAAGAAATAATGGCTGAGAATGCTCTAATCTGTGGAAGGAAACAGACATACAGATATAGGAAGCCCAGCCAAATAACATCAACATGAAAAGCTACATTTCAAGACACATTATAGTTAAAATGGTAAAAAGTTAAAGAGAGAATCTTTAAAAAGCAGCCAAGAGAAAAATGACATATTACATACAAGGAAAGCCCCATAAAGCTATCAGCAGATTTTTTTAGCAGAAATTGTGTAAGCCAGAAGAGAGTGGCATGAAAAATCCAATCAAGAATATTCTACCTGGAAAGGTTATCACTCAGAATTGAAGGAAAGGTTAAGAGTTTTCCAGATATGCAAAAACTAAAGTTCATCACCCCTAACCTGGCCTTACAAGAAATTTAAAGGACTTCTCTAAACTGAAAATAAATGACATGAATTACTAACAAGAAAACAAACAAAAGTAAAAATATCACTGGAAAAGGTAAAGGCATAGAAAAAGTAGTGGATCAAGCACATATAAAGCAAATATGAAGGTTAAAAGACAAAAATAATAAAATTAACTAAAACTACATTAATTAGTTAAGGGATGCATAAAAAAGATTTTAAAATGTGACATAAAAAATATAAAACATGGTGTGTATGTAACATTTTGGAATGTGTTCAGAACTGAGTTGCTATCAATCATAACAGACCATTATAAATGGAAGTTATATATGAACCTCAGTGTAACCACAAAGCAAAAACTTGCAGTAAATACATAGAAGAAAATCAAAAAAGGAATCTAAAGATATCACCAAAGAATGCCTTCAAACCACAAGAAAAAGAGAATAAAGGAATAAAGAAAAACTAGAAAAAAACCAGAAAACAATTAACAAAATGGCAAAAAGTACATACCTATCAAAAATTTCATTAAATGTAAATGGTCTAAACTCTCCAATCAAAAGACATAGAGTTGCTAATTGGACCAAAAAACAAAGTCTTCTATGTTGCCTACAAGAGACTAATTTCAGATAGGAGGTCACAAAAAGACTTAAAATAAAGTGATAGAGAAAGATATTCCAAAAAAGGAAAAGAAAACTGGTATAGCTATACTCATAACAGGAAAAAAATGGACTTAAAAAAAAAGGACTGTAACAATAGACAAAGGGGAAATTTCATAACAATAAAGGTGTCAATCCAAAAAGACATAACATAAATACATATGCACCCAAGATAGGAGAATCAAGATATATAATATAGCAAATATTAACAGACATAAGGGGGAAGTTGACATTAATGCAATAATACTAAGGAATTTTAACACCCCACTTACACCAATGGATAAATCATCCAGACAGAAAATTAAAAAGGAAACATCAGCCTTAAATCACACACTAGACCAGATGAACTTAACATATATATATGTAGAGAGAGAGAGAGAGAGAGAGAGAACATTCCATCCCAAAGCTACAGAATACATATTCTTCTCAAGGGCTCATGAAACATTCTCCAAAATAGATCACATGTTAGGCCAGAAAATCAGTCTCAGTAAGTTCAAGAAGATTGAAATCATATCAAGCATCTTCTCCAACTACAATGGAGAACTAGAAATCAAGTACAAAAAAAAACCTAGAAAAAAACATTAAAATGTGAGCTTAAATAACATGCTACAGAAAATCAATAAGTCATCAAAGGAATCAAAGAAGAAATTATAAAACACCTAGAGACAAATGAAAACAGCATATGACATACCAAAACCTTTGGGATACAGCTAAAGTGGTTCTAGGAGGGATCACAGCAATACAGAATACCTCAAGAAACAAGAAAAATATCAAACAAACAATCTAACTTGACACCTAAAGGAGCCAGAAAAAGAACAAAGCTCAAAGTTAGTAAAAGGAACGAAATATTAAAGAGCAGAGCACAAACACATGAAACAGGAACTAAAAAAACAATACAAAAGATCAATGAAACTAAGAGCTGGTTCTTTGAAAAGATAATATTGACAAACCCATAGCTAGACACAAAGAAAAAAAGAGAGACGGCTCTAATAAACAAAACAGAAATTAAGAGAAGTTACAACTGACACCACAGAAATACAAAGAATCATAAGAGCCTACTACAAATAATTATAATCCAACAAATTTAACAACCTAGAAGAAATGAGTAATTCCTAGGAATATACAATCTTTGAAGACTGAATCATGAAGAAAAAGAAAGTCTGGGTAGATTAATTACAAGGAAGGAGATTGAATCAATAATCAAAAACCTCACAATAAAACAAATTCCAGAACCAGACAGGGATGACTGGTAAATTCTATCAAACACTCAAAGATTTAGTACCTTACTTCTCAAACTCCCCCCAAAAATTGAAGAAGGAATATTCCCAAACTCAAGCATAACCCTGATGCCAAAGCCAGAAAAGGATACCACCAAAAATATAAAAAATTACAGGCCAATATCACTGATGAAGATGGATACAAAAATTCTCAGTCAAATATTACCAACCTGAATTCAACAATACATTAAAAGGATCACACACCATAAATGTAATCCACCACATTAACAAAATGAAGGATAAAGATCATATGATCATCTCAACAGGTGCAGATAAAGCATTACATAAAATTCATCATCTGTTCCTGATAAAAACTTTCAACTATGTGGGTATAGAGGGAACAAACCTAAACATAACAAAGGCCACACAGGACAAACCCACAACTAACATCATATTGTAAGGTGAAAATACAAAAGCTTTTTCTCTAAGATCAGGAAAAAGATAAAGATGCTCACTATTCCCACTTTTATTCAACACAATAATATAAATCTTAGCCATAGCATTGAGGCAAGGAAAAGAAATAAAAGGCATCCAGATGAGAAAGGAAAAAGTAAAACTATTATTATTTGTAGAGGACATAATACTCTATATAGGTAACCCAAAAGACTCCAAAAACTGTTAGAACTAATAAATGAATTCAGTAAAGTAGAAGAATACGAAGTCAACATACAGAAATCTGTGGCATTTCTATACACTAATAATGAATTATCAAAAAGAGAAATTAAGAAAGAAATCCCATTTACAATTGCATCAAACAGAATAAAATACATAGGAATAAACTTGACCAAGAAGGCAAAAGACCTGTACATTGAAAGCTGTAAGGCACTGATGGAAGATATTGAAGAGGACACAAATAATTGAAAAGATATTCCATGCTCATACATAGGAAGAATTAATATTGCTAAAATGGCCATACTACCCAAAACAGTCTACAGATTACAATCCTTATCAAAATTCCAAAGGCATTTTTCACAGAACTAGAACAAATAATTCTGAAATTTGTACAGAACCACAAAAGATCCCAAATAAACAAAGCAATTTTGAGACAGAAGAACCAAATCGGTGTATCACATTTCCTGATCTTAAACTATACTACAAATCTATAATAATCAGAACAGTATGGTATTGGTATAAAAAAAACATGCACATTAATGGAGCAGATTTGAGAGTTCAGAATTAAACCCACACATGTATGATTGATTAATTTATGACAAAGGAATCAACAATATATAATAGGAGAAAGGACTATCTCTTCAATAATTGGTGCTGGGAAAACTGGACAGTTACATATAGAAGAATGAAACTAGACCACTATTTTATATCATACAAAATATTAACTAAAAAAGACTCAATTGTAAGGCCTGAAACCATAAAATTCCTAGAGAAAAATGTAGGTAACAAGCTCCTTGACATTGGTCTGAGTGATATTTTTGTGGGTCTGACTTCAAACACAATTGATCAAAAGTAAAAATAAACAAATGAGATTAGATCAAACTAAAAAGCTTCTGCATAATGAAACCATCATCCATGTGAAAAGGCAACCCACTGAATGGCCAGAGTTTTTGCAAATGGTTATGGGGTTTCTCTATTGCTAATGTTAACGTTTTGGAATTAGATAATTATACAACCTTGTGAAAATTCTTAAAACTTCAGAATTTAATGCTTTAAAATGATGAATCTTATGATTTATGAATTATATATCAGTATAAAAACGAAACTTTAAAAATTGCAAATATATATGTTAATATTGACCTGTAAGAGATTTTATAGATTTTTATCTTTGAAAATGTCTTTCACATAGATAGGTGCTACCAAATATTGCTATTAATTCGAATTTATATGATTGTAATTATGTATACTTATCACTTAGAAGGCATTTACAGAAGTTTATTCAATTCTTTCCTTGATATTTTCCTTTTAATATATCATTATATTATAGATTAATTACTTCCAAATTAAATTCACTATGAGAGATCATTGTACATCAATTAGAATGTCTAACATTAAAAAGACTGACCACACCAAGTGTTGGCAAAGATATGAAACAACTGGAAATCTCATGAACCGCTGGTAAGAATGTAAAACAATAAGATCATTTTTTGGAAAACATTTTGTCAGTTCTTAGAATATTAAACATACAACCACTATAGGATCCAGTTGTTCCACTCATAGGTATTTACTCAAAAGAAAAGGAATTTTATGTCCATATAAAGACTTGTACACAAGTGTTCAAAGCAGTTCCATTTATAATAACCAAAAACTAGGCACAATCAAATGTCCATCCATGTATGAATGAATAAATAATTGTGGTATGATAAAATACTACTCAGCATTACTATTGGTGAACTACAGATAAATCTCAAATAATTATGCTGAGTGAAAGAAGCTGGAAGTTTTTTTAAAGAGTGCATATTTGCAACAACATGGATGGAGCTAGAGGGTATTATGCTTGGTGAAATAAGTCAGGCAGAGAAAGACAAATACCAAATGATTTCCCTCATCTGTGGAGTATAACAACGAAGCAAAACTGAACAAAATAGCAGCAGACTCACAGACTCCAAGAAGGGACTAATGGTTGCCAAAGGGGAGGGATGGGGGATGGTGGGTGGGGAGGGAGGGAGAAGGGGATTGAAGGGTATTATGATTAGTACACGTGGTGTGGAAGGGTCACGGGGAAGACAGTATAGCTCAGAGAAGACAAATAGGGACTCTGTGGCATCTTACTACACTGATGGACAGTGACTGAAATGGGGTATGAGGGGAGGACTCGATAATAAAAGTGAATGTAATTTAAAAGTGCATATTATATAATTTCATGTAAATAAAATTCTAGAAAATGCAAATTAATCTGTAGTGAAAACAACTCACCAGTTACTTGTAACAGAAGGTAGGGAGAATTTGGAAAGAGATTACATAAGGGCACAGGGAAAACGTTTTGGATGGATATGTTCACTACCTCATTTTTGATAATGGTTTCACATGTGTATACCTATGTCAAAATATAACAAATTATACACTTCAAATATGGGTAGTTTGTTGTATGTCAATTTTGCCTCAATAAATTTTTTTTTTAAGTGACAGCAAAAGATGAGAATGACTTGCACTCCAAGGTTTTTTTAAGGGAAGTTCTTCAAACATAAGGAAAACGATAATAGATGAAAACATAGATAAACAGAAAAGAAAGAAGACCACTGGAAATGGTAAATAGTGGAGTAAATACAAAATTTTTCTTATTTAAGTTTTTAAAAAGATAATTGTTTAGAGCCAAAAAAGTAATTTATTGCAGGGTTTACATCATATCCAAATAAAATGAATGGCAACAATAACACAAATGATGGGAGAGGAGAAATGGAATTACACTATTGTAAGGTTCTTATATTACCTACAAAATGGCATAATGTTACTTGAAGATAGACTGTGGTAAGTAAAAGACCCATATTATAAACCCAAGGCCTAGTACAATTACTTATAGGGGGAAGTGGAAGAGGGCATGTGATCAAATAAACTCAGTCCAGATCACCAGATATCAGCCAGTGTATATACTCAAGGCCCAGCACAGGACCAGGGTGTAAGTGCCCAGGCCCCAATACACTTGAACATTAATTTAAAGAGGAATAACTCCATAGTTTGCATTTTTGTTTCAAATAGGGAGCAGCTCACTAGCCTTACCTGTACTATAAGATGACGGGAAAAATAATTTATTTTTTTCTCCAAAAATGAGCTCTAGATATGCTTTTTAAATCTTAGCCATTTAGGCTAAGAAGTTCAAATGCCAATAAATTGAACACATGCATTGTTCATACCTATAGATTGAATATATATGCATTAAAATTGTGTATTAAAAATAGAAAAACATTACTGAGACCTCCCGAGAGCCAGAACAGACAACAATAAATTCTCAAATTCTATTTCAGGTGAAGCCTACAGGGAGATTCTTATCGCAAACCCAAATCTTTAGAAATACCAAAAAACATCAGAATCCAAACTGAAAGATAACCTTAGGGAGCTTTAGATGGACAACCCTTCCTCCATCCTTCGAAGGCCCAGAGGTCCCATGAACAAGTACACTAAGTAAGACCATTGCCTTAGGACATTTCTCAAAATTAATCACTATTCTTCTGAAGTAGTAGTGAACCTTCTCCCACTCCTCCCTGTATTAAGCTTTCATTCAGATTCTGGGCTGAAAATATACCAGTGGGAATCCCTCAGTTTACCTTAAAGCCCTCAATTTCCCTTCTCTAACTTCTTTCTCACAGACCCTAGGCTGAGATTCCTTCTTATTCAGACTATGTGAAAGATAGGAATTACTATATAATTAAACCGTGAAAGAGCACTGACCTTGTTCCAAGTGGAATGCAACCTCCACTCACAAAATTATTCAGGATCTGATCACAAGATTTTTTTACAACCTCCACTCACAAAATTATTCAGGATCTGATCACAAGATTACTCAGGATCAACCTTTCTTTAACAAAAATGTAGTTCATAATTTTAATAGTTTCAAATTTTTGTTAAATGGATAACAAAAGTATGAAAAACTTATTTCTGCTTCTTAATTCAAATAAAGCTCACCAAGTTTTACAGCAGACTTGAGAATATTACCATTAAATGAATTTTTCTGAGACTTGGGGACTATAAGAGTCCCTTAAAATCAGGGACCTTATTTTATTTATCTTTGTGACTTCAGTGGCTAGCATTCCACTTGGAACAAGGTCAGTGCTCTTTCGATGTTTATTGGTGTAAACAGCTTAACCTGTTTACATATTAAGATTTTCAGAAAATACCATGACTTAGGATGACCCCAATACTTAACAGAAAGAATGACACTTCTAATAAATCTGTAAAGGAGATAGTAAGGGTCCTCAAAAAGTTAAACATTGAATCATCATACGATCCAGTAATTACACTGAAAGAACTGGAAACAGGGACTCAAACCGATACTTGTACATGAATATTCTTAGCAGCATTATTCACAATACCAAAAGGTGGAAACAATCCAAACATCCCAATGGACACATAATTGAATAAACAAAATATGGTATATACATACAATAGGATATTATTTGGCTATAAAAAGGAATGAAATTCTAATATCTGCTACAATATGGGTGTACCTTAAAAACATTATAAATTAAATAAACCAGACAAAAAAGAACAAATAATATAATTCAAACATATGAGGTACTTAGAGTAGTCAAATTCATAAAGAAACCAAAATAGAGGTTACCAGGACCTGGGGGAAAGGAAAAATGGAGAGTTGTTGTTTAATGAGTGCAGAGTTTCTGTCTGAGATGGAGAGTCAGTTCTGGAAATAGATAGTAGTGATGGTTATACAACATTGTGAATGTATTTAATGTCACTGAACTGTATACTTAAAATTGGTTAAAACAGTGAATTGTATATTTAAAATTGGTCAAAATACTAAAAAGAAAAATTTAAATACTAAAAAGAAGGTAGTGGCTCTTAAATATTTAAAAAATGCTTCATAAGCAACTCTACAAAGTGAAGGTTCCAAGAAAGACATGCAGTAAGAATTACACATTTTAGTTGTTGATGTGAACTTCAACCAGAAACAAAGACTAATCCATTGATGAGTAAACAATTAAAACAGCTTAAATATTTAAAATAAAGATCAATGATAACATCCTTATCAAAAGCCTTACCATTTTTCAAACTAGCTTGAGGGTGATATATGTTTTGTTCTCACTTAGAAGTAAACTGAATAAGAATGGATAAAAATATACTGTCATAAAAGAATTTGAAATAGCTATAGAATGATACCTGCCAATTTCATATTTAAATAATAGGCTAGTTTCATAATTAAACATTTTTAAAGTCACTAGATTCATTCTTTAATAAGTACCTTAACAAGTGAATATTAAAACATACATTATTTGAAAGTAAAACTATGAAAGAATATGTTGAAAATAAGCAAGTTAGAACACTAAGTCCTCTAAAGAGTTAAAATAAACTATAGTCTTTGAGCGGTCACCCTCTAGAACCATGTCTTCATAAATTTGATTCATTTATAGAGTGTTTTTGATGATAGGCAACTCTTTGTTGAAAGTTAAGTGCTCTTTTATATGAGTAAGTAAAGAAGGCTTTGGTTTGAACTAATACATTATTTTGACAAATGTTTATTGGAAACCCAATTACAGGTTCATAAATCAGGGTTCTTTGTGGTCCATCAGGTGAGCTCACCAATGCCACCAGATGTCATGTTGCATACTGATAAAGACTTGAAACAACTCCATGGAATGCTGTCCGTTTCCTATGTAATGACAATAATCAAAATAGATGAAGAAATAGCTTATTGTCTTTAATTTAACTTACTGAAAATGTTTTTGCAAGATGTCAAGACCATATATTAAGAGGAAAATAAAATAACATTCATTTTCTATTTACTTCTATGACAATGTCAAGAATGATACATGATCCATCGGATGTAATTTTCAAACACTCTTCACAATAAAAAGGGGAAAAAATCTCCTATGCATATATTCCATAACTGAACTTCGGCTTAGAAGTTATTCCTTTTTCTTTTTTGCCTTCCTTTCCTTCCCTTCCTTTCCCTTCACTTCCTTTCTTAAATAGTTGTTATTTCCTGAGGAAGTGAGTCCTATTCATTATGCCTAGTATACCTGGGCCAGCACACATTCAGCTGTATATTCTATGAACCTGAGTTATATGAAAAATTCCATGATAAAAGCTTGTATTCTTCATTACCAAAAAGAAAACAGTGGGCAAGGCAATTGTGGCAAAACAACAAACCCTGAAAATTGTAAAGACTTAACTGTAAAGACTTTTAGAAATGCTTATATAGCCCAAATGTACCAAACATGAAAGGAAGGAGAATGAGATATTGAATAAAAGCAAGAATTTGCATATTATAATCAAGAATAGGAAATTCTCTTGACATTTTGTCTAAATCCCATAGCATGATACATAAAACCTAAGTATTCTGTCTCATCAATATTGCCATATTTGTTGTCATTATCTCTATTTTGAATCTTTCTGTATTATAAGTCCTTTACTGACTCAGTTTTGCTTTCTATGTAGGCAAAGTATCTCTTCCTTTAGAGAAAGAATGATACATATAATTTAAGATACTGAGTATATTCTCTGATGGAAATAGAAATTTTATGCTTTCCTGTACAATACAGCTAAAAGGGGCTTTTGACCTTTTGTTGACACATCACTATTTAGCAGTAAGAAATGAAGGATGTCTGCCTGCCACAGATTGCTGAACAGTCCTCTGCATGATTCATCCCAAACAGTTGCAAGTAACACAGGTGCACACATCAGAGATTTGCCTCTAGCCAAGCCAGGCAGCTCCACATGAAGTGTCAGTAGGGTAAGGCCATGCATGCAGGGCTCAGCTGTTATGCTATTGCTGTGCTGACCAAACCTGCTGGTGTGGCTATTGCTGATAATAAAAACATGAAGATGGACACCATAGAAAAAGATGGCAGTGTGAGTAGTGTGGTAGAAATCTCCTCCAATAAACCACATACACTTTGAAAATACAGCAAATGCAACTATTCCTAAAAGAGTGACCAGAAGTAACAGTACACCAGCCAGTCTCTATCTGGGAGAAGTCAACATCTCATGGAAAAGGGTTAGGTAAAAAGCTGTGACCCAGTGGAACCCAAGCACTTCCCCATCCCAGCTCACTGATGGGAGAAAAAGAATCAGAGTGGGGAGGTGGAAGCATAGGACTGCTAAATACCCAGCCCTAGAAATCTATCCTGGGAGCACAGACTCACATTGCATGGTGCTCTGGAAATCGGAGGGGCTGAAACACAGAGTCTGAGACTAAGACTGCAAGCAGGTTTCCAAAAACAGCTGCCCTGGGACAAAAGAAAAGCAGGCAATTTAAGGGACCTCTCAACAGTCAGAGGGCTGCTAGAGGGGCAAGGGCATGGGAGCAGGAACAGGTGGACAAAATCGTCCTGGCACACTCAGCCCAGCAGGCAGGAAACGTTCAGGAGCTTCAGACACCCTATCCCTCTGGTTGGCAGTGAAGCCCCAAGGCCTGCCACTGTGATAACCAGCCTGCTGCTCCTTCTGCCCTGCTGGCATCTATGTGCAAACTGTATGTCCCCACCATTGCTGCAGACCAGCCGGAGGGTACCCCCACCTACAGCAATTACACAGCTTAATGCAGAGACTTTTCTCTGTGCACGGCTAATCAGCCCAGACCCAGAGGATGCTCCCTGTGCATAGTTGACTGGTATGAATACCAGAGACAGGAGGTGAGAACGGGAGCCACAAAGGGACTTTGTTATCATGGCAGATCCCATGCCAAACACCTGTGACCCCTGCCATCACCCTAGGCCATCCTGAGGGCTGCCACGCCCATGGCAGTTTAGGGGGATTAACCCAGAGGCCACACCCTATGCATGGTTAGCATGCACAGACAGCAGAGACAGGCACAGTGACCAGCAAGCAAGAAGGGACTTTTTCCTCCCAGCTGATACCCACTCCTCTCACCAGCAAACACTCCCATCACTCCAGGACTATGAAGAGTCAGAAGAATCTTGTTCAAACCAAAATCCCTCAGACACCAGAAAGAAGGATTGGTGAGACTGAAATCACCAATCTTTCTGAAAAAGAATTCAAAATAAAAGTCATAAACATGCTAATGGAGCTACAGAAAAATATTCAAGAGCTATGGGATGAATTCAGGAGGGAGATAACTGAAATGAAACAAATAATGGAGGGATTTAAAAGCAAACAAGGTGAGGTAGAGGAGACAGTGAATGGAACAGAAATCAGAAAACAGGAATACAGAGAAGCTGAGGCAGATAGAGAAAAAAGAATCTCTAGGAATGAAATAATATTAAGAGAACTGTGTGACCAATCCAAAGGGAACAATATTTGCATTACAGGGGTATCAGAAGAAGAAGAGAGAGAAAAAGGAATAGAAAGTGTCTTTGAAGAAATAATTGCTGGAAACTTCCCCAAGCTGGGGAAGGAAATACTCTCTCAGGCCATGGAAGTCCACAGATCTCCAAACACAAGTGACACAAGGAGGACAACACCAAGACATATAATAATTAAAATGGCAAAGATCAACAACAAGGAGAGAGTATTAAAAGCAGTCAGAGAGATTAAAAAAAAAAGATCACATATAAAGGAAAACCCATCAGGCTATCATCAGACTTCTCAGCAGAAACCTTACAGGCCAGAAGGGAGTGGCATGATATATTCAATGCAATGAAACAGAATGGCCTAGAATCAAGAATACTCTACCCAGAAAATTTATCATATAAATAAACAATTCTAAGATAAGCAAATGTTGAGGGAATTTACCTCCTACAAACCATCCCTACAGTGTATATTAAAAGGACTGCTTTAGATGGAAGTGTGCCTAAGAACAAATAGCTGTCACCAGAGAAAATAAAGCCCCAGCAATGAGGTAGAACTAAATATTGGGCAAATGCAAAATTAAATTAGCTACCCACAAAGTCAGTCAAGGGATACACAAAGAGTACAGAATATGACACCTAACAGGAGAGATTAAAGATGACAGCATGAGAGGTGAGACAGAGGCCTCCTCTTAAACTGCATATAATATGAAAGTGTAATTAATACAACTAATCCAGAAAGAGTGACAGGAAAGAGGGTTGTGCCACACTGTACAGACCTGGAGAAAGAAACAGACCTCACAGAAAAGGTTAACATACCAAAGCCATGGCCCAGCAGGACCCAAGCCCTTCCCCAATCCCAGCTTACCAGCAGGAGGGATAGAAATGGAGTGGGGAAGGGATGGAGGCCAGGGACTGCTGAACATCTAGCTAGGGAGATCTGCTCTGGGAGAACAAACCTACATTGCATGGTGCTCTGGTGATTAGGGGTGTTGGAAAGCTAAGACAGGCAGCATACCTGGAGAGACTGAGATTCCAGCCACTTGTGGAAACAGAGATCCATATCAGGCTGCTCTGGGACAAAAGAAAGACAGGCAGTCTGAGAGACTTTCTAACAGCAAGAGGGCTGCTAAAGGGGCAAGGATTACACAGAGCTTACAGATCAGGAGAAAGGACAGGTAGACAAAATTGTCCGGGTGCACTCTGCTTGGCAGGTTGGGAACTTTAACCATCTTCAGGTGCTCCAGCCCCCTGGCAGGCTACACAACTCCATGGCCCCACTTCATGATATGCAGCCTCTGCGCCTCCCTCCTGGTCACTCACACCTGGCTCTCAAATTAACAAAACATGCCCTGGCATTAGGCCAGCCAGAGGGAAGCCCCACCTACAGCAAATACAAATGCAAAGCATAGAGGCTTATACCTGTGTGCTTGGCCCACTGATTCTTGCAAAGCAGATAGGAAGCAGGAATTGCAGTACTTGTACCAGACAAAATAGACTTCAAAACAAAGAAAGTCACAAAGGACAAAGAAGGACATTACATAATGATAAAAGGGTGAATCTAACAAGAATACACAACCATTATAAATATCTATGCACCAAACACAGGAGCACCAACATATGTGAAACAAATACTAACAGAATTAAAAGGGGAAATAGAATGCAATGCATTCATTCTAGGAGACTTCAACACTCCACTTACTCCAAGAACAGATCAACCAGAGAGAAAATAAGTAGGAGACAGAGGCACTGAACAACACATTAGAAAAGATGGACCTAGAAGACATCTACAGAACTCTACACCCAAAATCAACAGAAAACACATTCTTCTCAAGTGCACATGGAACATTTTCAAGAGCACATCATATACAAGGTCCAAAAAGAGCCGCAGTAAATTCAAAAAGATTGAAATTGTGCCAAGCAGGTTCTCAGACCATAAAAGTATGAAACTAGAAATTATGCAAAGAAAATGAAAAATCCCACAAACACATGGAGGCTTCACAACATGCTCCTAAATAACCAATGGAACAACAACCAAATAAAAACAGAGACCAAGCAATATATGGAGACAAATGATAACAATAATTCATCACCACAAAATGTGTGGGATGCAGTGAAGGCTGTGCTAAGAGGAAAGTATATTGCAATACAGGCCTACCTCAGGAAAGAAGAACAATCTGATATGGACAGCCTAACTCACAATTAACAAAACTAGAAAAGGAAGAACAAATGAGGCCCAAAGTCAATAGAAGTATAGACATAATAAAAATTAGAGCAGAAATTTTAAAAATCGAGAAGAACAAAACAATAGAAAGAATCAATGAAAGAAAGACCTGGTACTTTGAGAAAATAAACAAAATATATACACCGCCAGCCAGACTTACCAAGAAAAAAAGAGAGTTTATACTCATAAACAGAATCAGAAATGAGAAAGGAAAAATCCCTACAGACACCACAGAAATACAAAGAATTATTAGAGAATACTATGAAAAAGTATATGCTAACAAATTGGATAACCTAGAATAGACAACTTTTTAGAAAAATGCAACCTCCCAAGACTGACCCAGAAAAAAATAGAAAATCTGAACACACCAATTACCAGCAATGTAATTGAACTGGTAATCAAAAAACTACCTGAGAATAAAATGTTCATATCAGATGGCTTCACCACTGACTTTTATCAAACATTTAGTGAAGACCTAATACCCATCCTTCATAAAGTTTTTCAAAGAGTAGAAGAAGAGGTAATACTTCCAAACTCATTCTATGAGGCCAGCATCACTCTAATACCAATACCAGGCAACCAAACCACAAAAAAAGAAAATTAAAGACCAATATCCCTGATGAACATAGATGCAAAAATACTCAACAAAATATTAGCAAACCAAATTCAAAAATATATCAAAAAGATCATCCATCATGATCAAGTAGGATTTATTTCAGGGATGCAAGGATGGTACAATATTAGAAAATCCATCAACCTCATCCACCACATCAACAAAAAGGACAAAAACCACATGCTCTCCCTAGATGTCCAAAAACCATTTGACAAAACTCAACATCCATTCATGATAAAAGCTCTCAATGACACGGGTATAGAGGGCAAGTACCTCAACATAATAAAGGCCAAATATGACAAGCCCACAGCCAACATCATACTTAACAGAAAGAAGCTGAAAGCCTTCCCTTTAAGATTGGGAACAAGAAAAGGAAGCCCACTCTCCCCACTTTTATTCAACACAGTTCTGGAGGCCCTCACCGCAGCAATCAGACAATACAAAGAAATAAAGGGCATCCAGATAGGTAAGGAAGAAGTTAAACTGTCACTGTTTGCAGATGACATGATATTATACATAAAAGCCCTAAGGAATACCCTCCAAAACTACTAGAACTAATATCTGAATTCAGCAAAGTTGCAGGGTACAAAACTAAAATACAGAAATCTGTAGCCTTCCTATACACTAACAATGAACTAGCAGAAACAGAAGTCATATAAACAATTCCATTCATAATTGCATCAAAAAGAATAAAATACCTAGGAATAAACCTAACCAAGTAAGTGAAAGACCTATACCCTGAAAACTACAAGACACTCATGAGAGAAATTAAAAGAAGCTACCAATAAATGGAAACACATCCCATGCTCATGGATAGGAAGAACTAATATTATTAAAATGGCCATCCTGCCTAAAGCAATCTACAGATTCAGTGCAATCCCTATAAAAATACAAACAGCATTCTTCAATGAACTAGAGCAAATCATTCTAAAATTCATATGGAACCACAAAAGGACCCAAATAGCCAAAGCAATCCTGAGAAGGAAGAATAAAGCAGGGGGCATCTCACTTCCCAACTTCAAGAACTACTACAAAGCCATAATAATCAAGACAATTTGGTACTGGCACAAGAACAGACCCACAGACCAATGGAACAGAATAGAGAGTCGAGATATTAACCCAAGCATACATGGTCAATTAATATATGATAAAGAAGCCATGGATATACAATGGGGAAATGACAGCTTCTTCAACAGATGGTGTTGATAAAACTGGCAGCTACATGTAAGAGAATGAAACTGGATTATTGTTTAACACCACACACAAAAGTAAACTCAAAATGGATCAACGACCTGAATATAAGTCATAAAACGATAAAACTACTATAAGACAACATAGGCAAAAAATCTCCCGAATATAAACATGAGCAACTTCTTAATGAACATATCTCGTTGAGTGAGGGAAACAAAGCAAAAATGCACACATGGGACTACATTATACTGAAAAGCTCCTGTACAGCAAAGAACACAATCAACAGGAAAAAAAGGCAATCTACAGTATGGGAGAATATATTTGTAAATGACCTATCTGACAAGGGGTTAACAACCAAAAAATGTAAAGAACTCACAAACCTCAACAAGCAAAAAGCAAATAACCCAATTAAAAAATGGGTGGAGGATATGAAGAGACAATTCTCCAAAGAAGAAATTCAGATGGCCAAAAGACACATGAAAAGATGCTCCACATCAATAATCATTTGGGAAATACAAATTAAAACCACAATGAGATATCACCTCACACCAGTTAGGATGGCCAGCATCAAAAAGACTAAGAACAACAAATCCTGGCAAGGATGCAGAGAAAGGGGAACTCTCCTACACTGCTGGTGGGAATGTAAACTAGTTCAACCATTGTGGAAAGCAGTATGGAGGTCCCTCAAAAAACTAAAAATAGAAATATTATTTGACCCGGGAATTCCACTCCTTGGAATTTATCCAAAGAATACAACTTCTCAGACTCAAAAAGACATATGCACCCCTATGTTTATTGCAGCACTATTTACAATAGCCAAGATACAGAAGCATCCTAAGTGTCCATCAGTAGATGAATGGATAAAGAAGGTGTGGTACATATACACAAGGGAATACTACTCAGCTATAAGAAAGAAACAAACCCTACCATTTGCAACAACACGGATGGAGCTGGAGGATATTATGCTCAGTGAAATAAGCCAGGCAGAGAAAGACAAGTGCCAAATGATTTCCCTCATTTGTGGAGTATAACAATGAAGCAAAACTGAAGTAACAAAATAGCAGCAGATTCACAGACTCCAAGATGGGACTAGTGGTTACCAAAGTGGAGGGGTGTGGGAGGACAGGTCGAGAGGGAGGAAGATGGGGATTGAGGGGTACTTTGTTTAGTACACATGGTATGGAGGGGTCACGGGGAAAACAGTGTAGCACAGAGAAGGCAAACAGTGAATCTGTGGCCTCTTACTACACTGATGGACAGTGACTGCATTGGGGTATGGGTGGGGACTTGATGATATGGTAAATGCAGTAACCACATTGTTTTTCATGTGAAACTTTCATAAGAGTGCATATCAATAATACCTTAATAAAAAATTTTAAACAAAGAAAAGAAAAAAATATATCATAAAGAAGCCATGGATATACAATGCAAAAATGACAGCCTCTTCAACAACTGGTGTTGACAAAACTGCACAGCTACAGCTACATGTAAGAGATTGAAACTGGATTATTCTGTAACTCCATACACAAAAGTAAACTTGAAATGGATCAAAGACCTGAATGTAAGTCATGAAACCATAAAACTGTCAGAAGAAAATTTAGGCAAAGATCTCTTAAACATAAGTATGAGCAACTTCTTCCTGAACACATCTTCTCCAGCAACGGAAACATAAGCAAAAATGAACAAATGGAACAACAATGAACTAAAAAAGCTTCTGTACAGCAAAGGACACCATCAACAAAACAAAAAAGCATCCTACAATATGGGAGAATATATTCATAAACAACTTATGTGATAGTTCATCATCCAATATATATAAAGAGCTCACATGCCTCAACACCCAAAAAACAAATAACCCAATTAAAAAATGGGCACCGTATGTGAACAGACACTTCTCTAAAGAAGAAATCTGAATGGCCAATAGGCAAATGAGAAGATGTTCCACATAGCTAGTCATCAGAGAAAGGCAAATTAAGACCACAATGAGATATCACTTCACACCAGTTAGGATTACCAACATACAAAAGACAAGAAACAACAAATGCTGGTGAGGATGTGGAAATAGGGGAACCCTCCTACACTCTTGGTGGGAATGTAAATTAATTCAACCATTGTGGAAAGCAATATGGAGGTTACTCGAAAAACCAAAAGTAGAAATACTATTTGACCCAGGAATTCCTAGGAATTTACCTGAGGACAACAAGATCCCTGATTCAAAAAGACATATGCACCCCTATGTTTATCACAGCGCTATTTACAATAGCCAAGATATGGAACAACCTAAGTGTCCATCAGTAGATGAACGGATAAAGAAGAGGTGGTACATATACACGGTGGAATATTTTTCAGCCAAAAGAAAACAAATCCTACCATTTGCAACCATAACATGGATAGAGCTAGAGGGTATTATGCTCAGTGAAACAAGCAGAGAAAGACAGGTACCAAATGATTTCACTCATTTGTGGAGTATAACAACGCAAAGCTGAAGGAACAAAATAGCACCAGACTCAGACTCCAAGAAAGGACTGGCAATTTACCAAAGGGAAGGCATAGGGGAAGGTGGATGTGGAGGCAGGGAGAAGGAGATCAAGGAGCATTATAATTAGCACTCACAATTTAGGTATGCCACAGGGAAGGCAGTAATAGCATGAAGACAAGTAATGACTCTATAGCATCTTACTACGCTTTGGGCAGTGATTGCAATGGGGTTGGAGGGGTACTTTACAACATGGGTGCATGTTGAAACTACAATGCTGCTCATGTGAAACCTTTGCAAGATTGTGTATTAATGAATCCTTAATTTTAAAAAAAACAATGAAGTTGGATTCTTACTTCACACCATATACAAAAATTAATTCAAAATTGATAAAGTCCTAAATGTAAGGAAAAAAAACTATGAAAGTCTTAGGAGAAAATATAGGTGCAAATATTCATGACCTTAGATTTGACAAAAGATTTGTAGGTATGACATCAAAAGTATGAATAGCAAAAGGAAAAATTGATAAATTGCATTTCATCAAAATTAGAAACTTCTGTTTCAAATGATACCATCAAGGAAGTGGAAAAACACCCCATGGAATGGGGGAAAATTCTGCAAATCATATATTTGATAAGAAACTTGAATCTAGAATATATAAAGAATCTGTACAAGTCAGTAATAAAAAGACAGATGACCCAATTTAAAAATGAGCAAAGGATCTGAATAAACATTTCCCCAAAGAAGATATACAAATTTCCAACAATACGTTTGTGAAACGATGCCTGCCACCATTAGTCATCAGAGAAATACGAATCAAAACCACAATGAGTTACCATTTCTTACCCATTAGAGTGGATGAAAAAGTCAAATAACAAGTGTTGAAAAAGATGTGGAAGAACTGGAATCCTCATACATTACAGACAGGAATAACAGCTGGAAATGGTGCAGCCAGAAAACAGTCCGGCAATTCTTTAAAAGATTAAACATAGAGTTACCATATACCCAGCAATTCCACAATTAGGTATATACCCAAGAGAAATGAAAACATATATGACACAGAAACTTGCACCAATGTTTATAGCAGCATTATTCATAATGGCTAAACAGAAGAAACAACCTAGATACTTACTAAGACAACCAGATAAATAAAATGTGATATATTTGTACAGTGGAATATTATTCTGCATAAATAAAAGTACTGATACATTACAACTACAACATAAATGAACCTTGAAAAAATTATGCTAAGTTAAAGAAGCAATCACGAAAGGCCATATACTATATGATTCCATTCCTATGAAAGTCCAGAATAGGGAAATTCTACAGAGGTGGAAAGTAGTTTAGAGGTTGGCTAGGGCTGGGAGTAGTGGGAGGGATGATGCAGGTGAGGAGTCAGTGGGTGGGGCTTGTGTTAGTGTTCTCCAGAGAAACAGGACTTATAGGATGTATGTATAGAAAGAGATTTATTCTAAGGAATTTATTCATGCAATTATGGAGGCAGGTTAGTCCAAAATCTGCAGGGCAGATTTTTTAACAGTCTGGAGACCCAGGAAGAGATCATTCTGTAGTTCAAGTTGGTTAGGGGAGGTTAGTCTTTTGCTGTATTCAGGCCTTCAACTAATTGAATGAGGCTCATATTATGGGGGACAATTCTGCTTGACTCACAGTACACCTATTGAAATGTTTCATCCAAAAACACTTCCACAGAAACATCCAGAATAATGTTTGACCACATATCTCGGCACTGTGGCCCAGCCAATTCAACACATACATTAACTATCACAGGAGTGATAGATAGATGGCGTTTCTTTTTGAAGTGATGAGAATGCTCTAAAATTGACTGTGCTGATGGTTGAACATGTCTGTGAATACACTAAAAAAACAATGGATTGTACACTTTAAATAGATGAGTTGTATGTGAATTATATCTCAATAAAGCTATTTTTTATTTAAAAAAAAGAATTGGCTTCTGCAGTAATCTTCATATCCTTATAGCATACACAAAGTTATACATATAATTTTTTTTAAAGTACTTTTTCATTCATAGACTACCAGGAAACCAATCACTCTCTGGAGTGCTAATCAATCAGTTAAGCACAGGTATTTACTAAGCTTTATCTCAGCGCTGAACACATAAACAGCCTTCAGAAACACATGCTGATGGATTACTTAATTGCCCCAAAGAGGAATGAGATGATTTTTGTAATGGTCTATGGATAAACTATACTATATTCACTTTCCAGGGATTCAGAAAAAGTGAACAGTACTATGCTGCTATTGGAAACCCCTGGAAACTCTATGCAAAGTCCTCTGAGGGACACAGAAATATCATCCCTGGCCTCTGTAAGCTTATAGTATAGTTAGCAAGACATACTACTAGACACAAAACAAAAACTGTAAGTAAAACTAGAGTTTAACTTTAAAGTAACTATAGCTAAAGGACTCTGTGGTCCAAAGAAAGAAATAGTAATATTTACCACAAATATTTGATGAAATCCTACCACTCATTTAAGTGCATGCACACATGACACATACCGCATACACACATTCATGCATACTCCTAAAGGTCAGAAAACTATTTGCAATTTAAGACTTAATCCTGATCACATTACTAACTAGCTATATTTTAGCAGCTTCTGCAGATATTGTCTATATTAGGAACAATACACATCACACAAGGAAAAAACTAATGAAAAACAAAGATGTAATATGAAAAATGATTGAAGTTATTTTGCCATAATAATTCCAAAATTTTCATATATTACTATTTTAGTACATGCAGAAGCAATTTTACAAAGGCATAATGACATGAATGCCAAGTTTAACATATGCTGCATACCAGTGAAAGAATGTCAAAAATGGAAAATTTCAGGGATAGTTATAATCTAAAAACACTATTACATATAGTATCTCAACGATTTTTCACAATAGCCCAGGGAGATAGTTGTTGTCATGATTAAATATTTTTACTCTACCTACATAGAAACTGAGATTTAAAGAGATTAAGTGACTCATCAAGGTCATCTTGTTAATACTGTCAAGGCAAGGAATCAAACTCATGTCTTTGAACTTTCAAATCAAAATTTCTGTAATACAATGAAAAGCCAGTTCAAGCTGGTTCAAGCCAAGAAATAGAACTACTCAAAAAGATGTGTATGACTACAGTTATTATCTATCAAAAGGAAATTTTTAAACAGAAATAACAGCAGTAAAGATGGCTTTCAAGATCTACACAAGGTTAGGCAGAAAGAAAATACAACAACCCTGCAAATTACATCTTTTAATTTTTCTGTAGTCCTTTTCTATCACCAAACCAATACACATAGGAGAAAGGAATTACAAATTCCCTCCCTTCTATGGGTCTTTATAGTCTGTGAACTGAGCTTTAGTATATATACTAAGTTTAATATTTTTTAAAAGTACTTAGGTTTCTCTTTCACAAAATAAAAGGTACATGTCTTAAAACAATAAATACCACTTGAAAGTAGAATTATCTCCATAACAAACTAAACCTATTATCAAAATGTAGTCTCTTGGGATGCCAAAATGGTTCCTGTTAACCCAAAGACTACTAGGTATGTGCAAATGCTTACTTAGAAAAGTCCAACTTTTAATGTATTTTGATCACAAAATGGGCTTCAGCCAAAGTTAGAGCTGCATTATATATCTCTGACCCTCACAATCATAAAACAAGCTTTGATCTATACTCCAACTGAGAATGAGCCTAAAGATATTATACAGGAAATTAATGTTTGGCCTTGGTATTCTTATGGCTTATAGCAATACTTTAGCTGATAGCATAAACCAGGGAACCTATTTAACAGTACATCCAATTTATCTGTGGTTCCATTGCCCTCTAGTGGCTGTTTTGAAACTAATTATTAACAGTGATAATTAGCCTTCAAGAGTCAGAAAGGATTTTCAAAGCAGGATGGGCAGACCAGTAGTAGCATGGGCAACAGCTGGGAACTTCATAGACTTACAAATATCAAACCCCACTTAGGATCTACCAAAAATAAATGGTGGATGGTGCCCAGAAATTTGTTTCAATGGACCCTCCAAGTAATTCTGATGCACAGTAACATTTGAGAACCACTATGGTCCAGAGAGCTGGTAAAATATTATTTCTGGGTGTCTCTGAAAGGGTGTTTCTTGCTAGGATTAACATTTGAATTGGTAAACTAAGTAAAGCAAATGCCCTCCCCAATGTAGGTGAGTGTCATCCAATCTGTTGAGGGCCTAAATAGAACAAAAAGGCAGAGGAAGGGCAAATTAGACCTTTATGCTTGAGCTAAGACATACATCTTCTCCTGCCATCAAACACAAGCATTTCTGGTTCCCAAGCTTTTAGACTCAGATCAGTACTTATTCCACTAGACCCACAATATCCAGACCTTCAGATTTGGACTAACATACACTAATTTACTGGCTTTTGTGGTCCTCCAGCTTGGAGACAGCAGACTGCCGGACTTCTCAGCCTCCATGACCATGTACACCAATTTCTATAATACATCTCTTCTTATAAGTATACATTATTCTATATATATCCATTGGTTCTGTTTGCCTGGAGAACCTGCTTAGTACAATGTATATGAGTGTTCTTTTGTGAAATTATTGTTCATAATTATTCCTATGCTTTTTCTACCAAGGCCTTTTATATGTGCAGAATAATATAAAAAAAGCATACACTTAGCTCGGGATATTTAAAAGTGCTATAAACACGCGACTGAGTGACATAGAAAGCAATAAGATAAAATGAAAAAAACATAAATTCATTGAATTAAAAGTTCATTTTAAGAGCTTGCTAACTAGCCAAAACATTTGACCAAGATCTACCAATTTGTTCCTTGTCTATAAAATCAACAGGAAAATGTTTGTTGAATAAAATGAATATTCAGTACAGGTTTGAGAAGGGCATTGTGAGGAAGTTGGGGTTCCTATGGCCAGGATCCTCACTGAACTTAAACCACCTGATGATGTAACTGGCCTGTTGCTAGGCTACCACTTCCACACCTTTAGGCAATAAGCTATTATTGTGCTATATAGAGAGCTTGGCCCCAGTGCTCTGGGTGGAGGCAGAGATGCTAAAGCTGGACCTACCACCGGTAGAACAACCAGGTAATAAACCCTTTCACCCCAAAGAACGTTCTGCTGTCAACTTCTTTGGTCACATTGAATCCATAACGAACTTGCCCAGGGCGGAAACCCATTGGCAAGACAATTGGCAAAAGTTGGCAGGGTTCATTGTTGACCAAGGAAAAAGATAGGCTGCCCGAATGGGAGGGGTGCTTCAGCGGGCTTCCCCTGTGAATGGGGAGACAGTGGATTGTCCCCCCAATGGGTATGTGGTCTGAGGTGGCTTGCCTCCTAGAGGACTGGGACCCACCAGTGGAGGTGACACCTGAGGCTGTAGGGGTGGCCCTTGGTATAGTAAGTAGGTCTTTTGTGAGACAGAGTGCCTGTGAGGCAGTGGGGACTGTGGATTGGCTGCTTCTCACAGTATTGAAAAGGTCTACAGAAGAGAACCAATAAACGGTGGCACGAGAACGTGAGCTGCAAACTTCTGTGGATTCCCTGAAGAAGGAAAAGGCATTGATGCAAGAGGAGGCAGCACAAGAACGCAGGCAGCAAGGTGCCATTGAAGAGGTAAAAAAAGTTCCTTACAGAACAAGCTGGCAATGCTGCCAGGTGTTCTGAAGGAGGAAGAGGCCATCAGGAAAAAGATGAACTCCTGAGGGAAGCACAGGCAGAGGTGGCATGAGAACATCACCTGCAAAGCACTGAGGTGAAGGTAAGAGAGCTTCTGAAGACTGAGCTACCATTGCTGTGAGGCACAGTAGAAAAGGTAAAGGTTGTAGCAGAGGAGGCATTCAGGGAGGGGAGAGAAAGGTGCCATCAGCCCCAGAAATGGAGGAGCTGGAGAAGGATGAAGGGATGGTGCTGGAGGCACTAACCCCTCCTGTATTGAAAGCATGCCCAGTGGTTGTCAAGAAAATAAAGACCCAGCAGCTGAAAGTTCTCCAAGAAGATGAGCAGCCCCCTCCCCAGGTTGTGGAGCACTCTGTGCTCTGCCCCTATACTCAGACTGAGCTGGTTGATTTGGGCTCCTGGTTTAGGCAGAAGTCCTTGGAGTGAATATCATCTTGGCTCCTGCATCTGTGGGACTTAGGGGTGGATGGAATTGTTATGTTGGGATCAGAGATGGTAAAGCTGGCATCCCAACAGTGCAGCCTACCTTGAGGCAGTGATTAAAAAATGCACATCAGACCCCAGGGAGTCACTCTCTCCTCAATTGGCTTATGGCTGCACTTCATGCTGTGTGACCCAATCTGGGTGATCTACCATCCTCTTCTGTTAGATGGCAGACATATGCTGAAATCCAACATTACGAAGGCTAGGAATAAGAAATGCCATCTATAGTCCAGAGAATTATGGCCCAGATGAAGACATTTTCACTACTGGGATGAGAAATATTATACTTCAAACAGCTTCCACATCCCTCCTTGGGTGTCTAGTGGCCATTCTTTACCCTCACATAAGGCATCCTGTAAGATGACACATACAGTAGCAGATGTAGGAGAGGCTGAAGCAGTGAGAACCTGGAAAGAAATAAGATCTGTTACAAGAATCTACAGGGCCCCATGAAGGTTACGAGGACCCAGATGTGGGTTGATTTAATATGGGCAGGAGCAGATGGAAGGAAATTAGATGGGAAGTCAAATAAGATCTTACTAGAGCTATGGCAACACCTGAAACCAGAGCAGCAGTTCTAGCCATTAAGATGAAAGAGGGAGAGGTCAGAGACAGAGCCAGGAGTTCAGCCTGTGTGTTTGCAAGACTTCCTGCTCAATGTCAATGGAAAAGAAGGCATTAGCAAGATCTACCACATAATGGTATGTTCCTTGTTCTTGGCTGAGGGTATCCATCTATAATAGTGGGGGTTCTGGGGAACCACTCAGGATTACCATGAATCAGTGAACATTCAGCTCCTGTGTCCACCAGAGTTAGGATATGTTGTATGTTCACTGGGGACCAATGGATAGTTATTTCAACCTGTGGCCTCCAGTACACCCCTGGTCCCTCAGTCAAACTGTGTGAGCAGGATAGTCAGGAACAGTTTGCCTTCACGTGGAAAGGACAGCAATGGACTTTCATCATCCCTCCACAGGGATACCTCCACAGCCCCACCATCTGTCATGGACTTGTAGCCCAGGACTTGGCTACATGGGAGAAACCACCAAAGGTGCAGCTGTAATTATATTGGTGATGTCATGCTCAAATATGATTCTCTTTCAGATTTTGAAGGAACAGTTCCTAGACTGCAGCAACATCTACAGGAGAAAGGATGGCCTGTGAACAGTACCAAGGTTCAGGGATGTGGTGTGTCTGTCGAATTCCTGGGGGTCGTCTGGTCAGGTAAGACCAAAGTTATACCAGAAGCAGTTATAAAGTCCAAGCCTCTCCCACCCCTACAACTGTAGCTTTGCTATAGGAGTTTCTGGGTCTTCTAGGCTACTGGACAGTTTTTATCCCGCACATGTCACAAATTCCGAAGCCCTTATACCGGATGGTATGAAAGGGCGTCAGGTGGGACTGGGATGAGACATGTGCATCTGCCTTTACTCCAGCAAAATGGGCAGTCAAGGCCATGCAGGCCTTGAGTGTGATAGACCCATCACGGCCCTGTGAGCTGGATGTTCATGTCACTGATGACGGTTATGGCTGGGGTCTCTGGCAGCAGCTTGAACGAACTCGCCAACCTGTTGGATTCTGGTCACAACTCTGGAAAGGGGCATACATACGATACACTTTGAGAGAAAAACAACAGGCTGACATGTATCACGCCTTTCTTGCGAAGGAAGGTATCACTGGAATGGCCCTGATAAAGGTAATAACCACCTATTCCATCTTGGGATGTGTACGAGACAGGACACAAAAGCCAAGGAGTGGTGTGGCACAAACACCCACACTAGCTAAGTGGGGTGCTTATCTACAGCAGTGTAGTGCCCTCCCTATTAGCCCCTTGACTGAAGAACTACAGTGCTTATTGGGGCTAGTGACATGTACTAGTGAAAAGCAGGAAGGACTTGCTTTTGAAACAATAGCATAGAGTCCCTATCAGAAAGGAAGAGCCCCTATACTTGAAGATGCATGGTACACAGATGGCTCCAGCCATGGGTAGCCCCCAAAATGGAGGGCCATAGCTTTCCGTCCTAAGACTGAGACAATATGGATGGAAGATGGTGACAGGAAGAGCAGCCAATGGGCAGAGGTGTGGGCTGTGTGGCTTGTGATCAGCCAGGAGCCCTCCCTTATAATTGCACAGTACATCCAATTTGTCTGTGGTTCCATAGTGTGGTACATATAGTGCCAGTTCTATGAAGGCTTGACCTTGTGGCCTACCAACCTGCTACCATGCCAACTGGCTGGTTGGTCATCAACCCCTTTGGGGGCAAGAATTGTGGCAAGACTTATGGGCCTGTGGTCAGACTTAAGTAATTACAGTATACCCTGTGACAGGTCATTTGACACTGGCATCCCCAGGAAATGATGAAGCAGATAAATTGGCCCAGATATGTTGGTTAGAAGGAAAGTCGGCCTCTGATGTAGCCCAATGGTTATATCAGCATTTCTTGCATGCGAGGCAAAAGACAATGTGGGCTGTAGCCCGTTGGTGTGGCTTGCCTTTGACCTTCAAAGAAGTTAGTAGAGCCCAGCAGGAGTGTGTCATGTGCTCCAAAAGGAACTTACACCAAATTCCACAGCAACATGGGACAATACCTAAGGGGCCTATACCCCTCATCAGGTGTCATATAGACTATATTGGGCCTCTACCTGTGTCAGAAGGATATCAGTATGCTATGAGTTGTGTGGACACAGATAGTGGTCTTCTGGTTGCTTTCCTACCAGTTGTGCAGACCAGCAGATGACCAAAAGAGGCCTGGAGTATCTCTTTGCTGCCTACGGTCAACGACAGGTAATTGAGACTGATCAGGGCACCCATTTTACTGGTCATACACTGCAAGAGTAGGTGCGACAGCTCGGAATCAAATGGAAGTTTCATGTGCCATACAATCCTACCACAGCAGGCACAATAGAGAGGCACAATGGCTTGTTAAAATCTGGACTAAAGTCAGAACCAATAGTCTGTGAGGATGGTCAGTCCGCTTATGGACTGTGCTATGCAGTTTAAATGAGAGACTTGAAAGGGAGCCCTGAGCCCTGTAAACATGTTAACACATATGGCTGCCTCCCCTGTACAACTGCAAGTACAAACCAAGGAAGAATCACTGAAGCCAAGGTTCGGCCACCAGAATAATATCTTGCTGCCAGCACCAACTGCGCTGAACCCCAGAGACTCCATTGAGGGGACATGGTCTTGGAACTTTTGAAACATGGACCAATGATGGCTGGCTCTTTGGGCACCCTGGGAACAAGTCCTGGAAGCTGGCCTCCTGTGTGTTCCTGGAATAACAGCAGACTAGCCCCCAAAGGTCACAGTAGTATATCCTGAACAGCCAGAAGGTAGGGGCATCTTACTGGCGAGTTTTGTTTTATCATTATGGTGAGTGCATGCACCTCCAATAGCACTATGTAGAGACCCTACAGTAACCCCCATGGGGAAAGGAGTAAAACTGTGGTATACTAGACCTGGAAGGGACCCTCCTTCCTGCTACAGCCCTATTACAGGACCACTCTCTTGCATGCATCCTACCTGATGGAGATTTGCCTATGTTGGTGTCATTTAAACATGTGTCTTATCACCCCTAAAGTCTTTCTGGATTGGAAACTTTCTCTGGCTTGAGGATTATTATAATTTTTGTTACCTGTATCAAAATCTTGTTGTATCTTAATTGCTTCAGCTTTCTTGCACAGGGACCATTGCAGAAGATTGAAAGCATGTACATTGTAAGGCAAGAATCCTGGAGGGGTGGAGTATCGGGAAGTTGGGGTTCCAATGGCCAGGATCCTCACTGAACTCAAACCACCTGATGATGTAACTGGCCTGTTGCTAGGCTACTGCTTCCACACCTTTAGGCAATAACCTATTATTGCACTATACAGAGAGCTCAGCCCAGTGCTCTTGTCGGAGGCAGAGACGCTAGTGCTTGACCTACCACCGGGAGAACAAGCCAGGTAATAAACCCTTTCACCCCAAAGAATGTGTTGCTGTCAATTTCTTTGGTCACATAAAATCCGTAGTGAACTTGCCTGGAGCTGAAACCTATTGGCAAGACAGGCATTTATTAATGTTTAAGCTCTTAAGTAGATTTATATTATTTTCTACCCATTTTTTCCATTACATAAATTGCTACTTGCCTTTACATATGTTGTTCATTGAATTTCTCAAGTTATCAGTGACACAATCTCAGCCCCATTCTGAACTAAAGACAAAAAAAACTTGTGCCAGATTTTTTTAATTGTATTGTGTGCAAATAATTTAATGATTTTAAAATCATGTATAACTTAGTGCCAGTTCTAGACTGCTGATGGTTACTTAATCTATTCATCAGATAAATACAACATGGTTCCACAGAAAGTAAACTAAACTTGAAGTAAAAAAGTATGAGATTTGATCTATATGAATATTGGCAGTTTTCTTAAACTCTAGGAGATTTGGTTTCCCTAGCAAAAGGGTAATGATGGTAATAATATCTATACTGTTCATTGTTGTGAGAATCAAACAAGTAAGGATGAGAAGATTAAATGTTAAATAAAAGTTTTTACACATTGTTTTAAGGTAAATATCAGAAGGAATGGCAAATATTACAAAAAGATTACTGAAGTTGTTATTAATAAAAAGAGAGGTGTAGCTCTTACTTGCACAAACCATCTCACAAACAACCACTATAAGCTCTGGACGAAATATAAAAACCACCACCTGAAAGCACTGATAGAAAAAAAGCAGGCCAACATTGGAGAGTGGTAAACATTTGGAAAGGAATGGCACTGAGTGAGGATAGACCCCAGTCAGCACACTGAGTACATAAATACAGATTGAAAACCTATAACCTTAGTGTTTTAAGGTCCAGAGAACAGAGTATGGAATGACCACAGCAGCTGAAAAGTTTAAGGGAAAATCCTAGAAAGAACAGTCAACAGAGAGTAAGCCTCACTCCATATATTAACTCTTCCCAAATCTCTGACTGACCCTGAATTATACATACAAGGCACAGGCTCCAGGAAGCACACTGAAAGCTAAACAAATAAAGATTGTTTAGAGTTAAAAGTTTAAAATAAGTTCAAGTTAACTTGAAATGCTACAAGAAAAAAATACATATTCCTCTGAAGAACAAATAGGATAAAGTGGGTTTAAAATGCATCATTAATAACATCCAGGACATAATTCAAAATTAGTAGACATATGAGGAAACAGGAAAATGTGACCCATATTCATGAGAAAAGGCAATCAATGGACACCAATTCTGAGATGATCCAGATACTAGAATTAGCAGACAAGCATTTTAAAACATTATTCTAATTACCAAGGATATAAAGGAAAATTAGCTCAAAATGAATAAAAGGTATGAATTCTTAGCAGAGAGAATGAAAACATAAAAAAATAAACAAATGAAAAGTCCAGAACATAAACATGCAGCATCTGAAAAAAAAATTTAATCCATTGGATGAGTTTAACAGCAGATTGAAGATGAATGAAAAAGACAATGAACTTGAAGACAAATCCAATATGAAGGGCAGAGAAAACAAATCGGAAAAAGAATGAACAGAGCCCTAGTGGGATGATATCAATAGTTCTAACGTGTTAGTGGAGTCTGAGAGATAAAGCAATAAAAAGAATATGTGAAGAATAATGTCCAGAAGCTTTCTAAATGTAGTGAAAGATTAAAATTTACATGTTTATGAAGTTCAGAGAACCCCAAGTAGGATAAATACAAAGAAAAACTACAACAGTGAACACAGTAGTCAAACTACTGCAAACCAAAAATGAAAGGTAAAATGTCAAAACAGCTTGAGAAAAACAAATTACATATAAGGAAAAAATGGAGATCAACAACTTCTCCCAGAAACAACGGAGGCCAGAAATTAGTGGGATAATCTTTAAAATGCTTAAAGGAAAAAAAACTGTCAACACAGAACTCAATATCCAGCAAAAATATCCTGTAAAAATGAAAGAGAAATAAATACATGTTCTGATAAAGAGGGAGAAAAATAATCTATCATCAACAAATTTAAACTACAGAAAACACTAAGAGAAGTTCTCCAGTTGAAGAGAAATAATACATGGGAATTTAATATTTAGGAAGGAATGAAGAGCACTTCCATTTTATGACTAAAAGTCTTTTGGTTCTTGTGGATATAGTGGTTTCCTATGGCCAGGATTCTCACCTGGCCCTGATTGGCAAGCTCACTACACACATGTGGGCAACACATTGTTATTGACTCTATATAAAGAGCTCCATCCAGTGCTCTGTGCAACATGGTGGCATGGCTTAGGAGAGCAGAGACTGGAGTGGTGGCAGCACCGAAGACAGAGACTGAGATGGCTGTGGGGGTAGAGAGGCCCAGAGGCAGAGACTGGATTGCTGCATGCAGACTCACTCTGAGTGGACAGGATTCTAGTGACTGACCCACCATCGTGGGAATAAAGTTGGGTATAACCCTTTCACCCCAAGAATGTTCCATTGTCATTCTTTGGTCTCAATGAATCCATAGTGAACTTGCCCAGGGCTGAACCCATTGGCAAGACAGGCCTTTATGACTCAAAAATTCTGACTCAAGTGTTGCTAACTTCTTTTCCCACCTTCATTCTATCAAACATACATATGTAAATAACACACCAAACATACAGAGATAGGGAGGCATGCAATAAGTGGGGTAAAAGGATCATATGCCAAAAGTAAACTGTAGATCCAACAGCTCCTGCAAGAATAAATCATTCTTTTACATCATCTTTCTCAAAGAATGGCACAGGGGACATCTTACTGAGTTTTACATACTCTGTGTAAGTAGATAAATATACCACATTCTGAAATACAACTTGTCAGTTTCTGTAAATGCTTCAGTATGTAACCTTTTCAAGCAGCAGAATTCTATGTTGCACTTGTTTTTTGTGTCCACAATAGTATCTAACAGAGTGCTGAGCACAGTTAGCACTTAACACTTACTGTTTTTGAACAGCTTTGATAGTTGAAATGTGTTGTATCCAATAAATTCACCTTTCTTTCCAAAAACTACATAGCAGTTTTATATTGTTATAATATTAAATGTGGAAATGGCAATTTTTTTCTTGATAATAGAAAAGGCTTCTTTTTGAGGACTTACTCATCAAGACCTGACCCAAGGAAAAGCAAGGTGTCTTGCCTGAAGGTTTGGCCCCCACCAAGTTCACTATGGATTCAGTGAGACCGAGAAATGATGATGGAACATTATTGGGATAAAAGGATGTTATTACCTGGCTTTATTCTCTCAGTGGCAGGTAGAGCACTAGAATCATGTCTGCATCCAACAGTCCATAATCCTCCTTCTCTCTGCCACTGCCCAGAGCACTAGTCAGAGCTCTTTATATAGTGACTCAGTCAATATCGCTTATTGGCTATGGGTGAGGAAGCAGTAGCCTAGCAGTAGGCCAATTATATCATCAAGTAGTTTAGGTTCAAGTGAGGATCTAGTCCACAGGAACTTCCATTTTTCCCACATAAGGAACTTAGAAAGGGAATTTGATGGGAAAAGTAACTAAAATTTACTTCTTACTGGAAGGAATAATGCAGAAAACTACTAAAATATGATTTTGTTACTTCAAGTCCTTTTCCTATTTTTTATTAAATTATTTGGGTTTTTTATTGTTGAGTTGTAGTTCTTCCTAAATTCTGGGTATTAACCCCTTATCAGATACAGACATTTTCCCAAAGATATACAAATTGCTAACATGAATATGAAAAGATGCTCAATTTCACTAATAATTGGAGAAATGCAAATCAAAACTACAGTGAGATACCACTTCATATCCTCACATTAGGATAGTCACTATCAAAAAAGAAACAGAAAATAGCAAGTGTTAGTAAATGTGGAGACATTGTGTGGGGAAGCTGGGGTTTCTATGGCCAGGATCCTCACTGAACTCAAATCACCTGATGATATAACTGGCCTGTTGCTAGGCTACCGCTTCCACACCTTTAGGCAATAAGCTATTATTGTGCTATATAGAGAGCTCGGCCCAGTGCTGTGGGTGGAGGTGGAGACCTACTGCCGGGAGAACAAACCGGGTAATAAACCCTTTCACCCCAAAGAACATTTTGCTGTCAATTTCCTTGGTCACACTGAATCCATAGCGAACTTGCCCGGGGATGAAACTCATCGGCAAGACACACTGAAACCCTTGTGCACTGTTGGTAAGATTGTAAAATGGTGCATCCACTATATCCACTATGAAAGTTCCTCAAAAGATGAAAAACAATTATCATGTGATTCAGCAATTCCACTTTTGGTCCTATATCCAAAAGAGTTGAAAGTAGGATCTTGGAGAGATATTTACAAACCCATGTTCATTACAGCATTATTCACAATAGCCAAGAGGTAGAGGCAACCCAATGATGGAAAAATAGAGAAAATGTGGCATATATTACACACACACACACACACACAAACACAATGGATATTATGCAGCCTTAAAAAAGTAAATCCTGTCCATGCTAACATGGATGAACCTAAGGACATTATACTAAGTGAAATAAGCCAGTCACAAAAAGATAAATACTATATGATTTCACTTGTATGAGTCAAATTTCATAGAAATAGAAAATAGAACTGTAGTTGCCACAGGTTGGAGAGGGAAATGGGGAATTGTTCAGTGGGAATAGAGTCTCAGTGTTGCAATATGAAAAAGTTATAGAAATGCAAAGTGAAGTGAATATACTTAACATTACTGAACTATGCACTTAAAAATTCTTAATATGGTAAATTTGATGTTTTGTTTTCTTCCTTTCTCTCCTTTTCCTTTTCCTCTACTCAGTCTATCCCCAACTCAAAATATATACACTAAATCAAAAATAAGGAAAGAAGAGTGAGAGTTCTGATTTTCTCCTCCCCTTGCAGTTCTCCACAGCAAAAATCAATTATACTTCAGGAGCAGGAAGTTAAAAGGGAAAGGACAGAAGTTGGAGGGAAGCTCAATTCCAGACTTTTAATTATGGCAATCAGACTATTTCTTCCCATTCACACTCAAGATGGCAACAGTCACGTATATCTGAGTACCCAAGATTTTCAAAACCATATAAGAAATTAATTTAAATAAAAAAAATATTATTATGCTCTCTCACATTCCTAATTAATGTACCAGAACTGATCTCAAATTAAAGAAGGTAAAAATAAGAAACAACGCATACACACGTAAAACATTTTCTTTACTAACCAATGAAACAAAAAATAAGAAAACATAACTTATAAATGAACAGCTTATTGCATTAGGAAATACTTCATTCTACAGTCTCTTTGAACTGGTTTTCCATCAATTTCATCAGGCACCATTTCTTTACTTCTGTTTGGGTGTAAAGTCCCATAATAAACAATAAGGAAAATAATTCCAAGGAGAAGGGTAAGAGCTATAGTGATACTGATAGGTATAAAATAGTCTGAACTAAAAACAGAGAGTGGGCAAACCCAGAATACAATCAATATCCCAACTGTGGCCAATACCCTTGCAATATAGTAACAAGACATTGGATATTTGGTATTCTGTCCCTTAATATTAAAAAATGTAAAGATAAGAATGAATCCAACAACAATTCTGTATAAGAATTCCATACTTATGGAAGCACAAAACTGAGTTTGCTCTTTAAATGCCCACAGTATACCTAAAAACCAAAGAAATAACAACAGAAATAAAGCACTAATAACACTTAAGAATAAAAGAAGTACAACACTCAGCATCCAAGACAATAATGTAAACAACTTGTAAAAGAGATATGTGAGTTTGGGACAGGGTCCATTAAGGATTTTTTTATCAGGCAAGGATTTTCTTAAAGCTATTTGATAATCAACAGTTGACCAAGAAATAGCAGAGCAAGAGATCATGATGGCTGCATCTACAAAATAAAAAATAAAAAAAGATATATTGTTACAGGAATAATAATAATAGTATTAAATTACTATACATCATACATGATTTATCTGTATGTTCATGCTTTATCTGCATGTACACACCCACAAACAATGCCAGGCACTTTATATACCCATTTCATCTAATCCTTTGAAATAGATATTAATATTTCCATATTACATATGAGGTAACTGGTGCTTGAGGAATATATATGTTACTTGACCCAAGTCACAAAGCTCACAAGTTGCAGAAAGCTGAGATCTGAACCTCAACCTGCCTGATTTCAAGGTTGGTATACTTAACCACTACAGTAGACTACTTTATAAGATTTTGAATAAATTTACTGGACAAATTATACTGAGCAACTGGTATAGTGGAAACTGTGTGCTCTGAAATTCCTCTTAGAGACCATAGTCATAGTACCAGCTTTCCAGTCATTTTGGCTTTGATCTTGGGTATATACCTAATTCATTGAGAGACAGCATCATGGTGGGTGGGGCAGGAAGTAGAGGAGAGGGAAGAGAGATTAAACAGAAAATTTAACAGAAGTATGAAGCATCAACAAACTCAATTTCCTGTATCTTTAAGATGATGGATCAAATGTATAAATAACTCTAAATATGCATTTCTATAGGCTTAACATCTTTACTCCCCAACCCATTATTTGGCAGCATGTAACAGAAGAGTAACTTCATTACTATTTTGGACAGGCAGTTCATTAGTCCCACTACAAAATCTGGGGACTTTCATGCAACTGAAAGCAAAAATATTAGAAAATTAGAAAAATAATTTAAAGCATAATACAGAATGCTAGTGATTCCCATTTAGCCTCATTGGAGGTCTATATACTAGGATAGAAAGGCAGACTTAAAACAGATTTTCCTATAGAAGAGGATTATGAGGATTATAGAAGCATTTGTCCACTCTCCTGGTTTTAGCATATACCACAATTAGTTGATTTATTTTCCTCTCTTCAATTCAAAAATATTTTAATTTGTTTGTTGCTTTCCCCTAAATTGTCCTGTTATGTCTTTTCTATAATGTCTTAATTTCTACTAAACACATATATCTTTTAAAAGTCAGTAAGTATAGCAGAACTTACAAGAAAAACAGCAGTACCATGCTCAATCCATCCTCACCTCTGTCACAAATCCCAAAATAAATCACTACCAACTCTTCTAGCTGTTCTTCTGACATTTATTTCTATATGAAACACAAATTGTTCTTTTTCTTAATTCATCTGCTTTAGACACTCCTTTTTTATTTCCTTTTGGGGAAGAGGAAAATTTAGCAGGTACACAAATACATATGTACCCTCCCTGCTTACATTTTCCTCTCCAGCTACTCAAAAGAGTAATATCACAATTTGTCATAAAATCAATATTCAGTGTTTACCTTATTATAACTATGTAAGTATAGCCTTTTTTTTTTCACTGCTAGCCAAGTACTACACTCTTATTATATTTCTTTTCTTTTAAAACTTTTCAGGGTTTCCTTACTGGGTTTTTCTGATCCTACCAGTACTTGTTAGCAAATTCTTGAAATTAATAAATTCCCCTATATTTATCTATCAGTTTTTTTTTTAAGAATATGATCCTTCCCAAGGTTTGCTTCCTCTCCCCAGAACTTCCCTTCACCTTTCTTCAGTGTTGACTTCCTGTTTCCTATCTTCATATTTCTTTCTAGTTTTACTCTCATGTTTTGATCAAGTGTTCTCCAGACATTCCTGAGAAAAGCTGTACTGTGTATCAACAGTTGCACCATGAATCAATAGTTACCTCAGAGATAGATTTATCAGAAAGGTAGTGATAAATTTGAAGGAAGCTTAAATTTCAGAGACCCACACTAGCCTGGGCTCCTTCCAAGCCCAGGCAAAACACTAGCAATGCGTTTATTTTGTGATATATTTTTATAAAATTTGGAAAAATAAGGCATTTAAATTGTACTTGATAAATTCCCTGTCTCTAGTCCAATTTACTCTCTCACATTTTTGCTGGTGTATTGAAGCAACTGTGGTCATTTTGGGGACCTGGCTAAAGGGAAACTGAGTTGAGAATACATGTACTTTAGGTTTAGCAGGATATGTTTACAAGATTTGCTTGAATAATTAAGATTAGTAAGTGACAGAGCTAGGATTCTCAGGAAGTTTGCCTGATCTTAACACTTCACTATATTGCCATCAACAGGCCTCTGATTCCTTTCTGTTAAGGCATGATGGTCTATCCTCACTGTTATTAAATTCTTTGATTTGACATTACTAACATCAGAGAAGGTAACATAAGACTCCCAATATTCAGTAAGATGTCAACAATAAACTAGTATTATCAATTCATCAAAAAAATTAGTTACTTCATCAAAAAAAGATCTTGACATGCTCTGCTCTTATAGCACATTATTGAAAAGATTGGTAGAGTTTTTCCCAACTATGACAACCTAAAAATTATACGATATTATCAGTAATCTTTGAAATTGAAACTTTTCTTAATTAAAAATAACTTAAAAATTTCAATCAACACTAGTTGCTAGAAAACAGAATAAGTTTTTCTACTCTATATAAATTGCATTATAAAACTATCAAATCAAAGCCAGAGTATACAGCAAAAAAGCTTAAAAGAAAAGAATATTAAAATAATAAGAATATATTTTTTCCTCTTGTGAAATTTGTGGTACTTACAGCTTTCTTGTAATTTGATATATTTTCTTATTGTAAAAAAATGCTTACTTTCGTACCTTTTATGACCTGAATTGTGTTCCTCCAAAATTCCTATGTTGAAGCCATAACACCTAATGTGACTGTATTCTGAGGTAAGGCCTTTAATAGAGGTAATTAAGGCTAAAGAGGTCATAAAAATGGGGCCCAAATCTGATAGGACTAGAGTCCTTACAAGAAGAGGAAGAGACACCAGAAATCTCTCTCTCCACACAGACTAAGGTGACGTCTGCAACCCAAAAAGATCCTCACCAGAATCCAACCCTGCTGTAACCTTGATCTGGAAATGGCAGTCTCCAGAACTGTAAGAAAATATAATTCTGTTAGTTAAACTGCCCAGTCTATAGTATTCTGTTATGGCAGCCCAAGCAAACTAACACAATATCTAATTTTGCTTTCACAATATTATATTATTTTTCTTAAATAGGTTTTATCTAAATATTTTAGTTTTACACCTCAAAAAAAGTTCCACCTGTTCTACCTTTCTTCTGAACTATACAAGAAGTTTAAAACACTCAAACTCCATTTACGTTCCACCCGACTTACATGGTATTACTCTCTTGTACTTTCACTCTGTTTTTATTAACCTCACATATTATTTTTATTTTATATACACTAATTTTCATCTATATTTATCCACATATTTACTACTTTCTTTGTTCTTTATTCCTTCTTGCATCTCAGACATGTCTGTCTGATGTACATTCTCTGGAATTTCGTTTACTAATGACATACTGTGGTAAGGAACTCTTTCTACTTAGTTGCTTGTGAGATAATGCACTTCTTAAATGCATGGGTAGGTGATTCTCTTCAATTCTGATATTTTTTCAGCCATTAACATTAGGTGATTCTCTTTAATTCTGATATTTTTTCAGCCATAAACTTTTCAAATATTGCCTCTCCTCCACTGTTTCTCTCCTGTCCTCCAGGACTCTGCTCAGATGTATATTAAACTTTCTCATCCAATAGTCCATGTCTTTTAATATCTCTTTCACATTTTCCATATCCTTGTTGTTATAATCTGGATAATTTCTTCTGAAATAACATCAACTCACTAATTGTCCACTTAATTGTGTCTAAGCTTATTAGTTTTTTATTTCAATTCTTAAATTTTTCAATTCTCATTAATTTTAAGTATTTTTCTTTTTCAAGTACACAACTCATTTTTTTATAATTTCATATTTTCAAGTTGATCATTTACTTCTTTCATATAATAGGATGAATATTTTATACTTAGCATCTGGTGATATCTAATATATGAAGTCTTAATGAGTTTTTTATTTCTGCTGAATCTTACTCAAGGAGCCTTATTTCTTTTGGTGCTATAAACTACTGTAAACCATTCATTTTTCTGGAAAACTATTTGTGAAAGTTATTTGAGGCCTATCCTCCAGGGAGAAATAATACTTGTTTCTGCCAGACACTTAGGGGGACCATTAGTCTGGAACCATTTTAACTATATTCATAACTTGGTTTTCATTAGTTTTGGGATTTTTTTTCTTTTGGACTAGCCAAAGATGTGAATTTTGGTTGCAAATCATATTGTTATAACTTCTCAAGGATGTGTTTGCCTGCTCTACTTAGCAGCAAGGCAGTATTCCTTGCAGTCTCGTGGAAGTGAAGAATGAGGTAAGTAACATCACTTTTACCCTGAGGAGGGTGCTTTTGGGAGTACTGACCTTATGGATTTTCTGCTAGATGTCTTTCCCTTGTAAGAAGCCTGAGTTTTGTCCTCAGTCTTCCACATTCTGGGAAGCCATCAAAACTGAATCTGCTGTTATAAGGTTTGGTAATAAATGCCTTCAGAGTCCTTCTTAACCAAGCTATGTTCCCACTTTCATGCATATTTTGGCCTGTTGCGTCAGATTGTTTTACACTTTTATGAAAACTTTAAAAAATATTTATCCAATTGTTTTAGAGATTTTCAGAGAGAGGGTTGAGTCAAATAATTTAGACTTTCAGTGGCAGAGTTGACCTGATAACCTAAGTTTTCCATCTGCTTCCATATTCTAAACAATTGCTGATATTTTTAATCTGCTATTCTACTCTGCATTCTCTTTGCCTTTATGGGCTTGTATTGCTTTTACTCCTTCACTCTCCTTTTTACTGTGATTTCAGGAAGGAGCAAAGATAATATGTTCAATCTTCTGAAGTACTTCTATAAATAACCTGATTTTTTTTTAACATTTTGAGCCTCATGGTCAAAACAATACATGATTACTGTGAAAAATTTGGAAATTCAGAAAAGTATAAAGATGAAACAAAATCATTCATAATCCTACTACAATGAAGCAACCACAGTCAACATTTTTGTATATTTTATTACAGAATTTTTTCATATAATCATTTCTTTGTATCCTTCAGAGTATACTGATAGAAAATTTTATAACTTGTTTTTTGCCTAAATTTTAGTTCAGAATTACTTTCCTTTGTCATTAAAAGTTATCTTTAAACAATATCTCTAGTGGCTCTATTTTGTATACTATCTATAATAACTTATTTACCATAACTTCTATTGTTAGACAATTAGATTATTTCTTACTTCTTGCTATTTTTAACTTAACACCTCAACTTCTTACCTGAAGGATGAGAACAGGACTATAACAAAGATAGCTGTCATTGGATTCCATTGCTGGCCCAGATGCTATGTACTACTTGGCATCATCAGCAGATCTACCATAATATTCTGAACTAGCTTCAGGAACTATATGATACAGAAATTTTAAATCCCAACCCACAAATCCTTTGCATCAGAAGGAAAAAGAGGTCTCATTGCATCATTTGCATCAGAAGGAAAAAGAGGTCTCATTTCAGTGTCTTACTAACAATCAAAGTAAAGGTAAGATTATTAGAAGGAGCTGCAGACTAGAGGTTTATGGGAAATTGGGAATAGGAAGGGTATTTTGGGGAATGAACTAATCTTACAGGTGAAATCAAGCAGACAGGAACTGGAGGGAAAATGACAATCTGCTTCTCTGAGATGAATCCAAGTCTGCATGAAACCCTAACCAGGACCATTATTTAGCAAATAGTTTTTTTAATATTTCAAATTAAATACCTATTAAAAGATTTTTTAATGGAAATACCAAATTGTCCTTTAAAAATAAACATTTTACTCTCATGAGAAAATCTGCTATCAAAGCAACACATTGGCCAGCTTGCAAAACTTTCGTTAGTTTTGTAGCGTTTGTATTTTCACACAATGATTCAAATTCTAGGAATTTACCCTATGTATATATTTCACACATACAAAATATACATGCATAAGACTTTTCATTGCAGCCTTTTTTTAAGTAGTAAAGTATTTGAAACAACCTAAATTAACATAAATGGGGGTTTGTTATTTATCACGGTACATCCATAATTTGTAACGCTATGAAGATAATAAAAATGAATGAGGGTGCTCTTTCTGTGGTGATATGGATAGATCTCCAAGATGTACTGCTAAGTAAAAAAAAAAAAAAAAAACAGGCAAAGACAGTTTTTGTATTACCAGCTGAAAAGAAAGAAAAAAGAGGGGGGAAAAAAAGAATATAGGCTTTTCAATTTTTTTCCTAAAAAAATCATCAAAAATTGACAATAATAGTTTCATTTCTGGGCATATGAAGGAAGAAATGAGGAGGAAGAGGGAGACAATATATCTTTATTTTTTTTTTGACATTTGTATCATGTACTTCTTTTAAAGAAAATAATTCTAAAAAGAAAAATGATTAAGAGAAATTCTAAAACCTGCCAAAATGAATTATGTAGTTGACATAAGATCTCAGTGGCATCAATCTAACACAGGGTATTAAGAGAGACTTACACTGACTGAAATTTGCTTGACTATGTTCCAGAAGGATGTAGAGCTGAAGAACAAGTTGTGGGCAGCCTTCCAGGTAGGTCTCAAATAGCCTGAGCATGCTCAAATCAGTCACTCTATCTATAACTTCTTTATGTGGATCAATTTGTTTCTCCATGAAGTTATCAGTGTTGCTGTTATATTTGAAAGCCACATGATAACCATTTTTCAAGGCATACCAATACCTGTAAAGTAAGCATGAACATTAATCTTCAGTAATATGTTCCTTAAAATATGTATGTTAATGTATATATTAATTTTGAAAAAAAAGCAACATATGTTTAAGTACAGAATTTTCCCACAAACTATCTCTATGACAAATTTCTTTCAACCTTGTAAACATCTCATGGTGACTTTATTGAGATTCATCCGCATAAACTTTTATTCTATGTTTGATACGCTAATTGGGTGCTAGTAGTGTTAAGCATACATGATCTCATTTCATCTTCACAATAATTATGTGTGATGAGTTGGTATTATTTCAGTTTCACAGATGGGAAAACTAAGGCTGAGAACAATAGACTGATTTGTTGAAAGTTACACACAGTAAGGGACAGTCCTAGACTCCAAACCTAGATCTTATGATTTCTATTTAGCGACTACTTTCTGAAAGACAAACTGCAATTTTCAACTCATGAAATCTATCTTAACTATGAGACAGATACATGCCCTTATAATAATGTCAAGGTTGAAGATGAGACTGAATCTTCTTTCGATTTAATCTAGCAAACAATTGCTCAATACCTACAAGGCACTAGGCTCTTTGACTACTACAATCCTAGAAAATATATAAAATCTCGAATACTCTTAAAACATCCTTGCTCAGGCTCTTCCTTTGAAAGAATAAAGTGAAGTAATCATCATGCAAGTAAAATTAAAAACAAGAAACAAGAAGTATTGAGGCACTTATTTAGAAGAAATCTGAGGTTAGCAATAAGGCAACCAGGATTCTAGTCCAAAGTTTATCAAAACTCATTATATATACCTCAGTTTCCTCAAAAAGAAAGTAAAGGCAATGATACATATCTTGTTTCAACATGTTCCTTCTATCACATTTCCCATTTCAGTAAATGGTACTGGCATTCACCATCTTGCTCAGACCAAAAATGTGGGAATAATTTCCAACTCCTTTCTTTTTCTTATATCCTAAAAAAATTTCTCATCGGGTTCTCTTGGTTCTGGATTCTAATTGCAAATACATCCAAATCTAAATACATCTTATCACTTCCACTGCCTCCAGCCTAATTTAGACAAACATTTCTTGCCTGGATTACTTCAACAGCCTCATAATTAGTCTTTAATTCTACTCCTGCTCCCTCTGCATCCTATGTTCTATACAGCAACTAGACTGAACTTACTAAATATAATACAGATGTCATGCCTCTGGTCAAAATGTTCTAGTGATCTCCATCAAACTTAGAATAAAACCCCAAAGTTTTCTCATAGATTACAAGGCCCTCCATAATCTGCCTCCTGCACACACTACCACCTTTACCTTTCCACCTCATTTCTCCCACACTTCCAGAATAACATTCTTGTTGTTTTTCCCAATTTAAAAGCCTCTCTCTGTGCTATTCCCTCTGATCAGAACTCTTCTAAACCCCAGAAATGTTACAAGTTTACTCCTTAACTTTATTCAGGTCTCTACTCAAATGCTACTTCCTCGTACAACTCTTTCCAGATCACACTATCTAAAGTAGTATGTTCCATCATGTTTTATCATTTTATCCTGTGTTATTTTTATTTATCACCACTTAACACATTATTTATATTCATCTTTACCTTCTCACAAGAATGAAATCTACATGAAAGCAGGGATTCTGTTTTGTTCATTTCTATATCCTAAGCAACTATTATAGTACCTGACACAGAGTAGGTTCTCAGAATATATTTACTGAACAAATCAAAGCTCATTTTTTTTCCATAAAGTAGTAGTTGAAAGTAGTGATTCTATAGCATCTTACTATGCTGATGGACAGTGACTGTAAAGGGGTATGTGGGGGGGACTTGATAATGAGGGGAATCTAGTAACCACAATGTTGCTCGTGTAATTGTATATTAATGATACCAAAATAAAAGTAAAAAAAAAAAATGAAAGAACCTTAAAAAAAAGTAGTTGATATGAAAGGGCTTTGAAAAGTTCAAAGCAAAACACAAGTATAAAATATTCCTATTGTAAATAAGATGTGAAACAAGATGGATATGCAAAGATTCCTCATTGGCAAATAGAATTACATTTTCACCATCACATGGTCCATTATATTCAATGGTCACTAGATGCCAGGGCAGAATGTCTACAAAAATGATGAAGGCATGATCTCTATTTTCAATGACCTTATAATCTAACAGGAAAGTCAAGCCTTCTAGCTGCAATACAAGGTTGAAGAAATAACCATTCAATAGAAACTGATAACCACAACACTCTGCATTGTGAAAGTACAGATGAAATAATGTGATTAACACTCCCTAGGACTTATAGGTGAAATTTATAGGGGAAGTTGTATTTGAGTCTTTTCTGTATGGCACAGTACAGCTTCCTGTATGTATATCATATAATACTATTATATAATACAGTATGTGGTTCCTGTTCTTAAAATAGATACCTCTTCTTAAAATACAATAGATACCACTAATTGAAAAACCACTAATTAAAAAACTTTAAAAATTCACAAATATTTACAAGCACATACCCAGAGTATAATGAGTACAGACAGCATAAAGTAGGAGAGGTAGCAGAGCACTGTGGTTAAGAACATGGATTCTAATAAAGCCCTAATGCCTGGGTTCAGATTCTGGCTCTACCACTGCCTAGCTTAATCTCTTTGTGCCTCAGTTCCCTCACCTAAAAAATGGGGATAATTATGATACCTACATCACTGGGTTGAAGTAGGACTAACGGAGTTAATACCTGTAAAATGCTCAGGCCAGTACATGGCACATGTTAAGTGCTCTAAAGGTGCCTGTTAAACAAATAAACCAAAAAACAAGGCTGTTTACAGATATGTACATGAGCATTTCCAATGACTTTTGGGGAAATATTTTCCAATTCTGTGGCAATGGAAAAACATATACAAAGGTCTGTTTATATGAGAATAGCTGCAAGGGAAACAGGGGTGTGAACATAATTTTTTAATCAATAGGGTATTAATTAAGTTGCATGGGACAAATGATAAAGCCAAAGAAAAAGAAACAGAGAGAGGTTCCTTATCATATTTCACTACAACATATTTTTTCATTTGAGATCAAAGGTGCCAGCTTCCAGTATTGATGGATTATCTTCTATCAGACTAACCCTCCTACTGACAAAGATAAATTCTAAACAAAATATAGAAGAAAATAAGGAACAGAAGAGCAACCAAAAGCAGTAAGAAACATGAGGGCATTAAACTCTTGAAGGAAGGGAACCATACTGCATGAGATGCACATTTGTCTAGATTTTCCTCTGAAAGCATCCCACAATCTAAATGGCACAAACCAGACATAGCTCAAGCAGACAGTCAAAATATTACTGGCCCAGAGAATCAGAGGACTGAGTTTAAATCTGCCAGAATGGTTGTAAGTTAGAGGGACCCCAGAAAAGAGGAAAACACAGAGTAGAGAACCCCAAAATCTGCAAATACTCTCTTCAAATCTATAACTGACCCCTTACTTATTACATATGTTAGGTGACATGCCAAGGAATGGAGGAAAAATATCTAGAAGGAAATAGCAGAGAACTCAGCAGCTATTACAGAGAAGAGTTTGGAGTTGGAGTTACACCAAATTGGAGGGTCTTCATAAATACTTCAGGCATACTCTGAATCTCCAAAAGGGCTGTACTTTAGGAGTAAAGATCATATTTCAGGTCTAAGAGATTTTTCCTAGGACTAAGGACAAAAGTGAAATAGACCTTCTTTAACAAAGCCTAAAATAACCATGTGTAAGACATCAAGGTTACTAACCAATAATTTACCTGCCTGCTTTCTCTTCAATAGAAGATAACAGAAACCAGAGTCTCTACAAGGTATCAATCATAACGTCCACTACATAATAAAAAATTATTTGACATGCCAATAAACAGGAAAATATAACTTAGAGTAAAGAGGAAAATCAGTGAATAGAAACATATTGGAGTTGAGGCGGAAAAAAGATGATGGAGTAGGAAGGCAAGGTAGAAACGTCCTCTTACACAAACAGCAAGGAAGCAACTACAGCAAATACAACTAACTCTGTAAAGGACCTGAAGACTGCAGAACAGACCACCTACACATGAAGAAGAAGAGCCCACACATAAAACTGTGAAGTGGCAGAGCCACTATCAATTGGGACTCAAACCCTTCCCCTATCCCAGCCTATAAGCAGGAGGGAGAGGAATGGGGCAGGGTGGGAACTCTACTCAGAAACTCTGCACATCTAGCTCTGGAGGTCTGCTGTGAGGACATGAGTCCACACTGTATTGGGCTTTGGTGATTAACAGGGCTGGACACTAGGGAGAGTCAGAGCACTCTGGGAGGCCAAGACTCCTGTTACTAGTCAAGACAGGCATGCTCTGTTAGCCCTTCTGAGACCTAATACAGAGGAGGCAATTTAAAAGATTTACCAGCAGTGGGAAGGGTGACAGAGGGGCAAGGGTTAGACAGAGCTCACTCTGCAGGAGAAAAGGCAAGTGGACACTTCTCCAGTCCTCCCTCAGGCCAACTGGTTGGGAGCTCATGAGAGTCTCAAACACTACATCCCCCTCACTGGCTACGCAGCCCCAGGGCATTTCCCTGCACACCCACCCACATGCCTGTCCCACTTCAGCCCGTTAGGCCCAGCACCAGTCAGACTTTATTGCCTGGCAGGTAAAGGGAGACTTTCCCAGCTTTCTCAGTCCTCTCTCAGCCCAACTAGGGAGGCAGCTATGGGAGCTAGTTCAGAGCTTTCCTTCCTCCTCACTGGTGAGCCAGCTGTAAGGTGCTCCCTTGGCACGACCCTGCCCATCCAGACATCCCAGCAACACCACCATTACTGCAGAGCAGGCAGAGGGCAGCCCCTCCAACAACATCCCAGAACAAGCACCACTGTTGGCTCACAAAAGCCTGTCTGCAGAGATGCCACTCTCTGCTGACAAAGATCAGCCACTGCTGGCAGACAGACAGAAAGGCAGCCCTGCCCATAGCCCACCAAGAGCAACTGGAGCTCCACCCCAAAGGAAAAACAATCACTTGTGAGTAAAATCTTGAGCTTCAGGGCATGACAGATGTCTTCATAGACATATCTTCATGTCCTCTAGATCAAGAGGCATAGCAGAATTACCTAATACAAAGGAAGAAACAGGAACACTGAGAAAATGAGGTGGCAGAGGAATATATTCCTAACAAAAGTACCAGATAAACACCTGAAAGAGGACTAAATGAAATGGGATCACCAATCTTCTTGATAAAAGATTCCAAATAACAGTCATAAATATGCTAACTGATCTGCAGAAAGTAGTAAAAATCTCAGGGAGGTCTTCAACAAAGAGACAGAACAGTTAAAACAGAGACACTCAAAGCTGAGCAATATAGTATCTGAAATGAAAAATACAATACAGGGAATGAATAATAGATTGCTGCAAGTAGAGGTGACAATCAATGAGATGGATATTAGAGAAGAGGAGAACAATGAAGCTGAGGAACAGAGAGAAAAAAGAACCTCTAAAAACAGGAGGATGCTAAGAGGCTTGTGAGATGACTCTAAACTAAACAATATTCACCTAACGGGTACCAGAGGAGAAGAGAGAGACAAAGGAGTAGAAAGTATCTTTGAAGAAATAATTGCTGAAAAATTCCCCAATCTAGGGAAGGAAATAAACACTCAGGTCCTACAGACACAGAGAGTCCCTAAAAAAGGAACCCCAGGAAGACAGCACCAAGACATATAATAATTGAAATGATAATACTAGGGATAAAGAGAGGGTATTGAAAGCACCTAGAGAGATGCTAAAAATTTCTTATAAGGGAAACCCTATTAGGCCATCAGCAGACTTCTCAGCAAAATTTTACAGGACAGAAGGGAGTGGCATTGAATATTTAATATATTAAAACAAAAGGACCTTCAACCAAGAATCTTCTACACAGCAACGTTATCACTCAAAATTGAGAAGAGATTTAAAATTTCCCAGATAAATGAAAGCTGGGGAATTCACCACCACTAAAGGGGCCTTATAGGTTATAATAAAGGGACTTCTGTAGATGGAAATGTTCTGAAGCCTAAATAGTTATCAGCAGTGAAAATAAACTGACAGTAAAGGTAGTAGGTCAATTACTTACTAAGTATGTATGAAGAAAAAAGTAGTAAAAACAACTATACTCAAAATTGGTCAAGGGATACACAAAAATGCAGATTATGATATCATAATAAAAAAATGCAGATCATGATATAAAGTGTGGAGGAGAAAGAATAAAAGAGAAGTACTTTTAGATTGTGCTTGAAATAGAGCAACCATCAAGGTAATATAGACTATAACAGATTTAGGAAACTATGAACCTTACAGTAACCACAAATCTAAGGCCTATACCATCCTGCCCAAAACAATATACAGATTCAATGCAATCACTATCAAATTACCAGCAACGTTCTTCTATGAACTAGAACAAATAGTTCAAAAATTCATATTGAAACACCAAAGACTCCGAATAGCTAAAGCAATCCTGAGAAGGAAGAATAAAGTGGGGGGGATCTCATTCCCCAACTTCAAGCTCTACTACAAAGCCACACTAATCAAGACAATTTGGTACCGGCACAAGAACAGACCCACAGAACAATGGAACAGAAGAGACTCCAAACATTAACCCAAACATATATGGTCAATTAATATTCGATAAAGGAGCCATGGACATACAATCGGGAAATGACAGTCTCTTCAACAGATGGTACTGGCAAAACAGGACAGCTACATGTAAGAGAATGAAACTGCATCACTGCCTAACCCCATACACAAAAGTAAATTAGAAATGGATCAAAGACTTGAACATAAGTCAAGAAACCATGAAACGCTTAGAAAAAAACACAGGCAAAATTCTCTTAGACATAAACATGAGTGACTTCTTCTTGAACATATCTCCCCAGGCAAGGGAAACAAAAGCAAAAATGAACAACTGGGACTATATCAAGCTGAAAAGCTTCTGTACAGCAAAGGATACCATCAACAGAACAAAAAGGTATCCTACAGTATGGGAGAATGTATTCATAAATGACAGATCCGATAAAGGGTTGACATCCAAAATATATAAAGAGCGCAAGCATCTCAACAAAAAAAAAGTGAACAATCCAATTAAAAAATGGGCAGAGGAGCTGAACAGACAGTTCTCCAAAGAAGAAATTCGGATGGCCAACAGACAAATGAAAAGATGTTCCACATCGCTAGTCATCAGAGAAATGCAAATTAAAACCACAATGACATATCACCTCACACCAGTAAGGATGGCTACCATCCAAAAGACAAACAACAACAAATGTTGGTGAGGTTGTGGAGAAAGGGGAACCCTCCTACAATGCTGGTGGGAATGTAAATTAGTTCAACCATTGTGGAAAGCAGTATGGAGGTTCCTCAAAATGCTCAAAATAGAAATACCATTTGACCCAGGAATCCCACTTCTAGGAATTTACCCTAAGAATGCAGCACTCAAGTTTGAAAAAGACAGATGCACCCCTATGTTTATCGCTGCACTATTTACAATAGCCAAGATATGGAAGCAACCTAAATGTCCATCAGTAGATGAATGGATAAAGAAGATGTGGTATATATACACAATAGAATATTACTCAGCCATAAGAAAAAAACAGATCCTACCATTTGCAACAACATGGATGGAGTTAGAGGGTATTATGCTCAGTGAAATATGCCGGGCGAAGAAAGACAAGTACCAAATGATTTCACTCATATGTGGAGTATACGAACAAAGGAGACCTGAACAGCCAAGATGGCGGCGTAAGTAGAGCAGCAGAAATCTCCTCCCAAAACCACATATATCTATGAAAATATAACAAAGACAACCCTTCCTAGAAATAAAGACCAGAAGACACAGGACACCATCCAGACCACATCCTCACCTGCGAGAACCCAATGCCTCGTAAAGGGGGTAAGATACAAGCCCCAGCCCCGCGGGACCCGAGCGCCCCTACCCCCAGCTCCCAGCGGGAGAAGAGTAGGCAGAGCGGGAGGGAGACGGAGCCCAGGACTGCTGAACACCCAGCCCCAGCCAACCGGGCCTGAGCGCAGACACAGTGCATGCACGGGGGGCCCTGGATACTAGGAAAACAGGGCAGCGAGAACAGTGAGTGAGTACCAGAGTCCTGGCGCCGAAGGACATAAGAAAAGCGAGTGGCCATTTTTTTTTTGTTTTGTTTTGTTTTGGCGAGCACCTTTTGGAAGTCTTAAAGGGATAGGGACCCCAATAATAGGGAAACAGGGCAGCAAGACCAGTGAGCAGATGCCTGACGCTGGCACCAGAGAATAAAGAAAAACGAGCGGCCATTTTTTATTGTTTATTTTCTCATTTTTTTAATTCTACAAATATTTTTTTCTTTTTTTTGTGGTCGTTTTGTTTTGGTGGGTGCTTTTTGGAAGTCTTAAAGGGGCAAGGCGGGACACTTAATCCAGAGGTAGAGAATCCGGGGATCTCTGGGTACCATCATCCCCGGGGCTGCAGGAAGCTCGGAGGCCCCTTATGGAGATAAATAGCCTCCAGGCCGCTCCCCCTCCAATGGGAATCCACAATTTTGGAGCAGCAGCCGGAGCGAGGCCACGCCCACAGCAACAGCGGAGATAAACTCCATAGCAGCCGGGCAGGAAGCAGAAGCCCTGTCTGCGCACAGCTGCCCAGCACAAGACACTAGAGGTCGCTGTTCTCCCAGGAGAGGAGGGCCAAAAACCAACAAGAAGGGAAGTTCTTCCAGCCGTCACTCGTCCCAACTCTGCAAACTATTCCTATCACCGTGAAAAGGCAAAACTATAAGCAGACAAAGATCACAGAGACAACACCAGAGAAGGAGACAGACCTAACCAGTCTTCCTGACAAAGAATTCAAAATAAAAATCATAAACATGCTGACAGAGATGCAGAGAAATACACAAGAGATATGGGATGAAGTCCAGAGGGAGATCACAGATGCCAGAAAGGAGATTACAGAAATGAAACAAACTCTGGAAGGGTTTATAAGCAGAATGGATAGGATGCAAGAGGCCATTGATGGAACTGAAACCAGAGAACAGGAACGCATAGAAGCTGACATAGAGAGAGATAAAAGGATCTACAGGAATGAAACAATATTAAGACAACTGTGTGACCAATCGAAAAGGAACAATATCCGTATTATAGGGGTACCAGAAGAAGAAGAGAGAAGAAAAGGGATGGAAAGTATCTTGGAAGAAATAATTGCTGAAAACTTCCCCAAACTGGGGGAGGAAATAATCAAACAGACCACGGAAATACACAGAAACCCCAACAGAAAGGATCCAAGGAGGACAACAACAAGACACATAATAATTAAAATGGCAAAGATCAAGGACAAGGAAAGAGTTTTAAAGGCAGCTAGAGATAAAAAGGTCACCTATAAAGGAAAACCCATCAGGCTAACATCAGACTTCTCGACAGAAACCTTACAGGCCAGAAGAGAATGGCATGATATATTAAATGCAATGAAACAGAAGGGCCTTGAACCAAGAATACTGTATCCAGCACGACTATCATTCAAATATGATGGTGGGATTAAACAATTCCTAGATGAACAAAAGCTGAGGGAATTTGCTTCCCACAAACCACCTCTACAGGAAATCTTACAGGGACTGCTCTAGATGGGAGCACTCCTAGAAAGAGCACAGAACAAAACACCCAACATATGAAGAATCGAGGAGGAGGAATAAGAAGGGAGAGAAGAAAAGAATCTCCAGACAGTGTATCTAACAGCTCAATAAGTGAGCTAAGTTAGGCAGTAAGATACTAAAGAGGCTAACCTTGAACCTTTGGTAACCATGAATTTAAAGCCTACAATGGCAATAAGTACATATCTTTCAATAGTCACCCTAAATGCTAATGGACTGAATGCACCAATCAAAAGACACACTGTAATAGAATGGATAAAAAAGCAAGACCCATCTATATGCTGCTTACAAGAAACTCACCTCAAACCCAAAGACATGTACAGACTAAAAGTCAAGGGATGGAAAAACATATTTCAGGCAAACAACAGCGAGAAGAAAGCAGGGGTTGCAGCACTAATATCAGACAAAATAGACTTCAGAACAAAGAAAGTAACAATAGATAAGGAAGGACACTACATAATGATAAAGGGCTCAGTCCAACAAGAGGATATAACCATTCTAAATATATATGCACCCAACACAGGAGCACCAGCATATGTGAAACAAATACTAACAGAACTAAAGGGGGAAATAGACTGCAATGCATTCATTCGAGGAGACTTCAACACACCACTCACCCCAAAGGATAGATCCACCAGGCAGAAAATAAGTAAGGACACAGAAGCACTGAACAACACAGTAGAGCAGATGGACCTAATAGACATCTATAGAACTATACATCCAAAAGCAACAGAATATACATTCTTCTCAAGTGCACATGGAACATTCTCCAGAATAGACCACATACTAGGCCACAAAAAGAGCCTCAGTAAATTCCAAAAGATTGAAATCCTACCAACCAACTTTTCAGACCACAAAGGCATAAAACTAGAAATAAACTGTACAAAGAAAGCAAAAAGGCTCACAAACACATGGAGGCTTAACGACACGCTCCTAAATAATCAATGGATCAATGACCAAATCAAAATGGAGATCCAGCAATATATGGAAACAAATGACAACAACAACACTAAGCCCCAACATCTGTGGAACACAGCAAAAGCAGTCTTAAGAGGAAAGTATATAGCAATCCAAGCATATTTAAAAAAGGAAGAACAATCCCAAATGAATGGTCTAACGTCACAATTATCGAAATTGGAAAAAGAAGAACAGATGAGGCCTAAGGTCAGCAGAAGGAGGGACATAAAAAAGATCAGAGAAGAAATAAATAAAATTGAGAAGAATAAAACAATAGCAAAAATCAATGAAACCAAGAGCTGGTTCTTCAAGAAAATAAACAAAATAGATAAGCCTCTAGCCAGACTTATTAAAAAGAAAAGAGAGTCAACACAAATCAACATTATCAGAAACAAGAAAGAAAAATCACGATGGACCCCACAGAAATACAAAGAATTATTAGAGAATACTATGAAAACCTATATGCTAACAAGCTGGGAAACCTAGGAGAAATGGACAACTTCCTAGAAAAATACAACCTTCCAAGACTGACCCAGAAAGAAAGAGAAAATCTAAACAGACCAATTAACGGCAACGAAATTGAAGCGGTAATCAAAAAACTACCAAAGAACAAAACCCCCGGGCCAGATGGATTTACCTGGGTAGAGGAGCTGAACAGACAGTTCTCCAAAAAAGAAATTCAGATGGCCAACAGACAGATGAAAAGATGCTCCACATCACTAGTTGTCAGAGAAATGCAAATTAAAACCACAATGAGATATCACCTCACACCATTAACGATGGTTAACATCCAAAAGACAAACAACAACAAATGTTGGCAAGGTTGTGGAGAAAGGGGAACCCTCCTACACTAATGGTGGGAATGTAAATTAGTTCAACCATTGTGGAAAGCAGTATGGAGGTTTCTCAGAAAGCTGAAAATAGACTTACCATTTGACCCAGGAATTTTATCAGACATACAGGGAAGACATAATACCCATTCTCCTTAAAGATTTTCAAAAAATAGAGGAGGAGGGCATACTCCCAAACTCATTCTATGAAGCTAACATCACGCTAATACCAAAACCAGGCAAAGATGCCACCAAAAAAGAAAACTACAGACCAATATCCCTGATGAACGTAGACGCAAAAATACTCAATGAAATTTTAGCAAACTGAATTCAAAAATACATCAAAAGGATCATACACCATGACCAAGTGGGATTCATCCCAGGGATGCAAGGATGCTACAACATTCGAAAGTCCATCAACATCATCCACCACATCAACAAAAAGAAAGACAAAAACCACATGATCATCTCCATAGATGCTGAAAAAGCATTTGACAAAGTTCAACATCCATTCATGATAAAAACTCTCAGCAAAATGGGAATAGAGGGCAAGTACCTCAACATAATAACGGCCATCTATGATAAACCCACAGCCAATATTTTATTGAACAGCGAAAAGCTGAAAGCTTTTCCTCTGAGATCGGGAACTAGACAGGGATGCCCACTCTCCCCACTGTTATTTAACATAGTACTGGAGGTCCTAGCCACGGCAATCAGACAAAACAAAGAAATACAAGGAATCCAGATTGGTAAAGAAGAAGTTAAACTGTCACTATTTGCAGATGACATGATACTGTACATAAAAAACCCTAAAGACTCCACTCCAAAACTACTAGAACTGATATCGGAATACAGCAAAGTTGCAGGATACAAAATCAACACACAGAAATCTGTGGCTTTCGTATACACTAACAATGAACCAACAGAAAGAGAAATCAGGAAAACAACTCCATTCACAATTGCATCAAAAAAAATAAAATACCTAGGAATAAACCTAACCAAAGAAGTGAAAGACTTGTACTCTGAAAACTACAAGTCACTCTTAAGAGAAATTAAAGGGGACACTAACAGATGGAAATTCATCCCATGCTCGTGGCTAGGAAGAATTAATATCGTCAAAATGGCCATACTGCCCAAAGCAATATACAGATTTGATGCAATCCCTATGAAACTACCAGCAACATTCTTCAATGAACTGGAACAAATAATTCAAAAATTCATATGGAAACACCAAAGACCCCGAATAGCCAAAACAATCCTGAGAAAGAAGAATAAAGTAGGGGGGATCTCAATCCCCAACTTCAAGCTCTACTATAAAGCCAAAGTAATCAAGACAATTTGGTACTGGCACAAGAACAGAGCTACAGTCCAATGGAACAAACTAGAGAACCCAGACATTAACCCAGACATATATGGTCAATTAATATTTGATAAAGGAGCCATTGATATACAATGGCAAAATGACAGTCTCTTCAACAGATGGTGCTGGCAAAACTGGACAGCTACATGTAGGAGAATGAAACTGGACCATTGTCTAACCCCATATACAAAAGAAAACTCAAAATGGATCAAAGACCTGTATGTAAGTCATGAAACCATTAAACTCTTGGAAGAAAACATAGGCAAAAACCTCTTAGACATAAACATGAGTGACCTCTTCTTGAACATATCTCCACGGGCAAGGAAAACAACAGCAAAAATGAACAAGTGGGACTATATTAAGCTGAAAAGCTTCTGTACAGCAAAAAACACCATCAATAGAACAAAAAGGAACCCTACAGTATGGGAGAATATATTTGAAAATGACACATCCGATAAAGGCTTGACATCCAGAATATATAAAGAGCTCACACACCTCAACAAACAAAAAACAAATAACCCAATTAAAAAATGGGCAGAGGAACTGAACAGACAGTTCTCCAAAACAGAAATACAGATGGCCAACAGACACATGAAAAGATGCTCCACATCGCTAATTATCAGAGAAATGCAAATTGAAACTACAATGAAGTATCACCTCACACCAGTAAGGATGGCTGCCATCCAAAAGACAAACAACAACAAATGTTGGCAAGGCTGTGGAGAAAGGGGAACCCTCCTACACTGCTGGTGGGAGTGTAAATTAGTTCAAGCATTGTGGAAAGCAGTATGGAGGTACATCAAAATGCTCAAAACAGACTTACCATTTGACCCAGGAATTGCACTCCTAGGAATTTACCCTAAGAATGCAGCAATCAAGTATGAGAAAGATCAGTGCACCCCTATGTTTATCGCAGCACTATTTACAATTGTCAAGAATTGGAAGCAACCTAAACGTCCATCAATAGATGAATGGATAAAGAAGATGTGGTACATATACACAATGGAATACTACTCAGCCATAAGAAAAGGGCAAATCCTACCATTTGCAGCAACATGGATGGAGCTGGAGGGTATTATGCTCAGTGAAACAAGCCAAGTGGAGAAAAAGAAATACCAAATGATTTCACTCATCTGTGGAATATAAGACCAAAGGAAAAACTGAAGGAACAAAACAGCAGCAGAATCACAGAACTCAAGAATGGACTAACAGGTACCAAAGGGAAAGGGACTGGGGAGGATGGGTGGGTAGGGAGGGATAAGGGGGGGGGAGAAGAAGGGGGTTATTAAGATTAGCATGCATGGGGGGTGGGAGAAAGGGGAAGGCTGTACAACACAGAGAAGGCAAGTAGTGACTCTACAACATTTGCTATGCTGATGGACAATGACTGTAAAGGGGTTTATAGGGGGGACCTGGTATAGGGGAGAGCCTAGTAAACATAATATTCATCATGTAAGTGTAGATTAAAGACACCAAAAAAAAAAAAAAAGGCAGTTCCTGTGTGGAGACCTCCAATGAGTTCAACACAAGTGTATAAAGGGCATATAAAAGTGTAGGCAAAGGGTCTGTTTGTGTTTATACAGAGGATCAAAGCCTAATTGGGCTACCCCAAAAATGAACTAAGATACGATATGAAAAAGAACTTCCAACACCAGCACTCTCGGGAAGACTCATGCCAGAAGATGATCATCAAAAAACCCCAACAAAGATCCACGCACTGCTACAGGTGTAGATGCACTCATCCCACCAGTTCCTGGACTTGCCATTGGAATGAAGAAGGAGATATCTAAGCTGGCCTGTGCATACAGTAAAACAACAAATTTGACTGGATCTATACTGTTGGAACTCAACCAAGAATTAGGAGAAGTGCAAATTGTAGCGCTCCGAAATCTTACAACTACAGACTATCTACTGTTAAAAGAACATATGGGATGTGAACAGTCCCCAGGAATGGGTTGTTTTAATTTGTCTGATTTCTCTCAGACTGTTCAAGTTCAGTTGGACAATATCCACCATATCATAGATAAGTTTTCACAAATGCCTAAGGTGCCTAACTGGTTCTCTTGGTTTCACTGGAGATGGCTGGTAATTACAGGTGTGCTTTGGTTATGTAACTATACTCCTATTATGTTAATGTGTGTGCGCAATTTAATTAGTAGTTTAAAACCTATACATGCTGAAGTTACTCTACAAGAAGATATGTCAAAGAAATAATCAATCTTCCCATGTTTTCTGCCGCCTGCTACTTCTATAGCTTTTCTTCTTCCTTCCTAATTACAACCCTTAAATAGAATTCGTGCCTCATATCAAATTTACCGAGTATCATAATTCTTCCAAGTGGTAAAGATACCTCAAGACAAATGCTGGGCATAGAAGCCACAGGGCATAAATATGCAAAGAAGTAAAAAGCTAACCTTTTCAAACAATAAGGCTTCTCTCTCACTTACCAACTTTACATTTCCCTGTATGGCCCCGGAAGATGACTGGTTAGCCAGAGACGGGTAAGATTCCTCAAGGGAGGAACAACCTAAGACAGGCACATTCGCAGGGGGGCCATCAGGTGAGAAATTGGGGATCAACAGAGGTGAGGCTTAGAACCTCACCCCCCCTGTTCTGAGAGAAATCTTCTGCATACATGGATGTTTTATTGCCCTTGTCTAGCTTGGATTAACACATAGTCTACAGGCACACAGCTGATCATCTACATTTGCTCTCTTACAACACTAAACTATGTTTTCTACCTTTATCTCGTATCTACCTACCACTTCAGCATTTTATTAAAAATAATAATAATAAAGAGAGAAATGTGGTATTCACATATAAATCAAGTATAAAAATCAAATGAGTGTTCATATTTAAACTGACTGTTTATAGTTCATAATGCATGAGCAAAACCAAAAGTTTCTGTGATGACTGTCCTTGTACTGCTCACCATGTAACTTATTCAATATGTAAGAATTTGTTCTCCATGTAAGAACTTGTTCATTATGCTTCAGAAGATTGAAGACTGACGAAAATTAGGCTTGGGGTGGATTAATGATTGTGCATTGAGCATTGACTCCCCTATACAGAATTTTATTGTTGTTAACAACCATTTGATCAATAAATATGAGAGATGCCCTCACAACAACAAAAAAAAAAAAAGTACACACTTCCAATTGTAAAATAAATAAGTAACCAGGATGTAATGTATAGCATAAGGAATATAGTCAAAATATGGTAACAACTTGGTATGGTGATAGCTGGTACCTAGAATTATCATGTATATAAATGTTGGATCACTGTGTTGTACACCTGAAACTAATGTAATATAATACTGTGTGTCCACTACCCTTCAATAAAAAATAATTATCTACAAAAAAAAAAAAAAGAAAGAACAAAGGAAAAATGAAGGAACAAAACAGCAGCAGAATCACAGAACCCAAGAATGGACTAACAGTTACCAAAGGGAAAGGGACTGGGGAGGATGGGTGAGAAGGGAGGGATAAGGGCGGGGAAAAAGAAAGGGGGCATTATGATTAGCATATATAGTGTGGTGGGGGCACGGGGAGGGCTGTGCAACACAGAGAAGAAAAGTAGTGATTTTACACCATCTTACTATGCTGATGAACAGTGACTGTGAAGGGGTACGTGGAGGGGACTTGGTGAAGGGGGGAGCCTAGTAAACATAATGTCCTTCATGTAATTGTAGATTAATGATACCAAAATTATATATATATATCAAAAATATAAAACAAAATAAAAAATCTAAGGCCTATAATAGACAAATAAAAATTTTAAAAAGAAATCCAATCACAACACTAAAGAAAACCATCAAATAACAAAAGACTGAGAGAGGCAGAAGGAACAGAGAGTAAATATAAAAACAACCAATTAAATGGCAATATAAAAGTACATAACAATCAATAACTACCTTAAATTAAATGTACTGAATGTACCAATCAAAAGACAGGGTAGCAAAATGGATAAAAAAACAAGTTGCATCTATATGCCACCTACAAAAGACTCATTTCAGACCTAAAAATATACATAGATGGAAAGTGAAGAGATGAAAAAAGATACTTCCTGCAAATAATAGGGTGAGAAAAGCAGGAATAGCAGTTATTGCTCATAAAATAGGCTTCAAAACAAAGAAAGTAACAACAGACAAAGGACATTACATAATGATAAAGGGGTCAGTCCAACAAGGGGATATAACAATTATAAACATCTGTGCACCCAACATATGAGCACCTAAATATGTAAAACAAATAGTAACAGAACTAAGGGGAGAAATAGGCTGCAACTAAAATCATATTAGGGGACTTTAACACACCACCTACATGAATGAACAGATCAAGAAGACAGAAAATAAGTAAGGAAACAGAGGCACTGAACAATACCTTAGATTAGATGGATTTAACAGATTTCTACAGAACATTCCACCCAAAAAAGCAGCAGGATACAAATTATCTCAAATGCACATGGAATGTTCTCCAGAAGAGATCACATATTAGAACCCAAAAAGAGGCTCAATAAATTTAAGACTGAAATTGTATTAAGCAACTTCTCAGACCACAATGGCATGAAACTAAAAATAATATACATGAAAAAAACAAACAAACACATGGAAGCCAAACATGTTTCTAAGTAATCAATGGATTGATGAACAAATCAAAGTAGAAATCAAGCAATACATGTAGACAAATGAAAATAAAAATACAACAGTTCAGAATCTGGGATACCACAAAAGCAGTTCTAGGAGGGAAGCACATACCAATATAGGCCTCCTCAAGAAACAAGAACAATTCCAAATAAACAGTCTAAACTCACAACTAAAGAAACTAGAAAAAGAAGAACAAATTAAGCACACAGTTGGTAGAAGGTAGAAATAACGGAGATCAGAACAGAAATAAATAAAATAGACAAGAATAAAACAATAGGAAAAAATCAATGAAAACAAAAACTGGTTTTGTGAGAAGATAAATAAAATAGATAAACCCATAGCCAAACTTAAAAGAAAAAAAGAGTATACAAATAAAATCAGAAATGAAAAAGGAATAGTCACAATTGACACCACAGAAATACAAAGAATTATTAGAGAATCAGATGAAAAATTCTATGTCAATAAATTGGACAACCTAGAAGAAATAGACAAATTCTAATAAAAGTACAAACTTCCAAAACTGACCCAAGAAGAAGCAGAAAATCTGAACAGACCAATTACCAACAATGAAATTAAACTGGTAATCAAAAACTCCCAAACAAATGTCCAGAACCAAATGGCTTTACAGTTGAATTCTACCAAACATTTAAAGAGCTAATACCTATCCTTCTTAAAATATTATATAAAGTAAAAGAGGGAATATTTCTGAACTCATTCTATGAGGCCAGCATCACTATAATACCAAAATAAGATAAAGACACCACAAAAAAAGAAAATTTTAGACAAATATCCCTGATGAACATAGATGCAAAAATCCTCAACAAAACATCAGCAAACTGAATTCAAAAATACATCAAAGGATCATCTATCATGACCAAGTGGGATTTATTCCAGGGACCCAAGGATATTATAATATTCATTAATCAATATGAAACACCACATTAACAAAAAGAATAAAAGCCACATGATCATCTCAATAGATACTGAAAAAGCATTTGAAGAAATTCAACATCTATTCAAGAAAAAAACTCTCAACAATATTGGTATAGAGGGTATTTACCCCAACATAATAAGGACCATATGTGACAAATTCATATACTGACATAATACTTCATGACAAGAAGCTGAAAGTTTTTCCTCTAAGATCAGGAACAAGACAAGGATGTCCACTCTCACCACTTTTACTCAACATAGTACTGGAAGTCCTAGCCATGGCAATCAGACAACACAGATATAAATGGCATCCAAATTAGTAAGGAAGAAGTTAAACTCTCACTATTTGCAGATGACATGATATTATACATAGAAAACCCTAAAGATTCCACCAAAAAATTATTAAACTAATAACTGGATTCAACAAAGTTGCAGGATACAAAATTAATACCCAGAAATCTGTGGCATTCCTATATACTAACAATGAACTAACAGAAGAAATCAGAAAAACAATTCCATTTATAACTGCATCAAAAAGAATAAAATGTCTAGGAATAAACCTAACCAAGGAGTTGAATGATGTGTACTCTGAACCTGTAAGACACTCAGGAGAGAAGTTAAAGAAGATACAAATAAATGGAAATCTATTCCATGTTTATGGATAGGAATAATTAATATTGTCAAAATGGCTATCCAGTCCAAAGAAATTTACAGATTCAATGCAATCCCTATCCCTAAATTAGCCAATGGAACTTTTCAATGAACTAGAACAAATAGTTCTAAAATTCATATGGAACCACAAAAGACCCCAAACCTTTTATGAGAAAGAAATCCTGAGAAAGAAGAATAAAGCTAGGGGTATTACACTCCCTAACTTCAAGCTCTACTACAAAGCCACAGTAATCAAAACAATTTGGTACTGGCACAAGAACACATCCATAGATCAATGGTACAGAACAAAGAGCCCAGATAGAAACCCACACATATATGGCCAAGTAATATACAATATAGGAGCCATGGATATATAATGAGGAAACAACAGCCTCTTTAATAGCTGGTGTTGGCAAAACTGGACAGCTACATGTAAGAGAATGAAACTGGATTACTGTCTAACTCCATACACAAAAGTAAACTCAAAATGGATCAAAGACCTGAATTTAAGTAATGAAACCATCAAACTTTTAGAAGAAAACAGGCAAAGATCTCTTAAACATAAGTATGAGCAATTTTTTCCTGGACACATCTCCTCAGGTAAGGGTAACAAAATAAACAATGAACAAATGGGACTACATCTAACTAAAAATCTTCTGTACAGCAAAGGATACCATGAGCAGACAAAATGTAACCTAAATATGGGAGAATATATTCATAACCAATTCATCTGATAAGGGGCTAACATCCAAAATATATAAAGAACTCATATGTCACACCAAAAAATAATAATAATAACCCAATTAAAAAATGGGTGGAGGACCAGAACAGTTTTCCAAAGAAGACATACAGATTGCCAACAGGCACATGAAAAGATGCTCCACGTCACTAATCATCAGGGAAATGCAAATCAAACCACAATGAGAAATTACCTCACACCAGTTAGAATGGCCACTATCCAAAAGACAAGAAATAACAAGTGTTGATAAGGATGTGGAGAAAAGGGAACTCTCCTACACTGTTGGTGGGAATGTCAATTGGTGCAGCCACTATAGAGAGCAGTAAGGAGGTGCCTCAAAAAATCTAAAAATAGAAATAGGACTCAATCCAGTAATACCACTCCTAGGAATTTATCTTAAGAAAATGAAATCCCGGATTTAAAAAGATTAATGCACCCCTATGTTTATTACTGCATTATTTACAATAGCCAAGATTTGGAAGCAACCAAAGTATTCATCCATAGATGAATGGGTGAAGAAAATGTGGTACATATACACAATGGCATATTATTCAGCCATATAAAAGAAAGAAATCCTGCCATTTGCAACATGATGGACCTACAGCATATTATGGTAGCCAAAACAAGCCAGGCAAAGGAAGACAAATACCACAATTTCACTTATTTGTGGAACACTAAAACAAAAAAGAACAAAATGAACAAAATAGCTGTAGACTCATAGACACTGAGAAATGACTGGTGGTTACTATGGGGGAGTGCTTAGATGGGTGAAGGATGAGGAGGATAAAGAGGCACAAAAATTCTCAATCATAATATAAATTGGTCATAGGGATGGCAGTACAGCATGGTTAATATAGACAATGATTCTGTAACATCTTTCTATGTTGACAGATAGTAACTACACTAGTTGGGGTGAGGATTTAATAGTACGGGTGACTGTTGAACCACTGTGTTGTACACTTGAAACCAATATAAGATTGTATATCAACTACAATTTAAAAAAAGAAGACATTATATACATAAAGCATGGACTTGAGAGAGTAAAATATATAGTGCTGTTGGAATGTGTTCAAACTTAAGTGACCATCAACTTAACACAGACTACTACATATGTAAGATATCATACATGAACACCACGGTAACCACAAACCAAAACTCTATAATAGATATACACAAGAAGAGAAAGAAACCTAAGTATAACACTAAAGGAAGACATCATGCACAAGGGAAGAGAGCAAGAGAAAAATAAAGGATCAGAGAAGAATGACAAAAACAAACAGAAGATATTTTATAAAATGGCAGTAAGTACATACTTTTCAAAAATTACTTTAAATGTAAATGAACTAAATGCTCCAATCAAAAGATGTATGATGATTGAATGGATGAAAAAACAAGACCCAGCTATATGGTGCCTACAAAGACTGACTTCAGACATAAAGACACACAGACTGAAACTGAAGAAATGGAAAAAAAGATAGTCTATGCAAATAGAATGAAAAAAGTTGGAGTAGCAGTACTTATATCAGATAAAACAGACTTTCAAACAAAGACTGTAACAAGAGTAAAGGAAGACATTATACAGTGATTAAAGTCTCAGTCCAACAACAAGAGAGAACAATTGTAAATATCTATGTGCCTAACAGAGGAGCATCTAATTGAGCAAGTATTAACAGACAAAAAGGGAGAAACTGACAATAACACAATAACACTAAGGGTCTTACATACATCATCCAGACAGAAAATCAGTAAGAAAACTGTGGCTTTGAACAACACATTAAACCAAACAGCCTTAATAGACATATATAGAACATTTCATCCAAAGCCAGCACATTACACATCCTTTTCAAGTTCACATGGAACATTTTCCAGGACAGATCATATGTTAAGCTTCCATGAATTTAAGAAGATTTAAATCATACCAAGCATCTTATCTGACCACTATAGAATGAAACTGAAATCAGTTAAAAGAAAAAAACTGGAAAAAACATAAACACATGGAGGCTAAACAGCATGCTACTAAACAACCAATGGGTCAAAGAAGAAATCAAAGAGGAAATAAAAAAATACTTGGAGAATAATAAAATAGAAACCCAATAGTTGGAATGCAGCAAAAGCAGTTCTAGAGTGAAATTTACAGCCATACAGGCCTACCTCAAGAAGTGAGGAAAATCTCAATGAGAAAATCTAACCCTACACCTAAAGGAACTAGAAAAAGAACATACAAAGCCCAAAGTTAGTACATGGAAGGAAATAATAAAGACCAGAGTGAAAATAAATGAATAGAGACTAAAAAAATGATCCAAAAAATTAATGAAACTAAGATCTGGTTCTTTGAAAAGATAAACAAAATTGATAAACCTTTAGCTATACTCATCAATAAAAAGAGACTCAAGATCAGAAATGAAAGAAGTTACAACTGACACCACAGAAATAAAATTTTAAGAGATTCTATGAAAAATTATCTGTGAACAAATTGGACAACCTAGAAGAAATGGATAAAATCTTATAAACATGCAATCTTCTGAAAGTTAACACCAAAAAAATAGTAAATTTGAAGAGTAATTACTAGTAAAAGAGTTGAATCAGTAATCAAAAGCTTCCAGTAAACAAAAGTCCATAACCTGATGGCTTCACAGGTGAATTCTATCAAACATTTACAAAAGAGTTAATGCATAACTTTCTCAAACTATTCTTAAAAATTGAAGAGGTAGGGAAGCTTCTGAATTCATTCTAGGAGGCCACATCACCTAGACATCAAAGCCAGACAAAGATGCTACAAAAAAAAGCAAAATTACATACCAATATGTCTAGTAAACACAGATGTAAGAATCTTCAACAAAATATTAGGAAACTGGATCATTAACCACAACCAATTGGATATATTCCAAGAATGCAACAATGGTTTAATATACACAAATTAATCAATGTAATGCACCACATTAACAAAAGGAGGATTTAAAAACTATATAGTCACCTCAATAGATGCTGAAAAAGCATTTGACAATAATCAACATTCAGTCATGATAAAAACTCTCAACAAAGTGGACAAAGAGGGAACAAATCTAAACATAACAAAGACCATATATGACAAACCCATAGTTCACATACTCAATGCTGAAAAGCTGAAAGCTTTTCTTGTAAGATCAGGAACAAAACAAGGGTTCCCATTCTCACCATTTTTATTCAACATAGTACTAGAAGTCCTAGTCACAGCAATCAGACAAGAAAAAAGACATAAAAGGCATCCAAAACAGTAAGGAAGAAGTAAAATTTTCACTATTTACAGACATGATACTACATATAGGAAACCCTAAAGACTTCACCAAAAAACAATTCGAATAAATAAATTCAGTAAAGTCACAGGATACAAAATCAATATACAGAAATCTGTTTTTCTATATATAAATAATAAGCCAGCAAAAAAATTAAGAAAAAATCCTTTTACAATTGCACCAAATATTATAAAATGCCTAACCAAAGAGGTAGAAGACCTGTACTCTGAAAACAATGACAATGATGAAAGAAACTGATGACACAAATAAATGGAAAGATATTCCATGCTCATGGATAAGAATTAATATTGTTAAAATGGCCAACTACCCAAAACAATCTGCAATCTCTATTTAAATACCAATGGCATTTTTTACAGAATTAAAGCAAATAATGATAAAATCTGTATGGAACCAATAAAGACCCAAATAACCAAAGCAATCTTGAGAAAGAAGAACAAAATTGGAGTTATCATGGTCTGACTTTAAACTATAGTACAAAGATACAATAATCAAAAGAGTATGGTACTGGTACAAAAATCCACACATAACTCAATGGAACAGAACAGAGAGCCCAGAAAAAAAAGGTTATATAGTCAATTAATATATGATAAATGAGGTAAGAATATACAGTGGAGAAAAGACAGTCTCTTCAATAAACGGTGCTGGGAAAACTGGACAGCTACATACAAAAGAATGAAACTAGATTGCTATCTTACACCATACACAAAAATAAATTTAAAATGGATTTAAGACCAAAATATAAGACCTGAAAACATAAAACTCTTACAAGAAAACATAAGCAGACTTGGCGAAGGGGGGAGCCTATTAAACATAATGTTCTTCATGTAATTGTAGATTAATTATATCAAAAATTTTTTTAATAAATAAATAAAAAGAAAACATAAGCGGTAAACTCTTCAACATCAGCACTAACAATCTTTCTCTGGGTATGTCTTCCCAAACAACGGAAACAAAAGCAAAAATAAACAAGTGGGATGACATCAAACTAAAAAGCTTCTACACAGCAAAGGGAACCATCAACAAAACAAAAAGACAATCTACTGAACAAAAGAAGATATATGCAAATGATATATACCAACATTCAAAACATACGAAAATAACTACATCAAAAAAACAAATAATCTGAGAGAGGCGGAGCCAACATGGCGGCGTGAGTAGGACAGTGGGAATCTCCTCCCAAAAACATATATACTTTTGAAAATACAACAAACACAACTAGCCCTAAAAGAGAGACCAGAAGACGCAGGACAGTGGCCAGACTGCAGCTACACCAGCGAGAACCCAGCGACTAGTGAAAGGGGTAAGATACAAGCCCCGGCCCTGCGGGACGCAAGCGCCCCTCCCCCCAGCTCCCGGCGGGAGAACAATAGGCAGAGCGGGAGGGAGACGGAGCCCAGGACTGCCGAACACCCAGCCCCAGCCATCCGGGCCAGAGCGCAGACACAGTATATGCCCAGGGGGCCCTGGATACTGGGAGAACAGGGGGTAGACCTCAGAGCGGGTGCTGAAGCTGATGCCCCTGTGACAAAGAAAAGCGGGGGCTTTTTTGAAAGTCTTAAAGGGACAGGGACTTAACAGCTTGACGGAAACAACCCAGGTCACAGTACAGCAGCTGGAAATTACAGGGAAAACCGGGTGCACTAACCCCCTGGGCAACAGCTCTGAGACCCCTCACAGAGGCAAACAGTCAAGCAGCCCCCCCATCCATCACCCCACCGGGCGCTGCGAAAGCAGAGAAGCAGCCTGAGACAAATTCCGCCCACAGAAAGGGAAATTTCTCCCTTCCGGCCAGGCAAGACACAAAGACCCACTCTACACGCAATTACCCAACACAAGCCACTAGGGGTCACAGTTGCCCCAGTAAAGAAAGGCCAGTAGTAAGTGAAAATTTTGGCCCTCCCAGCTGACAGTCAATAGCACCTGTCAACATGAAAAGGCAAAAAAATATGATTCAGACAAGACTAACCCAGACAGCTTCGGCATCTGCTACATCTTCCCCTGAGAAGGAATCTGGGGAGATAGATTTAGCCAGTCTACCTGAAAAAGAATTCAAAACAAAAGTCATAACCATGCTGATGGACTTGCAGAGAAATATGCAAGAACTAAGGAAGGAGAATTCAGAAATAAAACAAGCTCTGGAAGGACTTCAAAACAGAATGGACGAGATGCAAGAGACCATTAATGGACTAGAAAACAGAGAACAGGAACGCAGAGAAGCTGATGCAGAGAGAGATAAAAGGATCTCCAGGAATGAAAGAATTTTAAGAGAGCTGAGTGATCAATATAAAAGAAATAATTTAAGAATCATAGGCATTCCAGAAGAAGTAGAGAGAGAAAAGGGGATAGAAAATGTCTTTGAAGAAATAATTGCTGAAAATTTCCCCAAACTAGGGGAAGAAATGGCCTCTCAGACCACAGAGGTACACAGAACTCCCATGACAAGGGATCCAAGGAGGGCAACACCAAGACACATAATAATTAAAATGGCAAAGATCAAAGACAAGGACAAAGTATTACAAGCAGCCAGAGAGAAAAAAAAGGTTACCTACAAAGGAAAACCCATCAGGCTATCATCAGACTTCTCAACAGAAACCCTACAGGCCAGAAGAGAATGGCATGATATACTTAATGCAATGAAACAGAAGGGCCTCGAACCAAGACTACTGTATCCAGCACGAATATCATTTAAATATGAAGGAGGGATTAAACAATTCCCAGACAAGCAAAAGTTGAGGGAATTTGCCTCCCACAAACCACCTCTACAGGGCATCCTACAGGGACTGCTCTAGATGGGAGCACTCCTAAAAAGAGCACACAACAAAACACCCAACATATGAAGAAGGGAGGAGGAGGAATAAGAAGGGAGAGAAATAAAGAATCATCAGATTGTGTTTATAATAGCTCAACAAGCGAGTTAAGTTAGACAGTAAGACAGTAAAGAAGCTAACCCTAAACCTTTGGTAAGTAACCACAAACTTAAAGCCTGCAATGGCAATAAATTCATACCTTTCAATAATCACCCTAAATGTAAATGGACTGAATGCACCAATCAAAAGACACAGAGTAATAGAATGGATAAAAAAGCAAGATCCATCCATATGCTGCTTACAAGAGACTCACCTCAAACCCAAAGATGCGCACAGACTTAAAGTCAAGGGATGGAAAAAGATATTTCAAGCAAACAACAGAGAGAAGAAAGCAGGTGTTGCAATTCTGGTATCAGACAAAACAGACTTCAAAATAAAGAAAGTAAAAAAAGACAAAGAAGGACATTACATAATGATAAAGGGCTCAGTCCATCAAGAGGATATAACCATTATAAATATATATGCACCCAATACAGGAGCACCAACATACCTGAAACAAATATTAACAGAACTAAAGGAGGAAATAGAATGCAATGCATTCATTCTAGGAGACTTCAACACACCACTCACTCCAAAGGACAGATCCACCAGACAGAAAATAAGTAAGGACACAGAGGCACTGAACAACACACTAGAACAGATGGACCTAATAGACATCTACAGAACTCTACATCCAAAAGCAACAGGATACACGTTCTTCTCAAGTGCACATGGAACATTCTCCAGAATAGACCACATACTAGGACACAAAAAGAGCCTCAGTAAATTCCAAAAGATTGAAATCCTACCAACCAACTTTTCAGACCACAAAGGCATTAAACTAGAAATAAACTGTTCAAAGAAAGCAAAAAGGCTCACAAACACATGGAGGCTAAACAACACGCTCCTAAATAATCAATGGATCAATGACCAAATCAAAATGGAGATCCAGCAATATATGGAAACAAATGACAACAACAACACTAAGCCCCAACTTTTGTGGGACGCAGCAAAAGCAGTCTTAAGAGGAAAGTATATAGCACTCCAAGCATATTTAAAAAAGGAAGAGCAATCCCAAATGAACGGTCTAATGTCACAACTATCAAAATTGGAAAAAGAAGAACAAATGAGGCCTAAGGTCAGCAGAAGGAGGGACATAATAAAGATCAGAGAAGAAATAAATAAAATTGAGAAGAATAAAACAATAGCAAAAATCAATGAAACCAAGAGCTGGTTCTTCGAGAAAATAAACAAAATAGATAAGCCTCTAGCCAGACTTATTAAGAGGAAAAGAGAGTCAACACAAATCAACAGTATCAGAAATGAGAAAGGAAAAATCACAACAGATCCCGCAGAAATACAAAGAATTATTAGAGACTACTATGAAAACCTATATGCTAACAAGCTGGGAAACCTAGGAGAAATGGACAACTTCCTAGAAAAATACAACCTTCCAAGACTGACCCAAAAAGAAACAGAAAATCTAAACAGACCAATTACCAGCAACGAAATTGAAGCGGTAATCAAAAAACTACCAAAGAACAAAACCCCCGGGCCAGATGGATTTACCTCGGAATTTTATCAGACATACAGGGAAGACATAATACCCATTCTCCTTAAAGTTTTCCAAGAAATAGAAGAGGAGGGGATACTCCCAAACTCATTCTATGAAGCTAACATCACCCTAATACCAAAACCAGGCAAAGACACCACCAAAAAAGAAAACTATAGACCAATATCCCTGATGAACGTAGACGCAAAAATACTCAACAAAATTTTAGCAAACCGAATTCAAAAATACATCAAAACCTTCGTACACCATGACCAAGTGGGATTCATCCCAGGGATGCAAGGATGGCACAACATTCGAAAGTCCATCAATATCATCCACCACATCAACAAAAAGAAAGACAAAAACCACATGATCATCTCCATAGATGCTGAAAAAGCATTTGACAAAGTTCAACATCCATTCATGATAAAAACTCTCAGCAAAATGGGAATAGAGGGCAAGTACCTCAACATAATAAAGGCCATCTATGAAAAACCCACAGCCAACATTTTATTGAATAGCGAGAAGCTGAAAGCATTTCCGCTGAGATCGGGAACTAGACAGGGATGCCCACTCTCCCCACTGTTATTTAACATTGTACTAGAGGTCCTAGCCACGGCAATCAGACAAAACAAAAAAATACAAGGAATCCAGATTGGCAAAGAAGAAGTCAAACTGTCACTATTTGCAGATGACATGATACTGTACATAAAAAACCCTAAAGACTCCACCCCAGAACTACTAGAACTGATATCGGAATACAGCAAAGTTGCAGGATACAAAATCAACACACAGAAATCTGTGGCTTTCCTATATACCAACAATGAACCAACAGAAAGAGAAATCAGGAAAACAACTCCATTCACAATTGCATCAAAAAAAATAAAATACCTAGGAATAAACCTAACCAAAGAAGTGAAAGACTTATATTCTGAAAACTACAAGTCACTCTTAAAAGAAATTAAAGGGGACACTAACAGATGGAAACGCATCCCATGCTCATGGCTAGGAAGAATTAATATCGTCAAAATGGCCATCCTGCCCAAAGCAATATACAGATTTGATGCAATCCCTATGAAACTACCAGCAACATTCTTCAATGAACTGGATCAAATAATTCAAAAATTCATATGGAACCACCAAAGACCCCGAATAGCCAAAGCAATCCTGAGAAAGAAGAATAAAGTAGGGGGGATCTCACTCCCCAACTTCAAGCTCTATTATAAAGCCATAGTAATCAAGACAATTTGGTACTGGCACAAGAACAGAGCCACAGACCAATGGAACAGACTAGAGAATCCAGACATTAACTCAGACATATATGGTCAATTAATATTTGATAAAGGAGCCATGGACATACAATGGCGAAATGACAGTCTCTTCAACAGATGGTGCTGGCAAAACTGGACAGCTACATGTAGGAGAATGAAACTGGACCATCGTCTAACCCCATATACAAAAGTAAACTCAAAATGGATCAAAGACCTGAATGTAAGTCATGAAACCATTAAACTCTTGGAAGAAAACATAGGCACAAACCTCTTAGACATAAACATGAGTGACCTCTTCTTGAACATATCTCCCCGGGCAAGGAAAACAACAGCAAAAATGAACAAGTGGGACTATATTAAGCTGAAAAGCTTCTGTACAGCAAAAGACACCATCAATAGAACAAAAAGAAACCCTACAGTATGGGAGAATATCTTTGAAAATGACACATCCGATAAAGGCTTGACGTCCAGAATATATAAAGAGCTCACACGCCTCAACAAACAAAAAACAAATAACCCAATTAAAAAATGGGCAAAGGAACTGAACAGACGGTTCTCCAAAAAAGAAATACAGATGGCCAACAGACACATGAAAAGATGCTCCACATCGCTAATTATCAGAGAAATGCAAATTAAAACTACAATGAGGTATCACCTCACACCAGTAAGGATGGCTGCCATCCAAAAGACAAACAACAACAAATGTTGGCGAGGCTGTGGAGAAAGGGGAACCCTCCTACACTGCTGGTGGGAATGTAAACTTGTTCAACCATTGTGGAAAGCAGTATGGAGGTACATCAAAATGCTCAAAACAGATTTACCATTTGACCCAGGAATTGCACTCCTAGGAATTTACCCTAAGAATGCAGCAATCAAGTATGAGAAAGATCAGTGCACCCCTATGTTTATCGCAGCACTATTTACAATAGCCAAGAATTGGAAGCAACCTAAATGTCCATCGATAGATGAATGGATAAAGAAGATGTGGTACATATACACAATGGAATACTACTCAGCCATAAGAAAAGGGCAAATCCAACCATTTGCAGCAACATGGATGGAGCTGGAGGGTATTTTGCTCAGTGAAACAAGCCAAGCAGAGAAAGAGAAATACCAAATGATTTCACTCATCTGTGGAATATAAGAACAAAGGAAAAACTGAAGGAACAAAACAGCAGCAGAATCACAGAACTCAAGAATGGACTAACAGGTACCAAAGGGAAAGGGACTGGGGAGGATGGGTGGGTAGGGAGGGATAAGGGGGGGAGAAGTAGGGGGGTATTAAGATTAGCATCCATAGCGGGGTGGGAGAAAGGGGAGGGCTGTACAACACAGAGAAGACAAGTAGTGATTCTACAACAGGTTGCTACGCTGATGGACAGTGACTGTAAAGGAGTATATAGGGGGGACCTGGTATAGGGGAGAGCCTAGTAAACAAAGTATTCGTAAGTATTCGTCATGTAAGTGTAGATTAATGATTAAAAAAAAAAAAAAAATGCAGTTCCTATGTGGTGACCTCTAATGAGTTCTACACAATAATATAAAGGACATATAAAAGTGTAGGCAAAGGGTCTGTTTGTGTTTATACAGAGGATCAAAGCCTAATTTGGCTACCCCGAAAATGAACTAAGAAACGATATGAAAGAGAACTTCCAACATCAGCACTCTCGGGAAGACTCATGCCAGAAGATGATCATCAAAAAACCCCAACAAAGATCCACGCACTGCTACAGCTGTAGATGCACTCATCCCACCAGCTCCTGGACTTGCCATGGGAATGAAGGAGATATCTAAGCTGGCCTGTGCATACAGTAAAACAACAAATTTGACTGGATCTATACTGTTGGAACTCAACCAAGAATTAGGAGAAGTGCAAATTGTAGCGCTCCAAAATCTTACAACTACAGACTATTTACTGTTAAAAGAACATATGGGATGTGAACAGTGCCCAGGAATGGGTTGTTTTAATTTGTCTGATTTTTCTCAAACTATTCAAATTCAGTTAGATAATAACCATCATATCATTGATAAGTTTTCACAAATGCCTAGGGTGCCTAACTGGTTTTCTTGGTTTCACTGGAGATGGCTGGTAATTACAGGTATGCTTTGGTTATGTAACTATACTCCTATTATGTTAATGTGTGTGCGCAATTTAAGTAGTAGCTTAAAATATATACATGCTGAAGTTACTCTACAAGAAGATATGTCAAAGAAATAATCAATCTTCCCATGTTTTCTCCCGCCTGCTACTTCTATAGCTTTTCTTCTTCCTTCCTAATTACAACGAATTCTTAAATAGAATTCGTGCCTCATATCAAATTTACCGAGTATCATAACTCCTCCAAGTGGTAAAGATACCTCAAGACAAATGCTGGGCATAGAAGCCACAGGGCATAAATATGCAAAGAAATAAAAAGCTAACCATTTCAAACAATAAGGCTTCTCTCTCACTTACCCACTTAACATTTCCCTGTGTGGCCCCGGAAGATGACTGGTTAGCCAGAGATGGGTAAGATTCCTCAAGGGAGGAACAACCTAAGACAGGCACAGTCGCTGGGGGGTCATCAGGTGAGAAATTGGGGATCAACAGAGGTGAGGCTTAGAACCTCACCCCCCCTGTTCTGAGAGAAATCTTCTGCATATGTGGATGTTTTATTGCCCTTGTCTAGCTTGGATTAACACATAGTCTACAGGCACACACCTGATCATATACATTTGCTCTCTTACAACACTAAACTATGTTTTCTACCTTTATGTTGTATCTACCTACCACTTCAGCATCTTATTAAAAATAATAAAGAGAGAAATGTGGTATCCACATATAAATCAAGTATAAAAATCAAATGTGTATTCATATTTGAACTGACTGTTTATAGTTCATAATGCATGAGCAAAACCAAAAGTTTCTGTGATGACTGCCCTTGTACTGTTCACCATGTAACTTATTCACTATGTAAGAATTTGTTCTCCATGTAAGAACTTGTTCGTTATGCTTCAGAAGATTGGAGACTGACGAAAATTAGGCTTGGGGTGGATTAATGATTGTGCATTGAGCATTGACTCCCCTATACAGAATTTTATTGTTGTTAACAACCATTTGATCAATAAAAATGAGAGATGCCCTAACAACAACAACCAAGAAAAAGTACACACTTCCAATTGTAAAATAAATAAGCAACCGGGATGTAATGTATAGCATAAGGAATATAGTCAAAATATTGTAACAACTTGGTATGGTGATAGCTGGTACTTAGAATTATCATGTATATAAATGTTGAATCACTGTGTTGTACACCTGAAACTAATGTAATGTAATACTGTGTGTCAACTACCCTTCAATAAAAAATAATTATCTAAAAAAAAAAAAAAAAAAAAAAAAAAAAAAAAGAACTTAAGCAGAAACTCAAAAAAAAAAAAAAAAAAAAAAACAAATAATCTGATTAAAAATGGGCAGAGGACCTGAATAGATATTCTCCAAAGTGAATAGACAGCTGGCCAATACAAATATGAAAAGATGCTCAACATCACTAATCTTCAGGGAAATGCAAATCAAAACCACAATGACTCATCAGGTCACACCAGTAAGAAGGGCTAATATCAAAAAAACAAAATAAAACAAAAAACAACCCAGGAAATAACAACTGTTTATTAGGGTGTGTAGAAAAGAGAACCCTCATATGCTGTTAGTGGGAATGTAAATTGTTACACTCACCATGGAAAGCACTATGGAAGTTTTTCAATAAATTAAAAATAGAAATACCATACAACCTAATAATTCAACTTCTGGGAATTTACCTGAAGAAAACAAAATCACTAATTCAAAAAGATATATGCACCCCTATGCTATCATAGCATTATTTACTATAGTCAAAATATGGAAGCAAACTAAGTGTCTATCAGTAAATGAATGGTTAAAGAAGATGTGGAACATATATACAATAGTATATTACTCAGCTATAAGAAAGAATGAAATCTTGCCATTTGCAGCAACATGGATGGACCTACTTGGCTTTACGCTAAGGGAAATAAGTCAGACAAAGACAAAAAATGTATGATTTCACTTATATGTGGAATCTAAGAAATATAACAAGCAAAATAGAAATAGACTCATAACCACAGAGAACAAATTAGTAGCTTCCACAGGGGAGGTGGGCAGGTGGATGGAAAAAGTAGGTGAAGGGGATAAAGAGGTGCAAATTTCCAATTAGAAAATAAATTAACCACAGGGTTGAAAGTACAGCATGGGGAATATAGTGAATAATACTGTAACATCTCTGTTGATAGACGGTGACTACACTTATTGTGCTAAGTGTTTGGTAATGTGCATAATTGTTGAATTGTTATGTTGTAAACCTGAAACCAATGTAATATTGTAAAATGTATATCAACTACATTTCAATTAAAAAAATAAGACCCAACTATATATTGTCTAGGAGAAATCCAGTTTAAATATAAAGACACATAGAGATTAAAAGTAAAGATATGTTAACATAATGAGAAGACAAGCTACAGATTGGGAGAAAATACTTATAAAAGATATATCTGATAAAGACTGTTATTCAAAATATATAAGAACTCTTAAAATTCAATAATAAAAAAATTAACAATCCAATGAAAAAATGGGCAAAACACCTGATAAATACCTCACCAAAGAAGATATGTGGATTAACATGCAAGCATATGAAAAGATGCTCCACATTATATGTCATTAGGGAAATGCAAATTAAAACAAAGATACTACATGCACCTAGTAGAATGACCAAAATCCAGCATACTGACATATCAAATTGTGACAGGAATGCAGAGAAATAGGAACCCTCAATCACTGCTGGTGAGAGTGCAAAATGGTATGGCAACTTTGGAAAACAGTTTGGAATTTTCTTACAAATTAGATATAGTCTTACCTTATGATCCAGACAATACACTTTTTGTTATTTATGCAAATGAGTGAAGACTTAGGTCTACACAAAAATCTACACATGGATATTTACAGTGGCTTTATTCATAACTGCCAAAACTTGGACACTATCAAGATGTCTTTCAGTAGATAAAAGGATAACCTGTAGCACATCCAGACAATGGAATATTATTTAGTGCTAAAATAAATTATCATTACCATGAAAAGATAGAAGAAGCTTAAATGTATATTACTATGTGAAAGAGGTCAATCTGAAAAGGCTAAATACTCTATGATTTCAACTATATAACATTCTGGGAAAGGCTAGACTTTGGAGATAGTAAAAAGATTAGCGGTTGCCAGGAGTTAAGTAGGAGAGAGGGATGAATAGATAAAGCCCAGAGGATTTTTAGGGCAGTGAAACTATTCTAAATGACACTTTATGGTGGATACATGTCATGAAACATTTGTCAAAACTCACAGAATGTACACCACCAAGAGTTAACTCTAATATAAACTATGGACTTTGGGTGATGATGATGTGTCAATGTTAAGTTCATCAACTGTAATAAATGCACCATTCTGATTAGGAAAGTACTAGAAGGGCAGGGTGTGGGAATGGGGACTTGGTGATATGTGAGAGGTCTGTACTTAATGCTCAATTTTTCTGTAAAACTGGAACTGCTCTAAAAATGAAATTTACATTAAATGGGGAAAACATACTTGACTTCATGAAGTATTATAAAGCTATAGTAATCAAGAGGGATGAATAGATAAAGCCCAGAGGATTTTTGGGCAAAACACCTGATAAACACCTCACTCTGTGAGAGCTCTGTACTTGATGCTCAATTTTGCTGTAAAACTGGAACTGTTCTCAAAATGAAATTTATGTTAAATGGGGAAAACATACTTGACTTTATGAAGTATTATAAAGCTATAGTAATCAAGACAGTATGGTTTCTTTCCTTTTTTTTAATTAAAGTATCACTGATATACAATCCTCTGATGGTTTCACATAAACAACACAGTGGTTTCAACACTCACCCATATTGTCAAGTCCTCACCCCCTCTATTGTGGTCACTGTCTATCAGCACAGTAAGACGCTACAGAGTCATTAATTGTCTTCGTGCTACAGACATTATGGTTTCTTTATCTGCAAATGATGTAATTATCTATGTAAAAAACCCTAAGGAGTCTACAAAAAAAGCTCCTAGAATAAGTGAGCCTAGTAAAATCATAGGATAAACGAAAAACCAACTATAATTCTATATACCAGAAATGAAAATTAGAAATTGAAATTAAAAATACACACACATGGTGGGGACTTGGTGATGGGAGGAGTCTAGTAACCATAATGTTGCTCATGTAATATTAGATTAATGATAACAAAATAAAAAGTAATAAAAAATAAAAAATAAAAATAAAAATACACATGCATTGAAAACTACAAAACATTGCTGAAGGAAATTAAAGGAAGTCTAAATAAATAGAAAAACCTGTTCATGAATTGAAAGACTCAGTGACTCAAAATGATCAAGATGCCATTTAGTATGGTATACTTAAAATATGTGCATTTTATTTCATGTAAAATTATATCTCTAAGTTAATTTGTTTAAAATTGGTATATTGTTGACACAGACTTCCCTTGAACAGAGTTACATCCCAGATATGCATAACCTATGTAGGCCAGGTAACCTCAAGCCATGAATTTAAGTATAGACTCCACCTGAAAGAACCTCTATACATCTTCTAGGAATAAAAGAAAGTCTCTAGAAAGGGCTTGGTGAAGTTCTCACTGATAATTTTTACAAGGGCAATGACCAGAACATAATCACGGGTACCAGGCAAACAGGAAAACAAGGCATATGAGTACTCAATAGGAGAAGCATAGCCAGTTAGAAGAAACCTGAAAAGGCTTCAGATACTGGAATTACAAACAAGACAACTCTACTTACTATGATTAAAGATATAAATGGCAATTTGAAGCTACCTGCAGTAAATAAGAAACTGTAAAAAGTGACATACCAGACATGAAAAGAACCAAATAGAGCTTCTAAAAATAAAAGGATTAATAGTCAAAATTTTTTAAACTCAGTGGTTGGATGTAATAACATTTTGGCCACGGCAAAAGAAAGTACTAGTGAAATAAGGACTTGTGAAAAAATTACACCAAATGTACCACAGAGAGTCAAAAAATAAAAACTTTAAATATCTAACACATTAACATTTCATGCTAGATACAATGAGAAGATCTAACTTACATTTGCTTGGAGTCCCAGAAATGGGGTAAAGAAAATATTAGAAAAGACAATGGCTGAGAATTGTGCAGAACTGTTTGAAGATAGTCACAGAATTAAGAGGACCAGCAAACCCCAAGCAAGAGAAATAAAAATAAATCTACACCTAGATACATTACAAACTATAGAAACACAAAGATAAGGAGAAAAACCGTAAGAGCCACAAGAAGGAAAAAAGACAAAATACCTTTAAAAGAGCAGTAAAACTGGCATCTAACTCTTCAAGAGCATCAGTGGAACAAAAGATGAAAGAATGTAACATGCAAAGAGAAAATAACCACTCATCTAGAATTCTATAGCCATTAAAATATCTCTCAAGAAAGATGGCTGCTGAAAGAGCCCAAATTCAAAATCCAACAAAATGGTATGCTACACTCTTAATATTTGTCTTTAACTTTTCTCTTTACTTCTAATATATATATAGTTTTTCATAGAATTAAATCACTTAAGGTAATAATGAAAAGATCATATGAAATCAGGTATATGGAGAATCATAGAATTCTCAGGGCCTAGTTAGATCCTAGTTCTTTTAACTATAAAATAAGGTTTTAAACAGCATGATTCTTAAGGTTGTTTTTAGTTCTGTACTTAGCAACCACATGGCTACTGCATTATTGCAGCAAAAATTTGATTTATAAATGATTTTATTTTCAAATTTATAAATTTGACTATAAATACCATTAAATAAGTGCTATAAGTAACTTAAACAAGTGCTCTGATACAAGTGATGGACTACATTTACATAATCAGGCTTCAAATATAAAATAGGAAATAAGAGTCAGAAGACAAAGAAGTGAGTCTTTTTCCACCCACAAAGAGTACATATCAGGAAAAGTAACTTAATTTGATAAATTAAAGCATTCTATTATAAAGCCTAGAAAATTCTGACAGTACAGCAATGACTCATGTAAGCACTGATAGTGAGAGGAGAGTAACCTTTGCTCTATGTGAAAAATAAGAGGACCTTTGTACATTTGACTACCCAGATTCAGAAAGGTACTTTCTGTTTGGATTAAAGAAAAACAGTGTTAATGATAAAAAATGTATGCTCACCTGGTAAAAACTCCTCCTTGCAAGCAATGAAGTAGAAGGAAACAATGCTGACTTTCTTGGCCTGCTTTCTTTAAATCAGCCTTAAACCAAGAATAACTAAAACACTGGACCACAAGCGTTCCAAAGAGCATAAAGCTTACTGTTAAAACACCAAAAACGTACTGTCCCTCATGGAAAAACCTGACAGATACCCAGATGTCCACAATTAAATCAGTTATATAGATTATAATGCCAAGAACTGACATCATAAAATTCAACTTACTATATTTCATTATGAATCACTATAGACTTTGGTTATCTACCTTCTCTCCTACAAAAAGAAAAAAAGTAACTAGGACAAATATTAGTGCTATACTTTAGTATAGCACTAAATTTTAATTTTTACTCCCTAAATTTATTTTGAGAAAGAATAATATTAGGAAAATGGAACACTAAAACCTAAGTAACTAATTTTAACTTTCTTTTCTTAATGTCTAATCCTGGCCCTATGTTAAAAGGTTTTATTCAATCTTCTATTTCACAACGATCTTCATTAAAGATGACAACACCTAAAATAAAACATACATAAAGGATTCTAAAAATCTTGAGTATAATATTTAAAAAGCTAGGCTATGACTTTACCAAAGCTCCATTTTTTCTAAACATAATATATTACCACTAAATATAGTTCTTATAATAGTTTTAAGAAAATAAAGTCTCAAATAGATTTACTACTGACAACGTCCTCTGAGACTATTTTGTACCTCTTAAAAAATACACGCTACTCAGAAAGATATTTATCACAGGCCCATTTATAATGGCAAAAAACTGGAAACAGTCTAAATGCATGAATATATATAATTGGCAAATAATGATAGATTCATAAAAAGGAATGTTACAAAGATACAAAAAATATAGTTTAAAAAAGGGCAATAGCTGTGAAAATTTTTAATATGTTTTTAATTCAGTAATTCCATCTAAGAATCAAGCCTAAGGCAACATTCACAAATACACATATACACAGATATATGCTCTTTGCAGAACCTTTCTTATAACAGCAAAAAACTGAAAACTACCTAAATGACAATTAAGAGACCTAGTTCAATAAATTATGGTACATCAATACTAAAGAATACATACTGCAATTTTTAAAGAGAATGGTGTAGCTTTGTATAAACTGACTTTGGAACATCACCAAGACATGTTCAGGGAAAAAAGCAGGTGCTAGAAGGATAAATATAGCATTTATGTTTTTTAATTATGGAGAAGGGAAGGGGGTTGATAGTAAGAGGCAAATGCAACTTCAATCCTTTAATTAAACATGCTTTTATGTTGTTTTTTATATCAGACCTGTATTCATTCAATACATAATTTCTGAAAATAAAAATAATAGTAAATCCTATGCTGATGAACAGTGACTGTAATGGGGTATATGGTGGGGACTTGATAAAGGGGGGAATCTAGTAACCACAATGTTGCTCATGTGATTGTATATTAATGATTTCAAAATGATAAATAAATAAATGAAATAGTAAATCATACAGAGAATTGCAATGACTGGAAAAAAATTTTATGCTACTAATGATAGCTGGCATTTACTTAACACTACATGACAGACATTGAACTACATGTTATATATAAAAGGCTCCCAGTTAATTCTTATATCAAACTTACATTATATACTATTATCATCCCTATTTTATAAATGTGGCTGAATGCAATATTCAGACAAGATTTGTCTGATTCAACAGTTTTTTTTAATTTTCCTAATTGCAAACATCTCATATAAAAATCCAGATTTTTCACTGTTATCAAAAAACCGAAAGATATGCTACACTTGACTATCACTCCTTCATGAGCAGCATATTCCCTCTAGATGGGGCATGCCTTTCAGGTTTACCACAGTAGTCAGCCACTCCACTGACTCATTTCAAAAGATGGACCTCAGTGTCAATGGAGCTACTTACTAGCTGCAAATCCTTTGTGGGGAAGTTGGGGTTCCTATGGCCAGGATCCTCACTGAACTCAAACCACCTGATGATGTAACTAGCCTGTTGCTAGGCTACCGCTTCCACACCTTTAGGCAATAAGCTATTATTGCGCTATATAGCGAGCTCAGCCCAGTGCTCTGGGTGGAGGCAGAGACGCTAGTGCTCGACCTACCACTGGGAGAACAAGCCAGGTAATAAACCCTTTCACCCCAAAGAACGTTTTGCTGTCGATTTCTTTGGTCACATTGAATCCATAGTGAACTTGCCAGGGGCTAAAACCCATTGGCAAGACAATTGGCACACCGAGCCAGGATCATTGTTGACCAAGGAAAAAGACAGGCTGCCCTTATGGGAGGGGTCCTTCAGCAGGCTGTCCCTGTGAATGGGAGACAATGGATCATCCCCCAATGGGTATATGGTCTGAGGTGGCTTGCCTCCTAGAGGACTAGGCCCCACCCCAAGACTGGAGGCAAGTGGAGGTGACACCTGAGGCAGAAGGGATAGCCCTTGGTATAGAAAGTAGGTCTTTTGAGAGACAGAGTGCCCGTGAGGTAGTGGGGACTGTGGGTTGGCGGGTCTCACAGTATTAAAAAAGTCTACAGAAGAGAAGGACATGCTCCTGAAAAAGACACAAGAAATGGCAGCATGAGAATGTGAGCTGCAAACTTCTGTGGATTCCCTGAAAGGAAATGGCATTGATGAAGAGGAGGCAGCACGAGAACACTTGCAGCAAGGTGCCACTGAAGACATAAAATATTCCTTACAGAATGAGAGGGCAGCGCTGCCAGGTACTCTGAAAGAGGAAAAGGCCATCAAGGAAAAAGGCAAACTCCTGAGGGAAGCACAGGTGGAGGTGGCATGAGTACTCCAGCTGTGAAGCATTGAGATGAAGGTAAGAGAGCTTCAGAAGACTGAGCTACCATTGCTGTGAGGCAAACTGGAAAAGGTAAAGGTTGCTGCAGAGGAGGCACTTGGGGAAGGGGAGAGAAAGAAGCCAACAGCCCCAGAAATGGAGGAGCTGCAGAAGGATAAAGGGGTAGTGCAGGAGGCACTGGCCCCTGCTGTATTGAAAGCATGCCCGGTGGTTGTAAAGAAAATGAAGACACAGCAGCTGAAAATTCCCCAAGGAGAGGAGCAGCCCCCTCCCCAGGTCGTGGAGTACTCTATGCTCTGCCTCTATACTCAGACTGAGCTGGTGGATTTGGGCTCCTGGTTTAGGCAGAAGCCCTTGGAGTCAATATCAGCGTGGCTCCTGCATCTGTGGGACTTAAGAGAGGATGAAATTGTTCTGCTGGGATCACAGATGGGAAAGCTGGCTTCCCTGACAGTGCAGCCCACTTTGAGGCAGCATTTACAAAATGCACATCAGACCCCAAGGAGTTACTCCCTCCTCGATTGCCTTATGGCTGCACTTTGCACTGGATGACCCAATCCAGGTGATCTACCATCCTCTCCTGTTAGATAGCAGACATATGCTGAGCTCCAACAGGTGTTACGAGAGCTAGGCATAAGAAATGCCATCTATAGTCCAGAGAATTATGGCACAGATGAAGATATTTTCAATACTAGGATGAGAAATATTGTGCTTCAAATAGCTCCCACATTCCTCTTTGGGTGTCTAGTGGCCATTCTTTACCCTCACCTAGGGCATCCCATAAGTGAGGTGACACATACAGTAGCAGACTTAGGAAAGGCTGAAGTAATGAGAACTCAGAAAAAATAAGATCTGCTACTCACAAGAAGAATTTAAAGGGCCCCATGAAAGTTATGAGGACCCCAATGTGGTTTGATTTAATACAGGCAGAAGAAGATGGAAGGAAATTAGATGGGAAGTCAAATAAGATCTCACTAGAGCTATGGCAACAGCTGAAACCAGAGCAGCAGTTTCAGCCATTAAGACCAAAGAGGGAGAGGTCAGAGACAGAGCCACAAGTCTGGTCTGTGTGTTTGCAAGACTTCCTGCTGAAGAGCAAGCCAATCTCACTTGAACCCACACAGGAAGATGACTGGGAAACATGGTTTGACTGAGGAGAAAGTCAAGGTATCTGCCCTGAGGGACTAGGGGGGAACTGGAGGCCACATGTTGAAATAGCTGTCCATTGGTCCCCAGTGAACATACAACATGTCCTGGGCTTGGTGGACACAGAGGCTGAATGTTCACTGATTCAAGGTAACGCTGAGCAGTTCCCTGGGACCCCCACTATCATAGATGGATATGGGCGTAAGGCTATCGAAGTGAAACAAGCCCAAATCCCTTTGGGAATAGTGCATCTACCCACAAAAGAGTATACTGTGTATATATCTCCTATCCCTGAGTATATTTTGGGGATTGATATCCTGCAGGATCTATGGTTGCAGACCACTGCAGGTGAGTTCAGACTGAGAGTACGTGTGGTGAAGACAGTTCTGAGGGGACATGCTAGGCACTCAGCCATAGCTTTGCCTGTGCCTCGGCAGGTGACTAATACAAACAATACAAACTGCCTGGATGGCATAAGGAGATTGCAGAAACTCAAGGAGCTGGAAAAGGTGGGTATTATAAAGCCCACCCATAGTCCTTTCAAGTCCCCAGTGTGGCCAGTAAAAAAGCCACATGGCTTCTGGCGTATGACTGGATTACAGAGAAATGAATAAAGTCATACCCCCTATTCATGCTGCTGTCCCCTGTATTGCAGGCCTGATGGATACTGTCAGCCATGAACTAGGAACATACCGTTACATGGTAGATCTTGCTAATGGCTTCTTTTCCATTGACATTGAGCAGGAAAGTCAGGAACAGTTTGCCTTCATGTGGAAAGGATGGCAAATGGGCTTTCACCGTCCTCCCACAGGGATACGTCCACAGCCCCACCATCCGTCATGGACTTCAGCCCAAGGGCTTGGCTATACGGGAGAAACCGCCACTGGTGCACTGTACCATTATATTGACGATGTCATTCTCGTTTGATTCTCTTTCAGAGTTAGATGGTGCAGCACGCAGACTGCTGCAACGTTTATAGGGGAAAGGATGGGCTGTGAACAGTACCAAGGTTCAGGGACCTGCTGCATCTGTCAAATTATTGGAGGTCATATTGTTGGGTAAAACCAAAGTTATACCAGAAGCAGTTATAGATAAAGTCCAGGCCTATCCTACCCCTACAACTGTAGCATTGCTACAAGAGTTTCTGGGTCTTCTAGGCTACTGGACAGTGTTTATCCCATACTTGGCAGAAATTCTGAAGCCCTTATACCGGTTGGTACAAAAGGGTGTCAGGTGGGACTGGAATGAGACAGCAAAACGGCAGTCAAGGCTGTGCAAGCCCTGTATGCTGGATGTTCATGTGACTGAACACAGTTATGGCCGGGGTCTCTGGCAGCGACTTGAACAAACTCGCCAGCCTATTGGATTCTGGTCACAGCTCTGGAAAGGGGTAGAAGCATGATACACTTTGATAGAAAAACAACTGGCTGCTGTGTATCACGCCTTCCAGGCTACAGAACGCATCACTGAAATGGCCCCAATAAGGTAATAACCACCTATCCCATCTTGGGGTGGGTACAAGACTGGACCCAAAAGCCAAGGGGTGGTGTGGCACAAACATCCACACTAGCCAAGTGGGGTGCTTACCTACAGCAGAGCAGTGCCCTCTCTTTTAGCCCCTTGATTGAAGAACTGCAGTGCTTATTGGGGCTGGTGACATATACTAGTGAAAAGCAGGAAGAACTTGCCTATTAACCATTAGTAGAGGAGAGTCCCTAATGGGAGGAAAGAGCCCCTATACACAAAAATGCACGGTACACAGGTGACTCCAGTTGTGGCCAGCCCCCAAAATGGAGGGCCATACCTTTCCATCCTAAGACTGAGACAATCTGAATGGAAGATGGTGAGGGGAAGAGCAGCCAATGGGCAGAGTTGTGGGCCATATGGCTTGTGATCAGCCAGGAGACCTCCCCTATACTTGTCTGCACTGACAGCTAGGTGCCTTTCAGGGCTGGACCCTATGGCTACCAATCAAGTACCATGCCAACTGGCTCACCAACCCCTTCGGGGACAAGAATTGTCATAAGACTTATGGACCTGTGGTCAGACTAAAATAATTACAGTATACCCTGTGACAGGTCATTTGACACTGGCATCCCCAGGAAATGATGTAGCAGATAAATTGGCCCAGATACGGTGGTAAGAAGAAAGCCTGCCTTTGATGTAGCCCAATGGTTACATCAGCATTTGTTGCATGTGGGGCAAAAGACAATGTGGGCTATAGTCTGTCAGTGGGGCTTGCCTTTGACCTTTGAAAAAGTTAGTAGAGCCCGGCAGGAGTGTGTCGTGTGCTCCAAAAGGGACTTACACCGAGTTCCACAGCAACATGGGACAATACCTAAGGGGCCTATACCCCTCATCAGGTGTCAGATAAACTACATTGGGCCTCTACCTGTGTCAGAAGGATATCAGTATGCTATGAGTTGTGTGGACACAGATACTGGTCTTCTGGTTGCTTTCCTACCTGTTGTGCAGACCAGCAGATGATCAAAAGAGGCCTGGAGAATCTCTTTGCTGCCTATGGTCAACGACAGGTAATTGAGACTGATCAGGGCACCCATTTTACTGGTCATACACTGCAAGAGTAGGTGCGACAGCTCGGAACCAAATGGAAGTTTCATGTGCCATACAATCCTACCACAGCAGGCACAATAGAGAGGCACAATGGCTTGTTAAAATCTGGACTAAAGTCAGAACCAATAGTCTGCGAGGATGGTCAGCCTGCTTATGGACTGTGCTATGCAGTTTAAATGAGAGACCTTGAAAGGGAGCCCTGAGCCCTGTAAACATGTTAACACATATGGCTGCCTCCCCTGTACAAGTGCAAGTACAAACCAAGGAAGAATCACTGAAGCCGAGGTTCGGCCACCAGAATAATATCTTGCTGCCAGCACCAACTGCGCTGAACCCCGGGGACTCCACTGAGTGGATGTGGCCTTGGAACTTTTGACACATGGATTAATGATGACTGGCTCTCCTGGCACCTTGGGGACAAGGCCTGGAAGCTGGCCTCCTGTGTAGTCCTGGAATAACAGCAGACCAGCCCCCAAAGTTCACAGTAGTATATCTTGAACGGCCAGAAGGTAGGAGCATCTTATCGGCAAGTTTGTTTTACCATTATGGCCAGTGCATGCACCTCCAATAGCACTATATATAGACCCTTCAGTAACCCCCACGGGGAAAGGAGGAAAAGTGTGGTATACTAGACCTGGAAGGGACCCCCCCTTCCTGCTACAGTCCTATCACAGTATCACTCTCTTGCATGTATCCTATCTGATGGAGAAGATTTGCCTATCTTGGTGTCACTAAAACATGTGTCTTTTCACCCCTAAGGTCTTTGTGGACTGAGAACTTTCTCTGGCTTGAGGATTATTATAATTTTTGTTATTAGCAACCTCCTTTGGCTTTAGGATTACAATAATTTTTGTTACCTATATCAAAATCTTGTTGTATCTTAATTGTTGTTATTCTCTCTAAGTTGTTATCCACTGTTGTTGTTTAGGAATCTGTTTATGATACTCCAGCTTTTTCACATGGGGACCATCACAGAAGATTGGAAGCATGTAGATTGTAAGGCAAGAATCCTGGAGGGGTGGAGTGTTGAGAAGTTGGGGTTCCTATGGCCAGGATCCTCACTGAACTTAAACCACCTGATGATGTAACTGGCTTGTTGCCAGGCTACCACTCCACACCTTTAGGCAATAAGCTATTATTGCACTATATAGAGAGCTTGGCCCAGTGCTCTGGGTGGAGGCAGAGACACTAGTGTTCGACCTACCACTGGGTGAATGAGCTGGGTAATAAACCCTTTCACCCCAAAGAATGCTTTGCTGTCAATTTCTTTGGTCACATTGAATCCATAGTGAACTTGCCCAGGCTGTAACCCATTGGCAAGACATCTTTACGTATGTTCTTTTACCTACCTATGACTTATTTTATTCACCTGAAACATGGAGATAATAATGGAATATACCTCATAGGGTTGCTGTGAAGGTCAAAAAGATAATATATATAATATATATAAACCTCTAGAATAAAATACTTGGCACACTGGGGTCAATAAATATTAGTTATCATTATTTAACCTTGCCTGGCTGCCTGATCCCTGTAAGCATCTGAGTTTGCAATCTTTGACTTTTGTTTAAAGAATATTAAGTGAAAAAATACTATAGTATCATCTTAATGCTTTGAAAATTCAAAGGAAATGTGACTGAAGAAATACAAAAATTTTAATAGTGACTTCATATAGGGAATTAATAGCATTACAAATGAATTTTTTTCCTTCTTGTATCTTTTCTATATGTATGAACTGAATTGTTCCCCAACCCCAAATTCAAATGCTAAAGTACTTATTCATAATGTAACTGTATTTAGAGATAGGCCTTTAAAGAGGCAATTAAGGCCAAAGAAGTCATAAGGTTGGGCCCTAATCCCATAGGACTGGTGTCCTTATGAGAGGAAGAGACACCGGAGATCTGTCTCCCTGACATCCAATCCCCCCACACACAAAGGAAAATCTATGTGAGGATACAGTGAGAAAGCAGCCATCTGCAGCCCAAAGAGATGACTCACCAGAAACCAACCCTGTTGGCACCTTGATATTGAACTTCCCATCTCCAGAACTGTGAGAAAATGGACTTCTGTTGTTCAAGCCACCCAGTCTGTTGTATTCTGTTATGGTGACCCCAGTAGACTAACTAACACCCTATATGTTCTATAAGGAGCATCTATTACTTTAAAAACCATGAAGGGAAAGTGTTACTAAAATCACACACAAACTAATACTTCTAGTGTTCTTAATCATTTTACCACTTACAAGTATTTTGTTTAAAAGACTTCAGAATATTAGAACGTATTTTGCTCTTTTAAAAAAAAAACAAACAAAAAGAGAAAAAATTCATTATAAATACTTTTCCTGCCAAGAATGTTGCAGGCAACATGATCGAAAAAGTAATTTTAAATCTGAAACTTCCAACCTAACAGGCCATGAATTTCCCTGCAGTAAGCTTCTAAGCTTAAAATGGAAGATATCATGTACAACATAAGCATGGAGTTCAAGAGGATGAGGTTTAATCAGAAGGTTCTGTTCAGTTGAACTAATTAAATATTTATTTAGAACCTACCATCTGTTGTTTTAGGCTCTTGGGATATATTAAATGATAAAAGAGGCAAAAATCTCCGCCCTTGTGAAACATCCGAGCAGAGACAGTCAATTACCAATAAAGTAATAAGCAAATTAACTTTATATTAGAAGGTGATAGTGCTGTGGGGAAAACAAAGCACATTAAGGGAGATGAGGATTTGGAGTAGACGCAGACACATCAGGGGCTAAAATTTTAATTAAACAGGGCAGGCCTGAGAAGGTGGCATTTAAGTACAAAATTAGCCACGTGGATATCCTATCAAAAAGCTTTCCAGATGGAAGGAAGAGCTAGTTTGAAAGTCTAATGTACTATGTTTTAAGTATGTTCTCCAGAAACAAAAGTTTCACAAATATTGGGAGATTCCTAGCATGATTATATTGGATGTGTTTAATGTATATCCAGGTCCTATTCTAATATCATTCAAAAAAAATGTAATTTCTTAAGCTTTAATATCTAAGGAGAAAAAACTGTATATATACTGGAAGAATAGATAGTAATAATAGCTGCTATTGTGTGTACTGTGTGTCTAGTGTTTTATATACATTATTTCATTAAATCCTCACAGATCCCTATGAGAAGGGTATTATTGGCCAAACTTACATATCAGAAAACTGAAGCTTAGAGATGTTGGCTGTATAAGGTATCTCTAGTGAGAAAACTGATTTTAATGTAGATAATGTCCTTAAAATTACTCTAATATCTAACCACACTCTGTGCGTGCATTTCTTAATTGCTCTCCTCACAAAGAGAGCCTCCTTTACCTGGAGTGGATAAGGAAAACAGTAGCAGTTTTGGGTCAGGTTTTACAAAATGAGAAAAACAATTCCTAAGAAACTTAGAAACTGCATTATTGGCAGAACATCAGGCTCAATAGAGTAATCTCATATGTCAACTGTATTCATAATTTAATCAGGCAGAACACAATGCCAACAAGAAAGAAAACTACACAGCAAGGTAATATATATAGCTATTCTCATAAAGAAGGCCTGCAGCTCTTTCAGTAACCACGTCGTTGTAAAACATCTGTGAAGGATAGTTTACCTCTATCCTAGAGTCATCACTGTTCCAACAGTGATCCATTATTTCTCCACCTTAGGAGAAACAATGATGCCTACAAAATTTGGCTTCATAGAGAATTTGTGCCACCTACCTAATAGGACAGTTTTAATCCAATTTGTTCAGAGGTCAACCCTGCATTGTGGCTACCTGGCTGCCAGCCAAAATACATAACCTTTGCCCACTGTACATGATCTATTTGCAGACATTTGAAGTAAAATCTAGCAAACTTTCACTTGTCAACAAATTTAACAAACATAAAATACAGACTTACCTGTCATATACAAAAAGCCTTATTTGACTCAAAGTCCCTTCTGGAAAATCTCCATCCCGGGAATCTTTTATTTCTTCTTCACTCAAAGCAAGTATAGTTAAAGGGCGTGTAAACCTTTAAGATCGAATACTAATATGAAACTGAAATCACCTGTTAGTCATATGAGGTATTTTCTAACCTACTGATTACACAGTCTATATAATTGTGACTGTAGTACATTCTTTTGTAACTATCACATTGGAAGAAGGCTCCTTTCATAGACAGGGTGGGTTATAAGTTTCTACTGTAATTATCAATTAAATTGTTAAGAAATACAATTCACATCACAGCGTATTCAAGTGGGCAACATCATGTTTGAAAGGGGGTATTCCTGAATTCTAAATACTCTGATACAAAATATTTACAAAGTATCATTAACTGAGCCCTACCTACTCTTTCAAACTGTATACCTTCTAAAAACCATGCCCCAAGAACATATGATTGTTGGGTTTCTGTTCCCAATATAAATACTATATTTCTTCATTTCCAAGCCTTTGCTGAGGTTATTTACTGTCTAGAATGCCCTTCTACCTACATCTACCCAATGAAGTTCTATCAACCCTTTAAGAAATCAACTCAAAACCCACCACCTATATCCTTTCCCATACAGTTCCAATCAATTTGATTACCCCGTTCCTCCTTGCAATCCCATCACTTTAGCTGTACTTCTCGTCCAGGATTTACCACATGTGCTTTAAATTAAGATCGTGAAGGTCTCCTTGCTGGTTATAAGCCTCTAGAAAGCCAACTATCATTTTTAACACCCCCCCCTCACATGTCTGCAACAATACTTTGCATGTTGTAGGTAGATGATAAATGGTTGTAAATGTAACTGAACAGAATGTAAAAATCTTTGGTCTTACTTCTAGGAGAAGAATTTAAACTTCAAGTTGCATGCTAAAACATATTCACAAGGACTCAATTTTGCATCTGTATCCTGGCTCTCTCTTTTGAGCTCAATCCATATATCCAGCTGTCTATAGATTACTTTATCAAAATATCCCACAATTACCTCAATTTCAACTAATCTAAACCAAGTTCACTACCCACCCTCTATTACTGCTCTTCTAGTGTTTCATGTCTCACTGTATGACCCCACTCAAGCCACTTAAATTTTAGGTGGGCCCATTTGGTTTTCGTTGGTCCCATTCCTTCATTTACTAAATGAATAGCTTGGCAATGGATTAAATGAAATTGAGATGGAAGGCACAAGGGAAATTCTAATTCAAAAGGCAAAGCTAAAGGATAACAGTCTCTGGGAGTGGGAGTTGTACACAAGTCCCATAAATTACTGTTCAACCCTCTTCTCACAGGTTCACTGTTTCCAGTAGAGAATTTTTAAAAAGGAAAATGAAGGTAGATTCCTGCTTGGAAAGGCATTAATTAATGGCCACTAATAATACTGGTGAGTTGAAAACTTTTGACATTGGGAATTTTGATACTTACTCCAAGCATTTTTTTAAAGGGTATATTGCTTGCCATCCCGTTGCAAAGGGGATAAGCTACATGATTATTTAAGCAAAGGTTTTAAAAACAAGTTTTCAATTAGAAGTACCACTTTGAGACAAAAGCAAAGACATTTGTCACACTGTCTTGCCAATGGGTTTCAGCCCCAGCCAAGTTCGCTATGGATTCAATGTTACCAAAGAAATTGACAGCAAAACATTCTTTGGGGTGAAAGGGTTTATTACCCAGCTCGTTCACCCAGTGGTAGGTCGAACACTAGTGTCTCTGCCTCCGCCCAGAGCACTGGGCCAAGCTCTCTATATAGCGCAATAATAGCTTATTGCCTAAAGGTGTGGAGTGGTAGCCTAGCAACAGGCCAGTTACATCACCAGGTGGTTTAAGTTCAGTGAGGATCCTGGCCATAGGAACCCCAACTTCCCAACACTCCACCCCTCCAGGATTCTTGCCTTACAATCTACATGCTTCCAATCTTCCAGAATGGTCCTTGTGCGAGAAAGATGGAGCACCATGAACAGATTCCTAAACAACAACAGTGGATAACAACTTAGAGATAATAACAACAATTAAGATACAAGATTTTGATATAGGTAACAAAAATTATAATAATCCTCAAGCCAAAGGAAGTTGCTAATAACAAAAATTATAATAATCCTCAAGCCAGAGGAAGTTCCCAGTCCACAAAGACCTTAGGGGTGAAAAGACACATGTTTTAATGACACCAACATAGGCAAATCTTTTCCATCAGATGGGATACATGCAAGAGAGTGGTACTGTGATAGGATTGTAGCAGGAAGGCGGGTCCCTTCCAGGTCTAGTATACCACACTTTTCCTCCTTTCCCCGTGGGGGTTACTGAAGGGTCTATATATAGTGCTATTGGAGGTGCATGCACTGGCCATAATGGTAAAACAAACTTGCCAATAAGATGCTCCTACCTTCTGGCTGTTCAAGATATACTACTGTGACCTTTGGGGGCTGGTCTGCTGTTATTCCAGGACTACACAGGAGGCCAGCTTCCAGGCCTTGTCCCCAAGGTGCCAGGAGAGCCAGTCATCATTAATCCATGTGTCAAAAGTTCCAAGGCCACGTCCACTCAGTGGAGTCCCCGGGGTTCAGTGCAGTTGGTGCTGGCAGCAAGATATTATTCTGGTGGCCGAACCTTGGCTTCAGTGATTCTTCCTTGGTTTGTACTTGCAGTCATACAGGGGAGGCAGCCATATGTATTAACATGCTTACAGGGCTCAGGGCTCCCTTTCGAGGTCTCTCATTCAAACTCCATAGCACGGTCCATAAGCGGACTGACCATCCTCGCAGACTACTGATATCTGACTTTAGTCCAGATTTTAACAAGCCATTGTGCCTCTCTATTGTGCCTGCTGTGGTAGGATTGTATGGCACATGAAACTTCCATTTGATTCCGAGCTGTCGCACCTATTCTTGCAGTGTATGACCAGTAAAATGGGTGCCCTGATCAGTCTCAATTACCTGTCGTTGACCATAGGCAGCAAAGAGATTCTCCAGGCCTCTTTTGGTCATCTGCTGGTCAGCACAACAGGTAGGAAAGCAACCAGAAGACCAGTATCTGTGTCCACACAACTCATAGCATACTGATATCCTTCTGACACAGGTAGAGGCCCAATATAGTTTATCTGACACCTGACGAGGGGTATAGGCCCCTTAGCTATTGTCCCATGTTGCTGTGGAACTCGGTGTAAGTCCCTTTTGGAGCACATGACACACACCTGCTGGGCTCTACTAACTTCTTCAAAGGTGAAAGGCAAGCCCCACCAACAGACTACAGCCCACATTGTCTTTTGTCCTGCATGCAACAAACACTGATGGAACCATTGGGCTACATCAGAGGCAGGCTTTCCTTCTTACCACCGTATCTGGACGAATTTATCTGCTTCATCATTTCCTGAGAATGCCTGTGTCAAATGACCTGTCACAGGGTATACTGTAATTATTTTAGTCTGACCACAGGCCCATAAGTCTTGCTACAATTCTTGCCCCCAAAGGGGTCGGTGAGCCAGTTAGCATGGTACCAGGTTGGTAGCCATAGGGTCCAGCCCTGAAAGGCAGCCCAGCTGTCAGTGCAGACAACTATACGGGAGGGCTCCTGGCTGATCACAAACCACGTGGCCCACAATTCTGCCCAAACCAGCAATGGAAAAGAAGGCATTAGCAAAATCTACCGTGTAATGGTATGTTCTTAATTCATGGCTGACGGTATCCATCAGGCCTGCAATAGAGGGGACAGGAGAATGCATAGGGGGTCTGACTTTATTCATTTCTCTGTAATCCAGTCATACACCAGGAGCCACCTGGCTTTTTTACTGGCCACACTGGGGACTTGAAAGGACTATGGGTGGGCTTTATAATACCCACCTTTTCCAGCTCCTTGAGTTTCTCCAATCTCCTTATGCCATCCAGGCAGTTTGTATTGTTTGTATTAATCACCTGCCGAGGCACAGGCAAAGCTATGGCTGAGTGCCTAGCATGTCCCCTCAGAACTGTCTTCACCACACGTACTCTCAGTCTGAACTCACCTGCAGTGGTCTGCAACCATAGACCCTGCAGGATATCAATCCCCAAAATTTTCTCAGGGATAGGAGATATATACACAGTATACTCTTTTGTGGGTAGATGCACTATTCCCAAAGGGATTTGAGCTTGTTTCACTCTGACATCCTTATGCCCGTATCCATCTATGATAGTGGGGGTCCCAGGGAACCGCTCAGGTTTACCTTGAATCAGTGAACATTCAGCCCCTGTGTCCACCAAGCCCAGGAAACATTGTACGTTCACTGGGGGCTAATGGACAGCTATTTCAACACGTGGCCTCTGTTCTCCCCGTTCCCTCACGGCAGATATCTTAACCTTCCCCTCAGTCAAATCGTGTTTCTCAGTCATCTTCCTCTATGGGATCCAATGAGGTTAGCTCACTCTCCAGCAGGAAGTCTTGCAAACACACAGGCAAGATTTGTGTGCCTGTCTCTGATCTCTGCCTCTTTGATCATAATGGCTGGAACTGATGCTCGGGTTTCAGTTGTTGCCATAGCTCTGGTAAAATCCATTTTGACTTTCCATCTAATTTCCTTCCATCTTCTCCTGCCCATATTAAGTCAACCCACATCTGGGTCTGCGTAACCTTCATGGGGCCCTTTAAATTCTTCTTGTGAGTAGCAGACCTCATTTCTCTCCGGAAGCCCATTGCTTCAGTCTCTTCTAAGTCCGCTACTGTACATGTCACTTTGCTTATGGGATGCCTTAAGTAAGGTTAAAGAATGGCCACTAGACACCCAAGGAGGGATGTGGGAGCCATTTGAAGCACAATATTTCTCACCCCAGTTTGGAAAATATCTTCATCTGGGCCATAATTCTCTGGACTATCAATGACATTTCTTATGCCTAGCTCTCGTAACACCTGTTGGAGCTCAGCATACATCTGCCATCTAACAGGGAGGATCACAGATCACCCGAATTGGACCACACAGCATGAAGTGCACCCATAAGCCAATTGAGGAGCAAGTGATTCCCTGGGGTCTGATGTGCATTTTGTAATCACTGCCTCAAGGCAGGCTGCACTGTCAGGGAAGCCAGCTTTCCCATCTCTCATCCTGACAGAACAATTCCATTCACCCCTAAGTCCCACAGACGCAGGAGCCAAGCTGATATTGACTCTGAGGGCTTCTGCCTAAACCAGGAGCCCAAATCCACCAGCTCAGTCTGAGTATAGGGGTGAACCATAGAGTGCTCCATGACCTGGGGAGGAGGCTGCTCCTCTCTTTGGGGAACTTTCAGCTCCTGGGTCTTTATTTAATTTACAACTACTTGGTGTCCTTTCAGTACAAGAGGGTTCTGTGCCTCCAGCACCACCCCTTCATCTTTCCCCAGGTCGTCCATTTCAGGGGTTGATGGCACTTTTTCTCCCCTCCCGTGAGTGATCCTTGGCTACAAAGTTTACCTTTTCTGCTGTGCCTCACAGCAATGCTAGCTCATTCTTCAGCAGCTCTCTTACCTTCACCTCAATGCTTCACAGCTGGTGTTCTCATGCCACCTCTGCCTGTGCTTCCCTCAGGAGTTCATCCAGTTCATTGATGGCCTTTTCCTCCTTAAGAGAACCTGGCAGGACTGCCATCTCCTTCTGCAAGGAATATTTTACCTCTTCAATGGCACCTTGCTGCTGGTGTTCTCGTGCTGCCTCCTCTAGCATCAATGCCATTTCCATCTTCAGCAAATCCACAGAGATTTGCAGCTCCTGCTCTTGTGCCTCCATTTCTAGGGTCATTTTCAGGAACAGTTCCTCCTCTTCGGTAGACTTTTTTAATACTGTGAGAAGCAGCCAACCTACAGTCCCTGCAGCCTCACGGGCACTCTGTCTCTCAAAAGACCTACTTACTATACCAAGGGCCACCCCTACTGCCTCAGTTATCACCTCCACTTACCTCCAGTCCTGGAGTGGGGCCCAGTCCTCTAGGAGGCAAGCCACCTCGGACCACATACCCACTGGGGGATGATTCACTGTCTCCCCACTCACAGCTGCAGTCTGCTGAAGCATCCCTCCCATAAGAGCAGCCATTCTTCACCAATTGTCTTGCCAATGGGTCTCAGTCATGGGAAAGTTTGCTCTGGATTCAATGAGACCAAAGAAATTGACAGCAAAACGTTCTTTGGGGTGAAAGGGTTTATTACCCAGCTTGTTCTCTGGGCAGTAGGTCGAGCACTAGCGTCTCTGCCTCTGCCCAGAGTACTGGGATGAGCGCTCTATATAGTGCAATAATACCTTATTACCTAAAGGTGTGAGAGCTGTAGCCTAGGAGCAGGAGGCCAATTAAATCATCAGGTGGTTTAAGTTCAGTGAGGATCCTGGCCATAGGAACTGCAACTTCCCTACACATACACATAAAATATGTGTCCTTCAAGAAACCTGGAATATTAAGCTGATCATTTGTAAAAAAGATTTTGTATAAGCTAATAGACAAGCCTTTTCTTCATAAATACCAGCTAAAAAGGAGTGGGGGGGTTAAAGATGGTGGCATGAGAGGTAAGAGAGAGGCTTCCTCCTAAGACCACATATAATACAAAAATACAAATCCTGAAAGAGCAACAGGAAAGAGGGCTGCGCCAGACTTCATACACCTGGAGAAAAGAATAAATCTCATGGAACAGGATAACATGCAAAAACCATGGCGCAGCAGGACCCAAGCCCTTCCCCAACCCCAGCTCACCAGCGGGAGGAAGAGAAATGGAGAGGGGAGTGAGTGGAGGTCTGGGACTGCTGAATACCTAGCTCTAGAGATCTGCTCTGGGAGAACAAACCTATATTTCATGGTGCTCTCATGATAAGGGGTTTGGAAAGCTAAGACAGGCAGAACACCTGGAGAGACTAAGATTCCAGCTGCTGTGGAAAACAGTGATCCATATCCAGCTGTTCTGGGACAAAAGAAAGGCAGGCAGTCTGAGAGATTTCCTAACAAGTAAGCCCTTAGCAAGAGGGCTGCTAAAGGGGCAAGGATTGCACAGAGCTTACTGCTCAGGAGAATGGACAGGTACACAAAATTGTCCACATGCACTCTGCCCAGCAGGTTGGGAACTTGCATGATCTTCAGGTGCTCCAGCCCCCTGGCTGGCTACACAGTTCCAAGGCCCCCCTCCATGATATGCAGTCTGTTGCACCTTCCTTATGGACAGCCTGCACCTGAATCGCAAACCAGCAAACCCTCTCCTGGTGTTCAGCCAGCCAGAGGAAACCCCACCTACAGCAGCTACAAATGCAAAGCATAGAGGCTTATACCTGTGTGTTCAGCCCACTGGTTCTGGCAGAGGAGACAGGCATAGCAGCCAGAAAGCAGGAAACAGCTCTGTCCTCCCTCCAGGCACCCGCACTGCTGCACTGCAACCCCAACATTGCTCCAGGGGCTGAGCAGCTCCAGAAAGTAGAGCTACTGGGCAGTGGAGGACACCACATACAAATATGAAATGTCAAAGAACCTGGTTGGAAGCAAAATTATAAATACACCAGAGAGAGAGTTAAATGAAATAGACCTCAAGAATCTTCCTGAAAGAGACTGCAAAATAAAAATCATAAACATGCTCATGGAGGTACAGAAATATATTCCAGAATTCAGGAATGAATTCCAGTTGGAGATCCAATCATTATGGAACACAGTATCAGAAATGAAACATACAACGGAAGGTTTTAAGAGCATATTAGATATGGTGGAGGAGACAATAAATGAAACAGAAGTTAGAGAAGAGGAATACAAAGAAGCTGAGGCACAGAGAAAAAAAAGGATCTCTAATAATTAAAGAATATTGAGAGAACTGTGTGACCAATCCAAATGAAACAATATTAGTATTTTAGGGATACCAGAAAAAGAACAGAGAGAAACAGGGATACAATGTGTCTTGGAGGATGTAATTGCTGAAAACTTCCCCAATTTGGGGAAGGAGATAGTCTCTCAGGCTATGGAGGTGCAGATATGACCCAAGGAAGGCAACACCAAGACATATAATAATTAAAATGTCAAAGATCAAGAATAAGGACAGATTATTAAAAGCAGCCAGAGAGAGAAATAAGATCATATACAAAAGAAAGCCCATCAGGCTATCATTAGACTTCTCAGCAGAAACCTTACAGGTCAGAAGGGAGTGGTATGATATATTTAATGCAATGAAGCAGAAGGGCCTGGAACCAAGATTACTTTATCTGGCAAGATTATCATTTAAATTTGAAGGAGGGATAAAGCAATTTCCAGATAAGCAAAAAGCTGAGAGAAATTACCTCCACCAATGAACTCTATAGTGTATTTTGGAGGGACTGCTATAGATGGAAGTGCTCCTAAGGTTTAATAACTGTAACCAGAGGTAATAAAACCACAATAAAGGAAGTAAAACAGTTAATTACTAAGCAAATGGAAAACTAAATCAACTATCCCCAAAGTCAATCAAGGGATAGACAAAGAGTACAGAATATGACACCTAATATATAAAGAATAGAGGAGGAAGAAAAAGGAGGAGAAAAAAAGAATCTTTAGATAGTGTTTGTATTAGCATACTAAGTGAGTTAAGTTAGGCTCTCAGATAGTTAGGAAGTTAACCTTGAACACTTGGTAATCATGAATCTAAAGCCTGCAATGGCAATAAGTACATACCTATTGATAATCACCCTAAATGTAAATGGACTGAATGCACCAATCAAAAGACATAGAGTCACTGAATGGATAAAAAAACAAGACCCAGCTATATGCTGCCTATAAGAGACCCACTTTAAAACCAAAGACATACACAGACTACAGTGAAGGGATGGAAAAAGATATTTCATGCAACTAATAGAGAGAAGAAAAGCAGGAGTTGCAGTACTTGTATCAGACAAGATAGACTTCAAAACAAGGAAGTCACAAGAGATAAAGGACATTACATAATGATAAAGGGGACAACACAACAAGAAGATATAACCATTATAAATATCTATGCACCCAACACAGGAGCACCTACATATGTGAAACAAATACTAACAGAATTAAAAGGGGAAATAGAATGCAATGTATTCATTCTAAGAGACTTCAACACTCCACTCACTCCAAAGGACAGATCAGAGACAAAATAAGCAAAGAGACAGAGGCACTGAAAAACACATTAGAACAGATGGCTCTAAAAGACATCTACAGAACTCTACACCCAAAAGCAGCAGAATACACATTCTTCTCAAGAGCACACAGAACATTTTCAAGAATAGATCATACAGTAGGCCACAAAAAGAGCCTTGGCAAATTCAAAAAGATTGAAATTGTACGAACCAGTTTTTCAGACCACAAAGGTATGAAACTAGAACTAAAGTGTGCAAAGAAAATGAAATATCCCACAAACACATGGAGGCTTCACAACATGCTCCTAAATAACCAATGGATCAATGAACAAATAAAAACAGAGACCAAGCAATATATGGAGACAAATGACAACAATAATTCAACACCACAAAATCTGTGGGACGCAGCAAAGGCGGTGCAAAGAGGAAAGTATATTGCAATATAGGCCTACCTCAGGAAACAACAACAATCCCATATGAACAGTATAAACTCACAATTAACAAAATTACAAGAAGAATAAATGAGGCCCAAAGTCAGTAGAAGGAGGGACATAATAAAGATTAGAGCAGAAATAAATAAAATCGAGAAGAATAAAGCAATAGAAAGAATCAATGAAAGCAGGAGCTGGTTCTTTGAGAAAATAAACAAAATAGATAAACCCCTAGCCAGCTGTACAAGAAAAAAAGAGAGTCTACACAAATAACCAGAATCAGAAAATAGAAAGAAAAAATCACTACAGGCACCATATAAATACAAAGAATTATTAGAGAATACTATGAAAAATTATATGCAAACAAACTAGATAACCTAGAAGAAATGGACAACTTTCTAGAAAAATACAACTCTCCAAGTCTTACCCAGAAAGAAATAGGAAATCTGAACAGACCAATTATCAGCAATGAAATTGAATTGGTAATCAAAAAACTACCTGACAACAAAATGCCTGGACCAGATGGCTTCACTGCTGAATTTTATGAAACATTTAGTGGAGACTTAATACCTATCCTCTTTAGAGTTTTCTAAGAAGCAGAAGAGAAGGAAATACTTCCAAACTCATTCTATGAGGCTAGCATCTCTCTAATACCAAAACCAGGCAAAGACACCACAAAAAAAAGAAAATTACAGACCAATATCCCTGATTAACATAGATGCAAAAATACTCAACAAAATATTAGCAAACCAAATTCAAAAATACATCAAAAAGATCATCCATCATGGTCAAGTAGGATTTATTCCAGGGATGCAAGGATGGTACAATACTAGAAAATCCATCAACATCATCCACCACATCAACAAAAAGAAGGACAAAAACCACATGATCATCTCCATAGATGCCGAAAAAGCATTTGAAAAAATTCAACATCCATTCATGATAAAAACTCTCAACAAAATGGATATAGAGGGCAAATACATAAAGCCATATATGACAAACCCATAGCCAACATGATACTTAACAGCGAGAAGCTGAAACCCTTTCCTTTAAGATCGAGAACAAAACAAGGATGCCCACTCTCTCCACTTTTATTCAACATAGTTCTGGAGATCATCACCGCAGCAATTAGACAACACAAAGAAATAAAGGGCATCCAGATTGGTAAGGAACAAGTTAAACTGTCACTGTTGCAGATGACATGATATTGTACATAAAAAACTGTAAAGAATCCACTCCAAAACTACTAGAACTAATATCTGAATTCAGCAAAGTTGCAGGATACAAAATTAATACACAGAAATCTGTTGCATTCCTATACACTAACAATGAACTAGCAGAGGGAGAAATTAGAAAAACAATTCCATTCACAATTGCATCAAAAAGAATAAAATACCTAGGAATAAACCTAACCAAGGAAGTGAAAGACATATACTCTGAAAACTACAAGACACTCATGAGAGAAATTAAAGAAGATACCAATAAATGGAAACATGTCCCATGCTCATGGATAGGAAGAATTAATATTGTTAAAATGGCCATCCTGCCTAAAGCAATCTACAGATTCAGTGCAATTCCTATCAAAATACCAACAGCATTCTTCAATGAACTAGAGTAAATCATTCTAAAATTCATATGGAACCAGAGAAGACTCTGAATAGCCAAAGCAATCATGAGAAGGAAGAATAAAACTGAGGGGATTATGCTCCCCGACTTCAAGCTCTACTACAAAGCCACAGTAATCAAGACAATTTGGTACTGGCACAAGCACAGAATATTAGACTAATGGACCAGACTAGAGAGCCCAGATATAAACCCAACCATATATGGTCAATTAATATACAATAAAGGAGCTATGGGCATACAATGGGGGAAATGACAGCCTCTTCAACAACTGGTGTTGACAAAACTGGACAGCTACATGTAAGCAAATGAAACTGGATTATTGTTAAACCCCATACACAAAAGTAAACTCGAAATGGATCAAAGACCTGAATGTAAGTCATGAAACCATAAAACTCTTAGAAGAAAACATAGGCAAAAATCTCCTGAATATAAACATGAGCAACTTCTTCCTGAACGCATCTCCTCTAGCAAGGGAAAAATAGCAAAAATGAATACATGCTACTACATCAAACTAAAAAGCTTCTGTGTGGCAAAGGACACCATCAACAGAACAAAAAGGCATCTTAGAGTATTGGAGAATATATTTGTAAATGACATATCCGACAACAGGTTCACATCCAAAATATATAACGAACTCACATGCCTCATCAACCAAAAAGCAAATAACACAATTAAAAAATGGGCAGAGTATATGAAGAGACAATTCTCCAAAGAAGAAATTCAGATGGCCAATAGACACATGAAAAGATGCTCTACATCGCTAATCATCAAGGAAATGCAAATTAAAACCACAATGAGATATCACCTCACACCAGTAAGGATGGCCAGCATCAAAAAAAGAACAACAAATGCTGGCAAGGATGTGGAGAAAGGGGAACCCTCCTTACACTGCTGGTGGGAATGTAAGCTAGTTCAACCATTGTGGAAAGCAATATGGAGGTTCCTCAAAAAACTACAAATAGAAATACCATTTGACCCGGGAATCCCACTCCTTGGAATTTACCCAAAGCATAAAACTTCTCAGTTTCAAAAAAACATATGCACCCCTATGTTTATTGCAGCACTATTTACAATAGCCAAGAAAGGGAAGCAACCTAAGTGTCCATCAGTAGATGAATGGATAAAGAAGATGTGGTACATATACACAATGGAATATTATTCCGCCATAAGAATGAAACAAATCCTACCATTTGCAACAACATGGATGGAGCTGGAGGATATTATGCTCAGTGGAATAAGCCAGGCAGAGAAAGACAAGTACCAAATGATTTCCCTCATTTGTGGAGTATAACAACAAAGCAAAACTGAAGGAACAAAACAGCAGCCAACTCACAGTCTTCAAGAAGTGACTCGTGGTTACCAAAGGGGAGTGTGGGTTGGGAGAGAGGGAGAAGAGGATGAGGGGGTATTGTGTTTAGTACACATGGTGTGATGGGTCCTGGGGAAGACAGTATAGCACAGAGAAGGCACATAGTCAATCTGTGGCATCTTACTACACTGATGGACAGTGACTGCAATGGGGTAAGTGTGAGGACTTGATAATATGGGTAAAATATAGTAACCACATTGTTTTTTTCATGTGAAACCTTCATAAGAGTGTATACCAATAATACCTCAATAAAAAATTTTAAAAAGTAAAACTGTGTAAAAAACAACCTGCAAAAAAAAGAATGCTAGAAAGGTATATTCTAAATTTAAAAACAAGCACACAATTATCTAATGTGTCAATTTCTTCCTTGTTTTGAAAAGGGGTGGGCTGGGATAGTGGATATACTCTGATGTGTCTCTTCTGTGGTAGTGGTTATATGCAATGGTCTTAACTTGATGAAACTGATTATAGGATCAGTGCTTTTTTTTTTTTTAGGTAAATTGTAACTCGATTGTTTTTTAACAAGGAACAGTAATTAATACTGGGGTAGTTAATGGTTAGCAAATGAGAAAAGGACTCCCTCTAATAAAATAAATCCTGTGTATCTCAGGCACAAAATTCCTCACAGACATTGTCCTCTGGGCAGGTGAGTAGCATGACGGATGGGCAAGCTCCTAGAGTCTGCCCAGTTGGTGGCAAGGCCTCTAGAAACGGGGTTTCAGACTTTGAGCTGGGTTCATACAACTCTACTGCCTCCGCAAACTTCCACTTTTCATTTGCAAACTAGACATAAAAATGCCTTTCCTCTTAATATTGTTGTGAAGATGAAATGAGATGTTTACCAAAAGCAATTAGCATATCAGTGCTAAGTAAACATTGTTTACCACAATTTATTGTAAAGATAAACAGATTACCCCACACACATACCCCGCCCACTGCCCACAAGTCTGAGGGGCAATCCTTCCCGGGGCTTAGCAGTGACTAACCCTAAACCTAACCTTTACTTCAGTACAAGACGACACAGGTTCTCTTCCACCTGGGTAAACTCGCCTGCTTGGATACAAACTCTTGTGAAGGTACCAGCCTCTGCGACAGGCGGTAGCGCCGCGCAGGCAGAAATCCAGCCTCGCCTCAGCCGTCTCACGCCACGCGCTCGAGATCTCCCTCCCTACTACCGAGGGCGAAGCCCGCGCGGCATCACGTGATCTGTGCCCCGGCCCCGGGAGGCACCATTCCTCCCCCGCTCCGCTGGCGTGGTGTCACGTGACTGCTGCCCCGCCCCTCCCCGGGCCTAGTTGCTGAGTTCCGCTGTTGGTCACCGGATACGGGAGGAGACTGTTGGGAGCTGACGCAGAGATGGCTGCTACTCTGCGGCTCATCGAGCAGTTGTCCGGGCGGGTGGTACGCGTCCTGGGCTGTAATCCAGGTCCCATGACCCTGCAGGGCACCAACACCTATTTGGTTGGGATCGGCCCCAGGTAAACGTCCCTCTATCCCCGCAACTTAACACACGGCCCCGCGCGACTCAGCGAGCTGGGGCTGCGACGACTGCGCGCCGCGGTTGGAGAGGCAGTGCGCCCGCAGCCGGTAGCAAGTCATCCTGCCCGCACCCGAGCAGTCTTAACCGGGACCGTTCTCAGACACTCCGCTTAGGGCCTCCTCTAAATCACGACTACCCCGCGTATTCTAACTTAACAACCGCTAATAAGGGTGAACGGTGGGGGTTAAGGCGCCGGGGTGCTTACTGTTTTTGAAACCTTGTTTACTTTGCTTAATGTCGAATCCAGGGTAAGCGTTGTTTAAGCTGCTGAGAAATTCGGCTCGCCTACGGTTGTTAAGAATCCAGGCAAGCCCTTGGCTCACCTTTTTTCCCTGTTTTGCCCATAGTATAACCTCCCTTCAGAAAAGTGGTTAATTGTGCTAAGGCCTTTTCCTTAACTCTGCAGCAGAGGGCAGGATTTCATTGCTCCCAAATGGCTCAATTCTGTGAAACCTGAAAGAGACAATCACCCTAGCCCTTGGGGAAGAGGAGCTAATTTTGTTTTTTGTCACTTCTGTGTGGCCTTATTTATCTTGTAAATGGAATAACCTACCTGTATTTCTAAGACTTTTTTTCTTCAGCTGCATTGTTTTAGAGGAATTATGCAGAAATGGGGAGATACTGTTTACTGCCCAATAAGTACATCAAGTTTTGTATAGTCTTTAGTATACCCTAGGTAATACTAAATAAAAATAAAATATAGTTCCCATTAAACATAGAATTTAACTGTGCAGCTCAGATGTTACAATTAATAAAGTTGATGAGTAAAAACAGTTTAATAAGTATAGTTGGTCAAGTTCCATTTGAAGTATCTGCTGTTTTTGCGTTTTTCCAGTAAATCAGAAATTGAGAAGCAGCAGAATGGAGGAACTGTAAGTATTGCAAGTCAGGGAGGCAAGCAAGTTAAGTCCAGAACAAACAAGGCAGGGTCAGGTGGGTATAAGAGCTTTGTACTGCCTCCAAAATCTAGGAAAACAGAATTAAGCAGAAAAAAATACTTGATATCTAGGGTAGAATGTCTTGGCTGGGACTTCTTCACCCCAGGAAGTTCATGGGATTTCCCTACTCTCTACAGTGTGTTTTCTTAGATTAGTTTTACAGTCAGCACCTAAGATGAAAATCGCGTATAGTCAAAATTACCCTAGACAATCTTTTAGGAGAACACTATGTTGGAGATCAATGTACCGTCTCAGTAAGTTCAACACAGCCTGCTCTTCTCCCAGTGATGAATCAGATGGCTGGTTCAGTTTGAAAACCAGATGAAAAAATTGACTTACATTTAAAGGCCATGTTGTATGAAAAATACATACGTGTATCTTTAAACACTACAGTCACAGTCAGCGTAGCAAAGTGCTTGTGCTAAAAGAGACTTGAACCTGAAACTGAGAAAAGAACAGACTCATGGTCTCTCATCTTACACCACTGCTCACATAAACTCAAGGAGTGGAATGGCCAGTGAAATCACCCATATGAGGGAGAGATGATGAGTCCACATATTTGAGCTTGAGTAAGTTAACATAAAGATGATACATTTCTGCTGTATAAAATACTAGTCAAGTTGCTAGAAATGATTATTAATTGGGTCCCAGCAAGAGGTTCTGATATTAGCATCCACATGTTCCTGCACAACAGTTCTAAAATCACAGGTAGGTATATATCATGAAACCCATTTGTCCATTACAGTGTTATTTGAACTAAAGTATCTTTTGATACTGTTGACTCCCTCTTAGATTTGCTAACACCATGTGTTCAGGTCTCCTCTTACCTCTTCAGCTGCTTTTTTGCAGTCTCCTTTACAGAATCATCCTCTTTACCAGATCTGTTAAGTGTGTGAGTTCCTCAAGGTGCAGTCCTAGTCTTCTCTTCTTGTGCTGTATTCTCTCTTTAAGTGATTTTGTCTACCTCCTTGGATTCCTTGTTACCTATTAATAACTCCCAAATTTATAGCTCCAGTTAAGACAAAATCCAAATTTGATCTTCAGACTAGTGCAGCCAATGGCTTTCTTCAGTCTCCACTTGAGTGAACCACAGCCACTTGAAAATTGGTCACAGACCTGTACAGATTCTTCTGAACTTTTCTCTTTTCCCCTTAATTATACGAACTCGGATTTGCAAAATGACCTCCTGACATGGGGCATTGTCTGTGGCCATGAAGAACAAAATCAGCATGCCCACACAGAGGTGACACCATCTAATCCTCTGCAGTAACTATTCACAGACATTGATATTTGCTAAGGAGGAAATTGAGAACTTTTTTTTCTAGTTTACAGCTAAAGTTTTATTTATGCCACATGAAGAATGATTCTTGGTGCTTGCTTCAGCAGTCGCCTTCCACCAGAGTGGCACTGTCTTGAATGGAGAAGTCACTGGACCTTGTGTCTGAATATCTCATCTTTCCCAGCACTACTTGCTGGGGGGCCTGGAGCAAATCACTTAGCCTTTCTGAAGACCAGTTTCCTCTTCTGTAAAATAAAGTAATAAAACCTCCCTACAGTTGATCTGAGGATCAAAGAGAGAAATATGAAAGCTCCAAATGTTTCTTAGGGCTTTTTGTCTTGCAAAAAAGGTGTGGCCCACAGTATGTAACTGGGAAACAGTTAGTGATGAATTAATGAATGAATGACTCAGAAAAAGTCTCTCAGAGAGACTAATCTTTTCTCCCCCTTCCTGAATTAGGGAGGTATTACTGTGAAACAGCATGAATCAAGAAGTTTGTGAATTGGTTCTTAAGGAGGAAAATGTCACCCTTATTTCTTTAGTTCAGAAAAACTTCATAGAGAAAGACTCATCCCATAAAACAGTGAGGAAGGACAAAGTATAAGGAAGGTCGACAACCACGAGCCAAGTAAGATAAGATAGTCTAAGTAAAGAAATAAAACAGCTCAGGCATTTCCCCGGGACTTCCCTGCTACCTTCCTTTGCATGTTTCAGGAAGCCAATGTAAAACTTCAGCCATAAGTTGAATATGCAGTGCAGAAGACTAGATTTCTTTAAGGATACCATTGAATTAAATTCTTTCATATCTATAAGACATTTGAGGATGTCGTAAAGGATCTTGAAGGAAGAGTGAATAAAAGCACATATTCTGATACCAGAACCCTGGGTTTGAATTCTGGTTCTGCTTTATTCAGAGTAACTTTGGACAAGTTGCTTAATTTCTGCATATAATAATGAAATACCTACCTTAAACAGTTGTCATGAGGAAAACAATCATTTAAACATGTAAAGTCCTTGGAATAGTGCCATATTTAAATGCTATGTGATGCTCATTATTGCTATTGTTCAGACTTTCATTTAGCTAAAAGTTTTTTCAAAGAACTTTCTTAAGGTGAGAATACTATAGTTAAGCTAAAGTAACATCTAGTTTTCAAGCATGTTGAAAACAAGCAATTTATGTAGTTTCTTAAATTAAGTAATGTGAATTATCTGTATGACAAATGTGCTAGTATTAACTCTAAGTTCCAGTGTGTGATTATCTCCCATCTAATTTTCAGGAGAATCCTCATTGACACTGGAGAACCGGCAGTTCCAGAATATATCAGCTGTTTAAAGCAAGCTCTGACTGAATTTAACACAGCAATCCAGGAAATCATAGTGACCCATTGGCACCGTGATCATACTGGAGGCATAGGAGATATTTGTAAAAGCATCAGCAATGGTAAACAGAAAACATTCTTTAAGCCCATTGAGGAACACTTGTGTTTCAAAATAATTTATTTTAGTTACAGAGCTAGGCAAGCTAGTAAGCCACTTACTGAATACCATACATATCTAAATGGTATTTCTAGAAATTAATGTAACTTGAATATGGCCCCCAATTTGAAGAGAGGAAAGGAAAAGCCCTGTTTTTCTATTTTTATTTAGTTCTGAAACTTTACCATCTCTCTCCTATTCCCTCATCACCACTCACAGATTTATTCTTTGTTTTTACAAATAATTCAAGTGACTGCTATCTGTAGGCACTGTTCTTGGCACAGGGATATAGCAGCAAATAAAACAAAGAGACTACTCTCATAGAGCTTTCATTCTTGTAGGGAAGGTAAATGGTAAATAAATAATAGGCCAGCTGGTAACAGGTGCTATGAAGAAAAAGCTAAGCAAAGAAAAAGGGGAGAGAAAATAAAGATGGCAGTGGCTATTATATCAAGGTGGACAGTGATAAAGAATAAACTATACAGATATCAGATAAGGGCATACCAGGCAGAGGACATTGCAGGACCAGAGATACTCCAGGAATGGGGGTGTACCCGGCATGTTTAAGGCACAGGAAGAACAAGGTCAAAAACATAGATTCACAGAATGAATGTGCATATACATTCAACTAATATTTCTACATTTTTTTTAAGTGTCTTCTTTTTAGGCCTTAAGACTACAGTTGGGACACAAAGATATTCTCAGCTACAGCACCCAGTACCACCAGGCTGCCCATTATAAAAAGCTGTCTAGCTTCACATTCTTACCCTTTAACCTACTTGCTTCCAATCCAAGGGGACTGAATGCCACAGGATGTCACTCTTGGTCAGTCTGTCTTTTCCTCACCCTTATTTCACTTGTCTATCTGGCTATTAAATTTTGTGAATTAAAAAACATGTTGAGTGTCCTTAATTAGCTTTAGTCAACTCTTAGCATTAGGGTCAGTTTGAAAATTTTTAATGTTTACAGCCCAACCCATTTTATTGAGCTTGAATTTACATACATAAAATGTGCTCATTTTAAGTGTATAGTTTGGTAAACATGTGACCACTCCAACCAAGATTAAGAACACTCCCACCACCCCAAAAAGAGATCTCCTCTTGCCCCTCTATAGTGACTCCCCTCCATATCCAGCAACCATTGATAGGCTTTATTGCACTATAGATTAGTCTTGCCTGTTCTAAAATTTCACATAGAAAGTACATGAATTGCTTTCTACTTGGCTTCACTCACACAGCATCATGTTTCTGAGATTCACCCATGTTTCAAGTATCAGTAATTTGTTCCTTCTTAAGTGGTAATCCATGGTAAGAATATACCATGATTTGTTTATCCATTCACCTCTTAATGGATAGTTGACCCACTTTTTTAAAATTCAAAATAGTTTTGAGTTCCATACAAAGTAATGAGTATTTGTATAATAGATTACCTGTTAGATCGATTTAAAGAAAATCAAGGAAAATTTTGACACTCCTTTACAGCCACTAAAATTTCAATACTTTACCTGAGAAGTGGCTTGTTATCTTCTGTGATGTACTTTATTGCAGCTAGACCAGCTGCATACACAGACCTTGAGTAGTTCAACACTGGAATTATACAAAGGTACCTTCCATAATCTCTCAAAAAAATTCCATGTATTTCTTCATTCTCCAAACCTTTAATCACCTGCTTTCTCGTTCCATTTCATTCTATTATTGTTTTCCTTATTCCATATTATCTTACTATTTTGTTTTAATTATTAGTATGTCAGAAAATTTTCAACTACAGTGCTAACAACCTGTGTTTTTATAGGCCACAGCAAAAGTATGAGTGCCGTTTATAAGAGTTCTATGGAAGATAAGTTTTGTTTACAGAATTTTAAAATACAATCAGTGTACAATTAGGGAATTGGTAGAGGCTTACAGGGAGACAGACAGAATTTTACTAAACATGAGGACTATGTAGGCCCAGCCTGCTTGAATGTTTTGGTTTGGTTTATTTTGAGTAAATCTTGTAGTATAGTACATATTTTATTATCTGATTATTATTTTGCAGTTGAATTTGGGTCTTTGCCATGTATTACACATCCAAGTCCTAGGAGTCAAATGTTTATTTCTATGTTACTCAATTTCAATGTGTTTTTGTTAGAAAGTATTATATATAAACAATACCATATGTTTATATCAGCTTTAATAATTAGCACTTTCAGTGATATTACAACCCACTATTCAAACCTTAACAAATGATTGAGGGTTTCCTCTTGTTAAAATGATCATATGATAGAGACAGAAAGTAGGTAAGTGTTTCCAGGGGCTGGGAGAAGTAGAAAATTGGGAGTGACTACCATTGGTACAGGTTTCTTTGAGGGGTTTCAAAAATGTTCTAAAAAGTACATAGTGGTGATGATTGTAGAGTTCTTTGAATGTACTACAAAACCACTGAATTCTCTACTTTTAAAGAGTGAATTTCATAGTATGTGAATTATATATCAATAAGCTTTTATTAAAAATAACTATTATTATATGATTGCTTTCAGCCTGCCCTTCTCCATCCTGCCTATATAGACTGTTACTGTGAATATGATGTTTTCATATTTGCACGTAATTTTTTAAGCTGACACAGTTGTTTTATAGTATGACGTTTACATTGTAATTTTGAGATAATTTTAAGTATTTTAGGAAGATTGTCAAAAGTTTCATTACTAAAAACATATTACACTAAAAAGCAAATTACACAGATTAAAAATATAAAACAAAAAAACTCACCATCTCACTATATAATGAAGACAACCTTATTATATAATGTCAGTTCCCAGAACAGAATGTTATTTTTTGCTTCAGCCTCTAAATTACAAAATAATGGAATTTGGGGCTAGAGAAAGAAGGTCTATTACATTGGCAATAGTTCTATCTCCTTTATCTTCTATACTGGCCATATTTCTCTGCCTTGTCAATTTTTCTGTGAATGTCTTTTTCTCCCTCCATATTTCCATTGCCACCATCCTGGCTGTAATATTCATTTCCTTCCTGCTGGGTTATTATAATCATCCCCTCTTGTTTTTTTTTCTCTCTCCTCCTCCAGTCTCTGCACCTACCATTGCTATCTTGATCAACCTGTTAACCCTATTTAGTTTCTTAACTAAGGAGCATACAGTGGCCATATCAGAAAAGTTTAAATTCCTCTAGTCTGTGAAAGGCAATTTAAGGCCCTCTGCGATCTGAGCTCATCTTACTTAACCCACTTTATCTTCCTAGCCAGTACTTTGTATTGGACAAACAGGTAGCATTACATTATTGCTCATAAGCCATGCTTATTCTTGTTTCTATGCCTATACTAATGCTGTTCCCCTTACCTACAAGTCTGTCTCTATACCTTTTCCCACCCTATTCTTCCTATTAGTCAGCCTCAATGTCTATCACATTTATGAATCCTTTGCTAATTGTTTTTCCTGTCTCTAAACTCCTGTTTGCTTTTATTAGCAGAATTGTTCATTTAGTATTTGTAAATGGTACTGAGTATAGTTCTTTATTTCCTGTTTGTCAGTTTTGTTTCCCCAACTCTGGCAGATTTTTTAAGCACTTTGGTGTCATGGTGCTTGTATTCACTACACATGGTATACTGGTTAGAAAATTGGCACGAAGCTATGGATTGGTTAGTTGATTGATTTTCTTTGTGTCAATGAGGGGTAGTATGCATTAAATTTATTTTAATGGTTTAATATCTTAGCTCCAGATCTGGGGGTTCCTTTCAGCACTCACAGAAAGAACTTTATGCTATCATCCTTTTAATAACTACTTCCATGATGCCGTGATGCCATGGCTTCTTTTACTTTGTGTTAGGCACCTACATAGAGAAAAGTTGCCAGGTTCTTTATTACTGCCTCTTCAGAACCCATCTTAATATCAAAGCTAGTTGAGATTATAAAAAACTACTTTCAAATATTTGTCTAAAATAAGAGTGACTAGAAAAACACAAAGGCTTTTATGTAGACCTAATGGGGATGAGCTTTTTGTTGAGATAGAAGAAATAGTTACCATCCCAAAGATACGCTGCTACAATTCATCCCATTTTATATTGTCTCTTAATGTTAGTATTTTTGCAGCCATTCACAAGTGTTAGCTCTATGAAAGTTGATCTCTTAAAAGGCTGAATTGTCATTTAAAGAGTGACTTAATATATTTTTACATGTTTTGTGACTAGACACTACATATTGCATTAAAAAACTTCCACGGAATCCTCAGAGAGAAGAAATTATAGGAGATGGAGAGCAACAATATGTTTATCTGAAAGATGGAGATGTAATTAAGACTGAGGGTGCCACTCTAAGGTAAGTAAATGGCCTTGATCCAGGGAAGGCAGGGATTGTGGGGGGAGAGCGGTCTATATATATATACACGTTATGATAAGGCGGGAAAGGAAGATTCCTGCATATTTGCTTGTATGAGTAAAGACTATACCAAGAATATAAAAAAATCTGATAACATTGATTACTCTCGAAGAGAAATGAGTTGCTTGAGAAAGAGGAGAAAAGACTTTATCTACACTTTTAAAATTATTTGTTGGAGTTATATGATTACCTTTTCTTTATAAATAAAATTTAAGTTTAAAAAATAGATTAGCATTTCCTGCTAGGGTGGTTTAGGGATCTACTCATGAGTTAAATTCAGGGCTTTCTCATACCCTCACTTGCAAAAGATGACCCATACACTAAAGTAAATATACTGTAGGCCAGACCCATAATTCCCCGTGACCTATTTGAGGGATTCAGAAAAGTGTTTCAAATTAAGTAATTTTAAAATTGAACTAATTATAGTACCTCTCTCTCCCCAATAGTCCATACTTGCTTTCTGATTTCAGAACATCTACTTTTCTCAGTACTTAATATTTTAGGATAGAAGCTGTCTCCCCTTCAGCTTTATCACTCCCCCTCCTGCCACCCACCATATCTATCCAGATTAGCTTTTACCTTAAAAATACTTATCAATTCTGTCTTTTCTTCATGTCCACTGCCACCTCTTGCTTTATATTCCTGTCTCCAAGCTCTCCCCTTTCCAATCTACCCTTCTAACCCCATGTCACTTTTAACCTTGACTCATTGCATACAAGATAATGTTTATTCTCCTTATCATGTCACATCTGACCCCATCCTACTTTTCTGGTCTTACCTTCTACCATTCCCCTCACAAATACAAATAACCACCAAATATTCATGGGTACAGTAAGTGTGTTCATGCTGCTGCTTCATACATCCCCTTTACTAGGCATCATCCCTTTTCTTCCTGATAAATTCTTCATCTATTCATCCTTCAAACTTCTCTTTACATGTGACTTAATTTCAAGAACCCTTTTGAGGCAGAGTTAACTGTTCCCTTCTTTAACTTTGATATAACATTTTACTGTAACACTTATTAAATTATATTGTAACTTTTTGTTTGTAAATAGGTATCTCCTTAAAAGTTAGTCAACTCCTTGGGTTCACATTATTACTTAATGCCCGTGCCTTTAGCAAACCAACCCACAAATGTAAAATAGCTCTGTAACTCTGGGGAGATGAAATCCCAGGACAGAACCCTAGCTGAAACCAAAATCAGTCAAAGAGAGAAATACAGTTGAAAACCCATTTATTGCTTACAAAAAAAAAAAGCCATCCAGTGTCTGTCTCTCTCCTGAAGTGGCAGAAGCCAGAGAATCCTCCCCTCAACCTCTCAGATCCTCTCAGATTCAGAGAAGCCCTCCATAAATACCCATTGATATGGAGATAAACTACTTCTCTCCCTGCCTTAGAAACACCTGTTGATACAGAGATGCACTAAAGCCAGGCAAGAGATTCTGGAAATACTGCAAGTTTACCCAGAGGGCACCCCTCCAGAAATCCCGCCTTACTATCTACTTATCCCCCCTCTTCAGCAGTGGTCCCTGAGCAAGAAAACTGGAGCATTGTAACCAGACTAATGACATACAATAGCAACAGTAATAAAATCATGATAATCCTCAAGCTAGAGGATTCAAAGTCCTATGCAGATTAAGTCCATAGCTCACCCATTACACAGTCAGGCAGTAGCTGAAGAGGTAGAGTTCAGAACAATCATCATTCAGCAGCTGCAGCCAGGGAGCACATATAGGCCACAAGGACTATAGAAGAAAATAACCTTAAGGATGATAAGATACGTGTTTTAATGACACCAGCATAGGCAAATCTTCTCCATCAGATGGATACATGAAGAGAGTGGTCCTATGATAGAACAGTGGGTGGAATGAGATCTCATCCTGGTCTAGTATACCAAACATTCACCTCTCTCCCGGTGGGAGTTACAAGTGGGTCAATATGGGTCAATATATACAGCTAGGGGAGGTACATGCACTGGCCATAAAGATAAAACAAAACTTCCCATAAGATGCTCTTACCTCCTCAACATTTTGGGTATACTACCATGATCTTTGGGGGCCACTCTGCTATTACTCCAGGAATACATACAAGGCCAGCTTCCAGGCCTTTTCCCCAAGGTGCCAGAAGGGCCAGCCATTGCTGTTCCATGAGTCAAAATGTCCAGTGCCACATCCACTTACCAGTGTCTCCATGGTTTAATGCAGTAGGAGCTGGAAGCAGGATGTTGCTCTGCTGACCATATCCTGGCTTCAATAACTCCTCTTTGGTTTGCACATACAGTTGTATAGGAGAGGCAGCAAGGTGTATTACCATATCAACAGGGCTCAAGACTCCTTTTCAGGGCTTCTCATTCAAATGCCATAGCACTGTCCATAAGCAAACTGACCAGCCCCGTAGAGTATTGGTGTCCAACTTCAGGGCCGATTTCAACAAACCGTTGTACGTCTCTATCATGCCTGCCCTGGTAGGGTTATATGGTACATGAAATTTCCACTTTATTCCTAATTGCTGCACCCATCCTTGTAACGCATGTCCAGGAAATTGGGTGCCTTGATCACTCTCAATCACATGTGGCCAGCCATAGGCTGCAAAGTAATGCTCTAGGTCCCTCTTTGTGGTTTGCTGATTTGCACAACGTGCAGGAAAAGCAACCATTATTCCAGTAGCCATATCCACACAATTCATGGCATACCGATATCCTTCTGATATGGGCAGAGGCCCAATATAGAGTCTATCTGCCACCTGACAAGGGGTATCAGCCCCTTTACTATTGTCCCATGTTGCTGCGGGACTCGGTTTAAGTCCCTGTTAGAGCACACAAGACACTCCTTCCAGGCTTGGCTGACTTCTTCAAAGGTCAATTAACAAGCTCCACCGATGGGCTACAGCCCACATTGTCCTTTGCCCCACGTGCAACAAACACTGATGTAACCATTGGGCCACATCAGAGGCAGGCTTTCCTTCTAGCCAGCACACCTGGGCCAATGTGTCTGCTTCATCATTCCCTAGGGATACCAAAGGCAAATGCCCAGTCACATGATATAGGGTAAAAGTCTTAGTCTGACCAGAGGCCCATAGGTCTTGCCACAGCTCTTACCCCCAAAAGGGCCAGTGACCAACCATCCAGTTGGCATGGTACCATGTCGGTAGCCACAGGGTCAATCCCCAATAGATGGCCCAGCAGTCAGTGCAGACAACTATAAGGGAAGGCTCCTTGATGATCACAACTCATACTGCCTGCAACTCAGCCCATTGGCTGCTCTGCCCCTCTCCATCCTCCATCCATATTGTCTCAGTCTTAGGATGGAAAGGCACCACCCTCCACTTTGCCATTGCCCATGACTGGAGCCGTCTGTGTACCAAGCATCTTCAGGTATAGGGGCTTTTCCCTCCTGAAAAGGACTCTTGGCTACCAATGGCTCAAAAGCAAGTTCTTCCTGCTTTCCTCCAGTATAGGTCACTGGCCCAATAAGCATTGGAGTTCTCCACTTAAGGATCTAGCAGAGAGGGCACTATGCTCCTGTAAACATGTGCCCCTTTGTCCAGTGTAGGCATCTGTGCCATGCCACTCCATGGACTTTGGGTCCAGTCTCGTACCGACCCCACAATGGGATAGGTGGTTATTACCTTGGTCTGAGTTGTTCCGGTGATGGGCTCCATACCAGCAAGGCATGGTACACAGCAGCCAGTTGCTTCTCTATCAAGGTGTACTGGACCTCTGCTCCTTTCCATAGTTGTAACCAGAATCCAATAGGTTGGCGTGTCTGTTCAAGTCTCTGCCAAACACCCCATCCATAACCATCTTCAGTTACATGAACACCTAGCTCACAGGGCCTTGATGAGTCCATTACATTCAAGGCCTGCACGGCCTTGATTGCTCACTTAGCAGTAAAACCAACTGCACGTCTCGTCCCAGTCCCACCTGATGCCCTTTCGTACCAACCAGTATAAGGGCTTCAGAATTTGTGCCCAGTGTGGGATAAACACTCTCCAGTAGCCCAAAAGACCCAAAAACTCTTGTAATATTGCCAAAATGGTAGGGGTAGGGAAAGCCTGGACCTTGTCTATGACTTGTTCAGTAATAAATTTAGTTTTACCCAACCAGACAACCCCCAGGAACTTTACAGACAAACCAGGTCCCTGAACCTTGGTGCTGTTCACAGCCCATCCTTTCTCCTGTAGATGTTGCAGCAATCTAGGAACTGCCCCTTCTAAATCTAAAAGAGAATCAGACGTGAGCATAATATCATTAATGTAGTGATAAAACTGCACAGTTTGTGGTTTCTTCCATGTGGCCAAGTCCTCAGCTACAAGTCCATGACAGATGGTGGGACTGTGGAAGTATCCCTGTGGAAGGACAGTGAATGTCCGTGCCCATAATGGTACATGCCCAGCTTATGACTCAGTGTGTCCAGAGTGGCTGCTACAGAGGGGACAGCAGCATGCAAAGGGGGGGTGGGGTATGACTTTATTCAATTCCCTGTAGTCCGTGGTCATATGCCAGGAGCCGTCTAGCTTTCTCAGTGGCGACACTGGGAAATTAAAAGGACTATAAATGGTCTTTATGATGCCTACCTCTTCCAACTCCTGTAGTTCCTCTATTTTCCTTGTGCCCCCGAAGCAATTTATACTGCTTAGTATTTGTCACCCGCCGAGGTATAGGCAGAACTACAGGTAGGTGCTTAGCATGTCCCCTCAGAACTGCCTTTACCACACGTACCCTCAGTCTGAACTCACCTGCAGTGGTCTGTGACCACAGGCCCTGCAGGATATCTACCCCTAAAATATATTCAGGGATGGGAGAAATGTACACAGTATAGTCCTTTGGGGTAAACACCCTATCCCCAATGGGATTTGGGCTTTCTTCACTCTAATTGCCTTACCCTCATAGCCATCCATCATAGCAGAGGTCCCGGGAAAACACTCAGGGTTGACATAAATCAGAGAACACTCAGCTCCTGTGTTCACCAGCATCAGGACCTATTGTACATTCACAGGGGACCAGTGAATTGCTAATTCTATATGTGGCCTCTGGGCCCCTCCACATCCCCCAATGTGGGGACCTTGATGCCCCCTGTCAAACCGCAATGCCCAGTCATTCTCCTGTGGGGGTGAGGACTCAGGCAAATCCTGAGTACTTTCCGCCAAGAAGTTTTGCAGGGACAAAGGCCAGGCATGAGGCCTTGACTCCAGTTTCCATATCCTGGACCTCAGCAGCTAGAACTGCTGCTCTGGCTTTAATTGGTGCCACAGTTCTAACAAGATTCTACTGGGCTGCCCATCAAGATTTTTCTTTCACTACCCCGGCCTTTTTCAAATCAACCCACATCTGGGTCCTCAAGACCTTCACGGGGCCTTTGCACCTCTCCTTTCTGTCAATAGCCCATGCCTTTCATGCCCTTATTGGTTCAACCATCCCCAGATCTGCTAAAGTACAAGTAGCCTCACTTATGGGTTGCCCTATGTGGGGGCCAAGGGTAGTCACTAGGGACCTAAAGACAGATGTGGGAGCTGTATGAAATACCAGATTTATCATTCCTACAGTGAACGACAACTCATTGGGGCTCTAGGGGTCCATATTATAGATGATCTTTTTCATGCCCAATTCCTATAGTAACTGTTGGAGCTCTACATACATTTTCCAGCTAATGGGTAAATATGGTATATCACCTTGATTAGGCCTAAATGCCCTGACTGCAGCTGACAGCCATTCCAGAAGTGCCTGATTCCCTGAGGCATGACGGGCACTTTTCAACCACTGCCAGAGGGAAAGGTGAGTCGTCAGGGAAGCCAGTCTACTCATCTCAGTACCCGACATAACAATGTTTTCCACCCCCATATCCCAGAGAGGTAAAAGCCATGTAGGCAGAGATTCCGATGGCTTCTGCCTGTACCGGACGCTTATGTCCACCAGCTCATCCTGGGCATAGGAGCAGAGCATGGAGTGCTCCACAACCTGGGGTAGGGGTGGCTCCTTGCCCTGACGAGCCCATGGTTGTTTCATTTTTATTTTTTTAATTAGAGCCAGGTGGGCCTTTAATGCAGTAGAGGCTGGTACCTGGGGCAGTGGCCTGGGAAGATCGGCCCATGGCCCCACATCCTCATCTACTCCCCCCGGCTCCTCCACCATGTCCAGGGCTGAAGGCACCACTCTTTCCTCCCCCTTCCCACAGTCCCCTGGAACGCAGCTTCTCCTGCCACCTCCCCCATCACTGCTCTTAAAGAATCTTCCAGGAGCTCAATCCATTTTCCCTCTTCTTAAGAGCCTCCCATAAGTCATCGCCCAGCTTCTCTGAGTGATGCTGAAGTGTTTCTCCTGCCAAAGTCCCTCTCTCTCTCCTTGATAACCCTCTTCAGTAGCCCTCTTTCTCCTTGATAGCCCTCTGTCTCTCCTTGATAACTATTCCACTATCGAGCGGAAAAGAGACCTTATAATGCCCACTGCTACATGGCCACTCAGAGCCTCTAAGCAGTCTTCTATCTCACGGAGGGCTAATTCTTCAGCTTCTGGTGTCTCCATTCTTCCCCAGTTCTGGGGAAGGCCCAACCCCTCTAGCAGGTGCTTTACCCTAGACCAGTTCCCCACTAGGGGCTCCAAAATTGGAAGCCCCACAGATGGGGGGCTCCCAAGTGAAGCTGCACCCTCTGCAGCTGCATCCACTGGGGCCTCCCCACTATCCACAGGGCATCTCCCCATCATCTCGAGAAGCAGCCTGCTGAAAGGTCACACCCATTCAGACAGATTGTGGGTTCAGAGTTCCTGCTGACTACCAACGGATGTAACCCCAGGGAGAAGAAATCCCAGGACAAAATACCTAGCTGAAACCAAGATCAGTCAAAGGGAGAAATAAAGTTTTAAACCTGTTTATTGCTTACCAAAAAAAAAAGCCATCCAGTGTCTATCTCTCTACTGAAGCAGCAGAGGAAAGGGAGAAGTAAAGTTTTAAACCTGTTTATTGCTTACCAAAAAAAAAAGCCATCCAGTGTCTATCTCTCTACTGAAGCAGCAGAGGCAATCAAATTCTTCTCCCAACCTCTCAGGTTCAGATAAGCCTTTGGTCACCCAGGTTAACTACTCATTGATATGGAGATGAACTATTTCTCTAGGTTCCTTAGAAATGCCTGTTGATAAGGGAGATGCACGAAAGCCAGGTGAGAGATTCTGAAAATACTGCAATTTTACCCACAAGCTCAAACATGAAATAAGTTTACTTCTCAGTCTCATTAAGTCCCCAGAAGTTCATGATTAGTGAGTCGCTGTCCTGCAGGTAACATTTCAGGCTCCTTCTGTCTTGTGAATCCACTATCCTCCATACTGGCTTTCTAGGTTGCCATGCTCACTTCAGTTATTCTAGTGGATGGAAGGGATCCTGCATGGGGGGAGGGGGGGTTTCATGGACCAGACCTTCTGTTGCATTGGCTGTAAATTCAGTCATATGTCTTCTCTGACTGTGGGGAAGCTCAGAACGATAGTTTAACTTAGTGCCCAGGAAAAAGAAAAAACAGGTTTGATGATAAGTTAGCCATTCTCTGATTCAGGTAGCTATATCAGACTCATCTTCATATCCTCAGACCCTGGCACATAGAAGGCACTGAATATGTATCGTACATGTAGTAAATAACGGCAAAGGTGAGTAGGTCAACACATGAATGAGAAAGAGAAAATGAAGTAATGAATACTCATGCCCCTTTTCAAACCAGTGTTCCCTTTTTTGCATTATGCCAAGGATTTGCAAAATTTAATTTGTAAGCCAACTAAATTTGGGGCAATTTTCTTTAAATGCTCTTGTTTAAAATGTGTTAGTAGCTCATATAATTTGCTTATGACACTAAAGGAAAACATTACATTACTACTTCTCAAAAAGTATTCTTGACAATACTGAATTTCCCCCAACACACACAAGCCCTAGACAAAGTTAATGAAAGGGGTAGAGACAGGAGGTGTTGCCTGAGTCTTGTGTCTCAGAGGTTTGGGAATCACAGTACTGGTTTATCAGTTGTCACTGAATCATGGAAATCAGATCTATGCCTAAGGTAATTTGCAGATGAAGAATATTCAGCACTTGGAAGTTAACTACCACCCATCTGCCACAAACAGACCTCATATTTAAGCTTTTTATGAAAAGTATACAAACAGAAATGTGCAACATGGTGAACTGTACAAATTGAACTAATTAACTGTATGAGCAGGACTCCAACCAACATCAGTGCCCCAAAGCCTCCCACGTGCTTGCTTCCTGGCACTACTCCCACAACTCAGTTGAATACTATCTTAGATTCATGGAATGAATTGATGCCAAGGATCTCAATATTATTGAATTATGTTTAATTTTTATTTTATTGCACTCTGATTAAGTATGAGAATTTATTTGAAGATTTGGGGGAAAAAAATTACCCAAAGAATCAGAAAGCAAGCATACCTTTAAAATGACTTAGTAAATAGTCTTTTCTGAAAATATAAATTCTAATTATGTGAAAATCTGAACAAAACATTCAATTTACTGATGACCCTGGGTTCCAATTTCCATTTTTATGAAGTCAGTAAAACCCAATCATTTAAAATATTAAGACTTACTTAGTGAAAATTCCATAAACAGAAGGTTAAAACCTACTTAAGTCCCCAAGTGTCTGCTGTCGAACTAGGCTTGTCTGCTTATTTTGAAAACAAAAAACAATACAGTAGAGAAGATAACACCCAGCAAGAACCCTTGAATAAAAAAGAAAGAGGTTAGCAGGTTTTTCAGTAAGGATTTGATTTTGGATGTAACCTTCAGGAATTTTCTGCGCATCAAGTGTAATTTCTCCAAGTGTAATTTCTCGAAGAAAACTCAATGTGACAGCTTTTGTTGACTGTTTTAAATTTTCTGAGAACTATCCTCATAAAGTCTGCTCTATCACAGAAGTGGCAGAATGAGATAAATGTCTACCTGATGAATGGGAAGGTCACAACTGCAATCCTCTCATCTTTAGCAAAGCACCCCATGTCATTTCCTTTTCTACTCCTGCCTCTGTGAATTTTAACATACTTCTTATGCAAATTAAAGCATTAGCCACCCAGGTGACTGGAATTAGAATTTCTGATCCTCTACTTTAAGAAATCTTAATGCCTTTAGCCTAGAAAATACCAAAGAAAGCCATTATTGAGTTCTGGCATGGGAGGAAATAATAAAGGAGACATGGCAAGCACATTGACCAATAAGACAGCTTGCAGACTCTGAAAAGAATGGTTCTCTAAAGGAGTTTCTGTAGGTTAAAAAAATTGGGGGTTCTGTTTGCAAAGGTATTCTATGTGTATTATACTTAAGATTGTTCGTAAGGTATGATACACACCCACACCCACATATTTTTATAATTGCTGAAAATATACCTCCTGGAATTATTTTCATGTAACATTGAATACCTTCATTAACAGGTTGCAACAGGTATAATTAGGCAAAAGAGATGATTTCTAACATCTCTTTAATAGCTCACCATGGGTGCAACTATAATATAGTAATTGTTTACAATATATAAACTATACACTGGGAAACCATAAAAGCATAATAGTTCTTAATGTCAGTTCTTAATGCCTTTCAAAAATAATTGCTCCCATTATACTAGTATTTCATGTTGTTGTACCTTACATATATTAAACTTCTAGTGGATTTTTTTAAAGGCTTCACGGTTTCAATATTTAATATTAAGGATTTGATTGATTTTTTTTCCAAAGGAGAAATTCTTCTAAGTTATAGTCATTTTAGTCATCTTAAATACTGTTATTTAAGAGTTGAATTTTGTCTAATGTCTTTGCAATATCTAGTGAAATGGTCTTACTAGTTTTCTCCATAGCTTTATTATTATTTTCAGGGATCTTACAGTATTGAAACACCTTTACATTTTATTAATTAAACTTTATTTGGTCATATTATTAATTTTAAGTATGCTTTTGTATTCTATTTATTAACATTTTAGTTAAGATTTTTATAACAACACTCATTGGTGAGATTGGTGGTAGTTTTTCTTTTTTTGTAACCTTTGTCAGGTTTGGGATTCATAAGCTTTCCTTCTCTTTCTATGCTCTGGGATAGGTTAAGTAGTAGTGAAATTATCTGACCTAAATTTTTGGTAGAGTTATCCTCTGAAAATACTGAGCCTTTAGTTGCTAAGAACAATTACACATCCTTTTAGTGGAACTTCATTGGTGCTTACTAATAACATGGTCCTGTAAGTTTAGCTTAACGCAAGTGATTTTATTTCTGTGTACTTCTTGTTATGGATTCAATTTTTAATACACAATCAGACTAAAGATGTTGTGTGATCTAAGTCACTACAGTCAGATTACTTTGTTAAAAGAAGGTTCACTTATTATTATGACTTCCATAATCTAAAAACTACACTTGAAAACATATTTAGATTTTATTAGCTAAATTCATCAAGGTCTTGAGGAAAAGAGACAAACAGAATTACTTTTGATCATATGAGTTTATTGTGCAGAAACATACACGCAAATGACATAAATAATTAGCTAAAGAAGTGAAAAGTAGTTGCCTTTAGGGAGAGAAAATTCAAGAGGGTGGGAGCAGTAACTAACAAATCTTGGAAGACTGTTTGATTTCTTGCTTGACTTTCCCGTTTTAGATATTTGTTAATTTCTGACTGAAAAAATTAGCATCAACTTTTCCACTTCTGTCCATGGGCACCATCCCTATCCAATGTCACAATTTTTCTTGATTATTTTCTCTCATCTCTTTTGTTTCATTCACCAAAACGCCTATTATTTTGTTAGAACTCCTAGATTGTCCTCTAATTTTAATACTTGATTCAGCAATTCCACCTCAAGGTATTTATCCAAAGAAGTGAAATCACTATTTCAAAAGGGTATCTGCACCCTCGCGTTCACTGCAGCATTATTCACAATAGCCAAGACATGGAAACAACATAAATGTATGTCAACAGATGAATAAACAAAATGTGGTGTACAGTGCAGTATTACTCAGCCATAAAAAAGAAGGAAATCCTGCCATTTATACCGACATTGGTGGACCTTGAGGGCATTATGCTAAATGAAGTAAGTCAGAGTAAGACAAGTACTGTATGATCTCACTTTTATGTGGAATCTAAAAAACTGAATTCATAAACAGAGAACAGATTTGTGTTTGTTAGAGGCCAGAGGTACAGGCTGGGGGAAGGTGGTCAGAAGGTACAAACTTCCAGTTATCTAAGTTCTGGCAATATAATATACAGCATGGTGGCTATAGTTAGCAGTACTGTATTGTATATTTCAAAGTTTCTAAGAGTGAATCCTGAAAGTTCTAATGACAAGAAGAAAATTATAGCTGTGAGGTGATGGATGTTAATGAAACTTATTGTGGTAATCACTTCACAATATAGACATATATCAAATCATGTTGTACACCTTAAACTAGTACAGTGTTATGTGTCAAATGTATCTCAAAGAAACTGGAAAAAAAGCATAAAAAAATAAGTTGCATAAAATTTTTTTTTTAATTCAGCTGTGGAAAATAAATTGCAGACATTATGACATCTCACCCCTAAATTCTTCAGTTTGCATTTCCTAAGAAAGAGGGTGCTCAACACTTACACTACTATTATCACATGTAAGAAAATGAAGTTCTTTAGTATATAACAATATACAGTCTATATTTAAATTATTCCAGTTTTTCCTAAGCATATCTTTTATTCCTGTTTTCATTTCTTTTATTGGTTCAGGATCCAATCAAGGCTTATTTTGTCTCTTTTGCCCTTTAAGTAAGAATAGAACCTCTGCTTTCTCATTTACTTTCCATAAAGTGTGTGGGTGGGTGAGTATGTATGCAAAGAAAACTGAAAAAAAAAATTATGTTCTTAAATAATAAAAGCACTATCTTTCAATAGTGGAATAATTAGTGATTTTTACTTCAAGTTCTTTCCTTTTGTATTTTCCAAATTTGTTGTAATCAGTGTTTACTACTTATAAAATGCAGAGAAAACATGGGAAAACTATTAAATTTGCACTTCAGAGAAATCTTATTTAGTTAAAGGAGAGAATTTTCTGGTAATTTTCAGTGAGCCACAAAAGAAAAGGAACATTTTAATTTATTCACATCATTTATTTGTGTCTTATCCAAAGATAAAGATAGAGAATTGACTCCTCAAAATTTCTTCTAAGTGTTTGTAATTGTTACTATTACTTTCTTCTTTAATCAGAGTTATATACACACCTGGCCACACTGATGATCATATGGCTCTACTTTTAGAAGAGGAAAATGCTCTCTTTTCTGGAGATTGCATTCTAGGTGAAGGAACAACTGTATTTGAAGACCTCTATAATTATATGAACTCCCTAAAAAAGTTATTGAAAATCAAAGCTAATGTTATATATCCAGGTAGGTAGTTTTTAAATATTTTTTAAGTTTTTTATCTTTTTTTGTTGTTTGCTTTTTGTTTTTTCTTTTTTTAATTTTTTAAGTCTACCTAATGATTTGTGTCAAATGATGAAGAAGGCTCATTTTGGTTTTTCTGTGTGTGCTTTGTGTTCTGGCCTTGAAGCAATATACATAAGCTGCTTCTTTAAATTATACCCTTAAGTATTTTCTAGCCATCCAATTGGAAAGGTGGCCAAGAGTTATATTAATAAATTTTTAGAAAAAGATTAGGGTAATTTTTTAACATCTACACAGCCATTAACAGAACTGTTAAACAAAAGAAGTAGATTTACACTGGAACAAGAAAATGTTTTCATTCCATAAGCTATTTTCAGTTTTGCTAACTTGATACCTATTGTGGACCACATTTTAGCCATGTAATCTTCGGCAGTATTTAACCTCTGAACTTTATTGTTATAACTTCAGACATTGAGATATCAATAACTTCCATATCAACTAGAACTGTATATTTATTTTAATTCTCCAGAGAAAGAAACCTGTTATTAGTATGTCAGCTGTCACTGACATACTACACTGCACTGCTCTACAGTATAAATCTCCCCTCTCTCCTAAAAGCTTAGAAAGATACAGTACCCACCATGAGGGCCAAGAAGGAAAAAGAGACTAGGGTATTTAATTTTTTAAGTCCTTCTAACTTGGTCCTAACCAAAAAGCCATGGAAAGTTCTGTAAATACAGTGTCTTCAGTACCCTTATATTCTCTCATGAGTTTCTACTGCAGAGGGGGTAGAAACATACAGTGGAACTGGGCATTTGGGTTAATATTATACATAAAAGGAGTGGAAGCTGACAGCTATTTTTAAAAAGAAGAGAGTAGATATTTAATGCACCCACATTCAAGCAAAGCTAATGACGCTCCCTCTCAAAGGTTCTTAGAGCATTTGCTTTAGTGAATCCAGTGAATTGGTTTATTAGCACAGCAAGAGCTTATATGTAAATTTTGTTCTGTAGCCATAGCTACCTTTAAAAGCCTGCTACCCATCAGGTACCATGCAGGGATCTTGTGGTGGTGTCCTCACAAAAACCCAATGAAGTAGATAGTGGTGTCCTCATTGTACGGCTGAAGAAACAACCTCAGAGATTCAGAAAACTTTCATGGCCGCAAGCTAGTAAATCATAGTAGATATTTTAATCAAAGCCCATGCTCTTTACATGATAATAGGTTAGTCTGCTTCTAGATATTTTTTTCTCACATATTTTAAACATCCCTTTTGCAGACTTGTGTAATATACTAATTTGCCGTCTTAAACAGCAAGTAAATTTCAGTATAACTTAGTCTGGGTTGTCAACATTTCTGAATTTCTTGAAGTTCTGTGTGGTTCTTGTAAATTTTTTAGATCCTAGTCACATCTTGAAGCTACTTTTTACATTCCCCTTTTCAATCTTTTTTAAGTAAGTGGAGCACATAGTGGTTAAAAGCATAAAGTGATTAAAAGCAGGAAAGTCAGAACCCCAGCTATACTCCTTCTTAGCTGTGTAACTGTGGACAGGTTATTTACCTTCTCTGTGCCTCAGTTTCAGCTATAAAAAAGGGATTAATAATGATATTTACTTTGTGGGATTCTTGTATGAATAATATATATTAAGCATTTAGAGCAGTGCCTGGCAAATAATGAGCACTCTATAAATATTACCTAGCATTACTATTGTGGTTGATGTTTTCATTAGTATATTTTTATTAATTTTTTTAATGTACACTATAACATTGTATGTGATTTTATTTGATACAGTTGTTTGACATTGTACATAATTTTTAAATCTTATATCTGTATAGTTTTCCAAATAATTCATGTTTGTTATATATTTAGTATTTTTTTCAATGCATCATATGGATTATTTTTAAATAGAATGAATTCAGTTGGACTTAATATTTTTTATCTGTTTGAAATAATTTTTATATTCATTCTAATTTAGGACATGGCCCAGTAATCCATAATGCTGAAGCTAAAATTCTACAATACATTGCTCACAGAAATATCCGAGAACAGCAAGTTCTTACAATATTTCGTGATAATTTTGAGAAGTCATTTACAGTAATGGAGCTTGTAAAAATTATTTACAAGGTAAGTTTCACTTATCTTATTGTTATTTGTACATAGCTACAACTTTATTAGATAGTATGTTTGATAGACTGTACATATGGCAAACTTTTCATGCCACAGAACAAAATAAATGTTACTTTTTAAGTAACGTCACTTTAGTATAGATTTGAGACCAGCAATCTCAACTATTCTAGAACACAGAAGCTGAACAAAAACTGGCCCAGAGAACAAAAATAACCATTCTGAGCCATCAGTCAAACTTACATACCTCATTCTGTAGGAGAGATCACTACCAATGGCCTGGTGGTGAAGTTTTGTAATGATTTATGTATTAGTTTAGCCATCTTGATTATCTGGTGTCCAACCATGTAGCAGTTGAGAAGGGATGATCTACTAGAGACAGATAATGGCATAATAGCAGTAAGAAATAATAATGATGCCAAACAATGGAGGAAAAGGAGAATGTACATGTGAAAGAACATGAGTAGAGTGATTTAGTATATAGAAAAAGAACCACTCACCTCAGCGGTCTCTGAGCACATCACAGTGAGATAGCACTGTGTGGCAATCAATTGATATAATTCAGGTTTTCAGTAAATGTTTATTAGGTATCTTCTGTGTAGGCAGTACAACTTAGAGATTAAGAATGTAGGCTTTGGAATAAGATTACACAGGCTTAAAAGTTCCCATTACCACAACTTGTACAGCCGTCAGATACATGAAATTGTAACTAAATATGAACTTGAAAAGGTACCTGATGTTGAGTTATAATTAATGACCATAATGTCTCATAGGCCTAAGTTATCAAAAAGTCATATCATATTCAATGTGCTTTGTTTTAAAAGGGAGGGATGAATGGTTAAAATATCTGAAGATAAAAAGTGCCATTGACAAAATGATAAATATTTAAATTCTGTGAAAGAGTTCATTCCCTCATAATACTCAAGTATATCCACTCTAGACTATACACTGGTACACTGGTGGGTTTTTTCCCAATCTAAGAACAGACAACAGAGCTCTCTGGTAACTGTCACAGATAAGTCATCAAGCAACTGCCCGTGCCTAAAATATACTGATTCTGCATCGAGGTATATTCAGTGTATGTAAGTGTGAAGAATCTGGTACGTTATCAATTGGAATTAGGTATTATAAAGGGATGTATTCATTCAGGAAACATTTACTGAGTACCTTTCATCTGTCACACACTGAACTGGAGCAGAGATACAAAGATGACTACAGATCCCTGCCCTCAAAGGACTCATGACTGAGTGAAGACAGATACATTCAACACATAAAATGCTTTCTGTCATAAAAGCTCCCCTTTTTTTATCATGGTATTATGTGCTGGAAACTGTACTACTTTACGTTTACAAATGTAATTTGAGGTATTTAATTAAAATACCTTGAATTTTCACTACATGAAGATACTATTAAAACTGACTCAGAAAGTGTGAGCTAAGTAACTTCTCCAAGGGCACACAACTACCAGATACTACATACTCAAATGTGAGATGACAGGTACACAAATCTTGTTTTGTCTCTCACACCAAGCTTCCTCCAAGGCTATCCACAATATATCAGGGGATAAAGGAATGAATTCTTCCTGACGAAGATTCAGGATAATGAGGTATGTCTGCAAAAACTCAAGAAACTTAATTATTTAGTTGGTTCTTGAAGAAGTAGCATTTCCCAGACCAGAGTACAAGGGAAAGGAAGCCATTCTAGACAGAAGGAAAGATGTGTTCAAACACTACAGGACGCTAGGGGTAATAAAAGAGCATTTTGTGTGTCTGAAAACCCCCAAAGAAACTACATATGACTGGAGTACAGAATGCATATGTGGATGAGCAGGAAGGGTGTCCCAGGAAATGAGGTCAGAAAGACAGGCGTAATCAGATCATGGAAGCCATGATTGCAATGCTAAAAACTTTGGGCCTTAGCCAATAACCCAGAAATGATCACTTACAGATCTTAGGCAGGAGAGTCACAAAATGCAACGTGAAAGATCACATTGGTGGCTACAGTATACGGTATTGAAGCTTAAGGGAGAGTTTGGGGTTGGAGATTTATATTTGGGAATCACTAACGTGACATTACTGTAGCAAGTTGGTTGAGTAAAAAGGGGAGAGTCAATGTTACAACTCATTGTAAACATCAGTGTTTAAGAGAAGTTCAAGGAAAAGTATCCAAGGTGAAAACTAAATGATAAGAAAGATAACAAAGGGAAGTGGGCAGATATTATGTATTCTAATAAATAAATCATAGGGCCAACTGTCTGTAGCATCATCAAAACTATTTAGAATAGTTTTTACATTTATTCATTCATTTGTAAGAAAGTTGAGTTCCCACTATGTGCCTATATACTGAGCACTGGTTATTCAGTAGTGAACAAAACAGATACAGCTGTATGTCTTTATGGAACTTATATTCTATTTTATCTATAAGAATATGTATAAGAATCTAGTGGCCAAAAGCAAGACATGTACAAGGTGAAATTGTTTTGGTTAGTACCATATTAAAATGTATTTAAATTAAAATTTTCTTTTTGTGTTGCATTTTTCTCTAAGTGTCAAAAGGATTAACACTTTTAAAACATAAAGTTTTCTTTAACTCTCATTTTTCTTTTAGGATATTCCTGAGCATTTACATAAAATGGCTGAACATAATCTCTTGCTTCATTTGGAAAAATTAGAAAAAGAAGGAAAAATATGTAAGTATATTTCCAAATTTTAATTATTTATTACTAGCATTAAAAATTCTTTTTTACAAACAAACTAGTTCCCTTTTAGGAAAAATAACGACCAGCAGAGTCTTCCCTTGAATGTCACTGTAAATTAGAGAGATTAGCCCTAGGAAGGGTTTAGTAGCAAAGAGCCAGTGAATTGACCACAAATTGGAACCAAAAGCTGCCACAGGTATTAGAATCTCATTTAGGGTTTCCAGTCCTCACCTATCAGAATGACAATAAAAGATATGTGTTGGGAAGATAGCTTCTCTTCTCCCAAGCTACAAGACCATAAAGCATTTTAGAACAGCCAATTGTAGTTGATTTTGGAACAGCCATAAGTTTTAGCAGTACTGAAGGTAAACTGACAGATATTCAAGCAATACTTCTTTAATTGTTTACTAGTGTTACATTAATGCATCAAATTAATAACCTTTATAGAATTTAATTCTGAAGATCAAAAGGTTCAAAGCTTGAATTTTACAAAGAAGCTTCAGGAATGCTTTTATATGTACAAAAACAAATACCAACTTTATATTGAGCAACAGAAATATTTTAGGAATGAATGCTTTTTCTAGCCATGTGGTAACTTAAAATACAGTGAAATTGGTTATTTGTTCTTAAATTTTTACTCTCTAATTTTCTTTCCACAGTTGGTAACCTGGATCCTGACAAGAAATGGAAAGCCAATCTTTAGTTTCAGATTAATTGCTTTTGATGTTTTGTTTTTAGAGAATGGTATGTTTTCTTAACCATTAATTATTTACAAAGAATATAGAGTGTAGAATATTGAAAATAACCCTAGCTATACTTTTAAATAATGTCACATTTATTCTAAAATATGTTACATTTTAATCTATACTGTGGGTTATATAAGTTTTAATCTGCAATACAGGTGTATCTAGCCTAGGTCTAAAAATTCAGAATCGTTTATCAACTTTCAATAGATGATTAAGTCAAATGGTTATTTTAAAAACTATAAAATTTATGTAACTTAAACTGGATATTATTCTTAGAGATTAGTTTTCTCTTACCAGTAACCATACTACTTTCTCTGTTTCAGTTAACAGCTCAGATTTCTATATGATCCTTCCTTTTTCAAAACTCTGACGTAATAGTAGATAACAGCTTTGTTTTCATGTTTCTGTCAATTATATCACAGTTTTGTATTAGTTCTACAGTTTTCTATCATATATTTCCTTTTTTTTCTTTTTGGTGCCAAAATCCAGGATCAACATGTATACTTTCTATAAATGGTATCCCACAGATGAGTCATGCACATCAACTTCTGGTACTTGAAAAATAACTAAATTCCAAATTGAAGGCATTATATAATAAATAATTATTTCTATGATTTTAATAAATATTTCTTATAATAATTGTTTAATGTGTAAACTGTTAAAGAATATTATTATTACTGTAATTATAATAAATAATTATTTCCATTAGGACAATCAATTTCCAGGCTTAGGTTTTTTGTGTTTTTTTTGTAACAGGGGAATTATTTTTTTTTTTTTTGGTATCATTCATATACAATTACATGAACAACATTATGGTTAGTAGACTCCCCCCATTAGTCACTGTCCATCAGCATAGTGAGATGCTACAGAAACACTACTTGTCTTCTCTGTGTTATACTGCCTTCCCCATGCCCCCCCCAGGTAATCATAATGCCCCTTTTTCCCCTTATCCCTCCCTTCCCACCCATGCTCCCCAGTCCCTTTCCCTTTGGTGACTGTTAATCCATTCTTGGGTTCTGTGACTCTGCTGCTGTTTTGTTCCTTCAGTTTTTTCTTTGTTCTTATACTCCACAGATGAGTGAAATCATCTGATACTTCTCCTTCTCCATCTGGCTTATTTCACTGAGCATAATGCCCTCTAGCTCCATCCATGTTGTTGCAAATGGTAGGATTTGTTTTCTTCTTTTGGCTGAATAATATTCCATTGTGTATATGTACCACATCTTCTTTATACATTCATCTACTGATGGACACTTAGGTTGCTTCCATTTCTTGGATATTGTAAATAGTGCTGCAATAAACATAGGGATGCATATGTCTTTTTGAAACTGGGATCCTGCATTCTTAGGGTAAATTCATAGGAGTGGAATTCCTGGGTCAAAAGGTATTTCTATTTTGAGTTTTTTGAGGAACCTCCATACTGCTTTGCACAATGGTTGGACCAGTTTACATTCCCACTGGCAGTGTAGGAGGGTTCCCCTTTCTCTGCAACCTCGCCAGCATTTATTGTTCTTAGTCTTTTTTGATGCTGGCCATCCTTACTGGTATGAGGTGATACCTCACTGTGGTTTTAATTTGCATTTCCCTGATGATTAGTAATGTGGAGCATCTTTTCATGTGTCTGTTGGCCATCTGAATTTCTTCTTTGGAGAATTGTCTGTTCATATCCTCCACCCATTTTTTAATCGGGTCATTTGCTTTTTGGTTGTTGAGGCTTGTGAGTTCTTTCTATATTTTGGATGTTAACCCTTGTCAGATATGTTGTTTAAAAATATATTCTTCCATACTGTTGGATGCCTTTTGTTCTGCTGATGGGTGTCCTTTGCTGTACAGAAGCTTTTTAGTTTGATGTAGTCCCATTTGTTCATTTTTGCTTTTGTTTCCCTTGCCTGAGGAGATGCGTTCAGGAAAAAGTTGCTCATGTTTCTATTAAAGAGATTTTTGCCTATGTTTTCTTCTAAGAGTTTTATAGTTTCATGACATATTCAGGTCTTTGATTCATTTCAAGTTTACTGTTGTGTATGGGGTTAGACAGTGATCCAGTTTCATTCTCTTGCATGTAGCTGTCCAGTTTTGCCAACACCAGCTGTTGAAGAGGCTGTCATTTCCCTATTGTACATCCATGGCTCCTTTATTGTATATTAACTGACCATATATGCTTGGGTTTATATCTGGGCTCTCTGGTCTGTTCCATTGGTCTATGGGTCTGTTCTTGTGCCAGTACCAAAGTGTCTTGATTACTGTGGCTTTGTAGTAGAGCTTGAAGTCGGGGAGCCAGATTGCCACACTTAAAATAGTTTTTTTAATTTGCAATGCTACTGAAGACAAAGTTTAAAACTGTTTTTAAACTAACACATGATACTGAGTTTTAAGAAATGTAAGTTTTAAAAACAAGTTTCTTTAGGATGAATCATGAAGTAGAAAACTAAAAGATCTTGGCATAAAATTTTTTGTTTATTTTTCCTCCACTCCCACTCCATAATTTTAGCATTTGAAAATTATATGTGGAATTAAAAATTGAGAAACATCATTTGAATGAATATTAATTTTGTGGCACTGTGGCCAAGGAAGAAAAGCACAACAATAGTAGTCTAAGAATGAAAATTAGGTTTTGGAAAATCTTTTTCAAAAAGCTATAGGAATTTTTTAGTTAACATTGCGATTTTCATATAATATCCCCAAACAAAAGGATTATAAAATTAACCTGCTAAGACATTCATGTGGACAAGGTCTGTTTCCTGATATATCCCAGGGGTAGAGCAATGCTCGTTACCTAGGAAGCACACAGTAAATACCTACTAAATATACTGCTCGGTATCACAATCACTATCTTTTCAATAAGTATTAAAACTAAAACTCAGAATTGCCTTCCTGATTCCTTATTATCTTTCTCAAAATAATAATACCTTCATGTATCCATAAAAAGCTTGCTTTTTTCTGTATGTTACTTTTTTTTTTTTTAGCAAAGCACAGGTACACTTCAATTCAGAAAAGGTTATTTCCAGAAGTCTGACAGTAAGCCCAAACAAAATTTTCTTTGAAAGGCTCCACAGTCTATCTCCTTTGCTGCTATGCTACCCACTAGTCTAGTAAATGTCTGGTACACAGTAGATTCTAAACAAATATTTGTTAAATGAATGGGTAAAATAATATTTTGGTAGTTTGATCCTTGTACGTTCACAACAGATTATTTGGTCCATAACATCTCTAATGTGCTGAATGAGTAGAATGAAAAGGAACTATGGTAAAGAAACTCCTATGGAAAAAACTCTCTCTCTCTTCCCCAGGAAAACCCTGTCAGAGCCCTACACTTCCCCCTACAATGAAACAAGACTCCCACTTCTGCCATCTCCTGAACTCGAAACCCATTTCCTCCCACTACAAGTAACTGGATGCTAACTCCCATGGCAGGGGGCAAAAGGATGTGGGAATACTACTTCTTCCAGGCCCCCAAAACAAACACAGGTCAATAAAGGTTTCCAAGGATTTTTACTGTTGAAGAAATCTTTTTCAAAGCAATACTTAAGTTGCTGGTATAGGGGAAAAGGATATCTGGGACTCTAGGTTAACCATTTAACCCTAAATCTATAGAATTCTGAAGGCATCAAATGCGAAAATAGTGTAATGAGCATGTTATTCAAATCATAGTGCTTTTATTTTATTTTATTTATTTATTCACTGAGGCAAAGAGAAAAATGGATGAACACAATGAGAATTTCAACATATAGAAAACCTAAGAGAGCCAAGCAGAAGTCACAGAGCTAAACAACACTGAATTGAAAATACAGTAAGAGGGGTTCAACTGCAGACTAGATGAGACAGAAGAAAGGATCAGTGGAGCTGAAAAACAAAGCAATGGAACATACCAGAGAAACAAAAAGAAAAAAGAATGAAAAGGTGGAGTAACTTAAGGGACCTTTAGTCAACATCAAGTGGAATAACATTCCCAGAAGGAGAAAAAAGAAAAAGGCAGAAAGTTATGTACAGATACAACAGTTGAAAACTTCATGAAATTGGGGAAGGAAAAAAACAGTGAGGTCCAAGAAGCTAAGAGAGTTCCAAATAACATGAATTCAAATTTATAAGAGCCGCACCAAGGTATGTTATATTTAAAACATCACAAGTTAAAAACAAAGAATCTGAAAAGCAAAAAGACAAAAACAAATTGTTACCTGCAGAGGAAAGCCTGTTAAGTCTAACAGCAGATTTTGTAGCAGAAACTTTGCAAGCCAGAAGCAAGTGGCATGATATATTCAAATGGCTGAAAGGAAAAAACTTCCAGCCAAGAATACCCTTATCTGGCAATGATATCATTCACATATGAAGGAGAAAGAGTTATCTAGACAAGAAAACTTTAAAGGAGTTCATCACCAGCCTTATAAGAAATAATAGAGACTTACATAAGCTGAAAAAGAAAGGTGTTAATTAGTAACAAGGAAAAATAAGAAAGTATTAATTCTCACTGGCAAAGGTAAATATATAGTAAACATAGTGCATTAATCAGTTACAGAGCTAATAAGATAAAAGAAAAAACTAGTAAGAAATAAATATAATTAAAATAACCAGTTAATGGATACACAAAACAAAAAGATGTAAAAAGTGACATCAAAAACATAAAACTTGGGGAAGGAGTAAAAAGTGTAGTTTTGGAATATGTCCAAATTTAAGTAATCATCAACTTAAAATACATTGTAATAAACATAGGAGAATACATGTGAACTTCAAGGTTATCACAAAGCAAAAACTTAAAGTATGCAAAAGAAAATGAGAAAGAAATCTAAGCATAACACTGAAAGCATAACAAGCTCAACAAAGACAGTAAGCAAACCATAAGAGAAAAGAGAGCAAGTGAAGAAGAAAGTAACAGAGAGGAGCAAAAAAAGTGAGAAAACAATTAACAAAATGGGAACAATTACATTCCTACCAATAATAACTTTAAATTCAAATGGAATAAATTATCCAATCAAAAAATATAGAGTGGCTGAAAGGACAAAAACAAAAAAACCGAGAGGAGGAGCCAAGATGGCAGCATGAGTAGGGCAGCGGAAATCTCCTCACAAAACCATATACATTTTTGAAAATACAACAAATACAACTATTCCTAAAAGAGAGACCAGTAGATACAATACAACAGCCAGGCCACATCTACATCTGCGAGAATTCAGCATAGCACAAAAGGGGTAACATACAAGCCACAGCCCGGGAGGACCCGAGCACTCCCCAGACCGCATCTGCCCAGCAGGAGAAATGCAGTTGGAGCGGAGAGGGAGTGGAAGCCCAGGACAGCTAATCAACTGGCTCTAGTAATCCACACCAGAAGCGCAGACACACATTGCATGATGTGCTGGATATTAGAGAAAAGGAAAAGCAAAATCTGCAAGCAGGTCCCCACAACCGGCTCCTCTGGGACAAAAGAAAAGCAAGTGCTTTTTTGAAAGTCTTAAAGGGACAAGGGCCTCACAGCTGGAAGGAAGCATCCCAGCACACTCAGCCCAGCAGGCTGAGAATCCTGAGGAAATTCACGCACCCCAGCCCCCTGGGTGGGAACGCAGCCGTGAAGCCCCTCACAGTGATAAGCAACCTGCCAGTCATGCCCCCAGCCACTGCGGCCCCCGACACAGCGGCCCAGTAGCTGCAGACTGGACACACACGCCCACTGCAGCAGTGGAGTTGCCAGGGAGCGGCCACGTCCCCCACCCTGCAGCACCACCCAGAATCTCCTCCCGGAGCACAGCCGCCCAGGCCAGACTCAAAGGCCGCCGCCAGCGTACAGCTGCCCAGTGCAGGCAGAGGAAAACGGGACAAGGAGCGAAGGGGCACCGCTCTTGCAGGAGAGCACACCTGGCGCGCCTGCCACTCCCCACAGGGCTCTGGGCTATCCTGATGGTGACCCTGCCCACAGCAGCTTAGGGAATTAATCTGGACACTGCTCCAGGAGTGCAGTTAACCGACATAGGCAGCGGAGAAGGGAAGGTGACCAGCAAACAGGAAAGGACTTTCTTCTCCCAGCTGACACAAGCGCTACCTGCCTACAGCTACCAGTATTGCCATGAAAAGGTAGAAGAATTTGGTTCAGTCCAGAATTATCCAGACAACCCCCGAGAGAGGGCCTGGGGAGATAGATGTAACCAATCTTCCTGAAAAAGAACACAAAATAAAGGTCATAACCATGCTGATAGACCTGCAGAGAAATATGCAAGAGCTAAAGGAGCAAGTAGGGAGGGAGAATACAGAAATAAAACAATCTCTAGAAGGACTTAAGAGCAGACCGGATGAGGTGCAAGAGGCCGTTAATGGAATAGAAATCAGAAAACAAGAATAGAGAGAAGCTGAGGCAGAGAGAGAAAAAAGGATCTCCAGGAATGAAAGAACATTAAGAGAACTGTGTGACCAATCCAAATGGAACAATATTCACATTATAAGAGCACCAGAAGAAGAAGAGAGAGAAAAATGGATAGAAAGTATCTTTGAAAAAATAATTCCTGAAAAATTCCCCAAACTGGGGGAGGAAATAGTCTCTCAGACCACAGAAGCCAACAGAACTCCCAACACAAGAGACTCAAGGAGGACAACACCAAGACATATAATAATTAAAATGGCAAAGATCAAAAACAACAACAGAGTATTAAAATCAGCCAAAGAGAGAGAAAAGGTCACCTACAAAGGAAAACCCATCAGGCTATCATCAGACGTCTCAACAGAAACCTTAAAGGCCAGAAGAGAATAGCATGATATATTTAATGCAATGGAACAGAAGGGCCTTGAACCAAGAATTCTGTATGCAGCACGATTATCATTTAAATATGAAGGAAGGATTAAACAATTCCCAGAAAAGCAAAAGTTGAGGGAATGTGCCTCCCACAAACCACCTCTACAGGGTATTTTAAAGGGACTGCTCTAGATGGAAGTACTCCTAAGACTAAATAGATGTCAACAGAGAAAATAAAATCACACCAAAGAAAGCAGACCAACCAAATACTAAGTAAAGGCAAAAAATAAATTCAATGACTCACAAAAGCAGTCAAATGAAACACAAAAGAGTACAGAATAAAATGCCTAACATATAAAGAATGGAGGAGAAGGAATAAGAATGGAGAGAAATAAAGAATCATCAGAACTGTGTTTATAATAGCTTAGTAAGAGAGTGAAGTTAGATGGTTAGATAGTAAAGAAGCTACCCTTGAACCTTTGGTAACCACAAATCTAAAGCCTGCAATGGCAATAAGTACATATCTTTCAATAATCACCCTAAATGTAAATGGACTGAATGCACCAATCAAAAGACATAGAGTGACAGAATGGATAAAAAAACAAGACCCATCTATATGCTGCTTACAAGAGACTCACCTCAAACCCAAAGACATACAGACTAAAAGTAAAGGGGTGGAAAAGATATTTCATGCAAACAATAGGGAGAAAACAGCAGGTGTTGCAGTACTTGTATCAGACAAAATAGACTTCAAAACAAAGAAAGTAACAAGAGATAAAGAAGGACATTACATAATGGTAAAGGGGTCAGTCCAACAAGAGGATATAACCATTGTAAATATATATGCACCCAATATAGGAGCACCAACATATGTGAAACAAATACTAACAGAATTAAAGGAGGACATACAATGCAATGCATTTGTTCTAGGACACTTCAACACACCACTCACTCCAAAGGACAGATACACCAGACAGAAAATAAGTAAGGACACAGAGGCACACTAGAACAGATGGACCTAACAGACATCTACAGAACTCTACACCCAAAAGCAGCAGACTGCACATTCTTCTCAAGTGCACATGGAACAATCTCCAGAATAGAGCACATACTAGGCCACAAAAACATCCAAAGTAATTCCAAAGATTGAAATTCTACCAACTTCTCAGAACACAAAGGTATAAAACTAGAAATAAATTATACAAAACAAAAAGGCGGACAAACACATGGAGGTGTAACAACATGCTCCTACATATTCAATGGCTCAATGAGCAAATTAAAATAGAGATCAAGCAATGTATGGAGACAAATGACAACAGCACAGAGCCCCAACTTCTGTGGGACACAGCAAAGGCAGTCCTAAGAGGAAAGTATATAGCAATCCAGACCTATTTAAAGAAGTAAGAACAATCCCAAATGAACAGTCTAAAGTCACAATTATTGAAACTGGAAAAGGAAGAACAAATGAGGCCCAAAGTCAGCAGAAGGAGGGACATAATTAAGATCAGAGAAGAAATAAATAAAATTGAGAAGAATAAATAGTCAGTGAAACCAAGAGCTGGTTTTTTGAGACAATAAACAAAATAGAGAAGCCCCTAGCCAGACTTATTAAGAGAAAAAGAGAATCTACACACATCAACAGAATCAGAAATGAAAAAGGAAAAATCACGACAGACCCCACAGAAATACAAAGCATTATTAAAGAATACTATGAGAATCTATATGCTAACAAGCTGGAAAACCTATAAGAAATAGACCACTTCCTAGAAAAATACAACCTTCCAAGATGGACCAAGGAAGAAAAGGAAAATCTAAATAGACCAATTACCAGCAATGAAATTGAATTGGTAATTAAAAACTACTCAAGAACCAAGGCCATAAGGATTCACTGCTGAATTTTATCACACATATAGAGAAGACATAATACCCATTCTCCTTAAAGTTTTCCAAAAAATAGAAGAAGAGGGAATACTTCAAAACTCATTCTATGAAGCCAGCATCACTCTAACACCAAAACCAGGCAAAGACCCCACCAAAAAAGAAAATTACAAACCAATATCCTTGATGAACACAGATACAAAAATACTCAAAATATTAGCAAACCAAATTCAAAAAACTTCAATAGGATCATACACCATGATCAAGTGGGATTCATCTCAGAGATGCAAGGATGGTACAACATTAAAAAATCCATCAACATCATCCATCACATCAACAAAAAGGACAAAAACCACATGATCATTTCCATGGATGCTGAAAAGGCATTCAACAAAATTCAACATTCATTCATGATAAAAACTCTCAACAAAATGGGTATACAGGGCAAGTACCTCAACATAACAAAGGCCATATATGATAAACCCTCAGCTAACATCATACTGAACAGCGAGAAGCTGAAAGCTGTTTCTCTGAGATCGGGAACAACACAGGGATGCCCGCTCTCCCCACTGTTATTTAACATAGTACTGGAGGTCCTAGCCTCGGCAATTAGACAAAACAAAGAAATACAAGGAATCCAGACTGGTAAAGAAGTCAAGCTGTCACTATTTGCAGATGACATGATATTGTACATAAAAATCCCTAAAGACTCCACTCCAAAACTACTAGAACTGATACCAGAATACAGCAAAGTTGCAGGATACAAAATTAAACACAGAAATCTGTGCTTTCCTATACACTAATGATGAGCTAACAGAAAGAGAAATCAGGAAAACAATTCCATTCACAATTGCATCAAAAAAAATAAAATACCTAGGAATAAACCAAACCAACAAAATGAAAGATGTATACCCTGAAAACTACAAGACACTGTTAAGAGAAATTAAAGAGGACACTAACAAATGGAAAGTCATCCCATGCTCTTGGCTAGGAAGAATTAATATTGTCAAAATGGCCATCTTGCCTAAAGCAATCTACAGATTCAATGCAATGCCTATCAAAATACCAACAGCATTCTTCAATTAACTGGAACAAATAGTTTTAAAATTCATATGGAAACACCAAAGACCCTGAATAGCAAAAGCAATCCTGAGAAGGAAGAATAAAGCAGAGGGGATCTCGCTCCCAACTTCAAGCTCTACTACAAAGCCACAGTAATCAGAACAATTTGGTACTGGCAAAGGAACAGACCCACAGACCAGTGGAATAGAATAGAGAGTCCAGATATTAACCCAAACATATACGGTCAACTAATATATGATAAAGGAGCTATGGACGTACAACAGGAAATTACAGCCTTTTCAATAGCCCATGTTGGCAAAACTGGACAGCTACATGCAAGAGAATGAAACTGGATTATTGTCTATCCCCACACACAAAAGTAAACTCAAAATGTATCAAAGACCTGAATGTAAGCCATGAAACCATAAAACTCTTACCAGGCAAAAATCTCTTAGATATAAACATGAGTGACTTCTTCATGAACATATCTCCCCGGGCAAGGGAAACAAAAGCAAAAATGAACAAGTGGGACTATATCAAGCTGAAAAGCTTCTATACAGCAAAAAACACCATCAATAGAACAAAAAGATATCCTACAGTATGGGAGAATATATTCATAAATGACAGATCCGATAAAGGGTTGACATCCAAAATAAAAGAGCTCATGCACCTCAACAAACAAAAAGCAAACAATCCAATTAAAAAATGGGCAGAGGAGCTGAACAGATGGTTCTCCAAAGAAATTCAGATGGCCAACAGACATATTAAAAGATGCTCCACATCGCTTGTCATCAGAGAAATGCAAATTAAAACCACAATGAGATACCACCTCACACCAGTAAGGATCGCCACCATCCAAAAGACAAACAACAACAAATGTTGGCGAGGATGTGGAAAAGGGGAACCCTCCTACACTGCTGGTGGGAATGTAAATTAGTTCAACCACTGTGGAAAGCAGTATGGAAATTCCTCAAATACTATTTGACCCAGGAATTCCACTCCTAGGAATTTACCCTAAGAATGCAGCAGCCCAGTGTGAAAAAGACAGATGCACACCTATGTTTATCGCAGCACTACTTACAATAGCCAAGAAATGGAAGCAACCTAAGTGTCCATCAGTAGATGAATGGATAAAGAAGAAGTGGTACATAAACACAATGGAATATCATTCAGCCAAAAGAAGAAAACAAATCCTACCATTTGCAACAACATGGATGGAGCTAGAGAGTATTATGCTCACTGAAATAAGCCAGGCAGAGAAAGACAAGTATCAAATGATTTCACTCATCTGTGGAGTATAAGAACAAAGAAAAAACTGAAGGAGCAAAACAGCAGCAGATTCACAGAACCCTAAAATTGATTAACAGTTACCAAAGGGAAAGAGACAGGGGAGGATGGGTTGGAAGGGAGTAATAAGGGGGGTTTGGGGGGAAGAAAGGGGGCATTACAATTAGCATGCATAATGTGGGGGGGCACAGGGAGGGCTGTATAACACAGAGAATGTTGGGAGCCGTGCCCAACCAGCCAGAGCAGTGAGTCATCTCTGACCAGCTGCAACCACACTCAAGGCCGTTCCTCGATTCCCAGAAAAGTCCTGTGTTGTGCAAGTGTGCCTGGAATCCACCTGACAGAGCTTCCTTAGGCTTTGATGTAGAATCTTGCCCCCGGAGAGACTAGAGGGTATAAGAAAGGTATGAAAAGAGGCGAGAGGGGAGAGAAGGGTAGAAGTAGAGGCAGAGAAAAGTTAGAGATAGATTAGAGCTAGCTTGCTTGCTTATGCTGTAATGCTGAATAAAGAAAGAGCTTGAGTAAACTATCAGTCCCAGCCTGCCTTTTGTCCTAACCCGCGCACTGCTGGATGGCGCAAGAGAAGACAAATAGTGATTCTACGGGATCTTACTGCACTGATGGACAGTGACTGCAATGGGGTATGTGGGGGGAACTTGATGGGGGGAGTTTAGTGAACATAATGTTCCTCCTGTAATTGTAGATTAATGATACCAAAATAAAAATTTAAAAAGAAAACCAAGACACTTATATACTGCCTACAAAAAACTCACTTCTGAAGTAAGGACACACACATATAGAAAGCTAAAGGACAGAAAAAGATGTTTCATGCTAGTAGAAATGAAAACTGTTGTAGCTATACTTAAATCAGACAAAATAGACTTTAAAACAAAGATTAATAAAAAAGAAAACCTAACCAAGGAAGTAAAACACCTGTATTCTGAAAACTATGACACTGATAAAGGAAATTGGAAGACACAAATAAAAGGAAAGCTATCCCATGCTCATGGACACAAAGAATAAATATTGTCAAAATGGCCATAAGCCAAAAGCAATTTACAGGTGGTGACCTTTGCTGTACAGAAGCTTTTCAGTTTGATACAGTCCCACTTGTTCATTCTTGCTTTTGTTTCCATTGCACAGGAAGATATGTTCATGAAGAAGTCGCTTATGTTTATGTCCAAGGGATTTTTGCCTATGTTTTTTTCTAAGAGTTTTATGGTTTCATGGCTTACATTCAGGTCTTTGATACATTTTGAGTTTACTTTTGTGTATGGGGATAGACAATAATCCAGTTTCATTCTCTTACATGTAGCTGTCCAGTTTTGCCAACATGGGCTGTTGAAGAGGCTGTCATTTCCCCATTGTATATCCATTGCTCCTTTATCGTATATTAATTGACCATATATGGTTGGGTTTATATCTGGGCTCTCTAGTCTGTTCCATTGGTCTGTGGGTCTGTTCTTGTGCCAGTACCAAATTGTCTTGATTACTGTGGCTTTGTAGTAGAGCTTGAAGTTGGGGGGCATAATGCCCCCAGCTTTATTCTTCCTTCTCAGAATTGCTTTGGCTATCCAAGGTCTTTTGTGGTTCCATATGAATTTTAAAACGATTTTCTCTAGTTCATTGAAGAATGCTGTTGGGATTTTCATAGGAATTGCATTGAATCTACAGATTCTTTAGGCAAGATGGCCATTTTGACAATATTAATTCTTCCTATCCATGAGCAAGGGATGTGTTTCCATTTATTGGTATCTTCTTTAATTTCTCTTAAGAGTATCTTGTAGTTTTCAGGGTACAGGTCTTTCACTTCCTGGTTAGGTTTATTCCTAGGTATTTTATTCTTTTTGATGCAATTCTGAATGGAATTGTTTTCCTGATTTCTCTCTCTGTTAGTTCATTGTTAGTGTATAGGAATGCCACAGATTTCTGTGTATTAATTTTGTATCCTGCAACTCTGCTGTATTCAGATATTAGATCTAGTAGTTTATGGGTGGATTCTTTTGGGTTTTTTATGTACAATAATATCATGTCATCTGCAAACAGGGACAGTTTAACTTCTTCCTTGCCAATCTGGATGGCTTTTAATTCTTTGTGTTGTCTGATTGCCATGGCTAGGACTCCAGCACTATGTTGAATAGAAGTGGGGAAAGTGGGCATCCTTGTCTTGTTCCCGATCTTAAAGGAAAAGCTTTCAGCTTCTCGCTGTTAAGTATGATATTGGCTGTGGGTTTGTCATATATGGCTTTATTATGTTGAGGTATTTGCCCTCTATACCTATTTTTTTGAGAGCTTTTATCATGAATGGATGTTGAATTTTGTCAAATGCTTTTTCAGCATCTATGGAGATGATCATGTGCTTTTTGTCCTTTTTATTGATGTGGTGGATGATGTTGATGGATTTTCGAATGTTGTACCAGTCTTGCATCACTGGAATAAATGCTAATTGATCATAATGGATGATCTTTTTGATGTATTTTTGAATTCGGTTTGCTAATATTTTGTTGAGTATTCTTGCATCTGTGTTCATCAGGGATATTGGTCTGTAGTTTTCTTTGGTGTCTTTGCCTGGTTTGATATTAGAGTGATGCTGGCCTCATAGAATGACTTTGGAAGTATTCCCTCTTCTACTTTTGGAAAACTTTAAGGAGGATGGGTATTAGGTCTTCACTAAATGCTACATAAAGCAAGTATTAACAGTATTAAAGGAAGAAACTGACAGCAATATGATAACAGTAAAGGATTTCAACACCCCACTTCTATGAATGAAGAAAACATCCAGACAGAAAATCCATAAGTGAACAATGACCTTAACACAAAATGTATAGACCACGTGGACTTAACAGACATATACAGAACATTCCATTCAAAAGTAGAATACCTTCACCTCGAGTGCACATGAAAGTTTTCCAGGATAGATTACAAACAGGTTAGACCATAAAACAAGTCTCAATAGAGTCAAGAGATTAATATCACGTGAAATATATTTTCTGATATCATAACAAGATGAAAAAGAAATTAGAAGAAGAAACTGGAAAAACTACAAATATGTGGAGATTAAATGACATGTTACTAAAAACTAATGAGTCACAGAGAAAATCAGAGAAATTAAAAAATACCTAGAAATGAAAACAATTACAACATGCCAAAATCTGAGATGCAACAAAAGTGGTTCTAAGAAGGAAATTCACAGCAATGGAATGCTATCTCAAGAAACAAGAGAAATCTTAAACAATATAATCTTACACCTAAACAAATTGGAAAAAAGCAGACTAAACCAAAAGTTACTAAAAGGAAGAAAATAATAAAGATCAGAGCAGTAATAGAGAATAAAATGATGATAAATATCAATGAAACTAAGAGTTAGTTCTTTGAAAAGAAAACAATACTGACCAACTTTTAACTAGACTCACCAAGAAAAAAAAATGAGAGGGCTCAAATAAAAATCAGTAATAAAAAAGGAGAGTCCAAATGATACCACAGAAATACAAAGGATCCTAAGACACTGATATGAACAATTTTACACCAACAAATGGGACAACCTAGAAGAAACGGATAAATTCCTATAAACATAATCTTCCAAGACTGAATCATTAATAAATACAAAATCTGAATAGACTGATTACTATTACTAGTAAAGACATTGATTCAGTAATCAAAAGCCTCTGAACAATAAAAGTTCAGGACCAGATGGCTTTGCTGGAAAATTCTACCAAACAACCAAAGAAGATTTAATACCTATTCTTCTCAAACTCTTTTAAAATATAGAAGAGGAAGGAACACTTCCAAACCCATTTCATGAGGCCAGCATTACCCTGATAAGGAAAATTAGACTAAGACAGCACCAATCAATCAATGAGTCAATAAAATTACTGGCCAATCCCTGATGAACAAAGATGCAAAATCCTCAACAAAATATTAGCAAACTGAACTTGACAATATATAAAAGAATTATACAGCATAATCACATGGGAGTTATTCCATTGATACAAGGATGACTCCACATTCAAAAAATCAATGTGACACACTACATTAACAAAATGAAGGACAAAAATTATTATCTCAACAGATGCACAAAAAGCATTTGAGAAAATTCAACATTCATTTATAATAAAAATTCTCAACAAAGTAGATGTAGAGAAAACCTCAACATAATAGGGCCACATACAACAAACCCCCAGCTAATATTATATTCAATGGTGAAAAAGCTCAATCCTTTCTCTATTAAGAACAAAAAGATGCCCACTATTACCCCTTTAATTCAACACAGTATTGGAAGTAGTAGCCACAGCAATTAGGCAAAAAAAAGGGTGGGGGGGAAGCATACAAATTGGGAAGTAAATTAGTAAGCTGTCACTTTTTACAGATGATGTTATATGTAAAAAACCCCACGGAGTCCACCAAAAAACTAATAAGTGAATTAAACGAAATTGCAAGATACAAAATTAATATACAAAAAATATCACTAATAATGAACTAGAAAGAGAAATCAAGAAAAACAATCCCATTTTCAGCAGCATCTAAAAGAATAAATTTACACAAGTTGAAAGACCTGTACACTCAAAATTTCTAAGACACTGATGAAAGAAATTTAAGAAGATACAAATAAATGGAAAGATAGCCCATGCTCATAGACTGGAAGAACTAATATTGTTAAAATGTCCATAATACTACCCAAAGTAATCTACAGATTCAATGCAATTTTCATCAAAATTCCTATCAAAATGACATTATCCACAAAACTAGAACAAATAATTCTAAAATTTAAGTGGAACTATAAAAGACCCTGAATAGCCAAAACTGTCTTGAGAAAAAACAAAGCCAGAGGTGTCACACTCCCTGATTTCAAACTATACTAAAAAGCTACAGTAACAAAACAGCATGGTACTGCCATAAAAACACATAGATTAATGCAATAGAATAGACAGTCCAAAAATAAACCCAGGTGTATATGGCCAATTAAAATACGACAAAGGAGGCAAAATTATGTGATAGGAAAAAGACAGTCTCTTTAATAAAAGGTGCTTGGAAAACTGGACAGCTACATGCAAAAGAATGAAACTGAACACACAAAAATTAACTCAGAATGGATTAAAGACTTGAAGTAAAACCTGAAACAATAAAACTACAAGAAAACATGGGCAGTGAGCTCCTTGACATTGGTATTAGTGACTTTTTTTGAATCTGACTCCAAAGGTAAGAGGGCAAAAAACAAAAGTAAATGAATGTGACTACATTAGACTAAAAAGGTTTGGCACAGCAAAGGAAACTATCAACAAAATGGCACCGTACCGAATGGGGGAAGGTATCTCCAAGTCATATATCCACTAAGGGGTAATATCTAACATACATAAAGAACTCAAAACCAAAAAAAATCCAATAAAAAACGGGTAGTGTTACTGAACATTTTTATGAAAAAGACATATAATCAATAGGCATATGAAAAGATGCTCAACATCATTAATTACCACAGGAATGCAAAACAAAGCCAAAATTAGATACCATCTTATACCTGACAAATGTGCTATTAGAAAAACAAGAAATAAGTAGTGTTGGCAGGGATGTGGAGAAAAGGGAAACCTCATGCACTGTTGGTGGGAAGGTAATTTGGTACATCCATTACAGAAAGCAGTACAGAGGCTTTTGAAAAAATTAAAACTAGAGCTACCATATGATCCAGCAATTCAACTACTGAGTATCTATCCAGGAAAAATGAAAATACTAATTGAAAATATAAATGAACCCCTACGGTCACAGCAGCATTATATATAATAACTGAGATATGGAAACAAGCTAAGGATCCACACTGATGGGTAAATAAAGAAGATGTGGTGTGTGTACACACACACACAAATGGAATATTACTCAGCCAAAAGAAAGAATGCAATCTTGCCAATTGTGACAACATAGACAGTCCTTGAGAGTATTATGCTAAATGAAGTAAGTCAGAAAAACACAAATACTGCATGATTTCACCTATATGTGGAATCTAAGAAAACAAAACAAAACCCAAACTCATATAGACACAGAGAAGATTCGTGGTTGCCAGAAGGGATGGGGGTTGGGTGAAATGGTTAAAGGGGATTAAGTATAAATCTCCATTTTAAAAAAATTAAGCATGGGGATGTGATGCACAGCACAGGAAATGCAGTCAATAATACTGTACTAATTTAGTAAGGTGACTAAGATGGTAGATAACTAGACTTATCTGGTGACCATTTTGCCATGTATATACATGTTAAATTATATATGTTATACACCTGAAACTAATAAAATAGTGCATAGCAATTATACCTCAATAAATAAATAAGAAAGAAAATTTGGGACTCTGATTTAGAGTAAATGAAGCACAGATTTGGAGAAAGGGAAAAAAAAACTTTAGCTACCATTGATGAGTTACTGAATTGCACTAATAAGCAAAAGCCTATAACTGTAATTTAATACACTATACCTATCAACTAAGGCTCTAGCAATCTAAGAAAAAACTATACTTTAAATATCTATTGAGCACCTGTAATGTAATGTATGTAGAAAAATAGTACTATCACAAGCACTTTGTCTTCACATAACAGTCTCTTGAAAAGTGTAGACACTCTGTTTTCTGAAATAGATATGTAAGTTAATGTCCATGGGAAAAAACATCATATAGAAACTCTGAAGTTAATATTCTCATAAAATAAGTCTTCATGAAACAACAATCTCAATTTTGCTTTGTAAATTTTAGGTTTTGATATGTTGTGTTTTCCAACTGAAACACAGCTAATCTTGCATTTGTATATGTTTAAAATTTTCAAAAGCCTATCCTACACTCATCTTGTTCTATCCTCCTAATATATCCCCATAAGAGACAAGAGAATTAAATAAACCTGATTTTTACAAAAAAAAAAAAAAAACACAAAAAATACCAGAACAGTATGACAATTTTGTAATGAGAATCTATCGTCTATGATCACACAGGAAATTTCTTAGAAGTATTTCCTTTTAAATCTGTACAAAATTTTGTGTATCAAACCTACTCCACAAAAATAGTAAAAGATTTTTGTGATATCTGGTCCCATAAGAATTTATATTTACATGCAGTATACTAAATAATACTTAAGAAGGAGAGTCTCAGTGTTTAAAAATCGGTAACTGGATGCCGTCTTCCAAAATTATCTAGTTGTCAATTTAAATGCTTCATCATCAAATGAAAGACTTCTGTGTTGTTATAGAGCAAAAGTTCCAAAACCTTTTTTCAAAATGTCTATTTTATTTGTAGTTTCTGAAGATAATGGGAAAAGACTACCTAAAAATAACAATTTTAAGTGCTTTTTTAAATGTTTTGTATTATTTTACTTTCTAAATTCCTTGCATTATTTTAACAGACTAGGCAAACTTCTAAAATTTGACATGTACAGACTAGAAATTATTTTCTGTCCAAAAATATGACCCAAATTTAAGTTTTTCACTTAAAATAGCAAGGTTTTGTCTCTTTCACATAATAATGAATTTTAATAGATATTGTAGAATAATAATATGATTATTTTAGCCACCTCAAAACTTTGAGAAAACAATTTATCCTTCCTACAAGCTAATGAATTATCCATCATATTGAGTTAGGATTAAACATCAAATTAATAAAAATTAAAATGTAACCTGCACATCATATCAAATATAATATGGTGAAAACGACTACCATAGAAGTATTTCTAAATATACAATGCCTCAACCAAAACATTACTTTAACAAATGACAAGTGGGAAAAGGCACGCATTAAATCGGGAAAACAGAGTATTATTTTTAAATAGTGTATTATTTGAAGACAAAACAAAAGATCAGGAATTGGTACACTTGCATGGCACATGCAGACATGGTTGTAAGATTCCCTAATTTAGTTCTGCTAAGGTCTGGAAATGTTTTGTAAACACATGACTCCTGTTTTATTTCCAAAGATCTTGGAAGAAAACGTTAAGAATAAAATATATATATTAGAAAAAATACAAAGCAAAAATTCAAATTCAAATGCCCTAAAATATAACCCCCAAAACATAATCTTCCTCAATTACTTATTTATTGTGCCATAAACTTAAATAGCTTAAAAACACGTAAACAAAGTATTTAGAGCTTTCTTTTAAGATAACCAAATTCACCATTACATACAATACATACAATAGCAGAGTTTTGTGAGGACCAAATTAATTCAAGACAAGTAGTATTATTAACTAAACTAGCATAAATTCCTTGAAGAAAGAGGCTGTATTTTAATTTGACTGCACTCTTAGTGCTAAACTAGTGCTTAGTACTTTCCAGGTATGTTAGTTGAATAGGTGAAGGAAAAAAGTAGCACATAAAATACACAAATATTTCACATTCTGAAAACGTTTCTACTATATTAATAATCTCATTTAATATGAAGCAAATGAAATATCCAGCAATGCCTAAATTCAGAACATACCTCAATTTGCATCTTCAGATGTGTCTTCAAGTTTGATAACAAAGTAAGAAATAACAATCTACAGATTCAATGCAATTCCTATCAAAATACCAACAGCAGTCTTCAATGAACTAGAGCAAATCATATGGAACCACGAAAGACCCTGAATAGCCAAAGCAACTCTGAGAAGGAAGAATAAAGCAGGCAGAATTACACTCCCCAACTTCAAGCTCTACTACAAAGCCACAGTAATCAAGACAATTTGGTACTGGCACAAGAACAGACCCACAGACCAATGGAACAGACTACAGAGCCCAGATATAAACCAAGCATACATGGTCAATTCATATACAATAAAGGAGCCATGGTCATACAATAGGGAAATGACAGCCTCCTCAACAGCTGGTGTTGGCAAAACTGGACAGCTACATGCAAGAGAATGAAACTGGATTATTGTCTATCCCCATACACAAAAGTAAACTCAAAATGGATCAACGACCTAAATGTAAGCCATGAAACCATAAAACTCTTAGAAAAAAACATAGGCAAAAATCTCTTGAATAGAAACATGAGCAACTTCTTCATGAACATATCTCCACAGGCAAGGGAAACAAAAGCAAAAATGAACAAGTGGGACTATATCAAACTAAAATACTTCTGTGCAGCAAAGGACACCATCAGCGGAACAAAAAGGCATCCTATAGCATGGGAGAATATATTTGTAAATGACATATCAACAAGGGGTTAACATCCAAAATACAGAAAGAACTCACAAGCCTCAACACCTAAAAAGCAAATAACCCGATTAAAAAATGGGCAGAGGATATGAACAGACAATTCTCCAAAGAAGAAATTCAGATGGCCAACAGGCACATGAAAAGATGCTCCACATCACTAATTATCAGGGAAATGCAAGTTAAAACCACAATGAGATATCACCTCACACTATAAGTATGGCCAGCATCAAAAAGACTAAGTACAACAAATGCTGGTGAGGATGCAGAGAAAGGAGAACCCTCCTACACTGCTGGTGGGAATGTAAGCTAGTTCAACCATTGTGTGGAAAGCAATATGGAGGTTCCTCAAAAAACTAAAAATAGAAATACCATTTGAACCGGGAATCCCACTCCTAAGAATTTACCCAAAGAATATAATTTCTCAGATTTAAAAAGACATATGCACCCCTATGTTTATTGCAGCACTATTTACAATAGTCAAGATATGGAGGCAACCTCTAAGTGTCCATCAGTAGATGACTAGATAAAGAAGATGTGGTACATATACACAATGGAATACTATTCAGCTATAAGAAAGAAACAAATCCTAACATTTGCAACAACATGGATGGAGCTAGAGGATATTAAGCTCAGTGAAATAAACCAGGTAGAGAAAGACAAGTACCAAATGATTTCCCTCATTTGTGAAGTATAACAACGAAGTAAAACTGAAGGAACAAGACAGTAACAGACTGACAGACTCCAAGAAGGGACTAGCAGTTACCAAAGGGGAGGGGTGTGGGGAGGGTGGGTGGGGAGGGAGAGAGAAGGGGATTGAGAGGTATTATGATTGGCACACATGGTGCCCCCCATGGGGAAGACAGTGTAGCACCAGAGGACGCAAATAGTGATTCTGTGGCATCTTACTATATTGTTGGGCAGTGACTGCAATGAGGTGGGGTTGGAGCACGATAACATGGGTGAATGTAGTAACCACATTGTTTTTTCATGTGAAACCTTCGTTAAGAGTGTATATCAATAATACCTTAATAAAAAAAAAAGAGGTAACCTGGGTTGCCATTGTCTAGAGTCAATTCACAGAAATATAAAAAATATACATAATATGTAAATATAATATAGCCATATTAAATATGTATTTTTGTGAATTTATTTTTGTTTTACTTAAACAAATGTTACATTATACTCTCAGAAAAAAAAAAAAGGCATCACAGAAAATGTGATCATAGAATGTTTAGCCAAAATAGACCTTGTGTTGCAGTGGACCCATTAGTAGATCCTAGAGGAGCAGCTATACAGGATTCAGATTCAAATTTAGCAGCAGCTGGAAAGGAAAGGAAAGAATTATACTCTTTATATAAAATACTTCAGGTTAACAAGTATGAGTTTCAAAAAAAAGTTGGACCTTTATGAGTGTTAAGAATGAAAAATACTATATATATTGACAAAACAAAATACAAGATTACTAGGAAATATAAATTGCCCATTGCTGCACACTTTATTTGCTATTGTGGTAAGCATCACAGCTTCTTGTGTTCTCACTACAAGATGGAACTACACACGATGAAAATGACACAATTCACCACTGACAATCATATGCTATAAACCAGAAAAACAGACCAACAGATAATTTCCATACAGTCAGGTATACATACCATGACAGGTATAAAACAAGGTGCTATATGAACACACAGAGGGGACATCAGAGTTTTGTGTCAGTATTGTTGGCCATTTGGTGAGGTGACATGTAAATTGATACCTGCAGGACAAGGGAAAGATGTGCCAGATAGAGGGAAGAAGCATCTGCAAAGAGCTAGAGAGGTGACGAAGAACATTTGTGGAACTGTAAGTAGTCTAGTTCGGTGACACGCTACAGCAAAAGGGCAGAGTAGGGTAAGTAGCAAGAGATGAGGCTGAAGGATTTGGCAAGAACCAAATTTGATTTGGGTGTTTTTATTCCTTCCTAAGGAATTTGGAACTTTCCCTGAGGGTAAAAGGTAAAATAAATGACCAAGTCAATGGCTGGAGATTTAAATGTCACCCTTCAAGTGACACTTATTCGAACTGTAATTGTCTATTACTAGATGAGCCTTGGTTTTTTGGCCTTAAATCACTACCAAAAACATGAGAACCTGGCAAAGCCCAGTTCACATCCAGAGAAGTGCAGGATGATAGTTCTATAGGAATAGAAGGAAAGGAAAGGTATACCCAAAAATAAGAACATATCCATGGATGTGTTGAGATTTTTAAGAAGCTATGGAATATGGTGAATAAACGAGGAGTAAGTATATTCTTCATTATGAAAGGATATGCTTTCACATTTTTCTTTACATATGTATAAGAAAAACATATTTTAATGTAATACTTATTATCCAAACAATGGAAAGGGTTGCTATTTACTATTTAGAATTCATTTCAGAAGGCAAGGTCATCTAAATTTAACTCATAAATTTTGGCAACATACCTTCTTTTAGTTCTCTAGTTATATTTTTTTTCCAATTCTTCCTGATCTGCAATAAATCAAAAATGTGTAATTTTTATTATCATAAATAATACATAACTGATGAAATATGGTCTTTTAATAATACTTTTAGAGATAGGATTTGGGGATTGCTTAAATTAAATAGAAAACAATCACATAAAATAAATTTCTGTTTAATTTAGGTAACATATATCAGTAATAGTATTCTGATTAATCTGTCAAAAAGTACAATATTGGTGTATTGATTATGTATAACTTCAGAAAGGTGATATTTTATCTTAATGGTAAGAACAGATTTAAACAATTCAAGTCATACTGAATGCATCATATAATACTAATGCATTACTTTACAATTCTTAGAAAAAATACCCTTTATAGAACTTTAATCAGTGTTTTTACTCTAATGAATTTTTCCTCAAAATGGGCTTACCATTCTTGTACTTTTAGAAAATTAAGATGTTAAGGTATAATCCGTCCTATTAATTTTTCAGCACAGGATCTTAAATACATAAAATGAAAGTGGGACTATCATAAAAGTGTCATGTAAAACTTCTGGCAAAAAAATTAAGTGAAAACATTTTTTTCTATTCGTACTGTGACTACAACATCTCTTTATTCATGTGAACACAAAGATTTCAGAAAAATCTGCTTTAAGAAACAAAAAATAGAGCCTAGATCTGGTTTTCAAACTTCGTTTCTGATCCATAACTTTCTAGAACTAGAAACAAGGAAAATAGTACACAATTCTTCAATGGTAACTTTGTTCCTTTCTGGAAATTAGAGCCAATTTTGGAAACACTTGACTAGTTATACTTATCTACTTAATTATAAAATCTGTGGGAATATTTCAAACTATTACAAGTATCATTATTACAATAAAAGTGTCTTACTACAATAAAAACATCCTTATTTAAACCTTTCTTATAAAATGTACCCTCTAATTGCCCTTCAAAGTAGGATCTAAATTAGCATACTGAACATAATAAACACTGTAATCAGAATGATAATGTGATATGTAATGCTTCTATAAATTTTAGGTGTGAAGACAAGGTTTTTGGCTAGCATGTCTCCCAGTATTTTCAGACACCATTTTCCATAACACTTTTGTGACAATAGCATTATAGACAGGCCTTATAAAAGGAATAAGGTGACAACATTAGTAAACAGGGCCTGTAAAATTAACAACTCAATCCCAATTCAGGAAGAAGTACTTATTGATTGAAACAATTTTATATTACCATTTCTAAACACTATGTAAAATGAAAACCACATTTTCACATAACTTGAAGAAGGGAACTACCAGTATAATGTTAATTACCTTTTCCCAAAAAGCTTTTTTCCTAAATATTTACTTCCTTGACCTTTATGTTGATTTCTGGGTAAGGACTATGTTCTGGTGGTGAAAGTAGCTGAAAGTCTGTTAATCAGAATACATCTGAAATTTTATTTATATTTTTCCACTATTAAAAGTAGAGAAAGGGGAGCAAATTATACAGAAGAAAGTAAGATATCAGCAAGTTTTAATTCAAAACTTTTTTTCATTAGAAGAATTTTCTCATAACTGTTGGTCCTCAAACTATGTCCTTAGAAATCTAAGCTTCCACTAGGACACTGCCACACTTCATCTCTCTAACTGGACAGCTCTCCTTGTCTGTTTTATATAATAGCTTGATGTAATTTTTTCTTTTTTAAAAGAAAGGCTCTATTATTTGAAAGAAAAAATATTTAAGGTATGAAAGTCACTGATCTATTCAAAGTCCCTAATTTTACGTAAGAGGCAACAAAGGCTCAGCGAGAGGGTAGCTTGCCTAAAGTCACAAAACCAATGAGCTGCAGGCCAGGAACAGGCTTTAGGTATTCATACTGAGCCTCAAGTTCTACACCAGCCACTTCCTCAAAATCAGGAAAAATACATATATTTTTAACTGTAACTCAGAGAAAATGAATACGTAAAACCCTGTCACATACCCCAGTAATATTTAGACCTGAGACACAAAATAGCTTTCTAACTAACTTACAAGTTTTAAAGTTATGAATAAAAATAAAGAATAGAAATTAATACCCTATCTCCTATTAGCAGCCAATATACTGAATTTATAAAGCACACATTTTTTTAAACACAGGACAGGGATCTTGAAGATGTAAATCTTTAGTTGGATCAAGCAAGCTGAAATCGAGGAAATTCTTCCTTAGAAGAACTATTCATTTCCACCAAAATCAGTCAACAAGTAAATCATATATGTTATTGGTTGCTTATAGCAAAATTCTAGCAATAAATACATGTTCATTCATTCAACAATAATTTATTGAATTATGTTCATTCTGTTTTTGAGACCAACTTGATAAATACCAAACACATACACACACACACACACACACAATGTTAATATTTTCAGTATCTATTGATGTTTTAAGTTAAAATTTGGTATTTTAAATGTTACAAAAATAAATATAAAAATTTTATGAAATCAAGTAAGTTTGCCCATTTAAACTACTGCAATTCATCATCCGATTGTAAATAGGTTAATGTATGAAGGAAATTCTGACTCTCTCCATCTACTTTGCTAACACCACTCACCCTGTACCAGCGTTCACCTGCAGACTGCCCACCCAATATTCCCAGTGTACCCAACATAGGAGCATCTAAGTATCAACACAGAAAGGGAGAAATCAACAATAATACAATAATTGTAGTGAACTGTAACACCACATTTACATCAATGGATTGATAATCCAGACAGATCAATAAGGAAAAAGTGGCTTGGAATGATACACTACACAGATGGACTTTAATGGGGATATACAAAACATTCCTTCTAAAAAATGCATAATACATTCTTTTGAAATGCACATGGAACATTCTGCAGGACAGATCAGTCAGCCAAAAAAACAAGTTTCAATAAATTTAAGAATACTGAAGTCCTATCAAGCATCTTTTGTAACTACAATGGCATTAAATTAAAAATTAATTATAGGATAAAACCTGTAAAAAACCAACAAGTTAAACATGTTACTAAACAACCAATAGGTTAATAAAGAAATCAAAGAGGAGATCAAAAAATACCTTGGGACAAATTAAAATGGAAACTCAACATTCTAAAATCTTTTGGACACAGCAAAAGCAGTTCTAAGAAGAAAGGTCATAGTAATACAGGCCTACTCAAGAAAGAAGAAAAGCTGCAAGTAAACAATCTTACCTTACTCCTAGAACAGCTAGAAAACATCAGAGCAAACTAAGCACAAAATTAGTAGAAGGAAGGAAATAATAACAGTTACAGTGGAAATAAATAAAATAAAGACTTAAAAAAATAATAGAAAAAAGATCAATGAAACTAGGAGTTGATTCTTTGAAAAGATAAACAAAATTGGTAAACCCTTGGCCAGACTTACTAAGAAAAAAAGAGAAGACCCCAATAAATGAAATCCAAATGAAAGAGAAGATACAACAGCCACCATAAAAATACAAAGGATTATAAGAGACTACTACAAAAAAATATTCCAATTAATTGAACAACCTAGAAAACACAGATAAATCCTTAGAAACACAATCTTCCAAGACTCAATCAGGAGCAAATAGAATATCTGATTAGACTGCTTACCAGTAATGAAATTGAATAATAATTTTTTTAAAAACCTCCCAAGAATAGAAGTCTTCATAGGTGAATTCTACTAAATATTTAAATGAGTTAATACCCATCATCAAAATTTCCAAAAAACTGAAGAGAAAGTACTGCTTCCAAACCAATTCTATGAAGCCAGCATTACACTAATACCAAAACTGGAAAAAGACACTTACCCAAAATAAAAGAAAATTACAGACCAATATCCTTAATGAAAATTGATGCAAAATTCCTTAACAAATGTTAGCAAACAGAATTCAACAATACATGAAAAGGATCATTCACCACAACTGAAATCAATTAGAAAGTCAGTCAAAGCATCTTCAAGTATACCACTGGTGACTGGCAATAATAGTTAATTTCTAAAATCAAATTTAATGCAGTTTTGATTTATTTTTTCAAGATGCAGCTTTCACAAAATTTAAAATGTGTCATTTTTGTTTCATTTATTGAATAGAGTTAACATTAGGTATCTCTTGAAAATAAGAGATCCAAGGACTTTAAAAAAGAAAATTTCTGTCTCCTTTCTTAGAAGCACAAATAATTACGACTTTTACTTAGTGTGTATTAATTAAACAACTCAGAATTTCACAAAATCAAAAACAAGAATTACATCATAAATTTAAAACCCAAGGGGAAAGAAGATAATATAACTAACCTTGAAAAAGTATGTCTCCATTCTGTTTCTTAAAGTTTGTTTGCTGAGGATAGGAATCATTAAAATAGTCTCCTGGAGTAAAGTCTATTGGGCAATAAATGCCAATGAATTCCAACAGAAGTTGGCTCCAGCCCTGGCCTCACAGTAAGAGAGCTGAGTGAAGATATGTTCTGTTTCTCTACAGAAAGTGTGGTATTGATCTCTGCTAGCATCACATTAAACCTGTGGAGATTGCAATAAAAAAATGCTTAGTATTTCATTTTTCACTAAATGATAACTAAATGACTTGCATTTAAAAAGTTACTGTAACAGTAAACAGAATTTCTTATAAAACAGTGTTTCAGCACTGAAAATATGCTGAAGAAGACCTACTGTATTCAATTACAGGTTTAAACTTGTTCTATAGAAGTACATATTTTTCTAGGGCAATTCCTAACTAACAAGTAATTCAAAGTAGGGATGGGAGAGAAATGTCTATCAGTAATATATAGATAGATGGCTTCTGGAATGGCTATTCTGAAGGAGGCCACATAGACCTACTTAGTAATCCCAGTTAGAGATAAAATATAAAGTATCCATCAAAGTCATTTCAAACATTTGCTTTCACCACCCTTTTATGTTTCACTCATTACCCCAAAGAAATTAAGAATTTGGCCCTGAGGCACAATTTAGAGCAACAATCTCTAGGGGAGGCAGAGGGGTGTGGGAAAAATTGAAGTTCCTATGGCCAGGAACCTCACCTGAACCTAAACTACTTGATGATATAATTAGCTTACTGCTTCTAAACATGTGGCAATAAGCTATTACTGACTGAGTCACTAAATAAAGACCTCGGCCTAGTGCTCTGGGCACAGTCAGAGACAGAAGAGGATTATGGATCTGCAGACTGTTGGATGCAGACATGATTCTAGTGCTCAACCTGTAGCTGGGAGAATAGAGCCAGGTATAAACCCTTTTACCCCAAGAATGTTCCACCATCATTTCTCGGGCCTTAGTGAATCCACAGTCAACTTGCCTGGGACTGAAGCCCTCAGGCAAGACAGCTGAGTAGTACTTGGCCCCTTGGATTTGAGAGGTAATCTTTCAAAAAATAGTTAAATTCATTAATATTTTATTTAGGGGAATTCTTTAGGAAGCAATTTTATAATATTCTCACCATCTAAATTACAAAGCTTCAAAAGCACTGAGCTTAAAGACTAGTAGATCAGGTTAACTATGAAAATACTAGGAAAAAATACAAGTCATGTAAAACTAAGAAAAGGGAGAAAGATACAAACTATGTTGGACGATCAATTTAGAGGTAAGTTCAGTTACTAACATCATTTTCCAGAATATATCTAGTTAGCTTTCACTTCCTACTAATCTTATAAACCTGGCTCAATAAAAAGAATGCTTTAGAGGCAAACTAATGAGATTGACTTATTTTGTATGATTCTGTGTTTTGACTTACTCATTTAGTCCAGTTGCAGATGACCTGGTAAATTTTCATTCCTCTAGGTAGAGCTATTTATATTTTTCCAAGTTAGTTTTAATTGAATTTTCTTGAGAAGTTTTTTTGGAGTTCAGATTCTAGGTCTTTAATTCTGAGTTCCATTTGCCTTCTAAATGAAGCATTATAATTCGCTCTCAACTGCTCTAACTTCTCTTATGGTGTTGGTTCTACCTAAAACAAATTAAAAGAATACATTTTTAAATAACTATAATGTGAATAATTATAGCATATATTTTTCTTTAGTTTTGAGTCAATGATTCAGAGAGCAATTTTAAATGTGAAAAAAAGACCTGAAGTTTAACATATTTATTAGAACTTCAGTTGAATTAAATCTGCATTATAAAAATAAACTTGAATCATTTTTATTTCAGTACTCATATGACAATTCAAAGAATAACAGAATCTGTTTAAAATATTTTAAACTAAACAATATTATCCAAGAGTATGGTACAAATTTTTAAATCACAAGTTTTCTTTTCCTCTTACTAGTTTTATACCAACCAGTCTTAAAAATAAAATGATTATCTGATGAGAATCATTCTGAAAGATCAACTTGGTGATAATAATGATGGAAACTGAAATATTTAAATGGAGAAACACACATTACCATCCTTCCCAAAATCTATAAAACCAACTGCTTTAAGTAAAGGAAACAGAGACAATATATATATCCAAAATGTAATCTGCAGTGAAATGAATTAAGGCACATTACAGATTAATAAATTAACCTGTAAAAACCAATTGACTTGTTTTAATTTTTCTGGTATTTCCATCATTCTATGCACTATAACGAGTCAATGAAACATAATGAAGCCCACAGACTGAGTCGGTAGGTTCTGATGACCAAGACTGATGCAAATGGGAGTGAAGTGGAGGAACTGGGTGAGAGAATAAAGGTGCGAATGGAGAAAAGAGGGAATGGGCTCCACCTTTGTCTGCCTGACTTCCCATCATGGCACAGTCAGCAGGATACAAGCTGGACAAAGGCTCTCTAAGAAGCAAAGTGTCTCTCCAGAAGTGGAGAGAAGCAAGTGGTAATATGCAAGATGACATGGAAAGTGTTCTCACAAAATATGATTTGTACTGGCATAAGGATAGACATACAGAAAACTGTGTTAGAATTGAGAATCCAAAGTAAACTCTCACATTTGTGGAGAACTGACTGTCAACAAGGGTGCCAAACAGTTAAATGGAACAAGAACAGTCCTTTTAACACATGGTATTAGGACCACTGAATATCCACATACAGAAGAATAAAATCAGACCTCTACTTCATAGTATATATACAAAGTTAACTCAATATGTAAGAGCTCAAATTATAAAACTCAGGAAAAAAACAAAGATGTATGTCTTAGTGACTAGATTTGGCAATGGTTTTTCAGATATGACACCAAAGGAGAAAAGCAGATTAACTGGACTTCTCCCAGACAGTGAAAAGGGAAGCAATGGAATAGGGGAAATACTTGAAAACCCTTTTTATCTGATAAGGGATTTGCATCTAGGATATAGAAATAACTCTTACAATTCACTTATAAAAAGACAATCCAATATCAACATGAGTAAAGGAATTGAACAGGCAGTTCTTCAAAGAAGATATATGAATGGATAATAAGCATAGGAAAAGATGCTCAACATCATTATTCATCATAAAAATGCAAATCAAAACCACAATGAGGCACCATTTCACACCCACTAGGATGGCTATAATAAAAAACACTGGAACCCTCCACTACCACTTAGGAAAATGTAAAATGGTGCAGCTACTCTGGAAAACAGACTGGCAAGTTCTTCAAAAGGTTAAACAGAGTTATCATACATAAGTATATACCATTCAGAAGTATATACCCAAGAGAAATGAAAGCATAAATAAAAGGCTCTACTGCTAAATCCAAGTTCTCAAACCACTACATTCCCAGCAATTGTTCCTATTTGGCTGCTTTACCAAATACTGTCACAGGGTTAGATAGTATGGCATCTCAGAAAAGCTGACCCAAAGCTTTACATATGTAAATTTCAGTTCTGGCTTCATAATGAAGAAAGGCAAATTTACACTTTTTCTCATAGTGAGGGGGGAAAAAGAGCATTTGATTAAACATTTCTCCTCTATTAGGTTAAGTGCTTTCAATTTTATATTTAATAACTTAAAATACACTTAGAACAAAAGCTTTATTATATCAGTGTTTCTAAGGAGAAATTAATTGATATGGTATAAACAGCTAAAATATTTTAATTGATACAAGGGTAGGTACCATGCATATCAACCGTTATTTTGCAAAGGACAAACTTATACTTAGAAGGACAAGATTTGATGGATTAGATTAAAGATGGCAGCATGACAGGTGAGACAGAGACCTCCTTCTGAAAGCACACATAATATGAAAATATAATTAATACAACTAATCCTAAAAGAGCAACAGGAAACAAGGCTGCATCAGACTACATACACCTGGAGAAAAGAGCAGACCTCATGGAACAGGGTAACATACCAAAGCTGTGACAAGGCAGAACCTAAGCCCTTCCCCCACCCCAGCTCACTGGTGGGAGGAAGAGGAACAGAGCAGGGAGGGAATGGAGGCCTGGGACTGCTGAACACCTAGCACTGGAGATCTGCTCTGGGAGCATGAACCTACATTGCATTGTGCTCTGGTGATTAGTGGAGTTGGAAAACTAAGACAGGTGGAATACCTGGAGAGATGGAGATTCTAGCTGCTTGTGGAAAACAAGAATTCATATCCGGCTGATCTGGACAGGCACTCTGAGAGAATTCCTAACAGCGAGAGGGCTGCTAAAGTGGTAAGGACTGCACAGAGCTTACTGCTCAGGAGAAAGGAAATGTAGACAAAATTGTCTGGGTGAACTCTGCCAAGCAGGTTGGGAACCTAAATGATCTTCAGGGGCTCCATTCCCCTGGCTGGTTACGCAGCTCCAAGGCCCCCCATTGTGATACACAGCCTGGTGTGTCTTCCTCCCAGCTAGCCTGCACCTGGCTCGCAAACCTGCAGCCCCTGCCTGGCATCAGACCACCAGAGGTAAACTCCACCTACAGCAGCTACAAACACAAAACATAGAGGCTTACACGTGTGTGTTCCTTCAGCCCACTGGTTGGGCAGTGGAGACAGGCATAGCAGCCAGGAAGCAGGAAACAGCTCTTTCCTCCCCCCAGGCACCAGCACCACTTCCCCACAACCCCTGAGATCACTCCAGGGGCTAAGCAGCTCCAGAGCATAGAGTTTCTGGGCACTAGAGGGTGCCACAGACAAATATGAAATGTCAAAGGAACCTCATTCAAAGCAAACTTATGAATACATAAGAGAAAGATTCAAATGAAATCGACCTCATGAATCTTCCTGAAATTTCAAAATAAAAATCATTAACATGCTCATGGAGGTACACAAAAATATTCAAGAACTCAAGAACAAATTGAGGACGGAGATCCAATCGTTGAAGAACACAAAGGAGGATACTAAAAGCAGATTAGATGTGGTGGAGGAGACGATAAAGAAATTAGGGAAGAGGAATACAAAGAAGCTGAGGCACAGAGAGAAAAAAGGATCTATAGAAATGAAAGAATACTGAGAGAACTGTGTGACTAATACAAACAGAACAATATTCGTATTATAGCGGCACCAAAAGAAGAGAAAGAAAAAGAGATAGAAAGTGTCTTTGAGGATGTAATTGCTGAAAATTTCCCCAATCTGGGGAAGGAGATAGTCTCTCAGGCCATGGAGTTGCACAGATCTCTCAACACAAGGGACCAAAGGAGGACAACACCAAGACATATAATAATTAAAATGGCAAAAATCAAGGATAAGGACAGACTATTAAAAAGCAGCCAGAGAGAGAAATAAGATCACATACAAAGGAAAACCCATCAGGCTATCATCAGACTTCTCAGCAGAAACCTTAGGGGCCAGAAGGGAGTGGAATGATGTATTTAATGCAATGAAGCAGAAGGGCCTCGAAACAAGATTACTTAATCTGGCAAGATTATCATTTAAATTTGAAGGAGGGATTAAACAATTTCCAGCTAAGTAAAAGCTGAGAGAATTTAGCTCCCACAAAGCATCGCTACACTGTATATTAGAGGGACTGCTATAGATGGAAGTGTTCCTAAGGTTATAGCTGTCAACAGAAGTAATAAAAAGGAATAGACAAAGAGTACAGAATGTGACACCTAATATATAAAGAATGGAGGAGGAAAAAATCTAAAGGTTGTGTTTGTAATAGCATACTGAGTGAGTTAAGTTAGACTCTTAGATAGCAAGGAAGTTACCCTTGAACCTTTGGTAACTGCGAATCTAAAGCCTGCAATGGCAATAAGTACATACCTACTAATAATGACCCTAAACGTAAATGGTCTGAATGCACCAATCAAAAGACATAGAGTCACTGAATGGATAAAAAAAAAAGCCCCAACTATATGCTGCCTACAAGAGACTTACTTCAAATGCAAAGACATACACAAACTAAAAGTGAAGAGATGGAAAAAGATATTTCATGCAATAGTGAGAAAAAAGCAGGTGTTGCAGTACTTGTATCAGACAAAACAGACTTCAAAACAAAGAAAGTCACAAGAGACAAAGACAGACATTACATAATGATAAAGGGGTCAATCCAATAAGAGGATATAACCATTATAATATCTATGCACCCAACACACGCACACCTACTTCTGTGAAACAAACACTAAAAGAATTAAAAGAGGAAATAGAATGCAATGCTTTCATTCTAGGAGACTTCAACACTCCACTCACTCCAAGGACAGATCCACCAGGCAGAAAATAAGTAAGGAGACACAGGCATTGAACAACACATTAGAACAGATGGCCCTAACAGACATCTACAGAACTCTACACCCAAAAGCAGCAGAATATATTTTCTTCTCAAGTGTACATGGAACATTTTCAAGAATAGATCATATACTAGGCCACAAAAACAGCCTCAGTAAATTTTGAAATTATACCAACCAGCTTCTCAGACCACAATATGAAACTAGAAACAAATTACACAAAGAAAACGAAAAATCCCACAAACACATGGAGGCTTCACAACATGCTCCTAAATAACCAATGGGTCAATGACCAAATAAAAACAGAGACCAAGCAATATACGGAGACAAATGACAACAATAATTCAACAACGCAAAATCTGTGGCATGCAGTGAAGGCAGTGCTAAGAGGGAAGTATATTGCAATACAGGACTACCTCAGGAAAGAACTATTCCATATGAACAGTCTAAACTCACAATTAATGAAAGTATAAAAAGAAGAACAAATGAGGCCAAAAGTCAGCAGATGGAGGGGCATAATAAAGATTAGAGCATAAATAAATAAAATCGAGAAGAATAAAACAACAGAAAAAAATCAATGAAAGCAAGAGCTGGTTCTTCGAGAAAATATTCAAAAACAGATAAACCCCAAGCCAGATGTACCAAGAAAAATAGAGAGTCTTCACACATAAACAGAATCAGAAATGAGAAAGGAAAAATCACTACGGACACCACAGAAATACAAAGAAGTATTAGTGAATACTATGAAAAATTATATGCTAACAAACTGGATAACCTAGAAGAAATGGACAACTTCTAGAAAAATACAACCTTCCAAGGCTTACCCAGGGAGAAACAGAAAATCTGAACAGACCAATCACTAGCAATGAAATTGAACTGGTAATCAAAAAACTACCTAAGAACAAAACACCTGTCCCAGTGACTTCACTGCCTACTTTTATGAAACATTTAGTGAAGACCTAATACTCATCCTCCTTAAAGTTTTCCAAAAAGTAGAAGAGGAATACCTCCAAACTCACTCTATGAGGCAAGTGTCACCCTAATACCAAAACCAGGCAAACACACCACAAAAAAGGAAATTACATACCAATATCCCTGATGAACATAGACGTAAAAATACTCAACAAAATATTAGCAAACTGAATTCAAAAACACATCAAAAAGATCATCCATCATGATCAAGTAGGATTTATTCCAGGGATGCAAGGATGGTACAATATTAGAAAATCCATCAATATCATCCACCATATCAACAAAACCACATCATAATCTCCATAGATGCTGAAAAAGCATTCGACAAAATTCAACATCCATTCATGATAAAAGCACTCAACAAAATGGGTATAGAGGACAAGTAACTCAACATAATAAAAGCCATATACGACAAACCCACAGCCAACATCATACTTAACAGGGAGAAGCTGAAAGCCTTTCCTTTAAGAATGGGAACAAGATAAGGATGCCCACTCTCTCCACTTTAATTCAGCATAGTACTGGAGGTCCTTGCCACAGCAATCAGACAATAAAAAGAAATAAAAGGCATCCAGATTAGTAAGGAAGAAGTCAAACTGTCCCTGTTTGCAGATGACATGATATTGTACATAAAAAAACACTAAAGAATCCACTCCAAAACTACTAGATCTAATATCTGAATTCAGCAATGTTGCAGGAAACAACATTAATACAGAAATCTGTTGCACTCCTATACACTAATGATGAACTAGCAGAAAGAGAAATCAGGAAAACAATTCCACTCACAATTGCATCAAAAAGAATAAAATGCCTAGGAATAAACCTAACCAAGGAAGTGAAAGACCTATACACTGAAAACTACAAGACACTCCTAAGAGAAATTAAAGAGGACACTAATAAATGGAAATTCATCCCATGCTCTTGGGTAGGAAGAAGTAATATTGTCAAAATTGGCCATCCTGCCTAAAGCAATCTACAGATTCAATGCAGTCCCTAGTAAAATACTGACAGCATTCTTTAATGAACTGGAACAAATAGTTGTAAAATTCGTATGGAACCACAAGAGACCCCGAATAGCCAAAGCAATACTGAGAAGGAAGAATAAAGCAGGGGGGATCTCGCTTCCCAACTTCAAGATCTACTACAAAGCCACAGTAATCAAGACAATTTGGTACTGGCACAAGAACAGACCCAGAGATTAGTGGAACAGAATAGAGAGTCCAGATATTAACCCAAGCATATATGGCCAATCAATATATGATAAAGGAGCCATGGACATACGGTGGGGCAACTGACAGCCTCTTCAACAACTGGTGGTGGCAAAACTGGACAGCTACATGCAAGAGAATGAAACTGGATTATTGTCTAACTCCATATACAAAAGTAAACTCAAAATGTATCAAAGACCTGAATGTAAGTCATGAAACCATAAAACTCTTAGAAGACAACATAGGCAAAACTTTCCTGAGAAAAAAAATGAGCAACTTTTTACTGAACATATCTCCTCAGGCAAGAGAATCAAAAGCAAAAATGAACACATGGTACTACATCAAGCTGAAAAGCTTCTTCTGTACAGCAAAAGACACCATCAGCGGAACAAAAAGGCATCCTGTAGTATGGAAGAATATATTTGTAAATGACATATCCGACAAGGGGTTAACATCCAAAATACAGAAAGAACTCACATGCCTCAACACCTAAAAAACAAATAACCCGATTAAAATATGGGCAGAGGATATGAACAGGCAATTCTCCAAAGAAGAAATTCAGACGGCCAGCAGGCACAGGGTAAGATGCTCCATATCACTAATTATCAGGGAAATGCAAATTAAAACCACAATGAGATATCACCTCACACCAGTTAGGATGGCCAGCATCAAAAAAACTAAGACTAACAAATGCTAGTGAGGATGTGGAGAAAGGGGAACCCTCCAACACTGCTGGTGGGAATGTAAACTAGTTCAACCATTGTGGAAAGCAATATGGAGGTTCCTCAAAAAACTAAAAATAGAAATACCATTTGACCGAGGAATTCCACTCCTAGGAATTTACTCACAGAATACAAGTTCTCAGATTCAAAAAGACACATGCACCCCTATGTTTATTGCAGCACTATTTACAGTAGCCAAGATACAGAAGCACCCTAAGTGTCCATCAGTAAATGACTGGATAAAGAAGACATGGTACATATACACAATGGAATACTATTCAGCCATAAGAAAGAAACAAATCCTAACATTTGCAACAACATGGATGGAGCTGGAGGACTTTATGCTCAGTGAAATAAGCCAGGCGGAGAAGGACAAGTACCTAATGATTTCCCTTATTTGTGGAGTATAACAACAAAGCAAAACTGAAGCAACAAAACAGCAGCCGATTCACAGACTCCAAGGGACTAGAGGTTATCAAAGGGGAGGCATGGGGGAGAGCGGGTAGAGGAGGAGGGAAACGGGGATTGAGGGGTATTACAATTGTCACACATGGTGTGGGGTGAATCATGAGGAAGACAGTGTAGCACAAGAAGGCAAATAGTGACTCTGTGGCATTATACTACACTGATGGGCAGTTAGTTATTTCAATGGGGCATGAGGGGAATTCGATAATATGGATCAATGCCGTAACCACATTGTTTTTCTTGTGAATCCTCATAAGAGTGTGTATCAATAATATCCTAATAAAAATAAAAAATAAAAAATAAAAAACAGGACAGGGATGCAATCAGCAAATCCAGAAAGAAAGACTCAAGCAGACGATTCAGTAGTTTTCCACAGCAAAATTACAAGGGGGGAGAAAAGAAAGTAAAAAGAAGGGAGAATCTATGTATTAAAATTCTGTGTGTGCTTTTGGCCAAGATGATGTAATAGACCAGATTTTTACCCTCCCCCTTGAAACACCAAAAAAACCCCACAAAATACATAAAACAATGGTCTTCCAGAGAATGGACATGGGTGACAAAGGACAACAATAAAGATCAACCCTGTAACTGTCTCATCTTACTGTTCTGAAAGGGTTCCCAGGCCATGAAGTCAGGAGAATGAACAATTACTTCACCAAAGAAGATATGGGGATGGCAAATAAGCACATAAAGAAAATGTTCAGTATCATTTGTCAGTAGGCAAATATAAGTTAAAACCACAATGAGATACCACCACACACACACAATAGAATTCCTAAAATTTTAAAAACTGATCATAAGTGCTAGCAAGGCTGTGGAACAACTGGAATTCTTATATACTGCTAGTAGGAATTAAAACTGTAAAACCACTTTGGAAAAGTTGGCAGTATCTTTAAAAATTAAGTATACAACTACTATATGATTCCATTCCTGAGTACAAGAGAAAAGAAAATATATGATCACAAAAAGACTGTATATGAATATTCACAGCAGCTTTATTTGTCATAGCCAAACAAATGTCCCTCAAGAGGTGAATGGATTAAAGAAAACCTAGTATATCCACACAATATACTACTACTACTCAGTAATAAAAATCATTAATTGATACATGCAAAATGTAGATGTCTCCGAAAAAATTATGCTAAAGAAGATAGGTAAAATAGTATAAAATTCAAGATTTCATTCATTTAAAACTCTAGAAAATGCAAACTAATCTATAGGAACAGAAAAGTGGACCAGTGATTGTTTAGGGTAAAGGGGATGGGAGGAGGGGTTACAAAGGGGCATGAAGAAACTCTGGGGCATGATGGATATATTCAGTATTTTGATTGTGGTGGTAACTTCACAGGTGTATACATATGTCAAAACTAATCAAACTGCACTTTCAATGACAGTTTACTGAATGTCAATTATACCTCAATAGTTTTTTTTTTTTTAATAATTAAAGCAGAGATTCAAACATATGTTTGTATACTCGTCTTCATAAAACATTCACAATAGCCAAGAGATGGAAGCAACCCCAGTGGCCATTGACAAATGATGGATAAACAAAAGGTGGCCTGTAGTAATGGAATATCATTCATCCTTGCAAAGGAAGGAAGCTCTGACACCCACTGCAACATGCTTGAACCTGGAAGGCATTATGCTAAAAAGGACAAATATTGTATGATTCCGTTTATATGAGGTGCCTCAAGTAGTCACATCCACAGAGAGAAAGTACATTCTACTGCTGGTTGCCCGGGCCTGGGAGAGGCGGGAATGGAGAGCTACTGTTTGATATAGAATAGAGCTTGAGTTTGAGAGGATTTAGAAATTCTAAAGATGCAGCCCCTGGTGATGGTTGCACAACAGTGTGAATGTACTTAGTGACACACCTGGACACTCAAAAATAGTCAAAATGGCAAATTTTGTGTTATATACATTTTGCTACAAAAAGAAAAGCAGTAATAATAATAATACAGAGGACAAGCGCATGGGATAGAGATGAAATTCTGTGGCTGAGAGTTGATGATGGTTGAAGTAAAATGATGGGTACATGGGGATTCATTGAACTCTTCTCTCTACTTCTGTTCAAGCTTGAAATTTTCCATAATGAAAATATTTTTGCACCAAAACAAGATTTATACAAAGAAACAAAATTCAGTTTAAAAGAAAAAAAGTTAAAACAAAAATGGCTAATAATATTCATCAGAAAAATACTATCACAAAGAAGATGGAAACGATGAACAAAAATTGTGTCCCCGATTTCCACAGCCTAAGAGAGATACCTAGTTAGGACCTTATGATGAGATGGAGAGCCGACGGTAAAGATAAGCTTCAGCTAGAAATGCCGAGAAAAAAAATTCTTCGGAAAAGCAGCTCTCCCCGGCGAGAGGATCTGTCTGTGGTGCTTACCCGTCTCTGAGACCAGGTAACAACTCCACAAAGGCACCTGCCGCCCAGCTTGCCGCCAGTTCCAGGTCTCCCACGGCGGCAAGTAGATGCCCGCTCGTGCCCGGAGCCCCCGGCTGCCCCGCCAGCTCCCCACGGAACGTGGGCCGCACTCCCAGGGCTCGCCTCGCAGTGGCCAGCCTGGACCCGAAGAGCGGGGACGCGCCTCGCGCCTCCGTCCAGCCGTCCCCCATTGCGCGGGCGCGCCTCGCCGGCGGCCCATCCCAGTCCGCCCGCGGCGCTCTCAGCCGGGACCCGCGCACACGGGCGCACCGACGACACGCAGCCCGCAGCCCGCCGACACCCACCGCGCGTCCGCAGCCCGGGCCGGCCCAAGCCGCGGGGCCGAGCGACAGCGACCGCGCCGGCCGCGGCGCGCTGCAGGTACTTTGCAGGGTCCGCGCCGGGCACAAGTTACTTCCCCGGCTCCCGGGGGCCTCCGCGCTAAGGGAGGCTAACACGGAGGGGGATGAGGAGACGAGGAGGCGCCGAGGGGCAAGAGAGTGGGGAAACGCGCGGAAAGAGCAACAGCCGCTCCACCCAGACCAGAAACTGGCCGGCCGCGGCCCGGCTGCCCGCCCAGCGCCGGGGATGCGGCGGCGGTGAACCGTCCCGGGGGGCGGCAGCCGGAGAGAGACCCGGGAAAAGACTTAAAGAGTCAGGGCGAGCGGAGCGGCCCCGGCGCGGGTCCGGCAGCTGCAGCGGCGGAAGGGGGCAGAGAGCGCTCCGTTCCACTTGGCCGTCCCTGCTCCAGACGCCCCGGCTCCCCGGTCCCCTCTGTTACTCACTGTTACTGCGCCGCGGGCTCGTAGACTTTCTGCGCTGACTCCCGGGGCCATCCGTCTGCTCCTCCTCCGACCGTCGGACTGTTCGAGCCACCTCCTGCGCCTCCCGGCTCCGCACCTGGTTTACGACACTCGTGACTTTACGACATCACGTTCCTCAGACCTAGAGCTCTTCGCTCGCTCTACGGCGGAAACCTTGTTGCCACGGCAAGGACTGTTTGCGCCAAAGGAAGAAGACGCTGAGTCTACGCCCAGCGGTGAGGGAAACGCCAACTTTTTGTTAATTTCCAGTCTTTCACCCTTCCCTGCATCCATGTGTTGCATTGCACTGGATATACAATAGCATATTAAATAATTTATTTGCATGTAACATTGTCTTGAATGATCATTTAATGGCTTTGTAAAAGCATCATATGAAAATACTGGTGTTCTTTAAAAATACGACAACTCCCTATGAATGCATTCAACTGTATTTAGTTGCCAGCTTCTGTGAATATTTTTAATTGGCTAATCCTCCAAATTAGTGTGTAGTGAAGTTCGGTGAGCAACTTCTGGCTGCAAGGTGAGGCAACGTGAGTGTTCCTGGAAAATGTAATAGCTCTTTGTTGGATGTACAAAATTTTATTAGACATAATTGAATACGTTTTGAACTTGATTTTTAAAACATTGTAATAGAAACTCTATATTATTAGGGTGACTTGCAATGTTTCATGTAAGAAGTTTGGTAGCTCTCCATGCCCTGTGGGAGGGATGCTCAGCAAATATTTCTGAGGTTCCTCTCTAGCCCTGTATGTCTGTATATATAGAACCATACATAGCCATCTATTCTGCTATATTTCATCATGAGGATGCATGAAACTTTCAGTGGGTCTTGTAACCTCCAGGAGTAGCCAGATAGAAAACATAATATTCCTCCCTCTGCTTTCAGATCCCCAAAATGTAAAATTTTATCTCACTCCGTTGCTAGAAATCAGCCTGGGAGGTGAGCATAGATTCCTTTCTCTGGGGACCCTCCCTGATCTAAAATCTTCCCTCTAGTTTCCTTTCTCTATTCAGCTTGAAGCATTTTTATCAAGTATGGGAAAATGGTGGGATATGGATGGCAGGAAATGTAAGTTTTACCTAATTGAAACTTTCAGCTTTCTTTTCCTTTTACATCTGAATCTAGTCTTATGAACTAAAAAGCCAGAATTGTTAACTTTCTTCTCTGTTTCCTCTGTTACTCTCCCCAGTGTAGAGCAGCCTCTGATGCCCCATTAAATAGAAAGAAATTTGTTTGTAATTGAGTATTCCTATAATGATCCATGTGTCACCCTGCCTATGTCAAGATATAATCTCTAAAAATAAATAACTTACACCATATGCAAAAATCAACAACATAAATATAAGAGCTAAAATCATAAAATTCTTATGCCACTACAGAACCAGCAGGCAAAGTTAGTTCTTTCAGCTTCAGTTTGAAAACTCCTAGGGGAAGGACTCAGTGATTTTTATTGTCTCATCACCCCTTAGGCAAGTCCCTAAGGTCAAAACACTATGAGGCACTGTGTTTGGCCCAGCTTTGGTCATGTGCCTACCCTTGTGGCCAAAGTGGGTGTGTCCTCAGATAAAGAAGAGTGTCACAGGAAGATTCTGGGCCAATATTGAGTCCTTACTGAATAGCTTTCCCTTTCTTCCCAGTGTATGTAAAATAAGAGTTCTCTGCAGTAGCATACAGAACAACTAGGCCAACTTTATGCAAAGTGAATCTTTTCTGTGTATTTCTGTGAGAATTTCTGAGTATTTTTAAGTTACTTGGGTGTATTTTCATATCTCTAGATTGTCACTTCAAGAAAAAGTAAAGTTGGATAGTAGCAGGGTATCAAGAATCCTATGAGAAAATAAAAGTTCAGGTTTTTCTTAATTCTTCCAGTACTATACATCAGTGCCCCTTCCCTTGGCACATCTCTTGGGCAATGGATGAGCATGAAACTTGCTACTAACTTCCAAGCATTGCTGGAGTAGGAAAATTCATCATTATCAGTTTTTTCCTCCTATTTAAGGGGGTGCGTGAAAGGATACTATGTTTTAATAGGAAAAAAATGTTCAATATTTGAAAAGTTGATTGTGAAAGTCTGACTTCCAGGGACATTGGTGCTGGGCCTTTTGAAACATTTGGAATTAAAGTGGAGAATAGAAAAAGGGGCATATATAAGTATGTTTACTTATGTATCCAGAAAATAGCTCTGGAAAGACACCAAAAATATAAGAAAAAACAGTAACATTGATTACCTCCTAGGAAGAGAACTTATGGGTAGCTAAGGACAGAGGATAGGACTGGAAATGTCACAGTATGCATTTTTATGTCCTTCGAATTTTGAATTATTTGAATGTATTGCTTATTCAAAATATAAATAGAAAAACATTTTAATTAAAAAGACAGAGACTATCTACAATCTGCTAAGCTAGTGCCCCAAAATAGAGGGGAGGAACATGACCACTGGGGAAATGGGAAGCTGATCTGGCACCCTGGTCCACAGAAAGTATGAAATCTGGATTAGACATATAGGTTAGGAAGTCATCAGTGTTGAAGTTGTAATTAAAGCAATGGGTAAGTGTGCGTAGACAATCTTGGGGTGGTTATACAGAAAAAGAAGTTACCAAGGAAGGTTGAGAAAGCTTGATCAAGCACAGAATAATCACGGGAGAGTTGTATTAGAGCAACCAAGAGAGGTAGTGAGAGCTCAACAGTATTAAATGAAGACTCTTATGTGCTTTTTATCCTTATTTTATCCATTATTGTATTATATAACATTAAATTCTCAACAAAGTGACTGCTTATTACCAATTTCATTCTGAAAGATTGCTCACAAATACTAGAAGTCTGAATTCCTAACAAATCACCATTAAAAGGCATTAACATTATAGGCAGTTACTGAAAACATTTTAAGAATTATTCTTTGAAAATGTATTTTTTAGTTTTATTATTAATAGGAGATTGACCACACGTTTTTTGGTACTCCTTTCCAAGATCCAGCAAAAAATAATATAACGTATACAGAGGTATAGGTTAAAAAATAATAGTAAAAGGTATAAGCCTGAGAAAACAGAGTACAAGGCAAGATTGCAGAGATTTTAACCAAATTTTTTAAGACAACAGATGGAACTAGGGTAGTGATAAACTATAGCCTAAAATTGCTGCAGGAAGGGGAGAGAGCCAAGTCACATAACCTTTTGAGAACATTGGTATTGGAGGCACTAGGTACTGCAGAAGATGGGGGACCGCTATGTTCTAAAACTAGGATTGCTGAAAGCTTGTATGTGCAACGTAGCTCAGTGCTACACAGCCAGGCAACCACCACCCCCAAAAACAGACCAAGGTCTATTCTTGGAGGTAAAAGGCAGAAAAAAAAAAGTGAAAGTAAGAACAGTAGACCTCCATTCCCCTTTTTTTACCTGTCCCCAGAACAGTGGCTTCCACATAGATGAATGTTAGGTAGAAGTTTAGAAATTTCATCTAGAGAGAAAAGTGAATGATCTGGAGAAAGAAACCTTCGCATACAGTTATACGTGGGTTCTCCAGCTGAATGGCCACAACTCCAGTAAAGCCTGCAACTTGACAAATACACCCATATGCCCAATCCGCACATAGTTTCCAAACAGTATCTATTAATATAAACAAATCCAAAGATCATCAGCAATGAAAGAGCAAAACAAGCAGGAGTAAGGAAAAATGTAGAGAAAAATATATAATTATTAGTATCCTTAGAGAAATAAGGGTATTAAAATTTATAAAACAAGAACAGGATAATAAGAAAAATAGCTCTATGAAAAAGCCTGAGATAGAAGAGATAGAAGACTTTAGGAGGAAACCAAGAGGTACAATATCAAAGCAAAGCAATAGGTTCTCCAGAGAAAAAACTGAAAATATAAATTATAAAAGAAGAAATAGAAAAAATTTCCCAGACTGAAGGACACAAGTCTCAGCTGAATGTGTCTACACAGTGCCAAACAATGTAAAATATATATATAAAGCAATCCACATTAGATCATACCATTATAAAATTTCAGAACATCAGTGATAGCAGCTTTTAAAAGATACTAGGTTGTGGGTATGGTGGTAGCATTGTGGATTTGGAGTTACTTAAAAGGGAGCATGAATCAAAATGGCACTGCCTTTTTCAATGGATATAAGGACATAATGCCTTAAAAAATCTGAGGAAGAAATTACTTGTGTCCTAAAAGTTTATAACCAACCAAAATATCAACGGTGTGAATCTAAGGACTCAAAAATGTATCTGCCATACATATCTCTTTAGGGAACTGCTGGACAATGAACTCCAGAAAAACAAGAAAATAGAAGGCACACAATCAAAACAGTAAATCCAACATAGAAAAATGTAAAAAGGAAGTTCTAAGATAAAAGTGTGTCCCAAGCCTGCTCCTGATTGGAGCACAAGGAAATTGGGACTTGAGAGAGAGACTGAGGGGGGAGGGAGGAGGTATAAAATTGATTACCTTGTATGACGCTTTTTTCCCCTCTTGCATGAGGGGAAAAATTGCTGGTGGTCACACAAGAGATGCATTTGAGCAGTTGAAACAATCATCGGTTAATAGAAAACTATACTGGTGAAAAAAATAATGAGGCAATTATTGATTCCAAAAATCAAAAGCTATGCAAGGAAGGAAGTAATTATGAAACACTATCTGACCCCGCAATTTTACAGATAATAAATGCAATTTATAGGCAATAATGTGAACACTGACTAAAAATTGTTTATAGGATATACAGGAAAGGAAATGGGCAGTTGACAGTGCTAAGTCATCACCTATGATAATAGAAAGTCAATAAATTCTAAAATTGACACATCAGGAAGTAGAAGTAGAAGCATTTTATTCATTCACATTAGAAAAATATTTAAAAAGAATGGGGAAAGAAGTTTGGGGTGACTAATGACCATGAAGAAGCAAGCACTCCTCAGAAGAAAATATATTTTCCTGATGTACTTTAAAATGAAGACCAGTCTGGAAAAGCATGTGTAGCTACAAACCAGAGGTTTCCAAATATTAAGTTAGGCTGCAGCAATTCAGGATACATATATATGACTTGACTTTGCTCATGATTATGTTAATACCATGCTATTTCTGGTACTTCATGTTATGAGTGAAATGTATCTGTACTGAAAAACTAGTCAATTAGTTTTCCCATATTTTCCACATGGTTCTAAAAGATATTAATCCATTGAGCATCAATTTTTTCCTTTTAGGGTGAGAATAATAGCTCTCTAGTGGCATACAAAGCAATCTATTAATATTTTCCCAAAGGTTGAAGTAAAATTTCCCCTAGAAGAACGCTCTGGTTTTATACCACAGAAAGCTTGTCAGCGTATGTGTGGAAGTAGAAAATCCAGCTTCCTTCTCCTGCTTCAGTTTTCAAAAATGGTAAAAATACCTATCATAAATGGTGTATCTCAAGATTTTGTATCTAAACCTGAAACTCTAAGGATTGTTAACCATCCATTCTCTCAGGGCAAAATGTGGTCTTGGACCGCTTGCATCACTATCAACTAGGGGACTATTACAAATGCAAATTTCTGGATCCTGCCCAGATTCATTGAACCAGAATTTCTGAAGAGGACCATGAAATGTAATTTTTTCTATCAATCCAGATTATTTTTTTCTTACATCAACAGAATTATACTTTAGTACATTGTTTTTATGTACCAAAGATCAGTGAGATGCACATAAAGTCTCTTACATTTTTTTAATGCTATTGAGAACCTCATCTATTTTATTATCAAACGTTTTTCAGTGACCATAGAACAAAATCAGATTTCAGAGCTAGAAAAAAGTTTTCTCTTTTGTTAACTGGTATGTTTGTTTTATTAAACTAATGCTTGTCAAATTTGACTAATTATCAAAATCATCCGAGAAATTTTTTTTTTGATACACAGCTTCCCAGAACCCATGTAGGATCCATTCATCAGAATCTCCAAGTGAGGAAGGATCCATGTGATAATGACAATTAACCATGTTTCAAAACGCTACATGGGACAACATCTAGTTAATTCACCACGTTCACTTTTCCCCTTGACTTCCTGGAAGCTGGTCTTACAGCAATTTTTCTTTGAATTTAGTTCTTTACTATAATTATTCTCCTTCTCTTTCTCCTGTTTTATTACTTGTCTCATTTAGTATGTTTTTAATGAATTGTAACTTAAGAGGAAATAACTTACTATAATACTATCCTTTGGATCAGCACATCCCTTGCAATAGTATGTAAACCTAAACATATCAGTTATTAGGATTATAGAATGAAAGAATATTGTGAGCTTAAAAGTTACATCATTTGAATTGTATAAAGGCTTCATGGGAAATTATTGTTTGAAAAGCATTCTGAAAAATCACTGCTATTAAATGCTATATACATAAATTAAGCTCCTGATCCCCTTTCAGCTTGTTTACTGTAGGTACTCTCAAAACTAAATACATTGCTCTTTATTCTATTTACATACGACCTCAAAGATCTAAAAGATCTAATTCATTTTAGTAGTATAAACCATTACCACCATGCTAATCAATTTCAAGGTTTATACTTGAGTTGAACCATTCACCAAAGCCCCAGACCTAAATCCTTTGCTATCTATAGAAACTTTTCATTTGGCTGTATCCCAAAGTCCAGACATCAATGGGAAGATACTCAATCCATCTAAACCTTAACAATTCTGCTTACTTCACAATTTCATATTCCTGCTTTCCTCCCTTTCCCAACTCACCATTTGGGTAAACACTATCACCATTCTTCCACATCCCAAATTGAATTAGTCATTGATTATTTCTATTTCTGTATTTTTTTATTTTGATATCATTAATGTACAATTACTTGAACAACATTATGGTTACTAGACTCCCCCTATTATCAAGTCCCCCCATATACCCCATTACAGTCACTGTCCATCAGTGTAGTAAGATGCTATAGAATCATTACTTGTCTTCTTTGTATATATTGCCTTCCCCGTGTTCCCACCCCCCTACATTATGTGTGCTAATCGTAATGCCCCGTTTTCCCCCTTATCCCTCCCTTCCCACCCATCCTCCCCTGTCCCTTTCCCTTTGGTAACTGTCAGTCCATTCTTGGGTTCTGTGAGTCTGCTGCTGTTTTGTTCCCACTGTTTTGTTCCTTCAGTTTGTTTTGTGTTTTTTTTGTTGTTATACTTCACAGATGAGTGAAATCATTTGGTACTTGTCTTTCTCTGCCTGGCTTATTTCACTGAGCATAATGCCCTCTAGCTCCATCCATGTTGTTGCAAATGGTTCGATTTGTTTTCTCTGATGGCTGAATAATATTCCATTGTGTATATGTAACACATCTTCTTTATCCATTCATCTACTGATGGACACTTAAGTTGCTTCCATTTTTTGGCTATTGTAAATAGTGCTGAGATAAACATAAGAGTGCATCTGTCTTTTTCAAACTGGGATGCTGCATTCTTAGGGTAAATTCCTAAGAGTGGAATTCCTAGGTCAAATGGTATTTCTATTTTGAGTTTTTTGGGGAACCTCCATACTGCTTTCCACAGTAGTTGAACTAGTTTACATTACCCCCAGCAGTGGAGGGCTCCCCTTTCTCCACATTCTCACTAACATTTGTTGTTGTTTGTCTTTTGGATGTTGGCCATCCTAACTGGTGTGAGGTGATATCTCATTGTGGTTTTAATTTGCATTTCTCTGATGATTAGTGATGTGGAGCATCTTTACATGTATCTGTTGGCCATCTGAATTTCTTCTTTGGAGAACTGTCTGTTCAGCTCCTCTGCCCATTTTTTTACTGGACTATTAGCTTTTTGTTTGTTCAGGTGTGTGAGCTCTTTATATATTTTGGATATCAACCCTTTATCGGATCTGTCATTTATGAATATATTCTCCCATGCAGTAGATGCCTTTTTGTTCTATTGGTGGTGTCCTTCGCTGTACAGAGCTTTTTAGTTTGATATAGTCCCACTTGTTCATTTTTGCTTTTGTTTCCCTTGCCCAGGGAGATATGTTCATGAAGAAGTCGCTCATGTTTATGTCCAAGAGATTTTTTCCTATATTTTTTTCTAAGAGTTTTATGGTTTCATGACTTACATTCAGGTCTTTGATCCATTTTGAGTTTACTTTTGTGTATGGGGTTAGACAATGATCCAGTTTCATTCTCTTACATGTAGCTGTCCAGTTTTGCCAACACCAGCTGTTGAAGAGGCCGTCATTTCCCCATTGTAGGTCCATGGCTCCTTTATCATATACTAATTGACCATATATGCTTGAGTTTATATCTGGGTGCTCTACTCTGTTCCACTGGTCTATGGGTCTGTTCTTCTACCAGTACCAAATTGTCTTCATTACCATGGCTTTGTAGTAGAGCTTGAAAACAGGGAGCGTAATTCCCCCTGTTTTATTCTTCCTTCTCAGGATTGCTTTGGCTATTCAGGTCCTTTTGTGGTTCCATATGAATTTTACAACTATTTGCTCTAGTTCATTGAAGAATGCTATAGGTATTTTTATAGGGATTGTATTGAATCTGTAGATTGCTTTAGGCAGGATGGCCATTTTGACAATATTAATTCTTCCTAGCCAAGAGCATGGGATGAATTTCCATTTATTAATGTCCTCTTTAATTTCTTTTAAGAGTGTCCCATAGTTTTCAGGGTATAGGTCTTTCACTTCCTTGGTTGGGTTTATTCCTAGGTATTGTATTCTTTTTGATGCAATTGTGAATGGGATTGTTTTCCTGATTACTCTTTCTGTTAGCTCATCATTAGTGTATAGGAATGCAACAGATTTCTGTGTGTTAATTTTGTATCCAGCAACTTTGCTGAATTCAGATATTAGATCTAGTAATTTTGGAGTGGATTCTTTAGGGATTTTTATGTACAATATCATGTCATCTGCAAACAGGGACAGTTTGACTTCTTCCTTGCCAATCTGGATGCTTTTTATTTCTTTGTGTTGTCTGATTGCCGTGGCTAGGACCTCCAGAACTATGTTGAATAAAAGTGGGGAGAGTGGGCATCCTTGTCTTGTTCCTGATCTTAAAGGAAAAGCTTTCAGCTTCTCGCTGTTAAGTATAATGTTGGCTTTGTGTTTGTCATGTATGGCCTTTATTATGTTGAGATACTTGCCCTGTATACCCATTTTGTTGAGTTTTTATTATGAATGGATGTTGAATTTTTTCAAATGCTTTTTCAGCATCTATGGAGATGATCATGTGGTTTTTTTCCTTCTTTTTGTTGATGTAGTGGATGATGTTGATAGATTTCCGAATGTTGTACCATCTTTGCATCCCTAGGATGAATTCCACTTGATCATGATGGATGATCTTTTTGATGTATTTCTGAATTCAGTTTGCTAATATTTTGTTGAGTATTTTTGCATGTATGTTCATCAGGTATATTGGTCTGTAATTTTCTTTTTTTGTGTTGTCTTTGCCTGTTTTTGGTATTAGGGTGATGTTAGCCTCGTAGAATGAGTTTGGGAGTATTCCCTCCTCTTCCTCTTTTTGGAAAACTTTAAGGAGGATGGGTATTAGGTCTTCACTAAATGTTTGATAAAATTCAGCAGTGAAACCATCTAACCAGGAGTTTTTTTCTTAGGTAGTTTTTTGATTACCAATTGAATTTTTTTGCTGGTAATTGGTCTATTCAGATTTTCTGTTTCTTCCTGGGTCAGCTTTGGAAGGTTGTATTTTTCTAGAAAGTTGTCCATTTCTTCTAGGTTATCCAGTTTGTTACCATGTAATTTTTCATAGTATTCTCTCATAATTCTTTGTATTTCTGTGGTGTCTTTGGTGATTTTTTTCTTTCTCATTTCTGATTCTGTTTATGTGTGTAGACTCTCTTTTTTTCTTGATTAGTCTGGCTAGGGGTTTATCTATTTTGTTTATTTTCTCGAAGAACCAGCTCCTGCTTTCATTGATTCTTTCTATTGTTTTATTCTTCTCAATTTTATTTATTTCTTGGAAATTGTTTAATCCCTCCTTCAAATTTAAATGATAACCTCCTTGCCAGGTATAGTATTCTTGGTTCAAGGCTATTCTGCTTCATTGCATTAAATATATCATGCCACTCCCTTCTGACCTGTAAGGTTTCTGCTGGGAAGTCTGATGATAGCCTGATGGGTTTTCCTTTGTATGTGATCTTTTTTCTCTCTCTAGCTGCTTTTAAAAGTCTGTCTTTATCCTTGATCTTTGCCATTTTAATTATTATATGTCTTGCTGTTGTCTTCCTTGGTTCCCTTGTGTTGGGAGATCTCTGCACCCCCATGGCCTGAGAGACTATCTCCTTCCCCAGATTGGGGAAGTTTTCAGTAATTACCTCCTCAATGACACTTTCTATCCCTTTTTCTCTCTCTTCTTCTTCTGATACCCCTATAATACGAATATTGTTCCATTTGGTTTGGTCACACAATTCTCTCAATATTCTTTCATTCTTAGAGATTCTTTTTTCTCTTTGTTCCTCAGCTTCTTTATATTCCTCTTCTCTAATTTCTATTCCATTTACTGTCTCTTATACTACATCTAATCTGCTTTTAAATCCCTCCTTTGTATGTTTCATTTCAGATATGGAATTTCTTAATGATTGAATCTCTGACTTAAACTCGTTCCTGGGTTCTTGAATAGTTTGCTGTACCTCTATAAGCACGTTTATGATTTTTATTTTGAACTCTCTTTCAGGCAAATTGGTGAGTTCAGTTTCATTAGGCCCTTTTTCAGGGGTTTGTGAGATTTTGGTTTGAACCATGTTCTTTTGACTTTTCATAATTTTGTGTGGTGTCCACTAGTGCCCACGAGCTCCAGTCTCTGGAGCTGCTCAGCCCCTAGAGTGAGGTTGGGGGTCATAGGGGAGCGGAGCTGGTGCCTGGGGGGAGGAAAGATCTGTTTCCTGATTCCCATCTGCGGTGCCTGTCTCTGGTGTCAGAGCCAGTGGGCCTTCTATTTCTTTTAATCCCCACTCAGCAGGGCAGTATTTATGTGATAGTTTGAGGATGTAGATGCAATTTGAAGGCCAAGGAAAATGCTGATGGGTGTAAGCTCAGAAAGAGTGATAAATTGCCTAGGAAATGGAAGTGGCTTGCTTCACTGGGACAAAACCTATCATTTTTCTTAGACAGTAGTAGGGATTTATCCCTTTCTATTTTCTTCCCTGGCCTAGGCTCATTTCCCAAATTAAAATAAGCTACTAATCAATTTCCCTGTATGTGGCCCAGTCCAGTTTCCATTCATCATGGTGGCAGTGGCAGTAGTGGTGGTAATGGTTTAGTAATAGTATTTGTCCATGAATTCCTCATCTTTAGAAAAAAGAATGATAATAGTACCCAACTCAATGAGTTGCAAAGAGTACTAAATGTTCATAGTGTTTAGCACAGTGCTTAACACCAAGTAAATATTAGTTGCTGTTAATTTGTTGTTAACATAATATATTCACATATTCCCTTAAGATTATTTCACCTTGACTTATACCAATTAAGCTCTACAAAATGCCATCTTTACTCTTTAGTAAAATCGTACCATAACTTTTTAATTTAAAACACATTCTCCATCTTGGAAATTAAAACTTAATAATTGTAAAATCTTAAACAAGGTATTTTATTGAGCCTCTGTTTCCTGATTTTAAATAGGTATATCATTATATGTTAGGTTGATATGAGGTTTAATTTAATAATGTCTATCAACAGTACTTGGGGGAACTGCAAAGAATTGTATACATTTTAGTTGTTTTTGCTTGTGCTGTAAACTGTCTTAGAGCACAGGGGCTGATGGAAACAAGAAACCAGCTCCAAAGAATCCTTGGCTACCATGCAAGACCCTCCTTCTAACAGGCACTGAGCCATATGCCATTTTTTGATGGCTACAAGATACCAATTTAGTTCAAACAGTCACAAATTCCCTAAGGCATAAGACCTGATTTTTGAAGTAGTTTAGGAAAGCATTTTGCACTGAATGATGCTCTCATTTCATTCTCCTCAGGTGACCATGATCTACTGGGTGTCCTCCCTAGCAGATGTAAGTGCCCAATTATTTTATGAATATCCTGATTCTGCTGCTGTGCCCTGCATGTGCCAACCTCCCCACGAACTGCTTACCTACCATCATATTCTTGTCTGTTCCTGAGAAATAGGACCTTCTTGAAAGTACAACAAATTCAAACTAAGACCCCTTCTCTATCTTTGTCTACTGAGATTATTTCAGAAATCCATCTGTAGTTCTGGAAGGAGGGGGTTCCCTGCCCAGGGCAAGTTCTATATGAATTCAGTGAGACTGAAGAAAGGCAAGGGCAAAAAGTTTGAGGTAAAGGAGGTTACCACATTTATTCTCACAGTGGTCATAGGCAGCCTGGTACACACAGCTGGCTCGAATGCACTCCCCAGGCCAGCTACAGGCTCTGCTCCCAGCACAAGCTTAATCCTCTAGGCAATCAGTCTCATTCTCTCCTCGCTTTCCACTCTCCCCGCGGTACTCCAAGCTCCCTGCTCCCACACTCGAATCTTAATTCTCCAGGGGCACCAGGACTCCACAGCTCTCTCAACACTCTCCCAGCACCCAACTTTCTGCTCCCATGCTCCAGAAGCAACTCTGTGCGTGGGTCCCTGGTGACTGGTGATGGCCTGACCAATTACATACCAGGAACTGAGGGGAGGGGTGAATGGGTGTTTCCTCTCCACCCGTCCCCTGGGTCGGCAGTCCTGTGACTGACCAGCTGCTCTGTCCCTGGTAAACATCGCACCGATGTATGAATAGGTATTTATATGTATATATAATGGGTGCTGTTAAGGCCAGGTGGGAATCTTGATCAGAAAGTTCCCATTTTCCCCCACACCATCTACACAACTCTATAGTCCTCGGTCATTGCCTCAAGTACAAGACACTCCTTCCATCTATGATTCTCATTCACTTATGTTCATACAAACTGTTGGATTTTTTTCCCTGAATCAATCACCACCTATTGTTTCATATTTACATCCAGAACTTTTATACCATGTTCTCTGGAGCACCTACAATATTCATGTTCTTACTGCCCAACACCCTCTCCTCCACACCTTCTGGTAAAAGATTCACCCTACCTACAGGGAAAAGCATGTGACCAAGATGGGCCACAAATATTGACCCAGAAATGATAACCCAACCAAGCCAGCCTACTCCAGGCTTCCTTGGGATTGTTCTCATAGAATCTGCAAGTGACCATGTTCTTTCTCTGCCATGTAAATAAAGTCCATTCACAATAGGAAAAAATAAAGCCAAAACAAAACAGAAGGCAAAAAAACAGAGATATGTTGAGAGAGTCCTGATGAGGTCAAGTGTCTGGCTCTAGTGCCTGAGATCCACCATACTTGGTTCCCAAAGTTTTTCTCTTGAACTGGTTACTTTCAGTCCAGTATATCCTCTTTTCAGTCACAACTAGAAAATTTATAACTAATAAAATTCATTCTACTATAAACTGCCCTATATCCTCCACCATTACCCCAAACATTCCCTTGACCAGTTGCTTTAATTGTATCCTAGCCATCCTTGCAAATAATTCCCTTTGGCCTCAAGAGGGGCTGATAATCTCCTCTCCTCCAAGCCACCCTATTCCTGAAAGCCCCAGCTCCGTGGGCCATGTTTCCCACCACCCTTACTGCTATTACTACTCACTGATTCATTCAAAACAGGACTCTGGCTTACCAGCCTCCTTGCATTGCTCTTATCACCCATGTGGAAGAACTTCCACTCTGATCTCTGACTGCCTTGTTTCTACTGACCTTTCCTCCTCCCCAGGCAAAGCTGGTATACCCTCCAATGTAAAATTAATCCTCTACCTATGTCTTGGAGATCCCAACACCCTAGAGGCTGCAGCCCATCATTTTCCCACCTCTCCCCATCTCTTCAGTCTTTCCTTCTCTTCCCCACTTCTTGTAATCCAAACATGCTCAACTGCCCCATCATCCAAAAGCAAACCCATAACCTACCTTAACTCCCTTCATCTCAAGTTACAGCCCTGCTCGCCTCTGTTGCTAAACTTCTTGAAAGCATTTACACTTCCTGTTTCCACTTCTTCACTTTGCATGTGCCACTTTCAGAATCTGATCTCTCTTCTATCAGAGCAGCATTGACTCAGGCCCTTGATGTCTTAAATAAAGTAAGGTTAAATAAAGTAAAATATGTTACAGGTTAAAGAGGAGAAAACCCATCTTGGGCTGCTTACATTTCTAGAGGTCAGAGGATCACGGTCCTACCCCTAGGGGGACACAGAAGGGGGAAGGTAACAGACTTCTCATAATTATTTCCAGCCAGCTCTGCCTTAACTGCCAGATGCCCTTCTAAGCATGATGTATGATCTCCTGCCAGTCTTTCCCAGTAGAGACAATGCTGCATTACAAATTCAGTTTATAGATTCCATAGCAGTAAAACTTATACTTAAGAAAATTATATAATTTCTAACAATTGATGGAGTAGTTTTGCTTCCTCATAGAAATACAGCTTCTTTCTTGCAATTCAGGGCAACTTTATATGTTTAAAATTTACTGTAATTGATAAAGTAATAGCATGTAAACAGATAAGTGACCTGCTTTTTTTAAAAAATGGACTTTGTGTTTCTATTAAGGCAGGAACCTCAGTCTCTTGACTGGATTAGGTTGAGAATCATTGCTCTCTGGAAGTTTAGGATCTTTCTGGCAAGTGAATATCCTGGAGGATAATTTATATGAAATAAGAATGGGTTCAGCAGACAGATTACTAGCCCTATGACTTTGGGCAAATTAGTTAATCTCTCTGAGCCTCAGTTTCCCCATTTCTAAATTAAAATAAATAACCCTATTTCACAGAGTTTCTGTGAAGACTAAATGATATAATCTATGTGAAGACAAAATACCTGGAACATAGCTGGTATGCAACAAAGTTTTCTTACTCTTCAACCCTTTGTCCAGAGGTTGAAATCCAACAGTCCCCTCTCAGTTCTTACTTCTGTTAGGCACTTCTTGAACTGACTCTAACATTATCTCAGAAGTGTTTTTCATTCTTATGTATTTCTTTTATGGCCAACTAGAGAGAACTTCTTTGAGGGCAAACATCGTCTTTCTGTTTCTTTCATATTTCTCATAATTACTGCAACTCTATGCCACAGATTTTTCAGAATAGACCCAAATCCACATAATCTGCCTTCTTTCCTTTTCTAAATTATTGAAAATATCCTGAGAATCCATGTATTTCAGGGCCCAAGATACACTTGCCAAAAAGTTAGTTACCCAGGACATGGTTACTGTATGTAAGAGCCAGCACTGTGCTGGACACAACTGAGTGATCAGTCTGCTCAGAGAGGCCTCCAGAGCCCCAAGGGCCTTGTAAGAACACCTTCCCCACCACCACGACTCACCCTCAGACGATTTTAATGGAAGTCATCCCTCCCTCTAAATTTAATAGGCCAAGCTAAAATGGAACTGAAATTGGAACTTTCCTCTAAAGACCACCAGGATAATTCCCCCATGCAACAGAGCCCTTTCTGCCTTGGTAACCTTAGGGGAAAACAACACCCCCCTGCCCCCTGTGTCATCCATCCTCACCACATTCTCTTCCCCACATGGCTCTGTTCATACTCTTACTTGAATTAAGCTAAAAGCAACCCCCTCTGCCCACTGAGCCTTTCACTATATCCCATTGAACCCCAGCTGTGTCCTCTGTCAAATCCTCCACACCTTTCACCACTTTCTGAGTATTTTCTTCACCCTCTTGTGCACAAACCTGGCTGCAGCTCTAACTAAAAAGTGAAATCTGCTTTCCCAAGTACCATCTCAGGAGGTGGCTGTTTTTTCCCTCCCACGTCCCACATATCTATGGGTGGAGTGGGTGTTTTTCATGATTCTCATGGCTGCTGACAAATAGTTCTCCCTCACTGGGAACCCCAGCTCTTCTGGAAGCCCATACCATCCAACTATGCCTCCCACTACATGATTATCTGCTACCTGTTCTGACTTCTCTTCATTTGTGCCAGATGTCAGTGCCTGGCTCACTCGCTGGCTCCCTTCCTGTTCTCCAGGTCATTCCTGGTGACTAAATATTCAGGTAAAATGTGTGCTGAGCACCCTGGCCTCTAGGGGTTTTGACTCCTCACTTCCAGTGAGTTCCTCCTCTGTCCTCCTCAGCCACCCACTCCCTACATCACTCCCTCACCATCTCTTGCCCATGACTGCACGACCTCTGAATTCTCTGCCAGCATCCCACTTCCTGACCACTTCCTCCTCAGCCAACTAGCCCCCTTCCAACAACCTTCATCACCATGGGTGCCGCCAGTTCAGAAGCCCAAGCACTACTTCTCTGTCCTCTGCATTTGTCAGAGAACTGCAAGGAGCAGGTGGCACGCTCAGATGTGTTTAACTGGAGGGAGTTTAATGAAGGGCCCTTCCCAGAGGAGGAGCCAGGCTAAGGGAACCAACAGGGGCTGGGGAGCTCCTGGGAACTAGGAATGTGGGAGGCTCTTGCCACTAACAGCCTGAAGAGGCAGGGAAGATGCTGAGGTCTCAGGCCCAGTGAGAGCTGGAACAGTGACAGAAAGGCTGCCTGACAAGGGCTGTGGCCACAGAACACAGGAATGATCAAGGGAGAACAAATCCCTGAAATCCACCTCTGATTATTGGCCAGTGCCTTCCCTTAGCTAAACTCAATTAGAAGTCAGAGGGCAAGGGAGCCCCAGGTGATACAGTCTGCAAAGGTTTGCCTTTCACAGCTGGAAAAGGTGGATTTGGGGTTGGGGGGACAGAGCATAGGAGCACAACCACCCCTCACAGCCTGTACTTCGTCACCCCTGCCCACTCCTTCATACATTCTCAACATCCTTGCCCTCCTTCATACAGGCCTGGCAAAACCAACTCTCTGCCTCCCTCACAGCTGTATTGGAGCAGGGGAATATGACTGGAGACAGTTAAGTGACTATGCTCACTTGTCTCACATTAAATTTATGTCTGCAAATCTCAGGTAGGCTCTGCTGTCTGATTATGTTCCCCTAATCTATTCACCCTCCCACAATTTTACCCCATTCTCTCTTCATACTCTATTATACCATCTCCACTCCTGATGATTTCATTTCATATTTTACTAAGAAAACAGAAGCAATCAGAAGACAACTTTATCTTGCCATGCCAGCCTGTCCACAAACTCTGCTCTCCTGCCTTTTTACTGTGGGTGCTCCTCTTGTGCACTAGATGCCATCACCTGTGGGGGGCACCATGGGAGCCCCAGGCCCTGACTGACCACAGCAGGGGTAGAATGACCTGTCGTGTCTGCCCAGTGCAGCCCCCCACCTGGATGACCAAAACTTTCTCAGGCTGCACCTCAGTCTGCGGCTCTTCCTGCCCAGCCCTCCTTCCCTGTCTTAACTCTGTGTTAGCATGTTTCCTGGATTACCCAAACTGACACAACCACACAACCTCTGTCTTGCCAAATCTGATGGTCATCTCAAATCCCATGGCTGACCAGAGTATGGTGGGTTTATGCAACTGAAGAAAGACCAGAGGGAGTGTTTTCTCAGAAAAGGGTGGAAATAATTAGATTGTAAGGTTTTGGAAAGCAATCTAGTTTTAAAACTCACTTTAGTACAACAGTTAATTTCCAAAAGACCTGAAACACTTCCATTGCACCCTGCACCCAGCAAGTGCTGAAAACACCCATTCTTTTATATGAACCATTTTTGAAGCATTCCCAGACCCAAAAAATAACCTCTCTTAAGCTTATCTTTTACCTTAAAATACATCTTGCTAATGGGTGCCCAAAATAAATCACAGCTTGGGCAGTTGATGCTGAGATGATGAGTATAGTTCCCAGGAGCTTAGTGGTCCCCCCTCCCTGCTCAGGCGCACTCCCTCTGGAATGGCTCACTGCAGAACAAGTGCTCAACACTATTTTTGCTTTTTTGCCTTTTTCCATAAAAGCTAAAATCCTCTTCAGATTTCCTTCAGTTAGTGGAAATGGGTACTGATGTAGGCCTTTTGTGAAAGCCAAGTGGCATAATGTGAACTTTCAAATGGTGGGGGATACCTGTAAATGAATTTCAAGAACAAAGACTAAGTCTGTCTTGTTCACAGACTTAGTCTATATCCCTCATACTTAGGCCATACTTAGTGCATTGCAGGTGCTGTTTAAATAGCTTTAAAATGGGTAACTTTGTAGAGTCAATCCATTTTTATATTTGCTTGTTGGCTAAACTATCTTAAGGTTGTATTCTAGTCCACGAGGAACCATTGTCCTTTTCATTCACTCAATAAAAATATTGAGCACTAAAAATTTGACAGCATAGTACCAAATAGTAGGATATACAAAGATGAGAAGACTCCCCATTCCTGAGGAGCACTAGTCTAGTAGGCAGACTGACAATTAGAATACAGTATGATAATTGCTAATGTTAAAACAAAATTCAGGCAAGTAAATTTGAAGATCTAATTGGCTTTATTAAGTGATTCATGAATCAGGAAGCATCCCCTCTAGTAACAAGATAGATTCTCCAAAAGGTTACAGAAAAGGAGAGGTTTTTAAAGCCAGGACAAGGAAGTCATAAACAGAAAAAAGGATTATTTTGTGTGAGGCCACCTTCGTTTGGGGACAAAAGGGTTTTAGTACTTGGATTACCGCATCTTCCTTTGGGGATGGAGAGGGCACATGGGACATAACCTTATGGATGCTGATTAGAAACTTATAGATTAGTAATTTATAGATACATTTGTGAGGGAGGTTGAAACTGAATTTAGGTTAGGTATTAATCCCCAGTTTGGTGACTAGGCCTGTCAGAAATGATCCCGTGGATATTATTTTGCTGTAAAGAGGAATGAAGTACTGGTACCTGCTACAAGAAGGATAAACCTCAGAAACATTATCCTAAGTAAAAGAAGCCAGTCATAAAAGACCACAATTCTATTCACATTATATCTCAGAATAGGCAAATCTAGTGAGCTGAAAGTAGATTAGTGGTTGCCAAGGGCTGCTGAGACTCTGAGGGATAATGGAGAGTGACTGGTAATGTGTATAAGGTTTATTTTAGGGATGATAAAAATGTTCTAAAGTCAGAATATGGTGATGGTCGCACAACTTTGTAAATATATGAAAAATCATCAAAGTGTACACTTGAAATAGGTGAACTATGTGATATAAATTATATCTCAATAAAGCTGTTTAAAAAAATACATTTGAATCATAAGACTCAGATTGCCTATGTCTGTGAATGAACATCAGTAAAGGATCCAAAGAGATCACGTTTGAATGAGACAAAGGAACAGTAGCAGAGTGTTGGGTGTATGAGAGGAGAAAACGTTCCAGACAGAAGCAGCAGCAGGCACAGCTAGTTCTAGGAGAGTATGGGAATAGAGCATGTCACAGGGTGTATAGCGTGTGAAGTCTCTAATGCTGGTAAAATAGACCAGGGCCTATAGAGGCAGGATTTGGGCCTGTTTGGGTATGCAGGGAACAAATCATAAAGGGTTATTTAGTCATGCTAGCTTTCCATAAAGGAAAAGAGAAATCACTACAAAATTTTGAGGTTAGAAGCATCATTCTAATGCAAAAATTGGAAAGTGATTCGGAGATAAGTGAAACTAGTGTCATTTGAACAGAAAGGAGGAAAACAATTACAGCTAACATTTAGAGCCCTCCATAAGCCTTTCTTTAAATCATCCTGTTTAATTGTTAAAGTAGGTACACCAGGATCTCCTTTGTCTAGATGACATCCACATGGCTTGCTCCCTGACTTCCTGCAGGTCTTCAGGCAAATATAACTTCACCAGGTTTCCCCTTCCCCTTGCTTTAGTTTCCTTTGGGACCCTCATCTCAATTTAACAAGTTTCACTTTTTAAATCTTGTTTTAAGATTCTTCCTCCCAACTAGAATGAAAACCCATCAGAATAGATTCAGTTGTACTTTTCATTCAATTCTGTATCATCAGTGCCTAGCATATGGTAGATGCCCAAAACATTTTTTTAATAAATGAAGAAACTGAGTCTCACAGAGATTAAGTAATTTATCCATGCACATATAGGTAATAAATGGCAGAATTATGATTCAAAAACCCATGTTCCTTTACTAAGTGATTCCACAGAGTTTAATATTGTAGGCCAAAGGTGAGTCCCCTCCTGGGGTTGTGGTAATGGGAAGAGAGAAGAGGGAAGGGGACAGAATTGCCTGGGTTTGATAATAGTTTGGATGTGGATGGATGCTGAAAGGCTCAGTCCAGGAAGATTTTGGTTTCTAGATTTAGCAAATGTGTAAACAGTGGTATAATTCATCAGAAGAATACAAAGGCATCTTGGTTTGGGCAGAAAGATGAAATTAGAGGATATGTCCAATCCACAAACCCTTTATACCATCTCCTTGGATATTACTATGAAGCATTAGTAAATATGAAGCAAGTAACCCAAACTGATCCCAGTGTCTTCAACTGGAGGCCCAGGGGGTGGGGAATTGGTATAGGAGTGGGGATGCGTAGGTGGGATCCTATTCTTTTAAAAAAAACTAGTTCAAAGAATAGAAAAAAGTGCCCAGGAGTGTTTAAATAACTCTTTCAGGTTAATAGTTGAGGCAGACGATAAAAATGAAGAACATAGCGTACCCTTGTGTAGTTAGGCTGTAGTCGTACGTTTAGATTATCTTGGTGGCAGGGGTTTTCAACAAGTGACAGTCAACATGGAAGCAGGCACTGACACCCAAGCTCGGGGAGGCCAGGAAAGCGGGACGGCCAGCGGACTCCGCCACCTTCTAACCTAACTAGTCGCCGGAAACTCATGGCTCACACGACTCCCAACCCCGCCCCAGCGCGGAGCAGGGGGCGCGGGGCTCAGGTTCCTAGCATTGGCCGGGCTGCGGGCTTACGACCTCCGGTCCCCAGGCGGCGCTGTAGGCTCCGAAGGGCGGCCGCTCACGAGCTAGCGCCGTCTCGTCAGTGCGCATGCTCGCCTCTCGTGTGCGCTCCTTTTTTTTTTTTCCCTGGGCTGCCCCGGCGGCTGCGTACTGGCTCTGGGATGGGAAGTGAAGCCCCAGCTAGCGGCAGCGACGGGGCTGTAAGGAGCAGCCAGGGGGAGGCAGCGGCGGCAGCTTGTCGGTGAGCAGCTGGGAAGAGCGGAGCCGGGGCGCCAGCACCTGCAGGCACGGGCTGCGGCTTCACCATGGCGGTTCGCAAGAAGAGCTCCAAGAGTCCCCCGGTCCTGAGCCACGAATTCATCCTGCAGAATCACGCGGATATAGTCTCCTGTGTGGCGATGGTCTTCCTGCTGGGGCTCATGTTCGAGGTGAGCCCGCCCCGCGCCCCAGCCGCCCGCGCGCCCTGCCGCCCCTCACCAGCCTTCCAGCCTCAGCCCCTCGGCCCGCGACTGCGGCGGAGCCGGGCCGGGGAGGTGGCGATCCCCTGGCCGCGAGGAGCGGGCCTGCCTGGCCCCGCGCCGGCCCGGGGGTGCGGAACCCCGGAGGGCCTGCCGCCGCCTGGGCGGACTGGGGGTCGCCGCGTCGCCCCCGGACGCCGCTCACGCCTCCCCTCCCGCCGCTGCCCCTCCCGCCGACCGCGCCGCGCAGTTCCTGGTTCCCGCGAAGGGTTACGTGGCAGCCGGCGAAGGGCCGGCGGGCAGCGGGGGCGGCCCCGGCTGCCGAGCTGGCTCTGGGCGAGTGGGCGGGTGAGGGGATGGCCGGCGGCGCCGTGCGCGTCGGGCGGTGAGGCTGGAGAATGGAGGCCAGGCTTCGGGCGGCCGGAGAGCGCCCCGTGCCGTGGGGGCCTCTTGTAGGACCGAGTTTGGGGCGAACTAGAAACATGGAGCTGGGCGCCCGCAGTCTCCTGTAAGGGCGGTGGCCGCGGGGCTGCGAGGACTGCCTCGGGTTCAGCACTCCGAGGCACACCCGATTGTTTGGGTTCTTGTCTCCCAAAGTGGTGTTAATACCAGTTATCGAACTTTTTGCCGTCGCATTTGCTCTTTTCCTTAAAGAAACGAGGTCTGATACAGAAATCGAGGTTCTGAACAGCAGAGCCAAGGAGTCGAGCAATTTTCTTTTTGTTTCTTGACATATGAGGGGATAGAAATGTCAGGAGTGTGTAAATTCTCTTCCCACGTATCTAATGTTTTGATGACTTATTTAACAGCTGTTGAATGTGGCTTACAAACGTTGCAGGGTGAACGTGCAACATCCTACGGTTTTCCTTCCCTCGCTCCCTGATGCACACGCCCATTCCTTATTTTATTTTCCTTTTTTTCTTTTTAGCTCTTAGGCTTCATCGAACATACTAAATATTTTATTTTTTGTCTCTTTCCTCTTGGAATGTAACCTCAGTAAGGGCAGAAATTTAGGGGTTTTTACTAGTCCGTTTGCAGTGCCTAGAATAGTGCTTGGGATATAGGACTTGCTTAAAAGAATTTGTTGAAAAAGTGACATTAAGAATTCTTGAGAAAAACTGGCGGGATGAGATTGCCAGTCACCAAAAAAATGAATATATTTGTTAAATGGAGCCCAGGTGAGTTTTTTAACTGTTATTATAGGTAAATATTTTAATTTCTTTTCGCTTCTCTTCAAATGGGCTCTCTTTTTTGGGCCCAGATACAGATTTACTAAATTCCTGATAGTGTCATTTATGTCCACTTAGCCCACTACCACCAAAGTCCTCTACCACTAAGGAGGTGGTGGTGGAAGGAAAGGGGAAAGGTAGAAGGAAATTAACGTTTAAGTCTCTGGCTTTGTTTTAGGCTGGGCCTGTGATACTTATCTACTGGGTGACCCAAAGCTGAGCCTCAATTACTCTGTTCTATGTAAGGAAATAACATCACGTGTGCTATTCTCACAGCCACTGTTGCAAGGATCACATAACATGGGTAAAGTCATCTGATGGTTTTTTGAAATATTAAATGAATATATGATATTAAAAATGCAGTGCTAAACATTTGTATTCATTTAATTTTACATTTATATATACTTCCTGCTCTGATATTAAAGTAATAATTATGTATATACAGTATTTTAAACAGTTTTAGAAAACTTGCCTAAGTTGTCCTGCATGGTAAGAGTTCCTGATTTTAAAAATATAGTTTAAGAGTAACACTATCTACAAGGCATATTTGCAGTACTTTGAATGAAATGAAATATAAAAACCAAAAATCCTGATCCTTAGAAATGTTATAATTGTGCTTTTAAATGTTAGCATTCTCTTATATTTCTAGAGAAGTTTGCCACCTATACCTTGCATCACATGTTAATTGTTTTGATTGTGGATTTTCTTTATAGAAATTTATAAAATTGACAAATCTAAATAAGCATAAGAAATATCTAAATAGACGTTTTAGTTCAAAAGAGAGCATTGAAGTAGTATACAGAAGAGGGAAGTTTGCGCAAGTTGTACATTTTACTTAACCATATGTTAAAGTTTTGGCATTTGAAAGTATGATATGTACATACAGGAAAAATTTGACTAAGCTAGTTTTACTATTTGACTTTTAATATAACTGCTGCTGAATCTGAAAGTTAATGTAGTCATAGAATTACAGTATTTGTGCTAGAATAATACAAAGTTGATGTTTTGCAGTAGAACCTGTTAAGCCTTTTGTGTAAGTATATTGAGGAAATGTCAAAGGATTTATGGCAAAATTGATGAAGCAATAGCAGATACTGTTTTAGTAGGCCAAATGAAGAATCAGTGTAGATACACTGTAGAATCATAGATTCTGGAGCTAAAAGGATCCATTTTCAAGTTACAGCTCTGCAGCTGGCTCAGTGGGGGATCTAGGGCCTGTCATTTAACTTTGCAGAACTTAACTTCCTGTTCTGTAACATGGGGCTCTTTGGGTCACTTCAAGAATTAAATTAACATGTAAATGCCTAATTCAGTGCTTGGCTTACAGGAGGCATGCCATAAATGGTAGCTATTATTTTTCATTAATTATTTATCAAAGTTGGAAAATAGAAGACAGCATTTTTATTTGAGAGAAAGGGTCCAGTAATGAGCATCCAAAGAGATTATATATACCCCAAAAAGGTTGATAAAGAAATAGTATGTTTTGGGGAAATGTAAGTTCAATTTCCAGGAAACTTCATGTCACCGACAATTGCTTATGAATCTTTGAAATCATGATTTTAGTACAGTCACATAATGTCCACATAATGCATATCATGGTCTGTAATTAATGGCTTTCATAATTGAGTGTGGAAAATCTGGCTGGTTGAAAAATGTAAGGGTATGACTGGGAAGCTTTCTGAAAGTGACTATCTAGAACAGGAGTGAGGAGTTAGGAGTTTCCAAGAGGAATATATTCTTCTGGAAGGAAATTACTTTCCAGATATTCAGCAGTCTAGTTTGTGCCATTCAGATTTGGGGGACATTTATAATTAACAGCTACCTTGGAATAATTTTGGAGATGTTTTGTTTTTAAGCATGATCTGCCTTAATGCTAACTCACCCCCTCCTTTTTTTTTTTCCAAGAAAATTTTATGTAAGCTGCTGGGGAAGTAGAATTTGATATCCAGAAACTGTTTTATCTTTCAGGCATCTAGTCAGTGTAGTAAAGTCACACTTTGCTCTAACAAGTACAAAATAGTTAACATCTCTGTATAACAAGAAAGACCAAACCCCTATTGTTGACTATTTGATTAAGGAAATAGTATGATATTCACCATATTGCATACAACATAAAATTAGATAATTCATTAGAGTTTGTGGTAACCTATTTAAGGTGTATCCAAATAAATCTCATAATTTTCTGGTAAATGGAGAGCAGTGCTATAAATGTCCAAAACTGTCATAGACTCAGTTACTTTTGTTTTTGAATACATTATAAATTTCTGTGTACTTTATTCCAAAGTAATTTACCTTACTATTTATTAATTGTAGTACTAGTTTTTAACTAAAGAATGCTAGTTGGGGTTGGAGCTTATGCCTAGAAATGGCTAGGAGCACAACTACTGGTTTAATTTTTCTGTAAACTTTTTTGGAATGTATAATTGGTATTTTTTCTCTTAGCTGGAGGCCAGGTTTTAATTTTATTTAGAAGCCTAGCATAAAAAGATAATCTAATTTTGTTGCTTTTGGAATTTGTTATTAAATTTATCTTTGAAGAATTTCACTTGTCATTTGTAAAGGACTCTTGAAACTTTTCTTAGCAATGGTAGTGGTGACCTCAGGTGACCCTGTTTCCAAACTAGAAACAGGGATATAGAGACAGTGTCTGTGTGTTTACATGTATCAAGTCTGATCAAAGATGTTAAAAGTGAAATTTAGTAATCAATTTTATTTAAAATAATCACATGAAAACAGTGATACCTTGAAAACCCATGCTATCATTCTGCTCTAATGCATCCATGTGAATGACCCAAGATGTAATACAGAATCCTTACTGGAATTTTCTATTTAAGTGAACTTTATGTATCTACCCCAGTTAAGCAGTTTACTTTAGTGGCCATTTCCCGGACTTGTATCACTCGGGCTGCCTTTTTTCCAGTTCTGAATTCCAGTATAGCAGAGCACAGCCTCATCTTAACATGTTGCTCACCTCCCTGCCTCTGCTGTTCATGTCAGCTTCCACCTGCTCCAAGCTTTTATGGTGCCTTGGCCTCCTTTCCTTTTCTCCAGTGTATTAGTCTGATCATTGCTCTGCTTTTCTTCCTGAAGACTTTACTACATTCTACACTCACCAAGCCCTCAGCTCCCTTCCCCTTTTGGTCTTTCTTCCTATTTGCCCTGCAAGTAATCAGACTATGGATGCAGCCCAATTGCCTTTTCTGTGCCTCCCCATTCATGGATTACTAAAGGTTACCAGAGAAAGTCATACACTCATGCTGACAGATAACAGTATAAATCAAAGGTTTATATCTCAGACATCAATAACACCCAGTGATCTTTTTACTTTTTCCTGGCCAGCTCTTTCCCTACAAGACTATGTAAATACTCGTCATTCAAGTCTCCTACTATTCTTAAACAGATGCCCTAGTTTTTTTTCCTCCAGAGAAAATGAGAGTTTTACAGATGTAAATTTTTTCATTGCCTGCCTTTTGAACTTACCTGTCACATCCTTTGCTACCTTCTTTCCTACCTTAAGAAGAAAACTGTTCAAGATTAATTTCTAGCTTTGTCCTTATATTTCATTCCTTACCAGATCTTTCTATCCCTTATCTCCTTATATATTTAACTTCTCCCTTTTCCCTGGCACCTCCTGATTGCCCCCACACAAGCTCAGTCTCTCTTATAAAAACAACGTAAATCTTGATGTGGCATCTATGATTAGATACCACTTTGTTCCTCTTAGGTTTTTCCGTGCACTGTGATGTAGCTTTTGCTCTCATCATCACTGGAATCACTCAATCTATGACCACTGATGACTTGTTAAATCATCCAGTCCATTGCTCTCTTTTCATGCCATGTCTCTTTTACTTTTGGTTTTACTAACTACACCTTTTGAAATGTTTCCCCTTGGCTTTGAGAGAAAACCTCTTCATCCTTTCTCTCTGACCATTTCTTATTTTGCCACCAGCTTTTTCTCTGCTTTCTCCACAGTTCTAATGTCCTACTTGTCTACAAATACTGTACATTCTCTTTAGATGATTTCTGTACTTTCTTCCACAGCTTCAACTACTGTCTGTAAATAGAGACTCCTGAATCTGTAAGGTAGGACCTCCTCCTCAAAGTTCCAAGATTAGGCTTTAGCTGCCTGTTGGTCTTTCCACCTGTGTATCTCAAAGAAATGCAGGTTTCTCTAAAACTCAGTTTTTTATCTTTCCCCCAAAACCTGCCCTTTCTCCTGTATTCCACATAGTATTACTTTTTACCTAGTTCAAACTGTAAGCATCAATACATAATCTTCCCTCTTCCTTACCACGCATTATGCTGCTTCAAAAATACTCCATCTATCCCACTACCACTGCCTCAGTTCAGGCCTAAAATTCTTTCATGTGGTCTCTTACAGAAGGCTTACACTTGACTTGCATACTTATTTGAATTTATATCCTACCTAGTATTTTTTCAGTAATATTTATTAATCACCTATGTGTGCCAGGCCCCATGCTGTTCTCTAAGCATATAATATAGTGATGAGCAGAAACAGGCATGGGCCCAGCCCTTATGTAGCTCACTAATGAGTGGACAGAAATCATTAATATAATTACACCAAGAATGTGTGTTTTGAAAGAAAGAAACACAACTCTCTGAGATAACAAAGGACCAACTCTAAGAAGACAGGAAAGGCCTCCTTGAAAAGGTGTGATTGAACTGAGATCTGGAGGAGGAAGGTTTTCCAGCAGTGTTTAGCTAGAAGTGCATGTGCACAGACTCTGTAGTGAGAGGAATGCAAGATGCAGGGAGCAGGAGGAAAGGGTCTGAGATAAGCCTAGAGAGGAAGAGAGGAGGGGTCAAACCATGGATTGTTGTAGGGGCCACATTAAAGATTTTGTTCTCTGTCCTAGAAAGATGGGAATCTAGTGGATTTTCAGAGTGGGGTTTGGGGAAGAGGAAGGATGGGCATGGGGAGAGGTTCACATGAGCAAAAGATGCTTCTGGTTGCACTGTGGAGAATGGATGAGGGGCCTTGACAGACCACTTAGGAGACCACAAGGCAGTGATCTAACTAAAAAGCACAAATGAACTCCCTGCTCCTCAACATTCTGTGGACATGCTAAAATAAAAATCTAAACTACTGAGCTCAGCAAACAAGGCCCTTTCTAGCACTTGATAGCTTTCCTAGGCTTTTCTGCCACTTCCTGATGTGTATTCATATGCCAGACCTCATGTTTACTGCTACTTGACCTTTGCACTTTCTGTTTCTTCTACCTATACATTCTTCATTCCCTTCATGAGCTTAGAAACTTCTGTTTTTCAACAGAAGGACTCCACACCACATTCTGTGAGAAGCATTTCTACAACATGCCTCATTCCCCACCCCAGGAAAAAAATAAAAACCAAAGAAGTTTGTTGTTTATCCTGAGTACCCATTGGCACTGATTCTGCAATATTACAACAATTTGTTAACCTGTCTTCCTGACCCCACTGAGCTCCCAGTCATCAGGGATTATATCATTCATCTTTTTGTTATCCTGAAGGTTGAGCACATTGCCTGGTGCTTGTAAATACTGAATGAGCATTCCATTTTTCTTCTCTAACAACTTTACCAATAGTCAGACCACTTAACTGTGCTAGGTGTATGGAAGATTGACAGACACATACCATATACCCTACCTTTGATCCATTTTGTCTTGGTAGCTGTGCTTCCTTTTCTTCTAATTACATTTGATTTTTTTCTTGCTAGGAGCTTTGTGTTAATTGTACATGTCTAGATTAGAGAGTCATTATTTGTCAAATCACTGTTTACTAAAACCGCACTGTCTCTCTTGAAATCTTAAAGTTAGGGGTGAATTAACACAATCTCATCCAGACTGGAGAATGCTCTAGTGAATTGCATTAACTCCCAAGCTCAGCTCCTTGGTGATCAGGAATTCCTACTGGGCCTGTCAGGATGCTGCAGGATGCCCTTGGTTGTTTGATTTGGAGGCAGAATTGATCATGTTTTTCTCCCTTGATCCGCTATTTGAAAGAAGGTCACAAATTGATCTTTTTTTTGTCTCTGTCTAGATAACAGCAAAAGCCTCTATCATTTTTGTTACTCTTCAGTACAATGTTACCCTCCCTGCAACAGGTAGGTAGTTTTCTTTTAGCATTTTATATTTAATAAGTAGAAGAGTTAAGTTAAAGAAACTTGGGAATTTCCATGAACATTAGGCTCTTCGTTAATTTTCACAGATCTCATTCATGATTAGGCAACATTTTGATGATTTTATAATAGAAGATCTGATGCTTTTGGTTGACTTCACCCTATACATTGTATGAAAAGCAGTTTTTATGTGTTTAATGTTTATTGTATACTTCTGTAAATGGGCTTGAAATTCTGTGGAAGAGTGTTTTTTTTGCCTTCTTTTCCCTCTAGTCTTTTCGTAAGAAAATTTTAAGAATAGATGTTATATTTCTTTAAAGTGCTATTGTTCATTTAAGGTTTCTAAAGGCACAGTGTTGAGGTTCAGTTTTTCTGACCTGTGAGTTATGTTTTGGACCTGTAATTATAATCCTTTTAAGCCTATTTTATTTTCACTTTTCTGTTGTGCTTTACCTCTAACAGTTTTGATTAGAGATAATTGTCAGTAAGCTCTAGGAGTTACCTGATAGCATCCAAACTACACTTTTAGGTTTTATTTCTTAAGCTTTTTTTCCTAAATGTTGGGAGTTGATTGTAGTGACATTCAGTAATATAATTAACTACCATAGGTGAAGGATAGGATATTTCGTTAATAAAATATTAACATATTTGGGCATTTAACTTGCCCTGAGGCAAAATGTTTTGAAATTTGAAAATGCCAGAGAAGATTGAAGCTCTTTTACCCAAATGGTCCCCATAAAGTTCGAGAAAAGTGACAGCAATTTACAAGTATTTGAGTAAGATTTGTTCTGAAAAACTAGAGCAGTTTCAGGGCTTAAAAACAATTTTAAGTAGCAATTGCCTCTGTCTCTACTGCTTATAGATCAAAACTAAATCAAATGTAGGTTAAATCAGTTTTTCCATCAGATTCATAATGTAGTGTCTAGTTTGAAAGGAAAGGTAGAAAGTAGGAAGTTTCGAAATTTCTTTGAAAAGACAGCCAAATATAATTTTGATATAATCTAAGTGTGAACTAATCTTTACTCCCAGGGTAATGCCAGGTTTACAGTCTTCCCAAGGATCTGAGTGTGGCTTCCCTTCCCTGTTTTTTGGTCTTCGAAGGCTGTAACTAACATGTGTCAAGTCTTTGTGAGTAATTTCTAAGGCTTTAGATCACTAGATAGTCTCCTCAGTTTTCATTGCTCCTAAGACTCAAGATGTCCAAAAGCAAATTACCTGTGATACCTGGTAAGACTTATTTATTGGGTTAGTCTTTTGTTTCCATAACTATGTTGTACTTAGTGCAAGTTTTTATAATCTTACGTATATTTTTGTGTGTGTGTGTCCTGTCCTTTTTGGCCTTCAGAAGAACAAGCTACTGAATCATCGTCCCTTTATTACTATGGTATCAAAGATCTGGCTACAGTTTTCTTCTACATGCTAGTGGCGATAATTATTCATGCCATAATTCAAGAGTATGTGTTGGATGTAAGTACACAATCTTAGACTTTGTAAAATACTGGCTCTCCATACTATGATAATCATATATTAAATATATTTTAGAATATATTCTTGATTATTAATGATTGTTTTTATTTTTAGAAAATTAACAGGCGAATGCATTTCTCCAAAACAAAACACAGCAAGTTTAATGAATCTGGTCAGCTTAGTGCATTCTACCTTTTTTCTTGTATTTGGGGCACATTCATTCTAATATCTGTAAGTATATACTATGCTTTAATTTTCATTTATATTACATACATAGTATTTGCAGAGTATTTACATTATATACCCAGAACAGAAAATAGTGTCCCATTTTTAATGCTCACATGCATTAAAAATGAATCTTAGAAAAATCCCTCTTCTGTTGTTCTTATCTAAGGTTAGGAATTCTGCTATGTTGAACTAGTATAAATCAAGTTTCAGCAATAAGTCTTTTAGTTAGTTTTTATAAAGCATAAATATTTTAAGCTATGTTTAATGTTTGAGAAAGCTTTACTCATTTTTAGTCAGTCTGAATGTTGTTTTTATATCTTATAGTCATTTGCAGATATCTCTGTATTAGCAAAATGACTCAGATGTCTGATATTTTTAGTAGGTTACATGACTTATGATGTTTCCAGTCATTTTACCCTTTAAAAGCAGTCCAGTTATTTTCCAAGCAACCTAAAATGTTGTATAACTTTTCAGTTAAAGCTGTCAAAATGTTTTAACTATCATTCTAATTGATGATGGGGGAAGGTAAGATCTATTTTATAATTAGTAATAACAAGCCCTTAAATTGATATGGACTCCAGAGTTTATGTATTTTTGAGTTTGTCAAGACAAATAACTTTTTTAATCACCATGTTAGAGATAAATAAATAGGCAAAGTAAATTTTCCAGGGTATAGTACTTAATCCTCGAGAGAGACTACACTCAGCCTTTTAATCTAGTGCTCGTTCTATTTTAAATATCCATCTGCTTTGATGATACTTTATAAATATACATAAATTTCAGCTTAAAATCTATAACTTTTTTAAAAACAAAGTGTTATGTTTCAGTGGGAAAATATTGACAATAAATCACTTGAGTTTTTTTTTGTTTTTTTGTTTTTACATCTGCATCAATTCTCAATAAATTTGGTTATGTAAAAAAGGTTTGGTTAGGATGTTGACATGATCCTATAAAATTTGGCAACACTTTGATTCTCCATCTCCTGTCAGGTGCTGCATCTTTCCTGAAACCCTTCTGATTACCCAAGACAGAATCATCTCTCCCATAGCTGTTTTGTCTCTGATATGTACCATTTCTGTATTTTGGTTATTTTATGTTATTTACATACATGTATATTTTACTTCACTGGCTTGTGAAAATTTTGAAGGCCAGGAATTACACATTTTTTACTTTGTGTCTTGCATAGTGATTTTCACTTTGCTTAAAACAAGTAATTCAATGCAATTAAAAACAAGACAAATGTTTGATTTCAGTAAAGCTTTTTGGAGCCTTATATGGAGAATTGTAAATGTGCAGTACATGTAGTCTTACTTTCTAAGTCTGCATTATACTCATAGGCTAACTTTTCATCTTCTCTCTTAGGAAAACTACATCTCAGACCCAACTATCTTATGGAGGGCTTATCCGCATGACCTGATGACGTAAGTCATTTTTTGCAGTCTTTTCTTACTTAAGGACCCATAGTTATGCCACTTTAAAGCAAATTGTTTTTCTCCTTAGCACCTCAGGCAAATACATTCATGTAATAAGTATGTCTGTGGCAGTCCACTGCCATAAGAAAATTCCTTTGTGCTTTTTTCATATTTATTAGCTTGAGAAAACTGAGTTTAACAATAATCTTAATTTAGTACTGTTTTCCCTTTCTTCTCCCTCCTTTCCTCTCTTCACTGCACCATCTTCTCCATACTTTTGCTCTTTTTCTTTGCTTCAGTCACTTTTCACTCCCGTTTCTTATCTTCTTATACTATAAGCTTGAAGATGAGGGTAGAAATTTTCTTTTTTATCTTTATAGCCCCCAAGGTTTATGTACAATGCTGTAAGAAGCTCAGTGGTTGTAAAGACATTTAGCTAAATTACTCATCCTTCAAGCCCAGCTCTAGTACAACTATTCCTTATTTATTTTCCTTGCTACTTGAGCCTGTATTGTCTTTTGCTTTCCTGAGTTTGTCCTTTTGGTGTATAATATTGTATGTAGTATCTATAAATTGTCTTGACTGTTCTGTCCTGTCTAGTTTATGTAAGTCTTACATTGTGCCCATGCCCATCGAGACTCTTACATCTCTTGATAGCAGTAGGAACTATCTCTTTATACTAAATATTCTTCATTGTGCCAAACTGTAGATGCCCATCACCTAGACAATATGCATTAAATGCACTGTGATGGGAGAATTGGAGGAAAAGATATGAAGAGAATAACATGACCATGCATATCTTTGTTTTAATCCAGCAATAATACCCACTCTGCTGAGTCATTCTGACTTTTAAAAATTACATTAATTGAATAAACTATAAAGTGTGATTACAAACATCATATTTATATGGAATGGTATACCCCCATCACCCCCCAAATGTTTCAGATTGGCTTTGTGTTTTCTGTTTCAGACTTCTGAAGGGGAGGGTGAAGGGAAAATAAAGAGAAAAAAGTGGACTGGAGGACTATAATGTAAAGAGGAGACTTTATTCTAGACAAGATTAGGATATATCTCCTGAGGAACTCTTCTATGCCCTTTTCCTCTCTTTATTCTTTGTTTGCCTCCATTTTATTTGGGGCTCTCTGTGTTCAACCAGGTAGGGTTATCCTATTTCCCTAAGAAAAAAAGCCAAGGGATATTTGCAATTGGGATTATCCCAATTTCAGGTGCTTGTTGATCTGCACACCTTTGCTTTTCTTTGAGTCTTTTGCCCTTTCTGCTTCCCTTTTGATGAACCTTAAGATCTGTAATTTGATTCCCTCAGGGTCATGTTCCTTATATTTTCATTAGCTAACATGAAATACTAATCTGTATTAATTAACTAATAGACAAGGGGCTCTGCTTCCTCCCAGCTAGCTTGTATATTAACAGGGTTCTGCAGATAATGTATTTGCTTTATTAATGTTCTGCTGTTTAATCCAGAGGAATTGACTGATAGTTGGAATATCCTAGGGAGACAGGGGAAGTGGCTGTTGTAGAGTTGTGTAAAGGTACTCAGAGTACTGTAAGGCGACCTAGAATGATAACACAAAGAGCTACTTAGTATATCTTGGTTTGTTTCCAGTGTTTGTATTTACTTTATTCTTTAAAAATACTATGCTTTACAAGGTATTTTTTTTGCTTTCTTGTGTTGTGCAGATTTCAAATGAAGTTCTTCTACATATCACAGTTGGCTTACTGGTTTCATGCTTTTCCTGAACTCTACTTCCAGAAAACCAAAAAAGTAAGCTGTGATTCTGTAATTTTAAAGACTGGCTTGTCTTTTCTTCCTTTTTTTGAAATCTTCCCAAAATTATCTTCCCAAAATCATGTCTCTAATGTCCTCACTCCTTCTCACCTCCACTCTTCCCCCATTATTCTTCCACAACCCCTCTTTCCACAAAGACTAAATATCCTTAGGTACTTCTTGAAAACCTTAGTCATTATTTTCAGTTAGGATCTTTTATATTTGACATGATAATTGTGTGTCTTAAAATTAGCTGTAATTTTAAAATAAAACTATAATTCAAACAAACTTTGAAATGTAGTATTAGTTTCATATTATTGATATTCTTAGTTTCACAAGTGAGATAAAAAGGATTATTCTACCATTAACAGTTCTGTGTAAAAGTCAGAGAAAAGTTAAGTATTAAAAAAAAAACTGTAGTTAAATATTCACCAGTGAGGCTTTTCCTAAAATGGGTGAGCATTCCCTTTTTAGCTTGTGGAAAAGGTGTTTATTTGAACAGATAAGTAAACTACTAAGCATTGCAAGTTCCTTTCAAACATTTTACCCTCAGTACTTCTAAGGTCAGATTTCCATGATAACACAAAGTAAACTTTGTTTCCTTTATTTAACTCTTTCGCTTCTAACACTTGTACCAGGTATCCCTGTTGTGATTTAAACTAAAATAAAGCTGCTCACCTATGCTCGGAGGGCTTCTTCCATCTGTGCACCCTCTTTCCTGGTCCCTTTTCCTTTCACTCTCCCCTTAGCCTTCAGTCACACGATAGCCCCTAAGTTTATAATTCCAATACATCAGTTCTTTTCCCTGACATGCCTTTTCCCTCTGATAAATTAATCAAGCACTTTTCCTTTTTTTGGAGGAGACTAATTAAAAATCAACATATATGAAATGATACTTGGGTCATGGGGACATGGGTGAATCAAGTTTGGTTGAGTTAACAATTGTTGAAGCTGGGTCACAGGTATATTCAGGTTCATTATACTCTATTTGTTATATATATATATTTACATTTTTCTAGTCCCCTTACTTTAAGAAGCTTTCCAAAAAAGAAGTGTAACAACCTTTCCAGGGACCAGTTTATCTCTGCCTTCTCTAAAGCCACAAACACTTATTTCTGTATGTAATGCGAATAGTTAATTCATGAGTATAGATATTTGACTTACTACTGTTTTGTGTCTGTGTTTTTTGTGGGCTGTGTGTCTGTCATTGATGTTGTCCGCTGTGGTTAGAAAACAGCACCAAACTAAAGTCCATGTACCATCGCTCAAAATTTCTTTTTATGTTGATTTTTAGAAAGTAGAATGTTTTTCTAGCTAAATTAATTGTAAGGATTATGATGGTGATCTGTAAGACCTTTGACTTAGAACTGTCTCAAAATAAGATAAAATTTTTAGGATCACTGTTTTCCAGTAGCCCTGCTATATTTACCTAAGTAAGCACCTAATGGGAATTATGGCTGTCCTGAGCTGCACTGTCCAGAACAGTAGCCACTTGCCACATTTAAATTAATTGAAATTAAGTACAAACCAGCTTCACTTTCTTGGTCACACTAGCCCTATTCCAAGTGCTCATTAGCCACATGTGGCCACACTATCTATCACTTTAGACAGCAGGGAACATTTCTGTCATTGCAGAGAGTTTTGTCAGTCAGCATTGCTGAAAATGTCATGGTTTTTGATGTTTTAGCACTGTGGCTCAAATATTAAAGCTTTCTTCATGTACTTGTATACCCACGGATACACCTCTGGGTTTTATTATTAATCCATATATCTCCATCTTGTTCATAGACCATGTAGATAAAAAGCAACATTGTTATTGTTCGCTATAGTTTTCCAGTCTTTTAGTTCCTGCCAGATGGCATTTCTCCAGAAATGCAGTTTAATTTTTGTGGAATAATTTGCATAACTTAGAACTTAAACGGAAACTATTTTTAACTACATATGACTGTCAAGTAAGTGTTTCAAGTAATTAACATAATTTGAAAGTAACAGCTGCATATGTGTTAAACAGTTTCTTAAAATTTACTCTATGAAATTTATTTTTGGAAGAACTCTTTACTGGAAGAAACTAGTATAGTGATTGTTTTGAACCAGTCCTACAGAGAAACAAAAAAAGAAAAGAACACTGTTAATAGCAGTTCAAGAGGTATGCTAGTCACAAATAACTCAATTTCTTTTAAGGAGAATATTTTAATTACATATGATACGTATGCTTCAGTATATGCATTTTGCCCATGAGAAGATTCAAAATGTATTTTCATAACCAACTTGAATATTTGAGGTTTCAGGTAAGTATGTATGACATAGCCAAGTGCTTTGTTTCTAATATTCAGTTTATTTAATTAATAACACACATATAAAGTACATTAAATTAGAAATCCTTTTCCCTATTCCTACTTCATGAAAGTTATATTCACATTTTCATATGCAACTTTATTGTTAGTATCTGTCATTCATCCCTGAAGCCTCTTGAATCATCTCATCAGTTTTGCCAGAGGACATCATCTTTACTTCTGTCTTACTGATTATTCCACTAGATCTCTATAAACATTCAGAAATGACATTGATTGAGTTATTTTGGGTTCATTATCTTCTCCAAGCATGTATTTGTTGTTCAAAATAATCAATAGAAATCCTTGTAAAAGAGCTTTGAAAAGACTTAAATATGAGATGATTCCATCTGTGGTTTAGGGGGAAAATCTTAGCCTTATATTTGGGCATACATGTGATATTCTGTTCAAAGTTTGTTTTTAGTACAATATAGTTAAGAAAAGTATTTTCTTACAAAAGTAGCAATTTACTAAAGTATATAGCTGACCATTTTCATAAAAAGATGTTGGATAACAACAAAAACTATCACTTGAAGTTACTTATAATTTAAGATTTTGTATTTAAATCTATATCTATTAGCTATTCCATGGAAAATGAGACTTTCAGAATTTTAAGTCATTGTTCCATGATTTCATCCTTAAATAAACTACTAGAATATTAGTATTAAGGGTATGTAAGAACTGGGCAGAGCTTTTATAATAACTCATTTTCATTAGATAATTTTTCCTTTCAAGTATTAAAAAAGTTTATTAATATTTAAACAAATAAGCAAAACCTTATTTCTGGCTCTTGGTAGAAAAGGTATATTTACATGACAAAACCATAGGATGATGTATGAAATTGTCTTTGAGACACCAAAATAGTTTTCTCTATGCCGCTTGTATGTTCACCTAGACTCTAGATTCTAGAACAGTGATGAGCTGCTCTTGGGTGACATGCTGACTCCTTAATTGAAACCTGTGATGTGGCAGGTGAACTGATACCGTGAACTCCCTCTAAGAGGGCCAGATTTCAACTAGCCGCCTCTGTTTCCCTTGTGGAAATGTGTAAGCTTAGAGATGGTGGTGCTGGGCTCTGTTGTTGGCTTCAGACATGTAAACACCATGCTAGTGGGGCTGTAACCCCATAAGGGGTGGAGAATGTTGGGAGGAGTTTGACCTACATTAGTGTTGCTGAAAGCAGCCATTTTTTAAATACAACCTAGATGAAACTTCTCATTTAAAAAATCTTGCAACTTTACCTTTGTATTTTTTAAGTAATACGGAAATACCTTTAATCTAGGGTGAGTGTTCTCCAGTTCACCACAATCTCCACCAATCCCTGTGTTATACTCATGTCTGCCACTTATTTTTACTTTTTCTCTCATTAGGCTTTGAGTATGCAAACATTGCTTTAGAGACACTAGTCAATTTGTATACAGCTGAAGGTAGGTTAGAGGTTTCTTGATACTCCTTTTGAAAATTGTATTTTTAAGTTTTTACTTAAAAAGCTCTTGCTAAGCATTTGATGGTTGTTAAGACAGAAGCTGGTAATGGTATTTTACTCTCCATTATTGACTCAGTTGGTCAACTGTCAGAAAGGCAGAACTAAGATGTGAGGTTGAACCTGAATTTGGAAAGAGGTTCTGGGTTTTTCTTTAGCTAATGGAAAGTACAGTCTTGCCTGACCTAACTAGGTTCAGATTTAAAGACAAAAGATACGAGAAATGGAATAGCTTTTGTAATGTAATTTATAATAATGTTTTTAGATTTATCAGAGAGGGTAAAAAGAGCTTAGATTCTTTGGGCATATTTTTAAAACCTATTTGTGTTTCTTCTTTAAGTTTAATTTTTTTTCTAATCCTCCTAAGAAACTATACTTCTGTAAAATAGGGATTTTTTAGCAGTTATTCTAGCAAATCAACTTTTTACATTGACTTATACAAGTTTTTATGTAATGAAATGAGGTTAGTGAGTAGTATTTTATTTAGTAAATAAAAAACTAAAAAGCTATCATTGTAAGTATCGGGTGTCTCCCTGGTCTGTTTTCCTCTCAGAAATTTGGCATACTGATGAACACATCTGCAGGAATATGGCAGAATTTCCCATGCCTAGTTATTTTACATACCACCTTGCTGTAACTTAAAATATTTAAAAATCATGGTTAAAGTTAAAAGTCATTTGTTATGTAACTATCTAAAATAATTTTGTATAGTGTCATGATACACATACCACACTTGGAAACATATATCATGTATATATAGTGACACCTCTATATCCATAGCATACTAATAACAACTACAGCTGAGCTGTTCTAAAATGATTGTAAGAGAAGAAAGAGGTCCCCTTGTGATTAAACTTCTTATCTCAGCACCTATCTCTTTTTAGAAGAGGAAATATTTCATTGGAAGTTTAGAAATTATATGGAGAAGATCTTAAGGCAGTTTATTCTCAAAGATACTTCTCTCTGTAATTGGAAGAGCCAATGTAAATTTGGTGGCATTTAGATCTTGAGAATTTTCCCCAAATGTCCCAAAACATAGTGCTGTATATAGATTTTTATGTCATAATTCTGTGTGTGTGTATGAGAGAGAGAGAGAGAGAGAGAGAAACCTGGAATAAAATTTTCGTGAAACAGTGTAGTGTGCTGTACACTAGCATTTTCTATTCTATTTCATATTTTAAAAGATGTTAGTGTGATCTCCTAAAGGATTTCACTATTCTCTAGTAGGTCTTGACTTACATATTTTAAAAACACTGTTTCTAAGATAACCAGGTCACCAGGGACTATGGAAGAAAAAAAGAAACAAAAGTAAAAATGTAGATATTGGCTTACAGGGTTTTAAGAGGAGAAAGAGTATGCCATTAGGTGATACCCTAAGACAGAAGATAAAACGTTAACCTTCAATTTTAATGTCTGTAACTGACAATGAAAGGGACTAAAATTTAACTACTCAAAAGTGTGTGAACACTTTTATTCTATTTATGCTATTTAGGTAAACAAAAGCATCTCAACTGCTGTAAACAGCAATTTTATTTAGGACATCATTACGGTTATTAATACTGTGTTATTTGGTAAGTGTTTATTATAAAAAGAACCATAGATCTTAACACTGAAAGGAGTTTTGAGTTTCATCTGTTTCAAGCAAACATAGGTATTACTCATATTTTTTTTTGGGTATCACTCATATTTTGCAGGTAATGGAGCTGAAGCTGAGAGGTTAAATGACTTGTAAAAGCCGTGTAGTTAATTGGGATGAGCAAATGGTGTAGGATGCTGGGGCAGAATAGCCTTTAGGTCTTCTACTCCTCTTATGGTACATTTTTCACTCCACCACACTGCTCCTAAGGAGCAGAAATGTTTCAGCATGTTTTATTCTATAATACAATTTTCTGTTTGCAGGAAGATATTCCTCGTCAGCTTGTCTACATTGGTCTTTACCTCTTTCACATTGCTGGAGCTTATCTTTTGAAGTGAGTTGGGATTTTTCTTGGGTGTATATATGGGTTAGACAAATAGTATGCAAGTTTGTCTTAATTGATAATTAATCTTTGCATTTTAAATATGTTCTTTTTAACAGCTTGAATCATCTAGGACTTGTTCTTTTGGTGCTGCATTATTTTGTTGAATTTCTTTTCCACATTTCCCGCCTGTTCTATTTTAGTGATGAAAAGTATCAGAAAGGGTAAGTTGTTGAGCCATTCAGTTTCTTATCAGAGTCAGTGCCTGTGTTGCCAAGGTACATGCTATGGCAGTTATATTACTTCATGAGCTGTTAGTAGTAGCTTTAATTAAAGTGAAACTTTAGCAGTTCAGATTGGTATTTTATTCTATAAAATGGAGTCTTTCTTAGAGAAATACATTGCAACTTTTAATTTTGAAGGCTTTTGGTTTTACTTTTCTGTTATAACTTCCATCTTGTTTAATGCATGTTTTTCTTTTGGAAAAGTAGTAATAAGGAAGTGATTATAGAGATAATAGTAATAGGCAAGAAGAAAATGAAATAATAGATTGTATAACCTTAACGATATTAAAATTTTTTATGGGAAAATTGTACTGAAAATAGAATTGTAGTAGTAAGACTTGTAAAAATATGTAAAGCCTTAAAAAAAAGTAAAATTATAACTCTTAAATGGGAATTGGATGTCTATATTTACAGCACAGCTTTTATTTTCCCCAGCCTTTTTCAAAATTATATACCACTAGTCTGAGGACCATTAATAGTAATTATATTTAAAAAGATCAGTTAAACAAAAAGTCAAAGCATTTCTTTTCTGGACTTCCTAGAACCTTGAATATGCTAAGTTATGTATCTCCAGGAGCATGATATAATATGTAGCATTTTCCAAACATTTTACTTCAGAATCCTTTTTGCAGAACAGTAAGAAATGTTCTAATAAACATTTACTTAATAGGACTTTTATTTCCTATATAATCTTTTCTTCACAATTTTATAAATTTGACTAATTTTTCCTACAGGTTTTCTCTGTGGGCAATACTGTTTGTTTTTGGAAGACTTCTGACTCTGATTCTCTCAGTGCTTACTGTTGGCTTTGGCCTTGCAAGAGCAGAGAATCAGAAGCTGGATTTCAGTACTGGGAACTTCAATGTGTTGGCTGTTAGGTATGGTTCATTTAACATTTTTCTCAACTTTGTACTACTCTGTGGTGTATATTATCAGTTTATGATTAAATCATCTTTTTAAAAATTGGATTATGGGAAAATATTCATTTGATTTGGCTTCATACCCATTTCAGTTTCCTAAATTACTAAAGCACCTGCTTAACTTTTGGGATTAATATTAATGGAATAATAACATAATCCTGTCAACAAAGTGGGAATTTTATTGATTCACTCTGATTTTTTATTTCTTAATATTCTCAGAATTGCTGTTTTGGCATCCATTTGCATTACCCAAGCTTTCATGATGTGGAAGTTCATTAATTTTCAGCTTCGGAGGTGGAGAGAACATTCTGCATTTCAGCCACCAGCTGTGAAGAAGAAACCAACAGTGACTAAAGGCAGGTCTTCTAGAAAAGGAACAGGTTTGTATTCAGTAAGCAGTGAAACATCTGAGGTAGAAACCTTTTCTTTTTTAATGTTGGGGTTTTATTTTTAATCTTAATAAGATTTAAAATCAATAAAATTATATTCTACTTTTTAGCAAAACTAGAGGCAAAGCAAACTTACCCCATTGTACAGTTTTGTGATTCCCTAGGCTCAGTTCTTACCCTCAAAAGTCGTCTTCTAGATTTCTCCCTCATGGATATGGGCAGTGTTGGTGATTAACTAACTTAGAGAGTGATATTCTGTGTTTTCAGAGATCTTGTTTATATTTTTAAGAAAAAAACTCTATAACCCCTGCCCATATTTTGAGATTGCTTGATCTGTCAGTGCTTCATGTTAGAGCCTGCATCTAACCACTTTTCTCCTTTTGGCTTTTGATTGAAAATACATTGACATTACAGTAGTATATTTAGTGTTATACTTGAAATTGTAATAGTTCCAGTTCTAAAAATATATCACCTCTGGTTTGCTCTGTGTAACTCTTCATATCTGACAGTTTATGTCCTCCAGCCCTGTCCCTGTTCAAGCTTGTCTCAGCAATTCTTCATCCTTTGTGTCTTTAATTTTTTTCAATAAAACTTTTTAAATAACCACTTTTTGGGGACAATTTACATACCATAAAGTACACCTTCAAAGTATACATTTCAGTGGTTCCTAAGTATATTCACAGAGTTGTGTGAACCACTGTGTAATTCCACAATGTTTCTCTCACCTCAGAAAGAAATCCCCATACCCCCTCCCCTTGGTAACCACTTTACTAATTTTTGTCTCTCTGGATTGGTCTTTTCTGGACATCACATATAAATGGAATCATACAATAAGTGATCTTTTGCAGCTGGTTTCTTTCGCTTCACATGCATTTAAGGTTCATATGTATTGTAGCATCTAGCAATACTTTCATTCCTTTTTATAGCCAAATATTCCATTGTGTAGACATACCATATTTTGTTTATCCATTTATTAGTTGATGGACATTTGGGTGGTTTTCACTTTTTGGCTATTATGAATAATGCTGCTGTAAATATCATGTACAAGTTTTTGTTTGAATACTTGTTTTTTGCTCTCTTGGGTATATACCTAGGAATAGAATTCTGGGTCATATAGAAACTGTATGTTTAACATTTGGGAAAATTGCTAAACCATTTTCCAAAGTAGCTGCACCATTTTACTGTCAGTTGTTTTACATATTGATATCTTGTTGTCCCTTCACCATTTGTTGGAAAGACTAATCCTCTATTGAATTGTCTTGATACTTTTGTTGAGAATCAGTGGATCAGGAAAGAAAGAATTTACTTCTACACTCAACTCTATTCTGTTAATCTGAATTTCTGTTCATAAGCCAGTACCACACTATCTTGATTATTGTTGCTTTCTAGTAAGTTTTGAAATTAGAAAATGTGAGCCCTCCAGTTTTGTTCCTTTGTTTCATGTTTTGGTTATTATGGGTCCCTTGTTATTTCCATACGTATTTTAGGATCAGCATGTCAGTTTCTGCAAAAAAGACATCTGGGCTTTTGATATGGATTTATTTAGAATCTGTAGGTCTCTTTGGAGGGTATGAACATGGATGTCTTCCCTTTACTTGGTTCCTCTTTCATTTCTTTCAGTTAAATTTTGTAGTTATCAGTGTAAAAGTCTTCCACTTCTGTTAAATTATTCCTCATTATTTTTTATGCTATTGTAAATAGAATTGTCTTCAATTTTGGATTGTCCATTGCTAGTGCATAGAAATACAGTGGATTTTTCCTTATTGATCTCTATCCTGCAACATTGTTGATCATACTGATCTTTAAAATTTTGTAATTTAATAGTGGAGTTTTTGTGTGTATTCCTTTGCATTTTCAGTATAGAGGATCATGTCATTTGCAAAGACAGGTAGTTTTACTTCTTCCTATCCAGTCTGGATGTCTTTTATTTCATATTCTTGCCAAATTGCCCTGGCTAGAACCTCCAGAACCATGCTGACTAGAAGTGGTGAGGGCAGACAATCCTCATTTTCTTCCTGGTTATAGCAGGAAAGCACCCAATCTTTCACCATTAAGTATGATATTACCTATGTGTTTTTCCTAAATGGCCTTTTTCAGGTTGAGAAAGTTCCCTTGTATTCCTAGTTGGTGTTTCTATCATGAAAGGGTGTTAGATTTTGTAACTTTCTTTCTCTGCATCTAACAAAATTACCAAATGGTTTTGGTCCTTTATTCTATTGATGTCATGTATTATACTGATTTTTTAATGTTAAGCCAACAAAGCATTCTTGGGATAAATATCACTTAGTAATGGTATATAATCCTCTAAGATGTTGCTTGCTTTGCTTTGTCTGTCTATATTCACAAAAGGATCTTAATGTGAATTTTTTCTAATGTATTGATGCTAAAATGTAAAACCAATCTTGCATTCCTGGCATAAAACAAAGTTGATAATGATACATAACTTTTTCTGGATTGGATTTTTCAATATTTTGTTAGGGTTTTTATATCTATGTTCACCTTGTTCATCTGAAAGACTGGCATATAATTAGTTATTGGGTTTGTTTTAGTTATTGTGGTATCCTTGTCAGGTTTTCATATCATGGTTTTGCTGGCTTTATAAAAAATAGTGGAGGAGGAGCCAAGATGGCGGCATGAGTAGGACAGTGGGAATCTCCTTCCAAAAACATAAATATTTTTGAAAATACAACAAACACAACTATTCCTAAGGGACCAGAAGATACAGGACAACAGCCAGGCTACATCTACACCTCCGAGAACCCAGTGCCTCACAAAGTGGCAACTGCATGGAGCTTACTCCACAGCGGGAGATCCCATCTGCATGCAATTGCCCAGCACAAGCTGCTAGGGGTCGCTGTTCTCCCAGGAAAGGAAGGCCAGGAGCAAGTGGAAAGAGACTTGGTTCTCCCAGCTGACACACGCGCCAACTGCCTACGACTACCTCTATTGCCAAGAAAAGACAGAAGAATTTGATACAGACCAGACTAACCCAGACATCCTACCCTGAGAGGGAATCTGGGGAGATAGATTTAACCAATCTTCCTGAAAAAGAACTCAAAATAAAGGTTATAACCATGCCGATGGGCTTGCAGAGAAATATGCAAGAGCTAAGAAGGGAGAATACAGAAATAAAACAATCTCTGGAAGGACTTAAAAGCAGAATGGACGAGATACAAGAGGCCATTCATGGAATAGAAATCAGAGAACAGGAACGCAGAGAAACTGACGCAGAGAGAGAAAAGGATCTCCAGGAATGAAAGAATACTAAGAGAACTGTGTGACCAATCGAGACAGAACAATATCCGCATTATAGGGGTACCAGAAGAAGAAGACAGAGAAAAAGGGATAGAAAGTGTTTTTGAAGAAATAATTGCTGAAAACTTCCCCAAAATGAGGGAGGAAATAGCCTCTCAGACCACGGAAGCACACAGAACTCCCAACACAAGGGACTCAAGGAGGACAACACCAAGACACATAATAATTAAAATGGCAAAGATCAAAGACAAGGACAGAGTATTAAAGGCAGCCAGAGAGAGAAAAAAGGTCCCTGCAAAGGAAAACCCATCATGCTATCAACAGACTTCCCAACAGAAACCTTACAGGCCAGAAGAGAATGGCATGATATATTTAATGCAATGAAACAGAAGGGCCTTGAACCAAGGATACTGTATCCAGCACGATTATCATTTAAATATGAAGGAAGGACGAAACAATTCCCAAACAAGCAAAAGTTGAGGGAATTTGCCTCCCACAAACCTCCTCTACAGGGTATTCTAGAGGGACTGCTCTAGAAGGAAGCACTCCTAAGGCTAAACAGATGTCACCAGAGAAAATAAAATCACACCAAAGAAAGCGAAACAAACAAATACTAACTAAAGGCAAAAAAATAAAATCAACCACCCACAAAAGCAGTCAAAGGAAACACAAAAGAACACACACACACAAAAATAACAACATACAAAGAATGGAGGAGGAGGAATAAGAAGGGTGAGAAATAAAGAATCATCAGACTGTCTTCATAATAGCTCAATAAGTGAGTTAGGCTAGACAGTAAGATAGTAAAGAAGCTAACCTTGAACCTTTTGTAACCACGAACATATAGCCTGCAATGGCGATAAGTACATATCTTTCAATAATCACCCTAAATGTAAATGGACTGAATGCACCAATCAAAAAACACAAGAGTAATAGAATGGATAAAAAAGCAAGACCCATCTATATGCTCCTTACAAGAGACTCACCTCAAACCCAAAGACATGCACAGACTAAAAATCAAGGGATGGAAAAAGGTATTTCATGCAAACAACAGGGAGAAAAAAGCAGGTGTTCCTGTACTAGTATCAGACAAAATAGACTTCAAAACAAAGAAAGTCACAAGAGATAAAGGACATTATATAATGATAAAGGGATCAATCCAACAAGAGGATATAACCATTATAAATATATATGAATCCAATACAGGTACACCAACATATGTGAAACAAATACTAACAGAATTAAAGGAGAAAATAGAATGCAATGCATTTAATTTAGGAGGCTTCAACACACCACTCACTCCAAAGGACAGATCCACCAGACAGAAAATAAGTAAGGACACAGAGGCACTGAACAACACATAAAATAGACAACTATATAACTCTACACCCAAAAGAAACAGGATACACATTCTTCTCAAGTGCACATGGAACAGTCTTGAAAATAGACCACATACTAGGCCACAAAAAGAGCCTCAGTAAATTCAAAAAGATTGAAATTCTACCAACCAACTTCTCAGACCACAAAGGTATAAAACTAGAAATAAATTCTACAAAGAAAGCAAAAAGGCTCACAAACACATGGAGGCTTAACAACATGCTCCTAAATAATCAATGGATCAACGACCAAATCAAAATAGAGATCAAGCAATATGTGGAAACAAATGACAACAGCAACACAAAGCTCCAACTTCTGTGGGACGCAGTGAAAGCAGTTTTTAGAGGAAAGTATATAGCAATCCAGGCATATTTAAAGAAGGAAGAAAAATCCCAAATGAATAGTCTAAAGACACAACTATCAAAATTGGAAAAAGAAGAACAAATGAGGCCTAAGGTCAGCAGAAGGAGGGACATAATAAAGATCAGAGAAGAAATAAATAAAATTGAGAAGAATAAAACAATAGAAAAAAACTAATGAAACCAAGAGCTGGTTCTTTGAGAAAATAAACAAAATAGATAAGCCCCTAGACAGACTTATAAAAAGAAAAAGAGAATCTACACACATCAGCAGAATCAGAAACGAGAAAGGAAAAATCATGACAGACTCCACAGAAATACAAAGAATTATTAGACAGTACTACATAAAACTGTATGCTAACAAGCTGGAAAACCTAGAAAAAATGGACAACTTCCTAGAAAAATACAACCTTCCAAGACTGACCAAGGAAGAAACAGAAAATCTAAACAGACCAATTACCAGCAAAGAAATTGAAGCGATAATCAAAAAACTACCCAAGAGCAAAACTCTCAGGCCAGATGAATTTACTGCGGAGTTTTATGAGACATACAGAGAAGACATAATACCCATTCTCCTTAAAGTTTTCCAAAAAATTGAAGAAGAGGGAATACTTTCAGACTCATTCTATGAAGTCAGCATCACCCTAATACCAAAACCAGGCAAAGACCCCACCAAAACAGAAAATTACAGACCAATATCCCTGATGAACATAGATGCAAAAATGCTCAGCGAAATATTAGCAAACCGAATTCAAAAGTATATCAGGGGGATCATAAACCATGATCAAGTGGGATTCATCTCAGGGATGCAAGGATGGTATAACATTCGAAAATCCATCAACATCATCCACCGCATCAACCAAAAGGACAAAAACCACATGATCATCTCCATAGATGCTGAAAAAGCATTCAACAAAATTCAACATCCATTCATGATAAAAACTCTCCGCAAAATGGGTATAGAGGGCAAGTACCTCAACATAATAAAGGCCATATATGAAAAACCCACAACCAACATCATACTGAACAGTGAGGAGCTGAAAACATTTCCTCAGATCGGAAACAAGACAGGGATGCCCACTCTCCCCACTGTTATTCAACATCGTACTGGAGGTCCTAGCCACAGCAATTAGACAAAACAAAGAAATACAAGGAATCCAGATGGGTAAAGAAGTCAAGCTGTCACTATTTGCAGATGACATGATATTGTACATAAAAACCCTAAAGAATACACTCCAAAACTACTAGAACTGATATCGGAATACAGCAAAGTTGCAGGATACAAAATTAATACACAGAAATCTGTGGCTTTCCTGTAAACTAACAATGAACTAATAGAAAGAGAAACAAGGAAAAAAATTCCATTCACAATTGCATTAAAAAAAATAAATACCTAGGAATGAACCTAACCAAGGAAGTGAAAAACCTATACCCCAAAAACTACAAGACGTTTTTAAGAGAAAGAGGACACTAACAAATGGAAACTCATCCCATGCTCTTGGCTAGGAAGAATTAATATCGTCAAAATGGCCATCCTGCCAAAAGCAATCTACAGATTTGATGCAATTCCTATCAAATTACCAACAGCATTCTTCAACGAACTGGAACAAATAGTTCTAAAATTCATATGGAACCACCAAAGATCCCGAATAGCCAAAGCAATCCTGAGAAGGAAGAATAAAGCAGGGGGAATTATGCTCCCTGTTCTCAAGCTCTACTACAAAGTCACAGTAATGAAGACAATTTGGTACTGGCACAAGAACAGAGCTGCAGACCAGTGGAACAGAACAGAGACTCCAAACATTAACCCAAACATATATGGTCAATTAATATATGATAAAGGAGCCATGGACATACAATGGGGAAATGACAGCCTCTTCAACAGCTGGTGTTGGCAAAACTGGACAGCTACATGTAAGAGAATGAAACTTTTTCATTGTCTAACCCCATACACAAAAGTAAATTCGAAATGGATCAAAGACCTGAATGTAAGCCATGAAACCATAAAACTCTTAGAAAAAAACGTATGCAAAAATCTCTTAGACATAAACATGAGCGACTTCATCATGAACATATCTCCCCGGGCAAGGGAAAAAAAATGAACAAGTGGGACTATATCAAGCTGAAAAGCTTCTGTACAGCAAAGGATACCATCAATAGAACAAAAAGGTATCCTACAGTATGGGAGAATGTATTCATAAATGACAGATCCGATAAAGGGTTGACATCCAAAATATATAAAGAGCTCACGCACCTCAACAAACAAAAAGCGAACAATCCAATTAAAAAATGGGCAGAGGAGCTGAACAGACAGTTCTCCAAAGAAGAAATTCGGATGGCCAACAGACACATGAAAAGATGTTCCACATCGCTAGTCATCAGAGAAATGCAAATTGAAACCACAATGAGGTAGCACCTCACACCAGCAAGGATCGCCACCATCCAAAAGACAAACAACAACAAATGTTGGCGAGGTTGTGGAGAGAAAGGGGAACCCTCCTACACTGCTGGTGGGAATGTAAATTAGTCCAACCATTTTGGAAAGCAGTATGGAGGTTCCTCAAAATGCCCAAAATAGAAATACCATTTGACCCAGGAATTTACCCTAAGAATGCAGCAGCCCAATTTGCAAAAGACATGTTCCACCCCTATGTTTATCGGGCACTTTTTACAATAGCCAAGAAATGGAGGCAACCTAAGGTGTCCATCAGTAGATGAATGGATAAAGAAGATGTGGTACATATACACAGTGGAATATTATTCAGCCATAAGAAGAAAACAAATCCTACCATTTGCAACAACATGGATGGAGCTAGAGGGTATTATGCTCAGTGAAATAAGCCTGGTGGAGAAAGACAAGTACCGAATGATTTCACTCATATGTGGGAAGAACTGAAGGAAAAAAACAGCAGCAGAATCACAGAACCCAAGAAAGGACTAACAGTTACCAAAGGGAAAGGGACTGGGGAGGATGGGTGGGAAGGGAGGGAAAAGAGGGGGGAAGAAGAAAGGGGGCCTTACAATTAGCATGTATAATGTGTTGGGGGGCACGGGGAGGGCTGTACAACAGATAGAAGACAAGTAGTGATTTTACAGCATCTTACTACGCTGATGGACAGTGACTAATGGGGTGTGGTGGGGGGACTTGGTGAAGGGGGGAGTCTAGTAAACATAATGTTCCTCATGTAATTGTAGATTAGTGATACCAAAAAAAAAAATAGTGCTGGGCAGTTTTGTCCTTTGTGTAATACCAGCATTATTCTTATTTAAATGTGGGGGGAGAATCTACCAAGGAAGCCATCTATCTTGGAGCCTTCTTTGTAGGAAGCTTTTACCTACAGATTCACATTGTTTTGTAGATAATAGGATTTTACAGATTTTCTAATTCTTATTGTATCAGGTAAGTTGTGTTTTTCAAGGAATTTGTCCATTTTACCTAAATTTGCAAATATATTGATGTAAAATTATTCATAATACACTCTTACTAATGCCTGTAGAACAGCAGTAATTTCCATTTTTCATTTCCTTTATTAATAATTTATACCTTTCTCTTTCCATCAGCCAGGAGCCAACATTTGCCTTTTTTTGTCATTGATTTTCTCAGTCATATCATTGAATTCTGCTTTTTTCCCTTTTTTGGGTATAATTTGCTCTTCTGTTATTTGTGGTTTACCTTCTGGAGATGGATCTTTAGATCATTGATTTTCATCCCATCTTGTGAATTACTTGGAATTAAGGGCAAACTTTCCATTTCAGCACTGTTTCAGCTGAATTTCACAAGTTTTGATACGTCTTTTTCATTATCACTCATTTCAGATTATAATTCCGACTATAATCTCTCCTTTAACCCATAAATTATTTAAAAGCACATTGCTCAATTTATGAATATTTGGGCATCTCCTAGTTTTCTTTTTGTTAATGATGTCCAGCTTAATTCCACTGTGGTTTAAAAAGTATACTCTGAATGACTCAAATTCCTTCAAATTCATTGAGACTTTCAGCATGTGTTAAATTTTGGTAAATTTTCCACTTAGACTTCAAAAGGATGTGTATTCCACGTTTCTTGCATATTATGATCTGTGTCAGGTCACATTTATTAATTGTGTTCAGTATTTTGTATCTACTGGTTTGGTGGAAGGAGTTAAGCTTGTTCAGTTAGTTATTGCAAAAGATGTTGTCCATTTCCCCTTGTAGCTTATACATTTTTGCTTTAAATATTTTGAAGATGTATTATACGTACATCAAAATTCAGGGTCATTATAAAATCTTGTTTATTTTGACCTTTTTTTATAATCCTTTTAAGGAAAAATTATAGCTTTAGTTACAAATTGTGTGGTTAAAGAGATTCAAAATAAAAATGACTTGAAATAAATTGAGAGAATTAAATATTACTGTTATTTCTAGATAGTATATCAGCTTGGGCTTTTCTTTTTTAATTGAAGTATCATTGACATACAATTAAAATCTCTTAAAAGTTGTATATCAACACAGTCATTCAACAGTTACCCACTCATATTAGTAAATCCTCACCCCCACTAGTGCAGTTACTGTCTGTCAACATAGGAAGAGAACCATCAGCTATATTCTCTGTTGTACTACCATCCCCATGATCAACTTATATTATGATTGAGCATTTTTCTCCCTTTATCCCCCGATCCTCCATCCATCCACCCCAACACCCCCCGCATGGTAACCACCAGTCACTTCTCAGTGTCTATGCAACTGCTATTTTGTTCATTTTGTTTTGCTTTTATATTCCAAAAATAAGTGAAATCATGTGGTATGGTATTTATCTTTTTCGACCTGGCTTATTTTACTGTGCATAATACCTTCTGGGTTAATCCATGTTGTTGCAAATGGCATGGTTTCCTTTTTTTTTTATGGCTGAATAATATCCCATGTGTATGTGTACCACCTCTTTTTTTTTTATCATTAGTATACTCTTACATGAGCAACATTGTGGTTACTAGATTCCCCCCATTATCAAGTCTCCACCACATACCCCATTACAGTCACTGTCTGTCAGTGTAGTAAGGTGCTCTAGAATCACTACTTGTCTTCTCTGTGCTATACTGCCTTCCCGGTGCTGCCCCCTTACAGTATGAGTGATAATCATAATTCTCCTTTTTCCCTTTATCCCTCCCTTCTCACCCGTCCTCCTAAGTTCCTTCCCCTTTGGTAACTATTAGTCCATTCTTGGGTTCTGTGAGTCTGCTGCTGTTCTGTTCCTTCAGCTTCTGCTTTGTTCTTATACTCCACAGATGAGTGAAGTCATTTGGTACTTGTCTTTCACCACCTGGCTTATTTCACTGAGCATAATACCCTCTAGCTCCATCCATGTTATTGCAAATGGTAGGATTTGTTTTCTTCTTATAGCTGAATAATATTCCATTGTGTATATGTACCACATCTTCATCTACTGATGGAAACTTAGGTTGTTTCCATTTCTTGGCTATTGTAAATAGTGCTGCAATAAACGTCTGGGGGCATGTGGCTTTTTCAAACTGGGCTCCTGCATTCTTAGGGTAAATTCCTACAAGTGGAATTCCTGGGTGAAATGATACTTCTACTTTTAGTTTTTTGAGGAACCTCCATATTGCTTTCCACAATGGTTGAACTAATTTATATTCCCACCAGCAGTGTAGGAATCCTCCACAAATCACTTGCCAACATTTGTTGTTGTTTGTCTTTTGGATGGTGGCCATCCTAACTGGTGTGAGGTGATATCTCACTGTGGTTTTAATTTGCATTTCTCTAATGATGAGCGATGTGGAGCATCTCTTCATGTGCCTGTTGGCCATCTGAATTTCTTTTTTGGAGAGGTGTCTATTCAGATCCTCTACCCATTTTTTAATTGGATTATTTGCTTTTTGTTTGTTGAGGAGCATGAGCTCTTTGTGTATTTTGGATGTTAACCCCTTATCGGATATGTCATTTATGAATATATTCTTCCATACTGTAGGATATATTTTTGTTCTGATGGTGTCCTTTGTTGTACAGAAGCTTTTTAGTTTGATATAGTCCCACTTGTTCATTTTTGCTTTTGTTTCCCTTGCCTGTGGAGATATGTTATGAAGAAGTTAGTCATGTTTATGTCCAAGAGAGTTTTGCCTATGTTTTTTCCTAAGGTTTTCATGGTTTCATGACTTACACTCAGGTCTTTGATCCATTTCAAGTTTACTTTTGTGTATGGAGTTAGACAGTAATCCAGTTTCATTCTCTTACATGTAGCTGTCCAGTTTTGCAACACCAGCTGTTGAAGAGGCTGTCATTTCCCCATTGTATATCTGTGGCTCATTTATCACATATTAATTGACCATATACACTTGGGTTAATATCTGGACTCTCTATTCTGTTCTATTGAGCTATGGGTCTGTTCTTGTGCAAGTGCCAAATTGTCTGGATTGTTGTGGCTTTGTAGTAGAACTTTAAGTTGGGAAGCGAGATCCCCCCTGCTTTATTCTTCCTTCTCAGCATTGCTTTGGCTATTCAGGTCTTTTGTGGTTTCTATGAATTTTAGAACTATTTGTCTGAGTTCATTGAAGAATGCTGTCAGTATTTTGATAGGGATTGCATTGAATCCATAGATTGCTTTAGGCAGAATAGCCATTTTGACAATATTGATTCTTCCTACCCAAGAGCATGGGATGAATTTCCATTTATTAGTGTCCTCTTTAATTTCTTTTAGGAGTGTCTTGTAGTTATCAGGTTATAGGTCTTTCACTTCCTTGGTTAGGTTTATTCCTAGGTATTTTATTCTTTTTGATGCAATTGTGAGTGGAATTGTTTTCCTGATTTCTCTTTCTGCTAGTTCATCTTTAGTGTATAGGAATGCAACAGATTTCTGTGTATTAATTTTGTATCTATCATGCAACTTTGCTGAATTCAAATATTAGATCTAGTAGTTTTTGAGTGGATTCTTTAGGGGTTTTTATGTACTATATCATGTCATCTGCAAATAGGGACAGTTTAACTTCTTTGTTGCCAGTCTGGATTCCTTTTATTTCTTTGTGTTGTCTGATTGCCATGGCTAGGACCTCCAGTACTATGTTGAATAAAAGTGGGGAGAGTGGGCATCCTTGTCTTGTTCTAGATTCTAAAAGAAAGGCTTTCAGCTTCTCATGTTAACTGTAGTGTTGGCTGTGGGTTTGTCATATATGGCCTTTATTATGTTGAGGTACTTGCCCTCTATACCCATTTTGTTGAGAGTTTTTATCATGAATGGATGTTGAATTTTGTCAAATGCTTTTTCAGCATCTATGGAGATGATCATGTTGTTTTGACCTTTTTGTTGATGTGGTGGATGATGTTAATTGATTTTCAAAATGTTATACCATCCTTGCATCCCTGGAATAAATCCTACTTGATCATGATGGATGGTCTTTTTGATGTATTTTTGAATTTGATTTGCTAATATTTTGGTGAGTATTTTTGCACCTGTGTTCATTAGGGATATTGGTCTGTAATTTTCTTTTTTTGTGGGGTCTGTGCCTGGTTTGGTATTAGAGTGATGCTGGCCTCATAGAATGAGTTTCGAAGTATTCCTTCTTCTACTCTTTGGCAAACTTTAAGGACGATGGGTATTAGTCTTTACAAAATGTTTGATAGAATTTAGCGGTGAAGCCATCTGGTCCAGGAGTTTTGTTCTTAGGTAGTTTTTTGATTACCAGTTCAATTTCTTTGCTGGTAATTGATCTATTCAGATTTTCTGTTTCTTCCTGGCTCAGCTTTGGAAGGTTGTATTTTTCTAGAAAATCTGTTTATTCTAGGTTATTCAGTTTGTTAGCATATAAGTTTTCACAGTATTCTCTAATAGTTCTTCGGATTTCTGTGGTGTCAAGTGATTTTTCCTGTCTCATTTCTGATTCTGTTTATGTGTGTAGACTCTCTTTTTTTCTTGATAAGTCTGGCTCGGGGTTTATCTTGTTTATTTTCTCAAAGAACCAGCTCTTGCTTTCATTGATTCTTTCTATTGTTTTATTCTTCTCGATTTTATTTATTTCTTCTCCAATCTTTATTATGTCCCTCCTCCTACTGACTTTGGGCCTCATTTGTTCTTCTTTTTCTAGTTTCATTAATTGTGAGTTTAGACTGCTTGTATGGGATTGTTGTTCTTTCCTCAAGTTGGCCTGTATTGAAATATACTTTCCTTTTAGCATGGCCTTCGCTGTGTCCCATAGATTTTTGCGGTGTTGAATTATTGTTGTCATCTGTCTCCATATATTGATCTCTGTTTTTATTTGGTCATTGATAACATTGGTTATTTAGGAACATGTTGTGAAGCATCCATGTGTTTGTGGGATTTTTCATTTTATTTGCATAATTTATTTTTAGTTTCATACCTTTGTGGTCTGCGAAACTGGTTGGTAGAATTTCAGTCTTTTTGAATTTACTGGGGCTCTTTCTGTGGCTTAGTATATGATCTATTCTTGAAAATGTTCCATGTCCACTTGAGAAGAATGTGTATTCTGCTGCTTTTGGGTATAGAGTTCTGTAGATGTCTGTTAGGGCTATCTGTTCTAATGTGTTGTTCGGTGCCTGTGCCTCCTTACTTATTTTCTGTCTGGTTGATCTGTTCTTTGGCATGAGTGGAGTGTTGAAAGTGTTTAAGTCTCCTAGAATGAATGTATTGCATTCTATTTCCCTTTTTAATTCTGTTTGTATTTGTTTCACATATGTTGGTGCTCTTGTGTTGGGCTCATAGATATTTATAATGGTTATGTCTTCTTGTTGGATTGACCTCTTTATCATTATGAAATATCCTTCTTTGTCTCTTGTGACTTTCTTTGTTTTGAAGTCTATTTTGTCTGATACAAGTACTGCAACTCCTGCTTTTTTCTCCCTGTTAGTTGCATGAAATGTCTTTTTCCATCCCTTCACTTTTAGTCTGTGTATGTCTTTGCGTTTAAAGTGAGTCTCTTGTAGGCAGCAAATAGATGGGTCTTGTTTTTTTATCCATTTGGTGACTCTGTGTCTTTTGATTGGTTCATTCAGTCCATTTACATTTAGGGTGATATAGGTATGTACTTTCTTCCATTGCATGCTTTAGATTCTAGGTTACCAAAGGTTCAAGGTTAACTTCCTTGCAATCTAAGAGTCTAACTTAACTCACTTAATATGCTATTACAAAAACAATGTAAAGGTTTTTTTCTCCTCCTTTTTCTTCCTCCTCCATTCTTTATATATTAGGTATCATATTCTGTATTCTTTGTCTCTATCCCTTGATTGACTTTGGGGATAGTTAATTTAATTTTGCATTTGTTTAGTAATTAGCTGTTCTTCTTTCTTTACTGTGGTTTTATTACCTCTGATGACAGCTATTAAACCTTAGGACACTTCCATCTGTAGCAGTCCCCCCAGTATACACTGTAGAGATGGTTTGTGGGAGGTAAATTTTCTCAGCTTTTGCTTATCTGGAAATTGTTTAATCCCTCCTTCAAATTAATTTAAATTATAATCTTGCCAGATAAAGTAATCTTGGTTCGAGGCCCTTCTGCTTCATTGCATTAAGTACATCATGCCACTCCTTTCTGGCCTGTAACGTTTCTGCTGGGAAGTCTGATGATAGCCTGATGGGCTTTCCTTTGTATGTGATCTTATTTCTCTCTCTAGCTGCTTTTGATAGTCTGTCTTATCCGTGATCTTTGCCATTTCAATTAGTATATGTCTTGGTGTTGTCTCCCTTGAGTTCCTTGTGTTGGGAGATCTGTGCACCTCCATGGCCTGAGAGACTTACTCCTTCCCCAGATTGGGGAAATTTTCAGCAATTACCTCCTCAGAGACACTTTCTATCTCTTTTTCTCTCTTCTTCTTCTTCTGGTATCCCTATAAAGTGAATATTGTTCCGTTTGGATTGGTCACACAGTTCTCTCAGTATTATTTCATTTGTAGATCCTTTTTTCTCTCTGTGTCTCAGCTTCTTTGTTTTCCTCTTCTCTAGTTTCTATTTTGTTTATCATCTCCACTGTATCTAATCTGCTTTTAATACCCTCCATTGTGCTGGCTCTTCAACGATTGGATCTCTAACAGGAATTCTTTCCTGAGTTCTTTAATATTTTTCTGTACCTCCAGTAGCATGTTAATGATTTTTATTTTGAACTCCCTCCCTTTCAGGAAGATTCATGAGGTCAATGTCATTTCAATCTTTCTCAGGAGTTGTATTCGTAATTTTACTCTGGACCAGGTTCCTTTGGCATTTCATATTTGTATATGGCGCCCTCTAGTGCCCAGAAGCTCTACTCTATGGAGCTGCTCAGCCCCTGAAGCAATGTCGGGGGTCTCAGGGGAGTGGTATTGGTGCCTGGGGGGAGGAAAGAGCTATTTCCTGCTTTCCGACTGCTATGCCTGTCTTCACTGCCTGAACCAGTGGGCCAAGCACCCAGGTATAAGCCTCTATGCTTTGTATTTGTAGTTCCTGTAGATAGATCTTCCCTCTGGCTGGCCTAATGCCAGGGTAGGGTTTGCCGGTTTGCCGGTTTGCAAGCCAGGTGGGGCTGGCTGGGAGAAAGGCACAGTAGGCTGCCTATTATGTAGGGGGTCCATTGAGCTGATGCACCTGAAGATGGTGAAGGCTCCCAACCTGCTAGGCAGAGTGCACCTGGACAATTTTGTCTACCTGTCCTTTCTCCTGAGCAGTATGCTCTGTGCAATCCTTGCCCCTTTAGCAGCCCTCTTGCTAAGGGCTTCCTTGTTAGTAAGTTTCTTAGACTGCCCACCTTTCTTTTGTCCCAGAGCAGCCAAATATGGATCCCTGCTTTCCACAAGTGGCTGGAATCTCAGTCTCTCCAGGAATTCTGCCTGTGTTAGCTTTCCAACTCTCTAATCATGAGGGTACCATGCAAGCACCATGAAATGTACGTTTGTGCTCCCAGAGCAGATATCCGGAGTTAGGTATTCAGCAGTCCCAGGCCTCCACTCCCTACCCGCTCCTTTTCTCCTTCCTCCCGCCAGTGAGCTGTGGTGGGGAAGGGCTTAGGTCCCGCAGGCCCACAGCTTTGGTACGTTACCCTGTTCCATGAGGTTTATTCTTTTCTCCAGGTGTATGCAGTTTGGCACAGTCCTCTTTCCTGTTGCTCTTTTAGGATTAGTTGTGTTAATTATATTTTCATATTATATGCAGTTTTAGGAGGAAGCCTCTGTCTCACCTCTTATGCCACCATCTTTAATCCCTGTATGTCTTTAAAGAAATGTCTGCCTAGATTTCTACCCACTTTTTAATGGGGTTACTTGTTTTTTGGTTTGAGGCATATGAGTTCTTTATATATTTTGGATGTTAGCCCCTTATCAGATAAGTCATTTACATAAACATTCTCCAGTACTATATAGGTACCCCTTTTGTTGTGCTGACAGTGTCCTTTGCTGTACAGAAGCTTTTTAAATTTGATGTAGTCTCACTTGTTTGTTTTTTGTTTCCCTTGCCCAGAGAGAGGTGTCCAGATAAAACTTGTTTTTATTTAAGATATTTTTGCCTGTTTTCTTCTAAGAGTTGTAAGGTTTCATGTCTTACATTCAGGTCTTTGATCCATTTCAAGTTTACTTTTGTGTATGGAGTTACACAGTAATCCAGTTTCATTCTCTTGCATATAGCTGTTCAGTTTTTTCAGCACTAGTTTTTGAGGGACTGTCTTTTCTCTACTTTATATTCATGGCTCCTTTATCATATATTAATTGACCATATATGTGTGAGTTTATATCTGCATGCCCTATTCTGTTACATTGACCTATGGGTCTGTTCTTGTGCCAGTACCATACTGTTGTGATTACTGTAGCTTTGTAGTAGAGCCTAAAGTCAGGGATCATATTTCCCCCAGCTTTGTTCTTCTTTCTCGGGATTGCTTTGGCTATTTGGGGTCTTTTGTGTTCCATATGAATTGTAGGACTATTTGTTCTGGTTAATTGAAAAATGCTTTTGATATTTTAATAGGGATTGCATTGAATCTGTAGATTGCTTTAGGCAAGATGGCCATTTTGACAATATTAATTCTTCCTATACATGAGCACGGGATGTGTTTCCATTTATTGGTATCTTCTTTAATTTCTCTCATGAGTGTCTTGTAGTTTTCAGGGTATAGGTCTTTCATCTCCTTGGTTAGGTTTATTGCTTGGTGTTTTATTCTTCTTGGTGCAATTGTGAATGGAATTGTTTTCCTGATTTCTTTCTGCTAGTTAATTGTTAGTGTATAGGAATGCAACAGATTTCTGTGTTTTAATTTTGTATCCTGCAGCTTTGCTAAATCCAGTTATTGGTTCTCATAGTATTTTGGTGGAGTCTTTAGGGTTTACCCTGTGTAATATTATGTCATCTGCAAATAATGATAGTTCAACTTCTTCCTTACCAGTTTGGATGCCTTTTTCTCTTTTTGTTGTCTGATTGCTGTGGCTAGGACCTCCAGTATTGTGTTGAATAAAAGTCATGAGAGTGGGCATCCTTGTCTTGTTCCTGATCTTAAAGGAAAAACTTTCAGCTTTTTACCATTGAGTATGATATTAGCTGTGGGTTTGTTGTACATGGCCTTTATATGTTGAGATACATACCCTCTATTCCTATTCTGTTGAGTTTTTATAATGAATGGATGTTGAGTTTTGCCAAATGCTTTTTCAGCATCTATTGAGATGATCATGTTGTTTTTATACTTCTTTTTGTTAATGTGTATGATACTGATTGATGTTTGAATATTGTACCATTGTTGCATCCCTGGATTAAATCCCACTTGGTCGTGATGATGATCCTTTTGATAAAATTTTTTAGTTTGGTTTGCTAATATTTTGTTGAGAATTTTTCTATCTGTGTTCATCTTGGTTAAAAATTTTCCTTTTGTAGTGACTTTAGTTTTGGTATTAGTGTAATGCTAGCCTCATAGAATGAGTTTGGAAGTATTCTAGTTTTTCTGAATTTACTGTAGTTACACCAGCTATTTTTTGGTAAAATGTTAAGGTTTATCTTTTCCTGTATTTTTCTAGTTTAAACTTTTCTTTCTGTTTAAATATAAGTTGTGTCTCTAGTAAGCAGCATATAATTGGATTTCATTTTTTTCATCTAGTTTGATAATTAAAATTTTTTTAGCAGTTAAACTGTGATATGTGAAGGTATGATTTTCTTTGTATTCTTCCTGCTCTGTGTCCTGTAGAGCTTCATGAATCTTGGTTTGGTTTCTTTGTATTGTTCTTGGAAAAATTCTCAACCATAGGTTATTAAATATTACTTCTATCCCATTCTCGTTCTCCTGTCCTTCTGGGACTCCAGTAAATGTGTTAAATCCTTTTACTCTGTCTCTTTTCATGCTTTCTGCATTTTCCATTCTTTTTTCTTCTCAACTTCAATCTGAGTGTTATTTCTAGTTCACTTATCTCTCCTGTTGTGCCTTATCTATTAAACTCATTTTATTCAATTTAAATTTTTAGTTACTGTATTTTCCTGTTCTGGGATTGGAGATTTCTATTCTCTAGCAAAATTCTCCATATTTTAATTTATTTTTATGGCTCATTGTTCTTTTAATGATTAGTGACTCCAGATCTGGATCACCTAAGGATCTACTTCTGTTCTGTTTTTTCTTAGTTTTTAGTCATTTGATCTTGTTTTCTGATATGCTTGGTAAGTTTTAATTGAATACTGGACATTTTGTATAAAAAATGTGTAGAAGCTCTGAATGAATCTGTAAAGGCTCTTTACTGAATATGTATACATCATTCTATTCCATTGAAGCCGATCTGTTTCTAGTTTGCCCTCATTCTAAGACATCAACCATTTATAAGGTCTTTCTTTCCTGACAGGCCCTGGGTTCAAATTTTTGTCTCCTTATTATAGGATGGCTCACCAATTCTCTGTGCAGCTTTTTTTGTACTTTCTTAGGACTTGTTTTCTGCTTCATTTCTCTTGAGTCTTGTTTTGTGCATTCACATTTAGTAATTGGCAGAGTTCTTAAGGTAGAAATCCACATCACTGCCTTGTTTTTTTTCCAGTGCCTTCCAGCCATTTTTTTACCTTTTAAAAGCCTATTCTTTACCTTTTAAGAATATTTTTAGAGAGAGAGTCTGAAATCAGTGTTTTCATTATAGCTTGAAGAAGGCCATAACACACTCTTAATCATAAGAGTTATTCTTAACACCAACTTTTTTATATCTTGTGAAGAAACATTTCCTGAAGAACTTAATGTAATGAAGTAATTTTTTGAGTTTACCATTTTCTATCACTTTTCTGCTTCCAGTAGTAATTACTTTCCCCTTTTTTTTAACTTTTAATGAGGTGTTTTAAAATTTGCTACTTTTAGTTCATTGTGTTTAACATGTTACCATATTTTATAATTGGTTGAATAAAACTAGAAGAGATTAAGCATTAGTAAATAAGTTTTAGCTAAGGGCATATGAGTTACATATGGATTTTTAAATTTTTTTTCTTAAAGGTACCTTTATGTATAAAGATGATATAATTTGCACTTAATTTATAAAGGAGTGTAACACTGATTCTCTTCTCTTTTCAGAAAATGGTGTAAATGGAACAGTAACTTCAAGTGGAGCAGACTCTCCCCGTAATAGAAAAGAGAAATCTTCATAATGAATTATAATCTGATTAATGTCCCCAAAGAAATCTGCTTTTTACTCTCTTTCAGCACTAAACATTTTTTCTGTTCTGAAAATACAGTTTGTGCTCTTTGATTCTCACTATTTACTGTTTCATGCATTTTTTAAAGGGCATTTGAGGGAAGGATGATTACTATGAGTGAAAAAAAAATTTAGTCTAGACTAAGTTACCTACCTGCCTTCAAAATAGTTTAGGGACCACCACCATATTTTATTTTGTTTTTTAATCTTTGAACATTTTTCTAATGATTTAGAGAGAGAACTATTTACAGAAATTCTACATATCAGTGATATAATTTCTTGCTCACCAATTTTTTATATTAGCAAGATGGCCTGTTCCAGCAAGGTCATATTTTTTAAGTTGTCTTTCAGGATAAAATGGAAGTACTATAAAGAACATCAAACTTTAATGTGTTTTCAGTGTTCCCTAATTTTTAGGAATTTTTGTAGCCTTTACACCGGGGAGAAAAATTTATAAATTCACAATTGTGTGCTTTATTTGTAGGTATATTCCCACTAAAAACACACACTATCAGTTACAGTGTGGAGATTTACAACCACATATATTGACTCTAAATGTGATATTAACAAAAAAGTACTTATGAAGTAAAATCTTGTGTATTTTCAACACTTGCGAACTGGAAATCAGAAAATTAGGCATTTACTATATATGAAGAAGAAAACTATATAGCCCTTTTTGATATGTTTAATAGTGATTCTTAAAGGGTCTTGTCATAAGTTTGATGCACAGCATCTTAGAAAAATACTGTTCAACCTGCAAACCCTTTTTAAAAGTAATGCCTACTTGATTTATATCTATAAAAAGAATGTCAGATAATTATATTTGGAAAACATTTAATGCACTAACCTTAAAGAAATTGAAAATTCAGGTGGATAAATAGTCTTACAAAAGACAGTGCTTTATGTTACAACTATAGCTTTGGTCCCATCTCTCATTGAGAAGCATTTATCTGTACAAAACATATTTTTGGATGAATATATATATATATATATATTTGTATCTCTACAGAAAGACTCTAAACCCATTTGAGTAAAATACTTAGTTCCCTTTTCTATGATTATCCTTTAAAATCCTTATAGCTATATAGCTATAGTTGGTTTTTGGTTGTCTTTACAGTATATATATTGTTCCTTTTGGTGTTCACATCCTGTTCCCCATTTCTCACTTTGTCACCAGTTCATGTTTGTGCCATTTTTAGTATAAAAGTTGCAGACCTTTTAGGTCTGCTGTTTATAGTAAGTTGCCATGCTGCTAGAAAGTTGTGCTTTGTTTCCAGCTGTTTACCTCCTTCTTGGAAAAAGTAGTAGCTCTCTGTAGCATCACTGAACTTCAGTGGAACCAAATTTTTGCCATTAGAAGAAACTGGCATTATATTGAACTATACATTGAGGAATCAATCAAAATAAAAATTTTTACTTTCACAAGCTGTATCCTGGATATTTTCTTCATTGGTAGCTTGTTTTTTTTGCTATTTTAATATATAGTCTCACTAAAACATACCGTATTTAAAGAGTATATATGTGATAGTCATTTAGAATAGCCTTCCCAAAAAATGTATTTAGCAAAAAAAAGATTATTCGTTTTATATATAAGTTCTGAGGCCTGCTGGTTGAGAAAAATGGTTCTTAATAAATTCAGGGAGTATTGTGTTAAACACACTTAGAGGTATTTCTTTGTTTACTCTTTCTTTATTCTAGGGCTGTTCAGTCTTCATATGCAAATGTGTTCCTCTTGCACCAAGAATGCTGGTGGGATATTCAGTTTCCCAGCTCATTTGACTCTGGAACCTTCTTTCTATGGAATTACTTAGGGCATTTGTGTTCTTCAGTATGTGCCCTTGGTTCAGGAAGAAGACAAAAGCCCTTGGTATGTAGTTAAAACTTTATAAGGCACATATACATACACAAGTGTAATTACAAATTATAAACCCTAGGCTTCCTCCTCTCAGATGCTCTAAGAAAAGTGTAATTAGTAGCCTCCAGATATTCAGAATATCTCACTGTCACTTGGCCTCAGGTCAAACTTTGAACCCTGATTGGGAACATGTAGGACAGAACAAAGACAGCTGATCCATGAGGTGAACTGATCTTAAAACTAGTTGCTTTTCCATTTTGTGGTTTTCTTTCCTGCTGTAAAATGTCTTCTTGCTATTGCTAGCACTTTAGAAAATGGTTTTGAGTGGTCCAGGTAGACTATTATGGAGCAAAAGTATTAAGTACATTCCTCTAAAAAAAAGTAACAGCACAGTCCTCAAGTTCAGAACTAACCCTGGAGCAAAGCTTATGTAGATGAAATAGGAGAGAGATTTATTTGTTGTATAGATGTTAGCAACAGCCAGTGACATCTAAGGTATTTCTAAATGTTTTCAATGAAAAGTAGTTCTGCCTGTGTACATATGGCCAACAATAAGAATTTTTAAGAAATGACAATGATACTGATCACTTGTTTGTATCTTCTTAAATAGTGGTTTCATAGTAACCCTGGAAAAAATTCTAGGGTAATGTTTAAACAGATGTTTGTCCGTAAGTCCACCCTAGGTGTCAGACAATTCAGTTAAGAAGAGTCATTCACTATAAAACTTCTAACAAGACAGGTTTGGGAATTTCAAAGTAGATTAGCAGGTTTAGATTGAAGAATGAAAGACTAGTAACCCAGGGGCTGAGGAGAGTGAGTGGAGCTGGCCTGAGTCTCTAGTGCTTCAGAAGCCCTATGTATACAGCCCGAATGACGAGAATAAAGTGAGGGGTGAGAAAACAAGCTCAGAAGTGCTGTGTTAATCTGCTCACTGAGCACAGCTACTGGTCATTTGCAGAAGGCACACACCACCATGGCTTGGTTCAGTAAAGAACAGCAGACAGCCCAGTATTTACAAAAACAGAACAGTCTTGTGTTTACCTAAGCATGATTTGCTTTACAAAAAGCTGCACTAAAAAAAAAAAAAAAAGGCTGCACTAGGTAGCTATGTGCCACACGCTGACCAGCTTTATTCAGTACCATTCGGGAAAAGACTAACGCAGTTTGTCTAGCTTGAAACTATCTTCAGTGAAGATTATTAGTATGTTTGCTTAAGATATCAAGCATGCTGGGTGTTTTGAAACATCAGGAAAAAATTAAGAGGTTTAGGTCCATCACATAATCCATGACTACTAGTAACTTTGACCTTAAGTTGGTCAAAGGAAAAACATATTTTTGAAGATCCAAAATTCAACCAGTGCAAGAGATCGTTGGTTTACATTAATAAGTATGTAGTGGTTAACATTAGCAGACCAGAGTTCAAATCTTGATACCTGCATTGTGTGTGATCTAATTAATATCTGTGCCTGAGTTTCCTGAGACAAGCAACAACCTATACCCCACAAGATAGTTGTGTTAGAACTGAGATAATTGCACATAAATTGTGCATAGCACCATGCCTGATGCTTATTATAGTGTGAGTTGTTAGCTCATAAAGTTGTGACAGTAAAAGAAATAGCTAATAGAATTTTTTTTAACAAGGTATCATGGATATACAATCTTATAACGGTTTTACATGGGCAACACTGTAGTTACTACATTCACCCATGTAAGTCCCCCACACACACCCCATTGCAGTCACTGTCCCATCAGCATAGTAAAATGCTAGAGTCACTACATGTCTTCTCTGTGCTATATTGTCTTCCCTGTGACCACCTACATTATGTGTGCTAATCATAATGCCCCTTAATCCCCTTCTCCCTCCCACCCCACCTACCCTCCCCAACACCTACGCTTTGGTAACCTGCTAGTCCCTTCTTGGAGTCTGTGAGTCTGCTGCTGTTTTGTTCCTTCAGTTTTGCTTTGTTATACTTCACAAATGAGTGAAATCATTTGGTACTTGTCTTTCTCTGCCTGGCCTATTTCTCTGAGCATAATGCCCTGTAGCTCCATCCATGTTGCAAATGGTAGGATTGTTTTCTTGTTATGGCTAATATTCCATTGTGTGTATGTGCCACCTCTTCTTTATCCATTCATCTACTTACAGACACATAGGTTGCTTCCATATCTTGGCTGTATTGTAAATAGTGCTGCAGTAAACATAGCAGTGCATATGTCTTTTTGAATCAGGGATCCTGTTTTCTTTGGGTAAGTTCCTAGGAGTAGAATTCCTGGGTCAAATAGTATTTCTATTTTAGTTTTTTGAGTAACTTCCATATTGCTTTCCACAATGGTTGAACTAATTTACATTCCCACCAACTGTGTAGGAGGGTTCCCCTTTCTCCGCATCCTTGCCAGCATTTGTTGCTCGTCTTTTGGATGTTGGCCATCCTAACTGGTGTGAGGTGATATCTCACTGTGGTTTTAATTTGCATTTCCCTGATGATTAATGATGTGGAGCATCTTTTCATGTGCCTGATGGCCATTTGAATTTCTTTGGAGAAGTGTCTGTTCATATCCTCTGCCCATTTTTTAATCAGGTTATTTGTTTTCTGGGTGTTAAGGTATGTGAGCTCTCAGATATTTTGGACATTAACCCCTTATCAGAAAAGTCTTTTATGAATATATTCTCCTATATTGTAAGATGCATTTTCTGCTGATGGTGTCTTTTGCTGTACAGAAGCTTTTTAGTTTGATGTAGTCCCATTTGTTCATTTTTGCTTTTGTTTCCCCTGCCCTAGGACATGTGTTCAGGAAAAAGTTGTCCATTTTTATATTCAGGAGATTTTTGCCTGTATTTTCTTCCAAGACTTTTATAGTTTCATGACTTACATTTAGGTCTTTGACCATTTCGAGTTTACTCTTGTGCATGGAGTTAGAAAATAATCCATTTTCATTCTCTTATGTGTAACTGTTCAGCTTTGTCAACACCAGTTGTTGAACAGTGTGTCATTTCCCCATTTTATGTCCATGGCTCCTTTGTCATACATTAATTGGCCATATATGTGTGGGTTTATATCTGCACTCTCTATTCTGTTCCACTGATCTATGGATCTGTTCTTGTGCCAGCACCAAATTGTTTTGATTACTTTGGCTTTATAGTAGAGCTTGAAGTTGGGGAGTGTAATTCCCCCAGCTTTGTTCTCCTTTCTCAGGTTTGTTTGTTTGTCTATCCGGGGTCTTTTATGGTTCCATATGAATTTTAGAACTATTTGTTCTAGTTTGTTGAAGAATGCTGTTGATATTTTGGTAGAGATTGCATTGAATCTGTAGATTGCTTTAGGCAGGATGGCCATTTTGCAAATATTAATTCTTCCTATCCATGAGTATGGGATGAATTTCCATTTATTAGTGTCTTCTTTAATTTTTCTCATGAGTGGCTTGTAATTTTCAGGGTATAGGTCTTTCACTTCCTTCATTAGGTTTATTCTTATATTCTTTTTGATGCAATTATGAATGGAATTTTTTTCCTGATTCCTCTTTCTGCTACTTCATTCTTAGAGCATAGGAATGCAGCAGATTTCTGTGTATTAATACTGTATCCTGCAACTTTGCTGTAGGGAGTTATTAGTTCTAGTACTTTTTTTGGTGGATTCTTTAAGTTTTTTCATGTATAGTATCACGTCATCTGCAAACAGTCACAGTTTAACTTCTTCCTTACCAATCTGGATGCCTTTTATTTCTTTGTGTTGTCTGATTGCCTTGGCTAGGACCTCCAGTATGTGTTGAATAAAAGTGGGGAGAGTGGCCATCCTTGTCTTGTTCCCAGTCTTAGAAAAAAAGCTTTCAGCTTTTTGCTGTTAGGCATGTTGTTGGCTGTGGGTTTGTCATATATGGTCTTTATTATGTTGAGGTACTTGCCCTCTATACCCATTTTGTTGAGTTTTTAGCATGAATGGATGTTCAATTTTTTCAAATGCTTTTTCAGTATCTATTGAGATGATCATGTGATTTTTGTCCTTTTTGTTGATGTGGTGTATGTTGATTGATGTTTTAATATTGTACCATCCCTGCATCCCTGGGATAAATCCCACTGGTCATGATGGATGATCTTTTGATATATTTTTGAATTTGGTTTGCTAATATTTTGTTGAGTATTTTTGCATGTATGTTCATCAGGGATATTGGTCTGTAATTTTCTTTTTGGTGGGGTCTTTGCCTGGTTTTGGTCTTATAGTGATGCTGGCTTCATATAATGAGTTTGGAAGCATTCTCTCCTCTTCTACTTTTTGAAAAACTTTGAGGAGAGTGGGTATTATGTCTTTTCTAAATGTCTGATAAAATTCAGTGGTGAAGCCCTCTGGTCCAGGGTTTTTGTTCTTGGGTAGTTTTTTGATTACCAGTTCAATTTCATTGCTATTAATTGGTCTTTTCAAATTTTCTGTTTCTTCCTAGGTCAATCTTGGAAGGTTGTGTTTTTCTAGAAAGTTGTTCATTTCTTCTAGGTTATCCAGTTTGTTATCATATAATTTTTCATAGTATTCTCTAATAATTCTTTTTTTATTTCTGTGGTGTCCTTAGTGATTTTTCCTTTCTCATTTCTGATTCTGTTTATGTGTATACATTCTCTTTTTCTCTAGACAAGTCCAGCTAGGGGTTTATGTATTTTATTTATTTTCTTGAAGAACCAGCTTCTGGTTTCATTGATGCTTTCTTTTGCTTTATTCTCAGTGTTATGTATTTCTGCTCTGATCTTTATTATGTCCCTCCTTCTACTGTCTTTGGGCCTCATTGTTCTTCTTTTTCTAGTTAAATTAATTGTGAGTTTAGACTGTTTGTTTGGGATTGTTCTTTCATGATGTAAGCCTGTATTGCTATATATCTTCCTCTTAGAACAGCCTTCACTCTGTTATAGGTTTTGAGCTGTTGAGTTGTTTTCATTTGTCTCTATATATTGCTTGATCTCTGTTTTAATTTGGTCATTGATCCGTTGATTATTTAGGAGCATGTTGTTAAGCCTCCATATGTTTGTGAGCCTTTTTGTTTTCTTTGCATAATTTATTTCTAGTTATATAACTCTTTGGCCTGAGAAGCTGGTTGGCACATTTTCCATCTTTTTTATTTTACTGAGGCTCTTTTTATGGCCTAGTGTATGATCTATTCTGGAGAACGTTCCATGAGAAGAATGTGTATCCTGCTGCTTTTGGATGGAGTGTTCTGTAGATGTCTCTTAGGTCCATCTGTTCTAATATGTTGTTCAGTGCCTCTTTCTCAATTATTTTCTGTCTGGTTGATCTGTCTTTTGAAGTGAGTGCTAATAGTATTAAGTAATTTTCATCATTAATATTTTTCCCTGTAAGATCCATTATACAAGCTGTTGAGCCCTCACACTCTCCAGTGCAAGTACAATGTTCCATGGTTGCTACCCTTGAGCTGGTGGGCTGGTAAAGTTGCATGAGATGTTCAAGTCAACATTATAGCTGTTTAATTGTTGAAAGACTTTACAGGCATACTTACCCAGCATGAAAGTTCATATATCAAACATCCAAGTCTGCACTGAGTCATTTACATTTATGTGGTGTGATGATTATAAAAGAAAATAGCATGTACAATTTCTAAATAATTTTAGAACAGTCATATACCAATGGTTTTATGAAACCAAAGTTTCATTGACACTTGGGGTTGTCTAACCTTCTGATGGGAAGAATCAAACTCCATTAGGTAAATGAGAATATTTACCTGGGACAGGAAAAGGGTGTATTAAAAGACAATGTTTACCAAGTAATCTGAAGTGATAGCATAAAATGCCGAAAATTACAGTTCTGCAAGTGGACTGGAAGGCCTGGTTGTCACAGTGTGTGTGGGATATACACTTCAGTGTGGATAATGCATGAAACAGACTGAAATCTCAAGATTAAGATCCTTACTCTGTTGAATACTTGCTGACTGAATTCTGAACTAATCCTTTTTTCTTTCATCAAGTATGAGAAACTATAATAAAGTTCCAATGAGAACAATTAGAGATTAATTTTTAATGCAATTTTACCAAACTAGGTTACTAGGGGCCTTCTGACCAATTAGCATGGTCCTTCTCTCTTGGTGATTTCATGCTCAACAAATAAAACAGACAGATTATTTATTATTTAGGCAGAAAGGGAAAATACACTGTATATACTAAGTATGTGAACAATGAAAAATCAAGTGTGGTTTTTAAAAATTGAATTCCATTCTGTAAGATTAGGGTTTTAAAGACCACCAGGAATAAGAAGACTGATGATTTACCTAAATCCTTATACAAAGCTTTGAAAAATGCATAAGGAAATATACAAGGCTTGGTTCAACTTTATCTTTAAAGAGAATGGCCATAAACTCACTATCACCAGTCCTTCTCTGTGAAAAGAAAACCCCAATTCAAACTTAGAAGTCCTCTGTTGGTATTATGGCATGGTGGATCAATTCTGTCTCAGTGCGAAAATAGTGATACAAAGGAATGAGATGGGGATGAAGAGATAACCGTTTAGCCAAATAAATCTCCTTTTTTTGAGGTAAGAGAAATGCCTGGTGATTTTCATTGAAATTTATAACGTAAATCTCTAAATGTTGGCCATTATCCAGAAACCACAGGCTCATCTTAAGTATTCTTCTAATACATAGCATCTGAATTTTCATGGCCTGTAGTGGTTTTTGTTTTAATGAACAATAAAACAATAAAAAATTTCAAAAGCAAAGCCATCTTGTGGTATGTAGCTTCAGGTGTAAGTAATCACTGTTTTCCTTTTTTTTTACTGTATTTTGATGAGCGCCAACATTCTAATTACGGTCCAGCATCTCTTGTTCAGCAAGCTGAGCCAATCATCCCCTATTATACGCTGATGTATCATACGTACCCTTTAGGGGTGCTGCAGTCACCACCCTAGTTTTCCACTCACGCCACATCCACATCAGCGCTCTAGTCTCCAGAGGTAAGAGCAGCTGTACTCGCTGTACTCAGTAAACCAGCCGCCCTTGACATTTGTTCCCTTTTTTTTTTAAACCTAATGTTGCAAATTCTCTACTAAAGGAAATACTTTCAGCCTGTGATTTTTTTTTTTTTTTGCATTGATTATTTCAGCTGTTTCTTTATGCAGGATATGCACTTCCCTCTTAAATAGTACTCATATTTCACACACTGAGCTTCAAAATTCCACATAGACCTGTGCATTAGTGTGATTTGATTTGACACAATGGTTGATGGGAAGGGCCAACTTGAATGTAAGTCCAGATCTTCATCAATTGATCTGAAAGTTTGGCTTTAAAAATTTTGAGGATTTGTTTCTTCTTGATATTTCCAATCATCTAAAAAACTGCTTCAGTTATATACAGTATTTTATACTTAGTGATTCTCATTTCAGAGAGGCTCGGTTTTAGTGGGTTCCTACCCTACTCTGACTCTCCTTATCACTGCAAATGTCTGTTCTTGAGAGGATCATTTACATTAAGTACACTGTCTTTTCATCTCTCCCTGCCTGCAGCAGCAGGGTCCAATGTTTAGCATCCTGCATCTGAAATGAAAGAAATGGGGAAGGGATATTTGCATTTTAACAGCTGCTTTTGCAAAAGACCAGCCTCTCCTACCTCAGTCTCCCAAACAGAGTTCTTGGCAGCTTTCCAGATTTCTGCCAGCAGGAAGCACAGATAAGGAAGCTTTGGAGAGTGAAGTACACTCCCCTCAAAAGTCAGATTTATCCAGAATAGACGCTTGATTTCACAAGAAATCCACAAAATGAGGGTTGGCCAAACAGAAGCACAGAGAGGTTGAGTGTTACCACTGGTGCCTTCAGATCCAAGTGTCGTGTCTGCTTCTTCTGACTTTAAGGGAGGTTTAAGAGTCCTGAGCTAATGATAGTTGTCACAAAGCTTGTGTCGTTAATCCCCAAATGGCCACAATGGTATCTTCACTTAAATCAAATTGTGTATTATTGGTAGGAAACCAACCCTTCTATGTCACCACATTACCTGTATGGTTACTCTTGTAGTGAGTAACTGAGAGGTGAGGTCTGCTGTTGGACTGATTTTTGCCAGGGAGATGCCACAACATCCCCAAGTGGCATGCTTCATACCAACACAAGTCTGAGGACATTTTCATTGAGCCAGCCCTTTAGCACTCTGAGGCAACTGAAACTAATGTATCCTTAGAGGACTTCACCAGGTTCCTATAATTTGTATTCTTAGCTGATCTCGTATGTTTTTAGTTAGTGTCTTCCATTAGACTAAATCCATCAGATTTTTGCAGGCAGAAAAAAATTATTTTTAAAAATATTATTACAAAAACTATCTTCTCATATCTTTTGTAGTTTTCCCACATGTCTGTTACATTCTGTACCTGGTGAATGTTGATTAATGCATTAATAAAATGATGGAAGTATAACAGCAGGTTCCTTTATTTCACTTTAGAAGTGCACGTATTTTCCTTGCTCATGTACTGTTTTATTCAAGGCTCCGTGAATTTGATTTAAAACTTTGAAAATTCAAGAATATATAAAAAATAGTACAAAACTTAGTTAATTTGGATCCCATGTGCACAGGTATCGTGCCCACCCACATATCTTGGCAAATACATGTCAATACCTAGTTAGGTCAGGCAGTGAAGTCTTAAGCTACTCACCCACTGAAGAAGCCTCAACTGACAAGATTTCTTGAAGGGGAATTTCCTAAACTGAGACCTAAGGCACACGTTCTTTTGCATTCCCTCTTCTCATTGTGAATTTCCTGAAAAGTATGCAGAAAGCTTTGGAGGGTAGCTGGATGTGTTCTCTCTGGTTGTGAAACTTAGCCACAACCTCCAGGGAGCAAGGGTGTAGCTGGGAGGGAGTGAGGGTGGCTGGGCTGCGGGAGAGAGAGCCCTAGGGAGCAAACCTCAGGCCAGCACTGCAGACCGAGCTCCACTTTGCAGAGAGTCAGTAGCACCAAGGGCATAGAAATTTCTTTCCATTCCTCCCTCATCATCACTTTGCCTCCTCTCCTGCATCCACCCCCACCCCATCTTTGCTTAGCCAATCCCACTTCCCTTCTCAGAGAGAGGAGAGGGGAACATGTTTGGCTGGGGTTGGAAGGGCCCACACTGTGTTTTGAATGCAGAGTTCCATTTTTACTTGTTATTCCATTGCCTCGGTGATGTCCCCTACCAGCCTAGCAAGGGGAGCCAACAATTCCTTTGAGAAAGACCCAAAACTCTTCAAGCTCAACAAGTCTCCACCTCCCCAAGTAAGAGTGCATGGACACTTACTAAACCCTTTTAAATTATAAGCTGTATGTTGGAATCTTGCTGCGACCTGTTCCAGTAAAGCCGTATTTGCTGATGCTGCTGTAATGCTGTTTCATAATGATATTGTTCATGTAAAAAGTGAGCACAAGCTATAACAAAGAAGGTGAAGGGAGAAAAGGGAGCCATGCAAAATATGATCAACTAAGCAGAGGCCCAAGTCTCAGGAATCTTGACCTTTTTCAAATGGTTTTATGAGAGCTGAGAATTAGGTGAGGGGGTGGAGAGGAAGGTAAGAAATTAACTTTGCCAGTTCCATTCTATTTCTTTTTAGTTTTCTGAAGAATGTGTTTTCTAGTGTGCTTTTGGTGTATTTGCTATTGGTAGAAGCTTGTAGAATAATTCCTTTATTAGTGTGCAGGGTTTGATTCAACAATTCATTTTGAAGTCAGAACTTCATTACCTGTGGTGGAATCACATAGGACATATTGGGATATTTTCTAGGATATCAGAAAAAAGGATTATGTTGTTTTTTTTAAATAAGAAACAAAGGGAAGAAAGGACAGAGAGAAATAGAACTAAAATAATAATAATAATGCATCAACTCTGAAAGGGAACAAACCATTTAATTCCTGGTGATGTGAGGCCATTATTTGTGCAATAAAGTGTTTCTCATTGATAGTGTTGGTGAGGGTGCAGAGGATATCAAGGAGAGATATATATGATACTTCCCTAAATCTTTCATAAGCTTTCTCTATTCTGCTCCTAGAACAACCCCATATTCCTAGCTATCTGACCATTTGTAGCAAGAAGTCAAAAATGAAGGCAATCCAACAACATAGAATAGATTGTGTCAGGAACCAGCATCTGTCTCCTTTCTTGGAAAAGTCTTCAGCTCCCTACTATCTTAGGGACTTACACACCTACTTCATTCATATTTGGGGACTCAGAGGCAGATCCAAATGGAAGAGTTTGTAACAAGATTCGAAAGAACATTTTACTTATTTGTAAATGGTAATAGTAACTGGATGCAATCTTTTTGGGGAGATGGAGGTTTACTGTATTTGGGCAGGTTTTGCTCTTCCTCAAAGATCCTGTTGGGCTCTGCTTGTTAGGTTTGTAAGGGTGATCACAGAGGAGAAGGGGTAATGAGTAAAAATGGAACCCAGTTCAAAGTCTGCTCTTTGCTACTCCCTGACCCCAGACAAAGTTATGGGCAGCTAATCTCTGACACACACATGCACACACACACACCCTGGGGTGCAATAACTCCCAGCAGCCAACTAGCTCCAATGTCTAGCCAGTACCCTTCAAGAAGGTACCTACCGTCCAACCACAGGGCAGAGCTGGCAAAGACAGAGCTCCTCTAGCACCCTCTGTGTCCAGAGATCAGTTAAAATTCAGTTTTGACATGCAGAGCCCAACACCTGAGCTTTCATTCAGATTATAAAAGTATGTCACCATTCATTCATTCTTTCATTCAACAAATGCCCGAGCATCTCCCATGTTGCAGGCCATGTTCTAGGAGCTATGACTACAGCTATGAAAAAAGAAAGCCCTGCTCTTACAGAGCTTAGAAATCTCTGTGTATCTTTATTAGTCACTCAAAATCATTCCATAGAAAAAAAGGTAGAACATGAATATCGTACCACCACCAAAACTGTTTGCTGAGGCCTGTGTGCATAATATTGCTCCCTCCCTTTCTTGAGTCACATGTCCTTTGTCTTTTACGTGGAAACTAGGCTTAAAGAGTTAATGGCTTCAGTATAAAGGAGCTTCATTCTCAGAGTATTTGTAAATTAAAGTGACTTTTGGGGCTAAAAGTCCTTTCCAACAAGGAAGAGCAGCATGGTGTTTGGAGGAGTGGGAAAATGACTGGCATGTCTTGGATGCCTCTTCCAACGGAGGAGATTCTCATCCCTTGGCTGAATGGGTGAGGGCTGTCATCCTCAGAGATGAGGAAGCTGAGCCCAAGTCTCTGGGATACAGCCCCGGGGATGGCTGTCTTATGCTGTGGTTTGCCAGGTAGGGTGTGAATATGTCTTGTTGGGAGCTGTGAAAGATGAGGCAGGAGAGAGACAGTGTAAGGGGATAGGGAAGGCCACCAACCTGATGATCCATGGACTTGCATGGACACAGCCTTACTAATTAAAGTACTGAAATGCCTCCATTCTGGGTGGTAAACAGTCACTGCTCTGAGCTCACCACGTGTACCCAGCTCACGGGGAAGAGCTAGAGGGTTACCACCTGGCATTCTGAGCATCATCCCCTCGAGACAACCTGTGAAAGCAAGGACCAGATGAATTGCTTGGCACTTCCAAGTTATCCCCCTCCTTTCTGATGGCTGCTGGTATCACCCAGACACAGAGCAGGCACTTCCTGCACCGCTCTGATGGTCCATGGTGTCAAAACAGCTGGGAAGACACTCTCCAAAATGGGAATTCAGCTAAGAATGCTTATAGTCAATCCATCATTTCATGAGCAGGAGAGAAAAATCAGGTCATTGCTGCCTTCACTTTTTATCTAGACAGCTTGGTGTGGTATATAGCAACATGCAGGTAAGAAATCTGGAATTTTTGTTAATCTGAGAGGTGAAAAACCTTCTCTTTCTGATTTGCATTTCTTTAGTTCTTCAATTATTACTTTAATTAATATATGTTTATAGGCCCCATATAATTCAATTGTTTATATCTGTTATTCATTTTATTATCTTTTTCTTTTACTTATTCATTTGTAGAAGCTCATTATATTTTAAGGTTATTAATTTTTGTCTAAAATATTTGTTAAATATTTGTTAGAAATATTGTCTTCCAGTCAGTTACCAGTTCTTGTACTTGTTTTTAATGTTTTTTTGCTGAAGAGAAGGTTCTAAGTTTTTTAGTAAGATCTGTCCATCGTTTCTATGTGGTTTCTGGGTCTTCTGTCTTAGGAAGTTCTGTCCCACCTCCTTAATATGATATCCTTTTCAGCATATATTTCTTTTTAAAATTACACAAATAATACACAACTTCATACTCAAATAATTTGAATAACAGAAAATTACACAGTAAAAGTTATTTTCACTCCATTCTTCCCAGTTTCACTTATCTCCTGGAGATGACCACCATCAACATGTTTTCCATGTTTGCCTTGTCACACTGATTCATATCTTATCTCATTTCCAAAAGGGTTCAAAACTGTTTTCAAAGATGTAAACAATAAAGAAAGATAAAAGACATCGTTAATTTCCTAGGAAGCAGTGTTTTAAAGGGGAAAACAACCAAGTTGATAAAGTAAAAAATAAACCCCATGCCCATGAAAAGCACAACTTCTGATTCTGAAATCTAGAAATAGTGTCTTGCTGGGGAGACAGGGTAGTGCAATGAATAGGATCCTCATAATCACAATCAGTAATTCAACTTTTCTTACAACAGCATTCAAGGTCAATAGCATTGTGCCATTTGATCAATTTAATATGGGCCAATACCAAGCCTTACAGATTAGCACCTCTCTGGTAGCTGTATTTTAGATGATAAGATTTATGACAAAACATTAATTTCTTGAAGACAGGAATCAGGGAAGGGAACAAAACTAAAAGCACTGCAATCTGTGCTTTTCATAATAACTGAGACAAAGTAATTTTTTATTGTGATTTTGATAATTAGACTTGTGAGAATGACTGAGTTGCTGTATAGTAACCATTAGTAAAATTAAAAACAGGTTCTTCATCCTCCAAATTATTGCAAAAGACAAGAGAAAACAAGGTTCTGTTTATATGGAAAAGAGAATTGAATAGAAAAGAATAGCAAGGAAACCAAAAACAAAACCACAAAATAATATGACTGGTCAGAAAAATTTTGACAATTAAAAACATTTATTAAAATTCATGGTTCGTGGAAGTGTAGCTTGTACAACTATTTTGTAGAATTATTTAATGGTGTCTCTGAAACTAAACAATGCATATCCCATGACCCAGCAATCCTACCCCAAGGCACATATATGGGCTCACTGAAACACAAGGGGTGTTCTGAGAAGCACTGTTTGAGAGCCCTAAACTAGACAATACCCAAAAGACCAACAATAGATGGAAAAATAAAGTATGGTATATTCATACAATGTAACATTATTCAGCAATAAGAATGAACAAACTATCACTGCAGATGAATCTCACAAACATAATATTAAGCAAAAGAGCCCCAACACAGAGATGCACACGCTATTTGAGCTCATTCAAATAGAATGTAAAACCATAAGAAAATTATTATGAGAAGTAGTTAGCCTTGCTGAAGCTAGAGACAGGAAGGAGGAAGAAGGAGAATTTCTGAATGTTCTGGGTCTGAAGGCTGGTTCCATAGCTTAGTTCACTTTATGAAAATGCATTGAGTTCTATACACTTACAGTTTGTGCACCTTTCTGAATGCTTATTTTCAATAAAAATACATCTTAAAAACAACATTCAGTGACTTTCTGCATACAAGAGAACACAGCTAGCAAAAAATGAGAGAAAAAAAGTAAGAGAGTTAGAAAAGATCAGCTACTATTTATTGGGCACTTTATGTGCCAGTGTACTATTCTAAGTGCTTTCCTTACTTTATTAACTTTCCCAACAACTCACACTTTATACAATAGGATAAAGATGGTTACTTATCATTCTAATAAAAAAAAATTAATGGAGAATTCACAATAATATTGAACATATATTCATCAAATAATACAGTATCAAAAATATATAAAGCCAAAACTTCGGAGATAAAAACAAAGAGCTATAGAAATATAATTGCCATGTAATATAGTAACAGTCTCTTCACAAAATCTGTACCAAATCAATCAGGCAAAAATAAGGAAAGTTGTAGAAATTTGAGCCATATACTTTATATGTCCATTGAATGCTTTTTTGAAAACTAATCATATTAGGGCAAATAAAATTTAAAAGAAGAAAATCAAAACAGTAATTTAAAAGATCACAATCTCTGATTTAAAATAATAAAATTAGAAATTCATAAAATATACCTAATTTACAATGACACTAATAAAAGCTCACATTTAGAAAATCAAAAAATGTAAACCTCTGTCCTGAAAATAATGAACTCCTGGCCTTAGAAGCTTTTATGATCAAAAAGCAAAAATCAATTAATAAAATGACCAGTTAAAAAATAACATATAAATCCTTTAAACCACTATTAAGCAATTAAAAATGAAACAGAAAAGATCCCATTCACAATAGCAAAACACTAAAAATAGAAGCACATGCTTAACAAATGAACAGGGATTATGCAAAGGCAATTCTAAAACTATATAGGACACTGAAAAATATGAACACATTGACAGACACATCGTCCTTCTAAATTTGAACACTAAAAATAATGATTCTTGCCAAATTTATAGGTTTAATGTAATCTGATCACATTGCCAATTAAAAAATTTTAATAAAGTAATTCAAACATTTATCTTACAGAGTATGAACAACTGAGACTATTTGAGAAAATTAGAAGATTAAGCCTAATGAAGAAAGAAACTATCAGCAATTAAATATATCAGGACTTCCACTTCTGGTAGTGGAAGGTAATGGCAGACTTGGTATCTCAGATAAATACTTAACCAGAGAGCAACTAGAAAATCTGGTCAAAACAGAAAGAGCATCTGCCTAATGGCAGAAGACAACTAACAAGAGAAGGCAGAATTACTGGGCCTGACACCGGGGAGCATGGAGGACAGCTAGGTAAGCAAGGGTAGTGTCCGCCCATTCCAGAGGGGCTGGGGAGCCATGGGGACCCTGATCTGAACTTCTGACAGCCTCTTGGGGCTAAGGAAACAGAGACTGGAATTCAGAGTTCACTCAGAGGCTAGGCCTAGTAAATGCCCCACTTTCGGTTGGGACCCAAAGAACTACTGCCTAGGAGAATGAGCCGAAATACATGGGCCCTAGCTGGAAACTACTAGCAAGCACAGGTTGGCCAGGTCCACGGGAGGATGGGAGGCATGCTGGTGAGGCCTCTGGAGAGGGTCAGATCTGGCTCCTGCCATCATCAGGCCAGCTACACTGAAGGAGGGCAAGAAAAGGGGGCCCACCAGAACTTCTGTTCCCAAAGAAAGTTCCTACGGATCACTGCCCCTCCAGCACACACCTTAAATCTAGCCAATAGATCACCAGCATGTATGGCCCAGGCGCTTTTCAATCTGCTGCATCTGTGCTGAATCTTGGAGCAAGTGAGATTGTATTCAGGCCCTTTCAGAGAGGGGCTCAGTTTCCTGTAACTCCTCATCTTTCTGGGCGTTAAGCCTGGCTGATTTGCAAAGCCAGCTTTTATGGGGGCTCCTCTTCCTGGAGCAGATCCCCGGGGCGGGAGTCCCTGATGTAGGTCGTGAAACAGTTTCCACATGGAGGAGCCCCACACCTGTGACATACTTCCTGCTTGCGGGTCCCAGGATTGGGGTGGGGAGTTGATTCCTGATCAGGCCACACCTCTGCCCCTCCTTCGCTTCTCACTGCAGCGTTTCCTTCCTGTCTTTAGCTGAGGAAGGGCTGTTCTGCTAATGTTCTGGTCATTCTCACAGAGAGTTAATTGCTCTGAATGTAAACAGTCTTGGTGTGTCCTTGGGAGGAGGTGAGCTCAGGACCCCACTACTCTGCCATCTCCCCCTCTTGTCATGCTACATCTAACTGCAACTCAACCTCCAAAACTCTTCTCCTCTTCTCTAGGAAGCCTTCTTTGTCTACTACCACAACCACCCTAGTCCAGTTAATATGTCTCTTCTGGAGATAAATTTTTTGAAGAAAATTGTATTGTGTCCGTGTCTCACTGATTTCAATCATTGATTCACTTGATCCTTTTCTCATCTACTCTGTGAGAGCACCAAGTCTAATTTGATTTTGCATTCCCAAGACCTAACTCGTTGGAAGCTCTCAAAGATTCTTTGTTGGATGTATGAATGAAGAACTTGTTGCTCACTGAGATGATAGTTCGTTTAGTGACTCGAGGTTATGCGCAAACGTCTTCCACTGGGAGGCAGTGTTGTTCAGTGAAAAAGCTCTCAGCTTCGCAAATCAGGAGTAGGGCACCCACATCAGTTCTGCCACATTTTCCCTGCCTGTTCCTGGCCATCAACAGTCTTAAGACATCAGCAGAAAGAATTAGAAGAATATTTTTCTTACAGAATTATCATGAGGATTATAGATAACTTAGGTAGATTTAGGTAAAGTATTCATCAGGTGTATTTATCACAAAGAAGCTCTTGATTTCTTATATTAATTTAAGCACAATTGCAGGTAAAGAAGTTCAAAGAAGTGTTCTTCACAATCATACTGCAAATGATCCTCACAAACGAGCTTTCCGTCCACTTCTCACCTGCCTCAGACGCTCGGGGTTGGAAGCCCGGGGTTCAGGGGTTCTCAGTGCTCCATGGGACTGGGAGTTCCACTGGGGCTTAGACTAGTCAAGAGCTTGAGGGACTACTACTGCCAGGCCCTGGTTCAGCTGCATGTGCATTAAATAGATTTTTGTGCACTGGCCTGGGAAACAAGCCACCATCTATAATTCTGTTTCTATGGGGAGAGGCTTTCTGTGTTCCAAACAACCAACTTACTAATGAACTTCTGGAACACAACCTATTTGTCGCCCGGGCCTGGCTGACTGGGTTTACATGGCTGAGCCAGCTGCCCAAGTGACTGCACAGTGTTATCTAATTATAACGGATTCTCTACAGTGACTAATGTAGCCGTGGTCTCCACAATTGAAGAGGAATTCTGAAAAATTGGAGAGGGTTCTACAAAGAACCACAAAGACTATTAAAGGACTAAGGGAAAATCTAGTGTGGTCTCTATGGTTTTAAGAGGATTGTAGAAACTACTCATGTAATAATCACCTCAAACGAAGAAAACATTTGATTCTGTACTGTGTCAAGTGCATTTCTCATCTGCTAATTGATCAAACTCGTAGAGAAGGGAACCATGTTTGTTGGGCACCCCCATCTCATGGAGTCAGACACTTCGCCAGCCTTTTTTTTTTTTCCATTTTTAATAACATTATATTTAATCCAATATATACAACTCGCCAGCCTTTTTATACCCTATTTAAATGGATCCTCATAGCCACCCTGCCAGATAGATATCATCATGTTTATTTTACAGAAGAGGAAACCAAGTTCAGTGAGATTAATATGTCAAAAATCTTACAGCTAACGATACAGAACATAGATTCAAATCCAAGCCAGATCAATTTCAAAGCCCCTCTAACCAATTTTCTTCAAAGCAGCAAGAGCGATCTTTCTGAAATATAAACCTGATAATCTCCTTCCCCTGCGTAAAACAGTTCTATGGCCCACTATGCTCCTGGGATGAAACTCAAGCTTCTTAACATGGTGGGACCCTGAGTGTCCTGCCCCTGGCATTGCCTTGTCTCCTGCCATCAGCCATGCCCCCGGGCCCCAGAGCTGTGTTCAGATATTTTCCATTTCTCTATTCCTCCTTATGCTTCCAGCCTCCAAGTCTTAACACACACGCAGCTCCCTCTGCTTTCTTGCCTTTCCTTTCCCATTGACCAACTGTATTCTACTTGCCTGGGGGATCTTGGCGTGGACATGCCTTCCTGTGAAGGCCTTCCCTGGGTCTCCAACTACAGGCCAGTCAGCCCTTCTCGGTGGTCTCACTGCATTGCCCATTTCCCATAGAACTGCATTTCTCACATTGAATTATAGCTGAACGTTAATGTAGCTTTAGACACCACCACTCCCAGTACACATACCCCCCCACTCAGTAATTATTTGTTAAATAAATGTTGCATGATCATATCACAAGTTATTTTTACAAACAATAAAACATTGACATTAAAACATTGACATTTACAGGTTTAGCTTTTTTTAAAAAGAGGATTTGACGTCAAAATGGCCATCCTGCCCAAAGCAATATACAGATTTGATGCAATCCCTATCAAATTACCAACAGCATTCTTCAATGAACTGGAACAAATAGTTCAAAAATTCATATGGAACCACTATAACTCTGAATAGCCAACGCAATCCTGAGAAGGAAGAATAAAGTGGGGGGAGATCTCACTCCCCAACTTCAAGCTCTACTACAAAGCCACAGTAATCAAGACAATTTGGTACTAGCACAAGAACAGAACCACAGACCAGTGGAACAGAATAGAGACTCCAGACATTAACCCAAACATATATGGCCAATTAATAGTTGATAAAAGAGCCATGGACATACAATGGGGAAATGACAGTCTCTTCAACAGATGGTGCTGGCAAAACTGGACAGCTACATGTAAGAGAATGAAACTGGATCACTGTCTAACCCCATACACAAAAGTAAACTCCAAATGGATCAAAGACCTGAATGTAAGTCATGAAACCATAAAACTCTTAGAAAAAAACATAGGCAAAAATCTCATGGACATAAACATGAGTGACTTCTTCATGAACATATCTCCCTGGGCAAGGGAAACAAAGGCAAAAATGAACAAGTGGGACTATATCAAGCTAAAAAGCTTCTGTACAGCAAAGAACACCATCAATAGAACAAAAAAGGTATCCTACAGTATGGGAGAACATATTCATAAATGACAGGTCCGATAAAGGATTGACATCCAAAATATATAAAGAACTCACACGCCTCAACAAACAAAAAGCAAATAATCCAATTAAAAAATGGGCAGAGGAGCTGAATAGGCAGTTCTCTAAAGAAGAAATCCAGATGGCCAACAGGCACATGAAAAGATGCTCCACATCGCTAATCATCAGAGAAATGCAAATTAAAACCACAATGAGATATCACCTCACACCAGTAAGGATCGCCATCATCGAAAAGACAAACAACAACAAATGTTGGTGAGGTTGTGGAGAAAGGGGAACCCTCCTACACTGCTGGTGGGAACCTAAACTAGTTCAATTGTGGAAAGCAGTATGGAGGTTCCTCAGAATGCTCAAAATAGAAATACCATTTGACCCAGGAATTCCACTTCTAGGAATTTATCCTAAGAATGCAGCACTCCAGTTTGAAAAAGACAGATGCACCCCTATGTTTATCGCTGCACTGTTTACAATAGCCAAGATATGGAAGCAACCTAAATGTCCATCAGTAGATGAATGGATAAAGAAGGTGTGGTACATATACACAATGGAATATTACGCAGCCATAAGAGAAAAACAGATCCTACCATTTGCAACAACATGAATGGAGCTAGAGGGTATTATGCTCAGTGAAATAAGCCAAGCAGAGAAGGACAAGTACCAAATGATTTCACTCATATGTGGAGTATAAAAACAAAGGAAAACTGAAGGAACAAAACAGCAGCAGAATCACAGAACCCAAGAATGGACTAACAATTACCAAAGGGAAAGGGACTGGGGAGGATGGGTGGGAAGGGAGGGATAAGGGCGGGGAAAAAGAAAGAGGGCATTACAATCAGCATGTATAGTGCGTGGGGGGCACGGGGAGGGCTGTGCAACACAGAGAAGACAAGTAGTGATTTTACAGCATCTTACCACGCAGATGGACAGTGACTGTGAAGGGGTATGTGGGGGAGACTTGGTGAAGGGGGGAACGTAGTAAACATAATGTTCTTTCTGTAATTGTAGATTAATGATACCAAAATTTAAAAAAAGGAGGATTTGAGGTTATCCTGATGGCAACATGGCTCTAGCCCTTGTTTTCGGATGTTCTTTTGAAAGGAAGGAAAAGAAATACAGCTGCCAGTAGGAGGCTGGGAGTTGGGCAAAATGTTAGCACACCCAGGGAAGTGTGGACAGTGGGCCTCATCCGTCATTCAGGTCAAGGCAGAGAAGAGACTGAGAACCTTCCATCTGAGCTTCAGGAAGGACCCAGTGAATCCATTATATTCAAAAGAATATTGATCTTTGTAAAGTCTTCTAGAGAGAAATCTCCAGCCCTCCCTGGTGTCAATCACCCCTTGGGGTAAGGAAATTCTTCCTTTTGTTTAACTTAAAGAAGCCCATTTTTTGTGTGCTCTTGGCAACAAGAGAAAAGCAGCCATCATCCTCCAGGCAGGGGCTCTTCTGAAGTTTATGTCCAAAACTGATGCTTCTTAAATTACCCTGAGGCTTTTCTTCCCTGGGCTAAATAATCCCAGGCCTTTTACTCCTTCTGTGCTGGTCACCGAATGACTATTTTGCTTTTGCTCTGAACTCTCTCCACATTCTCTCAAGCCCATTGAATTATGGAGGCCAGAGGCAGCCCCAGCTCTCTGATCAGTGCAGGGCAATGTAGCAATTACCTCATGATACAGACATGCTTTCCATTTGCCACAGCTCTCTGCTTGCATTTTTTTAATCATCAGGACTGCAGGGTTGTGACAGTTCCTCCCGGTCAGCTGGCTGTCCACTAAAGCTATACTTTCAATTTCCCAGCCAACTGCCTTTGAGTGGTTGGCACCTTGCCTTTGAATATGTTCACTTTTTGGCTCCAAGTGCATAACCCTGAATTTTTCTCTGCTGGACTCCATCCGGTCTATGTCCCATTATTCCAGTTGACCAGCATTGCCTTCTATGACTCTCTAGCCTGCAGAAATCTTTCTCTTTTGTGACACCTCAGGGTTTGTGTTATTAGCTCACTGCTTCCTGTGCATATTTCCCATTGATCAGTGCATTAGTCAGACTAAGCTAAATTAGGCTGCTGTAAACAAATTACTCCCAAATCTCAGTGGCTTAAAACAATAGTTTTGGGCATTCTTGTCTTATTCACACTACATTTCTTACACTGGTCAGCAGAGGGGCTCTGATTATCTTAGTCACTCTGTGATTGCGGTTGGCAGAAGTTCTACCATCTTATGACACCACGGTCTCAATGCAACACTTCAAGGTTTGCCGGGGATAGGGCGCAAAGCATGGAGATGGAGAAGCTCCACATGTTTATTCCATCTAGAAGGGATACACATTGCTTATGCTGACATTTCTTTGGTTAAAGCAAATCACGTGATTGTGACTAATTCCAAAGGGATATGTGCTCTGAAGGAGAGAAAAACTAAAGAGAAATCTCTGCATTCATTAATAAGGTCTTGCACAACAAATGAGGCTCCAGTTTTCCTAAACATAGTGATCTTATCTTTTATTTCTGCATCATCCATAAATACCTATAAGAGGACATGTAGATTCTGGGCCTATTTTTCTCCTACTGACCCCAAAATAGAGGCATTTTTCTATTCCATGGTCCAGACTATATAAGAAGATGGAAGGTCAGAGACCAGATTCCACAAAAAGCTGCTCACAGAATAATAATCCTGAGCCACTGAAATTAAGCTTCCTCTCTACTAATGAGGGTGCTATACAAGACAGATTTGTCTGGAAACCATAGCACGAACTGGTGAGGGACATCTCTCTCTCAATCTAGCAGATCCATTGCTCAGCCAGATTTGCTATTATAACTGATGGCATGTTACAAACAGAAAGAAGTGCAGACCACCCCCAGTGGTTTTAAAATCTTAATAAGATGAAGGAATCTGGTGGATAAGTTGAGCATGAGCAGAGGAGAGAGGACTTGGACTGGGAAGCTGAGCCTTAGTCAGCCTCTGGGAAGCTCTGTGCCCTTGGGAAAGTCATTCCACCGGCAGAGACAACAGGCTCCAACTCAACTTGGAAGAGGGTGGGACTTGATCTGTGGTTCTTAGCTCCAGCTGATTATCGGAATCCCCTGAGGAGCTTTTAAAAAGCTGATATTTAGGCCTCAACTAGACTTTCTAAATCATCCAGGGTGGGAACTGGAATCTATTCATAGCTGGGGAGATAATCTCTAATGATATCCTAAACTGTGGACTATCCCACAGCTCTGTCCTTGACCTTCTCTTCTCTCACTGCTGTCACCATCCATATTCCCAGGACTTTATATCTTCAGTCCAAAACTGAGAAGAACAAAACTGAATTAATCATTTCATTCAGTCCTAAACTGCTCTGTGAATAGCCATATTTCCTATAGGTGAGTGGTAATGACATCTATCCAATCAATGAAGCCAGAAAAACTTGGATTCATTTTAGATTCCTCCCTCTTCCCGTGCAGTTAATCTTTTGGTCTAAAACACCTCTCCCCTCAGTGCCCAGAGTCACTGCCCTAGCTCAGGCCTTCCTCATCTGTTGCTTGGATTTCTGCATTAGCCTCTTTCTAGATTTTCCTGACATGAATTTCACTGACTCTCCTACCCAACCCAGACCCATTAGTGCCAGAGGAATCATTCTAAAAAATAGTTTAAAAGTCTTCAATGATTTTCCCATTGCCACTAGTTAAAAATCTAAATTCCCTTGCATGGAATTCATTCAAGGAGTTCATTAAAATCTAAATTCCTTCAAGATGTTATCGCACCATTTCAGGGCGGCTGGCAGTGGCTTCTCTGCTCACAACACAGCCTGCAGCAGTACTCGGTTACCATGGGTCACTCAACTTTGGCATGTCTTTGCATATGTTGTTCACGCCAATGGAAATATTCTTCACTGTTCTGAATATGATATGCCCTCTGCCAGCTTTGGGATGCCCTCAGAATCTCCTCCCAGACAGACTGATAAACTGCTTCTACTATGCTTTCACTTTACTCTGCTTGCACTTTCATTACAGAATTTATTTGATTGACTTATAATGGTTTCTTTGCATATGCATCCCCCCCTCCTAGAAAGGAAGCTACTGAGAGCCTGGGGCAATGCCTAACACTACACACAAACATGAGACGAATACATGAATCAACAAATGAATGAATGACCCCAACAGTACTAAACATCCTGTAAGTCTGTGTATGCAAAATATGAAGTATATAATAACCAACTTCCAAGGTTAACTTAACACCTGAGCAATTATTTGCAGCAAGGTAGGAATGGACAGATCTGAGCAGGAGAGAAAGAAGTAGGCAGTGGGCAGCCACGAGGTGGAGAAGGAAGACTGGTAATATCATGGGCAGGCAGCACAGAAAACTAATGTCCAGACCCCAGCTCTGCCCAGGGTAACTCTTAGTACTGAGGTTGTTTTAGGAGAGCAAATTAGAAGTGAAGTGGCTAGAAAATTAAGATCCACTCAGTTGAAAGTCATTGAATGGCATGATTTCACTGAACTGCCTGAGTTCTTAAAGCAAATGATTTTCACTTCCAGCTGCTTTTTCTCTGACCCTCTCCTCAAGTATTGACATGTGGTAGGCCTAAAAAAGCTGAAAGTATCCTTAAAAAAACTAAAAGATGCAGAAGTTGCCAAGTGAAGAAATCTTCCCATTGGCTCTTTCTTGGAGGAACGCTTCACTGACAGGCTCCTTAATGCTCCTGCAATGACCAGGACTCAAATATGTGACTTCTGTGGTCAAGGCCATCATCACCATGAAAAATGTCTCTCTTTTAATACATTTCTTGTTTAAACAAACCTTAGAGGACTGTTTGGTGCCAGATTCTTAGAACTGGCGTCACAATTAATTTTTTTTCTTGAATGTTTATACTGCCTAGCCTGTAGAATTTAACAAAGAACGTTTAGTGTAAGGTAGCAAATGCGGATGAATAGTTTTTTGTGTGCTTACTAAATATGGGGCTCCAAAGAACAAATCAAAAACCCATTAGGAATAATTCTGCTTTACCCAAATGATGGACAGAAGTCATGCAGGGAAAAGGGAGCAAATTATAAAAGACCTTATTCTAAAAAGGTAACAGTCGTGTCAGTCAAAGAACCATGAAATGAAAACCAGAGCAGCCAATAGTTCAGCTATAGGAATCACCCACTACAATCTCACCTTCTTTATCGCAGTATTTCTGTCTCTCTCTCTCTGTCTCTGTCATACACACAGACACGCACACTTCACAAATGGAATCAGAACTATGTCAGGGCAAAGACCCTTGACACCTAAGCTTTTGAGTAGTTACTAGCATGAAATTCTTAACCAGCAAAGACAGAAAAGCAGTGTTAAGAATATTATCTGCTGTGTAAAACATCGTCTGCCTGTTGTAATAGATGTTTCACTTTAAAGTTAGCAGGTAAGTGTCTAACATGCGCTGTGTGATGGTTTCAGGCAATTTATCCTGTCAGACACAAAAAGAGGTTACTAAATGTCCCTTTTTTGCTCTACACCCACCGTAGTGTATATGCGCATGTGGGTAAAACTGCAGTATTTCCAGAATTTTTGACTTGACTTTAGTGCATCTCCATATCAACAGGTGTTTCTTAGGGGCGGAGAGTAGTTCATCTCCATATCAATGGGTAATTACTTGGGCGACCAAGGCCTTATCTGAACCTGAGAGGTTGGGGGGAGATTTGTGCACGTCTGCCACTTCAGGAGAGAGACAGACGCCAGACAGTTTTTTTGTACGCAGTAAATGGGTCTTAAACTTTATTTCTCCTTTTGTCTGATTTCGGTTTCAGCTAGGTATTTTGCACCTGGATATCCTCTCTCCAGAGTTACATCTAGTGTAGTCGGCAGGATCTCTGAACCCAATATCTGTCTAAATACATGTGAACTTTCAGCGGGCTGCCCCTGGAGATGGTGGGGAGATGCCCGGAACCCTCCCTGTGGATAGTGGGGAGGCCCCAGTGGATGCAGCAGCAGAAGGTGCAGCTTCACCTGGGAGCCCCCCATCTGTGAGGCTTCCAATTTGGGAGGCCCTAGTGGAGAACTGGCCTAGGGTAAAGCACCTGCTAGAGGGGTTGGGCCTTTCCCAGAACTGGGGAAGGGTGGTGACACCAGAAGCTGCAGAATTAGCCCTCCGTGAGATAGAAGACTGCTTGGAGGCCCTGAGTGGCCATGTAGCAGCTGGCATTATATGATCTTTTTTCTTCAAGATAGTGGAAAATGTTATCAAGGAGAGAAAGAGGGCTATTGAAGAGAAAGGGAGGGCTATTAAGAGGGTTATGAGGAAACAGAGGGACTTCAGAAGGAGAGAGACACACTTTGGCATCACTTGGAGTAGCTGGGTGATGACCCATGGGATGCCCTTAAGGAAGACAGACAGTTATTGAGAAAACAGATCGCTATCCTGGAAGATTCCTTAGCAGCAGTGAAGGGGGGAGGCAGCAGGTGAAGCCTTGTTGCAGGAGGCCTTGAGGGAGGCAGAGGAAAGAGCAGTGCCTTCAGCCTCAGAAATGGTGAAGGAGCCAGAGGGAGAAGATGAGGAGGCGGAGCTGTGGGCTAATCTGCTGCCTCCTCCGCCCAAGGTACCAGCCTCTCTTGTAATTAAAAAAATGAAAATGAAGCAACTGCAGGCTCCTCAGGGCAAGGAGCCAACCCCTCCCCATGTTGTGGAGCACTCAATGCTCCAGCCCTGTACTCAGGATGAGCTGGTGGACATGAGTGTCCAGTGTAGGCAGAAGCCATCGGAATCTCTGCCCACATAGCTTTTACGTCTTTGGGATATGGGGGTGGAAAACATTGTTATGATGGGTACTGAGATGAGTAAACTGGCTTCCCTGCCTCTGAACCCAATGGTTACATCAGCATTTGCTGCATATTGGGCAAAAGACAATGTGGGCTGTAGCCCATCGGCGGGGCTTGCCAATGATCTTTGAAGAAGTCAGCCAAGCCCAGGAGGAGTGCCTTGTGTGCTCTAAGAGGACTTAGACTGAGTCCCACAGCAACTTGGGACAATAGTGAAGGGGCTGATACCCCTTGTCAGGTGGCAGATAAACTATATTGGGCCTCTGCCCGTATCAGAAGGATATCGTTATGCCATGACTTATGTGGACACAGCTACTGGACTCTTGGTGCTTTTCCAGCATGTTGTGCATATCAGCAAACCACCAAAAGGGGCCTAGAGCATCTTTTTGCAGCTATGGCCAGCTGCAGGTGACTGAGAGCAATCAAGGCACCCACTTTACTGGACATGCATTACAAGGATGGGTGCAGCAATTAGGAATAAAGTGGAAGTTTCATGTACTAAAGAACCCTACTGGGGCAGGCATGATAGAGAGGTAAAATAGTTTGTTGAAATCTGGCTTAAAGTAGGACACCAGTAATCTGTGGGGCTGGTAAGTTTCTTATGGACAGTGCTATGGCATTTGAATGAGAAGCCCTGAAAAGGAACCTTGAGCTCTGTGGATATGCCAACACACTTTGCTGCCTCTCCTATACAACTGTACGTGCCAACCAAACAGGAGTTATTGAAGCCAGAATATGGTCAGCAGAGCAACATCCTGCTGCCAGCCCCTACTGCATTAAACCCTGGAAACACTGTTGAATGGAAGTGGCCCTGGACATTTTGACACATGGACCAGCAATGGCTGGCCCTTCTGTAACCTTGGAGAAAAGGCCTGGAAATTGGCATTGTGTGTATTCCTGGAGTAACAGCAGAGTGGCCCCCAAAGATCACAGCAGTGTACCCAAAATGTCCAGAAGGAAAGAGCATCTTAAGGGGAAGTTTTGTTTTACCTTTATGGCCAGTACATGTACATCCTATAGTCCTATATATTGGCCCATCTGTATCTCCCTCAGGGAGGAGGGTGAAAGTCTGGTATACTAGACCAGGACAAAATCACATTCCTGCCACTGTCTTATCACAGGACTGCTCTCTTGCATGCATCCTACCTGATGGAAAAGATTTGCCTATGCTGGTGTCATTAAAACATGTATCTTATTGCCCTTAAGGTTATTTTCTTCTATAGTCCTTGTGGCCTGGGTGTGCCCCTGGCTGCAGCTGCCACATGATGATTGCTCTGAACCCTCTACCTCTTCAGCTACTGACCACCTATGGAATGGGCAGGCTGTGGACTTAATCTGCATAGGACTTTGAACCTAGCTGAATCCTCCAGCCTGAGGATTATCATGATTTTATTGCTGTTGCTATTATATGTCATTAGTCTGGTTACAATGCTCCAGTTTTCTTGCTCAGGGACCATTGCAGAAGAAGGGGAACAAGTAGGTTGTAAGGCAAGACTTCTGGAGGGGTGGACTGTGGGTAAAATTGCAGTATTTTCAGAATCTCTCACCTGGCTTTAGTGCATCTCCATATCAACAGGCATTTCTAAGGGGCAGAGAGAAGTAGTTCATCTCCATATCAATGGGTAATTACCTGGGCAACCAAAGCCTTTTCTGAACTTGAGAGGTTGCGGGGAGGGTTAGCTCGCTTCTGCTGCTTCAGGAGAGAGACATGCCAGGCGGCTTTTTGTAAGCAATAAATGGGTTTTAAACTTAATTTCTCCTTTGGACTGATTTTAGTTTCAGCTAGGTATTTTACCCTGGGGTTTCCTCTCCCCAAAGTTACAGCACAGCAGTGAAGAAGAAAAACAAAATCCAAATAACAAGATCATGGAAATTCTTCTGCCATTCAGCTTCAGTCTGCAGCCTGTGCTAAGGAAGGGAAATGGACTGAGTCGGTCAACAGGGGGAAAAATCTGCTGTGACCTCAACCTTTTTCATTTTCATGCTCCTTAGAGACAAGCTGGTCTTTGAATGGGAGTGCCATCCCATCTAGGTGTGGCCCCATCACAGCAGCATAATGTAATAGGAACAGTGGAATATGTGGGTTCCACAGTGGTTATGTTCCTGCTATTCCCTGACTTTACTATGAACTTGAAACTTTTTCATGATTGTTTATCATGCTGAAATGTCATTTCTTTGGAAAAGGTTGATAATCACTTTGTGAACTTCAGTTAGGTCAATGAGAGCACAATAACATCTGAGTTGTGTGATGTAGTCCCTTTAAGGAGATGCCCACATGCTACCAGCCCATGACTTTTCCTGACAGCTGTCCTTTGTCCCCCACCTACTTTCACTCCCATCTTCTCTCTCTCATGCAGCCTAACACCAACCATATCAGCCTGTCGTCTGGCTGCCATAACAAAATATCACAGGCTCAATGACTTCTAAACAACAGAAATTTATTTAACAAAGTTCTGGAGTCCAAGATGAAAGTAGGTGTCACTCTGAGGCCTCTTCTCTTGGCTCATAGGTGATTACTTTCTCCTTGTGTGTTCACATAACCTCTTCTTCATGCTTTTATGGCGGGGTGGGGGTGGGGAGCATCAAGGGAATGAGAACGAAAGAGACAGAGAGAGACAACTCTAGTGCCTCTTGTTCCTGTTATAAGGACACTAATTCTATTGGATCAGGGCCTGACCCTTATGACCTATAAAGGCCCTGTATCCAAATACTATCACATTAAGGGCTGGAGCTTCAAAATATGAAATTGGAGAGAACACAATTTAGTCTATAGCACTTGCTTCCTTCCTCCTACTTAGCTTCCTTCTTACCTTTAGTTCTAGAGACTAAGTGGCAGTAAGAGTAGATAGGGCCAAGAAAGAACTGAGAACACTGGGCCCAGCAAAGAAAGGTATCTAGAGATAGGAAATAGGTTAACTGAAGTGAATGGTACCACCATCCATTTAGTTTTACAGGCTTAAATCCCAGAGCAATTTTTTACCCTTAAAGGATCAATTCGCTATTGCTGATTAACAAACAACTCCAAATTTTGATATTTAAAACAACATTTATTTATTATCACTCATGTATCTAGGAGTTATCTAGAGTTTGCCTGATCCAGGCTGGGCTCAGATGGGCCACTCTGTTCATGGTTGAGCAGCCAGGGTGCTCTGCTTCCTGCTGAGAGTTTATGGGGTGGCACTACTGCATATGTTCCTCAGCTTTCTCTGACTTGTAGGGCAATTTGGACGTGTCTTCTTTATAATGGTGGCTAAGGCTCAAAAGCAAAGCAGAAATCATAGTGTCTTTTAAATCCTAGACCTGGATTGGCACGCTGACGCTTCCATTTATGTCACTGGCTAAGCAGGCACCATAGCCAAGCCCAAAGTCAACAGTGCAGATCCAGGAAGGGAGGAAAGATTCAGTATACCATATCTTCTTCTTCACTTATCATAGCTGACATTTTACATTGGTTTGTTTTATTACTGACATCTCCTGAACATGTCTAGTCCTCATCTTCTCCACCACCACCCACTTCTTCTGAGCTGTCATGTTCCACCTGGACACCACAAAAGCCTCCTAACTGATTTCTGCCTATCCCATCTTGGACCTAACCTCAAAATGATTTTTAAATCCACAGATCTCCTCGTGTCACTTCCTATGACTGCTCTTTATTCTAAAGATAAAAAACAAACATTTCAAATATTACCCAGGGCCTGATATAATCTGGTATCCAGTAACCCTTCTGTCTCATCTCACAGCCCACTTCCTTTCACTGTCTGTTTCAGCTCCAGTAGCTTTCTTTCAGTCCTTCCTAAATTCCCTGCCAATTCAGGGTCTTTAAAATGTTTCTTTATCTGGAACCCTATCTTCTAACCCTACTCTATTAATTCTGACCTATCCTTCAGATCTTAATTTGAACAACTCTTCTTCAAAAAAACCTTCCTTGATGCCCCAGGCCAGATCAGCTCTTTGTTTTTAAAGGTTTCATATCATTATATACCTTTACTTTATGTCGCCTTTTGCATTTTGTGATGAGCCATTTATTTGTGAGATTATTTCATTAATGTCTAATCTCCCTGAACCCCCAGGAGTAAACTCCATGAAAGCAGGCACCATTTTTATTTTTGCTAATCATTCTACCTCAGTACCAGCATGGTACTTGGTACACGTTAGGGACTTAATGAATTTATGTTAAGTGAATTAATAAACAAACTGGTCCAAGCAATCAGAAAAACAAAATGAGCTCTGCAGTCTCTTTCTGAAGAGTGTGAGGATATTCACACACTTTCTTTAAAATTTAATACAGATATTGGTTCAGAGAAAAATTCTATCCAGGACAAATTACAGTTTCATGAGACAATGAAAAAATCTTTAACTCTTTCTCTCTGTATCCCTTCCTAGACTTAATCCAAGTTCAATCTAGCAGAAGAAAATAGTCCAAGATCTAAGGATCCTCTTCTGTTTCACTTCATGGATGTGTTTGTTACTGCTGGGTAGACTTATTGTAGAACATCCATTCCTCTAAGAAGAAAAATACAATTGATTACATGCTAAATAATGATAGTATATTCAGGTTTTTGTTGAAAATTATCTTTACTTTTCTTAATTTCAATCAACAACTATTATTAACATGATGGTAGATTGTTGCATTGATAGTCCCAATTAGTGGTCTCTTTATAATGTGACTTTGCAGTTTATCAAGAAATGGAGTCTATTTCCCCACTTGAATCTGGGCTGGTCATGTTATTTACTTTGACTAATAAAACATAGTGGATATAACATTGAGTCAAATATGCATGCACGCCTCAAGAAGCTTTGCATTTAAACATTTAATGTTTAAGTTTGGCATGGTTTGTTATGTGGTCATAACTGAGACAATGTTTAAAGCACATTACTAGGATTCTAAAAGAAATCACTTCTACCCCTCCCCCTTTGCTCTTACCCACAAAGCATAGACTGTTAAGCTAGATAGATCTGGGTTTAAATCTTCTCTAAGATATTTGCTAACCAGATGCCTTTGGGTCAGTCAATTAATAGTTCTAAGGCTCACATTCCTTACCTATAAGATAAAGTTAATAATATTGTTGCAGAGAAGGAATCTAGTTATCCCCAATATCTTATGTTCCTTTCTCCATGTTTTAGATCCCCACATTTTTGCTGGTCACTTGGCCACCCACCTACATGTGTTTATGTGACTAAATTCTGGCCAATGAGCTCTAAGTGAAATATCATGTAGTAGAACTCCTACGGAAGCTGGTACATTTCCTTTGTCCCTTTTTAATTTATCCCTTCCCTCTCTGTTGGCAGCAGCTAGTGGCTAATTATAAAAGAGAAAGAGCTTGGGTCCCTAAGGATTTTGTGAAACAGAATTGTGAAACCAATCTGCTTTGCCTACCTGTGGTGTGGACTTTTAAACAAAAGAAATAAAATTCTCCCTTGTTTAAGACATTGTTATTTTAGATTTCTGCTACTCATAATTGAACCTAATCCTAGCTAATATAAATAGCTTTCTTACTGGTTGTTGTGATTTTGTGATAATATAAGTTCCTGGCATCATACCTCACACACAATGAGTGATAATAAATGAATGCAGCTCTTACTATTTTTTGTTGATAATAATAGTAGAGGCAATACCAACATACTTCCTTGGCTAATGTTGAGATAAAACTGGCGATATTGTTGAAGTCAGCTAAGGTTATGACTGTAGTCATAACATTTACATAATAGTAAAGATCTGTGACATGTGTTTGCTGGTAAATTTATCTTAGAGTTTCCTTTTTAATTAATTCCTCACTAAAATAAAAGTTTCATCTCAATGAAATTTAGAAAACAAATGTATATTAGCAATGCTAAGGCAGCACTGATATTGTCACAAATTTTAACTCAGTCATATAGTAAGTAAGCCCTCAAAATATGGCAAAACAAAAAGGGTTCTGAGCATGTTCTATGAAATTCCTTTTCCTTCATAAACATCTCAAAACTATATTAAGAAGTGCAGTGTATTACAATTAGCACACATAATGTAGGGAGGGCAATGGGGAAGGCAGTATAACACAGAAGACAAGTAGTGATTCTATAGCATCCATGGACAGTGACTGTAATGGGGTATGTGGTAGGGATTTTATAAAAGGGGGAGTCTAGTAACCATAATGTTGCTCATGTAATTGTACATTAATGATACGAAAATTAAGAAAAAAAAGAAAGGCAATGTTCACATGTACTTGAAAAGCAATATTATTATATAAAATACTCTGTTAACTAAGATAATACAGTTTCTTATAAAATTACTTCAACTTTAAAATATTGAAAATCTTTATTTTAGATTCTGGAAGAAGAAATGGTTTTTAGAAAACTAATACCATTATAACTCTGCTATTAGCTTCTTTGATAGTCCCTGCTATAAAGATCATTATTTGGAGACTTGGAAAGTCACCAAAAAGGTATGCAGAACCTCCCCCAACACTGAATCAATTTTTTAAGACAAATTTTCCTCAGACATATGGTGAAACACAGAGAAGCCATTCATAATGAGTTCCTCAAGCAAAAATTCTTTTTGATTATTCTGACATTGGAAAAAGAACTGACAGAGAAATACTGTTCATGGTGGATTTCATATAGTGTTTGATAGTTATGTGTCATTACCAAAGTAACTAACAGGTCCCAATTTAACTGGAATGGGGCTTTTGCCATTAAGGTGCCTTTTAAATTTAATTATGGAAGTCTATTATGATGACTGACCAATAAGTCCTATACTGTGGAGATCAATAGAGATTTCTTAAATAGCTATTAGGGAAAGTTGGTTCGAATTTTAAGAAAACCTAAATTTAACAAAAAAGTCAGGAAAAGATTTCAAGGTATAAGTAAATAGACTTGAGATGTCTTAAGAAAGGATGGCAGTCTGACTAATGAGATATTAAGTACATGAGAAGCATAGATCAAGGCAAGAAGTGGAATAGCCTTGGACAAGTCAGGAATCAGTAGTGATCAGTGGGATACTAGTTGGGAAGAGTAGAACATAAGACTGGGAGTGCAGATTGTGATACTGTAGAAGGCATGCTATGGGACGTTGTATTTAATTCATTAGTAATTGGGTTTTTAATACAAAGGTAGAAAAAATCAGTGCTGACCTCACTGGATGAATTCTACCAAATATTTACAGAGAGTTAATACCAATTTTTCATGAATTCTTCCAAAAATTTGAAGGTGACAGCACTCCCCAATTCATTATATGAATCCAGGATTACTCTAATACTAAAACCAGAGAAAGATATGACAAGAAAAGGAACATATAGGCCAATATCCTTTATGTTTATAAATGCAAAAATCTTCAACAGAGAATTAGGAAATTCAATCTACCATCATATGAAAGGATTATCCACTATGACCAAGTGAGATTTATCCCAGGAACACAAGGTTGGTTAAACATTTAGAATGCAAAATAAGTATTTAAAAAATCAACCCTCAAGATGAAAAAAAAAACAATCAACAAATTAGGAAAGTAGCTAACTTTGTCAGCCTGATAAGAATCATCTAGACATTATACTTGGAAAGCTGGATGCTTTCCCCCTAAGATAGGAGCAAGACAAGGCTGTCTACTCTCACCAGTTCTATTCAACATTGTATTAGAGGTTTTAACCAGAGCAATTAAGCAAGAAAAAGAAATAGAAGGCATGTTGATTGGAAAAGAAAAAGTAACATTATCTCTATTTGCAGCTGACATGATCTTATATACTGAAAATTCTAAGGAATCTACTAAAAAAGAAAATCCCAGTAGAACTAATAAACAGATTCAGCAAAGCTGTAGACTACAAGATCAATATGCAAAATCAGTTATATTTCTATACAATGAACAATCCAAATATGAAATGAAGAAAGTAATTTCACTTATGAAAGCATCAAAAATAATTAAATAGTTAGAAACAAACTTAAGAAGAAAAGTGCAAACTTACACCCTAGAAACTACAAAAATTGTGGAAAGAAGTTAAGGAAGATCTAAATAAATAGAAAGACATCCCATGTTCATAGATCTGAAGACTTGATATTGTTTAGACTCACCAAATTAACCTACAGATTCAATGCAATCCCTATCAGAATTCCAAATGGCTTTTGTAGAAATTAATCATCTCATCCTAAAATTCATATGGAGACTCAAAGGACCCAGAATAGCCAAAACAATCTTGAAAAAGAAGAAAAAAGTTGGAGGACTTACATATTCCAGTTTCAAAACTTATCACAAAGCTACAAATAATCAAGACTGTGGTACTGGAATAAGGATATATATGTCTGTATAGACCTATAGGTGTGTGTGTATACACATATACGCCAAAAAAAGAACTGAGAATCTAACACAAACCCTCACATTTACAGTCAATTGCCTTTTGACAAGGTTGTCAAAACAATTCAATAGAAAGAATAATCTTTTTAACAAATGGTACTGGGACAACTAAATATCTCCATGCAAAAGAGTGAAGATTGGCCCTCTGCCTTACACCATATACAAAAATTAGCTCAAAATAGATCAAAGATTTTAATATAAGAGCTAAAATTATAAACTCATCAGAGAAAACGTGGGGTAAATTTCCTTATGTTAGATTTGGCAATCGTTTCTTACATATGATACCAAAAGCACAGCAATCAAATTAAAAAAATAAAGTATACTTCTTCAGAATTAAATACTTTTGTTCTTAAAAGAACACCATCAAGAAAATGATAGACAAATGACAGAATGGGAGAAAATATTTGCAGATAATATCTGTGATAAGGTATTTATATATAGAATACATAATACATAATTTTATAAAATAAAAATATATAATTATTATATTAATGTTATATATCAACATTATATTAATTATAATATATAATAAAATCTATAAAATAAATGTATGTGTATAATATATAATATATAAATATGAAAAACATAATAAAAAATATATTTAATACAATTATTATATACTATAGTATATAATAATATATTCTAGACATAATATATATAGTATACTATATATAATATTTAATAAATATATGTTCTATATATAACATACTTATATCTAGAATACATAATAATTCTAGTCAAGAGCAAACAAATAATCCAATTAAAAAATAGGCAAAGCATCTGAATAGACATCTCCAGAGAAGATATACAGATGGCTAATAAGCACATGAAAACATGATCAACATCATTAGGCATAAGGGAAATGCATTCAGATACCACAATGAATACCTCCTTATACACACTAGTTCGACTATAATAGAAAAGACAGAAAATAACAAGTGTTAATAAGAATGTGCAGAAATTGGAACTCCCACATGGGGCCGGTGGGAATGTAAAATAAAGCAGCCATTTTGAAAACTATGGCAGTTCCTCAAAAAGTTGAAAACACAGTTACCATATGACCCAGCAATTCCACTCCAAAGTATTTACCCAAGAGAAATGAAAATATATGCCCACACAAAAATTCTAAATGTATGTGTGTACAGCATTATTTACCATAGTCAAAAGCTAGTAACAATCCAAATGTCCATCAACTAATGAAGGGAGGAACAAAATGTGGTACATCTACATGCTATAAAAGGAGTGGCCCTTGAGAACATTACTCTAGGTGAAAGAAGCCAGACACAAAAGACCACATAGTGTACAATTCCATTTATATGAAATGTCCAGAATAGGGAAATGTATAGAGGAAAGCAAATTAGTGGTTGCCTAGTGCTGGATGAGAGATGGGACAATTGTGAGGTGTTATTTAAGGAGTATGGGTTTCTTTTTGGGATGATAAAAATGTCCTAAAATTGATTGTGGTGATGATTGCATAACTCTATGGACATACTGAAAACCACTGAATTGTTTAAAAAAAACAAATCAGTGCTATGTTTGAGGGAGATCACTCTAATAGGAGTGCAGAGAAACAGAAAGCACAGAACCCATTAGGAAACCTCCTAACCATCACTCTTATTACTCACCTTGTTACTCTACTAATCTGGACTCCTAGAGAGAGAAGACATCTATCTCATTCACAGGGCTTTGTTTCCTTCACTCTCCAAGCCCATTCCCACAAATATAATTAAAACACACTTAATTATCAAGTGTATACTTTGTAAACAAATGTGCTACAAGGTGGGACTCTGGATGAGGAGATACTAAAAAGAGCTCCCAACCCTCTAGTGATCATTTTTACTATTTAAGTAACTAAGGGGAAAGACCCATTTCTCAGTTCTTTACTTAAAGGTGAAGAATTTGAAATTTATATTCTGGGCAAGGGGTATTTAGCCAATGTAGAGTCTCAGATTAAGTGGTGAATAGTTTCTGTTTTGTGTCTGGCACATAGCTGTCCTCAATAATATTTTAAAAATAAAACAAGTGAATTTATTTTCAGAATAAAAACGATTTTGTGATTAAATGTTATATAAACATGACCAAGAAAGACATTGTGAGATGATAAAATAACACAAACTGGTGATGAAGAAAAAAATTAATTAAGAGAAAGGAATGGTCAATCATTTAATGACACAGCACGCTTCTGTCATGATTTCCTTCCATCTTTTTCAGGAAAAAAGAAATGGAAATAAAAATAAATAATAAGTTGTAAAGTTATATAAAAGAGTAAGAATATTGCACCTTAAGAATATAAAAATGGCAAAAATCAAATAATGTAATGCATCACATCAACAGTCCAAAGAAGAAAAATTCTAAGATTATATTGATAGATGCAGAAAAAGCATTTGACCGTATCCAATACCCATTCCTGATATAAGCTCTCAGCAAACTAGGAATACAGGGGAATTTCCTCACTTGAGAAAGAATAAAAAAAGTAATTACACAAACCAGAAACTAAAGCCTTTTAAGGATGACAGAGAGGAAAAACAAATTGTTACTCATGCAAAAATTTGCTAAAGTAAGAAGTGCAATAGAGAACAAAGAGATTAAGGAAAAGAGTAGGGAAGTAATAGAAAACAAAAGAAAATAATGAAGTAAAACAAAAATAAGAAACTGTCTGCATCCACAATTGAAAGAAATGGTCATCCAGTCATCAGAAACACCACCCTGGGACAGTCATGGTGTCCCCAACCAGTTCTAGCCAGAAAGATCTGGTTTCTCCTATCTAAAGAGCTCCTGTTTTTTGTCCTAGGGCATAATTAGGAAGTTGAGAAGAAATAAGCCCAGGATTCAGGGATTACTAACTGCCAGTTCACAAGAAGGATGATTAAAATATTGTGATTAAGAATCAAGGAACTTTAGCCCCTTTGAGTGCTGATTACAAAGTGATTAGTAGGGATTACTGTGAGATTAATAATGTTTGCAAGGAAGCTGAATGGCTCATTCCAGGCATTAGGGACAGAGATAGCAGATGGTTTAGTTATGAGAAGAGAAACTGTAAAACACAGAGTAAAAGACATTTGGATTTTATTCTATTTCATTTGAAAAGAAAAAAATACCTCTTGGTGTTGAGTACATACTGTTTAAAGCTATAAAGGCTTATGTCATACCTTTTTAATTTGTCAAGAGTGTGAAAATGATGTGGTTAGCTTTTGTCTGGGAGGAATGGAGAGACCCAGATAATAAAATATATTAAAGTTAGGGTGCCCCATTTCATCCTTTATGTATTATTAAAAGTCCCTTGATGAGAATTTATGATGTGCACTAACTTGCCTGGTTTACTGTTTAGACACGTGTGGAAGGAAATAGAGTAGTTTATATATTTAAACTAGTACTTGCATATGCAGATGAACATGTTAATGCTTTTATCAACTGATGAGTCTATAAAAGCCATCCTTTGAGTTTTTAAAGCATATGTTTAAAGCAGCTGGTTCTAAAATAAGTTTAAGAGCAGCTATTTGCTTGATAGGGCTGACAAACTGGAACAGGTGATGGTTTTAGTAGAGACCGTTGTTTAAAAATGAGCCAATTGGGAATTTAGTGGGGTTTTTAGAGAATCAAAACAATGAAAATCCAAACAGAAAATAGATGTAGCAGATAAGTTAGTGCAGATTTTGAAGCTATTTTATTGTACTGAATGTGTTGTTAATCAAAGAAATTTCTCATTGCCTTGAGCCATATGGAAGTGATTTGCCATGTTTTTCTTGCTGTCCATTTGCAAAGTTATGTTTGACGGAGCTGGCAAACTGCCTTTTAGAAAAGCACTGTCTTTACAAAGTTACCTTAATAAGCTGATTGAAGACAAGATTCTTTGCATGGCAACCATGAGTGAAGTACTTGTCTCAACTTGTAAAAGTCTATATACAAAAGAACTTGACTGAAAAATTCTTTCTCAAATAATTTTTTATTCTGAGACATACTTAGGAAGCATATACACAAAATACACTGACTGCTTAGAATTATCTATACAAGAGCCTTTCCAGTTAGTACAGTTTATGAGTGTTATTTTATAATCTTTTGAAAACCTTTAGGATGTTGAAAAGCCTAAAGTAGAACTACTAAAAGGCTACTGAATTCTTTCTTGGGGCACATGATGTAAGGGAAAGGGTAGCAAAGTCACTGGATATAAGTCAGTATTTTAAAAATCAATGTTATTCTATATTACAACAAACAATTAGAAAATGAAAATTTAAGAATAATCTCATATAGAAATAATAAGTGTTGATGAGGTTGTGGATGAAAGGGAACCCTTGTGCACTGTTAGTGCAAATGTAAATTAGTGCAATTTACATGTTGAACTCCTTTCTAATCTGTGTGCTTTGATATCAAGTTTGGTATATAATCTAAATTTCTTAAAGCTTGCAACAAATGTTAAAAGGGAAAGAGCCAGGAGGTGAGACTCAAGAGATATGACCAGGACGATGTCCACTACTGGTTGTCACTCTTTCCTTACCTTGTTTTCCTCATCTGGGAAAAAAAAAAAAGCTAATATTTGTAAAATGCTTACTATCAATCAGACATGGATAAACAGTTTATATAACTTATTTCATCTCCAAACAACAACCTGTGGTAGATAATACTATCATTCCCATGATAATATTTTTACAGGAAACTGGAGATAATAGAATATATTAGACCATATTATTAAAATATAAGGGTTTTTTTTTTGTCTTATAATAATATGTAATCTCAACCACAGAATATTTTGGGTGTACTCCAGACTAAGAATGGAGGAAATAGATTTAAATTTTCTTCTATATTGATTCATGATTTTTAAAAAAAAGCTTAGCAAGGTAGGAATAGAAAGATATGTTCTTAATTTGACAAAATATATATATATAAAGCTTGCAACAAATAATATCTTTAATGGTGAAATATTAAAAAGTTTCCCCTCTGAAATGAGGAACAAGACATGGATACTTGTTATGCCTATTTTTGTCAACATTGAACTATAGCTCTTAGGCAATGCTAGAAGGCAAGAAAAAATATAAAAGTTATAAGAACATCAAAGGAATAAAACTGATATTATTTACTGATTACATGATTGTGTATGTAGAAAATGCAAAACAACCTGAGGTGAATGTAGCAAAGTCACTGGATATAAGTCAATATTTTAAAAATCAATGTTATTCTATATTACAACAATTAGAAAATGAAAATTTAAGAATAATCTCATTTAGAAATAATAAGTGTTGATGAGGTTGTGGATGAAAGGGAACCCTTGTGCACTGTTAGTGCAAATGTAAATTGGTGCAATTTACATGTTGAACTCCTTTCTGCTCTGTGTGCTTTGATATCAAGTTTGATATATAACCAAAAATTTTTAGAGTGTTTATATCACAATATACATCTATACATTAACTTTTTACACAAATTATGGCCTCTGAGAAGGCAGTGAAATGTTTGCTGTTTTGATAACACTAACTTTTGGATGTTAGCTGAGCCCAACTTGAAAAATACATATTCATAATTCCACTCTGGTCTGCAAAATGCTGTGCTGGAGTGTAATTGCAGAGAAATGGGAATCCTCCTCCACTGTTGGTGGGAATGTAAGTTAGTTCAACCAATGTGGAAAGCAGTATGGAGGTTCCTCAAAAACTAAAAATAGAAATACCATTTGACCCAAGAATTGCACTCCTAAGAATTTACCCAAAGAAAACAAGATCCCTGATTCAAAAAGACATATGCACCCCTATGTTCGCAGCACTATTTACAATAGCCACGATGTGGAAGCAACCTAAGTGTCCATCAGTAGATGAATGGATAAAGAAGATGTGGTACATATACACACTTGCAACAACATGGATGGAGCTAGAGGGTATTATGCTCAGTGAAATAAGTCAGGCGGAGAAAGACAAGTACCAAATGATTGCACTCATTTGTGGAGTATAACAACAAAGCAAAACTGGAGGAACAAAACAGCAACAGACTCACAGACTCCAAGAAAGGATTAGTTGTTACCAAAGGGTAGGGAGGGAGGGAGAAAGGGATTAAGGGTATTATGATTAGCACACATAATGTACAGGGATCACAGGGAACACAGTATAGCACAGAGAAGACAAGTAATGCCTCTATAGCATCTTACTACACTGATGGGTACTAACTGAAATGGGTTATGGGGTGCGTACTTGATAATACGGTGAATGTAGTAAACACAATGTTGCTCATGTGAAACCTTCATAAGATTGTATATCAATGATACCTTAATAAAAAAAAGTGGCTCAATGTCATTAAACACACATATATAATGTCCTAAATTCTGAGTGATTAGGTTTTTTTTACTATATTAATTTTTCCATAAGGCATTCCATATATCCACTACATTATTTCAAAAATAGATTGTAGTTCTCTTAAGTGATCCTCCAATCTGTATGAAAATGAATTTCCTCATCAAAATGTACTTAACAATTACATCGCATTTATTTATTGATTGCTCTTGTAGTCCATAGATACTTGGAAGTATTTAAAACTGTAAAGCCCTAACATATACAACTTCCTTCCTAGGAAGTATACACTTATAGAAAAGAAATACTAATGAAGCAAGGGCAGTGTTGTGCTGATGGAGAGACAGGCAGCCAAGGCCAAGGCACCTGGGTTCTAGTTCCAGCTCCACTACTAACAAGCTCCGAGAGCTGCTGGGCTTCAAGTCCTCTGGGCTTCAGTTTCATCCTTTATTAAATTAGGATAACATTAGTTGCTCTATCTCTGCACAGAGTGTTTGAAGCTTCTAATAAATAGTAAATATAACTGCCCTTCAAATAGTTAAAAAAAAACTTTAAAAAAGGGCGCTCTTTGTAGCAAGGCTTTTATTAAATGTGACCATCAGATTAGAATCTGAGGCAGTTTCAATACAGCATTTGAGAGAAAAAAATGTCACCTAACTGATTGTTTTGCTTTGTGACACCAAAGAACCAGTTTGGCTTAGTTTCTCATTGACTTATCCAAACAGAGTAGATGTTTCAGTCTGATGTCACAGCCCTTGAAGGTCAGATCTTTGCCACACATGAAGTCAGGTACTGGTCGGTCTGGGCACCAAGGTTTACATAGTGTAGCTCTGCAAGGCTCCAGCTGACTCTGTGTTAATGAGGTTAAGGAGAAGGAAGAGCTGGGTAGATATAAAGGTCAGCACAAAAAGGGTCAGGATATATAGAACCTTATTTGAGTCCTTAAAAGACAAGCACCATGAACTTGTACAAACAGCTAAGGTAGTGAAGTCCCTACTTTTCTGGGTCCTACATATGCATTGGTATAGTTCCAGATAGTTTTACAAGTTGGTAACTTTCTTAAATATATTTCATCAAAGCCTCTTCCCTTTGTTCTGGGTTTCTTTCATCCCTATTGGTAATACATTTAGTCCATTCTTGGCAGAAAGTCTTCCCTGCTATGTGTTACGGAGAATTGTCCAATGAGCTGAAACTCCTTATCAGTTTTGGTTCTCCACTACAAAAAGAAAGTGGGACAATTGGAACTGAAAGCTATGGGAGAATCAAGCCCAATAATATGTTTAGTCCCTTAAAGATGATAATAATGTCTTGAATTTATTAAAATGCTTGCATCATTTCTTTGGGAACTGTCACTGCTTTAGAAACAAACAGTCTCTCTTTTCACTCTCCCATAGAATTAGAATAATATTCCACTGGAAAGGAGACAAGTCTTTTCCCTGATTTTCTCTTTTAGCCTGAACAACTTGCTTATACAACCAATGCCTGGCACAAGTCACTTAACCTCTGAGCAGCTGTCTTCCTATTCTATAAAATGAATTGCTTTCATCAGCTGCTCCGCTTAGCTCTGTAATTTTCTGAACTTCTGAATCTTTAATACTTATAAGAATGTTTAGGAAAGAGATGCTTTGATTGGTAATATTTTCTTTCCAACTGAGATTTAACCAACAAACAATTTTTCTTACAATTCTTTTTATTCAAAAATATTTCTAACATGCATTATACTCCTTTTGGTAAATTTAAATTCCAAGTCATAACTATAACACTAGCAAATTAAATCTGACAATATTAAAACAATCATATATCAAATCCAAGTAAAACTTATTCTAGGAATGCAAGGATGGTTTGATATTGGTAAGCATGTTAATATAATTCAGCATCATAAGACTAAAGAGAAAGAATATATAAATTTAATGATTGATGATAAAAAGATACTTCATACTGTGAAGGGGTATGTGGGGGGGACTTGGTGAAGGGGGGAGCCTAGTAAACATAATGTCTTTCATGTAATTGTAGATTAATGATACCAAAATAAAAAATAAGATACTTCATGAAATTCATATATTTTTAAATCCTTATTCTAAATTAGCACTATAAAGAATTTTTATTAATATGGTAAAAAAATTATCTTAAACAAATAGCAACTTCAGAAACAATGGAATTCACAAAAACTTTCCATGTGGTCCATGTCCTTTAATCTCCTAAAACTGTAAATAAATTTTGTGGGCATGTGCACTTTTCTAGAGTTAGTTTTTATGAAATTCTCAAAGGGAGAGAGCATGCCAAAAATGCTCTAAAAGCACTACCATTAACATCATGAACAAGAAAAGGATTCTTGCTATTTCCTTATTATTTAATAATATTCTGGAATTTCTGATTAATGCCATGAGATTAGAAACAGAACCAAGAGGCCTAACTACTTGGAATGAGAAAGATTAGATTATCATTATTTGCAGATAATCTGGTTATATTGAGTTCTTTTGATTGTAAGACATAGAAGAATGCTCAAATTCTACTAGTTATGTCAATTGTTATTAAGATACATTGAAGGTCAAGAGGAGAAGTATATTGTTAGGGCAAAGGAATATGTCTAATTATCTGATGGCAAGTGTCCCTTTTTCTTTACTTCTGTGCTCTACCACGAGGTGATTGATATCCTGTTTCAGCTACTCATTGACTCTACTCAGTGACATACTTTATACATCTTTTCTTTGTAAAGAAACTTGCTCTTTCTAAGTTCTTGCTCATCAGACCAAACAGAAGAGTCTGTCAATCCTGATCTAGGCCAACACTACTTTTAGTATGTGGTGAATGTGAAAGAGAAGTCATCATGCTCACTATTGCCCAGGGATATCCACTTTATTTATTGTTCAGGATTCATAAAGCTGAAATCAGTTTCTGGACTGTGCTGTAATACTGAGCACAGCTATCTATTAACCAGATCCATGTGTACTCATTCTCTGCCAGGACTTCACTGAGGAAAAACTAAACTAGCCATTGGCTTGGATCTAGAGAAGAATAGCAGTTCAATTTGATGAAGTCAAACTTTACATTTGAGTAGTTTACTCATGAAACTTATTTGGCCTTGAGGCTTACACAAGACTGGTTACATACATATCAAATAACCATATGATGACCATAACAGTAGGCATTATTAGGAATGAGAAATAGTGTAGTGATTAACAGCATGACCTCTGGAGCCAGATTGTCTGGATTCTAATCTATCACTTACTAGGCTGTTTAATATTAGGCAAAATATGTAATCTCTCTGTGCCTCAGTTTTCTTACTTATAAAATGAGGATGATACAGTTGCTTTTAGGATTAAGTGACTTACTACCTATAAAGCACTTAGGTTACCTAATTAATCTCATATAAATATATGTTAAATAAATAGCTAAAGTTTATGGAGCACTTATTATGTGCCTTACACCATTCTAAGTATTTTACATGCTTTTCATTTAAGTCCTGTAACAACCTTATGATGGTGACACTAATAATATAACAGGATATTTTATAGGGACTTTCTGCCTGAGTTTCAGCTAAGGACAAAAAAAATATTAGCAAGAGTTTGCACTTTCCAAAAGGAGATGCTAACCAACTTTGTCAGAACTAGCAAAGGAGGTAGTTAAGAACCAATTTGAGTCTTTCAGTTAAAAAGGCGAGGAGGAGGGGAGGGAGCCAAGATGGCGGCGTGAGTAGAGCAGCGGAAATCTCCTCCCAAAACCACATATATCTATGAAAATATAACAAAGACAACTCTTCCTAGAATAAAGACCAGAGGACACAGGAAAATATCCAGAACACATCCGCACATGAGAGAACCCAGCGCCTCATGAAGAGGGTAAGATACAAGCCCCAGCCCAGCGGGACCCGAGCGCCCCTCCCCCCAGCTCCCGGCGGGAGAAGAGCAGGCAGAGCAGGAGGGAGATGGAGCCCAGGACTGCTGAACAACCAGCCCCAGCCATCCGGGCCAGAGTGCAGACACAGTGCATGCATGGGGGGCCCTGGATACTAGGGAAACAGGGCAGCAAGAACAGTGAGCAGGCACTGGAGGCCTGGCGCCGGAGGACACCAGAAAAGTGAGCGGCCATTTTTTTTTTTTTGCTGTTTTGTTTTGGCAAGCGCTTTTTGGAAGTCTTAAAGGGATAGGGACCCCAATACTAGGGAAACAGGGCAGCAAGACCGGTGAGCAGATGCCTGAGGCTGGTGCCAGAGAATAAAGAAAAACAAGCAGCCACTTTTTTTTTTTTTTTGTGGTCGTTGTTTTGTTTTGGTGGGTGCTTCTTGGAAGTCTTAAAGGGGCAGGGCAGGCCACTCAATCCAGAGGTAGGGAATCTGGGGATCTCTGGGCACCCTAACCCCTGGGCTGCAGGGAGCAGGGAGGCCTCTTAAGGAGATAAATAGCCTCCCAGTCGCTCTCCCTCCAACGCGACTCCACCACTTTGGAGCAGCTGCCCGAGCCAGGCCACGCCCACAGCAACAGCGGAGATAGACTCCATAGCAGCCGGGCAGGAAGCAGAAACCCTGTCTACGCGCAGCTGCCCAGCACAAGCCACTAGAGGTCGCTGTTCTCCCAGAAAAGGAGGGCCACACACCAACAAGAAGGGAAGTTCTTCCAGCCATCACTCATCCCAGCTCTGCAAACTATTCCTATCACCATGAAAAGGCAAAGCTACAGGCAGACAAAGATCACAGAGACAACACCAGAGAAGGAGACAGACCTAACCAGTCTCCCTGAAAAAGAATTCAAAATAAGAATCATAAACATGCTGACAGAGATGCAGAGAAATACGCAAGAGAAATGGGATGAAGTCCGGAAGGAGATCACAGATGCCAGAAAGGAGATTGCAGAAATGAAACAAACTCTGGAAGGGTTTATAAGCAGAATGGATAGGATGCAAGAGGCCATTGATAGAACTGAAACCAGAGAACAGGAATGCATAGAAGCTGACATAGAGAGAGATAAAAGGATCTACAAGAATGAAACAATGTTAAGAGAACTGTGTGACCAATCCAAAAGGAACAATATCCATATTATAGGGGTACCAGAGGAAGAAGAGAGAGAAAAAGGGATGGAAAGTATCTTGGAAGAAATAATTGCTGAAAACTTCCCCAAACTGGGGGAGGAAATAATCAAACAGACCACGGAAATACACAGAACCCCCAACAGAAAGGATCCAAGGAGGACAACACCAAGACACATAATAATTAAAATGGCAAAGATCAAGGACAAGGAAAAAGTTTTAAAGACAGCTAGAGAGAAAAAGGTCACCTATAAAGGAAAACCCATCAGGCTAACATCAGACTTCTCGACAGAAAACCTACAGGCCAGAAGAGAATGGCATGATATATTTAATACAATGAAACAGAAGGGCCTTGAACCAATGATACTGCATCCAGCACAGCTATCATTCAAATATGATGGTGGGATTAAACAATTCCCAGACAAACAAAAGCTGAGGGAATTTGCTTCCCACAAACCACCTCTACAGGACATCTTACAGGGACTGCTCTAGATGGGAGCACTCCTAGAAAGAGCACAGAACAAAACACCCAACATATGAAGAATCGAGGAGGAGGAATAAGAAGGGAGAGAAGAAAAGAATCTCCAGACAGTGTATCTAACAGCTCAATAAGCGAGCTAAGTTAGGCAGTAAGATACTAAAGAGGCTAACCTTGAACCTTTGGTAACCACGAATTTAAAGCCGGCAATGGCAATAAGTACATATCTTTCAATAGTCACCCTAAATGTTAATGGGCTGAATGCACCAATCAAAAGACACAGAGTAATAGAATGGATAAAAAACCAAGACCCATCTATATGCTGCTTACAAGAAACTCACCTCAAACCCAAAGACATGTACAGACTAAAAGTCAAGGGATGGAAAAACATATTTCAGGCAAACAACAGCGAGAAGAAAGCAGGGGTTGCAGTACTAATATCAGACAAAATAGACTTCAAAACAAAGAAAGTAACAAGAGATAAAGAAGGACACTGCATAATGATAAAGGGCTCAGTCAAACAAGATGATATAACCATTCTAAATATATATGCACCCAACACAGGAGCACCAGCATATGTGAAACAAATACTAACAGAACTAAAGGGGGATATAGACTGCAATGCATTCATTCTAGGAGACTTCAACACACCACTCACCCCAAAGGATAGATCCACTGGGCAGAAAATAAGTAAGGACATGGAAGCACTGAACAACACAGTAGAGCAGATGGACCTAATAGACATCTATAGAACTCTACATCCAAAAGCAACAGGATATACATTCTTCTCAAGTGCACATGGAACATTCTCCAGAATAGACCACATACTAGGCCACAAAAAAGAGCCTCAGAAAATTCCAAAAGATTGAAATCCTACCAACCAACTTTTCAGACCACAAAGGCATAAAACTAGAAATAAACTGTACAAATAAAGCAAAGAGGCTCACAAACACATGGAGGCTTAAGAACATGCTCCTAAATAAACAATGGATCAATGACCAAATCAAAATGGAGATCCAGCAATATATGGAAACAAATGACAACAACAACACTAAGCCCCAACTTCTGTGGGACACAGCAAAAGCAGTCTTAAGAGGAAAGTATATAGCAATCCAAGCATATTTAAAAAAGGAAGAACAATCCCAAATGAATGGTCTGATGTCACAATTATCGAAATTGGAAAAAGAAGAATAAATGAGGCCTAATGTCAGCAGAAGGAGGGACATAATAAACATCAGAGAAGAAATAAATAAAATTGAGAGGAATAAAACAATAGCAAAAATCAATGAGACCAAGAGCTGGTTCTTCGAGAAAATAAACAAAATAGATAAGCCTCTAGCCAGACTTATTAAGACGAAAAGAGAGTCAACATAAATCAACAGTATCAGAAACGAGAAAGGAAAAATCACGACGGACCCCACAGAAATACAAAGAATTATTAGAGACTACTATCAAAACCTATATGCTAACAAGCTGGGAAACCTAGGAGAAATGGACAACTTCCTAGAAAAATACAACCTTCCAAGACTGACCCAGAAAGAAACAGAAAATCTAAACAGTCCAATTACCGGCAACGAAATTGAAGCGGCAATCAAAAAACTACCAAAGAACAAAACCCCCGGGCCAGATGGATTTACCTCGGAATTTTATCAGACATAAAGGGAAGACATAATACCCATTCTCCTTAGAGTTTTCCAAAAAATAGAGGAGGAGGGGATACTCCCAAACTCATTCTATGAAGCTAACATCACCCTAATACCAAAACCAGGCAAAGACGCCACCAAAAAAGAAAACTACAGACCAATATCCCTGATGAACGTAGATGCAAAAATACTCAACAAAATATTAGCAAACCGAATTCAAAAATACATCAAAAGGATCGTACCCCATGACCAAGTGGGATTCATCCGAGGGGTGCAAGGATGGTACAACATTCGAGAGTCCATCAACATCATCCACCACAACAACAAAAAGAAAGACAAAAACCACATGATCATCTCCATAGATGCTGAAAAAGCATTTGACAAAGTTCAACATCCATTCATGATAAAAACTCTCAGCAAAATGGGAATAGAGGGCAAGTATGTCAACATAATAAAGGCCATCTATGATAAACCCACAGCCAACATTATATTGAACAGAAAGAAGCTGAAAGCATTTCCTCTGAGATCGGGAACTAGACAGGGATGCCCACTCTCTCCACTGTTATTTAACATAGTACTGGAGGTCCTAGCCACGGCAATCAGACAAAACAAAGAAATACAAGGAATCCAGATTGGTAAAGAAGAAGTTAAACTGTCACTATTTGCAGATGACATGATACTGTACATAAAAAACCCTAAAGACTCCACCCCGAAACTTCTAGAATTGATATTGGAATACAGCAAAGTTGCAGGATACAAAATCAACACACAGAAATCTGTGGCTTTCCTATACACTAACAATGAACCAAAAGAACGAGAAATCAGGAAAACAATTCCATTCACAATTGCATCCAAAAAAATAAAATACCTAGGAATAAACCTAACCAAAGAAGTGAAAGACTTATACTCTGAAAACTACAAGTCACTCTTAAGAGAAATTAAAGGGGACACTAACAGATGGAAACTCATCCCATGCTCGTGGCTAGGAAGAATTAATATCGTCAAAATGGCCATCCTGCCCAAACCAATATACAGATTTGATGCAATCCCTATGAAACTACCAGCAACATTCTTCAACGAACTGGAACAAATAATTCAAAAATTCATATGGAAACACCAAAGACCCCGAATAGCCAAAGCAATCCTGAGAAAGAAGAATAAAGTAAGGGGGATCTCACTCCCCAACTTCAAGCTCTACTATAAAGCCATAGTAATCAAGACAATTTGGTACTGGCACAAGAACAGAGCCACAGACCAATGGAACAGACTAGAGAATCCAGACATTAACACAGACATATATGGTCAATTAATATTTGATAAAGGAGCCATGGACATACAATGGCGAAATGACAGTCTCTTCAACAGATGGTGCTGGCAAAACTGGACAGCTACATGTAGGAGAATGAAACTGGACCATTGTCTAACCCCATATACAAAAGTAAACTCAAAATGGATCAAAGACCTGAATGTAAGTCATGAAACCATAAAACTCTTGGAAGAAAACATAGGCAAAAACCTATTAGACATAAACATGAGTGACTTCTTCTTGAACATATCTCCCCGGGCAAGGAAAACAACAGCACAAATGAACAAGTGGGACTATATTAAGCTGAAAAGCTTCTGTACAGCAGAAGACACCATCAATAGAACAAAAAGGAACCCTACAGTATGGGAGAATATATTTGAAAATGACACATCCGATAAAGGCTTGACATCCAGAATATATAAAGAGCTCACACGCCTCAACAAACAAAAAACAAATAACCCAATTAAAAAATGGGCAGAGGAACTGAACAGACAGTTCTCCAAAACAGAAATACAGATGGCCAACAGACACATGAAAAGATGCTCCACATCGCTAATCATCAGAGAAATGCAAATTAAAACTATAATGAGGTATCACCTCACACCAGTAAGGATGGCTGCCATCCAAAAGACAAACAACAACAAATGTTGGCAAGGCTGTGGAGAAAGGGGAACCCTCCTACACTGCTGGTGGGAATGTAAGTTAGTTCAACCATTGTGGAAAGCAGTATGGAGGTACATCAAAATGCTCCAAACAGACTTACCATTTGACCCAGGAATTGCACTCCTAGGAATTTACCCTAAGAATGCAGCAGTCACGTATGAGAAAGACCAATGCACCCCTATGTTTATCACAGCATTATTTACAATAGCCAAGAATTGGAAGCAACCTAAATGTCCATCGATAGATGATTGGATAAAGAAGAGGTGGTACATATACACAATGGAATACTACACAGCCATAAGAAAAGGGCAAATCGTACCATTTGCAGCAACATGGATGGAGCTGGAGGGTATTATGCTCAGTGAAACAAGCCAAGCGGAGAAAGAGAAATACCAAATGATTTCACTCATCTGTGGAATATAAGAACAAAGGAAAAACTGAAGGAACAAAACAGCAGCAGAATCACAGAACTCAAGAATGGACTAACAGGTACCAAAGGGAAAGGGACTGGGGAGGATGGGTGGGTAGGGAGGGATAAGGTGGGGGAGAAGTAGGGGGTATTAAAATTAGCTGCATGGGGGTGTGGGAGAAAGGGGAGGGCTGTACAACACAGAGAAGGCAAGTAGTGATTGTACAACATTTTGCTATGCTGATGGACAGTGACTGTAAAGGGGTTTATGGGGGGACCTGGTATAGGGGAGAGCCTAGTAAACATAATATTCGTCATGTAAGTGTAGATTAGTGATACCAAAAAAAAAAAAAAAAAAAGACAATTCCTCTGTGGTGACCTCCAATGAGTTCTACACAAGGGTATAAAGGGCATATAAATGTGTAGGGAAAGGGTCTGTTTGTGTTTATACAGAGGATCAAAGCCTAATTCGGCTACCCCGAAAATGAACTAAGATATGATATGAAAAAGAACTTCCAACATCAGCACTCTCGGGAAGACTCATGCAAGAAGATGATCATCAAAAAACCCCAACAAGATCCACGCACTGCTACAGCTGTAGATGCACTCATCCCACCAGCTCCTGGACTTGCCATGGGAATGAGGAAGGAGATATCTAAGCTGGCCTGTGCATACAGTAAAACAACAAATTTGACTGGATCTATACTGTTGGATCTCAACCAAGAATTAGGAGAAGTGCAAATTGTAGCGCTCCAAAATCTTACAACTACAGACTATTTACTGTTAAAAGAACATATGGGATGTGAAGAGTTCCCAGGAATGGGTTGTTTTAATTTGTCTGATTTCTCTCAGACTGTTCAAGTTCAGTTGGACAATATCCACCATATCATAGATAAGTTTTCACAAATGCCTAAGGTGCCTAACTGGTTTTCTTGGTTTCACTGGAGATGGCTGGTAATTACAGGTATGCTTTGGTTATGTAACTATACTCCTATTATGTTAATGTGTGTGCGCAATTTAATTAGTAGTTTAAAACCTATACATGCTGAAGTTACTCTACAAGAAGATATGTCAAAGAAATAATCAATCTTCCCATGTTTTCTGCCGCCTGCTACTTCTATAGCTTTTCTTCTTCCTTCCTAATTACAACCCTTAAATAGAATTCGTGCCTCATATCAAATTTACCGAGTATCATAATTCTTCCAAGTGGTAAAGATACCTCAAGACAAATGCTGGGCATAGAAGCCACAGGGCATAAATATGCAAAGAAGTAAAAAGCTAACCTTTTCAAACAATAAGGCTTCTCTCTCACTTACCAACTTTACATTTCCCTGTATGGCCCCGGAAGATGACTGGTTAGCCAGAGACGGGTAAGATTCCTCAAGGTAGCAACAACCTAAGACAGGCACATTTGCAGGGGGGTCATCAGGTAAGAAATTGGGGATCAACAGAGGTGAGGCTTAGAACCTCACCCCCCCGTTCTGAGAGAAATCTTCTGCATATGTGGATGTTTTATTGCCCTTGTCTAGCTTGGATTAACACATAGTCTACAGGCACACACCTGATCATCTACATTTGCTCTCTCACAACACTAAACTATGTTTTCTACCTTTATCTTGTATCTACCTACCACTTCAGCATTTTATTAAAAATAATAATAATAAAGAGAGAAATGTGGTATCCACATATAAATCAAGTATAAAAATCAAGTGAGTATTCATATTTGAACTGACTGTTTATAGTTCATAATGCATGAGCAAAACAAAAATTTCTTTGACCACTGCCCTTGTACTGTTCACCATGTAACTTATTCACTATGTAAGAATTTGTTCTCCATGTAAGAACTTGTTCGTTATGCTTCAGAAGTTTGGTGACTGACGAAAATTAGGCTTGGGGTGGATTAATGATTGTGCATTGAGCATTGACTACCCTATGTAGAATTTTATTGTTGTTAACAACCATTTGATCAATAAATATGAGAGATGCCCTCACAACAACAACAACAAAAAGTACACACTTCCAATTGTAAAATAAATAAGTAACCGTGATGTAATGTATAGCATAAGGAATATAGTCATAATATTGTAACAACTTGGTATGGTGATAGCTGGTACCTAGAATTATCATGTATATAAATGTTGAATTACTGTGTTGTACACCTGAAACTAATGTAATGTAATACTGTGTGTCAACTACCCTTCAATAAAAAATAATTATCTACAAAAAAAAAAAAATGGCGAGGGGAGAGGGCATCTTTGGGAAAGGGCATTGTAACTGGGAAGAGGAAATGAGTATTTCCCTGACGCCAAACCTAGTGAGAGGGGCTTGCCATTCTTCTGGAGTTTGAGGTCATTAGGGCCTGGTGTCCAATGCATGGCATCAAATTCTAAAAAATCTAAAAGACTGGGTCTTTCAACCTGTGGGTATAGCCAAGAGAGCTGCCTTCACTGGGAGCAGGTGGACCTGCCAAGGATGGCAGGGTATAGGTATGTGACTCCCATGGACACAGTGGCCACATGGGAGCAGCAAGCCTCTTCATTTTAAAGGGGATCTGACATCAGGGACACAGGACTTTAAGTAGAAACGGGGTGTGTGGCAGGTTAGTAGAACTTATAGTAGAAGTGACCCAACCCGAGGGAGACCTGGCCTGGGCCCGTGTCACAGGTGCTGCTAGCGTGTTCTCATGTGGAGATCTCCAAGAGACCAACAGACAGAACATAGGAGAGGGAGAGTCAACACTGAATATCTGTCATCTTCAGAGAACTCCAACTCCAGTGTCAGTGCAGGAAAATCACAGAGGGACCAGCTACCTGGGTAATGAATGGGTCAGCTACTCTGGTGGTCAGCTACTCTGTGTAGCAGGGTTGTGGGGAGTGGGGGTAGGGAGGTGGGCAGAATATGTTGGAAAGAGAGAGGGAACCAGCCAGAGCCCACCCCTTTTTCCTCAGCAGACTTATATAGTAGATTAGAATTGATATCAGAAAAAGCAGAAATGAAGTTCAAGTTCAGATTTTTACACAGACCTGGACATTTCAATGACTTAAATGTGACTGTTCTGTGATTACACATGACAGATAACTTTATAGTACTCGTAGAGTAATTGGAGGTGTCCTAGGACCTACCTTAGATTTCACCCAAGGGACAGACAGGAAAAGGCTAACTAACCCTGCAGAGTGGGTTTGAGTAGGCAACACGGGAAGGAAATCAAGTTATTTCCTGCTTGCACCCTGTGGAGTCCTGCTCTATCAACAAAATGGTTGCCATATACACCTAACATTTATTAAGGACTTACTATGTGCCAGTTCATGTTTAAAGTACCTGATCTATCGTTGCTCATTTAATCCTCATTACAACGCTAGGAGGTGAACCTATGGATTTTGTAAAACCTATTGACAAAAAAGGAAACTGAGGTTTGGAGAAATTAAGTACCTGCCAGGTAACACAGCTAGTAAGTAGCAGGTCTGGAATTAATGTGATATTAGCACACTAAAATATGGATCCTGGCAGATCATCCCCTCTCCAAAAGCAACTTTCGTGTCTACTAGCAAGTCAGGAGCTCTCTCATTTGGATGAGTAAATGGTTGCAGTGATGGAGACTTTCTCCAAAATCTCCGGAATCATCCACACAGATTTCCTATGGGCTCCACACAGTATCCTGATCTACAAGAACCTCATGGGACCAGTAGGAAGCATTACTGGGTAGGTTACTTTGGGGAAGAGAAGGAGGAAGATGCAAGACATACATTTGTGGTTTTATAGCAGCCTTCCTTATAGATAAAAACACTATCCTTTCATTAAGGGTGCCTGGAGTTTTTTAATGAACTCAAGCCTGGGACTTGCCTGAGGGCCCAGTACTTCTCGCTCTATTGAGTTTGAATTGGGTAGAGGATCCTGTTTGTCAGGTCTGGATTTTTTTCTTCTGATACAAACAAACGATCCTTTGGTTACCTGACAGTTTTGTCCCTGTGGTCCCCATAGTTGATAAGCTGAGGGTATGGGGGCCTCCCCAACAGCCACATGCCCTGTGCTTCCCCTGGTAGGGTCTCTCCATTGGATGACACACCTCACTTGGCTTCCATCCCCTTGTAGTTACCACCTGGACCCTCTGCCCAGATCACCACGTCCTACTTCAGTCAATAAGATGACTTTTGTTTCAAGCTTTTGAGGTGAGACATGAGATGATAAACAAAAGCAAACTGGGTGTTAAGAGTTAAGGTAATGTTCAGAGTTTGAAAGATAACAAGAACCAACTGAGCATTCAGTGGCTTAAGTTTGGGGATACTCAAAATAGCATGAATGTAAAAATTTTCCCATTACAAAAATGATTGTATATTAAGACCCTGTACCTTTATTACTATACCTGAAAGATTAGTAATAAAAAAATACAGTTAGAAAGATACTTTGGTAAATACATAAAAATAAAATATTAATAAACAAAAAGCATATATTAAACTGTATTATAAACAATTTGTTACTGATTGATGGAGATAAGTGGAAAAGAATTAAGACTTCTGAGATAGTCCTAAATGTGAATACTTTGTATAAGACAAAGGTGATAGCTCCATTTGGAGGGAAAATAATGGTGTTGGGACACTGAGCTAGCCATACAGAAAAAAATTAAGCTTGGATTCCTACCACACTCCTAATCAAAAACAAAATCTAGATAGCTCAAAGATTTAATGACAGAAAGTAAAAACCATAATAGTACTAAAAGAAAACATGAAATAATTTTTTTCTTTATAATCTCAAAGTAAGACAGGGCTTTTTAAGCATAAGACAAAAGTCACAGAGAAAAAAAATGAATATATTTGACTGCATAAGAGAAATATTTCTACAAGAAAAATTACCATAAACAAAGTTGAAAAGCAAAAACAAACTCAGAAAAAAATATTTGCAGCAGATATGATAGAGAAAATCATTAATTTCCAAATCCCTGGAAAGGAGAGGGAGAGACAGAGATTGAGAAATAACTGAAGAAGAAAGGAAGGGGATAGAAATAGATTTGTCAAGACATGAAAAAGTTGTTCACAGAGAAAGACATATATGTTTATTTGAACATAGGAAAATAGACTCACCTTCACTTGTAATTAAAGAAATGGACATTTAAAAAGCAATAGATTATTTTTAACCCACCAGAATGTTTTATAATATATTATGGTAGCAGAGATACACAAAAACGGTCACTTCCATACAGTGTGAGAAAATAAATTGGTATAGCCTCTATGGGAAATAATTGTTAATGTTAAAAAAAAGTTTAAAAGCAAACATCCTTTGATCCAGCAACTCTGGTTCTAGATACTTATGTTAAGAATCAAAAAAAGCCATATGAATATGGATATTCATTACAGTATTTTTAGTAACAAAATACTGGCAACAACCTACATGTCTGCCAATAAGGAGTTGGTTAAGTAAGTGATGGGATATTCCTCAATAGAATACTATGCAAACATTTAAAAGACTGAATTACAGCATTATGAACTAATATAGAATTGTCTCCACAATATATTGCTAAGTAAAAATATGCAATCTGCAGAAAAGTGTGTAGAATATGCTCTAATTTGTGTTTACAAAAAAGAGAGGGCCAATCTTACATATTTGGTTTTTAAGGAAAACTCTCAATATCATTATGGAGGTAAAAATGCTATAAACCACCTAAAGAGAAAAAACACTTTGATTCTATGTGTACTGGTACCAGAGTCAATGATTATCAATAAACTGCGATTAAGGATGTCCTTTACTCATTATCCCATACCTAGCTCTTATCCTAAAGGTTTCATTTTTAAAATAATAAATTTAAAATTGAAATATTCCTCCTTTATTTTCCCTTTTTCTTCTAAAAAATGATAAAAATAATTATTTTTCATTTCTGTTACATAGCAAATTTGAGTTAATCATGGTTTACTACTCCCCAAGTTTGCTTGAGTGGTTGGTCAGAAGTACTGTGAGAGGCCGGACAGATTATTCCAGTAGGTAAATAAAAAATCTCCCAGCAGCGTCTGGGTCACCTTTGATTCTTACAGTTTTCCATCAAATTCAAAAGAAAATGATAAAAGAGGGGTCACCACCCAGGTCCTTGTGCCAATAGGCCCAAGAGAGGCGTCAGGGAACTAGAGTCAGCAATGTTGAGTCTGGACCTCATGGTGTCCTTGATGACTAAAAACCCTATTTTACACTTTCTGCAAAGAAGGCTTAAGTTAATAAAAGTATTTAGAAACTAGGATAGGCTCTCATTTTCTGCAATAAGTGGTGCCCATGTCAAATTTGAGCCATTTTCCTAGATTATGTCTCAGACCCCCATTATGGGTGGCAAATGGAAATGAGAAGAAGTGAACCTCTAGACATGTTAATTTAATTTAATAGTTTTCATCACAATATATTTAGCAGCAATCAAAATAAGAGGCAAATATTCAAGGTTGTTTTCTATCAACCTTATTCTCCATTTGCAACTTAATAGCTTATGAAACTTTATAAATAATGAAATTATATTGGTCTAAGGCAGTGGTTCTGAATTGGGGTGATTTTGACCCCCAGGGAACATGGCATTGGCTGGACACATTTTTGGTTGTCACAAATGGGGGACTGCTTCTGGCATCCAGTGGGTAGAGACAAGGGATGCTGTTGAATGTCTTACAATACACAACTGCAACAAAGATTATCCAGTCTAAACTCAGTATCTTCTGCGTCTAGCATAAGTGAAGTGTCCCTGCTTTAACCCAAGGGCATGCCATAACCCAGTCTTCCTTTCATTTAAAATCATCAACTTGTTTATGAACTTAATACAGTTGTAAAAACTATCATCTAGGTCCTAAAATACATCTCTTTGGTATTTTCCTTTCTCTCTCTCACCCTCATATTCTTCTGAGATGCTTCCAAAATACTCTATAACTCGGCTACTTTCTTTATAATAGCTAATTCTTGGCAATCCTTTATTATGTGGCATGTTTGTGCCAAGTGTTTTATATGCTCTGCTCTTTTTACGTTCCACGGCCACCCTCCAGGAGAGATGTTACTTTCCTGTCTGCCTCATTAGGCAGTGCTTTACAGGACAGCTTTACAGGACAACATCTTCCCTATCATAGAAGGTGGGCTCTGAGGTTCACATCAGTCTCCCTCCTTCAACTGGGTCTTCCTCCTTCTATATCTTCAATGCATCTCATACAGAGCCTCTCACATAGGAAGATAAATGACTGATGGGTGAATGAATGGATAAATGGTTATATAGATATATACTGTTAAATTTGAAATCTTGTCACATATGTAATACCCACATAAAGATTCTCTGCCATGTTAAGCAGACATTCTGCTTCAGTTTTTCTATATGCCAAAAATGGTACTGAGAAATATTTTAGTATCTAGAGGTTTCTAGAAAAGTATTCAGCTAAAAATGTAGGTTCTCATCTTGACTCTCTGTTTCAGTGTCTTAATTCAATTCCCACTGACATAAGAAAAACAACATTATCCAAGAAGTATTCTATTTGAAACATTTCCTAGGAACAGTTTATTTGGTAGATCTTTCAAATACTTTGTCACATGTAATAATATCTAAAGTAAGTGTGAAAACGGTTTTACATAGTTTCTGTGCAGTGATCTGTTGACTGGTGTAACCTGTTTGTAGCTTTTCCCCAAGGAATGTGTACCCCTATTATGTCTGTACAGAGAAAGCTACATAATCATCACTTGGCTTGGACTACAGAATGGACTTTGGCCTTTCCCTTCTTCCCACGACCATGGACCGGCTCTTTGTCACATGGATATCCAAGTGCGGAAGGAAAGAGCAAGAGGTCCAGTCTTTCTTACTTGGGGAGTAGGGAACATGCAGGGTTTTTTTTTATTATGGTTTTTTTCCCTACTGTTTGTTCTCTTAAATTATGAATGTACATTTATTGATTCATATACACTGCAAAAATGCAAATACATCAGAATGATTCCATAAAAAAAAAAAATTTCAGCTCCTCATTTTCATTGCCAATTTCTTTCTGCATAGGTGAAAGGTTTTTATTGGTATTTTAATTTGGGGATGGGTAATTAATATTGGTGAACCCATCAAAAACTATGAAAAGGTTAAGTCTCCCTCCCATTTTCCATTACTCCACAGCAGGCAATCATCATCATCAGTTTTGTGTGCGCTTCCAGAATAAATACAGATTTTTATAATATTTAGAAAAGAACACTTTTTCTTAGAGTCCACACTCGAAGCTAAATATTTGCCATATAATTCAGTAGAAAATTTATTAACATTTGTTGGCTTTTTCCCCCCTTGTCAGATGTATTTTTAAAATAAGAGAAAGGGAAGGTGTACAGGGGAGCAAGCCTCATTAAAAGTCTGAACCAACTGAACAAATTTATTCTCTGCAGAAGGTGGCTAATTGTTTAGCTTTGTGGACTTATAAGGGAGATAGAGGAGGAATCCTGCAACACTTGGAAAACTTTTTCCTAAAGTACAAATAGGAAAAGGCCTAACATTTTAGATATGGCCCCTGGTTGTACCGAGCAAAAGTTTTGTTAGCTTCAGATCCTATATTGCTTATAAATGTGAACCATAAACATCTCTGTGTGATGCAGCTGTCCCAGGCAATGGCCAATGGCTTTCCAGGAAATATCCTCAGTATTGTATGTGTTCAAGAAGTGTGTTCTCAGCACTTTCCTAAGATGAAATAGCTCCGTTTCTCCACATGAGAAATGCATTTGCCAGAGTAGACATTTTAGTCACCCTATTAAATGAACTGTTCCAAACTTATCAGAGGGGTGCTGAAAAGTTAGTTCCAGTCAGAATGTGGGTCCAAGGCTTAACATGGCTGGCAACACTCTCATTTTCAGCCTTGCTCATTATTTTATTTTGCCTCCAATTTTCCTCCGTATTTGTGCAGAAGGCAAACAAAATTGTCAAATAAATATAGCACTCCAGGAAGCAATATGTACACGATATGAACTGCACAGATTTTTCTCAAAACAATACCTTCTATTTAATCATGACCTGAAAAAAATCTCAGAGTACTTTAAAGGCTTCAAATACCATTTTGTTCCTATTTTAAATCTCACTAACTTGCTATTTTATCCTTGCAGTGCCCGTATAATGAAAGTAGAGAGAACAGAGTATTATTACTTGTCTACGTGTAAGAAAGCTGTGGTCACAGAAAGAGCCGAAGTGCTCAGGGACATACACCAAGTCAGAGATAAAACCTAGGAAAGACTTCTGGGCTCTCCCATCATTGTTAGCTCTGCTGAGAATGCTGTTTGTGGCATTCTTTCTTGCACCTTTAGCTCAGCCGCTGCCCTGCCTACAATATCACAACCCCTGGTTTTTTTAAGTGGAAAGTAATGCACAGCGATGAGTGCTCCCCCAGATCACCTGGGCCCAACATGGGGGCTGAAGACAGCATGTGCCATTGCCAGGTTCTGATCCTGCACTGGGGTCCTTTAACCTCACCTTCGGAGTCGCAGTATTAGAAGGTATTAGAAGTCCGCGTGTCCTCTGGAGTGATGGCGTCTCTCCTGCTGCGCAGCCTACTGCCACCACTACCAAATCAGGATCCTGACTTTGCCCCACCACAAGGGCAGGAAGGAGAAATCCCAGACCTTCGCTTGGAGATATGTAAAATGCTGAATGCAGAATTACCAGGATAATTCAGGGCAAGGTGCAGTATGTCTGGAAAACCCCAAATAGGTCAAGGGAAAGTACTTTGAAGCCTCAGAAAACAGTCTCAGTTTCCAGTTTTCTCTGCTTATGTGCCTACAGCCTTAAAATGTCCCCCGTCAGGGTCACTGCATGTTACTACATGTCCAGCTATGGAGGTTAGAATGAACTAAATCCCTTGGAAATCTACCCACTCAGACATCCTGAAACCAAAAACTATTAAAATCACAGACAGAAAGAAAATCCTGTTAGTATAAGGAACATTCCCTTCAGAGGTCCCTGGAGCAGTGAATTTTTCATTTTATCTATTTTCACTTTAAGGTATGTTTAGGCTCCTGAGGCCTCAACAAGCTACTCACCAGTGGTTTCCCCTGTAATGATAACTTCTCTAATTGAGAAGTGATGCATGAGGAGAAAAGTTTGAAAGACTGAGAGATCAGGTTGTAAAACTAATTAGAATAAAAATGTTTGTTGTTTTCTAAACAAATTAGTTCTCATATAATAAGCACTAAATTTTGTTGATTATAGTAAACTTTTTATTATAGAAATAACAGTTTTTCCAGATGTAGAAAAATTAGAAATTATCCATGAACAAAAAAGAAAAATCATCTATCATCATATTACCAGAGATAACCAATGTATAATTTATTGAATTTCTATCTTATTTTCTTCCACCTTTTTTTCTTTATATGCATGTGTGTATGTTAAACACAGATCACATAAAACAGAGATCATGATACACACCATTTGGTGAACTAATTTTATCACTTAACTATGTAGCATAAATAGATTTCATGGGAATAAATATTTATCTACATAATTAATTTTAATGGCCTGCATAACATTTAATTGTATGGATATACCTAAATTTACTTAACTGGCACTATTATTGGACATTTAGGTTGTTGACCAATTTTTCAAAATAATGAACAGTTCTAGAATAAACAACATTTTACAAATGTCTTTACATACCTTTCTAACTATTTCCTTAATACAAATTCCTGGAAGAAAAGTTTCTGGGTCAAAGAAATGCACATTGTCAGGCTATTGACTCATTCAGACCTAGAGATAGTTGGACTACTTTTTCTTTAAAATCAACCTGAGCTAGAACCACAAAAGATCCTAAATAACCAAAGCAATCCTGAGAAAGAAGAACAAAGCTGGGGGTATTATGTTCCCTGACTTTAAGCTCAGGCTACAGTAATTAAAACAATATGGTACTGGCACAAGAACAGACCCATAGGCCAATGGAACAGAATAGAGAGCCCAGATATAAGCTTATGTATATATGGTCAATTAATATACAATATAGGAGCAATGAATGTACAGTTGGGAAAAAGACAGTCTCTTCAATAACTGGTGTTGGGAAAACTGGACAGCTACATGCAAGAGAATGAAACTGGATTATTGTCTAACTCCATATACAAAAATAAACTCAAAATGGATCAAAGACCTGAATGTAAGTCATGAAACCATAAAACTCTTAGAAGAAAGCATACACAAAAATCTCTTGAACATAACCATGGCAACCTTTTCCTGGACACAGCTCCTCAGGCAAGTGAAACAAAATAAAAAATTAACAAATGGGACTACATCAAAGTGAAAAGCTTCTGTACAGCAAAGGACACCATCAGCAGAACAAAAACACAACCTACAGTATGGGAGAATATATTTTTAAAGGATTTATTCAATAAAGGGTTAATATCCAAAATATTTAAAGAATTCATATGCCTCAACACCCCCCCAAAAAATAACCCAATTAAAAAATGGGCAGAGGACCTGAATAGACATTTCTCCAAAGAAGAAATACAAATTGCCAACAGGCACATGAAAAGATGATCCTCAGCACTAATTATCAGGGAAATACAAATCAAAACCACAATAAGATGTCACCTCACACCATTTGGAATGGCAAATCTCCAAAAGAGGTTGTGGAGAGGATGTGGAGAAAGGAGAATTCTCCTTTACTGTTGGTGGGAATGTAAATTGGTATAACCACTGTGGAAAGCAGTATGGAGGTGTCTCAAAAAACTAAAAACTAAAAATAGAAATACCATTCAACCCAGTAATACCACTTATAGGAATTTACCCAAAGAAAACAAAATCCCTAATTCAAAAAGACATATGCACCCCTATGTTTATTGCCACACTATTTACGCCAAGATATGGAAGCAACCTAAGTGTCCATCAGTAGATGAATGGATAAAGAAGAGGTGTTACATATACACATGGAATATTATTCAGCCATAAAAAAGAAAGAAACCCTGCATTTGCAACAACATGGATAGATCTAGAGGGTATTATGCTCAGTGAAATAAGGCAGGTGGAGAAAGACAAATACCGTATGTTTTCATGTATTTGTGGAATATAAAAACAAAGCAAAACAGAAGGAACAAAACAGCAGTAGACTTATAGACACTGAAAAGTGACTAGTGGTTACCATAGGGGAGGGGTTGAGATGGGTAGTTGGTGAGGGAGGTTGAGGAGGATAAAGGGGCACAACAATTCTCAATCGAAATATAAATTGGTCATGGGGATAATAATAGACCATGGAGAATATGGTCAATAATTCTGTAACATTTTTCTGTGTTGACAGATAGTAACCACACTAGAGGGGTGAGGGTTTAATAATATGGGTGACTATTGAACCACTGTGTTGTATATTTTAAAACAATATAGGATTATGTATCAATAATACTTCAATATAAAAAAAATAAGAAATAAAAGGGAGGGGGAAGGGTCTTAAGAAATCCACCTGTATTATTAACTGAAGCTTCTTCCCCCATGAACCAAAGGATTAGAAAAACAAAACAAAACAATGTGAGCATCAGAATAGTATATTAGAGGAATAAATGAAAAAATGTATCAGAAAATATAAACTGTTTTAAAAAAAATAATTATAGCTAGTAGCTTTAAACTCTCACTTTAATTCCAAATCTCAGTGGTTTATGGGTGAAAGGGAGAAAGGAAATGTGGGAGGAAGTAAGGAATAGATAATAAAAATTTACATAAACAATACGGGGAGGGAAAAGGAGAGGGGTTGCAGAGGGAGAAACACATGCCACCTACTTCAGTCCTTCAGTCCCCTCCCCTCAATTCCCCTTGGCTTTTAGGCAGAAAGTCTGGGTTTCCTGGTATCTTTAAATGGACTCAGCCCTAAGTGTCCAGGCCCCAAACCAACAAACCAATACACATCCACCCACCAACATTCCCAGTCCATCCACCGTGACCCCAGGAGAAGGACCTTCCTTTTTCTTTTCTTTTTTTTTCTAATTTGTAAAACTTTTATTTCAGGTGTGTTTATGTGAGTCAAATATATTATTTACTGAGGCTCATAGTTAAAGTATAAAAGGTCTAGTTAAAATCCCTCATTTTTTGCAGAAAACTGGGGCTCCTAGGGGGAAGTGATTGGTGAAAATCCATTAGGCTAACAAGTGGCAGATAGACAGTTGAGCTGGAATTTGAACCCATTTTCAGTTGTAGGTTGGCATGTTTTGTTTGATGTTTCTCTATCCAAAGAAGAAAAATTAATATAGGCTGTTTATCTGTATGAGTGTGGCTCACAAGACCTGGACAGGAGTAGTCATTAAAATGCACAGCAACCATCACCTATAGGTTGTCATAGAATGAGAATGAAGAAAGGAAGTGGTGTGGAATGACATGTAAGGGAAGAGGTCAGAAGTCCAGAGAAATGGGTAAACTTCAGAAGGGTCTTCAGATGCAGACTAGGAAGGAAGGTGGGGTTAAACTATAAGGAAGAATGGAAATTGTCGTAATTCAACATTTGGTGTAACAAGAAACCATGATAGGGACAGTCAAGTTGAAGAGTCTTTACAGGTACATCCAAGAAAAATTGGACTCAAACAGAATTCCTCTGCCCCTTTTGTCTAAGTTGCCTATTTACTGAGGACAGTTGTTCCTTTGATAGTTCTACCTGTTGGGCTATACATTTAGATTGGTGATAATTGTCATTTATGTCCCTGTTGACAACTTTCTTCCTATTCTTCTTTTTCTTTATTAAGGTATCATTGATATATACAATCTTATGAGGATCTCACATGAGCAACATTGTGGTTACTACATTCCCCCCTATTATAAAGGCCCTCCCACATGCCCCATTAGAGTCACTGTTCATCAGCATAGTAAGATGCTGTAGAGTCACTATTTGTTTTCTCTGTGCTATACTGTCTTCCCCATGCTCCCCTACATTATGTGTGCTAATCACAACACCCCTTAATCCCCTTCTTCCTCCCTTCCCACCCACCCTCCCTAACCCCTTTCCCTTTGGTATCTCTAGTCCCTTCTTGGGGTCTGTGGGTCTGCTGCTGTTTTGTTCCTTCAGCTTTTGCTTTGTTGTTATACTCCACAAATGAGTGAAATCATTTGGTATTTGTCTTTCTCTGCTTATTTCACTGAGTATAATACCCTCTAGCTCCATCCATGTTATGGTTGCAAAGGGTAGGATTTATTTTCTTCTTATGGCTGAATAATATTCTATTATGTTATATGTACCACCTCTTCTTTAACCATTTAACTACTGATGGACACTTAGGTTGCTTCCATGTCTTGGCTATTGTAAATAGTGCTGTGAAAAACATAGGGATGCATATGTCTTTTTGAATCTGGGATCTTGTTTCCATCAGGTAAATTCCTAGAAGTGGAATTCCTGGGTCAAATGGTATTCTTATACTGAGTTTTTTGAAGAACCTCCATATTGCTTTTCACAATGGTTGAACTAATTTACATTCCCACCAGCAGTGTAGGAGGGTTCCCCTTTCTCCACATCCTCCCCAGCATTTGTTATTCCTTGTCTTTTGGATGTTGGCCATCTTAACTGGTGTGAGGTGATATCTCTTTGTGTTTTTAATTTGCATTTCCCTGATGATTAGTGATTGGAACATCTTTTCATGTGCCTGTTGGCAGTCTCAATTTCTTCTTTGGAGAAGTGCCTGTTCAGATCCTCTGCCTATTTTTTAATTGGGTTATTTGCTTTTTGGGTGTTGAGGTATGTGAGTTCTTTATATATTTTGGGTGTTATAGGATAAATAATTTACAAATATATTCTCCCATACTGTGGGATGCATTTTTGTTCTGCTGATGGTATTCTTTTCTGAACAGAAGCTTTTTAGTTTGATGTAGTCCCATTTGTTCATTTTTGCTTTTGTTTTACTTGCCCGAGGAGATGTGTTCAGGGAAAAGTTGCTCATATTTAAATTCAAGAGATTTTTGCCTATGTTTTCTTCTATGTGTTTTATGCTTTCATGACTTACATTCATGTCTTTGATCAATTTGAGTTTATTTTTGTGTATGGAGTTAGACAATAATTGTTTCATTCTCTAGCATGTAGCTATCCAGTTTTGCCAACACCAGTTGTTGAAGAGGCTGTCATTTCCCCATTATATATCCATGGCTCCTATATCATATATTAATTGACCATATATGAGAGGGTTTATATCTGGACTCTCTATTCTATTCCATTGATCTATGGGTCTATTCTTGTGCCAGTACCAAATTGTCTTGATTACTGTGGCTTTGTAGTAGAGCTACAAGTTGGGGAGCATTATCCCCCAGCTTTGTTCTTCCTTTTCCAGATTGCTTTGGCTATTCAGGGTCTTTTGTGGTTCCATATGAATTTTAAAACTATTTGTTCTAGTTCATTGAAGAATGCTGTTGGTATTTTGATAGGGATTGCATTGAATCTGTAGATTGCTTTAGGAAGGATGGCCATTTTGACAATATTAATTCTACCTATCCATGAGCATGGGCTGTATTTCCATTTATTAGTGCCTTCTTTAATTTCTTTCATGAGTGTCTTGTAGTCTTCATGGTGTAAGTCTTTCACTTCCTTCATTAGGTTTATTCCTAGGTATTTTATTCTTTTTGATGCAATTATGAATTGTTTTCCTGATTTCTCTTTCTGCTAGTTCATCATTAGAATATAGAAATGCAAAATATATCTGTGTATTAATTTTGTATCCTACAACTTTGCTGAATTCAGTTATTAGTTCCAGTAGTTTTGAAGTGGATTCTTTAGAGTTTTTTATACACAATATCATGTCATCTGCAAACAGTGACAGTTTAACTTTTTCCTTACCAATCTGGATGCCTTTTATTTCATTTTGTTGTGTGATTGCTGTGACTAGGACCTCCAGTAGTATGTTGAATAAAAGTGGGGAGAGTGGGCATCCTTGTCTTGTTTCCAATCTTAGAGGAAAAGCTTTCAGCTTTTCGCTGTTAAGTATGATGTTGGCTGTGGGTTTGTCAGGACCTTCCTTTTTTTTAGTCTCAAATGTTTTAGCAACCAGTTTCATTAGCTGAACGTTCTATTTCACTTTCAAAAATGTAGAAGAGAAAATAACATATTTTATAAAGGTTTTTAGAATTATGAGCGAAGTTCCAAAAGTGTGTGATAAATTCATGCTTATTTTTAAAAGAAATATTCCTTAGAATTGTAAGAAATTGAAGTCTGAAGAAAGTCCCTAGTAAATGAGACCCAAATTACTTCTGAATGTTCCAGAAAAATCAATTATCTTGCATGCTAGTCTTTCTCAAGTTTCACTAACTTTTTTTTTTTTTTTTAATAATTATTTTTTATTGAAGGGTAGTTGACACACAGTATTACATTACATGAGTTTCAAGTGTACAACACAGTGGTAGAACATTTATATACATAATTCTAGGTTCCAGCTATCACCCTACCAGGCTGTTACAATATCTTGACTATATTCCTTATGCTATACCTTACATCCCGGTTACTAATTTATTTTACCATTGGAGGTCTGTCCTTTTTTTTTTTTTTTTTTTTTTTTGTGAGGGCATCTCTCATATTTATTGATCAAATGGTTGTTAACGACAATAAAATTCTGTATAGGGGAGTCAATGCTCAATGCACAATCATTATTCCACCCCAAGCCTAATTTTTGTCAGTCTCCAATCTTCTGAGGCATAACAAACAAGTTTTTACATGTAGAACAAATTCTTACATAATGAATAAGTTACATAGTGAACAGTACAAGGGCAGTCATCACAGAAACTTTCGGTTTTGCTCATGCACTATGAACTATAAACAGTCAGTTCAAATATGAATACTCATTTGGTTTTTATACTTGATTTATATGTGGATACCACATTTCTCTCTTTATTATTATTATTTTTAATAAAATGCTGAAGTGGTAGGTAGATACAAGATAAAGGTAGAAAACATAGTTTAGTGTTGTAAGAGAGCACATGTAGATGATCAGGTGTGTGCCTGTAGACTATGTGTTAATCCAAGCTAGACCAGGGCAATAAAACATCCACGTATGCAGAAGATTTCTCTCAGAACGGGGGGGTGAGGTTCTAAGCCTCACCTCTGTTGATCCCCAATTTCTCACCTGATGGCCCCCCTGCGACTGTGCCTGTCTTAGGTTGTTCCTCCCTTGAGGAATCTTACCCGTCTCTGGCTAACCAGTCATCTTCCGGGGCCATACAGGGAAATGTGAAGTTGGTAAGTGAGAGAGAAGCCTTATTGTTTGAAAAGGTTAGCTTTTTACTTCTTTGCATATTTATGCCCTGTGGCTTCTATGCCCAGCATTTGTCTTGAGGTATCTTTACCACTTGGAAGAATTATGATACTCGGTAAATTTGATATGAGGCACGAATTCTATTTAAGGGTTGTAATTAGGAAGGAAGAAGAAAAGCTATAGAAGTAGCAGGCGGAAGAAAACATGGGAAGATTGATTATTTCTTTGATATATCTTCTTGTAGAGTAACTTCAGCATGTATAGGTTTTAAGCTACTACTTAAATTGCACACACACATTAACATAATAGGAGTATAGTTACATAACCAAAGCATATCTGTAATTACCAGCCCTCTGCAGTGAAACCAAGAAAACCAGTTAGGCACCTTAGGCATTTGTGAAAACTTATCTATGATATGGTGGATATTGTCCAAATGAACTTGAACAGTCTGAGAGAAATCAGACAAATTAAAACAACCCATTCCTGGGGACTGTTCACATGCCATATGTTCTTTTAACAATAAATAGTTTGTAGTTGTAAGACTTTGGAGCGCTACAATTTGCACTTCTCCAAATTCTTGGTTGAGTTCCAACAGTATAGATCCAGTCCAATTTTGTTGTTTTACTGTATGCACAGGCCAGCTTAGATATCTCCTTCCTCATTCCCATGGCAGGTCCAGGAACTGGTGGGATGAGTGCATCTACAGCTGTAGCAGTGCGTGGATCTTTGTTGGGGTTTTTTGATGATCATCTTCTGGCATGAGTCTTCCAGAGGGTGCAGATGTTGGAAGTTCTTTTTCATATCGTATCTTAGTTCATTTTCGGGGTAGCCCAATTAGGCTTTGATCCTCTGTATAAACACAAACAGACCCTTTGCCTACACTTTTATATGCCCTTTATACCCTTGTGTAGAACTCGTTGGAGGTTACCACACAGGAACTGCCCTTTTTTTTTTTTTTTTTTTTTTTTTTTTGCTATCACTAATCTACACTTACATGACGAATATTATGTTTACTAGGCTCTCCCCTATACCAGGTCTCCCCTATAAACCCCTTTACAGTCACTGTCCATCAGCATAGCAAAATGTTGTAGAATCACTACTTGCCTTCTCTGTGTTGTACAGCCCTCCCTTTTCTCCTACCCCCCCATGCATGTTAATCTTAATACCCCCCTACTTCTCCCCCCCTTATCCCTCCCTACCCACCCATCCTCCCCAGTCCCTTTCCCTTTGGTACCTGTTAGTCCATTCTTGAGTTCTGTGATTCTGCTGCTGTTTTGTTCCTTCAGTTTTTCCTTTGTTCTTATATTCCACAGATAAGTGAAATCATTTGGTATTTCTCTTTCTCCGCTTGGCTTGTTTCACTGAGCATAATACCCTCCAGCTCCATCCATGTTGCTGCAAATGATTGGATTTGCCCTTTTCTTATAGCTGAGTAGTATTCCATTGTGTATATGTACCACATCTTCTTTATCCATTCATCTATTGATGGACATTTAGGTTGCTTCCAATTCTTGGCTATTGTAAATAGTGCTGCAATAAACATAGGGGTGCATCTGTCTTTCTCAAACTTGATTGCTGCATTCTTAGGGTAAATTCCTAGGAGTGGAATTCCTGGGTCAAATGGTAAGTCTGTTTGGAGCATTTTGATGTACCTCCATACTGCTTTCCACAATGGTTGAACTAACTTACATTCCCACCAGCAGTGTAGGAGGGTTCCCCTTTCTCCACAGCCTCGCCAACATTTGTTGTTGTTTGTCTTTTGGATGGCAGCCATCCTTACTGGTGTGAGGTGATACCTCATTGTAGTTTTAATTTGCATTTCTCTGATAATTAGCGATGTGGAGCATCTTTTCATGTGTCTGTTGGCCATCTGTATTTCTTTTTTGGAGAACTGTCTGTTCAGTTCCTCTGCCCATTTTTTAATTGGGTTATTTGTTTTTTGTTTGTTGAGGCGTGAGAGCTCCTTATATATTCTGGACGTCAAGCCTTTATCGGATGTGTCATTTTCAAATATATTCTCCCATACTGTAGGGATCCTTCTTGTTCTATTGATGGTGTCTTTTGCTGTACAGAAGCTTTTCAGCTTAATATAGTCCCACTTACTCATTTTTGCTGTTGTTTTCCTTGCCCAGGGAGATATGTTCAAGAAGAGGTCACTCATGTTTATGTCTAAGAGGTTTTTGCCTATGTTTTCTTCCAAGAGTTTAATGGTTTCATGGCTTACATTCAGGTCTTTGATCCATTTTGAGTTTACTTTTGTATATGGGGTTAGACAATGGTCCAGTTTCATTCTCCTACATGTAGCTGTCCAGTTTTGCCAGCACCACCTGTTGAAGAGACTGTCATTTCGCCATTGTATGTCCATGGCTCCTTTATCAAATATTAATTGACCATATATGTCTGGGTTAATGTCTGGATTCTCTAGTCTGTTCCATTGGTCTGTGGCTCTGCTCTTGTGCCAGTACCAAATTGTCTTGATTACTATGGCTTTATAATAGAGCTTGAAGTTGGGGAGTGAGATCCCCCCTACTTTATTCTTCTTTCTCAGGATTGCTTTGGCTATTCGGGGTCTTTGGTGTTTCCATATGAATTTTTGAATTATTTGTTCCAGTTCATTGAAGAATGTTGCTGGTAGTTTCATAGGGATTGCATCAAATCTGTATATTGCTTTGGGCAGGATGGCCATTTTAACGATATTAATTCTTCCTAGCCACAAGCATGGGATGAGTTTCCATCTGTTAGTGTCCCCTTTAATTTCTCTTAAGAGTGACTTGTAGTTTTCAGAGTATAAGTCTTTCACTTCTTTGGTTAGGTTTATTCCTAGGTATTTTATTTTTTTTGATGCAATTGTGAATGGAGTTGTTTTCCTGATTTCTCTCTCTGTTGGTTCATTGTTAGTATATAGGAAAGCCACAGATTTCTGTGTGTTGATTTTGTATCCTGCAACTTTGCTGTATTCCGATATCAGTTCTAGTAGTTTTGGGGTGGAGTCTTTAGGGTTTTTTATGTACAGTATCATGTCATCTGCAAATAGTGACAGTTTAATTTCTTCTTTACCAATCTGGATTCCTTGTATTTCTTTATTTTGTCTGATTGCCGTGGCTAGGACCTCCAGTACTATGTTAAATAACAGTGGAGAGAGTGGGCATCCCTGTCTAGTTCCCGATCTCAGAGAAAATGCTTTCAGCTTCTCGCTGTTCAATATAATGTTGGCTGTGGGTTTATCATAGATGGCCTTTATTATGTTGAGGTACTTGCCCTCTATTCCCATTTGGCTGAGAGTTTTTAACATGAATGGATGTTGAACTTTGTCAAATGCTTTTTCAGCATCTATGGAGATGACCATGTGGTTTTTGTCTTTCTTTTTGTTGATGTGGTGGATGATGTTGATGGACTTTCAAATGTTCTACCATCCTTGCATCCCTGGGATGAATCCCACTTGGTCATGGTGTACGATCCTTTTGATGTATTTTTGAATTCGGTTTGCTAATATTTTATTGAGTATTTTTGCATCTACGTTCATCAGGGATATTGGTCTGTAGTTTTCTTTTATGGTGGGGTCTTTGCCTGGTTTTGGTATTACGGTGATGGTAGCTTCATAGAATGAGTTTGGGAGTATCCCCTCCTCCTCTATTTTTTGGAAAACTTTAAGGAGAATGGGTATTATGTCTTCCCTTTATGTCTGATAAAATTCCGAGGTAAATCCATCTGGCCCGGGGGTTTTGTTCTTTGGTAGTTTTTTGATTGCCGCTTCAATTTCGTTGCCGGTAATTGGTATGTTTAGATTATCTGTTTCTTTCTGGGTCAGTCTTGGAAGGTTGTATTTTTCTAGGAAGTTGTCCATTTCTCCTAGGTTTCCCGGCTTGTTAGCATATAGGTTTTCATAGTAGTCTCTAATAATTCTTTGTATTTCTGTGGGGTCCGTCGTGATTTTTCCTTTCTTGTTTCTGATACTGTTAATTTATGTTGACTCTCTTTTCTTCTTAATAAGTCTGGCTAGAGGCTTATCTATTTTGTTTATTTTCTCGAAGAACCAGCTCTTGGTTTCATTGATTTTTGCTATTGTTTTATTCTTCTCAATTTTATTTATTTCTTCTCTGATCTTTATTATGTCCCTCCTTCTGCTGACCTTAGGCCTCATCTGTTCTTCTTTTTCCAATTTCGATAATTGTGACATTAGACCATTCATTTGGGATTGCTGTTCCTTTTTTAAATATGCTTGGATTGCTATATACTTTCCTCTTAAGACTGCTTTTGCTGTGTCCCACAGAAGTTGGGGCTTAGTGTTGTTGTTGTCATTTGTTTCCATATATTGCTGGATCTCCATTTTGATTTGGTCATTGATCCATTGATTATTTAGGAGCGTGTTGTTAAGCCTCCATGTGTTCGTGAGCCTCTTTGCTTTCTTTGTACAGTTTATTTCTAGTTTTATGCCTTTGTGGTCTGAAAAGTTGGTTGGTAGGATTTCAATCTTTTGGAATTTTCTGAGGCTCTTTTTGTGGCCTAGTATGTGGTCTATTCTGGAGAATGTTCCATGTGCACTTGAGAAGAATGTATATCCCGCTGCTTTTGGATGTAGAGTTCTATAGATGTCTATTAGGTCCATCTGCTCTACTGTGTTGTTCAGTGCTTCCGTGTCCTTACTTATTTTCTGCCCAGTGGATCTATCCTTTGGGGTGAGTGGTGTGTTGAAGTCTCCTAGAATGAATGCATTGCAGTCTATATCCCCCTTTAGTTCTGTTAGTATTTGTTTCACATATGCTGGTGCTCCTGTGTTGGGTGCATATATATTTAGAATGGTTATATCCTCTTGTTTGACTGAGCCCTTTATCATTATGTAGTGTCCTTCTTTATCTCTTGTTACTTTCTTTGTTTTGAAGTCTATTTTGTCTGATATTAGTACTGCAACCCCTGCTTTCTTCTCACTGTTGTTTGCTTGAAATATGTTTTTCCATCCCTTGACTTTTAGTCTGTACATGTCTTTGGGTTTGAGGTGAGTTTCTTGTAAGCAGCATATAGATGGGTCTTGGTTTTTTATCCATTCTGTTACTCTGTGTCTTTTGATTGGTGCATTCAGCCCATTAACATTTAGGGTGACTATTGAAAGATATGTACTTATTGCCATTGCAGGCTTTAAATTCGTGGTTACCAAAGGTTCAAGGTTAGCCTCTTTAGTATCTTACTGCCTAACTTAGCTCGCTTATTGAGCTGTTATATACACTGTCTGGAGATTCTTTTCTTCTCTCCCTTCTTGTTCCTCCTCCTCGATTCTTCATATGTTGGGTGTTTTGTGCTGTGCTCTTTCTAGGAGTGCTCCCATCTAGAGCAGTCCCTGTAAGATGTTCTGTAGAGGTGGTTTGTGGAAAGCAAATTCCCTCAGCTTTTGTTTGTCTGGGAATTGTTTAATCCCACCGTCATATTTGAATGATAGTCGTGCTGGATACAGTATCCTTGGTTCAAGGCCCTTCTGTTTCATTGTATTAAATATATCATGCCATTCTGTTCTGGCCTGTAGGGTTTCTGTTGAGAAATCTGACGTTAGCCTGATGGGTTTCCCTTTATAGGTGACCTTTTTCTCTCTAGCTGCCTTTAACACTCTTTCCTTGTCCTTGATCTTTGCCATTTTAATTATTATGTGTCTTGGTGTTGCCCTTCTTGGATCCTTTCTGTTGGGGGTTCTGTGTATTTCTGTGGTCTGTTCGATTACTTCCTCCCCCAGTGTGGGGAAGTTTTCAGCAATTATTTCTTCTAAGATACTTTCCATCTCTTTTCCTCTCTCTTCTTCTTCTGGGACCCCTATAATACGGATATTGTTCCTTTTAGATTGGTCACACAGTTCTCTTAATATTGTTTCATTCCTGGAGATCCTTTTGTCTCTCTCTATGTCAGCTTCTATGCTGTTCTCTGATTTCAATTCCATCAATGGCCTCTTGCATTCTATCCATTCTGCTTATAAACCCTTCCAGAGTTTGTTTCATTTCTGCGATCTCCTTTCTGGCATCTGTGATCTCCTTCCGGACTTCATCCCATTTCTCTTGCGTATTTCTCTGCATCTCTGTCAGCATGTTTATGATTCTTATTTTGAATTCTTTGTCAGGAAGACTGGTTAGGTCTGTCTCCTTCTCTGGTGTTGTCTCTGTGATCTTTGTCTGCCTGTAGCTTTGCCTTTTCATGGTGATAGGAATAGTCTGCAGAACTGGGATGAGTGACGGCTGGAAGGACTTCCTTTCTTGTTGGTTTGTGGCCCTCCTCTCCTGGGAGAACAGCGGCCTCTAGTGGCTTGTGCTGCGCAGCTGCGCGCAGACAGGGTTTCTGCTTCCTGCCCGGCTGCTATGGAGTTAATCTCCGCTGTTGCTGTGGGCGTCGCCTGGCTTGGGCAGCTACTCCAAAATGGTGGAGTCGCGTTGGAGCTTGAGCTGCTTGGAGGCTATTTATCTCCGTAAGGGGCCTCCCTGCTCCCTGCAGCCCAGGGGTTAGGGTGCCCAGAGATCCCGGATTCCCTACCTCTGGATTAAGTGGCCCGCCCTGCCCCTTTAAGACTTCCAAAAAGCACCCGCCAAAACAAAACAACGACCACAAAAAAAAACAAGAAAAAAAATTTTTTAATTAAAAAAAAAAAAAAAAATTTTTTTTTAAAAAAAAAAAGGTGGTCGTTCGTTTTTCTTTATTCTCCGGTGCCAGCCTCAGGCCTCTGCTCACCGGTCTTTCTGCCCTGTTTCCCTAATATTGGGGTCCCTGTTCCTTTAAGACTTCCAAAAAGCGCTCGCCAAAACAAAGCAGCAAAAAAGCAAAAAAAAAAATGGTCGCGCGCTTTTCTTATGTCCTCTGTCGCCCAGCCTCCAGTGCCTGCTCACTGTTCTTGCTGCCCTGTTTTCCCAGTATCGAGGGCCCTGCACTCTGGCCCGGATGGCTGGGGCTGGGTTTTCGGCAGCCCTGGGCTCCGTCTCCCTCCCGCTCTGCCTGCTCTTCTCCTGCCGGGAGCTGGGGGGAGGGGCGCTCGGCTCCCGCGGGGCCGGGGCTTGTATCTTACCCCCTTCGCGAGGCGCTGGGTTCTCTCAGGTGTGGATGTGGTCTGGATATTGTCCTGTGTCCTCTGGTCTTTATTCTAGGAAGGGTTGTCTTTGTTATATTTTCATAGATATATGTTGTTTTGGGAGGAGATTTCCGCTGCTCTACTCACGCCGCCATCTTCCGCCCCACCTCAGTTTCACTAACTTTTAAACAACCAATTCTATCTTACTTCCTCCTTAATGTTTTTTGCTACAGATAGAAAAATTGACTAAAGGGGTCAGATCAGCTTAGCTGCTTTCCACCTTTGTGTGATGTCTGTGTCACATTGACATTCATTGACAAATACATATTTGCAAATTTTAACATTCTTAATAAATGTTATGAAAAAAAAATAGACTGGATCATAGAAGAGAGACTGACTTTTGATGAAAGGGTAGGAGAACACAGGGCAAAGCCAATGATAAAGATGCCAGCCAGGAAGGAAGAGCATTCTATGCAAAGCGTGCAGGGTAGGCATCTGTGGACCATAACATCACAGTGGGTATGGCTCATTTGCAAATATGAGCTCTTGAAATGAGGAGAGATGGTCCCTGTTCAAAGTAGAGCCATATTTTGGAATAGTCTTAGTCCTTTCAGATGGCTATAACATAATACCATAGACTAGGAGGCTCATAAACAACAGAACTGTATGTTTCGATTTCTGGAGGCTCCAAAATCCAAGATCAAGGAACTGGCAGTTTTTGTGTCTGGTCTGAGCCACTTCCTGGTTCACAGAGGGCCATCTTCTCAGGGTGTCTCCACATGTTGGAAGGGGTGAGGATGTGCTCTGGGGTCTCTTTTACAAGGACATTAATTTCATTCATGACCTGATCGCCCCCTCAAAGGCCACACATCCAAATACCAACACATTTGGGGATTAGGTTTCAACATATGAATTTGGTGGGGCACGGAAACATTCTCTACTTCAGGGCCTTTATCACTTGAAACAAGCAGATGTAAACCAATCTCTGACCAAGTTAAAACTAATATGATCAGTTTCTCCCTGTTTTTAAGACATCACACTCAAATTAGCAATCGACCCGTTAACAAATACTATTCTGTTGTCATGATAGAGTAAACATATGGATTCTGTCCCAAACAACATTAAATCTACTTGAAAAAAGAAAATGCGTACTGGAAGAATTAAAATATATTGAAACGTTAAACCACAGGCATTAACTGAAATCTCAAAGGGAGTTCATAGACATTTCAGAGAAAAGGAAGTGGCAAAAAAGGAGGTGGCACTTCATACGTTTCATCAGTAAACACTTGTTAAATGTTCATACTGAGGCTGGGTGCTGGGAAGACAGACACTGCTTAACTAAAATATGCCTTTGACCTTGAATGGTTCATTGCCTAATGGAGAGAGCCCAAAACCTCATAACTAATTACCATTCAATGTGATAATACAAATATGTGACACATTACTAAGGAAACAGAAGTTACTGATGGGAACGCAAAGGAAGACCCACTCCAGGTCAGAGGGAATGAGAAGGAATGACATTTTTGCTAAGACTTGAAGAATGAGTCAGGTCTTATTTAGGGCTTGGGTTCTAAATGCTGATGTTTAAAGTGACCTTGTAAATTACCCATAAGCTACAGTATTTACATCTCTAGTATCAAGATATCCGGTGTCTAGTAAGCCCAACACAGCCAGATTTTCCTCCAGTTTAGGAACAGATTGTTACTTCTTCTTTGAGCACCAGATGAAGAGTTGGCTTGTGTTTATTGGCTCTGTTGTATGAAAAACCCTTATCTTTAAACACTGGGATTACACCCTCTGTGGTGAGATACTCACACTAACGTATGAGAGGCACAGGGGATCTGAGCAGACTGAGGAAACAGTAGATTCAAGCCTCCCATCTCATTCTCATTCAGAAACATAAACTCATTAAGTGGAATGAGCAGGCAGAATTGTATTCTTTCTCCCTGTCTCTTTGCAGAGTGTACAGTTGAATCCTCCAAAATTAAACTCACATATGATGTAGTTGCTCATCCTGTGAAGAAAAGGGAGAAGGGAGTGTAGATACAGGAACAAGATGTGGGAAAACATGGGAATGGGAGAAGATACTAGAATGTTCAGAGAAAACCAGGAAGTCCAGGATGGCTAAATTATTGGATAGGTTCGGACAGTTTGTCGTGTCATAGAAACCCTTGGATTGGACTGTGTAGGCAATGAGGAACCACCGATATTTTTAAATCAAGAGGTGACAGGATGGGACTTATTTTTGGAAAGACCATTTTTGTTGTGTGGTAAGGATAAGGTCAGCACAGCTTTTCTGTAGGATGGGATCACAAATACCTTAGGCTTTGTGAGTCATGTGTTGTAAGTCACGTGTCTGTCACAAGTACTTATATCTGTCTTGTAGCACAAAAGTAGCCATAAACAATGTGTAAATAAAGGGTATGGCTGTTGTGGGTAAAGTGAAGATTCCTATGGCCAGGATTCTCACCTGGCCCTGGTCAGCTAGCTCACTACACATGTGTGGGCAATATGTTGCTATTGATCCTATATAAAAAGCTCCACCCAGTGCTCTGGGCAACATGGTGGCACGGCTGCAGGAGAGCCGAGATGAGACTGGAGTGTTGGCAGCACTGAGGATAGAGACAGATGGCTGTGAGGTAGAGAGGCCCAGAGGTAGAGACTGGCTTGCTGCCTGCAGACTTGCTCTGAGTGGATGGGATTCTAGTGACTGACCTGCCACCATGGAAATAAAGTTGGGTATAAACACTTTCACCCCAAGAACGTTCCATTATCATTCTTTGATCTCACTGAATCCCTAGTGAACTTGTCCAGGGCTGAAATCCGTTGGCAAGATAGCTGTATTCCAATAAGATTTTGTTTACACAAACAAGCTGTGGGCTGGATTGGCCTGATGGGCTAGAGTTTATTGACCCATGGATTAGAAAATGGTGAGGTTACAGATGATAAGAGTAGCAAGTAACTAGGTAATAGGCTAGGTCAGTGGCTTTCAAAGTGTAGAGCCTGGACCAGCAGCATTAACATCCGCTGGGAACTCTGGGGATGGATCCCAGCCACCTGGGTTTGCATTAGCCCTCCAGGTGATTCTGATACCTGCCAAAGATTGAGAACCACTGGCCTAGGGCAGATAAAAGAGAGCACAGTTCCACATTTGGGAGGTGGCAGTGGGAAAGAATAGGGTGGGGCAGGTTTAACATGTTCTACAAAGATAGGATCTCATTTCTAATATGCTAAAATACAATGGACGGGACTTTGGTGATTATCTGGATGGGATGCTGGAGTGATGGAGAAGAGTAGTTAAATCATCTTCATCTGTTTTGCTCACTGCTTGATCCCCAGTGCCTAGAACACTGCTGGCATCAGGTAAGTGCTCAAAATGTATTTTTGAAAAGTGTCAGTGAGCGAGTCTTTCAAAGTTTATAGCTTAGGTGACTGGATAGATGAGTAATGGTATTAGCCAACAGAGAGAACACTTTTTATTGTCTCTAGACAGTTATGAAGAAAAAGGTAAAGGAACATTTATTGAGTTTTAGCTGTGACTACTATATGCCAGGCATTATTTTATATATGTTATCACATCTGTTGCTCCAAACAGTTTTTAAGTAGTTTTCCAAATGAAAACAACTGAGGTTCCAAAAGGGATAAATAATGTGGTGCAAATCTAAGGAAGGCAGTGAGTGACAACTAACCCCAGGCTTACACCACTTTGCAGAACAGAGTTCTGTTTTGAATTTTAGCCAGACTTTGCAGAATAGGAAAGCTCTGATTATAAAATACCATAGAACTCTTTTGCTTATGAAGAAGTTTCATAGATTATTTCTTGTGAGGGAAACCATTTGTGCAGCAGCAAAAAAAAAACAAAACAGTTCAAGGTTCAAACCAGAGCTTTGTCACTCTTGCCACAGGTGGAGGTGGCCACATGCCACAAAGTGGAGGCAGTGGTAACAATTAATAGGCTGCTATGTAAAACTAAGGAGGTGGTATAAGATGAGAGCACAATAAATTGGAGATACTATTATATTCTAATCCTTAATAAGTTCTAAGCGTCTTCTGTATGGAAGCTCTTTCTGTAAAGATGATCATGGGCCATACGAGTCCCCCAAGAAGTCACCTGAGAAAAGTTTCTCGTATAGTCTTACAAGTACCTCTTAATGAATTCCACTGTTTTGCTTAAAGGACGCGTCTCCTTGTTCAAGGTATGCTGGCACTGACACAGGCCTGAGTGTGGGTGGCGCCGCCCCATCAAACGGCAGTCCTTAGCGCACATTTTTGCTCTTGGCGGCTGCGGGCCTTCGCTCCAGGGCTTCGAGAGCCATTCATACTGGTTTGCCTGCTTTCAACACTTTTTTTTTTTTTTTCAATCTGCGTCTTCTACACTATTTTCCCTCATTCATTCCCTTAGCTGTCAAGTCAAACAATGGGTGGGTTTGGGGATCCAGAAAACAGGAACTGAGGGAGAGCAAGAAGTTCTTGAAAGAAATGCCTCCTTGTTTCAAAGGAATTCGCTCACTGCTATGAAGGCAAAAAAGAAACAGGGTGAAGAAAAGCCGGATTTGCTAAACTAGTGAAACTAATCACCAATCCCTACTTCACTTACTCTTTTTGTACTCAGAAAAGCCTAACAAGGATAGTGGCTCTCCTCCATTTTCAGAATCTTAGAGCATCGCTTCTTCTGCCGCCTGAAGGACAAGTTCCTTAGGGCGCCAGTGCCTTTATCCCAGAGAGGTTGGTTTGTGACATTGTGTTATACCAGTTTTTAGAAGAGAACCTTCTTGCTTTGCACTACATTTTAGGTGATTTTAGAAAACAAGACTACTGCTTCACAATATGCTAGGTACACAGCAGTTTCCTTTTCAAGAGGAAATCGTACTTGATCACCTCGCCTCCTTGGTTCCATTAGATCAGAAAACAAGAGAGATAAACACAGCTTTAGTGGAGTTGGCTGTACACTAAGGAGAGGAATAACTGGGCCTTTGAAGATAAATGGAACTGACAATGAGTGCATTCTGCAGAAAATATATAAACACAGCTAGAGGACACTTTTTCTGAACACTGATATCTGCCAACAAAAGCTGAATAATTCTGATGCAAGGGTCTTTCTCCCAACATGTGAAATAAAATCTTTCTCCTGGCCCTGCACCATTTAACCAAGCTTTTAGTCCTCTGATAAAAATCATGTTGTCAGAAATGACAGAACTAATTTGTGACTTTTTCCCAAATCAATTTTGATGTAATACAAGACCAAATGAATACTTTTCATTTTTCCCCTTCCATGAATTAGAGCAAATTGTGCTGCTCACTGGGTCCTGTCACACGGACTAACTTGACAGAAAACTTGGGATTTTATTGTAAGATTTGGACAATAATTATTAGAGATCTCTTGTCTCTAGATGTTTATGGATTCTCAAAGGATAACTGAAGGTTTCTTTAGAATAGTATTTTCTTTAGAATAATAATCTAAAGTGATGACATTTGGGACAATTTTAAGGTTTCATCCAGGATTTTCAGGCCTTCTCAGATCTGCCCATTTTTTGTCCTGAATCTGTTAACTGGGATTGTAAGAACCAAAGCCTCCCAGTTAATGTTTCTTCCATTCAGTGATAAATTTCAGGGAGGGGAAATCAAGCAAGATCCTTACATGATTTGTACTCAACAGCAATTCACACTTACAGCCCTCTGCCAATTCCACTCGCGTAGTAACTTCCGAGACTTAAACAGGAGGCTTCTCACATGAACATATGTTGTTCTCCCCTTTTGAGGAAATGAATCCCAACCTCTTGCACACTAGCAGCCTGTGATTAGTTCTAATCCCTAGGTTTTAGGGCAGGAAAATAGACTATAAGAAAATGAGGGAATTGCCTATAAGAAAAGAGGGAAATAGAAGAAAACTGACTTAGATTTTTCTTTTCCAAAATGGCATCGACTCCCTGCTCCAAACCTTTCTTCAATATGCTTGTCAAAATGTCCTCAAGGAAATCATCCTGAAATCCATAAAACTAATAAGCCTGCTCCTTAGAGATGTTTTGCTTCAGTATAATATTTGGCAGGAAAATGTGGTCAAAGAGGCTGCATCATATTAAATGGATTTTATGTTTATTGACTACTTGCAGCACTACTTAATTGATTTATGTATGCTTTAGAAAGCTTTATGCTATGAAACATAAAATATATCATTTGTAGTTTATTAAGTCCTGCATTTGATAAAAGTTGGCACAAAGACCGAGGTCAGGAACTTTACCCTTCTGTTAAAGCACTGTTTCTATGAGAAAATAGTATTTGATACACATTACTTCCATTTATAGGAAGTTTCCTAGGAATATAATCTACATGTAAGGCCTGCTTGTATTTCCCAAGTACTACTCACTGTCATATTCCCACTGTTTGAATGAAGTTTTTCTTGTGTTCTTTTGTGGCTGAGTTAAAATAATGAGAAAATAGTAAAAAATAAAGTATATGTTAGGACCTAATGTTTTTATATATATGCTACTGGTTTTTAGAACAGCCAGGAGAGGCCTAAGAGCAGATAGAAAGACTATTAAAATAATAATAACATGTGAGAAACTATCCTATAAGTATATCTCTATCTATATAATACACACACACACACACACACACACACACATATATAATGAAAAGTAATAAAAATAATAGTAAGTCTTAATATAATCACTACTGCTTCCTGGTAGAATAGATGGGTGTCAATATTAAGAACTGGTCTTAGGTTACCAACATGCAAATAAAAAGGGTTCCATTAGTTCTGAATCTATTGCCCCAGCTCATCCCCAGTTACTCCTACCATCCTTCTGCCTGCCAATTTGGTCTCCCCAATTTTCTTTCCAGAACAAAGTCAGCAGGGCTTTGTTCTCCTCTCCCCCAATACTACCAGGGTGATCCACTGAACTCTCCCTGATCCTGTGAGCAGGAACCAACATGTAAGTAATATGAGAAATAAAATGCAGCAACCTCTGTCTGAAGATACAAGAAAAACAGGGGGCAAAGATTATGTTCTACACTGGAATTTCTTTGAATTGTTACATCCAGTATCACTTCTCTTTTGAAATATGTCAAGGGCAATACCATGAAACGTTATTTTCTTTGGCATTCAGAGCACTAACCAACATTTAGTTAATAGCATTAATGGAAGAGAACACTGCCTGAGTAATGTAAAATGATGGCTGATGTAAACATTCTTAGATTTGGCTTTGAAATATGCTTTTGTTAAAGCATATTTACATATGGGCATATTTGATCTCAAAATTCAAACAAAATTAAATAGAGGTGTAACTCTAGAGCTGGGAAGCCATCCTGCCTCCTTATCCTTGAATCCACTCCCCAACCCTCTGCCTTCTAGTGCTGCCCAGCAAAGACTGCTCACGTTCCCAACAGATGTAGCTCACTAGCCCAAACTTCAGCCTCCCAAAACTTTCTTAACTCAGAGACCTTTGTTTTGTGTTTTGTTTGGGATTGATTCACAGTGCTTCCTTTGCTAATGTTTAAATTTCTTGTAAACATCAGTGTACATACAGAAAACCGAAAAACTCAAAGTAAGTAATTATTGAGAACAATGGAAGTGCTGTTGAAATTAGAAGCAAGATTTGCTGCTGGCGAGGCACCCTGGATTGAGAGCTGATGGCGTTTCTTGTGCACCTGGCAGAGTAATAGGCAGGAGAAGAAATATTCACTATGTGGATTATCACCTGCTGGATTCCTGCCTCTTCCTGGTCTGCTTTCTCAGTTGTTTTCTTTATGGCAGCTCATGGTGTCACACTGGAGCTCCAAACCCCAGTAGCAATGCCTCTTGGGAGCTGTGGAAGTTTGGGTACTTGACTTAATCTTCCTGAGCCTCAGTTTTACCATCTCAAAGTGGGATTAACCACACGTCTTTGGTAAAGGGGATGATGGATTCTATGTGTAAAGAGTACATGATCTGATACATCTTTTATCAATTCTGCTTTGATTTACATAGCAATATAATAGTAAGATTATTTGTTTGGCACTTAGTTTTGTACTTTTAAGAGCAAATGGTATTATTTTATTGGAATTGGGGAGTAAGGCTTTTCATTAAGCATCAGCAGTCAGCTAAGTTTTGTGTAGTTATTAAAGCTTCTTGCTTAATTATGTGTAGGTTTGAATCTCTTTCTAGAGTAGCTCTCTGATACAGACTACTTTGGTGACACTGCTCCTTTGTAAACCTGAAAGATGCATTTACCTCTGGGAAGTTATTTAGGTTGTAGCTACACATTCGAAATGCTTTGATGATTTTGAGCAAACTGATCCTGAGTCAGGGCCAGCTGAGGTACTGTGCCTCCTGTACCGTTCCTCGTCATGGAAGATTAGGTACTGTGTCCCCTTCTCTATAAAGCTCTCCTTGATAGCCTGATTGGAAGCTCTCTTTTTCCTCTGGTGTCACATTCTGGTTTGCATTTATCACTCATATTTTGTACCAAATGCAGTTTGTCTTAATGTTACTCATAACTTTCCTACTAGATTATAAGATCTTTGGGTGGATGCACTGTCTTACATTGATGTAAGCTATGATCCAGTGGAGAAGTCAGCAAAGTTTTGGATCAACCCTAACCTTCTGTCTGGAACCTTCTCTGAAAGGTCCTATCCAGTCTAAGCTTGCTTAGCCCTCAACCTCTATATTATTTATTACAACCAAGCAATTTAGCCTTTAACAATATACTTTCACGTTAGTCACTAGTTATTTTACATTTTTTAAGCCACAAGTAGATTGTAAACTTCTTGAGAGCAGGGTCTATCAATGAGATAAATAAGAATATCTGTGAAAACTCTAAAAAATGAAAGGGCTAAAATAAAAGTAATGTTTGCTTTTTTACTGTCTACTTCATAATTTGACACATGGAAAGAATTCAACACAAACTTGTTATGGGACTAGCCACAAGTATTCACAGAAGGGAAGCTTCTGCTCAAGTGGCTAGACTTTCAGATCAACTTTTACCTTTTTTATTTTTCAATTATGTGGAAACAGAATATTTTTAAGAACATAGGAAATTACCATGGCATCAGAATATTCAATGATTTGCAAGGTGAACCAAGATGGAAAAGAAAATTGTCCCTAATAACACACAAAATGATTGTGTAAATCCCATTCTCCAGATGGTACATGAGGATGGCACAACTGACCCCACATGCTATAAGCCAGCAGAACACATGTCTGGGTCACTAGGGAGAAATTATCATCACAAGTAAAAAACATATCAGGTAATTGATCAGCTGGTGATGATCTTATTCACTGTCTCCTAATATGATCTAGACTTCTTTAGGTAGATTGTCTAGGAGTCATTATTTGCTGATAACTGCACTTTCAAGATATGGCTTGTTGATAATTTTGCAAACCCAGAGCTGTATAATAAAGATATAAATCTAGAGAAATTGGTCCTTTATCAGTCAACCTTGAGTCATTTTTTTCAGTGAAAAGATATTTACTGAGCACATACTATGTGCCAGATCATTCATCAGTCCTGGAATACATCAGTGCACAAGACGAAGAAAATTCGTTCTCTCATAAAAATTATATGCTGGTAGCTGAGAAACATAACAAGCTATAAACAGAAGTGTATCTCATATAAATGTAGATAGTGAAAAGTACCATGAAGAAAAATAAAGCAGGTCAAGGGTGTTGAGAATAACAAGGGTCAGGCAACCTAATCTAAAAAAAATGGCATGGGAAGGTCTTCCTGAGGAGGCAACATTGAGAGACCTGATATTTATGACTCTAAGCAAGAGGCTTCTGTGCAGAGGATGCAGTGCATACAATAGCCCTGAGACACAAGCTGGCTTCATATATGCAAGAAACAGTGAGAAGGCCTGTGTGCTGGTGAGAGAGAAGCCTGATAAGTGGGGTCTTACTCGTAGGGTCTTACAGTTCAGCTTGTATTCTGAATATTTTAGAAAGCTTTTAGGGGCTTTGGAGCAGAAAAGTAACATGATCCAGGCTACATTTTTAAAAGATCATCCTGGTATCCAGGAGGTTGGGGGGAGATCCTATGAGAGACAGGATAGGAAGGACAGGGGCCAGACCAGTCCAGAGGCTATTGCCATCGCGCAGGCAAATGATGATGACAATAGCCTGGGCCAAGGTGGAAGTCAGAGATGTGGTGGGAAGGGGTTCCATTCAGAATATAATTGGAAGATAGTGCTGCAGGACTTGCTAATGGACTGGATGAGGAATATGACCTTTTTAACCATTGATAGAAATCAGAAAATAGTCACTATAACTTAGCTGTATAAGAATATATGCGTCAGGATATGCCTACACCAATACTTAAGTGAAAGATGGAAGTTTGTCAAACAACTACTTAGCCTTAAAGCAACCAGTTTGTGACTGCATTTACCATCCATTGCCAAATAGATGATTGAAATGATTCTACCATTGTTTTCACCTCTTGTTGCATGTATATTCACATATCTATCTTTCTGCTTATTTATATACACAAGCTATTAGGTCACATAGAAATCTACATCTGAAGGACATTAGGTCAGAATTCTAAGGGTACTGCTTTTACAGCCTGACTTTATAGTACTTTGGACAAAAAGATAACAACTTTTTAGAGATTCCCAAGTAACCAGCTAAGTAGCTATAATTTCTCATTTTTATCCAAAATTTGCTGTCATATAAAACATAGCAATCGTGTGAGGAGAGCATCCTAGAATAGCAGTGGTGTATCATCTCATTAATGACTGATTTACTTAGACTTGTTCAGACCCCAGAAAAGAACCCAGAATATAAAATTGTAAGTGAATTCCAAATGGGAAAGAACACCAAGCATCTGATGACACTCAATAAATCTGAAAAAAATATTCACGATAGCAAATAACACACATAGACCCAGATGCTAAAGCTGAAAATGAGAAGATTACAGTGCCTTGCAAGAAACAAAGTAGTTGGTTCTCAAATGTGGGGTGGTAAAACTCAAAACCTTATTTTCACCTGCTTTTTCAATGCAATTCCTTCAGATAAATCAAGTTCCTCAACAACAACAATATTTAATGTTTAGGATGTCAATGAACATTTACAAATAATTCCACAAAACATTCCAATATGGGAATATATTATTTGTTATGGATGAAGGATGAAGACCCTGAGACCAAGCCCCAGCTAATGTCCTGCCGGTGGCAATTGAGCAAGTTGGCGACCGAACCAGGAGGAGAACATAGAGGACAGGCTGAACAGAGTGCTGTGTGGGTGGGAGGCGAGATGCAAACTTCGTTCACGTTACTAATTGACTCATGCATGAAATTATTTAGCTACATTGCTCTCTTTGGCATAACTTGAATAGATTCTCGTTCTCTCTTTTTTTCTTTCCTATTTCAGAAACAGAAGTAGAAATATTTTTACACTGATCAATATGTAATAGACATAATCAAAGTACAATGATGAAAAGAAAACCAGATAGGATGGGAAATGAAAGACAATTACACTTCAGAATGTCAAGAGGTAGAAAAATACATTAGGCATTGAGCATTGACTCCCCTATACAGAATTTTATTGTCGTTAACAACCATTTGATCAATAAATATGAGAGATGCCCTCACAAAAAAAAAAAAAAAAAAAGGACAGACTTCCATTTTCCAATGGTAAAATAAATAAGTAACCGGGATGTAATGTATAGCATAAGGAATATAGTCAAGATATTGTAACAGCTTGGTAGGGTGATAGCTGGAACCTAGAATTATGTATATAAATGTTTTATCACTATGTTGTACACTTGAAACTAATGTAATGTAATACTGTGCGTCAACTACCCTTCAATAAAAAATAATTATCTAAAAAAAAAATACATTAGGGATGGTAATTTCAAAGATAATCGTAAATATGTAACAAGTACGTGAAATTTGGTGTGACACAATTGTGGATAACATTGAACCTCATTGAACTTCCATAAATGATGCCTTCAGGAATCAAAAAAGGGCATACATGTGAAAGCAAATGCAATAATGCAGAATGAGGAGGACTATGACCCAAGGAACAAGATAATTAGAAAATCATAAAAATATCTTCTAGAAAATTCTTAAAATATTCTAAATGAGACTGTTGTCAGGGATATTGGCATATTAACATGACTTTTAAATATTCAGAGCAATTCGTTAATGAAACTATCAGCCAGAAAGAACTTTATTAATAACAGCAAAAACACAAAACAAACCCCTCACTAGGGTAATTTCTCAAGACCAAGAGTTGGATGAAATGGCAACTTTGTGCTAAGCTCTCGAGGCTAACAGACAATCGGCTGAGAAATAACTAAAAATATAGATAGCAGGCTTTTATCATAATAAAGGTTCCCAATATATATATATTTTTCATGCACATTATGAAACAATAAAAAGTTGCCCATGCACACATGAACTAAACTTTGAAACCCTTTTGACCTAAAGCATATAATAAATGCTCTCTCTTCTGCCAAAAGGTCCTGTCAGTTCAGAGAGAGTTTGCCTACATAATGCCAGACATCTGTGCAAAAGCTGCAAATTTTGGTCAAGGATTTTAATGTTTTGTCAACATGGTGCCAAACATCTGGGTATTTGAAAATATCTAGATAATTGTCTGACTTTTTAGTTTTCATCCAGATGTTTGGCATCAGAATTAAATACCATCTTATTATTTAGGTCCATTTGTGATGCAAAAGTACTCATATTATAAAAAAGGGAGATTTAAAACCATTTATACCATGTGATCCCAGTTTTGAAAACAAAAATTGAATATATGCCCATAGAAAGGGACTCAGAGGGAAACACTCTGAAATGTTTGGTGTGATTATTCATTCTCTGGGTGTCAGGATTATTGCTGATCTTTATTTCACTTGTAGTTGTTTTTTTTTTTTTAATTTTCTCTAGTGTTTTTCAATAAAACATGCGTTGCTGGTATAACCAGAAAAGTATTTTAATTGTGTCATTAGGCAATGTCAGTTAATTTGGAAACTAAAAGAGTGTAATTTATTACTTGGCATTGTGTATATACAGTTGTAGCTATGAATCTTCTATTAAGTTATGCTGGCTTTGGAAAAGCAAACTAAAAGTAAGCTAGCAAAATATGAAAGCTCTGGAAATCTAACGAGTACTAGGCAGACATGGCTAGTAGTAGAAACAATGGGCTTGATTGGTTTTCCTCACTGAATTGACTGGATCTTTTTATTTTGCACACGTCCCAATCTATGCTCACCCGCACACATACACACAAGCTCAGAATGCCAGATGCTATTCTCAACAGCGTCTAGTACTTGGCTGGTGATTCAACAATACCTCCTCCAAAGGCCACCACTACCCGTTGACTTTATATCTCCTGACTTCCAGTCCCCTTTCCTCTCTGGGGTTGGCAAATTAAATTCCACTCTTATACATTTTGTTGCTGTTGAAAAGTTCCTTGAAGATTAGTAATGTAGGATGTTAGTGTCCACAGTATATCTAGTCTAAATCCCTTGTTTAACAGGTAGAAAGACTGAGGCCTAGGAAGGTTAAATGTTAGGCCTGTGATGGTACATTCAACACTAGAAATAAAGGGTTTGTTTCCCGCTCAGGGAATTTTTCACTACACAGTGAGACAATGGTTATTCTAGTCCCTAAATTTCCTCATCTATAAAATAGGATAAATATTTGTATGCAAAGTGCTTTGGGATATTTGAAGTAGAAACTAAATATAAATACCACGTATCATTTTGGCACCCTTTTTTTGGGTTTGAAACTCTGCTATTCAGTAATCTTAGACAACTTAGATATAATTGAGATAGAATCTCAAAAAGCATCCTAATAAAAATATAAGCTCCTACAGCATCAGAATCTTAATTGTTCTGAAATTTTTAAGAAACTGAGTGTGTTGAGATGATCTAAACAATTCCAAATTAAATAAAGACCAAATGGTAAAGTTACTGGAAACTTTTGAAATGGAAAATTTGAGATCCTTTTTAAAAAGTAACAAAATGAATGAATGTGATTTTTTTTCAACCTCTGTAGAGAGCAAAGCAACCATAATTCACTGATGAATCCCATACACGCTTCAGCTGTTGCTAATCTTAAAAAGCTGTTCAATAAACAACACAAAGTAAAATACAGTATACTCTTTATTTTAAGGTTTTTCCCATAGTTCAAGAACAATTGAACTCACCTGAAAAAACACCAGGTAAACAGATAATGGCTACATCTTTCTGAGCGGTTTTAAAGCTATACAGTTGAAGAAATACCAGTTGGTAAAGCTCCTGTCCCTCCTGTCCAATAGGAAAGAAGAAAAGAAGAGAAATAATCATTTCTAGGCAGTGAGCCCCAGTTACATGTAGCCTGCTTAATTCTTCACAGCCAGACCCAAAACACTTTCACATTGTAAAGAAAATCACAAAACACATGTTTAGCAGTTCTGGAAACACCCTTAACTCTTAACACTTCCAGGTACTAAAAAAATATATTTATTTCTCAAGCCATGTTAAATGTGAAAAGAAGGAAGAAGTTAATCTTTAAATACTTTGTCTTTTCTATACATTTAAGGTTCTTTAAAAAAAAACTCTTCATGAATGAGGGCTTGGGGCCATAAAGTTACTAGTATGCAAGCTCATTATTGCTCATATTTATGTGGTATTTATGTTTCACCATCATTAACTACGTGTCAGCTAAGAAGGATATTGGCTTTGATGGAAAAATGATCTAATCCAGTATGGAAAATTCTGTTCCTAAAAACCACACCTGAAACAGGAAAACTTCTCAGTTCTTTGTGCCCAAACATTCTCAGTATGGATTACAAAGTATGTCCTTACATCTTTGCAAAGTGAGGTCAGTGGTGGACTTCTGTCTCATGGGATGGTTTTTGTTGTTTTGGGGGTGGTTTTTTGTTTGTTACTGGCTGTAATGGTGGTGTTTTTGGTAAATTTGAGTTTTGGGGTTTTATTGTTGTTGTGGATTGGTCTGGTTTCTCAGATAGGAAAACAAGGTATGGTTAAGTGAAATAATTGTCAAACTAAAAGCTGGAGCCTGCCAACATTTGAGATAATTTAGCCAATGGTCTCATTCTGCCTTAGAGATAGAGCAAAAAGTTTTTAGGAGTGAGGGGGTAGGGGGTCAAGGTTTCTAAGAAAATTTCCCCAGAGAAAGGTCCATTATAAGGGAAGTTTACAATCAAGTTTTCATGAAGAAAGCATTTCAGTTATTTGCACAACTGCTTGTTTTTTATCCTGTCACTCACCCTCTTCTCAAGAACAGTTCAGTGCTGCTGAGCTGTCATGAGTATGACTTGATTCCTATGAATTGACTGTGTTCCAAAACCTCATTATTGGAAAACTTTTCTATTTGATGCTAAATATAGGGTATTATATAAACACAATGTATTATAGGTCAAATCCTGTTACCACAAATGCTGAGAGGCTATCCAATTTGGAGTTAGGAAGGAAGATTATATTAGAATTTTACAGTACACATCAAACCTGATTATAATTATATAAAACAAAACTATTTTCAAGCCCTAGTCAATGGACAACATATTTCAATTATCAGTGAAAAATCTTTAAGAGTTCTTCAAAATGAGTTACCTTAAATGAAACATGAACTAGTTTTTCATCCCACGTCGATTTTACCCTCCTGCACCCATAGTACTTATTCCAGAGCCACTCATTTAGAATTTCATCATGTTACTTTGTAACATGCTAATATGTTGTTTAAAGTGTAATATTATCCAGCATTTTCTATGTGCTTCTGTTTGCCTTTTTAACTTGACTTTAGTGTCTTTGAGAGCAAATATCCAGGGTTTACTTCTGTGTGTACTTCATATTGCTAACTCTAGAGAAAGTCCTTAATAAAAAGAAGGGAGACACGAATAGAAGGAAGGAGCAAGGAGATGGTGCAGAAATTGAGATGCCCCTCTGAGAGGGCCTCATGGAGATTTCAGGGGATTTTATTTAATAAGGAAACCTCTCACTCAACATCTGATTTAAAATAAATGAAGGAAATGGATTCACTGTAGCTATATACTTACAAACAGGTTAAAGCATATATACCTGCACTTCTCAAATGCCTTTCTCCTAAAGAGGAGTGTGAATTCATCTCTTAAGCTTTAGAACCAAGTTAATACACATTCTATCAGTCAGCTTTGTGCAAAATGGATTAGTTTCATCTCCATTACACATGTGAAGGAGGCAATTCCTCTCTGCAAGGGCCTAAGGAACCCCTGAGCAGCTACAGGGTCTTCCTTGCTGTCTACCTGCCGCTGACTGGCCCTGGGCTCATCTGAATGTGCCGTAAAACCTGGGGTACTAGCTAGGTCTTCACCCAGAAGTTTCAGCAGCAGTATTTTGGTCATGCTTAGCATTTAAATTCTCAAGCTCCTGGCCCTAATTAACATCAGGCTAGGAGGCCTCTGTTTTTGCTACTCTCTCTGAAAGTTCTAAGTTAAATGTTTGTTAGATGAACTCCTGTATGAAGGAATATTCATCCTTACTCTTCAAGAGAAACTTTGGAATTTTCAATCTGGCCTTGATACTGATCCTGAATAATATCAGATTGAAAATACAAAACCAAACCTTTGTACCTATATGCTCTCTCTCTCTTAGGCAACTGGGTCTTGAAAAAAGATCTTGATTTTGTAGTCTTCAGCTACCAACCCCTCATAATCTTAGTCATCTTTACTTTCTTCTATTTACTTTCTGGTAATGCCCTTACAGACAGAGTGATCAAATAATTAATTGTCCAGACCAGGACACATCAGGTTTTGTTTTGTTATAGACTTTATTGCAATTTTTAAAAATTGAGATGTAATCTACATAACATAAAATTAATCATTTTAAAGTGCACAATTCAGTGGTTTTCAGTATCTTCAGTGTTGTGCAACCGTTATCTCTGTTTCATTCCAAAACATTTTCCTCTCCCTACAGGAGACCCCATACACATTAAGCAGTTACTCCTCATTTTTTCTTTCCCCAAGGCTCTGGCTACTGCTGATCTACTTTTGGTCTCTATGGATATGCCTATTCTGGACATGTCACATAAATAGAATCACATAATATGTGGCCTTTTGTTTCACTTAGCATATTTTCAAGGTTCATTCCTGTTGTAGCATGAATCAGTACTTCATTCCTCTGCATGGCTGAATAATATTCCATTGTATGGCTATACTACATTTGTTTGTCCATTCATCAGTTGATGGGCATTTAGGTTGTTTCTAATTTCCGTTATTGTGACTAATGCAGCTGTGAACATCCATGTACAAGTTTTTGTGTGGATATCTGTTTTCATTTTTCTTGAGTATATACTGAGTACAAGTTTTTGTGTGGATATCTGTTTTCATTTTTCTTGAGTATATACTGAGTAATGTAATTAAAATATCATATGGGAATTTATGTTTAACTTTCTGAGGAGCACATTGTTTTCCATAATGGCAGCACTATTTTACATTCCCACCAATAATTTATGAGGGCACTGATTTCTTTACAGCCTCACCAACACTTGTGAATTTTCTTTTTTTGATTATAGTCATCCTTGTTGGTGTGACATGATATCTCATTGTGGTTTTGACTTGCATTTCCCTAAGGATTAGTCTTGTTAAGCATCTTTTCATATGCTTATTGGCTATTTGTATCTTTGGAGAAAAGCCTATTGAGTCCTATGCCCATTTTTAAGTTGAATTATTTGTCTTTTCATTGTAGAGTTATAGGTATTCTTTATGTATTATAGAAACTAGACCCTTACTTGGCATATAAATTATAAATATTTTCTTCAGGATACATTTATAATGGAAAGGAAAGAAGCATCCAGATAATACAGGCATAACCTGAGACTGTTCCAGGCAAAACAGGACATATGGCAAAACCACTAGGGAGGATCTTGATCCAGCAGATTGAAGAATAAATGTTATTTATTCATATTATTTTTAATGGGACAATTAATCTATTCAAATAATCAAATATAATTAATCAAACTAAGCACCCTCCCTGCACACCTATAGTGCTGGTTACTGTGGAAACGAATCTAAAGAAATAAATTTTAAACTCATAAGCCTTTAAGCAACTGAAGATCAAGATGAACAAACAGAACAAACACACACATTAACAATTAACTAATAAAGTAAGGATTTAGGTGCTATGGTGGTGTAGAAGAAGAAATTAGTGTTGAAGTAAGAGAAGTTTCAGCCTTGAAAGGTAGGTAGCAGGGAGATGAAGAGAAATTTTATTTTAAAAAGGATGTGAATTACCAAAAGCTGTTAGTGTACGTATAAGACATGTGCTAGAGAGTCAAGAAGCATAGAGCAACCTCATATATGCTTCTACGGTAAGAGAAAGAATTGAAAATAGGGTATGTGGTCTACCAATGACTCTGTTCTTCCCTTTCCAATTGCTTATATTATCCTCCATAAAGATAAAGAATTCTAAAAAGGATAAATTATTCTACAATCCTGCTTAGGATTCTACTAAATGCTACTTTTGAAGAAAAATAGCAGACATTCAGAGCACATTGACTTAATGTTGTTGGTATATCATTGCTTTGCATATTTTTCCAACTGGAAATTAGCCCTGGTTTGTATTTGCCTACTAGCACCTCAGGCTCTAACTGTTACATGTGACCATGTCCATTTTATGATAAGAAAGTAAATGCTGTCTAGAAATTTACCTGAAAAAAACAAGATCCCTGATTTGAAAATAAATGTGCACCTTAGGTTATTTGTCACATTAATTACAATAGCCAAGATATGGAAGCAATCAAAGTGTCCATCAGCAGATGAATGGATAAAGATGAGGTACATATACACAACGAAATATAATGCAGCCATAAAAAAGAAAGAAATCCTGCCATTTGTGACAACATGGGTGGACCTAAAGGTTGTTATGTTCTGTGAAGTAAGCCAGGAAAAGGAAGACAAATGTCATATTATTTCACTTATTTGTGGAATCTAAGCTCAAAACAAAGCAAAGTGAACAAACTAGCAGGGGACTGATAGACACTGAGAAGTGACTGGTGGGTTTACCATGGGGAAGAGGCTGGGGTGGGTGGGTGGGGGAGGGGGGATAAAGGTGCTTAAGAACTCTCAATCAGAATATCAGTTGGTCACAGGGATGGTAGTGCAGCAAGGAGAATATAGTCAATGATTCTGTAACATCTTCCTATGTTGTCAGATGGTAACTGCACTGGCAAGGGTGAGGATTTAATAATATAGGTAACTGTTGAGCCACTGTGTTGTATATTTGAAACCAATATAAGATCGTATATCAGTGATACCTCAATTAAAAAAAGAAAGAAAGAAAGTAAACACTGTGAGGATGGGGCTTTCTTATGTACTTGGCTCATCCTGTCCTGGGATCTTCCCTGTGCCCTCAGTTCTCCTGCCACCCTGCTCCACTCTGCATGCACCTGGGTTGTTGGCCTGTAGGGATTCCATCAACAAGCCCTGAGCCCTTCAGATTCCTGCTGGACTCAGTGGGTGGTGAGCCCTGGGTAGAGACAGGAGAGAGGAGGGAGGGTGAGATCTGACCCCTGGCTCCTTGCTGTGCGCGCCAATGCTCCATGCCACTCTCTAGTTGGTTCCTTTGCCCTCTCCCTCTCCTTGGCCCTTCAGAACCTGGGGTGAGAACAGTTGTGCTGGTGCTAACCTTGGGGTCCTACACAATCCCTCCTTACCCAGACCTTTGAAATGAATGCCTTTTCTAAATAAACTCCCCTTGGATTATCCTCATATGAATGTGCCATCTGTTTACTCTCGGGACCCTAACTGATACAGTCCCTCAGAGTACCTAATAATATTTATATATTAGTTAAATAATTAATAAATGGCTAGATGGGGAGCAGATGCTTCTATTTCACCTTGTTTCCCCTGATGGTTACTTAGGCAGAGGTGAGAGTTTTGATAAAGGCCATGGCACTGATAAATTCTCGGTTTCCTCTTAATGTATCAGTTAACTTATTTGGGAAATCTGTTTTAATTTAAAAATGCCAGGTAACATGTCTCACTGTACGATAATTCTGCTTTATTGTATCACCTCAGTCACTTAGTACATTGTTGTTTGTATGCCCTGCAAAAGCATGTGAAGGTGAAAGCAAGGGTCATTTTTACATTTTTAATTTTATTTTTTTCAAAGTTATACAACATAAAGTGGTGTGTGAGACACTGTGTGAGTGTATTATCAAAGGAGAAAGAGAAAATTGTGGTTTTTCTCTCATTTCAAAAATGTCTTATACTTTCCCTTGTAATTTTTTTCTTATTATTATTCTGATTTCTGTCTTTGCCAATTGTTACACTAAATGTTTCTGATCACAAGGCAGAAAAAATACCAAGAGTATAATACACTAAATTTTAACTTTAGTGTAATGTACCTCTCTCCCTTTTGCCTTCATTTTGTTCATCTTATTTCCTTTTCTGTTTTGATGTGTTTATGATGTGTGTGGGGTATGTGTGGGTTTTCAGTGTGGCCAAGCTAAAGAAAGAGGAATTCCTTACCTTCAAATATACTTCTTGAAAGACATCCCTCTTAAGCTACTGGCTTTCTTACAGAAGCAAGACATACGTAGCTATCTGCCCTGCAAAGACCAATAAAACTTTTTTGCTTTCATAAATGATTCCTTCAGTTATCTCATTTTCTTGAGGGCAGGAAGAAAAAAAGATGTAGCATTAGCCTCTATGTTATCCCTTTGTAGCAGAGCCTCTATAAACTTGAAGAAAAAATATTTATTAGAAATAACAAATAAGGCCTCTGGAAGGCACCTTGGGGGTTAATGTGGCTATGAAGCTATCTAAGGAACAGATTCTCTTTACCAAGAAATTAGATTAGAATGAGAATAGGAAAGACTATCAAAGATCACTAATACTGCATCAACAGACCAAAGGCCAAGGAAATGGTGACCATTTCGGCAAGTGCTGACAAAAAAAATGAAAGTGGGAATATATATTCACTCTCCACCAGGGATTAGGAGGTTAAAAAACAAAACCTTCAGTCTCAAAGAGAACATTTGCAGAGCATCTTTTTGGTGGACTGGAAGTGAGACACACCATAAATCTCTAGGACAGTGATCTGACATGATGGGTGTGGCCACCATTATTTGACCAGACCTGATCCCTACTGCTTTCTAAATTGGGAGCTTGGTACGTGATCTTTTTGGAAAAGTTGCTTTCAAATTATTGCCTAGGCTTGCCGTGGCTTGTCCCAAGGCAGTCAGACAACTCTCTTCAACTTGCTTTTTTGCCCCCATCCAGCTGTTGGGTCCTGAGGAGCCTGACCAGGCACCTGAGCTGGCCTATGTCAGGAGAGAAGGAGGTTGGACTGCTTTAACCAGGGCAGCGTGCTGCAGTGACAGTGTGTTAGGCTAGTATCTTCAAAATAAATGTGCCGTTCTTAATTATATTTTCTCTCAAAGATTGACAACGAGAAATTCAATCACAATTTTCTTTGTATTACTTGTGGATTCTCTAAAACAAAGATGAATTGTCATCGCTGTAGTATGTTTGAATGACCAGGATTGCCCTGATTGTAAGCCAAGTAAGCCTAATTTTTGATTTGGTCAATTCACTAAAAAAATTTCAAGAAGCCTAAAATTGCCCAGCAGCCTCAGATTTATGTTCAGGTGATAGGACAATAATGAATGCTTTATAGCATTTTAGGCATACTTTAGGGCATACATCAAACCTTTAAGATTCCAGAGAGGCAAAGCTTATATTAAATGGCATATTTTCCAATCCTTTTATTTCCCTTTCTCCTTTTTCATGTAGCTTGCAGAGAAAGAACCATTTATTTCAGAAAAACCCATTTAAATGGAACCACCCTTCACATGGAAAAAACTGAGTAAAATAGAGAAAATAGTTCAGTTAATTAGAATATTTCCTGGGGATTCTCTGGGGAAAAGGAAGTAGAAGAGATTTACAATAGATTTAGGGAAGAAAACAACAACAAAATTCCATCTCAAACCAGTATGTAACGATGCAGCAGTAATGAGATCAATGGGAAATGCAGTCCCAAGCTCTACAGTGAAAGCTAGAACCAAAAGGTCTATGACATACACTCTCCGCACTCATCCACAGCAAGCTCTCCGCAGATTTTGTAATCTACCCTCTGGCACAGCCCTCTGGAAGGCACCTTTGGGGCTTAAGGTGTCTATGAAGCTATCTAGGGAACAAATTAAAGTTTCAGCACCCAGCCCTGAAGCTGATACAGGGGTTGTTGGCAGTTTGACTTTGGTGCATTACTGCTTCCCCCAATATGACCAAGGGTACTGTCCTCAAACTGAAGTGCTCCTTTAGGAATGAGGAGCCGAAATAGCCTTGTAGAGGGGTGGAGACAGCTTGCTCTGAAGAGCTTTTTGTCTGGTGATTCTGTGACTAAAGATAATATTTGTTTATCTTGTATGTCTAACTTGTGTCTTGTAATCCAGAGAGCTGGAATAAATAAAAAATGTGGCATTATAAGTAAGTGAGTGAACAAACCCAGAGGACAGGGTGTAATTTCTAGGCATGGGAAGGGCAGGAAGAACCAAATCAGCAGTTGCAATAGAATATATTTTTTTCTGTGCTCTCTCCAAGCCTACCAGTAAGATAATTTTACAACTAAAGTGCTGATTGCACCGTAGCATTAGAGATAAACTTATGTGGCCATGGAAGAAACTTAACTGGAAATCTTTTCTTACTTAGGACTCTCAATTCTTGCATAGTTAGATGATTCTTTTAAATGACAAAACAAAACAAGAAGTCTTCCAGAGGCACTCAAGGGCTAGAAACCCAAGGAGAAATATTTAAAACTTCAACATCATCCAATTGCCAAAACATGATACAAGAAGCTCTATGAATATACCAGGTAATATAATAAAGAGTTGGGTGACCAGAGGAGTGTCCAGTCTTGGGGCGACACGTTTAGGCTCTTTGAGGATAAAAAGCCCAGCAAAATCCCAGAAGGATAAACTACATGCTATCACAGTCATGTATTCTCAGTGAGAGGAGCGCCTCCTCTTTTCTCTTGTTCCAGGCTCAGCTCAGAATTATTGAAGTAATGCCAACAGCAAGTTAGCAAGCCAGCAGGGGAGCAAATTGATTATACAGTTAACTGTGGAAAAACTGAAATTCTTTATTAAGGGAAAATGAAATACAGTTAATTTATGCTTCAACAGAGCCCTTCCCCACGTGGCATTTACTCTACTGGCTCTTTGACTTTGCTGTGAAACTGTAACTCGGCCAAAAAATGACAGAAGCTTTACTGATTTAAAAATAAGGCAGGTTTTGAGCTTCCCCCACTCCCTTTGCATGATGATTTTTCCAGCTACAATTACTGTAACTCACTCATTATAAAGGATAACATAGCAGGCAAACAGGCAAGAAAAAAAGTGTGGTAAAACAGTTGGCAGGATGTAAATTGAAAGTCTTTGCCATCTAATTTTAAACAGTATTTATAGAGATCACCCATAATACAGCATTCAACGTCTCACACAAAATCTCTTAAGTAGTAGAAACATTTACTGAAGTTGTTTGCAAAACTAGTGGACACTATTAAGTGAAAGAAATTAATAAAACCCTAAACTCCAAATTTAAAAGGTAGAATCAAGGTCAGTTTAGTATACTTTTGAATTATAAAACCTAATACTGAGGTTCCCCTTCAGAAATAAAAATAACATTGATGATTTACACACATAAAGAAAGCTTTTTCAAGATCTGCATTATATATGTTTGTCTTAGTAATTCTTAAAACAGCCCCAGGTTCAGAGAAATTGCTGTTTTTCTGAACTTTTTACTTCAAGATTAATTACAGATTTTCATATATTTGTAAGAAATAATACAGAGAGTCCACACATTCATTGCCCAGTTTTGCTCCATGGAAACTTCTTGCATAATTATAGTTCAACATCACAATTCAGAAATTTACATTGATAAAATCCAGCAAATTTATCCAGTTTTACATGTACTGGTGTGTGTGTGTGTGTGTGTGTGTGCATGTGTGCGCACACATACATGTGTCTGCACACACAATTATATGTAATTTTATCATATATATAGATTTATGTGACCACCACCAGTCGAGATACAGAACAGTTCCATCTCAAAGAGCCTTTGTTGTACCGTTTTATTGCCGCAGCTGTCTCCTTGCTACCCCACACTAACTCCCAGCAACCACTAATCTTTTCCCCGGCTCTATAATTTTGTCCTTTCAAGACTGTTATATAAATGGAATCATGCTGTATATAACCCTTTGATATTGGCTTTTTCACTCAGCATAATTTCCTGGAGATCCTCCATGTTGTTGTGTATATCAACAGTTTGTTATTTTGCATTGCTGAGTAATACTCCATGGTACAGGTACACCACAATTTCTTACACTATTCAGTCTGGAGGACATTTGACTTGACCTTGGGGAATATTACAACTAAAACTGCCATTATCATATGTGCACAAATTTTTGCACGAATATGTTTTCACTTCTCTGGGGGAAGTGTCTAAGAATGGCACTGTGTGTGTGTACGTGTACTTAGCTCTGTGCACTTTTGTCACATTAAGATTGGTGGGTTCACCACCACAGTCAGGAACTGTATTATTCATTTAGCAATAAAAATACAGTACTATACATCTGAAGAGAATTTGCTTGACTATTTGCTAATAATTCAGTATCTGTCCTTAATTCAAATAGTTATTAAGCATCTGTAACTGCAGGGGAAAATATATTCCCAGCCCAGGGCAAATTATCTTTGAAACCAATATCAGTCAAAAGGAGAAATAAAGTGGGAGAAACCCATTTATTGCTTACAAGTAGTCATGTGCTTCTGATTGCCTGTGTCTCTTGCTACAGGTGGCAAAAAGGGACCCCACCTACCCTCTTTGATCCAGGTGTGCCCTCACTCTCACTTGTAATTACCTACTGATATGGAGATGCTACTTCTCTCCACCCCTTGGAATCACCTATTGACATGGAGATGCACTAAGGCCAGGTGAGAGATTCTGGAAATATTTCAATTTTACCTACAACCCACTCCTTCAGCAATCTTGCCTCACAATCTACTTGCTCCCCATCTTCCTCAGTGGCCCCTGAGCGAGAAAACTGGAGCACTGTAATCAGACTAATAACATACAATAACAACAGCAATGAAATCATGATAATCCTCAAGCCAGAAGATTCAGCTAGGTTCAAAGTCCTATGCAGATTTAATCCATAGCTTGTCCATGCCACAGGCAGTCAATAGCTGAACAGGTAGGGAGTTCAGAGCAATCATCATGTGGCAGCTGCAGCCAGGGGATGCATCCAGGCCATAGGGACTGTAGAATAAAATAACCTTAAGAGTGACAAGATACATATTTTAATGACACCAGCATAGGCAAATCTTGTCCATCATGCAGGAAGCATGCAGGAGAGTGGTCCTGTGATAGGACAGTGCCAGGAATGGGATCTCGTCCTGGTATAGGATACCAGACTTTTACCCCCCTCGCTGTGGGAGTTACAGATGGGTCAGTATATAGGACTACAGAAGATACATGCACTGGCCATAAAGATAAAACAAAACTTCCCTGTGAGATGCTTTTACCTCCCAGATGTTTTTGGTACACAACTGTGATCTTTGGGGGTCATTCTGCTGTTACTCCAGGAAAACACAGGAGACCAGCTTCCAGACTTTATCCCAAAGGTGCCAGCGGGGCCAGCCAGCGCTGGTATATACTTCAAAATGTCCAGGGCCACATCCACTCCACAGTGTCTCCAGGGTTGAATGCAGTAGGGGCTGGCAGCAAGATGTTGCTCTGTTGGCCATATCCTGACTTCAATAACTCCTCTTTGGTTTGCACATACAGTTGTATAGGAGAGGCAGCAATGTGTGTTAGAGTGTCCACAGGGCTCAAGGCTCCTTTTCAGAGCTTCTCATTCAAATGCTATAGCACTGTCCATAAGCAAACTGACCAGCCACACAGACTATTGGTGTCCAACTTCAGGCCAGATTTCAATAAACCATTGTACCTCTCTGTCATGCCTGCCCTAGTAGGTTGTATGCTATGTGAAACTTCCACTTTATTCCTAATTGCTGCACTCATTCTTGTAATGCATTTCCAGTAAAGTGGGTGACTTGATTGCTCTATGTGGCTGGCCATAGGATGCAAAGAGACGCTCTAGGCCCCTTTTGGAGGTTTGATGCTATTCACAAAGTGCAGGAAAAGCAACCAACAGTCCAGTAGCCATGTCCATACAAGTCATGGCATACTGATATCCTTCTGATATGGGTAGAGACCCAATATAGTCTATCTGCCACCTGACAAAGGTTATCAGCCCCTTTACTATTGTCCCATGTTGTGGGGCTTGGTGTAAGTCACTCTGAGAGAACACAAGGCACTCCTTCCGGGCTCTGCTGACTTCTTCAAAGGTCAATGGCAAGCCTCACTGACAGGCTACAGCCCACACTGTCTTTTGCCCCACATGCAGCAAATGCTGATGTAACCATTGGGCAACATCAGAGGCAGGCTTTCCTTCTAGCCAGCACACCTGGGTCAATGTGTCTGCTTCATCATTCCCTGGGGATGCCAAAGGCAAATGGCCAGTCACATGATATACAATAACTGTCTTACTCTCACCAGAGGCCCATAGGTCTTGCCGCAACTCTTGCCCCTAAAGGGGCTGGAGACCAACCATCCAGCTGGTATGGTACCATGTCTGTAGCCACAGGGTCAAGCCCTGATAAATGGCCCAGCTGTCAGTGAAGACAACTATAGGGGAGGGCTCCTGGGTGATCACAAGCCCTACTTCCCGCAACTCAGCCCATTGACTGCTCTCCCCTGTCCATCCTCCATCCATATTGTCTCAGTCTTTGGATGGAAAGCCACAGCCCTCCACTTCAGGGACTGCCCATTACTGGAGTCATCTGTATACCAAGCATCTTCAGGTATAGGGGCTTTTCCCTCCTGATAAGGACTCTTGGCTACCAATGGCTCAAAGGCAAGTTCTTCCTGTTTTCCATTGGAATATACATCACTGGCCCCAGTAAACATTGGAGTTCTCCACTTAAGGGGCTAGTAGACAAGGCGCTATGCTGCTGTAAATATGCGTACCATTTGGGCAGTGTAGGTGTCTATGCCACAGCACTGAATGGCCTTTGGGTCCAGTTTCTCACCAACCCCGTGATGGGACAAGTGGTTATTACCTTGGTTGGATCTGTTCCAGTGATGGGCTCCATAGCCAGCAAGGCATGATACACAGAAGCCAGTTGATTCTCTATCAAGGTGTACCGGACCTCTGCTCCTTTTCCACAGTTGTGACCAGAATCCAATAGGTTGGCATGTCCATTCAAGCCATTGCCAAAGACCCCATCCCTAACCATCTCCCATTACATGAACATCTAGCTCACAAGGCCTTGATAAGTCCGTTACATTCAAGGCCTGTATGGCCTTGATTGCTTGTTTAGCAGCAGTAAAAGCTGCTGCACATGTTTCATCCCAGTCCCACCTGATGTCCTTTCCTACCAACCGGTATCTGGGCTTCAGGTTTTGTACCAAGTGCAGGATAAACACCCTCCAGTAGCCCAAAAGACCCAAAAACTCTTGTAATAGTGCCACAGTGGTGGAAAGCCTGGACTTTGTCTATGACTGCTTCTGGGATAACTTTAATTTTACCCAACCAGACAACCCACAGGAACTTTACAAACAAACCAGGTCCCTGAACCTTGCTGCTGTTCACAGCCCATCCTTTCTCCTGTAGATGTTGCAGCAGTCTAGGAACTGCCCCTTCTACATCTGCAAGAGAATCAGATGTGAGCATGATATCATCAATGTAGTGATACAGCCACCGCTTGCAGTGACCAAGTCCTGGGCTAAAAGTCCATGACAAATGGTGGGACTGTGGAGGTATCCCAGTGGAAGGACAGGGAATGTCCACTGCTGGCCTTCCCACATGAAGGCAAACTGTTCCTGACTTTCCTGTGTTATGTCAATAGAGAAGAAAGCATTAGCAAGGTCCACAACATGATGATAACATCCCTAGTTCATGATTGAAGGTTTCCAAAAGGGCTACTACAGAGAGGACAGCAGCATGAAAAGCGGGTGTGACTTTATTTAATTCCCTGTAATCCATGGTCGTATGCCAGGAGCCATCTGACTTTTTCACTGGCCACACTAGGGAATTAAAAGGACTGTGAGTGGGCTTTACGATGCCCACCTTTTCCAATTTCTGTAGAGTTTCTCCAATTTCCTTGTGTCCCCCAGGCAATTTATACAGCTTAGTATTTGCCACCTGCTGAGGTATAGGCAGACCTACAGGTAGGTGCCGAGCATGTCCCTTCAGAACTGCCTTTACCACATGTACCCTCAGTCTGAACACACCTGCAGTGGTCTGCAACCAGAGGCCCTGCAGGATATTGACTCCCAAAGTATATTCAGGGATGGGAGAAATGTACACACTATACTCCTTTGGGGATAAATGCCCTATTCCCCAATGGAATTTGGGATTTTTTCACTCTAATTGCCTCACTCTCATAGCCATCTATCACAGCAGGAGTCCCAGAAAAACACTCAGGGTTGCCATAAATCAGAGAACACTCAGCGCCTGTGTCCACCAGTTCCAGGACATGTTATACATTCACGGGGGACCAATGAATTGATAATTCTACATATGGCCTCCAGTCCCCACCATGTCCACTGAAGGGAAGGGTGAGTTGTTAGGGAAGCCAGTCTACCCGTTTCAGAACCCGACATAACAATGTTTTCCACCCCCATGTCCCAAAGACACAAAAGTCATGTAGGCAGAGGTTCCAAGGGCTTCTGCCAAAACCAGATGATCACGTATACCACCTCATTCTGGGTAAATGGGCAGAGCATTGAGTGCCCCACAACCTGGAGAGGGAGCTTCTCCTCCCAGTTAGGAGACAGCAGTTGTTGCATTTTTATCTTATTAATTACAACTGGGCAAGCCTTCAATACAGGATAGGCTGGTGCCTTGGGTGCTGGCCTCGGCAACAGTTCAGCCCTTGGCCCCACCCCCTCATCCTCCCCTGATATTTCTTCTACCATCTCTAGGGTTGAAGGCACCGCTCCTTCCCCTCCCCCATAGCCTACTGCAACATGGATTCTCCTGCTGCCTCCTCCTTTGCTGCTAATACATCTTCCAAGAGCAGAGCCTATCTTCTCAGTAACTGTCTCTCTTTCTTAAGGGGATCCTGTAGGTCATCACCCAGCTCCTCCAAGGTATGCTGAACTCTCTCCTCAAAAACCCTTTCCACTATCTCAAGAAACAAACATCCCACAATCCTGGCTGTTACATGGCCACTAGGGCCTCTAAGCAGCCTTCTATCTCACAGGGGATAATTCCACAGCTTCCTGTCTCCACCCTTCCCCAGTTCTGGGGAAGGCCCTACCAGTCTGCAAGGTGCTTTTGTTGTGCCCAAAGTCGCGAATCCCAGAAGACCACCAAGGAGCCAACACAGATGCAAAACCAAAGAGCCTTTATTCGAGTTAGCTCGAGCTCAATCTCTCATCTACACCAACACAGTGGCAAGATGCCAGAGAAAGAGAGCGAGTTTCAATACCACAAAGGTTTTATGCTGTTCTAGGGCAGTTGGTGGGGTGATGGTCGTGGCTCTGGCTGATTGGCTGGATCTAGGGGTAGTTGGTGGGGTGATAGGTCGTGGCTCTGGTCAATTGGCAGGGTCTAAGGGTGGTGGGTGAACTCCTTGCTGACTGGAAAGGAGAGAGAGACCAAGCTCCGATTGGGTGAAAATAGGATCCGGGTCCCGATTGGCTGAGGTAGGATCTGGGTCCCAATTGGCTGAAATAGAATCTGGGAGCTTGCCCCTTCACTTTACCCTAGACCAATTCCCCATTAGGGGCTTCCCAAGAGGAAGCCCCATAGATAGGAGCTCCTGGGTGAAGCTGCAAACTCCACTGCTGCTGAAGGTATGAGTGAGTTGTCACCCCCCCAACACAGCAGCCACTGGGGCCTCCCCACCATCCACAGGGTGGTTTCCAGGTCTCTCCCCACCATCTCTAGGGGCAGCCCCCCCAAGTGTCACAACCATGAAGACAAATTTCAGGCTCATAGGTACTGCTGACTACCGCCAGGTGTAACTCTGGGGAGAAAATATGTTTCCAGCCCCGGGTAAATTACCTTTGAAACCTAAATCAGTTCAAAGGGAGAAATAAAGTGGGAGAAACCCATTTATTGTTTACAAGCAGTAGTCCACTTCTGCCTCCCAGTGTTTCACCACCCAGCTGCAGAAAGAGGTCCCACCCAATGTCTCCAGTCCAGATATGCCCTCCCTCTCCCCTGTAATTAAATACCTATTGATATGGAGATGGCTACTTCTTTCCACCCCTTGGAAATACCTATTGATATGGTGATGAACTACGGAGAGGTGAAATGTTCTGAAAATGCTGCAATTTTACCCCCAGCATCCACTACAGTGTTAACATTGTGCCAGACACTATGCCAGATAGAAAGAAGAATACATCAGAGCTACCCCACAAGTATGGTGAGTGGGGGCAGTTGCTAAATCCCTGTAGTATTGCTAAAAATGATCCATAGTATAAAGGCCCCCTGGGGCCAGGGTTGGCTGCCTAGAAACAAAGACCCCTTTCCTTTGTCTCTGACTACAGACAGCACTTTTGTAACATTTTCTCCTCCTTTCAATGTAAGACTCCTCAGAAGACGGCACATATTGAGTCTTGTATCCCTTTAGAGGAATTCATGCATTCATTCATTTAAAACATTTATTAAGCATCTACTGTAGACCAGGAATTGTATGAGGCACTGGAAATTCATAGATGACTAGAACACTGGCCCTGCTCTGAATGGGCTCACAGTCCAGGGAGGGAATATAAGATTGATTCTGCCTTCAAAGAATTTACCATTTAGTTACATACTGGACACTGTATGATGTAAGTAGCACAGTAAGATCTTGTATGGTAAGAATCTTTTGTGGGGTAAATTTTGAAGAAACCTAGCCTTGAGTTGAGTCTTAAGGTGATGAGGATTTGCAGAGCAGAGGGTTAGAGGGAAAGCATCACTAGCAAAGGGCAAAAACAAAGGCAAGTAAGGTATTTTTATTTTAAATTTAGGAAACAGGAAAAAATTTTAGCAAGTGGAACAGGAGTTTGTGTAGGGAATTAGCAACTGTGGTGACACCAGAAAGTGACTTTGATGCTGTGGCCTGCAATGCCAGGCTTGGATGTGGCCTTGCAAGTTTGGGTGATTAAAAGTTAAGGAAGCCTTTTGCATATGAGGTTAGTATGATGAAAATTTTGCGTTAGAGTAATTAACCTGGTACTTACTAATAAGTTTATGTTAAAGATAAGAGGAAAAATCAGAACTTAAAAACTTGAGTTTTAAAAAATTTAATCTTATCCAGGGAAATAGAGCTTGCAGGAAGGACCCTTAATGTAAGTTTACTTCATCATCCTCTCACAACACCAGGGAAGCAATGAGATAAATGATCTAGTTTATGCCCTGAAGAAGTAACAGCTTTACTAACCCATAATAGCATAGCCTAAGGGCTAAATTAGTTAAAGGTCTAGAAACCAGAAAAGGGATGAATTACCAAAAGTTCAGTTAATTGGGCAGGTATTTCCTGGAAGTGTTCAGACTTGAACTAAAAATTAAAAGAACAAACACATACACAAATGGAGAAGATAACGATGAGGCCCTCCAGGCAGGAGGAAGTATGAGCCAATGGTACAGAGTGGGCATGCAAAGGACAGATTCAAAGAGCTGTGGACAGAGCAGTTTGCCTGAGGCGCAGAGTGTTCATGTCCTTGAAGTTGCAAAAATATATATGAGTATGCAGAAAAATGACTGCTGTCTAAAGATAATGATTCCTTTAGTTATGTAATAAAGAGAGGAATATGAGTATCATTATATTACATTTTAGTGTATTTAAGGAAAACCTAAACATTTTACATTTACTATGTTTTTGCTAGTAAAAAGAATTTTTGAGCTTTTTTTGTAGAATGGACCATGTATGGGACCATCCATAGATGCCCCATCTTGAGTCAATACCACTGGGCACTCTGAGATAATAAAATGTGAGATATTGGAATCCTTTCTCTGATCATCTTACCATTTGATAGCGGTGTGTTAAACATAGTGGTGGTTCTGAAAAAGTATAGGCGAGCCATTCCTTCCATGGGCAAGTTGGAATCAATCTCCAGCAGAAATGACTGGACATCGTGCTTATCAAGGACTTTGCAGGCAAGGGAAAAGCCTTAGTATGTCAGGACTGCAATATTCTAGGACCCTTTATGTAAGGTAAAATTGAGCTGAAATGACCAGGCCAGGAGGCAACAAAGGAGCCAAAAGTTTAATAGGGTGCAATCCCAGGAGACGTTCGCCGGTCTGGTTAGTCACAGGCCAGAGAAGTAGCCCCCAGCAGGGAAGGCAGTGAATTTATAAAGAAGTTAGGGGAAGGGAGAGCATACGGCTACAGCGGCGCGAAGATTGGCCAGCCTAAGGCACCTTTTCCAGGTTGGGAGGGGGCAGCAGCGGGGGATTTTGGCACGTCATCAGGCCGGAATCTGTTGGTCTCTTTCCCTTACTAGGCTGGGGTTGGGGGCTTTGCTGTCCCCTTTTTTTGGTGAGGGCTGAGCTCGTCTGACGTGCTCACCCCTCCCTCCGGTGCCTCCAGCCTTACACTTTATGCAAAACAGAAGTCAGTAGCTGTGGACAAAGTATTGTTACAACAAAATAAATATTGCTTAGAGGAAAAAATTGACCCTATTTTTCACAATTAGGCATGTGTTATTTAACTTAGAAAATTCCCTTTTTGTTCAAATGAAGGCTCTTTCAAATTAATTTTATAATAATGAAACCAAGCATTTAAAATTATGTGAGAGGTTAATGTACAAGAATGATGACTCTTTTAATCTCCACTGAGGTTAGAACCAGGTAAAAATAAGGTCTCAGATATGTTGCTGAGGGATTTGTGTGTGTGTGTGTGTGTGTGTGTGTGTGTGTGTGTATACAAGTGAGGACTAGGATACCTAAGAAAGTTAGTAAATGCTTTCTTCGACCCTAGAAATAGACTTCCATCCACTTGGAAGGGCTTAATTGGAAATGTACCTGAATGTGTAAGCTAGACCAGTGGGTCTCAACTTTAATAGGAGCATTAATCACTTAGGGGTCCTGCTAAAATTGGTGGGTCTGAGAAGGAGTTTGAGATGTTGCATTTCTAACAAGCTTCTGGATGAGAGGATGCTTCTGGTGTGGAGATAAAGGGCTACACTGCCAGTCACTCTCTGTGGTTCTTCCAGGGCTTTGAGGCTTTGGCAAGGCTGCTCTCTTAACATATCATCTTAATTCTGAGGTACTGAGCACAAAACCAGGAGCAACTAGGGTAGGCAGAGTCAGGGATGGGGAATAGCAGAGTATAGAGCAGACACTCTGAAGGGTAATTCTGAAAACCAAATTACAGAGTCAGAATGAATGGAGGCAACTCAGGCTATGCCTCAGAGTAGGGCAGCAGGAGTCTCCAAGTGGAATGATACTTCAATCAAGCTGGGCAAGAATCTGGATGGAAAGCCCTTCCTCAGAGCTCCTAAAAATCTGTGGGTCCCTCTATTATTATGCTTACAGTACTGTGTTGATATTATATGCTTATCAGGTCTTCTGTCCCCACTGAACAGAGCACTTCTTGAGGCAGAGCCATATCTTCTATTCACAGCACATAGAACTTGCTCAGTAAATGTTTGTTGAATGATTGTACAAGTGATGGAGTATCACATCTCCCTTTGTGCCATTTCCTCTCCTGAACCTTTCCTATCTGTCTGATTAGATTCAAATTTCTTGTAAGACTTCACTTGCAGGTCACCTCTTCTCTGAAGCTTTCCTTCTTTCTACTGGCCGGGTAGCGTTGCTTACTGCCGTTTTAGAATGTCACCACAACACCTTGCACATGCGCATTACTTCACCATGGATCTGTGAGCTCCTTAAGGCTAGGGACTGGGTTTAATTTAGCCTTGATGCCCTCGCACTCAGCACAGTGATTGGCACATGGTAGCATGTGGTATGGTACTGAGTATAGCGCCATACGCAGTTACGAATTCAAACCACAGGTAAAAACAAAAGCCGTAGTTTATATTGAATTCATCCCTTCCATCAGAGGGTATTAAAGGATATTAAATTATTTGACAAGTAATGCTCATTAAACTTTGTTAATGAAATAACTATTATACTACCTATTTTACATAAAAGTAGCCTTAGGAAAGGAGTATAAGCCTTTAGAAGAAGACTTAGGCAGAAGCCCAAATTTCTGGATGAAAAGAAGGCAACATAGAAAATTATCTAAATTTAGGGCCTACATAATGCCCTCTATTTATATATTCTGAAATATCTAACTGACTGAATTTCCAACTTCTCACGCTGGTGTTTGGTATTACATACACTTAGTCTCCAATGGATATTTTAACCAAATCCTAATACTGGAAAAAATAAATCTGAAATTGGAAGGAACTCTTTGTCCTAGCTTCCAGAAGCCAGTGCTATTTATTTCTAGATCATGGTTCTTATTAAAATGGATTTTTTTTTAAACAAATGTAACTTCAATGGCAATGAGTTCTCAATATAAAACTCCCCAATCAGGCCAAGTCAATCTCTTTAGAATTTTCCCAACAGTCACAATTTATAAAACACGTATGCCAAACCCAATAAATCAAGTAAATAGCATTGCATAATGGAGGCTTAAATATAGAACAAGACAAGCCAGAAAGCTTCAATTAACTAAATGCTGTACATATGTCTAGCTTTGGTGAGGTCAGTATAATATATTGGGTTATTTTAGTATAAAGCCAAATAAAATAAGATAATTTAATGATTAAATACAAGAAAGGAAGAAAAAAAAGTATAAAAGGAACTTTAGGAAAATATAATGGGCAAAAAAATCTTAGAATAAGTTTGAGTTTTGAATTATAATATACCCCTAACAGAAACTCTTGAGGAAAAACTGGGAAACTCAGTTAAAATACAAAAATGGAGTGAAATTCTTGGAACAAATAGAAATTAGTATTGTAATTGTGATTTTTAAATCCTAAATTACTTTTAGGTAATTAATAAGTAGCAAAACCAAAAAGTACATACAAAGTGTGAAGTTACCATGGTGATATTAGGCCATTGAAAGAGTATATAACACTAAAACAATTTGGTGGAAAATGAAAAATCCATCTATCACCCAGATGTCTTATCTCTAGAGTTCCAAAATTACTATAGTTCAAGCTATCTTGGTGATTTAATGAGCTTACATTTTTCCTATGAATATTTCATTCTGGCCAACTCTTTCTATACCTTTGTAGTAGAAAGGGAATCATATCAATTAGGAACAACTTAACTCAGGAAAAGTATAACTTTTATATATACGCACAACATAATATCCATGAACACATGTCCATAATGATCCTACTGTCAAATTAATCATGATTAACTTTTTTCTCCTAATATTATTTGTGGTACATTCATTTATTTTGTTGTTCACTACTGCTTACTAGCTGGAAAAAACAAAACACTCTAACAGTCCTCAAATGTTTAAGAGACATATATTAGAAAAAAAATGTTAAATAGAGAAACTTATCCACTAATATATATATTTTTAATGTTTTGGGAAAATATAGTCATTATTTAATTTTACCAAATAAATAAGTAAAAAACCTCTGTACAACCTGTTAGTCAGCATGGTCCCAGAGCATCATCTGAAGATTATTTCTTCAATTGAACCAAATTTTTCACCAGTTTCCAAACACCTTGTGCTTTTCACTTACCTGTTTTCCTTGGCTCATATTAATCCATTTATTCATTCAACAAGTAGCCATTAAGTATCCAATAGTTATCAGATACTGTATTAGATGCAGGTAATATAAAGGTAAAAAGCCACACGCAGCTGGAGCTCATGACACATTGGGATAGTTAGTCATTAATCAAATGCTCTTATGAATGAATGATGTGGAGCCTATGTTGGAGGATTGGTCACATCAGGGAGGTCAGGGAAGGTTCCCCTGAAGAAGTGGATGTGAGTGGGTTTTGAGGATAATTAGAAGTTAGCTAGGTGAAAAGGTGGTGGAAATGGTGTTCCAGGCAGGAACAGATTATGTAGAAATTACAGGGCAGGACTCAGGGTAGCAGGAACTAAGACAGGCCAGCATGGCTAGACCAGGGAGAAGACAGGAGCATGCTCAGGCAAGACTCCACCGAGAAAGTAGGGGCCAGACTATGCCCCTTGCAAGGACCTGCAAGCTAAGTTGAAGAGTTTCATCATATCCCAAAATGTTTTTTCCACCCTTTGCTGGATGTCTTCAAAATCCTGTCTGACCTTTCTCAAATGCTACCTTTTCCAAAATGCCTTTCCTAAGTCTTTCAGCCAAGTATATTGTTCCCTTCTTTGCTCCAAAGCACTCTCATCACCTGTGTTGCCTCATCTATCCCTTTCTGCCTTGTGTCACGGATGTTTTCATAGATGCAGTTCTCCTTTGTATGCTACACAGCTGCAGGGGTGTGAGCTTATGCACCTTTGTATTCTATACATACATAAATGCTCAATAAATGTTTTGAATGGATTGAATTCAATCAATGCTTCTGGTTCTGATTAGGTTCAGCAGTTTGTGCTCTTGCTTCTTCATGATCAAAACTGATAGTTAAAGCTGACAGTAGTTCTATGCTGGGCATAAAGGATTTGACATCTAAGATGAACTGTGATACATATGGCAAAATACTGTTATCTCTAATGCAAACTGGAGAGATGGTGTATCTGGAAACATGACTCAGAGATGTAGGGAATGTGAAGCAACTGATAGCTCAGTGTCCACCATCACAATTTTGTAGGACCTAATCCCTTTACTGTGTTGTAAAATTCCTGGGAGCATGATGTGACCCTGAAAGAGAGAGGACCTCCAAAGCTAGGTACTCACTTTATCCCTGACCAGCTTCCATACATGTAATAAACAAGGACTACATAACACTAAACATCTGGGCAAATTTTTAAAACTTAAGTTAAAGAGTCTACCAAGTAATTCTGTTTCTATCCAGAATTTTGATAACAGTTATAAATAATCAATGGCTCAGCATTTGGACTAAAACAAATAATATAAAGCATGAAAATAAAATCAGAGTCTCTGAAGACTGGTGCCTATCTTTCGAGAAAGAAATTACTATTTATTTTTCCTTTTAAAGTATGGCTTTATTAAACACTATTCAATGAAATTGATATGAAGTCAGGTTATTCTTATATACCAAAGAGAGGAAAACTGCCATGGAGAATATTAAAAATAAAATGTTTTCTGAATTATAAGCAGCAAAATTTGTAAACAAGAAGTGATCATTCACAAAAACCAATGTAACAAGGTAAAATGAAAACAGACCAAAGTGATAGAAGGGTGAGAGAAACATGTATATAAAATGAGAAAGGGTTAATAACTATTGTTTCTATGCTGGACTTGCGAGGTATTTTACATGTATGAGCATCTTCACAGAATTCTTATGAGGACAATACTATTATTATCTCCATTTTACAGAGTGAAAACTGGGACACAGAGGTTAAATATTTTTCACAAGGTCACAGAGCTAATAAGCAATATAGCTGGGATTTGAAGCCAGAAAGTGTGGTTCCCCAGAGCCTGCATTTTCAATGTGGGCAAAAATTGGTTCTTAAGAGATGAAAAAATCTTGGACATTACCATGGCTTGTGGGCCTCCACAGGGCCACAGTACATAAACAGACATATGATAAATCAATTGTATTATCATTTCATGGAGGTGGGGATTGGTTAGGAAAAATATGTCTAAAAAGTGTCCTTGGGGAGGGGCAACAATGCAGAAAACTTGAGAGAATTGTCTATTTCTATCCCCCCTTCAGTGCCCTGTATACTGAGTCTGTGCTCCTACCACCACTGAATAATGCTTCTCAACCTTCCTGTCATGTTTTTTCATTTCTCAGAGAACAAATTGAAGGGGTAACATTCACATTTCATTAATAATGTGGATTCATGAGCTGCATAGCAATGTGGATTCATAATCTGCTAAAACGTATCAGTTCTGAAATAGCTAGTTTAACTATCTCCAATCAACAATTATGCATTTATTAAATGAAACTTAATTTACTGGATACACATTTTACTTCTGTTGGTATTTGTCTTTTACAGTGTAGGTTCCTAGGACCAAAGATAGTTCTGGGGAAATTTGTGGAGTAGGTACACTTCATCCTGACCCTTCCCCTATATAAAAGTCCAGAACTTTTCAGCTCCTCCCTCTTATTCCTTTATTCATTAGACCCACATACGAGTATTGAGTATCCTGTGCAATTTCATCCACTCCTGTGATTTTAATGACAACATTCATGCTAATGTGTCTCATTTATCAGTGAATCTGAAATCTTTAATTCCAGCAAAGATTTCTCCCTGAAGTTCCAAAGGAACAGATTGCCTAGTGGATATTTTGTCTTCAAATACCCCAAGTCACTTCAAACTCATACCCAAAAGGCAATAATTTTCTCATTTGTGTGTGTTTCTCCTTCTAGTTCCTCTCTTTAAGGTGTGGCAACCTCAGGCAGCTCATCCCTCAAGCTAGAAACCTGCAAACCTTCTGTCACCAGTCATGTTCAGTCAGTGACCAAACGTTGACAGTTACACTTCTTCGACATTTCTTAGACTCTCCAAAATTCAGGGTCTTTTTATCTGTGCCTGGAAAATGGCCCCCTGCTTTAACCCTTGAGTAGCTGTCCATTACTTACAGAATGTAGAACCCCTATGAACTGGCCTCTGTCTACCTGCCTGCATTAGGCTCAACATCCCCTCACCACTCACATCCCAAGCTTTTAAAGCTCCTAACTTGTATTTAATGTTGTAACTTTGAAAATATCTAAACCCAGAGGTCCTGGATTAGCATGTACTGATTCACCAAAACTACCTGTGATCTATAAACCAGAAAATGTGGGCTTTGTTCTGCTTAAAAAATGGATTCCTCCTAAAGTGTGCTCTCTTCTTTTTAAGTGTGCTCTTCTTGAAAGCAAGAACATTAGACAAAGTGTATTTCTATCACCCCTACAGTGCCCTGCATACTGTAGGTGCTCAATAAATATATTTTGGTGAAATCACTATTCACTATTATTTGACAGATGGGTATGTTCTTTCTCTTGGAAACAGAATTATGTTATGAGACCACAATATTTCTTATTCACATAATTTGATGGGAGGAAAGACAAAATAAACTATTAATTCAATTTACTGACTTACTGAGGAAATTGAGATATTACTAAGTAAAATATAGATATCCAGTCCAGCTTTTTCAAAAGACAGATATTAAAAAATATAGCTATTGCTAAAACCAGTTTGTGACATGGTTTCTCAGTTTCCTTAATGTAATTATAGTTCATAATAAATATATAAACAGAATTCCCAAGCAACACATAAATCTCTGAAAGAAATTGATGAAAATAAACTGTTTTTCTTAAAAATTTGAGACTTTAACCAAAGCATAGATTTTAATTTTAGAAGGAAAAGGAAAAGTACATTGAATGGTAGTTACCTATTAGCTTGAAGTATGTTTGCCAAATCTACACATTACAGGAGATATACAAATATAAACTTGAAATTATCATTAAAAATAACTTACATTATAAGTTTAATTCTTGAGAGTCTGATATTTCTTTTATTTTTGTGAATGAATGCCAGGAGTTGCTGAGTTTGAAGGTGTGAACTTTGCTTGGCCCTGTACCAGTCTGGAATGAAAACCCTGTCTTCCAACGTCAGAACAAATACATCATATCTGCTTTTTCTTTCCTTTTTCCCTCCCTTTGCTGTCCAGTCCAGTCCTGAACTTCTCATTGTATCAGAGCCACAGAAATACTTCCTTTGTAAATCAAAACTATCCACTTTGGTCTCAAGTGCCAAGAAAATTGTTAGGAAATTTGAAAGTACTGTAGTAGTAAAATTGGACTTGCAGCATTCTCTGAAGGATCAATTTTAGCAAGTAGTATAAATACAGTGCCTATATAGGATTTATCTATATACCCATCTACAGTTATGTTGTTATGTGTATCAAATGCTGATTCATGTCTACTTCTTCCCTAATAGCTCACCTTAAGGGCAGACTCCCATTTGGCTGAGAGAAAGGTATATTTGAAAGGTTTATTTAATCTGTTATACCTTTATTTCTAGTCTGGTGCTATGCTCAGAGTAATCAAAAAATGTGTTTCAATATGTGAATAAATTTGGGAATACCTTTACATCTTTTAAGTCGAAAATGTATGAATTAAAATATTTTAGTAAATTGGAAAATTAGGTTGGTTACTGCCATAGCTTTCAAAACTAACAGTGGTTGAAACTAATAGACTATTTGGAATACATTTTAATTAAAACTCATATGTAAATCCATGTCTGGGTATATATTAGGCTATGTATTCTACATAGGTTTATTGGTATTAAAATTATCTAAGCATTTTCAAGGATTGAAAAACACATAGCCCAAAGAAGTAATACTTTATTCATCATCGAAGACTAATTTGCTTTATGAGAGTATGGAATAGGCTTTCACCACATGAAACATTTTAGTACAACCATCTTCCACAAACACTGTGCTTCTGTGTCTTGCTCTGGAGTGGAAAAGCTGTAATAAGCAAAAGCAAACACCTTGGTGGTAATCAATAAGGAGCATTAGTGCTACATATATTATAATTCCAGCTAAGTTTGGTCTACTTTTGTTTTATGTGCCAATGTACAGCATTCTCATTTGGTGATGTCAAGAGAATGAAGAATGTGCTGTTTATAAAATGAAGTATTGGGTTTACTTTAGATATCACATCTTACAAAAACACCCTTAAAATGCAGAAGCATACCTTCAAATTCAACAGGATAATATATATTGGAAAGGGATAGAAATAAATTATTTATTATACATACATTATAAATATTTAATTAAAAGTGAAATACAAATACATAATTCCATAAACCATAAAAATCAAATTGAATTTAGCATTCTCAGCCAATCTTTATTCATATGCAAACATACTTTTTACATGTTGTAATGATAGATTAAACTTGTGTTTTTGTAAGGTAGAGTTTTGGTAGTATTTGAATGTCATTTGCAACAATTCACCTTATTTTATTGTTGACCTAGAATGCCAACATACAGCTGCTTGTTTTTTTTTTAACATACAGCTTATTTGAACATTTATTATTTTTGGCCAGGTTTTGAAAATCCATTTATTAATTAGAAATAAGCTGACAGATGAGACAGGAAAAAGCCCTATTTATTAAAATCAACACACCTCCTGTTCTACTTCATTTCCTGGATTCTTGACTCTAATTTAATTAGCATTAGGCTGTGGAGTATGAAAAATAATCTGCAAAATCACTACTCAATTAAGAGTGCTTTCTAATGACCTGTGTATCATCCTCCTCACTCTAGCATTATTGCTTTTTCTTCCAGTTAGGAAACAAAATAAATCTTTTTTTTAAATTGAGTGACAATGATGATTTTACTTTAGTTATAGATTATTAAATATAATGCTGAACCACCCTGTAGTGACAGCAAATAGATCAGTGTTTTTCCTGAGGAGAGAGGGTGTTTGGGAAGGAAGCTTAAGGGAAATTACCAAGGGGCACAAAGAAACTTCTAGAGGTGATGGATATGTTCACTGTCTTCATCAAGGAGGTGCTTTCAAGGAGATGTATGTATATATGTCAAAACGTATCCAATGATACATTTTCATCACAAGTGATTTTTTAAAAATTTTCATTGAAGTATTGTTGATATACAATCTTATATTGGTTTCAAGTGTACAACACAGTGGTTCAGCAGTTACCCATATTAGTAAGTCCTCATCTCCACTAGTGCAGTTACTATCTGTCAACATAGGAAGATGTTACAGAATCAATGACTATATTCTCCATGCTGTACTGCCATCCTCATGACCAGCTTATATTGCGATTGTGAATTATTGTGCCCCTTTATCCCCCTCACCCTCTCCCACCACCCCCTAACCCATCCCCCTTGGTAACCACTAGCCACTTCTCAGTGTATGAGTCACAAGTGATTTCTTAAATGCCAGTCATCCCTTCATAAAGCTCTAAAAGAAAAAAAATGCAGTTCTGTGGTAAAAGTAAAGGTAATTATTAAAATAAAAGTAATTATCAAATTATTTTATACAATTTTCCTCAAGGGATAAGAGGCTTTCCTTTTTACTTCATTTTATTTGTGGTGTAAATTTTAAAATTTAGGAATTTAAAATCTAAAACTAAGGCAAGCATAGTTTTCTGTGTATTACTTAAGTTCCTTTCTATTACAATTCTTATTGCTGCCTACTATCATCATTAAAAATTGCAAGGGCAAAAGACTTTTACCCCCCCCCCAAATTATTAATATATTAAAATCATACATTGTTCTGCATTTACAAATCATTTGCTGATATCTTTATGATCTTGGTCTTTATACCCTTTCTTCTTCGATTTGGTGATTAAAACTTTAAAATTTTGACCTCACATTTGTTATTTTTTCTGCTCCTCACTTCATATTAATTATGATTGTTTCATATTTCCCATTATTCATATTCAATAAGTTTACATTGTTCCATGTGTAATAAGAGAGGGAAATGCCAAATGAAATTTTAGGGATTTTCATCACAGCTCTGGGAGGAACTGCCTCTCATGTGTATCAGGTGGCTTTAGTCTAGAAAGGAAGATACATTTAAAAATAAAAAAGGAATGAAGAAAAAAAATGAGATGAATAAAAAAAGGAAAGGGAGTATAAAGAGAAAGATGCTTAACATACATCTTTAGATTGTACACATTGTAGACTACATTGTAACACATTCACAGCATTCCTACTTTGTTATAGGGATGCATCCAAGTAGTTCTGCTAAACTGAAAGCTTGTCACCTTCTGAGATAGCCATGCTCCCTGGCAGAGAGATTGCCTTCATTTGGTGGGAGCAACAGAAGATATGGTTCTCAGCCTCACACCCCGGACACTGCACAAATATCTTCTTCAGCTTTTAATACAAATGGAAGAAGTGACAAATGCTTGTTATAGCACTGCAACAAATTAGCTTAAAAATGTGTATTTATAATTCCTTAAGATATACACTGATGTGCATTGTACTTAGCCTGACCCAGCTAAAAGCTTTGGTGTAAGGCAGTAAAGTTGCAAACTGAAATTTAAAAATTATTAAGGTTTTGAAATGCAGAGAATCCAAAATGATAAAATATTGACATCAACCACAATAAATCTTTATTCTTTTCATATTAGACTGAAAATCATGCAAAACATATATAGTAGTTTCCCTTATTAAGTAATTGAGATACAGTGAAATCTTTTATTCTAGACATTATTTTTTAGCAAATTAGTTCCACATGGCACTTTAGATTCACAGAGAGGACATATTGCTTGCTGAGCAATTTGCCCTGATTACAGAACAGTCGCTATGCTGCCTTACTTCAGGCAAACTACTGAACTAAGTTTCTGTCTCCCATCGTCACTGGCAGAACAGCTGCAAATGAAAGATTTTGAGATACATTAGAATGTTTTCCTTAAAAAATATATTTATATATACAACAGGAAAGTGTTCTTCAGAAAACTTTAAAGGGAAAAATACCATATTCTTTGAGGGGAAAATATATTCTTATCAATGCTGCATGAGAACTACGTTAATATTCTTGCTCTTTTCCCCATATTTTTATATCATTATAATCAGATATTAAATATATTTTATTTAAAATATTAAATATCTTAGACTTTCCACTTTCACTAAAAAAAGCTTATAAAGATTTATGTAAACTGGTTCGTGTGGCATATGTCTGCAACATTTGTCCCTAAGTAACTAAAAGTGCCTAATTTAGCAATCTGGAAAAGCCACAGCACCCAATTGCATCCTGCCTGGTTTGACTTCCTAAACAGTGAATGTACACCAGTGGTTTGGTGTCAGTTTGAAGGAGGGTCACGTGCATGTCATGAAATCTAGGGTCATAGGGCTGCTCTCATGGCATCTTCCTCACAGAGCCAACCTGCAATATGAACAGTCTGGCCCAGTAAATTGAGAGAAATAGAACAGGGGCCCAGGACCTAGGGAAGGTGTACCTGTTTGCACAAATCATGAGAAATAATTTTTCAATTTCTTATAACATTAAGACAGTTTGCAAGGGCTCTTAGAACACTCAAGCAGCAGGTTATTGAGCTATTTACTTGGTTTTTAAGACTAAAATGTATAAATGGCATAATAATGTTTTGCTGACCAATAAAAGCATTCATACTAAAAGAAAACCCATCTGAGAATAAGTGCTTTTAAACAGGGAAGTAATGTTAATAAGCAAAAAGAAGGTATACTTTATATATCAGATTTTAGTAAAGCATTCATGTGAACATATCACTACTTACACTCAGATATAATTCTATACCTGATAACATTTTAATCTTCCTTTTTAAAGTAAAAGTTATATATTTAAAAATTCATCTATCTCGGGTTAATTTTCATTTTATATCTAGGTTTCCTAGTTTCTCTGCTTTAATAAAATGCTGTCCATTTTCCCACTAAAACCTGAAGGTACTGCCTTCAAGGTCACCTTTAAAAATATGAATGCTGGCTCTACCATTTAATAATATGTTGATAAACTCTAATTTTCAGTTTGATGAGAAAATAAGAGTATCACATTAAATTGAGAATTTATCATTTGACACAATACCAGAGTAAAAATATTCAGCTGACTAGACTATAAGGCACACTGATTATCATTTGGGCATTCTTCAATGGTTTAAAAACCAATTCAGAATTTTTCAGTACCATATTTATTCATCATTCATTCTATCTAATTTATTGAGCTTACTACATACCAAGTGCAGCATGAGGCACAAGAAATGAAAAGACAGTTAGATGCATAGTCATGGACTCTGTCTTCCAGGAACCTGTATCAAACAGTACTGAGTGGATGGGTAAAAGAGCCACACACTGAAGCTCTCTAGTCAACATGCCGGCTATCAGAGAGTTCACAGTGCATATCATTAACTTGAAGCAAGACCGTATTTTCTGCTGGCCTTTTAATCAGTTCTTAGTTTTACTACTGCCCATAACTAAGCCAATTTGAATTGATTTATTCAGTACAATTTCTTGGAACTATATAGACACTTTACAAACATCAAACACTGAAAGTTTAATACATTCATCTATTAATCTTGCAGTTCTGTTCAAAAGCAGTTAATTTTTCCCTTAGTTTTCTTTTAGTATACATGCGTTTATTGATCATCAAAACAGTTTCATGTCATTTATACATTTTGCTTGCTCTGGCATATGATATATGATCAGTATTTTAAGAACATGTTAATTCAGCTTATCAACTATAATAATGAGAATCACTAGACTATTTCCCAAACCTTATTTCCCAGTAGAAGTATTAGGGCATCTCTCTTCTCCTCCCAGAAGGCAAAAATTGTCCAACCACAGAGAGAAAAGTTTTACTATGTACCTGGCATCTAGTTTTATTCTCTACCAAGATTAATTCCATGAAAAATATACCTGAAAGAGCTGAGGGAAATGGAGACAGTGGTTCAGATAATTCTGGAAAATCCAGCTTCATTCGTATTCTGTCCTCTGATTGAGCTTTGGGCCTGATGCTGGGAAGAGCAGATGAGTTGTGGACCCAGACTTATGCCACGGGTCCTCGGAAGACCGCTCACAGCCAGAGTGGCACACAGGCACGAAGGCTCGGCCAGGCCAGGTGGGCCTTGGTGGAAGGGGCTGCCCTCAGGGACAGTGCAACCCTGCCAGAGGCTAAAGGGTTTAACTCATCATCTTATTCTACCCCCCGCATCTTTGACTTTGTCTCCCGAGTTAATGATACCACCAGCTGCGGAAAACCAGAAAACCAGACCCTGAGGGTGTAAGCAAGGAAGACTATTAAGATTGACCTTGAAGTTTAGGCTGGAAAAGGAGGAAAGTAAGGCTATGATTTAGGTGAAAGACAGTGACAGATAATAAAAGTAATTGATTCTAGTGGAGTGGAAGCGTTGGAATTGAGGTACTAAAAGGAGGTGAAAATAAAAGGTGGAGGAATGGGGGGTGGGGCAAGGGGGACAGGGTGGTGCCACTTTAAGCTTTAAGGTCCAAAGTGTGACCCCAGGAGGGAGTAGCTGAAACAGTGATGGGAGTGATGGGCAGTCTTTAAAGGGGACAACTGCAAGGTACTCAGAGGCCAGGGCATGAGAGTCTTAGAGATCTGGTTAGAATTTAGGTGGGAGAGAGGGGCAGAAGATGGCGGCGTGAGTAGAGCAGCGGAAATCTCCTCCCAAAACAACATATATCTATGAAAATATAACAAAGACAACCCTTCCCAGAATACAGACCAGAGGACACAGGACAATATCCAGACCACATCCGCACCGGAGAGAACCCAGCGCCTCGCGAAGGGGGAGAGGAGGGCCACAAACCAACAAGAAAGGAAGTCCTTCCAGCCGTCACTCGTCCCAGTTCTGCAGACTATTCCTATCACCATGAAAAGGCAAAGCTACAGGCAGACAAAGATCACAGGGACAACACCAGAGAAGGAGACAGACCTAACCAATCTCCCTGAAAAAGAATTCAAAATAAGAATCATAAACATGCTGACAGAGATGCAGAGAAATACGCAAGAGAAATGGGATGAAGTCCGGAAGGAGATCACAGATGCCAGAAAGGAGATCGCAGAAATGAAACAAACTCTGGAAGGGTTTATAAGCAGAATGGATAGAATGCAAGAGGCCATTGATGGAATTGAAATCAGAGAACAGCATAGAAGCTGACATAGAGAGAGACAAAAGGATCTCCAGGAATGAAACAATATTAAGAGAACTGTGTGACCAATCCAAAAGGAACAATATCTGTATTATAGGGGTCCCAGAAGAAGAAGAGAGAGGAAAAGAGATGGAAAGTATCTTAGAAGAAATAATTGCTGAAAACTTCCCCACACTGGGGGAGGAAGTAATCGAACAGACCACAGAAATACACAGAACCCCCAACAGAAAGGATCCAAGAAGGGCAACACCAAGACACATAATAATTAAAATGGCAAAGATCAAGGACAAGGAAAGAGTGTTAAAGGCAGCTAGAGAGAAAAAGGTCACCTATAAAGGGAAACCCATCAGGCTAACGTCAGATTTCTCAACAGAAACCCTACAGGCCAGAACAGAATGGCATGATATATTTAATACAATGAAACAGAAGGGCCTTGAACCAAGGATACTGTATCCAGCACGACTATCATTCAAATATGACGGTGGGATTAAACAATTCCCAGACAAACAAAAGCTGAGGGAATTTGCTTTCCACAAACCACCTCTACAGAACATCTTACAGGGACTGCTCTAGATGGGAGCACTCCTAGAAAGAGCACAGCACAAAACACCCAACATATGAAGAATCGAGGAGGAGGAACAAGAAGGGAGAGAAGAAAAGAATCTCCAGACAGTGTATATAACAGCTCAATAAGCGAGCTAAGTTAGGCAGTAAGATACTAAAGAGGCTAACCTTGAACCTTTGGTAACCACGAATTTAAAGCCTGCAATGGCAATCAGTACATATCTTTCAATAGTCACCCTAAATGTTAATGGGTTGAATGCACCAATCAAAAGACACAGAGTAACAGAATGGATAAAAAACCAAGACCCATCTATATGCTGCTTACAAGAAACTCACCTCAAACCCAAAGACATGTACAGACTAAAAGTCAAGGGATGGAAAAACATATTTCAAGCAAACAACAGTGAGAAGAAAGCAGGGGTTGCAGTACTAATATCAGACAAAATAGACTTCAAAACAAAGAAAGTAACAAGAGATAAAGAAGGACACTACATAATGATAAAGGGCTCAGTCAAACAAGAGGATATAACCATTCTAAATATATATGCACCCAACACAGGAGCACCAGCATATGTGAAACAAATACTAACAGAACTAAAGGGGGATATAGACTGCAATGCATTCATTCTAGGAGACTTCAACACACCACTCACCCCAAAGGATAGATCCACTGGGCAGAAAATAAGTAAGGACACGGAAGCACTGAACAACACAGTAGAGCAGATGGACCTAATAGACATCTATAGAACTCTACATCCAAAAGCAGCGGGATATACATTCTTCTCAAGTGCACATGGAACATTCTCCAGAATAGACCACATACTAGGCCACAAAAAGAGCCTCAGAAAATTCCAAAAGATTGAAATCCTACCAACCAACTTTTCAGACCACAAAGGCATAAAACTAGAAATAAACTGTACAAAGAAAGCAAAGAGGCTCACAAACACATGGAGGCTTAACAACACACTCCTAAATAATCAATGGATCAATGACCAAATCAAAATGGAGATCCAGCAATATATGGAAACAAATGACAACAACAACACTAAGCCCCAACTTCTGTGGGACACAGCAAAAGCAGTCTTAAGAGGAAAGTATATAGCAATCCAAGCATATTTAAAAAAGGAACAGCAATCCCAAATGAATGGTCTAATGTCACAATTATCGAAATTGGAAAAAGAAGAACAGATGAGGCCTAAGGTCAGCAGAAGGAGGGACATAATAAAGATCAGAGAAGAAATAAATAAAATTGAGAAGAATAAAACAATAGCAAAAATCAATGAAACCAAGAGCTGGTTCTTCGAGAAAATAAACAAAATAGATAAGCCTCTAGCCAGACTTATTAAGAAGAAAAGAGAGTCAACACAAATCAACAGTATCAGAAATGAGAAAGGAAAAATCACGACAGACCCCACGGAAATGCAAAGAATTATTGGAGAATACTATGAAAACCTATATGCTAACAAGCTGGGAAACCTAGGAGAAATGGACAACTTCCTAGAAAAATATAACCTTCCAAGATTGACCCAGGAAGAAACAGAAAATCTAAACAGACCAATTACCAGCAACGAAATTGAAGCGGTAATCAAAAAACTACCAAAGAACAAAACCCCCGGGCCAGATGGATTTACCTCGAAATTTTATCAGACATACAGGGAAGACATAATACCCATTCTCCTTAAAGTTTTCCAAAAAATAGAGGAGGAGGGGACACTCCCAAACTCATTCTATAAAGCTAACATCACCCTAATACCAAAACCAGGCAAAGACCCCACCAAAAAGAAAACTACAGACCAATATCCCTGATGAACGTAGATGCAAAAATACTCAACAAAATATTAGCAAACCGAATTCAAAAATACATCAAAAGGATCATACACCATGATCAAGTGGGATTCATCCCAGGGATGCAAGGATGGTACAACATTCGAAAGTCCATCAACATCATCCACCACATCAACAAAAAGAAAGACAAAAACCACATGGTCATCTCCATAGATGCTGAAAAAGCATTTGACAAAGTTCAACATCCATTCATGTTAAAAACTCTCAGCAAAATGGGAATAGAGGGCAAGTACCTCAACATAATAAAGGCCATCTATGATAAACCCACAGCCAACATTATATTGAACAGCGAGAAGCTGAAAGCATTTCCTCTGAGATCGGGAACTAGACAGGGATGCCCACTCTCTCCACTGTTATTTAACATAGTACTGGAGGTCCTAGCCACGGCAATCAGACAAAATAAAGAAATACAAGGAATCCAGATTGGTAAAGAAGAAGTTAAACTGTCACTATTTGCAGATGACATGATACTGTACATAAAAAACCCTAAAGACTCCACCCCAAAACTACTAGAACTGATATCGGAATACAGCAAAGTTGCAGGATACAAAATCAACACACAGAAATCTGTGGCTTTCCTATATACTAACAATGAACGAACAGAAAGAGAAATCAGGAAAACAACTCCATTCACAATTGCATCAAAAAAAATAAAATACCTAGGAATAAACCTAACCAAAGAAGTGAAAGACTTATACTCTGAAAACTATAAGTCACTCTTAAGAGAAATTAAAGGGGACACTAACAGATTGAAACTCATCCCATGCTCATGGCTAGGAAGAATTAATATCGTTAAAATGGCCATCCTGCCCAAAGCAATATACAGATTTGATGCAATCCCTATGAAACTACCAGCAACATTCTTCAATGAACTGGAACAAATAATTCAAAAATTCATATGGAAACACCAAAGACCCCGAATAGCCAAAGCAATCCTGAGAAAGAAGAATAAAGTAGGGGGGATCTCACTCCCCAACTTCAAGCTCTATTATAAAGCCATAGTAATCAAGACAATTTGGTACTGGCACAAGAGCAGAGCCACAGACCAATGGAACAGACTAGAGAATCCAGACATTAACCCAGACATATATGGTCAATTAATATTTGATAAAGGAGCCATGGACATACAATGGCGAAATGACAGTCTCTTCAACAGGTGGTGCTGGCAAAACTGGACAGCTACATGTAGGAGAATGAAACTGGACCATTGTCTAACCCCATATACAAAAGTAAACTCAAAATGGATCAAAGACCTGAATGTAAGCCATGAAACCATTAAACTCTTGGAAGAAAACATAGGCAAAAACCTCTTAGACATAAACATGAGTGACCTCTTCTTGAACATATCTCCACGGGCAAGGAAAACAACAGCAAAAATGAGTAAGTGGGACTATATAAAGCTGAAAAGCTTCTGTACAGTAAAAGACACCATCAATAGAACAAGAAGGATCCCTACAGTATGGGAGAATATATTTGAAAATGACACATCCGATAAAGGCTTGACGTCCAGAATATATAAGGAGCTCACATGCCTCAACAAACAAAAAACAAATAACCCAATTAAAAAATGGGCAGAGGAACTGAACAGACAGCTCTCCAAAAAAGAAATACAGATGGCCAACAGACACATGAAAAGATGCTCCACATCGCTAATTATCAGAGAAATGCAAATTAAAACTACAATGAGGTATCACCTCACACCAGTAAGGATAGCTGCCATCCAAAAGACAAACAACAACAAATGTTGGCGAGGCTGTGGAGAAAGGGGAACCCTCCTACACTGCTGGTGGGAATGTAAGTTAGTTCAACCATTGTGGAAAGCAGTATGGAGGTACATCAAAATGCTCAAAACAGACTTACCATTTGACCCAGGAATTCCACTCCTAGGAATTTACCCTAAGAACGCAGCAATCAAGTTTGAGAAAGACAGATGCACCCCTATGTTTATTGCAGCACTATTTACAATAGCCAAGAATTGGAAGCAACCTAAATGTCCATCGATAGATGAATGGATAAAGAAGAGGTGGTACATATACACAATGGAATACTACTCAGCCATAAGAAAAGGGCAAATCCAATCATTTGCAGCAACATGGATGGAGCTGGAGGGTATTATGCTCAGTGAAACAAGCCAAGCGGAGAAAGAGAAATACCAAATGATTTCACTCATCTGTGGAATATAAGAACAAAGGAAAAACTGAAGGAACAAAACAGCAGCAGAATCACAGAACTCAAGAATGGACTAACAGGTACCAAAGGGAAAGGGACTGGGGAGGATGGGTGGGTAGGGAGGGATAAGGGGGGGGAGAAGAAGGGGGTTATTAAGATTAGCAACCCTTGAATAGAATTCGTGCCTCATATCAAATTTACCGAGTATCATAATTCTTCCAAGTGGTAAAGATACCTCAAGACAAATGCTGGGCATAGAAGCCACAGGGCATAAATATGCAAAGAAGTAAAAAGCTAACCTTTTCAAACAATAAGGCTTCCCTCTCACTTACCAACTTCACATTTCCCTGTATGGCCCCGGAAGATGACTGGTTAGCCAGAGACGGGTAAGATTCCTCAAGGGAGGAACAACCTAAGACAGGCACAGTCGCAGGGGGGCCATCAGGTGAGAAATTGGGGATCAACAGAGGTGAGGCTTAGAACCTCACCCCCCCTGTTCTGAGAGAAATCTTCTGCATACGTGGATGTTTTATTGTCCTTGTCTAGCTTGGATTAACACATAGTCTACAGGCACACACCTGATCATCTACATTTGCTCTCTTACAACACTAAACTATGTTTTCTACCTTTATCTTGTATCTACCTACCACTTCAGCATTTTATTAAAAATAATAATAATAAAGAGAGAAATGTGGTATCCACATATAAATCAAGTATAAAAACCAAATGAGTATTCATATTTGAACTGACTGTTTAGAGTTCATAATGCATGAGCAAAACCGAAAGTTTCTGTGATGACTGCCCTTGTACTGTTCACTATGTAACTTATTCATTATGTAAGAATTTGTTCTCCATGTAAGAACTTGTTTGTTATGCCTCAGAAGATTGGAGACTGACGAAAATTAGGCTTGGGGTGGATTAATGATTGTGCATTGAGCATTGACTCCCCTATACAGAATTTTATTGTTGTTAACAACCATTTGATCAATAAATATGAGAGATGCCCTCACAAAAAAAAAAAAAAAAAGGACAGACTTCCAATGGTAAAATAAATAAGTAACCGGGATGTAATGTATAGCATAAGGAATATAGTCAAGATATTGTAACAGCTTGGTAGGGTGATAGCTGGAACCTCGAATTATGTATATAAATGTTCTACCACTGTGTTGTACACTTGAAACTAATGTAATGTAATACTGTGCGTCAACTACCCTTCAATAAAAAATAATTATTTAAAAAAAAAAAAAAAAAAAAAGAAATAAGAATCCCCATTATATTTTGTTTTAAAAAAGATAATATAAGAATACCTTCTTTCCCACAGAAGTTGAAAGGGGCATTATGATTAGCATGTATAGTGTGTGTGGGGCACGGGGAGGGCTGTACAACACAGAGAAGACAAAAAGTGATTTTTCAGCATCTTACTATGCTGATGAACAGTGACTGTGAAGGGGTATGTGGGGGGGACTTGGTGAAGGGGGGAGCCTAGTAATTGTTCTTCATGTAATTTTAGATTAATGATACCAAAATAAAAAAAATTAATAAAAAAAAAAAAAAAGAATTTAGGTGGGAAAAAAAGGCAAAATAAGACAAAAAAGACAAAAAAGTAAGACATGCCATCCTTAGTGCAAAGATGGCCTCCAGGAAATGGAGGTGTTCACTGAATCACTGCTTTTGAAGGGGATTCCCTATTCCCTGGGACAGACGTATTCTTGACATCCTTGCACTTACAACATACAGTACCATAAAATTAGGGGCTTATTGGTTGACATCTTTATTTTATCAACATCCTTTAGAGTCATTCCTAATGGAGCAAGTGCAGCATGACCCACATCTGTCCGCTCACTCACGCACTGAGAGCTGCAGACCACAGCAAGCCCCACACGTGAGCCTCTGGACCACGGTGGGGGAGGAGGGTCTCAAACGATGGCCCATGAGGCCGTTTTTTGACTGCCCATGAGCTAGCAGTGGTTTGTACAGTTTTAAATGGATGAAAAAACATCAAATGAAGAATTTTTTGTGAGAAATGAACTTACATGAAACTCAAATTTGAGCGTCCCTAAAAGTTTTACTGGCATCCAGCCACGCCCACTTGTTGCCACGGGGGACTGCTCTCTCACTGTAAGGGCAGTGCAGCAGTGGGGACAGAGACCATATGTTCCAAAAAGCTGGAATATTCATTATGTTTCTCTTTACAGAAAAAGTTTACTGCCCCTGCTCTAAGCATTAAAATAATCCTTCATTTATTTATCATTTGGAAAATAAACAATTGCGTGTGAGTCCAAGAACCTTATCAAAAAATAAGATGTTAATTGCAGGAGAGACCATTGTACTGCTAAGAAAAGAGATGGGGATTCAGGCTGAGGGCAGAACAGGGGTGGCTACGTTAGTTTCTTTCCTCTTTAGCAGTGAGATCACAAGAAAAAATGAACTACAACTTATATCACCAAGAAACCATTTAACATCCTACAGTAATAAGAGAAAAAAATTTTTTTTTCAATTTATAATCTCCACACTTTAGAGGATTTAATTAGAAACCATAAAGAAATCCCAGTCTTTACATGGAGCCAAACAGAAGGAATTAAGGAAGTGTGATGTAACAAACATCCCAAACTAGGAGATGATTAATGGTTAATATACTATAGGACAGCCATGTGATTGAATATTGTATAGCTATTAAAAGAAAAGTAACATTTTAATGACATATATAAAATGTGAAAGATATAATACTTAGAAAAAAAGCAGAATATAAAATTTTATAGACAAGCTTGACTGTATTTAAAAGCAAAGACACAGAAAGAATAGTGAGGAATAAAAAGCACATGAACTTTTTGAAAAAAACGATTTTATTGAGATATAACTCACATACCAGGACATGAACTTTTAAGACAAAACACAAGACTTGAGAAAACTTTGGCCTTACAGTGGGTGTTGCAAGCTACTCCTGCCCTGAGCCTGGCCACTTGTTTACTTTTTCAGAGAAACCTTGCAAGGAGTACTAATTTAGTTCAAGTTTTCAACTCCCTCATTTTGTGGAGAAGTTAATTGAGCCCCAGAGAAGTGAAGAGATCTGCCTAAGGATGGACAGCATATTAGTAGCTAAGTAGGAACTAGAATTTCAGGCTTCAAATTCAAAGCACCTCAATGCCAGTTGTTTAACATTTCTTTTCTTTTCTTGTTCTCATCCATAGTCACCTACAGTTTTTATGTTGTTGCAATTATATTATAGACACACATCGGGGGGACTGCTAATTCTTTAAAACAGTTTTTCTTCTCTGAAGTTCCCCTATGTCAACTTTTATTCCTTAGGGTTTTCTTTTTAGGTACCAATACATGTGCTGTATTTGTGAGCCTGTGGAGTATTTGACTATTTTTGTAAAAAGCCCAAAAAACTCAAAGGACCCTTTTATTAGCATTTGTTGGAATTTCTGACCTCATTTTTAAATTTAAATTTTAAATTCCTTCTTCTTCAAAGTTTGCCTCTTTAGAAAGTACTTGTAATTTTCCTTCTTAATTTATCAAGATAATAGATGTTTTTTAAAATACATCCCTCTCCAGCCACCACGACCTCCTGCAGGAAGAGCTGGCTTCTCTCAAACTCCTCATCCCCCTCCTCCTAACAAAATATTCTCTGCCACAGGTCATTAAGGATCTTATAATTTATTCTTTCTTTGCTCTTTGGAGCCTGCCATCAGTGACTTCTGTCTTAGCCTAGCAATCCTCAACCTGGCCTATACTTTAGAATCATTTGGGGTCTCCTAATTTATTTTTACTGAGATGAGGACATGATTCTTATTTTCAGCAAGGATTGACATTTCTGCTTTGGATGAACACATTAAAACAAATGCACTTTTCTAGTGATAAAATTTTGTTGTAATGGGAAATTAAGGGGTTTGTCGCTTGCAAAAGAAATTTCATTTGGAGCTGCCAGGGAGAAGTGTTTTTTTGGACATGGAAATTATATAACTAACTGTTCTCATTCACACATTTATTAATTTATTAAAACCTACACTCTGCCAGACACTAGAGATTTACATATACTCCCTATTTTCAAAGGGTTTACAATCTAGTCCTAGGAGGAAAAGTACTTCAGTAAATATGGTGAAGTGTCCTATGGGCTGTGACAGAAGTATGTACAGGCTTCCTCTGGATAAGGAATATATTTAAGTCTAATATCAGGCATATTAAGAGAATACAATTTTATCAGATATCTAACTCAACTTTTAAAATATAATAATAATTCACATGTAATTGGAAGGTAAAGGAAAATGAGACGTAGACAAAAACCAGTTATGGCAATGGGAAGTTACATGAAATTGAGTTTACAGTTGAGAGTGCTTTGAAACAACCAATAAAAACTGGTTAAATGTTGGTGTCAAAGATAGAAAAAACTCATTTTGATAGAGGATGCTTAAATCATTGAGAACTGTAGGAAAAGATAGTTACAGAGTTAGATTAAAAGTAAGCAATAAAAATGCATAAGAAAGGGCCATAGGATAAACAAGAAACAATTTGTAGGGAAGGGAAAAGAGCAAGAAAAAGAAAGAAGACTATTTCATGAAGAAAGCATAATGGTTCCAAACGAGAGTTAAAATGAAGTTAAGAATATCACAAATTATATTAAAGGGAAGAAAAAAATTACACATTTTAAAGAGAACAGATTATACATAGTAGCACAATACTTAAAAATACATACTATAACAAAAACTCATTTGCTATTTATTTTAAGTATGCTATATAAAAATATACCATTTTTGTTAATTTAAAAAACATTATTTTAGGAGTGAGCAAACTGAAAATAAAACTTCTTAAAGAACTGCAAAAATTTCCCTGTTTAAAATTTAACATATGAAAAACCTTGTAAAAATCAAGAAAAAGCCAGCAGTTAAATCAAGCCAAATGCACTGGGAGAATTTGCTCAATAAAAAATCTGGGTATCTTGCTCTTTATAAAAATCCTACTAGAAAGAAATCTTAAAATTGCACCTATGAGCATCCAAAACTTCTCACCTTGGCATTGACAAGCCATTATATACACTGAGAGAAAGGATACCAAATATAGCACTCCCTATAGGATACATGTTTATAACCAGTAGTCATTAAGGACTAAGACTTTTTTTTTGCATTTATAGTAAATTTATTAAAACTACTATGTTGCTAATAGAGAACTAGATTTTTGGTCACAAAAGAAAGTTGAGATAGGCTTTTATAACTACTGTTTCAGTGCTATGTATATTCTTTTACAAAATGTTGCAAAGAGATAGTGCTCCTTAGCAAAGCAGTCCATGCTGATAGTTTTGGCTGAAGCACTGCATGCAGGAAGGCACCTCCATATCCAGAAAGTCTATTCCAGTAAGAATGAAATGCTGCCCCTTCCATGGTGAAGTGATCCTATGTAATCAACCTGACACTAGGGAGTTGACTGATCACCCTGGGGAATGGTGCCATACTGGGGATTCAGTATTGGTCTCTTGTGCTGGAAAACTGGGCCCTTGTCAGTGGCCATAGCCAAGTCAGCCTTGGTGAATGGAAGTCTGTGTTGTCACCATGGCCACATTGTTCATAAGCCCATTGGGCAATGACAAGAGTCACTGGTGAAGAGGTGGGCTGGTAGCCACAAAATGGGTCATTCTATCCACTATCATTGTGTTCCACACAGCACTGCTTCTGATCAAGGAACTCACTTCATGTCAAATGAAGTGGGGCAATGGGTCCACACTCATAGAATTCCCAGTTCTTACCACGTTTCCCATTGTCCTGAAATAGTTGGCTTGATATAACAGTGGAATGGCCTTTTGAAGACTCAATTATAGAAACAGCTAGGTGGTAATACCTTTCAGGACTGGGGCAAGGTTCTCCAGGAGGCTGAATATGCTCTAAATTGGCACTCCGTACACTGTGCCATTTCTCCCATAGCCTGGATTCATGGGTCTAAGAATCAAGGGGTAGAAATGGAAGTGGCACTACATCCTACTACCCCTAGTGATCCACTAGCAAAATTTGTATTTCTTGTTCCTCAAACCTTACACTTTGCTGCTTTAGAGGTCTTAGTTCCAAGGGGAGGAATGCTTTCACCTGAGACATGACAAGGATTGAATGAGCTGGAAGTTAAGACTGCTACCTGGCTGCTTTGGACTTCTCATGTCTTGGAATTAACTGGCAAAGAAGTGGTTTTATTGTCTGGGGGATTGCTTCTTATTTCCAAGTGGAAATTGTAGCAGACTGCTACTACACAATGGAAGTAAGGAAGAGTATGTTTGGAATTTAGAAGATCCTTTAGGGCTTCTTTTAGTACCATTCCTGGAATTAAAGTCAATGGAAAACTACAACAGTCTAATTCAGGCAGGTCTATTAATAGCTCAGGTCCTTCATGAATGAAAGTTTGGGTCCCACTGGTGGGTAAAGAATCACAACCAGCCAAGATGCATATTAAGGGCAAAAGGAATATGGAAAGGGCAGTGGAAGGAGGTAGTTATGAATACCAGCTATGACCATGTGACCAGTTACAGAAATGAGGACTGAAACTGTTTTAAGTATTTCTTCCTTATTTTGTTATGAATATGCTTGTGTGTATGTATACATGTATGTATATATTTATCTATATTTTTGTTTTCTTTCTTCCCTTATCCCCTTATCATATAAAGTAAGATGTATTGAATATATCATAGTATTTAAGCATTGTTAACTTTACATCATAGTTAACTATATAGGTAGATAGATTATACACACATATATATATATATAATGCTATATATTATAGTATTTAAGTTATCAAGTATTTCCTTATCAAGGAAAAGAGTGAACATCATCCAAAGACTTTGCATCCTCTATCCTCTTCTGGAGAAAGAGTTTGTTGTACACGGTATGGTTGTATCATGTTGGGTGGAAGTGACCTTTGTTATTGTTTTTATTTGGATGTTAAGTATGTTTAAGGAGATCTGTATGAATATAAAGTTGGTAAGCAGTGGACTGTGAAGTTAATTTTATGTTCCCACTTGAGTAGCTCTTGGTGCAGTTGTTTAGTCAAACACCAGTCTAGGTGTTGCTGTGAAAGTATTTTTCAGATGTGATTCACATTCAGTCAGTAGACTGAGTAAAGCACATTACCCTCCATACTGTGGGTGGTCTGCATCGGATCAGCTGAGGCCTTAAGAGAAAAGAGTGAGGTTCCCAAAGAAGGAATTCTGTCTTCAGACCACCTTCAGACTCAAGACTGAAGCATCAACTCCTGCTGGGATTTCCAGCCTGCTGGCCTGCAAATTTTGGATTTACCAGCTTCCATAATCAGAGTCAATTTCTTAAAATAAATCTCTCTTTCTCTCTACTGCAATCATAGGTAATATTATAAAGAAGAAATATATTACAAATATCTGTGAAGATGAGATTTAAAATCATTATAGACTAAAGCTTCTGTTACACTTGGTAATATTATTTTTTAACTTTTTGTATATTTATTTTCAAATGTACATCATAGTGGTTCAGTAGTCCCCACGAACAACATATATTGTGATTGCGAATCATTGTGCCCCTTTATTCCCTAAACCCTCCTCCCACACCTGCCCCAATCTCTCCCCCTTGGTAGCCCTAGTCACTTCTCAGTGTCTGTGAGTCTACTGTCATTCAGTTCCTTCTGTTTTGCTCTGTTTTTATACTCCACAAATAAGTGAAATCATATGGTATTTGTCTTTCTCCACCTGGCTTATTTCACTGAGCATAATACCCTCTAGCTCCATCCATGTTGTTGCAAATGCCAGGGTTTCTTTTCTTTTTTGGCTAAATAATATTCCATTGTGTATATGCTCTACATTTTCTTTATCCAGTCATCTATTAATGGACACTTAGGTTGCTTCCACATCTTAGCTATTGCAAATAGTAAGTGCGGTGATAAACATAGGGATGCATATATCTTTTCATATCAAGGATTTTGTTTTCTTTGGGTAAATCCTTGTAAGTGGTATTACTGGGTCAAATGGTATTTCTATTTTTAGTTTTTTGAGGAACATGCACATTGTTTTCCACAGCAGATGTATACTTGGAAAAATTTTATCTTCTGTTATAATGCCACCATTAAGTGATAACTGAGAACTTGGAGTTAAGATAAGTCAAAATTACTTGTAGATAAAATAGGCTTTGTTCTCAAAGTCATAGTTTATAAAAGGGCATGGAGGTAGTGGTGGGATGGCACTGGTCTTCTAACCAGTGCTTTGCAAAGTAAGGACAATGTGGATTGTAGAGGTCTAGCCTTCTGGTTGGGGTCACCCAACACTCCTACCCAGTATTGCTTCATTATAAGGAAATATTTTAACCTTCATTGCTGGAACAATTTCTGTCTGGTTGATGTTCTGCAACCCCTTTGTTCACTGATTTCACTGAATTTTATAAAATGTAAATACTTATCATATTCTAATGATTTTCTTAGTCACATTCAATCATTCATTCAACAAATATTTAATAAGTGCCTAGTAGGAGCCACATTTTCTGTAAATTCCATTAAGATATGGGTGTTGCCCATTTTGTTCAGTATTGGGTCTCTGGCACTAAGAATAATGTCTTGCACAGAATAGGAATTCAAATTTGCATTGAATTAATAACTGAAAATAAGTATATTCAATACCACAAGATAATATGCACATTATCTCCTACACTTAGTGGCCATAGGTTGTTAACATATGCTTCTTAGTTGTGAATAACCAGGTTTAATTTTTTTTACAACTATTAGCTATTGCAAAAAGGCTTTTTTATTTTTAAATGGTGTTTTGTGACAGGCTTTGAAGTCTCAGATGAAAAGTACAATCAATCCTCGCGGACTTGTTTCAAAAGTTCAGTTTTTCATTTTTTGGTTGTGAGGTAAAACACATATTTCTATGGACACATGGTTTTGCAAGGGGTTTAGATTCTCAGAGCTGCCCTCTTAATGCCTCTTACATTCTCAATAGTACTGCAGTGGTTGTAGATCATAACCGTCATGTGGGTTTGTGTGGGAAACTAGAAGTTAATCTGCTGCACTTGGAAAGAAACTCTGTTAAGCATGTCTAGATCGACAAGGTCAGCCGGTGATTCTCTGGGCTATGTGGTTACACTGTAGAAGTGTGTACCCTGTTCTTTGTATTTTATCTTAGCAATGGTAGTAGGGTTCCTGAGAGGAGAAAACAATAAACTCTTGAGATGAGCAGCACTCAAATATGAGGAAATGGTGATACTGTAAATAAAACCATTATTAAGAAGGGAAAAAAACTCACCTATGTAGCGTCTAATAGGGAGGGGACAAAGAGCGGGAAAAACTCTAGGCAGGGGCAGAAAGAGAAGGGAATTCTAGTCCAGCAAGAACCTTACCAATCTTGGGTGGTTTGTTGGCCACGTGTACCGAGTGTATTAGGAAGTGCCCAATATTAGTAGTTTATTTTAAAATTTAGTCTAAAAAACAAGATCTAAGTATTAGCTTTTGTTGTTTTGTAACAAAAGAAGGTGCTTAAGTAAAATGTTTATCACCGAAGGAGTTTTTTTAAACTGTTTTTGTCAAATGGTGAATATACACAAAGTAATAGTGTGACGTGTGACGGATATAAAGAATAGTAAATATCCACATCCCTACCACTCAGTTTAAGAACTTGGACATTAATCATCTAAAAGAGTTTGGGGATGGGGCAAGAGAACAATTGCAATCTTTCAGGTAGTTGTGTGTCTGGAACTTCATAATCATCTTGGGGAAAAGCTGAAAACAAAACAAAACAAACAAGCTGGGAGCCTAGGCATTTAATCAGGGATGTCAGAGACTGACATTCATAAATAATAGACTAATTAAAATATAACATTGATTGACCCTGTAACGTTTTATTGCCTACGAAATATTGCTAGAATGAATGCTCTGTGGTAAGACAATTTGTCAAGTGGTCCGTGTTTACAAAGACCTATTTCAAAAAAAGCAAGAAGATGGCTCTTCTCTTAAGAAAAAAGATGTGCTATTCAGATGCACACTTTCTCATAAAAATATTTTTCTGTTCTAGCTATAACTGAATACTAATACCTCCTTCCAGACCTAGGATTTTATACAAATCTTGCATTTTAACCAAAGGAGTCTTTTTCCTTTGAGCATTGCTTTAACTTTTCTGATACAGTATTTCTGAGCTGCATGCAATCTTAAAAATGTAGGACTCAGGTAAGAAACTGAGTCCTAGATGCATTTAATGACATATCCAGAATAGTTTCATGAAAAGTCTGGAGACATGGATGGTGGTGATGGTTTCACAGCAGTGTGCATGTACTTAATACCACTGAATTGTACATGTAAAAATGGTTATAATGACAATTTTCAGGTTACGTATATTTCACCACAATAAAAAGATGCTACCAACCAACGAACGAAACAAAAGATGTCCAAGTCATACTGATTATGCGTTCAGATCTTGGTCTGGAACATACTTCTCTATTTTAAGACTCCCATTGGCCTATCTGCATGATTTTGTTAAGTGAGATGAAGTCAATACCTGGGGTACTCATATACCAATTCTTACTTAGTAGAGTACATAAGTGAATTGTGATTCTCATCTTGCACTTAATTTATTAGATTCTATTTGTAATAGATATCTTTATTTTGGAGTTATCTAAGATAAACGTAAGAAAAGGGAAAATTGTAGGAAAAAATGTCCATATTTCTTAAGCTGATATTGTGCATGTGTATGTGTGTGTGTGTGTGTGTGTATATACACACACACACACATACTACTTTACTATTATTTGTACTTACACTAAAACTAAATAAACCAAACTGTATTGGCACCTGTATCTACTTATGCTCTGTAAAGTAATATATTTTAGAAAGTTGCTGTGCTAAAATCTGTACAGGATATTGAAAAATCTAAAACATGACCCCTGTCTTCAAGGAGTCTGCAGTTTAGTCAGGGAGACATAAGTAAATACATATAACAATAATACTTATTAAACGGACATGTAATATATGTAGGTATAAAAGCCATGTGTACACTTTGAATGAACTGTACCTCAAATGTTTCATGAAATGAATACACCCATGTAAACTCCACTTAGATTAGGAACAAGATATTCTTAACATCCCCAGATCTCCCTCCTGGGTCCTCTGAGACACCATCTTCCCTCTAAAAAGTTAACAACTATCCTGATATCTGTCACTGTAGATTAGTTCTGTCTGTCTTTGACCTTTATGTAAATGATATCATGCAGTAGTCTTTTTTGTTTGGCTCCTTCTACTCAAGATTATTTTTGTATGAATCATCTGTGTTATTGCATGGAGCTATAGTTTATTTATTTTCATTTCAGTATAATAGTCCATCGAGTAAAAACACCAAAATTTATTCATTTTCTTTTGAAGAACTCTATCAGATATATACTTAGGAGTGGAATTATTGGGTCATAAAGTAGAAATGCTCAGCTTTAATGGATATTGACAAATAGCTATTCAATTTAAATTTCAATTTTTCATTTTCTAATTGTTTCTAATATATAGAAATACAATTTTGTATATTGACCTTCCAGTCCAGAGATCTTTTTAAGCTTAATTCTAATAGTTGGTTCATTTGAATTTTCTACATAAATGCTCATGCCATCTGCAAATAATGATAATTTTATTTCTTCCTAAGCAATAGTTACACCATATTTTTTTCCTTTTATCACATTGGCCAGAACCTCCTATACATATTGAATACAAATGGTAATAGTGGATATTCTAGTCCCAATTCTCTCTCCCAGTCTCAGGGAGAAACTATGTAAATGTTTTACCATTGAATATGACATTTGTTATAGGTTTTGTGTATATACACTGCATTATATTGGAGAACTTCTCTTTTATTCCATTTTTTTAAATGCCGAGTTCTTTGTTCAGGGATAATTTTCAGATAGCAAAATACACAAATCTTAAGTGAACAACTCAATAAATTTTAACAAACCATTACCAAAATGTAACTTTATACTGATTAATTTCTCTAAGGTAAATTAGGAGTAGAACTGTAGGGTCATCATGGTAAGTGAATACTTAATTTTATGAGGAAGGAACACACTGTTTTTCCAGAGTGGTTGTATAATCCTGACAACAATGAATGAGAGTTCCAATTGCTCCACATTCTTGCCTATACTAAGTATCGTTGGACTTTATTTTAGCCATTCTAGAGGGCATGTAAGTGGTATTTCTTGTGGTTTTAATTTGCTTAGTTCCCTGATGACTAATGACTTTGAACATTTTTTCATAAGTTTATTCAACATTTATATACTTTTGTAAAGTGCTTTATGAGTTTTTGTCCATTTTATTATTGGTTGTCTTTGTATTACTAATCTGGAGGTATTTTTTTACTTATTCTGGATACAGTAACTTTGTCTAAAATGGGTATTACAAGTATGCTCTCCCAATCTGTGGACTGCCTATTCATTTCCTTAGTGGCATTTTTGATGAGAAGTTTATAATTTTAATGAAATCCAATTTATCATTTATTTTTGTTTTCTGTCCTTTCATGTCCTGCTAAAAAAGTTAACTCCAAAGTTGTGGATTTATTATCCCATGTTTTCTTCTAGGAGGTCTATAGTTTTAGCTTTAACATTTTTTTTTTGATTTATTTTATTTTATTTTATTTTTAAATATTTTTTATTGAAGGGTAGTTGACGCACAGTATTACATTACATTAGTTTCAAGTGTACAACACAGTGGTAGAACATTTATATACATAATTCTAGGTTCCAGCTATCACTCTACCAAGCTGTTACAATATCTTGACTATATTCCTTATGCTATACATTACATCCCGGTTACTTATTTATTTTACCATTGGAAGTCTGTCCTTTTTTTTTTTTTTTTTTTTTTTGTGAGGGCATCTCTCATATTTCTTGATCAAATGGTTGTTAACAAAAATAAAATTCTGTATAGGGGAGTCAATGCTCAATGCACAATCATTAATCCACCCCAAGCCTAATTTTCGTCAGTCTCCAATCTTCTGAGGCATAACAAACAAGTTCTTACATGTAGAACAAATTCTTACATAATGAATAAGTTACATAGTGAACAGTACAAGGGCAGTCATCACAGAAACCTTCGGTTTTGCTCCTGCATTATGAACTCTAAACAGTCAGTTCAAATATGAATACTCATTTGGTTTTTATACTTGATTTATATGTGGATACCACATTTCTCTCTTTATTATTATTATTTTTAATAAAATGCTGAAGTGGTAGGTAGATACAAGATAAAGGTAGAAAACATAGTTTAGTGTTGTAAGAGAGCAAATGTAGATGATCAGGTGTGTGCCTGTAGACTATGTGTTAATCCAAGCTAGACAAGGACAATAAAACATCCACGTATGCAGAAGATTTCTCTCAGAACAGGGGGGGTGAGGTTCTAAGCCTCACCTCTGTTGATCCCCAATTTCTCACCTGATGGCCCCCCTGCGACTGTGCCTGTCTTAGGTTGTTCCTCCCTTGAGGAATCTTACCCGTCTCTGGCTAACCAGTCATCTTCCGGGGCCATACAGGGAAATGTGAAGTTGGTAAGTGAGAGGGAAGCCTTATTGTTTGAAAAGGTTAGCTTTTTACTTCTTTGCATATTTATGCCCTGTGGCTTCTATGCCCAGCATTTGTCTTGAGGTATCTTTACCACTTGGAAGAATTATGATACTCGGTAAATTTGATATGAGGCACGAATTCTATTCAAGGGTTGCTAATCTTAATAACCCCCTTCTTCTCCCCCCCCTTATCCCTCCCTACCCACCCATCCTCCCCAGTCCCTTTCCCTTTGGTACCTGTTAGTCCATTCTTGAGTTCTGTGATTCTGCTGCTGTTTTGTTCCTTCAGTTTTTCCTTTGTTCTTATATTCCACAGATGAGTGAAATCATTTGGTATTTCTCTTTCTCCGCTTGGCTTGTTTCACTGAGCATAATACCCTCCAGCTCCATCCATGTTGCTGCAAATGATTGGATTTGCCCTTTTCTTATGGCTGAGTAGTATTCCATTGTGTATATGTACCACCTCTTCTTTATCCATTCATCTATCGATGGACATTTAGGTTGCTTCCAATTCTTGGCTATTGTAAATAGTGCTGCAATAAACATAGGGGTGCATCTGTCTTTCTCAAACTTGATTGCTGCGTTCTTAGGGTAAATTCCTAGGAGTGGAATTCCTGGGTCAAATGGTAAGTCTGTTTTGAGCATTTTGATGTACCTCCATACTGCTTTCCACAATGGTTGAACTAACTTACATTCCCACCAGCAGTGTAGGAGGGTTCCCCTTTCTCCACAGCCTCGCCAACATTTGTTGTTGTTTGTCTTTTGGATGGCAGCTATCCTTACTGGTGTGAGGTGATACCTCATTGTAGTTTTAATTTGCATTTCTCTGATAATTAGCGATGTGGAGCATCTTTTCATGTGTCTGTTGGCCATCTGTATTTCTTTTTTGGAGAGCTGTCTGTTCAGTTCCTCTGCCCATTTTTTAATTGGGTTATTTGTTTTTTGTTTCTTGAGGCATGTGAGCTCCTTATATATTCTGGACGTCAAGCCTTTATCGGATGTGTCATTTTCAAATATATTCTCCCATACTGTAGGGATCCTTCTTGTTCTATTGATGGTGTCTTTTGCTGTACAGAAGCTTTTCAGCTTTATATAGTCCCACTTACTCATTTTTGCTGTTGTTTTCCTTGCCCGTGGAGATATGTTCAAGAAGAGGTCACTCATGTTTATGTCTAAGAGGTTTTTGCCTATGTTTTCTTCCAAGAGTTTAATGGTTTCATGGCTTACATTCAGGTCTTTGATCCATTTTGAGTTTACTTTTGTATATGGAGTTAGACAATGGTCCAGTTTCATTCTCCTACATGTAGCTGTCCAGTTTTGCCAGCACCACCTGTTGAAGAGACTGTCATTTCGCCATTGTATGTCCATGGCTCCTTTATCAAATATTAATTGACCATATATGTCTGGGTTAATGTCTGGATTCTCTAGTCTGTTCCATTGGTCTGTGGCTCTGCTCTTGTGCCAGTACCAAATTGTCTTGATTACTATGGCTTTATAATAGAGCTTGAAGTTGGGGAGTGAGATCCCCCCTACTTTATTCTTCTTTCTCAGGATTGCTTTGGCTATTCGGGGTCTTTGGTGTTTCCATATGAATTTTTGAATTATTTGTTCCAGTTCATTGAAGAATGTTGCTGGTAGTTTCATAGGGATTGCATCAAATCTGTATATTGCTTTGGGCAGGATGGCCATTTTAACGATATTAATTCTTCCTAGCCATGAGCATGGGATGAGTTTCAATCTGTTAGTGTCCCCTTTAATTTCTCTTAAGAGTGACTTATAGTTTTCAGAGTATAAGTCTTTCACTTCTTTGGTTAGGTTTATTCCTAGGTATTTTATTTTTTTTGATGCAATTGTGAATGGAGTTGTTTTCCTGATTTCTCTTTCTGTTCGTTCATTGTTAGTATATAGGAAAGCCACAGATTTCTGTGTGTTGATTTTGTATCCTGCAACTTTGCTGTATTCCGATATCAGTTCTAGTAGTTTTGGGGTGGAGTCTTTAGGGTTTTTTATGTACAGTATCATGTCATCTGCAAATAGTGACAGTTTAACTTCTTCTTTACCAATCTGGATTCCTTGTATTTCTTTATTTTGTCTGATTGCCGTGGCTAGGACCTCCAGTACTATGTTAAATAACAGTGGAGAGAGTGGGCATCCCTGTCTAGTTCCCGATCTCAGAGGAAATGCTTTCAGCTTCTCGCTGTTCAATATAATGTTGGCTGTGGGTTTATCATAGATGGCCTTTATTATGTTGAGGTACTTGCCCTCTATTCCCATTTTGCTGAGAGTTTTTAACATGAATGGATGTTGAACTTTGTCAAATGCTTTTTCAGCATCTATGGAGATGACCATGTGGTTTTTGTCTTTCTTTTTGTTGATGTGGTGGATGATGTTGATGGACTTTCGAATGTTGTACCATCCTTGCATCCCTGGGATGAATCCCACTTGATCATGGTGTATGATCCTTTTGATGTATTTTTGAATTCGGTTTGCTAATATTTTGTTGAGTATTTTTGCATCTACGTTCATCAGGGATATTGGTCTGTAGTTTTCTTTTTTGGTGGGGTCTTTGCCTGGTTTTGGTATTAGGGTGATGTTAGCTTCATAGAATGACTTTGGGAGTATCCCCTCCTCCTCTATTTTTTGGAAAACTTTAAGGAGAATGGGTATTATGTCTTCCCTGTATGTCTGATAAAATTCCGAGGTAAATCCATCTGGCCCGGGGGTTTTGTTCTTTGGTAGTTTTTTGATTACCGCTTCAATTTCGTTGCTGGTAATTGGTCTGTTTAGATTTTCTGTTTCTTCCTGGGTCAATCTTGGAAGGTTATATTTTTCTAGGAAGTTGTCCATTTCTCCTAGGTTTCCCAGCTTGTTAGCATATAGGTTTTCATAGTATTCTCCAATAATTCTTTGCATTTCCGTGGGGTCTGTCGTGATTTTTCCTTTCTCATTTCTGATACTGTTGATTTGTGTTGACTCTCTTTTCTTCTTAATAAGTCTGGCTAGAGGCTTATCTATTTTGTTTATTTTCTCGAAGAACCAGCTCTTGGTTTCATTGATTTTTGCTATTGTTTTATTCTTCTCAATTTTATTTATTTCTTCTCTGATCTTTATTATGTCCCTCCTTCTGCTGACCTTAGGCCTCATCTGTTCTTCTTTTTCCAATTTCGATAATTGTGACATTAGACCATTCATTTGGGATTGCTGTTCCTTTTTTAAATATGCTTGGATTGCTATATACTTTCCTCTTAAGACTGCTTTTGCTGTGTCCCACAGAAGTTGGGGCTTAGTGTTGTTGTTGTCATTTGTTTCCATATATTGCTGGATCTCCATTTTGATTTGGTCATTGATCCATTGATTATTTAGGAGCGTGTTGTTAAGCCTCCATGTGTTTGTGAGCCTCTTTGCTTTCTTTGTACAGTTTATTTCTAGTTTTATGCCTTTGTGGTCTGAAAAGTTGGTTGGTAGGATTTCAATCTTTTGGAATTTTCTGAGGCTCTTTTTGTGGCCTAGTATGTGGTCTATTCTGGAGAATGTTCCATGTGCACTTGAGAAGAATGTATATCCCGCTGCTTTTGGATGTAGAGTTCTATAGATGTCTATTAGGTCCATCTGCTCTACTGTGTTGTTCAGTGCTTCCGTGTCCTTACTTATTTTCTGCCCAGTGGATCTATCCTTTGGGGTGAGTGGTGTGTTGAAGTCTCCTAGAATGAATGCATTGCAGTCTATATCCCCCTTTAGTTCTGTTAGTATTTGTTTCACATATGCTGGTGCTCCTGTGTTGGGTGCATTTATATTTAGAATGGTTATATCCTCTTGTTTGACTGAGCCCTTTATCATTATGTAGTGTCCTTCTTTATCTCTTGTTACTTTCTTTGTTTTGAAGTCTATTTTGTCTGATATTAGTACTGCAACCCCTGCTTTCTTCTCACTGTTGTTTGCTTGAAATATGTTTTTCCATCCCTTGACTTTTAGTCTGTACATGTCTTTGGGTTTGAGGTGAGTTTCTTGTAAGCAGCATATAGATGGGTCTTGCTTTTTTATCCATTCTGTTACTCTGTGTCTTTTGATTGGTGCATTCAACCCATTAACATTTAGGGTGACTATTGAAAGATATGTACTTATTGCCATTGCCGGCTTTAAATTCGTGGTTACCAAAGGTTCAAGGTTAGCCTCTTTAGTATCTTACTGCCTAACTTAGCTCGCTTATTGAGCTGTTATATACACTGTCTGGAGATTCTTTTCTTCTCTCCCTTCTTGTTCCTCCTCCTCTATTCTTCATATGTTGGGTGTTTTGTGCTGTGCTCTTTCTAGGAGTGCTCCCATCTAGAGCAGTCCCTGTAAGATGTTCTGTAGAGGTGGTTTGTGGGAAGCAAATTCCCTCAGCTTTTGTTTGTCTGGGAATTGTTTAATCCCACCGTCATATTTGAATGATAGTCGTGCTGGATACAGTATCCTTGGTTCAAGGCCCTTCTGTTTCATTGTATTAAATATATCATGCCATTCTGTTCTGGCCTGTAGGGTTTCTGTTGAGAAATCTGACGTTAGCCTGATGGGTTTCCCTTTATAGGTGACCTTTTTCTCTCTAGCTGCCTTTAACACTCTTTCCTTGTCCTTGATCTTTGCCATTTTAATTATTATGTGTCTTGGTGTTGCCCTTCTTGGATCCTTTCTGTTGGGGTTTCTGTGTATTTCTGTGGTCTGTTCAATTACTTCCTCCCCCAGTGTGGGGAAGTTTTCAGCAATTATTTCTTCTAAGATACTTTCCATCTCTTTTCCTCTCTCTTCTTCTTCTGGGACCCCTATAATACAGATATTGTTCCTTTTGGATTGGTCACACAGTTCTCTTAATATTGTTTCATTCCTGGAGATCCTTTTGTCTCTCTCTATGTCAGCTTCTATGCTGTTCTCTGATTTCAATTCCATCAATGGCCTCTTGCATTCTATCCATTCTGCTTATAAACCCTTCCAGAGTTTGTTTCATTTCTGCGATCTCCTTTCTGGCATCTGTGATCTCCTTCCGGACTTCATCCCATTTCTCTTGCGTATTTCTCTGCATCTCTGTCAGCATGTTTATGATTCTTATTTTGAATTCTTTGTCAGGGAGATTGGTTAGGTCTGTCTCCTTCTCTGGTGTTGTCTCTGTGATCTTTGTCTGCCTGTAGCTTTGCCTTTTCATGGTGATAGGAATAGTCTGCAGAACTGGGACGAGTGACGGCTGGAAGGACTTCCTTTCTTGTTGGTTTGTGGCCCTCCTCTCCTGGGAGAACAGCGACCTCTAGTGGCCTGTGCTGCGCAGCTGCGCGCAGACAGGGTTTCTGCTTCCTGCCCGGCTGCTATGGAGTTAATCTCCGCTGTTGCTGTGGGCGTGGCCTGGCTCGGGCAGCTACTCCAAAATGGTGGAGTCGCGTTGGAGCAGGAGCTGCTGGGAGGCTATTTATCTCCGTAAGGGGCCTCCCTGCTCCCTGCAGCCCAGGGGTTAGGGTGCCCAGAGATCCCCGGATTCCCTACCTCTGGATTAAGTGACCCGCCCTGCCCCTTTAAGACTTCCAAAAAGCACCCGCCAAAACAAAACAACGCCCACCAAAAAAAAAAAGGAAAAAAAAAAATTTTTTTTAATTAAAAAAAAAAAAAGGTGGTCGTTCGTTTTTCTTTATTCTCCGGTGCCAGCCTCAGGCCTCTGCTCACTGGTTTTTCTGCCCTGTTTCCCTAGTATTGGGGTCCCTATCCCTTTAAGACTTCCAAAAAGCGCTCGCCAAAACAAAACAGCAAAAAAGCAAAAAAAAAATGGTCGCGCGCTTTTCTTTTGTCCTCTGTTGCCCAGCCTCCAGTGCCTGCTCACTGTTCTTGCTGCCCTGTTTTCCTAGTATCGAGCGCCCTGCACTCTGGCCCAGATGGCTGGGGCTGGGTGTTCGACAGTCCTGGGCTCTGTCTCCCTCCCGCTCTGCCTGCTCTTCTCCCGCCGGGAGTTAGGGGGAGGGGCGCTCGGCTCCCGCGGGGCCGGGGCTTGTATCTTACCCCCTTCGCGAGGCGCTGGGTTCTCTCAGGTGCGGATGTGGTCTGGATATTGTCCTGTGTCCTCTGGTCTTTATTCTAGGAAGGGTTGTCTTTGTTATATTTTCATAGATATATGTTGTTTTGGGAGGAGATTTCCACTGCTCTACTCACGCCGCCATCTTCCGCCCCTTCTCAGGAGCTTTAACATTTAAATCTACGATCCAGTTCCATTCATTCTTACGTATGGTGTGAGGTTCATTCCATATTTTTCTCCATACAGGTATCTGGTGTCCCAGCACTGTGTATTGATTAAGCTTTCCTTTCTTTATTGACTTTTTATAACAACTTTGTAAAAAACTATTTGACTGTAAATTTGAGGATCTATTTATGGATTCATTATTCTTTTCCAATGATCTTTGTCTATTCTCACACCAACATCACATTGTCTTAATTATTGTTAGCTCTATAGTAAGTATTGAAAGTAGTATAAGTTATCCAACCTATTCTTTGAGTTTGTCTAGTATTTTCTAGATAATATTAATTTTAGAGTTAGCATCTCAATTTTCACTAAAAAGTCCTGCTGGGATTTTGACTCATATTGTAATGAATCTACACATTAATTTAGGAATAGCTGACATCTTAACAATAGAGCCTACCCATCTCTCCTCTAATTAGGGTATTGTGAGTTTCTATCAGCAATGTTTTTAGTTAGCAATGTAGAGATCTTGCACATCTTTTGTTGCATATATTTCTAGGTATTTGATGTTTTTTATACTTTTGTAAATGACATTTTAGAAAATTTAATTTTCCAATTGTTTCTTGCTGATAAATAGGAATAAAATAGATTTCTGTGTTGACCTTGTATCCTGTGATCTTACATTCATTTTAATAGTTTATAGATTCTTTTGAATTTTATATGTAGATAAGCACATCATCAGTGAGTAAAGATGACTTTACTTCCTTTTCATTTTCTTGCTTTATTGCACTGAACAGGACTTGCAGAGAGCTAAATAACTTGTCTAAATCTACAGTTAGTAAGAGCCAAGACTGAAATTCATGTCGGTCTGATTCTAGGACACCTTGGAATGAGTGTCCAGGTCTATAGTTTTAGCTTTAACATTTAAGTCTATGATCTAACATTTAAGCTATTTTGTTGCTGTTTTTGCTTAAGAAGATATGGTTACATATATAATATATATATTGGTATCATTAATCTACAATTACATGAGGAACATTATGTTTACTAGGTTCCCCCCTTCACCAAGTCCCCCCCACAACCCCCATTACAGTCATGGTCCATCAGCACAGTAATATGCTGTAGAATCACTACTTGTCTTCTCTGTGTTGCACAGCCCTCCCGGTGCCTCCCCCCACATTATACATGCTAATTGTAATGCCCCCTTTATTCCCCACCCCCTTATCCCTCCCTTCCCACCCATCCTTCCCAGTCCCTTTCCCTTTGGTAACTGTTAGTCCATTCTTGGGTTCTGTGATTCTGCTGCTGTTTTGCTCCTTCAGTTTTTTCTTTGTTCTTATACTCCACATATGAGTGAAATCATTTGGTACTTGTCTTTCTCCGCCTGGCTTATTTCACTGAACATAATACCGTCTAGCTCCATCCATGTTGTTGCAAATGGTAGGGTTTGTTTTCTTCTTATGGCTGAATAATATTCCATTGTGTATATGTACCACATCTTTATTCATTCATCTACTGATGGACACTTAGGTTGCTTCCATTTTTGACTATTGTAAATAATGCTGCGACAAACATAGGGGTGCATCAGTCTTTTTCAAACTGGGCTGCTGTATTCTTTGGTTGAATTATATTTTGTAGGCAGTAAAGGATTATTAAGTGTTTTCAACGGGAAAATAATAGAATAAAAGTGGGAATGTTAATTAAAGTGTGCAGTATGGTTTGAAGGGATCCACTTATTCATTCATTTCATGATCATTTATTCAGCATGTATTATGTTTTAGGAATTGTAGGTAACTGAGGAAATTAAGATGAAGGCAATGTATTACCTAGAGAAGTAGAGATATTCAGTGCTGGAGAACAGAATTTTAGCAAAATCTGTTAGCTATGCTGCAAAGGCAGCTCTATGATCTAGCACAAATAAACTCTGAACTTCAGTTTTCTCATGTAAAATGGGAATAATATACATAATGCCTTCTTTGATTAGAAATATAAATATATGTAATATGCTTGAACTGTACTAGACACATTTATCGTAGTTATAATATTTAAGGGATTTGGAAAAAGTTAACAATATGAAACATCTGACCAAATAGTTGTTTTGTTTAATAATAAATAGTCAAATGTTTTAACTGATTCCCCCTTGAATGATTACATTTTTAATAGATTGAACTATAGGTCTTTACTTTTGCAATTTGAAAGGAGAGTGTAGCAAAACAGAGATAACTGTACTATATACAGATCTAGTCAACATAATATTCCTTTACATTGTATAAAAAGCTTGATTGTTAACAAAGTACATTTATTTACACCATTTTGCTTTAGTCTTGCAACAGTTACACAGATGATGAAACAGATACTTAGTGACTTGTCTGCTGTCACATAGTAAATAGCAAAGTCTAGTTCATATATTTGCCTATCTTCTATAGCTCTGTACCATACACATTACCTTCCATTATATCATAATGCATGCTAGTAATGTTAATAATGCAAAAATGGTATTGAATCTTCCATTTTTATGCAGTTTGGTATGAAGAAAGTGAGTAGCTTGAAATGAATGGAAAAGAGAAAATGGACAAGATAGAATTTCTTGCCTTATGGTATTCACTTTGTTCTGAATTTTCTTAGGTATCTAGTTAAATATATAAATAATCCTTTTTCTTTACTGTTTTATGTTGCATTTATACTTAGGCTGACATTTCATTTTGGTTTGTCCACTTGCTTCATCCATCCTTGGTCTGTCAAGTTTCTGCTTCTAGTAATTTCAACAATTTCCTTCCCCTTTATGATTTGCACCCACATGTTTTTCCTTATTGGGTTGTCCTGTACTGGTAATATACTAAGTTCCTATATCTTTGCTTTCTTTTTTCTTTGATTGCATCATGAAGTCAACTTACTACTTTTTCATCATTTTTGTTCTGTATTATCATAGTGGTAATTCACTAATAATTATGGCTAGTTTCCATAAACAATTATTCTGAGGTCTTACAGAAATCTAAATTGTTTCAAATACTGAAAGCATTTTTTATAAACATATTTTAAGAACAAGGTATTGGAGGATGAGGTGGGGAAGAGAACATGAAGATTGGATCAAATACTATTTTTTATATTTCACGGATTCAGTTAAAAAACAACCATTATGTGAGAAGAGTTTGTTAGGAGCTATAGCGTAAAAACAAGAACAAGACATGGTCCTGGGTCCTGAGTAGCTTACAATCTAGTGCAGGAGACAGACAAATATGTAAACAACTTCTGTATGAGATAGAGTATTGTTTTAATGACAACATGAATCACTGGGGGAGTCCAGAGATTGTACCAGAGAGCAGAAATTACATGATTCCTGAAGGTTCGAGGCAACTGAGTAGCAGCTGGACATGGAACCCATTATGTTATGCTGTCAGATTATTTTTGTTTGTTTTATTTTTGTAGAAACAGTCGTGTATTTTGAGCATGTAGTAAGTTTTATTGAGTAGCATGGAAATGCATTGGGGAGTCACTTATTTGCACAGAGATGACGAGCGATTTTTGAAAGTGTGAAACTGTTGCAGAGGACTGAAGGATGAGGACTTCCGCCAAAAAAGGGAGGAATCAACAGCAAGGAGAATCTTTATCACAAAATGCGTTGTGGGTGTGGATAGGAAAGAAAATTAGAGTCCAGCAATGTGACAGCCCACCCGTGACTACTACCTCATTATAGTAATATTTTGGACTAGTATTTGTGGATGAAGACAGGAGGAAGAAGACAGGAGGAAGAAGACTTCCCATGTCTTCTCCCAGTTCTTTAGAGAGCTTTGAGTTTTCAGGGAACATAATTCTGTTATGCCAGGTAATGAACATACTCTTTAAAGTTTAACTAAATACATGGTTAATGCAAACATTTCAAATTCTACAGTTAATAAGAAAAGTGGGAGTAACCCATCACATACTCACTTATACTCTCCAACTTGCTATAACCTTCTGAACATTTTTTATCCATAGTCAAACACCCACACACATAAATTAATTGGTATTCTCACAAATTTGAGGTTGAAGGTACCATTAAAACTTGGGCTTTGGAGCCTGCTAGAACTGGGCTCAAATCCTTTCCAGCTTCCTGGTTGTGTGACCCTAGGCCAATTTACTTTTTAAGTTTCAATTTTTTGTAAGGGATAAAAATGGTAATTACTTTGTAAGGCTTAAGGATCAAAATCTGTGGTGTATATAAATCACTGAGCACAGTGCCAGACACATAGTAAGGGTTCAATAAACACTGTTACTGTGTATGGCAAGTGCTTTTTCATAGGACTGAAAATTGGGAAGTTTATTTGACGAATGTTGCTCATTTTTTTTCGACGGTTATCCGTAAGAACTTGCTTTTCTAAAGCAAAGAACTGATGAAAGAAATTTTTGGTGCAACTCTCCTGCGTGCCCCCGACATCATTTGATGCCCAGAAGTGGACTTTCCAATAAAAACTTTTGTGACTCATGTCTTGTGACCAGAAAGCTCAACCGCGTTAGGTATTACACACTGCGTACACTTTTACTTTATCGTGCAATTGCTGGGGGCACGCCTTTAAGCTCGCTTCCCACAGTCGCGCCCCTCATCTCCTCTAGAGATAAGTCAGCAACAGAAGCCTATCCTCTTAGGAGCCTAGGAAATTTGATGGACTAGGGACGCCTCTGCGCGCAAGAGCAGGCGCGGGGCATGTGAGGTGCGCCCTAAGGGTGCACGCTGCAGGCAGAGGGGTCCTGCCAGAGCGCGGGCGGGAGGCTTCTCCCGGGGCGAACCTGGCACTTGGCTCTCCCCGATCTCCTTCCTAGGGCATCTTCGCCGCCGTCTGCAGCCCCACGATCCCTCGGCTTCCACTCCGCAGCCCCTACCAGTCCCATCCGCTCGCTTTCCTTTTTGGCATTGCCCTTTGCCCTCCCATGGAGTCATCTGTTTACTCTCCCTTCACTTCCAGTCACCCGTAGGTCACCCTCCCTCTACCAGTCACCCATTTTGTCCCCTCACCCTTCTCCCCTCACTCTTCATCTCTTCCCCGGGTTGCCTTCTTAGAGGACTCTGCCGACGGAGATGCTGCGGACCCCGCGGCCAGGGTCTGCTCCCCGGAGAACCCTCCGTCCACCTTTGCCCCCTCGGGGGCGCGGGAGGCAAGTTTCCGCCCAGTCCTCTCCCCAGTGACAGGACTTGGCGGCGGCCACGGCCTGAGAGGCGGAGGGAGAGACGGCCTGGCTCCCGAGCCCCCTCCCCTGCTCGCGAGCTCGCGCGGTCTGTGTCTCTCTCCGCAAGTGCGGAGACGCGGAGGAGGAGGAGGAGGAGGAGGGAATTGGGGGAGGATCTCCATTGAAATAAACAACCAGGCAGCAGTTATTAACACAGGAACATGGCGGCCGCAGCCTCAGCCACAGCTTCAGCGGCGAAGGTCAGCGCCGACGGCAGCCGGCACCTGACGGCGTGACCGACTCGAGCCGGTAACCGCGCCTTCCCTGGGGGCCGAGAGGGCGGGCGGGAGGCGGGCGGGGGGCGCCGCGTCCCCACCCCCGGCCGCGACTGCCCTCCTGCGCCGAGCCGTCAGCGCCGTGGAAAGGACTGTTTTTGTGTGCGGGGACCGCTGGCGGAGTGCGCGGAAAACGGGAGTTGCATCCCGGTGGCGCCGCGAAGCTGGGGAGTTGGGACTGGGGGGTGGGGAGGGCGGGAAGCGGCGGGGAGACGCGGAGTCCCTGGGAGAGAAAGGAGGCGCTCCAGCGCTTTGCGAGAGCTCAGGAGACGAGTCCCGGGGCGCGAGGCGGGCGGAGGCTGCAGCCCGCGGCGCCGGCTAGAGGTGAGCCGGGGCGCGGCGCGGAGGCCGGGGGCGCGGGCGCGGCCCCCACCCGAGGAGCGAGGCGCCGGCCGCCCATCCCGATGCGGGGTTGGCGAGAACCGGGTTCCTGCGCCCTCGTGGGGAGCGAGGCAGAGACGGGAAGGTGGATCCTGAGAAGGTGCATTCTTTAATGGAATCGCGCACGACTGCAGCGGAGGGTGGGAGCCGGGCAAGGGGAGGCAGGACTGGAGAAGTGCTAGGGGTGTGTGAAGGTGAAGCGCGTTGTCAGGGGCGGCGGGCAGGCTGGGACGCTGGGAGAGGGGTATCCGCGGCCCGGCGGGCGGGCCGGGCCCGTGTCAGCGCCGGGGCGGGGGACGAGGGGCGTCGCGCGCGGCGGGCGGCTGGGAAGGAGCTGCGGCGGGCGGGGCGGCGGTGCACTCGGGTCGTGCAGGCCCGGCCGCGGTGGGGGCGGGGAGCCGGGGGCCGGACCGCGGCGGCGCCGGGCTGGGCTCGCCCCAGACTTAACTTTCTGGGTGCGGGCATGTGTGCCGGAGGCGCGCTGGGGCCGGGGCTGGGGGCGGGAGGCGGTCCGGGAGGTTCCGGGTCGGCTCGCCAGCGCCCCCTTTTCTCTCCCCCTCTCCCCGCCCCCGAAGGGACAGGCCCTCAGGGCCCCAGGCGGGAAGCGGGAGGGGCCCTCCCGGCCGACTCGCGCCGGTAACGCCCCCGGCCCGGGGACACCTCCCTGGTTCCTCTGGGGGCTGCTGGGGGAGGGGCCGGGGTCGTCGCTGCGGGCTGGAGCTCCCCGCCCCTCGCCCCTCCGGGAGTCCCGGAGGCGCCTCTTCCGAGATCGGAGGTGGGTCGGTCCCTGGTTAGCTGGTCCCTCCCTCTCCCCCTCCCCCTAGTGGTTTCCGGGGCCTGCGGGACCGAGGGGCGGGAATCGGGGACCCAAGCCCCTGGCACCGGCGCGCAGCTGGACTGAGCCTAGCGCCTTCTGGGTCTGTCACTGATAGGGGAAACTTTCCCAAACCCGAGACCAATTATGAACACCTTCCTCCGCCACCTCGTCCTCTAATCCCACTCCCACTCTACCTCCTCCAACGCCTTCCCCTCCCACCGACCCGAATCTCGCTGCGTGTGACTGATGGGGCATTGAGCCAATCGAAGGCGGGGAGCTGACCTGCCGGGTGTCTGTAAGCCAATCGTGGGGACCGGAGGGAGGAAAGGGGCGGGTTTTGATCCGGACCAGTTAGAGCAGAGTTGCAAGCGGGGCGGGGGAGTCATGGAGACGCCGAGCTATCTACTCCTGTCTATCCCTAGTCACCAGTTCCTTGGTCTCGTGGATAGTGTCACTTATATCTGCTCCGACCCGGGGAAGCATGTAGTTTGCACGCGATTTTGTATTTCCATGGTACCATAAGCAACATTGTCTTTGACACGACTAAGTCTAAAGCCACTTGAGATGTGGCAGTAACTCTTGGAGGCCCGTTTCTAAAATGGGATATATTGTAGTGATCGTGTTGTGGACCTCAGCGCCCGGTGTATGTGCTGAGGATCATAGGAGTTATGTTTACGTCTACCTCTGTTTCGCTCAGTTCAAACTTCAGCGTGGCGACAGTGAAATTTGAAAGGGTACTCTGAAAATGAAGACAGCGGGATAGCTTATGCCAATGATTATTGGGAGTGTAAATATCATTGTTTATAATAGCTTCACTGATTCCTTGTTTAATTAGACCGCCAATTTCCAAAGTGCACTTGAAAGTTCGGCATTTAGGATGACAAAAAAAGTTGTGGTTTACTTTATGCATTTTTTTGTTTTTGTTATTTTGCTCTGTCTTGCGTAAACAAAATGAAGTTAGGAACCAAAGCATCACTATTTGAAACATAAAGCATGGTATTTAAGGAACAACGCTAGTCAAAGAATATATTTGTCTACAGAGAAAAAGTCTGAGTAAAATGTAGTTTGCCACATTACTCCCACACAGAAAGAGTCATAAAAATAAATTATTTCAGTTTTTTCTTAAACACTGCTGAGTCGTACAGTGTGTGGGTACTTTTCTGGTTTATTAGACATCTTTGGTTGCTTTTTGCTGTTAAATTCAATCTAGAGACTTTCTCAACTCCTGACTTAAGAATACGGAGCATAGGTCTTTGCTTCTCTATGAAGATCACAGGTTGCTGGGCAGGAATAGCAGTCTTTTGAAAAGACAGCAGCCTGTTACAGCGCTGTGTGTGTGTGTGTGTGTGTGTGTGTGTGTGTGTGTGTGTGTGTGTGTGTGTGTGTGTGTGTGTGTGTGTGTGTGTGTGTGTGTGTGTGTGTGTGTGTGTGTAAAAAGACGGCAGCCTGTTACAGTGCTCTGTGTGTGTGTAAAAACAGCAGCCTGTTACAGTGCTGTGTGTGTGTGTGTGTGTAAAAAGACAGCAGCCTGTTACAGTGGTGTGTGTGTGTGTGTGCGTGTGCGTGTGTGTGTGTGTTGTGAGTGAACTCTTGTTCTTTGTTGGTGAGGTTAGTGCACTCTGACAGCAGCAAGGCTCTTTTCCCAACTGGCATTTGTAAAATCTTTGGGAGTTCGAAGAATGAGTAATAATAAATTGAGATGAATCCATTCATTTGTGATAAGTGTCCCATGAATTTAACTAATCTTGGGAGGGTTTTTTTAATTTGAGGTATTTTATGTGATGATATTTATTCTATACTGTTTTCTAACACTTACGAATATTGGGTTACTAAGAAGGAGCTGAAGGGGACTTAGTTTTGGAGAAAGGTATTTACCACACCCTATATATATGTTCTGTCATAATACACCATTTTAAAATTTATAATGTGAATTCCCAATCTGCTGTAATTTTGAGTGTTTATGTAGAACAAAAATTAATTGCATTTTGTTGTAGTCCTTAAGGTGTTATTTTAGTGTTAAAACAGTAAAAACCTCGAAGATAAATCATTCAGTTGCCAAAAGTAGAGTTTTTAAAATTAAACAACATTCAAAATTTGACAACATTCAAAACCCCCAATAATTAGTTAATTTAGGTCTGATGGCCACTCTGACGTGTGCCCTTCTCTTTTGTATGCTCAAGAGCAATACATTATTTACTTAATTCCCTACAACAATCCTTGAAAATGTTCTCAGATTCTTGGTGGTAGAGAGGCAAGTCCCCTAATGCCTGGCTTGGGGGGGAAAAAACCTCTCAAGCATATGGAGACATCTAGAAAAAGATGTGCATCGTCAGCTGTGATTCCATTGTGTGCTCTCAGACTGGATGTGAGCCTTCTTCCTCCTGGGAATTTCAGTCCTACCAGAGGAGTTCTTTGACTTTTAGATGTCAGAATACTGAGCAGAGGTTAGAAAAGAGCTCACCAATTATAAATTTAGAATTTTTTAGATAGTTTGGCTCTGATTTTAATCCTTGGGTTAAATATAATTTACATGACTTTAGAGGAGCATATTACTGGAAATGTAAAATGATAGGAATGGAGAGGAACTTGGGCTCTGGTATGAGGTAAAGCGGTAATGCTCCTTGCTTGGCTTTATCTGTGGTTACATCTTATTAAAGCTTTCCAAGTCTCAGAATCAAGGACATGTGAGCAGTGCTTTGATTACACAGCCTGTATTTAAGAATGCAGTGCCTTAGCTGTTTCAAATCACTTCAGGTTGAAATGTGACCCATAAGTTGACAGCTTGGATTTCTTAGAAAAAATTGTATTGTGTTGGGTTTATAAGTGATTCTTTTAAGCAGTCCTTAGGATGTTGGATAGCAAAAAAAAAAAAAAAAAAGGGTGGGGTCTCTAAACAGTTTTCTGGAATATTAGTTTCCTGAAATGCAGTGTGTCCTTATTTGATCTTTTGAACATTATTGTGTTGTGGTTGAAGTTATATTTAAAAGTATAATTAATGCTTAGCTATTTTGATGGCAAAACTGCTATTTATGAAATTACTAGCTTTTCAGTATTTTGTGTTTATATTTTGTTTGGTAACTTATGTTGTTATCTGCTCTATCAATTTTAAATGAAGAGAACAGGAGGGAGAAAAGTCACTGCTTTAAGGTATTGGTCTTTTATTGCAGTAAATTGTAAAGTCAGTGGTGAATCAGAATCTTCTCCCCTAATGAAAAATCAGACTATATTTACACACCAATAATGAAAGCCATTTAAGGGAGCACAGAACAAAACCCTGTTCTCCTTGGTATTTCAATCTCATTTTGCCTGTATGCCTGTTTTCTAAACAAAAAAGATGTTCTAGGTGTTCATGTGTTTATTTATTTTTTTGTCTTAAAGGCTTGTGGAAGGGTTTGTGAATTGCAAACTATAGAAAGAATATTATGTTATATTACTCTTTAAAATCTATTAAAAGTAGTGTCTGGGAAAGCTATAAAATACAGTTTCAATGTCACAGGCCCTCAATTCAGACAGCATAAAGGAAATACATACTTTATGAATTCTAGATGCTAATTTATAAATAGAGGTAAGACTGTAACTTCTGTGCGTATTTTAAAAGCTGGTGTAGTTTTTCAGCTATTGTGAAACTGAGGCAAACTGACTGAAAAGAAGTGGAGATCTTAAAGGTAAACTTGTATTATGAAAGTAACTGAAATGAGACGAGGTAGTCTCTTCAGGTAGATCATTGTACAATGGCTTTTAGAGCTAAGATTTTATGTTTATCCTATGAAATGTTCATCAGTGACCACATTTCTGGCTGGGATGACATAATGCAATCCTGGAAACGTTGATTCTGGGACAATTTTCTGTTGGTGCCCTAGTTGGAAATTTCTAGAGAATTAATTAAATAAGCAGTGAACCTATGGCAATATTGTTCACTTAGCTGCTTTTGAAGGTTTTGCACATGGTATCTTAGCTCTAAGAAAGAGGAGAGCTGCTTATACGTAGAAATTGTTAGCAACTAGTTACTTTCAGTTGATAGATATAGAGACTTGAATACAATTTTTACTTTGGGCCTCGATTGACAGATACATGGAGAATTGAAGTTAGATTAATTCTGGTATGGTTACGTTTTTTGGCAGCCAATTATGAACTCTTTAAGAAGAGTTCCCAATGGCCAACTTAAATCTCATTTTGGGTTTTTTAGATCTGGTCTTTGCATTCTTGCCTTATTTAACTGTTGTTTCATTTATTCAGTTGTTTATTTGATGAATATTTGAATGTCCTGTCCCAGCATTGGCAGTTTACTTTGATAGTAGTACAAACCATCCCTTACAATTCCTGTGATGAAAGAGGGAACACAGAGTGGGTGATGATTTTTTGGTAGAGGAGGATGTGGAAAGTGACATGTGCACCTTAATTCTCAATTTGCTTTGGTACTACAGATCAGTTCTTTTCTTGTGTGCAATTTTGATTATCAGAAAATTCTGTTTGATTTGGGTTTGGATTTTTTTTCTCCCTGTAAGGAGGATTATGTTTATAATAAAACAGCTTGGTAAATGTCCCCTTGACTGATCAGATTGCGATTAAATAGATTTCTTCTAATGAAGTATGAATATTATAATTAGTTTTTTTTTTTTTTACTTCCTCTGAAATCATGGTGTGTGTGTGTGTGGTCAGGATGGTAGTCTTTAGTTCATTGAATGTGACGGAAATCACTTGAGGGACCTCCCATTTCTGTGGATTGTCTGTGCAATGCTGCTACTTTGAGGCTAACATATTCTGGCCATTACCCACCCTGGGTTTCTTCTGAAGGATGGTAAGCTCTCTTGTACAGCCTTCACAGGTGTTCTGCTTTGGTGGTCAGTTTTTCTAGATGTAACTCATTCTTGCTCTTGACTGGTATGTCTGTACTGTGAGAGTAACAACAATACAACCTAAATGATAATAGTAGCTATCATTGAGTGCCATTATCCTGTTAGGGGCTGTTTGAGCTGTGCTCCATTATTTCATTCTTGCACAACCCTATAAAGTATAAGTTAACTCCATTTTACAGAAGCAGTTGAAGCTTAAAGGGGATTAAGTCATTGTGCCTGTGAGCAAAACTGGGGGAAAAATTACCTTTGACCAGTGAGTGAAAAAACTTCATAAATATCAGAGGGAGGTGAGTCTGAGAATGTCTTCCTGTTAGGAATCTGATAAAACTGGATGTTTTCAGGCTTCTTCTATGGTTCTCAGTTTAGTTGTTTAGTCCATAAAAAAGGATGAATAGATTTGAATAGTTCCAGTCCTATAAATTATATCAATAGATAGCCCTCAAATCCTTGCTTCAAGGCAGGCCTCTACCTGGACAGATACTACTTATCTGCAGCTTTTTTTTTGCCATCAGGCCAGTGGTTAACAATTCTTAACTTGCAGGATTCTTTCTTTTAGTTTTCAGAAAAATAAGAGCTGTAATGGATGAAGTACAGACAACTAACATTTGCTGAGCCCTTACTAAAAACCTGGTGCAGGGTGTGCTTTTGTAAGTTGCGCCCAGTAGCACAGCGAGGTAGGTAGGAACTCTTGTTATCATTCCTCTTACAGTTCAGGAAGTGGAGGCACAGAGCTGTCGCCTTGCCAAATGTCACACAGCCAGACTTCTGGAGAGGAATTTGAACCCAGGAAAACATTATCCCTTAGCCCTGTCCCTTTAACTTGTGTTCTTAGTAGCTGGTAGGCTACACTTCTCTCAGCGTAGTGTGGATGTGTCTTAGCCAGTGCTTTGTTGAGCTAACAGATCAGTAATTCTCCACTGGGGAAATGGGGAAGGATAGGAGTGTATTTGGAAAAAGCATATTCAGGTTGCCCATTGTTTTGCACAAAAGCTCAGAAAATAAGGTCAAGAAAACTTGATTGTGGGGGATAGGTAGAAAACAGATTGAGAGAGCATTATAGGGAATATAGGTTTAGAAAGGATGAAACACTGATACAGATATTTGGCTTCTTATTTCTTTAAAATGTATTTACTTCTAATATGTGTAATAATTAGGTGGTGACTGTGTGATCCATGTTTTGAAGATTTTTTTGCAATCCGTATAGCATGGATGACTTGGTGTCGAGATATTGTAGTCCCAAAAGGAGGCTGGTAATATATTCAGTCATCTGACTTCAGCTCTGCTATTTGTGGAATTCTTCTGTCTGCTCAATTGTTTGCAGGGAGCGAGGAGAGCTTTCAGGGAACTCTCTCACCTATGCACGTGTAGGTATCAGCATGCACTGCTTTTGTGGTCCAGATGCTGGGGACTGCAGACTTGTTGTCACGGATGAAAATGCAGTGCATGTTATTTTCTATTCATTTAGTGTGTCCATATGAAATGTGATCCCACATCTTCCAAGGCTTAACTTGCAGAGTGTGAGTTGTGGAAGTTCCTGTGCCTGACTGATCTCTCTGCCCGTTGAAGGACTCGTCTACATGAAGCTTCTCTTTTCTAGCAGATTATTTCTGCTTATAAAGCAGCTCATGAATCAAAGATGAAATGACTTCCCTGCCTTTGGTGTTACAGTAGCTTTTGTTAGAATATTTAATATTAATTTATCTTAAAATTTCAGATTCCATTGTTAATATGCTTAATAATACAAAGCTTTCAGTTTTTGTCAAAATGTAAATTAAGAAATTGAATTGCATTATCTTAGAAGAACCTATATCTTTACTTGAGTCATTTCTAGGCCATTGTTAGAGTCAAGTGACATGGAAAATTTAGGTAGTTACATGGATAACATGAAAAGAAAAATTTAATGTGCTTGTATATATATTCTCTCTATATATAATTGTTCATAAATATGTTTATTAGGTAATCATCTCTGGTTATGGTTGGCACATAGGTGGCAAATTCTTTGGCGTGTGTATTTTTTTATATTCCTAAAGTATATGAAAACTCCTTACTAAAAATCTGAATGTCAGGAGTATATGAATTTCTACAGATTTATATAATAGCATTTCTTGATACTGCAGAGTCTGGTTGTGATAGTTACAGAGACAGGCACTGGGGTCTTGAGGGTGCTTGAGGCGGCTTTGCTGTCCTGTGCCTGCCGCCTGTGTGGATGTGGGCTAGGGTGTGCTGTGCACTAAGGCTAATAAGCTCCAGCATGGCTCAGTACTTTGAAGTGAGGGTGGAATGATAAATAATGGCACAACTTCAGATACTTCAGTTTGGGTGTACATTTTGTCCTTCTTCTTTCCTGGCTTTCTCAATTTTTTTCTTACTGTTGAAGATGGAAGATGGGTGGCAGTGAAGGGAGCACAGTCAGGTTTACGGGGTCAGTCTGTTACTCTCATTGAGTTTCACTTATGATCATGATCTACAGTTTCTCTCTTTATCAAACAGATTTGCTCTGCTAACAGCGCTTCGTGAAGAAGCGCTCTGTTTGTTCGGAAAGCCATCAGTTGGAAACAGGCCACTTCCAGGCATGGCGCCGTAATGGGCCCGTTTGTGCTTGGAAGTTGGTTGGTTGCTAGACAACATGGTGGTCCAGCGGACTTGGTGGCTGAGCCTCTGCTGTCTAATAGGATCTCTTGGATTGAGTATTACATTCCCTAGCGCTTATGTATTTTATTTCTCCCTGTTTAAGGAAATTGTCACAGACTCCGTAATGTTAGATGTCTTGAAAGTGTTCATTAGATTCAAGTGGTCAAATGGTGTATGTTGGAAATATGAAGGTGATTTAAAATTGGTGAAAATTATAAGCAAACCCCTAAAGTCTTAGGAGTGCCTGCCTCTTGGAGTTTGTGGTAGTGTATTGTATTTTCAATTTCTGCAATTCTATTTTGAGACATTATATACCAGGTCTCCTCATTGCTGTTTAATATTGTTATCATAATCCCTTAAGGCTTTTCTGTAAAAGTGTGATGTAAAAATATTTATTCCGTTAAAAAAAAATGTCATTTTATTGTATTGCACCACCAGCGTCTTTTCTAAATAAATAGGTATAAATCATGGAACCCAGTGTAAGAAATGGAATTAACATAAAGATTTTTTATTTATGCTGCATTATCTTGTATTATAAACAAGAGCTGTGTACAATTAAGAATTCTAATAAATGAAAGGCTTTAAGCTTTAGACAGAACACAAGAAAATGGCATGATACTCATAGTGAACTGAACATAGTGACAGCAACAATTGACAGGGACAGAAATGGACAAAATGCCTGGACTTGAAGGACATCAGAAAACAAAACTGAGGCATTGTCCTTTTCTGGTTAAAGGACACGTGTAAGACAACAGCGTTCTTGTAAGCACTGTTGATCTCATTGTAATAGTAAATATTCTCACTTTGAGAAAAGGTATTCATGACGAAATAGAGTCAGGAGAAGGGAGCCCCAGATTTTCAGCACCAGTCGAGAGAAGCCCTGTGCAGGAAGGATCTGGGCCTGGTCACATCTACCTGGCCCTGCATGTTGGCTGCAGGGGAGCTGGCCACCTGCAGGGATCCTGATTTTCACTAGAAGAGGCCCTCAGCTATTTTCTTCCTCTTTTCACTCATCACTGTAGGCAGCTGCTGGAAGAGAAGGAAGAGCCTGTGGTAGATGGAGCATGGGGTGAGTCCCAGGGCACTGAGGTCCCAGGTGCTCACCTGCACTATTGTTTTCTGCATTGGAATCTCCCACCAGAAGCTGGCTGGCTGTCATGTGTAGTTCTTCTGATCTCTGCATCCTTAATTCTGGAACAGGAAGGCAGTGCTGATGGCCTGTGCCTTTGAAGCACCACTGAGCCCCACAGCCCTTCCACCTCCGTGCTCTGTATTACCGTCCTGAGCATGTGGGAGGTTCCTTTCCCTTTTGCAGGTGAGAAATGAGGGGACTACTCTACCGAAGAGCAGATAGACTAGATGAGGCAGGGGAAGGCCTTCTGGGGCTTGTGATTGTCAGGGCTGTGCTTCTTGGCTTTCACCTGGCTTGGCCTTCAGAGGAATGAGGGAAGCCAATGCCTTCTCACCAGGTGGTAGAGTTTTCCTGGCTGTGCAAGCCCTTTTCTATTCCTTTTTTGAGAAATTTCCTACTGAGGTCTCAGGTGTCTGTACCAGCTTCACTCCCAATTTTCTGCACCTGCCTCAATTGTTCATAGATGTTTACTCTCTTCAAGAAAGGGACGGAGTGTATAATGGTGGAAAAGACAGGAAAGTCATTCAGAAAGAAACTGGAGGCAGTCTAGAGAGGAGTTGTGTTGAATCTAGGCTTTTAAAGAGGTTAGGACCATGCAGATGGAAAATAATCAGTGCACAAGAGTAGCCTTGACTGAAATCTATAAATGATTGAAGGTATATACAAAATAAATTCAAAGTAGCAGGTACGTATCTTTTCGGCATGAAAGAGTTTAAGGACATACTACTGGGTTGTCAGCTTACGTACTTGTTACTTTAAGTGGAATAAGCTGCTTGTACAGACTTTTTTTTTAAGGTTTAGATAAATGAAGGATTATTTCATAACATGTTAGTAAATTAGAATGCTTGATATACTTCCTTTGAAATTTAATATCAAGGAGAAAAACCATGGACTAAAATGCTTTGACAAAACTGGCATTAAAATTTGTCTATTTTGTTGTATAAAAATGCTTAAAATGATTGTATGCATTGGCTTGTCTGAGTGAAACAAGTACAGTGGAAAATTGTACCTGTTTTCTTACTGTTTTGCAAAAATTGGAGGAATAGAGTGGAGTGAGAGAGAGAGGGAGTATGTGTCTGTTTTCATTCATTTTCCCTCTTCTTCCAAATAGCATATAGAACAGCTTTAAGGGTTTCATTTTTAAACTGTATTTTGGATTGATTTAACAAATTCTCTTTTAAGGGAAGTCATTAATAGATTGATCTTCCCAAAATACCCTTTTATAATAATATAATTTGCCAGTCTATCACTACAAAACGATATTTCTGCACACCTACCAAATAGGTCTGTGTCTTACACCAGCTTTTGACTCTGTTAGTCTGTTCTTCGTGACCTCCTGTGAGCATGTGTTAACTATACAAGCTATTCCCTTTGATTTGCCTAGAGAAAATGAGACATTCTAAACTTTAGGAAGCAATCCTTTATATAAACTCAGTTTATTGGGGGTTTATATTACTGATCTTAGTTAATAGCAAAATATACAATCAAAAAGATGGGGTCCAACAATATTCAAAGTTATCAATAAGGTGCTTATTAACATTGATTACAGATTTTCAAAAAAATGTTCTATAGAAAAAGAAGGAAGTCTCCTTACCTGAAATCAGAAACACTAGAGACTTAAATTTTTGGTTTTGTTGCTTCAGTAAAACTGAACATTTTCCACACCCGGGCTTATTAACTTTTCTCCTGCAGAATATTTTGACACTATGGTAAGAAGAGGGATTAGTAATCTCTGTTTATAGTGGAAAGAGGAGAAAAAAGGTAAGGGAAATTCAGTAGTTCTAGAAAGGTAATAAAACAAAACCAAACACAAAGAAAGTATACCAGGATTGACACTTAAATACTTCAACTGAAGAAGTGTTAAAAAAGAATGAAAGTGCCACTTGAAGGGCTGGTGGCTCAGTAGATAATGAAATTATACAAGTATCCAAAGAGCAAAGCCCTACAGTCCACGCATTAATAATATACTGTGACAACACTTGCAGAAAATATTCTTAGCCTTCTTACCAAATCTCTACTTAAACAACAGTTCCTTATTTTGTGGGATCATTTTATTTGCAGATTGAGTTAGAAGGTTATCGAGAGAAGGTTATCATCTCTTCATGTTGTGTCACCAGCCAGTTATGTATTAAGTAGTAGAAACAGTATACAAGTCAGGTGGAAAAGCAGGGTGGTGCTTTGTGATGGGCAGTGTCACCGATCTCTCTCCCTCTCTCTCTCTCTCTTGGATCCTGTGATGCTTCAATAATGGAGTAGAACAAATGGCTAAGTAACAACTACTTCAGTGCTGTACATGCTTTCTCTTTCTTTCTCCCTCTTCCCCTCTGTGTTGTGTGTGTGTGTGTGTGTACTAGATGAACTATTTGAATGTAAGTTACAAATGACCCTTTATCCATAAAGCACACATTGCTGTAAATTAAAGGCATTATCTTATATAACCACACACAGTATTACTATTAAACCTAAGAACACTAATATCATTAAATATCAACTCTGAATTTTTCCATTTGTCCCCCCCAAACTGTCAGAGCTTTGGGTTTCAAACAGGATCTAATCAAGTTCACTCATTGCATTTGGTTCTGTAGTCTCTTTTAATATTAAACAGTTCCTCTAAGTTTTGATTTGTTAAGACATTGACTTTTTAAAATGTTTATTTCTTTAAATTAAAAAATTTTGATTGTGGTAAAACACATAAAGCCATCTTACTCATTTTTTAAGTGCACAGTTCAGTAGTGTTAAGTGAATTCACATTATTGTGTAACCAGAAGTGTTAGGAAATTAAGTTGTTAAATATATTAATGGATTTGGTCATGGCTGAAGACCTTTTCTTGGCCTATCCTTTCTGAAGTCCTTTTAGGTCTGGGCTTAGAAATACTTCCTATAAATACATCATAAGGAAATATACCTCATGCTATGAGGGATGCAAACACAGAGTAATAGTATCAGCCTGTGAGAATGTTTGCAGCAGAGAACTGGAGTTTTTTCCTCCTAAGAAGTGGTAGATTTCTGTTTTAGGCACAGGAGGGGGTTGAGATTAAGACACTGATTTTATAGGACACTTGACTGAGTAGAAAACTTTTACTCAAATACTTTTTTGGAGTAACATTGTAGAAATATTCTATATATGTATGTACATACAGAAACATTTCCTGGGGTTTTTTGGAGTGTGGCAACTTGAGTTTCTTTTTCTTTAAAAAAAAATTTTTTTTTTAGTTTCTTGAATTCATTTGACTAATCCATAATTTTGAATTGGAAGGTTTCTATTTCCTTTCTCTTTTTTTTGCAGTATCTTCATTTGTTCTCCCTTCTGACTTTTCCTATCTGATTTTCAGCTTTAGTGTCTTTTTAACCTCCTCATCCCTTTCCTATTTGAGAACCTTATCAAAGCATAGTAGAGCCCTTTCTTCCCTTATGAATCACAGTGGAGATCTGAGGTTCATTCTCACTTTGAGAAATAAGAGTGTAAAGGTAAAAATCATTGACAGACATGCAGTGCACACCAGAGAGGTACTGGTTAGTCATTGCCTAATCCAGTAGAGAAGTGGTAATTATTCTTAATGTAGGTCTGGAAGCCTCAGTGTAAGCATTGTGGGTGGGAAAAACACCAGCACTCAAAGAAAACAAATAACACAAGAATTGTAATAATCCCAGGATAACTCTCAGCTTGAAAATTTTAGGCTTCAGAAAAAAAAGCAAAGACAAAAACTGAAGTTTTCTTCTTGTACTCAAAGTAATACTCTTGGAGGTGGAGCATTGTTAGGCTAATGGCCATGGATCCTGCACTGCATCTCCTTGCCCCCCAACAAAAAAACCCAAAACATGCTACTCAGGAATAATGAGAATTTATCTTGAATTAATATTTAAACTGGGATATATATGCTTAGGAGATATAAAGAGACAGTAGGAATGGAAAGAAAAGTGGGATTGTACATATAGGCCTCTTTATTTAGCAAATACAGGCAATTTTAAGATGATGAGAATTTAAAATAAGTGACTCCGAAATCCTATTTTTCTGATTGTTGTTTTTGCAAAACTTTCCTGAAATGCCTTACAGACATACTAGATGCTATCCTCCTTGTTCTTGTCATTTTATATATATTGCACTGCTTTTAAAAAATGTTGGCATATACAACAGAAGGAAATACAGCAACAGACTCACAGAGTCCAAGAAGGGACTAGCAGTTACCTAAGGGAAGGGGTGGGGAAGGATGGGGAGGGAGGGAGGGAGGGAGAAGGGGGATTAAGAGGCACTGTAATCTCCAATCACAATATAGGTAGGTCAAGGGGAAGGTAATGCAGCACAGAGAAGACAAGTAATGGCTCTATAGCATCTTACTATGCTGATGGACTGTGACTGCAATGAGTTGGGTGGGAGACTTGATAATATAGATGAATGTTGAAACCCACAGTGATGTTCATGAGAAACCTTCATAAGATTGTTTATCAATGATACCTTAATTAAAAAAAAATGTTAGCATATTGGAGAGGGTGGGACAAAAGGTATTGTAGTTGCATTTCTAAGGGGCTCTGTGCTATATCCCAAGCAGAGATGGTAGCAGCTTGTCAGCTGGGATGGAGGTACTTCAGGATTCTGAAATGTAACCAAAACAGGGACATTAAGGGCAGCGGAGCTGGGGCAGGGCCAAATATAATATAAAAAGGTGGTATTTTTGTAAAGCATCGTTATATAAAATCCTCAGAAAATGAGTCCTTGTGTATCTAATTTTTTATTCCTTTAAGCAGCTCAAATATTTAGATTAGTCATTTAGGAGATAATAGTTTTAAAGTATGAACTATTTTTCTGTTTTCTAAACTGATTTGAAATGTGCTAAAATTCACTGAGGTCTGTGAGATATTCTGAGATATTGATCTGTTTGTCTCTCCAATAAATAACTGTAAACCACAGGCCCCACACTGTGGAACTCTGGGTAACTCCTGGACTTGCCTTTTTCTCTCTGTGTGTGTGTGTGTGTGTGTGTGTGTGTGTGTGGTTAATAACAGTCCTTTTTCTCCTTTCTGCTTTTCTGCATTTTATCTGCTGTGAGTTTGGAAATCAGATAACCAGGTTTGTTTGTTTATTCAGCAAAAATTTAATGAGCATTTCCTATATATACCAGACAATGAAAATACAAAGACTTAAAAAGAAATGGCCCTGTTCCTTGAATAACTCACAATTTAGGGAAGGAAGAGTCATATGGATAAGTAGTTACAATATATGCATTAGAATAGAAAATTAGAGTAGAGGGCCAGGAATACTTTATGGGAGCAAACAGTTCATTTTGTAAGGTGAGGAAAGGCTTCAGCTGCTGTGGTGTTTGATTTACACCTCAAAGGCTGACTGAGACTTCCATCAGAGAAGAGGGAATGAGAGAGTTGTGTTCATAGGATGAAGATAGAAAATGTTATAGTATGTTGCTACTTCCTTCTATTTTACATGCACTTTTATTAGTAAGATCTGCAGGAGACTCTGAAACTCTTAGCACTAAAGCTAGCAATGTAACTTTAGAGCAGAGAATTTGGGACATTTAGTTTGAATGTTTAGAAAGGAGCCCTTTTATTCTTGTGCCTTTTCATTTCTTGCTTGTATTCTGTATTAGGGAGTTCTGCTTGCTGTTGCTACATAATATACCAGCTTAAACGTGGGGGCATTATGCTCACAAATGTTTCTGCTCAGGATTGGGAAGGGCATGATGGGTAAGCTTATCTACATCGTCCTGCCTGGCATCTCAGCTCGGGAAGACTGAAAGCCTGGGCTGAGTCAGCACTCTTCACTGGTATCAGTGGGAAGCTTGCTCACTTACATGCCTGGAGTTTGATGGAGGCTGGTGGCTAGGCCCTCAGCTGAGTTAAGGCTAGAATAACTCCACATGGCTTCGCTTGAGCTTCCTCACAGCATGGTAACATTCTTAAACTGTATCTAATGGGATTTTAGATAGATGGGTTGAAGAACTTACTGATAAAAACTTAGACTTTTGTTTTTTAACCAGAGGGAAATTTGTATGATTTAAAAGTAACCTTAATAATGATTAAGTATATATTGCCTATGGTTAGACCTGTTTCCTTAACCGAGTGATTTAATGTTTCAGAGTCCCAATTTCTGTTTTTGTTGAATGGGAATAATAATAAAATACACAGAGTGGTGAGGATCAAATAGAAGGTTTTACTATTAATGAAACCAGAATGAATTAGATGATTTTCTGTTTATCATTAAGGAGGATTGCAGGACATTAGTTAATCTTCCCCAAATTTTTCTTTAAATTCTGTAATTATCTTTCTCAAATAGAGAAAAATGTGGCCTTTTATTATTTTCCTTTCCTATTCATGTATTTACTGTGTAGAACTCTTGATTAAATGATAATCACATATATTTTTGGACTGTTGGTTTTACCAGAAATGTTTCTAGGGAGTTAGCCCTGAAAGCCACTTCTGATATGAGTAATAATTAACACAGGCCCCTCTGAAAGCTCCTGAATGGTGCTGCTTCAGCAGATCATGTCATAGATTAAGTAGCTTTTTAAAAAGTTACTGCTTTTCATGTGGTGGGAGTATTGATGATGGAGTTCTTATTCAGAGTCTCCAGTCCAAATTTTGGAGTGCATGTATTGTCTGCTTTGCTTATCAAAATGGAACTTCCATGGTCTTATTGAGACTTAGAAAAGTATGGGTGGGTCTTTTGCTTCTTTAAAGAGACTCTTCAAGTGACTCTCATAGGTATGGTGGGAAGCTGGAGTTGAAGGTACTCTGGTCATGGTCTTGAGCCGAGGTACGGGCATGGAACCCTCCTTCCAATGGGAATACCAGGAACCTGAGATGAGTAGAGGGTTAGGGGCAGTTAGTTTGGAGATTACCAGTCAAGACTGCTGTCAGTGTCCATGTACTATTTGAGCTCACTCTTTCATGTTAAGAAATATCTCAGTAGAAGAAAGATAAGAAAACCACACACCAAATTAACTATAATGACATTTAAAGTACCACCAACCATAGACTAACCTTTTGGGAGAGGCATTTCAGTCTTAAGGATAAAATGAAAGTAAAATCTTTCAAGATCTTGTCATTAGTTCATAGTCACTTTTGTGAGATGATGTCACTGAAGGGCAGCAGTAGGGCTGTAAAACTCTTCTAAGAGAATTTACTAATAACTGGTGGCATGCTGTGTTGGAAGATGTTAATATTACATATCCTGCAAACTTTGGAGTTCTTTTGAGTGCAGGAGTTTTTAATTGTATGAAGTTGGTTTGGAGTAGCATTTTAGAGAGGCGTTGTCTGAATTGTGGTCTGCCTCCATCATTTGAACAAGTGTGACATTGTGTCCCAATTTCCTTAAATGTTCACTGTTATTATCATTACTTTGGATTTCCTTCATGATCAGTGTTAAACACATAATTGGTGTTCAACAGATCTTGATTAGTTATTTGGGATTGCAATGCAGAGTAGAATATTTTAGTTTCAAGTTGAGCTTGATTCAAGGAACTACTTAGGATGTAATCCCGAAGACTAGAACCACTTATTTGAGATTATTTGTGGTTAAGATTTTTAAGCTACCTTCCTTTATCAGTTAATGCATGTTCTAGAAATACAAAGTGCTCTGCAGCACTCTGTGTGACAGAGTCTGTAAGGACACAGTAGTTGTCAGCTGTTAAGTAATTGTGTTACTATTCTGATTATAGAATGATAATAATCACATAATGTTTTAGCACCTAGTAGGTCTAATTCAGTGATTCTCAACATGTGGGATTGGGGAGAACAAAATTATTTGATATATCATTTGGTCTACCCACATTCTTGTCTTTTACAGCCATGTGGTCACTTGGTAATTGAAGGTGAAGCAGGTGACTGCTGTTTATGCAGAAGATTGAGACTGAGGGTGATTTAAGTCAATAGGGTTGAAGCTCCATATGTTTTGGAAAAATTGGGGGGGTTATTTTTAAAATTATTCGGAGGTGGTGGAACATTTTAATTATATTAAAAATATCAGAAAAATAAAGTACATAAAATTCACCCTTGTTTTCAATGCTTGTTTGACATATCTAAGTATTGATCTTAGAAGTGAACAATGGTATTCTCTACAAAGAGATTATACTTAGATTTCTTAAAGAAATATCTAGTGTTGGAATCACTTGACTGGTTTTGATTATTATTTAAAACCCCTTTCTTTTGAGATAATTACTACATAAGGCTTGAGGGTTTTTTTTTAGACTAGTTCGGACTGTGGCTTAAAATACAGTAATTTCCTCAGAAAAAAATGAAGGTCTTGTTAAGAATGGTTGGCTATAATGCACCAAAATCAGGTATTTGTTTTTCTTGGAGCTTGAAGCTGTAATCCTGTAATAGGTGCTACAAAACCACTTGAAAAAACCAAGGAAAGCCAAGTCCCTTTAGTCATTCTCCACCTCAGTGGTCTTCATTGTACAGTTTAGTTAAGTCTAATCATTAGTAATAGTTTTGTTTCCCATAGGGATAAGTTGACTCTTGAATTTTTCAGTATCTGGCCTATTCCACAGATAAATTGACATTTCACAAACTGTAATGAAGAATGCCTGTATTCACTTAGGTTTGCCCACATTTACTACCACAAATGGAGTACACTCATTTACATAGAGATGATGGCAGACTTTATATAGCTAAATTCCCTAATGTGGAATTTCTGAATCCACAGGGAGAGATGAGATAGTTACAGTTACCAGTAAAGAACATTCAGAAGCTCTGTTTATGAAGTTAAAAGGAATAAATGCCTTCTGTTATTAGTAGAGTGTGAACAGAGCATTTGTGAATAGCATAAAGGAAATTTCTAGAATGATTGTAATCTACCTCTACCTATAGAATATAACCATTTAAAAATGGTTGGTTTAAAGGACTCCGATTTAAATATGTAAATCTCAGTAACACCGTTATACTTCAGACTTAACATCATTACTTCACTTTCAGTCAAGCTTCTGACCCTGGGTCTCTCTTCAATGGGTAATTACAGGTTAAGGAACTAAAGCAGAAGGAGATGACAATTCCAGGTCTAGCTCCTCCTTGGTGAACATTTTTCCTTTTAGGTCTTATTGTTGCACATTCACATGGGAAATAGTGGAACCTCATTTACTGCCCAACCCTCTTCATTTCCCTGTTGCCTTAGTCGCTTGGCAGGACTTTTCTGGAAGCACACAGCTGTGCACTATATCTGAAACCCTGTTTGTCTTGGTGCTGCTCTATCTAGTGTTTACCCTTTCGGATAGATGTCACTGAACTGGATGTGAAAATTCACTATCTTTCTACCATTTTCCTTAGTTTTTCATATTTGTTTTTAATCTTGAAAAAAGAGCATTAATTAGTAAGTCAAATGAGCTATTCAGTCAGAGCTGTGGAGTGCCATCTGTAGTTTGATGTGCCATATCAACTCATATTTGAGCTTTTAGCAGGAAAAGTGATACAAAATTGCAAGGCATTATTATTAACACAGCTGATCCTACAGTGAACCAGGGTTAGAAAATGAATCTTGGGGAACAAACTGCTTTTTCCATATCAGTTGTATTACCTTTCTGAAACATGTGATAACATTTTGTAATTTACTAGTTGGTACATATCAGTTTGCTATCTTGAAATGCAACCATGCCCTAACTTGAATCAGACCCATTTTAACAAAGAAATTAATTTCCATTCAGAATAGATATATGCTAACTTCCCTCCCTGGTTCACCTTCTGGAATTCCTTGGCAACAGTATCTAATAGCTGCATTTTGATTTCTAGATAGAGTTGGTGGGCCTGGAGCAACAAATACTCAAGCTTTCCCAACATGGAATCTTACTGTTTATTGGTCATCCATGACTTCATTATATTGCGGCCAAGATATAATTGACATATAACATTGTGTTAGTTTGGTGGGCAACATAATGATTTATATTGCAAAGGGATTACCACAGTAAGTTTAATTGATGCCCATCATCACATAGTTAACATTTTTTTCTTGTGATGAGAACTTGTAACTTCTTTCATGTAATACATTTGGATAACTATAGTCACTATGCTGTTCATTGTGCCCCCAGAACTTAACTTGTCTTAAAACTGAAAGTTTGTACCTTTTGATGACCTTCACCCATTTGCCCCACCCTCTATTGACAGCCATCAGTCTGTTCTCTGTTTCTATGAGTTAGTTATTTTTTTTATTCCACATATAAGTGACATCTTACAGTATTTGTCTTTCTCTGTCTTATTTCAGTTAGGATAATGCCCTCAGGGTTCATCCATGTTTTGCAAGTGGCAGAATTTCCTTCCTTTCTTTATGGCTGAATAATATTCCATTGTGCACATGCACCACATTTTCTTTATCCATTCATCCATCAGTAGGCCCTTAGATTGTTTACATGTCTCAGCTATTATAAATAATGCTGCAGTGAACATGGGTTGGCAGTGGGGCAGGGGTGCAGATATTTCTTTGAGGTAGTGATTTCATTTCCTTCAGATGTATACCCAGAAGTGGAATTGCTGGATCATATGATGGTTCTGTTTTTAATTTTTTGAGGAACCTCCATACTATTTTCAATATTGGCTGTTCAGTTTACATTCCCACCAACAGCTCATAAGGGTTTCCTTTTCTCTGCATCTTCATCAACACTTGTTATTTCTTATCTTTTTGATAATAGCCATTTTAATAGGCATGAGGTGATAACTCATTGTGGTTTTGATTTGCATTTCTCTGATGATGTAGTAAGGTTGAGCAGCCTTCCATGTACCTGTTGTCCATTTGTATGTCTTTGGAAAAATGTCTATTCAGCTCCTCTGCTCATTTTTAAATATGAATGTTTTCTTACTTTTGAATTGTCTGAGTTCCTTATATATTGTGGATGTTAACTGCTTGCCAGATATATAATTTTCAAATATTTTCTCCCATTCAGTAGGTGGCCTTTTCATTTTGTTGATGGCTTCCTTTGCTGTTCAAAATATGTAAATAAATAAAAGCTTCACAGTATGCCTTATAACCCTTTGTTCTAGCCAGTTAATTTACTATTATAATCCAGCTAAAAACTTGGAAGTTCTTGGTTGTGAAAGTGCTCTGCAGACAGAAAACTGCTGCTCTGCATCTGGCCTGTGGGCCTTCCATGGCTTCCAGGACAATCACTCTTCTAGGAGACGTTTGCCAATGGCCTTGGCCCATCCATGATATTCTTCCTGATCTTTACCAGTGCTTATTACCCAAGAACACAGGTTTGGCTATCTTAGCTTATCTCATGTTCTAATTTTTTTTCTGTATGTATTGAGTTTTTGTGTCTTTAATGAAATTATTAAGTCCCTTCAGCAGCAAGTTGGGGTAATGAAAAGTGAAAGGAATTTTGATTTAGATATTTTGGGCTCAGTCAGTCTCCTCTACCCATGAATTGGAGGCATAGGCAAATTCCTAGCTTTTAAAAATATTCTCATGTAATATAGTTAATGATTCTGTAACATCTTTCTACGAAGATAGATAGTAACCAGCCTAGAGGGGTGAGGATTTAATAGTATGGGTAACTGTTCAACCACTGTGTTGTACATTTGAAACCAATGTAAGATTGTATATCAACAATACTTCAGTAAAAAAAAAAAAAAAATTCTCATGTAATTCACCTAACTCACATCACAGGATTGTGGAGAGTAAATGAGAAAATATAGATTAAATGCTTTACAACCTGTAATATGCTATAGCATATATTATTTTTTGTGGTTATGGGCATGTTTAAATATAGCCATGAGATCTTAAACTTTATAGTATTTGGATCAGCTGTTGGCTCTAAATGGGAGCTTCAGAGGTTATTGGAAAATGTCAAGTAAAATGTGTTATATTTTAAAAATTATCTAGCTTGGATCTTTATGTCACATACTTTATTATCTCCACTTCAGTTTTGCATTTCTGTCATCACTTCTGAAAGCTTGAATAACATAAAAAGTATTATAATTTTACATTTGGTATTTGTGTGGTGTTGCTGTAATAACACCATTTTACATTCTAGGCTGTAAAAGAAAATACAAAAATACTTTTCCATGATTAGTGTTAATGTCTGTACAGCATTAGCATTTTACCTTTGTAGGATTCTATATAAGAACTTTCATCAGAGTCCTCATATATATTCAATGAGATAGAATTAACATTACTTCCTTCATTTTAACAAAGGAGCATTGAAACAATGGAACTTGATATTATAGTTGAGTTAAGATTAGGGTTCAGGATCCCATGGTGGATTAAAATGCATTTAAATTTACCTTGTTCTTGGGCTGTCTTTCTGTGCAGTTTCCTGAAATTCCTGAAATTAATTTTTTTGGTGTTGGCTTAAAGTCTTTCACAGTTTAAAAAATTATTATGAAAACATTAAAACCTATTAAAAATAGACAGAATAATAAAGTGAATTCCCATGAATGGAGCCTCTATATCTTTACTCACTACCCACCCTCAACTATTTTGAAGCAAATTCCAGGTACATCATTTCATCTTCTTAAGTGATTTTATGAAGAACAGAATTTCATGTATCATATATGAATTAACAAATCCTGACTGAAGGAACAAAATCCTGGGCTGTTCAAATTTTTTAAAGTTTTGCTTCATGGTGGGGTAATAGTAGATCACTGCTCTGAGGGTCAGGGAGTGACCCCCTTGATGCTAAGAAATGCCAGTAACAGTCTTACAGTCTGGGGAGGTAGACAGTCTAATAAAAAGCTCTAAATTTTAGGATCTAGAGGGCAGAGGGATCTTGTCATTTTTGCCTAGCACAGTACCTGGCGCATTGTAGATGCTAATCTGTTGAGTGAGTGATAAAAATTAATTTGAAAATGAATTCTTACTTGTATTCATTATCATTTGGAATTTAAAGCGGGGAGGGAAGGGAAAAGGGAGGGCAGAGAATGAAACAATTTGCCTTGAGGAAGAGAGACAATTAAATTTGTCCGAAAACCAGTTCCTGAAACCTAGGAGAATCTCTTTTGAAGAAGTTATGTGAAGTATATAAGCAAGTGGTAAGTAATAAATATGACTACTAAATTAAACTGAGAATAAGTTTAAAGCTTGTATGTATAATATACATAGTATATACATATATATAATTGAATACTATATTATTCAGTTATTAAGCTGCAGTTGATTTATGGCATTACTGGTACTTACTTTCATTTTTTTTCCTCACATAAGAACCTGCTTGACACTTATTCCCTGTCTTATTTATTTATAGAAGGCATAAACTGTATGTTAAATACATGTTTGCATATTCAAATCCCTTAGAACTAATCTGACTGCCTTTTTTTTTGAGCCTTGGTGAGTTATTTATAAACTTAATAATCACTGACACTTTTATATCCTTTGATGGGAAATGTAATGGGAGAAAATAGCATTTCAGTCTCTACCAACAGTTGTTCATTTTTATTAGAGTTATAGATGATGTGCAAACTAATACATAAATCATCACAAGGAGAAAATAGAATCAAAAGTTCAGTTGTTCAAAGTTTTATGTAGAGGACAAAGAAAAATTACTCTGTTTTGGTTTCTAATTTTAATATGTAACTAAGATTTTTTAGTTGGCACAAAGACGACTTTTTTTTTCTCTTGAGGTTTGTTTGCTGTGTATAAGCAGTAAATGCAGTTCGTTTTACCCAGGGAATGTCTCCACGAAACTAAAATTATGGCAGAAACAGATAAAGCGACAGTGATAACATGCACGACTGATGTGTGGAGGATAGGCCATCTGATGACTCCATCAAGTAATGATGTCTGTCTAGATCCATTCATAGAAAAGGGATACCTCTGCTAGGGAGCAGAAAAGGTTGAGTGAAACCACTTGATAAATCTTTCTTAGGGATTTTGAGAACTTTGATTTTCCCTTCCCCTGTCATATGCTATGCCTGTTTAATAAACATTTCTAAAAGATAGGATTTCTCCTGTACTCATCAAGTTAAGTATTGCTGTGGAAAATAATAGATTTCCTAGATCGAAGATGGGGGTAATGCTTTGAGTTTATGTAAATCTTTTAGGAACCAGAAAATTGTTCTTCTTATAACTATTTCTGAGAACATAGATTTACATGGTGTTACATTTTAGCTAAAATAAGAAGGAATTGCCATATAATAATTTTCTAAAAATACTTAAAAATTAATTTATCCACGAAAGACTTCTTCCCATATTTTCTACCTTTAATCACTGGTCTTCCTGAGGTGAAGGCAGCTTGCATAGTGGTTGGGCATAGTCTAAGGGCCAGATCTGCATGGCTTTGAAGCTTGGTTTTGCCACCAGGTAGCTATCGGGAATCATGGCAGTGGTGCCATATGATTTGGTTCTTTTGTTGTGAGGATTAAATGAGGCAGTGACAACAGTGCCTGGTACACATAGTTGTATAGATGCTCACTATTACTATAATCAGCATCATCACAGGCTTTTAGCAAACTTGAATAACAGTTTCCTCATTTTATGTTGTCATTTTTTAGTATAGCAGCTAAAAGAGCTGTGACTTTGGAACCCAAATAACTTGTATTCTCACTTGCTGTTATTTTATTAATTGATAACCTTGGGAAAACTTTTTTGGTGAGCCTCAATTTCCTCATTTTTGAAGTAATTATACCTCATAGGATTGTGGTAACAAATCAGTGAAATTACTTTTTTAGTTGCCAGATCCTTTAGAGATCCTACTTAAAGCTATGTACCACCTCCCTTGAAAAAATGGGCCTCCTCTATCTGCCAAGACTCCACACATTGCATTCTGCATGTAACTTCAGCCACTTGTGCAGAGACCTGCTTGGATCTCCTCCATTGTCATGGCTTTGGGTAGATGTTCAAAAATACTGGTGTCCTTCTCATTTGTACACATGATTCCCTTTCCCTCAACTTAGTGCCAAATTTTCCTGTAAAATCTTCAAAATTTAAAAATATATTATTTTATATAATATATGAAATATTTAAAATAATATTTTCAAGTGTTTCAGAATAACAGAAGTCTGTTGAAGGTCTTGTATATTCAGTCATTGCTAAATTATTATTTGGGTCTTTTTTAGAATCAGTTTGTGGTTATTTATTCAAGGTTGTTGATAGAGATGGGGTGTAAGCAGTATCTCTTAAGGCTGTGTTACCCACATCTTCCAGGAAATAGATAACCAAGGGGAATTCATTTTACTTCATCTCTTGTGGTTCCAACTTCAGGCAAAATTTTCTGCTTCCTACCCAAATCCAAGCTGATTTTGGCACTGATAATTAGGCCAATATCAGCCTATAGAATCACAGTGAGACTTATCATTGTTAATTTCAAGATTGGAGCATTGACTTACCAGACTTGTCATTCCCTTGGAAAACAAGAATTAAAATTCTCGGCTTTTTATGCCCATTTAATTCAGACTTATAAGCTCCAGTAAAAGCAGCGGTCTCATTTTAGATTTTGTGCAAGAACTGTCACATTTTTGGTGCGAAATTAATGTGTTTTTACTTTTTATCTAAATTAATGATTCTGCCCATGAACTAATTTACATATTTCTACTTGCAGCACTATGGAAATGGGGAACATTCTTTTCAATTCAGTGCCTGGAATTCTAGACTAAAATTTCTAGTTCACCAGGCAATAGCACAAAAAGTCCTTTATTTGAAAATGTGGTAAAGGGTTTTTTCTTAAGCTTTTCAACCTATTCTTGCTTACAAAGATAGCCAAAAATTGCCAAACTGATTAATGATATAGGATATTAAGAGATTTAATCCTTTGTAATGGATAGTTTCGCTACTACTAAAATAAAACACATGAAATATTAAATTTTTACTTATACCTAATTAAAATTGCTATTATATGGTACTTTTAAAAAATTATTTCAAATAAATATAAATGTGTTTGAATTATAGGAGATTTCTAATAGAGGGGAAGTAAGATTTTCTTTAAAAAGATAAGCTGATATTTTAAAAAAAGTTTCTGTGTAGTCAGGACTTTGGGAATATGTTATCCACTATATGAGAATTATTAGAGGTGCTTCATTTGCTTTTTTGTTACATTTTGGTATGGATTTTGACTCATTAGGAAGCTTGCTTGATTAATAGGTCTTAAAAATAAATACATAAAGCACTTTTTTATTCTTTGTGTTGAGTGTAGTCTTGGTGTGTAGAAAAAAAACATTGTATAAGAACATTCACTGCGGAAAAAGCCATGATCATCATTTGTGGAAAATCACTGTATATTTTTCAAAATTTAGATTGATGCTCTTGTGCCATCAGTTAGCTGAAGCTTGGAGGATGCTCCAAAGGTCAAGAGCAGGCCAGCTGAGCTCTTGCATCATCGGTGACTATGAGATTGACAGTCTCGGGCAGCTCTTTCCCAGTTTGGGCCCTGAGTTCCCTGACTGAAGATGAAAGACATAAATGTGTAAGATTTTGATAGGGAATAGTATTAAATAAGTGCTGCCCTTATCAGTAACATTGCTACCTTGGGCTACGGTGAGTAGGTTTTGCCTTTTTCTATGAAAATTGAATTTCATTGGTCTATTTTCTATGGAAGTTTAGTGTAAAGTAAACCATTTATAGAACTTTAAATAATGTTGCATTTGTACTTGTTTCATAATTTAACAGAATTCAAAAAGATGGTAAATGTATTCATGTTCTCCTTTCTTGCTTGTACAATAGAATTTTTCAAATTGTAGGTTGTGACCCATTAGTGGGTGATCATTTTAGTGGGTCATAACCAGCTTAAAAATGAAACTAGAGAATTTAATTTAAAAATTGCAGAGTGCATTGCAAAAAGTACAGTTAACCCTTGAACAGCATGGATTTGAACTATGTGGGTCCACTTATATCTGGCTTTTTTTGGATAAATATATTGGAAGATATTTTGGAGATTTGTGACAACTTGGAAAAATATTTTCTTTTGTCTAGCTTACTTTATACTAATAATATAGTAAATAATACATACAACATATAACATATGTGTTAGTCGACTCTGTTGTCAGTAAGGCTTCCAGTCAACAGTTAATAGTTAAGGTTTTGGGTCATCAAAAGTTACACCTCGGTTTTCCACTGCCTGGGCTTGGTGCCCTCAGCTCCCTTGTTATTAAAGGATCAATTACATATGCAAATTATAAAGGTAGGTGCATGTGCCCTTTGTGTGTGTGTGTGTGTGTGTGTGTGTGTGTGTGTGTGTGTAGGTAGGTAGGTGTGTGTATATGTACTAGATCACTGTGGAAAATACATATTTTTACTGTGGGTTCTGCTCAGAAAACTTAGATAATATCAGTTACTCTCCCTGAAGGAGACCAGCTACTGGCCTATTTAAATTTTGAGGGTGCTTAGTCCTAAACTAGGAAGTGATAGTGTACCTTCTAGTGAATGTTATAAAATTGTCGCTACATTCTGTATTTGGACATACTTATTCCACTCCTGCCCTTTTTCTTTTATGCCATCTTCACTACTGGTGTGTTATGGAATAATGGCTTTCAGACAACTTGGCATGGACTGAAGTATTTTGTTGCTAAAACCCAGTGGAAGGATATTTTCCCAAATAAATTAAAGAATAGGGTTTTCTCAGCCTAACATTTCTTCTTCCTTAATTTTTCCTCAAGTTTTTGTTGAATCTCAGTATTTGTCAGATGATAAAGTGAAAAGAGCAAATGGGTAGTAGTAGGAAAGCTCATGCTTAATTCACTAGGGCTATCTCTTTGATGAGCATATGAAATTTTATGTTTCATGTATGTAATATGATCTTTCTGCTAGCAAAAGTTTTCTTGCTTATAAAGTAGAATTAGATATATTGACACTTCATATTCGGTAAGGGTGGCGTTCCTAAGAAAGTGCTATGACTTCCAGAAAGTACTATGACACCTTAGCATTTGAGAACTATGCTGGGTGTGGAAGAATCCCTCACAGGTTCTCTGTGATTTACTGATCAGTCCCTAAGTCTGAATCACTCCTGATTCAGTACCACAAAATGTGGGCTGAGCACCAGTAGCAACCACGCAATCACCTGGGATATTGTTTATATTTAACAATAATATCACGAACATAGCAAGTCACAGCCCTTTATCTTCTAAATTTCATTATTCTGGCTTTGAGTGTTAATTTCTAGCTGTTTTAGGTTGTTTATTGAAATAGCATATTCTGGTTGCCTCTGATTCCCAAGGGTGCACGAAGACTTCTTTTGGGATTTCCTGAAGTAACTGTCTCACCTGATGCCACAGCCAAATTCCAGGCCAAGCAAAGGCTTTTCTTTAGCTTGAGACTCAACGACAAACATGCAGCTGAGTAACGTTCCTCTAGGATGAATCTATTCGTCAGTCTTCAGTTCAACTAATACATATATTTTATTTTTATTAATGAATATTTCAAATTTTCTGAAATACATAGAATATGATTGTTAGAATAAACATTAGAGAAGTATGTACAGTGAAATGTGAAAGTCTTTCCTTTATTCTCCTTGCAACAGTCCTCTCTCCTAAGGAGAGTTAAGAGTTTATAGCGAATCATTTCATACCTTTTTTTCTCATTTGCATGTAATACTTGAGATTAAGAATGAAGAAATAGGATGGCTGCATATGATTTTTTTTCCTCTTAAGTTATTGTATAGGTTTATGTTTATTAATTATATATAACTTTTTCCTTAAAAAATTGTGTTTGAGAAATAGAGGTAGTAAAAAGAATAAATCTTTTGTAATCTCACCCTTTAGAGAGAACTATTTTACATACTGTTGTACATGCTTTCAGTTTCTTTTATGATGTACCTTTATTTATAGACTTGATTGAGCTAAAATAGCGTTATGTTTTTAATATTGTTTGCCAAGCTACTTATTTTTCAATCAGAAGTGAGTGAAAAAATTACATAAACTGACAAGCTAGTGCTTAAATTAATAGGAAATGTAAACACCTAGGGCAGCCAGAATTTATTTAGAAAATGAAGAGCAACCTTAGAAGTCTTACACTATTTGATTTGATTTCAAGGTTTATTATAAAGCCTCAAGAGTCAAGATAGTGTGGTTTTGGCATTATGACAGACATATCTATCAGTGGAACAAATAGAACTTGAAAATATACACATACATTTATATATGGTCAGTCACTTTGATCAACAGATGGCTTTAAAACAAGATATTGGTGTGGGAAAAAATGAACCTTGTTCTCTTGATCCTTTCCCTTAAAAAATGCATAAAATTTCATCTGAAATGGCTCATAGACCTAAGTGTAAAAGCTAATACTATATAAAAAGTTTAGAAGAAAACATGGGACAGGACCGTAACAACTTTGGGATAGGCAGCTGTTTCTTAGAACACAAAAAGCACTAACTAAAAAAGAAAAAAAAATTGATAAATTGGACTTTATCAAAATCAAAGCCATCTGTTCTTCTAAAGAAACTGTTAAGAAAATGAAAAGGCAAGCCATAGACTGGGAGAAAATAATCACAATACAGAGGATTTGTATCTAAAAATATGTAAAGAACTTGAGTTATAATTTAGTAAGACATCAGCCAAGTCTTTTAAAATGTTTGAAAGATTTAAACAGATACTGCACAAAAAATAGGTAATGCAAATGGCCAGTAAGCACAGGAGAAGATGCTTAATATCATAAACCATCAGGGAAATGCAAATTAAAGCCACAATAAAATAGAATGGATAAATTAAAACCAGATGATACCAAGTATAAGGGAAAATGTGAAAAAACTCTCTCATTCTTTGCTGGTGTATCAAAATTACCACACTATCAATCTGTTTGGAAAACAGATCGGCAGTTTCTTAGAAAGTTTCTTGTGAAGTTTAACATACTCTTACCATATTACTCATGGTTTATCTAAGAGTAATGTAATAAGCACATGTCCACAGAAAGACTGATAGATGTATGTTCCAAGTGGCTTTCTTCTTAATTTGCCCTTAACTGGGAAAAACCCAGGTGTCCTTCAGCAGGGTAAATGGTTGAATAAATTATAATATCCATTGACAATAAGAAAGAACAAACCAGTATAAACACAACAACCACATGGGTGAATCTCAAAAATTTTAATGTTGAATAAAAGAAGCCAGGCATGTTCTGTATGAAGCTTTAGAACAGGGAAAACTAAGCTGTAGTGATAGAAATCAGACAGGTGGTTGACTGATTAGATAGAAATTTAGATAGAAACCAGGGGTGATGGGAGTGAAAAATAGATGATAAGTGGTCATAAAAGACTTTCTGGAAAGATGGAAGTGTTTTTTATATTAATTGCCATAGTAATACACATTTGTTACGTGTTTTTTAAAACTTATCAAACTTCACATTAGTTGCTCATACTATTATTTTTCATAAAATAAAAGCATTGGTAAAGCCATGCTTTTGGATACTTTTTTAAAATGATGGAGGTGTAGTGCCTATGAGAAGAGTATGAATTCTACTGTTCCCCTTCATACCCACCACATAAATCTGTGATAAATTTAGCATAGGCCAGATCATAAAATGATTTAAAATGAGCATTTGTGGCACTTCCTGAAGAGTAGGATTTTTGGGGTGGGGGGAGGTGGTTTCTACTTCTGAGTTGCTCCTTGGGAACTGGCTGTGTGTATGCTCAGCTCTGCATAATCCCTAACTAATCTTAGCACATGTTAAAATATTAAATTCTAATTTCTATGTTAAATATAATATTCCTTTTCATTCTTTTTGAATAACAGAATTTTAATAGTGATTTCTGTATGGGTGGATGACCTTTGAGCTCTTTCAGAGTTTTAGAACAGAATCTGGTTTCCAGAAATACTGTTTTAAATTCTGTTTGGAATTTTTTTTTTTGATCTGTAGAGTTTCAAAATGAATGTACCCTTATGTCTGGGTTTTTTTTTCCCTTCTTGTTTTATTTTCCTTCTCCATTAACTCAATATCTAGCTCACTAATTTTTCCACTTTGGCCTAATGGATAACAGTAAACATAATTTTTGCCTAATAAAATTGTTTTCCTAATACATTAAAAATTATGTACATATACAATATACTAACGAAAGTTTATTATTTTTTAATTTAATGGGCTTTACTTGTTAATTTAACATTAAAGGAGTTTATTGTGTTATCTAATAATGAACTTTTAAAAACTTAGTTTTTAGAAGAGCTCCCTTAAAGGTTCTTATGATGTTGACCCAAAGTGATAGGGAATTTCCTTTCCAGGGTTTTGAGGAAACTGATGCTTTAAATGTACTTTAAAATCTACAGTAGATATTTATTATTATCATTATTTTGGTATCATTAATATACAATTACATGAGCAACATGTGGTTACTAGACCACCCCCATTATGAAGTCCCCACCACATACCCCATTACAGTCACTGTCCACCAGTGTAATTAGATGCTATAGAATGCTATAGAATCACTACTTGTCTTCTCTGTGGTATACTGCCTTCCCCATGCTCCCACCCCTGCTACGTTCTGTGTGCTAATTGTAATGCCCCTTTTTCCCCCTTATCCCTCCCTTCCCACCCATCCTCCCCAGTCCCTTTCCCTTTGGTAACTGTTAGTCCATTCTTGGGTTCTGTGAGTCTGCTGCTGTTTGGTCCCTTCAGTTTTTTCTTTGTTCTTATACTCCACAGATGAGTGAAATTATTTGATACTTGTCTTTCTCCGCCTGGCTTATTTCACTGAGCATAATACCCTCTAGCTCCATCCATGTTGTTGCAAATGGTAGAATTTGTTTTCTTCTTATGGCTGAATAATATTCCATTGTGTATATGTACCGCATCTTCTTTATCCACTGATGGACACTTAGGTTGCTTCCATTTCTTGGCTATTGTAAATAGTGCTGTGGTAAACATAGGGGTGCATATGTATTTTTCAAACTGGGGTCCTGCATTCTTGGGGTCAGTTCCTAGGAGCAGAATTCCTGGGTCAAATGGTATTTCTATTTTTAGTTTTTTGAGGAACCTCCATACTGCTTTCCACAATGGTTGAACTAATTTACATTCCCACCAAAAGTGTAGGAGGGTTCCCCTTTCTCCGTATCCTCACCAGCATTTGTTGTTGTTTGTCTTTTGGATGTTGGCCATCCTAACTGGTGTGAAGGGATATCTCTTTGTGGTTTTAATTAACATTTCTCTGATGATTAGCTATGTGGAGCATCTTTTCATGTGCCTGTTGGCCATCTGAATTTCTTCTTTGGAGAAGTACCTGTTCAGATCCTCTGCCCTTTTTTTTTTTTTTTTTTTACCGTTAGTAAATCACAGCTAGATGCGCCACCTGGTTTTTAAATTAAAAAAAATTTTTTATTTTGGTATCATTAATCTACAATAACATGAGGAACATTATGTTTACTAGGCTCCCCCCTTCACCAAGTCCCTCCAACAAACCCCATTACAGTCACTGTCTATCAGAGTATTAAGATGCTGTAGGGTCACTACTTGTCTTCTCTGTGTTGCATATCCCTCCCAGTGCCACCCCCCCACATTATACATGCTAATCGTAATGCCCCCTTTCTCTCCCCCCTCTTTTCCCTCCCTTCTCACCCATCCTACCCAGTCCCTTTCCCTTTGGTAACTGTTAGTCCATTCTTGGGTTCTGTGATTCTGCTGCTGTTTTGTTCCTTCAGTTTTTTTTTTTTTTGTTCTTATACTCCACATATGAGTGAAATCATTTAGCACTTGTCTTTTCTGCCTGGCTTATTTATTTCACTGAGCATAATACCCTCTAGCTCCATCCATGTTGTTGCAAATGGTAGGATTTGTTTTCTTCTTATGGCTGAATAATATTCCATTGTGTATATGTACCACATCTTCTTTATTCATTCGTCTTCTGTTGGACACTTAGGTTGCTTCCATTTCTTGGCTATTGTAAATACTGCTGTGATAAACATAGGGGTGCATTGGTCTTTTTCTTTTTTTGTTTATTTAATTAAATTAATTAATTAATTAATTAATTAATTAATTTCATTTTATTTTGGTATCATTAATCTACAGTTACAGAAAGAACATTATGTTTACTAGGTTCCCCCCTTCGCCAAGTCCCCCACACATACCCCTTCACAGTCACTGTCCATCTGTGTAGTAAGATCCTGTAAAATCACTACTTGTCTTCTGTGTGTTGTACAGCCCTCCCCGTACCCCCCACGCACTATACATGCTAATCGTAATGCCCTCTTTCTTTTTCCCCGCCCTTATCCCTCCCTTCCCACCCATCCTCCCCAGTCCCTTTCCCTTTGGTAACTGTTAGTCCATTCTTGGGTTCTGTGATTCTGCTGCTGTTTTGTTCCTTCATTTTTTTTTTGTTCTTATACTCCACATATGAGTGAAATCATTTGGTACTTGTCTTTCTCAGCCTGGCTTATTTATTTCACTGAGCATAATACCCTCTAGCTCTGTCCATGTTGTTGCAAATGGTAGGATTTGTTTTCTTCTTATGGCTGAATAATATTCCATTGTGTATATGTACCACATCTTCCTTATTCATTCATCTTCTGATGGACACTTAGGTTGCTTCCATTTCTTGGCTATTGTAAATACTGCTGCAATAAACATAGGGGTGCATCTGTCTTTTTCAAACTGGGCTGCTGTATTCTTAGGGTAAATTCCTAGAAGTTGAATTCCTGGGTCAAATGGTATTTCTATTTTGAGCATTTTGAGGAACCTCCATACTGCTTTCCACAGTGGTTGAACTAATTTACATTCCCAGCAGCATTGTAGGAGGGTTCCCCTTTCTCCACAGCCTCGCCAACATTTGTTGTTGTTTGTCTTTTGGATGGTGGCATTCCTTACTGGTGTGAGGTGATATCTCATTATGGTTTTAATTTGCATTTCCTCTGCCCATTTTTTAATTGGGTTATTTGCTTTTTGTTTGTTGAGGTGTGTGAGCTCTTTATATTTTGGATGTCAACCGCTTATTAGATATGTCATTTATGAATATATTCTCCCATACTGTAGGATGTCTTTTTCTTGTACTGATGGGTATCCTTTGCTGTACAGAAGCTTTTTAGTTTGATATAGTCCCACTTGTTCATTTTGCTTTTGTTTCCCTTGCCCGGGGAGATATGTTCATGAAGAAGTTGCTCATGTTTATGTCCAAGAGATTTTTGCCTACATTTTTTCTAAGAGTTTTATGGTTTCATGACTTACATTCAGGTATTTGATCCATTTTGAGTTTACTTTTGTGTACGGGGTTAGACAATAATCCAATTTCATCCTCTTACATGTAGCTGTCCAGTTTTGCCAAAACCAGCTGTTGAACAGGCTGTCATTTCCCCATTGTATGTCCTTGGCTCCTTTATCATATATTAATTGACCATATATTCTTGGGTTAATATCTGTACTCTGTATTCTGTTCCTCTGGTCTATGGGTGCAGTAGATCTTATGTCCTCGTGGGACTGATGTGTTTCCCCAAGTGTAGTATATCTGTGTTTATGTGATTAAAAAAGACAAAGACATACAACCAAAGAAACCAGCTCTATAGATTGGTATTCACAGCATTAAAGTTTTAATTAATAGTCACAATAATGAAGCATCTATTCTTTTACCAGAATGTCAGTAATTTCTATAAATCACTTAACACCTTTTTAGTATCTTCATAAGTGAGTGTCTCTGTTCATTTTTTCCCCACAGAATCAAGCTATATATTTTAAATGAGAACTCCTAAACATTTTGATTCCTCTATTTTGTGTATAAGAATCCTAGATTGTTGTACACAGTCCTTACCTTTACTTTATATTTTTGTATTATTGTGGTAAAAAAACATAAAATATATCTTCTTAACCATTTTAAGTGTACAGTTCACTAAGGTTTTTACACTGTTGAGCTTTCCTGTATTTTTGAGTTTACTTAATTTAAGTGTATATGCATCATTATTACCAAGCATAGTAAAGGTCATGTGAGAATTTTATTTAATTTTAAATCATTAATCTAAAATTTTAATAAGTTGATTCCCACATTATGTTTTCCTGGTAAGCTTCCTTCAATTCTTTGACTATTATTTTGCATTTTCTTTTCATGAACATGTAATTGTAGCTTCTGTTCCTTTAGGGTACTTTTTTCCCCTTTGTGATACTCATTTTTTCTTTTTCTCACCTCTTTACAATAGTATCTCTTAAAAACATTTAGAAACGAAGAAGGGGCAACATAAGAGGAAGAAGAAGATAATGTTTAACTTAAAGTCAGTTATTTTTCATAGAGAAATTTAAATATTTTTTTCCAGAAGAGTTGATCTTTTTGTACGTGAAACACATTCTCTTCGGATGAGTCCAGGTGAAGCAGTTGTGGCTGAGAATTAATTTAAATGATGGCATTTGGAAGAACATGGGCTAAGTAAGACTCAGTGTGCCAACTCCCCTACTGCCTGAATCATTCTTTTTGCTGCCCCAAATCTGTTGTGGAAATAATGTAAACAGATACATATCAAGAAAAAGTAGCTTTCTTTTGGAGTAGGATATGTGGTTATAGAAGTACAATAAGTTTTTATTATATAGTTACTGTTTAAAATATAATTTCCTCACATAAGTGGGAAATGATTTCTAGAGAGCTCCATGAAAGGAAGCCTAAAATTTTCTGGCATAATCTGTTTTCTCTTATAGCTCTCCCCTTTTTATTGTGTATGTGTGTTTTAAAATACCATTTACAATCCTGAAAAGAAAGATAAATGAGGCACTGTTGTGCCTTTAACTCTTGGTAGCTTCCTGTTTTACTCTTAGGTAAGCACAGGAGGTACAGTGGATCCAGGACTTTGTATGTATCCAGAACTTAACTCAATTGTCTTGTTTAAAGCCAGTATACCTCACAATATTCATAGGAGGTAAGTAATAGCAGCCCTTTTTCATCTCCAGTACACACTCATTCACCATTTGGAATGGTTGGCAGTATCTCAGAATAATCCAAATTGAAGGATGATGATAAAAATTGTGTTCCTACTACCCAAATGGACAAAGATTCAGTGTACAGATTCAGTGTTCCAACCCAACCAAAATACCAGTGATATTTTTCACAGAACTAGAGTAAGTAATCCTAAAGTTTGTATGGAACTACAAGAGACCCCAAGTAGCCAAAGCTATTTTAAGAAAGAAAAACAAAGCTAGAGGTTTCATACTCCCTGGTTTCAAACTGTACTACAAAGACACAGTAATCAAAACTATATGGTATTGGCACAAAAAATAGCACATATATTAATGGATCAGAATAGAAAGTCCAGAAATAAACCCATGCTTACATGGTCAGTTAATACATGACAATGGAAGCAAGAATATACAATGGGGAAGATGGTCTCTTTAATAAACAGTGTTTGAAAAATTGGATAGCTACATGCAAGGGAATGACATTAGAGCACTTTCTTATACCATACAAAAAAATATACTTAAAATGGTTTGAAGACCTAAATGTAAGACCTGAAACCATAAAACTCCTAAAAGAAAACATAGACAGTAAACTCTTGAAATAGGCAATTTTTTTTTTTTTTACTGTGTTCTCCCAGACAAGGGAAGTAAGGCTAAAATAAGCAAATAGGACTACATCAAACTAAAAAGCTTTTGTACAGCAAGGGAAACCATCAACAAAACAAAAAGGCAACCAACTGAATGGGAGAATATAATTGCAAGTGATATGTCCAATAAGGGGCTAATACCCCCAAAATATAAAGAATTCATGCCCCTCAACATCAAAAAATAAATAATCTGATTAGGAAATAGGCCAAGGACCTGAATATATACTTTTTCCAAAGAAGACAGACAGATGGCCAACAGACACATGAAAAGATGCTCAACATCACTCATCATCAGGGAAATGCAAAGCAAAATCACAATGAGAAATCATCTCACACCTGTCAGAATGGCTGTTATCAAAAAGACAAGGATGTGGAGAAATTGAACCGTTGTGCACTATTGGTGGGAATGTAAGTTGGTGCAGCTGCTATGAAAAACAATAAGGAAGTTCCTTAAAAAATTTAAATTGGTATAACATATGATCCAGTAATTCCATTATGGGGTATTTGCCCAAAAAAAGCAGAAACACTAATTCAAAAAGATATATGCACCCCTATGCTTATTGCAGCATTATTTACATTAGCCAAGAGTGGAAGCAACTCAAGTGTCCATTGATAGATGAATGGATAAAGAAGATGTGCTTGTGTGTATATGTATTATGCTAAGTGAAGTAAGACTGAAAGACAAATATCATGATTTATCTAGATTTAAAAAAAGTTCTCATCACATACATGCACACAAAAAATTGTGTGCCTTCTGCTATATTTTGCTGCCTCATGCTACTGTGGAGCATACAGTGAGACTCATAGATTAATGTGGTCTATGCTACTTAGCATCATGTATTCACTAGTCAGAAATCTAAATTCCAATATGGAACATTTCTCTGAATTTTGAGGATTGGAGTAATTTCAGTACCATGTTTATAAGCCAGTTTTTATAGTGTCATTTAAAGAGTGCAAACTTTAAAAAAAATACAAAAACCCAACTTAGAAAACCAGATTAATCAGGGTTGATACTCCCTTTATATCAGTATTATCTCAATTTCATAAAAGAACTAATTATATTACTGGCTCCTTAATGGACATCTCACAAAGTATGTTTAAACTGGTTGAGTTATAAAATTGAATTTAGAGTTTTTCAGACTAAATTAGAGTGTCAAATGAACTGTGAATTTCATATAAAATATATACACTTTGATAATGGGAAAAATATAAAGCATTTAAAATGTTACTGAAATTTATTATTTTAGGCATACTTTTAAATACAAAGAAATTTTAGTGACTATATAATGAAGTAGTTAATGGGACAGAAATGGATAGTGTGAAGAACATCATAAACTCTTCCTTTGAAACTTGAATGTTATTTTTGGAAAACATGTAATGATTTTTACTATTTTAGTTTAGTAGCCATTATATCAGAGATGCTTCATTTTGTATAGCATATTTACAGGGTACATAACAAATTACTTTGCTATAGGGAACAACAAAGTAAATTGCTCAATTTGGGGAGGGGTTAGTTACATTGACCAACCAATAAACGATTTCTTCTAGTGTCCAAATGGCACCCTTATGGACTAACAGAATCAATAAAACTGTGAAGCATCATTTATTTCCTTTTGAGAAAGGCTTAGGACCAATAGCAACTGTCCTAATTTTTCTATATTAGAGTTTTACACAAATATAGTTTGTTTTGTGACACTAGAAATGAAAGGTTGGAATAAAATAAACCGTCTAAACTATATGTAAGTTGTTTTATAAAAAAAAAAAGCAAAGAATTGATAAATTTCATCATGTAGATAACCAGTTATTTTAGCCTCTGTAGAAGCTTTTCTTTGACTTGAAAACCTAAGAAATGGCTATATATTTCTCTATCTTATTTGATTATGTACATTTTACTTTTTTGGCCTTCATCTAATTCACCTCCTCATTGCCCTTTAATATTAAGCTTTCTAAAAGTTTACCTTTCGTTTGTCTCTTTACTTTTCAACGTCTTGTGATCACCTATGGGTTGAAACCCTGTCCTGGGTATTTTATAACTCACTGCCATGCACACAAGCCTTGTACCTCAGACAGACATTTTTAGCTAGTGCTGACTGATCCTTGCTTGTGGCACTCTTTATTAGTCTTTCTGCCCATCGAAATCCTATGCATGCTTTATAGTTGAGAAGATTAAGCCTCTTTTAACTTATCAGACCAAGCCAGCATGCTTTTATTTCACATTTTGCTAAAATTGCTGTTACTATTCTCTATGCCTCCCAACTGGTATATAAACTGTCATATTTTGCATTATCTTATAACATTATCAAACTCTTGTTTGTCTCACTTCCTGGTCTTCATTTAAAATATTCCTAAGAACAGAGGCCTTATGTCTTCTACTTCTGAATCTACATTGAGTTCATTTCTATAGCATCTACTTTAACAGTGTTATGCACATAATAAAATAATACAAAACATGTAGAATTCATAAAGTGATATTTTTTGAGCTATAAATACTGGTCAGATGTCATTTAGTGTTGTGAATATAGAATCATAAGGATGTTGATTTTGGGAGAATAGCATCTTGCAATCATGGCTTGGGTGTATTTTATTATCTGTATCATATTTATTCCATCGGGGTCATAATAGTTTTTCACTTTAGTTCCTATTTTAAAATAGCTTTTAAAAAATCCTTAACATTTAGATATGTAATTATTTTACCAAGAGAATTTTCGAACACTTGGAATGGTACTACTTAATACATGGAAACTGATTATCAAACATTTAAATTGAGACTGTTTGTACCTGTGAACTGGTTTTTACTAAAAGCTGGAGTACTGTGATTATCAGTCCCTCTGTGCAGTAACTCTAAAACCTATGGTATACTCTCAGCAGTCCCATTTTATATATGTTATTGGTGTAACTATTACTCTGTTGGTAGTCTTTTCATTCTATCTGTAAACGTAGTCCACCTCCTGAGGAAAAATGGAAAAAAGTAGTAGCACTTAATACCATTATTCCCACAGAGGTTCAGAAATTGGCACAAAAGTTTTCATGTTAATCTCTCAAATGCTGTTATTTTGAATTTATTTTATTTCAAAACAGTATTCAGTGTCTTTTAATGAAACACAAAAGCTGAAACAAGGTCAGTGTTACAGAAGAGGGAACTGAGAATGGTTTTAGGAGTTTGTATTAAAGGATAGCAATGTCTGAAGGGAAAATCTGGGCTGCTAGTAACTTGCATTTATTCCTACAAAAGCATCTTCACTTGAACCATAGTTGGTATGGTGTTTTGAAGGTTGTATGTAAAGTCCGACATGATTGAGTTGATATTATTTCCTTTAGGAGAACTATAGAAATTTCTGCTGCTGTGCCATAACAGTAACGGGTTGCTGTGTACAGATTGGGAGTATACTGTTTACTGTTATTCTGTATGAATCTTTTGCCTTTATAAACCTTTAGCACATTTTAGGGTAAAGGGTGTCACGTTCCAACTAGTATTCTGCCAAAGTGTTTGAATTGCGGCCACTGGTGTTCAGGGAACCTATTCTTGGCTAAAATCAGAATTCTAGTAAAGAACAAGCATTTGATAAGTTTTTCAAGCTTCCAAGTAACTTAAGGGGAAAATAATGCTTAATTTTGTAGAGGGGTTTTTATTTGTTTTCTAATGTTACTTACAGACATGTACTCATTCAGGCAATAGAAAGATAATTCTGATTTGGTGCTCAGGGAAAAAGCCAGAGTAATAAAGAATTAAAACCTCTGATAGGAAAAAACCCATCTGTAAATTTTAGACCCGACAACTATCATGTTTAAACACAAACATACATGCACATATTTTTTCTCACCGGAGCCGTTTATTGCTGAGTTGTGCCTGAGGCTATTAACAGTCATTTCACTTAATATCCTTAAGATTATGATTTCTTAGATTCATACTTTGTGTTAGGTATTGTGCAGATCCTGCAATAGAAGCTTTATCGACCTGTGCTCTAAATTCCCCCCACTTGCCAGTTTGAAAGCCCTTACTTGTTGTCCTCTCAATCCCCATACCTCATTATTTTGGGGTGTGGTTTCAAGAACGGTGTGGTGGTTTGAGGGCCCTTGGGATCTTTGGGATCTGCCTGGATTCAGCTTGGAGGCCTGAAGTGCGTCTGTGGCTTGTGAGGCTAGGGAGTGATGAGAGCTGATGCTGGTGGCAGGCATGTGGCTGGCTCCCAGCTTTAGTAGTTGGTGCTCACAGCTCTTCTCCCTGACCAAGCGTGTACTGGAGTAATTCCATTCAGAGTTTGCTTCTTTCGGTCTTTCCCCCACCACCCTCCCCTCCATCTTTCATTAAATTGAATGATGATCAGGGCTCTTTCCACCTAGTGATTTTACTGTAGAATATTTTCTACATCTTTTTATTTATCCTCTTTCATTGTCACATTTACTCATTTTTTTTACCCTTGCCTTTTCTTGCTTTCCATTTTGAAAGATTTAGAGAACTGTTTTCTGTTGCCACTGGCAGCGATTTCTGTATGCAGAAAGAACATTGCTGTCTCTAGTGTGGAATGCTGGAAAGGCATTTTAAAAACATTTGTGTCTGTAATTGAAAAAGGGCACCATGGGAAAATAGGAGCTTTAATTGTTAATATTCTAGAAATCCATAAGGTGAGGGTGTGTCCTGTGAAAGAATGCCATGTGAGCTAAAATGGGATAGTATGCTATATAATCTGGTCCTAAATTAGATGATTTTAAAAACTAGATAGGTGTTCAGAGAAAAGAATAAATAAAATTGGCTGTATGTAGAGATTCCATGTCTTCAACCAGAACAGAACTTCATTTGGGCTTATCTTTACAGTGTTATATAGTCTTCTGTGGTGTAAGTTGGTGCTCCATAAGCATTCATTGGACTAAAGTGAATATTTTTGTATACCAGTTATCTATGCCTACTAGGTAACTCTGCCTCAAATGAGATAATGTATGTGAAAAAGGAAAAATAGCTAGAAAGTGTTAGGCTACTGTAAGGTACTGCTAAATACTTTTATACTGCCACATCACTTTTTACTGAAAACCTAAACACTTAGGACCACATCAGAGTACACTAACAGAAATAATCGTCTTTGCCACAGAATTTTCTATGCTGATATGCACAGACTGCAAACAAGCAAAACAACTCAATTTACTTTATAGAACCTTCTGGCAGTTCCTGAGTATTGCTTTGCTCCTTAAGTTCACAGGTATAAAATGTTCTCTAGGTATTGTTATAGAGATGGGATGGTATAATAAGTCAAAAGAGCTTGGGCTGTGGTGTCAGACACATTGGGTTTCAAATCTTAGCTCTGTCATTTACGGCCCTGAGACAATAATTATCTGTGGGATTAGCATACTGGCTTGGAAGTTCATTGTTTATAGCTCAAAGAGAGTGTATTAAAATAACTAATGTTAGCATTTTTATACTTCACCATTTATAGACTTAAGTATATATCATCAGATTAGTTCTCCAAGGTCCCTTGGCTCTGTTTTTTGCTGTTTTCAATTCACTACATTTTCTCTCTCCCCAAAATTGTAATTTTAAAAAGTCAGGATTGCTGTTATTTTCAAATGAAATTATATTAAACATTTTCCCCAAGTATTTTATATTTTTGCTTACATTTTTCCTTCCCTCCTTTATCCTTTCTACATGAGTTTTATAAATTTGCTCTCAGTCTAAATGTATAATCTTAAAAGTTTTAAGGGATAATCCTTTTTCTAGTGTTCTGGGATTGGCAACTCAAGGCAGTGTTCTCTCCATCCATGTGTTTCCTGGTAAGAGAGACTTCATCACATCTACTTTTAGTTTTGTTCTTTCTATCTGGAGTGAGTCCCGTATAGGAACACCTTTTCCCTTATCATTTTTGTGCCACTTGTTGAATCTTCTCTGTTAAAGTTTTTCATTGTTTTACCCAACTAAACTGTATATAGCATTCAAGTGATGTAAAAAATGTGTTTTTCTAAGGTAAAGTTTTTTTTTCTTCCCAGTACACTCCTGATGATGGTCAGTGTTTTCTTGACCTTCTGTTGAGTACTTTTAAAATTTATAAATTCATGTACATGAAACAATCCATTTTAAAAACATAAAATTCTGTGTATTTGAAAATACAATCAAATGTATATAGACAAATATAGTCCTTTAACCACTATATAAAGAACAGTTCTGTTACTTTACTGTGCTTCCTTTTAGTCAACCCCACATCGCCCTTAGGCCCTCACAAGTACTGATCTGTTGCTGTAGTTTTGCCTTTTCTAGACTGTCATATAAATGGAATCATACAACCTTGTAAGTCTGGTTGTTGTATCAGTATTTCATTCCTTTTTATTGTTGACAATATTCCATGGTGTTGTACTATGGTTTATTTATTCATGCACCAGTTTAAGGGACGTTTGGGTTGTTTCCAGTTTCTGACAATTATGAATAAAGCTGTTAACAGACTTTTGCCTACAGATTGTTAATGAACAGAAATATTTATTTCTGAGAGATAAATATCCAGGGGTGGGTTTGCTAGGTTGTGGGTTAAGTCTAAACTTAACTTGTTTACTTGTAAACTTAACTTGTTAAACTTTTTAAGAAATTGTCAAATAATTTTCCAAAGTGGCTTTACCATTTTGCATTCCCCCAGCACTGTATGAGAATTCTTGTTGTTCTGTATCATGTCAGCACTAGGTATTGTCAGGTTTTTTTCCTTCTAGCTCTTCTAAGGGGTCTCTAGTGGTTTATGTAGTTGTGGTTTCAGTTTGCATTTTCTTGGTGACTAGTGATGCTGAGCATACTTCTGAGATCATTTACCATTTGTATATATTCTTTGTTGAAGACCCAGTTAAATCTTTTTCCCATTAAAAAAATTTAGTTTGTTTTCTAATTACTGCGTTGTGAGAGTTCTTTATATATTCTGCTCAGAAATATTTTATCAGATTTGTTGATTTGTAAGTATTTTTGCCCAGGGTATGTTTCGTTTTATCAATTTTTCTTTGATGAATTGTCCTGAGTGTCGATTTTAATACCATAACAAAAAAAAACTTCTAAAAAGAGCATCTAAATATGCTTATGTGCATTAATGTGGAGGTATGGTTTTGATTATATAATTGTTTTCCTTCTTTTCTTTGATTTCATTCTTCCTCCTTTCATTCCTCCCAAACACATGCACACACACGCATGCGTGCATGCACACACACTTTTCCTTACTTGTTTTTAAATTAGGTCCTTTAGGAAATACAGTAGATAACTATGCTCCAAAAAGTCAATCTTGTCACAGTTACATTTAACGGATTTTGAAACAATTCAGCTGTATAGGGAATGAATTCTGTTCTTTGTCGAAGTTGTACAGGATTGCTTGTTTTAACAGCTACTGAAGATGGAAGCATTTATGCCATGGGCCTATAGCTAGTCAAAACTGGATATGTTCCTGTGTTTAAAATATTTGGGATTTTCCAAAAGTTACCATTTCCTCTTGATTCTTCCTAAGAAAGGCTTGGTTTCTGGTTACAGTTAACTCGTACTTGACTGTGAAACTGCCTCTGAGTGGACTTAAAATATTTAGTCCATGTAGATAAATAGTTGAACTTCTTAAGTATTGCCATTTCATTTGCAACAGTGGACATTAAGAAATGTATTTACATATAATGGATTATTTTGGATTTCTGTATTAACAGAAGAGGTTGGTTCTAAGAACTGTAAAAGCAGATTTTCAGGGAAAGCTGAAGAGAGCAGCAGCATACTCTATTTTTGAATTAGTGATAGGAGATATCTGTGTCACAAGGTCCTCATTTTTCTGTATTAAAAAGCTAGAATTTATATACATTCATCTAAAATGAATTAGAATTTCATAAAACGAATATTTTCTATTTTCATTTTTGTTCAAAATTTTCATTGTAAATTCACGCTCTATAAAGGCATAGTTTTGTTACGAAGAAGCTATTGTTAAAAACTGATAAGATATTAGGATCAGGGTCATTTGATTCAACAGTGCAGGTATCATTATTAGCAAGGGTGGCTTTGGGCATGGAATTTTAATTTTATTTTTTAAAAAACTTTGTCATTTGGCCTTTCTTTAAAGAAGTTTTTGCTATTTACCTGATGTATTTTGCCAAAGACCATAATAGAATCAGTATTTTAGAAATGTTTTTAGTAGCAGAGATATTTCAATCCTCTTATCATGGGGAAGTGAATGGTTTTGTGCTAACCATGGCTTTTAAACAGGTGTGTTGCAAGAAACCCTTTCATCCCTCTTTCATTGGTAGGATGAAATAACCATGAATGTAAAATCTTCCAATGACCTCTTTTAAAGTCTCATGTACTGTAATGAACTATCTTTTAAATATAAGGGTTCTGTTTGTATTGCTAATTAAATTCATAGTTAAGATTTGCAGGGCAGCATTTATGTGTTGTTTTGTCTTGGGACTTCAGTAACTTGAAAGGTGATATGAAGGTATAAATAGTGGATTTTCATTGAAATGTACTAGCATATACTATGTGTTAAATTCTCAAACAATAACTAACTTCTCTAAAAACTAAACATACAGATAAAATAGACAACTCAAGATTCCTTATTTCCTAGCTGTTTACTGTGGTTTTACGTTACGCTGTATGATTTACCCACTGATACTAACTTCACTTAGAAATGTAGTGAAATTTGCCTGATTACATCAGGTAGACTCATTTAGTATAGGATTCTGATGCACTACAAATAAAAAAAAATAACTGCATTTATTATAATTGATTCAGAGCAGGGATAACTTCGACATATGTGTCTTAAAGTTTTTGTGTTCATTTTTCTTTCCTAAAGGATTGCAACAAAATAAAGTTTAGGAGGAGAAAGAGGCATAACCAGGATGGAACTGGAAGAGAAAGGGGGGGACTACAGAATTAGGCAAGGTGGAATGTTCCTCACACAAAGGGTAAGGGGAGGGTATGTGCATTAGAAATGCAAGTAAGATTTAGTATGTCAAGCACAATGTTGATTACAAGAAAAGGATTTATTTAGTACATTAACAGTGTTGTACAACACCACCTCTGTCTAGTTCCAAAATAATATTTTCATTACCCCAAAAGTAAACCCTGTATCCATGAAAAACAGTTCTTCTCCTTTCAGGTCCCTACAGCCCCTGCAAACCCCAAAACAAGTTCCACCTCTATGGATTTACCTATTCTGAATATTTCAACATAAAAGGAACCATACAATATGTGATCTTTTGTGTCTGGTTTCTTTTACTTAGCACAGTGTTCTCAAGGTTCCTCCAGATTGTAGCATGTATTACTACTTCATTCCTTTTTATAGCTGAATAATACTCCATTATATGACTAGGCCTCAAATTTTTTTTTAACCTGTTCTCATTATGGATATTTGGGCTGTTTCCACCTTTTGTGTATTTTGAAGAGCGTTGCTATGAGCATATTTGCACATGTATTTGAGTACCTGTCTTTATTTCTTTGGGATGTATACTTGGGAGTGGGATTATGCACCCATGTTACATTCTTTTAACTTTCTGAGGAACTGTGACAGTGTTTCCAAAGTGGCTGTACTCTTTCATGGAATGTAATTCTATAAATTGCTGATGTACTACAAATAAAAAGTAAATTTACTGCATTTATTAGTTAATTCAGAGCAGGGATAACTTCAGTGTATGTGTCTTACCTAGTACTAGCAATGTATGAGCTTTCACATTTCTCTGTATCCTCACTAATGATTTTTATCTGGTGTTTTGATAAAAGCCGTCTTACTGGATGTGAAGTGGCAGCTCATTGTGATTTTGATTTGAATTTCCCTAATGACCAGTGATAATGAGTATTTTTTCATGTGCTTCTTGGCCATTTATATAGCTTTGAAGAAATGTCTGTTCAAGTGCTTTGCTCATTTTTTTAATGGGTTGTTTGTCTTTTTGTTGTGGAGTTATAATAGCCCGCTGTATATTCTGGATACTAGACCCTTATCAAATATATGGCTTGAAAATATTTTTATGCAGTTCTATAGGTTGTCTATTTTCTTGATAATGGCCTTTGCTGCTTGGAAATTTTTAATTTCTGAAGTCCAATTTCTATTTTTTTGTTGCTTTTGCTTTTGGTACCAAATCCAAGGTCATGAAGATTTACTACTATATTTTCTTCTAAGATTTTTGTGGTTTTAGTTCTTATACTTGAGTTGTTAATCTGTTTTGAGTTCATTTTTGTGTATGGTGTGAAGTAGGTGTTCTGCTTCTGTCTTGCATGTGCATATTTTGTTGTCCCAGCACTATTTGTTCACTGGACCATTCTTGCTTTTGAGATTGGAAGTATGAGTCCCTGAACTTTGTTCTTCTTTTCAATATTGTTTTGGCTATTTGGAGTCCCATGTAATTTAAGGATTGGTTCTCTAATGGCAAAAAGGGCTAGTGGAATTTTGATAAGAATTGCATTGAAGTATTACATCACTTTGGATATTATTGCCATTTTTGCAATACTAAAACTCCGATCTATGAACATGGGGTGTCTTTCCATTTATTTACATCTTCTTTAATATCTTTCAGCAGTGTTTTGTAGTTTTCAGTGTACAAGTCATTCACCTTGTTGGTTAAATTTATTCCCAGGTATTTTATCTTGGATGCTATTGTAAATGGAATTGTTTTCTTAATTTTCTTTTTGTATTGTTCATTGCTGGTATATAGAAACACAACTTTTTTGTGTGTGTTGATTTTGGAGCCTGGCAGAAGGGACACTTAAAATAAATTTTGAAGGATAGAATTTAATAGTCATCATAATGTGGGAGAAGTTTATTTCAAACACAGGGAACTCATTGAGCAAGCATTTATTAAATTACCTTCACATGTGTTTAGTAGGGGACCAAAGAAGAACTATGTTAGGGAAAACAAAATCATATATAATAACCTAAAATAAAACATTATATTTACCTGGCAGGGAGATACCATGGTCATGAAGGTGGTTTTCCCAGGGCGAGGCACTCCAAATGTGTTGACCTTTGTGATTTCCCTAACTGTGGGAAACTTGACTACCTTATTTCTAATAGTGGGGACTGCATTAGTGCTTTCCCCTGGTTAAAAACAAAGAACAAAGAACCCCTTTCCCCCAGATTATGAGACAGTGAAATGTATGGAGAGGGCAAAGAAAAGGTGACTCTAATCCAGATTTAATGGTGTTCCTGTTTTGTGAAACAACTGGCCACGTATTTGATGGTTATTTAAATAATGAATGTGAAAGTATCTCAAAAACTGGCAGGGCGTTATAGAAATATAAGGTGAAGTTATTTCTCCTGTGTTGTTGGTTTTCACATCAATTTGTGTAACAGTCAACTAATAGGGAAGCCAGTTTATTTTTTAGGGACTTTGATGGGTTTTGAAGGGTTAATCAGAATGACATTGTGACCTACTTGCTTTTAGGAACAAAGCTATTTACTTGTAATTACTAAACATGCCGTTAGTACTGAAATATGCAGTGTATAAAGTTTTCTAGCCTTGTTTCTTCCCCTTCTCACATTTTAAGTCATTGGAACAGTGTTCCTATAACAGAATTTTTTTGAAATTCACAGTTCCTTAGCAGTATAGCCATTAGGGTGACATTGCTGTTTGATGTTGCTGTTCCTGTGCTGCTGTGAGATTGATTAGTTTAGTGTTGTGTGCTTGCTACAGGGACATTTATGAGGAGGAAAAGAAGAGATCAGCTTTTAGAAAGACAGACAAGGCCTATAAAATAATCTCCCCCATAGTCTTTCTAATAAGGCAAGTAAATAATTATTATTGTAATTGCATATATAGTCAGAGAATTGTGAAAATAACTTCTCGTGTAGAAATAGTTTCATTTATATACTGTATTTCTCTGCTCCTACTGAAGTGGGGATAACCATTCAGTCCCATTTAGAATCTTGAAAGAGGTCAGCACACTTTGAAAAAACTTCATATTATTAGATTAATTTTTATATGATATATAAAAGTAAGACTGAAGTTAAGAAAAAACAATTCCTTAGAATGAGGATGGCTAATTTAAGTTCCCACTCTGTTTCACTGTTCATCGTGTCCATAATACAGCTTCAGGCAGTATTTTGGAGTTAGTAAGTGACAGGAAACCTGTTTGCATCTTTTATTGAATATAAGGTTAGTAAGTGACAGGAAACCTGTTTTTTATCTTTTATTGAATATAAGGTTCCTGAGTGAAGTTTTCGCCTTCATTTTACTCATTCCTCTGTCCCAGTGCCTAGAACAGTGTCTGATACAAAGTAGAGATGCCATAAATGTGAAAACAAATATATTGAAGGAATGAATAACCGTCATAGAAAATGTTTGTGAGAAAGGCAAGCTTGAAGACCAACTTGGATTCCTTTGTTTAAGCATCAGAATCTGTTCCCCTTTAGGTGGATGTGTGTGTTTTTATTAGCTTAGGTCAGCACAGTCTTTCTTCTGGTTTTCCATATTCTTGCATGTTCTTCATATTGAGCATGGCTGATCTGGCCATGTGCCACACATATGGTTGACATCTTGTAATAATAGAGATAGAAGTACATTTGATAGCTTGATCAGTATTCATTTCCCAATGTATAATAGCTTAATTTTGTTGAATTTGCATTTAAAATGTTATAGACAGTGTGCTAATTACTACGATGTCAATGTGGATTAGACAGCTGACAAAGCAAACATTTGAGGACCAGCATCTGTGCCAAAACACCTTAAATTACAGTAGGCTTTGATCGGCCCAATTTTTCCCATAAATAAATTCATTATATTGGAACTATTCAAATATTTGAGAATAATAAAGCATCAACTTGTTTCGGAATCTGTGATATATGAAGAATAAATGTCTTTTTTTTCCACTCTTGCTTAAGTAATAATTTTTTTTTAAGTTGCTATTAGGCAAATATACTTTTCAGAGAATCTCTTAGCATTAAGTAGATGCATATCTTAATTATTACTACTATGAAACTCAGTATTATTATTCTAAGGGATTCCAATACTTTTCTGGTAGTTAGCACTGTCAAGAGATTTTGCAGTTGGAGTGTAGAAATGTATTGTTAAATTTCATCAAAGGTGGAGTCCAGGTGTCCCTAGTCCCTGAACTGTTGGATTACGGCTATGTCACATTTTAAAATATATTTCAGATCACTATATCATAGAAAACAGTTATTCTGTGCTAAAGCAGCATATTTGTAAGGCAGATGTCTTTTGAAGAATATGTTTGTTAATGTCTTCAAAGGAGAAGAATGCACAGGTCATCTCTGAATTTTCCCCAGAACTACTTGGGGAGAATCTGTATGAGAAGGCACAGGCTCCTAATTGATTGTAGTTGAATGTGAATTTTCTCTTTCTTGCCTTTGAGATATAAACTAAGGAAGTGTCAACAAAATATGAAAATAAATAGTTGTAAAGTTCAATCAGATTTATGATTTGATATCTGAAAATATCACATGGTTCTATAGTGTTGATTTTTACAGGTAACTATTTACATAATTTTTATAAACTGCCCTGACAGTCTAAGAAAATATGAAAATGACATGTTTTTATATTATTTGTGATGCTTTGTAATGGGTTTGAAATTAAAATTGAAATCTTTTTCAGGAGAGGGTAGATTGTGCAAATAAAGAGAGAATTCCTTTTTTTAGAGGAAAAATAGTTTTCTTTCAATGGCTACAGCAACATGATGGAATTCAGAACTAAGGTCTTGGCAGGCACTGTGTGAAATTAAAGAGGTTAAAAATGAAAATGATTTTCAGGTAGTTGTATGCTAAATTTATATTTACCAAGTTGAATAGTTTATAAGGTTCAGTTTATTTGTAAGTCATATTTAAAAGTTTTATTGAGGAGTTAAAACATATACACAGGAATCAATTAGAGGACAATGCACAAGATTATATAATCAAGTCTACTTTAGTTGTATAGGTCAGAGGATAATTACCTTAGAATTTTAGATAAGGGAGATATCCAGGTTGGCTACTGTTACTGTTGGTACTGGTTTTTGTAAGGTGTGAACCATGTGGACTATCTAAAGAGACTCACTCCAGTGACAGGCAACAGCCATGTTCTAGGCCAAGGTCTGCCATTAAAGGACATTAGTGACTTTGGTCAAATCCCTTAGCTCTTTCTAAACCTTTAGTTTTTCCATTTTTTAAATGTGTGTATGATCATTTTTATTTCTAAGATCTCTTCCATTCATTATGCTAAAAAAAAGATTTACCAGATTAAAAAAGATTTCTTTAAAGAAAAAGTTGATTTATCTACACCCAGTGTTTAAGAATGGTTTAGAATTTCTTTAAACATTTCAATTGGTTGGTTTTTCTTAAAGGTTTAATAGTAATAGACACTGTGCTGTGACTTTAAGCTAGATTGCTATAGTTAATTTATTAAATTTTTAAGTAAAATTGTAGTTTGCATTTATAGTTTGTATCTAAGAACCTAATATTCAATTTAGGAAAAATTTGAAGCTCTCAAAAGTAATGCATCATTAAATATGAGAACATACTATAGTGTAGGGTGGTTTGAATTGTATTATACTACTTAGTAGTGGAATAAGCCCTACGGGTGTTATCTGCCATAAATGCTTCATTTATAAAGGATGACCAGATTGAGTCTGAGGCAAAAGTGGGAGGCCATCTAGTCAGCCTGTTTTACAGGACAGTGTTTTGCAAATTGGGGAGCATGACCTGTAAGTGGGTTGTAAAGTTAATTTAGTGGATCATGTCCAAGATTAAGAAAGATGTTAATAGTTTAGAGTATTTCATATGTAGTAACAGTAAATACTTCCTTGTGAAACTTTGGCTTCAGTTACTGTGTGTTTTGGTTCATAATGTAAAATGTATTTCTTAACTGTCCTTAGGTGTCTCTGTAAGCACTTAGTACAATACATAGTGCATTCAAGGTGAAAGACAGGCAATTAATGTTTATCTGTGCAAAATTAAATTTAGTAAATTTACAAAAGGAAAACCCCAAAATAAAATTTTCCAATATAAACGGGCTTTAGGAAAATTGATAGAACTTACATGCTGTGTTGGAATCGTTTTGTTACATGCCTGTGACCTTGGGTATTGGGACTATGTCTGAATTAGCTTTATATCAGTGGGCTTAACGAGAGGAGCCTACTTTCCAGAGTCAGAAAGATCTGGGTTCCAATTTTGATTTTTGCTACTTATAAACTTTGGGACATGGGCAATTTCTTTCAGCACTCTGAGCTTCAGCTTCCTCATTTAAAGAAAATAATAGTACTTACATCATGATTAAGAGAGATATCACTTATAAACACCAAGTACTTTGCCTAGACTATAGAAGATACTTAATAAACATATACTAAGTCAATTAAAGGGATATAAAAACAAAATTGAATACAGTATTTTCAGTGTACTGGAAAGAGTATGACTTATAAGATTAATTGGATCATGTGCATGGGTAGAAACTCATCATCTTTGTTTTATTTTTATTAAGGTATCGTTGACACACAATCTTTTTCTTTATTAAGGTATCATTGATACACAATCTTATGAAGGTTTCACATGAGCAACCTTTGTGGTTAAAACATTCACCCGTATTATCAAGTCCCCCCACCACACCATTGCAGTTAGTGTCCATCAGCATAGTAAGATGCTATAGAGTCATTCATTGTCTTCTGTGCTTACTGCCTTCCCCATGACCCACCCGCTACATTATGTGTGCTGATCATAATACTCCTTAATCCCCTTCTCCCTCCTTCTCCTCCCCCCTTCCCATACCCTCCCCCTTTGGTAACCACTAGTCCCTTCTTGGAGTCTGTGAGTCTGCTGCTGTTTTGGTCCTTCAGTTTTGCTTTGTTATACTCCACAAATGAGTGAAATAATTTGGTACTTGTCTTTCTCTGCCTGGCTTATTTCACTGACTATAATACCCTCCAGCTCCATCCATGTTGTTGCAAAGGATAGGATTTCTTTTCTTCTTATGGCTGAATAATACTCCATTGTGTATATGTACAACATCTTCTTTATCCATACATCTACTGATGAACACGTAGGTTGCTTCCATATCTTGGCTGTAGTACTTCTCATGATCTTTTGAAAAATTAGAAGAAGCCAAATTATAGAAGATGTCTTTAAAAAAGAAAAAAAAATCAAACAATGCCCAGTTAAGAAAGTGTGATGTGTTGGCAATCAGACAAAACTAAGAAATAAAAGGCATCCAGATTGGTAAGGAAGAAATTAAACTGTTACTGTTGGCAGATGACATGATATTTTATATAAAAAACCCTAAAGAATCCACCCCAAAACTACTCGATCTGATATCTGAATTCAGCAGTTGCAGGATACAAAATTAATACACAGAAATCTGTTGCATTTCTATATACTAATGATGAACTAGCAGAAAGAGAAATCAGGGAAACCATTCCATTCACAATTGTATCAAAAAGAATAAAATATCTAGGAATAAACCTAACCAAGGAAGTGAAAGACGTATACTCTGAAAATGACAGGACACTCATGAGAGAAATTAAAGAAGATAACAATAAATGGAAACATATATCCTGTGCTCATGGATAGGAAGAATTAATATTGTCAAAATGGCCATCCTGCCTAAAGCAATTTACATATTCAATGCAATTCATATCAAAATACCAACAGCACTCTTCAGTGAACTAGAGCAAGTCATTCTAAAATTCGTATGGAACCACAAAAGACCCCAAATAGCCAAAGTAATCCTGAGAAGGAAGAATAAAGCTGGGGGGATTATGCTCCCCAACTTCAAGCTTTACTACAAAGCCACAGTAATCAAGACAATTTGGTACTGGCACAAGAACAGACCCATAGACCAATGGAACAGACTAGAGATCCCTGATAAAAACCCATCCATATATGGTCAATTAATAAAGGAGCCACGGACATACAATGGGGAAATGACAGCCTCTTCAACAGCTGGTGTTGGCAAAACTGGAAAGCTACATGCAAGAGAATGAAACTGTATTATTGTCTAACCCCATACACAAAAAGTAAACTCAAAATGGATCAACTACCTGAAGGTAAGCCATGAAACCATAAAACTCTTAGAAGACAACATAGGCAAAACTCTCCTGAATATAAACGTGAGCAACTTTTTCCTGAACACATCTCCTCAAGCAAGGGAAACAAAATAAAAAATGAGCACATGGGATTACATCAAACTAAAAAGTTCTGTACAGCAAAGGACACCATCAACAGAACAAAAAGGCATCCTACAGTATGGGAGAATATATTTGTAAATGACATATCTGATATAACATCCAAAATATATAAAGAACTCACATGCCTCAACAACCAAAAAGCAAATAACCTGATTAAAAATTGGGCGGAGAATATGAATGGATATTTCTCCAAAGAAGAAATTCAGATGGTCAACAGGCATAGAAAAGATGCTCCATATCACTAATTATCAGGGAAATGCAAATAAAAAACCACAACGAGATACCACCTCACACCAGTTAGGATGGCTAGCATCAAAAAGACTAAGAAGAACAAATGCTGGTGAGGATGCGGAGAAAGGGAAACCCTCCTACACTGCTGGTGGGAATGTAAACTAATTCAACCATTGTGGAAAGCAATATGGAGGTTCCTCAAAAAACTAAAAATAGAAATAAATACCATTTGACTCAGGAATTCCACTCTTAGGAATTTACCCAAAGAATATAATTTCTCAGATTAAAAAAGACATATGCATCGCTATGTTTATTGCAGCACTATTTACAATAGCCAAGATACGGAAGCAACCTAAGTGCTCATCAGTAGATGAATGGATAAAGAAGATGTGGTACATATATACAATGGAATACTATTCAGCCATAAGGAAGAAACAAATCCTACCATTTGCAACTACATGGATGGAACTGGAAGATATTATGCTCAGTGAAATAAGCCAGGCAGAGAAAGACAAGTACCAAATTATTTCCCTCATTTGTGGAGTGTAACAGCGAAGCAAAACTGAAGGACCAAAATAGTAGCAGACTCACAGACTCTAAGAAGGGACTAGTGGTTACCAAAGGGGAGAGGTATGGGAGGGTGGGTGGGGAGGGAGAAGGGGATTGAGGGGTATTATGATTGGCACACATGGTGTGGGAGAGATCATGGGGAAGACAGTGTAGTATAGAGAATACAAGTAGTGACTCTGTGGCATCTTACTACACTGATGGACAGTGCTGCAATGGGGTATGGCAGGGTCTTGATAATATGGGTGAATGTACTAGCCACATTGCTTTTTCATGTGAAATCTTTATAAGAGTGTATATCAATGATACCTTAATAAAAAAATGTATAATAAATGTCCCCATAGAAAAAATATACTTTTATGCCCTCATTTAAAAAGAAAAAGAAAGTGTGATGTTCAAGATGTGAATTAGAAATTAAGTGGGCCAAAATCAAGTCAGAGAGTTATTTGTAAAGATTTTGCACATAAAAATGAAGCTAAAGTCTAAAAGCTCAGGTAAAGATAATATTAATCTTGAACTGTTTGGTATTTGTGGGTAAATTAATACTCAGGGTTGAAAAAATAGGGTATGTTAGATGGAATCTTCATCTAAATTTTTGTTTAAAATTAGGAGAACTGTTGAAAGGATAGAGTATTCTTGGCTTAACTAGCAAACAAATATAATCACTTGATAAGATGGTCCACTCAATAGTTTTGAGAAAATTAGCAGGTAGAGTTACAGTAGTTGACTGGAATATATAAACTCTTTATAACAATTACGTTAATAAAAAGAGATGGTTTTCAATATATGCCCTATTATAAGAAAGTTTGTAGAGGAGTCACAGAAAATCATTTGTCAGTTAGTCTTGCTATAGTTTAATTTAGGCATTTGGGACAAAAAAAATTATTTAATCTAGTTTTATAAATTAATAGCCTGACCTGTAAGGTGGAGGTTTTTATAGGGGATTATTAGAGTATGATGGTGAGAGAGATTGAAGATAATTTATGTAAACTTTATAAAAACCTTTCAAAGTTGGAATCCAAAAGGAATAAAAATTTTTGTGTTACTGTGGGATGGAGGAGAAATGTTCATCATGAAGTCATATTGCCTTAGAAACAGGAAGTAAATGTTGGTTTTGAACTGTCACTTCTTTAGAGGAAAAGTTTGAAGAATTAGTGCTAGGATAATCAATCTCATTTCATATTTATATAAATGGTGTAAAGGAGGGTGGTGGATACAGTGAATTTTTATCTCTTTTGGGTAGTGAAATGTCCCAGCAAAAAAATCTAACTTCATATAACAAGCAAAAAACTTAGTGAACTAGTGTGGGACAGTTTTCTGTGTTCTATTTAGGGAAAAATTATATGAATTAAATTTATTAAGTGAGGAGTCCTGAATTTAGTTAAAATCAGGAAAGGAACCTATAAGCTACTGTAGATGATTTTCTATAGATAGATTTTCTATAGATCTTCTGTGTTAAGAAGTGCAGTGATATGCTGGGCATTCTTTGGAAGAATGTGGAAACAGCATGCTTTCTTGCTGTGGTACAAAACCGTATTTTATACACACCCAAGATGAATGCTGTACATTGTTCTGTTACGTAAAAAGAATAAGTGTTTGGACATATAGCAGTATAATACAAATGCTTGTTCTTTAGAGCTATTAATACTGAGGAGGAAGATGTAATTGAGGTTACTAAAATATGATCATGGGTAAATTCCTCAAATGCCATAATGTTGGAATTGAGGGTGGGTAAGAGTGCTTCTAGGAATTTTATAAAAAGTCAGTTTTAGGATAAATCAAAGAGCTCTCTTATGTATTAGAGAATAAGCTTGTGGAAATTAGTACCACAAAATGGGATATAGATTGAAAAAAATTTTGTGAAAATTAGGTTCACAGATGATATATACATGATAGAATATTAAGGAAAAATTGAGATACTTAGAATTTGTTTTCTTCTAAAAAAATGGTACGATGGTCTTTCTTGGTTTCACACAGAGTTCAGGATTTGACAGAATCTGACCTGACTGCACATGTAGTCACTTTTCATGTTGAAACCTGGTAAGTAGAGTTGTCATGACTGGAGACCACCCGGAGTGCGTGGTGGGCCTCTTGATGCCCTTTGTCAGGCAAAGGACATCCTGTCTGTACCTAGTTTGCTAATAGTTTTAATTTTCTTTTCCTAGTTAACATCTAGTGATATGGTCATACGGTTTTGCTTATTTTATTTGGTGGGGGAATCTCTTGTAAAAATGCCTTCCTAATGATTATTACAGGCTTTAAATTTATTCTTGAGGCAATTTTGGTAGTATGTGTTTTTTAGAATATTATCCATTCTGTATGTTTTTAAGTCCTGGCATAAAGTTATCATTAGTATTCTTTTATATACTGTTAAAAAAAAGTCTCTGTAGCTACACTTACCCTCCTGAGTTTTTTTGCAACTTGTTTTGCCTCAGTTTCTTGACATAGCATTTCAAGCAGGGAGTTTACAGTTTGTCATTTTACCTCCAGTGTAATGCTCACGTGTAGTAGGCCACCAGTTAACTTCACTGGAACTGAGCAAGACTAGTTCTCTGTCTCTGGCCAATACTGTGTGTCTGTGTGAGCTGTTCTTCCCCCTCTCCCTCCATCCCCTTCAGGTAGGCATTTTCAAACATTTTTTCTTCTCTTCTCTGCCAGTGTGCTCTTTCTGTTATCTAACCTAATCAAAGCTTGTGCCATCCCCATTTTTTTAGATAACTCCCAAATTTATAACCCTGACTGGACCTTTCTTCTGAGCTCTGCTTGCTTGACATTCTTCCGCTCACCCCACCCCGGGTGTCTTGTTTACGCCTTCAACACAGTACAACCAAAGCGAAACTCCCTACTTCCCTCCGCCCAAACCAGTTCTTCCTCCAGATTTCCTGGTTTCTATTAATTAGCACTGGCACTCACCAGGCCCATATATCAGCCCTTTGGACACTACCCCTCACCGTCTACGTGCCCTCAACCTGCCAAGCCCTGCGCAGCCCCCTTCATGGTCTTCCCTGGCGCAGACGGGACAGCCCTCTCCATTCCCTCCATCACTGTCTAACTCAGACCCTCAGTAATTTGTACCGGGACTATTGTGACACCTCTCTCTACCTTTTTGGCTGAGTCCAGTTCATCTTCCACACGGAAGATTCAACTTGCTAAAGCACAGTAATCAGACCACTCTGTAACCTGAAATCACTTAGTTCAACCACACCTTTCTCAAATAGGTTCCAACTCCTTAGCTTTCTAGATCTTCCACAATAATGCCCAAACGTTCCTATCTAGGCTTGTTTCTCCCTTTCCCATACTTGTATTCCAGCCTCAGGGTTTTATCTCTATTCTGCCTGCTTGAGTTTTGGCTCAGCTGTTTGCTCTTAAGGAATTCCCTTTCCCTGGTACCTCCCCCTTTTGAAAGGAAGCTTGTCAAGGTCATCCGTAACATTCTTTGCTGGGTTTATTATCTCACTTTGTATGATAGCCACTTGTGTACTTTGCTTAATACCTCGTACTAGCTTATAAATTCCTAGTGGGTAAGAGCTGTGCTTTATTCAGCTTTTTAAAAAATTTCCCCAGCAGTTAACACAATCAGGAAATAGTGATTGAAAATAATTAAATGATTGCAGTTTAGTTTTTTTCAGTGTAGTTTCCCACAGTCTCTTCCTAATTTTACTCCAGTGTGAATGTACAATCTAGAAGCACAGTTAACTTGGCCTTTCTAGAGATGTAACTACATGTGTACAAGCCATGCTTCTGGGTAACTGGTGCTACCTTTCCAACAGGTGCTGTCCAGAGGCATCACAATAGAGACATTGATTGATTTCTGTGGTACCAGGGCTAGCCTGTATTTCTCTCTCTCTCTTTTTGGCTGTTTCCTTTAAATAAAAGATTTCCTCAAGTCACGATGACACTAAATTTTAAGATAAACGTTAATATATGTAAGAAGTAAATCCCCCTATCTTTTTCTCTTAATCTGTAGAATGAAGATGATTAAAAAGAAGAGATTAAATTTTATTCACATTAAAGAAAACCATTTTAGGCTAATTTAATGTGAATCTGTCAGTGTATTTCACATGAATGGTATTGGCAAATATTAAATCCTACTTTTGTAGTTGAAAACTCTGTCATGATTAACCTGGCCATTAGCCTGTCAGCAAATTAAACTTAGGAGATTCCATCATGATCAAAGATTTGGAAATATGGCAGACAGATGTACATAGGAATTACGCCAAACATTAATTTGTTACCGATTATAAAAAAGTTAGGTTTCTGTTCAACCTACCTGGAATATGGAGATGGACTTGCTAGCCCAGTTTTTGTTCTGTAGCTTTTACTCCTCCCTTCTTCCCTCCCCGCTTGTCCATAGATATTTTTTGAGTTTTTGATATGATCTAGGCACTGAGCTAGCAACCAGCACGGCACTGGGAATAAAGGCCAAGAAGCTGCCCCCTTGGAGCTTCTAGTCCAGCCAGTGTTTTGGATATAAATAATGTGATAAACAGAGTTCTTTTTCTGTAGGAAATGATTTTTTAAAAATGTTTAGTTTTTTTATAGTTTATGTTCAGATGGATAGTCATTTCAACAATAACCAGAATTTTACACTTTAGCAGTGTAAAAGTACTGTGCTCAGTTCAGACATAGGCCTTAATCTGAGTCTCAGTTTGCTTATCTCTGTAAACAGGGATGCTATTAGAAGAAGTAATTGATGTTTAGCAAGCACTTTGATATTTACGCCCAGTGACTGTAAACAGTTATTAAAAAGTCATTGTATCGGTCAGAATGACAGGTACAGGGGCAGGGCCAGAGGGAGGGCCAGAAAAGCAGGGTCTTTGCAGCTTTGAAGAAGGAGATACAGGTAAAGATGTTCTGTTCTTGATGAAACATTTTTATTTAGTATTTACAGTTAGGATTCCATTTGTAGATTTCTGTACATTTCAAAATGTCACAAGAAGCCACATACATTCTGTTTATGAACACAGTTATTTCTTGATTAGGGTAGTGTACATACAGTACCACAGATTCTAATTCCCCATAGTAGGAGTAACTGTCTTAGAAGGAAGTGCCATTTCAGGAGAAAATAGCGAGCACTTCAGTCCTTTGTATGTGGACATCGGGTGGGGCACGGGGTGGGAGAGGATGGCTGGTACTCAGCCCTGGTTTGAGCTGCCTTCTTGCCTCAGCTCTGCTTCTGCTGGCTGGCCGTATGAATTTGAAATCACTTTTTGCTCTGTCCTTTGCTACTGTAGGCAAAGTCATCTGGGCTCTTTTTGCCTCAATTACTTAAAAAATTTGAAGTTGTTGGAGTAGATCTCTGTCAGGTCCTGATGAATAATTATAATAACACAAAACTCAGTGATTTGGAGAGCAATAGCAGAGAACAGTGGGCAGAAGTTGGCATTTATCATTGATTCTTAGAGGGATTTAATGCTTGTGCCACATTTAGGAGTTTATAGCTAAAACAAATCTAAATTATGAGTGATTCATCATTTTAATAGGATTTTACAAGGTACTTGGAATGGGTCCAAGTCATATATGTATTTCTCTAAGTTAAGGTTTAATTGCTATCAGACTGCTGCTGTTGTTTTGTGCTTCCTGATTTTTGTATCACTCCCCCACCCCCCGCCCCAAGTGAAAAAAAAAAAAGACACAGAAAGAAGGTGGTATACATCGGTCAGTACTTGGGTGCATGTGCTGTTAATCCTCTGGAAAAAAACTACACCAAGTCTGCTTCCCTAAAAATGCTTTGAAATTTTATCTGGCTGAAAAATTGCATTTCTAAATTTGAAGACAACTTCTGAGCTGAGAAAAAAATTTATGAACCATGCATGGCATGTTTTAACATTCTTTGAAAAAACTGTCTGTGAAGGTCTTTGGAGTGATTATTATCCCTATATGCCCATATGTCACACATGGCCTTTTTACCCCTGGGAAGTCACCATATTGCATTATTTGTGATCCTTTGGAGTTGTATGAAATGATAATTTAACTTTTCTGATGTGTTTAATCTACAGGCCCCGCTTTGTAACTATTAACATACATGGCATGACAGGCTTAAATGTTTCCAGGTGTGATAGCAGCACTTGGCCTGTCAATTACTCGTAGATTATCTTGGCCACTGTGATTTGCTACCAAACTGCAGCTTTGTTATTAGCACTTGAAAAGAGTATGTTAACTTTAACTCCACTTGAGATGCATTTTACATTAAATAAATGAACCATCTTCTTGACACAGTAAAGTGTTTATTCTTATAATACTATTTAGAAGTATATTTTGTCTTTTGAATGGTTGAGGTTTTGTTAATAAGAAGACCTGGCCTTGATTTACAGAATCTTGATTTGTTTTGTCCGACTTTCTCCTGTTTGGGAGTCCTTTTCCCCATTCTGTCTCCCACTGTTGGAGTCTTTCCTCCCTTCAGCTCCACTTTTACCCCTGCCCCAGTCCCAACAGAAGCCAGCATCTTCCCTTGCTCCACAGCTTGTCCTAGTTCTGGAATGGAGTGTCATTTTCCTCCAGAAAAGACTCACCGTTAATTAGTGTATAAGAGGGCCCATTTAACACTGTGCTACAGTAGCTATAGCAGTAAAAAACTGCTAGAGATTAGAGGGTTTACTGTTATGGAGACATAAGATCGGCTGTGTTCTCTGCTGTAGCTGGCCAGAGGAGGAGCGACCGTCTCTGCGCAGACGTAGCAGGCGAGGTGAGCTGAAAGAGGCAGCAGGCTGGCCCCGGGCTGAGGATGGCCCTGTGGTTAGCTTTACCTCACTGTCCCTACCCACGGATGGCTCCTAATCTTAAGCTTAGTCCTCGTCCTGGTCTTCAGCCACTCTCAACCATCCCCCACCTCTCCCTGCTGCTGTCACCTCCCCTGTAACATTTCCGGCATCCACACCATGCCTCTCCTGCGGGAACCTGCCACTCAGTGGGAGACAGTATTCTCTCACTGTCCAGCGGTGGGGAGGCACGTCCGCTGTCCCACTGTGGCAAGGTGAAGGGTAGGTGAGTCCTTCCTCTGGTGGGGATTCTGAGTTTCTTCCTGAAATGTTTTTTACTCATACTGTATCTGAGCTGGACATGTACTCTAGTGCTGTACAAATAGATTATATGGATTAAAAAAGGCTTTTGTTGCTGGTCTGAGACAACCTAATAGCCATTTATATCACAGGAGAGAGTGTCCCAGGTTCCAAACAGTCAGCATAAAAATAGGTTTTTGGACGACGTTTTTCTGGGAAGATTATTTTCTTTAATGAAACTCATGTTGACTGGCTTCTCTTTCACTTTTTCTTAACCCCGAATTAGAATGAAAGCTTCAGATAAGACCTAGATTCTTAATGAAAGAAATACAGGGATCTTAAGTCCTCAGAATTTCATACTGGTCCACCATTTTACTGTTCTAGTTAGTGTTAATCATTACTGATGACTTGACGTTTTGGATCATCTTTGAGATGGTAATGGTATGGAAAGATTCATCCCTTAATTTAGTTATTTGTGACATTCCAGGAAGGGTATTATGTATGGCAGAATGCAACTTAAGGACCAGGAAGGGCATAAATAGAAATTTTGTACTTATTTCATTTATAAAAACATACATTTTAAAGGAATATTTGATCTGAGGCATTGAATAAACTTCAATCCTGCTAGTAACTGTGTCAACTTGAAAATTATTTACTAACCTTTGGGATTATAACTAGAGGCATTTGCTAATGTATTTGCAGCGACTGCTGAAATAATTCAAATTTATTGACCATAGGAGGATATTAAATATTTATCTTTTCTGCCTAGTGCCTATAATGAAATAGAATATAAGTTAATGGTTAATGTTTTATAGCCTGTTATTTCTGAAATTCTATCTTCATGTACTTTATCCAGTGGTATTACTTATATTTTGTATGTGTTAAAAAGCATATTTGGCCGTCTACCTTACATAAATTTTGCTGCTAAGCTAAACAGTATCCTAGAAGAGATTTTTAACTATATAGAGTATGTGTGTGTGTGTGTGTGTGTGTGTGTGTGTGTGTGTATTTATGTATGTATGTGGGGTGTGTGTGTGACTACTAAGGGAGGAAAGTATTTAAGTTGTGGGCTAAGGAGAAATCTTTTTCTTTTGAAAAGCCAGATAGAATGAAATAATAATGTATTAATATTATGTGATGTGTTCTGGCACACCTGCAGTATTTGATGCGTTCCAGAATGTTACAGGGTTGGCAGTCCCTCAGCAGATGATGAGAATCTGGCAGTCATGTTAGATTAGCATTCGGATGAGCAAATAAAAAGAAACTAACTTATTTAGATTTCCTTCAAAGTAATAATAATGCAGTGTTAAACTAAAAATTCTTAACATGTAAGCATTTTTATTTGAATTGGTATAAATATTAGGAAGAATGCAAAACAATATTTGCAGGTTTTAAAGTTTAAGGGAAATGATTTCTAGAATTACTTTGAATTTTCTGAAAACCAGATCTTAAAAATTGACTTCCAAAGGATAATTAGTAAGGGACGCTCTGATTTTCTACAAGCCCTAAGGGATTGTTTTAGGGTTTTTGGGTTTATTTTGCTTTCTATTATAGTAATTTTAAAGATCCTGAAATTGACTGCATCTGTGTGGTTAATTTTTTTTTATTCAGATGTTTTAAATTCTAAAACTACAAGGAACTTAATTTAAATGTTATTAGTTTGCCAAAACAGACAAATCATTTTGAAAAGGTTGGTTGGCTGATGGAATAGCTACTTCTATATGTGATACTGTTGCATAGCACAGCAAAGTATTGGTATATTACTGAGTTCTCTAGTAGTTAAGATAACAACTTAAAAAAATATTTCAAGTCCTAGTTCTTTCTAGAAAAAATCTTGAATTTTTTTAAAGAGAAAAGAATCCTAAGGAGCCTTATCACTTGTACTTTGAAAATTAGCCTCAAGGAAAAGAGATTTTCACTGAGTTAAAAGTTTTTGGGTAATTGAAATGTAACATTTGCACAGAATACATTGAGGAGACAACATGGTATTGAACATGTGGTATTAAGTAGAATGCATTTGAGAATTGGGAATTGGACTTCAGGTCTTCCTTTTGTTCTTTCTGTATATATATCTGCCAGTGTTGTGGAAAATCATGCAGCTATTCCCCATACTGTTTCACCAGAAATTAGAATTCACTAATTAAAAGAATATAAACTGGTATGAAGCTAGCAAGTAATCTTAACTGGTGTGAGGTGATATCTCATTGTGGTTTTAATTTGCATTTCCCTGATGATTAGCGATGTGGAGCATCTTTTCATGTGCCTTTTGGCCATCTGAATTTCTTTGGAGAAGTGTTTGTTCAGGTCCTCCACCCATTATTTAATTGGATTATTTGTTTTTTGGGTGTTGAGGTGTATGAGTTCTTTTTCTTTTTTTGTGTGTGATTTTTTAAAAAAAGTATCATTGATATACAATCTTATGAAGGTTTTACATGAACAACATTGTGGTTTCAACAATCACCCATATTATCAAGCCCCCTAACCCTGACTTCATTGCAATAACTGTCTGTCAGCTACTTCTATATTACTTGTCTTTGCTGTGCTGTACTGCCTTCCCCATGACCTACCTATGAGTGCTAATTATAACGTCCCTTAATCCCCTCTTTCTCTCTCCTGAGCCCCTCTCCCCAGCCCCTTCCCTTTGGTAACTGCTAGCCCCTCTTAAGAGTCTGAGTCTGCTGCTGTTTTGTTCCTCCAGTTTTGCTTCATTGTTACACTCCACAAATGAGTGAAATCATTTGGTACTTGTCTTTCTCTGCCGGGCTTATTTCACTGAGCATAATAGCCTCTAGCTCCACCCCTGTTGTTGCAAATGGGAGAATTTCTTTTCTTTTTATGGCTGATTAATATTCCACTGTATATATGTATCACATCTTTTTTAAAATTGTATTATTATTATTATTTTTTGGTATCATTAATCTACAATTACATGAAGAACGTTATGTTTACTAGACTCCCTCCATCACCAAGTCCCCCCGACAAACCCCATTACAGTCACTGTCCATCAGTGTACTAAGATGCTGTAAAAATCACTACTTGTCTTCTCTGTGTTGCACAGCCCTCCCCATGTCCCTCACACAATATACATGTTGATCATAATGCCCCCTTTCTTTTTCCCCACACTTATCCCTCCTTTCCCACCCATCCTCCCCAGTTCCTTTTCCTTTGGTAACTGTTAGTCCATTCTTGGGTTCTGTGATTCTGCTGCTGTTTTGTTCCTTCAGTTTTTCTTTGTTCTTATACTCCACATATGAGTGAAATCATTTGGTACTTGTCTTTCTCCACCTGGCTTATTTCACTGAGCAAAGTACCCGCTAGCTCCATCCATGTTGTTGCAAATGGTAGGATTTGTTTTCTTCTTATGGCTGAATAATATTCCAGTGTGGTACATACACTTAAGTTGCTTCCATTTCTTGGCTGTTGTAAATAGTGCTGCGATAAACATAGGGGTGCATCTGTCTTTTTCAAACTGGGCTGCTGTATTCTTAGGGTAAATTCCTAGAAGTGGAATTCCTGGGTCAAATGGTATTTCTATTTTGAGCTTTTTGAGGAATCTTCATATTGCTTTCCATAATGCTTGAACTAATTTACATTCCCACCAGCAGTGTAGGAGGGTTCCCCTTTCTCCACAACCTCACCAACATTTGTTGTTGTTTGTCTTTTGGATGGTGGTGATCCTTACTGGTGTGAGGTGATATCTCATTGTGGTTTTAATTTGCATTTCTCTGATGACTAGCAATGTGGAGCATCTTTTCATGTGTCTGTTGGCCATCTGAATTTCTTCTTTGGAGAACTGTCTGTTCAGCTCCTCTGCCCATTTTTTGATTGGATTGTTTGCTTTTTGTTTGTTGAGGTACATGAGCTCTTTATATATTTGGGATGTCAACCCTTTACCGGATCTGTCATTTATGAATATATTCTCACATACTGTATGATGCCTTTTTGTTCTATTGATGGTGTCCTTTGCTGTACAGAAGCTTTTCAGCTTGATATAATCTCACTTGTTCATTTTTGCTTTTGTTTCCCTTGCCCGGGGGGATATGTTCATGAAGAAGTCACTCGTGTTTATGTCCAAGAGATTTCTGCCTATGTTTTTTTCTAAGAGTTTTATGGTTTCATGACTTACGTTCAAGTCTTTGATCCATTTCAAATTTACTTTTGTGTATGGGGTTAGACAGTGATCCAGTTTCATTCTCTTACATGTAGCTGTCCAGTTTTTCCAGCACCAACTGTTGAAGAGACTGTCATTTCCCCATTGTATGTCCATGGCTCCTTTATCGTATATTAATTGACCATATATGTTTGGGTTAATGTCTGGAGTTTCTATTCTGTTCCACTGGTCTGTGGCTCTGTTCTTGTGCCAGTACCAAATTGTCTTGATTACTGTGGCTTTGTAGTAGAGCTTGAAGTTGGGGAGCGAGATCCCCCCACACTTTATTCTTCCTTCTCAGGGTTGCTTTGGCTACTTGGGGTCTTAGGTGTTTCCATATGAATTTTTGAACTATTTGTTCCAGTTCATTGAAGAATGCTATTGGTAATTTGATAGGGATTGCATTGAGTCTGTATATTGCTTTGGGCAGGATGGCCATTTTGATGATATTAATTCCTCCTAGCCAAGAGCATGGGATGAGTTTCTATTTGTTAGTGTCCTCTTTAATTTCTCTTAAGAGCGTCTCCTACTTTTTAGGGTACAGGTCTTTCGCTTCCTTGGTTAGGTTTATTCCTAGATATTTTATTCTTTTTGGTTCAATTGTGAATGGAATGGTTTTCCTGATTTTCTATTAGTTCATTGTTAGTGTATAGGAAAGCCATAGATTTCTGTGTATTAATTTTGTATCCTGCAACTTTGCTGAATTCCGATTATTAGTTCCAGTAGTTTTGGAGTGGAGTCTTTAGGGTTTTTTATGTACAATATCATGTCATCTGCAAATAGTGACAGTTTGACTTCTTCTTTACTGATCTGGTTTACTTGCATTTCTGTGTTTTGTCTAATTGCCATGGCTAGGATCTCCAGTACTATGTTGAATAACAGTGGGGAGAGTGGGCAGCCCTGTCTCATTCCCGATATTAAAGGAAAAACTTTCAGCTTCTTGCTGTTTAGTATGATGTTGACTGTGGGTTTATCATATATGGCCTTTATTATGTTGATATACTTGCCCTCTGTACCCATTTTGTTGAGAGTTTTTATCATGAATTGATGTTGAACTTTGTCAAATGCTTTTTCAGCATGTATGGAGATGATCATGTGGTTTTTGTCCTTCTTTTTGTTGATGCAGTGGATGATGTTGATGGATTTTCGAATGTTGTACCATCCTTGCATCCCTGAAATGAATCCCACTTGGTCATGGTGTATGATCCTTTTGATGTATTTTTGAATTCGGTTTGCTAATATTTTGTTGACTATTTTTGCATCTACGTTCATCTGCTTTGCCTGGTTTTGGTATTAGGGTGATGTTGGCTTCATAGAATGAGTTTGGGAGTATTCCCTTCTCTTCTATTTTTTGGAAAACTTTAAGGAGAATGAGTATTATATCTTCTCTGTATGTCTGATAAAATTCTGAGGTAAATCCATCTGGCCCGGGGGTTTTGTTCTTGGGTAGTTTTTTGATTAGTGCATCAATTTCGTTGCTGGTAATTGGTCTGTTTAGATTTTCTGTTTCCTCCTTGGTCAGTCTTGGAAGGTTGTATTTTTCTAGGAAGTTGTCCATTTCTTCTAGGTTTTCCAGCTTGTTAGCATATAGATTTTTGTAGTATTCTCTAATAATTCTTTGTATTTCTGTGGGGTCCATAGGGAATTTTCCTTTCTCATTTCTGATTCTATTGATGTGTATAGTTTCTCTTTTTCTCTTAATAAGTCTGGCTAGGGGCTTATCTATTTTGTTCATTTTCTCAAAGAATTAGCTCTTGGTTTCATTGATTTTTTTCTATTGTTTTATTCTTCTCAATTTTATTTATTTTTTCTCTGGTCTTTATTATGTCCCACCTTCTGCTGACTTCAGGCCTCATCTGTTCTTCTTTTTCCAATTTCGATAATTGTGACATTAGACTATTCATTTGGGATTGTTCCTCCTTCTTTAAATATGCCTGTATTGCTATATGCTTTCCTCTTAAGACTGCTTTTACTGCATCCCACAGAAGTTGGGGCTTTGTGTTGTTGTTGTCATTTGTTTCCATATATTGCTTGATCTCTATTTTAATTTGGTCTTTGATCCACTGATTATTTAGGGGCATGTTATTAGGCCGCTATGTGTTTGTGAGCCTTTTTGCTCTCTTTGTACAATTTGTTTCTAATTTTATACCTTTGTCATCTGAAAAGTGGGTTGGTAGAATTTCAATCGTTTGGAATTAACTGAGGCTCTTTTTGTGGCCTAGTATGTGGTCTGTTGTGGAGAATGTTCCATGTGCACTTGAGGAGAATGTGTATCCTGTTCCTTTTGGGTGTAGAATTCTATAGATGTCTGTTAGGTCCGTCTGTTCTAGTGTGTTGTTCGGTGCCTCTGTGTCCTTACTCATTTTCTGTCTGGTGGATCTATCCTTTGGAGTGAGTGGTGTGTTGAAGTCTCCTAAAATGAATGCATTGCATTCTATTTCCTCCTTTAATTCTGTTAGTATTTGTTTCACATATGCTAGTGCTCCTGTATTGGGTGCATATATATTTATAATGGTTATATCCTCTTGTTGGACTGACCACTTTATGATTATGTAATGTCCTTCTTTATCTCTTGTTACTTTCTTTGTTTTGAAGTCTGTTTTGTCCGATACTAGTACTGGAACACCTGCTTTTTTCTCCGTTGTTTGCAAGAAATGTCTTTTTCCATCCCTTGACTTTTAGTCTGTGCATGTCTTTGGGTTTGAGGTGAGTCTCTTGTAAGCAGCATATAGATGGGTCTTGCTTTTTATCCATTCAGTGACTCTATGTCTTTTGATTCGTGCATTCAGTCCATTTACATTTGGGGTGATTACTGAAAGATATATACTTATTGCCATTGCAGGCTTTAGATTCGTGGTTACCAAAGGTTAAAGGTTAATTTCCTTACTATCTAAGAGTCTAACTTAAGTCACTTAATATGCTGTTACAAACACAATCTAAAGGTTCTTTTCTTTTTCTCCTCCTTTTTCTTTGTCCTCCGTTCTTTATATATTAGGTATCATATTCTGTATTCTATGTCTGTCCCTTGATTGACTTTGGGGATAGTTATTTTAATTTTGCATTTGCTTAGTAATTAGCTGTTCTACTTTCTTTTCTGTGGTTTTATTACCTCTGGTGACAGCTATTAAACCTTAGGAACGCTTCCATCTATAGCAGTCCCTCCAAAATCGACTGTAGAGATGGTTTGTGTGAGGTAAATTCTCTCAGCTTTTGCTTATCTGGAAATTGTTTAATCCCTCCTTCAAATTTAAATACTAATCTTGCCAGATAAAGTAGTCTTGGTTCCAGGCCCTTCTGTTTCATTACATTAAACACATCATGCCACTCCCTTCTGGTCTGTAAGGTTTCTGCTGAGAAGTCTGATGTTATCCTGATGGGCTTTCCTTTGTATGTGATCTTATTTCTCTCTCTGGCTGCTTTTAATAGTCTGTCCTTATCATTGATCTTTGCCAATTTTATTATTATGTCTTGGTGTTGTCTTCCTTGGGTCTCTTGTGTTGGGAGATCTGTGTGCCTCCATGTCCTGAGAGACTATGTCTTTCCCCAGATTGGGGAAGTTTTCAGCAACTACCTCCTCAAAGACACTTTCTATCCCTTTCTCTCTCTCTTCTTCTTCTGTTATCCCTGTAATGCGAATATTGTTCAGTTTGGATTGGTCACACAGTTCTTTCAATATTCTTTCATTCTTAGAGATCCTTTTTTCTCTCTCTGCCTCAGCTTCTTTGTATTCCTCTTCTCTAGTTTCTATTTCATTTATTGTCTCCTCCACCGTATCCAACCTGCTTTTAATACCCTCCATCGTGCTCTTCAATGATTGGATCTCCGACTTGAATTAATTTCTGAGTTCTTGGATGTATTTCTATCCTTCCATTAGAATGTTGATGATTTTTATTTTGAAGTCTCTTTCAGGAAGTGTCATGAGGTCCATGTCATTTAAATGTTTCTCGGGAGTTATATTAATCATTTTACTCTGGACCAGGTTTCTTTGGCCTTTCATGTTTGTATATGGCGTCCTCTCGTGTCCAGGAGCTCTAATCTGGAGCTGCTCAGCCCCTGAAGCAATGTCAGGGGTTGCAGGGGAGCGGTATTGGTGCCTGGAGGGAGGAAAGAGCTGTTCCCTGCTTCCCAGCTGCTGTGCCTGTCTCCACTGCCTGAACCAGTGGGCCAAGCACACAGATATAAGCTTTTGTCCCAGAGCAGCTGGATATGGATCCCTGCTTTCCAGAAGCAGCTGGACCCTCACTCTCTCCAGGAATTCTGCCTGTATTAGCTTTCCAACCCCACAATCACAGGAGTATCATGAAAGCACCATGAAATGTAGGTTTGTGCTCCCAGAGCAGAACTCTAGAGTTAGGTATTCAGCAGTCCCAGGCCTTCCACTCCCTCCCTGTTCCATTTCTCTCACTCCTGCCGGTGAGCTGGGGTGGGGGAAGGCTTGCGTCCCTCCGGGCCACAGCTTTGGTACGTTCCCCTGTTCTTTGAGGTCTGCTCTCTTCTCCAGGTGTGTGCTGTCTGGCGCAGTCCTCTTTCCTGTTGCTCTCTGAGGCTTAGTTGCACCAACTATATTTTCTAATTGTATACAGTTTTAGGAGGTAGCCTCTGTCTCTCCTCTCACCCGCCATCTTTAATCCAATGTGCGTATCACATCTTTTTTATCCATATATCTACTGATGGACACTTAGGTTGCTTCCATATCTTGGCTATTGTAAATAGTGCTGCAGTATAAACATAGAGATGCATATATCGTTTTGAATCAGGGATCTTGTTTTCTTCGGGTAAGTTCCTAGGAGTGGAATGACTGGATCAAATGGTATTTCTATTTTTAGTTTTTTGAGGAACCTCCATGTAGCAATTAGTATTCCAGTACTAAATAGAAACATTCATGAGTAATATATTTTTTCTTATGTTTGTTAAAATATTCCTTAACAGTTAACAAATCAAAGCACTATTTTTCCTGGTCATGCATCATCACAGTATAGTTTTACTGACTTTTTTTTAAGTCATGAATAATCTAATTTGTGGTGATCCATGTGCACACTGAGGAATGTACACATTAAAAATGGCTTGAGGCCCCACAACTTCATTGGGCCTTGCAGTATTGGTCATTTTCCTATGCCTTACATTACCTTTTTGTTTATTTAACAGAAATGCTTACATGGGAAAAGCATTAAACTAAAGCTTGATAGCAGCGCTATGAGGTGGGTATAATTATCACCTGTGTTTTGCAGATGGCACTCAAAGGTTAAGCACCTTGCCTAACGTCCCACAGCTAGTGTGTGGAAAGCCACTATTTGATGCCTCCAGAATGTGTGCTCTTAGTATGCTGATAGATCTTTCTGCTTATCCAGAAAGATCTTTCTGGGAAGTTGAACCCAAATTCTTTCCTTTGTTCCTCCCATGCTCTCTCTGACCAGACAGGGGATCCTGAGAGGGACATGTTTGCAGGAATTCTTACCATGTTTCTCTTCTGGATGTTTGGGAGCAAACAGTGTCACCTTCTGCCTGTGAGTGACCCTCATGCAGCTTTGTGAGCAGGAATCTGTAAACCCTCATTCTACAGTGGAAACTTTCCAGTATTAAGAAGGAATTCTACCCTTTCCTGGAGATCAGGGGCTAAGAATGAGAGCTGTATTCAAGTTCATGAGAGAAACTTAGGAATATGGAAGAAGAGTCTCTTCAGTACTGATGGGAAATATGAGCCCTATGTTGAATATCCCAATCACCAGTAGTTAAAGGAGCTACTTTCCTCAGGGACAGCTTCTGTAATATGCTCCGGGATGAGCAATAGCAGGGATTTATTAGTTTGAATATAATTAGTGATTTTCCTCAGTAGTGCTGGGAGGCCAGCATGTGTGTTTGCTTGCATGCACATGCACGTTACATAGGCACTACTCTTAAATTTCTCAATATTTAGTCCTTACCATGTATTAAAAAATACTAATGAGTTTATTTAGCACTAAGCACTGTTTTGTGAGCAGCTCCTGGTCCATGGCATCTTTATACATATAAACCTCTCCCCATCTGTATTCATAAGTGGCACTTGTCTGTCAGTTTCAGCTGCTTTGTAAGATGGTTTTCTTTTCCTTAGATGTACCTTTGTCTTCTCTCCACACAGCACCTTCAGAGCGACTTTTGAATTAGCTCAATACAAACCCTAGGTTATATATGCATCTACGTTCACAGCAACATTATTTGTAATAGCCAAAGGTGGAAGCAACTCAGTGTCTATTGACAGATGAGTGGGCAAACAAACTGTGCACACATACAGTGGTGTATTACTCAGCCTAAGAAAGGAAGTTCTGACAACATGGATGAAGCTTGAAGACATTATGCTAAGTGAAATAAGCAAGTCACAGAAAAACAAATAATGAATGATTCCACTCACAAGAGTACCTAGAGTAGTTAAATTCATTTGAGACAGAAAGTAGAATGGTGATATCCAGGGAGAGGGGGTAGGCAATGAAGGGGAATGGGGAGTTACTCTTTAATGGCTATAGAGTTTGTTTTGCAGCTATAAGGATTCTGGAAATGGGTGCACAACAGTATTAATGCACTTAACACTACTGGTGTAAAAATGGTTAAGGTGGTAAATTTTATGTTATGTGTGTTTTACCACAATTAGACAGACAACAAGCCTTTGAGATTTAGTGTAAAACCTGTTCAGCTGTTTTAGTGTAGTGCTTTAATTGAGAGACACTGGCAGCAGCTGGCTCTACCATGGTTGAGAGCAATTGGCTCAGCCCTGCTTTCTAGAGAACAGACATGATGGTACAAGTGGGAATGTTTTACATCATTCCAGAAAAAACTCATTGTGGAAGTTGAAGAAAGGGGTAAGCATGTATGGGGGTGGGGGGAGCATGTATGGGGGTCGCGGGTAGGTACTGTGAGCAGAGCTCATGGAAACAGGAATGAGGGATGCATGTTCAAGGTGGCTGAAATGATCATGGCTTATGTAGGTGGAGATAAGTGGTCTGACCAGAGCAGAATGAATGTATTAAGTGCAAGCACTGTATTTGATGGCTTCTGCCAAGGATCCAATACCTTCCATTTATTAAAGCATTTATTACAACAAGCATTTCAAGAAAGTTATTGGGATTGATACAAAGAGATAAGCCAGAACCTCTTGCCCTTAAGATCTCATGCTCTAAAAAGGAAAGAGATGTGTGGAACCAATATAACACAAATAGAAGACAGAGCTCAATAAGCAGTATAAAGTAAATTTTATGGAAACACAAACTAGGGAGACCTAATTCTCAAAAGTGAGATCAAGGAAGGATCATGAAGTAGGAGCAGAATCATGAAAGATGGGAAGGATGTTAATAGGTCAAGATAATGGGATACGGATCCAAAGTGAGTCACTATATACAGAGAAATAGGGGGAAAGCCAGGGTGATCTCTGCTGGGAGAGGCCAAGAGCACCGTGTCAGTAGAGAACAGCATGCATATTGGTTGTAGTATGAAGAAAGCAAAGGTCATGAAATGGCCTGGGTGAAAAATCTTGGCTGGGCAAGCTGATGGAGGGGCCTTGGTGGTTTTTAGGACTGCTGACCTGACAAGTGCAGGTAATGGTCACCATTGGTGTACTGGCTTTGTAGGCTGTATCCACAGATGTGCCTAGGCTGGTAGTTCTCAAATATCTTGGCACACTGGTAAGCTGCAAACCTTTCAGGAATGTACTGTGAAATTTAGAAATTTAGGTAAACTTTTTTGCACATGGATATTCACGTTGTCTGGCAGTATGTGAAAGAGGATCTAACTGGGTAGGTTATTCACTGAGGTGTTGGAGAAGGTAAGTGAGATTGCTGTTAGTGAGTGAGAAGCTTAACCTCTCAGGCGGGTGGCTGCTGAGGACAGAGCAGTGTTTACTGCCTCACAGTTGATTGTGAGGCTTCAGGGGGTCCTTCCACTCCAGCAGCACAGAGCTGAACGGGGTCAGTGTCTGAGGCAGCGACAGGGTGATTTTACAGCACTGGCACCCGGTAATGCCTGGGTGTGATAGTGAACACTTCTGATTATTCTTGACTTGTTGAGTTTGGTTTTGAGTCTTTAATTTAAGTCAGCTAGTAAAAAGTCTAGTCTCTGAACATGCCCTGCAAGCAGTGCATGCATGCAAGCAGTTGGAGAACACACTAGTCCTGCCAGCTTTTGACAAAAGCTGCAACCAAGTATTGGAGTGGATAAATAAAGGGAAAGGTAAAGAAAATGGATTTGGAATATGAAATCTTAGGTTTGAATCCTAGCTTAATTAGGAATATAAGTCCGTGCTTGACCCCAAGTAGTGAGACCCTAGGCAAGTTACTTAAACTCAGTTTTCTCCATTTTTTTGTAAAATGAAGGTAATATTTACCTTTCAGGCCTGCTCTGGTGAGTTGAAGTGATGACTGTAAAATATAGATATTGTACTATGTGAATAAAAATAATTTCTTCCCCATCTCTAATATTTCAGTGCTTTTTATTCCTCTCTGTATTAAGCAACTACCTTCCAGCTTTTTTAAAGCACATGTTTCTCTGAACTATGGACTCTTGGAGTTTGATCTTTAAAGATTAAATAGATTTATGGTATTCAGAGCACCAAAGCAAGCATTGGTCACTTAAGAGTTATTTAAAATGGGAAAACATTAATTTGATATTAGTATCAATTTTTGCTGTTAAAAGCTGTTTAAATTGAAATGTATCACATACTTTAATAAACATTATGAAGTTTCTTTAAAAGAAAAAGAAGTTCTCTCCACACCCCCGCTCAAACCAGCAACAACAAAACATGAGTAAAATTGTCAAAGGGGATTTTGGCAGAATTTTCTATCAACTTCCACAGAAAAAGACTCATTTTTATATCCAGAATTAGGAATAAGTTAGAGAAAAGTTTTAGTCAGACCAGCATTCTTGAAATAGACTCAGAATCATATTGTATTATATTGTGGCACATATTCAAGTGTAGGTGGTTTTCTTTTAATTATTGAACATGGTTTTAAACTTGTTTACAAATCTTAGGCATTTTAATTCATAGTAAGCTAAACTTGGCACAGGTATTCTCTGCTCAAACACAAGTGTAGTTGTGTTTTCTAACTGAAAAAGTTGACTAGCTTTTTTTAATTCTTAGAGATTAAAACAAAATTTTTTTGCAGTAGTTACATTGTCCAGTTTTAGCTTAGCTACAAACAATTGTGTTGGCTTCATCCCCAGCCCCTTCTCATTCCAGTTACTGTTTACTATATACTTATGTTTTTAGTAAAATTGTTGATTTCCAAGTCTAAAAATGGCTTCCATCACACAACTCCTTTTCATAAGTATTGTTTTTTTAAAACATTAATAAAAGAATTCATGTAACATGAATTTAAAAGTAAACCCTGTGGACCTTAAGGGGACTTTGCATTCTAACCTTTTCAGCTTCTCTATTCATGCCATGTTGTTAAGTCATGGCTTATTGTTTAAAACTGTAATGTGTCTCTGTGTGTGAAAATGCACATTTTTCTTACTACCTTTAGTGGGACTGTAATATCTTAATGATTTTTTAACAATATGTTTGTTGCCTCATTGATTAGGATATTTTGCTTTAGAAAATTTAAATGCAAGCATTTAAAGATGAATCTTAAATGAAAATTTAAGCTTAGCTTAATATGAACATTAGATAAAGTCTAATTTTTACTTTGGTTTCTCTGGTAGTGTGCAATTTAATATTAGAAAAAAACATGGGTATAAAAATAACATCAAAATTATTATGCTTTTTGAAAGTTGACACCAATTAATACATAAAAGGAATTTTAGACATTTTAGTTTAAGGTAGGAATATCTGTTACTTTTACGTATAAATTTTTCTTAGTGAACTGGAGAGAACTATAAAAAAGGAAAACATCTCTGCATACAATTCAGACAGTTGTAGTATTTTCAAATTAGTTTAAAATTTTTAGTAGCATTTTATATGTCAGCAAGCTGGAATTTCAATGTTCAAAGCCCTGTACAAGCTGTAGTAAAAATTCGAAGATTTAAGTGATCTTTTGTGATTACTTATGTGTGTACTCCATTGTGTCAGATTATTTTAAGCTTGTTAATTTAGCACGTGGCATTACACTGGTCAGTAAAAGTTAGATTCTGTTTTGTTTTGTTTTATTAAGAAGACTTTATGATATTGTTCCTGTATATATAGAATATATGTAGAAATAACAAGTAATGATAGCTGTACTTCTGACCGTTATTAAAAGAGAAAATCCAAGAAATAATACGCTAAAAGTATAATACCTTTGCTAAAGTTGAGATTTAAACATGGAGTTTGTTTTTTATAATTTAAAGCTATACTGTTATGAGTACTTTGGGTTGAAAATAAATCCCTCGGTGTTAGAACTATTTTCTATGTTGTCTCTTCTTAAGTAAATGGGAATATGAGAGGCTTTAAAACAAATTAACTAATAGGAAGTTTTTATTTAGGAGAGAAAAATTACTTTATTTTACCTTCTTCTCTGTGTAGATAACCAACCTGTAGGTGTTAGAATTATTTTCATTTTATATAACCACTTTAGAAGCTTTCTTAAATATATTGTGTACATTCATGCCTTTTAAGATTACATAAATACAATTTATCCTTTTCTTGTGACCGCACATGAATTTTTCTTGAGTTGTGTACTGCTTTTTGCTTTTATACTATATAGCATCAGACTTCTCCAAATTTTAATTTCTTGTGTCTGCTGTATTCATGACTGTCAGTTATTGCTTTTTACTCTTGGCATTCATAAATCTCTTTTTCATTTATGATCCTTGTTTGATGCGTATAAGAAACCAGGTACTAATTACAGTGACAGTTCTTTGAATGTTTTATCATCTCAATATCAACCCTTTATCAAAAGTATTATCTCCATCCTATAGAGGAAAAAGTTAGGTTTAGAAAGATTAAAACTTATTGAAAGTTAGGAAGCTGGGAAGATGGAATGTGACTCAGGTGAGTTTTCATATATGTGTAAATATGTGTACACCTTTGAAAATACTACTCAGAGTAATACATAGAACATTTCCATCACCCCACACTCTTGTGTCCCCTCATAGATAACTACTCTTCCGACCTTGATCCTCATAAATAGATCACTTACCCCTCTTTGATTAGTTTTTTAAACTTCATAAAAACTGTATCATACGGGGTGTACTCTTTGGTATCATGTCTCTGGTTCAGCATTACATCTGTGAGATTCACCCATAGAATGTTAGTTTCATCTCTTTCATTTTTTGTGTATTGTTCCATTATGTGAATATATTAAAATTTATGTATTCATCTTGTGGATGGACATCTGGGATGTTTCCATTTTTGGCTATTATAAATAAAGCTGCTATGAAATTCTTACACATGTTTTTAGTTATATACATGTTTATCTTCACTTCTCTTGGATATATACCCAGACAGAAAGATTGAAATCGCTGGGTCTTGGGAATAGTGTATGCTGGGCTTTTGTAGGTACTGTCAGTCGATTTTTCAAGTGTTTTGTACACGTTTACACTTCTGATCAGCAGTGTATTTGGGTTCCAGTTGCTCTACATCCTTGTCACCTATTGTTGGTCTTATTTTTTTCCCCTTTTGAAGTTTATTTATTCTGGTAAGGTGTCTGGTTTGATATCAGGGAAATGCAAATTAAAAGTTATCTTTTAGAATGAAAAAATATTTAATGTATCAGTTTGTATATTCCTATTCACATATAGAGATTAATTTGTAGTGAGCATGGTCTTGAATATTGGTGAGGTTTTTCCCCCTGATCCCTGTTTTTATAAGGGGGCCTTGACTGCTTATTTAATCACTGATATTAATAAAGTTTCTCTTACAATAAGGACAAGTACAATATTCTAGAAATCCATAATGTATTTCTATCCATTAATGTATAGTAATTTAGGATATTACTCAAGGAAATTTTAAAAGGAACTTAAAATGGTAAACATTTTTATTCAAGAAACCCAAGTTTACAAATGATGTCTACAAGGAGACTTCGAAAGAACAAGAAAAATTGTATCCAGGAATGTCACAAACTTATAAATTGTTTTATAGAAGAACTCAGCAAAGACCTTTATAACTGAAAAATTGAGGTCTTTTTTTGCATTGAAATACAGCAGTTTTATATAATCCTTGGGGCTTTATCTAGAATTTTACTCATTGTACGGTTTACATAATCTTACAGTAAGTTATTCTCCTGAAAATTGCTTGTCTTGGTTAGTTCTTGTTTTTCCAAGTTTGTGCATGTTACACGCATTGGGCTTTCCTGCATGAGTCTCAGGTACGCTGATTAGTCAGGCGGTCTCATTTGAAACTAATGTATAATAGTGCTAAGTTGTATGACTTGCCATACCAGTTTCACAGTGTTTTTGTTTTGCTCAGGTAGATGAAAGGTTCATTTAAGTGTGGCCACACTGGTCCTGCATTCCTGGTGATCTTGGTAGGTTAATGACAATCTTTGTCATAGAAATCAAGAAATGTGGGTTGAGCCTCTGGGATGCATGCAGTTGGCTCATTAAAATGCTGTCTTCCAAAGGACTGGGAATTGTTGGAAGCACTTGGTAGGTAATACAGCTTTAAAAACCTATCTTTGTATAATCTATCTATCTGTCTATCTATATTCTGTTTTCTAAACTCTTAATACATCGGTGTATAATCATATTACATAGTGTATGATTGCTTTCTGTAGTGAGTTTAAAAATAACTTTGGAAACCCAAGTCATTTTCTTTCCACAGCTGAATAAGCTTGTTTTAGCTGGAGTGTTTTGTTTCATTGTGATTGTCGGATTGTCCTGCTGCTTTGTTTAGCTGGTTGTCTTTTAACTGAATTAACTTGGATGGTCAGTGTTGTGACTGATGCCACTATTTTTTGTTATAGGGAATGGATTGAAGAATTATTTAAAATAAATATTTTTGAAATACATTCAGTTAAAGCAGTTTGTCCATAGCAAGTTTTGTGGTATGCTTTGGGCAGTATTTGAATGGATTGTAGTACATTATGGATTTCATAGGAATTTCAGGGTAAATGTAGTTATGCATTTGAGGAGAGGAGACATACTTCAGTCTTGCTTTCTGTTGAGTACTCTTTTACTGCAGGCGTCTACTTCACTCAGTTTATTTTAGGTATATTCCTTAAATAATACCATTATTCAAGATGTAAATGAATAGACATCAAGATTGTTGTTCAACAGTCATGCCTATTCGTGCATGCTTGTGTTGTAAGGAAAGAGATGAAACAAAGCAGAATGTGTGAATCTCTGTGAGCCTAATATGTGTGATCTTGTAAGAGGAATGGAAAGTTTTGAAGTTAGGCAAGGAAAGCTTAAGCAAAGGCAGGAAGTGGGTAGCTGGCTGGTGAAGAGCTCCCAGGACAGGACTGAGTGAGTTACTGATTGTCTTATCCAAGAGTGCTGTTTCTAGAGAAACCCAGGGAATAAGTTATTTATTAAAATCTCAATAAGGTAGTGAGGCCTTTTATTTTTTTAAGGCCATATCTGCCTTTTGTAAGTCAGTGTTGAGTTTATGAACTACCACCAATTAAACTTACTTTAAAGTTTAAAACTACTGAAGGTTAAATATCTCATCACCTCTCCTACCTTTTATGCATTTGGAAGATCATGATGGTTGGGGAAATAGCTTATAGCTAATAGTGTGTTTAGGAGCGAATCTGCATGGAGGACAAGGGCATATTCATGAGCTTTTGGGCTTAAAATCTTCAACATTGGATCACTGAGGATATGAACAATAATTTTCATGATTCATCATATATAAGTAACACAAGAAATTAAAAATTGTCATCAGTTTTCCTTGTGTGAACCTTCCATGTTACAGATAATTTTATAAAAGATATACCTTTCAAGCTGATTATATATACCCTTATATAATCCTCCATATAATTCTAAGAATCAGAGTGCTATGCTCTCTCTTTTCTTCCTCTCTGTATGTGAAGAACAGACATGCCAGTTTTCCATAACTTATTTGTATTACTTTTATTATTGTAACTATTTTGAACTAATAGCAGTGAAACACCTGTATTCTGTTCATGTTTGCGAGAAAACATAAATAATAAGGGTAAGAACATGTGTGCTTTATACACATATATACACAGACTCTTAAGTTTGTGTTAGGAGTTCTAGGCAATCTGAGAAGAGTACTGCACTGAACCATATCTTTGGTAGTAGGAAGAACTGAGAAAAGTATTATTAAGAGCAGTTGGAGTTCCTGTGTACATCTGTTAAACCTTAACCCAGTGTTTTTGGCTTGTCTTGCTCATTATGTACATGTAAAATGTGGTAGAGGCTGGTTTTCTGGAGGCTCCATTTGAGCTGTCTCTGCCACTAGAATGGTAGGTGTGTCTCAGAGAGGAGTCTGCTGCTTAGATTTCTGGTGGTAATGGCCTCCATTTATGAGGCAATGAGGTAGAGGTGACTAAGCTTTGGCCAGAAAGACCAGAATGCTAGACCAAGTTAATGGGCCACCCATGTCAAAGATTCTGGGGAAAGCTAAGTCTCATTTTAGCCTCTATGAAGAATAGATGCTTGAATAAAAACTGTAAGTGAAAGCTGAAGGAAGGTGCCATTTTGTACCTATCAAATTAGTAATAAAGATAAATGAAGGAGAGTCAGGTTGTGATGAAAAAACATTTTCACGAACTACTGGTTTGTGGTATAAATTGAAATTTTCTGAAAATCATTTTGCTTTATGTATTAGGAACCTTAACAATCAAAATTTGATCAAATCTTTTGCCCTAGGAAAGCCACCCCTGGTACTCCATTTCCAGGAAGTAGTCATATATCCAGATGAAGGTTTATGTGTAAAGATTTCTATCTTGTAGTTTCTATAAACAGTGAAACAATGGAAACAGTATGGTTAAGCAGGGAAGAAATAGTTAAGTAAATGAAGATCTGCTCTTATTATAGCACAACAATAATGATAAGGGAAAGTAGCAGAGTAGTAAATTCTTATGTAGAATTACATTTCATCATGTTGAAAGATACGCATTTTAAAAACCCTGAAATAAATAAATGAAAGTGTTAGCTAAACTATTAACAGAGTTACTTGAAGGGTGTGGTGTGGTAGTGAACATTATTTCCCTCTCTTTTACACCCTTGTCTATTTTCCAAAATGAACGTTTATTTTATAAACCTAAAAAGGAAAATCTTAAAAGAACAGAATGAATAATAACTTCATTGATGGTAAAAAGGTAGAACTGACTTAACTTGAAAGAGCTGCTCTGCATATAAAGCCAGGTTTGGAAACAGAACACCTATTCTAGCATCTCTGTGGAGCAAAGCTCCAGGGACAGCAAAATCTTCTTGGAATGAGTAAGAAAGGGTATTAATTTTCTTGTAGGCATTGTTGGCATGTAGAGCACATGCTGTAAGGGTAAGGATTAATATTAATACAACTTCAATCCTTTTGTATTTCATAAGTGTGATGACTGGGTGTTCACACTTTTGGGTGACGTGTGCCTCCCTCAAACCTTGTTACAGTGTTGGCACATTGCCCATCTGACTTGGAAAAAAATATATTAATACAACTTTTTAATATTCTCTGGCACTTGGTGCTTGCAGATTCCTAGGGAATAAGCGAATTAATGCTTGCACTAGATTTTGGGCACAAATTGAGAAGGTAAACCTCAGCATATCTTTTTGGAGTTAGATGGCATATGTATTGATAAGATGGTGAAAGTAAGAGAAAATTGAAGTGGAATAATCACCAGTTTGGTTGGCATATTTTGCCCTGACAATGTATTTTAGGTATATGCATGTCAATCTTGGAAATGGAATGCTTTATTATTTAAGACAGATTTGGAGAGGTAGAGAAAAAATAGTTGCAGAGCTAGTTGAGGGGTATGTGAGACTATTCATGGGGACCATGAGTTTCTGGGCCGGGGGACTGGGACCCTGAATTACCCAAAGTTTGTTCATCCCTCTGAGGAATAGGATTGATTACTCTGGGAAGACTGTTAACTTGCTGTATAATTTTGAACAGTTGTGTGTACCTATGCATATTTTTCTTAAAAATTTGGCCCTTTTTTGGATTCATTTTATTTTTTTCTTAGATAATCTGAGTTATAAACTCCTAGGCTCACATCCTGTGACAGAAGGGTTAAACAGTTTGGTAGGCTATATTAAGTGAGACAACATTATAAACACATAGTCAGCAATTTGATTTACCCATTGTTGTATAGAAACTTGGTCCTGGTAATAATAAGTATCCCCAGGCAATGATTCTTTCTCTCCCCTCTCCCCATATCCCCAGGTTGAATAATTAGCAATGGAGTTCATGTAATAAATACTCATTTTAAAAATTATTAATTTTCCAAATTAGGCTAATATCACCCTAGCATCAATAACCTTTTCAAAGATTGCTGATTTCATTCTTTTCCTACACCAGATAATTCTGCTTTTCACTGTGAAAATTACTTATGTTTCGTTCTGCATTGATATGCTTTCTTACCATTGTTACATTCAATGTCCAAATTGTAATTTATATTTATAACTGCCTCTCATCTCTTAGTCATCCATTATGTTCTCTCCTGTCTTTTAAACAGAGCAAAACTGACTCAAAGAAGCATTTCTAATAACATCAGCTGTCCACCAACCACTCAGCATAACCACTGATAAACTAGTATAATAGCCAGCTGTTAGACCGAGAAATACTGCATCTTCCTACATTTTTCTCTTATTTCTTCTTTGTGTCCTTTAGATGGTAAACTCTTGGAGGGCAGGGATTATGTTTGATCATTGATATATGTGCCAAGTTTCCAGTACAAACGTGTATACACAGTGGACTCATAAATACTCACTGACTAGCTGTTGAACAATTTGATGCTGCCTCCCAAGTGTTTAGCATAGTCTGAGTAGTTTATATATTAGTTAAATCTGACTCAGTAATTGGCAGTCCTACTGTTTCAAGTAGTTGGAACACCTGCTTGCCTCTCACTTAATGGCAACAAAGTACCTAACAGAATAGCCTATGACACAGCCTGTGAGAAAGATGCTCTCTGGACTTTGTGGAACCAAGAAGTACAAGTCTAAAATCATCTTTAATACAAATTCTTTGAAATATTTCTGAAGGTCCTGATCACTTTTGTGGCTATTAGTAGGAGGAATTAGTTGGTTAATATATGCAACTTCAGTACTGATTATAGTAATTGCTCTAATTATCAAGTGCCTACTATGAGCCTGACCCTTCCATATGTGCTTTACATATGTTTCTTTAGTTTACTTTTAAAAATTCAACATAGGGTATATTATTCCCATTCTACAGATGAAGAAACTCAGGCAGAGAGAGGTTACTTATCTTGTCCAGGATCATACATATAGTAAATGGCAGAAGTCAATATTGGAACTATAGTCTGTTGGGCTTCAAAACTTAGTATGTATTTTACTATGTCTTCATATCTCTCAGGAGTGAAAATACTAGAGGAATTTCAACTGTACTTAAATCCAAATATGGGAGCTATGTATTATAAAACTAGTAAATGCTCATATTGCTCTTACAGTATTGCTTATAATCATGTAGTAACTGATGTCTTGCTTATTGAAATCTACATTTTTCTATGCTTGGAATGAATATTGCTTTCTAAGTGAAAAGGAGACTTAAAACATTGATGTATGCCATTTATGTCATAATAATTACTACCATTTAACTTAAGTATCAGTAAATCTTTATAATGGGAATAAACTGGTATTAATAGTCTTGACTAAGACCTGAGGCATAATGGCTTTGTTGAAAGAAGCAGATTTCAGTAATACCTGTATCAAAAATACCGAGCTATCGGTTATCAGTGTACTTAGATTTAATGGAAAACATGATGATTTTCTTAGTGCTGTATTTAGGTGATGAGATAAAATAAATAACTTATTGGCAATTTGTAGATAGATTTACTTGGTCTTTTTACCCTCCCCCCACAAAGCCATGTATTATTTAACTTAATGGAAAATATTATTAGGAAGTGAATTTATGAAGTATTTTCTGGCTTAAGTTAAAAAAAAAAGCATTGCTGGTACAACAATAGAAAACTTCAAACCTCATAGAGAAGAATGCTGTTTTACTTCCTGTTTGGTGAAGGCTGTCCTTTTAAGACTGCTTCCCCTGTGAGGAAGAAAGTGGGTGTAGCCCAGCCAGCAATTCAGGTGCCTGTTCAAATCTCTGTCAGATGAATAATTTCTTGAGTGACTGAAAACAAAAGCAGAGTGCTGCTTTCAGGGAGTTCTGTGGGGATTGAGACAAAGTGTTTGGGATTTGTTTGGAAGGGTATCTGGCTTCCTGAAGTTGGACAAGGTGCTTTCTTAGGAGACACCCCCAGGGCTTGGTGAAAATGTGGGGCCTTTGAAACAGCTCGTTAAACAACCCCTGAACCATTGTAGACCAAGTTCACTCTCCAAATCTAGTGATACTTTTTTCCAACCATATAGTGCTTTGACTTTTGAGAGGAAAGTAGACTCTTAACTATTCACACAAAAACATAGTTTGTCAAGAGCAGATTTTCCTCTAGGCGAACTTCTAGGTCATTTCTCAAGGTGGTGCTGCATTCTCCCTATGTTACTTGCCACGTGGCTGACTCTCCCTAGAAAGCATGTACTTTCAATGCTTTGGATAGTTCATTATTAACTAAAGAGGCCCACATTCAAAGCAGTGTTCCTTTAGGATTTTTTAAATGAAAGTTCTAATCGTCTATTGAACTGAGTTTCTGGGGGCCATAGTGTTACACCCCAGCAGGGCAGTGTTTCATCAGATCAGATTAGGGCTGGTTCAGGCCGGAGACCTTCTGATTTCTCTTACTATCTTGGTTCCTATCTGGAAAGCTTTCAAGACCCCCAGCTGTGTGGCCTGTTTGAAAGCATGAGGCTGTGGCAGGAATGTGGGTTTACTCTATTAGTGTTGCAGAATCACTTCTTAGGCAGAGTCTTGATTTTCTCCTGCCTCCTATAGTCTGGTTTTAGATTATTTTTCTTGTGGTTTTGGTTTGGGAGTGTATACTCTGGGCTTTCATTTCCTTTATTCCTTTCCCTTCACACAGACAATGAAGAAGGGAATCATTATGAGATATTCTTGTATTTGTTAACATTGTCAGGTTATATAGGGAACTTCCCCTTTGCCTTATAGGAAATAAACCCACCATAGTTAAAATATTTGAAATGATTAGTTTTAACTTACTTGCTCAACAATTCTTTGATTGTTTTGGTTTAAATATAGTTATTGATAATATAGTTAGAATTTAGAAGGTGTGGACATTAAAGAATTTACCCACAATGGCATCATCCTTACACAAGCATTTTTGGTGTTTCAGTGTATTTTTTCTTTTTATATTTCTAAGAGGTTATTCTGTTTGTTTTGTTTTTTAAGTGCTTTTAGTATGAATGAATTTCATAGACTGAAATTTTACCTCATTTTCTCAACCCTTTCTTTTCTTTAAGTCGTTGAATGCTCCACGGAATAGCCAAAATAAGAGGAAGAAATCATAGGTGGAAGGATTTGTGTATTCCCAATAAGCTCAATGATCAGCTCTTTATAATCAGTGTCAAATACCTGATTTCTGTAAGATACAATCAAGAAGTGGTTGTGAGACACTATGTGTTGTCTTCCTTAACCCTCCCAAACTAATTTACCAGTATCTTATTGGACATGGTGGAGATTTAGGGCATTCAAATAAATGAAAGCGCAGCCATGTGCAGGAGTGAGTAAGGTCAGTCCACAGAAGGTTTATCATTTCTGCCCTCCTTTTGGTTAAAAGGAATGATAACTTAAAGGAAAAGTCCTCTGAAGGGCATTGATTACAGACCAGAGCCACGTTAAAGTAGTCTGCCTGAAGAAATGCATCAGTGGGATATGGTTAAATGCTCAAGCTTAGGAGGCAGGTCATTGATTATACAGCTCAGGAAGACAATGGTCTTCTCACATACAATACAATTTTAATATTCTAGAAAAGAAGCTTAATTGTTGATGAAAAACAGTTTCAGAATGCTTCAAGTGTCAATCTTTCCATTATACTTATTTTTAGAAATTGTATTTTACTTTTAGAAAATAAATTCTGCTTAGTTATATATTTAAAGAGCATTTCAAGACCCTAAATTTCCAGTGTTTTACTTTAAATGAGCTGAAGGTGAATAAATATTACAGGGTTTTTGTTCCAGTTTAGCAATCTGTCGAGAGTACAGATTTCTGTAGTTGGTTCCCTCAGAGAAGCTTAATGTGTCATGCAGTGTGAGTGGTTTCATCTTTTTAATATGAGCTTCCAAAAAATGCTGTTTGTTATTATTTCTTAATGGTTTTAGACTTGTATTATTCTTTAATCTAGCAGCTGGAGTTTAAACTCATTTGTACAAAGGTGGCTGTTATACCATACCAAAAATAAGATAACTATAGGTTCGTGAAGCATGCTATACTCTGATACCTTTTTGTGAGTCTTTTTGTGGCATTCTGTGCTTTATTTTGAAGTGTGACTTGTTCATGTATTTGTGGACAGGGAAGTGGCTTTTGAAATTTGCTCTGTATCTGAGAACTGTTTTATGGCCTGGTTAACAAAATTGGCTTCTAAATTCTAAAACTGGTAGGAGAGACAGGCTGGTGGGAGCAGGGGTGACTCTTGTGTAAGCGTTTAAGGATTAAGCAGACCAAGTACTTAAAATCTTCCAGGCACCAGTGACTGCTTCTATTTCTTAAAAAATTTTTTTTGATGTGATGTGCCTTTAAAAATGAATGCATAACTTACTCTGCTGTAATTCATTTTTAAACAGAAATATGACTTGTGAATTACACAAGCAGCAAATTTCATGTATATGAAGGGAAGGGTGAGGTTTGAGACTAAAATTCACCACCATCTCTTATTTTCTCAAAATAGTTCTTTTCAGTCTCCCTTGTTACCACTATTACCAGTGACAAGTCATACCTCTGCCTGAAGTGGTAAGTTATACCAGTTTTAAAATACCATTACTAAAAACAGCTCAAGTTTCTAAGATGCCTTACATTTCCAAAAGCATTTGAAAGTATTTTTGGACTTGCCAAACATCATTAGATGGAAGTCAAAAGTGTGTTTGGTTAATTACGTATTAGTGAACTCATAGTTGTCTGTAGGAAGGGATAGAAATGTCTAATTCCTTTGGGACTTAAATAAATTCATCTAGTGTTATAAAATCATGAGCACAAGATAAATTGAGATTAGCTAATTAGCCTTTGCCTCAGATTTTGCTATTTTATAAATAGGGTAAAACCACACTTCTAGTTATTTCCATGTTACTGTTAGGCTAACTTGACTAGGCTCAATGATTAAGTAATTTGACTTACTTTTACCTGTAAATATTTGTTCCCAGTTTTAGACACAGATCCCTATAATGATTTAAGATGGGTTTGAATCTTATTTCTCTAATGAGCATTTCCCTTCGTTACCTGTCCTTGCTGGTGCGTGTTCAGAATATACACTTCCATCTTTAGTGTCCTGGGTATTTGATTTAGTGTAATGCTGGAGGAAACCTTTGAATATGATACCATTTGTGCCACTGAATGTACACCTTAAGATTATGAGATTTTATCATAGTTAGTCTCTTCCAAGTTGCTGTTTATTGTAAAGTACAATATTGGATTAGCCACTCTCGGAAAACTAAAAAGAAACACTGTCACTTTATATATACAAATTGTAAGATTCTTCACCTTTTCAGAAAATATGAAACATATGCTTGGGAAGTAAGGAAAAACTGTAGTAATTTTGTGTTTATTTAGCAAATGATAATCTTTTAAAAAAATATACAGAAGTATTTTCCAAGAGGGGTTATTTGGACAAAAGTACTTTAGAATGTCAATTGGTATTTTTTTAAAAGTCGATAAATAGATATTGATCAAGAAATTCGTGAGGTGCTCTATTAAACTAAAAAGCTTATGTATATTGTTGGTCTACATAGTCTACATTTTATTATGTAGACTATTCCCAAACTTATTATGGAAACTTTTTTGTCAAGGAATATACATCTGTTTAGGAAACCTTGATATAAGGTAATATTTTTAGAACCTGATTAACCATTGTGATTTACAATTTTTAGATGTAAAGGCCCAGAATTATATTATCTTAGGGAATTTAAGACACATTGTGGTTTAAAGACACAATGTAGCCATTTAAAAAGCACACCATATTTTTTCTCTTATCATATAGTTATTTTGTTGTCCTTGTGGATTTAAAAGTGGCTTTTTCTAGAAATTTAAGCAATGAGCTGGGAGTCAGAAGATCTGATTTCTAGGCTTTTCTGGTTTGAGAGACTTTAATCAGATCATGTAACTCCACTGAGCCTCCCTTTTTATTTTTTTATTTTTTGTTTTATCAAATATACATTACAGTGGTTCAACAGTCCCCCCTCCCCTCCCCCTGTCCCCACCTACTCCTCTATTCACTATTCATTTCTCAGTGTTTGAGTCTAATGCTGTTTTGTTTCTTCTGTTTTGCTTTGTTTTTATATTCCACAAATAAGTGAAGTCATATGGTATTTGTCTTTCTCTGCCTGGCTTATTTCACTGAGCAAAATACCCTCTAGATCCATCCATGTTGTTGCATATGGCAGTAGTTCTTTTTTTGTTATGGCTGAATAATATTCCATTGTATATATGTACCACATCTTAATTATCCATTCAACTTAGGTTGCTTCCATATCTTGGCTATTGCAAACAGTGTAGTGGTAAACATAGGGGTGCATATGTCTTTTTCGAATCAGGGATTTTGTTTTCTTTGGGTAAATTCCTAGGAGTGGAATTACTGGGTCAAATGGTATTTCTATTTTTCGTTTTTTGAGGAACCTCCATATTGCTTTCCACAGTGGTTGCACTAATTTGCAGTCCCACCAACAGTGTAGGAGGGTTCCCATTTCTTTGAACCCTTGCCAGCATTTGTTAACTTTCTGTCTTTTGGATGTTGTCACACCTAACTGGTGTGTGGTGATATCTCATTGTGGTTTTAATTTGCATTTCCCTAATGATTAGCGATGTGGAGCATCTTTTCATGTGTCTGTTGGCCATCTGTATTTCTTCTTTGGAGAAGTGTCTGTTCAGATCCTGTACCCATTTTTGATCAGGTTATTTGTTTTTTGGGTGTTGAGGCATGTGAGTTCCTTATATATTTTGGATGTTAACCCCTTATCAGATGAGTTGTTTACAAATATATTCTCCTATAACAAGCTTCCCTTTTGACATTTGTCTATTGCACCTAACAGTTATAGACTCAGTCTACCTCACTGAATTGTTGTAAAGATCAAATAAGTGGAAAATAACCTATCTTCAGGTATTTGAAACTTACTTGTAAAGTGTTTAGTTTAATATTAAGAATATGATTGTGCCTTAATTAAGCAAGTGGAAAATGTGAGTGTCTTCAGACCAGCTTTATTTAGACTAATGGGGTTTATTTGAGAATAGTAGAAGTTTTTAGCACTGAAATGGAATTTGGAGATAATTGTGCCGCTCTTTCATGTTGTCATCGAAGAATCTGAGGCCAGGATGTGCACGTGGTTGGCCTTGAGTCTCAGAAGCAGATCCAGGAAGGTGGCCAGGTGTCCTTACACACACTCTAATGCCATGCCTCCAGATCAAAACAGAAAAGAGGAACAGTGAGCTACCCATTAAGTCAGACGTTGAGTATCTTCCTCCCAGATATTGTTAGTTTAAAAAAAATTTTTTTTATTAAGTTATTATTGATATACCCTCTTATGAAGTGTGGTTACTACATTTACCCATATTATCAAGTCTCCACTATACCCCAATGCAGTCACTGTCCATCAGTGCAGCAAGATGCCACAGATCCACTATGTGCCTTCTCTGTGCTACACTGTTCTCCCCATGATCCCACACACCATGTGTACTAAACATAACACCCCCTCAATCCCCTACTCCCTCCCTCCCCACCTGCCCTCCCACACCCCTCCCCTTTGGTAACCAGTAGTTCATTCTTGGAGTCTCTGAGTTTGCTACTATTTTGTTCCTTCAGTTTTGCTTCGTTGTTATACTCCACAAATGAGGGAAATCATTTGGCTTATTTCACTGAGCATAATGTCCTCCAGCTCCATGAAATGGTAGGTTTTGTTTGTTTCTTATAGCTGAATAGTGTTCCATTGTGTATATGTACCACCTCTTCTTCATCCATTCATCTACTGATGGACACTTAGGTAGCTTCCATATCTTGGCTATTGTAAATAGTGCTGCGGTAAACATAGCGGTGCATATGTCTTTTTGAATCTGAGAAGTTGTATTCTTTGGGTAGATTCCAAGGAGTGGGATTCCTGGGTCAAATGGTATTTCTATTTCTAGTTTTTTGAGGAACCTCCATACTGCTTTCCACAATGGTTGAACTAGCTTACATTCCCATCAGCAGTGTAGGAGAGTTCCCCTTTCTCCATATCCTCACCAGCGTTTGTTGTTAGTCTTTTCGATGCTGGCCATTCTTACTTTTGTGAGGTGATATCTCATTGTGGTTTTAATTTGCATTTCCCTGATAATTAGTGATGTGGAGCATCTTTTCATGTGTCTGTTGGCCATCTGAATTTCTTCTTTGGAGAACTGTCTCTTCATATCCTCTGCCCATTTGTTAATCTTGTTATTTGCTTTTTGGGTATTGAGGCATGTAAGTTCTTTATATATTTTGGATGTTAACCCCTTGTCGCATATGTCATTTACAAATATAGTCTCCCATACTGTAGGATGCCTTTTTGTTCTGTTGATGGTGTCCTTTGCCATACAGAAACTTTTTAGTTTAATGTAGTTCCATGTGTTCATGTTTGCTTTTGTTTCCCTTGCTTGAGGAGATGCGCTCAGGAAGAAGTTGCTCATGCTTATATTTAGGAGACATTTGCCTATGTTGTCTTCTAAGAGTTTTATGGTTTTGTGACTTATATTCAAGTCTTTAATACATTTCGAGGTTACTTTTGTGTATGGGGTTAAACAATACTACAGTTTCATTCTCTTGCATATAGCTGTCCAGTTTTGCCAACACCAGCTGTTGAAGAGGCTGTCATTTCCCCATTGTATGTCCTTGGCTCCTTTATCAGATATTAATTGACCATATATGGTAGGGTTTATATCAGGGCTCTCTAGTCTGTTCCATTGCTCTATGAGTCTGTTCTTGTGCCATTACCAAATTGTCTTGATTACCATGGCTTTGTAGTAGAGCTTAAAGTTGGGGAGCATAATCCCCCCAGCTTTATTCTTCCTTCTCAGAATTGCTTTGGTTATTTGAGGTCTTTTGTGGTTCCATATGAATTTTAGAACAATTTCCTCTAGTTCACTGTAAGAATGCTTTTGGTATTTTGATATGAATTGCATTGACTCTATAGATTGCTTTAGGCCAGATGGCCATTTGACAATATTAATTCTTCCTATCCATGAGCATGGGATGTGTTTCCATTTATTAGTATCTTCTTTAATTTCTCTCATGGGTGTCCTATAGTTTTCAGAGTATAGGCCTTTCACTTCCTTGGTTGGGTTTAATCCTAGGTATTTTATTCTTTTTGATGCAGTTGTGAATGGAATTGTTTTCCTGATTTCTCTGTCTGCTAGTTCATCGTTAGTATATAGGAATGCCACAGATTTCTGTGTATTAATTTTGTATCCTGCAACTTTGCTGAATTCAGATATTAGATCTAGTAGTTTTGGGGTGGATTCTTTAGGGTTTTTTACATACAATATCATGTCATCTGCAAACGGGGACAGTTTTAACTTCTTCCTTGCCAATCTGGATGCCGTTTATTTCTTTGTGTTGTCTGATTGCCACAGCTATGACCTCCAATACTATGTTGAATAGAAGTGGGGAAAGTGGGCATCCTTGTCTCGTTCCCGATCTTAAAGGAAAAGCTTTCAGCTTCTCGCTATTAAGTATAATGTTGGCTGTGGGTTTGTCATATATACCTTTATTATGTTGAGTTACTTGCCCTCTATACCCATTTTGTTGAGAGTTTTTATCATGAATGGGTGTTGAATCTTGTCGAATGCTTTTTCAGTGTCTGTGGAGATGATCATGTGGTTTTTGTCCTTTTTGTTGATATGGTGGATGATGTTGATGGATTTTTTAGTGTTGTACCATCCTTGCATCCTTGGAATAAATCCTACTTGATCATGATTGATGATCTTTTTGATGTATTTTTGAATTCAGTTTGCTAATATTTTGTTGAGTATTTTTGCATGTATGTTCATCAGGGATATTGGTTTGTAGTTTTCTTTTTTTGTGGTGTCTTTGCCTGGTTTTGGTATTAGAGTGATGCTGGCCTCATAGAATGAGTTTGTAAGTATTCCCTCTTCTACTCTTTGGAAAACTTTAAAGCAAATGGGTATTAGGTCTTCACTAAATGTTTGATACAATTCAGCGGTGAAGCCATCTGGTCCAGGAGTTTTGTTCTTAGGTAGTTTTTTGATTACCAATTCAATTTTGTTGCTGGTATTTGGTCTGTTCAGATTTTCTGTTTCTTCCTTGGTCAGCCTTGGAAGGTTGTATTTTTCTAGAAAGTCTATTTCTTCTAGGTTATCCAGTTTGTTAGCATATAATATTTCATAGTATTCTATAATAGTTCTTTGGATTTCTGTGGTGTCCGTAGTGATTTTTTCGTTCTCATTTCTGATTCTATTTATGTGTGTAGACTTTCTTTTTTTCTTGGTAAGTCTGGCTAGGGGTTTATCTATTTTGTTTATTTTCTCAAATAACCAGCTCTTTCTTTCATTGATTCTATTGTTTTATTCTTCTCAATTTTATTTATTTTTGCTCTAATCTTTATTATGTCCCTCCTTCTACTGACTTTGGGCCTCATTTGTTCTTCTTTTTCTAGTTTCATTAATTGTGAGTTTAGATTGCTTATATGGGATTGTTCTTCTGTCCTAAGGTAGGCCTGTATTGCAATATACTTTCCTCTCAGCACGGCTTTCACTGTGTCCCACAGATTTTGCAGTGTTGAATTATTGTTATCATTTGTCTCCATATATTGCTTGATCTCTGTTTTTATTTGGTCATTGATTCTTTGGTTATTTAGGAGCATGTTGTGAAGCCTCCATGTGTTTGTGGGATTTTTCATTTTCTTTGCCTAATTATTTCTAGTTTAATACTCTCTGTGTCTCAGCTTCTTTGTTTTCCTCTTCTCTAGTTTCTATTTCGTTTATCGTCTCCACCGTATCTAATCTGCTTTTAATACCCTCCATTGTGCTGGCTCATCAACGATTGGATCTCTGACAGGAATTCATTCCTGAGTTCTTGAATATTTTTCTGTACCTCCAGTAGCATGTTAATGATTTTTATTTTGAACTCCCTCCCTTTCAGGAAGATTCATGAGGTCGATGTCATTTCAATCTTTCTCAGGAGTTGTATTCATAATTTTACTCTGGACCAGGTTACTTTGGCGTTTTATATTTGTATATGGCACCCTCTAGTGCCCAGAAGCTCTACTCTTTGGAGCTGCTCAGTGCCTGAAGCAATGTTGGGGGTCGCAGGGGAGTGGTATTGGTCCCTGGGGTGAACAAAGATCTGTTTCCTGCTTCCCCACCTCTATGCCTGTCTCCACCTCCTGAACCAGTGGGCTGATCACACAGGTATAAGCCTCTATGCTTTGTGATTGTAGTTGCTGTAGACAGATCTTCCCTCTGGCTGGCCTAATGCCAGGGTAGGGTTTGCCAGTTTGTGAGCCAGGTGGGGCTGGCTGGGAGAAAGGCGCAGTAGGCTGCATATCACGGAGGGTGCCTTTGAGCTGTGTAGCTAGCCAGGGAGCTGCATCACCTGGAAATTGTGAAAGCTCCCAACCTGCTGGGCAGAGTGCACCTGGACAATTTTGTCTACCTGTCCTTTCTGCTGAGTAGTAAGCTCTGTGCAATCTTTGCTCCTTTAGCAGTCCTCTTGCTAAGGGCTTCCTTGTTAGGAAGTCTCTCAGACTGTCCACCTTTCTTTTGTCCCAGAGCAGCCGGATATGGATCCCTGGTTTCCACAAACAGCTGGAATCTCAGTCTCTCCAGGAATTCTGCCTCTCTTAGCTTTCCAATCCCCTAATCATGAGAGTATCATGAAAGCACCATGAAATGTAAGTTTGTGCTTCCAGAGCAGATCTCTGGTGTTATGTATTCAGCAGTCCCAGGCCTTCACTCCCTTCCTGCTCCATTTCTCTTTCTCCCGCTGATGAGCTGGGGTTGGGGAAGGGCTTGGGTCCTGCCAGGCCACAGCTTTCATACATTACCCTGTTCCATGAAGTCTGCTCATTTCTTCAGGTATGTGCAGTCTGGCTCAGTCTTCTTTCCTGTTGCTCTTTCAGGATTAGTTGTATTAATTATATTTTCGTATTATATGCGGTTTTTAGAAGAAGCCTCTGTCTCACCTCTCATGCTGCCATCTTTAATCCCTCGATATTGTTAGTTTTTATAATGGAATGTTGACATTATCATTTTTAAGTTTCTAATTATGTTCTTGTTCTATATGCTGTTTTGTCTTTTACAGTATGTATATTTTAGATAAAATATTAATGACTTACTTTTTAACAAAAAGAGTTTTCTTCTTTTGTGTCTTGTTTTTAAAAGGACATTCTGACAAATTACCGTGTAATTTGCTGAAATTGAAATTATGAGAGTAAAGGTAGATTCAGGCCATTTATAAGTTAGGTTACTGTTGTATTATCACTTACCATTTCCTATTTTGGCCCTTAGAGCACATATAATTTGTTAATATATCCCTAACACCATACCTCTTTTAATGTTTTAAAAGAAAACGGGAAGGTATATTTCTTTGGGACTGGTTTAGAAAACATACCCTTTTTTCTTTGCCTCCAGTATTTACTAAACAGAAAACAGTATTGCCTTTTTTTATTGTCCACACTTAAAAAACAATTGGGAATAAATGTGTTATCAGTCAACACACATTTGCTGAGTACCTTCCTGCAGGGGCATTATACTAGGTGCTGATAGTTTTAAGATACACTATGCTCTTTTGACCAAGAGGCCATAAACATATTTACAGTTCATTCTTTCACAGTGTGAGATCAAACATTTTCCTGTATTTAAAAATACCTGTTAAAATAATTTTCTCTATTTGTGTTCTTTTCGGCTTCATGTAAAATTTGAATAGAGAAATACTGCAAACAGAAAAATTGTAAATAATTTTAGAACCCTGAGAATAATATTATGAAAGGTTAAATTGTCTATGCTTTAATAAAAGCAGCAGTTAAAATTATTTTAGTCACTGGAATACTAAGTGTGTTTGTTTAAACCGTAGCACACCTAGACTGAAATAAATCTTGTTAAAACAGCAGCTTACTAGTGACCTTACTTGCTTTGCCCATTCTGGGTCCCAGAATCTTGACTGCAGTAAAGTAGAAAAGGTCTACTTGGCCTATTTGTAATAATATATCTTTAAAAAGTTCTTTAACCTGATACTTTATGAAGAAAAATAGAGGCTTAGTTACGCATGCTTTGAATTTATAGTCTGAAATGAAAACCCAAACATTTTATTATATACTATAGTTAACCTAAAGCATGTCTAGATAGTATAAACTACAAATGACCTTTTGTGGGATTTTGGTTCAATCTTCACTTGGTTCAATCTTCACTTCCTTCTCGTAGACGAACCCAAACCCTGGGTTCATCTGTGAGACTGATCTGCATTTGATTTGATTTGTATTGTTGAATTTGTTGTTTTGTGAAAATCATTAAAAAGTATATAAGAAGACTATGATACATAATAACTTTCTAGTCTGTAAGTTCCTTGAAGTCAAGACCTTTTTTTAAAACCATCTCCAGATCCTGTATATATCCCTGTTGAAAGTTCTGATACTGTTGGACAAATGAATGAGTAGATTTATATTTGTCGTCTTGTCTCATAATCCTCTTTTGTGTCTGATGCCATTCTAGTTTCCAGCTAGTCTGCCCAAGACATTTCTTTTTTGCTTTAAAGTCTCTTTTTACTGTTTATGAAAAGCTATTATTAGTTTTTATTCTGGTTATATATTGCTTAAAACAACGTATTGTTATTTTATATCAAAATTCTGTGGGTTAGGAATTTGGACAGGGCATATAGCAGGGATGGCTTTTTTCTGCTCCATGATGTCTGGAGTCTGAGATGGGATGACCAGGAAGTATTAGGGGATAGAACATCTGGGGAATGTCTGGGCATCTAATTTTCCTCTTCATGTGTCTTCTCTACATTGTTAGTTTGGGCTTCCTCAGAGAATGGTGGCTTCAAGGCAATCAAGACTTATGTAACAGCTCAGAACTCTGAGATATAAAGTGTTCCAGAGTCCCAGGCTGAAGGTTCATGGCTCAAAAATCCTAGAATACCATTCATTTCTGCCACAATCTGTCGGTGAAGCCAATCAGTTAAGACAGTTTTGAGGGGAGGACAGTTATACTTCACTTCTCAAAGAGTTTATTGGCTTTCATTAATCTTCCACAGTTTCTGTTCTTTGTGTATTGTTATCGTTATTATTAACCTGATTAGGCGATGGATTATTATTGCATGGTCAGCAAACATCTACTTCTGAGTACTTAGGGACCTGATGAAAGCTCCTTTCTGTCTCTGTGCTGCATTTGTGGCTTACCACCTGGAGTGCTTTGTCTAGACCTGAAAAGAGAGGGAGGGAGAGAGATGGAGGAGAAGAAGGAGCCAGAGGATTGCCTCTTTGGATAGAAACAAGAACTTTTCCCTGTGGTGCCAGAGGGGAATACATATATCCGTATATGTGTGTGTGTGTGTGTGTGTTTGTGTGTGTGTGTATGTCTGTGTATCTATATATACACATACATATCATTTCATAATAAGTAGGCCAGTGGTACCCTAGAGATTCTGATTTCATGAACTATTGAAAAATCCCCCCAGATCTAGGGAACTGATGTAACTTGCCAAATTTTGACAAATTTTTGTGTTTTGTTTAGTCATTACATGAAAAAATCACCGTCTACTTCTACTATTTCAGAAAATAAAAGGAAAACTTAACCCTGCCAGATAATAAACTCATAATGTAATAATAAAGGAGAATCGTCAAGTTTAACAGAACTTAGTTTTATAGAAAAATAAAACACATTTTTTCTCACTTAGGTTTAAACCTAGAAAAACTTTGTTCTAGAGCTACATTCAGTGACACATTTTGGGTACCACTGGTAGGACCTTATTTGGTTTGTCAGCAGAATTTTTTGAGAACAAAAGCAGTATATGAATGATTTTTTAATCCACATTTTATAGCCATATTTATTATGTAAATAATGGGGAAATTAGCTGGTATAATGGTCTTTATGAAAAACACTCATTTTAATATATGTTATTAGGTCCCTTGTCAATGCAGAAAGATTTTAGTTTCATTAGGACTTGTAAAACAAAACCAGATTTACTAACTAAATATAAACAAAACTACCAAATCAATAAGATTTAAATTAACAACACATGCAATGCTGTCTGGCTGTAACAAAGTTGCTGTTTCAGTCTGACTGGCTCAGGTTCCATTGAGTTCAGCATATATTACTGTTAGCTGTGTGAAGATATTTCCCATCTCCCCCATTATTTTTCCTTCCCTGCACTTATAGAAAACTTTGTCCCTTAAGACTTGATATCAAAGATCTTAAAATAATACTAGTCTCTAATCCTTGTAAGCACAAATGCAAACACTGAAATTAAATAGCAGCGACTTATCATCTACATTATGGTCATCTATATGATTTAACATATCTGTATGTTGAATAATTTTAGATTGTCATCAGAATGAAAATGTGATATGAGAATACTTCATGGATATTTATATATGTTCCTGGTCTTTTGGACTACTGGTTTGAAGAAAAATTCAACCATAATAGGTTGTTTTCCTAGCTGTCTCCAGATTTAGGCTTTAGAATGTTTTCTTTTTTAAGTTCAATTCCTTGTGTCAGATAAAGTCCTAATTTTGTCACAGCCTTTACATTTTTTTTCTTCACTTCTGTCTTTTATCCTACAATATTGTTGTATTTATTCCATTACAAACCAATCATTGGATTATCTTGTTAGTAAACATTTTAGGGCAATTCATTGAGTTAGATTGGGTGAATTCATTGGCTCAATTTATGCTTGGGACTGTTTTTGTAATAGCTAAATATTAGGAGGCACCATCTTGGTAAGAATCCTTTTTTATGGGAGAAAATAAGGAGCTGAGTGGAGTAAGAGGTGCAGAGGAGAGCCTGACAGAAGGAACTGTGTAGAAACAGCAGGCCAAGAGTGAGATCTTGAATTCAGACATACCTAGATTCTACTAGTAGTTCTAATTGTTGCTTTCACTTGAGTAATTCACTTAACTTCTCTTTCAGTTTACTCATCTGCAAAATGGAAGTGATAAATAACCTATTTATGGGAAATACTAAAAATGATACTTAGAAAACTTGATCGTTTGATACAAATTTTGACACCTGATACTAAACAAAAGGTAGTTCTCCTTGTTACTCTGTATGTTCAGCTTGTTAGAATAGTCATCTCCATATCTTTCAAGTTTTATTTAGATTTTTTATTGTTAGATATTTTATCTATAAATTCTAGATTCACAGCTAAGTTACAAGCCTCTCTCATACCTTTTTGTGTACATAATGCCTTTCTTAGATGGAAAGGTTCACACATATTTGTTGATGATTTCCATAGCAGTTAAGACGTGATGGTAAGGCTGGCGTTTTTAGGATATTTGTTTCTGGGTTCACAGAAACTACCTAGGTCAGAGAATGACTGGGACAGGTACTGTCATTGTCAGTAGAGGTACTAATCTCTTTGAGCCTCAGTTTCTCATTTGTAAAACCGAGTAGTTAAAATAGAATATTTCTAAGTTTCTTCCAGATCTCAGTTTTTGTTTGAAGTGGCAAAAAATATCTTCATTATTAGGAGGAAAAAAAAGTTAAAACTCTACTCGTAGAATTGGAGCCTGTTATTTTTGAGGTTGTCCAGTTAGTGTGTTCAAGTTTTGGTGGGAAGTCATCTCTGAGCCTTTATCAGTATTTAAGAAAGATTCTGCTCAGTAACTAATATTTTCTTTTCTCCTCTGTAATTCTGTCAGAGACTAATATTTTGTGGATTTTTGGACTGATCACCCTAATTAAAGCCCTAGGACTTCTGCAGGGGCTTTGTTTAAATCACTAGTCCAACATCAGGTTGTCTTCTTAAAAGCAGATAAAACCTTACCCTTGCTCTCAAGAACCTCACAGTCTAGAGGGAAAGATAAATTTTAGCATAAGATGATAATGATGGTGATCATTGGTATATGCTGTGTCCAAATCCTTATTTCCTCTTTACTTGTTAATATTTTAACTTTTTCCAATCTGCTGTCTTTATCACTCCAGTGAAATGACCTGTTGTTATGAAGGTCATCAGCAATTTGTGCTTATCAAATCAAGTAGAAGCTATTATTCTCAGTAGCATTGAGCAATATTGACCACTTCTCCTTTTTGGAACTACCTCCTCTCAGATTCCCTGGTACTTGTCTTTGCTGATCTTTTTCTGCCTCTTGGATAATTTCTTCTCCTTCTCCTTGGCCAGTTCCTTTTCTACATAATTTTTAAATGTAGGACTCCCCTAGGGCTTAATTCCAGACTCCAAGTTCCCTATTCTTTGTATCTACTCTCTAGGAAATTTCAACCATTTCTATGGATGTAAGTGCTATTTTCAGATTAGTGATTCCAAATATAGTATCTTTAGTCTTTTATCAAATTTGAGCCATGTATATGCAACTACATGTATGAGATTAATTTTTCTTCTAGGTCTCTTTCTGGGCAAGAACACTATTCCTTGGAGAGTTACTATTTTAGGATTGCTGCTTTATTGTATTGGCTCTGACCATGGTAGGGGAGACAAAACTGAAACACATGGTCATATGAGATCTGTGACTTGATACGTGTCACATTTTTCACTCTATCATACCTATCAGTTGTGTGTGTGTACCTACCAATAGTTTAGGAATTTTAAAATTTATCCATTTCTATGCATCTATTTTAGCTTTGGCTTAGGAACTTTTTTACATTTGGTATGGATGAAAACTTATAAATCTAAGTGTCTACTAGTTTAACTTATGATTAATTGTACTTTTTCAAACATTTTATTAAATTGAAATAAAATAAGAAAATAACATCTCAAAACTGACTTTTAATTTGAAGCACCAGTTTTAGTAAACTGAAAATTTCCAAGAATGAATTAGTGAATTTTATCAGGCATATAGAGAAGACCTAATGCCCATCTATTGACCACACAACTAGCAGAAAGAGAAATCAGGAAAACAATTCCATTCACAATTGCATCAAAAAGAATAAAATACCTAGGAATAAACCTAACCAAGGAGGTGAAAGACTACAAGACACTCTTGAGAAAAATTAAAGAAGACACCAATAAATGTAAATACATCCCATGCTCATGGATAGGAAGAATTAATATTGTCAAAATTGCCACCCTGCCTAAAGCAATCTGTAGATTCAATGCAATCCCTATCAAAATACTGACACCATTCTTCCTTGAACTAGAACAAATAGTTCCAAAATTCATGTGGAACCACAGAAGACCCCAAATAGCCAAAACAATGCATAGAAGGAAGAAAAAAGTAGGGAGAATTATGCTCCCCAACTTCAAGCTCTATTACAAAGCCACAGTAATCAAGACAATTTGGTACTGGCACAAGAACAGATCCGTAGATCAATGAAACAGAATAGAGAGTCAGATATAAACCTACACATATATGGCCAATTAATATATGATAAAGGAGCCATAGATATACAATGGAGAAATGAAAGTCTCTTCAACAACTGATGTTGGCAAAACTGGAAGGCTATATGTAAGAGAATGAAACTGGATTACTACCTAACTCCATACACAAAAATAAACTTGAAATGGATCGAAGACCTGAATGTAAGTCATGAAACCATAAAACTCTTAGACGAAAACATAGGCAAAGATCTCTTAAACAGAAGTATGAGCAACTTCTTCCTGAATACATAAATCTTCTCAAGCAAGGGAAACAAAAGCAAAAATGGACACATGGGACTGCATCAAACTAAAAAGTTTCTGTACAGCAAAGGACACCATCACCAGAACAAAAAGGCATCCTATAGTATGGGAGAGTATATTCATAAATGACATATCTGACAAGGGTTAACATCTGAAATATATAAAGAGCTTGTATGCCTCAACACCAAAAAGCAACTGGATTAAAAAATGGGCACAGGATCTGAACAGGCACTTCTCCAAAGAAATTCAGATGGCCAACAGACACATGAATGGATGCTCCACATCACTAATCATCAGGGGAATGCAAATTAAAACCACAATGAGATATCACCTCACATCCAAAAGACAAGCAACAATAAATGCAGGCGAGGATGGAGAGAAAGGGGAACGCTCCTATACTGTTGGGGGGGATGTAAATTAGTTCAACCATTGTGGAAAGCAATGTGGAGGTCCCTCAAAAAACTAGAAATAGAAATACCATTTGACCCAGGAATTCCACTCCTAGGAATTTACTGCAAAAAAATAAGATCCCTGATTCAAAAAGACATATGCACCCCTATGTTTATTGCAGCACTATTTACAATAGCCAAGACATGGAAGCAACCTAAGTGTCCATCAGTAGATGAATGGATAAAGAAGAGGTGTTACATATACACAATGGAATGTTATTCAGCCATAAGAAGAAAACAAATCCTACCATTTGCAACCATAACATGGATGGAGCTAGAGGGTATTATGCTCAGTGAAATAAGCCAGGTGGAGAAAGACATATACCAAATGATATCACTCATTTGTGTAGTATAACAACGAAGAAAAACTGAAGGAACAAAACAGCAGCAGAATCACAGAACCCAAGAATGGACTAAAAGTTACCAAAGGGAAAGGGGTTGGGAGGCTGGGTGGGAAGGAAGGGAGAAGGGGATTAAGGGGGTATTATGATTGGCACACATAATATGGGGAGTCACGGGGAAGGCAGTGTAGCACAGAGAAGACAGTGAGTGACTCTATAGCATCTTACTATGCTGATGGACAGTCACTGTAAATGGGGTATGTGGTGGGGATTTGATAATAGGGGGGAGATGTAGTAACCACAATGATGCTCATTTGAAACCTTTATAAGATTGTATATCAGTGATATCTCAATAAAAATACGTATATATGTGTGTGTGAAAGTTGCATTTTAAGATACTTTTATATAATGTATAATGTCCTGTTTAATAATCTGAAATAGTTTTCATAATTATGTCTTGAAAGTATGACTGAGTTTCTTCTTGATGTTATACTGTTTGAAACATGCTGAGTTAAAGGTGTTTCATGTTCAGTCATTTGCGAGTCTTTGTGCTTTTAAAGCAAGAAGTGGAAAAATACTGTATTAATCCTGTATTACTAGTGTATGGTTCTGGTGGGTATGTGTTCAGATATGCTTGTCTGGAACTCTTGAAGAATCTCATATAATTTGATTAGTTATTTTAGCTCTTTCTTCCTTTCTCCATGTGTCCTGTTCATTTTTACCAAAACTGTCTGTCAAGCTTGATGACTGACTGGTGCTGGCTAAATAACAAGAAGACCAGTAATAGGACCTGTGTTAGAACAAGAACTGTGGAGGTTGTAGGGCTCCCCTTTGAATAGTTGTCTCTTTCCATTTGCATGTGCCGTATAATTTGCTGCCCATGAAAAATCAAGGTAGTTGTTCTTGTTGCAAATAGATTTTCACTTGCATATCAGTACCAATATATTGGTGATGACTTTCTATGATTGGTAGCAACTTTGAGAAAACTGTGAGTCTACATTTGAATCAGGAAAAAAATGTCAAGATGTATTAACAGTGTCAGCCAGGGGTGGATGATGTGGGGAACATGCTTTGTTGTTATTGTTCATACCATACCAAAAACCTCAAGAAGACAGTTTACCAGTTGATCACATTTTGCTATTTTCTTTTTCAAATCAAGTTGACAAAAATGATAGCATTATCAAAACAGTAAACTTCTGTAACATCCCAATCTGTGAGAGCATGCATGTATTCTGCAGCCAGACTCTGGGTTAGAATCCAGACTTTGCTCCTACATCAGCTCTGTGACCTTGGACAAAAGCACTTCACTTCTCTGTTACGTTCGTCTGTATCTGCCAAATGGAGAGAGAGTAGCAGTACCTACCTCACTGGGTTGTTAGGAAGATGTAGGAAACATAGATATAAAACCCTACACCCAGTGGTCTCAAAATAAGGATTCAATAAGTGATAGCTATTGATGATATTGGTTGGAGGGGGTAGTAGTAAATGAAAAATGAAGTGTGGCCTTTCTCTCATTCTAGTAGTCATAATGATAGAAGTTTAGATGTCACTTCATTTTCCTCCCTGCTTACTTTGCTTCCTCTGGTTCTATTCCTAAGCATTCACTTAAAAAAATAATAGTAATAAAGTAAAATATTAAACATATCTCCTCCTAACTCCACCCCCCACCTTTTAAAAAAATCATGCAGCTGTCATGCTGCCAGCAATCTTTTATGTACAATGTAGGCTCAATCCTGAATTTTTGCCTCAAAGTAATGATGTGTTACTTCTGCAGCCTGCTTGTTGATGCTTACTTGGCAAAATGTTCATGTCACCATTTGCGACTAGAACTGCCTTTTCCTCTGAGATCTCATATAACAGCATTAGCTATTACATAGGAAGAAAGCAGGGACACAGAGGTACATTTTTTAAAAATCGCTAAAACTTTTTTAGCATTTAGAAAACTAAGATATAATTTGCCTATCATAAAATGCACCCATTTTAAATGAACTAAAGAATGAGTTTCAGTAAATTTCTACAATTAGGCATGTCTCATGTTTCCTATATTTTTGTTTAGTGTCACCACAATTCAGTTTCAGAACAATTTTGTCAGCCTGCAAAGTTCTCTTGTGTCGTTTTCAGTCAGTCCTCTCCTATTTTCTGACCCAGGACACTATCAATCTATTTTCTATCTACATAGTTTTACTTTTTCTAGAAATTTCAAATCAGTAGAATCATACAGTATGTTGTCTTTGTGTCTGGTTTCTTTCATTTGACACAATGTTTTTGAGGTTCATTCATGTCTTTGCATGTATCAGTAATTCATTCCTTTTTATTGTTGAGTGGTATTCCGTTGTGTGAATGTACCACATTCTTAAAAAAAATCCATTCTCCAACTGATAAACATTTGAGTCGTTTTCAGTTTCTGGCTATTCTGAACACAGCTGCTAGGAACATTCAAGTTCTACTCTTTGTATGGTCATCCATCCCCAAGATAAATGAAAGCACAAACCTTGGTGTAAAATTGTTGAGTTATATGATGAAACTTCCAAACTGTTTTCCAAAATGGCCATACCCTTGTACTTTCCCACTGGCAAGGAGTGTGATATGAGGGTTCTAGCTTTTCCACATCCTTGTCAACATTTTAGATATTTTACTGGATTTCCAGGATATTTCATTATATTTTAATTTCCATTTTCTTAATGACTAATGGTGTTTAGTAATATTTTGTATACTTTCCCATTGTATATATCTTGTGTTGTATGTAAAATCTCTTCACATAGTTCATTCATTTTAGAAAGTTGAATTGTTTTATTATTGAAGTGTAAGTCCTTTATATATTATAGATAGGTATGTTTTATTTGATTATTTAGCTCTTTATTTAGTTTTAAATGCATGTACTTTATCAGATAGTTATTCTGTCAGCATTTTCTCCAAGTCTGTGTCTAGCCTTTTCATTTTTAACATTATGTCTTGAGGAGTAGACATTTTAATTTTAATGGAATTTGTTGTTGTTGTTGTTGTTTTTCTTTTATGGTCCTTTTGGTATTTTTTTTTTATGCCTTTGGTATCATATCTAAATTTTTTTTGCCTAATCCACAGTAATTATCTTCAACTGTTTTCTTTTGCCAGTTTTGTAGTTTAGTTCTTACTTTTAGATTTATGATCCTGTCCATTTTGAGTTAATTTTTGTACATGGTACAAGTCAAGGTTCTTTTTTTCCTCCCTTTCATATAAGCTATTTATTGAAAAGACTGTCCTTTCCTCAATGAATTACCTTGCCATCTCTGTTGAAAACTAATTAATATGTATGTGTGGGTCTGTTTCTGGACTCTGTTCTCTTGTGTTGTTTGTCCTTATGCCAGTACCCCATTGTTCTGATTATTGTAACTTTATAATACAAAGATTTGAAATCAGGTAGTGTCTTTCAACTTTTGATGTAGTTTTGAAGTAGCCCTGGTTCAAAAATATCCCAGCAGCCTCTGTGTTTATGTCTCTCTGGAGGATTATGGATGGATAAAGCCATTAGAGGACATCCCAGGAAAATCAGTTCTAGTTGGGCTAGGGTTGGCCTGATACTTCTGTTTTTCATCACTTTCATGATTTACCTGCCATAACCAACAACATGTAAAAAGTTCGTACTTGGCAGGGTCATAATGCCTAGTATGTATCAGGTGCTTTATGTAATTATTTCATGTAATTCTTGCAAGGTGCTGTAAAGAAGACATTATTAGTCTCATTTTATAGTTGAGCCCACAGTCACATTTCCTAGGCCACATACCTACCTAAGCTGCTGTTGGTGATAGACTGTTAGCAGCAGCAGTGTTTACATGATAAAGCCAGATTTTGAAACCTAGTCTGGCTGATGATACTTAACTCCAGGTTTTTTCATCTGTTCTTTGCTGTCTTCTAATAGTGACCTTTTGCTTTGTGGAGAGGAGGTGTATCCTTTCAGTTTGTATAGTGGAAATAGTGATAGTAAGAGAGAAATTTGTACTGTATCTCTCTGCCTTCTCTTGCAAGGGCTCCTGTCTTCTGTCTTCCTATCTGGCCAAAGGTAGTCTTCCCCTCACCTTCCCTTGAAATTCATTCCTAAAGGAACTTGGTGAAAACTATGAGGACTAATAGAAGAGTAGTGGCCTGTTCATTCAGTAAGGAGTTGTGGCCTGTGCTGCTGCTTTAAATGGCTATTGTTTAGTAACTTACAAAACATTTTGTAATTCTGCTTGTAAGTATTTTATTAATTCCTCTTGCTTAAACTGTTACACCAGAATATCACTACTGTGGAAATTATCCACATCTTAATGTCTCTTGTAGCTTCATGTCTCTTATATTTCTTTCTTTAGCATGGATGCATTGACACTTTTTTCTCATATTATATTAGCATATTAATAGAAACTTTGTGAATAGTATAGATCAAACATTAATAACTTAATATAATCATTCCTACTAATATCACAAGTTTTAGCTCTTGATAGTTGCGTAGTATAATGTCCTTGAGCAAGTTAGGTGTTAGTATAGAATTATAATGGTCTTTACTAGGGCAGCATAATGAATATATCTACACCAGTAGTGCTGGAAAAAATTGATGATTCCTATTACTATTACATAACAGATTATTGCACACTACTCACTGACTGCCATTAGAGGAGAATCCATTTGTTTTACTTACTGTGATAACTTATTTGCATACAAATTTCCTTTTGTTTCTCATGAATTATCTCTGACTAATACCCTCACTGCATTTCATTACATATGATTATCTCCAGGCTGATCAGGTCTTGGTAAAAACCAAAATGCAATTTTTTTCTATTTCTATCCCCTTTAGCCTCTTAAGATTATGAATTCAGATGTTTCCAGTGCCCTAGAAAAGTGGTCATTTGGATACAAAGTTAATATTAGCTTTTTTTGTACTGTTAGGTTCTGTTTATTATTCTAAAGAGTAAAAAGGCTCTTAAGAGAGCTAATACTGTTTTAAGTTTGATAATGAATCAAAGTGTGAATTATTAGTGATTGGTGCCCTCTGAAGGAAAAAAAAGTCTAGTAGCTCAGTTATAAAAGCATTCCTTGAAGCTGATTAAATCTAACGGTATATAATTGTTAAAGAAAAGATATACTACTACTAGTTAGCAGTACTAGTGACAATCAAGTGATTTTCCTAGGGCCCATCAAATACAAAAATAGTAAACATTAAAACACAAAATATCACAAGCACATATCTTTTGTGTTTGTTGTTCCTCGCAGTACATCTTGGAAACAAACAGTGTGGCAAGTGATCCTGGTGTGGTCAGAGAAAATGCTGTAGTCTTTCCTGGTTAAGCTTCTTGTTCTGAAACATATGCACCCAGAAGAAACTTGGGGAGCAGCTACCCTCATTATTGAAAATGTTCATTTCTTCTTTTTCTTATCCACATTGGCTCTTGCAGATTGTTAATGATTGTCATATATGGCATCATTTCAACTTCGTTTTACTCAAGACTTTTTATGAGGTAAATTATTCAGTCACTTTTCAAGTTATACCTTAAACAATTATGACATAGATTTTTATGTCAGTAATTTCAAGCCTTTGGTTTCATATAAATCACAGCAAATAAAGATCACTATGTGAATTTTATTTATATATTCAGTAAAGCTTAATGTGCCCTTTGTTACTATGTCTAGGCACTGGGCTAGTCCTCGGAGAGCAGTGTGGAAATTGGTAGCTTGAGTCTCTGCTTTTGCTCAGCTTCAGTACTTAGAAATTTGATAGCAGCTAGAAGATAGGTGTAATGTGTTATGGCAGGAACTCAGAATTTGTAGGGTAGATACTTAATAATTCACAGTGAAATGTGGCCTTAGATATTTTACATTATCTTGTACAAATAGAAGTAATGCAGAAATTTACTTCTTGATTTGCCATGCAATTTAATGGAGACATGATATTAATGAGTATTTCTTATATATTGGTTGTAAAAATCACATCCTCTCTAACTAGTAATAGTCTAACAGGATTTTGCATTTTTATTCATGCTTTTTTGTTTATATTGCAGATTTTTCTTGGATTTGGCTACAAATTTATACATCTGCACTGTGTACAGGCACAGGTGAGTTAAAATTAAGCCTTTCTGATGGAATATTTTAATTTTTAAGTAAAATATTTAAAAATTACCCTGTAGTTTAGCAAAATAATATGTAAGTAAATGAATATGGATAAACAAATGTATATTTGTCAGAACTTGTTTTATTATGAAATTTTTCTGTGAATGTGTTGGAAATGACATTTGAAGGTAAAATGTTTATCAGTATTTACTGTATGTATTTGGGAAGAGTTTACAGATCCCTATTGGATGAGGTGAATTACAGTTTCATGGCTGGCAGAATGTTTGCATTTATTTTTATGTGTAATAAAAGAATAGATGCTGCTTATTTTGGTAGCAAATTTCAGCCTTGTGGGAGTAGATGTTTTAAATGTAATGAGCAAGCTTTCTTCTCCAACCAGTCTGAAATAGTTTCTCAGTTACTGCTTATCACACAACCCTGATTTATTTTTATCATGATATTTATTATCACATAATATATTCTTATTTATTTATAGGGTGTCCTCTACTAGAGTACAAGCTCCATCAACACTGAGATCATTTTTGTCTTGTTAAAAACAGTATCAATGACCATTAAAATAGTGGTCATAAACAAGAAAGACTGAATAAATGTTTAAGTAATGGGTAATGAATATTAAGAATTTATTTGTATTCAGAGTCATTGAACTCTGCATCTGTAAATACAAACTAGAGATGGTTCCTTATACTTATTTTTAAATATTAAATTAATTTATATCAGATACTTGAAGTATATAGCTCTTAAATGTTCTGAGACGTTACCTGTGTTGTATATTTTATGTACTGAAGTGTGATTAGTTGGTAGAATTCAGAGGATAACGCTTCCAATTCTGTATTTATTTTGTCAACTATCCTAGGAGAGTCTTAGGGTCAACCAACAGACAAACCCAAAGCAGGTGTGGGAGCTTCTCGCTTCCTTACTAGGTCATGCTACCATATTGGATATGTTTTGTAATATCTTTATAGAGAACAAAGTAGATTTGAAAGTTGTCCAGTTTTAATCTCTGAAACCGAAATAAGTTAAAAATTTTTCCTCTACCTTTCACTGGATGCAGAATGTTTACTTCATTCTTTAGTTGTCTGTTTCTAGACTGGGGTGGAAATTTCTTTAAAAATTATTTTTCTGCCTCTATACTGATGTTTGAGTTCTTTATCAAAGATAGCTTTAGGCATAAACCAATCACCTGTTTCCTTATGTCCTTGACAGTTTTCCTTTAAGTGTTCCAAGGTATTGGTCACTATTATTTTGTTGGTTGTTTGGTTTTTTGTAGGTTTTGGTTTTTGATCTGTTTTACCTCCTTCAGGTATTCACCTCTCCTTCTACTACCATGATTTTTCATTTATAGAAAGAACTAAATCTGACTTTTTGTTTTTTTAAGAAAACCTTAGGAATTACAAAGCCATTTCTTATTCTGTGCAGAGGTTCCATTAGTAATACTAGAAACAGCAGCTATTACTTACTGTCCTCCTACTGTAACCAGGCATTAGGTAAGTGCCCTTCAGTTGTCTTCAGGACAGTAGATAAGGAAATTGAAGCTTAGAGAGGTTAAGTGACTTTTCCAAGGTCCTATCAAGTAAGTGGCCGTTTGCCATTCCAAAGACCTGATCTTAACCACTAAGCTCCATTTTAGGACTAAACAACCCTGTAAACAAGCATATCTGTGGCAGTAAGTGTAATATGGGAAAATCATATTCATATTTGAGGACTTCAAAAATTAATTGAAAAGTCAAACATTATTTTACTTGTGTTTCATTGGTAGGTCCTAACTTTTTAACATTTATTTTAAACTGAACACAGTGAGTGACTCATTTGAATTTTAATGGGTACCTAAACAATTTAAAGTTCCAAAGAAGCACTTTGGTTTCAGACTCACTTTTAGAGGGCAGGCACATGGCTGAAAGCCATTTGGATTGCTTTTCCATTGTAAATGTGGTATTCTATGTCATCATTCTTTATCCCTTGCAATATTAGAAATTTTAGGTTACAGGTGGTATCTGTGGTTTGTTGGATAAGTCACTTTTCCTTCAGAGAACAGTTTGTGTGAAATACAGTGATGAAAGAAGTATTAGAACTCTATCTCACAGGTGTTATAATTTATATTTCTGGAGAAAGATTTTAATTATTTTAGAAATGAAGTGATGCAACCTTGAGGTGAGCAGAGTTGGTTTAGATAAAACATCATCTTTCCCTCTTTAGTTTATTTTCAGGACTGAGTAGAACATATTATATAAAAATGTTTGAGTCTCAAAATGTATAATACTGTGGACAAAATGTTCTTGAAGGCAGTGTTTTTGAATACATCTTAAAGTTTTGATTTGAAACTGTGAATAAGTATATTCCCTCACACTTTCCCAAAAGGTTGTATCTATGAGTGTAAATGCAAATTCCAGATTTGAGTATATGGAAAGGGAATTCTGTAGTTTGAATTAAAAAGACAAAATTTATTTAACAGACTGAACTGTGTTTCTTAATCTATAGGTGCATCACTTTTTCCATTCCATTCTCACATTTTAAGCATTTTTAAAGTTGGTCAATACAATTTTCTTAGAAATAATAGTCAAAACAGAAGCAAGCATGAAATAAATCTGACAATATAACTTTGAAATGTAATTTCCTTTTCTCTGTGGAAAACTGAACTCACTGTGTGGATTCACATATACTTTGGATTTACTTACATGTTTATATTCTCTATGCTGGAAGATTGGGGTGGGAGGATAGGATGAGTTGGGTGGGGAAGACTGTTCACACATACAGGTAGAGTCTTCAGTGCTAACATACAGAGAGAGAAGTTCTCCAAAGAACAATAAAGCATAATATACTTATTCCAATACTAATGTGCTTTGTTATCTACTGCTAAATACTAAAAATTATATTATACATATCAAGACACAAAAGAAACCATGTCCATATTCGATATGATATGGTTGAAAGTACATTTCAAATGAATATTTGTTGGATTTTGAATACCCTCATTGTTCAGAGATAGGAGGTTTGTGATTAGATATCTGATTTAACTGAAAGACTTGTAAATTCCCATGAAGACTGGTAGCTTGATGATTCAAGCTACAAATCTGAGGCTTTGAGCACTATCCACTGAAAACCAGTATAAATCTAAACAAAAATCCAGAATAGTTAAATATATATCATTTACTTTAGACAAAGCTGCTGATATTTAGCCACTTTGCTACTGTGTGGTATTTCCTTCAAATATTGGCATGGTAGGCACTGTAGTGTAGAAAATAACAAATATTTTAATGGTTGACAAAAGACCCTCTGTTGTTTAACTGTTGAGACTAGAATCCTAATCTCAGCCCCTTGGGGAGACTCCTCTGCTCTTACTATGTGTAATGGACTGCTGAACTCAGGACAAAATAGGATGTAGATTGAAAATACCTTCCATTGGGTGTTACTGACACAAAGCCATCACTTGGAAACTGTTTGATAGGCCAAGCTTTAAGGCATTTTTATTGTTCTGCTTTCCCCCATTTTTATCCACACATTAGTGTAAACAGATTTGCTTAGTTTTCCCCATAAAACTAAATTCATTCAGTGCCATTAACTCTCCTTTCTCTCTTCCCTCCTTCCCTTTATCCTGAGGCTATCCTTCTCTTCTTCTGACTCTCCTTCCTTTCAAAAATATGTATTAGCTATTTATACTGTACAATCCTATGCTAAGTGCTGTGGGAAATATAAGGAATAATTACCAAAGAACTATTAAACTGGAAGAGGAATATTAATGCAAGTTTAACTTCATATTTCCTTGCTCAATATTTTTACTCCTTTTAAGCACGGATTTCTGAATTACATGTCTGTTGTTCCTACTAAAAGTCTTAATCTAGCCTCATGAGTAGAGGTTAAGGCAACAGCATCAATTAAGGCTGTTTATGGTAAGGAAATGCTTTGTTCATGGGGAGTTAACAGTGCTTCCAAAGTGTGCTCCTGGGGAAAGGTATACACCTCAGGAGGTAGGCCGGTTAGCTACCTCTTAGTGAGGTTGAGACAATCACAGAGTCCAGGCAGTCTATTTACAACTGGAGCATTGTTCTTTCCGTAGGTACAGACAAGCGAAGTGGTTGCTAGTAAGCATAGTGCCTTGCTAAAAAATATACCAGAAATACTGGAGAACTTTATTCTTCTGGTAATCCAAATTCTGGAATAACAAAATTTATACTTACAGGTATTATAAAACATTTTTTAGTAAAATTCATAAGGATGTTTCTTGGATTGTAAGAGAGTTGAGTTTCAGTTTAGAGCTATTTTACTGTGAGAACATCATTTGTTTTTTCTTAATTGAACGCTTCTAACTGTGAGTTCTGTTGGCATAGCTGGTATTCTTCGAAAATAATTAAAATTAAAAATACTACCAGTCTATCTGGTATAGATCTTTTCAGTTAGCATGTCTTAGAGGAGGTAGCACTGGAATCAGAATCTTCTGAGAAAGTGAGAGTGGACTCAGATTTCTCAGCTGCGATTTTCTGTACTATAGAACAAGTGTGTGTGTGCATAGAAATGGGGAAAAGTCGTTTGTAGATTGCTAATAAAATGTGTATGCTCCTGTCTCTTTTGTTAATTGGTCTTAGATTTCAATTCAGACTTGTGTATTTTATTTATCTGGATAGTGGAGTCAGTAGCTTTAAGGAGAAGGTCTTTGATAAGCAGAATTTCATGTAAGTGCTACCATAGTAACTCTAGAAATATATGGCATTTGATTTTGGGTCTTCAAGTAGAATTTTTAGCTATGCTGTTCACTTTCATTTTGGAAGGAAAGTGACAGATACATGTTATTTTCTAAGCAGGTGTTGAATTTGTGTCAGCTGATCTTGCCGGAGTCCCTTTAAAGGTAAGATAGCAAATAAAATCAGGCTGCTTCCATTAAACACCTCATAATTTATTTTTGAAGCGTAAACCATTATGTCATTCTCCACTGTTTTTACAGCATCTAGATGTAAGGGATAAATTTATCATTTATTTATACATCCATATCCATAAACTTAATTAAGTAGTTTTTTTTGTTCCTGTGATGCTGGCTTTAGGATATAGATTTTTCCATGAAACTTTTGTTACTAGCTTGAGACTCAGAAACACTGGAGAAAACCAGAGAAGTTAGCAGTAAATTTTGTAAACTGTGATTATAACCTAATTCTACATGTTAGGTTGTCTAAGCATTGTTAGCTACTTCATGAATGGTTTATGGGTGTCTGTAGTCAATGGAAATGTATTATTTCTCCTCATCACAGATACACCTCTGCCTTCTCATCCAAAAAGAGTAAAGGGGGAGAATATGAAGTATGTAGTATTTAATAATGGCTAACTGGAAATTTAACTGTATACTATGAAAGTATATAGTCCAGTTTTGGAGAATCTCTTAAGAACATGTCTCCAAGGTTGATTTTTGTGGTGCCATAGTCTATAGAATTGTTCACCTTCACTACTTTTTGAAGTATTCAAAAGTACTGAATTGATTTAGAACTGATTAATTTGAGGACTTTGCTTTCTTTAAACCAACAGTTTTGGCTGGTTGGTGCCAGTTACATAAATTTCACAAGCAGAAATCATACTTAAAATTTTATGGTCTTAACTTGAAAGACTGGAAATTTGTTACCTACCAGTATCACACAATTGGAACACAGTTTTATTGTACCTCCTTGAGACATAAAAAGAACTGAAAAAGCAGACATGTTAAAGGCAGGATAAACTTCAGTGCAAAGATGAGCAGGGCAGCTTGTAAATGACCTACCAATACCTTATATGAGCACTGAGACATAAGTCTTTAACAAAACTATAAAAGAATATTTTTTAAAAAACAACTGTGTCGTAATTATTGACTTGATGTTTTAAATTAGAATAGAGAGAGTAGGGGGCAAAAAGAAACCACTAATCTCTCGTTTCCTTTCAATTCCTTATTAGTAAAAAAGTTATTTGATATGGATTTCTAAATCTTCCTTTTATATGGCAGTTTTATTACAGTCCAGAAAATAAATTTCTGTCTCCTAGGTTATCAGAGATAGAGTGTGCAAACAGAAGGTAGTTTTTGATCTATATAGTTTGAAAACTATATTCTGTTACTCATGCCATTACATTTGAAGAGAATAGAAATGTAAAATTTGTTTGACTTAAATTGAACATCTGTTCAACAATTTAGGTTTGTCTCCTGAGTCTGATTTATATACAATAGTAGGTTTTGTTTTATTAACCTAGTGGAATCTAGATTTTAGCTTTTCCTTGACTCTAGGTGCTTTGAAACATTTAAGTTTTTCTCTAATGTAGAAATTTGGTGTTTAATTTACTTCTGCTTTAAGATATCCACAAAGTTTCATAAAAATCTTTATTGTTGAACCTGTACACTGACATAGTTATATGTCAAGGTCAGGTTCAAACTTTATTTCTTTAAAGTATTTTTGAAAATACAAAATGATAGCCTTTTGTAAAATACTGCTGTTAACATTTAAATTTATTTTTATTTTAACATATCCTAAATGCTAATGCATATTGCTGTAAGCCATAATGTTTGCTTACTATATTTACCTCTTTCCCATCTTATTTTTTTCCTTCTTACTTTTAAAAGAAAAAATCTTTCCCCTTTCACACGACAGAGGTTTCATCACCAAAGTGGTTCACCACCAAGGCTGTTCAACTCCAGAGTCAAATTGCTGCCTATAGGGCTGCCACAGTCCCCGCAGACATTCTGCTGTGGTGGCTGTCCTTGAGTCCCTGTGGGGTCTAGGACTCCCATGCCAGGAGCCATTCACGTGCTTACTTCTTGACTCTTTCTCATCCTAGGGATAGAAAGCAAGAGGCATTTATTTATTACTTGTTTATTGCAGTGTATTTGGTATCTTTGGCTTATTGTGATGCTTCTATTTTAATGTTCCTTTTAATTAAGTCATTACTTTTACTGAGATCTCTGTTGATTAAGGGTCTTATTTGCTGACTAAATCTCAAGCGCTGATTATGAAAATAACATGCCTGATCATTTGTTCATGTAATATACTACAATGAGGTTTCATGAGGTAGTTAAACTTTTCAGTTTTGAAACAGTTAAGTATAGGTTACCTTGAGGGGGAGAGAGAGAGAAGGAAAAACAAACACTTACTATTATTTTTGACAGGACATGGTTCTTGGCCTTTACATGTGTTACATCAATTTAAACTCTGGATAAATTCTTAGTGTCAAAATGTGAAGTATGTTCTGAGTATGTCTAGTTTCTCTTTGACTTGAAGTCAGGGCTAAACCACTTTTTATTTTCAAAACATTCAAATTTTATGTCCTGGGCCATAATGTATATAGTGAAACAGAACTTTGTGCCTTTCAACCCTCATCTGCTTTTAATCCAATCTTGTATCATTTGCAAAGACATTTTGTGCTGGCTTCTGTACTAGTTAAGTGAGAAAAATGATTCTCATCTCAGAAGTTTTGATTAACTGATCCCATCAGATACTGCAAAATGAGCTTTGTCAGAAGAAAGTGCTTAAAAGGTCGTAAATCAACGATGTGAAAGAAATTGAGTTAGAAGCATCCTAGTTCATTAGAAGTGTTTTTCATTGTATAGAGCAACATGGTGGTTAATGTTTTGTTCTTATCGTAGTTTTATTCACAGAACATTTTTAACATTACAGATGTCCATATAAGTACATGTAACTTTTTTGTGTCAGTATGCTGTTGAACATAAATTTGTTCTTTTTAAAATAACATTACTATATTATCAAAGATTAATTATCACAATGGGACCCCAAACAGGTAGAAAGTAAGACATGAACACAAATTAAGAAGTATATGTTTAAATTATCTATTTAATTAAATGTACAGTTTACTTGCATTTGATTACATTTCATAGTTAGAGGCCAGTCAACAATGTGCTTTCAGTACAGTGACACAAATATGAAACCAAGTATTATCAACACAGATCTTGTTTCAGTCATAGTACAAATGGAATAGAAAGTTCTTGGAACTGATGATCATATATGATTTCTAAGATGGGTATTGTACCTTCACGTGCCAAGCAGTGTTCTAAGTTTCTCATAGTGATCCACCTAAACCTTAAAAAAAACCTATTAACTAGATGCTATTATGATCTCATTTTAGAGATGGGGAAATGAAGGCACTGAAAGGTTTAACTGACTTGCCTAGTCATATGCACCTAATTTAATTAATGGCAAAACTGGGATTCAAACCCAGTCTGTCATTGGTAATGGAGGTTGTTTTTACTTTTTTTTTTTTTGTTGTTGTTACCAGGAATTGAGTTTATTTGGGAATAGCAGAGGAATTGTAATTTGGGAAATGCATGCTGTAGCAAGCTACAGGCCAGTCCTTTGAGGGGTTGGGACTATATTTATAGGCAAGGAACGCCAACAGAAAAGGATGTTCAACTGGAGTCTAAGCAGTAAGCTCGTTGGGGAGAGATTCTTGGCAGATATTCTTTGGTTGGGAGGTAAGTCTTGGTCATCTGTAAATCAGGCATTTACGGAAATGAGTCTTTTGGTTCTTAAGTTCCATTTTTTTGAGGGAGCATGTATGAGATTCTTCCACTGAGGAGGACCGTCCTCAGGTATCTTGTCCCATGGAGGAGGGAAGTGGCAAGTGGATTTCATTGGGCTCATTTGAACAGGAAATGAAGACTCTCAGTCACACTCCTCTGTCGTGGTTAGCTCAGTTTGGGCAGTCAGGTGAGTTTTAGTATAAGCATAAAAACAATATTCTCAATACGGCATACATTGGTTATGCTTTGCCTGTGAAAGTTTGTTCTCTTAAAAAAAAAAAAAAGACCCCCACCCCCACCACACCCCAAAATACTTGGTAATTTCAGAGTTTCAAGATAACCTTCTAATAAGTATGGGTAAGGATGTGACAAGGCTTATTAGCATTGTGTTTGCTGTCCTCTCCCTCCCACTGAAAGTCCACATTGTAGCTACCAGCAAAATTGAAAGCCACAAAGTTGCTAAATTATGTAGTATGTCAGAGACCATGATCTGACATTAATTAATAAGGGAAAATGCAGGTCACAGCAATGATATTGAGCTGTTTCTTGGCTTCAAATGAGGTTACACAGATAATTCATTCAATGGGATTTGCGTTTAGATGATGTATTAATGGGGTATTTTGTTTTGAAGGATGGAAATGGGGAGCTGATCCACTCTTCACGTTCTTCTCTTTAAAAATAACTAGAAGCTTTCCTCAATTAAAAGTAAAAATCTTAAAATGTCATTTCCTGGAATTTCCATAAGAAGAAACCTTGATACCTTTCACACAAAGAGAAGAAAATGTTCAATTCAAAAGCAAGTTTCAGTTTTTATTTAGGAAACATTACATTTGTAGGAGTGACTAGAGTCCTTTCAGTTACTTTAAAACTTAATTTATATTGAAGTACAGTTTCTATTTCATGTTAACTATATGATATTTCAAGTAATCAGGATCTAAATTAACAGACATGGCATTTACATTTTATAAAGTATAAAAAAAATGAGGTCATCCTCCCTCTCAGATTTCCCCCAGTTTTTTTTTTTTCACATAGGGGAAATTATAGCTGCTCTATAGGGTCTGCACAGTGTTTTTAGAAGCTTATAAGTTTTTGTGATATAATTAATATTTTTCACCTTGAATAAAAAAAAGTTTTAATTACCACCTCAATTTTATTCACATCTGCCATTTTCCTTCTTTTTTCTTTTAAAGCTGTTTTTAAGCACATACATAATAAAATTATAATTTAGTACTGTGAAATATGCTTTCAGTGTTTTAATAATTCATGCTATGTCTTACGTCACTGGTTAAATCTAGCTCTAAAAATATATTACTTTTAGTCTTTATTTGTATTGTAACCCATGGTTGTTAAATTTCTTAAAAAAGTTTTAGCTCTTCTAAAAACTTGACTACATCCTTTTAAAATAATATATGGAAATAATATTTTTATTAATCAGAATGTAAACGGGTTTTAACAAGGAGGCTTTGTTTGCATGCCTACATTCTGCTAGCCCTTAATACATACTTTATTTTATCAAATTCTGAGTGTGCCTCCTTGAGAGAGAGAACTTATCCTCATTTTACAGATGAAAACACTGAGAGATCATAGAGATCAATGAGTCTTATAGTGAGGAAGGCAGCTCTAGAATTTGAACCTGGGACTATGTATTTCCCAAATCTGTTCTCTTTCTGGTATGACATAGGCCTCTAGTGATGCAAATGGAGATCCTTGGTTAGGTGAAAGCCCTGGTTTGTTTTTCACTCCCCAGCCAACTGGTGGTCTTTTTCAGCTTAGTCAGTATTTGTTTTTGGAGAGGTTACTGTGCACATGGTAAAGAAGAAGTGTTAAAGGTATAGAAAAGCAATATATGTTGCCTTTTTTCCACCTACGTTTTATAATGTGGTAAGAGAAATGGCAAACATCAAATTACATAAATGGGGTTAAAAACAATGTATCAATAAATGTAAAATAATATATTGTAGGTAAACAGTGTGGGAAGGGTACTAGACACTGGTTCTGCTGCTGTCCATTTCTTGACACTCTTGACTTATGCTTATTTTGCCATGATGTCTACAATAGGAGTAGCTAGAAATGAAACACAGAAATAAGGGTTATCTTTTATTGATGAGACACAAGTGCCCCAAAGACAGAAAAATAACTGAGAATATCTTGAGAATGTGGACTCTTAATGGTGGCTACTACATTCCAAACTTAGCACAACTAGATTGTAAATTTCCTTGCTGAGTGATAGGGAGGAACACTCATCACTGGGATTGATACAAGCAGTAAGTAAATTCTTGTTGATGTTAATTTACCTACTAGAGTTTAATAAATTGTATCTGCTGTATTCTCTAAATGAAGAACACCTCTAGTAGAAGAGGTGTAAAAAGTGGTTGAGCATGATGATAGGAAAACTATTACAAATGTTAGGGTATCAGAAGAACATGTCCTTTTCACACGTAGTCAGTCACAGGTAAGTCGGATAGGCAACGTAGAAAAGGTCCCCTTTATTGAGCATCTGAAGTAAAGCTCATCTGGAGGCACTTTTACTTTTGATATACAAATTCTCAATCTAATCTAGTCTTCCTGTTCAAATCCTACTTTCCCTTCTTCCTTCAAGACATCTTTTGTTGTATTAAGATAATTCATATAAAGCACTTAGAACAATGCCCAGCACTTAGAAAATTGTTTTTAGAAATTAGCTTTTGTCTTCCTCATTCTTCTCCATCTTCTCATTTTCTGCTTCTGTTCCTCATATCTGATCCCTGTTCCTAGTCTAGGTTGCATTATATTTCTGATTCCAGATCTGCAACTTCAGCAGCAATTCCCAGCTGCACTCTACCCATTACCCAGCCCTTATATTCTACTCTCTCTCTTGTTTTCCTCTCAGTATTTCTCATCCATTTTGTGCCTTAAAAGTCTTAACTCATACTGCCAGAGGGTAGAGGTGCGCTTTTTTCCTGAATAACAAGCTAATAATCAGTTGAACTCATCTTTAACACACTTTTGCTTACATATATACATACATTCAGTCACTTAAGAAATGATACTCATGAATTAGTCACAAATTATCTGATCAGGCAGTTTGGTAATAGACAAAATGGAGATGGGATAGGGAGAGAGGTAAGGTCCCTCCCCATCTTTCCTGAACAACTTCCTAAGAAGAAATGAATGTCATGAGAGCTGAAGATCTTCAAAAAGTGATGGTCAGCACCTGAAAAATCAGTTTTGTAGGATTTTTTCCTTCTTGAAAAATCACTGAGTATTTCTACCAAATTATCTCTTACTGTATGTTTCCACGTGATTACTTCCTCACCTCCTTTTGCGTATACCTTGTCAAGTGTCCTTTTAAGGAGAAGAAAGATAAGAAAGAGAAAGAGGAGGACTTTTTTCTTAAAATTTACTCCCAACTGGGGCTTTGCACAAATTCTCAGTTGGGACCCCAGGCCAGAGATCATGAGGATGAGAGCACAAAAGGGGTGTGAGGATGCATGTTACTTTCAGACTACAGCAAATGGTCGTTTGGATCCTGCAGGCTCTCTCATCAGATGTCCAGTGTACCTGGTGTGGTCAGGAGCTCTTGTCAGCATTGGCAATCATCGCATCTAGAAAGGAGGTGAAAGGGTCATTTTTTAAAAAGGAGGGACTTTTGCTCATTTATTCAAGAGAGGTACTTTTGAACATTCTTACTTCTGAATTTGTTACAGTAAGCTAGGTAAAAAGGGAAAGAGAAATCATTCAGAGTATCACCAGACAAAACAGATATTATTGTTTTGACATACTATCAGAAAATACCTTTTAGAGTATAGCCTTTAATTTAGAATGTTTGCCAACTAGACAACAGAAAGACTTTTAAGACCTGTCTTACTGATTGTTGTAGGAATTGCTGTAGCAAAGAACAAAGTAGGCCTGGGATCTCAGATCTTTGTGTCTTGTATCAGCAAAGGCAAAGTGAAACAGACATGCATGGGAGCCGGTGGGTCTGGCCTGGCCCCAGACTCAGGGCTGTGAGGCTGGGCAAGCTGTTTCTCTTTCCTGGACTGAGTTTGTCAGAATCTGAAATATTACCTAGAGAAATCCATCATGAGTCTGCAATTAATCTAAGAAACCATGAATGACCATCTTAGATGCATCATGTTGGTGTTATATCACTCCCGCTTTGAGGGTAGAGGAAAAGATGACGTGGTTTAAGTGTGTCCCTGAAAATAGCTACTCTCTTATAGCTGTGCAGAGTTTCAGTTGCCCACTAGTTTTCTGTTTTTTGCCTAGAACATCTCTAGGAAGCCTCTTCTCAGTTCCATGGAAGCTGCGTTGGCATTTCACAGGCGTGTTTGCGAGAGAAAAAACTAGTAGATCAGGAGTTCAGTCAGCATGAACCTGACATCTGCAGTATGGCTCTGCCTTTCTGCAGTCTTATTCTCATGGCCCAGCCCTGCTAGTGAGGGCCTTCTGAATGTGTGTTAAAGCGAAAATTTACTTTTAAGTGAACGTGTTGGTGTGCATAGATACACACATGTGCACGTGAACTAATTAGTGTTTTAGAAAATCAAGACACTGGTATAACTCTGGATAGTCTCTGCATTTCATAAGTGGATCCCATCACTTGGGTTTAATATTATTCCAGATACAATACTACCCAGCTGACCCTGTTATTAGTGATATTGAAAGAATCGTGAAATTTATGAGAGGGGAAGTTTTGTAATTGGGGAAAGACAAGTCCAGTGACCTGCCTAGTTTCCTGTAATTAATTAGTAGTAAAGATGGAATCCAGAGGAGAGTCATCCCATCCTTTTTTGAGCACGTGTTTTTGTAATAGTTGGTATATGCATGATAATCCCATAGTGAGATGATGAATTAAATAATGTTTTTCCTTCACATTGAAGCTCCTGAAAGGAAGTTAGGAAATAATGCACTTCATTTGTGGGGGTTAGTAGACATTCTGTATTATCTCCCATACCTTGCAAAGTTTCATTGTTTTGTATTATATCAAATATTCAGAAAAATAGTCCTAAGGACTATAAGATCGTAAATAATAGAGAATGATAAAATTCTATCTTTTTAGTGTTGTCTACTAAAATCGATATTATTGTCAAGACATTTTTAGGTAGGCTTTGAATAAGAACTAATGAGCCAACTTTGGTGGTGGTAGGAGGGTTACAAAACTCACCTCATGAGCATTCTAATTAATAGGGGCTTTTTGTATAATCTCCATTTTGCAGACAGGAAAACCTGAAATTCTAAGGCATAATGTTTATTCAAAACAGATGGTGTGAGTGGCTGTCAGGCATGCTGATACTATGAGTGGCTGTCTAGCTCCCTTTGTTCAAGCCCTTTAGTCCTGAGTTTTGGCCATGTGCTGCTGCGTGGAATGGAGGTGGGGCACTGGGAACAGAGGGCCACATTTCCCTTTTCTCTGAGGCCTCTGGTTCTGTTCATTGTTGTTACTTTTGCTGTTTCTATCGAAGAAAACTCAGTGGGGTGATGAGTTTCCTAGTCTAGAGGCTTTTCTGGAATTACTGTCTAGCCACTTGCAGTTAACTTACATTTTCCCCTTGTCAGCTAGAGACCACAAGCATGATGTTCCCTATATTACCAGCTGCTTATGTTCTCTGAGTGGAAGAGGGATTTAAGTTACTGTAGCAACAGAAACATCTTTCATACCTGGGATTTCTAATATTTTTTTTCCTCAATTTTAATGGCTGGCTCATGATGCTTAGTTCACAACATCTTCCTTAGATGCTTCCATAGCCAGGATGGTTAATGGACATGCCACTCCCACCCTCCCCACCCAGCCCTGTGGTTACCTGTATCTGACGTGGTGTTCTCCACACAGCCCACATTGACCTCCTATTCTTGATATTCCATATGTATTTGGAAGCCACCAACAGTGTTATGCAAAACCATTCTCAGGAACCTGGTAGGCTGCATAATTTGGTTGCTAACATCAAACCCAATTCTCTGATTTTTCTTGGTCATATTGTTCTTTCTACCACACTTTACCAGTCAGTCACTGAGGAAAAATGTCTTAATTTCAGTTTCCAAGAAACTATCTCCTATCTCCAAGAAAAAAAATCTAACTTAGATGAAAGCCCAACTTACTAACGTTGCACGAATACTTTATAAAGAAAAAACTGACTCCATCCTTCTTAATTCACCCATGAGGAAGTAGTTGGTGGACTGAGTGTAAAATTCAATATTCCTACGTCTTGCATGAAATTGCGAAGAATTCTATATAACCAAACCTGATCCTTCAGTTTCACCAAAGTGACTTCCTAGAAAACAAGTGAATTTTGATTTACCTTTTTTTAATTTAGTTTAAATGACAACTTAACTTTGAATAGGTTCAAAAAGTGTCTAAGAATTAGGACAAGTCACATGATTCACACAGTTTCAAGGTCTTCTCTCACATGGTCTAATCTTGTGCTGGCTTTTATCATCCTGAAAACTTCAGACACCTCAGTTTCCAGGGGCTTAGGATTCTCCCCTGGCTCTAATTAGCAACTTATTTATACTGTTTCACCCACCAAAAGAAGTAGTAGGAGTCCAGCTCTGGTACTAGAAGTTTTGCCTTCCACTAAAAATAGGGCATATTCTTTGAGCTCTAAACTATATAAATATTGGTGCAAAATGGCCAATACTTGAAAGATGGGTATAGTCTTATTTTTTTTTGATGCCTGTTTAAAGGCTAACACAGGTAGGTGGTTCCTGATGTGTAGGCCTGGACTCCTTTGGCTGACAAAAAGAAACCCAACTCAAGACAGTATGAGCAAAATGGAATTTATTTCCTCATATACATGGGAAGTCCAACTTTACAGCAGGCTCTGGGCACACCTGGACAGGAGCACTTCAAGGGTGTCATCAGAACTGTCTCTTTTATCTCTTCTTTCCTCTGTGTTGGTTTCTTTTTTTCAAATCGATATTAAAGAAGGTCATCAGAAGCTCTGGCTTATAATTCTTTAATAGCCAGTGTTTCTCTTTAATGAGACCCTTTTTTTCCCTATTAGCTGCAAAAAAGATAACAGGAATGGCTCTCACTGGCCCAGGCTATACTGCTCACTCATTTCTAAGCGATTGTGATGGGGTAGAGCTAGCATTTTGGCCCTTAATTAAGGGAATTAAGTCCCTGATCACACAAGGGTGTACGTGGTAAGATGAGTGTCAGTGCCATTGAGAACCATACAACTTGACGGTGGAGGGCTGTTTGCCTCTCAGAGAGAGAGGTAGCCAAGATTCAGGTTGGTGTTTTGTGTTTTTCACCAGTTTTTTTTTCAACTCCAGAGCCTAGATAAGTCCTCCCTACTCACAGGAATTTTTCACTTATGCTAATTAGTGGTATTCTCCCATCAAAGCTTCAAATGATGTCACTTGTTGAGAATACTGTCTGTGCCATTCATTGTACTAGGTCAACTAGCAATGAGAAAGACAGATTTTGCTTCTAAGAAGCTGGTATTATTATGGAGATGACATGTAGAAAGGTAAAGTGGAATCATTTTTGTGGCTAAGGGAAGCTCCCACAGTGGGGGAGGAGACAGTCCCAGGCAATGAAGGCAGAATATACAAAGGTCCAGTGGTGTGAGAGAGAGAGTAAATTAACTGAAGTAGTTCCTTATATGTGCAACAGAAGTAGTCAAAGATCAGGGCTAAGGTTAGTGGCGTTAGATCATCCAAAAGTCTGGCATTTTTACTTTAACCTTGAATGCCATGGGATCCATTGAAGGATTTGGGGCAGGAATGAAATGATGAAACAATGAATACCCTCCCCTGGGGCAAATGGCCTAGAGAAGACCAACACTGGAGGCACAGACCCACACCCATTTAGGTTCGTAACTGATCCAGTGAGATGCTAACAAGGCATACTGCAGAGGTGATGGGGATTGAGGAGATTTGAGCAAAGCTAAAGTAGGTCAGTAGGCAGGTTCTAACTGAATGCTCAGGGAGTAAGGTACCATTCCAGGTCCTATCAAAAACTTGACTTTGAGGGCGGAGCCAAGATGGCGGTGTAAGGCAGCGAAAATCTCTTCCCAAAACCATATATATTTTTGAAAATACAACAAATACAACTATTCTTAAAAGAGAAACCAGAACATTCAGGACAACAGCCAGGCTACATCTACATCTGTGAGAACCCAGCGCCTCACGAAGGGGGTAAGGTACAAGCTGCGGCCCGGCGGGAACCGAGCGCCACCCCTACCCCAGCTCCCCGGCGGGAGGAGAGGAGTCAGAGCGGGGAGGGAGAGGGAGCCCAGGGCTGCTAAATACCCAGCCCTAGTCATCTGCACTGGAAGCGTTGACACACAGTCTGTGGTGTGCTGGATACTAGGGAAATGGGACAGTAAAACCTGCAAGCAGGTCCCCGCAGCTGACGCCCCTGGGACAAAAGAAAAGCGAGCACTTTTTGAAAGTCTTAAAGGGACAGGAGCCTCACTGCTGGGAATCCCAGGGAGCTCCGGGTGCCCTAATCCCCTGGGCGGTAGCGCAGCTCTGAGGCCCCTCACGGTGATAAACAGCCTCCCACCCATTCCCCCACCATAGAAGAACAGCAGCCTGAGACCAGCCATGCCCACAGAAGCCATGCAGAGCTTCCTCCACAGCGGCCCGGGCAAGAATCAGAGACACCGTCTGCGTGCAGCTGCCGAGCACAAGCCACTAGGGGTCACCGTTATCCCAGGAGAGGAAGGTGAGGAGCAAGCAGGAAGGGACTTTGTTCTCCAAGCTGATACATGCGCCAACTGCCCACGAATACCTCTATCTCCATGAAAAGGCAGAAGAATTTGATCCAGACCAGAATCGAACAGGCATCCTCCCCTGAGAGGGAACCTGGGGAGATAGACTTAACCAATCATCCTGAAAAAGAATTGAAAATAAAGGTCATAACCATGCTGATGGACTTGCAGAGAAATATGCAAGAGGTAAGGAGGGAAAATACAGAAATAAAACAGTCTCTGGAAGGACTTAAAAGGAGAATGGATGAGGTGCAAGAGGCCGTTAATGGAGTAGAAATCAGAGAACAGGAACACAGAGAAGCTGACACAGAGAGAGAGAAAAGGATCTCCAGGAATGAAACAATATTAAGAGAACAGTATGACCAATCCAAACAGAACAATAGTCGCATTATAGGGGTACCAGAAGAAGAAGAGAGAGTAAAAGGGATAGACAGTGTATTTGAAGAAATAATTGCTGAAAACTTCCCCATACTGGGGGAAGAAATAGTTGCTCAAACCACAGAAGCACACAGAACTCCCAACACAAGGGACCCAAGGAGGACAACACCAAGACACATAATAATTAAAATGACAAAGATCAAGGACAAGGGCAGAGTATTAAAGGCAGCCAGAGAGAGAAAAAGGGTCACCTACAAAGGAAGACCCATCAGGCAATCATCAGACTTTTCGACAGAAACCTTACAGGCCAGAAGAGAACAGCATGATATATATAATGCGGTGAAACAGAAGAGCCTTGAACCAAGAATACAGTATCCAGCATGATTATCATTTAAATATGAAGGAGGGATTAAAAAATTCCCAGACAAGCAAAAGTTGAGGGAATTTGCCTCCCACAAACCACCTCTAAAGGGTATTTTAGAGGGACTGCTCTCGATGGAAGCACTCTCAAGGCCAAATGTCACCAGAAAAAAATCACAGCAAAGAAAGCAGAACAATCAAATACAACTAAAGGCAAAAAATAAATCAACTACCCACAAAAGCAGTCAAAGGAAACATAAAAGAGCGCAAAATAAAACACCTAACTTATAAAGAATGGAGGAGGAGGAATAAGAAGGGAGATAAATAATCATCAGACTCTGTTTATAATAGCTCAATAAGTGAATTAAGTTAGACAGTAAGATACTAAAGAAGCTAACCTTGAACCTTTGGTAACCACGAACCTAAAGACTGCAATGGTAATAAGTACATATCTTTCAGTAATCACCCTAAATGTAAATGGACTGAATGCACCAATCAAAAGACACAGGGTAATGGAATGGATAAAAAAGCAAGACCTATCTATGCTGCTTACAAGAGACGCACCTCAAACCCAAAGACATGCACAGACTAAAAGCCAAGGGATGGAAAAAGATATTTCATGCAAACAACAGGGAGAAAAAAGCAGGTGTTGCAGTACTAGTATCAGACAAAATAGACTTCAAAACAAAGAAAGTAACAAGAGATAAAGAAGGACATTACATAATCATAAAGTGGTTAGTCCAACAAGAGGATATAATCATTATAAATATATATGCACCCAATACAGGAGGACCAGCATATGTGAAACAAATACTCACAGAATTAAAGGAGGAAATAGAATGCAATGCATTCATTTTATGAGACTTCAACACACCACTCACTCCAAAGGACACATCCACCAGACAGAAAATAAGTTAAGGACACAGAGGCACTGAACAACACACTAGAACAGACGGACCTAATAGACATCTATAGAACTCTACATCCAAAAGCAACAGGATACACATTCTCCTCAAGTGCACATGGAACATTCTCCAGAATAAACCACATACTGGGCCACAAAAAGAGCCTCAGTAAATTCCAAAAGATTGAAATCCTACCAACCAGCTTTTCAGAACACAAAGGTATAAAACTAGAAATAAATTGTACAAAGAAAGCAAAAAGGCTCACAAACATGGAGGCTTAACAAATGCTCCTAAATAATCATTGGATCAACGACCAAATCAAAATAGAGATAAAGCAATATATGGAAACAAATGACAACAACACAAACCCCAACTTATGTTGGATGCAGCGAAAGCAGTTTTAAGAGGAAAGTATATAGCAATCCAGGCATATTTAAAGAAGGAAGAATAATCCCAAATGAATAGTCTAATGTCACAATTATCGAAATTGGAAAAAGAAGAACAAATGAGGCCTAAAGTCAGCAGAAGGTGGGACATAATAAAGATCAGAGAAAAAATAAATAAAATTGAGAAGAATAAAACAATAGAAAAAAATCAATGAAACCAAGAGCTAATTCTTTGAGAAAATGAACAAAATAGATAAGCCCCTAGCCAGACTTATTAAGAGAAAAAGAGAATCTATACACATCAATAGAATCAGAAATGAGAAAGGAAAATTCCCTATGGACCCCACAGAAATACAAAGAATTATTAGAGAATACTACAAAAACCTACATGCTAACAAGCTGGAAAACCTAGAAGAAATGGACAACTTCCTAGAAAAATACAACCTTCCAAGACTGACCAAGGAAGAAACAGAAAATCGAAACAGACCAATTACCAGCAACGGAATTGAAGCACTAATCAAAAACTACCCAAGAGCAAAACTCCCGCACCAGATGGATTTACCTCGGAATTTTATCAGACATACAGAGAAAACATAATACCCATTCTACTTAAAATTTTCCAAAAAATAGAAGAAGAGGGAATACTCCCAAACTCATTCTATGAAGCCAGCATCACCCTAATACCAAAACCAGGCAAAGACCCCACCAAAAAAGAAAATTAAAGACCAATATCCCTGATGAACGTACATGCAAAAATACTCAACAAAATATTAGCAAATCAAATGGATCATACACCATAACCAAGTGGGATTCATCTCAGGGATGCAAGGATGGTACAACATTCAAAAATCCATAAACATCATCCACCACATCAACAAAAAGAAGGGCAAAAATCACATGATCATCTCCATAGACACTGAAGAAGCATTCGACAAAGTTCAACATCCATTCATGATAAAAACTCTCAACAAAATGGGTATAGAGGGCAAGTACCTCAACATAATAATGGCCATATATGAAAAACCCACAGTCAACATCATACTGAACAGCGAGAAGTTGAAAGGTTTTCCTCTAAGATCGGGAACAAGACAGGGCTGCCCACTGTCCCCACTGTTATTCAACATAGTACTGGAGATCCTAGCCATGGCAATTAGACAAAACACAGAAATGCAAGTAATCCAGATCGGTAAAGAAGAAGTCAAACTGTCACTATTTGCAGATGACATGATATTGTACATAAAAAAACCTAAAGACCCCCTGCCAAAACTGCTAGAACTGATATCGGAATACAGCAAAGTTTCAGGATACAAAATCAATACACAGAAATCTAAGGCTTTCTTATACACCAACTATGAACCAGTAGAAAGAGAAATCAGGAAAACAATTTCATTCACAATTGCATCAAAAAGAATAAAATACCTAGGAATAAACCTAACCAAGGAAGTGAAAAACCTATACCCTGAAAACTATAAGACACTCTTAAGAGAAATTAAAGAGGTAACTAACAAATGGAAACTCATCCCATGCTCCTGGCTAGGAAGAATTAATATCATCAAAATGGCCATCCTGCCCAAAGCAATATACAGATTTGATGCAATCCCTATCAAACTACCAACAGCATTCTTCAATGAACTGGAACAGATAGTTCAAAAATTCATATGGAAACACCAAAGACCCCAAATAGCTAAAGCAATTCTGAGAAGGAAGAATAAAGTGGGGGCGATCTCACTCCCCAACTTCAAGCTCTACTACAAAGCCACAGTAATCAAGACAGTTTGGTACTAGCACAAGAACAGAGCCACAGACCAATGGAACAGAATAGAGACTCCAAACATTAACGCAAACATATATGGTCAACTAATACTCAATAAAGGGGCCATGGACATACAATGGGGAAATAACAGTCTCTTCAAAAGATGGTGCTGGCAAAACTGGACAGCTACATGTAGGAGAATGAAACTGGATCACTGTCTAACCCCATACACAAAAGTAAATTCGAAATGGATCAAAGACTTGCATGTAAGTCATGAAACCATAAAACTCTTAGAAAAAAACATAGGCAGAAATCTCTTAGACATGAACATGAGTGACCTCTTCTTGAACATATCTCCCCGGGCAAGGGAAACAAACGCAAAAATGAACAAGTGGGACTATATCAAGCTGAAAAGCTTCTATACAGCAAAGGACACCATCAGTAGAACAAAAAGGTATCATACGGTATGGGAGAATATATTTGTAAATGACAGATCTGATAAAGGGTTGACATCCAAAATATATAAAGAGCTCACACACCTCAACAAACAAAAAGCAAATAATCCAATTAAAAAATGGGCAGAGGAGCTGAATAGGCAGTTCTCTAAAGAAGAAATCCAGATGGCCAACAGACACATGAAAAGATGCTCCACATCGCTTGTCATCAGAGAAATGCAAATTAAAACCACAATGAGATATCATCTCACACCAGTAAGGATGGCTACCATCCAAAAGACAAACAACAACAAATGTTGGCGAGGTTGTGGAGAAAGGGGAACCCTCCTACACTGCTGGTGGGAATATAAATTAGTTCAACCATTGTGGAAAGCAGTATGGAGGTTCCTCAACAAGCTCAAAGTAGAAATACCATTTGACCCAGGAATCCTATTTCTAGGAATTTACCCTAAGAATGCAGCAGCCCAGTGTGAAAAAGACACATGCTCCCCTATGTTTATCGCAACACTATTTACAATAGCCAAGAAATGGAAGCAACCTAAGTGTCCATCAGTAGATGAATGGATTAAGAAGATGTGGTACATATACACAATGGAATATTATTTGGCCATAAGAAGAAAACAAATCCTACCATTTGCAACAACATGGATGGAGCTAGAGGGTATTATGCTCAGTGAAATAAGCCAGGTGGAGAAAAACAAATATGAAATGATTTCACTCATATGTGGAGTGTAAGTACAAAGAAAAACTGAAGGAACAAAACAGCAGCAGAATCACAGAACCCAGGAATGGACTAACAGTTAACGAAAGTGAAAGGGACTGGGGAGGATGGCGTGGGAGTAGGAAGGGGGCCTTATGATTAGCATGTATAATGTGGGGGGGGTCATGGGGAAGGCTGTACAACACAGAGAAGACAAGTAGTGATTTTACAGCATCTTACTATGCTGATGGACAGTGACTAATGGGGTTTGTGGGGTGGACTTGGTGAAGGGGGAAGTCTAGTAAGCATAATGTTCCTCATGTAATTGTAGATTAATGATACCAAAATAAAAAATAAATAAAATAAAATAAAATAAGAGACACTGTTCATTATAAATCCAAAAAAAAAAAAAAAACCTTCAGTTTGTCTCCTTTGGCTATCAACGCTCTCTATGATCCACATCAGCCCATTAGCAAAAACAACTCATAGGTTTTCTATATTGACAAAAATACGAGTATGGGAATTTTCGTAGCAGGATTATTCACAATAGCCAAAAAGTAAAACCAAGCCAAATGTTCATCAGCTGATGAATAGATAAAATGTTGTATATACATCATATAGAACATTATTTGGCAATAAAAGGAATTGAAGTGCTGATCCACACTACAAAATGATTAGCCTTGAAAAATGCTATGTTTAGTGAAGGAAGCCAGTAATAATAGGTCACATGTTGTCTGATTTCATTTGTATGAAATGTACAGAATAGGCAAATCTATAGAGATAGAAAGGAGATTAGTGGCTGCCAAGGACCAGGCTGGGAGTGGGGAAAAAAGGCGAGACCCCTAATAGATATTTCTTTTTCAAAGACTGATGAAAGTGTTTCCCAGTGAACCGTGGTGTTGCTTGTGTGTCATTTGGGGAATATACTGAAAGCCCTTTAACAGTATGCTTCAAATGGGTGAAATGTATGGTGGGTGAGTATCTCAATGGATTTATTATTGAAAATATGAATATGGGAGTGAATTCTAGAAAACAGAAGACCAACTGGTAGAATCATGCATATAGAATACATCAAGAAATGACAGTGAAGAAATAGCAAAAAATTGGGAAAAACTTGTATGTCTAACAACAGGAGAATGGATAAATAAGTTGTCATGTATTCATTAAAAAAATGGCAGCAAAAGTCCTGATAATTCACAAGTTCACATTGAAAACCATTAATAACTATAGATGTGAGGTAAAATAGTGTTTTTGGAACATTTGGTATAGGAGTAGAATATTTTTACTCAACTCTCTAAACTCTGATACTACTATTAATGTTATCAAAAAACACTCTTTAAGAAGGCAAGAAACAATGTATTTTTCAAATATTTCATTTCAAAATATAGGTGTAATTTTGTCTTTTAAAAAACTTTCAGGATCAGTTTAATTTAAGTGAAAAATTTAGTGTATTGCATATATTCAAAGTAGAACCAGAGTTCTCCCTTCCTCTGAGTTTTAGAAGAGGAAAGACAAGGTGATTTCTTGGAGCAATGGAAAAGCAAGGAATAATAATAATAATAGTTACAACAGTAAGAGTAATTGTGTAGAGCAAAAATTTGGCGTAATAGAAAACATGTTATAACTAGGGAGGTAAAATAACAGATAAATCTGTAGGGAGCAGAAGGAAATTGGACAGTTGAGCATCACCCAACTCTTAGGTGACTTCTATCATTCTTACTTTAATGCAGAAATATTTTACAAAACATTTTGGCCCTTTGTCTCATTTTTTTAAAAAATTGAGGTGTGACTGACATACTAGTTTCACATGTACAACACAATGATATGATATTTGTATATAAAAACAAAACCAAACTTCTGTCTTTTCATAAGGAAACCAAGGAAATGAGACATTACAGAGTGAGCCCATAGGTGGGATTGAGGAGTAAAGGGTAAAACAAAGTGGAGAAACTCTAAATTCTTCACAGAAAGAATCTTAGAAATTGTTTTTAAGACAAGGTGTTTTGGCTTTAGCATGTTTATATTTTATCATTTTTTGTTACTGATTCTAAAATTGCATCGTGTAAAATGAGGCAGTGGAAGATAAGGTAAAATGTTATTGGCTAATAAAAAATGAAAAGTTATCAGAAATTTTAAAATGCCATGTATATGTAGGTGACACCTGTTTCTTAAAGGTCTCTTACCAGAATTTCAGTGGATTGTTTTAAGACTAGTGGGTGTACTCACATGTAAAATTTGGCATTCAGAAATCTTTGCTGCAGTTATTTTTTAATTTGCTTCTTCAGTTCCCTCAACTTGCTATCCTTTCGTGTTAATCTTTTCTCTCCCCAAGAACAAGTCCATCATCTCAGAGGCTAGAGGAATTATTTGTCTTGCCTGAGGATTTCTTTTCCTTATCTTTTTAATTGTGGCGCTGTTATGAGTCCTGTCCCAAATTTCTTTCTTAATTTCTCTTTCTTTTCATTTAATTTAGTATGTCTATCTCACATTAGCATTAGTGATGTACCCCTTTTTACCTTAGGAAGAAACTGATACACTCTGAGTGTTTTGTAAAATTCTCCTATTTAATAAGTTAATGGCAAACATTGAAATATTTCTCTAATAATTAGGGTATCAGTAATAGCAAGAGGAGCAACTGTAGATCTTTTCAAAAGTCTTTTCAGTCAATACTTTACCTTATATCTAAGTTGAAAAGAAGCTCTTTGCAAAGTTTAGTGTTATTTTGAGCAGAGTGAGCTTATTTTTTGGCCAGAATATTTGTCATACCACCAGTTACACAGCCTTTATCCTTTCCAAAAGCATTTTTATTTAAGCATTGGAACCACCATCTAGCTATATATCTCTGTAACACTATTACTGCAATTTTCTTTTCACTGAAGTACATGTGTTCTACTTGTTGTCACCTCTGTCCCATCCTAGTTCTCAGAATCAGAGTCTAGTTTTTTGTTTTAATGTTCTAATTAATCAGGAAAGGAAATTTTATTGTTGTCTATGTGAAATTCCTTGCTAACCAGAAACATTACATATTTTCTCCACTGAACTTGTTCCTCTTCAGTTGGCTGTTTTTTTTTAATTAACTAGTTTTAGTATATCAGATTCCTACATATAAAATAAATCAAGTAGGAATTGATTATTTGTAGAGCCAGATTATTCGGTTTAGAAGAGGGACTTAGAAGTGTTCTTAAATTTTCCTATATATTGAAAAAGAAATTCAAATCTACATGATTCCTATAGCATCTTTAGGTGTTCAATTCTTTTATAAGCTGAGCTAGAACTATATATTAATATGTATTTATTTCTTTTTAAGGGCTGTATTCCACCATTAGTTGCTCTCCCATTACTAAATTTATGGTGATGATTTCAGTTGACTGGACATTTGTGAATAATTAAGGATAGAATTTGGCAAGTAAAGTTTGATAACTCTAAAACAGTTTTAGAAAATGGCATTTTATACTTTTTTTGAATTTTGATTGATTGCTAATTTAAAATAATCAGAAGTATAGATCAACCTGCTGGCTGCGTGAAATGCCTTTTTTATTTGTGTATGGGCTTTTTATATGCAGACATTTTAATTGTAGTGTAAATCTGTTGGAAAACTGACACTTCTTCAGTCCTCAATCCCAATTGTGGGAAATGGCACACCAGTGTTTCTGTTGTGTACGTTAGAGGTGAAATGTGTGGGGTTTGCAAGCTTTTTGAATGATAGTAGAGTTCACTTAGTAACAGTGAAATCAAGGTTCCTGAGTATGAATACTTTAAATTAACATCCTATGTGGATTTTTGGGTTACAAGCCAGTAGTGGTTTCATAAAGAAGCCTTCAAGTTAGAATAATTGCTGTGTTCTAAAAAGCAGGAGTCTTTGGGAAAATTATTTGGGGGGAAGTTCAATCATTTCACTAAATGTGGAAATATATTGTTTGGTTAATCATTAAAGACTATCTGTAATATGAATGTGAAGTGAATTTGGGGTTAGAGCTTGTGTTGTATGAATTTATGATTGGGTGGTACCAGAATTGTCCAGGGAATTGTTCAGAGATGACATAAAGTAGAAGAATTTTGTGATTGGTAATGAGTAAAAAAAATATACTATAAACTCTTGACCCTGCTTCACAAAAACCCCCAAACTAGAGTTGTGTAAAGCACCCACAGATGGCAAGACTTAGCATATAGTCAACTCAGCCCTGCACAGCAATTAGAATCAGGTTACAGTCTGTGCACTTTGGAAGTGTCAGTGTTTAATGGGGTAAGGTTGGGTCTGAATTGCCTTTTGGGTGCTTCTATATATTAGAGAAGTGTCGAGCACAGTTAACATAAAAAATTCAGCATTTTACAAATTTTTATTGTTGCTTTAGTTAAATATTTCCTTGACATAAGTTTCTTTGGCATGAATTGTAAGTTAAAACCATTTAGACTCCAGAATTGCTGAGAAGTTTGCAACTGCCTTAGGCTAATCTTATCACTTAAAAAATCATAGGTATATTTTGGCAGCACATAAATAGGTATGCACCGATTAGCTTTTTTGTCTACTGTAATCTAAAAGATCTAAGCACAATTAGTAAAAGCAGTTCATGGTTCAGTTTTTAAAATCTAAAAATAATCAAAGATACAGCTATTTTTCTAGTAAAATGGGTAAGTAGCTGCATACATTGTATACGGTGGTTTATGAATAATTCACTGTTAATATTTCTAATGGCATTAGAACAGACTTTAAAAACTGAGGATGAAAGGATAGTTTTGTGCATTGAAAATATTTATAGGTGTTTAATAGATCATAGATTGAACAATAAAAGGATTATTATTTTATATCTTCAGAGAGGATTTCTATTTAGGAAATTATAAAATTCTTTTTTTTAAACATTAAACATTTAGTTTAATGTTACTTCTAACATGATGTCCCTTTGTATGTTTATATCAAATAAAAACTATATTACTGTTTTTACTGATGACCTAACTGCTGGTTTTATCCTTCTTGTGTCCCCTCTTCACTTACATACTCTTGATCCCCTCCTTTTGGGTTGATTTGTAATCTGACTCTTGTGACAGATGTTAGGAGGTGGAGCAAAGGGATTCTCTGCTTTAGAGCAGTTGGTTAAGAGACTGCTGTGTTAAATTTGTGGTCAGAAGAAAAAATTTCTTTAGCCTTTTAAAATTACTGTTATCAAAGGAAAAGTCTATGATAGTATAAAGAAAAAATGACAGAGAAAAATTAATGGAGGAGTTGAAGAGACATGAAGAAAAGACAGACACGACTAAGGGTGTTTTGGAGGAGGGGGTAGGGTTTTCATGTTGAAGCATGTGCTTTGCTTTGATGGAATCTGGCTTAATTTCTGTAAACATCCCTCCATCTAGGATGAATCAATGCATTTTAGCCATGTCTGTACCTGTAGCAGAATACTGCTGATGAAAGTTTACAGGCAATTTAAGGATGGGAGAAGAAATGTGAAAAAGCTTGAAGTTTCAGAGGTCCCAGATTCTGCCAAGTTTGGACACATTCTGAAATACAAAAACTGTGTGTACTTTCAAAACTCTACTTTTCAAGTATTTATAATTAAAATTCCCTAAGTTGGAAATCAGATGACTCAAAATGGGCCCTTTTAAATATTTCTCTTAAATATTTCTCTTGGTAATTATACCTGTGTGCAGAATCCCTACAGTTTTCCAATCTCTTTATGAAATTTACTGTAAAATTTTTCCTGTGGGAAGTGTTTTCTGTGTTGAATGAAGGGGTTTCAGCTAGGTACCCCCTTCTTTAGACAGTGTGATTCAGGAGCAAGCGGAAGAGCTGATAGCTTAAGCTGGAGAGGTTGTGTTTGCAAACACATGAATTGCGAGCCAGTGTAGAGGTACATTGGATCAGAAGCAAATGATCATTTGGTCATTCCAGTTTGCTGTGACCTTGCTGTCCATCTCAGTAGCAGCAAGAACCTGGCCACACTGTGCTGTTGCTCACCTTTGTCTTAAGGTTGGCAGTACAGAGCACTGACATGATTCTGGTTTTACTTTTTGATGTTGAAAGCACTAACGTGTAAGCTCTGGAAAGCATTTAACCACTGTAGCTTCTGCATAGTGAAGTCCAGCCAGAGCAGCTTTTAGTAATTTAACTTGAGTATTTGTCCCCCTAAAAATCTTTATTAAAGCGTTTGATTTAAAAGGGGAGGGAGCTTTTCTCGTCTGCCATTAGAGAATACAAAAGAAAGCACATAATGCCTGCTTATTACACAGTCCTCACATAAGCACACCAGTTTAAATTTACAGACAGGGTACCAATTACAGGTACATTAGTCAGTTGAAATGTAAAAATATGAATATTAATAAGCTCAGCCTCCTTGACAATACTCTGGTGATTATTTTGCCCTTATTTCTTTGATTTATTATTTTCTGTTAACTAAAGAAAACATGTGAAGTCTGTCATTTACTGCAGTGCATCTTGTTCATAATCAGGACCAGAAATGAATGTTTATTTGAAAGATGGCAGAAGGCTCCTCCTTGCTTTAAGAAAATGTAAAAAAAAAAAAAAAAGCAATGTTTCAAGATATATTTTCAACATTTATTTTCCTTTTAACTACCTATTACAAACAAAACAGTAGCAAAATTAACATTCTAAACCACATTCATAAATTTTTAGTTGCTAATTTAATCTGTTTTGAAAAATCCTACAAAGCAGTACTCACTTTTAAATAAATAAGTATGGGGTAGGTAAATCACCCTTGTTGTCTGTCATTATCTTTAATTGCTCTTAGTTATGTGTTCAAAATTCAACATGATTTCTTATAATGTCCTTTTTTCCTTAACTGTACAGGCATATTTATTTGAACAGATAGTATTAATGTGTGTTGATTAGGCAGATTTCAAAATATGTTTCCTTGTACACCAGAAAAGTATATGCAGTTTCTTCAATAAGAGCAACTCCAAATGCTTAATTCTTAACTTTTCATTGTTGTTAGAAGGGTTAGTGGGGGCAGGGAGGCAGGAAAGACTAAAGGAGCATTTTTTATTTTAGTCTTTTTTTCCTTTGACGAAAACAATCCACTTACATAGCAAAGAAGTGCTCTGGGGATGGCACTGAACACAATTTCAGGTGTTAGGAGGTGGGTTTCATCAGTAAGAGTCATCTGTCCTATGGTAGTGATTTGCATGTCAGTTGATGGTACCATAATCATCTTTATTTCTTAACATCTTTATTTTAGAGCTTGAAGAAGCCCTAGGAATCAGGTCACACCTTTAAGTCCTATAGTTAGTAAGTGACTTTCTGGCTGTTGTGTAGGTGTTTATGGGATATGCTAAGACACAAGTCAGGTTCTCCCCTTCCCAGTTCAGTGGCTTACGCTGCTTCCCCAATTGTTTTCGTAAATAAAACATTTTCAGTGGTTGTACTTTGTCAGTCAGAGTAGTATATGTTGAACCTGGCAAAATTAGTAGTTGGGGTTTCAGTGAATATATGTATTTTTAAAGCCTCTTTGATAACCCAAGTCATCCATAAGCTGTTAGATTGAAAAACAAAGTTTTAATATAGGCACAGCTATGAATTTTTTTTCTTGTGGACAAATTTAGGTTGACTTATATTTAAATCAATATTAATATGTGTATTTTGTATATTGGTTGATGTTGTTAATTGGTTTGTCTTTGTTCCTACTAGAAAACTGGAAATACCCTTGTGAAAATTATCATTTAAGTTGAAGCCACAGTTTTAACATTTTTCTCTTGCATTTGTTAGCTGACTGCTGTGGTTGTTTTGGCTGTATTAACTGTTAGAATGATGCCAGTGTTTACACTATAGAAAACAGTCTGGACACCCATGAATGTAGATCCCGATTACCATTCTTTTATGGCAGATGTGCTTATGTGTTAAGGTGAGCGTCTGTACCATGATTACAGTGGTTGTGAGGAAGTCCTGCCCACGTTTGCGTTAAAATATATGAATCTAACTTGGAATATTATGGCGCTACCAAAAATTATATGTTCAAAGGCTGAAATAATAAGGAAAAATACTTTTGTGATGTTAGGTGGAAATGGTGGGATTCACTCTTCTCCAATGATCTTAAAAAATACATTTTGTTAAAAAAATTCCTGGAAGTAAATACATCACAACATTCAATAGTACCTTCAGATGGTGGAAATGTGAGTGTTTCCCTCCTTTCTTTACTTGTCCTTATTTTCCACATTTTTTTTCTAGTGATATTTTTCCTCATAAAAATAATGAGGGAATGACAGGAATGAAATGACAAACTGAGTATATTTACCCAGAAAGATACTTGTTCAACCTTATTAAGTACTGAACTGTACTTATAGGTTATTCCTCCAGTAACTGGTGTTACTTCCTATTAAAAGTACAGAATTTGTATCAGGTGCTGTTCTGTTTCATTTATACTAATGCATGTGATACTATACCCCTTGTGTGAGGTAGTGCTGGTTGGAGAGAGGGGATTACATGGCCAGAGTTAGTAAGTGGTGGAGCCTAGTTCAGACACAGACCTTCTGACTCCAAGTCCATTGTTCTTCTTGTGTGGATACAAACATCCCGGGGTAATGCTGTAATGATCCAAAGCTCCAAGAATAAGATGTAACCTTATTTTAAAATTCATTTAACTGCAGAATATCTATTGAACTGTGACCACTACAAAGCATTGTTAGTTACTCTGTGGAATGAAATGAACTCTATCTGTTTAAGAAACTCATAGTGTGGTTGAGGTAGACATAATTGTGAACAAAAAAACTAAAGCAATTTTTCATACATGTGTAGTGTGCATAGGCATTCTATGAGTGCCTCTAAACTATGTCTCCTGCCACATGCCTTCATCTAAGAGATATTTGAATGAATGAATGAGTTCAAGTTAAGGTAAACTGGTTAGGGAGGGATTTATGGGGGAGGTAAGGCTTGTGGCAGAGCCTTCGAAGACCGCTGAGATTTGGGTCCCTGAAGAGACATGGTGTCAGAGAGGTGGCATTCCAGGCACGAGACACAGCTTAAACAAAGAGAAAGAGTAGGGAAAGAGCAAAGCTTGTAAAGGGCTTTCAATAGAGCACTCACCAGAGAGCCCTTTGCACAGAGGAGCAGTAGAAGGTACCATTAGAAATACAACTTTGAGTCAGACTTCTGAGGCCTTTAAATGCTAGGTTAGTGTTTTCCTTTTATTTTCTAGGTGATAGCAGCCATCAAAGATTTAAATTCCAGGATCTGATGAGTGACTTTACCAAGAGGCCCTGTTTTGATTGACTTGCTCTTGGTACACAAGATAAATTTGGAGGTGTAATGGAGAGGAGATCGGTGGGAGGAGAAGGGGTGAGGTGAAATCTTGGTTTAGAACAGTGTCACATCATTCCATGTAGCCTGAGGATCCTGGCATAAAGAAGGCTTTCAGAACCTGGTTGCTGATTGTTTTGGAAAAGAGAAATTCAATATAAAAAAAACTGAATTACAAACAGACTGATAGTCTTAAAGTTATCTGAGAACCGTGTCTTGTAGTGTGTTTTGATTGAGAATGCCAGGCATGGCATTCTCTACAGTGGATTTTAAATGTTTGTTCTTCTATATCAATTAAAAATATATATATATCACCTTTTTGTCCCCTTTTCTGTAGATTGTTTATAGCATTATCTTCTTTTCTCAAAGATGACATTCTGAATTTGTTGCTTATTGTACTCATGCTTTTTATTTTTGCTTTGTATATTTTATTATTCACAATATTTGGTACCATTCCCTGTGTTTTAAAAATTGTCATACCACACTGTCCATATTGTTCTGAAACTTGCCTTTTTCCTCTAGCATTATGTTTTTTTGAGATAACATCTGTATTTTCTGTCAGTCAGATGTGCAATACTCCATTATGTGAATGTGTCACAATTGTCCATTTTCCTCTTGATGAACATTTAGGTTGTTTATAATTTTTTGCAGTTACAAGCATTCCAGCAGCAAACATTGTTCTGCATGTCACTGTGTGTACAAGTGAGTTTCTCCAGAGTATTACCTAGGAGGGTAATTACTGGACTATAGCATATATGATTTAAGATTTAGTTTTTGTCAATGTTAAGGGTGTAAATGGTATTTCCTTTTAGTTGTAATATGCATTCTCTGATTAATGTTGAGATTACACATTGGCATTTTGGTTCTTTCTTCTGAATTTTTGTAAATAAATTTTGCCCATTTCTCTGTTGGGTTATGTTTTTTGTATTGATTTATATTATTGATACATTCCAGATACTTCAGGTTGGCATTTAAATTTTGGATTAATTATGTAATTCTATTCTTTCAGTAATCCGGTAAGACTATATATCAATTATGATTGTAGGCAACATTGTATATGGTAAAAATGACCCTGATTGACAGACTGCCTCTTGGATAGCCTAAGTGAAATGTAAATACCTGATGGGAGAGCCCTGGCTTTGAGCTTCCCTGGGTTCAGTGAATCCTTGAATGAGTTTGCTCTTACACGAACCTTGGAGACTTTGCTTGTGTACTTTCTAAAAAAATTACTGGTTTCTCTGGAGCAGAGACATCTACAGGAGCAGCTCCTACACTGTGCCTGTGTGGACCTGACTGAATGGAGGCAAGGTCTGGTGGAAGTGCTTCCATAGCAAGAGTTGTGCCCAGTGCCTCCCTGCTGGCAAGTGTATTCCTGCCAGTATGCTCATCAGGAGACTGGTGCCAGAGTTTGCCTATAATACTTTTATGAGTCTGAATGTTTAATTGAACCTAGGAAAACCCATTGATGAGTGTTGCAGCTATGCTGGCACTTAAAATTATCTGAAATATAGTTAAAGAATTAACTTCTGATATATATTGAACATCACTGAAATATTTTAAATTCTTTTATAATGAATCTTAAAATATAATTTCTACATCTGGATCATGCAATCCTAAACCTAAGTAATGGGCTCTCTTGGGGCAGGTGGATTATCATAAATTATGCCTGTAGTGTTCTGCTGAATGAGTTTAAGTTGTCCAAAGTAGAGAGGGGTCAGCTAACTAGGCATTTCTATCTGTAATTCTCCTACCCTGCTCTGATCATTTTTTACTACTTTCCGTTTTTAGAAGTGATAGACTTAAACCAGTAGGGCTCAACTGATGGCTTGTAGTCCCCCTGTTTGAATATATACACTTCTTAGGCATGTGGTCAGATCTCCAAATTTTCAGCTCATCCCATCAATGGGATTTTTTTTTCACGGAAGCATTTTTTTCCAATATTATATGATTTAATAGAAAAACAGTATTCAATATGTAAAAAACATTATGCATATCTTTTAGGAATGTATTTACTTTGAGATCAAGAAATGATACTATGTCCAATTCCTTTTTTTTTCTTTTGTAGATAATTATTTTTTTATTGAAGGGTAGTTGACACACAGTATTACATTACATTAGTTTCAGGTGTACAACATAGTGATTCAACATTTATATACATATTTATATACATGACAATTCTAGGTACCACTTATCACCATACCTAGCTGTTACAATATCTTGACTATATTCATTACATCCCGGTTACTTATTATTTTACCATTGGAAGTGTATACTTTTTTTTTTTTTTTTTTTTTTTTAGTGAGGGCATCTCTCATATTTATTGATCAAATGGTTGTTAACAACAATAAAATTCTGTATAGGGGAGTCAATGCTCAATGCACAATCATTAATCCACCCCAAGCCTAATTTTCGTCAGTCTCCAATCTTCTGAGGCATAACAAACAAGTTCTTACATGGAGAACAAATTCTTACATAGTGAATAAGTTCTTACATGGTGAACAGTACAAGGGCAGCCATCACAGAAACCTTCGGTTTTGCTCATGCATTATGAACTATAAACAGTCAGTTCAAATATGAATACTCATTTGATTTTTATACTTGATTTATATGTGGATACCACATTTCTCTCTTTATTATTATTATTTTTAATAAAATGCTGAAGTGGTAGGTAGATACAAGATAAAGGTAGAAAACATAGTTTAGTGTTGTAAGAGAGCAAATGTAGATGATCAAGTGTGTGCCTGTAGACTATGTGTTAATCCAAGCTAGACAAGGGCAATAAAACATCCACGTATGCAGAAGATTTCTCTCAGAATGGGGGGGTGAGGTTCTAAGCCTCACCTCTGTTGATCCCCAATTTCTCACCTGATGACACCCCTGCAACTGTGCCTGTCTTAGGTTGTTCCTCCCTTGAGGAATCTTACCCGTCTCTGGCTAACCAGTCATCTTCCGGAGCCATACAGGGAAATGTAAAGTTGGTAAGTGAGAGAGAAGCCTTATTGTTTGAAATGGTTAGCTTTTTATTTCTTTGCATATTTTTGCCCTGTAGCTTCTATGCCCAGCATTTGTCTTGAGGTATCTTTACCACTTGGAAGAATTATGATACTTGGTAAATTTGATATGAGGCACGAATTCTATTTAAGGGTTGTAATTAGGAAGGAAGAAGAAAAGCTATAGAAGTAGCAGGTGGAAGAAAACATGGGAAGATTGATTATTTCTTTGACATATCTTCTTGTAGAGTAACTTCAGCATGTATAGGTTTTAAGCTACTAATTAAATTGCGCACACACATTAACATACTAGGAGTATAGTTACATAACCAAAGCATACCTGTAATTACCAGCCATCTCCAGTGAAACCAAGAAAACCAGTTAGGCACCTTAGGCATTTGTGAAAACTTATCTATGATATGGTGGATATTGTCCAACTGAACTTGAACAGTCTGAGAGAAATCAGACAAATTAAAACAACCCATTCCTGGGGAATGTTCACATCCCTTATGTTCTTTTAACAGTAAATAGTCTGTAGTTGTAAGATATTGGAGCGCTACAATTTGCACTTCTCCTAATTCTTGATTGAGTTCCAACAGTATAGATCCAGTCAAATTCGTTGTTTTACTGTATGCACAGGCCAGCTTAGATATCTCCTTCCTCATTCCCATGGCAAGTCCAGGAACTGGTGGGATGAGTGCATCTGTAGCTGTAGCAGTGCATGGATCTTTGTTGGGGTTTTTTGATGATCATCTTCCGGCATGAGTCTTCCAGAGAGTGCTGATGTTGGAAGTTCTTTTTCATATCGTATCTTAGTTCATTTTCGGGGTAGCCCAATTAGGCTTTGATCCTCTGTATAAACACAAACAGACCCTTTGCCTACACTTTTATATGCCCTTTATACCCTTGTGTAGAACTCATTGGAGGTCACCACACAGGAATTGCCCGTTTTGTTTTTTTTTTTGGTATCACTAATCTACACTTACATGACGAATATTATGTTTACTAGGCTCTCCCCTATACCAGGTCCCCCCTATAAACCCCTTTACAGTCACTGTCCATCAGCATAGCAAAATGTTGTAGAATCCCTACTTGCCTTCTCTGTGTTGTACAGCCCTCCCTTTTCTCCTACCCCCCCATGCATGCTAATCTTAATAACCCCCTACTTCTCCCCCCCTCTTATCCCTCCCTACCCACCCATCCTCCCCAGTCCCTTTCCCTTTGGTACCTGTTAGTCCATTCTTGAGTTCTGTGATTCTGCTGCTGTTTTTCCTTTGTTCTTATATTCCACAGATAAGTGAAATCATTTGGTATTTCTCTTTCTCCTCTTGGCTTGTTTCACTGAGCATAATACCCTCCAGCTCCATCCATGTTGCTGCAAATGGTTGCATTTGCCCTTTTCTTATGGCTGAGTAGTATTCCATTGTGTATATGTACCACATCTTCTTTATCCATTTATCTATCGATGGACATTTAGGTTGCTTCCAATTCTTGGCTATTGTAAATAGTGCTGCGATAAACATAGGGGTGCACTGATCTTTCTCATACTTGATTGCTGCATTCTTAGGGTAAATTCCTAGGAGTGCAATTCCTGGGTCAAATTGTAGGTCTGTTTTGAGCATTTTGATGTACCTCCATACTGCTTTCCACAATGGTTGAACTAACTTACATTCCCAACAGCAGTGTAGGAGGGTTCTCCTTTCTCCACAGCCTCGCCAACATTTGTTGTTGTTTGTCTTTTGGATGGCAGCCATCCTTACTGGTGTGAGGTGATACCTCATTGTAGTTTTAATTTGCATTTCTCTGATAATTAGCGATGTGGAGCATCTTTTCATGTGTCTGTTGGCCATCTGTATTTCTGTTTCGGAGAACTGTCTGTTCAGTTCCTCTGCCCATTTTTTAATTGGGTTATTTGTTTTTTGTTTGTTGAGGCGTGTGAGCTCTTTATATATTCTGGATGTCAAGCCTTTATCGGATGTGTCATTTTCAAATATATTCTCCCATACTGTAGGGTTCCTTTTTGTTCTATTGATGGTGTCTTTTGCTGTACAGAAGCTTTTCAGCTTAATATAGTCCCACTTGTTCATTTTCGCTGTTGTTTTCCTTGCCCGGGGAGATTTGTTCAAGAAGAGGTCACTCATGTTTATGTCTAAGAGGTTTTTGCCTATGCTTTCTTCCAAGAGTTTAATGGTTTCGTGACTTACATTCAGGTCTTTTGAGTTTACTTTTGTATATGGGGTTAGACAATGGTCCAGTTTCATTCTCCTACATGTAGCTGTCCAGTTTTGCCAGCACCATCTGTTGAAGAGACTGTCATTTCGCCATTGTATGTCCATGGCTCCTTTATCAAATATTAATTGACCATATATGTCTGGGTTAGTGTCTGGATTGTCTAGTCTGTTCCATTGGTCTGTGGCTCTGCTCTTGTGCCAGTACCAAATTGTCTTGATTACTATGGCTTTATAGTAGAGTTTGAAGTTGGGGAGTGAGATCCCCCCTACTTTATTCTTCTTTCTCAGGATTGCTTTGGCTATTCGGGGTCTTTGATGTTTCCATATGAATTTTTGAATTATTTGTTCCAGTTTGTTGAAGAATGTTGCTGGTAGTTTGATAGGGATTGCATCAAATCTGTATATTGCTTTGGGCAGGATGGCCATTTTGACGATATTAATTCTTCCTAGCCACGAGCATGGGATGAGTTTCCATCTGTTAGTGTCCCCTTTAATTTCTCTTAAGAGTGACTTGTAGTTTTCAGAGTATAAGTCTTTCACTTCCTTGGTTAGGTTTATTTCTAGGTATTTTTTTTTTTTTGATGCAATTGTGAATGGAGTTGTTTTCCTGATTTCTCTTTCTGTTGGTTCATTGTTAGTGTATAGGAAAGCCACAGATTTCTGTGTGTTGATTTTGTATCCTGCAACTTTGCTGTATTCCGGTATCAGTTCTAGTAGTTTTGGAGTGGAGTCTTTAGGGTTTTTTATGTACAGTATCATGTCATCTGCAAATAGTGACAGTTTAACTTCTTCTTTACCAATCTGGATTCCTTGTATTTCTTTGTTTTGTCTGATTGCCGTGGCTAGGACCTCCAGTACTATGTTAAATAACAGTGGAGAGAGTGGCCATCCCTGTCTAGTTCCCCATCTCAGAGGAAATGCTTTCAGCTTCTTGCTGTTCAATATAATGTTGGCTGTGGGTTTTTCATAGATGGCCTTTATTATGTTGAGGTACTTACCCTCTCTTCCCATTTTGCTGAGAGTTTTTATCATGAATGGATGTTGAACTTTGTCAAATGCTTTTTCAGCATCTATGGAGATGATCATGTGGTTTTTGTCTTTCTTTTTGTTGATGTGGTGGATGATGTTGATGGACTTTCGAATGTTGTACCATCCTTGCATCCCTGGGATGAATCCCATTTGGTCATGGTGTATGATCCTTTTGATGTATTTTTGAATTCGGTTTGCTAATATTTTCTTGAGTATTTTTGCATCTACGTTCATCAGGGATATTGGTCTGTAGTTTTCTTTTTTGGTGGGGTCTTTGCCTGGTTTTGGTATTAGGGTGATGTTAGCTTCATAGAATGAGTTTGGGAGTATCCCCTCCTCCTCTATTTTTTGGAAAACTCTAAGGAGAATGGGTATTATGTCTTCCCTGTATGTCTGATAAAATTCCGAGGTAAATCCATCTGGCCCGGAGGTTTTGTTCTTTGGTAGTTTTTTGATTACCGCTTCAATTTCATTGCTGGTAATTGGTCTGTTTAGATTTTCTGTTTCTTTCTGGGTCAATCATGGAAGGTTGTATTTTTCTAGGAAATTGTCCATTTCTCCTAGGTTTCCCAGCTTGTTAGCATATAGGTTTTCAACTATGTCCAATTCTATTTAAAAATATATTTTCATTTGGAAGAGTTAGTCAATTTGACTTCTGTATACAAATGTATATGTATCTTTGAATTAGTTTTAATGAATTGTTTAAAAATTTAAGACCTTTACCTACTTCTTGGTAGACTTGTGTCCTTGACAGCCCTAATTCAAAAATAAAAATAAAAATGTGACTGACCCTTGATGTTTATAACTAATGAAAAATGCTTAAACTAGTGGTTAGAAATTATAGGTTTATCTTAAGTAGTGCTATAAAAAATAAGAGGCCATTACCGTGACTTTCTTTTTTCTAAAAATGATCATTTACATAAAAATGAGCAAACTCACTTGCTTGCTCACTACTTCAGGTCCTTTGAAGATAAAAGAGATACAATCTCTTCTGGATGGAGGCCGAAATTGAGGCAATCTTCTTAGGCCTTTTTCCTCTCACACTTGCCATTTTTTAGCTAGACAGCACTTGTATTCATTGGCTTCTTCTCCTTCCCTCCCCAAGCTTCTATCTACCTATAAAGTTGCATGGTTGCTGTGTTGAGAGAGCATAGTTTGCCTGACGGAGTGGGTGATTGAGCCTGTATGTCTCCTACACAGTCCCAGCCGGGTCCCTATCTGGTCTATGATTCAAGGATAAGAGTAATCCGTTTTTCCTTTCTCCATGTCAGGAACCAATTATCACTACTTTGCCTCTCTCTTCTTCTTTATGTAAAAGTACTTTAATATATATAGATTTCAGCAATCCATGTGGCAACTCCATTTGATAAGAGGATTGAATGTATTAATTGTCCTTTGTATGTGCTTGATGATAAAATTTACACAAAAGTTAATACAGCATCTATTACTATATGGCAAAGAATCATATGTCAGTATATACATATTAATACACTATGTATTAACTGTAGTTAAAGAACCAAGTCAGATTCTGCGTTTAAAGCCAAAGTGACACTTACTTTAAAATGGGAACTCTATAAATATCTACTTCGTTGGGTTGTTATTAAATGAGATAATGTGTTTAAAGTGCTTAACACTAGGCTTAGCACTTACTAAGCACTCAATAAATATTAGCTGTTCTCAAAATTAATCTGAAGTGTTGATATCTAGAAGGTGTTGAAGTGTGAGATGCTTGCTGATTTCTTTTATGATAACTATTTCATAATATCTGGTATATGAAGTTTTTAAATTTAACTTCACAAAACAAAGACTCAAGTTTCACTGCAGTGTTTTGCCATCTGAATCCCTCTTTGCCTTATCCTAATCTTTTCCCCTTCAACTAGAGCATACACATGTTTTTGTCATTTCTTCATCTTTTCTGATAAACCTGTCATGTAAGCAAGGGACAAAGTTAGCTTTGAAGATTCACCTTTGATGTAACATGCTGTTTTATCTTTATCATGACCCATCATAAGAATCCAAATCGTGTGGCTTTTCCCAGTAAAAGTTTTGTTCATTCACCAGTTCATGTTTCAATAATTACAGTGATTCTTATCTTTTTTGGTTAGCTCTTTGTAAATATTTTTAGTTGTTAGTAAGTTTTTTAGTGAGAAACTTCATTTAAAAGTCTGTTTTTTAAGGAATAGATTTCCTATCAAAATAAGTGATATTGGTTATAAATTTAGTTGTTAGTAAGTTTTTTAGTGAGAAACTTCATTTAAAAGTCTGTTTTTTAAGGAATAGATTTCCTATCAAAATAAGTGATATTGGTTATGGTTTTCAGGAAAACAAATTGACAGCCTTTTAGTATATTAAAAGTGAGAGATGGATGCTAGTGTACTATTCAGAACATTTTTAAAGTAAAATTTTAAGTTGTGCTTGTGATACTGTAACAATTGAATAAACTCTTGACTGGTTTTTCTTTATTCTGTTTAAAGCAACAATGAGGCACGGTGCCTAGCTCAGCAGAAGCATAGATGGGCTCCTTCCTAATCCTCATGAAACTCTGACCTGTGGGTAGAGAATGAAAACATTTGGAGGTTTTAGGGCCAAGAAATAATATTTTTGAAATGTGAAGATTTATCTCCACTCTCTAAACACATATTTATATATATTCACAATATCTAAGCTGTTGGAGAATTGAGGTGTGTTTGATTTTGTTTGGGATGGCTTTGTTAAGGAGGGCTGTAGTTCTAACTCTCTTTCTTGGTAGACATGTTGAGCATGAAAGGATGAGTTAGAGGAGTTGTCTTCTGTCAGATGTTCTTAACACTTAACATTTGCCTCGCTCTCCACCCAACAAGATGTGTCTCACACTTGAATCAGGGATCCAGTGCAGTGAATTTGTCCTTTATTCATTCATTTTAATTTCTCTTTTACATTGGCGTAGTGAGTGCTGGTCCTAACACTTCTGCGTGAGAGAACTCCCCTCAACAGCAAACACAGAAGGATGTAATAAAAGTTAGTATAATGATTGAGAGTTTTATTGAATTTGTCTTGTTCTTATTTATTCATTGCTTTGAGATATGCTTTAGACCCTGCATTTGGGCATCAGTGTCTGAGACTCTGAAATCTAATCCTAGTTTTATATTTAAATCATAGTATAGAATTGTGATGCACCTAATTGCTACATAATACTTATTTCTCCATCTAAATAACAAATAATAGTAATTTTTCTCACATTTGTTTTAATAACAGATTTTCACCATGAAGCCCCTTTAAAGCCCTGGAATAAAATGTTATTGAAATAATAATAAAATTACTGTTGCCATCAAATTTAACGATTTCAGATTTTGAACCAAGGCTATAGAGAATACAAAGATGGGCAATACACAGACTCTGACATCAAAGAGCATATAATTATAGTGCTGGACCACTTTCAGGTTTATAATACATTGAAGGTAAAATAAGTACAGAGACAATAACAGCCGTGATACACACACAGAATATAGTAGTTTTTACATTTGTGTCCTCAGTTCCTGATACACTGCTTGACACAAATGACTAATCAATAAATGCTTGTAGGACTGAGAGGTGCTCTCAGAGTTTGACGGTTTCTGGGGATTGAGAGAAGGGAAAGGTCTCTCTTGTATGAAGTGTTTAGGGAACACTTCATGAGGAGTTGGTTATTGAGGTGATAAACCTTGGAGGATCCATAAGATTTAAATAGGCAAAGAATGGCAGCGGAGAGGTCACTGTAAATCGTATTATGAACTAAGAGAGATGGTTATTATAGTTAACACAGCCTTCGAATCAGTGTTGTATGGTAATTTCTATCCCCACATTAAACCTGAAGGAACTGTGGCACAGGAATTGACACTGATCAGAGCATATAAGGGGAGAGAATGGCCATGGGAAAATTTCCTGGGGAAGCCTATTAGAGAGGCGAAGAAATCCTGGTAATTGCAGAGGTGTTAGAAAGAAGATGATATAGTCAAAAGCACCTGTAAAAGTAGAATCCAGAGGTCTTGGAAATTGATTGGGTTTGAAGATTGAGATAGAAAGAAGAGTTAAAGGAAACTACTGGGTAACTGAAAATGAGAAACAGCAGATACAGGAAGAGGAGGTTCCTCTGAAAGGTGAGGAGTTCAACTTTGGACACATCTGGGAAGAGACGTCTATGAGAGGTTGAAAGCTGGGTACTGGAGCTCAGGTTATATAGCGTGATGCTGGAAGTGTAAATTGGGTCCCATTTATACAGATGTGATCATTGAAACTGCATCAGCAGATAAGATCTGCAAGGAGTGACTTTATAGTGAAGAGAAAAGGCAAGGATGTTGTTCAAGTTATGCCCTTAGGGGTTCTTTGTTTGTTTTGTGTTTGTGGTTTGTTTTTGGCTTGATGGCAGGGAGAAATGTACCCAGCATGGGTCAGGGAGGTAGGAAGAGAGGCATGATAGTTCAGTGCCATTGAAGCCACGGGACAATGTTGAAAAAAGCATTCTCATACAAATTGTACCAGGCTTGAAAAAAATGGTGAGAAAATATGGTTTATCCATGGTTATCAGGACCAGTGACTCTGGCATATTTGGAAGGGCGAGGGAGCAGTTCCTGCTGTCACGGAGACTGGAGGTCTAGCAGACAGCAGGAGAGTCCTGGCTGCCCCATCTGAAGTGTCCAAAACTTAACCCTCTTTTCTAATCTCCCTGCATTCTTTTTTTTCCTCCTTAGCACTAATCACTATCTTACTTATTGTAAATTTTACTTCCTTATCCTGTCGACTCTTTTTGGACTGTAAGGTCAGGAGGGCAAAGATTTTTATATGATTGGTTCAGTTCCCTATGCACAGTCCCCACACATAGTGAGGACCTCAGTGAACAGCTGATGAACAGATGTATGGAGATTACAGTAATGTGCAGGCTCCTTTCTCCCTCTTTATACTATCAATTTATTAGATTGAGCTGAATCATCTTTGTACCCATAATAATGCCTTGAATATTGTAGTTGATGTATAAAGTTTTATTTACAGAGGCATCAGAAGGGAAAAGCTAGGGATTTGGAACTAAACTGGTCAGAGGTAGAATTTTTTATCTTACTAATCTGACTCTAACTATAAACTAGCAAAACCCTCCTCTAAGCCTTATTTCCCTTAGCTGTAAAATGGGAATAAATGGGGATAAATTAATATCCATGTCACAGGGCTGTAGAGAGGATTAGAGACAATGTATGTGAGTACATGCACTTTGTACCCAACAAATAACTGGTATTTTGCAGTCTTTCTATTGTGTAACCTTAAATAAGTTACTTGGCCTCACTGACCTTTAGTTCTTTTCATTTTTAAAGGGTAAGATTAAACCCATCTCATATGGTATTTGGAGGAACCAGTGAGGCACATATGCAAAACACCTGCCTGGCATAATGCCTGCATACTTGGTGATCATTAAGCATGAGTATCTGCTGTTCTTTTTGTGTATAGTTACTGGTTAAGCACATAGACTCTGGAACCAGACTGCATGAATTCAGATGTTGGCCCTTTTACCTACTAGCTTTACTTGACCTCTTTGTGCTTCAGTTTCCTGTAAATTGGGAGAAATAATAGTACGAACCCCCTAGGATTGATGTGAGGAAAATGGATATGAATATCAATAAAAAGCCGAGACCAGTACCTGGCACATGGTAAGCATTAAGTGTGTTTGATTGAAAAAAAATGTCTTTATTTTCTCTCAAGTCTATTTAATAGTTTTAACCTAATGTAATATGCCTAGGTGCCTTACTTATAAAGAATGGGGCTCCTTTATAATGAAATTCGCCATGTTTAGGAGGAAAATATAACAAAACATCAAAAGCAATAAAACTACCTCTGCATGGTTTGACCTGACTGATAACATAGTCCTGTCTTGAATCTTCCAAGTACAGCAATGGAAAAGTTACAGTGTGGCTCCCATCCTGTCGACATCCTCACAGTAGCAATGGCAGGAGGCTGGTGTAGATCTTATCTTTGAAAACTTTTTTTGTCATTTACAAACTTGCCTCCATTTCTCTGCCCCCTATTTGGCCAGCTGGTTTCTAGGAATGGCTGGGAAGGCAGTTTGAGTAGAACCTGGGAGGAAGTTGCAAAACTGGAGGGGCAGGTGGTGAGTAGCTGGCCAATGTGGAAACTTTCCCCTCCTGCTGGGGTAGGTTTTCTTTACTGGCAAATCAATTTTCTAACAAAACTCCAAGAACATATCCCTAATTGTGCCCCTTGATTCTTCAATCCCACAGATAAAAGCTCTGCTTCAAAGAACCACAGACTTTATATCACTGAGGGCTTGGCTGGATGTTTACTCGTGTCTAAAACAGGCTTAGGAAAAGAGAGGTAGAAAAAGAAGAAAAAAAAATTTTAGCTAGTATCCTTTTGGTGTAAGCTCATGTATTCAGGTTATTGAAATCATGATTTTCCTAATTATAAAAAAACCTGATTTTCTATACATCAAGACTCTTTAAATTATATAACTTGCTGTGCTCTCATTTCATGTAATTACATTTATAAATTGGTTTCCAATTAAGATCACATCTTATTTTATATTATTTTAAATCTCTTCATGCTTCCTACAAATGAAGACTCTTAAATTTATGTGAAAAGTTTTGTAATTGAGTTAAGTAGTTATAAAAAAAAAAGAAAAGAGAGGTAGCTGCTTCAAAACAGATCCGTTTCCATTCACATGGCCAGCTACTGTTGCAAAATCTGCTGTGTTGTGATGACATCCTCTCTCCATTAGCTAGAGGTTCATCTTCTCTCGTGTGACTCTTGGCCACCACAAATCCTTCTTTCACTCTCACCCTGGTGCTGGGATGGCAAGCAGGCTTCATCTCTGGAGCCAACTCCTATTGATTACAGTGATTGCCTGGAGTGCTGTGTCGAGAAGAATCGAGAGGCCACATACAGGCTCGGGAGTGATTAATTAGCAACGTCTGCTGTGCAAGGGGAGAAAGGGGTAACAACAGCATATGTGTTGTGTGGTTGCCAGACTTAATGGATTCATGATAAGGTTTAGCCTTGAGAGATTCAAAGGCTCATTTTGTGTCTCAGTATTTCTGTCTTTGAATTAATGTATACCAATTACTTTATTCCACAGTAAAATAGAAATAGGAATCATCTGTTGGCTTTGATGATGTAGCGTTACCTATGTGTGATTTGCATTGCTTACTAAGGGATATCTAAATTATTCCTACCTCACTCACTTCTGGAATAAGTAAATTGTTCTCTCACCCCTTCATAATAACCATTTTGAATTGTACAGTTCTGTGATGTTACGTATATTCACATGGTTGTACAGCCATGACCAATATCCATCTGCAGGACTGTTCTCACTTTCCCAGTTCAAACCCATTAAACACCAACTCCCCACTCCTGCCCTACCCTGCATTCCCTGGCCACCGCCATTCTACTTTTTGCCTCTATGAATCTGACTGTTCTAGGAAGCTCATAAAAGAGGTTCTGATCTTTTTTTTTTTTACTTATTTTACTTAGCATGTCTTCAGGGTTTATCCACCTTGGACCATGTGTCAGAATTTCTTTCCCTTTACAGGTGAATAATATTTCATTGTGTGCATACACTGCATTTTATTTATAGATTGATCTGTGTCAGTGATGTTTGGGTTGCTTCCACCTTTTGGCCATTGTGAATAATGTTGCTGTGAATGTAGTTGTACACATATTTGTTCAAGTCTCTGCTTTCATTTTCAGTTCCTTTGGTTACATATCTAGAAGTGAAATTGCTGAGTTCTTTGGTAATATTAATATGTTTAATTATTTTGAGGAATCACCATATGTTTTTCTACAGTGGCTGTGCCATTTTACATGCTATCAGCAAGCCATGGAGAAGGGTTCCAGTTTCTCCACACCCTTGCCAATACTTATTTTCTGGTTTTTTGGTAATAACCATCCTAATAGGTGTGAGGTGATAATCTCATTGTGGTTTTGGTTTGCATTTCCCTGATGACTAATGATATTGAACATCTTTTCATATGCTTATTGGCCACATGTGTGTCTTCTTTGGAGAAGTGTCTTTTCAAGTCCTTTGCACATTTTTTTAAATCAAATTCTTTGTTGTGGTGGTGGTGATCTTCATATATACTCTATCAATCTCATATCAAACATATTATTTGCAAATATTTTCTCTCATTCCATAGTGTGTCTTTTCATTCTGTTGATAATATCCTTTGAACAAAAGTTTTTAATTTTGAAGAAATCCAACTTACCTATTTTTCTTTTGTTACATGTGCTGTTGTTGTCATATTCAAGAAATCATTTCCAAATTCAGTGTCATAGTGCTTTCCCCAAGTTTTCCTGTAAGAATTTTCTAGTTTTAGCTCTTATGTTTAGATCTTTGATCTACTTTCAGTTAATATTTATGTATGTAGGATAAGAGTCCAACTGTGGATAAAGTGAAGGTTCCTGTGGCCAGGATTCTCACCTGGCCCTGGTTGGCTAGCGCAGTACACATGTGTGGGCAATATGTCATTATTGACTGTATATAAAGAGCCCTGCTCAGTGACCTGGGTGACACGGTGGCATGGCTGCAAGGCTATAGGAGAGCAGAGCAGAGGCTGGAGTGGTGGCAGCGCCAAAGACAGAGACTGAGATGGCTGCGTGGGTAGAGAGAGGCCCAGAGGCAGAGAACGGCTTGCTTCATGCAGACTCGCTCTGAGTGGACAGCATTCTGGTGATTGACCTGCCACTGTGGATGTAAAGTTGGGTATAAACCTTTTCACCCCAAGGACATTTTACTGTCATTTCTTTGATCACATTGAATCCATATTGAACTTGCCTGTGGCTGAAACCCATTGTCAAGACACCAACATCTTTCTTTTTTTGCATGTTGATATCCAGTTTTCCCAGCACCGTTTGTTGAAAAGACAAATGTAAAGACCCCATTGAATGGTCTTGGCAGCCTTGTCAGAAATCATTTGAACCATATATGTTAGAGTGTATTTGTGGGCTATATTAGATTTTTAAAGGTTAGATATCTTAGCTTACATATAGTCTAATCATTTCTACTGATATTATTGCTGCAGCTTCCTAACTAGTATCATTTCTTGTAGTCCATACCTATGGTAAACTTTCTCTTTAAAAAAAAAAATCATGTTATTCAACTACTCAGAATCTTTCCTGGGTTCCCAGTTTTCCAGAGGATGAATTGCAGCCTCCTTAGCTCTGCTAATTGCATCCTAGCCTGGCTCATGCCCATTTCTCCAGCCTCTCCTCCCACTGCCTGTTTTTTAGATAGCCGTTTACTGTGGTCACAGGGATTTCCTTGGAGCCTGAGTGAGAAATGTACTGACGCTCCCCTGCTTATGCACCTGTTTCTTCCTGCCTCACGCTCGTGTGGTCCTCCTGTCCTACTGTTTGCAGAAGCCTTTCCTGTCCCTTCTCTTGCAACTTTAAGCATTTTTTCTCTTTTCTCCTTTGACAGCCTAGACCTTGAGATGAGATTTCTGACCATCTTTTATGAGTTTTGCCTACTTCCCTGTTTGCTCTCCTTGATTGTGGGTCTCTAGAGGATGGACTTTGTCCTGGTTGCTTTTGTATTCCCAGGGCCCGACTTAGTGCCTTATGCAGTGTTGGTACTGAATACTTACTGAATGAAATGTGTTAATCTAAAGCTAAAAGAGAAAAAGAGAGTGAGAAGAAAGTGAAGGGCATCAGGTCAGGTATCAAAAATGTTTTTCCTTCATTATAAACTTGGCTGTGGCCTGTGGAGCGCTCCAGACAGATCGTTTTTTTTCCTCTAATGGTATTTTCCTTCCTTTTTCCATACATGCTACTACGATTGCAATTATTATTACCCTTTCCCAAGCCAGGATGAATAATCTTAACAGTATTCTGAAAGGGAGGATAGAATAAGGAGAGAGAAGAAAGAGAAAAGACTGTTGGGAGGGGAGTGGAGGGGAAGGGTATCTGCCACTTCATTCAGAAGCATTTATCAGGTGACACTTAGTAAGTTGAGTCAGAAGTGTCTCAGGTACTGAGGTAGAGTGACAGGCCGCGAGAGGTGCAGGCTTACAGACAAACACAAAACCCTGCTCCTCAGTACCTTTGTCACAAGTGTCTCTTGCACCTGAGGACGTTTGAATAGATGAATAAATAATTGCTTGCCTCGGTATATAACAGATCCACAAAGCAAAGATTTTTTCTCTAACCTCAGCAATTCTGTGTACATGGCCAAATGGGTGAGTAAATGAAACTTGTAGTCAGACCTTCATTACAACAGGTGGTCCAGAGGAAACACGGAAGTCTTACTATGCGTCACCTGTGTAGCATTCCTTTCTGATACCCTGAGAAGTGTGAGCCGGCTGCTTCCAGGACTCTGTGTGTGTGATGGTCATTGCCTTTTGGCTCTGTTTGGGAGAAACTGATACAGAGGGGATCCAGAGACTAGCAGAGTCAAGAGCAAACCTGGATAATCCACAGGAGTTCAGGATGACAAGAAGGTGTAAGGTCATTAGCGAGAGTTGTGTTACAGCTCTTCTGTTTTATTTCTGGAACCTCAGTCATCTCTAGTATTTTAAGAAGCATTATGGTCTAGTCTCTGCCTTTGGTTACTTTTGACTTCTTATTTACAGTTTGGGAACTTTTCTCTTGAATTAATATGTAAATGATTCTGAAGTTAGGTGTTTGAAAAAGTCTACTGGCAACTGTGGAGCTATCCAAATCTGGGAGTTTGAATGGATGGCTTCCAGAGTCCCAGGATTCCAGGGCTCTCACATTGTTTTTCGCCCCAAGATTTTTCATTTCTAAATGGCTATTGGTCCTGTCAGAGACTGTTAGGGAATAATGCCTATCTCAGAGCGTTGGATAAATCAATGAATCAAATTCTTGAGGTGTATAATCTGCTCCTTGAGTCTTAGGCACTTTTGGAAGCCTGATGTATAAAAGGTATAAACCCTGATAGGCCACTAGGATTCTCATTAATTCTGCCTAACAGATCACCTAAGAATTCCAATTGTGACTTAGTGATACTCCAGTGATTTCATAGAATAAATGTACCTTTTAAAGGCAACTTGCTTTAGAGTAGTTTACATATGCACTCATTGGGAAGGATCTGATTCAATAGTTGGAACCTCTGAAATCCTTGGATGAAGTACAAATACTGAGATGGAAATGCAGTATGCTGTCTATATTGTTTTATTTCATGAAATGGTAACTTGGCAGAGTGATATTTAGAACCGATTGCATTCTGTTGTCCTTCTCCTCAGCTCTCTTTAGTGTGGGTATAATCTCTTGCAGGAGTATCATAGGTATTTATGCACTGCTGTTTGCATAGGCCTTTTATGGGAAAGAACCCAACAAAATAGCACTCATTGCTAGCTTAAAACAGGCTAATTTTCCTTATGTAGCAAAAGAGTGAAATCTTTCGTTAAAATTAGAAGGATGACATCCATGGCAGGATAGCCACAGGTAGGCCTTTCCTCTATCCCTGGCTCATCTATTAAGGAAGTAGATGAAAGGCCAAGTGACAGAAGTCTGTGGATATGTGTACCTAATGAAAACAACCCATTCAAATGGGCATTATTACCTGTAATCAGCTTAGTGTCTATGAAATATATTCCTTATTGCATTAAAAATATGTTCAACAGATAGATGAACTATTTGATGACATTTTATCAGGTTTTAAAAATTTGATATTTAGGTATAATGCAGAATTATAATGCTAATCGGTTTACAGATTAATATTGTAAGTGGCTTTTAAGTTTGCTCACATACCGTAACTTGTTAAATGTGGTGGTATCTTCAAAGGTTATCTGACTTTTAATCATCTGAGTAGATAAAATAGATGGTCATGGTGTATCAAGAAATCTTTGTACAGATTTGCCATTTTTGGTACAGTGTATTCAGTTTGTTTTTTTGAAATTATATATTATGGAAATTTAGAATAGTATTATAAAGCCTTATGTGCCCTTCAGCTTACTTTAGGAGTTATTACATTTTGCTATATTTAATAATTATGAAAACAATATTACTAAAAGTTTGGAAATTAGAATGGAAATTACCTATGGCCTCATCCACCTAACCCAGCTTGTAACATTCTGTGTATTTTCTTCCATTTTTTTCTTAAAGTTAAAATAGATATTATTTCCCTCTTCTTTTTGCTAAACATCGTATCAAACTAAGAGCTAATAGCTACCATTAATTGACGTCCTCCTAAGCTAGGTACTGGGCTACCTGTAGTATTGTATGTACAATACTAACTGTATGTACTGCCTTCCATATAATTCAGAGAATCTTCACAATAAGGATTCAATATAGGCATTCTCCCTCCTCCCCATTTACAGATAATGGACCTAAGGCTCAGAGAGGTTAAGTAACTTGCTCAAGAGTCATTTATCTAGTATAGGGATTCAAACTAAAGTGTAACTCTAAGGTCATGCTCTTGCCTTTCTGTAAAGTGCCCTCTTCAAAAGCATTTTTCACATTGCTACATAATTACCTTTTTAAGGAAAAAGAAATATAAGTAAATAAATTTGACCACATAATCTATACAAGCAGCACTAGGATGGACGATGCTGAGGATTCAGAAGCTAAAAGGTATGACCCATGACCTTTAGTGTTTATGCTCCAGGGCAGAGGAACCTAACCCCTGGGAGACACTAACAAAGCATACAAACAGGACTTAATGTGCTGTTAATAGTGGTAAATGTTATAAAAACCCTGCAGAGAAGGAGGTAGATGTGGATTAGGCCCCAAATATAGATTTAGGATTTCAGCTAAAATTATACAGAGCGACAATGCCAAATGTTGGTGAGGATGTGTGGGACACCCAGAGCTCTCATTCATCATTGGTGGAAGTGTAAAAATGGTAAAGGGGCTTTGGAAAACAGTTTTTGACAGTTTCTTATAAAAATATCTTTGAGCCAACAGTTCCACTCCTGGGTGCTTACCTGTGAGAAATGAAAAGGTATGTCTGTGAAAAGACTTGTACCTGTATATTGGTAGCAACTTGCATATACTAACCCCGCCTGCTTAGTTTTCTTTTACTGAATAACAAATTACCACAAACAAACTTCACCTATTTATTAGCTCACAGTTCTGTAGATGAGAGATTCAGCATGGTGTAGCTGGGTTCTCTGCTCAGGGTATTGCAAGGCTAAAATGAAGGTGTTGGGAAGAATGAGTACTCACCTGGAGGGCCTGGAGGAAAACCGACTTTGAGCTCATCCTTGTTGGTAAAAGTTAGTATCAGTATCTTGCAGCTGTAGGACTGAGTGTGGCCCTGTTTCCTTGCTGGGAGTTGTCTGGGTGCCACTCTCAGCCCCTGGGGGTCACCTACATTTCTTGACATGTGGCCCCTTCAGTGTCCACATCATCAGTGGCATATTGAATCCTTCTTGTGATTCAGATTTCTGACTTCTGCTGCTGCCAGCTGGAGAAAGCTCATTATGATTAGACCAGACCCACCTCAGTAATCTACCCATCTTAAAGTCAAATGTGCCACATTCAGGTAAAAATCCACCATATTTATAGTCTGGGAATTATGTGGAGTGTGTATACCAGGGGGTGTAGAATCTTGTAGAACCACTTAGAATTCTGTTTACCCCAAGCACCCAGTTGGGAACAACGCAAATGTCCATCCAGAGGAGAATGGGTAAACAAACTGTGGTATACTCATACAGTGGAATACCCTTCCCACTAAAAGGGAACAGATTATTAACATATGCAGCAACTCAAATGAATCTCAAAAACTTTATGCTGAAAGAAGCATAAAGAGTACTTTATGGTATGATTCCATTTCTTTGTAATTCTAGAAGAAACAAAACTTATCTGTTATAATAGGAGTAGTGATCATTGGTGGGGATGAGGAGGGTAGAGTTTGGGGATGTACACAAAAGAACTTTTCAGCAGTGATGAAGGTGGCCTATATCTTGATAGGAGGTGCTTTCATATGTCAGAACTCAGAACTATTAAAATCTGCTTATTGCACTGAATAAAAATTTCACCTCAGTTTATGAAAACTAAGACATTATTGAATTGTTGTTTTACCTCTTACCAGACTTTTGGTTTAAGAAATGAACCACAATTATATATATATAACCACCATTGGCAAATGACAAAGCTGGGAAACTACGTTACACATTTTCTAGTCTAATTCCCCTGTAAACACTACTTCCTTGAAGAAAAAAGTTTTAACATTGCTAATGACAAAATCTGCTGCAGCTACCTTCTGCATTCAGGACAGGAGTTAGACAATTTTACCTACTTGTGCTTGCCAGCAGAAATATGACAGGGACAGATTTGCTAACAGCAATACATCTTGAAGTGTAAGCACTGAATCTGGATCGAGACATTTTACTTAGATGTGTTTGGCAGGAGATATTTTCTTGCTGTTGATCTAATCAGGGAACTCACAGCATTTTGCTGCTGCCCATGATTTGGCTGAGAAAGAATTTGTAATTGTAAAACTGTCATTGTAGTTAATAAAGGACACATGGCATTGATTTTAGAGTATCTGTGACCTACCCCGACTTCTATAGAAATAGTTGTTAAGATAACCAAAGGTTTGATAATGTTACGAGCAGAAGAAGAACAAACTTAGGTAGAAAGATTTCATAAAACTGCCTCCAGCAGCTTTTATGCTATTCTTTTTGAAAGTTTTTTCTGATACCTTCTATGAGACTAATTTTCTGTGATACATTAATTTCCTGTGATGCTCTTGCTGGTTATTGACTTTAGATCTTAAGTACATAATGAAAATATTCAGGCAGCTATTAAAATCATTATACCTTTTCAAGTTTCTTTAGCAGTTTTAAAAATTTTGAATTGTGCATGTGCTATGTTTTCCACTTTTTGTGAAGAGGTGTTTACCATATGCTAGCATATAAAAATTTTTCATTTATTTTCTTAGAAATATTTTATTTTATACTTAGAAATGAATTCTTCACTGAGGTCCTCCTGGCACCTCATGCCCCCTGACACCCCTGTAATCATTTAGGCTCTGTTAGTTGGTAGGGTGGTCTTCCAGAAAGGTCCCGGCTGCCTTCAGGGACTTAAAATCAATTAGTAAACAAACACCCACTCCATCCTACCCAGGTTATCTATATGTTGAGTGGTTAATATAATGAGAGTAAACTAAGAGTTTTAGGATCAGAATCATCAAATTGAGTTCTGAAAAATTAACAGACTTTTTTGTGTCAATAAATTTGATACAAAATGTGATAATAATAACTTCTGTGTAGTTGTATCTAACAATTCATGTTTTTTCTGTATAAAAGAATGTGCCTTTGGCATGGCTTGCTTATTTATGAGTAATGCAGATTATGTAATATGAATTTGTGAGGTGAAAAACTCTGTCTTGATCTCCAGGGAGTAAAATAGTTTTTCTCTAAAATGTTTGCACACAAAACATTGTGTCTAAAGTAGGTAAATTCATAGAAACAGAAAGTAGATAGTGGTTGCCCTGGGCTGAGGGGGAAGCAGACATGGGGAATGGGTGTTTAATGGGTGTAGAGTTTTAGTTTTCCAAGATGAAAAAGTTTGGGAGATCTGTTGCAAAACAGTGTGAAAATACTTCACACTACTGAACTATACACTTGAAATGGTTAAGATGGTAACTTTTATGTTATGTGTATTTTACCACAAAGGTAAAAAAATTTTTTTTAATAATGTCCTATGTTTTCCACTTTTTGAGGTTAGAAAACTGACACAATAATAACCAAGAAATATAAAAGACAGCTTAATCTGTTGACTTGAATTTAACAGATTTCTGTCTCTCTAGTCTCTTAGTATACAGTGTTCTTCCAGCTGTGGGTTGTACTTCTGTGTGTTCTCCTAGGGCAACCCCTTACCCCATCTTTTTATCCATTGACCTCTCAGCACATTCATACACTTAAACTCCTTCCCCAAATTGCTTGATTAATTTATTTTTGCTATAAAACAAACCATAACTGGAAGTGAAGTAGCCATATAATATAATCTGCCACTGTTGCAAGTATTTCAACCTTTTACTAGGGACATGTGAAAAAAATTATGGAGCAATCACTGTGTATCAGGCACTGGGCTAGTATTTCTAAATATATGTTTTGAGAGTTGATTGATTGTGAGAGAGTTAAAATTGGCCAGATCCGGAAGAATTTCTGATTCTTATTTTATTTTTTAAGATTATTTTGGCAATGGAAATATTTTTCTTCTTGAAACAACTTATAAATTACTTAATGAGGATATATTCCCAGCAAAAGTACATTTGGATGTTAAAAAGTGTGCTTACATGCGTTTTACTAACAGAGAACTAATTCCGAATGTAGCTATAATGTCTCGAAAGTGTTCCTGACACCAGATGTGTCAGATTTATGTCACTGGGGGCAAAGCTCAAGCTGGAGAGAACACATTCCCTCTAACTGTCCCACTTAACATTACTGTTCACGGGGGAGTGTTCATGACTGGTGTGCTGCATCCCCTGAAAGGAAAATCATGCTTCAGAATGTTGTTAGAGTTATTTTTAGCAGCACATCTAGAAACTGTTAGTATTTTCATTCTAGGATATACTTTTCTATTTACTATAATTCTAAGAAGAGTAATTTTAGACATGTGGATGTGAGTGCATGTGTGCATTATGTTCGTGTGTGTGTGTGAGTGACAGAGAGAGAGAGAGAGAGAGAGAGAGAGAGAGAGAGAGAGAGAGAGAGAGGAAAAAGACATCCCCTTAATAACAGGAGGGGGTAGAGGCTTACTTAGTCTATTATCATAAAGCTCTGCTAATGTAGCTTCTGAGTCATGTGACTGCAGAAAAGGCTATTATCTCAATGAAAAGGAAACTGGTTTTTAGAGCAAGCAGTAGAATAGAAGCACGAAGAATTTTCGAGTGTTCCACCATGCTGGATTGTCAAAGGGAGATCTGTCTGATCAGCAGCTGAAAAAGGATTTGTGAGGCTAGTTTGTCAGCTATCCTTAGAAACAAGTGATAGAGGAGATAAGCGGCAGGGTGCTCAGCATGTGCTTAGGTTTACATCAAGGCATAATGTTGGTTTGGGTTAATAGAGGAGATTTCTGTCTGAGGCAATAAATTTATTGCTAATTGTGGGTTCTGTTGTTGTGTTCTTTTGTTTTTTGTTTTGAAGAGTTATGCATGGTATTTTTATTTACATCACTGGTGAAGATAAGGACAAGCTGCTGAGCTCTGGTTTGAACTGCAGAGGCTGTGGACAATTACCAGGTGTGTTTCACAAGTGCTCTGACTTTATATTTGGTAATGTTCTTGGAATTCTGTGTGCTTGTGGATTGGATGTGTGTGTTGTCCAAGGGGGAACTGAGCATGACAGCCAGGCAGTGATAATGTTCTCAGGAACAAATGGATACAGTGTGATCCAAATTGATTACTTCGTGGTCTTTATTTCTTTTGTGTTTTTTTAGTGATTACAGGTTTGTTGCAGTTGTCTTATGTGGCCAATACAGTCTCATGTTTATTTTTGGAAATGTTTTGGTAAGCATTTTCTAAAATTCAGAAGAAGAATCCAATACAAATCTTAATCATTAAGGAATAAATATCAGCCTTATAGTTGTATCTCTGTGTTTATTCTTTCAATATCCTTTTGTAATTCAGCTTTAAAGGAGAGCTTTGCAGTGAATTTGAAATCATTTAGTTTTTGGTTAGGTAATACATAAAGCTTTCTTTTTTTGGCTGCAGCCTTGAATGAATGATTTTTTTGTTGTTATATATAGCTCCTAACTTTCTCTTATTTATTACATCCTTATGCTACTATACACAGAAGGCTAAAAAATTCAGTTAATCTTTAGACTGTACTTGTCCATTTTTGCTCATGCTAATGCTATTAATTCTCCTAGTATACCTTTTTCTTAACCTTGGACAATGTAATACTTAAAAATCTGAGATTGGTGAAAGACAGTCTAAGCTTTATCTGAAAAGGGTTAACAATGTGTACCTGAAGAATGAATTCACTAATATGTTTTTCACTTAACTTCTAGAACAAATATGCCCAAATTGGGGTGTGTGTATGTTTCCAGGTCACACATTTTGAAACTAAACTATATTGTACACATCTCCTTTTTGAAGTTGACATTGGAGGAGGTAAGAAATCCATCAGGCTGCTATGCATTGTGTATATCAAGAATTAATTTTTATCTTTTCCAATAAAAGATGGTGAGCACGACTCAAACATAATTTTTAATTATACTGAGTGCAGGAAATTCTCTTATAATATCTACAAATCATATCTTATCACAATATAGTTTAATAAATCATTAATCTTAGTGAAATATTCTTAAAAAAAAAACACTAGCACCTTAGTTTAGTCTATCTACATAAAAAGTTGGTTCAAATAAACAGTTAATAAACTGGTTTTGATCATGCTGGAATGTTTTTTTTTCAATTGTAGGATTCTCCCACATTCTTGTAAGTACGTATAAGACAGAGTTATGTACTTACTGGTTGTAGCATCCTCAGTTAAAATATTTGAATAATGGAATTTTTATAGCCAGATTGTTAGGGCTTTCTTTGTTTTCCTTTGTTTTTGCTTTTAAATTTTAGTTTGTTGCCTTATCTAAAGCTTTTGAAGTGATCCAAGGATTTTGAAATAATTCAAAATTTCATTGAGCACCTGCTATTATTATAAGACACTCTATGAAATGCTATGAGAAAACACAGGCAGATAAGATACTTAAACCAACAAGATAACTTATAGCTGACACTGGAACTCAGTCCCAATAAATGTAATTATCCTGTATCTTACAGGAATTTTAAATCATTAAAAGGAATTTTTTGTGAAACTTACTTGGCCAATCAGAAAATACGTATTATTCCTGATGAATTTGTAACTTTCACACAAGTGGGTTTGAATGGTAATTTTAACTGGTCTTTATCCATACCAGTTCATATTTCCATTGTATCATAACAGAAATAAGTTTGTTTTATTTACAGTCTCTTAAAACTAGAGTAGGTTTTATTACCGAATGAGATGTTTTTCTTCTGAAATGTCAAATATCATCAGTCTTTTACAGTTTGAAATACTTTCATGAGAGGATTAATATGTGGTGTTACCTAAAAATATCTTTACTTTTGGAAGTTGGGGAGTAAAGAAGAACCAATTTTATTAAAATTAACCCAAGTTGTGACGTCAGGGTAGTGCCTAAACAAGCCAGAGGGTTAGCTTGCAAATCCTGCTACACTTCAGAATTCCAACCACAGTAATAAACCACAGATATTATAATCAGGTCTCATCTTGTCGGGCTTGGGGGTTTTGCTTCTTGGAGTGATATTGAATTTGCAGGCAGGATAGGGTAAGAACAGAAGGAATTAAAGGTGATCTTAGTATTCAGTGTTGTAAAACTCAGTGAAATGTTTCATAGGAATTTTTTTGTTTTGGGGGGCTTTTTGAAAAAGAAGAAGTTTGGGAAGATGTAGGCGGGACTAAGGTACCGGGCTATATTTGAGATGTAGTTTAATTCTTTGGAAGCCAAAGAGATAACAAAATTCATCAAGTGAAAAGATCTGTGCAACAGCTAACGAATTGTTCCAGGGTACCTCTTACTGGGTTTACTCTAAAAATGTTTGCTAGGAAAAACTGAGAAAAGTTTAGAATCGGTTGGTTCACTCATTTCTCTAACAAGTGTTACAGTCCTTAACATTTAAGAGGCAAGACTTGGCATTCTCCAGTGTGTGTTTTAGTTGTAGCAGTCACTGTCTTTTCACTGAGCTTATAGTTAGCATGTAGAGTTACAGCTTGTAATAGAATAATCACTAATACAATGTAGTATAAACATATATTTTACTGTTGCTTTGCTGTAAGGATAACTTAGTTATTAGTATTTATCCTTTTTAAAGATTTTGTGAGAAACAACAGATACTATAATCTTATTGAAATGAACTTTTCCATCTTAAAAACCAGTCAAATTGAGAAATACATTGAGGTAAGAAGCTAGATATTTGGTTTCATCATTTGGATGTCAAATCACATTATAATAGTAAGGTAATTGGCTAGAATAAAGGGTTCTTAAAGCACTCTATGAGGTATATATTTTTAAATTCATGTTTTATATCTGTAAATCCTTAAACTCAAGTCAAAGTTAATGATAAATATTATGTTGAAATTTCATCAAAATAACAGAAACATTTTTAGATTTTAATTGTTTTTTAATTGGCCTTTCCAAATTTTGCTTTGCTGATTTAGAATTTTTAAATGAGAAAATATTGTATTTAAAGTATTTTATTTTTATGTATGCATATTAAAGATAATATTTTGCGGGCTTTACTTTTTCCATCTTTTGATGAGGGAAATAACATCAACAAAACAATTAACAGTGGTTTTATTAACTATAAAGGTAACCTTGTGTATACCTTGTTATGTACCAAGCACTATTCCAAGGACCTCACATATATTCAGTTGAGTCTTTACACAACAATACTGGATAAGCTACCCTATGCCTATTTTACAGTTGAGGAAATGGAGACACAGAGAAGTAAAGTAATTTGTCCAAGCTCACACAGCTAATAAGTAATGGAGCAGAACTTAAACCCAGGTAGTTTGCCTCCAGAGTGTAGGCTCTGAATTCCAGTATATGCTGGATTCAGATGGTGCTGTTACTGGAGTTGCTGGTTTATTCTGGATGAACATAGGGACAAGGAGAGAAATACATTAAGGTTTCAGTGATTTTATATTTAATTGTACTTTCTTCTGTTCTGTTTTAAATATGTTAAGACTAAAGCATTGTTTAAGTGGTGTTTGGTTAGCAGTGAAAAGAAATATATTCACAGCCAACTTAGAAATCTGCTTTAGAGGAAGTGATATGATGGAGAGCATTCATCTGGAGAGGCATAGATTGGGACAAGAAATGGACTGTGGATTGCCGTGGGATTAACAGGGTGGGGAGGCACTCTAAAGTTGTGGGATCTGAAAGATATGTGCCACATATTTTCTTACTCAGCTACTCCTCCATTTTCTTGGCAAATGGAGACCTTGCTGTGTCCAAGGTCCCTTTACTCATTGCATTGCTGTCGTGGAGCATTGAGGTATCAGAACCACAGAGAACCATAATGTTGCTCATGTAATTGTACATTAATGATACCAAAGTAAACAAACAAATAAATAAATAAAGATCCTTGCACACACCCTGAGAGCACTGCTGGAGTAGGAACCACTGACTTCAGATTTGTTGCGAGTCATTTTACATCCATGCAGATTCCCTCGAGAGGAGTTCATGTCTGCAGCCTTTCAGATAGAGATCCATTATACGCCATCAAACTTTAGTAGTTAACAAGCATATTTACTTCCAGGTGATGTCACTCTTTCTCATCAGTAGTCATTGTGAAAAGGTTTTGCCTCACTGAATCCTTGGAATTGGGTCCCTGGGAATGCATGGGAAAGTGAAGCCTGGGTAAAGCTTTGTCATTTGTCCTTGGTCTGCCTTGCTGTACCCTCCTATACATTGGTTTATTTCTAAAATGTAAGCATAGCCAGTTTCATTCTTGTACTTAAAGCCTCCTGCTCATTTAAAGTATTGATTACATGTTGAAAAAATAATTTTGAATATAATGCGTTAAAATATATTACTGATTTTTCACCTGTTTCTTTTGACTTTCAGTGTGCCACTAGACAGTGTGTGCCTCATGATAGTTGTGAGCACTGCTTCGAGCTTAGAGGGCAGCGTGTGTAAAGGCAGCTGGTGTTAGCTAGAAGCCTTTCTTATACATGGTGTAGGTATGCCGGACAGGAGGGATACACTAAGCAGCAGGAAGATGTATACACCTGCCAACCCCATAGTCTTCTAATCAGTCAGATTAGAAGCAATTGAAAGTCCTCCTTCCTTGGTGGGACATAAAAGGTCTAATCATGATCTCACACTACCTTTGTAGCTTCATGACCCAAACAATCACACCTACTCCTGTGTTCTACTATAATGTTACTCACAGGAGTTAGATTCTGTAAAATCCTGGCGAATACTGAATTAGTGAAAACTGAGCTATTGTTTCTAGGGGAAATACAAAATTAGGTTCTGGCAGGCTTCTGGTCATAATATTTTGGTTATTATCAATATATAACTTATTTTAAATATGTTTCTGCTTAAAGACACCTTATTTGATATATATTGTTACTTCATTAAAACAACTCATGCCAGAGTGAAGCTGATCTAACACACGTATTTTCTCTACAAGGCATGTTGCAGCCTCTTGTACTTAGGAACATCAGATAACACTTCAGCTCTAATGCTTGGGGCCATTTGAAACAGAGAAATCACCAGCAAAGAGCAAAAAATGTGAAAAATGTGGCCCTAAATATACTTCAGAAAGGATGTTTGCTTTACAGTGTAAGAGCTGAAACAAGAAGACAGAGTCTCTTTGTTCTAATAGGGAGTGCTATTTGGAATACCTAGAAGGAGCCAAGTATTTCAGATAATAATGACTACCAGTGAAAGCAGCTATATTCTATGAGGCAATTTCTGTATATCAGGCTATGTACTTGATGTCATTTAATTTCCAGACAAACTTGTGAAGTAAATATAATTTCTGAATTTTACAGACAGGGAAACAGGCTCAGAAAAGTTAATTATCTTTCCCAAGGTTGCCCAGCTAGAAGGAAGCTAGAGATGAGCCAGGCTTTCCCTGACTCAGGCACCAAGTTAGGGGAATGCAGTTGAATAAGACAGCCATTCTCAGTAGGGCTTCTGTCTTTGGCGGGTAGGGATAGAGTTACAGCTCATGGGCCACAGCTTTCCCCACCTTCAACACTTCATTGAAATCTGGAAGAATTGAACATGTAACATGACTTACTGTGAAGGAAAAGTTGAGAGCCATTATGTCTTTGCTGACTATGGTGGCAAAGGCACTTTCTCCCCTGCTTCTGTTTCACCAGCTAATCAGCCTTTTCACACTCAGTACATCTTTCCTTTGCTTCATAACTTTGGCTCATTCGTTGTTCTTTATACCTTTATTATCTTGTGGGTTTTTTCCTACACTTCTTAACTTCTCTCTCTACACATTGAACAGTTCTTTCATATTCCACAGACTGAGAATCTGCTGGACTGGGCCCATTACCATTATCTCCATATAGATAGAACTTTTGTGCCAGTCCACTCCAGTAGACCACTGGGAGGCCTGTAGATTGGATGCCACATCAAAGGCTGGGGGAGCAGCCTTCGTGGTATTATATGGTGTCCTCTGTGTGAGGAACTGGATAAACCTGTCTCATAAGAAAGAGCCTGTTGAGGATCCTGTGGGCATGGATTGTTTGGTTCCGAATACAGTGCAGTACAGTCTCGTGCTATGTGACATTTACTGAAAGGTCTCTGGGAGTCTGGGTCGTGTATTTCTTCATATGTAAAACTAGAAGGGCGATTTAAATTCCCTGACTTTTCCCCCTGGTTGTTTGTAGAGTTTAGTCTTTGATTTAGACAATAAGCTGGAATGTATGTCTAGCATATCTGACCTTTGTTGAGTTAGATAGAGCTACCTCTATTTCTGCCAGGGTTGAAATAGAATTACTATAATGACCCATTGCAGAAGCCCCTTCTGGCCTTCCTGGTTTGATAACCCATCACCTCCAGATTATTTAACTCCTAGGTAATCTCAAGACAGTTGGAATTAAATTCTGGAACATAATTTTCTAATGTACTTGGCTGGAAATGTTACCAGGGCACCTAGGATTAAGTAAGGGGAGAGACAAGGTAACAGGTTAAGCAGGAAGTTGTTTCTTGTACGAGGGTGATTGTTAGCAGAACATACCAAAGTAAGAGAAATCAACCCCATTATTGCCAGATACAAAAAGCAGGTGTTTCACCAGTATGGAGGGTCTGGGCTGCAGATATGGATAAGTGGGCTTATGGGGGCCTGGTTGAGTTTATGGGGGCCTGGTGCAGTCCAAAGTGTTTAAACCATCTAAGTCCAGTGTTGTTTTGTAGTTCAGGCAATTAATGCACTATAGTCACTGTTGGTTACAGTTCATACCTGGAGGTTATAGGGCCAGTTGGAGAGCTGGGGAAGAACAGAAGCACAAATAAGCAAATCACAGTGACATGAGAATGCCAAAGGAAATTCAGGGATAGGGAAAGTTCATGTTTCCTTGGTGGTACTGAGAGGAGAAAACAAAGGATTCATTTGTAACATAGCATTGTAAGGTCATCAGCTTTTCAGCTCTCCATTCTGCCTTCAGTTCACACTGGAAGGTGAACATTAACCACATGTGGTAATGCCGACCATTTCTGGCAATTACCTCTCTTTCATGATATTACAGCTGAAGATCTCCAGGGATGGACATTCCACAAACTGTGAGAATGATACATTCAATTTTTTGAGTAACATTTTACTTAGACCATTTCCTTGTACCATCATTGACAATTCTCCTGTTACATACTGTGAGGTAGTTACTTAGTTTTTTCTAGAGAGCTTGAAGAATTGTGGAAAGAGCACGGCAGTGGTTTGAAGCCTAGGGCCATGACTTACAAGCTTTGAGACTTTGGACAGATCAATTCACTTCTTTGAATCAGTCTTTTCTCTAAAATGGGGGACAGTGTCTGCTTTGTAGAGCTCTGAGAATTAAATAAAATAATCCAGTGCCACGTGCCATGTCTAACACTTAATAATTACCAAACACCGAAGACATCTCTTCTGTGCAGCATCCCTCCCACACACTCAGTGTGTCTTCTCACCTACTCATGCTTCATCTCCTCAATTAGTTTAACACACACATCCCTGCTTATTTCAGTAAGTTCTCAGTGTCTGTCCATTTACGAAATTCTCCACGTACCTATTATTTCTATCTTTTGGAGCAACATGGAATCTCATGTTTCTATCTGAGTTGCAAATTTTTAATTTTGCTTTTGTTCTTGCAAGCTAAGGGTGTATTTGTTATTTTAATTTAAGCATCAAGTCATTTGGTCGATTCATATTAAGCTGGCAATCAACTAACTACAACCCCTTGCTTATTACCCCTTCAGTGACCATCAGCTTGGTTTCTCCTGTTTAGAACTTTGTACAGTTGATTATTTTTTTCAGTCTCATTTTAAGATTCTCCCTTTATTTGTGTGGGTAGTTACCATGCTGGTTATAAAGACCATGTAGTAACATGCTAAAGCTTTCTTAAATTTTAAGAGATACAAAACTGTATGTTAAGGTTATACCTTTAAAAAACTCATACAGAGAAATAAATACTGAAAGGAAATACCCACTTGAGGACCTAAGACATGCACGGGTAAGAAGACCCGTGTCTTCATTAGGGAAGGGAGCAGTGTGTGGAGTGCAGGCTCCAGAGTTGACTGCTTAGATTCAAATCTCACCTCTTCTACCTGTTGTTGACTGTGTTTGATCTTGGACCTGTTATTTAATCTTTCTGTGCTTCAGGAGATGATAGTAATAATGACTTCATAGGGTTTCTGTGAGGATCAAATAAAATAATACAGATAGAACATAGTAAGTGTCCTATGATGTTGTATATTTTGGTGAAATAGCTTCAAACTACGTACCAGTTTGTAAAGCAATTTATTTGCCAACATTAATTAAGTGCTTGTGAGTCAGACATTGTGTTAAGGGCCTAGGATAAAATGATGAAACAAGTTTTTGCCCCTGAAGGAGCTTAATGGTAGGGTTATGTATAGGCTACTAAAAGACAGAGAAAAGGAATTTAATCTTGGGGAGAGGGTCATCTGAGATAGGTTTCAAAAGATGAGTGGGAGTTAGCCAAAAAGGAGAAGATATATGGTTTGTTCCATGCATAACAAGCACAGAAGAGGTGAGAAGTAGTATGTAGTAGGTAAGGAACCATGTGCAGATTACATGACTGGGGCAAACAATAGAATGGGAGATGAGCCTGGAGAAATGGGCAACGGCTAGATCATAAGGCACCTTATGCAACATTTGAGACAAACATAGACTGCCTCTTGGAGGGAGTGGAGGTTTCTAAAGATGTTAAGCAGGGAAATTATCAGGAAGCAAGGAAACTTAGGTTAGATAATCCAGGTAAGAGATAATGAAGACCTGAACTAGCAGTAATGATGATTACAGTGATAAGAGGGGAACTTGAGCATAATTAAGAGGCAAAGTCACATTATTGACAATGTGATGGGGAGAATAGAGAAGTTTAAGGATGATGTTCAGTGGATGGGTGCTCTTTCAGGTGGGGCACTTTGGGATGGGGAGAAGGAATGGATGGGCTCAATTTTGTGAATGTGACACCTTAGCTGGATTTTGAAGTAGAAGCTTTGAGAGGTGAAGGGTGGAAAGAAAGATTTGGAAAACCATGTAAAGAGGCAATTCCATCTGGGAGAATATATAAAGCAGCAGTTCTTAACCCTATTAGAACATTGAATTACCTGGGGAGCTTTTAAGCAAAATACTGATGGTCAAACCCACCTCTGAAATCTCTGACTTAGTGGATCTGGAATGGTGTCCTGGTCATCTACTGGTTTTTGTTATTGTTTTGTTTTTGTGTTTGTGTTTTTGTCAGTATGTGCTTTTAAGTTGTGGCAAAATAAACATAACAAAATTTATTATTTCAACTATTTTCAACTGTACAGTTCTGTAACATTAAGTACATTCACAGTGCTGTCCATTTCCTCAACTTTTTCATCATCCCAAACAGAATCTCTATACCCATTAAACAATAACTCCTCATTCTCCCTCTTCCCCAGCCCCTGGCAACCTTTTTTCTATTTTCTGTCTATATGAAATTAGCTACTCTGGGTATCTGATATAAGCATAATCATAATATATGCCCATTTATATCTGACTTCTTTCACTTAGCATAATGTTTTCAAGATTCATCCATGTTGTGGCATATATCACATCACTTTCTTTCCTTTTTACAGTTGAAAATATTTCATTGCATGCATTTACTGCATTTTATTTATCCAGTCATCTGTTGATGAGTAGTTGGGTTGCTTCCACCTCTTGGCTATTGTGAATAATGCTGCTATGAATGTGGCTGTACAGGTATCTGTTTAAGTCCTGCTTCCCATTCTTTTCAGCATATAAAAGTGGAACTGCTAGACCATGAGGTAATGCTGTATTTTTTAAAAAACTCCCCAGGTTATCTTTAAATAATGCAGCTATGGCTCAGAACCTATGGTATAGAACAAGGGCACTTAATCTGGAAAGTCCATGAATGGTCTTAGTGGGTTTGTGACTTCTTAAGAGAATAGTGTGCTTTATTTTAGTTACACACACACACACACACATGAATAGTGTGCTTTATTTTAGTTACACACACACACACACACACACACACACACACACACACACACATGATTTCCGGTTTGGCTTTGATCAGATTCTTAGGGCAGTACATAACTCCAAAGTGGTGCTAAGAATCACTATAGAATCTAATTTTAAAATAGACAAAGATTTGAATAGATACTTCTACAAAGAAGATATACAATGACCAAATAAGTACATGAAAAGCTGCTCAACATTATTAGTTATTAGGGAAATGCAGGAGGTTGGAAAATAAAACAGTGTCTCCACTTTGGAAAGCAATTTGGCAGTTAAACAAAAAGTCCCCATAAGACTTATCAGTTCCATTCCTGGGTGTATATCCAAGAGAACTGAAAGCATATATCTATGTAAAAACTTTACACAGATGTCCACAGCAGCATTATTCCTAATAGCCAAAAAATAGAAACATCTCAAATGTCCATCAACTGATGAGTAGATAAATAAAATGTGGTATACTCATACACTGGAATATTTGGCCATAAAAGGAATAAAGTATTGATACGTGCTACAATATTGCAGAATCTTGAAAACTTTGTGGTAATTGAAGCAAATGAGACACACAAGGCCACATTTAATATTCCATTTATGTGAGATGTCTAGACCAGGCAGATCTGTAGAGACAGAATATTGTAGTGGTTGCCAGAGCATGGGAAGAGAAGGGGATGAGGAGTGATTGCACGGTGGATATGGGGCTCTTTGGAGTAATGAGATGTTGTGAAGTTAGATATAGTGATGGTCGCACAATTCTCTGATTAGACTAAAACCACTGATATGTATGTACACATTTGTTAAAAGGGTGAATTTTATGGCTTGTGAATGATACCTCGATAAAGCTGTTGTAAGTTATTTTAAAAAGAAGATGAATGAGGAGAGGATTGGGCTGAGATTGGGGTCTGGGTAACTCCAAAGAGGAAGAGCTCATAAAAGAGATTGAAAAAGAATACTTGAGCAGTTTAAGAGGAGGACGGGACCTCTACAGTGCTCTATCGCGGAAGCCCTGGAACAGAGGGATCCAAGGAGGGATCCCGGGGTTGGGGGATGCAGGATGCGATCATGAGTAACAAACACAGCAGGGAGGGTACGCCAGAGTTTCTGTAGGTTTGGCATTTGAGTCTCATGGAAGACTGGGGATGGCAAATGCAGTGGAGTGATGGAGGAAGGTGTACTTGTTTTGGATCATGAAGCGAATGGAAAGGAATAGGAATAAACTACAGGCCTATATTCCCTTATTTGAATCTCAGAATTCAACAAACTCTGAAAATGGTAAGGTTTTTATAACTCATCTGGCAGTAAAACCTGACCTGAATGAATGTGAAATGATTTATAATCTTCACTTGACCCACTTAGTGTGAATATTCATACATTTTACTGCAGAAATTATACTAAATTCGATGACAGAATGCTCCCACAGTCTCTGTGGGGATGTTAATAAATATGGTCAATGGTATGTGTTGTTTTTCTAAAATTAAAATATGTCTATCTACCTGAGTCTAAATTTTATGGCCCTCACATGTTTTGAGTAAGGGAGCATAGACTTGTAGTTCTTGGGCAGGTCTAGATGTGAAGGGAAGATGGGACATTGGATAATTGCTAGAGAAGGATTCATACTCAAGGGACATTGTTTTTTTAAAGGATGGAAATAACCCAGTATGTAAGTTAAAAGTACAGAGGAAGACGTTGAAAATTTGGTAAAGAGAAGCTTGGAAGCTAAGTCTCAGAAAAGGTGGGGAAGGGAACTAGGAAGTGGGGTTGGAATGTTAGTGTTACAGGTGGGGTATCACCCATCCTGTGAGATCCATTTTTGTAAATAAAGGAAGGGAAGGTAGGTAAAAATCAAATTAAACAGCCAATTGCTGAAGTGGTAAAAGCTGGAAATAACTGTTGGGGTAAATGGAAGTAGCTGACTTGAGAACAATGAAAAGGATTGACAGGCAAAACTGTGGGTCTAAGCTAAGTTAAGAAACCCTGAAATGTCCATATGGCCATTCTACCTCTTAGATGTATGGTTTTCTCCATCAGTGCTCAGCTTACCACTTAAAGGAGTGGAGAAATCTTGGGACTGTATAAAGTTCTGTAGAATGAGTTCTGTGAGGGGCATCTGTGAAAGGGACTGAGGATGGTAGGGAGCTGGTGGTGGTTCCAGCAAGGTCAGGAAGGAAATGAGATGAGCACAAGGGACAGGGGACTAGAATTCTTCACACACTGAAGGCCAGTTAGGTAGGTTATCTAGGAGGAAGACAGTAAGAAAGCTAGTACACTAGGAGGTTGTGGGCAAAAAGTGGCATTCAAGTGACAGGAGTTCTGGGTGATAACAAGGTTCAGGGTGTGATCATAGGAGGCAGTAGCTGAAGTGACAGAGAGGTGAACTTTGCTGTAGTTGAGATAGATGAGGGGCTGTGAGGATAGGTATTAGCTCATCCACATAGATTTGAGATCAGTCAGATGACCGAATTTGGGCTAGAGAGGAAGTCAAACTTTTTAGTATGTGTGGAAGATTAAGTGGCATGTTGGTGAATCTCAGACCAGGTCATAGAAAGAGGGTATTTTGTGGCGTAGGTTTCAAAGGAGCAGATTTTTTTTTGTTAAATTACAAAGAAGTAGGTTTTTATATACCTGGCTACCCTTGGAGTGGAATGGTGCTCTGGTAGCTGCTCTGAGGAATGCAGAGATGTGAATCCACGTCCTGTCCCTGGTATATGTGTAATGAGAGAACAAGCAGCTTCCACAAGGATTGGGTTATAGGGGAGGCTGTCAGGGGAGCCAGCAAGCGCAATATTCTGTAAGTGGGTAACATGTGGGAATGAGTTACTGCAGAGTAAGGACTTCAGAAGGCATAGGATGGAGTAGAATTGTTACAGGTTGTTTTGGGGAGAAACACAAGACAGAATAAGAATAATGGGTGGTGACAAATGTGAGAGAATTTACATCTTTACTCAAATCGGAATGCTGAATATACTGCAGCAAAGTGATACTAAGGGCTTTTCCTTTTCTTCCTCCTCTTCTTTTTTTTCTTTAATTGGGTATTTGTAGGTGTTCACATTATTTTAATAATACAAAAATGATGTCATCATGATGGTTTGGACCCTTTGTTCTGGACTGCTAATAATACTAAGGCTTTTTAAAAATAAATTTTGTCATCAAACATGATAGCTATTCTCTGTGTCTTCTCCCTATCTGTTGAACATATGCATTTTTCAAGTTACCAATTTAAAAAATAAACTAGGCTAGACTGGAGAACTTCTCTTTGTTTATAATAATCAGCTAATCAACACCAAGTATAGTGGTCTCCCTGCCTTGGCTAGTTCTCCATTGTCACCCAGCCTCGTAGTTCTAAATGCTGCTCTTCCTTTCCCATCAGTGCTGGGGAGGCTTCTGCTCATCACCTGAGTTCCTTCTTCAAGGGATTCTGTTTGAAGCCAGGAAATGCATATTTATTAAAGCTCCTTGGGTGACTCATTAGCAAAATGTGGGGACCACCAGTGAAACCCACATTTTGCTTTCATCTCCACAATACATTATGTCAGATGCCTAGCACACTTGAACATACGGTACTGTGTCTATGCCATATATCTCACTCAACATTCTCTTATCTAAGAACAAAGAGCTTATAAACATTTTTAAGATATTTAATTATTGCATAAGTTTGAATTATAAAATAATATGCCATAACCTTCAAACTAGCAAAGTATTTTTTATTAAAGTCTCATTGATATGCAATCTTACGAAGGTTTCACATGAACAATATTGTGGTTTCGACATTCACCCACATTATCAAGTCCTCACCCCCCATTTCAGTCAATGTCTATCAGCATATTAAGATGCTGTAGAGTCATTACTTATCTCCTTCATGCTGTACTGCCTTCCCCGTGACCTGCCTATATTGTGATTGCAAATTATAGTGCCCCTTAATCCCCTTTTCCCTACCCACTCACCCTCCTCAACCCTCCCCCTTTGGTAACTGCTAGGTCCCTTCTTGGAGTCTGTGAGTCTGCTGCTGTTTTGTTCCTTCAGTGTTGCTTCATTGGTATACTCCACAAATGAGTGAAATCATTTAGTACTTGTATTTCTCCACCTCACTCATTTCACTGAACATAATACCCTCTAGCTCCATCCATGTTACTGCAAATGGGAGGATCTGTTATGGCTGAATAATATTCCATTGTGTGTACCACATTTCCTTAATCCATTCATCTATTGATGAGCAGGCACTTAGTTGTTTCCATATCTTGGCTATTGTAAATAGTGCTGCAGTAAACATAGGGGTACTAGTAGAGTATTTCAAAAAATCATATCACTTATTACTGTTCAGTTCTTGTGATGTGGAAGCTCGCATACCCTGCGAAGGTGATTGTAAACTGATGCAGCCTTTTTGGAAAACCCGTTGACAACAGTGTACCTGAATAGACTTCAATATGGTCATATCCTTTGATCTAGTAATTACATTTGAGACTCTGTTGTACTGAGACTATTGAATATGGTGAATCAGGAATGTGGGTCAGTATATAAAAGATATTTGTCACAGTTTTATTTATAGTAGTAAAAATTGGAAGCTATTTAAATGATTGTAGAAAATAGTTAAATATATTATGGTATCTTCCTATGATGGAATATCACAGAGTCACTAAAAATTATGTTTATAAAAACTTTTCCATTTAATATGGAAAAATACATCAAGAAAAAAAGCACCTGTGAAATCGTATATACAGTTTGTTGTTAATTGTAAATGTACACAATACAATTTAAAATGCTGGGCCAAATTTTTTTTAAGTTAATGGTGATTCTCTGGGTGGTAGGAATATATGTAATTCTTTAGCATTTTGTATTTTCCAAGTTTTTTACTATGAGAGTGTATTTTATTAAGCAAAATAATATACCTTTAAAAAATAGAATTCTTATTCTAATCTCTTTGGCAGAAAGAATAAGGAAAATTCAGTTGGGATGAATTTTTAAAGAAATCATTCTTTTTCATAATAATTGCCAGTGTATTTTCTAAATACTTGGCAAGCCATCCATTTATCTCTACTATTTTTCCAGGTTATCAGTATCAGGCTTAATAGTTTGTGGGACCTATTGTTGGGTTTTCTGTTTTTTATTTTTAAAATAACAGCTTTATTAAGATACAATCCACATAAGGTAAAATTCACCCTTTCAAGTGTAAATATGTGGTCTTGAGTTTATTCACAAGTTGTGTGACTATCACCACTTTCAAGTTTCAGAACATTTCATCAATCCAGAAGCAAACGCTGTACGCATTAGCAGGCACTCCCCATTTCCCTTTCCCCTTAGCCCCTGGCAATCACTTACCTGCTTTCTCTTTGTATGGATTTGCTAATTCTAGGTAGTTCATGTAAATGTAATCACATAGTGCGTGGCCTTTTGCACTAGCTAGTCTTCTGCTTCTCCCTACACTGCCAGGAATGTCATCTTTACTGCTACCAGGCTAATCTTTCCAGCAAAACTGATTTTACCACCTCTGGCTCTGAAAACTTTTCATTGTGCCCATGGTTTATTAAATCTACAAGAACTGCAGGAAAGATCCATACTCATTCTAGCATTTAAAGTTTTCTAAATTTAACTCCTTTCAGAGTTTTCTGTATTTTCCATATTCTACACAGTAGGTACTTAACTAAATATATGGTGAATAAATGAATTCAGTGAATAAAATGTACCCTGCCTTATCTCTCCCTTACCTTCTCCCTCAGAGAAGAGAATAATTTCTTTGAGTTAATAAGATTGCAGATCACTGATGGGGCAAGAAAATTTCTCTGAAGTTTGGGGCAGTGGTAAACCTCAGCAGGCATCAGGTGGCAGCGCGCACTGATTGGAGTGCGGTGCAAGGCGCCCAGGTTCCTTATTCAGTCTGGTTGGGCTGGAGCCCAAGGGTGCATGTTTGACGGCTCCTAGGGGGCACTCTCAGAACCACAGTTCTAGGGCTGCGCTGGCCTACGTAGGGCGCAGTCAGCATCATAACCAGGGCCTGTCAGGAGGACAGGGTGACGAGGCAAAGCTCCAGACTACCCGGCGGTAGAGTGCCTCCGCCGAGCAGCCTCGCCCCGCAGCTGAGGCGCAGCCTGCTCTTGACGAACTGCGCCCCTTTGCTGCCTGCAGGTGTCGCATATTTTCGCACCAGCCCTAGCTTCACTTTGAAAAATTGTACCCATTCTTCAAAAACTAGCTCGGGCGTCCACAAAACCTTTGCCAAGGCTCCCCAGAGCAATAAGTAATAACCCCTACTGTAGCACTTCATAGTTTTCATATGTTCTGTATTTCACGTTAGTTAATTCCATACTTGATTTTTCTTCCTAAATCTTTGATTTCTTGAGATTAAGTTCTGTTTCTTAGTGATTTTATTGCAGTGTCCATGGAACACAGTAATTTGCCCTTAGCAGCTACTTAATAGTTAATCATTTAATAGTTAAGCACAGTTGAACATCACAAGGAAAGAAATGTAAATAGATTTTTAAATTAAAACCCTATAATTTAGGTTACATTTTTAATAACAAAAAGAGACCTGTATTAATTTAGAAACTTAACCTCATATAAAACCTAATTGTACGGAACCTGAATGTGTTTTTGCCCTAAGTAATAGTCATTGCTCTAGGTTTGGAAACTTTGGCTTTAAGCAAAGCACCAGAATCATATGCCTGTGTTAGGAAGATGGTATGTATTTTGCTTTCTTTAGGAGCTATCTCAGTTTTCTTCATATCATCTAGTCCAGCTGGAACCAGGGTTTGAGTTTCAGCTTAATGAATTCTTATCCTTTTGGTTTCAGGACCAGACAAAAGGAATATAATATAATTAGCTGTCTCTGAGGTGTCAAGCAATTATCTTAATTTTTTTAAAGTTTCATTTCATGCTTATTACTTGCCTCTTATAGCTAAATAAGGTGCAGCCGTCTTAATAGATTAATCCATAGGTGTAGATTGTACAGAACAATTATTCTCAGTGCAAACACGTTTTAAGACTAATAAAAAAACAGGTGGAGAACAATGCATTCTACAATAGGAGGAATTTGCTTTAATCTTTTCAATGCCAATTCTGGACCACTTTTGTTTAGTCCATAAATTATTATTTGTAACACACTTGAAGCTCATTTGGGCTTCAGTGTATATTAAGTACCCAAGGGTAACGAATCTACCTTTCTTGAGTTACATTTTTAGTCTCACAAAATGCAGTAATTCTCCATCTGAAGCTGTAAAGAGGAGAAAACCCTCCATTTACAGTTCTCTGGGACAACTCTGTGCTCTTCACAAAGTTGTCAAAGCTAGAAGGCTTGCTGGCCTCTGGTCCTGCGGGCGGAGGACTGGGCTCCATTGTACAGACTCAGTAATAGCAGTATGTTGTACTCTACTGAAAGCTGTGTGTGTCCCAAGTGGGAAACCTAAGCTGAAACATACATCTCTCCTAACCTACAGTATGGTTACTTTCGATGATTTCCAAAATCCAACATTTGAGAGAGAGAAAAGTGGATAGAGGAAGTGTTTTGGCTCATATTTTCATATGCCAAGGTGATTTTCAAAAATTTTTATTTCAGGTAATGAATTCTTGTAAATGACTTTCTAAACTCTAGTAATTCTCAGTAAATCATTCTGTAGGTGTGTGTTATTCCCAAATAAAAATGCTTAATTTGGCATATTTTTATAAGACCAAATTGGATTTTTTGGGAGGAGGGGAGAGACTCTGTTGATCCAGAGCAGGCTTGTTCTATTTTTAATGGCAGCCATTGCCTCATAGCAAATACAGTTTGGAGTTATCGTAACGATCTGACCAAAAGAAAGTTTGTAGGAATTCATATGGTGAAAAATGAATCAGAGGTCTTCCCACTGAACAAGTTTTTCCTCCTTGCTCATTTTCCATTTCTGTAGAAGAGTGGTAGAGAACAGAGAAAGGGCATTAAACAGAGTATTTCAGAAAAAGTCTTTTTATACAGGTTTCCCCTAGTAAAGAAACAATTTAAACTGCTCTATGTACCTTATTTTTTCTCCAGTCCCATTTAATTTGTATCCTCTACTTTGCCCCTGGGACATGCTTAAAGTTTTGCCCCTTTTTTGTTCTCCTGTGTTGATTGCAGATAGAGAACTCATAAGAAAGTTTCAAGTTAAATGATTGTAAATGAGAAAAAGGAGGAAGAACAAGTGTCTTAAATCTCATCTTAGGCCCCCAGAAGCTAGAGTGGGAGGCAGCAGTGTGGGCCTGCCTGGGGCCCATGCAGGACTGGCTCAGGGGGTGGTGGAAACCGAGAGAATGCTCCGGACCCTCTCTGAGAAAGAGGGAACTACTGATGCAGGAGAAAGGAGTGCTGCTTTATTCTTATCTGCATGGGCTGGGGAACAAGTAGAAGAGAACCTTCAGTTCTTCCTGGTGGAATCTAAGCAGGCTTCACAAAGACGGCAGCATTTCAGCTGAGCTTGAAGGATAAGATTATCCTGAAGAAGAAGAGCAATTTTAGTAACTTTTATTGGAAGACTTGTGATTGGGTATTTTTCTTGCTTTAAAAGAGTCACATCAGTAGGAGAGAAAACATGAGAGTTTCCAAAGTTAATGAATATGATTTAGTATTCTCACACAGAACTTAGGGTAAATTTGGAGAGATTTAAGTTGGGTGTAATAGTTTTAGTAGTTTGGAAACTGCTGTAGAATATCCCTCGGTTTACCCAAGGAAATAGTTTATACTTTTAATTTAATTGCTAATACTCATTGGTAATAGGAGGTTCAGTTTCTCATTTCATTCATTTTATTTACTGTAGGGAAGGTTTGCCTCATTTTATACAACATTCTTCCTGAAAGTAAGCATGTAAATAATGTGTGCATTTATCACTAGCATTCCAGATTGCTGGTTATTTAAAAGAATCTCTTTTGGGTTTGTTTTGTTTTTTTCCAGCAGCACAGTGAAGTTTCTTAACTTTTCTTCCTCCATTCCCCTCCCCCCCTTCCTCTTCCTTCCTTCCTTTCTTTTTTGTAAACTCATAAAAGTCATGTGTTGAAGGGAGATTTGGAAAATACAAAAATTAAATTACACCCTTAGTGCCCATACTTCTAATGTTTTGGTGAAATTTTTCCAATTCTTCCCTGTAAATTAATTTTCCTCTGCATCTGATTATTTCATAAACATTTACATGCTCTTAAATTAAACCTATAGTATAAATTATATTTATTAAGTAAGCCCTTATTTGGTGCTAGTCACCATTGTATGCCGTTTACATTTCATGCTTCCAGCAGATTTCAAAGGTATGTATTATTATTTCTACAGTTTTACAAAAGGAAGAAACTTAGGTCCAAAGAGGTTAATTAACATAATTAACATAACTAATATGTGGAATTCCAGGGATTCCAAACCAGAGTTGACCTTATTTTTTACTATTTCTCTACTCTCCCTTTCCTCACTAGAATATGAGAGTTATGGACAAAAGACTTCATAGGTTTTGTTCATTGTTATATCCCCAATACCTAGAACTGTGCATTGCATATAATAGATATTCAATAATACTTGCTGAATAATTAAATGACCACCGTCTGGAGGTTAGCTCTGTATAAATTCTGATTTTCTTAATTAACCACCCTTGAGACTGATAGGCTGGAGAAATCACACGATCTGTATTCCCCTCTGCAGATCCCAGGACAGCCATTGCTATGCCCCTGGGTGCCAGGCTGGTGGGCCGCTGCAGTGCACCCCACACTTTGGCACCCTTGGTGATGGTGCATGCCTGTCAAGAGTCGCTGCTTGTCAGAACTGGTTTGTGTCAGTTATACTTGTAATTGCATAATTTAATTAAGTATTATGTAACTGATGAAGTGTGAGTTTGAAAAGAAACATATTTCTATGAAAACTAAGATGAATGCTTTGAAAAACTCAATCATATGGACGAAAATCAAGTGGGTATATGTAACACATCTATAAAAGACTGGGAAAATAAAAAATTTTTGCCTCATAAGCACTTACAAGAAACCTAAGTGTCTGTGAGTTCTAGTTCTATTTTAAATTAAAAAAAAAATTGGAAATAGTAGATAATGCCTCAATGATAGGTATGATTTGCAAAATGAAATGTTACATGGAAATGGATACTCATGTATATTTTTACGTTTAAAGTTGAAATTACATGATTAAATAGTAGGTACCACTTTCTATAATTGCTCTTAATATCCGACTTTTAAAATTAATCACTGCTCTGATTCTATAGGAAAAGAAGGCTTTTTCAGTTTTGAATGAAACTCAGTATTGTTGGTGTACCAGAGAAAATTTCTAGTTGGTTTTGTGATTTTAATAACTTCATAATAAATTCAGTAATAATAATAATACTTCATTTCCCTTCAGGGAATAGTAGCTTGTGAGCTAAGGTGTGATTTCCTTTTGCACTAGAATATGAGTTGCAGGAGGATGTGCACATTTGTCTGTTTTGTTCATGGCTCTGTGTCCAGTGTCTCCAACAGTGTCTAGTGTGTTGAATGAGTAGGTGAATGATTCTTAAGTATATACATTATTTACAGAAAGAAGTGTTTTGCATTTTACAACGACACTGCTACATTTTTAGCAAGAGTGCTTTCAAATTTGTATTCACTGTTTGGATCAAATTAAATCGAGTATATTGCTTTCTATAATATACCTTAGTTTTCTCTTTATGGAAAATACTAAAGTATAGGAGCTGTAGTGCTTACATTGCAGTGGTTAAGACATGTATTATTTGGATTCACTGAATGAGCTCTAAAACTTCCTAAATGTGTGGTCTTGGCCAAGTTGTTTATCTGTTTACCTCAGTTTCCTCATCTGTAAATGGTGATAAGCACATGTAGTTAGAGGAACTAAAGATGTTCATGTATGTGGAGAATGCCTACCTAGATAGCAGGAAGTCAGTAAATGATAGTTATTATAATTACACCTGGGTTTGACTCCTGACCAGTCGTTCATTGTCTGTGTAACTTCGGCATATTGCTCATGGAAACAGATCAGAGAGATTAGATAATGAGTGTGTGTGAGTGTACATTTACATATATATGGACATATGAAGGTAGAGATTTTTAAACAAAAAAAATATGCAAAGTGCTTAACTCATAAGTGTACTCAGTACGTATTAGCCAAAAAAACCCCCCAGCCAACAGATTATATAATAAGCAAGAAGGCTCTTATTTACTTACTTACAAACTTTTTACAACTAGAATAATAAAAATACTCTTTGTGTACTTACAGACGGTCTTGCCCTTGTCATTTCAGTAAGCTTTTCTTTTAAATTAGGAAGTTTTTAAAGAATCTATTCATAAAGATATTTATAATGGGTTTGAGAATAAAGAAAGATAAAGATTTAAATCTGGACAATTTATGTAACTCAGACACAAACACTAAATTGTAGCTCTTGGTTTGATGACTTCTTTCAAGAATACTAAGCCTTCAGTGAAAACAGATTTTCCAAATATTAAATAAAGACTAAGTACACCCTGCCTGAAGGGGAGGGAATTGGTTACATTATGCAAGGACTGCAGCTTCTTCCCTCAATGTTTTCTCATCTGAGGCCTTATTAAAACCTCCTCTTGCTATTCCTGGCCTTATTAGCACTGGCTGACGTCACTGGATATATAAGCAGTCCAGTGACTGGCTATATTAAGGAATTTAGCCTATGAGAATTCAGAAAGTAGAAACCATCTTAAACCACTGATGTCAGACTAGACATTTTCCCCTTGTTGGTAATGATAGTTTAGCACAGCTCTCTGCTACTTAGATATTCTGCACTGAATTTTGCTAAGATAGGACTTGAAGAGTGGATTTTTTCCTTCTTTGAGAGAGAAGTAGATGATGAAAATGTTATAGCAAAATATTTGGGTAACCAGCACACATGAATTTAGCCATTTATTTGATTATTGCAGCATGTGTTAAAGAGCTGCTGCTGCCCATTTGCAGCCTAATGTGTTTATTACCGTCTTCCCAATGGCATCTTCAAGTGTCTTTCAGCTAAAAAATTCATGAGTATTATTGGCTTTCAGTCAGAAAATGGAATATGTCTTCTAGTTACTGTCTAATATACCACTTTAAAGCCATTATACAAAAGTAAATCTGAGAGCAGAGCATATTGAAAAGGAAGGAATTTTTTAGCTTAAACATTTGTTTATACACTGTTATTACTGTTCCATGGATTAAGAAATAGCATGAAAGAAGGTAGGTGCTGAAGCCATTTTACCTGGAGAAAGAATTGGCTCTGTCCTTGTCTTTCTTTAATCCTGTATGCAGCTATAAGCTATTAGTGTTTTATTATTGAAAAACCGTATCCTAATAATAACACTTTGTGTTTGGCTTATTGCAGTTAATACAGAAGTCAAATATACAGTTAGTTGCTTAGAACTAGTGAAGTTAAACTGAGAATCTTTCCAAATAAGATGCCATTTATTCTGGACTTATATAAAGAGTCTTCTAAAACTTTGCAATTTAACCATTGTCATTGTATGAATTAAGTGCAGTTTTATGAGTCTGAATCTGTAGATACATATTATATTATGTGAGATAAATTTAAATTATATTTTATGAAAAGCAAGAAACAATACAGTGTTAGATAAAGATGAAGTTAAGAGTGTTCTTATGGTCTACTAAAAAGAATAATAATACTTGGGGAAAAACAATACACTGTTTTACCTGCTAATATTTATTGCTGAAATAATTGTCAAGCACCTTCTATCACTGTTTAAATGCATTACTTGTTTGCCAGTGGAAAGAAAGTTTGATTTTTCTGTGTGCTTTTATCTCTGCATTTGGTAAATCTGCATAGTTCTACTTATAGTTGTATGTGTGATGCTCCTTTGTTAATTTGTATGAATCCAATATATCCTTACATAATCTGTATTTACTGCATATAGTATTTATTTAACTCTTGCAGAAAATTGTTTTGCCATCGTAATGTTTGCTTTGGGTAATTTTGCCTAGTTGACACTTTGTAAAGAGGTTTCAGCCCCCTCTGTAAATTTGATATCATTATCTCAGTATCATCTTACAACATCCGATGTTTGTCCCACTTTCTGTATTCTACCTTCCTCTGGCATCTACATCCTCAAAGCATGTTTCATTTAAACATTAGGTACTGGTTTTTCTTTAATAGTCAGAGTCTGGCCCAGAAATTTTGCTTTTTAAAATCAAAAGGTCCCTCCTGGAACACAGTATGCTTTGAGGGAGAAATTGTTGCAAGTTCAGAATGTGCAAATGTTTTTGCTTGTGATAAGAATAGTGAATGCAGCAATTAACTGTTGAGGTAGGTTTCTGAGCAGTGGAAGGCTCTAAAAGATTATCCTTTCATAATTTGACAAGAGTAGAGGTAGAAAAGTGGTTAAAGATGTGTGTACGTTTTCAATATTAGTTGAGCATTTCTTATTACAAAGTTTGAGAAGAATCAGACTACAGGTTATACAACAATGTCATGTATCTCATGTAAAGAGAGTCAGAAGGAACCTGGAAGGTCTTGGAATTTGTAGAAGCCTTTCTGGTCTCCTATCAGGATCTAAATGATTTAGCAGCCATCTGCTCCTCATGTAGGTGTTGATAAGAAGTCATTTCAACAGCTCTTTGTATGTCATTTCATATGAATTTCATCTCAAAGTGGGGGGTTTCAAAGAGGGCCTAACTTTGAAAAAACATTTATTGGAACTAGCGATAGAGATTGGATGTTTGATCACTTATTGTGTCTGGATTTCAGTAACAGTATTTTCCTTATTTATTTTTTAACTAAATTTGTTCAGCATGTAGTAAATCTGACAGCTTTACAGGCCTTGTTTGGAAGATGGCCAGTAATGATTTAAAAAATGCACATTATCATTTGCATGAATTCTAGATGATTACTAGCTTCAGTGGTGTGAGACTGTATTGTAAGCAACAGCTTTGTTACCTTACAAGTTATATTGATAAATTTCATGAAAGAAGAGTACATTTTTTATTACATTGAGTTTTAACATTTCATTTTGCTTTCTGTCATTATGCTAAGGATTCAATTGGCATTGTTCATCCCTCCCAGAATATTGTTACTTTAAAAAAAAAAGACATTAGTTCTGTGGCTGCAACTGCTTACTCTTTAGTTCGTGCAAGTTGATATGAGAGGGTATTAGGGAGGGTGTACTGTCATGGTGACAGTAGGACTATTGTTTGTTAAAGTTAACAAGAATGGACAAATTGAAACTTTTTTTCCAGCCTTGTCTTTATACAAGTCCCCAACATCTGGTAGAAACCAGCTTATTCTGAATGACTATAATTACCCTCAGATATGACCCAAGAATTTATTTGTGTCATTCTCAGTGTTTATGATTTACATTAAACAGTTCCAGAATTGAGAGTGAAATGTTCAAGAATTTTAATTTAATGTGAATGTTGAAAACATGTAGAAAGTCTAAGAAACTATTACTTGGGCTTGCTTACAAGTAAAATGTCTAAACCTTCAATACTGCCCTTCAGCATTTTCCATCTCTTACCCTTTCATTGGGAATTAATTTTTAACTTAGATCTACAAAATGCATTTAAACTCATCTGTCCTTATAGTTTTATTTTTGATGATTTTTCTATGCATAAGTGTGGACTAGAGGTCCTAAATCAATCTAATTATCTATGTCTGGTTTTTATCTGTGCACTTGAGTGGGGAAAAATTAATTCACCTAGTCCCACCATACGTTCAGTGTGAAATACTAACACTTGCTGCCAGCCCAGCCTCACATAGGGTGTTAAAAATATCAGTCAGAATCCTCTAGATTAGAGCACCACAGTTCTTCTCTTTGAGCATCTCAAAGAGAAGTTCATCTTTAGTGGATGAACTCAATAAATAACTGTGAACCTCATTAATGGTTAGCTCACTGAAGAGCAGAGCATAAATCCACACGTCTGCTCCAGGATTTCTGCTCCAGGATTACATCTACTTCTGGCCCTGTGGCAGGCAAGAGAGAGGCAAGCAGGAGCCAGAGGCTGCCTATCACCAGCTTCCCCACCTTCCTTCCTGCCTGCCTTGCTCCAACCCTGAATTTGCTCCCTTGCCTTTTTACCCCTGGCAGTCTCTTTTGTTTTCCTGGTGGGTGAGCAGTGACCGATATGGGGCATCACTGTGGCAGGCACAGTGTGTCTGCCTGCCCTGACCTGGCCAGTCCCTACAGACCTCCCCACCTTTTCTCCGTCTGATGGTCTAAAGGTTGGTTGGCAATGTGTGCTGGGTATACATGGCCAAGGAAAATCACTCAGAAAGGGGGACATGAGGTAGACACAGAAAAATAAGCAAGCATATTCATAAGGTTGAAATTTTCAGATGTTGAGGAAATACTGTTTAATGTACCATCACATGATAATAAAAGGGAAAATTGGGCACTCAAATAACTTACTTCAAGAGGAAATAGTGATGTTTTAATGCTACAAATAGAGTGGTTTGTGAGCCAGCCTTGAATAAATACATGTAAAATATAAACAGTGTGCTCAGAGGGTTCTACTGTACTTGGTTGGACCAGAAAATGATAGCTCCTTGCTTCACTCCTTATCTCCTAGTCTCTTTGTTGAAATACTTCAGTGCTGTCCCTTCATGTAAAGTTACAATTATTAGAATATACATGTTGAGACATTTAAAGATAGACAATGCTAATGTTAAACCTGAAATTCAGTCACTTACTTTAATTGTTGAAAGCTTCCTGATCTTTCTGATAATACTCTGCTTTTTAATATACACAGTGATACTTTTGGGGGAAAAACAGCCATTTTCATGAACAAACTTATTGCATCTACTGCTGTATAAGGCATTTTGTTATATATTGAGGGTTATATATATTTTTTTATTAAGGTATCATTGATATACAATCTTATGAAGGTTTCACATGAGCAACATTGTGATTACAACATTCACCCATATTATCAAGTTCCCCAACACACACCATTGCAGTCACTGTCCATCAGTGTAGTAAGATGCTATAGAGGCACTACTTGTCTTCTCTGTGCTATAACTGCCTTCCCTGTGACCCCCCTATACTATGTGTGCTAATAGTAATGCCCCTTAATTCCCTTCTCCCTCCGTCCCTCCCCACCCTCCCTAACCCCTTTCCCTTTGGTAACCACAAGTTCCTTCTTGGAGTCTGAGTCTGCTGCTGTTTTGTTCCTTCAGTTTTGCTTTGTTGTTATACTTGTCTTTCTCTGCCTGGCTTATTTCACTGAGCATAATACCCTCCAGCTCCATCTATGTTGTTGCAAATGGTAGGATTTGTTTTCTTTTTATGGCTGAATAGTATTCCGTTATGTGTATGTACCACATCTTTATCCATTCATCTACTGATGGAATCTTAGGTTGCTTCCATGTCTTGGCTATTGTAAATAGTGCTGCGATAAACCTAGGAGTACACAAATCTTTTTGAATCGGGATCTTGTTTTTTTCAGGTAAATTCCTAGGAGTGGAATTCCTGGGTCAAAGGGTATTTATTTTTTTAGTTTTTTGAGAACTTCCATATTGCTTTCCAAAATGGTTGAACTAATTTACATTTCCCACCAACAGCATAGAAGGGTTCCATTGAGGGTTATATTTTGATGATAAAAATTTACTTAAATTTTTATGATTTATGGAAAGCTGTTTCCCCAGTGAAAATTCCCTAGGTCATTTGTTGAAAGCTTACTTAGACTGGCTAAGCAATGTTTTTTCTTACATGCTGATGACTGAAAACATGGGAATTGTGGTTCCAAGAGAAATACTGAAAGAAAATATTGGAAAGGTATCATCTGAGACAGTTCTGGTGGTCAGGTGATTGCTTCACCCTCTGTCCTTTTAGACCGCCTGCAATCCCTGGCTCCCCTCCCCATTGTTAGAACTCATATGCCTTCCTCAAGGTGCAGCTCAGCCCCTCCGCCATCCCAGCCAGCGCAGGGTGCAGCATTCTTGGCCCTCATGGTGTCGAGGAGTGCATGCCACCCATGTTTACTGATTGGGGCTTTTCCTCTATGCACATATATCTCCCCTCTCCCCTTGTTTGCTTCTTGAGAGCAGTATTCCTCCTCATGCTCCTCTCAGCCCTGAATGTGACTTACAAAATGGCAAACAGGCAGTCTCTGATTGAATCAATGACATTTTGATGAAGGGGAAAGAGCCAAGCCTGGTAAGCACATGCAGTCCAGATTTAGCTGGTTCTCCCACCTGACCTTTGACTGTGTGATTAAAGGAAAATGGCTGATTTGATGAGGAAACACTATTCCATAGTATTTTATTAGGAGTAGGCATGTGTAAGCCTGTGTATAAATCCCACTTCTGCCACTTGCTAATCTTCTCAGCACTCCTGTGTGGTAGATGCTCCTAGTGATCTCCATTTTACAGAATAGGTGATGAAGGCATACAAGGAACTTAAGACTCACAACTATCCAAGCGGTGGAGCTTGGACATGGATACTGGCTTCTCTGCTAAATTGCCTGGTGCATAGTGAGTGCTAAATGAATAATAACTAAATACAGATTATACTTTTTATCAACTCAAATTGTGACCACAGTGCAGGACCTTGGGACTTGGTTACATCGCTCCCACCAGCAGGAAGCTCAGGCATAAGCCTTCAGGATTGTCCCCTCCTTGTGACCTCCTGACTATAACATCCACCATCACCTGATACAGTGTTTCATACTGTACTTACACATGAGTTTCCCCCCCCCAAAAAAAATTTGACTTATTTGTCCCTCAAAATTAGAGTTGAGGCCAAAAGAAATGACTGTGGTGAGCCTGAACTTGCAGCATGATGGGTATGTGACAGCAGTAACTGATCACTCGGAGTGGGGGAGAGTGTTTTCTTAGGCCACCTTCCTCTTGGTCCTTGCTCTTAATGAACCAGTTACTCTCTAGCATCTTCCTTAAGTTCTTGACCTCCTACTGATAGGTCCTTCCCTCCAATTTCCCCAGCTCGAAAGAAGAAAAGCCACTACAGAAAATAAAGGAGAAGGAAGGTGATTTTAGAAGCCACAGGGCTCAGAAAGAAGGGGTAAATTGCAGAGTTGGAACTCTAGCAAAGACTTTTAAATGCTGACTTAAACTTTTTAGGCTGCGTATTTTTTGTTTTGCTAAGCAGTTATTAAGCGCCTTGGGTCAACAACCATCTTCTTTTTCCTCAAAATCTTTTCTAGTACCGTTATGTAGTTCTCTTAGAACTTACCCCTCTATTACACTTGTTCTTTGCATATTGAAATATTTGGATTCTGCCAGTGATGACCAAAGTGAGTGAACACACTGATTCTCTTATGATATGTCCTTTTGTTTTCTTACTGAAAGGGATTCAAGCAGGAGCCAGTAATTCTCTCCCTCCATTAGGGTCAGTAATGTTCTCTGGTTTTTCTTGTTGTTTTTTTTTAGTGCATCGTAAGACATTTGGGATGGCAGCTAGACTCAGCTGAGGGAGGAGAGTTATGGGCAGCAGGATGTGAGAGAGGAAACCAGGGCTGGGAGGTCCCGGAGCGCGTGGAGGGAGGAGCAGTGAGGCAGCTGCTGCAGGACGGGAGGGAGGCGGGAAGGTCCTCTGAGGGGTGTTGCTTACGGAGGCCTTGTGTAAGGCTAGGACGGGGTGTCACATCCACCTGGTCAGGTTTAGAAACATTCACTTACTGGTGTGGCACTGGCTCATCGCAGGGCTGTTTGTCACGGTGAGCTGCGGCAGCACAGACCGCACATTGGCCAAACCCAAAACAGAGGCTGGGAGGAGCCCCTTACGTGGTGCAAGGTCGCGCCGAAACTGGAGGCCGGCCGCAGAGACTCAGGACTGGCAGAGTGTAGTTCATGGTGCTGTTGAAATACAATTCCTTTTAAAGAGTTTGGACCCAGTGAGGTAGGCTTCTTTGCTTTTTAAATGCTAACCTTTACATTTGCTTAACTTTTAGGCAAAGATTTTTTTAAAAGGCAGCCTTTTATTAGAAGTTATGCATGTACATAAATCAGTGTTAATTACAGTTGTCAAGTTTGTGATTAAAGTCAAGTTCTTTTATTGTTGGTAAATTCTTGGTAAACTTTATCATCAGCTTTTCACTCTCCCCCCCCCCCCCCCCTGTTTTCTGTTTTAGTTGCTGATATGTGTTCAAGATGAGTGGAATGGGAGAAAACACCTCTGACCCATCCAGGGCAGAGACAAGGAAGCGCAAGGAATGTCCTGACCAGCTGGGACCCAGGTTGGCTTCTTGCTGAGAAACAGAATCAGTATTGCCCATGAAAGCCACAGCATGCTGCTTCAGTATTTTAGCATTGGTTTTATACCTGGTTCAATATTGTGTTTGATTCTTCTCCTTAACAGTTAACCTTTGAATATGTATTACTGAGCTTACATTTGGATGCTAATCAGTTGCAGATTTTATTACTCTTTACAAGAAGAAAGCCACCTACTTCTGGCATCCCCTGTCTCCCTGAATCTTAAAACAGTTTATTCTATAATTTTGAGTTTTTCACATTTTCCTTTCCTTTAGCTCACAGAATGTCCTAGAAGACTCCATAGTAAAAAGACTTGCTGTTAATATTGTACTGGGTTGGTCCCCCGACCCACTTTTCTTTTCCTCTCTCCTCTCCTCTCTTCTCTTGTCTTGAGTTGGTGACAGAGGTTGTGGCTCTTCAGTGAATACAACAAATAATTTTAAAGCAAGTTCTGTATCATACATTGTGGGTGAAAGTGTGAGTTGTTATAACTTCTATGCAGTGTAATTCAGCAGTATCTGTTAAAATTACAAAATTCATATCCTCTTTAAACTAGCAGTTCCACTTTCAGGAATTTCTGACAATATTCTTTTATACATGCAGAATGATATAAGTATGATATTACTCATTACACCATTGTTTATAATCTCAAAAGATTAGGAAAAACCTAAGTGTTTGTAAGTAGCTATTTAAATAGCTATGATACTCCATAAACTAGAACACAATACAGCCAAAAAAGAATGAGAACACTTCATGGATTGATACGAACAGAATCTCTTAAGAATATTGGTACAGAGAAAAAGCAAAGTTTAGAAAATGTTTATAGGATACTACCATTTGTATAAAAAGGAAGAAAATAATAAGAATCTATATTTGTATTATTTTAGGATAATTAAGGAACTTTAAGAGTTGTTACCCACTTGGGGGATGAGAACTAAGCAAATAGGGACAAAGGTAGAAGAGACAATTCACCCCTTTGATTTAAATATATAAATGATTTTAAAAGTTAAATAAAAACAGCAACATCTATAAATGGAGAGTTAAATGATCAGATGGGGCCACAGTAGGGTAGAGGACTAGGAAAAGTCATTAAGGGAGGAAGAGAAGGAGAAAGAGCAGAAAGCCAGTGTTTATATTCCCTTTCCCTTTTTAGTTGCCAAGCAAAACAAGCCTAATGAATCACCACTGTCCACATCCCAGCCCCAGGCCCCAGGTCCTGTGTATTGCCTCTAGATTCCCTAGTACTTGCTGGCTAACCGTGACCTCCTCAATGCTCAGCAGTTTTACTGGAGGAGGCAGTTTGGTAAGGTGGAGACTATTCCAGGGAGGCACTGCTCTTCTATCAGCACTGTGCTGGTGCCATGCGGTGGGTGCAGCTCTCAGCCACCTGCCTGGTGCACCCCTTTGGAACACAAGTACTCCTTTCTCACCTGTTTGTCACTTACTTATTGTCTTGTGGGAGAGAGTGATGGATGGAAGTAGACGAGGGTAGAGGGGTTCACAGAGGGAATCTGACTCTTCCACCTGTTACAGCCACTCCCTCCCTTTCCCTAGACCTAATAAAGAAGAAACTAGGAGTAAAAATTAGTTTTAGAAAAACCAAATTCTGGTCCCTGCTCTCCTAGTAACTCACTGGGTGATCTTGGACAAATCATATAAAATGGAGGAATTATGTTCTAAGGTTTATTAGTTTATGAAAACAAAACTAATATTTAGAGGCAAATATATGGTAGTCTATTACAAATTACAGAATTGAATAAGTTGGTATTATACACAAGTAACTATTTAAAATACAGAAAGCTGCTACATTGTATAAGTTATTTATTGTATTGTTTGAATGTCATTTAGTAGGCCCTCTACCATACTTCAGTGAAAAATTGTGCATATAGTTATTATCAAGGGGGACTTTTGAGTTTGCTATTTTATCAAATTCAGATGGCAAGATCTTGCCAATTTTTATTTTTTCCTCTCTTCCATTAACTTTTTAAAACTTTAGTTGAACTTAGACCATTTGTTTATATTTTGCATGTCATTCAGCTTGGACAGTTAACAAATACCCTAGATCAGTTTCGCTTTTGTTTCTAGCTGTTCTATGTGTTTGTTTTTTTGTTTTTGTTTTTTTTTTTGCATTATCTATAAAGGCTGTTTTTTGGTGTGATCACTGACATCCTAAAGAAGTCTCTGAAATTATAATAATTTATTTTCATTATTTTTGTATGCTTTACCAAAAATCATTGGAATTTATTACCATTGTAACTAGTTAACATCCCTTTCTTCTTTTACTAGTCCAATATAAATTAAAAACTTTTTATAAATGTTTCACCCCTTTTTCTAAAACATTCCTTTATTTAGTCAACAACAAATACAATGGCCACTTGAGACATGCATTGTTTTAAGCACAGTGGTGAGCAAATCGTCTTGACCATTGTCACTGTGAAATTGACAGTTCAGTGGGAAACATTAAGCACATTGAACAAATGATAATAGTAAATATGTAATTGCAGCCTAGGGTAAGTCTGATTTCAAAAAAACATGCTACATTTAGGGCAAATTCAGTTTTTTCCCCACAAAGTGCAGTTGACCTGTGAACACAGATTAGAACTGCATGGATCCACTTAAATTCAGATTTCTTTCAAGAAACCAATTGTAACTTTTTTTGAGATTGGTGACAATTTGAAAGAACATTTCTTCCCTAGTTATTACACAAATACAGTATGTAATACATATAACATACCAAATATGTGCTAATTGAGTGTTTATATTATCAGTAAGGCTCTCGTGATAGGCTATCAGTAGTTAAGTTTTGGAGGAGTCAAAAGTTATACCCAGATTTTCAACTGTGCAGGGGCTCGGCACTCCTCATCCCCATGTTGTTCAAGGGTCAACTATGTTTATGTGTGTATATAAGTAACTCTTGTTTGTACTCTTTGTATTAGAACTTGTTTAACATGCTTATCTTTTTCAAAACAGCTCTTTTTCAAATTCATAATAAAAACATCTTCGTTCTTTTTAGCCCCAAGAGGAGCACTGAGAAACGTAATCGTGAACAGGAAAATAAATATATTGAAGAACTTGCAGAGCTGATTTTTGCAAATTTTAACGATATAGACAACTTTAACTTCAAACCTGACAAATGTGCAATCTTAAAAGAAACTGTGAAGCAAATTCGCCAGATCAAAGAACAAGGTAAAAGGACTGAATTAATACTTGGGAGAGTTTAGTTGCTTTCTGATTTTCCATGTTTGCGATGTCCCTTCAGTCCCTTCAATCCATTTCTTAGGCTTAAATTATTGATGAGGAAATGATGTCACAGGGCAAGACGAATGCAAGTATCACTTGCAGTGGTTTATAAATAGGCTTTATATAAAATTCAGTGATCCCCAAAGACAGAGGAGGCTTAGGTGAGGCAGGGCGCTGTAACTTTTCATTTAGTAAAACTCATCTAGGTGCCCACTGAGTCTCCTCCCCTACCTTGGAATTTTCATAGCTTGCACAGTAAGTGACTGTCAAAATTTGCAAGTGAGGAGCCAGCTGAAGTCAGGAAGTGAACCACCTCCTGTTTCAGGTAGTCAGCATATTTGATTAAGTGAGTCTCAACTGGCCATGCCACTAGATTAGAATTTCATATCCCGAATGGCAAGAGATTTGAAAGGCTCAAACCTCCAGTCAGAATTCTTTTGTGAAGTTGAAACACAGAACATGACAGATTTCTTCTGGGGTTTTCTTTTTTTCCTGAGATCATTTTCTGTCTCTCTTTGATATTTTTGCCTAGAGAAAAAAAAAACTATGAAAATAGTATTTTAAAAAACACATTGGACTGTGTTGCCAAAAAAAAAAAAAATCCATGTTAGGCAAGTATGAACAGTGTTTCGGTGCTCACGGCCAATATATGCTCTTGAAGTATTCGTATCCTGCTTTCCTTCAGGGCAAGGCTAGGGAGATTACTATCTCTTGCAATCTGTTTTTGGATGCAACCTAGAGTTCATATTTTTTATCTACCTTTTATATAATATTCAAAAGAGGCAGATTTTAGAAAAACAACATCTTTGTCTGCTTAGGTATATGAGCCTAAATTTTTTTACCTGCTCCCATGTGTCCTAAAATCCTAGCTAAAATAAACCTAATTTATATATGATTATCATAGTGTTTTCCATTTTATGCAAATAGTGTTAAGCTAAGTTCTATATAAAACAATTTTACAAATATAATTCTCTCTTCTAAGAACTTAGAAATATACACATAGTATTCACTGCACAGTTGCTGACACCAGCCCACTCTGAAAATTGGCCTGTATTTCCTGGTTTTCCATCAGAATTAACATTCAGCATTCAAGGGGTGTCTACTTCTGGTTCCTATCTCTGTCTCCCATCATTGCTCTTCTTTTCCCTTTGAGATTCACTAATTATCAAAAACTTAATCTCAATTTTGTATCTTCTTCATCTTTTGGTTTTAGCAAATGGATAAAATACTATTCCCAGAGGCCTTAGGAGAAATAATTGTTTAAACTTTCACAGTGCTTTGATGTTGCTATATTTCTAGCTGCTGATGTCATTGCAGGGGAGAATTCATTTAGCTTCTTGTTTCAAAGATTTTGAATGATTCAGTTTTGTGAACACTGCATGTTAGGTAATACCTTTATGCTTTAAAGCAGTTGCATCTATATTTTCACTATCCAGGTCTTGCACAAGTTCTTAAGTTTTGCAAAGCCTTGATAATTCTTGCTTCAAACCATAAAACACATTAAGATGTGTCACACTGGGACTGTGCCATATTCTGCTGAAGGTTTAATCATAAGGCTGCGCGCCACAACCTCCCAAGAAGCAGCAACCATAAACACCCTGTCGTGTCTTACTCTTACAATAGTTCCTGCTAATTTGAAAAGTAACGTGTTTTTGAAAAGGGAGGCAGAATTTAAAAACGGAATGGAAAGTATAAACATACTTCTAAGTTCTCAACTTATCTAATAAGGATACTGCTTGTTTAATAAATTGTTTTTTAAAAAAGAGCAGAACTTTAGAATCAGATCAGGTAGAAGTTAGGGATGATCCTGGTTCTGCCACTTACAGGCTCTCAACCTGGGTAGATTATTTTCTTTCTGCGACTCAATTTCCTCACGTAGAATTTAGCAATCATAACGTCTAAGTTTCAGGGTGTTGAAATTATGAGCTGTGGAAATGCACTCAGCAAGTAACCTGTTACGGTAAATGTTTAGTACGTAGTTAGTATCTTTGCTACATTAAGCAAAACAGCACATATTATTTTCTTCACCTATATTAAGATCTTCAGACAGCTCTTCTTTCAGATGAAAAGTGTTGGGGAAGAGAGTGGGGGAAATGGTTATGAATATCCTCCCCAACATGGTCATATGAAGAAAGTAAAATTTTTCTGGTGCCAGAGAACCCTGCATAGCCCACGCACACCATTTCACTGACAGCTCTATTGGGGCCAGCTTGATTTCTCTCAGCAGCAGACAGCCAGGTAAGGTTCAAGAGCAACACATAAATCAGACCTGAGCCCTTCTCTCCACCCCTACCCTCTCTCTCTGTGCCTGCCCACCCAACTGATCTCCCTATCAGTCAGTACAAATAAAGCCCAACCATCATCTTTACAATGCTGTTTAAACTTAATTTGTAATTCTGTTGCAAGTGTTAGCCTGAATAAAATCATAATTGTCCTGGAGAAGTTAAACTGGATTGCATGAGGTGCTACACTAATCAATACACATCAAGAAAGAGAAAAAAATGAAGGAACCCCCTCCCAGTGTCAGAAATTCCTACAGACTGGCCACACATGATGGGCTTTTTCACTCAAGTCTGCTCTGTCATCAGCTGCTCCTCACGTTTCCATACACTTTATAGAGAAAGGAAGAGAAGAAATGAGATTTTAAAATGGCCCTCAGGAGAGGGAATTACCAGCTATTTAAATGAACAAGCATTTTTTCATAGATAGCCCTTTACAAAACACATTTGGCAGACACACTGGCTTCCAAGAGCATTCATGCCGCAGCGGACCTTGCACATGCAGAGCGAGTATGCGCAGAGTCTGCATCTAAGCCATTACACCAGCTTTTTGAGATTGAACTATAGGATGTGGTAAATGTTTAGAATTTCTGGTTCCTGTAACTTGCAAACAGCAGTCATAAATGGTAAATAATCGTTTCCTAATTGGAGAACCTAATATTGCTTCTATTCCACAGAATAATAATAATAAGTAGGAAAAATAAAAATGATTTTAATTTTGGATTATTGTGTCCAATGTCACACTCCTCAGCTGAAACTTAAATAAAAATTTCTGTTGAAAATACATGATGATTCTTATGCCCTTAAAAAATAAAATTGAAGTTTAAAGTGACTGAAACATTTAAGGGACTTTTAAAAATTAATGCTTTTCTACTGCCTTATTTAAATCGGTATCTCCTCTGTTATCCCAAATATAGGCACACTTTTCATTGTTTTTTCTAAACTAAAATTTTTTAATGAATTTTATTGTTTAGAAAACATTTGCCACTTAGTGCAGCATATTTGAATACAGACGTACTTATTCGTTAATAGAGAATTGGTTTCAACCTTTCATTATTATTTTTCTAAATGTAGTTTTACAAATGAATAGCAATAAGAATAAAAGGTATATTTCAAAAACCCATGTTGGTACTAGCTAGATTTGGGGGAAAATTATTTAAAATCTCAAGGAAATAGTAATAGAAACCTAATTCTAGTGTATGACAGTAAAATGTAGAATTTCCCTTCCTGTTCTTTTTTTCCTGCATTAAATGTTTTAAGTTCTTGTGATGAAAATTCAGTTACTCAAAGCTAAATCCTCAGCACGAACTAATAGCAAAGAACTAAGCAGAGTGAGCAAAAGGGCTCTGATATCAGATCCCTTCCAGGGGTGACATCTGTAAATCAAGTTTTTGGGTGATGCTTTCTAGCATTGCTTAATGTTCCATGTGATGAAACCTTAGAGTGACGTTAGAGTCATCTCTCACTTCAAGGAATAGTTTAGCAAAGTCAGCATCTCTTGGGCATGCCCTTGTAGATACTTTCATACCGCAGATGGTGTTTTGCATTGCCGGTCACATATTTATGATAGGACAAAGTCTTAGTTATTTGGAAAACAGATGGGAGACCAATGACATGTATAGTCTTAACCTTTTTAAAGCATTGGTCCCTTATTCACTACATATAGTTTGAGTTTCAATTGCCATCTTCTTTGTTATCCTATCTTCTTCTAAATGTGCCAGTGATAATTAAATGGCTACAGTCAGCCAGCCAGATCTAACAGTGGGCCAACAGAGTAGACAGTATAATAGACCAGTGCAAACCCCAAACTCAGTTGGCAGGGTATGTTAAAGTAATGAGTATAATGAACTTAGTAAGATCACAAGCTTTATTTAAACCAGATGAGCCCGATGTCCTCCACCAACTGTATGATCATGTGCAAGTTTCTTAACTTCTCTGGGTCTTCCCTTTTTAATCTGTAAAACCAGGATCATAATACCTCAGTACAGGTCTTGTGGAAAATATGTTCAATATTGTTTATGAAGGGTTTAAGCTAGTGCTTGTCATATAGACTTAACTAATAGTTACTACTCTTTTAATCAATGTTTCTGACATCTATACCTGAAGTCATCATCCAAAGAAATCTAAGTTTTCTTCCTAAGGACTTGATACTGATAAGGAAACATGTTTTCAGATGTATTCTCTGTTACAGTTTTAAGCCTCAGTATTCTTATAGTGTTGATTCTTTTTATTTTAATATAGAAAAAGTAAATAGATGCTATCAAAACTATGCAGTCAGACAGAAATCAGAAATGTTAGTACTTTGTGTGATTCCATCAGCATAACTTTCCTCCAGCTCTGTTGCTCCTGCTGGACGTTGGCAGCTGCTGCTTGTCCCTGTTACCTGAGTCACATTTGCTTTAAGGAGAACTAAAGAGGGCAAGAGTTGGCAGTTTTTATCTTGCCCTTGTTTATTTACTTCAACACAGGAATGAATTTGACCTTACCTTGCTCTTGAAGACCTGAAACTGTTATGGATTTTCCATGCATCAAGAAATAAATCAAACTTTGATGAGCATTATATCCTTGACACTGCAATTTTTAATGAAGATAAAATATTTTTCTCCTGATCTGCATGTAATTCACATTCATGTTTTAATGTGGGCTAATGGCTCATTTTATTAAGGAAATCCTTAAAATTAGTAAGCAGGGTTCATTTTCTGCTCACATTAGCTTCTGGTTTTCCATTATTTTGTGTTTATTCTTAAGTATATGGAATTTTTTTTTAAACAGCTTTCAGATGCAGATTTAAATAATGTATCCTAATGCTTTAGGATTTTAACAGTTTATGACATGGGCTCTAATTTCAACATTTAAACTCGCTTCCTCACTCTAAAAGAAAGTGGGCTCCCTTGTTTTCTTGATCACCTTTTGCTGTTATGAAAAGAAATTAATTCTGAAACCCCACTGTGTGTATTGATTTCATTCAAGAGAAAACATTCATTCGGTAAAATTTTTACTGAGTAAATACTATCTGCAAGATATAATACACTAATGGGGAGTTTCAACAGTCAATAAGTACATGGTTTTCTTCATTGGAGCTTCTGCATAATTTGAGGGAAATCAGCTTGCAGACAACTGCTGTTGAGCTGTATGGGACATTGGGGATGTGGTGAAAGACACTGGTGCAGGTTTTAAGGAGGACAATAAATTTGAACTATATGAGAATATTTTATTTTATTTCACTTAAAAATTTTTAAATTGTACTGTAGTTGACATACCATTTTAGTTTCAAGTATACAACATAGTAATTCAACATTTATATACATTACGGAATGCTCATCATAAGTGTAGTTACCATCTGTCACCATACAAAGTTACTACAGTATTATTGGCAGTTTTCCATATGCTGTATTTTTCATCACCATGACTTATTTACTTTATAACTGGAAGTTTGAACCTCTGAATCCCCTTCACCTATTTTATCCATCCCTTACCCTCCCCTCTAGCAACCACCAGTTGGTTGTCTGTATTTATGTCTGTTTCTGTTTGGTTTGTTTTTTAGATTCCACATGTAAGTAAAATCATACAGTGTTTGCTTTTCTCTATGTGACTTATTTCACTTAGTATAACACCCTCTACATCCATCCATATTGTCACAAATGGCAAGATATCACTCTTCATTTATGTGTGAGTAATATTTCATTGTATATATATATACGCACCACATCTTTTGATGGACACTGAGGTTGCTTCTGTATCTTGGCTACTGTGAGTAATGCTACAGTGAACATAAAGGTGCATATATCTTTTTGAATTAGTGTTTTGGTTTCCTTCAGGTAAAATAAAGTGGAATTACTAGATCATATGGTATTTCTATTTTTAATTTTTTGAGGAACCTCCACATTATTTTCCTAGTCGATACAACAGTTTACATTCCTACCAATGGATGCACAAGGGTTCCCTTTTCTCCACATTGTTAAAACACTTGCTATTTCTTGTCTTTTTAATACTAACCATTCTGACAGGTGTAAGATGGTATCTTATTGTGGTTTTGAAATGCATTTCCTGATTTCCCTGATGATTAGTGATGTTGAGCACCTTTTCATGTGTCTTTAGCCATTTTTATGTCTCTTTTGGAAAAATGTCTGTTACGGTCCTCTGCCATATTTTTTTAAATTGGATTGTTGTTTATTTGATGTTAAATTGTATGAGTCCTTTATATATTTTGGATATTAGCCCCTTATCAGATAATCTCATTTGTAGGTATCGCCTCCCATTCAGTAGGTTGCCGTTTTGTTTTGTTGATGGTTTTCTTCACTGTGCAAAAACTTTTTAGGTTTTTAGTTTAGTTTATTTTTGCTTTTGCTGCCCTTTCCTGAGGAGTCAGATCCAAAAAAAATATTCCTAAGATTGATGTACAAAGGTTTACTGCTTATGTTTTTCTTTTAGGATTTTCATGATTTCAGGTCTTACATTTAGGTCCTTAATCCATTTTAGTTTATTTTGTGTATGGTTAATAATAATGTAGTCCAGTTTCATTCTTCTATATATAGTTGTCCAGTTTTTCTAACATCTTTTAATTCAATAGACTGTTTTTCCCCCCATTTTATGTTCTTCCCTCCTTTGTCACAGATTAATTGACCATATAAGCATGAGTTTATTTTGTGACTCTCTATACCCTTGTTCTCAATTCCATTAATTCCATACACAAATATGTACCTATATTTGTGCCAGTACCATGCTGTTATGATTACTATAGCTTTGCAGTTCAGTTTGAAATTGGGGATTGTGATACCTCTTTGTTATTCTTTCTCAAGATTGCTTTGGCTGGTCAGGGTCTTTTCTGGTTTCATACAAATTTTAGGATTATTTGTTCTAGTTCTGTGAATAATGCTATGGGTATTTTGATAGAGATTGCGTTGAACCTGCAGATTTCTTTGGGTAGTGTGGACATTTTAACAATATTCATTTTTCCAATACTTGAGCATGGTGTCTCTTTCCATTTATTTATATCATCTTTAATTTCTTTCTTCAGTGTCTTACAGTTTTCAGTTCTACCTCCTTGTAATACTATCCTTGGTTAAAGTTATCTTATTCTTCTCGATGCAATTCTGAATGAGGTGGTTTTCTTAATTTCTCTTTCTGCTAGTTTGTTGTTAGTATATAGAAATGCAATATATTTCTGTTTGTTGATTTTTGTATCCTGCAGTGTATTGAATTCATTTATTCTAATAGTTTTTTGGTAGAGTTTTTAGGATTTTATATGTACAGTATCATGTCATCTTCAAATAGTGACAGTTTACTTCTTCCTCACCGATTTGGATGCCTTTTCTCTCTTTTTCTTGTCTGATTGCTGTGGCCAGGAATTCCAATACTGTGCTAAATAAAAGTAGTAAGAGTGGGCTTTTTGACCTTGAGTATGGTATTAGCTATGGATTTGTTGTATATGGCCTTTATTATATTGAGGTATGGTTCCCTCTATACCCATTTTGTTGAGAGATTTTTTTTTTCATGAATGGGTGTTGAATTTTGTCAAATGCTTTTTCAGCATCTATTGAGGTGAACCTGTGGTTTTATTCTTTTTGTTAATGTGGTATATCATATTGATTGATTTATGAATATTGTACTATCCTGTGTCGCTGGAATAAATCCCATTTAGTAATGATGGATGATCCCTTTGAGATATATATATATGTATATGTATTACGGTATCATTAATATACAGTCTTATGAAGGTTTCACATGAACAAAATTGTGGTGACTACATTCACCCATATTATCAAGTCCCCGCCTCCCCCCTGATTGCAATCACTGTCTGTCAGTGTAGTAAGATGCTATAGAGTCACTACTTCTCTTCTCCATGCTGTACTGCCTTCCCTTGACCTACCTATATTATGAGTGCTAATTATAATGCCCTTAGTCCCTTTCTCCCTCCCTCCTGAACCCCTTCCCTTTGGTAACCACGAGTCCCTTCTTTGAGTTGATGAGTCTGCTGCTGTTTTGTTCCTTCAGTTTCACTTCGTTGTTATACTCAACAAATCAGTGAAATCATTTGGTACTTGTCTTTCTCTGCCTGGTTTATTTCACTGAGCATAATATGCTCTAGCTCCATCCATGTTGTTGCAAATGGTAGGATTCTTTTTCTTCTTGTGGTTGAATGATATTCCACTCTGTATATGTACCACATCTTCTTTATCCATTCATCTACTGATGGACACTTAGGTTGCTTCCATTGTGAATAGTGCTGCAGTAAACATACGGGTGCATATGTCTGTTTGAATCTGGGATCTTCTTTTCTTCTGGTAAATTCCTAGGAGTGGAATTCTTGGGTCAAATAGTATTTCTACTTTTAGTTTTTTGAGGAACCTCCATATTGTTTTCCACAATGGCTGAACTAATTTACATTCCCACCAACAGTGTAGGAGAGTTCCCCTTTCTCCGCATCCATGCCAGCATTTGTTGTTCCTTGTCTTTTGGATGTTGCCCATCCCAACTGCTATGAGGTGATATCTCTTTGTGGTTTTAATTTGCATTTTCCTGATAATTAGCAATGTGAAGCATCTTTTCATGTGCCTGTTGGCCATCTGAATTTCTTCTTTGGAGAAGTGTCTGTTCATATCCTCCACCCATTTTTTAATTGGGTTTTTTGCTTTTTTGGTTATTGAGGCATGTGAGTTCTTTAAATGTTTTAGATGTTAATCCCTTGTCAGATATTTCTTTTATGAATATATTCTCCCATACTGTGGGATGCCTTTTTGTTCTGCTGATGGTATCCTTTGCTGTACAGAAGCTTTTTAGTTTAATGTAGTCCCATTTGTTAATTTTTGCTTTTGTTTCCTTTGCCCAAGGCAATATGTTCAGAAAAAAGTTGCTCATGTTTATATTCAAGAGATTTTTGCCTATGTTTTCTTCTAAGAGTTTTATGGCTGCATGACTTACATTCAGGTCTTTGATCCATTTTGAATTTTCCTTTGATGTATTTTTAAATTCAGTTTGCTATTATTTTGTTGAGGATTTTTGCATCTGTGTTCATCAGGGACATTGGTCTGTAATTTTCTGTTTTTGTATTGTCTTTAGCTGGCTTTGGGTAATGCTGGTCTCATGGAATGAATTTGGAAACATTCCTTCCTCTTCAGTTTTTTGGAATAGTTTGAGAAAAGTAGATATAACTCTTCTTGAAATGTTTGGTAGAATTCACCTGTGAAATCATCTGACCCTGGACTTATGTTTGTTTGGAGTCTTTTTATTACTGATTCAGTTTCTTTACTAGTAAATAGTCCATTTAGATTTTCTGTCTCTTTCTGATCCAGTCTGGAAAGATTGTATGTTTCTAGGAATTTATCCATTTCTTCAAGGTTATCCAATTTGTTGGCATATAATTTTTTATAGTAAAATTTTCTAACCCTTTGTATTTCTATGGTGTTTGTTGTAACTTCTTTTTCATTTCTTATTTTGAGTCCTCTTTTTTTTCTTGATGAGTCTGACCAGAGGTTTATCTATTTTATCTTTTCAATATACCAGTTGTTTCATTAGTCTCTTTTTTTTAATTCTTTATTTCATTTATTTCCTCTCTGATCTTTATCATTTCCCTCCTCCTAGTAGTTTTGGGCTTTGTTTGTTCTTTTTCTAGTTCCTTTGGGTCTAATGTTAGATTGCTTAATTGAGATTTTTTCCTTTTTCTTGAGGTAGGCCTGTATTGCTATAAACTTCCCTCTTAGAACTGCTTTTGCTGTGTTCCAAAGTTGCATTTCTGCTTTTATTTGTCCCCCAAGTTATTTTTTATTTCCTCTTTGACTTTTTTGTTGACCCATTGGTTATGTATTAGCATTTGTTCAGCCTCCACATGTTTAATGTGTTTTTTCCAGTTTCTTTTTTTCCTTGTAATTGATTTCCACTTTTATGGTTAGAAAAGATGCTTGGTATGATTTCAATCTTAAATTTATTAAGACTTGTTTTGTGGCCTAACGTGTGATCTACCTTGGAGAATGTCTTGTGTGCAGTTGAAAACAATTTATATTCTGCTATTTTGGATGTAATGTTCTGTATCTATCTATTAAGTCAAGTTGATCTAATATGTCATTCAAAGCCACTGTTTCCTTGTTGATTTTCTGCCTTGATGATCTACCCATTGATGTAAGTGAGATGTTAAAGTCCCCTACTATTATTTTAGTACTGTCAGTTTCTCCCTTCAGGTCTGTTAATATTTGCTTTATATATTTAGGTGCTCCTGTGTTGGATGTGTAGATATTTACAATTGTTAAATCCTCTCATTGGATTGATCTTATTATCATTATTTAATGCTTTTATTTGTCTCATTACAGTCTTTGTTTTAAAGTCTATTTTGTCTAATAGAAGTATTGCTACCCCAGTGTTTCTTTTTCATTTTTTTTTCTTCCATTTGCATGGAGTATCTTTTTCCATCCCTTCACTTTTTATCTGTATATGTGTGGGTGTGCAGTAAGTCTCTTTTAGGCAGCACATATAGCTGAGTATTGATTTTCATTCATTCAGTCACCCTGTGTCTTTTGATTGATGCATTCATTCCATTTATATCTAAAATAATTATTGATAGATATTTACTTATTGCCATTTTGTTAGTTATTTTGTGGTTATTTTTGTAGTTCTTCTCTGTTCCTTTCTTCCTCTATAAGAGTGAGATTTTAATATGTGAGAGAGTGAGGATTGGGGAAGGGAAAGAAACCTTCCAAACTGGGATCAGAAGAACTTGAGCAAAGGTGCAGGAGCCCTCACAGGCATACTGTGTGCAGAGTCAGAATGTTTATCTATGGGATACAATGTGTTGAGGCATTTGGTTGGATTTGAGGCTGAAAAGGGTAGGTCAGAGCCAAATAGAAAGCAAGCACAGTGCCTTAAGCAACATTGGAATTTGGAGAAGGTAACAGAAAATGAGAGACTCCTAACCATTTCTCCCTGAGTTGGCCTAACATCATATACCATGGTCTCAAAATTCTAGAGATGCACTGTACTAGGCATGGGAATCATTTTTTTTTAATGCTGCTATTCCAGGGGATTGGAGGTGAGGGGGCAGAAGGCACATAACCACTTAAATAACAATAACAAGAAAAAGATAAGCTGACATATACTAGGGAACTATAAAATGTCTCATTCATCTATAACAGAAGAAATTATAAATATTTATAAGTAATGTTTTATTCATTTTTGTAACTTGTTGAGGGGACTTAGAAGGAATAGGAGGAAATGGAGGTGAGAAAATGACAGAGATAGATACACAGTAGAGACCCGCAAAGACAGACCAACAGAGAGAGCCTGACGGAGACAAGAGAAGGATGGGAAACATGCTGCAAAGCATGTGTGTTCAAGTTCCAACACAAGGATAAATTTTTAAAAGTTTCATTTTATAGTCTCTTATGACATTGTCAATAATAACTTAAAGTGAAGTCTCATTTGACAATTGCACACATCTAGATAAGAGCGTTTGTGCTGAGTCTCTAGAGATCAGGCCTTACCTTCTATTTAATTCCTACCCCCAGCCTTTGTGTTCTGTTCATACATGCCACTTTTGTTCTGACTGCTCTGCCCTCCACTGTACTTGTCAACAGGAGATGGATCAATGTCACCTGCCCTCACCCCTTATACTGCTGGAACTTAGAAATAGTTGTGTCTGCTACTGTGCCTGAGGGAGTGATACTGGGCTATTCCTCCCTTGAATCAGCTAAATGTAGCCCCCTAAAACTCCCTTGAGGGGGAGCCAGGTTGATCCTTTCGCCCCAACCTCAATGACTGCTGCCAAACTATAACAAAGTCCAAACAAATAGCCTTCGCCATAGCATACCAGCCCCTCTGTGACCTGTCTCCAGGCCTGCCTTATTTTTGCTGGCTCCAGCCCACAGACTCCTTGAATTTGCATCCCCTCCTCTGTAACATACATCAGCACAGGCCCACACCCACAGGCATTATTTCTTTGTCTCCATATCTTCTGCATGGAATGCTTCTCTCCTCTTCCCCCTCAGCTGGTTGACAACTACCCACCTTTAATTGGCCATTAGGGTGAAGTATTACAACTATTTTAGTTTGAGAGCACAGTTGGAAGGATTCTAGGCTGGTGATAAAATATCCGAAGGCGAGGGGTCCTCACCAGTATCCCCCACATCTGACCCATCAAATTTTTCTGTATAATGCTTCATTATTGGGGGAAACAGCACCCCAATTTTAAGAACTTAAAATTTTTTTTCCAACAAATGTGTGAATACATTCACTTTTTTTGTCCAAGAATGATAAATCACAGCCTCTTCTGTGACAAACAATATTTACAATATTTTAGTTTGTCTCCTGAAAGTGCTTTTGTATCTTAAGTGATACTTGGGTGGTCAACTTCAACTTTCTTAGATTCTGAAAAATTTAGCGTTTGAGACCCTGTAACTATAAAGATAACAGATCTGCACAGTTTGCCAACTAGAGTATATTTTGAAATCCTAGGGAGAAGTATTTTATGTTTTTTTAATTTTTATAATTGTTTTTATAGTTTTTAATAGTAAAAGTTTTAAATAATTTTTATAATTTTTATTATGAACTTTAACATGAAATATTTTCCCTAATAATATTAAGTAGACATATTGTATTAGAAAAGAATATATAAGAAGTAAGAAGTACATTCATACTTTATATTTGTGCTACACACATACTGGATGTACTGGTTTTGAAACAACTCATGTCTAAGATTTTGTCAAATACGTTTAAATTTCCATGAGCTTAAGTGTACATCTCCTTCATTCTTCTTATCTGAAGAATGATATGATACAATTTTTGAGAAATGAATTAAATATTTGGGGTGCAGTAAGGAGAAAAGAACAGGAGTTTCCAATTGCATTGTAATTTTCTCACTATGTAAGAGTGTGTGTGTGTGTGTGTATAATCTATGCACTGTTAAAGATTAGAAATGGCTAACTAAGATCACTAAGTTATATATACTAACCATATATAAGTATATATATATATATATATATATATACTAAGATGTATAGTAACTAATATACAACTAAATAAAGATATAGAGCACAAATACCACTATTGTTTTTATTGTTTTATTGTTGTCATTCTCTGGTTAGTTTAAGTTTAAAGTACATTTTTCTCAGTTTTTTGTTTGTTTGTTTTTTCTTTCTTTCTTTCTTTCTTTTTTTTAAACACACTAGTAAGGAGTACAAGCCTGTTTTCTCAACCTGTTTTACTGGTAGAACAAGGAAGAGGAAAATGTGACTGTTTCTGTGTACTTTTGGTTAAGTTAATTTTCAGACTGAGATGGATTATACAGTAATAAATTGTAATACATGCAACTATTTTAATTAGTCTTCCCAAGGAGAATTTTTTCTAGTTCGATGAGTGTTTATTGTTGCCTTTTTTTTTTCTTTTGGTTTGTGGTAAGAAAAAAAACTACATAACATAGATTTACCCTCTTAAAGTAAGTGTACATTACTGTTTTATTACTTACATGCACATGGTTGTACAACAGACTCTAGAGCTTTTACATTTTGCATGGTGGACACTATACCCATTGACCAGCTTGCCATTTTCCCTTACTCCCAACCCCTGGCAATCACCATTCTCCTGTTCCATGACTTTGATTACTTTAGGTACTTCATGTAAGTAGAACCATGCAATATTTATCTCTGGGACTGGCTTATTTAACTTGGCATACATCCTCAAGGTATGTCCATGTTGTAGCATGTGACAGAATATTCTTTTTAAAGGTTCAATAATATTCCATTGTATATATGTACCACCTTTTCTTTATCCATTCATCCCTTAGTGGACATTAAGGTTCCTTCCACATCTTGACTACTGTGAATAATATTGCAGTGCACATAGGTATGCAAGTACCTCTTCAAGATCTTGTTTTCAGTGCTTTTGGGTGTATACACAAAGGTGGGACTGCTGGGTCATATTGCAGTTTTATTTTTTATTTTTTGAGGACCACCATACTGCTTTCTATAGTGGCTGCACCAGTTCACATTCCTACCAACAGTGCACAACGGTTCCAGTTTCTCCACAGTCTCACCAACTCTTCTTGTTCTCTGCTTCTTGGTAGTGGCCATCCTGAGAGGTGTAAGGTAATATCTCACTGTAGTTTTGATTACATTTCCTTGATGGTTAATGATGTTGAATATGTTTTCCAAGGAGATATTTTTAGAATAATAACTAGCTAATGCTATATTGCCACACTGAATGCCTTCTGTAGTTAAGTACTAATACTGTATATATTGCATAATAATTTAGGACACCAAACATGACCTGAAGTTAGGAGTATGAAGAGGAGGTTCCAAGGCACAGGAAGAACCCTTAAGGCAAATCTGAAGTTAGTAGGAAAATGAGAGAAAAGCACCGTTGCATGTAGATCGCCCTTCCAGACATTTTTGCCTCATTTCAGCCATTTCACATTCCCCTAAAGAACGTTTCTTTCCCTGAAGGTTGTTACTACATTAGACTGCTGTATGTGAGTTACAGGGAAGGAAGAAGTATGATGTTTGTAAATCCTTCTGGTTATCTGGTTATCAGTAGTTCTGGGGTGTACAAACAGAGACACCCACAATGTCACCTCCCAGTGCTCTTCTTATAATTTGTCATTCACTCTGAAATATTTTAGTTCATTTCTACTTAGAAAACATTAACCTAATTTTACTGAATCATTTATCTCTGGTAATAAGTACAGGAGTCCTTTTTTTTAATCCTCTCATCTTTTCTGTCATGCCCAGTGTTTTTAAAGTGATAATTCCAGGAAAACAACAACCATATTCTTCACCACAGCTTTGTTGGTAAGAAATAGAGACTCTTACATTTATGCTTTGCTGTGTGTACAAAGTCCAGTAAAAATTGACCTTCAGCAGTTTGGGGCCTTATTATACTTGTAGTCCAGCTTTTACTGCAGACTTGGTCTTAACCAGCATATCATCTGTCAAATCCTATTTTGTTCTCCAAGAACATGACAGTGAAGGATAATTCACAAAATACAAGAATTGCAGTTCTGCTTATAATACCTACAGAGTAAATAGACTCTGGGTACCAGTTAACTTTAACCTAACAATTGATTTTAAGTTAACCCTTTATTTTTATTGGGGTAAAATATGCATAACATAAAATTTATCATTTTTAAGTGTACAATTAAGTGGCATTAAGTACCTTCACATTGTTATGCATCTGTCACTGCTGTCTGTCTCCAGAATTTCTTTGTCATCCCAAACAAACTCTTTACCATTAAACACTAAGTACTCAGCCCTCCTACCCCCAGCCCCTGGTGACCACTGTTGTATTTTCTGCCTCTATGAATGGGAACTCATTTAAGTCAAAGCATACAGTTTTTGTTTTTAGTGACTGGCTTATTTCACTTAGCATACTGCCCTCAAGGTTCATCCATGTTATAGGGTATATATATATATATATATATATATATATATCAGCATTTCCTTACTTTTTAGGGCTGAATTGTATTCCATTGGATGTATATACCATATTTTTTGTTTATCCATTCATCCATTGATAGATATTTATTTCCACATTTTGGATATTGTGAAAAATGCTGTTGTAAACATTGCTGTATAGATATCTGTTGAAGACCCTGCTTTCAGCTTGCGGAGTTTTAAACCCAGGGTATTGCTGGATCATGCACTAATTGTTTAACTTTTTGAGATCATTATACTGTTTTCCACATGGTTGCAATTTGATTTTTTTAGTCAGATTTTGAAATTTTTCTATGAAGAGGTTGAAATTTACTATGGCCTAAAGTGCCCCATTCTCTTTTTTAGAAATCTTAAAGTATTATTTTATCTCCTTTTTTGAAATTTTGTTATTGTTAATGTACAATTACATGAGCAACATTGTGATTACTAGATTCCCCCCATTATCAAGTCCCCACCACATACCCCATTACAGTCACTGTCCATCAGTGTAGTAAGATGCTGTAGAGTAACTACTTGTCTTTTCTGTGCTATACTGCCTTCCTGTGCCCTCCACCCCCACTACATTATGTGTGCTAATCATAATACTCCCTTTTCCCCTTATCCCTCCTTTCCCATCCACCCTTCCCAGTCCCTTTCCCTTTGGTAACTGTTAGTCCATTCTTGGGTTCTGTGAGTCTGCTGCTGTTTTGTTCCTTCAGTTTTGCATCGTTGTCATACTCCACAAATGAGGGAAATCATTTGGTACTTGTCTTTCTCCACCTAGCTTATTTCACTGAGCATAATATCCTCTAGCTCCATCCATGTTATGGTTGCAAATGGTGTGATTTGTTTTCTTCTTATGGCTGAATAATATTCCATTGTGTATATGTGTATATGTACCACATCTTCTTTATCCATTCATCTACTGACAGACACTTAGGTTGCTTCCATTTCTTGGCTATTGTAAATACTGCTGCAATAAACATAGGGGTGCATTTGTCTTTTTAAAACTGGGCTCCTGCATTCTTAGGGTAAATTCCTAGGAGTGGAATTCCTGGGTCAAATGGTATTTATATTTTTAGTTTTTTGAGGACCCTCCATACTGCTTTCCACAATTCTTCAATAATTTACATTCCCACCAGCAGTGTAGGAGGCTTCCCCTTTCTCAACAACCTCACCAACATTTGTTGTTGTGTGTCTTTTGGATGATGGCAGTCTTTTGAGGTGATGTCTCATTGTGGTTTTAATTTACATTTCCCTGATGATTCGCGATGTGAAGCATCTTTTCATGTACCTATTGGCCATCTGAATTTCTTCTTTGGAGAAGTGACTGTTAAGAACCTCTGCCCATTTTTTAATTGGATTTGCTTATTGTTTGTTGAGGTACATGAGCTCTTTGTATATTTTGGATGTCAACCCCTTATCGAATATGTCATTTATGAATATATTCTCCCATAATGTAGGATGCCTTTTTGTTCTACTGATGGTGTCCTTAGCTGTACAGATGCTTTTTAGTTTGATATAGTCCCACTTGTTCATTTTTGCTTTTGTTTCCCATGCCTGGGGAGATAGGTTCATAAAGATGTTGTTCATGTTTATATTCAAGAGATTTTTGCCTGTTTTCTTCTAAGAGTTTTATGGTTTCATGACTTAACATTCAGGTCCTGATCCATTTCAGGTTTACTTTTGTGTTTGGAGTTAGACAGTAATCCAGTTTCATTCTCTTTCATGTAGCTGTCCAGTTTTGCCAACACTGTATTGTGTTCCCCCATTGTATACCGTCGCTCTTTTATCGTATATTATTTGAACATATATGCTTGGGTTAATATCTGGACTTTCCATTCTGTTCCACTGGTCTGTGGGTCTGTTCTTGGTGCCAGTACAAAATTGTCTTGATTACTGTGGCTTTGTAGTAGACCTTGAAGTTGGGAAGAGAGATCCCCCCTGCTTAATTCTTCCTTCTCAGGATTGCTTTGGCTATTCAGGGTCTTTTGTGGTTCCGTATGAACTTGTTCTAGTTCGTTGAAGGATTCTGATGGTATTTTGATAGGGATTGCATTAAATCTATAGATTGCTTTAGGCAGGATGGCCATTTTGACAATATTAATTCTTCCTTCCCAAGAACATGGGATGAATTTCCATTTATTAGTGTCCTCTTTAATTTCTCTTAAGAGTGTATTGCAGTTTTCAGTGTATAGGACTTTCACTTCCTTGGTTAGTTTTATTGCTAGGTATTTTATTCTTTTTGATGCAATTGTGAATAGAATTGTTTTCCTGATTTCTCTTTCTGCTAGTTTATTGTTAGTGTATAGGACTGCAACAGATTTCTGTGTACTAATTTTGTATCCTGCAACTTTGCTGAATTCAGATATTAGTTCTAGTAGTTTTAGAGTGGATTCTTTAGAGTTCTTTATGTACAATATCATGTCATCTGCTGACAGTGACAGTTTGGCTTCTTCCTTACCAATCTGGATGCGTTTATTTGTGTTATCTGATTGCTGTGGCTAGGACCTCCATTACTATGTTGAATAACAGTGGGGAGAGTGGGCATCCCTGTCTTGTTCCCAATCTTAATGGAAAAGCTTTTACTTCTCGCTATTAAATATGATGTTGGCTGTGGGTTTGTCATATATGGCTTTTATTATGTTGACGTACTTGCCCTCTATGCCCATTTTGTTGAGAGTTTTTATCATGAATGGATGTTGAATTTTGTCGAATGCTTTTTCAGTATCTATGGAGATGATCATGTGGTTTTTGTCTTTCTTTTTGTTGATGTGGTGGATGATATTGATGGATTTTCTAATGTTGTACCATCTTTGCATCCCTGTGATGAATCCCACTTGATCATGGTGTATGATCCTCTTGATGTATTTTTGAATTCAGTTTGCTAATATTTTGTTGAGTATTTTTGCATCTATGATCATCAGGGATATTGGTCTGTAATTTTCTTTTTTGGTGGGGTCTTTGCCTGGTTTTGGTGTTAAGAGTGATGCTGGCTTCATAGAATGAGTTTGGATGTATTCCCTTCTCTTCTGTTTTTTAGTAAACTTTAAGGAGAATGGGTATTATGTCTTCTCTATATGTCTGATAAAATTCAGCGGTGAATCCGTCTGGCCCCAGCGGTTTTGTTCTTGGGTAGTTTTTTGATTACCGCTTCAATTTCGTTGCTGGTAATTGGTCTGTGTAGATTTTCTGTTTCTCCTTGGCAAGTGTTGGAAGGTTGTATTTTCTACAACGTTGTCCATTTCTTCTAGGTTATCCAGTTTGTTAGCCTATAAATTTTCACGGTATTCTCTAATAATTCTTTGTATTTCTCTGGTGTCCATCGTTATTTTTCCATTCTTATTTCTGATTCTGTTTATGTGTGTAGATTCTCTTTTTTTCTTAATAAGTCTGGCTAGGGATTTATCTATTTTGTTTATTTTCTCAAAGAACCAGCTCTTGGTTTCATTAATTTTTTCTATTGTTTTATTCTTCTCAATTTTATTTATTTCTTCTCTGATCTATATTATGTCCCTCCTGCTGAATTTGGTCCTCGTTTGTTCTTTTTTTTCCAGTTTCAATAATTGTGAATTTAGACTATTCATTTGGGATTGTTCTTCCTTCTTTAAATAGGCCTGGATTGCTATATACTTTCTCTTAGAATTGCCTTCACTGGGTCCCACAGAAGTTGGGCTATTGTGCTGTTGTTTTCATTTGTCTCCATGTACTGCTTGATCTCTGTTTTAATTTGGTCATTGATCCATTGATTCTTTAGGAGCATGTTGTTAAGCCTCCATGTGTTTGTGAGCCTTTTTGTTTTCTTTGTACAATTTATTTCTAGTTTTATACCTTTGTGATCTGAGAAGTTGATTGGTAGAATTTCTATCTTTTTGAATTTGCTGAGCCTCTTTTTGTGGCCTAGTATGTGACCTATTATGGAAAATGTTCCATATGCACTTGAGAAGAATGTGTATCCAGCTTCTTTTGGGTGGAATGTTCTATAGATGTCAGTTAGGTCCATCTGTTCTAATGTGTTGTTCAGTGCCTCTATATCCTTACTTATTTTCTCTGGTGGATCTGTCCTTTGGAGTGAGTGGTGTGTTGAAGTCTCCTAAAATGAATTCACTGCATTCTATTTCCTCCTTTAATTCTTCTAGTATTTGTTTCACATATGTCAGTGCTCCTGTGTTATGTGCATAGATATTTGTAATGGTTATATCCTCTTGTTGGACTGACCCCTTTATCATTATGTAATGTCCTTCTTTATCTCTTGTTACTTTCTTTGTTTTGAAATCTATTCTGTCTGATACAAGTACTGCAACACCTGCTTCTTTCTCCCTGTTGTATGCATGAAATATCTTTTTCCATCCCTTCACTTTTAGGGATGTGTATGTCTTTGAGTTTAACATGAGTCTCCTGTAAGCAGAATATAGATGGGTCTTGCTTTTTTCATCCATTCTATTACTCTGTGTCTTTTGATTGGTGCATTAAGTCCATTTACATTTACGGTGATTATTGATAGATATGTACTTATTGCCATTGCAGGCTTTGGATTTGTGGTTACCAATGATTCAAGGGTAGCTTCTTTACTATCCAACCATCTAACTTTAACTCAGTTATCATGCTATTATAAACACAGTCTTGATGATTCTTTATTTCTCTCCCTTCTTAATTCTTCCTCCTCCACTCTTCATGTCAGGTGTTTTATTCTGTACTCTTTTGTGTATCCTTTGACTTTTTTTGTGGATAGTTGATTGTATTTTTTGCCTTTATTTAGTATTTGGTTGGGCTGCTTTCTTTGCTGTGATTTTATTTTCTCTGGTGATATCTATTTAGCCTTAGGAGTACTTCCATCTCGAGCATTCCCATTAAAATACCCTGTCGAGGTGGTTTGTGAGAGACAAATTCCCTCAATTTTTACTTATCTGGAATTAGTTTTATCCCTCCTTCAAATTTAAATGATAATCTTGCTGGATACAGTATTCTTGGTTCAGGCTGTTTTGCTTCATTGCGTTAAATATATCATGCCTTTCTCTTCTGGCCTGTAAGGTTTCTGTTGAGATGTCTGATGATAGCCTGACAGGTTTTCCTTTGTAGGTGATCTTTTTCCTTTCTCTGGCTGCCTTTAATATTCTGTCCTTGTCTTTGATCTTTGACAGTTTAATTATTATGTGTCTCGGTGTTGTCCTCCTTATGTCCTTTGTGTTGGGAGATCTGTGGGCTACCATGGTCTGAGAAACTATTTCCTTCCCCAGCTTGGGGAAGTTTTCAGCAATTACTTCTTCAGAAACACTTTCTATCCCTTTTTCTCTCTCTTCTTCTTCTGGCGCCCTTATAATGTGAATATTGTTCCGTTTGTATTCGTCACACAAATTCTCTTAATATTCTTTCATTCCTATAGATCCTTTTATCTTTCTCTGCCTCAGCCTCTCTGTATTCCTGTTCTCTGATTTCTATTCCATTAACAGTCTCTTGCACCTCATCTAGTCTGCTCATAAGTCCTTCTATTGATTGTTTCATTTCTATTATCTCCCTCTGGACCTCTTCCCTTAGCTCTTGCATATTTCTCTGCAGCTCCATCAGCATGGTTATGACTTTTATTTTGAATTCTTTTTTAGGAAGATTGGTTACATCTATCTCACCGGGCCATCACTCTGGGGTTGTGTGAGTAATTTTTGACTGGACCAGGTTCTTCTGCCTTTTCATAGCGATTGAAGTGATTGCCTGCAGATGGTGCATGTGTTCTGCCGTGAGAACAGAGCCGCATCATGCTTCCCAGACTGCACCCGTCTCTTCTGTCTGTGACAGTCAACTGTGCACAGAGAGCAGTCTCTGGGTTAATCCCCTGAGCTGCCGTGGGCAGAGCAACCCTTTGGATAGCCTAGGGCATTGCGGGGTTTGCAGGCAAGCGGCACCTGTTCTGCCATGAGAACAAAGCCCCTTTGTGCCTCCTGGACTCTGCGCTGGTCTCTGCTGTCTGTGCCAGTCAACCGCACACAGGGAGCAGCCTCTGGGTCTGGGCTGGTTAGCCATGCACAGCAAGAAGCCTCTATGTGAAGCTGTGTGGTTGCTGTAGGCGGTGCTGCTCCCTGGCTGTTCCTCACCAATGACAGGTCAGCCGGTTTGCTTGCAGTGCCGGCAGTGGGAAAGGAATGGCAGGCTGCTTATTGCCATGAGGGAGTTACAAGGTAAGTTGCCACCCGGGGGTTTAGGGCGCCTGAAGTTCCTTAAAGTTCCCAGCCTGCTGGGCTGAGTGTGCCAGGACGATTTTATCCATCTCTTAAACTCTTGTCCCTTTAAAACTTTTAAAGTGCCTGCTTTTCTTTTGTCCCAGGGCAGCTGGCTGTAGGAACCTGTTTGCAGTCTTAGTCTCTGTTTTGCTTTTCCACTCCTCTAATATCCAGTGCACCATGCAGTGTATGTCTGTGCTCCCAGGGCAGATTACTAGATCTGGTGATTTAGCAGTTCTGTGCTTCGACTCCCTCCCCACTCTGATTCCCTTCCTCCCACCAGTGAGCTTGGGTGGGGGGAGTGCTTGGGCCCCACCAGGTCACGGCTTTGTGTCTTACCCTTTTCTGTGAGATGTTGGGTTCTCGCAGATGTAGCCTGGCTCATGTACTCTTATCTTCTTGTCACTCTTTTAGGAATAGTTGTATTTGCTGTATTTTCAAAATATATATGGTTTTGGAAGGAGAGTTCCACCACCATATTCACACCATCATCTTGAGAACCTTCCTATTTTCTCTCTTAAGTGGACTCCATATACATCCTCCTTTTCTATTACCAAGAGACAGTTGAACTGTCGAAGGCCTGTGGTGGTTGTCGTCATTATTATTGTAGTGTAAGAGACTGCACTGAGCACAACTGAGGTCTCAGTTGTGAGATTTGGTTGGGGGTGGGTAGTGGTTTGTCAAAATAGTGTGTCATTACATTGGAAAACGCTTTACTGCATCCTGGGATACGACAGCACATCGGTAATGTGGCTGTTTCCATAATGGAGCTTGGAATCTAGTAAGAGGAAAAACAGGCTGTGGCTAAGTATCTTAACAGTGTAAAATGTATCTCTAGAGTAAGGCCAGTTTGCTCTTGGAGGTGGGTATTCTTGCCTGGGGCTCATGGAAAGTGCTCACTTGCATTTCAGCTAGAAATGCAAAGATAAGCCAGGGCCCCACAACACTGAGCTCTAATAATATTTAATACACACAGCAAGCATGGTACATGCATGCTATTTATGAATAAATATACATATTTTGCATACATCATGCATAACTATCAAAAATACTGATAGAATAAGTTAGAGAAGTTTCTCCTATAGAATTCTTGCCTAGTTGGCTTTCAGTGGATGTCATTAGCTTTACAGCTCACACAGGTGTGAATAGGGAGATGTCAAGATGTGGTGTGGGACCAAGAAAGTTCTGAGGTTCTAAAGCCTTCTGGTAAAGGTTTCCTTCTCACAACACTGTTAAGTCTTTCTTCTTCCTCTTATTGCTGAATTTCTTACAAATGTAGTAAGTTACATTCCCGTTTAATCCTCGGTCACTAAAATCTGGCTGTTTGCCCGATTTTATCCCTGACCTTGCACCCTGGAATATCAGCAGCAACCTCCTGCTAACTGCCCAGCAGGCATCTTCCTCCTTAACCTGCTTGCTTAGCTTCTCTAGTAGCTCTGCTGTTGGCCATCCTCCCTCAGAACACTTCTGCCTTTGGTCTGTACTCCATTCATACTCGTTGACTGCCTTCTCTTCCCCCAGCTAACCCTTAACCTTGTTTCTGTCCCAACTAAATTCCTTCCTTAAGCAATTTTGGCTCTTTCCAATTTTGCTACCAACAGAAATTTCCTAAAAATATATGGGTATGTAAGTGCTGTTCTCAAAACTTTCAGTAAGTCTGGCTGTCTTTGGAATAGGGTAAGATGTCTTCACCTGGCATTTAAGCCCCTCCGCCATCCAGCCCTGGTGTATTTTTTTTCTAGGTTGTCTCCTGCTCTTGTCCATCTAGCCAGCCATTCTTCTAAGAAGAACCTGAGGCCTTAATTTCTCTTTAACCTATAGCTAGCTGAACAGCTTATGGACCATTATTAGATAAAATACATACTTCATTTTGGCTCATAATATATTTAACCTTAAAAAGGAAAAAACCTCCCTAGTATGTAAACTTTTTGGTGAAGAACCATATCTTATGTACCTTTATATCCTTTCTCTAATGCTTGTGCACATAATAAATACTTAATAAGTGTTTATATCAATAATGGATAAAAATTAGGGTTTAGTGGAAGTGTGAAAGCAACAAGAAATTCAATGTTGAGATGATTCAAGAAGGTATGAACAGAATAATGGGGGGAAATCTAGAAGGCATTTAAGGACCATCATTAACTGTTGTGTCAATTTGAAGTAACACCACATAAAATAAATTCCAATGGTGTCATCTGGAAATGACCAGGGAGCATGCCATAATTATACTTAAACATAATAATTTCCCACTAATTCACATATATATTCAGGACACATTTACCAGATGCCCTCTACATACAGTGAATCATCAGAGATACAAAGAGAAGCAAAAAACACTGTCCCTACCACCCAAGGGCTCATTAATAAATCATTAAAACCTTATCCTCAGCATATACACATCCTTCTCCCTAGCTTGAGAACTCACCCTAGAGTAAGGCTGTAGTTGTGCAGCTTGGCCTTTGCTTGTATTCAGTAAGCAATAAAGCTGGGATTTGGATCTGAGAAAAATAAGTAAGAATTATAGCATGTCAGTAAGTGCTGTGATAGATGGATGTAGATGTGTAAACTTAAGTAGATACAGCTATAAAGCATACTGGGATAATAGAAGAGGTAGGAAATAAAACTTTTCATGACCTCCAAGAATATATTGAAGTCTACAGGTGTGTGTAATGTTTAGACAGATAAAATCCAATATTAAGAATTGGTATCCCTTTTATTGGGGCTACTAGATTTTTTTCTTTAGCAGTATTAAAAGAATGCCACATAAAATATATCTGCACATACTGTTTTCAGCTACCTTCTCATCTCTTCTCGAAGCCTAATTTGTTCTGTACTTTGTCCCGGCATTACCCCTTATGGCCAGACTCCCTCAGGGTTGATGGTATTGTGTGTATTTCATAGATGAGGAAACTTCTGTGCAGAAACAATAATAAGGCTGAGGCCTTGAAACTAGTATATGACAGACTAAAGTCAAACCCCTGAGTGAAGCCTGTGGTCTTTTCTACTGTGTTCCATTACCTACCTCTGAGAACAGTGATCATGTGTTCAACTTTGCCTTTGTTAATTATGAGAGAAAATGTTGATTTAAGGAAAATTCCAAAAGCAACACACTCAAAACCAAAATAAAGATTTATAATAGTGCTGTGTCACTGGGAGTAGTTGTAACATGTATTATCACAGAAGAGATTGGATGACTGGGGGTGAGATGTGATTTCATTAAATAAATTTATGGTGACGGCCATCAAGGGCTATGAAGCACCATAGGTTGAGAACCTATTACAGCAAATAGCTCCTCTGGTTATAACTGCATCTAAAACCCAGATTCCTGTGTTCTCCACACTATGCATTTCTAACCAGGCTTCTTTGTTGATGAATATCTCCCAATATTGTCTTTTTTGTTGTCTGTTTTCAATATCAAATGGTGAAAAGAAAAAGATGGGAAGGTGTTGTGGATCAGTGAAAAGAATTCCCCATAGACATGAAAACCTTCTGACTACTGTTGCTCTGGATTAAGAGCATTCACATTTTTCCAGGAGCCAGATAAGTGACATAAAAATATAAAGGAAATCAGTTATATATTTACATTGTGGACTTTCAGAGGCTGAATTACGCTAAGCTAATGAAGCTTAGGATGCAGGGCCTCCTACTTGCACTGGTCCTGGCCCTCTGAGTGCTGGGAGTCGTAATAGGGAAGCCGCATTTCGATCCAGAAGCGCTTCATAAGCAGTTCAGATAATTATGAGAAGAGACTTTGGAAGAAGAAATCTTGAATCTTCTTTAACTCTCTAGTGTTTTGCTGTTGTTTCTTTCCTCGTTCTCTATAAATGAGAATGAGGATTATACTTAATTTTGTATTCTTGGAGCCTCCTTCCCTCTAATTGTTTAAGCTTTGGGCAAAGATCCATCCCTGTATACTAGCAACATTTATAATATATACTAGGTCAAGAGCAAAAAGGTCAGCTGCCGCAGTGGAAATGAGAGCTTACACATACAGAATATTGCTTTGCGCCAGGCACTACTGTTCACATACGTTATTACCTCATTTCATCCATGCAACACCCCTGTAGGGCAGGTTTAGTTATGAACTCTGTTCTGTAGACAATGAACCCATAGTTTAAGTGACTTGTCTAGAGTCATGCAGCTAGAAAGTAAGTGGTGGAACTAGAATTCAAATCCAGAATTCCATGTGGCTCCAAAGCCAGTGTCTTCCAGTGAAGAAGAAGTAAACATGTTACCCAGCAGTTACAGCTCCAAAGCCAGTGTCTTCCAGTGAAGAAGAAGTAAACATGTCACCCAGCAGTTTACTCTTGCTTTTGCCTGACATTTGGAAGAAATTGTTACGAGTGAATTGGTAATATAAGCATGTTATCTGGCGGATTTCAGATATACTGAGGTGCTGTGGTTTAGTTTTACTGGGTAGAATATTTTTTGCAGATACCTGTTTCAGAAATAGATGTAAATTTTTGAGGCAGCTCAGCTTTTCCTGTCAGGAGAAAAAGATGATAAAAGATTTCAAGAAAACAGAAAGTTGCTGTCCAAGCCAAAAAGAGACTTCTTGGTATTTAGCCAGAAAATTGCATACCAAGCTTATTTTAGAACATTCATTTTGTATCCTGACGTGAGCAGATGAGGAATTACTCTCTCAGAGTGAATGTCTCATCTTTTATCTGTTCATCTTATTTGTGTAGTGTAACCTTTAGATAAACAATAATTGTGGCCTTGTTAAGGTGTTCTCCGTTTCAGGAAACACATTGGGAGCAAAACAGACTCTACTGACAGTCACTATGACCACCCAGTATTCATTGCCTTATTCACCAGGAGTAAAGTGTAAAGGAATGGAATCTGAGACACATGTTTCACGTGAGAGTACTTAGCTATGTACAAGACTTATGTAGCAAGAGTTTTTACTTCTGTGTGAAAAGGAAGTATATGAAATGCAAACTTCCATCTGGAAAATGGATGTGTTAGATTTCAAATACTTAAAATTTTAGATAGCCATAGCTATCCATAGAAAAAGGGTACTTTTGCTTTACATTTTTCATTTCTGTCATTTTGAGCAAAAGAAAGCTCCAATTCAACATGGTCACATAAAAAAATACATTTATTTTACCAAAGGGACAAAAAGTGTTCATTAAAATAGACTTGGATTCTGCCCTTACAGTGTTAGAACCTTGATCACCTGTAATAGATTTAGAGTCCTTTTGGGCCCATCAATTTTGGAAATAAGACATTTTGTCTTGTGGAAGAAAAGAAGAGGGAAATAAATAAAGCCTGTACCCAGCATGGTGCTGTGTCCCATACATTCATTCCCAGATGCCTTTTCACTCCCATGAAGGCCAGATGGTGAGCATTACAGAATTCCCAGGGCATTTTAGAGAGTCTGTATCTTCTATTTCTTAAGACCTGAAGTGATTCTCAGTAGAGTGCTGATTCCCTGTGTAAGCCTGGAGCATACACATCGCCACCATTTGTTCAGATTACAAGCATTATATTTATTGTACTACAGATACTAGAGGAGGGAAAAGGAAAAGGAAAAAACAAGCCACATTGGAATTGACATGGTTATTATTTTTTACCCCTGAATTAAGCTCACCTTCTTAAAAGCTTTTTTCTTTTGATATATAATTTTAATTTATAGATCCTTTATTTCAAATTAGAAAACAGTAACATATAGTACATTTTATTTGTATTATTGCTAGAGAAATGAAACTGTCAAAGGTGAAAGACATTCTTTTTTTTCTCTTTGATTATATGGATATGTCTCTTGTGTAACTGAATTAGTGAATCCATTTTTTTCCCTACTGCCATCCTTTCTTATAAGAAAGAAACCCAGAGTCTTCAACTTTAAAAACCTTTTTTTCCCCTAAGATCTATTTGTAGGTTAATTATTTGTAATGGAGGAAATTTTCCATCAAACAATGCAATTTTGGTAATTAGATTCCTGGAAGAGTTCTTAATATGTGAGGTATGCACAGCTCTGTTTCCAATATATAGAGAGAATAGGGTGATAAATAAGATACAAATTCGTTTAGAAGCATTACTAAATGGATTATATCTTTTTCTTTCTGTTATATGTCATTTCATGTGTAGTTACAGCCCTATGTGGATATGTTAATATTAAAAAGAAACTTTTATCCCCCAAGGTGAGCTGATGTTTATCAGAGAGTGAAGCATGCTTTAGACTCTAATCAACCAGCACATCAGTATATTTCCTGGGAAGATCTGTTCTGGATTTGCAGAGGCCTGGTGCTTGGTTCCCTCTTCCTTCCTCTCTGCCTGGTAGACTGTCCTGAACTTCCCCCTCCGTCCTCCACGTGCCAATCAATACCAGTCAAGAGTATTATACAGGAGCAGAGCTCCAGAAGCGCAGGCCCATGGGTAATGGGGAAGTTGAGACATGGGTATATGGGGTCTAGAAGCTAGGAGTTACTGTGGTCTTGGGCTGGCAGAGTAAACCTTCAGAGACTCTGGGCCAAGGTCATCTTTCCTTTTCTTGGTAGTCACCTCCCACCCATTCCACTGTCTGCCTCTAAGTATTCCCTTATTTCTTCTGGGGTTTGTCTTCTAGCCCAGCACAAAATACAGTGTTTTATCTGCAATTCTTGTCTCTGAAGCAAATGTTCAATTCTGGATTTGTTTAGCGAAATATAAAGTGAAAATAAGAAAGGAAAAGTCATGAACTTTCAGGAAGTCTTTAAAACTCTTAATAAATCATGTTCCAGAGGTTCTTTCAAGTTAAGTAAAGCTCTCTTTGAATCTTTGTACATAGTCCCAATTTCATCTTCAGTCTTTAGAAACTCCTAAATGTACCTCTTGATCCCACAGGAGGTGCTTGTGGGTCTCCCTCACTTCCATGCTTATCCCCCTTGTATCTCTCTCTCTCCCACTCTTTCTTCTTCTCTCCCTTTCCTTATATTTTATTGGAAGAGACAAAGACCACATAGATAAGTAGAGGGTCTTAGTTTATAAGAGGAATTAAAATATGGCTCATTTATATTTTGGAGGAAATATTCTCATTTGGGGGGATATTCTAAGAAATGGTGCTAAGAAATGGGGTGAGGCCCTCTGTGCCATAGGAGAAATGGGTAAGAATCTACTTTGTTCCCCTTGACTGGCCCTATTTCAGTACTGAAGTGATTATACATTACCTGGGGGAAATGACTAGGGAGACATCTGAGTTTTTTTGCCTGCTTAGTGGCTTTAAAGCAATAGCAATTTTTTCTTTGATACCCATTTCTCAATACATAGTTACTCATAATTTTAAGAGTATACTCACTGCCTTCCTTTGCCTGTAGGATACAGTAAAGCATTTTCAGATTTAAAAACACACACACACAAATTATGAACAGTTTGATTTTTTTTACAAATTGATCCTTGCGCTAGTGGGTGGAGGGGTGGTTTTCATGAACCTGAAAGATTATGGATCCAATGTCAGGATTTGTAAAGACCTGCAATACTAAATATTTTTTAGAGGGTCATAGTTACTATGTTTCTCAATTCCTTCTCTCCATTAGGTCCATGCCTTAGCTCCTTTACCAGGGCATTCTCCCAAAGTCATCCTTGACTCTTAGAACAGCCTTACCCTCCACCCCCCAATTTATCTTCATTTATAATCCAGTCACTTTGAATGTTTATCTTTTCCCACCTTTCTTTGACTTTCCTTCTTAGAAGCAGTTGATTATGTCATTACCCCGAGTAGCCCTGCGGGTTCTTCCCATGGACAAAATCCTCCACTGTTGAAATTGAGGTTTTAAAATTGAGCTCCTGATTTACATATCAGCATAAGAAAAAGAAAAGATATAGACACTTGAGTATTTTAACTCTAACTCCTGACTTGGTGACTCATACTTCTCTTAGAAGGGACAGATACATAACCCATCTTGTAGACACCTTTGTAGATAAGTGATTGTAGGTTTTTCTCTTTTAAGTTCGCCAGTAGGTTTAACTTTGAAAATTGACAAGTTATTTTTATTTCTGTGGAGTACGTTCTCAGCCTGAATTTTTGAGACCTGTAAGTCTAATTTCCTTGGCAATTGGGTTTATCCTGAGAGAATTACATAAAAGATCATTAACCTTCACATTTTACTTTCTAAAATTCTTTTGAGCTGCTACACTTCAGAGAACTAATTGGGCCCTGTTAGCATCCTGAGGTGTGTGCATTGTTCCTGGTGTGTTGATGGAAATTTATTTTGAGTAAAGTAATCAGCGCTTGCCATGTTCAGTCTCTATGAGCATGATGAAAGACTTCTTTGTGAAATCTTAGATAAATTGGAGTCTCTCTTCATTCAGCATCTGGATCAATGCTGTTTCCTGAACTTAACTTTCCAAATAAGCTGTATCTTCCATCTAAATAAATAAGAAAAACCTTCTAATCCTTACAAGTTTATCAATTTCATTTTTCTTTTATTGCAGTAATCTACCATACTTTAAAAAGACAATCCTCCAACCCCACTTCAGCACTTGGCATAACCCTGTCAAAGTGCCTTCAACCCACACCGGAGAGCAAGGCCTGTCTTTCTTTTCTTTGCATTCTCACCATCTAATACCATATTTATGTTTCCTTTAAGCACAAAATAATATTTTTTTGACAAAATTACAAAGAAAAATTAGAAATTAAAATCCCTTGTCCCATCTGTGAGCTTGAAGCAGATCCTGTACAACCTACTCAGGCCACCTGATGTACTCATTGCATTGCTTCTCCAGATTGTGGATCAGCTCTACTCACTTTTATTGAGTATCTACATGGGTCAGCAGTTGATGTTGAGGATGGGGATGCAAGGATGAAAAAAAAAATCTTGGACTCAAGAACTTGAAAGTCTGCTATAGTAAGTTATATTATGGCAGTGTTACAGAGAAATAGAGCGAGGGTGAAAAATTGGATCCCCTGAGATTCCAGGAAGATTTCCTGAAGGAAATGACCCAGGGATGAAGAAGGCCCCAGTCACTGTCTAGCTATCCAGGGACAGCAATGGCACCGCAGCCAAGCCTGTTCTTTTGGAGACACCCCAGTTGAATTTCAATAAAATCTTGTCCCCCAGAGGGACGAGAAACAGGTGTTATCCATCTAGGAGACAAATGCTGTTGGGAAAAAAAAGGCAGAATTATTTTAGTGTTTTAAAAATAAATTTATATTTGGTAAAGTACCCATGTTTTACACTAAGGACTGTTTAGGTTTTCAGTGTTACCATTGATAACTGAACAACAAATTTTATCACTGCTAATACTGGATGTGATTTTTTTTACAAATTTTATTGATAGAAAAACCAAGGAAATGATACTAAAGTTAATTTATTAATAGTATCTCAAGATAGCTTTGATGAAATATATTCTTATATTTCTGATTTAATTTGTTTTGTCACAAAGATGTAATTTTCTTTTAGTCGAAACTTGTCTAGTTCTATTTTCTTTTCATTTTCGCTTAGCCTTATGAAGTCTACCCATTCCTTCCATTTTTACATGAATGATTTCACATTTTTCTTTGTCATACAGTTGTTCTCATTACATTATTTAAACTGTTGTATTTGTAATTTGTTAACAGGCCTGGATTCTTGTCTTTGTAAGATTGCTTGTACATAATAATAGATGCAGACTAATACTATTACTTAGCGCCTTTCTTCTGTGGAGCTCCATGTGTTACACATGTATTATCTTATTAAGCCTCATAACATCCCTGTGAGGCAGGGGCATTCTGCAAGTGATTATGGAGTGCTTTGCTGAATCAGCACAGCCTTACAGCATTATAAGCTTGGAAAAGATAGAGGTCACTTGCTCTCAGGAAACCCTAGATGTAGCCAAATATTTTCCTTGGCAATACAGAGTTAACAACTGCTACCATTCTAGTTTCTGGGAATCCCAGTGTCTGTTGATGCAATAAAAAATAACAAACAATGTGGTTTGGAAAAGTAATCCATGACTGTCTTGAGAGGTGGGAGATACATGTTGCTTGACTACTGCACCATCTTGTAGTCCAGGTGTCAGGCTCTTGCTATGGCCCCCGAAACTGGACCTGCCTGGTTGTCATATCTGTCATCTTCAATCACTTTATGTACCTCACCAACACCTGACAGGCTGGATTTCCAAAAACAGGTTTCTGGAATCAAACTGTACGTATATGTTGAAGCTAAACCTGTTTCAAAATGCTTTTGGGTATGATTCTGTAACATCTTCCTATGTTGACAGATAGTAACAGCTCTAGGGGGGTGAGGATTTAATAATATGGATAACTGTTGAACCACTGTGTTGTATACTTGAAACTAAGATTGTGTATCAATTCTATTGGGTAGAATTTTGCTGAAGTCTTGATGAACAGCATCATACTAAATCATCTAGCATTTTGAAACTTAAGTAGGATAATTAAAATTAAAAATAGGAATAATTTTATGAAGATTTTATTTTACTATTTGAAGGGTTGTGAATAGTGGGGAACTTCTCTCTAATGACTAATAAATGTAAAACAACTAATTTTAAGCCAATTTAAACCATTTAATTTGATAGGGGGTGACTTAATACTATTATGTCTGTTTTCATATTTATAATTGGGTAATTTTGATATTCCGTGGCCTATATTGATGACTGCAATTAACCTCCAATTTTTATTTTGGATTTATCCATCAGATAGCTATGGCACTCATATTCATGTCTGTATGTCTTTCAGTTGTGGCTTAAACTTTTCCATCAACTTTGTTGGAGAACAAAATCGTCAGACTTGAAAAGATAATTAAAAAAATTTTTTGCAGCAGATTTTGCTGCTTAGTGTTTGTATTCATGAGCACATAGATATAACATCTGAGAGAATTACTAAATTGCTGGAGTTATTATCATGATGTTTTTTCACCCTTAACCTAAAAAATTTGCTGGAGAATTACCGGACCATACATAAAGGAGAGTATTCGTTATTGAAAAGGTAGTCAGGGTACCAAATTTAGGGATCTTTGTAAATGTTGGCCGTTGTTAGTTTCACTTTGGCCTCCTCCAAGTTATGATCACCTCTTGCCCACACTTCTGCTGGGCTTTAACATGTGCAGGTGCTGGTTTCAAAGGCCCCCACTTCAGCTCCTACTTCCTGGTGAGGCAAGTCAGTTTCTTGAGTAAAGCTGACCCTTGTTTTCTTTGAATTGCCTGGTGCTTTTAAATAGTTTTGGATGGTTGGTTGATGATTCATTGCAACTCTGCTTAAATTGGGAAGATTTCATGCCATAAGGTACTTAAAAGGTCACTTTAAAGATGTATTAAAATCTATTCCTATTGTCATTATGAAGTACAGTAACTATTAATTGATATTTGACAGGAACTCTTTTCAGAACATCTTTTGAACTCAGGATACTATGATAATGATACAGAAATTTTGTATTTTAGAAAATTAGGAAGATTGACTTTAGGATTCTATCCCAAATGCTTCCCATTCTTTCTTTTCCCTTGATCTCTTACTCTAAATTAAGTGACAATTCTCCACAGTCAGACAGAGTTTAGGTATGTGTATGGAAAATTTACAAACACAAACCAAGTTTCTCTTTGTTTTGTGGGAAACCTTGCTTTATAAAATTCCCTTGTGCCGTATATTTAGCCTTCAAAACAAGTCAGATCCTTTTTTATACCAGGATATCCTTCACATTTGGTCTGGATAGTTCAAGATGCCTTCCTAAGGTGGCAGCTCTGGCCTTCCAGAGGGGCCTGATAATCTCAGTGCAAAGGATGAATCGCATGTAGCAGCTCTGTCCCACCTTGCTCTTCATGGTCAGCCCTGATGCTGTACAGCCCAAGTTCAGAAAGACCAGGACCAATTTGACATTAGTTGGCAGGGAGGGATTAACCACACTTTCATATGTAAAAATGGTTCAAATCAAAAGTATTTCAAGCATTTGAATAGAACAGATTAAACTTCTGTTTTTATGTGACATAAAAATGACATTCTGTACCTTCTCCCACAAAAGTTCTGTTTTGGAGAGCATAGGTGTTCTGACAGTCAAACCCTTCTTAGAACCATGATTCTATACTTTTCACTCTGTCCTTTCTCCCTGGAGCCCTGGAGAATAAACCTGGGTTCCTTTGCCCAAACTGGATTTCTCTGGAAGAAGTATATAAAATTTTTTTAGTTTTTTAATTTGTGTTTGTCTTGCCAATGGGTTTCAGCCCTGGGCAAGTTCACTATGGATTCAGTGTGACAAAAGACATGACAGTAGAACATTCTTGGGGTGAAAGGGTTATACCCAACTTTATTCCCATGGTGGCAGGTCAGTCACTAAAATCATGTTCACTCAGAGTGAGTCTGCATGCAGCAAGTCGGTTTCTGCCTCTGGGCCTCTCTGCCTGCACAGCTGTCCCAATCTCTGTCATGGGCACTGCCACCACTCCCTCTGCTCTGCTATCCTGCAGCTTTGCAGCCATACCACCGTGTCACCCAGAGCACTGGGTAGGGCTATTTATAGAGAGTCAGTAACAACGTATTGCCCACACGTGTGTAGTGAGCTAGCCAACCAGGGCCAGGTGAGAATCCTGACCACAGGAACTTTCATTTTATCCACAGTGTTGTACACATTTTTTTTTTTAACTGTTAGGTAGCCTCATTCCCATACATAGTTCCTAATAGGTTAAAAAAACAACAACAACTAAAGCAGAAATAATCATTTTTGGATTAGGCAGAGCATGAAACAAACATACAGAGAAGGACTGGTGAAACAGCCCATGATGGTAGTTTCAGAGTCACAGAAATGGTACACTTTGCCTTTAGTGATTGTTCGAAAGTGCCTGAAATGGGCTTTGAGGCAAGACCTACTCTTAACAGTCACTTCCTTTCCTCCCTGAGCATTCACAAAGGAATTAGCTAGTTTTTATGTCTTGGTTATTAACCTGCCAAGGTGATCTAGAAAGAACCTCGTGTTAGCTACTAGGGGTTTTTGCCTATCAGAGATTGTGGTAGTGGTAGTGGACTGTAAGATTTTCTGGAGCCTGCCTCTTAGGATGGGCCCCTGTGCCTTCTGGGCAGGTACTAGGCCCACTCTGGTCCCTGTCCACAGAGAGCTCTTGCTTTGGACACTGCATTCACCTTTACAGTCACTTTCTTTGTACTTGGAAATTCTCATTGCCTTAATCCCCTGATAGTATGCCCTCCTCTCAGCCCCATGTCCCCCTGCCTCCCATGGTTGGCCAGAGTCATGGAACTACATATATTTATGCAGTTCTCCTATTGTTCTCAATGCTTTGCTTTCTCTACTAGGATGATATGATTTAGCATAATTTAATGTTTTGGTCTCTAAATTAGATGATTCTCTGTTCTATTATCAGCTTTTTGCATTAGGTGCTTTGAATTGGGAACACCTGTTTTTTATAAAGCATATCCATAAGGTCCTCCCATTATTGCTCAAGCAAAGGCTGCAAGTGAGGAGCTGAGAGTGGATAGCAGTAGGCAAAATGAAACCAGGGATTTCAGCCTCCCTGTGGTATTGTTAGAATCACTGTGGCTGGGTGGGGGCCAGGGGTGGAGATGTGAGCAGAGTTATCTGTACAGCTAGCTGTAGCTATCTCATTAGGAGGCACAGGCATCAGGTCCTGCGTCTGAAGAGAAAAACTGGAAGGAAAAGATATACAGATGGGAGAAGAACATAGGGAGAAAAAAGCCAGCAGGTCTGACAAGCAGAACATTATGTGAATCAGAGAGCAAGATGCATGCCAGTGAGAAGGAAGTGGGGAGCACTGGACACCAGGGCATGGAAGAATGGCCTCAAGGGACAAATGAAGGCCAGGTGGTCCAAGGATGGTTTTCAGTCTTCCGGGAGGTGTCCCTCTGCACATCTACTGCTAAGGGAAAGTGGAAGCCTGGGATCGAAGCCCTGTGAACAGGCAAAGGAGAAGAGGATTTGTGGCGGTGTCAGCAAAAAGGGATAATGGGAAGGAGGAAAACCAACCTCCTTCCTTCCCCTCGTTGCCGCCTCTGTCCCTTTCATCCCTGTGCTTTGTCGCACATCTTTATGGTGGTAGACATTGTGTTCATCACTGGGTGTACAAAACTGAGTAAGAAAAGAAAGAACCTTGTCTGCCTCTCCAGGGATTTCAGCCCTCCCTCCGCCTGCTCTCGCCTTCTCGGTGGCCCCTCTGGCTCAGAGCCGGGTCTTCTCCCAGCCCACTGTGTAGGAGGAATAGGAAACCTGATGAAGTGCTCTTTTATACTGGGTTCCCAGGCAAATGGGTGATTTGTAGAACCAACCCTTCCTGGGTTTGGTTTATTTTCTTAGGAGCTAAGAGTGTCTGGGAAAATCCCTGAGTCTGATAAAAACTCCATGATGCCAAACTACCTTTTTTTATAAGGCAAGCTGTAACTTCCTAGGTGATAGTCTGGATTTTAAAAGTTAGTCTGTTTCTGTTTTTCTTGATCTCTCAGGTGTAGAAAGAGCACTGGTGACTTCTTCCCTATGAAATGCTTTTCCCAGTGGCCTGCCCACCACAGGAATTATCCCAGTGCTTTGAGCACACAATCTGACCTTTTTTCTCATCCCATTTCGATGTGATGCTTTGACTCCAGAAATCAGATCTTAAAGTAAAACTTGATTATGTTAAGTATACAGTAAAGCTCTTCAGAACAGATCCCCACTAAAGACGCATTTATGCATTTATGATTTTGAGATCCTGGCTATACTGAATTTCAGCTACAGCTGTAGACCGGTTCAGTATTAACACAAACATTATTGAGAATCCACTGTGTGCCAGGCAGCAAATAAAAAGACCTCTCTTGTAGCCCAGGGGCCAACAATGCAGGGAAAGGGACAGATATGAAAACAGATCAATCATTTCAAAAAGCTAGGTGGGTGGGCTGTTAGCCTGGGGACAGCACAGGGCATTGCAGAGACACAGGAAGGCAACCTACCTTGATTGTAATGAGCTTCAGGAACAGCAGTGGGATCTTCAGAGAGAACGGGTGGAAGGGCATCTGTGCAGGTGGAACAGACTCAGAAAATGCTGGCAGTCCTGATACAGCACGATGCAACTGGAGGGATAAGTAATGGATACTGCTGGGATGTGAGATAAGAGACGGAGATGAGGATTGCGGTGCCAGTGAACAGAACAATGATTTGGGATATAAGGATATTTACACTACATAGACCAAAGTCTTTTAAAGATTTTAGAAACACCTTTTTATATAATTTCCACATTTTAACCTATTTGTCAGAAAGTTAATTAAGGGCTTCTGTCTAGTAATTGTCAGCCTTGCTTGAGTTAACTAACACGTATTTGAAAGAAATAAAACATTTTTATAGTTTGGTCTTCTAAGAGGCTGCCCTTAAATATTCTAGTTCAGTGCTGAATTAGAACTTCACTTCTCATTTCTTTCACACCCATCGATTTTTTTTTCTGCATTCATCTAGTCTCAATCTCACCTTTCAGCCTTCTCAACAAATTATGACTCCTCCATTTCCTTATTCAGATAAGTGCTAAAGGCTTAGCTAGCTGAGACTAGTAAATTAGAATTAACAGTAAATAAGCAGTTTTCATATTTTATTTTGCCTTATCTCTCAACACTGAGAGAGTCAAGTAGAGACATACATATCACATTGGTGAATAAATGAATGCTGACCAACCTAAGACGTTGAATGACATGCACTTGTTGCCTTTCGGTTGATTAACTTGCAGTATTTCTGAAGCCATGCTCCCATGGATTTAAAGAGAGGTCTTTCACTGTCAATGTGGTTTACTGTGTGTCTGACTTTTGTTAACTTCTGTGATCTGTCTTGTAGTTTAGGCCTATTTAGATTATGTAAAAGAAAGAGATTTTGGACAAATTGTTAGATATATGGCTTACTGCGAAAGACAGTCCATTGTCTATTTTACCTATCAGTACATTCAGTATTGACAGGTAATATGTGAAGTGGGCTACTAAATAGAATTATGTATTGGTGACAGCAGATTCAGTAATCTTATGAGCAAAAGCATTCTAGCCAGTTATACCCAGAGTCTAATCTGGTTACTGTGTTCTCTCTTGATGAGTGTAGTACATGAATTTTAAAAGTGAGCCTGTATATTTCAAATCTGTGGCTATTGTCTCTACCAAAGTAGTCATGCCTTACCATGGAGGAAAACAAAACCGAGCATGTTTCTCTGAAGCGGACTGAAGGGGTTTTGCTGGGTGGAGATTGGTTAATTTTGCTGTTTCTTCAGCTGAAGGCAAACCATGGTATGTGAACAAGAAGCTCAATGTCAGAAAGGGAGGGAGGCAACTTGGGACTTAGGTTCCTCCCACTACTAAAGAAAGTGCAGCTGCACGTTTTTAGTATGCACGGCAGGAGATTTCAGCAGCCTGATGATATATAGTGCATTAACGTTGAAAAGATAAACACATTTGGAGAGCACAGGAAGGGCCTTGTGTTTTTATGTTAGCAGAATGCTTCCTAATGAATAAGAATGTGCTGCTGGCTTCACGGAGCCATATGGCAGCTTTTCTAATTTTAGTTGGTACAGATGCATAATTCTCTGGTTTTACCTTCTAGAACCTTTGAGATGCTACATAACTTTTCCTGTAATAGTTAATCTATAGTGCTTGGCCAGAAACTGCCTGTCACTGTTTCAATGACTTCTTTGCTCTGCATGGGTCTCCCTCTTAACTAGGTTTGACAGTCACTTCACCTGAAATCATCCAGTTCCAAAATGCAAGAAAAGATGAAAATTGTGGATGTATTCCCAATAGAGTCTTAAAATTTGTTGTGGAGGTGACTAGACTTGTGTTTGACATCAGTCTACTGAAAAATTGATAGTTTCTGGGTGAGTGATTTTACTCATTTTGAAGCAGTGGAATAAATAACAAAACCTGCATAAAGTATCAGGTTCCACTTTAGTCAAAGATTCTCCTATTTAAGTCCAACTATCCTCATGTTTGACTAAACAAAAAAAATTTTTTGAAGTCTTTCTTCACTTACGTGTCAGAGAGGTCAAAACATGGACAATGTTGTAATTCTGTATATGTGTAAACACCCTGTGGGTTATCTTTCAGTTGACATATTTTTTTTTACAGAGTGAGGAACTGGTATTTTTTTGAATTCTTACTTTTTATAGATAGGCTAATTTCTACAAGTTTCCATGGCCTCTTTGGATGTTTGGAACAGGATGAAGAAGGAAAGCGTATAAACCTCCTCCCTGTCCCTCTGCTGGGCAGACAGCAAACAACATTTAGGTGTCTTGAGTCCTGCGTGGTGGTTCCCACTGACTGCTGCTGTCCCCTGAGCCACAACTGCCATCCCTGAGAGGAGACAGGACTCTGTTCCAGTGGTGTTTTGTGGAAAGGCCTTTTGAATGTCTGTTCACCGTTCCATTGCCTAATAAACAAAAAGACGAGACTTCATAACAATACAAGATTTCATAAGTTACCAAAAATCAATAAATGATGTTTTAGAAGAACATGTAAAAGTCTTTTTTAAAAAGTACTATTTAAAAAAAATACTTCATAATTTAAAAATAGTTAATTGTACTTGTTTAAAGATAAATCAGGTTTTTTTTGCTAGAAACACAGTGTCTGATTTGTTGCTGTTCTCACTAGAAAACGTAAATTTTACTTTCAAATTTAGGCCTGTAGATGCCAGTGATAAAGAGCAATTAAATCCAGCTGCTTCAAAAAGTACCTGTTTTTCCTTGTATTTGTAAATCATTTGTATTTCTAGAGATCAAATGCATAGCTATTCACTTTTCCTTTTGTCCTGAGAGAAAACATGAATAATAATTACTTATAAAGAAAAACATATGGAATATAATATTAGTGATTTTCTCCCTGTTTGTGGTATGACTCATCTTGACATGGTCCCTGAAGAGATGGGGTTTTGTTCTTTGCTTTGAAACTGGAAATCTAATTGGTATTGGATTTCTGGAATGGAGGCAAATGTAGGATCTGGATAGGATTGGTCTCTAAGCAGCCACCCAGGAGGGAAGGGACACTTGGAGAAAGATTATAGAGGCATCCTTGGACAGTCTCTCTAATCAGGGCTTTGCATCTGTAAAAATGGGCTATTAGAAAGATCATAGCTATCTTATATTTTTATCTTTTTGAGAGTGAGGAAGAAAAGGACAATTATTATTTTCACTGTTATTCTCTTAGGTCATATTCTTTATCCAAAAGGAATAACTTTAATGGTTAAAGTGCAGCAGGAAGAAATGGAAGTCAAGGCATGAAGGAGAAACCTTTTTGTAGACCCTGAAAATTAAATTTCATCATCTCTTCTCTGATTTAAGTGTTCCATCTGTAATAATGAGATTTCATAGGTTTTGATCATAGGAAACTCTGGGGCAATCATTCTACTGTTGAGTTTACTGAGGGATATTTTTGTAACCTAATATATTTTCATGGTTAATGGATGCAAAATATAGAAAAGTAAATATAATTTGTGACCGCTGAAGAAAACTGCCTAATTTAAAAATATTAAATAGTGTATTTCAGTGTAGTAATACTGCACTTACAGAAGTATAAATATAGCTGAGGATTTAAGCGTATTTATATCTGACTCATAAATATAGCATACTCATTACTGAAGCATTTTATCAAGATACCAGTGTATGTCCAGTTAACATAATAGCATATCTCAAAGGAGTCCTTTCCCTCCTTCTGTTTAATTTCAAGGCTCAACTGAACATTGAACAGAGGTAGTAATTACTTCATGTAAAGTACCCGAGTAACATAAACTGAGAACCAGTTTAATTTAGATTCCAATTATATTGGTAAAGCCATATTTCTGGTATTTTCTATCACTTGATAGTGTTGATTTTTTTTCTCATTAATATTGAGAAATGGTCAAAGCACAAATTCAATACAGAATTGAATAATAGATGACAAGCTGAAAAATGCATATATGTAAAAAGTTCATTAGGATAGTAGTGAAAAGCCCTAAATTCTTTACCTTCTTATTTATTTACCCTATGAGTAGTGAAAATTTCCCATTCTCTTACTATATACTATATACGAATAGTATTGTGTAAATATTGGAGTATTTCCAAAGTTCTATCCAAATAATTAACACTCATTTAAAGTTTTCTTTCAAAGCACGTGTTCTACTAATATAATTCAAATTGATATTGTAAAAATGTGTGTTGTTTTCAATTCAGGGATTCCTAGAATTCCAGCATAGACAAACTTCTTGCTAATGTTCCTTAACATTGGTTTTCAAAGGCTTGGCTGCAGTTTCCTCACCACTCGATACCACACATCCACCCCCACCGCTTTAGGCCTGTTAGGCCTAAAGGCTGTTAGGCCATTGGCGTTTGCCATCCACTCGCCTATCCTGCAGAATCCAGCCAGTGAGAACGCATGCGACATATTCTGAGCCATGTCCGCCCATATTTATCTCCTCTTTGAACGTGAAGTTTGTTTGCAGTAGCCCGAAGTTGTTCTTGTTTGGTTCAGTTGTAGTCGTTTTGCCCTTCCAGCTAAATGTGATCTCTCTGCTGGGTAGAATTCTTCCCTCTACTGGTATCACAGGCTTGGGGAGGGAGACGCAGAGCCACACCCGGAGACACATGGTTGGAGGCCACTGCCCTGGGGCTGTTGTGGCTGGCCGGTTTGCTCATGGGGCCATTCATTCTCGGGGACTTATTGTTACCTGCTTCATTTCTCCTTTTGAAGATTTATCAGTTGAATATTCTAAAGGGGAAAATAAGTGACATTTGTTATTACAAATAATATTTCAGGACAATAATTATTTTTACCCAGGCTTTCCAACAGAGCCCAAATATGTTTTGTCAGATCTAAATCAGCACCTACTTTAAATTTTAGGCCCTTACCCTATGTCTGATCTGTAGGAGCCTAAAAATAAAAGAAAATGCTCTGCAAATAGGACCTGCATTCTACATATTTCCTGGTAAGTCTAAAATTCAGTGCCAGAGCATATGTCACTAGAATATTTAGAATACCCTGGCATGAAAGTTTATCAGTGTTTTAGGTACCTGCATGATTGGGTTTTCTAAGTTTGAGTTTTTAAAATTCCACAAAATATTAACTGATGAATTGAGGGAATTTGGGGTTTTCAGAAGGATGATCAGATCCTCCAAATGTAAACATCTCAGAAGGCATACTGGTTGTCTTTAAAAGACTAGGGAATGGATCTTCATAAACATTGTTATTTTATATTCATGTTGCCTTGAATTGTAGCCATTATTATAGATACCACAGAAAACACTAATTTATTACTACTATGATAACAGAATCTCATATAACAAATAGCCTGATGTTTTCTGGTGGTCAGTGATAGGTACAGAGTTGCCTTTGTGATAAGCAGCTATTGCTTCATATCTAGCTCTCCCCCAAGATTAACCTGAATTAAATCCATTCTTTAAAAAGAATGAAATCACCAGTTTTACCAGTGGAAGGATAGGAGACTTGGGGACACTGTGAGAACATAAGATGCCTTGAAACTTACTAAGGCAAGACAAGATGACTGGTTATATCAGACTGGTTCTTCTCAGGAAGCCCTTCCCCCATATTTCCAACCCTGTCTGCCTATTCATCCCTGGAGGGCCTGTGGATCTGAAAGGGACAATCAGTTTCTTGCCCCCCCCACCATCCTTTTTCCACTCCACTTCCCTCTTAAACTTCTGGGAAGAAGTACCAGCAGGAGGGCTAGCCTTTCGGTCAGCCACCAGCTATTAAATGATCCTCCTCTGACATAGGGACAGTACTAGCCATTGAAGAAGATAAAAATACAGTCCCCCCTTCATGAAACTTACCGTCTGGTGGGGAGAACGTACTATTTCATGGAATATACTCTTTTACCTCAGGAAGTGGGAAGCAGAGGGTACCTTCCTAGATGGATCAGAATTTCATGCAAAATTCTTCTCAGTCTGAAAAGTCTGATAGATCCTCTCTGGGGGAGGTCTTTTCAAGCATACTATTCAAACTTGAGAATCACTGCTGCTGCTGAAAGACCCTGCCAATGGGAGCATGGTTCTCTGAATATCAGGAGGCGGGAGAAGGGCTGCCGATCACTTTATACATGTGTGAGTACATCGCTCCTACCCACTGACTGGGTAAAACAAATGAGAATGCAGCAGGACCACATAAATACATAATAATTATTATATGAGTTTTAAGACTGAGTATTAATGAAACTCAGGGTCCTTGAGCCTGAAGCCTGCTTGGACCTCAGCAGAGCAGGGCTGTTAGTTTAGATGAAGCAGCTATTAATAGTGCCAGTCCTACCCCTAGACCATGGGTAAGAAAGTGAGCAGAAACTGAAGAGAAATCTACAGCTGTAACAGAATGAACTGGCAAAGAAAAAAAATAGTATGCCCCAGTATGCATTTATTGGAAATACATTTGGCAATGAAAAAGATTCTAGGAAAGTGGGGTATGGGTGGGGCTGGGGGGTCATATGCAGTAATTGTCTGGAGAGCCTGAGATACTTCCTGCCTTGGTTGAGGCTGAGGAACTGGGCAGAGATCAAGCCGGCAAAGAGGACAGGCATAAAGGAAGCTAACAGTCAAGAGTAGGGAAGACAGCAAGGAAAAGAAATGAAGTGAGGACTGACAACGTCTCCCAATATTGAATCATAAAGGTTACTGGACAAGTCGTGTTTCTCCTAATAGGTGATCACAGTTACTTAGATCTGAGATGAATCAGGACTGTAAAGTAGTTGAAAAAGCAGGTACAATCTGCTGACCATAAGCTCTGCAAAGAAATTACTACATTTGGAACTCAGGAAGAACAAAGACAAATAAATATGCTAGTAGTAAGTGGTATTTGTAAGCTCTAGTTTTTAGAATGTGTTTTACATCAACCCCATTTACTATTGTCACAGTCCATGATGTACAGATGACAGGTACGAAGGATTTAAAAGGTTGAAGTGACTTGCTCTGACTCATACTTCTATTAAGTGGCTGAGCTTAGGCTTGAAGCACACAGGTCATCTTCCCCTTTGCACTGATAAATGTACAATGTGGGTGCCCTCAATCATCATGGGAGTGGAAGAGGTGGAGGGCCTGCATAATTCCCAGTTGTTTCTCAGGTACAAGTTAAGCTTTCTGGATATTCACAATACTGTGTAAAATTTATTTAAAAAGAAGAAGCAAAATTTACTAACATCCTGAAAGCAGGTTAATTCTGAGTACTAAAATGATGTACAGTTTTCTATATTTGTATTTAATTACAATGATAACATGCAGTGTAAACAAGGATATAATTTATTCAGGTATAAGTAATTGGCACATTGTTTCTGTGTTATTTTCTAGCAAGTTGATGATACGTATCTATGACACTTTAAACTTTTTGGTGTTCTTGAAATAACTAGTTACATATATACTGATAACAGTGCATCTGTTACTTCTCTAAGAGTTGTCCACAATGGACCATTTTCCCAGACCTTGTGGGCCTGAAAGCTGCCCCACACATCTTGTGCACCTCTGTGCTGGATAAAAGAACAACCGCTGAAATTCTCTGGGTGCTCGATAGGGTGCCTCTGCCCTAACTCGTTAAGCACCTTTAATTAAGTCAAGAACCAAATCTTTCTGGTGTCTTTAAATGTGAATGTGATAAGAAATGGAACAGTACAAGAGTCAAGGGAGTCGTCACAGAGTGTCACATGGTAGCAGCCACAGCAGATGAGGACTCCTTTTTTATTCCTTCTTCAAATATGTGCAAATGTGTCTCAGATTATGCCACTGAGTTCTGAACAACAGAGTCTTCGTTATCCTAGTTAGGGGAGTCTCTTGAGTAGAGACAAATTGTGCCATAGTATATAGCAGTTTTGCAATCTGGGAAAAATGCTTGTCAGGGACTAGCATGAAAACACTAAACTCATTTTATTAGCTGTCTGAAAAGGAGGTCTGAGCCACAGGTTCTGGAGGTGCAAAGTTAATACTCTGGCTCCTGCTATCATCAGTTTCTCCTATTCAGTGGCAGTGGGAATGTACTCTTAACTCTTTCATAGCTACAGCAGATCCCACTAGAGATTTTTTAAATCATTACAATAAAAATGTTTCTGTGTCACTGTCCTTGAGAGAGCGTTGTCATCTCACACTTGTGTTTGTTGCAGAGAAAGCAGCAGCCGCGAACATAGACGAAGTGCAGAAGTCAGATGTGTCATCTACAGGGCAGGGCGTCATCGACAAGGATGCGCTGGGGCCCATGATGCTGGAGGTGCACATCCTCATTTTGTTTCTGTATTTTATAATGTTGATCTTTATATTATTGCATATAACTTACAGGTGAATATAATTTAAGGATAATCCACACTTAATTTTCACTCTTGAGGTTAAAGTACTGCTGACCTCTTGAGTTTACTATGTATGTATGTTCAGGCCCCTGATTCCAGCATATATACATTTCGAAGAGGAAATACCAAATTAAATTAATTAGATTAGATTATAATTGACTGACTTTCACTGTCAGTCGAGCATTCATTTTGGAAAACAGTGTTCAAAAGTCCTGTTAAATTCTGTGAGATAATATATGTTAGCTTAAAATGTTCCCCAAATTCTTAGATTTTATATATGCCATGTGCATATGCTTGTATATACAGGTTAAAATTTGAGGGCCAAACAGAGACTTAACGCTTTTTATTTTTGCTACTTCAGACTAATTAATCTCATAAAGATGAACACTGAAGTAATGAACAGAACTTTTAAGATAAGCATCACAAGTGCAATGGTTGGTCTTAACTGCCTGTTCCTTATTAACTTTAGGAAGTTTTATGACCAGACTACAGTCTAGAATTTGTAAAGTCCACCTATTTTATTAACTAGTGCAGTATTAAACACCAAGTACTTTACTGTACCTATTCCAAAATTAAAATTCAAGATGTAGGCAATGATAAGATGAGGGAAAAAATGTCACTGAATATATAACAAGAGGCAGAGAGCCCTGAGACATAAATTATGTCAGTTCTCAAGATAATTTACTTGCTGATGATATGATGAGACTGAAAAGTGCCGCATGGCCAGAAGCTTTGCAGCATCGTCACTGTAGAATCACATAACCAGCAGCAGCAGCCACACGTATATAAGAAATTAGGATTTTTAAAGCAAAGATAACCAATAATTGTCCCTTTTCTTCAGTTGGCACATAAGACGATTTTTATTTTTAGAAACTAATACTGTGAAAATCTACCATATAATTAGTTACAAGGGTGGGGAGAGCACAGAAAAAATGTGAAGATCGTTTGAGCCCATCTATGTATTTAGAAATGACAGAATTCATTCCCTGGGGCTGGACCTGATAGCCAAAAGACTTTTAAATGACCCCATGTTGTCCTTGCGTATTTATCCTGTATCACTGGCTTGAAAACATCAAACTACAATTTTCAAGAGCAAAAACAACTTGATTTTCCAGAGTCAATAAAGGCAGTGGAAGGCTGGAGAGTCTACTTCCCCCTTGGTTCTTAGAAGCAGATTAGAAAATGCTAAGCAGACTATTTAGATTAGATGAAAGAAAATAGGTAGCTTCTGGTAAAAAAAAACTTCTGAGTTACAGAAAAATTGATTTGAAAATTATGGTAATGTAAATTGTTAAAAGTAGGAAATTCCCATGTATCTGCTTATTCCTTAGGTGAGGGAAAATTAAAGTAGGGCAGAAACTCCTGGGGAAACTTTTGAGGCCTCTAAAAAGAAAGGCTGGGAGTACTCATAAGGCTGTGATTCAAGCCCTTCGAGAGCTAGCAAGTTCATTGATTGTAGAGATCAGATTGCTAGATATCAGTAGGCCTTATCCCAAAAAATCAAACCAACATTTTTGCTGTTTCAAAATAGTCTTCTGAGAATTCAGTGTTCAGCACTGAGTGGGTACTTGTGTGGCAGGACTTCAGTGCTAAATATGTTAGAGAGCTAATGCTTGAATCTAGTGACTTGAGGCTTAAATTTAAGCCTTTGTCCCTGTTTACATGTAATAATTTAAACAGGGAAAACATGTTCTTGCTGAACTGTTCCTAGACATAGATGCAGGCTCATGCTTACATCATAGCGTAGTGGTTGCTAGGCAACAAAACCACATGTCAGCTTTTCTCATCAGAGCATATCATAGTGAGCTTTGAAAAAACACGGTTTTATAATGTGAAACACTTTCATCTTTCAGTTATACTATGCCATAAATTAGTCTTTTTACCGTGGTACTAAAGCAGTGGGAAGAAGCTATAAGCACTTGCAAAAGTGAACTATAAGTAATATAATTATGAAAATCCCTGTTATGTATACATCTAAAGCGGTGAGTTTAAAAAGACACCTGGTACATACGAGCTGACCTGCTTCGTGTCCCCCACACAGACCCACACGTGCATGTACACACTCCAGTGAGGCTTTCAGGGACTGACGCTAGTCTCTGATGGAAGGCCACTTACATACAGTCTTTATTTGCCCTTTGTATCATTTATACCATTGGGAAAATGTGACAGAATCTTTAAGAAGACCTTAAAACCAAGGGTGTTGCATTTTTTAAAAAAGAGTCTTTCACTTGTACCTTATGGTCAATTCTAATTTGAGAGAGCACTTAGTTTTGTGATGAAAATAGAATTAAATTGAAATACATTCAAAGAACTCTCACAAAATAGAAGCCTGTTAAATAATAACTTAAAGAAAAAACAAACTAGGGGAAGAGTAAACACTTTATGCCCCATCCTACACATTTTTTTTTAATATTGTATGAAATGGGGCAACCAATCATTCATACATAAGATAATTTTTCTTCCAAGAGTTTCAATACAGAGCAATATTTTGAGGATATTTAAATACATGTAAAGATACAAATGTTATTGAATGCTTTTATTGTAGTGTTGCCCAGATAAAGAACTCAATTGGTTTGAAAATCATGAACAGGTAATTTGAATATGCTGCACATTTGCTGGCTATAATAAATGCATCAAAATGCATTCTTTTGATTGGAAACTGCTGACTTACTTTGATATCAACAGTAAAAATCATCTACTTTTAAGAAAAGTGAAACCTGATTAAATGTAATTTTAGAATCAAGAAAACATACCAACTGCATGGTGCACCCTCTTCAAATGAAATAACCCACTGCTCTGAGTTCAGCTGGCAAATGTTTGTGAAACTCAGGCATGTCATGTACTTATTCAATTGGGGATTAAGATCTCCAGTGTACAAGACATCGTCTTGGATTCTGTAGTATATAAGAATGAGTTAATATAGCCCGTTCCCCCCAAAGATTATATATTAATTGGAGAAGTACACGAATGCCTATGATGTTAAGTCCAGCTATAATACATACGGTGTAACAGTAGTATACATCGTGCTGAAGTGTTCAAAGGAGGAACAAATCCTTTTGAGATTCAGGGATATTTTAATAAGGGACATGGCATTTTAATTGGAGATGTAGAAAGAAAGCTTTTTTTTTTTTTTGAGAGGGCATCTCTCATATTTATTGATCAAATGGTTGTTAACAACAATAAAATTCTGTATAGGGGACTCAATGCACAATCATTAATCCACCCCAAGCCTAATTCTCATCAGTCTCCAATCTTCTGAAGCATAACGAACAAGTTCTTACATGGTGAACAGTGCAAGGGCAGTCATCACAGAAACTTTTGGTTTTGATCACGCATTATGAACTATAAACAATCAGGTCAAATATGAATATTCGTTTGATTTTTATACTTGATTTATATGTGAATCCCACATTTCTCCCTTGTTATTATTATTATTTTTAATAAAATGCTGAAGTGGTAGGTAGATGCAAGATAAAGGTAGAAAACATAGTTTAGTGCTGTAAGAGGGCAAATGTAGATGATCAGGTGTGTGCCTATAGACTAAGTATTAATCCAAGCTAGACAAGGGCAACAAAACATCCACGGATGCAGAAGATTTCTCTCAAAACAGGGGGGGTGAGGTTCTAAGCCTCACCTCTGTTGATCCCCAATTTCTCACCTGATGGCCCCCCCTGCGACTGTGCCTGTCTTAGGTTGTTCCTCCCTTTAGGAATCTTACGTGTCTCTGGCTAACCAGTCATCTTCCGGGGCCATATAGGGAAATGTAAAGTTGGTAAGTGAGAGAGAAGCAATATTGTTTAAAAAGGTTAGCTTTTTACTTCTTTGCAGATTTATGCCTTGTGGCTTTTATGCCCGTACACATTTTTATATCAGTATGTACAACATTCATGTAAGATAGTAGTAAATCCACAGCATGGAGAAACTGTGTGGCATAAACTGGGTAGAGCAGGTGGCCCTGTTTCAAGGTAGGCCTGGTCATTGTCATGCCTTTTCTAGTCCTGATCACTCACCTGATCCATAAAACAGAGCTCTGCCAAGAAGGGATCAAATGGGAAGAGAGGAATACCTAAGAGAAATTCACTGAACTCTCAACCATTGCGTCTCCAAGGTGAGCATGATAGGAAAGTGGACTGGGGCAAATACTGCTGTAGACCCAGTGCTGCACAGCAACTGAAAACATGGACTTTGGGTCAGATTCCAGCTCTGCCACTGACTCATTGCAAGAGCTTAGACAAATCACTTAACCTCTTTGAGCCTCAATTTCTTCCTCCTGTAAATTGGAAAAGGTAAAACAGTCCTTCCCGAGCTGTAAATATTAAAATGACACAAAGTGTTCAAGGCACAATAAACATGTTCAATAGCTATTACTGTTTTCTGTATTTCCTGAAATGATTCTAGATTCTTCATCTCCTCTAATCTAGATTGGAATGCCATCAAAGAGCAAGGCTATGCAGCCCTACTGAGGTGGTTAGGGACTGGCATCTTGACGATCTATAGGAGGGCGCAGTTAATTAACTTTGCAGTTGTCACTGTTAGAGACCAAAACTTAGAGTCCCTTTCCAGTCTCAGGACAGTGCTGGCCTTGTCTCAGCTTGAGGTCCCAATGAAGGTCTCATCATTTCGAGACACATCTCCCAGACCCTTTCCCCCGTACATCAAACAATAAAGGATTGATGTACCTTTAAAGGCCTGAGATTATCTGCAATTCTTTTCATTTAAACCCTGGCAGCTTTAAAGCTGTTAAAGTTTTCTGGGTTTTTCTTGGCATTTATCGTTAAACTGAGGGAAAGTTATCTATGACCTCTACCATTGTATTTCATGAGAAACAGTACAACAAAATTACTTTGTGTTCAATTGATAACATGAAAGCTGTTTTTGGTTCTGTGGAATATACCAATCTCATCTTGAAAACACAGATAAATGCCTGTACATTTTTACTTGGCAATTATTATATTCTGAGAAATTAACAGTTAGTATTTGTCATTGAGTTTGTGATAAGAAACCCTGATCTAGCTTTCTCCCACTAAGTTGAAATAATTCTGCCAAGACAAAATACATTAATTGTTTCTGAAAACTAGGGAAGGAGGGAGAGAGATCTCTTTTTTATCCACGTACGAATTATGTTTCCTTTAAAGGGGTCATTGCAATTGTACATGATTTTATGTTGCATCCTTTCTAACACAGTTTGTGCCTTTTCCCTTAGGCCCTTGATGGGTTCTTCTTTGTAGTGAACCTGGAAGGCAACGTTGTGTTTGTTTCAGAGAATGTGACACAGTATTTAAGGTATAACCAAGAAGAGCTGATGAACAAAAGTGTATATGGCATCCTGCATGTTGGGGACCACACTGAATTTGTCAAAAACCTGCTGCCAAAATCTATAGGTAAATGATTGTCTGCTGGGTTTCCCCTTACTTCTTCCCCCTGGCCCCACACTGTCTTGCTTGGCAGGGGTAAAGTAGAACCATGTTCTAAGAGTAACTGGGCAGTGATTTAGAGATGCTTGTGTGAAGTATTTAAGCTTAGAAGTCATGGAGAAAAAGGCATCTGCAGATATTCTTCTTGAATGAGTGATCGTTTTGAACCTATGTTTAAAGAACGTGAAAATAATTCTGGTGGAAAGTACTCAAATGGCCGCTATTTTCACGGGGTTTGTTTTGTTTTTTAAGAAGGCATCAGATTGCCTCCCACCCGATCCAGCGCCAGCTGACTCTGTTTTGTGTTTTTTCTCCATGACCATCTAAGAAGTAGAAAGTTGTGAGAAGTCTGAGGTTGAATTTATTTTGAGTCCTGCTTGTGAAACAAGTGTGTATGCAGGTGTATACAGCATTGTAAAAGTAAAGTGTTAAGGAACAAGTGGCTTATAGAAGTTCAAGTGCTATCAGCCTGGGAACCCTAAATGGGCCCTTCCATTTCACAGACTCCAGTGGCTCTGCAGGTTTCATCATCAGGTGCTGCCTCCCTAGCCACTCTCCCTGTTTCAGATTTCTGACTTAAGCGTACCCTGGAGATGCTGTCCAAAAGTGTATGTGATTATTAAGAGCTGTATTTTAAAGTGGGGGATTCATGGCGTGGGCCCGCTTCAGTTGCTGCTCTAGACTATTACTGTTCCCACTTACGAAGTGGTTCTTTTTTTAATTTTCTCACTTAAACTGATGATGCTAAGAACATCTTCACCGATAAAAGGAAGTGCATATTTTAGTACAGAATAGGGTCAAGTCCAGAGTTAGGAAGTATTTCTATTATTTTTCTTAAAACTGTTTATATTAGCTGGTTTTATTGTCACCACCATGGTAAGAAAAGGGCCTTTCAAATTCTGACATGGCTAGTTTTTCCTAAATTAGTAACCCTTTGTTCAAAGTGACTGCAATAGTAATAGAAAATACATGAATGCCTGTGCAAGGTTCTTTTATTATATTCTCTAGTAAATGAACAAGAAAATGGGATTTCTTATTTCAAGTAACTAATATTTTCAAATCTCTTTATTAATTTTATGATGTCCTCAAAGGACCTATACTTATTAGTTTGCTATTATTAATTCACTTGTCTAAAGAGCTCTTTGCTTTACTTTAAATTGTACTTCTTTATACTTTCAAATTACTTACTAACCTGTGTTAATAAGAACTCTATGTTCTTTCTTCTTGATTACTCTTTGAAGTCTCCATTATATAAATATGCTTTTAAGAATGCTGATAGTGCAGTAAACTTCCCCAAAGTCTGCATGGAATGTAAAGCTACCTACAATTCCCTCTATAATTCTAAAGCACTTTCTTGTAGTTAACTTAGCATTCCTTTTTCTTTCTAGGGTTTGCTTCCTTTTATATTCCTCTACAGCCAGTGGCTGTGGGTTGAGCCCTTCATTCACCATGATACCTTCCATGTTTCTGTGCTTTTTCTACCTAGTGACTTTTGAGAATGTTCATCAGCTTATCTTATGACTGGCCCTTTTACGGATCCCCTCTTTCATTATCCTACCAGTCCTAATATATTTTAGATAAAGCATAGGAACAGTGAAGAAAAGCAGACAAAAATGGGAATTAGGATAGGTTCTGTTTCCAGCTCCTTTAGCTCTCACCCGAACATTTCTTTAGACATGAGTTTTCTCACCTGCAGAATGAGGAAGTTGATCTGGTGATCCATAAACACCCTGTACTTCTCAGAATCAGTCATCCTTTTATTTCTTTCATTTATTTCTCTAATGTATTCCCCCCCAAAATGATCTTTCTTCTCTTTTATTGTCTCTTTCTTGAATTAATATATACATGTCTGAGTATTTATACTAAAAGAGAGAAGACATATGATGGAGTTTTTCCACGTGAAAAGAAATAAATGACATTGGCAATGTATCCTCAAGGATTTTTCAGTCTTACTGAGGAGATATACATGAGACAAAAACGACTACAATAGAGTATTTCAGCAACAGCCAAGTTATAGAATATACACTGAAATTTCTGTAAGATTTCAGAAGGAAAAAATCTGCAAGAGGAGGTAGTGTGAGGTTCCTAGTGTAGTTGGTTAAACACATGGAGGATCTCAACTTTAGAGCAGGAGTAATGTGGATAGGAGAAGTAGAGGCAGTCTGACTTTTAGATACGGTGGCTGGAGCAAAGGTAATCTATGGGGACTGGGTATAGAGGGTGGTGGGGAAGGCTTGTGCTGGGCAATAGGAAACATCTGGTTACATGGATAAGATGGGGCTGGTCAGTGGAATTTTGATTTAGCAGTTCAAATGGACTTCATACTTCTGCTACATCAAGTTTAAATCCTTTTCTAAAGAATTTAATGCATGCTACAGTTGATGCCACTTCCAGATTTTTGAGCATGGGGGGTGGGTAGATACCTAAAACTGGACTGCAAGTAGATTGAACTAAATTTCCAAGAAACCAAAGTTAGGGAAAACTGAAAATAGCGAACTGTGGTATTCTAATAATAAATATTTAAGGCCTGAACTTGAAGGGGGTGAGTCAGGGTGAAGATTAAGAAGTGTAAAAGACATTGTGAAAATCCCAAGAAATTCCCACATTGTTAGAACATTAAGCCAAGAACGTTTCCCCTCCAGATTATGAAATTATTTAGAAACGTATAAGTGCTATAGAAAGGTAAAGTGATCATATGTTTCCTACATCGTTTTGCTAATTCCACAGCAGTGAGTCTGATGTCAGTTTCTTTTTCATACTGGATTACTTTTGCCTTGCTCAGTGAATGGGGGATCTTGGTCTGGAGAACCTCCTAGGCGGAACAGCCATACCTTCAATTGTCGGATGCTGGTAAAACCTTTACCTGATTCAGAAGAGGAAGGTCATGATAACCAGGAAGCACATCAGAAGTACGAAACTATGCAGTGTTTTGCTGTTTCTCAACCAAAGTCCATCAAAGAAGAAGGAGAAGGTAGGGCATCTCTAGGATATTTTATATATCTATGTATTTATTTCTGTGCTGCTTCTTTCACTCTTAATCTAAAATAAGTGACCACATGAAGAAAAATTTAGAGGCAGTTCCTGTGTTCTTTTCACCTATTCAACATTTTGTGACAAATTCAATTTTTCAGTCTTTAAAATAGTGCTATCCATGGAGTTTTCTGTGGTGATGGCATTGTTACATATTTTCAATGTCCAGAAATGCAGCAGTCACAAGCTACATGTGCCTATTGAGCATTTGAAATTTCAACAATGTAACTGAGGGACCAAATTTTCTATTTGATTAATAGAAAGGGTCACATGTGGCTAGTGGCTACCCTACTATCGCAGCTCATTTAGTGATTGACCTCAGGGATCCTAGGCTCCTCTGAACATCTACTGCAAGCTAAGAGCCACAACCCTAGAGAAACGCACATGGAAACAAACAGCATTTTTCATATACTTTCAAGGGATAAATGGATTCCATATAGTTTATCCACGTATGCTGGGTCCAGAATATGGTACTAGAATAATACTTGGGAGATAATAGAGATGAGAGTGAGGAATGGAAAGGTTTTCAAACTACAAGCTCTTAGGCTCTCTGCGTCTTAAAGAGATGCTGATGTAGTGCCCACCCCCTTCACCCCAAGCAAGCCAGCCCACACTGAAGTGTCACTCGCTGCAGTATGAGACAATACTGAAGAGTGCATTCTGCATCTGTAGCAGACAGGGTAAAGCTGAGGACCACTGGTGAGTAGAAACACCGTAGGCTTTATAACCAGACAGGCCAGTTCCTAATTCAGCCACCTCCCTGCTCTTTGACTTTGGGCAAGCACCTTGATCTCTCTGAATATTAGTTAACTCTAAAAGGCAAGAGTACAAGTATCAGAATATAAGGATGGAATGAATGTGTCTGAACCATGACTGGCATTAATACTACAGAAATGCCCTGACTTATGATGGTGCATATTCAGTTGAAAGTGAAATTCAGATTTTGATTTGTGATCTCTTCCTGGGCTGCAGACTTCTAGCATATCATCTCTTCTCGTGCTTAGCAGCCACAGCTCCCGGCCAACCATGCCATCACGAGGGTAACAGTCAATATATTTACCACCGTTCTGCACCCATGCAACCATTCTGTTCATTTTCAGAACAATAAATCACATGAGGTAGTCAACACTTTATTATAAAATAACTTTATGTTAGATGACTTTGCCCAATTGAAGGTGAAAGTTCTGAGTCCATTTAAGGTAAGCAAGGCTAAGTAACGAACTTCAATAGGTCAGGTTTATTATATGCATTTTTGACTTAATGATATTTTTAGTTTATGGTGGATTTATTGGGATGTAATACCATTGTGAAGATCTGTAGTTATTTAATCATTTTCTTAAAAAATATGTAATTTTTTTATGTTAAAGAAATATTTATTGATATAAAAAATTCACATGTGAAAAATATGGTATATGTACAGCAGGAATCCATTTTTATAACAAATAAATATTTTTTATTTAAATTTTGTTGGAAAGGAAGTAATAGAATTGTCATAGATGACAGTTTTTCAAGTTAGATTTTATATAGGAATGGAATGTCAAGTGATTTTTCCCTCTTATGCAATAGAGTAAGTGCTGCTAAATCATCCATCCCTGATAAAATTGTAAAGCAATATAAAAAATGATGGCTGAGCTAATTTATGATTTTGTGCCATATACTTAAACATTTTTTGTATATTTAAAATTTGATTCTGGATGTTAACATGCTATAGCATGAGAGTAAGGCTTCTGAGCCATAGTATACTGAGATTCAAATCCTGGCTTCACCAGTTTTGTGTGATATTGGGCAACTTACTCAAACTTTAGTCTTTTCCTCTGTTAAGTGCTTCCTCAGAGCATTGCTAAGAGGATTAAATGAGTTGGGAGACTATAAAGCAGCTAAAAGGATGTCTGTCTCATAGTAAGTACTCAAAAATTAAGCTTTTACTATTTTGAGAATGAGGATTACATTTAATTTTGTGATACTATTTATTACTGGATATGTTTAAAGAACTTTAAAAGTAAACACTCATAAATCAATGACATAATATATGAGGAGACAATTTTTTTAACAACCTTATAGCCAGCATTTTTTAAATTAAAAGGGCCATGCAATGTGCTCTGCATGTTACAAAGATAAATAAAACATTTCCCTGTTCTCCAGAAGTGAATACAGATGAATAAAGTAATTGCAATGGGATGAGGAATAAACGCTTATTAGCATTGGCTACGTGAGACACTAGCGGTGGCCAGTTCTAAGCTATAAGGCAGCTGCTTTGGCAAACGTTACTTTTCCTAGGATTTGTCATCTGAATTTGGGTCTAGGCTCAGTTTATATTCTCCATCTTCAGTTGCATATTGACTTTGTAGGGGTATTTACACAGGTTGGTAGAAGGTGTATCTAGTTTTCCTCTATCTTGGTGAACTGAAAATACATAAAGCAAACCCTAGACAAAGCAGAAGATCAGATTTTGTTTTCATTGTTGTACTTCCTTATGAATTGAACTGGTGGTTGCTTTCGGCCATTTAATAAGAAAGGATTACATTCTTTTCCGTCCCTGGGGAGATGGTTTCAGATTGTTACCTCTACCATGGTGGATATACTTCCATCACATGCCATGTGGCTCAGCAGTTTATCCTCAGCCCCAGCTCAGGCAGTGCAGCACAGCCTTCTACCCCGGCTGCTTTCCGCTTCAGTTTAGGACAGACTGAAGCCAGTGAGAAGCAAAGGTGTATGGTGTTTCATCACTCTCGCTGTTACTGATTTGCAAGGTTCTGCTGCCATAGGTACATTTGAGTTTGTTTGAATTGCTTAAAAAGCCTAATATGGTAACTAACTATATATGATTGAAGATTTGCAGTCCTGCTTGATCTGTGTGGCAAGAAGAGTTCCCATGAAGGAAAGACCAGTTCTTCCCTCGTCAGAAAGCTTCACTACTCGCCAGGATCTCCAAGGTAAGTTTGCTTTGCAAGAAGACCAGAGAAATCACTTCAGGATACTTATGTATTTGTCAGTGCGAGGAATATGTTTGGAAGACCGTGAAGAACTACTCTAGTGCCTGTGGTGGCAGTGGGGGTGCGGAGGGCTGGAGCCCAGGAGAGGGGGAGCGCCGAGTTTTATGGTCTCCCCCTCTGGTCCATGCACTTGTGCCATCTATTCTAAATAAATAAGTGTTATCTTTTTAAAATTTCATTATTTGTATAAATAATAGATTGGTATGTAGGTATAATGCTTGCTGATATTTAATAGGCAAGATCACATCACTGGATACCAGCACCATGAGGGCAGCCATGAAACCGGGCTGGGAGGACCTGGTGAGAAGGTGCATTCAGAAGTTCCACGCACAGCATGAGGGCGAATCTGTGTCCTATGCTAAGAGGCATCATCATGAAGGTAAACATCTCTAAATGATATTTTCCTTGAAGTTGGTTCTGTTCAGTTACTGCTCCCTATGGGAGGTTTCTCTATAACAGTGACTCCTGAAGCTCCCCTCAGGGGACCTGGATATCTGTTGACTTTTTGTGCTCATCTGTACATCCATCATTTGGCCCAGAAGATGTTGCCATCTGAAGAAATGTTTAATGGGAGAACTGGTAGGGCACAAGAACGTGATGCAGGAACTAGAAGAGGAGGTAATTCCAGAAAGACAGGTGAAAGGAAAGGGAGAGGTCACTTTCTTTGATACTAAGGCTTCTAGATGTATAAAACACCACAGGAAGGCACTATCTGATATCAAAAGAAATATTCTCTGAATCATAAGGAAAATCTGGAAATAAGAGTGAAATGAAATTTGCAAGAGCAAGTGAATTCCTGATAGGGGTGATAGTGAGATCCTAAGCCCACCCTCCAAGGTGATGACCACTGAAGACTGCCCAGATGTTTCTGGTAAGACTTGGTAAGAGGCGTAGATTCCACAGGAAGGCCCAAAGAGATGAAGGGACATGTCTGAGGTCACATAAATAATAGTGGGGCAGCTGAAACTAAATCTAAGACGTCACAGTCATATTTCAGTAAGAACAGCAGCCCTCAGGAGCCCCTGGTCTTTGTCTGGCATTGTCCCTCTGACGTGTTTTGACCTCGCAGATCCTCACAGCAGCCTGTGAAATAGGCTTTAGGACTCTCACACTGTGGGTGGGGAGGCCAAAACAGGTGAACCTGAGGCCCATCCTGGCAGTCACTCTGCATCCTGCTCCCAGAGTTCTTTCCACGGTCACATTTCCTCAAGTGTGTTCTGGGGTTTTTGTTAAATTGTCAAGAAAAAAGAAGAAATTCCTTTTCTCCCCACTTAAGTATTAAGTGGGGGAAGGAGACACTTTTCCTTCTAGTTGCTGGATTCTCCTACCATGGTGCTCTGTGTCCTGGCAGGGGACACCTGGTAAGAGGCGTAGATTCCACAGAATGGCCATCCAGGGGCCGGGCTGCCTGTAAGGGCCCGGGGCACTACTGCAGGGTGCCTCACAACTCCATTTGGCAAACTGTCTACATTGTTGCAGAAGAGATTTGTAACTCATTATTGAAAACAGGGTTTTAGTTTGTCCTCTTCCTTTTAATGTGCACCCGTGACCTTGCCATTTTACCAGTACTTTATACCAGTGTTAATTTAGATTTTATGCTTTCAGATCACTGATGAAAAAGTAAAAATCATAGTAAATGACCTCTCTCCCAGTCCCTTGACTTTTCCCTCCTTTTATTCCTCCTTTTTATCTTCCTTATCCTTATTTCTTAGAAATAAGCACATAATCCAACAATCTGTGTCTTTTAGCATTTTTCTTTAAGTTGGAAAGAATAAGAGAAAATAAAGATGCTACATTGGACAGAAATCAGTATTTAACCTACTGTTTCACTAGATCTGGTTTAAAATAAAAAAAGAATAGCAACAACAAAGAATAAGAAATCACCATGGCAAATGTGTTCAGTGTCCCTGGACCCTGAGTAGCAATGCCCTACATTTAATTCTATGGTTTCCTGATTTCTTACAAAAAGGGTTTATAGAGATGTATCAGGCACTGTGCTAGGTTTAAGGAGATGGGACCCACTGAAAGGAAACTCCCAAATGTGTGAAATACATTTCAACAAAATGTATGAAAGAGGTTAAGATCAAGTATAATCATTTGCATTGACTAAATACCTACTGGACATTTTTGTTTAAATTGAGAAGCTTACTAAATGCATTCTGTTGCATGCTTACACATACCTACTGAGTAGAGATGTTTGATGTAGACCAATTGGAAATAGAAAACCTTAAGGTCAGATAAAATTCTGAAATTACAAGCTCTTTGGAATAGGAACCCTATTATAAAAGTTGTATTTATGCTACCTATTAGGAACATATTTATTGTGCAAAGCAAGATGCACATATGTACAATAATCCATTGTACATATGCCTCTTCAGAGTAACTTCATGCAACAGAAAGTAATGCCTGAGTACTGCATGTAACTGAAAGTGTGAAGGGGATTTCATTAGGGAAATTGCTCAAAGTGAAATTTTACTAAGAAATCAGAATCCACATTGTGTGTCAGCAACTTCCCTCCCTCCTTTTCCCCTCCTCCCCACTGCCTTTTTGCAGTTTTGTGGAATGGTGAGTCTGCTCAGTGGATTTGGGGCTAGCTATTTAACCCACAAAATTTGTGCTGAAAATTTTGTGGTAAAAACACGGTGGTCTTCTTAAAATGGTTTAAGAGGTAACTAAATTATGTGGCTACTTTTTTTTCTGAACCAAAATGTTCTTTTTTAATATGCAGTAGTTGACAGTTTTAAAAGAAAATCTGAAATTTTATTTTAAGACAGATTATTTTAATCTAGTTGATTTGTCTTACATTTGCTGCTGTTGTCATGAAAATGGAAACACCTGATTCTTCATTGAGAAATTAAACCAACTCCATGTCACTAAGATTTGCTCTTGTATTGTTTCCATTTTCTATTTAACCCTTTTTTTCTCTGAAAAGATTCCTCTGACTTTTACTTCCTGTTGTCCTAACTTCAGAAATAATCTTTACACACTGAGAAACAGAGTTGGGGAACAAGAAGTAGTGTGAGATGATCAGCTGAACAGTACATAACCCAGAGATAAATATTCTGAAAATTCATTCAATGTCATAAATTTTACTGTAATACATGTATTAGGTCAAAGAAATTAAAGGCAAATTATACCCTTTAGAGGTATCAAGTTTATGCATTTATTTTCTAACACTTTGAAAAAATCATTGTTAAGCTTGTTTTGAGCTGTTAAATTGTTTACACTCTAATTTGCCCACGGTACTGAAGATTTTGAAAAGAACATAGTTTGAGAGTCTAAGCTTCATTTTTAAAAAAACAAAGATAGTGAATTTATTGGTATTTGGAGTGAAAAGCAAACATGCTTTTAAAATGTATAACATCATCAGATAGTACTTATAAAGTAACTCTTTAATATGCCAGGAGGAAACTATTAAACTTACTGAAGTTTATTGCTATTGTTATGTCTTGTCCCATTGCCGCCTCCTGATTTTTTTTTCCTAAACTTGCCTTCTGTTTCCTTGCTTGCCTGCAGTGCTGAGACAAGGATTGGCATTCAGTCAGATCTACCGGTTTTCCTTGTCCGATGGCACTCTTGTTGCTGCGCAAACAAAGAGCAAACTCATCCGTTCTCAGACTACTAATGAACCTCAGCTTGTAATATCTTTACATATGCTTCACAGGTAATCCTAGTTCTAAGAAATCATTTTCCCTTCCCAGGTTAAGAGGAAATACTTCAAAAGCAACAAATCATCCTAGAGCTTTGGAGGTTTGTTAGACTTTGTGTTGGTCAACCCCCGGCATGTAAACTATAAAGTGAAATTGCTATTAACTGTTGGCTAAAAGACAGCTCATGGTACCAGCAAAGTAGAGTGTGCATTTTGAATTTTAGCCTTAATACTAGTGAATTTGAGACCCAGCTGGAGGAACACAGGTAGCACCCACTTTGCCCTGGCATGACAGGCCCGTTACATCAGAGAAGGGAAATGGATAAGTTCCCCATGATGGCACAAGCAGGACAGGAATAGTGAAGCTCTTAGCATGGTTTCTGCTCTTCTGTGTTTATATCTGAAACTTTCAAACATATATATACTTAGAAAGACTGTTTTAGATTTTATTCTCAGGTTTAAATCAACTTTTTGGCATTAGACTTTAAATTGAAGTGTAATAACCATCTCCATAAAAATACAAGTAAAGAAAATTGTTAATTTTAAAATAAGTGTCCTAAACTATATTGTTTTAAAGCATAAACTTAGGAAAATGATTATATTTCAAGTTACATATTTATGTATGAGCTATATAAAACTTTATGAGGTACTATCAGAAAATATATAAAGTTGCTCTGGTTAAAAAGTCCCCCTTTATTACATTTCTCAATTATTTACTTCTTACTTAGGGATAAAAACAATCAGGCAGCCCTGTTTGCCAACTGTTAATAAATCTGACCTCATACCAAAACCATTTGGAAGTGATTACAGATGTGCCAGATCTCACCCCCCTAACTGAAAACTGATGTTTGACAATTTGTGAAACCTGTTTTGTTTGGATTTGTGAACACATGTGGCAACTCCCAAGCGACTGCCAAGGCTGTGAGTTAAAGCTCGTAGGGCTTAGAAAGTCATCGAGCTCCATTAGCCTGCTTTCAGTCGCTCACAAGGGACTGGATTGGAGTTGTCTAGAAGCTGGAGAATAAGATCACAGATTAAGGTCACTCTCAAATTCTGGCCCATGCTGTCTATCTTGGAGGCTCTTGCTTGGACTTGGCAAGGGGATGCAGATGGGGGCATCTGTCAGACAAGGTGATCTAATTCTAAACAGTTTTGGTAACTTAATTGCCTATAGATCTTGCAGAGTTTCTAACAGGGGCAAGTTTTTCCCCCAAAGTTTGCTGTTCACATTGAGCCAAGTAGTACACACCATAGCTCTCTGAGCTTACAGATGTGTCTGTTGTTAGGAATTGTAGTGTCTGGCTAATTGAAGACAGCTCTGCTCTTCTGGGTCATTTCTTTAAGATGCCACAAGCTTTCAGTTGTTAATATACCATTTAGTGAGAAACATGTATTATATCTAACGTCTTATCTGCAAACGACCATTTCAGTATGGTAGTAGTCAAATCTAAACATGCCCCCTCAAAAGCCGCAGACATCTTAATGAGTTGACTGAAAAGCATGCCTCTTGCTCCAAAACTATACATGTTCAGTCTTGTCCATAACTGCAGATTGTTTCATCAAGGTATTATCTTTAGTTGTAGTACATTCTTTTAAACAAAAGAGGCCATGTTGTTTTGTACAATTAAGAACAACTTGCTGAAACTGAAGGAACAAAACAGCAGCAGACTCACAAACTCCAAGAAGGACTAGCGGTTACCAAAGGGGAGGGGTGGGGGAAGGGAAGGTGGGGAGGGAGGGAGAAGGGGATTGAGGGGTATTATGATTAGTGCACGTGGTGTGGGAGTGGTCATGGGAAAGACAGTGTAGCACAGAAAAAACAAGTAGTGACTGTGGCATCTTACTACATGGACAGTGACTGCAGTAGGGTATGGAGGGGGACTCAATAATATGGGTGAATGTAGTAACCACATTATTTTTCATGTGAAACCTTCATCAGACTGTATATCAATGATACCTTAATTAAAAAAAAAAACAACTTGCTAAGTATTTTTCCTTTTATATTTCTTTCCTCACTATACAGAGAGCAGAATGTGTGTGTAATGAATCCAGATCTGACTGGACAAGCAATGGGGAAGCCATTGAATCCAATTAGCTCAAGCAGCCCTGCCCATCAGGCCATGTGCAGTGGGAACCCAGGTCAGGACATGACCCTAAATAGCAATATAAACTTTCCCATCAATGGCCCTAAGGAACAAATGGGCATGCCCATGGGCAGGTTTGGTGGTTCTGGGGGAATGAACCATGTGTCAAGCATGCAAGCAAGCACTCCTCAGGGTAGTAACTATGCACTCAAAATGAACAGTCCCTCACAAAGCAGCCCTGGCATGAATCCAGGCCAGCCCAACTCCATGCTTTCACCAAGGCATCGCATGAGCCCTGGAGTCGCTGGAAGCCCTCGCATCCCACCCAGCCAGTTTTCCCCTGCAGGAAGCTTGCATTCCCCTGTGGGAGTCTGCAGCAGCACAGGAAATAGCCATAGCTACACCAACAGTTCCCTCAATGCACTTCAGGCCCTCAGTGAGGGGCACGGGGTCTCATTGGGGTCATCATTGGCTTCACCAGACCTAAAAATGGGCAATTTGCAAAACTCCCCAGTTAATATGAATCCTCCTCCACTCAGCAAGATGGGAAGCTTAGACTCCAAAGACTGTTTTGGACTTTATGGGGAGCCATCTGAAGGTACAACTGGACAAGCAGAGAGCAGCTGCCATCCTGGAGAGCAAAAGGAAGCAAATGATCCCAATGTGCCCCAGGCTGTGAGCAGTGACAGGTCTGACGGACAGAATAGACTGCATGACAGCAAAGGACAGACCAAACTCCTGCAGCTGTTGACCACCAAATCTGACCAGCTGGAGCCTTCACCTTTATCCAGCTCTCTGTCGGACTCAAACAAGGACTCCACAGGGAGCTTGCCTGGTCCCGGGTCAGCACATGGAACCTCGCTCAAGGAGAAGCATAAGATTTTGCACAGACTCTTGCAGGACAGCAGTTCCCCTGTGGACTTGGCTAAGTTAACAGCAGAAGCCACAGGCAAAGAGCTGAGCCAGGAGGCCAATAGCACAGTTCCTGGTTCAGAAGTGACTATTAAACAAGAGCCAGTGAGCCCCAAGAAGAAAGAGAATGCACTACTTCGCTATTTGCTAGATAAAGATGATACTAAAGATATTGGTTTACCAGAAATAACCCCCAAACTAGAGCGACTGGACAGTAAGACAGACCCTGCCAATAACACAAAACTAATAGCTATGAAAACTGAGAAGGAGGAGATGAGCTTTGAGCCTGGTGAGCAGGTAAGTTTCGCAACATGTTCTCCCCACGTACTAATCCATATGCACAAGCATTCTCTCCACAGGACCATTTTGAGGCTTCAGGTGATTAGGTAAAAATAAGCCTTCTCCTTTGTTCTTACTTTGAAACAGAGTTGATTCTCACTAAAGATAGTGAAGAGTGACAATTTTATAGAACAGGGGTCAGCTGGCCTTTTTTGTGTGTGAAGGGCCACATGGTTAATATTTTTGGCTCTGCCAACCATTTTGAGTCTCTGCCACAACTGTTTGATTCTGCCGTTGTAGTTCAAAAGCAGACATAGGCACTATGTAAACTACGTAGTATTCCAAAAACACTACTTAAGATACTGATACTTGAATTTTATATAATTTTCGTGTGTCATAAAATACTCTCCTCTTGATTTGTTTTCAGTTTTTTAAAAATATAAATCCTTTCTTGGTTCATGGGCCATACAAAAACAGGTGGTGGACAGGAGTCAGCCTGCAGGCCAGCTGTAGTTGGCTGACCCCTGTCAATAGAAGATGCCTAAATTGAAGATAATCACTTCCTCGATACTGGGGTTTGTCAGGGCAGAATTAAATTATTTATTTACCTTTCTCTCTTTTTAAGATCAGAGATTGACTGCTTTTCAAACCTAATAAAGATTGTACCTCTCTTTATTCTCGACCAAAACTTACGATTAATGCTTAAGAATTTAAGGCATCAATATGAAAAGTATTTGAGGGGAAATGGATAGAAAGAATTAAGTTTGACTTGATGTTAGTGTATCTGAGCCATCATATATAAATCCAACTAAAATAGTAGTGTGCATGATCTGTTGTTCTTATCTGAAAAATTAATTCCCTGAAAAAATCCAGGACAGCTAAAGTGATAATCAGAAACATTCTTGAAAATTCTTTAAGCAATTAATGACATCACAGGGAAACTGTGAACTAGTTAACATTTTTCTTTATTGAAAAAATCTGAGTTATGATTGATAGAATGCTTGGCATAAATATCTCCTTGGGGATTCAGTGCCTGGCTTGGGTGATCCAGGACTTCACCCCACACTGTCAAAGCTCCCTCCAATCCCTGGTACTGCCCTGCACTTCAGATCTTTGAAGTCATGATTGGCTAAGAAGCTTCATAGGACTTTCTACTTATGGTTCACTAATTTGTCCTTGAAACCTGTTTTGCAAGTGGATATTTTAGGTGTTGCTGTGTTCAGGGGCTAAGTGTGTGAGTGGGGAGAGGAGAGAGGGTCACCCCCTGGCTGTAACCTTGAACTCTCCTGAGGCAGCAGAGGCTGACCCAGAGGCAGGCCTAGATTGAAAGCAGAAATCAGGAAAGCTAAGGCCATACTTGCTCTTTTAGCTGGGCTCCATCCTTGGTTCTGAGCGCTGAGCTTCCTTTATTTCTTTCACTTTGACAGCTGCTAGCATTCCTATAAGGCAAATAGGATTTGTTGAGCCTTTGTGTCCTTCACAAGGGAACAGCCTAATTATACACAAATCTTTGGTAATCAGTCCTTAAACTTAGGTGTTAGTGCAGATTCTATATAACGGCTGTTCTGTAATGCCGTAAAGTCATCAGATGGGGAAAACTGGGGTCTTATTAGCAGAAAGTTACTGGATAAACTACAGTGTAAACCATATTGGCCACTGTAAATGTTTAAATCCTCTGAGGTTTTCTAGATTAGAATACACAGCACTACTGGTACTTCAGAGTGGCAGGCACAGATACTGTCACTCAGGTCTCTTGGCACATGCCACAGGGCAAGATGGTGACTCATCAGGTCCACCTTAGCTTAATGGCTATAAGGGGCTGCCCTTCCCTCCATAAGCAAAATGTATTTCTATCCCAGGCCTGAGGCCCTAGGGACTTAGAAGGCCAGAGAAGGGGGGGACACTGGCATTTCTATATTTAGATATATGATTACACTAACTTCAGACAAGAAACTGACCAAAAAAAAAGAAGGGTTTCATTTTGTTTTGTTCTTTTAAGTCCTTGAGTCACTTGCAGTTTCTAATTGTTTAGGAGAAACATTTTTCTAACTAAAATTGTCTTACCTAGGGAACATAAGGCCCAGAGTGTAATCCGCACAAGTCTGTTACTTTGGGTGGACCGAAAAGCAGTGTGTACAACACATGCATAGATGGTATTTTTTTTTCTTAATGAAACCCAGTCGTCCCTGGTCTCGTGCTCAATCCACTCCCATTTAAAACTTAACCGAAAAAATACTGCTTCAGAGCAATTTTAACATCAAAAACATTGCAACTTGAAAAGTTACCACAGGAAGAATGCATTACCTAATTTTAGATCAAAGTTAGAATGATTTACTTTAAGAAAAAAACTGATTCTCTTACCTTCTGCTTTCCTTCTCTGTCTCCAAAACAGATTGTGTCTCCCATTAGCTGCTAAACATGTTCACTGAAGACTTTTCTTTCATTTCAAGGGACTACAACAGGTTTTTTATTTAGTAAGATAAACTGTTAGGGAGCCTGAGTTGCAGTTAACTGTCCTGTTAAAAATTTTGACTCAGAAAGGAGCCATTAACTGAGTGTGTGTTTAACCCATCACTTACTTATTAAGGACAGGAAGTACTTCGATGGCACTATTATACCTAAAATAGCAGGCTTTACCAGGAGAGTATTTAAACATTTGTTTCCACAGTGTTTTGTAACTAACAGGAAACAATGACAGAAAAATTTCCGATATGTTTACCGACTTTAGTTATGTACCTGTATACACCATGGAACATGCTGATACCTAACCAGAGGATACTCTTCTGTTCTTCCTAATGCTACTGGGCCATTTATCCTTAAGGTTTATAAATATTCCAAAAAAGAATTTCTTCTTGTTATTTTGCTTCAATAGAAAGGCAAACCATATTTTAAACTGGTAGTGTCCTGACAGTTTCCCTCCAGATGGAGTAGAATTGTCTTCTCATTTTTTAACAATTTTATGTTAGGAAAATGTGGGAAAATTACACTTTTTATTTAAAATTTTTGAAAGTGTTTTGTAATTTATTAAAATACTTACGTTATTAAAATGCATGTGCTCTATATAGTTCCTCCAGAGAACAAGTTGATTTGACACATGAAAAATTCATAAAACCAGAAAAATGAAAAATTAAAGAAATCAAGTCCAATTTTCATTTTGTAGAACTCTTGTAAGAATCTTTCTGACTCATTTTCTGCCTGAAATAGTTTAAACTAACTATTCAAATTGATGTGGCTAATTTGAGCATTCGAATAGATGCCTAAGCAAAACTTTGAAGTTTCTTGGCAAAGCATTTTAAAGGAAAGCATTAATCTTTTTGTCTTGTGAAGAAATCATGCCTAGCAAAGTGGATAGGGACTAGAAGAACTTTTGATGAAAATTAATGCTTTCAAAATTTTAAGGGAGGAAATGTTTGATCAAAAACTTAATGTGATCAAGTCCATCCCTTCCAGAACTTACATGACTCCAGAAGGAAATGTCATCGTCATCAAATTTTATTGCTAAACAACAGAAGGGGTACAGACTTTCTGAACTTTACCTCCTTGAAGAACATTCAAGTAAAATGAAGGCCATTAATGTTAAATATGTACTCCAAAAATTGACTAGAAATAAACACAAGCAACACAATACCTTCTCTGGTGGGGAAAATTTCATAATGCATTTTTCTGATGGTAAGCTGAATGATTTCAGAGAGTGTCCAGAGTTCTGGGTCTCCAAAGAAGCAATTCCTTTTGAATATAGCACCAAGAAGCTCCTGCATAGCTTTCTTAAGACAAATAAATGAAAGTGCTTAGTTACTGGCCAGAGCTAGACTGATCCACAGTTGAATTTAGTCGACTCTTAACATGGCAAAGATTAGAATTTAAAAATCATGCTTTTTAAAAAATAAATCAAGGAAAATAATAGATTTAAATTTTTCTAATTGTTTTTTTTAATGATGAGTGGATTTAAACCATCCAAATATATTTTAACATTATTTGTCTAATGACATATAACATTAGATGTATTTTAAACCCATCGTCTTGGACGCAAGAGTAGATCACAAAGGAAGAATCACAAATCCTGTCATTATACCTCCAAGTGAACTGTGATAGTTATTTTTCTGTTGCAAGAGGTTTAAAGTATAGTTTTATCTGCTCAAGTACACTAAACGTAGAAAGGAAAGGGAAGAGTTTGAACCCAGGCAGCTGTTAATCTACATTGTAAAAACTTTCTTTTACTCATATCTGGGGCTGGGGGCAAATAAATATAAGGGCATCATGGAGGAAAATGATATGCTTTATTTTCATTGTTGATATGATCCTACCTCTGTGGATGTTTCTCATCCAAGGCAATCTGCAAAGGGGTCTCAGAAGGAACTTGACTACCACTGTTTCAGCTCACCTCCCTCACCCCAATGCACACAATGACCTACAAGGGCCACTTTTTAAAGTACTCTACACAAGGCAACCTTGTAGTAGAGGTTCACAGGACAGCAATACACTTCAGAGTTTATTTAAACCTCTTATCTCTATTCTTATAATTTTTGTGACACAATTATCACAGATTTTTCTAAGAAATTATAGAAATTTCTATGAGAAATTTCACTGATCCTGGAAAGATTTTTTAAATTACAAGTTAATGTGATTAAAGGAATTCATCGGGTTGGCTGAGTGTCCATTGCTATGTTTCAGGCACTGTCCTTGGAGAGCAGTAAGTGTTTATACTGATATTTATACCTTATATGTTCAGCTCAACATGATAAAAATAGATTTACAAGGGAGTCACTTCACATGCAGTTTTAAATTAACAAAATCATCTATACACATTCAGAAAAAAGGAAGAAGAGATGGCTATTAAATGTTTTTTTCAAGAAGTGTAAACGGTTTTGCCCACCATTTAACCCAATGAGTGTGTACTCTAGTGGCAGGCGACAAGAGTCCACTGGGTTTTGGGTTCCTGTAAGCATGTGAAAATGTAGCTTTCTGAATGCAGCATGGCCCCACTGCGTAGATGGCGTCATTTCGGACTCAGTGAAAGAAACAGTAATGAGCTGAGAAGCTGGTGTACTGTCCTTGGAGGGGACACAGGGAGCCTTCCTAAGGAGTTGTCTGTGCTTCAGGATGCTAACTTTATTTACCTAACCCTCACCTAATATGCCTCTGTTTTTTGTTAGAAATGGGTGGCTAACTAAAACCAGTCTTGTAATTGCTCTAACACTTTATTAGGAATTCCCTGGAAAATGAACTTCCAAGTTATCACTAAGCTGATTGACTGACGAATCAAGTAAAATGGCCTTCAATTTATCCTAAGAAATATGTGCAGTTAAAGACTTCTTATATAGTTAATACATTTGCTGTAAACTGCAAAAACCTGAACAAGCCCAACCCCTACATGGGGAATAGGAACTGTATATAGAAGAAGACTATAAGCCATTCTGTTCTAAGTATACCTCCTACCAAATATAAGCTATTTCATTTGAATTGCCATTGTAGATAAAAAGATTAGTCATGATCAAGGATTCAAAGTCCATCCAGTGGCTTTGGGGAAATTGCCTAACTTAATGTTTTTTCCAGATACACATCAAGAGAATCATTCCTACCACTTTCTTCACTAGAAACCAAACCTAGCATTTAACATACCCATTTTGTGTGGTTGGTGTTGTTTGATTTTAAATACTTGGCACATAGAATCTGCTTACAAGAATTTGACATCATTTGAGCTTTCTAGAAGCAAAGTACTCCGTATGAAATAGTAGTGATACTTACCTCATTATTTTAATGTTGGTAATTGAAATGAATTATTTTAATAAAGGGAAAAGCCCTACAAAACATTTTTTATGGCTTCTGTGAAGTCAGACTAATAGAGTCTGTGTTTGGGGACAAAGTGTTTTTATTCTGCTTCCCTACATTTTGTCACCTAAGCTGGTGAGTGACTGAGAAAGCCAGTGTCATTCAAAACTGAAAGTGCAAGCAGAAAAGAACACCACTCAGATTGAGAAGGCAGTGCTTACCTGCTCAAGCTTACTTCAGGCTTATTTTGCATTTTACCCCGTGCTCTTTCAAAAAAAAAAAGGTCCTGAAAGGAAATGGCCATTTACTAAATACCGATTTAGTATGAATTTGGATCATATTTTCTAACAGTTTTTTGTTGTTGTTATTTCTTAGGAATAGTTAGCCACCAAACCTAGACCTGGACTGTAAGCCATAGTACACTCTAGTTAGAAATATGCATACTCATAATTAATTATTTGGCTAAAATGTAGGAGAATTTGTATGTTGCCAAGGAACAATGCTGGAAGAAAGCTTTCTTTCTAATTCAGTTATTTCTCTTTTTACAGATGAGAAAATTGAGGAACAAGAGATTAATTTATTTGTCCTTTGTCAGTTTGATTTTTTTTAAGAGATGATCAGTTGCTTGTTAGGCGTGAGGTATCTGTGTCTCTGGTTTGGCTGTGGTGCCTCATCCTTTGGGTCTAATGGTGAATGGGCCTGTGGTGCCCTCTTTTAGAGTGGGGCTGGGTTAAACTCTTCTGTTTGTCAACTACAGCCTGGCAGCGAGCTGGACAACTTGGAGGAGATTTTGGATGATTTGCAGAATAGCCAATTACCACAGCTTTTCCCAGACACGAGGCCATGCGCCCCGGCTGGATCAGTTGACAAGCAAGCCATCATCAATGACCTCATGCAACTCACAGCTGAAAACAGCCCTGTGACACCTGTTGGAGCCCAGAAGACAGCACTGCGCATTTCACAGAGCAGTGAGTATGAGATACTGATGGTTATGCCAAGAAATGCCCATATAATCACCATTAGAAACAGAGATTATTAAGATCTGATGCAAACAGCTTAGTCACTTCAAGATTTTTGTGTTCAAAGAGCACCATCTACTGTCCTCTTTCTTCAAAACAGTATTCACAATGGATTCTAGTGAACACGGCTTTCCAACAGTCTCCTGCGGCTAATTTAATCAACATAGCTTAAGGCTGACCTACATAGATAAAGTTCTTTAGATAATTGTCATAGTTCCCTTCATTTTGAGCAGCCTTTAGAAATAGGGTTTAAAATAGGTTCTATGTTTTAATACATAACTGAATACTTTAAATATAAAAAAATTCAGAAGTTTTGCTAATACACTTTAAAAATTCTTAAAATATTTAGTCATTATACATGAAAGGGCTACACACATTAAAAATATCTTGTCCTATCTCCAAAGAATCCTCATAAATGTCAATTGTACATAGAACTTTATCATATACATTTTTCTAAGTACATTTTAAGTTTAGTTTGATATAAAGCTTGAAGACCTTAGGCTGTTTTATAAAATATTTTTTATCATTCTTTTTATTTTAGATTTTTGCAAGTTTAAGATGAACTCTTTCTTCACTATGAACACTTAGTTTATAGGAAAGTTAACTGAAGTTGCTCAGTAGTTTTGAATGGAAGAAAATCTGTCCTGTGCCAGGAACATAATTAATAGAAAGATAAATAACATCTTTAGTGTTAAACTGGTGAACAGAATGATTTTTCCCTCATTAAATACAATGCTTAGCTTTGTTTTCAAACCAGAAATAGCAACCATCAAGCAGATCACAAATCTCTTTAATTACTAGATATTTTTTCATGTGATTCCTGATCATTCTGAATAAGGTAAAACAAAACAGAGTTTTTTCTTACCTCTTAAACCTGTCTATTTCTTGGGGAGAGGAGGGTTTCTAATAGACCATGGGAGACACAAAGTCCAAAAGTTGGGAAGTAAGTAAGAAACACACTAGAAAGATGATGCTCATTAATCAGAGGAATTAATGAAGGACTGCATGGGAACTCATGGTCCCTTCTCTGTACGTCCTAATGGTATTCAGACTATTGAAATGGTAAGCAGTTAACTAAACCTGAGGAAGTCATGATTAAGCATGTACATAATTTCTATTCCAATTAATTCTTCTAAATATTTTATTTCTGTTGATTATAAAGAACTTACTCTTTCTTCAAAATGTTCTATTTCATAGTTTATATAATTCAGTGAAAATAAAGTATGTGATATTTAATAAATTAACTGTAATTTATAATACCTTTATACTTTAAAATTCAGTAACATTGTTATCAAATTGCTGGTTGTCTCTGGGATAGTACCGTGCATTGTACACAGTAAATTCTTATGAACTAACCATAAGAATTATTTCAAATCTAAATGCATCTGGAATTTTAAGAAGCTATATTTAGAAGACTAAACAGGGCTCTAAAGCTTTAGTGCTGTCTTAAGGTAGCAGAGATCACACTTAACGATTTTACCCTCCAATGAGAGGAGGTACTTTTAACCTAATTCTATTCCTAGGGAAGTCCAGTTAAGAACTGGTATGTCCAAACCTCACGTGGCTGGTTTGGTGCCATATACAAGAGATGTTTATAGCTTCCCAGCTGTGACTAACAAAGTAGTACTCCTAAACTTCAGTAGTATCACATGAAAAAAAACTGTACTAGTGATGTACTTAATAAGCAAATACAATTAAATCTTACAAATCAATATTGGGGAGAAAAATATATGGTAAATAATAGGCATGTTCTGAGGGGTTTTTTCTTTTTTTCTCAGGATTGTCAAGAATTAACCTAGAGACTTGTTGATTAGATTACAAGTCTACATTTTGGCACTGAATGGGGGTTTCTTTGTCTGTGAATTTGTCTTTTATGTAGGCAGTTGGTCCCTATTGTGCCTGTGTTATTTTACAAAGAACATTTTCCCTAAAAACTACTTTTGTTACTATTCTTTTCCATTATCCTATATTAACCTTCAGTTTTCATTTGTTTTCTCCTTAGCTTTTAATAACCCACGACCAGGGCAACTGGGCAGGTTATTGCCAAGCCAGAATTTACCACTTGACATCACACTGCAGAGCCCAACGGGTGCTGGACCTTTCCCACCAATCAGAAACAGTAGTCCCTACTCAGTGATACCTCAGCCAGGAATGATGGGCAATCAAGGCATGATAGGCAACCAAGGAAATTTAGGGAACAGTAGCACAGGTAAGGGCTCAAATGCACCGTTTACTTTATGGGTAGGTTATTTAACTTAATGAAGTACTCATCCACATCCAACTCGTAAGAGTTTTTCAAATAGACTTTTTTTATGTTAGAAACTAATGTTTAAACATAAGAAATGCTATAGTTTCACTGTGAGAGTGGCATATGAAGCACTGGAAAGCATTCTAGTAAGCTGCCCATTTTACTCTGTCTGTGATCTTTACTTTTCTGAGGTCTTAAATCATTAATCCTAGAGCATAGGCTTATTTCACTTCTATTGCAGTTTACTATTCTAGACACTGCAATGGTATGTATAAAGCAATTTGGTGGTTGCTAGCGTTTTGTGATAATCTGCTGATAATCCCAAAATTTGTATTCACTGATGAATTGTGTTTGGAGAATTTCAGAATGGAAGTGTAAAGTTCAACCAGCCTTTCATACTTAAAAGCAGTGCAGTTCTTATTCAGAAAAATACTCTTTAAAAATGAAGAACTTCAGCATACAGTTGTATGCCTGGCCTACTAGTAACTGGTTCAGGGCTCCATATTTGACGGTTTGTGAATTTCCCTGTGATCTGGTTTGGACCTTGACCTGCTATAGCTTAAAGGTGTCTGCCAAGTTGCCCAGGCACATTAGTGGTCATCAGTGAAGTAGCTACTGCATTCCCAAGCTTCCATCCAATTCAGAGTAGAAATGATTATACCAAGGTTGATTGCTTTTACCACCATGTCCTGTACCCTGTATATCTGCCTATCACAGAACAGGATGCTGAGTTTTTCTAATGAAGAACTGCTCACAATTTACAGTTTTCTTTCTCTGTCAAAATGAGGTACTAGAGACAAAGGCATTCATAGACGTAGATATTACAAAAAGAAGTTGTATTTGTGGACTTATTTAATTGCTGTTGGTCTTTTGGTTTTGTGTTATTTTGTTTTTTAAGCTTAATCTGTAACCCCTGTGTACACATTGCTATTTAGATAGTTAAACAAAACTAAGAGTTCAACTTGAGAAAAGATGGATTTTTAAATTTTTCTGTTGTTCATAAGCAATTCATGGGAAACATGAATTATTTTGTATAAAAACAGTTTATTTATTCAACAAATATTTTTTGGGTGCCTACCATATGTGCCAGGCACTGACTACTTCATTAGTTTATATACTCAGAATCAGTGCCATATTACTTTTATATTATTTTTAAGATACAGTATTGATTTATATAAAGTACTGATTTATGTAAAATTCTGTAGTATAGCAGAAAAGGAGCTGTTGATTAATTAAAGGTGCCTTCTTATTAGCAAAATATAAGATAGGCGTTCTTGTAGGAATCTTAAGTAGGAATTTGGGGATATGCGTGTAGTCAAATCTGGGCTACCTGGTGATCACTGGGGTCCAGAGTGAAGATCATACAATGCCTGTGCTTTGTTTCAAAAAAGATAGAAAAACTGCAAGAGACTACTTCAGTTGTAATTGCATTGATATTGTTGAATTATGAACGGTTTTTCTCTTCTGCTTTCAAGAGTTTCTATAATCTTGTTGTAATACTTAGGTAATAGATTTTTGAAAAATAAGATGCCCGTTCTCCCATAATAACATTGCATAATAACTTTGCATTGTTTGAATCCAATCTTAAAATGGTTTTAAAAATATATATTACTATCATATTATCCTAATGTTTTCAAACTAATTAATTACCCTTTACTCTTAATCATCCTTATATTAGCATATTTTCATTTCACCAGTGAAAAACCCAAAATACATGTTTGGTCTCCCCTTCTTAAATATACCCTTTTGTTGTCATAAGTAAAGTAGATGAAAGCAAGCCATTGTATTTAAAAGTAGAACACTTCAAAATGAAGGGTCCTCACTTGGGGTTTTTCCCCTTAAGAATATCAAGTCTAAGCAAATATTTAGCCATTGCCAGCATCTCCAATGGCCAGACCAGACAGAGCAAAGAGGTCTATCCTGCTTGGTTGGCAGTGTTCTGCTCTTACTGGTGTGTGTGGTCAGATAACTCTTACTATCTCAAGTAGGAAAGGATTTTTGTCAGGTATATTGAAGTAGTAGGAGCTCCTGTCATGGCTATAAAGAACAGTTGTGAGATCTCCATGCTTCAGAGACACCTTGGTCAATTTTGTAACTAACAAATTATAATACTCTGAAATGATTTCCAGGATTTAGAAGTCTGGGATAGGCTTTACAGAATACTGTCTATGATATTAGTTTATAGTGAGAGTATTGATTATCAGTCTTCACCTTGTTCCTCTTAGCCTCACCTCCCTTTTGGAAAGTAAAGCATTGACGTGTGTATCAGCTAGCATGTGATTCACTTCCTGAGGAAGGAAGTAGGGGTTATCCACACGCCACGGCACCTGTTTCTAACTACATATGGGAACAATTTTAACAGCTTTTCCGAACTATAAAGAGTGGCAAGTTCATGGTGTGAAAACTTTGTAGTAATTGCCCATTCTTACTTCTTAGCCAAGGGCCCACGCCTGTCCCAGTGAGGGCAATAGCCCTGGGCTAACTGTATCACAGAGTGATTGTCTTGTACAGAGTAAGGCCTTCTGGTGTTCATACATGCTGAATATGGTTTCAGTTACTCTATTTCTCAGTTGTCCTTGGCTTGCCTGCAGGAATGATTGGTAGTAATGCTGCCCGGCCCGCTATGCCATCTGGGGAATGGCCACCACAGAGTTCTGCTGTGAGAGTCACCTGTGCTGCGACCACCAGTGCCATGAACCGGCCCATCCAAGGAGGTATGATTCGGAACCCAACAGCCAGCATCCCCATGAGACCCAACAGCCAACCTGGCCAAAGACAGATGCTTCAGTCTCAGGTCATGAATATAGGTAAGGTAGTGCCAGTGCTCTGGCTTTTAATGTTTATTCTTTCTTAGAAGGGACTAATAGGGCCATAAGTTCTTTCAAGACATGCTCCTAATTTGCATCTTAGGTAAGTTAACCCCCATGGCCAGCTATCATAAGTGGGATTTTGCTGGACTCTGTATAGAACCATAGACTCTCATAGGTTTTCCAGTTGCATATGGGAGCCAACTACCTTTGTGATGTTTTATTTTCAATATTCAACTTCTGGGGGGAGCAAATTAGAGCGTCATGCTATGGATGTTATATATATGATAATTTAAAGAAGTATTTCAGTGATACAGCAGTGGTTCCTAACTCTGGGTCATCAGAATTCTTTCAGGACTTAAAATGCAGATCCCTGGGCCACTACCCTAGACTGTGCATCCAAACTTTCCCAGATCCTCACCGAAGCTTCAAGGTCTTATAGAACATCTCATGTAAGAATCACTAGAATTCTCCCTGGATACAGTTCACATGTTATTAAGGTTAATGGTCTGATACGTTGCATGCTACCATTTATGAGAAATGTCCAGAATAGGCAAATCTGTAGAGAAAGAAAGTAGCTTAGTGGTTGCCTGAAACTAAGGTTGTGGGAGAAATGAGGTGACTCCTAATGAACATAGAGTTTCTTTTTTTGAGGGGTATGAAAATGTAAACTTATTGTCATGATGCTTGTACAGCTCTGCAAATATACCAAAACCCACTGAATTTAAATGGGTGAACTGTATGGCATGTGAGGTAATAAAGCCATTATTTTAAAAAATAGTCTGTGTAACTCATACTCGAGTTTTCTTAATCATTGACATATTAATCTTCCTCTTGCACATTAACACAGTTCAGATAAGTTAATGTTTATGTACTTCTTCATATGCTTAGATACCACACAATTAGTAAGACCTAAATCATTAACAGAAAGATGCCAGCATTGTTTTGACATGATAGTGTAGAATTCTCATCCTGGGTCTGGCATCAATTTTCTTACCTAGCTGTTTAATTGCTCAGCACATTTTGGCTTACTGTTTCTGAAAGATGACATTCACATGGCCTTTCTACAGAGAATGTACCTCAAGTTAATGAGTGTCTCCCAAGCATAAATTCATATCATTTGAGGCTTGTGTGAAAAATGCTAAAAATGACCAGATTTCCATGCAGAATTAAATTGGGAAGTTTTTGAAATATTCATTTATTCAAAAATCATAATAACAAATCCCTTATATCCAGAAATTTAACTGATCCTCAGTCTTTCTACACTGAAGGGCACTTCACCAGGCTTTTGAGTTTGAAATATGGCTTGATAAGCTTTATGGTATAGTTGAATTTCTCCAATTTATAATAGACTCAAAAAGCCATGAACCCAATGAAAAATTACATATTGAAACAGAAGACAGGATTACAAATAAAGAAAACAATAAAATCATTAAAAAACTCACTGGAGTTTTTAGAGCTGTCCATTAGCTTTAGAACTCTAAAAAGAACTTCTAAAAAGGAAACACAGCTGAGTTGTCTGGGCCTCCTCTGTGCTCCACCCTTACTCTGGTGGAAGAGTAACTGAAGTACAGTTAAGTTTAGGAGTAAGTGGTCTAGACCAGCACTTCTCAAAAGTATGGTCCAGAACTCTGATGGCTTTTCCAGGGGTCTGTAAGACCAAAACTGTTTGCATAAGTAAAACAATATATGCCTTTTCTCTCTGTGTACAGTAGAGTTCTACAAGTTGCAAACTGTGATATCATAATAGATGGAATGTGGAAGCCAATAGGAGATTCTGGCTGTCTTCTATCAATCCAGATATTAAAGTGATTTGCAAAAATCTAAAACAATGCCAGTAAAAGGTTTTTTCCGATTTCTATTCAAAACTTTTATTTATATTTAGTGGATTTATTGTGATGATTTTTAAATAAATTCATCATTATTTTTTCTACTTCCCAATTTTAATTGCCAGTACAGTAAGTATCAGTAACATATAATCCACATAAACAAAAGCTTTTTTTTTAAAGAAATATAAAGGGTCCTAAGTGTAAGAGGTTCAGAACTGCTGCTCGAGATATTCCCTAAAGTGGATGATTAGCCTTGATATTTATTGCCTTTATTTCTGTTTCAAAACAAAAATTCTGTCCCACATTTTCACCTAATTATTATTGCTTCTATCTTTTCCATTTTCTGTAAACCAGGTATTTCCTTTTATAGTAGAAATAGACACTTTCCTGATTGCAGGCTATATGATTTTTTGATTATTTGTCTTCTTTTTAGGGCCGTCTGAATTGGAGATGAATATGGGAGGACCTCAGTACAGCCAACAACAAGCTCCTCCAAATCAGACTGCCCCGTGGCCCGAAAGCATCCTGCCTATAGACCAGGCATCTTTTGCCAGCCAAAACAGGTGAGTCCCGAGTGCCAAGGAAGGCCAAGAGAGCAGTGGTTCAAGGGGTTCTGTAAATTATTTTAGTCCTGTGCCTTTTCTTTTTCAACAGTTGGTACTGACCAATCTTCATGTCTTTAAACTATATCATCTACTGGGCAAGGGGTACAAGGGGGAGGGAAATCCAAAAATCAGTTAGACGTAGCATGTGCTTTTAAAGAAGTTAAGATTTGGTTGGAAAATAAGACATGCACACCAAAAACTGTAGTGAGGCAGTGTGCAATTTGTAGTTCGTATTTGTATTCATATGCCCTAAGAGAAGTAAACCGTATTTTAAGAGATATCCAAGTGGGTTGACTGGGCAAAGCTTCAGAGTCTTGAAGAAAAGGTGTCATTTCAGGAGACAGAGATGACAGGAAGCCAGTCTAGATGGCAAAAGCAGCTTAATCAGGGGCCTACATGTTACAGGAGCAACACAGTGTATGTAGGGGAAAGAGAATAGTCTAGTGTTATGTATATTTTACCACATAAAAAATTTTAAATTAAAGGCAGTATCAGAAGATATGGCTGGAACAGTAGATTAACAATGGTGGATTTATAGAGGCTCTGAACTACCAAACTCTGGAGAATTCAGACTTTTTCATTAAGCTGTTGAAAAAGCTTTTTGAAAAAGGAAGTGGTATATGATCAAGTTTGATTGAGGGTTTTTTTCTTTTGGTTCTGTATATCAGTGTAATAATTTTTGTTGCTTTGTAGCAGTGATCTTTTCTCTAATTGCTTTTGAAATATCCTGGTATTTTCTGCATTTTAGCTTCACCACAGAGTGTCTATGTGTAGATTTATTTATACTGCTTGGCATTTGATATATGTTGTGCATTTTTTTTCCATCAATTCTGGAATGTTTTTAGCCACTATCTCTTTATATACTGCCCCTCCTCTATCTACTCTATTCTTTCTTTCTGGAATTCTAGTAAGACAAATATTACACTTTCTCTTTCTACATTAGTTAATTTCAAATCCTATCCTCCATGTGTCTTAATCCATGTATTTTCCATCTCCTTGTCTCACTGTACTGCATTCAGGGTAATTTATTCATATCTGTGTTCTAGTTCATTAATTATCTCTTAGCTATGTTTAATCCAATTATATTTTTCACTTCTAAAGTTGTATTTGCCTGGTCATTTTTCATAGACTCTTACTGTTTGCTTATTTTTGTGATTCCATCTTTATATCTTTAAACATTACACCCATCATCTTCTAAATTTCTTTATCTGATAATTCCAATATCTACATTTCTTGAAGTTCTAAATCCAGTGATTGACTCTTACTCACGATGGCCTGGTCCCCTGAGTATTTTGGTAATCTTCCCTCAAGTGGGAGTTCCTGGTTCTTCTTGGTCAATGAAATGTCTGGGGTCAAAATCAAGGACCCTTTACTTAAGAGAAAGAATTTGTGATGGTCTCTTGCCAAGGGTGGGGGTCACTACTCCTCTGGGTCTGCCCCAGGTCCCCTCAATTCAATCCCACAGTCTGAAATGAGCTCTCATACTTGCTGTGGAACAAAGCCCCAGCTCTCTTCTGTTTATGGATAAAAACACATCTGTCACCAGTGGCTCACAGGGTGCTTGAGTTTGAGCTCCTAGATGGGTTTTGTTTTGCTTTGTGTTGTTTTTTCTCTTTGAGAGTTCCATTATTCCCTGCAAAGCCAACATCACCAATGTGCATGATCTCACTGTTTTTTAGCAGAGTACCAGAAGCAGAAGTTGTGCAGGTGCCCTTAAAGGCCTGAGTGATTGCTCTGCCAGGCTGGTGGGTGGGCAAAGGGCATCCAGGGCAGGGAGAGTTGGGAGCCTAAGAAAGAGGCATTGTGGGAACTTAAAGGACACAGGCAGTGTTTTCCAGGGAGTAAACTTGTTAGAAACTTAAACTGTAGAAATTTGGCCTTGGGGCTCATTGTGAAGAGTTGGGGTCAGGCTCAGTGAGGACCTCCCTGTAGGCTGAACGATTTATCTTTCAGGGATTATTTTAGTCTAAAATTATGTAGTGTTCTTTATCAAATTCACAAGTGATGAAAGGTAGCAGGGTTTCTGAAATTTCATAAGGGCAGAATACATTTCCAGAGTGTCTGACTTGTTTTTTAAAATACAGAGGTTTCAGTGACTCTTATTCTGGGATATAATGCTTTTGTCACAGCTGGCATTGTACAGCTCAGAACTGCCACGTGGTATCCATGTTCCCTTCTCTGTATTAAGGGAGTAATGAAGGATTCAGAAGATTCCATCAAGTTTTTGAAAAACCAAAATTAACAGAAGATGACTATGAGCCCAGCAATAGAGCAAGTGGGAAAAAAAGTTGGGAGCTAGTTATTTCACTGAAAAAAGATTAGGAGACTGCTTAATACTGTCCTAGGGAAATAAAGGAGGTGTCTTGCCAGCTGTGTTAGGTTCATTTACAGGGAGAAGCTAGTGTTTTCAAACCCCGCTGTGCCTATGAAACCCCTCTGGGGTCTCACTAAAAGGCAGGTAGGGGTAGGGCCGAGGATTCTGTATTCCTAGCAAGCCCGCTGGTCCTCCCACTGCACCTTGTGTAGGAATGAGGCTGTGGAGGGACAGGCAGGAACACTGCAGTCAGTCACTCTGGCTCTCCCTGGATCAGCTGCCAAGGGCAGCAGGTAGCCTCTATCACTGGAAAGAGAGCATCATGTAAATAACCAGTATAGTCCTACTTGGAGGCAGTACTTTTTTGGGATCCTTTCAACTCTTTGAAATTAATTTCATGGTGTCAGTGAGTATTAGGCTTTTTCTAAATATGTTTATTTGATGTGTTAAAAATCCACCATTGCAAAAAAAAAAAATCCACCACCATTGCCATGGAAACTTGCACATATTAAAAACATAGTACAATAACTAAATCTAGCATCTGATAGTTGTTTTTGGATGAAATGTTAAAGATTAATTTTATGGAAAACTAGGCCCAAAGTTAGGATTTTCACTGTTGCCCAAACAGATGACAGGTCTGTTAACACAGAAATGGAAGAGTTCGATTGCACACGGCTTCCCATCAGAGGGCAAGCTTGGTAAGGTCGCCTTGCAAGTTTCTGGGGCTCAGCATCGCCCCTGTTCTGTTGGTGCTTTGGCTACTGTCTGGTCAGTTTTCTCTGTGTAAGAACTGTGTAGGCAAAACCAAACATTTTCACCACTTCTAATGTTATTTCAGTTTTTCCAGTCAGTTACCCCGCTTCTATTTTAAATCAGCTTGGAAGAAATTTATGGCCAACTGTATAGTAACTTATTGTCACAGAAATCCAGAAGGATAACAAAGATTCTAACTATGTCTCTCTTGAAATAAAAGGAAAGCAGTGCATTTTTAAATTCCTATTTAGAAACAAGTTTTTGCTGTTTTATTTACCCGGCATTAGTTTATGTGCACTTTTCAAAAAGACAGTAGTTTAGCCCTTAAGTCTCTAACATATCCTCATGCCCCTTTATTATAGCTGAATTTCCATTTTCTGTAGTTCCGTTCTGGTTTTTCTTCTCCTTCATTTATCTGGTATGTAAAAGAGATGCTTTAGAAAGATAGCCCAGGATTTATAGATAATTTTTTGAAGATTTGTTGGATTTATAAAAGTGATCTATTTTCTCTTGAAATAGTAGCTGCCTTTCATCAAAGACTTGCTTTCCCATTAATTTCAAAACTTAAAAGTTATTTTGGTTTTCTTGTTTGAAATGTCTTCGAGAGCGAAGTTTCTTTTGTTGACTGTTTCACATCATGTAGTCGCTGCTACTGCTTTGCAGAATTTTGAAAATACACATAAAACATGATGGCAGTGATATGGCTTCTCAAACAAGAGCTCAGAATTGACCTTACTCCCCTTCTTATCGCCATTCTTAATGTCTTCCTAGTCTAAAATAAAAGTGTAAATTTCAAGAAATGAGTTTCAATGATAAATCTCTCTTCTAGTTTATTGCTTATCATTTTGCACTGGCTCAGGGCATGTGCGTGTTCTTCCCTTTATCCCTCTGAATTTCATCCTTAATACTGTGTTTGTCTGTCAGACACCATCTAGACTGTAACTGTAATTGTCATTGCCCAAAATGTAGGGAAATAATTTCTTCATTATGTTGGCAGCCATTTATAAAGTTGGGATTAGAAGTCTGGATCAGTATTTTTCCACTAAGCCAACTATGCTCTGACATCTCTAAGGGAAATGATATAACACATATTATGCTCAAATTTATAATACCAAGCCACAGTGCAGGGTATTTTTCTGAGTATGAAATATGATATTCTGGCTAGATTAGGAATCTTTTATTTCCATCAACTAGAAACTTTGAACCTATGTGTTCAGGTGCTGGGCCAACAAAGCGATTTAAGATGTCCTCATGGGCACAATCTAAAGTTGATGTTTTTAACATAAATGCCACTATCTGTTCAGTGTAGCACACTAAGAATTTAGAGGAGAATAGGGAGTCGTTGAGGGTAGCTGTGAAGGAGATACACCAAGGCCTGATGGGAAGGCAGAATCTTGGAGGGAGAGCATGGAGTGGCATGCTTTTGAGGAAAGATCAAATGCCCAGGGTTGCTGGGACTCCCAGGGAAGTTGTGGGCATTAAGTTTGGAAAGGTTAGGCCTTACCAAAGTGTGTGTGTCCTAGAATTACACCACCACCACCCTGTCCCAGGAACTTGGATGTTTTCCTGGGACAGCTGAAGTAAGAAATTTGGAGTCAGCTCGGTAAAGTGCGTTTTGGGAAAAGGCACCTGACAGCATCATATTAGGAGAATCCGAGAGAGACTGTAAGCTGGAAGGTTCCAGGAGAGCCCCAGCTTGATTTAAGTTAAGAGGGTCTTGACCAGAGCACACAGGCTAGGAGGCACTATTCTACTTTTCAATCTGTCATGCATTAGTTTGGTTTTTTAATTTAAAAAGGGTGGAAAAAAGCATGTAACAAAAATGAGTTCTTTTATTATGTAGGAAATTGTTTAAATGAAATGAACATTTGCATTAGTTTGTTGTTGTTTTGTTTGAAGCATTTGCATGTGTCTTTCCTTGGGTGGGGTTGTCTGGCAAAGGTCTGAACGGCTGCGCACCTTCCTTCTGAGCTGGGTTTCAGCCACATGCAGGACTGGGGGTCTCTGGCTTCACGTGGAGCCCCTGCAGCCTTGCTAGAGCTCACGGGAAAGGTACACTTGGCCGCTCATCGGTGGAGGGATCTGGGCTGGAGGCTTCTGTCTGTGTAGGAATGAAGCTTCTGAAGAAACAAAATCATGAACTAGAGCTAGACAAGGAAAGTACTTTAATGCCTCGCTTAACTAGCATTTTGGGGGAATGAAGTCTCAGGCTTAAGAGAGTTTTGGTAAACAGAAGACATCCACTCTTGACTGACTTGAACTTTTTTTTTTTTTTTCCCATGAAACTTACCACATCCAAATGTTGGCCACTCCTCTTTGGGGAATTTCCTTATCTTTTTGCTTCTGTGACATGCTGTTTTGTGGTTTTTCTCCTTCTTGTTGCTACTTTTCTGCATCTTCCTCCCACTTCCTAAGAGCAGCGGTAGTAGAGTGTCCTGATCACAATTGTGTTTAAAAATTAATTCTGGGAGAGTGTGGGTGGGGAGGCAGGGACGGGCTTGAACAAGCGTTTCCAGTGCATGGCATCTTACTGAGAGTGAAGGCCACGGTGGGGAGGAGAGGGAGGGGCGGAAAGAGCCCCAGCACAAGAGCACAGGCCCTGAGAGCATAGGCAGAGGCTTCTAGCAACACGGGCACAGTGAAGGGCACCAGCTGCGGGGCACCGGCTGCAGGACGTGGCACACTTGGCTTGTGGCTGCAGCTGCACTGCCGGGTGGCCACAACTCAGCGGCAGTGGGAATGTGGGACAACAGGTGAGCTGTGTCAGTAAGGGTGCACTTACCTGGGTGATGTTCCTTCCAAGTGACTAGGGATAAATGGAAAGGTGGTTTTTCAGTGCACTGTATTAGAACTGTTTGAAATTAATTGTTAGCTTCAGAGTGACATATTAAGCTGTCTTTAAAAAAACAGGGCATTACATAGGTTAGTTGGGTAACTTCATCCTTCAGTGAATCTATTCTCACTTCTTAAGAATGAAGTTATTTACCTGTGAACTTTTATTTTCTCCAAAATGTCATAAAATAACTCTAAGAGTACAAGTTAGACTGTTGGGGAAAAATACAAGTATCATTTCCACTTTTGGTATTAAAGCAACTCAGAAGCTCTTTTGAAAAGCTTCCCCAATTTTTCATTTAATTTAAATTGTGGGATTTTTGTATACCATGGAGTTTAGTGTTACTGTTTCTCTGTCACCTATTACTGTATATAATAACAAATATCATTTGCATATTCATGATCTACTTTCTTGCCTAACTCCAAAAGGCTAATAGCCACACACTTCTTGTGGGCTTTAATAAATGTTTAAAAGTCCTGCATATGCATGAGTAAGAAGTTTCCTGTTAGTCCAGCCAAGTTTAGTCCAGCAACAGCCAAGTCCCACAGAATTAACGTAGCTTTTACACTTAGAGATCTCTAGTCTCTCCCAAGTGGGCCATCACAGCCTTGTGTAAAATAAGACTTTTCAGTCAATTAGCCTTTTCTACTGAAGTTCAGAAAAGGCCTTTGATTACTTCAGTGCAAGGTAAACATATGTATGTGTTTGATGTATCAGTGTAGATTTGTGGAAATATGGTTGGTCGGGTGGGCTCTGGAATCAAATAGGTCTGTGTTGGAATCCTGAGTATGCAGTGTCGGTCTGTATGGTCCCTAACAAGTAGTTTCACCTCTCTGAGGCTCAGCTTTGCCAGCTTTAAAGTGGGGGTGATAGAAATAAAAAAATCATACATCAGATGCCTAAATTTGTGTTTGACCTGTACGAGGTCCTTTATGAAGTTTATCTATTACTTTGAGTTTTCCTTTTGTTCTTTGTCCAGCCAGTACAGTATTGTACTGCAGAGACCTTGGGAGTCAACTGATACTTTTGTCTTTAAGGAAAAAAATATTCTCTAATCAGCTAGCTTTTCCACGGCCCAGGATGAAGTCTGTCTCTTTGCAGGCAACCATTTGGCAGCTCTCCAGATGACTTGCTGTGCCCACATCCTGCGGCAGAGTCTCCAAGTGATGAAGGAGCTCTCTTGGACCAGCTCTACCTGGCCTTGCGGAATTTCGATGGCCTGGAGGAGATCGACAGAGCTTTGGGAATACCCGAACTGGTCAGCCAGGTACACACAGAGGGAAGCTGGCAGGGGCCGAGCCTTCTCACTGTCACGAAGATCCCCACTGTCTTTTCTTAAGAGATAATCTGTGGTCGGCTTTTTAGAATACTTTGTTACCTCATAACAAGCCAGCTCTGTTTTCATCCTTCTTACTCCCACATAAACTTTTGCCCGTGAGTGGGAAGCACTGAGATTGACCATTAGTTTGGATTGTTGAGCTGAAAGACTGGACTTAAAGTTCAGTCACAGAAGGACAGGGAGGATATGCCATGAGCAGAGAGCAGAGAAACCAAGGATGGAGTGTTACTGCCCAAGCAACCTAGAGCTCTTTCATCTAAAAAACCAGTGTCCACAATCACCATATTAATCTTATGTTTGTGGGCTAGTCATAGGAAGCTATTTTTGCTAAAAGAATACTTTGCATCTAAGTTAGCAGAAGTCATTTGAGAGGTAGCTGCAATTCGGTACTCATTTTAACCTTTGTGTGGGTTTAACCCCCAATAATATTGGGGATAATGGAAATATAAAGAAGTTAACCCATCTTACTGTGCTTATTTAGCTTTCCTCCTCCTGATAACTAGTTGTTTACTTAAAGTAATTCTCTGCTTTAAGAGTACTTTATAGCAATAGTATAATAAATAACCTAACATAGTCTCATGAAGTAACATAATACTTTCTGAATCTGGCCAAGTTTGTATGAAGCAGACATCCTCCTTTACTACATAAAGAGTAACCTAGGAAAAACTCTCATAGTCTTGTCACTGTCTTCCTTTCTCCTCAGCCTGAATCACCTTTATTTCTTATCGCTAAAAAGTACCTCCTAGGGTCCAGTCTACTTCTTGAACAGATGACGTGTCCTAAGGGTCTGTGAAAGTGATGGTGCAGACTCACTGAGACTTCGGTGCAGCACTAGAAATCGTCTTGTCAGAATTCCCACAGTTCAGCAGACAGAGTGGGAGTTAAGACTTGTCGATTCATTTTGAGAACAGCAGAATGGAAAGAAATGACTTGAGGTTATGTGATTTAACCTGAAATAAATCAAGAAAGGAAAATGGCATTTAAATACTTCCTGTGTGTCTGGTTTGCTTTGCCTTTAGTGGTAGTTAGAGTTTAACGTTGAGTATTGTTATCCTTGAGTTTTGTGTAAGTGACATTTAAAATATGATCCTTGCGGTTACTGAGTAACTTGTAGCATTGTTTTTATAAAAACTGGTGTTGTTTAATATTTTTAGTCTTTTTTTTTCATTTATTTATTTTACTTCTATTTCATCTCATCAAATCCATCATAATTATAATATATTAAACTGAATTGTAGAAATATGGTTATTAGGTAGAGTCAGGGAAATGTGGAATACAAATGAACTTTGTGTTTTCTTTAAAAATGGAAATTACCTAATAGAATTTTTTCTGTTAAAGATGGGCAAATATTTAAAGTTCTGAGATAGTTTTGTGAATGTAGTTAGAGCAGTACTTAACAATGGTTTTCCCCACATTTTTCAAATGGTCATGGAGAGGTAGTCTGGGCCTCTCCAGGCCCCTGTTCTAACGTGGGTAGACTGGTTTAAGGGAGGCCTAGGGTGTCACCAGGCTAAAGAAAACCTGAGAGATGTTTTGCTGTTGGGTCCTTCCTTCCTTCCTATATATCAGGTTTGTAGCACCTACTTCTAGAAGTAGGCAAAGGAGGAGGCGAATTAGTCAGGTGCACCTTTCTGCTCTGCGTAGCCGCCTAGGGCCACTGGGTCTGTGTTCCGCCTTTGGTGGAGCCCTGGATTTTCTACACCTGCCCCGTTGTGACCCAGATAGATAAGGTAGCCCTAAGAAATCAAGAATGATAAACATACTAAGTAAGTCTCACAGGCAGTAGGGTGGTGGCAAGTTGGGAGCATCTAGGGCATTCTACAGCCACAGAAAACAGTTAAATAAAGGCAATGTATCACACTGCTGAGGAGCTCAGGTCCTAAATCACAAACTGGATTAAGACCCACTGTTTACTAGCCAGGTGGGCTTGTGGGAATTTGCTTCACACCTCCAACTCTCAGTTATCCGCAAAATGGGAATAATGGTGGTGGGTAGGCAACATGGCTGATCCCAGCTAGGTACCAAGGTGGTTGCCCAATTAAAATGATTTATACAGGTATGAATAACCAATCAAAAAACTTAGTACTTCTGGGGACATCTGCATGTTAAAGGCCAGGTCAGCCTCTGATTGGTGGAGTGAGTAGGAGTTGTTCCATAGTCAGGGCCCGTTTTTCCCTTCCCTTGGAAGTCGGCCGACCTGCTGCTTTCCTCAAGTAACTGGATCTATTGAGCAGAGGCATTTTCTAAGAAGAAAAGTGGACTCAAGCTAAGAGTACCTTTGTGTAGTAAATGAATATGATACAAAAAGTACAAATCTATGACAGTCAGAGAAATCAGCCTTACTCTGTTATGTTGGGTGCCTTCATTTATGTGTTGGTTATCTGGGGGCTTTATCTGCAGAGCCAGGCAGTAGATCCGGAGCAGTTCTCAAGTCAGGATTCCAACATCATGCTGGAGCAGAAGGCCCCTGTTTTCCCACAGCAGTATGCATCTCAGGCACAAATGGCCCAGGGTAGCTATAGTCCCCTACAAGATCCAAACTTTCACACCATGGGACAGCGGCCCAGTTATGCCACACTCCGTATGCAGCCCAGGCCAGGCCTCAGGCCCACGGGCCTGGTACAGAACCAACCAAATCAACTGAGACTTCAGCTGCAGCACCGCCTCCAAGCACAGCAGGTACACCATCATCAGGGCCTGGACAGCTGGGGTGGCAGTGGGAGGGGACAGGAAAGATGGACAGAGATGGAGCAATAATTGTGGGTCCTTATGGGGAGCTTAAATCTCATTCCATCCCTCCAAGAGGATGAAAACCTTTCCAAGATGATCCTACAATTTTCATTTCCTTTCTACTTTCCTTCCTTCCTTTCTTCTTTCTCCCCAACAAACTCCACTCCAGCACAGAGCCTTTTATTTCCCAGCTCTATCCTTCACTAAATCGAGCTCTCCGAGCCTCGATCGTCATGTCTGTAAAATGGGTTGTTGTACGGTATGGGGTGGTACGTATACAGGGCCTGGCAGTGTTTCTAGCTGAGAGTGAGTACTCAGGGCAGCGGGGACCCCTGTCATCAGTCCCATCTCATTACAACAACAGTCACTACTAGCTGAATTGGCACAGAGTGAAGCTGCCTAATGGAATACCTGTTCAGCTCAAGAAAATGTGTTCTCACTGAAACAAACCCAGACAGATTCCTGTAAAACAGAATATAATACTGTTGCAGGCTTTAAAATTTCCTCTCATTTTTATGAGTGATGAGTCCTTGCGTTTTTTCCAGTCTTCCTCTTGGCCGCCTTTTGTGATCATTCTACTTCCATTCTCTCTTACAAATAGTATGTTTTCCAAATAGTCCAAAATAATTTCTGTTACAATATGAAACCACCGATAACTAGTTGACAAGGGAAGTCAGCTGCAAACCATGTGGTTTTAGTACCAGCAGCATGCAGAGGCGGGGCTGGGGCATGCGAGTTCTTGAGGAGGGTGTTTTGAAATAAAATATATTCTGTTTAAAGATGTGTTGATTCCCATATGTTTGCATTTAGAATCGTCAGCCACTTATGAATCAAATCAGCAATGTCTCAAATGTGAACTTGACCCTGAGGCCTGGAGTGCCAACACAGGTAAGAAGCCGACCAGCTGTGAGCGTTCAGTGGCCCCATGGAACTCCTCTCTTCATGTCTCCCTCCCTGACATCCCTCACCAAGGCTGGAGACCCAGATCGATACGACACATCTGAAATGTCACTCACTTATCTGTCCAGGCTGTGGCTTTTGTAGTTCCCTCCTGATCATTGCCAAGTACAGTTGATTCTCATTATTCGCGTTTGTCATGTTCTATGACTGTAAACACTGAATTAGTGATGTTGAACCATTGCTAAATGGAAGGTATGGGTCCTGCCAGCCTCTGATCATAACATTTTCTTCAGTCTATCAATACATACCCTTGTTCATTCGTGTTTCTGTTTGAAGACACCTTACTGATACACTCCTGATTCATTAACATTAAGCTCACAGCCAGCAGCACTACACCTCATGTGTGGAAGCTCATCTGACACGTATTTTCTCCGTAAGGCATCTCACAGCATCTTGTGCTTACGAACACCAGACAGCACCTCAGCTCTATGCTTGGGGCCATTGGAAACAGAGAAATCACCAACAAAGAGCCCAAAATGGTGGAAAATGTGAAACTAAATAGGCCCCAGAAAGGACACTCGCTTACAATGTGACAGCTGGAAGATGGCAGCACACCATCTTGTTACCCCCTCGGGTGGGAATGTGCACGTTGGGCATCTCAAGTCTATCACCACTCTGCACATGCCCATAAATGATAACAGTGCTGTACACACTGCTTTTAGGGTTAAAATAAATGTTAACAAGTAGGCAAATTCACAGATAAGGAACCCAGGAATAATGACTGCAGACCGTGTATTGCTAGGACCCTGAAGGGCCTTATCCCACTTGGCAGTGAGCGCCCGCCACCCTTCCCTTGCCCCATCCCCCCTTTGCTCCCTCCCATTCTGTCCTGGCCTTTTTGTATGTTGCTGTCACCCTCCCTCTCTCTACATTCCCACTTTCTTCTGCTACTGTTCAGCCTTTTCTGAAGTGCCTCAAGCCACCTTTTGTTACAGTTGATTTGCTTTCCCTCTAGACTTGAATGTCCCTTGAATGAGACTCTAAACTGCTATCCTCAAGCTTTATATCAGTCTTTCAGTTAGGACTGGTGGTATTAAAAGGTCCTTCAGTTAACCATGCCTTCTCACAATGAGTGCAAGTTAACTGATACCAACATTGAACTTACCTGTGTAAGTCACTGCAGAGTTTCAGAGTAATCATCATCCCTGTGGAACTTGGAAGCTCACATTCTCAACCACCAGTTGTTCAACTCTAAAATGCTCTTCCCTTGGAATTTTCTTTTCCAAATAATTTTGCATGAGACAGTACTATTTGTTATCCTGTTTCTAATACACCGTTTGTTTCTCAGTCTGTGTCTAAATGTTTGCCTCCATATATCATTGCCCATTTCAGGCACCTATTAATGCCCAGATGCTGGCCCAAAGACAGAGGGAAATCCTGAACCAGCATCTTCGACAGAGGCAAATGCATCAGCAACAGCAAGTTCAGCAACGAACTCTGATGATGCGAGGACAAGGGTTAAATATGACATCCAGCATGGTGGCTCCTAGTGGCATGCCAGCAACTATGAGCAACCCCCGGATTCCCCAGGCAAATGCACAGCAGTTTCCATTTCCTTCAAACTACGGTACTGGACTTACATCCCCACCACCTCTCACCAGTCCTTTCTCCCCAGTGTCCCCCAGTCCTGGGTCACAGCTCCTCTCTCACAGCTCTTTGCATGGCTCCCAGATGAATCTGGCTAACCAGGGAATGATAGGAAACCTGGGAGGACAGTTGGGGCCCGTCAGGAGTCCCCAGGTCCAGCACAGTACCTTCCAGCCTCTCAGCTCAGGTACCACCTTTTCTCTGAGTGTAGGTCTTACTTTAAGAATGACCGAAGTAAGTGTGTGTGCATAGTGTGTAGTGTGCATTCTGCAGTCGTGTGTGAATGAGTATGAATATATGTTTATGTCAATGTCTGTAAACAAGGATGCATATGTATATATTTATATTTGAAAACCTCTGAGTCTGATTCAAACAAATCAATAGATATATAGGTGTAAATATTAGAGAGATTCTGTAACTTTTGAAGAATAAAGATTATACCAAATCTTTAGTGAATAGATAATTCTTAAGAAGTGCTGTGTAAAACCACAATGAAAGACCTATTAGTTTTCTTCATATTTATTTGTTATTTAATGTCAGTCTTAGAGACAACTATGTAATGTCATAAACACTAATATTTGTGTACATGTCATGTTCAGTTAATAGTTAAATTATTGATAAAAGTAAGTGCTTACATCAATGTTAATATTCAAAATGACTTTCCCTGCCTTTTGCCAGAGTTATCTATAAATAACACTCAAGTCTTTGTGGAGCTTAAATTCATGTCTCCTGTTTTTTTAAAGGAACAGAGAGAGAGTGCGGTTTTTTTCCTGTGTGATCTTAAACATTTCTTTTATGGCTAATTTAAGAATTAAATATGCATGTTTTATACATCTTTTAGGTAAAAAGGTACTTACGTTATGTTATTCCTGAAATTTGTTAAGAAGATGCCTCCTTTGTTTCCAGGCTCTTGTCCTGTATTTCCTTTTTGATGATTTAGAAAGGTCTTCTGAAAGTTCTTCCTTTCCTTTCAGTATAAAACCATTTGCTTCTAAACTGAACAAGAAGCTTACGTTGATTTTTTTTTTCTTATTCTTGCTGACTTGGAAAGCACTAAAGTAGCATAGAGCCCTTTATAAAGAGAAAAATAAGCTAATCAAGAATGCAACTCTTACTTTTTAAAGTGCACTGATGTCATCATAGAAAGACTTGAGTTAATTCAATAAAGAATTACTCAAATATGTAGACTTTTTTATACATAAATGGATTTTAATCAAATTTAAACTTTAAACAATCCAATTGTCATATATAAAAACTTAAAGGCTATTTCAGGTCAAAGAGAAATATACATATTTGACACCTTCTAGATTTGGAGAGAGCTATGGAGAAAAAATGGAATTTTCTCTTTCCACCTCCTGCCATGATGGTTCAGATGGTTTGTAGGCACCCCTGTAACTACTTGAGAGAATCAAAAAGTGGCAATTTTTTTATGCATTTTATTCCAGTTTGGAGTCTTTAAAATATGTATACATAACCAGCACATGAATGGGTATTTGAAAGTAATTTTATGTATGTATTTAATTTGAATGTTCTCTGCCCCCCACCCCCAGTCTGCATAATAAAACTAACCATCTCCTTTGGATTTCTGTTCTGTTTTTTAAGGAATAAGTCAGCAACCTGATCCAGGCTTTGCTGGGGCTGCAACACCCCAGAGCCCTCTGATGTCGCCCAGGATGACACACACCCAGAGCCCCATGATGCAGCAGTCTCAGGCTAACCCAGCCTACCAGGCCTCTGACCTGAATGGATGGGCACAGGGGAATATGGGTGGAAACAGGTGTGTCACATTTCTGTATCTCTTTGATAGAAATGTCACCAGGGAATCTTTCTATAGACTGCCTGTATCTTCTCTGTATTTTTCTTAACTTCTTTGCTCAAGCAAGCAATGTCAAGTAAATTGCTAAGTAAATCAGTTTCTATTCCTTAGAGAAAAAGGTACTAGAATTTACAAAGCTTAGCAAGTATCTTTTGCCTAAGAGTAAAAGGAGCTCTTCTGAGAAGGTACCACCCACCACTTACGAACGGAACAGCTGTGGAAGTCAGTGCCCTAGAAGCCATCCATTATTGGAACATAGACTAAAAGCAGCCAAGCAAAAAGCTTGTCCAGGGCAGACATGAAAGTGGGACACAGACTTCCAGACCTTCACATGTTAAGAAAATGGGGGAGAGTGGTTACCCGAGCCGTGTCTAACCTTGCCACCCACTGGCTGTCCCATCCCGGGTTCTTTCAGCCTCGATTTCATCATTCTGAAGTAAATGCCCAAGAAACAAGTGCTGAACACTGTCTGCCTGTGTGCCTCAGATCTCTAACATTTTAATCTTTTCATTATGTTTTAGCATGTTTTCACAACAGTCCCCGCCACACTTTGGACAGCAAGCAAACACCAGCATGTACAATAATAATATGAATATCAATGTATCCATGGCGACCAACACAGGTGGGATGAGCAACATGAACCAGATGACAGGACAGATCAGCATGACCTCAGTGACCTCTGTGCCTACGTCAGGGCTGTCCTCCATGGGTCCCGAGCAGGTGGGCATCCCAGGGAGAAGCAGCCCACTGTCTTCATAACTTTTTGTCTGTTTCTGCTTTGAATCTGTCTTTCCATGTACCTAACATCTGCTGTCAACTCCCACATTAATTTTGAAGAGTGTTTTTTTAACTGTACTTTCGCCTGTCTTAGTACCATTAAAAGAAATACTTGTTAATTTTGAAATAAACATGAAAGGATTCCTGACAGCTCAAGGATCTTTTAAAATATTTCTTAATTATTGTCATTTAAATTTTTCTCCTGTTCGGGAAATTTAGCAATATCTAAAATGAATCTCTAAAAATGGAGTGGTGAATGTGCTTTTTCAATAGCTTCATTTTGAGTTTGTAATTTAGTAACTGTTTTTTTTCTAAATGTGAAACTGGAGGAGTCACACAGGTCATCCAGTTAGCCTTTACTTCACTCATGCAGGGAGACTGACACATATTCCAAAAACTATTCTTTATCTTCGTTGGGATGTGGATGACATTTTTTTTCTGTCAGTTTTCATTTTTTTTTAAGTAGTAATTCTGTTTTGTGTTGAATAATATTTAAATGGTTCTGCCATCCCTAAGTACACATCAGCCTCACTTAATGGCAGAGAAACTCAAACCATTCAGTATCTCAGGTAGCCAGCCTAGGGTTCAAAAATGTGTGGTGGGCTAGTCCAGAGTTAAAGATATTGGTTAAGAATCTTTAAATTGTATTTACAGAAGATCTTATTTTGAAAGGGCACAAAATGCTTAGCATTCTACTGCCTCAGTAGTTCACACAATGTATAGATGTGGCAAAGACCCTGAATCTTATTTCATGTATAGAAAAATAAGGCCTGGAGAGTTTATATGACTTACTAAGTCATTGAGAACACTCGAAATTTCAGTTAGATCATAATTGTGAGAACGGTAAAAGATTGAAAGTTAGTTAGGTCCATTTAATTCTGGTGTTGGTAAGCCACAATTTGCATGAAAATTCGGTAAATGTTAGAGCCTCAATGTTTTATTCTATAAAAAGATGTTAATGAAAATGCAAAGTGATACATGAGAAAATATAAAGGCCCTTACAACTTAAGAAAGAAGCTCTATGTATGTGTGTAATAATTTGTCCTTCTAGAGTTGAATTGATGATGGCTAATTCCATCACTGAATCCAGAACAGGATCAGACCTCCCACCATGCCCCCTCAGTGTGACCATGCTGGCCAAGGCCAGGGCTCCATCAGAGCAGGCATCTGGAAAGCTGCTTTGTAGGGGACAAGGCCCTCAAAAGCACATAATTAAGCAGCCATAAATTAAATCTAGGCTTTTATCTTTTTAATGGAGAAAATACAGTGTTGATGTTGAGTTTTCTATAAAAATGGGCTACTAGTGGTTCCTGATTTGCTTACTAAAGAAAGCATACAATTTAAGGGCTGCAGATGTGGTCTAGTCTAGCATGGGTCCTAGTCAACCTTCCTGGAAGTAAATTGGTGCCTTTTTAGTAATCCAGATTGCTTTGAAACTTTTGCTTGGATTTAAGCCTTTTGAATATCAGAATTAAACTGGAAGCTAAAAATACAGTTGTAATATGTATCTTCTGACAAAATCAATCTTATATTAGCATTTGTACATTTACTTGGTCATTTGTAAAAGAATATGAATGCTAATAAGTAGTTCACGTGGTCATAGAAGTTTCACAAAATCCAGCACTGTTCGGGTATTCACACTTGCTCTTGCTGATCAATAACTTTCCCAAGTAACAAAGATATTAGGAGCCTCTCAGATGACTTCAAAATCCAAAATATATGTCATTAGTGTAATTCGAGCTAGCCAAAACAGTGAATATATCATGGCATGTAAATGTTTCTAGTATTACCATCTATAGAATTTCTATACAGAATGCAAACAAAATTTAAGTTTGAAGGCAGCTAGTATATTACAAGTATTTATTTTCATGCTCCTCCATTCTCCCCCCAAAAGATATACATGGGAGAAAGCCAAAGGGATGTGGCCATTTTTACATAGTCATTTTTCCCAGTAATCTTCCTCCTAAAACAAAGAAGAGGAAAGTCGATGGCTGACAGTTTCCCAGTGCACTTTGAGACGCCCCACTGAATATGGCACTGTCCTGTCTTGTTACCCTCAGGTTAATGATCCTGCTCTGAGGGGAGGCAACCTTTTCCCAAGCCAGCTGCCTGGAATGGATATGATTAAGCAGGAGGGAGATGCATCACGGGTAAGAAACAACAAAGAAATTTATGAATAGGGTGGTGAATATTCTATAGGCCAAATTGGCAGATGTCTTGTCAGCCAGTAGATTGAAGATAGTTGTAATACTTGTGATTTTTTTTAATACCTAATTTTATCTGACATAGTGGTTTTATGTGAATAATTGTTTCTTTAAACTCATTTTCAATGCACTGATAGTGGTATATGAATTAAGAACACTAATTTTGCCCTGGAATGATATTACAGCAAAGCCCAAAAAAAACTAGCAATGAATTAGTCGTGTTAGGGCAAACTTTGACTTATTTTTGCTTTTTCTGAATCATAATGGAAATGTTTAGGAAGATGAACTAACTTAAAATTGCTCTTTCTCCCTTAACTGAGTCTGTTCATTCTTTCTAAGTGTCTATACTTCATTTTGTTTTGGCAACAATCTTGTATATTATTTGCTTATTACCTTAAACACGTGTTCTAAGGAGAGTGATATTACCATGTTCAACCAAATCTTGAAACAGTAGAGTGCTTAGTACATAGAACCCCACAGAAGTGTGTGCCTAGCAGCAGATCTGTTACAGGAATGTCCTATGAGCAGTTGGGCACACAGGGAAATGGACTTGAGGGACGTGCTGAAGGTAAGGGATGTAATCCTTAGGAGTAGACAACTGTCTGTTAAGTTAAAAGTTCTCTCTCAGTGGAGAAAATGTAGAATTGATGTTGAATTTCCTACAAAATTGTGGATCATGGGTGGATTTCTTTATATTAGCATTCAAGTTTTTTAAATAATAGGATAAATTTGACCCACATTTTAAGAACATAATGGGAAATTTCTCTGTGTGATTTCTCATTTAAAGAACCGCAGTCACACATGTCAGAGTGGTCTGTGGGCAGGAGTCCTGTCTGTAGATGTTATCTGTACACACGTAACATGTCAGATACACGGCTCATCTAAGTGTTAATATACCAATATAGTAAGCCAAACAGAAAGTGAACTATATGTCATATCAACCACATGTGTAGACTGTAAATGTGCTATCGGTTGAGGTTTGGAGCCCAGTTACGGGGCTGGCATCTTCCCTACTGCCAGCACTGTCCTACCTCCCTCTGTGTCTCTCTCTACAGCTCATGGCCACACAGTAATGGCTTGTGTGCAGAAAGCAGAGGCTTGAACCTGGGATGTCCTGCCCAAGGGAGCAGTGACATTAATGATAGGCATCCACAGAGGAGAATCCATTTTAACCCAAAAGTGCCAGAGAGCTTAACTTCTGAACACATCATATATCTGAAGGGGACAGGGCGGGAGGGAGTGGGGCTTTTGAATTTGGGAACCAGGATCACATTTCCATCACTGAATCCAGGACAGGATCAGACTTCCCACCCTCCCCCATCAGTGTGACCATGCCGGCCAAGGCCAGGGCTCCATCGGAGCAGGCATCTGGGAAGCCACTTTGTAGGGGACAAGGCCCTCAGAAGCACAGCCTGGAAGGCCAGCAGCCCAGTCCTCTGTTCCTGTCTTCCAAGAGCCCCCAAAATGGACTTGCTATGTCATCTCCAAGAAGAAAGACTTGCCTGCTGTAAAGAAAGCCCTTGGATGGTCCTATTGTCTTCTTTTTTAAAAATTACAGAAGTAAGCAACATATATTGAACATTTACCACAAGCCTAATTCACTACTAAGAGCTTTACTTAAATTACCTCATTTAAACCACCCACTTCATGCAGTAGGTCTGAGGTGTGGGGGTTTAATGACTTCTCCAAGGTCCCACAACATCAGCAGACCCCTAAGTGTGTGTCTTGGCCCCTGCACTCTACTGCCCCTCCCCCAGAGGAGCTCTTGTGAGGCTTTCCTAAGGCTTTTATGCAGGTAACCTTGGAGAAGTCCTAAGCAGGACAAATATCTCCTTCTATACTTCATTTTGTTCTCTCCTTGTATAGATCCTGAGGGAGGAGAAGGGTACTCACTGTGGGACACAGTAGAGATTCAGCCCCATGTTAGCGAGTCCTCAGCCTGGAGCATTGGGGTACTTCATGTCCGGAGAGATTACCTGAGCCTCGTGGTCTCTGGTGATGTATCAGGGACCATGCCAGGCCCATCATAAATATTTAGACCTTCCCAACACTTTTAGATGAAGAGATGGAATATCAGAGAACTGGGTAATTTACCTGAGGTCACACAGCTAGTGTGTGGTGGAATATCTCACCAGAGAGGAGGAGGACCACCTCTTGTACATATATTACCTGAAGGAAACAACAAAAGTGTCTCAAGCAGTCTGAGAGATGCAGGGACCCCCACAAGCTGGCTCGACTCATCACAGAACTGGTGCTGGGCACAGTAGAGAGGCAAAGATGGAGGCAGGGTGGGCTGACAGAACTGAGGCATTTACCTTCACACACGTCCAGGTGCCTGATGGGTGCCCATCAAACTAAAATAGAAAGATTAGCATCAGACTCAGAAAAGGGAGCTTTCAGTAAACATCGGATGTTCTTTCCATCAGAAGCACCTTTCAGGATTCATGGTGAGAAGTCTCTCCCTGTTGTCATCTAATCTGGGCCATTTATACCCCTCCTACTTTCTCTGCTTTTTTCCAGCCTTCCTCTTGAATCTGGCTTAGCCATCTGTACTTTGTTCATGCTGAATGTTAAGGCCAGAGAACAGTCTGTCACAGACACTCTTGTTCCGTTCAGATAAGATGTACAGTATATCCCTCTAATCCATGAGTAATCGCTGGAAATCACTTTGCATTTGTTCTTCCTACTGACGTGTGCACAGGCAGGGATTCACTAGCAGGCTGTTTCTATAATGTTCTCTGTTGTGAATCAGGGTGCTCCTTTCAGAAATTTTATTGGTGATCTGGTTCTATTCGTTGAACTAAAAACCACTATAATCCATTACTAATTGAATCTGTGTTCCATTTATCCAGAAATGGAGATTGACATTATACCATGCTTCAAGCAGAGCTAGTATATACAGCTACAGATCTACCAAAAAACTATTTAGAGGAGGGCAGTTATTATTTTTTTGTATCATTAATCTACAATTACATGAAGGACATTATGTTTACTAGGCTCCCCCCTTCACCAAGTCCCCCCCACATACCCCTTCACAGTCACTGTCCATCAACTTAGTAAGATGCTGTAAAATCACTACTTGTTTTCTCTGTGTTGCACAGCCCTCCCCGTGCCCCCACACACACACTATACGTGCTAATCGTAATGGAGAAGGGCAGTTATTTTATTTAACCAAAAGATTTTTTCCTTTTACATTGACTTATTATAGTATTCCTTATATTTTACATACACTTAAACATATTAAAATTGAGTTTACTGCTTAGCCACACGGTTCTTATATCGAACATACTTGTAATTACTTGTATTTACTAGTGTTATGGAAACAGATCACTAGTATCAGCTTTGGGTTGGTGATGATAATGATGGTATGGGGACACTTATTATGTCCCCGGAATTATTTAAACATTTTATCTACATCATTTTGTTCAGTCCTTGTGTTGGCCCTATGAAGCATTTGGTACAGGAGGATTAAATGAGTCCCCACCCACTAAGTGACACAGCCAGGACACCAAGCCCAGCAGTGTTACTCCAGAGATGCATGCCACGTTCTGCATTCTCTTTCCCTAAACTGATTTCTGACTAATAGCTGCTTATGGACAAGGCCACGTTAAAGAACACTGCCTGAAAGTTTCTAAAGATATAAATTCTTCTCAATAGAATTATTTTTTCCAGACTAACTGAAAAATTGAAAGATTTTCACATATTTCAGTCAAATCCATGAAGTATTTCTATATAAGATCATGTGACACAAATTAGAAATAAATGTCATATTCACCTTTATATTGTAGAAAAGTACATTAAGTGTTCTTTTCTAAGAGGAAATTTAATAAGAGGTAGTCCTCTAAGCTAATTTTTTAAGCTTGGGAGAACTGTGCACCTAACCAGGAATGTAATTCACCTTTGACCTAGAAGTCATGATCTGTCCAGTTTCCCCAGATGCTGTGGTGAAAAGGATTATTTTGGGCTGATTTTCTCTAGAATCTTACTTAAACTAGAAAATCTCTGATGGTTCTAATATGTGTTATCTGAGAGAGTCACTAAAATTCAGTGTCTGAGCTACATGTAAGAGAATGAAACTGGATCACTGTCTAACCCCATACACAAAAGTAAATTCAAAATGGATCAAAGACTTGAATGTAAGTCATGAAACCATAAAACTCTTAGAAAAAAACATAGGCAAAAATCTTAGACATAAACATGAGTGACCTCTTCTTGAACATATCTCCCCGAGCAAGGGAAACAAAAGCAAAAATGAACAAATGGGACTATATCAAGCTGAAAAGCTTCTGTACAGCAAAGGACACCATCAACAGAACAAAATGGTACCCTACAGTATGGGACAATATATTCATAAATGAGATATCCGATAAAGGGTTGACATCCTAAATATATAAAGAGCTCACACACCTCAACAAACAAAAAGCAAATAATCCAATTAAAAAATGGGCAGAGGAGCTGAATAGACAGTTCTCTGAAGAAGAAATTCAGATGGCCAACAGACACATGAAAAGATGCTCCACATCGCTTGTCATCAGAGAAATGCAAATTAAAACCACAATGAGATATCATCTCACACCAGTAAGGATGGCTACCATCCAAAAGACAAACAACAACAAATGTTGGCGCTGTTGTGGAGAAAGGGGAACCCTCCTACCCTGCTGGTGGGAATGTAAATTAGTTCAACCATTGTGGAAGCAGTGTGGAGGTTCCTCAAAATGCTCAAAATAGAAATACCATTTGACCCAGGAATTCCACTTCTAGGAATTTACCCTAAGAATGCAGCACTCCAGTTTGAAAAAGACAGATGTACCCCTATGTTTATCACTGCACTATTTACAACGCCAAGATATGGAAGCAACCTAAATGTCCATCAGTAGATGAATGGATAAAGAAGATGTGGTACATATACACAATGGAATATTACTCAGCCATAAGAAAAAAACATACACACAATGGAATATTACTCAGCTATAAGAAAAAAACAGATCCTACCATTTGCAACAACATGGATGGAGCTAGAGGGTATTATGCTCAGTGAAATAAGCCAGGTGGAGAAAGACAAGTACCAAATGATCTCCCTCATATGTGGAGTATAAGAACAAAAGAAAACTGAAGGAACAAAACAGCAGCAGAAGCACAGAACCCAAGAATGGACTAACAGTTACCAAAGGGAAAGGGACTGGGGAGGACGGGTGGGAAGGGAGGGATAAGGGTGGGAAAAAAGAAAAGGGGCATTACGATTAGCATGTATAGTGTGGGGGGGGTACGGGGAGGGCTGTGCAACACAGAGAAGACAAGTAGTGATTTTACAGCATCTTACTATGTTAATGGACAGTGACTGTGAACGGGTATGTGGGGGAGACTTGGTGAAGGGGGAAGCCTAGTAAACATAATGTGCTTCATGTAGATTAATGATACCAAAATAAAATTTAAATAAATAAATAAATAAAATTTTCAAAATGGGGAAAAAAACCTTCAGTGTCTAAATATTTAAATCCCAGATGCAGTTGTTATATGTTCCCACAGCAGCCAATATTTCGCCTCCTGTAACTCAGATCACACTGTTATTTATTTGTCTACCTGGTCTATTCAGCAATGTTTTGATAGCAGCAGTAATTGGAAATGTCTTGCTATGGACCTGGCACAGAGTAGATGCTCAACTGATATTTTTTAAGTGAATGAAAATTTGGGGGGAAGAAGATCATCAATAGCCAAAGAAAAGCATTGACAGATATTTGCACACCAACCAAGGAAACACCTCTACGTGATTCTTGCTCGCTACAGCTCTTGGTCTTCAGCGAATCAAACTGTCAGCACATTAGCGGCAAGAAACTAGCCATATCCAAGAGTCAAAACCCTGGTTTATGTCGCTTGATGAAGCCAGGGAGAACACGCTCCATGGACCCCTAGGAGTATCTCAGTAACAGAGTCAAGAAGGGCATTTTATAGGAAGTGGGTTTGTAGTGCATAATCTTGAGGAAGAATTAAGAAAGTAGTGGCCTCAAAAATCTCTTGAATGTAAATATGAGCAACTTTTTCCTGGGCACCTTTCCTCAGGCAAGGGAAACAAATACAGTTTATGATTCTGGTACATCTTACTGTGTTGATGGACAGTGATGGCACTGGAAGTGGTGAGGACTTGAAAATATGGGTAACTGTTGAACCACTGTGTTGTGTATTTGAAACCAACATAAGATTGTGTATCAGTGATACTTCAAAAAAAAAAAAAAGAAAAAAGTGGTCGCCTTTTCTAGATTGGATGCTGTCAAAAACCAAGGACAGTTCAGCAATTGCATTATCTCAGTAATCTTTTTAAGAAGGCAGGAGAGATTAAGTTGGGCTAAGCTGTCATTGGTAAGAGAGCAGCAGGCATTCAGGAGGAGAGACTGGTAAACCGTTGTAGTCTGAGTCCTTTGGAACAACGTGTAGGATCTGCCAGCCTTTGGAAACACTGATGTGCGGTTAAGATCAGTGCCAGCTGCTCGTCTGCATCAAAATCAATGTAACTCAACCAGTTGCAGCCTTGGTGATTAGCATTACTTAAAACGGCCATGTATTTTGATCTCTTGCGACAGGCTTCATGATGGTCTTACTAAAAATTTCACAACTTTCTCTCCATTCTCCTGCAGAAATACTGCTGACACTGAAGGTAGCTGGTTGCTTCTTTCTTCAGCTGACTGGTCTCACTTGCTCAAAACACTTACCAGTCTGGAGAGCTGTGTCTACTTGTTCTGACCCAACTGACCTGCCATCCAGTTCTGCCACAGCAAGATCAGCAGTGGGGCCTGGGCCCTGGCTCCCGGGGCGAGTCCCCTTGGCTGTTGCAGGAGGAGCAGCCTCTTCTCTCAACAGTCTGAAGCCCGCATCCAGACAGTTGCTCAGTCTGTTCACTGCATTCACCTTAGTGCAACTTAGATCTCTCCTGCAAAGTAGATGTTGACAGGCAAATATTGTGCCCATGTCAGTTGAATGTATTTAGATGTGTGTACTTAAGGAAGACACCCGTGCTCTTGTTCTGTTCCTGTTTGGTTCCAAACACTGGTTTCTTGCTTTGTGTTCCCTGGCTAATCAGCCTAGTACAAAAATTTCATGTAGGGGAAAGAGAAGAATTTTTTTTTAAGTTAAAACTAAGTTAAAGCTAAAGCCTGCATTTGGGATAAAAGCAGAGCAGACACCATGGATAGTGCTAAATGTAGACATACCCAAGAAGCAAAGACCAATAAAGTCATAGTATCTTTGTAGACGGCTCAAAAAACCATGGACAGTTTTCAGTTCCTGAACAGATGAAGGAGCCTGTGAGAGGGCTGTGGATGTTAACAAGTACTTTCCCTATTTTTTGTTGTTCATTCAAACCAAACTAGTTCACCTAAATGATGAATGGTGAAGAAATTTTTTCATTTCCCTATGAAACTCCCTTTAGATTGATCAGACAGCTTGAATTAACATCTTCTCTTCCCCATCTGATCCTCACTTTTCCTGCCCCTCTGCCTCCCCCAGCTCTCCCCATTTTCATTCATTTTCTTAAAAAATAAAAACAACAGAAACCAGGTAAGCCATTCATTTCCTTAAATGTTTTGCCAGCCACTTACCAATTGCTAACTCTTAAATCTCAGAAAAATGCATTTCTGACAAGGAGAGGAGCAAAGTTAGGACTTGATAAATCAGACTAACGATACCTGCTTTGGAAGCGTGTTTATTCTGTTCCCCAGCCACACCGGCCTACAAAACAGGAGAAAATAATAGTGTGTTTAAAAAAGTGACAGCAGATACCATGACAGATGTAACCTCCGCCACGTGTTTTTTATTTTGTTTTTTAGCAGTGCTAAGCCGAAGTTTTGTAAGGTACATAAAATCCAATTTATATGTAAACAAGCAATAATTTAAGTTGAGAACGTAAGTGTTTTAATTGTATCATTTTTGTGGGGTATACATATTGTGGAATTGACTAAAAAATGAGGTACTTCAGTATTGAATTAGATATCTTCATAGCAATGTCTCCTAAAGGTGTTTTGTAAAGGATATCAATGCCTTGATTAGACCTAATTTGTAGACTTGAGACTTTTTGTTTTCTAAACCTGTGATTCTGCTCATAAATCATTTATCTAATCTATATGATATGCAGCCACTGTAGGAACCAATTCTTTATTTTTATATGTTTATATTCTTTCTTAATGAACCTTAGAAAGACTACATGTTACTAAGCAGGCCACTTTTATGGTTGTTTTTCTTGCCCACCCTGATAGGGGAATACTTTTATTAATTGGCATCAGTTTCAGAAAACTGCAATACCAAGAAACTGATGACCTATTTTGAGATGTTTCTCCCCAGCCCCTAATACACATACTTTCTTACCTAAATTTCAGAATGGTGTCTTTTTTGATGTCTTAAAAAGCAAAGCATTTTATATCTCATTAGCCAGGCTTTTTAGGAACAGAGAAGTTTTTCCTTGAAATTTGATTGTTTATTTGTGGCAGGGTGAAAAATGTACAAACTACCCCTATTTATATTTATATCTCTCTCTATATGTACAGATTATGGATTATAGGAAGAGATATAGCCCAAAGATAAATGGTAAGTAGACAGTCTGAAAGTGTTGCTCCATACTAAAGATATTTTCTGGACATTTGCATTTCGATACCTTTTTTCCACTTGAGAGGGGTCTCACTACAGGGAGGTGGCCAAGGAACAACACTTCTCAGTGGCCGCCAGCTCGCTGTTCCCCTCAAAAGGCTCTACTTCTCTCAACCAAATCATTGGGTTGCTCAACTGTGATGGAAAAAACAAGCAGATGTGGCCCAGAACTCCTTGACCTCATCAGTGATGAGGCTTACGTTAGACACAATTAAAGGTGACTAGTTTTAAGTTGGTTTTTAGGTATATGTGAATTAGAATGATCTTAACTTCACACAGCACAAAAGAGAAACGGAGTTTAAATTGGATTTCTTTTGAGTTTTAAGTCCCTTTCCACATAACACTGTCCAAAAATACATGTGTACCTTTTATTACTTACCCATCTGCCCAAAAATACGTGTGTATCTTTTATTACTTACCCATCTGCCCATTGTGTTTTAATGTCAGTTCCAGTTCAGATGAGCCTGCAAGTCTGTGATCCTGGTAATTTTAAATGATTCATGATCATTACTGTTTTGAAGGAAAAGAGATTTATAAATTCTCTTATGGCTCAGATCAAGTAATGGATTTTGCTTTACATCTAATTAAGAGAAGAAAAGTGAAGGCATCCTCTGATCATATTGATCACTATAGAAGCAAAAGCCAAATCAATCCCCTTCATTGTCAGTATTTCTCATGCTGTACACGATAAATTTGTTAGACTGAGTACTTGGTTTTTGTTTAATAGAACAAATAATCAGTGTTTTACTTATATTACTAAATGTGAAAAACATAATGTGAAAAGTATACATACATTAGCTTGGTTGTAAAACTCATTTAAGTGTTCATGTAATGTGATACGTTTAAAAAGTGAAGTGAGCTGTTTTACTACAAAGAATTTGATTCAAAGATTAAAATGCCCCTCCCACGTGTATCTCTTATGGCCTGTAATAATTGAAAGCAATGTTTTTGCAGTTTATATAATACAGTTTTTAATCTGTGTTGAAAAAAAGGAGTTCACATGGGCTTAACACATGAAATGGGTGGTACAGATCCACTTGCAGAACCCAAAGATACACAATCAATTTTGAAATGCAACTTAAGCCATTAACTGTTGGTGTGAATTTAAAATTTTCTAGTATTTGTATGGTAGTATGCTGCCGAAGAGCAAAGCATTCTCTGCACAACAGAAAATTACTGTAGTGGCTTCAATTTTAATTAGAATTTTCTCCCTGGTGTTTCTTTATAGACTAAAACAAAATCTTTTAAGTTTCTTACTACAGGTAAAAGCTATGTGCAAGAACCTCAAAATGCTAAAACCTAGCATAATGCCTTAGATCTGTTTTTAAGTCTTGTATATTCCTACATAGCTGTCCGATGTATTATATTTGTATAGTGAATTGTGTACAATTTTTGAATAAGTGCATCATCACTTAACCTTTACGTTGTTGAATAGTGATGATGATACATTTCTTCAAACATTTAACTGTCATATTTTTTCCTTTGTCATTTGTGAGTTTATTTGTACAGTTCCTCATGAAGTTGCATCTGAGATGTGTGTATATGAAAAGATTATACAAGGGTAAAATTAAGCAATATATTAACTATGGTTCTTCAGGAGAAAGCTTACAGTGTTTCAGGTTGTGATTTATTTTCAAAATGGAGTTGACTCTGAACATCACTTTGTTCACCTGCATTGATGTTTGTATTTCTAGTGTGAGCAGTTTATGCAAAGGTAGATATATTCAGAGAAATTTTAAATACATTTATGCAAGTTAATATTGCTTTGCTGATGCTATTTGCTTATTTGATGTTAAATAATGCTATTGTAAATAAAGAATTCTGTTGTTATTGCATCATTTAATAAATTTTAATGCCTTCGGGTTTTACATGGCTTTGGAGATTTTAATGTGTTTATGTTGTATCTTCATTCATCACTACATTTAAATTTAAAATACCTGATATGTAATTTAATACTTTCTTACATTTATGAAGTGGTTGACATTATTCCCAGCACTTTAACATTTGATTCTCCCAGTGACCCATTTTATAGATTTTCAATTTGGCACCAAGAGAGGTGTGTCTGGTTTAAAATTCTCTAACAACTTAATGGCAAATACAGGCCAAATCTAAGTCCACTGAGTCCTAAATAATGTGAACTACTCTTCATACCATGTGTTCCACCTCTCATCTCTCTTTTTCCAAAAATGTTTATGCGAATAATGTGGACTTGGCTTATTAAGGTTATACACTACACAGAATATTCATGAGGTTTTAATAGATTGATTTGTTAATGGCTGGTAATGCAACTACACCACCTGAAGCCCAGGCCAAAAACTGCTTGAAATACTAGTAAACATACATCTGGAATTTCATTTTTAAAAGATGCCGAAAACAAAATGAGGAAACTCTATTGGTGCTATAAACTAATTAACACATTAAAAGCAGGGAGAAAACATGATTGACTTAATATACGCTATATTATGCTTAATATATGCTTAAATCAATCTAAATTACTTAACAAATTTGATAGATTTGCATAGGATAAAGCTCAGCCCCCATTCATGAGAAAACCTCAAGGAAAAACCTCTAGGAAAAGAAAATATCCTAAAGTTACCTAAGGACAATGCTACTGAGACATTGAATGGTGAAAGATTAAAAGTATTCATTAAAATCAGAACCAAACAATGAGGCCTACTACCAGTGCTAAGAAATGAGGTACTACTGGGATAGAAGAGCTGAAACATTTCCAGCCAATTGGACCATCAATACAGAAAACCCAAACAAATCAATTGACTAGCTCTTGGAATGAACAAGAAAGCTTAGATGACTAGAATATACAAAAATCAATACCTCTGTGCACACTAAATCCAATTTTTTAAAATCCCCACTTACAATAACAAAATAATACAGTGATTATAAAATAGGATTACACCTAGCATAAAGCATAGAAGACCTGAAGAAATGGGGACATGCCATGAAACTAGAAAAGGCCCAATACTGTAAAACCATGAACTCCTTACCCAAAATGATATGCAATCCCAACCAAAATTCGTGTAGGTTCTGAATATCTTGCAAAAACCCAGAGGCAGCAAAGGAGCACTCTTTACCAGGTCACCAGTATTTTTGATGCCAAGAGGACAATACTGTGTGGAAAAACAAACACTGGAAATTTAAAGTTAAGAAGTGATTAAGAAACAATGGATTCTGAATATGAGTTTTAAGAACACCTTAACCAGATTATTTGCCTTACTCTTTTTTAAAAATGGTATGTAATTAAAATCTGTGTGGATCAAGTCTAAAAACTCTTGCAATAAAAAACAAAATTCTAAGTGATAAAATGACATTGCTACAGTTAAATTGGCAGAATTTTTCATTATTAGAGGTTATAAAATAACTGCATCTCTCAGCAAGTGAAGGCATTTTAGATTCAACTAAATAAGATTATGTAACACTATCCAGGAAGTAAGAATCAATGCAGTAAGACATGAAGTAAGAGCTCACCAGTAGCAGAAAAGGATTAAAGTACCTATATGCTTGTAAGTAGTGGGTGAAAGAAAATTTAGCAAGAGCAATATGGTCTGCCTACATGTCACTGAGAGGCAGTGCATCAGTGGAATTATGGGGGTCTGGGGGATTTAGGTTTGTATAGTTACTGGCATTAGGGAATGAAACGCCAAACTCATGTCTCTACAAGATGGGTAGATCTGAGGCCAGCGCCTCAAAGGATCCATACTTATTCCTCAGACCATCCTCATTTCTTTCTCTTTGCCTGTGACGTTGCACTCTTCCAGTCCCAAATCTGTCTCCCTAAGTACACATTTTGTAAGATTTCTGCAGATAAAATTATTTCGGTGATTTGTTCAAAGACTTCCTGGATACTTTCCTGTTCTTTTGTTATTGAAAAACCTGGACTGGATCGCTGATGGAAGAACCAAGCGGCACTCGGAGGTCTTGGAGTGTTGAGATTTTATTCTTACACTGGCGGGCTCAGAGGGGAGTAATCTCCCAAGGTCTGAGCCCCGAACAAAGGTAAGGGGAGCAATATATATATCTTTCTACCCCCGTATCTGCAACATTACGTGTACAGCAAATGAGCAAGCAAGTGGGAGTAAGTTTAGGGAGTGAGTGCCTGGCAGAGCAGGGAGTGAAGGGGAGACAGAAAATGGGAACTTCTGCTGTCTTTGCTAACAAGAAGCAGCAGAAGGTAGCCACCTGGACTAGATTGCTGTCCTAGTAAATATTTCCCTATCACTTTTTCTCTTCATTTTAGTTCAAGTAATTTGAAGTTCACTGATTCTTTACCCAGCTGTGCTGTGTCTGCTGATGACTGTTGAAGGGATCTCTGTTACCAAGCATTGTATTTCCAGCATCTTTATTGACTCGTAGTTACCTCTCTGCTGAAAGTCGCAGTCCATTAATGCATACTGTCCACCTTGCCTAACAGAGCCTTTACCATGGTAGTCACAGTTCTCTCCAGTTATCGGTTAGTCCCAACACCTGGGCCATCTGATTCTGTGGTTTGCTTTGTCTTTTGATTTTTTTCCCCTTGCCTTTTTGTGTGACCCAGTTTTAATTGGATAGCACACATTATAGGTAGGAAAGCAGAGATTGAGGTAAATCATATTTTTACCTAGAAGTGGATTTAACTCTTCTGTCAGGCCATTAGTGCAAGGGGTTGAGTTAGTCAAGTCAGGAGTTGAGCTAGGTTTGCATTTTTTTGTGTTTATGGTAACTCAGTAGACCACAGACTTGAAATTCCTCCAGTGGTGAACTAGTGCTCAGAGTAAGGACTGGAATGATATTGGTGCTTCTCCCTCAGTTTTCAGCAGACCTTTTGCCTGCACTACACAAGGGGCCACTCTCCATGCTCTTACCCATGGTTCAGTAGTAGACTGCTTGGGCTTGATCCTTGGTGCTTGCCAGCTTGCTGGAAGGGAGGCAGAGGGGGTCGTTGCCCTGACCCAGTCTCAGTCTGAGGTAAGCCCTGTGTGTGGAGGTAGGCCTTCCCCAGCCATCTTCCCTGCCATTCCGTTCCCTCCTCCCCAAGCAGCTGAACTTTCCCTTACAGCTTGGGAGCATCTCCTGGGGCGTCTCCCAGCCCCTCCCCAGCAATAGCAGACTTACAGGGGTCTGGGCCTAGAGCTGTTTCTTAACTCTCCCATTGGCCAAAAAAAAAAGTTTTCTTTACCCTTACCCCCAGCCCCAGTGGGTCTTCACCTGTGCCATGAGGGCAAAGTGTGTGCTGCCCTTCTGTCCGAGGCTTAAGACTGCCTTCCACTGCGGAGATGTGGACAAGGTTTTGCACTTTTCCTACAGCACAAGCTGCTTTCCTGCAGACCTGCACTGCTAAAAGAGGCTTTCTCTGCGAGCCCAGTGGGGATCCTCCGAGAAGAACCTGCAAGTGGGGTGAGCCCCACTCTTGTCTCTGGCTCCCAAGGGTCTGATTCTCTCACACTAGTCTATATGTAGCCTATAGCGATTTGCTGAAAAGTCTTACTTCAGTTCTTCCCACCTGTGTTGTATGGCATTTCTTCCTCCTGTGCTCTGCCAGGTGGGGGCCGGTCTTTTTTAGATTTCAGGCTACTTGGTTGGGTAGCCTCTCTGATGGTTCAAGGAAAGTTGGGATTTTGTAGTTAACCTGGCTTTTTCTTGTTATTAGTATAGGGGCAATACCCTTTTGAGCTTTCTATATGAGAAAGTGGAAGGTGGAAGTGCATCTTCCCCCTGAACCCTTCATATAAACTAAGAATTCTACAGTTGAAGACAGCTGTGCACAGGAGCAATGGATCTGCAAGAATTTAGTGTAGGGATGCATGGTAAGAGAGAGAACACAACTCCACAGGAAACTCTAGATCCCTGTTGAATTTGGAGTTCATGAAAATACCCTTTCAAGGAGGAATGCCTGGATGGGAATAGAATTCCCGTAAGTGTGGGTATGTAGAATTGTGGCAAACCCTGAATATGTCTGTGGATAAAATGAGAGTTCCTGTGGCCAGGATTCTCACCTGGCCCTGGTTGACTAGCTCACTGCACACCTGTGGGCAATACATGGCTGTTGACTCTATCTAAAGAGCTCCACCCAGTGCTCTGCACATGACATGGTGGCAGGGCTGCAAGGCTGCAGGAGAGCAGAGCAGAAGCTGGAGTGGTGGCAGCACCAAGGACAGAGGCCCAGAGGACAGCTGTGCGGGACGGCTGTGCGGACATAGGGGCCCAGAAGCAAGAGACTGGCTTGCTGCATGCAGACTCGCTCTGAGTGAATGGGATTCTAGTAACTGACCTGCCACCTGGAAATAAAGTTGGGAATAACTCTTTCACCCCCAGGAACATTTTGCTGTCATTTTCTTTGGTCACATTGAATCCATAGCGAACTTGCCTGTGGCTGAAACCCATTGGCAAGACAGTGTCACTTGTGTACAAAGCTTGTAGATCCCTTGTCTGAGTCAAATGGATATTTAAAAGGTCAAGGGCTGCTCCAGGAAATCATTGGCCTGCCCGGTGCCTAGGAAGCTTGGGGAAGGCAAAACTCTGAGCAGGTGGGGGCTCTGACCGAATGGAGCGTTGGGGCTGCAGCTGAAAAGAGGACCAGGAATGTGGAGACTCAGGCTGAGCTCGAGCTGGGACAATGCCTCAGACCTTCTGGGCTCAGAGGAAAAGGAGTATTTAAATTGAAATGTGTTGATGTTGCCTGAAGCCCAGCACCAGGTTTCAGCTGACTTCCAGCTGCCTGAGGCTTTCAGTGGCAAGCAGAAGGGATGGTAGCTAACATCCAGACACACGGAGAGAGAACAGAAACAGCAGAGCTTTGACAGAAGGACAAGGAATTGAGCAACATAAACTCAAAAAGAGAAGAAACTGGCGCACCTGGGACTAGCTCAGCCAGAGTTGCTTGACTTCCCCCCCAGGTCCGCCGTTGCGGTGGCTCAGTGGCAGTGTTCCGGTTTCCAAATCCCTTGTCCTAGGCTTCAGAGCACCCAGGGAGAAAAATATGACTGGACTAGTTTGGGTCTGGTTGCTAAAGGGTTTTGGGTAAAGAGCCCAACCACTTGGTACAGACCTGGGGTTGTTACCAGAATCCACCCCAGAAGTTCTGCTGAAGCTTTACAAGGTGAGAGAGCTCGAGGGCAACGCAGCCTTGGGGGCTGCACAGCGTATGGAGAGCATTCAATTATTTATCTAGAAATTCCCACAAAATCGACAGAAACATAATGAGAACTCACAAGACAGTTCCAAATGATGACCACATACAAAATAAGCAATCATCAATACCACTAATACAGAAGAATATACTGGATAACAAAATTCCCATTCACAGTACCAGTTTTTTAAATTATGAAGTTCCTAAGGATAATCTTCTTTAAAAAATGTATAAGTGCATTTCACTAAGGAACATAGAAGATTTAAGTGAAGGACATGAGAATGTTTATCACATTCTAATTTATAGGCTTAATTTCAACTCATCTTCCCGTGGGACTTTTTAAATTCGCCAAAATAAATGTTATCCACAAGAAACAGATGCAATAAGCTTTCAAACTGCTGGAAACCAATGAGCTTTAATATAAATTAATAAATATTTGACATTAAAATTCTGGAAAGAAATCCAGAATAATAACAGTAGTTTCTCTAAGAGGAGAGATAAAGGATTGATTTTTTTTAAACCTCCTTATAGCCTTTCTGTATTCTCCAAATGTCTACAGTAAGTTAATTTCATTTATAAAAGAAAAGTGGGAATAGGGGCTTACTTCTCAATAGCCTTGAATCATTACTTTTTTTAATGTATTTTATTCTAGTCCTCATCTGCATTTTAAAAACAAAACTAAGTTTATAGTGCATTAAACTTCCCTATCCTACTTTTCTTATTTTATTTTATTTTATTTTATTTATTTTTTTTTTTTTTAGATAATTATTTTTTATTGAAGGGTAGTTGACACTCAGTATTACATTACATTAGTTTCAGGTGTACAACACAGTGATTCAACATTTATATACATGATAATTCTAGGTAGCAGCTATCACCATACCAAGTTGTTACAATATTTTGACTATATTCCTTATGCTATACATTACATCCCGGTTACTTATTTATTTTACAATTGGAAGTGTGTACTTTTTTTTGGTTGTTGTTGTTAGGGCATCTCTCATATTTATTGATCAAATGGTTGTTAACAACAATAAAATTCTGTATAGGGGAGTCAATGCTCAATGCACAATCATTAATCCACCCCAAGCCTAATTTTCGTCAGTCTCCAATCTTCTGAAGCATAATGAACAAGTTCTTACATGGAGAACAAATTCTTACATAGTGAATAAGTTACATGGTGTGGTGAACAGTACAAGGGCAGTCATCACAGAAACTTTTGGTTTTGCTCATGCATTATGAACTATAAACAGTCAGTTCAAATATGAATACACATTTGATCTACTTTTCTTATTTTAAATAAGCATTTTCTCATGTTAGTAAGAGATGAATTTATACAAGGTTAACAGCCTACATAAACTCCCATTGACACATTGTCATTTTCAGTTTTTCAATAATATAAGCAATGCCAAAATAATTTTGTGCTTATAGATTTCTATGTTTCAGATGATTTGCTTTAGGAAAGATTCTCTGAAATGGGACAAAAGAGGTTCCTGGAACATTATGCCAAATTTCTTTTTTGGAAAGAATACTTTATGATCTATTCTACCAACAGTGTAAGAATACTTTCTCCAGTATAAACCAGTATGATTTTTCATAATGTTTTCTAATGTGATAGACATTTAAAGCCAATGAGATCATAGGTAACATTTTTCTTCAACTTTTTTCTAACCTTTCTGAATAACTGATAGTGATTCAGAAAGATGAACTACTTTTATAATCAGAAGTGCATATGCCCAAGCTTTCTGCATAGAAAGCATAATGCTCCTTCCGCTGTGGGGCTCCAAGCCCTAAGCTAACTGTCTGGCATGGCCAACCCTTACCTCTTCCCAAGAGGACACTCAGGGTCATCTCTCACTGTTCATCATGAATGTTTACTTTTCGATATTGACACCTTATCTTTGTTCCCAAAAGCCGGCCTTTTTTCCCCTCCTGGTTTGAACTGTCTACTTACCTTTTCCAAAGAGACACCTTGCCCTGACCCTGCTCTTTCTTGCCAGTGGTTTCTCCGGAAGAGGGAAGGTCAGTCTCTGGTTTGAACAACCCTAGAGGAATTTAAAACAAAACACAGACACAGAAAATGATGCTACTTAACAAGTAAGTGCTTTCTCTGAATCCATCTTTTTTCTAAACTGCCCTCCAGATGACTTCGTTTACTTCAATGTGTACATATTTATGAGTGTATGCAATGTAACATGAACTAACAATATGGGGCCCCAAAAATGGGTAGCACCCACCATGCCCACACATACAGCTGAGCGGACAACACAGGGCAAGCACATGAGTAACCCTTGGACAGGTACAAATGTGGTGTGGTGGGCATTATACTGCACACAGCTCAGGACTGTGGAAGCCCGCAGGGCAGCCAGTGCCATTAGAAAAATGGAGACACTCAGGCTGAATCTATTTGCTCTTAGAATTAAAAAAAACAACAACTCCAGTCACTAGGTAGGTGACCTTGCAGTCCAGACTGTGACCCCTGAATTCATTTACCCCTTTGGGGTTCTCTTGCCCAGTGCCCACCAGCACACTGACTCCCTTTAATGCTGTTCTATTGTCAGGATCTGTGATGCAAAATGGGGAGTCAGCCTCTGTTTACCCTCCTTCACTGTTACCTTGTTCTTTCAGAAGCCCCCAGGACTCACAAATAGTTTGCCAGCCTGTGGTGTGGGGCTCTCTCAGAAAGCACACCGCTCTGGGGTCTGCCCTCAGGAACAAGAGGCTCACGGGTGTGGATGGGCACTGTATGAACATGCCAGATTTGAAGGGCAGTGTTAGCACCAGCTCACACTCACATTCATGGGCAGACAGCTAGGCAGAGGTGTCTCCAGTAACTGTGGAGGCACAGTGTGTGTATCAGTGACTTGAAGCTCTTTCTTCTGTTCCTACTCCTGAACAGGGATGTGTATAACTCCATCTAAGGCAGAAGGGACATCCCTTGAGAAAATGGTCCACTGTGGACATGACAGTGAAAATGGCATTGCTGTCAAGCTAGCAGATCAGTTTCAAGCATGATATTATGGGAAAAATAGAGCCGAAACACTTTTGACTGAGAACTGGAAAGGGAAAGAGTAGAAGCAGGTGCAGAGGAATATGGCAGAGAAGAAAGTGATAAGAGCCTGTAAGACTGATTTCTTCACTTTGTCACAAAACAAGTATTTGTCTAACAAGTCACTATGAATGTGCTTATGGTCTACCTGGAAGGTACGGACACAAGCAACTATTAAAGTAGGTTTCAAACTCAATGAATCCCCAACTGAAGTAAGCTGAAAATACTAGAGGAAATCAGAGTGACTACCTTACATTGGAAGGTCTCATGGAAATGGTGGCATTTAATGTTTCCAGCGGGGCAAGACTGTGATTTATGGAGTTGAAGGAGGTCTATTACAGGTAGGGAATCAAGTGCTGCCAGCCTCTTAACTAGAAGGAGACTTGTTGGGATCAAATGTAGAGAGAAACTGAAGGGCTTTCCAGATGTGCAAACACTCTGCTAAGACAAGCAGCCCACCTCCCAGCTTCCTTCAAACAGGTAAATGAACTTGGAAGAGGGCAAAAGCAGCCAGCCTTACACTTGGGCTCTTCATGTGGGTGATGGTCTTCTTAAACCAGCTCACTTCACACTGGTAGCTGACAAATAAAGCTACTTCTTAGCATGTTGCTTGCTCCTGTTAAACTAGTTCTTCCCCAAACCTAGGACCATCACCATTTAGACTGGCCTCTACCATCCGACTGGGCAAGGAGTTTTCAGGGAGTTTAATCACAGGGTGTTAGCTGTGGAAAGCCCAGAAGAGGCTTTCCCTGTAGAAACAGGTCCCTAGTAGCAAACCGTTCCCTGGAACTGCACCCCAGGCCAGGCACTCTGGGGTCCTCTAAGCCCTGGATAACTGTGTCTTGCAGAATGGCAGAGTGAAAACTGGGTGAGTGAGATAAACCCCAAATGCTATTATTGTTACTATTAGTGCAGTTATTTACGGACAGGAATAAAAACAGAGAAATATGAAAGGAGGGAAGAGTAAGAGAGAGGAAGATATGATCATTTGCCCTCCAAGTGACAGCTGCCAACTGTAACGCAGAACTCCAGGAGAGTAGTCCAGGGGTCTCCTGTCTCAGGAAGCCACCCAGAGACGATCAAAGAAGGTCTTTCAGGGACAAATGGGAGCACTTGGGAAGATCTACAGCTTTTACTTCATTTCCCACTGCTGTAGACTGCACGTTGTGTCTCCCTAAAATTCATATGTTAAAAGCTAATCCCCAGAGTGATGGTGTTCAAGGGGAAGCCTTTGGAAGGTGACTGGGTGATGAAGGTGGAGCCCTCATGAATGGGATTAGTGGCCTTTTAAAGGGACCCAGAGAGCAACTTCACCCCTTCCATCATGTGAAAACACAGGACCCAGGACCCAGGAAGCAGGTTCTCACTAGACATCCAATGTACCAGCACCTTGATCTTGTACTTCTCCTTGCTGAACTGGGAGAAATAAATTGTTGTTTCTAAGTTGCTCAGTCTATGGTAATTTGTTATAGCAACCTAAAAAGAGTAAGATACTTGTCTCTACTAAGGATCTATAAGATAAGCCACACATTACGATAGGCCAATTGTATTCAAACACACACACACACTTTCTGGAACAATTTCTAACAGGCTTGAACAAATGAACTGAGAAGGAACAAAATTTTATCTAGACTTGCTTTATGAAGTCTGACAAACACTCACGAGGCAGCACAGCTAAAGTGACAAGAGGAAAGAATGAAAGCGAGGAGGAGTTTAGCACTCATTTGGTTTAAAAAAAATAGCGAAAATATTAGAATAAAAAGGAATTTCACATTTATATTGCCCAACTACCATTTGAAAAACAAGGAAACTAAGGCTGGATTTACAACAATAAAAGGTCTGGATTTACTTATCTGTTGGACCAATTTCCGACTTTTCACTTATTTCCTCTCAGCTCGAAATTCACCTTATTTGAGTGCTTCATGACAATGAAATCTTTGAATAAGGGAGCCCTTTAAATAAATTGCCAGCTGGTACTGAAGCTTTGTCAGTAGAGGGCGCTAGAGAGACATTACAGGAGAAAAGAGCTTGGCTTCCTTGTTCTGAGGCCATCTCAAATGGATCCTGCAGGGGGCCAGGCTGCCCCGGTGCCCAGCGGCTCCGATGCCCACAGCTTCCCCAGCGCCCTCCTGCTGTGGTGCTCGGCAGCCCGCAACGCCAGTGGCCAGCAGCTTCTCCCAGCAGCCCCCTTGTAGCAGACTGTCTCCAACGACACACGTCCCTATGAGCAGCTTTCCCCAGCACACCGCAGGGCTGATTTCCAGTAAGTTCCACCAGTGTGGCATCATAGCAACTTGTCTGACGTTCAGAAGCCACAGAGTCTTCTCCCTAAAAGGTCTGCATTGAGCCCATGGAGTGTGGGGTGTAATAGATATAGTATTATGTAGTATTTACTATTATATCTGCTATTCCTATATTCTTTAGAGTTCCCTGGTCACTCCATCCCCCCTGCTATAGATAATAAATAATTCCTTATTTAAGCTTTCCCTGTTCAAATTACAGTTTCTCACTCCTGACTGGTCCCAGACTGGAGTTGGATCCCTATGTGGCTATTTTTTGGAGGGGGTGGTGAGAATCCTGCTCTTTGGAGGTAAAAATTTTGTTCATAGGAATTATCTAGTATATGTTACAAATTACTGAAACTCTAAAAAGTAATGAAAACCAGAGAAATGTTTTACAACTGCTGGTTTCTTATATAGTTTCTCTAAGAAAAATTAACAAATGTCCTGAATTCCCAAAACAAAGAATGAACTAAGGCCAAATTAACAAAATGTGTCCAGTAATAGAATATATCCAGAAACAGAGAATTAGAAACACTAGAGGAAAGGAGAACAGAAGTAACCATATTCAGAGTTGCAGAGACTGTGTAGACTTTCTCATTAAAAATTAGAAGATACTTTAATAAAGAAAAAAGAAAACGCAAACACTGAGTAAAAAGAATAGGTGAATAATAGGAAATAAGACAAGAAGCTGATGAAATTCATAAATTGTGAACAAACATTTACTTCCCCTTATTTATTTTATAGAAAAGGTTGCAAAATTTTAAAATAACATTTAAAAATAATCAGTAAAGTAAATTCTGAGAAGATGGTACTCAAGTACACATTTGGACTCCTCCCTCTTTCAGATTTTCCTCTTTAGGGACCAGAGAAGACCTCACAGGCTCCTTTGAAGCAGCAGACTCCTAAAAAGTTGAGTGTCAGGAGACAATTCCCCATTGGTCTGTCTGCACATCTTGAGAGCAAAGCTGACTACCCTCTGCTCTAAACTGCTTCCAAACGTGTCTGGATGGCAAACCATCTTGGAAGATAGATAGTATCTTTCTCCAAAGCACAGAGCAGGCAAGCTCACTGCCCATTTTTAAGGAGTCCAATCCCCTTCACTCGTGTAATGGAGTCCACTGTGTGCACTAGAGCCTCATCCGACCCTCGTTGCCTTGCCCGGTGGGATTGGGACTTGGGGAACAGGTGCAAAAATGCTGACAGTCTGGCCGTTGCTATTGCTATGGGTAATAAACTGCCCTTACTTCTGGCATCCATGAACCTTAGGCAGGCTAACTTGGTAACTTGAAAGTAACATGAAATCTCAGACCTTTCCAAGTTCTTGACAGTGGGCTTCTTACAGGTCATCTGTGGCCAGATCTTCTGCTGTCGTTGCTGTTATTTTTTAATCTAAATCTGATAACCTCTGCTTCTTAATTGGAGCTATTGACTATGTACATTAATGTAATTATTGATACACTTGAGTTTAAATCTACCATCATTTTCCTTTTGCCTCAGAGCTTCCTTTAACATTCCTTTGGAGTGCAGGTCTGCTGGTTATAAATTATTTCTGCTTTTGTTGGTCTGAAAAAGTATTTTGTCTATGTTTTTGAAAGATATTTTGCTGGGCATAAAATTCAGGTTGATAATTTTTTCCTTTCAATATTTAAAAGACATCCCTACATTGTTTTTCTAGTTTGCATAGATTATTATGGGAAGTGTGCTGTCATTCTTATATTTGTTCACCTGAAAGTAATGTCTTTTTTCCTCTATGGCTTTAAGTATCTTTTTATCCCTTGTTTTAAGCAATTTAATTGTGATGTACCTCACTGGCTTTCTGAGGTTCCAAATACATATTATACTCTCTGATACACTGTCAAATTTCTTTCAGTTTTTTCCTTTTCTTTGCTTCATTTTGGAATATTTTTATTGCACTCAATTGCAGTGTCTAATTGACTGTTAACCCCACCCAGTGTATTTTTCATTTCAGAGAATGTATTGTTCATCTCTGGAAATTCTCTTTGTGTTTTATGTATATCTTCTGTATCTCTACCCATAATGTTCATGTTTTCCTCTACCTTCTTTAACACATCAAGAATATCTATAATAGCTGTTTTAAGATATTTATCTGCCAATTCCATCTTGCTGTCATTTCTGGGTCTGTTTCTCTGGACTGATTTTTATTTTGGTTATGGGTTATATTTCTTGGTTCTTTGCATGTTTATTAATTTTTCATTAGATGCCAGACACTGTAAATTCTAAAGATTATTGAAGTTTGCTCTGCCAAGCAGTTAAGTCAGAATAAATTTGATACTTGCTTTTGAGTCTTGCCTTTAAGATTTTTTTAGGACACTCCCAGAGCAGCCTTTAATTTAGGATTAACATTTCCTCACTATTAAAGTGACATTCTTCTGGGGACTTAACTAATACACGTACAAGTGAGTTCTCAAAAAGAGCTGAAAACTCAAAGAGATTCCTTTGCAGATTTCTAAATCTCTCTATGCTGTTCCCTTCTCACTAGTATCCACTCCAAAAATTCTAACAACATTGCTGATCTCTGCAATTGGCCTTTAACTCAGGGCTTGGTTTGGGGTTCCCCTTCCTGATTTGGGGTTCCCCTTCTTGTTCTGCAACATTCAAACTGCCTCTGTATGGTAGTAAGCTCAGGCATCATGACATCCATTTCATTAATTTCCTTTCTCTTGGGTATCAAGTCCTGAGTTGCCTATTGTCCAACATCTTAAAAACAATTGGTTCATATACTTTGTCCTGTTCTATTGTTTACACTAGGAGGCAGTTTATCCTTCATGAGCAAAAGGAGAATCTTGTATGATAGATTTTTAATATAGTGCTAGATTTTAATGTTTCATTTATGTCAGTGAGATTGGGCTTTTAAAGTTCTCTATCTTTATCTGTATTTACTGGATGTAAAGGTTTGCATAGACTTCTCTAACTCTAATCCCTATTTTAATCTTATCCTTTATCTTTGTTTGTTTTCTTTCTCCTCCCCATTGCTGTGTAGTTCACTTTCTCCTCCTTGGTCATGCTTGCCAGAGGTGGTCTATTCCAGTGATCTTTCCATGAAGCATCTCTTGGTTTTACATATTAGTGCCATTATTTTTAGTTTTTCAATCCATCAGATTTGGTTTATATGTATTACCCCCTGATTTCATTAAGTGTATTCAATTCTTTTTCTAAATTCTTATCTTGAATTCTTATTTTGTTTATTTTTTATCTTATTTAAATATTGAAAGTATTTATGGCTGTGAATTTTTTCTAAGTATGGCTTTGACTGCAGTGACCGTGACTCATCACCTCATCACTTGTGTAAGACAGAACCAGAACAATAACCCTATCAGTCACTCAGTTGCAGCTATGCAGTGTTCTGTGCCTCGAGTATCACTTCCTTCTTGTGTCAGAACCTCACCTCGCTTGCATCAACCATTGCCTTGAGAAAATCAGCCAAAGAGTCATTCCACTTCTGATATCCCACCCTAGGAACTTCCAAAACCAAACTGTAAAAATAAAAATTGTACACTTGTTTCCCCTAATGAGAAGCCATTTCAGGACTTTATGTGGAGTGTTCTTACAGGTTGCTTTATTTGGGGAGGAGACTGCCACAATTCGGAGGTCTCATGGAGACCCAGCTGTGACACCCCCATCCCACTCTCCCCACCACCACCATGCCTCGGACCCTTAAATGTGGGCAACTCGTAAGTCCCCTTGCTTCTCTTCTATTGGAGGTTCCTGGCCCAAAACAGAGAGGTAAGTCACACACTTATGTCTGAGCTCCAATATCATGGATGTTCCTAATATTCTCTGGAAAATTAGATGTTACCCATTGAAATCTGTTTTTCAGATTAGACCTATATTTCTAAATTCTTGGTAAAGCTTCTTCATCTAACCATATTCTTATTTTTTCCTATCTTACAATGTGTCATTGGCTAAAAGAGGGAACAAAGCAAAGAATGGTCAGTGGGCAAATTGCTGACAGGTCCACGTCATGAGGACTGACAAGTTTAAGGCCTTGCCATGCCGCTGTTCTTCAGTAAATGAAATTTGCCTTAGAGAACCATCTAAAATCCTTACAAAGTGTCTCTATGTCCCTAAGAATGGGTTTGAGAGAAAACAGATCTCCAAACACTTCAGTGGCCAGGGGCTGCGGTTGTTAGGTCTGTGGTCAGGGACAGCCGACCTCTGGCTGGGTGGGGCTGAGGGCAGAGGTACACAAGCAGCAGATCTGACTGATCATAATCAATTCTCAGTCATCTCAGTCCAAGCCCATGCCTCCAGAAGGCTAAACACCTGTTAATTATGTATATCCTCGTCTTAATCCAAATTCTTGTGCATGTCTTACAAAATGACACAATTCACCAAGTGATCACTTTGAGGAACTTTCAGTATGAATTCTTGTGCATGTTTTACAAAATGACACAATTCACCAAGTGATCACTTTGAGGAACTTTCAGTATGATCAAAACTGTCCACCTTAGAAGCACCTTAAAACAAAGGGCAAAAGATGGGTAACAAATTTAATTACTTACTTCATTTAATATTCAATGGTCAGCCCTTTATGACTAATATGAAGAACCTTAGAATTTAAGACGGTGCAGGAAAACTATGTTCCCAGCCTCCCTGACCGATCCAATAGCACATGTATTAACAGTCCCTTCAGATGCTCAAGCCTGGCTTGAAAAGTGTTGATTAGAAGCACCTGGGGAACAATCTGTGCATTCCTGAGATCTGTCAAACAGAACAGGGACTAAAGAAAGCACAAAATGTAACACAATCCTTATGAAGGCAATACCTATTTTATTCTGAGTCAAGATTGACTGGATATTAATCCAATTAAAACAAATTCATTGAGGATTTTTGAAATCACCTCCAGACAACAACCTGGGGTAGATCAATAGACAGATGCTTTTGCCACATTATCATCATCTTTTATGAACAGCCTTATGCCAGAAATTAGGGATTTGGTATTTGAAGGATAGAATAGGAAATAACTTCTCTAATGTGTAGCATTTGTCCAAACATTTTAAGGAGGTTGTAGAACCAAAACAGAGTTAGATCCTAAATAAGTGAATGGTTTTTCAAATGAAGCAATTGAATGATCCAGATACTCCTTATCCCTTCCAAAAAAATGCCCACCAATAAGGATACTTACTACAACTATGAAAAGAGGTGCTGGAAGACCAACTGTCCACTTTGTGCAAGGAAAAATTTAGCAGGTAATGAGAGGATTCCCAAGAGAGAAGGTAGCAAGCACCCGACTTCCAGTTCTTCCCTTAAAACTCACAAGAAGAATTATCATGAACTACTGTGCATCATGCCCACTGTTTCCTTAGTGTTACAGGTGCCAACAATATCCCTGCCAGTGAGGTCACCCCTCTCTCTAGGAATCAGTGAAAACCTAAGACACGGATTTCTTCAACAGCCATCAAACATCGGTGTCCTAGCTTGGTCCTTTTACTAAAAACAGGCTCTTCCCTTGTGTTCTCACACCAGCCTAAACTTAATGAGGAGAAAGATTCAATGTGGAAATGGAACTGCAAGAGAGATTCCCAGAAGGGGTCTCTTCCTTGAAATTCACGAGAATGTCCCTATTGGTAATCAGATCATAGCTAATTTGGATACAAATACATTCATCAGATACAACTTGAAGATCTCTGTGAGGTACCAGAGTCCTGATGGACCAAAAATCTCCCACTGTTTTCAGGACTGCTGGGGCCTGACCACATCAAGTTCAGACTGCCCATCCCAGCCCATACCCAGGCTTGCATGATATCACTTACATAGTCCTTATACTCCTATCCTGACTATTAAGTAACTCAATAAATAGATGTACGGATTTATTCACCATCTTTAGGCTATCCTTAAGAAAATTAGACCCCACATTCCAGTGGCACCAATTCCAAATACTATTCTTTTCCCTAATCCTACCCAAGGCTATCTATTTTACAGTTGTGTATCTTCAGTCTGCCTTCTTTAGAGCCTATTCTCTTAAATTCAAATAATCAATGCCTGTTCCTCTGTCCTGGGGCGAACCCACCGCTCATGCACATTGCTATGCCTTACAGATGCTCTGTGCTTCATCCCTGTTCACAAGTTCTGCAGCAGGACCTCAAAGTTTCTCTGTAGGATACACTTTTGCTCAGCTAGAGCACTAGAATGAATTTTGGCTACTTTCTGACTTTAAGCACAAAAAGACATTGTCAAAAGCTTGCATTTTTTTCCCGCAAAAAATGTCATTATTTAGAGCAGGATCTGTCTCTTACTTTTAATGGACTGACTATAGGCCATCCAGCACCTCCCTAGGCCCACTAGTAAAAAATGATCTCATGAGATTTTATAGATAGAGGGTTCCCAACTTCTCTGAAATTGTTCTTTCTTTAGGACCAGACTAAATCCTTGGTGACAGCGCCCCTCTCCTGAGAACACTGAGTGTAAACATGCATCTTGCAGATTAGAGCTAGCTAGCTCTTCAACAACCTTCTATCGTTGATCAGTCTAACTTACCATTTTAGAAACTTCCTTGAACCTAATGGTTCCCCAACCTGTACAATCTTTATTTCTTAATGAAAGGCACAGCACTTCTAGCTGAGTCAGCTCATATCCTCTGAAATATTGTCACTTTCACCTGTATATATTTCTATCCATCACTGATTTTTTGAACCCTGCTGTGCTCTTTCCATCCCAAAAGAAGGGAAAAATGTATTTTCCATGGCGTTTGTGCAAGACTCATCCATGCTGCATGCAGACTTACTAGAAATGCCTTTGTACAGTCCACCCTTGACCCTGATTGTCGATGAGTCACACCCACAGACAGAAATGGGAAATGATCAGGCTGACTGTGCCACAGCACATTGAACACCACTCTTAGAACAAGATTCCTCACAGACCAGATGGCAGAATTGACTGCCTCACTAGAGCCTACCAACCAGCTAGAGAGAAGAAAGTTAATATACACAGACAGTAGGTATACTTTGAGATCCTCTGTGATGTCTGGGTGCTTTGGAAGCAGTGAGGCTGTCTAATCTCAGCAGGATTCCCATCGAGGCCAAGGAACTTCAAATACCCTAATGCTACCAAATAAATAAGTAGTGTGTAGGGTGATCTAGATGCTGAAAGAAATGCTTTCTCTGTATGATCATTTATCCCAAGAAAGGGGCCCTTATAAGAGTACTGGGTAGAATGCTAAAAGTAGGCTTCAATATCAAAGCCGTACTGAGACAGATCTGGATGTAAATTAGTTGAAGAAACTCTCTGGTGTTCTCAGGATGGCTTCTTGGAAGCACTAGAGCATCTCGTAGAATCTTGCTGAGCTCCCCAAGGAAACCACCCACCATTGTCAGGTCACACTGGCTACCCTTCTAAACAACACTGGTGCTATCATGGAAGAGTCCCAGCTGCCACAGATACACTGTGCACGAACTGTTATAGTGGGGCACACAGATAGGACCTCAAACCTCAAGGCCCGATTGAACTCTTCCAAATGGATTTTGGATAATTACCCCCATGCAGTGTTCTAGTTGCTGTATCCTTTTCTCGGGGTACATCAAAACCTTTCATGGTTAGAGAGTGAAAGCTCTGACAGTACATTAAACAATACATTCTTCATGATTCCATTTATACTGTGCTATATAGGCCAGGCAGAACTCACAAGTGGGGAAAGAAAACAGAACAATTATCTCTGGGGAGGGTGGGTACAGGGATTACCTGGGGAGGGGCTTGGAGGACTTTCTGGGATAATACATCCTATATTTTGATAGTAGTGATACCCTAATTTATGCAACTGTCAAAAATTATGGTACACTTCATATGTGTGAATTTTCACATATAAATTTTGCTTTAAAAAAAGAAGCATAAACAAGTATCGAACTTTAGTTAATGATGTATGATGTATGATAAAATTTTTTAGGGACGCAGTATACTGATGGCTGCAGTAGCTTCCTATTCCCATCAAAGACTTTCTATTACTCTTTTAATAAAGACTTGCTGGTAAGGAGGTAAGAATACTTACATCTTCACAAATGTCCCTTGTAACACCAGGCCCCTGCTGATTCCCCACACTGGGCATCCTGAGTTCTGTGAATCAGCTCCAGGTGAATCTGAGAATCTGTGCTCCCTCCAGACTGTGGTACCCGTGAGTTCTCTTGATCTGGAATGCCACTTGCTCTCATCATCTATTAACTTCTGCACATCTTTCAAATGGGAAACCTTATATAGGGCAGGGGAACCTTTCCTGTCCTTCTAGGCTAGGACATGCTCCTCTTCCCTTCACAGTTACACATTCATCAATTAATCACACAAATATTTATTCTTCCTCATAAGACTGTTGTTAGGAGGACCAGGGTGCCCAGCACAGCCATAGCTGGGTGTTCAGGAAGTTTGTTGGGTAAACGACTAAATGGTGAACTAGAATAAGATACCACTTTTCACATGAAAGACAACTTTAAAAGATTAATATTCAGTAAGAGGTGAGGGTGTGGAGAAACATACAAATTTCAAAACGATCAGTATGACACCTGCTAATCCAGCAGTTTCACAAGTAGAATTTATTCTACAGGCACAGTAGGACAGATATGTAACTGTATAACAATGTTCCCAGAAGCTCGTTGAAGTGTTGAAAACTCAACAACACACTATGTTTCAAGAGTTGGCTGTGAGGTTAAGGGTACACCATAAAATAAATTTGCATACCCACGCATACCATGAAGTCATTATATGGAATAACGTTAATCCTAATGTATTGATAGAAATGATGACTAGTGGATAGTGAGATAAATTGCATAAACATTTAAAGCATAATCCCATTTTGTTAGAAAAAATCCTGCATGTATATGTACACGATTTAAAGTGTTATTTTTTTAAATGTGAGGGGGTAGGGAACAGACTAAACTGTTAATGGGTATTACCTCTGGGGAGTAGGGATGGGGGGGTTCCAGCAGGGATATCTCTAAGGTAAACAATCAAGTCTTATCATTTTCAAAAAATATATTTTAAAATATTTTAAACTCTGGATTCTTTGCAGAAAAAGACTTGAAAGTAAGGTTCATGTTGCTTCTGCTAAAATGAAGCTACAAACAGTGAGTGACTGCACTAAAAAACGGCCTCCTGAGGACCCGACAACCACGGACCACCCAAGCGTTGGCACGAGTGTTTAATCCTGCCGGTGAGGTCTGGGAGGAAGGAAGACACAGTAATGAAAATGAGTCGTAGGCGTCCGGGTGGGCATGCCCCAGAAGGAAGGTGGCAGCAGAACTTACTCTGCTTTTCCAAGGACATGATCCTTTTGCGGTGCAGGATTCGTCGGGCACTCTTCCCTCGAGAACTGGGCAAAGGTATAGAACAAGGAGGGAAAGAAACCCGGGAGTCCTTGCCATGCCATCCGGGTTGCGAAAATAACGTGCCGCCGCTCTTCTCAGCTCCTCCCTGCGACTGGGAAACGGGTCTGCACGCGGGCAGCTCAGTCGCACCGACGGCGTCCGGGACGCGGAACGTGACTGGGGGGCGCGCACTGCGGCGCGGGTGGCAGAGGCTGCAAGCTCCGGTCCCGGCGCCGGGGTTGGGGCGCTCCCTCCGACGCCAACTCTAGGACGTTCAGTGGCGTCTCGCTTCCTGCACTCCACCTTTAGTAACCAAGCCTAGGCCAGGCTGAATTGGAGGGTTTACGCCCAGTTCTGCAGAGGAAGCAGCGGCTGGGGTGGAGGGTAACCTGGCCAAGGTCACCCGGCATTACAAGGGTTTCCCTCACCCTGGATGCTTTCATGTGTGAATGTGAATGGGCCTAAGCACTCCTTTCTTTTCCTCAATGACCCGCACGGAGAATAAAAATGCAGCCTTTGAACGTCCGGTACTGGTCTCGACCTCACTTTTCAAAATCCGGCGCGTCCGAAGTCGCGTGCCTTCCCCGGGGCAGCAGTTGGAGGCGCGCGCGCGGGAGCGGGGTTGGGGTGGGGGAGTCCTCGCACGTTGAAAGCTCCCCGAGTAATAGAACCCTGGGAAAGGACTGGTAACCACGGGGAACCTAGGACGCATCACGCACGCGGAGCCCGCCGCGTCTGTGCCCCACCCGAGACAAGCGAGGCGCCGTTTCTCAGCCCTAAGAGCGGTGCCCGGCTCCCCACGAAGTATCAGGGAACAAAGGTCCATCTGGTCCTTGAGGTTTGACGCCGCCTTCAGCCAGACTCGACTCTTGGGAACTCGAAGCCGAGGGGCAGGGGCGCGACCCGGGGACGCGAGTCCCTGCCTTACGGCTCCAGCCCAGGGTTGGTATGTTAGTAGAGAGGGGTTTACGTGCGGACCCTCGGGAACACTTGCGCAGGCTTTTTGCTTCCCCACCCGGTAAGCCTGGAGAGGCAATAGTGCCGGCCCGGGAAAGTGGGCAGCAAGCGCGCTCCAGCAGGGTCCCGGCGATGATTCGGACGACTGTGGTTAAGTGCGACCCCCTGGGGCCTGGAAGGCTAGTCGAGCGTCAGCCAATGGCTGCGGTGGGCGGGGAGGAAACTGGCCTGGGGACCTGCGTGGGCCGCGTCCCTTCCCCACCCTCGCCCTCCTCTCCTTGCCCCGTGGCCCCTCCCGCCGACGCCCTCTTAAACCCGTCTCTGCCTTCCCCGCCCTCCCGAAGCCTACCGGTCCCGCGCCCGCGCTGCCCCGCAGGTTCCTGGAGGCGGCCGCTCGCCGGCGTCGCTGTGCAGGTGGGTCCAAGCCGGGGGCGCCTAGGTGGCCCGGGGCCGTCGTCTGCTGGCTTCCTGGAAGCGCACTTAGCAGTCGCTGGCGCAGCTCGTTTGGGGTAGTCGTTTTGTCTCTTCGGGTCTTTACCTCGTGCGTGGCTCTTAGCCCAAAACTGCAGATCGTCGGGGTCAGGGGAGGCCAGGAGCTGAGCGCCTTTGGGGACTCAGGAGGAGACCGGCAGATGCCTTCGTCGTGACTGACCCTACCCGGTGACCCCGTGTTTTGTAATTTCTGAGTCAAGACCCTGCTTGGTTTTCTTATTGGGCTCATTGATCTTGCCCTCAAGACCCGCCGGCCCTGAAGGGGCTCCATTTCTCAGCCTTGGTGAACTTGTGTCCAGTGCAACGCCATCCTTCGGGAGTGAGGGCGGCGGCGCAGGGGTGGAGGGCCGGCGGCGGCGGCGGATGCTTCTCCCACCTGCACCGGGGCTCTTTCTCGCCTCCTCCTGAGAGGCGACCCAGGCCTTTTAGGCCCCCACGGGGGCGACTTGGGTGTCCCCAGGGACCTGGAGAGTGTGGCGGGCTCGGCCCACGTGGGAAAGCGAGCGCCGGCTGCCGAACCCCGAGGGGAGCCGAAGGCGGCGTCCTCCACCCCGCAGCCCGGGACCACCTGAGACCGCGGGGTCAGGCTGGGGGCTCGCAGCGGGGCGGCCTCCCGGACCTGCTTCCAGGCTCGCGGAGCGCGACTCCTGCAACATCCGCCAGGACCCCTTGGCAATTCCCTCCCTGCCCAGGACCCAGCAGCGCCTGGAGCTGCCGCCTGTCCCGAAACTCATCGGGATCGTCTTGGCGCTCGGCTCCCCGCCCACCCCCGGGAAGTGGGAAGCCCCGCGGCTCCGACCGAACCTGAGAAAGAGTTCTGTTTGCCTCGGGAAGAGAGGGGGAGAGGGAGCAGGAAAGATTTTGTAGGAGCCGGGTTTGGGGCCGGATGTAGAGAATGGGTGTTGGAAATCAGCCTTGCTTGGTCAAAATGTGTTTGGAGAAGGAAGGCAAAGGTGACCCTTCCCAGGAACTTGGAGTCGGGCAGGATCCCGGCAGATTTTCGTTTTGGGTTTTGGGGTGTGTGTGTCTACGGCTGTTCCGTTTTATTTGTACGGTAGCGCTTGGGGGATCAAATTGGGAAGTTTGTCCAGTTCTGTTCGACCTGGGCTGGCTAGTGGTGGAGACTAGGCAGGCAGGATCAGGGTCGCAGCGCCCCTCACTCAGCCGCGTTGCTTTTCCGCAGACCCGCGGCGCACTCCGGCCCGGTATGGCTCTGCGGCCGCCAGTTGAGGCCGGACCCCAGGACAGGGTGTGCTACCTGCCTGAGAGGATCCAGAACAACCCCCAACACCTGGCCACTTACTACCCGCCTTTCCCGCCCTATGGCCACTACGGGAACACCCTAACAGCTATGGAGGAGGGTTTCCAACCTTTCCGGCAGCTGGAGGCCACCGCGTCTGCATCCCAGCCTATGCCCCCCTTCACCTTCCGGACCGCGCCTCCCTTGCTGAGCCCTGGCCTGACAGTACAGAGGGAGTCACTCTATGATCTGCCCTGGTACAGCAAGCTGCCACCGTGGTACCCAATTTCGCACCTCCCCAGGGAGGTGCCACACTTCCTCAACAGCAGCCACGAGTATACCGGCCCCACCAGTGAAGACCTGGGCCACATAGGTGGCCGAAGCGACAGTGGCCAGTGTTGTGGACCAGAAATTATAATTCCACCACCTCCTGTGGATGCTTCCCTGTTACCTGAGTGGCTGAAGACCTCCCAGTTATTATCTTGCTCCCCCAGCAAGCCGTCTGAGCATGACCCCAAACTCCTGAACCAGGAGGGGAAGTCATCTCATCGCTACCACTTCACACAGGAGGACCTGCACTTAGTTCTGTACGGGGTCATTCCCAGCCTGGAGCACTCAGCCCGCCTGCACCATGCAATTTCCGGCCTCCTTGTCCCCACAGACAGCCCTGGTAGGTCGACATCAGGTGGGAGTAGGGCTGCAAGGGAATGCAGGGATGGAGAAGGGGTAATTTAAGGTGAGGCTGTATGTCGCCTGGAGTGCATGTACTTCTATCTGAGGATAGAGCCTTGGAGGCCAGGCCCACTTCTGAGACCCTACTCCTTTATTCAGAAGGTTGATTTTAGTGAGAGGTGAGTGTCAGTAGAGAAATAGTTCACACAGTGGACTTGTCAGGTGGAATCAGATTCTACCAGGATGTGCAAGGTATCCCGCAAAGTCCTCATGCAGTTCATACTTGGAGTCCCAGCACAGCCATCTCCCTTCACCTGGTCAGGTTATCTCTGACTCAAATTATTTAAATGTGCAAAATGGGGGTTAATTACATAACCTTGCAGGGGTGGTTCTGAGTCTCAGGTGAGAAATTTTATATACATAAAAGGAGAGGGAAAAATAGAAAGGTTAGGTAAACATCAAGTTTAAGATAATGGTTACCTCTGGGGAGTAGGGATGGAAAACCTTATAAAGGCATGACACATTTTAATGAAAAGTAAAATTTTTACCTGTCTTTTTCTAGGGTCTGATTCTCTTCCTCTGGATAAAGACTCCCTTCAACTGCCAGAAGGTAGGCGGGGCCCCGTGCCTGGGTTTCTTTCCCTGAACTAACACAGTGCTGCATCACTGGCTTCCTGCGTTGTCTCTCCCTTAGGGCTCTGCCTGAGGCAGACGATGTTAGGGGAGGTCCCACATTTTGGTGTGTTCTGCTGTAGCCCCATTGCCAAAGGAGTCAGGTTTGGGCCCTTTCAAGGTAAAGTGGTCAATGCCAGCGAAGTCAAGACTTATGGAGACAATTCTCTGATGTGGGAGGTAAGTGTCTTTCTGGGGCTTTGGCAGAAAGTGGGGAATGAGGCTGGTGGGGAAAAATGTTGGCCACTGCCCTTCTGGGAGCATCCTTGCCTGGGACAGAGGAGACACTGCTGTCTGCTGTCTGATTTACAACATAAAATCAAGGAAAGGCAGATGTTCACTCCTTCTGCATGAATTCTACAACATTTTAGCTTGTAGTTTAGCCCTGAAATATACATTTAAATAATACACTGTTCTATTTATATTCAAAAACAGAAATTTTAAATATTATAGATGGATAATTGAGAATATGCCAAAGGGAATAAAAGCAAATGGAGAATTTTTTATCATTTGTGTATGAAAGAAACTGAGGGTTTTTAAAAACTGATAGGCTGGCCTGTGTCCAGGGCATGTTGGTAGGAGTGCAGTTTGTCAGGATGCATCAGATTCCCCCCTTTCCCCTGAATTTGTACTTGTGAGAATATAGTTTAGGAAAGTAGTCTGGAATTCAGGCCGTGTGGAAAATGTTAATCACATGGTTGTTTATAATAACACTGGAGACTGCTAGGTTGGCCAACAGCAGAGAATTAAATGACGACTTATCAGTATGAATAAAAACAAGGTTGGGATAAAATACAAAATGAATTGGTTGCCTGTAAATGGTAGAATTCAATGTAACCATCTCGTTTCCCTCATCTCTACTTTTAAAATTAACATATCCTCACTATAGGTATTTGGAAGTCAAAAAAGTGATGAAACTGAGAATCTTTAAACTTGTCGCATCACCTACAGAGATATCCTTTAGCTAGTAAATCTATTTAGGCTTAAAACAATATTAGTAATAAATACATTCAGTGGACCCAAGTGTGAGATTTGGATTTTATAAATTTTTAGTAAGTTGTTTTATAGGGTGGGCAAGTAAAGTACATTCCAAACTTCATTTTTATTTCATTTAGATCTTTGAAAATGGTCATTTGAGCCACTTCATAGATGGAAAAGGAGGTGCAGGAAATTGGATGTCCTTTGTCAACTGTGCCCGCTTCCCCAAGGAGCAGAACCTTGTTGCAGTGCAATGTCAAGGGCAGATATTTTATAAGAGCTGCAAGGAGATCTACCAGAACCAAGAGCTCCTTGTGTGGTATGGAGACTGCTATGAAAAGTTTTTGGACATTCCTGTAAGCCTTCAGGTCACAGAACAGGGGCAGCAGGCATCCGGGCCCTCTGCAGGTGAGTGCCTGCCTTCGCCTTGCCCAGTGAGGCCCTCTGAGTGGAAGCAGAGGGTTCTTTTCTGAACGTGAACACTGCCCTGCAGCTTCTGTCTCTAACCAGGGGGGCATGCCCCAGGGAAGGAAAATGCCCTGTCTTCCCAAAGCTGCCAGAGCTACTTCCGTTCACAGGGGTACCTTTTATTTTACCCTTTTACCCAATAAAAGTGAAATAAATGGATGCAACCACTTCTTTAGGTGAGCCAGTTTCTAATTTCTCTTGAGTCAGGCTATAATATAGCTGAAGTCAAACCTCTGGAGCAGTGTTTTTCAAATGGTGGTTGCAGAATCTTAATGGTGGGAAATTAAGTGGTTGAGACCAACGTTAAAGGAAAAAAGAATAAAGTAGGCTAGAAAATACTGATGTGAATCTGACTTAAGTAAGAGTAAGCATTGTTTGATGAAGTTCTGTTACAAATAGGTGTGTGTGTGCATACACGCTAGGTTTCAAATATAAAAAATGTCTTACTGTGGATCTCAGTCAACTTAGAGAAGCACTGAGCTAGACTCTCACTTTCAAATTTTAATGTGGGCATGAATACCTGCAGGTCTTGGGAAGATGCGAGTCTCATTCAGGTTTGAGACCTGAGATTCTGCATTTCAATGAAGCTTGCAAGAGATGCTGACGTTTGCTTGTTCCTGGACCAAATTTTAGTCGCAGGAAGCTAGGGGACCACCAACCCTCTCTGGGAGTGAGCCTCTGGAATTAGCATTTTAGAAAAGTTCTCTGAGTAATTTTTATATACACAAAAGCTTTGAGGACCACTGAGCTAACAGTAGGACAAGACAAATTCTAATTACTGTAATATGTGTAATCAGGTAGAGAACCACTTTATTATGTTATAATAAATATAATGAGTAACAGGTAAAAGAAAATGTTATTTGTACCCATCACATACTAAGTGATTGCGTGCAAGTCCTCCTGCTAGGCTGAGTCTCTTCAGGACAGAAAATAATCCTGAACACCTTCATGTCCCCTGCTCCTGGATCCCAATATGCACAGATTGAAAGAAGGGGAAGACACTACAGCTAAGTGGAGAAATGCTGTTCAGGGATGAGGTGCAATAGGATGTGTTAGGCAATGAGAGGGAAGGCAGTCCGGGCTGCGGAGAGAGTGAAGCGGAAGACAAGGACATGCTGACCAAGGATTAGGAGGTAATTAGAGAGCTGTGTCTGTCAAATAATTAGGGCCTTTCAGAATTGTTTGGTGAGCTATTTCCCTGCTATATAGCTCACCAAAAACAAACGAATGGTGTGAGGGTAAGGTTGGGGGTAGATGTAAGATGAGGGGGTTCTCTAGAGTCTAGAGCTCCCTGTTATCTTATACTGAGCCCCAAGCCATTTTGGTCACTTCCAAAAATGTACTGATTGCTCTAACAATGAACAATGGATTTGAGAAAAATACATATTTCATAACTCAAACAGTATAATTATCCTTTTGAAAAATTACTGAATACAATGTATTGAGCTATTAATATATTGATAACCTTTGATATTTCAGTAATACTCCTCTGGAAGTTTATCTTCAGAAACTAGTCCAAAAGAAAAGGCTTTGTCCATAGAATTTTTCCTATAGCACCATTTATGTGAGTGAAAAATCACAACCTAATGCTCGGTAGTAGAATAATTGTTAAAGAAATGATATATTAACATAGAATAACATGCAGATATCAGAGATCCCAATTATATGATGAACAAAAGGGATGAGGGCTTGTAATGGTTAGTGGGGAAAACCCCCCAGCGTGCAGTGGGTTACCTGTGCTCTGACTCTAAACCAAATTATACCCAATGCCTACGGCACTGTTCATGGATTTTGGACAGTATGTGGAAGGAAACTTGTAAACAACTTAAATTGTTAGGAAGAATACAGATGAATCTATCTGTTTTCTGTTATGAATGTTTTTGTTTAGGAGAAAAAAGAAAAGGAAACAAAATTTTTTTTCTGTCCTCTCAAAAGAACTGTTTTGGAAGGCTTTTGGTGAGGGTTGGGTGGGGTCTTCCCCCTTGAGGTCTTGAGTGGGAGGGAAGGGTCTGGACCCTATGTGGGCGGGTTATTTGAGTATGCAATCCTGCCGAGTGTGTGTTTTGGGGGATGGAGGTGTGGAATGTGAAGACAACTCTGAATCTTTACCAAACTCTCTGAACCGTGTATTGGTGGTGAGGCAGAAAACATCATTATCAATACTGAGAAATCCCTTGACTAAAAATAGTAGTTGATGGAGGTGTGGGTGTGGAGGGAGGAAGAAGGAAAGGACCAGGATAAAATGAGGTTAAGATAAATTTCCAAAGACCTGAGCAAAAAGTGCTTAGTAAGTGGGCATCCTGTCGTTTTTTGCCCAGGTGGTTATTCTTATGTGAACTAACTACCGATGTCTTATTCTGAATTTTGGTGTGCTTAAGTGCTTTGATTTGTAAAGATCGCTGACCCTGTCTTGTAGACCCTGTCTTTCCACCCCAGGAAGCAGGAAGGCCAGGTATTTCTGACCAATGAAAATTCTAGCTCTGAGCAAAACCCATCCCAGCAGGGGCATTCGGGGAGTATTAGCACCTCAATGGAAGTGATAGACCTGGCAGGGCGCTGGGTCGGCCTGGGTTGGCAGCTGCCTTCCTGGGTATTTACTTAATGAATGGTTTATTTCCTTAGCTACCTGTTAAACGTGCCTGCGACACAGTGGTCAGCTAACAAGGTCAGCCCCTGATGGATAGCTTCCCTGCTGTCCTGATGCTAAAAAGATTTCCATCTACAGACTCTTGCATATACTCGCTCCTGGCTCTTCTCTCCCTCCCTGGGGCCAGACCAGGAGGGCTCAGTGGCACATTCACAGTCAGAGCCACTTTGTCCTCTAGAATCCAGAGTGTCCTTGGAGGGGATGCTTTTGTAGGTGGCCCCTGTCCTCTCCCCCCAATACACAGACACCCCAGGACCTGGAACCTCCTTTGCTAAGTCAGCTGCACACTCTCTAACCCCTTTTCCCCTCCCTCTTCCATTGATAAAAACAGATTGACCTTTCTTAGTCTTGTCTTTCACTGAGTGATAGTATCACTCCTATTGGTAAGAACTCAGTATGTGTTGAGACTAAATTGTCTTGGTAACCTGTGTATTAGGGAAGGCATCATAATGTCATCTTTGCTCTATACATGAAGATACTAGCTCTGGAATCTTTCCCAAAAGTTCTGAGAAGTGAACTAGTAGCTAAGAGGGTGCCTGAGACCTGTAAAGGGGTCAGATGTGAATTTGTGAAGCCTGGAAGTAAGCTACGGTGCCCATCATTATCCCGGGTGAACTGCTTTGAGCTTGCAGCCCAGGCTGACGTGAAGGCAACAGGGAGAGTAGGTGTATTTCAGCGTACTGACCTGGTGACACGTGCCATCAGGAGGGTGTCAGGAGCTGTAGGATTGTCTGCCCTCACAGAGGGATGGGCAAGGCTTCTTGCACAAATCCATTTCAGGGATCAGAAGGGAAGAGACAACCACCATGGGCAGCATGTAGACTTGGAATCCTAAATTCGACAAATGTAAAATAATTATGTATGTTATATACACGTGTATTAAGGAATAAGTTACTTGTTCAGGTGTGAACACTGGCATTATGATTACACTTTTGAAGAGTTATTATTGATGAAAGATTATGGTTTGAGGTATTAATGAACCAAATGACAGATTAGTATTGAAATAATCCGTAATGGAGCGAAGTGAAGCAATTGAAAACAAAAATTGCCTATGAGTTGGTCATTGTCAAAGCTTGGTGTTGGGCACATGAGGGTTTTTTACCCTATTATTTTGGCGTTAGTGTATGTCTTAAATATGCTGTAATAAAGGATTTTTTAAAAATTATATTGGAGGAAGTAGGAATGAAGGAAAGGAGCAGCTGACAAGCCCTGACACTAACCCTTCTGTTTAACAGAGTCTGCAGAAGGTTACAAATGTGAAAGATGCGGAAAAGTATTCACCTACAAGTATTACAGAGATAAGCATCTCAAATACACCCCCTGTGTGGACATGGGTGATAGGAAATTTCCCTGCTCTCTCTGCAAACGATCCTTTGAGAAGCGGGACCGGCTCCGGATCCATGTCCTCCATGTGCACGAGAAGCACCGGCCACACAAAGTAAGAGTCAGGGCTTTGAATGATCCTGCCCATCACACTTCCTTCACACAAGCCCCTGAGCACACCTGGAGGGCCTCCAGGGGGAAAGTGCTGGGACCCAGTACCCAATGAGACAGGGGCTTTGGTGGAGGTGACAGTTCTGTAGAAGGGCAGGCCAGTACTCTTTCCATCTGAAGGCACAAGACCTAAGTGGAGAGGATTTCCTTCTTCTCTCTTGCTTCTTACCTGTCTTAAGGTCTTTGTTCTCTCCTGGAACTCTTTCTGCCCAGATGTTAAGTTGAATCAACCTCCCTGTGCTTACATTTTAATTTTTCTGCTTAGCATTCTGAGAGCTCCCCAATCTTACTTTCCAAATTGTGTATTAAGTCTTTAGCAGTCAGGGTGTCCATTCAGTTATACAGCATTTCTGTTGTGTTATTGTTGTTTTTAATTTCCAAGAACAGTTTCTTTTTCTAATTGCTGTTCTTTTATATTTGATCTGTTCTGTTTGCAATATTAATTCAAACATCTATTTGTGACAACAATGATTGTACATGCTCTTTATTAAAACTTCAAGCAGTATGGAAAAATAAGAAAAGGCTTCAACTTTACCCCAGGTCTCACCATCTAAACATACCCATTCTCCCATCTTTGTACATAAGCGCACCTGGGGAGCAGGGCTTGGAAGCACAGTGCTTTCCTTGACTGGTTCTGAATTCCTGAGAAGATTTGAAAGCAGTCACCAGGGTCAAGAGCACAGAGAAACGACCATGAACTGTTCAGAGTAGGTGAACATAGGCTGTAACACGTGCTATCCCTGGACTCCCAAAATATGACCCTCTTTTTATAGGTACAACATGTTTCAGATCACATTGCCATTTTGGTCTACGTAGTCCTTGCCACCCCAGCTAGAGTTTTAGTTCTTATCTCTAGAGTATTGGGCACATAGTAGGTGTTCCATAAATATTTATTGAATTAATTGTGTGGTACTTGGTTGGCAATCTACTCACAGCCCTGTGAGGAAGGGCAGAGCAGGTATGTTGCCTATGAAGAAAATTGGGAAACAAAGATTAAGACTAACTGATTTGCTCTGGTCACACAGCTATTTGTTAATAGAGCAGGACTAATTCAGGCATCTAGTACACACCACGATCCTATTCAGTTCCTACATTTACATCTGAAGCAGCTGATACCCAGAGACTTCAGGTAATTTAAGTAAAAGTCTAAGCACTGAGCAGACTCTGGACCAGAACCCGTGCTGCCAGATTCTCAGCATAGTCCTAGGGGATCTTTATCATCTTAACTAGACCCTCAGCCGGAGTGTACTTGATCCTCTGCCTACAGACATACACATAACCAACGCAGTAGCTCTCATCTCACTCCCAGTTAAACATAACGATGAAATGCACTTATTAGGGGAAGACATGATTTCAACTGTATTTTTCTTTTTTGCCTTAGTGTTCAACATGTGGGAAGTGTTTCTCTCAGTCTTCCAGTTTAAACAAACACATGAGAGTCCACTCTGGAGACAGACCATACCAGTGTGTGTATTGTACAAAGGTAAATGGAACCTCCCCCCGAGGGATGTGCCTTGAGCCCAGTTTGGGTGTTCATGGATAAGAACCTGGAGCGTAAACCCAGAGCTCCTGGTACACTATCAGCCCAGTACCTGTTTCTACCCCCAGATATGCTCAGGCTTGCTTAAGGTGGTCGCATATGACCTCCTTTTGCCAAATTAGTGTTTAAGGCATGTGTAATGAAATTGACTTTAAATTTACAGGGAACTAATGATTGCAGACAGGATTGTGTAGTATTTAAGAGCACAGACTCTTAAATGCTGATCTGACTTTCTAGAGCAACATTGCTGAAGTGGCATCCGATCTGCATTATACAGGATACTGAGTTATAAAGATAGACAGGTGCATGGTTGGGGGTTGCTGGGATAGAAACAATTGACCATGCTTTAGAAATATACCAAAATAACCTTGTGTCCCCTTTTGGTTGTACACCACTGTGCCGTCAAATATGCAGTTACCTGTTAGCAAGATGCGGTTGTATAATTTAATAAAACTGAAAGTTCAGTAACTGTACTGCAGTAGCCACATTTCAAGTGCTCATTAATCCCGTGTGACTAGTGACCACCAAACAGGATTGCGCAGATATAGAACATTGCAGAAAGTCTCATTGGGTAGCACTGGAATCGACTGGCTATCATTGAGCTAATTACATTCTTTTATAATAAAGCCATAAAAGGAATGTAAGCTGTCTTAGGATTGACTTCTAAACCTCCCAAAGAGGAGTAAAACATTGAGTCTACCAGGTTTAGGGAAATGGATACTACCAAAGAAATTATATGTCAGGAGAATGGAAATAATCCAAATAGAAAAACAGGGCTAAGACGTTGGTGGACCCTGTGGAGCCATCACAAACCAAAGGAAGGTAGCCATGGATTTCCAGAGCCCCCAACCCATCCTATTTCTAGCTGGCCTGGAAGGACAGAGGCCTTAAAGGGGGACCTAAATCCACTTGTGCCATGAATGGGTTGTCTGGCACTCCAGGTCACAGACCAGACTGCCCTAACTTGAGCTGCTGGAGACTGGCCAGGTCTAAGTGTCCAGGAGAGTATAGCATGTACACCTTCCTGTAGTGACCCCACCCTACTTATGCCCAGACACCCCACTATCAAGCACTCCCCTCCCAGCCTACAAATCTGAGGTCACCAGTGTAACCTGGTGTTTTAAATCACCATCAGTGGACCCAAAAATTGTCATTATATCCCCACTATACTACTAGAAAGTGACATGTCAGAGCATGGTACTGAAATGAATGATAGGGAAAGGTTCTAAATAAAGGGAGGTATAGAAGTGGCCAAGAAAGGTTGTGAGAGCATCATAGAACTTGGGAATCTAAAATGGTATAGCCACTCTGGGAAACAGGCAGTTTCTTTTAAAAATAAACTTGTAATTACCATACAACCCAGCAATTGCTCACCTGGGCTCTTAACTTCAGATAAATGAAGATTATGTGTCACACAAAAGCCTGTACACAAATGAAGCAGCTTTATTCACAGTAGCCCCACACTGGAAGCCACCCGGTGTCCTTCAGCAGGTGGGTAATTAAACCGACTGGTGCGTCCACAGCATGGAATACTACTCAGCAGTTAAAAGGAACAGCTGTACCACAATCACCTCCACAAATCTCCACAGAATTACAGAGTAAGAAATGCCAATCTCCAAAGGCGGGCTCCTGTGTGATTCTGTGTACATAACATTCTTGAAATGATAGAATTCTGGAAGTAGAGAACAGATGAGTGTTTGCCATGGATTAAGAAAAAAGTGGGAGTCGGAGAGTTAGGTGTGGCTATCAGGGCAACAGCAGGGACTGGTTCGTGGTGGAAATGGTTTTGTGTCTTAACTACATCAGCATCAATATCCTGGTTGTGATAACACACTGCAGTTTTGTGAGATGTTACCATTGGGGAACCCTGGGTAAAGGGCACACAGTCCCTGTAATTTCTTACGACTGCATGTGAATCTACAACTATATCAAAAAGTTTTAGAAGAAGGAACCAGTAAGGTACTGATTCATACGAAGACACTGGTCAACATCAGCTACTCCCTTCTGTGAGTGGAGCTGCTTGTTTAAGTGCAGGGTCCAGGCTCAGGCATACTAGGTACACTCCTCTGGGGTAGATGCCATCATCTGCATTTTTAGCGAGACCCCCAGGTGATCTTGGCCACTGAAGAGCCACTGCTGAATAATCAGTGCTACTCAAAATGAGCTAGAATGACGAGTCAGTCGTGTCCTTTCGTATTAGGGCTGCTGCTGTTGACCCAGAATGCACTAGACCATCAAAAGCCAAGGAGCGTCTCTTGGAGACCTCAGGACCAGTAACAGTGAAATGAGCCCCTTTGCTTAACAGGTTGTCCTGCTGATGGAGCTTCCTTTTCCTTCTGCTTTCTGTTCTCTGCAGAAATTTACTGCCTCCAGCATACTCCGCACACACATCAGGCAGCACTCCGGGGAGAAGCCCTTCAAATGCAAGTACTGTGGTAAATCCTTCGCATCCCACGCTGCCCATGACAGCCACGTCCGGCGCTCACACAAGGAAGATGAGGGCTGCTCCTGCAGCATCTGTGGAAAAACCTTCCCCGATCAGGACTCTGTCTATTCCCACATGAAATTTCATGAAGACTACTAGCCCTCAGAGTTTAGGGACAATAGGAAAACTAAGGACTTGGATTTCATCTTTATTTTTTTTGTTTATGGGTGTGTCATAGGAACAAATGATAGTTAAACCTGAGAGGAGAAATAGAAAAATGGAATAGGCAGTTAGCTGAATTCACCAGATTTATTGTTTCAGCAGCTTTTGCAGAAATAATAAATAAACAAATTTTTCAGAGTTTTTACCAAGAATGAAATTTTGGTGAATTTGCCTAGAAATGGTGAGAGCTGGCTATAGGTAGAACCTAAGGGTGTGGAAAGTCAAAAACCCTGAGAAGGACTAAAGTACATTTCAGGGATTGGGAATTGAGTCTCTAATTTTATGATAAAGGAGGCCTTTTTTCTACTATTTTGTCTTGGGCTTCCAATTGTAATGTGTACCTATCACCCGTTATATTCTACAGAAAAAATTCTTTAAAACTTCACTCAAGCCAGTGCTTCACTAGTACTATGACTAAGTGTTCAGGTATAAATCTCCCATTTTTTTTTGGATTCATTTTAAACCCTTAGTTCCCACTCCTCCCCCATCACAAGACAAATGCCTATTAATAATTTGTTTAGCACCACATAGAATTACTTGGAGAACATGGAGGTTACTTATTCTCCCCCACCATCTGTGACCTTTACCAATCACAGAAGGAAGACTTAAAAATTGGAATAGGTTAATAAATAAATAAATGTGTTTATATTGTTCTTGTTTTAAAGTTGATTTCATTCGTGATGAAGTCACAGGTTGGAATTTTTTTTCAGGTCTTCTAGTGCTGATTCATGCTAGTACATTGAGTGTAAAAAAAAGAGGCTCACAGAAAAAATATTCCATGAGTTACCACAAAGCTGATACTTAAGCATGTGGGGAGTGATCTTGTCTAATGATGTACAGTGAGAGAGCAGACCCATCTCTCATGGGAAATAATAGCCAACATTTATTGAGCATTAACCCTACGAGATAGTCCCACTGAGTTTTGCCACTTTAGAGGTAAAGAAATCAAGAAAGTAAAGTAGTACCGCATCACTCAACACTTTGATTCTCCCCTATATGAAGCCAGCAGTAACTTCTAAATACTCCCATGGAAAATCTGTGACCAGAATAAAAGTGTTTCATGGGTAATTCCCGCTGCTAAACGACCCACATCCGTAGCCGTGGTTCTATTGACTGCCTAGGGTTTTTCTTCACCTTTACCCATGGGCCGCGTCTCTCAAAATGGAGCCGGTTCAATATGGAACAGATGCCCCTTCCAGAGGGAGGCATCCTGCTACAGGCAGTCCCTTGAGAGGCATGTAGTGCAGGTGGAAAAGCAGTGACAGATTTTCCTCTAGGGAATTCTTTTCCTTGCTGACTCGGTCTGAGTAATTTATCCTAATGGGAATGTGCCCTGTTGTTTTAGGACTGTTTTAGTTCATGTTAATTAAGTCAGAACAATGGTCTTTTGAAAAGATGGGGGCTCCTCTTGTAATTAGGCATCCTTTTGATGGCTCGTTCACTTTAAAAATGAAACGGTGAAGCAAGACCTCCGGAATGGGTGTGATGCCCCTTTTTTCACTAGGTGAATAATTCAGATTAACTACTTTGTTTTTTGAACCGGACTAGTAGCAAAGGAAAGTAATTTTTACCTCCTTTTTTGCCAGTCACTCCAAAATGTGTGCGTGCCAAATAATACCTTACAGGCGTCAGGCACGCCCACCCTAACAACACTTGGGAAGTATTTCATTTACTCTGATCTGTTTCCACAGAATTGGGTCATATTGATCAGGCTACATATCTAAATTTTTGGCTTGGAAAATGCAATTTACAAAATCTTTTTTTTGTAATTACCTTAAGCTCTGTCATGTTTATTTAAAATGGATATCATCTATTTTTAAAGAAATTTGGATCAGCTTATAACAATTTTAAAAGTAGACCAAGACAATCAAAGAAGACAAGCCATCATATAGAAAGAAGAATGAAATCAAAACTGGGCTAATATAATTATGCTGGCTGAACATTGTTGGGACATAAAACAATATAGGTTTTGGAGTTTGATAAACTTGTATCTTTCCACCATTTTTCTTCATTTGTATAATGTTGGGCAAGTCATTTAATTTCTGAAGTTTAACATCATTCATAAAATAACAGCTATATTGTAGGGTGTTGTGAGAATTAAATGGGATGATTTACATTCTGGATGATAAATCTGTTTCCTTTTCTTGCCAGTCAAGAAAAAAGGGAGATAATTATGCAAATTTTCTTGTTGATCTATATGCTCTCTTTGAGTGGTTCTCAAAAGTGTGGTTCCTGGACCAGCAGCATCTGGGGACTTGTTAGAAAGGCAAATACTCCAGCCCAACCCAATGGCTCCTGAATTAGAAGTTCTAGGGGTGGGATCCAGCAATCAATGTGAAAGTTAGAACCATTGCTTTATTTTTTTTCTCTTCCGAGTCTCTGCAACCTAACAGTGGGTAAAGATGAGTAGCTAGGTGACATGGCAGAAACAAAGCTGTTCATTAGGGGAAAGAAACCATTATGATGCTGATCACAGGCAGAATAGTGCTCTTCCCAGGAGTAATGGATACCAGCGGAACACAGATTAGTCATGGTACTGTTGGAAATATGGAACTCTGCAGCTATGAACCTGATTAATGGAATTTAGAGACCACATGAGTTAGGGTCTCTGCTTGTATTTCTTTTCCCTACCTGAGTCTATATCTGATGAAAATATCACCAGTTTATTCATTAGACTAAAAAAAAAATGTATGAAAAGGGACATCTGAGCCCTGGAAAAATAACTAGGCTCAAAGTAAAGTGGCCTCCTTAGTATTGACAGCTCTTAACGGGTCCTCAGGGTGTCCTAGGAGTTGGGGAGTTGGCAGTTGCAATGAACAAAGCTATCAAAGCAGGCAGATGCTTGGGACCTCCACGGGACCTTCTGCAGGCTCAACATTATGACCATAAAGTAGTCCATCCTTAGTTGGTACTGACCATACAGGGCACGTTGGGGTTTCAAGGAACTGCCATTCACTATCTGGGAAGAGATGAAATCAAAATTCTGTCCTAGACCATCTATTATTGGTGGGTCTAATTCTGATATGACAGGTTGCACAGTATTTCATTTACGGCAGTTTTAAGTACTTCCAAAGTGCTTTATGACTTCTCAAGGGCAGTAATTGCGCTGAACTGTTATTTTCTGGACCCTATCCAAATTCAAAAGGACAAATTTATACATTGAATTCTTTCAATAGGATAATTTAACTAGAATAACATCACAATACTTTTTGGTTGAGTGACATGTCAAAATAGAATAACCAAAATTATTTTGAAAGAAAAGTGGTATTAAGAATAATATAAAATAGAGATAAACTTCTACTTCAATGATAATCTCTTCATAAAGTGTAGGAATCTCATAGAAAACAGCAAAGTCCTCCATATTTTAAGGGGTTATATATTTCAGGAAATATAAATGCATAAAGCTTCCATTTACTGTTGCAAAGAATTTTCATTGCTTTGTTGGCTTCAAGTAACCTTAATAAACTTCTGAAAAAAGGTATTTAGCCCTAATTACAGCCAATGTACAGAATGTGAAGTCAGAGCATTGTTCTCCTATTTTTTACCTGTGATCTCAGGATAAAATATGCTTAAACTGTCATTTTTTTCATCTTAAATTATCCCAAGATTTTTGTAATCTCATAGATTAAAAATTGTGTGTTCCAACATTATGTAAATTATATCTATAGACTTGTGAAATTTGTTTTGGATTTATTTCTGGCATAGTATGCTGTGTTGAAAGCAGTTTGCTATCAAGAAAATATATCAAAGGGATTGGAATTCTATTCTTGATTTTCATAGTTTAAAAATGCTAGGTGTTCTTCCATTTGCTTCCATGGCGTGTTCTATTTGGCATCTATATCTACTATTCTTTAAATGCTAATAAAAATATTAGGTAAAATTTTAGGGCCAAATATGTGGGGTTTTCCCCCCATTCTTAACCAATTAGATGCTGCAAGGCAACTGAGAGGACACAGTTCACAACTCTGGAGTTTTCAACAATAGCAGGATTTTTCTTCTTTTTTCCTCCGGCAAGGTTTTCTCAGCCTCCAGTTGTTGCGAGGCTGTGAGTGCCTCCTGGTGAATCCTGCTTGCCAATGTTATCTGATTTAAAGGTGCCAGAGCCAAATTCTCTGCTAAAAATGCAAGAGTGCCTTCCGCTGAGGTTCCCGGTTCTCCCTTAGAAAGAGGCTGCTATCTGTTTCCCAGTTCTTAAATACCAAATCCTTTCAGGCAAGCCTAAGGCAGGTCTATTACCAAAACAGGAGGGCCTGAAATCTTTCTAGGTGACTAGGAGCCTAGGGCTGGGCAGTCAAGAGCAGGTGTGAGATGCGATTCTAGTCTTTTCTATTGCCAACAGAGGACTGAAGGGTCTGTAAAGGTGAATGCTGAAATCAGTGCTCAAGGACAAAAACCAAATCCCTTTTGGGCTCTCCACAGCTCTGGGACATTGGGGGTCCCAAGACTGAAGACTCAAATGCCCAGTGAAGTGTGGAGGGGGGAAACCTTTGAGCAGGGCCAGTCAGGAACATTGGCAATTATCCAACTTACAAATTGCAAAGGCCACTGGTTGACCTGGGTACTTGCATGCAATTGTTTTTTCAAGGAGTGGCAGGATTGAGGAGGAAAATGAAATAAAAATGAGGAAATGTGTATTTTTCATCTATTACTTGAAAAACAAATACAAAATGTCAAGAAACCATAAAAAATTTGGGTCTGTGTGTGAATTTTAATAATTACAGAAATGCTTAAAGGCAAAAAAGGGAATGGTCTCTGAGAAAGCTAATCCTATAACCCAAGGTCAGTCATCAATGGGTCTATCATTCCAGGAAAAACTGATTTCAGATGTAAAATGATAAGAGTGGGTTCCTGGTTACAGCTGTATACTTATTCAGCCACGGAGAGTGCCTGGCCCTCAACTTTCTGATAACAAACAGCAAGACTGAGAATCCATGTTTTGTAAGAAATAGAGTCAGCCATTTATTTATCAACTTTGTGATGTTTTAACTCCCACGTAAAGGGCTTATTGGTAGTAAAAGAGTCCCTATCAAGCTAAAGCACAAATTTCTCAAACTTGCTTAAAGATAAGAATCACCTGGAATGCGTGTTAAACCTCACATCCCCAGGGCCCAGTCCTGGGTGAAGTGAGGGTCTGAGAATCTAAAATTTTAATGAGTATCCAGATGGTTCTTATCAGTAGTTTGGGGAAACATCAGTCTTTAAAAGATAACGTCTTACGCTATTGTCTCACTATACACTGTTAATGGTAAATGCTGAGGGGCAATGGTGGGGAAGGCAGGAGGCTTGGGTGGTTCCAAACCAAGTATTGTTTCCCAAGTGTCTCAGGGAGGTTTTCTGGGTTTCGGAGGTTTTAAAAGTGCTGTGTAGGAAAGATGAGTAAGTGAATTAGGAGCCAGAAAATGAGACCACACAGTGGCCTAAAGGTGGAAGCGACCCAAATGTCCAGGGACAGATGAATGGATTTTTTAAAAAGATGGTATATGCATATAATGGGATATTATTCAGCCTTAAAAAGGAAGGAAAATCTGACACGCTACACAGTGCATGAGCCTGGAGGACATTATGCAAAGTGAAAAAAGTAAAAAGATAAAATACTGTATGATTCTATTTATATGAAAAAGCCATAGTAGTCAAATTTATAGAGACAAAGTAGAAGGGTGTGGGTAAGTAGCTAGGGGCTGTGGGTAGTGGAATATGGGGAGTTTTTGTTTAATGGGTACTGAGTTTCAGTTTTACAAGCTGAAGAGTTTTAGAGCTGGATGGTAGTGAGGCTGCACGACAATATGAATGTACTCGATGCCGCCTAAAAATGGTTAAGGTGGTAACATTTGTTATGTGCATTTTATGACAATTTTTAAAACTTAAAAAAATGATGACCAGTGACAGATACTGCAAATGAACAAGCCATAGGAATTCTGGGGCTCTAAAATTACCGCCCGGGTAGAGGGCCTTTCCTAAGCTCTGAGTGACTTGCCCTGCTATCTAGTCTTTGTCTCTAATCCCCTCCTATCTGATCCCAGCACTAACAGTAATGCGAGGGCTAGACGCTCCCTCACTCCCGAGAGAAGCTTCACTTTTCAAAGTGTTTACCCCATACCCTCTCTCTAAGTGGCTACCTGTCAGTTTTCATTTCAGCTTTACCTTTCTGCTCACAGGAGGGCTGACCACCAACTGACATATTACCTGTATTGATTCTCTAAGAGCTGTCAAGGTGGAGGCAAAGACTATTCTAAGGAGCTCTTAGCTGAGTGGGATCATAAACACCCCCATTAAAGGTTTCATTCAATAACAATCTTTGCTAAAGTAAATGGACATTGGTCTTCCACCCCACAACTAATACAGAGGCCATTATCAATGGGCAGGGAGCACTGAGCTGTGGCAGTATCAGTTTCCACATTTTTAAATGATTCCTTTAATGAAAAGCTGCATTCTTTTCAGGCCATAAAATACCAAGGAAAAGTCTATTCATTTAGCTATGGTACATATTAGCTTATTTATTTATGGCTAATGCTGCCATCAGCATTCCCTGGGTGTAGAGTTAACTCATTTAATGATTGGTTGATAAACTGCTAAAGAGCAGATATGCAGAAATCGGCTTTCATGCTCTTTGCAGGGAGCACTGCATAGTTCTACCATGCAAGGCAATTTAAGCTATTTTTTTTTCATTTCAAACACTAACCCACCATTTTTATACTATATTTAAAATTATTCCTCTCATGCAAAGCCTTTTATATTCACATGCCTATTTGATCCAAATCTCAAAAAGATTTGTTTTCAGCTATATTCATAGGATATAAGCATATTACCATCATTTAACCAAATATTCTCTATTTAAAGAGAATCTTCACTACCAAATTGTGGGCTCTTTTCTGGCAAGAATCACCTTCCCCTTTGTAAGATAAATTCTAGCCGAAATAAGCAGAAAAAGAGAGGCAACAAAGGGCCAGGTAATTTATTTAAATACCCCCAGGTGAGGTTCTGTAGCCTTATTGTCAGAGGCCAGAGAAGTCACACCCGGTCAGGGAGGTGGGGCGCTTATAAGGGATTAGGACGGGGAGGAGTGGGCAAGCTATCTTAGGGGGGCGTTGAGAGGTATGATTGGCTAAAGGTGACATAATAGTCAACTAGAAACTTTTTTCCTTCCAAGAGGGAGGAGGCTGACATCCGGGTCTTAGTTGGCACATCAGGATGGAATTCAGGGAGAGCTGTCCCCTTTCCATACACGGCACGGACTTTGGGGTCTGGTCTGTTCTCCCCCTGTGGCATCTCTCTGTTCTGTTTGCATGTCCTTGTTTTTCCTTCCTCCAGCCTAACATTCCAGCCTTTTGGTCATAATGGGCGATGACTCAATTTGGCTACTTCTGGCTGACAAAGGGCGTCGTGGGGGTTTGAGGCTGGTATTAGGCCGAAGGAGGGGGTTCAGTGGGAGGAGGTGCGTAACGGTGAAGTAACATCTGGTTGGTGGTGACTCGGGTCATCTGGGTAAGCTGCTGTTGGAGGAACCTGAGGACACAAGGGGCAACTAAGAGTAAACCACAAACTGTTATTAAGGGGCCCAGTAGGGGCATTAGCCAGGCTATTATGGGGGACTGGAATTCTGGATCGAGTTTACATCTCAATGACTAGTATTAGGATTTAGTATAGATAAGACTGCATTATTGAAACAATACTTTTCTCTAAAATCACCCTTATTTTTATTAGAAGTAGTTAGATTAAGAAAATAATTAAGTGTTGGCTTGATTATTTGCATAAGTGCAGCAAGAAGAGCAATTGATTACATGGGCTCTTTTAAATATGCTTTGCTGGAACTTTTTGTAAGGAATTTCAGATTGAACTTTTAAGGGCTTCTTGAGGCTAGAGAGCCAAGCCAGACTTGCCATCAGGTTGTGCCTGCAGTACCTATAGATTTGGGTGAATTCCTCTCTTCTTGAGGTTCCTGCACCTGCCAGGAAGTGACCTTCCTTACTCACCTGGTCAGGCTGCTGGGAACTTTGTAAGCAAGGTACCAGGCCAGTTTTTCTAAGGGGCTTTGTTGGCTTTATAAAGTCAACCTTAGTTCCTTAAAGCCGTCTGTTTGTATCTGAGTTTACACACGTCTCTCAGGTATGACATTCCAGTCAAAGCCTTGGTAATATAACCAGTGTTTTTAATTGGTCCTCTTACAAGGAAAGCAGATTCTTATTGAACTTGTGCAAATAAATATACTGCCATGAAATATAAAAATAGTTACTGAGAGTTTTTAAATTCTGGAGGGATCAGGTAGAGAGCAAAATAAAGTTTCAATTCTGCTTATAAAGGCAGTCATTTACTAAACTGTTGTCAGCTTAAGAGAAAAAGCTTAAAACACTTTATCAACAACATTTGAAACAAAAAGCCACAAAATTATCTTCTTTAGCTTACTTAATCTTATGTAACCAATACCTGTTCTGCTGAAATCTTGTTCTTTACTAGCTTAAGAGTAATAAAACAGTGACTGTAAATAATAAAAGACTTACAAATGACAATGGTTAAAGATCTGATGAGAGCTTACTGTAAGATAGTTGACACAAGGAAATTCTGATATTTCTGAAACACAAAACATTCAGCAACAAAGTTTAGCATTTAGTTTTCTTAATATTAAGATCTCATTTTCTTAAAGACTCCTACAACTCACTGAGACTTTAAGCATAAGAAACTGCTTTGATAAAACAATTAGAAGAACTTTCTGCAATTTTTCAATATTAAGAGCTAACAGTTAAAACTTTGTCTTTTTAACTGAAAACAAAATTCTAATTTTGCTATGTACTTGATACTGAGACTCATTTGCTTTAATTTTATATAGCATGACCATATTAAATTCTTCTACAAACTTTTTACAACTTTCTTTTATCAAAAGACGTATTTTTTAGCATGCAGAAATGTTTTCCTTACTACTTTAAGTAGTTTTGATCAGAACTTAAAACTATTACTTTAACTTTCAGTGAACCCTGAAAAATAGGCTACTGTAAACTGTTACACTAGCATTCTTTAGATTGATACATTTATGAACGTATATTATCATTTTTGGAAATGTGCTTTATAGCACAATTTCTTATTAGGCACAAAATATATCTATATAACTTAGCAAACTTAAAGAATTTTGGTTACTACAAAAATTCTCAGGCTGTTTGCATATATATATATACTGTTATACATTAATACAGTATTATTATTAGATATTTATTTGCTAGGCTGTTTTACTTATTTTTAACAACTATGCTAGATTACTTACAAAACTTTTACTGAATGTTAGACAAAGCTAAGCTTTTAAGCATTTTATTCTTAAAAGATTTAGCAGATAACATTGACTTAAATGACCTTAGGTAAACTTAGGCAACTGATAACAACAAGGACATGCCCGCCTCAGCTAAACTCAAATTAGCTTTCATGCTTAACATTTTTTACTAGATTCTCTGGAAGTTCTAGAATGCTCAATCTTCACAAGCGCTTGTTTTTAAATAAAATATTTTTCATTTATACACTTAGACACACAAACGTACAAACTGAGATACAACGACTACAGTCAGCAACACTTTTCATATAAAAACATATACACAGATAGACAAACTGATACAAAGACTTGAGTCACTGATATCCAATTGCCGTCTCTCTTCTCAGCTTCTTGTCTGTGGCTTCTGGAACTAGAGGGTGGGAGGAGCGTGTTCCGGTGGGGGAAGAGGGTGGTGAAGCGGAAGGAGAGGGGGAGGGGGTGGTGCAGCCACCGGAAGAGGAGAGCAGGACAAGGGCATGGTTGAGAATGCAGGACTTTAAGATGGAGGCGACATGTGGGAAGACAAAGGACTTAAAAGATGGTGGTGGAGAGACAGGGAGGGGATTGTGAGCTGAGGGAGGCAGGCGACTGAGGTTTTCTGGCGGATCTGAAAAGGACGGACTGAGCAGAGTAAGAGGCTGACAATCTTTAACTGGAGATCGGGCTAGGAGAACCTGAGTTATAGAACACTTAACATAAAGGTTTTGACGGGAGTGCAAAGTCCAAAAAGCCTGCACATATGGGATTTCACTCTACTTTCCGCTCCGGTGGCAATAATTAGTTAAGTCGGTGAGGAGGCTAAAATCAAAAGTTCCCTCAGGGTGCCAGCGAGATTGGTTGTCCAAGGGATACTGAGGCCCGGCCTCAGAGCAAAGAAAGACTAGCTTCCATTTGCGGACTTCCCGGGACAAATATAGAGTGGCCAGATTAGAAATGAGACACCACAGTGGGGTCTGAGCCTCTGCTTTCATGGGCTAGTTTCCCATGTCTGCATTTACTTCCCAAAAAAATCCCGCTGAGAGGAGAGCACCCATTGTCCCAAGCCCACCAAGTCAGGGGAGACGGCCTGGGAGCCTGGGTGAGAGACGTCTCCCCCACCGCAGGGCCAGGGGTGAGTATCCCAGATACTCACAATGGATGGGCTGAATGCCTGGACCTGGACGTAGCTAAGATTTCGGACGGACCAGGTGAAAGGAAGTTAGGAAGGGAAGCAGACCAGGGGAAACTGAGGGACTCACCAGAAAATAGTCCACGCAGCGGAGAGCAGGCTGAGGTCCCGGGTCAGGGAAGGAGGGGGGCGGGGCCGCCGGTGGCCAGTCGGGGCCTCGCACTCACACTCCTCCCGGGTTTCGGCACCATATGTAAGATAAATTCTAGCCGAAATAAGCAGGCAAAGAGAGGCAACAAAGGGCCAGGTAATTTATTTAAATACCCCTGGGTGAGGTTCTGTAGCCTTATTGTCAGAGGCCAGAGAAGTCACACCCGGTCAGGGAGGTGGGGGCTTATAAGGGATTAGGAGGGGGAGGAGTGGGTAAGCTATCCTAGGGGGCATGGAGAGGTATGATTGGCTAAAGGTGACATAATAGTCAACTAGAAACTTTTTTCCTTCCAAGAGGGAGGAGGCTGACATCCGGGTCTTAGTTGGCACATCAGGATGGAATTCAGGGAGAGCTGTCCCCTTTCCATATATGGCACGGACTTTGGGGTCTGGTCTGTTCTCCCCCTATGGCATCTCTCTGTTCTGTTTGCATGTCCTTGTTTTTCCTTTCTCCAGCCTAACACCCTTTTTTCCTCTCTTCTTGACTGCCTTCCTCTCTTCTTCCATGAAATAATCACTGAGCACTCACTGAGCCATCTCAGAAGGTGCATGCCTTGCACAGCAGGGCCTCAGTGGTTGTTGACAGAATCAGTTTTATTGGGGGAAATAACAGTGCCTAAATGAGACTAGTCACTGAGGGGCCTAGGAAGAGAATTGGGACTTGTACCTTGGTGTTTTCTGAAGATTAGGGTTCACATCTTGATTCACTATTGCTGTTGGTACCCTTCTAAAGATACTTTTAAATGTCCAGTTGCATGTTTGTTAAATGCTACTCCGTGCACATAGTGAGAAATACAAGCATTGGAAGTGTATAGGGTGAATGTTTTTCCATGAAATTATCCCCCTTTTACTGTTGCTAGGTGAGACATAAATGTAAAAACCTGAAACTACAAAGAAAGGCTCTGAAAGTCACTTCACAATTTTGTTCTGCTGAAACAAATGGCAGCAGGAGGCCAGTCAGCCCCACAAGTGTGTGGGAGCTGAGAACGGTACACTTACTTTCAGGTCCTACTTCCAAGCCTGGCCCCAGTGGATATTTCACCTCCACCAGGTGTCTGTGCAGTGTGGGCCTGCATCAGAAACATGCATCCATCCCCCTGACGTTCCCAGCCCCTCCCGTTCCTCTGGAACTTCCACAGGCTCACTTCCTGTACTTCATCTGTCCATGTGGGGCTCCTGCAGTCTCTTCTCGGGTGTACTGTCCCAGCCGTATTCTCACTGCCAGGATGGGCTTAACCTGCCAAAGCTACCCTGCCAGTTCCTCCGCTGTGATCTTACTTCTTGGAATCTCTGTGTGTGATTCGAAGGCAACTGATTTGGACACATCCAAACTAAGGATCTTTCCTATACCCCTGACTGCCCACCAGATCCCTATCTTAGGAATGGTCCCACTGCCTGTATGAGTATTATGCCTCACATCCAGTTCATACAATTCATTTCAGAAGCCAAAGGCTAATATCTCAACCTGGATGGATACAGTTGCATCTATTCCTGCCCCTCTCCAGATCATTTGCTTCCCAGCTAAAGGCATCTTCTCAAAACACCAATCTGTTACCACTCCTTTGTTAAAAGAACCCTTTTAATAGCTTCTCATTTGTAGGCCCAAATCCTTAGCTAACAACATATAACCTATAAGGCCTCCAGTTTGATTCTGGGACATACTCATTTTAGAACTCTGTGTTCTGCCATGCTAGCTTTCTGACAAGTTTCTGTAACAAGCTAAACTACTTACTGTCCTAGGGCCTTCGTTTATTACATCCTTTCTGCCTGCACCACTCCCCACCCTTCAGAGTGCTGACTGCCTGGATTTGGATCTAGGCTCTGCCACTGAACCAGTTGTGTAATCTTTAACTTCTGTAGGCATCAGTTCCCTATTCCCAGTAAAACAGGGGAAATAATAGTACCTATCTGATTGGGCGTGATTTAATTTGATTAGCCCTGATTGGGCTATGATAAGGATTAAGTTAAACTGTATACCTAATCTCATCCCTAATACAGTGCATACCACGTATGTAGTACTTCTTCAATGCATGTTAGGTATACATATATTTCCTTCTGTGTGTCCAACAAGCAGAGTGCTTTGTATATAATAGATGGCCTGATAAACATTTGTTGACTGAATAAATGGGTGAATGAGTGTATGAAAGATGAGATCTGGCCTTCCCTTTATTGTCATGGTAGAACCAAAGTGTTCCTATGTAAGAACGATAGCAACCACCCAGGGTGTATGACAGCCTGGAGAGGGGAAGACAAGGCTGCACAGCAAAAGAATAAACAGGAAAGCATGGCTTATGTAATGACAAGGAGGGAAAAGACAGCACAATGAAGAGCCTATGTCTTGTGTTAGCACAGAGATGACAGACCAGAAGCCCACCAGCTGTGATCTATAGGAGTCTGGGTGAGGGTGGGAGGCAAGGTGGGGACACAGTAGTGTGCCTGATGCTGGGTGCTAAAGATGCCAAGCACAGCTGGTTCAAGGTGCAATTAAGTAAAGGACACTACGCTGGAATGCCCCAGGAAGATCCCCTGTGGCCGCTATCGAGCTGCACCTAGACCTTGACATTTTCAGGCATACACAGCCTATTTGCAACATCACCAGTAACCAAAGGAAGTGGGCAACCTCCTTCTGCTAGGACCATTATATAGACAAGCCTATCCTTTTAGAAAGCAATGAGGCATTGTGCACCAAAAACCTTAAAAAGATCTGTATCCTTTGGCCTGGTAATTCCAGTTCTAGGAATCCTTTCTACAGAGAGTCAGAACTGCAGAGCTTTATGAATAAGCATATTCTTAGCAGCACTATTTTTGACAATGAAAACTGATGTGGTACATTGATACAGTGGAGTATTGGGTGGCTATTCAAATTGAAGGTTTCCAAAGAATGTTTGATATTCTACAAACCTACTGCATGACACTGGGTAAAGCTTACAGTATAATGCTGAGCTTAAGAGAATCCAAATATGTATCTACACAGAGCTTCTAGAGGCAGTTCTTCATTCAAGACAGGTAGAAACTACTTCCCTGCATTAGTAGCTAGACAGAGGGAAATCAGATAGGAAATCCTCCTACAAGCTTCCCCAGGTCTTACCTGAATTCTTTTAAAAGGGCTCTCTTTATGTACTGAAGCTGTCAGGCCACCAGGGCTGGCCTGTCATTCCACTGTGCCTCAGTTTCCTTATCTGTCAAATGAGAGTGAACTATATTATTATGGCCTAAGGCTTCTACAAAGAGGCAATGTAGGCACAATCTCTGTAACATTTGGTATTTTCAAGCTTTCTTTTTATTGGCCCCATTTGGGAAAGGAGCAATAAGCCATTAAGCATTTGAATTGGAAAACTCAAGAAATGGCTAGCAGCCTCCAATGGAGCAATTGAGGCAGAGAGAGCAGCACGGAATGAGGCTCACAGTTTGTTGGCGGTGGGGGTGGGGAGATAGGCAACATGTCAGATTCTGAGGACTACGATCACCTCTCCCAGGGACCGCCAACAGATGCCTCTGGGCCAGCAGATGGCCGCGACACCGCTCCTGGTTGCGTCCCCAGGGAGCCAGTGGCCGCCTGGGGTTCCACCTCACGCTCGCTCTCCGGTCTCGAGTGGGAGTTGATCCGGTCTCTGCCGAGTAGCTGAGACGGTGCCTCCAGCCAGCCTGGGGTGGGGTGGGTTGCCAGGACTAGGGAGGGGCAGCGCAGTCCCCTCCCTGGCTCAATAACTGCCCTTGGGGAGGTTACTAGGTGAGGGGACGCCAAAGGTCACCGCGGCGAAGACCTCGGAGGGACTGAGGGGCTCTTCGAAGTCTCTCAAGCCTAACCAGAGCTCTAAATCGGAGGGCATTTAATTGGCCTTGTAATTTCCTATCGATCCCGAATTCCACACTTGGAAGAAGGGCGCCTGGGCGAAAGGGGGATGGAGACGCCACGACCCCAGTCCGCGCCCCCAACACCCCTCGGGATCCTGGGAAGGCCAGCCTTCCCCAAGCCCCAGCAGAGGGCGGGGGTCCCGCCAGCTTCCCCCGGCTCTCTCCGCCTGGCTCGCCGCCTAGGTTCTCTGCACACGGCGAGGCCCGGGCTGGGGGAACGGGTGAGGACGCCCAGGGCGAGCGAGTGCAGCCGGCCGGCTCTTCTTCCAACGTGACGGCCTTGAGGGAGGCCAAGAAGCGGGAGGATTTGGAGAGAAGCAGAATCAACATTTTAAAAGTAACTTTTTCCCCTTGTCCTTCGAAAAATTGATTCATCCAGCCACCTAGATATAGCCAATATCCCGGTCTTCGGTCATCCAAATTATATCTATACTTTTTCTTATCAAACAGAAACTGTCTTGTAAACTGCGCCCCGGAGCCGTTCAACTATGCAGTGACCATTCTCTGTTGATCATAGTATTCTTCTGTAAAATGACTTGAAACGTGCGCATTAAATCCCACTGAAAGGATGTGCCATGATTAAGAATCAATAGCGTACTGTTGGTCGTTTAGGGAGGTAACAATTTTTTAATATTACAAATAGCTGTGCAAAACATCCCTGTAGATCAATCAATATTGGCCTACATCTCGGATTTTTTTCATTCGAGTCAATTTCTAGACGCAAATGGGACCAAACGTGAAAAGGAATGGAAAGGTTTAGGTGGTCAGGTGCGCTGACGACAGCACAGTGGCAGAGATTCAACAGTAGCTTCTGGTATTCCGTTCTTGATTTACCCTTAGGCTAGCCCCCCAGCCCCCCAGCCACCCAATAGCTGTTATTCCGAGCTGCCCTGGATAAACCTCCTGCACTGCCAGAGGGTTCCGGGGTGCGCAGGACCGACGGAGAGACTCGGTATCGGGGGAGTGGCGGTGGGCGTGCTGGACGGAGCGCGAGAGGCCCTGGCGGAGACCAGGTTTAGTTAATGGCTGGACGTCCCTCCCAGGTGACATCCAGGACCCGGCCCACCCCATCCCCCGCGCGTGGGCATGGAGGGGGGTCGTGACAATGGCCGCGACGACAGGTGGCCGTCTTCTGGGCCTCAGGCCGTGGGGTGCGCAATCTCCCCTCTTCCTCCCTTCTCCTCTCCCTGCCTAACCCCTCACTTGGGACCCCTAGCTCTCCTCGCACCCGCGGCTGCCGGAGTCCCCGCCTCCGGGTGAGTGGGAAGCCCAGCCGCCGCGACGGGGCGGGCCTTGCGAACGCGGCTGCCGGCGCGCGTCCTGCAGAGCGAAGCGGGCGCGGGCTGCCGCCCTCCCCGCACTGCCCCGGGCACCCCGGAACTGGAGCTCCCGCGGGCTCCCGGGCCAGCCGGCGCGCCACCCTTCCTGGAGGCTGGGCCAGCTCTCCTCTAACTTTTGGGACCCACCCAGGTAATCGCCGAGAGACGGGTCCTTTGAGGAAAAGGGTCTAAGTCGGGTCTCTCTACCCGCACAGTGAAATGCCGCGACTGGTTTCTGTTGGTGCTCTTTTTTCTTTTTTTCTGGGAAGGTCCCAGACCTAAGAGAGAGCTTTCTGGTGAGGCAAGGCTGAAGCAAAGCGTCAAAGCGGACAGGCAGCCTTTTCTTCCATTCTTGCCTTTCTGTTTCTGTAGCTGGTCAAGGAGTGAAGAGGTGAATGAAGCCTTAAGTGCAAGCTTGATGCAGACCCCTCACTTGGCATTTTGTGAAGTGTTCCCATCATTCACTTTGCCTAAGTCTGATTCCCCTGTATATACTGTCCACTACTGTGTCAGCTTGAATGTGACGGACTACCCCTTACACTTGTTATGTTAGTTCCATGAGAGATGAATATTGTTTAATACATATTGTTATATACTGTACATATCTTTTAAATATATAACCTGTCTACTTTTATGGTATGGTTTGGCCAAGAGATAAAAGAGGAGTAAAACTGCAACAATTGTGTAGAGGGCAATAGGCTGTCTTTCATGCTCACTACTATTTGAACTATCATCATTGGGAGTGTCTCCTGCATACTGTGGGGGGACAACATACAGGTAGATAATTTCCTTTACCTGGATCACTGTGTTTCACCTGCTAAATTCCACATCATTTAAGTCTCAGCTTGATTTTCACTCCTCTGGGAAACTTGTTCTGACCTTTGTTCACAAATTAGAAAACATAAATCCTCAGCAATCTCACTGTTGAATGGATTAATTTAAATGGATTATTTCTCTCTGATGGTCTACAGTCCTTTGGAAGCGAGGGAGTAGGAGTCATGGGAAGTGTACCAGATGTGTATCTGGGAGTTTATGATATTCTCCCACTCTATTAATGATGTATATTACAGGACCACACTCTTTTCCATATTATTTTGATTTTGCCAGCATTACAATTTCTGTACCTCAGATGCAGACTTGGGTTGTTCTAGATTTCTGGGTTACTTTGATTTTGCCAACTGCAGAACCTCTAAAATACCAGCACTTCAAGATGCTAGATTAGGTTAGTTGTTTTTTTTTTAACTGTATCATTTACATGGATTCTCAGAATGAATTTTGGCTCTGTGTTATACTTGGGACCCATCCTTCCTCAGCATAAAGGTGGAAGTCACTATAGAGTTCTTGAGCTGGGTTAGCCACCCTTTGTTAAACTTTTGTCATTGTGCATAATAGAGGTATGAACTGGATTTGAACCAGGACGAGGGAAGGGAGGCATGATTTGGGGGCAGTGTACCTGGTGGATTGCAGAGAGACATAAGCAGTTATAAAATTATGAATGCATGAGATAATAAAGGTTTTCAACTACTGGCGGTGAAAATGGCAAACAGTTAATTGGAAAATGAATATCTGCTTCTAAAGGTGCTTGTTAAGTGGAGTCTGTGTGTTTGGAGTAGGGATGGAAGAAATGGAGAGAAGAAGGTTTAGTAGAGATTTCAGTATATTTAAAACTACCAATATTCTCATCATTATTGGAAATATTTCTTCATAGAAATTCAAGAAATCCAAAAGATGTTTCAATGGTTTGATCTGACCTGTAAGTTTCACTTATAAATGTGTTCCAAATAAATTACCAAAATATCTTAAAAAAAAAAAAGGGAAGAAAGTATGCCAGATGTGTAAGTAGCATGAACATGAACTATGCATCCATACACAACTAGTAAGCTAGTGTGAACCAGGATTGGGGCAAGATGCAGTTGGAACACAGGAAAGCTTTATGGAGGGCATACATTGTGAACAGAATTTTCAAGAAGTGGGAGGACAACAGTTAAGAAAGGGACAAGGTCTCATTAGGCTAGCATTCTAGAAACATGGATTCAAAATGTGGGAAACCATGAAACATAAAAGAGAAGCCAAGCAGTTTATAAAATCTAAGGGTTAATTTTGCCTTTATTGTCATATTTCTGGAAGCAAGAGTGATAAAGACATTTTGGTAAGTACTATATATGCTAGCACTAAAATGTAAATTCAGAAGGAAGCATGTACTTCATTTGCTTGGTCTGCAAAGACTTGAGGAAACAGCAGTTTGAACCCAAATGTTTAAATCTCCCTCATACACCTTTACTAAAATGATACTAAAAGTCTTTAAAGGAGCAGAAGTCATAAGAAGGGAAAAGGAATCTAGAAGATGAGCTCTTTTGACAAAATTTGGGAAACTGGAAAGCAAATGGTCAAGTACTGATTTAGCCAACTCTCAAGAGTCAGTGAAGGAATTTGACAAGAAGCATGATGCCTAATACCACAGGCCCCAGGAGGCTCAGGAAGTGAGACCTCAAGTTCTTCAGATGAAGCGTGTCTATAAACAGTGTGGGTGGGGAGGAAGTTAGGAGTATTGGTAGAAAGTTTTATAAGAAGCAATTAGACATTCAGATCTTATCCCAACTTGTACATCTAGGACCCCCTGAGGATGGGTGGGACATGCCAAACTGAACAGTTACATCCTGAATAAGGATCACTGACATAGAAAAAGCCTCCAGGATGGTAGAGATCAAAATAAGAAGAAAAAAATGAACTAGGAGGAAAGACAGACTATGTATGGAGCAGGAAAAAACTTAAAAAATATCTCAGACCTTCAGAGATATATGAGAAGATCTTGCATTCATGGAACAAGAACAAGGGGCTCTAAAAAGAAACCCAGAGGACAAGAACCTCTTGGAAATTAAAAATATGTTAGCAAAATAATAGAGCAGTTGGATAAGTAGAAGAGGAAATTACCTAGAAAATAGAATGGAGACAAGTAAGTGGAAGATGGGAGAGAGGAAAACTAGAAGTTCAATCTAGGAGATCCCAAATCCAAATAGAAATTAGAAGTCTCTTCCAACTTTACCTCATAAGCACCCTTTCCTAAAAAGCTTCTGCAGGATGTTTCACTAAAAGAAAGGCAAAAACCAAGAAAAAGGAAATCATAGGATTCTGGAAGCAGAGGGCACAGCATAGATGTTCGTATTCTGTAATAATGGCAAGAGAAGTCACAGGATGACAGTGGTGCCAGAGGACAGAAGGCAACCAGTCCAAACCTGAGCAGGATGGAGGCCACCAGAAGAGATACTTCTAAAGGAATGGGGAAGAGATGAGAAAGAAACCCATAGAAAACTAAGCAAGCAATCAACCAAAAAGGCAGATAATTATTAACTCAAGGATAGAAAGAAATGATACAAGAAAGATAAGTATACTTAGCCAGTACACTATTTAGCTCAGCTGGGAATAATATTTACAACCATAATAACAATGGATAATATTGGTTAAACTGAATATATTGTGAGGGTAGGGGAGCAAATGATACAGGTAAGACCTGGGAGGTAAGAGAGACTTCTCCAGGTGAAACTTTGTTTTCAGTCTTTCATCAGGCAAAGTTCTAACAGGAAACAGGGCTGTTTGAAGAAAGTTTAATAAAGAACTACTAACGAAGGTGTGGTACCTTTGCCCTCACTAGGTCTCAAGGGGAGGAGCTGCAGTGACACATAGGGGAGTAGACACCTGATTTTATGCACCGCTCTCCTCTGACATCTGTCAGTGTTGAAGACACGAGAGGATGTGAGGAAAATGGAAGTTCCTATGGCCAGGATCCTCACCTGAACCTAAACTACTTGGTGATGTAACTGACCTGCTGCTAGGCTACTGCTTCCACACCTGTAGGCAATAAGTCATTACTGACTGAGTCATGATATAAAGAGCTCTTTCCAGTTCTCTGAGCAGAGGCAGAGATGGAGGAGAATTACAGACCTGCAGACTGCTGGATGCAGACATGATTCTTGTGCTGGACCTACCGCCTAGAGAATAAAGCTGGGTATAAACCTTTTTACCTCAAGAACATTCCATTGTCATTTCTCAGTCTCACTGAATCCATAGTACACTTGCCCAGGGCTGAAACCCTCAGGCAAGACAGAGAGAGAGGATCAGGAGCTCATTGGCACCATCTCTAGGGTCATTTTCTCCAGGCCCAAGCAGTGTGGAGAAGAGAGAGAGTAAATGTGAAAAGCTAGCAGAAGATACTCTGCACACTAATAAAGTCATTTAAGATTGTGATATTTCCTCTATCACTTTGGCCACTATCTTAATTTCTGACTAGCTTGCAATTCCCCCCTTAAATCAATAATTTTTTGGAACATTAGGTTAAAAATTCCATGGAAGAGAGAAAACAGTAAGTCTGATAATGATTTCTACCATTTCTGTGAGCATTTCCAAAATTATGTTAATATAATTTTGTTCCTTTCTCCCTTTCTGTTCTTATCACTGGGAGGGGAGGAGTGGTGAGGGGTCTGAGAGGCAGGGCAGTGCCCTGGTGAGGATGTCACTCCAGGAGCACAGGCAGTTTCTACATCCAGAATTCTAGAGCAGCTAAACTGGACTGAGCGTGCTCATTTTGATTAGCTCACTTTTATGTGTTTGTTACTATTTTTAATTTTGAAAGGATCCCATGTTTGTTTGAGTGTTCTCAAGTGAACATTATACAAGAAAAATTCACACTCTGGTGCCCTTTTATGGTTTTATAATGTGCAATGTGGACACCAAGTGAAATTTAGACAATAATAAGTAAATTGATTAGAAACATGTCTGTAAACAGGGTAAAAAATTATATTAATATCTTTTAGTTCAAGCTATAAATTGAGCAAAATCATATACATCCTTCCAATATAGTCATTGGGTATTTGGGTGATTGTAGTCAATTGGGTATTTATTTTTATTGCATTACTAAAAGAGCTGGTAATTGATCTATTTAATAGTTTAGTTTTCATACTCAGCATCATCTTAATCTACTTGCTTGCCTTGCTACAAGAGGGGTTTGGTATCCTGCTTTTACAGTATGTCCTTGAATAACTTGCTATGATTTGCCCTATGGTATTTTGGCACATTTCCTCAAATTCCAAATTGTATTCTTTCCCATCTGTTTTGGGAAATGTCCCTTCATTCGAGACATTTTCCTTTTAAAAATCACAACCTCTATACTGAAATATGTTCAGTCTGCAGTCTTACTGAGCAATTTAGTTTACTGAACAAGAAATTCTAAATTATTGAAAATATTTTACCTAAAAGAATTTGAGACAAAGAGTTGCTGAACTATCATCTGAGGTAGTTTGGTGAAGATCATCATTGAAACTTTTTTTTTTGGCGTGGGGCATAAATTTTGAGAGAACATGTAATCTTGACCATTTTTTCATCAATCATCTGGTGCACATTTCTAGTTATGTTTCCCTGCAGTGTCTCTCAGCAAACATTGGGTACTGATTGAACGTTTGCTTTCACTCATGCAAAAGGCTTCTTACTAGAAATTGATTTGTTGATTTTTGAAATGCCTCTTAGAATAAGAATCCCCATTAAATTTCATATTGGAAAAAGAAATAATATGTATGATTGACATCACCAGGAATGTCTGTGTGCTGCTTATGTACAATTTTTTGTATCATTATATTGAACATGCCTCATTTTGAGAGTATGACCTTGAGGTGTCATTGCTTTAGAAAACCGGAACTGGTTAGGGCATCCATTAATGTCCTAGAACAAATGCTATAACAGAATCCCCAAGGGAGACAGTGATTGTACTGGTCTCTGGACACAGGAATCCATTTGTTTGAGCATATGCTGAGTCTGATGAGCTGTAAACTGAAGTTAATTTCTGTGCCAGACCAAACTAGGTGAAAGGCCGAGCAACTGGATAAGATGAAGGCTCCATAACCTTCAGAAGGAAAAATAACTGCATTTTTTCAGATATTGTCACACATTTTTTTAGTTTATTTGACAAGGCCCATGTAGAGCAATAAAGAGGACCGTAATCTAAGTAGGGGCACCAAAGCAGTGCCTAGGAGGCTCTCATTGTGCAATCTTCAATTTCAGGTGGTACTTTAAGCAGAGTAACGGAAAGAGGACAGTACCTTACTGCTAAAAGCATCCTGTAAGTGAAAAAGCTATTAATACTGTGTATTTCAGTTCTTGTAGTTCAAAGTTTTTAAACAGAAAAATTGGAATGTTCTAGCTCCCATTTGGGGTACCTGATTTTTAAAGCAAGAACAGTAAAGCATTTTTGTCTTATATTTACTACTAAGAATTATTTTTGTTGAAGTTTTGGGGTATTTTTCTGAATGAAATTCTCTGTAAGTTAGTAATAGTATTTCGATTATTTTCCATATAAAAATTTCCCCTGCTATTTAGAGTTGCTCTGATGCTTTCAAACACAGCATACACTATATTAGAAGCGAAGCCTTTATTTTTATTCTACCTCCCACCCCTTTGTATCAGTTGTCTTCTAAGAAAAGTATTACCCTTATAATGCTGCCTGGTATGATAATTAGGCTTGATATTTAAGCTGGTGTTTTTTAAAGTCTACCTATATTTACGTATTGACGAACCTATCTCCTGTTTCCTAACAGAAGGATGGTATAATAAATTAAAAGCATAAACCTTAGATATAATTAATGTAGGATTTGCAGCAGCAAACTTCTCTGAACTCAGTTTTCTATTTGTAAAGTGAGAATAATAATTCCTATCACATAGGCTTTTTGTGTGGATTAAAGAAGATATCTTACAAGTACTTAAAAAAAGATCTGGTTCAAATATAGTAGCATCTTTTTCACTAATTGTGTATTATTTAAGTACTTTTTGAAAAAATAGGGTGGTAGTTTATTTTTAAAGGTTTAGACTAAATTTTTAATCTAAAATTTTCCAAGTATACCTTTAAAAGTTTGTATTTTATGTGCGAGGTCTTGTTCTAAATACTTCATGATGGGTTTTATTATCATTCCTATTGTCCAGATAAGGAAACTGAAGCACAGGGAGAAAAAGTAATTTGCCCAAGTGTAGGCGAGAACTATGAATCTTACACAGACATATCACTGCAGAAATCTTTCTATTTTTAATTTTTAAATTTTTTGACTAGGTAAGACATTCACATTATTTAAAAATAAAATAAATATAGTAAAAGATATGCAATGAAATATCTTTCCACTTCCATGAGTTTCTCCCATTCTTTTTTAAATTTTTTTATTAAGAGTTATTTTTATTTTATTATTTTTATTTTGGTATCATTAATCTACAATTACACGAGCAACATAATGTTTACTAGACTCCCTCCCATCACCAAGTCCCCCCCACATACTGTCCATCAGCATAGTAAGATGCTATAGAGTCACTACTTGTCTTCTCTGTGTTGTACAGCCCTCCCGGTGCCTCCCCCTACATTATGTGTGCTAATTGTAATGCCCCTTTTTTCCCCCTTATCCCTCCCTTCCCACCCACCCTCCCCAGTCCCTTTCCCATTGGTAACGGTTAGTCCATTCTTGGGTTCTGTGAGTCTGCTGCTGTTCTGTTCCTTCAGTTTTTTTCTTTGTTCTTATACTCCACAAATGAGTGAAATCATTTGATACTTGTCTTTTTCTGCCTGGCTTATTTCATTCACTGAGCATAATACCTTCTAACTCCATCCATGTTGTTGCAAATGGTAGAATTTGTTTTCTTCTTATGGCTGAATAATAATCCATTTTGTATATGTACCACATCTTCTTTATCCACTCATCTTCTCATGGACACTTAGGTTGCTTCCATTTCTTGGCTATTGTAAATAGTGCTGCGATAAGCATAGGGGTGCATCTGTCTTTTTCAAACTGGGCTGCTGCATTCTTAGGATAAAGTCCTAGGAGTGGAATTCCTGGGTCAAATGATATTTCTATTTTGAGTTTTTTGAGGAACCTCCATACTGCTTTCCACAATGGTTGAGTTTCTCCCATTCTTATAAGCAATTACTATTACTAGTGTTTTAGGTGTCCTTCCAAAGTTCCTTTATGCATGTAGGCAAATACAAATGTATGTCTCATTCCTTCCCCATTTTCTTCTATGTGAACTTTTTTCATTTATCAAAATATCTTCAAAGCCTTTTCCAATATCAGAACCTAGAGCATTTTCTCACTCTTTTTCAGAGCTACATAGTACTCCATTGCATGATAACAGTTTGCTTAGTCTATCCCCTCTGGATGGACTGCTGCTTCTGATCTTTGCTATCACAACTGATACAGCAACAGATAAAACAGTTTTTCCCATATTCCTTTTGCATGCAAGCACAGCTGGGTACATCCCAGATGTAACTAAATACTATTTTCATTTGTAATATTGGCAGATATTGCCGAATTGCAGTCCAAAGGGACTGTGCCAGTATGCCTACCACCTGGTAATGTAAGAGAATACCCATTCCCTCACAGCCATTCCATGTATGTTATCCAATTTGTAGATTTTGCTAATCTGATATATGAAAAATGGTATCTCAAAGTAATTCTAATTTGCACCTCTTATTATATGTGGTGTTCCATAGCCTGTAATCTTAACAGCTGTATTGTGTAGCCACAGAAGGTACTAAAGGGACCTAGCTGAAGAGAACAATTTCTAACATCTCATTAAAAATAGGTGGACCCAATGTTATTGTTTCTATTATTCTGGCCAAAATAGGATGTTATATTCCCTGGCCTACTGTAAAATTTCAGAGGTAAAATAAAGAAAGAATTAGATTCACCATCTGAGCCAAGTGGAAGGAAACATGTTACTGGCATAGCCCGATGACTCTCAAGATGCTCGAACCGAGGGGTGGCTGAGATAGTATTGATTCAATACACTTCATTGGCAATGCACCACAGAGGGATGTGTAGATTTGTTGGGATCCAGGGCTTGAATGCAGATGGCTATTCAACTACATATATTTCATTTGAATATTTAATTATGATTTATCTACATAAATTAGTAAGATTTAAGTAAAATACCTAATTTAGGGACTTACTTTTTTGTTTTGTGTACCCCAGCTGATCCCACTAAATATATATTCTTTGTACATTTTATTATACCCTTAAGACATGTTCCTTAATGTATGTAGTCTCCCCTTATTCACAGCTTGGAGGTAAATTCATTCATATGTTCCAAGACCTCTAGTGGATGCCTGAAGCCACAGATAATATTGAGCCCTATGTTGTATACTTTTTTTTCCTATACATAGATACTTTTGATAAAATTTAATTTGTGAATTAGGCACAGCAAGAGATTAACAAATGTAACTAATAATAAAGTAGAACAATCATAAAAGCATACTGTAATAAAAGTTATATGAATATGGTCTCTCAAAATATCTTACTGTACTGTCCTCACCCTTCTTGGGATGATGTGACATGATAAATTACCTATGTGATGAGATTAAGTGAGGTGAATCATGCAGGCACTGTGACCTAGCATTAGGCTACTATTGACCTTCTGGCATTAAGTTAGGACAATTATATGCTTCTAGACCATAGCTGACCATGGGTAACAGAAACCATGGAAAGCAAAACTATGGAAGAGGAAGGAATACTGTACGTCTTCCAGTGGATTGCCTTAAATCCCTCCTATGTAGAAAAATCAGAACCTGCCATTGCTTGAGTCCCTTATAAATATGCCCATCAAACTGTCACTCAGATGAGTACCTACTACAGCACCCTCTTCTATCACTATGTCACTTATACTAGTAGAAAATCCTTCTTCATACTTGGTTGGAATGTGACTTCCAGTGGCTTCTGTCCTTTGATGCATATAGAGCAAATGGAATCTCTAGTGCAAAACCATTTTTTATATATGCTGAAGCCCATATTGTGTTTTTTTCCTGAGACTTTTCTTGGCTTCTCAACCCTTAACACCTTCAACAATTTTTCAAATGGCATTTAGTTAAAATAATTTAGGAGAAGTTTGTCCATCTGTGGAGAGGAAGAGAGGCTGGAACTTTGAGAACAGTACATCATTGCTTATTCAAATATTTATTAAACATTTACTTACATGCCACCTCCTTAGGTGCTTAGGCAGGGAAAAAGTACTAGAAATGACTGACCAGTCCTCCAGAAAGTTATAATTTAAATGGGATACAATTTACAGCAGGTACAGAATATGGCTACAGCATTTATCAAAGCAGTTATATGATTAATTATCAAGATGATTGACAACCTACAGCAAATGAGCAGGTGGTTTCTTGGGAGGGAGGATCTGAGACTGGACTGGAGAGCTGTGGAAGGCTTCAAGGAGGCAGACTGTCTTTAGCAGGCTGAACTGTAAAGGTTGGATCTATGTATGTGGCAAGGAAAGCAAATGGATTTCAGGTAGACTGATGTCAGATAAATGAGCTCTTCAGATGCCAAGATAAAAAATTAGGATTTTTATCCTGAAGGAAAGGGAGAAACACTGGAGGCTTTTGGAAATAAAATAAATTAAAAAGCATTGGACTGGAGAACTATAAACCAAGTCTTTTAAAATAAAGATCAGCTCTGAAGCTGGACAGTGGTCAAACCCAGAGGGTGGTCCATCTCTCTCCTATTCCCCACAGTGGCCATTCTAAACCCTTACCACTTTTCTCAGGTCCTTCTCTACATTTCTGTTCTTATTTCATGGGACAGAGAACTTCACCTCCTTTTTATCCCCTAGGAAAAGAGGGGGGACCAGTTTCTACCACCATACTTCCTGCAAACCTTACATTAGGATGTAGTAAGACACAGCACTGGCATATAGTAGGTAGTCAATAAAGCAGATGCTTAATGACTGATGGAAAGAGCATAGACTTTGGAATAAGTTCTGGAATGAAAGCCCAGTATCTATTCTAGGTTCCCTAGAAAACAGAGCCTGAGGCAAGGCTTAAGTGCTGCTCCTTTATAGAGAGGAGGAATCTAGGACAATAAGAGTGAGGGAAAAAGAGTCTGGAAAGGATGGGAAGAAAATACAAGGTGGTGTATGTCTTGATCCGTACCTTATGCAATCACACAGACTCAGCCACAGGCACTTTTCTAGAAAGACTATACAGAAGCATTTCGTATAAAGTATCTCAGAAGGGGAAATGGAGAGGACTTCACCTGTTGCCCATGAGAAGTTAACTTCCTCACCTCTGGGCTGTGTCCCTTGCCCTTCGGATAGCCACTGGGGAGGCTCTGCAGCCAGATGCTTCTGATGAGTTTGGAAGTTGTGGGAGGAGCCAGTGAGTCTCGTGGCCTCAAGTGGAACATGTGGCCAAGGACTCTAGGGTCAGGCACGGCCCACGTGAGCTGAGGCAGCAGGAAGAGGTGCCCGATGGACCAGCGGCTCTCCTTTCTTTACCTTCTCTGATGGTGAGGAGGTCACTAAACCTCTTTTTGTTCACGTTCACTATCTTTAAAGTAGGGATGATATCTATCGTTTAGAATTAGTGTGGAAATTAAATAAAACTATGATAATCATAATGATAAATAGCATATGATAATAGCATCTAACATTTCCTGAGCATGTACTATGCCCCAGGCATGGTGATAAGCAACTTTACATTAATTAACTTAGTAACCTAAACAATAATCCATGCTGTGTTATCAGTTTTTCCATCAACAGATAAGGAAACAAAGGTTAAAAAAGGTCACAGAATCTACCTACCACTTCAGCATTTTATTAAAAATAATAATAATAAAGAGAGAAATGTGGTATCCACATATAAATCAAGTATAAAAATCAAATGAGTATTCATATTTGAACTGACTGTTTATAGTTCATAATGCATGAGCAAAACCGAAAGTTTCTGTGATGACTGCCCTTGTACTGTTCACTATGTAACTTATTCATTATGTAAGAATTTGTTCTCCATGTAAGAACTTGTTTGTTATGCCTCAGAAGATTGGAGACTGACGAAAATTAGGCTTGGGGTGGATTAATGATTGTGCATTGAGCATTGACTCCCCTATACAGAATTTTATTGTTGTTAACAACCATTTGATCAATAAATATGAGAGATGCCCTCACACACACAAAAAAAAAGTACACACTTCCAATTGTAAAATAAATAAGTAACCGGGATGTAATGTATAGCATAAGGAATATAGTCACTATATTGTAACAACTTGGTATGGTGATAGCTGGTACCTAGAATTATCATGTATATAAATGTTGAATCACTGTGTTGTACACCTGAAACTAATGTAATACTGTGTCAACAACCCTTCAATAAAAAATAATTATCTAAAAAAATAAAAAATAAAAAAGGTCACAGAGCTAGGGAGCAGGAGAGCCCAAATGTGAATCAAAGCCTGAGTGACTAAAAGGTGTGAACACATAATTATTATCTGCATGCTTTGTTGCCATTTGTTCATTCATTCATTCTTTCACCAATATTATTTGAGAACCTGCTATGTGTCCGATATGTTCAAGATACGTGGGACACATGAGTGGGCAAAACCCAAATCCCTCCTCTCATAGAGCTTAGATTCCCACGGCCGGGAGCAGGGAGACATTCACAGGGGACAATGGCAAATAAGGACATGTAGAGTGTCAGAAAATAGGTGCTGTGGAGAAAAGGAAAGTCCAGCAGGGTCAGGGAGACTGGGAGTGAGGACAGGTGGTAATTTGCTAGAGGGTGTTCAGCACAGGCCTCACCATGAGGTTAAGGGAGTCCTGGGTGGGTATCTGGGGAGGAACCTTCCAGTCTGAAGAGCAGGCAGTTTAAAAGTCTTTAGAGAAAAATGTGTCTATAATAGAGAGACAGCAAGGGGGCCAGCCGGCTGGAGCAAAGGAAGGAGAGAGGGGGATAGGAGGAGTGGGAGCTGGTGGGTTGGAGGCTGCAGACCACATCGTCTTGTAGGATGTTGGGGCCTTTGGAAGGGTTTAGCTTCCACGTTGAGAAATGCATGCTTTGTTTTAATGCTATATAAGGTGAAAGCACTTACTGCATTTATTGTAATTGCAATCTTCTCATTCTGTCTTCTATCCTCAGTACAGCACAGCACCTGCTCTTGCTAAGATCATTGGTAAACTCCTAGCTGGCAGATGCACATACACTTTAAAAATCTTATCAGCTCTCTGCTGCACTTAGTTTTTCCTTGACATTTAGACAAAACATATTTCTTTATATTTGAGATGTTATATGTAACACATTAACTGTAAATTGATCATAAGCTGCACTCCTGTGTTAAAAAATTTTTAATATGTAATTAGAGTCAAAATGAGGAAACATTGTATAGACTGAGACCTTGCAGATCAAAACAGTGTTCTTGATTCCAGACACAGCTGGTTTGAGCTTTGCATTAACTGTGTGGCTTTAGGTAAGTTACTAATTATTTTTGAGTTTCATTTTTCTCATCTTTAAAAATCTTCTAAAGATTATTGTGTGGTTTATTGTTATACCCACTCTGCAGATGGGCAAACAAATCCAGGGTGATTAAGGAACCAACTTTATATCTCTCTTCTGAACAAATATAAATATTTGTCTGCACCTGTGAACACTGGGGAACTTAAGGATCATCCATGCTTTTCTAGAGGGCCATCCCAGCTCTGCAGAGGTGGGTGAAGGCAGCAACAGCTCTCAGGACCAGGATTTTCTTTCAGAGTAATTTTAGGTCCACTCTAACTTACAGTAAAAGGTCACTTGAATCCCTGAAGTCTACAACTCTCTAAAATCTTGGCTATAATAATGTTAGTATGGTCTAAAAAACGTAAAGAACAGGTATAGCCAAACATCCATCTTACCTATTGGAAAAATATTGGAATATATGAATATCTGTAAAACTAGTTTTGACTCGTACATCTTCTTTGTGCATTCTTAAGACTAGTAAAGTTTATATTAATGTAACTGGGGTGACATTAAAATTATAAATTATGAAGCAGTTATGAGTTGGAAGTAAGTAGAAATTAACGAAGAAGAAAATAAAAGCTGACACATAAATAAAATTAAAATCTGGTTATTTGGAAAAAACCAACAGATAGATAAGTCTGAACAAAATAAGGATAAAGACAAAATACCATAACCATTACGAGTAATAAAGTAACCACGAATCCTGAAAACATGAAAAAACATGACAGTATTATATAAAATACTAATACATCTGAAAATATGTACCAGTGAATGTGAAAATATTTTTTGAGTACATTCTATGTATATATAAATTACCAAAATTGTTTTAAGAAGAGGTTGAAAACTTGATAGGTCAATAACCCTAGGAGGAATTGATTATGTTGCCAAAGATTTCCTAAAAAATTATCAAGACCCATTGGTTTTATGGGTGATATGAGTCTATGCAACCTTAAAGGAATTGATGATTCCTGTCGTTTAAATGGTCTAAAGCATAGGAAAGATTGGAAAAGTTCCCTAAGTCCTGACAGAAAAGACATAAATGATCTGGAAGTTTGATATTTGTGAAGATCTACTTGGAAAATAATAGCATAATAGCATATTCTATCTACATTACTGAGTTTCTTAAATAATGAGATATGAAACAATTTTATCATGGTGACATGAGCAAAAATAGTGCAGAGAGCTCAGTTTGTGCCATGCAGGTAAAAAGCAGTCCTTAGCACAAGATGGGACAGAGGATGAAGCCAACCTCCCCTGTCATGGGGGCCCTGCTTCCCTTCCTAGATCATGTACCTGTGAAAACTTCCTGTTTACAGAAGATAGGGGCAACCACTGTACACCTTGAGCTTAAATTCTATGTGCCTCCATCCAAAGTTGATTTAATATCTGAATGAAGTGGTACAATTTCTTCCTTCCCTCCTGCTTGCTATCTTTCTTTCCCCACATTAAAAAAACAAAAATCTTGTAATCCACACTTTATTGTGAATTATACTCTTCATTAGTAAATAAAATACCTATAAGCATGCATAAAATTGATTTTTCTTGATCAGAGGTTTTCATTTTATTTATTTATTTTTCTTTATTTCTTTTTAAATTTTATTTGTTATCATTAATCTACAATTACATGAAGGACATTATGTTTACTAGGCACCCCCCTTCACCAAGTCCCCCCCACATCCCCGTTCACAGTCACTATCCATCAACATAGTAAGATGCTGTAAAATCACTACTTGTCTTCTCTGTGTTGCACAGCCCTCCCTGTGCCCCCCACACACTATACATGCTAATTGTAATGCCCCCTTTCTTTTTTTCCCACCCTTATTCCTCCCTTCCCACCCGTCCTCCCCAGTCCCTTTCCCTTTGGTAACTATTAGACCATTCTTGGGTTCTGTGCTTCTGCTGCTGTTTTGTTCCTTCAGTTTTCTTTTGTTCTTATTCTCCACATATGAGTGAAATCATTTGGTACTTGTCTTTCTCCGCCTGGCTTATTTCACTGAGCATAATACCCTCTAGCTCCATCCATGTTGTTGCAAATGGTAGGATTTGTTTTCTTCTTATGGCTGAATAATATTCCATTTGTATATGTACCACCTCTTTTTTATCCATTCATCTACTGATGGACACTTAGGTTGCTTCCATATCTTGGCTACTGTAAATAGTGCAGCTATAAACATAGGGGTACAGCTGTCTTTTTCAAACTGGGCTGCTGCATTCTTAGGGTAAATTCCTAGGAGTGGAATTCCTGGGTCAAATGATATTTCTATTTTCAGTTTTTTGAGGAACCTCCATACTTCTTTCTACAATGATTGAACTAATTTAAATTCCCACCTGCAGTGTAGGAGGGTTCTTCTTTCTCCACAATCTCACCAGCATTTGTTGTTGTTTGTCTTTTGGATGGTGGCCATCCTAACTGGTGTGAGGTGATATCTTATTGTGGTTTTAATTTGCATTTCTCTGATGATTAGCGATGTGGAGCATCTTTTCACATGCCTGTTGGCCATCTGAATATCTTCTTTGGAGAACTGTCTCTTCATATCCTCTGCCCATTTTTTAATCAGGTTATTTGCTTTTTGGGTGTTGAGGCATGTGAGTTCTTTATATATTTTGGATGTTAACCCCATGTCGGATATGTCATTTACAAATACATCCTACCATACTATAGGATGTCTTTTTGTTCTATTGATGGTGTCCTTTGCTGTACAGAAGCTTTTTAGTTTGATATAGTCCCACTTGTTCATTTTTGCTTTGGTTTCCCTTGTCTGGGGAGATATGTTCATGAAGAAGTTATGCATGTTTATGGCCACGAGAGTTTTGCCCATGTTTTCTTCTAAGAGTTTTATGGTTTCATGACTTACATTCAGGTCTTTGATCCATTTTGAGTTTACTTTTGTTTTACCAACACCAGCTGTTGAAGAGGCTGTCATTTCCCCATTGTATATCCATGGCTCCTTTATTGTATACTAATTTACCTTATGTGCTTGGGTTAATATCTGGACTTTCCATTCTGTTCCACTGGTCTGTGGGTCTGTTCTTGGTGCCAGTACAAAACTGTCTTGATTACTGTGGCTTTGTAGTAGACCTTGAAGTTGGGAAGCAAGATTCCCCCCTGCTTAATTCTTCCTTCTCAGGATTGCTTTGGCTATTCAGGGTCTTTTGTGGTTCCGTATGAATTTTAGAACTATTTGTTCCAGTTTGTTGAAGAATTCTGTTGGTCTTTTGATAGGGATTGCATTGAATCTATAGATTGCTTTAGGCAGGATGGCCATTTTGACAATATTAATTCTTCCATCCCAAGAACATGGGATGAATTTCCATTTATTAGTGTCCTCTTTAATTTCTCTTAAGAGTGTATTGCAGTTTTCAGGGTATAGGACTTTCACTTCCTTGGTTAGTTTTATTGCTAGGTATTTTATTCTTTTTGATGCAATTGTGAATGGAATTGTTTTCCTGATTTCTCTTTCTGCTAGTTCTTCATTAGCGTATAGGAATGCAACAAATTTCTGTGTATTAATTTTGTATCCTGCAACTTTGCTGAATTCATATATTAGTTCTAGTAGTTTTGGAGTGGATTCTTTAGTGTTCTTTAAGTACAATGTCATGTCATCTGCAAACAGTGACAGTTTGGCTTCTTCCTTACCAATCTGGTTGCCTTTTATTTCTTTGTGTTGTCTGATTGCTGTGTCTAGGACCTCCCGTAATATGTTGAATAAAAGTGGGGAGAGTGGGCATCCTTGTCTTGTTCCTGATCTTAGGGGAAAAGCTTTCAGCTTCTCACTTTTAAGTATAATGTTGGCTGTGGGTTTGTTGTATATGGCCTTTATTATGTTGAGGTACTTGCTCTCTATACACATTTTGTTGAGAGTTTTTATCATGAATGGATGTTGAATTTTGTTGAATGCTTTTTCAGCATCTATGGGGATGATCATGTGGTTTTTGTCCTCTTTGTTGATGTGGTGGATGATGTTGATGGATTTTTTAATGTTGTAACATCCCTGAGATGAATCACACTTGATCATGGTGTATGATTCTCTTGATGTATTTTTGAATTCGGTTTGCTAATATTTTGTTGAGTATTTTTGCATCAGGGATATTGGTCTGTAGTTTTCTTTTTTGTGGTGTCTTTGCCTGCTTTGGGTACTAGAGTGATGCTGGCTTCATAGAATGAGTTTGAGTATTCCCTTCTCTTCTATTTTTTAGAAAACTTTAAGGAGAATGGGTGTTATGTCTTCTCTAAATGTCTGGTAAAATGTATCAGTTCCGGGAATTTTGTTCTTGGGTAGTTTTTTAGCTGCCTGACTTTTGAAAGAGCACAAACCTGATCCTATCACTCCATCCCTTAGAGCCCTGCAGCAGCATTCCGTCATTCATAGGGAGGTACAAATGCTTGAACATGCTTGCAGAGCCTGGCCTGATCTGGCTCATGCTGGCCTTTCCCAGTTCAAGAGTGGAGTTCTCTTCTTTCTTGACATTCAGGCCCTTGGCCATTTCATGTGCTGTTCCCTTGGGCTGAACAATTTCTTCCCCCATCTCCCTTCCACACTCTGCCAAGTGAATTATTTTTAGTTTTCAGCCTAAATGCCTTTTCCTCCAGGAAGCCTTCTCTGCCACCTCATTTTCCCTCCATAAGATCTCCCTTTACATTTGTTGTCTTCCCCAACAAGGGGTGGGGTGGGGAAAGCAGGAGTCAGCAAGATGTGTGCAGGGCAAACCAAGAAGCCAGCTTGCTACCCATGTAAAGGGCAAGGTGGCAATAGGGATGAAGGGTTTGTAGCAGCAGCTATGGTGGGAGGTCCTGAGAAGTTGGGAAAATGGAGGGCATGGGCTTTGGGAAGAGATGGAAGTGGCTAGAATGTTAGCTAGCCAGTCTCATTAGCAAAACCATTTTGGGCAAGTTACTCAGTTCCTCTAAGCCTTATTCTTTTCACCTTTGGTGGGTTACAGACACATCACAGGTTTAACATGAGGCTTGAAAGAGGTAATGGCTTAAAGCAGATGCAGGGTGTCAGGACAAGTTGGGGTGCTCTCGGGCCTTTCTGGTAGCCTAGTCTGGGGATCAGGGTCTGGCTTGAGGCTGGCTGTAAAGATTTGGACACTTGTAGCATGTGGGTGCTAGTTAAAATCAGAGGAGAGCGAGAGCACGCCGAGGAGGTAATGGAGAGGTGTGTGTAAGGGAAGCCTGAGGCAGGCCCGGGAACGCGGGCATTCACAGGGTGGGCCTCCAGCCCCGCTGGTGCGCAGCAGGCACCCAGTACATTCTAGGGTAGACACGGGTGAGGTGACTAAGCTCATTTTGAGGGACTCCTTGTCCTTTTCATATATTTCCCCAAACTCTGGCCTTTTGGCAGAAGAAAACATTCCACAGCTAGCCCACTGGATGGGAAATGTTGGGTCTTCCTTGAAGGAGCTGGCAGATTCTCTGGATTGATAGTTTATCTATCTGATGGAATCCTAGCCAGAGGCTGGAGTCAGGTGAGAGCTCAAATGTCTGGTTTTCCTTCTGTTATTCCCCGGGAGCAGACATCTCAGGGTGTGACTCCCGCCTGTGCTGGTTCCAGGAGATGCCAGGCCCTGCATGAGCTCATGTGGTTCCCAGGCCATACCTTGGTGACAGTCTTTGTTATTATTTCCATTAAAAATAAAAGGAAGGGCCCAGCTGTCATTTGTTTCTTGTATTTTAAATTATGATCGCAGCTAGCCTGGCCTTGCTGTGCTGTGCCAGAGCTGCTGTGACCCTGGTGACTGGCTCTGGTGAAGGGGCTGTGGGTCTCCCACGTTCCAGCTGAGCACAGCCTTGACTGAGTCACTGGGTGAGCAGACCCCGGTCCAGTGCCCTGGGTGCACGTTGCAGGTCCCGAAGACATGAGGACACCCCGCGGGGCTAGGCAGCCTCCCCGGTCCCTCAGGCCTGTCTGGTGGCTCTGCAGGGGTGAGGGGCCAGCTCATCAGGCTGACAGGAGACCCATCGTGCCCTGCGAGAGTGCTCCTCCAACGGTTTTCCTCACAAACTCCCTAAAATAATCTCAGAAAACCATAGACAATCTCTCCACCTTTTAAATTTGACATCTAAATGTGATCATTGGAAGTTTAAATAACTACAGAGGATGCCTTTTCTGGCATATTGTAAACAATGACTTTTAACAATATCAGATTGTACATTCTTTAAAAAGCATCTATTGGAATCTCCATACATTAAGGACTCAATAGCTGCCATTATCCATTTAAATATATACTAATAAATCATTTTTTAACATTTGGAAATGGTGTATGCAGATACAAATTCCCTTTTCTCCTTCAACATTGTATTTCACTTCACAGATTATTCTATTATTCATTTTATGGTTAAATAATTTTATTAATATTTTTTATATAGAACATGTCTCTCACAAAGGAACACGGGAAAAAATACATTTTCCATAAAACATACATTTTTAAATGTGTTTGATTTCCTGTGACCATGAGGCAGCTAGGTGTTACATTTATTCTGCATTGAGTTATCATTGTAATTATTTGTTCATAACTGGTATATTTAAGTATAGTACATATTTTAATAAGTTAAATATTAGCTATAAAAGGTAAACTTACTGAAATGCATCTTTCATTCAAATGAATTGGAATAAGCTTCTTCCATGTGCTTAATGAAGGAGAAGGGAGCGATGGACCATAGTTCAGTTCTAATGGGTGAGTTGCATTTTTCCCTTGTTAAGCTGTTGCAAAGCTGGAGAGCTCTGGAAGCAAAGGATCTGAAAAATAGTTCCTTTAAGACCATCCAAGGTCGCGTAACTGTAAAGTGTTCAGGCACTCCATCGGGCATGTGCCCTGCACTTGGAAGGCTGGGCCATGGGAGGGGTCTGTGGGAGCAGAACTGTCAACATTCCTGGGAGCTGCCATCTCCATTTGCCTTGGTGGCCACAAAGAGGGTGACTGTCATTTTAAAGACCTAACAACCAAGGTGGTGAGAGAAGTTCTAGAATTTGTCTGAGGACATACAGTCGCTAACGGCAGAGCCAGCATTTAGGATTGTCTGACTGCACAAGGTCTCCCCCTTTCCCCTCCTCCACATTTCTGTTGTGCTGCCAATACACTATCCCGTTCAATATCCTGAAGTCTTAGCCATTTTCAGAGCTCTTTTATGACCATTATCTCTTTCCATCCTCATGCCAAGTTTGTCAAGTCACAGGTGTGTAATCCCTGCTTAGTAAATTGTAACAATGGGAAGGGGGTGGTGGTTAGGGAAGCTTTCTGGAGGAAGTGATGCCTAAACTGAGTCTTAAAGGGAAAGCAGAATCAGCCAAGCAAAGGCGAAGGGGAGAACTGCTGGGGCAGGTTGGTATGGTCAGAGGCAGAGGCACGAACGGAAATACCTTGATGAAGGCAAGGACATACAAGCACTTCCAGTGACAGATGGTAATTTGGGAGGTTGGGAGAGGGAAAGGCATGAAAATCAAGAATTAGGCAGTGGACTTGTACACTATGAATGTCCCTGGAAGAAGTCACTGAAGAGTTTTAAAGAGTGACTGCGGATTGGTGATTTAGTTTGTTCCAATTGCATTAGGGACATGGCACCCAGGTGGCTCTGAGGCTGGAAAGTAGGGAGCCCACTGGGAGGGGGTGAGGGTATGAGCAGGCAGATCATTTCTACGAGTTACTCTAACCATGGCCACTGTCACTTAAAGCAAGTGTCGGAGTGCTTTGCACCTGGAAGACAGCTGTTGGTTAAAACCTAATTGCCCCTCTCACCTTCAACAGCCTTTTATGAAAAGTTTTCTGTTGCTTTTTTGAAGTTGAAAGACTGTTTTTTGAAAGACAACATTCTTTCTTCAATCTTCAGAACATGAAGGAAGGGCCTAAGCTTCAGAAATTCACTTTTGAGATTTAGAAGGAGCGTGGTTTGTTGGCCATCTCCAGGAACCACAGTATTTAAAAACACAGAGCATATTTATGTGCCTCTTTCTTTGCTAGCAGTCAAAGATATCTAAGTGCTTCTTTGCTATTAACCTTATATTCTTTTTAAAAAGACTAACACTCTCCCATTCTTACTATCAGATTTTATTGTAGTTGTTAAGTACTTTCTTAACCCTCAATGACAATTTTTTGTTGGGTATTAGAGAGGAGTTTAAAAACATTCTGGAATGAAAATGTTAAACATTGCTCAGCCCTCAGTTACCTTGCCTAAACATCAGGGGTTATTAGTTGGATGGCAGTCTACTTTTCTGTTTTCCCATCTTTTGCATGAAAAGGTCAGGCTGTTGTATCCAATTTTGTGGAAGCCATGTACTGTATAAATTGGTTCTGGAATTGTGTTGATGATACAACTCATTTCTGATTGTTATACACCTAGGGACGAAGTTGGGCTGAAATTGCAGGCTAACTGCTTGTTTTTGTCCTTCAATTTAAAAAGTGCAAATGCACATATGTACATGTGTATAAAAACATACAAACTTGTGGGGTAGATTATCTCTGGAAAATACACACAAAACACTGGTAATGTAAGGTCCTGGGAGGGCAACTGGTTGCAGAAAACTGGAAGACAGGTTGGAAAGAGACATTACTTTTACCCTTTTGTAATGTCTGAACTGTTTCCCTGGTGTGTGCATTATCTACTGAGTTTGTTTAATAAAGAAAAGAACTGGAGACAAAGAAGAAACTGTTCTTAACTTGTGGGGATTTTCTTAAGCCGACAGTATAGGAGAGAACAGCCTGAGATGGTAGGGGTGCAGGTACTACCCCCACTGCAGTGTGGACTTGGGCAAGCATAGCCTTTCTCTTCTGTAAGGTGTGTAGCCCTTGAAAGCGGAAACAGTCTCTGGAGAGAGAAAGAGACCAGGAAGGCAAAGAGTAGTTCAGCTTAGCATATGCTAAGTGCCGAAATGATTTCAAAGTCCAAGGCAAAAATCTTTTCTATTCCTTAAACTTTAGAACTCTGTATGATTTTTGGGAAAATTGAAGGGTTAAAGCCAGACCAGGCTCTGAAAGTGATGGAGGGAAACAGAATGGAGACCAAGTCATGAGCTCCTTTTGGTGGGAGGGTCTGTTGCTTTTACACAGATCTCTGTAATCTGGAGAAGATGGGTTGAAATCATTCCTATTTCTACAGCAGAGGTTCTCAAAATGTGATCCCTGAACCAGCAGCCTAACATCACCAGGAAATTTATTAGAAATGTAAATTCTTTAGGCTCACCCCAGCCTATTGAATCAGAGATGTTGGGTGTGGGGCCAATAAGGTGTGTTTTGATAAGCCCTCTGGGTGGTTCTGAGGCATGCTTAAGTTTGAGACCTAGAACTATGCTGTCCAGTACTGTAGCCATTACTGAGTTCTGAAAATGTAGCTAGTCTGAATTTAAATGTGCTGTAAGTATAAAATACAAACTCAATTTCAAAGCTTTATTGTGGAAGAAGAAAGCACAATACCTTCTCTGTTAGCAGACGAATAGATAAAGAAAACGTGGTGTGTATATATATACAATGAAATATTCATCCATGAAAAGAAGGAAATCTTGCTACTTGTAACAACATGAATGGACCTTGAGGGCATTAAGCTTAGTACAATATGTTGGACAAAGACATATACTGTATGATGACACTTATATGTGAAATCTAATAAGAAAAGCCAAATTCGGAGAAACAGAGTGGAATGGGTTGCCGGGAGTGGAGGGTAGGGGAAATGGGAAAATGATGCTTGAAGGCTATAAATTTCCAGTTGTAGGATGAATAAGTTCTGGTGATCTAATGCACAGCATGATAACTATAGTTAACAATATTGCATTCTTGAAAATTGCAAAGAGAATAGATCTCAGTGTTCTCACTGCGTACACACAGAATACACACACACACACACACACACACACACACACACAAAACAGTAATTATGTGGAGTGATGGGAAGTGTTAACTAACATTTTCATGGTAACCATTTTACAGTATATACAGGCATCAAATCACAGGTTGTACACCTTAAACTTACACAATGTTATATGTCAATCATATCCTAAAGCAGTGGGGGGGGGAAGAAAGCACAATACAGTAATAATTTTATGTTGGTTGCATATTGTAATAATTTTGATATGCTAGATTATTAAAATATGCTATCACAGTGAATTTCACTTGTTAATTTTTAATTTTTTGAATGTGGTTTCTACAAAAGTTCAAATATTTGTATTGGATAATGCTGGTCTAGAATATTGGAACATTCCTTCAATGTTAGAGAACTCCATTCTGAGTCTGGATTAGGGAAGGAGTTTCTTGGCACGTTTTTGTCAGTTTCCTGCAGAGAAGAAAAGACTGCATTATCATCATCATCACCTTTTGTCATATTCTTCCTCTGGCCATGGGCAACAGTCACTTGATATCCTGAATAATGGAGGCCCTGGGTTCTTAATGCAAGGTCCCCAAAAGCACCATCAAATAGCACTGTTGGAGCAGGTAAAGTGGCTATGATTGGAGAATGCAAAATCTTCATATGCCTATTATTGTACTACTGTATTCCAACCTGGCTGCATTGAAAAGTAAGATTTTTTTAAAAAGATGCTTAAAAACAGTAGGGACTCTGTGTCTTGAAATAAAATTGCCTCCTTAGTTTGCCCTTGCACAGTTTAGCATCAGTGCCTTATTGATCAGAATTAGGAAGTTAATAAGGTTTGGGCTAATTAATCAGATGGGTAGGGACTGGAACTGCACTGCAAGGCTTAATCAAGTCATCAAAACTCTCAAGCCATGAAGAAGGTAATTAAAGGAAAAGGATGCCTGTTATATAGTAACAGGAGGCCAGGAGAGACAGGGGCAAGATAGAGAACCTCCATTTTCTTTTGTACATTTTTCAGGTATAAATCAGACCCAATGACCAGAGCACATTGCATAGCTTCCTATCAGAGAATTAAGTTAAATGAATTTATAAATCACCTCATTGGGTAACTCATTTGCCCTAGACCAAATGTCAATGAAACTATACTTATTTATAACAAATTTTGTTTTTGCCAAGTTCCGCAGAAATGAGTTCTTTAGGATAACCTGCAGCTGGCATTAATGGCTGCAGCAATTTTGATTTATAAGCAATAATTCCCCAGTTGATTATTCATCAAATACTGAGTAACTCTGCTTCCAAACATTGTATTAGGCACATTATTGTGGACATTATAAACTGTAGATAGCTATTTATGCAAGTAAAAATTGTGCTGTATGGCAATTGTTGGAGATTCTTGGGGAATAATTTCTAATCCCTGGGTCCCCCTTGGTGTGTCCCCACACCACCTTCACCTCAAAACACTTCATTTTACTATTCTGAAGCTCAAGTGGGAGAGGATCAGGACAATGTGGGGAAAGGCGAGAGGAGACAGAAGATGTGACAGAGAGGAGGCTGCAAGAAAGCAAAGGCAGAGATTACTGTGTCTGCATCTAGACATCACTGGGCATGGATTGTATTCTCCGGGACCTGGGAGATGGATCCAACTCCAGAGGAGTGAGGTTGCAGCTGTTCAAACTGGGTCTGTTCTTACAGCTTAATGAGAGCAGCAGCAAAGCACCACTGTCTTTAGGGGGCGAGCCTAAGAGAAGGGTCCATCGTATTTAGAAACCAGAAAACCTAGTGTCCTTGTCAAGGGCATTACAGTGGAGAGAGCAGAAGCCAAGCCTCAGGGGAGGGAGTGTAAGCATCATCTTTCTTGTCTTCCCATTTCTCTCTGCAAACTCTTTCCCCTTTCCTTTTTCAGGACCTCTAGGGTCTCTGTAGGTGAGCTGAGTTTACTAACATCTGAATGTTTCCTCTTTTTCCTGCCCCAGTCAAATCTGATTCCTTGAGTCCCTCTAGTACTTACTCAATCTTATTAAAGTGCAAATGAGCAGTATCTCCAAATTAATTCATCTATTCCATGTGATGTAATTACCCCAGATTAGCTGGGAAAATCCTGAAAATAAATAAATAAAAGGAATGAGGGAGTCCTATCCTTACTAGGTATCAAAATATTTTGTAAAACTGCTAAGTTGATGCATGAATACATGGGTCAAGAGTACATAGGTCCATGGAACCAAACAAGGAATACAGAAATAGAGCAAACTTCATTTGAGAATTTAGTATGGTAAAGGTTAAAGGTGGCATTTCAGATCACTGAGGTAAAATACAATTTAGTCAGTAAATGATGTTGAGGTAACTATCTAGTATTCTTCCCCCAAAATTAAATTCCAAATGGAGAAAAGCATATATACAATGGTAATCATTATTATTTTATTTGTAATAGAAAAATATGTGAAACATTTAGAATACCAATCATTGTATTAAACACTGTATTGCATTTATATACAATACAATCTATATACCATTGTGTTAATAAAAAACATTAGTTATAGCCCTAAAATCTGTTGTAGGGCTAAATAAGTTATGGTAACTCAGAAATATTAAGTGGTCTGAAAAAGAAAAAGTGTGCTACGTCAAACATTTCTAAGATATTGCCACATATGAAAGGAGGGTACAGAAAAATATCTGGCAGACCTTCTGTAAAAATATGTATACACATACAAACATATGCCTATGTGCACACGGAAATATACTAGGATGTTTAAGAAACTAAGACTAGTGGAGAGAGACTTACTTTTCCTTCTACATATATATTTGTATGACTTGAATTTCTTAATAATTTCAGAAAACCTAATCTAAAAAAGATGTGAAAGAGGTTTAATTCCTTCTAGAGACTTCTGGAGCAGTTTTGGAATTATGAGAAGATTTGGGGTTGAGAATAAACCCAGAGTTTGAGTCCAAACTAAACCCACAAAAGCTGTGTGGCTTATGGACAAATATCCTTATCCTTCCTGAGTACAATTTGTCTTTAACAGGAATAACAATCCCTGACTTTTAGGTTTGTTTTGGAGGTAAAATGAATTAATACATGTGTACAATTCATAGCATAATGCCTGACACTTAATATGCACTGGTTAAGTGCAAATTCCCTCCCATTAAACTCTTTGTCTCAAAGACTTACCTTCCTTTCTGACCCATTTCAGAGATCTCTTCCTGTGAATTTTACCTTCTGAAATCAGAAAATTAAATAGGGGAGTCTCTAGACCCTTCCCCAGTTACTAGTTTTCCCAGTCTTCCATACTGTTTTCCTTGTCTGCTTGGATTCCAGGGAACTCTAACCACTCTCCTGCAGATCCCTTTGCCTTGTCCTTTGGTCACACCCACCAGGCAAAACCCCAGCCCTGGATCATCCCAGTTTGAACTCTCTGCGCTTCTCCCTGGGCTGCTGGAGAGAAACAACCCAGCCACTGCCCCGAGTTTGCTGTCTCCCACCTCAGGTGAATCCTCTGCACTGCCTGGCAACTTTCTCTGCCCTGGTGAGCTTGCTTTTCTACACACCATAAGGATTATGTCATTCATCCACTCTTCTAAAATGCCTGACCCTTTTAGAGTCGTCAGCAAACTACCCTGTTCTCCAATTTCACAGAGAAAATAGAAGCCATCAGAAGAGAATGCCTGAAAATTCTGGCCCACTCCATGCTTACACGACATTCTGCACTCATTCTGTCCTCCTACCCTCAAGAAAAAAGGGAAAACATGCCCTCTATTCTGTCAAAAAGGAATCACAGGCTCTGGGTTAGACGTCTCTATGGATTCCTCCCTCCTCAGAGTCAATTACTTCTCTCGCCCTTCCTCCACTTAATCATACTCCAGTCTCCCTATCTCAAGCAACAACCAGGACAATAATATTATCACCATTACTATCATAACCTCCCACCATCAGACTCTAAATCCTCCCTATAAATCATGACAAAACAGCAGACTCTAAGCTCTCCCTGGAATGTCTCCCTTTTCCAGATATCTCCACCAACTCTCTCTTCCCTTTCCTAACCAAATGCTTTAAAAGAATTTTGCACACCCACTGTCTCTACCTCTTATCTCCCTCCTCTCCCCCTGCTGTCTGGCTTCTTCTCCTTTCAGTCCACTCAACAGTTTTCTGGTTGGTAAAACCACTGGGCTTCTCTTCCACCCATCTTAACTGTCCTCTCAGCAGCATTTGCTTCTACAGATTGAATGTTTGAGGGTTGATACTCTCAACCAGAGAAACCATCTTCTTGCGGTTTTGATCATATCACTCTAAAGGGCTTCTTCTCGGTGTCCTTTACGGGCCGCGCTTCCCCGCTCTCTCCCTTGAATGTTGGCATCCCATAGAACTTTGCCCTCCCACCTACCCCTATTCCTACGGTGTACCCTTCTCAAGGACAATCTCATCCGGCTCCATGGCTTCAAACTACTTGTCGATGCTTCTCTCATCCCTAGCTTCAGCCTAAATCTCTGTCCTGAACTTCAGAACCATACATATATCTGGCCACTCATTCACCAAATGTTCACTGAGCAGTCACTATGTGCCTGGGAACATAAAAGGCAAATAAGGTTTAATGCTACTGTTTCTTCCTTAAAGGAAATATTCAGAAATTTAATCATATTTCCCTTGAAATCTCGTCTTCCTTCTGGGATCGCTATTTGGGCACTATCATTGGGCACAACCACCTATTCAAATATATCCTAACTGAAGTCTCAGAATATGTGGGACTCTTCTATCTACCTCTTTCCTAAGCTAATCAATCATCATGATCTGTCTGTTTTACTTTTTTTTTTTTTTTTGGTATCATTTATCTACAATTACATGAGGAACATTATGTTTACTAGGCTCCCCCCTTCTATGGTGATTATTTTTAACATTTTTTTGCAAGTTTCAAATGTGGAGAAAAATTTCAAGAAAAGTACAAAGAACTCCCATATTTCCTTGACAAGTAAGACTCACCAATTTGCAAAAAAAATCACTGATCACCTACTGTTTTTCCATACATTTTTATTAGAAATGATGCTTGCTGACTAGCATGTGATACACAATAAAATTTAATTAAGCACAAAGCATATATTTTAGACATTACCATTTTTAGGTCAGTTTTTCATGGATGTTCATAATGAGAACCTCTATTGACAGGTGTTCTAGCAAATGAAAAATTGAAAAAAATACTCCCATAAGATGTCCCCTATTGAAAATTGCACAAGATATATTAAAACGAGAAGCATCTTTTTCTGGACCTTCATCTCAGTGGGATTTTCTTGAAAGCATTATTTTGCTCTAGCACTGGCCTTTCTATGAACATTAAAGTGTTGATTCAAAAAAGTCTCATTTGCATTAAGTAGCTAAGTAGCCATCTTACTAGTTCTTACCCTATTGGTGTAATGGAAGGTGCATGACTTTTGAAGTCACACAAATTTGGAATTGAATTATGACTCACTTATTAGAGGTATGACTTTTTCTTCAAGCTTTGGAGTCCTTAGTTTTAAAGTAGCTGATCACACACATGTTGCCCTAAGGATTAAACTAAGAGATCATCTAAGCAAAATGAAAGGCACATCAGGTTTTTTACAAACAGTGCTTCAGTGATCTGTAGATTGTTATGAAACTGGGAAGCCCAGGAGGATTGGAAGGAACATAAACTGATGTGCCTTGAAGAGCTGTTTTTGATTTTATCACCTTGGATAACTTTGCATTTTCTTACCACCTTCCTTTTTCTCCCATCTGCTATGTTAATCACTGTATGGTAATCATAGCATTGTATCAGCTACTGTTACTGAATTTTTATTAATTCTGTTCTAAGTGCTTTCCGTATTTTATCTTCTAACAATCATATGTGGTGTATACTTTTTATTATTCTAATTTTACAGATGAGGAAACTGAGGCTTTGGAGATTTTGTAACTTGCTTGGGATCACACGGCTTATCACCTAGTCACTCCACCATACTGATAATACAATATATTTATGCTGACGATCCTGAAGAAAAAAGCTCACTAATGTTCAACATATTTTCTTAAAAGGGTAGGGAAATCGGGAGTACATTTTAAAACCAGTGTCAGGAAATTATGGGGTAGAATCTGCATATTGTAAAGTTTACCTGTTGTAATGCACAAATTATTTCTAGTAAATTTATAGTTGTGCAACAGATTCCACAATCCAGTTTAAGGACATTTCCATTATCCCAAAAGGTCTTGCCTACTCATTTGCAATCAATTCCCGCTCCTACCCCTAGCCACAGATAACCACTAATCTGTTTTCTTTCTCTATGGATTCCCTTATCTAGAAATTTCATAAAATAGGTAGACATATACATCATACAATATGTGTCTGGTTTCTTTTCCTTATAAGGACGCATAATTTTTTTAAGGGTCATCGTGTTGTGGCAAATATCCTTTTATACTGAAGATATTCTACTGTATCGCTATACCACCAGTTAAGTATTTTCTATTTTGAACAGTGCTGCTAGGAACATTTACATTCAAGCCTCCATGTGGAAGAAGTACTTTTGCAAACCAGAAATTTTAGGGAGTTCAGTGATTAACATGTTTTTGGGTCAAAACTAATCAGATTTAAACTGGCTGCTTCTGGGAGCTGAGAAGGCTGGGAGAAAGTGTTTGTAAACAGGGGAGGCAGAGAGGGTTCAGAGGAGGGACCTTGAATCCCTGTCCCACTTTCCCTCAATAATCCTGCCAGGTCTCTATTTTCTCCTGACTTCACCCCTTTTGTAAAGCAAGGTTCATTTTATCGATCCATAAGACCCACTTTTTTTGGCAAAATAATCAACTTGGTCATATCTTCAGACAACACTGAGGCATAAGTCAATTTACCACACTGCCATTCCAGACCTGCACGCTGGTTATGGCTGTGGCACTGCCTGGAATACCTGCCCATCCTTGTCTGTCCAGCAAACTGTTCTAATTCATCCAGATTCTGCTTCCCTGATCACCTTTCTTTTGCAGAAGAGTTAAAGGCCTTTAGGATGTCTTATATATTACTACATAGCAATTGGCATCCGCTGTCTATCATCTATCCCTCTTTCGGATATATATCTGTATCTATATTCATGCCTAAGCTTACGACTTGATTTCTTTTGTTGACATATCTAACTTCTGACAGTAGGTATGAGCTCATTGGCAGTAGAGGATTTTTGGTCTTGATCATCATATCTCTTCAGCATGTAGCACAGTAAATACTCATTAAATGTTTGTGGAATGAATTAAGGAAAAGCAAATTAATAAATACATAATGAATGAATGTTCTGGGAAGAAAGGGAAAGGTGACCTCACTACAGATCCATCAAGATAAAGGAAAATGTTTCTCAATTGTGGAGTCGGACACTGATGTGTCATAGTAAGTTGTAAGATAATTCACAAATATTTGGTTTTCAATAATATATCCAAGGTTGCAAATATACCTGTTGGTTTGCTCAAAAAGAAAATTGGAACATATTTAAGACTATCCATGCAATAATACCACTCTTACTTATTTTCCAATATGCTGTCTTAAATGGAAGGAAAAAAATAAGGGTAAAGTTTTAAGTGGCCATTCAAGACTGGGCCCTTGCCCTGAGGATGCTCAGACCTATGCTATGGAGACCATCTATCAGGAGTCACTGATGAAAAGAGGACAAAACTTCTGGGCTAGAAATCAAGATGAAGGAGCCTGTTGGATGTTGGTTCCAGAAGCTCCTTCCTTGAATGAATGAAACAGAAGCCTCCACATCAAGGGTGCACAAGGAGGATGGTGATTTTGCAAGGTCCTTATTTTCGGCACATAGAGTAGACATTGCATTTGTATTTTCTTTTCTCTGAAAGTACCAAACAGTGGGCTGACTAGTAGGCATCTTTTTTTCTGGATATGAAGTGAAATTTCCTATAAGAAGGACCCAGACTCTCTTGGAAAACACTGTTATAGACTCACACATTTAGGAAGAGTTTTAGCTAAGTGATGAGAAGTGTTGATGATAGAAGCTCCTGTGACCTGGAAAATTTATTTGTGTTTTACTTCCTTACAGCTTGAGTACAAAGACCCATTGTCTACCCATTCCTCTTAAAGTTCAATTATTAGAAAATTGATCACATGTCCAAAAGTGACAGATTAACTGCCCCAGAAATCCAAATGTGTAAAGAACCTGGTATCTGCAGACCAACTAACTGGTGCTACACTTTTGGTTCAAGAATTGCCCAGGATCATGCATATGTATTCTTTTGGCTATTAACACCTAATAGGTATTGTGGCTCACCTGGTTTCCTTGGGGGTATAGTGGGATTCAAAAGTGGCAGCCAAAGGTGACAATGTTTGTTTTATTTATCTATATGTGTATTAATTCTAGTGGAAAATCTCAAAGAATTTATGTGTGATTTCTTTCCAAGATTTAATTAGAAATTAATATTGTTAAGAATGGCCATTTGTATTATTTTAATTATGCAAAATAGATGCTGTATAATAATAATAACAGCTAACACACTGAGGGCCTTGTTTTCACTCTGGCAAGTATCCTGGTTTCTATGATATGATCACCCTATTCACTGAGCACTTACTTTGTGCTATGGGCTCTTCTAAGTGTTTTAAATAGACTCATTTATATACATAGTCGTGGTCCCATATATCATAAGGCCATGCCTTCACATTTTGAAGACAATTAACGATTCAGCATTAGCTAGAATGATAGTGTGCATGCTGTTAATAGACTCTTCTTAGCATTTTCATTAGTCAGGAGTGTAATGGTGCTGGGAAAATCTAATAATAAAGGTAAGCAATGGTAATTGGTTGTTATGGATTAATCAAAGAGCATATAAAGCAGAGCATATAAATTTGGGATCTAATCATCACTGTTTGGAAGCATTCTGTGTCCTTTCAGGGAAGATGAATGAGTATTGAGAGAAAACTGACATTCTTTTTCTCATTAATGACACTTCTTTTCATTAAAGATGAGTTTATCACTGGTAATTACCTTCTTTCCTTTAAGCAGGCTTGCATAGAATAGCATGCTAGAGGAAAAAATGCTAAAACACTTAACCATAATCAAATGAAAATTATCGGTTCTTTCACATTTGCTCTGTTGTGTAACAAAGGTTCAATTTTGGGTGAATTGCATGGTATGTGAATTGTATCATATAAAGCTGTTATAAGAAAAACGTAGGCCCCTGTCCCACTGGAGTGCATAATCTCAAAAAAATTTTTTTATTGATGCACATACTGTCTGAACAAAAAGTGTATTTAACAATACAATTTCCACCTGGTGCAATTCGTACATTATTGCATGTTCTTCTGCCATGATTTTACTTGAAAGGGGATTCTATAATATGGAAATTGTAGGTTCTATAAAAAGACTGAACTATTCTTTAATAGGACCAATTATAATGTCAGTTGAGCAATGGTTTTGATGAATATCACAAAGGCAACAAAAAAGAAAAGTGGAATCTGGCCTAGTCATACTCAGACCTATCGAATCAGAATTTCTGACAATGGGATCGGAGCATCAGTAGTTTTAAAAGCTTCCAGGTGATTTCAAAGTGCTGCCAAGGTTGAGGGACACCATATCCGGTTTAGCTGGATATGACTGGGTGATAATCACCTTCTTTCAACTGGATATGCTAGAAATAGAGTCTTTCACACAGTAAGAACTGCTTTGCTTGTGTAGATGTGCTCATGGAAACTTGTACTAACTTTCCATGAGCTGAAGACATACTGAGTAGACAAAAAATGAGAGGAAAACACAGCTGGGGAGGGTTGAAAGCATGAGTTAAAAAAAAAAATTAGGAAGAGCTCAGGAGGTAAATGAGGACCTAGAGGCCCTTCAATTGTTCTTACATTTTAACTCTAGAGAAGACATGAAGAACCTAATTCAATATACGTTTTTCCCAGGAAGGTAAGGGATTAGAGTCTAAGCAGTGTGTTCAAGGACATACAGCCAGTTCACAGCAAAACCCATAACAGAAGGCAGGGCTTATCGGGGCCGGTGTATTCTAGTTCTAATGCTGGGCGAGGGGTGCACCTTTCCTCGCAAATCCTCTGCTGCTGAAATAATTTTATACTTCCAGAAAAACTGCAAAAATAGTAAAAATCATTCCCATCAGCCATTCACTCAGCTTTCCATACCGTTAACCTCTAATTTAGCCAAGGTACAAAGATGAAAGTCAGGAAATTAACATCGGCACAATGCTATATTCTTTTACAAATGAAGAAACTGAGGCCGGGAGGGTAAGCGACTTGCCCAAGGGCACACAGCCAGTAAGTGGTGGAATCCGCATAGACTTTAAGGACACGAGTACCCAGTTCCCTTTGTTTCATCCGAAATTCACTTTACATGAAAATGTTTCGAGAGTGAAGGCTGGATGCAAGGCACTTTATGGGCCTGTGAGAGGCCTCCCACTTGGTTTAAAGCTCTGCTGTTCTTGCAGTGTAGAAATTCTTAGTCATTTTACCTTGGAACTTTGTTTTCTAAGTAGACGCCGATGCTACAGTGAAGCGATAAACCGAGCAGCAGGGCGGAACCCGCGCCTGCAGGCACAGCAGTGCGAGCGCCTGAGGGATTGGCCTGGTGCCCAGTGCGCAAGCGCCAGGCTCCGGCCAGTCACTGGAGGCGGGGCGCGGACCTGAGCCCAGATTAGCATTGGAGACGGTGGCTGCGGCGGCTAAAGCAGAAGAAGGGGGCCCTGCACGTTTGTCCCTAGAGCCGGTTCCTGTAGCACCTCTCTGGCCTGCAGACTTTGTCAGTACATTATTGCAAAACAAATTCGGACACGTGGACATTTCAATAAAGCATATGAAACGTTCCTAGAATCTTCAATGCGTTTAGGATCTCTGATTTTGAAAAGAGAGGCTGCAACACTGCAAAACCAATATCCGCAGGCTTAGAAATATAAATTAAATTTAAAGACTGTCACATTGGATGGAAAAGAAAACTATTTTCAGATGGTGATTCAGATGAACCAATTATTAACGAAACCAAATTTTCTCTTGCAATTAAATATGCAAAGATAGAAAGCATTAACAGGTGTTTTGAATTATGTACAAATCACGAAGCTACTTTCAATTTCTTGTACAACCTCCTTGAGTGATAGGAAATGCCAGAAGCAGCATTAAAATTCCATCGTACACACTTGCATTTAAAATTAAACTTAGACTTAATGAGGGATGAAGAGCTAAATCTTTTTAGAAAAATTTTTGCATGAGAATCATCAGCTGTAAATGTACAATAATTTATATTTGAAATAATTACCAGAAGTTTCTCTCAATATTGCCACAGCCTATGAAAATACTCAACAACTTCAGTAAACACTACTTCAGTAGAAATATCCTTCTCAAAACTGAAATGACCAAAAATTGTGATCTTGCATTTACTGAGTGACTTTCAAATATATCAATTGAAAATGAAGTTGAAAAAGTATACATTTTGATGACATGATAAAACGAATTTGCAGAAAAGTAAGCCAGCAAAATTTTAGGATCAGTCAAGATATCACATTAATTAGGAATTATTATTTATTGTGTTTATAAAATTATGACAAGTTTTTTTTACAATTTTGTTTGTTTTTATTCATGTATCACTGTTATGTTTTATGCCTCACAAGATGCTTTAAAAAGAAAAGGCTTTATATTTTAGTAATTTTAACGGTACTTTTTGCAGCCCCATGCTTTCATTTTGCACTTGGTCCTCCAAATTATGTAACTGGACCTGCTGAAGCCACCACCCTTTTCTTAAAGGTGTTGCTTCTGCTTCCACATTTAAACCTTGAGATTTAAAGTCCCTGGCAGGTGTGTCTGTTGGAAGAGCTGAGGTCTATCCCATGCCCTTGCTCTAAGGGAGGCTGGGCATCTGAGAATATAGAAGATAAATTTATACCTTTTATATTTTAATATAATTATATATAATATAAAATAATATGATGTACAAATGGAATTTATTTATCATAATATATTTATATATGTATTTGGATGCTTTACTAGGAGGAGCCTCTATCTTGTAATTTGGGGGGATTAGTTACACAGGGAGGAGATTCAGATAGTGGGCAGCCAAAAAGACAGTGGTGACTATCCACTCCGAGGGGCTATCCTAAGACTGAAGTGGGCCTAGGGCTACGCAGGACCCCATGGGTGAGAAACACTGAGTGCAATTAATAGTTATGGTATTATTGACTTAAACTTGAATTCTGAATAAAGATGTCACTTGACTAGGCAGCTCTGTAGCTTTGGCTACCCCATGGGCACATGGCTATGAATGAATGAAAGCACTCAGATTCAGTAATTGTAATGGGGTGAATGCTGGTCCCCCAAAGGATATGTCCCTGTCCTAACTTCTGCAGCCTGTGCCTGTGACCTTATTTGGAAAAAGAGTCTTTATAGATGTAATTAAATTAAGGATCTTGAGATGAGATCATTCTGGATTAGGCAGGTGGGCCCTAAGTCCGATGACAAGGGTCTTAGAGACGGAAGGTCATGGGGGGAAGACAAGGTAGCCGCTGGAGTGAGGGAGCCACAAGCCAAGGAACGCCAGAGCCCCTGCATTGCTGGAAGAGGCAAGGACGGCTCTTCCCCTAGAGCCTTTACAAGGAGTGCAGCCCTGCTGGCGCCTTGAGTTCCCACCCAGCTCCAGAACTCTGAGAGAATACACTTCCACTTTTTTAGGTCAGTCAGTTTGTGAGACTTGGTTGCAGCAGCTCTCGGAAAGTTACCCAGTATTCTCCTAGAGGCTAGTGAACCTGAACGCCAGTGTTGGTGAGTTCTTGTCAAGAATATTTGTTAACCTTGTTATTTATGAAAATGCCATTTCAAATGCATCATCCAGAACTGTCCTATGGTTCCCGGATCTTGCCACTAACAAGATTATCTGACACCCATAAGCCCCTCCCTGCTCTCCGTTTCCACCCCCAACAACCACTGGTCTGAATGTAGCATGCACAGGTAATACCCAAGGTGGCTTATTAGTAAGACAACTGTCTAATTTAGTATTCTAACATCTGAAAACATAAATCTAATGAAGGATGATTTTTACTCAAATGAACGTCAGGAAGGTAATTATCATGGTAATGTTGGGGTGAAGTGCTGTATATTATTTCCTCCAGGCATTATTTCTCTGTGCTAACAAAGAGTGCTACCCAGGCTTTGGAAAGCCTTGTTAAGAGAGGAAAATACTCTTTCTCCTAAAGCCTAAATCCACATTTTTCTTTGTATTTTCCTTTTAACTTAAAAAAAAAAAAGTTTAATACTTAAGTAATCAAATTCTCTCTCTATTTTTTTTAAAAGAACCCTTGAGAGCTAAGCACTTTTACAGCAAAGCAGTAATTCTCTTTAATAGTATCTTTGCTCCAGACAATGCTCTAATTTAACTAGGGTAGCTTCTCCATTTATCAGAATCCTGAAGGCAGCCGCACATGTCTCTCACAGCACAGTTCTTTTTTCTGATCACTTCTCTCTGTCCTTGTAACACCGTTATCTAGCAAGACCATTTCTGCTGATTAAAGAACCATTTTTGAGCTGTTTCAAGCTGCAGCCAGGTGCTCTATCTGGTTTAAACAGTTATTTTCAAGGAAGTTATAGTCAGCTTTGCCTTTAATTTGTACGCCTTATTTACTTCTCAGAGAAAAGGAAAATCAATTTGAAATCAGATGCAATTTACCCTATTTACATTTTTAGATGAATTTTAAGAGTCCTCTCATGGCAATTTTTTTTCCCATTCAGTTTATAAATTAATGTGGGTTACAGAGAAATGCTGCATAATCCCGCTAATAATGGATTTGAAACTTAGAGTCTGGAATCACCTCATAAAAGTGGGTAATGAAATGTTTTTGGTTAAATGATATTTCTTGACAATGCCAGAAGAAAAGGTCCATCATAGGTCCTGTCATCCTTAAGAGGAGGCAGTGGCACAAGGGCATGAGTATCAGGAGGTGGCACTGCTTGGGGACCAGGCTAGAGTCTGCCCACTACACTCTACATCATGGAATTTTTTAAAAATGTAACTTTCAGGGTTTATCAGAAATAATTATCATTCTAAAACAACAGCTAAGACGCATGGCTACTAGATTTTTAAATAACTTGGGTTTTATATCACAATAATGCAAAAATACGCATTAACATTAAAGAATTTATCCTCTAAATTGTTAACAAGTAGAACACCTAAATTTATTTTCTTTTTTGGAATATTTATTTCCATTTAACTTATTGTCTTTTCTATTTAATTCTTAACAAAACAATGTGCCTTTAGCAGTGGAATACTATAATCAAATGATACTCCATGAACTGAAATAAAAGCATGACCATACAGATGACTCTCCTGATATACCTTAAAATATGATTGTCTTAGTATAGGAGTCATTCATGTATTTAATTTGAATATGGATAGATGTTCTCATTGGTTAAAAAGTAAGCGTTTTCATTTTAAAGACAAAGTTTAGTAATGTTATTTTGCTGTTTATCTCCTATTTGCCTCTCCAGGTTCACTGTCCGCTATTTTTCATACTGCCTGTGCCCTAGGAGGATGACTCTCTGCTCTTAAGTAATGGACACGCTTCTCTCTGATTTTCATTTGAGTTTGGTCATTTGGGAACTCCAGTAGGAGGGGCATGGGATTGGGGCATTTATTTCCCTGTCTCCCTCCGTGTGTAGGGCCGTGGATTGTCTGTATCCTTTAGCTGAAGGCTCAGCTCCTATGGGATGCCTGGCTCTATTAGTTACTTATTGCTGGGTGACAATGTCACTCTAAACTTGGTGGCTTACAACCACACATATTTCTCATCTTATAGTTTCTGTGTCTCAGGAGTCCAGGGCCGCAGCTTAGCTGAGTCCTCTGTAAACTTGCTGTCGTCCACAGGGCTGCAGTCACATCTCAGGTAATGACCAGGGAAGGATCTGCTTACAGGTTTACATGGTTGTTGGCTGTACGTGGTTCCTTGCAGGCTGCCAGACTGAGGGCCTGTTTCTTACTAGCTTTGGGCCACAAACTGCTCTCTCCATAGGGCAGCTCACAACAAGGCCAGGCATGGGTACTGGGCATTTGCCCTATGTGATGTAATTATGGAAATGACATCCTCTCTCCATTGCCATGTTCTGTTGTTAGAGGCAAGTCATAGGTTCTGTCATCCTCAAGAGAAGGAGGTGGCACAAGGGCATGTGTGTCAGGAGGTGGGGCTGCCTGGGGACCAGGCTAGAATCTGCCCACCACACTCTCCACACAGCCACCCTGTCTGGGTTCTGGAAGTGACTCCTTCTCTGTGCCCTTTATTACCTCTGCCTCCCACTACTTGCAGCAGGATTTTGTTCCATGCTTTGTTTTCTCTTAAATCTTGGCTTTGTGCATAGTCTTTATTAAATGCTCTTCAATCCCCTGCCTGAGTGTGACCTCTGCTTTCGTCCACCAATGTTCCTTGATGGGCATGGAAAGAAATAAATGGGCAATTTGAAGAAAATATGATAAATTAAAATTTTTAACATGATTTAACTTCTAAAAATTGAAACATGCTGATTCAATAGATTGGAAATAAAAAACAGAAATTGTTTTGATTTGTGAACATCAAGTTGTTTGATAGTTTAGCTCTGCTAAAGCCATCAAATGAAGAGATATAAATCCTTTGATTTAGTTGGGAACCAAAACATCTTTTATCTCTCCTATTAGATTAGAAGCTCCTCAGGAAGCAGGGCCCTCGTCTTATCCTGAAGTAGTTTAGCTTGATATGCCATGCTAACATAGTATTTTTATATTTTATTTTGAATTTCTGTACTAGTTATTTAGTACTAACTATAAAACAGTGTGCATTCTAGCACAGAAATAAAAATTTTCAACTCTTCATGGCTACCTGGGAAAAATAATTTTATTGTTTCCAGTAATCTGTAAAAATAACCTTTTTTACAGAGCTCTTTAAATTGTATGTGTGTGTGTGTGTGTGTGTGAGAGAGAGATAAGCCCCTGCTCAGAATGCTTTTAAATGTATAAAATCATATATATATATGTATGTATGTATGTATATATCAAATGAGATACCACCACATACCCATTACAATGGCTAAAAGTATAAAAGCTAACAATGTCAAATGTTGGCAAGGAGTAAGTACAATTGTAGCTCTCATAAATGGCTGGTGGGAATGTTAAATACTTTAATCACTTTGGAAAACTACTAGTTTTTAATAAATATACACCTACCTTAAAGTCCAGCAGTGGCATTCCTAGGTATGTACCCAAACTGGAATCAACACAAATGTCTATTTTCAAATGAATGGGTAAATAAATTGTGATATACTCGTGTATTGGAGTACAACATGGCAATAAAAAAATTTAAAAACTAGTGGTACAACAACATGGATGATAAAAATATTCTATAACTTGAACTGAATGGTGGTTACAGGTACATTCACTGAGCTAACCTCTATGATTAATATATTTTGCTGTAAATAAAAAATATATTAAGGTTATAAGAGACAGTTATGTTGAAATAGTTATTAAAATATTAAAAATGTTTGTGATACTACTATATTGGCTTCTTAATACATTGGATAACAAGATTTAGCAGAAGATCTAATTGCAGAAATTTCAAAGTAATATGCATATATATACTAAATTATATGTAATTTATATATAAATTGGCATTTGTTGCCTACCCTTGTCATTAGAACCAATATACCTCAGTTGAAGATTAGTGAAACTAAAGATATGTTTATTAGCCTATTGAAGTTCCTGGATCCCTTGATTCTATCCATGGCTATATTTGAATATAATTGTGTTTAATAACAGCAGTTTTTTGGTAATGCTCCATATTTTATACATTATTATATTATACATATTTTATACAATATTATTTTGAGAAGGAGGACCATAGGCTTCACCAGGCAAAGGTCCTGGAATAGCCAGGGGTGGGATGGTGGTGGTGATGCCTGTATGGTTGATGACATGGAAGAGGCTGTTTTAAATTTAGGTCACACCATCCTAGACCTTCAGTTTCCCAGGAGAACAGAAAATATTTGAAGTTTCTTTTCTCTTCAGCCTCTTTGGAATCTAGAACAGTGAAAACATCATCCTGTACATCCTATTGGGCCGCAGTTTTTCTAGAAGAAGGAAACTCCATTGTATATTCATTTCAGTGACCCTAAGCTAATTTTTTGTTATTGGATTAAGAAATGTAATCACACAGACCACAAAACCATATAATTTTAAGAAACAACAAAATAGATCACTAGGATAAAACTCCATAACACAGAAAGCAAATCATTATAGGAAATCTTATGAACTCACCTGACCATTGTATTCTTCAGTTTGATAAGGCAATAAATTGGAAATGAATATATTTGGGAAAAAATCATCTGAGGAAAAATCACATTGGGACCTGACTTTTCTTTTCTTTTTCCAGAATAAGATATGTAGCTACTTCCCCTTGTTACACAAACAGAAAACTCACTTAACAAACCACTTTTCAATTATGAGTGAATTCACAAATCCCTTGACAGCTTTATGAAGCTATTGCATTACATGTTTAATGACTTAAAATTTGCTCCCATTGCTTCATGGTTAAGTGATCTATACTTCTTTCCTCAAATTCGTTTCCTGTTCGATACACATATACATTTCTCATTATCTGCAGTGTAATGAAGCAGGATTATGAGAAAGGATAGCTTCAGAACTATACAAAACAGTTCAAAACCTTCTTCAGAATACCTTCAACACTTTTAGGAGAAAGTCCCCCCTTGCACTCCAAAATAGAAAGTCAGTTTTTAAATTTTCATTGAGAAATACAACTGTTAGAGCCCTAGCTGTAATGTTTGTGGATTATAGCACTTTATCCTGTAGACAAATGTCAATCAGAAGTAGTTTGGGGACCATCAAATTAGAAAGAGTGGTGTGGAGGATCTTGCTGGCTGGCATGTCCAAGGACCTTCCATCCAACGGGACTCTCCTTCCTTCTGAGCTCTCCATGGAATACCAAGCTCTCTCTTGCTAGATTATTTTTTACTTAATTTAGGATCAGTACTTTCTATTATTGTTTTCAGTTGTACATATATAAATTTTAACCTTTTTGACAAGTGTTAATGGGAAAGATGTTATTTTTACACCAATACTTTTTAGTGAGTGATCAATGCTCAAACTTTGGAGCCAGCCCACTTGGCTTAGAAACCTGCTCTGCTATTTCATTAGCAGAGAGTCTTGAGATGCTGTTTAAGCTCTCTATGCCTCAGTGTCTTCATCTATAAAATGGGGAAGCTAATAATAGTACCTGTGTAATAGGATTAGTATGAGAACTAAATGAAATAATATATATAAAGTACTTAGAACTGCTTGGTATATGTAGGGACCCATATATAAGTGTTAGCCACTGTTTTTTTTCCCCCAGGTTAGGATTTTGTTGCCCTGTAATAGTAGTATGGAGTGGTGGAAAAAATTGGCAGTAAGTTAAATGTACAAAAATAGGGAAACGGTTAAATAAATGACAGTGTGTCTGTGTATTAATTTCCTAAAGATGTCATAACAAAATAACAACACAAACTAGATGGCTTAAAACAACAGTTATTCTCTCTTAGAAGTCCAAAATGAAGGCGTTGGCAAGGCCATGCTCTCTCTAGAGACCTAAGGAAAAATCTGCTCCCGGCTTTTCCCTTACCTTCTGGTGTTGCCAGGAATCCTTGCTCTTTCTTGGTTTGCAGCTGTGTCTTCCAGTCTCTGCCTCTGTTGTCACATGTCTTCCCTCTGGGTCACTTTTTAAAAAAAATTCAGTTTTCTCTTCTTATAAGGCTTCCAGTCATATCAGACTACTACTACAATTCCAGTATAGCCTCATCTTAACTCTTACATCTGCAAAGACCTGATTTCCAAGTAAGTTCACATTCTGAGATAGTAGGGGTTTAGGGTATTAACATATCTTTCTTGGGGGATACAATTCAATCCATAACAGTCTGTGTGTTACTAAGTCACTTAAAATCATACTTTTGGAGATATTTAATTCTTGGTATTATTGCCTTTAGCTAAACACTCATTCATGTACACAAAGAGAATATTTATGGTGGTGTTTGTAAGGGTGAGACATTGGAAAAAACCACATACCCAATAGTAAGGGAATGGCAAATCAACTGATCCATCCATCCCAATGCACAGCACAGCAGTTAGAAAGAATGAGGTGGGTCTATGTTTACTGATCATCAAATAGAAAAAACATATTTCAGAACAATGGATATTTAGTCCTTGGACTTCCTCTCTTCTTGTCCCATAGCTCTGAGAATGATCTTTATATGGGCAAATCTTATGTTCAATATCTTCATTTTGGAACTCTTTTCCAACCTAGACCTTATCCAACATCTCTACTGGGAGATCAAACTGACATCTCAAACTTAGCTCATGCAAAAACAAACTCATCATCTTCCCACCTAACCCACTCTACTGGTTCACTTCCCTCAGTTAATGCCCCTCCAATCTTTGGAGTGGACAAAATCTAATTTTTTTTTTAAATAATTATTTTTTATTGAAGGGTAGTTGACGCACAGTATTACATTACATTAGTTTCAAGTGTACAACACAGTGGTAGAACATTTATATACATAATTCTAGGTTCCAGCTATCACCCTACCAAGCTGTTACAATATCTTGACTATATTCCTTATACTATATATTACAACCCGGTTACTTATTTATTTTACCATTGGAAGTCTGTCCTTTTTTTTTTTTTTTTTTTTTTGTGAGGGCATCTCTCATATTTATTGATCAAATGGTTGTTAACGACAATAAAATTCTGTATAGGGGAGTCAGTGCTCAATGCACAATCATTAATCCACCCCAAGCCTAATTTTCGTCAGTCTCCAATCTTCTGAGGCAAAACAAACAAGTTCTTACATGTAGAACAAATTCTTACATAATGAATAAGTTACATAGTGAACAGTACAAGGGCAGTCATCACAGAAACTTTCGGTTTTGCTCATGCATTATGAACTCTAAACAGTCAGTTCAAATATGAATACTCATTTGGTTTTTATACTTGATTTATATGTGGATACCACATTTCTCTCTTTATTATTATTATTTTTAATAAAATGCTGAAGTGGTAGGTATATACAAGATAAAGGTAGAAAACATAGTTTAGTGTTGTAAGAGAGCAAATGTAGATGATCAGGTGTGTGCCTGTAGACTATGTGTTAATCCAAGCTAGACCAGGGCAATAAAACATCCACATATGCAGAAGATTTCTCTCAGAACAGGGGGGGTGAGGTTCTAAGCCTCACCTCTGTTGATCCCCAATTTCTCACCTGATGGCCCCCCTGCGACTGTGCCTGTCTTAGGTTGTTCCTCCCTTGAGGAATCTTACCCGTCTCTGGCTAACCAGTCATCTTCCAGGGCCATACAGGGAAATGTGAAGTTGGTAAGTGAGAGGGAAGCCTTATTGTTTGAAAAGGTTAGCTTTTTACTTCTTTGCATATTTATGCCCTGTGGCTTCTATGCCCAGCATTTGTCTTGAAGTATCTTTACCACTTGGAGGAGTTATGATACTCGGTAAATTTGATATGAGGCACGAATTCTATTTAAGGGTTGTAATTAGGAAGGAAGAAGAAAAGCTATAGAAGTAGCAGGCGGAAGAAAACATGGGAAGATTGATTATTTCTTTGACAAATCTTCTTGTAGAGTAACTTCAGCATATATAGGTTTTAAGCTACTACTTAAATTGCGCACACACATTAACATAATAGGAGTAGAGTTACATAACCAAAGCATATCTGTAATTACCAGCCAACTCCAGTGAAACCAAGAAAACCATTAAGGCACCTTAGGCATTTGTGAAAACTTATCTATGATATGGTGGATATTGTCCAACTGAACTTGAACAGTCTGAGAGAAATCAGACAAATTAAAACAACCCATTCCTGGGGACTGTTCACATCCCATATGTTCTTTTAACAGTAAATAGTCTGTAGTTGTAAGATTTTGGAGCGCTACAATTTGCACTTCTCCTAATTCTTGGTTGAGTTCCAACAGTGTAGATCCAGTCAAATTTGTTGTTTTACTGTATGCACAGGCCAGCTTAGGTATCTCCTTCCTCATTCCCATGGCAAGTCCAGGAACTGGTGGGATGAGTGCATCTACAGCTGTAGCAGTGCGTGGATCTTTGTTGGGGTTTTTTGATGATCATCTTCTGGCATGAGTCTTCCAGAGAGTGCAGATGTTGGAAGTTCTTTTTCATATCGTATCTTAGTTCATTTTCGGGGTAGCCCAATTAGGCTTTGATCCTCTGTATAAACACAAACAGACCCTTTGCCTACACTTTTATATGCCCTTTATACACTTGTGTAGAACTCGTTGGAGGTTACCACACAGGAACTGCCCTTTTTTTTTTTTTTTTGCTTTGTTTTTGGTATCACTAATCTACACTTACATGACGAATATTATGTTTACTAGGCTCTCCCCTATACCAAGTCCCCCCTATAAACCCCTTTACAGTCACTGTCCATCAGCATAGCAAAATGTTGTAGAATCACTACTTGCCTTCTCTGTGTTGTACAGCCCTCCCTTTTCTCCTACCCCCCCATGCATGTTAATCTTAATACCCCCCTACTTCTCCCCCCCTTATCCCTCCCTACCCACCCATCCTCCCCAGTCCCTTTCCCTTTGGTACCTGTTAGTCCATTGTTGAGTTCTGTGATTCTGGTGCTGTTTTGTTCCTTCAGTTTTTCCTTTGGTCTTATATTCCACAGATAAGTGAAATCATTTGGTATTTCTCTTTCTCCGCTTGGCTTGTTTCACTGAGCATAATACCCTCCAGCTCCATCCATGTTGCTGCAAATGATTGGATTTGCCCTTTTCTTATGGCTGAGTAGTATTCCATTGTGTATATGTACCACATCTTCTTTATCCATTCATCTATTGATGGACATTTAGGTTGCTTCCAATTCTTGGCTATTGTAAATAGTGCTGCAATAAACATAGGGGTGCATCTGTCTTTCTCAAACTTGATTGCTGCATTCTTAGGGTAAATTCCTAGGAGTGGAATTCCTGGGTCAAATGGTAAGTCTGTTTTGAGCATTTTGATATACCTCCATACTGCTTTCCACAATGGTTGAACTAATTTACATTCCCACCAGCAGTGTAGGAGGGTTCCCCTTTCTCCACAGCCTCGCCAACATTTGTTGTTGTTTGTCTTTTGGATGGCAGCTATCCTTACTGGTGTGAGGTGATACCTCATTGTAGTTTTAATTTGCATTTCTCTGATAATTAGCGATGTGGAGCATCTTTTCATGTGTCTGTTGGCTATCTGTATTTCTTTTTTGGAGAACTGTCTGTTCAGTTCCTCTGCCCATTTTTTAATTGGGTTATTTGTTTTTCGTTTGTTGAGGCGTGTGAGCTCCTTATATATTCTGGACGTCAAGCCTTTATCGGATGTGTCATTTTCAAATATATTCTCCCATACCGTAGGGATCCTTCTTGTTCTATTGATGGTGTCTTTTGCTGTACAGAAGCTTTTCAGCTTAATATAGTCCCACTTACTCATTTTTGCTGTTGTTTTCCTTGCCCGGGGAGATATGTTCAAGAAGAGGTCACTCATGTTTATGTCTAAGAGGTTTTCGCCTATGTTTTCTTCCAAGAGTTTAATGGTTTCATGGCTTACATTAAGGTCTTTGATCCATTTTGAGTTTACTTTTGTATATGGGGTTAGACAATGGTCCAGTTTCATTCTCCTACATGTAGCTGTCCAGTTTTGCCAGCACCACCTGTTGAAGAGACTGTCATTTCGCCATTGTATGTCCATGGCTCCTTTATCAAATATTAATTGACCATATATGTCTGGGTTAATGTCTGGATTCTCTAGTCTGTTCCATTGGTCTGTGGCTCTGCTCTTGTGCCAGTACCAAATTGTCTTGATTACTATGGCTTTATAGTAGAGCTTGAAGTTGGGGAGTGAGATCCCCCCTACTTTATTCTTCTTTCTCAGGATTGCTTTGGCTATTCGGGGTCTTTGGTGTTTCCATATGAATTTTTGAATTATTTGTTCCAGTTCATTGAAGAATGTTGCTGATAGTTTCATAGGGATTTCATCAAATCTGTATATTGCTTTGGGCAGGATGGCCATTTTAACGATATTAATTCTTCCTAGCCACGAGCATGGGATGAGTTTCCATCTGTTAGTGTCCCCTTTAATTTCTCTTAAGAGTGATTTGTAGTTTTCAGAGTATAAGTCTTTCACTTCTTTGGTTAGGTTTATTCCTAGGTATTTTATTTTTTTTGATGCAATTGTGAATGGAGTTGTTTTCCTGATTTCTCTTTCTGTTGGTTCATTGTTGGTATATAGGAAAGCCACAGATTTCTGTGTGTTGATTTTGTATCCTGAAACTTTGCTGTATTCTGATATCAGTTCTAGTAGTTTTGGGGTGGAGTCTTTAGGGTTTTTTATGTACAGTATCATGTCATCTGCAAATAGTGACAGTTTAACTTCTTCTTTACCAATCTGGATTCCTTGTATTTCTTTATTTTGTCTGATTGCCATGGCTAGGACCTCCAGTACTATGTTAAATAACAGTGGAGAGAGTGGGCATCCCTGCCTAGTTCCCGATCTCAGCGGAAATGCTTTCAGCTTCTCGCTGTTCAATATAATGTTGGCTGTGGGTTTATCATAGATGGCCTTTATTATGTTGAGGTACTTGCCCTCTATTCCCATTTTGCTGAGAGTTTTTAACATGAATGGATGTTGAACTTTGTCAAATGCTTTTTCAGCATTTATGGAGATGATCATGTGGTTTTTGTCTTTCTTTTTGTTGATGTGGTGGATGATGTTGATGGACTTTCGAATGTTGTACCATCCTTGCATCCCTGGGATGAATCCCACTTGGTCATGGTGTATGATCCTTTTGATGTATTTTTGAATTCGGTTTGCTAATATTTTGTTGAGTATTTTTGCATCTACGTTCATCAGGGATATTGGTCTGTAGTTTTCTTTTTTGGTGGGGTCTTTGCCTGGTTTTGGTATTAGGGTGATGTTAGCTTCATAGAATGAGTTTGAGAGTATCCCCTCCTCCTCTATTTTTTGGAAAACTTTAAGGAGAATGGGTATTATGTCTTCCCTGTATGTCTGATAAAATTCCGAGGTAAATCCATCTGGCCCGGGGGTTTTGCTCTTTGGTAGTTTTTGGATTACCGCTTCAATTTCGTTGCTGGTAATTGGTCTGTTTAGATTTTCTGTTTCTTCCTGGGTCAATCTTGGAAGGTTATATTTTTCTAGGAAGTTGTCCATTTCTCCTAGGTTTCCCAGCTTGTTAGCATATAGGTTTTCCTAGTATTCTCCAATAATTCTTTGCATTTCCGTGGGGTCCGTCGTGATTTTTCCTTTCTCGTTTCTGATACTGTTGATTTGTGTTGACTCTCTTTTCTTCTTAATAAGTCTGGCTAGAGGCTTATCTATTTTGTTTATTTTCTCAAAGAACCAGCTCTTGGTTTCATTGATTTTTGCTATTGTTTTATTCTTCTCAATTTTATTTATTTCTTCTCTGATCTTTATTATGTCCCTCCTTCTGCTGACCTTAGGCCTCATCTGTTCTTCTTTTTCCAATTTCGATAATTGTGACATCAGACCATTCATTTGGGATTGCTCTTCCTTTTTTAAATATGCTTGGATTGCTATATACTTTCCTCTTAAGACTGCTTTTGCTGTGTCCCACAGAAGTTGGGGCTTAGTGTTGTTGTTGTCATTTGTTTCCATATATTGCTGGATCTCCATTTTGATTTGGTCATTGATCCATTGATTATTTAGGAGCGTGTTGTTAAGCCTCCATGTGTTTGTGAGCCTCTTTGTTTTCTTTGTACAGTTTATTTCTAGTTTTATGCCTTTGTGGTCTGAAAAGTTGGTTGGTAGGATTTCAATCTTTTGGAATTTTCTGAGGCTCTTTTTGTGGCCTAGTATGTGGTCTATTCTGGAGAATGTTCCATGTGCACTTGAGAAGAATGTATATCCCGCTGCTTTTGGATGTAGAGTTCTATAGATGTCTATTAGGTCCATCTGCTCTACTGTGTTGTTCAGTGCTTCCGTGTCCTTACTTATTTTCTGCCCAGTGGATCTATCCTTTGGGGTGAGTGGTGTGTTGAAGTCTCCTAGAATGAATGCATTGCAGTCTATATCCCCCTTTAGTTCTGTTGGTATTTGTTTCACATATGCTGGTGCTCCTGTGTTGGATGCATATATATTTAGAATGGTTATATCCTCTTGTTTGACTGAGCCCTTTATCATTATGTAGTGTCCTTCTTTATCTCTTGTTACTTTCTTTGTTTTGAAGTCGATTTTTTTCTGATATTAGTACTGCAACCCCTGCTTTCTTCTCACTGTTGTTTGCTTGAAATATGTTTTTCCATCCCTTGACTTTTAGTCTGTACATGTCTTTGGGTTTGAGGTGAGTTTCTTGTAAGCAGCATATAGATGGGTCTTGCTTTTTTATCCATTCTGTTACTCTGTGTCTTTTGATTGGTGCATTCAACCCATTAACATTTAGGGTGACTATTGAAAGATATGTACTTATTGCCATTGCAGGCTTTAAATTCGTGGTTACCAAAGGTTCAAGGTTAGCCTCTTTAGTATCTTACTGCCTAACTTAGCTCGCTTATTGAGCTGTTATATACACTGTCTGGAGATTCTTTTCTTCTCTCCCTTCTTGTTCCTCCTCCTCGATTCTTCATATGTTGGGTGTTTTGTGCTGTGCTCTTTCTAGGAGTGCTCCCATCTAGAGCAGTCCCTGTAAGATGTTCTGTAGAGGTGGTTTGTGGAAAGCAAATTCCCTCAGCTTTTGTTTGTCTATGAATTGTTTAATCCCACCGTCATATTTGAATGATAGTCGTGCTGGATACAGTATCCTTGGTTCAAGGCCCTTCTGTTTCATTGTATTAAATATATCATGCCATTCTCTTCTGGCCTGTAGGGTTTCTGTTGAGAAATCTGACATTAGCCTGATGGGTTTCCCTTTATCTCTCTAGCTGCCTTTAACACTCTTTCCTTGTCCTTGATCTTTGCCATTTTAATTATTATGTGTCTTGGTGTTGTCCTTCTTGGATCCTTTCTGTTGGGGGTTCTGTGTATTTCCGTGGTCTGTTTGATTACTTCCTCCCCCAGTGTGGGGAAGTTTTCAGCAATTATTTCTTCTAGGATACTTTCCATCTCTTTTCCTCTCTCTTCTTCTTCTGGGATCCCTATAATACGGATATTGTTCCTTTTGGATTGGTCACACAGTTCTCTTAATATTGTTTCATTCCTGGAGATCCTTTTGTCTCTCTCTATGTCAGCTTCTATGCGTTCCTGTTCTCTGATTTCAATTCCATCAATGGCCTCTTGCATTCTATCCATTCTGCTTATAAACCCTTCCAGAGTTTGTTTCATTTCTGCGATCTCCTTTCTGGCATCTGTGATCTCCTTCCGGACTTCATCCCATTTCTCTTGCGTATTTCTCTGCATCTCTGTCAGCATGTTTATGATTCTTATTTTGAATTCTTTTTCAGGGAGACTGGTTAGGTCTGTCTCTTTCTCTGGTGTTGTCTCTGTGATCTTTGTCTGTCTGTAGCTTTGCCTTTTCATGGTGATAGGAATAGTCTGCGGAACTGGGACGAGTGACGGCTGGAAGGACTTCCTTTCTTGTTGGTTTGTGGCCCTCCTCTCCTGGGAGAACAGCGACCTCTAGTGGCTTGTGCTGCGCAGCTGCGCGCAGACAGGGTTTCTGCTTCCTGCCCGGCTGCTATGGAGTTAATCTCCGCTGTTGCCGTGGGCGTGGCCTGGCTCGGGCAGCTACTCCAAAGTGGTGGAGTCGCGTTGGAGCAGGAGCTGCTGGGAGGCTATTTATCTCCGTAAGGGGCCTCCCTGCTCCCTGCAGCCCAGGGGTTAGGGTGCCCAGAGATCCCGGATTCCCTACCTCTGGATTAAGTGACCCGCCCTGCCCCTTTAAGACTTCCAAAAAGCACCCACCAAAACAAAACAACGCCCACCAAAAAAAAAAGAAAAAAAATTTTTTTTAATTAAAAAAAAAATAGTTTTTAATTAAAAAAAAAGGTGGTCGTTCGTTTTTCTTTATTCTCCGGTGCCAGCCTCAGGCCTCTGCTCACCGGTCGGTCTTTTTGCCCTGTTTCCCTAGTATTGGGGTCCCTATCCCTTTAAGACTTCTAAAAAGCGCTCGCCAAAACAAAACAGCAAAAAAGCAAAAAAAAATGGTCGCGCGCTTTTCTTATGTCCTCTGTCGCCCAGCCTCCAGTGCCTGCTCACTGTTCTTGCTGCCCTGTTTTCCTAGTATCGAGCGCCCTGCACTCTGGCCCGGATGGCTGGGGCTGGGTGTTCGGCAGTCCTGGGCTCCGTCTCCCTCCCGCTCTGCCTGCTCTTCTCCCGCCGGGAGCTGGGGGGAGGGGCGCTCGGCTCCCGTGGGGCCAGGGCTTGTATCTTACCCCCTTCGTGAGGCGCTGAGTTCTCTCAGGTGCGGATGTGGTCTGGATATTGTCCTGTGTCCTCTGGTCTTTATTCTAGGAAGGGTTGTCTTTCTTATATTTTCATAGATATATGTTGTTTTGGGAGGAGATTTCCGCTGCTCTACTCACGCCGCCATCTTCCGCCCCTCTCCGACAAAATCTAATTTTGCTCAGACAAAAATAAAGAATTGGCATGTTCTTTCACCCTGTCTCTTACCCTACACTGAATCTGTCAGCAAATCCTTTTATTTTCACCTTACACAAGTGTCTGGAATCAGAGCAGTCCTCCCCAGCTTAGTTGCTACTGCATAGGTCCAAACCTCTGCCACCTGTTCGTGGACTGTGCCACTGTCTCCTAAATGAGCTCCTTCTCCTCCCTTGCCCTCCCCTCCCAAATACTGTCTATTCTCAACACAGTAGTGACACTGATCCTTTTAAAACCTGAGACAGATCATGTATGTCATTCTTCAGTGCAAAACCTTTTGTGGAATAAATGAAGACCAAACAATTAAGGGAAGCAAAGGCTATTGATTCAGAAGTTGCTCAGCAAGGGAGTCTGCCACCATCATTGGCATGCTGGCAGAGACCCAAAAGCAGGCAGAAGAGAGGGAAAGCTTTATAGTGGAAAAAGGGAAGGTGGCAGGTGTGCCACGACGGGAGGCTGCTGGCCTGGGAAGCTGGAGGTAGGATAATCAGCAGTAGTCATCACAATCTGTGTGATTGGGTAGGGAGGGTATTTGATCTTCTCTCACTGGTCTTAAATTGGACGTGCAGATAAAAGTAGGGGAAGCTGGTAGTTATTAATCAAGTCCTGACCATTTTGGGCCAATTGTTCCAGAAGTTAATATTTAGCTTCCTGGATTGTTTCTAGAGGTAGCAATCTGGCTTCCTACAAGTCTGGCTTGCGGCAGGCTGGCTTCCTGGCCTGGTTATTGCAGATGAGGGACTGGTTTCCTAGGCAATTGTTGCAAGCTGTGGGGCAGAATTCTCTTTTCATATAGGACCTGGCTGTTGTCTGTCTGTATAGTCTGTCCTCACTTGCAACTGCTCCTGTTTCCAGGAAAATCCAAAGTCCGCCCATAGCCTCCAAGATCTTTTATGGTTTAACCCCCTGTTTTCACTACTTTCTGCTTTCGCCCTTCGGCTCCAGCCACGCAGGGGCACAGCCCCTGCCAGAGCCCTGCACAGAGGCCCCAGGGCATCTGCCCAGATCACTGTCTCCCTCCCCTCAGTATTTGCCCACCTGCCATGTTTTCAGTGTCACTTCTTCCGATCCTCCTTGTCTGCACAGCTCTTCCCCCACAGCATTTATAATTTTTAATACAGTACTAAAACTCATTTATATTTATTGATACCTCTTCCCATTGCAATGTGAACTCCACAAGGGTAGGAATTTTTGTCTGTTTTGTCCACTAAAGTGTCCCTAGTACCTAGAGGAGAGTCTAGCACATAGGCTATTATATTATATTACATATTATATATATGAATTATTATAATCAATAGATACTTATGGTATACTTAAATATATTCACTTTTTAAAATCAATATATACTTATGTGTGATAATACTCTCATTTTTCATTGTTATTTTAGGTAGATTATTTCATAAAATGACTTTTTAACAACTTTCTAATATAACACCAATTATCATAGCTTTCCCCACCGTCCATGTATAGATCGTTCTTTGTTTTGCTATTTTTACGTAACCTCTGTCCTCTGCCCCATGCCCTCTGCCCTCCCCCCTCCCCCCTGCTCTGGTCACAGTGCCTCCTTGCTTTTCCTTAGCAACCAGGCAGCTCCTCCTCAGGACATCACTCTCCTCTTTTACCTCTGCCTGATGTCCTTGCTCCAAGCATCCCCAAGAACATTTGTATAAAAATGAAATAATTAGATTTTTAGAGCTCCTTCCTAGAACATTCCTCATTGTAGGCTGATGGCTAACACCAGCAAATGGGCACAAGATGATGTGGTTGACATTGGCGATTCTCTGAAGCTTTGACTGGTGAATTAAATGTGCACTATCAGAGCAGAATTGAAGGTCTTTATGTATTTCATCTAAATCCTCTAAAGAAATACCACTTCCCTGAACTGGCCTTTGACTAAGAGTTGAGCAGCATGGAATTGGAAGTTTGGTCCCTACCAGTTGCCAGGAGAGCAGACCTCACAGTGTCAATTAGCCACAGATTCTGGGCACAGAGGCCATTCGAGCAGGAGGGAGGACTCCCAGCAGATGTGGACATTTACTATCTTCACATTGTTGGGCCACCACCATTTGAATAGAGTTCCAAAATGTTTCCATCACTCCAAAAGAAATCCTCATTTCTAATAAACAGTCACTTTCCATTTCCTCTCCCTCTGCCCCTCGAAACCACCTATCTGCTTTCTGTCTCTAGATTTACCCAATTTGGATATTTCATACAAATGGTATCAGAGGGTATATGGCCTTTTGTGCCTGGCTTCTTTCACTCAGCACGTTTTGTGGTTTATCCAGGTTGTAGCATGAATAGTACTTCATCCCTTTTTATGACTGAATAATACCCCATTATATGTATAGACCACATTTTGTTTATCCATTTCATCCACTGATGGGCATTTGTGTTGTCTTCACCCCTTGGCTATAGTGAATAATACTGCTGTGGACATTGGTGTATAAATATTTGTTTGAATCTGTGCTTTCAGTTCTTTTGGATATATACCTTGCAGTGGAATTTAAGGAGCTTTTGGTAATTCTATGTTTCACTTTTTTGAGTAAGAGCCAAAATGTTTTCTCCAGTGGCTGAACCATATTACATTCCTACCAGCAATGGAAGAGGGAGTTGTTTCAAACTCTCGGCATCCTTGCTAACACTTGTTATTTTGCCTTTTTAAAAATTTATTTTAATTATAGCCATCCTAGTAGATGTGAATTGCTATCTCATTGTGGTTTTCATTTGCATTTCCCCAATGACTGGTGATGTTGAGCATCTTTTCATGTGCTAGTTGGCCATTGTGTATCTTCTTTGGAAAAATACCTGTTCAAGTCCTTTGCTTATTTTTTAATTGGGTGGTTTGTCTTTTTGTTTTTGAACCACTTCCCCTTTTTATACTGACTGTTATTTTTAATGATGACCCGGAAGCCCATAGCAAAAGAAAATATTACATTCGTTATAGTTCTGATATGAGATTATCATCACATTCCAGTTGTTTGAAAACTGATAATCAAAATATGATGACCATATTAATAATTAATGAGGACATTTGATAGTTAGAACCACTCATTCTTCAACTTATTTTACTAGTAACAGAGCTTACTATGTAAATATCCTGATTTTTAAGTAATATATGGTGTGGATTTGAAGATAGGATTGCATAAGCTTTTTTTTTGGTAACCCCATACATATAACACTAAAGTTATTTCAGCTGCTTGGAAAGTTTTCAACCAATACAAGCTTGAAGTTTTCCATCCTTGATTTAAGTGTATAAAATAATAATGGTAACAATAACTGTAAATCAGTTGGCTGCTATCTGGATGCTGGAAGATATCTTTTCTGACAGTGGGTTATTATTAGGTGCTTGGCCAAAAATACTGACTTCAGTGACCAAACTTTCAAAGCTGTGCTCTCATTTATAGTTTTGTATTCTATTCCCAAGTGACATATTAACAAATCAAACAAAGGATCATATTGGCCTTTAAGAAAGGTGTAAGGAAGAGTGGGGCTGAGCCCAAAGGAGAAGGGACAACAAAGTAAAAATTCTTTTTATTTTGAACCATGTAAATTACTCTTAAATTTGTACAAAACTTGAAACTTCTTAGCTTTGGTGATCATTGGTTAGCATCTACTCTATAGTCAATTAAAAACATGAACAATGAGTTTTATTGGGCAAGAAATGAAGACAGCTATCATAGCCTTCATTTCCAACTCAAAAGGCCACTGTCCCTTAGTTTAGCTAAATGGGCAGATATAAAATGATTGCATTTAGGCTAAGAAATGCAGTCCTAGAAGCTTCTGTTTTAGCTAAATCTTTAGAAATGAAGTAAAGATGGACTTGGAAGGAAGCCACATGGTGCTTTTAGATTTGTCCATTACTTCATGCAGTTTGGGTACTGGGGTGCTTTTTTTGTTACCCTTCATGCTCTTACTACTTGGCTGGACACATTTGTGGTTTTCTGGAGCTTTTGACCTGTGCAATGGGAGAATTATTTTGTGCTGTATTTTTAGCTCCTGAAGGTTCTGTTTAGATCTCTATGCACAGATTGTATAGAATAAGAATATGGCATTTGTTGATTTCAGAAAATTTATATTCTGTATCCTACTCTTTTTTGGGGGGAAGCTTGTCAAATGATCCTTTACTGAAAATTTTTTCTTTGTAATACTTAACTAGCTGTGCATTCCACTGTACCACTGTTGATGTCATCTGTGATGTTGATGTCATGAGAATGATGGCCATCAGCACAGCAGCCCATAGACTGCGCAGTCCCTTGGATCTCTTTAATGGTTCCAGAAAATTCTTTAGCTAAAGATTGGTGCTGCATCTGTTGGGCAATGTTTATAATCTCAACAAAAATGGTATCTCTTCTGTGCTTAATGTTTTTCTGCTTCTGTCTCTTGGTGGCTCCTTGAGGGTTTTGATGATCAAGGCAGAGGCAGAAGGCGGCACCTCAGTCAGACCCAGGGGGCCCATCCTGGCGGCCAGGGCAGATGTGGCACCGACTTCTCTACCAGTGCACCTCAGGTATACGTTTTGATCTCACTGGAATTGAACTTAGGCAGCATGATCGAGGTGGCTGGTGTTGGATGAACCCGGATTCTGGATGACCGAAGAAAGTTACACCTTGGCTTCCTCCAAGCCAAAAGCCAGACATGTATCCTACTCTGTAAAAGGGAATAGCAAATGGTTATTTCTCATCAACATCTTATTGCCCTGTGCTCACAGGGAAACATGGAGAAGGGGCAGAAAATTGTTCCATAGCCAACTTGGGGGAGAGGAACTGACTATGTATATCTATATAAAATCAAAGCATCTACTTTTAAATACCCTTTCTCACTGTTTGAGCTGTAGAGTGTTACGAGGACAGTTGAGGGATGCTCAGGATAAATGTTTCACAAAAATACTTTCGTGACAAAGTCACACTAACATACTAATTTATATTACACTATTTTATTGCATGGAGTATAAATGAGAATAAGTTTAATTGTTAAAGCAACCATGAATTGAGTGCTGGTAATCTGTCATAGAAGGGACAAAAAAAGCTCACCTCCCTTCTCCTAAAAATATCAGTTAACACTAAGCAAATAGACTCTTTAATTTCATCCAGATTTAGTCTTTTGATTGTATTTTGATTTAGAATTTTGTTTTAAATGGAAGAAATACCAACAGATATATCAGTGAGATACATTTATGTAGTTAGTGTCTCCTTCCAAAGAGAGATTCTTTACCCACTGGGATTGAGGTTTATTAACCTTGGCCTAATTGTGGTCTTGAGCTGTCACTCATTTATTATTTATCGTCATACCCTCTAACCTGGTTCTCTATCCATTTTAAACAAACAAGACAGCCCTAGGGCTCTCTTACACCACCTAAAATATAGGCATTCTACTTAGACACACAGGCCTTTGGTCTTCTCCTTGCAGAGTGGCTGAGGGGTGAAATTTCAGGCTTTTGCCAGCAAGGCCTGGAGTCTCCATCAGAGAAGGCCCTCCACATTGGCACCATTTCCAGCATTGACCTATAGAGTAATCTAACCCAGAGCACGGGTGCTGTACGTACAGCTGAAATCACAGCACTGCACACACCCTATCCCTAAGTATGGACACTGATTTAAGAATCCCAGCAAGGTAAGTGGTCAATTATTCACTATTTTCCTTGCCTCCTTTTGCCTTGGAGACATTCCTCTTACAACCAAAGTCTAATCAGAGTTTGCTTTCCATGTTTCCTTTATCTCTACACATAGGGACACTGGCCCAGCCCTGTCTCCCTTCTTCCCTTCTTGTGCAAGGGTTTCCTTACCAACAAACACAGCCTCTGTCCCTCCCTCAGGCCTCCTCTGTCCTTCAGTTCATCCTTGAATCTTCACCTTCTTTGTCTTAACCTAATGCTTGTTCTTCATCCCTGCCAAGGGATGCTGACATGTGCTGGAGCTTTCTATTTCAAGAGGCTTTTCTAGGAAATAACAACGACAAATGTTCCATTCAAGCAATAGAGGAGAAGCCAGACCTGGAACTTAGCCTTTGAGAGAGAACTCGGTCCAGGGACCCCCGCACTTGCCCATGGAGAAGCTGTACCCTAGCTACTGATTAAAATAGACACTCAGGCCCAGAGCAGTGCCACTGCATGAGTCTCTAGGTGAAGGTTCTGGAAATCTTGTTTTAAACAGGGTCCCAGGTGACTCTTCTTCTATTCTTATATATGTCTTCTTTTTTTATAACCAGGATAGTTTGGGAAACAGAGATTCTCAAGTTGTAGCACGCATCAGAAACCCTGGCAGGGATTGTTCAAAGGCAGATTTCCAGGTCCCTCCCTGAGAGGTCTGGTTTCAGTAAGTTTGGGATGGGGCCTGAGAATTTGCATTTGTATCCAGATCCTCTATGCTGCTGGTGCTGGTCTGGGAACCCCACCCTGGCGACCACTGATTCTAGCCCAGTGACTTTGTTTGAAACTGAGTTAACTACTGGTGAAGGGACTCACTCAGGACTGATGTCCTAAGTAAGAGTAGCGCTCCGTGTCAAAGAAAGGGTGAGCCCTGCTTCTCAACTGAATATACTAACACCACCTGCCTCCAAACCTGAACAAGGCCACGGACATCTCTAATTCTGCTTTTCTCAAGCACTACAATTACCAAAATATAAGCCAGTTTCTTATGCTTTGTTTTCAAAGCTTTGCTTCATTTAATGTTTTGCTTTCAATATTTTTTTTATTGCAGCTTACCAGGATGACTTAGGAAGTTTTTGTGTCCCAGTCAGGGAACTTCACAACTATTGTAACATAGTGTCTTTGGGAAAAGGCATTCCGATTCCAAACAGATGAAGTGTGAACACACTTTGGGAATGGGTCTTGCTGATTCCTGTACAGTGCAGCGCGTGTTTCCGTAGGTTCATCACAGGCCATGGAAATGGTACAAGCACTGAGCTAGTGACTGGAAGCAGAATGCATCAGCAGGCATTTTACTGATCAATTAGGCATTGATGTGCTTGCTCCTGTAAGCAGGTCTTTAGGGAGAGACTAAAAAGGGATCCGATACTTTGCAGACATTATGAGAGTTAATAAAACTCATTACCTCTTAACTTCTTAGCTTCCTTCTGGCAAGAGACAAAAAGCTAATTTACTCTAGCATAGTCTTGTGTGTGTGCATTTAAAATAACTTTCATGGAAAGAAATGCAGAGTGAAAACTGGTTACTAACCTTTATCAGCAATGTATTTACAGAATCCTACAGTTGCAGTGTATTATTATCATGATTCTACTTTCTGTGTCTGGATTCTTGGAATATAACCATCAGCAAGATAATTTATAGTAACCTAGTCTGCGTTTACAGATAGACATTTCCACTCACTGCCACTGACATATGTAAAGTTTAGAATGCACAACTCAGGATGGAGGGCACAAGGGGAAGGAGCATTCATGAAAATGTTAATTACTGTTTAACTGTATGAAGTGTGCAAATGTAACATGAAGAAAATGACAAAATGGAAAGGACAGATGATCTTTTCTGGATCTTTAGGCAGAAAAGTTCAAGTTCATAATGAGGGAGAAAAAAATAAGTTGGAAATTCATCTTAATTGATGGTACAAACTCAGCTATGTTTTCAATACTTTCTAAAGTCTTTGAGTAAATATAATGAATAGGCAAACAGGAAATTAGATGTAAATTAAACTCACAAGTAACTAGGCAAAAACAATCAGCATTAAAGAAAAAAGAATGTAATCAAATCAAAGTTCTGTTTTCAAAACTACTTCTACTTTATGCCTTCTTTCAAGATTTATAGATTTAGTTTTTATCCACTGAGAAGAAATGAGGCTCTAACATTCAGCTTTGTACAATGTGCAGGAAAATAAGTCAAAAAAGATGTTTCTGCCCAAGGAACAAAATAGCAGTAGACATAGACACTGAGAAGGAACTAGTGGTTATCAAGCGGAAGGGGCTGGGAAGAGGGGGAGGAGGAAGGGGCTTAAGAGGCACAATAATTCGCAATCACAGTACAGATTGGTCACAGAGACGGTGGTACAGCGCAGAGAATACAGTTAATGGTTCTGTGACATCTTACTACGTTGACAGATTGTGACTGTGCTAGAGGGGTGATGGTTTAATAATATGGGTAACTGTTGCTAATCACTGCATTGTATATTTGAAACCAATATAAGATTGTATATCAGTGATACTTTAATGAAAAAAAGATGTTTTGTCTAGCACAACATTTGGAGGAGTATGGAGGTGAGATGTGGGACAATGACAAATCAGATGTCTAGGAAAGTAATTTTGTAAAAGGCAAATAGTAACTACAAATTTCATAGAACAGGTGCATTGAAAGATAACCTGCATCCTGCATACATTCCTTTTTCTTGACAAAAAAATAGCAAAGGTTAACATTTTGTCAGTTTTCTTCAATTAAAAAAATTATTGTTTTGTACAATTACAAAAGTCCTGTGTTCTTATCACACACAGCTCAACTATTATAGAAGTGTGTGGGAAATAACTTACCTCCGCTGCTGCAATAGTTTTTGAATCGGGTCATCACTGGCAGTCCCATTTTTAATCAGAAAGCTGGGGTAGATTGTGAATAAATGAGTAAGTTCACCAAGTTTCCTGGAGAATCGATTGGGAATTATACCCACTGAACGCTTGGGTTTCAAGGCATGCTTTCTCGGGCTCTCTCTGTGTGGGCTTATAAAAATGTTTCCTTGTAAACTGCTTTACTTAAACTGCATCAGTTTAAGAATAAAATTTGATGTTAATATTTTTGGCATTCAATATAATTTGTCAGTTCATCATTCTTTTAGAGGATAAATTATTGCACACAAATGCTTCACTTTTCCTTTGTGGTCCTACGAATCCATTCATTGATGAATATCTCATGAAAAAATAAAAAGGGAAGAATGAACTTTATAGCATATAGACCCACTTCGTTAATAATCTGCAGATTGGACTCATCTGCTCCTTTAGGAAAGGCCCAGCCCAAGCACAGTGACCTAATAAATCTAATTAGTACGTGTTAAAATCATTGTAGTTGCTGCAATGCGGTTAGCAACGAGTGACCTTGATGCCTTTTTTTTTTTTTTTGGCACGTTTTTAAAACCTCTAGGGGTTTTCAGAGTTTTTCTTCTCATTGTAATCACGTAAAGATGTTGCAGGGACTCGTGACTGACTTTGGTTCTTTGTGCTAGTGGGGTCTCTATTTAGGTTAAAACGAAGCACTTAGCCCATTTTTTAAACAATGCAAGGTAGTTAAGCTCTAATACCTTAACCCCGCAGAGCTATTGTCTAGTTGCAAGTATATTCTATAGGCTTTGCATTAAGATTGATCTATGCAAATAAGAAAATCTTTTGTTAAGTAAATTTAGGAATGCAAATAAATATGCAAGAAAAAGAAGCAATTAAAAAAATCTTTAACCGACATTACTAGTCATTCAAGTAATAAAGCAATTGAGGAGAAAAATAGAAATTATGTAGGGTTGTAAATGTCTTTTTTGAGTTGCAATATATTCTTTAGTTAAAACAGCACTGGGAAGCATGAATGGCGTACTTTTTGTAAATTTGAGAACAGATAAACTGAGTTAAGTGACACATTTTGATAAATCATTCTTACTAATATATACAATTATTTTTCTCTCTCCTAGATATAATATTAGATATTGTCTAATCATTCACAATTTATCTTTATTTTCCTTTATTACATTAACAATTTATTTTTTTATTACTTCATTATTTATATTTTTTATTAAAGAAGCAAGATAAGCATCAAATAATGTCTTAAATTTACAAGAGATTACTTCAAGAAGTCTACTGTCTACTTATGTCACCTTTGACAAACATTTGTCCTCATGGTTAGGCCTATGGGGCAGTGATTTCACCTAGTACTTACAGATAGGGCAAATCTTAATGACATTTTTACATACACAGACGTTTTTTAATGGGCTTGGGGGTGGGGAGTGGAATTCAGAAAGCAGGCTTTGTTATCCCTTTCATAGCTTTGTGCTGAGCCAAGCCAGCCTTCCTTCATCCCATCTCCCTTTGCGCTTAACACCGAATGTGTGACCTTGAGCAAGTACATTAACCTCAATGCATCAGTTTTTTCATCTGCAAAATGGGAATGATAAACAGAATACCATATGAGAGAAATGCTATGTGAACTGAAGAGACTAACTCAAAATGCCCAGGCCTGTTTTTGAAATGCAGCCAGTGCTTAATTTAATAGAAGGAAACTTATTATTATTATTTAGTATATATATTTTAGATATGAAAGTTACACTGACATATTCATGAACTTGTGAAAATCTTGAGGTGTTCTCCAGTAGAGATAATAACACCCAACATTAACTGTGTATTTGCTTGGGGACAGGCATGATGTTTCTCATTTGAGCCTCACAGTTATGTAATGTGGCAGAGCTGGGATAGACTGCCCAGTGTATCAGGCTGCAGTGCTGGGCACATAGGCATTGTGTGAGGTCACTATTGGTTTGACCCTTCATCTTCTTTTCTCTTTACATTCTCTTGATTATCTTTCTGTGCCTTCTACTACCACTAGTGATTCTACAGTCCCAGCCAGATCTTTCTCCTAAAATCCAAGCCTATAATTTCTAATTGCACTCTTCATTTTCAAATCAACCCTTTTCCCAACTAACTGTCCTTCCAGAATTCTGTATAGTTACCACCAGAAACTTGAGAGTACCTAGGACCGTGGACTCCTCTTTCCTTTGTCCTCCATGTTCAATTGGTCACCAGGCCCTGCCCCAATTCTAACTTCAAAAGCTCTCTCAAATCTTGGTTCTTCCATCCAGTAGTCATTACCTTTATGCAGAGCCCCGTGAATGGTTTCAAACCACCCCCTGGGAAAGCCTGTTCTTTGCTTTCAATTTTCCTTCTAGATCCCCCAGTGAATTCAGAATTCATTTCATACCCTTTCGTGAGGCTTACAGGACACTTTGTGATCTGGTCCCTACCCACTGCCCACCTTCAATGCCAAGTATCCATCACTCCAGATGAACACACTGATTGAGTTTCATGGAACAATCTGGGCTGCTCCAAGCCTCTGTGTATCATCTTCACAGGTTGGAATATTGTAAATTCCTTGATCTCCCAGCCCCATTGACTAGGATAACTGACTAGGACAACTCCCTTTCTCTGAAGATTGAGCTCATAGGTCCTGCTTAGCTTCTCTCCACTTTCATCTTCCCCATTGTAGCAATTTGACCCTTCTGTGTAATACCCAAAACCCTGTGCACCACCCAGGCTATATACTTACTTATTCCTTTGTATTTTTATCTGTACTTTTCATAGTTTTCTATTAGTTTGAATGTCTTACAACCAAAAAGTCATTGCAGCAAAGTGGGGAAAACATGATCTTGGACAGAAACATGTAGGGCTTAACTCTGTGACTTTAGGCAAAAGTTGGCTCAATTTCCTTTTCTGTAAAATGGAGGTGATAATACCTGCCCCATAGGGTTGCTAGGAAGATTACATGACATAATGATGGTATTATTATATATCTTTAACCAGCATACTAGCATGTAGAAAGTTCTCAACAAATGTCACAAATTAATAAATTTATTAATACCTACATTCTGTCCTTTTTCCTGTTGACCAGGAAATTATGACAATTATAAGATCAGCAGTTTTAAGACAAAGACATCCAACTCTGGTTATGGGCATCCTTATGACTTGTTGGTTCTAGAACAAATGGTACATTGTTTTATAAGAAGGTACATTTGAACTTAGGTTGATGCTATTTAATGAACCATACTGTATTTTTTAAAATACCATTTTAAAACTGGAGAAACATGAATTTAGAATTAGAAAACTGTCTGGCCAAGATTTGGAAAAAAGTTAATTCACAAAAATGCTCCGATACTGCTTTATTTTACCCAGGTGATGGAGATGGAGAAACAAGAGCTTTGGGAGTTAACTTACCATCAGGGACCCCAGAGGAGGCAATTACTATTACTCTGTGCATGCCAAACAGCCAGGGGAAGTCTGTTGCATATGAATGACATTGATTAGATTTCTTCTATTATGGAGCTATTACCAAAAACAGCTCCATATTGGAACATTGGATTTTCCATACACATGTGTTTTTAAAAAAAGTAATAATTGAAGAAATTTTGTATCTACACAAACATATAAACATACATAACAAATAGCATATGTAATGTATATATGTAATAATATGTAGTGTATATTTTATGTTATGAATTTTTAAACCTTTGAAAGTCTCTTCTTTCAAGTGGTGACAATGCTTTGTTGATATCTCACATTTTATGGCCAAATATTAATTATATCATTAGTTTCTAATCACACTATCTATGACATCTTATGCCTGTAGGTACTCAAAAACTAATTCTCAAATATGATTCTTGAATTAACAAAAAGTAAAAATCATAGGGAGGGAAGAAGTAAAAGATCCATGTCTATGGCTTTTGGCTCCATTAGAATTTACACGGAGTATTGGCTCAGATTCTTCTGATGACAAGTGCAGAAATTGGCTCAAGCTAGAATTTATTGTAAGGGCATAGATATGGGTCGTGGCAGCTGAGGTCCCCAAACTAGAGCCAGAGACCTGAGTATGCTCCAATTGTCTTCTCTTTCTTTCTTGTTCCATATGCCTCTCAGATTTCTGCTTGATTCATTTTCCTCTGCAGCCTCTTTCCTTGACATCTCTGACCACATGGTAGGTTACAACCTGGCTACCTTAGCTTCTGAGTTTAGATATTACAGGTCTAGCTTTCTGCAGAGGTTTGAATCTCCGTCTGGGTTCCAAGCACACACTGAGGAGGAAAAGATTCTGTTTCTTTTATTGAAGTATAATTAATATACAATATTATATTAGTTTCAGGAGTACAACAGTGATTTAACAATTTCACGACTTATGAAATCCTCTCCGTAAGTGTAGTTATCAAATGTCACTATACAAAGTTACTACAATATTATTGACTATATTCCTTGATACTGTACTTTTCATCTCTGTAACTTATTTATTTATAATGGGAAGTTTGTACCTCTTTATCCCTTTCATCTATTTCACACATTTCCCTACCCCCTTTCCTTATGGCAACCATGTTTGTTCTCTGTATTTAAGTCTATTTCTGTTTTGTTTACTTGTTTTCTTAGATATCACATATGAGTGAAATCATAAGGATTTGTATTTTTCTGTCTGATTTATTTCACATAGCACATGCCCTCAAGGTCCACCCAGGTTGTTGCAAATAGCAAGATTCCATTCTTTTTAATGTCTGAGTAATATTCCTGTGTGTGTGTATGTGTGTGTGTGCACATGTGTACCAAATCTTTATCCATTAATTTGTTGATGGACACTTTGCTTGCTTCCATATCTTGGATATTCTAAAAATGCTGTCGAAAACAGGGGTGCATATATCTTTTTGAATTGCTGTTTTTGTTTTGTTCACATAGATACTTGGAAGTAGAATTGCTGGGTCACATGGTATTTCCATTTTTAATTTTTTGAGGAACCTCAATACTGTTTTCTGTAGTGGCTGCACTATTTTCCATTCCTCTGAAGAGTGCACAGGGCTCCCCTTTTTCCTACATCCTCACTGACATTTATTATTTCTTTTTTTTAAAATTTTTTATTAAGGTATTATTTATATACACTCTTATGAAGGTTTCACATGAAAAAACAATGTGGTTACTACATTTACCCAGATTATCAAGTACCCACCCATACCCCAATGCAGTCACTGTCCATCAGTGTACTAAGATGCCACAGATTCACTGTTTGCCTTCTCTGAGCTACACTGTTTTCCCCAGTGAAGGTCCCCTACCCATAAGATGGCGAAATTCCTGCTTCTCTTCCGGGTCCTCGGTTCCCGCCGGCACCATCTGAACCCCAATCACCCCTCGCCCCCCTAATTCTAGCACCTAGCCAATAGCCACCAGCCCCGTAGAAGTAACACCTCAATCACCCCATGCCCCTTCCTATATAACCCAGCACCTTTCCCTAATAAAGCGGAATTCTCCGGTGAATTGCTGCTGTGTGTCGCTCCTTTCCTTTCATTGGTGCTGAAACCCGGGAGACGGGACACCCCAACTGGGCCCCGTCTTCCCCCGACACCAGCAGCAGCTTGCCCTCGTCCTCTTTTTCCGGCGCTGGCTCCTCACACTCACCACTCCTCTTTGGCCTTTGGGTAAGTTTTCCCCCGGAGCGGGCTGCTCTTCCCCGAGCTATCGCAGTGCCATTGACCGTGATCGTCCAGCAAGGCCCTGACGCTCAGGGACGAGGAGGGAACTCTCCCCGCCTCAGGCCTTCACGGCTGCGGCGGACCCTCAGGCCCCCCTTCAACAGCCATAAACGAGGTGACTCCTTTGCGGATGAGAACGCTCCCTTCCGCCCCTCCTCCTTCCGTTCCTTCCGCCAAAAATTCCTTCCACCGAAAATTCCTAGTACTAGGTCCCTCGTGACTCTGGCACTCTGCCTTCTTAGAGGAGTCTGGGTGACGACCCACACCTCCTAAGAAACCGACTCGTATACGAGTTTCCGCAGACCCCCAAGGATCATCGGGGACGCCCTTTGTCTCCTTGTGGTCTGTTCCCAGTCCGAGGATCTCTGTTCGTCTTCCCCTGTTTGTCTCCTTCTCTGTCCTTTAGCCATGGGAGCCTCCTCATCCCTCCCTGAAAGTTCACCTCTTGAATGCCTGCTCAAGTATCTAGCCACCCTCTCCCTGACGCCTGATATAAAACCAAAACTTCTCCGCAAATACTGCTCCCAAGATTGGCCGACATGCCCCCTAGACAATCACAACCAATGGCCCGCAGGGGGAACTCTTGATCCTAACATCACTCGCGATCTCTTTAACTACTGCCAGCGCCTGAAAAAATGGAAGGAGATTCCCTATACCGAAGCTTTCCGCCTCCTCCTCCCGCCTCCCTCGCCTCCGCCGCCGCCGCCTCCTCCCCCCACGCACCCCCCCAAGTTCTCCTAGCCTGCAAGCCGTCTCCCCCGCAGAAGACTCCCATTCAATCCCTTCCCCCTCCGCTCCTACAACAGCCCCTCCCCCTACCACCACCACCATCTCCTCCCCCACCTCACCGCCCCTGCAGATCAAGCCTGAGCCTTTCAGCCCCCCTCTAAGTCCCAAGAGCCTCCTCTGTCTTTGCCCCCATCACCTGTTTCTCCCCCACAGACTGAGCCAGAACCCTTCACTCCCCCACCGCCATGGGTCTCCGCTCTCAAGATATCTTCGCCTGCTGCTTAATAGCAGGTCTGAAAAAGGCAGCTCGTAAATAATCAATTTTCAAAAGCTCCCTCTGAGTTCTTAGACAGACTCACTCAAGCCCTATCACAGTATACCAGCCTGGACCCAGAAACGCCTGACGGGAGACATGTCCTTATGACATACTTCCTGGCTCAAAGCTACCCCGACATTAAAGCTAAACTCAAAAAGTTAGAACAGGGCCCTGCTACCCCACAGACTGAGATCCTAACAGTGGCCTTTAAAGTCTTCCATAACCGGGAGGAGGAGGAGAAAGAACGCCGTAAACAAAAGGCTGATCAGGCCAATTTCCAAATATTGGCCCAGCTGATAAAACCACAACCTGGACACTCCTCTACAAACAAGCCCCCCCAGGAGCTTGTTTCAAGTGCGGACAAGAAGGACATTGATCAAGGGCGTGCCCCTCCCCCAGATCTCCTACCACACCATGCCCCAGATGCCACAAAAAGGGCCACTGGGGGTCTGATTGCCCAGCCACCCGAAGGGGAGGCTGGACGAACAACCCCCATCCTAAGCCCGCCGTAGTGGGGCTGGCAGAAGAAGATTGATGGGGCCTGGGGGCTTCTCACCTGACCATTTCCATCACCAAACAGGAGCCCAGGGTTACTTTAATAGTAGACGGTCGCCCCATCTCCTTCCTCCTAGATACAGGAGACATCTTCTCAGTCTTGCGGGAATACCGGGGCCCTCCCACGCCTGCCATTACTCCTATAGTCGGGGTAGGAGGTAAACAGTTTTTCCCATTAACCCCCCCCTTTTTATGCAGAATCCAGGACAATCCCATACCTTTCTCCCACTCCTTCCTGGTTATGCCCCAGTGTCCCATCCCCTTACTAGGACGGGGATCCTTTCTCTCCTCCATGTTTCCATAACTATATCCACTCCCACAGCCCCCAGTACTCCCTTTCTGATGGCCCTCATAGCCGACGACGCCCCTCTACCCAATGAAAGCTCCAGTTCCGCCCTCATACATCCTGTAAATCCCAAAGTTTGGGACATTACAAGCCCCTCCGTGGCTCTATGTCCTCCTGCCTCTATCAAATTACGTGACGCCCAATACCCCCTAACCACTTCAGCCCTCATAGGCCTCCAACCCATCATTCAAGATCTTTTAAACAAAAATGACCTCAGACCCACTCACTCCCTGTTTAATACCCCCATATTAGCTGTTAAAAAAACCAACGGATCTTTCCGCCTCGTCCAAGACCTTCGCCTCATCAACATGGCCATCGTCCCTATCCATCCCTTAGTCCCAAATCCATGCACCCTTTTATTGCAGATCCCTGCCTCAGCCTCCCACTTCTCAGTTCTAGATCTCAATGATGCATTTTTTTTTCTATCCCTCTGGACCACTCCTCCCAAGATTTTTTACAGAAAACGGCTCCTCTCTGAACTGCCCGTTCCCAAAACCAAGACAGAAATCCTTTCCTTTCTAGGCCTGGCTGGATATTTTAGAGCATAGATCCCTAAGTTCTCCCTGTTGGCAAGACCTCTTTATGACCTCAGCAAGGGCCCCCTGAAGAACCATTATCCTCCTCACCCCGACACTCCTTCATTAAGCTCCGTCGAGCCCTTGTGGAAGCCCCAGCTCTCCATCTTCCTGATTTGTCGAAGCCCTTCTCATTATACATTCATGAGAGGTCCAGTCAAGCTCTAGGAGTCCTAGGCCAATATTATGGCCCATCCTTTGCCCCAGTAGCTTATCTTTCCAAGCAATTAGACCCAACAGCTCGGGGATGGGCCCCCTGCCTATGGGCATTAGCCGCTGGACAGCTCTTGCAGAAGAAAGCTCATAAACTGACATTCGGGGTGCCCCTTACCATTCTGTTCCCACATCACCTAAAGGATCTCTTAACCTACAAAAGTTTACAGACTCTCCCTCCCTCCAGACTCCTGACCTTACTGTCCTCTTTCCTCCAAAATTCCGTTCACCCCCTTTGCCATCCATACCCAAATCATGACTTTTTCCTCCTTTACTGCTTCCTCGCTCTCTCTCGCTTTTTTCCCTCATTCCTATTGTCTTCCCCGCCACCCCAGCCTCCTTTGTATGGCGATTCAAAGTCAGACAGACTTACACACAGCATCAAACAAAAATTATTGCCCTCATTGCCACATCAGACTGCCCTCTGAAAGGCTGCTCTGAGCCTTTATACCTCCACTTTCCTCCCTCCACCGAAGTGTTCACTAGCAGCTACCTTTGTTCTCCCTACCTCTGCTTCCTCTATGACCAAAGACAAGCCTGTTGCAGGCAATGGCCAGACACCTATGGGGATGTCCCTACTGGTCTTGCGCCATTCACTACATGGGTAACTCCTGGTACCCACAGTATTACTCCTCCAACCCATTCTCTTCAATACTAACAAACCCCTTCCTTACCTGGATTTGGCCCATTGCAAGCCGTATAATAATCATTCTTCTCGCCTGTCTCTTCTTACCTTGTATAGTAAAGTTTATCAAATCCCAAGTCAGTAAAATCTCTAATCAAACTTTCAACCAGCTTTTACTCAGGAACTACCAGCTTTTAGCCACAGAAGATCCCTCACCCTCATGTAACCTCCTCATCATACGCTGAAATGGACCCCTCTCTCCGCTGGAAACTGTTCCTGGAAACAATGGCCGCAGACGCCTGGCTTCTGACACCCATATTGTCCTGGCACCACTGGAATCAACAAGTCCTCGACCTATAGTTACAGGGAACCTTCATTGATTTCCAACCTGAAGAAGTCCACATCTACTCGTCCTTACTGTGGGGAGTACTATCAACCCTTTCTTCCCAGTCCTCAAGCCCTCACTCCCTTCTCCGCCCCCGTTCAGCAGGAAGCAGTCAGAGAGAAAGCAACGTCCACAACCCCATAGAGGAGAAAGGGGGGACTGAAGGGCCCCCACCCATAAGATGGTGAAATTCCTGCTTCTCTTCTGGGTCCTCGGTTCCCGCCGGTGCCATCTGAACCCCAATCACCCCTCACCCCCCTAATTCCAGCACCTAGCCAATAGCCACCAGCCCTGTAGAAGTAACACCAGAATCACCCCATGCCCCTTCCTATATAACCCAGCACCTTTCCCTAATAAAGCGGAATTATCCGGTGAATTGCTGCTGTGTGTTGCTCCTTTCCTTTCACCCAGGACCCCCCACACCATGTGTACTAAACACAATACCCCTCAATCCCCATCTCCCTCCCTCCCTCCTCGCCCTCCCACACCTGTCCCTTTGGTAACCACTAGTCCCTTCTTGGAGTCTGTGAGTCTGCTGCTATTTTGTTCCTTCAGTTTTACTTCGTTGTTGTACTCCACAAATGAGGGAAATGATTTGGCAATTGTCTTCTCCACCTGGCTTATTTTACTGAGCATAATATCCTCTAGCTCCATCCATGTTGTTGCAAATGGTAGGATTTGTTTCTCTCTTACGGCTGAATAGTATTCCACTGTGTATATGTACCACATCTTCCTTATCCATTCATTGACTGATGGACACTTAGGTTGCTTCCATATCTTGGCTATTGTAAACAGTGCTGCGATGAAGATAGGGGTGCATATGTCTTTTTGAGTCTGAGAAGTTGTATTCTTTGGGTAAATTCCAAGGAGTAGGATTCCTGAATCAAATGGTATTTCTATTTTTAGTTTTTTGAGGAACCTCCAATTGCTTTCCACAATGGTTTGAATTTGATTTGCTAATATTTTGTTAAGCATTTTTGCATCTGTGTTTGTCAGGGATATTGGTGTGTAATTTTTTTTTTTTTTTTTTTTTTTTTTGGTGTTTGCCTGGTTTTGGTATTAGAGTGTTGCTGGCCTCAAAGAATGAGTTTGAAAGTATTCCCTCTTCTTCTTCTCTTTGGAATAATTTAAGGAGGATGGGTATTAGGTCTTCACTAAATGTTTGATAAAATTCAGCGGTGAATCCATCTGTCCAGGGGTTTTGTTATTAGGTAGGTTTTTTATTACCAGTTCAATTTCATTGCTAGTAATTGTTCTGTTCAGATTTTCTGTTTCTTTCTGGGTCAGCCTTGGAAGGTTGTATTTTTCTAGGAAGTTGTTCATTTCTTCTAGGTTATGGTTATCCAGTTTGTTAGCATATAATTTTTCATAGTGTTCTCTAATAATTCTTTGTATTTCTGTGGTGTCCATAGTGATTTTTCCTTTCTCATTTCTGATTTTGTTTATGTGGGTAGACTCTTTTTCTCTTGGTAAGTCTGGCTAGGGGTTTATCTGTTTTGTTTATTTCCTTGAAAAACCAGCTCTTGCTTTCATTGATTCTTTCTATTGTTTTATTGCTCTAGATTTTGTTTATTTCTGCTCTAATCTTTATTATGTCTCTCCTTCTACTGACTTTGGGCCTCATTTGTTCTTCTTTTTCTAGTTTTGTTAATTGTGAGTTTAGACTGCTCATATGGGATTGTTCTTCTTTCCTGAGGTAGGCCTGTATTGCAATATACTTTCCTCTTAGCATGGTCTTCGCTGTGTCCAATATATTCTGCAGTGTTGAATTATTGTTGTCATTTGTCTCCATATGTTGCTTGATGTCTCTTTTTATTTGGTCATTGATCCATTGGTTATTTAGGAGCATGTTGTGAAGCCTCCATGTGTTTGTGGGATTTTTCTCTTTTTTTTGCATAATTTATTTCTAGTTTCATACTTTGTGGTCTGAGAAACTGGTTGGTACAATTTCAATCTTTCTGAATTTACCTAGGCTCTTTTTGTGGCCTAGAATATGATCTATTTTTGAAAGTGTTCCATGTGTACTTGAGAAGAATGTGTATTCTGCTGCATTTGGGTGTAGAGTTCTGTAGACGTCTGTTAGGTCCATCTGTTCTACTGTGTTCAGTGCCTCTGTGTCCTTACTTATTTTCTGTCTGGTTGATCTGTCCTTCAGAGTGAATGGAATGTTGGAGTCTCCTAGAATGAATGCATTGCATTCTATTTCCCCTTTTAATTCTGTTAGTATTTATTTCATATATGTAGGTGCTCCTGTGTTGGGCACATAGATATTTATAATGGTTATATCTTCTTGTTGGATTGACCCTTTTATCATTACGTAATGTACTTCTTTGTCTCTTGTGACTTTCTTTGTTTTGAAGTCTATTTTGTCTGATACAAGTACTGCAACTCCTGCTTTTTTCTCTCTATTAGTTGCATGAAATATCTTTTTCCATCCCTTCACTTTTAGTCTGTGTATGTCTTTGGGTTTGAAGTGAGTCTCTTGTAGGCAGCATATAGGTAGGTCTTGTTCTTTTATCCATTCACTGACTCTATGTCTTTTAATTGGTATATTCAGTCCACTTACATTTAGGGTGATTATCGATAGGTATGTACTTATTGCCATTGCAGGCTTTAGATTCATGGTTACCAAAGGGACAAGGTTAACTTCCTTATTATTCTAAGAGTTTAACTTAACTCACTTAATATGGTATTACAAACACATTCTAAAGGTTCCTTTGTTTTTTCTTCTCCTTTTTCTTCCTCCTCCATTCTTCATATATTAGGTATCATATTCTGTACTCTTTGTCTATCCCTTGATTGACTTTGGGGATAGTTAATTTAATTTTGCATTTGCTTAGTAATTAGTTTTTCTACTTTCTTTACTGTAGTTTTATTACCTCTGGTGACAACTATTAAACCTTAGGAACACTTCCATCTATAGCAGTCACTCCAAAATACACTGTAGAGATGGTTTGTGGGAGGTAAATTCAGCTTTTACTTATCTGGAAATTGTGTAATCCCTCCTTCAAATTTAAATGATAATCTTGCCAGATAAAGTAATCTTGGTTCAAGGCCCTTCTGCTTTATTGCATTAAATACATTATGCCACTCCCTTCTGGCCTGTCAGGTTTCTGATGAGAAGTCTGATGATAGCCTGATGGGTTTTCCTTTGTATGTGACCTTATTTCTCTCTCTGGTTGCTTTTAATAGTCTGTCCTTATCCTTGATCTTTGCCATTTTAATCATTATATGTCTTGGTGTTATCCTCCTTGGGTCTCTTGTATTGGGAGATCTGTGCACCTCCATGGCCTGAGAGACTATCTTCTTCCCCAGATTGGGGAAGTTTTCAACAATTACGTCCTCAATGACACTTTCTATACTTTCTATCTCTTTTTCTCTCCCTTCTTCTTCTGGTACCCCTATAATACGAATATTTTTCTGTTTGGATTGGTCACACAGTTCTTCCAATATTCTATCATTCTTGGAAATCCTTTTTTCTCTCTGTGCCTCAGCTTCTTTGTTTTCCTCTTTTCTAGTTTCTATTTCATTTATCATCTCCACCACCATATCCAATCTGCTTTTAATACCCTCCATTGTGCTCTTCAACAGTTGGATCTCTGACCGGAATTCATTCCTGAGTTCTTGAATATCTTTCTGTACCTCCATGAGCATGTTAATGATTTTTATTTTGAACTCCTTTTCAGGAAGATACATGAGATTGATGTTACTTAAATCTTTCTCAGGGGTTGTATTAATAATTTTACTCTGAACCAGGTTCCTTTCACATTTCATATTTGTACATGGCACCCTCTAGTACCCAGAATCTCTATTCTCTGGAGCTTCTCAGCCCCTGAAGCAATGTCGGGTTTCACAGAGGAGTGGTAATGGTGACTCAGGGGGAGGAAAGAGCTGTTTCCTGCTTCCTGGCTGCTATGACTGTCTCCTCTGTCTGAACAGTGGGCCTAACACACAGGTATAAGCCTCTGTGCTTTGCGTCTGTAGTTGCTGTAGACAGATCTTCCCTCTGGCTTGCCTAACACCAGGGTAGGGTTTGCCGGTTTGCGATCCAGGTGGGGCTGGCCGGGAGAAAGGCACAGTAGGCTGCATATCATGAAGGGAGTCCTTGGAGCTGTGTAACCATCCAGGGTGCTGGAGCACCTGGAAATCATGAAAGCTCCCAACCTGCTGGGCAGAGTGCTCCTGGACAATTTTGTTTACCTGTCCTTTCTCCTGAGCAGTAAACTCTGGGCAATCCTTGCCCCTTTAGCAGCCCTCTTGCTAAGGGCTTCCTTGTTAGGAAGTCTCTCAGACTGCCGGCCTTTCTTTTGTCCCAGAGCAGCCAGACATGGATCCCTGCTTTCCAGAAGTGGCTGGAATCTCAGTCTCTCCAGGAATTCTGCCTGTCTTAGCTTTCCAACCCCCTAATTATGAGAGTATCATGAAAGCACCATGAAATGTAGGTTTGTGCTCCCAGAGCAGATCTCCAGAGTTAGGTATTCAGCAGTCCCAGGCCTCCACTCCCTCCCCGCCCTGTTTCTCTTCCTTCCACCAGTGAGCTGCAGTGGGGGAAGGGTTTGGGTCCCGCTGGGCAACAGCTTTGGTGCGTTACCCTGTTCCATGAGGTCTGCTCTTTTCTCCAGGTGTATGCAGTCTGGTGCAGTCCTCTTTCCTGTTGCTCTTTCAGGATTAGTTGTACTAATTATATTTTTGTATTATATGTGGTTTTAGGAGGAAGCCTCTGTCTCACCTCTCACTCCACTATCTTTAATCCTCCTCTCTGCTGTATCTTTTGCTTTATAAAAAGATGGAAAGAAGGCTGATGCAAAAAAAATTTTTTTTTCATTTTATTATCATTAATCTACAATTACATGAAGAATATTATGGTTTGAAGCAAAATTTTAACTGCAAGAAGTCAATAACTTGCAAATGTGTATTAGTCATTTCTGGTTATTTAAAAAAACACACTAAGGGTAGATTGTTCAAATAATTGCAGCATGCAGTTAAATCCCATTTAAAGAGAAGGAGAGGTTGTAAATACCAAGTCTCTGGAGAGGCCTAAATACAGAATGGAAACATTACTTGCTCCCTTTACATCTAGGACAAAGAGGTTTCCTCCACCCCAGAATGTCTGGTATTGAAAAATGCCTGATAAATTCTCTTGCAAAAATTCCATGAAATCAACTGGATAAGCCAAAGTCTCCATCACACTGTGTGAAAAATGGATCTTTCTGACTAGGTTTCCCACATGTCCTTAATAGCACCCATTGTGTATATAATAACTGTGTTTGCATGTTTATGGGATGTTTACCAGCAACAGAGCTACTGGTTAGTCAGGAGATTGTCTATCCAGGATGGGAGTGGAGAGGAAGCACTCATTCTCTCCTCTCCTCTCTTCCTGGTATGCAATTGATCAGGTACCTGCCAGTCACTGGGACCTGCTGACAGAGTTCCACAGTGTTGGGTAGTGTGGCTGAGCCCCAGTGGAGAGAGAGAAGAGCTGCTGAATTTCAGAGGGAGGGGAGACTGAGCTGTGAGAATAAACCCTTTCATTCCCAATTGTTCACACTTGTCTTCCTCAGTCTTATGAAATTCATAGGAACTTGCTCCAGTTGGGGAACCCACCTCCTCCTGGAGCAACACCTTCTAAAATCATAAGGATCAACTGAGCTAATATATGCCAAGGTGACTGACTGTCAGAGCACATGATTGCCAGACATGACACAAGCCCAGTGCCTCACTGTCACTATTAACTCTCCAAACGCCCTGCCAACAAGTGTGGTGAGCATAATCAGGTGCAGGATGTCAACCTGTCTTGCACTAGCTGCATTTCTATGGTGCTCATCTCCCCTGTTCCTCCCTCTGCTGAGCTTCCCCTACAAGTTCTCCTCCTTGACCCCAATGGCTGGAGCCCTCAGGTTGTGGTCCTGGGCTCCGCCCTCAGTATTATGAGTCTCTCTCCAGGTGACTTCATCATACCAATGTCTTTAAATTCCACCCACCCATTGGTGACTCCAAGCTTTGTATCTCCCTGTCAGACCACTACTTTGAGCTTCATACCATGTGTCCACCACCTCCTTGAGATGCCTCGACTGGGGTGTGGCACATGCCAACCTCATGTGACTGGACAATGTGACCACTCCCCATCCAGCAATGGCCAGGACCCCATCCCACCTGCCTTCATTCTTCATGTGGCTCCTTCAGGTCTCTGAGTTAACATTTCACCTTCTCTCACTAACTAACTCAGGGGTAGATCCACCCCAGAGTTGTTCTCTGCCACCTCACCCTCCTCTTTTCCTTCATAGCCCACTCAGGTCCACTCAGCCATTACTGCTTATCCCATCTAGAATCTTAGCCCCATGAGGGGACCATGTCTCTCATTTGCTTTTCTGGCCCCAGGGCCATGCAAAGTGCCTAACCCATAGCAGCTGCTCAGCCATTCTCTGTGGAAAATGAATGGGTGTCCTGAGCAGGCTCTAACCTTGCTGAGGTCAATAGATCTATTCTGTAGCATCAAGAGGATTAGCTGAGATATAGCTCGGCCTAGTCCAGGGCCTGGCACATAGCAGGTATTCAGTAATGTTAGCTGGGCTATCCATAATGAGGACATAATGTACATCAAAAAGCTCTTAGTCAAATGTGCTGTGATATCACAGAGTTCTAAACTTAGTGTACCAACTGTAGTACTTAGTATTTGTACAGGTTTTGGGCTCTATTCCCAGAGACAATGATTCAGTGTATATCATCATGCATATCAAAGCTGGAGGACCAGTGGTAAATGACATAGAATACACATTAAAGTGCAGTAGTGGCTACATTAGGGGGAAAAATTAGGAGATTATATATATATTTATATATATATATATGTATATATATACACACATATACATAATATTTTATGTATTATATGTATTATATATATGTATACACATATATAATTATTGTTTACATATATATTTTAAATAAATTAATATTTTTCATAATTTTATTTAAAACATTTAATATATAATATAGAACACATATAAAATTTAGAACATACATATGTTAATACATATAATATAGAGTGTATGTTCTATATTACATATATGTATATAAGAGAAAGATATAGGTGTGAAATCTGCAGGGTGGGTCAGCAGGCTGGAAATTCAGGTAGAGTTGATGTTGCAATCTTGGGTCCAAATTCCAAAGGGCAGTAGGATGGAAACTCAGGCAGGGTTTTATGCCAGTCTTGAAGAGAATTTATTCTGCTTGGGGGAACTTCAGTCTTTGTTCTTAAAACCTTCAACTGATTGGATGAGGTCCACCCACATTATAGAGGGCAATCAGCTTTACTCAAAGTTACCAATTTAAATATTAATCACATCTAAATTGTACTGTCAGAGAAGCATCTAGACTGGTATTTGAACAAACACATGGGCCTCATGGCCTAGCCACATTGATACATAAAATTAACCATCACACTGGGCAAATATTCTAATGATTAGTTTTAAAAAGTACATTGAGCATCTGATATTTCTCCATTTCTAGGCTAGGTTTCATGGAAAACTTATAATGCACAATACTTATTTCTTCCTGCCCCCTCCAGAAGTTTGTTACTGTTTGTTTTTCTTTTTAATGTTACTTCCTGTCTTGCCTGAAGGTTTCAGCCCTGGGCAAGTTTCCTCTGGATTTGGTGAGACTGAAAAATGACAATGGAACTTTGGGGGTAAAAGGTTTATACACAGCTTTATTCTTGTGGTGGCAGGTCAAATGCTAGAATCCCATCCGTCTCAGGGGAAGTCTGCATGCAGCAAGCCTGTCTCTGCCTCTGGGTCACTCCCTCACCTTGCAGCCCTGCAGCTGAGGGAAGAGCTCTTCAGATAGAGTCAATAATAACTTATTTCCCAGATGTATGCAAGTCTGCACCTGCAAGTACTGCATGTGCATAGTGGGCAAGCAGACCAGGGTCAGGTGAGAATCCTGGCGTCTTGCCAATGGGTTTCAGCCCCAGGCAAGTTCGCTATGGATTCAATGTGACCAAAGAAACTGACAGCAAACGTTCTTTGGGGTGAAAGGGTTATTACCCAGCTTGTTCTCCCAGGGGTAGGTAGAACACTAGCATCTCTGCCTCTGCCCAGAGCACTGGGCCAAGCTCTCTATATAGTGCAATAATAGCTTATTGCCTAAAGGAGTGGAAACAGTAGCCTAGCAACAGGCCAGTTACATCATCAGGTGGTTTAAGTTCAGTGAGGATCCTGGCCATAGGAACTCCAACTTCCCTACACTCCACCCCTCCAGGATTCTTGCCTTACAATCTACATGCTTTCAATCTTCCGCAATGGTCCCTGTGCGAGAAAGCTGAGCACTGTAACCAGATTTCACAACAGTAACCGAGGATAACAACAATTTAGAGGTAGTAACAAAAATTAAGATACAACAAGATTTTGATACAGGTAATAGAAATTATAATAATCCTCAAGCCAGAGGAAGTTCCCAATCCACAAAGGTCTTAGGGGTGATAAGACACATGTTTTAATGCCACCAACATAGGCAAATCTTGTCCATCAGGTAGGATGCATGCAAGAGAGTGGGCCTGTGATAGGACTGTAGCAGGAAGGGGGTCTCTTCCAGGTCTAGTATACCACACTTTTACTCTTTTCTCTATGGAGGTTTCTGAAGGGTCTATATACAGTGCTACTGGAGGTGCCTGCACTGGCCATAATGATAAAACAAAACTCCCTGGTAAGATGCTCCTACTTCTGGCCATTCAGGATATACTACTGTGACCAGAATCTAATAGGTTGGCGAGTTTGTTCAAGCCACTGCCGGAGACCACATCCATAACTGTCTTTAGTCACATGAATATCCAGCTCACAGGGCCTTGATGGGTCTATCATACACATGTCCCATTCCAGTCCCACCTGATGCCCTTTCATACCAACCGGTATAAGGGCTTCAGAATTTGTGCCAAGGGCTGGATAAACACTCTAGTAGCCTAGAGGACCTCAAAACTCCTGTAGCAATGCTATAGTTGTAGGGGTAGGAGGGGCCTAGACTTTATCTATAATTGCTTCTGGTACAACTTTGGTCTTACCCGACCAGATGACCCCAAGAATTTGACAGACAAACCAGGTCCCTGAAGCTTATACTCTTCACAGCTCATCCTTTCTCCTGTAAATGTTGCAGCAGTCTAGGTGCTGCACCTTCTAGATCTGAAAGAGAATCAGACATGAGAATGACATCATCAATATAATGGTTCAGCCATACCACTGGTGGTTTCTCCCTTGTAGCCAAGTCTTGGGCTACAAGTCCATGACACATGGTGGGGCTGTGGGGGTATCCCTGTGGAAGGATGGTGAAAGTTCATTGCCATCCTTTTCATGTGAAGGCAAACTGTTCCTGACTTTCCTGTTCAATGTCAATGGAAAAGAAGGCATTAGCAAGATCCACCACATAATGGTATGTTCCTAGTTAATGGCTGAACGTATCCATCAGGCCTGCAATACAGGGGAAGGCAGCATGCATAGGGGGCATAACTTTATTCAGCTCTCCGCAATCCACAGTCATATGCCAGGAGCCATCTGGCTTTTTTACTGGCCACACTGGGAAATTGAAAGGACTGTGGGTGGGCTTTATAATACCCACCTTTTCCAGCTCCTGGAGAGTTTCTCTAATCTCTTTATGCCTTCCAGGCTGTTTGTATTGTTTGGTATTAGTCACCTGCCGAGGCATAGGCAAAGCTATGGGCGGGTGCCTAGCATGTCCCCTCAGAACTGCCTTCACCACACGTACTCTCAGTCTGAACTCACCTGCAGTGGTCTGCAACGATAGACCCTGCAGGATATCAATCCCCAAAATATACTCAGGGATAGGAGATATATACACAGTATACTCTTTTGGGAGTAGATGCCCTATTCCCAAAGGGATTTGGGCTTGTTTCTCTCTGATAACCTTACCCCTGTATCCATCTATGATAGTAGAGGTCCTAGGGAACTGCTCAGGGTAACCATGAATCAGTGAACATTCAGCCCCTGTGTCTACCAGAGTCAGGACACATTGTATGTTCACTAGGGACCAATGGATAGCTATTTCAACATGTGGTGTCTGGTACCCCCTGGTCCCTCAGGGCAGACACCTCGACCTTCCCATTAGTCAAACTGTGTTCTCCAATCATCTTCCTGTGTGGGCTTGAGTGAGGTTGGCTTGTTCTGCAGCAAGAAGTCTTGCAAACACACAAGCCGGACTTGTGGCTCTGTCTCTAATCTCTGCCTCTTTGGTCTTAATGGCTGGAACTGCTGCTCTGGTTTCAGCTGTTGCCATAGATCCAGTAAGATCCTATTTGACTTCACATCTAATTTCCTTCCATCTGCTCCTACCCATATTAAATCAACTCACATCTGGGTCCTCATAAACTTCATGGGGCCCCTTAAATTCTTCTTGTGAGTAACAGGTCTTATTTCTTTCTGGGTTCTCATTGCTTCAGCCTCTCCTAAGTCTGCTACTGTACATGTTACCTCACGTATGGGCTGCCCTAAGTGAGGGGAAAGAATGGCCACTAGAGACCCAAAGAGGGATGTGGGAGCCATTTGAAGCACAATATTTCTCATCCCAGTAGTGAAAATTAGTTCATCTGGGCGACAATTCTCTGGACTGTGGATGGTATTTCTTATGCCTAGCTCTTGCAACACCTGTTGGAGGTCAGCATATGTCTTCCATCTAACTGGAGAGGATGGTAGATCACCGTGATTGGGCCACACAGCATGAAGTGCAGCCACAAGCCAATCGAGGAGGGTTTGATTCCCTGGGGTCTGATGTGCATTTTGTAATCGCTGCCTCAAGGTAGGCTGCACTGTCAGGGAAGACAGCTTTCCCATCTCTGATCCCGACAGAACAATTCCATCCACCCTTAAGTCCCACAGATGCAGGAGCCAAGCTGATATTGACTCTGAGGGCTTCTGCCTAAACCAGGAGCCCAAATCCACCAGCTCAGCCTGAGTATAGAGGCGGAGCATAGAGGGCTCCACGACCTGGGGAGGGGGATGCTCCTCTCCTTGGGGAACTTTCAGCTGCTGGGTCCTTATTTTCCTTACAACCACTGGGAATGCTTTCAATACAGGAGGAGTCAGTGCCTCCGGCACCACCCCTTCATCCTTCCCCAGCTCCTCCATTTCTGGGACTGATGGCACCTTTCTCTGCCCTCCCCCGAGTGCCTCCTCTGCTCCAACCTTTACCTTTTCTACTGTGCCTCGCAGCAATGCCAGCTCAGTCTTCAGCAGCTCTCTTACATTCACCTCAATGCTTCACAGCTGGCGTTCTCGTGCCACCTCCACCTGTGCTTCACCTCTTTTTCCTTGATGACCTTTTCCTCCTTCAGAGCACCTGGCAGTGCTGCCATCTTGTTCTGCAAGGAATCTTTTACCTCTTCATTGGCACATGTTGCTGGTGTTCTCGTGCTGCTTCCTGTCGCATCAATGCCATTTCCTTCTTCAGGGAATCGACAGAAGTTTGCAGCTTGCGTTCTCGTTCCACCATTTCTTGTGTCTTTTTCAGGAGTATGTCATTCTCTTCTGTAGACTTTTTTAATACTGTGAGAAGCAGTCAACCCACAGTCCCCACTGCCTCATGGGCACTCTGTCTCTCAAAAGACCTACTTACTATACCAAAGGCTACCCATAGTGCCTCAGGTGTCACCTCCACTTGCCTCTAGTCCTGGGGTGGGGCCCAGTCCTCTAGGAGGCAAGCCATCTCAGACCACATACCCACTGGGGGACAATCCATTGTTTCCCCATTCATAGGGGAAGCCCTCTGAAGCACCCCTCCCATAAGGGCAGCCGGTCTTTTTTTTTTTTGTATCATTAATCTACAATTACATGAGGAACATTATGTTTACTAGACTCCTCCCTTCTCCAAGTCCCCCCCACAAACCCCATTACAGTCACTGTTCATCAGTGTAGTAATATGCTGTAGAAACACTACTTGTCTTCTCTGTGTTGCACAGCCCTCCCTGTGCCCCACCTTTTATACATGCTAATTATAATGCCCCTTTTCTTTCCCCCTCCTCCACTTTATTCCTCCCTTCCCACCCATCCTCCCCAGTCCCTTTCCCTTTGGTAACTGTTAGTCCACTCTTGGGTTCTGTGATTCTGCTGCTGTTTTGCTCTTTCAGTTTTTTCTTTGTTCTTATACTCCACATATTAGTGAAATCATTTGGTACTTGTCTTTCTCTGCCTGGCCTATTTCACTGAGCATAATACCCTCTAGCTCCATCCATGTTGTTGCAAATGGTAGGATGTATTTTCTTCTTATGGCTGAATAATATTCCATTGTGTATATGTACCACATCTTCTTCATCCATTCATCTACTGATAGACACTTAGGTTGCTTCCATTTCTTGGCTATTGTAAATATTGCTGCAAAAACAAAGGGGTTCATCTGTCTTTTTCAAACTGGGCTGCTGCATTCTTAGGGTAAATTCCTAGAAGTGGAATTCCTGGGTCAAATGGCATTTCTACTTTGAGCTTTTTGAAGAACCTCCATACTGTTTTCCACAATGGTTGAACTAATTTACATTCCCCCACGTAGTGTAGGAGGGTTCCCCATTCTCCACATCCTTGCCAACATTTGTTGTTGTCTTTTGGATGTTGGCCATCCTTACTGATGTGAGGTGATATCTCATTGTGGTTTTAATTTGCATTTGTCTGATGACTAGCGATGTGGAGCATCTTTTCATGTGCCTGTTGGCCATCTCATATTCTAATTCTCATACCTTGCTAGAATTTCTTCTTTGCATTTGTCTGATGACTAGCGATGTGGAGCATCTTTTCATGTGCCTGTTGGCCATCTCATATTCTCTTAATTCTCATACCTTGCTAGAATTTCTTCTTTGGAGAACTGTCTGTTCAGCTCCTTGGGGAGCCTGTCTTTTTTCTTGGTCCACAATGAACCCTGCTGACTTCACCAATTGTCTTTCCAATGGGTTTCAGCCCTGGGCAAGTTCACTATTGATTCAATGTGACCAAAGAAATTGACAGCAAATGTTCTTTGGGGTGAAAGTGTTTATTACCCAGCTTGTTCTCCTGGCTGTAGGTCTATGAGCATTAGCATCTCTGCCTCTGCCCAGAGCACTCAGCTGAGCTCTCTAGATAGCGTAATAATAACTTATTGCCTGAAGGTGTGGAAGCAGTAGCCTAGCAACAGGCCAGTTACATCTTCAGGTGGTTTAGGTTCAGTGAGGATCCTGGCCTAGGAACCTCAACTTCCCCACATCTGTCCATGGAACTTCCATTTTCTCTACACTTCTCTTATTAACAGATCCAATACTTCAGAGGTGGGGTGAGGGTTCCTAGTTAGGAACTTTTTTTTTGTATCATTAATCTACAATTACATGAGGAACATTATGTTTACTAGACTAGTTACAAACTTTTTAATCATTACTCTCCCATGACGCAGGGAGGTCTAGGAAAGTCTCTCCCTCAAATAAAGACTTCTGAGTGTTGTGTTCCCCCTCCTAAGATATTTCATACTATTTAATTTAAATTAAGAAAACCCACTAAAACCCAAACCAAAACAAACCAGTTCTGTCTTTCCTACCCCATGCCAGCCACCATGCTTGTTTCTGGGCATATAGGGACAAAAGCAGCGTGGCTACCAAAGAGCCCCTTAATTCTCATACCTTATGAAACTGCAGAGGAAATGGGAAAGATTAGTAGGAAAGATCTATTAGCTTCTGAGATATTTGTTAGAAGTTGGAGAGACTTGTCATAAAGGGACAGAAAGCATTATTCCAGCAGGAAACACAGTACTCAAAACAGTTCGAGGTAGGCAGTGAGCACCAGATGCTCATTATCATGATTTTCCCAACTTTTAACTGTTTGTCTGTGTCCAGCAGATGGCACCAAATGACTGGTTGTAGCTAGAAGGCACAGGCTCCTCTTTGGAAAACATGAAATGCATTTATATAAGGCCAGCATCTTAAACAAAGCACTCAATATTGTCTGTCTGAGACCATTTTTTTTTGCTCCACTTTAGTGTGACATGTGGATCAAAATAAGAAGTGGACAAGAAAATGGTTGCCTCTCCTGGAATGTGGTGATGGCATGGAGTAATAGAAAGGTAGGACAGCCCAGTAAAACAGCACCCAGACACAGAGCTGGCATGCGGGGATGGTGTGTGTGTGTGTGTGTGTGTGTGTGTGTGTGTGTGTGTGTGTGTATGTGTGTGTGTGTGTGTGTGACTGTGTGTGGGTAAACTTGTGTTTCTGAGAAAGTGAATATAGTAAAGAATGGAAGTAATGAAAAATACTTCAAAAATGATAATAAAGTGTTATAGGAAATCCTATAGAGAGAATTAAGAGAGTTCAAGTAAGCATGAGATTAGGGAACTTGGTTTAAAAGTATTAATATAGGGCTTTCAAATGAAAGGATCCTGCTCCTCTATTTCTTGAAGTCCTAAGGTGACTTGAATTTCAATGACTTTCATATCAGTGGAGGGTTAAGAGAAAAGACATCAAGTAATCTAGAACCAATTTAATAGAATTCTTCATTTCAAGGGACTCCAACAGCACGCACAAATGCTAGGAGTGATCTGTACTTCAGGCAATGCTGTTAGGGGAGGTGAAGTCAAGATTTAGGTCCTGAAAGAGGAGGCTCTGTACTGTGGAAAAGGAGAAGAGAAGCGAGCAGAGAGTTGAGTTGGCACTGTAGACCTACTGGGTTCGTGATCTCTCTGTTAAGCTTTTAAAATCTCTCATGGAAAGAGAAAGTCTGCATGTGGTCAGTGGAGAATGTAAAGAGGGGTTTTGTTCCTGCTGCGGTTGAGGGCTCTACTGCTCCGTTTAGAAGCTGCTTCCAGAGTAGGATCACTGACTTAGTTTGTAAAATGGTTCCCTGTCTGTGTCCTATGTCACCTACCTGGAGACACTTTAAAAGGAAGACAAAAGCTTTGAGAGCATTCCAAAGAGTGACAGGTGAGCTCTGAAGACAAGACAAAGCCTCTACCAATTTGTCTGGGGAGAATGCTGCTTCCCAGGAATTTCTGTAAGTTGTCAAACTCCTAAGTGAAATAGTACAGGTAGAAGTGAATTTAAAGCATAGTGGTATACAAATATTAGGGGCTTTGCAGTTTATGTAACTCCAAGTAACTTACAACATTGGTTGCAAGGAAAGCAGATCTCTTTTATAAGGACTGCTGGTTTCTTGCAAAAAGGGTATGACAACCAGGTTATTACAAATCTGAGCTTGATTATAAGATCCTTGGAAGACAGTGGTGTTTGATCCAGATTATTCCAATTAATCCTTTGAAAAATATCTTCCAACAGTACTCTGATAAGCCAGTTGCTCTCAACTCTGTGCTAAAGTGGCTCTTACCTGGGGTGCTTGTTAAATGCAGATTCTTAGGCCTAACTCCAGACATTCTGATTAAAGAGATGGGGTGGCACCTAGGAATTTCCATTTTGAACAATCATTTAAGGTGATTATGATGCAGAAGATCATTGCCCTAGCAAAGGGAGGATTGGTCCATCAGAGAGACCTTCAAACTCACTTCCCATTCATTCATTCACTCCCTCTATCCTGAACACATTATTCAATAAATATTTCTGTGACTTACTGTTGGACTTGGCAATGTGGGACATAGTAAATATAAAGAGATTCAGTTCCTGCCTGAAAGGAGCTCTTTTCTTTTCTTTTTAACTCTAGGTCTCCCACTTCCATGTACACACTTTTCTAGAGTTGTTCTGCTGAGAGTGAGCAGCAGTAAGCCATTCCAGGGGAATGGAGGGTATCTTCACAATACTCACTTCATGAAAGCATGAGGGTCCTCTCTTACAATGCTTATGAAGGTGCACTGCCCTGGGGCAGGCAGATCTCTAGGATGCCAGAAAAAATGCTGTTTTTTTAGGATAAAGTCAATGAGTCTACTGACTATAAATCTTTTGCAACTCAGATGATTTCTAATTCTTTGCTTTCATGAAAATTCAGGGAAGGCCTAATTGAGCTGTCAGAGAATTAGATCATTAAAATAATTTTGATGATAGAAGGCTCTGGGTAATCAACATAGTTTCCATAAATTTCTTTTCATTCTCATCTATTTATTTCTATGAAAAAGGTCTCAGAGTATTTACAAAAACTACAACAATAATAATTATAAATAGGCTTCATACTGAGGAGGAACCCCATCTATATTAGTAAGAAGTCTAATAAAGAGTTGTTTTTCCAATAAAACTTTACTTTTCATGTTTAATAATTATTTATAAAAGTTACATTTATGTTGTTTTGATAAGTTGTGTACTAATAATACCTATAATGATAATTCAGTCCAGAAATATTTCTTTTATACCTAGAGCTGTATGGTCATAGGAAATTTTTTTTTTGGTATAATTAATCTACAATTACATGAGGAACATTATGTTTACTAGACTTCCCCCATCACCAAGTCACCCCCCTAAATCCCATTACAGTCACTGTCCATCAGTGTAGTAAGATGCTATAGAATCACTACTTGTCTTCTCTGTGTTGCACAGCCCTCCCCGTGCCCACCACAATATTATACATGCTAATCGTAATGCCCCCTTTCTTTTACCCCCCTTATCCCTCCCTTCCCACCCATCCTTCCCAGTCCCTTTCCCTTTGGTAACTGTTAGTCCATTCTTGGGTTCTGTGAGTCTGCTGCTGTTTTGTTCCTTCAGTTTTTTTCTTTGTTCTTATACTCCACATATTAGTGAAATCATTTGGTATTTGTCTTTCTCTGCCCGGCTTATTTCACTGAGCATAATACCCTTTAGCTCCATCCATGTTGTTGCAAATGGTAGGATTTGTTTTCTTCTTATGGCTGAATAATATTCCATTGTGTGTATGTACCACATCTTCTTTATCCATTCATCTACTGATAGACACTTAGGTTGCTTCCATTTCTTGGCTATTATAAATATTGCTGCAAAAACATAGGGGTTCATCTGTCTTTTTCAAACTGGGCTGCTGCATTCTTAGGGTAAATTCCTAGAAGTGGAATTCCTGGGTCAAATGGTATTTCTATTTTGAGCTTTTTGAGGAACTTCCATACTGCTTCCACAATGGTTGAACTATTTTACATTCCCCCACGTAGTGTAGAAGGGTTCCCCATTCTCCACATCCTTGCCAACATTTGCTGTTGTTTGTCTTTTGGATGTTGGCCATCCTTACTGGTGTGAGGTGAAATCTCATTGTGGTTTTAATTTGCATCTCTCTGATGATTAGGGATGTGGAGCACCTTTTCCTGTGCCTGTTGGCTGGCTATCTGAATTTCTTCTTTGAAGAAGTGTCTGTTCAGATCCTCTGCCCATTTTTAAATTGGATTATTTGCTTTTTGTTTGTTGAGGTATGTGAGCTCTTTATATATTTTGGATGTCAATCCTTGATCGGATATGTCGTTTATGAATATGTTGTCCCATACTGTAGGATTTCTTTTTGTTTGATTGATGGTGTCCTTTGCCATACAGAAGCTTTTCAGCTTGATATAGTCCCACTTGTTCATGTTTGCTTTTGTTTCCCTTGCCCGGGGAGATATGTTCATGAAGAAGTTGCATGTAGGCAATAATCTCTATGTTTTTTTTCTAAGAGTTTTATGGTTTCATGTCATATATTTAGGTCTTTGATCCATTTTGTTTACTTTTGTGTATGGGGTTAGATAATAATCCAGTTTTATTCTCTTACATGTAGTTGTCCAGTTTTGCTAACACCAGCTGTTGAAGAGGCTGTCATTTCCCCATTGTATGTCCATGGCTCCTGTATCATATATTAATTGACCATATATGCTTGGGTTTATATCTGGACTCCCTAGTCTGTTCCATTGGTCTATGGGTCTGTACTTGTGCCAGTCCCAAATCGTCTTGATTACTGTGGCTTTGTAATAGAGCTTGAAGTCAGGGAGCATAATTCCCCCTGCCTTATTCTTCCTTCTCAGGATTGCTTTGGCTTTTCAGGGTCTTCTGTGGTTCCATATGAATTTTTGAACTATTTGCTCTAGTTCATTGAAAAATGATGTTGATATTTTGTTAGGGATTGCATTAAATCTGTAGATTGCTTTAGGCAGAATGGCCATTTTGACAATATTAATTCTTCCTATCCATGAGCAAGGGATGTATTTCAATTTATTAGTTTCTTCTTTAATTGCTCTCATGAGTGTCTTGTAGTTTTCATAGTATAAGTCTTTCACTTCCTTGGTTAGGTTTATTCCTAGGTATTTTATTCTTTTTGATGCAATTGTGAATGGAATTATTTTCCTGATTTCTCTTTCTGCTAGTTCATCATTAATGTATATGAATGCAACAGATTTCTGTGTATAAATTCTGTATCCCGCAACTTTGCTGAATTCAGATATTAGATCTAGTACTTTTGGAATAGATTCTTTTGGTTTTTATGTACAATATCATGTCATCTGCAAACAGGGACAGTTTGAATTCTTCCTTGCCAATCTGGATGCCTTTTTTTCTTTGTGTTGTCTGAGTGCCATGGCTAGGACCTCCAGAACTATGTTGACTAAAAGTGGGGAGAATGGGCATCCTTGTCTTGTTCCTGATTTTAAAGGAAAAGCTGTCAGCTTCTCACTGTTAAGTATAATGTTGGCTGTGGGTTTGTCACATATGGCCTTTATTATGTTGAGGTACTTGCCCTCTATACCCATTTTGATGAGAGTTTTTATTATGAATGGATGTTGAATTTTGTTGAATGCTTTTTCAGCATCTATGGAGATGATCATGTGGTTTTTGTCCTTCTTTATGTTGATGTAGTGGATGATGTTGATGGGTATTCGAATGTTGTACCATCCTTGCATCCCTGGGATGAATCCCACTTGGTCATGATGGATGATCTTTTTGATGTGTTATTGAATTCTGTTTGCTAATATTTTATTGAGTATTTTTGCATCTATGTTCATCAGAGAACTTGCTTTTAAGTCATTGGCAGCCGAGACTCCTTATAGGAGGGAAAAGCCCCTATACCTGAAGATGCTTGGTACAGATCCTTGGATACAGCTCCAGTCGTGGGCAGCCCCCGAAATGGAGGGCTGTTGCTTTCCATCCTAAGACTTGGACAATGGATGGAGGATGAATAGGGGAAGAGCAGTCAATGGGCTGAGTTGTGCACAGTACGGCTCGTGATCACCCAGGAGCCCTCCCCCATAGTTGTCTGCACTGACATCTGGGCCATCTATTGGGGTTTGACCCTGTGGCTACCAAGATGGTACCATGCCAACTGGGTGATTGGTCACTGGCCCCTTTGGGAGTTGTGGCAAGACCTATGGGCCTTTGGTCAGACTAAGACTGTTACCTTATATCATGTGACTGGCCATTTGCCTTTGGCATCCCCAGGGAATGATGAAGCAGACACTTCGGCCCAGGTGTGCTGGCTAGAAGGAAAGCCTGCCTCTGATGTGGCCCAATGGCTGCAGCAGTGTTTGTTGCACATGGGGCAAAAAACAATGTGGGCTGTAGCCCATCGGTGAGGCTTGCCATTGGCCTTTGAAGAAGTCAGCAGAGCACAGAAGGAGTGCCTTGTATGCTCTAAGAGGGACTTAGACTGAGTCCCACAGCAACAAGGGACAATAGTAAGAGAGCCAATACCCCTTGTCAGGTGGCAAATAGACTATATTGGGTCTCTGCCCATATAAGAAGGATATCAGTATGCCATGACTTGTGTGGACACAGCTACTGGACTATCGGTTGCCTTTTCTGCAAGTCATGCATAACAGTAAACCACCAAGGGGGTCCTGGAGCATCTCTTTGCAGCCTATGGCTGGCCACAGGTGATTGAGAGTGATCAAGGCACCCACTTTACTGGACATGTGTTACAAGAATGGGTGCAACAATTAGGAATAAAGTGGAAATTTCATGTACCATGTAATCCTACTGGGGCAGGAATGATAGAGATATAACGGTTTATTGATATCTGGCCTGAAGTCGGACGCCAATAGTCTACAGGGTTGGTCAGTTCACCTGTGGACAGTGCTGTGGCATTTGAATGAGAAGCCATGTAAAGGAGCTTTAAGACCTGAGGATACCCTCACACACCTTGCTTCCTCTCCTTTACAATTGTATGTCCAAACCAAAGAAGAGCTATTGAAGCCAGGATATGGCCAGCAGAGGAACATCCTGCTGCCAGCCCCTACTGCATTAAGCCCTGGAGACACTGTTGAATGGATGTGACCCTGGACATTTTGACACACAAACCAGTGATGGCTGGCCCTTCTGCCACCTTAAAGAAAGGCCTGGAAGCTGGCCTTGTGTGTATTCCTGGAGTAACAGCTGAATGGCCCCCAAAGGTCATGGTAGTTACCCAAAACATCAGGAGGTAAGAGCATCTTGCTGGGAAGTTTAGTTTTATCTTTATGGCCATTGCATGTACCTCCCATAGCCCTATATATTGACCCATCTGTAACTCCTACAGGGAGGGGAGTGAAAAGTCTGGTATACTAGACCAGGATGAGATCCCATTCCTGGCACTATTTTATCACAAGACCACTCTTTTGCATGTATCCTACCTGATGGACAAGATTTGCCTATGCTTGTGTCACTAAAACATGTATCTTATCTCCCTTAAGATAATTTTCTCCTATAGTCCTTGTGGCCTGAATGCACCCCCTGGCTGGTTGCTCTGAACCCTCAGCTACTGCCTGCCTATGGAATGGACAGGCTATGGACTTACTTAATGTGCATAAGACTTTGAACCTAGCTGAATCCTCTGGCTTGAGTATTGTAATGATTTTATGCTGTTGCTATTGTTATGTCATTAGTCTGGTCACAATGCTCCAGTTTTCTCACCCAGGGACCATTGCAGAAGAAGGGGAACGAGTGTAAGGCAAGATTTCTGGAGGGTGGCCTGTGGGTAAAATTGTAGCATTTCCAGAGTATCTCGCCTGGCTTTAGTGCATTTGCTTCATTCCTCAGGGGTGGAGAGAAGTTCATCTCCATGTCAATGGGTAATTACCTGGGCAACCAAGGGCATGTCTGAGCCTGAGAGTTTAAAGGGAGGGGCTGGTTTGTTTGCTGGCTTCTTCTGGAGCAGGGGGAGGGAGATGGCCCAGACTGCAGTTTGTAAGCAATAAATGGGTTTAAACTTTATTTTTCTCTTTGACTGATTTTAGAGGTATTATGCCCCGGGATTTCCTCTCTCCAGGATTATAGGGTTATTGTCTGATTACCAAAGAGTATGTTAGGAATCTCACCACCTAACTCCCTGGTTTTTAACATGGAATCTTAGCCTGAAGATGGAGTCCTTCCTGTTCTTACTATACTGTTTGTATCTCAGCATTTTTCATCATAGGCAGGAAAAGTTAATCATGATGTTTGTCTCATTTCCCTGCCCTACATCAGCACCTTAAGAATGTTTTCCAATCTTCTGCATACGTGGATGTTTTATTGCCCTGGTCTAGCTTGGATTAACACATAGTCTACAGGCACACACCTGATCATCTACATTTGCTCTCTTACAACACTAAACTATGTTTTCTACCCTTATCTTGTATCTACCTACCACTTCAGCATTTTATTAAAAATAATAATAATAAAGAGAGAAATGTGGTATCCACATATAAATCAAGTATAAAAACCAAATGAGTATTCATATTTGAACTGACTGTTTATAGTTCATAATGCATGAGCAAAACCGAAAGTTTCTGTGAAGACTGCCCTTGTACTGTTCACTATGTAACTTATTCATTATGTAAGAATTTGTTCTACATGTAAGAACTTGTTTGTTATGCCTCAGAAGATTGGAGACTGATGAAAATTAGGCTTGGGGTGGATTAATGATTGTGCATTGAGCATTGACTCCCCTATACAAAATTTTATTTTCGTTAAGAACCATTTGATCAATAAATATGAGAGATGCCCTCACAAAGAAAAAAAAAAAAAAAAAAAGGACAGACTTCCAATGGTAAAATAAATAAGTAACCGGGATGTAATGTATAGCATAAGGAATATAGTCAAGATATTGTAACAGCTTGGTAGGGTGATAGCTGGAACCTAGAATTATGTATATAAATGTTTTACCACTGTGTTGTACACTTGAAACTAATGTAATGTAATACTGTGTGTCAACTACCCTTCAATAAAAAATAATAATTAAAAAAAAAAAAAAAAAAGAATGTTTTCCAGTGTACTGTCTGGAGCCAGTTGGTCAGCAGAGCTTGTTCTGGGCATCAGGGCAGAAATCCCAAGCTTGTGACCTGGCAGGTGGAGCTTGGGAAGCAGTTACTCTGGAGAGGGGTTGTCTCTTCCAAATCTGTGGCCCTAGGGTTGGGTTGTATAACCTGAACCTCTTCAGTGGTGTCCTGGCCATCTCCCACATTTTCCGCTGTTGGGCGCCCCCTGCCACACCTTGTTTGGATGGTTTGTCATTGTGACAGGAAAGATCTTGAGCCTGGTGCAAAGCACTGGATGCACACTGAGTATCATGGGCTTTGTCTGTTTATCCCACGGAGACTGGGGATGGAATGTCACAGGATAAATGTTCCATACCTGGCAGTTGCCTCTCCTAGGCCAGTAAGCAGAAAAGCATTGAACCCAAGGATGGGGAGTGTCCATCCTCCGAGGCCCTGGGACTCAGATACATCTTTCTGGCTCTGAGGGCTCTCTCTTGCCCATCTTTCTCCATTCTTGCTGCTCTCCCTACCTCTTCCCAACACACGAAGGAAACACTCAAAAACAAGTCCACACCATCAAAGGTCTGTAGAGCTGAGGGATAAAAACAACAGCAATTCAACAGTCTTGTATGTGTTATTTTTGTTGCTTTTCCCACTCTAAGATGGTACAGTTACACTGGAGAAAACCATTAAGAAAGGAGAAAGAACTTTAATTTTCCCTGAGTCTCATATATTGGCATTCTGGGTGGCCCCGTGGTGCAGTGGTTAGCACTGGGCTGGGGAGAGGCCTGGCCCTGGCTTTGAGATTCAGTCCACACCACTTACTTCCCTGGGCCTCAGGTTTTTTTTACTGTAAACTGAGGAGTTCGGACTAGATCATTTATGTTACCTTTCATTTGACATTATATTGTTTGAGCAGAGGTGATACTGTGACTGTAAAGATGGTTCCCACCAGGTTGATCCTTGGTTTATATCCTGTATGTGCCAGTGGTGGAGCACTTGGGTAATTAACATCTGCTAAGGAATAATACAGCATATTCCTGCTCTCTGCAGTTTGTAAAATAATGAGGGTGAGTGAGGTAGGAAAGGGGGTCCACTCTCATTTTCAGGGAACCAGGGCAGCTGTAGTAGCCTGGCAGTGAGAGTCTGATTTAACTCATCAGTCCCCCCCATTTGTGGCTGTCTGTTGTTTCTGCCTGTCTCTTGCTTTTGGTAATGGCACCCTGACTTTTCTGTGGCTGCTCTTTCCTGTTGGCTTGGTCACATCACTGTGATGTAGGCCTGGCCAATTAGAACTCACATCCCCTGGCCATGGTCAGTGATTAAGAAATGGGCAGAAACCTAAGCCAGGTCAGTGAGACTTTGCTGGAGCTCTAGGGACCAAGGCTCTCTGTTCCCACTGGGGTTATCAGGCTAGAGGAATGCACGCCTGCTGCTGCTGGGGGCAACCTGCCCCACAACATGGGACAAACCTACTGAGGGTGAGGTTGACACCAGAGAAAACAGATGAGAAGGAGGGCTTGGTCAGCACACCCGAGTCCAGCTCTGCCAGAATCTAAAACAAGCCTGGATGTGTCACTTACGTAGACCAATATATTCCTTTTTCTCTGCTAAAGTTTTAGATCAAGTTTCTGTCACCTGCAGTTGAATCACGATCAGTACCATTCCTCAGGCACTACTGCTTTCTGCCATCTTCTGGGAAGCTCTTAACCCCATGGGGTCAATCTGTTAGGACACGTTTTACCTGAAGACCATGCTTAAAGCAGCTTAGACAGGAAAGTGTTTATCGATGTCCTGTAATGAGAAGCCTAGGGCAGTGTGTGCCCAGGATTGGTATTTAGTGTCCCCAAAGACTCAGGTAGTCAGAGTCCTTGCACCTGTAACTGCTGGCTTGGCCCTTAAGTTTGTCTCCTGATGGTACAGAGTCACAGCTCTAGAAAGCACCTCCTCATAAAGCTGCTTTATCCCCAATGGGAGGTTTCTTTATAAATGCTTTATCCCAATTTGGGGCATTCCTCCCAGAATTTATTCATAGTCTTGGTTGGATTTTTGGTGTGTTTGCTTTTCAAAATTTCATTCTTGTTTAGACCAAAGAAAAAAATTCTACTGACAGCCCTTTAGCAGACTTACCCTCACATTTCTGTTAAAGAAAAAGCCCAACACTAGTTGAAGGTGGTAAATACAGATTTCATGCAGTACTATTGCAGTAGATAAAAAAAGACTGAAGTATATACAAACCTGGGCTCCACTCTGATCCATGTAGAGGTGACTGAGTGTTTTAAAGAGGTGGTGAGTGGTGCTGGAGCAGGGACAGAGAAGTAGAAAACTACAAAAACAGATAGGTTAGTTGACTGACTAATCCATGGTGGCTTATGATGTGTCCCTGGAGTTGTCCACATCTCTGTCATGAAATGAAAGCCTAGTTTCTTGTCTTCGCAGGGCCCATCACTATTTGTTTTAACTATTCCTGCTTGATAGAAATGCTGGATGGAGGAAAATTGGTCTGAAGAATAGAATTTATTGAGCTCCCTCAGGGGCAGTTCAGGATACACTGAAAGGCATAGAATGATGGGATGAGGAAGTTTTCCTTTTTTATTCTTGACCATGGGAATGGTGGTTTGGCAGAACAAGAATGTCAAGGTCACAAGTCACTGAAACAGGGATGATGTTACTGAACCTGGGTCTTGCTGACATATTAGATGATCCACGGGTCTCATTTTGAACTTGCCTCCCTCTGTTCCCTCCTGACCCTCTGCCCTGTAAAAACTAGACAGGCCTAGAAATCACTTGGTTTTGTCTCAGAAAGGTGGTATTTTTAGAGGAATCAGAATCTGATGTGATGGAGTAGAATGAGGAGGACTTCTAATCAGAGAGCAGATAGTTGGATTTTCTGAGATACTGCAGGTTGACCAACAGATAGCTCCCTGAAAAGTTAATTCACTTATGTTTCATTTGAATTAGGAAAGCTTAGCATTTAAAGGGATCCTATAATGAAATGGAAATAAACAATTTTGATGACTCGTAACTCTGGCACACCAAGGAGTCTAAATAGCAGACACATCCAAACAATAATAGAATTATTCTAAACATTTTAAAAATAAATGATAATTCACTCAAGAGAATTAAAGAGCAGTTTGCTGTTGTGGGTGGTGTGTGGTTGCGTAAAGGACTGGGCTGTGAGTGACAACAGGTGATGTCTAAGTGGGCTAGCCCACACAGAAATGGAGAGGCAGATGGTAATGGGCAGTTGCTGGACTCTTATGGAAGTCTCACAGGAGACACATACATTGTGACTGTGTGGGTCCCTTATATTTTTCATGGATGTTAGTCATTTTGGAGCACTGGAATATAAATAGGCAAATACATATACTATATATCCCGTTGAAGGACCCATCACTAAGAATCAGCCTTATCAAGGATAGAAAGTTAGCATAAGCACAGCCATCTTAAAAGCTTAGACACCATTTTCTAACCTAGAAGGAAGAAAATAGGAAAATATTAGAACCTTGAAAAACAAGTTAGTCAGCCAGTGTTGATTGCAGTGACCTTTAGTTAGCTAACCTCAATCAGTTAATCATACATACCAAGTTTATCTTACTAAGAACCACCCTGACATTCCGAGAGTGATCTTATCTCGCCAGACCCCCAGGATGTGGCGTCAGCCGAAATTTATGTGTTTTTGGAAAAACACTGTGATGTGCTTGTGGAAAAATACTGCCCTTTTTGAAAATGCTATAAAAACCTCTGGCTTTGAGTGCTCGGGGTCCTTGTTGAGACCCGCTGCGTTGGGCTGACACTTGGACCCCAGCTAGCTGGTTTCTGAATAAATTCCTCTTGCTTGTTGCATCAAGAGACGCCTTCTGTGAGTGATTTGGGGCGGCGCTCTCCTCTGGGAGAATCCAACATTTGGGGGCTCATCCGGGATCGTGCGCTCGCCCCGTTTCACTCCTGAAAGTCGCCCTTGGAGGGAGAGGTAAGATTAAGTGGCGCCTTGAGTTGTCTGTGTTCTGTTTTCTGTTTCTTGGTGAGACCGGTCAGAATTCTGAAAAGGGTACCCTTGTCTGGCAGTCGTCCCGATCCCGTAAAGGGATCGAGACTGCGGTCGGTAGACGTACTTGGAGAACCGCAGGCTGCAACCCTGGGGGACGCCTCGGGGAGATTGGAGGGCCAGGGACGCCTGGTGACCTCTCACCTGTTTTTCTGGCAAAGTGAATCTGATAAGGTTGATTTTCGGGCACCAAGAGTATCAGCCCACTGATTCTTTTCGGTTTTTGGTCAGAAATCTGAAGAAAACTAAGTGCGGCCGCTGTGTGTCTAATCTCTGTGTGTCTCTGTTTTTTGTGTCCTTTACGTGTCTAATAATTGTTATACTGACAATGGGACAGACGGTAACGACTCCACTTAGTCTGATGTTAGATCATTGGACAGAAGTGAGAGCGAGGGCACACAATTTATCAGTAGAAGTTAAGAAGGGGCCATGGCAGACTTTCTGTACCTCCGAGTGGCCCGCCTTTAACGTTGGGTGGCCCCCGGAGGGGACTTTTGACCTCTCCACTTTACTTGCAGTAAAAGCTGTTGTTTTTCAGAGTTCGTCTCAAGGACATCCAGATCAGCAACCTTACATTATGGTCTGGCAGGAGTTAGTGGAAAATCCACCACCCTGGGTAAAGCCCTGGGTGCAAAAGAAAATGGGCTCTCGAGTCTTAGTGGCCCAGGCTCAACCTCAGAGCAAAGAAAAAGAAACTACCAGAATTCACCCTGACACTCAAGATTTACTTATGGTTGATGATCCCCCTCCCTACCCTCCTGCCCCAGCCCCGGCGCCCTCAGCCCCGGTGCCTCCAGTCCCGGTGCCCCCAGCCCTGGTGCCCCCAGCCCCGGCGCTCCCATTGCCTCTAGCTTCAGGCACCGGGGCAATGGGACTGCCTCCGGGACCGGCCCAGGGAACTCGACGCCACCAAGGGGCCACAGTGGACCCACCGGGTATTTTTCCCCTCCGATCTTATGGGGCCCCCATCCTCGGAGAGGAAGGGGACCCGCCTTTCCAACCTCTGCAATATTAGCCATTCTCCTCTGCTGATTTATACAACTGGAAAGCTAACCACCCTCCTTTTTCAGAAGAACCACAGAAACTAACTGGACTGATAGAGTCCCTAATGTTTTCTCACCAGCCCACTTGGGATGATTGTCAGCAGCTTTTACAGGTGCTCTTCACCACAGAAGAAAGAGAAAGAATCCTCCTGGAAGCACGAAAGAATGTGCCTGGAGCTGACAGACGACCATCACAACTCCCTCATGATATAGAAAGGGGGTTCCCATTGAGCAGACCCAACTGGGACTTTAATTCTCCAGAAAGTAGGGAGCGACTAACCATCTATCGCCAGGCTCTGGTGGCGGGTCTTCGCGGGGCCGCGAGGTGCCCCACCAATTTGGCCAAAGTAAGAGAGGTCAGTCAGGGAGCCGCTGAGGCGCCTGCAGTGTTCTTAGAATGCCTGATGGAAGCCTTCAGGCGGTATACTCCCTTTGACCCCACTTCTGAGGAGCACAGTGCCTCAGTGGCTCTTGCTTTTATTGGGCAATCAGCACCCGATATTAGAAAGAAGCTTCAGAGATTAGAAGGCTTACAAGATTTGTCGCTGAGAGATTTAGTGAAAGAAGCTGAGAAAGTTTATCATAAGAGAGAGACTGAGGAAGAGAAGGAATTGAGGAAGGAGAAGGAAAGAGAAAGTAAAGAGGAAAAAAGGGACAGGAAGCATGAGAAAAATTTAACAAGGATCTTGGCCGCAGTGGTAGAAAGAAAGGGACGCCCGCCCTCAGGTGGCAGAACTAGTAAGGCAGGGCACCTGGGCAACCGGCCTCCTTTAGATAAAGATCAATGTGCATATTGCAAGGAAAGAGGGCACTGAGTAAAAGAATGCCCTAAAAAGCCACTAAAAAAGCCTCCGAAAAAAGTGTTGTCTCTGCTGGAAGATGAAGATTAGGGAAGATGGGGCTCGGAGCCCCTCCCCGAGCCCAGGGTAACTCTGAGAGTGGAGGGGCAACCCGTTGAGTTCCTGGTAAACACCGGTGCTCAACATTCTGTATTGACTCAGACAAAGGGCCCCCTCTCTGATAAAAAGTCTTGGGTGATCGGGGCTATGGGCCAGAAACAATATGTGTGGACTACCCGAAGAACAGTGGATTTAAGAGTAGGACGAGTAAACCACTCGTTCCTTGTCATACCGGAATGCCCCACACCCCTGTTAGGAAGAGACATCTTAACCAAAGTGGGGGCCCAAATATCCTTTCAAGCTGGAGAACCTCTGGTGACCAATCAAGAGAATAAACCTTTGAGCTTAAGCGTTCCTGACCATAAGATTAGAAGATGAATACCATCTTTTTAAGGGACCAGAGCCCTCCAAAATTAGTCAGGAGTGGTTTGACCGGTTCCCAGGAGTCTGGGCGGAAACGGCCGGCATGGGGCTCGCCAAGAACCAGCCCCCTGTAGTCATAGAACTAAAAGCTTCAGCCTTACCAGTGACTGTGAGACAATATCCAATGAGTAAAAAAGCCCGGGATGGAATTAGGCCACATATCGAGAAGCTTATAGAACAGGGGATATTAGTAAAATGTCAATACCCATGGAACACCCCTTTGCTGCCTGTAAAGAAGGCAGGAATGGGAGACTACCGATCAGTACAAGATTTAAGAGAAGTTAACAAAAGAACACAGGACATTCACCCCACCGTGCCAAATCCTTATAACCTATTAAGCTCCCTGGCCCCGGAAAACACCTGGTATTCAGTTTTAGATTTAAAAGATGCTTTCTTTTGTCTGCGCTTGCACCAGAGCAGCCAATCACTGTTTGCCTTTGAGTAGAAAGATCCCTCCACAAGAACTACTGGACAATTGACCTGGACTCGATTGCCACAAGGATTTAAGAACTCGCCCACCCTCTTCGACAAGGCTCTACATCAAGACTTGGCTTTCTACCGAGCTTCTAACCCACAGGTAACTTTGTTACAATATGTTGATGACTTATTAATAGCCACCCCTACTCGGAGAACCTGCCAAAAGGCCACTGGAGCCCTTTTGGCTGAGCTTGCCAAATTAGGGTACAGGGCATCCGCTAAGAAAGCACAGATCTGCCAACAACAAGTGACTTATTTGAGATATTCCCTGAGAAATGAGAAAAGGTGGCTTACTGAAGCCCGAAAGCAGACTGTGACGCAGATTCCGGTTCCCACTACTGCACGCCAAGTTTGCGAGTTTCTGGGGACAGCAGAGTTTTGTAGACTGTGGATACCCGGATATGCTTCTTTGGCTGCCCCTCTGTATCCCCTTACTAAAAGAGCAGCCCCGTTTGTTTGGAGATCTGAACAACAACAGGCCTTTGATGATATCAAAAAGGCCCTCCTCTCGGCACCCGCTCTGGCATTGCCAGATGTAACTAAGCCATTTATCCTTTTCGTGGATGAACGGAACGGAGTAGCTCGAAGAGTATTGACCCAACAGTGGGGACCTTGGAAGAGACCTGTCGCCTATTTGTCTAAAAAATTAGACCCCGTGAGTAGCGGATGGCCCACTTGTTTGAGAGTAGTGGTAGCTGTGGCCCTCTTAGTTAAAGATTCTGATAAGCTAACGCTGGGACAAAAACTCACTGTAGTTGCTCCACATGCGCTGGAAAGTGTAATTCGACAACCACCCGAAAGATGGATGTCAAATGCCAGAATGACTCACTATCAAACCTTACTCCTGAATCGTGATCATGTAGAATTTGCCTCGTCCGCCATCCTAAACCCGGCTACTCTGCTCCCCGATGTGGGAAAAGAAGTGCTTCATACCTGCCAGGAAATCCTGGCTGAGGAGACGGGGACCCGTCGGGACTTACGAGATCAGCCCTTAGAAGGACCGGGACTCCTGACCTGGTACACAGACGGGAGCAGTTACATCATGGGAAGTAAGAGGATAGCAGGAGCTGCAGTAGTAGATGATGACCGAATTGTGTGGGCCAGCGGACTCCCAACGGGCACTTCTGCGCAGCGAGCTGAGCTTGTCGCCCTGACTCAGGCTTTAAAGATGGCAGAAGGTAAGAGACTTAACGTCTACACTGACAGCCGTTACGCTTTCGCCACTGCTCATATACACGGGGCTATATATAGACAGAGAGGGCTGCTGACTTCTGCCGGGAAAGATGTTAAGAACAAACAAGAAATCTTAGATCTGTTAGAAGCCATCCATAGGCCTAGAGAAGTAGCAATAATACATTGTCCTGGGCATCAAAAAAGTGACTCTCCAATAGCTCAAGGAAACAGAAGGGCAGACCAAGCCGCAAAACAAGCAGCCCAGGGAATGAATATCTTACCCCTCCAGGTGTACCCGGAAGCCACATGTAGTAAGAGCTTCCAGTATACACCCGAGGATCTTGCTCGGATAGACAAGTTAGAGATCCAAAAATCCTCACCCTTTAGAATGTATAAGTCAGAAGATGGGAAAATTATCCTGCCCCAGACAAAGGCAAGAGAATACTTAAGGCAATTACATCAGTTGACACATTTGGGGGCCAACAATCTGAAAGCCCTGGTTCGAGATTCCCCTTATCATGTCATCAGTTTGAGAAAAATGGCAGACGAGGTTGTAAAAAATTGTGTTCCTTGCCAATTAGTAAATGTGAACAAACATCAAGTAATATGCGGAAAAAGAATTCGAAGAGATCGGCCAGGAGCCTACTGGGAAGTTGACTTCACTGAAATTAAGCCTGCTAAGTATAGATATAAGTACCTTCTAGTTTTCCTAGACACCTTTTCAGGATGGGCAGAGGCGTTCCCCACCAAAACTGAGACAGCTCAGACGGTGTCCAAGAAGATCCTTGAAGAAATATTTCCCAGGTTCGGGATCCCAAAGGTAATTGGCTCTGACAATGGTCCTGCCTTTGTTGCCCAGGTGAGTCAGGGATTGGCCAAGATCCTGGGGACAGATTAGAAACTGCACTGTGCATATAGGCCCCAGAGCTCAAGACAGGTAGAAAAGATGAATAAAACTCAAAGAGACCCTGACTAAATTATCAAGAGACTAGTTTATGTGATTAGTTAGTCCTCCTTCCTTTCACCTTATTTAGAGTCAGAAACACCCCCAGCCGTTTTAAACTAACACCTTTTGAAATAATGTTCGGAGCTCCAGCTCCGCTAAATGCAGCTCACCTCCATACATCCTCTGAATGTGTGACTAATAAGTTTCTGCTTGAAAAGTTACGGGCTCTAGAAGCTGTGCAAAAAGAAGTGTGGGCCTCTATCCGAGAAGTCTATCGGCCAGAGGACATCTCAGTACCTCATCAGTTCCAAGTGGGAGACTCTGTCTACGTGAGACGACACCGAACGGGAAATTTTGAGCCCCAGTGAAAAAGACCCTTCATCGTCCTCTTGACTACTCCCACAGCTGTGAAAGTGGATGGCATCTCCTCCTGGGTCCATGCTTCACATCTGAAGAGAGCGCCTCAACCAGGCCCAGATTGGCGAGTAATTCGAACTGATAACCCTCTTAAACTTCGCTTGTGTAAGAATGATTGTGTCACTGATGATTCTGATAGCCCAGTTACTCCCCACTCTTCAGGACCCCAACCCCCACGAACCTAGACTACTGACATGGCAGGTCTGTTCCCAAACAGGGGAGACAGTGTAGTCCGTTTCTAAGGTTGCTCCTCTTAAAACCTGGTGGCCGTCCCTGCACCCTGATGTTTGCGCCTTAGTCGTTGGAATAAGAGACTGGGATATACCCGAGCTTAGCTGGATGCAGGCAAACAGGGTCAGGCCCGCAACTTCGGCGTATTATGTCAGAGGAAAGCAAGCCCAGAGCCAAAATGGCTTATAGAGCTTTGGGTGCAGAAATCCGGCCACACACCAGCAGATGAAAACCACTACTTTTTATGTCTGCCCCCGTGATGGACGAACCTACCAACAAGTCCAACAATGTGGGGGCTTACAATCTTTTTATTGTAACTCTTGGGGTTGTGAGACTACGGGTAACATTTATTAGAATCCCGTGTCTGACTAAGACCTCCTTAAAGTAGCCCAGAACCGCACATCCCCCAACTGTGAATGGACAGGACTGTGCATCCCCTTAAATATCACGTTCAGTGATAAGAGACGCCAGTATGATGGGTAAATCACTGGACAACAGTGGAGACTTAGATATTATAAATCTGGATATGACAAAGGCCTCATATTTACTGTCAGGCTCAAAGTTGAGACCCTTCCGGCTGCCCCAATAAGACCTAATTCTGTCCTAAGAAATAAACCGCGTCTCCCAACCTCGATCCCGAAACAGACTCCGGTACCTCCGGTAGACCTTACCACTATTTCTGCTGCCCTCACCCCTGACCAAATAGCCCCCTTTCCTGACACTGGACAACGCCTCTTCAATCTTCTTGAGGGGACTTTCCAAGTTCTAAACACCACCAACCCTAATACTACTAAATCCTGTTAGTTGTGTTTCTCCTCTGGACCTCCTTACTATGAAAGATTGAGGCTGTTGAGCAGTTTTAACAGAACGACCAGCCACGAGATCTGTAGCTGGGGAAATCATAAGAAACTGACCCTGACCGAGGTGACTAGAAGAAGAAAATGTTTAAGTTCAGTTCCCCCCACTCATGAAGCTTTGTGTAATGAAACCATATCCGTAACTTCCTCAGGTGAAAATGAGTATCTAGTCCCTCCTCCCGAAGAGTAGTGAGCCTGTAATACTGAATTAACTCCATGTGTCTCTACTTCCGCCTTCAATTCTTCCCGCGACTTTTGTATCATAGTTCAATTAGTGCCTAGATTGATGTATCATGATGATTTCTCATTCATAGCTGAATTTAAACCAAAACATAGATATAGGAGAGAATCAATCTCACTGACCTTAGCTGTGCTATTAAGAATAGGAGTCGCAGCCAGAGTAAGAACAGGGACAGCCGCTATTATCCAAGAGAACCAACATTATGCGGGGTTGAGGACAGCAATTGATGAAGACCTAAAAACTATAAAACAATCCATTACCAAACTTGAAGAATCTCTAACCTCCCTGTCTAAAGTAGTCTTGCAGAACAGACGTGGACTAGATCTGTTGTTTTTAAAAGAAAGAGGATTGTGTGCAGCCTTAAAAGAAGAATGCTGCTCTTAGGCAGACCATTCTAGAATAGTAAGAAATTCAATGTCGAAGCTTAGGGAAAGGTTAGATCAAAGAAAAAGAGAACGGGAGGCCGGCCAAGGGCTATTTGAGTCCTGGTTTACTAAATCCCCGTGGTTTACAACCTTGATATCCACCTTGACTGGGCCTTTACTTATTCTTATACTACTCCTCACCTTAAGACCCTGTATACTAAATTGGCTGATAACTTTTGTTAGAGAAAGAGTGAGTACCATTCAAGTGCTAATGTTGAGGCAACAATATCATTCCCTTGCACAACAAGAAGACACAAGCATTCCATGACTGGAATGCTCCTTAAAAAGAAGTGGGAAATGTAGGACCCATCACTAAGAATCAGCCTTATCAAGGATAGAAAGTTAGCATAAGCACAGCCATCTTAAAAGCTTAGACACCATTTTCTAACCTAGAAGGAAGAAAATAGGAAAATATTAGAACCTTGAAAAACAAGTTAGTCAGCCAGTGTTGATTGCAGTGACCTTTAGTTAGCTAACCTCAATCAGTTAATCATACATACCAAGTTTATCTTACTAAGAACCACCCTGACATTCCGAGAGTGATCTTATCTCGCCAGACCCCCAGGATGTGGCGTCAGCCGAAATTTATGTGTTTTTGGAAAAACACTGTGATGTGCTTGTGGAAAAATACTGCCCTTTTTGAAAATGCTATAAAAACCTCTGGCTTTGAGTGCTCGGGGTCCTTGTTGAGACCCGCTGCGTTGGGCTGACACTTGGACCCCAGCTAGCTGGTTTCTGAATAAATTCCTCTTGCTTGTTGCATCAAGAGACGCCTTCTGTGAGTGATTTAGGGCGGCGCTCTCCTCTGGGAGAATCCAACACCGTCTGTATCATGGAAGGAAACAAGATAAAAACCAAAAGCATTTCAGTTGGTAAAGTCTTTCATGAGCATTATATTTATTTGGATTTAAAATATCCAAATCCAGGAAATACTGAGAATTTAGAGTAGGTCAATTAATGGGCATTCTGAGTAAACTACTACAGTACTTGTTTTCAGAATGAAGATTTTCAGCCATTATTACACTGCCAGATTTTTTCACACTGGACAAGAAGTTGGCAAACTTCGGCCCAGAGGCCAAACCTGGTCAGCTGGTTACACCCAGCCCAGTGCATATTTTTTCATGGCCCCTGAGCTAAATCCAGTTTTTACATTTTTAAATGGAAAAGAAGAATATTTTGTAACACATAATAACTGTATGAAATTTGAATTTCAGTGTGTATAAATAAAGTTTTATTGGTTCACAGCCCCAGTTAGTTATGTACATATTGCGTGTGGCTGCTTCTGTGCTACAATGGCCTAGATGAGTAGCAGTCACAGCCATGTGGCCTAGAAAGCCAAAAATATTTGCTTACTGGCCCTTTATCAGAAGTCTGTTGCCCCAGCTCTAGACCACTTTAGCGCCTTCTGTTACGCTTTCCTTCCCACATGGAAGGAGGTCCTTTCTCTTGGGGTCAAGCCTCCTGAGTGTTTCCGTGGGCTGAGTGCATCTGAACCCTCTGGGGCTCTTCCTAAGTCACAGTTCCATGTAGTTGAAGCCCCAATGAGCCATCGTCTTAGCTTGTCCCAGGCAAGTGAGCTCTGAGACTTGGGAGCACAGTCCCTGCCTGTGTTTAAGCATTTGCTGCCTGAGTAGCAGACCCATAACTTCCCCCTGTGGAACTGTACCTGTGAAAACGTGACCAGCTATTTTCTTCTTACTCTCCTTTGCTTCAGGCTGTATGAGTATTTTATTTACATGTATGTATTTTAGTCTTTTTATTTAGTTTCCTCAGTGTTCCCCCATGTATATAACTGATGGGACCATGATGAGATGGGCTAAGGAGGGGCCAAGGGGTCCAGGAGGACTGACTGGGTTACTCATTTGTTCATTGGTTTGTACATCCAATAAATGTTTATTGAAGCAGATCCACTGTAGCCCTCAGGGAGCTCATAATCCGGGGGGGGGGTTAAAACACATAATCAGATAAATTGCAACAGGTTGTTAAAATATGACAATGAACGTGCACACAGTACAGAGGTAGGGTGAGAACCTAGTTTACCCAGCAGAGGTTGGAGTTAAGGGCATATGATCAGGAAGGGCTCTGGGGATGTTACGCCTGACCTGGGTCTTAAGGAGGAGGGTCTTATTTGGCTGGGTTCTCTGGTATTTCAGGCAAAGGACACTGAATGTGCAAAGGCACTAAGTCATATGACAGCTCCATGCACGTGGAGAATTTAAGTTATTCAGTATTGCTAAAGAATAAAATTCAAGATGGGGTGAGAGAGAAGATAAAGGTGTAGCTAGAAAAGTAGAACGGCCTGAGATATGAAGAGATGTCATGGGCCTGACATAGTGCTTAGTTTTGGTGATACTATCAAAGCATTTCAAGCTGGAGATAAATAATCTTGGTTCTGTTTCTAAATAGTTCTCTAAGCCTGAGTATATTTATTGCCCCTGAGTGAAACATGGTTTCTTCAAACGGTTAGGGTAGATGTCCATGGCAGTAAATAATTGTTTCTGAGTTTGGGGATTATCCTAATTCATTCCTTCATTAAATTATTCATTCAACTAATATTTATTGAGGTCCTCCTTTATGCCAGGAACTCTTGAGAAATTAAGGACAGAGTAGTGAGCTAAACAGAAACTTCCCTTCATGGATCTTCCATGCTAACTGGTGCCCAATAGGTATTTCTGGACATTGTTTGGCCATGCAGGTTTGGGGAGAAGCACACGGCCTGGTTTTTGGTCTTATCTGATTCTGGTACAACCATTTTGGCTCTGTCCTCTGTGGGGCCACAAAGAGCCTTTTCTGTTTTGTGCCTTCATCCCTTGTCAGACAATGACCATTTCTCCCCATTTCCCTCACCTTCTTTATCCTCCAAAATGGTTAAGATTTCAAGATGAACTGAAACAGAAATAAGTCCAAGGATTTCAAATTTCCCTGAAGAAATGTATTTTACAGATAGGAAGTTTAAGTCCTAATCCAAGTGGTAACCCAAGCACAGATAAAGTAATTGTTTGAAAGTATTAGTTTCAAATTTTGCCTCTGTGAGAGCTGGTATGTTTTGCTGATACTAACAAAGACTATAGATTTAGTGTCTAAGATAAGCTTAGATAGAAATTTTTAAAGGAATTTTTTTAACCATCTATAGAAAAACTTACATGAACTTAATGGAAAATTTCTACCAACCCAAATACGCTCTGGTTTGGATTGTCATAATCAGCTGTCAATGACAAGACTTAAGTGGACCTTTTGTGTATCTTTCAGGGAATTCTCTTCCAGGAATAGGTACCTGCTGAACAAAGTATGAAATATCTTTCTTTGGTTCCTGTGAAACACTGCTGTTTCCATTTTGCCCATTAGAATTGCTCCCAAATTATCTTCCTCAGAATAAAGATTCATTTCTACATGCCATAAGCTAATGCTTAAACCCATTTTTCAAATTCTGCCAGTCTATTTGGCATAGGAGAATGAAGGCACCTATTTATATATTTACTGCCATTTTAACCATTCTTAAGTGTACAATTCAATAGTATAAATTACATTCACAAAGCTGTACACCCATAACCACTATCTAATTACAAAACATTTCAACACACCAAATAGAGATTCTATAATCATTAAGCAAAAACTTCCCATTCTTCTCCACACACCGAGCCCCTAGTAAACTTTAATTCATTTTCTGTGAATTTGACTATTCTACCTATTTCATTAAGTAGAATCATATAATATTTGTACTTTTGTGTCTGCCTTATTTCACTAAGTACAATGTGTTTTTTTTTTGTATCATTAATGAACTTACATGAGCAACATTGTGGTTACTAGACCCCCATTATCAAGTCCCCCATTATTACAGTCACTGTCCATCAGCATAGTAAGGTGCTATAGAATTACTACTTGTCATCTGTGTTGGACTGCCTTCCCTGTGCCCCCCTCCCACACACATTATGTGTGCTAATCCTAATGCCCCCTTTGCCCTTTTATCCCTCCCTTCCCACCCATCCTCCCCAGTCCCTTTCCCTTAGGTAACTGTCAGTCCATTCTTGGGTTCTGTGAGTCTGCTGCTGTTTTATCCCTTCAGTTTTTGCTTTGTTCTTATACTCCACAGATGAGTGAAATCATTTGATACTTGTCTTTCTCCAGCTGGCTTATTTCACTGAGCATAATACCCTCTAGCTCCATCCATGTTGTTGCAAATGGTAGGATTTGTTTTCTTCTTATGGCTGAGTAATATTCCATTGTATATATGTACCACATCTTCTTTATCCATTCATCTACTGATGGACACTTAGGTTGCTTCCACATCTTGGCTATTTTAAATAGTGCTGTGATAAATGTAGGGGTGCATATGTCCTTTTGAATTTGCAATCCTGTTTTCTTAGGATAAGTTCCTGTGGAATTCCTGGGTCAAATGGTATTTCTATTTTTAGATTTTTGAGGAACCACCATACAGCTTTCTACAATGGTTGAACTGATTTACATTCCCCCCAGCAGTGTAGGAGGGTTCCCCTTTCTCCACATCCTTGCCAGAATGTGTTTTTGTTTGTCTTTTGGATATTGGCCATCCTAACTGGTGTGAGGTGATATCTCATTGTGGTTTTAATTTGCATTTATCTGACAATTAGCGATGTGGAGCATCTTTTCATGTGACTGTTGGCCATCTGAATTTCTTCTTCAGAGAAGTGTCTGTTCAGCTCCTCTGTCCATTTTTTAATTGGGTTATTTGCTTTTTGTTTGTTGAGGTGCATGAGCTCTTATATTTTGGATGTCAACCCCTATGGGATATGTCATTTATGGATATATTCCCCCATACTGTAGAGATGCCTTTTTCCTGTACTGATGGTGTCCTTTGCTGTACAGAAGCTTTTGTTTGATATAGTGCCACTTGTTCATCTTTACTTGTTTCCCTTGCCCAAGGAGGCATGTTCATGAAAAAGCTGCTCATGTTTATATTCAAGAGAGTTTTGCCTATGATTTACTTCTAAGAGTTTTATGGTTTCATTACTTACATTCAGGTCTTTGATCCATTACAAGTTTACTTTTGTGTGTGGAGTTAGACAGTAATCCCATTCATTCTCTCTCTTACATGTAGCTGTTCAGTTTTGCCAACACCAGCTGTTGAAGAGGCTGAAATTTCCCCATTGTATGTCCATGGCTCCTTTATCATCTATTCATTGGCCATGTATGTGGGTTTATATCTGCGCTCTCTATTCTGTTCCATTGAGCTACAGGTCTGTTCTTGTGCCAGTACCAAATTGTCTTGATTAGTGTGTCTTTGCAATAGAACTTGAAGTTGAGGAGCATAATCTCCCCCCTGCTTTATCTTCCTTCTCAGGATTGCTTTGGCTATTCAGGGTCTTTTTGGTTCCTTACGAATTTTACAACTATTTGTTCCAGTTTGTTGAAGAATGCTGTGGGTACTTTGATAGGGATGGTTCAGGGACCTGGTTTGTCTGTCAAGTTCTTGGGGGTTGTCTGGTCAGGTAAAACTAAAGTTATCCCAGATGTAGTCATAGACAACGTCCATGATTTCCCTACCCCTGCCAATGTGGCAGTCAGTCGTACAAGAGTTTTTGCGTGTTTTGGGCTACTGGAGGGTGTTTATCCCACACTTGGTACAAATTCTGAAGGCCTTATACCAGTTGGTACAAAAGGGCATCAGGTGGGACCATTATGAGACCTGTGCAGCTGTGTTTACTGCTACTAAGCAAGCAGTCAAGGCCATTATAGTCCTTCAGTGTACTGGATTCATCAAGGCCCTGTGAGCTAGATGTTCATGTAAACAGATGGTTATGGATGGGGCCGTCAGCAGCAGCTTGAATGGACATGCCAACCTATTGGATTCTGGTCACAATTATGGAAAGGAGCAGAGGTCTGGTAGCCTTTGAAATTGAAGCAACTGCCTTCTGTGTAGCACACCTTGCTGGCTATGGAGCCCATCACCAGAACAGCTCCGACCAAGGTAATAACCACCTATCCCATCGCGGGGTGGATGTGAGACTGGCCCCAAAGGCCAGGGAGTGACATGGCACAGACACATACACTGGCCAAATGGGGGCACATACTTGCAGCAGCATAACACCCTCTCTGATAGCCCCTTGAGTCGAGTTCTGCGATGTTTATTTGGGCAAGTGACGTATACGAGTGGAAAGCAAGAAGCACTTGTACTTGAGCCATTGGTAGCCGAGAGTCCTTATCAGCAGGGAAAAGCCCCTATACCTGAAGATGCTTTTTATACAGATGGCTTCAGTCGTGAGCAGCCCCCGAAGTGGAGGGCTGTGACTTTCCATCCTAAGACTAAGACAATATGGATGTTAGAGGACGGAGAGGGGAAGAGCAGTCAATGGACTGAGTCACGGGCATTATGGCTCATGATCACCCAGCATGATCATACCCTTCCCTGTAGTTGTGTGCACTGACAGCTGGGCTATCTACTGGGCTTGACCCTGTGGCTACTGACATGGTGCTGTGCCAACTGGATGGTTGGTCACTGGTCCCTTTGTGGGCAAGAGCTGTGGCAAGACCTATGGGCCTTTAGTCAGACTAAGACAGTTACCATATACCATGTGTCTGGTCATTTGCCTTTGGCGTCTCCAGGGAATGATGAAGGACACATTGACCCACCTGTGTTGGCTGGAAGGAAAGCCTGCCTCTGTTGTAGCCCAATGGTTACATCAGTGTTTGTTGCACACATTGCAAAAGACAATGTGGGCTGTAGCCCATTGGTGGGGGTTGCCACTGACCTTTGAAGAAGTAAGCAGAGCCTGTGAGATTGTGATGGGAATTATGTTGAATCTACAGCAGATATAGGAAGAACTGTCATCCAACTGAATCTTCGAATACGTGAACATGTCACCTCTCTTCATTTCTTCAAGTCTTATTTAGTTTTTCTCAGTAATGTTTTTTTTTTTACAAAGGTATCATTGGCATACAATGTTATGACGGATTACCCTGAGGACCACTGTGGTTACTACATTCACCCATATTACCAAGTTCCCCCCACTCCCCATTGCAGTCACTGTCCATCAGTGTCGTAAGATGCTATAGAGTTACTATTTGTCTCCTCTGTGCTGTACTGCTCTCCCGTGACCCCCCTCCATTATGTGTGCTAAATCATAATGCCCTTTAATCCCCTTCCCCCTCACTCCCCATGCGCCCTTTCTCAGTAATATTTTATTGTTTTCACTGAAGTCTCCCAGTGGTCCCCTACCCATCCCACTACACCTGAGGAAAATGTTTCCCTCGCTACTGGATATAGCATCTTCTCTCTAGCAACAAGGTTCCCGCTGTAGAGTGAGTGGCTCTAGGTCTGAGGAATGTGATGTCATAAAGCTGCGAGTGTCAAACCAGGTGCAGTGTGGGGAGGCACAGGACATGGCTTGAACATGCAGATGGCCGCAGGAGGAGCAGACGGATGGCCCCAGATATCAGCTTGGAAAGCTGATGAGCTGGTGGTGCAGCAATGGTTAATAGAGGAGGGGACCAGGGAGCAGTGGAGTAAGGGGGAGCCAGGCAGCTGGGGCAGCTGGAGCAGGGATGGCCAAGTGGATTGGAGCGCTCTCTGCCTCACTCTGCTGCCGCAGCTGCCAGACCCATGCCACAGGCACTCTGCTCTCCCTGAATGGTTGAGTCTCTTACCCAGTCTCTCTCTGGCTGGCCACTCCTGCTGCCACTGCTGCCCTCCGGGATGGTTTGCCACCGGTGCACCCCCCAGCGCTGGGCCGGCCACTTTTCTGCTTTTGGTGGAGCGGGTTTTCCCCACTCTTTAGCGCCTCACTGGGCCAGGCTGGGCTGCGGGCTGCGTGTAGTCGTGCATGGGTCTCGGCAGAGCGTGCCGTGGGCGGACTGGCCTGGGCCAGCAGCGATGAAGTTGGGACTGGCTGGCAAGGTGGGCCCAAGGAATGGGGGGGTGGTGGGACAGAGGCGCAGGTCTGTCAGCGGCCCCACTCCTCAGGTCCCGGCTGGCCACGCTGAGGTGAGACCCGGGAGTGTGGTCCATGTTCCATGGGGCCACTGGGAACTCTGGGCATGAGCAGACACCTACTTGCTGCTGTGGGAGACATGGAGCTGGCGGCAAGCTGGGCGGCAGGTGCCTTTGTGGAGTTGTTAGCTAGTCTCAGGGACGGGGAAGCACCACAGACAGATCCCCTCGCCTGGGAGAGCTGCTTTTTCCACGCCGGGATGGGTCTCTGCGTAGACACCTTTTTTCTCTGTTTTTTTTTTGGGGGGAAGTTGTTATCTGGGCCAGAGTCATGGAGCAGTGTGCCTGGGTAATGGAGCTTGGATGGTGTGCTGGGCCTGGGGTGGCAGGCAGGTGGGGAGGGGGCAGACGGCACAAGGGCCGCACTCTCTGCTGCCAGCATTGCAGTTGCAGTGTTTATTGATTTGTGTGAGTTGTTTGCGTGTCTGCTTATCTCGGGGGCAATTCTGTGCTGTTCTCTACCTCTTGTTCAGTCAGCAATGAACTACCTGCTCATTGCTATTGTCTGGACAGCTACATGTGACAGAGAGAATGAAATGGGATTACTGTCTAACTCCATACACAAAAGTAAACGTGAAATGGATCAAAGACCTGAATGTATGTCATGAAACCTTAAAACTCTTAAAAGTAAATCACAGGCAAAACTTTCTTAAATATAAACGTGAGCAGCTTTTTCATGAACATATCTCCTCGGGCAAGGGGAAAAAATGCTAAGATCAACATTTGGGACTCTACTAAACTAAAAAGCTTCTGTACAGCAAAGGATACCATCAGTATAAGAAAAAGGCATCTACAGTATGGGAGAATATACTCATAAATGACAGATCCCATAAGGGGTTGACATCCAAAATATAAAGAGCTCACACACCTCAACAACCAAAAAACAACCCAATTAAAAAACGGGGTTTCAGACACTTTTCCAAAGAAGAAATTCAGATGGCCAACAGACACAAGAGAAGATGCTCCACATTGCTAGTCATCAGAGAAATGCAAATTAACACCACAATGAGATATCACCTCACACCAGTAAGGATGGCCAACATCCAAGACAAACAACAACAAATGTTGGCAAGGATGTGGAGAAGGGGAACCCTCCTACATTGCTGGGGGGAATGTAAACTAGTTTAACCATTGTGGAAAGTGTAAGATAAATTCTAGCCGAAATAAGCAGGCAAAGAGAGGCAACAAAGGGCCAGGTAATTTACTTAAATACCCCTGGGTGAGGTTCTGTGGCCTTCTTGTCACAGGCCAGAGAAGTCACACCCGGTTAGGGAGGTGGGGGGCTTATAAGGGATTAGGAGGGGGAGGAGTGGGCAAGCTATCCTAGGGGTTTGTGGAGAGGTATGATTGGCTAAAGGTGACACAATAGTCAACTAGAAACTTTTTTTTCTCTTTCCAAGAGGGAGGAGGCTGACATCCGGGTCTTAGTTGGCACATCAGAAGGATAGAATTCAGGAAGAGCTGTCCCCTTTCTATATATGGCACGGACTTTGGGGTCTGGTCTGTTTTTCCCCTATGGCATCTCTCTGTTCTGTTTGCATGTCCTTGCTTTTCCTTTCTCCAGCCTAACAGAAAGCAGTATGGAGGTTCCTCAAAAAGCTCAAAGTAGAAATACCATTTGACCCAGGAATTCCACTTCTAGGAATTTACTCTAAGAATGCAGCAGCCCAGTTTGAAAAAGACATATGCACCCCTATGTTTATCACAGCACTATTTACAATAGCCAAGAAATGGAAGCAACCTAAGTGTCCATCAGTAGATGAATGGATAAAGAAGATGTGGTACATATACACAATGGAATATTATTCAGCCATAAGAAGAAAACAAATCCTACCATTTGCAACAACATGGATGGAGCTAGAGGGTATTATGCTCAGTGAAATAAGTCAGGGGGAGAAAGACAAGTATCAAATGATTTCACTGTGGAGTATAAGAACAAAGTAAAAACTGAAGGGACAAAACAGCAGCAGAATCACAGAACCCAAGAATGGACTAATAGTTACCAAAGGGAAAGGGACTGGGGAGGATGAGTGGGAACGGAGGGATAAGAGGGAAAGGGGACATTATGATCAGCACACATAATGTAGAGGGGGGGCACGGAGAAGGCAGTATAGCACAGAGAAGACAAGTAGTAATTCTATAGCATCTTACTATGCTGATGGACACTGACAGGAATGGGGTGTACGGTGGGGACTTGACAATAGGGGGAATCTAGTAACCACAATGTTGCTCATGAAAGTGTATATAAATGATGCCAAACTAAAAAATAAATAAAATTTTCAAAAAGTGAATGTTTACTCTAATAACTAAAAGTCACTCATGAAAGCAGTGTGATTTCAGTGTCAGCCCAACATATTGTAAATGTTTACAATTGGAAGGAAACTTCATGAACCAGTTAAAACCTTCTTATCTGCTTCCAGACAGGAAATCCGCACAAAATCTAAAATTCCCAGTAAAGGTTACAGAAACTCGTGTTTTGCATCCAGGAGGGGAAGGAGAAAGGGAGCCAGGGAGCCTGGGTAGGGGCAGAGAGTTGGCACTCACACACACATTTCCTCATTTTACTGGAAGGTACAGCGATCCCACCATAGGCACCTTTGTTGCCCTAGTCCTAAAAACGTTTTAAAAATAACGCAGGACAGTGACTGTAAAGGGGTGGGTGGTGGGTACTTGATATTGTGGAGAATCTGGTAACCACAATGTTGCTCAATTAAGTGTATAATAATGATATCAAAAGTAAAAAATTAAAAATAACGCGGAGTCCAAAGGAGCCGCTTGGTAGGAAACCTACGCAAAATTCCTTACACAGCCTGGGTTGCAGCCGGCTGCAGAGTCATTGCCGCCCATTACTATACAAACAGGTACCCGGTCTCCGGGTGGGGGACCTCGCCAGTGCGCGCCACCCCTGGGCAGACAGCTCTCCCTCCTCTCGCCACAGGATCTGTCCAGACAACAGCAATGGGCAGACATTTCACTGCTGACTGAACAAGAGGTAGAGAACAGCACAGAATCGCCCCCGAGATAAGCAGACATTCAAGCAACTCACACAAATCGATAAACACTGGAACTGCAACGCCGGCAGAGGAGCGCGCGACCCTCGGGTCGCCCGTCCCCTCCCCCACCCGCCTGCCACCCCAGACCCAGCGCACCATCCAAGCTCCATTACCCAGGCGCAGCGCTCCGCGACTCCGGCACGGATAACAACTTGCCCAAAAAAACCAGAGAGAAAAAAAGGTGTCCACACAGAGCCTCATCCCGGCGCGGAAAAAGCAGCTCTCCCGGGCGAGGGGATCTGTCTGTGGTGCTTCCCCGTCCCCGAGGCCAGGTAACAACTCCACAAAGGCACCTGCCTCCCAGTTCGCCGCCAGCTCCACGTCTCCCACGGCGGCAAGTGGGTGCCCGGAGTCCCCGGCCGCCACGCCAGCTCCCCGGGTAACGTGGGCCGCACTCCCGGGGCTCTCATCGCCGTGTCCAGCCAGGACCCGAGGAGCGGGGCCACTAAGGGCCCCGCGCCTCCGTCCCGCCGCCCCCCATTCCGCGGGCGCGCCTCGCCGGCCGATCCCAAGTTCATCGCCGCCGGCCCAGCCCGACCCGCGCGCGACGACATGCAGCCCGCGGCCCGGCCTGGCCCGGCGCTAAAGAGTCGGGATAGCCTGCTCCACCCAGCCCAGAAAACTGGCCGGCCGCCGACCCAGCGCCGGGGATGCGGCGGCGGCGAACCGTCCCGGGGGGGGGGGGGGGGCGGCAGCGGCGGCAGGAGCGGCCAGCCGGAGAGAGACCGGGTAAGAGACTCAACGGTTCGGGGACAGCGGAGCGGCCGCGGCGCCGGTCCGGCAGCTGCGGCAGTCGAGGGGGGGAAGAGCGCTCCGTTCCACTTGGCCGTCCCTGCTCCGGCCGCCCCGACCTCCCGGCTCCCCCTGACTCCGCCGCTCCCCGTCCCCCTCCGCTGTTCACCGTTGCGGCAACGCGGGCTCCTCGGCTTTCCGCGCCGACATCTAGGGCCATTCGTCTGCTTCTCCTGTGGCCTTCCGAATGTTCGAGCCACGTCCTGCGCCTCCCCGCACCGCACCTAGTTTACGACACTCGCGGCTTTACGACATCACGTTCCTCAGACCTAGAGCAGCTCGCTCTACGGCGGGAACATTGTTGCTAGGGAGAGGACGGTTTGCACCAATGGTAGAAGCAGCTGAGTCTGCATCCAGCGGCTAGGGAAACGCCAACTTTTTTGTTAATTTCCTTTCTCCCTTGCCTGCATCCAGTTGTTGCATTACACTGGATATACAGAAGCAGATTAAATCATTTATTTGCACGTAACGTTGTGTTGAATGATCTTTTAATGGCTTTGTAAAAGCCTCATATGAAAATACTGGTGGTTCTTTAAAAATGTGACAACTCCCTATGAATGCATTCAACTGTATTTAGTTGCCAGCTTTTGTAGAATAATTTAAATTGGCTAATCCTCCAAATTAGGGAGAAGTGAAGTTTGGTGAGCTACTTCTGGCTGCAAGGTGAGGCAAGGTGAGTGTTTCTAGAAAATGTAATAGCTTTTTGTTGGATGTACAAAATTTTATTAGACATAATTGAATAAGTTTTGAACTTGATTTTAAAGACATTGTAATAGAAACTCGGTATCATTAGGGTGACTTGCAATGTTTCACGTAAGAAGTTTGGTAGCTCTCCATGCCCTGTGGGAGGGATGCTCAGCAAATATTTCTGAGGTTCCTCTCTGGCCCTGTATGTCTGTGTATATGGAACCCTACATAGCCATCTATTCTGCTTTTCATCATGAGGATGCACGAAACTTTCAGTGGGTCTTGTAGCCTCGAGGAGTAGCCAGATAGAAGACATAATACTCCTAACTCTGCTTTCAGATCCCCAAAATGTAAAATGTTATCTCACTCCCTTGCTACCAATCAGCATGGGAGGTGAACATAGATTCCTTTTTCTGGGACCCTCCCTGATCTAAAAATCTTCCCTCTAATTTCCTTTCTCTATTCAGCTTGAAGCATTTTTATCAATATAAGAAAATAGTAATTTATTCTCCATTTACCCCATGGTCCCAAGCACATAAGCTGGTGAGAATTATGTCTGGGCTTACCTGGGGCTTGCCTGGGCTTCCCCCACCTTATTTCTAAACATTCCTACCCTCCCCCAAGGCAACAGGCCAAGCGGATCTGCCGCAATAAAAGGCACGACTGCGCCATGCTGCTGCTCCCTCTCTCTGTGGGGGCAGCCACTTTCTCTTTCAGATAATAAAATATCTTGCGTGGGTCCGTGTCTCCTGAGTCGTCCTGGGTAAGGAGGGTCGTGGCAAGATACCCTTTCAATCAAGTATGGGAAAATGGTGGCATATGGATGGCAGGGAATGTGTTACCTAACTGAAACTTTCAACTTTCTTTTTCTTTTACATCTGAATCTAGTCTTATGCACTAAAAAACCAGAATTCTTAACTTTCTTCTCTGTTTCCTCTGTTACTCTCCCCAGTGTAGAGCAGCCACTGATGCCCCACTAAATGAAAATAAATTTGTTTGTAACTGGGTGTTCCTATAATGATCCATGTGTCACCCTGCCTATGTCAAGATATAATCTCTGAAAATAAATAACTTACACCATATGCAAAAATCAGCAACATAAATATAAGAGCTAAAATTGTAAAATTCTTAGGAGAAAACACAGCAGTAAAATCTTCATGATCTTAGATTTTGCAGTGGATTCTTAGATCTGACACCAAAAGAATGAACAATAAAAAAATAGATTAATGAGACTTTATCAAAATTAAGAACTTCGTGCATCAAAGGGCAGTATCAAAAAAGTGAAAAGACAATGCAGAGAATGAAAGAAAACATTTGCAAATCATTTATTTGGTAAGAATATATGAAGAACTCCCCAAACTCAACATTAAAAACACAACCAACCCAATTAAAAGATGGGTGAATACTTGAATAAACATTTCTCCAAAGAATAAGTAAAAATGGGCAATAGAAATATGAAAAGATGCTAACATCACTAATCTAAATCAAAAACAAAATGACAAACTACATGACACCTAGTAGTATAGCTATAGTTTTTAAAACATAGAAAAATAATAAGTGTTGATGAGCATGTGGGGAAGTTAGAACCCTGGTCTGTTGCTCAGAAATGAAAAACATGGTACAGCTTCTGTGAAAGAGAGTTTGACGTTTCTTAAAAAAGATATATGTAGAATTATCATAAGACCCAGAAATTATATTCCTTGGTATATGCTCCACAGCACTGAAAACAGGGATTCAGACAGATACTTGTGCATTGTGTTCATTGGAACATTACTCACAAAAGCTGAGAGGTAAAGACAACCTGAGTGTCTTATCAACAGATGTATGTATAAGCAAAATGTGATATATGTGTGTGATGGAATATTATTAAGCCATGAAAAAGGAATGCAGTTCTGATACATACTACAGCATGGAAAAAACTTAGAAACAATATACTTGGTACCAAATAAGGAGTGGAGGAGGAAGAAAAAAAAGGGAGAAAAATAAACAGTCATCAGACTGTGTTTATAATAGCATAATAAGCGAGGTAAAGTTAGATGGTTAGATAGTAAAGAAGCAACCCTTGAACCTCTGGCAACCATGAATCCAAAGCCTGTAATGGCAATAAGTACATATCTATCAATAATCACCCTAAATGTAAATGAACTTAATGCACCAATCAAAAGACACAGAGTAATAGAATGCATAAAAAAGCAAGACCCATCTAAATGCTGCTTACAAGAGACTCACCTCAAACCCAGAGACATACACAAACTAAAAGTGAAGGGATGGAAAAAGATATTTCATGCAAACAATAGGGAGAAAAAAGCAGGTGTTGCAGTACCTGTATCAGACAAAATAGACTCCAAAAGAAAGAAAGTAACAAGAGATAAAGAAGTACATTATATAATGATAAGGGGTCAGTCCAGCAAGAGGATATAACCATTATAAATATATACGCACCCAATACAGGAGCACTGACATATGTGAAAGAAATACTAACAGAATTAAAGGAGGAAATAGAATGCAATGCATTCATTCTAGGAGACTTCAACACACCACTCACTCAAAAGGACAGGTCCACCAGACAGAAAATAAGTAAGGACACAGAGGCACTGAACAACACACTACAATAGATGGACCTAACAGACATCTACAGAACACTATACCCAAAAGCTGCAGGATACACATTCTTCTCAAGTGCACATGGAACATTCTCCAGAATAGACCACATACTAGGCCACAAGAAGACCCTCAGTAAATTCAAAAAGATTGAAATTCTACCAACCAACTTCTCAGACCACAAAGGTATAAAACTAGAAATAAATTGTACAAAGAAAACAAAAAGGCTCACAAACATATGGAGGCTTAACAACATGCTTCTAAATAATCAATGGATCAATGACCAAATTAAAACAGAGATCAAGCAATATATGGAGAGAAATGAAAACAACAGCATAACGACCCAACTTCTGTAAGATGCAGCGAAGGCAGTTCTAAGAGGAAAGTATATAGCAATCCAGGCTTATTTAAAGAAGGAAGAATAAACCTAAATGAATAGTCTAAATTCACAATTACTGAAAGTGAAAAAAGAAGAACACATGAGGCCCAAAGACAGCAGAAAGAGGGACATCATAAAGAGCAGAGAAGAAATAAATAAAATTGAGAAGAATAAATCAATTGAAATAAATCAATGAAACCAAGAGCTGGTTCATTGAGAAAATAAACAAAATAGGTAAACCCCTAGCCAGACTTATTAAAAGGAAAAGAGAATCTAAACACATAACCAGAATGAGAAATGAGAAAGGAAAAATCACTATGGACACCACAGAAATACAAAGAATTATTAGAGAATACTTTGAAAAGTATACTTTATGCTAACAAACTGGATAACCTAGAAGAAATGGAAACCTAGAAAAATACAATATGCTAATTACATATAATACAACATACTATATGCTAACAAGCTGGATAACCTAAAAGAAATGGAAACCTAGAAAAATACAACCTTCCAAGACTGACCAAGGAAGAAACAGAAAATCTAACCAGACCAATTAACAGCAATGAAATTGAATCAGTAACCAAAAACCTACCTGAGAACAGATGGATTCACCGCTTAATTTTATCAGACATTTAGAGAAGACATAATACTCATTCTCAAAAAAAAAAAGAGGATGGAATAGTTCGAAACTCATTCTATGAAGTCAGCACCACTCTAATACCAAAACCAGGCAAAGACACCAAAAAAAAAAAAAAGAAAATTACAGACCGATATCCCTGATGAACATAGATGCAAAATACTCAACAAAATATTAGCAAACCGAATTCAAAAATACATCAAGAGGATCATATACCATGATCAAGTGGGATTCCTCTTAGGGATGCAAGGAGGGTACAATGTTCAAAAATCTATCAAAATCATCCACCACATCAACAAAAAGGACAAAAACCACACGACCATCTCCATAGACCCTGAAAAAGCATTCGACAAAATTCAACATCCTTTCATGATAAAAACTCAACAAAATGGGTATAGAGGGCAAGTACCTCAACATAATAAAGGCCATATATGAGAAACCGGCAGTCAACATCATATGTAACAGCAAGAAGCTCAAAGCTTTTCCCCTAAGATTGGGAACAAGACAAGGATTCTCATTCTCCCCGCTTTTATTCAACATAGTGCAGGAGGTCCTAGCCATGGAAATCAGACAAAACAAAGAAATAAAAGGCATCCAGACTGGTATGGAAGAAGTTAAACTGTCAGTATTTGCAGATGACATGATATTGTACATAAAAAACCCTAAAGAATCCACTCCAAAACTACTAGAACTAACATGTGAATTCAGCAAAGTTGCAGGATACAAAATTAACATACAGAAATCTGTTGCATTCCTATACACTAATGATTAACTAGCAGAAAGAGAAATCAGGAAAACAATACCATTGCATCAAAAAGAATGAAATACCTAGGAATAAACCTAACCAGGGAAGTGAAAGACCTATACCCTGAAAACTATAAGACACTCTTAAGAGAAATTAAAGAGGACACTAACAAATGGAAACTCATACCATGCTCTTGGCTAGGAAGAATTAATATTGTCAAAATGGCCATCCTGCCTAAAGCAATCCATAGATTCAATGCAATCCCTATCAAAATACCAACAGCATTCTTCAAGAACTGGAACAAACAGTTCTAAAATAATACTGACCCACAAAAGACCCCAAATAGCCAAAGCAATACTGAGAAGGAAGAATAAATCAGGGGGGATCTCACTTCCCAACTTCAAGCTCTACTACAAAGCCACAGTAATCAAGACAATTTGGTACTGGCCCAAGAACAGACCCACAGACCAGAAGAACAGAACAGAGAGTCCAGATATTAACACAAACATATATGGTCATTAATATAAGATAAAGGAGCCATGGATATACAATGGGGAAATGACAGCCTCTTCAACAGCTGGTGTTGGCAAAACTAGACAGCTACATGTAAGAGAATAAAACTGGATCATTGTGTAACTGTATACACAAAAGTAAACTCGAAATGGATTAAAGACCTGAATGTAAGTCATGAAACCGTAAGACTCTTAGAAAAATTCATAGGCAAAATCTCTTGGACATAAACATCAGCAGCCTCTTCATGAACATGTTTCCCAGGCAAGGGAAACAAAAGCAAAAATGAACAAGTGGGACTATATCAAGCTGAAAAGCTTCTATACAGCAAAGGACACCATCAATAGAATAAAAAGACATCTTACAGTATGGGAGAATATATTCATAAATGACACATCCTATAAGGGGTTGACATCCAAAATATATAAAGAGCTCACACATGTCAACAAACAAAAAGCAAATAATCCAATTAAAAAATGGGCACAGGTTCTGAACAGACACTTCTCCAAAGAAGAAGTTTAGATGGCCAGCAGGCACATGAAAAGATGCTGCACATCTCTAATCATCAGAGAAATGCTAATTAAAACCACAATGAGGTATCACCTCACATCAGTTATGATGGCCACCATCCAAAGGACAAACAACAACAAATGTTGGCAAGGGCGTGGAGAAAGGGGAACTCTCCTACACTGCTGGGGGGAATGTATAGTAGTTCAAACATTGTGGAAAGCAGTATGGAGGTTCCTCAAAAATCTAAAAATAGAAATACCATTTGACCCAGGAATTTCACTCCTAAGAATGCAGCAGCCCAATTTGAAAAGGACAGATGCACCCCTATGTTTATCACAGCACTATTTACAATAGCCAAGAAATGGAAGCAACCTAAGTGTCCATCAGCAGATGAATGGATATAGAAGGTGTGGTACATATACACAATGGAATATTATTCAGCCATAAGAAGAAAAAAAATCCTACCATTTGCAGCAACATGGATGGAGCTAGAGTGTATTATGCTCAGTGAAAGAAGCCAGGTGGAGAAAGACAAGTATCAAATGATTTCACTCATATGTGGAGTATAAGAACAAAAGAAAACTGAAGGAACAAAATAGCAGCAGAATCACAGAACCCAAGAATGGACTAACAGTTACCAAAGGGAAAGGGACTGGGGAGGATGGGTGGGAAGGGAGGGATAAGGGGTAAAAGGGGCATTACGATTAGCACACATAATGTGTGGGGGTCACAGGGAAGGCAGTACAACACAGAGAAGACAAGTAGTGGTTCTATAGCATCTTACTATGCTGATGGACAGTGACTGGAATGGGGTAGGTGGTGGGGACTTGATAATGGGGGGAGTCTAGTAACTATAATGTTGTTCATGTAATTGTACATTAATGATACAAAATAAAACTGAGCTTAATATACCACCGGGAGTAATAGTACGCTATTGACTAGTTAATTCACCAACCAATAATGGAGAAGCACTGGGGCTTCTAAAGCACTATAAACACATTTACAAAAATTAGAGAGCTCCCAGCAAAAAGGCAGTGCAGTGAAAATAGTTGCATAAACTAGAAATGTAAATCAGCCAAGGAATTATTGCCCTGAGTTGCTAGCTGGACAAATCAGGTTGTGCATTGACACCACTGTGATCTGTGATTGCCTGAACCGTGGTCAGGATTAACTTTAATTATGACAGTTATTATCCATGCATCCAAATTGATCAGTTAATGCTCCATCAGGAAACAGTTGTATGTAAAACATTTGTTTTCATACAAGATATATGGGCATTAATTTCCAAAAGTTCAATCAGTTCACCAGTCAGTCTTAACTGGACACTGATGGTTCACACTGTTTTCTCATGAAGAGGTGCACTTAATCTGTGATGCATATGGTGTATGTCTGTTTGGGATTTATTTTGTGACAGGTTGGAAATGACATGGAAACATTGAACCTTCAGGTGATAGCCGTGTTTAAGGAGCTTCAACAGGCTCATGCAAAACTCAGTGAAGCTGAGCTAATGAAGAAGAGACTTTAAGAAAAGTTAGAGTGAGAAATGAATTTATCCACCTTGGGGACATGTACATTTTGACAAAATATGTTACTATATAAAAACATAGTTTGTTACTGTGTTGTTGACTAAAAGAAAACTAGGACCTAATCAAAATATGAATTCAGAAAACACTAATAGTCAGGTTAAATGTACAGGGGTTAATACCTAAACATGCAATACTGTAGTGATATTGGGGAATGGTCAGCAGACTCTGATTCTGCTGTTTGGAGGCAATTTGTTAAGCATACCAGCCTATATGAGGACTGTAAGATGCAGTGAGCTAGGTTTACTGTGGCTTACTGAGCTGGCAACACTGATGTGAACAAATGTGGAAGAAAACTTTAAAGACCAAAAAGAACTTGGGTGAGATTTACTGCAAACAAAACTTTTCATTTTCAATCAGTTACGAAGGCTAATTTATAAGTAGAGAATTCTGCATTTGCTTGTTTCTCTTAATGTAAGAAGTTATGAAAATTTTCTGAAAGCTAAGTTGATGTGTTCTTTTGGATTAGTTGGTGAATATATTTCCAGCACAATATACAGGTGTTTTTTTTGGAGTAACACTTACCAAGGCTATGCAGTGTTATGGTGTCTGGTACAGTATAACAGCTGAGGCTGACTTTGGACAGACAGACCTAGGTTGAAATGTTGATCTACTTATTTGTGGTATTAACCTGGGCAAATTAATTAGTTCACCTCTCTTAGCCTAAGTTTTATCATTTGTAAAATGTGTGTCATAATTCCTTCTTCATAATGTCATATTAAGTGAGATAGTATTTGACATGCTTGGCATTAATGTCTTGCATATAGCTATCATTGGTTTGTATTTGCTATTATTATATTGAAATTCTCTTTCTGATCTTTAAGAGGATGTAGGGCACTTCCTTTTTCCCGCTGAATCTTTATGAGAAGTCATACTCTTTTTGCTTAACAGAACCCATGACTTTTAAAAGTATAAAATATATCCATAGGTCACTATATGAGAAGCACCTTTGGCCAATTACTACTTTGGTTTGTATCTAAATGACAGAAATACATCTGGGTGACTACTTGAAACGGTTATTCCAAGTGGGGCAGCAGCTTGTATGATCTTAGATCTGTCCTTTTTTATGTTAGGCATAAATGTTCAGAAATGCTGCTTGCTTCTAGTGATGAAGCAAGGACAATAAAATATTTCATTTTGTACTTTTAATCCTTGAAAAATTCAATCCTGAATTATATTGCTATGTAATCCTATGATTTATTTAAAAACCACGAAGAAATGCAAGAACGCTGTTTATCCTCATGAGTTTTGATCTTTCTTAGATGTCAGGCCCTTTAAAGGAAGAATTCTGCGATACTATCAGAGCTGAATGAAAAGCAAGAGCTTGTTTATAATAACAAAAAGCTAGAGCTGCAAGTGGAAAGCATGCGATCAGAAATCAAAATGGAGCAAGCTAAAACAGAGGATGAAAAGTGAGTAGGCCATGATCAAATGGCTACTTACTGAACGAATATTGAGTGGCTCTTTTATAGAGACTGGAATAAGAATTTGAGAGTAAATTTAAAGTTTTTCTCTTTTATTATTTAAAGGAGCACTAGGAAACTCTTCTGAAGAGATATAATTTAAGTTTTATTATAACACAATTATGAAAATTGTAATCTATCTCAGTTTTTTGGGAAAAAAAAATGTTTTCTTTGAGAGTAAGAAAATGCTAGCCGGTGGTGGGATGATAAAGTTAGGAGATAAGAATTTGCTACTTGAGTGTTCAGAGGAAAGGTGGGAGGCAAGACTCTAATTTCTATGATATTTTTCTCCATGATTACATTTTAAAATTTCTTTTTAATAGGTCCAAATTGCCACTCTGCAGTTGACACACAGCAAGCTTCTTCAAGAATACAATAATTCATTGAAAACAATTGAAGAACTAAAAAGGAAAGCGGTATGCAGGAAAAAATTACTTTCATAGCCTAGTAATGAATGGAGACTATTGTACATTTTATATGTGCTAATCCTTAGTTAAGTGTGGTTTCTAACATTTTATACATAAAGTAGTTGTATTAATCCTTAACTGAGTCTGGTTTCAAAGGTGGTTTTTCAGTTCATAATTGATTTCCTTTGTCTAAGTGGTTATAACTTCTTGTGTTCCATGCATGTATGAGTGCTTTGTGTACAAAGATGTCCTATTGTCATACATTGTGGAGGAAACTTTTAGTATTTCTAATGGGGGTGGGTTTGCAGGAGAGGCGGGAGCTGGGACCCCTGCGGGAATAGGGCAGGGAGCCCTTTGCTGCATGGAGCTATGATGAGGCTAGCTTGCCTGCTGTCAGTGAACTTGAGACCCTGGTACTAAGGGGCTGCAACTTTAATTAGTAACAATGTCCAGCATGGTGTGATCATTTAAGCACCATGGACAGATGTATGAGGTGATAGATGTGTTAATTAACCCGATGGGGAGATCCTTTCTCAATGTACTTGTGTTAAATCACCTGGTGGTACACTTCCCAGAACTTACTGTTTTGTTAATTTTACCTCAGAAAAGCTGGAATAAGTAAGTAAAGACCATGGGGGCATTGAATTAGAAGGGGTCTTTGAGTTACATCCCTGTAAATGTACTTTTTTTATTTCTCATTTATTTTTTAATACAATATTGTTCTTCTCTAGCACCTAGTGAATTTTTAATTTAAATGTGTTTCTTCTTGTCCACTGACATCACAAAATCAGAATAACAGGAATGGAAAAATAATATCAGCAAGTTAAACCTCACTGAGATCGGCATTTGTTATGATTTCTCTTATTTTTGTATTTTCCATTTCAGGTATTGTGTTAAATTAGGGAATTATTTACAAGCTGTAGGTTAAATGGCCACAACTTTCTAAGTTACCATTGCTAATTAACAGAGCAGTTTAGAGGCAATCATTATAAAAAAGAAAACCCTTCATCCAATATTTAACTAATAGTTAAAATTATTTCAAAACCAATTCTAGAATAAATTTGTCATTTTCAGTCAGAAAAAGTGGATAAGGTGGTGTTGCAGGAGCTACATGAAAAAGTGGACCTGGCAGAGAAGGCACTGGCTTCCAAGCAGCTTCAGATGGATGAGATGAAGCAGACCATCGCAAGCAGGAGGACCTGGAAGCCATGACTGTTCTCAGGGCTCAGGTGAGCAACATTCTGAAACCGGAGCTGGGCGAGGCCAACCCTGATCATATGCTCAAATGGCAAAGTGATGGTGGTTAAAACATATTTTTAAATTTTATATTATCTCCATCAATATATTTTTTAACTCTTTTATTGAAGTATAACACAGGTGAAAGTGCACCAAACTTTTGAGTGTATAGTTCAGTGAATTTATCCAATAGTTGGGTTATTTCCAGTTTGGTGTACTGTGAGTAATGTTGCTCTGACCTTCTTGTGAACATATATATCTTTGTTTACCTGTGCATTCCTTCTTTTGAGCACATACCTAGGAGTGGAATTGCTGGTTCATGAAGTATGCATGTGACTCAGTTTTAATAGATAACGCCAAACAGTTTTCCAAAGAGGTTGTACCAGTTTTCACTCCTGTCCACAGCTGGAGAGTTCCCTTTGCTGTACATCCTTACCCATATTTGCATTAGCAGTACTTTTATTTGTAGCCATTCTGGTGGAATATAATGGTGTCTCATTTAATTTGTATTTCCCTGATGACTAATGAGGTTGAGTTCTTTTCAAGATGTTTACTAGCCTTCTGGGTATACCCTTTTGTGAAGTGCCTAATTATATCTCCACCCATTTTTCTTGTGATTTGCTGGCTTTTTCTTGATTTTAAAGGAGTTCTTTGTATGCTCCAGATACAAGTCCTTGCACTTATATTTGTTGCAGATTTCTTTACTCTGTGATTTGTCTTTTCACTTCATAAGGGGGCTTCTGATGAACAAAAGTTCTTAATTTTAATGTAGTCCAATAATTCAGTCTTTTCATTTATAATTAGTACTTTTTTGTGTCCTGCATAAAAAACTTACACTATCTCAAGGCTGTGAAACTATTCTTCTCTATTGTCTTCCAAAAATTTTATTGTTTTGTCTTTTACATTAAGATCTAGAAACCATCAGGAATTATTTTTCTATATGGAGTGAGGTAAGGGTAGAAATTCATATTTTTTTCCCGTATGAATATCCTGGTAACTTGACACTATTTATTTAAAAGGTTATCTTTTCTTAACTACTCTGCTGCACTCTTTGTTGTATATTGTGTCCCTTACTCATGGGTCTATTTCTGTTTTCTGTTCTGTCCCACTGGACAATTTATGTATCCTTAGGTACCATACTGTCTTGACTTATTATAAAGCATCAAAAGTTTTAATATCTTATAGAATAGTCTTTCTACCTCATTGATATTCTTCAAGAGGACTTGAAGTTTTCCTTCCCATTTTCATTTCATATAAATTTTAGAATCTGCTTGCTATTTTATGCACATACACAAAAACCTACTAAGGTATTGATTGGAATTACAGTAAATATATCTAATTATATCTATATTATATCATTAAATATATCTAATTATATCATTATAACAATTTAGAGCTAATTAACATTTTTACAACATTGACTTTTCCAATCCATGGACATAGTGTATCTTCTTTAATTTTTCTCGGTAGAGTTTTTAATTTTCTTAGTAAAGATTTTGCTCATCTTCTATAAGATTATTCCTAGATATTTTCTATTTTTGTGTTATTACAAATAGTATCTTTTTTAAAACTTAATGTTCTAATGGGTTTCATAGAAATATAATTGATTTTTAAATATTGACTTTGTATTTGTAAACCTATTCAACTCACATTTCAATTAAAATATTACTGATTAATCTTTTGGACTGTACATTAATAATCCTATTAAGACCTGTTAAACTTGGAAGTGTAAGACAAGCATAGCAAATCTACATTCCTAGGATTTTTGATAAGGTGATATAAGGTAATCAGTATAGACAACCAACATAAGACCTCACACATATTTGGAATTCAATAAATAGCATGTTTATTTATTTTTTTAATTTAGTTTAAGGCCAGCCTTCATAATTTCTTTAGTGTTACAAAATTAAAAAGTAAAAACTACCCTGTAGTGAATTGAACATTATTCTTATGCCAATTTTCAAAATTAGATTTTTCTTTTCATAAATGTACCTGATAGAGTAAATGTACCTGTTTACAATAAGCTAACTCTGAATATTATTTTAAAAAAGGAAATCAGAGAATTTTACTGAATTATAGGTACATACAGTATTTACACCACCTATATCAGGGTAATTACTGGGTTCTCACTGTTTAAAGCATGTACACATATACAATTTGTGTCTTACTCTTTGAAAGTAGTTGGAAAGTCATGGTCATTACACTGGCTCTAGCAGGAATCTGCACCTGTTAGTTACTAAGTATAACACAGGATGCAGCACCACCTTTCTGCCTTATCAGCAGGTGAGCTGTAGAGGCCACATTCATCTAGGTAGTAACTTGTGTCTGCTTTTGCCCCTAACAGGTGAAGGTTTACTGTTCAGACTTTTGTCCTGAAAGAGCAGCAAGAGGGAAAATTCATGAAGAAAAGGAGCAGCTGGCCTTGCAGCTGACAATTTTGTTGAAAGAGAAAAATGCTTTTGAAAAAGGAGGCAGGTAAGGTAGGGTGGGGGCGCTTGGAGCATGTCAGCAGGGCTATAGGGCACGTGACCTTTCAAAGGTGTTTCCTCATCTGAACTTAAGGCCTGCCTTCACCATTTTGTCAGCACAAGAATCGCACTGAGCATACTTCACTTGATGTTGTCTGAAACACTTAGTTTGACTCAACACGACCTGGCAGCATCTCACCAGAACCTGATCAAGTGCTGTGCTTTTCGATATGCTTTAAAAACATGACATTACATGCTCCAAAGTCCTTTCCTGCCATTGTCTTGGATGAAATGTTCCTAAGACTTTAAATAATTCTGTAATATGTTTGAAAAGAAAAGACTGCTGAAAATGCTTTTGTCTTTTAAATTTCATTGAAATATAAGTAGAAGTAGAAAATGCAGAGAATAAGATAACACAAACCAAATTTCCTCCATTGACACTCATTAATATTTATTTTATTTCCTCCAAGTATCTTTTTTTTAAAATTAATTAATTAATTTATTTTGTTTTCATTAATCTACAATTACATAAAGAATATTATGTTTACTAGGGACCCCCCTTCACCAAATCCCTGCACAAACCCCATTACAGTACTGTCCATCAGCGTAGTAAGATGCTGTAGAATCACTACTTGTCTTCTCTGTGTTGCACAGCCCTCCCTATGCCCCCCCACATTATACATGCTAATCGTAATGTCCCCTTTCTTTTTCCCCACCCTTATCCCTCCCTTCCCTCCCTTTCTCCCCAGTCCCTTTTCCTTTGGTAACTGTTAGTCCATTCTTAGGTTCTATGATTCTGCTGCTGTTTTGTTCCTTCAATCTTTCTTTGTTCCTGTAGTCTTTGGGTTTGAGGTGAGTCTCTTGTAAGCAGCATAGAGATGGGTCTTGCTTTTTTATCCATTCTATTATTCGGTGTCTTTTGATTGGTACATTCAGTCCATTTACATTTAGGGTGATTATTGAAAGATATGTACTTATTGCCATTGCAGGCTTTAGATTCGTGGTTGCCAAAGGTTCAAGGTTAGCTTCTTTACTATCTTACTGTCTAACTTAACTCACTTATTGAGCTATGTTAAACACTGTCTGGTCATTCTTTATTTTTCTCCCTTCTTATTCCTCCTCCTCCATTCTTTATATGTTGGTTGTTTTATTCTGTGCTCTTTTGTGCTTCCTTTAACTGCTTTTGTGGGTAGTTGATTTTATTTTTTGCCTTTAGTTAGTATTTGGTTGGTCTGCTTTCTTTGCTGTTATTTTATTTTCTCTGGTGACCTCTATTTAATTTTAGAAGTGCTCCCATCTAGAGCAGTCCCTCTAAAATACCCTGTAGAGGTGGTTTGTAGGAGGCAAATTCCCTCAACTTTTGCTTCTCTGGGAATTGTTTAATCCCTCCTTCATATTTAAATGATAGTCATGCTGGATACAGTGTCCTTGGTTCAAGGCCCTTCTCTTTCATTGCATTAAATATATCATGCCATTCTCTTCTGGCCTGTAAGGTTTCTGTTGAGAAGTCTGATGATAGTCTGATGGGTTTTCCTTTATAGGTGACCTTTTTCCTCTCTCTAGCTGCCTTTAGAACTCTGCCCTTGTCCTTGATCTTTGCCATTTTAATTATTATGTGTCTTGGTGTTGTATTCCTTGGGTCCTTTCTGTTGGGAGTTCCGTACACTTCCATGGTCTGATTGATTATTTCCTCCCCCAGTTTGGGGAAGTTTTCAGCAATTATTTCTTCAAATACTCTTTCTATTCCTTTTTCTCTCTCTTCTTCTTCTGGTACCCCTATAATGTGGATATTGTTCCTTTTGGATTGGTCACACAGTTCTCTTAATATTATTTCATTCCTGGAGATCCTTTTATCTCTCTCTCTGCATCAGCTTCTGTGCGCTCCTGTTGTCTGGTTTCTATTCCATCAATGGCCTCTTGCATCTTATCCATTCTGTTTATAAATCCTTCCAGAGATTGTTTCATTTCTGTAATCTCCCTCCGGACTTCATCCCTTAGCTCTTGCATATTTCTCTGCAGCTCCATCAGCATGGTTATGAGCTTTATTTTTAATTCTTTTTCAGGAAGACTGGTTAGGTCTATCTCCTTCTCAGGGTTTGCCTCTGTGATCTTGGTCTGTATCGATTTCTTCTGCCTTTTCATGGCAATAGCTTTATTTGTGGGGAGGTGGTGCGTGTGTGTGTTGGGTAAGAGAAAGTCCCTTCTTGCCAGTTTATGGCCTTCCTCTCCTGGGAGAACAGCGGCCTCTAGCGGCTTGTGCTGGGCAGCTGCGTGCAGATGGGGCTTCTGATCTTGCCCGGCCACTATGGAGTTTATTTAGCTCTGCAGTTGCTGTGGGCGTGGCCTGCCTCAGGCTGCTGCTCCAATATGGCAGAGCTGTGTTGGAGGGGGAACAGACGGGAGGCTGTTTATCGTGGTGAGGGGCCTCCGAGCTGAGCTGCGGGGGTTTGGGCACCCAGAGTTCTCCCGGATTTGCAGATGCTGGGCTAAGTGTGTTCCAGAGCGCTTCCGTCCAGCTTTGGGGTCCCTGTCCCTTTAAGACTTTCAAAAAGCACTCGCTTTCTTTGTCTTGGGTGTGCGCTGGCTGCGGGGACCCACTCACAGGTCTTACTGTCCTGTTTCCCTAGTTTCCAGCACCCCACGCATGCACTGTGTGTCTGTGCTCCAGTGTGGATGGCTAGGGCTGGGTGATTAGCAGTCCTGAGCTCCCTCTCCCTCCCCGTTCTGACTCCTCTCCTCCTGCTGGGAGCTGGGGTGAGGGGCGCTCGGGTCCTGCCGGGCCGCGGCTTGTTTCTTACCCCCTTCACGAGGCGTTGGGTTCTCATGGGTGTGGATGTAGTCTGGCTGTTGTCCTGTGTCTTCTGGTCTCTCTTTTAGGATTAGTTGTATTTGTTGTTTTTTCAAAAATATATATGGTTTTGGGAGGAGATTTTTGCTGTGCTACTCACGCTGCCATCTTGGTTCTCTCTCCAAGTATCTTTTTATTAAAAGAGAAAAATGAGTTATAGATGACATTGAAGCACCTTCAGTCCCCATCCGTCATTATATTCCTCTTTGCCCTCCCTCAAACTGCCTGGAATTTGTCAGGAAGCATCCCCACCTGTTTATATACATGTTTACATATATACTCACCTATACAGTATCTTAAAACAAGATAATATTAATTTCTCTGTGCTTAAGCTACAAAATGATCATTGTATTTTTTGTTTCTACAACTTGATTTCATAACATTGTGAACTTGGACTCTGTTTTTTCATGCATTCTGTATCATTGCTCTGTAGTGTCTTATTTTAAAAATATGACATTTTTTCCAAAACCATTGCCCTATCAATTTAAAGTTTGGTTATTTCCTAACCGATTTTTCAAAAATCTTAATTGTTGTTTACTTTTACTACATTGTACTGCCAGTAATATTTAAAGCTCAAATTAGTCTTAAGTTCTGGCTTTTTGAACCTTAGCATTGTATTTCAGCTCTTTTACTTTTCTCATACTTCTGTCAAATGTCTGCTTGGTGTTGTCATACCTCAGGGTTTTAGAACATCACATAGAGTGTTGCCTTTAATCCCAGTAGGCAGTCCTTGATGGAAATACAGAGCCGCCATGGGGCGAGAACAAGTGACCCTCACCAGCAGGCTTACCTTGTTGAAAGAAGTGAGTCACATGTGATTCTAGGTTTTCAGGGTCCCAGAAAATAACCCTCTTATGAAGAAAACACTTCAGGGAAAATAATAATGGATTCCAAATCAAGCTACCAGGAAATCAGCACCTGTGAGTCTCATTTCCATAGTACCCCGGTCTCCCTCTGTCATCTGCTGGATCCACACCGGGCTCCTCATCTGGTAATTAAGGCCTGACATAGCCACCATTCTAAGCCACCTATCACTCAACTCCCACAGTCATGCCCTGTTCTTTGAACTTGTCCTAAGTGTAATACCTGCATACACATGTTTATGTGGGGTCCTCCATGCAGATGCACCCCCTTCACTCATATCCTATCTCCATGTGCTCTCTTCCCAGTGAACTCCTACCCCATCTTTAAAACCCATTTCAAATACCTTCTCCATGCATCCAACGTAATGTGACGTCTCCCTCTTAAATTTCCAAAGTATTTTATTCCTATCTTATTACTTTTCTCTATTTTATATTATAGTTATTTATAAGTTTTAAATATACATTTACATACTCTATTAAATTAGCTTATTGGATCTTTTCTCTTCATCCACTAGCTGGTGTTATCCACATAATAATGTTACTGTTTATTGAGAGTTTACTATTTGTGGGCACCATGCTGATCTCTTCATACACATTATTTCATGTGGTCATCCAAAAATTCCATGAGGTATATATTATCACCATCTTCTAGAAGACAAGGTTAAATAATCCAGGGTCACAGACCAATTAGGGACAGAAGTGAGCATGAAACTCAAGGTCATCTGAGTAGATTTTCAGTTAATTATGTACTTTATCCAGATTTTAGCTCCCTGAGTGAATCTGGTCATGACACCTTTTAGAAGTATGGTGCTGTGCTTATTACATGATTTTAATGTACTAGTAATAATGTCTATAATTTATAATAAGTCCCTGGCTCAGAATAGTATATCACTGAAAGGGAAAGACATACCCTTGAGTCTGAAAACCAAAAAGGTTTGCATTGTTCCAGAAAGGTCAGATCAAGGAGATGCCCAGGAGCCAGATGTCATTTCCAGTGCCAATCACTGTTGGCACATGGGGGACCTACCGAGATTCATGGCTTACTCCAAGCATTCTTTAATTTAGACTTGAACCTCAGTCCAACTCCAAACTGGAGGGAAGACAGGACTCATTCTTCAGTTCTTTCTGCTCACATCTTTTGCCTGGAGAGCTCTCATTCATTTCTCAGACTCCTCTCAGGCGGGCTTGGTCTCATCCAGGGGCTTTCTGCATGGGCCATCTGGCCAGGTGCCTTTCTTTGTCCCCCCACTGACCCGCCTTGTGCAGGGCACAGCCATGGCACTTCCCTCACACTCTGCTGCTGTCACTTTTCTTGCCTGATGTCCCCACCATGTCTGTGTCCCTCTCTTCCAACTCCCAGGTGAGTAAATAATGTTGTAAACAGATGTGCTGTCATCCAGGCTTTATTGTTTCATTTAGAGAGCACAGACAGAGTAGATTTGGCATCATTCTTAAGGGCTCTAGGATTTTTGGAATGGCCAATGAGTATTAACTTCAACTTAAAGTCACCAGCTGCATTAATCCCTAAGAAGAAAGTCAGCCTGTCCTTTGAAACTTTGAAGTCAGGCATTGACATCTCTCCAGTTATGAAAGTCCTAGATGGAATCTTCTTCCAATAGAAGGCTGTTTCAGCTACACTGAAAAACTATTGTGTAGTGCAGTCGCTGTTATTAATTACCTCAGGTGGATCTTCTGGGTAACTTGCTGCAGCTTCTCCATCAGCACTTGCTGCTTCACCTTGCATTTTGATGTTACAGAGATGGCTTCTTTTCTTAACCCTCATGAACCAACCCCTCTTAGCTTCAGACTTGCCTTCAGCTTCCTCACCTCTCTCAGCCTTCATGGAATTGAAGAGAGTTAGGGTCTTGCTCTGGACTACATTTTGGTTTAAGGAAATTTTGTGTCTATTTTAAGCCTCTTTCCAGACCACTCAGACTTGCCCCATATCACTAGTAATGCTGTTTCCCTTTCTTATAATTTGTGTGTTCATTGGAGTACCTTTTAATTTCCCTCAGGAACCTTTCCTTTGCTTCCCAACCCAGATGTTCGGTGCCAGAGGCCCAGCTTTTATCCTGTCTTGGCGCTCACTCAGCTTAGTCATTTCTGACTTAAAATGAGAGACACATGACTCTTCCTGTCACCTAAACCAGTAGAGCCTATTGCAGGGTTATTAATTGGCCTGATTTCATTACTGTGTCTCAAGGAGTAGGGAGGACTGAGGAGAGGAAGAGAGGTGGGGAAGAGCCCATCCGTGGAGCCATCAGAACACACATAACATTCATCCATTAAATTCACCATCTTATATGGATGCGGTCGTGGCACCCCAAAAAATTATAATAGTAACATTTTGATCACTGATCACAGATTACCATAACAAATATAACAATGAAACTATCTGAAGTATTTCAAGAATTACCAAAATGTGACAGAGACACAAAGTGAGCAAAAAAGGCACCAACAGACTTGCCTGACATAGGGTTGCCACATACCATCAATTTGTAAGGAATACAATACCTGCAAATTATAATGAAGTGAAGTGCAATAAAATGAGGTTTGCTTATGTGTACAACAACACCTTTTCATTATCTGTTCATCTGTTGATGGACACCTAGGTTGTTTCCGTGTCTTGGTGGTTGTAAATAATGCTACAATGAATACAGGGGTGCAGATAATTACATAGTGGTTTTTGTTTCCTTCAGATATATGCCCAGAGGTGGAATTACTAGATCATATGGTAGTTCTATCTTTAATTTTTTTGAGGAATATCCATACTGTTTTCCATAGTAGCTGTACCAGTTCATATTCCCACCAACAGTGCACAAGGGTTCCCAAGGAGGAAAGAATTGATTATCAACTTGAGCCATGCTCCCAATGGGACTAATCAGCCATGACCAGGTAGGTCAAGGTTAAGTTCCTTCATAAATCTAGAGGGAGATATTCCTACAACCAAGAGTTTGGGTAGAGGACACTCACCCCATCCTCATAAAAAAGTGAGTCACTTGGCAGACAGTACAAGAAGCTTCCATTGTGTAGTATTATAGAATTAAATGTTTTAAAGTCATTGGCCAAGATAGAAAATATCTGTCTTGTCTCACTTCTCATATTTTTTCTAATATTCCTCAAAAAAGAAATGTCTTAGCTGCACAGCACTTAGCAATCCAGAACATTCTTACATTATCTATGCTGTGTACCCTTTTCATGAGCTCCTTAATTATTTTCTGGACTACTAACTAGCACCCCTTTCCTGTACTCCTAAGTTGTTGTATTTTTTTTAAATTTGGTGTGATCATAACCCAGTTGGAACTCTTGTTAATATGTTTTTTCTTGATAAGATTTTTATTTTAAGATTATTAGTATAACTAAGAGGAAATAATGTCCAACTGCCCTTAGATCTGTAAATGGAATAAGGAAGCAGAAGTTCTCCCATGTCAATGCAAATGCCAACCTTTGGATGTTTTTCACTGATTCATGGTGCCTGGCCAAGCAGGAAGCTCCTGTGTTTGGCTCCTTCACTGACTTGCTGTGCCTGACAACATATGGTTTGAATGAAGGGAAAGCAAGAGCTTTAATTTTTTTTTGGCATACTCAGTTAAAAATAGAATAGGATATATAAAACAGGAATAACTTCCCTATTCCTATCTACCCTGTTCCCCATTCCACATACTTTTTATACAGGTAAACACTTTTGCTAATCTTTGGGTACCCTTCCAGTGTTTATTGCAAAAACAAGAAAATATATATTGTTTTTCTCCTTTACTACACAAAAACATAGCCTGCTATAAGTAATGTTGCACTAGTTAGTTACTGCTGCATGACAAATTACACCCTCTGCCAAGACAAAACAAAACACTTAGCATCTTAAAATGACAAACATATCATCTCAAACAGTTTCTGAAAAGTCCTGAATCCAGGATTGACTTGGCTGAATGGTTTGGCCTCAAGGTGTCACGTGAGGCTTCTGTTAAACTGTTGTCCAGGGCTGTTGTCATCTGAAAGCTTGACTGTGGACAAGAGGGTCTACTTCCAAGCAGATGGCTCTGTCACATGGCTATTGGCAGAAGGCTTCAGTTCCTTGCCACCTAAGACCATCAAGGTGTCCTCACGACATAGAAACTGGATTCCCCTAAACATGTGTTTCAAGAGAAAGAGCAAAGAAGTAGTCATGCTTTTTGTGATCTAGTCTCTATAGTCACACACCATTACTTCTGTTCTTACTCTATTCATGAGAAACTTGTGACTAAGCCCAGCCCATGCTAAGGGGAAGATTTTAACTCCACCTCTTGAAAGGAGAAATAACAAAGAATTTGTGCACATATTTTAAAACCACCATTTTTTAATTGTGTCTTTTAAAAAAAGCAATGGTATATATCACAGAGACTTTTCTATATCTGTATACATAAAGCTTCCCCATTCTTTCCTTCGTTGTGTGAATATGTGAGTTAATTTAAAAGTTTCCTATAGATAAGCACTTGGACAGTTTTCACTCTTTGTTATTATAGATAATACAGATATGAATAATCTTGTATATTTAGAATGTATATAGGTGTAGCCTAGAGCAAACCCCCAAAAGTGGGACTGCCAGGTCAAAGGGTAAAATTCATTTGTCATTTGGATATATATTGCCAAAGTGACCTTCATAGTGGATGTCCTCTCCCTGTATTCTCACCCATGGAATGTGTTGTCATAATCTTGAATTTTTGCCCATCTGATAAGAAATTGTATCTCTATGGAGGTTTAACACATATATTTTCTTGTATTATGAGTGTAGTTGAGCATCTTTCACCTGTTTGAGACCTTTTAAGCTTCTCTCCTGTGCACTGTCTATTCCTGGCCATTCTTTGTTTACATTACAGTTAAATGTGGTGCTTTTTTCTCTTCATGTTGACTGTGTGCTGTGCAGGTGTGTAAAGGAAAATGAATTTCTCTGTTGCCATCCTCTCCCCTCCACCTTCTCCATTCTGATTGTGTTTGATTTTATACTCCTCCCTATTTTTCTTCTCACCAACCACATGGAATACAAAGACTATCTGTCAAATTAATTTCAGTTGCTCCTAGCATCAGATATCTCATTAAGTAGGTGTTTCATGCCTTTTATAAACATTCTCTTTAGTTTCTTCACAGCATTAAAGAAGCAAATGACATGCAGAGACAGACAGGTGATAATACCTATGATGCTGTTTTCACATGGGGGAGCTACAGACCCCATATCGTTTCATTTCAAAGAGCTGATAAGGCAATGCATGGGTGCTCAGACCCTAGCTGACTACTGGGGGTATGGCTGAAAAATTTTAATGACCTTCCAGGAAGCACAGGGGAATTTTGAAAAGCCTAATGAGCTTGAAACCACCTGTGTAACATCCCCCAGCAAAGTTATATGTTCAGAGAGAGAGAAAGTAAATGTAGGATCTGTTCACTTTCCTTTTATCATGCTATATCACTCCTGACTTTCATTTGTTGGTATGAATCTGACTTAGGAACACCTGAACAAAATTGGGCTTATAATTTTCCTATGAAAGTGAACCAAGCATAGGGATTAGAAATAGCTGTGTACTAAAAAGAAAACCTTCCAGCTAGAGACAATTTCATCAACGAAGGTTGTGATTTAAAAGTCCATAAACACTTAGGGAAATCTGAAGTTGTAACAGGTGATCATTTCGTCAAGAAAACTTATTTAGCTCAGTGCCTTCCATAATAAATACAGAAAGAATAGTGCTGTGAACATGTGCTGGTGGGTGTGATTTCTAGGTATTGGGCTGTGTGTTAATATCCTGGGGCTGCCATAACAAAGTCCTACAAACTCAGTGTCTTAAAACAACAGAAATTTATTCATATAGCTGGGGAGCCTCCAAATCTGAAGTGAATGTGTTGTTAGGGAAATGCTCTCTCTGAAATCTCTAGCAAAGGGAACTTCCTTGTCTTCCAACTTCTGGTAGACCCACGCATTCCTTCCATTTCTGCCTCTGTCTTCACATGGCCGTCTACCCCACACTGGATCAGCGACCACCCTAATGACCTCATTTTAACTGAATTACATCTATAAAGACTGTTTCCAGATAAGGTCACATTCACAGGTAAAGGAAGGTGTCTTGCCAATGGGTTTCAGCCCTGGGCATGTTCGCTATGGATTCAGTGTGACCAAAGAAATCAACAGCAAAACGTTCTTGGGGTGAAAGGGTTTATTACCTGGCTTGTTCTCCGGCGGTTGAGCACTAACATCTCTGCTTCCACCCAGAGCACTGGGCCGAGCTCTCTATATAGCGCAATAATAGCTTATTGCCTAAAGGTGTGAAAGCGGCAGCCCAACAACAGGCCAGTTACATCATCAGTTGGCTTAAGTTCAGTGAGGATCCTGGCCACAGGAACCCCAACTTCCCCGCACTCCAGCCCTCCAGGATTCTCGCCTTACAATCTACATGCTTTCAATCTTCCACAATGGTCCCTGTGCGAGAAAGCTGGAGCACTGTAACCAGATTCCACAATAGCAACAGAGGATAACAACAACTTAGAGATAATAAAAATTAAGATACAGCAAGATTTTGATACAAAAATTATAATAATCCTCAAGCCAGAGGAAACTCCCAATCCACAGAGACTTTAGGGGCAATAAGACACATGTTTTAATGCCCCCAACATAGGCAAATCTTGTCCATCAGGTAGGATGCATGAAAGAGAGTGGTCCTGTGATAGGACTGTAGCAGGAAGGGGGTCCCTTCCGATTTAGTATACCATACTTTTACTCCTTTCCCCATGGGGGTTCCTGAAGGGTCTATATATAGTGCTACTGGAGGTGCATGCACTGGCCATAATGATAAAACAAAACTCCCCAGTAAGATGCTCTTATCTTCTGGTCGTTCAGGATATAGTACTGTGACCTTTGGTGGTCACTCTGCTGTTATTCCAGGAATACACAGGGGGCCAGATCCCAGGCCTTGTCCCCAAGGTGCCAGGAGAGCCAGCCATCGTTGGTCCATGTGTCGAAAGGTCCAAGGCCATGTCCACTCAATGGAGTCTCCGGGGTTCAGTGCAGTTGGTGCTGGCAGCAGGATGTTATTCTGGTGGCCAAACCTCAGCTTCAGTGATTCTTCCTTGGTTTGTACTTGCAGTTGTATGGGGGAGGCAGCCATATGTGTTAACATGTCTATGGGGCTCAAAGTTCCCTTTTGGGGTCTCTCATTCAAATGCCGTAGCACGGTCCATAAGTGGACTGACCATCCCCGCAGACTATTGGTATCTGACTTTAGTCCAGATTTTAACAAGCCATTGTGCCTCTCTATCATGCCTGCTGCTGTAGGATTGTATGGCACATGAAACTTCCACTTGATTCCCAGCTGTTGTACCCATTCTTGCAGTATAAGTCCAGTAAAATGGGTGCCCTGATCACTCTCAATCACCTGTGGTCAGCCATAGGCAGCAAAGAGATGCTCCAGGCCTCTTTTGGTTGCCTGTTGGTCTGCACAACGGGTAGGAAAAGCAACCAGAAGTCCAGTAGCTGTGTCCACACAAGTCATAGCATACCGATATCCTTCTGACACAGGTAGAGGCCCAATGTAGTTTATCTGACACCTGACGAGGGGTATAGGCCCCTTAGCTGTTGTTCCATGTTACTGTGGAACTAAGTGTAAGTCCCTTTTGGAGCACACAACACACTTCTGCCGGGCTCTACTAACTTCTTCGAAGGTCAAAGGCAAGCCCCACCAACGGGCTACAGCCCACATTGTCTTTTGCCCTGCCTGCAACAAACGCTGATGTAGCCATTGGGCTACATCAGAGGCAGGCTTTCCTTCTACCCAACGTATCTGGGCCAATTTATCTGCCTCATCATTTCCTGGGGATGCCAGTGGCAAATGACCTGCCACATGGTATACTGTAATTATTCTGGTCTGACCACAGGTCCATAAGTCTTGCCATAATTCTTGCCCCCAAAGGGGTTGGTGACCAACCAGCCAGTTGGCATGGTGCCAGGTTGGTAGCCACAGGGTTAAGCCCTGATAGACAACCCAGCTGTCAGTGCAGACAACTATAGGGGAAGGCTCCTGGCTGATCACAAGCCACACAGCCCACAACTCTGTCCATTGGCTGCTCTTCCCCTCACCATCTTCCATCCATATTGTCTCAGTCTTAGGATGGAAAGCTATGGCCCTCCATTTTGGGGGCTGCCCAAGGCTGGAGCCATCTGTGTACCATGCATCTTTGGGTATAGGGGCTCTCCCTTCCCGATAGGGACTCTCTGCTACTAATGGTTCAAAAGCAAGTTCTTCCTGCTTTTCACTAGTATATGTAACTGGCCCCAAAAAGCATTGGTGTTCTTCACTCAAGGGGCTACTAGAGAGGGCACTATGCTGCTATAGGTAAGCACCCCACTTGGCTAGTGTGGGTGTTTGTGCCACACCATTCCTTGGCTTTTGGGTTCAGTCTCGTACCCACCCCAAGATGGGATAGGGGGTTATTACCTTTATCAGGGTCATTCCAGTAATGGGTTCTGTAGCCAGCAAGGCATGATACACAGCAGCCAGTTGTTTTTCTATTAAAGTGTATCATACCTCTGCCCCCTTCCAGAGTTGTGACCAGAATCCAACAGGTTGGCGAATTTGTTCAAGCCGCTGCCAGAGACCCCAGCCATAACTCTCTTCAGTGACATGAACATCCAGCTCACAGGGCCTTGATGGGTCTATCACACTCAAGGCCTGCATGGCCTTGACTGCCAGTTTTGCTGTAGTAAAGGCAGATGCATATGTCTCATCCCAGTCCCACCTGACGCCCTTCCGTACCAACTGGTATAAGGGCTTTAGAATTTGCGCCAAGTGCAGTATAAACACTCTCCAGTAGCCTAGAAGACCCAGAAATTCCTGTAGCAATGTTACAGTTGTGAGGGTAGGAAAGGCCTGGACTTTGTCTATAACTGCTTCTGGTATAACTTTGGTTTTACCTGACCAGACGACCCCCAAGAATTTGACAGACGCAGCAGGTCCCTGAACCTTGGTGCTGTTCACAGCCCATCCTTTGTCCTGTAAATGTTGCAGCAGTCTAGGTGCTGCACCTTCTAGATCTGAAAGAGAATCAGACGTGAGCATGACATCATCAATATAATGGTACAGCCACACCATTGGTGGTTTCTCTCATGTAGCCAAGTCCTGGGCTACAAGTCCATGACAGATGGTGGGGCTGTGGGGGTATCCCTGTGGAAGGACAGTGAAAGTCCATTGCCATCCTTCCCACATGAAGGCAAACTGTTCCTGACTTTCCTGTTCGATGTCAATGGAAAAGAAGGCATTAGCAAGATCTACCACATAATGGTATGTTCTTAGTTCATGGCTGAGGATATCCATCAAGCCTGCAATAAAGGGGACAGCAGCATGCATAGGGGGTATGACTTTATTCAGTTCTCTATAATCCACAGTCATATACCAGGAGCCATCTGACTTTTTTACAGGCCACACTGGGGAATTGAAAGGGCTATGGGTGGGCTTTATAATACCCACCTTTTCCAGCTCCTGGAGAGTTTCTCCAATCTCTTTATGCCCTCCAGGCAGTTTGTATTGTTTGGTATTAGTCACCCACTGAAGCACAGGCAAAGCTATGGGTGGGTGCCTAGCATGTACCCTCAGAACTGCCTTCACCACACGTACTCTCAGTGTGAACTCACCTGCAGTGGTCTGCAGCCATAGACCCTGCAGGATATCGATCCCCATAATATACTCAGAGATAGGAGATATATACACAGTATATTCTTTTGGGGGTAGACACCCTATTCCCAAAGGGATTTGGGCTTTTTTTCACCCTGATAGCCTTCCCCCCGTATCTGTCTATGATAGTGGGGGTCCTGGGGAACCACTCAGGGTTACCATGAATCAGTGAACATTCAGCCCCTGTGTCCACCAGAGCCAGTACACGTTGTATGTTCACTGGGGACCAATGGACAGCTATTTCAACATGTGGCCTCCATTCCCCCCCTGGTCCCTCAGGGCAGATACCTTGACCTTTCCCTCAGTCAAACCGTGTTCCCCAGTCACCTTCCTGTGTGGGCTCAAGTGAGGTTGGCTCGTTCTCCAGCAGGAACTCTTGCAAACACACAGGCCGGACTCCTGGCTCTGTCTCTGACCTCTGCCTCTTTCACCTTAATGGCTGGAACTGCTGCTCTGGTTTCAGCAGTTGGCATAGCTCTAGTAAGATCCTATTTGACTTCCCATCTAATTTCCTTCCATTCTGCTCCTGCCTGTATTAAATCAACCCACATCTGGGTCCTCATAATCTTCATGGGGCCCTGTAAATTCTTCTTGTGAGTAACAGGTCTTATTTCTTTCCGGATTCTCATTGCTTCAGCCTCTCCTAAGTCTGCTACTGTACATGTTACCTCACGTATGGGCTGCCCTAAGTGAGGGGAAAGAATGGCCACTAGAGACCCAAAGAGGGATGTAGGAGCCATTTGAAGTACAGTATTTCTCATCCCAGTAGTGAAAATCTCTTCATCTGGGTTATAATTCTCTGGACTATAGATGGCATTTCTTATGCCCAGCTCTCGTAGCACCTGTTGGAGTTCAGCATATGTCTGCCATCTAACAGGAGATGATGGCAGATCACCCAGATTGGGCCACACAGCATGAAGTGCAGCCATAAGGCAATCGAGGAGGGAGTAACTCCTTGGGGTCTGATGTGCATTTTGCAATTGCTACCTCAAGGCAGGCTCCACTGTTAGGGAAGACAGCTTTCCCATCTCTGATCCCAACAGAACAATTCTATCCACCCCTAAGTCCCACAGAAGCTGGAGCCAAGCTGATAGTGATTCTGAGGGCTTCTGCCTAAACTGGGAGCCCAAATCCACCAGCTCAGCCTGAGTATAGGGGCGGACCATAGAGTGCGCCACAACCTGGGGAAGGGGCTGCTCCTCTCCTTGGGGAACTTTCAGCTGCTGGGTCTTTATTTTCTTTACAACCACTGGGTGTGCTTTTAATACAGGAGGGGTCAGTGCCTCCAGCACCACCCCTTCATCCTTCCCCAGCTCCTCCATTTCTGGGGCTGATGGCACCTTTCTCTGCCCTCCCCCGAGTGCCTCCTCTGCTACAATCTTTACCTTTTCTACTGTGCCTCGCAGCAATGCTACCTCTGTCTTCAGAAGGTCTTTTACCTTCAGCTCAGTGCTTCACAGCTGATGTTCTCATGCTGCCTCTTGCAACAATGCCACTTCCCTCCTCAGGGAATCTACTGAAGTTTGCAGCTCACATTCTTGCACCGCCATTTCTTGGGTCTCCTCTGTAGACCTTTCTAAGACTGTGAGAAGCAGCCAACCCACAGTCCCCGCTGCCCCCCGGGCACTCTGCTTCTCAAAGGATCTGCTCACTGTACCAAGAGCCACCCCTACTGCCTCAGGTGTCACCTCCACTTGCCTCCAGTCCTGGGATGGGGCCCAGTGTTCTAGGAGGCAAGCCACCTCAGACCACATACCAATTGGGGGATGATCCACTGTCTCCCCATTCACAGAGGCAGCTTGCTGAAGCACCCCTCCCATAAGGGCAGCCTGTCTTTTTCCTTGGTCAACAGTGAACTCTGCCGACTTTCGCTAATTGTCTTGCCAATGGGTTTCAGCCCCAGCAAGTTCACTATGGATTCAGTGTGACCAAAGAAATTAACAGCAAGACGTTCTTAGGGTGAAAGGGTTTATTACCTGGCTTGATCTCCGGCGGTAGGTTGAGCACTAGCGTCTCTGCCTCTGCCCAGAGCACTGGGCCGAGCTCTCTATATAGCGCAATAGTAGCTTATTGCCTAAAGGTGTGGAAGCAGTAGCCTAGCAATAGGCCAGTTACATCATCAGGTGGTTTAAGTTCAGTGAGAATCCTGGCCATAGGAACCCCAACTTCCCCACAGAAGGTCAGTACTTTACTGTATCTTTTTGAAGGACACAATTCAACCTGTAACAGGCTCCAAGCTCTCTTTTTATGGTGGGTTTTCTGTATTCTTCAGTCTCTCCCATTGGGTTTAAAATTCTTAAGAGAAAACACAGATCCACTGAAGCAAGTGTAAAATCTTAAAATCTGTCAGGGGCTTTGCCCTGGATATCAAACCTCAAAGAAATTCTCTTCATCTTCCATCTTTCAGCACAGAAAGCTCTCCCCAAGCCCCCACCTGGCTATGAGGTGAAGTGTTCACCTCCCTGGTGAGCAGGGAAGAGTTGCACAATTGTTAGTTCAGCTCTTTGCCCCCACTTTTCATTTTCTCTTCCAGGAAAGCTCTGTAGCCCCTGCTTTACTCTGGGGAGTGCCATTCATGACTTTGTGTCTGAGCCCTTCCCTACATCTTGAAGAAAATGAAGTGGGATAGGGAGAATGCGTTTCTAACAGGCTCTATGCTGCAACCTGAAGGATCCTCTTCCTTCTTCTGAGTTTATGTAACACCAGATCAAGCTCTTCTCTTCAGCAAAGCTAACAGTGTGCTGATTGTTGACCATCCCCTTAAGGGAAACATTCACTGAAGTCCATTCACAGGGCCATTGCTTGTCTGTGTCCTTGTACTATGTCATGGCAGACAGCAAGGTGGAATTGAAAAATGGTGATATTTTGAGACAAAGACGTTGCTACTACGTTGATAGTTTGGCATCAAATGTTATTTCTGGTGGGAATGTAAAATGGCATAGCTGCTGTGTTGATTCCTCAAAAAAATTAAACAGAATTATTATATCATCCAGCAGTTCCACTTCTGGGTATATATCCAAAAGCAGTGAAAACAGGGACTCAAACAGATATTTGTACACTCATAGCAGCATTATTCACAAGAGCTAAAGGCAGAAATAACCCAAGTGTTCACCAGTCAATGAAATGGGTGAACAAAATATGGTGTATATATACATGGAACATAATCCACCTTAAAAAGGAAGGAGATTCTATTATATGCTACTATATGGATGAACCTCAAAGACATTAGGCTAAGTGAAATAAGCCAGGAACAAAAGGAAAAATATAGTATGATTGCTTTGATATGAGGTTCCCAGAATGGACACATTCTTAGAGATAGAAAGTAGAATGGTGGATGCCTGGGGCTGGCAAGGAGGGAGAATTGGGAGTGAGGATATAATAGATAGAGTTTCAGTTTGGGATGATGAAAAACTTCTAGAGATGGATAGTGGCAACAATTGCACAGGAACATGAATGTTCTTAATGTCACTGAAATGTACACTTAAAAATGGTTAAAATGATACATTTTATATATATATATTTCACCGTAATTTTAAAGAAAAGGATACACAAGCTATCCTGTGATTGGAGAACCTGCCAAGCCAGGGAAGGTCATAGCCCCTCTGTGGCCACTCCTTTGATGCAATGAAGTGTGGTCTCATCAGACAATTAAAGTTTATTTGGGGGGCAGTAGGAGAAGGGGAGCTGGAGGGTGATTTGATAAAAAGCTGTTTTATTCCAAGGCCTCAGCATTTTGACTGAGAATTTTTTTTTCTGTTTGACATCTTTTGAAGGGAGAGTTACTTTCTCTCCTCTGATTCTAGTGACCTAGGCACTTACAGAGCTATTTTCTGAAAGACCCAAGTTCCCTGGCCAGCAAAGCAGTTAAATGCCCCTGGTGCCTTTACCAAAAAAAGTTGCATACCGTCAAAAGTACAAGGGGTGGGTATTTGGGATGAGATCGTTGGCCTTTCTTCTGGCTGTTTCTTGGATCTCAAAGAGCAAAACATACCCTCCCCTCCTGCTTTCTAAGTGCAAACCATCATACGGGTAGACTTTTTGATATTCAGAATTTCCAATTAAAATAAAGATTCATTGCAGTGAAAAAATGGGTAGTCACCTCCCTGATCTCATGTGCAAGTACAGAATAAGAGACGAAAATGCATAGCTTTCTGATTCCAGCCCAGTCTGGGCTCCTCATGAAGCCTGATGTCACCTCTCTCTGTATTGTTGCTCTCTTGTGATCATGGGTGGTTGTCGAGTTCAAAATGGTAAATGACCCTTCAGCCTTTGCTGTGAAACATTATCTATCCAATTAATGGCCCACAAAATGATTTAGGTGAAAGACATGACTGCAATTTCTTCTTCCAAAGGAGAAAGATGATACTGTGTGATTTACCAAACTTCAAGGGGAAACCAGAAGCTCAGAGGCAAAAAAGATTATAGATACATTTTTTTGTATCATTAATCTACAATTATATGAGGAACATTATGTTTACTACACTCCCGCCTTCACCAAATCCCCCCCACATACCACATTAGTCACTGTCCATCAGTGTAGTAAGATGCTGTAAAATCACTACTTGTTTTCTCTGTGTTGCACAGCCCTCCCCGTACCCCCCATGCACTATATATGCTAATCATAATGCCCTCTTTCATTGTCCCCACCCTTATCCCTCTCTTCCCTCCCATCCTCCCCAGTTCCTTTCCTTTGGTAACTATTAGTCCATTCTTGAGTTCTGTGATTCTGCTGCTGTTTTGTTCCTTCAGTTTTCCTTTGTTCTTATACTCCACATATGAGTGAAATCATTTGGTACTTGTCTTTCTCTGCCTGGCTTATTTCACTGAGCATAATACCCTCTAGCTCCATCCATGTTGTGGCAAATGGTAGGATCTGTTTTTTTCTTATGGCTGAGTAATATTCCATTGTGTATATGTACCACACCTTCTTTATCCATTCATCTACTGATGGACATTTAGGTTGCTTCCATATCTTGGCTATTGTAAACAGTGCAGCGATAAACATAGGGGTGCATCTGTCTTTTTCAAACTGGGGTGCTGCATTCTTAGGATAAATTCCTAGAAGTGGAATTCCTGGGACAATTGGTATTGCTATTTTGAGCATTCTGAGGAACCTCCATACTGCTTTCCACAATGTTTGAACTAATTTACATTCCCCCCAGCAGTGTAGGAGAGTTCCCCTTTCTCCACAACCTCGCCAACATTTGTTGTTGTTTGTCTTTTCGATGATGGCGATCCTTACTGGTCTGAGGTGATATCTCATTGTGGTTTTAATTTGCATTTCTCTGATGATTAGTGATGTGGAACATCTTTTCATGTGCCTGTTGGCCATCTGGATTTCTTCTTTAGAGGACTGTCTATTCGGCTCCTCTGCCCATTTTTTAATTGGATTATTTGCTTTTTGTTTGTTGAGGCGTGTAAGCTCTTTATATATTTTGGATGTCAATCCTTTATCGGATCTGTCATTTATGAATATGTTCTCCCATACTGTAGGATACCTTTTCGTTAGATTGATGGTGTCCTTTGCTGTACAGAAGCTTTTCAGCTTGATATAGTCCCACTTGTTCATTTTTACCTTTGTTTACCTTGCCTGGGGAGATATGTTCATGAAGAAGTCACTCATGTTTATGTCCATGAGATTTTTGCCTATGTTTTTTTCTAAGAGTTTTATGGTTTCATGACTTACATTCAGGTCTTTGATCCATTTGGAGTTTACTTTTGTGTATGGGGTTAGACAGTGATCCAGTTTCATTCTCTTACATGTAGCTGTCCAGTTTTGCCGGCACCATCTGTTGAAGAGACTGTCATTTCCCCATTGTATGTCCATGGCTCCTTTATTTTATATTAATTGACCATATATGTTTGGGTTAATGTCTGGAGACTCTATTCCATTCCACTGGTCTGTGGCTCTGTTCTTGTGCCAGTACCAAATTGTCTTGATTACTGTGGCTTTGTAGTAGAGCTTGAAGTTGGGGAATGAGATTCCCCCCCACCCCCACTTTATTCTTCATTCTCACGATTACTTTGGCTATTCAGGGTTTTCAGTGGTTCCATATGAATTTTAAAACTATTTGTTCCAGTTCATTGAAGAATGTTGTTGGTAATTTGATAGGGATTGCATCAAATCTGTAGATTGCTTTGGGCAGGATGTTCATTTTGACAATATTAATTCTTCCTGGCCAAGAGCATGGGATGAGTTTCCATTTGTTAGTGTCCTCTTTAATTTCTCTTAAGAGCGTCTTGTAGTTTTCAGGGTATAGGTCTTTCACTTCCTGGGTTAGGTTTATTCCTAGGTATTTTATTCTTTTTGATGCAATTGTGAATGGAGTTGTTTTCCTGATTTCTCTTTCTATTAGTTCATTGTTAGTGTATAAGAAAGCCTCAGATTTCTGTGTATTAATTTTGTATCCTGCAACTTTGCTGAATTCCAATATTAGTTCTACTAGTTTTGGAGTGGAGTCTTTAGGGTTTTTTATGTACAATATTGTGTCATCTGCAAATAGTGACAGTTTGACTTCTTCTTTACCGATTTGGATTCTTTGTATTTATTTGTTTTGTCTTATTGCTGTGGCTAGGACCTCCAGTACTATGTTGAATAACAGTGGGGATAGTGGGCATCCCTGTCTTGTTCCCGATCTTAGAGGAAAAGCTTTCAGCTTCTCACTGTTCAGTATGATGTTGGCTGTGGGTTTTTCATATATGGCCTTTATTATGTTGACGTACTTGCCCTCTATACCCATTTTCTTGAGAGTTTTTATCATGAATTGATGTTGAATTTTGTCAAATGCTTTTTCAGTGTCTATAGAGATGATCATATGACTTTTGTCCTTCTTTTTGTTTATGTGGTGGATGATGTTGATGGATTTTCGAATGTTGTACCATCCTTGCATCCCTGAGATGAATCCCACTTGGTCATGGTGTATGACCCTCTTGATGTATTTTTGAATTCGGTTTGCTAATATTTTGTTGAGTATTTTTGCATTTATATTAATCAGGGATATTGGTCTGTAATTTTCTTTTTTGGTGGGGTCTTTGCCTGGTTTTGGTATTAGGGTGATGCTGGCTTCATTATAGGTACATTTTGAAGAGGAAAAACTTCACTAGTTCTTTTCTATATATATGAACATTTATGCCTCGTTGTCTTTTTCTGCAGACAGATTGTTAACTTGATGAGAGGAGATGTTGATATGGAAAGAGGTAAACAGATCTATGCACTTAAAAATTACCTACTGCAAAAAGTGCCTATGGTTTCATATGGGATATCACAGAAACTTTTTTTATGAATAGTGGATATACTTTATTTTAAAAATTTAAATATAGTTGATATACAATACGATATTGATATGTTATTATATCGATATAATATACTGATATATTAATAAATACAATAATATAATATATGTGGTGTAACAACAGTGATTCAACAATTAAATATGTTATTAAGTGCTCACCATGGTAAGTATAGTTACCATCTGTCAACATACAAAGATATTACAATATTATTGATTACATTCCCTATGCTTTCATCCCAGGACTAATTTTATAACTGGAAGCTTGTATTTCTTTATCCCCTTCACCAGTTCACCCATGCCCCTACTCCAGGAGATGCACAGAGGCTTTGCTCTTTATCACACACACTTTAAGTCAGTAAAGTGGTTTAATAAAAATAATCTGATGTAGGAAGCATGTGAACACAGCAGCCCTCCCTGGTATGGAGGTGCCTTTCCGTAGCAGGTGGTGTACTCTGGGCACCAGAATCTTGACAGATTTTCAGGAGCCTCTACCCCATGACTTGGTTAACTTTATCAATACCTGAAGAGGATCTTTAAATATCAAAAAGCTTAATGGAGAATGGCTGGACTACACAACTAAGTGAGACCCCTGTTTTCTGAAACCACTGGCTTGAACATGAGTTTCTCACTATGAGTGCCTTACAGCATGCCTCTGGCGCTAACCTCTAGTTCCTGGCAAGGGAGCTGGTGGGCCCCTCAGCACAGCAGTTCCCAGGAAGCATCTCTGCAGGAGGGGCCAGATCCCCTTGCTGTCCTGGCTCTTTTCTGGCTCTTCCTTGGCAGCTTCCCATGATCTGAGCAGACATCAACCACAAGCGGTCTCTGCTTGCTCAGGGTGCCGAGGAGCTGAGGTTGGCTGGCTTCTGGCTGCTCCCTGCTCTTCCCTGAGGGTCTCCCACAGCACTGGAGCCTCCTGGTCTGCGCTGGACTCTTCCAGGGTCACAGCCCTGAGCGTGGGGTAGCAATGGATGCAGTGAGGATACTGCTCAACTCTCTTACTAGCAGAGCAGCTTCTGGTTGGAGTTGTGCTTGAAAAATGTACCCCACCCGCCAAAAACATGAGTTAATGGACTCTGGGATTGATTCAATCATCCACCCATTCAGTCTGTCTTGGTCTCTTTTTTCTCACAGTAGCTAAAGTGATTAAAAATATAAATTTGCTTCTGTCATTTCCTGGCTTGAAATCTCCCCGAATTCCCATTGACCTCAGAACAAACCCTGAGTGTGTGCCTTGGTCCACATTCATCCCTTCATTCACCATGTGTTTGTCGTGTTTCCTTATGCTTGGGACAGATCACTGCAGCAAACAGATGAGACCCTGTGCTGTGGGAGCTTGTGTCCCGGCATGTGGAGGGGGTACAAAATAAACATGCTACCTAAGAAAAAAAGAGTTTGTTAGAAGGTGATGGTCACTCTGAAAAAAAAGAAAAAGTAGCACACAGTGCAGGTGTGTGTGTGAGTGAGCTGCCTGTTAACCAAGTCACTGTCTGTCTCCTGCCCACTGGCCTCCCTGTGCGCTGAGGACTGAGCGCCAAGCGCCCTGCCTCTGGACCTCTGCAGTTGTTGCTCTTCTGTGTGGAGCTCCTCTCCCAGAAACCTAGTTTGCTCCTCACTTCATTCAGTTCCAGGCTCAAATGCCGTCTCCTCTGAGGCCTTCTAGCTCACTTCAAGTTCCCCTCACAGCACCCTTTATTTCCTTACCTTGCTCTGTTTTCCTTCATGACACTCATAACATTGTATAATATTTGTATTGGTTTACTTATTTGTTGGCTCTCTTCCTACACTAGAATATAAGCACCATGAGATCAGGGGTTTTGTACAGTTCTTCCACTTTCTGATCACCTGTGCCTAATGTTAATTCAGTTCCAGGTTCTGGGGCTCTGCTGCAGCTGCTGGGGGGAACTAGTAATTGCTTTGACTAGTATAAGACTTTACCCAGAAGCTTCCTCGGGTATTAAATACATACTCTGCGGGCTGCCCCAGGGTATTTGTTGTCTAATACTCACTTTTCTGAGGCTCCATGTGGGTATTTATAATATGAATTAAGGGCCTTGATTATGCTGACACCAAATGGTGTGTTCTAACCTCAGTTTAAAAAGCTCCATTATAATCACAATGGCTAATATTTATGGAGCTCTTATTTTGCACTTTCCTGATAATCTATTTATGAGCTTTGGACCTTTTCATTCTTACCCTTGAGTTGGATACTACTATTACCCTCATTGTATAGATGAGGGAGCTGAGGCTCAGGTCACAGAGTTGGCACAAGGTTGAGCCAAGGTGGAAAGCCTGCTCACCTGACTCCAGGATTCTGCTCTTCCTGAATTACAGGGCTGCCTGCTTCCAGAATGTCTGTTATTTTGAAAGACAGGTTTCCAGATCCTCACAGTCCAGGTCCATTCCCGTCCTCTACAGAGATGCTTGGTCCTGGGGTAGAAGATTATGCAGGCAAGTGCTCTTTTAGTCCAGTGACAAGGTTGCCCTAAATCCATACCAGGGCTCTCCTGCTGATAGGCTGAAGAGGATAGTATGGGAACCTCAGAATTTCCCTCTTCTTCCTGTCCTAAGGCCTGGGGAAGAGCCAGCTGGCATCTACCTGCTCTGGGCTTGCTTGCTTTGGCCTGGCCCCATGGGGGTCCAGTTGGACCTGCTAGAGGGAGAGCGCTCCACGAGCCGGAGGGACTCTGAGTCCCTCTTCCCTGCATGTACTATGAGTGCAGGGCCTTCTGAGCTGCTTCCCCTTCCCTGGAGAGTTCTGCTCTTTAATAATGTTTCTAAATTATGCAAAAAACTTGTAGATACTATTTTGTCCTTTATCTGAGCTCCTTTATAAGGGTGGGGGTGTAAGACAGGAAAGAGGTCTTGACCTCTTCCCCTTTGGGTTAGAGGGTCTGACCCAACACAAAGCAACATGCATTTGGACTTAGTTTTTATTTTAACAAAGAGGTGATGATTTTCCAAAGTGACATATAATCATTAACCTCCTAGTTGGATTGGAAAATGGATCTCTCTTTGAGCTTGTACACTCAAACCACTTCATCACACTGTTGTCTTTGGGTAATTTCAATTAGAGTATAGACTGTCTAGCAGAGTATCATGTCCCCAATAATACGGTGGCTGGATAAAGGACAGGGAGAGGTGAAGGAATTATGTGAATCATATTCTGTGTCCTAGAATATCTGGTTTGTCTGTCTATTGCTAAGCCAGGCTGGGGGGAGACACATCATCTATCTAATGTCATTCTGACCTTCAGTGACAGAGTTCTGTAATAGTGAGTTTAAGCTGGGTGTGTAAAAATACACATTCTTAGCTTTTAGGACATCATTTGACCACAATACTGCTTAAAGGGCCAAAGACTTTGCCCTTGCCAGTGAACTGAAATACAACTCCGAAAAGATCTGGTTTGTTCCTAAAAAGAACCTTATATTATTGAACACTGAACCTCAATGTCAGTGTTGTGGGAACCAGAGAATAAGATGTTATGATTCTTTGTCTGTCTTTGCTGAGTGTATATGTTGCACATAATACAAAAGTTTAAAACTGGAACATTCCATTTCCATACTCTTCCAGCTGCCTAGTCCTGTGGGAGACCCAGCAGGGGAAAGCTAAAGCTTGGTACCAGTTTATGTTCTTAAACGATTCAGGTCTTCTGCCCTGGTCCTAATAGCTTTGGACAACAGAAATTAAACAGGAAAATGTTAGTTGATGATCATGGAGTCTACTGATCCTTGTAAGAAATTATTGAGATGAACTGAGGAGCAGGCTAGTTTAAATTGTGAGCACTGCACATTTTCTGGATCGTATTAATGGCTAGTGCTTGTATCCCATAGATTCCGAGTAAAAGTTTATAATGGAAATGGACATAAAAAACAGTACCACATGAATTTTATAAAGCAGCCTGTTTAACATGAAATGGAAATACTTTTAAAGAGAGAACATAAAAGTCCACTCAATAAATACACCAGATAATAAAATAGGTAATTTCCAGTAGCCCGTAGGGAGCAATACTAACAGAAACATATGGTGAAGAGAAACACTGGATGCAGTCAGACTTTCTGTTAAGCACTATCTTAGACGGATGATGAAACTGGGCTTGATGGGTCAGATCTAGTATCAGTAAGTTCAATCAAGGATATAAATGTAAAGGCCTTTGATTTGTCAGGTACAGAATGGGGGAGATTTAACTTGGCGCTTCAGGCATCAAGTAGGTTGCATCTGTGTGTCAGCTGTCAGTGGCTGACTGGTTTATTGTGTGAGAAGGACTCTGAGGATATTTCTGGATTGCCTGGGACAGTGCCAACTTGGTTAACATTGACAGGGGCATGGGGACACACATTCAGTAAGTAGCATTGCATAAAATCATCTGTGCATTTTAGCCAACTGCAGGTTCTGAATGTGTCCACGGTATAACGTGATGACCTCAAATAATTCAGACTAATACAGAGGAAGTATAGTGTTAGGGAAAAGGGGAGCCGACACATTGCAGAAGGTCTGTGCTCAGTACTGGCTGCTGCGCTCTATGAGGGATGTGCATAGGCTTACGGGAGTGTTGGAGGAGGGCACCCAGGGTGGTGAAGAGATTCTAAATCATGTCAAATGAAGAATGAAAGTACTAGGGTTGTCAGCATATGAACAGAATTAAGAGGGTCACTTACTGCCTCGATATGTATTTATAACTGTCTTATTGAAGCAGAATTCAGCTTATTCAAAAGACAGAAATAAGACTGGTAGTTGAAGTTGTAAGGAGTCAGATTTCAACTTAAAAGGATTCCTTAGAATTCAAGGTTTTTTGCAAATGGAATATTTCTCACTGAAATTGTGAGCCCCCTGCTGGTGGAGGTGGTTTAGCAGAGACTGCGTGGCTTGAAAGGCCCATTTCGCAGGGATGTAGAACAGAGATCAGTTTCAATGAAAGGATGTCTAAGATTCCTCTGATGTTAAGATTCTCTAACCCAAAGGGTGACAGAGAGTACTTAAAGTTAAGGCAAATCCTGACTCACCTTTAACTTCCACCCAGTATGCTTGCCTTCCTTCTGGCAAATTTACTTAAAGGTCTTAATTCTATCATTCAGGCCCCAGAGGCCCCTACACTTCTCAGCCCTTTATCTGAAAGCCCAGCCCAGCTTGGGATAGTCAGCTCTCTGCAGCTGTTCTCTTGCTTATCTCAGCCACTGCCGGGTTTTAGTCTTCTTAGATGCCTCATCCCCAGCCCCAGGGCTACTCTGACCCTGACTGCAAGCTTTGTTGATTGTCCCCGGGCTTTCCGCCTAGCAGAGGATGGGCAGATCAGGACAATGGCAGAAGATGGAAAGGTACACACTGTACCCTATTACAATTAGGTGAATTATTATTTAGCTAACAAAAAAGAGTGAAACCCAAGGTAATGCTTAATTGATTGATCGTTTCTAACATGAGAAGTGATTTCTAATGTCTTCAGCCTTCATTTGTCAATATTTTAACCGAAGACTTGGTGAATATAAATACATTCACTTATCAAATCTGTGGATAGCATGAAGTTGCAGAAGATTATGGATATATGGGATGAAAGATCTAAAAGACCATATTGTTTGGCTAGAATAATAAGTAATAAATCAGATCCAAGAAATAGAAATGTAAAAGGGATTCATGTAAAGTTTTACACTGGTATCTGAAAATCCAAGTGGACAAGCGTGCATGAAAAAGAGTCACAGATTGGCAGCTATTTTGAATATATTGGAGCGGCATGGTCTAATAGAATAATATTTCATTTTCTAGTAGGTCCTCTAATAAAAGTAAAAATAAGTAGATAAAATTAGTTTTATCAAATACATTGAACTTAATGTATACAAAATACCATTCAGATACTTAATATAAAAATTATTGAGATATTTACATGAAATCTTTGAAATCTAGTATGTATTTTACACTTAGAGCACATCTTAATCTAGAAGATAAATTTTTACTGGAAATACTTGACCTGTACTTAGATTTCATAAAATGTACAGTTGAAAAAGTAGCTTTACATATCCAGGTTGTCTCAAACATACTTAAAAGATTTCCAATAACTGAAGTGAGCATCTGTTTTCCAGTTCAAGTTACATAAAATTAAAAAATTGAGTTCCTCAGCTGCACTGGCCACATATCAAGGTGCTTAACGTGGCTGGTGGCTGCCACATCAGACCATGTGGCTTTAGAAGTTTAGCTGGCTAGAGTTGTTTAGAAGTCTACAGTATACTATGTGGGTACTACTAATCTGAAATAATAAAAAGGTACAGTATTTGGAACAAGGAAGTTGGCAGTTTTGTCCTTTTCATTATGCTTACATGGAGCCTTTCATGCACTTCCTGGTAGCAGGACTAACAGGCATATAGACAGGGGGTGTCTGTGTGTGATCACTGCCTCCTGGTAGGTAGAGCTGGCTGGTGGGTTGAAGTCCCTGAGAATGAAGGATTAGGGTCAGGAAGGAAACTCAGCGTTAAGCATTAAGAATTTTCCAGTGTTTCTACGGGCTGTCTTGTGAATTTGAATTGGTGAATTGATGACTCCAGAGGGGCAGCTGTTTTTTTGGGGAGATACGGTACAGGATTCCCAAGAATGGAATGTTTTTTTTGAGCTTGATCTCCCTCACAGTCTTTTACAACTTTGACTTTACAAATTCCTTTTCTTTCCTTGGTGACCATTGAGGATTTTTTGTGGGGGCTGGGGTGTGATAACCAAATAAAATATATGAGTTAGAAGGGATTTTAAAGGCTGTCTAGATCTCCCTTCTCATTTTCTACATGAGTGGAGGGACCGTTTGAGGTTTGGTGCCTGCTCTCGGTCATCTGGCCATTGGGCTCAGAGGTGTCCAGAAGCTGACACTTCTCCCAGTGCACAGATTGTGTCCTCTCCAGATGGGCATAAGCCTTCTGAAAAGAGAGAATTTCTAGGTGAAGGTGAGGGGAGCGAGGCTATACTTACTTCTTTCTCACCTCCGATAAATTATGTTTGATACATGCTGTATGCCTGTTGGGATTCCTGAAAGGTTAAGGCTGAGTTCCTTCAGTTGAAACCAGTGCATGGGCGCCATCTAGAGGATTTGTGGAGAAGAGACACGCGGCATTTTCCAATTAGGACACTGGCTTTGAGTACAAAAGGTCCGAGATATTCATTTAAGGACATCAGAAAAATGCTACTATTAATACTCAAAAGAGGCTCCTAACTAGTGTTTTTGCTGGGGGAAAAGTATAGCCAGATAAATCATGGATCTAGTTGTGACAGCGAAGTCTGTGTGCTGCTGGGATGTGTCAAGGACCATATTGACAAAAATCCCTCTTTTCTCCCTCAAAGACCCACTGTTTACTAAGGCTTTGCTTCTTTGTCTCGCCGGTACTTTTCCCTTTAAAACATTGTCTTTTAGTAAAATAAAACTACTAGGAAGTGTTACACGTGAGAGAGCCAGCATAGAGTAATGAGAACGACACAGGCTTCAGACTTCACACTTCGATTCAGATCCTGACAATGACGACATTTAATGGGGGACCACCGAGCTCACTTTCTTCATGTGTGAGAATGATAATATTCACCTTGTACGGTTGTCATGAGGATTAAAGACACACAAGGTCTTAATCTGGAAGTGCTACAAGGCTAATCGTGATAAATTTGGTCAATTCTCCCTGAGGGTATTTTGCAGTGTATGGTAATAGGACTCTGATTGGTCTCTGGGGACCCTGGACTAATGGCTGGCCCAGCCGACAGTGCTGTGGTGAACCCCCTAACCACAAATGGTTTCTTCTTGATTCTTCTCAACTCCAGGTGAACTTTCCTTTTCTACTGTAACTTATTTGTGCCTCTCTGATAGCGTGGACCCTGTTGACTCTCAGAACATAATTGTGTATTTGTTAAACTCCACTTTCAGATTATAAACTCAATATGGGCAGAGACTGGATTTCCACGGTTCAAGTGTCCACAGCATCTGGCATCTTGCTTGCCCATAAAAGGCACTTAAAATGAGGTTTAGTCCAAAGTGCAGATAGACCCTATGATAGACACATTGGAGGGTATTGCTAATAAAATTGGCCTTAATTGCTGGAAATATTTGACCTATTTTTTGTGACTCCTAAGGGGTGACTTATTGGGAAGAAGTGCTAAAGCCCCATGATTTCTATGGGCAATTCCACTCCATCTCCTCCTTCTTTGTAAATACACCTTCAAATCCCTCCAGGCTTCCACCCAGAATGTTCACCCCAAGTGCCTCCTGTATAGAAATTCTGGAGCTGGGCTGGTGACCAACATGCGCTTTCTTTGGATTTTCACACAGAAGTGGATAACTTCGCTGTTCTCTCTACCTATCGGCGCCCTCTGCTGTACATACCCAGAAGTAGTTTTTCAAAACCCAATTTGCTGGCATTAGCACTTTTGCCTTCATTTGCTGGGAAAGATGACCCTTTTCCCTCAGTGTGGGCAAAAGACAAGTATTTCCACTTTCCCTTTATTTTCCTCATCCCTCTCCTCAGCCAAGATGGAACACTTTCCTTGAAATGAGCATTTCCGTTTGTCAAGTGGCCCTGAGCTGGGGAGAGCTGCTCTTTTCTGCTCAATTCTGTCCTGTTTCAGAGCCCAGCTCAGGAGTTCCCGTGGAGCTGAGCTGTTTGACCTTGTTCAGGGTTAAATGACACTATGCAGACCACGGGGCCTTTGAAAGGCTCCTGGAAACTCTAAACTTATTTGCATTAAGATTGAATGTTAAGGAGAGTGGGGTTAGAACCCAAAGTAGATGCAGTGAAGTCTAATTCACTTTAGAAGGGGGCATAACATTGACTCCAAGTTTTCTAGCAGCCAGCTTGAGGGGGAAAGTGTGCCCAGACAGGATGGTGTGGTGACGAACTATGAGAGTCACTTTGCATACCTCAAGGAACAACAAAGTTGTCCTAACACGTGCATATTGGGGCATCAAGTTCACTTATTAGCAAGAATTTTATACCACACTCCAGCTTTACAGTGGTTGTGAGTTAAACCTGAAGCCTATCTGACTTGTCTCTTCTGAGCAGTTAAAAAATGCACAGACCAAATCTGTAAATGCCAAGGGTCTACTGTTCTTGCTTTGTATCTAAAAATAAACTGCTTAGGAGAAGTACAACTATTCCTGGGACTGAAACTAAATATAAGTTTCTACTGTCTTGTAGAGGACATTGTATTATGTAGTGAACATATTCTAAACAGCACCCTCATAGTAAATATGAATGCCATGTGATATTTCTGTTAATGTTGCCTCACTGTAGGCAGAAGGCATGCTACCAATTATTTCATTAGAAATAATTTGAGGGCAGGGTGAGGCTGTGTTTGGTATATAAGAAGAATTCAGTCCAAAACACATACAAGGAGGAAGAACATTCTGGCAAAGTGGCAAGTCAGTGGCAAGCCATTAGCATTTGCCTGAGTACATTTTCTTCCATAGAAAACCTTCCAAGCTGGTTGCGGAAACTATTTTCAGCATTAGATTATCCTGTGTCCTAGTTGTTAAACAATCATTAATATTTATTAATACTCAGCCCAAACCCCACCTCACCACAATTAATGAACACAGGATCTTTCTGATCTTGAGCAGAACATTATATTACTTAAATTGAAATGTAAAAGACTGAGAGAATTCATGATCTTGCAAAGCAGTGCAGAAGTGCACTTGTTAGCTAGTGATTTAATAACTTCAAGATCTTGGTTAGCATCACTTCTGTGTCACTTTTCATCATCTGATTGATTATATATCATACAATGGTGGGTAAAACACAGGGAAGGTCATATTTAGTTAGCCCAGACAAGATAATTTGTCTGGGCTCATCATCTCCTCAAAAATTATCAGCAATAATTATTTGCTCCTTCAAAGTAGAAGGAAAAAAATTAGGGGATCGATATTTTTACCTTAACTTGTGTATTTGTTTTTATGAAGCTTCTTAAAGTCAGAATGGGGGCTGGGTTTTAAGTGGATTATCCTGCATTTGCTGTGGTTTGCATAGGCAATACTGTGCAGAGGAACCATGTCAGGAAGTGCGTGTGGAAGGCTCTGGCCATCAGAGGCTTTCATGGTCAACAGAGCCCAAGCATTGTCCAGCAGGGAGGTTTGGGAGAGTGGTAAAGCACCATTATTCCCAAGCGGTGGTAAGTGCTTCAGGGAGAGGGTCAGGGACACAATATCTTAGCTATTTCAATAGATAGTAAATTTGTTTGCGCCATCCAAAGGGACACACAGTATGCAAGCAGCATATCTATAGTATTAAAATTTCATGGTGGAGCATGATTAGGCAAAAGGTCTACTGGGATAGAAAGGCATATTTCTATTCTGGTGTGGTTCTCCTGGTGTGACAGAGGTGACATGGTAATGATGATGATGGCATTTTTAAAACTCCTCAGGTTGCTCTATTTATTTATCTATTTTAATTTTATTTCATTGTGATAATAACACTTAATTTGAGATATATCTTCTTAACAAATTTTTAAGTGTGCTATATGGTATTGACGACTATAATACAAATGTATAGTATCTCTAGAACTTTTTCATCTTTCTTAACTGAAACTTTATTCCTATTAACTACTGCCTACTGATTCCCCATTTCTGTCTTCCCTGCACCCCTGGCAACCACTGTTCCTCTCTTTGATTCTATGAATTTGACTAGTAACATCATGTAGCAGTTGGCTTTCTGTGATTGGCTTATTTCACTTACATTAATGTCCTAAAGGTTCATTCATGTTGTAGCTTATGACTGGACTTCCTTCTTTTTTTTTTTTAAATTTTTTATTAAGGTATGATTGATATACACTCTTATGAAGGTTTCACATGAAAAAACAATGTGGTTACTACATTTACCCATATTATCAAGTCCCCACCCATACCCCAATGCAGTCATTGTCCATCAGTGCAGCAAGATGCCACAGATCCACTATGTGCCTTCTCTGTGCTACACTGTTCTCCCCGTGATCCCCCACACCATGTGTACTAAACATAATACCCCCTCAATCCCCTTCTCTCTCCCTCCTCAACTTCCCTCCCACACCGCTCCCCTTTGGTAACCACTAGTTCATTCGTGGAGTCTCTGAGTCTGCTGCCATTTTGTTCCTTCAGTTTTGCTTTGTTGTTATACTCCACAAGTGAGGGAAATAATTGGCATTTGTCTTTCTCTGCCTGCCTTATTTCACTGAGCATAATGTCCTGCAGCTCCATCAATGTTGTTGCAAATGGTAGGATTTGTTTCTTTCTTATGGCTGAATAGTATTCCATTGTGTATATGTACCACATCTTCTTTATCCATTCATCTACTGATGGACACTTAGGTTGTTTCCATATCTTGGCTATTGTAAATAGTGCTGCAATAAACACAGGGGTGCATATGTCTTTTTGAATCTGAGAAGTTGTATTCTTTGGGTAAATTCCAAGGAGTGGGATTCCTGGGTCAAATGGTATTTCTGTTTTTAGTTTTTTGAGGGACCTCCATATTGCTTTCCACAATGGTTAAACTAGCTTACATTCCCACCAGCAGTGTAGGAGGATTCCCCTTTCTCCGTATCCTTACCAGCATTTATTGTTCTTAGTCTTTTCGATGCTGGCCATCCTTACTGGTGTGAGGTGATATCTCATTGTGGTCTTAATAACTTCCTTCTTTTTTAAGGCTGAATACTATTTCACTGTATGTATATATCATATTTTCTTTATCCATTCATCCATCAGTGGACATTTAGGTTGTTTCCATATCTTGGCTATTGGGAATAGTATTACAGTGAACAAGGAAATGCTAATATCTCTTTGAGATTCTGATTTCATTCTTTTAGGTAAATATGCAGATGTGGAATTGCTGGATTATACAGTAGTTCTATTTTTAATTTTTTGAGGATTGTTCATACTGTTTTCCATAGTGTTGTACCAGTTCGCATTCCTAACAGAGCAAAAGGGTTCCAATTTTTTTACATCCTCATCAACACTTGTCTTTCATGACATACCTTTTATTGAGGATGTATCATGTGCTAGGTAGGCACTGTGTTAAACAGCATATAAACATGATGTTATTTAATCTTCAAAAGTCTGAGTATGGAAATTGATGCTTGGAGAAGTTAGGCAAGATGTCCATGGGAGGCAGCAATGTTTATTGTTGGAAACTCAGGCTGAGGCATGAGGTCAGGCCTCAAAGTATAGCATTTAGTAGTCATTTGATCCTTGCTAAGCCTTGTTTCTTAAACTATAAATTGGAAGTATGAGTTGTACCTCTCTGAAGAGTTATTGTGAGAATTATATGAGAAAATGCATATAAAGTGCTTAACAAAGTGAGTAAGTGTTGGTTATTGTTATAATAATAATCATTTTTATTATTAAAACCTATGCTCTTAGTTACTTACCTTTTTGTTTCAACCAAAGTGTTATGTATTGGTTTCAATATGTGTACTCTTTGCTCATCTACACTTTTTGTGTTTAATTTCTTTCCCTGGATTTGATAAACATCAATACATATATGCCTCTAGGGATAATAAACTGACATTTCAGGGTGTAACCAAGCATATAACAATATTCAATTTCATAGATGCTATTTTATCATTCACATATAACTGATGTTTGAAATGCATGTTCAATAAAAGACAAATGACTAACTAGACTTTTTTTGTACATATATGAGATGATTAATATAACTGATATTCAAAGAGCTTTTATAGATCACTAAGAGACAACAGATACTCTGGTAGAATAATGGGCAAAGGGCAGGAAGCAATTTATGCCAAAAAAATAAAAAGCATTCACTCTAATATTACAACATTGAGTTATCATTGTTATTAATAAAATTGGCAAAAATTTAAATAATCTGACTATCTGTTGCTGGTAAGAATGTTAAACATAATGTGAGCGATCATGTACCGCTGTTGGCCACATAATATGATATGACCCATTAATCAAAGGAATAGTTGCTTCTGGAGAAAAGTATATATCAAAAGCCTTAAAAAATATGCAAGCCTTTTGACTTAACAATTCCACTTCTGGGAATATATCTTCAGGGAAAAATCAGATGAGTGGAAAGATGTATGTATAGAGATGTTCAGTGCATCTGTATTTATAACAATAAAAAATTAGAAACAAGTTAAATGTTCAGTAGCAACTATTACAGTTGTTATTGTCAAAGATGAAATTGTTCACTGAGATGGAAATATTTTTTTCAAGTACTACTGTTGAAGCTGAAACTCAGACCTGTTATGATACCATGTTTGTTTAAGAAGGAACAAGTGTTCATGTAACTGTAAAAAAATACTGGAAGCCCATACATCAAAAATTTGAAAGCAGTTGCTGTTGCATGTAGAATTACAGGTGGTTATTTTCTCCTTTTGTGATTTTCCTAAAATGAGCATGTGTTACATTTTAGTTACTATTGCTGCATAGCAGACCATTGTAAACTTAATGGCATAAAGCAACAGTCATTTTATTATGTTGACCAATTCTATGAGTCAAGAATTTGGACAGGTCAGTGCAGGGAGAGCTTGTCTCTTTTTTCTCATGTCTCACACCTCAGCTGGGAAGACTTGAAGTCTGGGGGTGACTCAACAGCTGGAGGCTGGAACAGTCTGAACACTGTTTTACTGGGTGAGGAGGATTTGAAGACTGAATCTACTTGCTGGGGTGCCTGTGTGTGGCCCCTTCGTGTGCCGTGGTTGCCTCCCAGCATGGCAGGCTTGGTGTAGTGGGAATGGTACAGTAAGCAAGGCAGACACTGCATTCGTTTTCTGATTTGGCCTTGGGATTTTTGTGGTATCACTTTGGCTACTTCTTTTGGATACAACTCACAAGCTCGCCCACATTCAAGAAGGAAGGGACATAGACACCATCTCTTGATCACATTGTAGAAAGTGAGATGAGAGATATTGTTGCAACCATCTTTGCAAACTGCACACATAACACTTTTGTAACTGGGAGAAAACTCCATATGGATTTCATTTTTTAAAAAACCTATTATAAACAATCTGTGAGCCTAATTCTTGGAGGTTCGGATTGGAGAATCATTTTGCGTAACTGAGTTGAGAACAGTCTTCCCAAACAGCTGTGTGTTGTTCCATGTCCTGGGTGAGTCTCCGGCCTTTGATGCATTGCTGTATGCAGGGATGAGGATAGAAGTGGGGGTGAGTCGGGGTAGGGTTGTCAGATATAATGCAGGATGTCCAGATAAACTTGAATTTCAGATAAATAACAGATAAGTGCTTAGCAGCAGTATGTCCCAGATATTGGATGGGCCATGGTTATACTGAACACTTATTCACTGTCTATCTGATATTCAAATTTAACTGGGTGTCTGGTATGATTGTTTTGCAATCTGGCAGCTGCAACTGGGGCGCATGTAGAGATAAGCCCGGTGGGTCATTGCCATCTTGTGATGGGCAGTAAAGGGAAGAGCTTTTGGCAGTAGTTAGGGAGCATCTGTTTTCAGCGTGGGCATCAACACTATCTGAGAATAGAACAGGGAGAGATGGGGTGACGGAAAGAATGTTTTCCAACATGTGAGGGAATCAGTCAGTGGAGGCTGGACACCTGGACTTGGTGAAAACTCGCTGTGACCTTGGGTAAAGTCGCTGCACCTCTCTTACGGCCAAGTTTCTTGTGTGAATCGTGCCAGCCTGAGGTTGGATATGAGATGAGTAAAACTGCTTGGAAAACCTTGAAAAGGATCCCTCAGCAGAAGGTGCAAAGTGCTGGGGCTGGTTCCCTTTCTTCCTGGTCGGTCTGTGAAAAGGCACAGCCTAGGGGCTTCTCCTCCAGCTTCCACTGTGAGCTCACAAAACTGTTTTTAAACAAAATGTCACACCAGAGCTGCTTTTTAGAGTTTATCATCCCCTGTCCCACAGGAGTTTCAGGAACTAGTAAAATAGCAGACATTTCTGTTAGAGTTCAATGTCCTTATGAAGTCCTGTTTCTTCCTCTCCATTTAACCCGTGAGTGCCCACAAGTTAGAGGCTAATATGCTCTAAAAAGTGTCATTCTTTTCCTTCTCTCTCGGCTAAAATGCAATGCCAGAAACTAAAATTAAAATCAATGCATTTAGGTCTGTTTCTAATAGAGGTCTGACCAATGATAAAGGTTTTTTTTGTTGTTGTTATCAGTTGCTAGGTAGAAAAAGATCCTGAGTGCCTCCTGTCAATTGTTCTACAAAGCAGGAGAAAGGCAGGCAGTATGCCTGCTCTGTTAATAAGAGGAAGTAATTTTACAGCACTCACTTGAAGACAGACCAGGCAATCAGTTTCTCATTGGTTTTGTTGGTGGTGGTTTAATCAGAGCAAAACTTCTATTAATTAGGAACCCGTTTCTGGAAACTTCACATTTGCCCCCATCTCCAGATCTACGTTTTTGCACATAGAGTATTGTTTATCAAATATGCAAATATTTGCTGAGGGTTAATTTAGTAAAACAAGCCACTCTTAAGAAGAAAAGTCACCCTAAAAGTTTATTGAAAATTAAGACATTTAAAGAATTTTAAGGATATCCTGGGGTGGGTATACATTTAGCTCAGTTTCTTATTTTTGTATTTCTTGCATTGTAGACATAATGGGACTATGTCTAGGACTATGACTGAGGCTTGGAAAAATCCTTAGGCTTTGAAGAAAGATTAATTTATACATAACACCCATATGTATAAATAGCTATATATTATTTATATAAAAGCACTATATGGTACTTAGTCAAGGGGATATGTTTACGTTAAAAATAAGTTATTTGCCTTACAGAAATAGAAATTAAAAAAAATTAGAGATGTAGGATGTATGCTTATATCACCAGAAATTTAATGTAAACCATTATATTCACAAAATAGTCTTCTTAGTCATAGTTTTACCATATGCTAGATCATCACAAAAATGTTCTGGAAAATCATCCACTGACGTCTTCTTCCATTGGAATTTTTTGTTGGGTATTTGTGAGTTATTTTGTGATTTAGACTCTACTTTGTACCTAGATGTCACTGATCCTGTTTGCACATTAGATTCTTGTGGAGGTGGGATCCTGTTCATCTTACTCTCAGCGCCTGGCCCATAACTGACTCTTAGCAAATGCTTGAACAAAGTGAACTGATGAATAGTAGTTCTTAATCTTGGGTCTTATAATGATGGCTTGGATAGGTTAAGTGACTTCCTCGAGGTCATACAGTAAGAGACGGGGTGGGGATTCCATCCCAGGGCCCCAGAGCCGCTGGTCCTGTTATGCTCCATTGTCTGTTATGGTTAATTGTTATGTCTAATTGCCTTTTTTCCCCCCTCTAATTGCCTTCTAAAGTGCTGTATATATATATATGTGTGTGTGTGTGTATGTATGTGTGTGCATGTATATATTTAATAGAAAACATTAAATGCATTAGGATTCAGAGATATCTCATGGGACTTGGGTACTCAGAGGAGGTTTGGGAAGGGACTGGGATTTGAAATGGGCCTCAAGGGTAGGAAGCATTGCTCTAGGTAGACTGGAAAGGGAGTATCTTGTGAGACGGAATGGGGTAAGCAGGGGCAGGGAGGTGGGAACATAAAGTGTTCATGCAGGGGGAGGAATCCGAGATTAGATGGCAAGGTAGGCTGGGGAAAGGTCTGGTAACCAATTTATTGCTGTATTTTCAAGTGTGTATACCAATTCTCATGTGTGCCAATAACAAGTAATCTAAATAGACTTAACAGCAGTGAGTTGTCAATAATTACATTAGGCTGATCTCCTGAAAGTGTTCTGGAGAATTATACTTATTTTCTCAGATATTTTTTCTCTTTGAGTCTGGGCCATGTCAAGTGTCTCTGTTGTTCTTTCAAGAACAAAAGTCTTCCCATCTCTTTCACACCTGCTTCACAATTCCATGCAGACGAGAGGTGCAGGGGTCCCAGGCCTGCCCAGGAGTGTGTGGTTTTGCCGCCTTTTGGGAGATGGCCTGGGTCTCCTTTGCTTTCCTTGGAGATGACATAGAGCTGGGGGCTCCCGCTCTATGGCACTTTGGTTAGAGCATTTCCTGTAAACAATAAAAACTCATATCGTTAACGGCCAAATTGGAAGGGTTGTTAGCTACTTGCCATACTGCCTGACAATCCAGATGAATTCTGATTATTGGTAACTGCATGCCTGGGATTAGAATGAAGCTCGTACCTACAAATATTGGGGTGACAGCCCAGGGGTTGGTGGGGAGGAGAACTTGAGAGCTGTGTTTTAAATTTACACAAAACCCATCTCTATCTCAAAAAGCTTTTAGAAGTTTTCATTTCTTAAATATGGATTATTAGTGTTCTGTCCTCCTGCTGCAAAGACCATCTGAAATCTTGGAGTATTTGAGATAACTGACAAAAGAAGAGCTTAATTTTACTCATTTGCCTTTGCTCTTTAAAAAATTTTTTTTCGTGACTCCTCCTAATGAAACTTGAGTTTTCATTGCTTTTATCCTATATTGTCAAGGATGTGGGGTTGTGCTTCAGTTTCTTCTCTGAAAATGTCAATTCAACCATTTAAATCAGGAGTTAACCTAATCAGCACTGGTAGGTAAGACATTTATATTGATTACCTTTTCCCTTAAAATTTTTTTTTTCGTCTGAGTAATGATGATGGTACAAAATTAAAAATATCCTGAGGTTATGTTAAAAAGGAAGCTTTCCTCTTATTTCACTAGCTATTCATTTCCTGCTCACAAAAGCAACCACCGTTTCTTGTGTACCATTTCAGAGCGTTCTGCAGCACGTTTCAGCCTGTGTGTGTGGGGCTGTTGTGTGTGTGTGTGTGTATTCCTTTAAAAGTTACACACAGGCACAAACAGCATATACAAGCTGTTCTGCACCTTGCTTTTTGCATTATTAGGTATGTTATGTATAGCAAGACTAATTTGTTTCAATAACTACATACTAGTCTCTTTATCTAAACAGTTATTTAGCCAGACATTTTTGTTGTGCCCTGTGAAAATTCTTGTACAAACAATATTTGTTGGTAGCATAATTATAGGATGAATTTCTAAATGTGGAATTGCTAGGCCAAAGAGAATATGCATTAAACATTTTTTATACATATTTTCAAATAGCTCCTCCAAAGAAGTTGCATAAATCTATATTTCCACCAACAGTATATGAAAGCGCTAGTTTGTCTATCTCACCAACAGAGCATATCATCAGATTTTTGGTATTTGCTAATATGAAAGTGATCATGGTATCTCATTGTAGTTTTAATGCTCACTTTTCTTATTAAAAGGAAAATTGTTTTGATATCCATAAAATAACTTTGTATTTCCTTTGTGTGAATTATTTACCCTCTTATTTATTTTTGTTTGTTTTTTTTACGGATTTTAGCCATTCTTATATATTAATGAATTATTAGTTTATTTTCTGTGATGTTTGTTGCAAATATTTTCCTAATATTTTGTTATTTCCTTTTATTTCATTACCATATATGTTTTTCATTGCTATATTCTTTCATGACCTTTGGAAGTCATATCCTACTACAGCTTGTCCAACCCTGAAATTATATAAAATTTTTTTCTGTGTTTTCTTCTCATACTTTTGTGTGTGTGTTTACACTGAAATCTGATTCATTTAAAATTTATTTTGGTGTGTAAATAAGGTAGGGATCTCTTTTTTTTTGGTTTTATTTATCAGATGGTTACTCAATTGTCACAAAATTATTTATCCATTATAAATTATACTATCTTTTCCTTGTTTAGCTTGAAGTCCACCTTTTCTGTATACTAAATTCCTGGAAGAATTTCTAGGCTAAGAATTTCTGGACTGTTCCATTGATGGTGCCACACAAAACTGGCTTTTAAAGGGATCTTTGTAAAAATGATTCAGAATTTGATTGAAGCACACACTATTTCTTTTTTTTTTATTAAGGTATTATTGATATACACTCTTAAGAAGATTTCACATGAAGAAACAATGTGGTTACTACTTTAACGAATGTTATCATGTCCCCCCCATGCCCCATTGCAGTCACTGCCCAACAGTATAGTAAGATGCCACAGAGCCTTCTCTAGAAGCACAGTATTCCTGATAATTTTAGACAATTAAAATGATCAGAATTTTAAGAGAGTTGATTTTTTATTTAAAATCCTAGACCTTTGATCTATTTAATACCGTGAGCTCAATCTTTAGTAAAAAAAGCCTCTATTTTGTGCTAGTGAAAAGTTGTGTTCGCACTTGAACATTATGCCTGAAAACAAAATGTTTCACCTTTGTTTTATTAACTCTTCCTTGTTTACTGTTTTTCCATTTAATATTGAAACATGCTTACATAAAATTATTTTTGTCAGTGTTATTATGTCTCCTTACTTTATTGTTAAAGATAAAAGTCTCAAATATGTCTTCATTTACTTTTTTGTCCAAGTAAAAATTTTTACAGATTGTGGTAAAAGATGTACATCCTAAAACTGACCATTTGACCATTTAAAAGTGTCTGTAGTTTGGTGGCACTAGGTCCATTTATATCGCTCTGCAACCATTACCACCAACCATTTACTCTTTAAAGTAAATGTACAGCTTGTCTTTAAAAAGTTAGAGATCAACTTAAAAATGGCATGTTGAATCCCTGTGAAACAAAAGCCAGTCAGTAATTTGAAGCTGATGTGCACGGTGTCTTTCTGGAACACAAATGTGTTCTATAAAAGGAATGTGTTTCTTGGCTCTAAATGCCAATACATTTAATCTGGCCATTTAGGAATTGATCTGAAACCTGGGTCTTAAATTCAGAGATTCAGTCTGGGCTCAGAGACCAAGAGGTGGCCTCTGCCCCTGTGCACCCGCACCCTCCACTCAGTAGTGTGGCCTTCCATGTGGAACTGTCCGAAGCCCAGAGCTTTTTATTTTTTGGATGAGATTCTCCTAATGTTACTTAGGTAAATGGGGAAATAACACTTTGTCACCTCCTGGAAACTGTCCCCGCTCCCTTCTCATCTTGTTTCAGATGTCACTCCCACAAAATGAGCCATGTAATCTGTGAATATCTTTTCTTTTGCATATTGACTATGACAGAAGGGCTCTGAATGAAAAGGTGCTAGCCGGCCATATTGCTGCCCCTGCCACATAAAAAATGTTATCCAGGTGGGACTGTAAGGGCCATGTTTCTGAGTGGAGAGGCACAGTTCCAAGGGGAGTGTTTTTCTTCTGTCTTGTGGATGGGCATATGTTAACAAATAGGGGTGGGAGAGAATCAATTGAAGGAAGCTCTCAGCCTCTGGCAGCAGAGTCAGCTCTTGGAGCTGAATCGGGAGCAGCTGTGTGGCTCTCCCAGACAAAACCCTGACCTCCGAACATCGAAGAAGCTGCTTTCCAGCAGATCGCTGCCATAACAGAAAAAGTAAGCGAAATCATGATTCCATGTGCCTGTTGCTCTTGAGCTTGTGTGTGCATTCTTTTTGGCTATGCTTATTTACATAATTGTCTCACCAAAGTTAAAAATTCACGTCACATTATGGAAAATTATAGGACATGACAGATTATATGTGTTACTGGAATTAATCTTTGCATGAGAAATAAATACAGATTTCCCCTTTCTCCACTTTCTAAATCATGCTGAGAGAAGCTGAAAAGAGAAAAAGAAAATCTGAACAAGTGTTGAATCAACCAATGAGAGTAAGTGGGAGAAACAGTGTCAGAGCCTTGGTTGTTCTTTTCAGTAGATGACTTGAAGAAGAATAATAGTATCTTTCTTGAAGGCTGTGGTGAGGATTAAGCAAGTTAGCAGACTTGCTCAGATGAGTGCCTTGTGCTGAATGATCTGGTGCTAGCTATTGCAGTAAGCATTATAATTATTACTATCATTTCTCAGTCCAACCCCAAGTGCATCCTGAGACATGAGCATTTCTGAGAACCTCTCTTTTATGTTTTGCTTCTGTTTGAGCATTGCTTCCACTTCTTAAGAGGGAATAACTACCCTGATCCCTTATCTCCCTTTAAAAAACAAAACAAAAAAACCAGCAACAGTATTACTACAAATTATATTTTGATTTGGATCAGAGCTAGAGATTACATTGCGTTTTTTCTTCAATAATTAATGTTTTAAGTCTATTTGTTCATAGAAAGATATTTTGGAAGGGAAAATGGGTCCTGGAATCTTAGACTTGGAAGTTTTTCATTCATTCATTCAACTACCATGTGCACTTCTCTCAGCAGGGAATAGAGAAATAAGTAAGCAGACAGAGCTGCTGCCCTCAGGGTGCTGTCCTGCTAGAGTGGAAGACAGGCAGTAACCATGTGAACAGCTCAACAAGACAATTTAAAGTATAAATATGGGTCATAAGAAAACAACACAGGCATATTGCTAAAGAGGCCCTGGGTGGGAAAAGGTTCACTCTAGATTGGGTGATCTTGGAAGGCTTTTTTAAGGAGGTGACATATGAGGCCTGAGTGGTGACGAGGAGGAAGGAGCCCTGGAAGATGTGGGGGCTGCGTGTGCAGACCACAAGTAACAAGTGCCAAGTCCTAAAGCACACACCACATTGACTTGTTGGAAGGACTGAATGGCTGTATTGATGAAAAGATAAATTGAGGCTGAACAGAGAGGCAGGGCAAGGTCTTGGAGGGCCTTCTCTCACAGGGAGGCCACACTACTGAGTGGAGGGTGCGGGTGCACAGGGGCAGAGGCCACCTCTTGGTCTCTGAGCCCAGACTGAATCTCTGAATTTAAGACCCAGGTTTCAGATCAATTTCTAAATGGCCTTTTCAAAGAGCAAATATTTCTAGCTCCTTTAATTCTTCAAATGCATAGTATATGAACAAACAAGGAGGGCAATGCAGGTTCCTAAGAATGCTGCTCTGTGCACCACACCACAGGCATTCAGAGGAGGTTTGGTATCTGTTCTATTCTCCGGTCCCACAGAAAGGAAAGAGAAGTTAGAGAAAACACATCTCCCTTTAAGTGTATTTGAAGGCTAGATACTGGACATCTATTTTGGAACTGAGGCATTTAAATGCACACTCAGATCTTGATCTTACAACTACCCTGGGCATTAACATCATTTGTTTAAGAGAAACCTGAATTTAGAGAACAAATTAATTGAAGTTCAAAGCTTTAGGGCTTAAAAAAATATCTGGCCTTGCTTGTGGTTAATGTCAGGGAGACTATTTCTGACTTTCCAGGCAGGCAATTTAGAACCAGTGTTTGGAAAGCACCTAGCCAGTACTGGCTACTTGGTGAAGGTATATTTCTTTTCATCCTTTTTTCCTTCCTGACTTCTTCCCCTTCTTCCTTCCTCTTCATTTTATTTATTTTTTGGTATGTAAATAATTATTTTTTTCTAGTTTTATTGTGTTCTAATTGACACACAGTACTGTATAAGGTGTACAGCATACTGGCCTGACTTACATATATTGTGAAATGATTGCCAAACATCCATTACCTCCCAAAGATACAATAAGTGTCTTTTTCTTTGTGATGAGAATGCTTAGGATCTAGTTTCTTAATAACTTTCAAATATACCACAAAACTGTGTTAATTATAGTCACCATGTAGTACCTTACATGCCCAGTACTTATTTATATTATAAATGGAAGTTTGTACCTTTTGACCCCCTCATTCAATTACTTCAGCCTCATTTCCTACCTCTGGTAGCCACAGATCTGATCTTTTCTATGAGTTTGGCTTTATTTTGTCTTATCTTTTGGATTCTACATATAAGTGAGATGATACAGGATTTGTCTTTCTCTGTCTGACTTATTTTACCTCAAGGTCCATCCATGTTGTCATAAATGTCATAATATCTTTCATTTTTATGGCTGAATAATAGCCCTGAATATATATACATATATATCGTATTATATTCATCCATTCATCAGTCAATGAACACAGGTGTTTCCATGTCTTGGCTGTTGTAAATAATACTGCAATGTACATATGGAAGCAGGTATCTTTTCAAGTTAGTGTGTTTTTTCTTCTTTAGATAAATACCTAGAAGCAGGATTGCTGGATCAGATGGTAGTTCTATTTTTAATATTTTGAGGAACCTCCATACCATTTTCCTTTTTTCAAATAAAACTGATTTTATTTTTGTTTTGTTTTGTTTTTTTTTTTGGTTTCAAATGTACATCACAGTGGTTCAACAGTCCCTGTGATCAACTTATATTCTGATTGCAAATTATTGTGTCTTTTTATCCCCCTCCTCACCTCCCATACCTGCCCCAACCCTCCCCTTTGGTAACCACTGCATTTCTTGGTGTCTATGAATCTACTGCTGTTTTGTTCCTTCTGTTTTACTTTGTTCTTATATTCCACAAATAAGTGAAATCATATGGTATTTGTCTTTCTCTGTCTGGATTTTTTCACTGAACATAATACCCTCCAACTCCATCCAAGTTATTGTGAATGGCAGGATTTCCTTTCTTTTTATGGAGACTGTCTTTCTCCACTGAGTATTCTTGGCTCCCTTGTCAAATATTAGTTGAGTCCTTCCTTTCTTATTTGAATCTGCTAAGAGAGTACTGCTAGGGTTCACTGTGCATCTCCATCATGTCAAAACACAAATAGCATTGTTAAATTAATGGTATCCAACTTGATAGTTATTTAACCCATATTACCTACTGACAAAAATATGGTCCAGTAAGACAGTCCTCCAAGAATGCCGTTTCCTAAGTCTTATACATATTGGACATCAAGAATTCTACATATAGAAGGTAGGGTCCTCCTAGTTTAGATATTCATACTTAACAATAAACAAAGTCAGAAGCATAGGTTGAAAAAAAGTATTTCCTTGTAGGGGCCACAGAGGGCTTCCTAAGATAGTTGTGTGTGGAGGTGGTATCTTAACTTGTGTTTCTACCAGTTTTGCTTTTTATATTTGGATGCTACATAGTTAGGTTCTTACAGGTGTAGGATGATTCTGTTCTCTATATGGATGATACATTTTGTCAATATAAAGTGTCTTAAACCTTGTGACTTGAATTTCACTTTGCCTAATGTTAATCTTGAACTCTTGTTTTCTTGTTTGTTAGTGATGACTTGGAATTTCTTTGTCTCCAGTGTTAATTGCTGGTTTTGGTGGCTACTTGTTTAGGTGATGGAGGGAGAAAGGCTTGGGAAGGTGCAGTGACAGCCCCAGATGAACTTCTTCTGGGAAAACTTTCCTCACTCTGGGACTTCCTTTACTCTATAGCCACTGAGTACACTTTGTTCTGCATGCATGCTACTGTCTGTGTATGGTTTGTGAATTTAGTCCACTGTGGACACTCTGTCTCCTGACCTGGAGTTGCAAGTTCCTTGATGATAAGGTTTTTTAATCTACACAGTCCAGGAAGCTGTGGCCCACTACTAATGAATTTTCCTATGTTGAGAGCATTTTCTCTGGTGAATGCTTCAAAGTTGTAAAAACCACCATGCTCCTGAGGAATTTGCTGTTACTTTGTGTTTTTGTACAGTATAGAGATGATAATTCTATAAATCAAGTGCAGTATCAAGACCATGTTTACTATTAAAGAAAAATCTGTTGTAGAGATTTGGGGGTTCAATTAATTACCAAGAGGGTAACATTTGCCATTTTTTAATGTATTTTTTGGAAACATTGATAAGAACCTCATCAGTGTTTGTTTCCTCAACATTTTATTGAGAACATTTTCAAATACATAGAAAAGTGGAAAGATTTAGAAATTTAGGTCCAGAACAATAACAGGCCTCAGGTCTGCTGTCACCAGACATTAAATATTTGTGGGTGTTTAGAGGAAATAGTTATGGATGTAACAGGGTTTAACTACAAAGATGTTAATTGATGTGGAAGCATAAAATTGGAAAAATTCCAAATGTTTAATTAATCATTGGTTAAGTCACTGGTTTTTAATCCTTCTTTTACATTAGAATAATTTAGGGAACTTAAAAAGTACTGATGCCTGGACCCACTCCAAGATTCATAATTATTCTGAGCAAGTAATTAGAATATGCAGCTAAGGTTGAGAGCCTCTGGGATAAAATATATTTATGATTATTATATAAAAGAATGCAATAGGGCCATTAAAATAATGCTATGGAAGAATATTTACTGATACAGGAAAATGTTCAAGATATATTGACTTGTGAAAATATAACAAATATAACATGGTTCTAGTTTTACAGGAATGAAATTTTCTATTTGCATATAATTACTTAAGAGCACTTTTATATTCCAAAAAGCTAACAGTGGTAATCTCTGATTATTTTTTCCTTCTTATTGCTTCTCTGTATTTTCCAGATTTTCCATTATGAGTACACATTTCATTGGTAATAAAAAGAAGAGTTAACTTTAAAAAGATTTTCCAGGTATTTATGAAGCTCTGCCAGAACACATGAATTTATTAATGATTTGTACGAACCAAGAACACAGAGCTTACATAAATCCTGGTGACATACTTAAATTCTCTGAACAGAACTTAAACTCTAGAAACTGGGCCCGTTAGGTCAGCAGTTCTCAAACTCTGGTGACTCGGCCTGCTTCTGATTTTGGAGGTCGTGAAGGGGACCAGGATGTCACATTGATTCCGTTACAGGTGGTCACAGGCCACACCTTTGAAACACATCATTATGAATGTAGTCAACTGTTATCAGAAATGCATACCCATGGGAAAGAATCACAAAAGAGCTTTCATATAATGTCTAATCATGACATTATCTTCTATTTGAAATGTACTCACCTAAGCATGCTTCTTAAACCTCCCTGACCTCCCAGCTAGAGTCATACATTGATGCGTGCATGTAACAGGTACTCCTGGGCCTGTACCATGTGTTGGACAATGTGCTCCACCCTGGAACATGGCAATGAACAAAACAGGTCTGGCCCCTGCCAGTGTAGCTAGGAATGGCATTGCCCATCTCTGATGCCCTGCAACTTCTATCACTCCTTTGATGGCATCTGGCAAGTTCCAGTCAGATTTGCTCGATCTCCCCTTTGTTCTCTTTTCATCAGAGTAAAGGGAGTGTTAAGTTGGTTTGGTTAAAGGGATCCCTTTGATTTGCAAGCAGCCTCCATCTCAGAGTGACCCACTGTGTAAATATTTCTGTTCCCCCAGAATGTCATTGTCTTAGTCAACACAGGCTGCTGTAACAAAAACAGCATGCACTAGGTGACTTGAACAGCAGACATTTATTTCCTCAGTTGTGGAGGCTAAAAAGTCTGAGATCAAGGTCCAGAGGGGTTTGGTTTCTGGTGAGGCCCTGCTTCCCGGCTTGTACACATCTGCCTTCTTGCTGTGTTCTCACAGGTGGAGATGGGGAGGTGGAGAAAGGGAGAGCAAATTCTCTAGAGTCTCTTTCTCTTCTTATAAGAGCACTAATCCCACCCTCATTTAAGCTTCATTACCTCCCCAAATTCCCAACTTCAAATATATCAGGGGTTGGGGCTTCCCCATATGAATATTGGAGGAGACATAAACATTTAGTCTATAACAGTCAATCAGGTTGAAGTCTAAAAACCTCTTAAACTGCTTAAGAAGTTTTGTACCTATTTATGTAGCAAAATTTGCACACACAGATGATGTCTTAGGAATACTAACAACATAAACATTATAAAATAAAACACATGCCACGTAAAGACATTTCATTTTAAGAGCAAAGTCAGAGGATAGAGGTACCAAAACCTCAGTTCAAAGTGCCCTTCAAGTCCCAGGTTCTTTACTAAGTAGTTAGGTATAAGCAATAGTATTTAGCAGCCATTTGAAAAACAAATTCACACATAAACTGCAAGAAAAAATTTTGTTTTTATTTTATTCTTAAATAACCACTTACTAATAAACTGTGTGTCAGTTGGGCCCTTCATGACTTCTTAAACCTTGGAGTCAGATTGGGCACTGCCACCTTCATTTCCTGTTCCACACTAATTTTTTTGTGGTGCTTGCTTTTTATCAAGGCAACTTCCAAAACCTAGCTTTGCAAAGGTATGACATCATTGAAAGGAATGTAGCTGTCTGGTGTTGGAACTGTGAACTACTTCAAGTTAGCAGTTTGCATGGTGTCTGACAAATGTCAGGTGTCTCTCGAAAATTTTAAATGTCCTATGTCCCTGTGGGGCCCCAGAGTGTTTGGGAGCATGGTTTGAGAATATTATTAATTATTTAGAGATTCTTGTTCATGTAGGATTATTAATTCCACAGATGAGCACAAACTGACATTATCCTTAGATTTGGCCATTTAGGATGCTTGAAAGATAAATCCCTGCGTTGGCCTTTTAAAGATGCTGAATGATTCCTAAACTGTAGGATGTTACCAAGTTTCAAGGAGAATTTTTTTTCTTTTCTCAGAGCTATTAATATGTTTGGAGAAATAAAACCTGGAATATTGGAGAAAACTGGTTTTGAATTTGAGTTTTATAGGCATATAATATTAAAATTGAATAATATTAGAAAGCTAACATTGGCATTATTGTCTGCAGGGTTTTAACTGCTGTTGTGAACCTTGGTCACTGAGAAAAACATTATACAGAGTCGATCAAACATAAAAACGTGCAGTCAGTAGCATTAATATGTAGCTCAGGACAGACAGAAGCCTCTGTTCCCTGGTAGGGTGTAGTTACTCCCAGATCGGGTTACCTGATCTGGTAATGAAGCCCACCCCTTATCAGTGTTAGAAAAGAACTGGGATTTGCAAATGTTGGTGGCCAGGTTACCTGCACTGGAAGAGTGCTTGTGGGTAACTCAGTCACAGAAGGATTTGTAGGCTACTCTGGGAAGTTGGGGGAGGCCTGAGGATCTCATTCTTCTGATAGACCACTGACTCAGTGGTTGCTCCCTGATTCTGTGTGACAGTCTAATGTCAGGCTGTATAAAATGGGGCAGGTTCAGCTCTGTGTAGAGAGCTCCTTCTTATAGGGTCTTACAAGGAGCCTAAGAGGTGATCTGGTAGAACAGGACTTCATCATGCTGCTGGTCCTGTTCTTATGGCTTTTGGGTGGACTGAGCCTATTTCCACCCTTCTCTGCTCTCTGCTAAGCCCTACCACCCATCTTTTTGTTCTTCCAGCAAGCCAAGCTTATTCCCACTTTTAGGTTCTTTGCAACAGCTTTGCTGTTATCTTCTGCCCTTTTTAAATATTCAAATGCTTGGTTTCATTGTTATACTCATGTCTTACCTCAAATGTCATCTTCTCAGAGAAACTATTTTAACCTTTCTTATAATCCCCTTGAATGACACAGTATCTTGTTTTCTATCTTCAAAGCACTTATTTTGTTCATGTGTTTGCTTATTGTTTTTCTTCCTCTGCTAAAATATAGGTGCCAGAAGAGCAGAGACCACATCTGTCTTCTTCAGTTCTGTATTCCCTGGTGTGTGGAATATAAAAGATCCTCAACAAAATGTGTCAGAAGGACACAATGGAATATTATTCAGCCATAAGAAGAAAACAAATCCTACCATTTGCAGCAACATGGATGGAGCTAGAGGGTATTATGCTCAGTGAAATAAGCCAGGTGGAGAAAGACAAGTACCAAATGATTTCACTCATATGTGGAGTATAAGAGCAAAGAAAAACTGAAGGAACATAATCACAGAACCCATGAATGGACTAACAGTTACCAAAGGGACAAAGGGAAAGGGACTGGGGAGAATGGGTAGGAAGGGAGGGATAAGGGCAGGAAAAAGAAAGGGGGTATTACAATTAGCATGTATAATGTGCAGGGGGAGGGTACGGGGCAGGCTCTACAACACAGAGAAGACAAGTAGTGATTTTACAGCATCTTACTATGCTGATGGACAGTGACTGTGCAGGATATGTTGGGGGGACTTGATGAAGGGGGGAGCCTAGTAAACATAATGTTCTTCATGTAATTGTAGATTCATGATATCAAAACAAAAACCAAAAATCTTTAATATATAACAAGCATATTGTTCAGTATACAAACATATGCATAAATATAAAAAGGTATGTTATGCTGATAAAATAACATTGAGTATGAAAAAAAAATGTTTCAGAAGGGTGAATGAATGGATGAATCCCTCAGGAGGTGAATGTCCCTAGAGTAGTGTCCAATCCAATTCTGGTAAGACAGGTAGGAGACAGTCTGGCTTCAGACACTTCCCAGTGCTTAGAGACTTCCCTTGATGGTGGGGAGACCAACCTTCCTTTCTCCTTGGTCCTGATATTTTAGGTGAGCTGGTGGCCGATTGGGCAAACTACCTGTTTGTAAATCTTTATTTGGGCACACCTAGTGCCCAGTAGTGTGTGTGTGTGTGTGTGTGTGTGTGCACCAGGCACCCCAGCTTTATCATTATTTTTTCAATGGGCAAAGAAAGGAGAAGTGGTGGTCAGGTGGTCTTATAAGAAAACCATCCCAGGGCCTGCTAAGAAGGGAGGTGGGTCAACATGGAGATACATGGCGGACTGGTGTGCAGACATGTGGGAACTTGTGGTGGTGGAGTGCAAGACCTCCAGCCTCTCCTATTTGTGCTGTGGACTTTGTCTAGACACATTTCTGGGTAGTCATAAGGAAAACCAAGTATAAGTAAGAAAAATATATTAGGAAAGGAAGACAAGGGGGAAACAGTAAAATATGGAAAGGTAAAAAGGCTGAAGGAATTAGAATGAAGATCATCAAAGAAAAAATTGAAAAAAGAATACACTTAAAAGCTAAAAGTTTAAACAGGAGAAGGAATAAGTCATTTTGAAAATGAGAGGTGAAAGAAAAGACTTAAAATAAAAGATGTGAAAAGCTACAACTACTGAAATAAAAAGGTAAGTATGAAAGTGAGAATATAAAATACGTTACAAATAAAGTTAGGAAGTTGAGAATGAAAATAGTTTTTTTTAAGTGTCCAAATAAAGAAAAGAAAGTTTAAAAAGTCCTCAAAAGAGAAAGAAAGTTAAAAGAAATACAAGATAAAGTAGGATCAAGAAGTTTAAAAGGTGAAGAAACTTAAGAGAGAAACAAACTGTGAACAGCAGCTGAAATATTGTGAGAAAGGTTGAGTTTCCACTTGCGGGGCAAAGCACCCACAGTGTCCGACCTCTGGAAACGGTTACCTTGGGGCTGGCCAGCTGTGCTCAGGCCATGTCCAGCGGTGGTGTCTGGGTAATGTGGTATGTGTGCTGCTTGGGAGGGCATCAGTCTGCCTGAAATGACTTTGGTCTAGTTCACCATGTTAACAATTAACCAAAAATTTTAAGATAAGGCTTTTGAACTAGAAGAAGAATTTAGCCAACAGTCATTAGGTTAAATTGGGAACCTTCAAATGTTTGCCATAGGAGGCCATCATGTTTGAGAAATACTAAACCAATGAGACTGAAGGCTGGAGATGTACTGAGAAGTTCCATTAGTAATCTGGAGGTGAAATGTTATAGGAGTCGGGATTGGCAGTGAGATGTGTAGGGAACGGGATAGCTAACAAGGTGATTTGCAAAGAAGACTTGACAATACATAGTGATGGGTTAGGTTATAGGAGTTGTTCATGGCTCTGCTTTTGAATTGGGTGTGTATTTTGGGATATTAACAAGTAATCCTGCCTCAACTGACTTGATAAGAAAAAGATATCCTCTCAAATACAGATAAGTCCAATATGATGGTGGGGTTGGTTAATTCAGTAGGTAAGAGTCAAAGGCGATATCATCCTCTGGAGCAAATGGCCATGTGCTACCTGAATAAAATCATGCTTCTGTTAGCTAAGAAGGCACAGGCATGCTTGTGAATATAGACAACCACCAGAGTCTGCCTGGATTTCCGACTATGGCATGCTTTAAAATCTGCCCAGAAGTCTGGTACTAGAAAAAAAAAAATTGCTTATAAGCAACAAACCAAAAACAAATGGGACTACATCAAACAAAAAATCTATACAACAAAAGTAACCACCAAAAAAGTGAAAAGACAACCTATGCAATGGGAAAAAATATTTTCAAGCCATATACCTAATAAGGGGTTAATATCCAAAATACATAAAGAAATCATACAATTTAATAGCAAAAAATAAAAATAAAAAATGGGCAAAGGATCTAAATAAACATTTTAACCCAATTAAAAATGGGCAAAGGATCTAAATAGACATTTTTTTCAATGAAGATATATAACAGGCCAACAGGGACATAAAAAGATGCTCATCAGTAGTTATTAGGGAAATGCAAATTGAAACCACAGTGAGATATTACCTCACACCTGAACGGTTACCATATAGATGTAACAAACGCTGGTGTGGATATGGAGAAAATGGAACCCTTAAGCATTGTTGGTGGGAATGTAAATTAGTACAGCCACTATGTAAGGCAGTATGGAAGATCCTCAAAAAATTAAAATAGAACTACCATATGATCTCACAATTCCACTTTTGGGAATACATCCAAAGGAAATGAAAACCCTAAATAGAAAATACATCTGCATCCCCATATTTACAGCAGCATTATTTGTAATAGCCAAGACATGGAAACAACCTAAGTGTCTATTGATGGATGAATGTATAAAAAAGTTGTGGTTTATTTATACAATGGAATATTATTCAGCCATCAAAAAAGAGGAAACTGTACCACTTACCACAACATGGATGGACTTTGAAAGCATTATGCTAAGTGAAATAAGTCAGAGGAAGACAAATATTGTATGATCTTACTTATATGTGGAATCTAAAAAAAGACGGATGATGGGGGTAGGGAGAATAAGAGGAAGATGGTCAAAAGGTACAAATTTCCAGTTAGAAGGAAAGTAATTACTAGGGGTATAATGTACAACATGGTGACTGTAGGTAATACTGCTAATGGTATATAGGAAAATTAAAGAGAGTTCTCATCAGAAGGAGAAAATTTTCTTCTTTTTCCTCTCCTTTCTTCTCTTTTTATTATATCTATTATATCTATATGAGATGATGGATGTTAGCTGGACCTATTGCCATAATCATTAATAATATATGTAAATCAAGCCATTATGCTGTATACCTCAAACTCCTATACAGTGATGTATGTCAATTATTCCTCTATAAAACTAGGGAAAAATTTTTGTCCAAAGTCTGAGAATTACAAGTGTGACCATTTTGAGAAAACAGCTCATCAGGAGCCCCAGGGAAAGAATACTTCATACTATTGGAAATGGCTTTAATTATTTCTACTTCAGTCTAAATAATCTTAGTCCTTTTAACTGTCCATGAACATTTTTTTCAACTTTTTAAATCATCACTGTGGCTAAGCTTAGAGCTTTCCCAAGTATCAAGAAGGCAGGTAAGAACCTAGGAAATAATATGCTCTGTGTATACTGAATTCTAGGAAAAGAATTAAATATTACTTCAAAGTGTTGTCACATGATATATCTATTAACCAGAGAATAAATAGCAAAAGTAATACGCTAGTTGAAGCAACTCTAGGGTTCACTGTCATAGGCTGCAGAGTGTGTTGTTATGATCCAAGGAGGAAATGTCCTCATAAAAGAGGGCCTTATGCACTGCCTTAGCCATTGAAATTTTACGCAAAAACCTTCACACAGACAGCAGGAATGCAGCACATTTAATTAAATAGAAGCTTGGAAATTAAGCTGAAAGAGAGTTCCTTCTGAAGTTAAGCTAATAAACTAAATAATAGTTTATTTGAAATGTTTTTATTTTACCTGTTTTGTCTCCAAGTATACTTATATAGCATAAAATATGTTTATTTATATAAAACTCATGGATTCATTTTGTTAATGAAGAAGCCAATGGCAAATGTGCATGCAATATTGTGCACATTTGTTCCAGTTGGTATTGTGGAGAGATTCCAGGACTGGAATATGTCTCAGTTCTGCCCCATGTTGCCACTGCTTATTCAGTTAAATGAACTAATGCTCCATGGACATTTACACAGAGACTGCCATGTAAAAATTCATGGTAAACTGCTACTAAATCTCTTCTGTTATGAGGCAGGTAATAGGATTAGTCTTACTTTACATATAAAAGCTGAGATTTGAGTTTTAAACTAGTGAAGTGTGACACTAGGTAGATTCCCCCTCGACCCTGCTTCCTTAGCTATGTTGACCTTAAAAATAAAACAGCCAGTTATTTCATAAGCAAAATGGGTTTATTTTAGAATAGCAGAGGAATTGCAATTTGGGACATGCAAGCTTTGGCAAACTATAGCTAAGTCCTGAGATCAGAAGAGATGAATGTTACTTTATAGAGAAAATGAGGGAGGGGCTGCTTTGAAGGAAAGAGAGAGTTCAGGATGGTCACAATTTTTGAAGGAAAGAGAGAGTTCAGGATGGTCACAATTTTTGAAGGAAAGAGAGAGTTCAGGTGGTGAGTTGGGGTATTTTCTTATGGGCTGAGCTTGTTGCTGGGCAAGGAGCAATTCCCTGTTGGGAATCAAGGCATGTCTCTTCCTGTTCAGGTGTGCAATTGAGGATGAGAGGTAGGGCATGGGAGCTCCCCTTTCTGACTTCCTAACCCCATTTTAAATGAGGTTCCTTTATTCAGTTTTACAGCTGCATAAATAAGATAGTATTAAAGCCCTTATTTCCTCAGGTTATACCATCCTTTGGACTTGTCAGATCTTGGGGAACAATTGCAATGATGTTTAGAGCTCCAAGCCCCCTCCTGGAGTTGTCGGAGACTCGTAGCCCATCCACCTCTTTTCCTTCTCTTTCTGTGTTTATGCACTGTCTTTTAATTTACAACTTCAGATGTGGACCTTCACAACTCTTCTTGTATTTCCACTGGGGGCCCTTTCTTTTATGCTTTTGTGCTTTTATTGAATTTCTTGCAGTTGGTGAGATTGAAGGGAGTCTTCATTTCATAATCAGCAATTCTCATTTTTTTTCTAGGCCTTTAAAAGATAGCCATCTGTTTTGGGTATACAGCTTCTTTGGGCCAAGGACTGTGATATCTGAGGGAGGTATCATATAGTTCACAGATAGATGCATACTTGCTGATCATTGTATATAGTTACTAATTGTTTTGATAGGCACATGTATTTCTTCTCTTTTTTAAAAGATTTAGGTCCATACAATAAAAAGTATGAATCTTTTTGTGCAGCTTGATGAATTTTGACATGTGTATACACTCATGTAACCCTCACCCAGATCAAGGATATAAAATAATCTCAGTAATTTTTTTTCCCCTTCACCATCAACAGGCACATGCATTCACCATGTCCTTGCTCTTCTTTCCTTCTCTCTCACATCACATTATTCACACCTGAAAGTACAACTTTAAAAATTTCCTTTAGTGAAATTTTTCACTAAAAATTTGTTGGTGGAAAATTCTGCTTTCATTTGTCTAAAACAGTCTTTATTGTCCTCCTTCTTAAGGCTACTTATGGTCTGTATAGAGCCACACTGGCAGTGATATTTTTCTAGAATACTGACATCATTTAATTGCCTTCTGGTTTCCCTTACTGCTGTTGAGAAGATAGCTGTCAGACTAAATCTTTTGAAATTAATTTGTCTTTGCTCTTGGATGATTTAAATATTTTTTTTGTCTTTGGTCTAGTGTTTTGTTTTAATATATTTAGTTGTGAATTTGTTGTTTTTATTTATCTTCTTGGACTACATTGGGCTGTTTTTTATGTTGGTGTATTATATTATTTTGGAAAATTATCACCCATGCCTTCTTCACATACCACCTCTGCTCCATTTCTTTTCTTTTTTTTTATTTTGGTATCATTAATCTACAATTACATGAGCAACATTATGGTTACTAGACTACTCCCATTATCAAGTTCCCATACCCCTTTGCAGTCACTATCCATCCGGGTAGTAAGATGCTATAGAATCACTACTTGTCTTCTCTGTGTTGTACAGCCTTCCCCTTGCCCCCCCCACATTATGTCTGCTAATAGTAATGCCCCTTTTTCCCCCTTATCCCTCCCTTCCCACCCGTCCTCCCCAGTCCCTTTCCTTTTGGTAACTGTTAGTCCATTCTTGGGTTCTGTGAGTCTGTTGCTGTTTTGTTCCTTCAGTTTTTTTCTTTGTTCTTATACTCCACATATAAGTGAAATCATTTGATACTTGTCTTTTTCTGCCTGGTTTATTTTACTGAGCATAATACCCTCTAGCTCCATCCATGTTGTTGCAAATGGTAAAATTTTCTTTTCTTCTTATGGCTGAATAATATCCCATTGTGTATATGTACCACATCTTCTTTATCCATTCATCTACTGATGGACACTTAGGTTGCTTCCATTTTTGGCTATTGTAAATAGTGCTGCAATAAACTTAGGGGTGCATAGGTCTTTTTCAAACTGTGCTGCTGCATTTTTAGGGTAAATTTAAACCACAATGAGATATCACCTCACACCAGTTAGGATGGCCACCATCCAAAAGACAAGGAACAACAAATGCTGGTGAGTATGTGGAGAAAGGGGAACCCTCGTACACTGTTGGTGGGAATGTAAATTAGTCCAACCATTGTGGAAAGCAATACAGAAGTCCCTCAAACAATTAAAAATAAAAATACCATTTGACCCAGGAATTCTACTCCTAGCAATTTACCCGAAGAAAACAAGATCCCTGATTCAAAAAGACATATGCACCCCTATGTTTATCGCAGCACTATTTACAATAGCCAAGATAAGGAAACAACCTAAGTGTCCATCAGTAGATGAATGGATAAAGAAGAGGCGGTACATATACACAGTGGAATATTATTCAGCCACAAGAAGGAAACAAATCCTACCATTTGCAACAACGTGGGTGGAGCTAGAGGGTATTATGCTCAGTGAAATAAGCCAGGCAGAGAAAGACAAGTATCAAATGATTTCACTCATTTGTGGAGTATAACAACAAAGCAAAACTGAAGGAACAAAACACAGGAGACTCACAGACTCCGAGAAGGGGCTAGCTGTTACCAAAGGGAAGGGTTTGGGGAGCGTGGGTAGGGACGCAAGGAGAAGGGGATGGAATTACGATTAGCACACATAATGTAGGTGGGTCATGGGGAAGGCAGTATAGCATGGAGAAGACAAGAAGTGACTCTATAGCATCTTACTACACTGATGGACAGTGACTGCAACGGGGTGTGTGTGTGTGGGACTTAATAATATGGGTGAATGTAGTAACCACAGTGTTACTCATGTGACTCATTCATAACATTGTATATCAATGATACATTAATAAAAAAAAGATTAAGTATCTGTTCATGGATCCAATCAACCACCTCTGTAAAGTCATGAATAGAGGTGGGGTTATCCAGGATCTATGGTGTTCCCTCTTGTTTCATGGTGTGGTGTTCTGTGACACACACCGGTGAATCACAAGGTTTGGAGAATGTTATATCAGTAGGAACACTGCCAGCTTGGACTCAAAGGAGCAGATGCTGGACTAAGTGAAAGAAGTCTTTTGGACTTAACAAAATCCTACAGGCAGAAAATGGGCTAATAGAGCATCTCAGCTGTAAACATGTCTTACCTTCAAGAAACAGGAAGAATGACTACAGAAACAAGCTTTTGGCCCAGAAAGCAGGGCCATCGGCTCGGAGGTGGTGGCCAGGGAAGCCGTGGTCCTGAGGTCTGTGCAGCTGTGAGACACAGAGGATTATCTTTAGGCCTTGAAACCTGGTAGAATTTGCCCGGATGGATTACAAATTTGCTGAGGATGAATGGCCCTTTTATTTCTTTCATTTTCTCCTTTTTGGAATGGGAATGTTCATAACTATTATCCTGTGCCTGTCCTACTATTGTTTTTTGATTTCCTCACTTCATAGGCCCACAGATGGAGATTTTTCCTCTGGATGGCTCATACCCATTATCTTACTTAGATGATTCAAATGATAATATTTGGGACATTTGAGTTGATGACATTTAGATGAGATTTCCAGTTTAAAGTTGTTGCTGTAATGAGTGGAGGCTTTGGATGTTGGGATGGGGTGAATGTATTTGCATGTGGGAATTATGTAAATCTTTAGGGATCGGAGGACAGGCCGCAGGGGGTTGAATGAACCCCCATACAGATATGTCCATGTCCTAATCCCTGGAACCTGTGAGTGTTACTTTATTTGGGAAAAGATCTTGCCTATTAAGTTAGGTTCTTGAAGTGAGATCATCCTGGATTATCCAAATGGGCCCTAAATCCAATGACAAGCATCCTAATAAGAGACAGACAGAGGACAGACAGAGGAGCGGCAGGCAATGTGACCATGGTGGCAGAGACTGGAGAGATGTGGCCCCAGCCAAGGAATGCCTAGATTCATCAGAAGCTGCGAGATAAAAGGGTGAATCATCCCCTGGAGCCTTTGGAGGGAGGTTGTCCCTACTGGTACCTTGCTTTTGGACTTCTGGTCCTGAGAACTTTAAGAGAATGAATTTCTGTGGTTCTGTGTTTGTTGGTTATAGAAGCCACAGGAAAGTAGTACAGATTTTGGTACATTTTGCTAAGTCAGAGTAGCCAGTTACAAAAGACTGTATACTGTATGCTTCCATTTATATGACATGTCCAGAACAGACAAATCTATGGAAATAGAAAATAAATTAGTGGTTGCCAGGGGTTGGGGAAGGGGGATGGGGGTGACTGCTAATGAATATGGGGTTTCCTTTTGGGATAGTGTTGATGTTGGTACAATTCTGTGAATATACTAAAAACCATTGAATTTTACACTTGAAATAGCTTAATTTTGTGTTATTTGAATTACATTTCAATAAAACCAATATAAAAAATTTAACATTATTAGGTTTTCTTAACTTGATGATTTTATATTTGTATCTCTTTTACTGGAAATTTTTTTCAAATAATAAAATTTGTTTACTTGGTCTTAGTAGATACATAAAAGGGTTTCAAAATTACAATATCCAGTAATAACTGTTGTCAGCAGCTGTATCTGGGGAGGTCTCTACCTGCACACTAGGTGAAACCTCAACCTTGATGGGGGAGGTTCCTAACTCTGAATGAGAAAGAATTCTCAGGCAGGTGGGATGAGTGTAGGGAGGGAAGTCATTCATTAAAGCAAGAGTAGCAGGGAATGGCAGCTGCCTTGCAGGAAGCAGAGAGCAAGGAAGAGCAGAGGAAGCTCACTGAACACTTGCTGGGCATAGGCAAATCCTTTGCCTACTCCTAAAGCCAGGGTCACCTGCCATCCACTGTCTGCTTGACTCTGCATGGCATGGGAACTAAGCCCTGACCACCCCAGGATTTGGCGAAGTCACAGAGCACTGGATGGAGTGAGATTATGTTCAGAGAACTTCCCAGAGGCAAAGAAAGGAGATTTTCAGGCAGGCTACTAAAGAGCATAAGCACATGGCTGTAGTTCTGTCCAGGTCACCCAGGCAATGGGAACTTGCAAGCTCAAATCAGAGATTTTAGTAGCGCCTCCCTACTTGTTTGGAGTAGAACAGAGACAAAGTGAGGACTTGTGCTTAAGGAAAATAGAATCAAATAACAAAGTAACAAAGATGCTTGCCACTGGAAGAGCACAGAGACAAGATGCAATAAGTTGAGCAGTGAGACGTCTTTATTTAAGGCAAAAAGTACACACTTGAAGAAAAGGGAGTGCAGTCAACCTCAGAAAGGAGGTGCACTTAAGGGCTCAGGATTCTGTTTTTTAAGGCTTTCAATAATGGGGCAAAGGGTGGAGGCGATGGTGGTAAGTAGGCTTGATATGTGGTCCCATGATGTCTGCCTCTGGCGAGAGACATTTTGTCACCATCCATAGTCAGTCCTCTAGATATTCTGTAAGATAAACTTAACACAAGGAATTCATTGATCCCATTCTTCTCCAAGAAAGTAGTTACCCTTAAGGACTAGGAATGTATCAGCTAAGACTGGTTGCCTTGCCTTATGATAGGTTGTTGGCTGATTACCAAGGAATATGTTAGGAATCTTATCTTATCTCCTGACTCCCTGGCTTTTAAAATGGAATCTTAGCCTTAGGATGGTGTCCCTCCTGTTCTTACTATACTGTTTCTATCTTGGCATTTTTCATCAAAGGAAGGAAAAGTTAACCATGATGCTTGTACCATGTCCCTGCCCTAACCTCATCACCATATTATTACATTGATAAAAAAAACTAAATGTATTTCAAGGATTTTTTTTGGTGGTTCTTTTAGTACTTACACTATATATCCCAATAAGAAATGTATAGTCCAAAAGTCTGTTCAAAAGTCACTTGAAAGTAAGTTTTGCTTTGTATCAGTATGGTACTCATTTGATATAGAATTATGTCTGTTTCTGTTTTTTCTCAGCTTTGGGATTGCATTCCCTTTCTAAATTTAATTTAATATATTTATTGAACATTTAAAACATTTACATGGGTTAAAAGTCAAAACTATAGAAATAGGTATATTCAGGTAAGTCTTGCTCCACCGCATCATTTCTCTTCCTGTTTCCTCCTTTCTACTTCTCTATGCTAACTCTATTAGTGTTCATTTCTGGTTTACCTTTCCAAAGTTTCTGAAGAAATAAGATAGATAAACAAATATACACACATGTGTATATGGGTGTATATATATATATATATATATATATATATATATGTGATAGGGTATCTTTCTGTGACCTTCCTTACCCAGAAGGACTCAGGAGACACGGGCCCAAGCAAGAGACTTTATTATCTGAAGGAGAAAGTGGCTGCCCCAGAGGGGGGTGGGGGGAGAGAGAGAGAGAGAGCAGGGAGAGCAGAGGGACAGAGAGAGAGACAGAGAGACACAGACAGAGAGAGGGCAGCAGCGTGGTGCCTTTTATTGTGGCGGATCCTCTGGGCCTGTTGCCTTGGGGGAGGGTCGGGATGTTTAGAGATAAGGTGGGGCAAACCCAGTCAAGCCCCAGGCAAGCCCAGGCATAATTCTCACCGGCTTATGTGCTTGGGACCATGGGGCAAAAGGAGGGTAAATTATATATTCTTACGATATGTATTTTTAAAAATTTATCTCCTTCCTGATATAAAAGGTAGCATTTTATATATATTGCTGTGCATTTTTTTCCTGCTTAATATATACTGGAAATCACTCAAACTGCTCCTTATCAGTACATAGAAATCTGACTTATTTTTTTCCGTGACTATATATACTTCATTGTATGGGTAGTTTATTCAATCATTTCCTTATTGGTAAATATTTGGGTTTTTTCCAATCTTCTGTTTTTAGAAATAGTTCTGCAATGACTAAGCCTGTGAGCATGATGTTCAGTATTTCTTTCTCTTCAGGGTAGGTTCCTAGAAGTGAGATTGCTGGTTCTAACGGTAAATGCATGTGTGTTTACTCCACCAGCAACATATGAGGGTGTGTTTCCTCACAGCATCACCAGCCAAATGCATTGTCAAAGCTTTTGGATTTTGGCCAATCTGATATGTGAGAAATTATATCTCAGTGCAGTTTTAGTTTACATTTCTCTTATTATGAGTTAACATCAAGCATCTTTTTTTGTGTGTTAACAAGCAAATGACCTTTTTCTGAGAACTGTTCTTTAAACTTTTTTTTCTATAGGGATTTTGGTCTCTTCTTTGTTTCTCAAATTTTAAGATCTTTTTTTATATTAGTTCTTTGTGATGTAAGTTATAAATATTTTCTTACAGATTATCATTTGTCTTTGGTGTTCCACTTTTGAAATGGCAAAAATTATTTAGCAACAGAGTCAAAGAAAAAAGCCTTTTATCCTATGGTCTCAGCATACCTTTTTATTTTGCAGATTCCCTCCTATGTATGTCCATATTCATGTTTAGATACTATCAATTTTAATTACTGGCTACCTCTTTTGTATTCTGCTTTTGTCACTTAAAATTAGGGGATAAATGACTGGGATGCACCACATTCTAACCCATTAGCTTGTTAATATAGGGTAATTTCTTAAAAAGGAATCAGCAAGCTTCGGCATCTGTAGCCCTGATTCACTTCCAGACCTCCCAAGGGGTCACTGGAAGTTGTTTGCAGGCGGGAGTCAGATGCTTCCCAGCATCTGGAACACTAAGTTAGGTTGGGGGAAAACAATGACCGTATGCTAGAGGTCCTTTTGGAGTTTTGAGACTAGTTAATTCCATGGCTTTTATGCCTCCTCAGCCACCACCCGTAGTGCTAGTGCTGGGAAAACTGCCCTCCCCTGCCCTCTCATTTCAATCAGGCACCCAGCCATCAGTCTTTCTCTCTCTCCTTCCCTCCCTCTTTCCCTGTCTCTGCCTCTCTCCCTCTTTCCTCTTCTTTCCCTCCTCTCCCCTTTGAATCACTTGCTTTTTATACTCAGTATCATATTTACAGTTAACAGTGTAGAGATGATTTACTCAGTGTCTAAATTAGTCCAGTAGAATTTTTACTAATGGGGGTGGAGGAAGTTAATGCTACCTCCCTCCCCAAGTCTTGATTTAAATATTTTTCTTTGGCATGTGCCAGGTGATCAGATTCATAATTCTAAATAAATAAAAAGCACTATTTTATGATCATTTAAAAAAAGGCTTAATGTTCTTTTTGACATAACAAACATCTTGGGCATCTAAATAATCTGCAGAAAATACACTGAATTTATTTTATTTCTTGTTTTTGGAAAGATAGTTACATAATGAGTATAACCACATCTCAGTTTGAGTGCATTTCTGATAGCCCTAGTTTTCCTCCTTGTTAAATAGGAGAATATATTTTTATGTTGGGGAGTTTTATAAAGATAGCAAAATAGGATACACCCCTTTTCCTTAGATCTTTATTTCTTCTTTGATCTCAATATTTCAGAAGAACTTTTAAAGCTATGATACTGGTGACAGTGAGGCCTTATATCAAACCATCATGTTGTACATCTTAAATATATACATTTTAAGTTTGTTAATTACAACTCAATAAAGCTGGAAGAAATTTTTAAAAATTGGATTTGGGCCAATCTGATGCAAGACATGAAACCTCAATGCAGTTTTAATTTACATTTTTCTTTTTATGAGTTAAGGTCAATTGAATAAAATACATATATAGACCAAAAAGAAACCCCTCAAAAACCCCAAACAGTGGGATCTTGTATCTGTACAGCATGGTATTGTCCACAAATGTTTTTGTATATATCATTTTGCTGGACTCTGGCCAGTTATTTCTCTGATAGTAGTTTAGTTAACAGAACTTGTTAAACTATTTAGAAACCCGAAGAACTTATCTAAAGTCTTTGCAAAACTTAAAAAAATTTTTCCCCAGCTTTATTGAAATATAACTGATATACAACATTGTGTAAATTTAAGGTGAACAATGCTATGATTATATATATCTCTCAAAATGATTACCACAATAAGATTATACCACAAAACACAGCCATCACCTCATATAGTCATCATTTTGTTTTTAGTGTATGGTGAGAACAATTAAGATGTACTCAATTAACAGCTTCCAAGTATACAATATAGTATTGATAATGCTATACATTAGATGACTTGCTCATTTTATACCTGGAAGTCTGTACCCTCTGACCACCTTCACCCATCTCCCCCACCTGCTGCAACCATGAATCTACTTTGTTTTTTTTAGATTCCACATACAAGTGAGATTATATAGTATTTTCCTTCTGACTTAATTCACTTAGCATAATGCCCTCAAGATCCATCCATGTTGCAAATGGCAGGAGTTCTTTCCTTTTTTATGGATGCATAGTGCTCTACTGTATATGTGTGTGTGTTTGTTTAGTATCTTTCTCTGTAAAGTAGAGAGACATAGACAGAGAAAGTTGTATGGCAGTTGTATCTCAGTAAAGCGGTAAAACAACTTTAAAGTTTCACAAAGACTTTAGATAAGTTCTACATATATGTATGTATATGTACAACATCCATTCTTTATCCATTCATCTGTCAATGGGGGCACAGATAGCTATTTCAGATAATGACTTCATTTCCTTTGGATATATTTGCAGAAGTGGGATTGCTGGATCTTATGGTATTTCTATTCTTAATTTTTTGAGGAATCTCCTCCAAACTGTTCTCCATAGTGGCTGTACCAGCTTATATTCCCAAAAACAGTGCATGAGAGTTCCCTTTTCTCCATATCCTTGCCAGCACTTGCTATCTCTTGTTTTCTTTTTTAAATTCTTTTATTTTAAATTGAGATATAACTGACATAAAACATTTTATTAGTTTCAGGTGTACAAAATAATGATTCACTACATGCATTTATTGTGAAATGATTACCACCATAAGTCTAGTTAACATCATTCATCATATCTTTTGTCCTTTTGATGATAACCATTCTCACAGGTAGGAGGTAATAACTCATTGTGACTGTATTTGCATTTCCCTGATGATTAGTCATGTTGAGCAGCTTTCATGTACCTGTTGGCCATCTGTATGTCTTCTTTAGAAAAATGTGTATTCAGGTCCTTTGTCCATTTTATTCCTTCGCTATTGAGTTATATGGATTTTTATATATTTTGGATATGGTCACCCTATCAGACATAGTTTGCAAATATTCTCTCCCATTCCTTAGCCTGCCTGGTCATCTTAATTGTTTCTTTTGTGCAGATGCTATTTGGTTTGATTCAATCCCATTTGTTTATTTTTGCTTTTGTTGCTTGGGTTTTTGGTGACATAGCCAAAAATATCACTTGTGAGACCAATGTCAAGGAGCTTTTCCCCTGTGTTTTCTAATAGGATTTTGCATCTTCAGGTCCTACATTTAAGTCTCTCATCCATTTTGAGTTAATTTTCATGAATGGTGTACTGAGGGTCCAGTTTCATTTTTTGCATATGAACATCCAGTTTTCCCATCATCATTTTTTCAAGCGACTATTTTTTCCCCACTGAGTATTCCTGGTTCCCTTGTCAAATATTAGCTGACTATATATGAAAACTTTAAACTTTCATTTGAAATCTTCTTGACCCATTTCTGTGGTTGCAGGCACTAAAGATAACAGCAAAATTGTGTATATTGTTTTTTTTTTAATTCTTACAGTTTATCCATATGTTCAAATGTTGAGGAACCATTTTACATATGGACTTAAACACTTGTAAAATCTTTTCATAAGTTTCCTTTTCACTGTGTAAAGTGTTAATTGGGAGATTACTATAATAATCTAGTAACCATAATCATTACTCTGAAAAATCACTGAAGAAATTTTTTTTAACTTTCTATAGTGTTCTTAATTAAAATGAGGAGTAAATCATGTGGGGTATTTTTATCTTACTGAAGTTTTATTCATTTGTATCATTAAAAAGCTTTGTTTAAAAAAGTGGGATTAGTCTACTTGCCAGTTTGTTAAACTATGGTTTTACTTTTGTCTGTGCTGTATGAACCGCTGAGTGTGATTTTTATAATCTAAATGTAGTATATTTTTTTCATTGATGCTCTTGCCTGAGGCTTTCTCTTCCCTGTTATGACCAGTATATTAACAACATTCTATTTTTGTCTCTGCAGACTGCACTAAGAGTAGATGAAGAATGGAAAATAGGGCTCCTTTGTTTGGGGCTGCTTAGTAGCTATCATGAGTATATAGTTTCTGGAACTAGACAGGGCCAAAGGGCACCGTTAGCCCTTTAAAAGCAGCCGGCAGAGATCATTTTCCTTTGTTGTGAGATCGTGACATTGTCTCCTCACATGATTCAAAAACTGATCCTCACAGCTGCCAGGACAGTCCACCTGCCACAGAAAAATGATTTTGAGACTGTGCATGACTCCATTGCTTCTTGTGCAGTGTAACCAGCTCTCGCTCTCCCATGCTAATGAATGTTACCTGATAATCCCCCGGGGTCCATTTTAGCCACTACTTTCAGCCTTTCCTTCATCAATTCTCTTATGAAAACTGCTCACAAGAGTGGGCATGATGAATGAAGTTGAGTTTAATTTTTTTCATTTACTCTGCCCTTAGTCCTAACTGCCAAATTCAAAGGATGTTTTCCCATGTTTTCATAAGTGCTTCCTACCCTCATGTTTAAAAGCACAATGAGTTTCTTTCAAAAGCCTCCTCCTCTCCGCTCTGGTCTTTTAGGACTTGTTAATCAATTAATTTACAATTTTATTCTACTGGTGGCTGCAGCATCTACTTTATCAATGTCTCCTTGATCAACATCTTTATGGTTGAAAATTCCAGGGATTCCTTAATCTCCTTACTGTTCTGCAGGAGTTTGCAAAATGGGATCCGTTGCCATGGATTCAGCAACTGTTTATGCCAATCAGATCTGCTTGCCTGCACCTTTCTCCCACTCCATTCTTCCTGATGTGGGCTGAGCTCCTCGTCACCTCACCCAGGACCTCCGTGCTGTCTCCTTGTAGTCCAGGCCATAGACTGTGGTACCCCATTCAGAGCTCTCCTGGTTCTACTCTGTGCACTCAGCCATTCCCTTCTCAAATTAGTCTTTCCCATCACTGCATCTCATTTCCTTAGGACCTTACTCTTTCAAGGGCTAAAGCAATTCCTCACCATGTTGGCAGTTAGCCTCTGTATGCCAGTTCCAGGAGGGCAGCCACGTTCTCTACACCTTAGACATTCAATGCCTGGTTCCTCCTCTGCCCAGTTAGGTCCCTGGTCTCTTTCTCCCATCTTGCTTCTCCCAGACCAATTTAATTATTATTTGCTAATTTATGTTCAGCCAGCATCAGACTTCTATACTGATTTCACTTTGTCTCTCCTGGGGTCCCTGTGACTTCCTGTCAACAGGCTTTATTTGGCTGCTCACTAGGGGGAGCAACGATAGTTCTGGCATATCTTGTTTGTTTCCTATTCACTGCTATACTTGGCTGAGTCTGCCATGATTTGGGAAGTTTTTGATGTTAATCTGAGAAATTAATATTCAGGCCATCCTCCTCCTTCTCCTGCTCAGCATCTTTGTTGCTCAGGTCTTCCAGGATTCATATGTCATGGGTTATATTAAGATGGCACAGTAGCTGTTGTCCACTGGTATTAGGACTATTCCTCCTCTGAGTTCACACTTGGCCTTAGAATTGTCCTAACTCAGTGCTCAAGTCAGCCTCTAAAATTTCAGTGAAGTAGAGATGAAATGTATGAGGTATCTCTGACTTATGTGGCCCATCTTCTAGGAATGTTGGTGACAATATGAGTGGAAACTCAGGAACATTAGCAAGTTGATCACACAAATATTTCTGACCAGAAAGCACTTTCATCACTTCTCAGGCTTCCTGAATCTGGATATTTTATTTATCTCATGAATAGAACTGACCCACCATTTAAGAAATGCTACTTTATTTATTTTTATTTTGCATTAAAGTATCATAGATATACAATCTTATGTTGGTTTCAAATACACAACACAATGGTTCAACATTTACCCATATTATCAAGTACTCACTCCCTCCAGTGAGGTCACTGTCCATCAATATAGTAAGGATGTTACAGAATCATTAACTATATTCTCCATGCTGTACTGCTATCCCTGTGAACAGCCTATATTGTGATTGCCAATTATTATGCCCAGCAATGCTACTTTATTAACAGCCTTTGTTCTACATTAGATTTATAGCTTATGCTGGTATCAATTTTTTTTAAGTAAAGGGATGTGTGATATAATTTATTTCATACATTTAGCTGAATTCAAACACACAAACTTTGTACCACACCACCATTCTCACTGCTCCATCCCCATTTTTTTTCTTTATAATATGTCCCAGAAATGCAAGCCAAATAGTTACAAAAATGTAGTTTATTTGTTTCACTGATGGGAAAAATTTGGCTTAGTTGGACTTCCTAAAAAGATGATTTGGTATATCTGAAAGCATGATCGCCATCCTTTAAAAACAATTTAGAGATGCAAAGAGTAATCTGACTACAGAAGATTTTTTACCTAATGTTGTCTTTAGAATCCAACCCCATTCTACTGTGTTGTACTTATTCTTAAGACCTGAGTTAGACACAGACATACAAATGAATCAGATGCAATCTTTGTTCTCCAGGAGCTTTCATTCTAAGAAGAATAAATGGACTTCAAGCAAATGAGAAAATAAGGCATCCTGCAAAGTGTGTACAGGCAGCCCTCAGATATATTGTAGGTTCAGTTCCAGACCACTGCAGTAAAGTGAATATCACAATAAAGCATGTCAAATGAATTTTTTTCCCCCATTGCATTTAAGTCATATTTCTACTATCGTGGAGTTTATTAAGTGTTCAATAGCATTTTGTCTAAAAAAGCAATGTACATACATAAATTTAAAAATACTGCTAAAAGATGCTAACCATCATCTGAACTTTTGGCAAGTCATAGTCATTTTGCTGGTGCAGGGTCTTGACTCAGTGTTGATGGCTACTGACTGATCAGGCTGATGGTTGCTGAAAGTTGGGGTGGCTGTGGCAGTTTATAAGACATAATAAGACAACAGTGAAGTTTGACACCTCAATTGACTTTCATGAACAATTTCTCTGTAGCATGAGGTGCTGTTCAGTAGCATTGTACCCCACAATAGAACTTCTTTCAAAGTTGGAGTTAGTCCTTTCAAACCTGGCTGCTGCTTTATCAGGTAAGTTTATGTAATATCCTAAATCCTTTGCTTACATTTCAACAGTCTTCACAGCATCTTCACCAAGAGTAGATTCCTTCTGAAGAAACCACTTTCTTTGCTCATCCATAAGAACCAACTCCTTACCCTTAAAGTTTGATAATGAGATGACAGCAATTCAGTCACATCTTGAGAGACTCTAATTCCAGTTCTCTTGTTATTTCTACCACACCTGCGGTTACTTCCTCCACTTGAAGACTTGAACTGCTCAGTCATCCCTTACAGTTAGAATCAACTTCTTTCAAACTCTTGTTAATGTTGATGTTTTTATGAATGTTCTTTTCTTTTTAAATTTATTTATTTATTTTTTAAATTTTATTTTGGTATCATTAATCTACAATTACATGAAGGACATTATGTTTACTAGGTCCCCCCCTTCACCAAGTCCCCCCCCACATACCCCTTCACAGTCACTGTCCATCAGCGTGTAAAATGCTGTAAAATCACTACTTGTCTTCTCTGTGTTGCACAGCCCTCCCCGTACCCCCCCACACACTATACATGCTAATTGTAATGCCCCCTTTCTTTTTCCCTGCTGTTATCCCTCCCTTCCCACCCATCCTCCCCAGTCCCTTTCCCTTTGGTAACTGTTAGTCCATTCTTGGCTTCTGTGATTCTGCTGCTGTTTTGTTCCTTCAGTTTTCCTTTGTTCTTATACTCCACAGATGAGTGAAATCATTTGGTACTTGTCGTTCTCCGCCTAGCTTATTTCACTGAGCATAATACCCTCTAGCTCCATCCATGTTGTTGCAAGTGGTAGGATCTGTTTTTTTCTTATGGCTGAGTAGTATTCCATTGTGTATATGTACCACATCTTCTTTATCAGTTCATCTACTGATGGACATTTAGGTTGCTTCCATATCTTGGCTATTGTAAATAGTGCAGTGATAAACATAGGGGTGCATCTGTCTTTTTCAAACTGGAGTGCTGCATGCTTAGGGCAAATTCCTAGAAGAGAAATTCCTGGGTCAAATGGTATTTCTATTTTGAGTTTTTTGAGGGACCTCCATACTGCTTTCCACAATGGTTGAACTAATTTACATTCCCACCAGCAGTATAGGAGGGTTCCCCTGTCTCCACAACCTCACCAACATTTGTTGTTGTTTGTCTTTTGGATGGTAGCCATCCTTACAGGTGTGAGGTGATATCTCATTGTGGTTTCAATTTGCATTTATCTGATGACAAGTGATGTGGAGCATCTTTTCATGTGTCTGTTGGCCATCTGAATTTCTTCTTTAGAGAACTGTCTATTCAGCTCCGCTGCCCATTTTTTAATTGGATTATTTGCTTTTTGTTTGTTGAGGGGTATGAGCTCTTTATATATTTTGGATGTCAACCCTTTATTGGATATGTCATTTATGAATATATTCTCCCATACTGTAGGATATCTTTCTGTTCTATTGATGGTGTCCTTTGCTGTACAGAAGCTTTTCAGCTTGATACAGTGCCACTTGTTCATTTTTGCTTTTGTTTCCCTTGCCTGGGGAGATATGTTCAAGAAGAGGTCACTCATGTTTATGTATAAGAGATGTTTGCCTATGTTTTTTTCTAAGAGTTTTATGGTTTCATGACTTACTTTCAAGTCTTTGATCTATTTTGAATTTACTTTTGTGTATGGGGTTAGACAGTGATCCAGTTTCATTCTCTTACATGTAGCTGTCCAGTTTTGCCAGCACCATTTGTTGAAGAGACTGTCATTTCCCCATTGTATGTCCATGGCTCCTTTATTGAATATTAATTGACCATATATATTTGGGTTAATGTTTAGAGTCTCTATTCTGTTCCACTGGTCTGTGGCTCTGTTCTTGTCCCAGTACCAAATTGTCTTGATTACTGTGGCTTTGTAGTAGAACTTGAAGTTAGGGAGTGAGATCCCCCCGAGGTTATTCTTCCTTCGCAGGATTGCTTTAGCTATTCGGGGTCTTTAGTGTTTCCATATGAATTTTTGAACTATTTGTTCCAGTTCTTGAAGAATGCTGTTGGTAATTTGATAGGGATTGCATCGAATCTGTATATTGTTTTGGGCAGGATGGCCATTTTGACAATATTAACTCTTCCTAGCCAGGAGCATGGGATGAGTTTCCATTTGTTAGTGACCTCTTTAATTTCTCTTAAGAGTTTCTTATAGTTTTCAGGGTATAGGTCTTTCACTTCCTTGGTTAGGTTTATTCCTAGGTATTTTATTCTTTTTGATGCAATTGTGAATAGAATTGTTTTCCTGATTTCTCTTTCTATTAGTTCATTGTTATTGTATAGGAAAGCCACAGATTTCTGTGTGTTAATTTTGTATCCTGCAATGTTGCTGAATTCTGATATTAGTTCTAATAGTTTTGGAGTGGATTCTTTAGGGTTTTTTATGTATAATATCATGTCATCTGTAAATAGTGACAGTTTAACTACTTTACCAATCTGGATTCCTTGTATTTCTTTGTTTTGTCTGATTGCCGTGGCTAGGACCTCCAGTACTATGCTGAATAACAGCAGGGATAGTGGGCATCCCTGTCTTGTTCCCCATCACAGAGGAAAGGCTTTCAGCTTCTCGCTGTTCAGTATGATGTTAGCTGTGGTTTATCATATATGGCCTTTATTATGTTGAGGTACTTGCCCTCTATACCCATTTTGTTGAGAGTTTTTATCATGAATGGATGTTGAACTTTGTCAAATGCTTTTTCAGCATCTATGGAGATGATCATGTGGTTTTTGTCCTTCTTTTTGTTGATGTGGTGGATGATGTTGATGGATTTTCAAATGTTGTACCATCCTTGCATCCCTGGGATGAATCCCACTTGCTCATGGTGTATGATCCTTTTGATGTATTTTTGAATTCGGTTTGCTAATATTTTGTTGAGTATTTTTGCATCTACGTTCATCAGGGATATTGGTCTGTAGTTTTCTTTTTTGGTGGGGTCTTTGCCTGGTTTTGGTATTAGGGTGATGTTGGCTTCATAGAATGAGTTTGGGAGTACTCCCTTCTCTTCTATTTTTTGGAAAACTTTAAGGAGAATGGGTATTATGTCTTCTCTGTACGTCTGATAAAATTCTGAGGTAAATCCATCTGGCCCGGGGTTTTTTTTCTTGGTAGTTTTTTGATTACCGCTTCAATTTCATTGCTGGTAATTGGTCTGTTTAGATTTTCTGTGTCTTTCTGGGTCAGTCTTGGAAGGTTGTATTTTTCTTGGAAGTTGTCCATTTCTGCTAGGTTTTCCAGCTTGTTAGCATATAGGTTTTCATAGTATTCTCTAATAATTCTTTGTATTTCTGTTGGGTCCGTTGTGATTTTTTCTTTCTCGTTTCTGATTCTGTTGATGTGTGTTGATTCTTTTTCTCTTAAGAAGTCTGGCTAGAGGCTTATCTATTTTGTTTATTCTCTCAAAGAACCAACTCTTGGTTTCATTGATTTTTTCTATTGTTTTGTTCTTCTCAATTTTATTTATTTCTTCTCTGATCTTTATTATATCCCTCCTTCTGCTGACCTTAGGCCTCATTTGTTCTTCTTTTTCCAGTTTCAATAATTGTGACATTAGACTATTCATTTGGGATTGTTCTTCCTTCTTTAAATATGCCTGAATTGCTATATACTTTCCTCTTAAGACTGCTTTTGTTGCATCCCACAGAAGTTGGTGCTTTGTGTTGTTGTTGTCATTTGTTTCCAAATATTGCTGGACCTCTGGTTTAATTTCGTCATTGATCCATTGATTATTTAGGAGCATGTTGTTAAGCCTCCATATGTTTGTGAGCCTTTTTGCTTTCTTTGTACAATTTATTTCTCGTTTTATACCTTTGTGGTCTGAAAAGTTGGTTGGTAGGATTTCAATCTTTTGGAATTTACTGAGGCTCTTTTTGTGGCCTAGTATGTGGTCTATTCTGGAGAATGTTCCATGTGCACTTGAGAAGAATGTGTATCCTGTTGCTTTTGGATGTAGAGTTCTATAGATGTCTATTAGGTCCATCTGTTCTAGTGTGTTGTTCAGTGCCTCTGTGTCCTTACTTATTTTCTGTCTGGTGGATCTGTCGTTTGGAGGGAGTGGTGTGTTGAAGTCTCCCAGAATGAATGCATTGCATTCTATTTCCTCCTTTAATTCTGTTAGTATTTGTTTCACATATGTTGGTGCTCCTGTATTGGGTGCATATATATTTATAATGGTTAATCCTCTTGTTGGACTGACCCCTTTATCATTATGTAATGTCCTTCTTTATCTCTTGTTACTTTCTTTGTTTTGAAGTCTATTTTGTCTGATACTAGTATTGCAACACCTGCTTTTTTCTCCCTGTTGTTTGCATGAAGTATCTTTTTCCATCCCTTGACTTATAATCTGTGCATGTCTTTGGGTTTGAGGTGAGTCTCTTGTAAGCAGCACATAGATGGGTCTTGCTTTTTTATCCATTCTATTACTCTGTCTTTTGATTGGTGCATTCAGTCCATTTACATTTAGGGTGGTTATTGAAAGTTATGTACTTATTGCCATTGCAGGCTGTAAGTTTGTGGTTACCAAAGGTTCAAGGTTAGCTTCTTTACTATCTTACTGTCTAATTTAACTCACTTATTGAGCTATTATAAACACTGTCTGATGATTCTTTATTTCTCTCCCTTCTTATTCCTCCTCCTCCATTCTTCATATGTTGGGTGTTTTGTTCTGTGCTCTTTTTAGGAGTGTTCCCATCTAGAGCAGTCCCTCTAAGATACCCTGTAGAGGTGGTTTGTGGGAGGCAAATTCCCTCAACTTTTGCTTGTCTGGGAATTGTTCAATCCCTCTTTCATATTTAAATGATAATCGTGCTGGATACAGCATTCTTGGTTCAAGGCCCTTCTGTTTCATTGCATTAAATATATCATGCCATTCTCTTCTGGCCTGTGGTTTCTGTTGAGAAGTCTGATGATAGCCTGATGGATTTTCCTTTGTAGGTGACCTTTTTTCTCTCTCTGGCTGCCTTTAATACTCTTTCCTTGTCTTTGATCTTTGCCATTTTAATTATTATGTGTCTTGGTGTTGCCCTCCTTGGGTCCCTTGTCATGGGAGTTCTGTGTGCTTCTTTGGTCTGAGAGGCCATTTCCTCCCCTAGTTTGGGGAAGTTTTCAGCAATTATTTCTTCAAGGACACTTTCTATTCCTTTTTCTCTCTCTTCTTCTATTACTCCTATGAAGCAAATATTGTTCCATTTGGATTGGTCACACAGTTCTCTAATATTATTTTATTCCTGGAGATCCTTTTATCTCCCTCTGTGTCAGTTTCTCTGTGTTCCTGTTCTCTGTTTTCTAATCCATTAATGGTCTCTTGCATCTCATCCAGTCTGCTTTGAAGTCCTTCCAGAGATTGTTTTATTTCTGTATTCTCCCTCCTTAGTTCTTGCATATTTCTCTGCAAGTCCATCAGCATGGTTATGACTTTTGTTTTGAATTCTTTTTCAGGAAGACTGGTTAAATCTGTCTCCCCAGATTCCTTCTCATGGGAGGATGTGGAAAATCTCTGGGTTAGTCTGGTCTGGATCAAATTTTTTTTGTATTTTCATGTTGATAGATGCAGTGGTATGCTAATGACTTGTCTGTCAGCTGGGAGAGCCAAGACTCTTTCCACTTGCTCCTGGCCTTTCTTTACTGGGACAATGGCGACCCCTAGCAGCTTGTGCTGGGCAGTTGCGCGTAGACTGGGTCTCTGTTTCTTGCCCGGCTGCTATGTAGGAAGCTCCCTTGCTGTGGGCATGGCCAGCCTCATGCTGCTGCTCTGCTATGGCGGGACGCCAGAGGGGGAACTGACGGGGGGCTGTTTATCACTGTGAGTGGTCTCAGAGCTGCTGCCCAGGGGGTTAGGGTGCCTGGAATTCCCTGGGATTCCCAGTCGCTGGGCTAATTGTCCCAGGATGCTTCCATCCAGCTGTGGGTTCCCTGTCCCTTTAAGACTTTCAAACAGCACTTGCTTCTCTTTGTCCCAGGGGTGCTGGCTGCGGGAACCCACTCACAGGTCTTACTGTCCTGTTTCCCTAGTATCCAGCACCCATGCACTGTGTGTTTGCACTCTGTGTACAGATGGCTGGGGCTGGCTATTTTGCAGTGCTGGGCTCCCTCTCCCTCCCCACTCCAACTCCTCTCCTCCTGCCAGGAGCTGGGGTGAGGGGTGCTCGGGTCCCACCGGGCCGGGGCTTATACCTTACCCCCTTTGCCAGGCGCTGGTTTCTCACAGGTGTGATGTAGTCTGGCTGTTGTCCTGTATCTTCTGGTCTCTCTTTTAGGGATAGTTGTATTTGTTGTTTTTGGGAGGAGATTCCCACTGTCCTACTCATGCCGCCATCTTGGCTCTGCCCCTGAATGTTCTTAATGGCATCTCAAATGGTCCTTTCTAGAAGGTTTTCAATTAGTTTTTCCTGGACCCATCAGAGGAATCACTATCTATGGCAGATATAGCTTTATGAAATGTATTTCTTAAATAATAAGACTTTAAAGTCAAGCTTATTTCATGATCCATAGGCCTACAGAATGGATGTTGTGCTTGCAGACATGTAAACAGCATTCATCTCACTGAACATTTCCATTAGAGCTCTTAGGTAACCAAGTGCATTGTCTATGAGCAGTGGTATTTTGAAATGCAATTTGACTCTTGAACAACATGGGTTTAAACTGCATAGGTCTACTTATATATGGATTTTTTTCCAAAAAATACATTGAACATTTTTTGGAGATATGCAACCATTTGAAAACAAATTTCTTTTCTCTAGCTTACTTTGTCATAAGACTACAGCATATAATGTATATATACATATATTATCTCTCTAGCTATATATTTATACGCACACACACACAAATATGTATATAATAGACTGTGTTATCCATAACGCTTCTAGTCAACAGTAGGCTATTAGTAGTTGAGTTTTTGGGGATTCAAAAGTGATATGTGATGCCCACTCTCCCCACTGTTATTTAACATAGTACTGGAGGTCCTAGCCACGGCAATCAGACAAAACAAAAAAGTACAAGGAATCCAGATTGGCAAAGAAGAAGTTAAACTGTCACTATTTGCAGATGACATGATACTGTACATAAAAAACCCTAAAGACTCCACCCCAAAACTACTAGAACTGATATCGGAATACAGCAAAGTTGCAGGATACAAAATCAACACACAGAAATCTGTGGCTTTCCTATATACCAACAATGAACCAACAGAAAGAGAAATCAGGAAAACAACTCCATTCACAATTGCATAAAAAAAAAAAAAACCTAGGAATAAACCTAACCAAAGAAGTGAAAGACTTATATTCTGAAAACTACAAGTCACTCTTAAAAGAAATTAAAGGGGACACTAACAGATGGAAACGCATCCCATGCTCATGGCTAGGAAGAATTAATATCGTCAAAATGGCCATCCTGCCCAAAGCAATATACAGATTTGATGCAATCCCTATGAAACTACCAGCAACATTCTTCAATGAACTGGAACAAATAATTCAAAAATTCATATGGAACCACCAAAGACCCTGAATAGCCAAAGCAATCCTGAGAAAGAAGAATAAAGTAGGGGGGATCTCACTCCCCAACTTCAAGCTCTACTACAAAGCCATAGTAATCAAGACAATTTGGTACTGGCACAAGAACAGAGTCACAGACCAATGGAACAGACTAGACAATCCAGACATTAACCCAGACATATATGGTCAATTAATATTTGATAAAGGAGCCATGGACATACAATGGTAAAATGACAGTCTCTTCAACAGATGGTGCTGGCAAAACTGGACAGCTACATGTAGGAGAATGAAACTGGACCATTGTGTAACCCCATATACAAAAGTAAACTCAAAATGGATCAAAGACCTGAATGTAAGTCATGAAACCATTAAACTCTTGGAAGAAAACATAGGCAAAAACCTCTTAGACATAAACATGAGTGACCTCTTCTTGAACATATCTCCCCGGGCAAGGAAAACAACAGCAAAAATGAACAAGTGGGACTATATTAAGCTGAAAAGCTTCTGTACAGCAAAAGACATCATCAATAGAACAAAAAGGAACCCTACAGTATGGGAGAATATATTTGAAAATGACACATCCGATAAAGGCTTGACGTCCAGAATATATAAAGAGCTCACACGCCTCAACAAACAAAAAACAAATAACCCAATTAAAAAATGGGCAAAGGAACTCCAAAAAAGAAATAAAGATGGCCAACAGACACATGAAAAGATGCTCCACATCGCTAATTATCAGAGAAATGCAAATTAAAACTACAATGAGGTATCACCTCACACCAGTAAGGATGGCTGCTATCCAAAGACAAACAACAACAAATGTTGGCGAGGCTGTGGAGAAAGGGGAACCCTCCTACACTGCTGGTGGGAATGTAAACTTGTTCAACCATTGTGGAAAGCAGTATGGAGGTACATCAAAATGCTCAAAACAGACTTACCATTTGACCCAGGAATTGCACTCCTAGGAATTTACCCTAAGAATGCAGCAATCAAGCATGAGAAAGACCAATGTACCCCTATGTTTATCGCAGCACTATTTACAATAGCCAAGAATTGGAAGCAACCTAAATGTCCATCGATAGATGAATGGATAAAGAAGATGTGGTACATATACACAATGGAATACTACTCAGCCATAAGAAAAGGGCAAATCCAACCATTTGCAGCAACATGGATGGAGCTGGAGGGTATTATGCTCAGTGAAACAAGCCAAGCGGAGAAAGAGAAATACCAAATGATTTCACTCATCTGTGGAATATAAGAACAAAGGAAAAACTGAAGGAACAGAACAGCAACAGAATCACAGAACTCAAGAATGGACTAACAGGTACCAAAGGGAAAGGGACTGGGGAGGTTGGGTGGGTAGGGAGGGATAAGGGGGGGCAGAAAGAGGGGTATTAAGATTAGCATCCATAGCGGGGTGGGAGAAAGGGGAGGGCTGTACAACACAGAGAAGACAAGTAGTGATTCTACAACAGTTTGCTACGCTGATGGACAGTGACTGTAAAGGAGTATATAGGGGGGACTTGGTATAGGGGAGAGCCTAGTAAACAAAGTATTCGTCAAAAAAACCAAAAAACAAAGCAAAAACAAAAACAAAACAAAACAAAACAAAAGTGATATGTGGATTTTTGATTGTACAGGGGGTTGTCAACCCTAACAGCTGCACTGTCAAGGATAAACTATACAAGTATTTCTTTTTCTGAACCGTAGATATCAATAGTGGTCTTAAAATATTCAGTAAATCATGTTGCAAAAGGATGTATTCTCATCCAGGCTTTGTTGTTTCATTTCTAAAGCACAGGCAGAGTAGATTTAGCATCATTCTTAAGGGCCCTATGATTGACTTTAGGTAAATGAGGTTTGGCTTCAACTTAAAATCACCAACTGCATTAACCCCTAAAGAAATAGCCTGTCCTTTGAAGCTTAAAAGCCAAGCATTGACCTCTTCTCTCTAGCTATGATAGTATCAGCTGCATATTCTTTCGATAGAAAGTTGTTTCATCTACCCTGAAAATCCCTTTTTGTTTAGTGTAGCCACCTTCATTCCTTCTTTTAGCTAGATTTTCTGGATAACTTACTGCAGCTTCTCCATCAGCACTTGCTGCTTCACCTTGCATTTTGATGTTATGGAGATGGCTTCTTTCCTTAAACCTCATGAGCCAACTTCTGCTAGCCTCCAACTTTTCTTCTGTAGCTTCCTCACCTCTCCCAGCCTTCAGAGAATTGAAGAGAGTTAAATTCTTTCTCTGGATTAGGTTTTGGTTTAAGGTAATGTTGTGTCTGCTTTGATCTTTCCAGACTACTGAAACTTTCTTCATATTAGCAGTAAGGCTCTTTTATTCTCTTGTCCTTCATGTGTTCACTGGAGCAGCACTTCTGATTTCCTTCAAGAACATTTCCTTTGCATTCACAAAGTGGCTAACTGGTGCAAGAGGCCTAGCTTCTGGACTATCTCAGTCTTAGACATGCCTTCATCTCTAAGCTTAATCATTTTTAACTTTTGATTTGAAGTGAAAGATGTGTGATTCTGCCTTTCACTTGAACACTTAAAGGCCATTGTAGGGTTATTAATTGGTCTTACTTCAATACTGTAATATCTCTGTGAAGTAACTACAGATGTGGTAAAAATAGCAAGAGAACTGGAATTAGAAAGAGAGGGGGAGAGACGGGGGTGTGGCTGGTCAGGGGAGCTGTCAGAACATACAGAGCATTGATTGATTAAGCTTCCCATCTTACATGGGTACAGTTCATGGCACCCCCAAACAATTGCAATAGTAAAATCAAATATCACTGATCACAGGTCACCATAACAAATATAATAGTAATGACAAAGTTTGAAATATTTTGAGAATTAACAAAATGTGACAGACATGAAGCGAGCAAATGCTTGTTGCACAGATAGATTTGTTTGATGCCGTGTTGCCACAAACCTTCAAGTTGAAAAAAACACAGTATCTGTGAAGCTCAATAAAGAGAAGCACAAGAAAACCAGGTATGCTTGAATTATACACATTGGTGGAATGAAAAGGAGTGTTAAGTCTTTGTGGCTGTTTGTAGAGTTGTGGTTTGAAAAGCTTGAGAGAGGTCATGCTGAGTTGGGTCTGAAAGAATGTTAATGGGTTAGTTAAGAAGACAGGGAGAAAGGTAGACAAACATATAGGAGTTTAAGGAACTCTTATAAAGAGTTTAATATGGCTGTGTGGCACAGGAGGTTTCAGCAGGTGGAATAGCAAGGGTTGCTGTCAAAGTAGGAGGAGACTACCAGGTGGACAACTTTATTTTCCTCTGTCAGCAGTGGGAGTCAATGCGTGTGTTTGTGAGTGTACAAAGGGAAGATAGGGGAGTGGGACAAGAAGAAGATCTTATTTTAGAGAAAAATATCTAGTGGTATGGGAAAAGACTGGAGGGTGCACCAGGAGAAGGGAAGGATTCAGAAGTTATTGTGATAATAGGAGAGATTATAAGGACCCAGACTAAGGCATAAGACATAGGACAGGAAAATAAGTGGCAAATAAGACATATTATGAATGCAGAACGGTGTGGGGGTAACAATGTCTGGGTGAGGATAGGGGTTAAGCAAGAATAGAAATCTACCGTAAGCCCTGGGTGACTAGATCAGTGGTGCTGTAGACTGATGTTTCTGTCCCTCCAAATTCATATGTTAAAATCTAACACCCAATGTGATGGTATTAGAAAGTGGGGCCTTTGGGGAGGTGATTAGGTGATGAAGGTGGCACCATCATAAATGGGAGAGTGATTTTAACAAAAGAGACTACAGAGAGCTTCACGTTCCTTCCACCATGTGAGGACACAGTGAAAAGACAGACTTCTATGAACCAGGAATTGTGCTCTCACAAGATGCTGAATTTGCTGGCACCTTGATCTTCATAATTCCAAGCCTCCAGTGAGAAACAAATTTTTGTGTTGATAAGCCACCCAGCTATGGTATTCTTTTACAGCAGTCCAAATGGACAAAGACATTGATTATGTTCCCATTAACTGCAGACTACTATTCACCTTGGAGATATGTCTTAAAAAGTTGCCTTTAGAGAAAATTTTAGAAATAGAATTTTAAACAAATTTAGGCTTTTGTTCACTCAATCTGATAAATATTTATAGATAGTTTATTTCATGTAATAAACACCTAGGTAGATGCAAAATTGAAGTTTTATGATATTATTGTGGTAACAAGGTATACATATATAAGATTCTAAGATAAGATTGTAAAATGAGACAGTATGGAATTAATTATCAAAATGCAGTATATATTAAAATATTTTTAAAATACTTAACAAAATAACAAATACATGTAACAATAAAACAATATAACAAATATAAATGCAACAAATATATTTAACAATAAAGGAACTATTCAAAACCATAAAAAAATACCAACTGTAAAAGAAAAACAAAACAAAACTGTGCCTTCCCAGTGTAGATTCCCAGTAAATACTAAGCCCTAATAATATTAAGGAAATGACAGGCATGTGTTACTTTACAGAATACAATTTTAATGCTGGAAAGGATATTAAAGATCATTCAGATCCAGTGATTCCCAACTCTGAAAATCCAGGGAAGGAAGGATGGTAGTGATTTCTCACTTGAGCACTTAAATGGAAATTGATGTCCTAGAATGTATTAGTGACTCTTGTTATCAAATAATAGGGCTTAAACAAGGCCTGAGAAAAAAATGTAGGACAAACTTTACATGAAGCTATGGAAACAGAAGGAACTTTAGCTTAAAATAGAACACCTATATTTAGGAGCTTTTATCCTGGCATGACCCTGACATTTAAGTGAAGACAGTAGTTTTCAGTCTACTGCAATTATAATCCCCATCCTCTACTTTTTGTCTCTAAACCATTCAATGGGCTTAACTCTCTGCCACAGCAGAATTAAAACTGAATATAAACAGTACATTTCTACCTAAGGATTTCAAAACATTAATCTCTTGGTCTGTCTGGCCAGCAACCCTTTGTGAGTGCACACTACTGGTAATCTACAATGGTATTATTTGTGACCATTCCTATGATCAGGAAAGAAATGTGCCAGTGTTGTGTTCTTGCCTGGGCCTAGGAGATTCCTGGTTTAAGGTCAAGTCTGGCAATCACTACCTGAGTGACTTATGGTGAATTCTAGCCTCTCTTTGGGCCCCTGTTTCATTATCTGTAATATGAAGAGATTAAGCTAGAACAGTAGTTTTCAACCTGGCTGTATTGTAGGGTCAACTGGGGAGCTTTTAGAAAATATATAGCAGGCAACATTTCCAGAGATCCCCATTTAATTGGTCTGTGTTGGGGTCCAGGTGTTGGTTTTTTGAAAACCTCCCCAGTTGATTATAATGTGTAGCCAGGGTTGAGACAACTAGATCAGAATGATCCCTTAACAGAGAAACTTTAATTCTATGGAATTATGTAGAACTGCTAAGTGACAGGCTTTGTGGGTCTTAAGGAATGTCAAAGACCATGTTTAATAAAAAGGATACAAAAGTACAAACATAGAATTGGAGTGAAAAAGAAATCACAAAATATTACAAATTTTAAAAAGCTGACAAATACCACAGACATAAAAAATAATCCAGAAAAATATACTATTTATGTTAATTAACTATGAGACATATATCTTTGATGCTTTTTTCCTTATGGATTGTTTAGAAAAGTTTGATTCCACTTCCTAATTCACTATGGCTGATGTTATATAAGTTTTAACATTTATTGTCAAATTTGGGAATATCTCTGTTAAGGTTCCATCATATGTGAGCTGTAAACTCTAGTAGGATTGATGACTTGGTGTATGTGATATTTAATTTTATGTATCAGCTTGGCTGGACTCAGCCTGGGGTGATGTGGGGTGCCCAGACATTTGACCAAACATTATTGAGGTGTGTCTGTGAGGGTGTTTCTGGATGAGATTAACATGTCAATTAGTAGACTAATAAATCAGATTCCTCTCCCCACTGTGGGTAAGCCTTACCCAATCAATTGAAGACCTGATAGAACCCTTTCTGCCTGTTTGAGCTGGAATATGGGTCTTTTTCTGCCTTTAGGTTGAAGAGGAATTAACTCTTCTTGGGTTTTGAGCCTGCTGGCTTTCAGACTGGAACTTATCCCTTTACATCTCCTGGGTCCCCAGTTTGTTGATTGTAGATCTTGGGACTTCAGTCTCCATAACTGCTTGAGCTAATTCCTTATCTCTCTCTCTGTCTGTACATCTGTATCAGCTATCTATCTCTCTCTTATTTTTTCCCCCCTCTGGAGAACCCTAATACAGAATAATTCAAACCTCAAATCTTAAACACTGTCTGTAAGCTGGCAGGCACCATGTCACAGTGTAACCTCTGGCACTATACCTTTGGGTCCTGATTTTGAGTGGGTCAGTATAATGTGCTTTATGTATATTCCTGGATGCCATCCCTGCTCTGGGACAGTTAGTCACAATCCTACTGCATGTATGAGCTGTGAAACAGAAAATTATACTGACTAAATGATTCCCCAGCCCTATTCCCTTTAGTTGGATACCACATCATATCCATGGAATTCCAATGCCAGCAGATAGGAGAGGAAGTTGGATTGGAAAGAGACCAAGGTCCTCATGGATTACAATCAAAACATCTTACCTTTGCATATTTCATAAAAACATATAAGCATGTGAATACATGCATAGAGACCCTCTCAGGACATTGTTAGAAGTCATGCACATGAGAGGCTCTGAGGTGAACTTCATTAGATTCATAGTTCACCTAACTCTGAGGCCTTTAGGGTTATGGTATCTATTGAGACTTCACAATGGGTAGGGACATTGTAGGTGCAGAGAAACATGGCCACAATGTGCTAGTTTGAATCTGAAAATTTCAAAAGAGGAAACAGCACTGTCTTACTGAGAGGTGGATGAAATGACTGGGATGAGCCCATACTGTGCTGGTCATGAGTAATGGCTCCTTGATTTGCCTCCATTTTGGTCCAGCTGGTGATTTGACACCACCTGGTGGAGGTTGTGCATTGTCATTTACAAATAAAATCACATTTACAAAATGGTTCCCAAGTTATCTAAAGTAGTGTGATTTAAATATTCGTATTCCTCCTAATTTTTCCCCCAGTATGATGGGAACCTACAAGAATGAATTTGTGCACAGTAAACGTAACAACTAAAATCCCTTACCTATGCATCTATGAAGAAAATTCCATTGTCTGAAAGGAGAATTAAATCTGAACTCTGAGTAAGGTTTTGGATCTTGCCCAGGATTTCGTCTTGGCAGAGCAAAACTGCACAAGCTCTAAATACTGTCTAAGAACATGCAGGTGGAACAAATAAATTAAAACTTGACTTTAGGTTATTAGAGTCTTAAAAAGAGGTCAATTCAACCAAAGGGGAAAATAGCAATATGATTTTTTGAAGCCTGCTTGTTTTATGAGAGGCCTTTCATCTAAGTATTTCATCATTGCAGTGCTGTTGCTTAGAAGACCCATTAACCAGAGGCTTCTTTTGAAAGATGGCGGTTGTACGAATTCTTCTGACAGGAAGTCAAATGGTGATGGGCTTTGCTCACTGTCCAGTGTTTTGGTAGTCTTCCTTGGAGGAAGCAGGAAGGTAACTCCAGTGAAGAATGCCTATGACTAAATAGGAGTGATTAAAAAGCAAACGTTTCAGAAAGGCTTCAACCTAATGAGTGCTGTGCCTTTTAAAGTAGGATCTTTGGGATGCTCAACATCATTTCCAATATTACCAAAACTTTTTTGCAGAATCTTTTGGAAAAAGATTCAGATCTTATGGCAGAGTCTTTTGAATACCATCAATAGTTGAAATGATCAGAATCTGGGGTTGGATTATATTCTATGGAGACAAAAAATATTTTCAGAGCCAATAACACAAATAAAGTGTGCAATCACATCTACTAAAGGTTTTTTTGTTTTGTTTTGGTCAAAGTGTGACTATAAAATACTGAAATAAACTTTTCTTTTATGATTGAAAAACTAGTTCTGAAGGCAATTTTGTGGCAGATACAATGGACTGGTTCACCCTTCGTGCATGCTTTCCCTTATGGAGGGGGCTGGAAAGCTAGATATGTGTTTCGTGCACACTTCTGCAGCTGGGAGCCCAGACATGGTTGGTTTTGTTCAACAGGGACATTGGCAAGGAGTGTGGAAGGAACTGTTGGCAGGCAGCTGTGTCTGGGGAGGTCTCTGCCTGCACAGTAGGTGAAACCTCAACCTGGAATGGGGACGGATCTTGAGGGGGAGAGTTCTTGACTCTGAACAAGAAAGAATTCTTGAACAGGTTGGATAAGTGTAGGTAAGGAAGGAATTAATTAAAGCAAGAGTAGCAGGGAATGGCAGCTGCCTTGCAGACAGCAGAGAGCAAGGAAGAGCAGAGGGAAGAAAGGGAAGCTCATTGAACTCCTGCTTGGCATAGGGCCACCTAGCATCCATTGTCTTCTTGAATCTTCACAGCATGGGAACCAGGCCGCTGCAACCCCAGGATTTGGGGGAGCCACAGAGCACTAGATGGGGTGAGATTATGTTCTGAGAACTTCCCAGAGGCAAAGAAAGGAGATTTTTAGGCAGGCTACTAAAGAGCATGATTGTACAGCTACAGTCCTGTCTGGGTCACCCAGGCAACAGAAACTTGCAGGCCCAATTCAGAGGTTTTAGTAGCCCCTTCCTACTTGTTTGGAGTAGAGCAGAGACAGAGTGAGGACTTGTGCTTAAGTCTGGAAAATAGAATGAAATAGCAAAGTAACAAAGATGCTTACCACTGAAAGAGCACAGAGACAAGATGCAATAAGTTGAGCAGTGAGAAGTCTTTATTTAAGGCAAAAAGTACACACTTGAAGAAAGGGGAGTTCAGGAAACCTCAGAAAGGAGGTTGTCTTTTAAGGCTTTCTATAATGGGGTAAAGGGTGGAGGCAGATTGGGGAATTATGGTGGTGTAGGCTTGATGTGGTCTCATGATGTCTTTCCTGTGGGATACATTATGTCACCATCACAGTCAGTCCTGTAGATATATTCTGTAAGATAAACTTAACACAAGGAATTTATTGATCCCATTCTCCAAGATAGTGGTTACCGTCAAGCACTGGGAACATATCATTCAGGACTGCTTACCCTGCCTGATTACTGTAAAATATGTTAGGAATCTTACTTCCTGACTCTGTGGTTTTTAAAATGGAATCTCAGCCTTAGGGTGGAATCTCAGTCTCAGCCTGTTCTTACTATGCTGTTTATATCTCAGCATTTTCATCATAGGCAGGACAAATTAATCATGATGCTTGTCCCATGTCCCTGCCCTACCTGAGAACCACGGGGCCACCTGGGGCAGTGGTGGGCTGAAGAGTGAGTTCCTTGTAGGGGCAGGAATTTGGTTCTTTTAGGACAGTTCTGGTTGAAGTTCAAGATTCTGGCCCCTAATGTCAGAGGTGCAGGGTAACTTGAGGTGGCAGCACTGGGGTTCTGGCCAGGACAGTCTTATGGACTTTCTTCTAGATATTGGTTCTAGCTGTGTAATACCCAAATCTGCTTCCTTGGCTCTCTTGGAAATTCCATAAAGTGGCTGATACTCTCTAATATGTTCTTTACTACTTAAATGAGCAACAATGGATTTGATTGTCTAATACAAATTCCAAATGAACAATGGAAGCATTGTTGGAATAAATATGGAGCCTCTCATGTCAGTAACTAGGAAATAAAAAATTCATTTGAAAAAGTAAATTTGATATTGGTTTAAAATTTTCCCAGGTTTTCACAACTAGATTTCATATTTGGGGAATTATATAGTTCTCAGGAACAATTGAAACAATGATTTTGCCCTAATGATTTTAGGTGAGTTCATTTTTGTTCTACTTACATGACACCAAATGCTTAAAAGTGGGGCTCCTATACACTCTGCCTTAGTAGTGAACTGGGGCCCAAGGAGTCTATAATGAAACTTCACTAAAGATGATGAATCTTGGATATTAGTTTACACTCTCCAATAAGTTGGAGTATATAAGTTGTTTTATTTCTCGATTATATTTTCTTTTATCTAATTCACAAGGACCTCCAAAACTATTTCTTTTACTTCTATTTTCTTATTTAGTGTCTGTACTTAATGAATATACACAACAAATCTTCAGTAAATGCTGCTTGGCTGACAACATTTAGGGGGTCCTAAATATTAAGGGTGGGGTCCTTTGGAGGGCTATGAGGGCCGTCTCTGACTTAGCAGCTATACATATGCCATTCACAAGGAAAAGACTCAACTTTTGGTTCTTGTGGGCTAATTATCAGTATCTGAAATGACCACATTTTGAGCTGGAAAACTTTGGGAATCCTATGTCCAACTCCATGTACAAACCTTCCTCCCACAACCTAGTTATGGGGTATATTGGTTTCTTCAGGCTGCTGTACCAAAGTACCCCAAACTGAGTGGCTTAAATTATGGAAACTCATTGTCTAGACATTCTGGAAGCTGGAAGCCTGAATTAAGGTGTTGGCAGTGCTGGTTCCTTCTGAGGGCAATGAGGGACCTCTCCATCCTGGGTCTCTCTGCTTGCTCCAGGTTCCTTGGCTTGTGGTAGCATAAGTCCACTCTTTACTGGCATTTTCTTGTACATGTGTCTCCAAATTTCCCTTTTCAATAGGATACCAATCATATTGGATTTGTACTACCCTATTAACCTCATTTTAAATTGATTACTTCTATAAAGACCCTATTTCCAAATAAGGTCATATCCTGAGAACCTGGGTATTAGGACTTCAACATATCATTTTTGGGGGGACACAATTCAACCCATAACATGAAGAATATATTAGTCAGGATTCTTTTGGTTGCAAGTAACAGAAACCAAATTCAAATCACTCTAGTAAAAGGGGAAATTTATTACCTCACCTAAAAGGGAAGGACAGATTGCACTAACTTCAGGGATCACTCAAATGCGGGACTTGGTTCTTACCATCAGGTTTTCTCTCTCCCTCACTCCTCACTGTGTGAGGCCTCATTCTTTACCACTGCAGGTTGGAATTTTCCATATGGCATGGGACATGACTTCAGACAGTGCCAGACTTGCAGCATTCCAGCTTGGTGATGCTGAAGGAAAGATGGTTTCCTTTCTCAGCTTCAATTAATCAAGCTCAGGGAAGGATTCTGGTTGCCTCTCTGGTCCCATGCCTGTACTTGGAACAGTCACTGTGGCCAGGAGAATGTGATGAGTCACCACACATGACAGCTCCTCTGGCCACTGAGCCAGGTATATTTCTGGGAGTGGAAGTGGAAGAGGGTTGGGGAAAGAATTTTGCACAAATGGAACCATCTGCTACCCGAGGAGCTAACTGTACCGCCTCATAATGCAGTACGTTTCCACTTACTTCACCTCTAGGCTCTGTAACATGCTTCTGTACTTTAATCAGAAACCTACCATCCATATTTTCTAAATTCTTTTTCATATTAAAGCTTTGTTTTTGAAAACAGAACCTAAGGTCTTCTGTTGTTTGAACATTTTCAATCCTTTCAATTGCTAAGTTCTTCTCCTCCCTTGCCAGCACCTCCTGGCCCATTAATCCTCTCCCGTTCAGCCCTCCCATGCTGGCCAGTTTCAGTTTTTCCCTCCAGACCAACTCTCCATTTTCCCTACAGTCTGTACTGTACCCTGGAGGCTGCCTTGCAGACTGCTTTAGGGGCCACCCTCACTCTCGACTTCCAATGGCTTCCAACCAGCAGGAGATCAGAGGCTGGCAGGGGAGTGAGGACGTGAGACTGTGTATTCCTGTGTATTCCCTGGTGTTCTCTCTGCAGGGCCACTGCAGGTTGAGCTTTCCCTCCACCGAAGGCAGCAGCTCCCAGCTTGCAGCTCTCTCTGTATCGTTCTTTCTGTCCAACTTTTGACAGCTGGTCCCGCTTGCCCCTTCAGGATTGGTGTGGGGATAGCTACCCTCCCACTGTTGCTCTCTTCCTCCTGGTTTCTCCACACTTTGCCACATTTGGTAAATAGTCCCATCAAATTGCCCGACAGAGCTGGCAGATTTTTCCATGGGAAACTTGCCTGTTATGTGTCTCCTTTTCTGCCTCCAGTTTCTACATATGTTTAGTTTCAGGTAATGAGAAAAAATATGAATGATGTAATCCATACTAAAGTGTGAATCCTTGATAGCATAATCCCTCAGGCACATTTCTTTGAAACAGGGCTATGGGGACAAAATTAAGAGAATTTCAAACTGTGTGCTAGAGATATTTTTTTCTGGGGCCCTCTAAATCTAATACACACTCCTGAGGATAAAACTGTATCCAATAAAGGCACTTCTAAAACTTTTCAACAAAAGTTGCCTGGCTGAAGGATGGTAGCCACATAATCCCAGGGAGTTGAGGATGCCAGCAGCCCTAAGTAACCTTAAACCAACACCATATTTCTTGAAAGGGTCCTGTTTTATTTTTTTTAAAAATCGGAGTTTTCTTTTTGTCCCATGTCATATTATTTCCAAAATTTAATAAAGATGACTTTCTAGGGCGATGCCCCATGTTTACCATCCAGCTTTACTCCTGGCGGGTGGCACAGTGCTCCTGAGTACACCACAGCCCAGTCTGAGAAGCCTGAAGTAAAGAGAACCTGGACACATCAATAATGTTACCACTATTACGGGTTGTCTTTTTTTTTCCAGATCTATGTTTTTTTTAAATTGAGGAATGCTAAACAATCTTATATTGCTTTCAATTATACAATACAATGATTCAGTAGTTATCCATATTATTCAATCCTCATCCCCACTAGTATAGTTATTATCTGTCAACACAGGAAGATGTTACAGAATAGTTGACTATGTTCTCCATGCTGTACTACCATCCCTGTGACCAACTAATATAATGATTGAGAATTTTTGTGCCCCTTTATCCCCCTCACTCTCCTCACCCTCCTACGCCAACACCTCCCCCCTAGTAACCACCAGTCACTTCTCAGTCAGATCTGTGTTTTCTTATATACTCTTGAATCTTAGGGAAGTTCTAAGATTTGAGATTACACATGTACTTTAGACACAGGTGTAATGTATTTCAGTGCTTTTTCAACTGGGCATATCTATTTGACTTTTTTTCTTCTTTTAAATTGTTTTTGTATGGATTACACTCTTTGATGTAAATTGCTTACATTTTTAATACATCCTAACCACAGTATTTCTGCCAATCATTGCAATATTTCTTACTCATTGAAGTGCATTCTATGAGAGCATATTCTTTGACTAATAGGCACCATGGAGTTTTTTCTTAAGTCACCTTCTTCCAGTTTAAAGTGAAGCATGAAAGTTTTTAGTGACTTTTCCTTGTTAGAAATGTTTAAAATCCTAAAAACTCTTTAAGCATAAACTTTAAAATAAGTTACTATTTATCATTATTTTTAATGATTAAGAAGCGTACAAAGAGGCAGTAATGCATAACTATAACAATGGCTAAGATTGATTTGCACCAACTTTGGTCCAGGCTCTGTTGTAAGCATTTTGCTGTGTTATCCCATTTGCTGCTTGCAACATCCCTATGAGATAACACTGTGATTAGCCTCGACTTGGAAACCGAGGCCGAGAGGTTTAGGAAATCATTCAAGCACACTGCCATAAATGGCAGAGCCAGACTTAAATTTAGGCAGTTAGACAACGGAGGCCTCTTTTTTTTCTCTTTAATCATTAAGGCATTGTGTCAGAGTCTAGTTGGCAGCATTTTTTCTTTCTCAGGGGTACATAAAGGTGCACCTTAGAACTGGAGCATCTTCTTGTAATGAAATATGCCTAAGTGGCATGCATGCACTCACCACAAAGACAAAACAGTGTTGGCTTGCCCTAGAGCCCTGGCTCGTACCCCCGGGGCTCGCTCTGTCCCATAGAGGGCACAGCCCTTCTCTAACCAGGCGGGAAGGGCGGAAGGATACTGCTGTCAGCAAGCGGCTCTGCCTTTCGCTAACAGTTGGAGTCTACCACAGATGGTCTCTAACTGCCAGAGCTTCAAGCCTTTTACATAAATGTGAGGAAACGAGAAACTGCAGTTGTCCTGTGTGCTCTGGAGAGGCCTCAGTGGGGTGTCATTGCAGCACCTGTGTTGTTTTATATTGTGTTAATTATTCTTCTATGCCCCAGGACAAGGTCACCCCATTTGGTTCTCCCCTAAAAAACGGATCTTTCCAGTCATCTAGGGACAAAGCAGGTCCTTAGATAGGAGACAGAAATCCAGAAAGGAGGAAGGAGAAAGGAATTCCAGCTCTCTCTCAGCTTTGCTCTCTGGATCTAGACTTTGAGAAGTCTATAGATAGTTCAGAGTTATCTCTGACATAGGTCCTAAAAGAGATAAGGTCCTACACAGAGGCAAGTTGAGAACTAGGCAGAGGGACCCCAAACTGGATGCATGAGCCATAATTTACAAGCTGACTATCTAGTGCATTGATCTTTGTCCAGTGTATGACAGAGAAATCTGGACTCTTAGGCAGAAAGGTATTCCCTGCAGGAAGTTTCACTACAAAATATCTGGAAGGGCTGCACAAATAGTCCCTAGGTTGAATGACCAGGAATGAGTCATAGAACACTGCAGATCTGCCTCACCAGGGAAGCTGGTACATCTGCCACAGTCTGGAGATGGGGGGCGGAAGAAGGGAATCAAAGACCTTCACTGGTCTGTTGACTTCAGGACACCCCGCCATGGCTGGGTCCAGAGAGCGCATGCTGCAACTGCCTCTTAACACCCAGAAGCTGAAGTTTGGATAACCAAGTACTGAAGCAGAAAAATGCCATGTCTCCACGACCTGCTTGGTGTCATAAGACAGCCTAAAAGGATGTTGCCTGTGCCTCATTCCACCTTCCTAAACTCACAAGAATACATTCTTATCCAGGACCCCATCCTCAAGGGAGTCTGGGAAATATGCTTTGTTTTTGAAGCTTTTCAGGCTCTGCTGTCTAAGAAAGAACAAAATGGTTGAGGATGCATGCTGAATGCCAGTCAAACCTATCTAACATGTTATCCCATGTATTTATTTTCCTTTATTAACCTTTGGCTCATGTCTTGGCCCAGCTTGTACTGTGGAGTGTAAGGGAAGCTAATGCCTAGGTCAGAATGTTAAAATGGGTGGTGCCTGTCAGAAACTGTGTGGAGTCCAGGATTTTACCCTGCTACCAAGTGAATGAGTTAGCCTGCTGTTTCATGGATGGTGGGGAGAAGGGACTACAGAAGCAGAACCCAAGGGTGTTTTCATTCATGGCCAAAGCAGCAGGCTGTGTCAGTATAATGTGTGTTCCAGTCCCCATATCCCCTAAGCCCCACGGGGTGTTGCACAGAGTGGGTCATGGCTGTCTGGGCACGCAGTGAGCTCATTCCAGGAGAGGAGCACTGAGCCTGGGGGCTCTACTGAAGTCAGCGAAGTAGGCCTGCTTGCCCAGGTGCTTAGTGCCCCTGACACCTGGCCTCTCCTCCTACCATCCTTCCCCTTCCACCTGACCTCCTTCCTTTTCCAGGCCCAGGAGGTAGTGGTGAGAATTATGGAAACCTTTCAAGGGAATGTGACTCTTTGGGGAGAAATGTCTCCTCTTTCCAGGGGCTTTTCTCCTCATGAGTAGCCTTGAAGTATCTGGCTTACTTTTGCTAAGGGAGGTGGAAGTTCCTTGAAAGTCCTGACTGATAGAGTCTTGTCTTCTTGTCCTGGCTGCCTTCCAAATGCTCTGTCCAGTTGTTTGCCTCCTTTAGAGGATGACCATGTACCCAAGTATTCATACGCATGTGGTGTCTTATGCTGTGGGACTTGCATGCTGAAATGGATCCAGTTGGTCAGCAAACACCTTTAGCACTGGCAGGAGCCCCGCACCACAGGGCTGGAGTGATTGCTGCCTTCACCTGACTCCAGGGCCAGGCCTGTTCCTCTTCTGTTTTACCCAGTTTGAAATTTACTTTTAAAGAAGTGATAAATGCTAAATTCTATTAAGATTGTACCTTATAACCTTATAGTTAAGTACTGTATTATATGTTTTAAATTTGCCAAGAGAGTTGATCTTAAAAGTTCTCATCGCAAGAAAAAATATTGCAAGTATCTGTTCTGATGGATGTTAGCTAGCCTTATTGTGGAAATCAATTCACGCTATATACATGTATCAAATCATCACATTGTACACCTAAAAAGAATCAATGTTCTGACAATTGTACTCACATTGTTAAAAAAATAAAAGAAATTGAGAAAATAGATCATATCATAAACTACTTTTTTGGGACCAAGAATAGAGATGTAATTTAAATATGTCACAGAGGTTAATCATCTGGACCCCTCTTCAGGGTCTGTGAATAATGCTGTATTTCAACATTAAAAGAAAGGTTCACTTAAATATACAATTTGTCCCCTCTTAAACAACTAATACCTAATTTAATTATAGCAGTGACAACTATGTATTGTATTTTAAACCCAGAAAATATTCTGGACCAAAACCCAGTTCCTCTTTTTTCTGGAAGGCTTCTGAAAGCCTTTGAAGAGGAAGGGAGGGCAGTGGAGAAGAGGGTCCCTTCTGCTTTCCCTGCTCTGTTCTCCAGAGCAGCCAGATTTAAAGCTCATAGAATGTCCTAGGTAATTCCAAAGACTACCTTCTTATTTATGTGCAAGTTAGACTGATTAGCGACTTAGAAGAAGCATAAGCAAGCCTGGAAATCTGAAGAGAGGTATAGTCATGTGCTTCTTTTCCCAATATACCTAACATGGCAGATATCCTAGTCTAGGCAACTGTACTCATTCATATCACATGAAATAAGCCATGGCTAGCAGAACCCCAAGATGCGAGTCCATTTCTTTCTATGAATCTGAAGGTTATGGCTGAGGGAGGCACAGGTGGCTTTTTCCAAAGTCATATTTAACTATGAAAGAGAAAGAAAAAGAAATAGGTCTTGCTGAATGGTTTCTTCTCATTTCCTATATGGGTAGCTAATTGGACCTTTTAGATCATGTGTGCAAATCATGGTCTTTTATTAATGGAAATAAAAAAATCTACAGGTTCTTAGAGTTGTTTCTAGTTTAACTATGGTAACTGGTCATGAATGAACACGGCATGTTCCAGGGACACGGTTGTTTGACTTTCAGCATGGAAGCCCACTGCTGGTACCTGAAATGACAGATTGAACTTGCTGTAGAACGACTGATGTCTAGAGCTGAGCTGAAATGACAGAATGAGCCAAAGAGCTTGGAAGGATGTAACAAGAGGTAGAGTGGTTCTGTTTGGACCCACAATAAGCTCAGAGAAGTATTCAGGTACAAGTACCGCATATCTTTACCTACCTTATCAACAGTAAGGGACTAAAATCTGAGCAGGGGTGGCAGTTGGAGCATATTGTCTGTTTGTGGAAAAGTAACAGTGGGCTTGATGGAGATCTTGAGAAGAAGGGACAGTAGCAGGGATGAGGAAATGAATGTCCTGTTTTATTGGTCAGTGTAGCAGCTGCCAGATCAGAGCTGTCTGAATATGGGCTTCAAAGTATACACTAACTGTTCTTTGGTGTCAGCTGGCCTATTTTGTTCTCTAAGGACCAACAGTAGATATGGTGGTTGTTGGACTAAAGTGAGATAATTGACAGATACAAGGTATATTGAAAAGTCAAGCTGCTGCACAATTATAAGGGAGAGAGGATAGGGCCCAGGTTAGGAGCATAGACTTTGGGAGCATATAGGTTCATACTCTCCACAGACTAGCTGTGTGCCTTTACTAAATTACTTAATCTGTCTACACCTCATCATCCTGTCTTTAGAGTGGAGATAATTCTCCCATTGGATAAGGCCACAGGTCAACAAAGTGGCTTTGCCATGGCAGCAATGAGCAGTTTAGATGAGCAATTCCCTTCCCTTATTAGGCTGTCATCTCCCATTGTCAACGTTCAGCAGCATGTTCCTACTTGCTACAGCTGATGAACTCTTTCCCATTATCATTCTTTTTAACTTCTCTGCAGTCTTTGGTGCATCTGACCACTCCCTGCTTAAAGTTTTCTGCTCATCTAGCTTCTGTGACACCCTTTTCTGATTATTCAAACACCTCTCTGACCATTGCTTCTAATCTCCCTCCTTAGCTTTTTCTCTCCTTTTAGATTGTGGTATTCCCAGGCCCCTGTCCTTAGCCTATCTATTCTCAGCTTGCATTATCTCTTTATTCACCTCATGCCACCTTTGGGCTGATGACTCTTAAGCCATATCATATCCCTAGTCCAAACTTCCTGTGTGTCATATATAAAATGGCTTATGGAATGTGTATACTTGGATGTCCCAGAGGCATTTCAGAGAAAACAGTCTAAAAACGAGAACCATCATTCTCCTAATAGCGTATTTCTCCTCTGTGTTTTTATTGGACATCATCCAGCCAGTCACTGAGGTGTGAAACTTGAGAGACATCCTACATTGCCCATTTTCTCATCCTCTGATTACATCAGCTTCCAACTCCAGCCACTTCTACCTTTTCAATGATTCTAGGCCCTCAGTGTGGCCTTGATTCACCCAGCACCGCCAGAACCAGCTTTCTGGTAAGTCAGAATATCACTGGCCCTTCAATGCTGCCAACACACACAACCTATGAAGCCCTTGCTGACTTTTTTTATTCTTGACATTCTTACAATACTGTCCTCTGCTCCATCCCTGCAATCTCCCTCCAACTCATCTGCCTATTTACTTTACTTGCAACACCATGCTACCAAAAGGCTTTCACACACACCTCTCCTTTTGCCTGGAAATGAAGATCTTGTAGGTTAACGGATATTACATTCTCCAGCAGCACCCTATATAGAATTTACTGCATTGTTTTAGGCTACTTACAGGGAGGGGTATTTCTTCCACAAGACAGAGGTTTCCTCAGTCCAGGGATCTTTGGTCCCCAGAACCTACTATGGTCCTTAGACATTGTTGGTGCCCACGGCATGGAATAAATGGGCAGAAATAATTTCTTTATTCAGAATGGGCTCTCTGCTTCAGCAGCTGACGTTTTTGGAGATCTGCTGCTTCAGGGCTCCAGTGCCCCTCATACTCCCGCGCCACTCAGGTGAAGGGCAGCCGGCCGGCTCACCGCCCGAGGTCTGGACTGGGCGGCTGCCCGCGCGCCTGCGCCCTCTGCTGCTCCGCTCCCGGCGAGTCTCTGTGCTCGTGTGTCTGTTGCGAGAGCAGAGGCTTGGGTGACAGGCGAGGGGTTGGGGGAAGAGTTCAGCCTGAGTCACAGTCTCTTTCACCGATTTTTCCGCAGCTGGACCGAGGCGGCCTCCTCAGGCGGCTCCCAATAATTCCGGCACCTCCACAGCCCTCACTTCCCAACACTCAACAGTCAACTAGACAGACTGACCGACCAACTTAACAGTGAGTAGCGGTCGCTTGTGCTCTGGGGCAGGCGCAGCGAGCTGTCCGCGGCGGTCCTGTCCTCAGGCGGTGTGTGAGGGAGTGTGCGTGAGAGCGTGTGTGAGTGTGTGCGCTGCGCGCGCGCGCAGGGGATGTCCCTGGAATTCCACGGCGGCCCCGAGAGCTCCCTGCCGGGATTCGTCGGGTGCCTCGGAGTCTGCGCCGAGGTGTGGGGGCCCGCCCAGGCAGGGGCTCGGATGTCCCGGCGCCGGGACGGAGTTTGTCGGGATTCCCCGGCCAGTCGCGCGGCCGCCGGTGGGGTTCCCCGGGAAGGCGCCCGGGCAAGGAGGCGGGGAAGCCCGTGAACAGCGGGCAGTCCCGGAACCTGGGAGCCAGTCTGGCCCCACAGAGCTGGGGGAGACGCCGGAGCGGCCGCCCCTGGCCGCCCAGCCACCCCGCCTTTCTCCTCTACCCTTCTTTCTTTTCAGCAGCATCACAAAAGCGCGCCGCAGAATGAAACCCAATGCAGCGAAGTCCGGCTTTGCTCCCCCACCTGGTGCACACCTCTCCGCCGCCAGAGGAAGGCCGTGGAGTCCCCGAGATTAGGGGCGGGGGCTTAACCCCGGGGGCACAGCTGTTTTCGGCTCTCGCTGAATTCAAGCGGGGTGAGAGATCGCGCACGGGGTTCTGACACACTGTGTGTGTGTGTGTGTGTGTGTGTGTGTGTGTGTGTGTGAGCGTGCGCGCGCGCACGCGCGTTCCCGCACCCCGGGCCCACACTGGTGGTAAATAGCACACCTCCCTGCCGGCCCCCTTATGCCCAGACTGCTCCCTGGGCCCAGCGCGCTCTGTGACAGCGTGCCGGCATCTCTTTGTTTGGTAGTGGCTTCCCCGCCCCTCAGCAAAGCAAATTGATTTTCAGTTTTTCTTGACAGTGCTCGCTGGGACTTGGTGTGGGCCGCAGCCTCAAAGGCCCGGTGTTAGTAATTGAATAGTTCTTTCGGGCGGGAGGTTTATTTTTAGAGTTGGGAATAAAGTGGCAAGCACTACAACCTTTTGCGGCTGCCTTGGGCTTTGAATACGTGTCTCTAATTAATGGAGCAGACGAATTCACATCCAGTTACACACACGTGCCTGCTCACAAGTGTGTACACACATTCGTACACACGTAGCTTTCCCTCTTTTCTTATTTTAAAAATCGGGACTGGGAATGCATTGTTTGTCCAAAAAACCCAACAAACTTTCCTTTGTTCTTTCGGGCATTTTCTATTTTGAGTAATGGAGTAGGAGTACCAAAAGGTTGCAATTAGTTCACTCGAATTAAAGACACTGCCTCTGAGTCAGAGCTGCCAGGTTGGTAATTATTAACTTATAAAAGCAGAGGCGCTGTTTAAGGCAAAAGGGGCGGGGCGGGGGCAGGTCCGCGGTAGACAATGAGGGAGGGTCTCCGCCGACCGCCAGCTGCTTATTGTTCAGGCACTAGAGGCTGCAGCGTGCAGCCACTTCCTCCTTCTCCCGGGATTCGCTCCTTACTCGTCCCTCGGTCACACTTGGGACAGTCCGAGTCACCCAGCGCTGGCCCCCGAGGCACCGAGACACCAGTCCCAGCCGCGCCGCCCTTCGCTGACCTACCTCTCTCTGCTTTGCAGGTTGGCGTCTTTGCGCCCCAGGGTGTTTCGAGCCGAGGCGGCGAGGACAGGGAGCCTCTGGTCCAGCCAGCCCGGCAGGATGCGGCGCGAGCAGCAGCGCTAAGTGCCCACACGCTGCGCCCCGATAGTACTCGCTACGGGCGGCCGGCGGAGCGGCGGCGGCTAAGGGGATGCGCTCGGGACGTTCAAGACTCCTGCTGCGAGCTACCGCCCCGAGGTGGACCCCAAGCAGGGCTCATCGCAGGACCGTGCGGACCCCTGCCCCCCGGGGCACGCGGCTGCGGAGCCTCGGGGCCGCGTTTGTGATCAGGACGCTCTGGGCCCCTCCTTGCTGGTGAGGATGCCCTGCTGCGCCGCTCTGCATTACCAGCCCCGGTCCGTGCTGGGCACAACTGCGTGGGCCCGGCTTTGGGCCCTTGCGCCGGTGGATGAAAAGCGTCGGAGTCTTTGAATGTAATCATTGGTCAAATCTGAATTCTAAGAGCCATGGACGAAGGTACTGGGCTGCAGCCCCAGACGGGAGAGCAGCTGGAAGCACCGGCCACAGTAGGAGTTGTCCAGAAGCAGCGCGAACCCGAGACCCTGCGGTCCAGGAGTTTACCGGTTCTGCACAGCGCCTCCTACCGGCCATACCTTAGTTCAGCGAGTGTGGGCGGCAAGCCAGCCTTAGGCCGTACAGATTCCTTGTGCCATCAGGAGTTGAAACAAGGCCCCAGCCAGTTGACCCCCAGCCCTTTTGCCCAATCTACCTCGTCAGAGGTGGCAGGGCTCGTGGACTGTAACCACAGGGTGGACGACAGCAAAACCGTGTCGGTGTCCTCCGCTTTGGCCATACTCCAGGGGAGAAGGTGCCTCTATGTGGTCCTCACCGATTCCCGTTGCTTTCTGGTTTGCATGTGCTTTCTGACCTTCATCCAGGCGTTAATGGTCTCTGGGTACCTGAGCAGTGTCATCACCACCATTGAAAGGCGCTACAGTCTGAAGAGTTCCGAGTCGGGGCTGCTGGTCAGCTGCTTTGACATCGGGAGCCTGGTGGTGGTGGTGTTCGTCAGCTACTTTGGTGGTCGGGGTCGGCGGCCCCTGTGGCTGGCGGTGGGTGGACTTTTCATCGCCGTGGGCGCTGCCCTCTTCGCTTTACCTCACTTCATCTCGCCTCCTTACCAGATCCAAGAGTTGAATGCCTCGGCCTCCAACGACGGCCTGTGCCAGGATGGCAACTCCACAGTGACTTTGGAGCCTCCCACCTGCCTGAAGGACTCGGGAGGAAACAATCACTGGGTCTATGTGGCTTTATTCATCTGCGCTCAGATTCTCATTGGAATGGGCTCCACACCTATTTATACCCTGGGACCAACCTACTTAGATGACAATGTCAAGAAAGAAAATGCATCCTTGTACTTAGGTAAGACTTTCCTGTCCTCTCAGATACACTTGAACTAAAAAGTCAAAAGGAAACACTATCACATTTTTCTAGAGGTACACACACACACACACACACACACATGCACATACATATGTATATACTTATCAATCATACTGATGAGATTATATATATATAACTATATATAATATATTACATGCATATTTTGAAAACATTAAGCTTCAGTTTATTTTACGTTTTAGCCTTAGTGTGATGTGTTTCAGTTTGGGAGAGAATCAAATAGTTGAGAATTCGTTGAATTAATTTTCGGAGTCACACTTCATACTCTTTTCTGTGTTGCTGCCTACTTTTGGAGAAACTCTAATTTATCAAATTTATGTTTACTAGCTGTCCTAGAAAGTTCAGGAAGGAATAGAGGTACCTGGCATGTGGAATGAAGTTCTCAATTGTTTACTGCTTTCATCTACAGCTGCTTCTCATTCCTGTCGCTGGCAGCAGGGCTAATGGAGAACCCAGCCTACGTAAAACATGATTTATTGCCTCCATTCCTGTATTTCTACCATATCACCTGCATCACTATTTAAAAAAAACACAAAAAACTTGAGTAATATCACATAACTAGGTTATCTTTATGCAGAAGCATGCTCACAAGTTGTGAAATTTATCCAAAGCTGTTTTTATTGTTGATTGAAAACCCTCCATTACATGAACTTGAAAGCAGAATTCATTACTCCTTTAGGAAAAGCACTGGCTTTTGGATTTGGTGAGTTGACTTGCAGGAACCAGCCCCCGTGGGCAGGGGCGCTTAGGGTAATTACAGGGTGCTCCTGTGAAGGCCATGCAGCCATTGCAGCAGGTAGAAAACAGCATTACTAGAAATATGCATGGTTGTCAGCACCTCCTGTACTCGGTTGCCCCTTCAACTCTGAACTTTTAAGGGGTGAATTTGAACCCTTGAAAAGAATGAGTATCAGTTATGCTGATGAGATCTTTGTTTTCTTCTATTTCTTTCCTAGAGTCCAACAAAAATAATATAAAGGATTTTACATCATTAGAAACTGAATGTTAAATAAGTGAATACTAACTACATTTAACAATTTATTAGCCATCTGCTGATAGGATCCTTGGTGTGGGAATAACAAGGTTTCAAAGGACCGTGAAAATGATACCCATCATTTAAAAAGGGTATGCTTTTTCCTCAGTGTTATTGTTCCTAGAATTTGTTAAAGAGGGTGTCTGAACCATTTCTGGTCCCCAGTAACTGGCCGAAATGTTTTAGGACACGAGTTTTATAATTTATTTTTATTATTAAATGCAAGAGAAAGACATTTCCATTCAGAGCAGAGAGGAATAGCTTGCTTACTACTTTGGCTTCATGTTTTCTAATATTTATTATGACAAATTTTCAAATATATAGAAAAGTTGAAATAATAGTACAATTCACACCTGTATATCCACTCTCTAGACCCAGTCATTATTCATTGTGTCATATTTGCTTTATTAGCTTGTGTATGTGAGAATGTATGTATGTAATATATTTTTTGGGTGGGGAGCTAAGTCCTTTGAAAGTAACTGCAGACACTGCTATATTTCAGAATGTATTTTCTAAAAATAAGGACTTTCTTTTATATAACTGCAGGACGTTTAACATCCTAAAAAAGTTAATCATTCTCTAATGTCATCAAATATCCGATCTATATCCAAATTTCAATTGTCCCCTCAATGCCTTTTATAACTATACTGTTTTCAAATGAGGAACCAATCAAAATTCACTCACATACTGCATTTGGCTGTTAGCCTTTTTAGTATATTTGTAGTCTAGAACAGTGCCTCAACTTTTTTCTTCATCATCACATAGACTTTTTGAAGGGATGAGGTTAGCTGATTTGTGAAATGTTCCTGATTATCTCATGATTTTCTTGCAGCACCGTGTTTCTCCATTCCCTGTATTTCTTGTATACCCGAAGTTCAGGCTAAAAGTTTGATTAGATTTAGACCAAACATTTTTGGTCTGACTGCTTCATAGGGGATGCTATATACCATATTACATGCGTCTGGAAATTCATTAGTGATCTTAAATTTAATCACTTGGTTGAGTGGGTGATTGCCAAGGCTTTCCATCTTAAACATACTTTTCTTCCTCTAAAAGTAATATGTAATCTTTAGAGTGATAGCTTGATTCTGTAAATATCCAAATTTTTTTTTTGCATTTTTGCTGATCTTTGCCTCCATTTACTTGGAACACTTAGATTCTCCTTCTCTACCCCATTTCTGGGCATCATTGACACAAAATTTACTCGATCAAAAACACAGGCAGAGCGTATACAGAGAACATCCACTAATAAGAGGCCTGAAATCTAACTTTTCTGGTAGTGGCTGCTCACCAAGAAGAAAAATAGCAAGTATATATTCTGTGCTGTGCACTGTGCTATTTTTGGGATGACCAAAAATGAGACAGTTCCAGCACCTGAGGACTATTGCCAGTTTGAGGTGGGAGTGTTGAGTGATAACCTGCAAGAGGAGGAGAGTTAAGTAAATGATATTTGCTTTTCCCTCCTACTCCACCTCCTCCTTTTCTTCTTTAGGTATTGACAAATTATTGGTTTTTAAAAAAAATTTTACTGAATGACTTAAGACACATTCTTTGGGAAACTTGTGAGAATTCTGCTTCATATTAAATGGATCTCAGTGAATGTTGCAGTGGTTTGAGTACCAGGAATCTTACCTGTACTATCTTATTTAGTGTTCTCAATGACCTTAGGAGACGGGAATTGTTTTCCCTATTTCATGAATGAGGAAATTGAGGCTCAGAGAGTTTAACTGACTTGCTTAAGGGCTTCAAACCCATTCCTATCTGACCCCAGAGACCTTGAACTCCCCTCCATCTGCATGCTCTTTGTCAAGAGGCTCTGAGAGTCAGCTGAAAGCGAAGGGTGGGCCATGTTCAGCAGAGTTCTGAGGATGGTACAGAAGGCTGCAGAACAGACTAAAGTCACTAAAACATGCAAAACAAGATCGTTCTCTAAAGCTTTTAAAGTAGGCTTTATGGGTAACTTCTGTACAAATTCGAATAAGAGAGACTGCTAGATTCTTGGAACGTGAGCCGTGTTAGTCTATTATGATGTGGGATTTTTCCTAATAAATAATTGGTTAAATATCTTGTTACTTTTCACAAAATTGTTTTCTCTTCTTTATTGCCTTTTAAACTACTCACCCCTTTCTTAATATTTCTGTCAGTGTTCCTAACTTCTCATTACAACCACCGAAGAGAAAAAAAAGCAGGTAGCAGCTTAGTAATAGCAGGCAAGAACAAATATTTGAATTAATGTTAAAACCATTGAGATGGAATGTAAATGTATCTCTTAATCTTTTGAGTGTTTGATGTTAACATTCTGGCAACTTTAACTTTAGAAGAGGTGTGGTCATAGATGAGACACAGCAGCCTTTATACTTTATACCCACTAAATGCCCTAACTCCTTCTGCAAGGAAAGAGGGTTAGTGTTGACCTGGAGCATAGAGAAAGCTTTGTAGAAGCTTTGTAAAAAGTGAGGTTGGCCACTAGATCAAGATTTGTAATTGTATCTCAAGGAGAAAGAGAAATTTGATCTTTTGGGGAAAAGATACTCATGAACCAATAGGGAAATAAGAAAGGATGGCTAACCAGGTGGGAAAATACAAGAATGCCCTTCTAGAATAGAAAGCCATAGCTGCAATTGGGTGATACTCAGGATAAGTAGTGACTGGCAGGGGCTGACCCCTGGCCAAGCAGTGTGGGTGCAGACACTCCACTCCCTGGTGTGTCGACCCTGACTTCCTGCCACAGAGAAGGCTTGGAATTGACACAGTGCTTTTGAAAGAGCTATGGATGAGGAGGTAGAGGAGTTATATTTTAGTCTGACTACCACTGACTAGTTATGAGACTTCAGAAAAATCTCTTAACTTCTCCCAGCCACTATTTCCATGTGGGGATTGTTATTTTTGCTATCCTCACTGTCACAGCTGGAGGACCAAACGGGATTCCCTGTGTGCAAGCGTTCTGCCCACTGTAAGAGGCGGCACTCTGCTCTGTTAAAGAGGAATTCAGACTCATCCTAGAAAGGCAGCAGATGAGTGAGAGAGATTTCATTGTTTCTAAACTTGAAAGCCCTTAAACATACTTTTTTGTGATTGGAAAAAAGGAAAGAAACATTAGCTGGGAAATTAAACCATTGCCCTTAGGAAATCACTCCTTAGAAACATTGTCCAGGGCATTCTTGGTCCGTGTTCCAGTAATGTCATCTTCTGTGAACCCAAGGTTTTATTACCAGGGCTCCTGCACATCAGCCTTTGATGCCCACCATTCTTTGGTGTATGAGCATTTCTGTAATGTGTATTTGTGCCTAGTGTAACATAACAATAGCTCTTTTGCAGTTTGAGGGGCTCTCTGGAGTCCCAGTTTCACCACTGTGGGTCTTCATTTGCCCACAGAGACCGGCAGGACGTTTGGTGAACAAGAACCCATCCCAGGACATACTCAGAAGTAATCATCATTGTTTTAAAATAAAGCAGTATTTTGATTAACTGATGGCTTCTTTTTTTTCTGACATTTCCTCAGTCTTTTGAAAGTATAGTAAGCTTCAAATTAGTTGAGTTCTATTTCACCAAGATTTTATAGTGATATAAACATAATATATGTGTGCATACACATATGTGTGTGTATAAATATATATATATGTATTTGTGTTCTTTCTAAGATATAGTGCTTTTCCTGAGTATTCAAACCCTTAAACATATATATATTTTTATATATGGGAAAGAGAAAATAAGTCACTTCTTAGAAAAATTATATAGAGAAATCTTAGTGTTCAGCAATATTATATAGAGCAATCTATATGTATATACATAAGATTTTATTTATTGTAATAAGAACAATGAAAGACGGATATATATATATCTTTCAGTTCAGTATTCCCTAGTACCATATAACTCCAGTGCATCCATGGCTTTCATAAATTAGGTGTTTATTTATCTTGAGCTATAATCCAACTAGAACAGGTGGTGAAGGGCTGGTGTGGCCTTAATAGCACCAGCTTCCTCTCTCTTCCTACCCACTTCTTAGCAATGGCTGATGCCCCTCAGGCATCTCATGCCTCTTCCTCAGAGAAGGAGAAAATGAAGAGGCATCCCTACTTACTCTCAAAGATGTTCCAATGGCCAGAGTAGGGAGCCCTGGTCTCTTCTAGGTAACATGACTTTTGGGAAGACAAAGTTTAAATATTCCAGTCTATGGGAGGGAAAGGTAAGATGAAGGTGGAGTGAATACTGAGTGGCCTTTAGTTGTATCTGCCACACTGGTCATGTTTTCCCTTTTGTCTCAGTAGCCAGAAAATTTAGGATATTAAAAAAATTTTTTTATTATTGATATACACTCTTATGAAGGTTTTGCATGAAAAACAATGTGGTTATGAAATTCACCCATATTATGGGGTCCCCCCCCCACCCTATTGCAGTCACTGTCCATCAGTGTAGTAAGAAGCCACAGAGTCAGTACTTGAAGGACATTTTTTGCCAGACCAGTATTAATGCCCTACCCTAAGTGGCTCGTAGCATTAGTTTTCCTGATCTTGTTATTAGGATTTTGAAAGGGCCCAATAAATAATGCTCTTTCCCCTTGCCTGAGTTCTAAATTAATTGAGAAATAAGTCAAAGGAGTAAATTCACGGGGGCCAAAATATTGGTTTTAAAACTGATAGAAGTGAGATTGAAGAATATAGCTCATATCTTTGCGCAAATGAACTTTTTAATAATCCAGCCATTAAAGAGGCTTACCACCTGCCACAAGCAATGCTGGGTCTCAACAGTGTGGCATCCCTGGGTCTACTCATACAGGGTCGGTTGTGGGAGCACAGGTACCAAGAGAGAACAGGGCAGATTTTTTTACTCTCTGTGTGCCTACCCACTCCCAAGAGGCAAAACAGAGGAGTTGAGCTGAACATTTGTTGATTTTCGAATTCATCAATCTCATTAATCCCCTTCCAATTTCCTGGGGAAGAACAGTGACAGGGGTATGGGGGAGCTAAAACAGGAAGGATCCTGTGGGAATATACATTCTCTTCTAAAACTTTTAACTGCTTTTTTATTCTGCTTGTCTTGTTTACAATGTGTTCATCTTTGTAAGTCACATAAAATCCTTTTTGGAAAGTAAGCTCTGTACAAATCATGAATAAATAAGAAAATCTCCACTGAACACAAATCTGAGGGAGAATGGTCATTGAGGGATTTGAGGAAATGATTGATCCAGGACATGTGGAGAAACAGCTGGAATGGGGGCTGTGCAGAGTGAGAACCGCACAGCATCTGTGGTTTGGAGCAGCTCCTTGTTGCGATGTTTGTGTTTCACATGTACGCTTAATCTGTGTGCAGACTGGTGCATCTTATCTTCCCTTAGCAATGACTGAATTTGTAGAGGTTGTGTGGTGGTCACTTTTGGCCTCTAAAACAAGCTAATCAGTCTAAGATGCTGAGAAACAAACCAACCAGATTCTAACTAAAAAGCAAAAGGGCTTACTGCCTCACTGTGGAAAAGACAGTTGGGTGCTCACTGATTTATTCACCCATCTGCACATAACACAGAACAGCCTTTTTAGTAGTATTTATTATACAGTTTCTGTGCATGATTTTATTGACCTCTCCCCTCCCAGGGCTATGGCTTCTGTGATGTATGTGGTCTGAAGCAGCCCTTCTGATAGTTTATTATATGTCTGAATCACTAGGGTACCTTTTCCAGGGTGCAGATTCTGCCTCTGTAGGTCTGGGGTGGGGTATGGGGTTCTGCATTTGTAATATGCTCCCAGGTGAGTTCAGTGGTGCTGGTCTGAGGACTATGTTTTGAGTAGCAAAGATCTAAAGACCACAGATCTTTGGCTCCTCTCACAGGTGGGAAGTTACTCTCTGGGCTTAGGGTTTGAGCCACTGTTGGCAAAATGAATTGCTGATTGAAGGTCTGCTTTATTAGGAAGAACCCCACCATTGCTGCATTTGTGAAAGCAAAATGCCAGTTTGGGTGTTTCATAAGCTGTGGCTACTTAAAAAATTTTTTTTATTAAGGTATCATTGATATACAATCTTATGAAGGTTTCACATGAGCAACCTTGTGGTTACTACATTCACCCATATTATCAAGTCCCCCCCACCATACCCCATTGCAATCACTGTCCATCAGTGTAGTAAGATGCTGTAGAGTCACTACTTGTCTTTGTGCTATACTGCCTTTTCCATGACCCCCCTACATTATGTGTGCTAATCATAATGCCCTTTAATCCCCTTCTCCCTCCTTCCATCCCCCCTTCCCTTTGGTAACCGCTAGTCCCTTCTTGGAGTCTGTGAGTCTGCTGATGTTTTGTTCCTTCAGTTTCACTTTATTCTTATGCTCCACAAATGAGGGAAATCATTTGGTACTTGTCTTCTTCCACCTGACTTATTTCACTGAGCATAATACCCTCTAGCTCCATCCATGTTGTTAAAAATGGTAGGAATTTTTTCTTCTTATGGCTGAATAATATTCCACTGTGTATATGTACCACATCTTTATCCATTCATCTACTGATAGGCACTTAGGTTGCTTCCATATCTTGGCTATTATAAATAGTCCAGGGATAAACATAGGGGGGGCATATGTCTTTTTGTCTTTTTGATTCAGGGATCTTGTTTTCTTCAGGTAAATTCCTAGCAGTGGGATTCCCAGCTCAAATGGTATTCTATTTTTAGTTTTTTGAGGAACCTCCATATTGCTTTCCACAATGGTTGAACTAATTTACATTCTGTGGCTACTTTTTAAAACTCTACAGTTGTGTGACATTGTGATCACTGCTAAGTTCAGAGAGAGAAAGTGGCCTCAGACAAAGAGTGTTCATTCTGATGTTAACCAAAGAAAGTGCCACTTTCTTTATTCCTCTCACCACCCTGGAGGCTCTGGGTTGACGGGTTTCTCTCTGTTGGCAGACCTCTGTGTGTCTGCGGTGAGTCTGCGAGCTGGGCAGCCCCAGGAGAGTTCACCTTGTAAGACCCCTTGGTGGAGAAAAAGTAAACAAGCCCATGTGCTTGGTTCTGTTTTTTCTTTCTGAACAATCAGAAATGTTAGCAATGAATTGGGTGTTTGGTCACAGATAAATGTGGGGGCTGGGTGTACTGGAAACGGTTTTGGAGAATGAGGGTCAGAAGTTATTCTTTTGCAGAGGGGGCTCAGAAAGAAATGGGGACGAGCTGGTTGGTTGGCTGAGTTCTCTCTGTAGTAATAGTCAAGCCTGTATGAGTCCCAGACATAATCTCATTCAGCCCCATTTGTGAAGATGACCATTTGGTAGGTGAGGAAATCCAGACTCCAAGGTTAAAGGATTTGTGCTGTGGAAAACAGGATAGCAGTTCGTCAAAAAACTAAAAATAGAACTACCATGTGATCCAGCAATCCCACTTCTGGGTATTTATCCTAAAGGATTGAAATCTGAATCTCGAAGTGATACCAATACTTCCATGTTCATAGCAGCATTATTCACAACAGCCAGGAACTGGAGCAACTCAAGTGTCCATAGATGGATGGATGAACAAAATGTGGTATATACTTATAATGGGATATTATTCAGCCTTAAAAGGAAGGCAGTTCTGCTCTTGCATCCTGCTTCTGTTGGAGAGAGCTTGTAAGCTTGGGAAACCAGAATGCCTCCACATGCCACCAAGCCAGGCCCCAAGCTCTGTGAGGATAGAAGCTCCTTTATTTGGTACCTTGCCCTATCTATATCTTTCTTCATCTGGCTGTTAACTAACAGGCCTGGCCACATGTATTCATAACTGCCATTTATTTTCCTAACAAAAGTTGAGCTTGAATTAATGTTGTAATAGAGTCAAGTGACTTCCATATCCATTTTTCCTCTCTAGTCAACAACCATAAAACACCATTTCGTTGCCAAGCCTTATGCTAGGCAAGGGTAAGGTATAAGTAAATTTAGTGGGGAAGACAAATGTATATACAAATAACCACAGTAGAGCTACACTGTCTAATATAATAGCTGCTAACTGCAGGTGCCTATTGAGCACTTGAAATGTTGCTAGTGCAACCAAGGAATGGATTCTTGATTGTTCATTTTATTTAAAAGGAAGAATTGATGTAATACACAGTAAGAGGAATATAGTCAATAACATTAACTTTGTAAGGTGACTAATGGTAACTAGACTTATTGTGGTACCCATCTCATAATATATACAATGTCAAATCACTGTATTTTACACTTGAAAGTGATATATTATACATCAGTTATACCTCATTACATAAAAATAGATAAATAAAGGCACACACATACAAAAAGGAAGACAATTCTGACATTCTTCTACAATATAGATGAACCCTGAAGACACTGTGCTAAATGAGATACGACAGTTACAAAAAGACAAATACTGTGTGATTGCACTTATATGAGGTTTCTAAAACAGTCACATTATACCAACGGAAAGCAGAATGGTGGGGTCTGGGGGCAAGGAAGAATGGGACTTAGTGTTTAATGGGTATTTTCCAGGATGAAAAAGTCCTGTAGATCTGTTGCACCAACAGTGTGCATTTACTTAACACTACCCTTTACAATGGTTATGATGGTTTTAAAAAAAGAAAGATTAAAGGATTTGCTCAAGTCATATACCCAACTTCTTTTGAATCTAAACTGATTTGCAGATTATAAACTTATCTGTATTTTGAAAAAATTTTTTACTACAAAAGTGGTTATTCTTAAAAGCCCAAGTCCTTGGATGGTCGAGTCACTCCTCCCCAGCCTATACATCATTTTAGCACATGCTGATTGACATGTGTCTATATTTTGACTATGAGAGTGTGTTTTCAAGTGTGTGGGAATTTCAAGCCAGGTGGAGAAATTTTGAAATTTTTGGGCATAATTTCAAAAAGAAGGAATAGGGATTCTGGAAAAAAAATGGAGGCAAAGTGGATTTTAGAGTAGGCATTCTCAGGATGAAGCCTTCAGAGAGAGAAATGAGGGTGAAGAGACATACCTGGGCATTAGGATTGCTCTACTGTGTCTTTTTGGGGAAAGTGACTGGAATGCAGAAATAGACATATCCATGTGTCCTGCTGTGTTGGATGTACCTGCAGGAGCGAGTGCTGCCACCTTGGTTTTTCCCATTAGCCTGTTCTACAGAAAAAGGCATGGGGATTGCCCAGCTGCCTGGTCGTCCTCCATCAAAAACCATGCACAGTACTAACGAAAACTGTGTAGGTTACAGGTCATTCTGAAACAGTGGTTGGACAGGGGACACTTTTTGATTGTCACAACTTGTACTGGGTGTCCTTAAATTTAGTGGTATTTTGGCCAGGGCTGCTGCTGAACATCCCATGGCACTCAGGACAGCCCCCCACTGCAAAGAATCGTGATACTCTAAACTTTTTTTAATCTTAAGCATTCAAGTTACTCTCTATCATGTGTTTTTTTCTTTTTTTTAATTTTTTCATTTATTTATATTTATATTTTATTTTTTATATATTTTTTATTTTATTATAAAATATATAATATTATAATTATATATTTTATTATATTGTTTATTCATTTATTTATATTTATTTTTTATTATTTTTATTTTGGTATCATTAATCTACAATTACATGAAGGACATTATGATTACTAGGCTTCCCCCTTCACCAAGTCCCCCCCACATACCCCTTCACAGTCACTGTCCATCAGCATAGTAAGATGCTGTAATATCACTACTTGTCTCCTCTGTGTTGCACAGCCCTCCCCGTGGCCCCCCCCCACTATACATGCTAATCGTAATGCCCCCCTTTTTTAACCCACCCTTCTCCCTTTCTTCCCACCCATCCTCCCCAGTCCCTTTCCCTTTGGTAACTATTAGTCCATTCTTGGGTTCTGTGATTCTGCTGCTGTTTTGTTCCTTCAGTTTTCCTTTGTTCTTATACTCCACATATGAGTGAGATCATTTGGTACTTGTCTTTCTCCACCTGGCTTATTTCACTGAGCATAATACCCTCTAGCTCCATCCATGTTGTTGCAAATGGTAGGATCTGTTTTTTTCTTATGGCTGAGTAATATACCATTGTGTATATGTACCACATCTTCTTTATCAGTTCATCTACTGATGGACATTTAGGTTGCTTCCATATCTTGGCTATTGTAAATAGTGCAGTGATAAACATAGGGGTGCATCTGTCTTTTTCAAACTGGAGTGCTGCATGCTTAGGGTAAATTCCTAGAAGAGAAATTCCTGGGTCAAATGGTATTTCTATTTTGAGTTTTTTGAGGAACCTCCATACTGCTTTCCACAATGGTTGAACTAATTTACATTCCCACCAGCAGTATAGGAGGGTTCCCCTGTCTCCACAACCTCGCCAACATTTGTTGTTGTTTGTCTTTTCGATAATGGTGATCCTTACTGGTGCGAGGTGATAATCTCATTGTGGTTTTAATTTGCATTTCTCTGATGACAAGCGATGTGGAGCATCTTTTCATGTGTCTGTTGGCCATCTGAATTTCTTCTTTAGAGAACTGTCTATTCAGCTCTGCTGCCCATTTTTTAATTGGATTATTTGCTTTTTGTTTGTTGAGGTGTGTGAGCTCTTTATATATTTAGGATGTCAACCCTTTATCGGATCTGTCATTTATGAATATATTCTCCCATACTGTAGGATACCTTTTTGTTCTATTGATGGTGTCCTTTGCTGTACAGAAGCTTTTCAGCTTGATATAGTCCCACTTGTTCATTTTTTACTTTTGTTTCCCTTGCCCAGGGAGATATGTTCATGAAGAAGTCACTCATGTTTATGTCCATGAGATTTTTGCCTATGTTTTTTTCTAAGAGTTTTATGGTTTCATGACTTACGTTCAAGTCTTTGATCCATTTCAAATTTACTTTTGTGTATGGGGTTAGACAGTGATCCAGTTTCATTCTCTTACATGTAGCTGTCCAATTTTGCCAGCACCATTTGTTGAAGAGACTGTCATTTCCCCATTGTATGTCCATGGCTCCTTTATCATATATTAATTGGTCATATATGTTTGGGTTAATGTTTGGAGTCTCTATTCTGTTCCACTGGTCTGTGGCTCTGTTCTTGTGCCAGTACCAAATTGTCTTGATTACTGTGGCTTTGTAGTAGAGCTTGAAGTTGGGGAGCAAGATCCCCCCCACTTTATTCTTCCTTCTCAGGATTGCTTTGGCTAGTCAGGGTCTTTGGTGGTTCCATATGAATTTTTGAACTGTTTGTTCCAGTCCATTGAAGAATGCTGTTGGTAATTTGATAGGGATTGCATCGAATCTGTATATTGCTTTGGGCAGGATGGCCATTTTGACAATATTAATTCTTCCTAGCCAGGAGCATGGGATGAGTTTCCATTTGTTAGTGCCCTCTTTAATTTCTCTTAAGAGTGTCTTGTAGTTTTCAGGGTATAGGTCTTTCCCTTCTTTGGTTAGGTTTATTCCTAGGTATTTTATTCTTTTTGATGTTTTTGTGAATGTAATTGTTTTCCTGATTTCTCTTTCTATTAGCTCATTGTTAGTGTATAGGAAAGCCACAGATTTCTGTGTGTTCATTTTGTATCCTGCAACTTTGCTGAACTCCGATATTCTAGTAGTTTTGGAGTGGAGCCTTTAGGGTTTTTTATGTACAATATCATGTCACCTGCAAATAGTGACAGTTTGACTTCTTCTTTACCAATCTGGGTTCCTTGTATTTCTTTGTTTTGTCTAATTGCTGTGGCTAGGACCTCCAGTACTATGTTGAATAACAGTGGAGAGAGTGAGCATCCCTGTCTTGTTCCCAATCTCAGAGGAAAAGCTTTCAGCCTCTCGCTGTTTGGTATGATGTTAGCTGTGGGTTTATCATATATGGCCTTTATTATGTTGAGGTACTTGCCCTTTATGCCCACTTTGTTGAGTTTTTATCATGAATGGATGTTGAATTTTGTTGAATGCTTTTTCAGCATCTATGGAGATGATCATGTGGTTTTTATCCTTCTTTTTGTTGATGTGGTGGATGATGATGGATTTTAGAATGTTGTGCCATCCTTGCATCCCTGGGATGAATCCCACTTGTTCATGGTGTATGATCCTTTTGATGTATTTTTGAATTTGGTTTGCTAATATTTTGTTGAGTATTTTTGCATCTACATTCATCAGGGATATTGGTCTATAGTTTTCTTTTTTGGTGGTGTCTTTGCCTGGTTTTGGTATTAGGGTGATGTTAGCTTCATAGAATGAGTTTGGGAGTATCCCCTCCTCTTCTATTTTTTGGAAAACTTTAAGGAGAATGGGTATTATGTCTTCTCTGTACGTCTGATAAAATTCCGAGGTAAATCCATCTGGCCCGGGTTTTTTTTTTCTTGGGTAGTTTTTTGATTACTGCTTCAATTTCATTGCTGGTAATTGGTCTGTTTAGATTTTCTGTGTCTTTCTGGGTCAGTCTTGGAAGGTTATATTTTTCTTGGAAGTTGTCCATTATTCCTAGGTTTTCCAGCTTGTTAGCATATAGGTTTTCATAGTATTCTCTAATAATTTTTTGTATTTCTGTGGGGTCCGTCATGATTTTTCCTTTCTCGTTTCTGATTCTGTTGATGTGTGTTGACTCTCTTTTTCTCTTAATAAGTCTGGCTAGAGGCTTATCTATTTTGTTTATTGTCTCAAAGAACCAGCTCTTGGTTTCATTGATTTTTCTATTGTTTTATTCTTCTCAATTTTATTTATTTCTTCTCTGATCTTTATTATGTCCCTCCATCTGCTGACCTTAGGCCTCATTTCTTCTTCTTTTTCCAGTTTCAGTAACTGTGACCTTAGACTATTCATTTGGGACTGTTATTCTTTAAATATGGTTGGATTGCTATATACTTTCCTCTTAAGACTGCTTTTGCTGTGTCCCACAGTAGTTGGGATTTTATGTTGTTCTTGTCATTTGTTTCCATATATTGCTGGATCTTTGTTTTAATTTGGTCATTGATCCATTGATTATTTAGGAGCATGTTGTTAAGCCTCCAGGTGTTTGTGAGCCTTTTTGCTTTCTTTGTGCAATTTATTTCTAGTTTTATACCTTTGTGGTCTGAAAAGTTGGTTCGTAGGACTTCACTCTTTTGGAATTTACTGAGGCTCTTTTTGTGGCCTAGTATGTGGTCTATTCTGGAGAATGTTCCATGTGCACTTGAGAAGAATGTGTATCCTGTTGCTTTTGGATGTAGAGTTCTATAGATGTCTATTAGGTCCATCTGTTCTAGTGTGTTGTTCAGTGCCTCTGTGTCCTTACTTATTTTCTGTCTGGTGAATCTGTCGTTTGGAGGGAGTGGTGTGTTGAAGTCTCCTAGAATGAATGCATATGCATTCTATTTCCTACTTTAATTCTGTTAGTATTTGTTTCACATATGTTGGTGCTCCTGTATTGGGTGCATATATATTTGTAATGGTTAATCCTCTTGTTGGACTGACCCCTTTATCATTATGTAATGTCCTTCTTTATCTCTTGTTACTTTCTTTGTTTTGTTACTATTTTGTCTGATACTTGTATTGCAACACCTGCTTTTTTCTCCCTGTCGTTTGCATGAAGTATCTTTTTCCATTCCTTGACTTATAATCTGTGCATGTCTTTGGGTTTGAGGTGAGTCTCTTGTAAGCAGCACATAGATGGGTCTTGCTTTTTTATCCATTCTATTACTCTGTGTCTTTTGATTGGTGCATTCAGTCCATTTTCATTTAAGGTGATTATTGAAAGATATGTACTTATTGCCATTGCAGGCTTTAGATTCGTGGTTACCAAAGGTTCAAGGTTAGCTTCTTTACTACCTTACTGTCTAACTTAACTCGCTTATTTAGCTATTATAAACACATTCCGATGATTATTTTTCTCCCTTCTTATTCCTCCTCCTCCATTCTTCATATGTTGGGTGTTTTGTTCTGTGCTCTTTTTAGGAGTGTTCCCATCTAGAGCAGTCCCTCTAAGATACCCTGTAGAGGTGGTTTGTGGGAGGCAAATTCCCTCAACTTTTGCTTGTCTGGGAATTGTTTAATCCCTCCTTCATATTTAAATGATAATCATGCTGGATACAGTATCCTTGGTTCAAGGCCCTTCTGTTTCATTGCATTAAATATGTCATGCCATTCTCTTCTGGCCTGTAAGGTTTCTGTTGAGAAGTCTGATGATAGCCTGATAGGTTTTCCTTTGTAGGTGACCTTTTTTCTCTCTCTGGCTGCCTTTAATACTCTGTCCTTGTCCTTGATCTTTGCCATTTTAATTATTATGTGTCTTGTTGTTCTCCTCTTTGGGTCCCTTCAGTTGGGATTTCTGTGTGCTTCCGTAGTCTGAGCAACTATTTCCTTCCCCAGTTTGGGGAAGTTCTCAAGAATTATTTCTTCAAAGACACTTTCTATCCCTTTTTCTCTCTCTTGTTCTTCTGGTATCCCTATAATGCAGATATTGTTCCTTTTGGATTGGTCACAGAGTTCTCTTAATATTGTTTCATTCCTGGAGATCCTTTTATCTCTCTCTGCGTCAGCTTCTATGCGTTCCTGTTTTCTGGTTTCTATTCCATCAATGGGCTCTTGCATCTTATCCATTCTGCTTATAAATCCTTCCAGGGATTGTTTCACTTCTGTAATCTCCCTCCGGACGTAATCCCTTAGCTCTTGTATATTTCTCTGCAGCTCCGTCAGCATGTTTATGATTTTTATTTTGAATTCTTTTTCAGGAAGACTGGTTAGGTCTATCTCCTTCTCAGGGATTGTGCTTTTGGTCTGTATCAAATTCTTGTGCCTTTTCATGGCGATAGAGAGAGTTCACGGAGCTGATGCAAGTGATGGCTGGGAGAACATCCCTTCTTGTTGGTTTGTGGCCTTCCTCTCCTTGGAGAACAGCGACCTCTAGTGGCTTTTGATGGGCAGCTGCGTGAAGACGGGGCTTCTGATTCTTGCCTGGCAGCTATGGAGTTAAGCTCCACTGTTGTTGTGGGTGTGGCCTGCCTCGGGCTGCTGCTCGGATATTGTGGAGTCACGTTGGAGGGGAAACGACTGGGAGGCTGTTTATCTCTGTGAGGGGCCTCCAAGCCGCCCTGCTGCCCAGGGTGTTAGAGTGCCCAGAGTTCCCCGGGATTCCCAGCCGCTAGGCTAAGTGTCCTGGGATGCTTCCGTCCAGCTGTGGGGTCCCTGTCCCTTTAAGACTTTCAGAAGCACTCGCTTTTCTTTGCTCCAGGGGTGCTGGCTGCAGGGACCCGCTCACAGGTCTTACTGTCCTATTTCCCTAGTTTCTAGCACCCCACGCATGCACTGTGTCTGGGCTCTGGTGCTGATGGGTAGGGCTGGGTGTTTAGCAGCCCTGGGCTCCCTGTCCCTCCCTACTCTGACTCCTCTCCTCCCGCTGGGAGCTGGGGTGAGGGGCGCTTGGTTCCCGCCGGGCTGCGGTTTGTATCTTACCCCCTTCGCAGGGTGCTGGGTTCTAGCAGGTGTGGGTGTAGTCTGGCTGTTGTCCTGTGTCTTCTGGTCTCTCTTTTAGGAAGAATTGTATTTGTTGTATTTTCAAAAATATATGTGGTTTTGGGAGGAGATTTCCGCTGCTCTACTTATGCCGCCATCTTGGCCCCACCCTCCTATAATGTGTTTTTTATATCTTGGATTGCAAGTAGAAATCTCTAGGTCCTAGAATCAGAAGGCATTGAATATTTGAATGGAGGAGACCCAGGAAAAACATGTCTTTGTATATAAGAAGGCTTTCTGCAAGTAAGAGGTAGCAAATGCAAATGACTTGTGTGTTACTCATTGCTACACTATTCCTCATAGATACTATAGTATCTCTCTGATACTGTGTTATTAGTAGATTACAGAATATAGTATAGTGTGCCATAATAGATTATTTTTAGTGGATGTAAAAATATAAAGGCTTTTATGGTTTTTATTGAGACTTCAGTGCCTGTTATCTTAAAAATGTTCTTATCCATAGGCATTTTCTGGACCATATTTTTAAAATTGAGAATACTGTAGCCTTTGAAGAGGAAATGTATTTGTGTGTGTGGATATGCATACTATTGGAGTGAGTGGTATGCTGTTTTCCCTGATATCTGAACTCTGTTTTATGGGTGGTGACTTAAGTAAAAGAAAACATCGAGATGAAGAATTCAGGAAAGATATGAAGTGATTATTCAGCCTTCTAAAGCAGAGCTCACCCACCAAATAGTTGGACCTCAAGAGGAGATGTAGGATAGAGTTAATGAGGGGTTGTAAGACCTATAATTTCTTTTAAAAAGAAATGAAAGCTTAATTAATTAAAAAACAAACAAACACCCAAACCTTCAATATGGTTTCACACGTGGGGCCTAAGAAGGGCTGTTTTTAATAGCAAATATTTTTGGGTGTTTAATACATACCAGGTATCATGCTAAAAGCTTTATTTTATTTTATACTCAGAACAACTCTGTGTGGCAGCTGCTTTTGTCTCCCTTTCTATTGGGTCAAAAAACAACATAAATTTACCATCAACCATTTTTAAGTGTACAGTTTGTAGTGTTAAGAATATTTACCTTGTTGCTCACTGGATCTCTAGATCTTTCTCATCTTACAACACTGAAGTTCTATATCCGTTAAACACTAACTCCCTCTGCCCCCAACCCTGGGCAACTACCCATCCACTCTTTCTTTCCACAATTTTGACCACTTTAGCTACTTCATATGAGTGGAATCAAACAGTATTTCTTCTTTTGTGACTGGTTTATTTCACTCAGCATAATGTCCTTAAGGTTCATCCATGTTCTTGTGTATAATAGGATTTCCTTCTTTTTTAAGGCTGAATACTATTTTATTATATGTATATACCACATTTTCTTTATCCATCATCCATCAATGGACATTTAAGTTGTTTCCACATCTTGGCTATTGAGAATTGTATTACAGTGAATGTGGGAATGCTAGTATCTCTTTGAGATCCTGATTTCAATTTTTTTATGTATATACACCCAGTAGTGGGATTGCTGGATCTTTTGGTAACTCTTTTTCATTTTTTTGAGATACCTTCACACTGTTTTCCATAATGGCTGCACTATTTTATATTCCCACCAACTGTGCATGAGGTTTTCAACTTCTCTACATTCTCACCAACATTTGTTATTTTCTGTTCTTTTGATAGTGGCCATCCCGAGGGGTGTGAGATGGTAGCTCACTGTGATTTTGATTTGAATTTCCCTAATGATTAATGATGTTGAACATCTTTAGATGTGCTTATTGTTCATTTATAGTTTTTGGAGAATTGTCTACCTAAGTGTTTTGCCATTTTAATTGGCTTATTATTATTTATTGTTGGTTTGTAGAAGTTCCTTATATATTCTGGATATTGACCTCTTATCAGATATGATTTATAATAATTTGGTTCCATTCTATAGGCTGGCTTTTCATTCTGTTGATTGTTTCCTTTGATGCACTTAGAAGTTTTCAAGTCTGGTGTAGTTTCATTTGTCTATGTTTTATTTTATTGCCTTTGCTGTTGGTGTCGCATCTAAGAAATCGCTGCCAGCTCATGTTCTGAACTTTTCTCCCTCTGTTTTCTTCTAGAAATTTAATAGTTTTAGGTCTTATATTTAGGTCTTTAATCCAGTTTGGGTTTATTTTTGTATATGGTGTAAGGTAAGGGTCTACCTTTATTCTTTTGCATTTGTTGAACAGAGTTCCTTTTCCCATTGTGTAGTCTTGGCTCCCTTACAAAAAATAGGCAACTACTTTTATTTTACACATTTTATGGATGAGGAAATTTAAGTTAAATAATATGCTCAAGGTCATCTAAAAAGTGGCAAAAGCTGCCCTCAAGGTCCTTGTTAAGATCTGAGCTCTAACCATTGATGTAAGGGAGAGCTGAGGGGAGGGAAAATTCATAAACTTCTGGTGTGACTTTGGCAGAGTTTCTTAATTTCATTATCTTTAAAGGAGAAGAGTAAGTAAGACTGGTGGTTTCTTAGATTCCCATCACCTCCAGTTCTCCAGTTCTGTGCCCTTTTAGCTTGGCTTGAAATGGTCTTGCTCTGGAACTTGGACTCAGGTCTGGAGAGGGGTTATAGCCCATTCCGCCTTTCCTTGAGCCACCAGCAGCTAGTCTCTTGAGCACCTTCTCCACACCCTTGTGGCTTGAGCGATGTCTCCATGTGACAGCTGTCCTTGGAGAAAAGACCTTCATTTTGCTCCTTTTTCAGACAGCTGTGTATTGTCTGGTGGTAAATTCAGGGTCTAACTTCCCCAGAATTATGATTGCTTGTGAAACTGTCACCCTGCAAAAATGCTAATCCCTGTTACCTAATATAACCTGGAAAAGCAGGTGCAAGTTACTGCTGCTTAAAAGCAGAGAGCATATTCATATAATTAATATTTTCAACAGGATAAAATTATATAATTTGCAAATGTCTGAAATTGAATGATCCAGTTTCTGACTTTTTAGCATATGGGAGTTCTTAGTTATAATACCTTAATCATCATCATCATCATCATAATAATAATGGGTTTTGGTTTTGTCAGATTTTTCCTGCTTTTTTGGCCTTCAAGTCTTACGAAGGACATAGAAATGTAAGAATTTTAAAATTTTTTAGTAAGGAGAGGGGAGAAATTTAAGTGAATAAAACTGTGTGTAATAAATTCCAAACCTTAGGACTTTTGGCTGGAAATTGACTTTTATAAAAAATTAAAATACAGTTGATATACATTATTGCATTGGTTTCAAGTGTACAACATAGTAATCAGACAATTATGTACATTACTAAATGCTCACACAATATGTATAGTTACATCTGTCATCATACAAAGAAATTAAATATTATTGGCTGTATTCCCTATGCCCTACTTTTATCCCCAAGATTAATTTATTTTATAATTAGAAGTTTGTACCTCTTTAGCCCCATGCACCTATTTCTCTTACCTCTCCACCCACCTCCTCTATATGGAAATCACCAGTCTGTTCTCTGTGTTTATGAGTCGTTTCTGTTTTGCTCATTTATTTGTTTGCATAGTTTTTCATATCTCACATATAAGTGAAATCATATGGTGTGAGTAAAGATGGACCAACCAACTTCACTTGCAGTGTCTTTGCATTATTGGGTGAAAAATATTTGCCAGTATTTTGTCTAGAAATATACTTATGTCCCAGTGTTGAATTTTAGGTGGAAGGGGATCGTTTCCTTATTTGAACTGCATTTTAATGGCTTTCCGTAAGTGAGGGGCAGCAGCAACTTTTTTTTTTAAATTTAAGTATCCTTGATATACAATCTTATGTTAGTTTCAAATATGCAGCACAGTGGTTCAGCAGTTAACCATATTATTAAATCCTCACCACCTCTGGCGCGGTTACTATCTGTCAATGTACAAAGATGTTACAGAATCATTGATTATATTCTCCATGCCGTACTACCTTTCCTGTGACCAGCTTATGTTGTGGGGCAGCAGCAACTTTTAATGAGATACACAAATCTTCCTGAGATAAATCTGAAAAATTTTCCATGAGAAAGACTAACTTCAAAAATATATACATCTTAGAATAATGATTCTAAAATCTGGTTTTGCTGGTCTTTAAAATGTCTCTAGGTATTTCATTCTTGTGAAACTCTAAAAAAAAAGTTGATTTTAATTTTCTTTAATTAGGATCTATGGCAGCAATGGTGGCTAATGCAAGGAAGGAAGAGTGGTGGGGTACTGTGCCTCCCAAGTGCTACATTCAGGGTTTTGGCTATGCTGTTCTCTGTGCACACTTTTCTTTCCTGTTAGTTTCCGGAGCCATTGCTGTCAAGGGAGAGGCCTGTGGGACCCTTATGTGGATTCTTATGGGACACTTATTTATTCATCTATATGATGTCCCTTACCACTTTCGAAATGAAAATACAGGACTTAGACCTGCTAGGCCATCCTGTTCTGTAGAAGTGGAAGACCATATCTGGATTGCTCTTGTAATTTCACACAGACTCAACTGTAATTACTGACATAATTTTGACCAAATCACTTAACCTTCAAGGACTTCAGTTACCTTTTCTGTAAAATGATCTACTTCTATAAAGTGTCTTGATCACACCAGAAGACTTCTAATCTAATCTATGGTGGTTTTTTTAAAGCTTTGGATTTAAAGGATTTAAAGGATTTAAAGGATTGGAGCAGTAGAGAGGGATGTCATTATATACTGTCTACTGTGTTTCTAAAACTTGCAAGTAGATCCTGATGCCCAAGGAACTTACAATCTACTTTGATGATTTATTTAGCACCAGCTTTTCTGGATGATTTTTCATGGTCTAACCGCAGATCTGGCAGGGCCAGTGGTGTAACTAGGGACAGGTTCTGTGGCCTCTCTCTGCTTGCTACCACCTCTGTGTACACTGGATCATTGTGAGCTAGCTATGAGTTAACATCTGTGATGCAGTTAAAATAGGACTGCTCAAATAAGTGGGATGTCAATATTAAAAAAAAATTAATCCTGTTTGGGAATAGAATGGTGTTAGTTTTCATTGTAGCTGGCAAGGTATAGTTGCTCTTGTGGCTTTTCTGAACAGGTTGCCTGCCTCATAAACTGTGTTCAGTGTGCCTGTGTTGACTGCCTTGCTTGGGTCCCTGTGTGTTTGGCTGGCCCTGAGCCAGGCAGAGTGAGGTCCATTACATCACCAGTATTCTTGACTGGGCAGCCCCTTTTCTGGAGGCATCCATCTGTCCTCCCTCCCTGGAACAGGGATGCATGGACCCTGCTTCCTTGGGTCTGGAGTGTCTGTTACTTCCCCTGCAAAGTAAACAGCAACCGTGGGAGGAAAGAAGACAAAGCTTTCAGGTACTAAATAATTTCCTGACGAGATGCCCTTGCTATGGGCTTCTGATAATTATGACGGCAGCTGTTGGCTGTAATCAAGTTTAATTGGTAAGGAGCATAGGGAGGTAGCCCTAAACACATATGCTCATGAGCTGTCTTTATGCTGCTTTGGTCCATTCTTGACTTAAAGATCTCTGGTCAGGTCTCTAACCAGCAGGTGCTATGTTATGTATGAGGGTAACTCCAGAGCCTTTTGTGGTTCCTGGAGTGGGCCTGTGACTTCCATGGGTCCACTTACTGATATCTTGGCTCATGTGGTTTTTTATGAGTGGGGCCGGTGGGGTCGGTTATTTAAAGGAGCAGAAAGAGTGCCCCAAAATACAGAAATGGGCCTTCTTGCTCTATTTCTTTCATAGTGGGCACAGTCTGTGTTTGTTTGTGTGTGTATTGGAGGTGTGTATGTGTGTGTATGTGTGGATTCATCAGACTTGGGGCTCTAAGAGAACAAAACAAACCCAGTAGAAGAAATAGTATGTTTTTAGGACTTGCTTTCTATTGTCTCCCAGAAATAGGACCTTATCTTGCTATTGCTGGTAGAGGGATTTTTTGCATTTCTTCTGATTCTAATTTTTCTAGCATCAAATGATAATTTATAATTATTGTTAAAGCTTATGATTATTGTCAAAAATTGTAATTATTGTCTTGTTTTTCCCTTTCTAACTGTAGTGAGTTTATTGCCTATTGGTGCTCCATTCAGAATTTGCATTGGCAAAGAAAGGAAGTAAAAACTGAAGTAATTGGTTTTTCTATATTTAATTAGTCTTACAAAAAATTTTGCTTAAAAAGGTAAAAATGATGCCTGAAAAAAAAATTCGGATTCCTATCAATGAACCATGTGACTCATGCTATACTCTCACAGATAAGGCTCGAGTCATCAATGTTTGTTATTATTGGGGTTTCTTCTGTCTTTATTGTAGGAACTGGCCCAGTGGCCCACCTAGTGCCTTCCTATCCACTTGTAAGGCTTTTGGTTACCTATAATATAACCTGTCAAGTGTCTCGGAAAATCTCCACAGGCTCCACTCCTACCTACATTCTCAGCCAGCTTGGTTTGCCCCAGCTCCTCCCATTTATACCATTGCTGGATACTGTCTCCCTGCTTAGTTCCTGTGGATTCTAGAGGACTATTTCCTTGTGCCTTAAGGATGACTTGTCCAGGATGCTGAGCTTTGCTCTCCATTCTTTCCTGTGGCTTGGCCACATCCCCTCTAGTAGAGTGCCTACTCAATTCTCAGAACCTCCACTTGGGTCTGGGGCACTGGACTTCCCTTGTTCTGGCTTGGAATTCTGACACTGAACCCACACACAAGTGCTTTGCTGTAAACAGCTATAATTCTTGGTGTGGGTTACTTGGTGTCTGTAGCTGGTGAACTCACTGGGTTGGGCAGAGCCCAATATTAATGAGGCTGTGAACATGACTTAGTGTGAATCAGTCACATTGCTCTGTTCCATAAAGCACTGCTCTCATCTTTTTCTGTCAACCTGCAAATGAGGTACTTACTGTGCTCCAGGAGGCAGGGAATAGGATTAGTACCCACTCAGCCTTATTGCAAGAACAAAAACCAAAACAAAACACATGTACTGTATTTCAGTGCATGGAAAATGTATAATAATAATAATTAACATAGCATAATAATAATAACAATAATAATAGTAGTAATTATAATCATTATCTTGTTAGTAGCCATGGGGAGGCAGGTTATTTAAATGTTCTGACCAAGCTGGTTTTAAATGACTTAAATGAGCCTAGCTAGGTCTTTTCAGTTTTCTTTTGTTGGCATATTTAGTTATGTTCCAATATATTGCTTGTCTATTTTTTTAAAAGTTTATGTAAACAAAATTGTCACATGTCTCTTTGGCAATTATATTTAGTTTGAAAAAAGGTTAAAAAATACTTCTTTTTATCTTTGGTGTTGATACCCTTTCAGATACTCAAAAGATAAATTTCACTCTGAGTTCCTAGGGTAAAAAGTACATGTTGATTATTCATATTTTCTTTAATAAGTTGATTTCAGATTATGCTGGCTGTTTTTGAAGCTGTAGGTTTGTCTTTAAGAAAAACTGCTAAAGTAAAAACTTAGAATACATACTTTTTGTTCAGGTGGGAAGGTGAATTTCTTACATTACAACAAGATGTTTTGCTTTATTGTGAATTCCTTTAGCTGCGATTGTCAAAAATGTACTTTGAAGCTTTTAGGAGCATATCCATCCATTAAAATTCCACACATGTATATTCTAATTCCAGATACTTATTTCTCACTGGTCACAGAATCTGGCTAATTGTTCTCTCCTTTTTGAGTTTTCTTCTCCTTTCCTATTTGGCATCATCTGTGATTTTAATTTGAGAGCTATTAATCCTTTCACTGATGTCACAATTCAACCTTACTCCTAAGTCTGTGGATTCCCACTGGGACCTTCCCTAACTCTTAAAGCATTATTGGTTGATTATTATCCTTTGCTTTAATTTACTCCTACTGATTTAAAGTCATATGACTGCTTTAATGGAAGTCAGTCTGAACTAATGTTTCAGAGAAGACCCTAGGAGGCCTGCAGTCAAGTGCTTACTAAGGTTACTGTGTCTGCTCATTTAGTTACTCAATAAAAATTCTGTTTCTTTTTTTTCTCAAATGGCCAGATATTTTATCACTGATTTTATTACCTAACTTGGTTTGGTTCATTCTCTATTATGTATTCCTCTCTTATTAGAGATATCTGTTAGCTAAACTTTGTGTCAATACAGTGAAAAAGATCACTGGTTCTCTTTTTCCTTTTAAATTGCCAGTGTGTTAATAGGCGTAATAATTGACTTCCCTTGTGACTTTGTGTAATATAAACCTACTGTTGTGATTAAATATCAGTTCTCCAGGTATAGTACATACATGTCAAAGTCTGTGTTAACAAAGTATTACCACTCCCTAACGGACAAATTTCTAATTTCGTTATTATTAAAATCAGATTTTTTAATGACAAGTTTAATCATTTCAACATTGTTATTATGTTTTTATCCATTTAATTTCTAGAATTTCATTTTTCTAAATATTCCTTTTAGCTTCTTATAAATTATTTAGGTTAGAATAACTCACTATATTTAATTCATTAACCTCCCCAATATATTCCATTAAATGTGCTTTCTTTTCTTTCTAGCAAAGGATTCTTTTGTTATCAATTTTCTGAGATGTTTCTTTGTAGCTAAATAATCTTCTCTCATAACATGCAATTTTCTTTTGACTAGAACTAGAATTTATCATGCCAGAATTTTCCAATGAACTTCGTTTTCCCACTACATCATGTATATTGTTTCTCTGTTAAATGTGTTAAAAAGCAAAATTCAACCAAGTAAATTTGAAAATCTAATTGGCTTTATTAAATGATTCATCAATTGGGCAGAATCCCATCTAGCAAATGGAAAGATGCTCCAAGGAGTTGTACAAAATGGAAGGTTTTCATAGGCAGGCCGGTGGGGCAAGGAAGTTATTAGCAAAAGACAAGAAAATGATTGCTTCAGGCCAGGACATCTTCTTTTGGAGGTGAAGGGAATGTCAGCCGTTTTATCATGCTCATTACCTTACTAGTTCTGATCAGGACATTTCAGATTGACTGTTAAAAGGAGACATCCCTGGGGTAGGCTGACACTGTAATTAAGCCTTAGTTTGCTGTCATGGAGGGCCAATGACTCCATTTTGGGCTTTTTTCTTTTTTAACAGTTAGCCCCTTCTGATCAGATTCTTAGCCTAAGTGAGAGGTGTGATCAAGAATTGAGGCATTACTGCCACTGCCAGCTTCACTTCTGCTCTGACGTTTCAGTGTCAGAGAGATCGTCTGCTTGGTAGTTAGCAGCTGTGAACATGTGAACACGCACTTAAAGCTTTTGAGATGATACACTATGCCAGGGAAATTATAAACAGGATAATTCCCAGTGTACTTTGGAGCCGTAGTTCCTGATACCCAAACCAATCAAAATAAAATAAGTCAAAGAAAGACTATTGAAGGAGTCACCCCTTCAAGCCAAGTGGCTTACTCCGTGATACTGTGTAACTGGGTTTAAGTGTCCCCAGAAGTGTTGACCCGGGTACAGCAGGTGGTGTTAGCTATAGCATACATACCTCCTTGGTCAGCTAGAGGGTAAATAAGGGCTACCCTATTACCAAGAACAATTTTGGCCAGAGATTCTAAGGACCTTGGTTGGACTGCTATCATAGACTGGGCAATAGATTCAAGAATTGAGGAAAAGATGCTGCTCCCTCTCTCTCTCTTTCTCTCTCTCTCTCTCCCTCTGGGGCAGCCACTTTCTCTTTCAGATAATAAAATCTTGCTTGGAAAAAAAAAAAGAATTGAGGAAAAGTTCCTGATCATAGCCTCATTTGCATTTATCCCTAACCAAGGGAGTAGGGTCCTGCCAAGGACTGAATCCTGGATTCTGAAAGCCTCCTGGTAGGTCCTTTCTAACTCAATAAGAGTTGACCAATGGGATGTCTTATTTTTCCTGTGAAAAGTTAGGGGTACAGTTAGCTATTCTGGCCTGCAATAAAAGGTTGTTCTTCCCAGATGTTAGCACTGCCTCCTTCCCCTGCCCCCACCCCCCACCTTAGCAATGGCATGGGAGATACAGATGAGGGTGTTATCTTTCCAAACTAGAGTAAAGGAAAGGAAAAGAAAAAAAAAGGGTTTCATGTTTAGTTAAGGTTTGAAGTCTCGATCCATCATTTGGGTTGGAAGAAGTCTACCTTGATATCAGCTACTTCTTTCCCTTAATTTAATTTGGTAATTTCCAGCATCCATATAGGACCAGATGTGAGGTGGAATCTTCAGTGTCAGTGACCTGGAGCACCTGGTGAGGTTGCTTCCCATGGGCTCAAGGGCTGTCTTCCTCTGACAACATTTCCAGAATAGCCAGATGCCAGGCTCTCGACTGTGACCAACAGGATCCTTTAAATTGGTATCTAGGAAGGCTTTTGATTTAGCCTTGATGATAAGCTTGTGCATATGACATGAGAGATTTGACAGTAGCTGGTCATACGAGCATGAGAAAACAGGGATCAGCAGAGGGTTGTATACGAATAGACTTGGGTCTGCTTAGTGACTGTCTCAGGTGGAGTGAGTTGATGTTTCCTAAAGAGGGAACTGCAAACAATAAGACCAAAGGCAGTAACTTTTACCAGAGAAGTCCAGTTTAGGCAAGTTTAGGAATTTTAAGTTGGAGGTTTTCATTTGTTCCTTTAACCTTGCGTCATGCGTGAGGGTGATAGGGATGGTGACAAGTCTAAGAAATTTATTTGCAAGGTTTTGTTAAGGCTTGTATGATTTTCCTGGTGAGGTGGGTGCCTTGATCACTGGCGACTGTGGAAGGTGTACCCCAAGAGGGAAACCCATTATCTATGCCACTATGAGGGCATCAGCCTTGTGGCAGGGGAAGGCTTCAACCCATTCAGAAAACACACATATGATTAAAAGAATATATGAGTAACCCATGCTAAGTGGCAGTTGAATGAAGTCCAATTTCAGGTGTTCAAAAGTTCTAGAGGAGGAGATCTGAGGCCTCTGGGGATAAAAGTAGTTTTCCAGGACCTGGCAGGTCAGACAGTGCTGGTAGACTGTTTTTGCAGTTTTACAGAAGTTTCCCTGTTAATGTCTATTCAAAATTTGAGTCATCTTAAATGCACTATGGTGGGTGAAAGAATGTAAAAACCAAAAAAATGGGGTTTCCAGGGAGCCAGGAAAAAAAATCAAGCAGCTATCTTGGGTTTCTGATAGTCCAAACTGATGGGTAAATTTATAGCCATCATTTATCCATCTTAATTTCTCCTATTTAAGGGAAGACTGTTGCCATGTTACAAGGACATCAAGATGGCAGAAGTCTGGCATGAGGAACAGTTTTTTGCAGAAGGGGAATGGATTTCAACCACACGTGGCACAATCTTTATAGATTTTGTTGCTGCTGACTGTGCGTGAAGGTCGGCTGGGGCATTTCCCTGATACTCAGGTTTAGTCCATTTAGTATGAGCCTCAGTTCTGATGATAGCAATCCAGGAGGTAAGAGACTAGCAGTAAGAAAGCTATTTGATCAGATGAACGAGTTGCCCATTTTGAATGGGGCCCCAAAGAATGTCATACAATATTTAAGATTAATAACTAGAATCATAAGTGATAACATTACACAGAACATACCAGATTTCTAGGAATTTCATGTAATTTCTAGAACTCTTATATACCTATACAGGCATATCTCATTTTATTGTGCTTTCCTTTATGCTGTTCACACATGTTGAAATTTTTATGAATTAAAGGTTTGTGGCTACCATGCATCAAGCAAATCTGTTGGCACCATTTTTCCAACAGCAGTTGCTAACCTCATGTCTCCATGTCACAACTTTAATTCTTGCAGTATTTTAAACATTTTCATTATTATATTTGTTATGTTTACTGTGGTCGGTGATTATGACACATGGAAAGCTCAGATGATGGTCATCATTTTTTAGAAATAATGTATTTTAGTTAAGGTAGGCAAATTGTTTTTTAGACATAATGCTATTATTCTTAATAGATAGATTATAGTATAGTGCAAATATAACTTCTGTATGCACTGAGAAACCAAAAAGTTCATTTAACTCGCTTTCTTGCAATATTTGCTTTATTGAAGTGCTCTGGAACCAAACCTACACCATCTCCAGGGTATGCCTGTACAACACAGAGAGGGTTTAGTATTAGTTCTTATTTGACAATGCTTTCCATGTAATTTAGCATATCAATAAGACTAATTAGTTTAAAAAAATTCTTTGGAATGTATCAGGAGCCCTGTGGAAGAATCCCAGTTTCTTCCAGGTCAAAAAGACTTTCATTAAGAATTTGATTTGGGTAAGTTTGTTAAAAAAAAAAAAATCCAAGAAAAAAATGGTTTTAAAGCACTTTTCTAAATAGGATTACAGAGCACTGTGAAATAATACTTTATCTATTAGCAAAACTCAGCTATTTTAATAATGAGAAGACTTGATTTTCCAAAGTAATTAAAGACCCGAGAAAGATAGCAAACGCAGGAGATTATTTTGACAAAGCACACAGTCTTTGTTTTCTAGGTGATCACTCAAAAATAAAGAAATTTTCTCAATTTGTCATCAAAAGTAGATTGAGAGTCCAGAAAAAGCTTTGTCCACAGAGAGAAAAGCAAATTCTGATTTTGCACCAGCTTACTTTTGATATTAAAAGTTATTCATTCCATTCTTAGTCAGTCCTGACCATGCATAAAGTTCCTTTCCAAAATTTTTTTTTCAGACTTTTTACTTTCCTTTTCATCAAAAACTGCATCTTCATTCCTCAATTCCTGCGTGTTTACCAAAAACACACATTTTACTTCCTTTGTTTACAGAGATATTTCCCTTTTATTTCTAGCTGCTTTACTTACATATATTAATTAGCATTCTTAACCCTTAGAAGCCTTAATTTCTACTGAAAACTAAGAAGTAAACAATTGTGAATGGTGTTAAGATTCTTGACTTGACAGACTTACAAATACTTTTCCTAATTTCTAGAAGCATATGTTTTTCATAGTAAATTTCTCAACATGGAACAAACATTTTTACTAAAAGACCTAAATATCTTTAGTTCCTCTGTACTAGGAACCCAAAGTGGATAAACCTATGTTCAGTAATTAATGTTTCATATTTTATCTTATTTAGATCATTTACAAATGATGATCTAAATATTCAATAAATTTCCATCATTTAACTTAGCAAAGCTGAAGTCTCAAATTACCAAAAAGATTTGGGAAGCTGTATATAAGTACCCATACTATAAGATATAATTGTTGCTAGAAAGTTTATCTATAAATTCTTTCACCTACATATACCTAAATCATTTGCTCCCAACAATTATGTTTAGATTACTCATGAAAACTTCATGAAACAACAGACAATATCAGCCACCATTCTAAGTTTTTTTTTGCTGGCAAATTTTGCAGCAGAGAAACATGAATTTAACTAGTAAACTCAGGTTGAACAAAAGGTTTTTATCTGTATTGTATTCAATGTTACTAACTGTGAAGACATATCTTTTGTAATTAAACCAACAAAGTTAAACTAGCTTTTACTTACTAAAGGTTATCCCAGATCACACGAACTTGGAAAGTATTTTGGGTTACTTTGTAGCTTTCTGAGAGTTTTAGAATGACCAATCCTTACAAGAGCTTGCCTTCAAATCAACTAACTAGATCTCTCTTATAAATTTATTTTAGCAATACTATTCAGAGATAGAAAAATATCTCACAGTTACAATATATAGAGACACATACATTCAGATGCAAACAGAGATTTTACTAATATTTGTGGACATTATAGGCCTGATTTCCAAATACCTCTCTCTCTTTCTCTTTCTCCCATTTTTTTCCCTTAGGATGATAAACTTCTCCATTAAGTTTGCATTTCAAAGAATGGCTATCAGGTCCTAGAGAAGAAGAAAATTTATATTACAAAGGCACAGATTAAGTGTGGGACAAATTCTGTTTTCAAAGTTCTCATCTTTTTGAGAGGAATAGGTGAAGTTTGGAGGACTGGAAAGAAGGCCAGGTGAACTTTGAACTTCTAGTGCCACACCTGTGTCCCTGCAAAGATTTGCAAGACAAAAATAGTTGTTTCTAGTTCCCCAAAGAATTGGGTTGTAGCTTTTATTTTAGGTAACTTTCATCTCTAATTTTTCATCAGCGTTTTGCAATGAATCTTTCAATTAAGCTATTTTGGAACTTCAAAACCTTTTGTAGTGTTCTGCATACTAACTAAAATAGGCATTCCATTCTGTTTGTTCTGTTTGGAATCCTTACTCTTAAGTATATTTCTTAAGTGAGTGATTTTGTCTAATTGAAACATTTCCCTTAATGGCCATTGTAATTCTAGGTTTTCTTTGCTGTAAAAATTTTCCATCTTGCCTTGATGTTTGCAACTTCAAAAACTATAGTTCATATTCATAAAATTAGCAGTTTTCTGGAAGGTGCCAAACTTAACTCTTTGGATATAAAGGATCCCGTTTCTTTAGGTAGGCCTTTTGTGTTTCTCAGAGCCAAACTAATACCTAAGCTCTTTTGATTCCCTTTTAGCAATAGCTTTTACCTCATGTGCACATTAAAAAACAAACAGTAACCAAGGAAATGTAATTGTGGACACCAGCAGTTACCAAAGAACTAGGGACTGGGACAGGATGAACTAGCAGGCCTCAAAGAATGGGAACTGCGGATGGCTTCCAAACAAATGTAGAACTGGGGCTGCCACTGGCAGTTTGCCATGTGGAAGCTGGGGAAGGATTCCAAAAAATGAGGAAGTGCAGGCTTAACTATAAGCAACCCCCAACATGGAACCTAGATACAAAACCAAGGGCTGGGGTTTAGACGTTATAGCAGGCTGATCAATAGAAGGCTCTGTGCATACCTCCAGCAAGTCCCAGTGTGGACTAAACTAGCAGACTCTGTTAATGGGGACAGTGGACTGGATTCCAATGTGGAATTCCAGACCAAACCAAGGGCTAAGGATGGGTGCTCTGTTACAGCCTCCTGTCAGCCTCCTTTCCAGTCCTGTTAACCTTGGACTGGGAAGCCAGTTATATTGGAAACTACTCAATGCAAAGATAGCATAGTTCAACTGGGAGAAACTCACTAAGAGCCCTTGGAAATGGTGAGAAAGACAGCGAACTCAAAAGGTTTGTGGGTACCACACCTATTTTTCTTATTTTCCGCAAATGGTGTCAGGAATTTGCTTCAGGTCTGACCACTGCCACCAACTCTGTTAAAAAAAGAAAATTCAACCAAGTAAACCTGAAGATCTAACTGGCTTTATTAAGTGATTTGTAAATCAGGCAGCATCCCGTGGAGCAAGTGGAAAAATGCTCTGGGGAATTATACAAAATGGAAGGTTTTTATAGGCAGGAAGGTGGGGCAAGAAGTTATTAGCAAAATAAATGAAAATTGTTTCAGGTCAGACCATCTTTTTTGGGAGAAGGGAACTGTAGTAGGTTTTTTTCTTTCTTTGTTTTCTTCGTGCAGATTACCTCCTGAGTGCTGATGGGGTAATTTCAGGTCTGTTAAAAAGTCACATTCCTGGGATAGGATGAAAGGGTGATTAAGTCTTGGTTTGCTGTCCTGGGGCACAGGACTCTATTTGGGGCTTGCTGTTTCTTAACAAATCATTAGAATGGGTTCAAGGTTTCTGCATTGCACTATTGCCTGTTATACAAATAAATATAAGATTTTGACACATAAGCAGCATTTCTTCAGCAGGTTTGATATGAATAAATTGAAACCACGTTTTGATGTCCACTGAAGGGAGGCCGCATGGAAGAGTGGAAGGGATGGAGGAGAAATCTGAAGCCTCAGCCCTGGTGTTAGATGTGGTCCTGACACTGAATCACCATGTGATCTTGAGCCACCCAGCTGTTCTGGTTCATCTCATTAATTTGTGCATAATAACTCTTACTCTACCTATATTGTACAGTTGGCAATATGGTGTATTGGTGAAATAAGACAAGGGAACACAATGTGATTTCATTCATCCAAAGTTTATAGACACATATTCAATGCTAGATGCTGTGGTATGACATGAAGCAGGATGACCTTCATGGAACTTAGTCTAGTGGGAAAGACCAACAATAAACAAGTAAATGATAAATAATTATAAATCTTGGTAAGTGCTATTAATAAAGGAAACTACATGGCATTGCATTTGGGAAGAAGGTACTTAAATAGGAAGGTTCTTAAAGGAAGCCAGGTGTAAGCTAAGGATTAAAGGGTGTTTAAAAATTGTGACAAGTAAAATGTAATGCCAGTCCATAATTCTGATATCAAAAACCCTAGAATGGGATTCTTTTTTTTTTTTTTTTTTTTTTAGATAATAATTTTTTATTGAAGGGTAGTTGACGCACAGTATTACATTACATTAGTTTCAAGTGTACAACACAGTGATAAAACATTTATATACATAATTCTAGGTTCCAGCTATCACCCTACCAAGCTGTTACAATATCTTGACTATATTCCTTATGCTATACATTACATCCCGGTTACTTATTTATTTTACCATTGTAAGTCTGTCCTCTTTTTTTTTTTTTTTTTTGTGAGGGCATCTCTCATATTTATTGATCAAATGAAAAACCCTGCACTTTTAAAACTAGCATCTCAATTATATTTAAAACCCCTTCCTAATTTTGTAGAAGTTGTACATTTTTAATGAAATGTGATCCTTCATGGTTCAATTGGAATGAACTTGGTATATCTATATAATAAACAATTTAAAGAAGTTTATAATAATTACCCCAGTATCTTCAGATTAATTAGAGAGGTAACAAACTGATTCTACTCTCTTGTATGCTATCATCTGGTAAAGATACATATGGGGATAAAAGATTTTTTCCTCTGTGCAAGCCTATTGTATGTTAACCCAGTGGTTCACAGTCAGGGCAATTTTGCCCCCCAGAGAACATTTGGAAATAATCTGGAGGGCATTTTATTACAACTGTAGGGGGCAGGGATAGCGAGTCCCATGGCATGGAATAGATTGATAGGTGGAGATGAGGGAGGCAGCTAAACATCTTGCAGCACACAGGACAGCCCCTTACAACAAAGAGTTATCCAACCCCAAATGTCAGTAGTGCTGAGGCTGAGGACCCCTGCTGTAACCTAATGGTGCCACTTCCCTTGTGCAGGTGTTTTTAGGCAATGGACCGTACATTTCTTCCCAGTTTCCCAATACCCAAAACAGCAACTTTGGATCTAGTACATTGGAGACAATTATTTGGCACTGCCACTCTGATAAATTGGCATCAGTACTTACATGTAAAAATAAGTAAGTCAGATGTCATAATCTGAGGCAAACTTCCAACTGTATCTGTAGTCGTTTTCTCCTTAAATGCTGAGGTACCAATGATCAGGTTCATTCTCAACTGCTGCGTAGAAGCTTCTTCTTAGGTGTGCACAGTGGACTGTGAGAAGTTCTCAACTTGGACACGCCAGATTTAGACTGAAAAGAACAGTTCACTTTTATCATTTTACAGTGCTGGTGCAAATGAGGTTGTTTTTTTTTTTTTTTTTTTTGTTTGTTTTGATAATTATTTTTTATTGAAGGGTAGTTGACGCACAGTATTACATTACATTAGATTCAAGTGTACAACACAGTGATAAAACATTTATATACATAATTCTAGGTTCCAGCTATCACCCTACCAAGCTGATACAATATCTTGACTATATTCCTTAAGCTATACATTACACCCCGGTTACTTATTTATTTTACCATTGGAAGTCTGTCCTTTTTTTTTTTTTTTTGTGAGGGCATCTCTCATATTTATTGATCAAATGGTTGTTAACGACAATAAAATTCTGTATAGGGGAGTCAATGCTCAATGCACAATCATTAATCCACCCCAAGCCTAATTTTCGTCAGTCTCCAATCTTCTGAGGCATAGCAAACAAGTTCTTACTTGGAGAACAAATTCTTACATAATGAATAAGTTACATAGTGAACAGTACAAGGGCAGTCATCACAGATACTTTCGGTTTTGCTCATGCATTATGAACTATAAACAGTTCAAATATGAATACTCATTTGGTTTTTATACTTGATTTATATGTGGATACCACATTTCTCTCTTTATTATTATTATTTTTAATAAAATACTGAAGTGGTAGGTAGATACAAGATAAAGGTAGAAAACATAGTTTAGTGTTGTAAGAGAGCAAATGTAGATGATCAGGTGTGTGCCTGTAGACTATGTGTTAATCCAAGCTAGACAAGGGCAATAAAACATCCACGTATGCAGAAGATTTCTCTCAGAACAGGGGGGTGAGGTTCTAAGCCTCACCTCTGTTGATCCCCAATTTCTCACCTGATGACCCCCCTGCGACTGTGCCTGTCTTAGGTTGTTCCTCCCTTGAGGAATCTTACCCGTCTCTGGCTAACCAGTCATCTTCCGGGGCCATACAGGGATATGTAAAGTTGGTAAGTGAGAGAGAAGCCTTATTGTTTGAAATGGTTAGCTTTTTATTTCTTTGCGTATTTATGCCCTGTAGCTTCTATGCCCAGCATTTGTCTTGAGGTATCTTTACCACTTGGAAGAATTATGATACTCGGTAAATTTGATATGAGGCACGAATTCTATTTAAGGGTTGCAATTAGGAAGGAAGAAGAAAAGCTATAGAAGTAGCAGGCGGAAGAAAACATGGGAAGATTTGATTATTTCTTTGACATATCTTCTTGTAGAGTAACTTCAGCATGTATAGGTTTTAAGCTACTACTTAAATTGCACACACACATTAACATAATAGGAGTATAGTTACATAACCAAAGCATATCTGTAATTACCAGCCATCTCCAGTGAAACCAAGAAAACCAGTTAGGCACCTTAGGCATTTGTGAAAACTTATCTATGATATGGTGGATATTGTCCAACTGAACTTGAACAGTCTGAGAGAAATCAGACAAATGAAAACAACCCATTCCTGGGGAATGTTCACATCCCTTATGTTCTTTTAACAGTAAATAGTCTGTAGTTGTAAGATTTTGGAGCGCTACAATTTGCACTTCTCCTAATTCTTGGTTGAGTTCCAACAGTATAGATCCAGTCAAATTTGTTGTTTTACTGTATGCACAGGCCAGCTCAGATATCTCCTTCATTCCCATGGCAAGTCCAGGAACTGGTGGGATGAGTGCATCTACAGCTGTAGCAGTGCGTGGATCTTTGTTGGGGTTTTTTGATGATCATCTTCTGGCATGAGTCTTCCAGAGAGTGCTGATGTTGGAAGTTCTCTTTCATATCGTATGTTAGTTCATTTTCAGGGTACCCAATTAGGCTTTGATCCTCTGTATAAATGCAAACAGACCCTTTGCCTACACTTTTATATGCCCTTTATACCCTTGTGTAGAACTCATTGGAGGTTACCACACAGGAACTGCCCTTTTTTGTTTTGTTTTGTTTTGTTTTGTTTTTGGTATCACTAATCTACACTTACATGACGAATATTATGTTTACTAGGCTCTCCCCTATACCAGGTCTCCCCCATAAATCCCTTTACAGTCACTGTCCATCAGCATAGCAAAATGTTGTAGAATCACTACTTGCCTTCTCTGTGTTGTACAGCCCTCCCTTTTCTCCTACCCCCCCATGCATGTTAATCTTAATACCCCCCCACTTCTCCCTCCCCCCCACCCATCCTCCCCAGTCCCTTTCCCTTTGGTACCTGTTAGTCCATTCTTGAGTTCTGTGATTCTGCTGCTGTTTTGTTCCTTCAGTTTTTCCTTTGTTCTTATACTCCACAGATAAGTGAAATCAGTTGGTATTTCTCTTTCTCCGCTTGGCTTGTTTCACTGAGCATAATACCCTCCAGCTCCATCCATGTTGCTGCAAATGGTAGGATTTGCCCTTTTCTTATGGCTGAGTAGTATTCCATTGTGTATATGTACCACATCTTCTTTATCCATTCATCTATTGATGGACGTTTAGGTTGCTTCCAATTCTTGACAATTGTAAATAGTGCTGCGATAAACATAGGGGTGCACTGATCTTTCTCATACTTGAGTGCTGCATTCTTAGGGTAAATTCCTAGGAGTGCAATTCCTGGGTCAAATGGTAAGTCTGTTTTGAGCATATTGATGTACCTCCGTACTGCTTTCCACAATGCTTGAACTAATTTACACTCCCACCAGCAGTGTAGGAGGGTACCCCTTTCTCCACAGCCTTGCCAACATTTGTTGTTGTTTGTCTTTTGGATGGCAGCCATCCTTACTGGTGTGAGGTGATACTTCATTGTAGTTTCAATTTGCATTTCTCTGATAATTAGCGATGTGGAGCATCTTTTCATGTGTCTGTTGGCCATCTGTATTTCTTTTTTGGAGAACTGTCTGTTCAGTTCCTCTGCCCATTTTTTAATTGGGTTATTTGTTTTTTGTTTGTTGAGGTGTGTGAGCTCTTTATATATTCTGGACGTCAAGCCTTTATCGGATGTGTCATTTTCAAATATATTCTCCCATACTGTAGGGATCCTTTTTGTTCTATTGATGGTGTCTTTTGCTGTACAGAAGCTTTACAGCTTAATATAGTCCCACTTACTCATTTTTGCTGTTGTTTTCCTTGCACGGAGAGATATGTTCAAGAAGAGGTCACTCATGTTTATGTCTAAGAGGTTTTTGCCTATGTTTTCTTCCAAGAGTTTAATGGTTTCATGACTTACATTCAGGTCTTTGATCCATTTTGAGTTTACTTTTGTATATGGGGTTAGACAATGGTCCAGTTTCATTCTCTTACATGTAGCTGTCCAGTTTTGCCAGCACCACCTGTTGAAGAGACTGTCATTTCGCCATTGTATGTCCATGGCTCCTTTATCAAATATTAATGGACCATATATGTCTGGGTTAATGTCTGGATTCTCTAGTCTATTCCATTGGTCTGTGGCTCTGCTCTTGTGCCAGTACCAAATTGTCTTGATTACTATGGCTTTATAGTAGAGTTTGAAATTGGGGAGTGAGATCCCCCCTACTTTATTCTTCTTTCTCAGGATTGCTTTGACTATTCGGGGTCTTTGGTGTTTCCATATGAATTTTTGAATTATTTGTTCCAGTTCATTGAAGAATGTTGCTGGTAGTTTCATAGGGATTGCATCAAATCTGTATATTGCTTTGGGCAGGATGGCCATTTTGACGATATTAATTCTTCCTAGCCACGAGCATGGGATGAGTTTCCATCTGTTAGTGTCCCCTTTAATTTCTCTTAAGAGTGACTTGTAGTTTTCAGAGTATAAGTCTTTCACTTCTTTGGTTAGGTTTATTCCTAGGTATTTTATTTTTTTTGATGCAATTGTGAATGGAGTTGTTTTCCTGATTTCTCTTTCTGTTGGTTCATTGTTAGTATATAGGAAAGCCACAGATTTCTGTGTGTTGATTTTGTATCCTGCAACTTTGCTGTATTCCGATATCAGTTCTAGTAGTTTTGGGGTGGAGTCTTTAGGGTTTTTTATGTACAATATCATGTCATCTGCAAATAGTGACAGTTTAACTTCTTCTTTACCAATCTGGATTCCTTGTATTTCTTTGTTTTGTCTGATTGCTATGGCTAGGACCTCCAGTACTATGTTAAATAACAGTGGAGAGAGTGGGCATCCCTGTCTAGTTCCCAATCTCAGAGGAAATGCTTTCAGCTTCTCACTGTTCAATATAATGTTGGCTGTGGGTTTATCATAGATGGCCTTTATTATGTTGAGGTACTTGCCCTCTATTCCCATTTTGCTGAGAGTTTTTATCATGAATGGATGTTGAACTTTGTCAAATGCTTTTTCAGCATCTATGGAGATGATCATGTGGTTTTTGTCTTTCTTTTTGTTGATGTGGTGGATGATGTTGATGGACTTTCGAATGTTGTACCATCCTTGCATCCCTGGGATGAATCCCACTTGGTCATGGTGTATGATCCTTTTGATGTATTTTTGAATTCGGTTTGCTAATATTTTGTTGAGTATTTTTGCATCTACGTTCATCAGGGATATTGGTCTGTAGTTTTCTTTTTTGGTGGGGTCTTTGCCTGGTTTTGGTATTAGGGTGATGTTATCTTCACAGAATGAGTTTGGGAGTATCCCCTCCTCCTCTATTTTTTGGAAAACTTTAAGGAGAATGGGTATTATGTGTTCCCTGTATGTCTGATAAAATTCCGAGGTAAATCTATCTGGCCCTGGGGTTTTGTTCTTTGGTAGTTTTTTGATTACCGCTTCAATTTCGTTGCTGGTAATTGGTCTGTTTAGATTTTCTGTTTCTTTCTGGGTCAATCTTGGAAGGTTGTATTTTTCTAGGAAGTTGTCCATTTCTCCTAGGTTTCCCAGCTTGTTAGCATATAGGTTTTCATAGTATTCTCTAATAATTCTTTGTATTTCTGTGGGGTCCGTTATGATTTTTCCTTTCTCATTTCTGATACTGTTGATTTGTGTTGACTCTCTTTTCTTCTTAATAAGTCTGGCTAGAGGCTTATCTATTTTGTTTATTTTCTCGAAGAACCAGCTCTTGGTTTCATTGATTTTTGCTATTGTTTTATTCTTCTCAATTTTATTTATTTCTTCTCTGATCTTTATTATGTCCCTCCTTCTGCTGACCTTAGGCCTCATCTGTTCTTCTTTTTCCAATTTCGATAATTGTGACATTAGACCATTCATTTGGGATTGCTCTTCCTTTTTTAAATATGCTTTAATTGCTATATACTTTCCTCTTAAGACTGCTTTTGCTGTGTCCCACAGAAGTTGGGGCTTGGTGTTGTTGTCATTTGTTTCCATATATTGCTAGATCTCCATTTTGATTTGGTCATTGATCCATTGATTATTTAGGAGCGTGTTGTTAAGCCTCCATATGTTTGTGAGCCTCTTTGCTTTCTTTGTACAGTTTATTTCTAGTTTTATGCCTTTGTGGTCTGAAAAGTTGGTTGGTAGGATTTCAATCTTTTGGAATTTTCTGAGGCTCTTTTTGTGGCCTAGTATGTGGTCTATTCTGGAGAATGTTCCATGTGCACTTGAGAAGAATGTATATCCTGTTGCTTTTGTATGTAGAGTTCTATAGATGTCTATTAGGACCATCTGCTCTACTGTGTTGTTCAGTGCTTCTGTGTCCTTACTTATTTTCTGCCCAGTGGATCTATCCTTTGGGGTGAGTGGTGTGTTGAAGTCTCCTAGAATGAATGCATTGCAGTCTATTTCCCCCTTTAGTTCTGTTAGTATTTGTTTCACACATGCTGGTGCTCCTGTGTTGGGTGCATATATATTTAGAATGGTTATATCCTCTTGTTTGACTGAGCCCTTTATCATTATGTAGTGTCCTTCTTTATCTCTTGTTACTTTCTTTGTTTTGAAGTCTACTTTGTCTGATATTAGTACTGCAACCCCTGCTTTCTTCTCACTGTTGTTTGCTTGAAATATGTTTTTCCATCCCTTGACTTTTAGTCTGTACATGTCTTTGGGTTTGAGGTGAGTTTCTTGTAAGCAGCATATAGATGGGTCTTGCTTTTTTTCCATTCTGTTACTCTGTGTCTTTTGATTGGTGCAATCAACCCATTAACATTTAGGGTGACTATTGAAAGATACGTACTTATTGCCATTGCAGGCTTTAAATTCGTGGTTACTAAAGGTTCAAGGTTAGCCTCTTTAGTATCTTACTGCCTAACTTAGCTCGCTTATTGAGCTGTTATATACACTGTCTGGAGATTCTTTTCTTTTCTCCCTTCTTGTTCCTCCTCCTCGATTCTTCATATGTTGGGTGTTTTGTGCTGTGCTCTTTCTAGGAGTACTCCCATCTAGAGCAGTCCCTGTAACATGTTCTGTAGAGGTGGTTTGTGGGAAGCAAATTCCCTCAGCTTTTGTTTGTCTGGGAATTGTTTAATCCCACCATCATATTTGAATGATAGTCGTGCTGGATACAGTATCCTTGGTTCAAGGCCCTTCTGTTTCATTGCATTTAATATATCATGCCATTCTCTAATGGCCTGTAGGCTTTCTGTCTAGAAGTCTGATGTTAGCCTGATGGGTTTCCCTTTATAGGTGACCTTTTTCTCTCTAGCTGCCTTTAACACTCTTTCCTTGTCCTTGATGTTTGCCATTTTAATTATTATGTTTCTTGGTGTTGTCCTTCTTGGATCCTTTCTGTTGGGGGTTCTGTGTATTTCCGTGGTCTGTTCGATTATTTCCTCCCCCAGTTTGGGGAAGTTTTCAGCAATTATTTCTTCTAAGATACTTTCCATCTCTTTTCCTCTCTCTTCTTCTTCTGGGACCCCTATAATACGGATATTGCTCCTTTTAGATTGGTCACACAGTTCTCTTAATATTGTTTCATTCCTGGAGATCCTTTTGTCTCTCTCTATGTCAGCTTCTATGCGTTCCTGTTTTCTGGTTTCTATTCCATCAATGGCCTCTTGCATTCTATCCATTCTGCTTATAAACCCTTCCAGAGTTTGTTTCATTTCTGTGATCTCCTTTCTGGCATCTGTGATCTCCCTCCGGACTTCATCCCATTTCTCTTGCGTATTTCTCTGCATCTCTGTCAGCATGTTTATGATTCTTATTTTGAATTCTTTTTCAGGAAGACTGGTTAGGTCTGTCTCCTTCTCTGGTGTTGTCTCTGATCTTTGTCTGCCTGTAGCTTTGCCTTTTCATGGTGATAGGAATAGTTTGCAGAGCTGGGACGAGTGATGGCTGGAAGGACTTCCTTTCTTGTTGGTTTGTGGCCCTCCTCTCCTGGGAGAACAGCGACCTCTAGTGGCTTGTGCTGCGCAGCTGCGCGCAGACAGGGTTTTTGCTTCCTGCCCGGCTGCTATGGAGTTTATGTCCGCTGTAGCTGTGGGCGTGGCCTGGCTTGGGCAGCTACTCCAAAGTGGTGGAGTCGCGTTGGAGCGGGAGCAGCTCGGAGGCTATTTATCTCGGTAAGGGGCCTCCCTGCAGCCCAGGGGTTAGCGTGCCCAGAGATCCCTGGATTCCCTACCTCTGGATTAAGTGTCCCGCCCTGCCCCTTTAAGACTTCCAAAAAGCACCCGCCAAAACAAAACAACGACCACCAAAAAAAAAAAAAGAAAAAAAAAAAGAAAAAAATTTTAAATTAAAAAAAAAATTTTTTTTTAATTAAAAAAAAAAAGGTGACCTCTCGTTTTTCTTTATTCTAGGGTGCCAGCCTCAGGCCTCTGCTCACCGGTCTTGCTGCCCTGTTTCCGTAGTGTTGGAGTCCCTATCCCTTTAAGACTTCCAAAAAGCACTCGCCAAAACAAAACAGCAAAAAAGCAAAAAAAAAAAAAAAAATTCACACGCTTTTATGTCCACTGGCACCTGGCCTCCAGTGCCCGCTCACTGTTCTTGCTGCCCTGTTTTCCTAGTATCGAGGGCCCTGCACTCTGGCCCGGATGGCTGGGTCTGGGTGTTCGGCAGTCCTGGGCTCCGTCTCCCTCCCGCTCTGCCTGCTCTTCTCCCGCCGGGAGCTGGGGGGAGGGGCGCTTGGCTCCCGCAGGGCCGGGGCTTGTATCTTACCCCCTACGCGAGGCGCTAGGTTCTCTCAGGTGTGGATATGGTCTGGATATTGTCCTGTGTCCTCTGGTCTTTATTCTAGGAAGGGTTGTCTTTGTTATATTTTCATAGATATATGTTGTTTTGGGAGGAGATTTCTGCTGCTCTACTCACGCCGCCATCTTCTGCCCCTTAGAATGGGATTCTTAAACATGCATGGATATCATAATTGTCCAGGGACTGTTCTTAAAAATGTAGATTCCTGGACCTGCCTCTGGGGATAGGGGTCTAATTTAGTAGGACTGTGGTCAAACCCTAAAATCTGTACTTTTTAAAAAATTGGATAGTTGATATACATTCTTATATTTAAAAATCTGTATTTAAAAAAAATTTTTGTTGTCATTAATCTACAATTACATGAAGAACATTATGTTTACTAGGGTCCCCCCTTCACAAAGTCCCCCCCACAAACCTCATTACAGTCACTGTCCATCAGCATGGTAAGATGCTGTAGAATCACTACTTGTCTTCTCTGTGTTGCACAGCCCTCCCCATGCCCCACCACCACATTATACATCTAATCGTAATACCCCCTTTCTTTTTCCCCACCCTTATCCCTCCCTTCCCTCCCATTCTCCCTAGTCCCTTTCCCTTTGGTAACTGTTATTCCATTCTTACGTTCTGTGATTCTGCTGCTGTTGTTTCTTCAGTCTTTCTTTGTTCCTATACTCCACATATGAGTGAAATCATTTGGTGTTTGTCTTTCTCCACCTGGCTTATTTATACCCTCTAGCTCCATCCATGTTGTTGCAAATTGTAGGATTTGTTTTCTTCTTATGGCTGAATAATATTCCATTGTGTATGTGTACCACATCTTCTTTATCCATTCATCTACTGATGGACACTTAGGTTGCTCCCATTTCTTGGCTATTGTAAATAGTGGCTTTTGGATGTAGATTTCTATAGATGTCTATTAGGTCCATCTGTTCTAGTGTGTTGTTCAGTGCCTCTGTGTCCTTACTTATTTTCTGTCCAGTGGATCTGTCCTTTGAAGTGAGTGGTGTGTTGAAGTCTCCTAAAATGAATGCATTGCATTCTCTTTCCTCCTTTAGTTCTGTTAGTATTTGTTTCAGATATGTTGGTGCTCCTGTGTTGGGTGCATATATATTTATAATGGTTATATCCTCTTGTTGGACTGAGCCCTTTATCATTATGTAATGTCCTTCTTTATCTTTTGTTACTTTCTTTGTTTTGAGGTCTATTTTGTCTGATACTCCTGCAACACCTGCTTTTTTCTCCCTGTTGTTTGCATGAAATATCTTTTTCCATCCCTTGGCTTTTAGTCTGTGCATGTCTTTGGGTTTGAGGTGAGTATCTTGTAAGCAGCATAGAGATGGGTCTTGCTTTTTTATCCATTCTATTACTCTGTGTCTTTTGATTGGTGCATTCAGTCCATTTACATTTAGAGTGATTATTGAAAGATATGTATTTATTGCCATTGCAGGCTTTAGATTCGTCATTACCAAAGGTTCAAGGTTATCTTCTTTAGTATCTTACTGTCTAAGTTAACTCGCTTATTGAGCTATTTTAAACACTGTCTGGTCATTCTTTATTTTTCTCCCTTCTTATTCCTCCACCTCCGTTCTTTATGTGTTGGTTGTTTTATTCTGTGCTGTTTTGTGTTTCCTTTAACTGCTTTTGTGGGTAGTTGATTTTATTTTTTTGCCTTTAGTTAGTATTTATTGGCCTGCTTTCTTTGCTGTGATTTTATTTTCTCTGGTGACATCTGTTTAGCCTTAGGAGTGCTCCCATCTAGAGCAGTCCCTCTAAAATACCCTGTAGAGGTGGTTTGTGGGAGGCAAATTCCCTCAACTTTTGCTTGTCTGGGAATTGTTTAATCCCTCCTTCATATTTAGATGATAATCGTGCTGGATACAGTATTCTTGGTTCAAGGCCCTTCTGTTTCATTGCATTAAATATATCATGCCATTCTCTTCTGGCCTGTAAGGTTTCCGTTGAGATGTCTGATGATAGCCTGATGGGTTTTCCTTCATAGGTGACCTTTTTCCTCTCTCTAGCTGCCTTTAAGACTCTATCCTTGTCCTTGATCTTTGTCATTTTAATTATTATCTGTCTTGGTGTTGTCCTCCTTGGGTCCCTTCGTTGAGGATTCTGTGCACTTCTGTGATCTGATCAATTATTTCCTTCCCCAATTTGGGGAAGTTTTCAGCAATTATTTCTTCAAAGACACTTTCTATCCCTTTTTCTCTCTCTTCTTCCTCTGGTACCCCTGTAATGCAGATATTGTTCCTTTTGGATTGGTCACACAGTTCTCTTAATATTGTTTCATTCCTGGAGATCCTTTTATCTCTCTCTGCATCAGCTTCTATGTGTTTCTGTTCATTGGTTTCTATTCTATCAGTGGTCTCTTGCATCTTATCCATTCTGCTTATAAATCCTTCCAGAGATTGTTTCATTTCTGTTATCTCCTTCTGGACATCATCCCTTAGCTCTTGCATATTTCTCTGCAGCTCCATCAGCATGGTTATGAGCTTTATTTTTAATTCTTATTCAGGGAGATTGGTTAGATCTGTCTCCTTCTCAGGGTTTGCCTCTGTGATCTTGGTCTATATCAAATTCTTCTGCCTTTTCATGGCAATAGAGGTATTTGTGGGGAGCTGGCGCATGTGTTGCCTATGAGAAAGTACCTTCTTGCCAGTTTGTGGCCTTCCTCTCCTGGGAGAACAGCAACCCCTAGTGGTTTTTGCTGGGTAGCTACGTGCAGATGGGGTTTCTAATTCTTGCCTGGCCACTGTGGAGCTCCACGGTTGCTGTGGGTGTGGCCAGCCTCAGGCTGCTTCTCCAATATGGTGGAGCCTTGTCAGAGGGGGAACAGACAGGAGGCTGTTTATCGCTGTGAGGGGCCTCCCAGTTGCGCTGCCATCCAGGGGTTAGGGCACCTGGAGTTCCCTGGGATTCCCAGCTGCTGGGCTAAGTGTCCTGGGATGCTTCTGTCCAGTTGTGGGGTCCCTGTCCCCTTAAGACCTTCAAAAAGCACTCGCTTTTCTTTGTCCCGGGGGCACCGGCTGCAGGGACCCACTCACAGGTCTTACTGTTCTGTTTCCCTAGTTTCCAGCACCCCACGCATGCCCTGTCTGATGTGGGTGGCTAGGGCTGGGTGTTTAGCAGTCCTGGGTTCTCTCTCTCTCCCCGCTCCGACTCCTCTCTTGCAGGGAGCTGGGGTGAGGGGCCCTCGTTCCCGCTGGGCCGTGGCTTGTATCTTACCCCTTTCACCAGGTGCTGGGTTCTCGCAGGTGTAGATGTAGTCTGGCTATTGTCCTGTGTCTTCTGGTCTCTTTTTTAGGGATAGTTGTATTTGTTGTGTTTTCAAAAATATATATGGTTTTGGGAGGAGATTTCTGCTGTTTTACTCATGCAGCCATCTTGGTTCTCCCCCAAAATCTGTATTTTTAAAAAGCTTCCCAAATAATCTTGTTGATTTGTCATGTTAGGAGAAATCCTAGTCAGAAACAACAATTGCCTTTAAAGGAATGACTGTGGCTTAGTCGTCTTGTATATTGTTTCCTAATTGTTGTTAAGCTGGTGTGTTTTATGGGTGGAAACTTCTGGATATTATTTAAGTGGGGGAAGGGAGGTCTGTTTCTGGTGCCTATACTAGAATTCTGGTGTGTAATATTGTATGTTAAGGAGATTCTTGTGGGTCGTTTTGGAAATCTGAATGCTTTTTATAACTTTATACCTATTAGAAAGTATTTGGAATTCCTTAAAAGTAAATGGATATTCCTCACAGCAGAATTCATTGTACTTTCCCTTTACCTAGTTTTAATGTAACTTTAACATATTTTATATACATTTCCTATAATTGAGTGGTTTAAATATGGTACTAAGAATTGCTCTTATGTTGGGATCCTACAGTCTGGCAAAACTCAAGTTGAGTCTTGGGTAAAAGGAACTTGGAGCCCTTTTTTCTTTTCTGTCTCCCTCCTGGTGATTTTCAGGGAAGCCAGTAGCAGTATATTTAAGGACATAGAATAGCCAATGAGATTTACCAGTGAGAGTCTTTTAAAAATATTTGTTATTTTAGAAATCTTCCTGTGTTCCAAGCTGTATTTTTAAAAAGTTGTTTGCTTGCAGTCCAGCAGAGTTTAGTGGCTGGTAAGAAGTATCTAGTGACAATCTTTTGAAATACAACTTGTTCTTTAATGGAGAAGATCTGAATAGTGATTCTTAATAGTCTGAGGGTGAGAACTCAGCCATCTTTTATGCCCCATGATTGCTTTAGGACCACCAAAGCCTAAATGGTGATGGCTATTCTCTGGTGAGAGGTTAATGTGTGGTCTCTGAACAGATTTATCTTTATAAAGTTGTAGGTGGCTGAGAAACCAGTAACTTCAAGGTTTCTTGGCAGCAGGACCTTCAGATGATGTAGGACTCTGGCACACCTGTTCACCTTCCACTGGAGATGTCTCAATTTCTTTTCTGCCTCATTTCTACACTCATACTGAGGAGGAGGGGTGGGGTAGGCAGCCATTTGCTTGATGTGCTAATAGCTATGGAATAGATGACCCCCTTTCCTTGGTTTTCTTTGGTGTGCTGAAATAGGCTGCAGCTTATAAAAAGCATCCATGGTACCAAGAACAAGGAAACAAACTCAGAAAATACAAGGAGCCTAAAACCTGACTGATTTTTAAAATTAAGTTATCATTGATATACAATCTTATGAAGGTTTCACATGAGTGACACTGTAGTTTCAACATTCACCCATAATGTCAAGTTCCCTCCACACCCCACTGCAGTCACTGTCCATCAGAGTAGTAAGTTGCTATAGAGTTATTACCTGTCTTCTCTGTGCTATACTACCTTCCCTGTGACCTACCTATATTGTGTGTGCTAATTATAATGTCCCTTAATTTCTTTCTCCCTTCTTCCCAACTCTTTCCCTTTGGTAACCTCTAGTCCCTTTTTGGAGTCTGTGAGTCTGCTGCTGTTTTGTTCCTTCAGTTGTGCTTCATTGTTATACTCCACAAATGAGGGAAATCATTTGGTACTTGTCTTTCTCTGCCTGGCTTATCTCACTGAGCATAATACCCTCTAGCTCCATTCATGTTGTTGCAAATGGTAGGATCAGTTTTCTTTTTATGGCTGAATAATATTCCATTGTGTATATGTACCACATCTTCTTCATCCATTCATCTACTGATGGACATTTAGGTTGCTTCCATATCTTGGCTATTGTAAATAGTGCTGCAATAAACATAGGGATGCATGTGTGTATTTTAATCAGGGATCTTGATTTCTTCAGGCAAATTTCTAGGAGTGGAATTCCTGGGTCAAATGGTATTTCTATTTTTAGTTTTTTGAGGAACTCCATATTGCTTTCCACAATGGTTGAACTAATTTACATTTCCCCCAACAGTGTAGGAGGGTTCCCTTTTCTCCGCATCCTTGCATTTGTTGTTTCTTGTCTTCTGTATGTTGGCCATCCTAACTGGTATGAGGTGATATATCATTGTGGTTTTAATTTGCATTTCCCAGATATTTAGCGATGTGGAGCATCTTTTCGTGTGCCTGCTGGCCATCTGAATTTCTTCTTTGGAGAAGTAACTGTTCAGATCCTCTGACCATATTTTAATCAGGTTATTTTTTTTTAGGCGTTGAGGCGTGTGAGGTCTTTATCTATTTTGGATGTTAACCCCTTATTGGGTAAGTCCTTTATAAACATATTCTGTGATACTATAAGATGCCTTTAGTTTTGCTGCTGATGCCCTTTGCTGTACAGAAGCTTTTAAGTTTGATGTAGTCCCATTTGTTCGTTTTTGCTTTTGTTTCCCTTGCCTGAGGAGATGTGTTCAGGAAAAAGTTGCTCATGTTTATAGTCAAGAGATTTTTGCCTGTGTTTTCTCCTATGAGTTTTTATGACTTACATTCAGGACTTTGATCCATTTTGAGTTTACTTTTGGGTTTGGAGTTAGACAATAATCCAGTTTCATTCTCATACATGTAGCTGTACAATTTTGCCAACACCATTTGTTGAAGAAGCTGTCATTTCCCCATTGTTTATTCATGTTCCTTTATCATATATTAATTGGCCATATATACTTGGGTTTATATCTGGGTTCTCGGCCACTGTATATACTTTGCCAGGTGTAATGTCTACCGTTGTCTCCAACCTGCTTTATAAGGAAGATGCAATCTCATAACCATCCATTTTCCTACAGTCAGAATTCCAGTATCAGGATTCCTTCTGGGCTGCTCACTCAGATTTCTCCCTATCTTACCCTTCTCCCCATTAATGCAGGTGAGGAAGTGTGGCTCTGGGAGGAAGGGGGTTCTCAACCTGGGACAAGTTCCCTATTAAATCCAGTGAGAATGAAGGAAGACAAGGGAAAGGGTAGGTCAGGGATTAAATGTTTATTTCTCAGAGCTCAGTCTCTTTCCCAGCATGCTCTGCCCCCTCTCACTTAGCTCCACTCCCCAGCTCTCCCTCTCTGGCTGAACAGGCCCCACTTACCCACAACTTTTCCTCTGGGAGGAACTCCAATGGTGGGTCCCTGGTGACTGGTGGGTGGCTGATCAATTATGTGCAAGGAATGGAGGGGAGTAGAGAATGGATGTTTCCTCTCCACCCTTTGCCCCAAACTAGCCATCCCTTAGTAGATTGGCATCTCTGCCGTGGTAAGCATCATACTGATGAGCAAACAGGCCCATATATGCATATCACTATCAAGGGCAGGCAGGAATTCTGGTTGAAAACTTCTATTTAACCCCAAAGGAAGTAAGGGTGGAACTCATCTGGCTGGTTGGAGCCCTTGAGTGCCAGAGGGATGGTATTTTAGCTAGAGCTTTGGATATTTCTCAAGAGACAAGCCAAAGATTCAGGTAAGGGAGGGTACAGAAATGTGTAAGTCCCAGTCTTCTTTCATTGAAAGTAATTATTAGAGGAGGTGAAGCACCCATACATCAGATGACAATGGTGCAATCCAGGGTAGCTCCTGGCCAGTCCTGTCACTGGATACTGTCAAACTCCCAAGAGGCAGACAACCTTTTGGTCTAGAATGATAGGCACAGTTTGTATGGAGTCCACCTTGATTGAGAGGTAGGATTGGGCTGGGCCAAAAAGGGTGAGAGAGATAGGACACAAACAGGGAAGATGGTGATACATGAAAAGCAAGATGTGAACCCTGAAACTCTATCTATTTGGCAGGAAAAGAGCATCTTCCTGGATGAGCAGACAGCATGTTTGGACCAGATTATGTAAGGCCTAGAGGTGTTGTAACTTGTAAACGATATTTATATACCAGGTGTTTTGCTTTCAGTAATGATTGCTTGACTTGGCATCTTCTAGTAAAACTTGTATTAAAAATTGAGCCATTATCCATTTTTACTTAACAGAAAGGGAAAATAGATGAAAATGAGAGCACATAAATTATCCTCTGGAGTGTTTCTCAATATTAAAATTAATTGGGTTTTCTGCATTACCTTTGAGAATATAATCAAGGGATTAACTCATCATGAGAGTCTTTGTGTATGTACGTGTGTGTGTTTCTTATTTTGGAGGAACTTAACCTTTATTAGAGAGAACTTTAATTGTCCTAGGGTAACTGACATTTCTAAGTTATAGTAGAGGACAAAATGACCCTCAAGCATGTTGGGGTAGCTCTTAAATGGACTAATTCTCAGCGGGCCATTGTGTGCTAATTAGGCTTTATTTCTATTGTAGGGAAAAGCACTATGTTGCCATATATGGTACTTCTTAGACTAAGGAAAGTTGAGAAATTGGTCCATTTCCTTGTAATATGCTCAAAGTACCTTGAGAGAATTGCTCACAAATAACAGAATTCTATAATTTTCATGCCTTGATTTTATCTTAAATATAATCTAGATTAGTGGTTCTTAAACTTTAGTGAGCATCAGAATTACCTGGAGAGCTTGTTCAAGCCCAGACTGCAGGTGCCACCTTTAGAGGGTCTGGTTCAGTAAGTAGGTCCAGGGTGGGGCCTGAGAATTTGCATTTCTATCAAGTGTCCAGTTAATGCTAATATTGCTAGTCTGGTGACAATTCCCTCTATTCCACAGAACTGTGGTTCCACAGGCTTTGCTAATTAGTTCATTAGTTTTTCCATTCAAGAAATATACACTGCACTCCTATTCTTCTCAGACAATGTTTTGGATGCTGGTGTTATAACCATGCACAAGACCAATTCCTGGTCTCCAGAAGCCACTGTTCTAGTGCAAGAAGCAGACAGAACATCATGTAATTTGGGATAAAGGTTGTGAAGAGAAAGAACACAAGTAGGACACTGGGGGAAAGTGGTAGGCTGCAAGGACCTTTCAGAGAGACCAGCCCCCAGGCAGAGGGGGCAACAGGTCCAAGAGCTTGAGCAGGATAGGGCTGCGGTGTTTGAAGCTGGTCTTTCAGGAGTGGAGGGAGCAAGAGGAGGGAGAGTGATCAGAGAGGGAGAGGACACCAATAAGAGGCACACACAAAAATGTTCCTGTTACCAAATAAGTTTGGGAAACATTGGTCTCAACAACTTTAAGTATTTTTCTTTATTGCAGAATTTCTTAAAGCCTTTCCTCTGCTGATGTCCTTTAGAGATTGCGGGAGAGGATTAAGGAATTTAGTCTTTCTCAAACTTGGATGACCACAAAACTTTTAATTCCACAATTATCTCGGAGACTGTTCTTTGAAACCTATTTGGGAAATCTTGATCTAGTGAATCTTCTTCCTTATTGTCTGGCTAAGGAGTGTGAGGGCCAGTGAAATTAAATGACTTGTCCAAAATAATGAAGCTAGAGGTGACATGTGGTGCTGGAAAGAACACGAGTTTGGAGGTGGAAGACTAGATTTGAGATTCTAAAATGTTGTTAATGGGAAACCTGGGGTGTGTGGCCTGAACTTTTTAGCTTCTTCAACTAAAATGAGGGGATTACACTATATAATAACCCTGGGCTGAATGATTACTGATTTTATCACAAACTTGCTTTGTGTCAGCTAAGGCAAAGGAAAACCACTGGGAAACACACATAGATATATTAATCAAACACCACCATTTGAGTCTCCTTTGCTTGCAAATGAATATACTTCCCAGCCTAGTAATTGCAAGAAAATCTGTCAATGTAAAATTCTAAATCATAGAATTTTATTTTATTTATTTTTAAATAAAAAATATAGAAATAAGTGAAGAAAATAGGAACCATATAAAGACTAAGATATATGGTAATATACTTTGCTGACAAATATTTTAACATAGATTTCAATTTTAATGAAGTCCATACTTGATTTGAATATAAATAGGAAATCTCACAACAGGTGAAACTTACCTTTTTGCTGTGTGTTTTCTGAGGAATTGTTGTGGGAATAACAAAAAAATAAAACTCTTGGATTTTAGTCTGTTACAGCTAGGGGTACTTTTGATTGCTGTTCTCTGGGTCTCACTTTCTTCATCTATAGAAGGGACCCAAATATTCCTTATAGACTTTACAGCTCTTTAATTTAAACTTGTACCATAAAGATACCTTTATAGCTCTACTAATTAATCTTAATTTACAGTTTTTGCTTTCAAGGTTTATTAGCAATAGAATCTCTGTCAAAGTGTGGCTTGGACCTGAGGATTCCCGAAAGTCAGGTACTGTAAAGTCAGAGGTGCTCCCAGGTGTGGGTTTTCCCCTATTCCAAGCCCATGGCTATAATGTACTTTCTGGCCCTTTTGTGGTCAGGTGGGGCCACGTGACAAGTTCTGGCCAGTGAGATGTGTGTAGTGATGGGCCACTTCCAGGCCAGAGCACTTGACTGCAAGAGCAAGACCCTCCAGAGCCTTCTGTCCACTGCCATTGGAGTGTCAACATTCTGGTGCCATCAACTTGGGTTTTGGATTGGGAAGTCATGGAGCTGTACCCCCAGAGACTCTTGATGGATTAAGAATTGTGTGTAAAAATAAACCTTTGTGGTTATAAACTCTAATATGTTTTTGGTTGCTTGCTACATAATGTAGCCTGTCTGACTATTGGATTCAGTGAACTGGGGAATCCCAAGGGACTGAAGGCAAAACAACTACTGGGAAAATAGTTATTTTAAAGAGAAGGTGCCAGTTGTCAGCTCCTCCTTTAATGGATTTCCCTAAGGAATTCTGGTGTTCCTAGGAGCAGCAAAGTGTAGAGACTTGGTGCAAGAATGAATGAATGAGTATAGGTTCTATTATTATGTGTTCAAATTGTTCATCCCACTGAACATATAAAGCACATAGTGCAAGAGGCAATACATATGGGAGTTAAGATCCTAGGTTGGATTGTGTTGCCTGGCTTCACAGCCTGTGTTACTTTGGGCAGGATTCTTAAGCTCTCTGGGTTTGTTTCTCCATCTGCAAAAAAAGGATAATACCTCATAGGGTTGCTGAGAAGAGTAACTTTGTTAATGTATATCAAGAGCTTAAATTAGCACTTGAAATGTACTAGGCAGTCAATAAATCCTAGCCAATTTTTTTCCCTCTCTGCCTCCTCCCTTCCTCTCTTATTATTATTGACACAGGTAAAGTAAACTGGAAGGATCAATACAGTGTTAAAGTAGTCAGGATTCTGAGTGATTTTAATTTTTTTGGTTCCTTTTTTTTGATACCAAATTTGCACTGAACTTGAGTTGTTTTATAATTAGAAAAAAAAAACTACCTAAAAATGGCATATTTACTATGATTATTTTCTGAAAGAATATATACCAGTATTCACCCTAAATCCTATGGTTGCCACTTTTGCCTCAGCATTTCGTGGTCTATTTGTGTTGCGTTTTCATCTGCTCTAACCCAGCTTTCTGCATTGACTTTTTAATTTTGTTCATGATTCTTTCCTTCTCCTGGCCACGTACTGTTGAGAAGAGTGCATCTCTTGGTCTCTTATAACTTACAAAATCTTATGAACTCTTTTCTCCTAAATCTCTCTCACACTGCTTCTTGTGGGGAGTTATTATTATTTAGTCATCTCCATGATCCCAAGTACCTAACACAGTCTCTGGCACATAGTGGGTGCTGGATGTGTGTCAAATGAGAAAAACCACAGGGCCCTTCTGTAGACTTAGAAGGAGGGGAAAAATCACACCTTAGATATTTTTTAATATATTAAATATTTGTCATGAATTTTTATTTTTCTTCTAATGGACAAAGCACAATTTTTAATGACTGTAATTTAACAATATATTATTTTTTTAAGAATCTCTTACTTCCTATTATAGACTGAACTGTGTCTTCCAAAATTCATATTGCAGCCCTAACTCCCAGTGTGACCATATTTAGACAGAGGGTCTTTAAGGAGATAATTAATTTAAGTGAAGTCAACGGATGGATCCCTAATCCAACAGAACTGTTTTCCTTACAAGAAGAGGAAGAGATACCAGAGCTCTTTCTTTCCCCACTTGTTCACGGAGGAAAGGCCACCTGAAGACACAGTGACAAGGCAGCCATCTGCAAGAGAGGAAGAGAGGCCTCATGAGAAATCAACCTTGCTGGCACCCTAATCTTGGATTTCAAGTCCCCAGAACAATGAGAAAAGAAATTTGTGTGTTTAAGCCACCCAGTCTGTGGCATTTTGTTACGGCAGCTTGAGCTGACTAAGACATCTCCTGACTCACTCCATCCATGAAGTGGATTTGCAGTGCCTACTCATTTTATTGTGACTGCTATCATCCTACTTTTGCAGAGATTTCACAGTCCCATATCTCCTGTCCTGCAGAGTGATAATGCTACCTGGCCATATGCATGTCCTTACTTCCAGGTTCTGCTTCCTTGAAACTTTTCCCAAAATATCCACAGCTGGCCCTTCCCAGATGGTTTTTGGTGGTAGCGGCCCAGCAAGCAAGGGATGAGAGAGCAAGTGGATGCGATCAGAGAACCTTTGGGGTGTGGGGACTGAGGGGCAGGTATAGGACATCTCAGCTCGGGACCATTTGATGACCTGCAGAACAGGGAAATCCCAGCCCTTGGCTGTTTTTCCCTTTAAAAAAAACTGATGGTAGTAACATTTGAAGGGAGCACACTGTCTATGTACTGTCCTAAAATGGCCATCCTGGCAGGGCTGTCAGTCCCCTTCAAGTCCCCCAAAGTCCTGACTGCCTCTGCCTTAGCTCTCTGCAGGTCCCCTCCCCTAGTCATTCAGGAGCCTTCCTGCACTGCAGTCACGCTTACACCTTCAGAATAGCAAAGGACTTCCTTCACCAGTCCTGCTGCCTGCTGATCTTTGCCCTCAGTGACCTCGACCATTTCCGTGATGACCAAGAGAGGTCAAACTTAACCTGCCTTTTTACCATCCAGGTTAATTCTCCTCCTAGGATTTTTTTTAGTCACATCTCTAGCACTATTACTTGCATACTCTTTTTGGACAGTGTAGGTCAAAATTGTTCTAGAACACAAAAATGGGTGAAAGAGAAGACAACAACTGTGCAGACATACTCACTCCAGATATTGCCTGAGGGTCATTGTGCTACAGAGTGGGTCAGGCTCACTGGCCAAGAGGACAGTGTTGTGTCCCAGGCCAATTTCTACTGCTTGAAAACAAAACATGTTTCTTGGGGGATGGACACAGACATCTATAAAATCCATAAAAATAAATTGTTGTATGTGTGCAAATAAATGTGTTTGATAGTGTTTAGATGCATCAGCCCTGTGTGTGTTCCAGAATCATACTAAACTGCTTGCATTCAAATCCTTGCTTTAGGGTCTTCTTCTGGGGAAACCCAACCAAAGGCACTTGCTCTAGCAAAGACTTTCCTATTTGCGAGAAGATAATTTTAGATGATGCTAAGACTATGATTTTAATTGGAATGCTTCCTGTGTTCTGTAATTAAGATGCACAGTAGGGAAACATTTTTTAAAGAATAAAAAGAGCATACATGATATTATTATAGTATCTGCTCATTGTTTGCAGTAAATGCATATTAAAATGATAATTACATGTGCAATCAGTGTATACTGGGTTGTTAGCATGAACTGTTCACCGGAGGTGTAAGAGGTTTTCATCAACATCACTTTGGTCTCATACATTATGATGTTGGTGACTCAGAGTATCATGTTTATAAAAATCCCTCAAGATGTAATGTAGGCCAACGATTTTCAAGCTGAATTGGCAGGGTTCGGATGAGAACTAATTCAAATTATGAGGGTAAATTCGGAGTGAACAGTGAGAAAGACTGGATCACTTAAGCTGCTCGTGGTCACCATGGCCTAGGACAGGTAGTGAGATTTGCACTGGTCTCTGTACTAGCTTTAGACTCAGCAAATTACTAGCCTTTTATTTTTTTTTAATCGAGTTTTTCCTTGTAGTGGTAGTCAGAATAAACACATTTCAGAATTGTGGGATGATCATATAGAAATTCACAAAAGGAAACAAAGCTGCTTAAACAGAATAATTATTAACATGTAATTTTGGTCAAAGGAGAACTAGTGAATAACCTAAGAGTTGATTCTGTAGCTGTCTGAATAATTTGAAATGTTTTTTTTTTCCCTTTTAAAACTCCTTCTCGACTGCTATGTAGGCCACTAATGATAATAAAATCTAACCAAAGAGAGGTAGAAGAAATGTTCAAAAAGAGAAGGCAAATTAAATAAAGGCCTTTAACAATATTGGGCTTAAATCTAGGATCTAGGAGGGTGTTGTTTAATTAGTTGGAGTAAAACACCCTCTTGGTAATAGTTTTGACCTCAGAGTTGCTGAGCAGATGAAGTGAAAGGATGTGAGGCTGGTATCTGGTATCTGTTCTCGTTTGCCAGGTCTCATAATAACAATTGCAAACATTTTCTACTGCTACTACTCATCTGCTATTAATTCTTCATTCTATTATAAAGTTTGAAATCCAAAAGTTATTTTGAAACCCATTTTATGGCAAAACTGGCTAGGTTTGATCTGATAGGGGACTGTTTTTTAAATCACACTTAGTGTAAAAATTCATTCGTTTCCTTGCAGAAGCATTAGCGTGCTTGAATTTGGAGCACCATTTCACACGCCACCAAGGGAGTTAGGTAATACACAGCATCACTCATCCTGTTACTGTTGTAAAATGAGAAAACTTAATTCCAAGTCACATCCAGCTGTGAGGGTTTGGGCTGAGGGATTGTGGACCTGAATTCATGTTATTATCCAACTCAAGACAATCTTGATTAACTGTGATGGTGCATAAGCATATGCAGATACTGACCACAAGGGTTGCCTTGGAAGCTAAGGGCTTCCTTCAGATCAGTGGCTGGGTACAACTCAGTCACCATAACCATGTGGCATAAAGAAAAAGTTAGGGAGAGGCGGAGCCAACATGGCGGCGTGAGTAGGACAGTGGGAATCTCCTCCCAAAAACATATATACTTTTGAAAATACAACAAACACAACTAGCCCTAAAAGAGAGACCAGAAGACGCAGGACAGTGGCCAGACTGCAGCTACACCAGCGAGAACCCAGCGACTGGTGAAAGGGGTAAGATACAAGCCCCGGCCCGGCGGGACCCGAGCGCCCCTCCCCCCAGCTCCCGGCGGGAGAACAATAGGCAGAGCGGGAGGGAGACGGAGCCCAGGACTGCCGAACACCCAGCCCCAGCCATCCGGGCCAGAGCGCAGACACAGTACATGCCCAGGGGGCCCTGGATACTGGGAGAACAGGGAGTAAGACCTCTGAGCGGGTGCTGAAGCTGATGCCCCTGTGACAAAGAAAAGCGGGGGCTTTTTGAAAGTCTTAAAGGGACAGGAACTTAACAGCTTGACGGAAACAACCCAGGTCACAGTACAGCAGCTGGAAATTACAGGGAAAACCGGGTGCACTAACCCCCTGGGCAACAGCTCTGAGACCCCTCACGGAGGCAAACAGTCAAGCAGCCCCCCCATCCATCACCCCACCGGGCGCTGCGAAAGCAGAGAAGCAGCCTGAGACAAATTCCGCCCACAGAAAGGGAAATTTCTCCCTCCTGGCCAGGCAAGACACAAAGACCCAGTCTACACGCAATTAACCAACACAAGCCACTAGGGGTCGCAGTTGCCCCAGTAAAGAAAGGCCAGTAGTAAGTGAAAATTTTGGCCCTCCCAGCTGACAGTCAATAGCACCTGTCAACATGAAAAGGCAAAAAAATATGATCCAGACAAGACTAACCCAGACAGCTTCAGCATCTGCTACATCTTCCCCTGAGAAGGAATCTGGGGAGATAGATTTAGCCAGTCTACCTGAAAAAGAATTCAAAACAAAAGTCATAACCATGCTGATGGACTTGCAGAGAAATATGCAAGAACTAAGGAAGGAGAATTCAGAAATAAAACAAGCTCTGGAAGGACTTCAAAACAGAATGGACGAGATGCAAGAGACCATTAATGGACTAGAAAACAGAGAACAGGAATGCAGAGAAGCTGATGCAGAGAGAGATAAAAGGATCTCCAGGAATGAAAGAATTTTAAGAGAGCTGAGTGATCAATATAAAAGGAATAATATAAGAATCATAGGCATTCCAGAAGAAGTAGAGAGAGAAAAGGGGATAGAAAATGTCTTTGAAGAAATAATTGCTGAAAATTTCCCCAAACTAGGGGAAGAAATGGCCTCTCAGACCACAGAGGTACACAGAACTCCCATGACAAGGGATCCAAGGAGGGCAACACCAAGACACATAATAATTAAAATGGCAAAGATCAAAGACAAGGACAAAGTATTACAAGCAGCCAGAGAGAAAAAAAAGGTTACCTACAAAGGAAAACCCATCAGGTTATCATCAGACTTCTCAACAGAAACCCTACAGGCCAGAAGAGAATGGCATGATATACTTAATGCAATGAAACAGAAGGGCCTCGAACCAAGACTACTGTATCCAGCACGAATATCATTTAAATATGAAGGAGGGATTAAACAATTCCCAGACAAGCAAAAGTTGAGGGAATTTGCCTCCCACAAACCACCTCTACAGGGCATCCTACAGGGACTGCTCTAGATGGGAGCACTCCTAAAAAGAGCACACAACAAAACACCCAACATATGAAGAAGGGAGGAGGAGGAATAAGAAGGGAGAGAAATAAAGAATCATCAGACTGTGTTTATAATAGCTCAACAAGCGAGTTAAGTTAGACAGTAAGATAGTAAAGAAGCTAACCCTAAACCTTTGGTAACCACAAACTTAAAGCCTGCAATGGCAATAAATTCATACAATTCAATAATCACCCTAAATGTAAATGGAATGAATGCACCAATCAAAAGACACAGAGTAATAGAATGGATAAAAAAGCAAGATCCATCCATATGCTGCTTACAAGAGACTCACCTCAAACCCAAAGACGCGCACAGACTTAAAGTCAAGGGATGGAAAAAGATATTTCAAGCAAACAACAGAGAGAAGAAAGCAGGTGTTGCAATTCTGGTATCAGACAAAACAGACTTCAAAATAAAGAAAGTAACAAAAGACAAAGAAGGACATTACATAATGATAAAGGGCTCAGTCCATCAAGAGGATATAACCATTATAAATATATATGCACCCAATACAGGAGCACCAACATACCTGAAACAAATATTAACAGAACTAAAGGAGGAAATAGAATGCAATGCATTCATTCTAGGAGACTTCAACACACCACTCACTCCAAAGGACAGATCCACCAGACAGAAAATAAGTAAGGACACAGAGGCACTGAACAACACACTAGAACAGATGGACCTAATAGACATCTACAGAACTCTACATCCAAAAGCAACAGGATACACGTTCTTCTCAAGTGCACATGGAACATTCTCCAGAATAGACCACATACTAGGACACAAAAAGAGCCTCAGTAAATTCCAAAAGATTGAAATCCTACCAACCAACTTTTCAGACCACAAAGGCATTAAACTAGAAATAAACTGTTCAAAGAAAGCAAAAAGGCTCACAAACACATGGAGGCTAAACAACATGCTCCTAAATAATCAATGGATCAATGACCAAATCAAAATGGAGATCCAGCAATATATGGAAACAAATGACAACAACAACACTAACAACAACACTAAGCCCCAACTTCTGTGGGACGCAGCAAAAGCAGTCTTAAGAGGAAAGTATATAGCACTCCAAGCATATTTAAAAAAGGAAGAGCAATCCCAAATGAAAGGTCTAATGTCACAACTATCAAAATTGGAAAAAGAAGAACAAATGAGGCCTAAGGTCAGCAGAAGGAGGGACATAATAAAGATCAGAGAAGAAATAAATAAAATTGAGAAGAATAAAACAAAGCAAAAATCAATGAAACCAAGAGCTGGTTCTTCGAGAAAATAAACAAAATAGATAAGCCTCTAGCCAGACTTATTAAGAGGAAAAGAGAGTCAACACAAATCAACAGTATCAGAAATGAGAAAGGAAAAATCACAACAGATCCCGCAGAAATACAAAGAATTATTAGAGACTACTATGAAAACCTATATGCTAACAAGCTGGGAAACCTAGGAGAAATGGACAACTTCCTAGAAAAATACAACCTTCCAAGACTGACCCAAAAAGAAACAGAAAATCTAAACAGACCAATTACCAGCAACGAAATTGAAGCGGTAATCAAAAAACTACCAAAGAACAAAACCCCCGGGCCAGATGGATTTACCTCGGAATTTTATCAGACATACAGGGAAGACATAATACCCATTCTCCTTAAAGTTTTCCAAGAAATAGAAGAGGAGGGGATACTCCCAAACTCATTCTATGAAGCTAACATCACCCTAATACCAAAACCAGGCAAAGACACCACCAAAAAAGAAAACTACAGACCAATATCCCTGATGAACGTAGACGCAAAAATACTCAACAAAATTTTAGCAAACCGAATTCAAAAATACATCAAAACCTTCGTACACCATGACCAAGTGGGATTCATCCCAGGGATGCAAGGATGGCACAACATTCGAAAGTCCATCAATATCATCCACCACATCAACAAAAAGAAAGACAAAAACCACATGATCATCTCCATAGATGCTGAAAAAGCATTTGACAAAGTTCAACATCCATTCATGATAAAAACTCTCAGCAAAATGGGAATAGAGGGCAAGTACCTCAACATAATAAAGGCCATCTATGAAAAACCCACAGCCAACATTATATTGAAAAGCGAGAAGCTGAAAGCATTTCCTCTGAGATCGGGAACTAGACAGGGATGCCCACTCTCCCCACTGTTATTTAACATTGTACTAGAGGTCCTAGCCACGGCAATCAGACAAAACAAAAAAATACAAGGAATCCAGATTGGCAAAGAAGAAGTCAAACTGTCACTATTTGCAGATGACATGATACTGTACATAAAAAACCCTAAAGACTCCACCCCAGAACTACTAGAACTGATATCGGAATACAGCAAAGTTGCAGGATACAAAATCAACACACAGAAATCTGTGGCTTTCCTATATACCAACAATGAACCAACAGAAAGAGAAATCAGGAAAACAACTCCATTCACAATTGCATCAAAAAAAATAAAATACCTAGGAATAAACCTAACCAAAGAAGTGAAAGACTTATATTCTGAAAACCACAAGTCACTCTTAAAAGAAATTAAAGGGGACACTAACAGATGGAAACGCATCCCATGCTCATGGCTAGGAAGAATTAATATCATCAAAATGGCCATCCTGCCCAAAGCAATATACAGATTTGATGCAATCCCTATGAAACTACCAGCAACATTCTTCAATGAACTGGAACAAATAATTCAAAAATTCATATGGAACCACCAAAGACCCCGAATAGCCAAAGCAATCCTGAGAAAGAAGAATAAAGTAGGGGGGATCTCACTCCCCAACTTCAAGCTCTATTATAAAGCCATAGTAATCAAGACAATTTGGTACTGGCACAAGAACAGAGCCACAGACCAATGGAACAGACTAGACAATCCAGACATTAACTCAGACATATATGGTCAATTAATATTTGATAAAGGAGCCATGGACATACAATGGCGAAATGACAGTCTCTTCAACAGATGGTGCTGGCAAAACTGGACAGCTACATGTAGGAGAATGAAACTGGACCATCGTCTAACCCCATATACAAGAGTAAACTCAAAGTGGATCAAAGACCTGAATGTAAGTCATGAAACCATTAAACTCTTGGAAGAAAACATAGGCACAAACCTCTTAGACATAAACATGAGTGACCTCTTCTTGAACATATCTCCCCAGGCAAGGAAAACAACAGCAAAAATGAACAAGTGGGACTATATTAAGCTGAAAAGCTTCTGTACAGCAAAAGACACCATCAATAGAACAAAAAGGAACCCTACAGTATGGGAGAATATCTTTGAAAATGACACATCCGATAAAGGCTTGACGTCCAGAATATATAAAGAGCTCACATGCCTCAACAAACAAAAAACAAATAACCCAATTAAAAAATGGGCAGAGGAACTGAACAGACGGTTCTCCAAAAAAGAAATACAGATGGCCAACAGACACATGAAAAGATGCTCCACATCGCTAATTATCAGAGAAATGCAAATTAAAACTACAATGAGGTATCACCTCACACCAGTAAGGATGGCTGCCATCCAAAAGACAAACAACAACAAATGTTGGCGAGGCTGTGGAGAAAGGGGAACCCTCCTACACTGCTGGTGGGAATGTAAACTTGTTCAACCATTGTGGAAAGCAGTATGGAGGTACATCAAAATGCTCAAAACAGACTTACCATTTGACCCAGGAATTGCACTCCTAGGAATTTACCCTAAGAATGCAGCAATCAAGTATGAGAAAGATCAGTGCACCCCTATGTTTATCGCAGCACTATTTACAATAGCCAAGAATTGGAAGCAACCTAAATGTCCATCGATAGATGAATGGATAAAGAAGAGGTGGTACATATACACAATGGAATACTACTCAGCCATAAGAAAAGGGCAAATCCAACCATTTGCAGCAACATGGATGGAGCTGGAGGGTATTTTGCTCAGTGAAACAAGCCAAGCAGAGAAAGAGAAATACCAAATGATTTCACTCATCTGTGGAATATAAGAACAAGGAAAAACTGAAGGAACAAAACAGCAGCAGAATCACAGAACTCAAGAATGGAGTAACAGGTACCAAAGGGAAAGGGACTGGGGAGGATGGGTGGGTAGGGAGGGATAAGGGGGGGAGAAGTAGGGGGGTATTAAGATTAGCATCCATAGCGGGGTGGGAGAAAGGGGAGGGCTGTACAACACAGAGAAGACAAGTAGTGATTCTACAACAGTTTGCTACGCTGATGGACAGTGACTGTAAAGGAGTGTATAGGGGGGACCTGGTATAGGGGAGAGCCTAGTAAACAAAGTATTCATCATGTAAGTGTAGATTAATGATTAAAAAAAAAAAATGCAGTTCCTATGTGGTGACCTCTAATGAGTTCTACACAATGATATAAAGGACATATAAAAGTGTAGGCAAAGGGTCTGTTTGTGTTTATACAGAGGATCAAAGCCTAATTTGGCTACCCCGAAAATGAACTAAGATACGATATGAAAGAGAACTTCCAACATCAGCACTCTCGGGAAGACTCATGCCAGAAGATGATCATCAAAAAACCCCAACAAAGATCCACGCACTGCTACAGCTGTAGATGCACTCATCCCACCAGCTCCTGGACTTGCCATGGGAATGAAGGAGATATTTAAGCTGGCCTGTGCATACAGTAAAACAACAAATTTGACTGGATCTATACTGTTGGAACTCAACCAAGAATTAGGAGAAGTGCAAATTATAGCGCTCCAAAATCTTACAACTACAGACTATTTACTGTTAAAAGAACATATGGGATGTGAACAGTGCCCAGGAATGGGTTGTTTTAATTTGTCTGATTTTTCTCAAACTATTCAAATTCAGTTAGATAATAACCATCATATCATTGATAAGTTTTCACAAATGCCTAGGGTGCCTAACTGGTTTTCTTGGTTTCACTGGAGATGGCTGGTAATTACAGGTATGCTTGGGTTATGTAACTATACTCCTATTATGTTAATGTGTGTGCGCAATTTAAGTAGTAGCTTAAAATCTATACATGCTGAAGTTACTCTACAAGAAGATATGTCAAAGAAATAATCTTCCCATGTTTTCTTCCGCCTGCTACTTCTATAGCTTTTCTTCTTCCTTCCTAATTACAACGAATTCTTAAATAGAATTCGTGCCTCATATCAAATTTACCGAGTATCATAATTCTTCCAATTGGTAAAGATACCTCAAGACAAATGCTGGGCATAGAAGCCACAGGGCATAAATATGCAAAGAAATAAAAAGCTAACCATTTCAAACAATAAGGCTTCTCTCTCACTTACCAACTTTACATTTCCCTGTATGGCCCCGGAAGATGACTGGTTAGCCAGAGACGGGTAAGATTCCTCAAGGGAGGAACAACCTAAGACAGGCACAGTCGCAGGGGGGTCATCAGGTGAGAAATTGGGGATCAACAGAGGTGAGGCTTAGAACCTCACCCTCCCTGTTCTGAGAGAAATCTTCTGCATATGTGGATGTTTTATTGCCCTTGTCTAGCTTGGATTAACACATAGTCTACAGGCACACACCTCATCATCTACATTTGCTCTCTTACAACACTAAACTATGTTTTCTACCTTTATGTTGTATCTACCTACCACTTCAGCATTTTATTAAAAATAATAAAGAGAGAAATGTGGTATCCACATATAAATCAAGTATAAAAATCAAATGTGTATTCATATTTGAACTGACTGTTTATAGTTCATAATGCATGAGCAAAACCAAAAGTTTCTGTGATGACTGCCCTTGTACTGTTCACCATGTAACTTATTCACTATGTAAGAATTTGTTCTCCATGTAAGAACTTGTTCGTTATGCTTCAGAAGATTGGAGACTGACGAAAATTAGGCTTGGGGTGGATTAATGATTGTGCATTGAGCATTGACTCCCCTATACAGAATTTTATTGTTGTTAACAACCATTTGATCAATAAATATGAGAGATGCCCTAACAACAACAACCAAAAAAAAAGTACACACTTCCAATTGTAAAATAAATAAGTAACCGGGATGTAATGTATAGCATAAGGAATATAGTCAAAATATTGTAACAACTTGGTATGGTGATAGCTGGTACCTAGAATTATCATGTATATAAATGTTGAATCACTGTGTTGTACACCTGAAACTAATGTAATGTAATACTGTGTGTCAACTACCCTTCAATAAAAAATAATTATCTAAAAAAAAAAAAAAAAAAAGAAAAAGTTAGATATTTGAAGCTCTCCAAAGAAACAGAACCAATAGGAGATTTATTATAGGAATTGGCTCACCTAGTTATGAAGGCCTAGAAGTCCTGCTATCTGCAAGCTGGAGAACTAGAAAAGCTGATGGTATAATTCAGTTAAAGTCTGAAGGCCTGAGAACCAGGGGCCTGCTGGTTCAAGTTTGGGAGTCCAAAGGCCCAGGCACTCCCATGTGAGGTTGGGGGAGGTGGATGTCCCAGTTCAAGAAAAGAGAGAGAGAAAATTTACCCTTCCTCTACCTTTCCTTCTATTACTTTTCATTTCTTCACCTTCAAACCCTCATAGGATTTAATGATGCCTGCCCACATTGGTGAGGGTGGATCTCTTTCCTACTGACTCAAATGTGATACCATGAAAACATCCTCACAGACACACCAGGAAATAATGTCTTACCAGCTATCTGGGTGTGGCTTAGCCTAGTCAAGTTGACACATAAATTTAGCCATCACAACTTCCAATGGGGTAAAATGATATGTCAATTTAGGGCATATATAGGTCTGACTTTTGATTTGTCAGAAATGTGTCTAAGGTAAGAAAGAATAGAATTACTCTTCATAAGAAGAGGTTGATGTGCCATAGTGCTAGATGCCATGAATTGAAATGATGTAAAACTCTCTTTAATTTCATTCTTTGGGTTGTCAGTGAGGGTGTCTGTTTGCATTCATGAGGAAGACATGAGGATTTATATGAGGTGGAGAGCCACTTGGCCCTGGGTCATAAAGGGGTTTTCATGTTTTTCCCAAGGAGGCAGTTTTGCAAATTCAATCTACGAATATTTTAAATGAATCTTTTCTCTTCTTTCTAAAATCATAGTCAAATAAATAGATCCTTAACTATTTACTGTTTTCTTGGTCTGAGTTATCATTTACTTGAGGTTATCAATCCTTTTACTAAAGCATTAATTCAGATCTTTCCTCAAATATGTGACATAAACATCATTTTCCCTCAATTATCTAGATACTTCTAGGTAAGATGATTTTTTGAGGGGTTCCAGATGATCAGATATGAGCCTTCTCCTTTTCTTTGTTTTGTGTGTGCTAAATCATGAAGAGTTTACTTCTTGGGGGAAATCAGTAATTGTTTCTAAGGTTTCTTAACTAATTAATAGCATTACCAAAACTCCATTAGCTGATCTGCAAAGGTTCATGACATTATGGAAACTTGGTGCATAATACTAATTAAATATTGTAGTATAAGCACTGAAGCCTCTTAGTCACAGCTAGGAATTCTTATTTTTAAAAATGCTTTTGGTAAGTATCTAGGTATTTCCCCCTCACTATATTTACCTGTTGGTGAAACTTCCTGAAAGTCTTGAAAATTGAGGGATTGGATGAGTCATGGGGTTTAAAAGATAGTGATAAATCAAGATCACTGAGAATGGGCTAAAATATAAAAAAGAGTTGCCACCTATCAAATGAGGTTATTTATTAAGGCCATCCCTGATACAAAATGCAGAACTCTTAAACAGAGTATGAGATAATTAGATATAACTCAAAGCTATTTTCGATAATCACAGTTGACATTCTTAAAAATCCTTTGGTATTTTTAGAAGTATATTAACTTCCCATTTTGAACTATTAAATATTACGAAATAGCTATATTATCTCTAACCAGGTCTCAGAATTAATGCCCTAAAAGTGATTACTCTAGAAATGTCCTTGAGAACTTGATCGATTGTGTGAGTAAATTTGAAAATTTCACACAGTAAATTCATGAAAACATCTCTAAGGTAACTTTGAAAATTATAATAGCTCCTAAGACAAATCAGGATTTTCTTTTTAAGAATTAGGGCTTCGTGTTGAGACTTCATATGTGTTATTTGGCTGTTGCATAAATTAATATCTTTCTTCTGGGAGAATACTGATGATGGTTTGGTTTTTTTTTTTTTTCTTCTGTGGTTTGGTTTTGATATTTCTTAGGTGGAAAGTGAGATTTCATTTGTGGCTTCATTAAAGTTACATGGGAGGTCATGCAACATATTGTAAGTGTTCAGACTTTGGAGTCACACAGACTTGGGCTTGAATACATTACTTACTATTTTGTGACTTGTGTATATCCCTTAACATCTCAAAGGTAAGAATCCTTCCATAAAGTGGGAACTAATTAAACTTATCTTTCAGATTTTTTTTGAGGATTAATTATCGTGTTTAAAAAGCACAGAGGAGGCATTTATTCTTCCATTTCTCTCTCCTTAAATTTTCTGAGTTCTTACTGGAACCATTCATTATTTAGCACTTATCCAAGAAGTATTAGGACACCAACTATAGTTTCTTGTGTGTTTTGTTTCTCAAGAAAAAGCTCCCCATAAACTCTTTTCAGGAAGGGGTATGGCCCTTTTTATCAATCATATTTAACACCCAAGTATTTCATACAGTATCATTTCAATGAGTTACTACTGATTGGTTAATGGTTAGGGAATAGGGTATTTTGGATAACTGAATATTCTAATTATCTGATAACCAGAGAATGTGATTGCTGTAATTGAAGACTATGGAAACAATTACATACATTTAACACTAAAATGATACTGACTGTAACATCATCATCTTTTGGTTGCTGTGAAGATGCTTTGAGGTCCTGTGTTGTCTCAGATCTTAATTTTAATTGTGCAGTTAGATATAATAATAGAAATAATAATGGTAATTTTTATAGCTGATATTGACTGAGCACTTAGTGTTAAGGGTTTTATGTGCATTATCTCATATATCCAAATGACTCTCAGAAGCAGATAAATTATGCTCCCCTATTTATAGTTGAGTAAGCATGTCTAGCAAGATGAAGTATCTTGTCTAAGATCATGGAGCCTGTCTCTGATTGAGGCCTACACAAACATCTTATAATGAAGCCAGGGCCTTTATGAACCACTCAAATATTGAGTTGAATCATAATTGCCCCTAAGGCATTGAACATTATTTTTTATTTTAAAAGAAAATGCCTGATATTACATTGGTCATTTGCCATATTTCTTCCTCATAAAATAGACAGTAGCTGTGTAGACCAGCTTTCCAAATGAGAATTTATTCTACCCCTGTAAGTTAAAGTATTATGTGATAGAAGAAACACAAAAGGCTTAGGCATATTGAACTTAGTAAAACTGCTTGTAGTTAAAAAACTATCTTTGTTATTATTGGATGACAGAGTCAGAGATTATCTATTTTTAATTCAGGCGAATTGATTCTATTCTTTCATCAATGAAATGTTTACAAAGGAAAATGCCTTAAATTAGGATGGTAACAGTCCTTGCCTCATAAGACTGCTGTGAAGATTAAGTGGGAAAATACATATAAAGGGGTTTAGTACATATAATAGATGCCTGATGTTATCTTCTAATAATAGTTCCCCAGTCAGTGATGGTAGACTTGGGCTACTAATGCTTCTCTAAATATAAGAATGAGCTTTAAAATGAGCCCTCGTTGTAAGTGGTTTTACTGTACTAGAACAAATTCCTGTGGATTGATGGGGAAAAAGGGGGCAATATTAAAGGTGTCCCAAAGAGATTATATCACTTCAATGGCTATTAAATCCAGTGGATGGTCATGATGCTGCCATGACTGTAGGGGCATTTGCACATGACAGCATTCCACTTGCACTTAAGTGTTGCTGCAGACTTGGATCCTTCCTATGGGACTCATGCTTCTCTGAGTGCCTGGAGAGCAAACAGGAGTTGTATCATACCTGTATGCCTGTTTACCTGGAAGGTGCTTCCTGGCAGTGACTTACTCTTCCCAGGAGATAAATTTAATCTGCTCTTAACAGCTGGTACACTCTTCTGAGTCTTTACCATAATTATTGAAGTAAATGTCATATAACATATTTGGAATGTATTTTTCAGATAATGTACATTTCTCTGCCATCCTTATGGCAGCCAGTTAGTAATAAAACTGGAGAAGGAATCCAACTAATGAGCTTCTTTTTCATTTAGAATACTTTTAAGATTCCTGCTACTAACAGTTCCAAGAACATTTTAAGATATTCAGCTCTTACAGGATTAATTTCCTCAGTAGTAGAGACCTATATACTTCCTTTTTTTTTTGTATTTTAGAGACATGTGTTCATAAATGGAAAGAGGATAGGCTTTGGTTTCAGAGAGAACCAAGGTCTAATTTTGGCTCTACCACTTACTAACTGTTGATCTTAATTTCTCAGGAACTCAGCTTTCTCATGTGTAAACTGGGAATGGTAGTGTTCTTTTTCCATAAAGCTGTTAGTGTTGAATGGCACAAAAGATGTGAAGTGCCTAGTCTAGTTTCCGGAAGATTGTCAACAAACAATAGTTATGATATCATTTTGCTTCACAGTGAATTATAGTTCAACTAAAATATAACTTGGGGTTTATACTCATAAATTGAATATTTAAGAAATGGCCTATTCTGGAAAAATTGCCTTTATAAATGAGTTTCTTTTGTATACAAATATTCCTTCCTTTTGTCTTTGTAATTTTTTATCTACATAGATAATTTGTTATAAGCAAGACATTTATGGAAAAGTAGCTTTTCCAGATATGCATTTAAAAAAAAAACTATGCATTCCAGATATACATTTAAATAAAACCCCACACATATGATTTAATCCATAGCTTAGATAATTAACTACTTTAGAGATGAATATTAAAAGAACTAATGTGTTCAAACATTTAGCTGATACTTGGAACAGAGTAAACATGCAAGGAACAACTGCCATTTATTACAAGAGTTGGTGAACTTTTTCTGTAAAAGGGTGGATAGTAAATATTTTAGTCTGAGGACCATATAGTCTTTGTAGTAGTTGTTCTTTTGCTGTGGTGTGAAAGTAGACACACACAATATGTATATAAATGCATGTGTTTGTGTTCCAATGAAACTATTTACCAAATTTGGCCAGTAGTTTCTTGATCTAATTTGTTATAATAATTTAACTTATTTGTTATAATAGTTTAGCCTGGGAGAAGTCACCATGAAGTGCTGGACAGATCAATCTTAAGAAACATTGGGGGATTGCCTTACAAATACTGTATGTTCATTTACCAGAGTTCTACTAAATGCTTACTTTGTGTCAGGTATCCCGGTAGGAGGTGCTATAGATATAAGAACAAATACAACAAGTCCATTAAAGCCTTCCCTCAAGTTTTAAAAAATGTTTTGTCATAAATTTACACAAAGATGATAATTTGATGGCTGAGTATTAGTAGTTAAAAGAGATAAAAGTACTAATGTTGGAAGGCACATTAAAAACTTTTTTTTTGCTTATTAAACTTTACATTTAATTAGAAAAACCTGAAAACATAGAAAGTTATAAAGAAAGCACCAAAAAAACTGAAGGGTAATTTCACTACCTTGAGCTAACAACTTTAAATACATGATGTGTTTCCTTCTAGGTTTTTTTAAATCACTTTTTGACACATAATTTACATTCCATAATATTCACCCAGTGGAAGCATATAATTCAATGATTTTTAGTAAATTTATAGAATTGTGCAACCATCACTGGAATCCACTTTTAGAATACTTGGCCTTTTCTCCCTGAGGTAAAATTGACATAAAATAAACTGCACATAATAAATTATATGATTGATAAGGTTTGACATATATATAATTCACCCATAAAATTATCGCAATCAAGACTGAAAATATCCAATATTGCCAAAAGCTTCCTTGAACTTCTTTGTAATTCCTCCTGTCTGCCCCATCCCCCTCCCACTCCCAGGTCATCACAGACTATTTCCTTTATTACTTCAGATTCATTTGAATTTTCTTAAAAAAATTGGATCACAGTGTTTTTCTCTTATGGCTGTTTTCTTTCACTTAGCTTAATTATTTTGAGATATATCCATGTTTTTAGCATGTATCATCCATTCATTCCTGGGTATTGCTAGATACTACAATTTGTTTATCCATTCACCTCTTGATGGACATTTTGTTATTTGTGGTTTTTGGTTATTGCAAATAAAGCTTCTATGATATTTGTATTTAATTTTTTGTATGGACATATGCCTTCATTTCTCTTCTGAAAATACTTAGGAGTGAAATACCTAGTATGATAGGTATATGTTAAACTCCCTAAGACACTACCAAACTGTTTTCCAAAGTGGCTGTAATATTTTACATTCCATATCAGCAGTGCATGAGAGTTCTAGTTGCTTCACATCCTCGCCAATACCTGGTACAATTTGTCTTTTTAATTTTCATCATTTAAATAGTTTAGTGGTATCTCATTGTGGTTGTAATTTGCACTTTCCTAATGACTAATGATAGTGAACATCCTTCACATATATTTGATGCTTGAAGAATATGTGGGTTAGTGGTGCCAACCCTCCACAGTTGAAGATCTACATATAATTCTTGGATCTCCAACTACTAATAGCCAAAAGGAAGCCTTACTGATAATATAATCAGTTGATCAGTACATATTTTGTATATGTATTATATACTGTGTTCTTACAATAAAGCAAACTAGGGAAAAGAAAATGTTTTTTCAAATTGTTACAAATCTCCAGAATACTTTCCAATATACTTATTGGGAAAAAATCTGCATGTAAATCGACCTGTGGAGTTCAAACTCATGTTGTCTTATTTGCCATCCATATATCTTCTTTAGTAAAGTGTTGAAAAATATTTCCCCCAATTGTTTTCTCCTAGAAGATCTATAATTTCAGGTTTTATATTTAGGTCTATGATCCATTTTGAGTTAATTTTTTATATATGGTTTTCAGCACCATTTGTTGAAAGGACGGTTCTTTTTCCATTGAATTACCTTCATAATTTTGTCAAAAGTCTGTTTTCCTTATCTATGTATGGGCCTGTTTCTGGTCTCTTCTTCTATTCTGTTGATCTATTTGTCTATCTTTAAGCCAATATTATGTTTGTCATGATTATAGTATCTTTATAATAAGTCTTAAAATTGGGTAGTCTTAGTTTCCAACTTTGTTCTTTTACAAAATTGTTTTGTCTATTCCATACATTCTTTGAGTTTTAGAATCAGATTGTCAATTCTACAAAAAGTCTGCTGGGATTTTGATTGGAATTAGATTGAATTTGTAGCTTGATTTTGAGAGGATTGACATCTGAATAATATTGGATCCTTTGGCCTACAAACAGGCATATTGTTCTATTTACTTAGATTTTCTTTAATTCTTTTAAGCAATTTCTCAGTGTATAGGTGTTGCACATATTTTGTCAGATTTATAAGTATTTTATATTTTTTTATTCTGTTGTAAATGGTATTAATTTCTTACTGTTGCCTGTATATAGAAATATAATTCAATTTTAAAATACTGATCTTTTATCCTACAACCTTGCTAAATTCAATTATTACTAATAGTTTTTTGTAGACAGACTTGATTTTAAGTGTATGTTTTTGGACATAGTCATGATCAAACTGTCAACAGAACTTTATATTCTTCATTTTCACTTAAATTTTAAAAGTAAGTATTTCCTAAAGGTATAAAAACTCTTTGTAAACATTAAAATTAATAGTTGCATTGTGTATCAAAATGTAGTTATCACTACTATCAATGTTGTTTCTGTTTTTCTTTACACAAAATGGGTAATAAATGTCATCATGACTTATATGGTGAACTGCTATCCAAAAGTTTGTACCAGGTGCAAGTCTATACCAGCGGTGGGGGAGAATAACTAGTTTTGTATTTGCTCTGAGTAATGTCATGTTTTAGTCTTTACTAAGTTAATTAGTAGAATGAATCTCATTGTTTGTAGCTTCTATTTCTTTGGTAACTAGTGAAGTTAGTTTCTCATGTGTTCATTAATATTAGGAATATTCTCTTATGCATTTTCTGTTTGTGTTCTAAGGGAATCCATTCTTAACATTTAATAAAAATGCTTTTTGCCCTGAAATATAATTTTGAAAAATATGACCTGACTTTTTTTTTTTCATGCTCTCCTGGTGATTGTTCTTGTGGATCTTCTTGAGGACTGGATTAAGTGTAAAGACAGCAGTCACTTACAGGTGGCCAATATGATATTTTAACACCACAGCACATGGAACACCCCTTCTTCCCTTGTCCCAGATATTAACTAAATGTAACTAGCTTTGTCTCTACTTGTGTGTTCCCTTTAGAAACAAATTACTTGGAAAATATTTCTAAGGGAAGATAGTGAATATCAACCAACTATTGCTCATGAGAGTAGCGAAGAAAAACTTTCTGAATCTACTTAATCTCTTTCCCTTCTCATTTATGACCTAAGATGCTCTCTGAATGTTTTAGCAAAGTGATAGACGATTCCCTGGCTTCTGGGACAGCTGTTCTTTTGCTGTCAGGCCTGTGTCAAAACAACTGAATCACTTAAAAGACAAAAAAAAACTGCTGTTCAAAGTAACCGAGATCAGAGATCGCTTTTCTGCCTGTGCTTGTGAGTGGAAGGAATGAATGAGGGAATATTTTCTTTAAATGTGGTGCTCTGGTGCTAATTTTGAAGTACCTTGGCTGATTTTCAAGGAATTATGCAAGGTGAATGCGAGTTCGTGTCAGGACTGTCACATCCCAGCGAAGTGTAGATTGCGTCTCATGTCCTTGGTTATCTGCTGTAGCTGTGCCACCAAACATATTCAGGAGGGTAAGACTTCCTATCACTGTGTCCCAGACTGGGGTTAGTAGTCACTTGAGGACCTTAGGCATGAAGCAGAATGTTCTCTGTGGGACCGTGCTGGGTGCAGTCCCAGGTCCTGTGACTGAGCCTGAGTTATACTTGTGACTGAAAACCCTGTCAGCAGCTGTTTCTGGCAGCATTTCCTGTGTGTGGGTCAGCTGAGAAAGCGGGTCCTGCGCCAGAGGAAGTGTGGGGACCTGGTGGACAGCGAGGGGTGAGAAGTGGGAGGTGGAGAGCAACATGGAGCCGAGGCTAATAAATGCGAGACCAAGTCTACCTGAAGGTGCAGCAAATCCAGGCCAGTTACAAGGAGGCTCTGAGAACTCAGGAAACCCAAACGGGGAGGGAGGTGACCTGTGGAGGGCCTGGCGGAAGTAAGGGCCAGGCCTGGAGTGGGGTAGGGTAAGAGTCAGGGCTCCGTGACTGTAAACCACAGGAATCACCTCTGTCAAACCAAGGACTTTATGGGGAAGCAGGATAGAGATGGCTCACAAGGACGTCACCCTAGGGGTCTAGGGAACATGAGTCAGTGGATGACTCTTTGAGGCAATACTGCAAGGACGAATACTCTTAATTGCTTTTGTTACTTCACCCAAGATTCTAGTTCATGCCTTCCTCACAATTCTAGTCAATGATGTTTATTAGTGCTATTGATCAACATTGCTTAGGCATTGATGAGAAAAACAGTCCTTGCTCTCGTGGAACTGATGTTCCAGTGGGAGAGACACATAGTAAGCAACTGAACAAACATAATGTCATATTGAAAACTCCAGCGGGGTAAGGTGATAAAGAGTGATGGGGGTGTTGTGTTTAGATATGCTGTGAGCTATGGCTGCTCTGAGGAGTGACATTTTGAGCATAGATCTGGAAGAGGTAAGGGAGTGAGCCACATAGTGTCTAGGGGAAGGTATTTCAGGGAGAGAGCTTCTGATTGGCCTAGGTGGGTCACCTGCGTACCAGTGAATCATGGAGGGCAAAGCCCCATGAATGACAGGCCATCCAGACTGTGTGCAGTGAGGGGTGGGTGGTTCCCAAAGGAAAATGGAATTGTGTTTCCCTAAAGAAGGGAGAATAGAAACTGAACAGATAGAAAGAAAAGATGTCTACCGCTGTTGAATTCTGCCTATAAATGAAGAGCATGAATGAGAAGGGGAGTCTTTTTTGCTCTTAAGAGCTAGGGACACAGGGATGAGTGGAAGGACTGGCCTCCATCTGCAGCATGTTAGCCTCAACTCCTGGATGATTCCAGTGACTGATGCAGAAGGACAGAGGGAGGAGGGAGGGAAGAGAGTGGGAGTTGAGAATTAAGTGCTCAGGAAACTCCAAGGACCAGCTCTCTGACTTCCTGCTCTAGATGTCAGGACCTACTCTCAATAGCACAGTGGAAGTGACTTGTTCCTTTACTGCCATGTGGAAAACAAAGGAAAAACCATTTCTAAATGCCACTGAATGGTAAGGGATGCTAGTACAATGCTGCCACACATCTTCACTGTCCTCAGAGTGGGGACCATGGTGAGTACTGAGGCCTCTGCCCAGAAAGAGGGTGGGGTCAGTGGCAGTTGCTCTCTAAGGTAGTTGCACCCCAGGTGCAAGATGACTTGGAATTCCCTGAACAGGCCACACACTTCCAAACTTGCATGTCTTTGCCTGTGTGGGCCCCTCAGCCTCTAGTGTTCTTTCCTCCATCTTTGTAGCTTGTGTCAAAAATCGTATTTTCCATGAAGCCTCCTCTGTCTTCTCTCTGTGCTAGTTACAGAGAATTGTTCCCTTCCTGCATTCCACAGCATAGTGCTGGTGCTTGTGACCCATAGTCACTGAGCCTTGGGTTGTAGTTGCTTTTATTTCTCCTCTCAGGGACTGAGCTATTACCAAAATTGATCATGAAATGAGCAAAACATAAGAGAAGACTAAAATAAACAAAGACTGTGACAAGAAGATACTGTCAGAAAGGTAAACAAGGGAAGAGAAACCACTAAACATGAAAAATAAGGTAAAATTCAGGAGTACAACATGGATTTAAAGTTTTAAATTTAAAATCAAGAGATTTTATAAAAATAAAAGAATTAGCTTCATAAATAGGGCTAAAGAATTAAGCAGACATACTTAAGTTATAAGAAATAAAAGAAAACAAATAGTTTAAAAGAAAAATTTTAAAGTTAATTTTGAAAGTGAAAACCCCTTTGCAAAAAATTTTTTAAAAAGATAAAATGCAGGCCTAGGGCCAGGAGACAAACTAGCTGGAGCCGGTGGTGCCGTGGGGACCCCTGGCTCCTCTGATGGAGGTCACAGAAATGAATGACAAGTTCAGGAGAAACAAGCAAGAATCATGAATGAATTGAATATATTTTTGGAAGAAAATGAATAAGTTTCTTAGAAGAACTTGAAGAAGAACTTGGCATTCTTGAGAAGCTTCATATGAGAATTAAGAAATTTGGTATGATTGTAAGTGTAGAATTCAGAAAACCACCAGGAAATTCTTGCTTTGGATTCAATATGTCAACTGGCAAGGAAGTCAATGCTGGCATGGAAAAACAAAGAAAGTGACCGGCACGCTTTACTCCTTTGGTATTCTCCCTTAATGTTTCCTCTCCGAGTTTTATATGTTGGAATAAATATAATGCTCAAATGAAAAAAAAAAGATAAAATGCCTTAAAAGATAAAGATCAAAAGCTAAAACAGTTTATGATGTAAAAGTAAAAGAAATGTTAGATTATAATAAAGGCTAAATCTATAGGGGAAAGTTAAAAATATGATGGTAAATGGGACTCAAAATAGAAGTTGATGTGCTTTAATGTAAAAAGCGTAAACGATCACACAATAGAGTAAAAATTGAGCCTCTAATTTAAGGGGAAAATTAAGATGAAAAGTCTGAAGGTAAAGCAGGATGGGGAAAAGTAAGTGAAGGCAACAGGCTGGAAGCAGGCAAGGAGACAGACGCCAAGCTGTTGGTGAGTCCTCCCTCCCCAGACTTGCTTCCCTGTTGAACCAGCTGTGATGTCCAGGGTGAAGGTGAAGAGTTGGCTCCACCCTACTGAGGGGGGTCTTTTAGGACCTCTCCCATCAAGGTGTTTCTTAACTCCAGAAGGGTTCACCCAGCTGAGCTTGGTTTGAGGGTGGGGGTTGTGATCCTCAGGCTGGGATCTGATTCTATGGAGCACATGTAGTAACAAAGCTCCAAACAGGTTGATAGAGTCTTCAGAGAAATAATCAAAGTCAGATGTTTATGTAGGACAGCAAAAAGCTGGCCTCTGTGAGGGGTTATTAAAGGAAGGAGGATGTCACGACCACAAGATGACATACCATTTACAAATATATTCTAGAAGAATATTTATTGACATAGGAAATGTTTGAGATTTTAGGTGAAAAAACATTTTAAAACAATAAGTAGTATATAATTTTAGGTACTTAAAATGTTTATACGGTATGAATAGTAAAAAATCATTACTATTACTACTATTATTATCTGGATGGTAGGGATTGTGTATGACCTTTCGAAAAATTGTTTTTTGTGCTCTTGAGAGTTTTCTCTACAAGGACTCCACATTATGTTTTGTAATCATTAGAAAAACCCTAAAAGTTATTTAAGAAAATGAATAAAGGTTATTTAAGAGACAGACATAGGCACATGCTTCAGGAAGGTACTCTGTGCGTCCCTTCTGTGAGGATACAAAGGTCTTAATATTCTTCTTTTCCCACTCTCATCTGCCCAGTCCATTATCAAAACTAACTCCTGGATCAAATACAGTGATTCCAGAAAAAATAATTTATTAAGGAAATCTAAAGTTGTTAAGTATGTCATCTCTTAAATAATGTATTATCTATGGGAAATTAATATTTAATATTTATTAGAGAATGAATAGGTAATCATTCAATACATCGAAATACAACTTAATATTTATTCAATGTTTATTATATGCTAAGTGCATTATGTACATAATCTTATTTAGTATTCATTTTTAGATAGACAAGTAGGGCCCAGAGAGGTTAAATAACTTCCGTGATTGCACAGAAGCAGGGAATGGGAGTCTAACTTGAGAAGTTTGCAGTCTTTATTCATATTCCCTGCGCTATACTGACTTCAGTGCTTCCTGTGTGAATAGGTGTGTGTTTTAGGTCTTGGGGAAAATGTAGAAGTGTATAGTTCATGTTGCCTTCTCAAGGAATGTCGAACCTAGTCAGAAAGATAAAAAAGGTGATGAATGTCGAGAAGCAGTAATGCACAACCTGATGCACTGGATGTTGCAGATAAAAGTTGATGTGACATTCAAGGGGAGACATTCCTGTGGCTTCCATGAGTCAGAGGAGGCCTCATTAAGGTGCTGGGCTTTGAGGTGTGGGACGTAGCCTGTGTAGAAAGGTCTTGATATTTACCTTCCCTTAGAGAATGTGGGCCATGGAGATAGGTATAGGTCTGGAAATAAATATGGTGTTCTGGAAAAAAAGGAATAGAGAGTAGCCATGCAGTTAGCACATGGAACGCAGAGAGTCTGGGGACAGGGTCAAGCCTGAGGAGTGTTACTGGAAGGTACAAATGTACTGACTGGGCACGATGAGATGGATGCAGAGTCATAATGTCTAGGGCTATGGCTCAAGTGAGCACAGAGATGTTGGGTGGGCAGTGAATGGCAGCGAGAGGAGAGAGAGTGAGATGACTTCAGGCAGTTCAGGGTCTAAGCCTGGACTGAAGAGCAGGTGATGGGAGCTGGTGTGCCTTGCCAAGGTGGGAAGGAAGCAGATCCAGACAAAGGAGAAGCCAGAGGCACGGGATGGGGAATAAGGGGCACAGTCATTCTTCTGACCGTGATGTTGTTCTGAAACATAGTGTATTAATAGGAGATTAGAGGTTTGCTAAGGCGAGCAGATCAGGAAATGGTTGCCATTGAAAATAGTAGCAGTAGACTCATAGACAACTTGAGAAGGGACTATTGGTTACCATGGGGAAGGGGCTGGGGTTGGTGGGAAGGGTGAGGGGGATAAAGGGGAAGAAAAATTCTCAATCATAATATAAGTTGGTCATGGGGATGGTAGTACAGCATGGACAATATAGTTAGTGACTCTTTAACATCTTCATATGTTGACAGATAGTAACTGCACTAGTGGGGGTGGGGATTTAATAATATGGGTAACTGTTGAACCACTGTGTTGTATATTTGAAGCCAATATAAGACTGTATACCAATGACACTTCAATAAAAAAAAGATAGTTACAATTTCCAAGAGGAGGGGGCATGCCATTCCACAGGGGGCTGCACAGGGAAGGGCCAGGGTCAGTTGCAGGCAGAGAGAGGGAGGAACTGTGGGCAAGAGCCCTTGCTATGGTCTCCCTGGGAAGCAAAGGGTGAGGCAGGGGAAGCAGGTTTAGGATTGGCTGTTTCAATTAATTCCAGCAGACTCTGGGGTGTGCTGGCTGTCCCTAGTTGTCCAGTACCTGGGCAGGTAGATGGTGGCCTGGAGTGTAAGACCAATTAAAGAGGTGGTTGGGGTGTGGGCTCTGGGTTGGTTGGTTTTCATTTGCAAAGTGCACTCCCAGGCAAGTTGTTTGTCACCTTCAGGAGTTGGCTGATGCTGGGAGGAGTGGTCCCTCCAGAGTCAGCAAGGCCCCAGATGTTGAAGCATGAGAATAGAGAAAATGTAAGGCATGGCTAATAAAATATGTGATGAACCCATAAACACTAATTGAAGGCCTTTCATGCTCACTCAACTGTGTGTTCAGTTAATATAAAATAATAGTAACAAAGCCAGCATTTTTAAAATTGATATGCAGTTTTATTTTAGACTCAGGTATACAACACAGTGGTTCAACAGTTATCCTTATTATTTAATCTTCACCCCCACTAGTACAGCTATTATCTCTCAACATAGGATGATGTTATAGAATCACTGGCTATATTCTCCATGCTGTACTACTATCCCTGTGACCAACCTACATTGTCATTGAGAATTTTTGTGCCCCTGTATCCCTCTCACCCTCACTACCCACCTACCCCAACTCCTCCCCAATGGTAACCACCTGTCCCTTCTCAGTGCCTGTGAGTCTACTGCTGGTTGTTCATTCTGTTTTGCTTTGTATTTGTATTTCACAGATAAGTGAAATCACATGGTATTTGTCTTTCTCTACCTGGCTTGTTTCACTGAGCATAATATCCTCTAGCTCCATCCATGTAGTTGCAAATGTCAAGATTTCTTTTTCTATGGCTGGATAATATTCCACTGTGTATATGTACCACATCTTCTTTATCCATTCATCTATTGATGGACACTTAGGTTGCTTCCATAACTTGGCTATTGTAAATAATGCAGCGATAAACAGAGGGGTACAAATATCATTTCAGATCAGGGATTTTGTTTTCTTCTGGTAAATTCCTAAAAGTGGAATTGCTGGGTTGAATGGTATTTCTAATTTTAGTTTTTTGAGGAACCTCCATATGCTTTCCACAGTGGCTGCACCAGTTGACATTCCCTTTTATCCACATCCTGTCCAACACTTGTTAATTCTTGTCTTTTGGATAGTGGCCATTCTGACTGGGGTGAGGTGATATCTCATTGTGGTTTTGATTTGCATTTCCCTGATGATTGGTGATGTGGAGCATATTTTCATATATCTGTTGGTCATCTGTATGTCTTCTTTGAAGAAATGTCTGTTCAGGTCCTCAGCACATTTTTTTATTGGGTTATTTGCTTTTCTAGTGTAGAGGTGTACGAGCTCTTTATATATTTATATATATTGCCAACTCCTTATTGGTTGAATAATTTACAAATATATTCTCCCATACTGTAGGTTGCCTTTTGTTCTGTTGATGGTGTTCTTTACTGTACAGAAGCTTTTTGGTTTGATGTAGTCCCACTTGTTCATTTTTTATTTTGTTTCCCTTGCCTGAGGAGATGTGTCCAGGAAAAAATGACTCTTATTTATTTATTTATTTATTTATTTATTTATTTTTAAAAAATAATTATTTTTTATTGAAGGGTAGTTGACGCACAGTATTACATTACATTAGTTTCAAGTGTACAACACAGTGATAAAACATTTATATACATAATTCTAGGTTCCAGCTATCACCCTACCAAGCTGTTACAATATCTTGACTATATTCCTTATGCTATACATTACATCCCGGTTACTTATTTATTTTACCATTGGAAGTCTGTCCTTTTTTTTTTTTTTTTTTTTTTTTTTGTGAGGGCATCTCTCATATTTATTGATCAAATGGTTGTTAACGACAATAAAATTCTGTATAGGGGAGTCAATGCTCAATGCACAATCATTAATCCACCCCAAGCCTAATTTTCGTCAGTCTCCAATCTTCTGAGGCATAACAAACAAGTTCTTACATGGAGAACAAATTCTTACATAATGAATAAGTTACATAGTGAACAGTACAAGGGCAGTCATCACAGAAACTTTCGGTTTTGCTCATGCATTATGAACTATAAACAATCAGTTCAAATATGAATATTCATTTGGTTTTTATACTTGATTTATGTGTGGATACCACATTTCTCTCTTTAGTATTATTATTTTTAATAAAATGCTGAAGTGGTAGGTAGATACAAGATAAAGGTAGAAAACATAGTTTAGTGTTGTAAGAGAGCAAATGTAGATGATCAGGTGTGTGCCTGTAGACTATGTGTTAATCCAAGCTAGACCAGGGCTCTTATTTATTTTTAAGAGACTTTTGCCTATGTTTTCTTCAAAGAATTTTATAGTTTCATGCCTTACATTCAGGTCTTTGATACATTTCAGATTTACTTTTGTGTATGACGTTAGGCAGTAATCCAGTTTTATTCTCCTGCATGTAGCTGTCCCATTTTCTTAACATCAGTTATTGAGGAGGCTGTCTTTTCTGCATTGTGTATTCATGGCTCCTTTGTCATATATTAATTGATCACATATGTGTGGGTTTACATCTGGCCTCTCTATTCTGTTCCATTGATCTATGGGTCTGTTCTTGGGCCAGTACCATATTGTTTTGATTACTGTGGCTTTGTAGTATAGCTTGAAGTCAGGGAATATAATCCTCTCAGCTTTGTTCTTTTTCAGGATTGCTTTGGCTATTTGGGGTCTTTTGTGTTTCTAAATGAATAGAACTATGTGTTCTAGTTCATTTAAGCAATGTTGTTGGTATTTTGATAGGGATTGCATTGAATCTGTAAATTGCCTTGGGCAGGATGGCCATTTTGACAATATTAAGTCTTCCAATCCATAAGCATGGGATAGATTTCCACCTTTTTGTGTCTTCTTTAATTTCTGTTATGAGTATCTTACAGTTTTCAGAGTATACAAAGCCAGCATTCTTATGTTGCTCTCATCATGTGCCAGACATTCCACATATGTATAAGAATTAACTCATTTAATACCTTTATCAACTCTATGAGTAACCCAATTACCATCTCAATTTCACAGATAAGGAAACTGAGGCTCAACAAGGTTCAGCAACTTGCTGGTGTTCACACAATTAGTAAGAATTGAAGCAGGGATTTGGACCTAAGAATTTGGAGTCTGTCCTTTAACCACTTCATGGTACTATATAGGATAAGGCTCCTGCTGTCAGGGATGAAGAGTTACTTCAAATGGTAAGTATAAATATTTGAAGAGATAAGGAGAGGTAAACAGGAAGTCATACTTCATCTCAAATGTAATGGTCCAGTGTTCCCTCAAAGGGGAATTGTGCACAACTGAGGGGGTACAGCAATCCATTGCAGTTCAGGAAGAAAAGATTGTGACTTCTATTAATATGTTTATTGGTAGTTCATTGGATAGCCTGTGCTCCTGGATAGTATGAGCTCCTCATCATAAGAGAAAACCACTGATGATATAATCAGGTCTGATGACATACAGTCATAACACATGAAATTATCCAGTTCACTATACAAAATAGGTATTGACATCCCTGTCATTAGCTAATATATCAAGAGATGATATACACTGAGGAAGAATTTTGTTGCTGACATCTGTAGTTTTTAATGACAGTAAAACATTCACTGGCTGAATGGGATTGATGAAGGGAATGAATAGTAAGGGGTGGATGTTGGTTGGGTGCCTCATATGCTGCCTGGGTTCTGGGTACACAACAGTGTGTACTACTGACAAGAATCCCCACCTGAATGAGCTTATGTCCCAGTGGGGGGACAGGTGGTAAATAAGATTAACAAAGGAAATAGTGTGTTGTGTGGCAGTATATATGAAGGAGAAAAATTAAACCGAGAAAAAGTGGGAAGGGTTGGGGAAAGAGTTATAAATTTTTAGATAAGATGGCTGAGTAAGGCCTCAGTGTGAAGGAACTGTTTGAGAAATAGTCTAGAGGAAGTAATGGGATGAACCACATGGCTTTCTAGGGGGAGAAAACACACACAGGCATTCATATGCACACACACAGCAAGCACTGACATGCTGAGGGGGGAACGTGCCTGGAAGGGTGAGGAAGGTCAATGTGACTGCAGCCAAGGGAACACAGAAAAGGCTGGGAGAGCAAGCAGAGAGGTGATATGAGGCGCAAAGATGGGCAGGGCCTTCAGCCATGAAAAAGGACTTAAGCTTTTAGTGGAAGCTACTGGAGGGTGTGAGCAAAGTAACATGATCTGGCTGCTCATGGTCATCAAGGCAGCTGTGTTGAAAATCCATGGTAGGGAGGTAAGGGCAGCTGCAGAGATACCAGTTGGAGGCCTAGAGCAATTTTCCCAGTGGGTGACAGTGGTGCCTTGTGAAAGAAAAAAGAGGGGATTGATGAAAGGAAAAGAGGGGGTAGATCAAAGAAAAAAGAAGGCACGTGAACTCCACAGTCCAAGCAGGTTTATTGCTAAACCTGAGAGGGACCCCCCTGTTCTGGCTAGCAGAACAAAGGTGTCTCTTACAGGCTAAGAAGCTTTTTATGGCCAAGTTTTTTGGAGGGCTTTTTGAGGGGAGGGGTCAGGGGAAAGGTAGGCTTGTGGCTTGCTGACATGTCCTCTGGAGAATGCTTGTAGCCTAGGTAAGATGAGACCTAGGTCTCTCTGAGATGGTGGGTGGGCTTATTCAAAAGGTGGTACTCAGGCCCGGATTCTATCATGTTGGACCAGGATAGAGGGACAGAGAAGCAGCAGCATAGTGGATAGGAATTGATGGTAGAACCAGCAGGATTTATTGAGAGATCTATTAGATGTAAGCTGTGAGAGAGACTAGTGATAAATACATATTATACAGTAAAGTACACTGCATGCACTGACAGGGATGCATGATGAAAAAGTGTAGAGGCCACTGGGGCCGACAACATAGTCTACAGGGATTCTGAGGAGACAGACCATTCAGATGAGGTTGGTCAGTGCTGGACATGGCTGGGCCTTGAAGAATGGGGCAGGGGTGGGGGGTCTCAGACAGAAAGGCCCAGGGGTACTCTGTGGGTCTGCCAAGGCAGGCAGGAGCCTCTGCCCTGGCTTGTTGTGAGAATCAGTCTACATGGAGCCCTGAGTACTGACAGTAGGTTTTTAGGTTGAAACAACAGCAAGAGCCCAGCTTGTCCCACTCTTGAACAACAGATAGAGCAATTGAGTCTTTTTCTTTAGGCAGTTGGGGGTAATTGGGAATTTTTTTTAAGGTTAAATGAAGTGATTTTTCTTGCAAATGAAGTTTTAAAAAAAATCATGTGAGATATTATAACTGAATTAATGACTGTGTGCTGCACGTTTTAGGGTAAAGAAGGAGTGTTTATCCCCTGGGTGTTCCCAGGTTTAAAACTCAGTGTCTGGGTCTGTTCATTCCCTCCAGTGTATTTGTCCTTTCAGTTAATGTATTCTGCATCTAACTGGTTCATTTTTGTAATTTCTATTTCTTTTTTGATGTTCTCATTGAGTTTATCCACTTTTCTCTCCAAGCTGATGAGCATTACTTTGAATTCTGTTACTAGTTAGATTGCTTATCTTCATTTTGTTTGGCTCTTCTTTTTTTTTAGCTTTTTGCCTTGTCCTTTTATTTCGAACACATTGCTCTGTCCCATTTTGTGTCACTGTTGTTTGTTTCTGTGTATTAGGTACCTGAGCTATGTCTTCTGGTCCTGAAAGCAGTGCCCTTACGTAGTGGTGCTCAGGAGTGCACTGCCCCAGAACCAGACACTCCCAGGTGTCCCCGTGTCCCCTGTGTGGGCCGTGTAGGCCCTCCCAGTGTGGCTGGGTTGACACCGGAGTGCTGGTGGGGTGGACTGGGCCCGTTGCTCCTGGCTGTCTGGGAGGCTCGGCTTTATCTACTGCTGCGGACTGGATGCTTGGCTTGCACTTCCCAGGGCCCGGAGTTGCTCTTGGGGGATGCTGGGCCTGGCTGGGGCCGGCCTCTGGGAGGGATCCTTACCAGCAGGGGGTTGGGACGGCGAGTGCACAGGGGACTACCGGGCAGCGGAGCAGGTGTGGTAGCCTCTCCAGTGGCCCTTTGTATCCGTGGCTGTGGAAGGTGTGCATTGGGAGGAGGTGGTGCAAGAGCCTCTTATTCCGCCACTTTCCAGAATCGGGAATTTTGACCAGGGAAGGGTGTGGTCTGAGTTTAATTCAACAGTCTGTCCCTCTAATAAGCTCTGCATGGATGCCACTGCCTAATCAATTAATAAATGTGAACTCAGTGGCCAGAATGATTTATTTACTAAGTGGGACCATATCAACACGCTATTATATATCTGTATCTGTATCTGTATATATATCTACAGATATATATACTTATAAATGCATACTTATATATAGTATAGTTATTACACTATGCTCTAAATGTATATATGTATTTCTGCTAATAAAGAATGATTCTACTGGTCTAAGTGCTATATAACAAAAATAGTTTTTTCCTCTGATTTCATAGCTGAATTTCAAAAAGCTTTATCTGTATTTCATAAGCTAGTTAAGGTTTTTGGGTGAACATTATTTAATTGGCTTCCGGTCACTGGATAATCGCGAGGCTACTCAGCACACATCCTGCTCATTGCAGCCTGGCACTCTGAGATGCTGCACTCAGTGCCCAGGCATCAACAATATGGCTGAAGTACCCTTTTCCCTGTCTGTATTTGTGAGACAGTCTCTTTCATGCCAGGAGAATTATTTTGAGAAGATGATTCATGTCACTTTTTGGCCCCATTATAGTTTTAAGTTGTGTAAATGGCGCTGGTTGGCCTGGAGGTGTAAACATAAAAATCTGGACCTGAAATCATACTTTCTATTCTTGAGTTCTGTTTTTGGCTATAAACAGAGAGGCTAAGAAGATATTTTTCAAAATTGTAATTTTGTTTTAATGAAAGCATGTCCACAAGACCAGTTACTTGCGGCTGGGCCTCCGTTCTCCATTTCCAAACCCAGATGGAGGGGTCAAAGCATGTAATGTCCACTGTTTCAAGTAGATGATTCTGTAAAATAAATAAACACTGTACTTTCTCTTTTGAAACAGAGTGAAAAGTGAGAGCAGGTGTTAAATTACTATCTGTAGTTAGAAGTAACAGGAGATTATTTAAAGATTATTCAAGGTTTATTTAGGTGCAGATGATAAAGTGAAGTGAAGCTATTCTGATGAGTCCCATTTACTTTCTGGTAAATATAGGACTATTTAAAGGGTATGGCAAACCACTTATGAATTCAATTTGTAAAATGCATGAAGGCAGTACAAATGAGAAATACGTAACTCCTGAGTTTGTTGTCATGACTTGCACACAGGAGTATCTTAAAAGTGTTTATTAATTTGTCCACATATAACAGAGTTGCACCAGGAAAAAATGGGTTTGGAGTGTGGCTAGATTTTTCTGTGACTTTCAGGGAATTTTATACCTACCTTAAAATTTAAAAATTGACCAAATATTGTGTACTTAAGAATTCAAAGTCACAGCAGTGAAACAATATAAAGGAATGACAGAATTTTTTTTTGCTGTTATTTTTTGCTAGAAGCCCATTTGGATAGCCAAATTTTTTTGATGAAAGACAACCTATCCGATCTACTGATGGAAAGATCCCCCTGTGTCTTTGAGCATGTACTTTTAAAAAATGATTTTTTACTTCAGCTATGGGTTGGTGCTTTCCATTTGGACCTTCTTACTCATGCCTTTCAGATTTATTAATCTCTAAGTAAGGTTCCTCAACTAATAATAAACCAAATGCATTGTGAGATCTTCTTTGATTCTACAGTGGTGATTTGAAAAATATTAGTGATTTGAAGGTGCTTATGCAGATTTGCCAATTTGGCTGCAACCAGCTTCATGCAAAATCTGGCTTTGAGATCCCTCAGCTTGTTGGAATTTTGCAGCTGTGACTGCAAGAAAAAAGTGACATTTTTTCTTTTCTCCTTGAGACTACTTTTCTTGTCTTGATGATCCAGGGGCCACTTCACTAACTATCTGGGGTCTGTACTTTCTGCAATTTAAATTTAGTGGGTCTGAAGTGGGGGTGGGGGCTGAGCACTTACATTAAAAGACAACAAATCAACTGAAAAGTTCTCCAGATGATTCTGATGTTCTAAGGGGACAAGAGGCAGCGGCTAAATAAAAGGATGTTTTGAAACTCAAATACCAACATAGATACATCTCTAAAGTTCTGTTTTTGGAAGCTATGAACTGGATTTAACTGTGAATGTGTATGTTATGACTGAACTCAATTACGGAAGCTGAGGAAGCACCTTGCTATAGTTAACGTTTCCCCTTTTGTCTTCTCAGCCATCATGTATGTCATGGGAGCCCTTGGTCCTGCAGTGGGGTATTTATTAGGTGGACTTCTCATTGGTTTTTATGTTGATCCCAGAAGTCCTGTTCACCTTGACCAGAATGACCCTCGTTTCATTGGAAACTGGTAAGAAGTGTTTACTAGACTTTTCATTTCACTTATTATTAATTCAGTCATAGTATCCTTGTAGTTAAAAAAAAATGTCCCCAATGGGAGAATGAAAAATAACTAAAGGTCCCCTGAAGCAGGGTGGTAGGCAGGATAGTAATCCCCCAAAGATATCCATGTCTTAATCCCCACAGAATTTGAACGTGTTACGTGATGTGGCAAAGGGACTTTGCAGGTGTGATAACGTTAAGGATCTTGAGACCGAGGATAATCTTGGATGACCCGGGTTGGCTCAGTGTAATCACCAGGGCCCTTAGAAGGGAAAGAGTGAGGCAAGGAGGGTCAGGGCAAAGGAAGGAGAGGTGGTGATTCAAGCAGAGGTCAGAATGACATACTTTGAAGGTGGAGAAAGGGGCCACAAGCATAGGAATGCAGGTGGACTTTAGAAGCCAGGAAAGCAAGGGAATGGGTCCCTCCCTGGCACCCCTAGAAGAAATGCAGTCCTCCCAACCCTTTTCAGACCTCTGACCTCTAGAACTAGGACATGTATTTGTTTTGTTTTAAGTCACTAAGTGTGTGGTAATTATAGCAACAATAGGAAACAAAGACAAAGGGTCTGGGAACCTCAGTTTTCTCCCCGTTCTTTAGGATTGTGGTGCCTTCTTCCTGCATAGAAGAGTGAAGGGAAAGGGACTTCCTGTGTACTTTCATCCTAGCTTTCAATATCTTTTCTGTGCCTTTTAGAAAATATTTTCTTTCCACTTCCTTATTATATTTGTTTTTCTCTCTTGTCAGCTCTTCCACAGTGCCCAGAATCTAGCCTTACTTTTGCTCTGCACATTTTGAGTGAATCTTTTCACTTGGTAACTGTTTCCCCAGGTTTGCTGGAGATTTAGCTGCTCTCTCACTTGCCAACCCTTAATTGCCTTGCTGGATAAGTAGTTTTTAGGACTTACAATGAGGACTCCAACTTGGGATGTTAGGTTCTCTAGCAAGTGGCCAGGGCTGTGTTTGAATTTTTCATAGTCCCCAACTTGAACATGACAAGCTATTGCTTTGTGCTAGCAAGCACTAGCAGAAAGTATTGGGACCCTGAATTCATCTAACATGGATCAGTAATAGGTATGCATTGATAAGAAAATTTCCATTTATGACAAAAAGAATCCCTCAGTATTAGAAATTAGTGTTAGAGTTTCTTAGAGTGGTCATGTTCCCTTTGTGACTTTACAATAACCTCCTAACTCTGAGGTCTGTGCAAATCATGGTTAGCACTATCTTCAAAGCAATTAACAAATATTAAGTTTCATAACACTTCTTTTGAAGATGGAAGTACTAATTGCTAGATGAGTGTGACCCGGTAGAATTTTCATATCATACAAAAAGGAAGTTCTCTGGTCAGCATCGGGGGAATAACACAGGAGCTTTAAGCTCTTGACCAATAATGAAATTTTTGGTCTCAACTACTGTTTTCTTTGTGGTTCTGAAATGAATCAGAATAAGAATTTTTTTTTATTCTCAGAAAACTAGATTATTAAAAAATATATATGCATAGCCAATGTATATTCCATGTTCTGCTTAGATGTCCATGAGAAGAGTGTGGCAGTAAGGGAACATCTGGAGGGAGAAAGAAAGATGAGGAGGACCAAGTTAGGGGCAGGAGGGAGGAAGGAAGGAGGCAGGAGCTTTAGAGTGACAAGTGCTTTAGGCCATCTTTTAGAAGTTTTCTTTTCAGTTGGTAACAAAGGGGAGTGATTAAGTGTGCATGCAGACCCTAAAGCAACACTCCCCTAGGTTTAAATCCCAGCCTGCCACTGAATAGCTGTGTGACCTGGGGGAAGTTACTTAACTTCTCTGTGCTTCAGTTGTTGTTTTAAAAAAAGAATCCAAAGAATGGGAGTAGCTACAGTAACTTCATGGAGTTGTTGTGAGGAATAAATAAGTCTCTATATGTGTGGGGCTTTAAATAGTTCTTGCTACAAACTATGTGTTAGATACTGCTCAGTCCTTTGAATTTAATGAATGTTGAAGAAGTTTTTTTTATTCATTTAATGACCCAATATTAGTTCCACAAATGACTAAAGTTGTCAGTATAGAAATATGTAATAGGAGTCTCTTTAAAAATGGATACTGTTGAGTAGCTCTGTTTGTAACAGACTTTTACCTTGAACAAAGTTATTTGATACAATGCTATTTTAGAAAACACCTAGCAATAATGATAGGTTTTGCAATAAATACAGAATGTAAGAGTGAAGGAAGGAATAGATAATGCTAATATTTGTCAAGTACCTACTGTGTGAAGCATTATCCTAAGAGCTTTGTGAACATTTTCATTTAAGCCTTCTAGCAATCATATGTAGTCACTAATATTATGCCAATTTTTGAAGATGAGGAAACTGATGTTCAGTGATTTGAATAACTTGCCCAAAGCCTCAGAATTGGTGAGTGCTGGGATCAGAAACTGAGTCCAGGGTGGCGCTTTTAATCAATACACCTAATTGACCCCACTTCGTGAATAATCTGAGTAGTAGTTCATGAGAGGGAGTTAGGGACCCTGATTTTTCAATTTCAGCTCTTATTGATGTATCTTTTTCCAACTTATCATATAACATGAACTTTCTTGTCTTACTCGGCGTTTTTCAGGGTCCTCTTTAGTATCATGTTTATATCCTGTGTTATATCAAAGTTACTGAAGACCATTGAAAAATGTGGGCCTGTTTGCTCTGCTTTAAAATGACCCCAAAGTTTTATATTATTTTGGTTTATTTGCTGTAATTCTTCCCCTCGTTCTTTCTGTTATTTACACTCACTTTGGATTACTGTGAGTATATCTTCAATGTTTTCATATAAATTTAAATCAATGGCTCTGGGTGGGGGTGGGGAGCCTGAGTCCAGATGTATATAAAAACAAAACAAGTAAGATTGCTGCTGCCATGAACTGATTGCTGATTTGGGAGCAGGCATTTTATTAGATCCATTATATATTCTGTAATTAATTTTGATGACCCCCCCAAAAAACCCAATTATTATTACTCCCCTTTCAGATGAGAAAGAGAGTTTGGAAAAGTGAAATAATTTCCCTAGGATCTTAGAACTAGTAAGTGGTACAGACAGGCAAAAACTCAGGTCAGTTGAGGTCACAGATCAAAGATGATCCCTTATACTGCACTGCCTGTTTTGTTCTGGTCTAGAGAACTGAAGGGACTCAGGGAACTTGAATGTAGAGTTTGTGGAAAGAGATTCACAAGTGATAGATAAGTAGGGGCAGATTATGAAAGGCCTTGTACTAAAGAGGCCAGATAAAATCATAGCTGTATGTTCCCTGAAAAAAGATGACTATATTTTCTTTGAAAACTATCTCATTCAGTTTATTCAGGAAATTTATTGAGTACCTAGCTTGTGTGAGGCACTGGGTTCGTGATCATATTTGTAGTTGCTGCAGGTCGGCCCTGAGTAGTCTTCTTGAAGTAAAGTGTTTTTCTGATTGTTTTAAAATCTTTATTTGATAAAATTTTAAGTATTTTTGAAAGTAGCACACTGTATTATTAATTACTGGTTCAAGGAATTATTCTCTCAGCTAAACTGTGACGTTTAGCAGCTAACAGCACTTTAACAGGAACACTTCTAAAAAAAGAAATTTTCTCTTCACAGTTGATCTCTGTTCTTACTGGGTGGAATTTAACATTAGTGCTTGTAATGCTGCTTGCATTTTGGTTACAACTGATGGGAATGTGTTGATACAGTGGACAGAGTCTGAGCATTTATGAACTTGGAAGCTTTAAGAACAGAGTTTGGAGTTGGGGAATCCTCGTTAGAAAGTGGTGACCCTGTTAGGTCGCCAGGGACCTCTACTTGCTAAGGAAAGGTTGAAAGGGGATTAAGAAGCTACCCCTGGGGAATTATATAGGGAAGAAGCCCAAGGCCTTAATTTAACCTTGCTCCTATACAGGACTAACTAGAATTTCGATTCTACTTTGAATTTGCTTCCTAGTCTCTGCAGCATGGCAACCTCAGATTCAAAGACAGAATCTCGATTCTACCAGGGCTACTTCTTCTAGGAGCTTTCTGCCATTCATTTCCTCCTCTCTGAACTTTTATGGCATTCATAGTCTATACCACATGATCTAACACTTAACTGTATACATTCTTACATTTCTTGGAGATTATTTTTTATATTTTAAGCTTGTTTATGACTAGGTTTTAAATTCTTGAAGGCAAAGATCAAATATAAATGTCTTTGGTAGGGCTTATGGTTAAATATTATAGGGCCAGCTAAGAGAGGTCAATACATTTCTAAATGCTTGCAAAAAATATTTGAATGCCACCAGCAATTTAAAAATCAATTTCATACTTTTCACACTAAATATTAATGATCTTCTCCTAAGAAAAAAGTCTCTCCACAAAGCATGTTGTGGAGTCTATTATTTTTCTATTAAATTTAAGAGGTAATGATTTACTATAAAATGCACATTGTAGCAGAACTAACAAACGCTTGAATGAAATCCTAGTGAGATTGCTAATGATAATATTTATTATAATACTAGTATAAATATCAGGTAGATTTATCATTTATATCAGGCACAGAGGATCCCTATATTTTCTTAGTTTGTCCAACTTCCTACTGCTTTACAGTTGATGAAAGTAAAAAGTTTTGTCTGGAGAATTTTATCACCACAAACTTCTGCTTTGCTGATTTGTTCTCACTCTTCAAAAGCCATACATGCTATTCACATTTCTCAATTTTCTAGGTGGAGTGGATTCCTCCTTTGTGCCATTGCAATGTTACTTGTGATATTCCCAATGTTTGCTTTTCCAAAAAAGCTTCCACCTCGACACAAGAAAAAGAAAAAGAAAAAATTCTCTGTTGATGATGTTGGTGATGATGGCGTTATGAAGGAGAAATCAAACAATAGTGAACAAGTGGATAAAAAAGTTTCTTCTATGGGATTTGGAAAGAATGTCAGAGGTAAAGTATATCTCTTGAATAAATACATGCATTGCACTTCAGATCAGTGCTACTCAAAGTGTGGTCTCAGGCCAGTGCTGTCCACCACCTGTTGCAAGTCTGTGACTAAGTACTGAAATTGAAAGTAAGTGTTGAGAAACTTTTAAAGAAATTTGACAGTAATTTTGTGTCTGTTCAATCTAATAATGATTAATACGTTAAGCTTACATTTTGTATGTTTACAAATTTAAAAAAATTATTTACTAGTAATGCATCTTTAATGTATTTTGCAAAAGTATCAGTGCATGATAAACCAGAAACAATAATTACAAAATGCTTCTTCTTCACATATTGCTTGAGAAGCACTGATTTAGGTCCTAAAGATATAGACATTCATTTATGTCATTTTTTATGAGTTGAGATGTCTGATTTTTAAAATACTGCACTGTATCATGAATGGTTTCTGTTAGGTTTGACAGTGTGGCCTGATTCTTACATAAATGTAAAACCTTCCACTGGACAGGGATCTTGTTCAACAGTGGCTCTGTCAAATGCTTGTACGTAGCCCATAGAGAAAGGCAGCCAGGGAAGGGATAGGCCTCCAAACTCAGTGTCAAAACATCCACACAGTTTCAGTGATGTATACTGGCCTATCTTTTCATTTTTATTTCTCTTAAAAGTAATGGCCTTATTAAACTAGATTAGGCAATATCAAACCTCAAAAAATTAAATTAATCTTAGCTAGGCAATCTTTATTCAGTATTCAATATACCTGTTGAGTGACAGTAAGTTATTTTTTATCCAAGAAACATATAATGCTACACACCCATTAGTGTCAGTCTGTTTCCTGAATTTCCTGAATCGATTTGTTTTTTTGAACTTATGAAGCGTAACATTTTCCAAGGGCTTACATCAGCCAAGGTTGTTTTAGGTAACATTTACCTAGGCACATTGACCTCTCACTGACTACACACTCACTAAAGCCAAAGAGGAACCTTTCTGGCCTCGAAGGAAGTTACTAATATAGCATGGAACTGTCCCTGCAGCCTAACAGTAATGGCTAGACTGGGCAATTCTGAAACACTACTTTTTCAAAGCAAGTGAAGTGAAATTTCACTGAAAATCCTTCTTTTCAGGTAAGTTTTAGATTTGTAGCCCCCCAACCCCTTATTTTGTGACAATGTGTACTATTGGAGCTGACAAGTTACTTCAGCACTAGTAACATAAAGAATTCTCTGGATGCTAGTGTGGCCTGAGCTCTTACCATGTGGGCCAGCCCTTCATTTTTCATGGACAAAGTATGGATCATAATAGCAACTGGCAAAGGAGTGTTTTGTTTTGTCTTGTTTTGTTATGACTCAGTTGATAGCAAGGTTGATGTTAAAGAATTTACAACACAGGAATAGGCCTAGAGTCTTAGTTTATAGAGAATAAAAAGTGGACTCAACGAATGAAATGAAGCCATAGGAAAGCTAAAATTGTATATTATATACCTGTGTTTCATATGTTGTAGGGGTAAAGGGCTTGAGTGGGAAAGACGTGCTCTGTTAGATAGTAGAGAAAAGGGAGAGAAGACGGATCTCAAATGCCACAGTGGGTATGAGTGTTGATGGGAACCGAGTTCCTTCGGAGGATTCAGTGTAGAAAGTGCTGGCAGTGCCCCTTCTGTGCTCTGGGACCTTAACCATCTTCATGGTGAGGCCTGCCAGGTGCCAGGACCTGTCTGAAGGTCTGCAGGTTTTTGCTTGAAGGTTTTCTTTGTAGCCTGGGAAAGTGCTTGGCTTCTGTGCAAGGCAGGCTTCAAGTGCATGGGAATTAATACTTTGCCTGCCCCTGCCCCACCCCCCTACAAAGTGCTCTTAACCAGTGACTGATAAACACCCCAGCTCCCTCACCTCAGGGGTGAGACCACTCGGAGGTATGTTTCTGCATCTTTTGTAGGCTGCCCTTCCTCCCCCGGGCATCATGTCCATACTCCCTTACAGCGTTTCCTGTACCCCACCCCTCGTAAATAAACTCTTGAACTTGAATTCTTGACTTAGGACCTGCTTCTGGGGGGAAGCATACTTAGGCATGGTGGTTCACAAGTGATAAAGGACATCATGGAATTTAAAATTGTTTTTCAAAATTGAATTTATACACTATTTTTTTGGATATCTTTTTGTGCTGCCAGGGATTGCTCTTCTCCATCTTTTCTGTGCTCATTTTGATGGTTGAGGGTTTTTTTTAAAGATAGAATAAAAGGAGTCTTTTAACACTGATGGGTACTTGGTTTGTAGAATGTTTCCATTCTGATTTTCTTGTATTTCTGATAAATTCACAAATTTTGCATCCTATGCCTTAACTGTGGGGACGTATTTCACATGTGCAGATAAATCTCCTGGTTGGGACACAGAGCTGGTTCATTTTATTACTTCCACTTGTGCTGGATTCTCTAATTCAAGAGATACTTTCTCCTGTTAGAAAGGAATCATTTTTAAATGAGATTATAAGGTGAAAATGTTTTTTGCTAAAAATGATTCAAGTGATATTGCTGATATTGGAATAATGTTCAATTAGAATATTTAAAATTAATTTATATTTATTTTGCACATATTGATTTCCTTTAGAGTATCTAATACCTGTCACGTATAGGAAATGGCAGTCTAATATTTAATCTGATTTTCAAAAGAACAAATTAAATCTCTGGGAATCAGTTCACTGTTGACACAGTTTATATTACAAAGCTGAAATATTATTTCAGCCTTGAATTAAAAAATGGTTGCTAAGATTTCATTTTGCATTAAATTTGCATTTAATTCCTAAATCCTCTATTCCTTTTTCCTGTTTTCTGGAACAGCACTCTTCCTTGTCTTTATTTTGAGTTTGGAATTTAGATACCAATATCAGCTTCTTCAAAGAAGAGGTAGAAAGATAGCTGTTAGTAATTTATGCTTCCTTAAAAAGAAAATAATTTTAGCCATACAGAATGGTACCCTTTGGGAAATTCTCTTGCAGAGAATACTAGAACTAAATATACTATACTTCCCATTATCTGCTTTCACATTTTAATAATAGACATTGGGAAAATATGACTCAGTATTTCCAGATTTTTATTATAAATTATTCAGGGATGAGACTGCTTTAAAACACCACAAAGGAGAAAGTAGAATTTTTAGTGTGTCTGTATCACCTTTCCATAAAGAGATTAGCATTGATTGCATCAAAATCTAACCAATAAAAATAAACACTTAAAATATTTAAACAGATCAATTTTCCTAAGGCTTGAGGGTCAGCATTTTAAAGTCTTCCAAATTTAACTGGGTATCTTCCTAAATAGAAAATTTTTGGTGGCAGTTATTCATAAGAAAATTTTTATTTTTGTGTCCACTTTTAATCTTTTAAACTTAATTACTCAGGATTAATTAGCATAAAATATAACATTTATCTCTGCTAGACTTTAGTCTGTGTTAGAATGTAATATATTTATAATCCTAATTAAATAAGTAGTTTCTCTAAGGTGATGACTTGATTTAAAGAGGTTGTTGAAAATTATGGGATTTTGATCACTAAAGGATTATGTTGTCATCATTTAATACAATAACTGTTCATTCTGTAGAGGGCACTGTATTCCATGCTGCAGCCAGGGATGAGTGAGCTGTGGTTTGCCCTCAGGAAGCTTATAGTTCACTGAGGGAGACAGGACAAGTACAGATGGAAATATAGTAAAGTCCACAAAGGAGGATAGATACGGTGGTGTGAGGCTCAGGGCCTGTGAGAGTCAGATTTCGTTAAGGGATCAGGAAAGGTTTCATGGAGGCGGTGGGGTTTGTGATGGACTTGGGGAGGCTGGGAGCATTTCTGTAGGTTGAGGTGGGATGATGGGAGCATTCCAGAGCAAAGGCAAAAATATCACAGAGCAAAGGGAAGAATGTCAAACTGTGCAGACATGTTTAAAAATGCTGAACAACTGTGTTGTGGCTGGTGTGTCGGACGTGTGTGGCCAAGGCCTGGGAAATGAGGTTGGCAGGGTAAGGTGAGGTTGTGTGCAGAGAGCTTGAGTTCTAGCCTTTACCTGAGTTCATCCCTAATGGGCAGTGGGGAGGTTCAAGCAGACATCTGGTGGCACTCCATCAGCGGTGGAAGGGAAGAAGGGGACCCGGATAGAAAGATACGGGCAGAGCCCAAGTGAAAGGGGGTGTGGTTTTGACTAGCAGAGGAAAGGACTGTAGCTGCGAAACTGATCTTCCTGCTTCTATTCTTGTCCTCTTTCACTTGCCTTCAACTCTGCAGCCAGAAGGATTCTGTTAAAGTGCCACTCCTCTGCTCAAAGCTTCTGTCATCTCCCATCTCACCCACAGAAAGGTCCCCTCCCTGTATGACCTACCAGGACTACGCTCTAAGCCCTGGATGCCCGTTCTTAAGCCCACAGTGTCTGATTCAGGAGGACTGGGGCTTGCCCTGAAAATTGGCATTTATAACAAGTTCCTAGGTGACACTGATGCTGGTGGTCCCAGGGCCACACTGAGAATCACAGCTCCAGAACACAGTGAGGGAAAGTTTGTTTTCTGTGATGCAATTAGAATGTTTCTGCTAATGATGATTATACAGTTGTTTGTTTTGGTGCAGGGAACTCAGATTTGAAGCTCAGGAAGGATCTCAAATGTACATAATTGTTTTCTCTGGTTTTGATGTTCTGCTCTATTTATGTCTATTTCTACTTTGTTTCATTTCTCTTTCACATTTATTTTGTTATGTGTATGTTTTCTTGAGGTAAGCCAAACCTTTAGATTTAGACTTATTGCTTATGAGGTAAAAGGTAAATGGTAACAGGCCTGGCAGAGAGTTCTAAAAACGAAAGGACTTTCTTTATACTCAGTGTACAGTAACAGTGGGCTTTCTCATCAGAATAGTAGCTGCTTAGAAAGGTATATAAAAATGCTTATCAGTGCTGGATTTAAGCACAGGAGGGTAGTACTCGGCCAGGAAGCACTAATGATGTATTTCGGGCCCTGGTGGCTGCTGTTTCTGTCCACTGTCTGCAGGTCTGTGGCTCAGGAGCTCCACGCGCTTGCCCAGAGGTGATCCTGGTTGCCAGGGTCATCCAGTTCCTTCTGCCTTCATTGGCAGGCAGGGAATGGCGGTGTGCTATGGAGGGGAGGGAGCAACTGGAATGCTTTTGTGCAGTCTTGTGATGGGGAACCTTTGCGGGGGTCATTAGTTTCAAAGAAAATGAGCAGGAAATGGGGGCATTTGGGTCTTATGTTGGTCATGTTATGTACATGGAGCAACTTTGTTTTTGCTTTTACAGAAAGACAAGACTAAAAAATAGTTTATTGGTCCTGGGTAGCAGGCATCAAAAAGTTGTATCTGCCGTATGCCCATGAAATACACAGCATAGTGCAAGACTTACAGGCTCTAAAGGACGTTATTGAGGTTTTCACTACATGGTGAGGATATGTTTCCACCAACATTCTGACGCACCAGAAGGTTTAAAAGTATACAAATAATAAGAAATAAAAGATCAGGGATAAAGGAAAAAATAAATACTTTCTGTAAGTACTTATAAGAGAAGGAAATCAAGGAATTTCATGAAGAATTGTTATAGAAAGTGGTTCTATAATTTGTACCCAAATAATTTTAATTTATGGAGGTGATTGAGTGATGACAGAGAAGGGTTAATGCTATGGAAGAAGAATTTATAACTTACAGTTCCCAAGAGAAGAGGGCATGCCTCACCATGCAGGGACACAGGAGAAGCACAAGGTTTTGGTAGAAAACTAAAGACAGGGGTGAGGGGAAAGGCGAGGCCAGAGACTGTAGTGGGGTTTCCTCAGGAAAGACAAGGCAGGGCAGAGAAAAAAAGGATGGGCTGTTCTGAACAATTCCAGTGGGTTCTGGGCTGTAGAAGTGTTCTCTAGTTGTCTGGTACCTGGTCCAGGGTGACTTAGGGCCCGGGAAATACTGGCTTGGGTATGAGAGTTAGATGTGGAGGTGTTTGGGGCTATAGACTCAGGATTGGTTGGTTTGCATATACAAGATGAGCTCTCAGCTGAGCTCTTGCTAATGTTAAGAACTGCTAGTCCCCAGCCAGGAAGATTTTTAAGATGTTAAGCATTATAAAATACAGAAACTTAAAAAAAAACATGATTAATATGAAAGCTCATGTGTTACAGCCAGAGCATACTCTTACCTGGCCTGACTCCACTATGATTACCCTGTGATGCTCCTTCCATGTTTGCACCACCTTCCTTTTCTCCCTCCCCCCACCTCTAGAGCCTTTCCTAAGCCCCTGAGACCGAGCTTAGGTCCTGCCCATGTGCTTTAAAAGTACCCTGTATTTTGACATATATCATGCTATTTATCATATAACTTATCAATAAAATGCTCAGCCTTTGTATAACAATGACCTCCACTCTGGTGTTTCCATTTTTACTCTTGGTCTCTTTGTGTACACCTATTGTGAATTCTTGTTTGACTTAGTCCATTTAAGCTGCCTTTATCTGCTTGTTTAAGTGACACTTTCCTCAAATTTCACTTTTTTTTTTAAGAAATTGGCATTATCTGAAAGTTTTAGGAAAGGACTACACTGGTTCCTAAACATCATTTCTAATTATTGAGGTAGATGGGTAGCAATATTTATCTTAAGAAAACTCCTATCTTTATTTCTTTTTTTCTTTCACAAATATCCTTATTGAGCAAATACTAGAGAATAAAGAATTCAGGATATGTATGTGGAAAGTTACAGACCCTGCCTTCAAATGGAGGTAGAAAGGAAAATATAATAAAATATGGCTTACAATGGAGGCATGTGCATTCTTAGGAAGAGGAAGAAGGAATTCCTAGTTGGCTGCCTCAGTCAGGGAAGATTTCTATTGGAGGTTGAAATTGATGCACTTTTAAAATTGCAATTTCTTGATTTTTTTAGGAATATAAAAGTAATATATGTTTATCATAGAAGATTTAGAAAGTAAAATTAAAATACAAAGAATAAAATAAAAGTGAATTCTAGCCTCACTCCTGAACATAAATGCTTAAATTTTTTAATAATAAAAAAGTATATATTGAAACTAGATGGATGGGGGGTGTACACCTTTGTGAATGTACTAAATGACACCAAATTATTTAAATAAGATAGTTAATTTTATGTTATATGAATTTCACCTCAATAAATTATCTTTTAAAGGTGTTTGTTTACACCAATAAATTATTTTTTAAAAGGTATTTATTTTGCTTGAATTTAAACATAAGGAAAATAAGTTGAATGGATAAATCTTTTTTTTTTCATAAGAAGAACTATTACGTCCTATTATGTCCAATAATATCTATGTCAGAAAAATTATGAAAAGTATTAACAGGGGTTAGTATGTTTGGTTGGTATTTAGTGTTTAAAATTTATACCTGGGCATAAATATAAGTTTCCAGGTAATGAAATGTACTCAGCAGCTTTATAATAAAACAAACACCCTTCCTTGTCCCATTCCCAGTTTAAATAACAACAAAAAAGTCAAACAAATGAAATTGAAAACTTATGTCTACTTTTAGAAGGGGTTTTTTGAAGAACATCACAGAGAAAAGCTGATGTGGAAGTAAAGAATGTCACCAGGTAAAAGCAAACACAAACACATCATGGGGAAGAATTTTCTTGCAAACATGTGCGCGTGTGCACGCACACACATACACAATCAGAAAATAAATGGAAGGTTAAAAAGTATGCTAAAACCAATTAACGTATAGGTACTATTTTCATAATTATGACTTTGAATCTTGAGGACAATGTCAGATCATGGTATGGATGTTCCAGTAATACCAGTTAATACATAAAAAATATTTAAAGCTTTGTTGCTTAAAGAGGCAATCACTCAGTTATCTGAAACATTCAAGCATACACAATACCTCTGTCCCAGTTAAGCCAGATAAATGCAATATTGCATATTTCCTTCTTCATCTATTGATAGAATTTTAAGTTTTCTTTAATGGAATTTTAACTTGATAAGCTTACCTAAATCCCTTCAGGATTCTTTAGTTTTAAAGAGCCCTACTTTAAAAAGGATCATCTGTTTGGTCCTTCACAGTTTTCTGTGGTTTTGGAAAGCTCACACCATGGGACTACCCTTGATCTTATCACTTAGGCTTTCTTACTCCTAACTCACTCTCCAGGCAGAAACTAGGAATCTTTGGAATAGACTTCATTTTCTCTCAAGTATATGGATGTTGTCTGAGCACAAATGAGTTTTGGGATGTAATAAGGAATGTTAATAAATAAATACATTCCAAGTATATTTTCTGAGTGCCTACTGAATACTGGACATATACCAGGAGCTGGAAATATGCAGATACACCAAGGTCCTGCTTTCCTGGAATGTTTACACTCTCTTGAAAGAAACAGACTGGCAAACACACACAGCTACAGAAGAATTGATGGGTAGTGATATGAACAATGTGCCCTGGGAGCTTACAGGGGGTGAATATCAGGCTGTCTGACAACTTCCTACAGGAGGAGTGTTAGTCCTGAGATTCAAAAGATTAGTTTGACATTTGCTGACATTTCCCCATGAGTCTTCATGGGGAAAACGGTAATAATACAGCATTAAGGAAGACCAGGGCCCGAGAGGGAGCTTACGGGGGCAATCATAGGGCTTTACACTGGAAGGGCAGCAGCCCTGTCTCATGGGGACTTGGAAACAAGGCCAAGTTCATGGTAGCTGGGCCTTCTCTCTTTTTTTGATCAGTCCCACTGTTGGCATATCTTTTTAAAATATATCATTTTGTAAAAAACGTTGGTTTCAGTAGTCCAAGACAACTAAAAGGCATGACATAGGCTCTTTCAGACTGTAAAGGACAGAAGCAAGTTCAATCCACCTGAGATACTGGGGTTCCAGGGTGAGGTTCTAGCTGTTTCCTGGCAGCGCTGAAATCATGCTCATTGCCCACAGTCACCCTGCATACTCAGCTGAAGACTGGGGTTCACTTCTTTCTCCTTACTTGTGTCCTCACTCAGAGCTGCATATTCATCCCCTAACTCACCTCTCTGTCTCAGGTGCCAACACCAAGGGACACAAAGCTAAAGGGCTTGGCCAGTCTGTGTGTGGTGAGGTGCTCCAGGCCTCTCCTGGCCACTGGGCTGCCTTCTGGTAGCACCTTTGAGTCTAACCTGCTTGCCTGGCGTAGTCCGCTCATTTTGGGATGTCAGGTCACATGACAAAACCCCTTCCATTTTGGCATAAAGAGCCCCCGACCCAGGGTCCCTCGGTGTGGAAGGCCCTCACAAACTCCTTTCCACAACGGTATACATTTTTCTCTAAACTAAATGTATTCCCAGAGAGTTCCTCCCTCCGCCCGCTTGAAAAGATGATTGCCACTCTCAGTTTCTGTGACATCAAGGCTCCTGGAAAGCTTTTGTCTTCCAAACAAAGACCTTACTCTAAAAAGATACTTCAGGTTGTAGGCTTATTTTACAAGGAGCATAAAACATTCACACATACTGGAGCTCTTCTGCCAGGTGGTCAAAACATTACCAACACATCAATACCTACTGCTTCATCTCATGCTGCGCGCTCAGAGGCTCTGGAGAACAATGAGCTGTGGTGTCTGCCCTTGCTGACCAAGCCTGTTCCTTATCAGCTACCTCCAGAATCCAGGCACATCATGCATCTCAGAGTTTCTGAAACTTTGACCGGAGCTTTGCAAGATCAAGGGGAGGGACCACATCAAATGTATTGTGGCAGAGCCCTCTTAGTGATTGGAGTGCAATTTGACACCTGCTCCAGGTGCACATGCTGTCTGGACGGGTCCCTTACGCTGTTATTGATGTGCATGCAGGAACAAGCCAGAGATCTGCCAGTGACAGGGCACTTATTTTGAAGGTGATTGCTGAGTAGGGTCTACCTATATTACATTCTTTTGAACTTTGGTGCTTTTCATTGAATTTTATTCCTACTCTACCACTGTTTAAAGCATTTCTGATTTTAGTGTCATCTTGCCCTTATAATTGAATTTGTAAGATTTCTAAACATTAAATGATCAAAAAGTGATAATCACTCCATTGTTTCATCTCTCCTTCATCATGCTTTTAATTGCATCTTTGATTTACAATGACACAGTTACAAATGCCACCGAGAAACTTAATCTAAAATACATTCTGTAGCATAAAGATTAGGTATTTGGTTGCAAATTAATGGATTTAGCAGTTTCTTTGCTAATTTAGCTTTAAAACTTTGTATTTTTGAAATAATTTTGAATTACCATAAGAGCCACAGAAACAGCACAAAGAGTTCCTGTGTACCCTGCACACCGATTCCCCAATTGTTAATGTTTCTGACCCATCTGAGAAGCTGCTGACACGATGCTCTGTAGTCTTCATGTTTCCTAAGTATAAGGACGCACCCCTATATCACCTCAGGGCAGCCATCAAAACCAGGAAATTAACATTGATCCAGTGCTGTCATCTAGACCACAGCCCCATTCAAATTTTGCTGAACATCCCAACAATGCCCTTTATGTCCAAAATCCAATTCACAGATCACATGTTTTATTTAGTTGTGGTGTCTTTTAGTCTCCTTCAATCTGGACCAGTTCCTCACCTTTCCTTATCTTTTATGACCTTGATCTTTTCAAAAAGTGTAAGCCAGTAACTTTTTGGAATGTCCCTCAATTTGGGTTTGATGATATTGCCTCTTGATTTATGCACTCCTGTAAGCATATCACTGAAATGATGCCTCATAACAAGCCACATAATGCTAATTTGCCCTGTTATTGCTTAGGTGAACTTTTATATCTTGGGTAATATTGTATCTGCCAGGTTTCTCTACTCTAAAGGTAATACATATATTGCAGTTATAAATCTAATATATAAGTACTTTGTGGGAAAATGTGTTGAAGGTATTTAAACAAAGTCAATTCTATTATTTTGGGTATTTGTGTTCTGTAAAGTCACCGTGAGCACCAAGTCAGTGAATCCTGAAGCACTGCTCTAGGGGAAGTGCAGGGGTGGAGTCCTGTCACCAGTCAGTCAGCACACAACCTTGTTTTTCTGTTCAAAGACACCTTATTTAATATATACTGTTGATACGTTAACATCAAACTCATGGCCAACAGCATTGTCACTTACGACTGAAGGATGCTCATCTAACACACGTATTTTTCCCAGAAGGCACATCACAGCCCCTTTACACTTAAGAACCCTATATGGCACTTGAGCGCTATGCTTGGGGAGGGAGGGTGTATTTTAAACAAATCACCAAAAGCACAAAAATGTGACAGTACATTGTGAAAAGAACACTCATTTACTGTACGAGGGCTGAAACAAGAAGACAGAGCAATGCCTTGTGTACCCTCAGCCAAGAGTATGTGCATCCCGCAGCTGAAACTGCTTCCCACTCTGCAAATGTCCTTAAATGACTGCCTACTGGGAGTATTGATTTTGGGCTTGCAAATAAATTTTTGTGAGGGGGCGAATTTGGAAATACCGAATCTGTGAAAAATGAGGTTTGACTGTGTCTTGTTCCTGTTAAACTTTCACTTACCACTTTTAGCATCCCTTGAACTTAAATTGTTTCAGATTCTGGCTACTGAAAATTCTTTAAATTGTCTCCTGTGTCCTTCTGACATGTCCCCATCATCATCTGAGCACTTCTGTACTTTCTTGTTTCATAAGATTTTCCAGGCTCATCTTGTATTTTTTCTCCCCCAACCCTGAAGTTAGACATTTCTCCAAGGAGCTCTGGTTCCTTTAAGTGGAAAGTGGCATTTAAAAGCCAAGAACTGGGTGCTAGGTGGTCTCACTGCTAGCAGGGTGTTGTTATTTCTAAGCCCTGTTAGTAGAGAAACTTACTGTGCGTGCATGTACATACATGTACACACACACATCTGCCTGACATCTAGCTAAACCATGAATTCATACCATTACTTCCAGTTATAGTCTGATATCTAACTGAACTCTTTCCATATCTGTAACTCCCTTCTCTGGTAGTTTGAAAACTGACTCCCATTAGTCTCAATGTGTTTCCATATTTACCCAGTCCTTTTCTACATAAACAAATTCCCAGCCCCACCTGGCACAGACTCAACTCTGGATACCTCTGCCCCACCCCTGCACTGTATGTAGCTTGAAAGTTTAGCCCCAATTAAAGGGAAGGAGAAAGGTGGAAGAAAGAAGGAAACAAACTTAACACTATTGAAAAGTCTGACCTTCTCCTAAATTCTTCTTGCTATAACCATAGGCCTTTTTTTAAATGAAAGAGAAGAGAGAAAACATGCATATTTTTAGTTAGCTTTGAAATTAGAAGGCTATTTTATCATACCAAATGGGTATCAAAGAAAACCCAGTTTTATATAACTAGTATCTTTTAAAATATTCGTGTGTTACATATGTTATCTTGGATTAAAAAATTTTTTTAAATATATTTCCCAGATGTTTTAGATTCAGCACATTGGCTTTTAGTATACAAGATACACTTAATTTGAATGTTGATTGGAAATCTAAATTTTCTTATTTTAAAATTTGAGATATGATACTTTGATTTGCAGTGTTAACAAGAGAATATTAGCTAATTTGATGAAATACCTTGATTATGTTTTTTTCTGGTGTGTTTATCCATGTTAAAATATAAAGTACCCATCTCAATAATTCTTTTAAAAGGTTCACTTAAGCTTTAAACAATTAAGATACAGAATACTAAAATTCATTTACATTTAAAAACGATAATGGTGAATAGTTTTGACATCCGAAGTTTTAAATTCTGGTGAATAGCTATGAATTATAGCTTTAATAACAGTTGTTGCTTAATTTTTAAGAAATGATTTCATTATGTTTTGGCATAAGAATAACTTACTAATAACTGAGATGACTATACATGTCAAAAATAATGCATCTTTTCCATGAAGATATATAAAGTCACATAAATGAGTAAATTCATGTTATGAACATGCAAAAAAATACAAAAGTATATATATAAGAATCTCCTTTTGTTTCTCTTTCCCAGTCTTACTCCCATTTACAGAATTTCTTGGTGTTACATATACTGAGTATATATTTGACTATATATAAATACACTGCTTTGTTTGATTTTTACTTATTTTATATATATATGTGTATGTGTATTGTATGTGTGTGTGTGTATATATATATATTTACACATATGTATATTTCTGCCACACCTTGCTTTATTCATTAATAAAAATATTTCTTGGAGTTCCTGTTATGCCAGTACATAGAGGCTTATCTCCTTTTTAACTACTGCATAATATTTCATCAAATGGCTATGCCATGATTTATTTACATTTCCAACTGAGGCACATTTGGTTTTTTCCCCTAAATTTTTGCTGTTACAAACAATGCTATAATGAAAATACTGTGCATACATCTTAAAGAATATATATGGTGAGTTTTGTGAACTAAATGCATAAACTTGAGGATGAGTCTTTTCTCTTTTCCTTGAGAGGCAGCTGGACAGAGCTGAGCCACCACTGCTGGGCTCTCCCGCTTTGAAGATCATTACTTTTTGTTCTCCAATCCGAACGCCCTGGAAGTTTCTGACCTGGTGGCCCTATCCCTTAGGCCCTTTATTTGTATTATATCCTATTTCATAATGAGGCTGAAAGATCAGGTGTCTTATCTCAGGTACCAGTTCGTCTGCTGTGGGTGTCTGCAATGCCTGACTGGGGAGATAACAATTCAGAAGTACATTTTCCCAGGGAAGTGCTAGTTGGGTCGAGCGGAAACTAATTAAGGATTGCACTGCAGGTATTATACACATTTAGTGACTTTGGGGTCTTAATAAGGAACAATATTGTTTTAACCCCAAAAATGCAAATAACTTATTTTAAGCGATTTTTGAAATAGGAGTTATTGGTTGGGTATTTCTCGTAAGGATATCTGTGTATAGATATGTTTTCAGATACTTTATTAAATTGCCTTATCTTAGTTGAAAAATTTTAAAAATATCTATTTGATAAAGAGGGTCATTTCTAATCAGTCATCAGGTTTTTCTATTTTTATTCTCTATTCGATATTCTCAAATATTGCTGAATGGCTATTTCCAGTTCATTTCAAAAACAATTCAATTTTCTTTTCCATCCCTTGTTTATAACATTCATTTGTCATTTTTGTCATTTTGTAGACCTACCAAGAGCAGCTGTCAGGATCTTAAGCAACATGACATTCCTTTTTGTGAGTTTGTCATACACAGCTGAGAGTGCCATTGTAACTGCTTTCATTACCTTCATTCCCAAGTTCATCGAGTCACAGTTTGATATTCCAGCTTCCAATGCCAGCATCTACACTGGTAAGGCACTGCCGTGAGAGCTCCTTGAAAACATGATCATTTTTGACCACTAAACTAAAATGCAGTGAATGAAAAGAAAGCTCATTCTAACATCCAAGTGTGAATTCAGTTCATTAACAGTGACTTTCCCGCCCCTACCAGATTTTAGGAGGAGGAAGTCTTTGAATGTTTTCTCTGATTCACATTGTATTACTGTGTGACATTTTTACCAACTGTGTTTTGAAAAGGGAGAACTTTGCATGTGGATGTTTTTATGGGTCACTGTTAAAAAGAATGAAATAGGCAGTGGCATTCAGATTTAAATCTGAGTAAATCTTTTTATGGGTTGGCATGAATCTTGAAGTGTTAAATTTTTAAAAATTGAAAATCTAAAATATAGATCAGTTCCATGATATCAGGACTTCCCTTTCATAAATGTGAACAGACTTCAATCACTGGAGATGCTTGAAATTAGAAAAAAAATCTATGAATTTTATTTGAGAAGATATTTTATGTCTGGGAAAACTCATTTTTAGGAGACTTTGATCATGGACTCGTAACTTAGTGCTCAATATTTTTGCATAGTCAGTTGGGTGCTCAGAAGTGTGGGAACATTAATTCTGTTATTGGGAGAATTTTCAGAGTATTATATCATAAATATTCTGTATATTTTCTTAGTGGTTTCAGAGATAGTTAAATGACTATATCTGCCCATGGCTTAATTTATTAATAAAGTCTATTTAAATGGTTAAGTGGAGAATTACAATAACTTTTCTGATGCCTTTGGCTCCCGCTTTGCCCTCCATGTCTATATTCAAACCTGGCAAGCTTGAATTATCTGAAAATTAGCAGGCAAAATTATATATATTATTGTGGAAAGAGAAGTTGACTTGGAGTGTTTGGGTAATCACTTTGTTCTCTGTTTCACTTTGCATGTAAAAAGACATTACATATTGGGTTGTGTATACTCTATAAAATCTCTGTGGGCCATTGTAATTGTCACCAAAACATATGTTTTTCTCTCTTTGATATTCAAAAATGTATGTTGTCCTTATATAATGGTAAAAGTTACAGAATACAGTTTGGTTGTCAGAAAATCTGAATGTTCTGTTCTTAGCTTAATTCTTACACTAATCCTTTGTTAAGCAACAATTTTTGGGCAGGGAAATTAAGAGCTGTGATTGGATCTGAAGCCACATAACTTAAATGTAGAGTAGTCTCAAGCATTTCCCAAACTAAGTTTTTCAGTACTAAAAAGGAGTTACTGGAAGGAAGATTCATAGTCAAATAAATTTGGGACTATAATGATAAAGTATTATAGGTTTTTTTGCTGGAGGACTTCTCATAACCCTTAATATGCCAGTGTTCATTCTGCAACTCACGGAGGAAGGTTCAGAGAACAGTCTTTCCAAATGTGTTTGACCATGAAATCTGACTTTTTAAAAGGCATCTTTCTCATGAAGAGTGTTCCTCAGGGCTCACATTGGGAAACACTGCTTGTCCATCCCATACATCCCTATTTCAGGAGGACCTGGGAACAGAGCTGTCTGGATCATTCCATTTCCTTCCAGGTGCCCCTTTTTGGCCCCTAGGGTTATCAGAGCAGCAGTACAATGCTAAGCTAGGTAGGAGTTGATGCATATTGAATGCATATGGACCATCTCTTGATTACTGGTAAAGGCAGAGGCTAGGTAGGAAACTCCTTGTAGAAAAATAGAGAAAAGGGTTTAGCTGGACCTGGGATATTTGGCTGCAGCGTCTATAGTGGTATGGTCTAGGCTCTGAATGTGGGCCCCTTGGCTAGGCGGATGCAGGACTGAATAAAGCTAGCTCACAGCATTTGTTCATCCTGGGATTAAAGAAGAAATATCACACCGTGTCAATTCCATTTTGATTTTATCAGCAGGTTTTTTTCCCCATGATTATCAGTGCATTTTATACAATGCTTGATGACTCTTGTGTTCTGATGAAAGGTTTTGTATTCCCAGATCACGTACTTTTTCCTTCCTTTCTAGATGGCTAACAAATAATAATAGCAAGAGATATTTGGACTGATTAAGAGTAGAGGGTGGTCTGTCATACTACAGTGAAATTAAACAAAGTAGATAATTCTTTTTAAAACTCACCTTGACTTTTTTCATTTATATCAGTTGATCTATATATTTACTCTTGAATTATATATTTTGAGGACTTACTTAATTTAATCTTTTGTTCTCTAAATCCCTTTCTATATATTTGGTGACATAGAGAATGAAGAAATATATCTAAGTGAGAATTTTAAAATAGTTTAAATTTCTCATCTGGCAAAGTTTTTGTGTCAAAGTCCCTTTTTCATTAAAAAAAATTATTTGGATAAATATCTTGACCCTCCACAGAGTTCACTTGTGTTGTGTTATTTGGTAGAGATGAAGCACTTTTCATGTTTCATGTTTCAAAAGGCCTTTGCTCACTGTCACTGTCCTGTAGTCACTGAACACCAGCTGTGTGCATGGCCCTGTGCCTTGTGTGTGGGGGATGAATATAAAGACTCAGGTAGGACTTTAAGTGGCTTACAGATCTAAAGGAGAGAAAACTTATGAAATAAGTTTAGAAAAAGTTGTTTAAGTAAATTAATAGATGACTTGGGTTGTGGTGATGGAGGGCTGGCGGGGTAGTGTGTCTGATTTGCATTTCATGGAGGAAATGGCTTTTAACCAAGCTTTTAAGGAATAGTAGAATTCAACCATTTGGAGAATTCTTTGTAGGAAGGGCATTTAATCCCTGTGGAGGACCAGCTTGAGCAATGGCAAAGAGCAGGGAAGCAGGCTTGTTTCGGAAAAAAAAGGCAGCTAATTTCCTAGGACAGAAATAGAGAGGGCTCTAAAGGTGGGAGGTGGGGGGTGTGGAGAGATGAATGTTTTCTGGTATTGAGGGTGAGAAATCTGCTCAAGGAATCTCAGCACTGCTGGGCTCATTTTGTGATCACACAGGGAACACCTGTGCTCTGCAGGGAGGTGGTGGCAGCAGGGTCTGATGAGCCCGTCTTTGAGACACCTGGTCAGCCACCCTTCATCCCTGGTGTTTGTGAACATAGTGGATCTGTATTCATGCTACTCTCTTCCCATGTGTAGTCTTTCTGCTAACCCATTTAGGGTCACATTTGTGGATGGACACTAAATATTGTGGAGTTGGTATTTTGAAAAAGCCTGAAATGAATGCAAGGGTCCTGAAGGAGGGGTTAGGCAGAGCGGCCTTGAATCCAGCCACCGCTAAGTGCTCACTGGCTGTGAGACCTTGGCCAAGCCACTGAACTCCCTGAACTTCTGCTAAAACTGAAGTTTGTCTGTATAGTGAAGATGATGCCTACCCCCCTCACTGCCCCCCTACCTACCCTCTATGCACCAGTGTTGTGAGGATCAAATGAAGTAGTGAATAGTAATTTGTCCTGGATTTTACCAAACTTCAAATAGTTACAACAACACAGATCAGAAAATATAACTTAATCATATATTATAGGAAAGAAAGTTATGATTTGTGACAATGATGATGATGATAATGACGATGATGGTTGCAGCTTTCATTTGAAGTCTTGCATCTCGAACAGGTCTGAGAGTGAAAGTTTGAGTGTTTTTGGAGTAGAAACACTCTTCAATCATTTGTCTATGGATAACATCATTTAATTCAGTATTATTGATTATGCCTATTTTCCAGGTGAGGAAACAAAGGTCTAAAGATGTTTAAATAGCTTCCTGAAAGATATGCAAACAATAAGCAAAAGCCAGGAGGCTAGGGTCTTGTACTCCTTGGAGTACAGAAATATCCACGGGTGATTTTTATTGAACTATTGTAATAGGCATATGCTACTGTTACCATTTACAGTCAGGTTTTTTTTTTTTTTTTTTTTTTACTGTTCCTAGAAAAACAGTATTCTAAGATTCAATTCCCATGTACGCTACAGTCCTCACCGTGAGTGCCAGATGGCAACACTCGTCTTCAGAGCATTGTGGTCAGCATCCCTTTTGCTTTCCTGGGATCCTGCTCTTTGGCGCACAGAATTTCAGCGCTGGACTCTCATTTGTCTTTCGAAGAGAAATAACTTTGCAAAACTCTATTTTGTTTTTCACTGGAGAATAATCAAGATTCTTATTTCTTTGGTAAGGGGACTAGGTTGGAGTGTGATTTTTTTATTTTTAAGTTGCTGTTATTTCTATTGCTCTCTAACTAAATACTTAACCATCTATGTTCAGCTACTGATTTGAGATTTTGTGATGAGGTTCAGAGCAGTAGCACTAAACTCAAATTACACCCATTGGAAGTCACTCCATCTTGAGATGCAAGAGAAGCATGAACAGACTAGACTGATTGTTAACATTCTGCGGAGGGCATTAACAGCTTTTATGTACCAGGTCTTTAATTTTATAAGAATAGTTAATGAAATCCAGTTTTACTTATTTAATAAGTATATACATAGATCTTCTAACATTAAAATTAAACTTTAAGTGCAAATTGACTATATCAGGTATAGCTGTATTTAGCATCTTACCCATTCCCAAGGTCAGGCAATGACATTTGACTCCACATGTGCCCTCAAACACAGTGAGCTCTGGGAGAGAAGAAGGTCCTTTCAGAGTAACATCTTGCAGCAACTGCTGGACTCTTCCTACTTCTCTACTTGTAAACAGTCTTGAGATAAATAGAGGCTATTAGGAAGTAAGAGTGACATTATAGGCTTTTTATCTTTTGGGCAGGGAGATATTTATTTTACTGAATTACATTTTCCTTCAATGCTAATTAGAACTTTTGTAGGTTATAGTGGACAATAAGTCAAGATATTCAGATTCTCTTTTTTGATCATTAATACCAGTTAATTTCAGACATGTATGAGTGCCTACCGTGCGGCAGGTTCTTAGCCATCACTACCTGTAACAGTTAAACAGCTTCAATTGCTTAAGATGACTCAGAGCACCCAAGCAACAACACTTACACACAGATACTATATGACAAGAGCACAAAAATAAGAGTGTACTTGGTAGCCACAGGCCATCTCTGAAGGGCATGGCAGGACCCACCCCACTTTCTTACAGCAGCACAACTAAGTGATCATGGAACACCCCGGAAGCAGAGTCCAAAATGGAGTCTTGGCAGGAGATTTTTTTATTTTAAAATATTTAAAAAATACTGTATTTTGCATGTCATATAGGTTTCTGCTCCATAACCAGCCTCAACCTCAGAAGTCTACATGGGGTCTTAGCAAGACCAGGTTCAAATCAGCATGCTCACTTTCATCAGTGAACAATTCTGAAGAGCTGGTACAAACCAGCCCCAAACTTGCCTCGGATCCTTGGTTCCAAAGCAACACTATTAATCAGTGTGTTTCACTCCTTGACCTGGAGTCAGTGCCCTGCACATATACTTTGGTAATTCAGCAGGACAGCTTGGACTGATGCCAGGCCTGTGGCCATTACCCCTCCGAGCTGCCCAAGGGCTATGGTGGCATATAAGGTGGACGGCCTATTTGTCCTCCTGCAACTAACCCAGCTGTGCGATGTTAGGTGGATCAGTTTTTCTCTCTAGGTCTATTTTCTAACCTCAAAAACATAATTTGGACTGGAATGAATTCTAATTTCTTCCTGCTCTAAAATCTTAGATTAAATAATTTTTCCAAGCCCACACATACAAAATAAGCTCATTCTTACATTCCCCAATAGAGTTATACTATTTCTTACAAGGAGACTTGTTATTAACCAATTCATCACTGCAGTATTTTTAGTGCTGTTGCATCACCTGAAACTTTGGCCATAGCCAGCATCAACATTATCTGGTTTTCTTTGTTGTGGGCAACCTGGTGTCGTCCACAGACCTCTCTTTGATTCCCAGATCTGTCACTTAACTAAACCATTTAATTTAGGGAAGTCACTTAACTACTCTGTCTCAGTTTCTCATTTGTGAAATGTGAGTGTTCATATGTCAGGGCTACTGAAAAAATTAAATGAGGTGATTATTTCTTAAAGCATCTGGTATATAGTAGATGCTCAATAAAAATTAGTTTCTCCCTTTATGTGTTGTGAGACTGTTAAATTTAAATACCCATTAAAAAAGTTTTGTTAGGTTTTCTGATTTAAAACAAATTTTGTATTAGTCTAATTTAGAGTGGTAATTTAAAGGCATTTTGTTAAATCCCATCTGTTAAGAGAAGAGTTATTTTAGTCTTGATTATAAAAATAGCAGAAACCTCTGGGGCAGGAGACAGCCAGGAGGTATTGGGGAGGGATGTTTATATCATAGTGTATCATGAATCTTTCTCTCTGTTTCTCTGAATTGCTTTAAATCAACTCACCAAATGACCAGCCTTTCCTTTGTGATTCTTTCCCTGTATTTTCCAATTTTTAGAGTAAAAATTTATCTAGCAAATTTGTATAGTGACCAGTAAGTTAAACAAAATATTATGAATGAACTCATAGCTTTTTATGTTTTCTATGCTTTAATCTATTGTAGTCATTATTCTTCTTAATGCTCCAGTTCAGTCTTTGGTCACTGGGAGCCCTTTCAAGTTAGCACCTGTATCCTCTGTCACTGCCTCAGTAGTTTGTGGTTTCCAGCATGACAAAAGGTGACTTGCATATGTTTCCTGCCATAGAATTGGGATCAGTCATATTTCTGCAAGGATCCCTGGTCCCTTTTACAATAAAATGGTATTTGAAGATCACCATCTGGACATGAGGAGTGCTCATTGCTATAAGGTTGTCATTGTTCCTAGGCCTTTTTAGAATAAAAAGGGAAAAACAAATCATGAGGTTATAGTAATATTTCTACTTCAAATTTAAGAGTCAGTTTATTACATACCTTACGTGATTATAGTGTATCTTTTTGCTCTAATGCTGCAAATCTTTCTTTCTTCCTAATGACCTTAACATACTTTAACCAAGTATGTATCTTTGTGTGTTTTCAAACCAACTCTCAGTATTATTACTGTGAAATATGACACACAGTTTTAGACTTCTTTGTGGTACTTTTTATCCATAGGCTATCTCTGATGCATGACCAAAATACTACGCAAAATACATGACCTAAAGTTATTTGAAACAATTCTTCTTTGTTTTTGGTTATGCCAGCAACCTGATATATTTGTTTTAATGTATTTTCAGTTTTTAAGGATTACTTTATTATCATGTTTTTAAGCTAAATTTGATTTTTAAGTTATGTAAGATATGTATATGAGTTGGAAGTCAAAACCAGAAAACAAAGAACTCAAAAGAGACCTTGCTTCCATCCAGGGTTTCCTCCGATTCTCTCTCTCCCACTATAAGCAATATTTCATTAGTTTACCCCTCTTGTGTTTCTTTTTGAATGTGTAAGTAAATATGTGTATTATTTGAGCAGTATGTATGATATATACATCAGTATTTTATATTAGTTCTTTTCCCCTTTCTTGCCCCAAAGCCGGTGTACTCTGTACTCTGTTCTGCACTGTGGCAGGATCAGAGGCCCTGCTCGTTCTTTCACAGCCACCTAGTGCTCTGTGCTATGGATGGATCGTCCGCTATTGGGTCCCCTATTGGAGGACATTGGGCTGTTTCCATTCTTTTACTATAATGATACATAGAGCTATCTGAGTAAGTTGTTTCATACTAAATAGCCCATTTGTCTAATGTGCTTTTTTTTAAAACTATTTAGTTTAATTGTCCAGCTTTCCATTTGCCTTTATCCTGCCACAGAAGCTGATTCCCAGCAGGGGAGGGAGACTGAGAGCTCATGAGTATGTTTTTCATATAACACTCAGTCCTCTCTCCATCCCCCCATTCAGCATTTTCCCTCAGATTGTTATAAAGACCAAAAGAGAGAATCTGCAAACACTTGGACAAATCTACATAGTTTTTGGGACTCCAACTCCAGCTGGAGGCTGTCCTTCAGCATGAGCCTGTGCTGTGAGGGTGAAGCAGGTCACCTTCATTAGGCTTCCACAAACAGGAAGTGACACCAAACACAGAAGGGCTGTCTGTGCGTCGCTGGCTATCCTCGCTGCAATACTGCAGTGGAGGTCCTACTCCCTCCAGCGTAGAGTGGACAAAACTGAGGTGTATAGAGCAGATTTGCAAGCATTTCCCCAGCAATCTATAATACAGTCCATAATATGTATATTGAATTGATCCTTAGAGAAGCTGCTTACATTTCAGAATTTTTATTGCACTAATTCTCTCCCCTTCAACCTTCTATGTATTGGATAAGATATATAGTACAGTAGTTGAGAGGCTCAGCTTTGGAGGGAGGCAGATCTTGTTAAAATTCTTGCTCTTCTGTTTTATCCATCCATCCATGCACATATATTTATAAAGCTATACACCTGGCACTAGGTGTTGGGAAAGTCATGGTGAGAACACAGAAGGATCCCACCCTCAAGGACTTTATAGCATAGAGACCCCAGTAGGCTGCCTGTGTCCCAGGACTAGTTCATTAACTGCTATGAGTTTGAGGTTGTGCAGATTAAATGAGGGAATGTAGATGGTATGCTAGCACAGTAGCTAATTGGGAAGTAGCTGTTAGTCATACGGGCAATACACACTTTATGAGGTACTCTCGGGAAAAGGAGTCCATGGCGGAAGAGGGAAGCTAGGACTTACAGCATGCGGAAACATTCACAGGAAAGATTATCTGGGGGCAAATAGACTTGAAGAGTAGGAAGAGAAAAGCATGGCTTTTAGACAGTAGGTAAATGAAAGAGAAGGCAAGAGGCTTGATACTGCTGGGAAGGCTGAGGGATTATCTCTGAACTGAAGGAGGTGTGGAGATGTCATATGATGACTGCAATTGCTTTGAAAGTGTAACACATTATATGTGAAATTTATTTGAGCTGAATCAATATTGAGCTAGGGTTAAATCTTTGTATCTCTTATTTATTCTCCATTTAGTTCTCAAACTCAAATATGTCTATTTTTCACAACTCTTAGGGGAAAAAGATATTTTAAGTGTTTAATTTCATATATTTGAGCCTGATGCAGTGAAATATCAGTTGACCAAATCTTTCTATTAATTGAAATTTTTATATCACTCATATTTGATGACTAATAGCACAGTTCTTATGTCTGGGATTTGTTTCTCATGCACACACACACAGAAGAATAAAGACAAATATCACTTACAAGGAACTTTCTGGGCTCAGAGGACATTCAGCTCAGTTTTCTTCAGATTTCTGTATCTATGTCCATCACTTCTTGGTGATCATTGATGCTCAGAATAGCCCAAAGGCACCTTGAAAGACTTAGTCATCAAAAATACTATATATTTTTCACAGAGCAGCGTTCATTATGTATAAAAGTTGAGTTGAGAAAGATTAGGGAGCTTTTCAAAAAGACTGAAAACCCAGGGGAAAGAATGAAGCCTCAAGAGCAGATGTAAGAACATTTTTGCTACTAAGTGTGTGTCCTTGGTTAAAATCAGCATCCAAGATACATTCATCCATGGTCCATACCCTGCTAGAATGAGGCAATCCCTACCTGCTTTGTAGTGAATCTACATGTTAAAAGAGAAAGGCTATGGATTTTGGAGTCAGAAGATTCAAGTTTCAAGATCCTCTGCCATTTATTACCTGTGTAATCTTAGGTGAGCTAACTAATTTATCTGACCTCTATTTTACTAATTGTGAAATGATGTAATCATATCCATTCTACAGGGCTGTTGAATTTTTTAAAAGTTTAAAAATTACTTATTAAGGAGCCAGAGACGAGTAAGATTCCTCAAGGGAGGAACAACCTAAGACAGGCACAGTCGCAGGGGGGTCATCAGGTGAGAAATTGGGGATCAACAGAGGTGAGGCTTAGAACCTCACCCCCCCTGTTTTGAGAGAAATCTTGTGCATCCATGGATGTTTTGTTGCCCTTGTCTAGCTTGGATTAATACTTTGTCTATAGGCACAGACCTGATCATCTACATTTGCTCTCTTACAACACCAAACTATGTTTTCTACCTTTATCTTGTATCTACCTACCACTTAAGCATTTTATTAAAAATAATTATAATAAAGAGAGAAATGTGGTATCCACATATAAATCAAGTATAAAAATCAAATGAGTATTCATATTTGAACTGACTGTTTATAGTTCATAATGCATGAGCAAAACCGAAGGTTTCTGTGATGGCTGCCCTTGTACTGTTCACCATGTAAGAACTTACTCACTATGTAAGAATTTGTTCTCCACGTAAGAACTTGTTTGTTATGCCTCAGAAGATTGGTGACTGACGAAAATTAGGCTTGGGGTGGATTAATGATTGTGCATTGATCATTGACTCCCTATACAGAATTTTATTGTTGTTAACAACCATTTGATCAATAAATATGAGAGATGCCCTCACAAAAAAAAAAAAAAAAAAAAGTATACACTTCCATTGGTAAAATAATAAGTAACCGGGATGTAATGAATATAGTCAAGATATTGTAACGGCTTGGTATGGTGATAGCTGGTACCCAGAATTGTCATGTATATAAATGTTGAATCACTGTGTTGTACACCTGAAACTAATGTAATGTAATACCGTGTGTCAACTACCCTTCAATAAAAAAATAATTATCTACAAAAAAAAAAAATTACTTATTAAGGGTAAAGAACAATATAAATATTAATTACTAATGAGAAATACCCTGCTTTTTTTCTCTTTTCATCAAATATTGTGTCCTCCAGTTTAGGACAGGAGAATCAGGATTGTTGTTGAAAGAGGTGAGGAAAGAGGAAAATAGGAGATGGAGTATAATATCCCAGTTTTATAGCTCGGTAAGTAAAGTTATAGACACTAACTGAAGGATTCGTGGTCTTACAGGTGGTGCCATACTGGGGCTAGAGACCATCTGTTCTGATTCCCAGCTGGTGCCATCATCTCTCATTTCCTCAGAGAGAATTTCTGTTAACTCAAAAAATTGTGTCCACAGCTAATGAGTATCTTGGCCAGTATGCATGGCCAGGGTATGGTCATTACCACACAGGCAGGAAATACCTTACTCTTTCAACTAAATAATGAAATGTGCTTAAATATTATTAGAAGTTGAAGTAATGTCCTTTTGTAACCTGAACCACCTCATGATGGACCACAGAAAATTTGCTCTGCTGCCAGGCTCAACTTCTGGTGGTGGCATTTTTCCATTGGCTAGAAGGTAGAATCATGGGGTTCCATGGATTTGTTATTGTTAGAGCAGTTAGATTTCAGGCTAATCATTTTCAAGTTATTGTATTGAAATTTTTATTATATCTCTTTTGCAATGAAAATGAACATAATTTATGTTGTTTTGTTATTAAAGTTGATATTTAGAAACATTATAGGTGCATACTTCTCTTACCCTATGTAAGGAACAATTTATGTATAATTGTTTTATAAAGAGTAGGTCAATATTATTTTGTTAACATCTTTAAGTTTGTTTGAACTATATTCTATATAAATACCAAACCCTTTTGGATATGCAAATGGTGGGATCATTCAGTAAAGGAGCAGAGGAGCAGCTGAGTGAATGTCCATATCCTTTGGTAATGTTTTTCAATAGATCATCTGTATATGTGATATTACAGGTTTTTCTTTGTTCCTATTTTAGCATTTAGCTTCATGATAGCTATTCATGTAATCAATGGGTTGATAGTTGTAGTTATGAGAGTATATATATCATATGCTATATATGATATATGTCAGCAAACTGTCGATTTGTACTTAAAACTTTTGTTTATTTGAATGGACATTGTCATTAACTTTTCAGAGCAAGGCATTCTGTACATTAAGTGAAGATTTTTAGGGAGAATTTTTTTTTTTTTTTGAGAGGGCATCTTTCATATTTATTGATCAGATGGTTGTTAACAACAATAAAATTCTGTATAGGGGAGTCAGTGCTCAATGCACAATCATTAATCCACCCCAAGCCTAATTCTCGTCAGTCTCCAATCTTCTGAAGCATAACAAACAAGTTCTTATATGGTGAACAAATTCTTACATAGTGAATAAGTTCTTACATGGTGAACAGTACAAGGGCAGTCATCACAGAAACTTTCAGTTTCTGTAGTTCACGCATTATGAACTATAAACAATCAGGTCAAATATGAATGTTCGTTTGATTTTTATACGTGATTTATATGTGGATCCCACATTGGGAGAATGTTTAAAACATTTAAGAAAATAACTTTACAAGTTGCCTCAGCTACTGTAGAAAAAGTATCAGGTCCATTTTCAGTACTAACTAATAATAGATAAGTCTTCTCAGTAGATGAGATTTCCAAGAGTCTTGAAACAATGTGTCAGTAGAAATTTAATATAAAATATCTGTCCTTTGGAGAGTTTTGCTCTTTGCTATGCACTCCCAGCCTGTCTTAGAGTTATGACCTGGTGATACTTTATCTGTTCCCCAAATTCATTGAGTAATAATTGAGTGCCTACCATTTAACAAACTTCTCTGATGGGCATCTGGTATAGATGAAGATGAACAAAAGAGTTTTAATAGAGAAAATAAAATAGCAGAAATAGTGTGGAATGGTTTCATGTTACAGAGTTCTTTGAGTCCCTGGTGGAAGAATTGTTAGATCAACCAGGAATCATTAAAAAAAAATGGGAATTAAAGTTTTTAAAGAAAGATGGCTGCAATGCTGGTATTTTCAATGCGATTATTATTTTATAGAGTTCTATTTAATTGAGTAAATACTCATATATTTGATATTTTTTAGTAATTTGGCATATGCTGCTGTATCTAAAAGGCATACTGACATTTCCTACACAAACAAGCATCTATCCCATTTTTTAGGGGAAAAAACATTAAGAAAGAGATCATGCAATTCTTCTTAGTTATCTTTTCTGTTAATTCATAATCCTGTTCATGTGTTTTTAAAAATACTAAAAATGCCAACCTCTCATCTCAGATCATCTTTTTGAGGGAAGTAAGGAATAAGCGAATAAAATACTATCATAAATAGTTTAGAAATAATGTTTAATTTGTATTCAGGCATTTGTTATGCACCACATGAAACCTATTATGAAAACGGCATGTGCCTGCACTTACTGTGGTGAGCATTTGATAAAGTATTTGTCAAATCCCTATGTTGTACACCTGAAGCCAATATATATAAACTATTCTTCAATAAAGAAAAAAAAGAAAAAAATTGCATGTAGGTAGAACGAAAAATTAGTTTTAATGCTTTACAAAGCAAATATATCTTTACAAATACTTTGACATGGTGAAGATCAAGGTTCTGGTCTGCTGCACATTTTGTGTGCACATAATAGGTAGGGTCTTCCATGAATATGATTTGTTGTTTCTTATTTTATTGGATGATTAAACTTTAAGTGTCAATAATTTGTCAAGTTGTATATATTTAACATATCTCATATACTGTGACTAAATTATGGATCAAGACTGTCACTATCTACCTCATCTGTGTAGCAGCCAATTTCATATATATGTATTTATATACATATCCACACATACATGTTTATACATGCACACATATTTACACACATGCACCACATGTTAACAAATTTCAGCTGTCTTGTATTGAAGATTTGAGTTTGTTTTAGGAGGCAGTGTAGCTAATATAAAAGTAGGAGTTAAAAGACTAAGCTTCAGCTTTAGAAGGAACAAAGGATTTAAAATTCAGATAGCAATTTTTCATCTCAGATCTGAAAGAACTCTGGCTTGGAAATCAGATTTGTGTCCTGACTGCTCTGATAGCTTGGTGATACCATTCATGTATCTTACTCAATGTTTAATTTTATGGAAAACAGGGATAAACAGTAACCCATCTCATGGGATAAGAGTCCTTTAAAACTTAAAGTACTCTACAAATTTGTCATGATGATTATATTGTCATTTCATTTACCCAAAGTCCATTTCCTTATCTGTAAAAGCAGATAACACTTGTTCACAGAGCTGTTTTACTGATCAGTTAAATAATAAGTGATATGAATGTGCTTTGAAAAAAACTGTATAGCTTTATTTCCCTCATATGATTTTAGGTTGTTGGCCATAAGTTGATATCAGCTTGCTCCAGCATATAACCTTTAATCACAGTATTTATTTCTTGATGTGTACCTCATTCAAGACAAATAATGAATAAGATTCTTTGAGAGGAGTTTTGAGTTTTCTACTGCTGTAGGAGGAAAACTAGTCTAAAGCATGTGCCTTTCTGAAAAAAGAAAAAAAGAATTTGGAAGAATTAACCATAATATAAGTTTCTACTAATAAGAATATTTTTCCTTTCACTTTTAGAATAAAACCAAGCACCCATTCCTAGGGAAAACAAGTGGCTTAAATGGTTGAAAAAAATATACAAAGAAAATAATAAACCTTTGTAATTTAAACATGTGTTTATGAGAGTGTTAGCCTCATATAAATCTAAAAAGGCATTGGTTTTAGAATCAGAACATTTGAGTCTAGGCCTTGCTTCAGCATTACCAAGCCATTGATCCAAGTCAAGTCATGTACTTCTCTGAGTTTCTTTTCTTTTTTTATCTTTTGGTCATCTATAAAATGAAGGAGTTGAAGAGGTTATCTCTGAGCTCCTGTATTAATTTTTCTGAGAATACCAGAGACTCAAAATAACAAAGGCTTGTGTCTCCCCCAACAAAGAACCTTGACACAGTCAGCTCAGGGTTGGTATAGTGACTGCTGTTGCCCAGACTGCTTCCAGTTTCTGCTCCTTCATGGATTCTTGCCCTCATGGTCCAAAGGAGAGGTCCAGCTACCATCTCTGTATTCCCAGCCTCAGGATATTAGGAGAGAAAAAGTAAGGCATGGATGGATGTGCTACTTTTGCTTATATCATGTTGGCCAAAAGTGTATCTCACAACAGTCTCTGGTTGCAAGGGAATCTGGGAATTGTAGTCCATGTTCCAGGGGAATATAAGTCAACCTATTACTCTAGAATAGAGAACTTAGTCCAAATTCAAGCTCCTGCCAGTTCTCTGTGAATAAAATTTTACTGAAACACAGTCATGCTCATTTGTTCATACAAGTCAGTGATTACTTTAGCGCTACAATGATAGTTATAGTGGTCATTGGCTGACAAAGTGGGAAAGATTAATGCTCTGGCCCTTTATAAAAAAAAAAGCTTGCCACCAATTGGAGACTATTGGTGTTTCTAGAAGAAAGGTAGGTAGTTATCAGGGGACAAGTAGCAATCTCTGCCACAGTTCCATTCCAGCATTCTATGATAACAAATAAGAAACCTGAAGAATTAATTTCATATAATATAGGAGTAATTTTGGAAATTTGGTTGACACTAAAACACATGTTGTTAAAACTAAAACACAAAATTCTTTCTTGCTCTGAGGCTGAAACTTGATCTGCCTCTGTTAAATTGACTTCATTTTTGTTCCAACCACTTCACCATCTGAGGATGGTCATTTTCAGTTCCAGCCCAGTCGTCTAAGGTGTCAACTGCTTCTCCACAGCTTTAAATAAAAAAATTCTTTATTTGGCATGTGCCTTGCATATCCTTCATTGTGGTGAAAATAAAAATGGGAGAAGATAAAAGGATTCCCTTTGATCCTGCTGAAGCCTCTCTAGTGTAGTATCTGGGATTGATGGTGAATCAGTGACCATCACATTGTGAGAAGAGCCCATGGCTGTTTGTTGGGAGGTACCCTGCATTGACTGTTGCTACACTGTATTTTTTCTCCTTTGCTGGCTTACATTTGTCATTTCGTGTGAAATTTAAAATATTTATTATATTTCTTATTCTTATAGCTTTTCAAGGTGTATTATTGTCTTCCAAAGAGAAGTCTTACTTGAAAATGTGTGCTTTTATTATCCAAAATCAAGAGTAGATAAAGTCAGAACAATAAGGGAAAGAGACTCTGGAGTTCTGCTGAGAGATTTAGAGGTGGATCAGTTGGTGATGCTTGTCGGTGCATTAGGAAGATGCATGAGAACCATGTCATCTGTTTCTTTTCTAGTGCTTTCTACCCAATGGTTACTTTCCATAAAGCTCATTGATTCAGGATTTCTGAAACCTGTCTTCCTGTAACAGTAGGTTTGGTGTCCTCCAAAGCTGCTCAGATCATTAGATTACTAGAGTATGTTCCCATTTATAATGCACATTTCGTGGATATTGCTACCTGATGGAATTATGCATGTCTTTTGAAATAAAACAATGTCTTCAGGTAAAAAGTGCAGTATGCTTGTAGCATACTGGTTAAGATTTCCATCCCAACTATCAACGTTTTGCCCAAAGTCCTTAGACTTTTTGGTTGAAATTATCTCATTCAGAAAGCAAGGAAGGTTGACTAGTTTTTAAATTCTTTTCTACTTATCAAATATTCTGACCTTTAATAATCATAGGTCTCAGTAGGCCTTTAATGGATGGGTGAAAAGAGTGTGTAACTGGGGGATCATTTATTCCCTGTGCATGCTGTACTCCCTTTCCTCTAAGTTTTTGCTCAATGGCACCTTGTCAGCGAGACTTTACCCAGTACATCCCACCTAAAAATGCAGTTCCACTCCCAGAACTGATTTTCCTTGCTAGGCTGAACATTTCTCTCTGTAGTGTTTTCCATTTTCTAACATTCAGCACTATTTTTTAGTTATTGGTTTATTGTCTATAGATTGTAAACTCAACATGGGCAGGAATTTTTGTTAGTTTTATCCACTATGTTTCCCCAGAGTCTAGTACAGGGTCCAATACATGATAGATGCTCAATAAATGTTTTCTGTTAAATTAACTATATGTTTTTAAAAATACGTATTTTCATAAGTTTTCTTAAAGCTATACTTAACCACATATTTGTAAATAACAGAAGTGAGTTTGGGCTCAACTGTTATTTAATTGACTGAAGATAAAAAACACAATGCAATAAAGGGAATCTACAAAGAACCCCAGCTAAGATCATACTTACTGTGAAAGACTGGATGCTTTCCCCCTAAAACCAGGAATAAAACACAATATCTGCTCATGCCAGTTCTATTCACCACTGCTCTCAAGATTCTATCCAGGGCTAGTAGGCAAGAAAATAAAATAAAAAACATTCAGATAGGAAACAAAAGTGTAAAACTATCTCTATTCATTATATGACTGTTATTTTGTATAGAGAAGATCCCAAGAAGTCCACTAAAAAATTATTAAAACTAGTAAATGAACTCTGTGAGACTGTAATCTACAAGGTTATATAAAAATCATTGCATTTCTGTACACTAACAGTGAACAATTCAAAAATGAAAATAAAGAAACAATTTCATTTACACTAGCATGAAAGAGTGAAATACTTAGGAATAAATTTAACAAAAGAAGTGTAAAACTTTTATTCTGAAAATCACAAAATATTGTTTAAAAATTGAAGAAAACCTAAATAAATAGACATTTAATGTTCATGAACTGGTACACTTAATGTTAAGATGACTGTACTCCCCAGGTAGATTCTACATAATCCCCCTCAAAATTCCATCTGGCTTCTTGCAGAAATTGACAAGATGATTCTAATATTCATTTGGAAATGCAAGCAACCCAGAATAGCCAAAAGAACAAAGTTGGAAGATCTAGACTTCTTGATTTCAAAACTTAATAAAAAGCAACAGTCATCAATAGAGTATGGTACTGACTTAAAATAGACATAGTAATCAGTATAATAGAATTGAGAGTCCATTAACAAATCTATGTCTATGATCAGCTGTTTTTTGACAAGAATGCCAAGACCAAGAATGAGGTTCTGATACATGCTACAACATGAATGAAACTTGAAAATATTGTGTGTGCTAAGTGAAATAAGCCAGGCAGACATATTGTATGACTCCCTTTATGTGAAATATCTAGAATAGGCAAATCTACAGACACTCAAAGTACATTGGCATTTGTCTGGGGCTGAAGGAAGGGGTTGGGAGGAAATGGGTGTGCTAGCTGATGGGTACAGGATTTCTCATTGGGGTGATGAAAATGTTCTAAAAATGACTGTGGTGGCGGTTGCATATCTCTGTGAATATACTAAAAAACTGAATTGTACAAATATTTAAGTAGGTGAATTGGATGGGATGTGAAATATAGTTCAATGAAATTCAATTAAAAAAAGAAAAGCAAGCAGAGAGCACTGAGTTCCATGAGTTGATATGTTTACTTAAATGACTGCTAAGTCCTCCTTATTAAGCTGGCAGAATTAATACTATTTCTAATGTGCAAAATTTCCACCTGGCCCCTGTGGGGCAAGAGCATTCTAACAAGTACAGTTTAAGCATGTAAGAGAGAAATTTTCTATTTCTCAAAATTTTTTTTCAGATAAATAGAGTTAAAAAAATCTGCCTTCTTCTCCCAGGGGAAGGATAGCTTTGTCGGTTTTTGGAGCTCAGCTATGTGTGGGAGTAATGATGATTCACCATCTTGATGGGAGAGCTCTGAGAGCTTTCTGGATTTGGACAACAATGGAAAGGGGAGAGGTTGAAAAGTGTTGACAGAAAATGGATCTTGCCCGAAGGGCCCGCAAAGAGGATTTTGCATTTGGCACCAGCCCACATCTGCAGGCCTTGCTTCTATGAATGGAAACTGAGTGCAGTAACTCAATACCAAGGTCTTCGTTTGAGGCTTACTTTGGTAACTGAAAAAGTTAATAAGACCCTCTAATTCTCCTGTGAAATTTTCCCTCCAAAAGTCTTTTCCCTGCTCTTTGGCAGCAATTTGTTTCAAGCTTTTGCCATTTCACCTTAAGATTCTCAGAGCCAGTGAGAGATGGAAGTAAACACTCTGATTTTTTTTTTTTTAGATAATTATTTTTTATTGAAGGGTAGTTGACACACAGTATTACATTACATTAGTTTCAAGTGTACAACACAGTGATAAAACATTTATATACATAATTCTAGGTTCCAGCTATCACCCTACCAAGCTGTTACAATATCTTGACTATATTCCTTATGCTATACATTACATCCCGGTTACTTATTTATTTTACCATTGGACGTATGTCCTTTTTTTTTTTTGTGAGGGCATCTCTCATATTTATTGATCAAATGGTTGTTAACAACAATAAAATTCTGTATAGGGGAGTCAATGCTCAATGCACAATCATTAATCCACCACAAGCCTAATTTTCATCAGTCTCAAATCTTCTGAGGCATAACAAACAAGTTCTTACATGGAGAACAAATTCTTACATAATGAATAAGTTACATAGTGAACAGTACAAGGGCAGTCATCACAGAAACTTTCGGTTTTGCTCATGCATTATGAACTATAAACAGTTCAAATATGAATACTCATTTGGTTTTTATACTTGATTTATATGTGGATACCACATTTCTCTCTTTATTATTATTATTTTTAATAAAATGCTGAAGTGGTAGGTAGATACAAGACAAAGGTAGAAAACATAGTTTAGTGTTGTAAGAGAGCAAATGTAGATGATCAGGTGTGTGCCTGTAGACTATGTGTTAATCCGAGCTAGACCAGGGCAATAAAACATCCACGTATGCAGAAGATTTCTCTCAGAATGGGGGGGTGAGGTTCTAAGCCTCACCTCTGTTGATCCCCAATTTCTCACCTGATGACCCCCCTGCGACTGTGCCTGTCTTAGGTTGTTCCTCCCTTGAGGAATCTTACCCGTCTCTGGCTAACCAGTCATCTTCCGGGGCCATACAGGGAAATGTAAAGTTGGTAAGTGAGAGAGAAGCCTTATTGTTTGAAATGGTTAGCTTTTTATTTCTTTGCATATTTATGCCCTGTAGCTTCTATGCCCAGCATTTGTCTTGAGGTATCTTTACCACTTGGAAGAATTATGATACTCGGTAAATTTGATATGAGGCACGAATTCTATTTAAGGGTTGTAATTAGGAAGGAAGAAGAAAAGCTATAGAAGTAGCAGGCGGAAGAAAACATGGGAAGATTTGATTATTTCTTTGACATATCTTCTTGTAGAGTAACTTCAGCATGTATAGGTTTTAAGCTACTACTTAAATTGTGCACACACATTAACATAATAGGAGTATAGTTACATAACCAAAGCATATCTGTAATTACCAGCCATCTCCAGTGAAACCAAGAAAACCAGTTAGGCACCTTAGGCATTTGTGAAAACTTATCTATGATATGGTGGATATTGTCCAACTGAACTTGAACAGTCTGAGAGAAATCAGACAAATGAAAACAACCCATTCCTGGGGAATGTTCACATCCCTTATGTTCTTTTAACAGTAAATAGTCTGTAGTTGTAAGATTTTGGAGCGCTACAATTTGCACTTCTCCTAATTCTTGGTTGAGTTCCAACAGTATAGATCCAGTCAAATTTGTTGTTATACTGTATGCACAGGCCAGCTTAGATATCTCCTTCATTCCCATGGCAAGTCCAGGAGCTGGTGGGATGAGTGCATCTACAGCTGTAGCAGTGCATGGATCTTTGTTGGGGTTTCTTGATGATCATCTTCTGGCATGAGTCTTCCAGAGAGTGCTGATGTTGGAAGTTCTTTATCATATCGTATCTTAGTTCATTTTCGGGGTAGCCCAATTAGGCTTTGATCTTCTGTATAAACGCAAACAGACCCTTTGCCTACACTTGTATATGCCGTTTATACCCTTGTGTAGAACTCATTGGAGGTTACCACACAGGAACTGTCCTTTTTTTTTTGTTTTGTTTTGTTTTTGGTATCACTAATCTACACTTACATGATGAATATTATGTTTACTAGGCTCTCCCCTATATCAGGTCTCCCCTATAAACCCCTTTACAGTCACTGTCCATCAGCATAGCAAAATGTTGTAGAATCACTACTTGCCTTCTCTGTGTTGTACAGCCCTCCCTTTTCTCCTACCCCCCCCATGCATGCTAATCTTAATACCCCCCTACTTCTCCCCCCCTTATCCCTCCCTACCCACTCATCCTCCCCAGTCCCTTTCCCTTTGGTACCTGTTAGTCCATTCTTGAGTTCTGAAACACTCTGATTTTTGCATTTCATCATTTCAAGTTGTTTTTGCCCTCTGTGGTTTCATTGCCTGAATGTAATAAACTCTGTTTCCAAGCCATGAAAGATGAAATATTAATTTGATGCAATTTTTGAACTCTTTCATGACACAACTTGGCATTTGCTTTTATGTATTATTTTAGTCAGAGCTTTGCAGAAACCTGAAATGAAAAGTGTGGCTGTTTTCTCCATTGAATATACCTTTTATTACCTTTCCTTAGTCCTCCCCGAGACCTTGAATCCCTGAGACTGGGGTTCTCATATTTCTCTCTTGCTGCACAGAGTCTCCCTGTTGTTGGCAGAGTTGAAGACTGTTACTCCTGGTGACTAAGACCCATTGGCCCTAGTGGGAGTTAAATACAAGCTTTGTATTGATATCTCCATGCTGAAGTCATGGAGGCTGAGGTTTTCAGAGGTGTGGAATTCCTGTGAAAGCCGTTTTATTAATAATTTCAGCAAGGCCACATTGCAAGTTTCAGAGTGTGTTCTGTTGGTTAGCAGCCCGTGGTCCCTCTGAGCCACACTGTGGCCATCGTGAGGTACTTGGCAGAGGTGGCAGCTGCCAGAGATGTCTGTTTCTGGCATTGTGTCCTCTAACTGCAGCTGTAGAGGGGCAAAACTTGAGACAGTCTGTCTGCAGCAGCCTTGTGAGAGGCTAGCTACCCTGCCAGTAAATCTGCCTCAGGAGAATTCCTAAAAGAACTCCCTGTAAACTCTTCCAGGCATCCCGTAGGCTTCTCTTCCAGAACTGGTAGCTTTACTGTGGCACATGCTATTTGGTTCAACACACAGGGGCTCACTCTCCTTACCCAGTGAAGCAGGGCCTGGTGCCACCCATCCCTGACAATTTGACTTGATGTTATGCAATGAAACATTATGGATTTATAGAAATAATCTGTTCTCTGTCTTAAAACAACCTTTGAATTATAAAAAGAGGAGCCATAAATTAATTCGAATGATGCACCTACTTCATTGTTTGTGAAGGGATTTCTGATATTTTTTACATGGATAATATTGAGATGTATGAAATAGAATGAGGTATCTTATACTTTTGTGATACTTTGCGGATTTATGTATAGTTTGTGAAAATGTAGACTCACTGCTGTCTATTCTCAGACCATTCAAAATGTGCTAGCTTCATGGTTTGAATTTTTAAATTTTTCTTTTATTCCCTCTTAATAATAATTGGTTTTTATTTCTTACAGGAAAATGTTTGCAAGGGGAAGTGGAGGCTTAAAAGGGTAAAATCATTTACCCTGGGTAATAGGAAAACATTTATTTTGTATCCTAAAATTAGAAGCATAGTCTTTGGAAAAGTTAAATAAATTTGAGTTTGTTTCACTGCTCTGTCACTCATTAGATGTTTCCTCATCTGTGATGTGGGAAAAAGCTACATTCCTTCCAATCTAAGACACCATTAATTTAGATGCACTATGATTTTGAAAATGTTTCTCATTAGACTATACCTAAGTCTAAGATAACTGTTGATTAGAAGACACATTTTTATTTCAGAGCACCTCAAAATCCATACAGTTTTGAGAATTAGATGAGATACTGTATATACAGTCGTTGTCACAGTACATGGCATATAGTCAACAGTGTATGGTGTGAATGGAAAGAGAAAGAGAGAGACAGAGACAGAGAGAGACAGAGAGAATGGGAAGGAGAATGAATTGTATTTATTTCTTTTCCAGTTGCTCATCCTGCCTTCTTCCCCCTATCCTCAAAGGTGCAGCAGAAATGGCTTACAATGGCTTCTAATGATGGTCCTTATTGATTCAGAGACTTATGTTTGCAAGCTATTTATTTTTCAACTTAACTAAAGAAAACTTTGGATGAGGAATACATGGAAAGGGTCAGTGAATTTAGAGAAAAGATCATGAAGATATCTAAGATGCTGAGAATCTGTATTAATTTAATTCACAGTGGGATTCTACACCATTGTAATTTCATGATTGAAGAGAAGTATCAGAGGGTTACTGACATGACACATGTTGTCATCTTTGGTGGCTTGGCAGTTAACCTTTTGCTGATAATGTTGAATTCAGAATTTTGATAACTGTGAGCTTTTTCAGGCATCAGTTTAGATATTTAGTGCCTGCCAGTTTTAAACTTGTTTTAACAAATAATTTTAGACCCAAATTAGATCTTAGACTTCCTATTTGCAAACCAAAATATAGACTACTTCAAGGAATAACTGAAGACTGAAATGAATAAGGCATTTGAAGATTTTATGTAATAAATCCTATTCTAAATAACACAATTCATTCTTTCATCTGTACATAGTGCTCAGAAGGTATGAAGATAATAAAGTTATTCTCTCTACCATGTTCAGGCACCTTAGAGTCTCACAGGAAAAAGAAAAGTAAACACAATCGATGGAGGCAGACCTCATGATGAGTACTGTGAAAGCAAATGGTTGTTCTTAACAGCAATTGCAGTACAAATGAAGTTCCCTGACCCTAAATCATTCTTGCTGATGAGTGGGTCACCTAATTTTGCCCTCCTTTCTTTCAGTTAAAGGTTTTCTGTGTTCCCAATCATGCATTAAGCTTAGATATATTTTGTGTATCTATCTGCAATACAGATAATAATTACATACTGACAAATTGGAGTGAAGAGGAAAAATTCCACCAGTACCTTTAATAATTGGTAATTCCCTGAATGTCATTTTTCATAAAGACCTTTTTTTTTTTTTTTTTTTTTTTTTTATAATAATTATTTTTTATTGAAGGGTAGTTGACACACAGTATTACATTACATGAGTTTCAAGTGTACAACACAGTGGTAGAACATTTATATACATAATTCTAGGTTCCAGCTATCACCCTACCAGGCTGTTACAATATTTTGACTATATTCCTTATGCTATACATTACATCCCGGTTACTAATTTATTTTACCATTGGAAGTCTGTCCTTTTTTTTTTTTTTTTTTTTTTTTTTTTTGTGAGGGCATCTCTCATATTTATTGATCAAATGGTTGTTAACGACAATAAAATTCTGTATAGGGGAGTCAATGCTCAATGCACAATCATTATTCCACCCCAAGCCTAATTTTTGTCAGTCTCCAATCTTCTGAGGCATAACAAACAAGTTTTTACATGTAGAACAAATTCTTACATAATGAATAAGTTACATAGTGAACAGTACAAGGGCAGTCATCACAGAAACTTTCGGTTTTGCTCATGCATTATGAACTATAAACAGTCAGTTCAAATATGAATACTGATTTGGTTTTTATACTTGATTTATATGTGGATACCACATTTCTCTCTTTATTATTATTATTTTTAATAAAATGCTGAAGTGGTAGGTAGATACAAGATAAAGGTAGAAAACATAGTTTAGTGTTGTAAGAGAGCACATGTAGATGATCAGGTGTGTGCCTGTAGACTATGTGTTAATCCAAGCTAGACCAGGGCAATAAAACATCCACGTATGCAGAAGATTTCTCTCAGAACGGGGGGGTGAGGTTCTAAGCCTCACCTCTGTTGATCCCCAATTTCTCACCTGATGGCCCCCCTGCGACTGTGCCTGTCTTAGGTTGTTCCTCCCTTGAGGAATCTTACCCGTCTCTGGCTAACCAGTCATCTTCCGGGGCCATACAGGGAAATGTGAAGTTGGTAAGTGAGAGAGAAGCCTTATTGTTTGAAAAAGTTAGCTTTTTACTTCTTTGCATATTTATGCCCTGTGGCTTCTGTGCCCAGCATTTGTCTTGAGGTATCTTTACCACTTGGAAGAATTATGATACTCAGTAAATTTGATATGAGGCACGAATTCTATTTAAGGGTTGTAATTAGGAAGGAAGAAGAAAAGCTATAGAAGTAGCAGGCGGAAGAAAACATGGGAAGATTGATTATTTCTTTGATATATCTTCTTGTAGAGTAACTTCAGCATGTATAGGTTTTAAGCTACTACTTAAATTGTGCACACACATTAACATAATAGGAGTATAGTTACATAACCAAAGCATATCTGTAATTACCAGCCATCTGCAGTGAAACCAAGAAAACCAGTTAGGCACCTTAGGCATTTGTGAAAACTTATCTATGATATGGTGGATATTGTCCAAATGAACTTGAACAGTCTGAGAGAAATCAGACAAATGAAAACAACCCATTCCTGGGGACTGTTCACATGCCATATGTTCTTTTAACAATAAATAGTTCATAAAGACCTTTTGACTCCATGCAGCCACACTTTAAAGAGGCAATCAGTATTGTGACCCGGAGTAATAACTTCAAAATTGAATGTTATGGAACAGTGCTTGATATCAGAGAAAGGAAGGAAGTAGGGCAATTAACATGTCAGTTTGCTTGGATAAATAAGTAAAAGATTTCCAATTGGACAGCAGTAGGATATTCACAGAGCTTTTATGAACCAAGCAGGAGCCTCAGCTTTGTCAACATCTAGTCAAGGCAGCAATGAGTTCTTTAGATTCAGATACATATACACAATAGCTCAATAGATAACAGAGGTTTATGCATTTAGAATACATAGCTGAATATCAAACAAGCTTCATACTAAAGAACACATAGAGGTTTATGTTGGACCATTAGTAATAGCTTAAATTCAATCCTGTAACTTAAATAGCATATAGAAATTTGCCTAATTGTAATTCCAATACATTTATTTGTGCAAATTTTAAACTAATTAGGCAGGAAAGAATGATGTTCAGACTTAGATGATGATGATCACTACACTGGGATTTATTGAGTGGATACTGTGGGTCGGACACTGTTTTACGCACTGCTTGAGCATCACTTGGTGCCTGTTCTCCACCTTCTTGACCCTCGCCCTCCCCAAGTCTGGCCACTAGAGGGCAATAGAAACAGAAACTCAGGGACCACAGAACTGTCCCTCTGGGGCTGGGGAAGTGGCTGGGACCAGGAGCAGGGAAGAGGGAGGAATAGCCCCAGCCAGGGAGCTGAATTTGAGCTCCGAGAAGGCTAGCGACAGGAACGCAGCTTGTTCCTGGAGATCTTAGCTTATGTGTCTGCAGGTTTCCCCTGCCATCTGAAAGTAGAGTGTTCCTATGAGAGCCTTCATAAGAGGAAATGGTGTAAAGTGAAGCAGTCACCATTAATTTATATGGAGAATTGTTTGAGTGTGCTCAGACCCAAAAAATAACCTCGCAGGCTTTCCTGATACCTTAGGACACCTCTTGCTAATGAATGCACAAACTAAATCGAAGTAAAGCACAGACGCTCACAGACTCTGGCAGTTGGTGCTGAGATGCTGAATGTAATATCCCAGTAGGGAGGTTGGTGGGGCCCTCTTGCTGCTCAGGGTGTCCCGCCTCTGGAATGGCTCACTGCAACACAACACTGAATGCTATGTTTGCTTTTTGCCTTTGTTTGTAAAACTGAATATCCTCTTTAGATTTATTTAAATTAGCAAAAACAAGTAGTAATATAGGTCTTTCCTAAAAGTGAAATGGTAGTAACATAAACTTTTGAATACTGATATTTTGATACTGGTATTTCCCTCTCCCCACAAGGGACTGGGGAAGCTAGGGAGGTCTACAAGGCTGCATGGTGGTGGTGGAGAAACTGACTCCCAGCCTCTCCATGCTCTCCAAAGTTAACCCCAAACTACTAAAGCTGGTTTCCCCAGAGCCAGGGGCTTTGGGAAGGGCCGGTGAGAAGGCTCTACCATCATCACCCTCCTCCCTGCCAGCACCAAGTCTCCCCTATTCACCCCATGTGCCTAAAATTCTAATAGTGAAACATTTGGGTCTCTTACTGAAGCTGGAGATCAGAGCAATGTACAAATTAGCATGAATGAATAGTCAGTATCTTTCTGTTTTGATAGTGTGGTGAAATTTAGATGACAGGCAGACATCAGGAGAAAGTTTCAATGAGTCTTCATTCTGTTTGATGTAACTTCATATTTACAGATGACAAATTTTCTATTTTTAAGATTTGAATACTAATTAGGGTACATGGTCAAATAAGTTATACTGCTTTTAAATTATTACTTGACTATGAGTATAGGGATTTGTTTTGTTGTTATCCTGGGGAGTCTTACACAGTATCTGTCATTCCAAGTTGTTCAGTTGAAATAAGAATTTTACTAATGGACTAGTTTCCCTCTAAGGGTAAAGCTTTGCCTATTTATTCCTGTAGATAGCAGGTATATTTTCCTTAATGAGGAGGACACTTTATTAACCAGCTCATCTTAACCCAGAGCTCTGGTCAATTTATCCAAAGATTCAAGGGCCTGCTGGTTCTGAGATGCACTATGGTGATATGGGCGGAGCACTGGGCTGAGAATCAGAGACTCAGTTTTCATTCACACTCTTCCTCCCTGTGAGTACTGCTGGGCCTGTCACTTCTCAGAGCCATCCATTTCCTAATCTGCGAAAGGGCCGTTACTGAGTTTATAAAATCAGGACTGTGGTGAGGATCACAAGACCAACACTGGTTGCCAGGCAAAGCTCAGACTTTAGGTTGATCCGACCCTCCTTCTCCGCTGTCGCAAGCCTGCTGGAGCGAGCCATCCCGCTGTGTGCCTTGATGCAGCTGCAGACCGCTGTGACCTAGTACCATCTGGGCCCACAGGACTCTCTCCATTTGCAAAGCCTGTTGCATATTCTTATTTGGTGCTGTCTTCACTTTCCCACAGTGGGTATTTTAACCCTGGGCCATATTTAAAGTTCTTAAAATGTCCTTTTTCTGTAATTTTTTCAATTATACAAATACAAAACACACAACACACAACTGAAAACCCAAAACAGAAACTAAAACAAAAGCTATATTAAAAAAAAAAGAATCTACAGCATGTTAGCAATTCTTGAAGGACAAATGCATAGAAAAAAGACTGGAGTGAAATATGCCAGAATGTAAGTGGTGGATTTTTGTCCCTTCTTACTTCTCTATGCTTTTCAGTGCTCTGTTACATGTATTAAATTATGTTTCCAAAATAATGGAAAAATAACAAAACAGAAAAGCTGTCCTGTGGGGTGCTCCCAGTCACCTGCCGACTTATCCCCAACTCCCGCTCTCCCCCACCCTGTTCCTGTCCAGATGATGGGGTCTCTCTCTGCTTATCCAGGACTCTCTGTGCCATCAAGTCCATATTCTCCTGACTTCCCAAGGGTCTTGCATGGATGTTAGATAACCTTTTCCTCCACATCAAGTCTCCCATTCCTTTTTAGTCTATTATTGCCAGTATATAAATATGCTAAATCCCCTCTTTATCTTAACAAACAAAACTTCTGAAGCCCCCACTCCATCTTGGTCCCTTTTTGATAAGACCCATCCACTTTTTTCTTTCTCTGGCCTAAGTTCTGGACATGGTCTTAATTCCAAACTCTAAATCCTCATGACTGACTGCTCACCCGACTGCAGGCTGGTTTCTACTTTCACAAGACCCTTAAAATTGCTTCTGCTGAGATCTCTAGTGATGGAGTTGTCTCATTTCAGTCTTGGTCTTTACTCTTCTTCATTCAGTCTTGTTGGAATATCCTCTCTATGTCATGAATTCCAGTATAGGTTATACATACCCCAGACATTCATTGCTTGTGGCCCGGGTGCAACCGTGTGAGGCATTTCTGCCTGACTCTTCACACTCAGCATGTGTACCTTGAAGTTCATACTCTCCTTTCCTCCTCATGTTCTGGATCCCTGCCACCATCTAGCTGACACCCCATTCCTCTCTCCCTACCCTCCTTAGCTCAGTTTTTATGCTATTGGTATAGAGCCTTACTATGGCTCACCTGGACCTTTGCAATTCCCTTTTGACCACTTCCCTGACTCTAATTTTGACTCCGTTTAAACTTTTCCATCTCACTGCCAGAAATGATCTCTGTAACTCACAACTCCATCCTGGCAGACCCCTATTTGGAATTCTCCAATGGCTTTCCATTGCCCAGAGATGCAACCTGAGCTCTTTTCTGTGATCTTTCATGGTCTCACCTTTCCTTGCCTCTTCCCCATGTCCCATCACTCTCCAGGAGCTTGCACTCCAAAATCTGATTAGTTTGGACTATTCTGAATCCTCAGTTCTATTATGTCTTGCCTCTTCACATATATTTCATTTGTGCAGGACTTTTCTCTATCCTGGTGCATTGGGCAGATTCTGTCTCATCTGTCAAGTGTCCGCTCCAATACTGCCACTTCTGTGAAGCCTTCCCTCATTTCTCCCAAGGAAGACTCAGGTGCTTCTTTTCCTTTATTTTCTCTGCTCTTTGTACAATTATCTTGCTGTGATCTAATTTGTTCTCTTTATTTCTCTTTAAAAATATAAGGTCTTTGGAATAGGCAATATAACTATTTTTTTAGCTTTTTATTTTTTACTGAAATAAAATGCACACAGAAGTGCATTAATCAAAATTAGAGTTAATGAATAATCATAAAGTGAACACTTGTGTGACTATTAGCCAGGTCATGGAATGTAGTATTTTCAGTACTGCAGGAGCCCTTATATTCTTTCCTGACCCCACCCATACCCCCTTCTGTCTTGGCTTTTGTGGCAATTACTTCCTGGGTTTTCTTTATAGTTGTACTACCTGTGTATGCATTCCTGAATAAATCATTTGGTCATTAACAAATCGTTTAGCTTTATACAAATGCAATCACACCATGTCTTCTCTTAGGCTTTGCTTCTTTCTTTTGACATTGTGTTTGTATGATTCATTCACATAATTGTGTGTAATTATGCTTCTTAATTTTTATTGCTGTATAGTGACATTTCTTTATATTGATGTATTACATGCAATGTCTGTTAATGAATATTTGGTTTATTTCCAGTTTTCGACTATGGTGATGCTTCAGGTATCTTGTACACTTCTTGTGTGTGAGTTTGTTTAGTATAGAGATCCAGGAATGAAATTGCCTGTTTCAGGGTGTGTACACCTTCAGCTCTACCAGATAACGCCAAACTCTTTTTCTCAGAGTAGACTCCACAATTTACATCCTACCAGCTGTGAAGAGAATGCCTGTTGTTCCATATCTCCTCCAGCATGTGGTATTGTCAGACTTTTAGGTTTCTACTGACATGATTGGTGTGGAATATATTTCACTGCAATTTTAATTTGTATTCCCTTCTTAATAATGAGGCAGAGCCCCTTCATGTGTTTTATGTCAGCTGGATTTCCTCTTCAGTGAAGGGCCACTCAAGTTTTGCTTATTTCTCTAATGGGTTGCTTGTCTTCATTTTATTGCTTTGTATAAATTGTTTTTTTTCCATTCTGGATATGAGTCCTTTGTTGGTTGTATGTGTTGAAAATAAATTATACTACAAAATCACACACATTGAAGATTTGATTACAGGATTTTAAAATTATTTACCTTCGTGCTAATTAATAGAACAGTGCAATTAGAAAAAAACAATAGCACATATTACTTTAAATTAATTCTGTCCTTCCTTTCTTATCTCCAGGTGTTATTATTGTCCCCAGTGCTGGTGTTGGTATTGTCCTGGGAGGCTACATTATAAAAAAACTGAAACTTGGTGCAAGAGAATCTGCAAAACTAGCGATGATCTGCAGTGGTGTGTCCTTACTGTGTTTTTCAACCCTATTTATTGTTGGATGTGAAAGTATTAATTTAGGGGGCATAAACATCCCTTACACAACAGGGTAAGTATTTTGGGAGTCATTTCATGTCATCCTGACCGTGATTTACGTACGAAGCCCCGTGGTGTTTATATCTCAGGGTCGGACTGTATCCCCCTCCACCAAGTGGGTCTCACTGTGTGTGCTTCATCTCTTTGAGTAGAGCATGACGTGGTTGGGGCAGAAGCTACTGTCTCTCCTTGTTCTGTGTCCCTTTTGACCATCACAGAATGTCTCCCTTAGCATTTTGTTTACAACAGATGAGGAGGAAATGCTTTTTGGGTTAATGAAAACTTTTTTTTTTAACATAATGTTTTGAATAGGTAATGCATTCACATAGTTTAAAAACATGAGATTCAGTGCAATGCATTCATAATTAGTATCTAATTAGTGATTATGTGATCATAGCTCAATAAAGAAAAGTGAAAGTAAAAACAAAACAAAACAAAAAACATGAGATTCGATGAACATACAATGTACAATGAGAAGTCCTGCTGTTAAATCAGTCCTCCATCCTATTTCTCCAACAAAAGAAACTAGGTGACCACTCTAATTCATTTCTTGTGTATCCCTCCAAGGTTCTTTATACAAGAAACTATCAATATGTATTTTAAATCTCCCTGTTTTATATCCAAAAGGTAGCATTCTATGCATACTTTTCTGAGCTTTTTAAAAAATGTAACAATATAGCTTGGAGATAATTCCATACAAATAATAATAATACAAAGCATAACTAATCCTTATATAGACACGACTGTATGCTAAGCATTCTTCTAAATGCTTTGCATATGCTAACTCCTTAACCCTCACAACAATGTTTAGGTACTACTATTATCCTGATTTTACAGATGGCAAAACTGGGGTACAGATCACATATGTATATCAGTGGAGTGCTGGTAATATGTAACATATGGCTAAGGAAGAAAAGGAGCAATCTATAGCATTTGACAATTTCTCCAGTGAAAATATTCCCATCCCACCATGGCTGATTTTAAGCTAACAAAGTGAAGACACTGAATGCTAATTTGGGAGGAAATGCCCAGTCACTCACCATTGCATATTTCCATCCTACAGATATCTTAGATGTAGCCTAGTCAAGAGCATAGAAAACAGTTAAGTATAGCGAATAATTAGGAGGGGATGCATTTGAGTATTCATTATCTTTGCTTGCAATATCATTTATTTAGTTGTAAGTTTATATAATTTTTAATAATAGTATGCTAAACTAACAGTTGACAAAAACCCTGAAAGCTTAACAGGAGGATTTCGTGACCCAGGGTGGCTACACTGCACATTACCCAGGATTTAAACTCCAAGAAGTTTACAGAGGCTATGCCCTCAAGGCAATCCTTTTAACTTGTGTGTAACATTGCATTTCAGTCTACTTTGTAGTATAACCAGTCTCCATTTAACAGTGGTTTCCAGTTTTTAATTTTTAAAAACAATGCTGCAATAAAATCCCCAGGCATATATCACTTCCTTTGTGAACTATGTATTTGTAGGATAAACTCCTAGAAATGGGATTGCAGTAGATATTGCCAAGTTGCCTCCCTCTGGTGTTGTACCAGTTTGTATCCTCACCAGCTGTGGATTTGAGTGTTGATTTCCTGCAGTTTCTCCAAAAGAAGGTGGGGAACACTTCTTTGACAGTTATGAGAACCTTAAACTTTTATGTCTTGAGTACATGTGGGTTTGTTAGGATCTACCCTTTGGACAGAACTTCAGTGCTTAATTTATGGTGCTAGGTGCCAACAAATGCTGTTTTCTTTTGCTTCTCAGTGAAGTTATAGATGTTCTGCTTTAATTTCATTTTGCCAACCTGGAATATTAGAAAGAAGAAAAAAGGAACTGCCAATCAGAGTTTATTTAGATGATGGAATATGACCATTTGTCCTGAGAGATTTTTTCTACCAAGAGATGGTGTGTGTGTGATGCATGTACCAGGTTCTTGGCTTCTTGACAATGTCTGTTAAAATGGCACAGGAAATACAATCTTTAAAAATTGAGGGCAGTTAGAATAAGAGCTCAGTGTCCTGGGTGAAATCCAAATTTGAATCTTGACTCCATTTGGCCAGTTGCTTGACTCTAAGCCTCAGTATAGCATCTGTAAAATAGGGTGATGATAATAGTGTTGTAGTCTATTTGGGCTGCTGTAACAGATACCATAGACTGGGTGGCTTAGAGATAACAAATTTATTTCTCACAGTTCTGGAGACTGGGAAGTTCAAGTTCAAGGTGCTGAAAGTTTTTGTGAGGTCCTGCTTCCTGGTTCATAAATGGCTGTCTTTTTTGCTGTGTCCTCACATGGTGAAAGGGGTGGGTCCTTTTTATAAGGACACTAAATCCCTTTCATGAGGGCTCCACCCTCATGACCTAATCACCTCCCAAAGGCCTCACCTCCAAATACCATCATATCGGGAATTAGTTTTCATGGTACAAATTTTGCAGGAACCCAAACCTTTAGTCTAGAGCAATAGTAATCACCTTATAAGGTTATGTACTGGCAAGGATTATATGAGTAACATGTAAAGCTTTCAGCTTGATGCCTGGCACACAGTACGTGCTCACTGAATATTAGCTTTTGTTATTAGTCATCATTAATAAATCAAGGATGATGTCTATTAAATTATTTTTATTACAATTGGAAAATATAAATAGAAATAAAAAGCAACAAAAAAACAGCAGCCTCCTGACTAACACTAGGGGCAATAATTTTGAATTCTTTTGAGATGTCTTTTCTGGTATTTACCTCTATATTTGTAAGGCATGGTATGTAAATTAACCAAATTGAGGCATTATTTATGACTCCCTACCTTGGTAAATGAATTCAGCTTTCCCTTTGCAAGTTGTGGTTAAGTCCTTTTTGATGTTTTCACGTTAGGATTATTACAGATTATTAGCTGTGAAGGCACAAGTAGCATATCAGATTAGATTTACTTTTTGTACAATATTGATTTTCCTGGAATTAGTAATCACCTTGTTCTCATTTCCCATGGGAATCAAAATATCTCAGTATGATTTTTCACCTCCCTGATGAACTCACAGTTCTGTCTGCCACCCCGTGAAGTGCCCTTGCTCTAATCTGGACAGTGCTCTCTGGACCTGCTGCCCAGCTGTCACACTGGGAATCTCATTTTCCTCTCTGTGTTGATGTTTGTTTCCAGAGCTTTGATTGTTTTTTTTTTTAAATAACTTATTTTAGTGTTTTAGTTTATTCCCTCATTAGAGCACATCTTCCAATAACTATAGGAAACCTGTAAAGGCTCTAACCTTTCTTTTTTTGACATTTTTTTCATGAAATAGCTTTTTTCCCCCCCTAAACCATTAGATTTGATTGCCAGGTTGGCTGAGTAAATAATTTTGGATTGGATGAATAATTTTCACTCAGAATTCTGAAGTCTTTACTCCATTGTCATCTAATTTCTAATGCCATCAAGGAAGTCTGGTCTTTTTCCCAGTCCTTTCTTGTATCCTATTTTTCCTTTCTGGGAGCTTCTATTTATTCCTGGTATTCCTAAATTTTGCCATACTTTGGGGTAGGTCTTTTTTTTCCCTCTGAGCACTTGGTGAGAATTTAATGTCTATATTTATTTTTTATTTACATTTTGTTATTTTCTCCCTACCGTTTTTTTCTTTTTTGTTCATTGATCCTCTATTTTCCTTATTCTTTATCACTTATTTTATACCTCATTTTCTGCCTGACATTTTTGAAAGATTTCTTCATTTTCCCATACTTCTGCTAATTCTTTATGTTGGCTATTTCTTTTTTTTTCTGAAGTTCTTTCTTGATTTGATTGTTCCTAGCTTTAAGTCTTCTTGCTTTATGGATGGAATAGCTTCTTTTATTTCTCCAACATTATGTAGAGTTTCTTTTCCTTCCTGAATCGTCTGTATCCTCTGAGTGCCTACTTTCAATTTAATAATTTTGCTGTCTCAATTGTGTTGGAAACTTCCTCAATTTCTGGTGGTCATTGCTTTCTCTTCATACTGAAGAATATGAAATTAAAAAGCAGAGTAGATGCTCTGTGTCAGAAGGTACGGCCTGGCATTTGGGGATCTCACTGGAGGGTAACTGGGGGACAGCTGGCTATGCATCGGAGTGCTCAGTATCAGAACCTGAGGCCTTACTTCTGAGGTGCTTCAGTTCCTCTGGAGAAGGGTTCCTCTCTCTTGGCTGGGACTGTGTTGGGGGTGGGCTCATGGTTGTCAGCCTATCTGCTGGCATCCTAGAGCCATGCATTGGATGGGAATGAGCCTGGGTCCTACTGCTCATTCTGTAGACTTGTACCAGTTTCTGTGTCGTCATTCTAGCATCTCACGAAAAGTCTCCTTCATGTTTGGTGCTCTAAAATCCAGAAACTTTGCTCCATTTTCTTCAGAATATAAAGGGGTAGAGGAAGGAGTAGTCATCTACTAAGTAGAGTAGGGTTGGGAATCTGATTAAAATTCTGTTATATATGGACTACCACTTCCTTGTGTTGTTTGTTGTTGAGTTCTAAAGACCTGTTCTTCTTCCCCACTACTGTCCTTAATTATGCCTGTATGTTTTTAAGTTCTTAATCATAATTTCTGTTTTATTGAATCATTTTTCCTGAAACTTCCCATAATCTTGCTTCAGTTGGACTAGTTGCTCTCTTGGTATGAATTACATCATGGAACTTCTTTTCATAGACCTCAATTGCATCCATTAGTTTTTATTTGTGTATTTATTTGTTAACTCCTCATTTTGCCAGAGAGAAATCCTCAGATAAGTTCCTGGGGAAGGTACATGGGAAGAAGAACTTTCTGAGCCTCTAAGTATATTAAAGTGTCTTTATTATTCTCTGACACCCAAAGATAGTTTGGGTGGATATAGAATTATAGGTTAAAGAGTTGTTTTTCTGAGAACTTTGAAACCATTGCTTTGTTATCCAACATTTAATGTTGATAAGAAAGTCAATGATAGTCCTAGTTCTCATTTCTCTGCAGCCAAGTTTATTTGGAAGTTTTTTGGAAGTCTTTATCTGAGGTGTTTTGAAATTTCATAAGGAATGTTTTATGCTTAGATTTTGTCTTAGCTGGACCCCCTCAATGACACTTTCTCAGAGAGGTTTACCTTCTCTGCCTCATCTAAGGGAACCCTCTCCCTTCCCATTCTTTATCACATTACTCCTTAGTTTCCATAGTGCTAACACTCTCTGAAGTTATCTTGTTTAATTATTTGCTTTCTCTTGTCTTTTGTCTCTACATTATGCACTCCTTGAGGACAGTAGCTGTCTGCATAATAGCTGCGTCCTCACTGTGTAGAATGATTCAGGACGTTTGTTGCATGGATGGATGGATGGATGAATGGATGGATGGATGGATGAATGAACGATGGATACCTTACCAGGGCTTTGTTCATTCATTTCATTAGGCACTCGCAGAACCCTCTTAATCTAACATGTACGTCTTTTTAACCTCAGGGGAATTTTCTTCTATTATAACTTTACTCACTTTCTCTTTTTTCCATTTGCTCTCCAGGGCTCTTGTTAATCAGATGGTGGTACTTGTGGACTGGGTCTCTGTGTGTTTAATTTGTTCTCTCATATTTCATATGTCTTTTGTTATGAGAGATTTTTTTCAAACATTGTTTTCTAATCATTTTGTAAATTTTTATTTTGAGAATAATTTTTTTCTTTGTTATATTTTGAGTGTTCTCTTTTCATAACATCCTGATGTTGTTGTAATATCTTCTCAGATTTCTCGGTATATATAATTACAATTTTCTTCTCACTTTATTTCCATGCCTTACATTTTATGATTTGATTTTAAGGGTCAATCTTTCTGTTTGTTTATTCTGGCTTTACAGGTTGACAAGACTCAGTCTTGCATCTTTCAGGTTATGTCCCTCCCCTGACCCCATACATGATTGAGAGAGTTTTATTCTGAGTTGTCAACAGCTAGAGTAGAAGCTTAGTTTTTTTAATTTCTTCCAATTTCTTTAGAGAAGGGCTTTCTGATAAATTCCTGGGCTTTGACTTGGGCATGGGCGTGGGTGAATACAGAGTGGAAGGGCCCCTGATGCAGTTTCCTCTCCCTCAGGTCTTCAGTGAGTCCACTGCTTTCAGCTTCACACTCTCTTTTGCCCCCTATCCCATCTGTTGACTTTGAGCTCTGAGCCTTGTGGAGGTTCCACATATAGGGTGGCTCTTCTCCAAGTGGTATCTACTCATTTTACATAAACCTGTGCCTATCCATTTTCTATTTTTATGAAGTTTGATGTCACTTTTCCCATTTTTCTTTGCTAGCTTTATTCCTCTTAATCTTACTCATAAAAATTTTTTTAAATTAAAATATCATTGATATACAATCTTATATTTGTTTCAAATATACAACACAGCAATTTAGTAGTTACCCATATTATTAAATCCTCACCCCCTCTACTGCAATCACTATCTATCAACAATATTACTCATTTTTATTTTAAGTGTATTATCAGAAGGCAGACTCAGTATCTTACCTGCTTTTAAACTGCAAGTCCCCTCAAGATTTTTAAAGCACCTTGCTTAACACCACATCTGTCTTTCCAGTCCTGAATCAACTGATTCTGGACTCCCCAGCAGCACTGGGCAAAGATTATATAATTGTGCTGATTGGCTCCATTACAAATTTATGAGTTCCAATCTTAGCAGGCTCTTATCTTTGCTGAGCAATCCATTTACTTGGCCCTAGTCAGCTTCCTTTCTTATGAGCCATGATGTTTGTTCCATTAAAAAAGTTCCTTTCTTTAAGTTTTAAAACCTTACCCCTATCTTTTTTTTTCTTATTGGACAACCTAGTATTCCATGTTAATGGGATAACAGAGTCCCCAGTAAAGAACTCCTTGAACTTATCTCCCCTTTCTCTGCAAACTTCTTTGTCAAAAATAGTATTATGTTCAAAAAACAGTATTAGAGCCATCATTTTCTAGCTGTGTGACCTTGCCAAAAGAGACCCCCCAAACTTAATATTGTTAAGTCTTGGTTTTTTCATATGGAAAATTGATGATGATGTCAGCCTTATTTAATTACACGCATAATTAAATTAAAAACGTATGTGGTTGAAAAAATTAAAATATTGCAAAAGGGTTAAAAAATGGAAAGTCAGTCTCGCTGTCCTCCATCCTTGACCTCCAGCTTGAAGCATTCAAATATTTTAAGTGTTTGTAGTTTTGAGGATTATATAAGGGAAGAAGTCTGATATTTCAGAATATCAGAGTGCACAGAGCGTAGTACTTAGTATGTGCTGAACTTTCAGCAACTCCTTTTTCTTTAAAAGATGAATGAATGTCTGGCATCTACTTCTGCATAGGGATATTACTCTGAAATAGTCATTCTGAAACTAAAAAGAACTTGATATAAATAAGCATATGAATTATCTAAATTCATGACTTATGGTATACTTCCAATTTAGTTGTACTTGACAAAGAAAAACTTGATTAGGAGTGCTGGAGGCTGCTGTGAGGATCCATTCATTCTAGTATCTGCAGCCTGGCTTCATCCAAGCTTATAAATTAGCAAAGGAAAAACCCAGGTTCCTTGGAGAATTCCCCTGGCTCCCCAAATGCTTCTAGAAAGGTAGTCTAAAATTGAAATAGTATAACCACTTTTGGGTGGTGCAAATGCACAGGCTTGACACTTAAAATAGCAGTTACCTTTGTGTGAAGAATAATGGGACCCTTCCTCCAAGCAGGGTGTGGGCTACATTTCAGCCTCTCCTTGCTCCCTTGGCTTGGTGCTTTTGCTCACTGTACAACCTGCTCATCTACCATATGTAGCTGAACTGCCAAATGAAAACTGTTTCTTGTTCTGCATGATTTTGAGACTTGCATGTGGGATTTTTTTCCTCTAAAGCCAATAAAGAAAGATATAAAGGGAGAGGCAGGAAGAGAGGAGCCTTTTTTAGGCACCTGTTTGGCTCATATATGGTAATGGATTCTTTTGTATGTCTTTTATATGTAATGCTTGCAACTTAACTTTACTGTATGTACTATTATCCACATATTTCAATTAAAGAAACTGAGGCTTAAGGGTGAAGTGATTTGCCCAAAGTCATCTGTTAACAAGGAGTAGAATGAATGAAACCCAGATGATCTATTTCAGAGTTTGTTTTCTTTCTGAACACCAGTCTGAGGCCCTGTTTCATGTAGGAAACAGCTATTTCATACAGAAAACATTAAGTGCACCTACCAGCTCCTTATCAAGAGAGCTATAGAGAGCATATGTACATCTTTCAGTAGTGCACTCTTTTCTAATACTTTGATACCGCTGAGTTACAGGCATAACCCAAAGTGCTCGCTACATCTACTGCATTTTCTCTGCAGCTCTCAAGTCAGCCAGTCTAGATTCTCAGCTTGGCCTTGCCGCATCCTAGCTGTGTAAGTATGGGAAAGTTATTTACTCTTTCTGTGCTTGTTTTCCAAATCTTTAAGGTGAGGATACTGGTAGTATCTACCTTATTGATATGCTGTAAGGATTGAAAAGGGTACTTGCCAAATTCCTTAACCTCTCTGTGTCTCAATTTCCCCCTCATTAGGATGGGTTAATAATGATGCTGATCTCAGAATTGTAGAGAAGATAAAATGGGATAAAACCCATAAATAATAAGCAATTAATAAGTAACTATTTAATGATATTTTCTCATTTTAAATTTGAGGAGAAAGAGGCCCAGAAGGATTAAATAACTTGCATAAAGTCACACAGCTAGAAAATGACTGAGCTAGGATTTGAAGTCAGGTTTCTCAGCTTCTGAATGCAATGCTTTTGATTATTAAACTATTTATTTAAAGTTTTATTAAAATGCATTGTGATTATAAAGCCATTATCAAGTTTGTATAAGAAGCTCCAGGTTCACCAGCATGGTGATTTTCTCACATTGAAGCATTTAGTAACTGACCCATCTTCAGGTTAACATCAAGTAGTCAAGAGCCACTAAAGGACCTGAGACAGGGTTAGAATGTTTTAGAAATGTGGACTTTTCCTGTTGAACCAATATGAGCCAGTCTTTTTGTAGAATGAACCTGATGTGTTATTAGTGGTTCTCTTAGAAAATGCAGATTTTTTTTGAAAATTCACATTTGATAGCCAAGATGTGGAAACAACCTAATGTCCATTAGTGGATGAGTGGATAAAGAAAATATATGTATATGTACATACAATGGAATACTATTCAGCCTTAATAAAGAAGGAAATTCTGCAACATGCAACAAAATGGATGAACCTTGAGGACAGAATGCTAAGTGAAATAAGCCAATCATAGACAAATACTGCATGATTCTGCCCATATGAGATACTTAAAATAGTTAAATTCATGATTCAAAGAGCAGAATGTTGGTTGCCAGGGGCTTGGGGGCAGGGGAAGATGTGGAGTTACTAATCAGTAAACATACAGTTGTGGTTAAACAAGGTGAATAAGGTCTAGAGATCTGCTGTACAACACTGTACTATAGTCACCAGTACTGTATTGTACACTTAAATATGTATTAAGAGAGTAGATCTCATGTTAACTGTTCTAACCACAATAAAATAAAATTAAAGAAAAAAAGAAATTTAAATTTGAGAATCTGATGATTTTCATTATGAAAGATCCTAGGAGCCCTAGTTATATCCTGGTCCATTTCCAACTCAAGTAATTAACATTCCAAGCACCCACAATTTCCCTGCAGTTTTAATTATGAAATGTGTTTTGCCTCCCCTCTGTGTCTGCTGAACTGTATTTCACACAGGTGTGTCCTAATCATCTTACAGCCAAAAGAGCCAGCATTTATTTTGAACACTGTGGCTTAAGTAATTCTTTATATAAACACATTGCACAATGTGAGTTATTTGCTCTTTACCTTTTTGTCGATAATTTGTTTAAATGGGGTTAAATCTGATGTCCATGTACAGAATTTTTCAATAGTAGTACTAAGTCTTGATAAATTATTTAATAATTCTAGCTTTATTATCTTTCATTTATCAAGTGTCATATCTTTGAACTTAAACTAAAATCTAGTTTTAAAATATCATCTCCTGGTTTTGTGACTTGAGTTACGGGCCAGAGCTTTTTCAGTGATGATTTCTTGGGTTAGGAAATGATGAGGAAGCCTGTATTTGGCATGGTTGCTGGATAGAGTGATCCACCCTGTCAATCCAGGTTCAAAAACCTTAGAGGATGTAATTTTCTGCTGATGTTATTTCTCTTGGCACAATTTTAGTGCCCCAAAATACCAAGACTATACAAATTAAATACAGTCTGTTAATTCAGACCTTTGCTGCAAGTCTCCAGAGTTGCGTCCTCTTTGTCAACACCTGTAATTTTGCCAACCTGTCACATGGTGTATGTATTAAGATAGTACTTGAATACCAGCCATCTGGGTGACTAGTGTTTCTGGCCAGATCATCCCTAAATTCTTTAATTAAGCCATTCATCTCCTCATCTGTATCTCATGAACAGTTTAACCAACTGAAGTTTTTTTTCCTATTGTTTAAATCTTTTGGCACTAAAACCTTTTATGTCTTATAAATATTACTAATTTTTAAGGGAATTCCTGAAAAGTAAAGGAAAAACAATTTACTTAAAGGAGCTAAGGTATCTATGTTTTTAGATTATTCTAGCTATTTTTATTTATAGACATAGTAAATTTCTAGCTCTAAGTATATAATTCAGTCTGTTTTTGGTTCTATTTGGGGGACACAAACAATGCAAAAGTGAAACTTGTTTTACTTTATTTAGGAATATAAAGGAGATGTGAAATATAAGTGAATATTTTTTCCAATGAGTTTTAAGTTTTGTAACCTAGATCTAAACAAATCACATGAAATCTATAAGACTATATATCTGTTTTAACATAATAAGCCTTTTTATTTCAAATGCACCTACGAATATTATTAAACTAAGGATCAAATTTATCATTCCATAAGCTTGTATTAACATAGTTAATAGAAAATGTTCATTATGTAATCTTAGCAGAAAAAATAGAATTTAGAACTCTACATAAAATCTTGGGAACAATATGTTATTAATGTGAATTTATATGCACACTGAGAAAAAGACCAGAAGGTCATACACTGAAAGCACAATAGTCAGTATTCCTGAGTGGTAGCACTATGTGTCGGTTTAATCTTTTAGTCCTTTTGCATTTTCTAAATTTTCTACAATGAATATGTATTATTTTAATAATAAATAAAGGTATTTCAAAACTCTAAATAAGGAACATATCATTATATTAAAAATTATTCTGAATTGAAAGAGATGGTTTGTATAAGTTGTAGGTTATTGCACATATAAAAATTTCAAGTTTTACTCGGTCTGAATGTGTTAACTACAAAGCTAAAGGAGATTTTTAACAATAAAAATAGTGATTAAACTTTCACAAATATAGTCCTCTAGTAAACCCATGTGATTATATATATCTTCACATACTCCCTTTCATTGATTATGCTTGCTCTGCTCTCATGTAGCAGGAGGGGCATTAATAGCCATAGGCTGTTAGATGTGGCCAGTGTCATACGTCTACTAAATGGTAGGCCTGCAACTGGATCCCACTCTTGTTCTTTGCCTACCATTCTCTGTAGGAATAAATTAGAAAATGAGACCTTCAATTGTCAGGAAAAAAAAAAGTCATGAAGGCCTTCTGTGTTCCTTGTGCATGTGATTGTGTTACTTTTAATTCACCAATGCTTCTGCCATGTGTAGATAAAGTAAGCTCACCAGTACTTTAGTGCCTGTTACATGCTAGGAACAAAGCTGGACACTAGGTGTGCATTTCCTCATTTACTCCTCCTCAGTTTAATCATGTGATACAGATATTGTGGTTTCTGTATTACAAGTGTGAAATCTCTGTAGGTTTGTTCACAGCACTGGATTGCAGATATGGAATTGAGCCCATTCTTTCTGACTCTAATGCTCAGGCACACTGAAAGCTGAGTGCCAGAAAGGCTGCATTAGAGGAAGAAGGAAGCAGGATGAATCACTCAGAAGACCCATTCTAGAGAAAGCAAAACTACAGGCAGTTACACAAAGCTGCCCTTCTGCTGTAGAGGTGTAAGGGTACACACTGTGGAGCAGAGGTAACTGGGTTTAAATTCATCTGTGATTCTTACTAGCTTTGTGAACTTTGACAGTACCTATCCTATCAAACCTTCAATTTCCTCATCTGAAAGATGGAGGCACAGTCATAATAATGTTAATTCTCAGAAAGAATAAATGAGGTGACATATGTGGAGATCTCAGTGCATAATTACTGGAATAAAAATAGAGCACTGGTATTGTTCTTACAAATGATAATGATGATTGTTATGATAACAATAATTTTAAACCTGAAGTTGCTATGTTACATAGCCAAGGAAGGATCCTAATATGAAGCCAAGAATTTTAGTAGAATTTAAAAACATTTTCATTGGAGTTTTCTTAAAGACTGAGATAATAAAGATTAAGAAATTATTAGAAAGATATCAAATTTTTCCAGTTGATTGGTATATTTTGCTAAAAAGGTTTTTGCTGCATGAATCATAGTTTTTAAATCCATGTGGCTTGAGAACAGGATGCATGGATTCCTACTTGGCATATTTCTTGATGAATAACTTAAGAGGAGGCTAAAAGAAGGTTAGAGTCCTCTCTGACTTATAGAGACCAGTAGATGTATGTCAAATGGGGAATTTCAAGAGTGTTCTTTAGGTCTTGGGGTGAGGTGATATGCCACACTGTATGTATATGTTTGTGGATTTGAGAGAAATTATGTGCTTACATACCCAGCTGTAATGGCCCCATGGTACAGATATGTTAAACATGTTAAACCACAACCAGTTTAATTATTATATAGTACTTTAAATAAACATTGATCCTTAAACAATGAATTTAATAAAGATTGGACAACAAACTTGCTCTTATTCTCTCTTTTGTTCATTTGACTGGTTTTCCTGAAGCTTCAATGATTGTGTGGCATGTCATTACATCTCTCATAGTTTCTTATTTCTTAAAATTAGTAGATTGCATTAGGTAATCTCAGAGACTGCTCCTATCTCTTTTAGTTCTATAATTCCATAATTTTTATAGTAATATATCATGTGTGACTCTCAGGCTTGCATCTTGGACTATGCAATTATAAGATATTTGTTAGTGATAACTTGTTCCTCACTTGGAATTAATACATTGACTCTGAGTTAAAACAAGACACTTCTTTGCAGAGCTACTTGTCAGAAATGCTTTCATTTATGGAGAGGTGATATGTGATGCACAGTCCTTTTGCACAGGATAAATGCATTGTACTGCAGCCCTTCTGTATTTTGTACTCCCACAATGGGTTCACATCAGGATGATGAAATTACTTGGTTTTACTTGGATTTAAACACTGGCACCATTTTTATAATCTAGTCTGTTTTCTGGAGAGTGAGTGATAGTCAAATAAGACATTGTTATTCTAAAAAATTCTTTCTTTTTTTTTTTTATCAGCCCAGTAAAAAGGATTAACCATATTGGCATCTTTCTTTTTTTTATCTAGTGGCATTTTGTGATTGACCACTTCTTTTCACTGCTCTTTACATGTGTTGCCTGTTCTGATTTTCTTAGAGCTTTTCTTATTGTATCGTTTCTTTGTATCAGACACCATGGTCTTATGAGAAAAGCAAACCTACCCAGGAGTTAGCTGGGTGTGTGGCTCTGTGTCCAGAACTCAAGAAAACTTTTGTCTTCCTATCATCAGTATATTTTGAGCATCAGCTGATTCTCTCTTTAGATTCCTTTCTCTTGAGCGGACATATCCATAAAGGAGAGATGTTTAGAATCTGTGGCTGTCATAAATGACTATGAAGTATGCTGTTCATAAGAAATGCACTGTAACTTTGAAATAGCCATGGCAGTGACTATTTGGATTTGAAACCTGTCATTGTTAGTGACTAAGCATGCACACACAGAAAAGTCCTTTTATTTGGTCATGGCTTGTAATTTAGTTCTTGAAGAACAAGTGAAGAGTATTTTCATATGACCAGTTGAAGTAGCAATCATCAGCTTTGTAGTGAGTCATCTGGCCTCCCTGGACCTCCATGTAATTGTCTGTGGAATGTGGTAGTGGGTATAGAACAGGGTTTCTCAGCTTCAGTCTGTTGAGATTTGGGTCAGTTAATTCTTATTTGTTGGGGAGGCACTGTCCTGGACACTGCAGGATGTCTAGAAGCGTTCCTGGCCTCTACCCACTAGATGCCAGTAGCACCTATTCAACTGTGACAAACAAAAATGTCTCCCAATGGTAACGAATGTCCCCTGGGGGCAGAATCACCCTTGTGGAGAACTCTTGCTCTAGGATCACCTTTGGTTAGGCGTACTCAAACTACGCAAGAGTATGATCCTAAGAGTTTGTGAAAATAATTATCAAAGTCTTGTGATAAAATTTCTGTGGAGTGACATGAATGAAGAATGGGGTCTTACTGTGTTTTTCTTATTCTTTAGGCAGCTTTCTTGAAAGGTTTAAATATTGCTATGAATTTGTTCCTTGTATTAAACTTTGAGGACTCAGTTATCAAAGTGTGAAAGAGGATACGGGAGAGAAGACTTTGAGCAAACAACACTTTATGTTTATAGGTTAATATATATGGTTGGGATGGGCTATGCTACTAGATGAGTGGTTACCCAAAATAGTCTTTAAAAAATAAGTCCTGGGACATAACAGACATCCCAAAATATTTGCTGAATGGATACAACATGAACAGATGGACAGATAAATCAAGGAGTGCTAACTCATGTGGCTTTAGGAACAGTATTTCATCAGTGACACCTAAAAGTGGGGTGTTCATGAAAGCAAAGGAAGGGGATCACTGGGTGTGAGCACTACAGATCTCCTTTTATTCTTCCATGGGTCCCACTGGGCCCTGCCTGCCTCCATTCTTCCACATTTCCTTACATTTCCCTCCCAGCCCTATATCCTTACTTTCCTTTTTCCTTCTTTTGTATTTGTTGCCTGAACTGATTTTATTAGAGCCTTTCATATTGTATCATTTCTTTGAATCAGGCATCATAATCTCATGAGAAAACAAAACCCACCATGTTTGACTGTGAATCCAAATCTGGACATTCTGAAGGAAGGACTCTATAATCTTTTTGCTCTGGTCATTCAAATCAAGCTAGTGATATAATTCCTGATCTTCTTTGAAAACCATTTCCTTTTGGTTTTCTAGAGTCCTGTGTCTTTCTTGGATAATTTATTATGGAACAGTTAAACTATTGGTCAAAGGAACCTGTGTTGACATCTGTGATTGATGGATTCCATGTTTATATCATCATAGTGATGTTACTGATTTGGCACAGGGAAGTTTTTGCTCTATTTTACAGTTTAAGAAATTGAGGCCCAAATTTATTAAGATAGAAAGCCAAGTGTCTATAAGTGAATAGTTATACAAGTGATAGAATTCTGAAGCCCAGATCCATAGCTCCAAGATGGGTAGAATTGAGGCAGGATAGATAATTTAATACAAAGTATTGAATCTGTAGTACCAGTAAATTGAAACGTCTTTCTTTATGTTTTGTTTAAAAGTCATAATAATAATTATCTAGGGTGAGTATTTCACAGCACCATAGCTTTGATTTAGTGGCAGTATCATCTCTGAAATGGACAAATTACTTAATATCAAGAACTTCCCTATTAGTTTTGTTTTAGTTAATGTTGCTCATGATCTGTTTCTTTTTCTCTTAGACCTTCTCTCACCATGCCCCATAGGAATCTGACAGGAAGCTGCAATGTTAATTGTGGTTGCAAAACACATGAGTATGAGCCAGTCTGTGGATCAGATGGAATTACATACTTTAACCCTTGTCTGGCTGGCTGTGTTAATAGCGGTAATTTTAGCACTGGGGTGAGTATATTTCACAAATTCCTATACTGTTGTTAGTCCAGCATCCTGTGATAAGGATGTATTAAAATTCTTATGCAAATATGTGACTTCAGTCTCCCTTTGTAAGAAACTTCAAATAACTGCAAAATATCTTCTGACAAAAATGCAAAGGAAAGAAAATCATTCAATACTATCATTTTTTTTCCCAGGGATGATTGGAGCATTTGGGTGTAGTGATTTGGTTCCATGTCAACCCTCTTCTACTTTGCATTCTGTGTCAGCTCAGTGAAACTTGATAAGGTTGAGTGCTATGCCTCTCAACTGTTACCTTGACGGGGCTCTTGTGATGGACTTGAAGGTCAAGAAGACCACAGTTGGTGCTGATTGTAGAGAATAGGAGAGCATTTTCCTTGATCAGAGTGCAAAGATGGGTGAAGGCCACTTTTCATAAATAATCAGTTCAGAAAGAGATTTTTTTAACTTTCAGAGTAAAGATATTTCTGTCAGTTCAAGAATAGGCTATTTTGAGAATTCCCTTCCTTGTGAATTATAAATAGGCTGTAATACTGTGGGAGAAGGTTTCATAATCTACTCGGTTCTTTATTGAGCCTGGTTTCATTCTTCACATAAGAACAAATCGTAGGAGGCTGCTTTGATTAAAAGGTTCAGGTCATTTGCTTGTTCTGTGCAGGTGAGAAGAGATTGCACCATTGACTGCATGTTTTGGGGCTGTCCTATTCAATTTCTGTGTTTTAAACTGTGGTGATAAATTGAGAATTCCTATTGCTGGCTCACTGGCATGTAATCGGTGAGCTCACCTGTGATGAAGTTGAAAGCAACAGAGAGACCTGTTCTTCCTGGTGCAAAGTCCTTCCCTGGAGTCAATGGGTTGGTCAGCTGCACAGCTGTCATTTGTGAGAAGAGCCCAGCAGTCCTTGGAGAACAGACAGCTCAGCAGCACCCCAACTTCATATTTGCCCCAATTGCCTTTCTAAGTGGCTGAAGTCACAGTCACAGTGAGTTCAGCTGATGTCCACTCAGCAAAAGCAATGTAACAGTGTTTTCATTTAAAACACCTACTTTAGTCCCTTGAGTTATCTGGTTTCACATGGAACAGCCAGTGGTAGGTTGATTCACTGATATTGGTAATGAAGTCATCACGGTTGCATCACGAGTTCTTGCATTTATTTGACAGATACTTATTTTAGGTCCTACACTGTGTTCCAAGTTATGCTGGGTGCTGTGGTGAGCATAAAAAACCCCAGGCTTGCTTCTTGCTCTTGATGGGCTTCTCTATAGTCAGAGGGCCCAAGAGTTAAGTAGTAATTGAAGCAGCATATGACGATGACCAAAAACGAGCATGTGGAATGTGAATACTATAGAACTGAGTGTTGAAAGCTTCTTATAAAGGTTTAGATTTAAACAATTTTGATGAGCAGACTTTGATGTTGCTAGACACACACTTTGGGCCCTTATGGTTAGCAAGGAGGAAGATATTTTCAATTCAATATTCTGCATATTTTTAAATACTAGAATTATCTTAAAGCATTTAACTTTGTCTTAATATTCCTATGCTGAATTCTGCTTCTGATTGGCAAATAACTGGTCTTTATTATCACTTAGATAAGGAATTACACAGAATGCACCTGTGTCCAAAGCCGGCAAGTGATTACTCCACCTAGAGTGGGACAGCGCAGTCAGCTCCGCGTGGTTATTGTCAAAACATATCTCAACGAGAATGGCTATGCTGTGTCTGGGAAGTGTAAACGGACCTGTAACACCCTCATCCCGTTCTTAATTTTTCTTTTCATAGTCACCTTCATCACAGCATGTGCTCAACCATCAGCCATCATAGTAACACTCAGGTGAGAAAGCATTCAACTTCTAGGATGGGTTATACACTCAGAAACAGCAGAGTGCGTAATCCAGACCGGGGCCGATGTGGTGAAGCAGAGACGAAAGCAAAGTTAGGTTGGGCAGGAAAACACTCAGATGTTAGCCTGGCGAACTGAAGTGAGTTTTCTCATATTGGGAACGAAAGGGAAGGTTGGAACATTTCATACTCTACAACTTTCTTTATTCAGATGGGCGTTATTCCTATACTCTGGTGAAACTTCTTTTGATTGCCTTTGGTGCCTGAGTCTCTGCCCTAAAAGGGTCGACTTCAGGAGCTGAAGCCATCACTGTGTTAGTGACAAGAAGCATGGCCCCAGAGAGGGCAGGAAGTCATCTGGTGAAGTTGCTACATCGTGCATACAGTAAAGAATATGATCTCCGACCTTGTAGACAGTCAACACCTCTAGGATCCATGAAAGTCTTTCCTGGGCCTCCAGTTCAAAATACTGATTTCATTAACTATACTACCTTATAAAACTTTAGAATTGATTCAAGGAAAGGTCAGACCGGGAAATGTAATTATTTGGTTGTTCATGCTGTGTTTTCTTTGCCACATTATCCTGGTGTGGTTTTTTTTGTTTTTTTGTTTTCCTCACAAGACAATATGGAAGCTATCTTAATAGAAGTCCTATTGTTGACACTAGCACATTCAAATCAATGTGCTGGTATTTTCAGTAAAGACCTCAGTGGGCAAAGGAAGGAAGGGGAAAGCATGGTGAAGAAACGGGAACTCACCCACAGCAGCTGCAGGGGCACAGGGGATGCAGTGCAATGGAGTGAGGAAGGGGCGTCAGCTCTTAATCTTTCTTGTATCTCTTCCCTGACCCCTTAGCACCACACAGTGCTGCACACCTGGTGGGAAGCACCTGCTGAGGCTCCATTCTTTGTAGAAATTGGACTGCTTGCATGAACGTTCTAGCATCCCTTCTATGGGATGCTGAGTTAGATGTTCCCCTGACAGTTCATTCCTTGACAGTAAGATAACGGTGCATGAAAGGCCCACTGGTTTATTTATCAACTCCTCCATCAGCAGATGCTTAGGGAATAACTAACAACTTTAGGGAGTAACAACTATGTGTGCAGCCTTGGGCAAAATGCTCTGGGAAAATAAACCCTTTTGGGAAAGGCAAGTGCAGTGTGCATGAAAATTTTATGTTATATACCTAGAGTCCTATGTGTATGGGATAGAAAGAATAAGGCACTTCATCACTAAAACAATGTGAATTGTTAATAATCTAGTTCTGTAATTCTAATTCTTTGAGCTCTAATTCTATGACAGATGTTAAATGACCCAGGAAGAGCTGCCTGTTTTATGGCAATCAAACATGGCAAATCACCAGTTGCCTTCTAACCCAAAAGTTTAGAAAATGAGACCCTTTATCTTTGCTAATGACAAAATCAGTAGGCTCCAGTCTTTCTGTCATGTGAGAATTACTTAGACTATAAATTTTAGGAAAAGAAGAAAAAATGAAGCTGGGAGGAATTCATTCTTTCTCTTACTTTTGACCTATCCTATACATTTTGTGACTCTACTTTCTTTAAGAAACCTTTTTCTCTATACTTTTCCTTGAGATATTACAGAAGGAACCTTCAGTATATACACTTAGTATTCTGGAAAGTGCAGGCAAACAGAAAAAGAATGCTGTAGTTAGGATAAAATGCTATATATATTTTTTAACAACTGATTTTGGAAGCTCAGTTTAGAGCTGTCTCTGTTGCATCAGCCCTGAACCTTGGGCTTCCCCAGCGGTATTCACAAGGAAACCATCGGAGTTTCTTTGGCGTCTTGGCTGGGGAGAACTTTATTGCCTGACCTAGCCATCAGCAGTCTTATTTAGCTATTGTTCATAATTTCTAGAGTGAACCCAGCTCTGCAGTAAGCACTCTTGATTTGACATTCATTTTCTGGATTTCAGCAGGCCAGTATTTTAAAACACTTCTTTCTGTCATTTCACTGTAGGTCTGTGGAAGATGAGGAGAGACCTTTCGCACTGGGAATGCAGTTTGTTTTGCTGCGAACACTTGGTACGTTCCTGAATTTCCAAGTGTGCCTCTTAGCTCCTCCTTACACATGGTAAAACCTCACTGTCCTTTCAAAATGGTGACTCACGTGTCACCATGAGTAGCAGCTAGGATTTTACAACTTCCTTCTTTTCTGATTGGAACTAAAAGCTAACCAGTTCTATTTCTTTATTTGATGAAACAAAACAAACCTGACTTTAGATCAGTTTCTTTTCCACTGTGAACATGAACTTGAGTTTAATTCCCCAGAAAGTTTTATACAGTAGAAAATATTGAACTAAGCAATTGTGATTGGCCTTATGATACTGGTGTTTTCCTCCCTATATGCTTTCTTATCATGAAGGTAGTGGAGCACAGTGCTCATTTTATTGGTGAAAATTTCAATTCCTTACTGCTTTCCACAATTATGTTATTAGACAGGACAAAGAGTATGTCTATCAAGTTCTCTGAAGAGAAGAAATAAAAAAGTTCTTAAAAGAAAAAAGAAAGATCCCCAAGTGGACATCTAGGGTCTATCCTTTACTTATTGACAAGAGAAGCTCGATAGTACTAGACAGTGTGTGCTAAGCCACAGGTTGTTGCGGCATGAAGAGTATCATTTTAATTTGTACAGACACCTTGTCACCCTGTGATGTTTGGGGCAATGCCCAGGAAATAGTAGGTAAAGTGGCTTATTCCCTTTGATCAATTGCAGTGTATTTTTCATTGACTTTCTTATCATTAAGCATATTTTTTTCTTTCTTAAGCAGCAATCAGTCATTTCCTTAAGCTGTTATCTCACCCAGTAATAGTATCATTGTCCACAGGGTAGAAAAATTAGCTTTTTTATTCTAATTTTTTATTTCCATTTTGAAGGTAAAACACTTTAAATGGGTATCATCTGACCCTTTGAAACATGAGTCCTCCTGAGGTTCTCAGTTTGTCCTGTGTGGTGGTTGGTGGCCCAGTCCCAGACTGAGCACTTTCCAGCGAGGTTCAAAGGCTTGTGTTTGCACTGGTTGGGCGCCTTGATTTTTGGTACCAATAAGACTTGGAAGGTACCACTTTTCAAAGCATCCTGGTTAAAAGAAATTCTGGCATACTTTTTTTTTGCCTTATACTTCTCATTGAAAATGGAAAAGTTGTTTTCAAAGAAGGGTTAGATGAATAGGAAAAGAAAACAATAGTTCTTCCTTTTTGCTGTCCTGTCTCTGCTGTCATGGAACTGGGATGATCTGATACAGATGCAGAGGTAAAGGTAAGCCAGCAGATCGATGCTGCAGTTTAAGGAATAAGGAGGGAAAACATCGTAGGCATTTACTGCTTAATTCAACCTTAAGTTCTGTTGATTATGAAAAAATATAGTCAGGCCAATGAGCCCATTTCCATTTCCCCAGTGGCAAAGCAAAAGGAATTTTAAGTATTTTAATAGTTAATTTTTAATTGAGTGAATGAATCTTTTAAATGAATACAACATATTTACAAATGTGTCACTCACAGCCTCCTGGGCTGTTAGCCTACCTGTCGTCTTTCCTTCTTTCTTCCATCCCTCTCTCCCTTCTCTCTTATTACCTTCCACCCCCATTCCTTCTCTCCCATCACTTTCTTATATAAACTCTTATTGAGGATCCATAGCTGTCCTGGTAGGGCCTTGGGATACAAAGAATAAAAGGCCTGGCACCTGCCATCAAGGAGCTTATGGCTGACAGATTTGCAAACAGTTAAAATACTGTGTGATAGTTGATAAAATGCAGGTATGTGCAAAATGCAATGGGGATATAGTGGCATGCCAGTGAGTCAGGAATTTAAAGGATAAATTTAAATTTACTTGCAAGCTGACTGAGTTAGGGATGAGGACACATTTCAGCAAAGGAGGTAACATGTGGGAATGGAAGTCTACTTGGGTGGATTGTCTTTCTTTTGTAAAGAAAAGTCTATGTGATAACCCAAATAATGAAACTACTACTCATCACAGATGCTCTATAAGCTTCAAAGATGAATTTTATGCCTTAATTATTTCCATGTCCCAAGTGCCTTTATCACATGCGATTTGATATAGTTTCTGACTTACAGGGGACCATGCTTTCCTCATCCTCTCCCTGTGTCCCAGGACCAGAAACCAACCCACAAGAACCAAGTGTGCTGTATTTTAGTGGGTCCTAAAGGGTTCCCGAGAGCCTCTTGGAGTATTTAACAAAATCTGATTTTTATAAGTTTAAAAGGATTCCTTAATTGCATGTTTAGCAATAGACATTTTTATGACCCTAAAAATTGTTAACATGTTCCGACCAAGTTGCAAATGGGAATGTTTAAATTTTTTACAATTTAGTGAATATTTTTATAATAAGTATATAACAATAAGATGTGTCTTATATTTAAAAAAACAAAGTAACATAAGAAAACCTCTCTCACTGGTTTTAGAGCCAAAAGGATCTTGTCAATTTACAGATCTGTTTTCTCTTATAAGATGTTTTCCAAACAGTTTTCTTTTTCTTTTCTCTGCACCGCTAGCCTACATTCCTACTCCCATCTACTTCGGAGCGGTCATCGACACCACGTGCATGCTCTGGCAGCAGGAGTGTGGGGTGCAAGGCTCCTGCTGGGAGTACAATGTGACATCACTTCGTTTTGTCTATTTTGGTTTGGCGGCTGGCCTCAAATTTGTTGGCTTTATTTTTATTTTTCTGGCTTGGTATTCCATTAAATACAAGGAAGACGAACTGCAGAGGCAGAGGTGGAGAGAATTCCCTCTGAGCACCGTGAGCGAGATGGTGGGTCAAACCAGCAATGCCGATAGGTACACCCGGACTCGGTCCTGCCCAGCTTTCAGCAGCCACGGAGAGTTCCAGGAAGAGGTGGGCCTGCAAAAAGGGATCCACTACACAGCACAGACCTATCCGGGGCCCTTCCCAGAAGCAATAAGTTCCTCCCTGGACCCAGGGCTGGAAGAAAGCTCTGCTGCCGTATAGCCTTCCTCGTGAAGCTTGTAAACGGGAGACTTTAGTTTTGTTGGTTGAGTTGAATATGGCGATGAGAAACACCCGTGCCTTCTTTTCTTTCTTTTTTTAACCTCGAAAGATACAGTCCTCAAACCAACAAAACTCAGTATACACAGCCACTTTTGGTGGAGGGCTGGATACCTCAACAAGACTGAGCGCCTTCCCCCACCCCGCTTCTCTCCAAGAAGGAATTGTTTAGATAGATTTGTTACCATTTCCGCAGTGTTAATTTAATGCTCGTGCTCCAGTCTGGTACAAGGCTGAGGTACGTGGTTAACAAAATCATGGGAGTTGAAATGGCGGTATGTATCATTAGCATACACTTCAAATGAAGGTGAGCTTGACCATGACTTTACATTTACAGTTTTTAAGATGTGAACACCTACTGTGAGTTCAGCTACAAAGCACAAATAAATTCGCCTCAACTATGCAATTTGATTGGGCAAATTTAAGTGCAGCATGTTACTTTTGCTTTCAGAGACTAAAGCAGATGTTTTTGAAAAGAGGAATCTAAACTTTCCCTAACGTACTGTTAATAGCATTTTAAGCCATAGCGGACTTGTAAGTCAGGTCGAATTTTTCAAATGCTTCAGAGGAACCATATGACTAATGTGTTAAAAAGGACAGCTACTTCATTTCAAAAGACACATTCTCTTTTAGTCTGTCAGCCCCATCATAAGATAGTTAAAGAGGCTGCTGAATCCTAAATCTGATAGCTTGAATATAAACTCTAGTATTCTTTCCGAAGGGGCTTTAAAGCTAGAGTGCTGAACAGTATGGCTAGAATTGTAATTTGAGATGCATAATAAGAAAGAAACGATGGCTTTCTCATCCAAAGAAAATTGCTGTAGAAATTCTTGTAGCTTTTAAGGGCCCACACAAGGGTAATTAAGAATTGTAAACTTGATACTCAACATAGTTGGGAAAAAGATTCCACAGAAGACTGAGACCCACCTGATCAGCTGTGCTTACATATATCTGGAAGCACTAGCAAATCTGTATGTTATCTTTTTTATGTACAGAAAACTGCTGTGGTTGCTCTGGAAATTGAGTAATTAAATCCTAAGTAGTTATTGAAGATTATTTAAAATAAACTGGTTTGTTACACTGAATCCTACTTTAGAATTAGAGTTAGAATCATTTTACACCTCTCTTTAATTCCTTCCCACTGTAACTTCCTTGAAGCGATTTTTCTGTTCCTAAATGTACTTTGGGTTCACTATCCATCATCCTTTTCAGTACCTCCCAGCACATCACTTTGATTTAGGTGCCATCCGGAATGCTTTCTCTGTGGCCCTCAGGGTAGATGCTCCTGACAGCCCTACAGACTGACTGATAGCAGCTTAACTTGTGGGATGTGGCTGCTCAGAAAAAGAATCATGACAAATCAGATTCAGGAGGTAAAGAGGAGTATTCAAATACCAGTGTAATTGTGAACTGAGTCTGCTGAGGAGCCTATCTTATATAGGGCTAATTTGGGAGGTGGTTCCCTTGGCTGGTTTACACTCTTCCACGGAGGGGATGTGATTGACAGAACCCGCTGACAGATGGATTGACAAGGCTTCTTGTTCTCCATCCTTGGTGGCACTGGTGGAGTGTGTGGATGTTCTTGGGTACAATGTTGTTTCCCCCTCTACTAGGAATGGCATTGGTCAAATGGTTCTCTTGGTTGGGTACAGTTGGTGCAGAGGGTTATCACTATTAGACTCAATAATGTCTGCATTGGGTAGAGCCAGTGGTCTCAGGTGACAAGGACTTCCCTTTGCGAAGTCTTGTTTGGCTAAGTCATAATACTAAACACTGCTGCCTATAATAACCCTGTCAAACTTTGGTCAATGTGGTATGTATTGAAGGTCTTCAGAGAATATTGCTGATTAACTTAATATCCCCAATGGAGCCCTGAGGTTCCCTTTACTCCTCTATGGGACATCTTTAATCTTTTAGGAGAGAAAGTTTCCTTTTTTGTTGGAGCTTTGGGGAGAGGTTGTGTTTTCTTAATTTTCCTCTGATAATTAAGAAACTGCCTTGAGATAATTTTGGTGGGATTGGCACTTTTTTTTTGGTAGCTAATATTGTGTGTTTCAACACTCAGAATTTCTCTCTTCCGAGTGGTACATTTTGAAAAGGATTCCAGGACAGACATGACGACCTTAGCAAGTATAGTTGGAAAGCTCTCCTTTCGCCGTCCTGACATCACCTACTTCAGCACCAGTTGTACGTCAGGCACCATTTTACCCAATTACCATCTGCCACTCTATGAAATCCTTTGGGTTGATTATGTTGGAATTCAATGAATTGGTCTGAATTGTGCTCCACAATATGAATATCTTACTTCTTCAAGTATCTGATACTTATAAATAGCAAGTGTATCATTAGTGTGTTGTTGGAGAATGTAGACTAAGTAGTAAAAATCACGGGGACTGAAGTTTTGGAGTATGTATCAATCAAGAGTTGTCCCCAAATGCTTTGAGCTCTGGTAGCATCATTGGCATATTACGTAGTCAACCATTTTATAGATGACACCATTTAATGTATATATGAGATTCTTATATACTTGTTCATAATTAGTCATGCTACTTATAGTCACAGCTCTTATTATAAGTCTCATTGCCATTCTCCATAAGCTTAAGCTTCTAATTACTTGTTTTGGGGAAAGGTCATCTTTTTCTTGTATAAACTCTGTAGTTGAATGTATTCCTTGGCTTATATATTCAAATATACTATCCTTGAGTCTAGTCTATTAATTTAGAAACTCTCAGGGGGTGGGGTGGGTAGGTGAAGCACATTGTTTCAGTTATCTTCATTAGCATGCAATCTTTACTTTTGTAGGTGAATTTAATTCTTGAAAAGAGCCAAACATCATCTGGAACTAAGGTGGGTGAAGAAAGGCTCAGAAAAGAAGCAAATTGACATTCGTTGAGTGTTGATTATTTGCAGAGCATTTTGTCAAGCACTTAACATACACTATTCATTTTAATTCCCTTAATAAGTTTGTAAGATAACTATTCTTTTTAAAAAAATCATGAAAACAGGTTCAGAGAGGTAAAGTGACTTGTTTAGGAGTGTCCAGCATGGCTGAGTCAGGGCCTAGACACAGACTTCTCTGTCCCATTGCTCACTTCTTACCCTACATGGTGTGTACAGTAGTATTGGTTAACAAAGGCAAGTTGTGACTATAATATAGTAAGACAAAACATTCTTTAATGTGTTACTGTTTCTGAAGAGTAGAGAAGTTATTTCTTTGTGTAAAATAGAGAAAAAATCTGTTAAGAACATCAAAATTTTATGTTTAGATTTTCAAGGTAAATTTACATTTATTTAGCAAAGAGTTACATTAAAATTGTTTTTCATAACATACCTCAAGTATTTATTTACAGTTCACATTTAAAATAGAACAAACCCAAATTCCCTGTTAACATTGAGTCTCAGCATTTTTAAAATGAAATATTATGAAGAAAGGTGGCTCAGTTTTATTAAATCTGAGCTCTAGGGATTTTAGGTATATGCTTTCTCTTCTTTCCCTCCTTCCGAATGTTAACATTTCCATTAGTTTTCTGGTGAATATGGGTTTTAAGTTTCCTAATAAAAGTTTTGAATGAACATATACCAACTGTTACATGTTAAATCAATGTATACAAAATGTTGTATGTTATATACCAAACCACTGACCCAGTTGTTACCTTTAGTAGCTGCAGCAACAAGCTGGAGTGCACAGTGGGAAAAGTTAGCCATGAGGGGAGGGAATTACCTGGGGAAGGAAATGGCAGTCACATATTTTCACCAACCACCAAGAAAATTCTTCCTCAGTCTGCGATTCCAGAGTTCATTCTTTGGTGAACTTGGAGCCAGAAAGTTTCTTTTTGGAACCTTTTTTGTATCAACCATAGGTACACCAAAGAGAAGCTTCAGAGTTTGAATGGACCTGAAGAATTACTGAAAGTCCTCTAGTGTGCCCAGGAGCCCAGGGTGGTAGCCAATTATACTTTGCAATTTTTGTGTGAACTTAAAACATCCTAAATGACACAGATGTGAATGCAACTATTGACGTATAGGTGCATACTGGGTATTCTAAGTAGCAGATAGATATCCAAATACTGTATAATCCCACAATTGCCTAGACTGCAGGTCTGCTAATTCTCTGTTATACAGACCAGTAGGTAGCCTTTACTTGTATTTGCATTTCCTCTGTCTTAGTATGCAAGGAGTGCCACAGCTGGCGGGCAGAGTTAGTGGCAGTTTATCTTTCCTGCCTTATTTTCCTTATCTTCTAGGATGCTGCTGGCTGTATCTGTCCCAGACTTCTTGATTCACTGGAATCAGATCTGTGTATGTTTAAAGAGGTTATTTTAAGCACTTCATTTTTATTCAGCCCAGGAAGGGTCAAATATGAGGAAAACCCTCCCTGGGTATTTGCTTTTGCAACATAAAAAAAGAAAATGCCTCGGTGCTAAAAGTATTTGATGATGCATGCTCACTACACAGATGCACTGAATTCACAGTTATTCTGATAAGGCACTGCACATGCTTTGCTCTTGGCAATATGAAGAACTTCCCAGAAAATAAGCACTCATTACTCTCATTACTACAGTTAATCCACGAATTTTACGCTGCAAATAAATGAAGAGTGTAAGGGGGAATACTTTTCTCTATGGAAAACTCAGCACTTTTGATATTTATTTTAGCAAGAATGATCAGATGCTAAAAATAACTTCAGAGATAGGGGGAAAATATTTCAAATAATCTTTTCTTATTTCTTCTCCAAAAAACTTTCACCCATGTAAGGTGTTTTTAATACTAGAATTTTGAAGGTGTCTTTTTCTGATATTCTAGTAATACATGTTAAAATTGATGGAGAAGATATTATTATAAACTAAAGTAATTGCAGGGACATGTTAAACCAAAAGGGTGAACAAAAGTTGTTTGAAGTGTGTATCTACGGATGGAAAATATGAATAATCGGTAAGACTTTATAGTGGGCATTTTTCTTGAAATACATACCTCTACCCAAAACCCCAAATGTTAATGTTTATTTAGAAGCATGAAACAGACAGTTCAGCCCCTAACTCTTTAGTTAAAGGAGCTGTAATTCTGTGTCAAATAAACTGGCATTAGGATCCTAGTGGAGTGGGTGTTCAGTGTGTGTGTGTGTGTGTGTGTGTGTAGAGGTGCTTGTGATGAAAGGCTGTTTTGAGTTGTTGCCTAAAGAAGTTTGATTTTTGTGATTTTTAAAATGAGTTATTTATTTGGAAACCTCTTAGGGTAATTTAAAAGATGTATAATTTCCTTGTGTTTAATGAAATCTATTGTTAATATACTAATAAACCTTGTTTTAAAACATCTTGAATACTCGATCATTGAAAATCGAGAAAAAGAAAAAAAAAGAATAAAGTATGTTGGACTGAAATTAGTTTGTCTTGGAGGTCTCTTCTGACAGAAGCAGAGTTTTCTAAGTACGCTGCCATCTAAAACAGGGTGAGAGGCTGAAGAAAAAGTAAGGAGCCTTAGAGATAACAGCACGACTCATGGACTGAAGGAAAAAGTAGTTGTTTTTAGAACCCCACCTTGAGCACTCTATGGGTGGAAAGCAGGGCCATTGATTTCCATTTATCACTCTGTCACCCCCCTGTTCAGCTAAACTAAAGGGTCACAGTGGCCCAATATGCACAAGGCACTAGGGGCAGTAGTGTGTGTGTGTGTCTGTGCTGACTTGTGGGTGAACACTTACTCTTCCCAGTGCATTCATCAGGGAGCCATTTACACAAAAAGCGAATAGTTCCCACTGCCCATATCTACCATCTTCTCATCAGTTATGTGTGCAATGCGGGCAAAAGGATTTCCCTTGACTCTTTTAACTATCCCACACTTTCAAGGGAGAGACAGAGCCATTCTGGACATTGGGCTCTTTGAAATAGACACGAGAAAAGTTCCTGTGTAAGAAATGAGAGAAGAAGGGTTATGCATGTGGCCACTCATCTTCCTTGCTTGAGCTCCAGACTTGGTACAACCTCAGTGTTTTAAAAGCTGTTAAAAAGCATCCAGTTCCTTCCTTCTTTTTAAAATTGCCAGCTGGGCAAAGATGACCTCGGCAGCTTTGGTGTTTAAGAGCCAAAAACATTTTTAATTGCATAAAGGCATTGGAAAGCAAGGAAGGAGATCGATGTTTGGCGCTCGCTTTTGAATTTAAACGTCAAAGTTTGAGGCAGTTCCAACTCATAATACCGTTATCAATCAGTAGAATGCTAAAACCGTTCTTTGGGCTTCTGGTTAAGATCATAAGCACTGAAGAAGGGAGCCTGCCATGGATCAAGCTGTTCTTGATGCATTATTGTCAGAGTGGGAGTGGCTGCTTTAGAGATCTATGCAAGAGGTAGCTGGCCCGGTCCCAGGGCTCCGGCACGGATGGCTTTAGTTGCACTAGAGTGACATCTAGTGGACATTATGGAAAACACATGCTTTACTAATCTTGGTCCCTGGACTTAAGTTGTGTGGGGCTCTTTAGTGACCCGATTCGTATTTCTTATCAGCTCTAAAGCAATATCGGAACAATAAGCAGTTAAGAATTTTTTTTTTAGAAGGTCAGCATGTTTAGGTACATTTGGCAGGCGGTGGGAGTATTAACTATTCATTCCCTCTCTCTTAACCAAAAAACACTGCAGATGCTGGTGATCATAGGATTTTTATTTTTCTCTTTTAAAGAAGGCTGGGAGGAGCCTCAGACCATTATCTAGTTCGGGTATGGCCACTGGGTTTTTGTCTTGCATGCCAATTCCAGTTCAGCCGTGTTGATGGTAGCTGGCTTATTGAGTAGGATGTCACAGGCACCTGTGCTTGGTGTAATGGAAAGTGCCCTGGTTCATTAGCTGTGTGTGGGCAGAGAGAGCGCAGGTACTATTTATTTGCCACCCTTGATTCAAACGTCTTGTTTTACAGTCGGGAAAGCTGCGTTAGAGAGGGTATGTGACTTTTCTGAGCTCATGGAGATAGTACAAATTCATTTCATGTCCATTGCTCCTGCCACTACTTTTTGCCAAATGGGACCCCACTATGGCCTCTCTGCTCCCTAATCTTGGGCAGGGGGCAGTGTGTGCACGTGTGTATGCATGTGTGTGTAAGTGGAGAAATGGGGAGGGGTGACTCTAAGTGCTGTTGAATCTCTTCTTCCTGTAAATATGTGGAGAACGGACAGAAGTTCTCTCTCCCCTTCTGGGCAAGCAGCCTCCTCACAGGTCAAATGAGGCCAGTCAGCCAGCCAGTCTCAAAGGGCCCCTTAACATCTGAAATAGTCTCTCTTGTGCCCTTCGCACACAGTAGGAACTCCATAGTTACTGAGCTAAAAAGGCATTTTCTCCAGGATAGCAGCATTTGGTCTACTCACGTTTTGTAGGAAAGGAACACAGAGGAAGGCACAGTGATATCCCTTTGGACACTATGACCTTGGACTCTACTTTGATGAAACCTAAGTGTTATGGACTGAATGGTGCCCCTCAAAATTCATGTATTAAAGCCCTAATTCTCAGTGTGACTATATCTGGAGAACCTGCTTTTAAAGAGAATTTTAAGGTTAAATGAGGTCATAAGGGAGGGCCCTAATCTGACATGGCTGGTGCCCTTAGAAGAAGATATGTCAGGGACTCACATGCACAGACACAGAGGCCACAGAGAAGGTGGCCGTCTGCAAACCAAGGAGAGAGACCTCAGGAGAAATCAAACCTGGTGGCACCTTGGTCTTGGGCTTCCAGTCTCCAGAACTGGGAGAAAATTTTTGTTTAACCACCTAGGTTTTTGTTATGGCAGCTTAAGGAAACTAATACAGATGCTTCCCTCACTTATTTGGATTGAATTGGCAGATCTCAAAGTTTTCTGCTTTATTTCTTCTTTATTAACAAACTTCTGATTTCTGGACATTTCATAGATTTTTAGCCCCTCTACCTGAAGGGAAGAAAGCTTCTCAGGAGATCTGGAGCAGAGGAAGTGTATGAAATTTGTCAATCAGAAAACGAGGTCTTGAGGTTGGTTAGATCTTGACTAAAGCACATATAGTCCCCAAGAACCCAAACTGGCTTTGGTGGATCTATCCTATTGCTATTGAAAAACTCCATTTGTGCTACCTAGGACCAGCTACATAATTTGTGGGTCCAGAGAAAAATGAAAATGCTGGGTCCCTTGACAAAAAATGATTAAGAGATTTCAAGATGGTAACAGTAGAGAATTAAACGACTCCCTGGCTTTATGCAACTCCCAGCTTGCACGCCCAGGAAGCTGCTCAGGTGCTGTCTTTGCCATGTCCTCCCTGACAGCAATGAGGCAAAGCCATGCTGAAATCATAATCTGGAATGTTCTATAACACACTGACTTTGGGTCAGTTTTACAAACATGGCTAATACTTAATCATGTAAATTGAGACCAGGACTCAATTTTACTTACAAGGAATGGGTACACTACAAAAAGTTGGTTAAGTTCATTTTTCTGAAACAGGTAAAGTTTAAACACTTTTTATTTCAAGAAATATTGCTTCTAGACTTTCCTGAAGCCAGAGTTGTTCTATAAAAGTATTACAGAATATTACACAAGATTATAAAAACACAATATGCTTCCTAATAACTTGAAACTTTTTACAAAGTACATCATCATTCATGACCATAAATATGTTTCTTCTGTCATTCAGCTGGTGACACACACATCTGATAAAGGGCTACTTATTTTTAACATATATACAGTCTATGATAAAGACATAAAGTTATCAAAGATTAAACTATAACATATTAAATTTTCTTTAAGAGTTTACCTTAAACACTTAAAGAAAACATAATTTACCTACATGAGAGTTATCTAAAAATAAAAATGTCACTGGTTAAGCTAAAAAAAAAACAAACCTTCTTGGGAAGTTGACTTGGGTACTGATAATGCTCAATGAGGTAATCATTTTGCTGGTATTTAAAAATTGAATACACAATAAGAATATTTTCAGGAACACAGAATTTCAAAAGCGGTTTTGAACTAGCCTTTAAAAACATCAGAGCTTGGTGAAGGCCTTAAAAATAATCATAGAACACATATGGGGTGCTTAAATTATGAAACATTCACAAGTTTGTTTTATTAAAAAAATACCCTATATAAATTCAAAATGAAACGTATTTTTTTTTTCAACACTTGAGCCTATTAGCCAGGCCAAGACCACAAAACAAAATGAAAAAGAAAAAAAATGTCCTCAGTCTTTTTATCCTGTTGAGAAAATAATAAAAATTTAGCAATCTTATGCATATGAAGAACACTTTGAGGCTAGGCACAGAGAGAGCAGGCCATCTTTGTTTAATTAATTAATTAATTTTTACTGCCAACACTATTAGCCATGCCTTTCTGCTAATCAATTTTAGCAAGTCAATGTAAAACACATGCAATGTTTTCTGGCAAAAGTGTATGCTGAACAATACGTGATTCATACTGTGTGTCATCCTTGGGGGCCTATTTTACTTTGTCACACTGAGAGCAAGCAGTGAGACCATGACAAGTTTGTAAAAAAAAACAAAAGAGAGACTAACCAAATAGACATGGCATTCCAATCTCAAAGTGCAAAATCACTGAACTAAAAAACAATGGCACTGAAAAATTCCAGTGGTTAAAAAGGAATCAAAACCACATTATGTAGGCAGTGGAAAGCATGCTGAACGATTCACTGAGGATGTCAAGTTTTACAGACTCAGAAAGGCACAACTGTAGCCATCTTGATTGGGTAACATTTGTCAATGCACTTTCCTACAGTTTTCAAAAGATAATACTGTTTTAGTAGCCCCTAAAACAAATGAAAAAAACCCCTGTAAATCAACCTCTCTACTTTCGACATACAGTGAATTACAACACAGTCCCTGGGTGCCTACTGCTCACATGTGCACTCACGTCTACATTAACTTCTGCACATAGGTGCCTAGGGTATTTCGGAATGTTGGTTTTCATGATTGCCTTTATTAGTTTACTAATAAAAAGTTAAAAAAAAATACTGTGTTTGGGGGAAGGTAACAATTCCATCTAATCGGAGAAGAGTGGGAAGGGGGTGCTGCCTTCTGGACTTGGTAAGCTCCCCTTCCTGAGATTCTTCTCCACCTTGTTCAATATCCTTTCCATGCTGCTGGAGTTCACAGGCTGCCCCACGGCGGACACACCGATCGTCTGATGACTAGCAGCAACATCAGAATGCACAGGAAGGTAGAGCCGACCTTCAAAAACATCTTCCCTTGGGCCACCGTCCTGGGGAAGTTCTTTCTGATGCTCGCTGAGGGGCTGCAGCCAGGGGCTGGGCTGGAGTGCCAGCTCCGTCATACCATTGCCACTGAAATCAACTTCAAGATGATTTATCTCTTCATGCGCCATCCAATTTTCAGTTTTATGATTTCTCCAGTGTTCAGCATTCAAACGACTAACTTCTGGAATGTCATTATTCCATTCAAGTTTACTTTCTGGACCGAATGTTGGTCGGTTCAAAGGCAGGCCTCGAAGGTCAGCTGGCAATGTCAAATGAGGTGCTCCCCCAAGCATACGACCCCGGTCTTCATCTGGCTCAGCGGAGGCCACCTCCACTGGCACAAACAGCTCAGCAGATACAGCCAGGAGCCCATCACCTGGAGCAGCTGTGGTCTTATTTCTTGTACTTTGCTCATGGTGACTGTTCAGCAGTGCAAAAACTCTATCTACATCCTTCAAGTAATTAGTCCAGTCAACCAGACTAAGTCTATAGTTCTGTCTGTACTCATAGATGCTTTCATTCACTCTGTATAAATCCTCCAGGCCTTGCCAGTTGACATCTGCAGTGAGACTTGGCAAATTAGCCTTCCCATCCTTCCCATAACTGTCCTCTGTGAAAAGAGAAACGAAGGTGGATCATTAGTGGAGAAAATATTTCCTACTTATTGGATGAACAACTTGCATTGTTTTTTACAGAGAACATCAATTTGAAATGTAACGGTAAGTAGTATTTTCCTCTAGTAATTTGCTATCAAGGAGTGGCCTTAGGTTACAAAAGTGATGGGACAATAACCAAAAATTGGACAGAGGATCAAATGAGTGAAAACTTCTATGACAAGGCATGGTTTATGCTGGAAATGAACTGTACTAGCAGTCAGGGGGCTTATGGCTTATGTGTTACTCCTGGTTCTATTCAAGTCAGCAGGAGAAGCATGTGAGTGAATCTCACTGAGTGTTATGTTAGTCCCTCACCTGTGAAATGTGGGAATAATTGTGTGATAAAACCTTTACTATTTGTAGGGTTGCTTGGTGAATGATGGATTTGAAAGTATTTTAATGTACTAGGCAACACTTGGTAAGATATTTTTATTTTACGACTCTCTGGTACTCAGTATAAAAATAAACTTGAATGCAATTAAACTCTTCAAAACAAATGCTTGGATCTATTTCTTTGTTTCTTCTTCCCCCTAAAGTTTCTATGTCCTACATAAATCAATCATTGAGTGTTCTTCACAGTATGCAAAGAATGGAACCATCTTTCTCTTTCTCAGATCTTTCTACATCACCAAGATGACCACAGTCCTGCAGAACACAGTATCTTTTCTCTAGTTGTGCACAAGTGCCATTTAGAAAAAGGTGGCCTAGGTTAATATAATGAACTATCCACAAGTAATACAGGCCAGCAGGAAGAATAAGTAAATCTATACAAAACCCACACTTCTAGAACTAGATGATAGAAAATCACATAATCTTCAAATCACCTGTAACTAAAAAAAGTTAGTACCAAGTCACAGCAGAGCTGTAAGCCACACTTTGGGCACAAGCCCTGAGAAAACAGTATAGATGAGAGAAGAAGGAAGTGAGGATAGAGACAAGGATTGAATCGAAGCCATTGCCAGAAAGACTGCCACCCTGAAGTATAAAATACTGTAAAGAGTCCTGGCAAATCACAGCAGTGACAATAAGGAAGACACTTAGGAGTGTGGCTGAATCAAGGTGGCAGTCTTTGAAAGGCATTGTTTTAGGGAGAAAAGGATGCAAAGGAAGGGAGAAACATCTTCTGGAAACTAGGTGGTAAAGGAAAAAGGAAGCACAGGGGGGAAATTTCAGATCCTGTAAGAAAGAGAGAAAGAAAAAAATCAGAGGACACACAACCTCTCCCACTAACACCCCCAAATAATAATAAAATAAAAATTGAAAAATTGAAAAGATCTTCTTAAACTAGGACTCTTGTAAATACTCTCAATCTGAAATTAATAAAAGCAGTATAGGTCTATACATTATTATATAAGAAAATAGAAAATAAGAATAAAAAAATTTTATTTTATGAGAACGACCCTCCAAAAAAACACCATAAAGTGAAGAAAACCACAACCCAACAATGCCAAGTAAATTAAATGTTCTCAATCAAGCATCGAGGACATGAAACCACCTTAAACCAGAAATGGAGGTATGAACCAAGGGTCTTATATCCAGCCAACCTCTCCTTCAAGTATCAAGACCATAGAGAAACGGTTTTAAAAGTGTAGAGTTAAGGGAATACTGTACACATCAGCTCTTCTTGAATAGTCTTCCAGAGGGTGAGTTTCTTTTAACCAAAAATCACTAGGGAAACAGCAAAAGGAGTGATGGTAAGCACTGAATATATATATATACCAGATCTATGAGTAAATCAAAGATAGGGGAAGAGTAAAACTATCATCTCTATCTATCTATCTATCTATCTATCTATCTATCTATCTATCTATCTATCTATCTACCTATCTATCTATCATCTATCTATCTATCTATCTATCTATCTATCTATCTATCTATCATCTATTTATCTATCTACCTATCATCTATCACCTATATCTCTATATTTACATTCTATATGACAAAGTGGGAATAATACAACTAAATATGGGAGGAAAAATAGAAAAGCTGACAGAGAATAAGCTAATGAGAGTATAGTTCAAACAATAGTTGTGAGTCAAAGAACACCATTAAAAAACTGAACCAATGAAACAGTAAGAGATTAAATAAGAAAAGCAAAAAGGGGTATTAAAAATATGTAAGTTCAAAGGCAACCAATAAGACAAAAATATAAATTTTACTAAGTTCCAAAGGGATAAAACAGGGCAACCATCTTTATAAGGAAACTTACAAAGTGATTTATAAATCAAAAACTTATAAAATCATTTATAAAAGGATGCAATGAGAAATATACAGAAACATAGTAATAGGAAGTAATCCTAAACAGGCCAAATGGACTAAAAATAAGTAAGAATAGAGGGGACCTAAATACATAATCAGGTAGTTCTCATGGATATACATTTAGCAATATATTCTGAAAACAGAGGTTGCACCTTCTCAAACATACATAGAATTTCACATAACTTGAATGCATATTAGGTCACAAATAATGCATCAGTGTGTTGCATAGAATAGAAATATTATAAACACTAGAACTAAAGTTAGAAATTAATTTATAAATAAATAAAATGAGATATTAATAAAATTAGAAACTAAAAATTAATGAAATTAGAAATTAATAAAATTAAAACAAGAAGGCCCTTTCACCTGGAAATTGACAACCCTTCTATCAAACATCATCTGGACAAGAAGGGAAACAAGCCTAAAAGTAAGAAATTTCTTAAAAATACTGATAATGAAACAGTATTATTAGAGCTTATGGAGTATAAAGCATCATTTTTATTCATCATTTTGAACATCATACACTTGAAAGCTTTGTTCACAAAAATAAGTGAATTGAATCCAAGACTCAAAAAACTGGAGAAGTACAATATAAATAAAAGGAGAACAAAATGAAGGAAATAATAAAGGTAAAGCCAGAAATTAATGAGGTAGAGCACAGAAAAATGGTATCTAATTAATAAATCAAAATCCTGATTCTTTAAAATAAAAGTATCAAAATAGGCGATCACTAGTTTACTTAAAGGGAGAAATTTCAAATTACACAAAATAGAAACTGACAAGGGAGAAATAATTGTTAAAATATACAAAAGTAAAAACACAAGGGAATACTCTGCAGACCTCAAAGTAAATTGGAAAACTTAAGACAAAACAGGTAATTGCCCAGGAAAATACAGTTTACTGAAATTGACCCAATAGAGAGAGAAAGCTTAAATGAAAACATTTCCTAAGAAGAAAAGAAAGGTTATTAAGAACTACTCTTCAAAGATGCACCAGGTCCACATGGGTTCACAGGGTTTTGAGAATCCCAATGCTATATAAACTGTTCCAGAGCATAGAAAATCAAATAATACTCCCAAACTCTTTTCATGAAGCAAATGTAATACTGTTAGCTACAGCTGGCAGAATAGTGGCCCTACCCCGAAAGATGTCCACATCCTAATCCCAAGAAACCATAGGTATGTTAACTTCCCTGGCACAAGGGACTCTGAAAATGTGATTTAAATTATGCTGACATAGGGAGATTATCCTCGAGTATCCAGATGGGGCCAATGTAGTCACAAAGGTCCTTATTAGGAAAAGGGAGGCAGGAGGGTCAGAGAAGACGTCAGGGGAGGTCACACACACACAGATATGGGAGGATCCTACACTGCTTCCTCTAAAGATGAGGGTAGGGGCCACCAACGAGAGCTCAGGCAGCCTTGGGAAGCTGGAAAAGGCAAGGAAAGGGATTCTTGCCTAGGGCTCCCTGGAGGAACGCAGCCTGCTGACACCTTGATTTTAGCTCATTTTGACTTCTGATCACTACAAATAAAAGAGAATAAATTTGTGTTTTTTTTAAAGCACTGTGATAGTTTGTTACAGCAGCAACAGGAAATGAATGTGGTACTAAGATGATAGCACGAGCACAAAATTACAGATACTATTTATCAATATGATGCAAGAATCCTAAGTAAGATATTAGTAAAGAGAAATCAATATCATATTAGGAAAATAATACATGATGACCTAGTAGAATTTATTCCAGGAATGAAGGGTTGGTTCATTCTTAGCAAATCTATTAATATGACATATCACATTGGCAGATCTAAAGAGTAAAATTAATTGAGCATCTCCATCGATGCTGAAAAAAGCTCCTGACAAATTCAACACTCATTAGTGATTAACTCATCCCCCCCAAAAATAAAAGAACTGATGGCTATTTCCTTAATATGATAAAAATGTATATAGCTTAGTTCTAAAGCCTGCCTCTCACTTACTGGGGAAATCCTAAAAGCATTTTTACTAAGATCGGGTACAAGTAACATTGTGCCAGAAGTATTAGTTCAGTCAATTGGAAATGAGAAATAGCGATACAAAGTAGAAAACAAGCAAAGCTATTTCTATTTGCAAATATATGACAGTATACCTGGAAAACCCAAGAGAATCAATGACAAAATTAATTCAGAAAATAAAAATGATTTTAAAAGATAGCAGGACATAAAATTATTATATAGAAAGCAATAGCCCTCATATACACACACAATAATCAGGTAGAGGTTTTAATGATGGAGGAAAACCCCATACAATAATAATAAAGAAAATAAAGTACTTAGGAATAACCTCCCAAATGTACAAAATCTGTGAGAACACTTTCAAAAGCTCCTGAAAAACCCAGAAGTATACTTGACCAATGAAAAGTATCCTTTGTTCTTGCATGAAGATTGAGTATCACAAAGATATCATATCTTCCTGATAATTCTTTCAAAAACCAGATAGAAAAACAGGCAGAGGTTACAACCAGATATTCTACAAAAATAAACCAAATGGCCTTTAAAGTTCATAATCTTATGAAATTTATTTATTTTCAAAACTTTACTAATAAGCACAATACAAATGAAAACTACAGTGAGATATTCTCATTCTATTGAAAAAAATAAAAAAGCTTGACAGTGTTGAAAGCAGACACTCATATGAAAGGGAATTTGGCAATATTTAATATATCCATTTCTGCATTTACCTGTTGGCCCAGTAATTCCACAACTAGAAACTTACTCTGAAGATATCCTCAACAACAAGAAAGAATGTTCACAAGGCTCTTTATTGCAGCACTATTTGTAATCGCAAAATATGAGACCAACTGAAATGCCCATACATAAAAGAGTGGTTGAATAAATTATGGTACCTTTATGCAGTGGAGACCAGGAAGTGGTGAAAAAAATGGGAAGATCTCTGTGAACTGATGGAGAGGATATATTTTAAAATGAAAAGAATATTTTAAGTGAAAAAACAACCAAGTGTAATACCATATATATAGTCTACTACCGTTTGTGTAAAAAAAGAAGAGAAATAAATATACAGCATCTGCTTACTATTTCAACAAGAACACAGGAAGATAAAACAGAAAATGATGAGACTGGTTATCTACAGTGCCTGCGTGGGAAGAGACGGTGGGAAGGAGTAACATTTCTCAGGATATGCTTTTTGCAGTTTTGGCTTTTGGAACTATGTTGATGTTTTACTTACTAAAGAACAAGTTACCAAGGAAAAAAGAGAACCTAAAATGGGATACAAACAGAAATAAACAAAGCTTAATCTATTTCAAATGAATAACACAACCACAATAAAGCAGGGAGTAACACTGAATAAGCCCAAGTTACTTTGAACACAGTATTGTATTGTTTTCTCATTCTAAAGACAGAAGGAACTGAAAAATATATTGGACTGGAGTTAGCAAGTTTATTTTTGCAGTAGTATGATTTGGAAATTCTGAATTTGTTTTCTGTGCACTATAGCATGTAACCACAGAGGTAATCCATTGGGGATAATGCAAACTACACTTTTCACTGTTGGAAAAGGAACTTAGAATCTAGAAACAAGAAAGAGTAGAATGAACTTACTTTGTGGTGTTGAATTAGAAATAGAATTATCAGGATGAATATACCGCTTTTAGTATATCTAATAGTTATAGCTGCACATCTTCAACTGTAGGTATAGAAAGAACTGTCGAAACGTGTGTGTATATTTTAGCTTTGTCCCCCAGAAAGGCCTCCAAACAAAGTCACCTCTGCAGCTCTTTTATAAACCTCAAACCCAGATCTTGGTGTGCAAATGCAGCTTCCCACTTCAAAGGAACTGATTCCAGATGTGCGGCAGTGAAAATAACAAGATGAACCTGAAACTTGTTTTAGGCCAGAAAGCAAGTAAGTGCTCAAAGGATGATGGGGATGTGTCAAAAGGACACAGAAGCCACCTGAAGGGAGACCAGTGGCCAAATCTGTCTCCCTTCATCATCAAAATGAATGATGGTCACAGAAGCATATCCATGACATAAAAAATGAGGATCTCTGAATCCATACTGATATGAATAAACAGGATAGAAGGGAAATCTCTTCTCTATGGTAGAATACCACTTAAATGTAGCAGGAGTGATAGAGTTGGGAAAAATCACCATTTTGCAGCCATTTATGTAAAGATTCAGGAAGAACCACCAATTCTTCAAAGGTTAGTGGATGAATTACTTATTAATTAAAAAAGGAAAAACAGCAATTCTATAGTGTATTAACCTAGCAAAGACCACCTTAACTCGGTAATCAAAGGTTAAACCACCAAACAGAGGCCACGGAATTCCTGGTGAGGCATCTCAAGCACACAGTATTCATTTTGTGGTATCCTTCCCAGGAATGTACCACTGCAGTCCAAACATAAGGAAACATTCTAAAAACCCCAGCCGAGAGACATTTTACAAAACAACTGGCCTGTACATTTTAGAATGTCATGAAGGACAATGGAAAGTTGAGGAAATATTCCAGATGGACGGAGTCTTAAGAGACACTACAGTTTACCACGATGTGTGGGTCTGGATTGAATCCCAGACCAGAAAAACAGAAACCAAAAAACCCTAAATATGGTATTATTGGGACAATTGGTAACATTTGACTATGGGCTGTGGAATCAATAATAGTATTGTATGGCACAGTTAAGTGGCCTGATTTTGTTAAAAGTACAACAGTTATGTAAGAATTTTTTTGTTCTTAGGAAATATGTACTAAAGCTCTTATATATAAAGGTATACAATGTCTGTAAATTAAAAAAACTCAGGGATGTGAATGAAGGAGAGTGAGAGAACAAGAGAAAACAATAAGGCAAATGGGATAAAATTTATTGGGATTTTTAAAAATAAGAATTCTTAAAATTCTTAGAACCTTTCTGTAAATGTAAAATTTTATCAAAATACACTTATTACACATTAAAACTTAAATTCTCCACATGTCCATCCTAGTTTCTGCCTCATCTCACAAAAGGATGTCCTTTCCTTGGGCCACTCTGAAGTTCTTTATTCAGGGAGGAAAGGTGTGAATAGGTTTGTGCTGAAAAGTGAGTATTTAGAATAAATGTAGATGATTTCAAGTTTCAGGTGATTCTCGTGCAACCTTGGAAATAGAAAGGTTGTGAAACACCCAGGGAATTTCAAAACCCCACACAGCTCTCAAGCTGAGTCATAGTTCTTTCTGGATGACACTTACAAAAATATGACCATATTCTAAAGATGGGTAACTTAGAGAACACTTATGCATGGAATTTTAACTCTTCCTAGAGCAGTATTACAATCAACAGGAGCTACTGGGTCATAAGCAGCAGAAAGGGTAGTTTCTGCAGAGACTGCCTGATTCTGACTTCAGCCTGTTCTATTCCTTCTTCCTGCATGGCCTCTGGAACAACATGGAATTTCCTGAAAGCACCAGGCTCTCTCTCCCTCCCCAGCACTTACAGTTACTCCTAGAAGGTGCTTCCCTGCCTCATCATCCTGGGTGTCTCTTAGCCTTCAAGATTAAATTTCAGCATCTTCCTCTCCACAAGCCTTTTGTGAGCCTCCTCTCCCTCTTACCTTCCTCTGGGCTTCCTCGGCGCTGTGTGAGCCCCTCCCCGGCAGCACCCAGCTGGAGATGATTCTGGGCACCTGTCCTCAACAGCAAACTTTGAATTTCACCTGGCTAGGTGTCTACACTTTCAAGAAGTGAGTAATAGGTCGACCAGAAATTCATCAAGTGTTACAGTTTTGCAGATTGTTGCTACATGGAAGGATATTTTAATTAAAATGGTTATTCTTTTCCTAAGTTTCAATTCTAAGGGTGCTCCAGGTAGACCTCGGAGATACTGTGGGTTCAATTGCAGACCACAGCAATAAAGCAAATATTGCAATAAAGCAAGTCAAATTGTTTGGTTTCCCAGTGCGTATAAAAATTATGTCTAACTATATTGTACTCAACTCAGCATCTAATAACATTATGCCTAAAAAAATGTACATGGCTAAATTTAAAACACTTTATTGCTAAAAATGCTGACCATAATCTGCACTTTCAGTGAGTCATAATCTTTTTGCTGGCAACATCTTGTCTCTATGTTGATGGCTGCTGACTGATCAGGCCGCTGGCTGATCAAGGCTGGGGTGGCTGAGACAGTTTCTTAAAAGAAGACGACAATGAAATCTGCTGCATCGACTGAATCTTCCTTTCACAAACCATTTCTCTGTAGTATGAGATGCTGTCTGAGAGCATTTTTACCCACAGTAGACCTTCTTTCAAAATTCTCTCAAATTTTGAGTCGATTCTCTCAAACCCCGCTGCCATTTTATCAACTAAGTTTACATAATATTCTAAATCCTTTGTTGTCATTTCAACAGTCTTCACAGTATCTTCACCAGGAGTAGATTCCATCTCAAGACACCACTTATCCATAAGAAGCAACCTCTCATCTGTTCAAATTTTATCATGAGTTTGCAGCAATTCAGTCACATCATCACATCTTCAGGCTCCACCTCCAATTCTAGTTCTCGGCTGGCTATTCCTGCCACTTCCATTTCGATTACTTCCTCCACTGAAGTCTTGAAGACCTCAAAGTCATCCATGAGGGTTAGAATCCATTTCTCCCCAGCTCCTGTTAATGTTGATATTTTTACCTCTTCCCATGAATATGACTGTTCTCAATGGCACCTAGAATGTGAGTCCTTTCAGGAAGGTTTTCAGTTTTTTACCCCAGATCCATCAGAGGAATCACTATCTATGGCAGCTAGTGCCTTAGGAAGTGTATTTTTCCAATAATAAGACTTGAAAGTCTAGCTTACTCTTGATCTGTGTCCTTCAGAAGGGATCATCAGGCATGAAAACAACATTTATCTTTTTGTCCATCTCCATCACTGCTTGTGGGTGCATTATCAGTGAGGAGTAATATTTTGAAAGCAATCTTTTTGATGAGAAGTAGGTCTCAGCAATGAGCTTAAAATATTCAGTAAACTATTTTATAAACAAATGTGCTGTCATCCAGGCTTTGTTGCTCCATATAGAGAGCACAGGCAGAGTCAATTTAGCATGATTCTTAAGGGCCCCAGGATTTTCAGAATGGTAAATGAGCACTGGTTTCACCTTAAAGTCACCAGCTGCGTTAGCTCCTAACAGGAGTCAGCCTATCCCTTGAAGCTTTGAAGCCAAGCATTGATTTGTCCTCTCTAGCTATGACAATCCTAGATGGCATCTTCTTCCAAGAGAAGGCTCTTTTGTTTACATTGAAAATCTGTCATTCAGTGTCTTCACCAGGAGTAGTGACCTTATAATGTATAAAGTATCACCTTTATAATGACCTTAATTAAATCTTCTGGATAACTTGCTGCAGCTTCTCCATCAGCACTTGCTGCTTCACCTTGCATTTCCTACCTTAGACCTCATGAACCAGCCTCTGCTAGCTTCCAACTTGTCTTCTGTAGCTTCCTCACCTCTCAGCCTTCATAGAATTCAAGAGTTAGGGCCTTGCTCTGGATTAGATTTTGGTTTAAGGAAATGTTGTGGCTGGTCTGATCCTCTATCCAGACCACTCAAACTTTCTCCATATCAGCAATAAGGCTGCTTTACTTTCTTATCATTCGCATGCTCACTGGAGTAGCACTTTTAATTTCCTTCGAGAACTGTTTCTCTGCACCCACAACTTGATTGTTTGGTGCAAGAGGCCCAGCTGTCAGCCTATCTCAGCTTTCGACATGTCTGTCTCACTAAGCTTAGCCATTTCTAGTTTTGACTTAAAGTGAGAGATGTTTGGCTCTTCCATTCACTTAAACACTTAGAGGTTACTGTAGGGTCATTTACTGGCCTAAGTTCAATATTGTTGGGTGTCAGAGAATAGGGAGGGCTGAAGAGAGGGAGAAAGATGGGGGAACAGCCTGTGGGTGGAGCATCAGAACACACACAACATCTATCAATTACTTTTGCTGTCTTATATGGGTGAGTTTGTGGTGCCCCCAAACAATTATAATAGTAACATCACAAATCACCACAAAAATTACGATAATAATGGAAAAATTTGAAATACTGTGAGATTACCAAAGTGTGACAGAGAAAATGAAGCAAGCAAACGCTTTCGGAAAAAAGGCGCTGATAGACTTGCCCAGTGCAGGGTTGCTGTTAACCTTCAATTTGTAAAAGACACAGTCTCTGTGAAGTATAATAAAGCAAAGTACAATAAAATGAGGTGTGCCTGTAATTTGATTTTCAAAATTGAGAGAGCCTGAAAAGAATGTCTACACTGATGGTTCTGTTTCTTTTTCATAAGTCCTTTCATGTCTTTCTGTGTTTACTTTGAATGTTTTTCTGAAGGCACAAAGTTTCCAACATTTGATAAAATCAGTGTGCCTCATGGGTGATTTTCATGCTGCTTGAAACACAACATGTTTTAAGCTGGAACAGAATTTGGCTTTTGAAATTTCTGAGACTCTGACCTGCATAGTAGCCCAAAACCAACTATAAATACCTATTTATAGACATTTGCTATGTACAGAAGATTTCTAATCTCCACAATTTTATTTATTAATTGCAGGAATACCTATTTATTTTACAAATAAAAGACTATGTCCAACTAAGAAGGCAGTACAGAACTATCAACAAATATAAATATATCATTTATCGATAGATGAATAATTTTGTATAATGAATGGCTGGTTAAAACAGCACACTTGCTTACTGGAGCGAATGCATATCACCTTCCCTCTTTCTTAATACCAAATGAGTAATAGAAACTGCTAATTTTATTATCCATCAGCATGAAGGTAAAGGTCCTTCAAAATTCTAGGTTTTTTGATATAACTCTTACTATCACACATCAATCATAGAATAACAAATTCAGGGCTTATTTGTGCTAAGCACTTTTCAGGTATTAGCTCATGTAATCCTTATGTATATTGTGGATATGTATTATTTTCAGATTTTTACACATCATAAAATTGTCATAAAAAGGTTAAATAAATTGTCCAAGAGAATCAGTACAGGATAGAGATTAAAAGCACATGCTAGGACCTGACTCCTTAGGTTTGACTTCCTATTCCATCATTTATCATCTTTGTCATCTTTGGATGACTCAATTTTCTTATCTGTGAAGTGGGGGTAATGGGACTAACCTCACAGACCTATGGTGAGGGTTAAATGACTTAATATATGTAAAGTACTTAGGAGAGCGATGGGACATAGTAAGTCATGTAAGATTGTTGGCAAATCACCCCAAACTGGGAAGCAGTGAAGCTGGACCTTGTGGCCGGTCTGACCCACAAAACTGTTCTCAGCTATTTATATTATCTGATCTGATCCACCAAATCCTCTCACATTATTTCTCCCAGTTTAACACTGTTGACTATCTCCCTACTGCTTTCAGGATAAAGACTAAGCCTTTAGTGTAGCATAACTAGGGAGACTGAATTGTATAGTTTGTCTGTAATGGTCCCAGTTACATCAGCTATACTGGAATCCTATTTAGTTTAGCATTTGTCCAGAATTCTTGGACTTTTTAATTTAGGAGATCATTTTGAAATGCAACTATTTGATAAATCTACCAATTGATTTATTGGTCAGCAAATGCATATGTCATATTTATATAATCTTAATTATTTTTAGTACCTTCTACATGGTCCAAAACATCCCTGTTTAGAAGATAAATTATAATACAGTCACCCTATGTATAATACCCTTAATTAAACAGGCTCTACCCCTTTTACCTCTTCAGTTCATCCCTCTCACCTCCCTTGTACCATCCTTGAATCAATCACAATTCATCCAGTGAATCTTGCCTTTACATCAACTACCCTTCTTGTTAGACTTTTGTTCTTCACTATCCTATGTCTAGATTGTTCCAACATTGCCTTTGGTGTGCAGCATAAATGCATCCTCGTTGGGGAGCTTCCCTTGACCCCTCAGGACTGGGCTGGGGTCCTCCCACAGCTCTCCTGCATCTCACCTTCCCTGTCAGAGCACTTTGCATCCTGTGCTGTAACTGTCATACTTGACTAAGCTCTCCTGGAAGGCAGCAAGTTGCAGAGGCAGTCATTTAGATTCTTTCCTTCTTTCTTTATTGAACAGATGAAAAATCATTTTTTCTTTTTCTTTTCTCCCTATACCAAAGCCGATTACAGGTCAATTTTGTTCTCCAGTTTGGAGAGGATCTTAAGAGTTCTGCAACACCTTAGCTTCTCTTATGGCACAAGAAACAAGGCACTGGAAGCAGAATCACTATTGGAAAAGTATGAAAAAGTTATGAATGTTCTCCTGGAGCCTAGATGAACTCTGACCTGACCCTGACCCTCACCATGAACAGGGTGGCCAGAATTGTGTGCAGAAAAACATGCCCCGACCAGTCGGCATGGCTTGGCTATCAGAGGCCTGGCTGGAGGGCACCTGCTTGCCCTCCAGGCACACCGTGCAGGGTGGGAGCCTCGGACACCACACACAGTGGCCCTGGCTCTCACCCGCAGCCTACCGACTCAGACTGAGTCTCCCCATCACCGTAGGAGGCTGGCCTCACCTCCGGACCCTTCAGCCCCAAGCCCTGACCTTGATCCACCTCTTGGTTGAGCACCTTAAACCCAAAAGTCCAATAGCGCTAGCAAGGCAGCTTAAAAATAAAATGGACTTACACATTGATGTATATTAATTATTTCTCAGAAAAAACGGAAAAAGATTTATGATAGAGAAAAATAAAATAAAATAAAATGGAGTTGAGATGTGAGAGAGAGAAGAGAACCAGAGGAGGCTTCATTACAGCAGCACAGAGCAGGGCAGTGACGGGGGGGTGGTTCTTCCTTCTGATATCAAGAGGTTTAGGCAGTTCAGAAAATGGCTTTGTGTGCTGAACTCTGAGTTGCCAACAAGTGATGATGGACATGGTGGTAGTGCTGATGAATATCTTTTTGTTTTTCTTACAGAATACAGTAACATTGTTTGGAATTACAATTTCACTTACTATTCCCTTTCACATACTGTCTCCTTCCTATAAATGTTTTGTACCCCATTTTACACTTTATTATAACACCCACCATTACTGGTGCTTGCTACTCACCATACTGTGTGCTTGGTTTCCCACTAGGGAGGCTGGGATTTGAACCCCAGGCAGCCTGAATACTGTGTCCAAGCTCTAACCTCAGTACACACAGCCTTTAACATTTATCTGGGCTCTAACACAAGGCATGAATCACCACAAGCAGAAGCCGTGTGGCCAGAAGCATGCCTGCTGAGGGTGGAGCACGACATGGTCTGCTGGTCTGCAGGGTGTGGAGCAGAAGGGTCAGGAAGCAGCACTGCCGGCGTGAGGCTGCCAGGAACTGTCTGTCTGCTCCACGCAGCCACTGGAGACACAGTGGGGCTGTCAAGAGCTCTTCTTGGACATCAAAGTGCAGCAGCATCAGCTTTCATTAGCAATGGGAAAAATAAACACTCCCTCAACCTGTTGATCCTACTCTATTTTGCAACATAGAAAGTATTGCTTTCAACTCAAGCCAAAATTAATTTCCTGAGTCATGGGGGCCACTTTCTGAGTTATGCCCTCACTCTGAGCTTCTCCTAACTGGAAATGAACAGCGTGAGTAAGCAAAGCATTTCAGCTGCCTTTGCCTCATGCACAGGCCACAGCAAAAAATAATAAACAAATAATGAAGTTGAATAGGGAACAGACTTGCTTTTTGAAGACCTTTTTAAATAAGTCTAAGGGTTAATTTTTGAAAATCCACAAAATGAAGGCAGTTTAAGAAACTCTTGTTAGTCTTGTACAAGATACATTTTCTAAAATACTCTTGAGTTTTCAAATTTCAACTTCTTCAGGTTTGGTTTCCTCAAAGTCTTTTATAATGAAATTTCATGATTAAAAATGCATTTGCATTAGTTTTCAAAAAAAAAAAACCAAAATCTTAAAGAATCAAGGCTTCTGAAATCCCTGTAGAGGGGCCATCATTGGAGGCTGTGTATTGGTAAACAGCATCTGGAGGTAGAACTTTCTCCAGCAGTTCCACACATATGGGCTTGTTCTGCAAGTCTTCCCTTTCAATCCAACAGGAAGGCCACGTCAAACACTGCATTTGGATATCCAGAGAGTCCCCAGGCATACCAGGCAAATGCTCTCTCAGGAATCCTGCTTCATGATTTTCTGCCTACAGCATGGATATCCACTAACAGAAAGCTTGCCTCATGGATTGTGAAATGGTGGAATCTGAAAACACCAGTCATTCTGAGTTATAGAGTATCTTAGATTTGTCCTTTGGTGAGGAATTTAGGAGAAAAAAAAGCAACAGGTATCAGTGTGTTGCGCTGTGCATCTGCTTTCAATGGCCATGCTACCAGGGAGGGTATGTCACACAGCCTCAGAGACTATGGGCTTGGCCTGGGTAAGGGGTGGTGGCAGGGGTCAGGGTACAGGAGAATCGCATATGCTTGCCATTGAGTGATGACTGGAGTTTAGCTAAACCTTCCTTATCTCAGCATTGTCCAGGGATGATGAGTGTCCAGGGAGGACTTGATGGAGAATAACCGCTTTGGCTCTGACCAGGCCTGTGTCTTAAATAACCTGATAATACACTCTCATCTCTTTCATGAGAGAAGTAAAAGAAGGCCAGGCTGAAAAATCCCTTAGCTGTGAAACTGAGTGCATCATAAAATAACTGTAAAGCCAGTATTTAGTGTCAGGTCCATTTAAAATGTCACAATTTAGAAATGTCTTAGTGACGCCCCTGGGAAGAAGGCAAAAGTGCCCTGGGGCATGAACATTACCTCGTCAGCCCATATCCCGGGTGAGACCAGCTGAAGAGTGGATTCTTCTCTGCCTTACTTGTGCTGGGGCAATGCGGGTCGGTGTGGGGCAGAGTGAGGAAAAGAAAGAAAGAAGAGAGAGAAGAGAAAAAGGAGATGTGTGAATGGTTGTCAGGTCTCCCCAAACATTTAGCTTGCTTTGTTTTGTTCATTTGTGCTTATCTTCCCCACCTATTTCCTAGTGTTTAGCTTCTGGGCAGACCAGCGAGCCACCCTCTAAAAGGAGGAATCTGGGATCACAGCTCAGGAGGCAGGTGGCAGCAGCCAGGTGGCTGGGGTGCTGTGGCACGGCGGTAGTCTTCGTTTCCCTGACATGCTATCACTCTGGGTGGCGCCAAGTCAGTCTGTGGTCCTCTGATGGAAGCTTTTCTTGTTAGAGGATTCACTCACTAGGTGAATGGCACATGTTTGCCTCAGTTTTTCCATGGTAGAGGTGGTAAGGACAGTCCTCTCCTGCCCTAAAAAGTTCATTTCTGACAAACCCACCTGAGGTCTATCCTTGGGGTGGGAAATTAGCAGGGGCTGCGTATGCCAGCTGACCAAGTGATGAGTCTGCCAGGTGTCTGGGTCCCCCCTCCAGAGCATGAGGAAGTGGGTGTGGAGGGGGGATAAGATGAGTAGGCTGAAACCTGTTTGTGAAGTTTTTGTGTGTCAGGCAGTATTGTCTCCATACTGTTGAGACCTTTCTGCAGGCCTTGACTCCAGATACCCAGACCCCAAACTCCAGCACCTCCTCTTCAGTCACCAGCACCCTGCAGAGCCCTTGGAATTGTATCTCTGGTGCTTTCACCACAGATGTTTATTAAAGACCACTAACAAGGAAATTCCTTCTGTTACCTCCAACTTTGGCTTTAGATTGTTCTTAAAAATTCCCATTACTCCTTTTGTGCCTTTGGCATTATGTTTCATAAAAATTTCAAACTAGTTTCTATGAAGCCTCTCCAGCAAACCAAACAGTACGCACCACAGGGAAAATAATTTCCCCGCCCTCCCCAGGGCTCCCGAGGGTCATTCTGGCTTTTTCATCTCACAGCATTCCATGCTTAGAAGCATCATCCAACAAGCGAACAAGCATGGGAGTGAGTACATGCTCTGAGAGACATCTTGTTGTGACATGAACTGATTTAAAAGCAAAATGGCAGATTGGTAACCAGTGACACAATGCGGTGGAGAGCGCTGTTAGAACATGCATGCACCCCCAATGTGCTCTGTGCAGTGTGGTAAGAGACAGAAATTAGTTGAAATGGCTGGGTCATGCAATTATTGGGAAAGAAGCTGCCGGGGAGAATAACAAAGTGTGAATACCTGTGTAGGTCATAGTTTCCTCCATCTTTATTTCCTGATATAGGAAAATACAAGAGTAATTTATGTTAGCTTTAGAACTCATAAAACCATTTGCTATGTAGTTTTCCACGCATGCCGCCTAAATCCTAGAAAGAAACATATTGTGTTAAATATAGACAGTGCCGGAGTCCACCAGAACTTTTCTTTTAGGTTCAGAATTAGTATTGAATGCTACAAATAAAATGGTGTAAGATAAAACAGGTAAGAGTTTGCATGAAAAATTGGTGGAGTCAGGAAAGGAGAGCCCATTTAAAAGCAGTAAGAAAAATACTTCCATGAGGGCATGTAAGTCTTGGTAAAAGTTAAATTCTGGTTATTTTTAGATAAAACACTTGGAAAAAAAAGGGCAAAAATCATCTCCCTTAGGAATCATCTAGAGGGTGGAGAGGACTACTATAAGCTTGATGGCAATCAGCCTCCACCTGGTGTGTCATTTCACTGAGAGGCTCTCAGATTTCACCGAGCAGAGTTGTTATGTCATCACCAGTAAGTGCGCTACAATATCTGGGGCAGAAATGGGTGTACTATTTTTAGTGCCTCTAAAGAGTTTGATTTAATTTCAAGACCTTAGTGGGCTGTTGCTGTTTGTAAGGTTTGAGGAAAAGGTCAACAGATAAGCAGGGTATCTGAAAAGATTTTTGCTGAGTAGGGTCAGGGACCAAAAGACAATTTTTGAAAGTCAGGACTGGACTCCGGCTGGTGACTGATTTCACTAAGGTGTGAATTAAGAGGTGTTGACTGATGGCTGCTGCGTGACCTTTCTCACAGAATTTAGAACTTCTTATGGGACTCTCATAGCTCAAAAGACTTCAGGACCCTACAATAGTGAAAATGACAGGTGGTGATGCTGATCATTTGGGACACCCCCTCCTTCAAGTCACATGACCCAGAGAGCTGCTCCAGGAAACTCAGCTGCACAACAGAGTTCCTGCAAACTGTTCCCCACGGCCTGTGAGTCTAGCTCTTTGCCCTTCTGGGATTGCCATGCTATGCTGACGCCAATGCGTTGCCAGCTTCAGCTCTTTCTCCTTCTATGGGCAGCTGGTATTTACATTTCTATAGGAATTATGAAAAAATAATATTTTCTTCAACTGAGAAAGAGCTGGGACAGACACTGAAAAGAACTGCCTTCCCTTGAGCCAGAGGAGAAATAAGTTAAACACTGCAGACCCGGGAGGGAACATCTGGCTGATTCCATTCTTATAGGCCCTTTTATACATTTAGATTCCAAGACAATTAATCACTCAAATATGTCCAGTTTCCAATGGAAATACTGGCTAAAGAAGTGTAATTCCCTGAGTCATGGGCAGGGACCCATCTGGGGTAGCTTCAAACTGTGTTAAGCAGAAGTAGGGCATTGTGTGTTTCCATCAAATTCTCTTAAAACAGGATACCCTGGGTTATCTCAAGGACATACTGTGACTATTGACAACAATAATAAATAAGTCCTCCACACCTTCATCCCAGCTTCCAGTGGATGCTTCTATCAGGAATTGAGATTTACTAATAGAATAGGCCTGTGGGAGTGACTGGAACAAACACTCACCAGATCTTTTGGCACATTGGAGATTTTCATTAATGTACCCAGAGCTGAATTTAGAGGTCAATTTATGTTTGAAATTGCCTGAAAAGTTTTCCCTGTCAGGATCCCAAACTATGTGTGTCTATGCAAATAAATGTTTTGAAGGCAGAAAACTTGATAACATGAAGAATTTCTCAGGTTTTATAGTCAAAAAATTTTTTTTCCTTACCAACTTCAAGGCCCTTAGGTCTTGGGTTGCACTGCTTATACCCCTGACAGCTTCGGAGCTCCATCAGTTGTACGTGTAGCTGATTTAAAATGCCTCGTTCCACCGTGTGCACTGTATTTGTGAGCTGCAGATGAAGAGGCCAGGACAACATATTTAGGTTCACGTTCTGATTATTCTATTTTCAACAACCTTCATAAAATGAAAACATATTGACCTACCTGATAAGGATCTGTATTCATATCAAAATACTCCAAAAAGCCAGTGGCAAACTCACAGAAAAGAAAATTATGTGTCTCATTAACTGTACGCAAACACCAGTAGGTGTTATTGTTAGAACTCGTGCAAGCACAGAAAGATCCCACTGTTGGTAAAAAGAAAAACAAAACAACAAAAAAAATGAGAAAAACATAGGCAGGCTGGCCATTCCAATGTTTCCTTATCTTTAACCCTTTTAAGGGCCACATGTTCTTTCTTGTAAATACTATGTAGTTAGATGTTAAAAACAACTATATTATCACCCCTCTATACTGCTGTGAGATTAGGTAAAAAATGGAAAAAAAATTTTTATCTTTTTTTTAAAAGGAAAAAAGTGATTACTCAAGAAAGAGATGAACTGGTGCCCAAGCTTGTTCTGTGTGTCAGATGGCCATGAGTCTCAAATGCGGTGAGGCCAGAGAGGGGATTCCACCATGAGGAGGGGTTTGGAGAAGGCTTGAGCCCAGCTTAGTGGATTGAGGGATGATGTAGTTTGTGATCACTGCAGACTCTCTAAAACGATTTAACATGAGATGGGCTATGACCATGAACATCTCTTCTACCATGCAGAGGTTCACTGGTTACCTTGTGAACAGTTACATAAGAGAACATCAAATTTAAAAAACAAATCATCCACTCTTCTTTTACAAAACGCAAAATTTCTAAATTTGCTAACCTTCCCTTCAATGAAAACTGGATTTCAGAAACATGGTATCTAGCAAATATTTTTATAACAACTGGGATATGTATACTTAAATGCGCATTCATTGTAACTATATCCTTTGAATATATAATATTAAGTCATTTAATCTTTAAAATAACCTTATGAGATAGAGATGATTATTAGTCTCATTTTATAGATGGGAAAACTGAGGCACATAGAGGTTAAGGAATGTGTCCAAGATCACAGGTGACAAATGGCAGTGCTAGGGGTCACCCCAGAGCCTGCTGGAGACCAGACCCAGCAACCTAGGCGCCCCTCAGAGATCTTCACACTCCTGTTTAGGGAACTTCATTAAAAGCTCAATGCTATGACTTTAAGAGTTCACTCAGCCTTGATGGGGCTGTAAACAGAAAGATAAAACAAAAATTCTCATGGATAAGCCCAACACCCCAAGAATGGTCTGTGGATTTGGGGGAGTCTCTAAATCCAAGCTTGAGAAACCCTGACCTGGGGGATCTGCTGTGAGCCTTTCAACTGGAAGGTTCAGTATCCTGGCTACTCGTGGATGGTAACCCTTTAATCTGATGATGTGCCACAGAGTTTACGATATTATTTCAACATGGCCTCAGTGAAGACTGGGCACAGGCCACTAAAACAAGTGCAAGTATTAATTTTAGAGTTAATTGTTATTATTCCATATCATCAGCAAGTCTGTGTAAAACCCAGCATTTTATGGCATCCTGCAAGCATGGCGAGAAGTACTAAGCGAGACTGAGAATAAATAGGATATGGTCCCTGCATTGAAGGGACTTTTACTTCTTTTTATTATACATAGTGTATGGACTTGAAATAAATCAGAAATAAAAACATACTTGGAGAAAAATTATTCATCCTTTCGTTAATTTCATTACAGAGCAGTCTTACTAGGTAGGAACTCTGTCAGGGGCTGGGCATTGTGTGAAATAACATCATGAGGAGAAAAATGCAGGGAGAATCTGGCATTTTCAGACAAAATACCAAAAAAAACCTCTAAAGAAACAGCTAATTTTTGGCAAAATGATTTGAGCTGCCAGTATAGAAAAATAATGTGATGCTCTCCTCATGAATTAAATACTTGTGCGAGATGGGTTGCTATGAATCTCACACTCGTGTTTAGATTCCTGGTGTTACGCTGCTGAATTCCTAGTCTAATTACTGTAGAAGGAGTTGCAGTCTCTCTGCATGGTGGCAGTAAGCGGCCTTTAGAAGGAGCAGTTAATACAAAGTGGTAGATGTTAACTAAACGTGCTGTGGTGATTATTTCACTCATGACTTATATAAGTCAAGCCATTATGCTATTCACCTTAAACTTTACATGGTGCTGTGTGCCAGTTACAGCTTAATAAAACTGGGGGACAACTTCTAAAAAACAAAAAATTCCAAGCAAAAAGAGCCCCGAGCAACTTACAGTTCCAGAATGGGGCCGTCTGCCAGTGGTTGTTGTCGTGTGTGAAGCAGGTGAGGCCGGGGAGGCTGCATTCGTCTCCCTTCCGCTGCCGTTTCCTCTCCTTCCTCTCCTTCCTCCTCCGCCGGTTCTCCTTGAACAGCTGCAGCTTGCTGTCCACCTCCTGAGCAGCCTCCCTATTCCAACAGAAGGAGCTTCTTAATGATCAGAGAGCACTTTGTCAACTAAAAACAGGATTGTTGCCATGAATCTTTCACTTAGATACTTAGATGCACGATGATAAACATACAATAATAAACAAACGACCTTTATTTCCCACGGAGAGCCCCAGCCTATGTGATCGGCACTGAGGAAGCCAAACTCAGTAAGTGACAGCTCTCAGAGTTTTACTGAGCCTGAACTGATCAACATTTTCTTCCTTATTTACAGGTAAACATTGATGGAAATAAATGTCAGAGTGAATCCATGGACCCTGCTAGCCACTCGGTTTGGACAAAGGCAGCTTCTTGGTGGCTAAGTACTTATCAGCGATAAAATTAATGGTTGGCTGACTTGGAAAGACTTTTCTGTTGTTTTTATCTTGGTTTTCCCATAAATGACTTAACTTTTGTTGAGGCTTAAAAACTAAATCTCCTTCAGGTGCAAATTCTACTATTATTTTAAATATACGTATATTTTTTCCAACTTTCAGAATTCAACACAACTGCGGGCTACTCTTTGGAACCTAATTAAGAGAGCCCCCATGTCCCAATCACTGTCCACGGGAAGCAGTGAATGGAATGAAATTCAGCAACCTTGCCAAACACGGGCGGAGCGCACACTCGGAATCAGAGCAGAACTCTCACGGCTCCCCAACAAAAGATCCAAGCGCATTGCCAGGGTTCCTGTCAAGGTGTGGGCTTCAGTTTCAGCTTCAGGAGCTACAGGCCCTCCCGGATGAATCTGCTTCTGCGGAAGCAGCCCCACCTGGCTCACACGAGTCCCTGCTGTAGTAGAAATGCCCAGTGGATGGTCCTTCCCTCCCAGCAAATATGGAAAATGGAGAGTTACTTACTTGAATGGGTGAAGATGGCTCTTCAATTTCTCTTGCTTTTTTACACCTTTCTCTTTAGTGTAATAGCTGCAGGCAAGAAGATTAAAAAGTGAGTCTTCATAATTGTGCATTTGATCAAAACAGTTCGTTTACATAAAATGTATCTAAAATTCATTTACATAAAAAGAAATAAAAACAGGAGGTAAGCAGTTATTTTGCTGTAAATCTCTTAGTTTACTGGGACTTTTTAATCTTCTGCTTAGGTTTATGTCATATTTGATCTGACCTAAAGAGTTTAGATCTTTACAATGTATGATAATGAATTCAACTGATGAAGCTTTCTATTGGTATAAGAGAATGGACCCTAGTGCTAACCCTGTGGCTTGTGTAAAACTGAGTTTTTGGAAAGGAGACCATGGAATGGACGCTGGCTCACCTCTGTTTACTACAGCCACATTCCTCAGGCTTTCTTCTCTTTAGGTGTCCTCTCACTTCTCTTAAATTCTTAATTTTATCTTGCAAAGCTTCAATCTGGAAAACATGTATTTGAACAATTACATGTAAAGGTAAGGATTTTCTATACTAAGTACCTTTCTTTTTACCTTATTTTCTGTGCTCCATAATTACAGCTATTCAGGTGAGATGACTATTGATTTGGAAACACACTGGGCATAGAATATGTCTACCTCTCTATTCCAACTGACGTGTTATGGATAAACATCAACACATGTCTCATATGTAACTGAATCACTTTATCACAAAGGTTTCAAAAGGCATTGAGTCAATCTGCATTCTTTCCTCACCCTCCATTTTCAGTCAGGACTATCACATGACTGGAGAAAGACAAATACCTGGCTATATTCTATTTTTTACATAATTATAGAAAAGATGAAGTGAACACACAGGATGTCCCACCAGTCTGGACTGTGTACCCCAGCCACAGCCATGGCTGACCTCTTTATCAATGTACACCTTGTGGTCCTTCCAGGCTCTGGCTGATTGATACAATTCTCTCTCACAGTGGATTGTATCATTTGGAAGAATAAAGCACCTGAAAAAACGAACAAGCAAGAAACATCAGCAATAGGTTTATATTCCAATATTTAAAAACATTAGAAATAGCAAAGGAATATAAGTATTCTCTAAACTCTTCATTTGGATGCAAGTAGTCGTTTGCAGCTGAGCCACAGACAAGGAGACGTGGGAATGTCTCCTGGCTACTGGTGTGGGCAAAACATGGTATTGGAGAGAGATCACTAAGGTCACCTCTCAAGGCAGCATTCAGTATCCATGTCCCTGTGGACAGATACCAAGACACCCTCAGCTTTATAAGTCCCACCAAACATTTTAGGAAAAAATGAGGTTTTCACAGGTATAATGGAAATAGCTTGTTTGCAGAAATGTAGAGTTGGAAGGGGGTCATTCATCCCACAGGTTGTTACAAAGGGCCTGCCTGAACTGCCCTGGTAAGTTTGAAACAAAGAAACAGCCCCAGGAATAGTGAGAGAAACAGATCCCAGTCTAAGTCTCTTAGCACATCACTTGACAACTACAGCATCGGGAGACGGGTCCCAAAGATCAACTCCTGGCAGGGCTTGTGGTACTCTGCTTCTCTCCAAAGTGACAGAAATGAAAGAGAAAACAAAGTTCTTGCTAATAAATTCAGAAAGAAAATATTTCTCTATCCAGAGTGACCAGGTTTCGGAAGGAACTGAGGAACCAGGGTGGCCCGTTCAAGCCGAGAGGGAACGGCCGTCCTTTGTCTCCACGTGCTCTCTGGGATCAACCTGGACAAGGTCGATGCCCCAGCATCTTACACACGCCATCTCTCTGGAAGCTTCTCCCTTGGACTGTGTTTTGTTGCTGAGGCCATGATTGTATGCCTGCCCTGAGCCCGTCACCACGCAGCGCGGAGAGCCTCTACCAGCCCGGGCGATGGTTTCCATCTGCTTTCTGACTCCCACACAGGTAATTGCTCAAGGGCAGAACTCCACGCCTGCCAGGCCAAGATGCGACAGAATCACTTTGGCTGAATTCCCAGCTGCTCAGCCTTAATGTGAAATGGGACCCAAAGCACGCGTCCAAATATAGAACTGTTTGGACATCTCGCTGCTGCTTTAGCCCCCAGCACCCTACTGCTCAGTGCTATTATGTTTTGTAAAGGTGACTGATAAGATGGGGGATGACTTTGAACTCAGCCCTTGTGAACGCCCAAGTCTCCCTACTTGTGTGTGACTCGGACGGTGGCGGGTAGGCCCACGGCACTGCCTCTGTCGGCCGGCATCGCGTCCCCGCCGCCGGTAGCCTGGCGACCTCCGGGGCCCTCGTGACCTTCATCGTGACGCTTGGCGATGTTTCTTGGTCGCAACACTTGCAGTTCTTCTTCTTCCAGGTTTATGTCATATATTTCACCTTCAAATTCGACTGACAAGGAACGTGTCTGTCGAGTATGGACAAATCTGGGCTTGTACTCTGGAAATAAGGGACAATATGTTAATATGGATGTTCAGATATAGTTTGGGAGGAAAGAAAATCATCATCTGCCTCGGTGAGCATTTTGGGAAAGGGCAGGCAGTACACACTGCATTGCCGAGGGACATCACAGTGCCCTGGACAGCCCACTGGAATTCACGTCGGGAGGGGTGGGCTTGCCCTGGCTTTGCAGAGCAGTGATGGATGGCAGGCTTCTCGGGGCCTCAGGCCCTTCAGCCATCAGGTGATCTTTTCCACCTATGGCAGGAGGTGAACTTCTACCTTGAGTTCTCAACATGAACTGATAAGGCTGTGTGTTTAGATAAAACTATATTCCCACCTATGGTATTAAGAATAATAATGGCTATCATTTATTGAGATTTTACTATGTATAACTCACCTTGTACTTATCTCTAATCCACAGTCTTGATAGTCATTATCATCATAAATCCTTACATTAAAAAACTTACCAGATTGTCAAAACAGGCTCATGAATTTGGCTTTATTATCCTCATATTATGGATGAGAAGAGAGAAGCTTCGCCAAGGTTATACAGCCAATCCCTATGGGAGCCAGGACTACAATCTATCAGATTCTAAAGACTACAAAATCTTCCCACTACACTGGGTTGCTTTTTCAAAAAGGTAAAATGTTCTAGACACCTTCTATTTGCACTAAGAAAAATTAAGTTTTGCAGATGCTTTCATCAGACAACTGACTTTTAATACTTGGCATGTGGGGAATAAGGCCAGCATGCTTCCTGGTTACTATAGACCACTGTCAGGGCTCGAAGTGTGCTAGATAATGGCTGTAACACGCAAACATTCATCCCTCCTTACCACATGCTCTTACGCTCTGGAGGCACACACTCCCATGGCCTTTTCTCTCCAGCTGCTGCTGAAGTTGGAGAAGGGAGTGCACTGGCTGGGGAATCAGAATCCCCATGCTCTCTATAGAATCCTACTCTGATGGCAGTTTCCAGATGAGGAAATGCCAGTTGGCAGGTCACTGAGAGTGATCACCAGCTCTGTCACTGTGGAAGAGAGGAGAACCAACTCCTGGCTCTCAAATACCTAAGATTTCATGGGCTTGAAAAGTGTCTCCAGACCTCTCCAGTTTGTGCTCAACATTGAAAAAATCAATGCACTTTATGGTCAGTGCTTGTAGAAAGACATCTGTCTTCCAGAGAGAAGAGGCTGCCCCTATCTGTCAGCTGAACATTGGTAGCTAGCTACCATGAGGCAGGTGTCAGAGGGCCTTGTCCCTTGGCAGTTTTCCATTTGGTATCTCTGTGTGAATTATTAAACCTGGCATTTTCTCTCACGTGGGAAAGAAAATCTCCCACATCAATGGTTCTTGGCCTTTTAGATTATGGGTTCCTTTAAAAACTTTTTAAAAGTTGTGGACATCCAGAAAAATGTGCGTACATACATGGAGTATACTTGAACTTTAAGATAAAATGTTAGCTGACTTTTGATCCCCTAGAGTCCATCTGTGGAGTCCAGGATAGAAAAATATGTTCTAAGGACTTTCATCATTCTAGTGAACGATTTTATTTCCTAATTTTGGATGCGGAATTGAACTGTATGTATTCTGCTTATTTCCAAACTGGTATAGAAAGGAATTATTACAGAAATGGCACTTTTCATATTGTGCCACTAGGTGGCAGTAGACTCTCATTCTTTCATAGAAGGTGTCCGACAGCAGGTTTTCGTACCTATATAATCACAGGAATCTCAGAGCTTCCTGGTAGAGTTTTGATAAAGAAATGCTAGGCAATGTTTTTCATATGGAATTTGACTAGTTTGACCCTGCCACTCAACACCAGAGAAGTTAAAAAATATATATATTGTCTTAAAACAGATATGCCTTTAAAAAGCATTTATACTTTTCCTATTAGTTAAATGCACAAACACTGAAAGCTTGCATTTTTCTTTTCTTCTTCTTCTTTTTAAGTAACTTAAGGCAGACAAATCAGGACATTAGCATTAAGGTAAAATAAAACTGACCTTTTGCCCCTAACCATGCCCTTTTGCCCTTTACAGCTCTTTTTATGTGTGTATGTTTGTGTCTGGAGCTTTTACTAAATATATTTTAATACTGTGCCTAACTGAAAATGTTCACAAAGCAAAATTTCAAGTTATCCTAGCTTTCATATTTTAAACAGAGCAATTATTTGCTTTTAGCCCTGCAGCTGTGAACTGACAGTATCTAAATGTAGAAGAAGCCAGCCTGCTCTCTCTAACATCCATTTCCAAAAGCCTTGGCCTGTCGCCAAGAAGGTCACAGTGTGTGGCTTACTCGGAGTCCCCTGGTTTCTTAGAAACTGCCTTTGACTCTTCCTCTGGCTTCTGCTGGCCCGATAACCAGACTCTCCACAATTGCACTCTTTGTCCTCGCTGTGGAAGCCGCGAGAGTAGAGGTTCCGCGTGCTCTGCCGGATGGAGAGCAGGTCACCAGATCCTTTGCACTTGTGAATCCGAAGCTTTCCAGACGCATCCTCAATGCACTGCCACTTCTACAAAAGCCAACATGAGAGTGGGTTACCGATCCCGATCCAGGTGTTTTTTATTAAGCACTGCTGTTTTCATTTTTAGGAGACTGGCAACACGGTTGAAGAGAGCAAATGAAGAAAGGCAAGCTTTTAAGTGATCCTGCCATACATTGACTCCCAGTTCTCATAGTTATTTCTTTCACTGTAGGCAAATACAGATGACAACAAAATCACTGGGAATCAGAATTACCTCACTGACACTAGAGCCAAAAATTGATATATAAATCCTCAGCATCCAGACTAAACAGAGCCTTGAGTGAAACATGGAAAAGACCTTCATTCACCAAGCCACCAAGCACAGATGTCAGGGCTGCTCTCACCAGAATGCTCTTTCTCTGGAAAAACAGACTTGGTGGCTTTGTTCCCTGCCCCTGAATGTCTAACGTGAGCCAGGGAGGAGGGGTGCGTGAGGAAGACGGAGACGCGCTTCATCTGAGCCCATCACAGGGTGAGTCAGCTCTCACATACCCCAGACAGTTAGCGAACGTGTCCGGTTTTCTTCCTGCCTTTCCTTCCCTTCTACAAACGCTGCATACCCAGCAGAGCAAGCAGCTCCTGCAGAGACATTGTTCACCTTCCCAACAAACACACCTGGGGGAGCAGCGTTGGGCTGCCTTATGCTGAGGGGCTACAGGCTCAGTTCCAGATTGGTAAGCCACGGCTGGGTCCCGGTGCCCCCATTGCTTCTTGCGTATCAGTTTGGCTGAAATAAAAGCACTTCACTTTGGGGTCATTTCATGGGATCCTCCACATCTTACTTAAAGACTTGATAACCTTCTTTTAACTTGTTATTTTCCCCTGCTTCTTCCTGAAAATGGTACATTGGGAAGCAGGGAGAACACTGACCTCAATTTCAAGTTGACCGCGGTTGTTACAACACACTGTAAGGTACTGCTCTCAGACATATGTCTTTTTTTCCCCCTTCTTTTTATGAGTATTACCTATGCACAATTATTTACTGATGCTTTGCTTTAAATGGATACATTTCCAAACCATGGCCAAAACACCAATACCTGTAAAGTTACGTGTTTGTTGTGCCAGTTGTGTATTTCCAAATACATATAAAAATAAATAAAAAATTATTAAATAAAAGATGTACTTTCATGCACCACATAAAATGACCGCCTCATACCCCCTTGTTTGGGGTAGCATACTTTGGGTTACATCTTGATTTCAAAGTGTCCTATTGCAGGGTGAAGTTTGGCCAAGAGTCGCAGATGGCTTGGTCAGCAGACAAACGGCATTCATGTACAGAATGGTGTGCAATCATTCACCGTGGACCAGGGTGCAGAGTCGTGGTTTGTTTTCTCTTAAAGGAATTATGTGCCTATAATAAATGTTGAGTTATCAGAGCTGCCTTTGAACTCCTATCGTATAGTTCCCAAATCGAAGATCTATAGGGCTTGCGCTATGATTTTGCTTTAGCCCCATTTACTTTTGGTGCCCCTGAGTTTGTTTTTTCAAGACACATCAGGTGACAACCTTCTTTCATGGGTTGGCCAGGATATCCAGAATGTTTAGCACCTCCATCCAGAGAAGGAGGCTCAAGAGAAAGGCAATACAAATAAGAATATAAGAAAATCTGAGTGGGGTATGATTTTTAAAAAAAAGACCTGAAAAGTGAAGCCAACTTGATGAGGCAAACGGGAGTCATGTCAGATTGCTGGTCCTCATGATCGGCTGGACATCAGGATTCTCAAAAGATCCTGAGGTAATTCTGATTTAACTGGGTTTAAGTACAACTGCTTTAGATTTGTACCTGGTTACTGGACCTCTGTGCATCTGGAACTCCTGCTGGGGGTGGAGGCAAAAGGCACGTATTTAGGTCTAAGTAGCTCGGATGGGTGAGTCTCTGAGAGGGATGTATGTATTTCGGATGTGGGTGTGGAAAGGAAGATTCACCTAGAAATGTATTGATGTAACCAGGTCAGACTCAAGCTGAACCAACAAACACTACTAGCTCGCCTACACTGGCAGGACTACGGGCTCTACTGAAGAGTAACCAGTTCTCCTCACTGTCTCCCTACAGTTAGCTAACAGGTAACGAAACTTAGTTTTCATAGTTTTAGCAGGAAACTGCAGGTGGTCTAGTCCACAGTTCTGCCATACAACTTGGAGACAAGTGATTTTCAAGCTTGGGTTTGTGGCACTCCCAGGATATTCCATTTGGTGCGAGAAGGTACCATGAAATGCTCAAAAAAAGTCTCAGAAACTAATACACAATTCCACTAAGATATAAGCAGATGGTGTGTAGAATTCTTGCTGGTGTAATGTGTCATCAAAATGATAACCTTTCAAGCTGCAGAAAGGCTGGGATCAGTGGTGTCGAGTGTCTGTCTCTATCTGTATCTGTCTTAGATCCAAACTGTATCCACCCACCGGGTAATCTGTACCTCAAGTATTCAAAAACTAGGAGTTGACCACTTTGTGCTTTATATCAACAAAAGAAGTGGCCAGTGGATTCCCAATTCACAGCCAAGCAGAATCTTAAGAAGTACTCATTTTCTATTGGAGAGAAAAATGTGGCTGACTGTATTCTCGGAAGATATGGCCTTGTCTTTTTGTGCTTCCAACTTGAATCAACTTTAGTATAAATAATAATTTTTACAACACAACTACAGCAAAAACCTTCCTTATAACCACTGTGCATGATTTTTTGGCTTGGAAGAGCTGAGGCTATAACTGGATTCCTGTAGAAAACACACTGTAAGCATAATTTTTAGTGACTTAGCCTATCTGGAATCCAACCTGCATTTTCCCATTGGCCAAATTCCTTGCTGGTGTCCTTTGGGATAGACATGAAGGGGAGGAGTGTTTCCTTCCCGAAGAGCTGGATTTAACCAAACCTGAGGTCTGGCACTGTCCTTGGCACTGATGACGTATCATACAAAGTAAAAAATACATAATATATGCATGTATATGCACACACACACACTCACATATACTATCTGTGTGCGTATACCTACACTCATCCCTGTATAAAACAAGAGACACTGACAAAAATGCCAATTCTTTTCTATGCCATGGACCTTTTGAATAAGTTGTAGACCCTACTAGATAGAGTAATTAGCTAGAGGCTTTGAAAATCTCCTTAGTGGCAAGCACACAAGGAATTTTAATGAAATGTAATTATCACACATTTGCCACAGTCATCTCAGTGTTTGATATCATGACAATTTTTATGGCTGAGTAATAAAAACCTTGAAATGGCTGCAACTAACACGGTCATCTTACTTAGAGAGCTTATAGACGGAGACAAAGAAGAGAATTTTTAAGGGAATTACTCTGAAACTCATGCCTCGAGCCATTTAAATGGTGAAAATAATGAGAAGAGACAATTTTGCAATGCAGAAGAGCTTCAGGAATTAGAAGAAAGCATAAACTCCGGTGAGGTATCTGCTAATGGGCCACAGTGTTAGCCTCAGAAATAAGCTTTGTTGAACAAGTGCCCTTACAGAAATACAGATGTCACACTTTCTCACTTTTATCTATTCTCTGGAAGTGTATCAGTAAAGTAGTTACTTGGCCAAACCCAAGTGTCTTAATCCAACCACTCCCCCCTTCTGTAAATTCCTTACTCATTTGTACCAATAATTTAGCACACATTTGGTTAATACACAACTATTACTGCACATGTACTGTAGGCGAGGTGCTAGATAAATGAGTAATTTCATAAGTTACTATTATTTCACTTTAGCCTTTCTGACTACACTGGAACTAGGAATTCAGGGCAGGGACCATGTCTCATGGTCCTGAATTTTTTCCTAAAGTTACTCAACATTGAATCACTCTGTTTAGTAATTACATATTGTGTTTTTGATTGATTATATATGCCTGTATATAAATAACACCTGATGAAGAAGAGAAGATTGGTAATTTTGGGACAAGGACTCATGCGTGCAGCTAGTCTGTTGGAATCAAACCTAATGAGAAATATGCCCAATGCCTTTTAAACAATTCCATTCAACACCATCTTCACCTCCATTGTTATCATCTACTGAACTTTCTCTGCTGCCGGGTACTGGGCTAGGACGCTTTGTACACATTTATGCACTTACTCTTCACAAGAGCCTAAAGTGCTGCCATACTTCATTTTTTGGAGTAGGATGTTGTCACCTATATGCTGCCTGGGACTTGGGAATAGCATTTTATACCCATATTGATGTGGCTTAGTCTGGACTTTTAAGCTCGAAAAGTCTGGATTGGAATATCAGCTTTATCACATTGCTAGGTAACCTTGACCAAGTCAGCTATACAATCTAAGCTTGGGCAGAGTCGTGAGCATTAGGGACGACATATAGGAAGAACTCAGCACATCGTAGGTACTCAACAAAGGCAGCTGCTATCATTATTATTATTAAACACACACACACAGTTTATTACTTAAAGAATTTGATCTAATATAAACCTGATGAAAGGTAGCCATTTTTAATGGAGACAAGTATTGGGTTAGGGATTTGAAGACCTCAATTTTAATTTCTTTTTTACTGATAACTATGGCCTTGAGCAAACTGCAGAATCTCTTTGTTCTTCCAGATTCCACATCTGGTAAAATAAAACTTGTGCCTCCTGGCCTTAAGGATATGTCATGAGAATAAACTGTTGAGTGTTTTTGGAGTTCTGCCTTATATGAAACCAGAGCAGTCCTATTATAATTGACCTTTAAAAATGGTCATCCAATCCTTGGGCAAATTAATATTTCCTAGTTACAAATTGTATATAACATAGTAATTATTATTTAGTGGGGAGACCGTGACTTTGAATCACATAGTTCTGGTTTGAACTCAGACATGTCGCCCTTCTAGCCACGTGACTTCGGTGAAGTTACTTTCCCATCTGAGCTTCAGTCTCCTCATACTTATAATGGCCACTGTATCTATTTTATAGAATAGTTTTCAGGTGTAAAGTGTTCCATGTAAAATGCCTAGCACAATATTAGATGATGATAAGACTCTGGTTCCTTTCCTGCAGTAACCACTAGATAATCATGATAGTTTCTATATTTTGCATTGCATATATTTCTCAGATTAATTAAGAATGTTCTATATTCTGATTTATGTGGCTACTCATATACATATTAATAAGGGAGAAACAAAATTTGGCTACAACTTTTTCAAAAGTATATTTGCAATGAAAGCTTCATTTTATACACACACATTAGTTCTCCCCATTATTATACATCATATTATGTGGATTTGGTCATAATGCAAGTCAAATCATGTTCTCTAAAATGGAACAACCATAAAGTAATTTTCTGATAACCCAATTATCCTTTAGGCCAGTACCAAATTCATGAAAAGCAGTTACCTGCTTATGGACATGTGTTTAGAACTTTCATATCAACACTGTGGAATATAAAAAGACCATATAAACATCCTTATTCAAACCATTGCTCAGCTCAAGCCACTGTCAAATTTTATCACAAATATGAAGCCAAGTTACGTGTGCCAAGGAGACTTATCTCTCCTTGGGACAAGACGGGATGGGGGAGGGAAAGAGGAAGGGAAGGAAAATCAGGAGAGAGAGAAAATGTTGCCTTCTTTAGAGTTTAATCTGACAATCATTTGTAAAATTCAACATTGGAACATTGGGAAGAAGTATGGTTCTTGCAGTTCAGGGAAAATAAAATTGGTGAAATGACCTTGGCCAACAACAGATAGCATCGTGTGTTGAGGGCTCACTATGTGCCAGGTACTGTCTCAGACACTTAATACATTTAATCCATCTAATCTTTACAACAAGCCCCCCTGAGGCAGGTACTATTTTTTCCATTTTACAGATGAAGAAACTGAGGCAGAGTTAGGTTAAGTAACTTGCCCATGTTCACTCCCAGTTGCAATCCCAGCTGACCAGGACACCAATAAAAAGGAGAGTGGTTTGGGGGTAGAGTGTGAGGCTTCAGGTGGGCCTCTGTTGAGGGGACAGCATTTGGGAAGCCAGAGGAAACAATCTCCATGCAGATGAGACTGTAATATTTAAGAGACAGGGAGGAACGGAACCTGGCCAGAGGGCGCTGAGTTAGGGAATAGTTGGGAGTATGACGGTGTCATTTAAACAGGGCAGGGCCACATTCTGTATTACATTTGGAAGCGAAAGGTTTGTCCCCAAGTTTGTTCTTCTGACTTGTTTGGAACATCATTAAATATGGTTTGACATTTAACCCTGCTATTTGCATTTTGAAAAATGCACAAATGCAAAAACATCTAATTAAGTAGATGCACCATTATTCAGATACATCCCTCCGGGCAGGTTGAATAAGGGAGGAGGCAAGGTTTTGAGGCTGACACATCTGTACTGGGCCTCCGGGCAGACGGAGAGTTCAGCCAAGGAATGGTACTGGGGACTCAGCCCTTCTGGCCACACCCTCTGGTATCAGCAGGGCCAGGGGGAAATGTCTATGAGCCACACTGTGATTTTAACCAGGGCTCAGTGAGTTTCTGGAAATAGGCTGTCAATTTCTGGCAAGCTAACAAATCTAACCAGATCTTACCGGAAACGTCTTTTTATTTCTGTTCTGCAACTAGTCACAAAGGGTCAGAGAGATGGATGGTCAGAGGGATATTTTTGGGATGAGAACATAGATCCTGGATCTAAACCAGTTCAGTCAATAAGTTATGTTCTAATTTCCTTTGTAATAGTCTCTGCTTGCTCATTTTTTCTGAATTTTAAACAAATCTTTCATTTTATCTGATAAATAATAGAAAGGCAAACTAAATAGAAAAGATGCTAGAATTCAACAACTCAACAGAAGGGCATGATATTTGCTGTATAAAAACAAAACAAGCTACTTTTTTTCCTCTTAAATGACAGAGAATATATAAACATACTTAAAAATTGAATGCCCAGAGAATTTCTTTTATATGACTCCTAGTGAAGGAGCCAACAGCTATATCTAGAAGAAAAACAAAACAAACAATAATGTTTACCCAACATGAGTGATTCTCAATCTTGGCTGCTCATAGAAATCACCTATGAGTTTGAAAAAGAACACCACCGATATCTGGGTCCCAACCCCAGAGGTTCTGATTTAATTTGCTTGTCCTGGGACTTGAATGTGAACATTTCTAAAGCTGCCTGTGAGATTCTAATGTACAGTTATGGTTGAAAACCAGTTCCCCAGAGGTTGCAAGTGGGTCCTAAATCCATGACTTCAGCCAGGCAAATGCCACATATACTTTCAAAGAGAAAATCTACGTTTACATTTTGTAGAGGCAGCATGTTCTGGGGAAGAAAGGATTGAACATGACGTGAAGAGATGCAGATTCTGACTCTGGGTTTGTAGCTTAAGGGCTCTGGATCTAAATTTCCATATTAGGAAAATGCTATCATTCAACTATATTCCTAAGACTCCTTCCAAACTTAACATTCCCTGATTGTTGGCCTCTGGTTCTTAACCATGTTAAAAAATACAGATGCTTTGGCCTCCACCTCCAGACATTTTAATCTGATTGGTCTGGGGTAAGGCTGTGCACCTGTATTTTCAAAAGCTGCCCAGTGAATTGAGCATTACTGATTTGTGTTCTCTGTTGAACAAAGTCTCTTCAGACAAAAATTGAGATTTGCACATGAGTGTGAGTCTGTGTGTTTCATTTGTACATAAATGTGCTTGGGGGTATAATGCCAGCTGACAGAGTGGTGGGAATGCACACTCAGCCTTATAGCAATTCAGGAACATGGAAGTAATGCAAACACATATGTCCATGCTGTCTTAATTAGTCCCTGCTGGTTGTTGTGTTCACACAGTGAAGAAGTGATGCCAAATGTCTGGGACTCCAGCCCATTTTAATTCCCTGTTGGCTTCATAGGAATGAAAACAGCAGGTATGATGGCCTGGAACAATAACAACACCCAACATTTGCACTTTGCTTTACAGTTCATCTAGAATTTTATGTATATGATATCACTTAATCCTCACAAGATTGAGATAAATTTTCTTTATTTGACAGATAGAAAACATGAGACTCAGGAGGAATCAAATGTCTTGTCCCAGAACATGCAACTAGAAAACAGTGGATGCTGACATTCTAACCCAAACCTTTGACTTCAAATTTCTCTTCCCCTTACTCACTCTATTTCATGCATCTACACTGACCGTCCTGAAGAATCCTTAGGTGACATTAGCCATGGGTGTGTGTGGAAGAGGGGCATGCACTATCTCTTTGGGGATTGGATGTGAAAAGAATGGGGCTAATTGTGCTGATTTATCCTCTACATCCCAGGGAGGGTCCCATCAAAGACAAGATTATACTGCCTTTAAAGGAAAGCAGTTAACCTTGGTTAGAGGAAGAGATGATGGGCACAGGCTGGGTGTGAAATCCATGTCAGGAGAAGGGATTCCAAGCAGGTTAGTTCTAGCTTAGCTGTCACCTTGATCCTGAACAATACAATCTCATTATTCTGGACATTTTTCTTCTGTTTTTATAAGTCACTGATATTGTAACTAAAAGAGAATCTTCAAACTAGCCAGACAGAAAGAGCAAAAGGCCAAAACATAAAGATTCTACAGAACACAACAGAGCTATTGGGTTTGACCCACAGATTTGATAACCACCTTGAAGAGGCTCAAAATTTCCTTGAGGTTCCCAGATTCTTAAACTGTGGTTTGAGCACTACCTATAGAAAAAAATACCATCAGAGGCATAGTAATTTTTTATTCGAATTTAGGCACTTCTAAAAGAGATTGTTGCTAATGTTCTCATAGATCCATATGATAGAATCTAAATTCAGACTGATTCACATGGAAATAAAACAGCAGAGGAAAGTTCCATGGAGCCAGATATTAAAGCATTCCATGGAGGCAAAACAAGTTTAGGAAAATATGCGAAAGCAAAGTGAAGTTTTTAATACAGTTAGCATTGAGCACATGAGTGAAGAGCTTGTCCCAAAGTACCATAATCCAGTTTATGCGACATTTGTCCTTTAGGGCATGTGTTAAAATTTCAGTCAAGCCATATGGTTTGCAAAATTATATACTGAAAGGTAGGCAGTGTACCTTATTCCCAAATGGTTATAATGCTCACACTTGGAGGGCTAAAATAGTAACAGAATCACCAATTTGCATAAGATATTTTTAAACTGAACATTTTCAGCTCCTGAATAAAAGTAAATCAGTCTGTTGAGGCTGGCCCATAAAAATCATTTTAGAGCTACAGAACAATTCTGAGGTTTTAGTCATAATAATACTTAGAGCTTCCATAAGAAGGGTTTGAAACCATCAAATTAAAATATAATGAATAAGCCTAAGCTTCTCTACTAAACACTTGAAATTAAAGACTTACTAGAATGCCATGAAGGCCTGCTTTTATTCCTTCCTTCAAAAACTCTCTGTCCCCATCCTTTTCTATTTCAAAGGAATTCCTGTATACAAAAAGGCAGGAGGAAATATGGAGAGTACAAGGATCAAGCTGTTGATTGTGAATGTCTATTTAATAAGATAGATATCATACAATAGGAGGATAAATGAATGAGGCCATTTTAATAATAACCAGGCTATCCAGTTATGAATCTGGTCTCTTTCCTTCCATTTTGTTCTAAACTGCAATGACTTAGCCAGAAATTCAGGTCCTCTCTCATGATGACACTGCATTTCTTTTAGCTAGTATAGATTTCAATCAAGAGTGTTTAAAATAGTTTGTGTCCATATATTCTCATTTTCCTTTCAAACAGGTCTGTTTTAATTGAACACATGGTTTCTCTTTAGTTCTCATTAATAACGGTTGGAGTTCTGGTTAGCCCTGAATTCTGAAGTGATATTTCTATTAACAAAGAGGATTATTCTGATGAAGTATTTGATGCCCAAAATTCTGTAAGCAGATGTAGAAACAATAAACAAGCAGAACATGATTTTCCTTTTCATTCCCCAATCTTGGTCATAGATACTGTCCTCCTCTGTGGGTTGATGACATCTGACTATAGTCCAGGATGGGAAGACCCCAGTGTGTCTCTTAGGGTGCTCACTGCCCAGAGCCTCAGCATCTGTCCATGATCTTAACTAAGTAGCCTCTTGGCCCTTCTTGATGACCAGTTAACAGGAACCCCAGGGATAGTGACTTCTTCTTAGATGGAATGAGTCTCTGATCTTTCTAACCTGGCTACCCATTTCATGTATCTGATGTCTTGAACTGGTGTTGGCTAACTGGGTGTAAATCTAGAACTTTCTCTGAGGGTGCCATCTTTTTTAAACGGAGGGGGCCTGCAGTGATGAGGAGGCCTAGTTTGCATCGGTCAAGGAAGAGGTGTTTCAGTGAGTACTCTGTGATCACCATTAAAAGCCTATTTATACATAAACGTACATTATTTTACATGCTGAAAAAATTTTAAATTAGAAATGGTAGAGTACCTAAGTGGTGGTGGACAAAAGCTGCATCACTCACCTGCCCAGGCTGTTCACAGGCTGTTTGGTACCTGGCCTGCTGGCAGAGTTCTTTGACCCTCTCATATTTGGGCAAATGATTTGATTGTTGGATATTCTTGCTGGATTCTTCCTTCTTTCGCAGAAATTTCCTTTGACAGAAAGGGAAGTTTCTTATGTGATAAGTGATCTGAATTACTTTGCCTGAGTCCTGCCGATTCTCTTTCTTCCCTGGGATATGACTCCACATTCTTCCACAAGATTCTTCTATTTCTCCACAAGAAATATATGTTAAGGCTCTGTCCATAGGAGTTTAACATTTGATGAGTCTTTTGTGTAACTTACAAGGGGTACTATGAAGAGGTCAGACTAGCAAGAATCATTCTCCCCCTAAAGCACAAATTCCAAATCTTTGGGCATTAATGTTTAAACTTAACAATTATAGAAATGCTTTTCTCTCAATGTATGTATGGAGATAAACAAGTAGCATTGTCAATCAAAAAGGGAAACATAGAAGTGACTCTGGAAATAATTACAGTCTCACATATTTGCATATTTAAAACTAGGAAAGACACATAAGGAAAAGAAGTAGAGAGGAGATGCCAGGCAGGACTTGGGAAGGATGGTTGAAAAAGTCAATTGACTGGTCTGATTAGGAACCAAGGCTGAGAAATGCAAGCGTAAATACATATCCATGCTTGGATCCAGTCTTAAGATAATTTATTCTTTACAATTCTGATGCAACTATCATTACTCTGTTGGCCAGGAGAATGAGTAGCAAACCATTCAACCTTGTGACTACGCTTAGAAAATCTGAATGCTTAGTAAACCAAAATAAGGGGAAAAATACCCAGCAGGGAGAGCTGCTCACTAGGACTGGTTCCCAGAAGCACCCCAGGAACTAATAATTACCCTCTTTCCACGAGGAATGTATCACGCCAAATTTTGGCCTTCTTGTTTGTTCGAAACCTGAAAGCAAAATAATAATATTTACTGTTGGCATCTGGCTGTTTTTCCAAATGGATCTGTGCTACCAGTTTATTTAAAGAAACACCTCTCACTTCCCACAGACCATGACTGCATCTCCATCAATATACTGCTCACAAGCAGCCGAGAAAGCTCAGCTGGTCTCATTCTCACAGCAAAACACACTCTGCTTTCCTTCTTTCACTGCTACTGGCTCTGGGAGCCGGCTGGGGCTGGCTGGACGAAAGAGAACTGACACACCTGTTACCTGGCTTTTCCAAGTCCAGAAGCGTGAGGACAGACTTGCCATCCACATCATAAGGTGTGTCGAGCCCAGCGATATCCAGGATCGTAGGGGCCAGGTCGATGTTGAGAACAACCTGTGGGACACTGAAAGGGACACACGGTCATGCCCCAGCCCCAAAACCAGTGGAGGTGGTACTGAAGGTCATTTTCTCCACCCTATGTCTCATTGGCCTTTAATGTTTCTCCCCTTCTTGGCTGATCTCTTAGCACTGAGTGGCTGCATTTGGCCAGTGGCTGACTGGTCAGAGGCAGTGGCACACAGCACGATTAACTGACTCCTACCCGCAGAGATGGCGTTACTCCTGAGCTCTGGCCAGTTTTATAGGATGTATGCTTTCTTCTAAAACCTGCTAGTCCATAATCCCTATGTTAAACTGGGGCTTAAAATAAAATAATTCTTCTAAAAAAGGACACAAGATTTTTATAGTTGAATCCAATTCATGATACCTAGTCTTTCTTACATAAAGCCTTTAACTCTAGATCTGACAATTCCAAGGTGTTTCTAATAATCTGAAGAGACATGGTAAGATTCCACAAAGAAACCTTCCTACTGCCACTACCATCACCTTCTCCCCAGGATGGAGTGTCACGTAGCAGATGAGGCACAAGGATGAGTTCAGAATTTCTGGGCTCTGGGTCCCAACACTGCCACTTCCAGAAATGGGGGCGCTGAGGGTCACTTTATACTGTCAACCTTCTTAACTGTTAAGTCAGGGGTCCAGGCTAGATTCTCTTAAAGGGTCATTCCAGATTTTGGATTCTACTTGCATTGTTTACATTTACTCTTTCTATAATAGTTTCATGTACACAATTTCACTTTATACATTCTGAGGTGATTGGTAGAGCATATGAAACCTATCTTATGATGGGAAAACAGAGACGCAAAGTCATGCAGTGACTTGCCTAAGGTGACAGAAATAGAACTCTAGTCCTTAGGCTTTTATCATTTAAAAGAAAATCATGCTTTTTAAAATTTAATTTTCTTTTTTAAAAAAAATTTTAATAGTAATTTTTGTTTAAACTTAGAGGATGGCAAAGTTTGTTTTTTACAAAGCTGGGTATCTCTGATTCAAAGGAAATGACAATCTTCCTAAAGATCACATTTTATGTCTATGTACACAGTCCCATATGATCTGGTTTCTAGTCAATTTGAGAGAATTCATCATTGACACAGTTATGTTTCCTTTCTTTTTAAAGAGTATGCTTTAGTTAACATGTGGTCGGGGGAAAGGTTTTCATCTTCTTAATTACCAACCTACATACACCCTCTTCTGTTTGGGATGAAAGGAAACCAGACACGGAGACTAGTAATTGAATTATCTCAGACATACATGAGCTATGACAACTGAATGTTTCAAACAGAGAAACACGTACGTTGATCCTGGTTCTACACTTGGACCACGAATAAAGAAAGGCACACGGATGTCAAAGTCATATGGCATGGATTTCCCCTTGACCAGCCCAAACTGCCCGATGTGGTAACCATGGTCGGCAGTGTAAATGATGTATGTGTTCTCCAGCTCTCCCGTCTCCACGAGCATATTATATAGCTGAAATACAGCACAGAGACAAGTCAGAAGCAATTGTGATGAGGCAAGATGACGATAGTGTTGCCACAATTTACCCCAAATCTCTTGTCCATTATTTTTAAAAGGCAGGAGTTGCTTTAATAAGGCTAACAAACATGAACATTTCCCATGTTTTCTTGTTGCTTACAGTTCTGGAAGGAAAAAGACCAGTGATACAGTTGAAACAAAATTCTTGATTATGGCACATTCTACTTAAAGGTTTGGTTCACCTATTTTGGGGGAAAAAACCCCACAAAACAACTTCCACCACCTCACTTATAGGTTTTACTTTGAAAAATCCATAGTTAAAGCAAATTTTAGTATCATCTCTTATATCTAGTTATCAAGGGTTTAAAAATAGGCCGCTTCTGAGTCTGATCCCACTAGATCCAGCCTTTAGGCATGTCTTTTCTGGCTTCTATTTTAAAATTTGAGATCACAAATCAAATTTTTGTATTTATGGCTTCTTTTAAAAAAATCTGAAGAACTGCATACTGGATCCACATTTCTACATGGCAATATTAGTTGGAGTTGTGCTTTAGGTGGGGGCACTTAAAGTTCATCACAATCCCCACCATTCCCTATTGTCTTATACTGGACTTGCTTCAGTTATTTACATTATTTGCTTAATTCCTGAAGGTATTTGTGGGTGTAGCCCATGATTTTTTATTTCTGTCTTTTCTTTAGCACTGGCTCCACAAGAACCAAGCTTGGAGAGGTAATGGAAGGGGGACAAGGTAAGGCAGGGATGAGAACCTCACTGGACACACACACACACACATTTAAAAAGAAAGAACCAACCAATCAAACACAAGAACAAAAACAAGATTAGCAAGAGTGGGTCTAAACAAGGGAAGGTGGGCCAAAATCTATCACTGGGACAAGTTCACGTGCTTACCCTTTCCACAGAATCATCCACTGACATCAACGTCTGAAGCCTTTTGCGATGTAGAACGTTTGTAAATTCCATGTGGATGGGCAGCATAGGTCCCGTGTACTGCATAATCCAATGCTTATCCATATTTGGTGCATAGTTATAACTAGGAGTTCTGAAAATATCCAGATGGGATTCTTACTATATATTTCTTAGTTACTTAGAGACTAAATATCTCAAGTTAAAGGTTGTGAAAGAATCAGTTAGGAGAAGTAATTCAGGCACTGCTAAAGCATTTTTTCCCCCTCTCATGTACCTTCTCTCTGTGTTTGTAAGAAGATCTGAACTCTTCACCACCCCCAAACAGCACATAATCTCTGAGGGTCTATCAGTTCAAACTTATAAAACGATGAAAGGCAGCCAAAATGTAATTAGTGCAAGTTCACTTGGGTTCATTGAATAAAATGTGTAAAAACACATCACAATGATCATGCTAACATTACAAATCTAGAGATAAAACTCAGTAATGTAGAAGGGAATGTTCTCATGGTGATGGTAACTTGTAAAACTTTATTGCTAGTTAGGATATTAAATACAGTCACAAATATGTGCAATCATGATGAATCATGATTTCAACACATTTTTTTCCTCTTGAATTTACTAGGGTATTTTATTGATTATTTATGTATCTGGTCTCTATGGGATTTTTCATTCCTAACCTTGTATATAGATACCATTAATTTAACTGGACTTGCTGGAATTATAACCAAATTTACTTCTGTATTATACATGCTGACCAATAAAGCTATTCATTTTATAGACAAATCAATATAGTGCAGGGCATAATTTTTGTTAATTACAGCGAAGTGGGTCCTATTGCTCTATGGAAGGTTGGTTGAAGCCTATATTTAATCTGTTGCAGAAATCCAAGTGGTGTCCCTTACACCCCAGTGGGGACCCACAAAATATGTCACTTTCTCTGAAGTCTTACCCAAATCCCTTAACCATTCAATACTACCGCCTCATATTTCCAAAGAATGTATCTATGCTATAGCAATTCTCATACAAATTATTTGTTTATACTTGACCTTTCCATCAGACTATAATGTACATGAACTTTCTCCTTAGATGTTTTTAAATGTATAGAAGTTTAATATTAAAACTTAGTATTACATCTCCTTGGGCAAGGGAAACAAAATAAAAATGAACAAATGGGACTACATCAAACTAAAACGCTTCTGTACAGCAAAGGACACCATCAGCAAAACAAAAAGGCATCCTACAGTATGGGAAAACATATTCGTAAACAACTTATCTAATAAGGCAAAACTGGACAGCTACATGTAAGAGAATGAAACTGGATTATTGTCTAACTCCATACACAAAAGTAATCTCAAAATGGATCAAGGACCTGAGTGTAAGTCATGAAACCATAAAACTCATAGAAGAAAACATAGGGAAAAATCTCTTCATAAACATTAGCAACTTTTTCCTCAACACCTCCTCAGGCAAGGGAAAAGGAAAACAAAATAAAAAATGAATGAATGGGACTACATCTAACTAAAAAGCTCCTGAATAGCAAAGGACACCATCAACAGAACAAAAAGGCATTCTACAATATGAAAGAATATATTCGTAAATGACTTATCCGATAAGGAGTTAACATCCTAAATATATAAATTTATAAAGAACTCACATGCCTCAACATCCAAAAAGAGAATAACCTCATTAAAAAATGGGCAGAGGATCTGAACAGACATTTCTCCAAAGAAGAAATTCGAAAGGCCAACAGGCACATGAGAAGATGTTCCACATCGCTAATCATCAGAGAAATGCAAATAAAACCACAATGAGATATCACTTCATACCAGTTAGGATGGCCAACATCCAACAGACAAGAAACAACAAATGCTGGAGAGTCTGAGGAGAAAGGGGAACCCTCCTACAATGTGACGGGAATGTCAATTGGTGCAGCCATACGGAAAGCAGTATGGAGGTTCCTCAAAAAACTAAAAATAGAAATACAATTGGACCCAGGAATTCCACTCCTAGGAATTTACACAAAGAAACCAAAATCCCTGAATTGAAAAGAAATATGCACCCCTATGTTTATTGCTGCATTATTTACAATAGCCAAGAAAGGGAAGCAACCTGAGTGTCCATCAATAGATGAATGAAGAAGATGTGGTACATATAAAAATGGAATATTATTCAGTCATAAAAAAGGAAATCCTGCTATTTGCAACAACATGGATGGAAGATATATGCTCAGTGAAATAAGCCAGGTGAGAAAGACAAATATCCTATGTTTCACATATTTGTGGAGTATAAAAACAATCCAAAACAGGATGAACAAAATAGCAGTAGATTTACTTACAGACACTGACAAGGGACTGGTGGTTACCATGGGGAAAGAGTTGGGCTAGGTGAGTGGGGAGGGATGAAGGGACACAGAAATCTCAATCATAATATAAATTGGTCACAGGGATGGTAGTATGGCATGGAGAATATAAACAGTGATTCCGTAACATCTTCTGTCAACAGATAGTAACTGCACTGTGGGGATGAGGATTTAATAATATGGGTAACTGTTGAATCACTGCATTGTACATCTGAAACCAATATAAGGTTGTTTATCAATGATACTTCAAAACAGTAATAATAATAATAATAATAACATTTAAAACATTATATAAATGTATCAAATCAAAAGAAGAAAAAGGTAGAAAATTTCTCTCCCATCTCAACACCAGCACCAGAAGAACAGAGAGATACATCTATATAGTTTTCCTATCGACATAGGTTCTAATACTGTTAGTGGACAATTATAAGGGAAATATATAGGATTTTTCTATTTATTTTCAGGATGTCTTTTCTTTATCTTAGAAGGAGTCCAAGGCATTTTTGCTTCCAATTATTGCTTTTCACAAATGCACCACTGTTCTCATTAAATTATTGGTGCTCCCCCTCAAAAAAAAATCAGTATTTACCACACATCAAGTATTGTGCTAAGTGTTTTCTATACAGTAAGTCAGTTGTCTCAGCTGTTCCAGGAAATAGGTTTATCACTTCCACTTTACAGCTGAGTAAACTGAGGCTTAGCAAAATTAAATAACTTCATCAGATTAACAAATTTACATGTGATAGAAACAGGACTGGATTCCAAAGCTTATTTGCTTTAATGAAAGAGAAGTTAAGTGAGGGGTGCTTCCTAAATCTGAGATTGTTTCCCATATGAATCACAACTTTACAAATAGCCAGTATCAAAGAACAAACAACAGTTTATGTTGGTTGAGAATTTGATAATCTCTGTTCTGGGAAGGATTCAACCAGTGAAAGACTAGATAATGACAACTGAGGGTGACCCCTGCCATCATTTTTATTATAACACTAGAGAAACAGTCACTGTGAGTACAGTGAATTCATGAGGCTTGCCCATGTACTCCACCGGTTCTGTTATGGTGCAAATTTTCCATGGAGTAGACTTGGGGTTTCTGAAACATGTGATTGTGTACTGGGGTGTGTCCATGCACACTGAAGTACATAGAGCCCCTGTTATTACACCTTCTGCCAGTGGACTTTCAGGACCTCTTTTGATAGTTGAAAATGCTGTTTTGGTACCAATGACCTTCTTGGCACAAAAAGTTAGCCTGATGATCAGTACGGATGCAAAGAGATTTGCAGAGTAGAAAAGTAGGTATGACTCCATTTGCTCATCTATAAATGAGGATAATAGTACCTTTCTTAAAAAGCTCTTTAGAGAAACAACAAATTATCCCTCTATCTATCTATCTGTCTAATTTTTACCTATCTATGTAGCTAGCTACCTATCTAGCTGGCTAAGCTATCTATCACTTAAGAGGGCCTAGAACAGAGGCACATGAGTTTCCTACATGAGCCAATGAATTACATTCTACGTAAGTATCTATATCATTAAAAAAGAACCCAGCTCTTCAGGTTATCACCTGCCATTTTTTCTAAGAGAAACTTTCAATAAAATCTTTCTTCTGCTGATCCACTAAACGACTCATGAACCACAATCTAAAAGTGAGCCACGGGCAGAATCAGACCCTTGTACCTCAGAAGCTTGAGCAGCAGGAAGAGACTGAAGCCTGTTTCTTATTCTTCATGCAGCGTGTTGCGTTACAAACAGGATTAGATTAAGAGGCTGAGGAGGAGGAGAGAGGGGGCTTATAATCCTATCGGAAAGGGATTTTCACCCTCGGTGGGGAGGGGGGTAGTTTGAGGTCAGAGGGATATAGCAAGTTGGTCGTGAAAGGTCCCCTAACCATTTACTATACGTGCCCTGAGAAAGATTATAGCTATAAAAGGTTAAACAGGGTTTCTTTATAATACTGAAACATCTTCCTCTAATTGTCTTTGATGTCAGTTTGCCTTCATTTTAAAATAAATCTAGATGACCTTTTTAAAGCCACAAAACCTCAACACAAATAAAAATTACAATAGGGATGCGAAACAGGCTCACAGTGGGCAAATTTAATCTTCTACCAGTTACCTTGATGTGCTTGGCATAGCTCCACCTCACTTTGAGGGAACAGGGAAGGTTGCAGCAAATTACAAACGTCAAATTGGACTCCCAGATTTGCAGAATGACATATGCTAAATCTGGCTTATATTAAAAGGGGGAGTTCGGGTCTGTTGTCAGAGCTGTCTTTCCTGCTCCCATCCGTCTCCCACTCCTCCGTTTTTTCCCTTAACTTCTCAGTGTGGGAGATGACCCCCTGCTCTGGGGATGAAATCCCAGGTGGGATCTCAGCAGGGTGCAGGGAGGCGGTTCTGCATTTGCCTTTTAAAGGAAGACAGACTGCCACTGCTTCTCACAGAACGGCAGCTGTTCAGGGACCTGCAGGTGGAAGGTCGGGGGTCGCTGGAATTGACAACGTTGTTGAAAAGTGATCACTTGCCAAAGACCTGTGGCTGCCTCCTGCTGGGGTCTGCCAAATTCCAGGAAGATGCAGCCTTCTGTCCCCCAGTGATAATTAAGGCTTGCTTCCCTAACGAAGGGTTGACTTACAACCATTCAAACAGGGCCTGGAGCTGTCAGCGGGAACACAAGCCACTGAAAAAAGCAGGTAACTGTTTTAGGGAAAAGTAGAAAACCACATACTCAATTTTTCTAGAATGTTTGAGAATCAGACCCGAATTCTCATCCTAACTGTTACTTACTACTGTGTGATCTTGGGCAACTTTTTTCTCTAAGTCTGTTTCCTCATCTGTATAATGGGAATAACAAATTCAAAGTTTTTGGGATGGTGTAAGAGATTTCAGCGACTCTACAGAACAAATTCTGGGACCACTTCAAACCCTTCTTACAGGTAGCTGGGAAATATCCTATCATTTAATAGATCATTTAACTGTGGCAACCCTGAAGGGTAGGCAGAGCATCTTAATTCCATTTTTACAAATGAGAACGTGAAGTGTGCAGAGTAGCTCCGAAAGAATGTGCTAGGGCTGGTGCTCCTCCATGAGGTCACACCAACCAGAGTCCTGAGCCACAGACCCTATGAAGCACCTCAAAACCCCAGACATTTAAAGATCAGACACATATATTCCTTTCTAGCAAAAGTTAAGTCCTAAAACCCTTAGCCTTCATCCTGATTTAATATACTAGTCTCTTCCATTTCCCATTGAAGGTACCTTCCACCAGCTACTTGGTGTCTACTTTGCTGCAAACACAGAAAGCAGTCTGACCTTCCAAGACACAAAGGATGATGCCTCAGGGAAAAGGCAGATAACTGGCTGTTTGCTATAAAATCGAGAGAACAGATGACCTAACCATTGTTTTTGCATCTCTGTTGCTGTCTTAGAAACAAATCAAAACGAAAATCCATGTCAGTTAGTCTTAAGTGCCTGGTCTGGTAAGACTGTCTGTTCAGATAGGGTTTTACAATGACCGTGCACCCCAGATCTTATCCTCTCAAGAACACATACCTGTAACCCTCAATAGCCTCCTATACTTAAAAATGTAGTTTTCCCCAGCAAGGCTTCCCTGCATACTGCTTTTCTCTAGTCATGATTTGTTTGGATTTACCGCTGAGCACACTGGGTCACAGACCCTTTAGACCACTGCATTTGTAAGTTCCACCTCACCATCAATGCCAATTCCCTTTGGGCTTTGATTTTCTTTCCTGTATGGATAACTGACATCAAAGAAATAAGAATTCTGAAAATCAATAAGCCACTTTCTTTTTGATGGGTGAGTGTTCTAGGAGAATAATTCTTAGTAGCAAAGACATAGTTTCAAGAAATACATGTGTGGTACATTAAATCCATGTTTGGGGAATTGCAAAGAACTTAGCAGCTCATTTTTACTGCTTATGGCTTTTGCTGTCGCCCAGTGAAAATAAATAGATTTCTAGTGTGTTACATTTGAACACGTGTTTTCTTCATTTGTTATGTGGTCAAACAACAAAACCCCTTATGATCTAACTCTTCTTAGAGGGTATTGGTAGCAGGACCATTATTCTCTAGGAAATGAAATAGGTCTCAATTCCCAGCATGCACCAATTATGCAGATTTAAGACACACACTCCAAACATTAAACTGGAAATTCTATACTTAATCTCCTGAGCCACACTGTCTCAGCTTTCACTAAAACTGAACTTACTTAATTGGCTTCTGGAAATATTCCCCCACCTAGTTCAAATGTCTTTAGGTAGATAACATTTGAACACATGCAGGATAATGTGAAATGATCCAAATTATACCTATGTCGTGAAATTAATTTAAAAAGTCTTCTAAGATGCTGCAAACTCCAATGAGAATTTTGCCAATAGTTACACAGGAACCACTTCTGATATTGTGACTATGGTGGGTGTTGAGTAGGCCTGGAACTGTGGAGTGATCACCTGGGTCTAAGAGAATCGAGTCTTGGCTCCAGCTTTGTCCCTGTCTACTTATGTAACCTGGACAAAGCCATTTGGGTCTTTTGTTTTCTTTTAATAGACTTTGGGCTTCTACTTTTTAATATAAAAATACATGGAATTAGACTACCTCTAGGTGTCTTCTTATTCACAAAACCAACTGTTTAAATTTTGATTTATATTACATTTTGATACTATATTACAAATGTTTTATTGCTGGTGAAGTTAGCAAATTTATTTATTTGCTAAACAAAAATGTGTTGTGCAAAGAATTTGACAGGATGCATGGTCCCCAGGTACTGGGAGTACAGGGGCAGATGTGGACTGCGTCCTGCCTTCAGGAGAGAGTTACCTTGCATTAACTCCGGGGCACCATTCACACAGTAGTTTGAGTGAATGCAAGCCTCAGGAGTTGTGCAGTTTGACTTAGAGATTGGGGTAAACAGCCCATGCAGTGGGATGTGTAGTGAACACTAGAGAGGACACAACAAAGGGTGTCATTAGTTCTGCCCAAATAAAAAATGTTTATGGAGAATTTAAATTTCTTTCAATCTTCAAAAAGATTTCTTTTAGTTGTTGGAAGAAATGATACAAGAATGTGCAAATTCTTTTTAAGACAAGATATTTCCTTCCACCTTTATATAACAAAGGTGTTTCAAAAACTTTGTTCTGAGTTTTACTGAGGTAGTTTTCCCTTTGACATACTATGTTATCCCAAAACTCCACTTTCGGAATGATTATTGGAAGTCAGTGGATGTGGATTGTTTTACTGAGATTTTGTATTTCACTTGAATCTGTGCTTCTGTGTTCATACACTCAGTTATACACATTTCCAGATATGGGAAGAAAGAACTGATGAACTGGGACAAAAAATTATTTTGAAGCTGATAGGGGCATAATTGGTGATAAGGTGATAAGGTATCTCTTAGCTCCCAACAGAATCTCCTTTCCTGTCATGGTTTTATCCACAGCTGTATATGATCACATTTCTAAGCCCTGGGGACAGAAGTTATGTCAAATCAAGACTGAGGATATAGCACTATTATGAGGACACTGCAGAGATAAATTGCTGAAAAGTAGGGTCTTAGTCATAGTGAAGGGCCCTATGATAAGAAATATAATGAGGGGGTTTCTTCAGACTTCTCATAGACAATGAAGTGGCTGAGCTGTTTCTATTACACAGTGCCTCCCACCACGAGTGGTGGATAATCCGCTCTTGTTCTTAGTTGGTAGGTATAACCTCTAATCTCAGTCTGTAAAGCCAACAAACCAGTGCTGGACAGGTTTCCTTCCTTTGTCAGGAAAGGCAAACACTGTGGAAACACGATACATTTGCTCCAGGCTGACAGTGTCAGAGAGCTAATACCCAAGGCTGGATGAGAGGTATCTGGGTAATGTTTGACCACCAAGGAAGGTGACCCAAAGGGAAGTGTTCACCTTACTGTGTCCCCCCAACAGGGGATAGTCTCCTGCTTCCTGCTGTTTTCAGAGAGCCTGCCAAATATTCCTGCAAAGTCCTTAACTTGTTACATCCCCTTGCTTGAATGTGTTGCTCTTTTTTGCTAAGGAAACTGGTCGCTCAGGAGCTCCCTGCACCACAATTGGCAGCCTGTCTTCAATTTGTCTAACTCCTTTTGTCTCCAGACTCAACTGAGATCTTGTGCAGTCACTCACAGTGACAAGATGCACACAGACTCTTTCCAGGCCCTTCCTCCAGCAGCCGTTAGGGAGACTCAAAGCAAGGATGCCAGGACTGCAAGCCTTCTAAGGAACACACAGCAGGTCTCCGCATTCGAGGGGCACCAAAGCCTAACTAATGTTTAGCAGCAAATAGAAGCCGAATCATTTGACCAACCACATGCTCTCTGTTTTCTATGGCTAGGAGTGTTCTCCAAACTGGCACTTACCCATAGCACATATTTTGTACCTGAAAAAGCTAGCACAACCCAGACTGGAGCTGATCCTGTGTTTTTAGAATGTCCGGGTGTGAGATGCTCATCACAATGTGGGTCTTAGCTTGTCAAGAGATTCATTATGCCACAATGGGCAAGAATCAACTCGTCATTTCTCTAGCTGCCTAAAACATGAAGTTCAAATCAAATGAAATTGCATTTTTGTGCATCAAGAAGGATTAAATCAAGAAAGAACAGTTTTATATAGTTCATCTTAATAGAAAGGATCAACAAGCATTAGCATCTATGAAGTGGCTCCCATGTCCCAGGCCCTATGTGGGGACTTCAGCTAGGCTGCCTCTCTTAATTTTCATTCATGACAGCATGTCAAGGTGCTAGTATTATTCCCATTAGGACAGCAGAGAAAGGAACCAACACTTGTTGCCTCTAAGGCCCGAATACTTTTCACTCTGCCACATGTAGATTTCACTTTATAGAATTACTAGTAAGGCACACAGGTAGTTCATTTGAACTAAAACGGAGTAATTGCAACTATATGCATGAGAAAATGACCAAATCATGTGTTTTGTCACTACCCTACTAAATGACTCTAGTCGCCTTCTGCTTACAGTTACATACAGTCAAGTCCTCAATATTCTGCTAACTTCCCTTTCTAGAAAGCTTTATCCCTTATTGAGTTCCTTGCACCCCATTCTCTGCTTCCTAGATCACCTCACTTGTATGGTGACTACTGGTCCATCCTGAAATCATCTACCCAATCTGCAGAGTCAGCTGAAGAAATTTTACTCATCTTTTGAGGCCCACTTTGAATGCCTGCTGGTCCATGAATTTTCCTGCTTCCCCCTAAATATGTGAACGTTTCCTCCTTTCAATTTCCACAGCCCCCTGAATGGCTGCTCTACTATTTACCACTTCTGGTCCTACTGGCTATATGGCTATTTGGACACTTGCCCATCCTCCCCCTAGAGCAGGGGTTGGAGGCAAACTTATTCTGTAAAAGATCAGACAGTAAATACTTCAGGCGTTGCAGGCAATATGGTATCTGCCATAACTACTCTGCTGTTGTATTATGAAAGCAGCCATAGATAATACATAAACGAGCATGGCTGTGTTTGAATAAAACTCGACTAACAAAAACTGGTGGCCAACTGGATTTGGCCCCAGTGTGCCAACCCTCATGCCAGCTTATTGGTTCCCCAATGTTAGCAACTGTGTCTTTCTTGTGCCTATGTTCCTGTTGTACTTACAGCACCACAGGCAGCACCCAGAAATATGTGTGGAACCAAACAGAACTTTTAATTGCTAGAATCAAGATGCTCCTTTTTCATTACACTGAGACCCTGAGATGTCCACAGATCCCCTTCTTCTGTGACTGTTTGTGCAAGCCACTGAGCTGCCAGAACCTCTTGACCTTTGGCTGATTGTCCTGTAGGCTCAGGACCTTGCCTTGAAGCTTCAAAGGCAGGCTGACTTCTAAGGAGCCATAAAACATCACATTTTGTCAATCCCTTCTCCTCACTCTTGGGAAAACTCCAGTAAGGTTTACAGTTCTGGAAAGTCGCCTTACGTTGGGAATCTGCTAATGAAACAAAAGAAGCTACACAAAGTGATTTCTAATTCAAAAGAAAAGGGAAAGATGGGTCCCAGGGCATGGAAGAAGCCCCAAAAGACAAATGTCTCCTTTGCCATTTAGACATTCAGTGAACCAGATTACCACATTTTAAGTGATCTGTAATGGAGAGCCAATTGTCTCTTGAGGGCTTCATTCATGAATTCAGTTGCCCAGTTATATGTAGGATAGATCTTCAGAGACTTGTATTCCCAATCTATGGGGTTGATTTCAAAACACAATGGCTCATCCGGATCATATTCCCCAGTTGCCGGGGCAACCTTATTAATTTGTTGGCAATATTTTATGCATTTTTAATCCTTGAAGTCCCTGGGCATGCTCAGGTGGTTATTCACCCTTTAATTGTTATCCATCCCATTGCTAGTTCCTGTCCTTAGTTCTGACCTCTTTCCTTTTTTCTGAATGACTTGATATGAAAGACATTATCTAAATACCACTGACCAGGAGCCATCAGTTTATTAGTTATAATAAGGTAAAAACTCAGAATATAAACATAAATTCTTCAGTGATGTGATGACCAGTAACTAGAGTGCCTTCAATAGTTACTTATCCTTTTTCATAAGGAAATACATTTAATCTATTTTCTTTCCATCTGGGATCATGACTAGAAAATCAGTGTAGATGAAAAGGGTGATACTGAAGCACAAACAGATTAAGAACTGACTTTGGGGGCTTAGTGATGAAGGAAATAATATCAACTCCCTGTTCTCTATCTCTCTGATGGCCGAACTTTCAGCAGACACAGAGCCAACTGCCCTGTGTGGAAGATTGTATTATTAAAATGGATGGGAAGAAAGTGAGTTGACAGACTAGAAAACAGTATCATGTTCTTTACTGACAAAGCATCCAGACTGTTTCACCCTTGGCTAGGGAGAGTTACTGGGTAGCACAGTACAGCTCTCTGCTCTCTGCCTCACTCCTCCCACATCACTGCCATCCCCCCTACCTCCCCATCCCATCCTCACCAAGCCTCCTGCCTCTCAAAAAGAAACACCAGGTTATTTTAAAGCCGTGACCTGGGAAGCCTCTTGGGCTAGCCTATGCAAGCTGCTTTCTGCAGCAATCCCGACCGCACATCTGCAGCCAAGCTGCTACAGTTCACCTAGAAATAAACCCGGATTTCTATAACCAGACAAGGGGTTGCCACTTAGCTGCTATGAAACGTATACCATCTGATCATTACTATTAGGTCATACTAATGAATATTATTCAAGACAACTGAAGGGGACTCTGGATAAAAATTGCCTCCATTCACCCTGCGTGCTTCTCTCCTTTGCCATTTAGCTACTTAGACATGTTGACAATGTGATTCCTAATCAAACCGAGGAGCCAAGGCCCTCAGTGCAGGCCCTGTGGCTGCCTGCTTCGCGGCCTCACAGTGCCGCCGCCTCGCGGAGATGCAGTGGAAGGAAATGGGGTGAAGGGAAGGAGGGGGCTGGGGAAGGAAGGGGAATCAGCTACTCACATGTGTTGGGAAGCATTGGGGTACAGTTTTGAAAACTGTGGGGCCGAGTCCTCAGGGCCGTGGGGCGCAGCGTGGCTGATCACCATCATAATGGGCCTATGGGGATACATTCTCTTAGACATTTTGAAGTAATTAATGCTCTCGTTAGTGATTAAGTCTGTGAAGTAGTCCTGAAACATACATTTGACACAAAACAGAAATTACAAAAGGTGACATTCATCAGATCACATTTGAATAGTGCATTCCTCAGAAGCATCTCACTGAATGAGGAAGGTCTAAGCAGGAAGGAAAACTACTTCCCAAAGCAGCACACGTCTCCCATAACAGACAAAATCAGTTGCCAGCTACTTTCTAGGGCCACTAGCTTGGTAACATGCAAAAAATTTATTTTCAGTACTACACAACTTAGTAATTAGGAAAGAAAAAAGTCAAGTCCTGTTTGCTCAAGATAATGTCAGATCTGGCAATCCAAATGCTAGAGCATGAAACACCGGATACATATTTCATTCTCAGGTTTCATTGATGTAATTTGTTGACAAAAATTCACTTGCTTCAAGGGCAGGAAACACCCATACCCGCTACAATTCACAGTTGCAGAACACACACACACACACACACACACACACACGCATAAATGCACAAACAAAAGTTATTTTCTTTAAATTAAAAACTCACCTTTGGTAATTACACAGTAATTGCTAATGAAAACCTTCGCCAAAATCTGGGTGCACAGGGGAAAAGCTGCATTTTATCAAGTAATTTACTTGAAACACTAGCTATGGGGAGCAATTGTATTTCCTGCAGATTATACTGTTAATTGCACAACTAAAATGATACAGCTGCTGGATGAGAGCCCGACTTGTTAATACAATGACAACCCAGGGTCTGAGGAGGCTGATGCAACTCTATAAGAGGAAGGGAAGAAACAGAATGAGAAGGAAAGAAAAGATGGAAACTTAAACCACCTGCTTCTTCTAAGTGGGTATCATTGGCCTGGAGCTTCAGGATAAACTGTATTCAGAAAGCGCCCAGGCAATGTTCACAGTGACTGTGGCTTCCAGGCATGACTAATCCATGTGGTTTCAAGGACCAGAGCAGCTGCAAAAGCAGTGCCCAAGGGACAGAATCTGTGTCGCCCGTCATCTTTAGGACAAGTTCCAGTCTATCACCTTCATCCATGGGGGTGTCTGTTTCATTCCTTTCCTCAATAAAAAAGATTTCTTTTCAGACAGAGTTGTCTTTGACAATCAGCTGTGATCCTGGGCAAGTTACGCTGATTTAGTCTTTGGAGGGAAGCTTGATTACTTTGCTCTCTTTAGGACAACAGGGAAGGAAAGGTTAATAGCTTGTACAAGGGGCATGAAAAGCATCCCCGCAGATAAAAAATGGTAGTAGTGACAATGAGGGCACTTTATAGGACATTGCTCAATTCTGCCTCGAAGGGCCACACCAGCTATCAACTTTGATGAGTCTGGAAAACTATTAACAGTGTTTGTGAATTCATTTGCAATCATTGTTTTCTGAAGGGTATGAGAGAGCCAGACTTCCACTTTATCTCCTAAAGTCCCTTGAGCTCACTCAAATCAGGCCAAAGCATAAAGACAGCAATGTGCCAAAATTAAATCAAGGGCCCTTTTCCTGATTTCTACCAATGGCTCTTTTGTAGCAATCTATGCTAGATAGAGTTGATTCTCAGCTTTTAGATAAATGAGGTGATAGGTATGGCTAGGAGGGAAGAGGATATTTTAGGATTTTCTTTTTCACATTTTAAAACTTTTTATTTGCATATTTAAAAAATTGTGCATTCCAATAATTAAAATTATTTGAACAAAAAAAAATGGCACTCTGATTAAACTGCATTTTACAGCCTGCAGGACACCTTGGACCAGCTTGGTTTTTACTCTACATTTCACTGTCGTCCCGTCCCACCCAGCTTCTTCCTTCACCAACATGCAATTTCTTTTCCTTCCCTGCCAGCCAGCCAGGCAGATGGGAGAGGCAGGAGCGGCCTTCATTGTCAGTAGTTCTCAATTCTTTGATGTAAAAAGGGGCAGCACAGTCATTTAAACTCAATCCAACCTCTTTGCATCTTACAAAGTTAAACAGCTAAAAAGTAAAATAAGAAGGCAATGCTTGTGGAATGTACAGTGCATACTGGTGGGCTAAATAGCAGGCTAAATTCAAAGATATTTTCTCCTTCACTCTTGTGACCTGAAAATTGTTTTATGTGAAGTTGGCAATCACAAAACCTTTGTGAATTTTAGAAGATCTAATCAAGGATCCACTCTAGAGAACCTTGGGACAAGTCAATTTCAGTTTCTATTGACTGACTTGGAAATCCCAGAATTGATAGCCGTGGAGACTTGTGGGCTCTAGCTGCCATGGGGCAGTGTCCTGGTCACGTCTCAAACCTTGGTCCGACAGGAATAAAAGCAAACAATGTGGTTTTCCAACCTTTGATTATTGCACTCGTCTGCTTATTCTTACACTAAATCTCAAGCCACAGACAAAAGATACTTTCACTCTAGTGAAAACCAAAACAGTACAAGGTGAACATTTGATTCTGTGGACAAGCCCTTCTAGAGGGGAAAAAAACAAAAATTACCCCAAGACAGAGTGGAGGCATCTATGATTTTCTTGATGATACTTTTATCAATGGTGGATTGCCTTTAATCCTAATGAGGGAGAAAAAATTCACTATTCAAAGTCAGTATTCCTTGAGAGTGTTTTTCTTGCCTGAAATTTAAAATTACCTCAAAATTCTTATTCTAACACTGTAAGAACATAGAAAGCTGATCTTGTGGATAGGCTAACTCACTGAAAATGGCTTTTCCTCATTACGCACAAAGTAAATTGATGCAGTGTTAAAGTGCCTGAAAATTACCTTTGCATAATCAAATCCATGCTTCTCTTTGATGCCATTGCGACAAACAGTGTAATTATAGAAACGAGAATTCTTGATTAATCCAAGCCATTCTCGCCACCCAGGAGGGATGTAGCTGCCATTATATTCATTGAGGTATTTTCCAAAAAAGGCTGCAATAGGAAAAGAGGTTTATTTTCCCACATGAAATGATTGCTCATAAATAAATGCATAAATATGAAATTATGACTTAAAAAAGAAATGGTAAAACAAAAGTTAATCAAGGTAACAATGGGTGCCAAAGTTTTACTGCAATACTCTGATCCCTTGGCAAAGGGACACACAAGTATTTTCCATTTGAATAAATAAAAGTAGTACTGAAGTACATGGATTAGAGTTCAATAAAATTACTATAATTATCATGGTACACTGGGCACCATCTATTTCTTCTGATTTTCCTGGGATAAAAGAGAAGAGATCCTTTTGTAAAGTTGATGTAACAGAGAAATAGCCAGTGTGAGATTTGAAATGCTACCTCCGGGCAAATATTAGAGAACTCAAAGTTCAGTCTTTTTGATACAATAGGTTTTCTAACTTACTGTTTGAGAGTGGTGAATTATAAAAACGCCGTTGAACGGCTGGTCTTTGTTTTTGCATATCCAGAAAGCATGAAGTTTCCAAATCAAGGAACTATAAAAAACTCTGTTTTTAGGGAGATGGTCAGGGTCTTTAAGTCACATGTATTTTATGCCATTAGGGTTTATATCATGTGTATTTTGCAGATGTGTGTGCATATTATTGATAATGAAAAGTTCTGTCAATATAAGGTTACTACATAAATGATTAAATTTCATAGAACTATTGTATAATAGAAGCCTAGGTGCCATGACACTCTGCTCTTCACTGACAAGGCCACCGGAGGGACTTCACATTTATAACTTTGGTCTGTTGTACCCAAGAAAGGCCACTGTCACCAGACTTACTGATTCTTGCAGAGATGGCAGCTTCGAATGTGGTCCTTTGCCAAAGTGCCAAAGATGACAACAGGGCAGAGGTGAAGGGGAGGACAAGGCAGACTGGGGTTTCAGGCACGAAACAGGTGAAATCTTGAAGTCAAGTAACTTGTAACTATCAGAAGGGCAGCTAAAAATGTATTGTTGGCAAACCTCTGAGAAAGAGGGTGCTATTTGTAATTACTATAATTTCACCAGTGAAACAGGTATCAACACACACTATTCTGGATAAACCTACATGTTAGGTCCCCTTTTTAACCACATACGTAGCCTTCCCCTCAAGTATGAAGGACTAGAGACAATTTTATTTTATATATGTATATATAGGTATATGCATGTGTATACCTGGGTGTATATGTACATGCACATATACATAATATAACCCGCCCCTCAACAGGCATGCAAGTTTTAATTTTTCTGATTTGTAAGGCTGAAATCTTTTGTTCTGGGAGAGACTGTGTCTTATGGCCAGCCAGATGCCTTCCATGTCACAGGCACCTCCCAGCTTCATTCAGCAGGCTTTACGGGTACCTCCACTGACTTACATGAGGATAGTTCCTAGATGACTGGCCTGAGATGATGAGAACAGATCCTAGAATCAGGCACTTTATTGGTATTGCTCTTAAAACACACCTTTCTGAATCTTAATCTTATCCACTGCACATCATTTCTGTGTCTTTATGAGATAACTACTAAGCTTGCTTTTATCTTCTATGTACAACTATCTGTAGAATGTCTCCATTTGATATGTTTTACTTGCTCCTAACACAACTGTCCAGATGGAATCAATTATTTTCCTTCCAAATTTGCTTCTCTCCTCAGCTAGCCTTTAATCCTCTGAGTGGCAATAATCACCTTCCTGGCTGACCAGGTGTGGCACCCCAGAGCCTTCCCCGATTCCACCTGCTCCTTGTTCCCCCTGCCAAGCATGCCACCACCTGAACGTTCTGCCGACAATAGCTCTTCACTCACCCCTCTTCCTCTGATTACTTGACATCCCTCCCAGATTCTCCGTCTCCCTGCCTGGCTCCCCTCGCTGGGCTCCAGGGTCTTTCCACTGTCACAGCTGCCGTCCTCAAGACCAGCTCTGGCCACAGCGCCTTCTTCCCAGACAGGCCCTGCTCACCTGCAGAATCAAGTTGAATTCCACAGCTTGCCACCTCAAGCCTCTCTTAGGTCTGGACAAAATCTCTCAGTTTCCAACCCAGCTCGCATTTCTCTGTGAACTGCTCCTCTCTCCCACTGATGTGTCTCCCCTATTTGCTCCGGATTTCACCTCTCTCTCGGCCTGTGCTAGTTTCTTCATCTCCCCTCTCTCTGTATTAAAGCCACAGCAGATGATCATTTCAGTCCCAGCCTCTGCCCCAGTCCCACAGCAATTTGTCTCTGTGGCTCTAGAGCCATCTTTTCTTCTTTGTGGTTCAACCATGTTTATATATGAGACTAATACCCCTTCAACTGTAAGGTTTTTGTGGGTAAACGCTGCCCTTGCCTCATCTCTGTACCTTCCTCCTCTCTTCCTTACACATAGGATAGAGTCTCCATAACTTTTGCTTCTTGAACTGGGGTTCATAGGCCCTCATGTATTCTGAGGATTCTGTAAGTTCTAAACTTGTTAAATTTTGTGTTTTCACTTAAATTATAATTTTTAAAGCTGGTTTGGTCTAAATATTTTCATGGAATAGAGCTTCGGAGCTGCAGAAGTTGATAGTTCCATCAGATTTATTTTATTTGAAGAGTGACTCCAATCTGAGAAACACGGAAATATTTGTTGACTTGTTGAATAAAAGTTTGTATGTTAAATTTTCAACAAGTGAATCAACTGAGTGGTCTATTAGCCAAACTGATTTGACTCAGCTATGACTGAGGATCTCCCTTTGAGCTGACTAGTAGGAATTCTTCTAGTGAGGGCTTCTTGTCTTCAGAGCATAACTACCTTCTCAAATAAAACCACAAGATGTTTTCTCTTTCCAAAAATGGAATGTGACTTGGAGTCACAGTCAGCAAATCAAAACCACGCGCCACCTACGCAACTTCAGAAGGGGACTGTTTCCAGAACCTTCTGCTTAATAACCTTGGACCCACCTCTTTCCTCTGGCTTGCTTGTCACCCCATAGTTCTGCACACCCCCACCATCTTACTCTCCTTTTGTTTTCAAAGAGGTAAAAGAGCATACTGGTTTGAATACAAACCCTGGAGACAGCCTGCCTGGGTTCAAATCCTGGCTCTGCTATACATCCACAGGCAAGTTACTGAGCCTCTCTCCTCCCATTCCCTTCTGTAAAATAATAAAAAAGGTGCTAATGATACTAGTGGTAGGATTGTTCTGAGAATCAAATGGATTAATACACATGCAGAGTATTTAAAATGGCACCTGGAATATAACCAGGACTTATTAAGAACTGCAAGTACTAGTATCATTAATAGCATCACCATTATCATTATCCTTCCTACTGTGTTCTGATTTTAAACAATTTACCATTCTGCAGTGCAAGGAAAACTTGTTTTACATTTGTATATTTGAAAACATTTTTTGAGAGGTTATATATTTTTCTTCCTTCATCTGTTTATTTTGTGGCAACCAATTCTCTCCCAGTTGGCTCACATTTCTGTGCCTAATTTTTAGATATTTTCCCTGCTACTTTTAGTTTTGTTCTGTTTTTTCCTCTGAGGGCTGCCATGCCAAGCCACTCCTGCCCCTCTGTCATTTACCCATTAGGTTATGTTGTACTGCTTTCTACCCGTTGCCACGGCTGTTGCCCTCTCCCTCAGTCCTCCCCTTATAAAGGATTTCTTCAAGTCCCTTAATGGTGCCTGTTATCCACTTCAGCACTCCCTGCAGGTTTTGGGTGTCTTTGTGCTAATGGAGTATAAAGAATGTGCTCAGTGTTCCAAGAGAGACCTCACACGTCATGATGCGGCACCCCTGTGTTGTCAGCTTCAAGTTACTCTGGCCTTTCTTGTCACCTTGGGACATTGAAACTCATTTGTAATCACCCCTGGTTTCTTTCAACATTATGCTTCTTGGCAGCGCTCTGCAATTGATTATCTGGGCTTCTAATTATTTTCCCCCAGATGTATTAAATCTCTTTCTCCCTCCCTAAGGTGAATTTCATTTTCCTGCCCATATTGCCATTGCATTATGTGGAGTGTGAAGTTTTTCTATCCTTTGGCATTAGCAATTCAACTCAACTTATCACTATCCAAGTATCACTAACACACCATCTACCTGTCCTTCTCTCTCATTCACCATTAAACACTTCCCTTCCCAGCTGTTTAAAAAGATGGTGGGGGCATAGGTGACAGGGAGAAAGGTCAGAAAGACCACATCACCATTATTGTTCACTTGAGGCCATGCTGTCTTTGTCCAGAACTGTTAAATAATATTTAGAAAAAGGTTCTTGAACTATGTGAAGCAATGGCATTATTTTTAAGTCAGCAATAGTAACTATACAAAAGATTTCTGATGCGGTGGAGAAGCATTTATTTAATAAACAGATGATATACATACGAACTGAGGTTTTACTCCAAGTAATTGATGGATATGGGGTTGCAGGATTTTATTGGTAGTAAATCAAAATCACATAATTTTGAACTAAATTAAAATGATGATCTACTCTTATGTCAACTTGTATACCTGAGTCTGGTCTCCCAACTAGACCCTAAGTCCAATGAAGACAAGGAAATTACTTTCTACCTCTTCGCATTCCAGCATCTAGCATAGTTTTAAGAATATGTCATTCAATAAGTGTATGCTATACATCATGTTTATGTACTTATCAAAAAACTATAATACTATAATACACAAAAATAAGAATATTAGTCTTACTTTAAGTGAACCCTACATTTTAAAAAGTTCATTTTGGAGAATAAATAAATATACCTTCTGTAAGTAACAAATACATTTTGCAATGTAAAAAGACGTAAGATTAGAGATGTGATTAATTTGTCTGAATTGTTTGGTTACAAAAGAATTCTTTTCAAAAAGATCTATTGCAGATCTGTCTTAAATATTTCCCCTTCCACCCCAGTGATACGAAGTAGAACTGGTATTACTAAAACTGAATGCACATGTAATTTTATGGATTATGTCTTATGAATGTAATTTGAACACTACAATTTTAAATGAATATAATAATTACAGTGATTATAATAAAATTACAACATAATTTTGGACAAGAAAGAAAATGTAGGATCATTGTAGTCCAAACTCTGCATTACATATATAGGTTGGAAAACCAGCCTGCACAAATTCTCAGAACAAATGAAAGGCAGAGCTAGGACATGACTCCAGCTCTTCTCAGTCTTTGTTCAGGGTTTTTTCTAACACTGGACACTACCTCTCATATGTGGATTATTACTTTTACCTTAAAACTTACGCAAGGTTTTATATTCATGTCCATACCCTTATAAGAAACTTATAAATTTTCTGAGCAGATGGTCAGGCAAGATATTCATTTTTATGATAGATAATCCAATAGCATTCCCACCTCACCCATCAGAACATAAAATGCAATAGGCATGTTGCTATATTTTCCCCTTCTTGAACATTTAAGCTGTTTCAGTCATATTTTCCATGAGTAAAGTTAGAAAAATTTAGGCTATAGCCAGTCCAAAAATATGCCTCAGTTCTGAAAAAAGAAAATCACGTCATACAATGGTAAATATAATATTGGATCAATTCAATCCATGTATTCTGGATGCCTCCCAAAATAAACCTCTTTGTAATTTGTATTCTCTGAGTTGTTCTTCATAAAACTGATTGCTGCTTTGTGTTTTTCTCTAGATGGACATTTATGTATAATACATATTTCAGTTTCCTTCCTTATTTCTCTTAGGTTCTCAGCTAAATGTTCCGAATAATGTATTCATTATTAGAAAGACAATAAAATCTTTATGTATTGGCTTTTTCCTCACTAGTTTAGTGGTTCATAAATAATTATGTTGGTGTAATACCTACTCACCGATTCTCAATTTCCTAAAATGCCTTCCTCCTGATGTGCTTTTTTGTGTATTTTCAAATGGGACTCTGTCCCTGGTTAGATCAATAATTATTGTCACAAAGACGTCTTTGCTTCCTTATTATCTGAGACACTTCAATACTTTCCCATCAAAGATACATTTAAATCATATAGATCTCTACTGTTGACATTTTAGTCATTCAATTTTCAATTTTTCTGAACTGGACATATCAAAATTTATTTTCCTTAGTGCATATCATCCTTTTTCTAATCCTAACTGTTTGGAAAAGTCCTTGTTTCCCTTAAAGAATTCCTTTTCCTCTGTAGGATGACTCACTATAAATTACATTATTACCTAAGTGCCTAGACCCCTGGGGAGAAAGTTGGCTTCAGAATCAGACTTAGTTTTCCAGGAGCAAATCTCATCTCCTTGAAGACATCTGACTGAGGCAGGCCTGCTGGGCTGCAGGAAAGGACTGACGGTTGTCATTGGGAAGGCCTTATGGTGAGCAGCTTCACCCTAGACTTAATGCATAAGGGGAGGGGAGCATTCTGGAAAGAGCCCTAAGACCAAGGTCCTGACATCTGCTCTTCCCATTAGTACATCACATGTGTCAATTCAGCAAGTCACCTTAATCTTGTGGGTCTAACTTTGCTCATCTCAAAAAAAGGGAATTGAGCTCAATTATCTCAGTTTTATTCAACCTTTCAGAATCCATTGTAGGGTGGACACAGCATAGTTTAACTGAAACAAGTACCAGAATACACTATGCTTCTTAGAAGCAACAATTTGTTTTCTTGGAGACCCAGTGAACTTTGTAATGGATGGCATTTCAATTTTTGCTTTTACCATCAGAAGCTTAGTTCAGATATACAGCTTTTCTCTACAACTCCACGGCCTGTGGTTTGCATACCAGCCTTTGCCTAGTACTGCTCTTCATTTCCATTTAATAAACAAGCCAGGGTCTTTATTCCTTTGTATCCTATTATGTTTTATGTGTCTCAAGGAGCTTTGGAATGATACATGGTAGAACCATACGAAAGAAAAAAGATAATGTAAAGAGGAAAGACTATGGAGTCAGATGTGCTAGATTTATTCTATCACTGACTAGCTTGTGACCTTTACAATAACTCTCCTGAGTATCTGCATTTTCACTGGTAACCCAGCCAAATCCTTCACAGTTGCAATAAGAGTTATATGAGACAACTTAGGTAAAGTGCCTGGTACAGAGTAGGTAAGCAACAAATACTAATTTCCATCTTTTTCCCTTTTCTTTTTTCTCCCCTGCTTTTTGATGTATAATTGATGATTAAAAATTATAAATATGTAAGGTGTGTAATCTGAAGCATGAAATATGTAAGCATTGTGAAATGTTCACCACCAACAACCCAGTCAACATGTCTATCACCTCACACCTTTACCATTTCACTTTTTTCCTCTTTAGGGTGATACACCAAAGATCTACCTTCTTAGCAAATTTCAAGGACATATCAAAGTCTTGTCACACAATAAGTCCATAACTTATTCATCTTTTTTCCTCCTTCTTGATTTAATCCTGAAACAAACTGGCAAACCCTAGTTGACCAATGTAAGTCCTAGAATGTTCTCTGTGTCACCCTACATATCTACTTCTTTTGATGGAAATCATCCATGTCACTTTGGATGTGGTGACAGTCCCAACCCTTCAAGCTCTATGTTTGCTACTAGGAATTAAATTATAAGGAGCCTAGGAGTTGAAAGCACTGGTTTTATACAGTGCTTCTCATGAACAAAACACAATTTGATGGTTAAAATTAGGAACCAGGCTTTAGGGGACCATTTCTGCTTTTGCTTCTGAGCTGGTCACACCATTTTTGAAATCCCCATCCCAGTCATAAAACACAGTCAAGTACACTTGCTGTCTACGAACCCTCCAGAGATGTTTGATGGATTTGCAAATTGCTTTACAGCTCTCAGATGAAGGTGCTGTAAATTTAAATCACTTATGTGAGAAAACACACTCAGGATAAGGCACTCTTAGGAACGTAGTTACTTTCCTAAGCATAAATGAACATCCTTGAGATTTATGGGGGCAGCTTCTTCTGTGAGTGGAGATCCTGAGATGCCTGTGAATGACAATGCTATCATATTGAAAATCGATGTTTTCGTCCATAAATAACAAATATTAAGTGTCAAAGAAGCAAATGGCCACATATTTCCTGAACCCAGTGGGAAAGATTATTTTCTTTTTAAAAGAGATTTGAGAGAATACATTTATCTGAAATCTTTTACTTTTAAATCTTCAGAATGGAGAATCCATAGCCCTGAAAATCATTTTCACAAGCTTTAATGATGGCATCTTTAATTTTTTATGAGTAAGTCTAGGTGGTTCTAAAAAATTGTTTTACCTTGGCAGCCCATCTATTAACACCTTTGTTTCCGTTCATGAAGAAATGCTCAGAAAACCTGAGGAGAGCATCTAAATGCTGGAAGAACAAACATTTTGGGGGGCTACATTACCAGAAGGAGGCTTACTTCTTTCTTAGAAAAATTAGCATCATATTCATGACCTTTCTTTAAATAGGTCCCCAATCATCAAGAGACCAACCAATCAAAATCCTCTTCTTGCTCTGCATAAGTAGTTTGGACCAACGATAGCAGGTGTAGTAACTGGGAGGCCTTCATTTCCTGGGAGATGGAGATGAACAGTGAAGACCTAAGAGTGACCATAACCTAATGAAACTCCAAATCCTACTCACTATGAGTGAATAAATAAATGAATCAATAAGGTACACCTCATTGGTTTATTCATTCAATTATTTATTAACTCAGTAAGTAATTTTGATCATCCGTTGTGTCCCACACCCTGGGATAGGTGTGAAGCAGTTTCAAACCACTTGACAACTTCCCACTGAAACAATCAGCAGGAATTTACCAACATCTAAGACAAGCCTCAAGCTAAGCAATGAGCCTTTGAGATTTAGGGGTTGAAATAAGCAGGTAAATGGATGAAAGCTCTGCTATTGCAGGTTCTCCTGGAAAATTTCAATTGCTGGGCACTCTGATGGATCCAACATGTTCACAACAGGTCCCCTGAGAATCATCCTGACTTTTCTCTAAGGGATTTCTCATTGGTACATTCTTCAGAGCAAAAAAGAAGGGCTGGGAGAATACTGATACAGAAGAGAAAAGGCCAAACTACTTCCATTTAGTGACTTACTGAACTTCACGTATTTCATTGCACAATGCATTTTCCTATGTCCAAGATGGTGTTACCAGAGGGTCATGGGCCAGAAAGTTCACCCTTTACCTGTTCTGTAGCCAGTGTTGTTAAGATATACAGCAAACGTTCGAGGTTCATGCACTGCCTGCCACGAGGGTGAAGAGCAGTTCTCGTTGTTGGTGTAGACGTTGTGGTTGTGCACGTATTTCCCCGTGAGCATGGAGGATCGGGAGGGGCAGCACATGGGTGTTGTCACAAAGGCATTGGTGAAGGTGGCTCCACCACGTTCCATAATCTTTCTTGTTTTGTTCATGACTTGCAGGGACCCTGAAAGGCACAATTTCAGTGTTGTTTAGTAGAGCACACCATGTGAACACCCTCTTACATCATGTCATTCAGTGACTCTATTCCCCTGACTTATTAATTTCCCTCCCTTGGCTGGAAGGAGTCTATAACTTGACCGGCTCTCATTTCCAGAAGAAAATTAAACATTTGGGGTCTTACCATCTCAAGTATTTTGCAGAATAGTAAGCACACTTCAGCTTATTCTCTTCTTAGTCAAGAAGGAAACAAAAAAATCAGGCTAATCTGATCATTAAAGCTAGCATTTTTGCTATGGAGCAGAGTCAAAGGCCAGCAGCTCTTTGAAGATTATGGGAGAACAATAGCCCATTACACAGAGCATCAAAACCCCAGCCCACCACACATGCACAATGCTAGTGACATCACAGAGATTACTAGATATAGTGTTTTCATTATATGAAGGAGGTAAAATTTTTGTAGTAAGTAAAAGTCCTTCCAAAATGCCTCTAGTTAATTAAAAAGAAATTTTCAATGTAACTTGGCATCCTCCAGCAAACTCACCAAATATCTGCCTGCTTTTCTATCAGAATAGCACTCCTACATTATATGTTTACCTGTTTACATGTAATTTTAAAATATAGGTTGTTTGTGTAAGAGCTAAAATTTTATTGCACTCAAAAGTATTTGTATAGCAGTAAAATTTTAGCTGTAAAGGATAAAATTGTAACATAAGATTGCTGAGAAAGAAAAAAAAAATTCTATTTCTGTTACTTTATCCAGCCAAACACTGCAGCTGAAACACATCCAAATACTGCAGAAAAAAGCCCAGGCCAGAATTCAATAGTCTTTTCAGGACTTGTCAAGAAATGCACTACAGAGCACTAAGCCAAGCCCACTGCATTTGAATCCTGGAGCCTCACATTTCCAACAGGTCCCACTTCTTCCAAAGAAAGGGAGAAAGTCTATGCAGTTTTCCAGCAAGGAAAGAAATCATAATGCAAACCAGGCAGGCATTCAGAGCAGAAGAGAAGCATGCAGTGGTCCAAAAAGCCACAGCCGGCCTGATCTTTTCACATTTTAGCTTTTATCGCTCACATGAAACATACGAAAACAGGAGGAAGGTTTCTAATTGGGTGTTGTTAGAACTCCCTAAAATATGTTCAGTTAGGAGGACTCCTAACTGCTTTTTCTCCTCTGTTGTCTTCAGGGCAATCAAGCAACCTTTTTGTAATCAGTGAATAACATGTAGTGAGCGTCCATTTCATGCTAAAGAGTCTATCAGCCTCAGCATTCTGCGCTGGTCCCGCAGAAATGGAAATTATCTGCTGCCTCTGGTCTTCAGTAGTCAGCTATCTAGATGAGAACCTACATATAAATATTGCTTGCGGGTATGTGCAACATACACATAGGCATGCAGATATGGTAGTAGCAGTCCATATAAGGTTAGAGGAGATTTGAAGTGAATGTTCAGTAAGAGCTCTGAACCAAGAGATGAGGACAAACGAAAGGAAAGGAGCAAGACACACAGGAGATGGGTCCAGTGTGCTGTAGGAGGCATGGGGAGGGCGGTGCATGGTGCTCTGGAGGGGTGAAGAGCTAAGCACAGGGATGGGCACAGTGTGTTGATTTCGTGAAATGAAAAACAACATGGAGAATTGTCTTGATGAAACATGGGAGGCAGAGTTAACAAATGGCTTGGAGGCTGGGCAGAGACAGTTGGATTTGCTAGAACAGACAAAATAAAGGCAAAATAGGTTTTTTGTCAAAAGTATGAACCATATAATTTAAAAAAAAAAGTCTTTGAGAGGTGTTGCTGGGGCAGTGTGGCTATAGAGGTCTGGCACTGAGAAGGGAAAGGTCTGTCACAGGTGCTGCCAAGAGGTCGCCGAAGCCAGCAGGCTGTGAGGTGGTAAACCTTGAACTGGACTGTACCTCTAAAATAAGGCGACTCTAAGAAGCAGATCCAAGACATTGTAATGCATCAGGAGGCAATGAGTTGACCAATACCTCAAAGTTTTTGGCACAGGAAGAAAATTCTGAAAGTAATGGTTTCACTGTTGCTCAAGAAGCAACTAAAGAAATATGCCCTATAGAAGATCAAAGAAGTACATTTTAGAAAAGTTGTGTTGGTTCATCATATGGGGGAAACATCTGGAGATAAAGAGACGAATAGAGACACAGGAGTGGATGACAAATCAAGTAGGTGCTGAAGGTCCACTTACTCTCTTCCCTTTTTAGATATTTACAGTGTTTATTTACCATAATATCTTGAATTTGGGGAAAACCCAGCAAATACTGTTTATGGGGTTTCATTGCCTAATAATCTCTTTGTTTCAAACAACAAGCTCTCAGTGTTTCCCTGTGAGCTTTAGCTGAATTCAAATGTAAAAGAAAGCAACTGGAAGCCATCCTCCAAGTTCTGAATCACAAAAATGCAAATCTCCAGTTTATAGATTCATTTGAGCTACAAATATGGGGTGGTAGGTGAAAATCTCATCTGAGGTCAAATAGTAATAGAAAAACGGGCTAAAACTTAGCCTAGTTCATCATCTCTGGAATGGCCCCAGCCAGAACTGGCCTCTTATGCTAAGCGTCACTGTTATTTCTGATTAACTGAGACGGCTGTGCTGAGACCCTAAACAATCCTTCCAGATGCTCTGCTTCTAACCAGTCCCCATGTCTAAGGGATGAATGAAAACATTTGGGTTCCAGAAAGTGGGCACCTGGCTTCAAGTTTCTCAGCAAAGGGACAATGTTTCTCCGACTTCAAAAATCACCAAGAGAGCACATTAAGCCACAGAATTCTGGGCCCACCCTGAGATACTGATTTAGTTAAGACTGGGGAAGGCCTGAGAATCTGCATTTCTAACAAGCTTTCTGGGGATGCTGATGCCTCCTGTCCACAGACCATACCTGCACAAGTTTTCCAGGATTGGCAAAGAATCGGGGAAATGGACACCTGGAAGAGATTTTGCTGGGTGCTTGTTTTAAGTCATCTGAATGGCTTAGACTACTTCCAAGTCTATAAAATACTGCAGAAGGAAGAGGAAACATTGATTTCATATTTACTCTCAGCCAGGTTTTCTTCTATGGCTTCACATGCATCAACTCATTTAATCTTGACGGTAATGCTTTGTAGTAGGTATTACTATTTTTTCCCCCATATTACAGATAATAAAATTGAGGTGCAAAAGGGTTAGATATCATGCCTAGTGCCACAAAGGCCCTAGGTAGCAGAGCACAGATGCAAATGTAGGAAGTCTGCTCCAGAGACTATGCCCTTAAGCTCCAGCTAGGCTGAGTAATGGCTGTGACATTGACATCTGCTCTCATAATCAAGGTGTATCTCACTTTCTGCAGTCTTATATTTTGCTTCATCTGACCTCTCAGGGGAGATACTGACGGACACCAATGCCTGCTTTCTGCCCTCACGAGGGCTGAAGTGATCTCAGTAGCTCAGGTCCAGCTGAAGGATAAGTGGTCTTCAGGTGTGTCTGCCTTCAGTAGCTGACGTCCACACTGGTGTTAAACACTGATCTCAGTGGATCACAAAGCACCTTCATTTTTATGGCTGTGCCATGATTAACATTGATCACAACATTGCCTTGTGCTCATCTATTGCCACTGTGATTGCATGACTGACTTTTCACTGGGAAACTCTACCAACAGCTATTAGGTAATAAAAGTCATAACTGTATTTACAGCTGTTTAGAGTAGGAATGGAACAATGTCCTGTCCTACAATTGGAAGGGCTCAGTTCTGTTTTAAGCTGAAACTAGTCACCTTTCTGGGTTTCAGACCTTTGACACCTAAAATGCAAATAATTCTGGTTCTTAATTATTAGAACAATTACTAAATAAGAATGATATGAAGCTTAAGGCCAAAGATTCGTAACAACATTCACAAGGCCAGGGCTAGGATGGTAAGAATAAGAGAAAGCCAGGACTTGAATTTCCTGGGAAACATCTGGATTTTGTCACAAATTAGCTTGAGCAAGTCATTTACCCACTTTTGTTCTGTGTTTCTCATCCTTAAAGTGAAGCTATGAATAGCTTCCCTGACCAGATCACGGGGATGCTGAGGAGCAAATGGCAACATGTCATTCAAGCAGTTCATGCCAGAGATATTGTCAGTGGGCTGTGATCTCACCTTGCACTGACCTCATCCCACTGACATCCCTACCATGCTTAGGCTTCTCCTGCCTTTTTATTCTCCCTCTCGACAATCTATTCTGAATTCCAAAAGTTTGGATAAGAGTAGACAGGTTATCACAAAACTGAATGCTTGCATCCCCCCCAAATTCACCTGTTGAAAACTTGATGCCCAGTGTGATAGTACTAGGAGGTGGGGGCTGTGGGGATCTGAGAGGTGCTTCCATCATGAGGGTGGAGCCTTCATGAATGGGATTAGTGCCCTTACAGAAGAGATCCCTGAGAGCTCCCTTGCCTCTTCAGCCATGTGAGGGCACATGAAGAGGCAGCCATCTATGAACCAGGATGTGGGTGTTCATCAGACACCGACTCTACTGACCTCTTGATCTTAGACTGCTCAGCCTCCAGAACTGTGAGAAATAAATTTCTGTTGTTTATAAGCCACTAACCCACCTAATCTAAGATATTTTGTTGTAGTAGCTTAAACAGACTAAGATAGAGGTCAACTGCAATTTCTATGATTTGACTCGAAATGTTCAGGCTGGCTTATAGCAAAAACTATCAGTTCTTCTCCATCACACAAGCACTGTTCCCCCACCCCTCCTAAGCAAAAAGTGTGATTTCATTATTGTTTAAAATTGTCCTGCAAGGTGGAGGCCTGACAGGGATGAAATGAAGTGACTGTAATTAGGTCTAGTAGCTGGTGGGGGGTGGTGGCACTGCTGCCTGGCCTGGCTTGAGGACAGGGCAGGTCCAGGCCACAGCTGAATCCCAGGAGTGCCAAGAAGAGCTGTCCCAGTGCCAGAGACCCAGGTTGGGACTGAGGACATCTGCCTTTGCTCCTGCATGGTAGGGATGCTGTGACAGCAATGGCTGTGGAACAGGATTCTGCTGGGTCAGAGGTGAGGCAGACAGACATGGCACTCCAGGAATCCCATAAGATTTGCCAGGTTTCCAGTTTTGGTGGACTTTAAAAAGATCAAGGATCTAGGATCAGTATGTTGCATGGAGTATGTGATAGGTTATTGGGACTGGATGGAATCATGAACAGGAATTTAAATCATTCTACATACTCTCCTCATGTACTCCCAAATCATCCATGTGAAAATGTCGGGAGGGAGAAAGGTCCCACTAATGAATCCTTTACCAAAATCACACAGAGAGCTGGCACTGCTGCATTCACATGTTAAACTACAACAAAGCTTTACTTCTCCTGATTCAAATATCTTAGTATCTGGTTATTCAATATTTTGTACTCTCAAATATTAAAATTTTCATTAAGCCTGTTTATCATGTCCAGAAAAACTCACAAAATGAGAAATTCACTAATAAATATTGTCCTTGTCATCACCTCTTACAGAAATCGTAGGCATGTGAGATTCACATACACCTGGCTTCCTAGAGACATGTCTCCCTGTGTATGGCAAAGGTTCACGGTTTGATGAGTGATGACAACAAGCAGGCACAGCTCTTATCAATTGTTCAGTTGTTTCTAGATGTCATTGTTTTATGATGCACTATAGCTAATGTTTTAAATATGTAAATGGTCTGTACTAAATACATCAGTGCTATTTTTTCATGCCAAAGTTATTTTCATCATAAAGTATATTACACTAATCAGTGATATTGCCAATATTAAAAATGGCCACAATGGTCTATTGAATTTTAATTCTGAAAGCAGAAGAAAAAGTAATATAAAACAGTATACCTTTTTCTACCAAAACTATGGACTTGGTAGAAAAAAAACCAAAACAGATGTTTCAGCTAAAACTAACAGGGAAAAACAAATTGGGAGAAGACGACCAAGAAGCAGATATAGATCTGCCTGGAATGTTTCCAGGTCACTAAGACTCATTATTTTCACACCCCCCATCCCAAAGAGCAAAAGACCATTAGAAACAGACTAGTTTCTTAGGCCAATGCAGTTAGCATGCCTGTAGGACTAGATGGGGAGGATAGACAAGTGAAGGCAGCCAGGTATAGGAAAAATCACAGAACTTTCATTTTTCAGTTTTCATGTTTGATAGAGATGTGGGTTAGAACCTCTCCCTGATCATTAAGAAAAACAGCAGTATGAACATGATGGTAAATGATAACTGCTTCTTGGCCTAATCATTGGGGAACAATGGAGAGAGGTAGGGACCACGGTGATTGGCGAGGACTGTCCCTCCTACCGGAGACAACTTGACTCCCATTCAAGCTTCTAAATGATAGCTAACTCATGGGAATGCAAACTTTCATTCTTCTGGATTTTCAAGAAAAGTTGGAACCTGGATTTCTTGTCACATGAAATCACCTGATTTTTAAAATGTTGCTGGTCAGGCAAACTGCATCTGTGGAATAGCTCTGGACTGCAGATTCCATTTGTGACCTTTGCTTTAACGGAACAAAGTATTTCCATTTATTTGTGGTTTCTTAATTCCACTTAAGAGAATCCTTGGGTCAGTGTTACTGAGATGTTAGCATCAACTCAATTTCTTAAGAATTTAAGAAATGCCACATTCAGTCAAATCAGTGATCTAATCAACCCAAATATTTTGTTTCACAGAGTGGCACCTAGAGACTGCTTGGGGAAAATTTAGAGCTTAATTTCTCTAACTCTAGTCCGAGAAAGCTTGAGGAGTCCCACAAACATCTCTGATTTTCTTCTTTTTGATTTATAACATATTTTAAGTGCAGGGAAATAACAGAATAAACAACACATCTCCTAGTTTTATCAAAGCTAAAAATTTGATCACAGTTGCTTCACATACAGTTTCTAATTTTTAAAAATAAAATATGGATATTACTAATGTTCCTGTTTACCATCTCTTTCCCAGAGGTATCATCCCAAACAAACGTGTGGTGTTCTGGTTTAAAAAAGTATAAATCTCCCACCCATTAACTTAAGTCTGAAAAACCTGAGCTATTTGCAGGTATAGACAAACCTGAACTACTGACATTGTAGAAAAAGCAAATCCAGAAGTACAGAGACCAGTCATTTAGTCACTGAATTTTTCCACAGATTATGTTTTCTTCTAGGATAACAATCTTTGTCCCACCTATCCAACTTGGGTGGGATTACAATAAAATGCAATAATGAGAATGAATGTTGTTTGGACAAAGATAAAGTGTTATCCATAGGCCAGATTCTAGCACTTTTATCAATGAGTTCCTTATGGGTGTTATTCCCTTCACAAAGTACTAGTTTATTTTAATAATTTGTCCTCTGACAAAGTTGAGGGAGTAGCCCCCATTCCTATTGAATAAGAGCTTTCCTTCCCAGCTTGACTGCATAAACTTTGATTATAATCCTTCTAGCCTTTGTCTTTCCAGACAAAGAAGTTCAAATTGTTTTATTCTTTCCCAAAAGGAAAAGTATCCTATTACAATTTTTGTAATTGTTTTTCTAATCCTTTTCTAAGTCTGTTGTTATATCTTTCTGGAGGTGCAGTAGCCAAAAAGGCCTGCAGTATTACAGGTGCAGAGTTTTGCTTAGGTGATCTATTCAAGCATTTGGCAAACACAATTACATGTAAGTAAAAAACTAAAACAAAACCCAACCATTTCAAAACCACAATGAGGTACCACCTCATATCTCTTAAGCTGGTTAGTATCAAAAAGCAAGAAAATAACAAGTGTTGGTGATGATGTGGAGAAATGGGAACCATTGTGCACTGTTGATGGAAATGTAAAATGGTGCAGTTGCTATGAAAAACAATACAATGGTTCTTCAAAATATTAAAAGTGGAATTATCAAATGATACAGCAAATTTATTTTTCAGAATGTACCCCAGAGAACTGAAAGGAAACTATGTTCAGAATAGCAATATTCATAATAGTCAAACAGTGGAAGCAACCCAAATTCCTATCAATAGATGAATGGATAATGAAAAAGTGGTATATACATATAATGGAATATTATTTATCCTTTAAAAGGAAGGAAATTCTGATACATGTTACAACATGGATGAGCCTTGAGAAAGGACATCAGGCCAAGTGAAATAAACCAGTTATAAGAAGACAAATACTATATAATTCCCCTTATATGAAGTACCCAGAACAATCAGATTCACAGAGACAGAAAGCAGGGTGGTGGTTGTCAGGGGTTAGGGGTGTGGGCATTTATTATTTAATGGGTACAGTTTTAATACTTTGAGATAAAAAAAGTCCTGGAGATTGGGCCCAGCACCACAGTGTGAGTGTACTTGACAGTACTGAATTGCACACTCAATGTGGTTAAGGTGGTAAAAAACCAAAGCCAAAACCAAAAAAACCAACTTTAGTGTTGTGAGAACATCATAAAATCAAGGCAAAAGTCTCTATTGAGCAGTACTACGACCAAGAGCGTAATTTTTCTGCAGAGAAAGGAGGTCCTTTCTAAACTTTTATCCCAGGGTTCACTGTGGCTCTTCATCAATTTGTTTTGCCAATGAGACAATAAAAGCCATCTTGGGCTTCTGTTATCGTTCTCTGAACCTAGAACATTACTATATGTTCACAGGGTTTTGTTAGGAAGGGCTCAGTAGATATTGTTGAAAGGCTGATTGACGGAAGGGATCCTGGTTAAATGTAAAGCTGTGGAGCGCAGGGACCTGTTTCACCATTCAGTAGTTCATCACAGCCTACATGACTCCTTTAAGGCTCATTTTCCTTATGTACAAGTTGAAGAGTCATAGTAATTACTTCAGAGTTATTGTGAAGATTAAGTTGAACGAATGCTTTGCATGGTGTCTGGCCAGAAAAATCAAGGAAGGAGGTAAAGGCAGATAGGTAGGAAGCAAATGGATAGATTGTACCTGGTCTACACCCCTTCACCATAATATCCACATGCCTCCAATAGTAGCCGGTACTTAATAACTGCTCGATAACTTACTGAACAAATGAATGAACTGTAAGAGAAGGCTGAAATTTTAAATTCTGTTAAAAATAAATTTATCAAATAATTTTAATTTTATTTTCAACACAAGGACTGTATATTGAAGAGGTAAATCATCACAGATACTTGTGTTCAATTCTGGCAATTGTGTTAGCTTTTTCAGGCCTTTGTGGGTTCATCTTGAGTTGCTTTAGGACCTCCTATGTTCCCAGCATCAGGATTGCAATAGAAACAAAACATTACCTGCCTTCTAGTTGTTCTAAGCAGAAGACACATGGCAGATTAAGGGCTATGCTAGAGGCATGTCTAAGGTGGTGCAGACGACAGTTCCATCACCCTGTTGGAGGGGAGGATGGTTTTGGTGAAGGAAGACCCTTGAGAGCTAGGTCACGAAGAATAGACAGGATTTCTCCAGGTGAAGAAGGGGGAAAGGCAGAGGGGATGAGATGTGCAAAGGCAAGACATAGAGGTGAGGGAGATGAAACCACCAGACCCCTTCAGGGAACTGTAAGGTATTCCCATGAAGCACAAAACCAAAGTGGGAGAAAGAGGAAATAGCTTTAGAGAGCTAAGTGGGGGTCACATGGCCCAGAGTTCACTTGCCCACAGAGCTAAGTGGCTTAATCCTTTTGGCAGAGGGAAACCTTTGGAGACTTTTGAACAGAAGAGACCTGATCAGATACTTGCATGATTCTGGCAATGGTGTGAAGACTAGGCAGGTGGGGCGAAAACTAGAGGGGACAGGTTTTACCAGTGAGGGAAACACTGGGAGAGAGGAGAACAGCCTATAAATCTTGGCTGTAGTGAAAGGGATGGAGATGAGAGATTCTTATGGAAGGTAAATTCAAACTTGATCAGTTCGTGCTTTGTAGGTGAAAGAAAAGTTAAACCACCAGCCACATACATACTAATGTCACACTTGTAAGACTTTTCATCTTGGCATGCTGTCTGAAAATCAATATTCTTGTTTAAAAAGTCAAGTCAGACAGAGCAGACTCAGCAAATCAACTTCGGCAATCATTACTCCGGCTGGGTTTGAATGCATTTGCTTCCAGCTGAACCCAAGGAGTTAACTCTGTTGGGACTCCATGGTTCTGTTTCCAGCTGGAAATCAAAGTTCCCTCCCATTGCAGATCAAGTTCCAGCATGGAGGGCTTCTCAAGAAGCATAGCCGGAGCAGCTCTGTAAAGCAGCCCAGGGTGTTCTCAAAGCAGTGGTCTAAAAGACACCAGTGGGTCTAGTTGAGTGTGATGGTTAAGCGTAGTGGAGCGATTCCCGACAGTGAGGAACTTGAGTCCAAGAATGGAAAGGAGTGCGGGTGACACCTTGTAAGGGCACGCTGTCTCTCTCTTAGGGTTCCCTGGAATAACTGATCCCAGGCTTACAGAAAAGACCACAGAGCTGGACCATTAGTGAAGACAAGAAAATGAGAAAACAATCAGATGAGCCGGAAGCTACGCTGCAACCACAATTTCAGCAAGTTTTCTAAGTGTTCTAGATTAACTGAGGTGAGCTAATTCCTCAGAAGAGCATCAAATCTAAGGTGATAGTGAATGACTACCAGAAGATATGTAGAATACTTTCAATGACCTAACAATAAGCACAAGCTGTGAAAAATCATTCGCTTTAATAATACTAACTGTTGAAAATTCCTTTAGCTTCTGCGTACATTCATACATACACACTGCATAGAATTGCCACCCAAATCCCACACACTTTGAAACAACTTTGCCCAAATATTTACACAATTCTTGACCATGTTTCTAAGGTGCACTGTTAAATCTCTGACTCCTGTGGTATTCAGGCCTTCTCTTCTCCATCCTCCTATTCCACAGACTGTTTTAAAAACTTAAGACCATAAAAGTAACATTGAAACATGAACCAAATACCTTATAATCAATGAAGTACATTTTATAAACCGGGTTGTTAGTTAAGGTACTACAGTTAAGTGCCAAACCCCTAATGTTCACCGACTGTTACCAATAATGTGGAAGGTCAGCTCAAATCAGCCGAAGAGACTAACAAGCGAAAAATTCAGCATCTCACCCAGCTCCACATCTTGGTCATCAGTGAGCACGAGGATAATGTTGGGTCGGATGTTTTTTCGTTCCTGCTGTATCCGTCCTCTGAACCTCGGAGATCTGACAGTCGAACAGAGGCTCCCAAGCAGTTCTGTGCCCAGGACAGCCCAAACCAGAGCACAGCAAGAATACTTCATTGTGTTCGGTCCAGTGTCGCACAGCTGACAAAACGTCTCAGTCTCCTGGCTTCTGCAGGTCTAGGCAGTCAGAGAAAAGGGAGAGGGAGGGACTACAATGAAACACAAACCTCAAACACAGTTGCAGGAAAAGGGCTACAGTGAAGTGCAAACTGGCATGCAAACTGGCAGAGAAAGGGCTGCACATGAGTCAGAAGTGGCAAACCCTTACTGGCATTGGGTAGGTTTCTAACCACTTCATTATTTTGCAAATTCACGTTTGTCCTTTATTCTCTTTCCAACTTTTCTTATTTCAAAATTCATTGCCAAAATATAGTTTCCAACACAGAGCTCAGATGTAAAAGCTTTCTGACAAGAGCTAATACCTTGAATTGGGTGTCCTGGTAGAATAGTCAGTTTCTAGACTCAGAGGTATTCAGAACATCTGCAGATGGGGTCCTAGAAGGGGTAGAAAAAATACGTAGGAAATGTCAGCTAAGGACTCTGATACCAATTTTGGTCTGAAATAGTCTCTTGAAACAGTATGTTACTTATTATTTTATATATTATGCATTACTTTTATATATATTATTTATCTGTACTCCAAAAGGGAGAGACAGAAGGAAACACATTTAGAGTTGCTAATAAATGCCAACAATAAAAAAGCTCCATAAATGGTGATATGGGTACCATCCTGCTCACACCCTAATAGGACTTTAAAGAACCCCAAGAAAATTAAGGATTGATCAGGGAGAGCCAGCAGGGCTGGTGAAACCACAGTGCATTCAGAAGTGTTTGCAACTGGGGAGCGGTGGGCATGAGGGGGCGTACTAGGGAAGCATTAATTCACCTGCATAGAGTACTTATCAAGCAGAATGAAATGCAAAGCTGTCATTTGTCATCTACATTATGTCGCTGACTACCCAGGAGAGTTCTTTCTGCTGACAAAGACTTCATAGTAAGTGACTAGGAGGGTAGCTCCTCCCAGCCTCCTCAAAGCTCCTAACCGTCCTCCATCAATCACCAGGGGGACGGTGCTTCCTCCAGGAGAGGCTGGTCCCTCTGTCCAGCCTGTGTCCTCAGTGCACCAGTGCCGAAGGGGACAGAGCCCTCCTCTGACTGTCAGCACCAGCCTCAGTATTATCAAGACCTGGTGCAGTGCCACTAGCACAAAGGGTTTGCCGCAGCAGATCTAAACCTGCAAAAGCAAAATGATTGATTGGCTCTGAAGCTGGAGGTTAACTGCCCTCGACATTAAAAATAAATAAAATCCGGAGGGGTGCACTGCAAAATCTTTGCAAATCTGCACAGGAGGAGACTTTTGAAAGGGTTGGAAAATGCCCCTTTCCTCTTAGAATGCTAACCTGGTGAAAGCTTTTCTCTTGGACTTCTGGAAGACAGCAAAGGACTCATTAAAAAAAAAAATCTTTCTCTTGAATGTCATGAGGGAATGTCTGTAGGGGAATTTAGGCTGCCCTAAAATTAATGGGATAGCAGCGCGCTTCATCAGCTGCTCTGTCCCCACACACTTGAGGGTCTGTATTTTGATCTACAACAATAAACTGGCATCAGATAAACAAGCATAACTAATTAAGCATAACGAATTTCCTACTGCATAGCAGAAGGAAAAGGACTCCAATGCTCACTTCCATGCCTTAAGTTCTGGAGGGTGGCATGGGGCAGTGAAAGAAGACTGTGTTCCAATCACCAAAAAGGATGCTTCCTTCCACATAATTCTGGTCCCTTTGTTCAGTTTTTATATAATCTTATTATACATATACAAAATCATACACATTATTTTGTTTTACATACATACAGACACACACACAATTATTTTAAACTTTATGAGCTGTTTTGCAAACAGTTTTAATGCTTTTCATTCTGCAGCCTGTAATTACTCTGGGAAAGAGGGAGAAAGAGAGAGAGAGTCAACAAGAAATAGGTTTTTAAACGAAATTTAGTGTCAGCAGCAGGGCAGTCCTGACTACATTATCAGCAGAGCAACAAACAAGCCACCTCCAATTGATCCTGGCTCCAACAAAGTCAATAAGTAAGCCTTGGTATTTTGTTTTGTTTTAATAACTCAGGCTTCTTTCGTGATTACCGTGCATACTAAACGCTGAAAGCCTGCAACTGTCCTGCACGGACTGTTCGGTTTCTGTGCATTTGTTTTAAATCATGAGAAAACCGACACATGAAAGGACAGGAAAATGAAAGAAATAAGTCAAACAACAGCATTTTCCTGTAGAGAGTGCATCAGGATAAATAGTTAAATACAGACATTTCTTAGACGGTTGATCCTTTAAGAAGCAAAACTCTGCTCACCTCTCCAAGCCTGCAAAGATCTGGGAAGAGAGAGTGAGCAGAGACTTCTTGCCTCTTCTGTCGTATAAATTGACCTCCACTGACAGTAGTGACAGGGAAGTACAGTCAGGCTCACTGTGTCGAGCAAACAGTGGCACTTGGGAGTATAAATAATCAGTCACACATGAAACTGGAAGTTCTTAACAATTTAGATGCTGATAACATTCCCTGGAACCCAATCAACATTACTGGTTATTCCTTTCTTTATCTTATTTACTTTACTTCTTCCTTTAGGAAAAAGAAAATTAGCCTTAATGGTACCTTGTATAAACTACACTGAAAATCATTTCCTAATAAAGAAAAGGGAGAGCAGAATAGATGTTTTTTTTTACCTATAAAGTGACTTCCCTTTCTGGAGAGTTAAAGGTGCAGCAGAGAAATAAATTTTTGTGTGCCACAGTTTATTATTGATTCAGTTTATTTTTGTGCCATATGTGAAAACAGAGAAATTGAGTGATAAAGAAAACCGGACTTTCAGACAGGCCTGGCCAGCAAAAACACGTCATCATTTATTCCACCTCCCTCACTAAAACACACCACTCTGGAAAAACGGCACAGACTATTCTTTATTCAAAAATGACCTTTTAAAACCTGTCATCCTCTCACTGCCTGGTTTCCAGCTTCAGAAGGAAAAGAAGTAAAGAAGGAAGAAAAAACCTTACAGACAAAATGCAGAACTTGACAAAGGAGAGCAGGATGCAACGTTTGAATTGGATACTTTGTGGCAGATGACAAGTGTCCTTAGAGACTAACAATTTGTCTTGGGAAATCATAGAAAATGGGAGAAATGTAGAGGCTTTTCACATGGAAAGTGAGTTTGAGGAATGGTAGTATATTCACAAATAAGGACCGGAATACAAGTTGCCTTTGCTTCAAGCCCTAAAATGAAACACCAGAGTTGTAGCTATGACCGATCAGTGTGGAAAGTTTACAGGATTTTCTTTAGGGAAGTCAAGCCAAACTATAAATGTGACATTAAAAGGTTCAAGTCACACATAAAGGAAAGAAAAAAAAAAGGACTGGGAAGACTTCAAGCCAATTGGATGGAGTCTAGTCCACATATGCCCATCCAGCAATACCCCCTAATGGAAGCAAAGCCTCATGGTCCCTGTGGATTTACGGGGATTTGTCTCCACCAAGCCCCCTTATGTGGGCATTTGGGGCTGAGGGTAAGAGGATGGTAGCACTATGCTGAAAAGGTCCTGCTTTGTTCACGACAGAGGTCCTCAAGATGTAATCTGGGACTTTTTGGGGTCCCTGAGGTCCTCTGGGGAGAGTCCACAAGGCCAGACTTTGCTTTTTTTTTTTTTTTTTTTTGAGACGTTAATCTGCTTTTTCCACTTAGTTGACATTTGCACTGATGGTGTAAAAGCAACAGTGAGTAAAAAACTGCTTTCGTACTACTCAAGATGAAACAGTAAAATGAATCATTTTATGAAACCTTGACCTTTGAATGCACCTCTTTTTATTATTCTATTTTATGAGGCAGGAGGTACATATAGTGCCTTTTGCTGTCTATGGAGGTATGATGGTTGTTGAGGAAAAGCACTTTTGTGTCTAAGTTATAAGCTGAAACAGACGCTTCTCTTTTCTCATGAAACTCTATTTTTACTTGAAGAATGATTTGGACTTGGATACTGGGGCAGGCATTTTCTCAAGTAATGAATGAAATGAGGCTGTCATTTCATGGAAAACAACCAACAGTATCTGTTGTATTTGCTGCCAATGATAGAAACCTAGCTTTCAAGCTAAAATCAGAATTTTGGAAAACTTATATCTGCAAATGAACTTGGAAACTTTCCAATGTGTAAACCTTTCTGTCGACATTGATGTTGATATTAACATGTTATTTCTGATACTGTGTCAACCTATAGAATATTTTCATAATTCAGTGAACCAGTATTTCCCAAATGACCAAATACAGTGTTAAAAAATTAAATATGAGTAAAAATATTTCAATCAAAGTGCAAGATGATCACTGACTTTAATGTAACAGAGTATGAAGAACTCATTGATATGGTTTAAGAAATCACCACTTGTCAAGTTTTGGCATAGTATCAAAAAAGATCTACAAGTGGCAGAAAAAGCTATTAAAATACTTCTCCTTTTCCAAAACTACTTCTCCATGTGAGGCTGAATTTTATTCCTATGATTCAATCAAAGCAATATATTTCAACAGATGGACTGCAGAAGCAGATATGAGAATTCAGTTTTCTTCTATTCAGATGAATATTAGATTTGCAAAAATGTAAAACAATGCCACTTTCGTCATCAATTTTTTTCTGGTTTGGAATATACAGTTCCTTTTCATAAAATATATCATTTAACATATAACATTATTACTATTTTCAAAAGAATAAATATTTTTAAAGTTTCTCAGTTTTAATTTCTAAGTATCAATAGCAGTAATCCACATAAGTAAAAAGTCTTGGTGGGGAGAGGGAATCCTCCATACCTGTAATACTGTGTCAACCTGTAGGTTTCATAGGTCAAGGTCATTGCATTCAAAGGTCAAGGTTTCATAAAATGATTCATTTTACTGCTTCATCTTGAGTAGTACGAAAGCAGTTTTGAACTCACGGTTGCTTTTACACCATCAGTGCAAATGTCAACTAAGTGGAAAAAGCAGAATAACATTTCAATACATAAAGGGACTCCAAGCACAAAGGGTTTGAAGATTGATGGCCTAGAATACACCTGGTTCCATAGTGAAGCTGACTTTTGCCTCTAAGGCTGTAGATCTGGCCCTATTCACAAACTTACTCACTATTTTTCCATTAAAACTTTGAAATTGTCCTAAATTCTAAATGCCCTGTATCACACAGGAGTTGTTAAAATGATGACATGATGACTCTGTGCTTTTTTTTTAAATCTGAGGATGACACAGAATTTTACAAATGAATGACCACACATCTAAAGTAGGTGAGAGACGGGATCAGAAGAGCCCATTCAGCACAGAAATGAACCTCTCAGGGCAAAGGTACTGTCTTTGGTACAAGCAATGCCACCCCAGAGTTAAGACAGAGGACAAAAGGGACACCATAACCAATCAAAACAGCAGGGGAGGTAGAATGTAATTACTCAAAGCTGAGTTTAGCCAGAACACACTGAGTTTATTGCAAGAGTGAAGCAAAATAGGATTATACCAGTAAGAAGCTGGTATCCACATCCTGCCCTCACCCACTACTGCCAGTCTACACACTCACATTTCTTAGAGCCAGCTTATATGGCCCTTCACCCTTAATTTTGGCTTTTAAGTTGCCCATACATCACTTCTTTCCCTGCAGGATGTTTATCTTCTTTATGATATATGTGAAACCATGAAAGAGCAAATTTCTTCTTAAAAACTCCATAGCTAAACTACAATGTTGTTCATGTGAAACCTTCATAAGATTGTGTATCAATGATACCTTAATTAAAACAAACAAACAACAAAAACTCACAGCTGACAAAATCCAGAAAGCCTGTTTGCCAATCTAATTTATGGAAATTCCAAGAGAAGAAGATACACCAGTCTCCTTTTGGTACAGTAATACATATTTTTTCTTTTTCTCTTTTCTATCATTAATCTACAATTACATGAGCTATATTATGGTTACTAGACTCCCCCCAACATCAAGTCCCCACCACATACCCCATTACAGTCACTGTCCATCAGTGTAGTAAGAAACTGTAGAATCACTACTTGTCTTCTCTGTGTTGTACTGTCTTCCCTGTGTTCCCCCCGCTACAGTATGTCTGCTAATCGTAATGCCCCTTTTTCCCCTTGTCCCTCCCTTCCCACCCATCCTCCCCAGTCCCTTTCCCTTTGGTAACTGTTAGTCCAGTCTTGGGTTCTGTGAGTCTGTTGCTGTTTTGTTCCTTCAGTTTTTTTCTTTGTTCTTATACTCCACATATGGGTGAAATCATTTGATACTTGTCTTTTTCTGCCTAGTGCAGTAATATTTTCAATGATATTTACTACTAATAAATCTCTTCCAACAACCAATGACAGCTGAAAAATATGTATCTTTGACTTGGAGCACCTTTGGGGAAATGCTTGGCTAAATGATGAGATCTTCTTTCAGCAATGTTTGCTTTTCTTCCTTGCCCCCTTTCTACTTTCTACCCCCCACGTTGTGAATGCTGAAATCCGATGGAGCCCTGAGAAGTCACCTTTTCAGAAAATTGTTAGTGTGGATTATTCCTGGGTCAGGAAGAGGAATGTATTTTATTTTTTATTTCATTCATGTTTATTGGAGTTTTTTTCAATGATCTGTGGCATTATAAAATAGAAATAAGAAAATTCATGTTTTCTATAGATAGAAGTTCAGCAGTGATAAGAAGGAAATGAGAGGTCATAGCAAGAAATGCACTTTTGAGACTTAACTCCACAAAAGTAGGAATTAAAACCATAAAAATGAGCTTACCAAGGGTGTTTTAAGGAATATAGGAAGTCCAAGGCTAAGATTTATCCAACTCCTTTCAAGTAAGAATTAGCAAAGTAACAGAAACCAAAGTGATCTAAAAATAATGAAAAGAATCAGGAGGTCCTGATATTCCTGAAACAGGTGCTTACAAAGTATGTAAAGGATCTGATAATGGTCATTAGTTTCAAAGGTGGCAGTGAGATTCAAGAACATGCGAACAAAAGATTATTGGAGTTCTAAAAAAAGGCAACATTGGAAACTTCAGTTAAAATGGGTCTAATGAGAGAATAACATTGATAAAAAAAGAACTACACGTGGTCTTAGGCATCTTAGCTGGTTTTAAAGTACATAGTTTATTATAGAAAATTCCATTAAATTTGTCTTTGTAGCTTAATTATAGCTTATTTGGAGTAAAGCATCTTGAGGTATTGCATTAGTCAGCAGCAGAAGGTTGTTGCAATAACAAATAAAACCCAAATATCAATGGCTTAACACAACAGAAGTATATTTGTCGCTCATACTACAAGTGACACACAGGATGAAGGGAGCTTTGCTCGGCCCAGTCATGCATGGATGCAGGCTGACAGGGGCACTGTTGTCTTGTTGCTGTAGTAATTGGTCCAAGAAGTACAGGAAGAAAAAACCTGGAGAATCTCACAGGACAGCGTTTCAAGCTTTAACACAGGAGTGACTCAGGTCACTTCCAACATTTCACTGGCTGCAACTATCCAACTGCCAGAGGGCTAGGAATGGAATACAAGAGGATGGAGCAGATGAAGTGTCTGCCACAAGCATCAAGTTTCATTTGTCTTATGCATTTATCTTTCTCTCTCTGGTCACGCATACACACGTGTGTGTGCACACATATGCATACTTATGATATGTGTGTATTCCACACATAGACATAGTTCAAGTAATGAAAAAAACAATTCTCACAGTTAAAATTTCAACCATTCATAGGTACTAAAAAGATTCCTTTTTACAGAGAATTTGGGATTTGGGGGACATGTTTCATTTTAGTTGGCTTCCCTGATATACATAATCTGGCACAACACGAATTTATTTTGAAGGTCCACAGTTCTTATGATACACTTAAGTTGAAGAAAATATTTTTAAAAAGACACAGATGCTATATGTATATCTCAAAATCATTTCTCCAAATATTTTCTTGCATTGGAAATCTCTGTGAAGAAAGAGAACACCTGACTTTATTACATAAATGAAGCCACAGTCAAGAGAGTTCCACTGGTCTTCTTTCCATGCTATAAAGCTCACCACCAATATAATGCTCTTCAACATTTTCTAAAGGCTTAACTACAGCAGAGTGGAGATACAAGTTCCCTCTGAGGAATCCTGCTGGCCTCACCCAGGGATAACCAAGAGAGGGAGGTCTGAGAACGAGGGTGTGGAAGATGAATAACATACTTCAAAAGAGAATTCTAGCTACTACAAGCTCAAGAGTTGGGGACAAATTATGGAGAGTAGCTGTTTTTCCCCCCCAAAAAATGTATTGCTTATAGCAATACATAAGTAATTATGTATTAAATTACATAATAAAAAAAAATCAAACATCTATATAAATATTGAAATTAATTCCTTTGCTTAGAGACATTTTCAAGGGAACCCTACAATTCAGATTTGTTCATGTGTTGATATTTCAAAAATACTGCTTCACAAATTGTGCTGGGACATCTTATTTGAGATTTTCTTGTATAACTGGTTAAATATGCAATTCCAAGTTTTTTAATGACAAAGTGACCTTCGACATGTGCTTTATATGTACCTGAATTCCTATGCTATCTTCAGATTCACATCTTTCCTTTAGGTGGATACTTACCTCCCAATGACTAACAAGCATAGGATTACATTTATCAGGTGAAAGAGCAACTCTACTTAAACTTCAAGGGCAATTCAGGCCTGCAATCATGGAAAATACCATTATAGGACAGCAGCAAATTGAGTAACTAGCAGACCTCTAGTTAATTTTCCTCTAGGAAAATTAATTTATTAATCTTAGCCATAAAGCACATATAAAGTATATGATGAATATAAACTATCGATGTTTACTGACATTCATCTGGTATTTGGCATTCTTGTCCAATCAAATTCATCTACCTATCCTCAAATCATTACCTGGACTTATCTATTGTTACAAGAGTAAACTTCATGAAGTTTTAAGCTCAAGTATTTATAGAATGAAAATTTAAGAGCCATATTATCACCCTAAACTATTATTTGTAATATTTGTAACATAATCTTCCCAAAAAGGCTCAGATTATAATCTATGTCTAATGACATTTGGGGGCAAATCAATGCTTATTGTCTAGAGTATCCTTATAAATAGATGACAATACCTTTGAGTTCAACTAGACTTCTAAACTACAAAACCCAACGGTGTTCCATGTCTAGAATTTATTTTCTCACGAACTACTCTAGTTTATTTTAAATCTTCGTTTTTTTAGCACATACAAGGATAGCACTTGTCACACAAAGGAGCTGATATAATTAAACCAGATGATGTGCCTCACAAGTAAAATCAACCATTCATGAAAGCTGGTCACCAGAGGCTATTTCAAACAATGCATATTTCAAAGTAATCTAAAGTAATCCCTTCTCTCTACTGATTTGGTTTCCATGAAGTCTTAAGCACATGTGTGCTGCAAAAAGGAGGCTTATTAAAACCTGATGTGATATTACAGATTATAATGCAGCAGGGCTGGGATGATTTTAATATGTAAGTCTTCAAAAAGAAAGTATTTTTCAATTATATTTGTAACCTTATTAAAACATTTTGCTTACAAAGGTAGACAGTGTTTATTTATTAATTAGGAAAAAATAAAGAATGCTCCCTTGCAATCTGAATTGGGTTTATACATAAAATTTGCATATAAAATTGGAGGAGAAACTAAAACAGCTTTCACTTATGCATAGATTAGCAAACACAGCAAATATTTCTAACAAAACAGTGAGGAGCTTGGACTGTTTGGACAATTCTCTATGAAGTTGTGAGTCTCTAGTATATCATTCTTTTGGCTCACTGTGGTGCAATATTATCAAAATGCGTCATATAACAGCATCTGACAACTTCAAAATATTAGTTGTCATTATCAGGACAACAAGATTCTTGTAATTACTAAGTCGTGCTGCCTATGATGTTTACCAAGACCTCTAGAACTGAGGTTAACCTCTGGAGGTTTTATTTATTTGTTGGTTGGTTTTTCCTGATCCTTTGTCTACTTCTGGATTGTCTGTAGTTCCAATCATGGATGAAAATACAAAGGATCACATTTGCCATGTTTCTTATTCCTCCATTTCAGGATCTCCTTCATACAGCTTTACATCCTTGAAATACAACAGGATCACAAACTGGCTTGTAAAAGTGGCACAAAGCAACACCGTGATGCACAGAAAATCTGCTGTTCCTCATTGGACACCCAGTTGACAGACCAGATCACACATGAGAAAAGAGGTAAACAACCTCTACCTAAGAGAACATGAATGAGGCATTCTAGAAGACACATTATAGAATTTTGGAGTTTGAAGGTGTTATGGACTGAGTGTTTTGTCCCCCAACCCTGCCAAAATTTTATGTGGAAGTCCCGACCCCCAGTGTGACATATTAGAAGGTGAAGCCTTTGGGAGTAAGGTGACTCAGTCATGAGGGTGGAGCCCTCATGAACGGGACTACTGCCCTGATAAAAGGGACTCCAGAGAGGTCTCCCATCCCCCTTCCACCATGTGAGAACACTGAGAAGATGAACCAGGAGGAGAGATCTCACCAGACACTGAATCTGCCAGTGCCTTGATCTTGGACTTTAAGCTTCCAGAACTGTGAGAAATAAATGTTTATTCTTTAAGCCACCTAGTCCATGGTACGTTTGTTAGAGCACCCTAAAAAATCTAGGACAAAAGGGATCTTAAAAATCACCTAGATTAACTAATGAGTAAGACTTCTCTAGAGCATCAATGAAAAATGTCCCTGTCTCGGTAACATAGAACTCACTAGGCCACCTGTTTAGTTTTGGGCAGCAATTAAAGTTATAAAATTCTCCCTTTTATTGAACAAAAAATCTGCTGCCCTCCTCTGTTCCAAATCTTTAATCATGCTTTATTCTAATGAACCACACAAAACTCTTGAATCACCCCCTCTTAAAAACCACACCTATGTGGAGATTTGGTGGTGAATATGGGAGAGCAGTGGAAGGGGCCATTTCAAATTTGGCCATTGGTTGGTTAAGTATCGGATCAACAGACCCTGCAAAGTGATAGTTCCATAAATAGGAAGCCAGTATATTTAATGCCCATCTGGCTTGAAAGAATTTTGACTAGACGACTACTCATCAATGCTTTTCAGATTCACTTAGAAAAATTTCCCTATGTGCCACTATTTTGTGTTTGGACTAACTTTAACTCATAATTAACTTGTTAAACAGTTTTATTAGAGGATAAAGCTAGACAAGAAAGATGAAGATTCAGGATAGGAGTTACAATCCAGGTATGGGAGTTTGTTCATTCCATGGCATATTAGTCATTAATTTCTCTCTAGATTTTGAGGAAGATTTCCTTCTAGGAAAGACATCTTTTTCACTCTTGGCTCCCAATTTCAGAGTAACTGCATAGTTTAAGAGAGCCATGCAAGAGAACAACCATTCCACCATTAAACAAAGGCCCGAGTCTCAAGGACCTAAATCCTAAGGTAGAGCGGGAGTTCATCATGATCTGAGGTCTTATTAATTACTCCAGGAATCCTTGATTCAGGCGTGGGGTTTAAGAAACTGTGTCTCTAGCAAATTCCCAGAGATGATGCTACGGTAGCACCAGTCCAGGGTGGAGGACTTGGTCCACTGGAGCTCTCAAAAGGGAAGGTGGACAGAGCCAAGCTGGGGGGAGTTCGTGCTGCAAGTCTTTTCATGTAGACAGATTTCTCGGTTTGCCCTGGCTTTTCATGTCCTGATTCCTCTTGGGTTGAAGCAGACCAAGTTTCCCCCAGGGACCCCAGTTTTTTGGGGGAGGGGGCTATATTTGTTAATGATACTCCAATTCCCCACCTGTTTCTCCCCTTTCCCATGCTGCCAACTTCTATCCGCAATAGTGACTCTGTGCTTATCTGTTTAAAAAAGCAGCTAAGCATTCATGCAACAGGACTATTTACATTGCCAATTACATCATGGGTGTAAGACTGTTTTGTAAGATCATCTGTTGCATAGTTGCTGAGAAGGCAAACATTGTAACACACTCAGTGTTCTCTAGTCACAAGCAACTGCAAGAGTTTTTCCATTGGAGAGCATTAGACATCCCTCAGCAAACAGCCACAAGTGTTCTTTTGAGAGGCTTCCAAATGACCCTCCAATAACCCTTTCTATATATTTTCTTTATGTAAAGAAACTAGGTTCTACAAATCCTTGACATCCACCAACTGATGAAGTTTGCCAGTGGCCCAGCATGATGTTGAAGTTTGTTACATTTAAAATAAAAGTTGTCATGCACAAAAGTATGTTTACTACTACCATTTTTATTTTCTGTCTTTTGGTAAATTATTTCTAGAGCTAAGGAAGCAGAGCAAGTTACTTGTTTTTGTTTTAAAGACACCCCTCCTTGGCTTTTCAATTCTATGCAGCTTCTCTGCCAATCACCCCCCATGGGCCTTTTACCCCATCTGTCATCTCCTTTGAGACACAGATAAACACAGATTCAGTAAAAACAGACTCAAACAACATGATCCCCAAAACACACCAACCCACTGTGATGTGCAGGGCACATTAGTTGCTCTGGGGAGCTCCGAGCTGAATTCTCCTTCTCATGCTGTGGAAAAGTAAGGAAAGGGGTGAGGCCACACACAAGCGGACTGGGAACCGGACAGAGCTAGCCAGGACCAGGCACAGAGGGCTGAAACAGAGTGAAGGTCAAGTTTTCAATGTTCCAAAATGACTTTGCTTCATTCTTGTGCAGCCACTTCTCAGAAGACGGGGCAAGAATTTTGTGCCTGGGTTTTATAATTGTCTGACTTCAGGGCGTCTATCCCAGCCCATGGGGACTTCAGGCAGACCTGAGCACTCCTGAGAGGTGGCACATCTTCCGTTTGTGAAGATGTTTCTCTCCTTCTTCCTTACCCTTCACCCCTTCATGTTATTGTCTCTTTGTCCTTCTTCATTCCCCAAGTATCAGTGCCCTCTATGCCCTCCTTGACCATCTCACGTCCTTCATCACTCCGCTCTTGCCTTTTGCTCTCCTGTGCTTCCTGATTTCCAGTTTCCAACATGTGGCTCAGACCTTGCTTTTATTAACAAGTAACAGTTTTCACTACTATCTGCTCAGCATGCCCCAGTAGTAAACCTTCATGGTCATTAGCTCACTTTAGCCCCACCATGTACCTGTAAAGTAGGCACCACTGTTACTCATTGTTTTAAATGAGGAAACTGAGACTCAGGGAAGGGAAGGAATCTGTCCAAGACTGCAAAGCAAGGGACAGAACTGGCACTGCCCCCACCAGAATCTTTGTTCCTAACTCTTCTGTATTTCTATTTTCTCTTGAAGTGCATTTTTTTAAAATTTTATTTTGGTGTCATTAATCTACAATTACATGAAGGACATTATGTTTACTAGGCTCCCCCCTTCACCAAGTCCCCCCCACATCCCCGTTCACAGTCACTGTCCATCAACATAGTAAGATGCTGTAAAATCACTACTTGTTTGAAGTGCATTTTTACTTTAAGAGATCTTGTATGCCTAAAGAATTTGGAATTGGCAAAATCAACAGGGTGAAATTTTGGGTCCAAAAAGGGGTGTCAGGTGTTGCTGGTGTTTCCAGGCATCTGCCACCGCACCTTACAGTACCTACCCCAGGAGAACAAAACAGGCCATCAGTATTGCAGCCACACACTGCGTACAGGCCTCTTTCACCTTACAAACAGAAGGGGACCCCTCAGAGCTCAGCAAAACAAAGAGGTGTTGCTGGGTGAGAGAGTGGACTGGCGTGGCTGAACATGAATATTCAAGACCACGAGTCACAACTCCATGAATTCGAGGGTCTCCTCTATTTGTATTTAGCATTGTGTAGTTGCAAGACAACTTGCAATGATTAATTAATCCCTGGTGCTGAGGCAGAAGGTGAAATAATTTGTGCATAGTCATGCAGTTGGTCATTCTCAGCCTCAGAATTAGGACTGGAGTGCTTTGTTTTCCAGAGACCAGAAGACTGGACTTGCCTTTCTGCTTTGTGTTTGTGATGCAAGAGATCCATCCTCCTAACCCCTGAAATTTTCTAAAAGGAGGGCAGGTGGCTGCCAGCTGTCCTTAACCAACACCCTCATGACATCATCCTCAATATCTATCAGTCCTTGGAAATTCCATCCACTGAGATGCCCCCGCCCCCAGCAGGCCTTGTTTCCCACCCCAAGGAGGCTCACCCCCAGGAGCCCTTGAGGCTTGGCTTTCTGGCCTACTGGGTGGAGAAGGCACAATCCGGTTCATACATTGCTCATAGCTGCTTGTAGCTGTTTTTCCACCATCGCCTCTAGACAAGTTTAACTGAGGCTCTTCACGGTGATACCTCAGTTATCTATCCCAGGAGGGGGGAAGGAGGGTCTCCAAATACGTGAATTTCCATGATACCCTACTTAATTTAAAGTCAGGAGCTTAAAATGGACAAACAAACAAGAACCATTTTAAAGCAACCTGAATTTGCAAAAAGGACACTGGAAGCTTGGTGGCTAATAACAAAAAAGGGTTACTTCTGCCTGTGTTACATGATGGGGTGGCTGCAGGAGGGGCCCAGCCCTACTCCGAGCAGTAGATCTCGGAGTCTTTTCACTCCAGGACTCAGGCTGAGGCAGCCGTCCCATGTGAGATGCACCAGTCTCGCGACAGACACAAAAGAGCAGGAGAGATGGTGGAAATTGGGAATGCTATGCTGGGACATGACATCTGTGCACCTGCTTCCTTGCCCTCGGCCAGGGGAGCCCAGGTGGGGTGAGGGCATGACTGGTTCTCTAGGAGGCAAGCCCCAGGCAGTGGGGGCAAGGGGTTGGGCATTGAACTCTGGTGCCTTCCCTGGTAGGGTAGGCATGTCAGTGATTGGGGATTATGGTTTAAACTTAACCTTAAATTTAACAGGTTAAATTTAACTTAACCTGTGATTTATTAATTTAATAAAGGCACTTCCAAAAATTACATATTTCCTAATCTTCAAAGAATACTGGAAAAGATGTTACTGTTTTGTTTTATGGCTCTGGGTCACCACTGTTAACATGACTATTGCCTTTGGCTATAATTCAAACTTGCCCTAAGGGATAGCAGGATGCGGAAAGCTGTGTGCCTAATACATCAATAACACTGGACTGATACTGTTTGGAATTCCTTAAAATGCTTTGCATAGTATTGTTTTTCTCTCCTTGGAATCAATTATCACTTCTGGGTACTGTAAGTGTATTTACTTCTTATTAGTCCATCTTCTTGTCTTCTAATATGCTAGGGAGATAACAGGGAGGTGGCTTGTTAGACCTTGTAAGGTCTGTGTTTGAAATAAAGAGTGGAGACATGAGGTGCAGTATGTTGGTGGGTTTGGTGTCCAGACTCTGTGATACCCATTTCAGGGTGGGTGCCTCGCAGGGCTACTGGATTCCTTGTTTTCACCTGTTTCTGGCTGTTGAGAGTGTTAGATTAAAGCAGGTAGAGGCCACTGGGCTTTGGATCAGGTTCCACAGGAGTACCCCTGCTTTGCCATTTTCCATATTCAGATGAAGTCTTTCTTAGATAATTGAAGAAGCATTAAAACTACCTGCCATTTCTTGCTCAATTCCATTTATTTTCATTCATAATACACATTCAATTCAGCAACTGTTTGTAGAGCAGCTGTGAAGGCACTTTGTAATGCTCTATGGAGATCATGGATGAAAGAGAACAGAGCCCTGTTTTCAAAAGGATAGTTACATACAATGCTGGGTACAATACAGTTCCAGAAAGAGTCGGCCAACTGCCCTCTTTCTAAAGGCAAGCCAGACACAGACAGCACACTTTGGAAGGCCCCAGCGCTCCCTAGAATGTGCACAATATTCACTTCGGATTGATATTACCCTGAACACCACAGTGGAGCCTGATGTTCATCTTTGTTGAATGCAAACAAACCTCAAAGAGCCATATTAGCTAATGTAGATGAAAGTCAAATATGTTCAACTTGGTTACCAGAGAACTATTTCTTAGCTTAGCACTTTCTTCTAATATATATTTAGTGATCTTTTGAAAACCTTACCTTACATTGACAAAACATTGAAAAAGATTTTTCATACACTTAGGTGGTTTCTTGTATCTCAAATCTCATTAAAAGATATTTTTGTTATTTCACAGATAAAATTACTCCTTCTAGATCATAATGAATCACCGTTCAGAAAGACTTTGGCATAAATATGATTTTAATTATCAAATTTGCTCTTCACAACAACTTATATAGAAAGGCCAAATAAGCATTATTATTCTTTCTTCTACCTACTGCCACCCTGCATAGGAAGTTCAGAAAACGGAGGCTGAAACTTGCACTCAGGTCTTCTGACTCAGGCTGGTGGCATTTCTTCCTAACAAATCAGTTCTTTTCCATTTTACCTCATTATCACCCATGGACATAGATGGTAAAAATATACAGACTAAGGTAATGCATGAACAGGCAAAGAAAAAATGCATTTGCATGAGTTTCAAACATTTTCATTGCTACTTTTGACTACAACTCAAACAAACAGAATACTGGTTTCAAGTTATTCTTTCTGCAAAAAAACCACTGACTAGTGAAATACACAGACATAATAATGTCCCTAGTAATGGGAATAAAGTGTTTAATTCTACTTTCTAATAATTTTAGCAATCCTAATATGTTGATCAGAGTATCCTTAATAGAATCTTAAAGAAGGTATGGAAAAAGCAACTTTTTGGTAAAAATATGTCTATGGGATAATTTGGATTAACTAACTTCAGGATTAACAACTTGAGGAAAGTCTTGAAGATATGTTGATTTTAACGTTTTAACAGTCTTTTTACAAAAATAGACCAGAAAGATTGATCACACTGCTAAAAATGCATTTGTAGGTGACATGAAACTCAGTTAAACAGAAAAGGGCTGCTCTGTGGGAAGTTAGCAACTTCTCACTGGACAGCAGCCAGAAAACTAGTAGTTTTCTAGGTAGGAGTCTTGGGCGAGAGGGCAGTGGGGGTGCCAGTTATTCCTGGAAATTCTCCTCACCTTGTGTCACTGCTTTGCCTGGTCACAGGGATGAATGTAGAGGCCCAAATAATATTCTATATAATAATGATAAGTCAAAACTTTGTTTGATGGCAACAGTGTGCTTTTCCCTAGACAAATTCTAAGCTCAAATAATTTGTTACCATGGGTTGAAAGGAAAAATGTATTTTCATTTTCGATGCAAATAGTTCTAAATTATATGGAGGGACTGCTTATTGCATACCTCACAATTCACTACCTTACTTATTTAGAACAAGATCCTGATTTTATTTACAGTGGCAATGTGCCACTTTAAGTGATATCTCCTAGCTACCCTTGCCACACTAGGTGCCCATGTGACTGAATTATTTCCAATCCGATGTAATGAAAAGGTTTTGTGGGACTTCTGGATGGCTCCATGAGGAATGTGAGTGGCCAGTGGTCATATAAGCTTCAGTGGTCATTTTGTACCATGAGATACTCTCACTGATGGAATGCTCCATGGTGGAACAGAGAAAAAAGAAAACTGCATCCCTAGTGACTATTGTACCAGGCCTACCACAATGACTCTGGATTTCTTTTATTTGAGAGAACAGAACCTTTTGTGGCTAAGGCGCTCTTCTGCAATCCAAAGTCAAATTCCCACTTACACCTCCTAACTAACACTATCGTTTTTCTCATTCTACCATCATCTTAGATTAAAAGTTAGGAAAACATGGCCTTGCAAATCAAACCCAAAGAGTTTGATTTGTATTTGGAATAGGAAAAAACTAAACCTGTGGTTAATGAGAGCTCTGAAGACATAAAGAACTACACAAATCAATGTATAATTACAACTTGGGGTAAGTGATAGGAAATTCATAGGGGCAAGCAGGGACATGAAATTCTCTCAGCAGGCTTAAGTTTCAAACTAATATTTAACTAATATTTAAGGCAGTTTAAGGCTTCTGGGTCAATTAAAGAATGTTAGAAATTTCTCATTAGCTATGGAAATGAAAAACAGAAATGGATACCTCTAACTTTTGTTAATTTCCCGGGATTCAAGTGGATTTATTATGGTATGAATTGCTCTTTAGCTTCTTAAACAAACATACCAGTACTCCACCTGGGTTTTTTCTTTTTCTTTTTTTTTTTGCAGCATGAATACCTTTATATAATTGGGAGGGGAAAAAGCCACCCATTTTGAAAATGAATCCACTGAAAAGTTCATAGTAAGTTTTAAGAAGATTTCTATAGTCAGTTGACTATTCCTTTCACATTAAAACACTCATAACGGATATTTTCATTTTGTTTTGTTTTGTTAATGTACAAAGAGCTAGCACTGGGTCTGCAGCCAGGCAGATGTCTGAATGACACCTTCCTGTCAGGGAAGTTCACTTAGCCCAACCTGATGAAGCCTGCCTCCCTCCCGTGATGACAGAAATACTGGGGTCACACCCTGGGGCTCTATCTCCTGATCTGTCAGGCCAAAGTTTTCATAATAGACACAAAGATGGTAACAAAAATATGTCCACTGCAGGAATGTTGGCACACATTTATTTATATGAAAAAACTGTTTCTCTTCCCCTGCAGGCCTTTCCCTTGTTCCCTTCTATTCCCACAAACATGACTTGTCTTTGGTTGAAAATAGGAATCCTGCCTATACTTGAATATCAAGGATTTCCTGAAAAATTTTCAGACTCTGAAAACTCAAGGTCTCTATGTTTTAAAGGAATTTTTAAAAGTGATTTTTTTCCCCCATCTACATCTCAAGTATGTGTCATTTGTGCTTCAAATTAGGTTTTTCAAAATCTAATAATAACTGACACACGACTCTTAAACTGTGAATCTTATTATATAGTAATTATTAATAGTTAATCCAAATCATGGATAAACTAGTAAAGTTTGTTTAGAAGGAATCCACAAGCCAAAATACCTTATTCAATTTGAGTTATATTTAACTACTATGAAATGGAAATTATTCAGTCAATTTGATTAGTCTAAATTATGTTCTCCAAACCGTTTCATGTCATAGCACACAAAGAAAATAATAATACCAATTATGTATAGCACTTTGGGGTAAGCAGATTGGGCTACTCACAGCCCAGAGCGACTCTCCTGGTCCCAGGTACCAAGTAATCAATAATACCATTTGTACCAAATTTCTATTGTTCAAAATTTCACATACCTTTTCTAACTTGAATCTTCCAGTGATTCCTGGTAGCACTGTGGTTATGCCAGTTTTTTCAGGGGTGGAGCCCGATTCAGAAAGGCTAAATCACATCCCAAATTGTGGTTTCTCCAAGTGGGGAAGGAGCTCCTCATCTTGCACCTTCCTGCTACATCACAGAACGCTCCCTCATGAGCACACTGGAGCTATATATCGCATTTGAGGCAGAATGGATGTAACCAGTTTTTTTCCAGTTCACTGACGTTAGTTCTCAGTATAAGGGACTTGCTCAAATGAATAAATTGCATTTGTGCTATGAAGAAATATCTTCTGCCCCCAACACACCAACATACCTAAAATTTGTGAAACCCTCTCCAACATTTTTCAGAGTATGTGGAACTCCCACAGTTTCAAAGCAGTGACCTCCATGAGAAGTTATGCCACTGAGAAGGTATATGAGAGGAAGAAAAGGCAACAACCGTATGTCTTCATTCTCTGTGACGAAGGTGCTAGGGAATTGGTATTTCCTTCGGCCCTTCAAATGAACTTCGATGCAGTAAAGAAGGTGCATGATTCTAGGTTAGTAAGCCCCACATTTAAGGAAGGATATCACTTCCTCATATTCTTCTTTTCCCTCCCTCCCTAATTCCTCCCTATCAGTAGGTTGGGTCCAGAAGCATTGAGAAAGAATAATGAAAAGATCAAGTGTGTTCAGTGATCTACAAATTGGTGGATCCATACTTCTGAGCTTAAAACATTTCCATCTCTACTCTATTTTTTTGTTTGTTTTAAAGTAAGTCTTACACGCTCTGCGCTGGAAAACAAACATCACTACTTAACCATACATGTGTCTATGCACAGTACCCACATGCCTTATGAAATGGCTTGCTCTCTTTAACACTTATTTAGAGGGAAAGACTTTCTTCATAGGTTCTCTTCCCTTCTAACTTTGGGATCCCATGACACCCTGATTAAACAAGACATCTGTGCTTTCAAACACAGGCTCAGGGATCATTGTGCTTGCTTAAAAAATATAACTTTCAGAAGTGGGTATCTTTCTTTTCTACTTTATCTCCCTTCTCATTCATTACATTTGATTGAAAAAAATGTCCTATAGTCCCTCTTTAGAGTGAAGTCTTTTTCTCCTTCCTCAAAGAGTAAATGGGTAATAGTGAATCCCCAAGAAATGTGTCATGGTAAATAAGTGGTATGAAGAGTAAGAATGCATTTCTCTTAGTTCCACTGCTTCAATTTGAATAAAGACACATATGAAGTTTGATAACCTTTCACATTGCCCCAGCAACACTGTGCCTAGCTGGCAACAAGCGTCTCAGAGGAAATGCCAAGTTACCCTTACCTAGGTTAAGAGTGTTTGGGTTGTTCTCTGGTCTCACAAGTGGCAGTCATTTTGAGTTAATATATACTTTACTGTCATATTTTTGTAAAATGTGGATACCATTAGTATTGACATTTGCTTCAATTCAGTAGAAAATTAATGTATAGCTAGACCTGGAAACTTTATGCTTTTTTCTGTGTAAGTCCTGCCCCATTCTCTTCACTCCTGCTCCATCATTCTCCATCTCCCTTCCTCAAAACACACATTTACTTTCTGTTTCTTTTCTTTTCATGAAGTCCCCTTTTCAGAAATCTGTTAGCTGTGACATACAGGCAAGGCTATAAGCTGTTCAGGTTATAGATTCATTTTGAAACCACCAATATTTTTGGTCTAGGTTAATTTGGGTTAGTTTAGAGTGATCCAAATAGAGGTAGTAGTAAGCTGCTACTGATTTCATTTATGAAATACTTGCTATCACCTACTATGTGACAGGTCCTGTGAAAGTTACAAAGACTGCATTTCCTCCAGGAACTAATCATTGTTATTTCATTTGTGGATTCTATTTGACGAAAAAGATAAGGCATAGCAAATATCTATCTGGAGTGGAGATCTCAAATGGGCCCAATAGCAAAAATGTACACTCCTAAGGAAATCATCAATGGAATGTAAAGGTAATGCATTAAATGAGAGAAAATGTTTGCAAATCATATATCTGATAAGAGACTAATATCCAAACTATATAAAGAACTCATACAACTCAGTAGCAAAAACAAACAATCCAATTGAAAAATGGACAGAAGATCTGAACAGACATTTTTCCAAAGAAGACATATAGATGGCCAACAGACCCATGAAAAGATGCTCCACACCACTAATCATCAGGGAAATGTAAATCAAAACTACAATGAGGTATTACCTCACACCAGTCAGAATGGCTATTATCAAAAAGACAAGAGGTAGCAAGTGTTGGTGAGGATGTGGAAAAAAAAAGAACTCTTATGGTCTCTTGATGGGAATGTAAAATGGTGCAGCCACTATAGAAAACAGTACTGAGTTTCCTAAAAAAACTAAAAATCAAACTATCGTATGATCCAGCAATTCCACTTCTGGGCATCTATCCAAAGAAAATAAAAACATAAATTCAAAAAGATACATGAACCCCCATGTTCACTATGGCATTATTTATGATAGCCAAGATATAGAAACAGTCTAAGTGAATGGATAGAGAAGAGGTGGTATACATATAAAATGGAATATTACTCAGTCATAAAAAAGAATGCAATCTTTCCATTTGCAATAATATGGATAGAACTTGAGGGCATTATGCTAAGTTAAATAAGTCAAACAGAGAAAGACAAATACTATATGATCTCATTTATATGTGGAATCTGAAAAGCAAACCAGAAAAAAAGTAAATAACAAGCTCATACAGAGAACACATTGGTGGTTGTCAGAGGGGAGAATGGGGTGGTTTGAGGTTGGCCAAAATGGGAGAAGGGGGTCAAAAGTTACAAACTTCCAGTTATAAAATAATATATGGGAATACAATGTACAATAAGGTGATTATGGGTAGTAATACTGTATTGCATATTTGAAAGTTGCTAAGAGAATAAATCTGAAGTCCTCATCAGAAGAAAAAAATTTTGTAACTAGGTATGGTGACAGATGGTAACTAGACTCATTGAGATAATCATTTCCCAATAAATACTGGTATGGAATTATTTTATTGTACACCTGAAACTAATGTTACCTGTCAATTATATCTCAATTTAAAAAAGGGAATGTACATTTCCTAACCATGGTAGGTAACACATATAACTAGGTACAGAAACCTGGGCAAGAAGGCACGGAACACTACCACCAAGACAGAAGCAGTTTGTGCCTCTGTCCTGGCATGGAGACAGCTTCCCACAAAAGAATTAGGTCTGCTTGTTGGAGGAGGGAGCGGCAGATTTGCAAGGAAGTTCTGAACATGGAAGTTCTGCTCTCCCTCTAGCTAGTTGTGTGACTTTGGAGACGCTGACATCCTCTATTAATCAATAGTTTCTCATCTCTAGAATGTAATAGCCCTGCCTGTCTTCCAGGGCTGTTATTATTAAGCGATATAAAATTGGTAGAGTACTTGATAACAAAATGCCTTGTACTATTAGTCGCTCCAATATGTTTGTCTCTATCTGAGAAAATAATCCACATCATTGCATCAGGGGAAAATAGTGGCTGAGGGTCTTATCAGTGTCTCTATCTCAGCTGGTGGCACAACGATCATCCCATGAATGAGGTCAATCTGGAGACCCTCTGTATCCTTTCTCTCCATCTATTTGGGCATCTTCCCCACTTATTAGATATGATCGATTACTTATTTGGCTACTTTCGTCATCTGAATGTAAGTTTACCAATTCTGTTCTCTGTTCTCTGCTCCCTTCTTCGCCACCATGGATCACGCCTTCATCTCCTTTCCAGATCACTGTAGCAGCTTCCGATGGACTTTCCCATCTGCTTCCTCTCAAATTCATCTTCAGCTCACCTGGGCACCACAGCAATCTTCTTAGATGCTAGCCTAACCATGTCTCTTCCCCACCCCAAATTCACTACCTGCTCCAATCATGGCTCTTGTATTAAAAATGCCTTCTATGTTTAAGCACCTGCTGACTGTCCAATGTGGAAACTGTCCAACAAACTCCACTTCTACCAAAATGGTTGGTCCTTTTTTTTATTCCCTAAGAAGGTTTGGACACCAGGTAAACCTTCCTTGGTCTCCCCCTGCCACTTGTATATTTCCTTCCCTCCCCAGCAAGTGTGTTCCACCTGTGGACTTCAGGGATACCCTGTGCACATCTCTACCTCTGAACTACTATTTCTCCTCTAGAGCCCACCCAGGATTTAGCACAGGATAGAGGCTTGGTAAATGTTGGTGGGATAAAACAAGGATGTCCTCAGGGTAATATACTCCCTTATTGAAATCCATGTTACATTTTGTATAAAGTGAATATCACTTGAGATTTATATTAAAAATAGCTGACATCCTATCATTAACACTACATATCAGAGGACATCCGGACTCTGTATGCAGCCTGCTATTATAGGTATTTCTTCAACCTAAATGTAAAACATTTCAAAAAACAAAACAGACAAATTGACCTCACCCTTTTGTTTTCTGCCATATCTAAATATTTAGTCAGCAATTGAGTAGGACAAGATAAGATTTTTTCTCATTTGCGTGTCATAGGAACATATTTCTTTTAAATAATATGAGAAAAATTAGGAGACTTAAATGTCTTTCTCCAATAACATGTGATCTTTTATTTTTAAAAGCCTTTTTTCAACGAGCCTCAATTTCTCTAAAAGATCATTTCCATTCAGCAGACTCAAACAAAGAAGGAAAAGCTGTGACAGTCTGACTTTTTTCCCAATCAATTTGAAAGCCATTTCTTAGCTCTTAAATTGTCTCTTCCGAGAACAAAGGCTGAGGTACTGGGATTCTGAAGCAGCCCCTCCATCCTTGCAGCAAGCTGGAGGGCAGCGAGGTGAATGTGTGAGCCGTGGGAAGGATTCAGCCAGATGTGCCCCTATTCTCTGCAAAGACAGCCCTGGACACTAACTAGCAGAGTATCCAGCTGCAGTGCTCAATCCTGGTTTACCTCACTTTGTTTTGGAAATAAATTAAAGCTTGCAAAAAAACAAAGCCTATGGTGTGGGAAGGTTTAGACCCAGCAGGATTTTCTGTTTTCTGCCACTGTCTCATTTTTGCTCAATACTTTGTTCTCGAGCTCCTCTCCATAGAACCCATTACTAAGTATCCCTCCCTCACCATCTAGACACTGTTTTCAAAATTTACTAAACTTCTGGACTATATGGGGCAGACTTCTGAATACTGACATATTCTGGAAAGGGGTTTCGACCTTAGTGCATCAGCACACTTAACCTAGAAAGCTCAAACCTAATGTAGAGACCCCGACTGCAGGCAAGTGGGCATGGCTGCAGAAGTGTTCAGCTCCTATGGCATTGAAGAGGTCAGGGGTGAAAAGCATGTACCTGAAAAAGAGCTCAATGGCTCCAAAAAAGGCAAAACAATCCAAAAAAATCTGTAAGCAAACAAAACAAAAAGCAGGCTGACTTCTTCCCTTCCCCTCAAAACAAGCCATTTTCTTGCCTGAAATTGGGGATGGGCATGAAGGGGTGTGAGAGATTCATTACAAAGAGGTGCTTTTAGGGGTTTGGAAACATTAATTGTATTGTGGTAATGGTATTATGATTTATACATGTTTGAAAACTAACAAAATTGTATTCTCTTAGTGCCATTGACTGTGTATTGATCTTCAGTAGAGCTGTTAAAAAAAGCACCATTTTCTCAGGTTGTATAATATTTTAATTCCAGATTCATGGTGAAAAGGGCCCTAAAAAGACACAGAACTTGAAAATCAGTGACAGAAGTGAAAAGTTGAAAACCAATGTTGCCATCTTATATTGTACAAAGCATTACGTATCATAGACTCTTTTCAAATGTGCAGACATTAGCCTCGGTGTTCCTGACATTCTGCAGGGTATGAAGCATTTCTGCAGGTCACTTTGTCCTTACTGGTAAAAATAGGAAGCTCATAACTTTAATATCAGGGAATGACTTACTCATAAGGGAGAATCTTCATGAATGATTCACATTCCTAAAGTTACCCTAAGATGCCCACACCCAGGCTAAGTATAGATAAATATTCTATCTATTTAATATCATATATTCTTGGAAACCAGAAGCTGGATCAAGACATTTTTTAACAGAATTATGCATATTTAATGATAGTTTCTGGCAATCAAAATCTACTCACAGTACATTGGGTTGAGGTTATTAAGAAGAAATGTTATGAAACCACCAAGCAATTGATACCCTGGGGAATGAGAAGCAGTTTTTAACCAGGGTACCAGCATTCATTTAACAGACCTCTAAGGAGCCCCACTGCCTACCATGTGCTGTCAGAGATGCCCAGAAATCTAGATATTTGCACCTGGTTTTCTATCTAGTCTCCTTCCACCTGCAGTAAGAAATAGAAAGAATGCTCTGAAAGGCCCAACTCAGATACAGCTCTCCCCCCAGGGCACAGATGCTCTTAAGGAGGTTGCGTGATGCATGTCAGAGGTGCTAATAATAAAAGCTGTCATTTATTGAGCCCATGGTTTGTGCCAGGAACAACACATTAACTGCCCACAAAACCATGGAGATGGGAATATTTTCTTCATTTTCAGCTGAAGGAATTGAGGTACAGAGAGGTTAAATAGCTTTTCCAGAGTTCATGGTATGGGGTAAATGGCAGTTTCCAGAATTTCCTGCCTGGCTTTAGTCCATTTACATACCAATGGATGTTTCAGAGCTTCTGGTCAATCTGGGGCAATAGGCGGAGAGAAGGCCATTTTCTCCTCCCCTCCATTCATGGTATGTGATTGGTCTGGCGTTTGCCAGTCACCAAGGACCCACCCATGGAGTTCCTTCTGGAAGGGGTGGGTGGGGAAGGAGAGCACACCATGTGGCCTGAGGGGACGGATGGATGGGAAGCGGGTTAGTGACTATAAGAAATAAAAGCCTTTCTCCTAACCTGCCCTGCCCTTTCCCCTTGACTTACTTCAGATTTTTCACCAGATTCATAGAGGGACTTGCCCCAGGCCAGGAATACCCTTTCCCCTGGAGCTACACAGACTAGTTGTTCCATGGTTAACTCTGGGAGTCATGAGCCAGAACATGCCCTGCCTCCTTGGGAGGGCCACATTGGACAGAGACACGGTTTCTACCATTGCACAAGACTTGATGGCAGTGAGCACTCTATGTTTGGCGTCCATGGCTTATTCTTCTGAAGCACTGGCATAACAATGAGAAAATCTGCCATATTGCTCTAGATGAATAGAAATTAGTGAATCAACATACTAATCGCCCCTGGGAAAAGGAAATATCCTCAGGTGTCTATATTCTGGTGCTCCATCCTCAGTAATTCAAACCACTTTAGCCTAGAGAATGTGGCTAATGGATTACATTCTGCTACTCCCTTTGACCAAATGTACCTAATGGTAGTGTGTCTTGCTTACTACAGATATTAATAAACATAAATAGGCTGCAGAGTCTGGACATCCTCTGATAAGTAGTATTAATGGTAAGACATCAGCTGTTTTTAAGTTGCAAATGATGCTCAGTTTATATATGGTATAAATAAAATGAATTTCTGTAGCACATTTGATGTGCTTTCTGATCACTTTCTGATCTTCTAAACATTGTTTGAGTAAGAACTAATGATGCCTTCTTATGAGCTGCAAGAGGAATTCAGGCACATAAACAATGGCAGGAGGATTCATTGACACCCACATGAAAAGCTGCTTGTACTCTTTACACAAATCGAGTAGGTTTCCAGTATCTAAGTGATTTCACTTCAAGACTGAGGTGCTGCGGGGCTCCCATGGTTTCCCCTTGGGTGAGGGTGGTTGTGTGGTTCCCTCACAGGTGGCACATGTTTCCCATTTGGGCCCTCTTTAACTGAAACTTTAATCTTATCTAAGCTGGTTTCATGGCTCTTATATTAATAGGTTTATGAGTCTAGAGCATTACTTCTTTTGTCATGGCCCTAGAGGGGCAATTCCCTTTTTCCTATCTAGGAACTGCCCCCTATTTTTGTAAATAGCTCTGATATTTGGTTTTGGAGGAATTAGCTCTCTTCCTTTGGTATCCCACAGACTTCCAGGAATAATCACAGCTCCTTGTCCTCTCACACAGGGTACACTGTCTGTAGTTCAGCAAGAGTGATTATTTCAAAGACAGATCACTGACCAAAGTCAGGTCATTCAGAGCCAGTGAGATCACTTCAGAAGCTTTGATGTTTGAGCTGTGGGGGAAGGCATTGCTTTGTCATCCACTGACTTAAGACTTGAGGATGAGAAGCTGGAGTTTCAGCAGCCACACTGTAAACACGAGGGCATAAACATACCTAAGCATAGAGCTCCCCACAGCAGGAGCCCACAAGAGATGTAGGGAAGGAAACAGAGCAGGTGACTCTTACTGAGCTCCCATATAGCCCCAGCGTCATTACCAGCATTCCCTGGAATTACCATTTGTAAGCCCAAATGTTCTCCTGTTGCCTGAAGCACACTGGGCTGAATTTTTTTCTATTTCAATCCAAAGCATTCTAATATATAACATGCCATGTAAAACTTTAATTTTAAAAACAGCTTGTTTTAAAATAGCAATAGACTCACAGACACCGAGAAGGGACCAGTGGTTACCACAAGAGAGAACTTAGGGAGGGTAGAGGGGAGGGAGAAGGGGATTAAGGGGCACAATAATTCAGAATCACAGTATAGGTTGGTCACAGCAATGTAGAACAGCACAGAGAATACTGTTTATGATTCTGTAACATCTTACTACGTTGATGGACAGTGACCGCACTGGAGGGGGTGAGGACTTGATATATGGGTTAATGTTGAACCACTGTGTTGTGCATCCGAAAGCAACATTAGACTGTATATCAATGATACCTTAATTTTTAAAAAGTGCTTGTTTTGGGGAGGAAAATAATCCTCATGATATCTATTATTTTACTTCTAATCAGCACATTCCTTTTGAATTATTTAGTTTTTTCACTTAAGTGTTAATTAATTAAGAATTGTAACTTCTCTGTTTAGGACAACTTAAAAATCCAGTTCTTGTTACATATGTATGATATCAATTGTATCAACAAAACATTCATTTCATAAACCTGGGAAATTAATTATCATGCCAACTGGTCTCATTTCTCTTAAGTCAGAAAAAAGAAGTGAAAGAAAGTCTTATAATTCATTTATCAATGAAATTCAGTCTGTGACATATGTAAGATCAAACTAACTTCACAGAAGTTGAAGTTTAAATTGGTAATAAAACAGATATAAAAGGAATATACTTGCTTTCTTGGCAATTGCTCTTATGTATTATAAGTCTTCCAATGACTGGTGATGCTTCTAGAAATATATCCCTATTCTTCAGAGTCGGCATCTTCACGTGCTCTAGATTCCTGTTTCTTATGGTATCCAAATAATCTTCATAAAAACTGAGTTAATAATAAATCGCACAAAAATTGACCATGTATAATTTAGTGAAAATAGCTCTTAAATACAGTTTGTTTAAAAGCCATTTAACTCTAAAGATGTAATACAGTATTATAGACATTAAAACAAAATCATTTGTAAATGCTTCCTGAATTTGCCAGTTTTCCTCTGGTCCTTGGAGATTGCCATTTTAATAAGTAGCTACTTCCTGCAAGAATTGCAAGTAAGCAGACCTAATGGTTCAATCATGTGAAATGGACACTATCAAATATATTCAGCCTCAAGATGAATTTGATCATGCAGCTCTCACTGAAGTCATTAACAGAAGATTTTCCCAAACCACTAATAACTTCCTTATCGTTCTCACCCCATGTCACAGTTTTTGTCATAATCATTAAGAATGAAACTCCTTTAAGCCAGGAAGAACAGTTGACTTTAAAGCCAAACCTTGCAAATGTTTACTTCTGGTCTGTTGTTTGCCTTTTAACTTTGTTTATGGAGTTTTAAGCTATTCACAACCAGCCTTTGATTTTAATACCACAATAGTGCCAGACTGGGAGTAAAAATAACCACATTCTTTCCATGTCCCAAGGGCTTTCAGAGTTAAATTTTAGCACTTAGAACCCTGGCCATGTTGGGATTATAGGTCTGAGGGATGAGATTTTTCAACAGTTTTTGCATAAAACCAAGCACATAGAAGTCTCTACTAGAAACAGTAGGAACTACATTAAGTGCTCTTAATCACTGGGTCTAACAGGGTTCTAATCTGTGATTTTCTTAATGTTCATACATTCGGATTTATCAATTAGCACACCTACATCTTATTTGTACTTAGTTGTCCTAACTAGTACTAAACCTATGCTATCTCCAGGTCAAATGGGTTTTCTCTTGCATTTCTCTTGCATTCAGCTTTCATTTTCTTACTATAGAATGTGTTTAAAGAGCATACATCGCATTCTCTTCTTCAGAGGGTAGTGAAAGCAGGCACTCCTTTCTGTGTATGTGTAGACCTATTTAATAGTTATTTATAGAACCAAAGTATTTTTGTTGTTTTGGAAAATAAAGGAGTTAGTGACCTGTTTTTCACAATGCTAATAAATCTATTTATAGTGCTGTCCAGTTTTTTGTTTTTGTTTTCATTTTTTTTAAGAACTGAAGGTTGCTTTCTCTCCCACTAATATTGAAAATTCTTTTAAGGTTCAGTGAAGCTTAAAGCTCTCTCATGCATTTGTTTTGAAACAATTATTTTTAAGACATAGAATGACTTGTTTCCTTAGGAAGACTCTTGGGCAAAAAAAGATGTTCTAATCAAGAGATATACAATTTGAGGTAATATGATATCCTGAAGAACAGGGTTTTAATCTAAATGAATGTTACTTCATCTAAGGCCTTGTTTCTCAACGTTCTTGAATGGAGAAATAGTGACTTCACTAATACTTTCGCTCCCTAGCCCCCTAACTTGCTCCTCTTGGGGAGTGTCAACAAAGTTTATGCTTTCATAGGTTATCAGCTGACATGCAAGTCCCGTGTCTTGAGCTGAAGAGCTGGCACTGCAAGGATAAGAATCCTGAGCTTGGTAGAAGTGCTCCCTCCATGGTAGGGAGGGGTGGTGGTGGTGAATTTAATCAGCTTAGAACTGCCACTCTTTCCTGCAGTGAAGTGAGCTGTGGAGCCACCACATCAGCAGAAGAAACAAAGGAAAATGTCTTCTTATTTACAAAGAGGAAAAAAAGTCATTTATTATAATGATTATAATGTGCCTGCATTTAAAAAAGGATTCCAGAATAAAAAATACTTCTAAGAGGACATTAAGGTGTAGGATCCCCGTAGGGACCTCTCTCAGTCACTATACAATTGGATTTTTAGCTTCCAAATTAATTAATGGCAGCTCTAAAGCAAACAAACGTATTTTCCAAGAAGGACTTTTTGGAGGGTATAATTTATACAGGTTTCTTGGGAAAATAATGTTAATAAAAAAAATGAGAAATCACTAGAGGGGAAGACCTAGTGTGTTGGGACAGAGATAGTGGAGAGTTGGGCAATGGCTTGGGTGAAAATATGCCATGAGAACAAAATCTATCTTCACAGCTTACTGCGGGCAGAATGCCCTATTGGCAGGGGAAAGAGAAAATTAAAAAGGAATATTGTGATTAAGGAGATAACACTACATTTGGAAACTCTCCTTTATATACACATGCAAACATAAAGATAAATTACCTTTTTAAAGATCAACACTTCTGAAGCAACATGGGACACTCCGGGACAGCACAGGAGTGGGCTAGACCTGTTGCTTGAGAAGTCATTTTCAAGTGGTATTTAGCTGGCTTGGTGGGTAAGAACACAGGCTCAGGAAGACCTAAATGTAAGTCCCAAATCTGCTTCTTGCTCCTTAAGTGTCCTCAGGCAAGTTACTCACCTTCTCAGTTTTCTCTTCTGTACAATGGGAGAATAATCACACCTACTACCGCACACCATTCTTGGGGGGATTAAAGAGCTGGAATGGGTGTGAAAGTGCTAGCATTCTGCCTGACACAGGAGGCCCTCAACAAGTACTTCTTTTCTTGCTCTGCTCCACCCAGTCTCAGTACCTACTTACAAAGGATACCAAAATTTTGATATGCTGGACAAAGGGAATAGAAAGTATTCATTTAAATATAGATCAATGCCAGTATTGAGGTTTAGTAAGATTTTCCTCTGAGATAAAGGAACCAGGTTATGTGTCCATAAACAATCTATGGCTCTTGACTGAATTCTAGAAGGATGTACAATTAATTCATTCAAATGCTACATCTGGTTACTTGAGTAGGTGACAAACAATGCAATCCCTGGAAAACCTCTAACGGGTTTTAGGGAGTTGTTTTGACTGAGATTTCATGAAAGACAAGTTAAGGCGGAATAGTCATTATCATGTCATAATACGCAAGTTTTCATTTTCTGGAGAATTCAATTTTCTCATTTATAAGGGATGGTGGTTATATATAGTTACTCAGAGGCTCATGTTAGCTACAAATATCTAAGAATAGCTGACTGAGCCTTCCCAATGGACCATTATGTCTGAAATTCTGCAGACTGTGGTTCTTACCACTAAAAAGTATCCAATACATATTTGTCAAATAAATCCATGAATGTGGAGAGGCAAGTCCTAAATAGGTGTACTTTTTCTGTCTGCTCAAAGTGCTTGATGATTGAGTGTCTTGATGAGCCTTGTACTCAGACCTAAGTCCTAAATTTGATGTCAGCAGTAGTTAAGGTCACCTCGACTAAGATGACCTTAGCTCAGAGTCCAGCAAGACTCCTCACACTATTGCTCTGCTAGGACAGAGGAGGGGCAGACTGCTTGTTGGAATCCTAACTCTTTGAATGTACTTACTGTTTTTAGTTCACCTCTCTGTTGGCTTTGCTCTGAAGCACAAAAATGAACCCAAATCACCGAATAGTATCATCAATAAACTGATACTGTGTGGCAGCTAGCCTCCAACACAGTCACCTGTGATTACCTCCTGTGAGTATTCACACCTGTGTGTAATTGCCTCCCACACGTCATCGGGCTGCCCAGAGTAGCCAATGACATATTGCAGATATGATCAAGTGTGACTTCTGAGACTGGGTCATAAAAGTCACTGCTGCTCTATCTCCATGTCTTAGATCACCTGCTCAGAGGAATACCAGCTTCCATGTCATGAGGACACTCAAGCAACTCCCTGGAGAGGTCTGCATGGCAGGGAACTGAAGCCTATTGCTGGCAGCCAGCTCCAGTCAGTCCCTCAGATGACTGTGGGCCTGCTTGACATCTTGGACCACAATGTCATGAATGACCCTGAACTAGAACTGTGCAGCTAAACTGCTCCCAAATTCCTGACCCAGAGAAACTTTGAGACAGTAAGTACACATTAGTGTTTTAAATGACTTATATTTAGTCATTTTTAATGCAGCAAGAGGTAACTAATATAACAGCCTTCTAAAACAGACTGATTTTATGAGTGACTGAGGTTACCTTTCAGTTTTGTAGTTGGAGTTATTGTGCTAACCACTCATAATTCATGAGAATAGGGGGCAGAGGTGTTCCAAAAGCTTAGTAGCTGTATCACTGGTAGTTCAGAGGAATTTTCTAATGGCCTTTTCAAAAGATTCTCACCAAGTCTTCCCTCTCAAATATGTAAGCACTCTTTTAGCATTTAACCCAGTGGTTTATAATAAGCATGGGCTTGGGGATCTGACAAGATGGGTTCTTATTTGGATTCTGCTACATGCTAGCCGTGAGAACTTGCACAAAGTAAGCTTTCTGGACCTTGACTTCCTCCTTAGTAAGGTGGATGTAATTGTACCTACCTTATGGAAATTGTGAGGTTTAAATAACCTAAAATATGTGAAGTTCTTAGGAAAACAGTTGGTACATAGAAAGCTTCCCATAAGTATTATTTTTATGACCTTAACATTTTAACCTGTCATAGTTCCTTTCTTTTATACCATGGTCCATGAATTCATGTGCCCTTCATTTATCCACTAAGATATTTTCCAAGTTGAATTTGAAACCTGAAACAGACAAGGAAGTACTATCTGAGGGAAGCACTCCATTAGTTAGGGATCCCACCTGCTTCCCTCCCTGTCTTCGCCAGCTGACACTACATTTCATCAGTACTGATGGCTGGAAAGCCACGCAACATGTCTTACTTCATTCGCATTCCCAGCCCTGAATGACACCCTGTCTCCAGGTATACTGATATGACTCTGTCTTCTAAGAGTTAAATATTCAAAGTTGGATTTTTTTAAAAGACAATTTTAGACAACCAAATATTCCAAGTCTCTAGTCAGAGTTAGCCAGTATACTATGAAAGAAAACCAAGTATTGTATGAAAAAAATCAAGAGTTGCCTCAATTTCCATGCACACTACTAAACTGATGAATCTTTTGAGAATTTGGTCTTTTTCTATATAACAGAAGAAATCAGAATCCACTTCTCTCTATAAGACCTTTCATGCCCATTCCTATTTGGGTAGTGGTGGAAAAAATCCAGCCAATCATTACAACCATCCTATCTACAGGAATTGTTGGACTGGGAATTCAGCATGGTGCAGAATATTTGCATATTTATACACTCTGCCATTCTATTTGAATTCAGTGGTGAGGGGAAAAGCAGAGTAGAACAGCAGGTGGTGTTATCAAAATCTCCCTGAAACTCTGAACTCCTCATTTTTAAGGTTAGGAGGCAATGTGCCAAAGGTCATGTAGGGGCAAAGGGCAAGAAGACTGAAAAGGATTAGAGGAAGGTGGAGACTGTGCAGTTGGACATAAAAGAGTTCCCAGGGAAGCAACACACTGGCTGGATATATCACATTTTTATTATTCAGCTTAAATTATTTAGCTTACATAAGTAAAACTAGCCTTCTTTTAGTTTATTGCATGATACTGGGGACAGGGCAGGGGAGAGTGTGGGTAATCAAACAATTTACAAATTCCCTCTTCTTCATTTCTTTCATCCTTGTTTCTCTCTGCCAGTGAAACCCCAGTAAAACACATAGGGATTTTTTATTCAAGCATCATTTTTCATCATGTGTTTTCCCTGTAATTCTAAGGAAAAAGAAACACATACACATGCACACACACACATACCCATGCTACATGGACGGAAACCACACACAGAATATCATTCATTTTTAAGCCTTTAAATCTGTATGAATAATGGTTGTTTATTTTTCACTTAATCTACCTATCCATCCTCCTGTCTATCCTCCATTTACATAGGAACGCGTGGAGAAATGCATCTTTGGACACACCTGCCATTCTGGTTTTCGAGTAACTGGTATTTTAAGTAAAATGAAAATCCTGTGCCTGCTTAGTCCCTAAGCTGCCTAGGAAACCCCGCTGGCACCAGCCATCCTCTGTCCTGGAGCATCTGGACTGTCGTCTTTGGTCCTCTCCCCAGAGCCCTTTGTCCTTTCTGACCTCCAGTTCTTTCCTCTCGCTCTGCTGGTCATCTGCCTTGTCATTTCACTTGCCTCCAATGAAATAGCTATTATAAGGTTTTGTATTACTTTGGTTTCTGCTACAAAACCCATGGGGCAGTCTGCTAACTAGAGGGGTTTTTCCCCTTATTTTCTCTCTTCATCTTTTCTGGACACAATTTACAGTTTGAAAAATATGGTCAACACTGCTAAAATGAAGGTACTTTCGCATTCTCAGTGTGTGCCCTGAAGAGCGCTCATAGACTGCCTGCCTGTGAAGTCATCCTCGGGGAAGCAGATGGGATTCAGCAAACTGGACAGGAGAGCTTCAGAACATCAGGTTACCAGCTGGAACCAAACAAGAACTATCCATGCTAACATTTTATTATTTATATTTCTAGAGTGTTTAAAGTACTTCTGGGTTAGTTCTTTCATACACTTACAAGAGACTGTTATTATTATTTGTTGTTGTTGCTGTCTTTCTCATGAAGCAAATCCTGTAAGGAGTGGAGCTCAAGTAACCTCTCTCTATATAAGCTTCAGGAAACAAGTATTTTGTAACAGAAACATTTTAAGAAATTGACTAATAAAGGTCAATTATTTTAACAGACTGACTAAAAATAAAATTTAAGAAAAGGTAGGTTGATCCTTGGGAACAAAAGTCCATAAATTTAAATTCTCCTTAGCACTCTAAAACACAGCCAAAAATCTTGGGAGCGAGTCCCTCACAGGAGCTTTAAAGGACAGCTCTCTGCCAAGTTATCTGCATTCCTAACATGGCCGTGTGAGGGAAAAGGATTTCAAAACACCTGGTTGGTGAGAAGGTTACTGGGAAATACTTCCTGCCACTGTCCTAAGCCTCCCTAAACTGGCAAAAACCTGGCATTTGGTTATGTAGCAATTTGTACTTAAAAACTTCATTGTTGTGGGGAGAACCTGGCAAATTTTTGTTAGAATACATTTCAGAAAAATGATACAAAGCTAACAAATAATAGTGTTGGAGTTATCCACTGAAGGGCTTTAAGAAATATGTGTCAAGTGCTAAAGACTATTTAATACCCTTTCAGAGTCTCTAGCAATCACACTGACAGGGAGCTTCTGTGGGTATTACTTCAGCTCACACTGGGGAAGTCTTGTGGTCACCCTAGAATGCAAGCTCCCTGGAAGCAGAGCCTATGGGTCACACCCAACATTACAGCCTCAGCACCCACAAGAGTATCCTGCACATGTGAGGCACATCTGACATTTGTTAAATGAATGAATGATTGAGATTTGCTATTTCAGGTGAAGTCCGCAAACTTGACTTCACACAGTACGGTGCATGGGAGGCTATTGCTATTTGTAGTATTATTGCTATTTACAGTAAAGTACAAGCAAGAGCCTAATTTATTAAAAACCCTCTTCTTAATGTTCTTTTCCGATTTGAATATTCTTTCTCCTGCTCAATTTCGTAGAAAAGTGATAGGGAGAAGGCTTCCTTTGGTTTACTGATTTTTAAAACCAGTCACCTAGTGTCATCTGTGCCATTGCTCACCACAGGGAAAGACATGACCCACACACGTGAAAAGGAAAATTACACCAAGGATTTTCTACCTGGCCATCCTTCTCTATTTCATCTCAAAGAAAATAAGATTCACTTCCACTACAAAATTGAACTTACAATGGAATTAACAGTCAACTTAGTCTCACTGAGCACTTCCTGAGTGTCTGAGGGCTCAGTTTTGTGCAAAATCTGACCAAGGTGCCATTCCTGACTTCCAGGAAATTTTTTCAAATATCCCTATGATATCAAGAATGGAATAGAACTTACCAATGAAAATATAAAAATTTGATTATCTCCTCTGTGATAAATGCTGTGAATTTCTTTTGCAGGCATAAAGTCTGTATAGGTGTCATCAAAATAAATTCACATCTGAATGATCTTTTGTCAGGCAAGGAGAAGATGCAAAGCCAATAAAAAGGGGCAATGAAGCCACCACTATACATATAAAGCACTCTCCTGTCCTTTAGAGATTTCAGCTCTTTTCTCTCAGGGAAGAATACTTGGTTTATTATTGCCATAAAGCAAGCCTAGACCATCTATGCTTAAATTGGATTCCTTCTTCTATATTATTGTTTGACACTTTGTTAAGGACAGTCTTGTTTATTTCACTGTAAAACCAGAAGCAACAAGTTATTGGGTATCTTGATAGTTTCTAGTAGGGAAAGCAGAAAGAATCCCATTTTGGTAAAATGTTAACTTCACATGGAATGCAATGATTTATCTAGGCTTGTGAGAAGTGTGCTGTCTTTGAATAACATAATCCTAACAAAACTGAATGCACATATGGGTGTCCCCAATGTATCTGTTATGCTAACATCTTCCTTCAAGCCTGCCAGCCTGCCTTCCATGTTCCTTCCCTCCCTCTACTTCCCTCCTTCAATCTGTGTGCTTTCTTATTTCTCATCCTATTAAAAAAAACTAGTAGCATGTTATTAGATTATATGGTCTACTACTTCGCAGTTACCACCTGACCCCAGACAATTCCTCCTCATTTCTAAGTGATTTTGGCCCCTGCTTCACTCCCTCTCTCCAGTATTACACTTGTCAGAATTCTTGGAGACTTAAAGGTCACGGAGATGAGTTTCACCAACACCAAAGTCTCTTCTTTATTGGGCCACCTCTCCTCTATCCTAGCTCCTCTCTAGGCCAATCTGCTCAAACCCCCAGCTTTTCACAGTACTGGTAACTGCCACCCTCCCTGTCATCTCAATTTCACGTACCCTCTTCGGATACAGACCGATAGTCTCCATTCTTTCCAATATTCCATCCCCAACAATTCTTTGACGTGACAGGCTCTTCAGTCCTTGACCTGAGCACTCTGGTACTGGCCCTTACTCCCTTGACGTCCTCACGCCCCTCATCAAGTCAAAGTCATTTTACACAGTTAGTCATTATAATCTGCCCCTGGGGATAGTCTCCGCCTGCCTCCTCCTCGCACTTCGCCATCCTCACTTGGCATACAACAAACCTCCTTAAATCAACTCCCTGCCTACTCCATCCCCTGACCCACCAATCCCCCCAGTCTGCTCACCTACCAGCATCTGCTCCCCTATCTTCTGCCTTCTCATCCATGTGATAGATAAATTATCATTGTTCTTTCATTCTGGAGCCAATTCTTCCACCTGCACTAGGTTCAATTTCTTCTCACTTATCCAAAAAATCATAGTTCCAGCAATGTTCCCCTTTTTTGCTTAGATCATCATTTTTCTTCCTTAAATTACATCATCCCCATCAGCACATAAACATGCTTTTATTTCTCCCATCTTCTGAAAACATCCTTGTCTTGCCAATGGGTTTCAGCCCCGGGCAAATTCACTATGGATTCAATGTGGCCAAAGAAATGACAGTAGAATGTTCTTGGGGTGAAAGGGTTATACCCACCTTTATTTCCAAGGTGGCAGAATCAATCACTAGAATCCCGTTCACTCAGAGCGAGCCTGCATGCAGCAAGCTAGTCTCTGCCTCTGGGCCTCTCTGCCCGCACAGGCGCCCTCCGGGACCTCGCTGCCGCACAGCCGTCCCATTTTCTGTCCTCAGTGCTGCCACCACTCCAGCCTCCACTCTCCTGCAGCCTTGCAGCTGTGTCACTGTATCGCCCAGAGCACTGGGCAGGGCTCTTTATATAGAGTTAATAACAACATATTGCCCACACGTGTGTAGTGAGCTAGTCAACCAGGGCCAGGTGAGAATCCTGGCCCCAGGAACCTTCATTTTACCCACAACCCTTGGCTCTACTCCTCTCATCAACTTTTTATCAATCATCTTACCATTTCTTTGCTTCCTCTGCAGCAAACTCCTTACACTTGCTCTTTATGCCTACAACAACCAGGTTTCTCTCCCTCTGCTCCCTCTGCTTCACCGAAGTTGCTCTCACATGTCACCTGTGACTGCCAAGAAGATGACTCTAATCATTCCTATGACACAGGTGACCTGCCATAGTTCACTCTCTCCTCCTTCAAACACTTTCTTCATTCAGCTTCCAGGAAACCAGGGACTCCCTGAGCCCCATGTCTTCCTCTGACTTCACTGGCTCCTTCTCAGTATCTTTGATGACCTTTTCTCTTCTCTTTGATCCTTGATCTTTGAGTACCGCAGAGGCTAGTCTTTCTCCTTTTCTCTGTCTCTGCTCACAGCTTTGTCGGTATCATGCTAATGACTTCCAATTGCAAACCTCTATTCCCAACTTCAGACTCACAGACCCACTTGCTTATGCAATGGTATCTCCACCTGGGGGTCTAAAAGACACCTCAAACTTGATTTCCAAATGGAACACCTGATACTCCTCCCCAGAACTCTTCCAGTTGCAGCCTTTCCAATCTCCATTGATGGCAACTCTATCCTTTCAGTTGCTTGGGCCAAAACTTTTGAGGCATCCTTGATTCTTTTCTTTTTCTTCCTCCCACAACCACATTCAATCAATCAGGTGATCCTGTTGGCTCTATCTTCAATAATAGCTAGCATCTGACTTCTCTTTGCTACTCCCCCTGCTATCACCAAACCTGAGGCACTTATGCCTTTCAGCAGCCTTGTAATAAGTCTCCTCTTTTTACCTTTGCCCATCTACAGTACTCTCGATATGACAGATGTTTTAAAATGTAAGTCAGAATATACTATTCCTTTCTACCAAGTCCAGAAAAATAGCTAAAATCCTTGTTGTATCCTGTAGGTCATGTACTGGCCTATTGTTACTTGCTTGACCTTATTTTCTACCATTCTTCCATTTGGTCACTCCATTTCTGACGTAATGACTTCATTGTGGTTCCTTTAATATGTAGGTACCCTGGAGCTTTTGCTCCAGCTGTTCACTCTATCTGGAATATTCTTCCTCTAGACATCCACTTGCTACTTCCTCACTTCTTCCAAGTCTTTGTTCAAACCTTATCATTTCACTGAGGCTTTCCATGTGAATCCTCTCTAAAAGAGCAAGCTACCCTGATTTCCCATTTTGTTCTACTTTTATTTCATAGCCTTACTTTCTAATATAATATACATATTTGCCTTACATATTATGCTTAGTTCTATTTTCAGTCCTCTGCGACTAGGATTTAGATCCATAAAATATGAGATTGCTAAATATTTTGCTCACTGATGTATCCTGAATACCTGGAACAGGGACTGGCCTGTCAGGTGGTAGGTGCTCTATGACTATTTGTTGAATTAATGAATGCATAAGTGAAGGAAGGTACAAAGGAAAAGTGAATTAACCTGGTCTCTATGACCTATTTACTTGGACACACTTTTGTTGAGACAGGAAATTCTTTCCCCCAAATGTTATGCCTGACACAATAATCTCTTTGGTTTCCCAATTATAATGGGTTCTAAATTGCTGAGAAATACCCCCCCCCACACACACACACATTTATACTAAAACAAAGTGTTGCTGCGCCTCAGCTGCTGGTAACCATTATGCACATTCTGGGGAGATTATAATAAGAGCTTTTCAAAGACAGAACTAGGTGAGTGGCCTCATTTTAGGGTCTGATATAAAATCAAAACTCAGAGCAGGTTCATCTAAAGCTTGGCCAAGTTTCACACAAACCTGGCTCACACTGAAAGAGAACATAAACTGATATATCTTTTCAAATGGAAACTATGCAAAATTCAGTGGCTTCATGTGGTTTCAACCCCAAACCAGGTGGAACCTGAGGCTTTGGCAAAGTTTCACTTTAAATTCTTAAGTGGGAAAGCAAACCATGGGGTAGATGTTGGAGAAAAACAAAGTGAAATAAAACCTTTAGTTTGGAATAGTTCTGGACTTAATCACTGCTTTTTAAATGTCACCTCATCAGGCTTTAAACAAATACGATCATTATTGGAGAAATTTTCCTCAATAATGAGCCAGTTTTTTTGTTATCCTCTATTAGCATTTCAGAGGTTCTTCACACTCATGTGGAGATTAAATTATTATTTCTATCTGGTAGGTTGTACAATCAAAGAACAAAGATGAAAAGATGACTTGCTGAAGGTACCTGGGAGAATGAACCAACAGAGCTGACATCTCACTCGCAGCCAAGTTCCTTGACCTAAAAAACTTTGCCTTTCACTGAGGGAAACCAGAAATATACTCAGAAAGAGACAAAAGGGAATTTTAAGAATCCTGTGGCTCAAATAAGATTAAGTATTAAAAGACTGTGTTTTTCATAACAGTATTTTGTGAACCCTGAATTGACCTATACAGTGGGAGTAATTTACCAGTAATGTTGGGTGTGTGCATGCATGTGTGTGTAGGAAAGGATACTTCTGAGTTTCAGGAACCTTTTAAATAATTTGTATTCTAATTATAGAAGATGTATCCATATCTGAGATTTTTTAAGCATCACAGAATTTTAGAGATTTCTACAAATCCTAGTCTTTCATTTCAGCTAATTTTTACATAAAACCTCCTGTACAGGTGTTATACGAAGATTTCAGAGAGACGTCTTTAACACGAAAAGGCAGGAATTCTTTCCCACCTGATTTGTGCGGTTTGTCTGTAATTATTAATTTATAAGTCTACTTTTTGACCACAGAAAGAAAGCTAGATAGACTTTTGAAAGGCCAAGTCAATGTGTCTTGCTATTTACATGAAAAGCCATTAAAGTCCATTCAAAAGATTAAAGTAAATGAAACTGTAGTCTGGACATTTATAATCCTGGCATATGCTTAGGAAGAAGAATCCCTGGAGGTAGATGCTGCATTTGCCAACTTCATAGATGGAATTTTAAAAACAGCCACCACTACGTTTAATTCTAGAGTAACTTGTCATTACTGTCCTATAGGTACTTGAAATGTGTAGTTTCTGTTTCTGGTTACTGGCATGTTACAGCTGTAAGGAATGTTAAATAAGCTTAACATGGAACAGTCTAGCATGATCTCTAGCTTATATGAATTCAATTGTTTAATAGATTTTTCTCTGTTGCTTAAAAAGCATGCTACAGAAGTGCTTAGGTATTTACATCAATGTCTCAATATAGATACCCTAAATATGGTGGATCAACAATAGTGATTCATTCTTTTATTCAACAATATTTATTATGCCTGCTATATGCTAACTTCTATGTTAGGCTTTGGGAATACAGAGATGAATGAGCTCCTATCACTGCCTTGAAAGCTTTTACTAATTAGTGGGGGGAAAGAAAAAGAAATGTTTGATTACAAATGTGGTAGGATTCCTATTTCCAGTCAAGATAGGTTCTAGACTTTTCCTCCTTATATACATGGCCAGAAAACTGGACAAAGTATAGGAAGCAACTCCCTCAGACTTTGGACATTAGGCTGTGATCCCTGAGAGAAGGGACACAAGTGAGGTATGTCCCACCAGAGACATCTTCTGGACTATCACACAGCGAGGAGAACCCAAGCAGAGCTGAAGGCTGAGTGCAAGGTGGGGAAGGGAGGCAGAATTTATGGGGTAGATATGAGTTGGGAGGGAAACAAAGGGAGAGAGCTACAGGTATCTGTATGTGGTTTCCTTGAGTCCTTGGCTGAATACAGTTGGGTAGGGTGAGACTCCACAAAGCTGAGCAAAGGACAACCAGCGGGCAAAGAGCAATTACCATGGGGCTGTAAGATCAACAACTCACACTACACATGGCTGGGAGATATGGCAGTTCTGACCAGGCATGGTGGAAAGAATTCACAGAACACCCATGGAGCTTCCAGGAGAGGCCTCTGAAAGATCGGACTCACCCGGCCCCGGAGTACCCATCACTCTAGATCTCACCTAATACAACTTAAAAACTAACTTTAAAAGGTCCAGTTGACCCTCAAGTAAATTAATTGTCTGCTAGAACAAAACCAATACTATTTATAATACACCAAAATCTAGACATTAGACAATGTAATGTCCACAATATCCAACAGCAAACCAAGTAAATATTAGACATGTGAAAAAGCTAGAAGACTCGGCTTCTAACCAGGAGGAAAAACTTTCACAGAAAGAGACTCACATCAAAAGGAAAAAAAAGTGTAACTATGTACGGTGATGAATGTTAACTGGACATATTACAGTGATCATTTTGCCATATATACAAATATCAAATATATACCTTAAACTAATATAATGTTATGTCAATTATTCCTCAAAAAAAAAAAAAGAGAAACTCAGAAATGACAGAGACGATGGAATGAGCAGATATGGACTTTAAATTAGAAGGAAAATATGAAATAATGAAGAGATAAATGGAAACTATTAAAAAGAACCATAGAGAATTTCTAGAGCTGAAATGACAACATATGAAATGAAAGGCTTTTCAAAAAACTAAATGTAGTCTGTTGCCTGGGGAACAGTTTCAATACCAAATAGTCTAACATATGTGTAATTGTAGTCCTAAGAGGGGGTGGGGGTAATGGAAAAATAGTTGAAAAAATAATGACTAAAATATTTCAGGATGTATTAAAAACTATAAACCCACAGATTCAAAAAAGTTCACCTAACCAAAAACATGATAAATATAATGTGATGAACGCTGTAACAGAAATACACAAATGTAAGCATATGATAAAATACACAATTTTTCCTGATCAATTTATGCATTAATTTCTCCTTTCTTCTGCACATTCAGGTGAAGTATTCGTTAATCTCCCACTTCCTCTCTTACCAAATACCCAGATGACTGGAGTCTGTGGTGATGAGGAGGAGGAGGCAGAAGTAGGTAATAAAAGTGTAGAATTAAAATAGTGAGAAACTCTTCTATCCCCTCTGTTTTCCATTGGCTTCTTATTCACTAAACATTTTTTCTCTTATTTTCTATCCATGTCTTACAATTAACTTACCCCTTAATACTTACGGTTTAAATCCTTAGTACCCCAGTACATACTGTTTAAAGCCCTGGCTCTCATATCCTCAACTCCTACTGGGTCTCTTCCATGCAGTGAGAACTGTGTGCTCACTTTTCCGCACCCATCTACCTCCCTTTAAAGAGCGTCATGGAAAACTCTATCTCCTTTCCCAACCTCACATCTTTTCATCTTCCTTAAAACCCTTACTTTCAGGTTCCTAAATTAATGTCTCATTAGAATTTCAGGCCTGGATATATCATCAACATTGGCTTATAAGGGAAGGAAGAACCTCTACTCCTCTTACAAGGGCTGGGGAAGCAAGGTAGGCAATGATAAAACTGCCACAAGAAACGCCTTTTTCCCAACCAAACTTTAAACTTAATGCTTAAATTTCTAGGCAGGTGGCTAAGGTATCTGTCCTTTAATAGAGCTATAGAAATAAAAGCATCAATAATATTACTAGGCAATATTATAATATCAATCAAACCACTAGTAGATTAGTTTATAAGTGATCATCTTTAACATGGCCTATTTGTAACTCGGGGATTTATCTGTATTTACAAACATTCATATCAACAAACATTCCACTGCAATTGTGAAAAACTCTAGGATCAGTTTGAATAAGGGAAAATAAAGTAAAAATCGCTATGTTCTCATCCTTTGTAATCATCTCATCATTCTCCTGACAAACTCAGAGGGGTACAGTTTTCACCTAAGAGGGATACATACTTAGTAAAATAAAGTGAAAGCATAATCTTTTGAAATCTGATTATGTAATCTTAAAGATGGAAGTAAACACCTATATCATATTACAGATGAGAACATGGAGGCCCAGAAAGGTTAAGTGACTTTCCTAAGTCACACAGCCAGTTAGATGTGCATCTGGGACAAAGCTTGGACTTCCCAAAACTTTCCCTTATCTGGCCACCTCTCATTATCTTTAGTGACAGCAGCAAAAAGTACAATTTAGAGCCCCTTCCTAGAAAACTTATTAAGAGTATGTTGCTATTTGTCTTGGCGTTCACTGGAATCCTTTCCTTCTCTTTTTGTAAATGTGGCTGAATGATGGCAGTCCGACAGGAAGCTGTGGCCATGCCACATGCACGGTGGGCTGTGCCCTGGTCCAGCTGCTGCCTCTCACACAACACCAAGTGGTGTGGTGGCTCTGCCTTTTTGCCTCATGAGATTCACAAAAGCTTTTTTCACGCAAAATCATCTCCTTTCAGACAGTCAACCACAAGGGTGGCTCTTCCGCTGCCTCTATCCTGTTATTTCTCAGCCATGGATGGTTTACCACTGGGCTTGCAGTTGTCTATGTGGTGTTCCTATGGCCAAAGGATTATGGTCTTGCAGAGTGATCCCTGGTCACAAGCTACTCTGAAGAGACGTTGGTATATGGCAAAGAGCTTTGGGGATTATTCATTCATTATTCCATGAAGTCCTTGCCTTTCATAACAGCTCTATAATATGCCCAGTGTCTCTCCTAAGACAGATGCCAGGCCACAGACTCCTCCTTGATATTTAATTCTGAGCCTATTTGCACAGGAGTGTTTATATATTCAAATACTTAAGCAAATAGAAGAAAAATTGTATTAGTGAGTTTTTAAATTTACCTCTAGGGAACTGACCCTAGGCAAAGCAAGGATAGGATGCCTCAGCAAAGTTGCAACTTTGTTTTTTAAATTAAAAATGAACATTTCCTGTGCACTTAACTACTTGCAAAACACTGTGCTAAATGCAGTAAGAATCACTGCAGTCTCAAAAAGCACACAACTGAGAGTGAAGAACAGACATATAAATGACAGTATGGTACAACCAAGATTTAAATAAATGTGTGTTATATTTATTTAACTATATATAATATGAACCACAATTAAAGTATAATGTCCACAGGAGTTCAAAAGAAGAAGTAATCAAATCTGCTGTGAGGAAAAAAAGGGGTATTTTACAAAGGTTAGGGCACTTAAGCTTTTCCTAGGAAGTGGGTGCATGAGCATCTGGCCCTGTGTAATGGAAGAGCTCTGCCCAGGCAGGGCGTGTTTGCGGCAGTGTGAGTAGGCTGGGTGGGAGTGTGGGGCTGGGCTGGGGAGGTGGGGAGGCCCAGTCATGAGTGGGAAGGAGGAGCAGGAGCTCAGATGCTGAGACAGGCTGAGGAGAGAAATGATGCTTCTCGGTATATGTCGTGTGGCCCTGGGCTTGGGGCTCTGCACGCATCTTCTCTCTGAGCCCCTCACAACAACGTTATGAGGTCAGTGCTGTTACCCACATGGTATGGAAAGGCAACCTAAGGCTCAAACAGCCCTGCAGTTGCCTAATTCCAAAAGCTAGTAAATGGTAGAGTATCTCCATTGTCTTTTCCCAATACTGTATTTCTTCTCTGACACTGATGGCCCTTGAATGGCGTTAAAAAGGTTCACACTTAATTCTTTACAGAATGGACAGTCACTTTCTGTTGTCCATTTAGTGCCATGCTGATGATCACCTTAAACTTTCACTTGACAGATGCTGGGTGACCATGGAGCAAATGGAGCTCACTCACCAAGCACTTTCTCTGCTCTTTCTTCGGTATAGCAGGGACTTGGTGGCTCGGGGAGCATCTGCATCCTTAACCATAAATAAAGAGAAGTGGAAAACCCAAATCCCAAGGTTATAGTTTAAGATCCTGTTGGCAACATTTGATATGCAATTTTGAATATATATTTTTGGATCATATTTATATAATATATATTTGTCAAATCATGGTTGGATGGGAGAAAATGCTGAACCTAAGGCTAAACAAATGTAAAGGGAAATCAGAAACTAGAAAATTAAAAGCTTGTCTTAAAATAGTTTTGTGTATATGATGATGATATACTCCCAGAGTACTTTCCCATGTATAATGTTATTTGACTCACTCAACAGCTGTCACATTTTAAGTGTTTAATCACAAAGTAGTATTATTATTGCTATTAACTAGGAGGCACATGAATATGTCCTACTCCTGACTAGCACCAGTCTCCACAGGGTGGGCGCTGTGGCTCATGACTGGCTTCTCTATAGTGCTTGGTGCACTGACAGTGTATGTGTGTGTGTATTTAAGTGTATGAAATTATGGGCAGACTAGTATTACAGGAATTTATCTACTCTGCATTTCTGGATTTTTAAAATTTCCACAAAAAAGACTGACAGTTAACATTTTTAACACTTTACTAAGGGTTAGGCATTTTTTTCAGCCCTTTATACATATGGAATCATCTAATCCTCTAAACAGCTAAAGAAAGTCAGTATTAATACTGGCCCCTATTTTTCAGATAAGGACACAGAGACACAAAGAAATTAAGTTGCAGAGGTAACAAATGGCACAGCAGGCCATTCAAACCTAGGCAGCCTGACTTCCAAATCTGTGTTCCTAACTACTATGCTACACTTCTTTCATGCACCACTATGTTAAAATAAAAAGAGAGTTTTCCATTTTAAGAAGACAGATCATCTTTGCTGATGATAACTTTTAAGTTTTCCCAAAGGCCCCCTAAGGTAAGAAAGGCTCTTTTTACATCATCCAAAACATATCACTGCATACATTTTATAGACACCCAAGAAGACCAATAGTTTATTACTAAATAGATGCACAGTCTTACTGTCAACATGAGTAAGGGAGAAAAAAAATGTTTTGATAGTCAGATATACTGTCTGTCACATTCAGGAGTTACTTGTATTGAAAAAGTTATTCATACATATACACACAAGTCATACCAAAGAAACTCTATCTTAATATTTCCATAACCAGAGAGAAAGTTCTTTAAACTAAGATGGACTTTCAAATGAAAAATGTAAATTACATTCCTATCCTCTCACCCAGAAGGGACATTTCAGCACTTACAAACTACTAAGCTGATAGCGCGTCTGACATTTGAAAGAAATTCCTCTATAAACTAATGCTTGGCGATGGAAAAAGCAACTAGAAAATTAAATATTTCCCTAAAAGAAAGGCAGGCTTGTGACAGGCACTGACAGAGAGGGGAGGGATGTCACTTTTGGTCTCTGGCCTCTGTCTAGGGGATACAGATGATGGCACTCTCTCAACCCATTTTAGTGCATGAGAGGAGCCAATCAACTATATATTAAAAGCAAAGCTTTTACTCTTACTCATACTTTTTTCTAATCACAAAGATTATTTGGAGTCAACCCTTAGCTGAATTCCAACAACTATAAGCTTTTATAATATAGCACAAGTGAATTTTTTTCACTTTTATTTTTAATGCTTCAACCAGTAAAGATATTTCATTCTGAAGCTTTTCTTAAAAATGCACTGAGCACATCAATGGAACAGGGAGCGCAGATATAACCTATGCATATATGGTCAATTAATATGTGATAAAGGATCCATGATTATACAATGAGGAAAAGAGAGCCTCTTCAAAAATTGTTGTTGGGAAAGCTGGACAGCTACATGCAAGAGAATGAGAATGGCTTATTGTCTAACTCCATACACAAAAGTAAACACAGAATAGATCAAAGACCTAAATGTAAGACAAAAAACCATGAAACTCTTAGAAGAAAACATGGCAAAAATAATCTTTAACATAAGCATGAGCAATTTTTTCCTGGACACATCTCCTCAGGCAAGGGAAACAAAATAAAAAAATGAACAAGTGGGACTACATCAAACTAAAAGGCTTCTGTATAGCAAAGGACAACATCAGCAGAACAAAAAGGCACCCTATAGTATGGGAGAATACATTTGTAAATACTCATCTGAATAAGGGGTTAACATCCGAAATATATAAAGAACTCATATGTCTCAACACCCAAAAAACAAATAACCCAATGGAAAAATGGGTGGAGGACATGAACAGACACTTCTCCAAAGAAGAAATACAAATGGCCAACAGGCACATGAAAATGCTCCACATCACTAATCATTAAGGAAATTCAAATTAAAACCACAATGAGGTATCACCTCACACTGGTTAGAATGGTGACTATCCAAAAGATAAGAAACAAAAAATGTTGGTGAATATGCAGAGAAATAGGAACCCTCCTAAACTGTTGGTGGGAATGTAAATTGGTGCAACCACTGTGGAAAGCAGTATACAGAGATTCCTCAAAAAGCTAAAATAGAAATACCATTTGACCCAGGAATTCCACTCCTAGGAATTTACACAAAGAAAACAAAATCCCTGATTTGAAAAGATATATGTACCCCTCTGTTTATCACCACACTATTTGCAATAGCCAAGATATGGAAGCAACCTAAGAGTCCATCAATAGATGAACAGATAAAGAAGGTGTGGTACATACACACAATGGAATATTATTTATCCATAAAAAAAAAGAAATCCTGCCATTTGCAACATGGATGGATCTATTATGCTCAGTGAAATAAGCCAGGCAGAAAAAAAACAATTACCACATGATTTCAGTTATTTGTCAAATATAAAAACAAAGCAAAACAGAAGGAAAGAAACAGCAGTAGACTCACAGACACTGAGAAGTGACTAGTGGTTACCAAGGGGGAGGAGGAGAGGGATAAAGGGACACAATAATTCAGAATCATGATTTAAGTTGATCACAGGGACTTTTGAACCACTGTAATGTACATTTGAAATCAACAAAAGATTGTATATTAATGACACTTTAAAAAAAAATCACATGGGAAGACTGTCCATTTGGAGTAGTGTCTGCTTGCCTTACAACCTTGGTGGTAATGAGGTAGATACAAATAAATAAGTTTCTAAAAAAAGGAAAAAAAATGCACTGAATACATAGTTAATAATCCAAGTGATCCTCTAGCCTTCCTTCTTTGCAAAGAATTTTTTCATTTTTGCCAACCATTAAAAATACACTTTGGGATTAGTTTACTGGCAGAGACATAAAACTAAAAGAACAATGAGGGAGAAATAAGGTGCTGGGAGTGGCACAGTGTGAGGAGGACTAGCGATCACCATGCAATACCTTGGCCTTTTAATATGGCAACAAGAGCAATAGGATGTATTTGATTGGCTCCAGAAATCTTCTCCTTCCAAATGCACTTTCACATTCTATGCCTTATATTTATAACAGCCCGGTGAGGCAAGTGAGGCCAGTATACTCTAGTTTTTGTTGGAAAGTACCCAGGAAACAAAATGCCTAAAATTGGAACCAACTCTCAGTGTAGTATTCTTTGGACAGCAGAATTTCATGACTAGGTATATCGTGACACACTCAACATTAGGACAGATACTAAAAATATCTTGATCCCATAGAGCAGGGGCGCTGTATGTGGTTGCCAGTCCTTATACCATGGCTACTGTGCACTGGAGCATCCTTGTGTCAGCTAGACCAGATGCCTATGAATATTGTAGGATAGATTTGATTTGCTGGGGCATTCTTTATGCAATAAATACATTTTCATGCAGAAAATGCATCAAATCTTTTTTGGGGGGTAAAACTGTAAAAGCAAATAATTTTAAAATTAATTTTACAGTGAATACCATTCTAAGAAGCCATTCCTGATTTACTTGCTTGTAAATGATGAATTTGCTAAAAGGAACGCCTGCACTTTAGATGCGGTTGTCAACAGGCTGTGGATAGCCGACTTAGATTTCTTTAAAGGGTACTAGAAAATGAACAGAAAAGAAAATTAAACATGGAATACCTAAGAACCTGACCATTTGTTGGGCAATATTTCGGTTACTTTTTAACTTTTAAATAAAATAATTATCTAACCTTCAATTTAAAAATAAGGGAAGCAGAAATCACTGAAGTTCATGTTAGAACTTACCCCAAAGAGAACTCCTTTAAATGTGCCTCTTTCCATTTTGATAGCCCCAATTTACACACGCTTTCAAACGCACATGTACATCACCATTTCCCCTGCCTCCTAGATTACCACACAAGATTCCTTAGCAATTTTAGAGCAAAATTATAAAACAAATATGAATTCCCACCATCATCTACTTTTATTTTTACATTTTTGTATGGTCTGCAACAGAGAGAAGGACCTTGTCCCCAAATAAATACAAGTACCTAAGGAACAGCTGTTAATCAAAATTGAACACGAACTTTGCAAAATCTCTAGATGGCAGATGCCAAGTAAAAAGCCTCCAGTATTCTGCTATTACAAATACTCAACAAAAATATCCTAAAAAAAAAAGCTTCAAGCAATGACTTACTTGTTTTAAGCCCTATTAATACAATAACAGAATTTTAATAATAGGATTTGACCCTATCATCTAATTATTCCAGGGATGACTTCTCAGAAAATATAACCTTCATTTGTAATTGTGATGCCCTCTTGTAAAATATAAGCAGATGAATGAGGTTAAATTAGGACACCATTGAGAGAAGGACCTAAAATTGAATATATCAGCCACCAGTGGCACTAGGAACTTGAGATGAACACAGATCAAATGCTTCCTCTGTAAGCAGAATTATTCAATCCTAAAAATCCCCTGAAATGGTACAAGGCAGTACTTCTTTTCAGGAAGTGCCAACTTTCTACTGAGAAATATATTCCATCTGAACTTCAGAATGCCCTTCAAAGTTATCCTACAAAAAAAGCACCAGTTTAAAACATCTGGCCTGATACCAAGTTCTGCTGTTGCATTCTGCTCTTGAAATTCACTGTTAGGAAAATGCAGACAGTTTTTCTGGCCTAAACTGTGCCTTAGCGATCTTAAACAAATGCTGTGAACCTAGCATGGGCCATTTCAGCACTGGAGGAAATGAGTCTGCCCTTCTTATCTGCTTTAAGGATGTCTTGGGAACATCCAAATTTGAGCCGGGCCATCTGACCCGTCCTAGGAAGCATTAGCACAAAGTAATCTCTTGTAACACTTATGGTTCTGGGCATATAACAAGACTATTGTGTGTGACCTGATTTCATTTCAGTGACTGTCCCAGTAAAGAATGACATCATCCCATTCTTTTCTCTTGATATCAACTTGTGACTGTCCATCTCGCCCAGCCCTTACCCTCATCATAATTAAACTGCTCCTCCATCCTCTCCCCACTCTAGGAATGGCTATTTTCCCCTTAACTTCCTGCCTGAATGTATCATTGTGGCAAGAGCAAAGGGTTTTCCTTTGGTCGGTCAACATCCCTGGCGTTTGCTTCCTTGCTGTAGCAGACAAAGCACTATTCTGTTGGCAGCCGAACCATACTGCAAGGGCCATCTGCTGGGACAGGTCTGAGTCAGATGAGAATGGAGAGGAGCCAGCGAAAGGTGGTGCAGCCTGATGGGCACAATGTTTCTCATCCCATTAGAGTCTGGTGTTTTCTTTAAACATAAACGTTTTGGCTTTGAGAATGTATTTTCTAAACAGATCCATTTAACGACATACACACATATGTGCACACTGGTGTGCCTGTACATACTAACACTTGCTTTACCACTTATATTTGTATTGAAGACTCATATGTGAAAACATTTAGTTTCAGAGGGACAAAAGGATGATGCAGGAAAAGATATGAGTTGAAAACTGGCATCAGAATGCAATCAAGTAGAACGGCTGTGTGAAAGAAGCTACTGATTGTGTTTTCTTGAAGTGCTATCTCTTAAAAGAAAAAAAGCAAAATCAGCTTCTAAGTCCCACATCCATATAATGGAACATGACGCACGAATTGTAACTATGAACTATGAAGACAATGCAGAAACTGCAAACTGTTTTGATATAAAGGTAAATGGAAAAAAATCAGAATAAAATTGTACATTCTCTGAGTTTACAATTATGTAAAACAGGAGGCAGTACCTTATGAAACTGCTGCTTTTGTAGGTCAAAAATAATCAAATAGCAATTTTCTATCATCCCACATAGCACATATTCATATAGAAAAGACTTATGCGCCCAGACTAAGTATGTGTGTGTGTTTTTTTTAACTCTTAAAAATTATTGTAAGTATTATTAGCTATTTTATCATTTTTACAGCACATACATTACTTTAACTGACTTTAGGATTCTGTGTAATAAACTGCCCTCTTTAACTGGTAAGGGTAAAAGTGATCAGAAAGGAAGAAAGTCTGTTTCTCAGCACCACCAAATTCAGCTCTTTGCACTGCACAGCAATTTTTAAATGCATGTAAGATACCAAGATGATAATTTTAGTACTTTTTAGGGTCCACATCTAAAACTGATTCCTTGAAAGATGTAGGTTACTACTGTAGGCCATGAGCAATTTTTAAAAATCACCTAAATTTAAATTAATATATTGAGTGTAAATTAAATAAAGTAATATGTTTAAAAATTAAGTGCCAGGAAGGCAATAGCTAAGGCATGCTTATGATAAAATTTCCCAGCATAAACAGGCATCAGTGGGGCTAGGAAAGGTCTTAATTTCCTTACAAACAACACAGTCGTTGTTTTAAGTTCTCCCATCTGTGTGCACCAAACCTTGTCTGACAGCACAGTGTTTGAGTCCAGAAGGTACAATAGAGACCATTCAGATTTGGGCAGGTGTATTTCAAGCTGAAAACCAGGCCCCACAAAAAAATAACAGTCTGTTCCACAGGTGTGAACATTTTTGACAAGAATCCTCAAAATCTCCCCCAAACTGTGAAATTTAATTGTCCTTCTGTTGTCACACTATATGTGAATACAACCTATTTCTCCTCGGAACAGGAGAGGACCTTCTGGCAATCAGTTAGGAGATGCTGGGGCAGCTTCTGAGATTTGCTTATAGCATCTCCTGGTTCTGTTCCTTGTGTTACGTACTTTGCAGGTGATGCCAAGTTCAATGAACTGCAGGTAAGCAGTTCTTAAAGCTGGAAAAATATTAAATGAAAGTACTTTATATGCAGATGGCATGAGCAGAGAGGCAATAAAAAATGCACAGAGCAGTAGTTTGAAACCCTAGGCCCATGAAAGTGGTCCTTATTTTATAAACCTGACTGTCTGAGTATACAGAGAAAGAACTATTTCTTAAATGTACCAGATGGGAGGCTTGTGGATATATGGATACAGAGGTGGTTGTGGGAAATGACTCAGCTCCCTGTCTAATTCCAGCTCAAATGATGGATGAGAAGGGGCAGAGATCTCTGAAGTTGGCAGCTGGTCAGACCTTAAGTATGAATTTTCTAGTCCAAAGATGGATAAAGCAGAACGAAGCTTGTTCTCATAGGGGGCCCACAGATTAAAAATAAATAGATAAGTTGTCTTGTGTGTTAAAGTTGAACAAGCAATTCTAATTTGATCCAATATCAGAATAAACTTATTTCTATTATCTCACATTAATGATATGCTGAGAAAGTAAAAGGATGTAATGCTTAAAGTAGTAAAATTATCCATTAAAAGGTGGAAAGTGTCAAATGAAAGATTACTGGCCAGGTAATAACATGGTATCCCAGGAAGGCGGCCTCTTCACAGCACAAAAGAAACTAGGACAGATGCTTTGAAAAATCAGGTCTTCAGTGACCTCTTGGGAGATGTAGGGTAACCTCCAGAATTATACATTTTCCAGACTCTTCTACAGTTAATTTTGAATGGTATGATACTAGAGGCCAACATCTATCTTTCCTACAGAAAAACTGACGCCTTGGCTAGCAGTTCACAAAGAAGAGGTCTGGCAAACCAACTTTAGAAGAAATGTTAAGAAGTCACTCTTCCTCTGTTTATTGAGCTTATTCCTAAACAGGTATCTTTTTAGTTGTTTCCAAATATTTTGCTCTTCTATTTGGAGTACTGAAGTAAGAAGACAAAAATTTCAACTTTTCTTCTCTTTCTGTGGATTTACCTTGTGAATAATGAGCACCCAACACATTACTGGTGATATCCCAGACCACCTGAAGGCAAAGATCAGAAAATTATAGAAAAACTGCCACTGCTCATAATTTTATGTCAACATACTAATCCCAGTTTCTCATACACTTCTAGCCATTTCCTTTCTTCACTTGCCATTTGATGTATGAAGATAAAATGTTTAATTCCATTAGTATTAGAAAGAGAAGCTGGACAAATCAATCCTCAAGAGATGAATCTGAATTCAGAATAGACTTGTTGAAGATTTGGATTGGTTTGGTTCGTGTGGGTTCATGAACTTTTTGGTGATTAGAGGACATTTTCCAAGCCAGTGTGGACCAACACAAGGCTTAGAATGGAAATCAATGTAAGGCAACGAATAGGAAGAGCTACAATTTAAAACCAAGAGTAACTCAACAGTGTTCACTGCATGGATTAGTTTTGGTCAAGAGTGGAGGACAACTTTCAATGCTGACATTTGAGGAAAGACTCATAGAGGTGTATACCCATATAAATCAGGAGCCTTAAGAATGTTTTTGCAGCCAACATTGTATTGCTGAGGTGGGTCTCTGTGACTCTCCCTGGTTCCACAATACTCTTGGCATTAACATTTGTCTGGCCAAGACAAGAAACTCTGAAGGCAAGCTGTAACAACACAGGTGCCTTCCCTACAGTTCTCACTCCTGACACTGGCTGAGCTGGCGGACATTCAGTGTCCATCTAATTTCCCAGAGTTTCCTGACAGCTCACCACATGTTAATAAAGTTACAGGATTCTTTAAATCCCCATTTTGCAGATGGGGCTTTTGCCATTCCTAGAGACTAATGTCATGAAATGGCTCTGCTGGACTGAAGCCTCATTAGTTCTCTCAGCTAAGAAGGAAGAGAACACTACAGAGAGGCACGGGGGCCCCCCAGTCCCTTACCATTCCCCATCCGCAAAACATCCCCATCTTCAAGGGACGCAGAGTGGTCAGGTTTAATTAGTGCCTTAGTTTAATTAATCAAGAGATAAATATCTGATGTAAGTACCTTTAAAAATCGTCTTCAATTTCTCTGTTCCAGAGAACCAGTGTGTCATTTGCCAAATTCACTGTCTTCAGATGATGGTAGGTGTCAGTTAGCCCCTACAGTGGAGGAAATTAGAAGTGCCATCAGGTGCATTTTATTAGTGACTTATCTTTCAGATGTTGCCCTTTCACAACTTCAAAGGAGGACATCATTAAGAATAATATTCTCCAAATTTCATCCAGTAGGATTTTCTTACAATCACTTGCAAGAGGCTTTGAAGCATTGTGCATAATTCAGTCCTTTTGCAGGAATTTCCATTTGACTCTCTCTTCATCAAGGGAGAGCCTTTCCATTAGATTCACTTCATAATATCCTTTGACTGGATTTCATAAAACCAATAAAAAAGAGGTTCTTTTTAAAAAGTTTACGAAGTGTTTTCTAGTTTAAAAGTTGAACAACCTCCAATTTCAGGTTATGAGACCTATTTTAAAAGAAATGTATTGAATCGTAAATCTTCTAAAGTTGCAGCAAACTCTTATTTGATGAGTAGTTAAAGTAAGCATTTACAACTGATTAAATTTGTTTCTATTTTGCATTTATGACAACTCAAAGAAGTGAGTGATTAAAGTCAAGTAGATACTGTGAATATGAGGAAACACCCATTTTAACGCATTAAGTACTTGAAGCAATCTTGCTGTCATGAATAACACATTTTAATATATACACATTGTATATAAATGTGGGTATGATATATAAGATGAAAGAGGAAATATATAGAATATATGCACATTATAAGGAACTATATAAGAAATAAAAGAATAGGAAAATACCACACATTATTTAACAACCCCGAATTGCCTGTACATTAAAAAAATATTTTCCTTGCCCACATAAATATTAAAGCATTTCACCTACAGCGTTCATACCTCTTCAATGGCAAATACAACTGCATGTTGGCATATCCAGAGGGGACTCTCGGAGGTAATGGTGTAGATGATTTCCCTCATAATAGACCTGGAATCTTGTTCTGAAATGGCCTTGATGACTTAGGTCAAAGTGTCCTTTGCTCTGTTGTGGAAACTTTGTGCTTACAGGGAGGCTGTAGCAGCAGACCTCCCTGGAAGCAGGCCTGTGGCTGCAGGGCTCTTCCTCCCACACCACCCTTATCATGTCCCGTTCCACTCCTCCGCCCGAGTGCGCCACCCTGTCATCTGGCCCACCCCACCCAGGCTGCCTGTTGACCTCCCCTGTGCTTCTCATCTCAGGAGCTGGTGAGTTCTAGGAGAACTTCCATATTCTCTGTTTCCAAATATAATATTACAAATATAATAAGAATCATGCAGATGTCCACATTTTAATATGTTCTCAGGGGTACCTATGAATGTTTATAATTATGCATGGCCGTCACAATCTCCTGAAGTAGAGGTTTACATGTGAATGTGAGGCTGTCAGTAACTGGCTGTGGTCATGCTGGCAGAGCCTAATGCCGAAAGAACAACACTCCTTTCTGTGATTTTTCAGAAATCTACTGCTGGGAGTAGCAGACCCTGGCATCAGATGCCTGGATTCCAGGTTGCAGCATTCATTGGCTCTATGTCCTAGAGTGAGTTACTTTATTTCTCTTCATCTCAGTATCCTCCCCTGAAAAATGGGTATTAAACATAGTTATCTATCCCACTAGGTTGATGTGAGGATTACATGCAAACATCTATGTGACAAATTTAAAAGAGTTCATGGCACATCCTAAGTGTTCAGTAAACACTGGCAACCATTATTATTTGGGTTGAAATTTTTTTCAGCCAGTAATAAAGATACTTCCTTTGCAGCGGTAATTTGCAATCAAGAGACATTTTCATGGAAGCAGTCCAGAGTTTTCATGAATTTTATAAACAGAGACTTCGAGTTGTCATCATTAAAATGATAATGTATGGGAGAATGTCATAATTTGAGAATAATGTCATAATTTAATTGCTGCAGGCTATTAAAGAAAGAAGAGAGGCAGCCTAAATATTTCTTGATAAGTGTGCACACCACAGTCCAATAGTTCCTGCTGTGCTATATGAAGTTATATTTGCCAGAATAGAACAAGGTGACAGGATAGCAAAGCCATCACGATTCGCATTTCCATAATCTCCACCCCAGTGGACGTTATTTGCCTGGATCCTTTCCTCCTTCGTATGTGCCTACTTGCAACAGTTCATAATTAGTAAGCATAGCACTACATGTGCAATAGAAATCATTAAAATATTTCTTTTTTTTACAATTTCATTAATGAACACTTGTTAAAACAAATTTATTCTTGAATTTCAGCAAGACAGCACCATCTGGTAAGTAAAATTAATCTTGTTAAATAGGATATTATTGGCTTATGTTTTGTTTCTACTTAATTAGCAATTTCTTTTGGATTTTCAATGACATGATATTACTGTGGATTTATAGTTATGCAAATACAGTTTAAGTGATTTATACCTAGGTGTTCATTCAGTAACATTAGTAGGTAATATTGTACAGCAATATTGGGGGCACTGCTGTCCATTATTAGGCTGGGAAATGCCTCAGGGGAGCACCCATAGCTTGGCTTTCTTGGGTCCCCTTTGCTGCCCCGTGACGCTCTCCATGCTTTCATTTCTCCTGTTCTTTATCTAAGTAAGTCTACTATTCCCCCATATAGTCAAATTTTAAGCACCCCACTGGGATCAGCTGAATCGCATTTCCAGACACCTTCACTTTTCATTTCTCTCACTAGAACTCCAACCACGCTTAAAATCTGTGCCGCGCAATGAAGCATTTAGTTATGTAGTCTCCCCTGTGCCCACTGCTGCCTCCATGGGTGAAGGTCTCTTCTCCATGGTCAGTTTTTAAGGTTTCTAGGCATGTGGGTTGTACCTCAGGCTTTGTCTACATCGTAGACTGTAGTCATAACATGGCCCCTGGTAACTGCCATGTGCTACTTGAGTGCTGTACAGTGAGGACCTGGTCACATAGTGATCCCTGGTTCAAATTTTGGTCAAAAACATCTAATCTGAAATACTCAGTGGCTCTTGAAGCAAGGATAAATTGTTGGCTCACAGCCCTGAGGCCGAGCCACACGGACCTGAATGGAGCAGGGAACCACTGGGGTCATTTGCCCTTCCCTTTTCTTAAGCCAGACCTAACGTATTTTCTGTAAGCATGAGACTCAGGGGTAGGGGTGTGTGTGTGTGTGTGTGTGTGTGTGTGTGTGTGTGTGTGTGTGTGTGTGTGTGTGTGTGTAGGAAGAAAGAGAGAGCTTATGAGTCTCCATCTCTCTGTTCATAAAAGGGTAAGACCTCCAAAATCCCTTCCTACTCCAAAGCTCTGTATAAAATGTTGGCACGTCTGCCCATTAATTTGACATTAGCATCCACAAATATGTGTGGGTGTGGGCTAGAATTTCACCTGCTGATAGTATGTTGGTAAGTTAAGCATGATAGTTTAGGAGCTGTGCTTTAAAAGTTTGGCTTGGCATCGCTCTCTATTAGTGTGTTATTGCACTTAGCACTCATGAATCCATGCTATAAAGCAAGTACATGATCGAACTTAACTCTCTTGGCTTTCTCAGCTGTTCAGAAATTGAGCTGCATTTCCTGGCTCCTAAACTTCATAAACTCATCAGATTTTGCTGCAGAGAAATGTCATTGAAATAACATTCCTCAGTAGAAAACACTAGCACCATTCAGAGTGAAATGCTAAAACAGTAACTGACCCATTTGAACCATGAATCAGAGGCATTTTTCTATACTGTACACATAAATACATTTAGACAGATGGGTGAGGTAAATGTTTGTTTTTTAGAGCAGTTGTCCTTTAATTGTCTCCTAAGAGTGGCTTTAGTCTTGTTGCAGAAGTGCCTTCTGTCCTTGCTCCCTTTGCTTTGGAGAGTAATCACCGGGTCCAGACTGCTTTCCCTACAGAGTTGTTGGAAGGTCCAAAATGTGCTCATTAGAAAGCTTGTGCTGCACCACACAAATCTTGCCATTGTAGATGGTGCATGCATGTGGGACTATTACTTCATGCACAATGACATGAGACCAGAAAACATGTGAACAGGAAGCCAAACCCAAGAGGGAGTTGGGGAGCTTCCAACTTTCCATGGAGCACAGAAATGAAGCAAAATTCAGCAATATTCTGAATTCAGGTGTCTGGGGGACTTCCCAGCTGCACCCCATCCACTCTTCAAACACTGCGCAGGAGAGCACAGCGGCTCAGCAGCACCCAGCCTGGACTGGATCACTATGTCAGCAAACCCAGGAAGGCTAGGAAGAGCGTAGTGCTGGCTCACAAAGCCAAGACTTTAAATGGCTTGAGTAGCCTAAATGTGGAACGGCCAGCTCCATATATGGAAGCTCAGTATATTCTTCACACTTTTAATTGTGCTAATCGGAATTCCCCCACATATATCTTGCTCTTTTCTTTAAACAACAAAACTTTCCCATGATGCAAACTCATCTTATTCTAAAGTATACATTTGGTGATTATTTTGTATAACTGATACAGTAACAGTTCCTTTGTGGAACTTTTAATTTGTCTTTTTTTGGTATGGTTTAAGCATTTCAGCAAAAATAGAAACCATTTTCATCATTTCAAAGGCCAAAGATAATTTCCGAACTTTGGGGAATTCTGAAGTGAGCCATCAGAAGCAGGATGGAATTCAGATTATAACCAAATATTATCTTTCTGATGAATGATAAAATTGTTTATATTTGAAGGGGGAAATAGCTTCTTAAATTTGTATTCGAATATGTCAATTCAGTTTACCATCCAGAAAGAAATACTATACAACTTTGTGAGACGAGCCATGAGGTCTGGGCCTAAGCCCCTTTCATAATAAATGGTATTTGCCATGAAGTGTTCAGGTAGGGTGAATGCTCTGAAATCCAAGAAATCTGATAGAGGTTTTGCCACAGAAGATTAAGTGCTGAGTGTAGAAAGGGTAAAAAGCCTAAGAACACTAAGGTTATCAAGTAACCAGATCTCACAGATTTGAAAAGTCATTCTTTTCATTCGATTGCTTCCTATTCACTCTAAAAGTTAACATTCTTCCAGTTGTCATCTTTTACTAATTCATAAATGTTTCCCACTTTTCCTTTCCAATTGTGCACCATTCAAGTGTATGGGAAGAACCTCCTGGTCACACTGAAGGAGGAAGAAGTAGTTGTAGGCTAAGTCATGGCTAGGTAAGAAATCACCAACTTAGTTTTAGTCTTAGGAATTACCTTCTTTTCTCTAGAAGTGGGTCCCCCAATTCAAAGGCAGTGAAAAAGCTCTGTCGAGGAAAGGACTTCTTGATGATTAACTCTTGATGCATGTGTTCTCTATGAATAAGTATTCCACTAGCCCACTGGCCTTTTTCCTAGTCTCTGCTCATTTCTGAAGGCTCAGAAGAACACAGCACTCTTTTTGAGGGTATACACAGCTATTGGCAAGACATGGACTTCCTTTTGAAAACTTAATGGGTAAACAATCCACTCAGCAGCAGAGATGTGAGGTGAAAGCTCAGAGCCCAGTGAGCCCAGAGCCTGACACTTCTTGGGCGCATTGATTATAGCCCAGACTTTATGTTCTCTTCAAAATTTCCAAGAAAAATCTGGCAGTTTTATAGTTCTCTTAAATTACTTCTGATTTTTATTCAGTGTTGCAGTCTACCCTCTTAGTGACATCCCAGTCCAGCATTACCCCAGCTAACTCAATTTTCTTCTATAAACTTGTACCTCCTCTTGTCCTCTGGTATTCCACTGTAGCTAGCCAGCAGCCTTTAACCCAAACAAACATAAAACATTTTCTTTTTGTTCAATCCCTTCATTCTGTCCCCACGTCACGAATGTTCTAACTTCTTAATATCTCTGGAATCTGTGCCCTATTGTCCACCTACACTGCTCAGGACCTCAGCACTTCTCACTCATACACTACAAGTCTTTTAACTGCTTTCTCCGTATGTCATGGTCATGCCCTATGTCTCTGCACAGCCCCCACTCCATACTGGATACTAGATGACCTATGTAAACTCTTCCTAAAACATGAATCATATCTACTCTCTGCCTTCTCATCCCCATGCCAAGTCCTCCCTGGTCTAGCCAGTGATCAAAGAGGGGTCCTGAAAGTGCTGGACCAAGGGGAGTTAAGGGGCTTGTGCTACAAAGCTTCCATCATTGAGCTGGTTTTACTATGAACAAACAAAAGTCTTATTAAACCAAAATATGTTTTAGATGATGTATACATTAGCCCAACTTTTTATATTGATGTGAACCTAGAAAACAAACTTTTTGCACATCATGAGCTGGTCTCTGTATGAGTTTAGCTTCACTAGAGTTAAGAAGCCCAACCATAGGCATAAAGCCTCAGGATGCTTATGATTGGTCCCCTGACTAAAGCTGCAGCCCCCCTAGATTCAACACTCAGAAGCTGAAGCCAGTTCCCATCCCCAGGTTTTCTCATGTCCTCTTCTCTCCAATGATCTTCTCTTTTGGAATGTCTTTGCACACCTCCTACTAATCCTTTATAACTCACACAATCATCATCATTTTTGTGAAAGTCCCGTTGACTTCTACAAGTCAGAGATAATCACTCTGGCCTCAATTCTGTCACTGAATCTTGAACACACTTCCAGGAATTATACTGGTAAGAAAATTACGTTGCTTTGCTTTGTCTCCTCAGATTATGAACTCTTCTGGGGAAGGATATTAATCCTGTCCACCTTCGTATCACTAGTATTTAGTATGGCATGTAATACATAGTAAATGCTCAATAAATGGATTGAATCAAAGAGGAAAAAATACAGTCAATGGAAAAGCCCTAAAACTGACTGAAACACTGCTCTTTTAAGACACTGTGCTAGATAATTTTACATATCCTATTTCATTTTAGTCCTTTCAATAATCTGTTCCTTGAGGTAAGTAGTATTGGTCTTACTTTGTAAGATGTGAAACCTGAGGTTGAAAATCTTAAAGATATTGATGCTAGCCTTACAAGCCTCACATTCAGATCTCATCATGGTTTGGATTCTTTCTACTATGACCAGGTATGCCTATGAGGCTACTGACATTAGGTGGCTGATCTTTGTAATAAAATTAGCTAGTATAAAGAATTTAACATTGACAGATCACTTTTAAATTTAGGAGTAAAAGTAAGTAGAATCCATTCTCATTTTCAACTTTAATTATGTCTTAGAATTTCTTGGAAGCCACAAAGAATTGTAAGTGGAAATTTTCCTTTAAAGATAGGTTTGCCGTGTTTGTTGAATAAATAATGAATAAACAGCTCTATTACATTCTGAAATTGATATGAAATCTTTCCATTTTGCTAATTTTGGACATTATACTATCACGTAATATACTGAACACTAGCAGATACAACAAAGTATATATATATATACCTATATATTTAATTATCCTGAACTCTTACATATATATGCACACACACAGAGACTTATAGATACACATTATATGTGGTTTTCCCATCTGTTTATCTAAAGGTAAAGACACTCAAGCTCAGTGGACTAATCATAACACAGCACTAAAAGTGAGAGGTGTTGCTTTTCTGTACTACTGTGAATTTATATTTCTTAGTTTTCTTACTTAAAAGAGAGACAATAATTTTCAGTATCTCAACGTGCACCAAGTTACAATCATGATTTTTATCAATGCAAATTGTGCAACTACCCAAAATAGTACTTTATTTTGTTGGCTTGTTCAATTAGTGAATCATATTTCTAAGGTTCAGAATGTCATCTTTCTTAGCGTTATGCTAGAATTTAAATTCACCTTTTGTTGAAAGACAATTTCTCAAAGCAGAGAGCCCCATCTCTCTGAGACAAACACTCTGTTAATTCAGCATTTTTCAGAAAAACTGTTGATAATTGGGGGGTTTGGGTTTTGCCTGTGCTTAAGAAGTTAGTGTCCATGTTCCCTTAATACTTAGACCCTTCAGCTATGCAGTACAAAACTTAGTAAGAAGTCACATGTCCACTATAATCACAGTGTTTTGTAGAGTTTACACTAGATGGTACAAGTTTCAAGCCTATTCAGAAAGATGGAGTTTATTTCCTAGAGTGAAAGGAAACCTCCAAGGGGTAGACTGCTCTGAAATTGTGAGCCCTGCAAGCAGAGATATTGAAGATCAGAACTGTTGCATCTTCCTGCTACCCAACAAGCCAGCTGAATAACCAGGGCTCCTCTGTACAGTAAGGAAATGGGTGTAGGGCTGTCAGAAATGACCAGGACACAGTGAAAGTGGCCTATTTCAGCACCTCACCTGGGTGTTATTTTGTTAAGTGAATTATCCACAGAAACCTCTTTCCCCTCCTGTTATTTTTAGGAGGCACCAGATTAGGTTGGAGGACTTTGGCCAGAAACACACTTCCCATCATTTAAGAATCTGAATGAGGGAAATTATTCTCATGAATAAATATGAAACAGACAAGGTCAGTAAGGAGAGTTTGTTCTTTCCTTTCTACAGAAAAAGCAGAGCATCATACTTACAAAAGCCGCCTTCAAAATCTTCTCTAGAGAAAAAACTCTGGGAACGGGGAGCATGCAGAGGAGCAGAGATAAGGTGGCGGGACTTCCTTCCTCCTCCTGAGGGCGAGAGGCATTGTTGCTTATCTGCCCTGACCTCCCAGGCGCAGGGGAGCCTGGAAAGCCTGGCCTCTGACCCTCACAGCCCTCCCTTCTGACCTCCTCGGGCTGGGGTTTCCTAGTTGCCGCTAAGCCTCCCGGCCCGACACCGGCCTAGGGAGTCATGAGAGACTGTCTGCGAAGCGCTTGCAAGATGCGGAGGGTTATATAAGCCCGCGTATTATCATCATCACACCCCCGTAGAACCAAGGCTGCCAGACAAACAAAAGGCAGTTCCAAGAAGAGGAGGAGCAGAGGCAGAAGTTACACTGGGGGTGAATTTCGGGACACTGCTGAACTGGCTGGAAAAAAAGGCAACTCAGTATGTGTCTGCAAACCTAGGCAAACAAACAGGGAGCTGCAGCTGGCCGGCGGGAAGGCTCCTCGGAGGGAGGGAGGGAGGGAGGCCGGTTTCCCGGCGGCGCCCAGCACAGTAGCTGCCCGCGGCAGGACCGAGTGGATGAGGATGATGTGGTATTTGTAAAGGCGGGAGTTCCGGAGACCAAGTGCCTAGTAAACACTGAAGCCTTAGACTCAGACCAGGCGCTTCTGCTCCTTCGCTTTAGTCGCGGTCTCTCGTTTTCCTAATGATGGTTCGCAGGGAGTTCCATGGGCCAGGGATGAACCTATTTTAAATCTCAATGGGTCTCTGCCCCTTTCTCTGTGGGTGCAGTAAACCCAGACAGAGGTTTCTGTGCACCGGAGTCGGGCCTGAGAAAGTTCTGATTGGCTCAGAGCACCAGTCCTCCCTGCTACCCTCCGCCTCTCCAATTTGCTGCCTCCTAAATTTTCTTTAGATTATTATTATCCGTCCCTGTTCCGGGCAGTGCTCTCCGACATGTAAGGCACCTCCACATCCTGGCATTCAAAGCTTTCATTTGGCTCCGCACTGATTTCCCACTTCCCTTCCTGCCCTCTGCCTCACCTACCTCGTCACTTTCAATAGGAATCCCTCTCTGAAGGCGGCCCGCCCCCTCACTGCCTCGCCGTGCGTCCCTCTCGCGGCTGGCACTGTCCTCGCTCCCATTTCTCCAGAGCTCAGTGCCAATACCACCCCACGTCTCTTTTCTCCCTGTTGACTCTGCGTCTGTTGTAACACTTCATGTGCTGCCTGGCTTCATAGGTCTGGGACCTTGTGTGGGTCCCCAGGGTGGCCCAGGACGGGGCCTGCGTGAGGCAAGCACTTCCTGCTGGTTTACTAAACTGAGTGACAGCCCACCTGATCTTACCTGGGCCATCAGTCTTGGTGTGAAAGGAACCCAAGATAAACCTCATAGGTTCAGGTGGAAAGTTGCCACATTGGTGAGGTAGGGATGTGTACAAATAGGCTTCTGAGGGGTTTGATGTCCTGTACTTTTGTATATGTTTGGGAACTCATAAATTTCAAAAAAAGGAAGCTTTACATGGAGAGGAGTGTCTCAACTTCCCTTGAGTCAGCTTCCTTTCGGATGTAAGTCCATGAGGTAACAAGAATGCTGGCATCTACTGAGCTCCGGCTATTTCACATTTGAGGAGCTATAAAGTGGAGTTTACTTAATAGAATGCCAGGAAAATTCCCCAAAGGTAAGTTTTTCAGAAATGACAGACTTCTGGGAAGCATTTTATGGGGGAACTCCTCCACTATTGAAAGAATGCAGGCTCTCATAACAGCAGCTCCACGAAGGAACAACAGCTCTCTGGTGAATTGTTGTATGATACAGGGTGAAATATGTTAAGTGAGCTGTCAGGTTTTGTATTTCTTGTGGCTTAGTATTAAAGTGTTCTTAATGACATTTCTCCTGTTATTCTTTGTGCTTTAAATTCCATCTGGGATGGCTGCATTAACCATGGTGTCATTTAATAAACGGGTGTGATTACACAGCACATGCTTTCCAATGCATACAAAATGTTCAGTGGACTAAAAGAATTTTTCCACCTTCACTAATTTGGAACAATAAAAACCAATTCAGGTTCCAAAGAGGAATTTTAGCCTCAAGTTCTTTTGACTTCAGGGATGACACAGGTCTTGTTGCCATTTAATAGTTCAAGTATAGGATCCTCCCTCATTTTGTTCTGTTCCAGTCAGAGCCGTACGCTTTATTAGAATGACTATTTATGAGCCACTACTAGGTATCAGGCACTGGCAATAGGTTTTCATCATTCTTACCCCAGCAATTGTCCTAAAGTACAGGTATTTTAATCTTCACTTTACAGATAAGAAAATTGGTCTTACAAAAAGCTTAGGAACTGACAGAACTTGGATTTGAACCCATCTGTCTGACACCCTGGTCTGTGACTTTTCCATTCTCCTGAAAGTTGGGAGGAACCTTGGTAACTGGGTTCCAAGAAGCCCTTTCAAGGAAAGGCTTTCAAGGAAGTGCTCCAGGAATCTTGGGGTTGGGGCGGAGAATAGGGAGGAAGCAAATGTGAGGGGGGGAGACCAGGTCAATGGCACCTGAGCTTCATCCACTGGACTCAAAGCAGCTTCATTTTTACTGGTTTTATACAGTAACTTTAGATTTTGTTTGAAGCAAAGATTTTGCTACTATATGTATATATTCAGTGTGTGTATGTGTGTGTATTCATACACACACTGAATACACTGAATCTAGTTTAACTTCCTGATATCTGAACTAGATTAACTTCCTGTATTTAAAAGGTAGAGAACTTGGGATCCAGAGAGATTAAAAATAAAATTCCTTGTCCACATTTTTGTAACAGGCCCAGCATTAGCTTCAGATGTCCAAGCTCTGCCTAAAACTACTAGGCTCCCCAAGTCCTTTACCTCCTCACATGCTAAATTGCAGGGAAAGTGAGAGTTAGTCTGACCTGATTGTGTTTCCTGACATTATTCTTGAAAAATGGAAGGCAGACTTACCTTCACTTTGGCAAGCTAAACCCATTTTTGGCCCTTTGGCGTGAGTCTAACGTTGGTCAACATTTGCTTCGTGACAAATTAAAATCAAGGGAAAATTAAATATATAATTTGTCTGGATGATTAAAGGTTCTCTGCCTCTTTTCTTTCTAATCAAAACAAGCAGCAAAGAATACTTCTGCAAGAATCACCCAGCTAATTATACAGCCTTGGACTGAGTACGCATACTAGAAACTGTTTATGCCCCCATGTTTTCAGTCTAGTCAAAAGCAACTCTTTTCACTTGAGACACAGTCAGTGTGGCAAAGACATTACTCTTAGAAGGGCTGGGTATAGCCAGGGGGAAGCAAGAGCCAGCTAGCTCCCCTGCACCCCACTTCCTGCCAGCCAAGTGGAAAGCACGCTGACCCGGCTAGTTCCCTTCAAGCTGGGCCAGATGCACTCCACCTGGTACTCAACCCCATAGGTTTCACTTCCCTGGCACACAATTACTGAAACAAGCCAATCACATCCACCTCTGGGAACCAGGGCCCACCTCACCCCCTTGTTACTATAAAGCCTACTCTCCATGCCCCTTCTTGTTTACTCTGTTCCTGAATTCAACCTTTGTGTGGCCTTCATGGAATATAGTGTCCTCTCCTGGGCTGTTAGTTTATGCGACTGACAAACTGCTGTTGATCCCGTGTCTTCATGTCAGATGTCCTGTGTTTGGTCATCCTAGAACCTTAGGGCAGGACTCCCTTCCCTTACCAACAGGGAGAGAGGGGCGGACAAACAGTGACCAGACATTCACACTGATCTGAAATGGAATTGCCAGAGAACTACTGCCAAATATCACGTCTTTTGGAGTTTTGCTAAGCATCAGGCTATTTGCAAATAGAAAGGATTTTAACTGAAATTGTGTCAGCCGGAACTGACCTTTATTAATTTTCAAGGCCCTGAGTTTTCCCATCTGCTTTTTTTAATTTTTATCATTCTCACCTGGGAATTTTGGAGGAGCAACAGCATTGTTCTCTTTCCTGATATGGCTTAACTACAATCCTGCCTAAAGGCAAAGGAATAAAAAGATGACCCTTCCATTCCTGTCATTTAAATCTTTACTAACTGCATTCTTTCTGTAAAATGTAGCAGACAGGATTTTTCCCATCTCCACAGACAGATTAAAACAGCTTTTCTTTTTCCATCTGAAACATCCCAATATTAATATACTTCCAAATTCTCAGCCCTAGAAACAAGGCCTTGGATGCAATTTCTTTTCCTATTCATGAGATTTACAATAGGAAGGTCATGTTTGTACTAGATTTTGGTTTGAATTAATCTTCCTTCTCCTCAGCATTTTCTATAGAATCCAGGCACTTCATTATTTAGTCATTTCCAAATATTAAATGCTTGTCATTCTTGAAAAACAATCTAATCTTCCCTTTATGGGCAGAGAAACTAAGTTGTGGAACTTGTGAGTGGCTGCCAGGACTCTAAGGTGGCGGCTGCCCAGTGAATTGCTTTCCTCCACACATTCTTAAGACTACAGAGTAAAATGATAAATTGTTTCCTACGCAGCACCTATGTCATCCTCCAACCACTAGAAAATATTAATTAAACTCTAATTTACATTCTGTCTGATGAGAGAAGCTTTATGGAGTAAATATATTCAAACTCCACAAGGAACCTCAGTGCTGAGACTGTGGTCACATCCCCCCTTCTCTGGGCTGTGCCTCATGCAGATCAAAATATATTCTTAGTTCAGTTGAACAAGGGTTCATTTAAACCACATCTGTTGCTCATCAAACCTCTTTTAGGAGTGGGGAATTCTTTTTCAGGGATAGATTCTGTCTGGAAGGTCTATGGCAGCAAATAGTCCTCATGACATTTCACAACATTTTAGCAACGTATAGACAGTACCCGCTTTTACATGATTACATAACCTAGGCAAACCCCTGCACCCCCACTTCAAAGAATTCCTCCCTTGACTAATTCTAAAGAGTAAATTGATTTTCTCATCATTTGTTGTGTTTGACAATAGAAAGGCTGACACAGCGACATTGCTAAAATAACAGCTCTTTTCTACTCAAGGGGAAGGAAGCTGTGTTAATATTCTTAATACCTGGCATCTTTACGAAAAACATGAAATCATTTACCCTTAGCAATAACCGGACTAGGATTAAAAAGCACTTGGTACTTAAAACAGAAGTCATCTGTCAGGAAGAATTATTTAGACTGATGCAAATTAATGGAATAAATTTGCTTCCTAATTATGGTGTGAATATTCATGTTTGTTAAAATCATTTTGAACTGAAGAAGAATTTGGAGAGGATCTTTCAAGAAGTGATCTGACATTCTGTTGGAGGAAAAGATAACACATTTATTTCATAAATTCCTTTTCCATTTCCTAAGAATTTCTGGAAATGATTTAAGCAGAAAAGACACATAAATCAAGGGAAAATGCATTAAGTAAGCATGAGTCCGTCTTGCTTATCTGGAACAACAGTAATAATGCCTTATGGAAAACACTGAACAGCATGTTCATTGTGATGCCCTAGATTCTAAATAAGCAACAGTGTTTTCCACGGGGGTTTGTTACAACTTTCTCAACGCTGGCTTGGGCATGAGCCCACAGCTCAAGTCAGAGGGAGATGAGCACTTAGGCCAGCCCTTAACAAGAAAACATACATACAGACCAGCCTGTATTGCACAGGAGTTGTTACCCTCTAGACAGGCACAGTGCTGCACACCAGTTAGCACATTTTTATTGGAATCTTAGTCTTCTTTTCCTCTCCAGCTTCACAGGAAACCTTTCTTTAGCTCATCACCAAAAGCCTAATAAATTGTGGGAAGAACCAGTTTGCCAGACACTGGAAATTTAATTAATCTGAAAAAAAAAGGGTGTAAATTACAGGAAAATGTAAACTGCTTCCATGTAACTAATGACTGGGTTTTACCATTTAGCATTCATATAGAACCTTCGTTTAAGAGACACCATTGATTTTTGGAAACAAACTGACTTGGGTCCAAATCTAGTTCTACAGGTATGTTTTTTTTTCTTTTTTTTTCAGTCTCGTTCCTTTACTTGTAGCCAGCCCAACTAGTAGAGGAACAACAAAATGTGAAAATGAATGTGAGTGTCCAGCATGTGGTAGGTACTGATTCAGTTTCTCCTTCCTTTTCTGAGAATCTTTTAGGGCACTCCTGTCCTAAGCACTTGTATTATTTGTGCCAAATGAGTAAAACAATTTTCATTTTTTCAGTGAGCATTAGCCAAGGAGTGACCTTGACAACAGTTGCCTAGGTTTCTGAGTTTAAATATAAATATTAAACAATAGAAGGGAAAAGAAGGGGGAATCTCTTGAAAAAGATGGTGATTGATAAGCATTAATAATAACCTGAATGTTACTGGTGTGACTTCAGCCCAGGGGATAGTTATTTAGGGGACCAGGTAAACTCAAGATGTTGGGATTGGTGTTAGAAATCCTAAGAAAGCTTTCATTAGGCAACAGTGGATTAGACACAGAAAAAATGAACAGAGGGAACATTATCCAAGAAATACAGTCCATGTGGAATCCAATCTGTCCGTTCCAGTCTTTCTGAGCAGGTGGAGGAATAACGTGCAAATGCATAAAAAACCATCAATGTCAGAGAGCAGGCGCTGGGGCAAAGTGCAGGTGTTCAGACACTGGGCAGAGCAGAGGAAGAGAAAGCAGGTGTGGGGATGGGCCCCTGGCCCCTGCTGCCCAGAAAGATTGCACTCTGAGAGGTGCTGGTAGAGGATATGCTGACACCCAGATGGGAAATAGGCTTGTTCTGCAGAATCTGCAAATACCCATGTCTAGGGTTGGCAGGTGCATGAGTGAGAAGAACCAGAGGCTAAGAGCCAGAGCCTGAGGCAAGGGGGATGGACAGCAAAGGGGGCTGTAACGGGCAGCCCCTGAAAGGAATTGCTTAATGCTTTTAACTAATGCCAAACCGAATAACCTGAGACCCGATGTGATGGACTTCCATGAAGAAAGTTTTTCCCCTGAATTCTCCTACACTGCAGTAAGGTTAAGCTGTGCCCTTTAGGCAGCTGTGTGCTGTGTGGGAATGCACAGGGCAGCAGGGGTGGGGACAGGACAGAGGCCGTATTTATTACTAAAGGAAAGAGGTAGGTGAATGTCATCTTCTCAGCTCACCTAACCATTCTTGTTCGAGGGAAAATGTACACAATTCAGTATTATCCAAAAATATGGAGTGGGAAGAAACCACAAAAGGGGTATCTGGAAGCTTGGGTTAGAGGACAGAGGCAGAAAAGCAGATGCCATGTATCTGACCTGCATCTTGAGCGGCTCTTCCCTGACTGGTCATTGCCCAGCAGGTACCTGCGAGCGCACCCTAGAAAGCCAGCTGTGTTGTAACTGGTTAGAGCAAAGGGAAAAGTCATGAAATCCAGCCACCATTGAAACTGGGCTTAACTTTCTATCATATAGACGAGATTATAATCTAAAAGAGGTTATGCAGATAGGCAAAAACCATATCTGTCAGATTATCTTCAAAGCAGTTCAACTTTCCAAGGACTGGCTTCGAAATTTTTTAAAAAGGTAAAATCTGTTTCCTTCTTTTATTATAATTTTTTTCAGGTTTTGAAACTACATGCTTTGTGGGTAAAGCTGAGGTTTAGCAAATTGGGCCAAGTTAATTTTTAGGTCTTGTGTTTAAGTATTTAGATCATGATGTCTTACAAGCTTTTTAATAGAGAATTCCAAACATCATCCCTTCATTTAACAAACACTTATTTATTGAATGTTTACTATGTGCCACAGGCTGCTGTTGATGCAAATATGTGGTACCTGCTTTTTTATAAACATACTTTTCCATAATACAAACTATGTTCCTGGGAAGAGTTCTATTAATTGCATTATTTAAAAATTACTGACTATCTGAAATAATTTGAAGTAATTTTTTGACTACTGAATGTTTGAAGTAATGGTTGAAGTATCAACTGAGGCTTAAAGGAAAAAGGAAAAATGTGGAATAAAGATTGTTTTAATTAATGGCAGGGATCTTGAGTGGTCCAAGTCCTGTTTTGCCCCCTCTAAGTTAATTACATCAGTAAGGTTAGTCAGATCCCATTTCCTTCTTTGTAAGGAAGGAACCATGAGAATTTCATGTCATAGAAATTAAAAAAATAAATAAATCAGAAAATGTGTATAAATTTAGAAATTAAAAAAATGAAATCAGATAATATGTATAAAGCGCTTATGTGTACATGGCAGGTAGGTGCTTAATAAATCTTAGCTATTATACATAGTATTAGTCGATAAAATCTAAGCATCAGTCTCTTTGCTTTGTTCTTTAAGAGAATATTGTTTTTTCTATTGATAAATACAACATGAGCCCTAGAAGTTTTAGATGTGCACAGGGGGTATGAAAAGGCAGTGGACTGTCAAGAGGATATATTGGAAAAAGTACTGGTTCTGGAATTTTAGGACCTGGGTATCTGTATGCAGAATACAACTCTGCTGTTTAGTAACGATGAACAGTAATAACACAAGTAATCTTCACAGCCTATTTCTTAATCGGTAATATGGGTGCAATAATGTCTGTGCATTCATTCATTCAAATCAAATAATTTTTAGTATGAGGATCAAATAAAAGGGTTGTAAAATGATTTGCAGTTGGTAATATATATATATATATATATAAAAGTTACAGTTAAATAATAATTATGGTTTATAAATACTTTAATTGTAATTTACTTTTCAGTTTATGTAGATATAGGATTACATGTTGGGAGGAAGTTTGGAGAAATAGAGTTCTTCACTTTGCCTCTAATCAGCTCTATTAGCATTTGCACATTATTTAACTTCCCCATGTCCCTGTATCTTTAAAAAAAAATTGCATTGAAAATATTACCAAAAAAGCTGAGGTTTGGAGAGTTAAGCTAAGTTATGGAAAAGTTGCAAGAATAATGGAAAAAATATGTGCATAGCATTTACTCAGATTCACCCATTGTTAACAATTTATCCCAATTCCTTTATCTATTACACTCTCTCTCTCACATACATACATCTCTCTATATATACATCTCTCTCTCTAGAGAGAGATGTATATATATACATATATATATATGTGTGTGTACATGTGTGTGTGTGTGTATTTGTTTATTGAACTGAGTGAGTTGTACATATCATGGTTTTATACCCCTAAGTATTTTTCAGTGTATATTACCTAAGAATGCAACTCTGTTTTTTATTCTTTAAAAAAATTACAAGTATTTAGTTGTATGACATGCTCTACATGGTTGTTAAAATCAAATGAAATGTTTCCAAGTGCTTTGGAAAGTATATATTGTTATATAAAGTACAAATTGTCATATAAAATAAAAGGAAGTACATTTTGTAAACTGAGAAAACTCGAATCACCTAATTCTTCAAAGGACTTATATGTGTTCATAGAGTACAAACTAAATGTCCATGGGCAATGTGCATGCCAGGTTAAAGACAGGGCTAACTTCAGAGTTTGTGTGATGAGATGAATGAGAGAAACAAGAATGATGCTTTCACACTATGTCATACATTCTGAGTTAAATTCCTCTTGCAAGGACATGCATTTTTGGGTACTATGTTTTACTTTGTTTTCCATATTATATCGTTATTTTTTGTGGACATTCTGAGCATGTCTGAGAGCAAAGATTATAGAAAACAAACAGTTTCTGCTCAAATGGAAGAGTAAGTAGGTATGTAAAAAATGGAGGAAGGGCTCAGCTGTATCTCTTCTGGTCCTCAATGAACATAGCCTGCTGTATTTTCATCACAGACAACAACTCAGATACAAATAGGGAAGCATGTTGTACAGAACTGTTAAATCTATAGTCTTAGTTGAAAATACTATAAACAAAGTATTCTTATGGACCAATGAAACAATTTTTCATATACTCTTTTTTCAGCATTTGCTGTAATAAGTTTAGCTATATGACAAATAATTACTCTGCCACATTATCTTCACATTATCAACAGAATTCTCCCTTTCACCAGAAGTTGTAATACTGATAAGCCTGATTTCTTTATAAGTATAACCAGATTTGTAATCACATTCTCCAGTGTATTGAAATATGACTATTAACTTAAAAATAGGAAGGAAAATACCATTTTTCCTGTGACATACTTCTTTCATCACTTTGAAAATTGTAACGGCTTCTTCCTTTAGATACTTGTGACAACAACAACAAAAAAGGAAATCCAGAACATGTTTTAAAAACAAAGGTATTTTTCAAACAGTTAAAACTGCACTTAAGTACCCCAAATTAATCTCTTATTTTGAATTATTAAATTGTTTTTCTTTATAGGACAAAATGAAAAATGTAAGTAAGTCGATGACAATGAAATACATTTATAATCCAATCATGATTGATTTTACTTCCTTTACAAATAATCAGCTTCAAACATATATTTATAGATACATAATGATGTATACACTCATGTATTTATTAAGCTATGAAGAATACTGCTCTTAGCTTCTCTTAGGAAAACTCCAGTACCTGAGGAACTATTTCAAATGTGTCTTTTCTCAATGAGGAGACATTACTGAAGAACAGCTACTGTTCTAATGCAACAAATTTCCTTAAGACTGAGAAAATGTGGTGTGTTTGGAATCACCTGAAGCATGAAGCAATGAAGTGGAGTTAAAAGACATGAGTTCTAACACTGGTTACTCCACTCACTAGCTCTTCAGACTCAGGCTTGTCCTTTCTCAGATTCGGTTTCCTCATTTGCAGAAATGGCATCTCTGCTCTGCTAACCCAAATACTGCGTTCCAATGATTTAGCTCAGATGAAGATGTTTTGGAGGAGTCGTGGTTGACATCATCATCATATCTGGGTAGCGTTGTTTTGGCACAGGTTAAAAAAAAATGTCCTTACAAAGAAAGGAGGTTCTCTATTCTAAAGCTATATACCTGCAGATTATACATCCACACAACCGTGCTTGGGCATTTCTTTTAGAATGAATATTCTGCAAGGAATGCGTCTGAACAGTGATACTTTTTCTGGCATTCGTTCCCATCCCAAGAACTCTCTGCAGTACCTGATTATTCACGGCAGCACTCAGCAAGAGAGTTCCTGGTCACCGAGGGAGCTGGGCTCACGCCTTCATGTTCTCATCAGGTTTGAATGTACAACTGACACACGAACTCCCTTTAGTCCTGGTAGGATTTCACTGACTTGCACTCTTTGATAAAGCCTAGCTCATAGAACACTCTGTTAAGAATGAGTTTTGTAAAAGTACACACTTCCAATGGTAAAATAAATAAGTAACCGGGATGTAATATATAGCATAAGGAATATAGTCAAAATCTTGTAACAACTTGGTATGGTGATAGCTGGTACCTAGAATTATCATGCATATAAATGTTGAATCACTGTGTTGTACACCTGAAACTAATGTAATACTGTGTGTCAACTACCCTTCAATAAAAAATAATTATCTAAAAAAAAAGAATGAGTTTTGTGATTTTAGGCAGGTCTCTGAACATTGCCAGGCCTCAGTGTCCTCAAATGTAAAATGAAGGAGAGATTGTTACTTAGAAGGTATCTAAGGTACACCTCTAACATTCTGTGTCTCTGTAGTTATCTTACATGCCTTTACTGGAAAATCTATCCCTAATTCTCAATTATTTAAGACAACTACAGGAAATGAGACCTAGTAGCTTTGACAGAGTGCATGATAATTTTCTCATTTTTCTAAGTAATTTAAGTCCTCTCATTTCACTAGCCAATTGTCCTACAAATGAGAATGCGACTCCTAGCTGAAGAATTTTTACAATCAGATCCCACTATATCTCTCTACATGTATATATATACACACATACATACCCCCAATGTGATTCACTATGAAATTTTAATTTATGCCATGCAGCAGACAGTGAACATATTCATTCAGGCAGAATAGGTCTATATATCTGGCACTGTCTTTGAAATTCTGGTCTAACCATAATTTTACAGGTCCTTCAAACCACAATTGTCACTATCTCTTCAGTTTAGTTCTCAAGAGAAATTAATTGGTAACACAGAATCCTGAGTGGCTGGCATGTGAGTGACACCCAGCTATACAATTTCACATCTAATCAAAGAAGATGGGAATTCTAGTTGGCCTATTGTCTATTTGAATCGGTTTCTGAACGGAATCCAGCTGGCTGAAACGCAGCCCTGGAGAGTGATGTGGGCAGAAGATGGAAAAAGAAATCAAGCCAGAGAAGCAGTGTATGAGCTAGTGCTTTCCACAGTCGAAAGAATTGCCTGGGGTAGCTGTGAATTTGCAGCTGATTAGTTCCTAAAATTTCTTAATGACTAACGTGCAACTTTCTATCCCAGTTGTTCTTAAGAATCTATGAAGAATAACAGTACAAAATCGTACCCAATTAAGAGTTAAAATTGTATGACAAGGCTCTAAATGGTAAGAGAGCCTCTCGAAGGAGGAAATCACTGCTGCTTGGAATAGTTAGGAAAAGCAGCTCCGTGGAGGTGATGTGGGTGATTTTTCTTCCAGGATGGGCAATATTTCAACGTTCAATGGGAAGGCAGCCCCAGACCAGGACACAGTGTGAGCAAATGCTTAGCAGTACAGATAAGTGATGGAAAATTCAGGAGATGCTTGACCAGCTTAGTAAAGAGCAGAAAGTATACAGGGGAAGTAGGATGGTTAGAGTGGAAAAGATGCAGGTCCTTAAATGCTGGTATTTTCTTCAGATTGCTGTAGAAAATTGGGAGATGGCTGTTTTAGAGTAATGGAATGACATGATGAAAACAGTGCTGAAGGAAGATTAGTTTAACAGTGGTGTTAAGATGAGTGGGAATAAGAAAGCAGGTACAGAGTTCAATTTAGAAGCACAAGGTGATGTAGGACTGGATTAAAGTCCTTCACTTCCCTCCCCTGAGTCCATGTTTTCTAAATTCAAGGAGAATGTTGTATATTTTTTAGGCTTGTCTTAAGGAAGAGCAGAGTTTGCCAGTAAAGAAGAATAATGTGATCTAGATGGAGGCACCAGCCAAATAAAGGTGAACAGGAGGTGGGTGGTATGCCCCCAAAAGGTTAACTAAATTTGCTCAGCATCACACTATTCATGGTAGCCAAGTTCTAGACCTCCAGGTTTTTGTGCTTTTTCCATTGTACCACTCTGCCTTTTTCCCAACTGTAACACTACTGCCATTATTCAGCAAATTTTGTTTCATTGCTAGTAACATTTTGATTTATTCCTTGCCCAGCATGAAACATGGTTTGCCTGAAGCCAAAGAAGCCATCCAGAGCCATATTTCAAGCTTCCAAAGTGTTACGACATCCCAAGAAAGACAGAAGCTACTGTAGAACAACTCCAATTCTACTTCCAAGACTACTCCTGTGGGTGACCAGAATGGTAGATCAACAGAGAGGTATTTTTGGAGCAAAACAACTAATGAAATTATCAATTGCTAACCTCGAAGCAGATAGCTTACTTTCTATTTTTTTTGTCCTTATTTTTGCATCAAAAAAACTGACTCTCTGAAAGCATATATATTTTTTACTACATTGATATTATTTTTCCCACCTCCCTCTCTACTTATTCATTTTTCATTTTTACAAGGACCATACTTCTCCAATCCAGAATTCTTTCAGATAGGTCTAGAAGCTAGACATGTAGGAATGGAATCCTGAACTGAAATCTGAATTTAGACCTCTGAAATGACGAAGTTTAGGATTATCAGCTCACATTCCATACCCTCACTTCCACACAGGCACATTAGCCCACTGACTTAAGTGGATACTTAGTGGGTACAGCCTGTTGATCTAAGAGAAGAGACCTGATCTAGTATCAAGCTTGTCAACTAAACCCAACTTTTGTGCTTGCTAGAGATGATGTTCATCAGCTTAACAATAGCACTTATTTATTACATCTTTTCCCCTTGGTTCAATGAACTGGATGCTCAAGAATTACCAATGCAGTCATTAGCTGTAAATAGCTTCCAGATATAAACTATCTCATGCCAATTGAACCCTTATGTGTGGCAATTCTGAATGAGAAATAGATTATAGGTGCTGATTCTTAGGCTGGCATTTCTCCCATAAAATCCAAGGAACGTGATTCAGAAAACTCATTTGAGTAAAACAAAACAGGCCAAAGTCTTTATTAAAAACTTGAATGGAACCCAAGTCTCTTTAGAGGAACCCAAATGCCCTCAAGTCTCCAGTCAACACTATTCCCACAAATTTCTAGTAAGAGGACATTTTAATTCTGAAACTGCTTAGTCTGACAGATTTAGTATAAAGATATGAATAAAGTTTGGCTCTCGTATTTTGAAGAGGATCTTAAAATGAAGTTTAACTGAAATAAAAACAAAAGGGCAAAGCAAGAGGGGTTAGAAATAAATGGGGAAACCTTTCCCAAACCTTAAAATTGAGAATGGTTTGTCTTTGTAATGAGTGAAGAAGGGAGGGTCTATATCATTTTAAAGTAAGTCATTCATACATTCTGCAAAAAGGTGGTCAACCCATTTCTTCCACAGCAGAATCTGCAGGTTTACAAGCAGAAGCAACTTAAATATTTCATCTCTTCTGGCCTCTAGGCTCTGCTTTAAATTATATGTCCCTCTCCAGCAACATTTTCTTAGTTGAAAGAAGAGAATTTTTAGGTATTTTGCAGAAGTAGTTTGTTGTTCTGACTTGAAAATTCATTACTTCCCCAAAGTTTAAAAACACTAGAATTATTATTTGGCCAACTATTTCCTTGATCCAAGAAAATATTATTTTTATCTAAGAAGATGTAGCCCATTAAAAAAATCAGTTATGTATTCTGTCTTATATCCATCAATGATCAGAAAGTTAGATTTTTATCTGTTTAAATTATATAAACTTATATATACATGTCTTTACTGCATTTGCATTATAGTTATTCCAAGCACAACTGTTAATTTATGGATGATGGATAAACATTTGTTCCATAATGGCCACTGTCACTTTGGAAATTCATGGTGCTGCAAATGAAATGCTACTTCCAGCACCACTGTTTTCTGTAGGTGGTGTCATCACTCCTGTTTCCTGGGTTTGATCCTTCACTGCAGTCTTTGTCCCTTGCCTTTCTTTCCTCCTCCATTTGACTAACCGCCAAGTTGTTGATACTGTTGTTTATTTCTTCATAATGTTTCTTATACCCAGTTTTTCTCACCCTCAGTCACCAGTGGAACTAAGCAAAGTCTTTTTCCTTTTGGTAGCCTCCAAATTGTCTTAGCGCTCTCTTCCCACGCTCCCTCTCCCCACCACTTCCAGCAAAAACCTACTGCTCAACCATCCAAAGGGACCTGCTTGACTATAAAGCCCCATCTCTCCAGCTGATGTGTGAGGACACTCTGGAATCTGGCCTAATTTGGCCCTAACAGAACGGGCTTACAATCGAAAAAGGCGCAGAGGCGGCCTCTTCCTCTGCCTTTCATTTTCTCCTCTCTCACTCTTTTCTCCCTCTCTACTTTCCGTTCCTCTTTCTTCTCTTTGCCCAGTACCTCCCTTCATTATATTCCCAAACTGCATGTGCTATGCAGATCCTTTGATTCAAGAATACGGGCTTTATTTGAAATGACATACTCAGTTTAACTCCAAGCCCTCACTCAAGTGCCTACTTCACCATCTTGGAAAAATACAGCTTGTTGAGTGCTTGCTGAGTTCTATGCTCTGTTAGGTATCTTACGTTTATTATCTCACTTAACCTTTATACCAACTCTTTGTGATAACCTTATCTCCATTTTATGGAGAAGGAAACTGAGTGAAGGAGAGGGTAAACTGTGCTCACACAGTCTGTAAATGACGGAGATGAATCAGGTCTTTGAGGAAAGCCTTGCCTGGCTCGGATTCATGCTCCTCCAATAGGGGGCTCTGTTGGCATCTCTTTTATTTAATTAGATCTAGTAATTGATAGTTAACCACAAAATTCTTTGCATTACTACTAAATTTTTTTGTGTACCTGTCTTCTCATAGCTAAACTAGATATATCTTAAGGGCAAGGATGGTGTTCTCTATTATTCTGAAATCTTTTTTGCACTAGAATAGAAATAGAATAGAAGTTCTCAAAAACAATGGAATAGATAAATTAGTATGTTGATGGCGGTTTCTTAAGCCTATTCCTGTTGGCTTTAATTCTATTCAGAAGGCACGTTATGACTATTCTTAGCACAGCAACTCAACTTCTAAAAAGTAATTCACACTGTTTGATATTAAGTATATTCCCCAGATCTTTTACTAAAAATAGCTGTCAAATATGAAAAAGAATGTGATAACACATATGAAGCCTCTAGTTGTCTCAGATGAAAAATATTACATAACCCGTGCTTTCATTCATCTACTATATTCAGAATACTTCCACCTAGTACCATTAAACTCTCAAGAGAAAGAAAAGAACACATGGTTTGTTGGGGCCTTTCTTTTCTCGGGTGCACTTTGATACATCAGAAGTAAAAGCTGAACTTTCAAGAATTTCTGGATGCAATGCCAAGCACATCTGTTTACTAGGACATTCTATTCAGGGAAAGATTGATTATTGGCAGGTGAAGGTTAAGGAGGAAGCTTGAAACTGACAGAAGTCTATTCAGAGGTTATGTTATATTATAGGAAGGTGATTTTGGTGCGAAGCCATATTTGTGATTCAAGCTTGTAGACAATATCCACAGGTGCTCACTTTCGAATTACCTTATCAGTAAGTGTACGATTGGCATGCAGTTAATCTTTCCTCACATGACTCTGCTATAGCTATTATCTTATAAAAGTCTATTCTTCAGTTTTATTTTCAATTAATATAGTGGTTACTGCCTCTGAGTTATAACACTGTAACACAAAGTTGGACAATAAACCAAACTCTCTGTAATTCTGGTTTACATTTTGTTTATTGGGAGTGTTCTATTATTGCTCAGAAAAATGGGACGACACTTAGGTTGATATTTCATCAAGGGAATGGATTCAGGGGGTTCTCCTGAGTTCTTGAGAAAAATTTGTTTCAGTCCTGTATGCAATCTATGAAGTAGAACATCTGCATATATATATTATTAGCCCTATTTGCAGATGGGAAAAACTGTAACACAAAGTAATAAAAAACTACTTCAGGATTTCAGTTAACTGTAACAACAGAACTAGTATCTAGCAAAAGCAATCTGCAGCTGAACTGAAGATTTGGACATGCCAGCAAAGAATAGAGATTAAAACTGAAGAGAATATTAACAAAAGCAAAAATACATAGAAGAAAAGCTACATGAGAGTCAAAATTGCTTAGGAACAGAAAATTCAATTATTAGAGTTTTATAACATGCTCAGGTATGTGATAAACTAACCCCTATCTTACTATGGTACTCTTCTCCAAAAGTGTATAGGCTTGCTCATGAGTTTATTATCCAGATGAACTTCAGAATCTTTATTTCATGTTCAACCAGAGCCATCTGGGCTCCTGCCAAGCTCTGTTCCCATCTAACCTTGTGTGAGAACTTGATTAGTATTACCCGCAATGTGTAGATTACTTTTGGGAGACTCTACTGTTTGCAATGAAGATTTTTTTCTTTTTTTTCCCCCAGAAAATAGTTGTGTCTGTTTATTCAGCATAGCATTTTAGTATCAGCCTCACCCACTCCAGTTAAACAATGGCATGTCCGAGTCTCTTGGATTTACATTTTAGAAGATGGAGAAATAGTTTTCTACAGATTTGTAGCTGTGTGATTAAAAAAAAAATCAGAGTCTAAGAAAAGGTTTTACCTTTGAAGGGAAAGTGGAGAGCTACATTTTTTTAATTAACAAGGTTTAGCACATTGTGCAGTAGTCCAGGGCTCACTCATCTTGAGAGCAGAAAGGGCTAGTTTAGTTGTTAAAGCTGAAGATGAGGTCAAGCCCTGTAACTGTTAAGGCTTCTTTCTGAAAGTTCTGTGGACATGTTTGCTGGAGAGAGAGAGAGAGGGATTTCCAGAAATCCTGCCTAGCCCTTTGTCCTAGGGGGGTTCCAGTTTCTTTTTTCTCCCTGGCCTGGGGCAGGTGCAGACCAGATGATCGGGATTGGGAAGAATATTCTTTGATGTAGCCCTAGATCCTGGAAACTGAAATTGAATGACCAGTGTCAAGGACACATTTGCTAGGTGGCATTCAGTGCTTTGTTAGGGAACTTCTCTGTCAGCTGTGCTCCTGGGGAAAGAACGCATATAGATGGCTCAGTGTTTGGTGTTGGTATTGAGTTTGGGAGCAGACCACAGCTCAAGCTGATTGCCTTCAACCTTTTGTTAAATTTTATTTGGAGGTAAACGACAGCAAAGGTCTAAACCTCTTGTTTTGTCTAAAGGGTATCTTGCTTTACCAATTACTTCTGGAAATTTGACCTGACTCTCTACAATGTTTTGCCAAGTTATTATTTCTTTCTAAATAGTAGGCCAGGAGGAAGGAAGAGGAACACATGACCCTTTGGTAAATTCAACTCCCTGCTGGGGTCCACTGCTCAGGCCCTTTGTTTCCCCAGTACTGCTGCCCAGCGTCTGCTCTTTATTATCCTTTAATGCAGGACCCGGGACTCTGCTCCTCCCTGCAAAGTGTATTCAACTGTCAGCATTGTCCCAACAGATCCATTAACTCAGTTGCTCCAAATCCTTAAATACCAAAAGCAACTCCCTGTCCCCCCAACCACCCCCATAAACTCTCTCTCTCTCTTTCCCATTCTCACTCTCTTGGTCTCTCTTCCCCATCCCTCTGCCCTTGGTGGCAGAAAGACTAAAGACACACATAAGTAGATAGAATTAGTTAGTGACTGACACACGACTGAGCTGAGCATGCACCCTAGACTTATTTTCTACATATGTACACACCAACTAGCCTTCTCCTCTCCCAGTTACTGCACATGCACTGAGCTAGGTGCTTCCAGTGTTTTCTTCACAAAATACTTCCCCAGGGTGGCATTCTTATCTCCATTTGACAGAGGTGGAAACTGAATTGTTAAGCCACCTGTCCCAAGGCCACACAGGTAGTGAGAGGAGGTCCCTGGATTAGAACACAAGTCTGTCTGAACACAAAGACTGTACTCTCCTGCTTTCCAAATTATATTTGAAATTGTATACCATAGAAGGGCAGCTATTACATGTAATTTCTACCATAGCTATAGAAAGCTGAAATAGATGCTCAAGTTTAATTTGGGGCAATAATTTCACATGCTGCTTAAGCAGTATTTTTCCTAAGCTACCCCAAAATATAATCAATCAAGTTCCATTTTTTTCTTTCCTCTCATGGGTGGGGAAGGCTATTGGGCTATTAAAAGGCTCTAAAGTGAGGTAACTGGAGAGAAAAATGCCTTGGAGGTCAGAATGTCCCTGTGACCTAGTTAACACACATTTTTTAGAATCTTCTGTGGGGCACAAAAGTGGACCAGGCCAGTCCTTGTCTTAGGAAGCTTCATCCTATCCAAGGATTCACGGAATAAAAAGGCAAAGTAGAAAGCAGGATAAACAACAAAGCAATTGTGCTAAGTGCAACCTATAGATAACAGCTTCAAGGAAAGCAACTGGAAGATGTAGTCAGGGGAGGCTTCTTGGAGGTGGCACCTAAGCTGAAACTTTGAATGATGAGTAGATAGAGATGATGAAGATGTTCTACACAGTCCTACAAATGTAAAACCAGGAGGAGCCATGCACATGATGGCCAACTCTCATTTTGCAGACAATAAAACAGAAAACTAGAGTGGTTAAGGGAAGTGAAGAGACCAGGAAGGGGGACACTGAGCTGCAGGGAAGGGCAGTCTTTTGCTGCTGTAGGGGTTTTGTGGAAGATAGGGTCACAAAGTTGGGGTCAAGAAACAGACAGCCAGCCTGTCAGACTGTCAGAAATTCAAACTTCACCCTGTAGGTAGGTAGTGAGGATCTGTGTGGTAATTCTCAGCTGAGAAATGTTTTGATGGAAGCAGTGTTTGGGAAACTCAGCCCTCAGTGGTGGCCGAAAGAGGGAGATGGAGGCAAGTGGGCCAGTGTGGAGGTTGTGGGGATTACCACGTGTGGTGCAGTCACTGCCCTGGGGTGAGCGGTAGAGGTGGGCCAGCTGTGGGAGACGTTTTAAAGGAACATCAAAAAATCTGATGACCGATTAGCTGTGGGGGTATGGGAATATTAGAGAGAAAACAAAAGCTAACTGGCTAATTCCCCTCCTTCCTAGCACATTGAGATACAACTGAAAATATTTTAAATAGGAAACATACTTCAGGACAAACTTCTCCAAAAGTATCTTCTTTCAAATACGTTCTTTCCCCCTATGGATCTAACCTAAAGTAAAGGTAAATGTACCATATGAGCAGAGACTGAATTTTATACATGAGACTTTTTTCCCTCAAAGTCCATAATGATGATACAAATAATATTCTATTTAGAGTTAGCCCCTTAAAATTTTTAATCCCCTTAAATTTACTCCATTCTCTCCATGCAAAAATATTGCACAGGGAAGAAGTGGATGTCCTGACCTGACCCACTGGTTGGCCTTATCCACATGGCAATGGTTGGGGAAAGCATAATACTGCTTTGTGGATACCAGACATCCTGCTTTGTGGATTTCAAAAGAATAAACCATTTTAAGTCTAAAATACAAAAACCAAGCCCCTGTCCATTCCCATATGGATATATAATAAAGAAAGGAAATGCAGAGTGTCACACTTGCTACTTGTTTCTATATTAACTATTACAAAGGAAATGACCACAGCAATCTGCCTGAAGTACCATAAATTTCCACCAAAGGAAACAGACTAAAAGAAATCTTTTAGTTCTTTGATGAAGGTCCCCACTCATGATCTACCCATAAGTTCAGTGAATATCTGGATCAATGTATTTTAATTTTCCACTCCACCATAAAAATAGATTTTTAATAGATTTTTTAACTGAACGAGCCATGCTTTCATCTCCAAGATTCATCACCTTCCAGCATGCCTAGATAGCAGGATGCCTCAGCTGTGCCAGTGGAGATCTGTACCCCAGTTATTTTCACTTCACTGGGAGGGAGACCCCTGTGCTCAGACACTTGTACAGCTGTTAGATGCTGTTGGGAACTTCACGTGTGTCACTAGCACATGTGCTGTTGGAAGAAACCAAATGTCAAACAGGTATGTAGAATTCACCATAAATATGCCTCTAAATGTTTACCATCTGGAACAGTGGATTTAGGTTTTGACAAGAAACTGGGATTGCCTTCTGGGCACTGTCTTTTAAGGAAACCCTTTTAGTTGAGCTAAGAAACTTCCTAACTTTAGCCTCGTTGGGGAATTAACACATCACTTTGCTTTTGCAAGGTGTGAATTGATTATTTCTCAATGCTTTCTTTCTGATTTCTGTCCTGCCTAATCTTGTGTACAACTGATTTTGCTGGGGGATTCTCTCCTAGAGTCAAAATCCTGGTCAGGCAGCCTCGTGGTCAGGCTGCAACATTAGGGACAATATGCTTGTGCGGCTCCTGTGGCTAAATAGCAACTTGCCTTTGTTAGATGCCATCGTGCCGCATCTTATGGAGGAAAAGACCATATGTGAGGAGGAACATTACTTTCTCCAGAAATATTTCTGTAATAGTGAAAAATGGCATTGGTAGTTAGCACCATACCTGCCACACGCTGGGCATGCATGAGTCCATGATTCTGCTACAACACGAGATAGTAGTTTCCTTTCTGTCTTAATTTTTTTAAACCCCAGTCCCAAAAGGGAATGACTGGCATTCCACAAGAATTCAGCTTATGAACTTAGTCCTTTTTGAGTTATGTAATTGGGCATCAAAAAATACTCAGCTGTAATAACTGCCTGGTTATTCATAAAAATTATTTTTCTCATTGATGATTCTGAGACTATAATAACCAGAGAATATTCTGAAGAACAACAAAATACCATACTAAAATATTGTTTTAAGCATAACTTTTAAAAAAGAGGATTGAAAGCTATCAACTGGTTGCAAAAAAATACATATAATGCAACCTGAAACATAATTTTACAGGCATCTGTCTGCTGCTGAACTTACAAAAATCACAAAGCACTAGCCATAAATCCTGTTATTCAACCTACGACACAGCTCCTATTTCAGAATAGCTTATATACAGTATTATTCATCGAATCTCTCACCTGCAAAGGGAAAGACAGTGTTGGGTTTCTCTACCAAATGTGAAAGTTAAGTAAGAGCAAGAATTCTTAAGCACTGCAGGTATATGAACATTGACGTAGGAGGGAAAAGTCTGTGAGGGTGCAAAAGAAGTGACTCATTCTCTCATACAGTTTAAATAAAAATTTGAAGGATGAAAAATTTTTTTGATCCCTGTGAAAATAGGGCATCAGTTTCATAGGTCTTTTTTGTATCATGAATTCAACATAGTGCATAAACCCCATTGCTGTAGAAGGTCAGTTTAATTTTGGTGGGGAGCTTTCGGCAGAGCGGTTAGGTTAACGGCTTCTCACAGATATGATATCTTATTTTATGTTTCTCAGGCACCGGATGACCATTTATTTCCAATGACTAATTTATAATTAAAACCTTTTAAAAATGTTTATAACCAAGCCACAAAATCTATTTACATTTAATTAACACTTCAGATAACCAGTTTAAAACCTATAAACGGAGTGACTTTAATGATCCATTACAGAGATGCTACTTTAGTTTTCAATGACTTGTAAAACTTTCACAAACAGATCTGCAAATGAATTACCTCCATCTGCTCCCCTGCAGCTGCAGGAGGGGTATGTTAAAAAGCATTTCCCTACTTCCTCCGTTTCTGCTTTCCTTCTAGCTCTCAGCATTTTTGCTTTAAAGCCGATCTGTCAGCTACTCCAAGGGCAGCCTGTACTCTTAATAAGAGTTTTCGAACTTTGGAGTCAATCTCCAAAATTAAAAGACAATTTGGCCATGGTAAATCAGACATAACCCACACCGGAAAAATCGGTTAAGAAAGCGTTTCCATCTCTGCCAGCAACTCAGCGATAGACTTTTAAAAAAACCTTTATAAATGCAGTAATAAAGTGCAACAGTTTGAAAGTGAAATTTAATTTTGAAAGCTAATATATAAATGCTCCCTTGGTCTTATCCATCCTTTCTGAGCAATTTATAGCTCCTGTTTTGCGTATGTAATGAGGAAATTAAAGGGTACAAACACTGCTGCTAAAGACATTTTCTTAGCTACACCTTCAAGAGCAAGGCTTGAGGAGTGTTAGTTCTATAAAGACGGCCAAGCACCAAGCTATGTTCACTGTTATCTGTCAGTCGTACAATAGCAGCATTGATAGGATAGCAACAACTGGCTTTGACAAGTGTGCTGTGCTAGCATTCCATTCAAAACTATGCTAGGAGAGAGGGGAAGGGGAGTAGGGGGGAGAGAGTGGACAGAGAGAGACAACAGAGTGAGAGGCATTCAATGGCTTTTACTTTACCTGAAAAAACTGCTTTTCTTGTGGCTGCAGAAAATGAATTCCTCCTCTTTTTCCAAAAGCAAAGTCGTTCTCTTGCCTGCAACTCTCACTTAGAGAAGACCACACAGCTCCAGCGAGGCAGCCTTCCTGCTCCTAATCCCCACTCGAATGTGATGACACACACTAACCCCAACCATCTGGTGAAACACGTCCTCACGCACTCAGCATAGTGGTGTGTCAAGACAGGCTGCCCAATCCAATTGCTGGCGCTGGGTGTCTCTTACCGACTGGAGGCTGAGGGCAGCGCTGCAACTGGAGGTCTGCGAACTCCCAGTCAAGTAACCTGAGATTTTCAGAGAGAAAGGACTGCTATAAAAAGAGGAGAAGTGGGAGGTACTACAGAGAAGGTGGAGGAAATGAATTATTCTGGTGGCCAGTTGGGAGTCACTTTCTACAACTCCTTGTGCTCCGCAGGGACCAGAGGATCCATGTAGGATGTGCAGGAACACTAGACATCTCCCTGCCAACCTAGGGAGGGCAATCATCTCAGTAAGACACTCCCTGTCTGCACCCCCAACCTCCAAGAAGATAAAAGATTCATCTTGATATACTGATAAAGTGTTAATGTAGGAGTACTTTGCACTGCAATGTGACATCTGCATTTTGAAATCTAAACTCCTACCTTCCTTTGATTAGATTGTGGCTGCCTCCAGCATTCCTGGGAGGAAGGGGGTGAGGGTGCAGCCAGCTAAGAGCAGAAACTTCTCTATTTCCACGTACAGCTCTTCACTGTTTGCCACAGGCTGAACTTCAGAAACAGTCAATGAAAATCATTTTAGTTTCTACTCATGTAAAATAGCAGGCACTCCCATAGGTAAAGGTGGCTTTTTAATCACTTGTTGCTTTCACAGACATCTCTTTGTAAAAGCACTTGGTACCAGAGGGCTGCGCTCTGTCATTGATTATTTTTATTGGCTTCTAGTTAATTGCACTTATAATGTCCCAATAGCTAAAACAGCTCATCAACAATTTTGCTTTGAAGTGATTTCGATTTTGGTCATTTCAATACCTCCTTCTTTTGTTTTCTTCCTTCCTTCTTTCCTTCCTTCCTTCCTTCCTTCCTTCCTTCCTTCCTTCCTTCCTTCCTTGCTTCCTTCCTTCCTTCCTTCCTTCCTTTCGTTTTGAGTTCTCTGAACTGTTTTGTAGAATTGATTACTTTGCTAACACTCTGAACCAGAAAGTGGCTACGCTTGTTAGAAAACTTTAAGGAGATACCTGGAAATAAATACATTGATGGCTACAAATCTCACCATTTAAAAAGTTCCATCAACTTTTAAGGAATTTCGATAATCTGAAAGAGAAAATGGGAATTTGAAATATTATCAACTCCCTGACAGTGTCTGTGGGAAGCCAGCATTTCAACTATTACACCTTTTGAATTTCTTTAAACTGGGAGGGTGATTACTGGAATAAAAACAAACAAATGAAACTTTAAACGTATCCAAAGCAATAAAATCTAGACTATAAATAAATATCTAAATCTCAGAGTGCCAGTACCACAGAAAGAATTATCTCAGTATCTAGCAAAGTTAACTTGACTAGTTTGTTTTTTTTTTTGCAGGAATTTTTGTGTGATATTATTTTAAGATACTTAAAAATTACTCCAGGTGTACTTTGCAGGAGCATAGGATTATAGAACTATAATTTTCTGACTGTGAACTTTTCCTATAACTGGGAGGTAGGAAAGAAGGAGGAGAAAAAAGAATTAAAGGTTGAAGTCCTGAGTCATTTGCTCAATTTCTACCCAAAAGTGATTATGACGTATCTGTTTCACAATACATAGGATATTCACTAAACCATTACTCATAATCAGCTAAATCCAGATACATAATCAACACAGAAACATTCAACAAAGGCAAGTGGCACCACAGGGCTAAAATTTCCCTTGGGCACTGTAAACATTTTAATAGTGCCAGTTATTGCAAGGCAATTTTTTTCATTAAAAAAAAATTTTTGTTTTTTGGTTAATCCTACCAGACTCATGTCTGAAAATCTGGATTACCTCAACTGCATAGATTTTGAAGACCCTGGAGACATTATTAAGGTAGTTTGCATTCTCTTAAACTGTAAATGGAGTTACAATATTAAACCTAAGAAACTGTAAAGGTGTTGAATCTTGTTTTATCAATCCTGTGCTTGTAATACATCTCCTATAAGACTTTTCCCCAGTGATCTTGCTTCTGACCCACATTATTGTTGAAAGTGCTTTTTTACACATTTTTATTCCAGTCTTTTTCGTAAGTCTTCATGAAATCTCAGTCATTATTGCTTTTATTGAAAACGTCAGTGATTTGTACTACTTAAAACTTGCTTTAAAATAAAAAACACAAGTGGAGCAGTAGGTCCTGCCCATTTGCTATGATATTAATTCTTGCTCTGTGAGACGTCTGCAAACATTATCTTTCAAAAGTATTGTAAAATGAGTCTACAAGGACACTTTATTTTGGATGATGTTCTGAAATGCTTTTGTTAGGGAATCAACTCAAACAAAAACCTGAAGCTGGTGCTGCAGGATAAGGCCCCAGCTCCCCTTCTCTGGTCGCCAGCTTCAGTGCTCAGCAGTGTCAGTTTCGACGTTAAGAATTTTCCATTACCTCCCTTCCTTTCTCCTTGCCATCTGCAAACAGTTTATTTTTAAGGAAAAAAAAGTGAAATTGATTCTGTCTTGAAAGATCTAAACCTAAAATGCAGCACCTTCTAAAAGATGACATTTAGCATTTGAACGTAATGTTGATCAGGGTGAGGGAGGTTGCGTGCAGAGGGAATGGCTTCATCATAGGAATTAAAGACACTCCTAAAATGAAAGATTAATTGTAGGTAACGGTGATATTGAAAAATAGCCCCTCCTATTCTGTTCCCACAGTTAAAATGTCCCTTTACTTATTAGCTCCAATTAGTTTCCATGGTAACCGACCAGTCCTTGTAAACCCGCACTCTGAGCTTCACTCATCTTTGTCTAGACCAAGCTCACCACCCTTCTTCCTCCACAGATGGCAGTTTAGCTGGGTCTATATCTATATCCATATCTCACGTCCACATAACTGGCCATAAGTGTCCACATCCACTTTATTACTGCTACAATGGTGGCCAAGGGAGAATGGAAGTGGCATTTAATCCCCGGGCTACGATGCATGCATCTGCTGCCACACTAATTTTTCCCTTTCTCGGTTATTGTTTCTTCCCGTCTCATTCTATTATCAGCTGTTTGCTGCTGGTAATTTCTTTTCAGGGAAGCCAATACAGTATAATATAAACCTCATTAAACAGAAACACCTATCAGCCTTGGAGAAAGCCCTAAACTACCCCTTTTTTGTTTAAAGAATCATTAAAGTGAAAAAGAAAAACCACTTGTTTGTCATGCTTGGAAAAAAGAGAACAAAGACAACATAAAGGTTGACAAAGCTAGGGGGCTAATATGAAGATTTAATGCACTTAAGATACCATGGTTCTTTTCCCCTTCTGCTGCCAGTTGGCCAAGAATTCCAACATGAGCTCAGTAAACAAATGATCAGTGAGGCTGAGGTTGCTGAGGGCTCCAGACACTTGGTAGGGAGGGAGGGAACCAGGCTCTGCAGCATCCTGGCTATGCCCCGGGGCTGCGTGCAGGTGATGAGGCTGGAGTCCCTGAAAGTTAACGGGACCACAGTAGAATCTGATGTAGAGTGCAGGCGGGTCGTCGGCAATGTTTTAAATGGTGAGAACCGAGCAGGGGCTGAAAGACAGGCGCTTTCAGGATGTGTGCAGACTTTACTTCTTTGGACATAACTCACCTTTCATTCAGTGTTGTTTTTGAGGGAAACCATCCTTGTAAGAATTAAGAAGATACCAATAGCATAGAAGCCAATCTTGTGATGCCGTATTTTAATGTCGATAAGAGTAAATCAAATGATAGCATTCGATTTCTCCTTTTCATATTACCTCTGCTACCACCATTTCCCCAACAACTGTTTTAACATACAAATAATGATTGAGAATAAGACCCTCCCCCTCCAAGTTCTGGTGAAATGTTTTATTCCTAAAACAGTTTCTGAGGTTGGCTCTGGGTGTCAACTGTAATCTAAGTATTAGAAAAGGACATCGTTTTGAGCACTGATTTTTAATATGATAGGATATGGAATTTGTGAAACTCCTTATACAGATGAATTATCTTTGACGGTAATATTCCCTTATGTTTTTTCCTTTAAAACAAATGATATTTCCTTTAAAACCTATGACAAGAGCAGTATGTCTAACATTTAGCCCATTGCTATGTATAGCATATAGTCCATAGATGCACAACAATTCGTGTCATTCAGAACATCCTGCACCTCTAAATGACAGGGTACCCAGCTTCAGACATTTGCTACTCTCCTTCAACTAAACGTGACTTACTTTATTCACACTGATGCAAATCATTGTCAGGAAGAGAAGGAGAAATCGTTGCTTGTTCAACGAAGTTACATGCTACACAACACGCAGCACACCTGCTCATGTTTTGGGTGACCGCACAGCTGTGTGAGAGGAGACACTGAAGTCAGTGGCAGCCTTCTACCAGATGAACGGTCTTGTCAATGAAGTGCAGAGCTCTCCAGGAAGCACAAGCCCACAGATGCTGAAAAAGGTGTGTAGCTGCCCTGTAAATAGTTTGGGGAGGATGAGGTGAGGTGGTAAACCACTTAGAACAAAATAGTGACCTACAAATGGTATAATTTAATGTAAGTACTGGATTCAATAGAATTTGGTAAACTGGATAATAAACATTAAAAAATATCTCTTTTAAACCTAGATTTGTGGAGATCAGTGGTTGGGGCATTGGGTATTAGTCTTCATTTGAGTAGATAATTAAATTTATGAGACCCAATATTAGGAAGTAGGGATATCAAGTAAGAAGAAAATGTGAATTTCGGCAATAAGAACTTGAGTTTTTATTGGATCCACCTGGAGGGGAGGTTGGGACTATTTGAGATGGGGTGTATCCTAAACCTAATGAATCAAATAATCATCTTTCATTGGCAATGTGCACACTGCCCACTTAAGGTTAATAATGTGAAGGAAGGTAGAAAACCGTGCAGGGATGGGTGCCCCTCATGTTCAGAGAAGATAGTAGAATTTTGCTTTTGGAAGGACTAATAGATTAAATCTAATCCCCTTATTTTAGAGATGAGAAAATGAGGTCCAGGAAAATTAAGAGTGATGTCTAAGTCATTGGTGGAACTGGGAATAAACTCCAAGATTCAGTCTATTAGCGCACATATTTTTCTCTCAATAGCAACATGCACTTTTGTTAGAAATAAAATTAAGAACTGCAAAGATTCTCTTAAACTGGAGTAATTATATTTTACATTACATAGTTTAAGTAGTTACTGGGAATTCACATGCATGAAATACATTTGGTTACACAGTTTTTCTTTAAGCCACCAGAGTTCTTAAAGGCATGAAAACTGTTAGGTAGATGTAATCATAACAGAGCTTTACTTAAAAATTATTGGGTAGTACGATTTTTCTTGTGACCATGCTTCATTATAAAAAGTGGGACAGATCCCAGGGAACACAGCATCTCCCATTCTTACTTTTATGTTTGCTTGTTTCGATATACAGGATTAGAGAATTTGGGATATCTCGATGAGATTAAGGCTCTATTGGTTTTGGAAGAAATGGACATCAGACCTTGAACTTAAAATTTTCCTTGCTAGGGCCATAAGACAAGTGGGACACGGGCAGGGCTAGCTCTCTGTTACTTGCCTAATGCCTGGGAAATTAACACAGGTATGTTGGCCTTCAACCAGGATCGTGTTTTAAAAAGTAGAGCTCGCTGCTTTTCTGACATTTATTTGAAATGTTTAAAATGCAAAGCTGAGCCTTAAACAAGTTGAAGAAGTAAAAAATGTAGTGGCCAAAGAATAGTCACTGACCCCAAACCATAGCAGACAATAGAAAAATGGATACACAGGGCAAAAGTAATTCCATCAAGAATAACAGGAACTGTTGTTAGTGGGAAAAAGAAGTGTTTGCTTCCCCTGAACACAAATTCTTGGGGAGCAAAAGCTGTGTATTGCTTATTTTTTATCCCTTTTTTTGAAAACGTAGCACAGTGCATGTACGTAATAGCTGTTTAGTAAGTTTCCAAGGTTAGTGGCTTGCTTGTCTTGGTAGAATTTACCAGTCCTGCTTTTTGACCAGCATAGCTCAGCTTGTCTGAGGAGACTAAGTAATTAGTTAGCTTGAAGACCCTTCTTTCAGAGTACATAGCTATTGAAGAGCACAACATAGTCCCCTGACATACTTTCCCTTCTCATTTTAAGGAAGGTAATATGGCTCTAGTACTCACTTAACAGTACTGGGAAATAAGTAGTTGTGCAAAAATTTCTGAGTAGCAGATGGAAAACAGCTGCACAGTCAAACTGCTATTACAGTCTGTACCAAGAAACCAGAGCTTACAGATGTTAATAAAAAAAAAAAATGTTCATTTCCATGAATATGTAGTTCTTTAAATGAGCAGCAACCTTCACTTGCTTACTCAGTAGGCCAATGTAATTTCTGCAAGCTAAATAAAAGCTTGGATTTTGTTAGCTTCTTCTAGAAAGATACCCAACAGATGAACGTTATTAACCTACTCCTAGGCTAGACTTTCGTAGTGATCACACTGGGATATGCAAACACAACTGTGTAACAGAAAACTCCGCTGCTATTTCTCTTGATAGTTGTAAAATGTAGTTTGCTTATTATTTTGACAAGCACGATTTCTTTTGCATCAGCTAGGTTTCCTAGGAAGACTGTCGAAAGAGCAGTCACAATATTTTTGCAGTTAATTTTAAAGGCAGATTTGTCAAGTATTTTCCAACAAACCTCTTTTTAAAAGTAGGATACCCCTAAACCCAGTTAACTCTTTCTTATGCTAAATAGCTCTTTGTGGTTTAGTTTAACAAAAGCTTTGATTTCAAATGTAAATATATCAGCTAAAGTTGAAGTAGTTTAGTTCCTCTCTGTTTTGCATTAATGAACATTTCTAATTATGGTTTAATTGCCTCTAATATCATTAATTACAATATTAAAGCCAAAAGCTATAAAACAATACATTTTAGAGGTCCCTCACCATGATTCTTGTTTATTTTTAACACAAACAGAATTAATTTTTTAAACTCTATTTGCTGAAAGGAGTTTTTGTATTTTATTTTTAAAAATTATTTGATTTTCTCCTGCTTAAAGTAAACCTTGCAAGCACTGACGTATCTTCTAATTTAAAGATAACTGCTTTTTAGTCCTGCCTTTTTTTCTTCTGACCAGCCCATTAAGAGGACTGTTGATTCTTCCATTTCTTTCCATAATAAAAATTATAGCTAACAGTCATGGGACACTCACTGTGAAGCTTTGTAATATAGTCACCCAGGTTAATTTAATTAACCATCACAATACTCCAGTGAGGAAGATCCTACTATTATCTTTTATTTTACAGACAAGACAACTGAAGTTTAGGTATGTAGTTTTCCATTCTGGGTCAAACATCCATCCAGTAAGAAGCAGTTTCTGGATTTGAACGTCTGCTTTCAGAGTTTATATCACTTATGAATTTGTCCTTGTTTCAGCTCTCTAATTCCCAGTCATGAGAATTTTCAGGAGGTAGGATCATTCACCAAAAGTCTTTAGTATTTCACTATAGCCTCCCTGCCCTCATGTTTATGTGTATTTATGAATTATAAGGATATCATCTACAAGGAGATGTTTCTGATAGTTGTAGAAATAACTTCTCATTTTTGCTCTGAAATAAGAGACGAAAGTGAATCCTGAAGAAAAATTTTCTTACAATCTATCTCTTGTATTCAATGGAAGGGAGCTCATGCCCTCATGCCACCAACCCACAGACACTGGAGCACTTGGGACCCAAGGTGCTTACGTTATGTAGTCCATAGGTTGAGGCAGATGCATACATCCATTTACACCTACATTCCCTATTTCAGATCCTTGATCATCTTTCATTTTCCAAAGCCTCTACATCTTTTGCAGGGCCTAATAGCCACATGCATTTGATTTTTTTTTTCTGATACGGTAAGTATCCCCATGGCGGTTACTAAATACCATTCTTAATCAATCATTTCCAACTCCTTTAACTAAACTCAGGAGAATTTTAATTGGCATGCATTACTTTCTTGGGACGACACCGTGCATGATTTTCTGATGCTTCATTTGAACCAGAAGTGAGTTGTAATACCCAAAAGATGTGTGATAACAGTTTAAACCAGGGTGAATTCAATTATGGAATCAGAAATTAGATTTGAAAGTACCGAAAGGGTAAATGTAAAGGACTCGAGCATTTTCTGAAAAGGTTGTCTACAGTTTCAATTTTTTTCCCAGGAATATTTTAAGAAATGGTGTGTCAAAATATGTTCAAAAAGAAAATTTAATATGGTATGGGACCTTCTTCCACTTTTACTACCTGGCTAAGTCATGTAGGAAACTGAGTAAACTTGCTTATTGGTTTTTAAGTTCTCCTAAGTAAATATGTCATTTATCACAGGCTCCTTTATTGACTGAACTTTTCTAAAAAAGATTTTCCTTGAGGAAATATATCTGGGCTTTGATTTTCAAAGTACTTCAGTGGGTTTAGCAATGCATATTTTAGCATTTGACCATATAGTCATAAATGAGATTCTTTTCTGAAATGAGTTATTTGAATAAATTTAGGATACTTTGTTGAGGTGGTAATTTAAAATTAAATAAATTCAAAGACTGAGGTCAGGGGCAATTTGTTTTTAGAGAAATGCCCCCCTACAGGGCATCTCCCTGCAGAAGCTCCACATGCTACACACATGGAAAGGGAAAGGTTCCAAATCCCTGTCTCCTGATTATCTTTCAGAACGGAAGTGTCAAGCAACCATTTGCATTTTGTTACTCTTGAAAGCAGTAGTCTTTAAAAGGCAGTGCTTAAATTGTTTTATTATTGCTTTAAATGCTACTGGTATCTGATGTTTCTGGTAGTATGTAATCATAAGTATCAGACTCTAAGCCTGTAGTGGAAGGGAACTTTCCTCATGGTTTGCAGTGGATGCAAGGTAGGCAGTCAATCTGGGGGGGAAAAAACAGAAACAAAATAATCTCATTAGGGCTCTATCTATGCTGTCTGAGCCTCATTAAAATAAATTTAGCATAATGTTAAACTCAAAATAGAAGGCCAGTCTTCAAAGAGAGGAGAAGAAGGCAGTCTTTAACATAGGACCCTTTTGTGTCTAAGATTGACCTGATGTTTCCCCTCACCCAGTGCACTGCAAACCCCCTAACTTGGAGAGCCCTGAGAATCATTGTGAAAACTTAGAAATTCTATGTAATCTGAGAATTATAAAGTGGAAATTTCGGAGACCTGATCTTAACAGAAAACTCTTAACCCTGTTGCCCTCTCTCATAATTGAAATACTTCTGATGGAGATTTATCTGGTTTAATAGGTGTCGTTTTAAAAACAAAAACCACTTGCCCTTTATTCTTCAGAGAAGAAATTTGCCAACTCATGATGAAGAAATTGGAGTTTCCAGGGGAGGTTGCCCAGGGAGGGTGGAGTGGGAAGGATGGCAGGGAACACAGAAAGAGGGCTGGAAAGACATCAGTTAAAATCTTTGCTAGTTCCAAGGCTGTGCCTGGAATTGACTTTTACTGAGCTACACAGCACTGTTCCTCAGCACTGTAGATCAATTAGGCTTCTGACACTTGTCTCAAAGATAACCACATTCATAACATAATTTCATTGGAAAAGATGTTTTCTTACATTTCCAGACACCAGAAATCCAAAGTGACTTGGATACTCTGGGCTTTCTATAATATTTCATAGAAGTTTCAAAAGTTTCTGGCATATTAAAAGTTAATGAGACTGCCAAAATATAATACATCCTGGTGGTGTATGTTAAGTGTGATATGTAGTTACACTGAAACTTTATGCTTGTAACACACAAATATTATATGCTATATACTTGTGCCACTCATACTATTATTATAAGATTTATCAAAAATAGCAATTCTTAGTGTACAACAGAGAGCAGGGCCAGAAAGAGAACACACATGTAAATTGAATGGCAAACATCTTTTTCCAATTTTTTTTAGAATACTTCTGGGTCTGTAAGTGTAATCAAATTTAGAGATATTATCAGAAGTCTGAATTTCGATTTCTTTGTGGATGACCAATGCAGAACAAGGCCATATGCAGTTGAGGAAAATGACATATGGGAAGAGTCAAGATAGGGAGGAAGTTTTAGGGTACATGAGGCCATACAGGCAGGGAAAAGGGAAACAGAGTGAGACAAAGAGAGATCAGAGTTTGAAGTCCCACTAATCAGAGAAGATTCAGAATTCAAGTGGATTGGCAAGATGTCAAGCACCGTGGAGATCTAGAAGTCTAAGCTAGGCTAGAGGGAATACACTTGCATTGGCTTGGATTTGGACGTTATGATCATTGGAGAGAAAAAATAATTTCAGATGAGGAAAACAGAAAACCTTTTCAGAATTTGGATGAGTATGTAAGTTTGTCTAATTAGTATATGATGGTTGTCATGCCAGAGATTTTCTTCTCTCTGCCCTGATTTTAAACACTTCCATGAAAATAGCAGATAAGAATTAAAAGGATTGGGAATTTTTGTACAGATTGAAGCAACGCTCTTGGACAGGAATTTGAGCAGCAAGCACTGTTCTCCAGTAAGCCGACTCCCAGAGCTGGGGTAAGGTCCAAAGTTAAAATGCTGGCACGTAACCAGAACACACACACTTTTTTGCCTATCTGTAGAACTTCTGTTTATCCTGGGAAGTTCTGCTCAGGTGTTATTTCTGAGAATATTTTCTACCCTCATAGGCAGAGACAATCATGCCTTTCTTTTATACCTGTTACCATATTTAATGCCACCTCATTTATACCTGTTACCATACTTAATGAGGCAGTAAGGTAATGATGTGCAGCATCGAGGTCTCCTTTACTAAGACAGCGAGCTCAGAACAGATCTTATATTTCTGGGCTGTGCAGTGTGCAAGACAATGAATACCCTTGTGTAGTTCCAGGATCAAGTAATTTTCAACTCCGGGCAAGTTCACTCTGGATTCAGTGAGACTGGAAAATGACCATGGAATGTTGGGGGTAAAAAGGGGTTATTCCAAGCTTTATTCTCACAGTGGCAGGTCAAGTGCTAGAATCCAATCCACCTCCTTGTGCAGTCTGCAAATTGCAAGTCTATCTCAGGTGCTGCTTTTGTTCCAGCCTCTGCCCTTGCCTCCAGCCTCTGCTCTCCTCCTCTCCTGCTTTATTGATCTCTTGCTCTCTTCTTCTCTTAGCACCAGGTGAAACTCCTTTTGTAGTAACACAGGGAATAATGGCTTATCACCAATGGGTATGCAAGCATGCGCCTGTGCAGTAGGCTAAGTATTACATCATTGCATGTACACAGGGTGTAGATTAGGATAAGGTGAGGATCCTGGCCATGGAACTTCCATTTTCCCTATACCATGATATCCACCCCCAGGGAGGCTTTCTGAGGGTCCTGTGATTAAAAGTGTGCCAGACCCTTGACAGTTGTCTCACCCCTAGGATTGGTGGGAGTAGAGTTTGTGGAGGGTAGAACATTGTAAATAATGGTGCTGCTTCGATATGTTTCAAATGTTATCCTATTGGGAGCTTAAAAGACACTAATGGCAGGTATAATGAGAAGGAAAACAAGCACTAATTTGGAAGCAATTAATCTTAATTCTTTTTCTGCTCTGATCGCCATTGTTTGATTTAGCCTGAACGAGTTACTGTGCATGCTGGGGATTTGAGAATGCCATGAAATGAGAATGTTTGAATGCTTCAAGGTCCACTTTAAAGTCTTCTGCTACTTCCATGGCCCTCAAGGACCCTCCACTGGGCAGTCAGATACTATCAAAGTGTGGCTCCCCCAAACCCCAGAAATAATCCTGGAACCTTCACTTTAGGTCATATCCCTTATTTCCTTTGTTCTGATAATGTAGGCCCATGTGGGAAAGGAGGGCAGATGGTACCTGGATTGTGGGGCTCTGCAGACCCCGCGCAGCGCTTGGGCTCCCTGCTGTGTGATTCTATGGGCTTCTACTCTTGTTTGCTCCCTTCCATGAGATTAGCCCTGCTGAGAGTCTGTGGGGAGCCATGAGTACCTCAAAATTCATTCTGTATTCTTTTCCCTTATCCTAATAGTTAGGGAATCCACACGGACTTTGGCAGGATGTAGAGTTTCTTGCTGGCTCTCACCTTCTCTCCGTGTGGTGCGACAGGTTTGATGATCTCCTCAAACCTTTCCACACAGACTTGCTGTGGTTTCAGGCAGGCTACCAAGGCTGCCCTGTGCAGGGTGCATTTCCAGAGACCTGCCAGGAGGCCACCACAGGCACTGAGGCGGGAGGTGTTGAAAACCTAAATCTGGGGATTGGCAGTGGGGATGGAAGATACAGGTGAATACAAGGACTGTTTGAAGGAAAGAGCAACACAATTTACTGACAGGAGATCTTGGATGGAACACTGAGTAAAAGATGACTGTAGCTTTCCAGAGTTGTTACGTGGCTTTAATGACTCAGTTACATCTCCTGTGTTTTGGAGTCTATAAATTCAGATGGTGGCCAAAAGGATCCAAGGGAATAACGCAGAGGGGGATATTTTTTTCAGAGGAATTGTGAAGATGTGAAGTATGAGATGGTGGTGAGTTGTAAATGCCCGTCTCTGAGCTCAGGAGAGAGAGAGGTGAGGGCTAAAAACACATGCTGGATAGTTGCCTTGGAAAGTTGAAGCTTCTGAAGTAGGAAGGATGTAAATAGCAAGTCTGTGCCCAAGGACTGAGTTTGGAAGCAGCACTTCTTTTTGACATGGGAGAATCCAGGAACATTTAGGAAGAACTGATTACTAGTAGCATGAAATATTAAGAGTTGTCCAAAAAAAAAAATGAAGATGATTGGGTTTCACAGTGAATAAATACTTTTTTTAGAATCTTCTTTTATCTTTGTCTTCATCGCTTTGTTTCTTTTTGTCTCTTGGCCTATTGCTTTTTCTTTTCATTTTGCTTCTCCCTCCATCTTCTTTAAAAAAAATTATTTTGGTATAATATACAAAACAAAATTCACCATTTAACACTTTTTAATTGTTCAGTTCAGTGGCATTAACTACATTCATAATTACCATCATTAACATCTAGTTCCAGAACATTTTCATCACCCCGAAAGAGAATTCCATACCTAAGAAGCAATACACAATGAAGCAGTATCTCCCTATTACCCTGTTCCTACAGCCCCAGGCAGCCACTACACTGCTTTCTGTCTCTATGGATTTGCCTATTTTGGATATTTCATACAAATGGAATCATACAATATGTGGTCTTCATGTTTGGCTTACTTTACTTAGCATAATGTTTTCAAGATTTATCTATGTTGTAATGTGTATCTGTGCTTCATTCCTCTTTATGGCCAGTTAATATTGCATTGTATGGATATACCATATGTTATTCATCTAATCATAAATTGGTAGACATTTGAGTTGTTTCCACCTTTTGGTTATTATGCATAATGCTGTTCTGAATACTTGTATTTAAGTTTTTCTATGGACATATATCTTCATTTCTCTTGGGTACAATAGGAGTAGAATTGCTGGGTTGTATGGTAATTTTATATTTAATTTATTGAAGAACTGTCAAACTGTTTTCCACAGTGACCGCACCATTTTATTTTCTTGCCAGCAATGTACAAACATTCCAGTTTCTATTTATCCTCCCCAATGCTTGTTTTTTTTTAAATTTTTAGTCTAGCCATCTAGTGGGTGTGACGTGGTAATGTTATTGTGGTTTTGATTTGCACCTCTTTGATCACTAATGACATTGAGCACCTTTTCATATATTTGGACAATTGTGATTTCTCTGGAGAGGTGTCTATTCATGTCTTTTGCCCATTTTTAAATTGGGTCATTTGATATTTTTTATTGAATGGTAAGAGTTCTTAATAAATTCAGGATTCTAGGCCCTGTCCACCTTCCACCTTTTAAACTGGTCTCTAAAGGAAAAGTAGAAGCTAACTTGGTAAAGAGTCATAGGGAGATCTTTCTGGGTGGAGAGTGCAGTGCATGCCTCAGGTCTTAGCTCAGGCTGCCAAAAGAAAATACTGTAGACATGGGGGTTGAAAGGGGTTAAAGAACAGAGATTAATGGACCTCACAGTTTTGGGTGCTGGAAATTTGAGATCAAGAGGCCAGCATGATCAGGTTCTAGTGAAAATTATTCCTGGTTTCCAATGGTGGAGTTATTTCTGTGTCCTCACAACAGGGAGGGAGAAAAAGAGAGTGATAGAGCACTCTCTGGTATCTCTTTTTATCCCCCATCTTGGGAGTTGTGGCCTCATGTCTTCATCTAAACCTAATTATCTCCCAATGGCCCCATCACCAAATATCATCACACTGAGGGTTAGGGCTTCAACATATGAATTTTGGGACACAGAAACATTTAGTCCATAGCAACTGTGAAGGTTCTGTCAGGGAGAAGCATGGCAAGTGAGGCCCTGAGGGAGCATCTCTGCTGCTGGGTCAAAAGGGGCTCTGGTCCCGGTGAGGCTACTGCAGGGCAGGAGAGCCAGACCACGAAGACCATGGCTTTCCAACCCTAATGTGCATAGGAATCACTCGGAGTCTTGTAAATGTGCAGATTCAGATTCAAGAGATCTGAGAAGAGGCAGAAATTTTGTATTTCTATATTTCTCAGTGTAATAGTAAGGACGTTAAGCTCCAAAGAGCCTGTTAAGGATAGTGATATTTTTTAAGACCAATGATGTTATTGAATGGTTTAAAAAAGGAGAGTAACAAGATCAACTTTGAGTTTTTAAAAGATTACTCTAGTTTCTCAGTGGAAAAGATATGAGATGAGGACAAAGGAATGGGCAAAGACTTAGTAGCTGAATTAATCATGGTGAAGTAAATTAAGGTTTGTGTATACATATGACAGAATGTTCTATAAACATTAACACTGGTTATGATGACATTTGCCTGACATGAACAAATATTTATGATATAATACTAAATAAAAGGAAGATACTAAAATTATGTTTGTTTCAACTTTGCAAAACAAGGCATGTAAGAGGAGGCAAATATACAAAATTTTTAACAGTGCCTCTCAGGAAGTTGGATGATGGGTGCTTTTTCTTTTTAATTTATGTTTTTTTCTGCATCATTTTTCATCCATTCTCACTTTCATATTTCATTTGTTTAAACTGCTTTTGAAAAAGCAACTGAATATTACAAAAATTACCAAAGACTAGGACATTTCGATCTATGAATCTTGAATAAGCCTCTACAGAACTGCAGCTCTGCTACAGTAAAGAGGAATACTGGTAGAATTCATTTCCTGGCTCTTCCAAGGTGCCAAGCTGTTGCTGGTTGTCAATTTCACACATGCTATTTCTATCCATTCAGAGCTGACAGCTTGGATTTCTCCCTCCATTGTAATAGCCCTTCTCTTTTCTGGTTTCCCCAGGCTTGCATTTGGTCACCTTTGCCCTTTTATTTGGTACAAGCCAAAATGCCATCTTTGGAAAACTAATGTACCAGAGAAAATGGTAGCATGAAGCCACATACCTACTGTTCTTTTCCTTTTTGTTTGTAAAGGTTATTATTAGAGCTCATCTTAGAGAATTTTAAATCCATTCAAAGTATCATGGGTTTAAATTTTTCTAATGGAAGCAAAGCTTTTGATGTTTGGGTTTAGAAATCAAATTTTCATACATTGGCACAATTGATCAAAGAGTTTATTTAAAGACGGAAAGAAAAAGTAATTTACCTATAGTTGTTTTATATTCTCAATGTTATTATTATACTCTTTTTTTTTCTGAACCATCTCCCTGTTTGAAGATCTACTTTTTTACTAACATATATTGGCTTTACCTTCTTTTTGATCAGCCTGAGAAATCATCTGGAAGCAATTTAGAATGACGTCATAAATCCAACATTATGATTTCAATATAGGATCAAAGAATAGGAGGAAAAAAATTAAGGAATGTAGAAGCTTGATTTAACCTTTAAACACAAATACCTTTTCTTCTTATGGCTAACAGGGTAGCAAGAGGCAAGAAAACATGATAAAATGACAGGATTATTAATGGGCATTAAAGTAAAAGTGCTGGTTTACCTTGAAGTTCAACTGAGCTAATATCCTGGCATCTATTTTTGTATTTTTTGCAGGAAAAAGGGAAAAACAGTTATCCAGGGTGAGTCTGACAAGTGATGCCAAAGTTAAAAGACTTAGTAAGGTTGCAATTAGCAGTGTCCTGAAGCTAAATGCAGACTACAGAAAAAGCCTCAAACTGGGGCTAAAGGTCAAAACCAAGAACAATAGACCTGGAACTTAGAAGAATTCATATTCTACTGAAGAATCCCTAGACCACTTACAAAAATAACAGATCACCTAGTCACCAGAGAAAACAAAAACTAAAAATATAAGTAAAAGTAAAAGTAAAAGTAAGCCACCCCTGGAGAGCTGGCAGCTAATGAGAAGGAAGACTTCCGGCATATGAAAGGGTAAGAACCTAGAATCTTAATGTGAATGACCCTGAAATTACAGCTAATCTAGGAAGTGGCATCTTTGTACTTCTAGAAACTGCGCTCTCAGAACCTGACAGTTTGCTCTTAAGAATATTAGCTTATTCTGGAGAGAAATACATGTTTCTAGCTGACTGGAACAGTTGATTTCACCTATCGATGGATTTCAGACAGAAGCTGCACAAGGTGAGTGAATTTCAGGAAAGTGATGGATCTGGCATGGTCTAAGGGCTTTGTTTTGGAGAAATCAGGGAACAACAGCTCCAAAATTATTTTCCTATATACATCACTAGTCTTACAATTTTCAGGACCATTTCCAAATAGAATATATTTGCATATCTTTCTAATATAATCTTTCATATAAAGGTAATTATTTAAAACATCCTTGAATGTTGTTTAATTTTAATACCTTTTTTAAATTAAGGCATCATTGATATACAATCTTATGAAGGGTTCACTTGAGCAACATTGTGGTTACTACATTAACCCATATTATCAAGTCCTCACCCCCCACCCCATTGCAGTTGCTGTCCATCAGTGTAGTAAGATGCTATAGAATCACTACTTGTCTTCTCTGTGCTATACTGCCTTCCCAATGACCCCCTACATTATGTGTGCTAATCATAATGCCCCTTAATCCTTTCTCCCTCTCTCCCCACCCAACCTTCCCAACCACCCCTCTTTGGTAACCACTAGTCCCTTCTTGGAGTCTGTGAGTCTATTGCTGCTTTGTTCCTTCAATTTTGCTTTGCTTTTATACTCCACAAATGAGTGAAATCATGTGGTACTTGTCTTTCTCCACCTGGCTTATTTTGCTGAGCATAATACCCTCTAGCTCCATGCATGTTGTTGCAAATGGTTGGATTTGTTTTCTTCTTATGGCTAAAGGAATAATATTCCATTGTGTATATGTACCACCTCTTCTTTATCCATTCATCTACTGATGGACACTTAGTTGCTTCCATATCTTGGCTATTGTAAATAGTGCTGCAATAAACATAGGGGTACATCTGTGATCTTGTTTTCTTTGGGTAAATCCCTAGGAGTGGAATTACTGGGTCAAATGGTATTTCTATTTTTAGTTTTTTGAGGAACCTCCATATTGCTTTCCATAGCAGCTGAACTAATTTATATCCCCACCAACAGTGTAGGAGGGTTCCCCTTTATCTGGATCCTCACCAGCATTTGTTGTTCTTTGTCTTTTGGATCTTGGCCATCCTAATTGGTGTGAGGTGATGTCTCACTGTGCTTTTAATTTTCATTTTTCCCTGATAATTATCAATGTGGAGCATCTTTTCATGTGCCTGTTGGCCATCTGAAATTCTTCTTTGGAGAACTGTCTGTTCATATTCTCTGCCCATTTTTTGATGGGCTATTTGCTTTTTGGGTGTTGAGGCATGTGAGTTCTTTATATATTTTGGATGTTAACTCCTTGGTGGATATGTCATTTACAAATATATTCTCCCATACTGTAGGATGCCTTTTTGTTCTGTTGATGGTGTTCTTTCCTGCACAGAAACTTTTTAGTTTGACGTAGTCCCATGAGCTCATTTTTGCTTTTGTTTCCCTTGCTCGAGGAGATGCGTTCAGGAAGAAGTTGCTCATGCTTATTTTCAGGAGATTTTTGCCTATGTTGTCTTCTAACAATTTTATGGTTTCATGACTTACATTCAGGTCTTTGATCCATTTCAAGTTTATTTTTGTGTATGGGGTTAAACAATAATCCAGTTTCATTCTCTTGCATGTAGCTTTCCAGTTTTGCCAACACCAGCTGTTGAAGAGGCTGTCATTTCCCCATTGTACGTCCATGGCTCCTTTATCATTTATTAATTGACCATATATGGTTGGGTTTATATCAGGGCTCTCTAGTCTGTTCTATTGGTGTATGGGTCTATTCTTGTGCTAGTATCAAATTGTCTTGATTACTGTGGCTTTGTAGTAGAGCTTGAAGTTGGGGAGCATAATCCCCCCACCTTTATTCTTCCTTCTCAGGATTGCTTTGGCTATTTGGGGTCTTTTGTTGTTCTATGTGAATTTTAGAACTGTTTGCTGAAGAATGCTGTTGGTATTGTGGTAGGGATTGCACCGAATCTGTAGATTGCTTTAGGGACAATGGCCATTTTGACAATATTAATTCTTCCTATCCATGAACATGGGATGTATTTTGTAAAATATCTTTATACCAATAAATTTAGTCATTCATTAAAAAAAATCAGTATGGGATTGTATCTTCCAATTTAGGTTTGGAAAATATGGTCACTGTACTAGTTCCTACACTTCCTTTGGCCACCAAAATATGCCCAAAGAGATTTACCTCTGAATTGGTTGCTGTTACTCTTGTCACCATAGATGTTGCCAAAATATTCTAATGAAGGCATTCTTATCTAATATAATATTTATTTCTAATTCTTGACTTCTTGTTCTTCCTTATTTAACTACAATATGCCCCACATGAAACCCAAAAGAAGTTTATTTTTTAAAGTAAAAATATAACAAGTGGTCAGACTATGGAAAAACTGACAGTTAGAAGAAACATACACAGAAACACATTCTACTATCCTTAACTTGATGTGAGAATCTTTTAAACACCCAGTAAAGGCAAACACACATTTTGTGTGCCTCAGTCCCCTACCAATGGAAGTTCATAAACAGATGGCTACACTCTTCTTCTGAACATGGTCAAGTCTTCAGAATCCTTATCAATGCAGTATTCCAGGAGCTAGTAACAATTGATTGGAGTTAGCACTTGAGTTCAAACAGCAATTGCTTGTTTTATTTCTGTTGATAATTTTGGAAGCATATATGTGATTGTATTTAGAAATGGCATGATTTCATATTTGTGCTTAAGCATAATTGTAAATGTATAAACAAGACATTCCCAGTTTACAAATGTTCCATTTGTGGGTTGCATAAAACTCACAACCTAGGAAAATAGCAACTGATAGTGGGAGGACAAGGAAAGTGGGCAGAATATGTTTTGCTACCCACTCACATACTCAGACTATCTGCCCAGGTCATTCAGAGTCAAGTCAAGCTCTATTATGTTAAAATCTATATGTGAATCAAAGAGAAATGAAGAGATATGTCCATCCAAAAACTTGTATACAGACGTTCAGATGAGCATTATGCATAATAGCCAAAAGTGGAAACAATCCAACTGTCTAACAACCAAAGAATGGATAAGTCAAATGTAGACTATTTGCACAATGCTGTATTATTTGGCCATAAAAAGGAATGAAGTATTGATACATGTTACAATATGGTTGAACCTTGAAAACATGCTAAGAGAAATAAGCCAGTTACAAAAAGCTACATATTACATGATTCTATTTGTGTAAAATATCCTGAATAAACAAATCCATAGAGATGGTAAATTGATTAGTGGTGGCCAGAATCTGGGGGAGGGGAGAGTGGGGAGTGACTGCTAATAGGTTTGGGCTTTCTTTTGGGGTTGATTGAAACATTCTAAAATATTGTGATGATGGTTGCATAACTGTGAATATATTAAAAATCTTTAAAGTATACATTTCAAGTGGATGAATTATACAGTATGTTGATTATATCTCTAACGCTGTTGAAAAAAAGATCTGTTTGAAAAAGATGCAGAGAAGAAAATGGTGACTCATCCAACATCTAGGTAAATTTCTATCGAGATTTCTGTGACACAAAACAAGCTTGTCTAAAAATGTCTCTCAGTAAACATCATAAGGAATACATCTTTGGTATCATCTATTGAGGACAGAAGAAATCATTTCAGAGGGAATGGAGAAAAAAGAAAGAGAATATCGACAACTGAATTTTGATTAATAAGGTTAGGTGACAAATTGAAACATTCATTCTAAAAATTAGCCAACAGCCAAACAAATCTATATTAAGTGTTCTTGTTTTTTTCCTAGAGATAAATGAAAATGAATCTGGTATGAGGATTCTGATCATTTACTTTTGCTCTTCACTAAATTTACATTTTCAAAATACTTTATTGTAATTCCTAAAGACAAATTTCTCTACCAGTAGAACCAACCCAAATAATTTGTGAGCCTCTAAGGCAATGGTTAGTCACCTCTCCCTCCCTTATAGACACACAAATGTCCCATGATGGGACCTCTGACTTCTGTTTTTGAATATATTTTTGTCTTGTAAACCTCCTCTACAGACTTGTTTTAATCTGATTTCATCTACACTTATGTAACAGGTAACTGTAAATGATCTATCTATCTATTCATTAATGTTAAGTTCCTACAGATGCTTTTGTAACTCTTACCAACTAGTTTTGTTCTAATTATTAGGCAATGTGAAAAATCTTACCCACGGTGGTTTTAAAAACACAAAACCCACCAAACACCCTTAGAAAGAAGGTAAGTCTCACACAGTCAGCAGATGAAGGCAAAGAGTGAGAAACAGAGCTACTAGAATAATTTCACTGTCACTTTTCTCAAGAAACTAGAGGTGAAGTTAAGGTGGGGAGGAGGTTGCCAGGTCCAATGTACTCCTAATAACTGAGAAAAGTCCATCTCTTTCTTCCATTTCCATTGGCAGCATGTAAGACTCACTCATCCTCAGGAACCTCACCAGTGGACTTTCTGCCAGCTTCTCATCCTGATGAAGGTACTTGGGTCTAGTAGCACACACAGCCTGGAGAGAATTCCCTCCTCCCAAAAAGGAACAAGGAGAACATGTGGTGCTCCAAGTACAGATGCCAAGTGTATATGCCTGAAGTCAATGGTAGGGAGTGGACTGGAATGAGGTTGCAGTTAACTGTACTTGAGGGGCAATTTTAACAGAAATTGTGAATGATTTCAGCAATGTGAAGAGAGACCAACAAAAACAGATGTGGAGATGGGACTGAGTGGGTTTTCCAAGGTGATTTTCTGCAGCCTATCCAGGCCAGGTAAGCTCAGCTGTAAAACTGGCTGCTTTTCTTCATACAGTTTCAATTAAAGTCCCAGTGTTGTCCCAGGTCAAAGGTTTACTCTAGTAAAGGCAAGCAAGAGGAAGTTGCCTGGGCAGGTGAGAGGTGGTGGGGCTAGAAGGGAAGTGAGACTGCTGTCAGAGATATGAAACAGTGAGCTAATTCTTCTTTTTTATTGTAAAATACACATAACACTTACTCTTTTATCCATTTTCAATACATAATTCAGTGGCATTAAGTATATTCAGTGTTGTGCAATCCTGTTAGTCTCAGAAATTTTTCGTCACTGCTTAAGGAAAGCCTGAATGCATTAAGCTGTCCCTTCCCACTCCTCCTTCCTCTAGCCCCTGGCAACCATGAACCTGGTTTCTGAATGTTCAGAGCACTATTCACAAGAGCTGGAAGGTAAAAACAGCCCAAATGTTCATCAACAGATGAACTGATAGATGAAAGGTGGTATATCCATAACATGGAATGTTACTGAGCCATAAAAAGGAACAGAGTACAACAGTATATATGCAATAAAAAACACAGATGAACCTTGAAACACTGAACTTTCCATTTTTGTTCTTGGAAAGAATGAATGTGAGTGGCAGAATATCCCACAAGGGTCCAGAAGCCTGGGGTCTGGGAAGAATTTCTGCTCTGCTTAAGGGTTCCAATGAGGTTATCCACTTAGCACCGTCAAGATGTCAGATGCTCCAGCTGTAAAATGGAGAGAAGCAACCTGATTCTGCATAGGCTCATTTTAAGAATTTGAATTGTTCTTTCAAAGTGCTTTAGTAATGCCTAAAAACAGTCAGTGAGTAATTTAGGGGGTTGAGGGCCTTTGAAAAGATAAATCCTGAAGTGTGGAATTTATCAAGAGAAAGTCTACTCTTTTAAAATTTTTATGACTCCCCTTCCTATGCTACCTCTCTGCTACTCCCTGCTGGATGTTACAGCATCATTGACTATATTCTCCATGGTGTACTGCCATCCCCATGACCAACTTATATTATGATTGAGAATTTTTGTGCCTCTTTATCCCCCTCACTCTCCCCACCCACCTTCTCCTGTCTTTGAACCTGTTTGGGATTTGCCCCTCGCCTGTGATTAGGTACCCCTTGTGCCCAATACTTAGCCTGGTGTCTGGCGAATAGTTGGTGCTTAATAAATTCAGCTGAATGAATAAAAAATGATGAGTGCACAGATAAAGCAAGCATTCTTCTCCTGGAATTCAGTGAAGCAGGTGCACCTCCTGAATGTCACTCTCCTAAAACTCCAGATGCCCCATCTGGAATGACTCTCCAAACTTCAACGTCAGTGCTTCTCTTACTCTATATTTTGTGCCTCATGGGTGTAGAGAGCTATGTCTCATTCACCTTCATATTTCCTATAGCCCCTGGAAGAGTGATCTGCACAGAGATGTACTCAATAGCACTCATTATTTTGAATTACTTAGAAAATCTAGAAAGTAAAATAAAACCCTACATTATCTTCCCTTTCAGACCTAGATAAAATATCTCTGAGGAGTTTTCTGAGGCACTCTCAGGCAGATCCATCTCTGTGTTGTATTCTGATAGCACTTTTTACGCTCCTTTCCTATAGCAACCAAGCAAGGATGTGGGACTTAATGTTCCTCTGAGGTATTGGGAGGTCCTTTAAGAGAGATACCTCAATAGATAATTACTGATTGAATAAATAAATGGGTGAATTGTGCTAATTCTAATTTTCTTTAAGGAAGACAGGATAGGCTCTACCAACAATAAAAGAATTTGATAATGAAATAAATTTATTTCATTTACAAAATCACAATTTTAAAATGTGTTTTAGTAATCGTATTTTCATAAAGGTGATTTTTGTTTTCTTTTACTTTTATCACAATGGTGTATACATGTAGTTGAAAGAGCTAATAGTTACCCGTGTTACAAGGAAGAGTAATTATTTTGACCTTACCCCAGATTTCTCCTCCCAGAGGCACACTTTTAGCTGATTCTTAAATTGAACTCCATATCTCCAAATCCCATGAATTTCTTGCTTTTTCTGCCTTTTAGCATAGGTATCATCTCTCTCTCTCTATAGAAGATGAACAATTATCCCTCTTGCATCTTCCTACTCTCACCGCACATGTATAGTTCACATTGCTTCATCCCCCCAACATTGTTGTGTCATCGCTATTTGGTGTTGATATTATCATGACAACATAAGTGAAATACTGAAAGTACAACTGAGCCATATACTAAGTAATTCTTTTTTTACTTTTATTTTATTTGTATGTGAGGAATATTTTTATTTTTTAACTTAACATTTTTTAAAGTTTTTTTTATGGAGGTACGGACAATGAAATGCACAAATTTTAGAGTAAGCTTGATGAATTTTGACATGTGTATACACTCATGTAACCAACACCCAGATCAAGATATCAGACATTCTCACTAATTTCCATCCCCCTCACCTATTCACCTATCCCCCCACCTCTCTTTTCATCCTTCTGCATATTCCTCTACCTCTTTTCAGTATGGGGTCTCCTTTTTCCTGTCTTCCATTTCTTCCTTTTGCTTAGTTTATGACCTCGTATTTCTGGAGTGTATCCTCTGGTCATTTTTAGAGAAGGGATACAAGCAGAGTAAAATTTTTGAGACCTTGTTGGTCTGAAAATGTTTTTATTAGCCCTCTGATTTGATTTGTAGTTTGGCTAAGGATGGAGTTCTGGGTAGATTGACACACTTTTCCTTCAGAGGTTTGAAGGAATTGTTCCATTATAATTTTTCTTTGTGCCCCACAGAATGCATTTTATTTCTCAGCTTTATTGATGTATAATTGACAAATAAAATTGTAATAAATTATACAATGTAATGATTTGATATGTGTATACATGGCAAAAGGATTCCCACTAGTGAGTTAACATCTTTACTTCTTTTTATGACAACACTTAAATTCTATACTTTGAGCAAATTTCAATTATAAAATACAGTATTATCTGGGAAAGACAAATACTGCATGATCTCATATACATGTGAAATCTGAAACAACTGAACTCATAGATACAGAGAATAGATTGGTGATGTCAGAGGTGGTAAGGGAGGGTGGGCAACATGGGTGAAGATGGTTAAAAGGAATAAATTTTCAGTTATAAAATTAATATGTTTTGGAGATGTAATGTACAGTGTGTTAACTATAGTTAACAATACTGTATTGTATATTTGAAATTTGCTAAGAGTAAATTTTCAAAGTGTTTATCCCAAGAAAAATACTCAACTATGTGAGGTGATGAATGTTAACTAAAATTATTGCAGTAATCATTTCATAATATATATATATATCAAATCATTATGTTGCACACCTTAAATTAATACGTGTTATATGCCAATTATATCTCAATAAATTTGGGGAAAAGAAGAATACAATATTACCAACTCTAGACATTATATTTGCACATCAGACCCTCAGACCTGAGTCCTCTTACCTCTGAACATCTGCACTCTTACTAGCCTCTCCCCACTCCCCACATGCTGGAGCCCCTGGCAACCACCAATCTACTCTGAGGGTTTTTTTGTTTTTTTAAGATTCCACATATCAGTGATACCATGCAGTATTGGTCCTTCTCTGTGTGGTTTATTTCACTTAGCATAGTGTCCTCCAGGTTAATCCATGTTGTTGCAGATGACAGGATTTCTTTCTTTTATAAAGCAGAACAATATTCCATTGACACACACACACACACACATATATATATATATATACATACCATATTGTCTTTATCCATTAATCTGCTGATGGACACTTAGGTTGTTTCCATACCTTGGCTATTCTGAATAATGCTGCAGTGAACATGGGAGCACAAATATCTCTTCAAGACAGTGATTTTATTTCTTGGATACATACTTGGAGTGGCATTGTTGGTTCATACAATAGTTCCATGTTCAATTTTTTGAGGAACCTCCATTTTGTTTTCCTTAGTGACTGTGCCAATGTACATGCCCACTACTAATTTACAGGAGTTCCTTTTTTCCACATCCTTCCTATGATTTGTTATCACTTGTCTTTTTTAAAAATTTTTATTAAGGTACCATTGATATACACACCCATGAAGGTCTCACACGTATAAACAATGTGGTCACCACATTCACCCACACCATTGTGTCCTCCCCATACCCCAGTGTAGTCACTGCCCATCAGTGTAGTAAGATGCCACAGAGTCACACTATTTGCCTTCTCCATGCTACACTGTCTTTCCCTTGGTTAAATTTATTCCTAAGTATTTATTGTTTATGATGCCATTTAAAATAAGATTGTTGTCTTAATTTCTCTTTCCATAGTTCCTTTTTAGTGTATAAAAATGCAGTTTTTGTATATTGAATTTTGTATCCTGCAACTTTACTGAATTCATTTATTAGCTCCTACAGTTGTGATATTGTGATTTATAATAAAAATGTATACTTGTTCTTTGTCCCCATTCCTGGCACAGAGCTACTAAAACCCTTGGAATTTCCAGAGTGATGAGAGTGGCAAATGTGTCTTGATATTTCTAACAAATTCCTTTCAACCAAACCTGAGTTTATGTTAATGAGGTGACTTTTTAAAAGCACTTAAGGATAGGAGCCAGTTGTCGGAGGAACCAACCATATAATCAGAAGGTTTAGAACTTCAGTCACCCGCAACTCCCACCCAATCTCCAGGTAGGGGAGAGGGGCTGCAAAGTTGAAGCAAGTGCCAATGGCTGACGATTTAATCAATCATGTCTACATAAGGAAGCCTCCATAAAAACTCAAAATGACAGGGTTCAGAGGCTTATGTATTGGTGAATATATAGAGATTTTGGGAGAGTGGTGTGCTCAGAGCCCCACATCACTTCCCAGTTACCTTGCTCTATGCATATCTTCCATCTGACTATTCCTTATTCAAATCCCTTTATACTAAGCTAGTAATCTAGTAAGAAAAATTATTATCTGAGGTCTGTGAGCTGCTCTAGTAGATTAATTGAACCCAAGGAGGGGGTTGTTGAAATCTCTCACCTATAGCCAGTCAGTCAGAAGCATAGGTGATAACCTGGACTTTGTACTGGTGTCTGAAGTGGGGTGGGGATGTGCCTTGTAGGACAGATTATAAACTGTGGGATCTGATGCTGTCTTCAGATAGTGTCAAAACTGAATTGATTGCTTGGTGATATGGAAAAAAAAACAAACCACACACACACATTGAAATTTGTGTCAGAATCCTAGCTTTTGTGGAGTCTTTAAGCTTTTCTATGTATAAAATCATGTCATCTGCAAATACAGACAATTCTGCTTCTTTCTTTCTGATTTGGGTTCCTTTTATTTCTTTTTATTGCCTAACTGCTCTGGCTAGGACTTTCAGTAGTCATATGTTTAATAAAAATGACAAGAGTGGGCATCTTTTCTTATTCTTGATCTTAGAGGAAAAGGTTTCAGCTTTTCATCATTGAATATAACGTTAGCTATGGGCTTGCCATATATGGCTTTTATTATATACATTCTCTCTGTACCTAGTTTGTTGAAAGTTTAACCATGAATGAATGTGAATGTCAAATGCTTTTCCTACATCTATTGAGATGATCATACAATTTTTATCCCTTATTTTGTTAATGTGGTATATCACATTTATTGATTTGCAAATGTTGAAAACATCCTTCCATCTAAAATAAATCCCCTTTGATCATGTTGCATTATCCTTTTAAATGTATTGTTGTACAAGCGATTTTCCCACCACCATTACATTAGAGTATTCTAAATTTAGCCTTTATATTGACCTTTAAATGTAATGTTGAATTTAGTTTGCCAATATTTTGTTGAGGATTTTTTCATCTATGTCCATCAGGGATAAAGCCTATGATTTTTTTTTTTGTAGTGTCCTTATCTGGTTTTGATATCAAACCACATTTCATTAAGAATCCAATACAGTTCTATGACAAAAATGATTGCACAAATATGTATGGATCAGGAAAAGATTGAGGTAGTTGTGATCAAAATAAACTTGCAAAGTTAAGAATTCTAATGTTGGAAGAGAAAGCTTAATAGTTAGAATGTGTAAAAAATATTTTTATCTTAACACCACCAGTTCACATTTACTCAGTATTTATTATTTACCATGTATTCTTTTAAGCATTTCACATTTATTAACTTATTTAACACTTAAAAATCTCTATGAGGTGAGTGCTATTCCCCTTTCATAGACAAATGAACTGAGGCACAGGTTATTAAAGTAACTTGCCTAAAAGTTCACAAGAGTTCTATTAAGTTCTATTAAGTTACAGAGCAGAGGTTAGAAATGTGCCAAAAATGGAAAAGAAAAAACAAGGATACTGATGAGCACTCGTATTTCTACTGCAAAACACCAACTTTTATGCTGAGGATTTCTTTGTTTTATATCTTTAAAAATTTTATTTTATCTTTTCAGCTGTATTGAAATGTAACATTGAATAAGCTTAAGGTATACAGTGTGATTATTTGATATATGTACATATTGTGAAACGATTACCACAATAAAGTTAATTAACACATCCGTCACCTCACAGTTATCAGTTTTGTGTGTGTGACATGAACTTTTAAGATTTAGCTTCTTAGCATCTTCAGAGTATACAATGAATTGCAGTTAGGTGTAGTCCCCGTGCTGGGCAGTAGATGCTGAGGTGTTTAATACATTATTTCATTTAATTCTGATAACTATGCATGGAATAAATACTATTATAATGCCTTTGTATAAATCAGGAAAGTAAGGCTTAGAGTGGTTGGCTTCACCATTTCTCATCCCTTCAAAGTGATACATCCAGACTTTGGTTTTATTTCATCCTTCATGTTTCAGTGGACAGAATTACACTTGCCCTAAACCAGTCACTATCAAGAGGAGTGTAACTCCCATGATTGGTTTGGACTAATGAGGATTTACTCATGAGTCACGTGAAACAGAGGCAGACACTTGAACAAAACAAGGAATAGATGAACAAAGAGAAAGACAACATCATGTTGGTAGATGACAACAATACCATTGACCACAATATAAATAAGGATTCCTGAAAGAGAAGAGATCTTTTGTTAGAGCAATCCTATTAACAGCTTATAATTAAAATTATAGCTAAACGCTTTCAGAAGCTAAAGACCACCAGACATGTGCCTCCTGGCAAAATATATAACCATACCTAAGAAGTGTTGCTTCAAAATAATCAAATAGGGAGTGTGAGATAAATGTGATCTTCTAGTTGTTTATTATTTAACCTAATGATAGGTACATGAGTGTTCATTATACTAGTCTGTCTTCTTTTGTATATATTTGAAATTTATATAATAAAATGTTTTAAACTGTATAACTAAACCCTTATGAATTTTTAATACTTGTTTTCAAAATGAAAAGAACAATTTTCAAAAGTATATATGATTATTTTTTATTAAAAACAATCACCCCCAAATCTCCATATATATGCCCATATAGGATAAATGCACTGAGCAAAATGAAAAGATATATCCAAGTGTGTTACATTGAGGTGAGGTGATGGTAGGTGGGTGATGTAGGGATTGGGGGATTGTATGGAAGGTTATTATTTTTGCATTTCTATATATTTATATTCTTTTAATTCTTTACAGCAATCATATAATACTGTTATCCTCTAAAAATATTAATAAACAGCTTTTTAATGATAAAAAGAATACATGTATAACGAGTATAACTTATTTTTTATTTTTTAAATTAAAAGGTATGTATTTATTGAATTATTCATTGCACTGTTTGAATTAAAAATCCCTAAAATTTCTTTTGAAGGTGATTTTCCAGAACAATGAAATATTAGTAATCTGAGTTTAGAGAATGAAATAAAAAGGCACAACTACATAAATATATAAGCTTGTGTATTTATATTGTAGATCATGTATGTTTATGAAGCTATGCCACAGAAGAAGGAAACAGAGAAAAGTACATAAAACAAAAAGTTCTAAGTAACAATCAATGATTAGTTTAGCAATAGAATCTCTGAATCTGAAATTTGTCATTTTGAAAAGTCACTTTAATGAGTACACACTGACCATTTTCATTTTCTCTAGTTTATCCACTTGATTGATGGAACTCTGATTAGAAAAATTTCCCTTTTCCTTCATTTTCTTTTATCACCAAACACTTTGAAAAATGGTAAGAGAGCAGTGTGTCCTGAAGCAGGGGGCTCTCCCATAATCCTGAAATTATTCCTATGTCATTTGGGTTTAAAAAAACTGCTCCTTACAAAGGAACAATAGAAGGACCTAAATTTCTGCCTCAGCACTAAATGCTTCTCAGTGCTGCGGAAACATTTCATTTTCTAGCGATTTCAGGGTCTGTATAGTCCCTGCTGTTACAGTCTTTATTAAAGTAAAAAGAAAGGAAAAAAAGAATGGAATAAAGAGAAGGAAGAAAAGAAGAAACCCTACATGACAAGAACATTGAACCCCAAGGGTGGTTCATTTCAGTTTTGAAGTCTTTCTGCACTACTCCAGGGACACTATGTCAATGTCTTAATAAAGGAAGTAAAGCAGTTTATACGCCTCAGAGCACGTGTGCTCAAACCAGAAAATTGGCGTGAAGAGAAGGACAGCCCTGCCCAGGACCAGCGGCAGCCATGAGTAAGGGCCTTTCCTGGCAAGGACCAGATGATACAATTTGCAGAGGGCAGGCTTCATGTTGTCACTTTTAGGGCTGGAAGGAAAACATCTTTGGAGAAACATTTGTTTTATGCCCTTCCCCCCAAATCTTGAAATCATCTCATACATATGTTGGAAATTAATTCTACCCAAATTCAATTAAATTCTATTTTTATAATGTTGAAATAACCTTGCACTGCAAATCGAAAAGACATTCTGTAACCTACAGTAATTTTGCTGTCATGAGAACTGCTGTATCAAGCATTGTATTTCAATTTTGAATATCATGAATTATTCCTGTATATAAATTAATAAATTATACAATATGATGTATTAACGACTGAGTCCATTTGCATTTTGATCAACAAAAGCAAATGGAAAACCGAGCCATTAATTTGTTTGAGTTTTAAAATATTCTACAAGTAACAGTTAATGATACAGAATTTTTCTTATCCGATGTTTTGCTTTGTATTACTTAGGCTTTGACAGTCTTAGTCATGGCTTGTCAAAACAATACAAAAGAGTGAAAATAAAATGGAAAGATTTATCAAAATATTTTAAAGTACAAATTTCCTATAATGATTTTTTTCTCTGTTTTCTCTTTTATTACAAAATCTGCCTGAATGAAAGGGCCCAGAAGTTTTGGGATAGCTCACTTAGGTTCAAACTTTTATGTGGATTTCCTTTAGTGGGTCATAATTATAGGGCTCACTAATGAATAACAGTCTCTTACATACCATAACCTTGGATTGACAATCCCTGAATCCATCACCATGCCCAGAAGAATGTATATTCACATTGGTCACAGCTGGGACATGTGCTTCTCCCTGGAGCTGGGACATAGGCACAGTTCCTTCTGAACCAGGAAGACTAGGACAGAAGAGAAAAATATTTATAATATGTAATATAAAAGGCTGCATCATTGAATTTGATGATCAGTGTCTATTATCATTGGTTAAGATTACTGGTGTGAAAAAAAAAGAGAGAGAGAGAGTGAGTGGACTAGAATTCAGAAGATTAGGCTTTATTTATTAGCTTTAGGCAATTAGCCTTTATTTTATTAGTCTTTAGGTAAAAAACTGTATAAATTATATTCATAATTTTTAATTATAATTATGTATTATATTATGTATTATAATTATGGTAATTTATGACTTAAAAAACTTATGAATTAATTGTTTATGAGTTAAGTTTTCTAATCTGTGAAATAGGCCTTATCTCTGATTCATTGTTTTAGCTGCAACCTACATGGTGATAAATCCCCAAACTTAATCTCTAGATTAGATTGCCCTCTAATCTAGAATATTCTAGAATATTTTCTCTGGAGGACATTCTACAGATTTCTGTATCTCCAAATCCACCTTTCCCCTTCCTGACACGGCAATGAGCCCCAGGAGGCCTATCTTGGTGGATACATAAACAGGCTCCCTTAGCCTCTAACTGTTAGTCGTGATGGTCCAGGAAAACCACTGGCAAGGGATTATGAGAGAGCAGAAAGAGAGGTAAGCATATTCATTCCTTGGTCCCTTCCACTCAGTCAGTGGGTTATAAATGGTTGTGTTCCTGTCCTAATGGCCACAGTTCTTGCTATAACTACAGCTAAAGATCTCATTGGGTTGGTAACTCTTTCCTCTGATTATTCCTTCAAGCCTGGGAATGGTAGAGCCTTGACTCATCCGCTGTATTTGAGGACCTCTACCACTTACTAATTTCTTCTAAAGCTACTCACAATTTTGCAGTTAGTTTATAGTCTATTCAAACTTTTTTTTCATGGTCTTGTTTTTCAATTGAGGTATGGTTGATATACAGTCTTATATTGGTTTTAAATATACAACACAGTAGTTCAACCATTACTCCTATTATTAAATCCTCATCCCCACTAGTGCAATTACTATCTGTCAACACAGAAAGATGTTACGGAATCACTGACTATATTCTCCATGCTCTATTATGATTCCTTTGACCAACTTACATGATGATTGAGAATTTTTGTGCCCCTTTATCCCCCTCCCCCTTCTCCCAACTCCAACTCCTCCCCCATGGTAAATACTAGTCACTTCTCAGTGTATATGAGTCTACTGCTGTTTTGTTCACTTTGTTTTGTTTTGTTTTTAGATTCCACAAATAAGTGAAATTATATGGTATTTGTCTTTTCCACCTGGCTTATTTTACTTACTATAATGCCCTTTAGATCCATCCATGTTGTTGCAAATGGCAGGATTTCCTTTCTTTTATGGCTGAATAATACTCCATTCTGTATATGTACCACATCTTTACCCATTCTCTATTGATAGATGCTTTGGTTGCTTTCATATCTTGGTTATTGTAAATAATGTGGTGATAAACATAGGGGTGCATATATCTTTGTGAATCAGGGGTTTTATTTTCCTTGGGTACATTCCTAGAAGTGAAATTATTGGGTCAAATGGTATTTCTATTTTTAGTTTTTTTGAGGCACTTCCATACTGCTTTCCACAATGGCTGCACCAACTGACAGTCTCACCAACAGTGTAGGAGGGTACTTTTTTTTTTGACTGCACCATATATTCTGTACTGGGACCTTGACTGAAATATCTCTAGACAAATTTCCAAAAGCATCTGAGTTCAATATTTGGAAAATTGAGATTATCTCAATTCAACTCAAGAATAGTGTTTTTTCTTCATTAGATGCAACACTGTCTATCAATCATTCCAACTTAAAACCCTGATGACACCTTCAACTATTCATTCTTTACTTTCACACTCAATGGACTATTAAATATTTTCACTTTTCTCTCATAATTATTTAAAAAATATATGTGAGTGTATACATGTGTTACACTTCATCAGGCTGCACACTAAGATTTACATGTTTTATTGTATGTGCCTTAAAAATACAATAATGAAACAATGAACTCCACTTCACCATATCTAAGATCTAAATGGCTGCTCTATTACTTTAGTTTTGATAATCCTATCTTCTACATGTCACAAATCTGACCATATCCCTTCCTTCTTCTAAAACAAGTTCATGTTTCTAGTATTTTTGGTCAACTGCTAGATAACTCTGAGATTCTTTTAAATGCTCTCAAGACATTTCACGATATGGGTTATCCTTATCTCCTAGGACTATAAGCATATGTGCATTAGCATTAACATCCCATTTTCTCTCATGTTTCCATGCCTTAGCACACTCTCTTTCCTTTTCTATAATGTTCTTTTCCCTTCTCTACTTAAGATATGCTGACTCATTCTTTAAATCTTACTTTATATTTTACCTTCTCTGTGAAGAATATCGATGATCCATAGTCATTTGTTTTCTATGCCAAAAGTACATCATATTCATATTTTCAGAGCACTATGTCATCATAGTGTAGTATTAACTATTAATGCCTGTTCCCCAATTTGATTATGGACCCCCTGAAGGCAGTTGCTATATTTTATCTATTTTTGTAGTGTTGGCGTCTAATTATACAGCCGGTTAAATAATGGTCTCAACAAACAAAGGACATTTAAGAGAATGAACAGACAAGCAATAGACTAGGAGAAAATATTTGCAAAACACATATCTGATAAAGGACTGTTATCCAAAACATACAAACAACTCTTAAAACCCAACAATAAGAAAACAAACATCTCAATTAAAATACGGTCATAAAACTTGAATTACACAACTCACCAAAGAAGATACAGACATAACAAGTAAGTATATGAAAAGGTGCTTAACATCATAGCTCATTAAGGAATTGCAAATGAAAATAATGAAATACCACTACACACCTAACAGAATGGCTAACATACCAAAAAAAATTATAATGCCAAATGCTACTGCGGATGTGGAGCAACAGGAACTCTTACTCTTGATGTTCAGAATGCAAAATGGTACAGGCACTGTGGAAGGCAGTTTGGCAGTTTCTTAGAAAGTTTAACATAGTCTTACAATTTGACCTAGCAGTTATGCTTTTAGATGTTTACTCAGATCACTAAAGCTGACACACAAATATTTATGGCACTTTATTCATAATCACCAAAAATCACAAATAGCCAAGATGTCCTTCAGTAAGTGAAAGAATAAATGAACTGTGGTACATCCAGATTATGCAATACTATTCTGTCCTAAAAGGAAATGAGCTAAGCTCCAAAAAGACATGGAGGAAGCTTAACAGTATATTACTAAGTGAAAAAAGCAAGTTTCACATGGGAAAGGAAAAACTATGGAGAAAGTAATAAGAATGGCAATTTTCAGGGTTTGGTGGAGAGGGAGGGATGAAAAGGCAGCACGCAGAGGATTTTTAGGTTGATGAAACTATTCTATATGATACTGTAGTGGTGGCTACATGATGCTATGGTCTGAATGTTTGTGCCCCACTCAAAATTCAAATGTTGAAGTCCTAACCCCCCTAATGTGATGCATTTGGAGATAAGGCTTATAAGGAAATAAATAAGGTAAAATGAGGTCCTAAGGGTGGGCCCTGTTCTGATAGGATCAGTGTTCTTATAAGAAGAGACACCACCATGAGAGGACAGTGAGGGGTGGCTATCTGCAACCCAGAAGAGAACATCACCAGAAACTGACCATGGCACCCTGATCTTGGGCTTTCAGCCTCCAGACTGGGAGAAAATAAATTTTTTTGTTTAATCCACTCAGTCTATGGTATTTTGTTACGGCAGCCTGAGCTGACTGAGACAGAAACCATTATGCATTTGTCAAAACCCACGGAACTGAACAACACATAGCGTGAGACAATGTAAGTTATGGACTTCAGTTAATTATAATGTCTTGATATTGATTCCTCAGTCATAACAAATATACCATATTAATATAGAATGTCAGTAATAGGGGACAGAGTATGTGGAAGAGCAGGGTATGTGAACTCTGTACTTTCTGTAAACCTAAACTGCTCTTAAAAATAGCCTATTAATAAAATAAGTTAAAAAAAATAGAGAAAATTAGTGAAAGAAAGAATACCTTCCCTGTTTTCCTCACCTCCTAGACTTACTGTGAATCTAAACTGAGATCATGTACTTTGTACAAGATGAAGTGCTATTTCAGACAATCTTCAAGTGCTATTTAAGTAGCTGAATTGCTAAAATCAAATCAATATCAATGAGAATACTTAACACAAAACCAGCTCTTGGCAGATTCTGAATAGTATCTGATCAGAGCACAAAAATGATAAAGAGGAGAATGCAATGGCAGGAATAAAAATAAATGAATTTGAATGAAGATGTAACATATAACCTATATAAAAATAATCTTTCAAAAACAATTAAAGAAGCCTAGATATGAAGACTGTTTTAAAGAGGTAATAATATATTTGATGGAAATGTTATCATTGAATAAAGGTAATAAGAACTAGTAGGCTAAACTATAGATTATCTTATTAAGTGAAAAACTATTATTTTTAGTAGAATAAGAAGTTCTGACTGCATAATAGACAAAACTGTGTGAGCTATCCAAAATTCATTAATTTTTAGATATTTGTCTGAGTCATATGGTAAAAAGTGCATGAGGTCTTCTGATTTCAGTAGACAATAAATTGTCAGCTTGTATGGTCTGCATGGCAACACTCCATCCAGTGGCAAGAACAGGTCTTAAAGACAAATTCCTTCTAAGAACAGTGGCTCACAGTGCCAGGCACATACTCCTTTGTCATCTTTCAGTCTATAGGCAGGCCCCACAGGGAGTTCCCTAGGGCAGGTGACAAGTCGTGCATGGCGTTCCAGCATGAGATAGAACTAGACTGCTGCAGCATTAGAGTGCCCATCCTGGCTCTGAGGTATATTGGGCAAGCAAAAGCCTCTAAATAAAGATACTGAAAGCGTCATCTGCTTCTCCACTTGCCTAGAAGCTTCTGCTTTTGGTTTGAAGCTCCACTGTTTCCCGGGTAGTGATTATTCATTTGGGCAGATGGTCAGGGACTTGGGGAGAACACAATCAGAAAATTGGTGAAAAGAATGTTTGAAGAAAAGGTATGTACATAGGCTCCTTAGGGTGGGTGCATTTTTGTGTTCCAAATGAGTATTCATTGTAAGGGTTCCTCGTAGAAGAGGTTCTCAGTAATCTGGTGCAAAAAATGACCTGCTCTGTGGGTGTAGTCTCTTTTCCAGCTACCTTACAGCTCATGAACAGGGTGGTTGTGGTGGTGGGGAGAGGGCCTCAAGAATTTGAAGTCTCCCTCATGAAGACTGATCAACCTACTACTATTAATGCATAATCTGTCAGTCACAAATATCAAAGATGAGCCCTGAGTAGGGTATCATATTCTGGCATGACATGGATTATATTAGATGCATTCTCTTTGGAGGAATTGTATTCAGTAGAAGAAATGCATATTTTAGACATGCACCTGTTTTCCCTGCTTGCTGTACTTTTGACTTTAAAATCATTGCTTATCTTAATTTCTTGGTGAATAAGACAGCAAATGAGCAAGGCACTTTGTGAATCACTTGACACTGATTGTGAACAAGGAATATATTTTACAGACAAAGAACATGGAATGAGTAATGGAGAAAGAATTTTATAAAATTATAAAATATGAGATATGTCTTCATGACTAGGGAATGAAGGTACAGTGTCATATTTTCTTCCTCGGTTTGATGAACGTGTGTGCATGTGTGCGTGTGTGTGTGTGTGTGTGTGTGTGTGTGTGTGTATTTCCCTCTATCACTTCCCTTTTTACTTTATACAGGATGAATGTGAATTGGTTTACTTGGTAATTATGGTTTCTAGGATCTCAAGATGGAATATGATAATAAGAATAGAATGGAAATGAGTGGAGATTTAAAAAAAATTTTTTAAATGATCATCTTCAAACTTTTTAAATGTTCTTTAAAGAACAACTTGCTCATCCATAAAGCTGTAAAGGATAAAAGAATTCTGTCATAGAAACAAAATGTAAATAGTCCATATACCTTCTCTAGATTCGTTCTGTGTACTACTGTGCAACTAGACACTTTGCTCCTATGATTTTTTTCATTTTAAAGTTAACTTCAAGTCCAAGCTTGTTAATAGACAATGAATACTTGCAAAATTATCCTTTTATTGAATTGGAATATGAACCATAGTTCACAATGAAACTGTGCCTTTAGCTCTGGTTTAAAATTTATGTTGCTTTTTTTTTTTTAATAGTTTCTTTCTGAAGTATGTATGGCGCAAGGGCCTGACTGACGGTGTTGCTGTTCGCCACCACTGAGGGAAGTTGAAGAACAATGGTCCTCATAATTTCTAACCATTTAAGACACAGATTTTGTTGGTTTTTACCACCTGACTCAATGCTTAGGTCTACAGGACTGCCAGAGAGTTCTGGGTACACATCTGAGGCACAAACAGGGTATTTGTAGGGAGCTCTTTGCTCATCTTTTTCTTGTCACTTGCTGATTTTGGAAAATCTCCATACTTTGTATTTTGCCTCAAGACAGTTACTCTCATTTTATAGATGTTAACTTGGTGATTAGAAATTGTATATATGACGTGTCTGACAAATTGATGATAAATATGTTTATTAATTGTGAATAGAAAATTCATACAAATAATGAAATTAAAGATCTCAAGTTTGGGCTCTGGCTGGTTCCCCTCCTGACTTTGGGGTGGTGGAAGCCCAGGCAAAAACAGGCCTCATTTTCATTGATGTTAAGAGGGAGGAAGAGAAAATCTTTCCTTTTCAGAGCTTATAAATCCTTTTAGTTACTTTAATTGAGCTACAATGATATGCCCATGCTTAACCCAATAATAGGTAGTAGGGCAATTATGGGTGCACTGGCTCCTTAGATTTATGAGGGGCTACCCTGGAATCTGAGAATGGGATTGACTTGACTTTGTTTTTTATCAATAGGAGAAAAGGGGAATAAAGAACAAAATTGGGAATGAGGCAGAAACAGAAGGTTAGAAATCAGCAGTTTTACTATGTGGCAAGCACATAGTAGGTGCTTAGCAAACAATTATACTTTCTCCACTGTTTACCCAATCTTTATTATTCACCAAAGGTGCTTCTAATGGTCTAGACTTTTTTGAAACTATTTTTGATCAATATTTATGACCATAATTTATATTAAAATGTATTATGTGGTTTCTGAAAGCAATTCATAGTTTATGCCTTTAGAAAATAATAAACACCTAATAATTTACAAAGCAAGACCTGTAAAACTATTTGAAACTATACCACTTGAATACATGTGTTGTTTCCTAATAAGATTACACTGATGTGAGTGGATTCCATTTTTCTATGTGAAATGCATTCAATATCATTCATATTATTGTATTGTCATTTCTCTATGTTCATATTCTAACTAAAAGCAATTTTAATTTTAGTTAGTTTAAAATTTTCAGAGTAAATGTGATGTAGGAATGAAAAAGTAATAGTATTTTGAATAGATTAATATTTCAAATAAGTCCCTATTTGTGTGACAAACTCATTTTATAAGATTTACATCATATTTTTGCAGATGAAGACATTGTGTGAGTTTGACAGAAGGTCTGGCAAATTACTAAAACCTCAATAGCAATAAAGAGGTGTTTCTTAGTTCCAGTTTAGGACATAAGCCTTCACATCATTCTGAAATGAAAATTGACAAGGAAAAGAAAAGAGAAATATGTCTTATTTTATTACGTTGCTTCTTCTAATGTATGTCAATGAAATAGTCTTCCTAGTCTCATTTTTACTGGATTTCAGGAAGTCACATTGATTTGGCAATATTTGATCTCATCATGTATACATATTTTAAATATCAGCCCTTTTAATGACTTATCCATTTGGCAGGCTATAAAATCCCACAGTTTTGTGTGTGTTTGTTGTCAAAATTAAGTCTGTGAAATAAGAATTGTTTTCCAATTAGTATGTGTGCATTAAGAACACTTCTGACCTGTGTTCATGAAATAATTCTGTTCACTCTGAAGGTAAAAGAATGGAAAAGTTGAAAAATATCAAATAATAACAGTTCACACTAATTTACCCACAAGTGGAGGTTTTGTATATAAACACAAGCAGCTACTAAAACAGCAGTTTTGAGACACACATGCACTGGGAGCGCTTTGTTGCTGGCTCACATCAGTGGAAACCCTGGATCAGGAAAGTAATGAAACGCAATGAAATCGCAGTGCTGCTCCCCAACCAGTACATCCGTATTACTGAACTTCAAAGCTCATTAAAGATGGAGTATTTGATCACTCCATCTCTTATTTAGTAGGGATGTAATTCCCAACCAGAAACTGAGGAAAAGGGATTAAGTGATTTGTACAGACCTCAGGGAGCTAAGCTAAATCCCCGTGGTTTTGTTGTAGGAAATTATTTTGTTTGCATACTTCCATCTAAAATAATTAAGGACTTAGTTAAAATTGTATACATTTTGAAATACATAAAACTATACACATTTGAAATACATAAATGCCAATCAAGGCTGACCTTGACCTTGTCAGCTTGAATACCTGGAGCATAAATCAATTCTATGGTTGTTCTAAGTTTTCAAAGATTTCCTGGATTCTTCTTCCCTTAAAAACCTAAGATGTTATTTTTATTTACTTAGGCGCATATGCAATTTACAGGGGAGACCTGTAAATGTAAGTTTCACTGATCGCCTAAGTGTGGGTGTATATGCATGTGTGTATTAACACTTTAACTGTAAAATATTAATACCAGATAAGACAAATCATGGTAAGAAAACAAGTAGTAATATGTGCCCAGAAGCTGTGTTTGTTCCTTGAACAATACATCTACTACATGTATTCAAACTACTTTGGAAATAATTAAAGCAGATTAAAACAATTTCCCAACGTTTTTGATTAATGAATTCCTTTTACTGTAATATATAACCTCACAGACCTGCTTTATGTAATTCCATAATCATTTCACCATTTTTAGTAAGTGATTTATAAAGAAACTAATCTAGGTAAAAAAAATTATATCATCACATTATTAAAATTATATTTATAAATTTACTTAATATTTAATAACATTCTAAAAGTAAATTTCAAAATTTCTCCATTTTCAAGTGATCCATGCAATTTAGTTTTATTTAAATACAAAAGAAAGAGTGATATAACAAACATAACATGACATCACTTAGAATTTAGTGATATTTAACACATATTTTTTTAAAAAGTAGACTGAAATATAATTGACATATTTCAGCATCCAAAATGACAAAAACTGCTCTTATGACATCTTTGAAATTTCTGCCATAAACTTTAATGGAGCGATTGATATTTTCATACATTAAAAAGTTTTCAATTATAGAAATTTGTACAAAATTTTAAAAATTAAAATCTTTTAAAGGTTGAAACATTTCTTAAAGTTAAATTTAACAAAAAGATTAATGTATGCAAATGTGGTATTTGTAAGCACCTATCCATAAATTATATATTGTACATATATATCATTTTTACTTACAATAAATGGAAGGTCAATTTAGATATTTTCATCACTATATTTACTCTTTAATCCTATTTCTGAAATACTGGAGACAATTTGATGTAAAGAATTTGATTAGGTGATTAACCTTTTACAGATATAATGAATAGTCTATTGGGGTAATTGTGCAGAAATTTTATTATTATATGTCTTCATTAATGTTCTATATTTGAACATGAGTTTCTTACAGTTCTTATATATCAATAGTCCACTACGGGTATAAATTGAACAATCTATGCTAGGAGTCAAAGTTAACTAAAATCTGCCTAATCATCAAAAGCTCCATGGTAGCTAATGGCACACAGTGGGCAGTCTATCTAAAGAGACTGAAAATAAAGAGGTTTTAAAGTTTTCCTTCATTAAATTTCTATGCATTCTCACTTAATATATACTGAGTACTTTAAATTGCTTCTCTTTAAGGGATAAATTATTTAAATATTTCAAATATTTCAGCCTTTAAGACTGTAAATCCCCTTGAGCTCTTTTCCAACTCCCAGTATTTCCCAAGTTTTCATTTAGGTATACATCTACATTTTGGGAAGGTAATTCAAAGCATTGCTCTTATCTTAGTTATCCAATACTTAGCTATTTAAAATAAAAATAAAATAAAATAAAGAAGATAAAAGAACATACCAAAAATGAAAATCAAAAGAAAAAATACAAGGAAAAGCTAAATAGCTGGATAGAAACAGGCAGCAGCACACTTGCCTCTCCTCTGTTCTTCACCCGCACCCGCCTCTCAGGGCCTTGAACACCAGGAGCCCCTCCCTCCAGCCTCTGGTCCTCTGACCAGGGTCCCCCTGGCTCTTGCCCTTCGGCCCCAAGTTCAAGTCGGTGCTCCTTCAGCTCTCAGCCCATGGCATCGGGGAACCTCCCCTTTACGCTTGGCCCAGGCTAGGATGCATCAGCCCTGCTTGATGTCACATACCGTGGGCTCTTGCCCCATGCCACTCACCAGCATTGGTCATTATAAATCTTATTTGTGGGCTTATTTAATGAGTGCCCATCTCTAGCCCCATATTGTAAGTTCTGAGAAAGAAACTACCTGTTCATGCTAAAACTATATTCTTGAAACTCAGCGTGGTCTCTGACATAAAATAGATGCTCAGATAAATACACAGTGAAGGAGGAAGAAAGAGGAAAAAAAGAAAAGAAGGAAGGTAAGGAGAAAATAACCCCCAAAAAGGGAAAACAATAATAAGATATTAGAAGAGGGGATAACGACTAATGTTAAGTTAATTTATCTTATTTAGTGAACACTTACTTGATGTCTGTTATGTAGCAGTTTGAGTGGAAATAGGGATAGGGCAAGGATTGGCCCAGGTTTATGGGTGTATTGAGAATGAGTGAAGAATTGGGAGAATAAGCTAACTACATAGTAGCCCACTTGGCATTTCCCTCTGGATGTTGGATAGGTATCTCAGATCCAACACATCCGATGAATGTATGATCTCCCCCTACAACTTATTTTTTTTGTTTGTTTTGCTGTCACAGTAAATGTCACCACTTCATCTAACTGTAGACAACTCTTCGAGAAATTGACAATTAAGGCTGGGGAGGGATAAGACAGCATCTTAAAAGAGATATGGGTCCTAGGTAGGCCTTAGGGGGGCATTATTGTCATTTGGAAGTAGTGATCTTTTATCTGAAATTTTATACTAGGATTAAAAGATAAAACCAAGAGTATTAAATGCAGTATCAGGTTCTGAGTTTAGAATGTGGGGCCAGTGTTTAGTAGAAGTTGAACAGGCAAATTTGTTGGCTATTTGATACAATATTGATCTATTCATCTATCTACTCATTCAGGAACACTTTTTAATATCTCTGTTCAAAACACTCATTTAAAATATTTATCAGGGATACAGTAATAGATTAGAACCTGGTCAAAGTCTCAAGAAAATTATGAAGTAGGAGGAGAGATACGAAGTAAACACAAAATTTAATGTATTGAAATAAAAGTCCCATAAAAGGTGTATCAGAAAGTGATTTGGTAGTTTGGTCATTCATTTATTATTTAAGAAAAATAGAATGCCCGCTCTGAGCAAGGTATCTAGGGAGGATTCCCAGACCTCACTGCGGCTAAGTGAGGGTCCATCTGTTTCTGGAGACTTGGTATCTGTATGGTACCTATGATTCTACCTCAGGGTTCCACCTTCCCCTGGAGAAAGGCAATCTCTTTTCATGCACTCTGCCACTCCATAAAGCTGATGATCCAAACGACCTTTCTCTCTGTCCTGGCCTTCCCTTAGGCTGACTTTGGGGTTAGGGTGAGGTGGGGTTGTGATGTTTGATTTCAGTCAGGTGGATTTTTCCACTTCTTAGTAAAGGAGGTGGTGTAGGGGGCTTGTCTGGGCCCAATTGCGATGGTTCTCATTCAAATGTGGGTACTTTGCGCTGTGTATTTTCAATTGAGACTTTGATCATCACTAATTCTGGAGCAATAAGAAAAGTTCTACTCGATACACTTACCAAAAGTTTTGATCCTAGATTTTTTAAATAAGTTTTTATTTTCTAAATCAAGTATGTGTGTTATATTTTCATCAGGTAACTTTCTGTTGTTTCTAAGAAAAGTTTCACCTGGTGCGTTTATCTACTCGTGTTGCCAGCTGATTTATAATGTTATTAAGCTTCCTGATATTAAAATATTCTTACATTTCTCTGACTCTTCTAAACTTCAGTTGGATTAAACTTACATGTGTTTCCAGTGCAAAAGAGGTGGCATTTTGAAGGCAGGCATTCCTTCCATTGGAAAGAATTGCTTGCTACTGGCCACTGCCTGGAGAAAACAGCAAATTATGTGTAACCCTGGACACATTCAATGTAACTCCATTCTTTTCTCACACACCAATTTAGGAGACACGATAAAGAATTTGAGAGCTACTCATTTCTTGAAGTCAGCCTTCTAATACTTGAGTTTATTATCCAGGTTACAATTGTGCTTTCTTTGGTTTATATTTGCTTGATTTATGTTTGCCCAAGCATATACTTTTAATTTTCTATGATAACTTGTTTATCTTATTAAGGGAATGATTAAATTATTTAAATTGAACTTCATTTAGACTTTGTCTTTTAAATGATTTAAAATAATTATACAGATTAATATATTTGTTCTTACTTTTGCTGTCACATGGGAAATTACCCTTGGGCAGCAATACCTCCAAATATATTAGCCAGGCAAACTATCCTAACAATCATGGGACAGAAAAACTCACAGACCAAAGTAAAATGCTCAAATCATATTGTTTCTTAAATCATTTAAAAACATATAGGGAGAAGTGTAAGTGAGAGAAAGGACAGGCTAACACATTTAGGATAGAGTGCAAGCAGTGTGGAAAGGTCATACTGCCTGATTACTGGTCCCTTTTTGACTCCTATGTCCTCCCAGCTGCTGGTGTGATTACGAAGAAGCCCAGCAAATGGAAATTAACAAGGGTCAACACACTCACTTGCTACATCAGAGAAGCAGGTAAATATGCCTGATGTCTGCTGTGACTTTCCAGTTAGCCTACTGAACAGCGCTAGAACACACAAGAATGTACTTTTCTTCAGGTGTATTCAAACCAATTAACACACATGAAGGGGATAAAGAGATACAAATTTCAAATGATTTTTATCTGAATTTCGTGAGTGAAGCCCGTGTAAGGCCAGAGTGAGACCATGATGGGTGGTACCACTGGGCAGCCAGTTTGTAGGTGACATAGCTCTCAGCATAGAGATGACAAGAGCTATAATTTATTACTTAGTTTTCCATTCCTTTCTATCTGTAAGTATCATTTTTGTGTGTTCTAGCATATGATCCACTTACTTTGTGTATTTTTAACATGTCTTAGGGGTTATTAACTTATTCTATATTTAATCAATCTTGTGCATACTGTCTCTCCAGCTTCCTGCTTACTCATTATCTACAATTAATGCATCCTGTGAGTTTCATCTATATCTTATAAACTGCCTCCTTAATGACTGTGCTTAATCCTTCTTATGGGTTTCATTCATCCATTACTTTTGCTTGTTTTTTTCTGCAGCACAGTTGAACATTCTTAAGCAAAACAGCAAAAACACATTATATTGATACTTGACAATGATCTGAAAGATAAAGGATTTTAAGCCTATATTTCTTTAGCAGCCAAATTCAAGAATATACCTGTAATGTTTGGGAAATTATTTAGCTTGCTTCTATTTTGCTATTCTTCTTCCTAACTCTAGTAGTTTATCAGTGTTTAATTTATTAAAGACACTGGCAATTGTAGCTAAATAATTAACCTAATTTTATCTTGCATTCCTCTCAAAGTTTATTACTAGCATTTACATTTGATTTTGTTTCTGCAGATATAACATGTATTTAAACTTAGTGCTATACATGTTAACTGATTTTATTTAATTTTATTGAAATAGAGTTGAAATACAACATTATATTGATTTCAGATGTATAACAGTGATTTGACAATTAGATATACTACTAAATGCTCACCACATCATGCAGTTACCATCTGTCATCATACAAAGATTATAGTATTATTGACTATATTTCTATGCTATACTTCCATTCCTATGACTAATTTATCATTTGAAATTTGTATCTCTTTATTCCCTTCATGTGTGTTAACTGGTTTGAATACACCTGAAGAAAAGTACATCAACTCTTCTTGCCACCACTGGGTGTTGCTAACACCTGTTCATATGCCGTTAATTTAGACTAACAAACTAGTGAACAACTTTTTGGAAGTGAACCTATTCTTATGTAGGGGAGCTTCTGTATTTTCAGATAATATATTATCTTTTAGGAAAGTAAAAAAAAAGAAAAAGAAATTAAAGCTATTTGAACTATAAAATGATTTAATAATGTGACCTTTTCCAAAACAAATACACTGATATCTATTATTATAATCAGAAAAACAACAGGATAGAATTCAATTTACCAAAGTGTCAGATTTATAGCATATTGGAATAAACTTAATAAATGGATGATGAGATGCAAGTTTTCACTTATGCATAAAGAAAGCAGAAAGAATTCAGAGATATGGCAAGGTATCAGAAAGTATATATCACCCTGAAAAAAGCTATTTTGGCTACATAATTTAGCCAAAAATAAAGGTAGATGAAAGTTTGGAATTCAAGAATGAGGAAACCATGATGTTAAAGGATGGTGATGGACACGTGAACCCAACTGCATCTCAAAAAGAGGACATGGTCAGCCAGGATACACAGTAAAATCTGGCTCTGTAATGTTAGTAGTATGTGTTCTAAGATAAGAACTGCAAAGAAAACTTGGATTTAGCAGGTTTGTTGTTGGCATTGAAGTTGTTAATTGGTTTTACATGTATTATAGAAGAAAGCAAATGAATAAATAACACTGATTTATCAACAACCAAAGATCTGGGAAGATAACACAAATATGTCATGGAAAAAGGAAAAACCCTGGGGTGAAGGATTTGAATTGGAGATGTACCAACTTATTTTTAAAAATTCATTTCTCAGTTCAGTCCACTGAAATCACCTGAAGGAATGACACCCCAGAAGCAATGAGCACATCTAGCATCTATATCTTGGTCTCTAATACCATTCCCCAGTGAAAAGAAAAAGGGCTGATTCCAGGTGTGGGATGGGGAGGCACAAGGTGAACCTAGAAACTTTTGTGCTATAAAAGAAAGAAAATGCTCACAAAGTAATGGGAAACATATCAAAAGGACTCGTGAATTGGCTTAATGGGGTATTCCACTGACCAAATTTGGAATAATTCAAGTGAATAATTCAAAATGAATAATAGTAACAGGGGTTCATAACATATTCAGTAAGAAGTAACCCATGAATCTATTATGAGAGTCAAAAAAAGGTGAGAAGTCAGGGACAGAAACTCCTCTCTGCAGAAATATTCTAGTTAGTAAAATGTGGAATACAATTAGAAAATTACTATTTTAAAATCATCAGCATAATCATTGAGGCAAGGATTAGCAATTGATGCTAAAGTGACTTATTACTTATAAAGAAATAAATGTACCTTTGAATGGGTAGCTGACAGAAACTACATTAACCATGTGATCAAATTGAGCATCATCACTATCACTGCCTCCTGCAGTGATGCAGGAGAAAGCATTCAATATCACCCATGCTGTATTCTTATCAAAAATGTTTAATCTGAATCTAATCATGAAGAAATGAGCACATAAACCCAGACTGTAGGGCACTTTAGAAGACAATATCCTAGACCTTTCATAAGTGTAATGCTAATAAAGGCAAAATAGTCAGTGAAGGGAATCTGTTCAGCTTAGATTCTTCAGAGATACACACTGAATTTTTAGGGGTGAAGTATTATATCTGCACCTGCCTTTCAAATGGCTTAGCATCTACTATCTATCTGTCTATATCTATCTATCTATCTATCTATCTATCTATCTATCTATCTATCTATCTATCTATCTATATCTATCATCTATCTATCTATCAAGAGAATGAGCATATACACCATAATTGTTGAATCTAGATGAAAGGTACATTGATTTTTCATTGTCCTATTCTTTCAATTTTTCTTCAGGTTGAGAAATGGTCAAAATAAAATATTGAGGTGGAAGGGAAAGAAATATTCTTGGTTAGAAAGGAACAATGCTTACTTGGTAGTTTCTTAAAAAACTAGACTCTGAAATAATCCCTGTACTTAAATGTTGGCTTAAATTTAAATTTACTACCCATATGACTTTAGTCAAACTACTAAGGCAGTAAGTCCTTACTAAGTGAGTAACATAAGGCAAATCAAAGAGGACATATTTTGTTCTCTTATATCCCTGCCAGTGTTGACAAAATAGAAAATACCAAATAATTGCTGATTTATTGATCCTTAATATAATGATACAGGATTTTGGAGGTGAGGGCAAAATGGGTTGGACTACTTGGAAATTCTAGGCTTTGTTCACAGCCTTTCCCTTTATTATAGTGCCTAAGAGTAAATGACAATAAATATCAATGTCAAGATTTTCAGTTTCCATTTTAGTCATAAACTTATTTTCAGAATCTTTATTACTTAGAATGGGTAGTACAAAAACAAACAAACAAACAAGAAATAACAATTGTTGGTGAGAGTGTGGAGAAAAGGGAAACTTGCACACTGTTGGTGGGAATATAATATGACCCCACAATTCCACTTCTAGGAATTTACTCAAGGAAAACAACATCACTAATTCAAAAAGATATATGCACCCTTATGTTAATTGCCACGTTATTTACAATGGCCAAGATATGGAAGTAACCAAAGTGTCCATCAACAGAGAATGGATAAAGATGCAGTACATATACATGATGGGGTATTATTCAGCCATTAAAGAAAAGAAATCCTGCCATTTGCAACAATATGGATGGACCTAGAGGGTATTGCACTAAGAGAAATAAGCCAGGTGGAGAAAGACAAATACCATAGGATTTCACTTATTTGTGGAATCTAAAAAAAACCAAAACAAAACAGCAGTAGACTAATAGACACTGAGAAGTGACTGGTCGTTACCACGGGGAAGGAGTTGGATTTGGGGGGAAGGGGAGGGAGATAAGTGTCCACTGATAGATGAATGGATTAAAAAAATAGTATATGTCTATACACACACACATATATATGTATATGTTTATGTATATATATATATATATATACACAATGGAATATTGCTAAGCCATAAAAAATAATGAAAACTTGCCATTTGCAATAACATGGATGGACCTAGAGTGCATTATGCTAAGTGAAGTAAGTCAGAGAAAGACAAATACTGTATGATTTCACTTAGAAGTGAAATCTAAAAAGACCAAACAAACAAACAAAACAGAAATAGACTCATAAACACAGAGAACAGGCTGGTGGTTTCCACAAAGGAGGGGAGTCGGGGGGTTGGGTGAATAGGTGAAGGGGATAAAGAAAGAGAAAAGTCAATGAATTAGTCATGAAGATGGAAATGTAGTATAAGGTATATAGCCAATAATATTGCAATTTATTTGTGTGTTGACAGATAACTACACTTATTGAGGTAAGCATTTAGTAATGTATGTAATTGTTGAATTATATGTACATCTGAAACCAATATAATATTGAATATCAACTGTATTTCAATAAAACTATTTAAAGAAGAGAGAGTCACTAAATACCTATTGCATGCTAGGAACTGTGTTAGGAATGTTAAAAAAATATTACTTAGGATTTAACACAAATGTATTAGTTCTGTTTATTTTAGTTCTAAGTGACAGAAGGCTCTCTGAAGTAGCTCAGATAGGCAGAGAGATTTATTGAAGGGAACGGTTGAAGAGCTAAAAACCACAAGATGTGTAAAGACATGACTGGGTCTTAGGAACAACTGGAACCAGGGGTGTGAATGCTGAGGGTGTCTTTTATTATATCTCTCACCTTTTTATTTCTCTGCTGTTACTTTCATCACTTCTAATGGCTAATCATGCTTCTCTGCAGAACATGATCCTCATGATCACTAAAAACTATTGAGTTTCTCATTGTGTAGCCCACTAAAGACAGACCAACTCACTATTGGATTCAGCTCAAAAGGCCTGAGGAAGAAATCTGCTTGGCCATTTTGGGTCAGGTGCCCATTTTTGAACTAATTCACGGTGGTCCTGTGTTTGAGGTGGGTGCGTAGTGTCCTGTGAGATCATCACTGCTTTTCTTTGGACAGCACCTGGTTGGAAGTGGGGAGGGAGCAGTTCTAGGAGAAGTGGGATGCTGGCCAGACAGTGGTGCAGATGTCCACAACACCAGAATCTCAGCTTTTAAGTTTATTCTAGTGTTGATCACCAACAAATAAAGGATAAAATTCAAATTTGTATTAAACAAGGACCTTACTAATGCATCTTTTTTCAGAAAAATTAAAATCTTGGGTATCTAAAAAACTGATTGAATTTCCAGAGTAAATGTAAAAACCAAGGGCATCAAGCTAGCTAAAAAGTAAGCAAAATAAAGGAAGGGCTCAAAGAAACAATGGGAGTATGTTAAAAAAAAAAGACACAGGACTAGTTTGAATAGAGTTCCGGACAGCCCAGATAGGGACCAAAAAAAAAAAAAAAAGTAAGCAAAGTAATTATTCTGTTTTTCATAAATGGGGTATGGTGTGGGTGCTTCTAGGGTGGAGAGAGAAGGTAGTATAATATAATTATGCATCTGGGTTTGAGACTTTAGAGGAAAAATACACTGTGACATCATTATGACTAAGAAAACTGCAAGTCACATAATGAAGAGGTTAAGAGAGGTTAAACTGAAGAGTTACCACTTAACACTGTCTCTTTAAATACCAGCTAGCTAACTCAAACCCACAGCCACAATATTTGTTTTTGAACTGTACTTGACTCCTATAACTGAATCTCTTTAACTCCTATATACCTGGAATTTTACCAAAAACTTCTGGGCATTTTTCCCCCTATTATTAGCATTCTTAGCCAGTGAACACTTTTACAACAAACAAATGAAAATAGAATTTCCCTTTGAAGTTCTTCATACTTTAGAGTGTTTAGCATCCCACACCTCAGGCATCCTCTGGATGATAGCAAAAAGCAAAAATAATGTAACGCAAGGCATATAGTACTTTCAAAAAGTAGTTGAGGGTAATTGTTCAATTATGAGGGAGTGGAGTTGTGGGGAGCGGAAGTAGCCAAATTTGGTCCGGGGAGTAGATAATGCTGGATACCAGGTTCCATTGGCATGGTGTGCTGCTATTGGTCCAGCTGCAAAATCGCCTGCCAGGAACTTGGGTGCCCTTAGATGACTGTTTGTACTGCTTTAAACAACTCTGCACACAGTGAATAGATTCAATGTTATCTCCAGTTTGGTTCACAATGAGATAATAAGAGGGTGAAAGGGTAATAGAAAAGAACAAAAATGTCCAAAAGGCATGCTTTAGGAAGCCACTTTCATAGAATAATGAATGGTTTCAGATATAGGCAATGATTAACAGCTCTAGAGCAGAGGTCTTGATTGTGTAGCCAGTGTTTCTGCCTAAACGTGATACACTGCACTATAAAAGGAAGCTGCAAGAATTCAGAGCACTTAGAGATGTCCTAACCTTGGATCTAGAACCCTCTGAGATGTATAGCAAGAGTATATTCTTGTGGAAATTAGAATTTTAAAAACATTGTTTTGTTTGCTGAAAATGACCCAGAAAAAGAGAGCAAATATTATGATAAATAGAAGCTTAGTACTCCTGGCCTAGTGTCTTGCATGGTATTTGTAAAATGTACTATGTTTTTAATTAAGAAAAAAAAAACAAAAAAGTGCCTTTTGCAACTTTTTAATCACATTCAACCTTAGACTAATAGGTGTGTGAAAATACTTAAACATTTAAATCATGGTAGATACAGTATATGAATTAGATCCTCAAAATATATATATTTTATTCAATAATAGATGTTTTTACCACTTACATATAGTTCCTAGTGGAATTCCTCATAATCTGGTGTTATGTGGAAAATTCACAAGCCAGCCTTACCTGAGCTGAGCCCAGGGAATTGGGGAGCTCGGGACAGTTAACTCTGAGGAGCCCTGAGTGCTGGCTGTACCTGATGTTTGTTACGTGGTTGTATATTTTTAAGTTGGCCACAGAGTTGTTTTTTTATCTATTTCCCTCAGTGACATGGTGAGACCATCTTCTAACATATGGAAACATTTCCACATGGTAAGAGAGAAAGAATGAAACTTCAAAATATTGTCATATGGAATACACAATTCCAATGGAGCATTCTAGATAATATTTCACACAGCAGAAGTGATAATGAAGTTTGAATCCCTCCCTCTTTTCTTCTCAAATCTGTTTCTAAAACACAGAAGTGCTTTGTGAAGTCATGTGACTCAGTAGGGTACATTTAAAAATATTGATTCTTCTCCTTTATAGTCTTGTTCTGCTTTTCATATTCAGAAAAAGTTCAGTAAGAAAGAATTGCTGGATTCCATTAAGTTCTGCAGCCTGAGCTTCTACTTATTAAAAAAGAAAGAAAGAAATGCAAATAGTAGCTTTTATACTGCCTGATAAGGTTTATTTTAAATGTTAATATAACAAATATGATAACTTTGTGAGCAAACCAATTTCTATATAATATAGGCAATATTCAGAGTTATCTTAGATCTTGAAAATATACTTGACTATTTGCATTATTTTAATATTCCCACTAGGTATTTTTTCCTTTTTTTTTCTTTCCCCTTTGAAGGAAAGAACAAAAAGATGGAAAACAATATTTTACCCCTCATGGCTTTACAATTTCCAGAAATGTCCAACTTCTGCTTAAGATGTCACTCTTGTTGATTGCAATATTCTATGAGACTTGGAATTTTCCATACTAATGAAAACTTGGCAAGTTGGTAATTTTTGAGATTCTGGATGAAAAGATTTATATTCACTTGTGTGAGACCATTGTGCCCATTTTACAACTGTTTCAATTATATAATTTTTAAGCATCTAACTCAAGTTTCTTTTACAGAACTTATTTTTGGCAGGAGTCATGTTGGTTAACATCTGAGTAGCCCCTATTACTTGCACAATACTCATTTGAAACTCTTGTGTTCAGACAGCCTTTAATAACTGTGTTGCATAGCAATGAAAATCATTGTTCTACTGAAACACTTTGGCCCTTACATCTCTAGTGGGGGAAATAAAAGCTCGATCCTGTTTTTAATTAGTGTTTGGCCATAAGGTGCATGACTATAAAAATGCTTATTTTATTGTATCATATAAAATTTGTGCCACATTTGTGAATGCAGGCATAGGGGTGGGCTTTGGTAGGTGTATGGAAATAAAATAACTCAGCTTCTTAAGTCTATGTCAGTGAAAATGAAGAAAACTCTACAAAGATACAACCAATACAAACAGATTGAAAGAAAAAATCAAGTGGACCACATATGGAGTTTTAGTAAAAACAAATAAAAGGAATATTGAGAGTATAAAATTTTGCATAGCTCCCCCCAACTTTCCATCGTGAAATATTCAATACGGTGATTTCTTCAGATTTGTGGCTAATAGGTACAATCTAACAAACTACATGCTACATAATTTTGAAATACAAGTCTTGCCAGAAAGAAACATAATCAGCCCCTAGCCATAAGATACTATTTTCATCAATAAAGAGGAAATAATCAGTGAAGCAACCAGTTGGTTGAAACGAGGCAATAGGGAAGGAATAATTATCAGTTCGTAATCGCTGTGACCATTACACTCATCTATAGTCTCTTGAGTGAGGGTTCTGCACCTGGCGCTTGTGTGTGCTTGCAGCTGAGAGGGGACACAGAGGGCCAGGCCATAATGGCCTGCTTCCCGGCCCTGCGAGCAGGTCGCCAACTCAATGGCTACAGATGTTTGCGAAGAATGATCACTCTTAGGTACCCTCGTTTAGTCGTAATCCGGGAGTCCTTGTTGCAGGCAGTAGCTTGAGCTCTTTAACATAAAGGCCAGTCCTGAATTAAGGGCCTTGGGAAACCTTTGATAGACCGGGCCTTAGATGTTGTAAGCAGATTGTGAGAATCATTTACAACAAAGGGCAAAGTTAATTTTAAAAGTTTTTTTAAAAATATTAAATCCATGTTATGCTGCTTCTGATGAGTTTCTATAAATTGATAAGCTTGTCCTATGTAACTTTCTGAATTTTAAACACACGTGCACAAGCTAGCTAGGCTATAACTGGTTCTTATTAAAGCATTAAAAGGGAATGCTAAAAGGGGGACTTAAAATCAGGTGCATTCAATAAAACTGTTTGAGTTGGCACACAGGCAGTTGCATATGTTTTTGAGTTGAGCTAGTGCTGGAAGTTTATCACCTGTAGTACCTACGGTTAAATGTTGTTTTGCTTCAATAAAAGTACCATTTACAATTTCTATCTACTATCATTAGAGTGTATACATAGTTGATAAATTAACTTGATGTTAAGAGGCAAGTAATACACCCTTTAGATTTACTGTATTTTAATAGAGATTAATGCCTGTTGATTAGCCATGACTTTCAGGAGAAGGAAAAGGAGTTCAAAGAGGACTCCTTAGGGCAGAGTAAGTGCTCCATTTAAACTAATAGATTAAACATGTTTTTCACCATTATCAATATTGTCCAACTGAGACAAGAAACAATCCTCAAACACAAGTTTAAGGGCCAAATAATTGCTCTCTCCTTACAATTCTAACTGAAAGGAAATATTTTCTTCACCATTCATGGAATGTTTTTGAAATTTTGGCATAAACTGGAATCATTGACCCTTTATTTTATTCCTTTTAATGCAATCTGTCTTCCTCTGGAAAAACACTTGTACTCACTTTCTGGAATTTGTTAACACTACTTAGATGAGCCAGAAGGTGTTGCCAAGGGGCAAACGGGGCTGTGTGAGATGTCAAGGTTCAAAGAGCAGGACTGTGGTTTCATCAGCACACACTCTCCATCCCCAGGACCAACACAACAGCATATATTGTGAGATGTGTTCTAGACAAAGCTCAGATAATTTTTATTCAACATAGTTTGAATTCTGTATAGGGTGTACTCTCTCACTTCCTAGAGAAACTAGTTATCTAAATTCGGTGCCTTCCTAACCAAACAGGATATTTGAGACCCACTGCATATGAATTCTGTACCGTAAATACTGTTTTTTAAAGCCAGCAACCTCCCTCCTCCTGCATTTTCTTGAGAGAGGGTAGCTATGATGTTCCGGTATACTGGTGACAGTATGCTAGCAACATGTTCCCAGACACACAGTTCTCACGTCCATTCTGAAATAATGAAATTGAACTAGAACTCAAAATTGTGTTCATTGTTTGGAAAAGATTGTTATGAGGTTTTAATTAGAAGTTATGCGCACTGAGAGATTTATGGCTCTAAATTTCCCTGTACACATGTTTTTCATTATAATGGCAGTGAACCAATAATTTTATGTGATTCCCCTGGCCACTCCTTCCTCCACCCTCTGTGAAATTGAAATCATATTAGAGGTCACCCTGTTTTTTGAAAGAAAAGTGGACATTTATGAATTTTCTGGAAACAGGAATCCTTCTGTTTAAGAAGTAAGCCAGACATACCACAGAAAAAGATTAGCTAAATTATTCTTTGCCATGTTAAGTGTGGGGAAATAAAAACTCTCTGAAGCTAAGACTTGTTCTTACAGTAATCCTTTTTTTATTAGAAATGAATATTTTCTATGAAGAATAACTTAATCAACATGAGGTTGGGGTGGCAGTCACAGACTGATTAATGTGCTCCAGTTACTTGGCCATTACATTATATATTCTTACGTCAGAGGTCTGTGCAAAAACAGCCATTGCACTCTGTGAAACACCCCCTTCCCCATGAATTGCTACAGTATAATGGGCCTATGTTATGAAATAACTCTTGTTTTTCCTTGGTAGAAATTACGAATATTATGTATGGTTAAGCAATCTTCATATTAGGTGCTGTAATTCCAAAATCTCCCTTGGTTCCCTAGGGTGACTGCCTGAATCCATCTCCTTCAGTGCCAGGAGGAGATGTGTGGAAATGACACTTGAACTTTTTTGAGCAAAAGGAATTTTACATGGAAAATATTTTCTGTATTTCCATATCATAGTTATTATGCTTTCCATAGCCATTGGTTGAAAAAATCAATTTTGCCAAAACTGATATGAATGAATTCAATAGCACTTTAAAATAAATTGAGCATTAGAATAGTATCTACATATATTGGAGATAACAGAAAAGCTGTTTGCAATCTATCATTTATTCAAGTCTAAAAATCTGATGGACCTATATAGATTCACAAACTCCCCTGATATGGCCTCAGCAAACATTAGTGACCATGGATTTGAAGCCATTGTTTTAAAATTATATTTAAATAGTCAAGATCCATTTTATAACAACTATAATAACAATTCTTCCAGGGCCCTGAGAACATGTCTGTGGACTTCTGGACCTTCAGAGAAGAAATAGCATCTGAAAGCTAGAAATATCACAGAAAAAGATCAGCTAAATTATTCTGTGTCATGTAAGAATGGGAAAATGAATTGTGGACCCTTTAGCTTAAATATATATATATATATATATATATATATATATATATATATATCCAGATTGAATACCAGTCACAGACCATGAAAATCATTTTAGCTTTGAAAATGAACTTTGAATTTAGAATATTTCTCAGATTAGAAAGAAGAATATTCTGGAACATCCTCTGGGAATTTAAGACCTTTTGAACTACAAAAGAGGGGGCTGTCAAAAAAATTAGTAGGCACTAGTACCTACAATATGCTGGGCAATGTTTCAGGCAACACATTTGTCCTACTGACCCTTCAAAATAATCCTATAATGTAGTTGTAACTATGCCCCAAATGTAGCTAAAGAAGGCTGGTGAGATAGAAGCTGCTGTGGAGGCAACGTGCTGGACACATAAGCTCCTGGGTAGAGTTTCCCCTCTGAACCAAATGGCAGCAGGAAGCTTTGGTTTAGACTTTAATTTAGAATAATAGGTGAATAATCCCAGCATCAATGAAGTGTGGGCACCTTAGCAAGCACACAGCTATTGTGCTGCAGACAACACACATAGTACAGTGAGAACTGGACCAAGGGGAAGACTTTCTGAGGACCAAAGTGACACAGACTTCCAGGAGGAGTGGAAGGGACAGTTGCAAGTTCTCTGGAGACCAGGAAAGGATCTTTCAGATTTCCACAGGAAATGGCCAGTAGTCCCACATAGGGACTGAAAATGCACATCTGACATGTATTACAAATGCAGTGTTTTTTTTTTTTTAATGGATGAATGGTTGTTCTAGTAACTATTGCTGCATTATAAATGCTCCTTAAACTTGGTGGCATAAAACAATCATTGTATTGAGTTCATGGATTGTGAGGATTAAGAATTTGCACAGGCCATGGGGGAGTTGGCTTGTCAAGGTTTGAATGTCTTAAGGGATAGAGTCTGGAATCATCTGAAAGTATCTTCACTTCCATGACTGGAAATGCCTGGTGGCCAGGACCTCACCTGGGGCTGTCTGCTGGAGCACTACACCTGACCTCTCCTTGTGGTGCGTTGAAGTGGGCCAACTTTAGGCTGTCTCACAGTAGGGCTTCCATGAGCAAGCAACCCGAGAGACCCCAGAAAAGGCTCTATCGCCTTTTATGACCTAGGCCCGAAGTCACATGACACCGCTTCCACCCTAATCACAGATTCAAACGAAGGGAACATAGGCCCAACCTGGGAGAAGAGTCAGAATCACATTGTAAGAGCGTGCAGAATGGGAAGTATTATCACAGGCATTGTTGGAAAATAATCCACCACAATGGTGCTAGTTCCTGGTGCTAGGGAGTGAGTGAGACAGGAGTCTCTGAACTTGGTTTGGACAGGTCTGGAGCACAGGGGAAGACTCGGTGGACTGAGGGGAAAAAGTTACTGTCTTTTTCCAAGTTGTCACTGCCAGTCTCAATACTGATGCTAGTCCTGCTGTGCTCCAGGCTGGAGGTGAGTCTAAGCAGCCCAGCCCAAAATCCAGGATCAAGAAAAGAAGTTTCTAGCTGAGAGGCACTATTAGGTATCAGCTAACGAACAAAGTTTCAGGAATTAGAGAATAGGGACAGTGATGAAGCAGACTGACTGAGGGCTTAGAGCCTTGTCACTTTCTCTCACCTGTCATAAGGATAAGACACACTAATATTTTCAAGATTGGTGTGTCTGATTTTGGAAACAGCAAATAAATGTGAGGCTGGGAGGCTGTTCTATTCAATCATTCTCTAAGTAATTAATCAATCTTAATAAACATTTGAAGGCAACTATGTGCCAACTTAGGGGGAGGAGGTAAACCTCAAGAAAAAGTATAGCTGGAGGCTAAACAGAGACGTGAAGCAGCTGAATCCCAAGGCTCAGGGGACTAAGGGGAGAAAGCCAAGCCTCACGTAAGGTAAGAACGCTGGAGGTTCAACTAGCATGAGGCCCGACACCTGCCTTATTTATGGTCTAGCCAAAATGACCCGTCAAAGCTCATAGAAAAGCAAAGATAGGCTAGATCCAATTTGGCTGATGATCTTTGAGCTGGAACTCAAATTAGTTCCGCTGCAAACATTTTCAATCAAATGCTGTGATTCATAGAAAATATCCTCTCAGGGCCTTTGTCCCTCATTTTTCTTCTATGCTTTAAAAGACCTATTTAAAGATTTATTTTGAACTACCTTACTCCAAAGACTCAACATTTTTTTATTCTTTGCATGTCTGTCTTTTTCCATATTCTTAAATATTTTATTGTTGGTATAAACATCACAGTATGGAAACATGCCACCAAAGCTCAGTTTTCCCTTGGCTGATTCTCCAGTAAATGAGTGATATAAGCATTGTGTTTGTCTTCCTGACAGCTGTCTTCCTTTCAGCTCTTTTACTACTTATTAGTATACTATGGGAGGGATGCAGAATCAAAAATGAAACCCAAAACACTTACTTTGTGACTTATTCATTATAACTTCCACTAAAATGATCAAGGAAAGGAGATTTTTAAATGCTAGTTAAAATGGTCTCCCAATTACCTGTAGACTTCATTTATCCATGTTGCCTTGTTCTAGCTGTCCACAGAAATAAACAAGATTCATTTGTAATAGACGTAAATTTGCAAATCGTGGCTTTTACGTAAGATTTCTCATTTCATGCAATCCAGCCTCCTTTCGGAGTCTCTTCATCTAGATTCTGCATGTCACTTAGGTTTGTTAATCGTAGGTTCAGATGCTCTTGTTAAGTTGGAGGCAAGACAACACCTGTATTTCCGCTGTCCCTGCCGTTGTCTTCAGCTGACACTGTGTGGGGGGCTGACTGGTGTTTCTTTGGCAGCTCCCTGATTGTAGCAGTAGTGGTGTGGCTCCAGGGCTGCTGAGCTTTCAGGTCGGCTTCTTGATCACAGAGCACAGCTTCTCCCCTTGTGGCTTAATTCTGAGGAATGTCTGTCTACCTAGACCTATGTTTCTTTAGCTGTTCTGACAATTCCATAAGCCATTTCATAAACATTAATAGATTTTTCAGTGAACCTTTAATAAGCCAGCTAGAGTACATTCTGTTCTTTTAAACAGACCCTTGAGTGAAATAAGTATGAAGCTTGGCTGGCCAAGATAGAGAAGTAATTGTCTTATGGCATCCTGGATATACAATATTATCAACATAGTATTATACCTGGTACTTAGAAAACTGGCTTCAGTGCTAGTTTCTTTTTTTTTTTTTAATATCAGCCTATATATACATCAGTCTAAAGAGGTTCAGAATCCTTTAGAATATATGATGGGGTTGACTCCAAGGACCTATTCCACTCCAAAGTAAAAGAAATCTGAAGTTGTCTTCAGGTAACAACGAGGCTTATATTTCTTGATCTGCCTTGGATATAGGCTTAGACATGAGACTGAGTCCAATGCAATGAGATGTAAATGGAAGTTGTTTTCTGTGTCCTCTGGGTAATTGTTTTAAAAAGATAAGTTTCTTACAGTGACCTGTAAGAGTAGAGCCAGCAGGATATGCTAACAGATATGATACAGAATGTGAGAAAAGAATAAGAATGAAGGATTTTGGATCCTTCATTGGATCAGACCTACTGCATGGATTTTGGTCAGAACTACTACAAGGCTATATACTTTATCAAGTGAAATGGGGAAGGCTGTGGGCGGAGGTTTGGGGAAACATAAGTTCAGTTTTGGACATGTTAAGTTAGAGGTATGTATTTGAGATCCAGGGGGAGATATCAAGTAGGCAATTTGATATACAAGCCTGGAGTTCAGTAGAGAGGTCTGGAATGGAGAGGTATTTTTGAGTCTTTGGCATATAGATAGTATTTAAAGCTAAGAATCAAATGAGATCATCATAAGATTGAGTAAGAAGACAACAGGGAGCACCAAGGACTGAGCCATGGGTTCTGCAGCGTTGAGGTCAGGGGGTGGACGGGAAACTTGCAAGGGAGACAAATAGTGTGGAAAATAGTGAGACAAGAGGAAAGCCAAGAGAATACAGTATCCTTGAAACCAAGTAGAGAGAGGTGGAATGAATGATCGTTTGGGTCAAATGTTGCTGATAGGTTCATAAGGTGAGGACTGAGAATTGGCTGTTGGATTTACCATTGCAGAGGTGGTATTCAAGAATAATTTTGGTAGAATGGTGGGGATAAAACCCTGATTGGAGTTATCTTACATTATAAGGACCCCCCCGTCTGTCTATCCTAAATGTGGAAGGAGGGTATAAGTCAATAATTCCTGCCTTTTTCTCCTCCCCCTTCTTCTTTCTCTGGCATTGTTTTTACTTGCTATGGTTCTTTTTCTATGGCACTCTGCTATTGCATGGGACAGTCTGTCTGTTTCCCAGGGTTTACTCCCTTTTTGACCAACTCAACCCTACTAGATAAACACTTTTGCTATTTCCTCTTAAACTGGAGATTCTAGGATTCAAAACCTTGCCCAAGGCTACACTGCTAGGAAGAAACAGAGCTAACATTTGAACCCAGGCAGTATGGCTCCAGGGTCCATGCTGCTAAACTCTACTGTCAAAAGTTCCTCTGATGATGTATAGGATATTTTCCCAATCATCAGAGTTGATGAGAGTTTAGCAGGGAATGCAGCATAGTAAACAGATAAACACAACGTAGTTGGACAAGAGAATTTGGGCAAGAACCCCTAAATAAGTCTTGTGTGTTCTAAATGGCCTTCCTCAAGAAGGAGGGACTGACCTGGGTCCTGAAGGGCAAGTAAGACTTACTTAAGAGAGGATCATGAAGGAGGTACATTCCAGTAAGAACAGGCAATGAGAGTCTAGGCATATGAGAGAATATGACGCATTCAAACAAGGGTCTTCTCTTAAAAGGCTTCATAAAGTCTTTTAAAGATTCTAATTTTTATCTTGAAGGTATTTGGGAGTCATTAAAGGATTTAAATAGGAAAATGGTGTGTCCAGATTTGCATATCAAAAAGGTCACTCTAAAGTTCCGCTTTGGATAGAATGTAGTAGTTTATTGCAGGCTGCTGTTTCTCTTACAACAGCCAGGGGAATCAGACAAATATAAAAATGTTCTAAAGACAGCAGAGAACCAAAGAGGAAACAAAGAATAGATGAACTGGCATTCTTGAGATAGGGCATCCTACTGCAATTAGCTGAAGATGGCCAGGCATTTTCTTTGAAGGAGCATTTGCTAATTCTGGGTTCACTGGGCTTGGCCCATGCATAAGAATGCTACCTAGGGGAGGAGGAGAGATTTTAGCCTTTGCCAGTCATTTGGGGATGGTGTGACAGTTGAGAATGAAGAGTGACTTCTCTCAGTCCACGTGCCTACAACGGTGCCCGACCAGCTATGCAATCTGAGTATTCCATGTCTCAGGAAGAAGAAAGGAATATTTTAAATCCTTCTAAGTGGAATAAAATTACGACTGATTATGATGACAGGAAGGAGAGGTAAGCAGATATGGACAAGAAGACCACAGTGGGAATGAAGGCCTGGAACACACATGCTGTTGGGGGAGGTGTTATTCTAGACAGAAGGGCAGGAACCAGCTTTGCGAAGTGTGGCCTATTTACCCTTTCTTCCCCCAAAAGAAAACTGGAAATGGCTGTTACAATGGAAGGTTATCAATTGACATTCTACATCTCTTGATGAAAGAAATGTTTTCCCGAAACTGTTGTGGTCTTTTAAGGGTCAAAATCAAGTAGTAAAGTAGTAGTGAATTAGATAAGCTAATTAATGAAGAATTAAGATGCTGTTTTCTGTAATCTCCAATTTAGGAATCCTCAATAATGTACTGTTGTTTAACATAAAATAAGACATACTGGCCCACTGTGGGAGGACCTTGGTTAGCTGTATTTTTCAAATGTGGTAGTGAGTTTATTCTAAGCCATCCACACTGAATCAGTGCAGACACAGATTAAAAATCACTTTTGTAACACAGATATCCAGGACAGGAGTCCTGCCAAAGTGGTGATACATTATGAATCTTACTGGTTTGAGCAGACTGTACCTATGAATTTGCCTTCACATTATGCTCACAAAGGCGAAAGCCCAGAATCACCCATGAGAGTGATAACAAAAATGCTTATAAAGACTGGTTCAGAATATTTACAGATTTTTGAAAACATCTTTTCATAGAACTCCAATGTGAACTCTTAAGCTTTTAATTGCCTTCGTAATTCTCTCTCCAGCACCCAAGTCAATGCTCCATATGAAATTCTTTCAAGTCATATGCTTTTTTGAGTGGGTTGGTGGCTAAGGGGTCAACTTAATTTATTTATAAACCTCTTTATGAAGATATAATCACATACCACACCATCCACATATTTCAAGTGTACAATTCAGTGATTTTTAGTATATTCAGAGTTGTGCAACCACCACCATCATCAGTTTTAGAGCCAGAAAACCTGTATACCCATTGGCAGTCACTCCCCATTCCTTCCTCCCTGCCCATCTTTGCCAGCTATTAATCTATTTTCTGTCTTTTTGGATTTGCCTGAAATGGAGTCATATAATCTGTAATCTTCTATGTCTGGTTTCTTTCACTTAACACTATGTAGTCAAGGTTCACCCATATGTAGCATCTATCAGTACTTCCTTCTTATTGCTAAGTATTTCATTGTATGAATAATATGCCACATTATATTTATCATTTGCTAGGTATTTGGGTTGATTCTACTTTTTGGCTATTATGAACAAGTACGTACAAGTACATATAGTTTCATTTCTCATGAATTTGTAACTAGGAGTGGAATTGATGGATCATATGGTGACTCTGTGTTTAGCATTTTAGGAAACTGCCAAACTATTTTCCAAAAGGCTCGCACCATTTTAATCCTCTACAAGTTACTCTGCGTATAAAATTATCAGCTCTCGGCACTTCATCCACTTCACTTTTATGAAGTGAAATGGAAAACAGAAAACAATGACATTTTGGCTCCTGAAGGAGAAAATGTTTCTCTCCTTTACACGTGAAAAATTATAGAATAAAGAAATCAGAACTATATCTCGCTGGGATATTCAAAAGCAGCCATGTCAAATGTGAACATAGCCAGAAAGGCCTGTCAAAAGGGCTGCCCAGTGTTAGCTGCACTTCCTGTTGCAACTGTTAAAATCTAATCACAGAGGAAAAAGGTATGGTGAAAATACTCCCTTTTGGCATATATCACCACTGAAAAGACTTTTTAAAAAAATTGAGGCATAACTGATGTATAACATTATATTAATTTCAGGTGTACAACATAATGATTTGATACATGTATATAGTACACAGTGATCACCACAACTAAGTCTAGTTAACATTCATCACCGTACATGGTTACAAAATTGTTTTTCATGTGGTGAGAACTAACTTTTAAAATCTCCTTTCTTAGCAACTTGCAAATAGGCAATACAGTATTGTTAACTATAAGTCACTCTGTTGTATATTATATCCCAGTGACTTACTTATTTTACAACTGGAAGTTTATATTTTAAAACCGTTCACCCATCCCCCTTGCTCCAATTCCCCACCTCTGGCAACCACCAATCTGTCCTCCATATCTATAAGCTCAGTGTTTTGTTTTGTTTTCAGACTCCACATATAAGTGAGATCATATGGAATTTGTCTTCCTTTGTCTGATTTACTTTACTTAGCATTGTACCATCAAGGCCCATTCATGTTGTTATAAATGGCATGCTTTCATTATTTTTTATGGCCAAATAATAGTCCACTGTGAATAATATTCCATATATATAACATTATCTTTCTCTAGTCATCCATTGATAGACATGTTGTTTCCATATGTAAGCTATTGTAATAATGCTGCAGTGAATATGGGGTGCATAAATCTTTTCAAGTTAGCATTATTGTTTTCTTCAGAAAAATACCCAAAAGTGGAATTGCTGGATCATGTGGTATTTCTGTTTTTAGTTTTTTGAGGAACCTCCATACTGTTTTTCACAGGGGCTGCATCAATTCATGTCCCCACCAGCAGTATAATGAGGGTTCCCTTCTCTCCAAATCCTTGCTGACACTTGTTATTTCTTGTAAAAAGACCTCTTTTTGTTGTTTTTGGTGATTATATTTTCTAAAAAGAGAAGAGTAGGGAAGGTTTAATGGGAAGAAGACCTGTCTGCTTTGGAGAAGTCCATTTAAAAAGGATAAAAAGCAATTTAAATAAAGTGAAGCCATTTGTGGGGATAGGCACAGACTCCAGTGACTAGCTGTCACCTTTACTGTTTCCAGCATGCAGCTAAAAGGGCAGTTCTGTGTTCAGCCTCCACAGATGTGCTACTCTCAATCACACTGCTCTCAGATGAAGCCCTCATGATAAATATCCTATTGTGGTAATTAATCTGACAAACACTGTTTATTAATTTGGACATGTGTAGTATTGCTCTGATTCTTAGAAAACACTTGGTTTTTATAAAGGCTTGTGGGAATCCAAGCACATAGGTAGATTTCCACAACAAATGAAGCACCCTCTACATAAAGCCCATTAAAAAGCTCTGTAGGAAGATAAGAGTTTGTATCTTCCAATCCAAATGTTTGACTTCAGTTTATCATATTTAAGGTGAATACCAAGTGAGAACTGAAAGTATTTACAGCCAACATTATAACAACTGGTAGAAATAAGGACTATTTAGATTTGGATTTGTTTCAAACTTGTTGACTTTGAACCAAAAGAAACTGAAGATGTTATGTTGGTTAGATAAGGAGGTTTCATTTAATGAACTGCTACTTGTTCATTGTATTCCTACTATGGCTAAGTTGTGTAGAACTGAAGAATATAGTTTATGTAAGGCTCTGATATAAAGGAGTTTACAATCTAATTGAAGGGGGAGATATACATGAAAACATGCAGCCTCTGCTTTTAATTCAATGCTAAACCCTCTGTCTTCTTCAAGGACTTGGTTGCATAAATCAGTGTCTGCCCTCCCTTCTAAGTCTTTAACCTCTCACTCTTTCCTGGCCCTTTACCCCAAGTCTGTCAACTTGCTCAACTTTTTACCATCTAAAAATAGACTGTCTTTTCTGCAACCATTCTAGCTACACTCCAATCTCTCTTCTTCCCTTTCTAGGCCAGTCTCTTCCTTTACCACAGAAGTCCTGCTTCTGACTCAACAAAAAAATCATTTCAGCAAATATTTCCCTGATTCACCACCTTGCCATTTCAAGTGGACACTTTTCAGTCCTTACCTTGCTGATGGATTTTTGACAGTATAGACCAGTAAGCCCTTGAAACTCTGTTCCATTGACTTCTATGATCCTACCTGGTTCTTTTGTTTTGCTTCTCAGATCATTCATTTTTGGTCTTATTCATACCTCCATTTATTCTGTTCATTGATGTTTCTAAGGATTTTGTTCTGGGTCTACTGCTCTTGCTTCTCAACATATTTTTTGAGGCATTCTGATTCACTCTTATGGTGTTAACCCATGGTACAAAATGATTTATTCCAGAATCTAAATACCAGAGGCATCCAAACAGGAGCAATATTCTAATGGAATTGTTTAATAGTTTTCCATTTTGTGATCACATCTTTTTAATGAACAAAAGGCAATTGACAATATGGTAATAACGTGATCTGATTGACCTGGCTGCAAATGACTGCTGGCAATGCTGTTTTAGCTTGGTCCACACAATATAGACAAGTGGTGAAGTTAATAAACAACAATTACAGGGACAAGAAGGCAGTCACACTGAAACACACAAGTGATAATTATTTAGTCTGATAGTAATTCAGTGTATTGCATTACAATTGTGTGTGTACACTACATATATCACAATCATAAGTCCATGTAATAGAAATAAAACTGAAGTGTGCATCCAGAAGATTTGGGAAATGAGTCAGAGTGTTTTGGCTATTACTGCTATTATGCTTTGTTAGAGTTTAGGTATTTAAAACCATGCCTTCTACTTGAAGTGGTGTTTTCATTCACTCAAGTTCTTTTGGGCTCAGTAAAAATATTTGGTAGATAAGAGTGTTAGCCCAATATGGCCAAGGGACTACAATGAAAGAAGGGTCTTAGATCCCTTTTGTATTTTCTTCAGGACAGCAATTGAATACCCATAGTATAATCTAATTCTTACTCTCTCAACTTATTTTGGGACGCTAAGACAGGTTTCTCTCTCTTTTTATGGAAGATGTAATTTATATGCAATACAATTCACCTGTTTTAGATATACAACCTGATGAGTTTTCACAAACAGATACAGTTGCATAGCTAGCACCACAATCAAGATATAGAAAATTCCATGATCCTAAAAAGTTCCTCCATGTCCATTATAGTCAGTTCCCTTATCCCACCTCTATCCCTGGAAGTCACTTATTTGCTTTCTGTGATTATAGTATTGCCACTTCCAGAATGTCATATACATGTAATCATATGGCATAAAGCATTTCATATCTGTCTTCTTCCACTAAGCATAATGGTTTTGAGATTTGCCCATGTCACACAGTAGTCTGCTTCTTTTTCTTTTTAAGGTATTAGTAATATACATTCTTGTGAAGGTTTCACATGAAAAACAATGTGGTTACTACATTCACCCATATTATCAAGTTCCCCCATACTCCACTGAGTAGTTTGCTTCTTTTTATTGCTGAGTAGTATTCCACTGTATGGACATACCACCGTTTGTTTATTCCTTTAGTGGTTGGTGCCCATTTAGGTTGTTCACAGTTTTTGGCAGTTTTGAATAAAGCTGCTATAAACATTTGTATTCAGATCTTTATCTAGATATATCTTTTCATTTCTATTGGGTAAATATCTAGAAATGAGATTGCTGAGTTATATAGCAATTTATAAGAAACTCCCAAACTATTCCAAGGTGACTAAATCATTTTGTATTTTTACCAGGAATTGTTCTGTTTCCTTGCTAGCATTAGATAGAGATTTAAAAAATTTTAGCCATTCAGTAGGTGTTTGGTGATATCTTACTCTCATTTTTATTTTCATTTCCCTAATGATTAAAAATGCTGAGGATTTTTTCATGTGCTTTGTTGCCATTTACATAATTTCAAGATTGAAATATTCGTTCAAACCCTTTGCTTTTATTTATTTTACTTTATTATTTTGTACTTGAGTTGTTAGTCTTCTTTTTTTTAATTTTGAGAGTTCTTTATTATTCTGGGCACAAGCCCTTTGTTATGTATGTGTATTGCAAATACTTTATCCCAGTCTGTGGATTGCCTTTTCATTTTATTAGCAGTGTATTTTGATGAGTAGAAGTTGAAAATTTTGATGAAGTCCAATTTGTCAATTCTTCTTCTTTCATGGTTTTACAAGTTATGTTTTTTAGCTCCTACCAAAGAAATCCTTGCCTAACCCCAGGTTACAAGTATTTCTCCTATGTTCTCCTCTGGAAATGTTACAGTTTCAGTTTTAAATGTTAGGTCTATGATTTACTTTGAATTAATTTTTGTATGTGATGTTAGGTAAGTTTGTTCATTTGTTTTTTATGTGTATTCTAGTGAGTCCAACACCATTTGTTGAAATGACTACATTTTCTCTCCATTGAATTGCCATGGTACTTTTGTCAAAAAATCAATGGACTATATATGTGTAGATCTATATATTACTCCATTCTGTTTCAGCATATTAAATATCTTTGTTTATTTTGCCACTGACATATTGCCTTGATTATTGTAGCTTTATAGTAAGTCTTGGAATTAGGCTTTATAAACTCTCTAATTTTGTTCTTTTTAAAAGTTGTTTTGGCTACTTCTTTTTCTAAAAAGATAAAACATAAATAAGGGTATGCTTTGTAAATCCAGAAGGAATTTTATGTAAGACACCTATAGACAGTGTATGCTTCCTCTTTTTAGTATATAAGCAGGTCTTCTCTGAAAAATGGGACAGAGATCCTGGAATAACTTGCGTAAGAACAAAAGCTACAATCTGCTGAAATCCTGTTAGCTCCCATGGGAAGGCAGAAACCACATGCTGATTTCTGAAAGAACTGTCTACCAAGTGAACAGCTCTTCATGTTTGCTTAGTTTGGATTACTGTATAAAATTTCATTAATTTAAAATATTATATAATTTAAATATTTTAGTAATTTGATAGCCTCTTCTCCATTTTCTAAATTGTTAATGTTTTCACCATATTTGTATAGTAGTAAGAGCTATGCAGTTAGGACTTTTGTAACTGTTATTTTTAATTAAGACTGTAGAAGAAGACTTAAAATTATATGAAAAATCTATTCAACAATGTTTTTGAGGCAATTTCCAAGACTATAAGAAAACAGTAAAAAGTGTGATAAAGAAAGTTTGCTGTGTGCTTGATGTGATTAGTCACAAATATGGACATACTAGAATTTATAACGTAAACATTTTGATGACAAAGGGATTTCATAAGGTAACATGTTATTATTCATCAATTAAATTGCCTAATAAATAATCCTTCAAAGTGTTGGTCAGCAAGTTTTTAGGGAGGTAGCGAAATCTGAGCTTGGTGCTAAAGGACAAGCTTTCTTTATTTGGATAGACAACAAGGATGAGAAGTTTATGAATGTGAATAGTACAAATAGTTTTGATTTTAGGATCAGAAAACTCTAGGTTTCTTCTTGTGGGTAAAATTGTAATATTTCCAGAATATCTTGCCTGGCTTTGGGATATCTGCATATCAATAGGCATTCAGAGGTGGAAAGAAGTATGGCTTTAGTGCATTTGCATCTTTCCTCAGGGGTGGAGAAGTTCATCTCCATATCAGTGGGTAAATTACATGGTCAACAGAGGGCTGATCTGAACCTGAGAGGGGAGGCGGAGGGCCAGTGTTGTGGCTGCTGGAACAGGAGAGAGAGATGCCAGCCAACCGGACGGCAGTTTTGTAAGACTCTTTCACCCCAAAGAGCGTTTTGTGGTCAATTTCTTTGGGCACACTGAATCCATAGCGAACTTGCCCGGGCTGAAACCCATTGCCAAAACACTCCTCTTCTTCAGAGCTCTGTTCTGGTCAACTCTTCTCTGAAGTCTTCATTATCACTTCATTCCCTCCTACTTCCACTAGGTAGAAAGGATCAACCCGTATTGCATTCCTACCATTTACTACATATACATCAACTATAATACTTTACAGCATTTTTAAAGATTTGTCACTTTGACATTTATTTGTGTTGTGATCTTCAGCAAGTAAACACATCTTTCGGAGCCTCAGATCCTTTATTTGTAAAATAGAGATTCCTGCTGTAGAGGGTTGTTTTAAAAGCTAAATAGGATGGTGTGTACAAGTAACTCATCTAGTATAAAGTTCACACAAGGACTTGGCAAATGTTTTATTTCTGTCCTTTGATATGAACAAAAGCTTGGAGAAGGAAAGGCAAGAATGTATGTTGGGGGAAGAGAGAGGAGTGGGCAGATAGCCAGGGGGCTCTGGGCAGGGATAGCTTCATCCAGGCCAATCGGAAATTATTGTCTATAGAGCACATTTCTAGTTTCTGCAATCAGTACCTTCCTTTTCTTGTCCTTTAAGTTTAATCAACATCAACAAATTTTTGAAAGTAATTCCAAACATATGAAGCTTAAATAAACCTTACAAAATTCTTGTTCAGCTTCTTAACATTTAAATCAAATAACTAAAAAGAAAAAAACATGGATTTATTTATTTATTTCTGTGTGCAGATTGGAAATCTACCATTGTTTTTTTTTCAAGCTTAAAGGAATCAGATGCTCATTTTTTGACCATAAGTTTTACCATTTGTAAATGTAATTATGGACAAAGAAAATAAAATGTAATTTTAGAATCTGAAAACACTGAAAAACAAAATTATTATTTTTAGAAGAGTATCCAGCAATGAAATAGTTTGAAGTAGTTCATTATTAATTTTGGTTATCTAGTTTATAATCAGTTAAATGTAATGCTCAGCTTCATCCAACTCTATGTGGAAATTGTGTTTTTAGCCAGAAATGATCATGAATGAAAAATAGTTAAACAAATACATTTATTGGTATGAAAACCATGAACTAGCATAAGGAATTATCTGTTTGGGTCCAGTAAATGTAGACCTTGTAATGTAGGGAATATGCAGTGAGTAACTGAAATTTAAATGGCTTGGAGCCCACAGATACCCTGTCGTCAGAAAAAGTCAGTTGATATCTGTGCAACAACCACTTCGCTTATTACTTTATTTCTTTATCAAAAGAAAGAAAAAAAAAAAGACAAAGGAAAAAGGAAATAAAACAAGCCACCCTTTTCCCTTGCTGCGAGCTCAGAGATAAGTTTGTGCTCTCAGCCTGCAGAGACAGTGGGTGTGATCTCTTGAGAAGAGGGATGTGGGTAAAATTACAGTATTTCCAGAATCTCTCGCCTGGCTTCAGTGTATCTCCAAACAATAGGTGTTTCCATGGGAGAGAGGAAAGTAGCCATCTCCATATCAATAGGTAATTACAAGGGCGAGTAAAGGCTTATCTGGACCAGAGAGGTTGGATGGGGTCTCTTCTTCTGCAGCTGGGTTGCGAGAGACACGGGATAGCAGAAATGGACTGCTTGTAAGAAATAAATGGATTTCATAAACTTTATTTCTTCCTTTGACTGATTTCGGTTTCAAAGGTATTTTGCCCCAGGATTTCCCACCCCCCAGAGTTACAAGGGGGTAGACTGAAGAACTAAACCTGAGTAGAATGTTGTAGTAACACCACTTCTGTCTCTTGACCATCCTCTTTAGATTGAAATCCAGCTGTTTCCTCAAACACCAAGCTTTTATGATATATTTTGACCTGCAATCATTAAATACACATGCCTGTACACAAATAGAACGAAAACATTTTTTTTCCATATTCTTCATGAAACCTTAATGTGTTCAAGTAAAAAAAAAATCACTAAAAACGGAAAAACAAAAACTTCAATAAGACCTATTGTTCCTACTCTGACAGTCTAAAGCAAAAGGCTCCTGCCTTTTTTACTGCTTTAAAGAGGATCACAGTAAAGATCCCAACTCTGCAACTGAATTAATCTGTAAATTCCACAGGACTCTTGGAGAGAGGCAGGGATTTGTTTTGGGTGTTAATTATAGTAGCATATTCACAAATGCTCCAGGCCAATCAATGCTTCTATTGGGTTTAAAACATCCGCGTGAAAATTCACTCTGGAGAACTCGCAAGTCTTGCCTTAAATATATAGCACAGAATCAAAAAAAAAAATCAGTTTCTTCTGGATCTGATAGGCCCTTGAAGCAGGTAACCTGGGGACTGCAGCATTGCTCCGCGATGGTGCTTTGTCTTAGGGAGGGAGGGAAATGGGAAATTTTTCATGCTCTTCTGAATTTATGACTTCTGATTCACAGCTGTCTTGGCCAAGTTAGGGTCCTGAAAAGCAAATGGTACAGTGACTCCAGAGTAAAGTTCTGGAAAAGAGGGGAATGAGTTTTATGAGCACTCAGCACTGGAGAGCCTCTGGAATGCCCAAATTGCCGTGATGTTTTCAGCAAGAGCAAGAGAACCAAGCAACTAGGTGCAGCAAATCATTGTGATGCTGCTTTTGCTATATAACCAATCCTTTAAAATAACAAAAGACATACATGGATGGGTATGCAAGGTCAGAGTGATGGTACCTGAGATTTTCCAGTTATGGCAGCTAGGATTGTAGGTCTTTTTGCTCAAAGTCCCCTAAAAGAACATGGACAATGGATAGGGAAAGAATTGGGCAGAGAAAAAGCATATGTGGATCTGTCTCTTCTTGTTAAACCTGCTACTGTCACTTAACCAAGAATGTCCTGTAGGGAAATGCCTATTTATTGGAGGCGGCACACTTCCTTACATGATGACTGAAAACTTAGCTGGGAAAAAATAGCCTAAAAACGAATTCCTAAGTAATAAACTAACTCAAAGCAACTATATTCAGGAACATTGTTCATATCATATACTGACCAAGACTCTTTGTCAAAGTACTGGTGAGAATATGGAGGAAAAAGCAGATCAAGTTATACTTTGAAACATGATTTATGTATACGGTTCACATATTTTATAGAAGGGTAAGAAGTCTGACTGGAATCTGAAAAATGCATTCCTTCCTTATCTCCTTACCATTTTAATAAGCCACTAAATGTTAATAAAACAAGGTTATCGCAAACTGTACTTCTCAGAAGACGTATTTTGTGTCAGTTAAAGTGTTTAGCCCATGAGTATTTTAAAGAGATTTATCTGAATTTTAAAACTTAAAAAAAGGCCATTCTTACCAGTTCTGCACCTGTAATGAGAAAAGCCTTTGTTCTGCAAAAAGCCATGGTCTCAGGTGCAGAGGTGGTTCACCGCCAAAGGGCCCCTCTGCCTCTGGCCCCTTCTGCTTGCCAGGAGGTCCCTAAAAGCACAGTGGGGCAACAGCAAAACAGACTCTTTCCCTGGGTGGAAACTCCAGAAGATGGGGAACCCATCTCAAGTTAATACTGGGATCCTTTTCTATAAATCATGACAACATTAATACAGAAAATGCAAACAAGAAAAAACAGGGTCTGGCTCACTCCCCTGAGGTAGTAGAGGAGACATTTTCTAGGGAGATCAGGTTTCGTTTTGGTATAATTACACACTCCATTGAATTTAATTATTTTGTAGTTAAGTTCCTGTAAGACAAAAGTCTCCTCAGTATATACTTCCATTTTCTTTCTGGTGTAATCACATTTTTCTAGATTGTTTTGATGAGAAACTGCATTTTAGGTAATGTTCAGAGTATGGTAAAAAATAAGAACTCTCTTTTTTCTTAATCTGATTTAAAATCTGATAAAGTGTTTTTATTGTCTATTATTTTGCTGAGCTCATTTAATGTGAAAAATTAAAAATTGTTTAAGGTTCTTTAGTTTAATGTCACAGATCCTTGCTCACATCTCATCTGGCTTTCTGAGGCTTTTGTGGACTTTTCAAGGTCTGATTATTAGGCCATTCAGAGGGTCAGCTCCTGCCTGCACCACCCCACTGGGCTGGCAGCATCCCGGAAAGGAGATGAGGTTTTGAAAGATTTATCTCAGAGGCCGGAGATTTCAACCAAACGTCAGACATTCTGTAACTTTTCTCCATGTGAGTTTGACAACTTTGTCTGTCTAAATTAGGTCTAAAGTAGATTGTTGCAAAGTGTGGTCATGGGAAGAATGCTGGTGGAGAGACCTGGTTTCTTTCTGGGTCCAGCCCTGCCACTAATTTGCTGTGTGACTCAAACTTTCATTTAACATTTAATGCCTTTTATGTGGCCGACTAATGGTGTGTTGTAGGTTTTCTTCTGAAACATTGGGAAGAACTACAGCATAGCAGCTAAGAGCAGTTCACTGGAATCAGAATCAGTTTTAAGTCCCAGCTTCATGGCTCACTAATGTCCTTGTGCACTTACTTATTCTCTCCAGGACTCAGTTTCCTTATTTATAAATTGGAGATGATACTTCACAGATTTGATTATGATTTAGAAGCGATAATGAAGGCAATATGCCCATTATCGTGCCTGGCCCACTTAAGTGCACTTTAAATGGTAGCTATTGCTATCACAGTGGGAAGAAAGGCAGAAGGTGCCAGGGATTCTCATAGGTTGAAAATCAGAAGGTCTGGTTTGAATCTTCATTCTGCCACAGGCCTTGGGCAAGTAACTTAACCTCTTATAGCCTGAATTCATACCTGTACGAAGACTACAGAAAGCTCTTTAGTGGATTAAAATAGATGTGTGCGAAAACATTGCTTTTAGTCTATCTCATCCCCAGCATTTAGAAAGAATGTTGTAAAGTACAAATTTGGTCTTCTTTAACATTTGTTAATAAATCCTCATTTTCTCCAGAATTAAGTCCCAATGGATAGCATGGCATGCTCACCTTGCATTGCAATTTCTTTCCCAATCTATAATTGTATTTCAATTCCCTTTCTCTTGTCTCGAACTAATCTGCAGTCACATGGGACCCACACACATTTCCATGGTCATTCTTTGCCTTTCCAATAGCCTATTCCTCCTGCTTTAATGACACTCATTTTTTACTTAGCAAACCCCTCTGGTCATTCAGGATGGCTCTCATGTATTCCTGACAGGCTTTTCTGACTACTGCAGTGGGTAGTGAACTCATCACTCTCTCTTCTTCTCTGATAAAACAATTTGTTGATGCTTTCTGAAATGAACAAATGACCTGGTGACTTTTCTCAACTTATATATATCCTTAAGAACAGTAGTAGTGTTTTATTCATCTTTACATTCCAAGAAGATAGAACAACTCCTGCCATATCCTTGGAATTCAATAATTTTTGAACAAAAGAAAGAAAGGATGAAATTTATTATTATTATATGATTTCTTTTTACTTTAATAGACAAAGTTATCATTTTTTGTTGTTGTTAAGAAAAGGCTGCAGGCACTTGGAACACATTACTTGAAAGAGATAGTCTGACTGAAAGTGAAGGGATAGAAAAAGATATTTCATGCAAATAATGGGGAGAAGAAAGTGGGATCAACAGTACTTATATCAGACAAAATAGATTTCAAAACAAAAACAGTAACAAGAGACAAAGAAGGACATTACATAGTGATAAAGGGGTCAGTCCAACAATAAGATATAACAATTATAAATATCAATGTACTCAACACAGGAGCATATAAATATGTAAAACAAATACTAACAGAATTAAAGGGGGAAATAAATAACAACTCATTCATATTAGGAAACTTTAACATACCACTCATATCAACAGACAGATCAAGCAGACAGGAAATATAAATAAGAAAAAGGAGGCACTGAACACTACTCTAGATGAGATGGACTTAACAGACATCTACAGAACACTCCACCCCAAAGCAGCAGGATGCACATTTTTCTCAAGTGTACATGGAACATTCTCCAGAACAGATCACATACTAGGTATAACTACAGGGGAAAATCCCTAGGCAAGTACTTTTGAAACAGAAATCAGTCAAAGGGAGAAATAAAATGGGAGAAACCTATTTATTGCTTACAAGCAGTCATCCACTTTTGCTTGCCTGTGTCTCTCATGACCTGACTGCAGAAAAAGGAGCCCCACCAACCTATCAGGTCCAGATATGCTCTCTCTCCCCCTTGTAAATTACCTGTTGCTATGGAGATGGGCTACTTCTCTCAACCCCTTGGAAACACCTATTGATATGGAGTTGCATTAAAGCCAGGAAAGATTCTGGAAATACTGCAATTTTACTCACACTAGGCCACAAAAAGACCCTCAATAAATTCAAAAAGATTGAAATTCTATCAAGCAAATTCTCAGACCACGATGGCATGAAACTAGAAAAAAATTACACAAAGAAAACAAAAAAGCCCACAAACACATGGCGAATAAACAACATGCTTCTAAATAATCACTGGATCAATGAACAAATCAAAACAAATCAATCAATACATAGAGACAAATGAAAACAAAAATGCAAAAGTCTAAATTAATGGGACACCACAAAAGTGGTTCAAAGAGGGAAGTACATAGTTATATAGGCCTATCTCAAGAAAAAAGAGCAACCTCAAATAAACAATCTAATTTCAAATAAACAATCCAGAAAAATACAACCTTCCAAGACTAACCCAGGATAGACAAAAAATCTGAACAGACCAATTATCAGCAATGAAATTGAATTGGTAATTAAAATCTCCCAAAAAACAAATACCATGAACAGATGGCCTCACAGCAGAATTTTATCAGACATTTAAAGAAAAGCTAATACCCATCCTTCTTAAAGTAACCCAAAAGGTAGAAGAGGAGGGAATACTTCCAAACTCATTCTATGAGGAGAACATCACTTTATTACCAAAACCAGACAAAGACACTACAAAATTAGAAAATTTTAGACCAATATCCCTGATGAACATAAATCCTCAACAAAGTATTAGCAAATTGAATTCAAAGTACATCAAAATGATCATCCATAATGACCAAGTAGGATTTATTCCAGGGATGCAAGGATGGTGCAATATTTGTAAATCAATCAATTTCATGCACCACATTAACAAAAAGAAGGATAAAAACTGCAGGATCATCTTAATAGATGCTGAAAAAGCATTTGACAAAATTCAATATCGATTCATGATAAAAACTCAACAAAATGGGTATAGAGGATACATATCTCAACATAATAAAGGCCATATATGACAAACCTACAGCCAACATCATACTTAAAGGAGAAAAGCTGAAAGCTTTTCCTCTAAGACCAGGAACAAGACAAGGATGCCCATTCTCACTACTTTTATTCAACATAGTACTGAAGGTCCTAGCCATGATAAAAGCCATCCAAATGGTAAAGAAGAAGTTGAAATGTTGCTATTTGCAGATGACATGATAATATACACAGAAAACCCTAAAGACCCCACCAAAAACTATTAGAACTAAAAACTGGATTCAGCAAGGTGAATGGATACAAAATTAATAAACAGAAATCTGTTGCGTTCCATTACACTAACAATGAACTAGCAGAAAGAAAAACCAAGAAAACAACTCCATTTACAATAGCATAAAATGAATAAAATACCTAGGTATAAACCTAACCAAGGAGGTGAAAGACCTGTACCCTGTACACTATAAGACACTCATGAGAGAAATTAAATAAGACACAAATAAATGGAAATATATGCCATGCTCATGGATAGGAAGAATTAGTATTTTCAAAATGGCCATCCTGCCTAAAGCAATCTACAGATTCAATGCAATCCCTATCAAAATACCAACAGCATTCTTCAGTGAAGTAGAACAAATTGTTCTAAAATTCATATGGAACCACAAAAAATCCCAAATAGCCAAAGAAATCCTGAGAAAGAAGAATAAAGTGGAGGATTACACTCCCTAACTTCAAGTTCTAATAAAAAGCTATGGTAATTAAAATAGTATGGTACTGGCACAAGAACAAACCCATAGATCAAGAACAGAATAGAGAGCCCAGATATAAACCCACACATATATGGCCAATTAATATTCGATAAAGGAGTCATTAATATGCAATGGGGAAAAAGACAACCTCTTCAACAACTGGTGTTGGGAAGATTGGATAGCTACATGTAAGAGAAAAAAACTGGATTACTGTCTAACTCCATACATGAAAGTAAACTCAAAATGGATCAAAGACCTACATGTAAGGTATGAAACAATAAAACTAAGAAGAAAATATAGGCAAAACTCTCTTGAATATAAGCATGAGCAATTTTTTCCTGGACACATCTCCTTAGGCAAGGGAAACAATATCAAAATGAACAAGCAGGACTACAGCAAAGAAAAGGCTTTGGTACAGCAAAGGACACCATCAGCAGAACAAAAAGGCAACCTACAGTATGGGAGAATATATTCATGAATGATTTATCTGATAAGAGTTCAATACCCCAAATATATAAAGAGCTCATACACCTCAACACCCAAAAAACAAATAACAAAATTGAAAAATGGGCAGAGGATCTGAACAGACATTTCCCCAAAGAAGAAACATGGATGGCCAAAAGGCACATGAAAAGATGTTCCACATCACTAATCATCAGGAAAATGCAAATCAAAACCACAATGAGATATCACCTCATATCAGTAAGATTGGCCACTAACCAAAAGACATGACTAAAAAAGAAGTGTTGTTGAGGATGTGGAGAAACGGGAACCCTCCTATGCCATTGGTGGGAATGTAAACTGATGCAGCCACTGTAGAAAGCAGTATGGAGGCTCCTCAAAAAACTGAAAATAAAAATACCATATGATCCAGCAATTCCACTTCTAGGAATTTACCTGAAGAAAACAAAATGCCTGATTTGAAAAGACATATGCACCCTGAAGTTTGTTTCCATGTTATTTACAATAGCCAAGATACTGAAGCAATCTAAGTGTCCACCAATAGATGAATGGTACATACACACAATGCAATATTATTCAGTCATAAAAAAGATCCTACCATTTGAAACAACATGGATAGACCTAAAGGGTTTTATGCTAAGTGACATAGGCAGGCAGAAAAAGACAAATACCATATGATTTCACTTATTTGTGGAATCTAAACACAAAAGAAAACAAAATGAACAAAACAGCAGTTGACTCATAGACACTGAGAAGTGACTGCTAGTTATCATGGGGGAGGGGTTGAATGAAGGAGGATGGGTATAGGGGAGAATGAGGGGGATAAAAGGGCACAAAAATTCTCAGTTATAATATGTATTGGTCACGGGGATGGTAGTCAGCATACAGAAAATAGCCACTGATTCTGTAACATCTTCCTATGTTGACAGAAAGTAGCTGCAGTAGTGGGGATGAGGATTTAAAAATATGGGTAACTATTGAACCAATGTGTTGTATACTTGAAACCAATATGACTGTATATCAATAATACTTCACTTAAAAAAAAAAAAAAGAGTCCAGGCTGAGCTGGCTTCCCAGGCAAGAAACAACTCTTTAATTCAGCTACTCTTAATGATGAAATTTAAACATTTGTTGGTATTAAAACAACAAAACAATGAGCCTCTTTTTTCTTTTTGTACATATCAATATTATGGAGATATTCTTAAAAAAATTATTAATGAATTAAAAAATGAATTCAATGTGAGTGTGTCATCAATTTTCTTAGTTTGGGTTTTAGTAGAAAAACCCTAACTTTTTTATATGAATTGAAAACAAATTCTGGTCAGTTGTCATAAAATTCCAACATAAATGACTAAAAAGTAATTAACAACACAAGATGGGGAAAAATATGGTGGAGGGGACATAAATAAGTAGGTATGATAAGAAAAGAGCACAATTGTAAGGCTCTGAAGCTTCCCCAGTTTGGGTGGCCACAGTGTCCAGCGGGCCTGACTTCCCGACTCCTCCAGAGGGTCACCTCAATTAAAGTTTCGAGGTAACAAAGTTTTGGGGTCTATTTCCAGTTCCCTTTCTTATCTTTTCCTTCATATCCAAGTGTCCAGATATTTTGGCCGTTTGGTGTCCCACTGTCCCCCTGCTTACCTAGTCCATGACCCTCTGAAGTGACACACCCCTATTTCCCTTTGCTCTGTATCACAACCATGTGGTTTTTCAGCAGCCCTCATCTAAAGCCAACTGCAAATCAAATTCACCCTAGAGTGCTGTCCTCCCAGGAGGTTTCACATTTGCAAAGAGGTCAGCAAGTTAACCAAAATGCATTTCGAAGGGATAGAAGTTCATGGGGTGTGAGAAAGTGAAGTGTGGAATTTCATGCCTCTGCTGGAGAAAGACACTTTTAGCTTTGGAAATCTTCTCAGTCCCTTGTTACTCAGGTACTTCTCTGCTGGGGATCATTGCTGCTGGGTTTCTTGTCACTCAGGGAAGCGGAAGGGACTGAAGGAAATGGCGCTGTGGGGGCTGGTGGGGCAGGACCTGGTGGCACACGGTGACATACAAATGTTCACATACAGGTGATGGCTGCAGGCTTTTAACCTGCCCAACGTTTGTGTCTAAGCTTTTTACCTACAGTTGCTGTGAACAATATTCCCTGAAGCCCATTATTGAGGTTTCTAATGACAAACTTTGAAAATTCATTGTCTTTCAAGACAGGTTTAATGAAAACAAAGCCACTGGGCAGTCAGCTTCTGGTGTTGGTCAGAAGCAAAGGATATTAGAGGATTGTCCTATGTGTTCATTAAGCCTTTGGGTTTGACTTAAATCAGTGTGTCAACTGTGCCTTTTTACATGCCAAGACAGTCTCTTAAAAGAGGGAGGCAAAATCAGTATAAAAAAGACCTCTAGAAGCTGAGTAGGATAAAAACATAAACTTTAGTGTTGGGAGGAAATTTAAAGATCACCCTCCCTTTGACTTTTGTAAGTTGTCATCACTTGAAGGAATGGGAGCACAGGGTAGAGGAAATAATTTTGGATTGGAATAAAAGAAATCCCAAACCCTCAATTATTCTCTCATTACTGTACTGCACTCCGTTTGCCTGAGTCACTTTTCTCTATAAGGGGGTGGTAAACTGGAAGCTAAAGGCCAAGATTCAACCCAAATATTTATTTTGTTTTTCCCACAGCATTTAAAAAATTGGAAAGTGTCACCTAAAAATCTGGGTTTTCTGTTTCCCTTAAAACAAGAACAATATGAAATAACCCACTGACCTTGGACCTACATTTCCCATGGCATTTGACCAGAGCTGAGTACCACCATCCCCTTGAGCTGGAACCTGTGCTACCTCATTGGCCCCTGTCTCTACCACTCTCTATTGCCTTATTCTGGGGCGTCCACTCATTCATAATTTCTATTTGGAATGCACTGAGTTTTTAATCTCTGAGCTAGACATCAATATATCAGTATTATTATCTGTAAAGTGGGGAGGGTGCCAGGTGATTCTAAAAAAGTAGTTTCCAAATTTAGTTGATTATAGAGATAATTTGGCACATTAATAAAAATACAAATTCTTGGGCCCCACTCGTGGATTTTGACTCAGTGGACATGACTGGGGTCTCTGATTCCATTTTTTTTTTCTTTTCAAATTTTCCTAGTTTATGCCAGCTCGGATTAGAATCCTGACTTAAATGATATCTCGAGTTCTATCTCTAAAATTCTATCACTCCAACTAACCCTAGAATCCTAGTTGGATAATTCTTTTTCAGGTCACTGGACTTAAATGCACTTAAGGCTCTGGTGTAATTATTAAATTCAATTAGCCACTGAGTTAAATTATCTTCAATCGGCCTTCGGCTATTTACCCTCCATCCCCTGTGATGTGCATAGGAACAAAGAGACTTGGGGAGTGAATTCTACTCATCTGTCACTTTCACATTAAAGGGCCTTATTCACACAGCAGGTAAACATTCCCACAGCCTGGTCTCACTCTTCTGAGGATATACATATTTAAAAAGGACTAGGGAAGAGAGGAAATTCTTATCAATGCAACATTTGAGTGTAAATAGCAGAACGGGATATTGCGGATTAAGGGCACTCTGATAACAGACACATTTTACGTAGGACTTTTTCATTTATGTTTGGGACAGTTTCTTAGAAACTTGAAAAAAAATACAGGAAAGATTTAAATTTGATGCAGTGGAGCCTTTAAAAATTGTGCTCAAGTCTTTCTGTTCTTTCAACTCACCCTTCAAGGTGTCTCAGTGTGAGAGAACGCAGGCTCTGGCCTCAGCCTGCCGAATATCACAAAACTGCGGACTGATGTCTGTAGACAAGGGCCTGGGAGGCTGAGTGGTTTCTATGGAGATGGGAATTAGTGAGGCAGTGCTTTCCTTTTGATTATTCTCCATCCTAACAGGGACAATTGCAACCATTTATCTTTTTCTGAAGAAATAAGGACATCTTTGGGAACAATAACAAGGACTTGAGTGAGACTGTTCCATGTTAAATATCCCAAAATATCACCCCCTTTCTTCTTTCTATGTATAGCATAAGGTCTTTGAAGGTGGCCTTTCTCTAAGGGGTATGACTGATTTTGTCAAAAGAACAAAACTAGGAAACCCATATTAGGTATGTCTGTAATATTTTATATATAAAAATACATTTTAAACTTAAGTTGAATACTAAATATTTGTAAACATAATGGCTTGAATTCATTTTTAATCTCGGGACAATAAATAACACTTTCACTCATATCTTATATAGCATTTATCTGAGAAGTAAGTGGCAGGAACCATCACACCCGTTTTTCAGGTGGAGAAACTAAGGCACGAGAGACTTAAGGGAAGTTTTTCATGATCTGTGGGAAACAAATGTGTGGGAATACATATAATGTTTTTGGAATCCAAATGTAATGACTCTTCTTTTTGTTGTCTCAGTAATATTTTTTATTTTCTTAATCTTTCCTAATACACACCTGTAACAGAACTGAATAAAAAAGAAATGTATAAAGCAAAAAGTGAAAGTTACACAAATTCCACTACCCAGAACTAACAACTATTATCTAAGTAATATCCTTGCCGATTTCTTTCCATAGTCTATATACACAATCATAGACATATAGATGACTTATTTACTTATATTTTATGTAAATGAGCTCCTATAAGTTTTATATCTCATCAAATTTTTTTCCTTGTCAATATATCATGGACTTAAAAAAAAAAAACTAGGTCAGGACATCTAGATCTACATTAAAAGAAAAAATGGTTGCATGGTAATTCATTACATGGATGTACCATAATTTATTTAGTCACTTTCCTATTTTGGACATTTAAGCTGTTTTCTCTTTCTCTGTTTTCCTTTTCCTCCCTCCACTTCTTCCTCCTTCTTTTCTCTCTGTCTTTTTTCACAAATAGTTTTTCTTTAATTATATTTAGAAGTTTGATAAGTACCATCAGTATGTCCTCTAACGCAATGATGTACCCTGGATGGTTTTGATGAAAAAAAAAAAATCCTTCTAATGGTAATGTGAAAAGTAGTAACTATGGTCCCAGTATGTATTTCTTTGAACATTAGTGAGTTCTTCAGTTCACTTTGAACAATAATGCTAGAACTTTTCAACCCCAGTGGTTCCTAACCTTGCTTGTGCATCAAATTTCTTAGAAGATCTGTAAAATTTCTGATGTTCAGGCCGAAGCTACAATTGAATCACAACTTCTGGAGGCAACTCCCAGGCATCAGTCCTTCTTAAAGCTCCTCACATGAGTCCAGAGTGTGTGGTTGGCTTCATGGGCTGGTGCTCAGAAGGACCCCAGGCTTTGTTTAAGGTTCTTCTGTTACCTTCTTGAAATTTTTAATAGTTTTATCTTTGAAATTGTGTTTTTTATGTGAAGTTTGATGGGACAGTGGAGCATACCATTCGTGTATAACCTCACGTTATACACGACTCAGTAAGATGGGGGATGACAGCCCAGAAAAGCTACTTTCCAATCAGACCAGAACTTGCTTCAAACCCAGAAAGATGGCCATGATTTTTAAGAGCTACAAATGGCCAAGAAAGCTCATACCCTTTCTTATGTCACTTCCCAGTATTAGCCATTTCATTCACACTGAGACTTTCTCTTGGATAGAAGAAAAGGGAAAGGTAGGGCAAAACTCTGCCTTTTAGACCATCTTTATTATTGGCAAGACAAAAATATAGAGAGTATTAGTAGAATGTATATGAATCAAAACAGGAAATAAAGAGAATTAATTTTTGTGCCACATTTCCACTATTGTGGTAAGAATGAAATATGTCTGTTTGTATGAGCTATGAAACAGATTGTATTATTTTTGTGATTCTACATCTGAACTAAATGCTCCTTTATTTGCATGTACAATTGGCATTGAACAATATAAAAAATGACAAAATTCATGATAAAAATTTATAGTTTAAAATTTTATTTACTTAGAAAAGTATTAAATAGCAAATAAAAAATACCATTAATAGTCAAGAGAGAGAATGTGGGAGAAAGGAAAAAACTTGATCTTCAGTGCCTTTTTGACTGTTTGAATGAAGGGTCCCACATTTTATTTTGCACTGGGCCCATGAATTATGTAGGCATCCCTACCGATGTAGAGTCAAGTTTGAGAATCCCTCACTTAATCCAAACTTTACATGGTATAACGATCTCTCCCTCTTCTCCAATGTTACTGTGTTTCATTGTACTTCAGTGACTTTTGGTTTACTTGAGAAGAATGTAACTATTTCCTTAACCACCCCCCTGCCCTCCCAGTAAGTACGAAGGCTGGAAATCTAAGAGCTGTGCAGAATATAGAAGCATGTGTGTATAACTGCTTTTCTGGTATGAGGATAAATGGAAAGAGTCAAAGTAAATCAGGTCTTTTTCAATATGATCATAGGAGATGTTGTACTTTGAATGGAAGTGGAAGCCATAAAGGCATGATTTTTTTTTTTTTTTTGAGAGGGCATCTCTCATATTTATTGATCAAATGGTTGTTAACAACAATAAACTTCTGTATAGGGGAGTCAATGCTCAATGCACAATCATTAATCCACCACAAGCCTAATTCTCATCAGTCTCCAATCTTCTGAGGCATAACAAACAAGTTCTTACATGGAGAACAAATTCTTACATAGTGAATAAGTTCTTACATGGTGAACAGTACAAGGGCAGTCATCACAGAAACCTTCGGTTTTGCTCATGCATTATGAACTATAAACAGTCAGTTCAAATATGAATACTCATTTTATTTTTCTACTTGGTTTATATGTGGATACCACATTTCTCTCTTTATTATTATTATTATTATTATTTTTAATAAAATGCTGAAGTGGTAGGTAGATACAAGATAAAGGTAGAAAACATAGTTTAGTGTTGTAAGAGAGCAAATGTAGATGATCAGGTGTGTGCCTGTAGACTATGTGTTAATCCAAGCTAGACAAGGGCAATAAAACATCCACGTATGCAGAAGATTTCTCTCAGAACAGGGGGGGTGAGGTTCTAAGCCTCACCTCTGTTGATCCCCAATTTCTCACCTGATGACCCCCCTGCGACTGTGCCTGTCTTAGGTTGTTCCTCCCTTGAGGAATCTTACCCGTCTCTGGCTAACCAGTCATTTCCGGGGCCATACAGGGAAATGTAAAATTGGTAAGTGAGAGAGAAGCCATATTGTTTGAAAAGGTTAGCTTTTTACTTCTTTGCATATTAATGCCCTGTGGCTTCTATGCCCAGCATTTGTCTTGAGGTATCTTTAGCACTTGGAGGAATTGTGATACTCGGTAAATTCGATATGAGGCATGAATTCTATTTAAGGGTTGTAATTAGGAAGGAAGAAGAAAGGCTATAGAGGTAGCAGATGGAAGAAAACCTGGGAAGATTGATTATTTCTTTGACATATCTTCTTGTAGAGTAACTTAAGCATGTATAGGTTTTAAACTACTAATTAAATTGCGCACACACACATTAACATAATAGGAATACAGTTACATAACCAAAACAGATCTATAATTACCAGCCATCTCCAGTGAAGCCAAGAAAACCAGTTAGGCACCCTAGGCATTTGTGAAAATTTGTCTATGATATGATGGATATTGTCCAACTGTACTTGAACAGTCTGAGAGAAATCAGACAAATTAAAACAGCCCATTCCTGGGAACTGTTCACATCCCATATGTTCTCTTAACAGTAGATAGTCTGTAGTTGTAAGATTTTGGAGTGCTACAACTTGCACTTCTCCTAATTCTTGGTTGAGTTCCAACAGTGTAGATCCAGTCAAATTTGTTGTTTCACTGTATGCACAGGCCAGCTTAGATATCTCCTTCTTCATTCCAATGGCAAGTCCAGGAACCAGTGGGATGAATGCAGCTACAACTGCAGCATTGCCTGGATCTTTTTTGAGGTTTTTTGATGATCATCTTCTGGTATGACTCTTCCAGAGAGTGCTGATGTTGGAAGTTCTTCTTCATATTGTATCTTAGTTCATTTTTTGGGAAGCCAAATTAGGATTTGATCTTCTGTATCAACACAAACAGACCCTTTGCCCACACTTTGATCTGCGTTTTATACCATTGTGTAGAACTCATTGGAGGTCACCACACAGGAACTTTTTTTTTTTTTTAAGAGAAAGGAATATTATCAGAAAAGTGTACCTCCATAGTTGATCATCTGACACCCTTTAAGTGATCAAAATTAAGGATATTTAAAGCATGCATTAATTGCTGATTTACAGTTAGTTTTATCCTATCATGGAGTAATCCCTCTTTTCTTTCTTTCTTTCTTTCTTTTTTTTTAATCTTTAATCTACACTTACATGAAGAATATTATGTTTACTAGGATCTCCCCTATACCAGGTCCCCCCTATAAACCCCTTTACAGTCACTGTCCATCAGCATAGCTAAATGTTGTAGAATCACTACTTGTCTTCTCTGTGTTGTACAGCCCTCCCCTTTCTCCCACCCCCACATGCATGCTGATCTTAATAACCCCCTTTCCCCCCCTTATCCCTCTCTACCCACCCATCCTCCCCAGTCCCTTTCCCTTTGGTACCTGTTAGTCCATTCTTGGGTTCTGTGATTCTGCTGCTGTTTTGTTCCTTCAGTTTTTCCTTTGTTCTTATACTCCACAGATGAGTGAAATCATTTGGTATTTCTCTTTCTCCACTTGGCTTATTTCACTGAGCATAATATCCTCCAGCTCCATCCATGTTGCTGCAAATGGTAGGATTTGCCCTCTTCTTATGGCTGAGTAATACTCCATTGTGTATATGTACCACATCTTCTTTATCCATTCATCTACCGATGTACATTTAGGTTGTTTCCAATTCTTGGCTATTGTAAATAGTGCTGCGATAAACATAGGGGTGTATCTGTCTTTCTCAAACTTGATTGCTGCATTCTTAGGGTAAATTCCTAGGAGTAGAATTCCTGGGTCAAATGGTAAGTCTGTTTTGAGCATTTTGATGAACCTCGATACTGCTTTCTACAATGGTTGAACTAGTTTACATTCCCACCAGCAGTGTAGGAGGGTTCCCCTTTCTCCACAGCCTCATCAACATTTGTTGTTGTTTGTCTTTTGGATGGTAGCCATCCTTACTGGTGTGAGGTGATACCTCACTGTAGTTTTTTTTTTTTTTTTTTTTTTTTTTATTGAAGGGTAGTTGACACACAGTATTACATTACATTAGTTTCAGGTGTACAACATAGTGATTCAACATTTATATACATGACAATTCTAGGTACCAGCTATCACCATACCAAGCTGTTACAATATCTTGACTATATTCATTACATCCCGGTTACTTATTATTTTACCATTGGAAGTGTGTACTTTTTTTTTTTTTTTTTTTTTTTGTGAGGGCATCTCTCATATTTATTGATCAAATGGTTGTTAACAACAATAAACTTCTGTATAGGGGAGTCAATGCTCAATGCACAATCATTAATCCACCACAAGCCTAATTTTCGTCAGTCTCCAATCTTCTGAGGCATAACAAACAAGTTCTTACATGGAGAACAAATTCTTACATAGTGAATAAGTTCTTACATGGTGAACAGTACAAGGGCAGTCATCACAGAAACCTTCGGTTTTGCTCATGCATTATGAACTATAAACAGTCAGTTCAAATATGAATACTCATTTTATTTTTCTACTTGTTTTATATGTGGATACCACATTTCTCTCTTTATTATTATTATTATTATTATTTTTAATAAAATGCTGAAGTGGTAGGTAGATACAAGATAAAGGTAGAAAACATAGTTTAGTGTTGTAAGAGAGCAAATGTAGATGATCAGGTGTGTGCCTGTAGACTATGTGTTAATCCAAGCTAGACAAGGGCAATAAAACATCCACGTATGCAGAAGATTTCTCTCAGAACAGGGGGGGTGAGGTTCTAAGCCTCACCTCTGTTGATCCCCAATTTCTCACCTGATGACCCCCCTGCGACTGTGCCTGTCTTAGGTTGTTCCTCCCTTGAGGAATCTTACCCGTCTCTGGCTAACCAGTCATCTTCCAGGGCCATACAGGGAAATGTAAAGTTGGTAAGTGAGAGAGAAGCCATATTGTTTGAAAAGGTTAGCTTTTTACTTCTTTGCATATTAATGCCCTGTGGCTTCTATGCCCAGCATTTTTCTTGAGGTATCTTTACCACTTGGAAGAATTATGATACTCGGTAAATTTGATATGAGGCATGAATTCTATTTAAGGGTTGTAATTAGGAAGGAAGAAGAAAAGCTATAGAAGTAGCAGGTGGCAGAAAACATGGGAAGATTGATTATTTCTTTGACATATCTTCTTGTAGAGTAACTTCAGCATGTATAGGTTTTAAGCTACTACTTAAATTGTGAACACACATTAACATAATAGGAGTATAGTTACATAACCAAAGCATACCTGTAATTACCAGCAATCTCCAGTGAAACCAAGAAAACCAGTTAAGCACCTTAGGCATTTGTGAAAACTTATCTATGATATGGTAGATATCGTCCAGCTGAACTTGAACAGTCTGAGAGAAATCAGACAAATTAAAACAGCCCATTCCTGGGGAATGTTCACATCCCTTATGTTCTTTAAACAGTAAATAGCATGTAGTTGTAAGATTTTGGAGCGCTACAATTTGCACTTCTCCTAATTCTTGATTGAGTTCCAGCAGTATAGATGCAGTCAAATTTGTTGTTTTACTGTATGCACAGGCCAGCTTAGATATCTCCTTCCTCATTCCCTTGGCAAGTCCAGGAGCTGGTGGGATGAGTGCATCTACAGCTGTAGCAGTGCGTGGATCTTTGTTGGGGTTTTTTGATGTTCATCTTCTGGCATGAGTCTTCCAGAGAGTGCTGATGTTGGAAGTTCTTTTTCATATCGTATCTTAGTTCATTTTCGGGGTAGCCCAATTAGGCTTTGATCCTCTGTATAAACACAAACAGACCCTTTGCCTACACTTTTATATGCCCTTTATACTCTTGCGTAGAACTCATTGGAGGTTACCACACAGGAACTGCCCTTTTTTTTTTTTTTTTGTATCACTAATCTACAATTACATGATGAATATTATGTTTACTAGGCTCTCCCCTATACCAGGTCCCCCCTATAAACCCCTTTACAGTCACTGTCCATCAGCATAGCTAAATGTTGTAGAATCACTACTTGCCTTCTCTGTGTTGTACAGCCCTCCCTTTTCTCCTACCCCCCATGCATGCTAATCTTAATACCCCCCTACTTCTCCCCCCCCTTATCCCTCCCTACCCACCCATCCTCCAAAGTCCCTTTCCCTTTGGTAACTGTTAGTCCATTCTTGAGTTCTGTGATTCTGCTGCTGTTTTGTTCCTTCAGTTTTTCCTTTGTTCTTATATTCCACAGATAAGTGAAATCATTTGTTATTTCTCTTTCTCTGCTTGGCTTGTTTCACTGAGCATAATACCCTCCAGCTCCATTCATGTTGCAGCAAATGGTAGGATTTGCCCTTTTCTTATGGCTGAGTAGTATTCCATTGTGTATATGTACCACATCTTCTTTATCCATTCATCTATCGATGGACATTTAGGTTGCTTCCAATTCTTGGCTATTGTAAATAGTACTGTGATAAACATAGGGGTGCACTGATCTTTCTCATATTTGATTGCTGCATTCTTAGGGTAAATTCCTAGGAGTGCAATTCCTGGGTCAAATGGTAGGTCTGTTTTGAGCATTTTGATGTACCTCCATACTGCTTTCCACAATGGTTGAACAAGTTTACATTCCCACCAGCAGTGTAGGAGGGTTCCCCTTTCTCCGCAGCCTCGCCAACATTTGTTGTTGTTTGTCTTTTGGATGGCAGCCATCCTTACTGGTGTGAGGTGATACCTCATTGTAGTTTTAATTTGCATTTCTCTGATAATTAGAGATGTGGAGCATCTTTTCATGTGTCTGTTGGCCATCTGTATTTCTTTTTTGGAGAACTGTCTGTTCAGTTCCTCTGCCCATTTTTTAATTGGATTATTTGATTTTTGTTTGTTGAGGCATGTGAGCTCTTTATATATTTTGGACATCAAGCCTTTATCGGATCTGTCATTTTCGAATATATTCTCCCATACTGTAGGGTTCCTTTTTGTTCTATTGATGGTGTCTTTTGCTGTACAGAACCTTTTCAGCTTAATATAGTCCCACTTGTTCATTTTTGCTGTTGTTTTCCTTGCCCGGGGAGATATATTCAAGAAGAGGTCACTCATGTTTATGTCTAAGAGGTTTTTTGCCTATGTTTTTTTCCATGAGTTTAATGGTTTTATGGCTTACATTCAGGTCTTTGATCCATTTTGAGTTTACTTTTGTATATGGGGTTAGACAATGGTCCAGTTTCATTCTCCTACATGTAGCTGTCCAGTTTTGCCATCTGTTGAAGAGACTGTCATTTCCCGTTGTATGTCCATGGCTCCTTTATCGTATATTAACTGGCCATATATGTTTGGGTTAATGTCTGGAGACTCCATTCTGTTCCACTGGTCTGTGGCTCTGTTCTTGTGCCAGTACCAAATGGTCTTGATTACTATGGCTTTATAGTAGATCTTGAAATTGGGGAGTGAGATCCCCCCTACTTTATTCTTCTTTCTCAGGATTGCTTTGGCTATTTGGGGTCTTTGGTGTTTCCATATCAATTTTTGAATTATTTTTCCAGTTCATTGACGAATGTTGCTGGTAATTTGATAGGGATTGCATCAAATCTGTATATTGCTTTGGGCAGGATGGCCATTTTGACGATATTAATTCTTCCTAGCCATGAGCATGGGATGAGTTTCCATTTGTTAGAGTCCCCTTTAATTTCTCTTAAGAGTGACTTGTAGTTTTCAGAGTATAGGTCATTCACTTCTTTGTTTAGATTTATTCCTATGTATTTTATTCTTTTTGATGCAATTGTGAATGGAATTGTTGTCCTGATTTCTCTTTATATTAGTTCATTGTTAGTGTATAGGAAAGCTACAGATTTCTGTGTGTTAATTTTGTATCCTGCAACTTTGCTGTATTCCGAAATCAGTTCTAGTAGTTTTGGGGTGGAGTCTTTAGGGTTTTTTAGGTACAATATCATGTCATCTGCAAATAGTGACAGTTTAACTTCTTCTTTACCAATCTGGATTCCTTGTATTTTTTTGTTTTGTCTGATTGCTGTGGCTAGGACCTCTAGTACTATTTTAAAAAACAGTGGGGATTGTGGGCATCCCTGTCTAGTTCCCGATCTCAGAGGAAATGCTTTCAGCTTCTCGCTGTTCAATATAATGTTGGCTGTGGGTTTATCATAGATGGCCTTTATTATGTTGAGGTACTTGCCCTCTATTCCCATGTTGCTGAGAGTTTTTATCATGAATGGATGTTGAACTTTGTCAAATGCTTTTTCAGCATCTATGGAGATGATCATGTGGTTTTTGTCTTTCTTTTTGTGGATGTGGTGGATGATGTTGATGGATTTTCGAATGTTGTACCATCCTTGCATCCCTGGGATGAATCCCAGTTGGTCATGGCGTATGATCCTTTTGATATACCTTTGAATTCGTTTTGCTAATATTTTATTAAGTATTTTTGCATCTACATTCATCAGGGATATTGGTCTGTAATTTTCTTTTTTGGCGGGGTCTTTGCCTGGTTTTGGTATTAGGGTGATGTTGGCTTCATAGAATGAGTTTGGGAGTATTCCCTCCTCTTCTATTTTTTGGAAAACTTTAAGGAGAATGGGTATTATATCTTCTCAGTGTGTCTGGTAAAATTCCGAGGTATATCTGTCTGGCCCGGGGGTTTTGTTCTTTGGTAGTTTTTTGATTACCGATTCAATTTCTTTGCTCGTAATTGGTTTGTTTAACTTTTGTGTTTCTTCCTTGGTCAGTCTTGGAAAGTTGTATTTTTCTAGAAAGTTGTCCATTTCTTCTAGGTTTTCCAGCTTGTTGGCATATAGGTTTTCATAGTAGTCTTTAATAATTCTTTGTATTTCTGTGGAGTCTGTCGTGATTTTTCCATTCTCATTTCTGATTCTGTTGATTTTTGTTGATTCTCTTTTTCTCTTAATAAGTTTTTCTAGAGGCTTATCTATTTTGTTTATTTTCTCAAAGAACCGGCTCTTGGTTTCATTGATTTTTGCTATTGTTTTATTCTTCTCAATTTTGTTTATTTCTTCTCTGATCTTTATTATGTCCCTCCTTCTGCTGACTTTAGGCCTCATTTGTTCTTCTTTTTCCAATTTTGATAATTGTGATGTTAGACTATTCATTTGGGATTGTTCTTGCTTCTTCAAGTTTGCCTGGATCGCTATATATTTTCCTCTTAAGACTGCTTTCGCTGCATCCCACAGAAGTTGGGGCTTTGTGTTATTGTTGTCATTTGTTTCTATATATTCCTTGATCTCTATTTTAATTTGGTCATTGATCCATTGATGATTTAGGAGCATGATGTTAAGCCTCCATGTGTTTGTGAGCCTTTTTGTTTTCTTTGCAGAATTTATTTCTAGTTTTATACCTTTGTGGTCTGAAAAATTGGTTCGTAGAATTTCAATATTTTGGATTTTGCTGAGGCTCTTTTTGTGGGCTAGTATGTGGTCTATTCTGGAGAATGTTCCATGTGCATTTGAGAAGAATGTATATCCTGTTGCTTCTGGATGTAGAGTTCTGTAGATGTCTATTAGGTCCATCTGCTCTACTGTGTTGTTCAGTGCTTCCGTGTCCTTACTTATTTTCTGCCCGGTGGATCTATCCTTTGGGGTGAGTGGTGTGTTGAAGTCTCCTAGAATGAATGCATTGCAGTCTATTTCCCCCTTTAGTTCTGTTAGTATTTGTTTCACATATGCTGGTGCTCCTGTGTTGGGTGCATATATATTTAGAATGGTTATATCATCTTGTTGGACTGAGCCCTTTATCATTATGTAGTGTCCTTCTTTATCTCTTGTTACTTTCTTTGTTTTGAAGTCTATTTTGTCTGATATTAGTACTGAAACCCCTGCTTTCTTCTCGCTGTTGTTTGCCTGAAATATGTTTTTCCATCCCTTGACTTTAAGTCTGTATATGTCTTTGGGTTTGAGGTGAGTTTCTTGTAAGCAGCATATAGATGGGTCTTGGTTTTTTATTCTTTCTATTACTCTGTGTCTTTTGTTTGGTGCATTCAGTCCATTTACATTTAGGGTGACTATTGAAAGATATGTACTTATTTCCATTGCGGGCTTTAAATTCGTGGTTACCAAAGGTTCAAGGTTAGCCTCTTTAGTATCTTACTGCCTAACTTAGCTCGCTTATTGAGCTGTTATATACCCTGTCTGGAGATTCTTTTCTTCTCTCCTTATTCCTCCTCCTCCATTCTTCATATGTTGGGTGTTTTTTTTCTGTGCTCTTTCTAGGGGTTCTCCCCTCTAGAGCAGTCTCTGTAAGATGTCCTGTAGAGGTGGTGTGTGGGAAGCAAATTCCCTCAGCTTTTGCTTGTCTGGGAATTGTTTAATCCCGCCATCATATTTAAATGATAGTCGTGCTGGATACAGTATCCTTTGTTCAAGGCCCTTTTGTTTCATTGCATTAAATATATCATGCCATTCTCTTCTGGCCTGTAGGGTTTCTGTCGAGAAGTCTGATGTTAGCCTGATGGGTTTTCCTTTATAGATGACCTTTTTCTCTCTAGCTGCCTTTAAAACTCTTTCCTTGTCCTTGATCTTTGCCATTTTAATTATTATGTGTCTCGGTGTTGTCGTCCTTGGATCCTTTCTGTTGGGGCTTCTGTGTATGTCCGTGGTCTGTTCGATTATTTCCTCCCCCATTGTGGGGAAGTTTTCAGCAATTATTTCTTCCAAGATACTTTCCATCCCTTTTCCTCTCTCTTCTTCTTCTTGTACCCCTATAATACGGATATTGTTCCTTTTGGATTGGTCACATAGTTCTCTTAATATTGTTTCATTCCTGGAGATCCTTTTATCTCTCTCTCTATGTCAGCTTCTATGCGTTCCTGTTCTCTGGTTTCAATTCCATCAATGGCCTCTTGCATCCTATCCATTCTGCTTATAAACCCTTCCAGAGTTTGTTTCATTTCTGTAATCTCCTTTCTGGCATCTGTGATCTCCCTCTGGACTTCATCCCATTTCTCTTGCGTATTTCTCTGCATCTCTGTCAACATGTTTATGATTTTTATTTTGAATTCTTTGTCAGGAAGACTGGTTAGGTCTGTCTCCTTCTCTGGTGTCTCTGTGATCTTGGTTTGCCTGTAATTTTGTCTTTTCATGGTGATAGGAATAGTTTGCAGAGCTGGGACGAGTGACAGCTGGAAGAACTTCCCTTCTTGTTCGTTTGTGGCCCTCCTCTCCTGGGAGAACAGCGACCTCTAGTGGCTTGTGCTGCGCAGCTGCACGCAGACAGGGCTTCTGCTTCCTGCCCGGCTGCTATGGAGTTTATCTCTGCTGTTGCTGTGGCTGTGGCCTGGCTCGGGCAGCTACTCCAAAGTGGTGGAGTCTCTTTGGCGGGGGAGGATCCGGGAGGCTATTTATCTCTGTAAGGGGCCTCCGTGCTCCCTGCTGCCCAAGGTATTAGAGTGCCCAGAGATCCCCAGATTCCCTACCTCTGGACTAAGTGTCCCGCCCTGCCCCTTTAAGACTTCCAAAAAGCACCCGCCAAAACAAAACAACGACCACAAAAAAAAAAGAAAAAAAAAATTTAAAAAATAAAAAAATAAAAAAAATAAAAAATGGCCGGTCATTTTTCTTTATTCTCTGGCGCCAGCCTCAGGCACCCGCTAACCAGTCTTGCTGCCCTGTTTCCATAGTATTGGGTTCCCTATCCCTTTAAGACTTCCAAAAAGTGCTTGCCAAAACAAAACAACAATAACAGAAAAAAAAAAATGGCCGCTCGCTTTTCTTATGTCCTCCGTTGCCAGCCTTCGGTACCTGCTCACCGTTCTTGCTGCCCTGTTTCCCTAGTATCCAGGACCCCACGCATGCACTGTGTCTGCGCTCTGGTGCGGATGGCTGGGGCTGGGTGTTCAGCAGTCCTGGGCTCCCTCTCCCTCACTCTGCCTCCTCTCCTCCCGCCGGGAGCTGGGGGCAGGGGTGCTCGGTCCCGCGGGGCCGGGGCTTGTATCTTACCCCCTTAACGAGGTGCTGGGTTCTCACAGGTGTGGATGTGGTCTGGATGTTGTCCTGTGTCCTCTGGTCTTTATTCTAGGAAGAGTTGTCTTTGTTATATTTTCATAGATATATGTGGTTTTGGGAGGAGATTTCCATTGCTCTACTCATGCGGCCATCTTGGCTCCGCCAAGGCATGATTTTTTATACCCCTCCCAAGAACTGCTAGAATGCCAACATAGCAGATACTCCATAATATTGCTCCTCTCATACATATATGCATTCAAGTGGTACATTAGGCACTGTCTGATTAGCAATTCACCTTGACTAGGGCTTTTGCTGTGGGTTCTTAGCTCTCAATCTGCCTCTTACAATAGCTTTATCATCTCTTGGTTGATACTCTAAAGTTCTGTGCTTCACATAATTACCTTTGTGGCTCTAGTAAGGCAGTCTTTGAAGAGCATATTTAAAAGGTATTATTGGTAAAGTTGAGTTATTTGGAGATTTGTCATGAGATTGGAAATCTCCAGAACAGAGGGAAAGTCAGAAGTATACAATGAACCCTAGAAATATTGCCCAGAGAGATGTAATGGGCTGTGCCACACAGCTGACCTTGTCCCAAAGCAGACTTCTCTGAGAGACCCTAATGAGAAGCAGCCAGGTAGAATTCCTTTCTGCTGCTGCTGGGCCTGTGCTTGGTACAACAGATTTGTAGCTGGTAACAATAGGGATAGTGGGGATGTGTCCCTGAGAAAAGGTGATGAGTATTTAGCATGAAGGAGATTGGTGGGAAGTGTGGAAGTCTGTAAAAAAAACAACAGACTTCAAACAATCTGAGTAATTTCTGAAAGTCTTAGGCAACAAAATTAAAATGTCTGTACATTAAGAGTCCTTGACTACCTGCCCTTGAGCATGTTTTCAGAATCTCTTTAAATAAATAAAAGTTTAATTATTGCCTAAGATTGTCAGCATTAGGACATGGAGGCGCTATGCGCTTAAGATAGTAAATGAGTTTTTTGACATTGCATAATCAGATCAAGTGGTGCTGGTCTCATGGAAATTAAAGAGAAGAGGATTATATTTAGCTTATTTTCAAACTAGTCTTAGTGAAATCACAGACACGGTTATTAATTTTTTAAATGAAAAGTAGACTGTTTACCATGCACAAAGGATCATTTGTGCCACCCAAATCTATGCTAATCTCCATTCCAGATCCCTTAGCAACTGTTACTTGGTTAGGAAGGTTCAATTTTCATGAAAGAAAGAAAACTTTCTGAATGTTTTGCAGGGAAATTTTGATTTTTTCATTTTGGAATATTGAGTTATTAAAATGCTTAAAGTTACATAAGGTAATAAAATGGTAGTTTGAAATGAGTTTGAATTAGTCTTTAGATGCAGCAAAATCTTCCTACATCTGTTACTCAAATTTGATGTTTTAATTCCTGCATTATAAGACAGTAAATTATAGAAATAGAAGAGTATACCAACACAGTGCACGAAATGGAGGTAAAAAAGAGCTTTCCACAGTGTTCTTCAAGTAGACATTGATTCATTCATTTGCTCACTCAACAAATAGGACATGAGCATCTACCATGTACTAGATTCCAGGCATACACAGAAAGATAGATCTCGTGCCTGACTTGAAGGAGTTTATAACCTAATGGAATACAAATTTACAAACTTATGAATGAATGCAACATAATCATTGATATGATGGAATTATGGAAAATTTCATCAACACATTTAAAAACTTCAGTGAAATGGAAGCATTCTAGGAAAAATATCACTTACTAATACAGAATCAAGAAGAAATAAACCAGTAAAGATAATGTATCAGCAGTTAAAAAAAATAACAAGAACAACAAAGCTAAATACAGAAAACACCCCCCTAAGACCAAGGACATTTATAAGTATGTTCTCCTGAACACTTAAGGAACAGGTAATCCTGTATTTCACAGCATGTTCTAAGAAAACATTTGTTAATGTGAGTTACTGGAAAAATAAGGAGAATAAGCACAGAGGGGAATGCATTAATACAACCTGGATAACAAAATCAGACAAGAAGAGCACAAGAAAGGAAAATTATATCTAATAATATTCATGAGACAGATGTTCATATTAGATCCCTATTTATATTTATATTTTATTTGTGTATGGGTGTATATGTATGTGCATGTGCTATTATAATGCATCATGTTCAAGTTTTATTTAGCTCAGGAATATAATGCAGGTTTAAAATTAAAGGGTTTTTTTGATAATTCTTTACATTATATGTTAAATGACAGAACCCTTGATTATCTCAATAGATGCAGAAAAATCATCTGATAAAACTCTTTTTCCTTTCATTATAAAAACTTTCAGCGAAATAGAAATAGCAGTGAATTTCTTTTACTTGATAAAAGGAATTCATCAAAATTCTATAGCAAATAGCTTACTGAATGATGAACAGATAATTCCCTTTGAAGTCAGGACTAAGAGCAGGAATCTTGCTCACCGTTGTGCTGGATATATAAGTTGGTTGTACTCAGAGCAGAGAAAAAGCCAGAGAGATTGAAAAAACAAAGCAACATTTTCGTTATTTACATATTATATTTATATAAATTTGTGATTAAAACACAAGAGAATCTAGGAGAATCCAAGAGACTCTTACTAGAACTAATAAGAGAATTTGGCAAAGACCTCAAATAAAATACTAATATACAAAAACCAGTTGTATTAACATACCTCAGCAACAAATAATTAGAAAATATAATTTAAATGGTTGTATTTTTCAACAGCAATAAAAACTTCAATGGGTCTAGAAATAAATATAACAAAAGACATGGACTGGTTTCATCTGTTAGAAAAAGAAAATCAGACTTATATCATAAGGACATTTATCGTTCAGTGTGAAAAACATCTGATGGTAGTTTGTTTTGGCAGAGCAACAATGTTAGCAATGATGGAGGCTTTCTGCACGTTTTTGCTCTGCCGTCAGGGCTGGTTGCATGGGAGTGTGGTCTGTAAGGTCACACAGGCCACCCCACCCATAAGGGCTCCACGTTTGATTTAGTGCTCTGCTGTGGCTGTTTGGAAGGTCTTGATGATTTTATCTTTGAACTTGTGTTTCGTTAATGAAATTCAATGGGACAATGGGACCTGTGTGTGAGCAGAGGAGATATGTGTGATATATATGTCTGTCATTCCTTGCCACCTCATTAACATACAGTCTTTGTGATATTCCAGGAACACAGAATTCTGGGGGACCTACAAAGCATGGGAGTTTAGGGAGATTCAAAGTAAGGACTAGTTAGGCATGTTACATCTGTGACTAAGTCAAGAAGATGATACCCTGGAAAAGCTACATTTCCCGTTCAAACCAGAACTGGTTTCAAATACAGAAAGAAGGCAATAGCATTCCAAGAAACACAATCAACAAAGCCTAACATATCCTTTCTTACTTACGTCACTTTCCTACATTAGCCACTTCATTTATATTGAAAATGATGACATAAGAAGAAAGGGAAAGATAGAGCTGGCCACCCAATGTATCTTTTCCTTTCAGTCATTCCTTACTTACCAGCAAGTCTAAGGAACAGTGTGTTGGTAGAGGGTGTGCAAATCATTAAGACATAAATAAAGACAACTGAGTTAGTCTTGTGCAGTGCTTCCATAATTCTGGTAAGAATGAACTACATATGTGTGTATGAGCTATGAAATACAAATTGTATAATTTAGGGATTCTGCATACAAGTTGAATGCTCCCTTAAAACTGGCATTGCCTAATATAGAGGACATGGCAAAATTCATGCCAGCAATTTGAGTTTTAATTTTTATTTACAAAGAGCACTATTAAGTAGCAAATACAAAATACCATGGCAAGTCAAGAGAGAGACCATGGAAGGAAGGAAAAAGATTTATATTTTAGTACCCTTAATGGTACTTTTTCTGTTTTTTGAACAAGGGGCCTTGCATTTTCATTTTTATATTGAGCCCTGCAAACTACGTAGCTGGCTCTGTTTGCACCCTCAGCTTATTGCTTCCTCCCCTAACAGTTGCCCCATAGTTGCAAGGTTGCACCCAAAGCTCCAGCCATCAAGTCTATAATTGAGGCAGGAAAAAGGTGGAAGAGTTGGTGAGAGCAATCTTTGTCTTTCATGGTCTTTGCCTTTATTAGAAATTTAAAAGTCTTTCCAGAAGCATTCAGTCAATTCTGGGCCCCCTGGACACTTTAGGCTACAAAAAGGATGGAACAGTAAGCATCTGGAAAATAGGATAGAACTATCCAGGACAAAATTTGTCTAAGATTACTGTCTGAGCCAGGGGTTGGCAAGCTTTTTCTGTGAAACACCAGGTAGGCTTTGGTGGCCATATACACAGATGTTATGACTAGTCAGCTTTGCTGCTATAGCAGGAAAGTAAACATAGACAACATGTAAATAAATGTGCCTGGCTCTGTTCCAATAAAAGTTTCTTTACAAAAACAGGAAGTGGGACAGATCTGGCCAGTGGGTCATAATTCGCTGACCTCTGCATAAAGCTTTATTTTGTTTTGGTTACTAAATGGTGACCACGGGGTGGTGATAGTAAGTATCTGCCATTTACTGAATGGGTATTGTGTGTTCATCACCCAACAAGGCAGGGCATATAGCCATCTCTAAAACCTGTTTGTTATTAAGGAGGAAGAGGAAGAAATATATTGGGAAAGGCAAGTTACAGAATTTGCCACAACATAAAGGAAGACTTGACTAAAAGGAAAGAGATACAACTGCATAGATGAAAAGGTTTAATATTACAGAGATGTCACTTTTCTACAAACTTATACATCAATTTCACGCAATTCCAGTCAAAATTCCTGCAGATTTTTTCATGGAACATGAGCAGCTGACCTTAAAATTCACATGGAAAAACAAAGGATTAAGAATAACTCTGATAGTTTTGAAGATGGAAAACAGAAGTAGCAGGGGAATTTGTCTTATCAAATATTGATACTTATTATAAAGCTGAACAAATTAAGGGAGTGATATTGGGTCTAGACTAGAATAATGAACTAATCAACAGAAGAGAGGGTTCAGAACAGTTCTGTGAATATTTGACAGAGGAGGCATTACAAGTAGGGAAAGGATGAATGATTTGATTCATAATGCTGGGGAAAATTAGTTATTTCAGTGGGAAAAAATTAGATTCCTACCTCATATGAATCATAGAAATGAACTCCAGGTGAATTAAAGACATCCATGTAAAAAGCAAAATGTTAGTACTTTTGGTAGAAATTTAAACTTGAAATAGGAAAATATTTTTTAAAAAGATAAAAAAGCATACACAAAAACAGATATTTTGATGAATCCACTTTCATTAAAATGGAAAACTTTCATAGAATTAAAGACATCAAAATCAAAGTGAAAAGGCATTCCAGGGAGTAGCGGGCATTAGTAAAGCACATAATGAAAAAATGACTGGGTCTGGAATATATAAAAACAATTGTAGAAAAGTGGGTGAATGATGTGAACCAGAAATTCTCAGATGAACCTTGAGAGGCCCACAAGCATGTGAAATTGATTCTCAGTCTTGTTAGTATCAGGGAAATGGAAATTAAACAACAATCAGATTTTATGCCACACCCATTAGACAGGCAGTAATTTTTTAAAAGTGGTAGTGCCAGAGTTGGTAAGTCTGTGGGACAAAGTTCTCCACCACCGCTGGTGGGATCATAAACTAGCACAGCAGCCCGAGAAAGAAAATTGGTAAGATGCAGTAAAGTTGAGGATGCATGTGGGGGTCACCATGTGGCGTGTTCACTAAGGTAGCGATTCTCCCTGGTCAGACCCAATGCTCTCTTCTTACAATAAATATTTTGTAACAGCTCTAACATAACTCCCAGTGATTCCAAACAGAAATCCGTTTAAGGCCATCACATACATATGAAGGAGGAATAAAATGGCATACGAAATAAGTGTTTCAATTTGTATGTACTTGGGCACAACAAAACTAGAACAAATGATGAGTATCTACATGCCTGCATATCTCACATGAATGGGGCTTTTAAAAACAAAGACTGGTATTGGCCATTTGAATGGGATGCTACTGTTGGTGATAAAATTTTTCAAAATGGCAAGCAACTATTAATGCGGTTGTGAACAAAATACAGTCTTTCCTCAATTTAAACAGTAGTTATTTATATTCCTTGAAAACTGAGTGTACATGAACAATAGTTTGTGTTTATATCAATAGCATGAGTAAGGTTCTAGGCTTGGGTTGCTTATATACAGGTTTTAGATTTACACGAATGTCCTACTGCAGAATGCAGGACAATTTTTTGTGCTCCCTTGGCATCAGCACAGGAAATGCCAAAAAAGCCACCCAATCATTTCCACCTTAGCATTTCCATCGCTAAGTTCTTTATAATTGCAAATAATTGGAAACAACCTAAACAGCCATTAAAGCTATCTCTATTTACACATCTATCTATTTATCATCATCATCTATCCATCTCTCAAGTATGTATGTGTGTGTGTATGTGTAGTTTTGGTATATTCATGTAATAAAATTTAAGATAGTCAAATAATAAATTAGAGTTACATTATCAAAACAAACACAACTCAAAATATAACATGGTAAGAAAAAACAAGGTACAGAGTACTATAAGTAGTATAACAGCATTTAAGCAGAATTTTAGAACATTCATAATAATAGTGTATCTTCACTTATAATCTGTATTTAGCAAAAACATAAAAACATGCACGGGAATGAGAAACATCCAAGACTGGATAGTGGTTACATCTGGGGAGGGAATAAGAGAAATGTGAGGGGTTAGGGGAGGATAAACAACAGAATTCAATTGCATTCTATAGTTTTTTTCTTCTCAAAAACAAACAAAAGATTTGAAGCAAGTATTTCAAAATATATCTCATATTTAGTGAAACAGATTGGTAGGTGCACAGCTGTTATTTTTTTCTCTATGCTTTTTTATTTGAAAAATATTTCATAACACCAATTTTAACTGTCCTCTGCTTGTACCCTTTGATGCCTTTTATATGGCCTGTCCCATGGCTTATTTCTAATTGCATGATGTGATATAGTTTGTGAGTCTTTTTTAGGCATTATTCCTTTTTGGGCCTCCAGCTTTCTCAAGGCTCATTTAGACATGGCAAATAGCGCACGAAGGAGCTCTCCCCTCAATAACTAGGTGAGGTTTGGGAGTCCAGCTGTCTTAAGCCATATGAGGGCTCCTCCTGGGACTGTGACACTTGTGTAGCCAGTGCCTGGGACTGTGCTTCCACCCTGGTGCCCTGACTGCAGCTGAGATGACAGTCTCTTTCTGGATCTTAGCCTCCTTGGCCAGATCCTGATACTGAGATTTCCATTCTCTCTACTGCACACTGTGCTGCACCAACCAGGTGACTCTCCTACCATCTGATCATCATCACCGCCTCTGCTTAGAAACTGCCTTGTCACACCCCATGTTAAGGCAGACCGGCTTGTACTAGGAAACCAGCCAAGATCAAGTCTGAACTGTCACACGTCTCGGCCTTCTCTGCAGCAGCTTGCCCTTTGGAACCCACTTATCACCTTGTTTGTGTGTGTCTACCTATCACACTCTACAACTTGGCCACCTGGGATCGCCCTTGTTTATGTCTGTTATTACAGCATAATTATTACAATACTTCCCTTCATGCTTAAAAATCTCTTAGTTCGGATGATGAATTATATATAATCACCCTATTCACAAATCATCTCTGACTATGCATTTTTACAAAAATAATTGGTGTTCTCCAAAGTAGCTTCCAATGAAAACAATAGCCTAAAAACAAGCTTGCATTTGAGGAACACAGAATGCTTGTTTATTCTTTAATTCTTCAAATAAAGGGCGTGCAGAAAAATCTAAATTCAGTCTTGCAAACACTAGCATTACAACTATCACTTTTTTATTACATGCACTTTATTATTCAATAGTAAGAAAACCAGAATTTAAAAATGTTATTTTGTTTCATAAATTGGAATAAATTGTAGGCTGTTCATTTTTATCATATCAAATGCTTACTTGTATTATAATGTACTTTTCTTGATGGAGAAATAAAAACTATGGCATTATAGTTGGCAACTATTTTCTGGCTTTTTGGGTAAAAAACTTGGAGTCATCCTTGGTTGTTCCCTTTTATCCATATATCCGATTGAATTCATTTACAAATCCACCTGATTACATCCCAGCTCTGACCGCACCTCGCTGTCACCACTACGGCTGCTCAGGTGCAAGCCACCAGAACATTTTTCCTGGACTACTGCAGTAGCCTTTTCCTAGTGGCCACCCTGCCTCATCCCTTGGCCTTCTAAATGAATAGGCAACTACTCCTTGTTACAAACATGCCAATGGGTTCTTATCTTACTCACAGTTAGCAGAAATCTCAAACATCTTCTCCTCTTACTGTCCTGCAGGGACACGGGCTTCCCCACTCTTCCTCAGACACATGAAGCTCTGGCCTCAGAGCCTTTCTCTTGTTCCCACTGAACTCAGTCCCTCCACATATCTGTGTGGCTGTCTCCTCACTTCCCTCTGCTCTCTTCTCAAATGTCACCCTATCAGAAAGAATATCCAGGGGGACTCTACCTAAAATAGCACCCCACATCCCATGTCCACTCTAGCCCATTTGTTTAATTTTTTATAACACTTCCAACTTCTGACATATTACATTTTTATGTATTTCTGTCTTGTCCCATAAGAGCAGGGATGGTCACTCCTAAAGCAGAACCCAACACACAGTATCGGAGGTGGGAGATGAACTGAGTACAATTCTGCTTGTATCCTGGAGTCTGTGTCTTTCACATGAATAGCGTCTAATTTGTGTGTGTGTTTTACAAACCAGTATTACAAGGTCATGTGCAGCACGGGCTTTATTTGACCACAGAAAAACCATGACTCTTTGTTTTTAAATGACAATAGAACAGGTGGATTTATTGGCTCTGAAGGTAGCTGGCTGGTTTGCTCTTCCCGCCACTCCCATTGAATACTCTTGGAAGCATAAAAACCGATGCAGAGTTCCAATGACACTGGAAACTAGGAATGTCAAATAATGGATTGCCAGACACCGAGGAGAATTTCCGTGACCACGACACGGATGGGGCTAGATTGACAAACCATTAGTGGGTGGCTGACACATACTTTGAAATTGCTGAAACAGAAGAGCAAGGTCAGACAGGAAAAGGTTAGGGTGCCCAGGAGTCCAGTTTGGAAGCTGACAGTCCATAAGCTTTATGCTGATGAAAGAAAGACGAGATATTAAAAAAGCCCATTTAAAAAATTAAAACAATTTTATTATAGCATGATTTACAGTCAGTGCCATGCAGCGTATTGTTTTGTCTAATATTTATGAATATGTAATATGCAGTATTTTAGGCAGAAGCTTTAATATGGGCTGCTATTAATATAGTTTGTAGATTGTATATTTTTGATCTATACATTTTATGGATGCACTTCAGTCTACACATTTTTATCAGGTGTGTCTGGTATTTTTGCTGAAACCACATGGCAATTCTAAGGACGAGAAAAGATTTCCAACTATGCCATGTCTTGGGCCAATTCAGGGGTGAGGTTATGCAGAGGAGCCTTCACTGTACCACATGGTCGATACTTTCTGTGGGTGGCCACATCTGTTTTCAAGTCCAGCTTCATGGGCATGCAGCCTGTGCAATTACATGGGGCCACATGCTCAGAAACACTTGGTTTAGTGATCTGCTGTTGCCTTCCTGAAATTCTTAACAACTTCACATTTGAAGCTGTGTTTCGTAAGGCACAATGGAGCATGTGTGTGAGCAGAGGAGATACACGCAACATGTCTGCTTTTTATTGCTACACCACTGTCCTCCTGCCTTCTTAATGCCCCAGGAGCACAAAACTCCAGTGGACCCACAATATGTAAGTGTTCAGTGAGACTCAGAGGCAGTACAAGGAAGTGTGTTATGGTGAGTCAGTGGAGAAGATGACAGCCCCAGGAGGCCACACTTTCCACTAGAACCACAACTTGATTTGAATACAGAAAGCAAGCATGCCATTCTAAGCATATCATATCCTTTTTCACTGTTAGGAGGTGAGTTGTGTCCCTCCAAATCCCTATCTTGAAGACCTAACCCCCAGTATGGCAGAGTATGACTTTATTTAGAGACAGGGTCATTAAAGAGGTAATTAGGTCAAATGAAGTCCTACTGTGGGTCCTAAACCAATAACCTTATGCAAAGAGAAGATTTGGACACAGACACACACAGAAAGACCATCTGGAGAGAGAGAGGGAAGACAGCCATCTACAAGCCAATGAGAGGGCTCAGAAGAAACTTATTCAGATGACACCTTGATCGTGAACTTCTGCCTCTGGAACTGTAAGAAGGTAAATAACTATTGTTTCAGCCCCTCTGTCTATGGTGCTTGTTATGGTGGCCCTCGCAGACGAATACCTTTACCGTGTTACTTTCCTGTATTAGCCAGTCACTTATACTGAAAATGATGACACAGAACTGGGAAAGATAGGGCAACTCATGGTTTCTTCTCCTTTGTGCAGCATTTCCATTCTTCTGATAAGAACGAAATATGTATGCATGTCTTGCTTTGATACTATTAGGTATTCAATGGTGCAATAAATGTAAAATACTTCCTTTGGTGTCTATACAAAATTGTTGATAATTGAAATTATTTTAATTTGCAATTAGGTCTAAACGATAAAAATGAATGAAAATTGGAAAAGTCTTCCTTAAAAGCAAATAGATATAATATTAAATGATGCAATATTAGGTTTAAAGTCATACATCATATTAACAAGATTTGGAAGTTCATGGAAGGGGTAGGTTAAGGAGAATCTAATGTATCACTTTTTGTGTTGGGACTACCAAAGATACTTTTTCAAACTTGATTAAGATAAAGAGAGAATTTTACCTCTTTTTCTCTGGATCCATACCTTCTTGCCTTTCTAAGTTTGTTTCTTTAATTCCCCCTCTCCTAAGTCATCAGCTGTGCTTTCTCTACCTCATCATTTCCAACAGCATGCACGTACATTCTGGTGCCCCAGCCTAGAAAGCAGACAAAACCAACTGACCAAAGTAAGTCCTCTCCTGACCCAACATTCTTATCAGGTTCCTCTGACGGCTCTTGCACCTTGACCAGCCTTTCATGTCCGAGGCACCTTGGTGCCAGGTTCTAAGGTCTCTTGTCTTCCCTCCCTTCCTCCTCCTCTCTCCTTTCTGTTTCCTCTCTGGATGATTTCAGACAGAACTAGGGCTTGAAATGCCATCTAAAAGCTGACCATTCCCAGATTCTACAGTGTAAGCTTCTCCCCTGAGCTGCAGACCTGCTATCTGACCCATAATGGATAAGTCCACTTGTGCATTGCAAGGGCATCTCCAGCGATGCGTGTTCAATGCAGAGTCCACATTCCATCCCTGTCCCTGGGTTTTCCTCTTCCATCATCTTCATAATAACTAGGCACCTTCATTCACCAAATTGCATAGGCCACAAACCTATGCTTTATCTTTCTCTCTTTTCCTTCTCATTTGTCCCACTGAAAATCCTCCCCATTGTTCCATTTTCACTGATTTAATAAAAAATATTATCATCACTTGTCTTAGACCTAGTGTTTCTCTTCCACTCCTGTCACTCCCCATTCTACAACCTTTTAAAATATAAATTAGATCATGTTACCTTGACTTCAAACACTTGAGGGAACTTCCCCTTGCACATAAATCCTGTCTTGTGAGTAGAGTGACCCTGTATCCTATCCCAGTTGCCTGTCATGTAATCAGGTTTTGTGTCTGTCATCCCAATGTAATTATCGATACTCTCCCCCTACCCCTTTTCAAAAAGTGTCCCTGTTTGGATGAGAAGGTATATGGCCACTCTGTTGATCTGGCTCCTGCCTTCCTCTCCATCCTCATTATATACCATTGTAAGTGTATGTGCCATTTTGCTACAGAAAATTAAGGGAAAAAACCCCACAAAGAAAACATAGTTAATGTTGTAAGATGCAGGAAATAATTGTAAGGATAAGTGAGAATAAAAAGCAAAAGGATAAAGATATCTGTAAATATATTATTCATCACAATGTTCTTTTTCATTAGGAAACATTCCCAGACTCAATGTCTAACTTTTCACAATAAAAAACCATTTAGTTTATAGGTGCATGCTATAGATATGTAATCATTTGACAGAGACTGCTGTTACCTTCCTGAAGAAAATGCTATTTGGCACTTTTCGTTTTCTCATGCTCTGATGATACACAAAACTAGAAGTGTTAAATTAGGGTTCAGTTTTCACCTGGAGTCTCTTGAAAATTGGGAAAAGTGTTATTTCCCGGGATTTATGCTGATCGGTCAACATGAACACTATGGCTATAACTCTTTATTTTTTCTTCTTAGATAGATAGTCTCCTGAAGGACACAAAAAAGTGAAGGGAGCAGATACTATGTAAATTGTGTCCAAAGAACATATTATATGCATATCTTTTTAGGAGCAAGAAGGGAAACCAGAAAATCCATCCCCACAGGGTCACACCTGACCTGCAGAACAGCTGTAGCTTGTATTTGAAGAGCTTTAACCAAGGTCACAAACTTCTCTTGGTAACGGAGGGGGAACCTATCCTAATACGTCATTCCTGCCTCTAAGTGTGTGAGTAAACATGTTCCAAATTGCTCCTAGATACCGTTATTTGCACCTCGGAGGGCTTCTATTAATAAACAGTTATGCTTAATTAGAATAGCACAAACCTGCTATTAGTTGTGGTCTACTGGAAAAAAAAAGATAAGCTAATTCATTTGCAATTTTTGACAAACAAGCAAAATATTATGTATATAATGACACACTGTCTCTACTTCCAAAACTGCATCTGTTAGAACCTTTCTATCCATAGTCAAAGGTTCCTCTCTCCTTCTCCTGAGACATTTGGGTTGACAAGCGGACACTGTTTTCAAACCCTCATTAAGCAGTAACTTCTTCCCAGCTTAATCCTGAATCCACGGTCCCCTTTTCTCCCGTACCTGTCCCTGCCCAGACAGCAAACACAGAGGATGGCGCCGTAAAGCAGCTCTGGCCAGAGCTCCAGGACCCCGTCGCCGTGGCTTCGGCTCCGGCTGCGTCCCTCCAGGGCCTCGCGTTCCCTGAGCACCGACCGGTTCTCAGTGCTTGGGCCTGCTGACTGCTCCCTGTTTCCTGACCACTAGAGAGAACTTCGTCTTGACTTGCTGGAGAGGGGAATTTGCCCTGCCTCCGGCAGCCTCCGGCAGCCTCTACTGCTGCCTGGTTCTTGTGCTACCGATTCCCATCCAATCGCCCTTCTCTGCAGACCACTATGTGCTGGAAGGACAACGCCAGAACTAAAGAATGCCACAGTACAGAATGCCTTCCATTTCCCCAGCCTACCGCTATTTCTAGGGTAATCAGTGCTTCGCCACATTGTGCAGGATTTGAAAAGCTTTAGCCTTTTAAAACCAATAAAGTTCACTTAGGTCTCAGAAATTTTTACTAGCTTCTAGCAAATGACAACCTGAGACCATTAAAAACCAATAATTTTTCACACACATACAGCTTTGATTGCTTAATAGTGTAGTGAAACTATGCTCCTTTTTCTAAGTTATATTCCCACAGAACCATTTATCTGTCTTAACCATGACATTGTATGAAACAAAATCTGTAAATACAAGACAACAGATGCTTCTCTTGTCCAGCCTGTACCAATGGGACTATAGCCATCTATGGGTCCTCTTTCTGGGGGGAACTGACATAGCTTCACATCTGCATCCAGCGCTGTAGGCAGTCATTCCAGAAAGTTGAAGTTGACACTCGTCTGAGTAAAAATTATTATGGACTTTAAAAAATAATAATTAACATCTTTATTTGTGTTGTGTTTTACAGCTTAGCAAGTGTATTCATACTTATTTTATTTGAACTTCCCAAAAACAGAGTAGTTATTCTATTGCTACTTTACTGGTGGAAATAAAAATTATGTAAGTTGTCTTGAGAGAACATATTATGTGCATATCTTTTTAGGAGCAAGAAGGGAAATTGGAAAACCCATCCCCACATGGTCGCACCCAATCTGTGGAACAGCTGTAACTTTTATTTGAAGAGCTGCACCCAAGGTCACAAACTTCTCTTGGTAACCGAGAAGGATTCTATCCTAGCGTGCCTCTCGAGTGACTTTTTCAAGTCGATAGTTACTGTGTTTCATACCTGAGAGTAGAAACCAGTTCTATAAATGCAGATGTGAGTGTTCTATCTACTACAGCACTGTCCACATAAATATACTTGCAGAAGTAGGTCAGAGGAAAAAGCTCTAAGGGTATAGTGATGTCTACTTGGAAAAAGAAATTGTTGTCCTCCATGAGGCCCTTTGTGACCTATATGTAAGAAGATGGCTCTGCCACCCATAATGCCTCACACCCAAAACATATCACTGCACACATTTATGGATGTATCTGTCTCTTCTAACTCTACTCTGCAGTCTATGCAGGATACATCCATATTACTTTAAGATTTGGTACACAGCAAGTGTTTAATAAATAAATCATAGCAATAGCTAACACTTATTGAGGGCTTCATATGTGATATGAATTATTTTAAGTACTTTTGCTTAATTCATTTATTCTTCACAAATGTCCTATGCCGATCTACACCTCCTCAGTTGTACAAATAGGAAACTAAGTCATAGAAAGGTAATAACTGCCCCAGATGACACAACTAAGGATGCAGTGTTACTACAGGGTCCCTAATCTTACTCACTTTGATATTGCCAGACAATAAAGTTTGGCTGAGCAAATGATAAGTGGTCTGTGAGGCAGGACTCCTTGGGCATAACGAAGGCCATTTTGTATTAGATACATTTACATGACAGTCTTCTAGAACTTTACTATAATCCTTGTTGATGTCTCCACCAAAGAGCAAAATTTCCTGCTGGTGGATTGAGTATAATAAATCAGACTTGCTGAGAAAGGTAAGTCTAGAGAACTGATGGATTCAGATTGGCAGAGGAAAAGCAAGGCAACATGAGAAATTGGTAAAAGTAAAGTACAGGTGAGATCAAAGTTGTCTACCAGGTACAGAGTAATGTTAAATCCTCCCATTGAATCTCACTACTATAGCTGCAGAAACTCTAACTAACCTGGAAGCTGAATATGAACATGTCTAAAAGCTTGTTGCTCCTTTCAGAGGGCAATTCACCAAATGAAACTTGCACACAAAGATGGTTCTCAAGTCTCCTTCCCTACCAAGTAGTCCACACACTGACTTCCTGCCACAGTTTCTCAAGCATCTGAACAGCCAGACTGGATACTATGTACCCTGTGTAGGCAAATCTCAGTATTCTCCCTGCTCACAGAGTCATGAGTGCTCTTCTGAGACTGAGATTTGCTATGCTTTGTCTTTTTCTTTCCCAAAGTCTCTTGTAGTGGTTTCAGGTTTCTTATTTGTAAAATAAAGAAATCAGTACCTACCTTTATTACTTGGCTAAGCTGCTACAACAAAGAGATGCTCCCCTAGAACACAGCAGCTTAACATGATAATGTTTACTTCTTTCTCCTTTAGCAGGCTAGAGGGGAAGGTAATCCATGATATGTAAAAGTTCTGCTCCACAAGGTCATCCTGGGAAACCATGTTTCTTCTCTCTTGTTGCTTCACTGTCATCATGAATGTTGTCCTCATTTAACGATCTATAACCATGACATGCTGTAGCCCACTGGAGGTGATGGGAGGGAAAATAGAGAGCAAAGAAGTTCTTTATGAAGGATGGGACCAGGAAGATTTTCTTACCACTTCCACTGTTATCCCATTGGCTGGAATTTAGTTAGTTATACGACTATACTTAGTAGCAAGGGAGACTGGAAAATACGTTTTGAAGCTGGGCATCATGTGCCTGGATAATAATGCTTGGGGTATGGTGGTTCTTACTCAATGAAAGAGAGAAGAATGGCTACTGGGGGACAATGAGCAGTATTTACTATGCTAACGTGGAAGGTGGTTTTAAGGATTAACTGAGCTAATATACTTAAAGTACTTAATACAGTGCCTGGTATAAAGTGAATGCTGTCAATGTTTGTGTTGATCTAACAGTTGTCATTATCACTGAGTGCCTCCCTTGTGCCTGGTATTTATATAATGCTCATAACAACCACGGACAGCTTGTATTATTATCCTGATTTTACAAAAACAACACAAACATAAACATATATTCAGACTGAGGTCTGTCTGTCTGTAAACCTTATGCTCTTTCTAGGAGGACACATGTCCTCACTTTGCCAATTAATTTCATCTTCTCCCTTCTCACTCCCACTTACAAGTCCTCTTGTCTAATTATTTCCAGCTGAGAGGGGTCATGGTGGACATGAGTGAGAAGAGTGGTTGGACAAGCAAGGAAAGAGCAGTTGTTAAGTTAGGGGCTTGAAAAGTTATTTTTTTTATGGTGGGCAAGATGTAGCTCTGGAAGTCCTTTAATGACACAGTGATGAAATGAAAGAGATGATTAAGGATAGTCATCTCAGCCAGTCAGGCATTGGTTTAAAAAAGGGAGAACAGCTGACTTCATCATGAGCTGGTCATGAACATCTGAAAAGGCAAGGGAAATGACTGTGAGAATAGAGAAAAAAGTTCAACCCTTTGGTTGAATCTGAGAGACCTTATGGAAAATGTGTGGAAAGACTTCATTATGGAATTATTTTGAGGTATGTGGGAACTCTTTTTCAGTTTTATTGTGATACCCTTATTGGTAAGATAACATCATGAAGACTAAACTCTTGCTTCTCTTTGAAAACTTAACTCATGCTATGATTTCCCAAATAGTATCACTTTTTAAGATCTCTAGGTAATGAATTTAAGAGGCTGGGGAAATACTGATAAAACTAGCAGTAAAAAGCGATGGGAAGGAATGCTGATTTGGGGAATAAAATAACGTTTTGAGTTTTCCACATGCTAGGCTCATATATTGGCTGAAGTGTGACGCAGGTGCCAAAAGACACGAGATGTACAGCCTGGGAGTTACTGGAGTGCGGGCAGACACCCAGGTGTGTATGATCATCTTTGAAGGACGGACTTGGAAACCAAATTTTCAGGCCAAGTTGTTTGGTGATAAACAGATGAAGAGAGCCAGTAATGGAAAAAGAGGCAGAGTAATCAGAGAAAGACAGCATAGCGGAAGAAGATTGGGTTTTGAGTTTATCCTGTTACTGCCATTTCCTGTTTGATTTTGGGCAGTTCTTATGGCTGTCAGTAAGAACATTTCTCCTAAGCACATGGTGGTCAGACACGGCAAATTCTAAGTTCTTCTAGAGCGTGATGATCTGATGTCTCCATTTGGAAAGTGGGAGTTTCAAGAAGGAAATGTTGGCTAATGTCATCAAATACCATGACACTCCATCCATCCCCTCCCCTATCATGGCCTTTGCCACCCCATTTCAAAAATTTAGGACCCTGAAAGAAATAAAGTGATTGCATAATAAATAATGTGGATGCTCCCTCAGAATTTAGTAACAGAATTGTTAAATTTTATAGCATGACAAATTTTACTTCTGTGTTTTCCTTCCCTAGTTTAAGATGTGTAAATCACAGAATGGCAGACAAAATATTACAAAAATAAAGAAGAAAGCCATGTTTTCTACATACTGGGTACTGTCCACTTGGAAATGCAGCTGAAGGTCATAGATGGGAAGCATTTTGACACAAAAGAGTCTTTGAGGACTCAGAATAATATCTTTGGATTATAGAGGATTTTGTTTTCATATGAATGAATTTTATTTTGCTGGACTATCTCTATTTGCATGAGTTTTCCAGATCTGAGTGCCTTGGGCTTTTTTTCCATTTTGAAAATGAAGTTGAAGGGCCTAGTGTGTAAACATGATATTGAATCTACCTGCTGGCAAACCCTGAGTCTCTAACATGTTAATCCAATTCCCTCACCAAGAAATTCAAACCCAGCTAACATTAGTGTTTGATGGAAAAATGAAATTGTTCTCAGGTGAATGAAAAAAAATCTTGTTAGCAACCAATTTAACAATGTATTAAAAAGTTCTTATGAGCCATTTTATTCTTAATATTTTATGGAAGCATAATTTTTCAATGTAATTACATTTTTATTGGGAAAGAAAAATTTGACTTCAGTTATTCTATTTAGTAAAAGGTCTTCTAATTAAAACAGCATTTCCTTCAATTTATGGATATTAAATGGTTTTATTTATTTTTTTAGGAGACAAGAATCCTCTTTCTGAGACAGTAAAAATTAAACATAACAAATCCTTTTTGAAAAGCATAACCATTGGCACTTGAATTCATACCACTTGTTAGGTTTATAATGATAATGATTTGGGTTCAGAGATTCACATCCTGGCCCTAAAACTTTCAAGTTGGGTGACATTGGGAAAATTATTTAAATTCTCACAGCCTCATTTTCTTTATATGTAAAATAAAGATAATGATAACATCTATCTCATTAGCTTGTTTTGAGAATTGAGAGAATATACGTATGTTATTGGCACATATAAAGTCCTATAACTCTAGCACTACTCTCATGACTACTGAATTAAGCAGAAAATTAATCAGAAAATTATGAAACCCTGAAAGCTCAAAATAAACTCTTCAAGCTAAACTGAACATATATGGAACATAATAGTTACTACTATTTTTTATAAACTATCTGGAATGGTCATAAGTGAGTAAATGTTTCACATTTAGATTTCTTACTGTATTTGTCATTATACTTTGACGAATTCCTAGAGAAAATTTCAAAAAGATGCTATCGTGTATTTGGAACTGTGAGAACAAGTGTAGTTGCATAATTGGTTGGAAAATGTTTTAATGAGAAAAATATTTAAGAATAGTTACTTGTTCTTCTGTTTATTTATTTATCTATTTATGTCTAGCCTCATTCTAAAAATAATATGAGGTAGTAATTACAAGATTAAAATTTGGCTTAATAACTGATGGAAATAAAAATATGTTGCACAAAAAAAGATGGGAGAGCAAAATATATTAGAAATATAAATATGAAGAGTTCTAATTCACTTAGGGTAAGACATGTTGAGTTGCTTTACAGAAAAATAAAAACTGATGAAGCATCTATCTTAACAAAGTTCTCTTAGTTTTGTAGTTGTGAAGTTTAACTTGGGCAATTGTTCTGGGCACCAAGGAAATTCAGCATTGTACCAAAATTCCTCACTGTGAAATGTACAAAGCACAGACCATTAGGTAAGTGAGATATCAATGTGATAAGTATTTGTGAAAGACAAGTTTTCTTTACCAAATTAATAAAAACAGATCTAACAAAAAAGGGGAATTTAGATGTACACTTATTAAAGATTCATGTCATCTTCAACTGTGACCAGAAGGTACTATTTTTAAAAAACAAACAAACAAACAAGGATTAGCAATTTTATTTGCCCTAAAAATGTTTGTGAGATTCTTGGCACAGCCACATAATGTATGTGCTTTTGTGGAAGATACTGGTGTAGGTTTGGGTAAGGTCAAGATGAAAAAAAAGATATAATCTGTTCCAGACTAATTGGAAAGAAACCCTAACAAAATAGCAACAAACTATCACAAAAGTGAGATAAGTGCTACAAAACTGAAGCAGGTAGAGTGCTGTCACACACACACACACACGTGAATAAATTTTCGTTGGCCCTTGCACAATATGGTTTGACCTGCTGTGGGTCCATTTATACATGGATATTTTCCAATACATTGGAAAATTGTTTTGGAGATTTGCAACAACTTGAAAACATGTTTTCTCTAGCTTGCTTTATTGTAAGAATACAGTAGGTAATACATCTAACATACAGAATATGTGTAATTGGCCTTGTGTTATTGGTAGAGATTTTGTCACCAGTGGGTTATTAGTAGTTAAGATTCTTGGGAGTCCAAAGTTATACATCAGTTTTTCACTGTGTGGGAATCAGCACCCCTGAGCCTACATTGTTCAAGGGTCAACTGTTTATTGGTTCTGAATCCGACTTCATTTGCAAATTTGAAGGTAAGGCACATCACCTCTCACTACTTTTAGCCAGTTACTGTTCTACAGCAGTTAACATTAACAGAATAATTTCTGAGGAGCATGTTTTTTATGCAAATGTATTTAATAATTATTAATACAAAGATAAGCAGTTTATTCTTCACGTGACTACAGAAGACTTCTCTTCCTCATGATTTCCGAAGATTTTCTAAGTGGATTTCATAGGGCAGATTTCCTCCTTCAATTGAAAACCCTATTAGTCAAGCTAATATGTTGTTGAGGGGTTAGAAATGAAAATAAAGTAAAAATTTTATTAATTACTATAATATGCCAAACATTTTACTGTTGTACTAAAACCACAGTAATATGTTAATACTGTCCTAAATCTAAGTCCTTGCCACTGTTTCCCAAACTGTTTTTCATGGTTCAGTTGATTGGTAAACATCCCATATAAGCTATCTTTCCACTCTCAAAGATGCACTGCATGTTAGAATACTAGATGTTTTTTATAAGTATTTTAAAATCTTGTTTAAATTGGGGTCTCCCAAGCTTAATCAAGAAACAGCTTTCAAAGAACAGCTATTAACATGTTACTGGATTCAGGACTTCTGTGGAATGGAATCTGGATAGACTTGCCAAAGAATAACAGTGCGAAAACAGCTGTGCTGTACATGAAGTTCAAATATATATGAACCTTGGTAAACACTCCATTCCATAATAGTAATGTAGGTGTCCCCTCCCTTCATGGTTGCAATTAATCAAATTAAAACAAGCATAGCCCAGTGTATCAGTACTGCAGCTTCCCATCAAGGAGAAGGTATCTTTGTTATCAGGGGGCTGGTAGAACCCTGTATAGGCAAGTCCTTTGAGGGATTTTGTAAAGGAAAAGGAATGTCTTTCCATATCCTCCACTGATGCAGAAGGTGGTTTGCTTTGCTTGGGCCCAAGACATAAGTTAACTGTTAAAATTGGGGCAGCTTGGAGAGTAAGAAGGCAAGAATTACCAATTACACAGACCTAGGACTGCCCCAAACAGGCATGGCCACACCCCCTGTCTGTACCTGTTGGTTATGCAGAGACCACTGCTTTCCTGGCCCTCTCAGGCAATGAAGAGAGTCAAAAGTGAGTTTGTTATTTGGTGTCATAAGTTTGTCAATGAAAAAAAAAGTCAAACAATGAACTGTGAAAAGAGCAGTTATAGTGCATGCCTCTTCTCAGTTTATTGGTTTACAGTTCCCACAGAAAGCTCTTAGGTACAGTGACTACTATTATAGATGAGAATATGAATGAGGCATGAAAACAAGGAAATGAAAAGATGAATGAGTAATGGAATAATAAAATACAGGTTTTTTTATATTGTTAATGTACAATTACTTGAACAACATTATGGTTACTAGACACCCCTATTACCAAGTCCCCCCCCACATACCCCATTACAGTCACTGTCCATCAGTGTAGTAAGATGCTATAGAATACTTGTCTTCTCTGTATATACTGCCTTCCCCATGACCCATCCCCCTATATTATATGTGCTAATCATAAAGCCCCATTTTCCCCCTTCTCCCTCCCTTCCCACCCATCCTCCCCAGTCCATTTCCCTTTGGTAACTGTTAGTCCATTCTTGGGTTCTGTGAGTCTGCTGCTGTTTTGTTCCTTCAGTTTTTTCTTTGTTGTTATGCTCCACATATGAATGAAATCATTTGATACTTGTTTTTCTCCACCTGGCTTATTTCACTGAGCATAATACCCTCTAGCTCCATCCATGTCTTGCAAATGGTAGGATTTGTTTTCTTCTTATGGCTGAATAGTATTCCATTGTGTATATGTACCACATCTTCTTTATCCATTCATCTACTGATGGACACTTAGGTTGCTTCCATTTCTTGGCTATTGTAAATAGTGCTGCGATAAACATAGGGGTGCATATGTCTTTTTCAAACTGGGCTGCTGCATTCTTAGGGCAAAATCCTAAGAGTGAAATTCCTGGGTCAAATGGTATTTCTATTTTGAGCTTTCTGAGGAACCTCCATACTGCTTTCCACAATGGTTGAACTAATTTACATTCCCACCAGCAGTGTAGGAGGGTTCCCCTTTCTCCATATCCTCGCCAACATTTGTTGTTTGTCTTTTGGATGTTGGCCATCCTAATTGGTGTGAGGTGATAATATCTCATTGTGGTTTTAATTTGCATTTCCCTGATGATTAGCGATGTGGAGCATCTTTTCATGTGTGTATTGGCCATCTGAATTTCTTATTTGGAGAAGTGTCTGTTCAGATCTTGTCCCCATTTTTTATTGGATTATTTGCTTTTTGTTTGTTGAGGTGTGTGAGCTCTTTATATATTTTGGATGTCAACCCTTTATTGGATCTGTGTCCGTTTCTGTACAGAAGCTTTTCAGCTTGATATAGTCCCACTTGTTCATTTTTGCTTTTATTTTCCTTGCCCGGGGAGATATGTTCATGAAGAAGTTGCTCATGTTTATGTCCAAGAGATTTTTGCTTATTTTTTTTCTAAGAGTTTTATGGTTTCATGACTTACATTCAGGTCTTTGATCCATTTAGAGTTTACTTTTGTGTATGGGATTAGACAATAATCCAGTTTCATTCTCTTACACGTAACTGTCCAGTTTTGCCAACACCAGCTGTTGAAGAGGCTGTCGTTTCCCCATTGTATATCCATGGCTCCTTTATCATATATTAATTGACCACATATGCTTGGGTTTATATCTGGACTCTCTAGTCTGTTCCACTGGTCTATGGGTCTGTTCTTGTGTCAGTACCAAATTGTCTTGATTACTGGGGCTTTGTAGGAGAGCTTGAAGTTGGGGAGCATAATCCCCCCAGCTTTATTTTTCCTTCTCAGGATTGCTTTGGCTGTTTGGGGTCTTTTGTGGTTCCATATGAATTTTAGAACTATCTGCTCTAGTTCATTGAAGAATGCTGTAGGTATTTTGATAGGGATTGCATTAAATCTGTAGATTGCTTTAGACAGGATGGCCATTTTGACAATATTAACATTAATTCTTTCTAGCCAAGAGCATGGGATGAATTTCCATTTATTAGTGTCCTCTTTAATTTCTTTTAAGAGTGTCCCATAGTTTCAGGGTATAGGTCTTTCACTTCCTTGGTTAGGTTTATTCCTAGGTCTTTTATTCTTTTTGATGCAGTTGTGAATGAAATTGTTTTCCTGATTTATCTTTCTGCTAGTTCATTGTTAGTGTATAGGAATGCAACAGATTTCTGTGTATTAATTTTGTATCCTGCAACTTTGCTGAATTCAGATATTAGATCTAGTAGTTTTGGAGTGGATTCTTTAGGGTTTTTTACATACGATATCATGTCATCTGCAAACAGGGACAGTTTGACTTCTTCCTTGACAATCTGAATGCCTTTTATTTCTTTTTGTTGTCTGATTGCTGTAGCTAGGACCCCCAGAACTATGTTGAATAGAAGTGGGGAGAGTGGGCATCCTTGTCTTGTTCCTGATCTTAAAGGAAAAACTTTCAGCTTCTCGCTGTGAAGTATAATGTTGGCTGTGGGTTTGTCATATATGGCCTTTATTATGTTGAGGTACTTGCCCTCTATACCCATTTTGTTGAGAGTTTTTATCTTAAATGGATGTTGAATTTTGTCAAATGCTTTTTCAGCATCTATAGAGATGATCATGTGGTTTTTGTCTTTCTTTTTGCTGATGTACTCGATGATGTTGATGGATTTTCAAATATTGTACCATCGTTGCATCCCTGGGATGAATCCCACTTGATCATGATGGATGATCTTTTTGATGTATTTTTGAATTCAGTTTGCTGATATTATGTTGAGTATTTTTGCATCTATGTTCATCAGGGATATTGGTCTGTAATTTTCTTTTTTTGTGGTGTCTTTGCCTGGTTTTGGCATTAGAGTGATGTTGGCCTCGTAGAATGAGTTTGGGAATATTCCCTCCTCTTCTACTTTTTGGAAAACTTTAAGGAGGATGGGTATTAAGTCTTCAGTAAATGTTTGATAAAATTTAGCAGTGAAACCATCTGGTACAGGAGTTTTGTTCTTAGGTAGTTTTTTGATTACCGGTTCTATTTTTTGCTGGTAATTGGTCTATTCAGGTTTTCTGTTTCTTTCTGGATCAGCTTTGGAAGTTTGTATTTTTCTAGAAAGTTGTCCATTTCTTGTAGGTTATCTAGTTTGTTACTATATAGTTTTTCATAGTACTCTTTCATAATTCTTTGTATTTCTGTGGTGTCCGTGATGATTTTCCTTTCTCATTTCTGATTCTGTTTATGTGTGTAGAATCTCTTCTTTTCTGGATTAGTCTGGCTAGGGGTTTATCTATTTTATTTATTTTCTTGAAGAACCAGATCCTGCTTTCCTTGATTCTTTCTATTATTTTATTCTTCTCAATTTTATTTATTTCTGCTTTAGTCTTTATTATGTCCCTCCTAGTGACTTTGGGCCTCATTTGTTCTTCCTTTTCTAATTTCATTAGTGAGTTTAGACTGTTGATTTGGGATTGTTCTGCTTTCCTGAGGTACACCTGTACTGCAATATATTTCCCTCTTAGCACAGCCTTCGCTGCGCCCCACAGATTTTGTGTTGTTGAATTACTGTTGTCATTTGTCTCCATATATTGCTTGATCTCTCTTTTTATTTGGTTATTGATCCATTGTAAAATACAGGTTTTTGAGTTGATTTCAACTTGGAAAAGAAAGGCAGAAAACAAAGTTCTCAGGTGCTTTCAGGTTGAAGGATGGCTTGGTATCTGTCATGGTGGAAGGAGGACAGACAGAACCCTTGAAAAGAGGGTTGAACTGTGTTGCATTTGCAGCTTTTGCCAAATCACTTCTTTAAGTCTGTTTTCTTTTTTTGCAAAATAAAGCATTTCATGATACTTTACAGGGTTGTTGTGAGGACTGAACTGAGGCAGTGTACATGGAAATGCACTGAGAATTCTACATCAATACTTCTACTTTTATCTAAAATTTTACACAAAATAACTACAATACCACCTCTGAGAATTTTCTAGCTGCCTTTTAGATTATCTGCTTTTAAGAGGCAAACAATGAAATCAAGATTAAGTATCCCACCAAGTTCTACATTTCTCTTACTGGTTACCTCCAGAGAGGAACTTCTACAAAGTTTGCTGTGCCTGGGGGCTTGAAATAATTTCTTAAAACTAGGCTATAACAGGGAAGCAAAACAAAGAGAATAGTTCTCTGGGCAGACACTAAAATGACAAATAGGCATACAGAACAGCCACAGTCTAGATGGCTGACATGGTGTTTCCACACAAGAGGGTAGCTCCATTAAGAGGACTCAGCTTGGTCTGGTTTTAAGACATTTCCATTCCCCATGACATTAATAGGCTCATTCCTTGCCAAAGCCTCATTTCTTCTTGTGCAGAGTAAACCAAAGATTGTCTGTAATGGTTTCGCCTTAAATAGCTTGATAAACAACATCAGCAACTTAAAAAACAAAGAAGAAAGCACAATTTAATGTGAATTGATTTAAAATATGTTGGATCTATTCTGTGCTGTCTGTGTCCATTGGACAGCCTCCTCCCCTTCCATCTCCCTGTTCTCTACTCCTCCCCCCTACCCACAAGACAAAGAAGTTTGCATTCACTTAATTTATTCTGTCATTTTCCTCTGAAGTTTTGTGATTTTCCAGATCCTGGCAGATATTTTATGTCTTGCATTTTTCATCTTCCTGTTTGATTTGCCTTTCTGTACAGGGTGAGAGTAAGAGTGATGAGTGAGGATGAAGAGTTATTTCCTTGAGCTTCTTTTTATGTCTCTGGAAAGGAGGAGCACATAGTGGTTGCCATGTGGAAATAAAAATAAAGACTACAAAAGAGTCATTTTGGTTTGAGATGCCGGTAAATACTATGACTTCCAAAGTGCACTTAAAAAAAAATTTCGATGTTGCCAACTGTGAAGTTCTGTATGATGGGCTGTTTGCAATCCTCATGTATGAATACCAAGAGCTAGTTCTTAGAGAAGTCTTTTATTTGCATATGTTAGTCCTCTGCCAGACTCTGGTGCTATTGCCCCTGAATCCTCACAGAGGATGATTTCTTCTTTAAATTCTTAGGATTCTTTGTTTATTAAAAGAAGACTAAAGCAAGGAAACCTCAAAATAATTAAATTATAAAGAGAGAATGTGAGACATTATAGAATTGTGATTTAAAAAAACCTGGAGTGCTTCAAATCCCATGACATCCTACAGGTGTTCACTTGCTCTGCTGCGTCTCTGTGGGTTGATGCTTCAGGTGCCACAACACAAACATATGGCAAAACAGATTTACTTTTAAGGTGCTGACATTGTTCAACACTGAGGACTGTACTAGGTCTCAGGCTTAAGGTTGGAGATTTAAAAATGATGTGTCATAGTCTCTGTCTTCCATGGATCTAAGTCTAATTAAGTAGGAATGTGGGACTACAGAGATGTGCTAAATGATTGCAGATAAACTACATTCTAGAGAGGAGGAGGTAACAAGCTTTTCATGAAGATCCATCCTGCACTAGATACTGTAATATGTCATTTCTCAAAGCACCAAAAATGTTAATTTCTATTTTCAGGTATTAAAACTCAAGGAGGCTCAATTATTTGATTTGAATTTTATAGCACAGTCATGGATGGCTTACATTCAATGAAGAAAATCGAGTCTGAGCAGAACATTTTTCAAGAGAGAAGAGTTGGGCCTTCAGAAAATCATTGAAGAATAAAAATACTGCCTACTGTCTTCAAAGTCTATAATCTGGTTCCAAACATCAAAATTCTCCACATAAATGGTTAAATGACTGCATTTATAGTGAATAACCAAGCTTAATAACTGTGGAGAAAAAAATGAAATGTGTTTTAAAAATTCAAATCTGTATTTCTACAATACTTCACAAATTAAAAAGAAAAAATTCCAGAAAGATTGACCTGTGGTCCCTTTGCACAGCAAGCATAATATTGAATGTGATAATATTGAAAAGCAATTGCAAAAATAACAAAGCTGAGTAATTAGTAATATCCAAATATTTAAAGTTATAAATCAAACTATTAAGTAAAACTGTTAAGTAAAATACATTCTAGCTTTCTACCTTGATAAATAGGACTTAATGTAACACAATAAAATATATGTATGAAGTTACTTTATTAATTTGAGTGAAATTTGGCAAAATATCAAAGATGACAGATTAATTTTTGTGCTTGCTTAAATGTTCTGTTGATGGGCTTGTGATATTTGGATGAGTAATCAAATAAAAAGCACACAGTATATAAATTATTATAAATAATCCACATGATTTTTTCTTTGAGCAAATCACTAACATTTTTGCTTGAATTATGAAATTTCTCTATGCAAGAATCTATTGCATTCAAGCTATCAGAGATAAAGGACTTGACAAGCAAATTAATTTTTTTAAATTAAAGTATACATATACAATCTTATGATGGTTTCACACAAACAACACAGTGGTGTCAACATTCAACCGTATTATCAAGTACTCACCCCCTCCATTATGGTTACTCCCTATCAATGTAGTAAGATGCTGTAGAGTCATTACCTGTCTTCTCCATGCTGTACTGCCTTCCCTGTGACCTACCTATATTGTGATTGTGAATTATAGTGCCCCTTAATCCCCTTCTCCCTCCTTACCCATCCTCCCCGATCTCTCCACTTTGGTAACCACTAGTCCCTTCTTGGAGTCTGTGTGTCTACTGCTATTTTGTTCCTTCTGTTTAAGCAAATTATTTTGTTCATTATCTTACCTAAAAGCTTCCACCTCCCAAATCTTGCCCACAGTCCAAATTAAAGTCTATCTTTTGATTATAAGAAACTAAATATAGAAAACTTTGCAGCATCTGGATACGGTAATCTTTTGTTTAGTATATAGAGGGCAAGAGATATGGAGAGAGCCTAGCTGTGTTAGTCCCAAGAGGGATGCTCAGGGTCATAGTCAGTACTGTGCAGAAGCGAGCTCATATGGGCCTGCGAGAATGCATTGATGGTGCCTTTCCCCATTCTAAGGTCAGTGGTATCACAGTGGGAGTGTTTACACCTTGGAAATCAGCACATTCTAAAAATCAGGCTCCTCCTAACCTCTTGAGCTGGTTGGTAAACCTCAGCCCAGCACTGGGTATGGGTGGCTCCAGGTGCTGTTTCATGACTGACAGTAGTATGCAATGTTTTTTAATAAGTGTTTTGTTCTTGAGTTTTTCATATGCAGAGTTTTCTGAAACACTCTTGCCTCTCTTGTCTAGGTCTAAGGGTGACACTGATTTCATTAGATTATTCTTCTTTTTGAAGCTTTCATTTTCTTTAATTCTCTAAACCAAAAAATAATTTCAGGGAGAAATGATTTTTACTATCAAAGGAGACTATACATTTTACTCATTTGATACTCAGCCTATAACTAAATAAAGCTATGTGTTGGGTACAACATTGTGAAATAAATACCTCTTTTCTTGGACTAAATTGATATAATGCTCTTAATCTGTTTCTTCTTTTTCATGGTTTCATTTTATGTAACTGAGCATTGATCCAATTAGTAAAATGAAATGTTTCTGGATAAAAATACCTAAGCAAATTGTGTGTGTGTGTTACTAGAATGACATTAATTACCTAATTCTTGGAAAGATGAATTTTAAACTTTAAAAGGTTTTTCATGAGTAACAACAAAAAAAAGGTACCACGAAAAAGATGGAACATTGCAGGAAAAATAGGACTGGTCAGATTATTTAATTAAATTATACTAATGTGGTGCACAAATGAAAACTTCACCATAAAATTCTTGTTCTAGATAATATAAAAAAGACAAAATAACTCGGGTTGCCAGGAATTCAGCGTGGTAATTAAGAAAGTGATATATAAGGCAGAAAAAGAATTCATGTAAGTACCTAACATAAAGCAGATCTTCCAATGTGGAATTATTTCCATCTTGTTCTTTATATGATAAGTATGCTTAGACCAGAGTCCTGTCAACTCTTATAACATTCTCCACTATTCATCCATTTCCCTCCAAGGCAAATAGATTAGTGATTCATACATGGACTTTATGAAAACACTATCATAAAAATATCCTGACATATGTTGACTATCAAAGCAAGGTACTATATCTTTTCTTCTTAGAATGAATTCAACTTACTTGATTAAATATGTTTGGTAGATTTATAAATAAATATAGTTCAAAATGCTCTTTTGTGCATATTTTATTTATAAAAATAAGCTTGGATAAAATTGTGCTTTATGTTTAGAACTTGGATATGAAGTGAGTGTTTCCTCAGTTTTGAACTGGGGCTTTCTTTCTGTAGTCGAGCAGGCAACTATTGATATTCTGTGAGAAGAGGGCAACTTATGAGTAGTGCAGATGCTAAGAAATGTAACAGAATACGCATTTGTTCTGTGGTTTCCAGTGTAGGAGAATGCAAAGAGCTATTTAGCTATAATTGTAATAATGCCTATTTACCCAAGCTTGCATTCCAATGCTTCTTTACTCAACCTTCTGTCTATGGTCTCAGTCATGCCCAGGGACTTCAGGGAGGACTTTATCATGGGCTGCAGCATTGAGTTCTAATCAGAGCTCCCCACATGGCATCCCTTCCACCCATTGGCACCATTTCCATTTCTCTACCAGCTTTGTCTGTTGTATGATAGTGCCACCTGGCTTAATGTAAATCTCCATCTAACACTTGAGATGATCATTGTGCAGGGATCATACCTGTTAGCTGCTTGAAAAAGGGGGGCTGAGCACTAGAAACAATTAGGGTAAAGAGTGGCATGATGAGCAATGATTTGCAAAATTTCACTGCAGGCCTTTTCCAGTCCTACTTTTATTAAAGGACTGAGATAGAGAGGGGCAAGGTGCAGCTGCCTAATTGGGATACGAGGAAAGGAGGTAATAGAGTGGAGGGTACAGGGCCAATGGATAGAAAGAAAAATCACAAAAATAGAGTTTAAAAAGAGTCATGGTTTATAGTCAGTTTGTTTCATAGTCTGGAGACGTATCATGTAAAATTACAGGAAATTCTTTAAACTTTTCGGCCTTATTAGATCTATAGAAAACAAACCAGTGAGCGATCTCAAAGAATACTACTCCGTATGCATCCTTACTCCCATATATTTATCAGAAATAAAATTATAAAATGTGTCTATCCTGGTTATACCACTTATTGAGTTTATCTCCTGACATTTCGCAGGTGAAAGAGGCTGGATCATCTGCTTCTTAGAACCAGGTGCTTGCAGCTGTTTGTAGTGACAGTGTATTCAGGGCTGCTGGCAGTCACTCAAGTCATTCTGTGGAGAATGCCCAGGCAAGTGAGAACCACCTCACTCAAGGCCTCACACCAACTACTCACTTCCCTCTCTGCTATACTATGCCTTCTCAAGAAAGCCCACATCCAGTGAAAGCAGGTGTGGCCTCTGACTCCATGGGACAACACTGAAGGGCCACATGGCTCCCAAGCTCCCTGTGGAGTTGGTTGAGGCTCTGTTGAGATGGTATCACATCTCTCTTCCCTTCTCTGTCTTCTCCTACTTCCCTCACTGCCCCAACAGATGGCAATCCTAATAAAGCACCCACACCTGAACCTCTGATTCAGTCTGATTCCTTGATATTGCTGATGAAAATGTGGTTTTACTTAGTTTGGTCCTTATTCCTGTCCACTGGAGCCCACCTTACAGGTATAGTTACCTGCATAGCTGCAGTAGGGCTCCATCCTTGAGCTCCTGATATCACACCTTTTGAAACAATGTACCCTTATATCCTCACTGCTGTGACTGCTATATTAGAGTGTTCTGTCACATGGATGGCAAAACTAGCTCTTTTCTTCCAACCTTTAGGCACATATGTTGAACTGTGTCTACCCAACCTAGAATGACAGAACCTAGAATTATCATCAAATTAGTATAGAGAGGGCAAGAGATATGGAGAGAGCATAGCCACGTTAGTCCCAAGAGGGATGCTCAGGGTCATAGTCAGTAGTGTGCAGAAGCCAGCTCATATGGGTTTGCAAGAATGCACTGATGGTGCCTTTCCCCATTCTGAGGTCAGTGGCATCACAGTGGGAGTCCGAAATCCACCATGGGTGGGAGTATTGGGAGTGTTTACACCTTGGAAACCTATAAGGTGAATTTCATGTTGGGGTCTTGGTTTTCTTTCTTCCTAGCACAACTTAGTTAATACTATGAGAATTCACTGCTAGGGAGATGCTAACAATATGGAACCACTAAAAAAACCTGCTCCAGTTCTTAATTTTCTTCTTCCAGAATGTTTCTTGGGTGTTACTAAGATCTGTTCATTCCTCTTCCCCATAAGCCTTTCATATGTTGGAAATGGAAGACATAGTCTCTTTTAGGCCACAAATTATCCTGATGCAATCTATTCATCACAGCCAAGAGGGAGCACTCAAGAGGCAGGGAAGAAAGAAGAAAGTCTGCTCCAAGGTAGGTTTTTGTATCCATGTAAACAAAAAAGAAACCTGAAGCATCCTTCAAAAAATTAACATAAAATAATAAAAATAGTATGTAAGGTCATCTTTTCAATAACATTTACTACTATATAGAAATACTATATGTATATATAGTATTTACAGTAAATGTATATATAACATTTACTACTATATAGCATACTACATACATACATACAATGGAATATTCTTTAACCATAAAAAAAGAAAGAAATCCTGCCATTTGTGACAACATGGATGGGCCTAGGGGATATTATGCTAATGAAATAAGTCAGGTAGAGAAAGACAAATACCATATGATTTCACTTATGTAGAATATAAAATTAAAACAAAATAAACAAATCAGCAATAGACTCATAGAAACTGAGAAGTGATTGGTAATTACCGTGGGAGAGGGTTTAGGATGTGTGGGTGAAATAGGTTAAGGGGATAAAAAGGCACAAAATCTCAACTGTAATATAAATTAGGCAAGGGAATGAAAGTACTGCATAGACAATATAGTCAATAGTTCTGTAATATCTTTCTATGTTGACAGATAGTAACTACACTCACTATTTTGGGTGAGCATTTAATAATGTAGATAACTGTTAAAAAAAGAAAAAATAGTATATAGGTCTTCTTTCCAATAATATTTACTACTATAAAACCAAAAGGCTAAATAAAAGTAGCATTAATGAAAAAACAGATTACTGATGATGGGGACTGCTCAATTATCATCCTTTATTCATTGTCCTTACTTCATTCCTTATTCCACTGCCATCCACGTCCCTGGGCTTTGCTTCCGTCAGCTTGCTTTACACAGCTCACTTCCTAACCTTGTACAAGCCATTGGGCTGAAGTGCAGTATTTTTTTCTTGTTTTCTTTTATACATTCTAAGATTCTAATATAATGCCTCTCCTCCTCTACCAGATAGTTTATCATTATCCAACCTTGAGTTCCATCTTTTTGGAATTATCACCAGTGGAAATAACTTGCAAATCTAGCAATTTGTGTATAGTGGGCTGTAACTTCCTGTGAATGCCAAAGTAATTGTAAAGAAACAAATTAATGTGCCCTGGAATTTCACAAAGGAATTTTTAAACACACGTATGTTCTTTCTCTCTTTTGTTGTTAATTTTGTATAAAGTACTCTTTCTTAGTTTGTTCACCTAGCAAAATAAAAACCTGCTTATATGTAACCACTTCTTTGAAACTTCCCTCACATGCTTCCATCTCCCTGACTCTGTTCATGAATTATCTCTGAATTGTGTAAATATTACTGTGATGGCAGTTACCTCTTGCATAATAATAATAATAAAATATAAGTATTAAATTATAAATATAATTATTAAATGTAGTAATAATTATTAATATAGAAAACATCAATTGTGGAAAAGATATTAAAAGAGAAGTGGAAAATTAAAGAAAAGTGAATAAAAACCAAAAATCCATCCCCTATATGGCATACTTTTATGCTCAGGAACTTCCTAAGGGAGCTGCTTTTATATTTTTACACATGTTATTACATTTCTGTATCTGAAGTAATAGATCTGTGCATACAATGTCTCTTGTCTTCTCAGGCTTAGCTCTGCACCAAGCTTTGCTTGGTTTTCCTGTTCTTTCAAAAGGAGGACAAATAGCAGGACAATGTGATGTATTTCAATGGAATTCTAACCCATTAAAAACCAGACCTGGGCTTTGTCCTCATTATAATCCTCCACATGGGTCAGGGACCACAAGGTGAAATCCCATGTTTATTTTTAGTTTTGGTAAGATTCAGGAGGTATTTTTCCTTGGAGAGTAAATTTATTCTAACTTAATGGTAGAATTTTGTATCTTGAAAAAACTTTTGTATCATTAAACTGACTTTGACAGATGAGCAATCAGAAATCCAACACCATTTAATGACTGACACAGGACGGTAGGGCTGGAACTGAGGTTGGTGCTCTTTCTGTTACAACAAGTTGACTTTATCAACTAAATGTAAAACTGTATTTTTACAGCTTCAAAATAAAAGCTTGAAAAGGCTTTTATTTTATATGTAGTAACTGGTACAGTATGGGAATGACTGCATAAGAAGATGGATGAGATTTGCTAGTACAGGTTCAGGAAAGTCATTTCTGGTGAGGCAGAGGTGAACAACCATCATGAGGAGAACAGCTGTGTTCAAACAGCCGCAATAAGGTAGACAAGATCTTGCCATCAGAATAAAAAGCACCATGTGTTCAGAGCGTATTTCTGTTATATATAACATTTCAGGAAATTCAACCAACTGATTTTTTTGTCTCTATTTTATGTTAATGTTTAGTTGTTTCTCATTTGAGGACTTTCTCCTGTATCTATAATGCTTTAATTTCTTGGTCCTTTCAGTTCATTTTAATGTGTCAAGAGTTTTTTATTTAAAAACTTTAAATTAAAAGCCCAATGAAAAGTGTTGCTATAATAAACAAACAATACTGATGAGATTTGAATCCTTTAGAAGGTAGTGTCTAAATTTATGACTTATTCCTATTATGGTCAACATTTTCCTTTTCCCTCTGTGTGGGCAGAATGAGGCCATCCAAAGGTGTCCATACCCTATTCTCTAGAATCTATAACTATGTTACCTTATATGGCAAAATGAACTTTGCAGATGGAATTAAAGTTATGGACCTTAAAATACAGAGATTATTGGGTAGGCCCAATCTAATGACATCAACCTTTAAAAGTGGAAGAACAGGGCCGGCCAGCGGGTCAGAGAGATGAGACAGGAGAGGATAGAGACATGTGAAGCCCCAGAAGGGTACCACTGCTGGCTTTGAAGATGGAGGGAGAAAACCATGAGCCAAGCAATGCACGGAGGCCTCCAGAAGCTGGAAAAGGCAAGGAAATAGATTCACCACTAAGGCCTCCAGAAGGAGCACAGCCCTGCTGCACCGTGATTTCAGCCTTGTGTTAAAGCTCAGAACCAGCTGAGCTCACACACCTCTGACCACAGTTTGTGGTAATTTGTTACTGTAACAACAGGAAACGAAGACATCCTTCTGCATTCCCTCTGTCTCCTCTGTGTCCATCGCTGCCTACAGTCATGGTTGCCGTCATCGGTGTTGTCACCATTGCTCCACCATTTATTGAGCTCCTTTTAATAGGAGGTACTGGGCTTAGTGTGTCATATCCATTGTCTGATCTTTGCAACAATCCTACCAGGTAGATATAATTAACTCCTCTTAACAAATGAGGTGATGGAGGCCTGGAAAGTCAAGCAATTTATCATAGGCCACAAAAGTAAAAAGTATGGGATCCTAGAGAACTGTCTCTGGATGAAAAGTTATTTCAATGTCATAGGTAGACAAAGCTATAATACTGTATGGTTTATTTCTAATGTAATTTCTTTATAAGGGATCTAAAAAGACCAAAAAAAAAAATCTTTTGAATGGATAAACTCTGATATGTGGGCAAGTGATTATTAACAGTGTTTGGTAGCAGAGAAAGATGAAATATTTGTTTTTTATTGCAGTATCATTGATACACAACCTTATATTGGTTTCAAGTGTACAACACAGTGGTTCAACAGCTACCCTTATTAGTAAATGCTTTGTCTATTAGTGTAGCTACTATCTGTCAACATAGGAAGGTGTTACAGAGTCATTGACTATATTCTCCATGCTGTAACTGTCTTTGAGGTCAACTTACATTATGATTGAGTATTTTTGTGCTCTTTTCTCCACACCTTTCCCACCATCTACTCCAACCTGTCCCCAATGATAACCACCATCATTTCTCAGAGTCTATGAATCTATTGCATTTTGTTCATTTTATTTTATTTTATTTTATTTGTATTTCCACAAATAAGTGAAATCATATGGTATTTGCATTTCTCTGCCTGGCTTATTTCATTTAGTGTAATACCCTCTAGGTCCATCCATGTTGTTGCAAAAGCTAGGAGTTCTTTTTTTTAATGTCTGAATAATATTCCACTCTATACATGTACCACATCTTCTTTATCCATTCATCTATTAGTGGACACTTAAGTTGCTTCCGTATCTTGACTATTGTAAAAAATGTAGTGATAAACATAGGGATGCATACATCTTTTCAAATCAGAGATTTGTTTTCTTTGGGTAAATTCCTACAAGTGGAAGTACTGGGTTGTATGGTATTTCTATTTTTAGGTTTTTGAGGAACCTCTGAAATATGTATTATAAACAAGAAATTTAAAAAATATTTCAGTCAGAGTTATCCAAATGAATTTAGTATTCTGAGTGATCATATGTCATTAGAACACACAATGTAGTAAACATTCCATCTACAACCCTAGAGATTACAAGATTATTTTATGTGGTTTTTACAAGACACTTTTGCTATTTGGATAAGGAGATTTTTTAATCTCTTTATTAACTGATGTAGAATTAAGTTCAAATTAAGCACTGCTACATGTTTACATTATCTGAATTAATTGGATAAAAGTATGTATTCTGGTCTCAGAGTATTGAAATTATTAAAAATATGCAAGAAATACATGCTTACCAAATGCCATTTGCTGATGGTTTCTACAGGTACAGATTGCAGGAAGGGCTGGAGAATCTATGAGTCTGTGATACCACATTATGGCACTGGGCATGAAGTACCAGGTGAAATTCAAGAATGCTTGGCAGGATTAGCAGAGGTCAGAAAAGGATCTGGTGAACATTCTAGAAGTTCAGGGAGCCTAAAAAAGTAAAAACATAAAAGGAAAAAAGTCTCATAAAAACAAAAACAGAGAATGAATAAACACACAGAGAATAAGAGAATGATAGAAAAAAGAGAGAAAAAGGACTGGAAATATTTAAAACAGAGGTACCAGGAAAGGTATCTGTAACTGAAAAAGTGTATTTAAAAAACTAGGTTTGGTGTTTTAGGGGATAGAATTTAGGATGAGTTAAAGTAAAAACCAAAGAACTTCTAGAGTAGTTTTCTATGCCCTACCCCATTCTTAAAGAGCTCAGTCCTAACCTCATGTAAAAATATCAAACCAAAACCTAACTAACATTACTGAGCACTTATATGACAGGAAGGCTTAATTGGTAATTAGTTCACATTGTTAGTTCACATCACTAGGAATTTGGTTCTAATTTTTCCTGACATTCAAGACCATTTATTTTTAACTACTACACTCATTTTGAGGGCACATAGAATGTGTACTTGTGTCTAGTCAGGATGATTAAATACTTTAGCTTATGCCCTGAAATCCTGATGTCGGCCCTTGAAGGACTAAGGAGGAAAGGGGACTCAGGGTTGTGCTCCTACTGTCCTGGGAAAAGATGAGTAGGTTCATGGTCAGGAGTCCTTCTTTAAAAAATCAAGATATCACCTGTTTCTCCAGGTCTGCATGAAATGGAGAAGGAAAGCAGTGTGGAGGACACTGAGAGAAGCCACAGTATCGATTTCTTTCACTGTTCTTTAATAACAGAACATCTAATGCCCTTCTGGGTGTCAGTGGTTGCAGCATTTTAGCTCTGGTAGCCACGTTTGAAGCTAGGCGAGCCCGCAGGATTATGGATTATGTTCTCAGCAATGAAGTGAACAGGCAGCTATGTGGAATTTCTAAGAAGGCTCTGAAAGGGAGCTGGATCATTAGGAAGAAGACCGCTTTGGTCCTTCTGACATTACTCTCTCCTGCTGCCTGGAGAAGATGGATGATTAGAGCTCCAGGTGCCATTTGTACCATAGGGACGAAAGCCAACATTAGGATGCTGGAGCAAAAAGATAGATGACACCTTAGTTACACAGTACTGGACTTTGCACCCCTGGACTTGAGAGAAATGGAATTTGATGATCACGCAGTGTTATTTTGGGTTTTCTAATATATTCAAGGTAATATAATCCCAACTGGTAACAATAGCTGCATGAGTCTGAGTCCTTATGGAAGCAGACACCAAGAAAGATTGAAATGTAAGAGATGTATTGTGGTGAAGTTCAAGTTCTGTGAAGGAAAAAACGGGGAGAGAGCCAGGGTTAGCAAGAAAGCTCTGGAAAGAGGGAGGGAAGGTAGGGAGCAGTCATCTTAGTCTGCAACGTAGTTCTAGAAGGTTTTGGCCAGGCCAGATCCGCCCATTGGAGGAGCCTGCATCTCTCAGGCCTGGGCCTCCCTAGCATCCCTCACAGGAATAGCCTGCCAAGTATCCCAGGGTAGGCTTGCAGCAATGAGGGCAGGGGTAGACTCAGAGCACAGAAGTGGGGCATTTGTCAGTCACATTTCCCACAGTAGAAAGGGTCAAGGTGCATTTTTAAGGTCTCCACAGTGGTTTGATATTGTTTATGTCTGTTTATGTGTAGACCCCTCTTCCTCAAAAATATTCTGGGAGCTGGCAGTGGTGGCAAACTATCCAAAACCATTTTAACTGGGACAAACCCAAAAGTTCTGTCATTGGTGGCACCTTGTTACTATGTGTTTCTCAATGGTTGGGGGACCTGTTATAGGCTGAATCGATTTAGGAGGTGAGAGTAAGAAAGCACACTTGTGTGGTTTCTCCCGGTTTGGAGAATAAATGGTAACTATCACACAGATTAGGTCACAGCCAGCCCAAGGCCGGGCAGGGAGAAGGCTGGGCTCACTGCTGCTACATTGGGGTCTGCCCGGTTCCACAACTCGGAACCACCGCTAAAGGCAACACACTGCCTGAAACGGGTCCATGAATGCACTACAAAGGCTATAAATGGAAAATATGCTTTTCCTATTGACTTGCTTGTATAAATAGCTTAGAGATGTTTTCCAAGTGCAAATCCCTAACACTAAAAATTTTACTTCACCCAGTGGAAAGAAAATACTCATTAAAGGAACCACAAACCTCAGCTTTTGGCAGGAATTTTCAGCTCATTACATGGTAATTAATACTAATCTATATGCTAAAAAAGTAAGGAGAAAAAACAACCAACAACCCTTTTCTTTGTTCCAATTTTTATACTGTTTCTCTGCCAGACAGCCATAAAACTAAAACAGAATATTTTGTTTTCTAAAGAGGCCTGTAATGTGAATGAAAATTGTCATGCCGAGGCTGAAGAGATCTATACATTTCTAAGTTCTTGATGACAAAAGCTTATTATTTAAAAAAAATTATTGTGCTACAATACATTGCAGCAACTCTAGACACACAATCAGTAAAAATAATGCAAATACTAGCAGAAATCCAAAAGCTCTTTAAACCAACTTTTTTAAATACAGTTTTATCTGGATTAGATTATTTAATCATGTGTTCTCACTAAATGAAATTGTATTTTATATTATATGGTTCATAATGGCATTTAAAAGCAGGTTCTTTGATGATTATTCTAAACTAAACCATACAGAATAAAGGAGATATAATGACCTGCATCTTAAAAATGTGAAAAATGGAATATTTTTGCTTGTACTTCTGCACTCATATCTTTTTTGGAGAAAATGTAGTAACTTGGAAGAGAAGATAGAAAAGATACATTTTCCATTTTCTTGAGATCTTAAGAAATAATACTTGTGATAACTATGGTGATGAATAAGAAATTGATTAAGAAAGTAAAATAAGCTATAATGATAGACAGAAGGACTGGTTGGGAAGGAAATAAGCATTAAGTATTTACTGTAAATAAGGTACTGAATATGGGCATTGTAATTTTTGTGTGAATTATTGTAAATTTGAAGTGACATTATATACATGTTACACTTTCATTTTATGCAAAATTGAAATGATATAGGTCTTCCCAAATTAAAAAAAAAATTGTATATGTCCAAAGGTTAAGGGGTTTGAAAAGCAATGGTATGTTGTCTGGGAACAAAAATATCAACCATTCTCTCTTAAGATTGTTACTGTGACAATTTTAAGTTATGTCAAATCTTCAGAAATATGTCCCTTTCATGCACTGTAACAGCTATCCTCTGGGTTTTGGGGATGCCAACTTGAAACACACAGTTATTGAAACTAAGGTTGCTTAGTCCAGTGAGGGAGATGGAGAAGTATATAGATGAGTAGAATAGGTAGCCCCACTCATTCTGAAGACAGCCTTCAGCCTTCCCATCAGGGAACCTACTGAGAGCACAGCCCAGTCAGCAGTCCTACATATAGTAGCATTTGGTTTCCCTCATCTTCAGAACAAAACCAGTGGCCTCACCTGAATTCAGTGCACACTCTGGCCTGATTTGGATTCCCATATAACAAGGTATACAGGTCCATGGGCCTATCCTGATGCCTTGCCAGAGCTGGGAAGCTAATTTATAGCTTTATCTATTATTGAATATAGTATCCGGTCCCAACCATCTAGTAAGCCTGACCAGATAATTCAGGCAAATGTGGAGCCTATCCTATATCCTCATTTGACCAGGTAGCTAAGCCAGCAATCCTATTCAGTTGTTCTCAGCCAGTGGCACACCCACCCCTTTCCTGGCCTCAGAGTTCAAATAGCTACCATGTCAAAAAATAAGGCTACAGTAGCAGGACCTATCTTCCCCAAGACATTACCAGCAGAAACTCAAACTGAACTGACTGGGGAAGAACTTTCTCTGCCAAAACAAACCTGTAAAGTCTGGAAGAGGAGCCCAATTACTCAAATGTGCAGATACCAATGTAAGGAAGGAATGAAGGATCATGAAAAATCAGGTCAATATGACACTACCAAAGGAAACTAACACAGCTCCAATAACTGACCCTCAAGAAGTAGAGCTCTGTGCACTGTCAGACAAAGAATTCAGAATAATCCTCTTAAGGAAGTTTGGGGAACTACAAGAAAACACAGACAGACAACCAAATAAAATTAGGAAGCATGAACAAAATGAGAGGTTCAACAAAGAAAGAGCAACCATCAAACAAACAAAACAAAACCCAGAAATTCTACATTTGATAAATACAACAACTAAAGAATTCAATAGAATTTCAAAAGTAGACTCAACAATACAGAAGAAAGAATCAGTGACCTGGAGGATAAGACACTGAAAATTACCCTGAGGACCAAAAGAATAAAGAATGAAAAGGAGTGAAAAATGCCTATGGGAACAAAATGAAATGAAACAGCATTCACATTATGAGAATTCCAGAAGAAGAGAAAGAGAAAAGGACAGAAAGTATATTTAAAACAATAATGGCTGAAAACTTCCCAAACCTGGGGAGAGAAATTTACATCCAAATCCATGAGGCCTAAAGGACTTGAAATAAGCTGAACCTTGAATAGGACTACACCAAGACATACTATAAGGAAATTGTCTAAAGTCAAAGACAAAGAATTTTAAGAGCAGGAAGAAAAAAGAGAGAAGTTGCATATAAGGGGATCCTCATAAGAGTATTGGTGGATTTCTCAACAGAAACTTTTCAGGCCAGAAGAGAATGGGATGGCAGTCAAAATATTGAAAGAAAATAACTGTCAATTGGCAAAGTTCTCCTTCAGAAAGGAAGGTGGGATAAAGACTTTCCTGAACAAACAAAAGCTGAGAGTTCATTACCACCAGATATGCCTTACAAGAAGTGCTAAAGGGAAATCTCTGAGTGAAATTAAAAGAATGCCAATTAACAATATAAAAATATAAAAGGGAAGTCGAAATCTCATTGGTAGTGGTAGATATATAGTCATAGTTAGGTTCTAATAGTGGTACATAATTCACTTATAACTCTAGTTTAAAAGTGAAAGAAAATGTAGTAAAAATAGCCATAACTACAATAACCTGTAATTAATTATACAATTTGAAAAACATGTAAATCATAACAGCAATAACCTAAATTGCGAGGGGAAGGAGAAACAAAAGTGTAAAGTTAATGAATTATGTTGAAGTTAGGTTGTTATCAGTTTAAAATAGGGTGTTATGAGTTTAAGGTATTTTAAGTAAACCACAGGGAAAATCCTGTAGTAATTACCCAAAAGAACATGATAAAAAGTCAGAGCATACTGATAGTAAGGGAACCCTTGTGCCCTGATGGTGAGATTGCAAATTGGTGCAACCACTATGAAAAACGGTATGGAGGATCCTCAAAAAATTAAAATAGAATTACTATGTGGTCCAGCAATTCCACTTCTGGGAATATATCCAAAGGAAATGAAAACATTAACTTGAGAAGATATCTGTAGCCCCCTCCCCCACCATGGTCAAAACAGCATATTGACTATAACCAAGACATGGAAATGACCTAAGTGTCCATTGATGAATAAATGAAGAAGTTGTGGTATATACATATATATGTCTGTGAGTGTGTGTGTGTCTGTATGTGTATAATATACATACAATGGAATCTTATTCAGCCATAAAAAACGAGAACATTCTACCATTCATGACAATGTGGATGAACCTTTAAGGCACTATGGTAAGGGAAATAAGTCAGACAAAGAAAGACAAAGACTATATTATCTCACTTAGATTTTGAATCTAAAAACAAAACCAAAAAATACAAACTCAGATAGAGATCAGATATGTGGTTACCAGAGGTTGAGGGTTGGGGGAGGGAAATTGGAAGAAGGTCATCAAAAGATAAAAACTTGCATTTATAAGATAAATAATACCTAGGGGATGTCATGTACAACATGACAACATTGACTATAGTCAACACTACTGTATAATACACGGAAAGTTGTTAAAGGTAAATCCTAAAAATTCTCATAACAAGGAAAAAAAATTCATGTGTTTTCTTTTTACTCTATCTACATAAGAAGTCAGATGTTAGAACCTATTATAATAATCATTTCACAATACATGTAAATCAAACCATCAGGCAGTACTCGTTAAATTAATAGTGATGTATGTCAATTATTTCTCAATAAAAGTGGAAAAAAAAAACATGGAGTGGAGGAGAGAAGAGAAAATCAGAAGTAGGAATCTGGGAACCATATTTAAAACCATGGGTAGGCATGAGGATACTCTAGGAATAAGAAAAGGGTTGAAGAGAATTTTGGGGAGCCCTGATCTTTAAGAGAAAGAGAATATGACTCCTTAGAACTAGGAAGAAATCAAGAAATCAGTAATATCTCAAAAGCCAAGAGAAAAGAAAATTCCAAACAGTAGCTCTTGTCTAACAATACTAAAAGTCACCAAAAGACCAACTAATACCAGAAGTGAAGAACATAACCTGTATTTTAAAATGACAGCATTGATATTGGCATTTCTACTTGACAAATGAAGAAGAGGCTCAAAGTTTTATGGTAACTTGGCAGAAGTCAAACGGCGACTGTCAGAGAGCAGATAAAACTTCAGGATGGGTGATAGCACATGCTGCTCCTATTAAATCCCACCACCGCCCAGTCTCATGAATAGACGGGGCTCTGCAGACCAGATTCGACTCTCGTGCAGTCTTCCAGGGCTACTTTCTGCAGGAAGCCTCCTCTAACCATGCAGCCCACTTTGCTTTCTCTCTCAGCTGTGCTTTCTGTAGCATTCTCCCTGCTGCACATCCACTTGACACAGAGGTGTGCTGTCTCTCACAGGGAGGTCATTAAGTTCTCACAGGCAGAAACCAGGATTCCAAAGCATAACTATACCAAGCTATGAGTTATGGCATAATTTCCAACTCCCTATTCCTGTGATGTCACTTTAGATACAAAAAAAAGTAAATCTCACTCTAGGGGATGTATATACTGTAAAGGAAAAAAAGAATCAGTCTGCAGAGGTTTGACTATGGATCCAACCTATAGATTATGATAACATGTTTTGTGTTATTTTACTTTTCCTTCCAGACATAAATAGGAATAATATAGCTGGACAGCAAAACTGGTAAGAAAGTGAACAGAGTTCAAATTCTACCTCTTCCCTCTGGAGAAGTGCTGGAGGGTGGCGGAAGGTGAAGGATTTACAGGAGGTTAACATGAGAGAAGTTGACAGGATGATCAAGGTGAGATGCTGGGCAAAATAATAATTTTAAAAAAATGGTGGTGAAATTATAAACATTGTCTGTGAGATAAGTAAGGAAATTGTTTCATGGGAAATTAAGTTATTTTTCTTGGTGAGTTTTGTTTGTTGCTGGGAACCCTGGGCTGGTGCAAGCTTCACATTAATAATGAAGGCACTAGCTCAGAAGTGGTTCCTAGGATTGAAAATATTCATTCCCTGTTCTTTCTCATTTCTCTCAGGCTGAGGTTTGAAGTTCTGATTGCATCCGGAGACAATGCGGAGGGGGAGTTTTGTTCTCCATATGTTAGCTGCAGATTAAATGTGTTTTGTATTTTCCACTTTATGACCATTTTATGAATCTTATATCATGATTTCCTACAGTGTGACGAGGGTTGCAGAGTGAAACATGACCATTCTACTAAACATTTCTTTCCAGTAGTCCTGGAAAAGAATAAGAACCATTTCCTAAAGCTAATGACCTGGGTTCAGTGAAGTCACTATTTATAGCCTCAAATGTGAGAAGCTGATAGTCACACGCACAAGATCCATTCAAGGTGTGTCCTCTTCTCAAAAGATATTTATAAGAGACTTGGGGAAAAATGAAGGGATTAAATGCATTAAAATAGTTCCAGAAATCCTTTGCAATTTCTTACACAAATACTTTAGCAACTTAAACTGAATCACCAATGACTTCTCAGAAGGGGGAGTTCCTATCACTCAAAACAATCTATTAGTATGAATTGTACTATTACCAATTGTCCAGTGATTTTAGAAGATGAATAAGGGTTGAAGTTTCTCAGAAGATATTAAAATCATTAATTTATGAGGGAATTCTTTGGTGAACTTTCAATGCAAAGAAAAGTGGATGTAATCAAAGTCAGTTTTAAGTTTTGCAAGGAATTTCCAGAGAAAATTTTGTTTGAAGTGTATTCCTAAAAATGAAGTAGAATATGATAAAACTCAATGGACAAATGAATATTTAAATATAATGGTTTTTCTTTAAGATCTTATTACTTAGTGAAATTGGCAAGGCATAAAAACCTACACAATTTTGGCATATCATAAAATTTGTACAGTTATTTATTCTAAGCATCTTACCTTACAGATGAGGAAACTGAAGCTCCAAAGCTAAGACGTATCCAGGGTCATATAGCAAAGTGCCTGGAAAACGAAGGGCCTTAATTCCCAAACTAAAGTTCTTGTAGTTAGTTAATATAAGCCTTCATGTTCCTTGGGAGATTGAGAATTCTTCCTAACTTGGAAGACTCCATTTTTCCATCATCTGAGAGAAGCTCTTTTAGTAAGATTGGCAAATCACTTAGCTACTTGGACTGCCTAAGAAGCATAGTGTGAATTTTGATCTACAAACATTTACTGGAATTCCCTGGGAAAAGGGAAAAAATGACCTAGGCTTATGTGTTAATCCTCTGTACTTGTGGGTGTGAATTTTCCTCCACAATACTGGGTAAAATATATGTCATCTTACCTTTAAAAAAAATGAAACTTTATAGGCCCCCATCCTCGTGAGCTGGCAAGGAATTAAATATTAGTCATTACTGAGATACTCTTCCCCACTGGAGTCAAGGGAAGATTTGAAGGATCTTAAGCAATAGAGAACATTGGCAGAAGTTCCCTTGATTCCAGTCCCCCTCCCCTTTCTTGATCTTTGAGAAGCAGTATATTGGAGTGGTTTGGAGAGTGCATATCCTATGCCAGACTGCTTGCACTTGAATTTCAGCTCCACTTCCTGATGGTAGTTTCAGTGGGTTGAACAGTGTCTCCCCAAAAGATATGCCCGTGTCCTAGTATCCCAGCCCTGTGAATGTGTTCTTATTTGGAAAAGAGGTCTTTCCAGATATCATTAAGTTAAGGATCGAAGGCTGAGATCATCCTAACCCTAGGCCCGATGACAAATATCCTTAGAAGGAAAGAAGGAGACGCAGATGGAGGAAAAGGCCAAGTGAAGATGGAGGTAGAAATTGGAACATGCAGCCTTAAGCCATGGAGCCCATGGAGCCGCCAGAAGCTGGGAGAGGCAAGGAAAGTCCACAGTGACTTTGGAGGGATCATGACTCTGCCAGCACTGGAATTCATACTTCTGGCCTCCAGAACTGTGAGAGAGCAAATTTATGTTGTTTTAAACTTGTGGTAGTTTGTTATAGTAACCACAGAAAACTATGACAGGGCAAGTCACTACCCAGGTGATCTTGGGTATCTTCTCTGTGTCAGTTTCCTCATGTTTCTTATTAGGATATAATACTAATGCTTCCCTCATTGGGTTGTTATGGGGATAAATAGGTTGTTCAATTGCTTAGAACAATACCACAAGATAATAAGAGTCCAGTAAACTTTCAATTTTGTGTTGGTCTATGCTGATCTCTACTGATAAACTCATTTTCCAAAGATACATGGACATTTGCAGATCTGCTTCTCTGCTTCTGCAATTCAAAGATTGAGGAAAAGATAGTTGTGGACTCCAGAGTCCCATCTCGCTTCATCCACCTTTCCTAGGGGCTCCCTAAAGCCCACCTTGTCTGAGTAGGTGGGACCGTTGGCAATAAAAGACAGCAAGCAGTAGGTTGGAGCTACAAAATTGACATTACATTCTCTTATCTGCTGTAAAAGCACGATGCTTGTCTTTCCTTCCTAGGGTAAAAATGTTAACATCCATCAGTTTCTTTCTTACTAACTCACCATGCTACACATTTTTAATTAACAAATTAACAAGTTTCTTCTAAAACTTGGTTATATGTTTGCTTCTGATAGAAAAATGTGATTTCTTCTAATATGTCTTGCTGTTCTGGATGGCTTACTTAAATTGTGACTTGATTGAGGAAAGTAGCTATATGGCACATCTTTGTATCTCCTCTGTGCCTAGCACATGGTAGGTACAATAATATGCAATATGTGATTGGCTATATAGCTTTAAGTTGTACTTTTGAGGTGGAAAACATAGTTTTACAATACTCAAAAAGATACTGATTTTTCCCTGAAACCCAAAGAAGAAGTACTCTTACCATTAAAAAAAAGTTGTATAGATATTTCCTTTTTTGACCACTAAGTCATCAATAATCCCGTAAGACAATGATTTTATCTTTCTACATGTTGTTCCCTGTGCCTACAATGTTCCTCTCTTCTTTGGCTACCTAGAAAACCCCCATTCAACCTTCACATCTCAAGTCAAATGTCACTTCTTCAATGAAGTCTTACATGTTCCAAATACTAATTCTTGTCACCATTTTTATCATGGCACTTGTCACATGGAATTGTAATTATTTACTTGCATCTCTGACTCCTAGGCTGAGAGCTTCTAGAGGGTTCTCTGCCATGTTCATTTCTGAAATGCTAGGATAGACCATCATGCCTGGTGTAGACTTGCTCAATAAATATTTGTTGACTGACAATTTAACTGACAACATCAATGAATGCATACATGCACAGTGTTCAAATGGGGTTTGCAATGTCTGCCAGTTGAACGATAGCCACATGATAGATTGGGTCGGGGTTAATGTCTTAATGTCTGTGACTATCTTAACTTGGTTGACTCCTCTTATTTAAGTGAAGTTGTTCTGCTTTTTTAGCAATGATTGAATTGCCAGTTGCCCACCTTCTCCTTGTGCCTTTTCAATTGTCCTTTGTGACAGTAAGATCCTTTCAATCTGCAAATTCAGTTTACGGACTATAAAATTTTTATACCCTTATTCAAACACCTTCAATTGGTTCCTTATTCTTATAGAATAAGACCTTCCAAATCCTTTTCCTTGGATTCTAATACAAGAGTAGAAGTAGGAGAACCTCTAAGGAACCAAAGAGAAATAATGATGCTTTAGAATAGGGTGAAAAGGAAGTGGTGGAAAGGAAGAGAAGTGGAATTATTTGGTATATTGTAAACGTAGGGCCAGCACTTCTTGGATTATAAATGGGAGATGAGAAGGAAAAAAACACTAAGACAAAGATTAAGGATAAGGATAGAGTATCGAAGGCAGCCAGAAAGAGAAAAAGATTACTTATAAGGGAAACCCAATCAGGTTATCAGCACTGACATCTCAGTAGGAACTTTACAGGTCAGAAGGGAGTGGCATGAAATATTGAATGTATTGAAACAGAAAGACCTTCAACCAAGAATCTCCTACCCAGCAAGATTATCATTCAATTTGAAGCAGGATTAAACAATTTCCAGATAATTGAAGGCTCAAAGACTTAATAGCCACTAAACCAGCATTACAGGATATGGTAAAGGAACTGCTGTAGATGGAAATGCTCCTAAGCCTAAATAATTTCCACCAGTGAAAACAAACCCATAGTAAAGATAGTAGACCAATTAATTACCAAGAAAATATAAAGTAAAACAAAAGTAGTAAAACAAACTATAAACAAAATCAATAAAGGGATATGCAAAAAGTGCAGATAATGACATTTAATACATAAAGTGTGGATGAGGAGGAAGAAAAGGAAAGTACTTTTAGCTTGTGTTTGAAATAGAGCAATCATAAACTTAATATAGACTATTATATAGTCAGGAAGCTCTCCTTGAACCTTATGGTAACCACAAAACTAAAGCCAGCAATAGATACAAAAAATATTAAAAAAAGAGAAATCCAATCACAGTACTAAAGAAAACCATCAAATAATAAGTGAAGAGTATAAGAGAGGAAGAGAGTGACAGAGAAGAGCTATAACTACAACCAGAAAACAATTAATAAAATGACAATAAGTACATATCTGTAAATAATTACCTTAAGTGTAAATGCAATGAATGCACCAGTCAAAAGATAAAGAGTGGCAGAACAGATAAAGAAACAAGACCTATCTATCTGCTGCCTATAAGAGACTCATTTCAGACCCAAAGACATACACAGACTAAAGGTGAAGGAATGGAAAAAGATATTTCATGAAAATGACAGAGAGAATAAAGCAGAAGTAGCAGTACTTTTATCAGACAAAATATTTCAAACAAAGAAGGTAACAGAAAAAGAAGACCATTACATAATGATAAAGGGGTCAGTCCAACAAGAGGAAATAACCATTATAAATATCTGTGCATCCAACATAAAAGCACCTAAATATGCAAAACAAGTACTAACAGAAATAAAGGGGAAATAGAGTGCAGCATATTCATTTTAGGAGACTTTAACACACCAATCATATCAATAGACAGATCAAGCAGACAAATAATAAATAGGGAAACAAGGTACTGAACAACACACTAGATGAGATGGACTTAAAAGATATATACATAATATTCCACCCAAAAGCAGTAGGATACACATTTTTCTCAAGTGTACATGGAACATTCTCCAGAATAGATCACATACCAGGCCACAAAAGGAGCTTCAATAAATTCAAAAAGATTGAAATTAGATCAAGCAAATTCTCAGACCAAAATAGTATGAAACTAGAAATAAATTGCACAAGAAAACAAAAAGCTCATAAACACATGGAGGCTAAACACCAAGCTTCTAAATAATCAATGGATCAATAAAAAAATCAAAACAGAAATCAAGTAATACATGGAGACAAATGAAAACAAAAATGTAACAGTCCAAAATTTGTGGGATGCCACAAAAGCAGTTCTAAGAGGGAAGCACATAGCAATACAGGACTACCTCAAGAAATAAGAACAATTCCAAATAAATAGTCTGAACTGATAATTAAAGGAACTAGAAAAAGAACAGGAAACCCAAAATTATTAGAAGGAAGGACATAATAAAGATCAGAGCAGAAATAAATAAAATAGAGAAGAATAAAACAATAGAAAAATTCAGTGAAACCAAGAGCTGGTTCTTTGACAAAATAAATGAAATAGACAACCCCTAGCAGACTTGTAAAGAAAAAAAGACAATATACAAATAAACAAAATCAGAAAGGAAGATGGAATAGTCACAAGGGATACCACAGAAATACAAAGAAGTATTATAGAATAACATGAAAAATTACATGCCAATAAGTTGGACAACCTGGAAGAAATGGAGAATTCCTAGAAAAATAAAATCTTCCAAGATTAATCCAGGAAGAAACAGAAAATCTGAACAGACCAATTACCAGCAATAAAATTGAATTGGTAAAAAAACTCCCAACAAAGAAAAGTCTAGTTGGCTTCACAGCTGAATTCTACCAAACATTTAAAGAAGAGCTAATACCCATTCTTCTTAAAGTATCCAAAAAAGTAGAAGAGGAGAGAAGACTTCCAAACTCATTCTATGAGGACAGCATCACTTTAATACCAAATACAAAATAAAGACACCACACACAAAAAAGAAAATTACAGACTGTTATCCCTAGGTGCAAAAATCCTCACAAAATATTAGTAAACACAATTAAAAAGTAAATTGACAGGATCATCCATCATGACCAAATGGGATTTATTCCAGGGATGCAAAGATGGTGCAATATTTGTAAATCAATCAATATCATACACCACATTAACAAAAAGAATAAAACCACATGATCATCTCAATAAATGCTGAAAAAGCATTTGACAAAATTCAATATCCATTCATGATAAAGCTCTCAACAAAATGGGTATAGAGGGTACATACTTCAATGTAATAAAGGCCACATATGACAAACTCACAGACAACATCATACTTAAGGGAGAAAAGCTGAAAGCTTTTCCACTAAGATTAAGAACAAAACAAGGATGCCCACTCTCACCACTTTTGTTCAACATAGTACTGGAAGTTCTAGCCACAGTAATCAGACAAAATAAAGAGATAAAAGGCATCCAAATTGGTAAGGAAGAAGATAAAATGTCACTATTTGCAGATAACATGGTATTATAAACAGAAAACCCTAAAGACCCTACCAAAAAACTATTAGAACTAAAAGCTGGATTCAGCAAAGTCAAAGGATATAAAATTAATACACAGAAATCTTTTGCATTCCACTATACTAAAAATGAACTAGCAGAAAGAAAAATCAAGAAAACAACTCCATTTACAATTGCATAAAATGAATAAAACACCTAGGAATAAACCTAACCAAGGAGGTGAAAGACCTATACTCTGAAAACTATTAGACATTCCTGAGAGAAATTAAATAAGACACCAATAAATGAAATCTATCCTGTGCTCACAGATATGAAGAAATAATATTGTTAAAATGGCCACCCTTCCCAAAGCAATCTACAGATTCAATGAAATCCATATCAAAATACCAACAGCATTTTTCAATTAACTAGAACAAAAATTTCTAAAATTCATATGGAGTCACAAAAGATTCTAAATAGCCGAAGCAATCCTGAGAAAGAAGAACAAAGTTAGGGGGATTATACTCCCTGACTTCAAGCTCTACTACAAACCTACAATAATCAAAACAGTATGGTACTGGCACAAAACCAGATCCACAGATCAATGGAACAGAATAGAGAGCCCTTATATAAACCCACACATACGTGGTCAATCAATAGGTGATAAAGGAGCCATGAATATACAATGGGAAAAGACAACATCTTCAACAACTTGTGTTGGGAAAATTGGACAGCTACATGCAAGAAAATGAAATTAGATTACCATCTAACTCCATACACAAAAGTAAAATTGAAATGGATCAAAGACCTGAATATAAGACATGAAACCATAAACCTCTTAGAAGAAAACAGGCAAAAATCTCTTGAACCTAAGTATGAGCAACTTTTTCCTGGACACATGTCCTCAGGCAAGGGGAACAATATCAAAAATTAACTAGTGGGACTACATCAAACTAAAACTTCTGTATAGCAAAGGACACCATCAGCAGAACAAAAAGGCAATGTACAGAATGGAACAATATATTTATAAACAAGTCATCCAATAAGGGATTAATATCCAAAAAATATAAAGAGCTCAACACCCAAAAAACAAATATCTCAGTTAAAAAGGGCAGAGAACCTGAACAGACATTTCTCCAAAGAAATACAGATAGCTAACAGACACATAAAAAGATGCTCCACCTTGCTAATAATCAGGGAAATGCAAATGAAAACCACAATGAGATATCACCTCACACCAGTTAGAATGGTCACTACGCAAAAGACAAAAACTAACAAGTTGTTGATGAGGATGTGGAGAAAGGTGAACCATCCTACACTGTTGCTTGGAATGTATATTGGTGCAACTGCTGTGGAAAGTAGTATGGAGTTTCCTCAAAAACTAAAAACAGAAATACCTTTGGACACAGTAATTCCACTTCTAGGAATTTACCCAAACAAAACAAAATTTCTGATTCAAAAAGATATATGCACCCCTATGTTTATAGCCACACTATTTACAATAGCCAAGATATAGAAGCAACCTAAGTGTCCATCAATAGGTGAATGGATAAAGAAGATGTGGCACATATATACAATGGAATATAAGTCAGCTGTAAAAATAAAAGAAATCCTGCCATCTGCAACAACATGGATGGATCTAGAGGGTATTATGTTCAGTGAAATAAGTCAGACACAGAAAGACAAATATCATATGATTTTGCTTATTTATAGAATATAAAATGCAAAACAGAATGAACAAAACAGCAGTAGACTCATAGACATTGAGAAGTGACTAGTTATTACCAAGGGGGAGGGGTTAGGGTGAATGGATGTGGGGTGAGGGGGATAAAGGGACACAAAAATTCTCAATCATAATATAGGTTGATCACAGGGATAGTAGTACAGCATGGAGAATGCAGTCAATGATTGTAGCATCCTCCTATGTTGACAGACAGTAATCGCACTACTGGGGATGAAGATTTAGTAATATGGTAGCTGTTGAACCACTGTGTTGTACACTTGAAACCAATAAAAGATTGAATATCAAGGATACTTCAATAAAAAATAAATTAAAATAAATAAATAATTGGGAGGTGAGAGGAAGAGAATAATTGTGGGAAATTCCTAGGTTTTGGTCAGGGCAACTGGGAAGACCATGATACTACTTAATGAGATGGGTAAGATCAAGACAGGAACTGTTTTTGTTTTAATTGGGGTGTGTGTGTGCGCACGCGCGCGCACGTGCATGTGCATGTACATGCAGTGAAGATGAAAATCAAAAATTCTGTTTTGGACAAGTCAATATTGAGCTGTGAGATAAACTAGACATGAGATATGTCAAGCTCGCAACTGAACACGTCAGTTTGAAACTCAGAAAGGAGCTCACAGGTAGCATAATGAGTTTCAGTAGCACATATATGGTCTTGGAGGTCTGGAAGTTCTTGAGATCAGTGGGGGAATAAATATAGATAGATAGGAAGGAGTCCCTGGACTAAGCCCTGGGTAAGTTCCAGTGCAGGTGATCTTTATTATTAGTCATTTCCAGTATATTTCCTTTCATATTAGCCATCACTTTCAAAAACCTGAAACTTCTATTTTATAGGATTTTCAGTCTCAGACAGTTCAAAAGAACTATACATTCCATATTGTTTAGTACTGCTTATTCTGCCAAAAGAAAAATTTCTGTGAAGATGTGCAATTATTTCTTGCCATTGCTTTGTGAGAAGCCTTAACTTCTTGAGGGACCTGTACTTTTCCTTTTAATTTCTGATGTGAAGAGTCTGTCAATAGATCTTAATCTGTTAATTACTGAAGCTTTATACTGGTTTCAACTTGCTAAAAAACATTTAAAGTTGATACCATTAGGGGAAATGCTCTATTACGTCCTTTTTTTTATACTTCCCTGTTCGAATCATTTATAAACACAACAACTATAGTTTCTTATCCAGGGAATAGCACAAAGTTTATTAAATTTGGATTTTTAATTTAATCCAACCCACAGTCAACATCCCCCCTAAGACCAGCATGGTACAGCTTAGTAAACCCCAACCTTCTCAACCCCACGTTGACATCTTATTGAGTCATGAAAATACAGTTGATAAAAAATTGGCAGAATACTACAGTGCTTTCACACACATTTATTTGACAGAGACCCTCTGGGAAATACACACACATACACAAAACAAAGGGCAACACATGCACAACTGGTTAAGTGCTCTCTGTTTCCAGCCTGTTTTTCCCCACTACCATGTAGTAAGTCCATTTACAGGACATATATGTAAGGAAACATAAACTTAGTCGATATTCTTGATGGCTAAGCCTACTTTGGAATTACATCACACCCTCACTCACACCAGCAGTGTGAACGAGGAAGAAAGGATCGGAGCTAACTCGAACTTTTACTCCCAGCTAACACAGAAGATACTTAATGTTCAGCTATGCCTCTTCCTTACCAGTAATAAAGCCCTTGCTGGGGTTTTGCCAGTGCTATTCGCTCCCACTATAAATCTTTTAATACCACCATAATGCTTTATTTTTCAGGTTTCCTCCTGATCTTCTTCTCACTGTGATTTAGCAGAAAAATCCACAGGCTGCCAAATGAGCCTATACAATTACAGGATTTATGGGGTGCTAAAACAGCCCTTGGGCAAGGCCATCAAAGCAAAGGAGCAATTCATTTATTCTGTAGTTTGTGGGTCTACAAAAGGAAATGGTCAAAATGGCAACTGTTTATTACCAAATCTAAAGAATTTAAGCAGTTACCCAGGACAATCTGCTGTGTAGGAGGAAACACAGGACTATACACAAGTGTGAAGTGTGGTTTACAGTTTTTCTCCCAGTGGATGGACTTTCTAAAACATTTGGCCCATTCAAGTCAGGATACCCTACTTCTGTAGATGAGAGCTGCTCCTTTATCCTGTTTCAAATTCTCTAGTTGGGAGAAGATGTGAATGAAATGCAGATGTTTAGAAACATAAAAATCCATTGCTGTGAGTACTTAGCCTGGGAAGAAAGCCAGTGGAATCACTAATTCTGTTTTCTATTTGTTTTGTTTACTGAGAGGTTTTAGAGGTAAGAATATAAAAAAATTATTAAAGAAGACTTTTGATAAATGTTAAGTTTTTGAGCAAAAATTCCTTTCATACTACAAAGGAAAATCATATAATCCTTAACTAAATCTGGAGTTGCCTAATTATGTAGATCAGAATCCATGGTGATTAGAAATTGTCCTGCTTTAAAAATATTTTCCATTGCAATGTGAATAGTTTGACAGTCTGCTCTGACTCTCATCGTGGTGGGTAAGCTAGGTGGTCGTTTTCCCATTTCTCGTGATTCGTCACAATCATGAAGAGCTACATCATTACAGTCAAGCATTGTGTACCGGTTAAACTGAGGACTATGCTCTAGTCTTGTGGAGACAGGTATGGTTCATGCTCATTCAGTGCATGAGCTGGGTCTGCTGGTCAGTTTTTTGCTCACCCCTATAGTCCCGTAACTTACTACAATGCCTTGGTTATATGCAATTTTAAAGGCAACTGATACTTCCTGCAAGATTGGTGAAACACGTCATGAGTCAGTATTTACAGTACTTACATTAGGGGAGGTGGGTGGCACTACTCTACTCCACTCTTCTGGTCTCTGTCCCACTATTCTAAGTCAAAAGGCAGGACAGGAGAGTGGACAGTCACATGCACCCAGCCATCCACAGAAAAGGCTTGGTAAGAAGACATTTTGGATGGGATCTAAGACAACACCCTACGTCCAAAAAAGATATGTATAACATTTATAGAGTAATGTATTAGAAGAAACAACAAGTAGTATCCCAGTCCTAACTGTATCTTTTTCAGGGGACTTTTTCCAAACCAGTCCAAAAAGAGCTCTGCCTAGCTTTCTTATCAAAAATCTATATGGAAGATTATTTAAAACCTTTACCTGTGAGGCATTCCAGTGTCTTCAATGAGTTCACTGCTAAGCCCCACCTTTAATGTCCCATCCAAAGGAAATACCATGTCTGAGAGGCATTTATGTATATCTTACTGTGACCTCACAGATTTCTTCCCAGACTTTGTGACTAGTGGTGGAGGGTGGCTGGATCAAAATGCAAAAAGTGCCGGTTCTAGGAATGTGTTCATTCCCAGGATTATTAGTGTCTGCCAAAGCCTGCGAGACTGCATGAGAAGGATTGCTTTTCATATAATTTCTATTATTAAAAAAAAATCCTTCTTTATGCCAGTTCTCAAGCCTAAAATTGAGAGGCCTTTCCAAGGTTTTTAGATGGTTGTTAGAAAAGTAGCTGAAACATGTTCTTTTGTTTCCCACTTAAGTTAGTTCAGACCAAAAAAAAAAAAAAATGACATGACATTAATTCCAACTTGAAGTGAGCAGTACTTAAATCAAGAAGTTGAAAAGCCACTTGAGCATGCAGTGATAAGAAGGGCTCTCATCAATTAAGCAGTGCAATGTGCTTCACCCTTCACCAGCACTCAAGAATTAGGTGTTGTTTACTCCATTTTATAGATTAGAAAATTGAGGCTTGGAGAGGTCAAGCAATCAACCAGGGCTGTGTGATGGTAAATAGCCAAGCCTATGTTTGAAGCCAGTGCCTGTGTTTTCTGAGGACCTTGTTTCATTAAGGTATCCTATCTAGCCCTAACTCAAAATGAAATTGAAAATTGAACAACAACAAAATCGATATATGTAGATAAATATAGATGGAAAAAATGGGAATTTGAGATTATAAGACTCTTTACTTAGGTATTTGTTTGTTTAACTATATGATTGCCTTCATTTATTACTCAATTCTGCCTGTGTAAAATTTAGGCACTGTGAAAGCATTGTCTGCTTTCCTTAAGGGTAATGTGATTGGCTGTGAATCCATACTTTAAGCAGCTAATTGGCACTGGCTAGCAGCTCTCTGTGGCTCCATGAATATACTGTATTTGGACATTTTTAGAGACTAATGTTGCAATTTAAAGGCTTTTTATCAATATACCGGTATATCTAAATGTATGTATTTTATACTTTTTCTCCTCTCTCTCTCTCTCTCTCTTTTTTGTTGGTAATGGCTCTTGGAGCTTCCTACTGAAAATCAGTGTTTTCAGGGATGGTTCCAGCTTCCTTTTGGGCCCCTTGGAGAATGCACAAGTTGGCGATCTCAGCTGCTCTCCCTCCAAGATGGTAAAGAGTTTCAGATGAAAGAAGTTCAGATTGTACCTCTCTGCCAAAGAAAACAAATCCAGTATCTGTCTTATGGATTTGTTTTGTCAAACTTCAAATGGAAGAGTGTATTAAAACAGTGTCTTTCACATTAACTTTTCAAACACTACTAGAATTAAAGTCATGATAAACTTTCCCATTTCTTTAGCTCTCATAACTCCTTCAGGTGATATGTGAAGACATGTCAGGAGACTCTTCTGTGGCCAGCTTGGATTCACAGACACATGGTGGACTTGCTCCCCCTCCTTCAGCTCCTACCCCACCATCCCTTACTTTCAAAAATTCATCTTTTCAGGAATAGATTTTGGTTTAGGCTCTGAACTCAAATGTTCTTAATAGGATTCTGACAAATTTTTTATTTTACCATGGATATATTTTATCTACTTTGGATTATCAATGTTTTAGCTTTTTATTGCAGTTCTTCCAACCAGAGGAATTATCAGAAAACATGAAAGTTAAAAGAAAAATTTAGGTTTTAAAAATTCATATCCACTAAGAGTTCTATCAAATGCTACATCCACAATAAAGTCTTTATTGATTGCCCCAGGAGGAATTCATGACACACATTTGCTTCTATTATGAATTTGTTCTTCCTTTTAGTATTAGTTTCTGACCATTTCTCCATTTTTTTCTGCCCCTACAGTGATCTGTACAAAATAATTCCATAAATGCTTTCTGAATGTATGTATATTGAATGAATTTTAGAGGCAAGAAATCATGGGTGCATAAAAGTAAAGTTAACTTACTAATAGTTGATATTATGTATAATGTGAAATTACTTTCTGAAATTTATCAAAAGGTACTTAATTTTTTAAGAGATCATAAGCCTCTTAAAAAATATTCATCTGTGATCATGTCAGGTAATTAATTAATTAATTTACATAAATTAAGAATTCCATCAACTTTCAAACTTCTTCATAGAAGAAACAGGAATTCAAAAGTTCAAAACACAAATTCCCAGGTTTCTATGGATTTAAATTGTGAAATGAATATTATTTGTAGGTGATGGTAGGACTGAAAAGTGATCTTATAAGGGTTTCTTTGTCAAGTAGTTGAGTAAGTTTAAATACCATGTGCTGTACCCAACAATTCGGTAGTGAGGCATGGGCTTTCCAAAGGCAATCTTCAGAGAGAAGCTCACAATTCAAAATTTGCAAAATAAATACATATGTATAGAACCTCAAAAGACTTATCTGGTACAAAAGACAAAAGATTCATCTGAGATAGCAAAAAACTTCCTATTATAAAATAATAATTATTTCTATTGAATATCAATGCTATCATTCCTATTTCACATTAAAAGAGACTGAGGCATAGAAAAGGGAAGGAACCTCCCACAGTCACAGAGCTAGTAAGTGACAGAGCGGAGGTCGTATTAGTTTACTAGGGCAGCTGTAACAATACATGCTGTGTGGCTTCAAGTAACGGATAGAAGTCCAAAATTGAGGTGTTGGTAGGGTCTTATTTTCTCTCAAACCTGCAGCCAAGAATCCTTCCTTTTTTTCTAGCTTCTTATGTTTGCCTGTAATCCCTGTTGTTCCTTAGCTTATAGATGCAGTACTCTGATCTCCGCCCCCATTGTCAAATGGCTGCCTCTCTGTGTGTCTCTTTCCTTTTCTTATAAAAACATAAGTCATATTGGATTAAGGGCTCACGCAACTCCAGTATGACTTCATCTTAACAAATTACATCCGCAATGACCCTATTTCCACATAAGATTCCATTCTAAGGTAACTGAGGTTAGGACTTCAAAACATCTCTTGGGGGATGAAGCTCAGCCCATTATACACCCCAAATCCATGTTTGGTTGGTTGTTTTTAAACCCTGCCTTATGCTTTATTATGCTCTGCTTTTACTGTGATGGGAAGTTTTCCATTTCAGTTTCTAAGCTTTGTTGTGCATTTTGTACTATGAAAGTTTAAGTGAGTAAGAATATTTAAAATATATTTTATCCTCAAATGAAATACAAATTTAGAACACTGTGACTCTATTATTACTTTTTCATTCTTACAAAAAATTAAATCAATTTTCCCTAGCACTTCTCTGTACATTTAAAAATAGGTACCAAAGTAGGCTTTGTTATTTTTTAATGCCTACAGGCAGTGGTTATCAACTGTTTTCCACTTTAACCCACTTGATGGATGTGGTGTACTGCAATGAGAAATACTGGCTCATGGCAGCAGTAATTCACAAGTGGGCCAGGGAGATGTGACCTGTTGGAATCTCTCTGGGGAGGCATATTGGCATATTGAGGAGAAGTTTCCTTAAGGGTGATCCTGAGTTGCCTTAAGGGGAAACCCGGCCTGTCCCATCCATCCCCTAACCCTGAGAATACTATTTATCTTAAGCCTGGTGAAGTAGTATATAAATCAATTCTCATTTTACATGATAGAATGGAGGAAAATATACACCTTTCTTCTTAGAACTATTTCCTCTTTTCTTAGATTTAAATACATGAGTTATTTTTAACCTACAAAAATTTAGATAATGAGTATCAAACAAATGAATTTCTTTCACAAAACTGAAAGTATGAAGAAAAGTTACCTTGAATGAGGGATGACATAGGCTATGATGAGCATATAAGAAATAATTTTAATCTAGAAAAATGCTCTAAGTTGTCTAGCATTTCATTTGAGGATAAAGTACATGTATTTAAGGTGTACGACATGATGATTTGATATACATATGCATTGTGACATGATTAATATTGTCAAGCTAATTAACATATCTTCTTACGTAGTTACCAATTTTTTGTATGTAATGACAGCACCTGAAATCTACTCTCAGCAAATTTCCAGCATTCAATACAGCTTTTCTGTCCTTTTTTAAGGTCCAATGAGAGAGATTTTAAAAATGGTTGGCTCAAAAGAGAGTAAGTGTTCTTTGATAGTTTATCTTAAAAAGAAGTAATTATTCAAATAAAACTTTCCCTTTTTAAAGCTATATCCCATGTGGAAGATCTGTGTGTTTATATACACCAATTATAAAAAATGTAACCACTGAGGTGCAATAAAAAGACATTTCCAGGTAAATCCAGATCTCCTTGTTAGATTTGCTTCTCCAATTACAGATGAGACCCAGGGCAAGAACACCTAGGAGTGGATGGCTGTCATTTCTGGGACATGCAAAGTTTCTGACTCCATACAGTTGAATTCTGTGTCTGAAGCAAAGAGGTATTTACATTTAAAAAAGAAAACACCTGAAAGAATGGCTCAAACTCACAGACATTAGAGAAACATATTAAATATTCCAAGGAAAATGATCAATAATGAGGCAGTTAAATACACTGAAAGAAACACTGCTTCTGAAGCCTTAGGGAAGAAATTGAAACCACATCTAAAACCCACAGCAAAAAAAAAAAAAAAAAAAGCTAGCTGGGAAAAGCACCTGGTCCCAACAATGCTCTGACTGAGCTCATAAAAGTGGTGGGCAATTATGTAGCTAGTACCCTATAAAATTTGTCAGTGCACATGGAAAAACAGAGGAATAGCCAGAAGCCTGGTACAAATCAACGGGAAAGACTGCTAAATAAGGGAGAACTGAGAGCAAGAAAGAATCACAGATCAAGCCCAGGAAAGCTTCCTTATTTCCCATCAATCCAGCCGCATGCCTCAAATGCTTCAATAAACTATTTTAAGCACAAGATGTACCAGATACTCCCAGGAGGAGAAAGGGGAGGTTGGGGGATATTTTCAGAAAGTCAAACTATCTAATTAACCACAGCAATGAAGGTGGGAGTCATCTTACCGTCTTGGTTGTCTTTACATGATTGGGGTTCAAGCCCTCCATTAGGAGGACAATTTTATAATGAAGAAATAGCTCTGAAACTGCACTATTTAGCCCACTCCTCCTTCCCTCATCATGGAGTCAGCACAGAAGCTGTGGGTTAGAAGATACTCAGTGGGAATTGAGATTGACTTCAGGAAGATTATGTCAATCATCACCACCATGTGGGAACCCCAGCCTGTGTCATGAGAAACAGCACAGGATGGGGGGGCAGGAGGACCAAAACACAATGCCTGGCACAATTTATTGATTGACTGGTTGAAATTAATCAGTTTCTTCAAATCAATTATTTCTAAGTTTGTATTATTATAATTAATGCTACCATAAATTTGCCCTGAAGTCTGTTTTCCCACATTTAAGATCCTAAGGGAAAAATTCCCAAGAGTGGAGCTTATTGACTAAAAGACATTAAACTTTTTGAAATCTTAAACTTTTGGAAATTGTCCTAAGTAGGTCTGTACCTACTGGTAAACTCCCTTTCCCAAATATCAGAGATTTCCCTTTGCTCTGCATCCTTGTAAACATGGCGTGTACTTATTTGAAAAATGCATTTTTCTTATGCAAAGAATAAATACTATTACATTTTTGGTTCAATTGGCATCCTTTCATTGCTTTGAAGCTGGACATTTATTTTCTATGTCATTTGGCCCATTTTTTTTTGCCTTTCTTTTCCTTACTGATTTGTAAGTGCTCTTCATAGGTACTTGAATTCCCACAAACCTTATAGAATTTTTGAGGACTTTGGTGGCTTTATTGAAACAACAACTACATATCATTTATTATAAGAATCCAGGAGATCTAGGAGTCCGCTTCTCAGTGGCTCATTTTTATAGGGTTATTACTGTACCATGGCACAACATGATGGTGGCTGTTAAAATAAAACCCATTGGTTCAAAATACAGTGATTGAAAATTACTGAAATCCTTGATCACAACATTAAAATATTAAATAAATGAATATAGCTGGTGTTTTATTTCTTCTGAGAAAAAGTAGTTGCTAGAATTTCAAAGAGTTAGAATTACCAAAAAATTAACAAGGGATGACTATGGTCTTTCAGAAATCATTCCTACAGATAAATAGAATTTAGATTAGCATATCAAGTCTTAAGTAGAATAAGCTCCATTGTTTAGTCTTCTGTTAATTTCTTTAGTAAATCTTTTTCATAGATAAAATTTAGCATTTAGACAGCATCCCGGACTGGGAAACAGGTATGATTGACAGAAATTATTTAGGTTTTGCCATCCCAAAGGAGTGATCATTTGAAATTGAAATTGTTTCAGGTAAAAAGTTAAGAAAAAGCAATTATCTTAAAAATTGATTAAATAATTCATTGTAGTTTTGTGAGTACCCAAGGTGTAAGGTTTTATTTGAATCTTATTACTGTAATGGATGTAGAAATAAATGACATTGATTTGTACCATGCTGTCTCTTCTAGAGTAGCTGACTAGTAGGTCGATCAGTGTGCTCTGAGAGACACAAGTGTCACAGAAGTGGTGCGCACAACACCAAAACTATAAGTGGTACGCCGAGTTAAGGATTGGTAGGATGTGATTTTAAAACGTGACTCTCTCTAGGAGAAATGAAGATAATACATTCCTAATCTTAGAGTAGGGTCATTTTCTGAATTCCTTTTGCTGGAGAAAACTGCTCTCTACTTCAAAACCCTGATGGGCCCCCATCACCTGTGAAGATTACAGTACAACTCCTTCTGCCAGACAGAGGATAGTCATCAATAAGCAAACAGGCACCCTTTGCCTATGCTGTCATTTCTGGTTGTAACAAAATGATCTGTTTTTGTAACCTGTGGTTGGGTGAGTTTAGCCCATTAGCCATGTATACTTGTTAGCTCTGGCAGAAGCACCTTTTTCTTAGTATAGTAGTGGAATTAGCCATGAGTAGGCATCATGTAGAGGATTTAGATTGGAGTCCTATTCATAGAAAAGGGAATTCCCAAATGCCTTAAATAAATGTTTTACCTTCTTTACCAGCCTTACCATATGATAATTTCACCAGGTAATGAGAAGTTATACTCTGAAGAATCCCATTCTCTCCTTAGACATCTCTTATAAACCTATCTGATTATAATTCCCATTTACTGATTTCTTTTTCTACCTCTTGGCATTGCAGAAAAAATCCAATCCTTAGTATCAGAAGAGATTTTGCATGTCTCTCTGAGTCTTTCTTAATAAGCTTTTTTTCATTTCTTGAGCCATCTTCCTGAGCATTTTTGAAGACCCCTTACTATTTCAGTCATTCTCTCAATGCACACTAAATGATCTTGCCTCTCTAAGATAGTATCTACCACTTTACATAATAACCTGCCCATTATTTCACCAAGAGGAAGGAGCAGTCTCATCTATTGTAATATACATCCTACCTTTAACATAGCCTAATATCAAACTAGCTTTCTTGGATGTTGCATTATATTGTTAAGGTTGCTGATAGTTCCAATCCTAAAATCTTTTCTTCCATATCCTATTATTCTGTGGTTATTGCAATAGTTTTCAACCAGGAATGATTTCACCCTACCTGACAAGGGGACATTTGGAAATGTCCAGAGACATTTATGGTTGCCAGGTTTGTGGTATAGGAGGATCTGCAGACATCTGGTGGGTAAAGGCCAAGGATGTGCTGAGCATCTCACAATACACTGGAAAGCCCCCATGACTAAGAACCACCTGGCCTGGAATGTCAATAGTTCCAAAACTGAAGTAATGTTTCAGATCCAAACACAGGCACTTTCAGATTAAAATTCACTTTAGATTTCATCCATTTACCATATGTCAAGATTCTGCCCCCCATTGATTGCTCAACCTCATATAAGCCTTTTGCCATTTCTCAGCCTTGAATTTCTCATCTGTAAAATGGATGTTACAGATATCTGCTGTTGAAACCACCCAGTATGTGGTGTTTAGTTATGGCAGCCCTAGCAAAGTAATAAAATGAGGGTATGATGACGGCTGCCCTGCCAGTCCTACAAGATTATTGTAACAATATAGTGAGATGATATATGTGAAAGCACTTTGAAAAATATGAAGATATCAATTCTGACTCTCAGTTAATTTTAGTAATTTTTAATGAAAAGAATCTTTTCTATAAGTAAGGGTAAAAACTAAGCAAAGAGACCAGAAAATACATAAATGAATTTTTTTTTCTTGAATAATTGTCCCTAGGTAGATGTCCAGGAATGGCAGAATGGCTTTGTTCTGGAGGTTGCCAGGTATGCAGCCTCCCCCATCTTTTTTCAGGGTTACATGATGATTTTAGGGCTCTGGGGCACTTTGGCCTGTGGGCTTCTTCCACAAAAAATAAAAAAGATTACATTTTACAATCACATTGCTATAAAGTTTAGTATAATCCAGGCTGGATTTATTATATTTTCATTGTTATTTTTAAATTGTTTTTGGCTTAGAAGAAATTAAAATGAAACATTTTAATGGTTCCCTAGAAGTATTGTGGGTCTACTGCATACAGTGCCTACTAAGGTATAAACTAGCCCTGGTCTTTTTGCTCTGATATTTTCAACATGCACTTTATTATGCAGCCCAATAGATTGCCTGTTTCTCACTATTATGTCCATGCTCTGATGCATAAAGGGGGCAAAGGGAAACGGTTGTGCCCACTCGTTTAATGGGAATACTCCACAAGTGCCACGTATACTATTGACCGAAGTTTAGTCTCACTGCTACACTTTGCAATGGAGGCTGGGAAACACAGTTTTTGCTTGGTAGCCATATATTCAGGCAAACCTCCATTACTATTAACTAAGTAAGTGAAAATTTATAAAGTTCTTAGAGCAGAGCCTGGTGTATAATAAGCATGGCATAATTCCTAGCTATCTTATTATGGTTAAGACCATGGAAGAGAAAAGAACATATGTTGATGGATGACATCTGTTGCACACGTGAAAATGTTCAGTTTTTGGTAAAATAAGCAACAACTCAGGTTTATGATAGAACTGTCAACATAGTTATAACGTATTGATTTTTAAAAAATGCATAACATTAGCTAGTTTAGGATTTTAACTAATAAATTTTCATGCAATTACATCTCAATGTGTGTGAATATATGTGTACATGTGCATATCTCTGTATTTCAGAATTTTTAAAGTGAAAGGCCATATATATTTAATTAGAATCATTAAATTGTACATGTCTAGGAAATATGTTTTCCAGATTGTTTAAAATCTTTATTAACTCAGGAAGGATTAACATTTTTTGTTAACTGTGTCAACTTTTCTTTCCATTGAGTGCCTCCCTTTCAAAAGAAGTTCATTGATCCATCCATTACTCAAAAATCTTGTTTTTATCTTTCCAAAACAATAGCTGGAAAATTAGTACAGTAGCTTCATAAAAATAACCAGAGGCCAGTTGAACATCTATCTGTCTGTAGTTCTCACTGCCTATGTGATCACAGGTAAATAGGTGGGCTTGGTTCAAGATATGGCGATTCGTACTTGGATCAGTGGGCTCTTCGCTGGCCCTCTGCTTGGGATTGAAAGCCTCACAAGTTAAAGTGTGGTGCACTCAACTTACCCAGATGTTTCCACCCAATTCTACACCATTGTTAGCAACATTTCTTAACCCTTTCATACTGTTTTCAAGCCCAGGCAAATGAAACTCATTGAAAAATCGCAGTAGAGCCTGGGAGTAGCTAAGATTTCTGTAATTGACTACAAGAAGGAAAAGCAAAGTCAGTGAACATTGATGTGCTTGTCCCCTAAATGATTGGAATGGAACTAGGACAGGGCAAGTGTTAGAGGAAATTATACTGCACTTTGCTCATGTTTGTTGTCCAATTACATATGCTGAATGAATGAGTGCATGCATTCTGATACTGTCTTTTGGTCCTGCCAAACATACAGGAGTTGGATGTGGACCCTACAGAGACAGAGACCAAGGTTTAGTCATATCTTATTCATCTTGGTATCACCAGTTTGTTTAATAGTGCCTGATACATACTTGGTGTTCAATGAATGTTTCATAAATGACTGACTCAATGAATAAATAAACAGTAGTGGAAATTTCCTGACAGGTGGCATTCATTTGAGGAAAATATTTAGGCAGGTAACACTGCATCCAATCACAATGAGGAAAGTGGAAAGACAGTAGACACTAAATAATTCCTGTCTGCCTTTGAGAAATTTGGCATCTATTTAGGAAGTTAGTATAGATATACTGGAACACTTGGGTCATAAGTAATTAAGAAGTTTAAATTTGAGGGCAACCAGTATGCATCTTACAAAGCATTAAGAAAATAGATCACTAAAAGGTGAACTATCTTATGTTCACTTGGAACGAGGTCAAAAACACCCATATTTCTAAGCTGTTATTCAGCAAATCCTAAAGGCTTTTTTTTTTTAGAAATAATTTATTAAAATCTGCATGTGCATAGAGTTGTAACTTTTGCAAGGCAAGAATTCAATCAATCAGTCAGCCCATCAGTAAACTGACAAATAAAGAATGTGGAAATAAATCTGATTTTAACATTTCACTGTGTTTCTGAAAATAACCAGCAAGCCCAGTTGCCTCTAGATAATTCTCCACTTGCCACAAAAGCAGAGAGCTCTTGCTTAATAGGAGAGCTGCAGCTGTGCCACTGCACTTGGCATCCTGGACTCAGGGATGATGACATGACCCCTCTGATGATGCTGGGGCCCTTGGGGTACAGGCCACTAGATGACATGCTCTGTTGGAGAAGCCATCACATGTACTTTGTAAATTTAGGCAAAATGGAGTTAACATTGACAATGAGAGTAAAGTAAAATACAGTCAGGGGACCATTAAGGAAATCAGGTCTATGCACATCCTCCTCTCTGAACCTGACTGTTCTCTGATGAACAGTAAACATTGTATTCTGTCAAACTGTAAACATCCTGAACAACCATCTGCTGTGGACTTTTAGCCCAGCAAACAGCCCTAGCAACAAATTATGTATAGCCAAATGTAGGTTGCAATAGCTTTAGCCAATTGTAATTCTTCCAAAACAACTAATGTAAGCACCCTTGGAATACATTTTTGCCTTTAAAAACCCTAAAAATTTTCTCTTGTTCTAAAAATAACAGAGTGGAATTTTGATTGGAATTACACGAACACTAAAAATTACTTTGGGAGGTATTCATATTGTCTCAATATTTATTCTTCCACTCATGTATGGCTCTTCACTTACATCTTTATCTTTTCATAGATCCTATGCATTAAAAAGTTTCTTTTCCTCATTCTTTTGCATTCTTGTATAGTTTTGTGAATGGAATAGCTATTCTATGTCTGCTAATTTTTGTGATATTATACAGGAAAATTACTGATATTGAGAAGTTTTTGTTAAATCCAGCCATACTATATCTTTAGAGAAAATACTTGAAAGCCAGACTGTCTCCAGAAATGGTATAGCTTGTTTCTTTTAAAGAAAATAAAGTTAATTAGCTTTATTGTCTTCAGCCGTTAGTAATTTGACTGCCTGATTTTGAATTTCCATCATATGGAAAGTTTTATGCTAGTTGCATAAAAGTACCACAGCTTTTCCATTCTCAGCATTGTCCATTGGTAGCTATATGCCACTCCTGAATAATAAACTTTTAAGTTAGGAACATTTAGCCACCCTACAGAAACCCTCTGGCAATACCTACACAATGATAAACAAATGTTTTGGTAGGAAATAATCAAAATGCATCAGATGGTAGGATCTTGGTGTGCAAAGCATTTTTCCGATGATCTTATATATTATGAAAACAGCTCTGGGAAATATATGCTGCCTTACATTGGCCTAGAAATTGCCTTACTGTGATATGGATGATGAAATTGATGGGGATACACAAGTCATCCTAATTTTCCCCAAGGCCAGTAGCTGACTGCTGTGTCCTGTAGGTGTGCTGGGGATGTCGGCTCTAATCCTAGGGGTACCTAAGGAGGTTTTGTGGGAAATCCCTGGGGCAAACCTAGGACTTTGCAGTGACATAAACTTAACATTTCATCCCCGGCTTACTCACTAGCCTGACGAATTACTTTAACCTCATGTGTCTCAAACTAAGCTGCAAATTGGAACTACCCTGAGAGCTTTTAAACAGTAATGTTGCCTAGGTTTCACTCCCAGAGTTTCTGATTAAGCCCTGAGTAGAGAATCAGACTGATACCTTAAAAGCTCCCTAGATGATTCCAATGTACAGCAAAGTGAGAGATTCCCTGGGAACTCTGAGCCTATTCCCTCATCAGCTACTACTGCATCTAACAACTCAGTAACTTCTAGATATTGTCACCATGAAGATAATAATGATGACTTAGAATCTGGCCCAACTATATACTGAAGTAGGAGGAGGTATTCCCAAAGTGTTTAAGACCCTGGGCCCTATACTTATACAGAAATGAGGTGCCATTAATTTTGAAAGAGAAGGAGCATCAAATGGGATTTCTGCATGTACACACTCACTCCTACCTACACCTGCTTTCTGGAATTCTAATCTGTGCACTGTTGTCCTGATTATCTCAAAGTGCAGTTGCATTTCAGAGTTTCAACATTTTATTATTTATTTATTATATTAGTAAAATAAGGCAAGGAGAAAGTATATCCAGTTTTCAAAATATTTAATATTTGCTGAGGAAATACTAAGCTCATTTGGGCATTAGCCATTTATTTAATTCTAGTTCTAGCTGTTAATGGTTTAAATATAGGCTCAAACTCCTTAAATTTTATCTAATCTGACATAAATTAACCATGAGGTGCTTGACTAAGAGATGTAACAAGACTTCTAAAACTCACCAGTGTCACCAAGTATTGAATGTCCAATGTAAACATGAGGCCTGTGTGTGTGTAGTTATCCCTTCATTTGTAATAATCTGTATGGCCTCCCAATATTTCAACCCTCCTGCATTGTGCTTATTTTAAAAAAGCACTCAGACATAATTCAAGTGCAATGACTTTCTCTCTCTATATATGTATATATACAATGATAAAAGACATATTGCAGGATCTTTTTCCATATGGTGCTAGCAATCGGATTTTAGTAGCAGTTTTTATAACTTGCAGCTCACCACTAAAATGTCAGAACCCATGAGAATAAAACAACTTCTATTTTAGGTTTTAGATTCATTTGCTCTGATCTCTCAACCAGAAAAACTGACTCTAAAGGCTCCTTTATTCTAAGTGAATTTAACTTTCAGTCCACTACTACCTTCTCAGTCTATTAACGCTGAGAGTGTCCCAGTATCTCCTCTCTTTGTTCACTTACTAACATCATTGAACATGTGCCATGAGGGGCAGGCTGTCACCACAGTTAACAAACTGACCTTTATGGCAATGGTAGTCAGTGTAAAAGAAACTACATATATTTTTAAATCACATTGCTAGAAGCCCATGAGCTGAAGTCAAGAAAAGACTATCTTAATTTTTAAATCAGTTCAAGAAATTTGAGAGAAAGCCATGTAGATGAACTTGTTTTGAGAAAATTAACAAATTTGCCTTGGTGCTTGCTCTTAAATTAGAGACACATTTTATAATTATCGGGTGGTTTTGAAATGCCTGAAAGACTCACTGGGGAAACTTAACTTTCAAGCATTTTCTCACAGTAAGACTTATTTCAGAGATGGCAATGTCTTTCCCTGACATCCCCCTGGCCTAGTAAGGAATTTGATATCTTCTAACATTGTTATTCATGCCTCATTTTAACAGACAACTAATTATTCCAGGGAAACTGTTTGAGAGGATATTTCATATTGGGGATTTATCAGATTTGATTACTATTGGTCTGAGTAAAGAGGATTGCTTGTTAAATATTAACTTCCTTTTTTATTATTTTTTTCCAGCTTTATTGAGTTGTAATTGACACACATCACTGTCTAAGTTTAAGGTGTACAGCATCATGGTTTGGCATATATATTGTGAAAATTTTCCACAGTAACCTTAGTTACCATCCATCATATCATATAGATACAATAAAAACAAAAGAAAGAAAAACATTTTCCCCTGTGATGAGAACTACTAGAATCTACTCTCTTAACTTTCCAATGTATCATATGGCAGTGTTAGTGATAGTCACCATGTCGTATATCATAAATATGAACTTCCTACAGCAATTTATCCTAAGTCATAAGGAGGGACGTGTGGTTCTCAAGGGATCATTAAAGCATCAACTTGACTTAAGATAGTATTTTTAACTTAGTGACATTTAAAAGAATTCAGGGTTCAAACAGGTTCTTGGAACCCTTTCTTCACTGATTTGGGTGGGCACACATACCCTGCTTCAGATACAGTAGATTTGAATCTAGACTTCATCTTTTGAGATGACATTCAATCAGGGCTTGTCTGAATCTGGCAGGTAGTTCAGCTGTGATGGTCCTGACAGATCTCTCACCTGGAGGATTAACAGAACTGGTGGTGTGGACCTGAGGGATCTAGAGTGGCCTGTGGGGCTCAGTGCATGGCTTCCTTTTTCACTACAGGCACGTAAAGCCTCCTGTCTTTAATTGTGGGCAATTTGCTGGAACTGCAATCATCTATGGTAATTTTGATTTCATGGTGTGAATTCTTAAACCTGAGATTAGATCAGAGCTGGGCTAGGATATTAAAGAACTTTGTGGTGCTACAATATGCCAAATTTTAGATAGCTACCTATGTATTAAGGGTTAATGATTTTTTCAAGAATATAATACTGTTTATTCTGTCAGTTTTACTTGTAGTATATATGTGACAAATTCCCAACAATCAGCAATCTATTTCTCAGAGTTCATAAGAATACCAGTTATAGTCAATTATTCATAGTGTCAAGCATAACTGGGATCCAGTGAATTTCAAGGTCTTTTTGATTTTTCACTTCATGTAAGTAGAGCACTGGGCACAGGGCACCAGCATCTCCTTATTTTTCTGATGAAGTCATTCGGGTCTCTAAGATAAAATCACCGAGAATGAAGAAGTGATAGTCTGAGACCAGGCAGCCCATGTGAGGACTGAGGTGTAGGAGAATGTCTGTGCTTCGCCATGACGCTAATATCCTTCTTGCTCTCCCACCCTGCCTTGTTCCTGGAATGCATGTGTGACCTGGGAGAAAAATGGCTGTGCTGTAAAGTAAAGGTCCAAAGAGTTCAAGTAAGTAACCTCTCTATGAGAGAGCTGCTCACATGGTGGAAATCTTTTCTTGCTTCTGTGAGGAGATGGGCAGCAGAGCTTGGAGTTCGAAGCCGCCTGTAGTGGAATGAATACAGAGCTACTTGTATTGCAGAGAAATGTGCTCTACAAAGGAGAAGGATCTGGAAACCTCAGGCAGGTTCTCTTTATCATGTGAAACAGTGTACTCTTTCTCCCTGTCCTACGGAGGAACTCTGCTCAAGTTAGAGAGAGTCCTTCCCTAGAACTAATACCTGTTATGGCGCTGGGATACTCAGACTCCTGGAAGTTTCTCAGACTGACTGAAAAAAAGATGTTAAGAAAAATGTAACTTGTCTGTGACCAGTTTTGAAATACCAAAATTTAAGGGTATTATTTTAGTTATGATCTATTTTCATTAAGCAGTAGAAAGAGCTTGGGCCTCATCAATTTTATACATGAAAGCATTTTGTAAACAATAACATATTGTCAAAAGGACACACTCACAATATGTTATTTCAACAGATGATTTTTTCTTTGTCAGGCACTATGCTAGACACAGAGACATAGTCTAGTATGAGTGGGATACATAAACAATATTGGCAAGTAGTGAGACAGGTGCTGAAAGAGGAATACAGACCCAGACCAGTGGGGCAGGAGGGGTGGGGAGAAATCAGGGAAATCCTGGGAGTAGCAGGGAAAGCTTCTTGGATGAAATAGGTTCCCGATGAACAGGAGTAAGGCAGGTGACCTAAGCTGAGAAGAGCATTTCAAAGAGAAGGAAAAATGTGTGCCAAGATAAAGAGAAGCCAAAGAGCATAGGGTCTTCAGGGGTGTGCAGGGAGCTTGCTGGGCCTGGCGCCTTACAAGGTACCTACCACAGAGAACACAGCTGGAAGTAAAGATAGAAAGAAAACAGCAGCCAGAAAGTGGAAAGTTTTATGTGTATGCCCTACAAACATTTCTGACATAATCTTGTAGGTGATGAGATATCACTGGAGGATTCCAAGCAGGGGAGTTCCACGATTAGGTTGCATTTCTGAGATTGCTCAGAGGAAAGTGTGGCAAGCCCTGTGCTCAGCAATGCAGCAGTGGGCCAGTGTGGTGCATCCTCCACACCCAGCGGTAGACAAATAGCCCTAAAGGAAGCAACTGTGCCCAGAGAAGAGCTCAGACACAGTAGCATCATGAGACTTCTTTTAGGGACACTTAGAGATGCATTTTTATGAGACTGCAGTGACTAGCAAATTCACTCACAAAAAGCACAACTATAAAATCTCATGAAAAAAAGAAAATGCACAAGAACAGTACTAAACTGAGCTATCAAAAGAAAGTCTAAATGGAAGAAGATATTTTGTTCCTGGTTGGGAAGACACAGTGTTTAAATTTTTCAATAGTCACTACAATAATCTATAAACTCAATGCAGACCAAATGAAAACTGGACAGGATTTCTTAAAGGAATGTGATAAGGAAATTTCAAAATTTGTCTGAAGAAAAATGTGAGCAAAGTTACCTAAGAAAATTTTGAAACATAAGATTACAAAAATTGCAATAAAGATAAAGCAATTAAAACTTGATGGCAGTTGTATAAAAATAAAACAATAAATCAGTGGAGTAGCAATAGTACAAAGACTAGCAATGGATCCTTGTATAAACAGAACTTAGAATATGTGCTGTGGAATGGATGGATTCTTCAGTAAATGGTATTGTGACAATTTGGTAAAAAAAATAAAGTCAAATATCTGTCACATACCATTAATTATATAAATTTTAATTGAGGTAAAACCTAACCAATATGTGCCTGTATTTGTGTGTGTGTGTGTGCGCAATTAGCAGAAAATATGTAGGTTTATGCTTCTTATTTCAAGCTAGAAGAAGTTTTCTTTCAACAGAGAACAGAATCCTAAAAGAAAAGATAGGTAAAATTGTCTAATATATCAAAATTTAAAATTTAAATTCCATGCAACCATCAGCATAAACAAAATTAAAGACAGGTCTCTGAACAGAGTAGAAGAAAAATGACAAACTGGAAGAAAGATTTTATAATATTTTAAATACACAAAGGCTATGTATCCATTATATAGTTACAAAAAATCAATTTAAAAAAGTACATTCCAAAGGAAAAATGGCCAAAGGATATAAACTGGTTTTTCACAGGATGGAAAATATAAATATTCAGTGAACAATTGAAGTTAGCACACTAATAATCAACAAAGTGCTTTTCACCTACCAGGCTAGCAGAAAAGCACAAAATATCAAGTGTTGCTTTAGGTGTGGGAAAACAGTTACCTCCAGTCATTGATTATAGGAGTGTAAGTTGCCCCTAGCATTTTTCACTTCTAGATATTTACCAGAGAGAAATAATTTCATAGCACAGAGAGGTAGATAAAAGAATATTCACTATAGCATTGCTACAATAGTTAAGAAATTAGGAACAACCAAATATCCATAGATAGGATGACAGCTAAATAATCTGTGATATATTTATACAGTGAAACATAAGGAAGAAGCTACAAAACACTGAAATGGCAAAATCTTCATACTCCATGGGTGAGCGAAATAAAGGAAGTATCAAGAGAGACAGGTAGAAAATCCTGCTACAGTCTGCATGTTTGTGGCCCCCCATATTCATATGTTGAAACCTAGCCTCTGTGGTGATGGGAGGTGGGACCTTTGGGAGGTCATTACATCATGAGGGCTCCAGAGAGATGCCTCACCCCTTCTGCCCTGTGAAGATACAATGAGAAGTCTGTAATCCAGAAGAGGGTCACATGACCATGCTGGCACCCTGACTTTGGATTTCCAGACTCCAAAACTGTGAGGGATAAAGCTTTGTTGTTTATAAGCCACCAGTCTGTGGTATTTTGTCACAGCAGCCTGAATTGACTAAGACAAATATTAATCAGGTAAAAAAAGTAAACATGTAAAATATATTTCACATATATATTTTTGAAAATGCTCAAGATAGAAGACCAAATAAAAGTGATTTTCTCTGAAGCTGAGGATGTGAATGTGTGGGATTCTTTAAGGAAAACTCTCTTCGTTTGCATTGTTGAATGGATATAAAATGCTGATTTATGATAAGGAAATGGAGGGCATTCCCACCTGATAGTTGCAATTTTTTTTCCCTGAGACAGTATGAAATATAATCTGCTGATGGCAAGTAAATATTTTTAGTATGGTGACAAAAGCCTAGAATGGCTTCTGTGGGACCCATAACCCTGCCTGAGGTTCAAAGCCTTAAGTTTGTAGTGTATTACACCACAAGGTTTTGTATGGTACCCAGCAGCCATCAGCAAGAAGTGGTAAAGTGGGAAAAATGATAGATGGGCTAATAGAAGATGTAGTGATTGTTAGAACAGATGGAGGTGAGGGTTTTGAGTATGCAAATAAAAGAATGGGAAGGATTTAAATTACAGGGTGAAGATGATGGACAGGAAGAAAAGGGAAGAATCGAGTAACTGGAGGTCTTTTGACGACCTTTTCTCTAAATTTCCTGTTTCAATAATTTGCCCATTTTCTCCTGGTAGTTTGACCCTTTCTTATTGATTTGTGGGGTATCAGTCCCTGTTATCTGTCTTGTGAATAGTCCTGTACTGTGACTGAAGGAGTGAGAAAGTGAGAGGAATGAGAGTTATGCTCCTAGAACCTAACACGCTGGCTGAAACCCCAGCTCAAGGGACTGGGTTGCTGAAGTGGAGTGAAGATGAAATTCATTAGTTCTTGAAAAGCAAGTTTTGTGACCAGGGAGTTGGGGGAGTTGTATATGTGCATTCAGAGGTATTCGTGATGAAACTTGGACCTTGCTGGAGCAGAAGATTGTAAGATGAATGACATCTTAGATTGACTGGGAGTGGAGACGGGGGAGACAGGAGAGATTACGGTATGTTCTTTATACACAGCTGAACGCGATCTCAGTGGAGGAGGGGCGTGTCCTGGAAGCATCATGTCCTGGAAAGGGAAGTGGAGGCATTCAAGAAGGCCAGGCAGCTGACTCTGTGCTCCCATAGTGTTGGGACATGAAAAGAAACCACTTCCATTTGAAAGGTCTTTTGTGGAAGTGGTGTCTCTAAGACAGGGACACATTTTAGTAGCTCTTTTCTGGAGTCCCTATATATTCATAATTTACAGGTGAGATCAGGGTCTGAGAAGAGACAGATGGAACAAGAGTTCCTTCAAATGCCATGGGTAAACTATGAATTCTATGGGGACCTATTGAGACTCCATCTCAGGTTCCTTGTCACTTATACTTACCATTTTTAATTTTGTTTTATTGAACCAGAATCATCTGTTTTATGTTTATGCAAATGATGCTTCCTTTTTCTGGCTGACAAGGTTCTCATGTGTCAGGTAGTTGGATTACAGTTGTAAACTTTCAACAAGGTTGCTCCTATGAAATTTACATTCTAATAGGGAAAGGGAGAACAGATCTTTAAAATGTAGACAAATAAGTGGAAAGCTAATTTTGAAAAGTAATCATGCTATGAAGAGAATGAAACGCAGTGATGTGAAGATTGACAAGGCAGGACAGGAGGCAGGTCCACTGTGAAGCGATAGAGCTGAAGCTCGGGGCTCGCACCATCACAAAGGCCCTTTCCCACCCTTTGGAGAGCTCTGCAGATTTGTTCACATGGTCATATTTACCAGACTAAGATATTTTACTCTAGTTGTCTCATTCTATTTTGATTCTAAAGGGGGCCTCCAAAAACAATCTACATTTTGGAGTCAACCTTAGGTAGGGGACTAGTTAAATGTATTGATCAGAAAGAGAACACAATGACTAGACAGGGTAGCCATTTGAAGAAACGGGGCCCGGGTGTTTCACGCAGAGGAAACAGCCTGGCAAAGGCCTTGAGTGGAGCTGGGGTCGACCCGGTGTATCTAAAGCAGAGTAAGTGAGGTGCAGAACTGTGAGAAATGAGATAGGGAGGAAGCCAACAGCCTAGCCACACAGGGTTTTGCAGACGTTATAGAGAAGTTGGGATGTATTTCAACTGCAATGAGAAGCTGATGAAAGGTTTTAATGGGTGTAACACAATCTAATTCCACTTTACAAAAGCTCATTCTGGCTTCTGTGTGGGAGGAGATTGCGGAGGGAGGAGTGCGAGGAGCAGGACCAGTCAGCTGCTGAGGCAGTGCTTCAGACCAGAGAGCAGGTCTGCTTGAACTAGGGCAGGGTTATTAGAAACGGATATTTAGGGTATATTTTCAAGGAAAGTGGGCAGAAATGTTCAATGTATTTGATATGGAGATAAGGAAAGGGAGGAATAGGAGAACTGCTGTTTTTGTTTTTTGTTTTTTTTTTTGCCTTGACAGATAGGTACAAAATTGTGCCATTTGCAAGGAGAAGACTGGGAGTACAGGTTTTGAGAGTATGTGCAATCAAAATCTCTTTTTCACTATGTTAGGTTGTGATTACACTAGCCACTCAAGTCAGCATCAGGGAGGCAGTTTGATCAAATTTGGAAGTCAAATAAAGATATAATTTAGAATCATTGGCATAGATATGTTTTTTAATGCCACAAGATTAGATAAAATCACCTAGTCATGCAAATTCTTCCACAATCTGCATTATTTCCCACTATTTATACTATGATCCTTAAAATGAATGTTTTTCTTATTCTCAGTATTCCTGTACTTAAATAAAAACATTCTTCCATTTGGTTTCTTTCTTTTTCTAAACTTCCAAATTCTATATGTCCTTTAAAATGTAATTCAAACATCTGCTACTGTATCATTTTGGCTTGAGCTCCCAATCCCCAAATCAAACACTACTTCCTGTGAATATACCTAGCTAGGACTTCATCTCTCCCCCACTTCTCTACATGACCTTGCAGGGGCTTCTGGCACTGCCTCTTATCTCCTAATACTCTTGGCTGCCGGAGCACAGGGTCTGTATCTTTTTCATGGTCCAGATGTTCTGGTGTGCCTTGCACATAATAGAGACAAAAATCATATCTGAACACTGTTAATGAAATTAAGTGAAATCCCATACCTTTCTTGAGATTCCTAGGTATTTGCTCTTGTGTAGCTAAAGTCAATACAGAATTTTATCTAGACTCCTAAAATTCTTTTATGGTGATTATTGATTAAGTACTCATTCTTAAACAGGAGCAAGATTTCTAGTCTTAAAATATTATATGCAGTCAGATATAGTATATCATACAGGAATATAAACTGTTCCTCTTTTTGTTAGTCTAATTATTCAGAAATAGATGTACCATTACTGAGTTCCTGAAGTTTTGTTTTTTATTTATTAAGGTATCATTGATATACAATCTTATGAGGGTTTCACCTGAACAACACTGTGTTTTCCACATTCATCATATTATCAAGTCCCCCCCACCCCATTGCAGTCACTGTCTATCTGCCTAGTAAGATGCTGTAGAGTCATTCCTTGTCTTTTTTGTGTTGTACTGCCTTCCCTGTGACCTACCTATATTGTGAGTGTTAATTATAGTGCCCCTCAATCCCCTTCTCCCTCCCTCCCCACCCACCCTTCCCAACCCCTTCCCTTTGGTAAACACAGTCCCTTCTTGGATTCTGAGTCTGCTACTGTTTTGTCCCTTCAGTTTTGCTTTGTTGTTGTACTCCACAAAAGAGGGAAATCATTTGGTACTTGTCTTTCTCCACCTGGCTTATTTCACTGAGAATTATACCCTCTAGCCCCATCTATGTTGTTGCAAATGGGAGCAGTTGTTTTCTTTTTATGGCTGAATAATATTCCATTGTGTATATGTACCACATCTTCTTTATCCATTCATCTATTGATGGACACTTAGGTTGCTTCCATATCTTGGCTATTGTAAACAGTGCTGTGATATATATAGAGGTGCATATTTCTTTTTGAATCAGGGATTTTGTTTTCTTTGAGTAAATTCCTAGAATGGAATTCCTGGATCAAATGGTATTTCTATTTTTTTTTGTAGTAGCTTTTTGTAGTTTTTTGAGGAAGCTCCATGTGGCTCTCCACAATGGTTGAATTAATTTACATTCCCACCAACAGTTGTAGAAGGGTTCCTCTTTCTCCTCATCCTTGCCAGCATTTATTGTCTCTTGTCTTTTGGATAGTGGCCATCCTAACCGGTGTGAGGTTATCCACCTAACCAGTGGATTTATATCTGGGCTCTCTATTCTGTCCCATTGATCTATGGGTCTGTTCTTGTGCTAAAGTTTTTTAAAGTCATATTTATTGAGATGTGATTTATAGGGACAATTTGATGAATTTTGATCTGCTTTCTGTTAGAATAGATAAGATTTGTCTTCTTTGAATAAAGTCATATGAATGGAATTATGCAGTAAGCATTGTTTAGTTTCTTGCTCCTTTTGTGAGGTGATATCTCATTGTGGTTTTAATTTGCATTTCCCTGATGTTTAGCAATGTGAAGCATCTTTTCACGTGCCTGCTGGCCAAATTTCTTTGGAGAAATGTCTATTCAGATCATTTTCCCATTTTTTAATCAGGTTATTTGCTTTTTAGGTGTTGAAGCATGTTAATTCTTTGTACATTTTGGATGTCAACCCCTTATCAGGTAAGTCATTTATGAATATATTCTCCTGTATGTGAGATGTCTTTTTGTTCTGCTGATGGTGTCCTTTGCTTTACAGAAACTTTTTAGTTTGATATCACCCAATTTGTTTGTTTTTGATTTTGTTTCCCTTGCCTGAGGAGATGTGTTCAAGAAAAAGTTGCTAATGTTTATATTCAAGAAAATTTTGCCTATATTTTCTTCTATGAGTTTTATGGTTTCATGACTTACATTCAGGTCTTTGGTCTGTTTGAGTTTACTTGTGTGTATGGAGTTAGATGGTAATACAGTTTCATTCTCTTACATGTAGCTGTCCAATTTTCCCAGCACAAGTTGTTGAAGAGGCTGTTATTTCTCCATTGTATATTCATGGCTCCTTTATCATATATTAATTGACCATATGTGTGGATTTATATCTGGGCTCTCTATTCTGTCCCATTGATCTATGGGTCTGTTCTTGTGCTAAAGTTTTTTAAAGTTATATTTATTGAGATGTGATTTATGGGAACAATTTGATGAATTTTGATCTGCTTTCTGTTAGAATAGATAAGATTTGTCTTCTTTGAATAAAGTCATATGAATGGAATTATGCAGTATGCATTCTTAAGTTTCTTGCTCCTTTTGTTTAGTATAATATTTTTGAAATTCATCTGTGTTATTATGTATATCAGCAGATTTTTCCTTTATATAGTATAGATATATCACATTTCCACATACTTGTTGGATATTTATTTTTTTTCTAAGTTTAGGCTTGTATTAGTTTTCCACTGCTATGTGGCACATTGCTTCAAACTTAGTAGCTTAAAGCAACATACTTTTATTGTTTCACAGAGTCATGGGTCAGGAGTTTGGGCATAGCTCAGCTGGGTCCCCTTCATAGCTGCAATCAAGATGTCATCCTGGAATGGGTTCTCATCTGAAGACTTGACTGGGCAATGATTATCTTCCAAACTCAGTCAGGTTTTTGGCAGAACTCATTTCCTAGAGGCTACAGAAGACATGGTGGCTTGTTTCTTTGAAGCAAGAAATAAAGAACACCAGTTCCTGCAGAGAGAGTCTGCTATCAAGAAGGAGTCTTATAGAACATAATGTAATCACAGTAATGCTATTGCATCACTTTGCCATGTTCCATTGGTTAGAAGCAAGTTACAGGTCCCACCTGTACTCAAGCATTAGGAATTACTCCAGGGTGTGAACCCCAGAGGAAAGGGATCACAATTAAGGATCACAAGGGCTATCTTAAAATCCATCCTCTCCATGGCTGTCATGGATAAATTTGCTATGAATACTCATGTACAAGTTTTTGGATGAATATGTTTTTGTTTCTTTTGGATAAATGTCCAAGAGCGGAAATGCTGGGATATGTGGTAAGAGTATATTTAATTTTTAAATAAACTGCCAAGCTATTTTTGAGAGTGGTTGTACCATTTTAAATTTCTACCAAAACATACAAAATTTCTAGTTGTTTTGCATTTTTACCAATATCTGGTAATGTCAGTCCTTTTCTTGTTAATCATTCAGTAGGTATATTGTGGCATCTCATTTTGGTTTTACTTTGCATATCCTTAACAACTAATGATGTTGATCGTTTCCTAATGTATTTATTGGTCATTCAGATATTCCTTTTATGGGTATCCAAATCATCAGACCTTATTTTTATTGGGTTGTTTGTGCCTCTATTCTTGATATAAGCTGTATGTCAGAAAAATATGAGTGTTCTCCTCCAGTCTTTTGTTTTCAAAGAGCAAGAGGTTTTTATTTTGAAATCTAGCTTATCATTTTCTTTTATATTATGAGCTTTTCACATTCTATTTAAGTAATCTTTGCCACCCCAAGCTCCAAAAATTTCTAAAATTTTTTCTATAGGATTTATAGTTTTATCTTTTATGTTTTATATGTGATCAATTTCAAATTAATTTATGGATAAGATGTAAAGTAAGAGTGGATTTTATTTTTTCCCATATAAATATCTAGTTGTTTCAACATACTTTTTCAACAATAGGACTATTGTTTTCTCATTATTTAATTATCTTGGCTCCTGTGGCAAATATCAATTGACCATATATGCATGGATCTCTTTATTCTTTTATTCTGTTCCATTGACCTACATATCCTTATGATAGTACATCATCTTTGTTACTGTAATTCTCTAGTAAGTCTGCAAATTGAGTGTTCTAAGTTCTCCAACTTCGTTTTTCTTTTACAAGATACATTGGTTCTTTAATTGTTTAAATAGAAATTTCAGAATAACCCTGTAAATCTTACAAAAAAAGAAGGTGGGTTTGGATTTTGATTGAGATTGTGTTGAATCTGGGTAGAAATTTGGGAAGAATTGACATGTTAGCCATACTCAGAGTTCAGATCCATGATCGTGGTCTATCTTTCCATTTATGTAGGTCTTCCTTAATTTTTCTCAGTGTACAGACCTCTTCACATATTTTCTGGTTAATTTATTCTTAAGTCTTTGTGACTGGACATTACTATGAATGGTATTTTTATTGAAATATTCAATTGCTCATTGTTTGTATATGGAAATGCAATTGAATTTTATAAATTGATTTTTTTATCCCATGAACTTAATAACTCAGTGTTAATTTTCACAGCACCTATATTTTTCCCTTAAAAGCTCCTTATAATTCACCATTGAAGCCATCTAGGTGTTAAACTTGATTTGGGAGAAAGGTTTTTAATGCAAATTATTTTACTTAAGAGATACAGAATTTAATTTTTCAGATTTTATATTTATTGTTAGGTAAGTTTTGGTCATTTGTATCTTTCAAGATATGTGTTTATTTCATCTAGTTTGCCACATTTATTGACACAAAGTGGTTCATAATATTCTCTTCTTATGCTTCAATGTCTCTAGGAGCTGTAGTGCTATCTCTATTTCTCATACTGATATTTTTGACTATTTTTATTCAAAGCATCAGCTTTTGGTTTTTAAATTTTTCTATATTATCTGTTTTCTGTTTCTTCCGGCCCTCTTTATTATTGCCTTCATTTGACTTGATTTTATAGATTCTTAAATTTGAAGCATATCATTGCTACAGAACCTTTTTTTTCTGATATAAACATCTTATACTTGTGGCCCAGCTTATGTTCAATCATAGTGAATAGTCTACATAGTTTCCATATAACTCAATTTTGAAGTAGAGTGGTTTGTTCAATGACATTGTGATCAAATTTGTTGGTAGTGTTGGTTAGGTCTTCTTGACCATTTTGATTTTCTGCCTATTTTCTTTCTTTCAGTTTCTGAGAAAAATAATGCTGAAATATCTAGTTGTATTTGTATCAGTTCTGAGAGATTTTGATGTAACAATTTTAAAATTCCATTTTGGGTGCATACACGCTTAGGATTGTTTTGTCTTCTTGTTGAATTAACCCTTTATGAAATGTTCATCTTTGTGATTGGTAACTTTCCTTGTTCTGAAGCTCACTTTGTCAAATATTAATATTGCCAGTGTAGCTTTCTAATGATAAGTGTTTGCAGTATGGCATACATTTTTCCATCTTTTAATTTTTAACCTAATTGTGCCTCCACATTTAAAGTGAATTTCTTATGGATAGGTTAGGTTGGATTTTTTGTCCAATCTTTTGTCTGATTTGACCATTTTTTCTTTTAATTATGGTTTAAACTATTTACAGTTTAAATTATTACTGATATGATTTTATTTATATTACTATTTACTTTTTTCCATTTGTATTATTTGTTCTTCTGCCCCCTTAGTCTGTATTTCTTCCTTTTTTGATTGAGTATATTTTAAAGATTCTATTGCATTCTCACTGTTGACTTATTAGCTATCATTCTTTGTTTGTTTTTCTTTAAATCCTAGTTTTTGTCAGTTTTATAACATACAACTTTATTTTACTGTGTATTTATTTTCCTAATAACATTATGCTACTTCATATATATATATATATATATATAAAATATTTCAACAAAATACTTCCATTTCATTCTGCCCTCTTTTGTGCTATAGTTATCACACATATTGCATATATAATAACCCCAACACATATTGATTTTAGCTTTTAAGCAATTATCTTTTCAATAAGTAAAAAAATAGTAAAAACTGTATTTACAATTTCTGCTGCTCTATATTCTTTTATGTAGACTGAAGTATCTTCCTTGCATCATTTTACCTCTGTCTAAAGAAATTTTCACATTTTTTTGAATGTGTTTCATCTAGTGATAAATTTTCTTTTGTTTCTCTGAAAAACGAACTTTCACTTTGGCTGCATATTTGAATAACTTTTAGGTTAGGTTAATTTTTTTTCTTTCAAAACTTTTCAAGATGTTGTCTCATCATCTTCTGGATCTTATAGTTTCTAATGTATGGTTTGTATCTATATGTCATATGCCTTTTCCACCTACTGTCGCCTTCGAGAGTTTCTCTTTACGAATGGTTTTAAGTAATTTGGTTATAATATACCTTGATGTGTTCTTTTCATTTTTTTGTTGCTTTGTTTCTCTAGCATGGAGTTTACTGAGCTCATTTCAACTGTAGGTTTGCCATTTTTGTCAAATTATGAATGTTTTCACCCATGATTTCATCAATTTGTTTTTCTGTCTCCCACTCTCCTTTTCTATTAAGACTCCAATTGCACAAATGTTAGATTGCTTGATATTGTCCCAAAAGTCACTTAGATTCTGTTTTGTTTGTTCAATTTTTTGTTGTTTTTCAGTCTTCTTTTCTCACTGTCTCATTTTAGATAGTTTTATTACTTTTACAAGATATTTACAAGTTCAAGGATCTTTTCTTTTGAAGTGCCTGACGTTTAATGAATTCTATCCAATAAAATTTTTATTACAGAAATTTTATATTTCAGTTTTAAAAGTTCAATTTGTTCCACTAGGTTCTGTCTCCTAAATTTATCATTTGCTTTAAATCTTTGAGTTTATTTATAATAGCATTTATAACTTCCATGTCTGTTCATTCCATGATCTCTAACATTTCCACACCTATTTCTATTAAAAATCTTTTTTCGCAGTTATGAGTCACATTTTCTTGCTTCTTTACATGCCTACTAATTTTTAATTGGATGCTAACCATTATAATCGTACATTTTTAGTACTGGATTTTATTGAATATTTTTAAAAACTTTTAATGTGTTTGAGTTGGCAGTTACTTGTAAATCAGTTTGATTGTTTTGAGGCTATGAAAAGTCCTGAGTTGATGTTACTCTAGGTCTATCCCATGGTTTGACTTTGTGCAGAGTCTCCACAGATTGTCCTATATATTCTATGTGGTATCTCCACTCTGGATGGTGAAAACTGGAAAGACTCCTGGGCTTGTGTAAGTTTTAAGAATTCTTTGGTTTATATATTTTGGGTAATATTCTTTCACCAGATGTTGTTCTTTGACCAGCATCATAGGATTTCACTCTAAGCACACACATATTGGTAATCATCCAAAGAGTCAGGTGAACACTATGCAGAATTAGAGATCTCTTTCTTTGAATAGCTTCTTCCTCTCAAGTAATATGACTCACATATTCCAGCCTCTTTGACACTTAGCTCCAAACTCTGTCTTTTCAACTGAGCATCGTCTGCTTAGTTTGCTTACTTATGCTACAGTCTGGAAAATATCTCTAGGTCAAAAGCTGGGACAATCAGAGGATTCACCTCATTTTTTCCCCCTCTTTCAAAGATCAGTCTGTGTTGCTTATTGACTAATGTGTGAATATAGGCGTTTCATATATTTTTTCCCAGGTTTTTCATTGGTTATGGTAGAAGAATATTAGCAGACTGTTTCTCCTTCATGGATGGAAGCCGGTTTTCAATGCCCAAATGTTTTTGAACTAAGGGTCTTAATGCTAGAACCTCTCTAAACCAGAGGATCTTAATAGAGCATTTATTTAGTATGTGCCAGGCTTAGCATGTTAATTGTGAGAAGTCCTTTGGCCTTTTCAAGAATCTTTTCATGTATGTTCTATTCTTGTTCCCATCTTATAGACTGAAAAAATGGGAGAAATTAAGTAATTTGTCCAAGATCCCACATCTAGCAAATTGCCCAGGTGGCTCTCAGACCCAGCGCTGTGATACTCTTCATCAGTATTGTCATGATATGGTGGGTTTGTATAACTACCTGGGGAATGTCTTACAAATGAAAGAAATGAAGTTTGTAAATGATTTATGAAAAAGACAGCAGATTGTATTCTAGGCTCTCCCTCTCTTACTTTTATTAATTTGTATATAGCATTTTTTTGTGTGTGAGGATTATCTAGGAGTCAATGATGGATGGTTACATGGAAATTTTTCTTGCACACAAACTTTAATGAGTGACCTCTGGAAAATGGTTGTGAACAAATACTCTAAACTGTGTTATGAATGTCTTAAGATTAGTAAGAAATTTATAGCAGAAAGAATAATAGATAAAATAGTGAAAATACAAGAGCAACCTAAGCAAACAACAAAAGATACGATGATGCCAGGTATTGGGGTTAAAATAAATCTAGGCAAGTTCTTATTTACTCAAGGAAGTATTTTAATACTCACATGAATTTTTTTTCTTCTGGCAGTGTAAATGAAAGTGTCCATTCTCTTCCTTAAAATTTCCTTTCTTTCTTTTGAGCTTCCAATCCCCATAGACATTTGATAGTCATTTTATAGGTCTTCTATTAGAGGTCAAAATAAAACTTTTTGGTTTGTGGTTTTTAACAAGGAGGGAAGTGGCAGTAAACAGAAGAGTCTCACTGTAATTATTCTCTTTATGTAACTTCATTTGCCTTCTTTCATTTTATTAAATGAAGACCTTGTACCAATAATCATGTGACTCAACAGCAAACCTAAGACTCCATGAAATTTTCTAGAAAGGAAGGTAAAGGTGCTGTCTGCTGTAGGCTTCCTATAGGTGCCCTGTGATGACTGTGCCGGGGGATGGCCTAGTGGGAACTTTCAAAGACAGGATCACAGTTTAGAGCTGTAAATGGAAGGTAAGTGTTTTCCCAGCTGGAAACTGTCTGTGTGCAGTTTATGTCATGTGGCACAATGCAAGGTTTAACTGAACAGTTCTGTCTTCCTAAGGTTTATCTCTCATCATGATATCCCACAAGTAAAATAGAAATGGTAATAAGGTGCTTTGAAATGTACCCCACCTGGCTGTAGTCCTACGAGCTAAATGAAAAAAAGAAAAAATACTTGAGAGTAGAAATTCAGCATTTTTGTTATATTCAGCAGATTTTTAACATACTTGTGCTAATGGTGTTAATGGGCTCTAATGTACTTTTATCTTTACAAAGTCCTTTAACTTTTTTTAAAAAAGTAGAACCATTAAGGAAATAATTGTGAGTAGGTGAGGGGGAACTCTGACAGCTTTGCATGTCTCTTGTTTTAAGTTGTCCTATATAGGTTTTCCTGATTTTTTTTTTTTTGTTAAAAAAGTAACTCCAATGCACTATCAAAATCTACTTTAGGTAGAACAAATACTTAATTTTCAACATCTCATATGAGAACTGGTTTGTACAGGCCTTATTATACTTTCTTATGCTCTATTTCTATTCAACATGAACTTAATTATATCTGTATATAAATATATACAAATTTTATATAATCAACTCTAAAATTACTACAATTAATGTTATTAATATTTCAATTATACAGTTATATATATGTATATATATTTCTGTCTTCTCCCTTCTAATATTGTGCATTGTGTATTTGTACTTTTTTCGATAGTGTGTAACACACACACACCCTTCAGTCCTGTCTCTGGAGCATATATTCTTATAAGCCACCATGAACAATTTGGGGAAAAAGAGGCAGTTAATGAGTTAATTAATTAAGAAAACAGAAAAGCTATATTAAATTACAGCTTAAGCGTATAACACCCTGCTTTAATTGCCCTCCTTTTTAATAGATCCATTAACCATAAAAGTGAAGCTCTGGGAGGGAAAGCAAGGAAGGAGAAAGGCCATATACATCCAAACCAAAGCACTAGTGATGGAAAGGGCAAAGGGCAAATAAATTTTGATTTTAATGTTGCTTAACCCTTTTAGTGCCCTAGAGAAAGAAGAGAGAGTTCAACAAAAGGTAGCCTTTGAAACCTTGCAGAGCTGACCACAGAATAGCTGTGAGGGAAGCAGAATAGAGCTAACAGGTTACGAGGGCCGCTGGCCTGGGAGGGGTTAAGCAACTTTATCTGATCTTCAGCTCTTTTACTGAACAATTAATGACCTACAGTCTGGAGAATTTAAAAGCTAGAACTGAAGCCAGAGCTCCTCAAGACTCCAGCTGGCATTAAATGACAAGGAAGAATTCAGAGGCCAGACAAAGCTGTTATTATGAGCCATTGGCGAGGAAGAAAATGAAATTTTGTAAAAGGGAAAAAAAAAAGAAAAAAGAAAAAGAATGGAAAACAACTTAGGAGCAAATTTATGCTTGGTTTGTAAGTAAACTAAACCTGCATTATTAAATATTTTTGCCTTTGTTGTTAAACTTACTTGATGAAATTTCAGTTACAGAATATTTTTAGTTCTACTAATTAAAGTTCTGATAAATAACAGTGTCCATAAAAAGTTTATAATCCTTGTAAATGAAAGCATCACAATCACTTATTTTTCATTTAAGTTCTCATTTCAACCAAAAGGCATGTGGCATTTATAGATTAAATTTTTTGGATATGGTGCTTGCTATCATTTTAGCAGCAAAAAGAATCATGATTTAGTCCCTTGCTATCTTACTACAAAAACATTCTAATCTCATAGCCCTCGTTAATGGATTCTGGGAATTACCAAATTGCAAAAGGTAAAAACAAGTGAGTTTAGACAATAATGTTTGATCAATATTATTGAAAGGAATAAAAGAACTTTAAAATGCTTAGGATCATGAAATGCTTACCAGAATTTCATATACCAATATTTTGAGGACTGGAATATGTGTTAAACTAATCTGAAAACTAACAGAAAATAGTATTGATTGTGCTACCATAGAGACAACCAGTACAGGCTAGATATGAATGACTTAGTGTAGACAAAGAGCCTGTATTGCTCTAGGTCTTAGACGTGTGGGGTCTCCAAAATAGGCAATTGGATGGCTTTGGGGGCATGGTGTTCATTTTCCATCATAGTCAACTTATTCAATTCTTAACTGCAATTGTCAGTAAACTAGATAAAACACATGGAGACTCTGCTTTTTGAGGGAGTCTTGGATGTAAAAATACATAGGAAAATATATAGATAGTAGAATTTGTAAAAGATAAACTAAGATTTGAGAGGATATTGCCGTGTGAATATCAAATATACATGAAGAGAATATGCATTTTAAGATTAGAAGACTGTGTGACCCCAGTTGGAAGAATCTGCCCTAGAGGTGCCTTAGGATTGACATGCTAGGTTAAAATTGAAGGTCCATCTAATGAAATAACCTTTGGTAACTGTATGGCATTGAACTCATAAACACAAAGCAATAGAAACTCAATAAATAAAACAATATTCCAAAGTTTTCATCATTTTAAACAGCCATTGTTCCTACTGTTTAACCCTAATATTTGCCCCTCAAACCTGTTGCTTGATACTTCTTATTTCAGGGATTTCTTCCCAACAACCACCCTCACCAGGCTCTTAGGTGTTTCCAGGCTATATCCTGTGTAAACAGCCCACTGACCCCATTGATTTCAGGACTCTACTCTAGTACTTACTAGAAGAGAATCAATAGTTATGGTGTTCCCTATTACTTAAACCTTAAACCTGGGAGTCCCTTGGACAAATTCACCTTCATAAGGCTTGAGGTCCCCTAACCATCACCAAAATTGGTGATTTATTCTGGGGAAAGAATAGGATTAAAAATATGAGACTTTTTTTTACTGTCACAATATGTTCAATGTCAACATTTCCCAGACAACAATTTACTCACACCACTAAATGATAAAACATGAGTGCTTGCCAGATCTTTTTCTGACTTTACGCTATGGCTCCTTATTCTGTAGGATAAAGACAACATTACTGAGTATGGTGTAAGTCACCAGCTGTCCCAGCTGAAAGGAAGGAAGACTGGGTGACCTCTCCCTACCTCTCCGTGATGTGTCTGTTTGTCTGAAGTACCTTTAGAAAGAACTCCAGAGGAAAGAAAAAGGACTTTTGGTGCCTGGGAGAAAAATCCAACCTGAAGGAAGAAGGATTGGCATGAAGAATTAGACTAAGCCACAGAAGCAGTGATAGTTTCAGGTATGGTGTTACAGCCATTACCTCAACTTCATATCATCTTGTCATCTAGTGACAAGGTATGGGTATGTTCTTAGAACCCAAGTTCTAAGCACTCTTGCTGTGAGAATTTTCTAAATGAGCTTAACAACAGAGGAGGTATTTCTTTATCCATTTTGAGCTGGGATTGTCCTAGCATAGCGATGGTGTGACAGTAGTAGTCATTGCTGACAGTGACCCATATAGAAGAATGTGGCCTGGAGGCATGATGGCAGTGTGGGTTGTGTCAGTCTGGAAACAAATGCCAGGCACACAGGTAGAATGATGGGAAAACACCTGTGCAATACCTGGGTCTAGGCAATGGCTATAGCTCCACGAATTATGAAATGGTAGAAAGACGGAATTTTACCTATTTTATTCAACTCTGGTTTCCCCAGAAACCAGCATTGGGTCATCCAAACAGTAGGTGCTGAAATATTTCTTGAATGAATGAATAGATGAATAGAAGAGTCAGTTGGCCATGGAACATAAAAGGGGACCATCACTCAGGAGCTATTTCAAAACATATATGCCCAGGCTCCTTCCACACCTGTGTTAGAGATCTTCCTTTTACCCATCCAGATGCACTGTTGACATTTCTCCACCATGGTCTGCACCCTGGGAAGTGTTCTTTGTGGATGGTGACAACAGACTTCTTGGCCCTCTGGCTTCTCAGTGTATGACTGGAAACAGACCAGGAGGAGGGTAAGGAGGTCACTATGCCTCAGCCTCTTTCCCTGTGATGTGACTCTACATTGACTAAAACTCTTGCTGAAGCTTATTAGGCAGGTTATTAGAAAGTTATTACCCTTCTCTCAAAGTAATCAATCTGAGTTCTGGCAACCATTCCTCTCTTTCCCTGTTAGGGTTCTCTTACCTCTCTTTAGCAGTCCTGAGATGCTGGGGGTATTCTCTCTTCCTTCCTCGTTGGTTTAGCCTTGCCAATACTTTGGGAAAGAGGACCTTAATTAACTTCTCTTTAAATGATCCTTTTTTATTTTGCCAACCCTTTTCTGTTGGGATCTTAACTGATACTTCTACTAAATTAGTATTCCTAGTGCTGGGCCTGAACTTGTGTATTATGAATAAATTTCATAGATGAAGGTAATGAGCATTCCTGACTACGAATCACGGATCCAAGCATACCAGACTGACTACAGTCCTGGAACAACATCATGAGCTCACCTCTGTATATCTTACTCATGTTGTTTATACTGCCTAAACTCAAATTTTTCATCTCTTCTCCTCCCTGGAGAACTTCTCTCCCTGGAGAATGCCCCCTCATCCTAAAGAACTCTATTCCTGTGGTTCTTCTGAAATCCTTCAGGAATGTTGTCTTATTTACTCATTCCCTATAATATCTGACATTAGTAGGTCATCAATGCATGTTGCTTGATGAATGAATAAATGAATGTATGACTAAATTGCGCTAAGTGCTTCAGTGGATTACCAAATGGATAAACTAGGATTCCCTGACCTGTCAATAGTAGGAAGGTATAGTACATTATAAAGCAGATATTTACAGGTTAAAAGGAGGAAAAATCTTATTTAAAGTCCATTCCACTGAAAACAGATGTAAGTGAGATATAAGATTGGCGTGTGCAATTGGCAGAGAATAACATAGACAAAGTTACACATGAGAAAGCAGGAAGGTGTTTCTGTAAACAAGGGGAAAATTTAAGTCTGGGAGGTCACCTAGAAACAGGAGACATGACACATGCCATGCAGGAGGGACCACAGGGGCACCACTGTGTGCATCAGGAGGCAGGAGGAGCAGGAGAGAAATGTGGCCAAGATTATCATGATTTCTGCAAAAAGGAGTAAGTGAGGCAAGCAGGCTTAAGATTTGGCCAGCCTGAATAATTTCAGCAGGCTGGTGGGTGGAGGGACTGTTCCTAGCAGTGGTCACCCTGGGGTGATTTGGGCAGGGGAAGAGTGGCCTGGAGTAGGGGGGCCAATAGAGGAGGCACTAAATGTGTAGGCTCTGGATTGGTTGGGTTCCATTTGAAAATTGTGCTCAAGGTTGGGTTGTTTACTCTCTCTAGGAATTGGGTAACCCTGGGAGGGGCAGTGAAACCAGTGGCCTTTTCATTGAAAAGCCTGTGTCATTTTTTTCTATGATAACCTCTCTGACATGGAAATTATGAATTGTTTGGTTAAGATACTTTGCACGACCCTTGGAGTCAGCTTTGCCCAGAGTAGACCACTCCAAACAGGCTAAGCCAACAAGACCCTCACCTGAGCCTGTGCAGAAACATATTCAGATGACCCCAAGTTACCTTTCCTCATGGCCATACTAAAATCTCTGCGCTGGGTGGGGTCAGCCACCATTTTTGGAACATGTAGTTTATGAAGTAACATGTGAACATGTGATACTCCTCCTCAGCCTTGTTAATTACACCAGCCTCTGCTGAATATGCATAAACCTGTATATATTCTGTACTTCATCTGAACTCAGGAAGACATTTCTGAGCCTTGCTTTCTGCCTCTCTGCTCAGCCACTGTGCAATAAAACTTTCTCTGAAAAGACCAGTTCGGTGACTGCAGTACACATGGGCAAATGAACCCAATTTAGTTCAGTAACAGCAGTGCTCCAGGACACAGGATATACCTTCAATCACCAACCTCTTTATGGTGCTCTGTTTACAATAAGTAGAACACAGAACTTGAGAAACCGAAGGTTTCAATTAGGAGTGGCTCCATGTACAAATTTTCTATTACTGCCATAACAAATTACCAAAAACTTAGTGGCTTTAAACAAAACCAATTTTTTTTCTCACAGCTCTGTAGACTTGGTCCCTGCTTAGGGTCTCAAAAAGCTGACATCAAGGTATCGGCAGGCCTATACATCTTTCTGGAGGCCCCAGGGATGAACTCACTTTTAAACTCATGTAGGTCGTTGGCTGACTTTAGTTCCTTGAGGATTCAAATCTTCAGACCTAGGAAGTCCATGTTTCTTTGTTGGCTGTTACTTGGGGGCTGGTCTTTTCTCCTACCGAATGCACACATTCTTTCTGAAACTTTCCATGTGGCTCTTCTCCAACGATTTTGTACTTTGATTCTCTCTAACTTTTCCTTTGCTTCTTCGCTTTCACTCAAGCTAGAGAAAATTTTCTGTTTTTAAGGGCTCATGTAATTACATGATTACATGGAATCACAGGGGTTGGACCCACACAAATAATCCAAGGCTATCTCTCTTCCGTACTCCCTTATCTCCCTTCATAACTTAAACTACATCTGAAAACTCTCTTTTGCTATGTAACATCATATTCAAAGGCCCCAGGGATTAGTGGGTGGACATCTTTGGGGGCTGTTCTGTTTTCCACTCACTGTTACCCACTTTTACTACCAGTGGCTTTTTGTGTCTCCTGTCCTTGCATCTCTGTGAGTCTAGAAGATCTGCTTCCTGGGGAGCAAATACTTCCACCAGGGACACAGCAAGAATCCCAACCTATCTAATTGGAATTAGCAATCAATAATGTAGATCACTACCTTAAAGAATGACATTCAATTCATAAAATGCAAAGATTAGGACATCACAGCAGAAAAGTGTAAAGATATTGTGTGGTGCGTGCCCTCTTACACTTGTAGGCAAAACTTCATGTCTTTTGAAGGCACAGTGGGGGTGGGAAATGACTTCTGCCTTTTCATTTCTTTGGGAAAGGTTGAGAAGCAAGTGTGATCTGATAAGCTCCATAAATGACAAAAGGGAGGGAACCCATCAAGACGGGAGGAGGAAGGCATTCCAGACATAGCTCAGGGCCTGGGAATGCACAGATGAAAGGGCTGACGTGCTTCCCTATCTGAGTGGAGGGGAATGGGTAAGTGGGGGAGTAGGGATGGTGAGGGAGGGTCCTGAGAAGCCTGAGTGGAGCTGTGAACTCCGAGATGAAGCACTTGGTCATGATGTATGTAGGAGAATTAAAAGCTACTTTAGGGTGTTTCAGTATGAGTGTAAAATGATCAAAGTGGTGGAAAGAAAAGATTATTTTGAATGAACTATTTATGACTGACCTTAAGGAGAAATAAATTTGGCCACGTTTCTACTGGGTTATTTCCTAACAGTTTAAACTGGAAGGTTCTGAATTAGAAAAAGACAAAATTGGGTAACTGAGGAAAACTAAATGTCAAAATCTTGAGATGTTATACAAGAAAACTTAACACCAGAAGCGGCTAAAAATTTATTTTCCCACAAGTCTTATCTAAACCGTTTTTTTCTCAAGACAATTTCTCAGTCTTCACTGCAATAAAATGTTCTTTGTTGCTAAAAAGGATACGTTACTAAGAGTGCAATTACTAAATAATATTTTCAATAACAGTTTCCAAAGTTACAGATTACATCAACAATGTTACTGAAAACTTTCTTCTACATAATGTCTGCAATTTCATTTCAGACTACTTTAAATTCTTTTTATAAAATTGGTGGTATATAAAAAACCCAAACTTTCAAATGCCAAAGAAAATGAGATGAAAAGAATAACTGAACTTCTATAGCACTTACTCCATATATATATATATTTCAGATGTTCCCTTAAGCAGCTGAGGTACATCGTTTACTCAATTCTCATAACAAACCTCAGAGGTGTGTATTTTATTAATAGTGTTGAAGTGGCATACACATGGTTACAGAGCAGATGATTGGTGGAGTCAGAACTGGATCCCAGGCTGTATGACTTTACTATGATCTATCTAAGCCTCTACCCCAGGGGTCAGTAAGCTACAGCTTGTAGGCAAATTGGTCAACCATCTACTTTTACAAATAAAACCTTATTAGAACACAGCCATGCTTATTTATTTATATGTTGCCAGTGGTGACTTGTGCACCAAAAAGCATAGCTGAGTAGTGACAGAGGTGGTATGGCCTGAAAAGCCTAACAAAGCAAACTAACTGGCCCTTTACAGAAGGAAGTGTTCTGGTTCCTGCACTCCATCACTTACAGGGTTGCTTTCTGGTAGCTGAATAAGAGTTTAGCCTCACAGTATAGTCTCCATCTCCATTTTTAAAAATTGCATATTTAATTGGGTTTAGCATTTGAAGGAAAAATAACTTGCTGAGAATTCCACATACTGGTGAATTTAGGAAAAGATATTGAGTCTTCTTTTCCCCTTTTAGTCATTACATCATTTTGAGGGAGAAAAGTTCTACCCTGTCTGATTCTAGTGAGAAACAAATTAAGCTTTTGCAGAGAAAGTGCATTAGTCATTGTTCTCCAAGGAAACAAAACCAATGTGAGATTTATATAAAAAGAGATTTATTATAAGAATTGACTCACATGATTATGGAGGGTAAGAAGTCCCATGATCTGCCATTTGCAAGCTGGAGACCTAGGAGAGCTGGTGATGTAATTCTAGTTTGAGACCAACGGCGTGAGAACCAGGAGAGCTGCTGGTGTAAGTCCCACCCAAGTACAGGACACCAATGCCCCAGCTTGAAAACAGGCAGAAAGAATGGCTTTTCCTTACCCTACCTTTTGTTCTAGTCATTTAACGAACACTATGATAGGGTAATCTGGTTTTGCAGTTTTAGCATATTGAAGAGACTATTAATCCAAGTCTTAGTGTTGGGGAGGTGGACCATGGATGGGTAGCAGAACTTTTCTTGGAGGACGCTCTTTTCTTTAGCAGATTCCTCATGGAGGGGTAGAAGTTAGCTTGGCAAAGTTGGGAAAAGGTGCTCCAGGGAGAAAACACAGCATATCCAAGAGTTTGGAGCTGAGAGTGCAGAGGTTTTACAAGGTTGCATGTAGCCTAGAGTGGGAGAGGGACAAAGTAATGGACAAGAGAGAAGGTGAAAGCTAAGCAAGGACCAGATCATGAAAGGCTTTGGCAAGACACTTGAATTCGATAAAGTAATGGAGAGCCATGGCAGGAGAGTGCTGTGGTCAGACTGGTGCTGCAGTAATAATGAGCTTGGATGAATTTGACCTGTTTTTTAATAGTAGAGAGTAGACTTAAGGTGGCCACGACTGTGGGCAAAGCACAGAGGATGGAGAGGAGGCCCCTGAAATCATATGCTAAAGGCTGATGACAGCCAAATCTAAGGACAGAAAGAAGCTGAGGTTTTCAGAACTGTTAAGGTTAAAAAAAAAAGTCTTTCTTATTAAAACGTCTTGGAATATGTGGTTCTAGATGATGAATCAGAATTATTTTTCTTCTTATTCCAACCAATTTTATTTTCACGTTTATAAATCAAACATTGACAGTAGATCCTTGAATTCTCCCTGTTTAGAGCCTGTAGAAAAATGTCTAAGTATATCTAATATTACATTTTAAGCTCCTTTAACATCTGTCTGTGCCCATCTGTGTATACGATTATGTATTCTTTCTTGACATAATAAAGAAAATGTCTCCTGACTTATCACATCAGTTTTCCAAAGCCAAGCTAATTTTTAAGAATATAGTAAGTACTCTAGAAACTACCCATTTAGGGAGAGTTAATTACCTAATCATTTCAAACTCCTGGGATTCCATAAGTAGAGGAAGGAGGTAAATGAAAGTCCCCTCTGGACTGATCTAAAATACTCCCAGGTTACCTAAGTCATTTTGATACTGACATGCCCAACTGTTACATGCCAAAGGGAAGATATGTACTTGTTTCTACTTCTACATCTACATCTAGCAAGTAACAGGATCTCTCACACACAATAAATTTGGGGAAAGATGTTTAATTAAAAAGGAAAAAAAAGCTTATGAAAGGACAAAATATATTTTGTAAACAGTGGCTTTAAATAAAACACATGTAATTTAAGATAATGGATAATTCTCCCTACCCTCTGTGGAGTGTTTGAAATCCACCAATCCAATAGTTTATAGATATGACTCTTCTGTACCTGAAAAACATTTTTTGCCCTTTGATCTATTCTTCTGGGTGGTATGTTCCCATCCACATCAATTAGGAATAAAGTGAAAGGACTCCATAGATATTTTAAACAATACCAATAGAAAATTTGAGAGCTTTCAAAACTTTTAATTTTTAACAGTCAATCAAAGTAGTCTAAAACCCTTTACTGTATTTTATGTGCATGTAATTGTATAATTCTGGGTTTACTGTTACTCACTGATACATTTTAATCAAGGAAAGGAGACAAGTACTATTTAAGAACAAAATTGTACTTTCTCTACATTTATTTGATTGTTAGATTTCCATGAACTGAAGGGCAATTCAGAAACATTAAGACTGAAGTGAATTTTAAACAAAAGAAAGACTAGGAGATATGATCTAATAGGCTGAAAAAGTTTTGATACTTTGATACTAAACCAATACGAACTATAAATAGTTTGCGAAGACAGAACATTGATGAAAAAATAACAATAGATGATATTTATTGAATTCTGATTTTGCACCATGAGTTTATATATATAAATGCTTTATATGTATTATCTCACTTAATTCTAGAAAACACTGGAATGTGAGCTCCATGAGATAAAAGATGGTTTTGCAAGGTGTATTCACTGAGACATCCCTAGTACTTAGAGTCATCTGTGGTCTATCATAGGCATTGGCAAATGCTGTTAAATATGATAATCCTATGAGAGAAGCACTATTATCTTTCCATTTTACAGATGGAGAAGTCACAGAAAGCAGAGCAGCTAACCAAATCACTGAAGGTTACAAAGTAGTGACTGGGAGAATCAAGAGCTCATGTTCTTAACCATTGTGTGTACTCATAAACAAGCAAAAACAGCAATAAAACATAACCAACACTATTTACTATTATACAACTATTAGCTGCATTATTCTCAGTCATAGGGATTCATCTTACCTATGAAGTGTGTATTAATTCATCTTTCATCTTGCATTTCCATGCATTTATCTAATGATGTTTTCATTTGGGTGAGGTATGCAGTCAATATTAATGATGTGTATACTTCTTTTACTGGGGTTGATAATTTTCACTTTACTTCACGAGCAATGACTTTTTTTCAGCTTCTTAATCTTGAGTCCTTCATATGAAGTTGACTGTACTCAATCATCATTTCTCTTAAGAGTTAAAAGAAAAACTCATTGGACACAATCAGGATCATAAAGCTCCATCTTGAATGACTCATCATCCTATGGCAATTGGGCAGATAGGTGTCAGTAAGCAAAACATGTTAGCCTCAATACTGGAAAAATGTTGACCCCATTTGCTTAGTCCTTAGGCAATGCTTCAGAATTTCACTACCTGTGTGCTCCCCCAATCTTTCTAGAGAACTGTTTAAACTATGCTGTTCTGAAATTACCAAGGGTACTTCCTCAAAGAATAATTTTCTGTTTTATTTTTTTCATTCTCAAAATGCATAGAGCAACCCTGTATAAATTAGGAAGTGGTTCCATTCAGTCAGGTTACCTCTCATTTTTGATCCATATTTTCATCACTGATAGCAGTTCTCATCTTTGAGTTTCAGCATTTAAAAAGAGATGAATTGTACTTTTACCATGACAGAGCAAATGCTTGTAGACTTTTGTCTGTAACGAAAAGCTCGGAATAGTTGTGAGACTCATACAATAGGTTCAACAATTCCAGGCACCCTGTGTCTTCTAGGTATGTTACACATTTGTCCTTTTTTTTTGGCAGGAGGTTACTCATTGTCTGAAACTTTCCCCCATGTTTGGGGACTTCCTTGCCTTCTGAAGAAGAGCCTGATACCTTTCATTAAAGCTGAAAATACCAGAATATGCTTTTCTGGTCTTAACCAAGATCCACCAAACAGATTTACTTCTCTTGATACTGACAGGTTAATAGAGAGAGGTAGAGAGTTTGAAGAATCAAGTCGGGTGAAGCGGGCAGTCCTACTGCTTCTGGCTGCAAATTCTGTTCAGTGTCAGTGATGGTGTCTCTACCATTTCTGAAGTACAACAACCTAAAGCTGTTCCTGATGGTGTAGCCCTGAAGTCTGGTTCTCAAGCTATTTTGTAGATTTTGTTTATGCCAGGGACTGACTAGCTGATATCCAAGTCCACTTTCTTTTTTGTGTGGGCACAAAACTAGACTACCTTTTTCAGTCTCTGTCACAGTTAGGTGGGGTCATGTGACTTGGTTATAGCCAGTGGGATGTAAAGGCCAAGATGTGTGCCATTATGAGTCCCGGCAGATAAAAACACCCCATAGTGATTTCTCCTTTTTCCATCAGCCAGATGACTGTGGAAGACACTGAGGTCCTTAGAGAGGCAGAGGCACAAGGTGAAACATCCATTTAAACCTTAAGAGAACAAAAAATAAACGTGTGTTGTAGTAATCTTCAGGGATATGGGGATTTATCTATTAGTGCAGCTACATTATTTAAACTATCACTAAAATTGGTACCTGCAGTGGGATGCTGTCATATAAACCAAACCAAACTAAAACAAAATAAAACAACACAGTTGAACATTAATGATTCCAAGAAATGTCATTATGAAATATATTTCTTTGAATGGAAAGTTATTTATATACCTTGAGGGAAACACATTCAACGTAATAATTAAATTCCTGTATCTGTGGAACTTGGTTACTACTCTTAATTTTGATTTTCGGACTAGCTGTCAGCTAAAAGAAATCCCACTAACTTAAAGTTTTCCTAAATGGACACAGGTTATAGAATATATATATGTATTTGAAATATCTATTTGCTTAGAAGTTATTAATGTTGTCTTATTATAGTATTTTATAAAATATTCTACAAAGGAGACAACGAACAAAATTCCATCCTAAATATTAGCAATTGCATAACTATGTATTAATGCATTTAGTCAAATCATGTCAGCTTCAGTCTCTAAAGACATACTATTATATTTTATTTATTCTGAATTTGCCAATTATATCACTTTCTAAGTCAACTTTCCTGTACTTTGCTTGCAAAGAAACTACATATGATTCATCACTGTTGCTACAGGAAAATTTATGGATAGATGACAGGACTCAAGGGAATTATTTTATCTGGGAAACTAGGTTGTCTAGGCTAATCACCTGAACACTTACTTTTTGGGTTCTTCTCTGAGTAGGTCACTGCGTTAGTTGTGGAGGATGCCAGGAACGGTAAGCTGTATTCTAACCTGGAACAAGGAACAGAGATAACGCTTATACTCAGGTTATCATAAGACAAAGCATACTATATACGAGATAAACCAGGAGAGCAATGGATATAGAGACTAGTTCCACAGTCTCAGGAAACACTCTCAGAACAGGCACAACACTGGATCTCAGCCTGGACGTGTAGTAGGATTTCGGCATGCACAGATTGCAGCTGAGAGTCACTTCCCAGGAAAAAGTGACTCTCAGCAAAGTCATGCACATCTTTAGGTGTAGGGCTTATTTGGGCAATGGTGAGCAGGCCTGGTTTGCTTGGAGCATAGGGTACAGGAGCAGAAATGGTGGGAGATAGGGATGGGAATGCATATTGACATCAGATCACAGAGACCTTGAAGGCCAGGCTGAGGAGTTTGGATATTTTTCTGAAGAATTGGGAATCATTGAATGTTTTGGAATGTGTCATGGCATGATTTGTAACTGTACTATAGAAGAGCTTTCTGACAGTAATATGCAGAGAAGAGAATGTCCAGAAGTATAAGTGCCACTTAAGAAGGAGACTATTAATAAACAGTAGCTAATTATAAAGAATTAAACTATATATAATATATTAAATATATACTTATAAAGTTAAGTTATATATATCACATATAAAATACATACATAGTTTATGTAAATAGAAACTTTGTATATATACATTATAGTTTAATTGTTTTCTAATCAGCTAATGTGGCATAGTTATTTTATTTTATTTTAGCAAGTCTAAAATATAATACTTTTGGGATAAGGGAACTCGTAAATTTCTCAATTTCCTAGCTTTATGACAGTATCGTTTTTCAAGTCCTGGTCTCTTTGTTTAGGATGGTATGAATCAAATTAGTTGGTACTGCAGAGTGCTGAGCGCACATCACCATCACCAATACAGTAGTAAAGTCAGGTCAATCTTACCTGATATATCTTCTTCCATTTTCCATTGTTAATTCTTTTGAGTCCAACCAGCCTTCTTTATATATTTTTTTCTCTGATTCATTTTCTTGGGAAAGTTTTGACCTATTTATGTTCAAGTAAAATATGAGAATACCAAGATAACTAAAGCATAAAATGCATTATAAACAAGGTAACTATATCAAATACAAGTGCAATAGTCAAAACAGGTCAGGGTAAATATTCGGCAGAAAATTGGAGAATATTGGGAACAGCCTTTCTCACATCTTACTTCTTAGTTCTTGTGTCTTGGCAGCTGACTAGGATGCTGGTAAGGGAAGGGGAATGAAAGATGCTAACAGAAGTTTTATGTTTGTGTACGATGGGACCTGGAGATTACTCTCCTCCAAAGAAGAGTATTCTCAAGGATAGCAGGGTGAGACAGATAAGGAGGGAATTGCTCATTATGGGCTGCAGTTTAGAAAAAAATCAGAGAAGAGAAATCAGGGACAGTAAAGGGGATTTTTTTTTAAGTTTTGCCAATCCCCTCCCTCTGTGCTCCCCATCAAAGGCATCTTTTCTAATGAAAGATTAACATTACATTACTCTTCAGACCCTTTGGAGTTTTATGTGTGGTTGTTTGAGTGTGTTTCTGTAAATGAACCAATGTAACAAAAGTACACTTATTTTTTTTTTGTGGAAGCCCCAGGTTTCCATGGGTTTCTACACTTCCGTGTGATGAGATGTTTTAGAATAACTGGACAACAATCCCTTCTCGTACACATTGTTCAAAGTTGTCATTTAGCATTTCTGCTACCTTCCCTGATCTCATTTCCTCCCGTACCCTCTTTGCTTTGCCATGTAATTAGCTGGTGGGGAATCTGCTTAGCTCCCAAATTCCTCTTGATGTTGAATTCCTTTCCTCACTGCATCAGAGCTCAATTGGTGGATCTTAGGGCCTTAAATGTTCAGGCTTAATGTTAAGTACCAATTTCTCCTTGGCATGCACAAAACTGTAAAACTGTTCAAGCACATGCATGAGGGGCCCCGGTCCTCCTCATGGAGATGCCGGGCAAACAGACCACTTTAACTAAAAGAACCAGTCAAAAAAGTTCTTAGGACCATCCTGTTGAATGTTTGGACACCGGCAGAAAATTGGAGACTATTGGGAACACAACAGTGTACCCTGTGTGCACAGCATTTTAAATTTTGTTTATAAATAAACTCAGCAGGAAAATTTTAATGTTAACATATGACAGAGAAGAACACAAGGACTTTAAAACCACTGATACATGTTTTTTATAGGGTTAAGAACCAGGGCCCATTTGAGTTGAGTAGAAGAAACATCTGCTGACAATTTGTGATGGTGATAATATGGCAACCCTGAAGTATTTCACACTTACTCAGACAGCATACTGCTTTTATCTCTCTAAGTAACCAGTATGTGTCCTGTTGAGCAGTTACTTTGAAAATAGTCTCTGTTCTCCTGATCACTTTGTGTTCTCCTCTATTTCAATGTAATTAATACACTCAATATAAATAGCTAAATCTTCAAAAAGATTTGCCTGCCTTGCAAGCGCTACATTTCCAATTACACACTAAATTAGGCACATGATTGAACATGAACACTAACATTTTCCAACAGGTGGTGAATAGTGATTTCCATTCATCAGCTCAGCAATGCACTGGCCAAATTGTCACTCTGTTTGAGAGCTCATCTAATAGCCTGAGAGTTTTTAACAGATTAAAAAATATCTTCCTTTAATGGAAGATTTAATGGAGAATGAAATAGTCTAATTCTAATCCAAGACTACAGAGAACAGCCAGGGTTAGTCTTTCCATATGTGAAGCTAGGATGTAAATGGAATTGTGTGTGTGCTACAAAAGTGTATTAGACTAAGTCCGTCTAAGTAAATTTAGCATTAGACTTCTAATGTTTGTAGATTATTAATTTTTAACAGATTTCAAAAAAAACACAATAATGCTTTATTCTTAAGCCGATTCTTGGGCATCACTTTGGAGTATAAGTAAATGCAAAAATCATCTCTGTTTTCAAAATGACTTATACTTGCAGTTGTGGTTTGTATTGCTTATCCCACTCTCCAAAAATGATAACAGAGTAAAGCTACTAAATTAAAGATGTCAGGTTGAAGTTAATAAAGGCAGATTATAATAATGTTTTATCAGGATTCTTGGATTACTTTATCTGCTTTTATAAATGGCTTTCATCACAAAATCACATCTGGCTAGGGTGAACAACTTAAATTTATCAGGTACAAATTTATCTTTCTAATTGTCTTCAAACAATTTTGGAGGAGTGTCTTGAGGGACAAAGCACTCCACAGGTTGAGCATCAAAGCACCATATATAACACAACTGGCGCAATACACTGGTCGGGGGTAGCATAGAGCAAGGGGAGAGCAAAGTCTCTGGAATGTCTACTTATATTTTCTTAGGTATGCTCCAGGAAAATGTTATGAGCTGAGGCTGAATGACTGAAGTGCACATATTTAAATAGTTATAGAGTCTATGAAGCACCACCTACTTATTCTGTTCATGCTGACTTGATAAGGTGGAAGAGGAAGAGAGCAGAGTTTGTGTGGCCTGAAATGAGAAACCCAAATCTACTAGGTATTTCCCAGCAAGAACTGATTATTGAGTGTGTCTGCTTAACCGCTTTCTTTCTGTTGGGCTGCTGAAAAGACTGCGGATGCAATTATTTCCCCTGGAGATGTTGGGCATACTATGTTATCATAAATCCACTTTTCTCCAGGAGAAAACTAGTTTAGTTACACTGTATGCTGTCTGAGACCTGCTTTTCCTTCCTAAATTTTTTGCTTCCAGGAGACAATTGTCAAGTTGCCAAATAATCGAAGTTAATATAACTTCATTTATAGGTTAATATAATGAAACAAAATGCCTCATAATTAATGTATTCACCAAAATAGTCATGAACCTAATTTTTATTATGACCAAAAAAAAAAAAAAAGATAGGCATTTAGAAGAGGACTTGATCCAAAAGTCTTAAAGCTCTGCTTCATTCATAATTAAATCTACACCCCTCCAAGGCTCATTAAGACAAATCAATTGTAGAGGTACTCTTATAGGAAGCTGAGTGGGTAAAACAAAATGACTGCAATAACAAGGAAAGCAAAAACAAATTTCTAAAACTTGAAAAAGTAATGATTACTTACAAATGAAAGGGAGCAGGCAGATCTCATGAGCATGACCCAAGGAAACAAGAGACTTGTGTTCAAGCACAAGGTCCAACACTGATCATGTACAGAACGTTGAGGAAATGGTGCAGCCACACTCAGGTGCATCATCTGACGAGGTAAAGGGAGCTTTTGATGTGGGTTCAGCCTAAACTCTATCTTGCCCTTTCAGACCAGGGTCCTATAAGCATGTGGGAATATTCTCTGGTGAACAATATGTCATGAAATTCTGACATCCTGCCACCTAACCTCCACATCACTGGGGCTACAAACTACTGAAAATTAGGTAATATAGAGTCTTAGAGGTTAGTAGTTTATAAGAAGCAGAACAACAATAAAAAAACAAAATTTGAGTCAGTATTGGAATATGCCATTAGCCTTTAAAATTTTCTATCAAAGGGAAATGGAAAGCATTTAATAAAAGGATGAGAGTGAGGGGAAATAAACTTATATGCCCTAAATATATTGAGTACATATCTTTATATATATATAATATTTTCTATTCAGTCCATCTTCTGAGAAGTTATTTTCAGCAACTTGCATTTTATCAGTTGCATTCTCTTTATCTTATGTGCCCTCAAATGTTAAAAATTTCTCTCCTACACTTTCATTGATGAATACATTTCCTGATTTGGTCTGAACATTTCCAGATATTGACTCATGCCATCAGAAGATGGGGGCTTAAAATAATTGAGAAATACAATGAATCTGAATAATTACTGTACAGCAGTCTTCTATTTGTGTTGACAGGCAATGTGAATGCTGGTTAGAGATCACAGAGAGCCAGCAGGTTTTTATTCATTTCAGAAAAAGCATAGATATGTTTATTTACATGTGTGTGTGTATTTTATAAGGCAACATTTAAGAATTAAGTATTGTTTTTCTTTCTGATTTCTTTACTTCATCTTCTTCTTACCTCCAGAGAAAAAAGAGTGAAATAAGTGAAGTAGCCTTGGCACTTCCTCTGCCCATATGCTGTAAGAATTCTCACCAATTCTCACTTACTGTGGGCGATTTTTCACTACAGTGTCCATTGATGAATGTTAACGGCATTACTACTCCTGGGAAGTGTTGCATCTAAATTTGTGCCTTTGAAGGATTTCAATACTTTCAAAGCTCTAAGAAATAAAATGCTAATGCAGAAACTGAAAACATTATTTCTGAAAACCACATGTCCTACATATTCAGTCCAGGTATTATGAGGGTTTTATCCTTTTCAATAAAAAGGACTCATTAGAGTTCTTCAAAATGTAATTTAATTTCATTGCTTTTACAAGTCTTGTCATATACAAATAAGCAAAGACTGTTTTTGTGCACTGTCTTAGAAATAAGGTGCAGGTAATTGGAACAGACAGCACATTTACAGATATTTTTGGAAGAGGGCTCCTGGACATTCTCAAATCACACACATTGGGGATGCAGTGGTTAAGACAAGTTTAGTCCTCTGGACATTTGGCAGTATAGTGTCCAATTATTTTTTGGTTGTCAAGTGGCAGCTACATTACTTTTTTAAGCTTTTATTTTTATATTTAAAGTGATGACATATCTGTAGTCAAGGTTTCTGATGGAACTATTTCAGTGTATGGTCCCCATAATTAAAGAGTACATGAAAAAAGAATCAGTGCTAAATTTAACTGAAGTCCACATTCTAAATTATTCACTGTAATAATTACCATAAGCATGGAAGTTGCTTATGTATAGTCACTATACTCATCCTCATGGGGGTTAATCGGTTGTAAAGCACTGGCTTGTTACATTGGCTAATTTGTACCAAGTGCTGTAGACTGTGACTACAGAGTCATTACAGAATATGTAATTAATGTCAATGACTGAAAATTCAGTTGCTGACAGTTGTAGATTATGAACAATGGATAATTAAAATATAACTAATGAGCTAATTACAATGTCAGCAACAGAAATGTTTTGTTAATTCAATGACAGTTAATGCAGTCATAGTCCTAACACATTTTAATTCTTAATGGAGAAACACTGATCTCTAATGGCCAATATTTCTGCTTTATGACATGTACAAAATTATTCATAGAGAAAGCTGGGCACCCTGATCTTTAGCAGGTGTCACCCAATACAAGCATAAGAGCAGAAGAAGGGTTTCATTAACAGACATATAGATGAAGTGGATTTTCTAAATTTAAACACTTGATGTCTTCCTATCTTGCCTTTTTAACGTGGTTCATTCTTCATTTGTTAACTTTATGATCCTTAAAGTGTCACCATGCTATTTCTTGGAGGTTCATAGGCCTTTGGAAAGCTGAATAAATTGTTTGGCAATAATATTTCACTGTCTAGGACATTCTAGAAATGTTACTTAAGTTTCCACTTTATAAAGACACCAATTCTCTGAGAATAAACTAGAAAGGAAACTCAGGAAAACTCTCAGTGGTGGTTGCTGAAATGAGGCTGTAAAGAGAAGGATCCTGGTGCCATTTCTTCCATGCTCCTACAGAAGTGGAACATTGTATTTCCCCCATAGGCACATCCACTGTCTACCTTGCAACTTCCTATGGGGTTTGCCTCATGCTGTGAGCAGTTAGTGGTAGGTAATTTATTCAACAACTAGTTGGTCCCACCCTATCAAGGGACTCACACGGTGGGAATACCCAAAGTTGGTAGAACATTTCAGCTGCAAAATGAGAGTTCCCTGCCAAGCTGTAGAAAGTAGGCTAAAGTTGAGGTAATTAGGGAAAAAGTATTTTATGTTGGCCTATGTGTGCACATGGTTGACTGATGATGACAAACTTTCCAAGTATGCTATGTCATAGTTTAATGTAAAACAGATTTGACGATTCTTTCATGGCAGCTTATATTTAGTATATATTGGTTGACAAAAAATGACTAACAAGTAGGATAAATTCAGTAAGACTTCAAATAAATTGCTTTTACATTAATCATACCATCCTTTTATGTGGAATAATCATAATAATCACATCATCCATATGTGCATTAAATATCAACCTGCCTATTTGTAAGCCATATACAATCTATTTAGTCTTTGAGAATTCTTGTGTTTCCATGGATATCTGGACTGCAAGAATTTGGAACTCCCCAGTTGCACTCCTCCTCAAAGATGCCTGTGACTAAGACCAAGAGATAGAGAAACATTGGCTTAGATGAGTAGCCCTTCAGGGTTTTACAGTATACTTGGGAAATAAGATATAAATAAGAGAAACATGGACATACATAAAATGAAGTATAGTATAGTGAATTAGGTAGTAAATAAGTGGTATAAACAATAAAGGTGATAGGATTTACAAGTAGACCATGATGGGCTTGCGTAAGTGGTAAAATTTTACAGAATATATTGGGACAGGATCTGAGGCTTGAAATATGAGAAAGGATTAGTTAGGCAGAGAGAAGGCATGAGGGCATTCCTAGTAAGAAGCAAAAATGTAGGTGGTAATGAGCATCGTACTAATGGGGAATATGAGAAGAGCAGAGCTAGAATGAAAGTGTGTTTTTAAGGGTTGGCATGATTGAAAAGGTCATTTGAAGTCAGAGCACTATTAATGAATAACCAAAAGTGACTTTCCTATACAAAATAGCCAGGAGGAAAGGGCTGGCATTAAAACTGAAGACTCTTAACTGGAATTTCCCTGAGATATAACACTTCAGGTATGGGGGCTTTTAAAGTCCCTTGGCCATGACCTCTGCTATGCCATACTAAAAAATCTACAGTATCTGCATCTGGTGGGGGGAGGATTTGGGCTAGGATATGAGGAGATATATAAAGAACACTCTAAAATAATGCTAGATATTCTTGTATCTCATTCTATTATTCATTATTTTTCTGTGAAGGCCCTAAGTTCAACTTAAAAAAAAGTCTCTATTCAACATTGGGAGACAACAAGTTTAGAAAGAATTGAAGAGATGATAGCTTGTGTCTCAGTAATACCTATGGATGGTGGGATGGGACACAGGAATGTGAACAAGTCATAAAAGCGATAACCTGCAGTGGAAAACAGGCTAAATTTCAGAGGAACACTGGGAGCTAAATTAGGTCAGAGAAACGGACCTCTTGTTGAAGGGCAGAAGATTCCCTGTACTATTTAGCAATCGTTCCTGTAAATGAAGGTTAAATTAAGGTTTCTGGAGGGTAATGAAAGTTTGTGAGCAGGAAAGTCTGATGATAAAAGCAGGAATTTAAGGTGGAAATTCAGGTGGAGGGGTGCAGGCATAAGGAAAAGATCTGGAGCAAGTAGAACAGTTAAGCAGTTGTTGCAAGGGTCTAGATCTCTGGAGATGAGCATGGACTGAGCAATGATAGAAATGAAGGAAAAGAAAGGAGGGAATCCAGAGGTAGTTTAATGTATGAGTGGCAGGACTCAGGAGTCCTTTTTCCCATGACACTAAGGTGATGAGGAGTAAGGGATTACTGAGAAGTTTGAACTTTGGAGCAGTAGGCTATGATAAAGTTGCTGATATCCCAGGAGAAGGTAAGATGAATAGATTTGGGAGAAAAAGATCATTTTGGGTTTGGACATTTGGCCCTTGAGGAAAACAGCAGAAATACAATAGGAAATTGGTAAGGGAAAGTAGGAGATTTAACAGTGAGCCATGAAGGAAAGAGTAGGTGGATTTTTAAGACTTTCCTTCTCATCCTGGGTATAATTTCTTTCCAGGATAGAATAGATTATAAAGGAGAAATTAAATGAGATATGAGAACATCCAGATGATTCACTCAAAATTATCAAAAATGATTTTTTATTTGATACTCTTCTCTTTCATTTATTCATTCAACAGATGACAAAGCTTAGTGACAACCATTTTTGAAGTTCATCTATCCAAACTAGAGCCTGGTCAAAGACTTCCTGAAGAATGACTGCTGGGGAAGAAATCAATGGCACCTAAAGAAAGAACAAAGATATAGAAAGTATGAAGGCAAGAGGGAAACAGCAAGAAAAACCAGAGGGCATGAAAATTTAAGAAAAACCGAGGTATGGGGAACTAAAAGAATAGACCCTGAGTTTCTCTAATGGCTCCAACAGGGGAAAAAATACATTTGCCTTTTGCTTTTAAATAAGTAGAACATTTTCCCAACAATGCCAAGATGACTCACAAAGCAATTTGATGTATCTTGTAATTTTCCTACACTTCAGAGACAACACAGTTGAGCTAATACTAGCCAAGTCTTACATATAATTGTAAGATGCCTATGGCATTTCTAGCACAATATATTAAGGAAAGCCAGTTATTTAATTATGGCATAATATAATGAAAAGCTTTTAGTCACTCGTTAAAAAAGACCAAAAAACATTTTCCCAAATATAGCTGAGGAGCTGTAGAATCATATCTTGATGTAAGTGGATGCCTTTGCCAGGGTATAGAAACAGCTTTTCCTGTCACTAAAAGGACAAACTGTAATCCATCTGCCATGTATAATTTGACAATCTGCAATGCTTAAACAGTAGGAGGGAAATGCACATCTTCCAAAATTTCCCCTGACGGAGGAGGCTTTCAGCAGTTCCCAATTACTATCCAGGCTGAATGTTTCACTTGAGACATCTGCTCAGCAGTTAGCCATGAAAACCTGGCACGCAGAAGACCAGAGGTGTGCCTCACAATTATTGTTGGCCTTAGAGTGGCCAATTGTTAGAGCAGGAGCCAATCCCTAACTGTCAGGGGTACAGTTTGGCAACCTTTGGTGGTGTGCCAGCATGCATCCCCAGACCTAGCTTCAGAGCACATGAACTTCTGAGATGATAATCTTGCTTAAGTTCAAGGTAAAAAAGTCCACTGTGAAATGAGTCTGTGTTCAGTAGCAAGCCAAAGATCTTAGCATGTTTCTACTGATAATAGAAGAATGAAAATCATATAATGTTATAGATCCATGTTTCCTGCAGATAAGGATTGCTTTCTCGGGACCCACTTCAACTCATTACACTTACTAAACCTACTAAAAGTCTTTCCTGGCACTAGTTCAGAATACACAAAGCTGTTCTCTACAAAGACCTACTTCAGTTACCACGTGGATGGTTTCCCAGGTAGAGATGATTTTAAGGGGAAAAGAAGAAAATGAAAAATTCCATTTTGCAATTCAGGTTCACCGTCTGTCTGAGAAGACAAAGAACTAAAAGGGTAAAATAATAGCACTGTTAATAGGAAAAGAACCAGATGGTAGTTTTCTCCATGTGCAGCCATGGAGTGGTTTCAGAAGTAGCACAGTCCACAAGTATCCCTTCCAAACAGCCAAAAGACCTAATTGGGAGAAGACTAAGGAAAAATGACAACCAAATGTAATGTAAATTGGATTCCAGAACAGAGAAAGAATAATAGGGGAAAAACTGGTGAAAGTTTAATAAACTCTGTAGCTCAGTCAGGAGTTAATTCTTGATTTTGATCATTCTACTGTGATCATCCATGACGTGAACCTTAGGGGAAGCATGTTGAGGAGTATTTGGGGATCTCTGTAATATCTGTTACCTTTTTGTAAACTTAAAGTTATTCCAAAATAGAAAGTAAAAAAAAAAAATAAGACCCAATCAGTTCAGTACAGAAAAATGATTTACTGTGCTAAGCACTGTTTGCCAGGACAAGGGCAAACCAATGTGCTAACAGTTCTTATTTTGAACTATTGTGGAATTATAGAATTTCAACTATTATGGGAGAATTAATGTGCTTTTTTTTTCTTTTGATAAGCGAGGAAACCAAAGCAAGAGCTGAGAAGTCACTTCTCCAAGAACCCTCTTCCATCATTTTCTCCATATTGTGTTATGTTAAGGGAAACTGAAGGAGCCTGCTCATGTCAGAGATAATGTCCTGAAAGTACAATGCAAGTGAATGAGACTGTCTGGAAAGGGAGCAAAGAAACTAAAAAGGAAAGATGTATAACCCACACAAACAGTAAAATGAGCGAGATTCATATGTTTCTATGTTTTTAATTGTGGAAAATGTAGAAGGGATGAATTGAAGCTGCTTCATCAGTGGCTTTGATTTTAGCAATTTGTATTCCTGAAAACAAGCCTTCCCGACTGAGCACGACCTGACAGCAGAATGGCCAGGTACGTGTTGCCAAGCACATAAACAAGTTTATTTTCCAACTTTTGTCAACATCAAGTGCTCATAATTTCCACTTTTTTTCTCTTCACAAAATCAACTGTTATTACAAGATCTTAGTAGATAAACCCCAGCTCACTAAACTTTTAAAGATCAAGTCTTTAGTTTCTTCAGGTTCAACTTACATTCAATCCAGGGCAGCAATTTAATATGCAATAGGAGTAGCTCAACAATCATGGATTTTTCATTTGGCCACTTTTCCTTGAGAAAATCTACAATGAAAGCCAGTCTGGTATAAGTTTCTGTGTTGATACATCGATTTTTTCCCAAAAAAGCAAATGTCAGTCAAATTTCCAGTCTCCATGGAAAACCACATGCTCCTTGAGGGCAGTGACTGGATCTCCAGTTGTGGTGTGAGCCGCACAGCCCTTGACAAAGTGTTTTCTCAACAGTAGATGTTTAATCAATCTTTACTGACTGAATCACTGACTAAACAATTAAGTGAATAAATGAGGGATTTGTTGAATGAGTTAACTAAATAATTCCATATAAATCATTGTGAACAATGCCTGGCATTTCTTCCCCAAAACACAGACATCATGACTTAAAATTGTTCTATTCAATGAAAATGACACATACTCATTCAAAGTCAGAAATGAAACAAGTTTCTGGCCAATTTAAGCCACACACTAACTTTAGCAAAATATATTTTAGCTTGAAACCTACAAGTAATCTTCTCAATGTTCCAGACATTTAGTCTGAATAAATAAACTAGACCCACTAATTACCTGTTCTCAAGTCTCATGCCAGCACTCTGCTCCTCTGTGCCTCCTGTTTGATGGCCTTCTCTCACAGTCACAACTTCCTGGAATGTCCTTGCTCGACATGGTCAACCAGAAACTCCCTTGCGTTCTAATGCCTAAAGCCCACCCAGCCCCTGCTTCCCTAATCATTCTCGGCTACTTTGCAAGTATTATTCTGCTATTCCTTAGCCCTGTTAGAGTCTCTCAAGAAAAGAGGTGAGAGTTTGGTGGCTAAATACACGTGGAAAAGTGACATCCTTTTGGCAGGTTAGTGGTTCTTCTCCTTACCTTTGCTCTAGCGCAAGGACCTCTTTGCCATTCCTGAAACATAACACGTGTGCACCTGTCTTGGCCTCCTGCTGCTTCCTCTGCTCTGAAAGCCCTCCCCGCACGTAACCAGTCCACTTGGCCTCTCACTTGCTCAGGCCTCTGCTCAGATGTGACACTATTGGTGAGGGCTTAGCAGCCAAGCCTACATAAAGGCTCCATATGAAGGACAGCCCTGTTTTTCTTACTGCTCAACTGCTAGTGCCTGAGGCACATTGGATGTCCAATAAGCATAATTTGAATAGATAGATTAATACAGTAATAGATTTTCTTAGATTAATAAAACATATTAAATATTCAAGTAAATAAATTTTCTGAATTTACTTACCATGCTAGAGCATATTTTGAGAACTAGAGCTCTGAATTATGTAAACTGTTCCCGCTACTGGATACCTACAGAGTTTATCAGAGGTTACATATAGTTTACTGTAATGTTCTTTGATTAATTTAATAGGTATTTACCACCACCACCACCCCCAATTACCTTTGAATTTCCTTGAATTCAGAGATCACATCAGATATTCTTCTACATCACTCTGGTGCTTAACACAGTACATGATACACAGCAGGTACTCGGGCACTTGCTGATCAGTAGATCTTTCTCAGATGTGATAAAGAAGGAAGTAAGTAGATAAATGGAAAGTATATGCTCCTATTATAGATAAGCACTGAACTTGAAAAATAAAATTGATACTAAATTAGCATTAATAAATTTCTGAAAGGAATTATTTACCTTTGCTCACAAATGAATATGTGCTATCTTTAACTAAACTAATTCAACTAAAGCTATAGTTTTCTTGAAGTTTTATGTTGTTAGTGTAATAGTAAGAACATAGGTGCAAACTTAAGTAAAAAAATAAAGACAGAAATTCATTAGGTATTTCTTAGAAATGCTTCTGTGGAAAATGACTTTACTAATTGTTTTCAATATGAAGATTGGACAAACTATCTAGAACTATGCTTGGGAAAACAGACAAGACCAAAGAGTTATAATAAAACATGTATTTCAAAATGGATATTATATCACCATAGTTTTAAAGTAGCATTTTTTTTTAAGATTTTAGATACTGAAAAGACCTTATTTCTATCAATTAGAAATGGATTAGATACTTACAAGGGATTCTCTTTTTCTGAAGAGAATGGCCCAGCTGTAAACATTTAGTGAGCCAAACCTGGACTTTTAAGAGAATTCTGGTCTCTCTTTCTTAGGGCAATGACTCAACTAATTGCCCAAGGGACTCACAAAGTGCAATATTTTTATAACAAAATTTTTTATTCTTTGCAGTGGTCACTAAAGAGCAAATGACTTCTTGGAAACATAGACTCACAGTGCTATGCTTAAAAGAAATAACTGTTACTAATTTTTGTTTCTATTCTCATTTTAAAGTTTAAGTAAACTATATCTGTTTTCTTCAAGTAAATGTCCAAATGTCTTTCCATATTTGAAAATCATCAATGTACTTTTAAAATACCTTAATTTTAGGATCAGTAAATCTTGAACGTGGCAACAGTGTCACTGCTATAAATGTGTACCAAAAAAACCAAAGTTAAAAAATAGACCCTCAAGAAGATAAAGGCATGAACAAACACATACTAAGAATATTATGATAAGATTTCTATTCTTATTATTTAGAAATATGCTCGTGAAAGTACTTAGTTAAGATACATCTTAGCTACGAATAATTCAGGGAAAATATAGAGCAAATGTATTTGTAAGGCTTCAGTCTTTCATGGCTCATTTTACTTTTGTTTCACATGCCACCAAAACTAGTAATTATCAAACTATGTCTGTAAGACTCTTCATAACATCTCTGTCCATAATAAGTAGACTATCAAAACAAAGAGATGTCAAATAGAAAAAAAGCTTAATATTTTAAGGTAACAGACAAATCAGAATCTTACTCTGTTTCGACTGCTGAACTGTTATTTAATCCAGTTTTGCCCAAATTGTGCTCTGGGTTGGTGAAAGCGATGTAAGTGACAGCGTGGTACAACTTTTTGTGTTTGTGTGTGTGTTTGTCTTTTGTCTTTTGTGGTGGTTTCTTTGTTTTTATTTTTATTGCTGTTAATTCAAGGAAAAGGTTGCATAAAATCCAATTGGTTCTAGAAATACAAGTGGGCTTTCCAGTAAATAACATTTCAAATATCAAAGTATATGATAGATAAATAAGGAGAAGGTAATATATCTCCTATGTACACTACAATATTCTAAACATAAAATAATCTCCATAAAGTACAACTGGCAAGTGATTCACAACCTGATCCTGTCTTGCCTGACGGTTTCAACCCTTGCAAGTTCCTTATGGATTCAGTGAGATGGAACAGAATGTTCTTGGGGTAAAAGGGTTAATACCTGGCTTTATTCTCCAAGTGGTAGATCGAGCATTAGAATCATGTTTGCATCCAGCAGTCTCTGTGTCCATAATCCACCTCTGCCTCTGCCTCTGCCCAGAGCCCTGAAAAGAGTTCTTTATTTAGTGACTCAGGCAGTAATAATTTATTGCCTATGGGTGTGGAAGGAGTAGCCTAGCAGTAGGCCAGTTACATCATCAAGTAGTTTAGGGTCAGTTGAGGATCCTGGCTAGGGGAACTTCCATTGTCCCCAGAGACCCATACATGGTTTATCAAGACTCTTACTTGAAAAACTCAACTGCATCTTAACAATTAACTGTCATGTGTCCAGACTGGAGCATCCTTACTCAAGAAGGCAGGTAAGGAGAGTCATACCCAAGCCCATGGACATGCAGATTGAGGTTGAAAGCACAAATAAAAATCTAGAGATGATGAAAGGAGGAGGGACCCAGAGGAGGGGCAAAGCAAACACTAGGTAGATCTCTTTGACTTTCAAGAGCTTGTCAGGGCTGGTAATGGATGAATGGACTTCAGTGACCAGAGAGGGTGTGGAAACATGTGGCTGTGGGCACTCCCTGAACTCACTAGGCCCAGTAACAGGGAATTAGAAGGGCTCTGTGGCACTCAGGCAGTGACGTAGCAGGAGGTGGAGTGGAATCACCTGGAGAGCAACCGCAGGCTCTTCCCCAGTCAACCTGCCCACAACCCACACACACACTCATCAGATTTCAAGCTATAGGCTTCTCTCCTCTGGTTTGTCATGCTTCTCTCTCAGCTAGTCAGTCCCCTTTCCACTTCCATCAGCTTCCCACAGACCCCCTACAATATGGTGAATAATGATCTATCCTGTTAACACCGTTCACCTCATTCAGACTTCAAGCAGTTTAATGAAATATTTATTCCCTATTTGCAGATGGCAAAGTGTGTGGTGACTTGATCACCAAAATCATAATTTACAAAGTAATTGATGCCAGTTATATCATTAACTGTGTTGTAAAATTAAAAAACAAACACATAAAAATTAAAAATTGAACATAATCCTGCCACTCTTATATAGTTACTGCAGTCATTTGGTGTGGAAATATATGTGTATATACTAAATTGGGATTGTATCTTTTTTCTTCTCTGCTCCCCCCAACCAAAGAATAACATACTGTATGTATTTTTTCTCATTTCAGTTATTGGAGTTCTTTATTGTCATTTTGGACTGTACTCATATTTTTCACCTCCCCACCCACAGCCCCTGAATTCTCAAGGTAAGATTAACACCAACCACTAGATTCTAACCTTAACCACTTCAGCAGTCTCCAGTGTTATCATATGTGGCCTAAAATGTGTCTGTGAACATATTCTAAGATAACAAATACTTCTACACATTTAATTTCCTCTGTGTGTGTTCAGAGATCTTCAGGGTTTGCAGTAAAAGGGAAAGGAAAATACTGGAAAATGATGTAGGTTATCAACACATAAAACAACTTTGGAGAAAAGCAAAGAGGACTTCAGAAAGGAATTCACATTACTGGCAAAAGTATGCCTTATACATTCCAATCAAAGGCCAACTCTGATGGTCTCCACGGACCTATGCTGTCTGGTTTATCCATATCTCAGCTAGCTCTTCCCCTTGATTTGAATAAACCTAATGGGAGACTTATCAGTCCCCGTCTACTTCTCAGCACTGTCATGAACAGTTGGCTCTGGCACACAAAATGACACTTGGAAAGAAAGTGATTTTAAAATTCTGTTGACATTCCGACTTCTCTGTTACCACGGTCATCAGAGTCTAATTTACTCTTCAGGGGCCCTAATCATTCCAGAGCTTGAGCTGGACAGAAAGAAAATAATTTGTTCACTTAACAGAAAGAAAGTCTATACTCCCCAAACAAACTCCGTCAGAGAGCGAACTTAGAATTAGCAGGCTCTGCTGACGGACCCTTTTCCCTCCTTTTCATCAGTCTGGTGACAGTGGACTCTGGACAGAGATAAATGTGGGGTCAAGCTACCCGTCATTTTTCCAGAGGATTGTTTCACCCACAGATAAGGCACAAAGAAGGAAGCAGTAGTCAAGACCAGCCTGTAAGAAAACAAAAAAGGGGTAACTAACAAAAGCTCATTCTCCCCACCGCTGCCCTGGCTTCCCCTCGGCTCGGTGAGCACGCCCACCAGCACGCAGAGTTTGTTATTTTTTTCAGTGAGAGGAATAAAACACAAAGCTAATATGTGGCTAAGATAATTATGCCTCACATAATAGATGCTTATGTTCCTTTCCCTAACTTTGCAGCTAATGTCAAAAAACTAAAAGAAAATGAAACTTTCTATGCTCGGTGTTTCATAATGCAGAAAGTCCCCAACCATACCAAATGATGGATGTTAAAAATATGTTGGTTGATTGAGTTTTAATAAAGAGAATAGTGATAGGCCTAACAGGCTTTTACTGTGAACTCTCTCCATCTTGGGGAAAAAAGAAAACTTTCTAAACACTATTATTATTCTTACGATATATTAAGAAAAACAGATGGGCAACCCTATAGCAGGTAAAAAGCAAGTGCAAAGAAACACATGAGTTTGTTACTCACCTTTCTCGTTGTTGATAACAATGGATTTGTATAACTTCTTCCTTTCTGAGTCACTGTCCAGTGTATTCTTCAATGGAAGGTAATTTTAAATTCTTTGAATTTTCTCAGGAAAAAGCTAACCCTTAATATATGAAGGATTTTGAAAAGTCCTTATTCCTACTTCAGCTATTTGAAATATACAGTTGAAGTAAAAATAAGTCTTGGAATGACTTCTTAGAGACTTACCACTCCTTAAGGACATCAAATGAAACCCAACATTTAGGGTTATCACTGACAAAACTTCTTTTAAGTAAACAGGTCAATTTATATATTTTCTTTAAGCTGTACTTGTGAAAACAGACTGCACAAATGGCTTATACATCATGGAATAAAACAGGAAGATGAGAATTAACAGATGCAAAAGCTGATAATGACTTCTGTTGATGTGTATATTATAAACATCACTTGTAAACTAGTTCATTGTCATAAGGTACAAATATTGAAAAATGCAATTTATACTATTTCTAAAAAATTTTCTACCTAGATTTTATGTTTGTCTCTTATTTAGAGGTTCATATAAAATACAGTAAATGAGTTCCCTTATAATCGGTGAAGCACTATGTAAATGGTAGCAGAGCAACTTCAGAACCAGTTCTAATGGTAACATTAGGGCAAAGCAACAGGCACCTACATCTCTTTGTTCCAGGCAGGGGTGGTTCTCATCACACAGCAGGAGGCCTCTTCACTACCTGTCTTGTCTCCCTCAACAACCTTTCTACAACCTTTCTACTGAATGCCTTGAAACTTTTCCCCATGGTTAACACAATCTCTCATACCTTCAATCAACCGGCATGCTCTTATTTCCTTCTTTTCCTGTAGCTGAGCCTTGACTCACTCCTGGAGAAGCACTGCATCTCTCCCCAGCGAAGGCTGCCCATGCCACATGCAGCCTATCAATGGGGTGTCCAGTGCCCCTCACAACCCAATCCTCAGCAGGTCATTACTCCTCAACACCCTTGTAAACCCTTCTCTTTTAAGTCATGCTCTTCATGCAAAGGATGAGCTTCCCTCTCTTTTCACTGCCCTCTATTGATCTTCAGGTTGCTTCTAATGTTTATTGAATGCTTATGAGCCAGGCTCACCGTCCCCAGCTCTTTCCATCATGTTGGGTCATGCAACGTTCAGTCCCTGGTTTCTCATATCCTTGGCTTTCTCGTCCTTAGTAACCCTTACTTCAACTCCATTTCCATACTTTGGAATGCATTCTTTCCTGGGACTGCACACAGTGGAAATCATTCAAAAGTCACACTTTCTGACCACTCCAGCTCTTTCATTTAGCCACATCAACTCACTGTACCTGTTCTTGGGCTTCAAGACCTTCTGCACTTTACTGCCTCCTTGTCTATTACTTCTGCCTTCATTTCCTAATCTGGGAATGATAGATTTCATAATCTATCATTTCAATCATTTCAAAGTCAGTGTTCTCCAATCCCATACTTCATTATTTACTGTAGCATTTGCTAGCAAAACCCCAGCCTAGAATGAACCTGTCAACCTTCTTCATAACTTATTGGCAGAGATACCACAATTGTTTAGGATATTCCTTTTCAAATCATATGTTCTCTTATTGTTCCCTCAATTCTGCCCTGAGAAAATGTTAGACTTCTCAGCTAAGTTCTCTTAGGTGTTCTATTGTGACTGTTCTCAATTTTTAAAATTATTCTTACACCTCTGAAATTACCAATTTGCCACTTAACTAATAGATACTCCATAAATTGTTTTATAACTAATGTATTTAATTAAATCTGCCCAGTTCTATTGACATCTACTTGACTTACAGCCCTGTATCAGTTTTAAATTGTACAGCATAAGGTTTGACTTACATATATTTGTGAGATGATTACCACAATAAAATCCAGATAAGCATTTTAAAAATAAATGAATAAAAAAGAATAAATACAGGTTTACTTGGCTTTTAGTCAAAGTAGCCTTTGAGTAGTGAGAAGTATAACATACGTGCTCTCTGTAATTGTGAAGATATCTGCTCTCCCAAACCAATCTATACATTTAAAGCATTCCCAATAGAAATCCTGGTAATTGTGTATGTATGTGTGTATGTGTGTGCAAGTTGATAAATAGATTATATTTTGTGCTGAGTTAACTGTATATTCACTTGGAGAAAAATTTATCTGGACTTACTACTTCACATTACACATATCACATACACCACACACAAAAAATTAATTCCAGATGGATTAAAGATATAAATGCAGAAATTAATAATTGGTCTTTTAGAGGAAAACACCTTTATGCTTCTACAATAGGAAAAGACTTGTTAAATATGAAAACACTAAGACACCATTAAGAGAGTGACAGGCAAACCAGAGTGAGACAGGTCTTCACAATGCATGTCTTCCACAAAGGACTCATATCTAAGATGTAAAAAGAATGACTCCAAATAAGGAGAAAAAAGACAGCCATTTAAAAAATGATCACAATTTGAATAGAAATTCCACAGAAAAGAATATCCAAATGGCCAAGAAACATATGAAAAGAAGCTGAACTTCATTAGTAACTAGTGAAATTCCAATTAAACCTACAATGAGATACCAGTCCACACCCACCAGAATGGATAAAATTAAAAAGACAAAGATGCACCCAAGTTTAAGCAAGAATACTGGAATTCATATATTGCTAGTGGGTGGTACTGGAACTGGAGAAACTGGAACTTATATATCGCTAGTGGGGAGGTAAATTGGTAAGACCACTTTGGGAAACTGTCTGGCAACATCTGCTAAAGCCAAACACATGCATAATCTATGACACAGTATTTCCACTCCACATATGCCCACCAAAAGCCATGAGCTAGAATGTTCACAGATGCAATGTTTGTAATAGTCCAAAATGGGAAATACTCAAATAACATTGCATATTCCCACAATAGAATGCTATAAACAGGGGCTGATAGACTTTTTCTGTAAAGAGTTAAATGGTAAATATCTTAGATTTACAGACCATACTGTCTCTGTTGCAACTGCTGACTTCTGCCATTGTAGCATGAAAGCAGCCATAGACAATATGCAGATGAATGGAAAATTCTGTGTTCCAATAAAACTTTATTTATAAAATAAACAACAAGCCACAGTTTGCAAACCCTTTACACATCAATGCATAAAGAAAATTATGTATGTATGTACAGTGAGATACTATACAGCAATGATAAAAAGTGACCTACAACTTTTTGGAGCAAAGTGGATGAATCTCACAAATCATAGAGTAAAAGAACCCCTATTTAGGAGTACATATTTTTTTATTCTGTTAATATACAGTGCAAAGATAGATAAAACTAACTTATGGTGCTAGAAGTCAGAAACTTCTAGAAAGAAAAGAAGTCTGTTTCTTGAGCTGGGTGCTGTTACACAGGTGTGTTCAATTTGGAAAACTTCAGCGAGCTGTATGGTTATGAGACGTGCACTTTTATGTGTGTATGTTATACTTCAATAAAAAATCTTCTGTGCATACTGTGGGAAAATTTTTTTTTATGTGGTAACTGTTTGACTCAAGCTCATTCACATAGCTCCAGATGGAAGCACAGCCTGCTGGAAAGATCTATTCTCATAAGGCAGTGGTCTGATGGAGGCTTTTTTTGCATATGCAAGATTTTTATGGGTAGAATCTATCTTATACCTTTAAAATCAGTGACTTGAAAATATAACACAGTATCCAAATGGTTACACAGTATCCATTCTTTTCTGAGACTGCTCTTTAATGGGTATCTTGGGACAACTTTAGGAATGCAAACAAACCCATCTGAAAGAAACACATTGGCCTCATGGTTCTTCTCATAGGACTCTTAGGAGGAATTGGTCATTTTAATTTTCTGGCATTAGTTGAATACTTCTGGCATAACCTGGGACTGATCATATGATGAGAGCATTTAGGGAGGAAAATAATCACACAAAAGAATGACAGTAATAATTTACCAGCAGTATGGTAAATGACTTTGTAGGGTCCTTAATGACATTTTTGGAAGTTTGTTTCTTTTATCTGTAAATTATTTTCAATCTCATTGTCACTATTGTAGCCTCATTATTGTATGCCTAAATTACTGCATCTTTTTTTTTATATTGATCACTTCAGTTCTGCTTTTTCCTTCTTTTAAGTTCTATCTCACAACATTGACAAAATGAATGTGTCCAAAGACCAAATGTGGCAATGTCATTATTCCCATCAAATACTCTCAAATTTCCTCATTTTCTGCCAAAATGAGGACCTAACACTAAATTGCCCTTCAGTGGCCACTGATCTGTCCCTAACACACTTCTCTTAATAACACTTATTTTCCACTTTGATCCACAAAACACGTGATCACTAAACAAGCTGACTTCCAGCCTATTCATGTTCACCAATCTGAATGTAATGAATTTATCATCCCTTGCTGAAACCCAGTTCCTCTTTGGGCCCAGCTCTGATGCCACCTCTTTCATGCAGCCTTATTAAATCATAGCAGGGGACTTACACGTTCTCTCCTTTCAGCAAATGCTACATGGGCTAACTATGCACGTAGTCATTTAGATATATCTTAAATCTCCAATTAAATTGTTAGGCTCTTATTAACAAAATCCTATTTATTTTTGCAACCTAGCACACAGCTTTATACAGAGTTGGCACTCAGCAAATACTCACTGAATGGATAAAAAATTAGTGAATTAAAGGATATGTCAAGTGCTCAAGTCCACATTTAAAAGTTTAGTTCCACATTTCATGCCCAATAGGCACAGGTAATTACTATCTACTGCATTGGACAGCACAGCTATAGAACATTTATGTCATTGCAGAAGGTCCTATAGGACAGAGCCACTTTAAAGTTACTATGAAATTTAAGAAAAGAAAACTTTTAGAATGAAATGAATGTAAAGGTATTTTTTCTTCAACTACATTTTAAACCCAAATAAAGTTTCAATCTTATTTAAAAAAATAAATATTATATTGTCAGTGGAATGAACTGAAACCTTAGTTTTGCAGTAGTACATCAGAGAACCCTCAAACTAAATGATAATATTACTAGTTATAATGATTTCTTAGAGGACGACAAAGATTGCTACATCCTTTAATGTTTTGACTTAGTTTTCTCTGAAGGTGTTGCCTTTAAAATAGAAAGTGTCTTTCAATGCACTGTATTTCAGCTTTCTTTTAAACCAGTTAGCTTAAGTTTAGTGATTTCCATGAGCTGTATAGTTTGGAAATTTAAACACATAATCTCAATGTGTATTATAATGGAAAGCGCATCTCAAGAGCCCAGAAGAGGGTTGACAAGCTGCCTGATAGGATGGGGTTGTGCTGAGCAAAGAGGTAAGGAGGAGATATGAGTTGGGTGTGAAGGGATGAAGAGGAATTTGCCGGGAGCATAGAGCTTGGAAGAACAGTCCAGGCTGAGGGAAAATGCAAAATGATCCCCATGAAGAGAAAAATGTAGAAGAAAATGTTTCACCTGGCCTTTCCTGATCCAGCCTGTGTGGGTCTCTAGCCTCCTCTCCCTCTTTTGCTCCAGCTCCAGTGCCCGCTTGCAGCTCTGTGCCCTCAGCTGTACTATTTACACCGATGTGCCTCCATCCACTCCTTTCCCTGTGTCCTGAATGGCCATTTGTTTCCTGCTACCTCCTTACTCTCTTCATTTACCCAACTCCTTCTCCTCTGAGCAACCCATCAAGTATGTCCTCTTCTAAAAAGTCTCCCGTCTACCCTGAGGGGCTGCATAACTCTGAGGGATGACACTGTCATCGTGTTTCTCACATTGTGTATAACCCTCTAGTTAGACATTCTGTTTTCTCTTTCCATGTTACAGGAGCCTGAAGTAGTGTGTAGATTGAAACTTCTCTTCAATGATTTGATATTGATTGCATTTTTTTCAAATAAATGCCCATAAAAACACAGCTATGGGATGAGCTTTTAGGTTATTGTAAGATAAGACTCTGAAGAATGTCACATTTATTGATAATTAAGGAAACAAATTCAGTGAAATTAATTAACACTTTTTCATCTATCACATCATTTTTAAACATTTGAAGACAATAATATAAAGGGTAGTGGCCACTGCCACCCTGTTAATAGAAGGATGCATTGTCACAACTTTTAGGGAAGCAATTTGGTAATAGGATTTAAGGATCTTACATTTTTATTTAGAAAGTCTGATTCTTGGAATGAACTAAAAGGAAAATATTACTAAATATGGAAAGAGTTTTATGTAAAGAGTGCCCATTACAGTTATTTATACTTGTGAAAAACTAGAAACAACATAAATATCCCCCAAAAGAAAAATGATTAAATAAAAAGCACAGTATGGTTATATTCTCAACAGAATTTGAGGGTCCTATTAATAATTACTTTGATATATATTGCAGCATAACTGTCTGAGCTTGGACTCCTATAACAAGATAGCTAAGACTGGATGGTTTAAAACACAAATATGTTTATTTCTCCCAGTTCTGGAGACTGGGAGAGCATGATGAAGGTACTGGCAGATCCGATTCCAGGTGAGAGCCTCCTTCCTGCTTTGCAGAGGGACTCCTTGCTGTGCCCTCACATGGCAAGGGTGGAGGGTCGTAGGGGGTTCTGGTGGCTCTACCTCTCCTCATAAGGACACCAATTCCATTTCGGGGACCTCAACCTCATGACCTCATCTATACCTAATTACCTCCCAAATGCCTCCCCTCTGAAGGTTACCGCACAGGGAAATGAGGGCTTCAGCCTATGAATTTGGAGGGCACGTGACATTTAGTCCTTAACAACAAGGGAAAATGTGTTAGGCTGAACAAATAACAACAGGAAATAAATATGTAAAAGGTGGACTGTACTGTCTTACTATCCACACCTCCCTCTTCCCAACTCTTTAGGTGCTCAAGAATCTGCTGTTCCCAGAGCAAGAATCTGAGACCTCAGGCTTCAGCTCTCCATGATTTAGAAAGTGGAGGAGAGGTCCCTGGAGTTTCTCTGGACCAGAGTAAAGGTAGAGCTCACAAATCGTTATGGAGGAGATGCGAGGTGATAGGGAGAGGCTTCTCTGTGAGATGGAGCAACCAAAATTAAGCAAAAGTCTCCAAAGGTAACACATACATAGTCTACTGCTTTGAACACTGGCCCAGTTCCCATTCGGAGCTGTCCCATCCTCTGTCAGCAGATGTGGAAGTTGCTGAGTGCTGAACTTCTGAACCACTCTACACATTGGCTTGACTGTCATTCAGAAAAGGGGTCAGAAATTTCCTCTAAGATTGACAGCTCGGCTGACCCTAAGTTTGCAGGGTGAAAGCTGAGAAGTAAATGAACGTGTGGATGTCACTTTACGTATACCTCATTTCATTTAGGACATGTCCAGAAAGTTTAACATTAAAATTGCAATTAAAGTTCTTTACATTGCTTTAGGGAATAAAAAAGCCCAAAGATGAGTCCTGCAGGCAAACATATCTGTGAACAGAAGCAAATGTGTGGTTACAGAAGAGTGTCAAGACTGTCATTGGAGTCTTATGATACACATCATGTCTCAGGTCAAGGTGTTGCTATGTGTGTAAGGGAGATTTAAGGAGGGTCTATACTTCAAGTTTTTTTTGTATGGCTATGCTGTGACATTTACACTTAACTCTGTCTACCTGGATTTTGTACAGAGACTCTTAAAATATTGCTGCTTGGCATGGGTTCCTTAAAGTCCACAATCATCTACCACAATGTTCTTACTTGCTGAACACATTTGACATGAAGAAAAGTTTGACATTTGGATGGGATTAAATTCTTCCCTTTCAGTGAACAGTCTAGACATTCTGTCATTACACACCAGGTGGTATATAATGGGCACATTTCTGTCTGGGTCACATTTGACAGAGTTGCCATAACCTTTTCTGAGGGAGCTCTTTGACTCTGGACTCCAAACTGGTACCACTGCTAAACTGGACCATTTGCAGAAAGATGGGTCCCAATTATCAAAAGCAATAGCCCATATGCTGTAGGATAATTTTATTTTCTTGTTGCTAATTTTGCTCAATAACCCATAGAGTTATGGGACCAACCTTCTGAAACTTACTAGGAAGAAGATGAATTTTGCTTCTTTTTGGAAAATGGAGGAGCTAGAGTGGAGACATTTTAGGAGGCTGTTGTAGTAACCCAGATGAGAGGTGATGGTTACTGGAACTTATGGGATTACACTGGGGACTGAAAGAAAAAAGCTTATTCAAGGTACACTTTGGTGATAGACTTGATGGGATTTGCTGAAAGATTAGATGTGGGGGTAATGATTACAGAAGCATCAGTGATATTTCCAGGTTCTGGCTTAAGGGCTTGGGTGCGTAACAGCTTCACTTTTGGTTATGGGAAAGACTTATGGGCAAGACAAACTTGAGGAACAATTTAAAACTCCATTTGGACACATCAATTTTGAAACACTGTGAGAGAGTCAAGGACAGATGTAAGATAGGGAACTGGATATGCCTGTTCAGAACTCAGATAACAGGTAACGTTAGAGACATAAATTTGGAGATCATGAGCGTTACAATGACATTTAAATCCATGATTATTATTGACATCTGGGGGATAGTAGAAGAGGGTATGGGACTGATCCCTGAGGCTTGGCAGTACTTGGACTTCAGGCAAAAACTATTGAGAAATAGGTGCTGGGTGGCCGGAGCACAAGTGGGAACATGTTACTAAATTGCTGACATTCTCATCCTCTGTGGTCTTCCCTCTCTTCCTGTCTCCGTCTTGGGAGAGTGTATTCTCTCCTGGGCACCTGGGCTTGTGTCTTTCAAAAACCAAATGGAGAATGGGAAGCTTTCCAGGAAGGCAAGTAGTTCAGTTTTAGTATGTGACCCACTCCTTTTCAGAGTTTGTGTCTCTGGTGAGGTGAGATATAGGCGCTCATTGACACATCACTCCCAAAAGGGCCACTGACCTAATAATTGTGAAAACTGTTACCTGGTAGAAAGTACTTAATGAGTGCCAGGCCCTAGTTGAAGTGCTTCAAATATACTACCTGAATTAATGCTCACAAGTTGTGAAGTTGGTACTACTATTTCCATTCACAGACAGAGAAACTGAGTCAGGCCCACAGTGTAAGAGGAGTTCCTAAGTGGACCCCTGATGAATATTAGTGTGTGCAGGTGTTCCATTAGTCTGAGGAGTTATTTATTTTGGCTTAAAAGAAAAAAGGAGTTTGTACATTCAGTAAGTATTTGTTTATCATATTCTATATCTAGGGGACAGATTTCAGGGACAGAAAAATGCTCTCATTTATATAGACTGGTTTAATGGATTTTCTTCCTTCCACCTGAGTGAGAGCAGCTGCACGGAAGGAAAGCAGTTCTGGGTGGGAGGAGAGGGGCTGGTCGGTGGGAGCAGGCCGGGGCAGCGTGTCATGGCAGGGCTTTTGGGTCCTGCATGTGGAATCAATAATTATTGGTCATGTTCAGTAGTTCTAGTTAGAAATGTTTGAGTCAGATTTTTGACTCCTGCAATTACTGAAAAGATACACATATATACCAGCTTACCAACTGGTTCTAATTAATATATCTGCATAATGGCATGCCCATAATAAATCTTCAACACAAATCAGAGGAAAGAGGACAAAAAACATTTATCCAATAACTTCAATCAAAATTTGTTGGGCTTCTTCTCCTAGAGGGTTAAAACAGTCCCAGAAATAAAGTAATTATGTTTAGAAAATGAAGCAATTGCTTTCAACCATTAACCAATCATTTAGTGACTGTTTTAGTGTGTTACATTTGTACTTTACCCTGGAAAGTAGTTTTGGTCATGAAGAGACCCCATCCACTACTATACTCATTAGTGTAATGGAGATGGATTCCCACGGAATTGCAATGCAAAGTGGAAGTTAATTTGGAAACCTATGTTGCATCATTAAGTAAAAAGAATTTACTTACTCATAGTTAGGGAATATTCTATTAACATGTAATATAACATATAATATTATATGTTCAAGTAGGTGGCAGAGTGAAACTTCATAGACAGAGAATTCATCTGATCTAAAATATATATTATTTATAAACTCTTATGAGTAACAGATCTTGCCTTTTGATGTAAACAGTCAGATGTTACCCTTATGGAGTTACCGAAAATTATTAAAACATGTTTATGGTTCATTTCATCAAATAAATACATTCTGATTTTAAAAGGACATGAGCTGAGACAAGAAAAAGGGCAAGACATGAAGCTAGACAAATGTTTTAAGAAGTGACATACATTCCAAATGTTTCAAATTTTCAAATATATCAGAAATTCCTGACAAATACCTAAGGAATGAGCATAGAAACAATGTGTCACCAATAGTGCAGAACTGTTGGACAAACGACAGTTTTATTTAATCCAGACTTACAGAAACAAATGCGATTTAACTATTTTGTGAAGATGATGGGAAAATCACCAATGATGATAATGGTTATTGCTTTCTAAGTAGTAGAAATAAATATCACTAAGAAAGCCTTTCCTTTTCAGAAAAGAAAGATAAGTGAGATAAGACAGTATGAAGGCAAAGTCATTGCTCTCATGGACCTTATGGTCTAGTGAAGAGGTTGATAAACAAATGAGTTTATATTTTTACAGTGCCTTTTGGTGACAACTGACAAAATGTGGACCAAGGCAGCATCAACGATAGAGTGAAAACAGAGTGGGGTCTTCCCATCAGATGACCAGGGAAGTGTTCTTTCGAGGAGGTGCCCATAAGACAGGAAACCTGAGTTAAGGTAATAATGTAGGTGAATATCTGGATGAAACATTTTCCAGGCTCAGGGACTGAAAGTTCAAAAATCCTAATTTAAGAATAAACTTGGTGTCTTCAAGTGCAGCTGGAGTCAAGTATGTAAAGAGGAGAATGACAGGAGACTTTATCAGAGAGGTGAACTGTGGCAAACCTTGTTGAGCCTTTAGGCCACGGAAAGGACTTTGGATTTCCTTTGAAGTATGATAGGAAGCCATTGAGGAGCAGGAAAGAGATGAGATATAAGTTATAAAACAAATACTTCCTCATAAGAATGATGCTGCAGGATGAGAAGTAGGGAAGTCGTTTTGAAGGCTAGTGCAACAATCTAGGGAAAAGATGATGGCTTGGTCTATGGTATAAGCAGTAGAGGTGATGAAAAGTGGCAGATTTAGTTTATGTTTTGATGGTAGACCCAACAGGAGTTTTCTTTTTGGATTGGATGTGAGAGGAGAGAGAGAGAAAGGAGTCAATAATAATTGAAGGCATTTAGTTTGAGCAACTGGGATGCCATTTAAAAGATGGGAAATGCTTGGGCAGGAAGAGTTTGGGGGGTTAATGAGGCTCAGGTTTGGTGTGCCATATTTGAAATTTCTGTTAGTAATCTAATGAAATGTAGAGTAGATGGCTGAATATATGAACCTGTAGCTAACAGAAGAGGTTTGGCCAGAGGCATAAATTTTAGTTAATAATATATCAATAGTATATTAAAGCTATGAAATTGGATGAAGTCTCATAAGGTATGAGGTTTGGGGACTCAAAAATTTTGAGACCTGGAAGAGGAAGAGCCACCACTGGGCACTGAAAAGAAATGTCCTGTGAGGACAAAGATACATCAAGAGAGTGTGGTGGCCAAGTGACAAGAATGTTGAGAGTGATCAACTATGGCAAATACTTGAGAAGTCAAGTAGATGACGACTGAAGATCCAAGGTGGAGGTCTTTTTTAATCTTGTAAAGAATTATCTTAATGGATAATAAATATCAAAGAAATGGAGTCTGTGAGGATACACAGCTATTCTGAGTATTTTTCTTGAAAGGGGACTAAGAAATGAGGTGGTTGTTGGAGGGAAATGCAGAATCAAGAAAAGGACCTTTCTTTATCCCTTCCTTCCTTCCTTCCTTCCTTCCTTCCTTCCTTCCTTCCTTCCTTCCTTCCTTCCTTCCTTCCTTCCTTCCTTCCTTCCTTCCTTCCTTCCTTCCTTCCTTCCTTCCTTCCTTCCTTCCTTTTTTTCCTTCCTTCCTTCTAACACTTGGGTAACTTAAAGCATGTGTGTTTGCTGATAGAATTATGCAGTTAAGAGGAAAATTTTGATGATGTAAGAGCAGATGGATATAATTGCAAGAACAAAGTCCTTGCATAGGTGAAAGAGTGAGGTCCAGTGCACAGATGGAGTTGGGGGGAGACTAGCCTTAGACTGGGGCAGGGACGGTGCATTCCTTGGACCTGGAGGGAAGGCACCAATGAAGTGGTGTTGATTGAGGTGAAGGAGGGGACATGTGGCTATTTTTCAGGATTACCTTTATTTTCTCACTGACGTGCATTAGTTGATTGTAATTGAGAGTGAGAAGTTGAAGCAATGATGGATGTTTGGAGAGTAAGGAGAAGTATACTAATTTCCTAAGGCTGCTGTAACCAAGTGCTATGAACTAGCTGGATTAATACAACAGAAACATATTGTCTCACAGTTCTGGAGGCTAGAAGTCTGAATCAAGGTGTCACAGGACTGTGCTCCCTCTGAAACCTATAGAAGAACCTTCCCTGACTCTTTCTTAGCTTCTGGTGGTTTTCTGGCAATGTTTGGTATTTCTTGGCTCATAAATTCTTCATTTCCATCATCTTTCATCACATGGTATCTGTATCTGTCTGTGTCTGTCTGTCTCTCTCACTTATTACAAGGAAACCAGTGAATTAGGAGCCCACCCTACTCTAGTATGATCTCATCTTAATTAATTACATCTGTTTCTGAATAAGGTCACATTCTGAGGCACTGGGAGTTGACTTCAACATATCTTTTTGCAGGGACACAAGTCAACCTATAGGAGGAAAATGCAAAATAGTTGGCTTGGAGAGGAGTGTGAATCACAAGGTAGAATTGCCTGGTAGCTGTGAGGGTCCACATAAAGTTTGCATTCACAAATTTTAAGAAATCTCTGTCAACTTGGTTACCTCAGACTATGATACAAGAGATACAGGTGTTTTTTTTGTTTTTTGTTAGATTTTGGGTTTTTTTGTTGATTTTTGGTTTCAGCTTTGTTTTTATTTAAACTAATTTTAATAACTTCACTTTCCTACCAGAGAACAAAAATATTACCCCTCCAAGTAGAAGTACAGCCTAGCTAAAAAGAATATACTTTTTTCTACTGAAACTGCTTTTTGCTAATAGTGCAAAAGAATAAAACATGAAGGAAGTATTTATTTTGAAATTTCATATTCTTACAAAGATAAATTTTATTGCATCATGCAAATACATATTTTCTGCTATTAAATCAGCTGCAGAGTAAATCATGTTACAACCAGATAGATGGTTTCTTTCTCAGAACTGTTCCAGCCTATAAACAAAGAAATCCCCATGGAAACCTCTGTAAAATAGCTTTCCTTTATGATGAGATATTTAAAGGCAACACCTGTAAAAACATCCTTCTTGGAGTTGTTTTTGAGGGCATAGGGAAAGAGTAGTTCTGTGCTATTTTTCTTGAGAAGCAGTCTGTACATTCTTAATATCGGAGAGCTGTGAATGACGAAAGAGCTGTAAGAGAGAAGGGAGCTGATGCCGACAGCCTCGTCCCTCCAAGGGAAGAGAGTTTATCCTTCACTGCAAGTTACACAGCAGTGCAGGCAGGATTTGAACCCCATTCTATGGACTCCCCACTTCTGTGGCCTTCCTGCTTCACCACACTGCCCATCCTTATCTGGGACACCTGTTCCTCTTTCTGGGCCTTCAGGCTTTATACTAATCAATGTATATATATGTCACCTCTACCAACTAGAATCTAATTGAGGGCAAGGCCTTCATTTTGTTTGCTTACTTTGTATGCTCATGAGCTCATGATACCATGTATGTAAGGGTGAGGCCGACCTAGGAAGTGACAGACACGGCCACCCCTTCCCCAGGTGATGTACATGTGGCCTAAGGAACATCATCTATTCACCTATTCTTTCGATCCACAGATATTTATTGAATGCCTACTGTGTGTCAGGTAGTGTGCTGAATGCTTCACACAATGATTTCTTAATGACTGCCGATACCACTCTTCCCATGAAAAGAATTTAGACAATGCCAACAATTGAAATTCAGATATATACAAACGTGGGAGGTGAGACGGTTAATTTTGTTTCAGTTTGGCTGGGCCACGGGATACCCAGATATCTGGTTAAACATTATTTCCTGAGTGTGTGTCTGTGAGGGTGTTTCTGACAGAGACTAGCATTTGAGTAAAACATACAGGCCTCCCCACTGTGGGTGCATACCATCCAATCCACTGAGAGCCTGAATAGAATGAAAAGGAAGAGGAAAGGGGAATTCTGTCTTTCCCTCCCTGACTGCTAGAGCTGGAATATTAGTCTCCTGCCCTGTATGGAATTCACATTACTGGTGCTTCTGACTCAGACTGGCCTTCGGTCTCAGACTAGCATCACACCACTTGACTTTCCTGGGCTTTCAGCTTCCACACAGCAGATCATGGGACTTCTTAGCCTCTATAACTGTAGGAGCCAATTCTTCATAATACATCTCTTGGGATATATAAATATATATCTTCTATTAGTTCTGTTTCTCCTTTGTAGAACCCTAAATAGTACAGGAGGGTAGGAGTAAAAAACAAATTAGGGGAGCTTACAGGGCTTTGAGGAGGGAAGCTAAGCAGATGGAGAGAGTATGGCCTGGTGAGCTGACTTGGCCATGAGCTGTGGTGGGGACAAGCGGCTCCTGGTACAGTCTGTGGCTGGCATGTAAACCTGTCTTGACCTAACTGCTCTATATTCATGCACACCTACATAGGTGTGCATCTTTATTTTTTCCCCCTGGGCTCTGTCTGTGATTTGAGGTAGTCAGCCAGGTTCCTAGACATAGTTAAGGGAACAGGATAAGGGGCAAGGTGTAGGCAATTCTGTTTCCCTCAGACACCCTTGCTTAGTCTGGGTGGCAGTGGTTTGAGATGTCTTTGTCTGCTCCCACCTAATCCTAGTCTGGTATGAGTGTGGGAGAGTGGAAGATGTTTGAGAAAGTTCATTATGCTCTTGTAATGGTATGGAGCCCTGAGAAATCATCATCCGCATGAGACAAAACCAAAAACAATGTTCAGGTTTGGCTTCATGGCATCTGGATATGGTGGCAAAATAAGAAGTAAGCAACAAAGCAGTAGCAATTCTGTGAGCGCAGAAACCAAGACAGGAGATGTAGGTGTGAATCTTAAAGAAGAGTTTAGGGCAAGCAGCACAGTGCTTGGTCCCTCTAGAGCAGCCTAACAGAAAAGAGGGAGTCATTATTCTCCTTTCCACCTCCCAGCAGAGAGTGAGTGGTCCTTAGGACCAGGGTCACGTGTGGGCATCAAGTCTGGGCAGAAACCCAGGTGAGTGATGGGGAGTGTCCAGAACACTAAACCATGGACCACAGGTGAGGACAATGGTGATGGCAGCTAGGGCTGAACCCGTGGGGCTACAAGACAAATGCAGAGAAGCAAGGGTGAGGCGGGGGAGCCTGGAGGTGATACAGGGTGATCATCTGGAACACATCTTAACCTAGAGGGCCTGGACTCAGTGGAGTATACTTAACATACAGTGCACTTCCGAGGCCAGGCCCTGTTCTAAGCATTTTAGAAATGCTCACTCGTTGAGCCCTCACAGCGCCTCTGCCACTAGGTGCTGGTGCTCCCTTCATCCACAGATGAGGAGACTGAGGCACAGAAAGGCTGAGTGAGCCACATGAGCCCCAAAGTGAGTAGGTAGCAAGGTCAGATTCAAAGCCAGGCATCTGGCTCCGGAGCCTGTGCTCCTTGCCCATGTCTGAGAAATATGATTCTCTGGCTGCAGGTTCATGTAGTCATTCGATAAGTATCTGTTAAACTCTGTGCAAACCACTCTTCTCGGTGCAGGGAATAAAATAGTGAACACATAAATGAGATCCCTTTCTAAGTGAAAATGAGGAGAAAAATTGGGAGAAAACATGAACAATTAAGCAATGGAACATTAGAGCTCTGCTGATATGATAGCCACTGGCAACATGCAGCCAGTGTGACTGGAGAACTGATTTGTAAATCTACAGTAATTTAATTTAAACTAATTGATATTTAAAATTAAAAACATAATCAATTCAGTTATTGAGGGAAATTTCAAGTATCTTTGGAACAACTTGGGTATATGAAACTATTTTTTCAACAGTAAATTTTATGAAATCTAATACAGAGCAACCATTACTGATGAAAAGTTAGTGTTTACATTGAGAGGTGTTGTCAGTATAAAATACTCTCCAGATTTCAAAGACTTAGTTAGGAAATAAAGAATGTAAAATATCTCACTAACATTTTTAATATTAATTTTATGTTGAAATGATAATTGGATATATTATTAGGTTAAATAAAGTAGATTATTAAAATTAATTTCACTTTTTTTTTGAAGGAGACTACTAGAAACTTTAAAATTACCTATGTGGTTTGCATTATATTTTTCTTAGAAAGTGCTCTATTACAGTGGTAGATGTGAGAAAATAAAATGGGGTCATGGGTGATATAATGGAGTAGCTAATGTATTTTTTAATTTTATCTTATTGCAGTAAGAATCCTTATCATGAGATTCACCCTCTTGACAGGTGTTTTAGTACGCCATGTAGGATTGCCATCTAGTTGTGCAGCAGATCTCCAGGATTTATTCATCTTGCATAACTGAAAATTTCTATTCATTGAGTAGCAAAGAAGGACATTCCCTAAGTAGGAATTGAACCCAAGCCACAATAGTGAGAGTGCTGAATCCTAACCTCTAGACCATCAGGTTGCTACTTCTGACTGTGGTATTGAATTGTAATTGGAAGAATTCATTTGCGTGAAGGAAGAATGCACTAGGCAGAGGGAACCATAAATGCAGGAGTCTAAGGCAGTAATCAGAGTGCCACCTGCGAATGAAAGAATAAAGCTGTGTGATTGCCAAACAGCACAGGGGGCGGAAAGATGTCAGATGGGAAGGCCAGGGCCACATTGCTGGGCCCTTGCAGGCCAGAACAGCAATCTGAGAATACTTTTGTAAATGTGATGGGAAGGTCCTAGGAGGGTCTGTGAACAGGGGAGTGTCATGGTGTGCTTTACAGAGAAGGAGGCAGCAGCGCCAGGGCAGGCTGGGCAGAGGTGAGGGGCAGCTTGTTCTCCTGGAGATTGCCTTGCAGGACAAAGGATCCAGGGAATCAGGAACCGGGGCTGTCGTCCGCAGGTGGCCAGGAGAGCACTGCTCAGGCTACCACAGTCGTTCGTCCTCAGCTGTGGCCACGGGCTGGTGTGTTTCAGTAGGATGAGATCTGGCCTACACTAAACATTCAGGGAGTGTCTGTTGAATTAAAAAGATTGGTGGTAACATTGTTTTTTGTGGGAGAAATATATAATAAAGTAAACACATCAGAATTCTTGTTTTGTGAGGCTTGCTCAGAGCCTCCAGATCCTTGATGACATGGTTGTTCTGAAAAGGGGAAAAACAAGACCAGAAGGCAAACGCACCCGAGTGTGTCGGAAACGCCAGGCATACAGTGGGTCTTAGGACTCCCCTTGTGTTGTTCTAAAATAAGTAAGTACTTCTTGGGAACATCACGTCTCAGTAGGACTGGAGACTGCATAAGAGCTAAACAGAGTTACCAACTGATAGCGTTGAATTCCCACTTGAACCCCTGCATGTATTCTATACATGTTAAGATTTGCTCAGTAAATATGAGGAGTGCCTGCTTGGCATTACTTTTGTGCTGCAATGCCTTGAGTCCCCTGGCTGATCCTTTCTGATCTTAAGCATTTTGTCACATTCCCCCAGATCTGTGGGTCAGAAGTAAGGAGGGACCGACAGTTTTTTCCCAAAAGAACTGGCAATTTTTCATTTCAAAGTCATCCCAGTTCTCTGATCTCACTTTGGAACTTTTTAGCAGTGGTTTCCTGAACCATGGTGTGGAAATCCTGCTAATGGTCATGACTAAGAGGGTGACACCAGTAGCTCAATCCCCCTGGCCCTGGGCTTGCGGGGCATTTTCTTGAGAGTATGTCTGGTTATATAGCAGGAGATGAGGGCAAATCACCCTCTGTTGGTAGGAGGAGGCGATGCTGGCCGTGAGTGCTGACTGGGAATTGCAGGTTTTCAGTAACATCGGATTTAGAACATTTGCTCATCCTCGGTAGGAGGCAGTGTGGTGTGGAGGGAAAGAAGGCCGCCCTGGACGCCAGGAGTGTCAGTCTTCCCTGGCTTGTCCATTCGCTGCACTGTGCCCCTGGGCAAACCACTTGTTTTTCTGCACCTTGGGTGCTGGTGGGATTAACTAGTTTTCTATCTCCTTAAAATTACCTGATTCATTTTGCCTGCATTGTTTGGGTGTGTGAACCAAATACTTAGTTAACTGCACTTTGTAATTTATGTCATCACTTTCTTCTTTGGACTATCGTTCTGCCATACAATGTCTGTCTGAAGACAATTAGTTCGGGAAAATTTACATCTTATTTGAACAAATTTTCCCTATCCAACAGCAGAGATTAATCACTGAAATTTCATAATTGCTGCAAAGTGGATTTAACTTTATGTCTTCACAAGAGGTACCAAGCTAAATGTACTATAAACAGTCTCTGTATGTAATCAAAATGTTTACTTAGGGTCCAGAGGAATATATGGATATGCCAGAGTCTAATTACCAGTAAGATGGAAGGGGGTCACCCAATCAAACCATGATTTTATAAATGATCTAAGGCTGGTTAGATGTTACAATGAAAGGCAAAGGACAATGAACTTATCAGTGTTTTTAGTATGAATTTATTTTTTTCTGTTTCCAAGTCAAAGGCACATTTGAAAAATCAGCTATTTTTTAAGCTTGTTAAAGTTTCAGAATAGGGTAGGGAGACTACCCCAGGATTGTGTCAACTCTGATTTGGTTTTACACTCTTTCTAGGTTCCCATGAGGGGTTCTGAAAAATCTTATGTGTAAATGGAATGTTGTATGTTTCATAGCAAAGGCTTGTGAATTGCATTCCACCATGAATGGCTTTAGATACTTTCAACAGAAAAAAAAAGGATGTATAAAGTGAAAACCTACCTATTACCATTATGCACTTGAGGACAGAGTGCTGAAGTTTTTATGGCAAGTGCCAAAAGAACCATACCCAAATCCCACCACAAAATTAAATTTGAATTGAGAACCAATGAAAAAAACATCTGGCTCCAAGAAGTAAAATGTAGAATTAACTCTTTCTTAGACAGATCCCTATGATCTGTTGGGAAAAGATAAGGTGACCAGGCAAAGGAATGGAGATTTTCCATGTTAAAAAATCATCTTTCTTAAAATAATAAAAATCTTTGAAAAAATATTTATCATTCCTTCTTTCAACAAATATATATTGAGCATTTGTAATGTTCCAGGAACTGTTCTAGTTGGTGAGCCCAGTTCTAGGCATTGGATGTGCTGAGGAATACATAGCAGACAATATAAATGAGCCAGATAAATCTATGATATCATATTAAAGTATTGGGTGTCTATATTAGTGGCCTTTGACTGCCTGGCACTTCTTTTCTTAATAGCGGTAACTCAAGAATATATAAAATGTAATGTGCTTGCAAATAAGAGACCTATTTTCTAACTGGGCAAGCAGGGTGCACTTATATGAGAAGTGATGTAGATTAATCCACGACAACATAAATCTGCTACAATTCATAGTTCTCACATTTTGGTGGCATTCATAACTCATTTTGTAATGCAGCTGAGTAAGTGTGGGTAAAATTGCAATATTTCCAGAATCTTTCACCTGGTCTCAGTGCAGCTCCATATAAATAGGTGCTTCCAAGGGGTGGAGAGAAGTAAGCTATCTCCATATTAATAGGTGATTACCAGGGTAAACTAGGGCTTATCTGGAGTGGAAAGGTTGAGTGGTGCGCTCTTCTTCTGCAGCCAGGTCATGAGAGAGATATGGGATGACTGCTTGTAAGAAATAAATGGGTTTCTCCCTGTGACTGATTTTGGTTTCAAAGGCATTTTGCCCCAGGATTTCTCCCCAGAGGTACAGTAGGAAACTCTTCAGGAAATAAATGGTGAGCTATGCTTGAGGGAATAGGTAAAATTGGAAAGAACATTCTTGGACTGCTGTTTTATCTAGGCAGGGAAGAGATGGCATTGAGGGACAGCTTTTCAGTGGTTAGAAAGGAGACTGAAAACCTAGAATAAAGCCATTCTAGGGAAATTAACCAACAATCAAAACTCCTGCAGAGGAAAATAAAGCAGTGTCTTTTCTGTGTTTAAATGAGGAAGTGATAGTGTGAAAACTTCAAACGCATTTGCCAAGTTTGCAAACCTGATTGCCCAATGGGCCATTGGCTACTGCATGACCACTGTCCCCCACAGTGGTGGCCGAGGACTGTTGTCACATGGCAGATTCTGAAAAGGAGACAAAACGGTTTTTTTCTCACTTCTTCAATTGCAGGAACTGCGGGAACGACGAACAAGGAGTTGGCAAGAAGCAATTTATTAGTGCCGGCACTGGTTCAGCGGATTCATATCCAAAGGCTGAGCCCCAAGTGCAGAGGGGCCATGCCTTTTATACATTCACTACAAGGGTAAAGGAGAGTCAGCCCCCAGGAATGTTGCAGTGGGGCTGTTAGTGTACTATAGGTTCAGCGAGAATGCTGGTTATATTTTAACCTATCTCAGGGAAGGGCACCTGGATACTCTACTGTAAACATGACTATGATCAACAAGCTGTTCCATATCACAGCATCGGGGTTGAGGGAGGGTACATTGTTACATTGCCTCAAATTCAAGCACCCTGGTATTCCTCTGTGTTCTTAAAGCCTTAAAGAAACATTGTCCCTTTTCTTGGCTTGGCTTCCTACCGCACTTAGGCTGATAAGCATTCAGTATTTACTTTCAAGTAAATAATTGCATATTTGCTTTCTCTCAAAATGTTTCCCCCAGTTATTTCCTTGCCTGTACTTGTTAGCTGTCTTCCAATTTATTACAGCAGCCCTGTCTAGCTTTGAACACCCTTAAAGCCACAGTGAGAAATGGTTGTGAGTTTTATCCTTCCTTAAGGAAACATTCTGGTGGATCTTCCCACTGTCATAAAAAGGCACCATTTCTAATGTTAGATATGCTTTTTATTTAAAAGCATCAATAAAGGGCCTATGCCACAACTTCGCAATGCTAAGCATCCTGGAGTGAATTAAACAAATTCTGCTTTTCGGGAGTGTACAACCTAGAACCATCACTGTAATCTGTAATCTTTTAGATGACCATTAGCTTATCTCTATGATATTACTGTGTAATTTCAACTATTACACATTATCAGAAAAAAACAGTATTTTGCAACGTGGTATCCAGAGCTACACACTGTATCGTGGTTTCAACATATTTCATTGAAAGTTGACATCAGAACCACTCAACACCTTTCGTCAAATGATTACATTTAAAGCCTATCTTGAAAGTTTAGCCAAGTTTCTCCCTTTCGTGAAATATCTGTATCCACAACTTTTCTTCCAGATGTGTCAGCTTGCATTTTTCTGCCTGATTTCACCTTATCATACTCCACAATCCTATCTTTCTTTTAAGTGCATTTTTAATAATGTCTCTATTCTTGTTGAAATACAACAATCTTTAATTACTATGTGCAAAAATTCCCTAATGGTGGTGCACAAGACTGTGTGCATTACATGGCAAACATACTTAACTTTTGTTTAGAAGAAAAAAGGTGATGTTCAGTTTAAGGATCTACTCTGCTACCTTTCTGAACCAGCAGCCTAGCACCCTCAAACATTCCAGAAGTTCAGAAACCGGTAATAGTTTCTAAAACTCCAGTTCAATGTGTGACTGTAAGAAAATTCGCTCTGATCATTCAACAATACTCTTACAAAGCTGAAAATGACAAGATTGGGAATGACATTCAGAGATGCATATTGCATTTCTGTTTATAAGGGAATGTGGGCAATATGTATATATGTGTATGTGTGTGTACATATATATATGTGTTATGTATGTGTATATGCACATGATGTGTATGTATTATCAACCTTATTACAAGAAAACAGAGAAGCAAGAGGAGAGCCAAAAGAGAGAGGAGAAAAGAAAGAATTAAAAAAAAAAGGGAGGGTTTAAGTTACAGGAGTGAGAGCTTTTAGAAATGACATTAAAAAGTCATGGTATTCCCAGAGAAGATAGCCAGTGACAAAGAGAAGACAGAGATGATCTCTGCATTTGGAAATGAAGATGACTGTGAAAATCTCTGGACTTCAATAGTCCTTGAAGTCATCATGATAGGAATAGGAAGAAGGTGGCAATGAGATGGACAAGAGGACAAAAACAAAGAAAACAAAACAAAATATAACCCACTGGGACCTCAGTAGCTCCTGAGGGCCTGCTGTCAGCTAGTCCCCACCCCAGAGAGAGAGTACAATCTGTTGATCAATGTGCTTGCAGGAGGCACAACACACAGAAAAACAAGGAAAAAAAAGAGAGGGAGAGAAAGAAAGAAAGAGGGATTATAAAAAGAATGAAAGGAATTGATGTAAATAGTAGAATGCCAGTTTGCACTATTTCAATGCCTACAGAATGCAGTGGAGCACAAGACCATATTACAGACCCCATTGTATCAGGAAGCATGTGGATAATAAGCAGGCCATCTACGTCTCAGTATCTGCTACCAAGCCATGTTGAAATGAGAAGTAAAAGCAAATTTAGATTTATGTACTCTGGATTCTTCTTACTATTCATGTATCAATAGAAGATGAGAATTTCATTTACTTGAAATCTTCACTCTCCCTTCCTCCACTATTGATTTGCTCCTTCTTTGATAAGCTCTGTAACTCTGAAAAACTTAAGCCTCTACTTTCTGTTTCTTCAGCTCTCTTCAGTGTCCTTCACTTCCATTTGGTAAATGTGGTTTTATTATTGCATCACCTTTACCTCCATCTCTTCTCTGAGTCCTATGTTCGTTTCTCTTCTATTGGTATTACTGCATAATTAGCAGGATGTTATATTCAGTTCCATAACTGTAAGCAAATATCCTATGTGTTTTATGTATAGGTTGAGTCTGAAAACTGAAAATGAATAGTGTTTACATTATCATGAATAGGTATATATTTTTCACTGCTTAGTGAATATTGTTCAAGATTTTTAAAAGAAAAATAAAAGGATTTATAAAAGGGAAAGAAAAGGAAAACCTTGATTGATCAGTGTGCTACTAGTTCAATTACCTTGTATAATATTAAGACTCAAAAAGAGCAGTCATTAAAATTCTTTACAGACTCCATGTCACTCATTTAAAGCTTTAAAAAAGTGCCATATCCTTCACTTACCTACATTAGAGCACCACAAGTTTATAGCAATGATTCTCAGGAATCCCAGGAAGAAGGATGTGTTTGAATGGCCATTATGCTTATTTTTAAAGAGCAGAATATTTTATTTTAATATTTAACTATGTTTATTTTCTAGAGAATGGATTTAGTGCTTCTATTTGAGAAAATATGTGAGTTGATATAGTCATAAAACTGCCAAGACAAATATTGAAATACATTACTATGACTTCTCCAGACAATGGATTTCTGAACACCATTTTAGGTTTAAAGCCGTGGCTAGGGGTTAGCTTTTGCTCTGCTTGTCTCTGGTCAGCCATTGGTGAGTAGAGGGAAGAACTACTGAATGAAGCAGCAGCGACGTTGGCTTTTCTTTCCTGTCCTGGATTCAGGCTCCACTAACAGAAAGCCTTTGGTAACAATAAATTTATTATCTCGTCAAAGTTCTTGCACCTTTGTTTTTTGTTTACAAGGAGTAAACTAGTGCATGCAAAGAGGCTTTTCTTTCTCCTTTAGTTTTTTGTCTTTCTGTAACTTTGAGTTAATGTACCCTAATATCCTCAGATACGTCTGACTTTACAACCACATGTGAGGAAAGTGGATCACACGGCCGTGCCAACCTCACCACAGGTGATGCGATCACGTGTGGGTGACAACATCCACCACAATTGGGATCTTGGATGCAAGAAAGAGAAACTACTAACTTGTCAGGAAACTTTACTGGGGCAATAGATATACATAGGAAGTTTGAAAATCATTCTTAGAAAACAGGAGTGTAGGGACAGCAGGGGACGTTGCCAAGGGGATATCTCAGGTGGAGTCTACTTAGGATAACACTGCTTAGGCTCCTGGACTCTTGGCCATATTGCCACCATTGCAATCAGTCTCTAACTGGCCCTAGGAATTTTGTGTCACTTCCTCTTGGTTTTAATGCTAGGTGGAAGCACCTGGTTTTCTAAGCATAGTCATGTGCCCATTCTTTAAGCCAAGGAACAGGAGGAGGAATTTCTGGCTTCCTGTGGCTGCTTCTAAAAACAAACACAGTGGAAAATCTAAACAAATAGGAAGGAGGTTGGATGAAGGGCAGCCAATATTGGCAAAATCAACAGTACTTGCCTGGAGGGCCACCCAACTCTAGACTCTCCAGAAGCCCATCAGGTGGTGTGGAATGAGTGCTCTTCCCAACAGGGGTAACAGTTACAACAGAAACCAATCAGACCTTTCTCTTAAAAAGTTAAAATGTGATTCAAGTCAGTAGTTTACATGGGGTACTATAAGCTGAAAAGCACACAAAGAGAAGGCAATCAGCAAAAGCCACAGTGTAGGAAAATGTGCGCCTAAGCAGATTAAAAAATCAAGTAGTTTACAAGAGATAGACATCTATACCCTGCATACATAACAATCCAGGGCAGAGAGGTGGACTTTACTCCATGGAGTGGAGACATCTTTGCTAACTTTAAGAATGTTGTAGTAATTTCCATTCCATCCAGGAAAGGGAAAGGGAAGAATGAGTTCCAGAAAAGCATTGTGTTTTGTTTGTTTCTTAATTTAAAGGACCTGGAAGTTCCCCCAATCAATTCTACTTGCACCCCAATGATGGGAACTTAGTCAAAAACCACACCTATTTACAGAATGGCTGGGAAACTTTGTATCTAGCTGCACAACCATGTGCCTAGGAAGAAAACAGATTTGGTGTAGAGAGAGGATGACATATTCTCCTATTTGCTAAAGTAATTTGAACATGTTTGTATTTCTAATGAGCCCTATCTTCGTTGGGAAGCTGTATCTGGTGCACAAATAACCCTGAGAAGAAAACAAAATGGGTTATTTGAGCATAAACAAATGTAGACATCATCCTGATTTACAAGATTAATATAAGATATTACTCTTATTATAATTTTACCCCTTTTACCACATTTTGCCTGAATGATTTAGTCTATAGAAAAGGTTTTTAACCAAAACATGGTTTGGTGCCTTGTTGTAATCTCTTTTAGGTCCTATGCACTCATCCCCCAACTTCCAGGAGTATCAACTGCTGATGGCTTTAAGTTCTGCCATCACTAGGAATCACTGAAGACAAGGAAACTTCTGAGGTGTTCTAAGACTAAGTGACATATGAAAGGGTATCTCGCCGTGACCCTCCTTACCCCAGAATGACTCAGGAGACACGGGCCTACACAAGAGATTTTATTATCTGAAAGAGAAAATGGCTGCCCCCAGAGACAGGGAGTAGCAGCTCATGGGTGAGGAAACACGTTTTTAAGGAGTAGGGATAGGGTGTGTTCTGCGTTGGTGATTGGATTTTAAGGGGTGGGTGACCATCTGGTCTTTGGCGATTGGATCTTAAGGGGTAGGCGACCATCTGGTCAGTGGTGATTGGATCTTAAGGGGTGGGGGTCTTAGTGTGCCAGAATTTGCCTTCATTCCCATCTTTTACTTTTCTTAATTGGGCCTCTGGGGAACTGGGTGTAGAATCTCATTCTCTAGATACTTCCTGCTGGAAGGGGGTGTAGATTCTAGGGTTAGCAAGGCCATTGCTGTAGAGTTGGGGAAGGGCGGGCATCCTGAGATGATTCGTGATGTCATCTAGCTGGTTTTGTTATTCTTTGTGAGAAGGCCTTGATAGCCCTGGAGGAGTAACTGGTTGACAGTATGGTTAGAAATTTTCAAAATTTGATTTTGAGTGAATTTTTGGAATAGGTTAATGAAGCAGGGAAGGAAAAGGAGAATAATAATAATAATAAAGGTAATAGGGGCCAGGAGGGGCAGGAGCCAATTGAAGGGGTAAGGGAACAGATTATTCGGGTAGTTTTCTAGGAGTTTGTAGGCTTATTCATGGAGGTATTTTGCACCACCCCGGACAAGACCGGATTCGTTGGTATAGAAGCAGCATTGTTCTTGGAGTAGGGCACTTATGACGCCTTATGCAGCTGTAAGGAGGTCCTGACTGGGTTGTAGAGTTACTGGAGGATTTATAGTCTGTGGAGTTGAAGGTATAAGTGGTCCCATTGGGATGAAGGAGAATCATGAAGAATGCATTTTTGAGGTCAAGGATGGAGAAGTAAGTAGAAGAGGTGGGGATGGTGGAAAATAAAGTATAGGGGTTAGGGACTACTGGATGGATTGGAATAATAGCTGCACTGATAATTCTTAAATCTTGAACTAGCCTACAAGAGCCTTTGGGTTTTTTGATAGCCAGTATCAGGGTGTTGTAAGGGGAACTGGCTGGTTGTGGTAGCAGTTTGTATAAAAGTTCCTGGATAATTGGCTGCAGGCCCAGTAAACTCTTGAGAGGCTGCAGATAATGAGGTTGAAAGGATAAAGAGGCAGCATCTTTAAGTCTGATCATTACTGGGGGGCAGGTGGTGATAGAGGGGGTGAGGGTACCCCAGACTTCAGGGTTGACCAGATGGGGTGGCAGAGGAAAAGGAGAGGGAGGTGGGTTTGCAGCAGGTTGGAGGGCAAGTAAAAGTGGGATTGAAGGTGAGTCGGGGTTGCGGTGTGGTCCGGGAGCAAAAGTAATGGAAGCTCCAACCTTGTGTAATAGGTCTCTTCCCATTAGGGGGATGGGACACTGGGGAATCACCAAAAAGGAGTGAGAGAGGGCAATGCCTCTAAAGATGCAGTGAAGCATGGGAGTTTGTAAAGGTTGATGAGGTGTGCCCTCTACCCCAACTATAGAGGACTGTGAGAAGGAGGTAGGTCCCCAAAACTCCTTCAGGACTGAGAAGGTGGCTCCAGTGTCCAAAAGGAAAGAGATAGGCACACCCACTACCACAATGGTTACCCTGGGCTCCTGTACAGTGATGGTAGTGGTCGGGTGGAGGAGTCCCGGGCCCCCTCAATCATCAGTTGCCAGACCCAGAAGGTCTATGTGTGGAGTGTTAGAGCTGTATGGCCTGGCGCCTCTCGTTGTGCGAGGACAGTCAACAGCCCAGTGCCCTCCTGATGGCACTTAGGGCATGGACCGGGGGGCTTCTGGGGATTTGGGCAGGCTCTAGCCCAACAACCTGTTTGACCACATTTAAAGCATGGACCAGGAGGTCCTCCTGGCTGCTTCTTAGGAGGTGAGGATACCCGAGCACCAGTGGTCGGGGTAGGTTGAAAGGCCTTAGCCAGCATTTGGTATTTTTGTTTACAGGCCTTTTCATCTCTTCCATTATATACTTTGAAGGCCACTGCCAGAACTTCTGCCTGAGGAGTTAAGGGTCCCTTCTCTAGATGTTTAAGTTTAGCCTTAATGTCGGGGAAACTCTGGGTGAAGAAGTAGGTCATTAATAATTGTCTCCCATCTGGGGTCTCAGGGTCTAGGTTTGTATATTGTAAAAGAGCTTTGGTGAGACGGTCTAGGAACATAGAGGGATTCTCATCTTTATCCTGAAAAACCTCTTGGGGTTTTTCATAGTTAATGGCTTTATTGGCTGACTTCCTGAGACCCGCCATGCGGCAGGTGATGAATTGATCTCGACTGGTGGCTCCCCCTGCCATATCATAGTCCCAGTTAGGGTCTTGGTCAGGAACCACCTCAGCACCAAGTGGATGAGCTGGAGTAGTTTGGTGAACCTCATCGGCATGAGTTCTAGCCTGTTCCCAGACTCTCCTAAGCTCCTTGGGCAAAAGTGTGTTGGATAGGATCATGTGAATATCATGAAAGGTAAGATCATATGACTGAGTTCGGTACTGGAAATCTTTTATGTAAGTAGCTGGGTTGGAGGTGAAAGAGCCTAATCTTTTCTCAATTTGAGATAGGTCAGAGAGAGAGAAAGGGACATGGACCCAGACGATGCCCTCTGTACCAGCTACTTCCTGTAGTGGGGCTAGGATCTGAATTTGAGAGTGAGTGACTGGAGGGCTTGGTGCGGGACTGGGTGAGGGAAGGGGAACTGTTTGTGGAGGAGGAGGAGGTGCTGTGGCTCCTGTAATGGCATTAGGGGAGCTGGGAGGGTTGAGATTTTGATCTTACAGAGAAGAAGGTTGGGGCGGGAGAGGAACTGGTGGTTGAGGGGGAGCTGTAGGGGTTTGAGATCGGTAGGGAGGAGGTTCATCAACAGGGTCAAAGTCAGAGGATGTGGTGGGAATTGGTGGGTGGTGTGGTGAAGTTTTTTAGAGCGAGAAGATGTTTAGGATTACAAGGGAGACAGAGAGTGGGTTTGGTTCGGAGGTAGGAGAAAGCCTGGATATATGGGATCTCTTTCCATTTGCCCGTGCGCTCACAGAAGTTGTATAAGTTGTGGAGAATTTTAGGATCTTAAGAGCCATTGAGAGGCCATTTAGACTGATTGTCCAAGGAATATATTGGCCAGATCTTATTACAGTACTGAGTAAGCTTAAAAGGTTTGAGGTCTGGAGTGAGGTGGAGGGGTTTTAGATTATAGTGGTTAATCTGTGGGAATGGAGGGGCCAGATCCCATGGTGAGAATGAGACTGTTCACAAGTCACTGAGGCATCCCAGAGCAATTGAGAAGGTCGGAGAGAAGACCAGACACAGTTAGGGAGTCATCACCCCCTCTAACCGAGTGGTTGAGGCAAAAAACGCCAAAGAGGCTCGGTACCTGGTACCAGGAGTTTAGGAGTAGATAAAGGGAGACCGGCCCTCAGTGAGTGAGGATTCTCACCATGGGGAGGCAGAGAAGGTTTGACTATGGGGATCAACTGTGACTCTGCAAGTCATGGTTGGGGGTGCCCCTGTCCTGGAGGAGCCCTTGGGGGTGCCAGAAACTCAACAGTCACTTCCCAGGTTCCAAAGGGACATTTAAGTCAACTATGAAGGGGAGACTTACCAAATTGAAGGCCAGTGTTGGGTGAGAAGACGAGCTACTGGGGAAATGGATGGTGAGCCTGTGGAGGAGGAGCGGGCAGTGAGGGTTCCCAAAGCAGCTCAGATTCCTGGAGGAAGAGCAAAGTCAATGGGAGAACCTCATCCGAGTCATGGCACCAATGAAAGTGTATCTCACCGCGACCCTCCTTACCCCAGAATGACTTAGGAGACACGGGCCTATGCAAGAGATTTTATTATCTGTAAGAGAAAATGGCTGAACCCAGAGAGAGGGAGCAGCAGCTCGTGGGTGAGGAAGCGCATTTTTAAGGAGTAGGGGTAGGGTGTGTTCTGCATTGGTGATTGGATCTTAAGGGGTGGGCAACCATCTGGTTGGTGGTGATTCCTTCCTAAGGGATGGGGGTCTTAGCGTGCCAGAATTTGCTTTCAACTAAAGGGCCAGGGAAAGGGGGAGAGAGGAAAGGGAAGATAATCAGTCAATAGGCACAGGCCATAGCTAATTGGAGACTCCATATTCCTGGATAAAGTTGTTACAACTATTTTCTAGAAGGTCCCAGAAACACTGCATCCCTTCTTGTAAGTGAACAGTGACTGACCATCATCAACAACCAGTCCATGAGCCTTCTCTATTGACTAACCACCTAACTCAGATCTCCCCTTCTTTGCACAAACCCACCTTCCTTATCTACAGCTGATGTAAATTTAAAGAACTTTCTTCCCTTGATACCTGTTTCTTGAGTCAGGTGGACAAGTTGTTTCTGTTAACTGGCCTTTCTGCTGGAGAAGCTGGAACTTCCTGTCCCAGGACTAAATCCTTTTCTGGTTAGCATCTGTAAGGGCTCAATAAACCCTTTTATTTCAGAGACCTCTCCATCTCTAGAGTTTTGAATTTGTCACTTGTCTGCAAAGAACTGCCTTGTCCAAGTTTATGGTCCAACCTCTATCCCATCAGGGGCTTGCCTATAGCCAATGACATGGGACAATTCTGAAGGACCTTCTTAAGTCCAGAACTCCTGTAGTATTGATTGGCTCAGGTTTCAGCTACAGCCCCATTACAAGTCAGCTGTTCCCTTTTCCTAGTCCTGCTTTTCTCACTTCATAACAGATATATTTCCTGAGAACACTTTTGCAATAAATCTTTTGCATTTACATCCCTGTATCAGGGTCTGTTTTCAAGGAACGCAAACTAACACATAATGTGACATGGAAGAGATTTTAAAAGAATTGATGAATAATGAATGAATGATAAGAAAATTTCAGTATGAGTCAGTAATTTGGCTATAGTTTTACATGCATTTTAAATCTTGCTTTAGACTAGAATTCCACTCAAAGTCAAATATTAAGGAGAAACTGTGAGGGGTTGTCTGATTTCCTGGTTACAAAATCCAAAATTTTGGTCATGATATGAGTGTTACCTCTAAATATTCTAGCAAAAATTCTTGGAACAGTCTGGAAGTCTTCATCCTACACTATGAAAAAAATGTATTGCAAATGGGAGATATATTCAGTATAAATTAACAAAGAGTAAATACATGGCTTTCATTAAGTATTCACGGAAAAAAAACCCAGAGAAGGTTCTGTATGTTGCTAATAGTCAAATAACAATGGAGGAGGATAAAAAAATGGAAGGTAAAAAAGTCACTTGGGAAAAACATTCTTTGGTTTTTTAATTCCATAATGCTTTTATCAGAATGAGTATTATGTTACACTAACCAGGTGGCCTTCTGAAATCTTTCTTTTACAAAATCTTCAGGAAATGGAATAATTAGTGAGTATTGTGGAAAACCACATATATTCAAAATAAAGTTCTCTTATGTTTGAAGTCTACATGGATTTATTTTCAAATGTTTATGGAAAAGGCAATTTTAAGCTAGATAATATTCTATATTACACAATGTTAAATATTTATGTATCATGTCTATTATGATAGATGAAATTCAGATCTTACGTTGCTTCTTTATCTTTCCTACAGCTACCATGAGACACTATCAGTCTTCCAGCACTTGAAAAAATGATCCATCTGTTAATCAGATGTTCAATATTATTTACTCTGAAACCAGTAAACACATTTTTAATATATATTTAGCTACCAAAACATGCCAAATCAGTGAGAAAAAAATATTCCAAATAATGAATATAAAATGTGACTAAATATCTGGTAGCTAGTAATGAATGATAAATTCTAGCAACCTTAGAATGTTTTGAAAATGATGGACATTATAAATCATTCCTAGTCTCTGATGAGTTTAATGTCCAACTAACACATCCAGACAATTTCTTTTGATCAACTCAGGTGATGTTTTGTTTTTTGTGTGTTTTCTTTTGGAATATGAGGAGTAGCTCAAAAAAGCAGAAATGCCAAAAATGAAAATCAATCGAAATGGTTTCTAAAATATAGGTATCTGGTTGCAAGTTATCAAATGTTTTATTTTAAAAATCACACTTGGTTCTGACTAAAATTTAGAGGGTTTGTGTGACTGCTGTTTTTTTTTTTATCATATCGAAACCCTTCTGTTACTATAATGACTCATGTTTACAGATCCCTTGCATTCCCACAGCTGTGTGTGCTGATTTTTCCTTCTTTGTGAGCAATTTTCAAATACTGCTTTCAGACACTGAAACATTCATCCTTTCACTCCTTTTGGATCTTAAATTTCCTTCCCCCAAACTAGGGAATATCCAAGGACGACCACAAGAGATCCTAATGCATCTTTGAATCTGACTCTGGTAAAAAAAAGCATTAAAAACATGTTGGGTAATAATATTGTTGTTGTTATTTTGCATGTGTAAACATACTAGTTATGAGAAACAGGGAAGAGTATTATGATGGTGTGCCTATTAATGTTAGCAAATAGTAGAGACACATAGGGTAACTGATACTTTGTGACCCTGCTCTGGACCTTTGGTGGCCTCTTCATGAGGCTGTAAAATGTTACAGAAAAGGAATTTTGTAGTTGGAGGTAGCACCTGCCTTTCTTCCTCTTTATCTTCTTGTCAGACACATATCTTTGACCTTAAAATGAGGTGTCCTGTGTTTCTTGCCTTCCTGTTTATTTACCATCATATCTTCAAGCTCACTGCTTTTAAATTTAACTCCAGCTTAATCTTGGGGCCTGAATCTTCCCTTAGGACAGTTCTGATGAATTCAGACTGGGATGTCAAGGCCCCATCACACCCTTGGCACAGCTTAGTCAGGTTAAGTATCAACTTATCAAAAGACTCCATAAACTTACAGCTAATGAATGATTGGCAAAGTCATGATGAAGAGGTCTCAGGGATGCTAACATTCCTTCCCCGTCAGCTCAGCATCTCTTAGAAAAGCAATTGACCTAAAGTAGACAATGCCTACCCTTGTCACCAGATTGAAAGTCGGCTGAAGATGTTACATTCAATACAGATATTTATACCCAGAGAGTTCTGACTTTTTCATTGACTGCAGTTTTCAGGCATCTGCATCCAGACCCAGGTTGCTGTAGGCACAGAGACATTAGCAAACATACGTGCAAAGCCCAAGTCTGAAATCTGACCTGGTTCATGTAATTTACCATTGATGGCTGCCCTCTGATAGATGAAGACTAGGGTCATTGTGTCCCAGCCTGCCTCTAGCAATCTGGTAAGAGAGTGTGTGTTCCATGCCCACGCTCTCTGCTGGCATTTGATTGTACAGTAGTATCCTCAGTCTGATGATTTTTCTTCCCTCCCTGTTAAGTGGATGTCATGATAACCTGAAATAAAGTTTCAACTTCTCTTGTTGTATAACCAAACGGACAAGAAAAACAGCTGAAGTTTTTGAGTGGATGATTCCAAAAGTAAACAGGAAGTATTTTACTTATAAAGGTTTAAAAATTGAATAAATTAATTTAAGCCACATCAGTGAGTTAGTGAAAGGGTTGAGAACAGATTTCATGTTTTATGACATCTGGTCTGGTTCTTAGACTCCTTGTCTACTGTCTCACTGTGTGTTCTTGGAAAAATCACTTACCATTATTCACTTTATGGGAAAATTACAATGAATCCATCTTATAAATGTACTGAGGGAAATCTAAAATTCCCTGAGGGCTGGGCTGGTGTCTGTTTTCATTTGCTTACACAAGCATTGCTGCCTCTCAAATTGAAGAGGACATTCTTGATGACTTACTATATGCAGTTTTCAAAAGTCCAGCCCACAGCAAAGTCCTTTTCTCCTCAACCCAAGAACTTTTATAGACTTAATTCATGGCATAGGTTCTAAGGATTCTGGTGAAGAGATTATGGTAGTTATTCTGGCCATAATGTGCTTCAGACTTTTGACTTCTGTCTCTTCAAGATTTTCTACTTCCCCTTCGTTTCTTCAAGTCAGAAGGACTCTATTACTTGTTCATAATTTTTAACATCTATCAATATGACTAATTAGATTCCACTGGTCATTCCAAGCAGCATCTGTGGACAGCAATGGGGGAAGAGTTGGAGAGGAATGCCCCAGGGAAAGGGGCTGCCAGGACTTTCTTACATCAGACAGACCAGCGGTTCTTCAACTGTCCTTGATTTGCTGCTTGGAAACTACCGCCTCCAAGTACTAACTTCACATCCAGTCCATGCAAATTCCCATTTTGATGTGATCTCCGTAAATGGTTAGGAGCAGTATGTGCAACAACGTTTGTTGAGGTCGTCCACTCAGACTCATGATGATTACTTGTGAGAAGCTGAGGATCTCCTGCCAGTCCCAGAGGGATTCAGTGGCTGATTCAAAACCAAGCTTTTAGTTCTACCCATTTTTCTCAAATGCACCTGCTGTCAGAAATACTGCTAAATCAGTGTTTGTTTCTGGCTCTCTGGGTTCTAGAGTTGAGGTGAAGTGCCAAGAGAGAGGGTGAGAAAGTGGATTTCAGAATATCCACTACCATTCAAACCACAAAAATCCTGATTTGATCAGGTCTTACATCTAAGATTTCCTTGGGAAAAATAACACTGCACTACGTTCATTGAGGTTCTTATAGATAAGACAGAACAACTTCATTTTTAAGTAGAATTGTCAGCAGAGCTAAACTAACTGGGAAATATATATACATATACTATTTATGTTTTCCTGTCACAGTAGAATCACCGAAGAGAATATGTTGCAAGTAATAGGGTTCTGTCTCCCTTGGTACTGTCATCAAGGCCAGAAAGAGATGTTTCCATGACATGTCATCAAAAGCATGAACCACTTCAAAAATGTGAGTCATAGAGTCCCTATACCTAATCAGTCTGCTGAAACTAATGGTATTGACTACAGTATGCCTATAGTCTCTTTCAAACTCTTCCAAAAATGATGTACTGAGTGAAATATATAAGCTATTAAAAATGAAGAGCAAGCAGGCAACTGGAGACTAAAGTGCTAACATGACACTTTAAGTGGGAACACATGGTCAACTGGCACATGAGCATGGAAAATAAATGGTAAGACCAAGGACTGTGAATACGAATGACATTACAAATGGGTATCTTTAGAGCCCTAATGAGAGCTGTTTTGCTTCTTACCCACTCTCTCCCATCACTCCATCATTCTTGGGCTATTTCCAAGTTCAGCGGGATTCAGCAGAAGCAACACCACTGGTAAAAAGTTACCGATATTGATAATATTCCCAAAATGACACTACTAAATATATTCATGGGACTATGTTAAAGCCAAAACTAGTTTGCATGATATTTCATACTCAGAGCATGGACTGATTTATGTCTCTGTTTTGGAGATGGAGTTTTTCATGATCAATTAACTGATTTTTTAAAAATATTTCTCAATGTAATGAGTAATCGGTTTCATGTTAAAATAAATGATAGGCCTTGAGAAATCCAAAATTCCTCTTTCAATAACAGTACTCAAAATATACAATGTCCCAATGGACAATAAGGAAAAGATAGTGCTGAGAATATAATTAATAATTACACTGATATTTAAGGTTATTTTCACTTAAATAAGAAGTGATTGACTTTATTTACTCAGAATATTTTATAAACAAGTTTACTTCACAACTGAAGGCAGAGTGAATAGATAGGCACATTCTCTCTCATCACTCCTCAATATAATTACCCACTTCCCTTAGTCACAAAGAAAATAGTCAGTGTTTAAGCTATAGAGTGCGAGGCATGACAAACAAGTATAACAAAAGAAGTGGAAATAACTAAAGGGAAATCTGGGCCATTTGTCATTCTGTTTGGATTCTCATTGTGTGTGTTGAGTGGTTGAGAAGATTTTGCTAACACCTGTGAACAAACTAATACTTCTTGCTAAAACCTAAGATAAATAAGGCTATCAGGTAGCATTCACACTAATTACTGCTTGTTTGGAGATGGATGATATGGGCAGAGCCAGCAAACAGTGACTTACTATGGCAGCTGTAGAGAGTGTCACTAGAGCTTGAGTTTTGGCTTAGGGAGTTGTGTGTCGTGTATAGCTTCCTGCTGTAGGCATTCACTCACCAGCTAAAACATATTGGTGTTCTTGCTTGAATGAAACGTGTGTTGTTAGGATGAAGAACTAATGAGTGACGTCAGGAAAAAACTATTTTTATAGGGAGGCAAAGAAGAGTTCAGTCTTATGGTACTTTCACATGATGTGTTTTATTCCAGTTGTTATGAACAGGTCCATCTGCCTGAGGGCCACTCTATATGGGATTGTGGTTCAGGGCACAGATTTTCAGGGTCAGGCAGGCATAACATTAGACCTTAACTTTGCCCTGTATCATTTGTTTCATCTTTAGCAAATTGTTAACACTCTTGGAATTTCCAGTTCCTTTTCCATTAAATTGAGTGATAATCCCAATGAGTGGGGATTAGATGAGATAATGTAGGTAAAATACTTAGTGGAATGTCTATCACTTAATAGAGGAATAATCAATACTTGGAGATGCTGATCTTCCACCACCCTCCCTCTCATCACTATGCTGCAGTCAAGTTCTATCCTCTCTCTCCTTGGATTCATTCTCATTTCCTACTCTGATACCTTACCTTTTATCAGTCTTGTCCTTCATGATTTTACAGCAACTTTCCTGTCCTTTCAGGTCTTTGAAAAGACAAGAATAAACTGTGTCTTAGGACATTTTCTTTTGCTTTTCCTGCTGGTTGGGGAGGTCTTACCTTGATTTTCATGTGGCTTTTTTCTGCTCTTGGGCATGGTCTCATTTTTCATATCACATTCTTAAGTAGACCTTTCCTGCATATTCCAGCAACTGTAGCCTCCCCTTCTCTCTAGCTACTGGCTTTGCCCTATTTTATTGTCTTCAGAGCCCTTATCATTATATCTCTTTGATTTTTATATTTATTTTATACCTCTGTCCATTGGAATGTAAGCTCTATGAGACCATTTCTGCAAGTCCAGCAGCTAAAACAGTACATGACATGTAATTAATCTTAAAGAAATATGTATTGAATAAATCAATGAATGTAGGTACTCCTCTACTATGTGCTTGATGTTATTAAAGATTAAGAACATAGTTGTCAGAAAAAAAGACATCTTCCATGTATGCATGGAACTGCTGGGAGGGAAAATAATTTACCCTCTTCTTCTTCCTTTCTTGTTTCTTGGCTGAGACCCCACCCCCTGTAATAAAGATAGATTAGCAGGAGAAAAACAAGCAAAGTTTAATAACATATATACCTCATGTAGCATGGGAGATACCCAGGAAAACTATCTCCCTGAAATGGCCCCAACCATCACCAGCTAAAAACAAAAGAAATCTTTGTGGGGTGGGGAGCCAGTGCGGGGAGGTCTTCAAGCAAAGCACAGTAACAGAGAGCAAGGTTGTTATGCTTAAGTCTCTGCTTCTTCATTGACAAGAGATTCTAGAGACTGTCATCCTCCTCTTCCTGGAAAAGAGAAGAAGACACCCTTCTTACAAATGGAGATTTCCCTTCTAAAAGCAAATGTCTCTTATAAAAGGGTAGCTTCTACAGGGTTTGCAGAGCTTCTCCGTGTCTGCTGTTTTTAAAAAATAACCAGTTCAAAATAATTCCATGCCAAAGAGGCATAGTTTTGGGTGGCATATTCTGTTCCCCTTCACAACTTATAATTTAGTGGAGCATATATAAAACAAATAGACAAATAAATGTGTAATTATAAACTTTAAGTGAAACTGACTTATTCAGGAGGTGGGGAAAGTATCCCTGAGAATATTGTATTTGAGCTATTTGAGACTTGACATAGGAAGGATAAATAAGAGTTAACTGAGCAACAGGGGTGAGGATGGGGAGGAGGTGCCCCATACATGGAGCAGGATAATGGGGCCATAGAGATCAGGACATGGCCCACTCTGTGCTCTGCCCTCTGCCAGTTCCTCTGGAATGAATCCAAGAAAGAGTCTAGTTAATGAAATCCAGTAGAAAATCAAAGATTGGGAACTTTGAGGATAGTTCTTTTTTCTTTGTCTTTTTTTTAAAATTTTCCTTTTTCTCAGAACAGTGATTCCTTCTTTTAGCAGATGAGAAGTGGTAGGAAGGAAAGCCCTGTATGAGCACTTTCCACATTTCCATATTTTAGAGTCCCCTCAACCTCCACCTTTTGAGTAAGAACATTGACCAAGGATGAGTCTTGTACACTAAAACTGATAAAAAAGAGAAAAATCTAAATAGTGGATGTTTTTATAATACTTCCACAAGATAATACATATAAATGTAAGAATAGACATAGAGACAAATGGGAGTAAATAAAAATGTGTAAAATCCTCAGCTCACAAATGAAATAACCTGAAGATATTGTGGGTAAAACTGCAGTATTTTCAGAATCTTTTGCCTGGCCTTAGTGCATCTCCATATCAGTAGGTGTTTCCAAGGGAGAGAAGTAGTCAATCTCCACATCAGTAGGTAATTACAAGAGAAACAGGGCCACATCTGGACCTGAGAGTTTGGGAGAAACCCCCTTTTCCTGCAGCTGGGTCGTGAGAGACACGGGAGAGCAGAAGTGGACAGCTGCTTGTATGCTATAAAAGAGTTTCTCCCACTTTATTTCTCCCTTTGACAGATTTTGCATTAAAGGTATTTTGCCCCAGGATTTTCCCCAGGAGTTACATCTGGATGTAGTTGGCAGCACCTCTGAACCTCAAATCTGTCTACACGGGTGCTACCCTTGGGTGGGCTGCCTTTATAAATGGTGGGAGATGCCCATAACCCCCCGCCCCCCGTGGGTGATGGGGAGGGCCCAGTGGCTGCAGCGGCAGAGGGTGCAGCTTCACGTGGGAGCCCCCTGTCTGTGGGTCTTCTAATTGAGGAACCCCTAGTGGGGAATTGGTCTAGGGTAAAGCACCTCCTAGAGGGGTGAGGTCTTACCCAGTATTAGGGAAGGATGAAGACACCGGAAGCTGCAGAATTAGTCCTCTGTGAGATAGAAGACTGCTTAGAGGCTCTGAGTGGCTGTGGAGCAGCTGGAAATGTGATACATCTTTTCCTCAAGATAGTGGAAAAGGTTATAGAGGAGAGAGAGAGGGTTTTGAAGAGAGAGAGAGAAGGTTATCAAGGAGAGAAAGAGGGTTATCAAGGAGAGAGACTTCAGCAGTAGAAAGACACAGTTCAGCAAGCTTGGAGGAGCTGGGCAATGACCTATGGGATGCCCTTAAGAAAGAGAGACAGTTATTGAGAAGATATGTTGTGCACCTTGAAGATACTTTTGCAGCAATGGAGAAGGCAGCAGAAGATGTGTTGCAGAATGTTGTGGGGGAGGAGGAGGAAAACGTGGTGCCTTCAGTCCCAGAGATGGAAGAGGAGAGGTTGGGAGAGGGTGAGGAGGTGTAGCCAAGGGCCGATCTGTTGCTGAGGCCACCACCAGAGGCACCAGCCTCTCCATATTAAAGGCCCGCCCAGTTGTAATTAAGAAAATAAGAGCACAAAAACTGCGGTTCGACTGAGGTGGGGGTCAAGTTCCCCACCCTGGGGGACATGAAGGGGCACAGAGGCCACATGTAGAATTAGCAATTCATTGGTCTCCTGTGAATTACAATAGGTCCTGGTGCTGGTGGACACAGGAGCTGAATGTTCTCTGACTTATGGCAACCCTGAGCATTTTCCTGGGACTCCTGCTGTGATAGATGGTTTTGGGGTAAGGCAATTAGAATGAAAATGCCCTAATCCCACTGGGGATAGGGTGTTTACCCCCAATGGAGTATACTGTGTACATTTCTCCCATCCTGGAATATATTTTGGGGGTAGATATTCTGCAGGGCCTGTGTTTATAGACCACTGTAGGTGAGGGTATGTGTGGTAAAGGCAGTTCTGAGGGGACATGCTAAGCACCCACCTGTAGCTCTTCCTGTACCTTGGTGAGTGACAAATACTAAGCTGTATAAGTTGCCTGGGGTGCACAGGAAATTGGAGAAACTCTACGGGAGTTGGAGATGGTGGACATCATAAAGCTCACTCAGAATCCATTTAATTCCCCAGTGTGGTCAGTGAAAAAGCCAGATGGCTCCTGGCATATAACCATGGACTACAGGGAATTGAATAGTGTCATACTCCCTTTGCATGGTGCCATCCCCTCTATAGCAGCCCTTGTGACATCCTATGTCATGAACTAGAGATGTATCATGTTGTGGGCCTTGCTAATGCTTTCTTCTCTATTGACATTAGCACAGGAAAGCCAGGAACAGTTTGCCTTCATGTGGGAAGGCCGGCAGTGGACATTCACTGTCCTTCCACAGGGATTCCTCCACAGTCCCACCATTTGTCATGGGCTTGTAGCCCAGGACTTGGCCACATGGAAGAGACCACAAATGGTGTGGCTGTATCACTACATTAATGATATTATACTCATGTCTGATTCTCTTGCAGATTTAGAAGGGGCAGTTCCTAGACTGCTGCAACATCTACCGGAGAAAGGATGGGCTGTGAACAGCACCAAGGTTCAGGGACCTGGTTTGTCTGTAAAGTTCTTGGGTGTAGTTTGGTTGGGTAAAACTAAAGTTATTCCTGAAGCAGTCATAGACAAGGTCCAGATTTTCCCTACTCCTACCATTGTGGCAGTATTACAAGAGTTTTTGGGTCTTTTGGGCTCCTGGAGAGTGTTTATCCTGCACTTGGCACAAATTCTGAAGCCCTTATACCAGCTGGTACAAAAGGGCATCAGGTGGGACTGGGACAAAACATTTGCAGCTGCTTTTACTGCTGCTAAGAGAGCAGTCAAGGCTGTATAGGACTTGAGTATAATGGACTCATTAAGGTCTTGTGAGCTAGATGGTCAGTAACTGAAGATGGTTATGGATGGGGCCTTTGGCAGTGGTTTGAATGGACTACCAAGCTATTGGATTCTGGTCACAACTATGGAAAAGAGAAGAGATCCAGTACACCTTGATAGAGAAGCAAGTGGCTGCTGTGTACCACGCCTTGCTGGCTATGGAGCCCATCACTGGAACAGCTCCGACCAAGGTAATAACCACCTATCTTGTCACGGGGTGGGTGCGAGACTGGATCCAAAGGCCACGGAGTGGTGTGGCACAGATGCCTACACTGGCTGAATGCAGTGCATACTTACAGCAGCATAGCACCCTCTCTACTAGCCCCTTAAGTGGAGAACTCCAACTTTTATGGGGCCAGTGACATATACCTGTGAAAAGCAGGAAGAACTTGCTTTTGAGCCATTGGTAGCTGACAGTCCTTATCAGGAGGGAAAAGCCCCTATATTAGAAGATGCTTGGTACACAGACAGCTCCATTCGTGGCAGCCCCTGAAGTGGAGGGCTGTGGCTTTCCATCCTAAGACTTAAACAGTATGGATGGAGGATGGAGAGGGGAAGAGCAGCCAATGGGCTGAGTTGTGGGCAATATGGCTTGTGATCATGCAGCAGCCCTCCCCTATACTTGTCTGCACTGACATCTGGGCTGTCTATTGGAGCTTGGCCTCGTGGCTACCGACATGGTACCAGGCCAACTGGATGGTTGGTCACCAGCCCTTTTGTGGTCAAGAGTTGTGGCAAGCCCTATGGGCCTCTGGTCACAGTAAGCTATCTATATCATATATATATGTGATATTATATATCATGTGACTGGCCATTGCCTTTGGCATCCCCAGGGAATGATGAAGCAGACACACTGACCCAGGTGCACTGACTAGAAGGAAAGCCTGCCTCTGATGGTTACATCAGCATTTGTTACACGTGGGGCAAAAGACAATGTGGGCTGTAGTCCATTGATGTGGCTTGTTGTTGACCTTTGAAGAAGTCAGCAGAGCCTGGAAGGAGAGCCTTGTGTGCTCTAAGAGGAACTTACACTGAGTCCCAAGCAACATTGGACAATAGTAAGGAGGCCAATACCCCTGGTCAGGTGGCAAATAGACTATATTGGGCCTTCTCCCATAGCAGAAGGATATCAGTATGCCATGACTTGTGTGGACATAGCTACTGGACTATTGGTTGCTTCTCCTGCATGCCATGCAGATCAGCAAACCACCAAGAGGAGCCTACAGTGTCTCTTTGCAGCCTATGCCCAGCTGCAGGTGATTGGGAGCAATCAAGGCACCCACTTTACTGGACATGCATTACAAGAATGGGTGCAGCAATTAGGAATAAAGTTGAAATTTCATGTACCATATATCCTGGGGTAAGCATGATAGAGAAGTACAATGGTTTGTTGAATTCTGACCTGAAGTTGGACATCAATAGTCTACAGGACTGGTCAGTTCATTTATGGACAGTGCTATAGCATTTGAATGAGAAATTCCGAAAAGGACCTTGAGCCCTGTGTATATGCTAACACACATTGCTGCCTCTTCTATACAGCTGCATGTACAAGTCAAAGATGAGTTATTGAAGCTAGAATATGGCCAGCAGAGCAACATCCTGCTGTCAGCCCCAACTGCATTAAATCCTGGAGACACTGTTGAGTGGATGTGGCCCTGGACATTTTGAAACAGACCAGTGATGGCTGGCCCTTCTGGCACCTTGGGGTCTTTACCTTGAAGCTGGCCTCCTGTGTATTACTGGAGTAACAGCAGAGTGGCCCTCAAAGATTACAGTAGTGTACCCAAAACATCCAGGAGGTAAGAGTATTTTACAGGGAAGTTTTGTTTTATCTTTATGGCCAGTGCATATACCTCCCATAGCCCTGTATACTGACCTATCTGTAACTCCCTCAGGGAGGGATTGAAAGTCTGATATACTAGACCAGGGCAAGATCCCATTCCTGCCATTGTCCTATCACAGAACCACTCTCTTGCATATATCCTACCTGATGGAAAAGATTTGCCTATGCTGGTGTCATTTAAACATGTATCTTTTCACCCTTAAGATTATTTTCTTCTACAGTCCCTGTGGCCTGGACCCTCATCCTGGCTGCAGCTGCCATGTGATGATTGCTTTCAATTCCCTACCTGTTCAGTTACTGACTACCTGTGGAATGGTCAAGCTATGGACTTAATCTGCATAGAACTTTGAACCTTGCTGAATCCTCCACCTTGAGGATTATCATTATTTTATTGCTGTTCTATTATATGTCATTAGTCTGGTTACAATGTTCCAGTTTTCTTGCCCAGAGGCCATTACGGAAGATGGGGAATGCGGATTGTGAGGCAAGATTTTCAAGGGGTAGGCTGTGTAAAATTGCAATATTTCCAGAATCTCTTGCCTGGCCTTAGTACATCTCCATATCAGTAGTGCTTTCCAAGTGGTGGAGAGAATTAGGCCATCTGCATATCTATAGGTAATTACATGAGGGAATGAGGGTATTATCTGGACCTGAGAGGTTGGGTGGGGCCCCCCTACTCCTGCAGCCAGGTTGTGAGAGACACAGGAGAGCAGAAGTGGATGGCTGCTTGTAAGCAATAAACAGTTTTCTCCTACTTTATTTCTCCCTTTGATTTTGATGTCAAAGGTATTTGCCCTGGGATTTTCCCCTGGAATTACAATCATATTTGTATAAAACTTTGAAAATTAAAGGACTATACCTTAAGAATGTCTTTGGAAGATAATGATAACCACCAATGATCTTAAAAACAGATTAATTTTTAAAATGCTAGAAAAAATAAAAGCTAAGAAAACATTGTGCAATAGTTCACATAGCAGAATATAGGAAACAAAGAAGCCAGAAGTTTAAAGTAAGTTGATAAAAGTGAGGCTGAAATAATTAGTTATGGAAGCAAAAGTAAATTATTTTAAAACTTTATTTAAAAACAAAGATTCTCAGGTTGAATTACTATATAATATCCAGCCAAAAACTTAAGCATAGTTTTAAAATCTAACAGAAAGTGATAAAAAATATTAAAAACAAATGAGCAGATATATCAGAGAAGAGCAAAGAAACAAAGAATGTATGAAGTGTGGGTATAATAGTGTTAGGGTTTGGGACTCCGGGGCTTCTCCAGAGAACAAACCACACAGGCACGGAGATGTAAATCCAAGCAAAGTCTTTATTCAGCCAGCTAGCTGGGGCCGACAGCACCTCCCCAGACATGCAGGTCGAGTCCGAGCTGTCGACCCCCAAGCAACTTTAGGTATAGATTATATAGGATTTCCACAGCCATTGCACGAAAGCCCATACATTACCACAACCAATGAATTTAAAACACATCCCATACTTTAACCAATAAAGTTGAAACGGGGACCCGCCGCTTGCGCCGCTTGCCTGACCTTTGCACAAGCATTCCTTAACGTCTTGTCACGAGTTTCGTCCCCCTTAGGGTATGGAAACTGGGTGGCTCTCGCTCTAGGGTGTTTCCTGTATTCCTTTACAATAGTAGCTATAAGCAAGTAGAAAAGGTAATAATTCAGAGTAGGCTCCTTTGAGTGTTGAAGACAAAAGCTTACAGAAAAGCTTAACTTTACAATTGAAGATAAATTCCCATGAGAAAGCATATGCTGACCAAGCTAACATCAAACTATGTAAAACAAAGTCTATATAAGCCCTAAGAAATCAATAAAAATAGAATCGTGATAAATTTTACTTCCTTCCTCAGCCCTCAGATTTAAAGAATTAAAGCAGATCAGAAAAATAAGAATACAGCACTACAATGATGTATTTCTTTAAAAATTGAGTAATAGATATAACAATTTAACTTCAGGTATTATTTTTCCTGTCTATTAGCTATGTGACTCACAATGTCTACTCACAATATCATTCTGAATGTGGCAAAGTGTGTTAAAATTCCTTTTTGTTTTCCATTGTTTCTGGATAGCCCAGCAAGGTTAAATGAGATAATATCTAACTGCATAGCACAGTACCAGGTAAACTCTTAAAAATTCTATTATCATTATTGTTATTTGTAAGAAAAAGCTTGTCTACTACAAATAGAAACTTATTCATTCTGCATATAGGCGGAATGTTCCTAAATAGATCTTTCATTTTATGCAACAAAGGAAACTTGTAAAGCAAAATTGAACAAACTGTAGGGGCCAAGGGTAGCCTGCCCCAAGATGTGTCCCTTTGGCATGCATATTATGTCAGAGTTGAAAACAATGAAGGGACCAAAGACCAGGAAGAATCTTTGACCTTCCTCCAACAGCTACATAAAATGAATTTACATGGAGGAATTGATTCAGGAAAGCAGCTATCACCATAGATAACAGTAATATGACCTTAGTGCATCTCCATATCAGTAGGTAGGTTAGTGTAACTCCAGGGGCAGGGTTAGAGGGGGTGGAGATATGTTCCCAGCCCAGGGCAAGTAAATCTTTGAAACCAAACTCAGTCAAAGGGAGAAATAAATTGGCAGAAATGCATTTATTACCTACAAGCAGTCATCTACTTCTGCCAATCTACTTCTCTCTTGCAACCCAGCTTCAAAAAGACCCCACCAAACCTCTCCCAACCAATGCATGCTTTTTCTCCACTCACCTTGTAATCACCTATTGATAATGGAGATGGCTACTTCTGTCCACCCTTTGGAAACACCTATTGATATGGAGATGTACTAAGGCCAAGTCAGAAATCTGGAAATATTGCAATTTTTATCCACAGTTAGACAGGGAGGAATGTGGCAAAGTCTGTTAAAAGTCCTTTCTGTTTTCCATTATTTTTGGAGAGCCCAGCAAACATTTGTTTACCAAGCATTTACTGTCCATATTCCTGTGAATTGCTTTTTTCCCTTTTAAATCCAAGACTCCTACACACTTATTTATTTATTTATTTATTATTTATTCTTGTTTGTGGAGTCGAAGAATGAATTGAACTTAGCAAACATCCAAGGTAGGAGAGCCAGGGCACTCCCACTTCATTTCTTTTAAAGTAAGAGGAAAGAGCTCCTGGCTCAGGCCAGGAGTGGAAAAGAGAGCCAGGGGTGGTGCATTGTCTAGGGGATTTATAGGCAGTTGAGCATTTTTGGGAATTGAGGGCTTAGGGTGTGGACTTGTACCACCTGCCCTGCCTTCAAGGTGGGCTGGGTTGTTGTCTGTTTGTTAGGGCTGTTTACAGTGAAGTCACAGGTTATGCTGAGATACCCTTGCGGAACACTTAAACACTCCAGGCCAAGTTGCTCCTGGCCTTTTGACCTTTGACTGATCTCACTGAAGATGTCTATATTCCTAGTCTAGTATCTTTACTCTAGAGAATTAGTGTGACCTTTACTTTGCATAATGCTGAACACAGAGTTTCGATAGGGACTTTACATTGTTACATTGCTTTGACTGTGAATATCTTGTCTTGCTTTTCCTGGAGACACTCACCCTACTCTGTCTAAGCCTATGGTCCCTGTCTCAGTATCATTAGTAAACAATACAATTACATGAGCAACATTGTGGTTACTAAATTCCCCCCATTATCAAGTCCCCACCACATACCCCATTACAGTCACTGTCTAGCAGTGTAGTAAGATGCTATAGAGTCACTACTAGTCTTCTCTGTGCTATACTGCCTTCCCCATGCCCCCCCTCCATTATGTGTGCTAATCATAATGTGCCTTAATCCACTTGTCCCTTCCTTTCCACCCACCCTCCCCTGTCCCTTTCCCTTTGGTAACTGTTAATCCATTTGTGGGTTCTGTGAGTCTGCTGCTGTTTTGGTCATTTCAGTTTCTGCTTTGTTTTTATATTCCACAGATGAGTGAAATCATTTGGTACTTGTCTTTCTTCACCTGGCTTATTTCACTGAGTATAATACCCTCTAGCTCCATCCACGTTGTTGCAAATGCCCTACACACATCTTAGTTTGGAAGGACATATATACCTAATTTTCCCTGACTGTGTTTGGAATCTATGCGTATAGATTCCTCATAAGCATGTAACTAAAATTTGTTTGTTTCTTCTGTTAATCTGTCTCATGTCAACTTCATTTTCTAGACCAACTAAAAGAACCTTGAAGGGTAGAGGAAAATTATTCCTCTCCAACACAACCAGTTACAATAAAAATAGGAATAAATAACAAAAGTTTATTTAAAGATATTCAAAACCATATAAATTTAAATCTATGATTTTTAGTATTTAGAAACTACCTAGACATGATTATTAAAACCTCAGGGATACAACCAAAGCTATACCAAAAGGAAAATTCATTGATTTAAAATCCTTTGTTAGTCAAAATAAATAAGATTAATATTAGACCAAGACTTTTTAAATGGCATAAAATTACATTAAGGAAGCAAGAAGAAATTATAAAAATAAAAGCAGAAAAGATGTAAAACATTAGGAGTGTCATTGGTATTTTGGTAAACAGAATAATGTGCTTCCTCACACCTCCTAGACGTCTGCAAGCTGATTCCTAGAATCCATGAATATGTTAGGTTGCAGGGCAAGGGGGGAGTTAAGGTTGCTAATTAGATGATTTTAAAATAGGGAGATTATCCTAGATAATCTGAATGAGCTCAATGTCTTCACAAGCGTCCCTAAGTGGAAGAGGAAACAAGAGCAGAGTCAGATGGAGGTGTGGCCACAGAAGGTCAGGGTGATGCAATGTGAGAAAAACTAAGTCTAACAGAACCACAGACAAGGAATAGAGATGACCTTTAGGAACTGGAAAAAAATCAAGGAAATGTAATTACCCTGGCCCCTCCAGAAATGAGCACAGTCCTGCAGGCATCTTGATTTTAGTTCACAGAGACCTACAACAATTCTGACATACCAAACTGTAAAATGATAAATTTGTGTTGCTTTAAGCCACCAACTTAGTGTGATTTGTTATAGCAGCTACAGAAAACTACTACAGATATTTGAGAATTTGCCATTTATTGAAAACAATCAGATGAGGCAAACTTCTGACAATGCTTTTAAAAAGGACAACAACTCAAGAGGAGAAACATTTTAATGAGATTAACAGAAAATACGAAATGTGATTATAGCTCATGATTATAGCGTGTATAATACTATGGCAATATATTTGAAAATCTTGAAGAAATGGAACATTTTGTAGGAAAATATAAACTAGCAAACTTGACTGAAAAATAGAGGCCTGAATTAACTGATAATCACAGAAGAAATAGAAAAACTGTTCATAAAATAATTTCATTCTGAGAAGTCTCATTAGACTGTTGATGAGCTTATTTTTTAAAGATTTCTCCATTGAGTAAGTTGTTTCAAGATTTAGAAGAATAAAGGAATCTCTTTTATTCCCTTTATAAAATTGGTAGAACCAACTAGGGAAAAATAATCCAAAACAGGAAAGATAATCCAGAACAGTAAATTAGACTTTATTTGTAAGTATAAAATTAGAATTATTGAAATAAATCTTAGAATATTATTCATAAGAGTTTGAGACATGACAAAGGTGCTATCACCAAACAGGACAAGAGAGCTACATGGAAGAAGGGGAATGATTATCCAGTCTGCCTTATACCAAAATATATTCCTGATAATCAAAGAGTTAAACATTACTGGCACTTAAAATTACAGTATGTAATATAATGATGAAGGAGGTATCACAGATTAATTAGGAAGGATGCCTAATTTTTAAATGGTGCAGAAAAATCTGGGTACTAGCATTTAAAAGATAATTTTGATACTTATACTTTCACACTAAATTAAAGGCCAGATAAATTAGAGCTAATGACAGAGCAGTTTTATGACACACAGGTTTCCCAGGGTCTGGACTTACTCTTGTAGACGGAGGACTCTATTTGTTGGGATGCTCTGTAATACCACTGGAGAGGTCTCTGATCATTCAAGCAAAATATTCTCCTCTGGTCACGTCATATCTCCACCTTCTCCGTATTTCATTAATGTTGCTCATCCCAGTCTGCGAGAATCATATTTAGTTATTGCTTTGTTATAATCTGATAACCCTCTAGAGTGTATGCTGCATGAAGTTGAGGACTATCTCATCTCTGATGAATCTCCAGCTTCTAGAATGGTATATATTAGTCTCTCAAATAATATTCTTTTAGATGAATGGATGAATGAATGAATGAATGAATTTTTTTTCCCTAAGCCTTATGCTATTTGCATTAAATTTAGCATATATTCCATTATTATTGTTTCATTGTATCATAAATCATATTATTCCATTTATACTTAGGATGTGAAGTAAATTTGCCCACAATCAGTTAGGGCACAATAAATGCCAATGGCTTGCCCCATGTGCCAAGGATGTAAGGAGCCACTCTGGCATCCTATAATGCATCCATCCATGGATTTAAACCTGAACTCAAGCGTATGGAGAGCAGAGAGTACAGCTTTTATTGCTTCAGGAAGCAAAGAGAGAGCTTTGCATATATGACATCTTGATCATATAAAATTAAATTAATTACTATGTATTAGTTAACTAATCAACCACTTGGAGTTAAATTCCAGTTACACTTTAATATGGTCCCTGTTTATCCGCTAAGGAGAAATTTCTATTTATCTTCAGAAGTTGCACTGTGGGCATAGTTAAGTTCTATAGCAGCAGGAAACCAGAGGTAGCCTGGTAACCTGAAGGCTACCTCACTAGGAAGACAAAAGTCCGATGATCTAAGGTGTCTTACAGAGGATCAAAACGGCCATTCTGAAAAGGCTCCTGTTTTTATTTTTTTCTCTTTTCCAAATTTACTTCTGCATAATCAATGTTTTCTCCACTACTTATTTTATATTATTTCCAAACCTGTCATTCCTAATATTTGGCTTATGAAGTAACTTTATTTTTGTTCTTAAACAAACCTAATGAGACTATAGCTGATGTCTTCTTGGATAAGAAGAAACAATAATACTTCACTTGGTGTTTCCAGGGGTTTATTTCATGGTGTGCACAAGAAGTGTCAGGCTGGTAATGTTTTTGAAAAATGGGGCATCTATTTTCATCATATACTCTGCACAAAAATGATTATTACTTTTTTTTCTTTCCTGAAAGTCCTTTCATCAAAAGATCATGTGGAAAATGCTGATCTTTGAGGGAACATTTATCCTCTAGAGGAAACACAGTTGCCTGGAAAAACTGTACAAGAATACTCACCTTAGAGAGAGAAATGAACAGAACATTGCCTGGTACACAATAGATTCTCAATAATATTTGTCTACTAAATGAGTAAATGCATTCTCTGTTAAGAAATCAAGCAGGCAGCTAGAAATGAACTATGCATATTGAAAGGGAAGAAAATTTGGAGAGGAAATAAACTGTTTATGACTTTCAGCAAACTGATTGGTTGAGATTCTCCGTGATTACTAATAAAGTTTGTGAAAAGAAATACAGATTTCCAACAGTGCCTAGTGGGAGAACCATAATGACTGGAACAAAGTAGAGGACAGAGTAGGTGTGAGAAACCAAACTCTAAGAAGGAAGGTCAAGTTTTGTCACCAGTCCTTTGCTGAGAAAGAATGGTAGAATCTGTTGTGTATTATGTGACTTTTTTTCTTCCAAATACATTGTTTATGTATACATTTAGTCATTTATTCTATTGATTATTCATTAACTGGTCATTCAACAAATACTTTTTGTATACCTCCGTGTCCCGGGCACTTTTTTAGGCACTAAGTATAACAAATGAAAAAAACAGTCTCTGGTTTCATGGTGCTTTTGTTCTAATGGGAAGGTTTAAGAAAAAAAATTAATATATATATATATATATATATATTGATTTATTATGATGTATATATGTGTGTGTGTATTCCAGTGTTATGTGCTATGAATAAAATTTTAGCAGGGTAGGGTACAGAGAATGCTGTGAGTGTGCGACTGTTTTCTATGAGGTAATCAGAAGATACTTCATGATGGGTGATATTTGAATTGATGTCTGAAGATGAAGTGGGCCATATAATAATCCAGGGTTAAAGATATTAAACAAAAGGAGCAGCAAGTGTAAAGGTGGGGAGGCAGGGGCAGACTGCTACCACTTGAGAAAAATGGCTGGAGCAGAGTAAGTGGGGGAAGGTGAGTGATAAAAAGTATGAAATCAAGAGTCATCCATTAAGTTCCTTTAAGGGCATTGTAAGGATCCTGACCTTTACTCTCAGTGAGAAGGGAAATCCTTGGACATTATAGAGTTTTGATCAGAGGAAACACATGATTTGTGGTAGATAACACTGTAGGAAGGCAATGGTGAAAACAAAAAAAGTAGTATGGAAGGTATTACAGCAATCCAGGCAACAGCTTCTAGTAGCTGTTTGTGACCAAGACGTTTGTATTGGAGGTATTGATATGGGCATGTTTTGACAGGAGAGCCAACAAAATTTAATGATGGATTGGATGTAGGATATGAAGAAAGTGAGTGGAGTCAATATTACTCTGTGGTTTTAGTTCAGCAACTAAAACACTGGAATACTAAACTACTAGCTATCTTATTGAAAATGGTGAGGAGTGCATTAGAATTGTGAGTTTGGGGTTCGTGGAGAAGTTAGGGTTGAAAATCTAAATTTGAAGATGTGGATAGTATTCAAAGACGTTAACTTTTTCAGATCACATATAAGTGAAGGGAAAGTTTTTGATCCCTGATCTCTATTGTATTTAGTATTTAGAGGTTGAGGAGAAGAAGAAAAATTAGCAAACAAGTCTAGAAAAGGGCAAGCAGTGAGAAAAACCAAAACTGATTCTTATTCCAGAAGCCAAGTTAGTAAAGAATTTTTAAATGATGGCATAATCAACTGTAGTAAATGTTTCTGGAAAGGCCAAGTAAGATGAGACTGAGAACTGATCTGTCTTTATGGGCCTGAGATTCCTCTCCCACACTCAGAGACATCTGCTGTTCTGGCCCGTTGGAACGACTTCTACCCACTCAGGCAGGCCAGCACCGAAGTGCTGGGGCCACAGTGGCACCAAATAAACCAAGCAAATGAAATTAACAAAGCAAAAGGTCTGAAATTGAACTGACTTTTAAACCAGGAAAGGAGGCCAGGACCTTGGGCTAAGCATAAAAAATATGGCTGTTTGCTAAAATAAAAAAAAAAATTAAGATCTAAGGCCTGCTAATGGAACAGGCAAAATGCAATCAAGAACACCTCTTATACCAGGAACCAGTATAATCAACCTGAATAAGAAAAGGTTCAACAACAAAAGGTAAGGCCAAAACTGAGATGAATCAGATTTTGGAATGATCTGACAAAGACTTTAAAACAGCCAATATGAAAGTGCTTCAATGATCAACTCTAAATTCTCTAGAAACAAATGAAAAAACCCCCAGCAATATAATGAAAATTATAAATAAGAACCAAATAGAAATTGTAGAACTGAAAAGCTTGCAAAAAACAAACCTCTAGGCCCAAATGTTTTTTGATAAAGGTACAAGAACAATTCAAGGAGGTAGTCTTTTCATCCAAGCACTCCATACGTTTCATAAAAATTAAGTCAAAATGGATAATGGGCTTACATGTGAAATGTAAAACTGGAAAATTTTAGAGAAGAAAATAATAAAAAGTATTGGAAACTAGAACTAGGTAGAGAATTCCTAGACTTGATCCATAAAAGAAAAAAATGATAAATTGGGATTAATTAATAAGATGAAAACCACAGACTGGGATTAAATATTTGAGAACCACATATTTAAGTAAGGACTAGTATCTAGATAACAAAAAGAACTCTCAAAGCTCAACAAGAAAAACAATCCAAGTAGAAAACTGGCAAAATACATGAACAGACATTTATTGAAGAGGATGCACAATGGCAAATAAGCACATGAAAAGATGCCAACCTCATTAGCTATCAGGTAAATGCAAATTAAAACCACAAAGAGATATCATTGCAAATCTAGCAGAAAAGCTAAAATAAAAAATAGTGAAAACTCAATTGCTGGCAGCCATCAAATGACAGTAGATTACTAATAAATTACTGGTAGGAATGCAGAAAAGGTAGATTACTATGGAAAAAACTTTCTAATTTTCTTATGAAATAAAAAATGCCATTATCTATTCAGTAATTGCACTTATGGCATTTATCCCAGAGAAACAAAAACATGTTTGTATAAAAACCTGTGCATGACTGTTCATAGCAGCTTTATTCATTGTAGCCCCAAACTGGAAATTGCAGGTGTTTTTCAGCAGGTGAATTGTTAAAGAAACTGTGGTGCATCGATACCATAGCAAAAAGAAGGTAAAGACTTTTTAAAAAAATTTTTATTATGGTATGATTGATATACACTCTTATGAAGGTTTCACATGAAACAACAATGTGGTTACTACATTTACCCATATTATCGATTCCCCACTCATACCCCAATGCAGTCACTGACCATCAGTGCGGCAAGATGCCACAGGTCCACTATGTGCCTTCTCTATGCTGCACTGTTCTCTCCGTGATCCCCCACACCATGTGTACTAAACATAATACCCGTCAATCCCCTTCTCTGTCCCTCCCGACCAGTCCTCCCACACCCCTCCCCTATGGTAACCACTAGTTCATTCTCGGAGTCTCTGAGTCTGCTGGCATTTTGTTCCTTCAGTTTTGCTTCATTGTTATACTCCACAAAGGAGGGAAATCATTTGGCATTTGTCTTTCTCCCTTTGGCTTATTTCCCTGAGCATAATGTCCTCCAGCTCCATCCATGTTGTTGCAAATTGTAAGATTTGTTTCTTTCTTATGGCTGAATACTATTCCATTTTGTATATGTACCACCTCTTCTTTATCCATTCATCTACTGATGGACACTTAGGTTGCTTCCACATCTTGGCTATTGTAAAAAGTGCTACAATAAACATAGGGGTGCTTTTTGAATCTGAGAAGTTCTATTCTTTGGGTAAATTCCAAGGAGTGGGATTCCTAGGTCAAATGGTATTTCTATTTTTAGTTTTTTGAGGAACCTCCATACTGCTTTCCACAATGGTTGAACTAGCTTACATTCCCCCCAGCAGTGTAGGAGGGTTCCCCTTTTTCCGCATCCTCACCAGCATTTGTTGTTCTTAGTCTTTTTGATGCTGGCCATCCTTACTGGTGTGAGGTGATATCTCATTGTGGTTTTAATTTGCATTTCCCTGATGATTAGTGATGTGGACCATCTTTTCAAGTGTCTGTTTGCCATCTGAATTTCTTCTCTGGAGAACTATCTCTTCATATCCTCTGCCCATTTGTTAATAGGGTTATTTGCTTTTTGGGTGTTGAGGACTGTAAGTTGTTTATATATTTTGAATGTCAACCCCTTGTCAGATATGTCATTTACAAATATATTCTGCCATACTGTAGGATGTCTTTTTGTTCTGTTGATGGTGTCTTTTGCCATACAGAAACTTTTTAGTTGATGTAGTCCCATGAGTTCATTTTTGCTTTTGTCTCCCTTGCTTGAGGAGATGCATTCAGGAAGAAGTTTTCATGCTTATATTCAGGAGATGTTTGCCTATGTTGTCTTCTAAGAGTTTTATGGTTTCATAATTTACATTCAAGTATTTAATCCATTTCGAGTTTACTTTTGTGTATGGGGTTAAACAATAATCCAGTTTCATTCTCTTGCATGTAGCTGTCCAGTTTTGCCAACACCAGCTGTTGAAGAGGCTGTCATTCCCCATTGTATGTCCATGGCTCCTTTATCATATATTAATTGACCATATATGCTTGTGTTTATATCTGGGCTCTCTAGTCTGTTCCACTGGTCTATGGGTCTGTTCTTGTGCCAGTACCAAATTGTCTTGATTACTGTGGCTTTGTAAGAGAGCTTGAAGTTGGGGAGCATAATTCACCCCTGCTTTATTCTTCCTTCTCAGGATTGCTTTGTCTATTCGGGGTCTTTTGTGGGTCCATATGAATTTTAGGATGATTTTCTCTAGTTCATTGAAGAATGCTGTTGTTATTTTGATAGGATTTGCATTGAATCTATAGATTGCTTTAGGCAGGATGGTCATGTTGACAGTATTAATTCTTCCCATCCATGAGTACAGGATATGTTTCCATTTATTGGTATCTACTTTAATTTCTATCCTGAGTGTCTTATAGTTTTCAGAGTATAGGTCTTTCACTTCCTGGGTTAGGTTTATTCCTGGGTATTTTATTGTTTTTGATGCAATTGTGAATAGAATTGTTTTTCTGATTTCTCTTTCTGCTAGTTCATTGTTAATGTATAGGAATGCCAGAGATTTCTGTGTATTAATTTTGTATCCTGCAGCTTTGCTGAATTCAGATATTAGATCTAGTAGTTTTGGAGTGAATTCTTTAGGGTTTTTTATGTACAATATCATGTCATCTGCAAACAGGGACAGTTTAACTTCTTCCTTGCCAATCTGGATGCCTTTTATGCCTTTTATTTCTTTGTGTTGTCTGATTGCCATGGCTAGGATCTCCAGTACTATGTTGAATAGAAGTGGGGAGAATGGGCATCCTTGTCTTGTTCCTGATAGTAAAGGAAAAGCTTTCAGCTTCTTGCTGTTATGTATAATGTTGGCTGTGGATTTGTCATATATGGTGTTTATTATGTTGAGGTACTTGCCCTCTATACCCATTTTATTGAGAGTTTTTATCATGAATGGATGTTGAGTTTTGTCAAATGCTTTTTCATCATCTATGGAGATAATCGTGGTGTTTGTCCTTTTCGTTGCTGTGGTGGATGATATTGATGGATTTTCAAATGTTGTACCATCCTTGCATCCCTGGAGTAAATCTCACTTGATTATGATGGATGATCTTTTTTATGTATTTTTGAATTCGGTTTGCTAATATTTTGTTGAGTATTTTTGCATCTATGTTCGTCAGGGTTATTGATCTGTAATTTTCTTTTTTTGTGGTGTCTTTGCATTGGTTTGGTATTAGAGCGATGCTGGCCTCATAGAATGAGTTTGAAGTATTCCCTCTCCTTTCACTCTTTGGAAAACTTTAAGGAGGATGGGTATTAGGTCTTCCCTAAATGTTTGATGAAATTCAGCCATGAATTCATCTGGTCCAAGGATTTTGTTTTTAGGTAGGTTTTTGATTACCAGTTCAATTTCATTGCTGGTAATTGGTCTGTTCAGATTTCTGTTTCTTCCTTTGTCAGCCTTGGAAGGTTGTATTTTTCTAGAAAGTTGTCCATTTCTTCTAGGTTATTCACTTTGTTAGCATACAATTTTTCATAGTATTCTCTCATAATTATTTGTATTTCTGTGTTGTCCATAGTGATTTTTCCTTTCTCATTTCTGATTCTGTTTATCTGAGTAGACTCTATTTTTTTCTTGATAAGTCTGGCTAGGGGTTTATCTATTTTGTTTATTTTCTCAGAGAACCAGCTCTTGCTTTCATTGATTCTCTCTATTGTTTTATTCTTCTTGATTTTATTTATTTCTGCTCTAATCTTTATTATGTCCCTCCTTCTACTGACTTTGGGCCTCATTTTTTCTTCTTTTTCTAGTTTCATTAATTGTGAGTTTAGACTCCTTATATGGGATTGTTCTTCTTTCCTGAGGTAGGCCTGTATTGCAATATACTTTCCTCTTAGCACGGTGTTGGCTGCACCCCACAGATTTTGCAGTGTTGAATTATTGTTGTAATTTGTCTCCATATATTGCTTGATCTCTGTTTTTATTTGGTCATTGATCCATTGGTTATTTAGGAGCATGTTGTGAAGCCTCCATGTGTTTGTGGGACTTTTTATTTTCTTTGCATAATTTATTTCTAGTTTCATACCTTTGTGGTCTGAGAAACTGGTTGGTACAATTTCAATCTTTTAAATTTACTGAGGCTCTTTTTGTGGCCTAGTACATGATATATTCTTGAAAATGTTCCATGTGTACTTGAGAAGAATGTGTGTTCTGCTGCTTTTGGGTGTAGAGTTCTGTAAATGTCTGTTAGGTCCATCTGTTCTAATGTGTTGCTCAGTGCCTTTGTGTCCTAACTTATTTTCTTTCTGGTTGATCTGTCCTTCAGAGTGAGTGGAGTGTTGAAGTCTCCTAGAATGAATGCATTGTATTCTATTTCCCCTTTTAATTCAGTTAGTATTTGTTTCACATATGTAGGTGGTCCTGTATTGGGAGCTTAGATATTTATAATGGTTATATCTTCTTGTTGAATTGACCCCTTTATCAATATGTAATGTCCTTCTTTCTTTCTTGTGACTTTGTTTTGAAGTCTATCTTGTTTAATACAAGTACTGCAACTCCTGCTTTTTTCTCTCTATTAGTTGCATGAAATATCTTTTTCCATCCCTTCACTTTTAGTCTGTGTATGTCTTTGGGTTTAAAGTGAGTGTCTTGTAGGCAGCTTATAGATGGATCTTGTTTTTTTTATCAATTCAGTGACTCTATGTCTTTTGATTGGTGCATTCAGTCCATTTACATTTAGGATGATTATCAATAGGTATGCACTTATTGCCATCACAGACTTTAGATTCGTGGTTACCAAAGGTTCAAGGTTACCTTCCTTACTATCTAAGAGTCTAACTTAACTCACTTAATATGCTCTTACAAACACAATCTAAAGGTTCTTTTCTTTTTCTCCTTCTTTTTATTCCTCCTCCATTCTTTATATATTAGGTATCATATTCTGTCCTGTTTATCTATCCCTTGATTGACTTGGGGAATAGTTATTTTAATTTCGAATTTGCTTAGTAATTAACTGTTTTACTTTCTTTACTGTGATTTTGTTACCTCTGGTGACAGTTATTAAACCTTAGAAACACTTCCATCTATAGCAGTCCCTCTAAAGTAGACTGTAGAGATGGTTTGTGGAAGGTAAATTCTGTCAGCTTTTGCTTATGTGGAAATTGTTTAATCCATCCTTCAAATTTAAATGATAATCTTGCCAGATAAAGTAACCTTGGCTCCAGGCCCTTTTGCTTCATTGCATTAAATACATCATGCCACTCCCTTCTGGCCTGTAAGGTTTCTGCTTAGAAGTCTGATGTTAGCCTGATGGGCTTTCCTTTGTATTGTGATCTTATTTCTTTCTCTGGCTGCTTTTAATATTCTATCCTTACCCTTGATCTTTGGCATTTTAATTACTATATCTGTTGGTATTGTCTTCCTTGGGTCCCTTGTGTTGGGAGATCTGTGGATCTCCATGGCCTGAGAGACTATCTCCTTCCCCAGATTGGGAAAGTTTTCAGCAATTACCTCCTCAAAGACACTTTCTCTCCCTTTCTCTCTCTTTTCTTCTTCTGGTACCCCTGTAATGTGAATATTGTTCCGTTTGGATTGGTCACACAGTTCTCTCAATACTCTTTCATTTTTAGCTATCCCTTTTTCTCTCTATGCCTCAGCTTCTTTGTATTCCTCTTTTCTAGTTTCTATTTCATTTATCATCTCCTCCACCATATCCAATCTGCTTTTACTTCCCTCCATTGTGTTCTTCAACATTTGGATCTCTGATCAGAATTCATTCCTGAGTTCTTGAATATCTTTCCATACCTCCATTAGCATGTTAATGATTTTTATTTTGAAATCCCTTTCAGGAAGAGTCATGAGGTCCATGTCATCTTTCTCAGGAGTTATACTAATTTTACTCTGGACCAGGTTCCTTTGTCGTTTCATATTTGTATATGGCGCCCTCTAGTGTTCAGGAGCTCTACTCTCTGGAGCTGCTCAGCCCCTGAAACAATGTCGGGGGTCAGAGGGGAGTGGAATTGGTTCCTAGGGGGAGGAAAGATCTGTTTCCTGCTATACCTGTCTCCACTGCCTGAACCAGTGGGCCAAGCACACAGGTATAAGCCTCTCTGTTTTGCGTTTGTAGTTGCTATAGACAGATCTTCCCTCTGGCTGGCCTAACTCCAGGGTAAGGTTTGCCGGTTTGCAAGCCAGGTGGGGCTGACGGGGAGAAAGGCGCTATATGCTGCCTATCACAGAGGGGGTTCTTGGAGCTCTGTACTAGCCAGGGTGCTGGAGCACCTGGAAATTGTGAAAGCTCCCAACCTGCTAAGCAAAGTGCTCCTGGACAACTTTGTCTACTTGTCCTTTCTCCTGAGCAGTAAACTCTGGGCAATCCTTGCCCCTTTAGCAGCCCTCTTGCTAAGGGCTTCCTTGTTAGTAAGTTTCTTAGACTGCCCACCTTTCTTTTGTCCCAGAGCAGCTGGATATGGATCCCTGTTTTCCACAAGCAGCTGGAATTTCAGTCTCTTCAGGAATTCTGCCTGTCTTAGCTTTCCAGTCCCCTAATCACCAGAGTATCATGAAAGGAACATGAAATGTAGGTTTGTGCTCCCAGAGAAGATCTCTGGAGTTAGGTACTCAGCAGTCCCAGGCCTCCACTCCCTACCCGCTGGTGAGCTGGGGTGGGGGAAGGGCTTGAGTTCCACTGGGCCACAGCTTTGGTACTTTACCCTGTTCCGTGAGGTCTGATCTTTTCTCCAGGGGTATGCAGTCTGGCGCAGTCCTCTTTCCTGGTGCTCTTTCAGAATTAGTTGTATTAATTATATTTTCATATTATATATGGTTTTAGGAGGAAGCTTCTGTCTCACCTCTCATGCCGCCATATTTAATCCCCTCTGGTACAGACTATTGATACATGTAACAACTTTCTTGAATCTCCAAGGCAAAAAAAGCCAATCTCTGAAGTTCACATACTATATGAATCCCTTAATAAAACATTTTGAGATGCCAAATTGTCAAAATGGAAAACAGATTTGTGGTTGTCAGGGACTGGGGAAGGAGTCAGGGGCAGCTGGGGACGGGCAGGTGAGATGTGGGTTTGGTTTTAAAAGAGTACAGGGTTTGGTCCTTCTGGTGATTTAGTGCTCAGCATCTTGATTGTGAAGGTAGATATATAACCTTACATATCTGATAAAATTTTATATAAACTATTTAAATACATACACAAGTACTAGTAAAACTAGAGAAATGTGAATTATATCAATGGATTATATCAATGTCAATATACTGGCTATAATATATGATGGCATAGTGTAATGACAGTATTGGGAGAAATTGGGTAAGTCTATAAATGATCTCTCCATATTATTTTTTAGAATTGGATGTGAATCCACAATCACCTTCACATAAAAGTATGAGCATAATACCTAGATTTTTAAAGTATCTTAGTCAAAAGTCCTTAACAATTCATTGAGGGCATCACAAAATTCATCAGAGCCAGTCCAGTATTTCTGATGAGTTGACAAATCATCTTTAAATAAATGCTTGAGGATCTTCATCAGTGTTATTAAGACAACATGAACTTTAGCTTTATAAGCATTAAATTTTTCTCTCTTTTTTTAATGTTAGCAGAAATAAATAGGAAAAAAGGAAAAATTAGTTTCCAAAGATTACTTTAGTGAGAATTGACATCCTATTTATTCATAACTGGACTACAGAAACATCACAGGGCAGATGAAGACTCTTATTTCACAAGCACTGGAATGAGATGGTTGAGCAAACAACCTCCATTTATTTCAAATGATCACCAAAACCAAGAATGGAATAATGAGAGGATAAGCATAAGGTATTAATTGAGTCACTGTCTCCATTTCTTCCTGGGAAAATGCAAAAATATAAAACACACACACTCAAAAGGATACATTGAAATCCCTTTGGAGATGCCTTTCATTTTTTTGGGAGACAGGAAATGACTTGAATAGATTTTATGGTATTCTTAAGAAATAAATTACCTTGAGTGATGAAATAATGTAAATCTTAAATAGTGTGTTCTGTGAAAATGTCATGGAGAAGAGTTCTATGGCAGCACATCTTTTATCTAAAAATAAACAAAAGAACAGCAATTACTCATTGTCCTGTGTAAAACACTGAGCGATTACAGTTGCATAGTTTTTTTTTAATTCTGAAGTATTCAGTATTCGTTTGCAACACGTTTTCCAACTATACTTTTTTCTACAGGAATAAAGCCATTTGTGCTTTCTTTAAGCCAGATTGTTTGATAGAGAAACTCTCAGAATAGTCGGCCTTAATTACAAAGTCATGTCTGTAAAACACTCTTCTCTATTTTTATGTATTTAGTGTCTTTGTCCTGTGATAGATGAATTATGCACATTTATATCTACTTCACATTTCTGTAGAAACCTGTCCTGTGTCAATTATCTGTCTCTTTTTTTAATCTTTCCTATTCAAATAATTTGGTTAGATTTGGCATCTTGTTCCTTTAAAGAATATTCTGTACTGCTCCAGTTTCTATTTTCTATGAATGCATATAATCCCGTATTTCTGAAATTCCAACTGTTTTTCCAAGGAACATTTTCCTATGTCATTCAAAAAGTATGATTCCATTGTTATGTTAGTTTGGGGGCTGCTTTAGCAAAATACCACAGACTGAGTGGTTTAAAATGACAGAAATTTATTCTTCCACAGTTCTTGAGGTTGGAAGTCCAAAATCAAGGTATTGGCAGGGCCACATTCCCTCTAAAGACTCTTGAGAAGAGCACATCCTTGGTATGACCTCATCTTAACTTGACTACATCTGCAAAGACCTTGTCTACAAGGTCACATTCACACACACTAGCGGTTAGGACTTGAACATATCTTTTTTAGGAGACACAATTCAACCCAAGACAATTGAGAAAATATTTTTGACTCCTGCTAATAGATTATGATAAGGAAGATATTTATTAATTCATAAAGTCCATACACGACTCTAAGATTAATGACTTTTTCTGATTGTTGTTTTCTTAATGTTATTAAACTAGTTTTAAGAAGATATACACATGACTTTCAGCCTTTCTAACTTAATTTGTAAGGATATGAGAACTTGAATGGGGACAATTAAATCGTGTTCAAAGTTAAGCACAATTTACATGGTATTTAAATTATAGTTTATTTCTGTATGGGTGACTCAAGAATATGGCACAAAGTTGAAATGCAGAAAAGGAAACCGTCTTCTACCTCCCATCATCCAGACATCTAATTTCCTTTCTTAGAAACAAACACTGTTATCAGTATGTTGTAAATCCTACCAGAAATATTTGCATGTTTGCAGATATAAGTCTCTCTCTCTATAGATCATCTTAAATTTTTTAAAAAATGGGAGCATATTGTATGCATTCTTCATATTTCTCCTTGATTTAATAATAAACCAAACTCTTTTTACTCCCTAATTCCCTTGAGATACTCTCCTATTTCTCTGGTCTCTTTTATAGCAAACACCTCAAAAAAGTCATCATCCTTATTGTTTCCTGTTACTCCCTCCCTCCACCATCCTCAATCCCCCCAGCTACTCCTCTGGAATGGTCTACACCATCGACACTAGATGTTTCCCTCTCCACTGTCACTGTCATTTTACACTACCTCTCTCTCTCTCTTTTTAACTTTATATTATTATCATATGGTTTTATTAAATTTTTGGAGAAGAAAGTTTTGTTTCCTTTTTTTCTACCTTGTTCTTTTTTTATTGAATCATTGTATACAATTTTATATTGGTTTAAAGTATACAACACAGTGGTTTAACAGTTACCCGTATTATTAAATCCTCACCCCACTAGTGCAATTACTGTCTACATAGGAATATGTTACAGAATCATTGGCTATATTGTCTAGCTGTTCTACTATCCCTGTGACCAATTTATGTTATGATTGAGAATTTTTGTGCCCCTTTATCCCCCTTATCATCCCCACCCCCATGGTAACCACGTTATTTCTCAGTATCTATGAGTCAACTGCTGTTTTGTTCATTTTATTTTCAGATTCTACGAATAAGTGAAATCATATGGTGTTTATATTTCTCCACCTGGCTTATTTCACCTAACATAATACCTCCTAGGTCCATCCATATTGTTGCAAATGGAAGGATTTTGTTTTTTATGGCTGAATAATATTCCATTGTGTATATGTACCACATCTTCTTTATCCATTCATCTATTGATGGACACTTAGGTTGCTTCTACATCTTGGGTATTATAAATACTGTGGTAATAAAGATAGGGGTGCATACATCTTTTCAAATCAGGAATTTTGTGTTCTTTGGGTAAACTCCTATAAGTGGAATTCCTGGGTTGTATGATATTTCTATTTTTAGTTTTTTGAGGAACCTCCATACTGCTTTCCTCAGTGGCTGCACCAATTGGCATTCCCATCAACAGCGTAGGAGGGTTTCTTTTTATCCACATCCTCACCAACACTAGTTATTTCTTGTCTTTTGGATAGTGGTCAATCTAACTGGTGTGAGGTGATACCTCATTGTGGTTTTGATTTGCATTTTCCTTAAGATTAGCAAAGTGGAGCAACTTTTCCTATGCCTATTGGTCATCTGCATTTGTTTAAGAAAAATGTCTTTTGGGTCTTCCGTTCATTTTTTAATCAAGTTGTTTGGTGTTTTGATGTTGAGTATGAGTTCTTTACCTCCATATCTCTTATCTCTCTTGTCTTAGTAACTGTTGTACTCCTAGCAATTTGATGAAAAATGGTTCCTCACTGTAGGTTTCATTTGAACTTCTCTTAATATGTGTGAGGTTAGCATATTTTTATGTGTGAAGTTATTTATATTTCTGTTTTAATGTACTATCTGTGAACATCCTTTGTCAATTTTTCAATAAGGTTTTGGGTTTTATTCTCACTGACTTTTGGGAACTTTAATATATTAAGGAAATTAGTCCTTTCTTCCCCCCTGACTTGCTCTTTACCATATAATAATTATTTCCTTCATTCCTCAGCCAGTCTTATTTGGATTTAAATATCATTTGTTTCTTACCAAGCTCTTTCCATTTACTGTACTATTTAAACATATTATCCTTCCATTACAGTGTTCATAAATGAGATGTAGGCATCATCATCCCCGTATCTTCTTCCCTTGTTCTCCTTCATACCAAAGTAGATTTGTCATTACTCAATTACTAATAAAGGTATTTGATTTCCTAAAAAAATATTAGCCTTATTTTCTATTATGTGGATCATCAAAATATATGAATTGCCATCAGTTAGCAACTTGGAATATTTATGAATTGGGTTCCATGCAAGGGCATAGAACTCCACTTCTCTGACATTCTTATAAACACTCACATTTCCTGTTTTGTTTTCTTCATAGAAAGCTTTGAACCACATAAGCTAATCCCTTGGAAAATGTTGAAGACCTTCAGCTCATAATAATATAACTGTAAGTATATTAATAACCATCATTTCTTTTAATTTTATATTTATAAGCTACTTCAATATCTTTTAGAAAGAAGTAACATATAAAAATGAATTTTTTTTGGTATAGTAACCAGCAGACCATCTGGCACCTATACTAAAGCAATGAGATGCTTGTGATAAAAGAATAAACTTTCTACAATACTTTTCTCAAGTTAGAAAAATATACTCTAAATAAAGAAGATTGTTGAAATTGTAAAATACAGTGCAATTTTCCAAAAAAATAATAATATCATAAAACAGCTACGGCACATACTTTCCAGTTACAACATAAATGGATAACATATACAGTTTGCTTTTAGTTATGTTAGGCAATATCTGCTGATCAAAGTAGATTTAATTATTGATTCACAATTCTAAATACAGCAATTGTAGATTTTCTTTTACTATCTCCTCCCTATAATAAGGCACAATTTATATACCCTATAGATTTACAAGAAAATATGGAGCCCAGCTACAGAGAATATACCTGATGAGAATTATAAGCATAGTGAATGCAGTCTTATAAGAGTTTAGATTTAGGGTATAAATTTCAACTCCCTGGAAAATGGAAAGGATAGCTTGCAGACCATATCTTTGATGCAAAATTTCTGGTAGAGTGAGATTGAAGGCAAAGCTTTATGGGATACTTTGTTTTGAATTGAAAAGTTTTAACTTTAAATTGACTTTTGAATATATTAAACAAAGAAAATATTCTATTTTCAACCCAATATATTGAAGTAAACAACTAGTATATAATTTTATATACAAAAACTACATGGGATTGATGTAGTTAAAATCATTGCTGAAATTTGATAAAGCTTGGAGTGATTTCATTAAAAGTAGAGGAGAAAATTTCAAGTGAATTAAAAATGGAAAAAATACACTACATACTACCAGCATTCAAAATGCACTACAAATATGCCTTCAAACACATTCATTTTTACAAGACTAAAGATATGAATCTGGTTATGTCATAAATACAAGTCAAGTAGAAGTGGGAAAGATATATTCCCCTGGCAAAAGAGTTTCTAAAATTCAATAAATATAAATACCTAAATAAAACTGTAAGTTTAAATATATTTCCACCTGAAAAGGTTATATGATTGCAAGAGTCACATCTACGGAGTTGCCAGATTTAGCAAATAAAAATACATTTAACAATGAACTGGGTGTTCCAGTAAATAAGTGGATAGCAGAGAGAGAAGAGTGAATATGAGACTGGGTAGGGAATGATTGGGAGAGGAATCTTACTCTACTAGAACAAGGCCTCTTGGCATACATCTGTGATTTGCAGGGTATGGAAAAAATACAAGACACTCAGTTAAATTTGAATTTCAGATAAACACCAAGTAATTTTTTAGTATAAGCATACCTTTATTTACCTGAAATTTAAACTGAACCAGACTTCCTGTATCTTACCTGGCAACCCTAATCTTGAGATGTAGTTCGCGTTCCCTGGTTCATTCTGAAGGCCAACGTTGAGTTTGCTAATGGAGAAGTTAGTGGGCACACTGCCACTTTGTGGCAGTCCAGAGCAATGACATTACTGCTCTTGAAAGAGAAGAGGTGCTATTCTAGGGATAAGACATTCACTTTCATTGTGCAGAAGATGCCAGATACCAAGATAAGCTAACGTGCCCTTTGAAGAAAGAAGTATGGAAATTGCCATGCTTATCTCACACAACATTAGTTTTTGTTGGCAGGATGGTGAGATTTATCTACTTTCTGAAGAATTGATATTCCAAGATTCCTAGATAAGATTTTGAAGAAATGGGAAGATGACTTTACCAATGAATATTGCCAGAAACAATATGTCAACTCTTCTCATGTGACCAACAATGATTATAAAGAACTGATTATAAGAACTTGATGTTTTGAACTGCCAACATGATTTTGCTTTTATTTAGCAATATCAAACCGGTATTTGCTTTTACAATACCTTTAAAGCAGTTGGTTTTACCAGTAAAGAGAGGGAAGGATAAAAAATAATCTCCTGAACATTGTATGTATCAGGCCATTAATAGAGCTGAAGAGAAGGTGATCGTTTCCTGACTTCAGATCCTTGAAGACTTAACTCAAAATCACTATTGTTTTCTGAAATGAGTCTCTTTGAAAAGCACCTTAAAATACTATTTCAGAAATACAACCTTTATATGTGGAAGTGATAATCTTGTGATAATTTAAGGCATCCTTGTGGGAACTAAAAAAATTTCAAGTTAAATTTCTCAGCTATCTTCAGAATCTCCAAAGCAAACAGCACTTTCAGAAATTCATTTGCTCTTGTTCACTTTTCTTCTGACTAAATTACATTCATAATTATATTTTCATGTAATTTGGGAAAAAAATGAGCATTCTCAAGGGACAGTGATTTAAAAAAAAAAACCCACCCAAAAGTATATTGAAAGTTAACTGATAGTAAGCTACCAAGCACTCATTTACTAATGGTGTGTCTACACGTCTTATATTCAAACCTTGACAACAAAGGTAGAAAGTGGAGGGTTCAACTATATATCACATCATTTTCTATTCATATAAGAAACTCTATCTAGGTATAGTCTGTTGAAATATTTAAATCTGTTTTTGCCCTGAAAAATATGAAGAGATGAAGACTTCAGTCTGTAAAACTAAAAAAAAAACCATGGTCTTACTAGTCGTCAAGCAGAGGCAAACCCAGGAGAATTTACTAGAACTACAGTTATCTATAAAACTTTATTAAGAGTGTTTCAGCTTAATCTTGATGGAAGATTACCCAATAAATAAAAATTTCAGTAATTTTTCTACAGACAGTAGACAACTAGAAAAATATGCGAAAGTCACATTATTTAGTTTCACAATCTGTCAAACATAACTCTATGATGGAAGAGAAAGGGTAAGGTCACTCTGGCCTTAACCACTTACTGGAAGAGCTGTTGACCTTAAGCAACATTTAACATTGAACTGGATGTTCCAGTAAATAAGTGGATAGCAGAGAGAAGAGAGAGAATATGAGACTGGGTGGGGAATGATTGGGAGAGGAATCTCTCCACTAGCACAAAGCCCCTTGGCATACATCTGTGATTCATAGTGTATGGAAAGATGACTCCAATGAATGCAGACAAAATTAGTATTATGCCAGAATGCTTTACTAAAATGCAGGTTTGTGCCACAAAATATTATAAATTCATGGTGGTATTGGAAAGTGTTTCTATTTTAGAATTAGTTGATAATAATCTTTGTACTTCTTTCCTACCTTTCTCCATAAGAACATTCTGACTCCTAGAACTAGTCTTTCCCTTTATTTATTTTTGCATATAAATACAAATGTGGGCTCCCACTTTTCTGTTATTTGTTTAGTTATGTGTTATTTCTCTTTTATCCCCCTTCTTCAATGTTCCTCCCCATCTTTGGTGAGTCTGAATTGTATCCAGCTCCATTCTAATCACTTCCTTCCCATTCTTAATGCAAATGATGCCATAGAAATAATTTGTACATAAACAATTCCTCCTGGAACTCATGCAAAAAGCCACAATAATTATTCTATCTTTGACAATGAAGAAAATTTTGAAGTTTATGAGCAATCTCAATAATCAGCAGACACCCAAGTCATTAATTTTTTTATTTTATTTATTTTTTATTTTGTTATCATTAATCTACAATTACATGAGGAACATTATGTTTACTAGACTCCCCCCGTCATCAAGTCCCCCCCACAAACCCCATTACAGTCACTGTCCATCAGCACAGTAAGATGCTATAGAATCACTACTTATCTTCTCTGTGTTGTACAGCCCTCCCATGCCCTCCCCATTATACATGCTAATCGTAATGCCCCCTTTCTTCCCCCCCTTCTCCCTCCCTTCCCACCCATCCTCCCCAGTCCCTTTCCCTTTGGTAACTGTTAGTTCATTCTTGGGTTCTGTGATTCTGCTACTGTTTTGTTCCTCCAGTTTTTTCTTTGTTCTTATACTCCACACATGAGTGAAATCATTTGGTACTTGTCTTTCTCCACCTGGCTTATTTCACTGAGCATAATACCCTCTAGCTCCGTCCATGTTGGTGCAAATGGAAGGATTTGTTTTCTTCTTATGGCTGAATAATATTCCACTGTGTATATGTACCACATCTTCTTTATCCACTCATCTACTGATGGACATTTAGGTTGCTTCCATTTCTTGGCTATTGTAAATAGTGCTGCGATAAACATAGGGGTGCATCTGTCTTTTTCAAACTGGGATACTGCATTCTTGGGGTAAATTCCTAGAAGTGGAATTCCTGGGTCAAATGGTATTTCTATTTTGAGCTTTTTGAGGAACCCCCATACTGCTTTCCACAGTGGTTGAACTAGTTTATATTCCCACCAGCAGTGTAGGAGGGTTCCCCTTTCTCCACAACCTCGCCAACATTTGTTGTTGTTTGTCTTTTGGATGGTAGCCATCCTTACTGGTGTGAGTTGATACCTCATTGTGGTTTTAATCCAAGTCAATTTTAAAATTAGACTTTGTATTGTTAAGATTCTAGGAGGTGGTACATGTACTCAAATGAAATTATTTAAATTCAGCTCTAGATGAAATTATTTGAATTCAGCTCCAGATAAAATAGAATCTAATAAAAGAAATTTAAGGCACTTAAAATGTATATATATTTCTGGGTTTAAAAGAAATAATCAAAATACAAGTTCTGAAATTCCCAACAATTTGAGTATTATTTTGATTACTAGTTAATTTTGGTAGCATGTGAATGATTATTTCCTTGGGAGAAGCTAACACTTGAAAACAATACCATCATCTGAAACCTTGCCTTTCCTGATCAGCTCATATGAATTACTAGTCACTAATACCAACAGTCTGTGGTAAGTTAATTTCAGAACTGAAATGATTAAAAAACCATGGTGAAGAGATTCATCATTGCATACCCAGAAATGCTGGCAACATTCCTAGACTTATGCACGGCCTTCAGAATTATTAATAATGTCTAAAAAGTGGGCCTGGAACAAAAAATTCAAATTCTACTCAGAAATACAGAACAGATCTTTCTTCTATTCATCTTGCTTTCATAGTGTTTCATCTGATTCCAATTTTTATAGCATAAAATATGTTTTTGAGCATTACAGTCTTTCTCACCTGTTAGTGTATACTCCAAGCCAACATTTTCTAAACTCCAATTATTGGCAGTGAGGCTGCTTTTAATGGTGCATCTCCATTTTCAAATGCAGATATGAAAAAGGTGAGAAATTGACAACTGGGGAAAGGCAATGTGGGGAAATGTCCACTCATTCTTTGAGACATAGCTCAAATGTCACCTTCGATGTAAAGTTTCTCACTTCCCCACCCTTCCAGAGTACTTAGCAGGGTCCTTGGAGTTCCTATAACCCTGGATGGGCTTATAAACCTTACTACACTGTGGGCTCATAGAGTGGGCTGTTCCTCTGCTTATTCGTAACTACAATAGTGATCGTGACACAGCAGGACTATTCAATGCTTATTGAGGAAGTGAACATTTGAATGAATAAAAAGATCAGCAAAGTATTTGGAATCTCTCTGCACACTTCCTTAAAGTGGCACCTAAATTAGTTTTGGACCAAATACTCAGTGCTTTAGTTAAATATCCAAGTCAGAGTGAATTAGAGACATTGAACAACAGCAGCAACCTGTGAACCTGGTAAATGTAGTTGTCAAGTTAATATCTTGGCAAAATTTGTTATTCTCACATAAAGAAACTGTGCTCTATTGTCTTTCTTATGTCAATGGTTTTCTAAAACTTTGGGAAGTACATAGTAATTGGTCAGCACTCTTGGTTGCAAAGAAGTCATCTCAAACAAACTTAAATTAAAAGGAGAAATTTATCGACCCACAGAAGGGTAGCTGAAGAGCTGGCTTTGGGCCACAGACAAAATCAGAATTCTTTTTCTCTCTCTCTTTCTGCATTTTCTACTTGGCCTCATATTCTCTTTCTACATACGGATTATCTTCTCTCCCTCACTGTACCGAATAGGAATCATGGTTCCACACCCCAAGATTTCCATCCCCAGAGAGGAAAAGTGTTCTTTCTCACAATCTCTAGATACAAAATCCCAGGAAACACTTATGCAGTCTAGCCGTGCCCCTTCCTGAAGCCATCACTGGAGCCACAGACATCAGTTTTTCCCCTGGGTTACACGTCATCTTTGAAATTAGTGGCAAGATCTAATGACAGAAAAAGAAGGGACATATTTTGGGTAGACAAAGACAATGGATGATGCAAGGAGAGGTGGCACATTTTTCCTTATTTGTTTGCAAAGAACCTATCAATAATTTCAACCAAGATAAAAAGAGTTTGTTCAATTCTCAACCAAGAAAGCAAGTCATATCAACCTACCAGTAGAGGTCATTTGTGGTGGCAGAGAGGGCCCCAAACAGAGACTGGTGACAAAAAGCCTGTAGAACGAGGTCAGATAGAAAAGTAAATACTTGAGTCACAAAGAGATGGAAATCAGGCATTCCTTCTAGCCAGGAGCTCTTTTTCATAGAGCACAATTACAGTCACCAGAATGTTGCTCACTTCCGACAGAGGCTATATTTTAAAAGATATGAACTGCCCCAAGAATTGATTTCTAATCTTGTATTTTGATTTTAATTTAGTTTGAGACATAATTACATTTTGTGATATTTAGAGAGGAAAAAAAGTAACTCAGCAGAAAAAATGTTCTCAAGACTTTTCCAAATTGATTACTCTCACATTGACAATAAGCTTTAAGACTAACCTTGGAGACTACTTATAGATAAACACTGTATACAGTTAAGCATTTTGAACTACATTCTACTAAATTCCTACTTTAAGAAACTTTTCCAAAAGTTTATATTCTTTAAGAATGACCCAGTTATTTTTTAGATACCAAGCCAGAATGCTATGCTATTTTGCAGAGCTGGCAGAATGGAGTGCTAGTTAGGACTTTTCTGCTTACTTTTAGTCATCTACTGATATAGTTTAGTCACATTTAAAAAGCCAACTTTACTGTAACTATTGGACTGTGAAACCTTTTACTAAATCTTCCTATTTAACAGATTTCTTAGTACTCCATTAGTAAAAGTGATAATATCAGAACATAATGATATTCATTTTGACTTCTTTGCACACAAGTCTTGACTGATATATGAATAAGCATTCAAAATGACTCATTTGCTATGAAAAACGAAAAGATTATTTTAAGAGAAACAAGTGTCCAATGGAGCTCTTTTTGCGTGACATTCAGAAATCCACTTGGACACACTGTCTGTTTAAGTGATCAAAATCCAGGCATTAGAATGATTGATCCCTTTCAAAATTTCATTTAGGTTCTCCTGTTGGCAACATTAAAAACAATAAGCATTCATCATAAATAAACTAAGGCTGTTATCTCAAATATCTATTTTCATGGGCTCATAAGGAGATACTGTCTTAACATATAAGGTTCTCTAATAACAGAAATTCAAAGCTGTTTTAAGTGGTATTTTGTGTAGAAAAGGCAATGACCTTCAGGTGAGTAGCTCTTCTGCAACTCTAGAATCTACAAGGTTGGATTTATTTCTGTGGACATGATTTTTCATTCATCAGTTCATTTAGCAAATATTTCTTATACAATTTATTAATCCCAGAGAGCATAGTACTTAAACCCCAAGGGTAAGCCAATCTGTAGTCTGTAATTTTCTTGTAAGACCTCAAAGCTATTGATTCAGTCATGATATTGATACATTAACAGTGAGTTTTTCATTTCTAAGTGTGAAAAATGACCAGATACCACTTCCTGGTCATGTTTAACCAATTTGGATAACAAGGATCATTTTAATTTAGCTCACCTTGATGTTATGAAAGAAAACAACATATTTTCCTCGTATAATGATTTACTGTATATAAAGCAGTTTCATATCTATTCGTTCTTCATGGTCTCACGACAAGCATGTGAAATAAACAGAGAAAGTATTACAGGCCTCCTTTTGTTGATGAGCTCAGGAAGTTAAGGGACTTGTGAGGTCATGAAGGAGTAGCTGAGAACACCTGACCTGAAGTTAGGCTGGTCTAACTCCAAGGTCACTTTTCCTGAAAACCTGTCGCATCACATCAGTTAGAGAAAAGAGAACGTTTTCAGCCCCAGCACCACCTCCTATTGTTTCCCTCTAGCTCATGGACTCCAAAAGACTCAGCTAAAATGGGAGAACACTTAACAATGATCATTCCTTCATTAACTCAAATTTCAAGACCATATAGCTAGTCCAAAAACAGCCCTGGTTAAAGAGAAGGCTTTCTTTGAATTACAGTGAAACCCTTGAAACTTACTGTCTTTGGGTCACTTTTTTTTCTTGTTTATTTGAATTTAAACATCTACAGACAATCCTGTCAAAATAGGATATTTTCTCTTGAATTCTTAACTATGTCATTGATTAACTATAAAGATAGAATTACTTCTGAGGTTAAAACAAACCCCTGAGATTTGGTGGTTCACTGCATTCATTTCCTCTAAAATTCTAGTAGTTCATGTTTGTGAAATTTCCTTCAGTTGCCTATAGTTACTTGATACGGAAACTACATTAATCAAATACAGTGAGCATTCTACAATTTCCCTATTTGGGCAACCTGGAAATAATATCATTTAGCTTCTCTAGGATTTCAGTATTATGGTTGGCAAAGACCTAATAAATTAAAACAAAGCAAAATAAAATGAAAAAGCCGTATTAAATTAATAAACAAAAAGATAAAAACACTGGCCATTCTGAAACCTCCCTCCACTAATGCATTTTACATTCAGGCTTGTTATATTTTATTTTTTGCACACTTTTAAGAAATACTGAGTTTGAATATGTCCCTTTCCTTTAAGATGCTTATTGTAAAGCATCCCCATGCGGTACTATTGAGTAGCAGAATTTCAGAACTGGTGTCCTCCGGGCCACTTCTCATGGCACTCATTTCTCATCACAAATCCTTGTTGAGGAAGAGTAGTATTAACAAGTCACATAACAAAAAATGTCTAATTGTCATGCTTAATACATGCTTAGTGATCATGAGAGACTAGAGCAGTAAACTACCTACTGGTAATTAAATAACTCCTTAACACATAAAAAATTATTGAATATTTCCCTTACATCACAAATGAAACCTAGTTTAACCCCAAATACCACCATGTGCTTTATAAAGATCTTTAACAAACCTTATTCTATACTATACTTTAATTGAAATCATTTTCATGTATTTACTATATATCAAACTGATTGCCATACCATCTATGTATAAAAGGCTATGGATTGATCATTTTCTTTTTCTGAACATTCTATAAAATATATTATATATCTGAATAACCATAAAACTCTATTACTTCAAATTTGCAGATTTCAAAATGCTACTTTGAATAGCTTATCATTGGGGTTCTCCATTTCCTTTCTTGATCCATTTGAGAATGAGCCAAGCAAGTACTTGCTAAATTTATTTGCATGTATTATTGGGTCTTAGCCTGGACATTTCTTACTGAAAAGAAATTACAGAGCCAGAAAGAATAAAATTCAATTCTTGACTGAGGCTCCAATAGCATGGCATAATATTATATGAAAAATAGACACTGAGGGAATGTAAACTCTAGTTTATTCAGTTCAACCAATTTTCTTCCTATTAAGGTACATTCTGTTAGATAGTTTTCCTCCCGCTTACTAAATAACTAAGCTCTGACATCATAAAGAAAACTGCAATTCATATTACTAAGGCTAAAGTCACCTAAAGATAGCTTGCTATTTTAAATAATATGGAAACTGCACTGGGATGACAGATAAGCAAAACAATCTGCTTTATTTTTAACTGCATTTTATGTGTTCCAGACTTTGAATATTCAGACAGAAGACTAATGGAAAAGTTATTTTTTTCCCTTAAATCACACCTCCACCCCCCCAAACTACTATTCCTCCACCCTCACCCTTAACCTTTTTGAACAAAATCAAAGATTCCTACTCTTTTCTTGCATGGGAATAGTCCTGGGTTTAGTTTCAGAAGGTCTTCATCACTGGCATTCTCCTGAGAAGAGTGCTCCCAAGTATATTTCTAAATGGGATTTCTTCTCTTCTGGGGGCAGTTGGAGTTTTCTTCTTGGTGCCATATCAGCTGGATTCGGATACTGAGAAATGTTCTATCATCAGTCTTTAAATCTCCATCTGGGAGCAGTTGTGCTGAAGCTCCACAGTAGGACCACATTTCTATCACAATCCAGCAGCAGAAAACCAGGATCACATGTACAGCTTATACTTTCTAGCTTGTCTCAGACAACATTGCTCTTGAACCGAGATCTCTGGGAGGGTCTCCAGATAACAGCATTGTTCAATACAAAATGTATTTATTACATTTCTCCAATGAATCTACCTACAGGGGGAAAAAGAAGCAGTTCACAACTATTATTATTACCTGGGTGTTTAAAGGCCTTCCATTTGCCATTTTTTTAGGGTTAGGCATGCTAGCAATAAATTCTCTGTTTTCTTTCTGAGAATATCCTGACTTCCTCCACATTCCTGAAGGATATTTTCTCCTGGTATAGAATTTCCCATGGACAGTACCTTTCTTTTACTTGACCAATGTTGTGTCCCTTCCTTTTGCCCTCCATGGTTACAGATGAGAAATCTGCTCTAAACAAGTAGTTGTTTAACTATAGATAACGGGTTTTCCTCTCTGGCTACTGTCAAGTTCTTTTTGATCTTTCGTTTTCACAGATTGAATTATATGTCTTGGCATGGATATATTTGGGCTTATCCTGCTTGAGGTTTGCTTGGCTTTTTGAATGTAAGCATAAACATAACAATGTTTATGTTTTCCACCATATTTGGCAAGTTTTCAGTCACAATATCTTTGAACAATTTTTCAGTCCCATTCTTTGTTTCCACTCCTTCTGAGACTACAATGATATGAATGTTATTAGATCTTTTATCGTGCCTCATAAGTTTTTGACATTCTGCTCATTTTTTTTCAATAAAAAATGTATATATTTTACTTTCTCTCTGTTGTTCAGATTTTATAAATTCTATGGATCTGTCTTCAAGTTCACTGATTCTATCCTTTATCATCTCTATTTTATGACTAAACCCATCTAATAGGATTTTTTTTATTATCAGTTATTATATTTCTCAGCTCAAAACTGTCTACTTGGTTCTTTTCTTCCAGCTTTATTGAGGCATAATTCACAAAACTGTGAGATATTTAAAGTGTAAAACATGATGATCTGACATATGTATATATGGTAGAAGGATTCTCCCATCAAGGTAATTAACATATTGATCCTCGCATATTTACCTTTTTTTTTTCTTTTTTACTTTTTTGTTGATGGTTGTGTCAAGAACATTTAAATTCTGCTCTCTTAGCAATTTCAATTATGTAACATCAAGTTATCAACAAAAGTCATCCATTTCAGTCTTTTGTATAACTTGTTATTTCTTTGCTAAAATCTCCTTTTTTAATTGTGTCAAGAGAATTCATAATTGTGTAGCGCAGTATTTTTATGATAACACTTTAAAATCCTTGTCACTAATTCCACCGTCTGATTCATCTGGGTGTTGATATTTGTTGACTTTTTTCTCATTCAAGCTGGGACTTTCTTGTGATTTTTCAATTGTCTGCTGGACATTTTGGATATTATATTATGTGAATGAATTTTATTTAGTCCTTTTTTCCCCTGAGATGGTCACCCTTTTGATGTGTAGTGTGGGGGTCAGGTAGGTGCTAATGCTCAGCTTCACACTTAGTTGCTACCGAGTGGGGTTAGAGGTTTAGCTCCCCACAGAACCTCAGGCACCAAGGGCGTGGAGAAGTTCAGTGGAGGGCCATGTAGCTTTGCCTCCCACCATCTTTTTCTGCCTGATTGAAGCTACCAGGGTGGGGGAAAGTGGTGCACTAATTATATCAGGCCATCTTTGTGCCTCCTCAGTCAGTCTCATGACTGCTGGGTGGGTACAGACATCCAGCTCCCCTGGGCCACCAGCCATGGTGATGAGCTCTGCCTTGCACATCCTTTTCTAGTCTTATTGATATTGGGTCCAGGTGGAGGCTCAGCAACTCTTTTGGAAATATTGATACCACCCAGTGAGAAAATAGAGCACCATGCTTGCTTACACACATGCAAGGATAGGGTAGAAGGGCAGTTTCCTTGCATGACCCCACTGAAACGATGGTATAATTTTTCTATCAATGTTTGTCTAGAATAGGAAAAAAGATATTCTGATGACAGTGAATTTGTCCTCCATTCTTTGTTGATAGGGAATAGGATATTCTTGAAGTGCTGTTTTTCTCTCCTGTGCCTGTTGGCAGTCGAAGTTTGACAGCTTCTGAAGTGCTCTGTTTGGATTGAAGGAGGGAACTAAGGAGCACTAGGTGACTCACCACTGTGCTGTTCCTGAAGCCTCGAGGTCCATAGGCAGCCTGTCATGTTTCCACCCTTCAGAGCTTCCCTAGACTTGTCTTTGTATGTGTTACATCCAGTGTTTTTTAGAGAGAAAAACTGGGAGGAATCAGTCTCCTTGATGTTGGCTGGAGTCGGAAGTCCCATATAGATAACAGACACCAAGAAAAACCCCTAAGAAATCAATTCAGTGCTAGTGAAAAGCTTCACATATCCCCTACATTTTTAGGGAGATCTTATATATGATTTGGCAACAAAATGATTAAAAAATTGCACTAAGAAACTATTTCTTTTCCTATTTTATAAATTTGTGAGCACATAAAACACTGACAAAACCTGAAAATCTTCACCCTTCTCCAGCCCTGACTGTTGGTATTCCATAAATATTTTTGCTATGAATAAAATGAGACTACATGTGAAAAGGAATATTTTCCTTTCAATTCTTAATATCATTTCCAAATTGTTTTATGATATAAAATAGGGTTTTGAGGACCTGGGGCAAGAACAGTGGGTTCAACATATCAGAAGGATTGAGGTGAAGGATACAGCATAAACCCTGTGAAGTTGAATTGCAATTGGATGTAGAGATGGGAACTCATGATTTTTAATATCTATGTATATATAGATAGAGGCAGATAAATGGATTTAAAAACAAGCATCCATATAGGTGAATTTGTGAGTGTGTGTGTTTCCTGCTTCTAGTCTCTGAGGAGCCTTAGAAAACAATGACATCCCAGAAGCAATGAGCACACTGAGAACCCAGATCTAAATATCAGTTCCCACTAAAAGGAATGAGGGGTCTTTAAAGAAATTCTAAGTCTAGGGCAGGAAAAAGATAGAATAGCCCTAAACGTCATTTTGTGTAACAAAGTAGGAATTGCTCAAAGAATGATGGGGAAAATGTCAAAAGAATACAGAAGTCAGCTTAATAGTGTTTCTACTAGTCAAATCTAGGAAAATCTGAGCATTGAATAAAGTATGATCATAATGCATCCTGACTCATGGGATAAAATAGCAATCAGAGTGCAAGATGACCTAAGTGAATGAATGAATGAATGAGAATGACTAACGGACAAAGGAAGGCTTTCTCCTAGAGTGGCCTGTCAACTAATAAGAAGTGATAGAGTTTATAAATATCCATTTGGCAACTTCATAATAATTGATTAAGACAGAAACTATCAATAGATACTAAAACTAGAGGGTGACTATTTGATGAACAGTGTGAAATTATCACAAAATATTTTCCTATTAAATACTTATTAAAATATTTAAAATATAAAAGTCTTATTAAATATTTTTACAGTGGAGAAATCTGGCAGACATTTGGTTAACTAAGTGGTAAATCAACATTATGTGTCTATTCAAACAATACATTGAGAAGAATGTAACATCTCCTGTAATACTCCTGCCAAAAACTGTGTAACCTTGATCTTGAAAGTGTCAAGCAAATCCATAATGAGTAATGTTTTACCAAGTAACTGATCTGTATACCTTGAAAAAGGTTGAGATCATGAAATATAAGGAAAAAATAAGACCCTGAGGAACTGTTCCAATTTAGGAGGCTCAAGAAACATGACAACTAAATGAATGGATTCTGATCCAGAAGGGGAAGGGTTTATAAATAATATTATTGGGGTTCTTGACAAAATTTGAATGGGATCTATGGATTGGATAGTATTATTGCATCAGTGTTGATTTCCTCATTTCTGTGATTGTACTGTAATTTTATACATGCTTTTTGTTGTGAAATGCACATTAAGATACTCAGAGGTAATGGGGCATCATATCTGCAAATTTCTCTCAAATGGTTTAAAAGTGTGTATATATATATATATATATACATATATGTATGTGTATATACAGAGAGAGGTGGGGAGAGAGGGAAGAAGAGGAAAAGAGGAAGGGAGAAAGAAAGATAAGGCAAATATAAAAATATTTACCTTTTGGATATTGGGATATGTGCATGAAGAGTGTGTAATAAAGGAGGTCTTCAGTTTAATGGAGGGTCTTGCTGGGTTTCCAGTTCTGATGCTTCTCACTGTTCACACAGCTAAGTTGTGGTAGAAATAGGACACATATCTTCATCTCAGAATGATATGGAGAATTGTGAAATATACTATTTTTATGTACTTTAGAATCAATCACTTGAATGTCAAACATTGGAATAATGGAAATAAATTTCACTTTGTCATTAAGCTAATTCTCAAGGAGTTTTCCCTATCAACTCTTAGGACACTGAGGGTTTGGTGGGGAACACCAGGGTTTATAAATCAGAAGTTTATTGTGAAAAAAAGCTCATCTTCAGGTTTCTCCTATCTCCATGACCGTGGACAACATATTTAACCTCTCTTTGTCTCTCCTTCTTCAACTGGGATCCAAAAATACCACAATGGCTACTCTGAGAAGTAGAATGCACAAATTGGAACATGCACAAAGGACTGGTAAGTTAGTTTTCTTTCTTTCCCCCAGGGAAGAATATTTTGCTTCTTTCTCTTTTGCTCCATCTCTTCTTGCCTCTCTCTCTCATCTCCTCTCTGCTCTGTGTCTCTGTCTCTGTCTCTCTCTCCTCTCTCTTTTAATATAATAACTGTTTTAGAAACGCTCTATATTCCAGACTATTTAGTAATTCACAATAGTCCTAGTGACTTCAAATTAATAAGGAAGGATTTCAAAGGTTGGAAAAGAACAATTTTCATTTAACTTTTCTGTTGTGGAATTTCATGCTTAAAGTATTACAGGATAAGAAATATGGTGCTTTGTCTCCAGTTTGAGAAAGACAGATGCACCCCTATGTTTATTGCTGCACTATTTACAATAGCCAAGATATGGAAGCAACCTAAATGTCCATCAGTAGATGAATGGATAAAGAAGATGTGGTACATATACACAATGGAATATTACTCGGCCATAAGAAAAAAATAAATCCTACCATTCGCAACAACATGGATGGAGCTAGAGGGTATTATGCTCAGTGAAATAAGCCAAGCAAAGAAAGACAAGTACCAAATGATTTCACTCATATGTGGAATATAAGAACAAAAGAAAACTGAAGGAACAAAACAGCAGCAGAAGCACAGAACCCAAGAATGGACTAATAGTTACTAAAGGGAAAGGGACTGGGGAGGACGAGTGGGAAGGGAGGGATAAAGGTGCGAAAAAAAGAAAGGGACATTACGATTAACATGTGTAGTGTTGGGGAGGGCACGGGGAGGGCTGTGCAACACAGAGAAGACAAGTAGTGATTTTACAGCATCTTACTATGTTGATGGACAGTGACTGTGAACGGGGATGTGGGGGGGACTTGGTTAAGGGGGGAGCCTAGTAAACATAATGTCGTTCATGTAATTGTAGATTAATGATACCAAAATAAAATTTAAAAAAAATACATGGTGCTTTGTGATATATGAAGTAGAAATGCAGGTTTTAAAGTTGTAGTCAGATAATTTCCTAAATTGTCTGGTTCGAAAATGGGGGCCATTCTGATTGCCTGTGCTGTGCACACATGCATAGTTGCTCTATTCTCCAGGAGGGTGGTCTTCTCCAGGGACTTTCAGTTGTAACCTATTATAGGAAAACCTATTCTACGACCAGCAGTCTAGTTCACTATTTCCATTTGAGCATGTCTGTCAGTCAATAAATTGCTGCCTCTTGCTTGCCTCTCAGTAAATTTGGTGTTCTCCATTAAACAATGAAATACCCAGGCATTTTCCACTTTCCTGATTTCAGCTGAAACTTGTATGGCAAGACATGAACATAACTCAGCCTGCCCTTTACAGCTTACTGGGGAAAAGCCATTGCATTCCAGGATGGACCTCCTCACTGTTACGTTATGCTCACTGACACCAATGGGTGCTTTTTTTCTGAAATAAGATGGAAATTTCCTGATATTGCCAGACAATTACTTGATAGTACTTGGCTTTTTATTTATGCACTTACCAAGTGCCCCTCTGGGGGATCCCCAATAGCAGTAGAGGTGGATGAACTAAAAGAGCTCTTGGAATTTCAATAATTGCTTACTTTTCCCTTTTAGTGTTATTTTCAGTCTATAGTTTAATTGGATTAAATTTCCTTTATTTAGACTTCAGCAAGAACAACGGACATAAAGGAAGGTAGGATAGTCGAAGCTTAATTTGAAGAGACAGCCCAATAAATCACTGACATAAACATAAACATGTGCATGGGTTTAATTGCCCTGCAAGCCAAATACTTCAGTGAGACTCCTCTTTAATTCCAAAGGTGGGACAATATACATCCACAGGTCACCTGGGGCACCTGAATTCAGAAGGAACACAGTGCTCTGAATCTCTGTTTGGCATGCTACAGTTTCACTTTAAAGTTGCAGTTTGGCAGAAAGTCTGATGGAAATACGTGCTTTCAGTCAACTTGACCATTGCATGGTATTCTTAAAAGTGCTCTGAGTACATGGTCTTAAACTTTTATGCAAGAACAAGAAGAAACTCAAACTGATGTGGTGTACTAACTATAGCTGCTTCAGGATTTGATCCATTATTTGAGATTGCTTACTGCTTGTGCAACAGTCTTCCAAAGCAAGGGTCATTTTTACATTTCAAGGGAAAGTGAATGAAAGGGGTAGAATTTTTCACACTGTTTAATGTACGATTAATTCTGTCACTAGGATAACATCTTGCAGTTGTCCCCTTCTTTCTTTTCCTACTATTATTACTGTCATTCTGTCACTCACTCAATCACTATATATTTAATTATTGTCTTCATCTGGACTGCTATAACAACATTTCAATAAGTTGCCTCACTCCAGTGCATTCGAAACTCTACAGATAGTTTAATCTTCCTAAAAAACAACTTGAATATCGTGTACTTGTCTATTCAAATGTTTTGATGGCTTCCCACTATCATCTCAGAGTAGCCATACCACATAGCCCAGAATTCAATCCTTCTACATTGTCATCTCAACATACTTACCAAATCCACCATCAGTCCCCTTCAGGCTCTACAAGCCTACCCTGAATTGCCATGCACACCACATTTTCCTGTGCCATGTCTTTGCTGTCTATGTGGTGTGCCTAACACTGCCTTTCTTCTTTTTACGCTTAGCATCTATACATTTTTTACTGTCAGCTCAAATTACACCTTCTATATGAAACCTTTCTGTATATTCAGAGTTTTGCAAAGAATCTTCACCTTTTATAGTAATCAAAATAAGTAAGAATTTTTTATAGACATCTAAAAGATATCCTTTACTTTTTACTTTATCTTTATTCTCTTTGTGTGGAATTTTATTTATGAATTTTAGAAAGATTTATGAAATATAGATACAGCTTTTTAAAAAAACTTTGGAATAACGCATACAGAATGGAGGTTCTTTAAGTGGTTTAAATAATTTAGTCTTTTAAACTATTTCTCTGCAGTGTGAACATAATTAGCTCACCTTTCCCAATTACATAATGCTAAAGTAGCTTTTTCTTACTAACTCACGTGTACAAATTAGCAAAGAATTCTTTTTCTAGTCATCTATGTACCGTGGTTATTCGTACAAATTTCTTCTTTACTAATCTCTTAGCTCTTGAAGTAAAGAACTGCCTGATTTATCCAGGATTTCTTGAAATTCTGGATATGTAATATTACATAAGTTATGAGTAAAATAATCAAGCAACCAAGCCATCAATTGTTCATCATTGGACAATTGGTATCGCCTGTCATGTTACTAGATCCAAAATTGACAGTTTATATAAAAGTTATTAGATAGTTTTAGTAAGTCAAAACTGTGCAAAACAAAAATATTTAGGCAGATTAAAAAATGGATAATGGAATGATAAAAAACTTAAAAAATTCTATTGAGCTTCCATAATTTTAAGGATAAGTAGGCAACACACTTCAGCTTTACCCATAAAAGCAGATATCCAGACAAAAATCACACTAAATAAAGAAGTAATTGACTACCTTTGTAAGCCTTATACTCAGGAAGTTCAGCTATATATTTAAAGTTACTTATCACGTCATTGACTGTGGTGTCACTTTATGTATAAGATCCCAATATACACATGCTGAGTATTTGGAATGCTATTAATATTTTGATGCCTCTGAGAGTAGGATACTGGAGGTAATTTCTGTTTCCCCATATAAGAAAAGGTTTTAAATGTGTTTTGAGCCATTCTGTAGTTGCTATTGGGATTAATGAGAAAAACTGAGACCCAAACTTTATTGTCAAAAGATGTGAGGGGCAGAAGTTCATTAATGACTCTTTTTAATATATTTCAGCTACTACTTTCCATTCTCTTTCTCCACTCTCACTATTTTGCCCTTGCCACCAAACTACTGACCAACAGAACTGACTGCCCAGTAAAAAGAGAGCATTTGTGTGATTTGTTGCACAACTCTCCAAGATCTTGAATATCTTCTACTAGTGGTGGCAGCATAGGATTCTATGTAAGCCAGAAGGAACTACCGGTGTGTAGGGAAACGTAGTTAATGTACAATCTCCATGATCTGGCTACCGATGTTTCTAGGTACTTGGAAGAACATACTGCCTACCATAAATTTAAGGCAATACATGATCTCAGTCACAATTTCCAATAAAAAAAACTGAAAACCAGGAAATAACTAGCAAAGTTGTAAAAAGCAGATGCCAAACTCCTGAATAGCTTGCAAAAGCTGGTAGCTTCGTCTTCTGGGGGTAGAGCAAGATCCAAGATTGCCAAAATTCACCCTCACTCTACTAGCTTGAGAAAAATGAATAAGAATGAAAGAGGAGAGGGTCAGGAAATTATTATTTTCAATTTGAAAGCATGAAATGAGCAGCATGAACCAGAAATCACAGAGCTCAGATTTCACAGTTTAATCAAGGAGCAAAAGGGAGCAACACCAGGAAGCCTACTTCAAGAGTCTTTTTTGTATGGCAAAACAAAGAAGCTGGTGGGGCTGTTTTGAATATTCTGGGAGAATATTTGCTTTTGATTTGCACCAAAAGCTTTATGATGATCTTAGTTTCAGAGAAGAGGGAATTGCCCCCAATTTATGTGGATTTCCCCATACAAATTTTGAAGCTTTTCATATATTGTTCTCCTCTCGGATATCATGTGGTCAAAAATCTTGAGTAGCCCAGAAATTCTGAGGTATCTCTCTTAGGTCAATTCCCACTGACACATGACCAGGCTTTTTTGACCCCCTGAACAGACATACTCTGGGGAGCAGAGTCGCTCCCAGGAGGGAGGGTCTTAGCTGTCACTCTGGAGTTCCCAGCACTGCCAAGCAGGCTTCTGACCAGGTGGGATCCAGGAGGGGAGCTTCCCTCCTCTCCCTTGGTACCTGGCTTCTGCTTCACTCTCTGCTTCACTGATAGACTTTAAAGTCCAAAATACTTATTAAAATTCTAGTTGCAAAACTTTGGTTTCTTTACTTTATGATAATAAGTCAAGATCTGTACTTTAAAAGAAATCTGAGGTAAAGAAAGAATTGAGGATAAAACATGGATAAGAATGTTTATGATAAAACACTCTCTCTCTCTTCCTAAATGGTTTACCTCAAACGATCTAAGAGAGCAGCTGTGGGGCCTTCCTAAGTTCACATCTGGGACAAACCCAAGAGCCTTTTATTTTCCTGCCAATAAGATACTCTACACTGCAGTGCTGAACAAAGCATATTTTTGATAGTAAAAGATAATGTATTCTCCTCGCTGCACTATTTCATGTGGATAATTTACAGTGAATTTCCCATTATGTGCCTGTCAAATCACATTATTTGATTTAGTTTGTGGCTACAGATTTATCTCTAAGAGCTGTCATTTTTAGAAAATCTTCTAATAAGACCTCAAATTCTTAATATTGACTTAATATTATTACAAAGTGGAAATCATTCCTCTAGTGATGAGTCAAGTGTTATGTATATTACCTATAGCTTATTTGCAGCCATTTATTTTCTTCTAACATATGATTTGGAAAACAGAGTGGTATGAATGCATAACCAAAATTACAAAATGTTCTCCAATTATCCACTCTCAGTTGATGCTAAAGACTTTTACTTTAAAACGAGAAGCATACATTGAAAGCCGAATGAAAGCAGAATATGTTTTTAGAATCTCCCACTACTATTTCATTATCATGAACACTTTCAAGGAAGGTCTGCAGATACAGGAAATCCAGGGTCCCTGCCTTTGCTGTCCCTTCTGCAGTCACCACTCTTTAATTACTTGCTTACTGGAAGTTGCAGCCCAGCTCTCTCCCCCTACCCTCACCCTGTCCCACACCATCACATGTCTGGAATAGAAGCACCATCTTACATCTCTTATTTTAAAGCAGAAAACATGTGTATGTAGGTAGGTAGGCAGAATTAAGAGGAATATATAAGTGTTTACTTGGTTCAGACTGCCAAATTGATTTTCCTAAATCTACCCTTTTCCTACCTTGGTGCTTCTCTCCAGAGATCTCTAGGAAGCTTCTTCTCCCTAAAGTCACCTTGATTCTGCCTCGGATACAATGGCAACTTTTGATTCATTTCCACTGGGTCTCAAGGAAGCAGTTGCTAAGCCTGATTTCTCATTTTCCATCTCTGGCTTTTGTACACAGTTGCTCTTACCTAATTCTCCTGAGGTTTTTCCTTATTTTTTCAGCCTCTAAATGAAATGATTTCTCTTCCTCCTCTACGACTCACTCATTTTCCTTTGCTATCCTCACCAAAGTTGTGCATTTCCATGTTTATCTGAAATCTTTTCTTGTCAGCCTCAAAAGCTGATTCTCTAGCATTAATTAATGCATACACTGTTCATTTAGAGTAGATACATACAAAAATGATACTTTGCTTACAAAGACATTTTAGATTGATTACAGTGGAAGTGATTTTTCTCTATTCTCTATGAGATTCATACATTTTAGTTTTGCCTTTGACAATTTGGCTACCATTAAGAATTTCCAGCATCCACAGATAATATATTAGTACTATGAACTTTTAAAAAATGTTAAAATTTCAATGATACTATTGTTTCTCCATTATTTGAAATTACCCTTTTCCAAACCTCCACTTCTTTGTCAAGCTATAGAGAAAATAGGAGACTAGAAAGCATTTCATGCATGACCACACAAAAATGGAAGGAGATGCAAACTACTTAGAAGTTTCATCTAATAGAGGTCTGTTACCTAGTTCTTATTAAAATGCAGTTACCAAGTGGCCTTTTGAATGTGGCACTAGGTATAAAAGAAACAAAATTGCAAGGGCATTACCCTGCCCTCTTGTTATAAAATAACGTTTATAATAAGAAGTTATTATAAAGGTTGTGGATGGATACCTCACCTTCCACCATGGGCTGTGAACATTGTCCTGGTACAATTCCAGTTCTGGCTAAAATGGAATAAGTACACTCCATTTCACCTATGCTATTGCTTACAACTAAAACCTTGGGACAGAATACTTAGAGCAACTACCTGAGGACCATGAAAATAAAGAATAACAGATTGGGGACCAAAATAAAAACTCATTACCTTGGAGAGATATTTATGCTTTCATGTTCACTGCAGCAGTATTCACAATAGCCAAGGTAAGGAAACAACCTACATATCTGTCAATGGATGTTTGCATAAAGAAAATGGCTTATATATAATGGAATATTATTCAGCCATAAAAAGAAGGAAATCTTGCCATTTGTAACAACATGGATGGAACTGAGGGCATTTTGCTAAGTGAAGTAAGCTACACAGAAAAAGGCAAGTAGTGCATTGAATCACTTATATATGGAATTAAGAAAAAAGAAAAAAGTCAAACTCATAGAAACCAAGAGGAGAATGGTTGTTGCCAGAGATTGCGGGTGGGAGACAGTGAAATAGGGAGAGGTTGGTAAAAGGGTACAAACTTTCAGTTATGGCATGAATGAAGTCTGAAGACTGATGCATAATGTGGTGATTTTAGTTAGTAACACTGCATTGAATAATTGAAATTTGCTAGAATTAATAATGAATAAATAAAAAAGAATGTAATTCATTTTAAGTGCTAATATGTTTTTTAAAAAGAGACCTCAAAGAAGCAGTCATTTTCTAAATACAATACAATAAAACTGGTATTAAAAATGATAAACCAAAACAAAAAGTAGCCATTTCAAAATTAAAATCCACACTTTAAAGTAACCCTCAGATCAAATAGGACTTCAAAATGAAATTGCAGAATATCTTGAAGATTATATTAAAACCATTATGCTCAGAGTCTTTGGGAAAAACTAACATCATGCTCATTAAATTTATAGTCTTAAATGAGAAAAAGACAAACAAATGAATTTGATGTAAGAACCCAGAAAAAGAAAAATAAGCCAAAGGAAAGCAGAAAAATAAACTAATAAATACTAAAGCAGATGTTAGTTTCATTGAAAATCACTTATTGATACAAAGTATTTGCCACCACAATCAACAAACAAGGGAACAGAGAGGAATATCACATTTAAAGGTGAAGTAGGACCAAAAATACCAATGCAAGGGGGTTTAAAACTATTAGCATGTATTTCACACAAATCCACAAAAATAAACATAGAAACCTGGGCTAATTGGGCTAATACTATATACTAAAACTCACCACAGAACAGAGAAAACTAAAACACAACAATGTTCATGTAAGGAATTGAGAAACTGTTAAAAAACCATCCATACTTTGCTTCTAACACCTGTTCTTCAACAGTGCGACACCCACCCAGGCAATTTCATGAATATGACTATTTCAATTTAAATTGTTCCAGAATTTAAACTTCTGCTCAGAATTGTGTAATTGCATCCTACTGCATTGATAATACCATCCAAATTCCTTACCATGGCTTACAAGGTCCTCCACCTGTTAGGGTAATTCAGTGCTTATGATTTGCTCTGGACTGAGGGGTTTTCTGGGACACAGGATTTTCAGAGCTAAAACGAGGGAAATGTGGCAAACTATGACAGGTAGTCACCCTATGCCTTCACCTGCATCCTGAATTTGGGTCTCATCACCCATGCCCTTGCCTTACCTTCAACGACCTTGACTTCTTTACTTAACTATATCAAGAGCATTTTCACTTCACAGAATTTATACATGTTGCCCCCCAGTCCAGAAAGTTCTTTCCAGATAGATGAATGATATTTTTTTCCTCTACCAAAGGCAGAAGTAAGACTAGAAAAGCAGTAAAAAGACTTTGACTAATGTTAGGAATAGGATGAAGATAATGTATTTTAAAAAAAATAAAACTGTTGGTCAGTGGAAACAGACAAAAAAAGGAGACACAAATATTGGAGAGAAGTAATTAAAACACCATTATTTCTAGGTGGTTTGATTATGGTTTGACTGAAAGAGCCAACTATAAACAGAAATAGGTATAAAATTCGGTAAGTAGTTTTTTATGAAATTAAAACACCCAAGTCAGGTAGTTTCATTTTATACAAAAATTGAGTCAACCTAATGGAAGAAAATACATCATACACTAAAATATCAGCAATAACAAATGATTTAGTATTAAATTTAATTTAAATAAATTAAAAAATTTAATGGTAAACTGAATTTTAAAAACTCCACTAAGAGATGTAAATAAAGACATGCATGAATAAAATTAGTATAAATGAAGATTTTTTTATATTCTGTTAATTATCTTAATTCAATATGAACTTAATAAAAATACTAAGTATATTCTTGATGTCAATAAAATACTATTTAAAGATGTTTTAAAATAATTGAAACAAACTATTTGAAATAGTCAATAAATCCAAAAAAATCATAAAGAGAAAAAGAAGCAATAGTAGTTTAAATATATTGTAAAATGGTGATAATTAAAACATATTGAACTGGTACAGGAATAGACACATCAAGGTAACACACTAAGCCAGTATATAGGTCAGGTAGTTTACCAAACAGTAAAGATGGAATTCCAAAACCATGTAAAAAATTTGGGTTATTCAATAAATGATGTAAGAAACACTGGTTAGACATAAAGGAATAAAGTCCAGCTCTTTATATCACCTTTTACATCAAAATAAATTCTAAATGTGTATAATATTTAAATGTAAAAAGTAAAGCAGTTAAAACCTTAAAAAGCAACCTAGATTTCTTTTTTTCATAATAGCTTTATAAGATATAGTTTACACATCATTCAACTCACCCATTTAAAGGGTGAACTTATAATTTTTAGATTATTCTCAGAGTGTGCAACCATTACCACAATTTTAGAACCTCAAAAGAAACCCCATAACCTTTGGAAGTCACTTCCCATTTTTACAACATCCCCCACTCAAGCCCTAGGCAAACTCTAACCTATTTTTGTCTTTATAGATTTACCTACTTTGAATATTTGATATTAATGGAATCATATATGGCTCTTTGCAACTGGCTTTTTTCACTTTGTATAATGTATTCAGGTTCATCCATGTTGTAGCATGTACAGTACTCCATTGTCTTTTATGGTTGAATAATATTTTTTTTGTATGGATATGCCACATTTTATTTACCCATCCATCAACTGATGGATATTTGGGATATTTCTACAGGTTAGGCTATTACAAATAATGCTGCTGTGAATATTCATATACAAATTTTTGTGCGGACATACGTTTTCATTTTTCTTGGAATTCCTAGGAGTGGAATTGCTGAGTTCTTTTGAAGAAGTGCCTGACGTTTTTGCAAAGTGCTGCTCCATTTAAAATTCCTACCAGCAGTGAACAAGGGTGCCAGTTTCTCCACATGCCCATCAATATTTATTATTATCTGTATCTTAGATTGTAGCTATACTAGTGGATTAGCTTACTTTTCTCATCTTCTGTTTTCCCTTCCTCTCTTTCTTTCTTTTCTCCTTCCCTTCCTTCCTTCCTTATATAGTTTTGGACACCTGTAAAAGCTTAGCGGAGTGGTCCAGAGTACAGTCTCCATAGAAAGACTGTCTTTGTTTAAGCTGGGATTCCACCACTTGCCGGGATGACCTATGTTACCAGTGTCTTAGACTGCTCAGGCAGCTATAATGAAATACCAGAGACTGGGTGATTGAAACAACACACACTTACTTCTCTGGGTTCTGGAGGCTGAAAAATCAAGATCAAGGATGCTGGGAGGTTTGGTTCTTGGCAAGGGCCCCTTTCTGGCTTGCAGTCAGCCACTTTCTGCGTGCTCACCTAACATCTTTGTGCCTGAATAGAGAGAGGGCTCTGGTTTCTTTTCTATTCCTTATTCCATGGGCATTGATTGCATGATGGGGGCTCCACCCTTGTGATCCTATCTAAATCTACCTCCCTCCCCACTTCCTAATGCCATCATATTGGGAGTTAAGGTTCAACATGTGAATTTTGGAGTGGGGGAGCACAGAAATTCAATCCATAGCACTCAGTTTATTCATCCTTATAAAAGCACTACTTCATAAAGTTATTTTGAGGATTAAATTACTTAATATGCCAACCACTCAAGATAAAAGCAAGACCAAGGTCAAAGCCAAGACCTGACAGGTTCATCTGGTAAAGATACAATGAGGCACTTTGAGATGTGGGCATTTTATCACTTACACAGATAGCATAAGGAAGAGTGGCCAAAGGTGCCAGCAACGTGGTCCTTGTCCCACATGCAGAATGGACGACACCATAGCAAAAGGGGCCACCTGAGTACCATTCAAGCTGTGAGACACTCTACTCTTAGAGTGTTAGTCAGTTCTAGACTGCAGCTAAGCAGTTTTGTAGTCTGCAGCTATAGTCGGAGTAGATGGCGTGGAGAACAGCTTATACCTTCTGGACCCTGGCGGTGAGGAGAAACTGTTTCATGACAGCCTCCCATGGGACCAAGGGAGTGAGTGGGAGATGGCCTCCTTGTCGTTCTTCACAAGCCTCCTATCTTCTTGTATTCTAGGAGATCACAGGATTCCTGCCAAGACTAAGATAAGGTGTGCTTCAAGCCTTGGCCCTTGTGGCCTGTGTGGATATGTGCAGAGTCACCTGTGTACCCCTACCAATAAGGTAAAGCAATATTTACCAAAATATCAGCTTGCATTTTCTCTGATAAACATTATATTACTGAAATTCCCCTTCAATGGCTTCCTCTGGGGAATATGGAATAGGCAGATAAATGAGGGATTTTACTTTGTATTTTATACAATTAAGGACATGGTATGTGTGTGTGCACATATCTATGTGAAATAATTTTACAACATGCATAGATTATATTGTAATTTATAATTAAAATGTACAATTTATAATTAAAGTTTGTAATTAAAAATTTAGATTAGGCATCAGATTTATGTCTTCATAGCAACCACAGTATTGTGAGGTAAGGTCAAATGGATTGGGATACTTGCCAAAACAAAGTAATGATTGCTATTGACCTCCTAATAGGACAAATAAACTTATATGCCTTTTAAAAAAGCAAAACTGAATAAGGGTGAATAAGGGTGAATTGGTAATTAAAGTCTTATTTTTCCCACTCTGTAAATAGTACACAGTTAAAGTAAGAGTTTCTGGACAGGGCTGTTTTTAAATTATGAAGCACTAAGCTAAAAAGCTTACACAACTATTAAGCTGTCACATGTCTAGCAAAATATCTATGTAATAAATTTAAGTAGCAATATTTCAGGACAAAAATATACATGACATTGCTTTGGAGAAATCCCATAAAGAACTTAACTAACTGCATCCTTAAACATGATTTGGGTTTGATTTATATGAAAAGATAATATTCAAAACATCTCACGATGGCTCAAACACAATCAATCAGAAGAGATCCTCGCCGTTCACAGCGAGTCCTGTACTGCGCTTCCTATGGGCTTAAAATCAGCTCTGTTTTCAGGTCTAAGTTTCTTCAACACAGTAATCTTTACATGACCACAGATCATGCCTAAGTACAAAAACAAAAAAAAGCAGAATCCTTTCGTCCCATAATTCTATTAAATAATTGATCTTTCAGCCAACTTTATCATCTCAAGGGAATCTTTTCTCAGTTCTGGAGGTTAGGGTTGCTACAAGTTGAACTCAGTGTTTTTTTCTTCCTTCATGACCCAAAGTCACTCTTCTCATCTTCTTGATAAGGACAACGAAGGTGGGATGTAAGGACTTCGGGTAAAATCACCTGTTTGCAAAGAAATAAAACCACCAGCATCAGAAATCCCTAAACCGTGCCCTCAAAGCTTCAGTGACTGGCCTGTTCATGAACGATGTTGGGTGCACCAGCAGATTCTTTGTGACTGCAGAGTATTCCTAGGGCAACAAGATGCAACAGCCCAGAGTTCATTGTCATGACGACAGACAACAGCTACCATTCCTTCTGCTTGCTGAGCCGCGTGGACTACCAGCAAGTGTTTCTTCCCTTTATCTTCATGTAGAAAAGACAGAGAAGTTTGAGGTAAATCGATTATATCATGATTTGGGAAAGTAAAAATTGACATTAAGATGGGGAATAGACAAAATAAAAATGAAGGGAGCTGTGATGGCTAGTTTTATATGTCAACCTGACTGAGTTAAGGGATGACCAGGTAACTGGTAAATGATTATTTTCTGGGTGGGTCTGTAAGGGTGTTTCTGGAAGAGATTAACATTTGAATCAGTAGACTGAGTAAAGATTACCCTCATCAACAATGGATGGGCATCATCCAATCTGTTAAGGCAAAATAAAGCAAAAAGGCTGAGGAAGGGGGAGTTAGCTAGCTCCCTGCTCAAGCTGGAATGCTCCTCTTTTGACTTTGGACCTCAGAGTTCCTGATTCTTGGCCCTTGGGACTCTGGGACTTACACCAGCTGACCCCCACTTCTTAGCTTTCACCTGGTCCTGGGAGTCACACTATTGACTCCCCTGGGTCTCTAGCACACAGACATCAAATTGTGGGACCTCTCGGTCTCCATAACCACTTAGCCAATTCCTACAGCAAACCATGAGCCAATTCCTATAGTAAACATCCTCTTATATTTATCTCTATATATCCTATTGGTTTTATTTCTCTGGAGAACCTAATACAGAATATTAGAGAAATAATGTTTGGCTTCTTCTTTCCAAATTGGAGAGAACATTAATACTACTTAACATTTGTACAATTAAGGGAAAAACTTCTCTTCTCTATGTTGGGGGAAAGTGCAAGAAATGTTTCTTCCTAATAAGGAAGCGAGGCAATCTCTTTATGGCCTCACTGGGATTCTCTTCCTTAGGTATTTATTTCCATTTTTGCATTCTCCCCTCCAACAATAGAGAATTTTTTATTTTCCCTTCTTAATGGGAGAATAGCCATATTTGTAAATGCCTTCCCAGGCTTGTTCATCTGCCACAGGGGGACTCTAACTATGCAGAAGTTTGTCTCTGAGGTCTGTTTGCTTTCCTTTTCCCACATCACTCTCTCGACTCTTGTTTCCTGACATCTCCTATGATATGTCCCAACATGTGTCAAGCTCTGACATTTATCAAGTTCTGTGCTGTCTCATAGAGCTCATACTGTTTCAAAGATTATGTTAAAATTCTATTGCATCGTATAAATTGATGCCTATGCGGGGGATGAGTTCTTTAACAGAAACATTTGAATCATTCAAACTTTTATTGAGCAAATTCCAGGTACCTTTGAGGGACCATGCTGTATATCATACTTTCATAGCCTGATGATTTCAGTTAAATATATATAGTTTTAATGTTACAAAATATGTTTCAAAACATGATTTTTTAATGGTTGCATTCTATGTTATCTTATGGCATGACTCTAAATTATGATTATTTTTCTTTTGTAAAGGACATATTGTTACCTTTACCTCCTCTGTATAGGTGGGCAAAATTAAGGAAAGATTGGATCTACACATCTGATGATCCAATACAAAATCAAACTTCACCTAAATTCTCACTGTGACAGTGTTCCAAAGGAAAAGAAAAGTTAAAGTCTCTTAAATATTGTCTGGCAACATACTAGGATCCAAATTTTCTTTTGCACACAGCCCGAAGGCCCAGATTGAAGTATTTTCACTAAATAAATATAAAGGAGCAAGTTGAAATGGAAACTGTTTATGGAGTTAAATTTCCCTTATCTTTCTTTTATTTTTCTGCTTGTACAGTTTGAAAAGGCCCTGAAGAGAAACACACAATATTTTTGGCTCCAGCTGTCAAAAAATAGGAAGTAAGTAAATGAAACCTATGATTTCAAATCTTTCTGAGAAACTGTTTAGCATACCTAAGATTATTAATTACTGAGAATGAAAAGTTTCTGTAGCTAATTTCTCAATTTTCTCCCAATTCTTAAACAGTAATCTGTTGAAACTGACATCTGGCAGGATACCAAGATTACACTTAGAAAAATGAAATAGAAAATACTTTGATGATCTGTCAAAGGCTTTTGACTCCATTTTAATCTAGAATATATACTACCTCCTGGATCTATGTCAAAATGGCTTGGAGTTTCTGACTATACATTTCAGAAGAATGGCATATTGTAAATTTGAAAGGAAAATTGTTAGAATGGTTATGAATATATAAAAATTATTTGTTTTATACACTAGACACCTTTTCTTGGTGGTAAAAACCTGGATTTGATCTAGTTGAAATGCTATGTTCAAATAAGTTAAAAGGCTCTAGTTCTTTTTGAAAAATATAAATCTTTTATTTCTATAATCTGAGCCATTTTTGTAGTCAGGGGTTATATTTACCTTTATAAAAAATCAATCTAGATTTTATTTAACTTTAGTCGAGGAGATTTAAGAATTTTACCTTTAAACAGATTACTTACTGGATTAAAAAGAAGGCACATATTTTCTGCTACACATGGGTCTAACAGTGTGTGTATGTGTTTATGTGTTTGTGTGTGTGTATGTGTGTGTGTATGTATTTGATCATACTGACTTATCTCATTATAAAACCCAACAAAATTTTCAGGGAATAAACAAGAGTGGGATTTATGGGCAAAATAATGAATTAATAATTATAAACTAATTAATTCAGGTCATCTTCAACATAGTCTTTCGTTCAAAAGAGCAATCTTATTTGCTGAAGAGGGAATTTTCACATAGTGAATAGTTGAACTAGGTGGACATTTCCTTCAAATCAAAAGTTCCATGGCATTCCTCTCTTGTATAAAACTGTCCCTTTATATTTGTTCCCAAACCTTGACTCCACTCTCAAAATACCACCATTTTTTATCTAATGAAAAGAAAATTTCAGGGGGTATTAACATTTTTAGGGTTTTTCAACTGTTAGTTTATATAGTCTTCAAAAAACTACAGGAAATAGTCACATTAAAAGAAGATTAATGCAAAAGTTTGTTAAAGCTGTCTACATATTGAGATACATTTTCCAAAGATTTTCCTATCTTATATGTCTCCTGGCCAGATTACATTTGCCACAAAAAATACTTAAAAATAATGTTTATAGCAATATTACAATATAAGAACATAATAAGAAAGAAAAAATGCACAGCAACAAAACTAAGCAATAATAGGAAAATAAACTTGTTTTTTAAACTTAATCTTAAATGATTGGCATTTGAAGACAAATTAAATGGAGAAAGGGGGTAAATATAACTATTTTATTGAAATTCCAGAAGGGAATTCTAAACGTAGAAAAGTTTTGGAATCTAGAGGTTATATATAAAAGAGTAATTCTAATTTTAACACTGATTAAAGGAACAAAGATTGAGGGGGCTAATGGAAATACACGCTTATTGAATGTCTGGTGCTGTTTGGTGGCGAGTGGTATGAGATCTGGGTTAATCTGCATACTTTCTTGCCTCCAGAACCATGAACCCCCAGAAGGACTCACTGAATGAATGTAAGGGATTTGGGGAATAAATCATAAACCTTTGGTATTGGAACTGATACTCTCAAGCAAAGGGATAGGTGGCTGTCCCCATGTCCGCAGAGCTGTGAGGAATAGGGTGAGGATTGGCTGTTGGATGGGAGACAAGTGCCCTAGCAAAGAGGGATATTCTCACCACTGTATGGCAAACCAAAACCACATATGCCTGAATTAACATATCAGTGATTATCAGTGGGGATAAAGGCTTTTAAGACACTCACATGATTTCCTTCAAATTTTATTCCATGTGGAATATATTCCAAGTTCCTTAGGAACCGTAAGAATCTTCCTGACAGCAGCAAACTGAAGGTGGCATCCTAGGCTGGCAAAGTAGAAGAGCAGGATGAAGGACTGGGAGGACTCAGGCTGGGACAAATGACATGAGTGACAAAGAAAGAGGAACAAGTGGCTGGCTGAAGAGGGCAGAGCCCAGTTGCTGAGGAGGGCCCACGAGCATGATAAAGCAGCCACAGCATAGGAAACCTCTGTCATCTTCTAGAAGCTCTGCTTCTGACTGATACATGCTTTTCTCTTGCCCATCCAACTCCTTGCAGCCCTCCTGAAACGAAGTCCTCTGCCTACCCATGAACCGAGTATACTTCATGCCTAGATCTGTTCTTTGCCGACTATTCTTTGCCCCACTCCTGAGGGTAGGCTTAACCACAGCTCCCACAGAGCCTGTCATAGCTCCTTCATTTCAGTTTTGTTTAAATCAATCCCTGCAGTCCTCAGAATATTGTCGACATACTACTGTCAAAGGGAATTGCAATATCTCTTTAGGTTGTACATCTTTCAATAGATTGCTTAAGAGAAGGAACTTGTTCTTTCAATTATATGTTAATGCAGTATGTTAACACAGGCATAATGTAAATACTCAAGAAAAGTTTATAAAAATTCAATTGAATTATGTTTTATTTTATTAGGCCTAGATGTATTTATAATATTTAACTATCTCTAATATGTAAAGAAAACCAACCAACATGTTTGTATTTTTTCTGTTCATTTTAATGACCTAATTATTTATTTACTACTTAGAAGCTCAAACTATTATAATGAATATATCTTTTATTCATTTATACAGAAATATTTTTGACAGTGTACTACTGTCCCAAGTTCTGAGAAAAGAGCTCTGACATCTTTATGTTCATGAAACTTTTGGATACTAGTGGAACACTAGGAGATCTGGTGATATCTTTAAAATCTAGTTTATAAAAAAGATATAAATTCACCCAAATATTAACAATTTCTACTCGTTGCAGACTGAATGTATGCTCTAATACTTGGGGTGAAAATACAGTCCTGTCTCTATTATTTTTCTCTGTAATCGCTTTGTTCAATATCTACCTTGATGGCAAGAATCCTAGTACCTCTTCCTCCCTCTGTGTTTTCCATGAACCAAGAGTCTTGCACATCCCCAGGTGGAAGATGGGATAGTAACTGACTCCATACCCGAATCAGGCTGGTGCTGAAGTCAGGCTGTGGGGACTTCTAGCACAGCAAGGGCGCTGCCGCATAGCATCACTTTCAGGAACTGAAATAATAGTCTCATCTCTCTCAGTACTGAATTCAGACAAAGGTGTCCCAAGCCGGGATTAAGTAAATTCTAACTCCTGATGTTTGGTAGCATACCTCCCCATATGTGCCCTCTTCTACATCACCACCAACCAGACACCCAAGGCAGCACTGGGCCCCCAGAACAGTGAGTGAGCATCTGGTCTCTTATACACTGAGGCTCTCAAACTTACCTCCATCCCCAGATTCAGATCCTAAGACCTGGAAATTTAAGTCCTTAAATAGAATGTAATACACATTCATTTCCTCATCAGTAAAACTTATAACCACTGCCCCCACCTTCAGTGACCCCATAAATCCTTATGCCAACACTTCTGGAAGAACCTACCTTCTCTTAATGAACAGTGATTTAACATTCTAAGGACCTCTCACGCCTGTGCCATGGGATTTTCCATTGACTTGTTCAGATCTAAATTTGGAAGAGGGCATGGGTTTAGTAATTCATATGGTACTTTTTTCTTTCTAGCTGTTTTTTGCATTATATTTATTTGTTCCGGTTCTTCCTTCTATGAGATTCTGTTGTGCAGTGTACTCTATTTGATCTCTCCAGAGTTTACTTTAAAAAAAAATTTGTCCACATCCTCCCTTAAGAGAGGTTTCAGACCACTTCATCTTCTAAAGATCCCATGTTGTTCTGAGAGTCATAAAGCAAGTAATGACATGGGTCATATCCTTGCCTTCCTCTGATTGTACCACACTGAACCTCCTGGCACCACCAATCAGTCTGGCTTCATGGCCACACTAACCACAAGCCGGCCTCACATTTCTCTTCAGCTTGGATTCTCTGACTGATGACACAGTTTGCATTGGCCCTACATACAGCCTCTAACTGTGTTTGAGGGGTGGGAAAGGACCCTGGGAAAGATCAGTTTCCTGGCACAGTGACACTAGAAAATGATCCCTTTGGGAAACACACTGACACTCTCTCTCTGGTGTTTTCCTGTTTCTCCACTTAGAAATGTTTCTTGCTAGGACACTTAGGTTAGGAAACAAAAAAGCCATGCTTCAGACAAATCACTGCTTTTCTTGAAGAGAAGCCATTCAGTAATTCCCAGCGTTCAATACTTTCTGCACATGATGTATGGGTGTCCTTTGTACACAGTTTTGTTAGACAAAATAGAGCAAACCTACTCTATCCAAAGTGGTGGAGTCAGAAATAGATGATCGGGTTTTTCCTGAGAGGAAGTGATATGAATGGGAAGCACTCAGAAATGTTAAAAAGGCATACATTGGTTTGGACAATTTACTGTGCAATGGGCTAAAGAACTGACCAGAGGCATCAGACATGATTCAGCCTGCACTGAAATTCTTGTAGGAGGACTTGAACAATAAGCAATCTGAGGACCATGAGGCCATAGGGGGAAGAAAAGATAAACTTTATAATGCAAACAAAAACCCATGGAAGAACTCACCATGGAATTTATAGATTCAGATGGGACAATTACACTGAAAGTAATGTTAATATTTATTGATTATTTACTGTCGGACAGTCCACCATATTTAATCATCTTGACAACCTGTAAAGGGTTATTACTGTTTATAATTATTGTGAAAGATGAGGATATTTGGCTGAGGAATGTTAATTCTATTAATGGATTTTTTCCAAGGCTACATTGCTAGTAAATGGCAAAGCCAGAACTCAGACTTGGATATAGAATCACCAACTTGTTAGAGAGCTAATCTGGCACACAGCCATACCAAACAAAAAAGAACATAACAATATAGAATATAATAAAGAATTATGCATACATGTCATTAAAATTGGTATTAATTTGAAATAATATATTATTTATTATTTAAAAGTCAACAGTAAGACTAGTTAACAGTGGTAATTCATAGTAGGACTTATTAAAATATGGTGTGTGTGAGAAAAATTTAACAATATTTTAGTAATTTTTTTCATACCCATGCTAGAGTAGGATATTTCTATTGTTTGTATTTCCTCTGCTAAAAAACTTCTCTGAACTGCCTGCAACCTTAGGATATTCTTCTCTTTTGTGTAGTGGTGAATTGAATATAGTAAAAAATAAAATGCATGCTGACTTGTAGCTCTGTTCTTATCTAGCCCAGTCATGCTGATTCCTGATATTTCTTCCAGTATTATGAAATCAAGTTAAATTGCCTTTCAACAAAAGCATCTGAGCATGGAATACTGAGGATTTGACTTCACAGCAGTAATGGGGAATTTAGAAATGTATAAAATTAGTCTTTAGATCTCAAAAAATGTCTTTCCACTTTACAGCCTGTTTTGGTAGACCAGCTGTTTGTCAGTCACATCCTTTGGGTCTATAAATACATCTTATGGGCTCTCCATGTTCAAAATGTCTGTCATTTTTAAACCCTGGGAGGCACACTGAATGTCATCCTAAGCTTAAACTTTTTTTCTCAGTGAAAATAGTTTTTATTATATAGATCATTTAAATTTGTGAAATTAAAGTTGGAGTTTTAGAAAAGAAATTGAGAAAGCACTGATTATTTTGACTGTTTTTTGCTACTACTTTTTGAGTACTGAAGCAACCTTTTTCTGCAAAACAAGTAATTTTTGCTGTGTGAGTTTAGCAACTTACATGTAATGTTGAACAACTTAAGTACAATCAGCTCATCGTTTTCTATACTCCTACAGTCCTTTCAAAAATCAACAAGCAATTTTGGAGATACAGCATATATATTTATATTTTACTACTATGTTTCTGCATTCTCATCTTATTAAGTGTTTCCAAATTAGAAGATATTCTTCATGGCCCATATTTTCAAAATATAATACAGCTGGCCCACACTTAAATATTTTTTCTATGTCTAGCAACAATGATAGCCATCTTGTTAGGCACATGTCAAAGGATTCCATCTTCTTCCATTTCTATAAAGTCAAAATGTTATTAATTGCTTCTGCAGGTTGAAGAAATTGAAAAGTAACCCCAAACTTTCATTATGTAAACTTCTATATCACCCCTTTTTAGCAATGTTGTATGCAAGGTATAAAGAACTTTTCAGGTAAGATTGTTTTCTTTTCTTTAGTAAGATGTTTATAGACTAAATGGAAATTGCCAAAGTTTCATTTACCATGTCCACCATATATGCAGATATATGAATGAAGTTCAGTTTGTATTTGGACAAGATATCAAAAATTTTTGTTTTGCGTTTTCTGTGGCTCCCCTAAAATATTCACAGAAGTCCAGAGATTTGGATTTTTAAAGCTTCATTGAGTTATAATTTACATACAAGAAATTGCACACATTTAATATTTTGCTGAGTTTGAACATTGCATACAACCAAGACACCATCACCACAGTCAAGGTATCAATCACCTTCAAAATTTTAGTTGTATTCTTCTGTGTGGCAAAAACACTTAACATGAGATCAATCCTCTTAATATATTTTAAAGTACACAATACCTTATTGTTAACTATAGGCACTATGTTGTACAGAGGATGCCAAGAACTTGTTCATCTTGCATAACTGAAGCTTTATAGCCACTGAACAACAATTCCCCATTTCCTCCTCTGCCTGGCTCCTAGCAACCTGTTCTTACAGGTTTGACTATTTCAGATACTTCATGTAAGTGGAATCATGGGTTGTTCGCCCCTCTGTGACTGGCTTATTTCACTTAATACAATGTTCTCTAGATTTAACTGTATTGTTAACTCCATTGTTCAAATCAAAGTACCAAACAGCTAAAATAAACATTTTTTGTTGTTGTTGCTGTGATCCAACACATCACTTGGTATACTGTAGAAAGCATGATTGTTGGTAAGATCTGACAAAACACTACCCTGTGAGGGGCCAACACATTTGTTAGTAAAATATTCCCTTTTGCTTACCCATAAGACATTTTAAGTGGTATTTCTGGATCAGCAAATGTAACTTCACTCAGTATCATAGAGCAGTCAAAGGAATGATATGATAATCTGTGTTTGGTGGTAAAGTATGCCCAAGCTAATGCAATGGCCTCTCTTTTTGACTGAGTATGGTATCTTTCGAGGAGGTAACAAAAAGAACTTTTGATGGCTTTAGAAGTACTTGCTTGTTCAGCCTGGACTTGTGAGATTCAGTCTTCATATGTGCCTTCACATGCCCTTCTAACCATGCCAAACCCAGATAGTTTTCTGTGTTTAGTGTTGTCCTTTTAGATACTACAAACAGTGGTGCTTTTAATCCCTAGTTTTTGAGCCGCTATGTAGGTATGGTAATTTCCCCCAAATTTCCACAACTATCATTGCATTTTCTATTCATGGGAAGGATTTCCAGGGACATGGGGATTTCAGTGCCCAAACTGGGGCAGACTTGGGTCAAACAGGCAGGGTAATCACCTTAAGCCTGGATCTGACCCAGGCTGGCTTTCATTGTACGATGTTGGCGTCTCCTCTAGCAGCATGAGTCCCCTGATGCCCAGCCACAGCTTTGCTAGTTCGCCTTGACACTTTGGAGTTTCACATGGTTTAAATACTTAGGTTTTGGTCTGTCTAATTTCTCTCTAACTATGTAGACTAGGGTAGATCAGCATCCCTTAAAATATACAGATAATGAGTTACACAAAAAAGCAGTGTATACCTTTTACATCTCAAATATATTTGCCAAAGGCAGAGTTGTATTAGCATAAGCTATAGTTAAGACAGTATGTCTGTGCAGAAAAAAAGTATTGTTGATGGGGATTTACATGTACAGTCATATTTTGCATTAGTAATAAATCTGAAGAAGAAAATTGAGCTACTTTTTAATTACACATTTGTAAGATTTGAATGTCAATTTGAAGATTGGTAGGTTCAGGTTTAATTTTAGGACCCTCAGGTTTAAGTTACAGAATGGTTGTCATGAAGTTCATCTTATATCTGGAATAAGATTTAATATGTTTACTAATAATTGCTTCTGCAAAAAATGTAAAATTATAATACTGCTGCTGGTTTAGTTATGGAAATAATAAAGGAAATTATCAGTTTAGTTTCTTGGATTGTATGGATTTATAATTTTTTAAACCGATTAACTTTGAGTCTTATCTTGCAGAGAGTAATTAATATCTTCTTATATATAAACAGTCAAAACAATTGATCATGGACATCTTTCCTTGGCTGGACTTCATGTAAACATCTGACTTCCATTCTTCCCATGTTGTTTGTCTGTGGTAGGATGATTATTATGTAATAGAACAATCCCAGCATATGGGGAAATACTGCTTTGTGAGTGCTTATATTCACATACACATATAAACACCTCCATATACTAATAATATACTTCTAAACAGAGCTGCCTGATTTTTCTTCACATATACAATGAAAATCCAGTTTTGGCTACAACTTGTATTTACTGAGATTCTTGCTATTCAGTAATATATCCTAGTTTCCCAGAACTAGACTGCAAAAAAAAATCCCTCTCCTTTCTTTTGGCAATGGTCCATTTATGACCAAATTTTTCATCATTCTCTGAATCTACACATTCCATGAACTGACTTTAATGTGTTAATTAACACATGTCATGTTTCATAAATCTATTTTTCAGTCTAAAGTGTCTTTAGAAAGCCTAATCTAGTTGTTGCTTAGCATTGTGTACTTGTCATAAAATGAGGATCCATTTAAATTTCTCACATTCACAACAATCAAAGTACTCAAAATTGTGCCTTTAGTTGAAAAAGCACATCTTAGTTAACTTAAGTAGTTGCAAACATGAATTACATTTTAATGTTCTCTGAGAAGATTGCCTTCCACACCAGGTTCTAAAGGACCTAAAGCAATAATTTGCTAAGGAAATCCAACTTTATTAAGTTAGCATTTAAGGTCCTTCCAGATGAATTCTTTGACTCCTCCTTTTTCACAGCATGTATTTTGTGTTCTCCAAATTGTAACACAAATAGTACTCAAAATATCTGTTTTCTGGTGTTTCTGCCTTTACTAAATTTCTTCTTCAAAATGATGAACTCTCTAACCATCTACATCTCCTTAGTCTTCCCCCACTCCTTCAAGTACTGCTCAAATATCAACCCTTTAATGTTATCTTCTTGTCATCTTGGCAAGTATTTCTGAGGATCTACTACACTTTCTATCTGTCTGTGGCACTTTCTCTATTATGTCCTCAAGAGCGACTTGTGCATTTGGCCGTATCTTTCTTACTGAGGTGGGAACCTTTTGAAAACAGCGACTGTGATGTGTTTATTTTAGCGTGACCCACGGTGCCAGGAATGTGCTCACCTGAGTAGTGTATTGGAGCAATTAATTCCATCCACTTCCTATTTATTTTGGTTCTTATGAATAAGAAATTAGTTAAAATAGCACAGGAACAATTCTGTTCTAAGAGATGCTCTTCAGATTTTACAGGAACAACTAAATGATAACTGCTTACTCATCTTTTTTGAGCATTTCTCAAAGTCCTGCTATTTGACATCATTTCCATTTTAAGTTGTTCTCTTTCTTCAGGTCTTCACTTCCACTCAAGCTTATATTCATTCAGTCTTTTTGTACTGATTATTTTTTAGTCTCTTCTTTCTTTCTAATGTCTCTTTAGTGGAGCTACTTATGTCACATTGAGAAGTGGTTTCTCGCTGTCAGTTTGCTTATTCTTCTCAGAGGGCACTGGCAAATTCTCTCCCAGAGCCCAGCTTTGCAGGTCAGGCAGTGACCCTGTTAGATTCATCTTTACGTCCTCTGTGGTGAACCACAGAATACAGCAGTTAATAAACAGTTATTTGGGGCTGGAAAAGCATAGATAGATGATTTATGGCCAGTTCTTCACAGTCCTATGCAATAAGTTAATCATTTTTTACTTAAGATAGCAAAACCTTTTTCTTTTTCCTCTTTCTTCTGTATCACTACATCATACTTCACTCTAGTCAAATTGGATTATCTTTCTGTCCTCAACTATGTGTGGACTCAACTAATGGGTCTAAAGTACACTTCCTTTACATATACCACTTTCATACTCACTCTAAGCAACCAAATTCTGTAGCAATAAACGTGTAATAATATGTATGGACCCTCAAATCAGATGGATTGAGATTTGAATCCTGACTTTTCTCTTCATTATCTTATTTTATTTTCCTTGATAATTTGCTGAGGATTTCTAATACTATTTCTGAATCATCAACTAAGGATAATAATAAGATCCACCTCTTAGGGTTCTTGTGAGAAATAAATGCAACAACATATATAAACTGCTCATACTTTGCCCTAAACATATTGAGGGCCTCATAGGTGATAGTCCTTATTAGTGATGGTTGTTCTAGAGGATTGCCCATCCTGTGAAGTCAGATGATCTGAGGGTCCCTGAGACAAACACACACACAAAAATTCCTTTCAGGATAATAATAATACCCACAGGGACAGGGTGAAACAGACAGCAAGACATAGAGGGAATGCTTTAGGCTCTTTCCTTTGGCTTCTTGACCACTTCTGCATGTACTTTATGGTACCTGAAGTGATGAGAGCTTGGATGGATTAATCAATCCATCAAAGTCTAGAAAAGCCAAAAACTGGAGACCAGAAATAAGTTAGTGATTAGCTCCATACATTTACTTTCTAATTTTATGATCACTATAGGAAGTTGTGTGCTAAGCAGTTAAAGCCAGAGTTGCCTTTTTTTTTTTCAGAGTTGCGTTTTTCATGCTATGCTTCAACTGAGGACAAGATGCACATACCCCTAGTTTTGTTGTACACATTTTAAAAAGCAATAAACCATTTTAGTTCAGCATCAAAATATTCTTAACTGAAGTTTGAAAAATTTGAATTACTTCAGAGATCTTCATTGAACTCTCTTAACCTTTTAAAAATCAGTTGGATGAAATTTATTACATTAGTCTTAAAAGGCAATTGCTTTCTTTGTTGTGTCCTCAGAATACAGAGGTGGCTTTAGAATGGCTTTAGCTTGTTGTGGGGAGGATTTCATTCTTCCTTTCCAATCAAAAGCTGTTGATTATTACCTCCTGTACTTTCAGTGGAAACTCATGATCTCCTAATTGGAACTAGCCAAACACTTGCACAAATCAGATAGGTTGCATAACTACATTGATTTAGAAATACAAGGAACTGGTTTTGGTTCAGTGTCTGACTATACTCTTTAGGGGCAGTGTGCTCTCACCTTGGATTTCAGCTGCCTTTGATTCCAACACTGGCAGTGAGTAATCTTGTCTCCTGCCGTCAAAGTTTCCTTCACACTGGTTTTTCTGACTTGTTTGCCTCTGCCTCATATTGAGCCCAGCCATTATTCACAAATCTGGTGTGATTCATTACTTAGGTTATAGAAAAGGCATTCACATTCCACTCTAGGGCTGTCACCATGAAGCCCAAAACGGAAAAAATAAATAAAAGACTTCCAGTAATTGGGTGGAGAAAGGTGTGGGCCTGAGACCTTCCTTAACTACTCTACAAGAAGTCATTTTAATGGAATGAATTCATATTGCGGGGTGGGGGCCTTAGTGCCTTATTTTTAATTTTAAGGGGATTTACACTACATTCTTCCTTCTTAACAAAACAGTGGCAGCAATAGGGCATTACCTGCCAACATTAGTTGATGTGAAACAGACTTGAAGAACACCCTCCATTGTCTAACCTAAAACACCCACTCATTATACACACTCCAGTTGTGATGAAGGCTCTGATTTTCCTGTAAATGTCAGCCAAAGCCTGGTTTGTTTTTTTCCCATCAAGATTTCAAAGGTTACTCAAAACAACATTTCACAGAAATTATAAAGAGATGGAGGTTTTCCTAATGAGAATCTGATCTCTGCGACTTGCTTTTTATTATGGTGTTCTCATACAGAGGCTTCTATTGACTCACCCTTCAGTAGTTAACCTCTGAAGTCAGCATTGGACGTCTGGCTTATATGTAAACTAACACCAATTTGTGGCCAGCAAAATATGATCTCAAAGGCCAGTTACTTTAGGAAAAACAAGCGATTTGTTAAGCTGAAAAAGAGCACACAAACCATAATCGGATGTGCACCATTTTTCCTGTATTTAAAATCTCAGTGCACCATTTTATAGCTAATTAATCCTTCAAATAACAAGGAGTCATAGCACATGATTACTATTGTGTTTTGATCATACGTAGTTAGGAGTATTTGAAGCTTTGACAGCAAAGACTTCTTTTTGTAATCAGTTTCAAAATCACAGCTTTTATTCATCCATTCAGCAATTATTTATTTTTACTTTTCTTGTGCTCAATCATGTTGTCAACTATTTTGTAGATGGATGTGCAATAAAAATGACAACACGAACTGGTATAGTAATCTACTTGATAAATTCTACTTAGAGATCAGTGAACTTTTATGAATGGCGATAGTACTATCCTTTCTAACTTGGGGCCTAAGAAGTTGAGGTCAAAGGGTAAAATATAGGAGAATATTAGCCCTAATGCAATGCTTTGGGAAAGCCCCCAAATTTGGTTGTTTCAGAAATTGTTTCAGGTAATTTTATTGTCTCTGATATTAGAATGGGATTATTAAGAGTAAAAATTATTCATAGGATCTGTCTTCCCAATTGACCTCCACAGGTTTTCTTGAATACAATGCTCCTTCCTTCTTTGCTTGGTTCTCTGTGTTTCTCTACCTGGAAGATGGTTTCTTCAATTCTGCCCAATTATTCTACCATTTTATTACAACAGCTAATGTTCAAGTTTCTACTGAAATTCTTACCAGACTGCTTCACTTCTCATTAGTTTTGGCTCCCTCTGAAATCCTAGAACACTGGTCAGTACCAATATTAGCATTGAAACTATTGCTGTATTTTTTCCTGTCTACCAGGCTAAAGAATAAATTCTTTGAGTTAATGAAATGAGACTGCTAAATGTATATTTTATATCCTTATCTTCTCTATCTTCCATTGCATGCATGGTGAATGTGTAATGGAAATAACAGTTAGAGACCCATAATCATCTTGTTTAACCCTGCAATTTTCCCAGTGACAGTTCGTTGAACACCCCTGGGGACACGGAATTTATGGATCATGGAGGTAGTCCATCTCATTATTTTACAGCATGAATTATTACAAAGTTCTTCCTAGGCAGAGCAAGACTCTCCTGCTTGTTGTATGGAATGAAGCATCATTGACAAGAATTTAAAATGCTGTATTTCTAGGACAGGAACACTGAGAGCAGAGAACACATCTGCACCTCCACTGAATCAGGTATTGCTGCACTGAACTGAAGGCGCAGCAGACCAAGATGTGCTCTCTGGGCTTGGATATACATGACATTAGATTCATGTTAGCACACAAGTGTTGTTTTGTTCTTGGTGCTTATTTTTTACTGTTATTGTCCTAGAAAGTTCTTTTAGCAAATGGAAATAAACATCATGAGCAACAGATAAAGAGAGGAGTTTCCTACTCCAGAGGAAATGAAAAAATACAACCTACAAAACCCTTTCAGTTTTGGAAACTGAGCAAAGGAGAAAAAGCATTAAACACAGAACATAAACCTTGAGGACAATTTTTGGTTGAAATAATGAGGTTTTGTAGACTTCTTGAAGAAAAAAGAAATGAAGGGCTTGCATCAGCCAGTGTGTCTCCCTCTGTTTTTAATCACTTGCAACACTGACATGGAATGATAAAATCATTAGGACCTTTTATATCTCTATTTTTCACTCAATTTAAATTTGTTCTTGTAATATAGATTGTAGTAATTTTGCCAGCATGAAAAAGGTCATTTGTTACTATGGCAAATGTTGAGCTTCTTTGAGAGACAAAACTCAGAGAAATGCTAAAAGCAAATAATGAAGTGACTTTTTTTGTTTGTTCTTTTTTAACTGTGAAGTAGTGAAACATAATGAAACACTGCAATAATGAAGACAAGTTTTCTCTGATGTGAAATTTTTGATAGTTGCTGATTTATTATAAGTTTCCAGATACAGTTTCCAAAAATAATTCTTAAAACATGTTATCTCTTCATTAAGACAAAAAAATATGTGCCAATATCCATTTAGTTATTTGGCTGTCTTGTACTAAGGACAGGTATTTTCCAAAGCATGAGTACATATTGTCCATTGTGAGACATTTCCTTATACAAACTACTAGGGGTAAAGACAAGAAACTAAATCACTGGAAGAGCATAGCATAAATGCTGACGGAAGTTCATGGAAAACATGGAGGGAAATCCCAGGTCAAATGACTAATGTGCATTTTGAAATACTACAGGTAGTTAGATATCACAACAGGGGCATAAAGACTAGAGTATTTGTTTTTAAAAATATCAGGTCATGATTAATAATCTTGTAACATTTTAAATCATGGATGTAGCATCACATTTCTTTAAGAAAAAACATGATTTTGTATCTTTCAGGTGAAAATGCTAACAAGGAGCAAATAATGAGAAACTGAAATGCTGCAGACTTGGACAGAGAACAACTGAAGCATAGTTGGTAATTTGTTTTTGTGTGTGAGGAACTGAAATTCTGTACCATTTCTTCCTTCAGAGAAAGCTACAAATTGAAAATGGAAAAACGTTGCCTGTCTGACCAGCCTGGGCTTGGGGCAGCATCATTACCATAATTCAATTTTTCTCACAGAGGTAATGGCTATTAGGTGGCTTCACAAGAGAATGCATGAGGTAGTCACAAGATGGATGTTGGTGACAGTGATTGCTTGTTGGTCCTTTCTGTTAAATCTAGACTTCCTGTCACTTATTGATCACCTGTGTCAAACTTCAAATGGTAAATAATTTACTCAGGTCTCCAAACTGCTGTATCTGGACTGATGAATCCTGAGGTAACCCTCCCTGCACTAGGTTATCATGTGAATGACAATGGCATCCGTAGCATTGATACCCAGGATCTCACCAGCAGTGTAGATCACTATTCATTTTATTTTGTATAATTGAACCTATAAAGTTTCAAGTTTTTAAAAAATGAAGTTAATTGCACCAAAAATATTAGAAAATAGAGTAAAACAAACAGAAAGAAAGGAACCCTCAAAGACTACATATTTTGATTTATTTCTAGTAGGAACATTTTTCTACTCCAATTTTAGATACTTTTTTAGAAGTAAAATTTATTGATTATAAAGATATATTTTTTCCAAAAGGAGACAGCTTACAGTCTAGTAAAGTGCTGGTCACATAAAGGAAAACAAACAAATAAAAATGACTTTGGCCTCCCCAAAGCTTCCAGATAGCAAGTTTTCAATCTTCCAATGTTTTCTTGTAAAAGTTGACACCACCTTGAAGATAAAATGTATAACTTAACATTGCTAGCTTTGCTTCTTGGGGTCTCAAGACTAACCCAGAGAAGAAACATTTCCTTTTCAGGAAATGAAGCAACCCTATTTTAGTTTTGTGTGTGTAATTCTCAAGGCAAACTGTAGATAATGAGAAAATGCAATTCAATTCTTCTGTTTCAATTTGGCCAATTAAATTCATTCATTTTTTACGTCTCATCTCTCACTGCCAAAATTCCTTTAAAAAGTTAATATAAAATATGTATTTACTAAAGAAATTTATCAACAATAGAGGCATAATAGGAAAAAAATATTATCATGACTAGGTAAAAAATATTGATATATTTCTGGGAGATCAAAGGCAGATGAACTTAAAAACTGTAAAAGAAAGAGAAAGAGAGAAACAGAGAAAATAAGAGTACTACTAAAGAGATTAAGATTAGTGCTTTCTATCAAGGCTGCAGAAAAATGCTGAATTTGGAGACAAGCATTCCAAAGATGTCCCTATCAAGTAATTAAATATGGGGCTATTGGCAGAGGATCAATCAAAAGAGAGCCTAAGAAGCAGAGAAGTAAAATAGCCAGAAGGACCTCTGTAAAAACAGTAATATGGAAAAGAACAAAGACCCCCGAAGAAATAGGGATAACGGTAAAATGAAAAACAAAAATAGAAAAAATAATATAAACACCTAATTTATACTTTCAGGGAAAATCAAAGTATTGTACATATATCAAATTTAAATAGACTGCCATGAAAAAGAATAATTGGCAACTACAAAATATTTCTTAGATATTAAAATATGATGGCCCAAATTAAAAATTTAAGAGAAGGGCTGAATAGAAAGAGTCTGTCTTTGAAAGCTATTGTGGCCTGAATGTTTGTATTTCCCCCATATTCAAACTTTGACTCCTTATCCCCCAATGTGATGGTATTAGGAGGTGGGGGCCTCTGGGAAAGTATTTAGAATAAGATAAAGATTGGTGCCCTTGTAAGAGTCACGGAGAGCTTGCTTCCCCTTTTTGCCCTCCACCACGTGAGGGTGCAGGGAGGAGTCAGTGGTCAGCAGCCGGGAAGAGGGCCCTCTCCTGACCATGTTGGCACACTGACCTCAGACACCCAGCTTCAAGAATGGTAAGAAGTAATATATGTTTATTAACCACCAAGTTTATGACACATTTGTACAGCAGCTTGAGCCGACTAAAACAAAGACTGAATCAAAAACTGATAGAAAAACGTATCTTCCAGAGAGTGGAAGGAACGTATCAGAGGAAAAATATTAGATAAAACGTAAGATCACCAAATACTGATATGGGAAAGCTGTACCTGTGCCACTCTAATAGGATTTTGAGAACAAAGTGAAAAGAAATTAGGGGAAGACAATCAATGGTAAGATGTAAAAAAATACCCTGAGAGTAAGACTCACATGCTCAGGGAGAGTGCTAAGCAGACCTCCCAAAATTTAAGTGCTCTGAGAATAACCAGAATAACCAGACAACAAGCTCCTGACCATGGAATTCACATCATCTTCTATGAAACTCACAATGCAGGAAGATAAAGCAAACATGTCTTCAAACTGCTAAGGGAAAACAGTACATATGCACAAAATACTCTTGCAGATATACTGGTACTTAGAAAACATATGCTCTCTGAACAAAATTATTTAAATAAAGTGTTCTGAATTGAAAGTGAGTAAAAGAAAGAAGGGAATATCAGGATAAGAAAAAATGATGATCCAAGATAAGGAAATCTTGTAGGGATAGACAACATCTGCCAATGGAAATCTGAAATTTAATATAATGTAAGAAAATATTTCTCAAATAGTAGAGACATTATGTAAATGCAAACAAATAAAACCAATCTGGAACTAAATTTCAATTTGATTTTAATAAAATATGACAGGAGGGTAGATAATAAGATAATGGATGTCTTGTTTCAATAGAGAAGAGTGTAGATATAGTTTAATCCTTGATATTGAAAGACAAAATGCAGCTGTGAAAAAGTAACGGTTGCATCTGGAAAAAAACAGTTATATGTAGAGTTTTCAATCCATGAGATGACAAAAGGAACAAAACAAATTGACCAGTCAAACTCATGATAGGAAATGCAATCTGTATATAGTGAATAGAAACATTGCAGAGAAATGCAGGCAAGAGTCAATCATACCAGTAAACATAATAAATTGAATGAGTTAAAATCCTCACATAGAAAGGCACAATTTAAAAAAGCCCATTAAAAATCAGTTACATTTTGGAGAGAGGATTAAAGATGGCAGCATGAGAGGTGAGACAGACACTTCCTCCTAAAATTGCATATAATATGAAAATATAATTAATACAACTAATCCTGAGAGAGCAGCAGGAAAGAGGACTGTGCCAGAATGCATACACCTGGAGAAAAGAGCAGACCTCACAGAACCGGGTGATGTACCAAAGCTGTGGCCTGCCAGGACCCAAGCCCTTCCCCCACCCCAGCTCACCAGTGGGGAGGGAGTGGAGGCCTGGGACTGCTGAATACCTAACACCAGCGATCTGCTCTGGGAGCACAAACCTACATTTCATGGTGCTTTCATGATACTTTTGTGATTACGGGATTGGAAAGCTAACAGAAGCAGAATTCCTGGAGACACTGAGATTCCAGCCACTTGTGGAAAGCAGGGATCCATATCTGGCTGCTCTGGGACAAAAGCTTATACCTGTGTGCTGGGCCCACTAGTTCAGGCCATGTAGACAGGCATAGCAGCCAGGAAGCAGTAAACAGCTCTTTCCTCCCCTCAGGCACCAATCCCACAGCCCTGCAACCCGGACATTGCTTCAGAGGCTGAGCAGCTCCAGAGAGTAGAGCTTCTGGACACTAGAGGGCGCCATATACAAATATGAAATGCCAAAGTAACGTGGTCCAGAGTAAAATTAATATTACTCCTCAGAAAGATGACATGCACCTCAGAACTCTTCCTGAAAGGGAGTTCAAAATAAAAATCATTAATATTCTAATGGAGGTACAGAGAGATATTCAAGAACTCGGGAATGAATTCCGATTGGAGATACAATCATTGAAAGACACAATGGATGGAATTAAAAGCAGATTGGATATGGTGGAGGAGATGATAAATGAAATAGAAACTAGAGAAGAGGAATACAAAAAAGCTGAGGCACAGAGAGAAAAAAGGATCTCTAAGAATCAAAGAATATTGAGAGAACTGTGTGACCAATCCAAACGGAACAATATTCGCATTACAGGGGTACCAGAAGAAGGAGAGAGAAAGGGATAGAAAATGTCTTTGAGGAGGCAATTGCTGAAAACTCCCCCAATCTGGGGAAGGAGGTAGTCTCTCAGGCCATAGAGATCCATAGATCTCCCAACACAAGGGACCCAAGGAAGAAAATACCAACAGATATAGTAATTAAAATGCCAAAGATCAAGGGTAAGGATAGAATATTAAAAGCAGCCAGAGAAAGAAATAAGATCACATACAAAGGAAAGCCCATCAGGCTAACATCAGACTTCTCAGCAGAAACCTTACAGGCCAGAAGGGAGTGGCATGATGTATTTAATCCAATTAAGCAGAAGAGCCTGGAACCAAGATTACTTTATCCTGCAAGATTATCATTTAAATTTGAAGGAGGGATTAAACAATTTCCAGATAAGCAAAGGCTGACAGAATTTACCTCCCACAAACCATCTCTACTGCTATGGATGGAAATGTTCCTAAGGTTTAATAGCTGTCAACAGAGGTAATAAAACCACAGTAAAGAAAGTAGAACAGCAAATTACTAAACAAATGCAAAATTAAATTAATTATCCCCAAAGTCAATCAACGGATAGGAAAAGAGTACCGAATATGATACCTAATATATAAAGAATGGAGGAGGAAGAAAAAGGAGGAGAAGCATGTTAATTGAGTTAAGTTAGACTCTTAGATAGTAAGGAAGTTAACCTTGAACCTTTGGTAACCACGAATCTAAAGCCTGCGATGGCAGTAAGTACATACCTATTGATAATCACCCTAAATGTAAATGGACTGAATGCACCAATCAAAAGACATAGAGTCACTGAATGGATAAAAAAGCAAGACCCAACTACATGCTGCCTACAAGACACTCACTTTAAACCCGAAGACATACACAGACTAAAAGTGAAGGGATGGAAAAGATATTTCATGCAACTAATAGAGAGAAAAAAGCAGGAGTTGCAGTACTTGTATTAAACAAAATAGACTTCAAAACAAAGAAAGTCACAAGAGACAAAGAAGGACATTACATAATGATAAAGGGGTCAATTCAACAAGAAGATATAACCATTGTAAATATCTATGCTCCCAACACAGGAGCATGTACATATGTGAAACAAATACTAACTGAATTAAAAGGGGAAATAGAATGCAATGCATTCATTCTAGGAGACTTCAACACTCCACTCACTCTGAAGGACAGATCAACCAGAGAGAAAATACGTAAGGACACAAAGGCACTGAACAACACATTAGAACAGATGGACCTAATAGACATCTACAGAACTCTATAGCCAAAAGCAGCAGAATACACATTCTTTTCAAGTGCACATGGAACATTTTCAAGAATAGATCATATATTAGGCCACGAAAAGAGCTTTGGTAAATTCAAGAAGATTGAAATTGTACCAACCAGTTTCTCAGACCACAGAGGTATGAAACTAGAAATTAAATACGCAAAGAAAATGAAAAATCCACCAAACACATGGAGGCTTGACAACATGTTCCTAAATAACCAACGGATCAATGACCAAATAAAAACAGAGATTAAGCAATATATGGAGACAAATGACAACAACAATTCAACACTGCATAAATGAGAAAGTAAAAATCACGATGACCCCACAGAAATACAAAAAAAATTATTAGAGAATACTATGAAAATCTATATGCTAGCAACCTGGAAAACCTAGAAGAAATAGACAACTTCCTAGAAAAATACAACCTTCCAAGACTGACCAAGGAAGAAACAGAAAATTTAAAAAAAGACCAATTACCAGCAAAGAAATTGAATTGGTAATTAAAAAACTACCCAAGAACAAAACCCCTGGGCCAGATGGATTCACCGCTGAAGTTTATCAGACCTATAGAGAAGACATAATACCCATTCTCCTTGAAGTTTTCCAAAAAATAGAAGAGGAGGGAATATTTCAAAACTCATTGTATGAAGCCAGCACCACTCTAATACCAAAACCAGGCAAAGACCCCACCAAAAAAGAAAACTACAGACCAATATCCCTGATGAATATAGATGCAAAAATACTCAACAAAATATTAGCAAACCAAATTCAAAAATACATCAAGAGGATCATACACCATAATCAAGTGGGATTCATCTCAGGGATGCAAGAATGGTACAACATTCAAAAATCCATCAACATCATCCACCACATAAACAAAAAGAAGGACAAAAACCAGATGATCATTTCCATAGACACTGAAAAAGCATTCGACAAAATTCAACATCCATTCATGTTAAAAACTCTCAACAAAATGGGTATAGAGGGCAAGTACCTCAACATAATAAAGGCCATGTATGACAAACCCACAGCCAACATCATACTGAACAGCGAGAAGCTGAAAGCTTTTCCTCTAAGATGTGGAACAAGACAGGGCTGCCCACTCTCCCCACTGGTATTCAACATAGTACTGGAAGTCCTAGCCATGGCATTCAAACAAAATGAAATACAAGGAATCCAGATTGGTAAAGAAGAAATCAAACTGTCACTATTTGCTCATGACATGATATTGTACATAAAACACCCTAAAGACTCCATTCCAAAACTACTAGAACAAATATCTGAATTCAGCAAAGTTTCAGGATACAAAATTAACACACAGAAATCTGTGGCTTTCCTATACACTAACGATGAACTAGCAGAAAGAGAAATCAGGAAAACAATTCCATTCACAGTTGCATCAAAAAGGATAAAATACCTAGGAATAAACCTAACCAAGAAAGTGAAAGACCTATACCCTGAAAACTACAAGGCACTCTTAAGAGAAATTAAAGAGGACACTAACAAATGGAAACTCATCCTATGCTCTTGGCTAGGAAGAATTAATATTGTCAAAATGGCCATCCTGCCTAAAGCAATCTACCAATTCAATGCAATGTCTATAAAAATACCAACAGCATTCTTCAGTGAACTGGAACAAATAGTTTTAAAATTCATATGGAACCATAAAGGACCCCAAATAGCCAAAGCAATCCTGAGAAGGAAGAATAAAGCAGGGAGGATCTTGCTTCCCAACTTCAAGCTCTACTATAAAGCCACAGTAATCAAGACAATTTGGTACTGGCACAAAAACAGACCCACAGACCAGTGGAACAGATTAGAGACTCCAGACATTAACCCAAACATATATGGTCAATTAATATACAATAAAGGAGCCATGGACATACAATGGGAAAATGACAGCCTCTTTAATAGCTGGTGCTGACAAAACTGGACAGCTACATGCAAGAGAATGAAACTGGATCATTATCTAACCCCATACAGAAAAGTAAATTTGAAATAGACCAAAGACCTGAATGTAAGTCATGAAACCACAAAACTCTTAGAAAAAAACATAGGCAAAAATCTCTTGGACATAAACATGAGCGACTTTTTCATGAACATATTTCCACGGGCAAGGAAAAGAAAAGCAAAAATGAACAAGTGGGACTATATTAAGCTGAAAATCTTCTGTACAGCAAAGGACACCACCAAGAGAACAAAAACGCATCCTACAGTATGGGAGAATATATTCATAAATGACAGATTCGATAAAGGGTTGACATTCAAAATATATAAAGAGCTCACACACCTCAACAAACAAAAAGCAAATAATCCAATTAAAAAATGAGCATAGGAGCTGGACAGACAGTTCTCCAAAGAAGAAATTCAGTTGGCCAACAGACGCATGAAAAGATGCTCCACATTGCTAGTCATCAGAGAAATGCAAATTAAAACCACAATGCAATATCACCTCACACCAGTAAGGATGGCCAGCATCGAAAAGACTAAGAACAACAAATGCTGGGGAGGATGTGGAGAAAGGGGAATCCTCCTACACTGCTGGTGGGAATGTAAATTAGGTCAACCGTTGTGGAAAGCAGTATGGAGGTTCCTCAAAAAGCTCAAAATAGAAATACCATTTGACCCAGGAATTCCACTTCTAGGAATATACCCTAAGAATGCAGCAGCCCAGTTTGAAAAAGACAGATGCACCCCTATGTTTATAGCAGCACTATTTACAATAGCCAAGAAATGGAAGCAACCTAAGTGTCCATCAGTAGATGAATGGATAAAGAAGATGTGGTACATATACACAATGGAATATTATTCAGACATAAGAAGAAAACAAATCCTACCATTTGCAACAACATGGATGGAGCTAGAGGGTTTTATGCTCAGTGAAATAAGCCAGGTGGAGAAAGACAAATACCAAATAATTTCAGTCATATGTGGAGTATAAGAACAAAGAAAAAACTGAAGGACCAAAACAGCAGCAGAAACATAGAACCCAATAATGGACTAACAGTTACCAAAGGGAAAGGGATTGGGGAGGATGGGTGTGAAGGAAGGGATAAGGGGGGTTGGGAAAGAAACAGGGCATTACGATAACATGTATAATGGGGGGGCATGGGGAGGGCTGTGAAACACAGAGAAGACAAGTAGTGATTCTACAGCATCTTATACGCTTTTGGACAGTGAGTGTAATGGGGTTTGTGGGGGAACTTGGTGATGGGGGAAGTCTAATAAACATGATGTTCCTCATGTAATTGTAGATTAATGATACTAAAATTTAAAAAAAAGTGTGCCCATACTGGAGAGAATGCAAAAATTCTAGTTTAATAACTAGAGATAGAATTGCTCCTAAGTAAAGAACACACTTTCTTGCAAAACAAGAGATTGACTGGTTTTAATTATGGAAGATGGTGTTCAAGGCAGATAGGATGGATGACATACGATTGAGAGAAAGAAGCCTAAATACAGAATCTTTACCTCCCTTTCTGCCCCTTTACTGTCCCCTGTTTATAATATAATTTTATTATATACTCCCACTATATATATTTAAAATTACAACAGTGGTATAATTTTGCTTCAACTGTCAAATAATTTAGAGAACTCAAACAAAACAAAACAAAAGCCTATTTTATTTACTCATATTTTCTTACTCTGCTCTTCCTTTTTGACATGCCCAAATTCCTTCTTTTATTGTTCCCTGTCTGTTTAGAGACCTTATACTTTTTGGACTGGTCACAGGCAATAAATTAGCTTTCCTTCTTCTGAGAATGTCTTGATTTCTCCTTCATTCTGAGTATAGGATTCTGGGTTGACAATTCCTTTCTTTCATCCCTTGAAAATGGTTGAGTCACTTCCGCCTGGACTTCATGGTTTCTCATGAGAAATCTGCTCTTGAATTATTTTTCTTCTGTTGGTAAAGTGTGCTTTTTCTCTGGCTGCTTTGAAGACATGTCTTCAGTTTTCAGATATTTTAATTATGATGCACCTTAGTATGCATTTCTGCATGTTTATCCTGTTTGAGTTCTACTCATCTTCTTTAATCTGTCAGTTTATGTCCCTTGTCAAATTTGGACATTTTTCAGACATTTCTTGGAGTACAGTTTTAGACCCACCCTCTCTCTCTTCTCCTTCCAGATCTCTGATGATACACATGTCAGATATTTTGTTATAGTCCTCAGGTCCCTGTAAACTCTGTTCATATTCTTGTTCACTTTCTTCTGTGTTGTTCAATGTGGATGATTTCTTTTGTTCTATTTTTCACTTTACTGATTCCTTCCTCTGTCCCCTCTATTTTGCTGCTGATTTCATCCAGTAAGCTTTGATTTTACAGTGTTTTTCAGTACTAAAATTTATACTTGATTCTTATATCTTGTGTATCTTTGTTGAAATTTTCTGTTCCTTTTCTTAGGCTTTCTGTTTTTAAGTAACGTGTTTTAAGCAGGCTTTTGAGTGCTTTTTGAAGCATTTTTATTGCAGTTGCTTTAAAATTGTCAGATTATTCTCACAACTCTTGTTATCTCAATACTGACATATAGTGGATATATTTTCTTATTGCCTTGGAGCTCTTCCTTATTCTTGGTATGATGAGTGTTTGCTGCTTGAAACCTGGGTATTTTCATTGTATGTTATAAGTCTCTGGATCTTACTTAAAAGTTCTCTTTTCACTGACATTGTTTGGCACTTCTCTGGAAGGGGGAAAAGCTGTCCCAGTGCTGCCCAGTGGAGGTCGAAGTCCAGCTTCCCAACTCTGCCTCTGTTGACCCTTGACTGGGGTTAGGAGAGACTCTTAATCACCGCTGGGCAAGGATGTTTGTGCTACCACTGACCCCACGGTGGAGACGGCCTCATTATTACTGAGTGCGGGGGGGGTCCTCGCTCCTCACTGAGGAGTGGTGGTGGGGGTCCTCGCTCTTCACTGAGCCTCCTATGACACCACCCCCTGTGGGGCAAGGGAGGACATTGAAGTCCAGGCTTCCCAGATGCTCTCCTTTTATACTACAAAGGGATCGTATTACTGGCTACAGAGGATGCAAGTCCAAGCTCCCTACTTGGCACCCGCAGGCACTCCCCTGCACGGTGTGGGGACACCTATTTATAACCTTGTGAAACTGGAAGTATAGGCTTCCCACTTGGTTTTTGCTCGTATGGATATGAATGGGGTCACAGTTTTTTCTCTGGTGGAGTGGTTCTTGTCTGAAAGTTTTCTGTCTTTAAAGGCAGACTCTTTCCTGGTTCTATGCTGGAGAAAACAATTTTTGTTGGAGCTTTTTCCTGCATCCATTGTTTTTTCTGGGTTGCTGACTTTCCTGCTTCAAGTCGGGGATGTATGAGAGAAAAAGAAAACCCAGGAACCTCACCACCATGCCATTCTTTGAGACCAAGGTCCCTAGCTGGTCTGCCTTTGCTCCACATTTCAGTCTTCTTTATTTTAAAAAATCATAGATGTTGTCCAGTGTTTTTTGTTGAACTTAGGTAATAGAATAGGGAAAATACATCTAGTTCATCTTCCGAGAAGCATAAGTCATCCCAGTTCTAGTACGGCTTTATATTTATTATTTAACTGTTATTTGGAATATTTTTTCTTCTGAGATGGTCCTTAGTTAAATCATTTTGAGGAAATTTTTATACATTAATGTTATTAGCTCTTTTGTCCTTTATGAGCACATATTTTCTGAAATTTTTTATTTGACTCTTAATATTATTTATGGTATTTTTTCAGCCACATAAAATTTAAAACTCTCTGTGAGAAAGTGTCTATAATAGCTATCCTTTATGAGTTCTTCCACTGTTTTGAACTAATGAATTTATGACCAATAATTTTTTAGTGAATTTTTTTCTGGGTTTTGTTTTCACTTTTGATTTATTGGTATGGATTTAACTTTTACATTTAATTCTTTAATCCATGTGGAATTTAATTGTGTATGTAATAAAGCTGTAACTTATATTTTTTTATGCAAATAGTTAACAAACTGCGCTATTATCCTTATTAAATAATCTTATCTTTCTTTAGAGCCTAGAATTAGCTCCTTCTGCTTTGTTTTCCATGATGTGATGTTATTTTCTAACAGATTTTTCTGTTTGAGAATTTCTGATAAGGTCAGTCCTCCATTTAACTGGCCTTGATCTCTACCCTTTCAGACCTGCTTTGTCATCAAAGAAGATTCCATCTTCACAGTTTATTTATTTCTATAGCTCATCGATCTTGCCTCCTCCACAGAGCAACTCACTACCCAGAGATGAAGAATATAAGACTATCATTTATTTTCCTTTCATTAAAAAAAGTGTCATTGCTCATTATTCTGTAAGTGAAATGCTGTGTATGGTTCTCATGCTAAAAGATACTGAAAGTAAAACAGTGGGAGGAACATCAGTATTGACAGAGAAGGGAGTTAAGAGAAGCCTTTTATAACTCATAAGATATGATTTTGGAAACTGTGCTTCATTTTATTTGTTTTTTAACTAAAGATGGCATTAAATACACGAACCATAAAGGTTCAATTATCTCACTGAAGGATAACTGGCCTTGTAATGAAACAAATAGAATTTTGAAGCTTCCTTGTTTCTGTTATGTTGAAGTTAGATGTCCAATAGAAAGTAAATTTGCTCCTTTGAAACTTGTTTCCTTTAAGTACTGTGGTTAGAGGAAGCAAGACAGGAGAATGGGAAGGAGTAGGTGGACGTCACGGGATGAGTGATAGGGATTAGTGCGAACACACATGGAACAGGCGGGCTGAGGGTCTCCATTTGGAGCTGGCAAGAGGTAGGAAATGTGAAATGTATGCTAATTTGGAACTTTTCTCTAAGCCTAATAATAGCTGATAATTTTGCTTTTCAGAAATAGAGTATAAAATAATCATTTGGCTTTACTAGGGTAAAGTTATGTCAAGCCAGTATTTCCATTTAACGGAACTAGTGTTTTTAATTGAGTGTGTGATTTGGGGTACTTCAAAGTTTTGGAGCCATCTAAATTACTAACTATTCATCTACTTCACAAAACTTTATTCCATAAAATTAATTACGTCTATCTATCTATCTATCTACCTATCTATCTATCTATCTATCTATCTATCTATTCACCTCGAATTTGCTCCTGTAAGATACAACTTTGAAAATTATCAAATTGTTTGTCTTCTGTATCTTCCAATGCTGGACTACACAAGTTGAAAGAAAGTGATTTATTACCTAAAAAAACCTACTACTTGAATGTGAAAGTAGGCTGTCTTATTCCTCCATTTTTTCCCAGAAATTTTCTTTCTAAAACTGGTAGGTCCATTCTCTTTTCTTAGTCGTGAGTATTAGAAATAGATCAGTTCTACCTTTTCAAAAGATTTAGAGAAAAGAAAAAGGAGCTGTCTTCAAGTTGAGATCGCAAATGCTTAATATGATCCTACATCCTGCGTATGGAAATCTACAATGGACAAATCTTTGGAAAAGATGAATTTTTTCGCACATGCAACTTTCTGCTTAATAATTTTTAAAAAATCAAAGTGAAAATCCACCTTACATTGATCATATAGATAACATATTATACTATGCAATTTCTGTCAACAAAGTATCAGGTTCCAGATAAAAAATTCTACTCAGATTTTCAGAGCAATACTATTTAATTTAATTTTAATGTTTTCACCAAAAGCAATGCATTGTAAAATAAAGTTTAGAGTTTAAACTGAGGTAAACCTTTTTAATGATCAAGAGACAAAAAAATAAAACTCTGCCAAACATATATTCTGTTGTTGTCTTAATTTGGAAAATAAACACAGATCATTCTTCATGTCCAGCAAGCATGTGTAGATCATTCTTTCTATACATCCCATCATTTCTTTAAGAAAACAGAACATGTTTAGACCTTTTCATAGGGCCTCGATTTTAATTTTCCAGAGTTTGGAGAAGCAACATCCATCAAGTTCCCTCAACTGTTGAGAATAATGCTGTTTTTGTCACACACATGGTCTATTTTGAGCTCAAACATACACGCTGACTCTAGACGATAGGCGTGCAGACCTGTCAGCACAATGCCCTATTACAAATTGTCCCTTTAACAAGATGACTTCATTTTAGCAGCCTGTTCTGGTTTCCACATTCTTCCAGGTTTCACAGTTGAGTGCAGTCAAACAAGGTGATGGCATTTTTAAGGCTGTTGATTTTATTGGTCTACAAATTAAGGTAGGTGGCCAGGTGCTATTTCAGGGTTTCATCTGGCAACCTGGTACTAAATTCGAGCACACTGAGACTGAGAAGGTTGTGATTTTTTTTAAAACCGGAAACAAAAATATTGACATTTATGGAAATGGCTGCTGTAACAGGAAGTGATTTCATATGTCATTAGCCAAAATAAGATTATAGGAAGATTTAATCTGAATGATCATTAAAACCTGGGACATATTATTTTTCAAAAAGAAATTACTAGAATCCAAGCAAGCCCTATATGGGTTTTGAGCCTTCTTCTTATTGGATGCTAATAAAAATCCTACACTTTAATTATTTTTCACATTAAAATGGCCACACCTGTTTTTCAAGGTATATCCTTTGCTCAGGAATAAATTTTGCTTAAGTAAGGACCATGCCTTTATATGAAAAAAGCGTCAGATGAAGATTATGGTAGGCAGAGATAAGCTAAAGAAGAGTCATGCGGACTCACAAGACTTGAAAGGAATTTCCAACACTAGTATGTGTATATCAACAGAGAAAAATTTCTTAGATATTTTAGCTTTCATTTTCTTCCTCTAAAATAGCAGCAATAATACCATCTGCTCAGGCTGGTGAGAATTAAATGGGATAATGCATGCAAAGAGTGTAACGTAAAACAACAACCAGTATGTGTCTGCCCTTCTCCTGTGACAGACACTCTGCCAAGCACTTTGTGAACTGCTCTGTGTTTTGCAAAATGATACATAAATGAAAGATACCATTAAATGTGCAGTGTGTACATACATTCATGTGCATAATTTGAAAAGTATATGACTAATGCTAACTAAATACTAAATGAATGAATGTAAGAAATTGTTATTTTGTTGTTTTCTGCTGCTGCAACTTAGTGTCTTTAGAATTTTCGTGTTAACTTTGATAATTAAACTCTCTCATCTATTTCATACAATTCTCTACTTTTTAAATTGAATGCAGTGAAACACACTCTGTGGAAATGTGTTCTCAGAACAAGAACTGGCCTGAGGTATCCACTGGAAGGTCATGCACTCCCATACCCAGCTTGGCCCTTGGCGGGTATGCAGCTGCCTGGTTTTTGCAGATGCTTTGCCAATCGTTGAGAACAATTCAAAATCAGCAAACTATCAACAGTTTTTAAAAGTGGGCTATCAGGAATGTAAAAGCCAGTTACCTGTGATTTTCTATGAGTGAGCAAGAATGAAAATCTGGAGATCTCACAGCTATGCTTTGATAATTGAAACCGCAGCAGAATTAGAGTCTAAGCGAAAATTTTAAATAGAAGTTTTAGGTCATTAGGCCCTATTACTAAGAGAACACTGATGTTCTCAATAAAGAATGTTTAGAATATTCTTATTCTATGTCTACTTGTAGGTCTGAGACAGCCTGATTTTTTGGCATTACAAATAATTAGAAAATTTATAATCTCAAATTTTCATCTCTGTTTCAGTCTCCCTCCTGTGCTGTATATCTAAAAACCCACTCTATCAGTTCCAGTCTAAAGAAATAAGTTTTCCTGGAGTTGATAGTTACTATTAGGGATCAGAAATTTCATCATTAAAATTTTTCCTAGGTGGCAAAATGCAAATTTGATCTGAAATTATTTTTTTTAAGTTTAAATCTAAGTGAAGACTAGCTTTCCCTTCTTTGCTTCAATAGAAAAGCAGAAAAAAGAACAACCCAATATTTTATTTTTCATTTTTATCAGAAATAAAAAATTATAAATTCAAACAATAAATGTTAGCATAATTAAACCATTCTATGACACTAAATTTATGAAATGGTAGAGTAAAACTCATATGAAGGAAATTGCAAATAGATAGAGAATATGTTTTAGAAACTTATTTTTCTGAGTGATATGTATAGAGGTTAGGAAATTTAATATTTAATTCAGCTAACATATTGTGTGGACCAATAGGGGTAATTGTTGAATGAATAATTCAATAAATGAATGTTTAATGTGAAGTGATAGGGATGCAGAAAGGAATATTGAATAGTCTAAGAGCAAGGTTATAGAATTATATGGTTATTATTTTAATCTTGACCCTGAGTTTGAATCCCACAGTTTCTTTTACTCTGGTCCTCTCTTCCCTATTTGGTTTCTAGAAACATAAAATCAAAATGAGGACTCTGAAAGAGGATAGAGCCACTCTGCAGAACAAGCCGTGTTCTCCTAATGTCTGCGTGGAGCAGAATCTCTTGTCTGATCTGCTTTGAACTATGAGGCAAATGGGAAGGCAGCACACAGTATATTACCCACTGGTATTTGGGGTAGGCTACATACTGTATCCAGCCTATCTTGGCAAATAAAATTAACTGGAAGTATTGAGGTTAAAAGTAAAGATAATATTTAATGCACCAGAAGAGAAGTTCATGCAGTATAAATACTACACAACAAAATTCCCTTTCCTATCCTTTCTGTATTTTAGTGACAACACTTGTGAAGTGGAATCATACTGGGCAATCTTATTAAAATAACAAAGAGCATTCTTTACTTTGTGCCAGACACTGTGCCAAGCATGAATGAACATGTTTACTTCTCTAACACTATGAAATGATAATTATCATCACCTGCTTTTTACTGATGAAGAAATGAGGACATGAATAAGAAACAATAGATGCAACAGTCATTAAAATAAAGACCATTGAAGATAACCAAAAAAGAGCGCAATTAAAAATATAAACTACCCTAATAGAGAAGCTTCTCTAAAATGACTCAACTCAATTCAGTCTTTAGACCTCAAAGTTATGTGGTAAATCAGTTTTTATATGCAATTAAAATGAAAAAGTAGGTCATTTCCTTAATGACTACACTTTGAGGGAAATTGCAACATACCATGTCAACAAATGCAAATAAATAAAATAGAAATGTATTGAATGAGATACTGTACGTTAAATTACTATATTATATTAAAGGTTCTGGAGAAAGTGCTTTTAGTGGGAAGTCTGTGATGAAATCAATGAAATACACTTCTTTAGGAATCAACCTCGCTTCTCATCACTAAGAATTGTAAAATTGGAATTCTTTATTATGAAAAACTTAAAACAATGAGGTACTGTCATGTAAGGAATGATATTGTTTGTTAGAAAAGAAATTTCCCTTTATCAGGCTCACTTATCAAATGTCAAAAATAGTAGATATAACTCAATTAATTTTAATTTTTAAAAATAAGAACATGAAATATAGTAAGTTACAGTAAAAGGCTTACAGTATTCTTAAACATAGACATATTAGAAAAGAATGTATAAAGGCTTTCAGATGGGTTTTACTTATTTAAAGAAATAAACTATGTTAATTACATTAATGTTATTCTTGGGAGCTCAGTAAAGAGACTAGTTTTCTCTGTTACCTGCTATTATTTAAAGAAAAAGTAAGGAAACAAAAAAGAGGCCATAGAGAGGCCAAAGACTGCTGCTTAGAACTAAGAAACTTTTTAAAATAACTTTGACAGAGTTCTAGATAAAATGAGAATAAGGCTATTAACCTATAGGTTATGAAGAGAAAGTGAAACTTTCATAGAAACTGTCCGCTTCTTCTAATTAATTTTCTTTATACATTTTTTTCAAAGTATTTCTCTTTTATAAGCCCTGGATCAATAAATTTAGTCTGTCAAACACTTTACAAAGAGGGCATTTTCATTTTTGTAATTATTAAGTGAATCAGTAATAAATATTGAAGAAATGACAACTGCAAAACATGTAGGTTTTACAGTAATTTATTCATCCATCCACCCATTTCATTCATCCAAAAAATTGTTATTTAATACCTACAACTATATACTAGGTACCTTGTAGTCACTGAAATAATGGGTCAGGGAGATGTTGAGAAATAGATTACCTACTGGTATTCAATGACTGCAAATACAATTGCAGATTGATTATCTGGCCATATTTCAAATGTATTTAAGGTAATTTTTTTTAAAGGCAAGAAGGCTGCTCTCTAGTGTCCTCAAGGTCAGTTCCTTGTTGAATGCTTTATGAAGGCATTATGTGCCTTCCAAATTCTTTGCTAGACTGGGGAAATTGTGTACTGGGAAACACTGAATATCATACTTAAAAAAATACAAGTGTGTATTTCACTATACTGAAAGCCCAATATTTAGTTGATTTTTAAAATAAAATAACAATGACAACAATAATAGCAATAAAATCAGGATATCTATCTGAACTAAAATCACAGCTGTATGTATATATATTCTTAAATTGTTAAGAAGGGGGCCCCACATTATATGCCATCAGGAAAATGCAAGGAAATACTATGTGATATTTCTATGCACCTATTAGAATGGCCAAAATTTGGGACACTGGCAAGCCCAAATGCTGGTGAGGATGTGGAGCAACGGGAACTCTTTTTCATTGCTGGTGGAAATGCAAAATGGTGCAGCCACTTTGAAAGACAGTTTGCCAGTTTCTTACAAAACTAAACATGCTTTTACCATACGAACCAACAATGTACTCCTTGATATTTATCCAAAGGAGTTGAAAACTTACGTCCACCCAAATACCTGCACATGGATGTTTATACAGTTCTATTTAAAATTGCCTAAAGTTGGAAGCAACCAAGATGTCCTTCAGTAGGTGAATGGAGAAACAGTGGTACATCCAGACAATTGGATATTATTTAGCACTAAAATTAAATGAACTATCAAGCCATGAAAATACATGGAGGAACCTAAAATATATATTACTAAGTGAAAAAGTCAATCTGTATAATTCCAACTGTATGATATGGAAAAGCAAAATTCTAGAGCCAGTGAAAAGATCAGTGGTTGCCAAGGGTGGAATTGTTGGGAGGGATAAATAGGTGGAAAACAGAGGATCTCTTAGGACAGTGAAAATACTCTGTATGATATTATAATGATGAATATATGTCATTATACATTTGTCTAAACCCATAGAATGAACAACACCAAGAATGAATCGTAAGGTAAACTGTGAAATGTGGTTGTTTACTTCTGTCGGTGTAGGTTCATCCTTGATAACAAATGTGCCAATCGGGTGAGTGATTTTGACACTGGGGGAGGCCAGGCCTGTGTGGGCAGGACATCTAGGGAAGTCACTACACTGTCCTCTCAGTTTGGTTGTAAACTAAGACTACTCTAAAAAAACAGTCTTTAAAAAAAAGGAGTGGAAAACAAAGAAATAAAAAAGATTAAGAAGGAAAAAAAAAACCTGGAATATCCTTTGGTTAAAACCCAAAATGAAATTTTATTTCACTTCATGAAGTTTTTTATTTTTAACAAGAGTAAAAACTACATTTAAAGGATTATCAAGTGATACACAAATGTTCCTGGCAACAGGGAGGAAAACTGAATGTGAAATTTTTTAAATGATGTGAAAGAAAAAAGAGAGATTCTTCACAAGATTGGGTAGAGGTTAGGAATAATTCTTTAGATTATAGTAGGATTTTAATACATGTGATTATGTTGGGAGGCATCACCTGGCATGCATGCAAACCATGTGCTTAAAAAAGTTGTTTGATGACTCACTCAAGAAATTTTAGAAGTGTGTCTTTCTCATGTTTCTATCTATGGAATCTAGCAGAATAGCAGCAGCAATAGGTGCATAGGTGCATACTCAGTACTGTTTGTTGAGCAAATAAGCGAGTGAATTAGTAAGTGAAAAGATAAATTACAGAACTATTTCTGCACTAATGCAGCTTCCAGAAATTTATATGAGAAGATACTCTTTTAATATAAAAACTACATTTCCTTCTCAAATTAAGGAAAAATGTGCAGTCCTATTCTTTATTGATATCTGTTCAAACTATGGTCTTTTCAGATATTTATTTCTATAGGATTGCTTTCCAGATGTGCCGTTTGGTATCACATGGGAAACATTTATCTTCACGTGCTTCTAAATGTCTCCTATGATTCATACTAAATTTCAGTCCAACCACCTTTAAAAAAATAAAAACAAACATTCCCTAAGGTGGTCAAGTTCATGCAATTTCAATACACCATATAAACCGCCATAAACCATATACTGCAGGAGTCTAGAATAAATAGGCTTTTTAAAAAACTGAGCTGCCAACAAAATTGTGATTCCATTTTTAAATGATTTTCTGCAAAGTAAACATTTTTCAAGCTTGATCTTTGTGTAATTTTTCACTGGCATTTTTCAAGCTAGAAACAACCTGCATGTGTTTTTTTTATAAAGAAGGGTTTACTGCTCCACTGTGTCACCAAGTCCCAGCGAGCTAATTTGTTCTAAAGACAACATTACTACATCAATACAACACAGCTTAACCTTCAACTAACCTTATTCTACTTGCTTTCCACATCCCAACTAAGGCTCTCAGCCAAAACGTCCCCTCAATTCTGGGTTCATTTCTCTTTAGGTGGAATATATGTGCATATAAACTATGCTGCTTTGGTATGTCAGAGGAAAGGCAACATTGGTACAATCCAAAAATCACACACACACACACATACTCACACACACACACACACACACACACACACACATCTTGTCCCTATCTTACAAAATGTGGAATCACTTCAGGGAGGAAGACTGCTTAAGACAGAACTCCACCTCAAAGTCAAGTCTCAGAAGAGAAATTGTGAAAATCCAGAACAAACTCATATCCCACTGCTTTAGTGTTTTGACTCATCTGTTTATTTCTTCTTTCTTAAGGCCTCTTGCTCTAACATCCTTTTCTACATGAACAAATGGTGACAGTTCTTGGTGAAACTGCCATGAAATTAGTTCTTATCTTAACTTTATCTCTTATTTCCCCCATAGCTCTTCTCTCCCAGATTGCCAATAAAACAGAACCACTTTCAGGGTTTCTTCATTTGTTGAATTCTCAAATTTAGGTGGTTTCTCTACAATTGAACATGCTACAACTAGATTGTTCTCTGTTGCTACAAAGGGGGTGTTATTTTCCAATTTTCCCCCCAAAATGTTATGAAAATTGAGATGCTGAAGGGGTTTGAATAACTTTATCCAGACTTTATGCTAGCTAGATGGGTTGACAGGTTCTCAGTTTTTTGCAAAAAGAAAAAATTATAATTAGAAATTGTAGGGTGGAAAAGAGGTATTACTATATATATATATATATATATATATATATATATATATATATATATATATATATTTTGGTATCATTAATCTACAATTACATGAGCGACATTATGGTTACTAGACTCCCCCCATCATCAAGTCCCCTTCACATACCCCATTACAGTCACTGTCCATCAGCATAGTAAGATGCTATAGAATTACCACTTTTCTTCTCTGTGTTGTACAGCCCTCCCCGTGCCCCCCACACCCTACATTATGTCTGGTAATCATAATGCACCTTTTCCTCCCTTGTCCCTCCCTTCCCACCCATCCTCCCCAGTCCTTTTCCCTTTGGTAACTGTTAGTTCATTCTTGGGTTCTGTGAGTCTGCTGCTGTTTTGTTCTTTCAATGTTTTTCTTTGTTCTTATACTCCACATATGAATGAAATCATTTGATACTTGTCTTTTTCCACCTGACTTATTTCACTGAGCATAATACCCTCTAGCTCCATCCATGTTGGTGCAAATGGTAGGATTTGTTTTCTTCTTATGTCTGAATAATACTCCATTGTGTATATGTACCACCTCTTCTTTATCCATTCATCTACTGATGGACACTTAGGTTGCTTCCAATTCTTGGCTATTGTAAATAGAGCTGCGATAAACATAGGGGTGCACTGATCTTTCTCATACTTGATTGCTGCATTCTTAGGGTAAATTCCTAGGAGTGCAATTCCTGGATCAAATGGTAAGTCTGTTTTGAGCATTTTGATGTACCTCCATACTGCTTTCCACAATGGTTGAACTAATTTACATTCCCACCAGCATTACTGCATATTTTTAAAAAGAGGATCAGTTTAATCAGCTAGGTGGTTTGCTGACTACTGAGATCAAATCTTACTATCTCAGATAACCATATATGCCCAAGGATCTGATACTCAGCTGTCAAAAAAAAGGGGTGGGTGGGTGTAAATAAAGAGAATAGGAGCCAAAATGAGTTTGATAACTGAAGAATCATGAAGAATATCTGTCACCCTATGAATTATGGATTTCTCCACAAAAATTTATCTCAAGCCTGGAAAAGAACACATGAGTAATAGAAACCTTTTTATTAGGGAAAAGCTTGATATTTTTAGCATAAGATTACACTGTTCTATCACAACCATCTTAGTGTTAAACGTCTCTAAGCCAAGTGCACTCTTAACATTTAGCACATTATAGAGTCCTCACTGATGTTTTGTAAACAAAGAAGCAGTTGTAGAATGTCTTAAATGCAGTTTTATCTGATCAGAAAATGGTCAATAGATGAACTACAGAATCCAATTTCTAGAATCTTTAAGACTGCAAATAAGAACTGTATGATCAGGACAATTTACATTACTTGTATTTTATTGCATTCTAATCCCTTGAGAATTGATGATGCAAATTTACCAATGTCAATGTATTTTTAAAGAAAAAAAGAGACATCTGATTTTACCAGTTGAATTGTATGCCACCAAAATTCACGTTGGCTTTCAAACGGCACCCCCACCCCTCCACATCTCTGTGTTTGACCTTATTTGGAGATAGGATCTTTATGGAGGTAATTAATTAAAATGAGATCATTTAGATGGGCTCTAATCCAATATAACTGGTATCCTTAAAAGGGGAAATTTGGACATGGACATGTACACAAGGAGAACACCATGAGAGGAAGGTAGTGATCTACAAGCCAAGGAACGTCAAAGATGGTCTGCAAACCACCAGCAACTGGGAAGAGTGTGGAGCCGATACCCCTCGCCACCACCAAAAGGAGGGTGACACCTAAATCAGGCTGATGCCTCAAGGCTCCAGAATGATGAAACAATAACATTTCTAATGTTTAAATTGTGATACTTTGTTATGGCAGCCTTAGCAAACATTTGTTTGATAAAGATTCTCTCTTTTTCTGATACTTTTCTAACTCTCACCATTGGAATGAACTGATGTTTAAACATCTAAGTCAGTGATTTTACATACTTGTTTTACATCAGAGTTGTCCATGAAGGTTCTTCAAAACACAAATGCCTAGGAAAAACCTCAAAACTTACTGAGTCAGAATCACTATATGGGGATCAGAAACCTATATTCATACACAGTTCCATTGGGATATTGGCGCACATCTTGTTCTGAGAATCACTGCTCTAAAATATGGGTGGATCCCAGAGTTCTGTCAGTGCTGCTGTTCCTTCCTTATTTTGGAGGAGGACTCTGGTTTTATCAATCATGGGAGCTTCACAGCTCCCATGATAAAGAGTAACTTTAGCCTTGGCTACACATTAGAATCATCTGGGAAGCTTTTAAGAACCACAATTGCAGGTTGTACTCAGATCAAATAAAAAAAAGAATCTCTGCGGTGAGATCCAGACATTGGCATTTTTTAAAACTTCCACGTGGTTACAGTATGTATTCAGAACTGAGCACCTTAGGTTTAAAATGAAGTACAATTTGTGGGCAATGACTAATCATCTAATTAACATTGCAGGTAACTCCAGGTAACCCAAATAAATCTACTCGCACTTACCTCAAAACCTACTGAGCTGAATCTTTTTCCTAGTTCCCCATTTCTCTCTTTTTATGGATCCTCTTTTTTTTTTCTCCCTCTTCTACTTCATCTTTCTTGGCCCCTCAGTTCTTTTCCTTGCCTTCTCATACCATCTAGACTTTCCTCCACCATAACTTGAAAAAACTCGAAGCTGGTGTTGTTACACCCCTGTACCACACTTTGGAGTCAAATTTTATCACCCCTGATCTAATTGTGGAAATTGTCTGAGCTGAAATAATTCATATTTCTTTAAGAAATAACATTACCTAAACCAAAATGCTTTTTCACATGTTTTCTTAAATATGCATACCTCCCTACCTGCCCTTGAGTGAGTAATGTGGATCCTCTGTATCTTTAGGATATTGTAGGATGCTGTTGGGTTAAACATTAGGCCTCTGGCATTGAAGGGCTCAGGGACATTGAGGGGAGTGACAATGTTTTATGATCCTTGGTTTATTTCCCTGGTGTGGCTCTGCAGAACCTGGAAGCCTTCTTAGGGGGCATGACAGCAGCTGCCAGAAGGCACAGGAAAGTGTTTACACTGCTCTCAGAGGAGGCAGTGAGGATGACAATGAGTTGTCTCACCACCGATGAATCTTTGCATGGTGCGAAGAGTTTAGAACTGCCAACAAACTTATGACTGTGCACATCAGACAAACTTACTGGAGGTTGAGTTTAATTCCCGGGGATCCTCTTCTAGGAAAACTGGAGTCCTCATTTTTTCAGGACTGATGGTCTCATTTTCATTTTCTTCTACTGTCATTTTGTAAATTAAGTCCTAGCTGGATCACAGAAGTAACTCCAGAGAATGCACACCAGACGTAACATTGAATCTATTCACCAAAAACTAAACCAGTATTAACTGTAGGTGAGGCCAGGCAGTGAAAAAGGTCGTCTGTTTGCCACCCATTCTAAGTTTTTCACTTTTAATTTTTCTTTTTTTTTTTTTCAAAGCCCTTTCCCTTTTCTCCTCTTTTTCTTCTTTTGTCCTCAAATTGTAGTAAAGAATACAGCTTTAAAAAGGGTTCCTGTTCAATGGATCTCTATGCACAAATAAATCAAGTTTCATTACAAAGTTTTTCAGAAAGTGGCCATCTAGAAGTGCCTAGTAGAATGCTGGACCAGAAAAAATTGGCCTACATGAGACCCATATAATTAGCTGACCACATTTTTTAAAAGTTCACCAAATAATCAGGTTTTCATCCAAAATGGCAATTTGTTTTGGTGTTTTTTGAATAGTCATGGTTTATTTTGCAGGAAAAAATGCTCATTTGTTTGGCTAAAGTTTTGGATTTTGTTTCATCTTGCATCATGATAAGTCCCATAACTGTCTATTCTTAAGCTTTGTGATTTAAAAAGGGAACACATAGCTACAAATTTAAAAATAAATCAACAACTTACTCAACTATTAAAAGATGGCATTACTTTTGATACAAAGATCTAAAAACACATGGTACCATCCTCTCCCTGCCTTGACGTCTCAGCATACAGACAGGTAGACACCAATCTCAGTGAGCTCAGTGGGTATATTCGTTTCTTAGGGCCAGTGTAACAAAGCATTATAAACCAGGTGGCTTAAAACAATAGGAATTTATTGTCCCACACTTTTGGAGAAGTATGAAATCAAGGTGTTAACAAGGTTGGTTCCTTCTGAGGGCTCTGAGGAAGAATCTTTCCTGTCCCTTGGTGGTTGCACACACATTTTAGTGTTTCTCAGTTTTAGACGCATCACTCCAATGTCTGCCTCTATTTTCATATGATTTTCTTCCTGTGTTTCTCTATATCCAAATTTCTCTCTCCCTGTAAGGACACCAGCTCTATGAGATTGGGGCCCAACCTAATGACCTTGTCTTAACTTGAATATATCCTTAAAGACTATTTCCAAATGAGGTCACATTTATAGGTCCTAGAGTAGGGCTTTAGCATGTATTTGTGAGGGACAAAATTCAATCCAAAATAGTGAGTTATAGGGACATTATGAATATATCCCTGTATAAGAGCTGAATTTCAATGTTAGAAAATGAATTTTTTGGTAAAGAAAACTAAGCATGCATCCAGCATATATGTTATGTATTTACAAAACTATTTCTGCCTATTTAAAAATTACTGGGTTTTTTGGTCCTAATTCTAGTTCTTACTTTCTATGAACTCTATATTATTTATGTAGGTAAAATTCACTTATTGCTTCTTTTCTTTTTTCTTTGTCATAAGTTTTCAACTTTTTATATTGGAAAATTTCAACATATACAAAAGTAGAGAAAGCAATATAATAGGAGAACATGTATATATCATCCAACTTAACTTTACCACAAATATAATCCTGTTTCTTTACACCTTTTTCCTACTTCCTAAATCCTTCCTAACATATTATTTTGAAGCAAATCTCAGACATCATACCATTACATCCATAATATTCCAAAAAGTATCTCCAAACATTAAATACAGCAACAATGCCCTTATCCCACCTTTAAATCAGACAATTCATTAGCATTACTAAATATCCAGTGTTGGAATTTTCTTGATTTTCTTATACATTTCATTATAGTTTATTTACATCCACATAAAACATCCTTTACATGTTGTAATTAGTTGATATTTCTATTAAATGTCTCCTAATCTGTAAGTTTTATTTGTTCTGTCTTGTTTAAATTGTAATAGACAGGTCGTTCATGCAGGAGTACTGTTAGTCAATGAGCTGGTCTGGAAGGAGATTGTTCCAGAATCACAATTACACACAGCTTCCTTCAGATGAACTAAAGGTGTGCTTAGTGATATTGTTGACTAACCTTCTGGAACAAGCTTTATATCTCATCATGAACTGGTAAAAATCAGTTCCCAAACCTTTTGCTTTGGAGATCACACTTGGAGAATCACTGTTTGGGAGTATAACTACTATCTGGGTACTGTTCACTGTATCCCCAGAATATCAGTTAACATGATCCTTTGTCTCCTATATTTCTTGTGGGCTGGCAGGCCATATAATACCTTGATTAAACTCAGAATTAAATTTTTTGGCAAGACGACTTGCTAAGTAGTATTGTATACTTCTTCCAGCAGGCACGGATGTCTGGTTATCTTCTTTTTGGTGTTAGCTGCCATTTAGTAATTATTTCTTAGATTAATTAGTTCATGAGTGGTTGTAAAATATTATAGAATCCTATCATTCCTTCTCCACTTATTAGGTTCGTACAGTCATTAGAAAATTATTTTTATCCACTATTGGGTTCCTTTGTGATACAGTTCATATAAGGAAGACAGGACAAATCCTTATTTATTTCCTTTTGTTGACAATTGTTGAAGTACTTAGATGGTTTACTCAACAACCTCTAAGGTGTCCAATAAAGGCAATGATGAATATCTGTGCGTGTGTACATATGGGATGAATCATGGATTTAAACATATTGTCTCAATACACTGTACTTATTGTATGGATACTCAAATAATCCCATTTTTGGCCAGTGGGAGCCTCTTCAACTTGACTCCTGAGTCCTTTTGTTATACCCTCGAGTATATCTATGAAGGAATTCAGTAGATTTCTTGATTTCTGGTGCAACACAGGGCCCTAGGTTCCTCTGTGCATCTGCTGTGCCTGACCTGAAACCAGTCAGTTCTTAATGAGCCCTGGTCCTGTGATGGTCATTTTCTTTTAACTGTATTTTTACAGGGCTTCTGGGATTCAACTGCCCATCTGATAGTATTTTTAACCTCTTCCTATACTGTTATGAAGGACTTTGTTTTCTGAAATACAGATTATTGTAGATGCAAAAGAGCCCTCATAGTCTTAGAGTTGCTCTGATAAAACCCAGATGGATGGTCATACTAACCACAATAAATTTTAATTTTAGAAATTAATAAAGGGAACTTAAATGATGAAGTTGCTATGCTCCCTAAAGGTACATTTTGGATTGTCATCTCCCCATATATACTACTAAAGGTATAGCTGAAAACCTATGAGAGTCAATACTTTTAGTAGGTCCAACTATAAATTTTTCCCTACAGAGATTCAGCCAACAATCTTTCAACAAACTAGTGAAGGCCAATTTTTTTAGTTTAGTTTTGTTTTGAAACCACAATATGGAGGTACTCTTAAGAAAGTCTTGATTTAAAATTATGTTAGTTCCAGATTCATCTATTTATTTATTCTTCCAATGTATTTATTGCACACTTCTTAAGTGTATAGGAAGCTGGAAATTCAGAGATGAAGATAAGAAATGTACCATCAAATTGCTGATATTACATGAGGAGATTAAGTTTCAAACAGTATCTTAGTGTCTAAGCAACAGTATCTAAGTTTAGATAACTTTCAACACAATAACTAAGCAGCATAAGGGCAAATTAAATGTATTTATCCTTTCAACTCTTTAGTAAAAAGAGTAATGCAAATGTACAAGTTACAATTTTCTTATTTTTCATCGTTAATGATAGATTATGGAAAAAGAAACAAATCAGATTAATAAAAAGTGTGTATTTTAATGGGAACAGTATAACTTTCAGTTAAAGAAGGCAAAATTGGGGCTTTATCTGCTAAAACTGTGAGACCTTTAAATGCAAAGTGCCAGACATCTGGTTACTACAGCCTCAGGGCCACAGCAATAAGCAGGCAAGAAAAATAACTATGTCATTTTTACAAATCCTGACCTCAGACTTGACACCAAGCCAAAGTGTTTTAGTACTTGGCAAGGTTATTTTATTGACACATGCCAAATAATTCTAATTTATGGTCATATAATCCTACATCTTGAGGTTCAGCTTTGCAAGACACAATGGAATTCAATACAATGATAATGTTAATATTAGAGCCAAGTAAAATGAGAACTCGACTTTTATGTTGAGCTTCAGGAGCAACAAGGAGAATCATAAAGTGTTGAAGTGTTTTGGTTGTTTTACTAATTCTGTGGTCTGTGAATATTCTTGTAACTTCACTGGATTTAGCATTTTTTTACATTAAATAACAAGGATACAATTTAATTAATTATGAATGTAAAACATGTCATAAGCAGAAGTTCGAAGTTTACATAAGATGTAAAAAATATCCACGGAAAGAATTCTCAGTGAGGGTCCAATTTTTGTGACAGAGTTTACACATCAGTTTTGATAGATACATATCTTGTATTTGAAGAATCTCAGAAAAATACTCCCAATTTCATTCTTTCATCTATGCCAGTATTGAATATCATTATTGTTGGACATTTTTCATTTTTTTCACATATTAAGCAATTTTCCATTTAAACAAATAACTTCTTATATATTAGTACTAAAATTGGATTAAAAGTGCACAAAATGAACTACAGACTATTCTTATGAATAGCAATGCAAAAATTCTAAGATAAAAAGTAGCAAACAGGATCCTGTAGCACATTAAAAAAAGAATTAAAAATTGTGTCTACTTCAAGATTGCAAGTATGGTTCAGTATTAGGAAATCCATTGGTTTGACTTTTTATATTAATACTTCTAAGGAGGAAAACCACACATTAAATCTACAGATAGTGAGAAAGCATTCAAGAATATTCTTTTCTTGACATCATAACATATGTACCTCAGCCCCCAAGCTAATATTATACATAATTTGGAAACATTGGATTATTCTTGCTAAAGAAAGGGATAAACAAAGAAAACCACAATACACTGGGAATATTGAAAATACAGTCAGAAAGAAGATGATGTTTAAAACAGTAATTCAAAAAACATAACTTTATGGTTACTATTTTAAATATCATCTTCTCTTCCATTATATCTTTGTGTGTGTATGTTTGTGTACATATGAATACATGAGAGAACACATAAATTAGGAAGAATACACATCAACATTAATAGTGATTATTTCTGATACACATGAGGGGAAATTTGGGAAAATATTGACTTCCTTCTCTATGTTTTACTGGATATTACTTGATTTTATTTTGCAGAAAACATATAATTTTTAATTTTTAAAAATGTGCTTAGAAAAGGCAATTTTTCTTTAAAGATTCTTCAAAGTGGACCTGAATGTAAAATTAAGTGGACCTGACCACAAATTATGATGATATACTGTGATATGATATGGTATGATACAGATAACTGGTATTGCATAACTAACTGCTCAAAGTCTTTTGAGTCATTCACAAAAATCATCTAATTTCATCTAATTTATTACACACAATCTTTAATATTAGATTAAATATAGAATAAGGACTAGAAAGTGGGGTCTCCACTATCCTTAAATGCAGAGCACCATTCCTTTTTGAATTAGAAATGATACACTTCAACATTTTTAAGTTACGCATAGAGAAGTTCATGGAACCCAATCACTAGCCTTTAAAATCCTTTTTTCCTAGAATAGCTTGAGAAACTTTTTCATAGCATGTTTTAATTTGACTCATTTAACAATCTTTCAAATTATAGGGAAGGATGGGCTCCTTCAAGTATCTGATATAGTTTTTCCATAAATAAATAATTCTACATATTAATATATTTATTGACTTTCTATTGTGCCAGGCACTGTCTTATGCTTCGGGATCCATGACTATTAAAGAGAGAGGCTCTACACAAAAAGGGCAGGAAGGAAAGATCACATATAAACAAAGTGCCATGCAAGGAGGATATTGGGGTTAGGGGACAGGAGCAAGGAAAGATTCAATGAAGAAATAATAGCTTGAATTTATTTTTAAAGATTGAGTGTGGTTTTCAAGCAAACAACAGGTGAAGAAGGAGCAGAAAAGAGCTAAGAACTGAGTGTGATCAGATATTATGATATAAATAGAGTGGAAAAAATGGCTCAAGATGGGCAACGAGGTAGAACCACATGATGGAAAGCTTTGTTATCAGGCAAAGAGCCCATCAGTACTGACCCTATTCTCTGGCTAGAATGAACTTTTCTTGATGTCTGGACAAGTGAACTCCTATATAGCCTTCAAGACTCAAACGAAAAACCAACTCTTCCTTGAAGCTGCCAAGGACTTGCTTAAAACAAAACATTTAATCCCATAAACACGTGTTTAGATGACTAAACACAGGTGAATAAGGTTAGTTGTATTATTATGGGGCCATCAGAAATAAAACATCATCTGTTAGAATAGGCCATACCTTTGGTATAAAAGGATATACTTGGGTAAAAGGATATGCCGGGTTCGAGCAATCAAATTTCACTAATATTTTCACTAAGTAGGCTTTGATTGAATGATTTTTAGAAAGACATTTGTTTCCCACCTGCTTTTACCCTTCAAAGATCTATTTTTCTTGGCAGAGCCATTCCCTGAGACTTGGTTCCATATGAAGCTTGCATTTCCATTAATTCTGAAAAAAATATAGTTGAGGTTTAACACATGCTTGTATTTTAGTTAAGGTTGCTCTTATTATAGGCCTCAAGCACAGGTGTATTCAGCTTGCACTGGTCATTGGGTTATGACATTATGTTCTTTTAAGCAACTATATTGCTTTTGCTGAAAAATAGGTTAAACTAAAATGTTTTAACTGTGGGATTGTCTGAGAATTTTTTCTTTTTTAATTTCATTGAGGAGCCCAGGAAGTCAGCATTTTTAGTTTTTCTCTTGAGTTGGTCAAGGTTTCACAGGAAATAATTTTCAAATCTCCTGCCTGGAGGGAAGAGATAACCTAGTAGCTGAGATTCTGTGAGCTGAGTTTGGGAAATGATTGGGTGTAGCAATATCTCACTGTTGAGTCCTGAAAATTCTTCATATAGCAAGACAATCAATGAAGTGTGGAGAAAAAATGAAGATAATCTTAAATATGCACTACTTTAAGGCAGTTTTCAATTAAAACAAATGCTTTCATAAAGAAAAGAAAAAGTCCAGACTCCGGAGAACCAGCGTTCAAACCCATGAGTGCAGGGGAAGGAAGGCCTGGGAGGATGGCATCTGCACAGCAGGCCCAGGGAACAGCATGTGCAGCCTGCAGGTGCTCAGAGGCTCTGGGGGAGATATCTCTTGGTAGATTAAATTGATAGAATACCTATAATTTTTTATAACATGTTAGGAAGAAATTTACACAATTTAGAGAGAATTGGGGGAAGAATTAGATGGAAGCATATAGAAAAATAAATAAATGAAAAGCAAGAAATGATTAACTGCAGGGGAAACAAAATATTGTTGGAGTAAAATGTTGAGGAGTAAAGGTAATCTTAGAATCTGTGCATGGTTTAACTATGAATACCACCTCACAGTCATGATGATACGTAGACACTAAATATTGACCTGAGAAATACTCTTACTCTATTGGTATTGGGAAGATGGGTGGTATGTTTGTGTACAGTAGATAGCAGTGGGGCAATGAAAGGAGAATGAATCTTCATCTTTCATAATAGGGAATCACAAGGTAATGACTGACATTTTAAAAAGTCAACAAATAGAAGCATGAGTATGCTATTTAGAATTACGGATATGTATACCAAAAGAAAGAGTTAATCCATCTTAGAAAGGGACATTTATACGGGGAGATGGAGATATAGACAGACACAGATAGATGACAGATGATAGAACGATTAAGTTTTCTAGAATTACTTAACCCTAAATTATTTGTATATGCATATCTTTCAAAAAATTAGAACTAAATTTAAAGCATCAAGAAATTGAAAAACAGCAATCAGAAGTAGAAGACAATTTGTAACAAGTATTACCCAAGGTTAATATCCTTAGAATATAAGCTATTTTTTAATTTAATTATAAAAATCAGTAACACTCCAGTAGCAAAAAGAAAAATGATTGGAGGAGAGAAAATTACCAGGGTAAGAGATGCCAAAAAGTACAATCTGTTTTAGTAATGTAAATTGAAACAATAACAAGCTGTTTTACAGTCAAATGGGAAAATATTAACAAAGCAATAGTGCTCTCCACTGGCACAGATGCTCCTCCCTGGGCTCCTTTATTAGATCTCTAAAATGATCTAATTTTTCCCTACAGGCATTTACCAATATGTAAAGAGAACTTTAAACATTCTCATGTTATTTAACTAGTAACTTAATTTCTAGGAATCTTTCCAAAGGAAATAAACTCAGAATTGTAAATAAAGTTTTATGTGTTGGGAAATTGGAAACAACCTAAACAGTCAAAATTATGCTTTTTTTGTATGTTTCTTAGTCTGACTGCTGGTTATACGAGTGTTTTCACTTCATGGAACATTTATCGAACTGTAGAATAATTATTTGTTCAGTGTTCCATCCATACATATCATATCAAATAAAATGTAACAGTAACAAGAAAATGGTTAAGTATTTAAAAACCATATTTTTAAAAATATCAATAAAGTGAAAACTTCACATTATAAGTGAAAAAGCAGAAGTATATATAGTCTTACACAATTTTAAAAAAGTAATAGTATAAAAAGTTAATACACAATGTGTTATAGAATTGTATTATTTTTATTTTATAATGATACCTAAAATAATGATATTGAAGAAATGATATTTTTGTGTAGCAAGTTTTGGCAAAAGTTTTGTAGTGTGTGATCCATTCTTTCTTTTCCTATCAAAGGTGCTTTTTATCCAGGTTACTGTGAAGCCAGCTTAATACATTTTCTCTTCTTAAGTATATCTTTTCTGGAATTATCCTGAATTGTTCTTCTGAACATGTGAAACGTGAATTGTTACAGTGAGAACAAATCAAAGTTCAGTAATGTTACTAGATTACTAACGAAAAATCATTAGCATTTATCTACATCAAAAACAAGCAGTAGAAAGTGTAGTGGAAAACAAGCCACAAGTCACAAGAACAAGAAACTAAAACTTAAAAAACAGCAACAAAAAATGTCTAGGAATAAACCTAAAAAAATTCACAAGACCTATATTATAAAATTATAAAATCTCTAATAAAGGAGGACAATTTCAATTTTCCTCAAATTACTGTATATGTGCAATACAGTAAAATCCCAACAGGACTTATATATTTGCTTTTGAAACCCACATGATTCTAAAATGTATATGAATGAAGGCCTTAGGCAATTTTGAAAAAATAAAAGCTGAGAAGAGGACCTTCCCTATGAGCTATTGGCATGCTACAAACTGTCATACCTCAAACACTGCTTCTGACCCAGCAACAGTCAAATAGGCCAGTTGAACAGAATAGAGAACTCAAAATCAGGCACCCTTTTTATATATGGCAACTTTGATAGAGATGATATTTTGTAAGTTTTGAAAACAAGAAATAATTCAGCAAAGGATATAGAATAGTAAGTTCACAATATGGAAAAAAGACAATGTTAGCTCCCCACATCACAAGTACATTTAACTCCAAATGGAGATCTAAATGTGAAAGTCACATATATAAAACTAAGAGTGGAAGGGAGCAACTGTATAATAACTCTTTGACCATAAGTACATATAATGTAAACAGTGAGGGATTTTATATCAAAAGTACAGATTCTATTCAACTGAGCATATCCAGGCCAAAATTAACAAATAAGTGATGGAATAAGGCATTTGCACTCTATAACATGACCATGATTTAAAAGCTAAAATACACAATTTCCTGTAAAACAGCAAGGAAAAGACAAAATACTGAAAAGAATATTGGACCAAGAACATGAAATATTCAGCCTCAGTAACAATCAGATAAATGTACTTCAACTGGTAAGATACTCTTTTAGCCCCACCAGAATGGCAAAAATGGGATTTAAAAAATACCTACTATAGGGAAATATGTAGGGAAACAAACGCCATCAAGTACTTCTGATGCGAGGTTCAACTAGAGTAAGATTTCTGAAGACAAATCTGATAGCACTTACTGAAATAAAGGTTGTGTATGCCCTATAACAGCAATTCCATTCCTGGCTATGTGGCCCTAGGAGCCCTTAAGAAAAAAGAGAATTTTCTACAGTAGATCACAGATCAGGAAGTCAGAGAGACACACTCTCTAGCCTGGAAGAAAGCAACATTTGGCTGAACTACCCTATGGAAAGAAACTGAGGTGGCCTCTAGTTGATGAGAGTGGTCTCTGGCCACTAGTTAGAAGGAAAATGGGGGCCCCAATCTTACAGCTGCAAGCAGGTGAATTCTGCCAAAAACCAGCGAACTCAGAGAAGGAGCCCAAGCCTCAGCTAGAATGGTAGCCTTGACTGCCACTTTGATTTCAGGCTCTGAGCAAAAAATCTAACCCTTCTGTGCCCATACTTATGACCTACAGACACTGTGACATAATTAATGTGAGTTGTTTAAAGCCACTAAGTTTGTGGTAATTTGTTATTAAGTAATAGAAAATTAATACTATCTCTCTGTTTGTTTAATAGGAACTCTGTCCCATTTATCTCTGCCTCTTTAGCCCCAAGAGCAATCCTAGGCAGTGAGTCCATATGTGCTTGCTGATTGAATGAAGGAATGAAGGAATGAATGAGTGCCAAGAGAATAAAAGCGAAACTCGGGTTTCTGATTGGATTAAAGAAAAATGATAGTTCCATTGACTAAAGCTAGGTAGGGTGGACTGGGTGATTTATTGTCCAAATTGGGACACTTTTGAGTGAAAAGGTGTGCTATTATTTAATGACTCAAGAATAAGTAAGCCTTTTCCCAGTACACTTGGGTGACATTCTAGCTTCTCCTACATTCAGAGACTACAAAAAGCCCCCTTGTTGCATAAAAATCTACCTTCTTTAACTTGCCAAGGGACCTCATTTAAAAATACTTGATGTCTTTTAGCTGAGGATATAGGTATTCCCCACTTTTTGAAAGTCCACTTTACTCCACTTTGCTTTTATGACAGACCTACATTAGTATCCATTTTTGCTAACTGAAAGAAATACAAAGAGGGTTTTTGCCTTTACCAAAAAAAAAGGTGAAAAGTGAAAATAGCATTTAGTGTTTGTGTTGCAAGAAGCACTTCTAGAGGCCGTGTGAACCTGAGCAGTGAGAGGGGTCCCGCTAAGCTCCTTCCCCAGAACCACACTCGGCATCTCAGCATCAACCAACAGCCTTGAAGTGTGTCTGTGAGCATCCGGGCTTTATCTCCATTCACTCTGTGCATCCAGCAGCAAGATGTGTGTGTCGTAAGGTATCAGAAAAGCCTAAGAGAAGTTACTTCTTGGGTTTGGCAATCCTTGAGAATTTTCCATGTAAATTGGTGGTAATTGCTTCTTTTTTGCTTTGCAGCTATCTCAGCTTATGAAAGGTTTCATAGGACTCCTCTTTTTTCAGAGAGTGGGGGAAACCTGCACTTTTCTTCTTTAGCGTAATTTCTTTGACTGCCCATGTATCCCTCTTAGATGTGGGTTTATCTTTAATTTCTGGTTTCTTGGGACTGCCTAAAGAATTATTTTCTTCACCTAACTCCCCAAATTAGTTTGAATATTGAACATTTAAAGTAGTCATCTGTCTAATTATGGGAAAAGCACACCATAATTGATCACAGGGTGAAACTAACCAGTTCATTCCATACTTTACATTCTCCTGGTCTGTGAAGATGTGGTGGGGAAAACTGCTAAGATCATGAGAGAATATTCATATATAATTCCCAAATGATTAATTCAAACTGCATGGCATATAAAGACTATAATTTTTATATAAATAGGAGACTGCTTATAATAATACAATGCTAGCTATAGCTTATGAGCTTCTAACATGTCAGGTAATTGAAAAATACAATGTATAGGATAGTTATTTATGTATCAGTTGCATTGTTTCTTAAACTCTTCAGCATGTTTGGAATACCTCACAATGAAAATGTGTTTAATTAAAACGTTATGAATTAGTTAATATAATGATGATAATACATGCTTTCATTCCACAATTACATGTATTACCTGATTAAATCCATCTGAAAACACTGAAAAATCCCAGTTGCGTAATTTATTGGTTAAATAACCTTGGGAAAATTCTATAATCCTTTTTATTTTAATTCATTATCCCTAAAATAGTGAAATAGGAATAATAAAAGACCTTAACTCTTAGAGCTGTCATTAGGATTAAATAAATGAATGAGCATAAATCACTTCAAAAGAACCTAGCACATAGTAGCTGCTAAGTAAGCATTTTTTATAATGTTATAATAGCCCATGTTTTTAAAAAGGTTACTAAAATTTAGAGAGCCTAAATAGAGCTGGGTGTGAAGTCTTAAAGCTCTTTTTTTTTTTTTAATTGTTTCTTTTCCATCAACCTTATTTCCATTTTGTTTAAGAGTCTGGAAGAACATCTTAAGACCACTCAGCAGTTGTTCCCACCCATTGAGTGGGAGCTGCAGACCAGTGTTCAGTGGCAGGCTGAGCACTCCCGTCTTCAGAAGGGGACTGTTCATAGGCACAGGGGTCCCCTGCATGCCCTCAGACCCGTCTGCCACCTCAGGCTGAGCATCAGTGAGCTCAGGAACTGGTCCGGTTGCCCTGCAATTCCTCCTTGGTCACAGCCTTTTCGGCAGTGGCCTGCTCTTCCTTTTCAATCCCTTCAAGATCTCTGTAGAGATCAGGCATGACCTCCCATGGGTGTCCATGGGAGATGGTACCACGCATAAGTAGAACATCCCTGGCCACATCAGGCCCGCTGAGTGGAGGCTCCCTTAGTGTTGCAGGGATGGCAATGCCCACGTAGTGTGGAGGAGAATCCGCGGCACACAGAGCAATGGTAGGCAGGTTAACACAGACGCCTCCATGAGAGGCTGGTGGTCGGTCCCGGGATCAGGAACCGCCGGAAGTCTCGGCTCCTGGAAGGTGCCTGGATCTGGCACTGCGCGCTTTTAGGGGTGACGTGACCAGCAATAGGAGTGGCCCCCATGACAGCACACTTCAGCACAGCTCGCTGGACAACGTGACACTAACACCGGGCAGGTGTCCAGTGGCAGCAGCATGAGCTGTCAGCCAAGGCTTCTCCCAGGTTCTCCTCGGATTCACGACGTAGATGCCACACCACTTTGCCTTTTGTAGGTGTGCTGTTCTGTTTGGAAGTCAAGACTGGGCCACCTGAGGGGGTTCTTGCTGCGAGTAATTGAGGATATCTTCCTCCCTAATTTGCAGGACATGGAGGGCTCTCAACATTCTGAAAGCGCCCTTTCAGCTCCGAGGGGACTCCAGAACAATGGCACGTGGACTTCTCCCCGGGCAATGCTGAAGAGCTGAAGTCTGAAGGTTTTTCATCTTAGAACAATGCTTCAGGGCTATTTCTTTATGCAATTTTAAATCCACTTATGTTGTATTAGTAGATAGTAGGAGTCTTTGCAGATTTTATTATCCAAATATGGCCACACAGATGACTTCAATTCCAGATCCTCTTTTGAAATGTGACTTTACCGTTCTCTCAACAGAGTTTTTTTCTCCACCCCATGGAATGTTTTGTACTTGTGATTGCTCTGCCTGAGTATGGCTGAAGCAATGCTTTACCAGTTCTGCCTAGCAGCTTCTCTGTTCTGCGTCTTGCCCTCTTACCTCAGTATGTTCCGTCTTGGAACGAGCAGCCCATGCTATAAGAAACTCTGCCTAATGGGAGGCCGTGTGTGCTTTGGCTGTCAGTCAGCTGAGATCCCAGCCAAGAGCCAGCATCAAGGGCCACCCGTGCTGAGTGCCCACTTTGGACATTTCTGCCCACCCACACCCTGGATAACTCAGCCTGATATCAAATCCCATGAAGCAGAAAAACCAGGCAACTCATACAACTGTGAGAAATAATAAAAAGGTTGCTCCTACTCAGTAAATTTGGGGACAGTTTGTTATGTAGCAATAGACAGTTAATAGTTACTATTGTCTACACTGTTTAAATAGAATTTCAGGGTTGGATCAGGTTCCTATTTATGATATAAAGCACTGTTTCTCCGGGAAAATGTTTTCTAGACTCTCAACAAATGACACATAAATCAGTTTTAGGTAACATAAGTTTGGGACTGCATCTATAAAAATTCATCCAGGATTTGGTAAATACTTGATTTTGATGGACAAAACCTATTTTCAGTGAACTTGAAATACTCTAATAAAGGATGAATAATGTAATGTTACAGACTGAGATTAGCATCATATATGTGTAACTCCCTTCAGAGATGTTTGCATTTCAATGAAGATTACAAACGCAAAGTAATGGTTGTCTAATGGTGAGGATGAATGGAATATTTTAAGGCTAAAGGCTTGATCATTATCGATGCCTAGAATGTTGATGCAAACACCAGTAAGGTCTGTAAAACAAACCCGATTGTGGATATAACACAAAGCAAAACAATTTTAGAAAAATACTTAATCCTCTGATGATGTCTCAGTATGACTTGTAAACATTTTTCTTTTCCTTTGAACAGTCGACTTTAGTTCAATCATACGCATCCATAAATTAGGCACGTGAACTTGAATTGCTACAAGGATGTCCGTGTTTCATATGGTGTTATTTCTTGGCAGGGATCCAGCTTCACACACTGATTTGCATAATTCAATTTGTATTAAGACAGAGGGTCTGAAGCTAACCACTAACTTTCTTCTATAAAAAGACTGTGAACGGTTTCCTCATGAATATCTGTTCTTGTCTATCTTCTGTCCTTGACTGCTAGCTCTTTGTTATTCAGCTGTTCTATAAACGTGGCTGCTCATGGTCCTCAAGCAAAAATAGCCATACATTAGCAAATTCATTAATTAGGGTTCTATTTGTAGTAATCTAGTGAAAATTAGTCACTTATTACCTTAAATTAAAAATCATGCCTGCTTTGGAACTCTGTTTCCCTAAAAATATTAATCCAAGGCAATTCCTTTTGGAAGATGAAAATATTTGAATTTTGCATACACTTGTGAAATTCCAGGACATTTTCTCCAACATAATGATTATCATAAAGTAAATAGTGTGCTGCTTAAAGTTAAAACATGATTTATAGCTGTATTATACTTGCTAATTTTTTCTTAAGAAACTATGCATCTATAAATGGCATAGTCCCAATGGGCTAATTTGGCACATTTTATGTACTGGGCATTTTGTAATTGCTTCGTGTGTGTTGTTTTACTTGTGTGATTACACTGTGTGCTTTCTGTGCCAGGACTTGGAGATCTTTTTCTTATATATATCATAGCAGGGGTACGTAAGGGAAAAAGGAGGCCTGGTCTAGGGCCCCTACCAAACTTCAGTTTAACCTGCTCCACTGTTTTGTTTCCCATATTGGAGCACAATTTTAAAACACAGAGTCTATCAGTAAAAGAAATTTAAAGGAAAGAGAAAAAGAAAGAAGGGAAGAAGGAAGGGACCGAGGGAGGAAGGAAACAAAGCAGACCATTGCCCTACAGCTTCTAGTATTCAGCCAGGAACATAGAAGGATAATGAATCATAAACATGACAGTTTATTGGGCAGATATTTTATTTCTTGTCTCTCTTAAAAAAAATAAAATGAAAGTTTTATTTTTCAGTTAAGTCATGGCTGACTATGAAAATGGGATAATTTTTAAAAGACTGTGGATTTTATAGACTTTTCATGGTTCATATAATTTTATCTTATGAGTCATATGTTCTTCTGGAATCAGATCTGAAATTCTTATAATCAACTACAAAAAGAGATGGCTCTATTGCATTGCTGATGTTAAGTGACATTTTACAGAGGGACTCCAAAGATAGAAATGGCACAGTCGTGCTCAGAGTAGGAGAAAGTCCCTGTTACACAGACAAAATCTTGCAGTCTATCCTCTCTTATTGGGCCTAAAAAATACCCTGAACTTTCAGAAAAATTTGTTTTAGACATATATTCTATTCCTCATGAAGCTGGATTTCTAAAACATTTCTTTTACCCGATTTTTCTAATATGTCTACAGACTTTTATCATCTTTTATGAATGTGTTTACTTTTATATTAATAATGCATGCTTTACATCTCCCTTTTTCCTCTTTATTTTTGTCATGCAAAAATAAAGGGCCATCCAGTAGAAAATTATCCTTTAAAAGAGAGCTTTGCAACCAGAAAAATGGCTCACTCTTTCTCTTTATTTTTTTAAAAACTCCAAGGAAACAAGGAAAAAAATTCCTTTGAACTGGTAACAATGACATTCCTAATTTATTACATTACTAAAACAAAATACAACCAAAAGCTTTTTTAAAAATCCATTTCCAACTTTTCTTATGCACTCCTTTAAGGAAAATTCTATCCTTTAGAGTGATTTCTTCCTCTGTCTTCAGTTCACAAAGTACCAAGTTCCCATTCTATATACTTCACTAATGGGCCTTTTAACTTTGCTTTTTTTAATTCTCCACTTCTAGACAAATGCAAAGGAGATGCATGAAGTAAACATTTTAGCAGGATAACAGAATCCCGTGAATACCATTTGAGAATACAGATCCCCCCTAAACCAAATTTAATTGACAGTTGCTTATTTGTTAGTAAAAATGTGAAAATAAGAAAACAAATACCCAGGGCCTGGGAGAAAAAAATTATCAGGGGAAGTTCCTTTTTGATGTGTCAGTTCCAACACAGAAAGATGGGAAATGACTATGTTGACAATCCCTTGTCAAGTTCATTATTTGGCTAACATTGAAAAAAAAAATTCCATATATAATAAATAAATTTAAAAAATTTCCATTATAAGACTTCAAAAAGTGGAAAATTATATCCTAAGAGCACACGAATGTATTCTAAAAGGACATGTGTGATTTTTTCCTCCTTGGTGTATTATAATACTGTGGTGTGGATATTTTTATGTGAAGAATTGGTGGAAAATAATTTCCCATCCAAAAATCACTGAGAATTTTATATGCCCTGTTTTGTAACTCTTCATATAACTACCTTGTTCCCTTACCACAAAAGCCTTCTTCTTTTTGACTTCTTCTTTGGGAACCTTTTAAGATTTCTTCACGATGTTTGGTGAGAAGAGAAACATTTCAAAGTGTGGTTCAGTCTACTGTTTGGAAATTTGGAATAAGAAGACAATACATTTTATACCCATATAAATGTAGTGTGGCTGACCTAGAAGTTGCTATTCTGAGACAACTCATGGGATTAGAATATCTGAGGTTCTCCCCTTGCCTACAAAAAGATATTTTCTCATTTCCCTCCATAGTTTGGACTATCCTAAGTTGAAAATTCGATCACTTCATTTTAAATAAGAATTTAATTCTTAGTCTCTATAGTAATTTCCACAGAGTGAGTGTACCTTGGTGTTGACGAGAAAGTGCATTTTATTTTTATTTAGCCTAAGTGTGGGAGTCTCTTTTTTAGAATCTTTAATTTTATCTACTTTAATATTTGTATGCTGATTTCTTAAGAAATGATCTGATGGTTTCCTAGACCTATTTCTGACAGAGTAAGTGCCAGCTTGGTGTGACCCTGAAAGTGTTTATAATTTTGATATCTAAAATATAAGACCACTGCACAGAAGAGAATAAACTTCTTTGTCCGTAAATGGTAACCATGAAACAAAAACTTTGGGATCTCTTCCAAAGCTTTTGAACCCACTTGTTCATGCTAAATTCAAATGTGATAATCCATCTGAGAATGAACTCTTTGGAAACGTAATACCTGACTCTTGATGTGCAGTCTAGTTTTTTGTTGCAGGTTGCTGTCATTTGGCGATTCTTTGTTTTCTATAGAAACATCACAACAGAGCCAGAGAGTCTAGGCCACATTCAAAAGCATTCTAGACATTATTTACATTGCAGATAAAGGCAGAACAAGTACTTCAACCTTGTGTGCCTTTCATTTAAATCCTTTAATAATCTAACATTCCATCTGTGAAAGAAATATAATTCATATTTATGAATGGAGTAAATAGGAAACATGGATTCCCCAAAAGCATATTATCAAGACAAAAGTAGAAAAACTGAGTCCTCCAAAATATACCTGCTTCTGATACTTGTTCAGACTCACTTTGAAAGATAGCAGAGTTAGGGATTCTATTAACACATCTTTTCCCATCAAAAGCTTCTAAGCTTTTGCCTTAAAAAAAAAGAAAAAAAACTTAGACATCTGTTAAATGGACTTAAAAATCTATTGTTCTAGGTTGGAGAGAAATGATCAGTTAAAATCACTAGTTATTGTAGCATGTAAAATTATAAGGCTTTAATATAATTTTTCCCAGTTATTGGTTTGTCTGTTGCTGCAATATTATTAATTCTTTGTATCTTTAAAAATCTAGGGCTTGATCCCATTAGAAGTAATTCATAACAAAAGGAAATCACTTGCCTTATAATGCCTATTATTAGGGTTTTTTTATCCCCAGCATGTCTTAAAGGCATTTTATATATGTTTATTCATCCAAGCCTAACCTAGTGCTTTTAGTAGTAAGAAGACACTAAATATTTATTGATTTTTAATTTTAATTCAATTTAATTCAATGAACACTTATTGAATACTATCTGCCATAGATGAGGCCTTATGCAAAGTGCTGTGAGATTAAGAATTTGTCCTTTTTTCCTCGGAGTTTAAAATCCCAAACAGTAAGGGAGACATTCACAGCACAAATAAATACAAGGTAAAGCGTAACTTGTAATTTATGAGGCTCGGTGGGTCATAAGGACAGAGTGGAGAAAGGGCCACTTTCAGATGAGGTCATTGAGAAGAGGTGGCATTTCAGATTGGTGTTTGAGTTCTGCTTCCTGAAAGAGGCAGTGAAAGGGAGATGGAATTTCAGACAGACTGCGTGGCAGGGACAAACTTGTGCTGGCAGGAAACATTCAAAGACAGAGAAAGAAGGCAAGACGATTTGATGGAGGTAAGGTTTCGTGATTCATGAGGAAACTCATTTAGAAATGTGGACAGCCCCTAAGGTCCTGGGAAGAAGCCTAGAGTTGGTTCTATAAGAAAAAGGAAGCAACAGAGAGACTTCAAAGAGGTAGGCGGCCTGGGCTTCGGGAAGGCTAGTCTGATATGGAGCATGGATGAATGAAATTCAGTAAGGGAGCACAGAAGAGGCAAAAATACCATTAAGTAGGATATTTTAATAATTTAGATAAATAACAGAGTAATGTGAAATGTTCAAATTTCCCATCTTAAATGAACACACACAGACTCACTCTCCCTCAAACGGAGTCATCTTCCAGCAACTTCCCCATTCCTCTCCTTTCCCCCGGGAGCAGAACTTCTGACCATTTTCCTCCTGCACCCTGTCCATTAGACCCTCCAACTTACCTCTTCAGGCTCTTGAAATTTAGCTTCCCATACTGCTCTGCCAGCAAAACTGCCCTGCTAAGTATACACATGATCTCTTTTTTGCTGAATCCAGTCGACATTTCTTAAATATGCTTTCCTGTTAGCTCCCACAGTATAGAATCTCCTGGCTCTCCCTCTACCTCTCCTGCCACGACTCAGTGTCCATGTGGGGTCCTTCTCTCGGTCACTTCCTCTGATGAGGTGAGGTTGGTCACTCTCAGATCTCAGCTGTCATCTGTGTGCTGATGCTTCTCAAATGTATATCTCCAGCCCGGATCTCTCTTGTGCTTCAGAATCATGTATGTTGGAATCATGTCAGTTTGGATCCTCTGAGAAGTAGATGCCAGAGCTCTTAGAGACTCAGCCAGGCCAGTGGGTCTGCAGAGCAAAGACTGCCTGTTGGAGGCATCCTGCAAGGGCAGAAAGGGCCTGGCTCTAGCACTGCACCACAGTCAGCCTTTGGACACCAGGGACCTAGGAGAACCTGGCCTTGATGTAACTGGGGAGGTGGATCATAAAGGTGCTGAAGCTGGGGGCTCGCGGCTCTGTGCCCTCATCCAGCAGGTTCTTTTTTACTTTTCTCTCAGCTCAATCAAGGGATAATTGACAAATAAAACTGTAAGATATTTCAAATGTACAACATAATGACTTGGTATATGTATACAATGTGAAAGGATTCCACCCGCTGAGTAATTAACACATACATTGACTCACATGTTTACCTTTTTTTTTTTTTTTGGTGAATACACATAAGTTCTACTCTCTTAGCAAAGTTTGATTATACACTATAGTGTTATCACCTCTAGTCTCCACGTTATACGTTAGATCCCCAGACCTTATTCATCTTATAACTCAAAGTTTGTCTTTTACTAACCTTACTATTTCCAACAAACCCTAACCCCTGACAACCACCATTCTACTATTTCCATGAATTCAACTTTTTTTTAAGATTCCACGTATAATTGATACCACGTGGTATTTGTCCTTCTCTGTCTGGCCTATTTCACTTTAGCATAATGCCCTCCAGGTTCATCCATCTCATTGCAATGACAGGATTTCCTTCTTTTTAAGGCTGAATAATATTCCATTGTGCGCGCACACGCGCGCGCACACACACACACACACACCATTTTATTTGTCCATTCCATTGAAGGATCTTGGGTTGTTTCCATGTGTTTATTGTGAATAATACTGCAGTGAACATAGGAATACAGAAATCTCCTTGAGATAATGATTTTGTTGATTTTGGATATATACCCAGAAATAGGATTGCTGGATCATGTAGTAGTTTTATTTTTAATTTCTTAAGGAATCTCCATACTGTGTTTCTGTTTTCATTTGTCTCAAGAAATTTTTTCCTTTCCCTTTTGGTTAACCTCATTGGCCCATTACTTCAGTTTAATTTCCACATATTTGTGAATTCTCATTGTAAAAAAATCATTGCAATGGATTTCTAGTTTCATGCTATTCTTGTCAGAGAAGATGCTTGATGTGATTTCAATCTTCGTAAATTTAATAAGGTTGTTTTGTGGTCTAACATAATCTATCCTGGAGAATGCCTCATATGTGCTTGAGAAGAATGCATATGCTGTGGGAATCCAATGGTTCCTCATTTGATTTTCTGTCTGGATGATCTATCCATTGTTGAAAGTTGGGCATTGAAGTCCAAATTCTCTATTATTATTATACTGCTTCTTCTCCCTTTGAATTGGTTAATACTTGCTTTATATTTTAGGTGCTCTGATGTAGGGTGCATAAATATTTACAATTGTTACACCCTTTTGGCGAATTGACTTGTTTTCATTATATAATGACCTTCTTTGTCTTAGCTTACAGGTTTTAGCATAAAGTCTAGTTTGTCTGATACAAGTACAGCAACTCCCTCTTTCTTTGGATTTCCTTTGTTTGGAATATGTTTTTCCACCCCTTCACTTTCAGTTTCCACATGTCTTTAAAATTGAAGGGCATCCTTTGTGGTCAGCATACAGTTGAGTCTTCTTTTTTTCCTTAATCCATTCAGTCACTCGCTCTGTGCTGAGTCTTGGCGGATAGCTTTAGCCAGTGCTTATGTACCTGTTAAGAGGGGCCCCTTTTTTTGCTGCCGTCTTCTGGGTCTTGTAAATGCAAGTCCTGTTGGCTTTCAGAGTGAGGTGTTTTGGAGACCTTTCCCTCAAGTGGCAATCTTAAAAGTTGGGGAGATAGATATATGGTCCAAACCCTTCCCTCCTTAGGGAGAAACAGGGAGTTGGGGGGTCCCCTCCCAGCTGAATGATGCTATGCCAGGTGTGGGGTTTAAGGCAAGAGTGTCATAAACTTTCCTACCCATTTCAACATGGGTATTTTCTCTTTTGCCCAATGTGTAGGAATCACTCAGCTAGCGTCTGGATTTCTTTGAGAGAGAACTGCCCACGTGCAGCTGGACATTCAGTGTGTCCATGGAAGGAGGGTCCAGGAGCCTGTTATGTTGCCATCTTGGTCCCTCTGTCTCCTGTCAGCTCTCTTATGTCCCTTGTGCTTATCATACCATATGCTCAAAAATAATTTCAAACAAAAAAATTAATGAAAGAATGAAACAAGGATGGAAGGGACAGTTCTGATAGTTTTTAATATGGCATTCTCTTCTTCAGTATGATTGCTCACGACATCAAATCACCATTCCTTGTGATTTTTTACTGAGCAGGGGTCTTGGGTTTGCAGCCCTCCATGATAGAGAAGACAGAATGAAAAGTTAAAGTTTCAATTAATGTTGTGTAAAAATAAGTAAAAAAGCAAACACAAAAAAAATCCTGAAGATTCCTGGGAAAGGTTGAGATCTCAGGTTTAAGAAAACAGATCAAACATCAACTAGATAATCTTTCTTCTTTTCCATCTATGACAGCCAAACATGCAAGAGTTTCAGCAGATAGGAGGCAGCTTTAATGAGATGTCACTCCATCAGGACTAGGGTCCCCACTATCTAGTGCTCTGATGGCTTTAACAATCATAGCATTTGTACTAAATGGGCAGGTTTGACCTCTAAGTAACTTGTGTTTGCGTTGAATTAAAAATACCTTTAAATATTAAAAAAAAATTTTTAGAAGTTATAGAAATGGGATTGTCAGTTACTTGTGCCATTAAGTGGCCAGAAAATTAAGCATGTTTTCTGAGTGAGTGATGTATTCCACTTCGCCAACAAATGTTTAAACTGCACATGCATTTTTCCATTTAAGTAATTTTAATCTTTCTGTAGTCATGTATGAGTTTGCTTTGGAATTGTAGAGGAAAGTGAGGGGATTCCATTCCACACAGCTAAAAAAGAAATGTTGGGTTTGAAAAGGAAGCCATGGAGAGCCACATTCTTTACCTGGCATCATGATGTTCCCACTACAAAATCCACTAACAAGGCACACGTCACACGGAAGCCACTTACACACTGGCAGCCACATTTCACTTACCTCACTCAGGTCCTTATTTATTTCACTGGCATTCCTTTTATCCTCCCATTTCTAGTAAAATTGCATGACTGGATGAAAACTGGATAATTAGACATTTTTACCCATGTTTTAAACCTGTAATTGACAGACTCAAAGGAAAACAAACTCAAAAATCAAGGAAAAGACAGGACATGTTCTATTTCAAGTAACCCTCTGTCTTAGGTCTAATCTTTGATATGAAATGTTTAGATATGCAGGTAATCATTATTTTAACCATATAAAATATTTCCTCTGAAGGCACAAGGAATTTTTATGAAGTCAAATTTGACAAATAAGGATCATTTGCCATAAACTATTATTATTTGCCTTTTCTCACTAAGTTTATGCTTTTCCTAACATCCTAAAGGCATTTAAACAACTATTGTCTTTACATGAGGCTAGCAGAAGAATTCTTTAGTCAGAGATAAGGCCCTATTAGCGCATTTGAAAATAGTACTTTTACATATATATATTGGTTAAAATGAGTTCTCATCTACCCTCCTTTCTCCACCAATACTTAAGCTTGTCAATCTCTCACTTGCTAGTCATGACCACCCTGTGTACATTCCATCTTCGGTCAGCATGCCTTACAGATGGAGAGCACCGGTCCATCATTAGACCTTAGGGAGGGGAGGGAGAACACTGGTCAGTCTGGCTAGTTACTTGATTTGAAATTGATTAGAAGATCTTCTACTAAGAAGTGTGACAGCCAGACAGCTTGGGTTGGGGTCTTAATTCTGCCACTTACTAATTGTACAACTTTGGTTAACTTACTTAATCTCTCTATGCCCTAGTTTTTACCTTTGTAAAGTGGAAATAGTAATATATGGTTGCTGTAAGAATTAAAGAATTCTTTCCTATGTTACTCTTAGATAATTGAAGTAAATGCTACATATCACTGTTACCATCTGTCACCAAACTGGAGGCAATTAAGATTTAGGGATTTCTCCAATTTGAAGATAAATGCCACAGATACACAAAGAACTCCACACGGATATTCAAACACATACACACTGGCACCCCGTCCAACACCACTGTCTCTAGCCAAGCAGAGAGAGAGGAGGCCATTTAAGCAAAAGATACCTTTATGACTTTCCGAAGTCTAGCCTAGCTCCATACAGGTTTACAGTTTCACTTTGGAGCCAATATCCCTGTAGACATTCCTATCCCTACCACTGCTCTGTGCACATATCTCTAACAGCTTTCTTACGGGAAAGGTAGCTATCTGGGGGTAGAATTCATGTGTCACTAGATATGCTGATCAAATACCATAGTGACATTCCCCTGTTCCCAACAGAAGGTGTTATTGATCTTGCCAGCTAGGCTCTTGTCATAAGTGATAGCAGTCCATATGGCTCAATGAACCAAAATTTACCCATAATCACTTGCTGTCATATTTTTAAGTCAAAATAGAACTGGTCATCCCTCCCTCTCTTCTTGCCTTATGTAAATGACACTCCTAGGCTTTCAGCTGATCAGACCACACACCTCAGAGTCATACTGGGTTCCTTTCTTATTTCCTCACATCATACCAGTATGGAAGCCTTGGCTTTCACCACTACCAGGCTTCCCACATCCCTCTCTCCCTTCCTTCCCTTGGCTGTCCCATTATCAGAGGTCCTTGCTAGCACTCCCCTATTTGGCAGTGGTACCCTAAGCAGTCACCCCAGCTCTTCTCTGTCCTCATTTCATCCATGCCATGCCATAGGAAGCTTCCTAACACACAACTTTGGCCAAACTACTTTTTACTTAAAAAGGGACCACTTTGTAGAAATTTATAGCCTGTTGTTATTATTGGTGCATGTTTATCACAAATGTTAACTTCCCAGCCTCTCTTCACTATTTTAGAAGCACTTAACATATTCAATTTTTTAATAATTTATTCCTATTTTGTGATTATATATAATAAACATGTTTTGTCTATAACTTCATTAAGCAGAAATGGCTTAATATATCTCAGAATATTTTCAGAATAGTCTGCCTTTAAAATATAAAAATATAGACATGATTATAAATGCAAAATTCACTTTGGGGGAGCAGTGTGAGTATTTCAAAAAGACAAGCATATTTTCTCCTGAGTAGCTACAGGTCACTATTTGTGCAAAAGGCAAACCTGGTTTGAATGCCCCTGGGTAAGTCTTAGAAGCAAGGGTTTATGTGTTTACTGATGCTTGCTGATTCTCCTAAGCTCTGCTGCCTAGAATAGCTAGTTTGAGCTTCTAAGGGATGGGGGGGGCTGTAGCCTCTGTACCTTTGTATATTCAGCAGCCAGCACCATGCATGTTACTCTGCAAGCCACAGCAGCCAGCACCATGCATGTTACTCTGCAAGCCACACAGTAGGGACTCAATAGTGTTTGTGGAATGAATGGGTGTTTTCCAAGTGTGCTGGGTCCACATAGCTTAGGCTTCTCCCAGTCTTTCTCACAGCCCTTAAGACTTGGTCTAGTTACACAGATTTGTCTTCTTTATTTCTACCCAAATGTAAGCAACAGAAGGGTAGGGGCTCTGGGTGTCTCCTTCACTCTGGTACCCTCAGTACCAAACAGTGACTGACACGTGGTAGATATTCCATAAATATTGGATGGATGAGGCCAGCGCTTAGCATTGAAATCTATCCCATCTTCTCTTTCCTCAGGGCTACTGACCAAATTCAAATTCTTAGAGACAGCATAGACTGGGGCTGTGAGCATTAAGTACTGTCTATTAATAAAACTTTGTAATGTTGAGCAAGCTACCTAACCACAGTAAGCCACAGTGTACTTCAAAATGTGAACATACTCAACTACCGTTGTCTTATGAAATGTCAGCGTATCTTATTCCTTTGTTTATGCCAAATTGATGTCTTCTTTCCTGCCTGTGAACACATAATTATCTTTAAGGAGTCTGCTCAAGTATCACCTGCTCTATGAGCTCTATGATGCTTTTCTTATCTCTAGTCTGCTCTTTTCACTCATTTATTTTCACCCCAAAACTCCCTCATCGTGTAAAACTAAACATAGCTTCTTTACCTCTTTACTATCCTTTCCCTCTATTACAGCACTGTAGCAAGTCATTGCTCCAGTTTATTAGTATCTCTGTCTCCCTTTATTAGAATGCAAATTTCTCACTGGATTGTCCCTTGCTAACCCTTGCTAACTAGTCCCTTGCTAGTGCCTTAGTCTAGAATATTTGGGTGGAATTTTTTTCCATTATTGTGTCCCTTTAGAACCAGTCATATGGTAAAAATAAACCTGGGATCCAAAATACTTTACTTAATCAAAGTACCTTAATAAGATTTTTCAGATGGATGCTAAAGAAATAATTACACTAGGAAGTGAAAAGGAAACAAAACAGATATACAATTAATAAATCAGTGTACAAAGATGAGTGTGATAAATTTAGCTCAAGTCTACCAGGGGAGATTTATAAATATCTGTAAATATACACGAAACATAATAATTATTATATTTACACACATAAGTTTGCATTTATATAAAGTACTGGTTCATTTGCGTAGCAAAGTACATAAACTGTTTTTCTTCTTTTTCTTTTTAAATCATGTTTTGGTTTTAAGTGACAAAGTTAAGTGATCACTTTAGGCTCACTTTGGAGTCAATAAAAAACATGGAGGACTTTAGAAAATCAGTTGGTTCAGCTTCCAAAAACCTATAATGTCATTATTTCTCATTACACACTGAATTAATTTAAAATTCTCCAGCATAAGTAGTCAAAGACCCCTTCCAATATGGTCTTATCCCTTTGTACACATTGCAGGCATTAGTTATATTGAAATAACTTCCATTCCAAAATGTACTGTATGTATTCATGATGCTTTGTCTCTGCCCTTGAGTTCCTCTGCTACTGAAATCCTACACAGCTATAAAGACTTAAACATTACTTCCTCCTTACGGCCTTTGTATATTTCCACAACTGTAGGTAAACTCTATGTTCTTTGAAGTGCCATAGGACTTCAGTTATTCCTGTATTACTGTCAACTTTTGGTAATTCAGTGTTTCTCATCATAAGAATTACCTAGAATTACTTAATAACATTTGCTTGATAACAATCAGAATCTTCAGAGGTCTGTGGGACTCTCTAAGCTTTCTAAATACCTCTGTGTGAATTAAGGGAACATTGGAAAACAATATTAATGCATATTTTAGCAATTTGTGTAAATCTTATCACTCACTAGGTTCATTTCAATGTCAATTCATTTATTTTGGTTTTAATCTGCCAATATGTTTTATGCAATGTCTTCTATATGTTAGCTAATTAATAAAAACATTGTCTGCTTGAATTCAAAATTGTCATATATGTGGTATCCCCTTTGTATGTAACTAAAATCCTACCACACAAAAAAAATAGACATGAACAATAGAGACAGACAGGTATTTGGGAGAATCAGGTGTAACATATAATTTGAGGAACAGCAAAATTAATTTAGAGAACATGGGGCTCAGAGGATCTGGGTCTGGCTTCCAGATCTGTGCCCTATCAGTTTTGTATCTAAAGAGTTTGATTTTAAGACTGCTCATCTTTAAAATGAGGGTAATAACATTTATATTTTACTCTCTCAAATGAGACAATGTGTGTGAAAGTGCTTTGTCACATAAATGTTAGTTAGTACTATAGAAGCAAGTCTTTTGTAAGTTTATGAATTGCAGGACTGTATGTTTAAATGGGCTTAGGTAGGGGACAAAGTCCTTAAAAAGTGAAATTGGAAAGGTAAAAGGGATCTTTATATGGGTTGACTTTATCCATTTTTCTCATCCTGCAGGACTCTCTCTAAATTAAAGGCCTCAGTGAGGGTAGTGATGTCTACTACTTGGTGAATGAATGATGCTTAGAACTTTCACTTTGCAAAATATTGGCCCAGATTTCTGAACCAAATCTTCTTCATCTTTCCAGTCTTACATTTTAGTAATTTCCTTCATGAAGTTCAAAACCCATGCGCTGCCTTTACCCAACCCTTTCTCCTATCCTTACAGACCAAATATTTAGACACAGACAGAATGCTATAGATTGGAGTGGCCAAATGTGGGTTAGCATTTTTATATCTTATTAAAATAAGGGAGGATGTAAATGAGGATACCTTATGTAAATGAGGATGGCAAGGATGGGCTTTAACATTTTTATCATAGATTAATTAAAGCTCAAGATCAGAAACTCATTGAAGAGGATCAGAAATTAATTTAAGCCAAGAAGATTTTAAATAATACTAATGAATGTATTTAGTCTCAGAAAGAATTAATGCTTGGGAGAAGAGCTGTAAAACCACATAATCTGGTTGAGTCAATCTGGGTTTAGGAATGAAAGGATATTTAAGCTTATCTGGCTAGACTGCAGAGTGAATGCTGGGCAGTAGGATGGATATATATACATATCCAAATGGATATATACATACAGATGAATGTGTACGACCCAGAATGGCTTATTTTCCTTCAAGCTTCTCTTTTAATACTGGAGGCTTACAAATGAAACAGATCCCTCAAGTCTTGTGGTGGATTGGCAGTGGTAAGGTTCAGGATAACACAGGCCACAGATACTGTTGGAGACTCCAGGAGAGCTGCCTAATTCAAGGGGGTTTGGGGCTGCGCTGACTGACTCAGAGCCCAGAAATCTGAGAAATCAGCCAGAAGTGGTCCTGCCTCTGGCTGTAGTGACTAGAGTTTGCCCTTTTGATATGAGGAGGGTGCTGATTCCTACAGGTTTTTTGATTATAGAAAATTCCATCAGATGTGGTATTCTAGGAGTAAGGTTAAATTTTCTGTTTTTTTTACTTTTTAAAGAAGTTGAGGTTAAATTTACATAATATAAAGTCAATCATTTTTAAGTTGACAGTTCAGTGGGTTTGGTATATTCACTGTATTATATGATCACTACCTCTCTCTAATCCCAAAATATTTTTATCACCCCCACCAAAGAAAATCCCACACACATTTAGCAGTCACTCTAGACTCCATTCCCCCATCCCCTGGCAATCAGTGATCTGCTTCCTATCTCTGTGAATTTGCCTATTCTGGATATTTGATATAAATGGAATGATACAATATGTGACCTTCTGTGCCTGTTCAACTATTACTGTTAGGCAGTTCCATTTTGAGTTTATTTTTACATATGTTATGAAGTAGAGGTCCAACTTCATACTTTTACATGTGAATATTCAGTTGTTCCATCACATTTATTGAAAAAATTATTCTTTCCCCATTGATAAGTTTGGCATTATTGCATAAATGAAATGAAAATGGAAGTATGGGTTAATTTATGGACTTTCAGTTCTACTCCACTGTTCCTTATTTTTATTCTTATGATAGTACTGCAATGATTCAATTTTTATAGCTTGATAGTAAGTTTTGAAATTGGGAACTGTGAGCCCTCCAACTTTGTTTTATTTTTCCCATATGAACTCATTTAATGCTAATTATTTCTTTATAGTCTCTGTCTCTGAATACAGTTACACTGGGGGTTAGGGCTTCAATATATGAATTTTGAGGGGTCATAATTCAGTCCAGTCCATAACAAGCATGATACTAGCTGTGGCTTTTTCATAAATGTCCCTTACCATGTTGATAAAGTTCCCTTCTAGTCTTAGTCTGTAGAGTGTTTTTAATCATGAAAAGGTGTTGAATTTTGTCAAATGATTTTCTGCATGAGGGGAGATGATTATGTGGTTTTCTCCCTATGATAAAATGAGTTATAAGAAATATGTATTTGGTCATTCAGATGGCCAAATATGTATTTCCCAGGTATATTTGGTCTTCATCCACAGTTGCTGAAAACACTTCAAGGTGAAATGGGTGTTTTGTCATGCTTATGAGAGACTTTGGACCCCACCCAAGGGCAGGGGCTGGAAGTTGAATCAGCCAATAGACAATGATTTAGTGAATCATGACTATGCAATGAAGCCCTCCCAAAAATGCCTGAGAAGAGTATATCACCCTCTCTTGGATCCTGCTTCTCAGTTGGAGAGAGCTTCCCGTGCCACTGAACCAGGCCCCAAGATCCACAAAGATAGAAGCCCTTTATTTTTTACCTTTCCCTATATATCTCTTCATCCAACTGTTAATTTACATCCTTTATTAAACTGGTAAACATAAGTGTTTTCCTGAGTTCTGTGAGTCATCATAGCAAATTAATCAGACCAAAGAAGGAGGTTGTTGGAACCTCCAATCTGTAGCCAGTTGGTCAGAAGCACAGGGAACTGCTTGGGGCTTAAGGCTGATATCTGAAGTGCGAGGGTGGAGGGCAGTCTTATAGGACAGAGCCATTAGCCTGGAGGTTCTGGTGCTTTCTCCAGGCAGATAGTGTCAGAATTGAGTTGAATTCTCAAACACCCTGCTGGTATTCGAGAATTGCTTGGTGCTGTGCATGGGAAGACCCTCTCCCATATATAAACGCACTGGAAATGGGTCCGGGATCCCAAAAGGAGTTGTATTACTACTGTGTATAATACTGTTGAAGTGTAAGAGAAAACACTCCCCTCATTCTATTGATGGATTATTCTGTGATATACTACACTGATTGTTTTTTGTATTTGTATTTTAAACACCCTTGCGTTCCTGTAATAAGTCTTACTTGCACATGGTATATAATCCTTTCAGTCTATTGTTGGATTCAGTTTACTAGTAGTTTCTTTAGAATTTTTGCATCTATATTCATAAGGGTTATTGGTTTACAGTTTTCTTTCTTTGTGGTTGCTTTTTTTGGCTTTGGTGTCATTAGTGCTGGCGTCAAAAAATGAATTTGGAATTGTTCCCTTCTCTTCTATTTCTGGAATTATTTGAGAAAGTTTGGTGTTAATTTGCCCTTAAATGTTTAGTAGAATTTGCTAGTGAAACTCTTTGGTTCTAGACTCTTCTTTGGTGGTGTTTGCTATTGAGTCAATCTCATTACTTGTTAGAAATCTAATTAGATTCATATTTCTAGAAATTTATCCATTTCATCATGTATTGTCTAATTGGTTGGCATACTGATGTTGATAGTGTTTTCTTACAATCCTTTTTATTTCAGTAAGCTGAGTTCATTTACAATGTGATACATACTGAAATCCAATATGAGCAATATCTGCATATTGAACCATGTGTAATATTGATATGTTGCTCATGCTTCTTAGAGTGACCGTGCCTATAAGTCAAGAACTTAGATTTTTTTTGCTTAGCACCTATCTTGCTTGGACATTCAAGTAATGTGTTCCATTTGGAGAGATAATACTCCTCTCCATCTCATCATGCATGCATGAAAAACTGAACCCCAGGATGTAATGAAGGATGAGATGAAATAATGGAGTACATATAATGATATTTGCCATTTATGGGTATTCTAGTGTATTCTAGGCATCACACTCTATCCTATTAGATCCTCATCACAACTCTCCAAGGTAGGTCTTATTTTTATCCCATATTTATGAATGCAGTCAAAGAAATAAGCCTACTGAAAAAAATTTTCAAGAGGACAGAGTAAGGGGTAAAGATGTGCCTTGAACTTAGATTTTTCTGTCACCAAGTTCTGCCCTTCCTTTCAAGTGATCACAAAAAAGCAATAGAAACCAGTCTTAGTGATTATTCCATAGTTCGTGGATGTTTTGGCACTTATTACTCATAGAGGAGTAAATTTCTCAGCTGTCCCAATGACTAGGTTGGATTGAATTTACATTTAAGTTATGACTATTTCCTGCTTACAAAAAGAAAAATTTCACAGGATTTTAAGGTTATTGATGCGCTTGAGACATTCTGGAAAGAAGTAAAGCTATTTTATAGCTGACTAGCATAGTTATTTCAAGGTAAGAGAGTTTATGAAGTTCTATAAATGTATATGTAGCACAAAGCTCATGAGGTAAAACTGTAAAAACAAATATACCATATTTCAGTCTTTAATGACTCAATAGCATTTTATTATTCCAAAGTGGATTTGCTTAGACCAATAAATCCAATAATCTATCTGAAAGCTTCTTTTATTTTCTTTTTACAGCAAAGTAATGAAATAAAGTCTATCTAAAGATAAATCTATTAAAAGAAGATAATAGCCTTTTTAAGCAGAAACTAAGAAAAGGCTTACCATGTTCAAAATTATCAATGGTCTTAATAAAGACATTGTACAAAATGATTTCTGATATTTTTGTATAAGGTTAGCAATTTTATTAGTCTTGGAGTTAATAACCCCATAAAGTAGCCCACACTTGAGCTCACAATTGAGGGGAAAAGAATGTTTGCAATAAAAAAAGTCCAGGCGCATTATAATTTGGAACACTTAGTGCCTGATTTTAAGCCACTGCCATCTCATGAAAATGCTATATTTATGATGTACACTCAAAATGATAATAGAATAACTAAAAAAATTACAATCTGGCATTAAATCAAGGGCTAGTAACAATAACACAAAAACATATGCAAGAGGTAGCACTAAGTAAAAAAATACCTCATATAATTTTAGGCTTCATAATTCAGCACTTAATGAAATTTCTCTCTTAGAACAGGTGGGAAACAATTACATTTTTACGATATATAGAAAACTCCTGTACTTTTCCTCCAAATGGTTTTAAAACCTAATTAGCAGAGCCGACAAACTTCTCTAAGCAGATATTGATGAAGCTGGAACTGTGTTGTGCCCACTGAATATATGACAGTTGAACACTACCCTCTCAAATGTTATCATTGGAATTCCTTTCATATATTCTCCATACCACACATTTTCTCAGGAATCACAGAACATAAATGATGGTCACTAGGTACAAGGAGATAGAATTTTTCCCAGAAAAATTCTGTGGGAATTTTTCATGCTTTTTCTGCCTATGGTTACTGAGAACATATGTCATGTAGATGATTATAGTTATAATTAGAACAGTGGTTCTGAGCGCAGACTGTCTGGTTGGAAGCCTGTGTTCACCTCTAAGGTGTGATCTTGGAAAGATCACTTAACTCTATCTTTCTCTGTTTGCTTATCTGTAAAAGAGACCAAAATAATATCTACAACATAGAGTTGTTGTGAGAATTAAATGAGTTATGTTAAATTCCTGGAACATTGCCTAGCACATGTTAAGCACCCAAAACTATCACCTGTCATTACTGTTTTTGTTTATACTACCTATAAACTACCCATCACTACCCATTGCTACCAGATGCCCTCTCTCTGATGGACAGTTTGATCCTTCCTCTTTTTAAAACTAAACAGTACTGAAACAAACATTACTATGTACATCTTCTAGAGCATATGTTAACCATAGGCATACCTGTAAGTAAATTACTAGTTTATAGTATCTTCCCAGCACCCCCATTGTCTGTTTCATTTTTCTTCACAGTACTTATTTTCACCTAATGCAAGTTTTTCACATGCACATATATCTTTAACACAGGTATGTATTTTACCTATATATATATTATACATAATATTTTGCATATTCAGTTCCTTTATTTTATGTTTTCATTTTTCTTTTTCTCAGTGGTATATATAATCCAAGGACAAGGATTTCTATCTATTTTTTTCAATACAGACAAGATATGTGATGGCGAATATTACTGCATCATGAAATATGGATGTAAAAAAGTCAGACTTTACTGGGGAAGTGTGAAAGCCCAGAATCATTAAGAGGGGGCACACAATTCCCATTGTCTCATCATGTATGCCACAGAGGGGCATTCAAGATACTTCTGGGCACATAATAGGGCTGAAATCAATAGGATGAATCTTGGCCCCTTGTCATGTCTTTTCTTTTCTAGTGAGAATAGTCTTCTGTATGTCTATTAGTCAACAGTCAGGGCTTTGGCACCAAGAAGCCTGAGTAGAGGCAATTGTCTGTCTAATAGCATTAAGTGTCTGTGCCTGAAGATTTTGTGAGAAGAGGCTTTAGACTGAAGGGGGAGTGAGGTGTCTTTATAACATTCCGATGGAAAATGGAGTTCAGTGGTTGAGTTTGGGAGTAGCTGCTTCCATTAAAAAGGTGGAAACCCATCTCCCCTGACCTAAGGGAGACAAACCTCCAAACCTCAAAGGACTCATTGCTATGCAACCTGAGATTTCAGGGTAATTCACCAGATAATTCTGCTTGCCTCTGTTCAGGTATAATATACATAGGTAGTAACTTACACCTTCATCAGCTTACATTTTAGTAGGGGCAGATAGCCAAGAGCAAGTCTAAAGTTTTAATAATAACAAGAATAACCATTCCTTCCAATATATGAGTTGCCTATTGCAACTAAGCCCTGAACAAAACTTTTATGTATATTATTTCACTTAATCTTTACAAGAACCATGGAAGGTAAGTATTAAAAGTCCCATCATAATAATAAAAATAGACAGGTTAAAAATTTTTTGTTAGAGGCTGTACTACTTTTTCTTCCCAATGGGTCTGTCACCAGAATGCAGGTGTAAAAACCACCATTACATCAAAACCAGAATGGGAAAGGAAAAGCACATATCAATATCGTCTTCATTGGACACAGATTTGGGTAAATCTCCCACTACTGGCCATATGATCTACATATGTGGTGGGATCAACAAAAAAACTGTCAAAAACTTTGAGAAGGAGGCTGCTGAGATGGGAAAGGTCTCCTTCAGGTATGCTTGTATAAACTGCAAGCTGAGCGTGAGCATGGTATCCGCATTGCTACCTCTCTGGAAATTCTAGACCAGCAAGTACCGCGTGACCGCCGTTGATGCCCCGGAACAGACTTTATCCAAAATATGACTACAGGCCCATCTCAGGCTGACTGCACTGTCCTGATTGCTGCTGCTGGTGTTGGTGAATTCGAAGCAGGGATCTTCAAGAACAGGTAGACCATCCTTGTGGGTTGAATGAGGATTGCTGGTCTCAGACCTGGCATGAGGGTCACCTTTACTACAGTCAGTGTTACAACTGAAGCCAAAATGCACCATGGAGCTTTGAGAGAAGCTCTTCCTGGGGACAATCTGGGCTTCAATGTCAAGAACAAGTCTGTCAAAGATGTTTGTCATGGCAGTGTGGCTGGTGATAGTAAAAATGACCCAGCAATGGGAGCAACTGGCCTCACAGCTCAGGTGATTATCCTGAACCATCCAGGCCAAATCAGTGCTGGCTGTGCTCCTGTGCTGGAATGTCACACAGCTTGAAAAGTTGCTGAGCTGAAGGAGATGATTGATTGTTGTTCTGGGAAAAAGCTGGAAGATGGCCCAAATTCTTGAAAATCTGGTGACGCTGCCATCATTGATATGGCTCCTGGAAACCCATGTGTGTTGAGTGCTTCTCTGAATATCCTCCTCTGGGCCACTTCACTGTTTGTGACATGAGACAGACAGTTGCTGTGGTGTCATCCAAACAGTGGACAAGAAGGCCTCTGGAGTTAGCAAGGGCTCCAAGTCTGCCCAGAAAGCTCAAAAGGCTAAATGAATATTACCCCCAAGTCCTGCCACCCCAGTCTTAATCAGTGGTGGAAGAATGGTCTCAGAACTGTGTCTCAATTGGCCATTTAAGTTTAATAGTAAAAGACTGGCTAATGAAAACAATGCATCAGAAGGAAAGGTAAATGTTTTGTGGGCCACTTATTTTTGTATGTGTAGCAGTCTTAAGTTATTAGTTTTTAAAATCAGTACTTTTTAATGGAAACAACTTGACCAAAATCTGTCACAGAATTTGAGACCATTAAAACAAAAGTTTGATGAGTAACATATGTCTTCCTTTGGTCAAGATTGTAACTTCCTATAGTACTACTTAGGTAAAAGACTTCAGTAAAAGCTCCCCATAATTGTATTTAGTGTATGCTAAAACTTCCAGTATTTGACAATTCTGGGTTAACATTTTTCTGGGTGTGAACTTAAGAATTTTTTCACCTGCCTTAAGGCTAGGAATCATCTCTTAAAGCACAGAGTACAAAGGTATGGAGGAGCCAATTTCTGCAACACAGGGTACTTTAGGACAGATAAGCAAAGAGTAACTGTAAGCCATCTTTACAAAAAAAAAGGAAAAATTCTGTAACATCAAAGTCCATGTTTTGCATAAAACTGCGTAGTTCTATCAATATTAAGTAAATTTTGTTATGTCAGGTTTTACTTTAGTGGTTACTGGAATGCATTCTCATGTTTATGAGTACTGAAGTACTTTAAAGACTTAAAGTGTTAGGCTTAAATGGTACTAAGCACTGTCCCTCTAGAGTTCAATTGTGTGAGAAATAGGTGGATAGAAAGATAACAGATTTAGTTCAAATGACCTATCAATTTAGGTTTTACTCCTTTAGCATCATAGGAAGACATTTAAAATATTATGATATACCTTATTGCCCTGGTTTCAGTTGGTATGTCTCAGGCTAGGACAAATCATTTATAGGAGGGTCATTAAGTTTTGTTGAATGTTTATGTAATTAAAGACCCTTGTGACTCTTGAGATTTAAGCAAAATATGTTATGGCAGCTCAAATAGCTCCTTGAGGTTTAAAGAAGCAACTGAGGGCTCTTATTCCATGTTAAATTTTGCTCACACTTAATCTTGAGTTTCATTTCCAGATACACACACACACACACACACACACACATACACAACCAAAGAGAAAAATTACATCAGGCATTCCAGTTCTTCAACAGTGCTTTCAGCTTCCAAGCTCCTGAGGTTCCTCACTGGTCCCCCCCTGTAGGTTGCATGGCCTCTGTATATTTTGCTGGCCACTCCTGTCTTCCCTTCTCTTCTCCTCTCTCATACTCCCATTGGAAGTGAAACCAAGTTCCTTTATTCTTTCCATGCAGAGTAAATCAACAATCATTATTGGCTTCCTGGGATATGACTGTCACCCATGGCTTCAGGATTCTGTCTTTTACCCCAAGTGGTCTTTTAATGTATTCTCTTGAACAAAGACTACTTCCTATCTGTATTAGTTATCTACTGCTATGTAAGAAATTGCTCCCACAACTAACAGCTTAAAATAAGAAATATTACCTCACACTTTCCGTGGGTCAGGAATTCAGGAGCAGATTATCTGGGTGGTTCTGGTTCAGATTGCTCATGAGGTTGCTATGAAGGCATCATCTGAGGCTACAGTCATCTGAAGGCTTGACTGGGTCTGGAGAGTCCACTTCTCACATGGCCCCCTCACACAGCTAGTGGCAGAAGGCCTCGGGTCCTCATTGGCTATTGGCAGGTGACTTCAGTCCTCACTACATGGACTTGCCCATAGAGCTTCAGGAGTATCCTCACAGCATGGCATGCAATTTCCACCAGAGTGGGCAGTCCTGGAAAGGAAACCCCAATGCCTTTTATGTCCTATAAAAGCTCCACACTGTCATTTCTGTCATGTTCTATTTGTTAGAAGCAAGTAGCTATTTACACCTTAGTCTAAAGGGAAGGGGAATTGTATTCCACTGCTTGAAGGGAGAAGTATCAAAGAATTTGTGGACATAGTTTAATATGATCACTCTTTTAAAAAAATTCTCATGCTAGAATGCATTTTTCATCTCATTACACCTAAAACATTTTGCTATAACTGAGTATAAACTCTTACAGAAAAATCAATCAGCATAAACATTGAACTGAGTAAAACATTTACTTTGGGCTAGAATGTGGTTCATTTTGCTACAGGAAACATTCAATAAATAACCCAATAAACTTTTCAAGAACTTTACCTTATGGGTTTGTTAGTGAGTATGGACAGGGCAGCAAACATTTTTCTAAACACCAACAGTGCTAAATGGTAAGCAAGTGACTAGTGAAGTAATGATGCAGCTACGATGTCTTTCTAAATATTCTGAATTGTTAAGTATCATCTTGATTTTTTAAATCTTCCCATGGATACTGCCAAAGCCTCTTTTACAAGAAAAAAAATAGGGGTAATCGGTCCCTGATTTTTGATGAATTTATTTATCAACTACTGGTTTTACTTTACTGTAAAAAAAAAAAAAAGAACAACATGTGTTCAGTTTAGTTAAAAAACCAAGATGTTAATTAAGTCTAGTCAATATGATAGTCATCCTCTGCTTTAAGCCCAAAAGAATATATATTGCTCAATCAATTGAAAAGTGAACAAAAACCAGCCTAATAATTGGTTGTTTTGATATTATGAAGAACAAAAAATCAGTTTGGTCATTTCTGTCTTTTAAGTGAATCAAAATTATGTTTTGCAATCAAATATACAACATTTTCTTTCTTAGCCCTCTTGGGTGAAATTGCATCCAGGAGACCAAGCTTTATTTAATCTAGTTTCTTTCATTAAAAACAAACAAAGCCTGTCTGAAAGCAAGGCCAGATGCCCACATGACCACTGCCACTGTCCTTGGTTGTCAGCCTGTGATGTGACCCATAAGCAACTCTGGGAGCTCTCATTGAGAAATCCAAGGCCTCTAAGCGAAGACTGGAGACTACCTCTCCACTAGCCAGAGAGGAACACAGTCAAGATTAAACTCCAGAAATGCTGACTCATCATTAGATTGTTTTCTTAATGACTTTGTTCAGGTTGGAAAAGTATCTCTCCCGTGTGGCCAGCAAAAGATGTGAGGATTGCAGTGCTTCTCAGTGGATGCATTCCATTACAGGTTTCTGCCAACTGTCTTCTTGGGTCTGTGAGATTCCACAGGAGACACAGGACAGCTGCCTGATCCTCCTAAGCACCACATGAGAGACAACCCCCCCCTCAATAATACTAAGCCATAGTATTTAACTCATCTGTAATAGCCATTGGGCTTCAGAATGCAGTTGCATTGTTTAGCCAATATAATTGCAGAGAAGCATAACTACAAAGTTCTAATCTTCCAAACACAACTGCAGGTTGGGACAGTAGATGTCAATATAAGAGTCTTTTCAAACTCTGGGAATGTGTGTGTGTGAGAGGTATGTGAATTTCAATAGCCAATTTATATTTTCAGGGTTATTGATATCTTTTTCTCTGATGACATAAAGCAGAAGTAAATTATGGCAAAGAGAATTTTTAAGGGAAGGAAGAATTCCCAAATAACTAAAGCATGGATATGTTCACCATACCTCTATCTTCCAGAAGATAAAAAGGATTCTAAATAATTCAGGTAAAGAAATCCTTGATCAGTTTGAGCTATGTGTAGTGTGTTGGACTCCACAGCTATGCTGCTGGACCCAGGCCAGCCACTTAATCTTTCTGTTCTGCATATGTAAATGGTGATAGAGTAGTACAGACCCATGCAAAATACTTAGAACAGGGTCTGGCACACAGTAAATCATCAATATCATTTTGTAGAAAACAGAAAGAAAAAAACTGTGATTTAACATCTATTTGAATTGTTGATCTTTTAAATTTCTCAAGACTTTTAAGAGTTCAGCCTTTGGCTACACTGCCAGGATTTTTTGGCATTTTCCCTGCAATATGATATAACTCCAAGGATGCAAATACGAGCTACATAATGGTGACTTGCCTTCCTATCAGCCTTGGAAGAAAAAGCTTTAGTGGGCAATGAAGTTTTATTTGTAAAATGTTATTTAAAACAATCTGGTCACGTCTGTATTTTTTTCTAAAGCTTTTTTATACCAAATCAGTGCTGTCTTTTACAACAAACGCCCACTTTACATAGACACTTATCTATCCATCAATTTCTGCATTCTGGCTGCTCTTTTGAGAACAGAGGTGGGGATAGGCAGAGGCAGGGAAACCTATGAGGAGGCAAGAGCGGTAGGGCCATGAGTAAAGGTCAAATAGGCAGTAATGAGGTCAGACCCAGTAGGATGTGATGACACGTTAACTATGATGTGAGTAAAAGACATGAGCCAAGATGACTGCAAGTTCTGGTCAGAGCCATTAGGAGAACCAAGTTGTCTTTCACTGAGGTGATGGCAAGATGAACAGGGGTGGGAGGAAATGTCAGCAGCTCAATTTTGGGCATCGTGTATTAGAGACGCCTCTTGGACATCAAAGTTGAGCTATGGAGATTTTGGGTGGTAGGGTTGTTAGATAAAATGCAAGACACCCAGTTCATTAGAATTTCAGATAAATGCAAAACTATTTTTAGATAAATACAAAACAAATATTTCATACTATATACTTATACTAAAAAATATATATTGTTTGAAATTCTAATGTTACTGGATGTCCCATATTTTTGTTTGACATATCTGGCAGTCTTATCAAGTGGGCATTGGATAATGAATGAGGCCCCAGGCTGGAGCTATCAACCTAAGGACCATCTTTAAGACCATGTGATTGTATGAGATCATCAAAGAAGTGAGCTCAGACAGCAATGAATTGATCTAAGAACTGAGTCCTGGCCCTCAGTGTGGAGGTCAGGTGATGGGGAAAAATAGTAGAAAGCACTAAGAAGAAGAGAACAGAAAGTTAGGAAGGAAGCCAGTGTGTGGTAAACTGGAATAAAGCAAGGGTTTCAAATAAGAGTGATCAGGTGCACCTATTGCTGTTAATAGGTAAAGGATTATGAAGATAGGGACTGAGAAGGGATGCATCAGAGAAGATATCCTTAATGACAAAAACAATTCTTGCTGGGCTGTGGATGGGAAAATCTGACTAAGAGTACATTCAGAATTCTTTTGGAGATGGAAAATAGGGACAGTTTTTTCAAGGAGCTCTTAAAAGGAATATGCCATTACTTAGAGAAGAAAATGAGGTCAATGAGGTTTACTTTCTAATAAAAGAAATAACAGAATGTTTGTATGCTGATCAGTAAGATCGAGAGAGAGGCAACTTGGTGATGCAGAAGGTAGAGGAGATAACTGCTAGAATACTGTCCTGGTGAGGAAAGAGGGAATGGGATCTAGGCAGAAAATGGAGAAATTGACCTTGAATAGAGACACAGGTCACACCTAGGAAGCCATGCTAAGGCACAGGGGCAGGGAGGCGAGAATTAGGGGTGCTGGTATTTAGTGGAGGTTCTCTTCTGATTGCTTCAATGTTCTCAGTGAAGAAGGAAGCCAGCTAGCATTTTACTGAGTGAGGATTAGTGAGAAGATAAAAGGGGTCTAAAACCCCTTTGTTTCTTATCTCTCAACATTTTTGAAGTTTCATTTTTTCCTAAATTTGTTCATTCCTCTGTTAGAAAACTTCTAACTTTGTATCTTGTTTTCTATTCTGTACAATGGTGCATGTGTCCTAGCTCCCCTCAGAGCTTGTAAATTCTCCAAAGACTGAGTTCATGCTGGTTTCTATGCTTTGATTAGACTACATTATCAACGAATTAATTAAGAGAATTAAGTTGTCAAAAATGAAATGCACTGTAATTCCCAGAAACTAATTTAGGCTAAAACGTACACCTTTTTTTCCCCCAAAGATCCACTGTATATTGTAGAAGATTCACACAAGTAAATCAATTCTTTGATCTAGCAGTTATAAAAATGTGTATTATGGAAAAAACTGTAAAATTATGTTAGCTATATACACTGAGTAAAAAATCACTTCAGTGTGCATAAAATTGTTAAATAGCATACACGTATCAATTTGGGTTCAAAGTGGAAATAAAAATTCTTGAAACAAAACCTTATAGATTGCAAACAGTAAGCAGTGTGTTCTACATAGAACTTTAAATACAATTTTAAAACATGGAATTTTTAAAAATGTTGCCAATTGCATTCATCTATTAACCAGGTAAAATTATGTGATATTTCTAAGAGTAAAGGAATATAATTATTCTCAAGAAATCACCATATATTAGTGGCTAAAATATGTTGATATGCTAATATATTTATAAATAAAATAATAGACAACTGTATTTGGTAAAAAGATTAGGTATTAACTTCAAAAGCATATATAATTATGGTACTGGATTATTTTAGAGTATAGATCTAACCACACACCATGCAAATTAAAAAGATATTATGTTCAGTGTTTATGTAATCATGTAGTATTTCCTCTAATATTATAGTGAAGATATCTATAATTAAATAAATGCTCTCTCCAATTACTGTGAAGTTTCATCATCTTTTTGTCTGTAAACAAAGAACTATTGTAACGTTCTTTTCAGAGTTAGCGACTCATGACAATTCCACCCATTTCTACTCTCTTTTAGAAGGAAGAAGTAACCAGTTAACTGCAAAGTTAAGTTATTACAAATATACTAATATTCAATAATTAGCAATAATACCAATATATTCCTCCTTTGTTACGAATAAGCTAATTGTCTTTCAAATTTACATATAGTGCTTTTAACACTGAGACAGTTTCAGGTATTTCAAATACAAATTGACTTTTTAGTTATTTTGAATCAAATGATCTCTCTTCTGTTTGTCCATACATTCACAAAAATGTCAAGAAACAACTACATCTGGATCCATTTTCAAAGTATTTGATGTAAACTATTTTCAAAAGAATAGGCAACTCAGTAAATAATTAATAAACTTAAAGTCTTAGATTATTACTAACCACTGATTTACAAACATGCAACTACTGAGCAATATCATCTCTGTTCATTTTATTCTTTTTAGTTTCATTTTATTGGCAAATTCATTATTTTCCTTTCTAGAACTAGTCTTTTTTATTTTTAATTCAGGAAAAAATTAACTTCATTTACTTTTGGTATGATAGCAGGTTGACTTCACATTTAAATGTACTCAATATCTATTACTTCTAAATCTCCAACATCTGTAATACATCCACTGGCTATGCCCCCTTTAGGGGCTTGTCATTCTTTTGACTGCTTCCTTACTTCTGGATAGTACAGGTGAGTACTACCCTGCTTGACTGTCTCACTGGACCTGCCTCTATTACTGCTTTCCAAGACCAAGATACAGAACCAGAGAACACAAGAGCTGGAATGGGCTTCCAGAGTTCGTCTTGACTATCTATCTTGCTTCATGGCTGAGGGATGAGGCCCAGAGATGTGACTGAACTTGACATATTGTCTTGCCAGTGGGTTTCAGCCCTGACAAGTTCACTCTTGATTTGGTGAGACCAGAAAATGACAGTGGAACATTCTTGGGGTGAAAGGGTTTATACTAAACTTTATTCCCAGGGTGGCAGGTCAAGCACAGGAATCCCATCTGCCTCAGAGCTAGTCTGCATGCAGCAAACTGGTCTCTGCCTCTGGGCCTCTCAGCCCTCACAACTATCTTAGTCTCTGTCCTAGGCACTGCCACCACTCCAGCCTCTGCTCTCCTGCAGCCATGCAGCCCAGAGCACTGGGTGGAGCTCTTTATATAGAGTCAATAATAATGTATTGCCCACACGTATGCAGTGAGCAAGCCTACCAGGGTCAGGTGAGAATCCTGGCCATAGGAACTTTCATTTTCTCTACACATATACACTGAGTAGTGAGAGAAGTTAAATCATATTATTCCTACCTGGATGTTCACATTTCTATGTGTTTTGGGTTAAAAGGTCCTTTTCCATCTTCTTTCTCCAAAAATCTCCCAAAGTCATTCTTTATGCTTCATAAAAGATTTTATGTTGAGTATCATTTTGTTTTTCTTTGTGGGATCACATTCATGTCTATGAACCTAGCTTAGATCTTGCATAACTACCTGCAATATTGGCATACCAGCCACCTGCCATTGAACTGTTTTTGCTTTTTGTTTTCATTTTGCCTCTGAGCAAATACTGTCTAAGCAGTGGAGCAACCTACTTCTCCCCTGCGTCTCCTTAGCCCGTGTATTATCTCTGTGGCAGCGCTCAGCATCGTGGCCAGCTTCGTCCATGCAGTCGTCTGTCCTCCTTAGAGACAAACACAAACACCTGACTCTGTGTTCTCAGCACCCTAGGGGTCCCCTCAACTTACTTTCCAGCATTGTTCAAGAACTTGAGCACAGCCCTGGACCACATCTGAAGGCAAGAATGTGTGAGCGCCCATGTTTTTGTCTCATGAAGCAAGATACCTTAGTACCCTAGAGTATTAAGAGTACATGAAATAAGAATACCTTATTCTCCTATTTTCCTCCAACTCCAAGTCCCAGACTCAGTGCCCTGTAGAAAATCAGGTAGTTATTCACTCGTGCATAGCAGCTGCCTCTGAAGGGGGCTAGAGCGCTGCAGTTCACATCCTTGGGCCTTTCTTCCTATACCAGTTCAGCGACTGCAACCCCAGAAAACGTTCAAGGAAGGAAGGAGCATGGGGAATATGGACGGTGGCCTGTTGTACTCTGGGAGGTGCCCTCTTCCCCAGTACTGTGTTTTAAGTTGGAATATATATAGGGAGAGCCCCGGAGGCATGGTCACACAGCTATTATCATGCCTAATATAAATCTGTTTTCCAGAACCTCAAAGAACGAGACAGAAGGCAAGGAGAAGGTCCTGCCTCGGCTCAGGAATAACTGAAGGCCTGGGCTGCACTGAGAATGGGCAGGGGCTATTCCCATCATCTCCAACTTAGCTGTAAATGAGATTTGGACAGTTTATGTTTCAGGCTATTTTAAAGGCCAAGGGAAAGTTGAATTTCCTGAAGGGGAGAGAGGTTGGGAAGCATGTTCCAGATAGAGGAATCTGCATGCAGTTGCCTGGTGACAGTTTAGCACACTGATTAAGTATTAAGCATCCTGTTTATATGGAGTCATACATCTCATTTCAATCCACTCTTTATCTCCATAGTTTTAGATAGGGTAGTTGGTGAATTAATTGATGTTCCTCAATTTCCTCTTCCATGAACTAAGAATAATAATATTCATACTTATTACAATGAAGAGTAGCAAACTGACTTTTCTCAAATTTCTCTCTGTGCCAAACCTCTGTGTCTAGAACATTATATGATTGTTACTTTATTTTCACAAGTACTTTGTGAGTCAATTCTAACACTCACTCCATTGTACCTATGATCACGCTGAGGTTTAGAAAAGTTAACCAGCCTGTCCAATGTCACACAGCAGGGAAGCGATAGAACTGAGGTCTGAACCACGTCTATTAGACTCCAAGTGCCTCACCACTGCACTGTACAAGCAGCACTAGTCAACAGGGCAAACACAAGTAACCCCTCAGTACATCCTGCACACCCAGTTATAGACATTCCATCAGTGGAAGATACTGTTTGACGTTATCTTGAGATACTCGCGTATTGTGGTTCTCTGAAATCATAACAAGTGACATTAAAGAGTAGGACATAGCTCAGATATTGTTTGGTCCTTACTGTGCTCTAATTGCCACACTGTAGGTTCAAGCAAGGTTCTTATCCTAATTGTATCCCCTTTTCTCATCTTAAAAATGAAGTGATATGAGGTTATTGCAATTGGTTATCTTAGAGTAAATGTGGGCTTAAGATTCTGGGGTCTTCTTCCTTGGTCCGTATTTGACTCCAGGTCTCATTTCAGAATGGAGAAGCATTTTTGCTTCATAATTTTTACAAGACAACCTGAATGAAATATACAAGACAAACACTTAAACATGTGAAATAGCTGCTTGATTTTCTACAGGACAGTGATTCTGGAACTTTGACTTGAAAGGAAAAAAGGAGAAAAAGGAGTTTTCTGACCTTGTTTCAGTTAGATAGGGTCTTTAGAGTGTTTATGCCTGGTATCATTTAAAAATATTATGAAAGCATGTGTTAGAAATAAACACACTTTTTAAATGGTGAAATGTGTCACTATATGGAGATACTTGTATATTATAATTTTTCTTATACCTAATTCAAAGGACCATGCTGGGAGCTAGGATATGATAGACATTTCTTTAGAGATTAGCATTGCAGCCCAAGAATTAAGCAAGGAAAATAACAAAAGGAAAGTGCTAAATAAAAGATGATTTCTAGTGTAGCAATTTATTCTGTAATGAGTAATCTTACAGTAAGATTTTCCAGGATCTGAAGAAAACAAGTACAAGTCAGCTAGTAATGCAGGCTACAGGATTTTATTAGTGTTTAATTTAAACTTGGGAAAGCCCTTCTTGAAGAACTGGGTTCTTTTGGAACTTGTTCTACTTTTTTTATTAACACATTAACATAAAATAAAATTGGAGACTTGATCCCAAAATTTGCACTGGTGTCTAAATGCATATAGAAGAAGGGATATTGTTATAATCTTTATGCATTAATTGGAACCCAACTATTCCATTAGATGACCCATGTTCCCAAAGTTGTTTAATATTTAAAATATTTAAAAGCCCCTTCCAGAAAAATCAAGCAAGGGCCAATTAAACAGCATATGCTGTGTTGAGGAAATCACTCTGTCACTCTGCCTTGCTCTAACGTAGTATTTACAGAAAGAGAAATATTTCTTTAAATGTCCCATATGAATAGTCTTTCATAAAAAAACAGTGTTAGAGTCTGGGCATACATGAACAGTAATTTGGTGATAAATATGAGATTGGTTACTCTCTCCAAATACAAAGGAAGCCTTTAAATTTATTTTCCATTAGGACATACACACTAATTTATGTTTACCACCTTTCTTCCACAATGATAATAGTTTACGTCTCACAAACCATCTTTTGTAGGATAAGGGAGCAGAACTGATTTGAAAAACAGAAAAACGTGAATTTTTTTCCATAGCTCTGGAATTAATTAGATACACTGAACAGACCATTTGGGAAACCAAAGACATCAGTATGTTTTTAAAAAGATACTTTTGCTCCATCTCTATCTGTTTTGTGTGCACGGGGAAATAAAAACAGCTACAAGTAAAGTAGCCAGCTCACTCAAAGTAGGGTTTCTCAAAGGATGGTTGGTCCACAGGTAGGAATAATCCGAGAGGTTGTTAAAACTGCCTGTTTCTGGGCTCTACCTCAAATTCACTGAATCCTTATGAAAATAAAAGCACAAAATGTTACCACATGGGAACAATGAACCATAAAGTTTGGGTAGAGTGCATAAGCAATTTGCTCATGTAAACCACTTGGATGTATGAGTTTTCCTTCTATTAAAAAGGGGGATTATGTCTAAATATCTTACATAGCTGTTGAGAGTCTTAGCTAGGTCATCACCTGGTGCATTGTGACAACTCCAGTCAGGTTAAATGTTTTGACCTCAAGGTTCTTGGAAGGCATAAGACACATATAAAATCATTACTTTATATTCATGAGATCATGGGATGCCAGGAAGTTTGAAACAATTAGGATAGGAAGTATAGTGAACAATTAACCTGATAGCTCAAGAAGAGGTCTCAATGGCTCATTGTGGGGGATGCTGGAATAACCTGCAAGCCCCTGCGGGAAGTGGACCTTCTGGCATGACATACATTTTCTGGGTGCTTGTGAGGAACAATTGATGAGAAATGGAATCCTGTCTATTTTCCAGACTTAAGAGTGTATCTCACATTCTTTTTTGCCTGAAGTCAAGATTTAAGGAAAAGCAAAATATTTAAAGGCCACCTATAATAGTAAGATTTCTTTGTTAAGTGAGACAGTAAGTCTTTTAAAAAAAAACTTAGAATTTGGTCTTCTTTTATTATGGAATGAAAACATCCCAACTGGTATATCAAGCTTAAGGAAATGATCAGAAACACAGATATTATTTGTTTGGGTGAAGATTGTTTTGTTAATTATAATTTCAAAAATGAGCAATCTGATTAGTGTGATTATGGAATGACATGGACCCTAAAGATTCCAAAGTCTATTTAATGGCAGTGGAAAATAGATTATAATTTTTTTTTCAATTTTCTAATGTATATAGAGGATAGGGCCTGAATACACACACACACACACACACACACACACACACACACACACACACACACACATATTAAAAAGGAGATAAATATAAAAATGCTAACAATTATAATATCTTATTTTAGACAATTTAAAATGTCTCACTATCTTTTCAGTTGTTTGAAATAATTTACAGTGAATAGGAAGTATTTTATAATCAGTACTTTATAAAACATACATGTACACTTACAAAAACTCTTTAGAAAATGAAATACTTTATTTATGAGAAAGTAACTGGGAATCCAGTTAAGAGTAGTTGGGATCTTAAAAAGATATATTGAAAATTTAGTGACTAATAGCAATACACTCATCACTTTTAATAAAGATCTTCCGTAGGGAAGAGACCTGCCATTCCATGCTGGACATGTGGTATGGGGCTTCCACACTCTCATGTGGTAGGAAGCAGAGAGAAGGGAGAACTCTGCATCTTTATATGACATTCTTTTTTTTTGTGAAGCAGAAGGTGGAGGTTTCCTGTAATTGGAATTGTGTTTCAAAGGATAAGGAAGTGGGCACAGTGAGGTAAAGACTGTGTGTAGGATCATCATGGCATTGGCATTTTCAACAAGGGTAATCCAGAGCATGTGACTCAGCCCCTCGCCCAGCTTTCCAACTGTAGGGTTTCCCCATCCCACATTCTTGATGCCTGAGAGTTACTCTCTTATTAAACTGAAATATTGAGCTGTGTGCTGGAATCACATACCTCCCTCTCAAAATATTTGACCAGCAAAATGGGGTTAAAATTGTGTTGGCAAATGGTGGTTATAATGATTTTACCTATTGGGAGCTATTCATGCCTATATTGTTTTTATCATTTCAGATGTTGTTTGTGGAAGGAGAGTGTGATTACTTGCCAAAATCTACATTATGTCATCTGCTCTTTTCTATAAACATATTACACACACCATACAGACATAAACTATGGGCCGTGGTTAGCTAATTATGTTTAATGCAAATACACACATATGTACGATTCATTTTAAAGGGATCAATTATAAGTGCTATATTTCAGCTATGAGGGATTTTGAAAATACCTCATCCTACAAGTACACCAGAGCCATTTAACAGTGTTTTTTTAAAAATGAATACAAGCCATTTGGAATATTGTATACAAATTTTTTTTGATAAAATATTCACTAACTACATCAAATATGAGATCATTTGGCAAAAGTGACCATCTACATTACAAATAGATTTGGTCCAGGTGTGTGTGCTTCCAAAACATAGTATTTCAGTTTTTGTTTCCAATCTAGCATACAAACTGTGTCCAAACCCATTCATTTGACTAGTAAAGCTAAACAACAAAGCATTGCCCTGCCAGCAAATAATTTAGATTAAATTTTAAGTATGAAACACTCTTGATACTTCTGCCTCCCTACCTGATTTTGCTTGAGGCAATGCGTATCCAGATGCAAAATTACATTTTCTAGTCTCCCTTGCAGTTACAAGTGGCAATGTGATACTTCAGGTCAATGAAATGAAAGGGAAGGTTTCTGGGAGGGAGCTCTAAAAAAACTTTTCAAAAGAAACTCAGTTCCACTTGTATATAACTTTTGATCTTCCACTTTTTCCTTCCTAAAATTTTGGATGTGGAGAATCCACCCTATGGACACGAGGCAACAGCCACACATATGAATGCTGCACCCTGAGCTAGTAGCAAGTTGGAAAGAGCCTACGTCACCGAGGGTATTACAGAGTCACCTACACCAATTTTTGTGGCCTTCTTCTAGGATTCTTGTTTCATGAAAAAATAAAATCTATTCAGTTGAGTGCCTGTACTTTGGGTATTGTGGGGTAAATGAGACTTTCTAATGAGGAGTCTCACCTGGTCTTGATAGTGCCTATTGTGTATACCTATAAGAACCTGTTTGCACATCAATGGGATGTTTACCTGCAGCAAAGTCCTTAATCAGTCATGGAATTGACTGTCCAGGGCAGCACCCATACTCTCCTCCCCTCCGTTCTGGGGTGCTCATATGTAATTGGTCAAACATCAGCTAGTCACCAGCGACCTGCACACTGGAGTTCCTCCTAGAGGAAGGGGTGGGAGGTGGGTTGGGGACTGGCACTGATGGGTGGGGAAAGCAGAGCATATGCTGCTGTGAGAAAGACAAGGCTTGGAAGTGGAGAAGGTATTGAAGCATGCAGGCAGAGAGAGAGAGCTCAGTAGCAGGGGTTTGGAGGAGAGCGTGGGTCGGGGTAAGAGACAGAGCCCTGAGAAAAAAACCTTTAATCCCCAACTTACCCTTTCCCTTGTCTTTCTTCAGTCATATCAGATTCATAAGGAATTTGTCCCAGGTGGGGAACCCACTTCCTCCTGGAGCTGCAGGTGCCTTCCTGATAGAAGTACCAACTATAATTATTAGCAAAAGTTTATTGTTTAGTAGATATTGTTAAGGTCACTTAAAAGTTGTCTATTCCCAATTAATGAAACAATGTCTGGGTAACTCAAAGTTCTACACAGTACCTCCTTCTCACCATCCAACATAATTGCTTCTTTGGCTTATGGGAAGAGTCTTTCCTTCTGAAAACTATTCTTCTGATTAATGAGTTCACACTCTTCTTTATAAACCAATGGCTTATTAATATAGATGTCATGGAAGGGCTTCACATATCCTAAGGTTGTATATTTATTCCATTACTGTATAAGACATTGTAATACCGTGAATTTATGTTTACCATGAAGGAGTGATTGAATGTTCACCTTTCAAGAAAAAAAAATCTCAGTGATAACCAAGGCCACATATTCTATTTTATAGCCTAAAGAATCTTACAAGGATTTCCATCAGAATTCAGTCCTAATATGGAGCTAATTGAATCTAAAACACCTGAATTCTCATATTCAATTCATGACTTAATTATTAAAACCCAGAAGTTTAGTGAAGTATCAAGACCAATATTTAAATGGTTTTTAAGTATACTTTGTTCAGCGTCTCCTTGGAGAAATCACTGCATACCACAAAATGGGAATAAAGGCTTTTTATCCCACTCTAACATTATTACTGCATGTTTTATAACTGTGCTCAAAAGTCAGCTGGGCAAAAACTAGATTTGCACACTAAATGAATTCTGATGATTTCTGTGTATAATACTGGCTTTCTTGTCCTTTTTTCCCCCCAGAAATACATATGAATTCATTTATATTAACTTACATTGTTTTCTTTGATATCAATATTTTTTTAAGTGTTTAGTTCATCATATTTAATTTCCCAATAATTTGTGCAATATTTCACCACCATCATCATTACTGAGCACTTGTGATGTAATTAGATAGCCCTGGTAAGTGATAAGAATAGTGACTACAAAAGTAAAGTGAGATATGCATCATTTACTCATTATAAGCATTCATCATTCATGGTTCTTTTCATCTAGCAAAGACACTATGGTGGGTCATTTTAAATGCCAAAATTAAATGTGCTGGTTTAAAATTGGGGTTGGGTGGGTGTCTGGAATTACCAAACAGACAGGAATTAACCTTTCAATTAACTTTTCATTTGTGTATCTCCACCTAGATCATGTAAAAATGGTTACTCTCCACCTGGATCATGTACAATATATTCTATTGTCCCTTTCATTGCTATTCCTAGAACTCTGCTGGAATTGTGCTAATCTTATATTTGAGTGAGATATCAATGATAAATTATTTTAAATAAAGGCTTACCTGAGTATGAAAACATGTAGGAATGATTATGAATGAGGTCCCTATAAATGAAATACACTTAAATCAATATGAATATTTGTGCCATTATAATAATAACCTGAACAAGACATAGCATCATCACTTCCCTTATTTATACCCAGGTAATGCCAAACCATCCTATGTCTAATCTTACTGCCTGACCCTCATATAGTGGGAAAGTTAGAATCAGGTTTGGATTGAGGGACTATGTAGAGTTTAGCATCATCTAGCAAACAAAACATAACCTTGAGTTAAGTAGCACACTTACTCATGGTTTGGGGCAATTATTCACATCAGTATCTACCCATTTAATGAAAATTCACTTTTTATCATGAGATCTCAATCTCAGTAATTAGTTTTCTCTCACGGATTTCTAAAATCTTATTTCTAATCAACTTTACTGAGTCTTATTTTAAATACAATAATTGCACCAATTTTAACTGCACAGTTTAATGAGTTTTGACTTATAAATACACTATAGAAGTACCACCTCAATCATGATATAAATATCACCATCAATCCAAAATGTTTCCTCTTGCCTCTTTGTAGTCAATCTCCCCAACCCCTGACCATAGCAACTAGTGATCTGTTCTACCACTATAGATTTATATAGAGTTTATAATTTCATATAAAGGAAATCAGGTAGACTTTGTGTCTTTTTTCTTGGTTTTTCTGTCTCTCTCTCTCTCTCTCTCTCTCTCTCTCTCTTTTTTTCTTAGGATAATGACTTTGAGATTCATCTACCTTGTTCCATGTGTCAGTAGTTTGTTCCTCTTGGCTGAAGACTATTCCATCACATGGATAAACTGCTTATTCATTCACCTGTTGATGGACACTTTGGTTGTTTACAGTTTTTTTGGGAATTACAAAGCTCCTGTGAACATTTGTGTACAAATCTTTGTGTGGGCATATGTTTAATTTACCTTGGGTAATTACCGAAGAGGGAAATTGCTGGATCATACAAGTAGGTATGTTTAAACGAAAAATATCTGCCAAATTGTTTTCCAAAGTGGTTTTATCATTTTTTTTATTAGAAATATAAGGTCATTTCAGTTCCTTCATAACCTCAGCAACTCTTAGTATTGGTATATCAGACTTTTTAATATTAGGCATTCTGATAGTATAGTTCTACATCATTGTGATTTTAATTTGAATTCCTCTGTTGACTGTGTTCAACATATTTACATGGTTATTGGCCTTTCTATATTTTCTTTTGGAAAGTGTTCAGATCATCAGTCTAATTTTTTATTGGGTTGTTATCTTTTTTTTTTTGAGTTGTGAGAGTTTTTTTTTCTGGGCACAGGTTCTTCCTGAGCTCTACATGTATCACAAATACTTTCTTATAGTTAGTGGCTTGACTTTTCAAAGTTTCCTTCAAAGAGCATATGTTTCTAACTTTGCTAAAGTCCAGTTTACATATACACACATATTTTTTTTCTTCTATGGTTTGCTTTGTGTGTCCTAAGAAATCTTTGACTGGACCATGGAGACAAAATTCTCCCATAGTATAGGATGCCTTTTTGTTCTATTGGTGGTGTCCTTTGCTGTACAGAAGCTTTTCAGCTTGATATAGTCCCACTTGTTCATTTTTGCTTTTGTTTCCCTTGCCCGGGGAGATATGTTTATGAAGAAGTTGCTCATGTTTATGTCCAAGAGATTTTTGCCTATGTTTTTTTCTAAGAGTTTTATGGTTTCATGGCTTACATTCAGGTCTTTGATCCATTTCAAATTTACTTTTGTGTATGGGATTATACGATGATCCAGTATCATTCTCTTACATGTAGCTGTCCAGTTTTACCAACACCAGCTGTTAAAGAGGCTGTCATTTCACCCATTGTATATCCATGGCTCCTTTATCATATATTAATTGACCATATATGTTTGGGTTAATATCTGGACTCTCTATTCTGTTCCACTGGTCTGTGGGTCTGTTCTTGTGCCAGTAACAAATTGTCTTGATTACTGTGGCTTTGTAGTAGAGCTTGAAGTTGGGGAGTATAATCTCCCAGCTTTATTCTTCCTTCTAAGGATTATTTTTGCTATTCAGGGTCTTTTGTTTTTCCATATGAATTTTAGAAGTATTTGTTCTAACTCGTTGAAGAGTGCTGTTGATATTTTGATAGATATTGCATTGAATCTGTAGATTGCTTTAGGCAGGATGGCCATTTTGACAATATTAGTTCTACCCATGAGCATGGGATGTATTTCCATTTATTGGTGTCCTCTTTAATTACCCTCAAGAGTGTCTTGCAGTTTTCAGAGTATAGGTCTTTCACTTCCTCAATTAGGTTTATTCCTAGGTATTTTATTCTTTTTAATGCAATTATGAATGGAATTGTTTTCCTGATTTCTCTTTCTGCCAGTTTATTGTTAGTATATAGGAATCAAATCAATTTCTGTGTATTAATTTTGTATCTTGCAGCTTTGCTGAATTCAATTATTAGTTCTAGTATTTTTGGAGTGAATTCTTTTGGGCTTTTTCTGTACAATGTCATGTCATCTGCAAACAGTGAGACTTTAACTTGTTCCTTTATGATCTGGATGCCTTTTATTTCTTTGTGTTGTCTGATTGCCATGGCTAGGACCTCCAGTACTATGTTGAATAAAAATGGCAAGAGTGGGCCTCTGCTTCGTTTTTGTTCCTGATGTTAGAGGAAAAGCTTTCAGCTTTTCACTGTTAAGTATGATGTTGGCAGTGTTTTTGTCATATATGGCCTTTATTATGTTGAGGTACTTGCCCTCTATACCCATTTTGTTAAGGGTTTTTATCATGGATGGATGTTGAATTTTGTTGACTGCTTTTTCAGCATCTATGGAGATGATCATGTGATTTTTGTCCTTTTTGTTGATGTGGTGGATGATGTTGATGGATTCTTGTACCATCCTTGCATCCCTGGAATAAATCCCAGTTGATCATGATGTATGATCTTTTTGATGTATTTTTTATTTTGGTCTGCTAATATTTTGTTGAGTATTTTTGGTCTATGTTCATCAGGGATATTGGCCTGTAATTTTCTTTTTTTGTTGTGTCTTTGTCTGATTTTGGTATTAGAGTGATGCTGGCCTCATAGAATGAGTTTGGAAGTATTCCCTCCTCTTCTACTTTTTAGAAAACTTAAAGAAGGATGTTTATTAGGTCTTCTCTAAATGTCTGATAAAATTCAGTGGTGAAGCCATCTGGTGTGGGGGTTTTGTTCTTGGGTAGTTTTTTTATTACAAATTCAGTTTCATTGCTGGTAATTGGTCTGTTCAGATTTTCTGTTCCTTCTTGTTTCTGTCTTTAGAAGGTTGTATTTTTCTAGAAATTTGTCCATTTTTCTAGATTATCCAGTTTTTTAGCATATAATTTTTCATAGTATTTCTCATAATCCTTTGTATTTCTGTGGTGTCTGTAGTGATTTTTCCTTTCTCATTTCTGACTATATTTACATGTGTAGACTCTCTTTTTTTCTTGATAAATTTGGCTAGGTGTTTTTCTATTTTGTTTATTTTCTCAAAGTACCAGCTCTTGGTTTCATTAATTCTTTCTATTCTTTTGTTCTTCACAGTTTTATTTATTTCTGCTCTGACCTTTGAGTTTGGATGAGGTCATGGTAGTAGAACCCCATGATGGGACTAGTGCTATAAGGGGGGGTGGCAGGACCAGAGTTCTCTTTCTCTCTCTCTCTTTGGGCTTCTTAGCCTTCAGAACTTTGATAAATAAATGTTTGTCACTTAAGCCACCCAGTCTATAGAACTGTTCTAGCACCTGAGCTGAATAGCACAACAATACAAATTAAAGTCCGTATTCTCTTATGTTCTTCATTTTTGGAAGTACAAGAAAATGTTACCTACATTCATAAAAATTAAGTACATGTGCAAGGGATCCTAATGATGCCAATTTCCTTTATGTATACCCACTACTCACTTTTCAGGCCATATCACATTTATCTCAGGTTGGTACCAGAAAGCCCTTCCCCACTAGTGTATTCCATCTTCTTTTTCTTTTCCTCTAAAGTCCTGACTGTCTTTCTACCACTATGTCTTCCCCTATGAGTCCTGTTTGCTTCTTTTTTCAGACTATAGCTCAGGCTCTCAGTTAATCAATTCTAACCAGCTTTCACCTTTGGGAACTGGTGAGCATGTAGAAATTAGGAGTGGGATGATGGAGAGCTGACTTCAGATCTTTGGAGGATGGATTGAAGAAATGCTGACCTTCCAGTCCTCTCTTCTGAATGAAGGACAGCAAATCTTTTTCTGGCTAACATTGATTGCTTGTGCTGCATCTGTCTTTTTTTGCCCTGTAACCAGAGATGATTCTCTTATCCTGGTCAGAGACCTGGAAGGGCTAGGTGGTGGTGGGAGAGACATCTCCAACTCCCACACTTATTGGTGTAGAAATAGAAAGCAGTAAATGCTTTCCACAGAGAAAAATGCTTTCTGTTTTGTGAATCTGGAAACCATCCAGGAAATGTTATTTTATGGGATATTTCCTTCCAATAATCCAGGAGGAACATTTAGATGGTAATTAACATATATGTACAGATATGTACAGGTGTCAATCTAGTCAGCCCTGGGATGAAGTACCACCAATTAAATTTCCCCTATAATCTGGAAAACTGCATTACGACCTCTGCAATTATGGAAAAATTACCCTCAAAGACATATTTTCTGATTATTGCTATGTTATAGTCAATTCCATCCTAAGCTCAAAACCTTCTTGTATTCAAAATCTTTTATGACTATTGCCTATACTGCAGTATTCCAAAAATAAGTACCTGTCCTGAGCTTTCTGAATACCTTGTAATTCTAGAATTTACATCAATAAACTAGATTACTTGATACTAAATGAGAGAACCATTTCAGAACCACCTTCTCTCAAATTTAAATTTTTTCTTCAAATGGACTTTTTCTTCTTTTTAATTTGCAATATGCATTCAAAATGAAACTGGAAATATCTAGTTGGTATCTACAAGTTCATAATAATAATAAAACCAACTTTTATTGTGCCCTTACTCTGTTTCAAGCATTATGATAATTGATTAAAAAATGTATTCTCATTTAGCTTCACAATAATCTTCAGAGTTGGGCAGGTAATATTTTTCTCATTTTACAGATGAGTAGATGGAGGCTTAAAGAATTTAAGACATATTTGAGATGATACAGCTAGTGATCATTTGACTCAGCTTCTAAGCTCTAAGAACTGTCCTTTACTATTTCGCGACTCTCCCCTTAAGTGAGTGTCAAGTTAAGTCCTACTGACCATATGGACTGGTCATTTGCTTACTGACTGCATTTGCGCTTTATGTGTAGCATTTACATTAACAAATGCATCTTGAAGTTCTGAAATATAGAAATGCGGCCTTATTTCTATGGTAATTTCTTGGTCTTTTGAAAGTGTCTTGATTTTTTAAACCAAGAGGTAGAAATATTTATCATAAACTCCCTGCACAAAGGATCTTGCAACATGCTATCTAAGAAATACTTAAAATTATGGCCATGAATCACACAGAGCAGCTCTGATACAGATCAGTGTGCCTTTGCCAAGAGCATTTAAATCTTTGAATAACTCAGTGATGGCTAGATCAGCACCAGAAGGTGATCAGAGGAAGAGAGATCCTATTGTGGTTTTGGAGACCTGCCAAACATATCAGATGTAAATCATATTTCTAGTTAGAGTACCTTTAATGTGTTTTTGTTCTTTTCTTCTAATCATGGAGAAGGTTGTACCACCATAAAATTCCTCAGTGACTCTTAAATGGGATGAGAGGTCATTACCAATTGTTCATCATGGGTATACAGGAATGAATGTACTCCTGGGTATTTTATCATTTTTAAAGAAGAATAAACTTTCACTTCCAGAAATGGTCTGTCCATATCTATTAAAAGGTAAAGGTTGAGTAAATTTTTAGCAAAATGTGGTGATGTGTTGGTATTGCAAAATTGTTTGTGGATATTTGCCTCCCTAAGTCTTTCCAACAAGCATAGAAAGACTAAAGATACAAAAATACAACATCAATATCAGAAATAATACAACATCAGAACTCTAAGAAATATCTTTTTACAAAGATGGTAAAATATTTTAAGAAAATGACCCCAAATAGTGACAGTAGCCATCTTCACTGAATTTGATGAGGCTCTTCATAAAACAGAACTTGCCACTGTTCTTGTAAACGAGATTTCCTTCACCCTTCATGGAAATCCCACGTGGGTGAGTTCAGCATTAACTAACCTATATTGTGGGCTTTTGGATAATTCAGTCTGCCTAACACTGACAGGATCTTAAATGGAAAGTGGTTTATTTTATATAAGCAAGGTAATTTATCAAGGACCATTGCTTGAACTGAAGGATCATGACCATCTTTCTTTTTGTGTATACAGATCTGTGCCAGTTCATAGCTTTTGAATCTGTAGCATTAAATATTGAAATTCACAAAATGTTGTTGTACATTTATAAGGTTTAAAGGAAAAGTAACATGCATTTTGGAATAGAAGTGCACTTTGTGAACTTAATAAAATAATACAGATTGAAAAGTAATCTCACTGTTAACCTGTCTGGGACAAAAAACCATATTAAACATTCATTACTTTAATTAACAGTTTTAACCAGAGATTTATTACTGATCACATAATACTGTAAAAGATCATAGACTTGGAAATAAGGGATCTCAGTTTTAATCCCAGTTCTAAAATGCAAATTATTTCTGAGTGTCTCAGTTTTTTCACCTATAAGATAAGTCACATTTTATAATCAAGTTTCTTCTGAGCTCTGTAATTCTGTGATATTCCACAATATCAACGCTGCTTAGGTCCTTTCTCTAGGACATAACCGCTCACTGCATTATATTCCTGAGATATTACTTTATGTAGATCAATAATTATCCACAAATACTAGTTCCGAATCCTCAATTTCTCTCAATTTTTCTAAAATAAAAACTCCTCCTTGAAGCATATACAAAATACACATTTTTTTTTTACGTTTGCACAAAAACATTAAATTACCAAACTATCCTTGGGGAAAAATCTAAACAGACTAATTAATAAATATTTAACAAAATCAAGGTGTGGCAATTTCATAGTAAATCTTTCTTTAATAACAAAGTTTTATCATCCCAATGTTAAGTATGCATGAAAAAGAGAAAATTCCCATTGCTATTTATCAACAATTCAACATATATGGAAATACGGCACAGGAAGTTTCAAAGGGGCCTGGATACCTTCATAAGCTGTTTCTTATTCTTCTATCTGATGCTCCTCAGTACCTATGGGCTCAGATTCTCAGCTACATTATTAGGTGACGTTTTTAATTTATTGCTCAGTAAATGTGTCCCTCGGCTGTTTAATGGGTCTCGGTGGCATGCACAGATTGTGTAAACTTGAGGCCAAGGACAAGATATCTGTATTCTTGGCCGAGAGTTAATAAATGTTGACTGACCTTAAATAAATTTTGGCTGGCTTAAGTTTACCTCTCTTGCAACTATATTTAAAGTGCAGAAATTAAATGATGCAAATCCCATTTACTACTGGAATGTATTCCTATAAAACCCTACTAGTGTCTGAGATTATTTTGAATGGCCAAAAGAAAAATCCTATGTTGGAAAAAAAAAAATTAATGTAGACATAAAGCTTTTCAAAAGAAAAGCAGGCTAAATATTTAAAACGTAGAATTTATATGGAAGCATAAATGTAAAAATAGAAAATAGAGGTGTAAAGAATAGAGGTATAAACAATGACTTAGAAAGCATTTTTTTGTAAAAGACAATTTAAAATTTTAATAGAATAAAAATTTTTTTAAACTACATGCAAAGATACACAACAGGGATGTGAATGGAGATAGTGAGCATGAGTTCTTAAATTTTTTTCCCAGTTGATCAATGTTAGTGATTTAAACAAATACTAAAGTTATGTATGTGTATGTATGTGCATGTGTACATATAATGAAAGTGTGGGGATGAGTGTGATTTTTTTACATACTCTTAAAAAAATCTATTAAGCTTTTTACCCAGTTATTTCATGCATTTATTGTGAATTTTCTAAATTATTAATTGTTAGTATTTTAATATATATATTTAGAGTATTTTAATCTAAATAGTAACTTAGTGGTAGCTTAAATCCATTTTGCTCCCTGGTTAGATCACTCGAATCTCTTAATGGCATTTTAGATTTGAAGCATCGTGTTACATCATTATCATATTAGATTTACAATAGTCCATGAAGTCTTTATTACAGTGTCATAATTTTCTCCTTTCCCACTTTTCTTATATACAATTAGCCTTACTTTCCAATTATGAATCTATTTTATGAGTATATCAACTTTAAACTGAATTGCCGTATTTAATGCACATAACTCACATAACCACAAATCATAAATCATAAAATCACAGTTGCAGTTTAATTATAAAACCAAGATACACATTTCTAATTATGAGTAGTATAAATTAAGCTTTATTCATTTTTTTTATTGAGGTATCATTGATATACAATCTTATGAAGGTTTCACATGAGCAACATTGTGGTTACTACATTCACCCATATTATCAAGTCCCCCACAACACCCCACTGCAGTCACTGTCCCTCAGCGTAGTAAGATGCTATAGAGTCACTACTTGTCTTCTCTGTTCTATACTGCCTTTCCCATGACCCCCTACATTATGTGTGCTAATCATAATGCCCCTCAGTCCCCTTCTCCCTCTGTCCCCACCCACCCTCCTCAACCCCTTTCTCTTTGGTAACTGCTAGTCCCTTTTTGAAGTCTGTGAGTCTGCTGCTCCAGTTGTTCCTTCATTTTGCTTTATTGTTATACTACACAAATAAGTAAAATCATTTGGTATTTGTCTTTCTCCGTCTGGCTTATTTCACTGAGAATAATACCCTCCAGCTCCATCCATGCTATTGCAAATGGTAGAATTTGTTTTCTTCTGATGGCTGAATAATATTCCATTATATATATGTATCACATCTTCTTTATCCATTCTTCTACTGATAGACACTTAGGTTGCTTCCATGTCTTGGCTATTGTAAATAGTGCTGTGATTAACATAGCGGTGTATTTGTCTTTTTGAATCTGGGATCCTGTTTTCTTTGGGTAAATTCCTAGGAGTGGAATTCCTGGGTCAAATGGTATTTCTATTTTTCGCTTTTTGAGGTACCTCCATGTTGCTTTCCACAATGGTTGAAATAATTTACATTCCCACCAACAGTGTAGGATGGTTTCCCTTTCTCCACATCCTTACCAGCATTTGTTGCTCCTTATCTTTTTGATGCTGGCCATCCTAACTGATGTGAGGTGATATCTCATTGTGGTTGTAATTTGCATTTCCCTGATAATTAGTGATGTGGAGCATCTTTTCATGTGCCTGTTGGCCATCTAAATTTCTTCTTTGGAGAATTCTGTTCATATCCTTTGCCCATTTTTTAATCAGGTTATTTGCATTTTGGGTGTTTTGGTGTGTAAGTTCTTTATATATTTTGGATGTTAACCCTTGTTGGATGTGTCATTTACAAATATATTCTCCCATACTGTATGGTGCCTTTTTTTTCTGCTGATGGTGTCCTTTGCTGTACAGAAGCTTTTTAACTTGATGTAGTCCCATTTCTTTATTTTTGCTTTTATTTCCCTTGCTCAAGGTGATGCATTCAGGAAAAAGTTGCTCATGTTCATATTCAAAAGAGTTTTGCCTGTGTTTCTTCAGTTTTATGGTTTCATGACTTACATTCAGGTCTTTGATCCATTTTGAGTTTACTTTTGTATATGTGGTTAGACAATAATCCAGTTTCATTCTCTTACATGTAGCTGTTCAGTTTTGCCAACACCAGTTGTTGACGAGGCTGTCATTTCCCCATTGTGTATCTATAGTTCCTTTATCGTATATTAATTGGCCATATATGTGTGGGTTTATATCTGGGTTCTCTATTCTGTTCCATCTCTCTATGGGTCTGTTCTTGTGCCAGTACAAAATTGTCTTGATTACTGTGGCTTTGTAGTAGTGCTTGAAGTCAGGGAGTGTAATTCCCCCAGCTTTATTCTCCCTTCTCAGGATTGCTTTGGTATTTGGAATCTTTTGCAGTTTCATATGAATTTTAGAACTATTTTTTTTGTAGCTCATTGAAGAGTACTGATGGTATTTTGATAGGGATTGCATTGAATCTATAGATTGCTTTAGGGAGGATGACCATTTTGATATTAATTTTTCCTTTCCATGAGCATGGGATGTATTTCCATTTATTGGTGTCTTCTTTAATTTCTCTCAAGAGTGTCTTGTAATTTTCAGGATATAGATCTTTCTCTTCCTTGGTTAGGCTTATTCCTAGGTATTTTATTCTTTTGATGCAATGTAAATGGAATTGTTTTCCTAATTTCTATTTCTGCTAGTTCATCTTTAGTATATAGGATTGCAACAGATTTCTGTGTATTAATTTGAATTCTTCAACTTTGCTGAATTTAGTATTAGTTCTAGTAGTTTTGGGGTGGATTCTTTAGGGTTTTTATGTACAATACCATGTCATCTGCAAACAGTGACAGTTTAACTTATTCCTTACCAATTTGGATGCCTTTTATTTCTGTGTGTTGTTTGATTGCCATGCCTAGGACCTCCAGTACTATGTTATACAAAAGTAGAGAAAGTAGGCATCCTTGTCTTGCTCCTGATCTTAGAAAAAAGCTTTCAACTTTTCACTGTTAAGTATGATGTTGGCTGTGGGTTTGTCACATATTGCCTTTTTTTATATTAAGGTACTTCCTCTATACCCATTTTGTTGAGAGTTTTTATCATGAATGGATGTTGAATTTTATTAAATGCTTTTTCAGCATCTATTGAGATGATCATGTGATTTTTGTCCATTTTGTTGATGTGGTGTATGATGTTGATGGATTTTTTAATATTTTATGATCCTTGCATCTCTGAAATAAATCTCTCTTGACCATGATGTATGATCTTTTCAATGTATTTTTGAACTCAGTTTGCTAATATTTTGTTGAGTATTTTTCTTTCTGTGTTCATCAGGGATATTGGTCTGTAATTTTCTTTTTTTGTGGTGTCTTTGCCTGATTTTGGTATTAGAGTAATAGTGGCCTCATAGAATGAGTTTGGATGTATTCCTGCCTTTTCTACTTTTTGTAAACTTTAAGGAGGATGGTTATTAGGTCTTCACTAAATGTCTAATAAAATTCAGTGTTGAAGCCATCTGGTCCAGGGTTTTTGTTCTTAGGTAGTTTTTGATTACCAATTCAATTTCATTGCTGGTCATTGGTGTGCTCAGATTTTCTGTTTGTTCCTGGGTCAGTCTTGGAAGGTTATATTTTTCTAGAAAGTTGTCTGTTTCTTCTAGATTATCTAGTTTGTTAGCATATAATTTTTCATAGTATTCTCTCATAATTCTTTATATTTCTGTGATGTCCATAGTGATTTTTCCTTTCTCATTTCTGATTGTGTTTATGCATGTCGACTCTTTTTTTCTTGATAAGTCTGGCTAGTGGTTTATCTAGTTTGTTTATTTTCTTGAAGAACCAGCTCCTGCTTTTATTGACTCTTTCTATTGTTTTATTCTTCTCAGTTATATTTATTTCTGCTCTGATCTTTATTACATCCCCCCTTCTACCGACTTTGGACCTCATTTGTTCTTCTTTTCTAATTTTACTAATTGTGAGTTTACATTGCTCATTTGGAATTGTTATTCTTTCTTGTGGTAAGTCTGTTTTGCAATATATTTCCCTCTTAGAATGGCCTTTGCTCCATCCCACAGATTTTGCGCTGTTGAATTATTGTTGTCATTTGACTCCATATATTGTTTGATCTCTGTTTCTATTTGATCATTGATATGTTGATTATTTAGGAACATGTTGTTAAGCTTTCATGCGTTTGTGGGCTTTTTTGTTTTCTTTGCATAATTTATTTCTAGTTTCATACCTTTGTGATCTGAGAAGCTGGTTGGTACAATTTCAGTCCTTTTGAATTTACTGAGGCTCTTTTTGTGGCCTAGTATGTGATCTATTCTGGAAAATATAAGCTTTATTCTTTAAGACAATGCCAAATTCTTTTTTTCATGCATTCCTAGAATAATTTTAATTACTTCTGATTTGTTTCCTTTATAACAAAGGAATATGAGCCAATTCCATATTTCTTAATTTAAATATCCAAGGGCAATAAAACTATGAAGTTGGAAAAAGCATATAAAAATATATTTTTTATCTTGAAATTTTAAAAAGCTAGAGGAATAGATGAACATGAATGATTTCAGATAATCCATTAATATTTTAGCATGATGAGCCCCCACATTCAAGGGCAGAAAGATGACCTAAAGTCCATAATATCCTGCATAATTTAGGATGTTTAATAAAATAAAGCATTATCAACTTTTTTGAGAGGCAACTGTGGACATTAAGAAGATAATCAGAATTTGAATTATAGAACTTGTGGACATGGGTGAATTGGGAAATCTGTTAGTTAATTCAGGAACATGACATTGTGGAAAACCTTTATTATATAGAGAGAGCATGATTCTAAGCACTAACTCATCCTCTTATTAATACCCCTGGTGTGTATGTTTCCAAACAGCATGAACTCACTCACTCACTCACTCATTCTCTCCCTCTCCCTCTATGAAACACATTCTGCATGTGGGTTCTGGGACACCACAAGCTTAGCACATTGGCCAATCCTCACTTCTCAAATGCTAATTTAAAATATCATGAGCCTTTTCCTTGGACCTCCACCTGTGTTTTCCCTAGATGATATTATGTGGTCCTAAGATTCCTACCATCATCCACCAGCTGATGCCTCCCAAACTTAAATCTCTAGTTCTAACCTCTCTTTTAATTCTAGAATCATATAATCAACTGTTGTCTTGGAATACCCACATGAATATATAATTGGCATCTTTAATGCCATTGTAAACAGTCTTAATTTTCACCTCAATTTGTCCCATTAAAACATCAATAAATCATTCCACAATCCACCTAAGTATGTAAATCAGAGTCTATAGCTCATCCTTGATTTCTTCCTTGTTCCCATTTCCCCAATTCACTCTGTCAGCAAATCCTATCAATTCTATATCCAAACCCTATGTTTAATCCAGTTTACTCCTCTCTACTTCCACTGTCACCTCCTTGTCTAAACAACCATTATATCTCTGCAGGACTGCTACAATAGCCTCCTCACTAAACTCCTAATTCCCAAATTTGATCTGTATAAACCACTTACTGCACAGCAGTCACTTTCCTTTTCAGACCACTTTAATGACTTCTTGCTATATTTATAATAAAAAAGCAAATCCATTGGTATGGCTCATTGGCCCTACATAAATTGCCTTATCTCTCTGATTTCACCTTTTCCCACTCTCTCTGTATCTTATACTTGTCACACTGATCTGTGTTTTCAAGCAAATGCCATCCTTGTATGCTTGCCCTGACTCATCTAACAGATGGTTTGTTCTGTGGATCTTGAATATTCCTATCTCCTTCATAAAATTCATCATAATTTATACAGATTTTATTGTTTGATTTTTCATTTGCTCCCTATATCACTTGCTTCCAAGAATGAGGGTTCTCTAAAGTGAGTAACCTTGTTAATATGTCCAACTCTTGCACCCTACCAAGAATTCCCTGGAATATAGTATGGAATAAATATTTAGTTGGCCATTACAATCTAAATTTATTCATCATCTAAGAAGAAGGAATGCCTACCTCCTATAGTGTCCTTGGATATGTTAAATAAGATAATGTAGGTATTATCACATGATCTGAAACATGGCAAATACTCCAGAAATATTATAAACAAATAAACAAAAACCCAAAGCTAGTAGCCAATATCAATGCCAATGCTAGTAGCCAATATCACTGGTATCCATAGATCCTAGCATTGTTGCACTATGATATGGGTCACAGCTTGGAAAACTGAGGTTAAAAAAGTTTGACTGAAACTTTTAAATGAATGTTTTAAATGACTGAAAAGGAAAGGAAAATAGTATTTCATGACACATGAAAATTATATGAAATACAAATTTTAATGTTCATAAGGTTTTTGTGGAATGTAGGTATTGACATAAATTTGTTTTATTTATATAGTCTTTGCTGCTTTCTTGCTATAATAACAGAGCTAAATAGTTGTGACAGATACTTCATGGTCAAGACCAGGTTGTGAAATGAGAATGGATTATATCAACTCATACTTATTTATCTATAATATGTGTTCCTTACCTTCATTTTGTTGATATAGAAACTGAACTTAGCAAATGAAATCTGAGCTTTACTGTGATTCTGCTGCCCAGTCTCTCTCTCCATGTCATTTAATTTTAATTTTGCAGCAACCATATGATATAAAAGGTCACAAAGCTCATAAAATACAGGGCCAGAATTCAACTTCTGATCTCTTTGAGAAAAAAGGCCTCTTTTTTTTTTTCATTATGTTATTACTGACTCTTTCATGATTGCCTGTTAAGTATGTGCTATCCAGTATTTTTTTCCCCATTCCTACAAGATGGTTATTAACACTTCTAACATTCTTGACAACTTAACTCTATACACTAAGAAAATTATTAAAGATCTTGAGGTGGTATAGAGGAGCCAATAATTGTAGGATATGCTTCTGATAAATATAGGGAAAGCCCTAAAAAGCATCCTTAGGGAGCAACTTAATGATCCCATGATTCAGACTGCCAGCCTGGATTATGAAGCCTGATCATCTCTACATTTCACTGGTTTAAAAGATAAAAAATGCCACTTGTGTTTGCTTCTGGGGCAGCATGACTTCCACAGGTTTATGTAATAAAGGAATACCACATAATTTTAAGGAATATTAAAATTAAGGGAATATTACATACATTTAAAAATATCAGTATATCTTCTGGAAGCTAAGGAACTTGAATACCCATCCTTTGCTCTTTCTCCTTCTAGCCCAGTTTCAATCATTTTGGTGAAGCTTTTCTGGTCTCCCCTCTGGGGTCCATAGGCCCTACATTATGTGCTCCTAAGGCCCCATACACTTGCATGTAGCTACCAAAACATACCGTGTGCATGTGTTTGCTTGTACATCCCCATTTCCCCATGTCAGCTCCTAGAAGGTTAATCCATCTTTATGCATCTCTATAATTTGTACATACAGGACAATGTCTAACGTTTAATGCTTTATCAGTGTATTTTAGTTTCTTCAGTGAAACCACCTCAGTAGGGACCTAAAGTGATGGTGAGTTTTCAGCATTAAAATACATCTTATAACAACCTAACTTTTTATCAGGTTATGATAAACAATCAGAACGAACTGAAACAGACTGAATACAAGCAGAGATGAGCTGAGCAGTGATGTAAAGGCAGATTGAAAGACAACTTCAAATGATGCTAGATAGGTGATATGGGTTGAATTGTGCCCCCTCAAAGAAGATCTGTCTAGCTCCTAACCCCCACTACCTCAGAATGTAATCCTATTTAGAAATAGGGTTAATACAGATTATAATTAGTTAAAATGAGGCCATAATGGAGAAGGGTGGGAGACAGAGACACACTTGGAGAATGCCATGTGATGATGGCAAAGATGGGAGTTACATAGCTGACAGCAAGGAAATGCCAAAAATTGCCGGCAAAACCACCAAAACTGTGGAAGAGGTAAGTTTCCCCTACAAGCTTCAGAAGGAGCCTGCTGACACTGCCTACACCTTGACTTCCAACTTCTAGCTTCCATAACTATGAAACAATAAATTTATGTCATTTTTAAACCCCCAGTTTGTGATACTTTGTTTTGGTAGCCTTGGGAAACTAATGCAGGGAGAATGAGTAACCAGGAAAACAAAAATCTAGGAAAACAAAAGTCAATAATGTAGCTAATGTTGAATAGTAATGTTAATACTAATAAAATGACTCACTGTTGGAGATCTGCCTGTGCTTAGACACTGCTTTAGATACATTATCTTATTCAATTCTCACAGCAGTCCCACAGGATTGATATTACCAGTGGTCTACAGGTAAACTTTAACAACTCACACTATTAGAGGAAGGAGGGAAGCCCTGAACTGAGCATCACCAATTTCTATGATGTAACTCTTCCCATCATGGCCCATTGAGAGCTGCCAGAGTGACATCAAACAGCTCACAAAATTCCTGAAAATTTTACACTCACTTTCAAGAGTGAGGATGAATTGGCTCCATCCATCAGGATATTGTTAATTCTGTTTAATCTGATGAGTAAACTACGTTTGGCATGATCAAATAACTTGCCTAAGAGCATCAGAATGTTCAAGGAAGGTGATAGCCGATGTCAAACTAGACATAACTGACTGTAGAGGTAGGTTCTGCTAAATCACAGATTTAGCCATGGACTGCGACAGTCGTAACATTTTATGCTAGGGAATTGCAGGTGTTATTCTCAACAGCATCATTTTCATCACAAACACAGTTGTATGCTCATGATATACTTGGTAAAGTACATCTGCTTTACTAAATACAGGAAACTCAGAATTACTCATCTAGAAAAGAAAATAAAGATCTGTTGCTGAACAATAGCAATACAGTCAGGGTCTGGCAAAGTCAAGGAAAATCAGCTTCAGTGATTCTGGCAAGACTTCAGCTCTGTTCCAGTCTCCTTACTTTGTAGCTTCACAAGCATCCTTGAGTTGGCAGCATTTTTTTCACATAACCCTGATGCTACTAAAGCAGATGTCACCCCAGACTATTAGCATCAGAGAGAGGGATGTAACTACATCCTTTGCAACCTCTCATCTATGGTTTCTCCGACACATTGGACCTTTGAGATTTTATAGAATCAGAAACTGATTTGGGCTGGACAGTGATTTCAGTCATCATAATCTCCATTATCCCATCTACCCTGACAAACATTTATTTAAAACTGGTGTGATTATTAACACAGCTTCAAGGAAAGTCCCAAGATCCCCTGCCATCCAATCGCAGGCCCTAAGCAACCCCTTTCAACAGTTACAGAACTTCTGGAACAACCATTGATCATTGGTATGGCTTTGAGCCTGTATCTTAGGGAGTATAACATTCTGGTACATAATAAAATTGGGTCTTCTACTGGATACTGATAATCCAAAATTTATTACTACAGCATCAGATCAACTTGTTCCAACTCAATGAGGGGTATTTGGAAATAAAATAAAACAAAGTTACAAACAACTAACTGCAGTAATTTTTCAGAAGTCACTATTTTTCTTTCAGTAGTAAGTCTGGTGCAGGAAGTTGACATGTTACTTGTTACATTTATTAGAACCTGTGAACCATCTATTACTACATTTCATTTCTAAGTTAAATGAGAAACATAATATAAGTGCCTATAAGATCAGTGTATGTGTTCATAGTTGTGGTTAATATTTCAGTCCAGGCAAGATTCATCAGAAGACCTAAAAGAAACCCTCCACAAATCATCAGGAGAATAAATGGATTCAAAACTTCTAAATTTTAATGGAAAACCAAATAAGCCTTTGTCTTCAAAATGCAAATTTCCAACTTCCGTTAGAGAGGAAGGTCTTTGAGCTGTCAGTGACAGTTGGGGAGGGCATGGGAGGGAGGAAGAACCTAAACTGTATGAATGTCAGAAGAATGTTAAGCAGGATTCACAGGTTTATTCAAGTTTGTACAGAAGGATCAAATGACAAGGTCCCTAACCACATTAAGTCACATGGAAAATATAATAACACTCTGTCCTTTGTTGTAATCACTCTTTCATGCAGTGTGCACATGCAGGGAGCCCCATGAATATAACGGGAGCTGTACAGGGTGTCTCATGCTCCAAGGAAGAGGGCACTGCATCTCTCCCAGGAGCACTGGAAGGCTGACCTCAGCCAATTCTTGTCTTCCCTAGCAATTTGTAATTTGTGATTAAATACACACTTTTATTTCTTCTCCTTTCTCTGTCCTCCTCCTTAAAGTATGTCTATTCCATTCATCTGTGCACAGCTAATACTCTCTATGCAGCCATGCATCTTTGAATAAGTGAAGAATCAAAGCTTTCCAATAACTATAATCTAGGCGAGAATGTCACTCTTACTCTTTGTGAGGAATTGCTTATTTCTTCTAAAATGCTGATAGCTACTCTTTACTAAGCCAGGAACAGTGCTTTATCTTATTTTATTCTCACAACGAACCTATGTGTCAGATATACTTTTCTCTCCAATTTTAAGAATAAGCTAAAGCTTGTACTAATAGAACTCCCTAAATGAGTTGCTTTATCACAACCAGATTGGGCATGATTTTTAAGAACTTTGATTCTATAATCAAGTCATGGCTCTGTATCTCCTTAACGTATCACATAGGGCAAGTTAACTCTCTTAGACCTCATGTTTTCACCCGTAAAATATGGCAAATAAGTATCTATCTCATTGATATTTTAGTCATTAAAGTAAATAAAACATATAAAACACTTAAGACAATGTGCCCACCACTGACACAAAGTATGTGCCAATATATGGAATTATTCTCTATTTTATATCTACATTTTCCCAACTGAAAACAATTTTCCATTTTTCTTTATAGTAGTTTTCCTCTGCTTATTTAGCAGGGAGGTGATTTCTGACTTATCAACACTTTGTATTGTTGGAAGAACTTAACACTGTATTTGTGAAAAGCCATGAAAAATTAGGCTCAACAACACAACAGTCTGAAAAGGAGAATCGGGAAGACATATTCACCTGGAGACCTTTACAGAGGACTTCACCCAATTCTTCCTCAGTCTTGGAGCTGGAGTGGGCATCTGAGACAATGCAACTCTCCTCATTTTTGGAAATAAGCTTTTCCAGGGTATAGAGAAAGAAAATAGATAGCTGTCAAATAATATCACCAGAGCAAATAGCAAGATAAACAATGATCCCAAAGGAAGAAAAATTAGCCTTTCTGAGAGGTACTGGCTCCAGCTGTTCATGGTTTCAGAAGGATTAGTTCATTGTTTAGGTCCTTGTTGCTGTAAAAGCACCTGGTAATGTATGCCTTTTCCTTTAAATGTTATGAAATACTTGAGGGTTGGCTTCTTTGTATATTAGGGAGTAGTCTGGCCTGTCCAGGAAAAGCGTCTTTTCAAGCTGAGTAAGTGCACCATGGATCAGGTTTGGCGTGACTTTCCGCTTAAATTCAACCACCTCTGAAAAAAAAACCCAAGTTTTATTCTTGCACAAAAGCAGATGTCTGTGGCTAAGAAAAGGTTGTCATGAGAAGACAGAAAAGGAAGGAATGTTTGGGAAAGAGATGGCTATCAGTACCACATATGGCCAGGGTGCCATAGCCTGCTTTCTTTTGACATCTCCTGGCCAGACATCCCATGACCTATGTTCATTCTTTTTATGTTGATGTCATCATAACCAAAAGTCAGATCTTGATTTGCTCTATAAAATGTATCCACCTGAGTCATCCCTGCCAGGAACCACAGTTTCCATTTTGTTTTTGAACTCCGTGGATTTCTTACTGTATTTTCTTTTCCAGAATTATCCTAATTTGACAAATCGTGAATTCTCATTTGAAGTTTTGACCAAAGAGAGAGCGTTTGAACAGCTCAGTTCAGCTGTCTACACAGTTATCATCAATCCACTTTAAAGCCTGCCAGCAATTTATATGCTTTTAAAAATCATGTATAGCCTAGAACCATATGGAAATAGCAATGTGTGTATATGGGAATATTTTATCTTTTGCCTTTGTTTAAGGTACTTTAAATGCTCACTTCAAACTCGCATTAGGGAAAATAAACAGTATTGATGCCGTCTTTGACATAGCATTCTCACACTAAAAATATAGTTTAAAGGACACTCTATTAAATGAAACAAGGTTTATGTTCATTTGGCATTTCCAGAAAGGTGATCATAGATTGTGAGATTCTCTTGGCATTCCGAGTCAATTAATCTTAATTACCTTTGCCATTTAAGGAGGTCATCCATAAGAATATCTGGTTTAAATGAGTCATGGTTCATCCAATGTTCCTTTTTTATTAAGCAAAAGATGTAGATATTGCTTCTTGATCAAACACATTGTTTCTGTGACTTACAATTAAGCTGATAGTTTCTCTTTTGCTTCCTTGCTTAGCAGAAAGCAAAATGGATGCCGTTTCATCACTCCGTAACTGAAAGAAGAGCAAAAGTAGTTCTTTAGCACCCAGTCATAAGCTGTCTAGTTTGGAGTGCCCTCGGGGCTCAGAATTTTTTAAAACTTTATCAACAGTGGTTGGAACATTGACAGTTGGAAGAGAGGCTAAATGTTGCAAGCAATTTGCTCTCTCTAAAAGTGACTATTTGTTTTAAGGAAGTTACCCAAAACAGCATATTAAATATTAAAAAGAAAACTTCTTTAAGATCATCTTGATAAAGGAGGGGAAGGAGCACTGTCACTAACCTGAGTGTAGAGGTTTTAGAAGGAGTTCAGTGTTCTATTTGGTAATGAAAATGATTGTATGTAGTTGAGAGGGAACCATTACATAGAGGTGAGATTTTCCTTTCTGGGTGCAGGGGTACAGTATTGAGGGTGGAGATAAGCAAGTGTGACTACAGATTAGAATCTCCTGGGAGCTTATAAAACCCCTCAAAGCCCAGGCCCCATCCCTGGAGGCTGTGAGCCCTTGGATCTAAGTGAGTAAGAACATCCAGAAGTCTAGATGCCAAAGGACTGGAGAAATGGCCAGCCTGAGAGGCAGTGCTGGGACAAGGGAACTGTAGTTCGAGTTTGCCACATGAATTGCAGTGCACCCATGAGAATGGGAGAACGGCCATGAAGTAAGAGCCAGCACCCTTCCCTTCAGCTAAGCTCTCACGCACACACCCAACTCCAAACCATTACAGCTGCTGGCAGCAGAGGGCAAGGCCAGGAGGACAGTGAATGCCAGCGGCTGATCACCTCCTAAGGGGTGGGGTGCTGTCATCCCTCACTCACCTCAGGCTTTCACCTCAAGCTGGGACGCGACAAGCTTTCCATTAGCTCAAAACTGAACTGCTAATATCACGATGAGACTTGATCACTGAAATGAGACTGTTCTTTGTGGTAAAGAACCTGAAAATCCCAGGACCTATCTGAAATTTTATCTATGGAAAAGTCTGATCACTAGGATAGTAGTGACATTAAACCAGAGTTATTTATTCACTTCTTTTCCATTAAACACAGAGAAAAAAGTGTCTGTCCTCATTTCAGGATTCAACAGGACTTCTTTAAGAACCAACTAGACATCTGCCGAATCTGTGAAATGGTGCTATTGTCTCTTCAAAGCAAGCAAAACCTGACAGTATTATCACCTGATGTCTGGCTGCTTCAAAATAAGCAGATTATAAGAAACAGTTACCAAGGGTCAAAAAAATGAAGAAACAAATAACCAACTAACTAAATAAATGTGATGGCTGGTCAAAGAAAACGCCTAGGTTCTGCTTCTCCTTTTCTTGTCAGGGGATCCTGACTTGGGGTTGAGGTGGAGGTAGAAGGGGAGTGGGGTCAGGGTTATTTCCCCACAGATACATATGTTTACTTCAATGGAATTATCATTTTGTTTTAAAATTATTCAACTATTACATTCTACAATTTTGAATTAACAGAAGTTCACTTCCACTTTTTCTTTTTAAGAAAAACAGTTTGCATTTGATTTGAAACATTAGAAACATTTGAACTTAGGGTAGTTTATTTTGATTTTCATTTCAGCCCTTGTGTGGCTTCTTAGAAGGTCTTTGAAATGTCTAGAATGGGAAAAAAGTAACTTCTGCAAAATGGGATCAAATCAATAGTAATGTTATAGACAATTTCAAATGCTGGGTTAATTTTTTTAAGGTTGATTTATAATCAAAGGCTGAAATCTGGAGAAGCCCAGGAGAGAGGGTCATCACATCACTCAAAAATTTTCCATTTCCTTGAGGGTAGAGGAAGGTGACACAGGTCCATAAATGACAGATATGAGTTCCAGAAAAAAGATGAGTGTTTTTCCTGTGCCACACTGCAAGCCTCTCCCAGTTCTTTGTAATGACACAGTGAATTATAATTTCAGGGGAGCAGTAAGTGGTAGTAAGTAAAATACTGGAAGGATGTAGTGATAGCTTTAGAACAAGAAAATTGAACTGCCGAGGACAGTTTGGTTAAATAACACCCCCTCCATGCCCCTCACTCTAGAGAGAAATGTATGTTTCGAAACCTTTTTTGTTTTGTGGAATTTCAAATATTTCCTCCTAATCTCCAGGGCATCAACATTATTATTACAGTATTAACATTATTTACATTTAGGGTTACATTTACGTTTCTTGGGAGTTTTTTTTTTTTGTCCTCCTTGAAGCTCAAGGTGATTTAGTAACTTTAAATGAGCCAAAGTGAATAATCCAAAATGCCAACATGAAGACACGGTAACTCTGCTGTTCCTAGTTCCTGAGGGAATATGTATGCACAGGTCATTTAAATTTTCTTTACTCTTGAAGTCTGAAGGCGCTACGGAAAATTGCAAGAATCTTTCAGTCCTTTGTGGCTCTGGTTCTAGCAATATCTGTAAGACCCCATCCTGCAGTTCTTATCAGCATTGAGACTTTGTATAGAAACCTACCTTCACTTGCAGAGTCTAGGTGAATTGTCAAAGTAGTGCAGCCAATAATTATCTGCTTTCTGGTGAAACAGGGTAGTGTCCTTACTTCTTCCAGCCAGATAGCTGGTAGGGAAGGTTGAGGTGGCAGCAAGGGTGGCATCTGGGTGTGAGTCCCTAAGTGGGGACAGTCACACTGTAGGTATACAGCTCCAATTTTATCATTGTTATTTTTATGATGGGTGAAAGTGACCAAATTGGGTAAATATATATTCAATTTTCCAGTGATTCTGATCATTGCTCTAAACAACTGAAATATTCCTAGGATGTGCTATCTCTCCTTGTCCTCACCCCAGCCTCATGCTTAGCCTTGTCTCATAAAATTTTTCCAGTTAGAAAATTCTTATTGTATCGGGTATGCCTACTCAGGGCTATAAAGTATAAAATCCTACCAACATTTTAATCTACTCAGGGAAGTGCTAGGGAAAAGTCTTTTGTCAAGGAAAGTAGTAGCAAGCTTGATTCAGTCTTGGGAATAAACCATGCTCTCCAATTCCAAACTATTCAGAGCTGGTAGGGAATAAGCACTCCCCAAAACCAAAAATGATAAGAGTTTATACTGGCCTCTTTCCTTTAGGTCTGCTCCACTCCCTTGTCAAGGATGGGACCCAAATCCCTGAATAGTCGTTTTACAAATATATAACATGAATCCAAAAGGGACCTAGATTGAATTGTCATTGACTCAATAGAGCAAATTTACTCTCTTTCTAGAACAGCATCAAAAGATGTGTATCTCCTCACTGGTGATTCAGCACTACTGTCTCCATATATAAAGGAAAAGCTTACTATACATTCATAGAAGTCTAAGGAATGTTCAGAGAATTAGAGACTCTATTGGGTTCTGATATTATCTAATAAGATCTCCAATCTTGATTTTTTAAAATTAAATGAAGAAATTCACTTGACTAATACACAAGGTTAATGTAATATATGTTACTTGCATGCCCTAAAATTTCTCTGGAACACAGAGCCAAAAATAATTTTGAAAATCTAATTTGCATTACTAATTGGTAGTTCATATATATGTGTGTGTGTGTGTGTGTGTGTGTATATATATATACACACACACACACATATATACATTTTTCCTTATGTATGCTTTTTGCAAACACTACCAGCAATGAGAATGTTTCACAAATTATCTAAAAGAGCATTCAAGAAAAGTTCAAACTCCTCTAAAGAAATGGGATCAAATGTATGCATAAGATCTTTTTGTAAAGGCATTTATTAGTTTTTTAAAATGTTAACAGTACATATTATTCCCAGACACCTTTCATGATTTTCAACTAATGGCTACATCTTCGTTTCTTCTGTTTCCTATCTGTAAAAAATGTGGAAAGAACAGATAAAACCAAGAGGAAGAAATGTCAAATGCAACAGAGAAACGGTATAGGAGATCTTTTGGGTATAATTTCTTTTTAAACTGTTAATAAGTACCGTGCCACCCAGATCAAACAACGTTTCACAGTAACGACATCTGTTACTTGGAAATTTTTGTGCTTGGAAACTTCAAGGAAAAAAAAGCTTTTTATTCTTGGAGTTGAGCATTTCAACAGGAAATGGGAGTTCAGCCACTAGAAAAGCACTTTTTTGGGAACACAAATTTTGCCATTGTGCTTTGATTGACAACCATCCCACCGTCTATAAACAATCTACCCATTGCCCCAAATCACCATTCGGTTTTCCTAAGCAACATTTAAACACTGAGTGGTTTTTTGCTCAATAAAATTCCTTTTCATTTCACCCTAGGTTGCCATGTCTCTTCAAACAGAGACAGAAAAGCCATGGTCTGTGTCAGACAGATTTTAATTTTCAGTCTTCATCCATTCGGGGGAACTAGACACAGCAAACAGGCTCTACTCCAAAACCTAGCAACCTGGAGTTTAAATAGCCAATGCATCTGAATCTCCGGATGGGGGCCTGGACCTGTTCACACATGAATAAAGAAGATTAAGATTTCCTTTCAAAGACGTGAGGTCTTTTTGACAGCCAGTGTCAACAGCGCTGTCTGCCTTCAGTGTGAACCAGTCTCCTAGCACAGATTCCCACAGGGAGGTCCTGCTATTAGCATGCTCCACACTGCCGCTCCATGTCAGTATTTAATTGAAGAATAAGGGTGTAAAGTTTTGCAAACTCTTACTTATTCACAAAGAAAGGATAACTTACAGGAATTGTTGAAAGCAAATACCAGTGAACATGAACACCCACAGGGAGCATTTAAATAGTGAAGAACAGAGCGAGGAAATGAGGAACTGCAGTGATTTCTATCATTTATCTAATTGCAGAGACCCTAACAAAAACTGTCATCAAAATAAACGGGTTGAAGTCAGAAAAATCAGCTCTATTCTTTTTGGGGGAAAAGGGCATAAGTTTTCTTTCCAAATAGGGTTATAAAATTGTATTAGACAATAAAGATTCATTCAGAAGACATTTGACAAATTCTGTTGGCTTTAATAAATAGTTCAGGGAAAAAGTCCTACAACTGATATTACTGAAATTCTAAATATGACTTCTTTGCACATAGCACTTGGTAATGTTAAATGAAGTAAGTTAAGGCTTTATTAAATAGTGGGTTTCATATCACATTACATATTCTTAATAAGAGCTAAAAAGGAAAAAAAATAGGTAATGTCTATAAATGCCAGTTTCACCAATTTAATTATCCCTTTTCAAGGATAAGTTCAAACACTTTAAACATGTTAAAATATAGACAATCCTGCTTTGAATTTATATACTCCTATTAATTTACATGTACTAAATTATTCTGAGATAAGTTAGAAGAGCTCAGTTATACCTACTTACAAGAACATAGCTGTTTTTGCTTATGGGACTAAGGTTTATGCAATTTGCTGCCAACTGTTTATACCTTAAGGCTGCATAAGAATGTTGAACCAGAGATGTGCTACCCACATATGTAGATGCCGTGTTTCCTCATCAACAGCACATGCATACCACTGACTTTTCCAGTGGTGGTGAAAGGGTCACACTGATCTGTCCATTTTCATTTGCTTATTAAATATTTATTTATTGAGCATCTACTGTTAACTGGGGATCCTGGTAGGAACAGAGAATAGAGGCTGTGGTGTCCTGGAGTCAGCTCCTACAGACGTGTGAGATCCAGCTGTGCTCATCTTTTCCTAGCTCTATGTTTAGTAAGTCAAAATTGGCTATGGTGGGATATTTATACCACAGTAGTCAGCAGCACTACAATCAGGGTTTGTCTTTTTCAGAGTCAGCTATTATAAAGATTTACTAGCAAAGCACTGGATAGAGAGGTGAACATAACTGATAAGCTTCCTGCCTTCCTAGATTCCCCCAGCCAGATGTGGCTTAATTACCCTTACAAGCCGTGTGTCCCAAGATAATGGTACTTTTGCAGTGACAGACCAGGGAGAAACTGCAAAGAAATGGAATCTAAAGTTTTGCTTACTGGATTTCAGCAGAGCTGGTACAAGGCAAGACTCTTTAAGCCAGGATCAGTGATAGACAAAATGGCAGGAACTGGGGGCTAAATCAAGGCTTGGATTTTCAAGGCAAAGATGATGCTTAAGCTACAGTAAATTCTCAACCCACCAAGCAACCATGAAGAGAATGAATGAAAAGAAGGTCTGAGCCATAAGAGGTGAGTTGGGTTTCAAGCTGAAGTCTAAACCTGCATTAGGTCAATGCTGTCCAATCACCTCCACACCTAACACATACTTTGGCTGCCAATTAACTGCCTCATACTCTTTTCCTGATGGAAAGGGGAGCTCTAGGGCAGTAGCTTTCAAACTTTGACACATACTAGCATCATCAGGAAGCCTTGTCAGGACCCAGGTGGCAGGGTCTCAGCCCCAGAGATTTGATTTAGTAGGTCTGGGGTGGGGCCTAGGGAATTTCTAACAAGATGCTCCATCATGATAGTACCACTGGTTTGGAGAATGACACTTTGAGAACCACTGCCCCACTGCACTGCTCTAAAACTGAATCCGACATCACCTGCCTCAGAAGAGCGACTATCTATGTACCACATGGGGGGCATGAGCAGCTTCTCATTCATGCAGGGGACTCATTAATGGCTGAAAAGTTGTCCCAGCTACTTGAGAATATAAGAAATAGATAATTGTTCTTTATTTGGCACTGCTTGTTGTTCACGGGGAGATATTCTTTCGGGGATATCTGCAGAACCTCTAAGACTTGACATCTCATGATTATCTAGAACAAATAAATACATACTGTATAAAATATAGCAATTCACACAAAAACACTTCATGGCAAGAGGAGGGACCACACATATATTCTTGTGCACATGCATCCTGATCACTGTCTGGAGGAAGGGACCACATATGAATTCAACCAACCATATCTCAGCACTGCTCTTTCTCCTGTCAGCCTCCCAGAGCTGTACTTTAATACCAGCCATCAGAACGAAACAACTCTGATCTTAGTCATTGCAACAAAAATCATTTTAAACATGTGCTGATGACCAATAAAAAAATAATTTGGAAAGACTCATTTCATGACCAGAAAAGAGCCATTTCCCAAGATTCTACAAAAGGGCAAAGAGTCCAACCTCTCTTAATATGCTCTTGCGTCTTTCCCCTACATCACCCCTCACTGTGTTCTAGCCAGTTCAGTTCAGTGGTTACAGAATTGGGTTCAGGCAAGGGTGATATTATTTGTGGGAGTAGGTGACTATCAATGCTATTTTGCTTGAGCGATTATCACCAAGGCCCAGCTACTAAAATAGAAGCCTCACTGCCTATCACTCTACCATTATAGCTGGCTCTTTTGGACTTTCAAGACCCATTCACCTTTAGAAGTAGCACCCACTTTCAGATGGGAATGCCCATAGCTTTAAATGGGATACTAGCTCAGATGCGAATATAAGCTGCCTCACTATGTTAGCACTTTCTGCACAGTAACAGTCTTTGTATGCTTTTTGATTTGTGTCAATGAATCACTTGTTATTAACCAAATTTTTTTCAAAAGTAAACATACTTTTGCTGAAATTAATTGCAAAAAATATCGCAAATGATATCTGAAAAACTGACTTTTATTTGGTGATATTAAAACAAATCTCTGAATATATCTTGGATGGAAAAGTCAGCAGGTAAACTGAAGGAAAAAGAGGAGAGAGAAGAACCCAACTCTGCTAACTAGAAATAAACAAAAACAGAAAGGTGTAACTGGGATTACAAGAATCAACAATAAGAGCATCAAAGAACTTCCTCTTCAGTTATACTGTACACAGTATTGATGCAGAACTTCTATAAATATCTGTGCAACAGATGCTGTCTGAGAAATATTTAGACTCAAAATTCTACTTATAGTTGAGGGCATCCACTACTAACATAAAATATAGGACAAAATATTTTACAAACTTCAGTTTTACTGGGATTCATTTGAATTCAGGTAAACTTGAACAAATCAAAACAAGCAGTTATTTATGTCATGAACATGTATAGAATTTCATGAATGAAATTTTAATGGATAACACATTTTTTTTCCAGTTCACATCATTTCATTATGTTTTACCAATAGAAGTCAACTTATATTTTAATTTACTGAAATAAATATGTCTAGACACTGAAAGATTATAGGGAAATGCACCAAGTTAAGTAGAGCAGATACACAAACACTCTGAAATTGATTTTATTCTCTCATATTTCAGCTATTTATAGGAGTTCATTTTCAGACTGAAGAGCAAGATCTGGTAGCTGTCAGGGAGTTGTCATTTTAAAACATAATTTCTACCACACACACAAAAATGCTTTTTATTCGTTTTGATAATTTGTTCAACTGAACTGAAACCAATTTGGAGAACCATATGTATTGTTCCCACAATTCACAGAACTCTGTAAAACATTACTTCTTCAGTGGGGTTCATATGAATGGCCTCTTGCTTATGGTTCTAGAAGTCCTAACATCAGAAACAAATGAAGGTAAGGTTGGTTCCCCCTCAAAACTGAGACTCACAAGGCTGAACATCCCAGTTCCCACTTTGGCAGTTTTCTTTTCCTCCAGACAGGCACTAGGTTCTTTCCACACCTTCGCAGAGCTTGACCTGTCAGACTCCACTGCCTCAGCTCCATTGTACTGGCGCTGGTGCTGAGTGGCATCCCGGTGCTGCTGGCTCAACCTTCAGGAATTTTGCAAGCTGATTCTTCAACACAGCCATTGTAAAAATAAAACTATAAAAAGAATTAAAATTTTTTAAAAGGGTAGCTCTTATGTTAGGTGTTCTTACCACAGAATAATAATAATAATAATAATAATAATAACTATTATTATTATTATTATTATTATTATTATTATTATTATTATTATAAAATAAGGAGGGAGGACAATTTGAAGGTGATGGATAAGTTTATGGCATAAATTGTGGGGATGGTTTCATGGACATACACTTATCTCCAAATGCATCAAATTTTTTGTTGTATATTATGTGCAGCTCTTTTGCATATCAAAGAAAACTAATGAGTAAATAAATTATACACCAAAAACAAAAGTAATAAACACAAAATTCATCACTTTCTGCATTTGACTATTGCCTGTTCATTAGGCTTTAGGGCACCATTCCAGCTTCTTTAGAATGAGACTATTTTCCCTAAGTTCAGTGATCATCAGTGATTTCTATGCAGCATTTATTCTTTTTCCATCTGATTTTTAAGGGTACCCCATCCTTTATTCTCCATCACATAATACGTATTTAATAAAATTTTTCTTAACTTTAAATGAGTTGGCTAGAGGAACTGCAAAAAAGCCAAGGATTTCATTTTCAGGAATAAAAATGGTTCTTTTCCTTCTGTTCTAAGTCCCAGCAATAGAGTCTGCATTTGAGTTCTTCAGAAGATATGAAATGGGTCAAGTGTGGGCAGTCAGGACACTCAGCCCACCTCGTCTCACGCTCCTTAAGTGTTAATCTCATTGTGATAGGGAGGTGAAAAACTCAAGAGCTGAAGTCTCCAGGAATTCTCGAGACTTAAATGTACTTTTGTTTGACATCCATCTGTTAAAGTATATAGCTTCATCTCCATCAGTACACACATATACAAGCCTGCAGGTTGTGTTTATCTTCATATGCAATTAGATTCATGCATTTTGCACTCTAAATTCATACAAAATAATGGTATTAATATCTCTCAAAACAAATTCATTGCAAACATTTAATTCATTCTATAAAAATTGATAATTCTTCAAACACCTTTAGATGTGATTCTACAATCATATCCAATAGGAAAAAGTTTAGATTTCAACTTCAGATTGCAGTTCTTCCTAACCAATGGTATCAACCTTGAAAACTTAAGTAAATTCCTTATACATTTGTATATTTGTTATCATCACCATGTCAACCTTCACTTATACTTCCTGAGCCCCAACAAGACCCCTCAGAGAGGCACTGTATATTTGTCAATATCCTAGAGTTTTGAAACTCCCAAGTGCTTCTACCATTTGACCTGATACTTCCTCTCTTCTCAGATTCCTTTCTCTAAACACATACAAAAAAAAAAAAGCAACCTTTGATTAAATCAGTCCATGTGTGAATTTTTAGGGTCATTTGTTCAGATCCACGAAGATCTCAAGTCTCTGTTAAAGTCTGATCTGTCTTTATCCAAATGCCAGTAGCCTGAACTCCTAACTTCAGCAGTCCCTGGGCTCAGTATCAAATGTCCCATAGGTTCTGTATTTGGACATTTGTATTCCATTCATTTCTCCTTTCAGAACATAGCAGAAATACAGAAATACAACTTTAGTTAGTATAGCCTCCAAAACAGATGTTAATTTATGGCACTTATAAGAATCTGAAGCTATACATCATTCAAACAACATTTTTGGAGTTGATTGTACTATTCACATTTGTCTGATATTGCTCCTTGGTGTTCAGATTTCTTTTTGGTGGATAAACTTTGGTATCATTATTAAATAATAAACAGTAAAAAATAATTAAAATTATTCTTATTGGGCATGTTGAATTGAAAAAAGACAGTATGGTATATTAGATGTGGTAGTTCCTCAGTATCTCTGTATTGCCTTTGGAGAAAAGCAACACTTAGATAATAGAATATTATAAAATTTCTCTCATTTTCTTTAGTGTTGAGGCAGTCATTGTCATTCTCACAACTGTTTAATGACTTGTCAGAAACAATGAAGCCCAAAATATATTCCTTAAAACTCCAATCGAGTACATAGAGCATTAGATTAATCACACTTAAAAAATAAAGTTCTAATTTTTGCCTCCTATCACACTTAAATAACAATCATTTCATTATTCAAGTGAGTATCAACTTTTCATTCAATCAAGAAACATAACTAGAGCCAACATGTGACAGATACTGAGAAATACACCAAGTAAGTTCTGAACCTATACAAGGAATTTATGTTCATTGTCACCTACTTAAATATTTCAAATAGATCTCTCTCATCTAATATGATGTCATTAGAAAGCTATGTGAATGAAATTCTGAAACTTTGGTGAACTTGAAGTTTAAATTACTAAGATCTTCATAATGTTGATAACTATTTTTCTTAGAAAAATGACAAGTGAAACAAATTAAAGAATGGTTAAAAGTAGAAATCTGGTGGAGAAAGGGAGGGAGTTGAGAGATTCAAAATAAGAGGAACCATAGTTCAGTTGGGAGTCTAGAGCCAACTTCTGAGTTTGAGTGTTTTACTATCCATCAGTCAATACAGCCTCAGAGCACTTTTAGAGGGGCCTGAAATGCTCCAGCCTGCTGGCTTGGTTATAGGAGACTCCACAAGAATTCAGAAAATCATATTGGCTGCTTAGAAACTATAAGCTTCATAGTGAAGATGCTGTTAAAAAAACTTCAATAGCCAGAGTAATTCATTTCCAGAGCTAGCCCAGTCTCTAGGAATTTTCCAAGAATCCTCATGCTCAGTTCTTTCCTAAACTAACACAAGAGAAAAGTCCAGGGCATCCAGAGTGGACTTTCCAGAGTATAATTGAAAATTAGTGTCATCAGGAGGTAAAACTTGGCAATTTTAAGAGTATATATCAAACCCATATTTTATAAAGGCCAGATGTAAATATAGTAATTACAAATGAATGATATTTATGGTACAGGGCCAGGATAAACTAAGAATCTCCAATCTAAAAAATACAAATATTTAAACACAGATACCCATTAATAATAATAATAATAATAAATAATCCTTTATAGATAAGTGCACAAACATCAAGGAGAGAAAATGAGGGTACTATAGCAATCTTTTAAAAATTAATGGCATTCTTCTGACGTTACTCAATATTTTCCAGTTCAAAATAGCCTATTTTTAAAAAGCTAATGTATGGAAACAATCTAAGTGTCCACTGACAGACAAATGGGTAATGAAGATACATATCTATCTATATCATTTATCATCTCTATCCATTTATCATCCATCTTTTATCTATCTAACTTGGAATATTATTCAGCCATGAGAAAGAAGGAAATCCTGCCATTCGTTACAACATTCGTGAAACTGAAGAGCATTTTGCTAAGCAAAATAAGCCAGACAGAAAAATACAAATACTGTATGATCTCACTTATAGGTGGAATCTAACAATAACAAAAGAATTTTGAAGTCTGACTCATAGAAACAGAGGAGAGTGGTGGTTACTAGGGGTTGCAGGAGTTGAGGAAATGGGGAGATGCTGGTCAAAAGGTACTGCCTTCAGTTATAAGATGAAGTAAGTTCTGAGAATCTGATGTACAGCATGGTGACTATAGTTAATAATATGTATTTTATAATTGAAATTTGCTAAACGAGTAAGTAGCATTCTCACCAAAAAAAAAAAAAGAACTATATGAGGCAATAGATGTTGTGTTGGTTAACTTGATTGTGTTAATCATTTCACAATGTACACATATATCAAATCATCATGTATACTTTAAACATACATATTTTATTTGTCAATTATACTTCAATAAGTCTGGCAGGGAAAAAATTGTTGCCTTGTGTAGTTTTCACAAAAGATGATTTAGAATGTATATTCAAAAATAGTCTGTTCTGCTTGAATAAGACAATTGGGATGATTTTCAATTCCTATCTTCTAAAACACTAAAATTACAAGCATTACATTTCAGTTATAAAAAGTTACTGTGTTATTATTACTTTATTAGTAACACAGATCCACTATTAAACTTGAAACTTCTACTGCAATTGGCAAAGACATCATTAATACATAGACTGAACATTCAGTGTTTCACGATTTAAACCATAGCATTCTTATGTTTTTGGTAAAATAAAATACCTAAAGTCACTCTCTGTTAGTTGATGTATATCTGTGACTGCTTCACACCTCATTTGACAGAAATATTATGAGGTCTGAGTTGGTATTTGTGGACAACTCTGTATATTTTTCTCATGGCAAAGAGCCAACAATAATTTTGCTTGTCTACCACTTTTTATATAGAGCTGTCTTTGAAAAACACTTGCCCAAATTACCTCAATGGAGGTCTAATCTTAGATGATGGCCAGTAAACAGATATTATAGATAAATGTGAGGGAGCTGGAGAGATTGAAAAAACCAGGAGAAAAAAAGTAATTGAATTTTACCAAATTCAGGACCAAAATCAGTAAATGGTATATTAATAAAATATGAAAGTACAAGGCGAAGCCAGCAGGAAAATAGATGGGGAAACTTTGATAAGAAAGGATTTTATAAGTGAGACATTTCATGTGTTCACTGGGGAACTTTCATGGTATTCCTAAAAGACAGAATCCAAATATCAATCTCAATAGGAATAAATTCTTACTAGGTCCTCAAGAAGAGTCTTGCCTTCAGTTCCCTATATAGGCAGACCTTAATAAGGCATTTTTCTGAAACACCTTAGATCCTTTGATCTAGTCTCTGAGCTTGACTAATTTACTGGACATATTTCTGCTACCTCTTCATTGTGTCCATTTTTACTTGCTTAAATCCTATCTGTAGTGAGCTGATCCTCTCAAAATCAACCTGTTCTGACTATCAAGCTAAGAAGTCCTGGTTTTTATGTTTTGCTATTTAAGAATCTCACAATAAATGCTAGGATAGAATTTCATAAACACATTGAAAGACAGTAACTCATTGAAGCAGGCACATGAAGTGATTCCTTCACTGTCAATTTGACTCAGGAGAATTCAAATTTTCTTAAGTGAGAATTCAGTCATGTGGATTCTGTTGTTTTATTAAATGGACTTCCTTTATAGTTAACTCAACATAACCAGATCATGTTCTCCCAAGATCTAAGACAAGTAAATTTTTCTCTTTCTCTTCCAAATCAAGCTAAAACAAGCCACAAAAATTTTTCCAGATTTCTCATTGGAATTAAAAGATTACTTATTTAGATTTACTCTGCTTTATATAAAGTCTACATTCTTGTAAAAGAATCAATTCCTCATCAGTCCTGGTTATTTTTTCTCCTAGTTCCATGCTTTTCCAGTTCCTTATTCTCAGGTTCTTTTTCTGCCTGTCTTTCGATGTTGTCATTTTAAAAGAATGCATTGTCTGCTGATGTTCTTCTCAGTTGACCTCTCTGTAGGCGAATATTAATCTTGGCCGTGGCTTTACTTAACACCTAATCACTTGTGACTCTAATGTTTACATTGAACCAAGATCTCTTGCCAGAGCCCCAGAACCATGTATGGTTCTTATCATCTGGTAAGAGATGTCTCTGTGTAGCTGTCTTACTGGTATCTCAAACTTGAAATGTACTAAAATAAATTCATTATCTCCTCCAAACCTGCTTCTATATTCCTTTGTCGAAGGATGTTTTTGTTTAGGCCATCATTATCTCACACAAATATCCTGTCTCTGAACTCAGGCTTCTTTGTCTGTGTAACTCTGGGGAGGAGAAATCCCAGGGCAAAGTACCTTTGAAACCAAAATCAGTCAAAGGGAGAAATAAAGTTTAAGACTGTTTATTGCTTACAAGCGGTCATCCCATGTCTCTCTCCCCTTCTGCAGCAGAAGTGAGCGAATACTACCCCCAACTTGTCTGGTCCAGATAAGCCCTTGCTTGCCCATGTAATTGCCCACTGATATAGAGATGAACTACTTCTCTCCACCTCCTGGAAACACCTGTTGATATGGAGATGCACTAGAGCCAGGCGAGAGATTCCACAGTGTATTTTCTTTCCCTTTTGTTAAAAAAAAAATACTTCCTAAAGTAATAGTGGTAAATTGGGGTGTTCTTCTATCCCAATGTTCTACAACTACTGTGAGGATATATGGATAATTGACTTCAGATTTCCTTCCAATACTGACCTATCAGCCAGAAAATGAGTTCTTTACATTTTTCTTCACTAGCAATGATAACAGATTGATGCTGCAATAGGTATTAGTCATGTGCTTTCTGAGATAATCATAAACTTTCAAGTACTGCATTGTCCCAGAAAAGAAAATATTTCAGAGAATCAGTATTACATCCATTTTCAGTCTATTGAAGACATAGTCTGTTCTTAGCATCCAAGTTTTATCTTGTAGACTACCTCTTATGCATATAGACATGACACAAAAATCATCCTTTATACCAAACACTCTAACAACTGGGGTGAAAAATATAGTAACTGTAGTTAGTATTAAAATAATCCATACTGTCAACACCTTAACCTGTTGTGACCATATTTTGGCACTCAGAGTAGGCATGTGGCTGTGGAGCAATAACTTCCTATTGGCAGTGTTCAATGGCCCATAACAGAAATATGATGTGATATTTAATAGACAGATACAGCCAAGATAGAATAATTATTTTGTTTGTTGTAATTTAGTTTGGTCTTAAGGATAAAAACCTGGCCACAAGTCACCATCTCTAACATAATTACAATAATTTATATTCCACAAGAGTTATCTGTGCAAAGCAAGATGTTCAAGAGCCTTCTCATGCCATCAGACCTATTTCTGAAAATTTAATGAAATTATTAAGGCAAACCAATCTCTTTGAGAATTGCTTTCTTCTCTTCAATTAGAAATCAAAATAACTCCCGATGACATGACCAACTGCAAATGGTACATACCACAGGGGACTTTTCAATTCATGACAATGTTTCTTTTTCCAATAAACAGAACTAGTTGATGAAATTGAAGATGGAGAAAGTAAAATTGATTGTCTCTAAGGTGTGATCGATTAGGTTTCCCACAAGTCATTCCTTGAATATCATTGATCATACTGTTCAAGTCCTTAGTGCTGTTCATCACATATTTCTGGCTCTCTTTTGGGGGACCAAAGGATAAAACTGTGCTTCACTATCTTCTTTGGAGTTAGATTTGGACAAGTAATCTGCCTTGTCCAGTGAATCCAAGCAGACATTTTAAGAACCAGGCTGAGGTTTGTCACATCCCTCTTCCCACTGTCGCAGTGGAGTTATGCCAGGTGAAGCTTTTGTCATTCTAGATACTTGAGTAATGGAGATGGTGGAACTTATTTCCTCCCTGTGGGCCAACATTAGATGGGAAATGCACATGAGAAGCAAATTTCTGTGTGCTAATTTATTTTTTTATTACTGAAGCATAATCTAGTCCAGCCTGACTGATACAACATCTAAATAAAACAAACACCCTCCTTTCATTTCTAACACTTACCTCTCCCATCCCTTCATTTTACATCAAATTCCTTTTTAATAACAACATCTGCCTATGTTACAACTGAGTAGACAGTTTCCTTCATGAATTTATGAGTTGAAAACATCACCTGGACATAGACAACTAATTTTATTTTCTAGGAGAATGACGATGATAGATTGCAAAAACATATTAACAATTGTTCACTAGATGAAGTATTGTACCCTGAAGAAAACACCCCTACATACTTTCTTTTTATCCTCTCCTAAAATACAAACACTGTTCTATCATCCCATCTCTTTCAATTTATGCTCACTAATACATTCCTGGAAAAATTACAACTCTCATAATTCTTAAAAAGTCTACTATGGGTAAAATACATAACCAGAAAGAATAAAACCTAGATTTTAAAGATGTCATCTCTAGCTTTAACATTTGCAAAGCAATTACCAACTTCCCTTAGACTTAAGGCCATTAGAGTTTAATGTTGTATAAACTGCCAAAATGTCTTTCTGTCGGCTTAAAGAAAGTAATAAACCATTGAAGAACATCCAGTGTGGACAGTTAGCTCTATATAGGTTAAAATTTTAGAGACCAAAGAGAAAGCTTAGATGGGGCCAGAAAACTGTGTGATATTCTATATTACCTTGTCATTTTCCTCTCACCAATTGACTTTCCAACTGCTGAGGAGTAAAATTCAGTTTTGAAATTTTCAGAGTTCTTTCTGTGTTTCAGGTGAGAAAATGCTTATTGTTCACAAGCCAGCTTTAAAAATGTGATTAATTCTACTATAGAATATGTAGTTTGATCCTAATTATTGCATCTTCACTGAATAAATCACAAAATCTTCTATCATGCACAGTAGTTGTTTTTGAAAATAAAGAACAATATTTTCCTAGAAATAAATTTCATGAAACTGTGTTACTACTTCCTTGAGTCTTCCCTTCTCTTATTCTGATATCATGAACCCTGATCACTGACAGATTCTGATTTCTAAGACTGGAAAACACATTTCAATCTAATAACAAATGTTGGGGAGCAGTTTTGGCAGGAATTAAATGTTTTTTATTAACAGTATTTAAAATTGCTTCTACACAACATGGACTATCCTACTTGTAATTTTGAACTTTTTCATGTGCCAGCAAATAAGCAGTATGTTCTTTTGCAGGAAGATTTCTAAGAACCAAGTGATAGGAGAAGAAAACTCAAAACACATGGATTAATTTAAATTATGAATACCAGGTAGAATTTTTCTCAGCTTTCATGCTACATGTAATTCCTCATATGTTATGATGGTAAAAGTCAATTCATGTGATTTAGCAGAAAATGTAAAAGGGAGGCATAGATTAGCTTTCAAAATTTGGGAACTCTTAGGTTCACGCTCTGTGCTTTTTAGCTACATGAGAAATTAGGATGTAGAAAACTCGCTTTAGAAAGGTCTGGAAGAAATATAGAATTTAAATGGCCAAATGATTATTAACTGTTAATAGATTTAACTACTCAATAAGTTTATCTGAGACACACTTTTTTAATGGCATGATAATGATATAATTGCAATGGCAACTTCAACAATAAGCTCATATCCCAATACAAGGTTGAATCTGAATCCAAGGACCTGAACCTCAGTGAAAGTCCTTATTTTCCAGTCTCCAAATATCACTGTAATTTAGAATAAAGCTTTGGAATGTACACATTCCCTACCTTGAATCTTAACCATAGACTTTGGAACCAATGCTTCCTTACTTTGTTCCTCCCATCTCTGTAATTTCCATCAGCTTGTATCTCAAACCTGAACATTTTCATAGGAAAGTTATTTTATTCTTTTCTTGTGGATTCTATACTGGCTAAATCTTTCCTGATATTGGATCCCTTTTTATTAGCCAGAGCAACATCTGTGTTAAACATAGAGTAACACACACTGCCTTCTCCTGTCAAACACTGAATCTCCACCAACACTGAGTTGAACTGCATTTCAATAGACCTTGGCTAGTTAAAACCAAATAAAAAATAGTTAAAGGCTCATTTGATTATGGGTATGACAAAACCATTGTCTAATATTTTAAAAAATGGTTATAGTTTGTTTTACTGAATCAAGACAACTAAATAAAACAACATGTCAAGGAATTAGTAATGAAGGATACTAAAATAAGTTGCATTCCTTATTGTTGAAGGTTATCCAAAATTTACCCCACCCCACCCCCCCTCTTTTTCTCCTTCCCTTCTTCACATCTGCTTTCATAGTTCTTCCACTGGATTGAGACACAAAGAGAATGTGAATCTGAGGAGGAAAAAAAATGATTTCTCTCTGTGCTTAATCATTATTAAGATTTTTTCTTATTTATTTTATTTTATTTCTAAATCAGGGATTTCTGATGATTAGTCCTTTCTAGTCTTTATTCAGGATTATTCAGTGATTGATGTGCAGGTAATCTGTACATAACACTTCAATAACTGTTTTTCACAGATACAAATAATCCTTGGTACATGATACTAAGAACAAGCTCATTAATCTTTTAAATTGCTGGATTTACTATGTATTTACAGAGAAACCAAGGTAAGGACAATCCTCCTTGAATTTAATTTATGTGACAATAGTCCACTGAAGCTCATTTACCATCTGTTAGGAAACAATGACAACCTTAGACTCTGAAGTAATTTTTACAGGCACAAGTAAATCACTTTCCTTTTCTGTAAACATACTCACAATAGGCTTAATGTTTGCTTGCTTTTAAAAGTATAAAACAATAGTTATGTTACTAGAGAGTTGCCTTCTACATAATTTAAAACATTTTAAATACTTTTATTAAGGTATAACTTATGCACCATAAATTTCACTAATTGTAACTATCACAGTGATTTTTATTGAATTTATACAAATGGGCAGCCACCACCATCATATAATATGGAACATTTCCACCACCCCAAAGGGTTGCAAAGTGATTTGCAGTCACTACTGCTCCCACTACCGTTTCCAGGCAACTACCTCCCTTCTGTCTACAAATTTACCTTTTCTAGAAAATACACAGAAACTAAAACGTACAATATGTTTTCTTCTGTGTCTGGTTTCTTTCACTTAGCATAATGTGTTTGATGTTCATCCATGTTGCTGTATGAATAAGTAGTCCATTCCTTTTTATAGGTAATAATATTCCATTATATTATATGCCATGTTTTGTATATTCATTCAAGTGTTGATAGACATATCAAAATTGGTTTCAGGTTTGGGTTATTATAAATAATATTGTTAGGAACACCCATGTACATGCCTTTGTGTGGACCTATGTTCTCATTTCTCTCAGGTAGATAATAGGTGAGGAATGGTTGAGTTGTATGGTAAGAACCTGTTAAACTTTCAAGAAACTGCAAAAGTGCTTTCAAAAATGGTTATACCATTTTGCATTCTAACCAGAGGGACTGTATAAGGTTTCTAGTTTCTCTACATTCTCATGAACACTTGGCATTTTTGGTGTTATGGATTACAGTCATTCTAGTGGGTATAAAGTTGTATCTTATTCTAGTTTTAATTTTCATTTCCCTGGTGACTAATGATATTAAGCATTTCCTCAGGTGATTATCTTTCCTGTCTTCTTTGGTGAAATGTCCATTAAAATATTTTGATTATTTTTAAATTATCTTTATTATTGAGTTGTAAGAATTCTTTTACATTAATGGATACAAGTCTTTTATCAATTGTGTGACTTACAAATATCTTATCCAAGCACATCTTCTATTTTCATTTTCCTAATCATATTTTCTTGAAGAAAAAAATATCTAATTTAGATAAAGTCTAATTTATCCATTTTTTTCCTTTTATGGAATTTGCTTTGGTTTCATAACTGAAATCTTTGCCAAATGTAAAGTCACTATATTTCTCACGTTTTTTTCCAGAAATGTTACAGTTTTAGCTTTTACATTTAGGTTTATGATCCATTTTGGATTAATATTTGTGTATGTTGTGAGGTAAGAATCTATGTGAATTTTTTTTCTGTGTATATGGATATTCAATTGTCTCAGTAGCATTTGTTGAAAAGATTATAATTTTGTTATTGGATCATCTTAGCACCCTTGCCAAAAAAAATCAATAAATGTAAGGGCTTAATTTTGACTTACTTCTCTATTCCCATACTTTTAATTAGAAAAATTAGATTTTTTTTCAAAGTGTTAGGAATAGATTGAAGGGACACAGAAACATGGTGAATTGATCATGGGTGCCTAGTTATAAGTAGTTTTGAAATTGTCATTTTATGACTGTTCTTTTTTTTCTGCTTAAGATGCCATTTTTTTCCTTTTTCATCTACCTACTTTGTTTAATCCCAATTCTCCATCACTGGAAAACATACAAGTTAAGAAAGAGTGAACTGGAAAACGGTGAGTTTTGGAAGTAGGGAAGGGTGTGAGCCAGAAAAGTTAAGACTCTTTGGCTATCAAGAGCCCCAGGTCATGTGGCCCCTGTGGTAGAGGACATTGCCCCCAGAGTCCTTGCCCTTGTCAGCAACAGCTCACCAACAAGGAACACTTTTATGTGATCTATTTATACTATTAAGGTAGTATGCATGCACACTCTTATGAAGGTTTCACATGATAAAACAATGCACTTACTACATTTACCAATATTATCAAGTGCCCCCCCATAACCCATTGCAGTCACTGTCCATCAGTGTAGTAAGATGCCACAGATTCACTATTTGCCTTCTCTCTGCTACACTGTCTTCCCCATGAACCCCCACACCATGTGTACTAGACATAATAACCCTCAATCCCCTCCACCCTCCCTCCCACCCACCCTCCAACACCCCTCCCCTTTGATAACCTCTAGTCCCTTCTTGGAGTCTGTGAATCTGCTGCTATTTTGTTCCTACAGTTTGGTCTTGATGTTTTACTCCACAAATGAAGGAAATCATTTGGTGCTTGTCTTTCTCCGCCTGGCTTATTTCACTGAGCATAATATCCTACAACTCCATCCACGTTGTTGCAAATGGTAGGATCTGTTTCTTTCTTATGGCTGAATAGTATTCCATTGTGTATATGTACCACCTCTTTATCCATTCATCGACTGATGGACACTTAGGTTGCTTCCATTTTCTGGCTATTGTAAATAGTGCTGCAATAAACATAGGGGTGAATATGTTTTTTGAATCTGAGAACTTGTATTCTTTCTGTAAATTCCAAAGAGTGGGATTCCCAGGTCAAATGGTATTTCTATTTTTAGTTTTTTGAGGAACCTCCATACTGCTTTCCACAATGATTGAACTAGCTTACCTTCCCACCAGCAGTGTAGGAGGGTTCCCCTTTCTCCACATCCTCACCAGCATTTGTGGCTCTTTGTCTTTTCAATGCTGGCCATCCTTACTGGTGTGAGATGATATCTCTTTGTGGTTTTTATTTGCATTTCCCTGAGAATTAGTGCCTGTTGGCCATCTGAATTTCTTCTTTGGAGAATTGTCTCTTCATATCCTTCGCCCATTTTTTAATCAGGTTATTTGCTTTTTCGGTGTTGAGGTGTGTGAGTTCTTTTTATATTTTGGGTGTTAACCCCTTGTCGGATATGTTATTTACAAATATATTCTCCCATACTGTAGGATGCCTTTTTGTTCTGTTGATGGTGTCCTTTGTCATACAGAAGCTTTTTAGTTTGATGTAGTCCCATGTGCTCATTTTTGCCTTTGTTTCCCTTGGTCAAGGAGATGCATTTAGGAAGAAGTTGCTCATGTTTATGTTCAGGAGATTTTTGCCTATGTTGTCTTCTAAGAGTTTTATGGTTTCATGACTTACATTCAGGTCTTTGATCCATTTCTAGTTTACTTTTGTGTATGGGGTTAAAAAATAATCCAGTTTCATTCTCTTGCATGTAGCTGTCCAGTTTTGCCAACACAAGTTGTTGAAGAGGCTGTCATTTCCCCACTGTATATCCATGGCTCCTTTATCATATATTAATTGACCATATATGGTTGGGTTTATATCACAGCTCGCTAGTCTGTTCCCTCAGTCTACGGTTCTATTCTTGTGCCAGTACCAAATTGTCTTGATTACTGTGGCTTTGTAGTAGAGCTTGAAGTTGGGGAGCATAATCCCCCTAGCTTCATTCTTCCTTCTCAGTATTAGTTTGGCTATTCGGGGACTTTTGTGGTTCCATATGGATTTGCTCTAGTTCATTGAAGAAATCTGCTGCTGGTATTTTGATAGGAATTGCAGTGAATCTGTAGATTGCTTTACACAGGATGGCCATTTTGACAATATTAAGTCTTCATATCCATAAGCGCAGGATGTGTTTCCATTTTTTGGTATCTTCTTTAATTTATCTCATGAGCATCTTGTAGTTTTCAGAGTATAGGTGTTTCACTTCCTTGGTTAGGTTTTTCTGTGTATTAATTTTGTTTCCTACAACTTTGCTGAATGCAGATCTTATATATAGTAGTTTGGGAGTGGATTCTTTAGGGATTTTTATGTACAATATCATGTCATCTGCAAACAGTGACAGTTTAACTTCTTCCTTGCCAGTGTGGATGCCTTTTATTTCTTTGTGTTGTCTGGTTGCCATGGCTAAGACCTCCAGAACTCTACTGAATAAAAGTGGAGAGAGTGGGCATCCTTGTCCACAATTTTAAAGGAAAAGCTTTCAGCTTCTTGCTGTTAAGTATGATGTTGGCTGTGGGTTTGTCATATACAGCCTTTATTATGTTGAAGTGTTTGCCCTCTATACCCATTTTGTTGAGAGTTTTTATCATGAATGGATGTTGAATTTTTTCAAATGCTTTTGCAGCATCTATGAAGGTGATCATGTGGTTTTTGTCCTTCATTTTGTTGATGTGGTGGATGATGTTGATGGATTTTTCAAATATTGTACCATCCTTGCATCCCTGGAATAAATCCTACTTGATCATGGTGGATTATTTTTTTGATATATTTTTGAATTTGGTTTGCTAATATGCTGTTGAATAGTTTTACATCTTTGTTCATTAGGGATATTAGGCTGTAATTTTCTTTTTCTGTGCTGTCTTTGCCTGGTTTTGGTATTAGAGTGATGCTGGCCTCACAGAATGAGTTTGGAAGTATTCCCTCTTCTACTTTTTGTAAAAGTTTAAGGACGATGGGTATTAGATCTTCACTAAATGTTTGATGAAATTCATTGGTGAAGCCATCTGATCCAGGGGTTTTGTTCTTAGGTCATTTTTTGATTACCAATTCAATTTCATTGCTGTTAATTGGTCTTTTCAAATATTCTGTTTCTTCCTTGGTCAGCATTGGAAGGTTGTATTTTTCCAAAAAGTTGTCTATTTCTTCTAGGTTATCCAGTGTGTTAGCATATAATTTTTCATAGTATTCTCTAATAATTCTTTGTATTTCTGTGGTGTCTGTAGTGATTTTTCCTTTCTCATTTCTGATTGTGTTTATGTGTGTCGACTCTCTTTTTTTCTTGATAAGTCTGGCTAGGGATTTATCTGTTTTGTTTATTTTCTCGAAGAACCAGCTCCTGCTTTCATTGATTCTTTCTATTGTTTTATTCTTCTCAATTTTACTTATTTCTGCTCTAATCTTCACTATGTCCCTCCTTCTCCTGACTTTGGGCCTCATTTGTACTTCTTTTTCTAGTTTCACTAATTGTGAGTTTAGGCTGATCATAAGAGATTGTTCTACTTTTCTGAGCTGGGCCTGTATTGCAACATACTTCCCTCTTAGCACGGCCTTCACTGCATCCCACAGACTGTGTGGCATTGAATTATTGTTGTCATTTGTCTCCATATATTGCTTGATCTCTGTTTTTATTTGGTCATTGATCCATTGGTTATATAGGAGCATGTTGGGAAGCCTGCATGTGTTTGTGGGATTTTTCATTTTCTTTGCGTAGTTTATTTCTAGTTTCATACATTTGTGGTCTGAGAAACTGGTTGGTACAATTTCAATCTTTTTGAATTTACTGAGCCTCTTTTTGTGGCCTAATATATTATCTATCCTGGAAAATGCTCCATGTGCACTTGAGAAGAATGTGTGTTCTGTTGCTTTGGGGTGTAGAGTTCTGTAGATGTCTCTTACGACAATCTGTTAGAATGTGTTGTTCAGTGCCTCTGTCTCTTTATTCATTTTCTGTCTGGTTAATCTGTCCTTTGGAGTGAGTGAAGTGTTGAAGTTTCCTAGAATGAATGCAACTGCATTCTATTTCCCCTTTAATTCTGTTAGTATTTGTTTCATATATGTGATTCTGTATTGGGTGCATAGATATTTATAATGGTTGTATCTTCTTGTTGGATTGACCCCTTTATCATTATGTAATGTCCTTCTTTGTCTCTTGTTACTTTCTTTGTTTTGAAGTCTATTTTGTCTGATACTAGTACTGCAACCCCTGCTTTCTTCTCTCTATTGTTTGCATGAAATATCTTTTTCCATCCCTTCACTTTTAGTCTGTGTATGTCTTCGGGTTTGAAGTGAGTCTCTTGTAGGCAGCATATAGATGGGTCTTGCTTTTTTATTCATTCAGTGATTCTGTGTCTTTTGATTGGTGCATTCAGAGCATTTACATTTAGGGTGATTATCGATAGGTATTTACTTCTTGCCATTGCAGGCTTTAGATTCATAGTTACCAAAGGTTCAAGGGTAATTCTCTTACTATATAACAGTCTAATTTATCTGAGTGTGCCTTTACAAACACAACCTGAAGGTTCTTTTTTTTTCCTCCTTTTTCTTCCTCCTCCATTCTTTATATGTTAGGTATCATACTCTGTACTCTTTGTCTATCCTTTGATTGATTTTCGGGGTAGTTGATTTGATTTTGTATCTGCTTAGTAATTAATTATTCTACTTTGCTCTGCTTTTATGTCCTCTGGTGACAGCTATTTAGCCTTAGGAATACTTCCATCTATAGCAGTCCCTCCAAAATGCACTGCAGGGGTGGTTTGTAGGAAGTAAATTCTCTCAGTTTTTGCTTATCTGAAAATTGTTTAATCCCTCCTTCAAATTTAAATGATAACCTTGCCACTTAGGGTATTCTTGGTTTGAGGCCCTTCTTTTTCATTGCATTAAATATATCACATCACTTCCTTCTGGCCTGTAAGGTTTCTGTTGATAAATCTGATGATAGCCTGATGGTTTTCCTTTGTATGTGATTTTTTTCACTCTCTAGCTGCTTTTAAAGTCTTCATCCTTGATCTTTGCCATTTTAATTATTATGTCTTGATGTTGACTTCCTTGGGTCCCTTGTTTTGGGAGATCTGTGGCTCTCCATGTCCTGAAAGACTATCTCCTTCCCTAGATTGGGAAATTTTTCAGCAATTACCTCCTCAAAGACACTTTCTATCCCTCTTTCTCTCTCTTTTTCTCCTGGTACCCCTATAATACGAATATTGTTCCATTTGGATTGGTCACACAGTTCTCTCAATATTCTTTCATTCTCAGAGATCTTTTTTTCCCTCTGTGCCTCAGCTTCTTTGTATTCCTCTTTTTGTCTCCTCCATTGTATCTAATCTGCTTTTAAAATCCTCCACTGTATTCCTTAATGATTGGATCTCTGACCAGAATTCATTCTCGAATATTTTTTTGTACCTCCCTGAGCATGTATATGACTTTTATTTTAAAATCTCTTTCCAGAAGATTAATGAGATCAGTTTCATTGGACTCTTTTTCTGGTGTTTGTACGATTTTGGTTTGAACCAGGTTCCTTTGACATTTCATATTTGTATGTGGTGCCCTCTATTGCCCATAAGCTCTACTCTCTGGAGGTGCTCAGCCCCTAGAGTGTTGTTGGGTGTCACAGGTGGAAAGAGCTGTTTCCTGCTTCCTGGCTGCTATGCCTGTCTCCATGGCCAGAACCAGTGGGCTGAACACAGAGGTGTAAGCCTCTATGCTTTGCAACTGTATTTTCTGTAGGTAGGTCTTCCCTCTTGCAGGCCTGACACCAGGGCAGGGGTTGCCAGTTTGTGAGCCAGGGGCAGGCAGGCCAGGAGGAAGGTGTAGCAGGCTGCATGTCATGGCAGGGGGCCTTGGAGCTGTGTATCCAGCCTAGGGGTTGGAGTGCCTGAAGCACCTGAAAGTTCCCAACCTGCTGGCCAGAGTGTGCCCAATTTTATCTACCTGTCCTTTCTCCTGAGCAGTAAGCTCTGTGCTATCCTTGCCCCTTTATCAGCCCTCTTGCTTCTATGAAGTCTCCCAGACTGCCTGCTTTTCTTTTGTTCCAGAGCAGCTGGATATGGATCCCTGTTTTCCATAAGCAGCTAGAATCTCAGTCTCTCCAGGTATTCCATGTCTTGGCTTTCCAACCCCACTAATCACCATACAATGTAGGTTTGTGATCCCAGAGCAGATCTCCAGAGCTAGGTATTCAACAGTCCCAGGCCTCCACTCCCTCTCTGCTCCATTTCTCTTCCTCCCACCAGTGAGCTGGGGTGGGGGAAGGGCTTGGGTCCTGCCTTGTCACAGCTTTGGTATGTTACCCTGTTCCATGAGGTCTGCTCTTTTCTCCAGGTGTATGCAGTCTGGTGCAGTCTTCTTTCCTGTTTCTCTTTCAGGATTAGTTGTGTTAATTATATTTTCGTATTATATGTTGTTTTAGGAGGAGGCCTCTGTCTCACCTCTCATGTTGCCATATTTAATCCTCTGTCTATTTATGTATTCTTAAGTGACTAATAATGTTGATAGGAGACCTGTGTCTTTTCTGTCAGCAGGAACAGGAATAAGATTTTGTTACTTTCATCCTCATGTTTTTCATTGTTTTCTTATAGTATTGTTTCAAAGATGGATTATCTTCACGGTGTTTCACCTGCAGCAATCACAAAACATAATATCCCAGGAGGCTGCTCGGACTTTTTTAACCAAGTACTGGAATAAATAGCATTGGCTTTTCTTGCTAAAGAACCAAGGATGCCTAATATAATAAGTCTGTTTACTGTTGTAACCTATGAATTACTGTGCCTTATACATATGTTTTGTTAACTCATTAATGAAATATTAAAATTGCAAATTATAATTTAGATTGAGGCAGATGGATAAACCAATGTATTTCAAATGTACTTCCTATTGTATTAAACCATGCCTTATTTTTGGTTTGGGTAATAATACATTTTGAGGTAATTTGGGGTGATTTTCTGCCCTGAGCACTGGTCACACTCTCAGTCGGCTTTCATGATTGAAATGTGCATTGTTCTCCACCCTTACCCTCAACAGATTAACTCAAAATTGACTTTTTAACATACTTATTTTTCCAGAGTGGTGCACTCAGCAAGTGATCACTTCAGGAAGAAAACCAATGTCTTCATTCCAGTTCTTTTTAATTTTTCCCAGGCTCCTAAGAATGATGTCTTGTGGTCATATATGGCCCATGAACACTGTGGATGGTGGCTGGAATTCATCACTGCTGTTCCCTTTGCACCTATTTTCTTTCTCTACCACTCTTTTTTTTGTGTGTGTGTGATTCATATTTTTGGAACAATTTTTTTTTCTTAAGATCCTTGGTAGCTATAAATCTTTATTATTTAATTCTTAATTTTAAGATCCATTTTGTTTTTCCTTCCAGCAATTTAAAATTTCTACATGAAAATACTTACTTTAGACCATATTGTTGTTACTCTTTTTATATTTCTATAACTGTTCTGAAGGATTTTTAAATGTGCCACTGGAATTTATTTACTTTTATGATTTTGTGTGTTTTCTGTAGGCTAAGTTGAACTTTTAACCAGCACAGCATTCATTTATGTTAAAACAATGTCAGGAAATTGGCAATGTCTGGTCAGATTTTGCATGCTTTCAGTAAAGCAGCAGTTAGAGAAAGCAAATGAAAGCTGGAGAGTAGGAATGAAGGTGAAACTGCATCAGTTTAAGTCACTTTACCAAATCACGACACTTTTCTAACTGATAAAATGCCAACAGCGTTTACAGCATCCAGTTGCAAAAGAAAAAAAAAACAACCAAAGAAAAACCCCAAAACCTAATGAGTTCCTGATGGCCTTTTTTATTCTTAGTACACAAACCAGATGGAACAATTGAATTGGTGGTCATAAATAATTTTCCAGAGAATAAAGATACACGAAGCTGGATTTCAGGGTATTTTAAAGTCAATAGGTCAGAACCAAATAATAAGTGTAAAGGAGACACTGGCCAGAGCTGGAATGCTGAAACATTGGCTATGGACCCTTGCTTGGAAACATGCAAAACTGGTCATGCCTTGACCTTGGTGTTGGAGCTAGGATGATGCAACATCTAAACAGCATCCTATGTAGGTCTTATTTTGACACAATAGCTTCCAGAGCATTTTCTAATAAAGCACTCATGTTCCTGGGATCTCTGGTAATATTTGTTTCCCCTTCAAAGTTTAAAACTCCAAACCACCTCTAGATTATGCTTCAGTTTGAGCAATGGGAAGAGGGGAATCCATAGCCACACTCAGGGTAAGGATGACTGTTTCTGGCTGGCCTTGGAAGTCAAAGGGGGCTCTTGATTTTGAACAGCACTCTTCACGGTCTTATTGGTAAAGCAAAGAAGTGTCAGGCACTATAGGCAACATGAGGGACATTACCACATTTGTTTCATTCACCATATGTCCTGTGCCTGGTATAGAGCTTGTCCTATACAGTAAGTGCACAAGAAATGTTTTCAAATGAAAGATTGAGCATACTGCTGGATTCCTCCCCCATTCAAAATAACTTTCACCATTTATACAACATATAGCTTCCTGAGTGCATAAAAATTGAAAACTTTGTGATACTTTGATGATAATGATATGAAGACAGAGTGCCTGCCACAATACAGTTCCCAGTATAGGTGGAAGTAAGAGTTATGTTATCATTCAAGTGATATCCCCATTTTCAAAATGTTCCTCAAAACAATCTCATACACTGGACAGGATTTTGAGGCAGGAATCAATCCTAAATATAGCCATATGGACATACAGGTAATTGGGCCTCTCCTTCTTATTAGGAACACACTCTGGCTGGAAGTTAAGGACTGATCAAGCAAAAAAAAATGTTATGATACAGACTTAGTCTCACATACATCCTGAGATTTACCCTAGCTGGGAACCAGACAAACATTCTCAATTTTCCTATGATTACCACACTTTTTTATTTGGCAAATCTTAGAATAATGTCACAATTGAGCAAAAGCAGCCCAGTGAGAATGCTGGTTTATGTTTCCAACACTTCAGTCCTAATACTCACAAAGAGCAAAGTCTGTATTCCACAAGGAAAGAGTGACTGCTCTATTAAACTACATTGATATATAATATAGACTAAGTAGAAACAGAAACATTTAATGGGATTTTTATATTCCAAATCTATTTGAGACTGCAGATAATCCTCTTCAAGTGAGCTGTCAAATTAACTTTTTATATTTTTTTATAACAGAGGCCATTCAGAGATCATTGGTATCTTGCCTAGAGTCCATTGCTGACAAAAGCAGACTTGGACATTATTTCTAGAGATCATGGAAAATATTTAGAAATGCCAAGACTAAAAAGGTGACTGCATAATCATTTATTTTATTATAATATGCAGTATAGCCTAATGGAAAGAAGTATTAATAACTATTAACAAAGTTCTATGTTAAATATCAAACCTTTACTTTCTAATATATTAGGTCAAGTGTCATTTGTAGTTAGACCACATCCCATAACAAAAGAGAATAAAAACTAATGTCCTACATATTAACACAGCTCAATAAAGACTGTGGGGTTGTATTTCCTGGCTGAGTTGACTATGGGGTAGAGTTTTGATCCCCTGTGTGTGTGTGTGAAGACTAAAGGGCATGGACAGCTAAGGAGCCTGTGAGTCACCCTCTGTGACTTCAGATGCAACAAGGGATGCAAACACTGTGATGTTATGCTGACTTAAGTGCCCCATAGTCGATGTGGCTGAACTTTAGGAAACTCACATAAAACTAAGATATCTAAGTATTAAAAAAGATAAACAGCAGTGTACATTACTTGACCAGAAAGTAGATATCAAAAAATAAGAATTAAGCAAGTCCTCCCTGGATGTCAGCATTCCATCTGGCCCAAAGGTATTTAGAGAAAGCTTTCGGAGGAGAGATGTCACACATCAATGTCCTCACAAGAGTGCCTGGCCCAGTTCTTGGGGGGTGCTTTTAGCCCATTTCGGACAAGGACTGGCTGGAAAGAACCTATTATTTAGGACGTTACCTATGTTCTTCCTCAGTCTCCCATCCAATCCAATGGGTTAGGAGTGACAGTTTAAGGCAAAACAAAATTTTCAGCAGAAACTAAAGTGTCTTGGAAGTTTCCACTTCAGAAAGTTTAAAAAACTCGTATTTCAAGGGTGACACCTGCTCTCTTCTTCTGGTAGGTACAGAGTACACCAACCACCATTAGTTTCTTTTCATAACAAAATCATAAAGAGTTGAGGAAGTTTGCATTAGGCAGTCAGCTTGGAGATTCATATCAAAGGCATTAACAGGTAGGAAAAGTGTGTTAATACCAATAAAACTTTCAGTTTTCAGGTCAGGTAGTCAAGAGTGAAAGTGCTGTTGCATTATTTCCCATCCACTACGCAAAAGAATAATGTGAGATAGCAAAGTATGAAGGGATGGATGTGAGTCTTAGGTGCAAAAAACAGCTGGGGATTTAAATTCTAGTTTCACTGGTTACCTGACCTTGAATAAGTTACCTAATCATTCTGAGCTTCAGCATTTCTCATTTATTTAGAAAAAAATTTTAAATAAATACAAGATAAAATTAAAAAATAAAAAATAGTAATACTGAGTAATATGTGTCTGAAGATTAAATTAACAAATATATACATGGATATCATAGGCATTGGTTAAAGGGCAACTATTATTACATTTACTTTTATTTTTATTGAAATTATCATTTCTTCCATGCTTATAATTAGCACTACATCATATTTTTAAAGTATGCCATATTTTAAATAATAAAGCTATTACAATATCCATACATATCTACATTATTTTTATATTTTTATATGTAACATTGTATAAAATATATAAATAATTTATATATAAATAATTACATAAACTATTTAAAAATATATAAGCACGAATTATTTTTTATAGAAATCTTTGAAATGATATCAGAGACAAGCGAAACATTCAAGTGACATACAAAAAATTTTCCAAGTATGTTGTATTCAACACGGCCAGTCAACTAAATTATCTGTGACCTCTCAAATCACTATAGCTTTTGTGAAAAGTTTTCAGTGGCAGATTGCAAGTACATTCTTGCAGGTAGACTCTGTGGAATAAATGTAATATATATAGTATGTAAAAGTAGATGACCCACCCAAGAGAGGTGTGTGCTCCTCAGAGTGATATCCTCAGGAACAGATTTATGGAATGAGGCTATTAAATCATTCTGAAAAAAATAAATTAAGGAATTCTCTGTCATGTATGGGTATATTTTCATACACATTAAGCTTTTCTGCCTATAATTTTTCAAACTGTTCATGAGTTCAAGGTGCCATTTAAAGAAACATTAATTAAATTCATTCTTACTTTTGTTATACCATAAAATCTTTGCAACATTGTGAGTTTCACATTTTTCTTAGCTTGCAAGAAGTTTACAATTAAGTTTTACATATAACTGCAATAGTTTTCTTAACTTTTTTCTATTAGGGGAAAGAAGGAAAAATTAACTAAGCTTTGTTCTTTTAAAGCTTTTTTTTACAGATTAAAGTTTATTATATCTGTAAGTTTAGTAGTATAAACTGCTTAAAGTAATGCTTGAATAGCAAATGTGTATATCAATATCAAATGAACAAGCTGTATCAGCCTATTTGTGAGCAGAAGTTATTCACTGACCTGTCAGTGGATGCATGCACCAATTATTTTTTCTACTAGTGATAACACTACCCAGCTTCAGCATCTAGAATGTGTAGCCCCCTTTCATGACACATCTGCCAAATAATTTGCCTGAGTTAAGGGACAGTTTGAGACCACAGAACACAATGAAGGTATCATAAGGGTGTATGAGTGATCATACTTTGAACACAATGCCTGCTGTCCAGTGTTCTGACTGACTGATCTGAACAGATCAATGCAATGGGGCTCTGGGAGGGTTTGATGGGCAATAAGGACAGTGGCTGTATTTCATGTCAGAGAGTTTAAGCTTTGGATGCTTCATTTCCTCCCAATAAAATGAAAATGGCATGGATAACATAGTTCATAGACATTTACAAAGTTCTTATAAAATGTTTCAACCTTGACTTCAAGAAACTGGAAGAGTTTGACATTTCTTTCTTAGTTATAGAGCAGTTGAAACTTCATACTTCCAGGTTCTTAAAAGTTCATATAAAAGATGATTTATGAGAAAAATCATTCAGTAGGTCCTCTTACCTGTTCATGATTTGTATTTATTTTAGACCTGGAAGCATGATTATCTATTTAAAAAATCAGTAGAGAGTGCCACTGTCCTCCAACAAAAATTGCAGCCTGAGTTAGTCCATTTATCCTTCATGCAAAGAAAGCCATTATTCAGATGGTGATCCAGAAAAGAAAGTTAGTGGAGTTGAATGTCTTCAAAAAAAATACTAATTGGTGTAGTTATATACAAAATAAAATGAGAAGAAATTGTTATCAAAAACTCCAAATGAGGATATATTTCTATTAAACAAACAAAAAAATACCCCTTCTTGTCAGCAGCCAAGTTTCATCGACAGCGGCCGTTAGCTAACTCCATCTGTGCCTAGACATTCATGTAACAGAAACCCATATCCAAGTGCTCATATCTATTCAGATATTGGAAGGTAGAAGAAAATGAGCAAATTGCTGAATGTGCCAAGTTTCCACAAAAATAAAGCTTACTCCATGCCAGCTTACTTGTTGAAAAAGAAGAAACACACCAAATTATGTCACTAGGGATTTAATTTACATATTGCAGCATTCACCACCACAAGCTATTTTTCTAGTTTCATTTCTGTTTTTCCACACTGCAAAACCCAGCCCAGATACTTTTGCATGTACCATGTTTTCAAAGAAAAACAAACACCATAAGTAAAATAGACAGGCATTTCTGCCACTAACAGTTAAGATTTATAGAATTCACAGATGACTACAAATTAAAATTGCATGATGTTTCCTCTCTTTGTATTCTAGAAAACATTTTTAATGCCCTTTACAATAATTACATTAATTGAAAACATACTACATTTGATTTCCATTTTTACCCAGTCCATACATATCTTTTTCTTTGTAATGTTTCACCCACTTTTGGAAAGAAACAAACCACTCAATAATGGCAAATCTGTTCTAATGCTCAAAGTTGTATTGCAGAACTGAGAGATACTGAATGCAGAACATTCAACAAAGCCAAATCTATTTTAATGCTCTAAATTGTTTTGCATAACATGAGGAAGTTCTAGAGGCTGGAACTGAGAGGCCATGTGTTATGCTGCTCTGAATCCATCCAAAATGATCTACAAGAAATGCCTCTAACACTGAAGCCAAAACCAACAAGACTTTCATGCATTGTCTATAGCTTTCATTATCCTCTAAGTGGAAGGCTTTCTAAAGATGACACATTAACCTTAGTGACAGTCAGGAAAATAAGCAGTTTGGTTTTCTAAGTTGTGAACTGCCATCAGGCTATTAAGCTTAGATGATGCCTTCCTTTGCAGAAGGGTATTATTAAGGCACAGAGCTCTTATTAAATTATAAAACCTGTTTTGATAAGAAAATGACAACTTAACCTACATCTACAAATTTGTTCTTTTTTTCCTATTGTTGAACCTGTCATTTAACTAATAACTAATATAGAAAAAGTTCTATAAACAAAAAATTACTTGCTGCTTTATCTCTTATTTACATCACATTCTTCTTGATCAGGTCTGTGCTGGCAATAGCAAAGTTTGTCTACTTGTCTCGATAGTGGGGGGAATAGGCAAGAGAAATGGCTGTAACTATGAGTATTATTCTATTAGGGTTGGTAAGAAAGGTTATTTAATAAGGGAGTAGAAGCAGATATGACAAGGTAAGGGACTGGCCACTTTTTTTTTTTTCTTTTACTAAAGGCAAGTATTGCACAGGAAAGAGTTTGGATTTGAAGACCCAGGAATGTTGTTTGGTGTCCTGTGACCAAAAGAGAGCGGCTGTTGATAATTCATCCCATTAAAGCAGTATCTGTTATGTAAAAATTAAATGTTTATGCACTCTGTCTTTGAAGCACTTACAAACGACTTCAGCATTACATGGTATCTCCTTTCAGAAGATAAAACTTCCGAAGCATTTTCATATGGCAGAACATCTTGGAATCAAGCAATTGTATGTAACCATCAGATTTCAATGAAAATAAATATCCAGACTTTGAAATATTCCTTTTTTCCCCCTTGAGGGAGAAGTACTTTACCTGTTTGCCAATGAGCTGAATAATTTCTTAGCTTGGGTTTACTTCAAAAATCTTTTTATGAGCTAAAAGATTAGCTAAAAGGTTCTCTGGATAGTCTCCAGTTATTTGAAATACTGTAACCATGTTTTAACACAATTTTGAAATAGTCTTTTATGAGAAATCTACATGCAAGCACATACTTTACTTTTTTAGTTCATTTCTTGGGTATTGAAAATACAACTGTCATTCGAGAACCGGTTTACAAATCTTTGTGATTATAATGGCAGGGGCTTTTGTAGTCCAGTGTTCATCCATACTCTTTTAATTTATATTATTTTCAAGTCTTGATTAATGAGATGTCTAGATTGAATCAAATGAAATTGAATTTTATTCTGTATCTCATAAGGCTATTTGCTTACTAGTTTTCTTCTTATTAATAAGTTTCATTATTAGGCTTCTGACATTTAACAAACATTTGTCAAGCTGTTACTAAGTTCCAGGTGTGTGGTCATTATCCAAAACATAGAGCATATTAATTCCAAATGACAATTTTATAAGCATAAGATATATCTGGGCTACCCACAAGTCTTCCAGTGCTGATTTCTGAATTCCTTACAGAGCGTGTCAGCAGGATCTGTACCCCTTTCGCCACTCACTTACCATAGGTTTTCTATTTGGAAAAAAATGTAGATTAAGTTCTCAACACAGATACAGTAAACCATGTGACCATTAGTTAGCTGATTTTGCAGACCTACTCTTCTTATCCCTTAATTTCTGAACTTTGGGCATTACGATCTGAAACAGATTTGAAGGGTCAAACTTACATAACTTACTGGGTACAGCAGTGGCCCTTAACCTGAGCCCAAGGCGTTTGTGAGTTGGGGAAGCCTAAAGTCTATGGAGAGGATTAGGAGCTTTCACGAATTTAAATGTAGGCAACAAAGCACCACACTACTACCAACGGCTTGTTGTTGTGTCAATACGGTGTTACAGATGTTTTGAAATATCTTAGGAATAACCTGACCTATCATTGCCTCTCATTATTTAAGGTGCTAATAAGAAGCTTATAGATGGGCCACATCAGAAATGTGTTTTTTGATCTTTTGATAACTATATTTCAGTAATTTGTTTTCTTTTGTAGCCTTAGGTATTTTATTTTGAGCCATTAAGAACTTTTTCTGAGAAAGGCTTGTATTTCCCACCAGCCTGTCAAAGCAACCCATAGCATGAAAGTGTACGATTACCTGTTAGAGGGTCACTTAAAAGCAAATAAGAAGGACAGACCCATGAGGATTTCTCTCTGCCGGTGATGGCCCATTCCATTCAATAAATGTATAATGACCAAAGCACTATGGGGATATTAAAATATTCTCAAACAGTACCATTACTGCTATCCAGGATAGGACATGAAAGAATTACTGAGTCATTGTGCTGCTCACACTGGGATACATCCAGGGTGTGCATCAAAATCCAAGATCATGTATCAATTTAGAGAAACTTAAGCACAGCTAAAAATTTTAATGGAAAATAGATGCCCCAGGTTGTTATTATATTGATGGCAAACTGGTCTTCCTGCACGATTGTCTCAGGAGTTCCAGACCTTTCAATGGTTCCTCAAAGCCATAGTCTGCCACAGCTTCTCTTTTGCCCTGTATGCTTTGGTGCCCCATTCCCTGAAAACACTCTATTTCTCCCAAAACAACAGCGAACAAAGCAAAAATCCCACAGTAGCATGTAAAATGCCACAAGGGATTCTTGGTCTGTAACTCCATTTCTGAAGGTAGGTGAACCATGACCTTAAATTTTACAATTTCAGAGTCTTTAAACAGATATTATGTGACATCCTTAACATCAAAGTACTCACTGAAAAAATGTCCTAGTGACAACTAACAAAGGCTAAGATTTTATACTTACATTATAGATACATTGTAGACCTACTGAGTATAAACATACAATACATACTTATAAATATATTTCTGCCAAATGAAAAAATGAGCTTCATCTGCTTATACTGCATTTCTGAACATGAACAAACTTGTTGCTTCATAATAAAATTGAATGCTTACCAGGTCAACTACTATACTATAAGCACAGAAAAATTATCTGAGTCTGCACACAACCTTATGAGAACTGAGGTATTGGCTCAAAGTCTTCCTCTCAGTGCCTAGTCATGCATTAAATTAACTGCTTTAGAGATGGTAGATTTTAGACCTTCAGAGTTTGTATGCTGCCCCTTAGTCATTTTTCACTTAATTGATTCAGACACCATCCCTTTTAAGGTTGTATGTAAGCAGAATGCAAAGATGGAAGTAGGCAGTGATAATTAGTGTTATCACCCATCACCATCCCTAATGTTCACAGGGGAAGGAAAAAACTGGGAAAGGTATGTAGCCACAGCTCAGTGGTAACAAGGATTAGGAAGCCTTCCCTGAGTGAGACTGGCTGAACTGGCCAGGAAACAGAGAGCAGAGTCCTAGACTTCCTCTGGGAACCACACCTGTGATGACTCCGTTACAGGCCTGTTCTGGATACACGTTCCACTTTGGGGCCATTATTTTAAGCTTTTACAGTTGAGCTGAGCTAATAAGATCCTCACAGCCAACAATTAGCCCCAGGCTCCAAGCACTTGCCTCAGAGTTAAAGTTTTATCAGCTCATGCAGTGACAATGGGATAATCTTAGGTTCTGACACACAGATTGTCAGTGCTTGTACAGAAAGCTCTTGCCAATTTAAGAGGCTTTCTGAAATGGGATAACACTTCATTTTCTATGCATTAATTAAATACTAATAACTTCTAAATTTTATTTTCAATGCTTCCACAATTTTTCCATGTAATACTCCTCAGACATAAATAATATTTCCGTAACTCCAGTAAACCAAAAATTGAAATATTGCATGATTCCATCCGTGTAATATTGTAAGCACATGACAAGTAACAATTTCCCTCAACAGCTCCTGCCCAGTGCAGGTGTCCGTCATCCTTCAGATCTAAGCTCAAATGTCATTTTCCCATAGGACCCTCTCTGATAAGAGTTCTCTGAATGTTTTATACCCTCCTAGCAATGTTGACTTTTCTTTCATATTATATAAATTTATTTTGGGGATTACTTGATAAACATTCATCTTTCCCATTAGATTGCAAGCTTCATAGAAGCAGGCAGGCAGGAAAAGGGTCTGGTTTTATTCATCATTCAATTGTCACCATTCAACAAAGTACTTGTGACATAGTATACTCTAAATAAATATTTGTTGAACAAATAAATGAATGGGGCATCCATTTGCATGTTTAAGCTCAGTGGTACCTTTCAATGATGATCTATCTAGTTCAGCAACTGTAGTATACCAAGAGGATAACTGAAACAGTATAATACCTGTTTTTTGCATCAATAAGTAGAATAGTGTCAACAAATTTATACTGAAGTTTTATCAACCAGTGATTTCCCTCATGCACAGCAGACAGAAATTACAAAGTTATACTCACAAAAATCCAAGTTTAAACTAAACTTGAGTGACAAGTAGCCTAAAGCCCAAGGAAATCAGAGTATTGAAAACAGTTTGCTGAAATGATGGACAATGGGTTCTTTTCCAGAAAAGGAAGGAAGTGGATAAATGAGAGGGATAATGGATTTGGAGGAAGTGAGGGCTTTTTAGATGAAAGGTAAATATCCTCATAGAAAGTTAGTCAAGGGGGCAGATAAACAAAGATGCTATAAGGAAGGTTTTGCTATGCAGCAGATACAGGCCCAGGAGTGACTGTGGGGATGTTTGGCTAAAGTGATAGGGTAGAGTGGACTAAGACTGGGGGCCTCCTGTAAGGTCACCCACATGGAGACAGTCACACAGGCTGACCAAAGCATTTAACTGGAGAGAAAAGCATGGCAAGTGCCTTTGGAAATGGGAGGATGAGGGAGAAGATACAAATGACATAGGCTTCAAAGGGGAAGTGTTTTTAGAAGACAAAAGGGTAATAAAAGTTTTATTGTTTGAGGAAATATATCTGGATATGAAAATTCATTGCACATAGGGGTTGAGGATGAAAGCAGCCAATAGAAGCATTGTGGGTGGTGTTGGGAAGCCCTTAAAAGACCAGCTGAGGAGGTTTTTCTTTCATAAGAATGGCCACATGGGCTCAGGAGTGGATGGTGGGGAGAACCGGTATGAGCTCTACCCGCAGCACAGCACCCGGACAGTCCCAACCTACAAGGACGACAAGGTGTACTGGGGCTTCTGAGGAAGAAATGCTCCTCACATTTCCAAAAATCTATATTTTTCTTATATAACCAAGGGAAACATGATGGCAAGAATATTGAAGAAAATATTAGCATGTAAGTCCTGAAATTTCCAAATTCCATGTGTATCATGAGTTAAAATCATTTACAAATGACATGAACACTTCTAACAAATCCACCAACTTCCCATTGTTTTCCTTCCTGAAAGATCAGCTTGATACTATGTCTACACATGCAAAGTATTCTCTACTGTACTTTCTTAGTTGAAGGAATAACCAGTTCTGAGAACACTTTTCATAACTCACCAGGGAGCATTTATGGCTTGGAGATAAACATGCTATATAGGACTGTAGAGACCTTTTTGTCTAAAGGAGACACAATGAAATAAATACCTCCTAGTGGTACCCCAAACCTTTAGTAGAGTCAGATCAATTGTATTCCTATCTTAGGAAGAATATCTAAATATTTGCAACCCTCATTCAGCTTTTGAAACACTTTAACAGACTCTTAACACTCACTGGAAATTTATGAAGGCTGCTGTATTTACGGTTTAAATATGTTTGTATTTTTCTCACATTATTCCATTCACATAAGTTCATTAATAGCAAGAACCATACCATATAATTCCTTTGTAATCTATATCAGCATCTAACTCAATGTTTCAAACATACTCAGAATTCATTAAACTGGTGACTGGTTAAAAGTTATAAAGTGCCTGGTTAGAAAAGCAACAGTCACACCTGCTTTGTATGGCCAGGATTTTCAGGCCCTCTTAGCTGACATTGGATCTCCTGTTCTCTTGCAAGGGGCACCTATCAAAGCTATCCAAATGCACACAGGAACCCCATTATATCCAGCCAGGGTTTCCATTGCCTAATTAATTCAAACCTACTCTTTCAAGATCACCCAGTGAGTAGAACTATTGAGTCCAAATGACTTAAGAGGTTGGCTCCCACACCAAGTAGTTTTATGAACCAAGTGTGAACTAGAAGCAGTGATAAAATATTACCTGTTCCTATTGCTCTATTTGTACTAATGCTATCATTTTGAAATTGGCTATTCCTGTCTAAATATCATTCCCATAGAACTAGGTTTTAAACCAGGCAGATTTTCCAAGAAGCCAGACACGTTAGGTGGGAGAAGGGCAGTGAAATGATGAAGCAGAAACTGGTGCTAAAATATGCACAGTGCTTTCCCTTTGTACGCACACACACACACACATGGACCCCCACCACACACACACACAGACACACACACACACTCTCTCTCTCTCTCTCTCTCTCTAAGGTTTAAAGACTGATTCTGTTCAAAATGTTCAGTTCTTGTGGTGCTTGGTATGAGTTGAATGCTTGAGAGGCAAACCAATGTTTTCTCATGTAATAAAGAAACAAGACTTCTTTTTGCTCATGGTCTATGTCTGGATCATTTCCAGATTCCAGCACCCAATGCTCTGCTTGGCCAAAAGTGAGTACTGTATACTTAACTGATCCAGTTCTCTGGGTAAGTGTCAAAAAACTTCCTCTGTAAGATGATACTAATATCTTGTTTCTCTTACTCTCTCCTTTATAATATGTTGGCTATTTATCTTCCTTGTCTCAAACACAAAGATCATAGGTACCTGGAAAATCACTTGCCTTTCCTGGTGGCTTTATTATTCTCTCACTGTTAATATTGCAAATAGTAAGTCCAAGACTACAAACAGTTACATATCTGGAACAGTCTGATCTCTTTCAGCAGTAGGCTCTTATGTAGAAAGTAAATCAGTGAACAAAGTAGAATAAATATCCTCAATTTGCCTTGTTTAGGTGTGGGAACAGGGCCTGTGGAATACAATTACACAGAAAGACATTTGGGAGGTAAAGAAAACCTCTGTCTTACATCTGGAAGTTGAATAGCATTTTCCAAATCTCAAAACCAAATCCATTTCAGTATTACTGCCTGTTAAACAAGATCTTTCATTTGAAATCCCACTCAACCACTACGTTTTCTGCATATGTTTTGCCCCTTGTGTCCTGACTCTAGGTTATTTTTTAGTGAACTTTATTGACATATAATTTACATGTAATATATGATTGCCATTTAAAATGTATAATTCAACAAGCTTTGACAGATACTCATGCTACAATTAGATTACAAAATATAAGCATCACCCAAAAAGTTTTCTCATGTCTCTTTGCCGTCCATCCCTTTTGCTGTCTCTGGCCATAGGCAACCATTTATTTGCTGTTTATCACTTTACATTAGTTTGCATTTTCAGTATTCCATATTAATGGAATCATGTAATTTGTTCATTTTTGTTTCTGACTTGTTTCACTCAAAGATTTTAGATTCGTCTAATTGTTTGCATGTCCAAACTTTGTACTTCTTTTCTTATGGCAGAGTGGTGTTCTGTTCAGTGGATATACCACTTCTGTGTATCCATTCACTGGTTGATGGGCTTTTGAATTGTTTATAGCTTTGGAAATAAAGATTCATGTAGGCATGATTTTATTTTCCTGGCTAAATATCTAGAAGTGGGACTGCTGGGTCGTCAGGTGAATGGATGTTTTTCTTTTTGAAAATTTGCCAAAGAGATTCCCAAAGTGGCTATATATAGTTTTACATTCTCATCATCAGTGTGTGAGTTTCAGATGCTTTAAATATTCATCATCACTTGGTATATTTTTAGTCTCTTTAGATCTAGACACTCTAATGAGTGTGAAATGACATTTCATATGGCTATAATGTGTGTTTCCCCAATGATTACATGTTGTTAAGCATATTTCCATGTGCTTATTTGCCATTAGTGTATTTTCTTGTGAGATGTGTTCAAATCTTTTATTAATCTTGTCATTGGGTTTAGTCTTTTTATGAATGATTTTTAAGAGCTCTCCATATATTCTGGCTATCAGTCCTTTATCAGAAATATGTATTGTGAACATTATGTCCCATTCTGTAGCTTACTTTTTTCTCTTCTGAGTAGTCTTTCAAAGACCAAATATTTTTGTATTTTAGTAACCCATTTTATCAGTTTTTTGTTTGTCTTATGATTTGTGCTTCTTATGTACTACTTTTTAAGTATTCATGCTATCTAAGCATTCTTGTCTCTTTCTTGCTAGTAGTAACACCCTTTCTAGAGTGATCTGGTTTTGGTCATCTAATATCTCTTGTATACAATTTAGGGATGTGGATACTTGTATCTGGTAATTCCAGGAAGGCCTCAGAATTCCCAAGGATAATAAATGGCCCATAAGGAAATGCTGTTTTTCCTTTCTTTTGGTGATTCTGGAAGCAGCTAAAATTCAACAATAGAATTTAAACCTGTAAGAAGACTTGGCAATCTTCTAGTCTGATTGCCTCATTTTGTTATGTAAGAAAATTGAAGTTTCTGAAAGGTTAAGCAATTTTTCCATTATCACTATTAGTTTTTGTTTCTCTTCAAACTTTATCTTCCTTTATGAGCAATAATCCAAACTCTCACATTTATTTCTAAAGCAACAGTCTTATTTCAAATAATCTTGATAAGAACACTGAGAATATGCCTTAGTTTAGATGCTGTAAGTGGACAAACCAGCCAGCTGCAGGATATGCCTTAGTTTAAATGCCAGTTTCAAATATGCCTCAGAAAAGCTATCTGAAATTTCCTAATCTGAATCAAGAATTTGGCTACCCCACCAAATAGCATCTTTCTAAATGACAGGATGTCAGAAAAGCTCCACTGATCTAAGTATTTTCTATATGCCCACTGTATTAGTTATCTATTGTTGTATGACAAATTGCCCTGAAACTAAGTGGCAACATGTATTTACTATGTCACAATTTCTTAGGTCAGGAATCCAGGCATGGCTTAGCTGAGTCCTCTGATTGGGGGTCCCTCAAGAGGCTGCAATCAAGGCAATGGACACATCTGTAGTTGATCTCAAGGCTTGATAGGGGAAGGATTCAGCTTCCAAGTTCCTCATGAAGTGTTGGTTGGGTTCAGTTTCTTGTAGGATGTTGGACTGTGGATTTCAGTGCCTCCTGACTGTTGGCCAGAGACAACCCTCAACTTCTTGCCAGGTGGTCCTTTCCTTCAGGGGAAATACACAAGCCGAGCAGAGAGAAATGCCAGAGTCTTTTATACGCTAACTCAGAAGTGACAGCCCATCACTTTTGCTGCATACTATCTGTTAGAAGCAAAGCACAGGGAGATAACACAGTGGTGAAAGTACCAGAATAGGGATCACTGGGAGTTATTTTAGATGGGTCCTTACTACATCCACATGCAATGCCTTTATTTCCAGCATCAGAGATTTGTTTTCTGAGGTTAAGTTCTAACTTTCAGGAATTGGCACTTGAAAATTGGCACTATCCAAAAGGATTCAATCATGGGAATGTAAACATTTTACTTGATTATTATCTGTCAGATCTTCAACATGGATTTATTTGTTAGATAATTAGTAATTTAGGACAGCATCCTCATACATAAGGCAAATAGACTTTGACTTACCAGGAAGGGAGTGAAAAGTCCAGATTAAGTACTCTTAACCAGCTGGAAAACTCAAATACCTGTCAGGCTGAATAAGAAAGGGTAATATGGAGCGACGGGATAGCCATTGTCCGGGAGCCTTTGTCTAGAAGCAGCTTCAGCTTGAAGAGATACTAGGAAATACCTGTACTTAAGAAACAAATGCATTGACTTTGTTCCATTGAGTTCAGTTAGTGGAATGATTACAACATTGACTGAAATTGACAGATGCTGTGTTTCATCTCTACCCTCTACCCTCTACCCACCCTCAAAGTTCTCATTTAGGTGGGACACTTTATAGAGTTCTAACTAGGGTTTATTCTAGCCTATGCTGCCCCTTTAATGAGAAAAAATTACACCACCTTTGGAAAAAGAGGGCCCATTTTGAGAAGAAATAGTCACCCTTTTCTTTGGTAGGTGAAGTCTTCTGTGCCAGTCTAAGGCACAAGGCTTAGATAGGAGAGCATGGAGTACAATTCCAACTGGACTCATCTCCTCAATGAGGGTACAACTGCAGTATTTCCAGAATCTCTCCCCTGGCCTAGGTGCATCTCCATATCAATAGGTGTTTCCAAGGGGTGGAGAGAAGTAGTCCATCTCCATATCAGTAGGTGATTACATGGGGGAGCAAGGGCATATGTGGACCAGAGAGATTGGGTGGTGTCCCTTTTTGCAGCCGGGTTATGAGAGACACAGGTGAGCAGAAGTGGATGACTGCTTGTAAGCAGTAAATGGGTTTCTCCCTTTGACTGATTTCTGCTTTAAAGGTAATTTGCCCTGGGCTGGGAACATATTTCCATCTCTCAGAAAAACTCAAGTTTTTGAAGAACTAGTAGAAAAACAAAAAGATTTGCAAATGTAAGTTAGAAGCTTTTGAAAATCATAGACATTTGAACTGTATCTAAGAAATCTATAACCCCCAAAACCAGCAACTATAACAATAAAATTGCTCTATTTATTTATTAAATCCTCCCAGAGGGTAGAAGGTAAATGACAGGACTCTTTCCAGTCTCAGTTTTCTCATATGTAAGTCCACCCCCTCAGTTATCTTAGTTATTTCCTTTTAAATAGAAATAGAGCATCCCCAATCTTATATCTTTATGGCTTAAAAAAGGGAGGGTGGGAGGCAAGCTATTGCAATAATGGCAACAACATGGAAAGGAAACCACACACAGAAAGAAAGACTATAAAGAAAAAATTTTAGTTCAGATACAAGATTAGATTACATATTTAAGAATCAACAAATTTGGCCTTGTCTGTGGGTCTTGAGAAATGTATTTGCTGGCTCTTAGTGAGAAAGGGTGAGTAGACCAAGGATTGAACTTCCTGCAGGGCAAGAAATCAGTTGCTTGCTGACAGGGAAGGCAGGAAAGGCTCTGGGGTGCCTCCTGGGACCCCCACACCCCTGGAGTGGGACGGCTCCCCCAGCACAGGACCTTCCTGAACATTTCTGTAAACCAGCCAGCTGGTCATTGGGGACACTGATCTCCCTTCCAAACCAGAAAGAGATGTGAGAAAATCCATTTCAACCTATGGCAACACTGACAATATTGGGATTCAAAAAAGAAAAAATTATCTGGGAAAACAAAACAAAGAGCCCATAAAAGTTTGTCAGGCTGACCTCATCTTGGAACAAGTATGAGAGGCAGTGGGGTCTCTAAAATTTGAATGAAGTACAGAAGCATTTTAAGGGAAAATTTCTCTCCTATCCCTGAGAGCATCTGAAGACATTGTCTCCTATTGTCAGGGCTTCTCAGATCCCAGTTACAGAAACACTGACTTAAGAAAAGATGTATTCTGTGCAAATGGCTTTCAATTGTGAGTTATTATTGTAGTTGGTACTTATAACATATACACTGTTAGATTCTCAGACTATGTCTGCTAACTCCCAGGCTTGCAAATAAACATTAAAATGAAAAAAGTGAACTTTATTTATGCCTAGTGTTGAATCTCAGTACAGATACTTATGGGCCATGATATTTATCAAGTTATTTAAATATTCTCAGCCTAGTGGGATTAAAACAGGGCCTAGCACACAGTAGGTGCTAAATAAATTTTCCCAGCTTCCATTCACAAATGATTTCATACTTTGCACTACAATCGAGGCAATAAGTCATTGGCTATTTCAGTTCTATTCTCTTTATTTTATTTTTTTATGGTTTTCTGATTAAAAATTACATTTCAGGAAAATAAATGGAAGTTTCTGCCTTAGGAAAGATTGGATAATATCACTTTCAGATCTTGAAAGAACTTTGTCTCTTTGTTTCCAAGCACTGTGGAAGGTAGAAATAATACTGTTGGTACCCCTTCCAAACACACAAAAGGACCACATAAAGTATAATAAGAAAATAATTTTAAATATAGAGTCAAATTCAAAAGAAGAAAAAGAAATCTCTTTAATACAGAAATGAAGAGTGAATGCAAACCAAAGGCTATAACTTCAGAGGAGCCAGTTCTGGATAAAGGTCTTTGAGGAGTGGAATTTTAGGACCCAAGTTGGAATAGGAGAAGAGGTCTCAGGGTGTTAGAGGGGATAGAATAAATCACAGAGTGCAGGTTTAAGAGGACATACCTTCCACAAAGCTGGGGCTAGAAAGTTCTGCTTGCCTACTGTCTAAGGAATTTGATATTTTCAGGAACTGCTAAGAGGCATAGAAAGAAATTGAAACTCCCAGTCAATGATACATGCAGTAGCGAGGTGTGAACTTTTGATACTAAGACTTTGGAGACTAAAAAAGTATTAGTAACTGGACTGAGTCTTAAGGCCAGGAAGAATGCAAAAATGTGTAGAAATATTTCAACAATTCAGAGTTCATCAGAGTTTCACAATAAGCAAGCTCTTCCAAAGATGGGCTCATACACACACACACACACACCACTAGCCTTAGAAAGAAATGCACCATCATCAGAGGGACAAAACATGCAACAGGGAAATTTGAACCCAAAGTTGAGGAAAATAATGGATCAATTGGTATGCTCTAACTGTTAAAAAAGTACTTTTGACAAAATATCAGCAAATTGAGGCCTTAAAAAATCATAAACAAAGGATTACTACCTAGAGAGAGAGAGAGAGAGAGAGTGTGTGTGTGTGTGTGTGTGTGTGTGTGTGCGTGCGTGTGCCCGGGAGATTCTGATACAATCTAGAGCAGTATTGGAAGGAAATACATTTTGTGGCCTGGGATTAGATTTTTATCACAGCTGACAGACCAATCTCAGAAGAGGAATTGATGCAGAGAACTCTGTGTATGGCTGGGGCCTCAAATGATTTTCTTGGTTTTGTTTCAAAAGGAACCGGAAAAAAATCCATACATCAGCCCAGTACAGCTGCAAACGAATCTTGCCATGCATGTGGGGCCATGAGTGACAAAGGAAAAATATACCAGCAAGAAACTGAAACCCAGCCAGTTCTGTGTTCGATAAAGTGGTACAAATGTCCTCGGCCTGTGCGGTTAGGCCAACTATGTCAACATAGAATCTGTCTCCGTCAAGTGAAATTAAGAAACACCAGCAGAATCCAAAGCCAACCTGCCTTATGAGAGCGCGGTCACAGCCCAGGGCGCAAGGCAGCCCCTGCAGAAGATTAGTTCACAATCTAGATTCACAGCCACATGAGAAAACATGAGGTCTAATCAGCATATGCAACAAAGGATAATTAGTGCCTCATGAAATCGCAGTGGGAGCAATCTGATTTATATCATAGTATGTTTAAAATTGCAACAGCCCAAAAGGGAGAAGAGGAACTCATAATAATTGCTGTTGTGTGCTCTCAAATACTTGTATTTTGGGGCAGGGTAGAGGTCATCTTAGACAGATTGCTATTTTAAGAAAAAAAAACATTAAGAAGGACTGAAGAGAAATAGATAACTTTCAAAATTATGGTGTAGGGGAAGTAATAAAGAAAATCAGATTAACCTAACAGAGAAAAGGAAAAAAAAAAAAAGCAGCAAGGGAAAAGTGTGTAAAAGAGATGGATACACACACAAAAACACTTATAGAAATAACTACTAAAATATCAGTGACTGTAACTTCTTAAAACCAAAAAAACATTCCATAGTATATATTATTTAACCAGTCTCATACTTAAGGATTTTTGAATGACTCCAAAATGTTTTTATCATGTTAACAAGTTAATATTCTTGTGTATGTACGTGTGCATGTGTATAAAAACATATGTACATGTACATACGGTTTCAGGCATTTTCTGCTAAATGTACAGATAAACTCATAGAAACAGAAATGCAGAATCAAAATATTGGTGCATAGTTTAATTTTGATAGTTGCTGTCAAACCAATTTAACATGAGCCAGAAAAAAGAATGCCTTTCTCTACACCTTGACCATTGCCATTTATCATTAAAAAAAGAAAGGTCTTTACCAATCTTATGAATAACAACAGTTTATTGCTATGTTTACATTTATATTTCTCTTAATTTGACTTGCAGAGTCATTTGTATTTTCTGCACTTGTTCTTTAGCATTTTTCTTGATTCAATTGTTAATTTCTAAAATATTATTTTACAGAGCATTTTCATATAATGAAAAGTGTTCATTTTACTGTTTTTTTTGCTATCATTAATGTACAATTGCATGAACATCATTATGGTTACTAGACTCCCCCTATTATCAAGTCCCCCCCACATACACCATTGCAGTCACTGTCCATCAGCATAGTAAGATGCTATAGAATCACTACTTGTCTTCTCCATGTTACACTGCATTCCGTGTGTCCCACACACACACATTGTATGTGCTAATCGTGATGCCCCTTTTTCCCCCTTATCCCTCCCTTCCCACCCATCCTCTCCAGTCCCTTTCCCTTTGGTAACAGTTAGTCCATTCTTGGGTTCTGTGAGTCTGCTGCTGTTTTGTTCCTTCAGTTTTTTCTTTGTTCTTATACTCCACAGATGAGTGAAATCATTTGATACTTGTCTTTCTCCACCTGGTATATTTCACTGAGCATAATACCCTCTAGCTCCATCCATATTGGTGCAAATGGTAGGATTTGTTTTCTTCTTATGGCTGAATAATATTCCATTATGTATATGTACAACATCTTCTTTATCTATTCATCTCTTGATGGGCACTTAGGTTGCTTCCATTTCTTGTCTATTGTAAATAGTGCTGTGATAAACATAGGGGTGAATATGTGTTTTTCAAACTGGGTTGCTGTATTCTTAGGGTAAATTTCTAGGAGTGGAATTCCTGAGCCAAATGGTATTTCTATTTTTAGTTTTTTGAGGAACCTCCATACTGCTTTCCACAATGGTTGAACTAGTTTACATTCCTACCAGCAGTGTAGGAGGGTTCCCCTTTCTCCACAACCTCACCAACATTTGTTTTTGTTTGTCTTTTAGATGGTGGCCATCCTTACTGGTGTGAGGTGATATTTCATTGTGATTTAAATTTGCATTTCTCTGATGATTAGGGATGTGGAGCATCTTTTCATGTGCCTGTTGGCCATCTGAATTTCTTCTTTGTAGAAGTGTCATTTCAGCTCCTCTACCCATTTTTAAATTGGCTTATTTGCTTTTTGTTTGTTGAGGTGCATGAGCTCTTTATATAATTTCAATGTCAACCTCTTATCGGATATGTCATTTATGAAGACATTCTCCCATACTGTAGGATGTCTTTTTGTTCTACTGATGGTGTCCTTTGCTGTACAGAAGCCTTTTAGTTTGATATAGTCCCACTTGTTCATTTTTGCTTTTGTTTCCCTTACTGGGGGAGATATGTTCATGAAGAAGGTGCTCACGTTCATGTCCAAGAAATTTTTGCCTATGTTTTCTTCTAAGAGTTTTATGGTTTTATGACTTACATTCAGGTCATTGATCCATTTTGAGATCCAGTTTCATGCTCTTACATGTAGCTGTCCAGTTTTGCCAACACCCACTATTGAAGAGGCTGTCATTTCACTATTGTATATCCATGGCTCCTTTGTCATATATTAATTGACCATATATGCTTGGGTTTATAACTGGGCTCTCTAGTCTGTTCCACTGGTCTATGGGTCTGTTCTTGTTCCAGTACCAAATTGTCTTGATTACTGCCACTTTGTAGTAGAACTTGAAGTCAGGGAGCGTAACTCCCCCTGCTTTATTCTTCCTTCTCAGGATTGCTTTGGCTATTCGGGGTCTTTTGTGGTTCCATATGAATTTAGAACTATTTGCTCTAGTTCTTTGAAGAATGCTGTGGTATTTTGATAGGAATTGCATTGAATCTGTATATTGCTTTACGCAGGATGGCCATTTTGACAATATTATTTCTTCATATCCATGAGCACAGGATGCGTTTCCATTTATTGGTATCTTCTTTAATTCCTCTCATGAGTGTCTTGTAGTTTTCAGAGTATAGATCTTTCCCTTCCTTGGTTATGTTTATTCCTAGGTATTTTAGTGTTTTTGATGCAATTGTGAATAGAATTGTTTTCCTGATTTCTCTGTTTGCCTGTTCATCGTTAGTATATAGGAATGCAACAGATTTCTGTGTATTAATTTTGTATCCCAGAAGTTTGCTGAATTCAGATATTAGATCTAGTAGTTTGGGAGTGGATTCTTTAGGTTTTTTATATACAATATCATGTCATCTACAAACAGGGACAGTTTGACTTCTTCCTTACCAATCTGGATACCTCTTAATTCTTTGTGTTGTCTGGCTAGGACCCCCAGAACGAGGCTCAAACTTAGAAGGTTGCATTTTTCTACAAAGTTTTCCATTTCTTCTAAGTTATCTAGTTTGTTACCATATAATTTTTCATAGTATTCTCTTATAATTCTTTGTATTTCTGTGGTGTCTATCATGATTTTTCCTTTCTCATTTCTGATTCTGTTTATATGTGTAGACCCTCTTTTTTTCTTGGTAAGTCTGGATAGGGGCTTATCTATTTTGTTTATTTTCTCAAAGAACCATCTTCTGCTTCCATTGATTCTTTCTATTGTTTTATTCTTCTCAATTTTATTTATTTCTGCTCTAATCTTTATTATGTCCCTCTTTGTACTGACTTTGGGTCTCATGTGTTTTTCTTTTTCTAGTTTCATTAATTGTGAGTTTAGTCTGCTTATATAGGATTGTCTTCTTTCCTGAGGTAGGCCTGTATTGCAATATACTTTCCTCTTAGCATGGCCTTTGCTGCATCCCACAGATTTTGTGGTGTTGAATTATTGTTGTCATTTGTCTCCATATATTGCTTGATCTCTGTTTTTATTTGTTCGTTGATCCATTGATTATTTAGGAGCATGTTATTAAGGCCTCCATGTGTTTGTGGGCTTTTTTATTTTCTTTGTGTAATTTATTTCTAGTTTCATATCTTTGTTATCTGGAATCTGGTTGGTACAATTTCAATCTTTTTTAATTTAGTGAGGCCCTTTTTGTGACCTAGTATATGATCTATTCTTGAAAATGTTCCATGTGCACTTAAAAAGAATGTATATCCTGTTGCTTTTGGATGAAGTGTTCTGTAGATGTCCGTTAGGTCCATCTGTTCTAATACGTTGTTCAGTGCCTCTTTCTCTTTACTCATTTTCTGTCTGGTTGTTCTGTCCTTTGGAGTGAGTGGCATGTTGAAGTCTCCTAAAATGAATGTGTTGCATTCTATTTCCCCCCTTTAATTCTGTTAGTATTTGTTTCACTTATGTAGGTGCTCCTGTGTTGGGTGCATATATATTTATAATGGTTATACCTTCTTGTTGGATTGACCCCTTTATCATTATGTAATGCCCTTCTTTGTCTCTTGTTACTTTCTCTGTTTTGAGGTCTATTTTGTCTGATACAAGTACTGCAATTCCTGCTTTTTTCTCTCTATGAGTTGCATGAAATATCTTTTTCCATTCCTTTGCTTTCAGATTGTGTATGTCTTTGGGTTTGAAGTGAGTCTCTTTTAGGGAGCACATAGATGGGTCTTGTTTTTTTATCCATTCAGTGACTCTATGTCTTTTGATTGGTGCATTCAGACTGTTTACACTTAGGGTGCTTATCAATAAGTATGTACTTATTGCCATTGCAGGCTTTAGAGGAGTGGTTACCAAAGGTTCAAAGGTAATTCCCTTACTATCTAACAGTCTAATTTAACTGACTTCATATGCTATTACAAATACAACCTAAAGGTTTTTTCTTTTTCCTCCTTTTTCTTCATCCTCCATTCTTTATATTTTAGGTATCTTATTCTGTACTCTGTCTATCCCTTGGGTGACATCTATTTAGCCTTAAGAATGCTTCCATCTATAGAAGTCCCTCCAGTAAGGCACTGTAGAGGTGGTTTGTGGCAGGAAAATTCTCTCAGCTTTTGCTTATCTGTAAATTGTTTAATCCCTCTTTCAAATTTAAATGATAATTTTGCCATGTAGGGTATGCTTGGTTCAAGGCCCTTCTGCTTCATTGCATTAAATACATCTTGCCACTCCCTTCTGGCCTGTAAGGTTTCTGCTGGGAAGTCTGATGTTAGCCTGATAGGCTTCCCTTTGTATGTGATCTTATTTCTCTCTCTGGCTGCTTTTAATAGTCTGTCCTTATCCTTGATCTTTGCCATTTTAATTATTATATGTCTTGATGTTGTCTTCCTTGCTTCCCTTGTGTTGGGAGATCTGTGCACCTCCATGGCTTGAAAGACTATCTTCTTCCCTTGATTGGGGAAATTTTCAGCAATTACGTCCTCAATAACACTTTCTATCCCTTTTTCTCTCTCCTCTTCTTCTGGTATCCCTATAATGCAGATATTCCATTTGGATTGGTCATACATTTCTCTCAATATTCTTTCATTCTTAGAGATTCTTTTTTCTCTCTGTGCCTCAGCTTCTTTGTATTTCTCTTCTCTAATTTCTATTCCATTTACCATCTCTTCTACTATATCTAATCGCTTTTAAATCTCTCCATTGTATGTTTCATTTCAGATACGGAATTTCTTAATGATTGAATCTCCATCTTAAATTTGTTCCTGAGTTCCTGAATATTTTTCTGTACCTCCATAAGCATGTTTATAATTTTTATTTTAAACTCTCTTTCAGGAAGATTGGTGAGTTCAGTTTCATTTGGTCCTTTTTCTGGGGTTTGTGAGATTCTGGTCTGAACCAGGTTCTTTTGACATTTCATATTTCTATGTGGTGCCCTCTAATGCCCAGAAGCTCTAGTCTCTGGAGCTGCTCATCCCCAGATTGAGGTTGGGGATTGTAGGGGAGTGGCACTGGTGCCTGGGTGGAGGAAAGAGCTGTTTCCCGATTTCTGGCTGCAGTGCCTGTGTCCAGTATCAGAGACAGTGGGCCAAGCACACAGGTGTAAGCCTCTGTGCTTGGCGTCTCTAGCTGTTGTATGCGGGGCCTCCCTCTGGCTGGCCTGATGCCAGAGTAGTGACTGCCAGTTTGCAAGCAGGTCCCGGCAGGCAAGCAGGAAGGTGCAGCAGGCTACGTGTCACAGTGAGGGTCCTCGGAGCTGAATAGGCAGCCAGGGGGATGGAGCACCTGAAGCTCCTCAAAGTTCCCAACCTGCTGGGCAAAGTGCGCCTAGACAACCTTTCCATCTATCCTTCTTTCGCGCAGCAAGCTCCATGCAAACCCTGCCTCCTCAGCAGTCCTCTTGCTGCTAGGAAGCCTCTCAGACCGCCTGTCTTTCCTTTATCGCAGAATGGCCAGAATGGACCCTGTCCTCCACAGATAGCCAGAATCTCCATCTCTCAAGAACTCCGACTGTCCCAGCTCCCCAACCCCATCAACCTCCAGAGCACCACACAATGTAGGTTTGTGCTCCAAAGCAGACCTCCAGGGCTGGGTGTTCAGCAGTCCCAGGCTTCCACCCCTCCCCCACTTTTTTCTTCCTCCAGCTGGTGAGCTGAGGTGGGGGAAGGGCTTGGGTCCTGCCAGATCAAGGCTTTCATAAGTTACCCTATTTTACAAGGTCTGCTCTGTTCATGAGGTCTGTATGCAGTCTGGTGCAGCCTTTTTTGTAGGGCTAGTGTATTAACTATAGTTTCACACTATATGTGGTTTTGGGAGGAATTCTCTGTCTCACCTCTCACACTGCCATCTTGAATCTCCATTTTACTGTTTTATGGGTAGCAGATTTTTTTTTCTGAGCTAGTCATTTGTGTTCTGGTGTTTCATTTTAGGAAAAAAATTTATTGATTTAATGCCTTCTGTTTTTTAAGTCATAAGGGGTCCTTTCACTCTATAAAAAATATATATACATAAACTCATACACACATACATACTGAATGTTAGCATCATCTTGTAGGGTATAAAACATACACAACACACAATCCCCTTTATTATCATTAATATTTTACAGATTACATTTAAAATTTACAGATTGATTTTGAAAGAGCTTACTACTCTGAATTTTGGTTCTTCTTGTCTGAAAACTTCTTTCATATACTTTTTTACATATTTAATATTCTTTTGTATAAATTGGATGCATTTAAAAGGTCTGGGCAGTTGGAGGTGTTTCTTATTTCTTCTTAAGCTTATTTCCAGGCATTTTATTCATTGGATTGCTATTAAAAATAAGTTTTTCTTGCATTATCTTTTCTACTGTATACTATTCACACATACAACTATTGATTTATATGTTAATTTTGTACTCAGAAACTTTATTGATTTCTCTGATTTTAATAATGTTTCAGATTTATTATTTTCTAGGTATCACCAGCATTATTTGCAAACAATCGTACTTCTTATCTTCTCCTTTCCAGTTTTTCCTCTCTTTTCTCCTCTTGTCAATTATATCAAATACTACATTTAAAACAATGTTCAATAATATGGTGATAGTGAAATCCTTGTCTTATTCAATTTCCTTGGGTTCAGATAAACTATATAGTAATTATATCATTATATTAAAAATTGTCCTATTCTTGTTTTATTTGAAGACTTTTTTGTCAAGTATAAATATGAAAATGGAGAAAATGCTTTTGCTAATATTTCAGATTATTAAATTAATATCCATAAATATTTTCCATGTGCTACTTTCCTGAATGTGAAAATCAACATTATGCTGGTTTCATAAAAAGGATTGGAAGCTGTCCTTGTCTGTCTTCTGAAAGTTTAAATAGCTATTTCTCTTCTGTTCTTTAAAGGTTTTATATAATCCTCTTAAACAAATTCTGTCATTCTGATGCATTTTAGGGGAGATGAGTGAGTGCCTTGTTGCTAACATTTTTTCCTCTGTGGAAAATTGGCCTATTTGTCAGTTTCAATCCATTACACTTTCCTAGAAAATAATCTATTTTATCAAGATTTTCAAATTTGTTTTTTTAGAGTTAAGCAAAGTTTTCATTCATAATTCCTTCAATTCTGCATCCATGGCTATCTTCCCATTCTTACATTTTATTTATATACTTGTCCTCTTTTTCCTTAATTAGATTAGCTACTAATTTTTCTCACTATATGGATAATTATTTTCAAAGAAATTATTTGGTTTTATTAGTCTTACCATTTTCCACTTACCTGTTTTCTTATTCATAAATGTCTTTTACTTTTCTAATGTCTTCTTTATGCTCCCTTGTTTCTATTTTTCATCATGTTTCAAACCACTTTAATTGAATGTTTGATCTATTAATTTTTAATCCTTCTTATTAATTGCTGCAAATAATTAAGGCTTTTCCTTACAGTTCTGATTTGTTTTCATTATGGTTATTTTCTCTATATTTTTTATTTCAACTTTTATCCTTGATATGAGTTGTTTAATAGACAGGTTTTTTTGTTTCTATTTTTTTATTAGTATAAGGCCTCCAGTCAATTTAAATATACTCAGAGAATGTGCCAGTGCCATAAGTCTGGAATTTGCTGAGATCTCCTTCGTGGCCTAATATTTGGTCAATGTGTGTTACTCCTTAAAAACTTGAAAAGAAGCTACATTCTCTGTTTTTAGTTTATAGAATTTTATATATATATATATATACATGTATATATATATATGTAATTTTTATTATATTACTTACATTTTCTCTCTTTTCTTCACTTGACTTGTCATAAAATAAGAAACAAACGTGTTCTGCTTGTAATAACTTAATATGTTCTCTCTGTTGCTCTGTATGTGTATGTGTGTATATATGCTTCATGAATTTAGACTTTAGGTAACCAGTGCTTAGATATTAATGAAAGTCAGATAGTCTTTGTAGACTGTGCTCATTATCATTATAAAAAGTGCTCCTTACTTGTTCGTTATTTTCACTCTGAATTCTGTTTGTCTGATTTGAAATTATGGTCACCATTTTTTTCTCCCTCTTCATTTCTTGAAATGCTTTTTCCATCTTTCTAATTTTCCACTCTTCTTAGGCACTTTGTTGTAGGTGTGTCCCTTATTTATGCTTTGTAAGTTTATTAGATGACTTTGTTAAAATTTGGGAGGTTTGCTTTCTGTTTTTAGAACATTTTAAGTTACTTCTGAAACTATAACCTAATATAATATATTTAATCTTCTATTTATTTGGATAGTACCAACCAAATCTCTACTCTGAGATCACAAGAAATTAACATCTTACTTCTTTAAATCTCCTACTTTCCCTTCTTCTTACTGCTCCCAACATAATAGTTGATACTATTCTCTTGGTTCTTGTAGTATTTAACTTTCTGCTGTTAAAAAGACACACTTTAATTATCTGATTAATCAGATTTTAAATTAATGGACTGATTCTTGGCTATAAAGTAAGGAATCAATTTTATTTATACTACCTCTCTAGTCTCTACAAACTTCTTTAACTTTATCTATGTTGTGTGTATGTGTGTTTCTCATTCTCTTGCTTTTAGGAGTAATCTTGTAAGAGATATTCACTTGGTAGAACTGTCTGTATATTAGATTCTAAAAATTAAAAATCCAACAAGAATTTCATGTTTCTTTAAAAACAAATATATTTCAAAAGGTGAGGAGATTTTCTCATACTCAGTAAAGAGTTAACCAAGGATTTTAAGAAGAAATTTAGACATAATAAAGGCCTATGCAACGCAGAAAATAAATTAACTAGTACAAAAGTAATATAACTCAGTTCTTATAGAATATTTTCAATACATAAATTTAAATTATATCATTAAAGTAGTGTTATATATGTAAAACAATGTTGCAAGAAAGTATTGTAAGACAAAGATATTTGTGAAGTGAAATAAAAATGGTTTGTTTTAGCTTCACCTGCATAGTGCTGTATATACACATTGTTTGCTGACTAGAAATAATTATTAAATACACATTCTCTGGACAGCTTGACATATAGTCAAGAGGTACAGTCTATACTACTTGTCTAACTATGCAAACTTTTCATTTTGAGTTACATAGAAAAGCAGTTTCTAATGGGTTTGTATTTTCCACGAGAACCTCTTCACATCTCCTGTAACCCTGGGAAAAAATGCCTTTGGGGTAACTTGGATTGGAATTCGGACCACCAAAATTGGATGTGAGTTTTACTTTCTGTGTCAAGAAACCTAATTGTCTGCTGGGTGACTGTGGCTGTCTCAGAAGGAGTTGAGTCTCAGTTGCTTGAAAAGTCACATGTGGTCAGTCCTAGCTTGGACTTTGAGAGGCAAAGGTTATCTTCTGCTGTCTGAGTGTGCCGATCACAAGTGTGTCTTCACTTCACTGCTCTATTACTCATTCATACACGTATAACCAAGTGAATTGATTATGAAGTAGATATGCCATATCCCACTGGTTCTCTAACACTGCTCAAAAAGAATTTTAGATAATTCATTAGACTGACCCAACATGCTCCTAACCAGAGAGATAGAAATAGTTGGAATAACTTGCCCAGCAATTCATAAGCTTCAGCTATCTTGCTTGAAATGTTATCAACACTAATAATATTTACCAAATCAGCATGCTAAGAAAACCAGTCTCCTTCCTACGAGCTCTAACGGAACTCAGTGCTTCTAAAGCAGAGATGGTTTTCAATCAATATATCCATTGTGTTAGAGTTCCAGAGACTTGGCCTTTAGCCAAGGCTATGCCCAAGACATTAGTCCTGTGTTCCCTAAGTGAATTCAGCCTTTCTTATAGGATGCAGGTATTTAATCACTTCATGTCTACACAATATCACTGTGAGCCCTGGGAAGCATTACTGCATTTCTGTTTTTATTTTGTCACTCACTCTCCTGACGGGTTTATTTTTAGAGGTTTAACTGAGCCTTTAGCCTAAAGGCTGTTTCCTTTACATGTGCTATACAGAAGTATGTAGGAATTTCGCCAAGAGGCAATATAATGAATGTTGGAAATGGGACAGGTTTTAGGGTCAGACGGACCTGAATTTGAAAGCTGGCTCTGCTTTCACTTATTGAGCAACCTAGGAAAGTTTACTCAACTTCCCCAAATCTTATTTTTGCATTTGTAATTGCACATGCCATACTCTAAATTAATAATTATTTTGAAAATTAGAAATAAACTCATATGTCTAAACTATTTTTAAAAGTAACTAGCTCTTTTGTTTATGGGTATGTAAGCATTTAAAGCAAGAGATTCTCAGAAAAATTTGCGACTTATCACCAGCATGGTAAGCATCTGCTGGCTGGCTGTGGCTACCCCAGAAGGAGTTCAGTCTCAGTTGTTTATGGGCAATCACATATGGGCAGTCCAAGGGCGGGAAAAAAAAGAATGAAAGAAAATGAGGAACTATTAAGGAAAAATAGGAAAAATACTTGTTACTGGAAGAGAATAATATATTCCTGGATTTTTTTTATTCTAACACTTAAATTAATATAATTTCATATGAAAAGACTTTCACAAATTTTGCTTTACAGATGACCTAATCCAACAATGACCATAAGCGTGAAGACGGTGCCAAATACCATGAGAAATTCAATACGCGCTGAAAGGGACTTGACCTCAATGGCCGTATGACCCAATGATGTGAGAGAAAAGGGTAAGGACATCGTAACATGAAGACTTACAAACAAAACATCATAACAGCTACCTGAGAGGAACTGAGTGTGCTTTGGAATTTGAAAGAAAAAAGTTCACATCTGGCTGTGGGAGAAATCAGACTTCAGAAAGGAGGAGATCTTTAAATTGGATCTAGAAAGATATGGGGAGGGAGAAAAGGAAATTCCATGTGGGGATGGAGAAAAAGCCTTCTAGGAGAAAAAAATATGTATAAAAATAGCTGCCAGTTGTTGACATTTTACTATATGCCAGACATTCCAATAAATATTTTATATCATTTAATACTTAACACAGTCCTGTGCAGTAAGCATTTTACCCATTTGTAAAGCAGAGAAACAAGGCATGGGCAGAGAACATTAGTTGAGTAAGGTGAAACAGCTAGTAAATAAATTCAGTCTTTCCTATTGAATCAAGATATGTTTGATTCTAGTCACTCGAATAAATACTATATTGTGTTACTCTATGAGTCTCTACATTTTTGCTGGTCCTGATTTGTATCACTTAAAATAAAATCTTGATTGTAAGTATAGTACTTTCCTGAGTTCTCTGAGACATTCTAGCAAATACTGAACAGGAGGGTGGGTGCCTGAGTTTGTATCCAGTTGGATAGAAGTGTGAGTCACCTGGGACCCCTAGAGTATGGCTGATGTTTGAAGTAAGGGTAGGCTTACTGGAGACAGTACTTTAATTGTGGAGTCTGACACATGTTAAACCAGGTGGTTATTGCCAGGACTATATTGCAGGATACCAACTGGTGTCAGAATAGTTGCTTAGGAATTTCAGTCCTATTTAAGAAGATAATAATAAAGACAAAACCAAAAATATAGAAATCATCTGGAATTGCACTCAAAGGTATTGAAAATACTCAGAAGATTCCTTGAGTAGAAAGTTACAGCTTATTACTAATATTAATTTTCTGGAGTTGTTAAAACAAAATACCACAGATGGGGTGGCTTATAAACAACAGGAATTTATTTCTCACAGTCCTGGAGGCTGGAAGTCTAACATTAGGGTGCCAGCATAGCTGCTGAGGACTGCTGACTTCTTGCTGGGTCCTCACAGAGGACAGGTGGCTGAAGAGGTAGGCAAGTTGTCTGGTGTCTGTTTTGAGGGGAGCCAGTCCCATTCATAAGGGTTCTGCTTTCACAACCTAACTACCCACTACCAACCTAACACACCCAAAAGCCCCATCTCATCATCACCTCAGGGATTAGGACTTCCATATATGAGTTTTGGGGGGGACGCATTCAGATCATAGCAGAGCATTGGTTTCCTCTCACGCCTCCTTCCTCAGCTTGCAGAGAGGGGCCTTCTTGCTGTGTCCGCCTACGGACCTTTTACGCTGTACCACACACCTGATGTTTCTTCCTCTTCCAATAAGAACCAGTCTCATTGGATGAGTGCCTCAACCTAACAGCCTCGTTTTAATTTATTCATCTTTTTAAACACCTTACCTCAGGTTATATTCTCAGGTTCTGGGAATTGGGTCTTCAACACAGAAGTGTGGGAGGGGCACAATTCAGTCCATAACATTGTAGTTTTGAGAACCAACTCAACATAAGGTATCAGTTGAAAATATGAGGTAGGAGGAAAATGCTAAGGGAATAAGTATAAAAGGAAACATAGATAAGAGCTAATAATAAAATACATGGAACCCCACATAACAAAATTATATGAAACCAGAAATTACAAATCTAAGACTCAACTCTTAGAATTCGATACCTCAGTAAATGCAGCTAGTGGATTGGTCACTCAACTAACAACATACCACTGTAGCTACTGCAACAATTACCTGAGCGCTGAGGGAAGTGGCTGACCTGGCGGGCAGTTTCTGAACAAGTGGATGAGGGTGGGAAAAAGGAATAATGGGTAAAGGCAGACCAAGGAATGAATGACCATGAGCATTTCTGTTTCAGTAGCACTTTTATTAAAAACTGACCACTGAACCACACTTGAGGGACCAGCAGTTGCTTATCTGATTATCTCTAGTATCAGGCATCTAACAAACAAATAAACATAGAACACACAACATTCTCCTCACCCTTCTCCAAGGCTGAGAAAAATCTTTCACTGATTTTGCTTGAACTCAGCACTTGGGAGAGAGGGGGAATAGGAATGAAACTTCAAATAAGCTGGCCAATTATGTATATGAATAGATGTACTACTAACATTTTTACATTTCAGTTGTAAACATTTAGCAAAAGATCCAGGAAGGAAAGATCCTTTCATTGACTCACTAGGTATTAGAAGGCACTGAGAAATGAATAGTCTCTAATTCTATATTCTGTCATTGAATATAGTCAATGAAATGACCATAGCAAATTAAATCAGAACTCAATAAGTGATCTGATGGATTCAAACTCGATTAAGAAAAATGCATCAAAATCTGAAAATAGTCTTTACTAACCTACATGATTTAATAAGCCCTGCAGTTACAGATTTTGCTAAAGAGACCTGTAATTGGCTCATAACATTGAGGATATGAAGCTAGTTTCAATGAACTGTATTAATTCTAAAAAGAAGTTTGTTTCCTGGGCATGATTTTCCCCATTCAGAGCTGTTGCATTTTTCTAACCTTGAATTGTTTCTCATCAGCTCTACAGTTCAAGGTTATTTAAGAATAGAAAATGATGCCACAGTGCCATGCCCAGGATGAAGTTCAATATATATTTATGCATTTTATTTTAATCAAAGGAAATAAAAGGTAACATGATAGATGAAATGTATGAAGTTAACAGTCTAGAATTTCTTTCCAACAAAAAGGAATGGGTGTTGTCTATTCCGCTAAACCAAAAGACCTAGCATCCTCTGGAAATGAGGAGCTTGAGTCAGGCTGCAGTTACTGTTCAGTTGTATTGGTTAAGACTCCCCCTAAGATGTTGCATATTCATCTTTATGATAAACAAGAATAGCATGTTGATGTAATGATAGCAAGCAGAGCCTGTATTGTAAGTTATAGACTAGTCTTTTATTTTCTTAATAGAGAATATAATTTCCCACAACAGCGTACATAAAACCCCTGACATGGTTCTTACAAAAATAAGACATCTTGAAGAGGCAAATGTCCCCCAGTCCCTTCTAACTGGGGCAGATTGCTTTCCAAAATATAGCTATTTGTATCCTTTTATGACATCCATATTGTGCATGTATCATGTTTACCCATGTACTTGAATGATATTTACTCACTTGGCTTTAGCAATTGTGAAGCAAGTGTCCACGAACAGGAATATTTTAAGGTTTTACTGCTAGAAACTAAAGGAAAATGTTTGTTGTCATGACTATTTTGATACAATGATTTTTTAATGGGATAGAAGGTGCTCTTTTGTTTTTGCTGAACTGTTTGTAAGAGATAAAACTGAGAGGGAGGGATTCAAAATGTAGCTCACTTTTCAGAGCTATCAAAACTCACAGCACATAAAGCAGTTTTTAACAAGAGATTGGGGGTGGGACCTGAAAGGACGTGGAAGTGCCATTACACCACTGAAACGGCATGCACTGTCCTGTGTTTATCTACACATATGTGCACTTTCCTGGTAAGAGGTTTCACACTTTCAACAGACTCTCAAGAGAAGTCTGTACTTGAAAAACGAGGCCAACTGAATTACTGATTCTCTTTATTTCAGGTCATTTCCAAAAGCATGAAGACAGGGCATTTATTCTTTGTATTTATTTAACATTTATTGAGTACTTATGTCATCCTCCCTTCAGGAAATTGTGATTTAATGGAAGGCATGGTAATTATAATACTTAGGTTATATGCATGTAAGAAGGATAATGCTTTTTAAAAAATGAAATCGTAGTTCTCAAAAAATACAAAATGAATACATGTAAAAGAGTTTATTACATTCATTAATTAATGAGGGAATCAGTAAGATGTTACAACCAGTTCAGAGCAGCATTTTTTAAAAACTACACAAACATGGACAGTAAGGAATGATAAAACAAATTTATAAATCAATGCAAAACTGGGCTGTCCACAGGGCAGTAGTTAATTGCATTCCACAAGGACCCAGTTTGTTTGCATTTCCTGAAAAGAGTTGTTAGCATTATTGTAAGTCTTAAATAGCTCAAAGACAGTGGAAAGCACAGATAACCCAGGAAGTGTGCTTGCTCTATGCAAGACATGGCTGATCCCCCACCTCAATTTGCCCCATTCCAGGTCTGTCACAGTTTTTCCTGACATGAATTTGCAGAATAGTTGTGATAAAGTTTCTCCTGTGAGGCAAAAACAAGCAACTAATTTGATTGAAATAATTAAAATAAGCTCCCATGTAAATGATATATAAGTGAATGTTGAAGAATGAAAGTGACTTAGATAGGGAAAGGAAGGTGAAGGACATTTAAAGCAGATATCACAGATATCACATCTATAGGGATTCATGTTGTGAAGGGATCTCTTTGACATCTGTGAAACAGTGTAAAGTTGTTACATGACAATGGACGTGTCACTGCAAGTCTTATTTTGAAGAACTCTGCGGTCCCAGTGAAGGAATTCGAGTTTTTATAATTTTCTGAAGTGCTCCTAATACTCCATAAGTAGAGGACATGTACTTCAATGCTTGTGGGAATCTGAGAGAGTAGCCTACCCTTTCTCAATGAAAAAGTCAGATTTATCTGAAATCATCTGTTCTATCTTAAAATTTTATGTTATGGTTTTTAATTTGATAACATGAAGTTATCATGCATTGAGTAAAGTTTACTGTGCTGATGCACAAGAGGCAGGAAATATATTGGATCTAAGTTTTGGTGTAACTGACATTCCAGGACAGTGTCCCAGGCTCTGAGTTGCAGACCCTCTGGGCACATCTGCTCTGTCTCTGGAGACACCCATGCTGCCTCTGATTGAGATGCACAACAGGCATTGACAACACATTGCTAAGAGTGTTTCTCACAGAAGTAACATGGCTAGTTGTGTTTGTTTGTTTGAGGGAAGTTACTGACAACTCCATGAAAGAAGACGTGAATTAGCACTGATAGGGAGGAGGCTGTGAAAAAGGCCTAGAAGAGAGATGGTAAGGTGTGAACTAAGGTGGTGGCAGTTTGGTTGGAAAGGGAAAAGATACGTTCAAGAGTTAACTAGAATTTTCTGGCCAATTGACTGCAAAGGATAAGGGAGAAGGGTCATGTATACAGTTGTTTTGTTAGTGAAATCAGAGCTGGCTGTTAAGCCACAAGAGGTGGTGAAAAGTTCATAGAATTTTAGAAACACAACAAAGGCTCTTTTAGGAATAAGCTATATAATCACAAACAAAAGTTTATATATATATATGTATGGTATGTATGTATGTAAAGTTTCACTGGATGACAGTAGGTAGAAACTAAGAAGAGAGGTTCTGTGCTGGTAATTTTACTTTTGAAGTACCTTAAACACACACATATACCTTGTGTTTCTGGAATTAGAATCATAGACCCAACTATGAGAGGGTTAGGACACAAATATAATTCCTCTTGTATTCTAGGAGGCTGGCCTTATTTAAAGGGTATCTGAGGAAAACTATCATAATTTTTTAGTTCCATCTGGTCTTGAACTTTCCCACAAGTCTGGTCATAAGAGATTTTCCAAGGAGCTCTGCTTTGAGTATTTATATCCATCTGACTTCTAGGAAAAAACTAAGAAATTGACAAAGAAACAAAGAATACTCTAAAGACACTTAGAGATGTACCAGATTGTAATGTTGCACATTTCTTATGACAACATAATATATTAGAACAGACTGGGTTTGCTTGGATAAGAATCAGAAATTTGGGGAAACAATGGCTTGGTTAGCATATGCAGCCTTCATCTTACCAGAGAGCCTTGTTTTTCTTAGCACACAGTGGATTTAAAGTAATGGCCTGAGTGGATATTCCCAGCTTGGCTGATTTCTCATGAGCACATATATTCACATGCCCCAGACAAGATCATTTCTAGTTTTCAGCACTTGTAGTTCTGGGAAGGGAGAGCTAAATTATGTGAGAGCACTCCCAATGGGCAAACACATAGAGATAGTTGTTCTAGAAGCAATAAAGCTGAAGCAATAAAGGGAATTGAAGGTTAGGCAAGTCTGAGGCCTCAGACATTGTGTTCAATTAATTATAACAGGAGGACCTTGTCATGGATTCCAGCTGAAATCATAAATACACAGTGGTGGATTAGGCTCCTCAGAGAAAACAATAGAGTCTACTCTTGAACAACACAAGTTTGAACTATGTTGGTCCATTTACATGCAGATTTTTTTTCAATAAATACTCTACAGTACTGTAAATGTATTTTCTCTTCCTTATGATTCTCTAAATAACATTTCTTTCTTCTAGATTGCTTTATTGCAAGAATACAGGATATAATACATAAGATATACAAAATATGGGTTAATCAACTTTTTATTGGTAAGGCTTCCAGTCAGCAGTAGGCTATAAGTAGCTAAGTTTGTGGGGAGTCAAATTATATGCAGATTTTTGACTATGCAGGGGTCAGGTCCCTAAGCTGCATATTGTTTGAGGGTCAGCTATATTTCTGGGGCTACCTATGAAGATAAACTCCATAAGAAGCTCTTATTTTCTTAGAAAGTATGTACGCTTCAAAAAAGCATTAGTAAGTATTTCTGGACACTGGGAACACCAAAGTAAGAACAGAGACCCTTCTCTCACAGGGCCCCCAGTCTTTTCATAAATTAATCAAAGGTTTAACAACAGAAACAACACTAGAGAATATTTACACTGTAACTAATCAGTCAAATCCTTTTATGGAGAAGAAAAGTAAAAGAATATTTAAAAGCAGTAAGATATTCTCAATAAAATAAAAGCTTATGCTACTATTATTCAAAACGCTAATATGATTCAAAAAATTTGAATCAGATTTTAAATAGAAAACTTTTATCAACTAATTAGGATGGCCAACATAGGAAAGACTAGGAACAACAAAAGCTGGTGAGGATGCGGAGAAAGGGGAACCCTCCTACACTGCTGGTGGGAATGTAAACTAGTTTAAGCTTTGTGGAAAGCAGTATGGAGGTTCCTCAGAAAACTCAAAATAGAAATATCAATTGACCCAGGAATTCCACTCCTAGGAATTTACCCAAAGAATGCAGGATCCCAGTTTCAAAAAGACAATGCACCCCTATGTTTATCATAACACTATTTACAATAGCCAAGAAATGGAAGCAACCTAAGTGTCCATGAGTAGATGAATGGATAACGAAGATGTGGTACATATACACAATGGAATATGATTCAGCCATAAGAAGAAAACAAATCCTACCATGTGCAACAACATGGATGGAGCTAGAGGGTATTATGCTCAGTGAAATAAGCCAGGTGGAGAAAGACAAGTACCACATGATTTCACTCATCTGTGGAGCATAAGAACAAAGCAAAAACTGAAGGAACAAAACAGCAGCAGAGTCATAGACTCCAAGAAGGGACTAACAGTTACCAAAGGGAAAGGGACTGGGGAGGGTGGGTGGGAAGGGAGGGATAAGGGGAATAAGGGGCATTATGATTAGCATACATAATATAGGGGGCAGGCATGGAGAAGGCAGTATAGCACCTAGAAGACAAGTAGTTACTCCATAACATAGGCTGATGGACAGTGACTATAATGGGGTATGTGGTGGGGATTAATAATGGGGGGAATCTAGTAACCACAAAGCTGCTCATGTGATTGTGTATTAATGATACCAAAAAGAAAAGTAGGACACACACACCAAAAAACTTTTATCAGATTTCTCAAAATACTATTTGCCCTTAATAATAAACTCTTCTTTTGATCATTTGGTTACCATGATTTATGTGAGTGAACATTCAATTTGCTGTAAAAGCAGAAACCACTGTATTCTCTTCCATAGCTACACTTCCAAACCCAGGCAGAAACCATTTGTAACTTCCTAGCAAAATGGACTTAACCATACATTCACCTATGGGTTTTTAAAAATTAGTATCAAAACCATAAATATATATAAACCACAAAGAAAAGTAGCTTACCCACAATAAGCTATCCGTAAATGTCACTAATTATTTTATTGCTTTCCAGGCTAATTTAGTTTCCACAAAGTGGATGTTCCCTAAACACTGTGGGATCTTTGCCCCACTGTTCAGGCCTGTCCCTGGTGTGAATACTGTTTTTCTGGGAAGTGAGTAATAGCCACTGCTTACATTTCTCACATGGGAGCGGCTGGTCTAGCAATAATCCCCAGCAGGGGCATTGGGACTCTTCTCTCCTTCCTCATTGGAACGAGGGGGAGGCAAAGAGCTGAGTGAGTGGACCTGTTCTGTGTATGGGAACTTCCACTTGGATGGGCAGATCCCAGGTCTGCTTGGGAGGGGAAGGTATGAACAAGCACTTATGTGCTTACACTAGGAAAGGCCTCTGAAAGTTGATTTTGGTTTCCATCTGCTCATGTTTCCTTGCATATTATCAAATCACACAGAACCTTGCAGCAGGAAGCAGTCAGAGGAAGAAGGGTGATTTTTTATTCAGTCCCTTCAAAATCCCAGTATTGTTAATGGCATGTGAGGCCTATGAAGAGTGTAGGTGAGCGAGGAATAAAAGCTCTCATTTGTGGTTAGTCATTATATGTCAGCCAGACCATCTTTTAGTCCCATTCTGATGTTTTTTTCTAGCTATCCTTTCTTTTAGTTTGAGCAAGACATCTCCCGGCTGGCAGTCAAGTGGGTATCACTCAAAATTCAGCAGAAGCCATGCCACATCTGTGTGTGTGTGTGTGTGTGTGTGTGTGTGTGTGTGTGTGTGTGTGTGGTGTGTGGGCACATATCCATGCATCTCTGTGTGTTAGGAAGAATAGGAGGAGGTCTGGAGGAATATATTAGAAATTAATTCCCCAGAAGAATGGACTCCAAATTTAGCTTAGATCAGAATAACTGGAGGGCTTGTTAGAATACAAGATCACTGGGCTCCAACCTAAGAATCCCTTATTGCATAGGTCTAGGGTGGGGCCTGAAATGTGAATATCTACCAAGTCCTCAGTGACTATCTCTGTCGGTCTGGTATCACATTTTGAAAACCACTATGTCAGATTATTTACAGTAATGTGTGTGAGTGTGCAGTGAGAATATGTGTAACCTCTCAATACTTTCAGAATCAAACAAATGGAAATTTTGGAATTGGAGAATACAATAACCAAAATAAAAAGCTCAGTGAATGGGCTCAAAAGCAGGATGGAGAGAGCAAAGAAAAGAATCAGTGAACTGAAAAATGGAATTGAAATTAGCCAATCTGAACAAGGAGAGAAAAAAGAAATAAAAACTATTGAACAGTGCCACCAGGACCTATTATACTGTTACAAAAGATCTAACCTTCATTCCAGAAGTTCCAGAAGGAGAGGAAAAAGTGGGCAGGGCTGAAAAAGTAGTAAAAGAAATATTGGATGAAAACTTCTCACTTTTTTTCTTTATGTATTTGAAGCTCTGTTATTAAGTCCATAAACATTTAAAATTATTAGTCCTCTTGATGAATTGATCCCTTTGTCATTATACAATGTTCCTCATTATGACTGGTAACTTTCTTGCCTCTAGAAATGGCTTTGTCTGATATTAATGCAACCACTCTTCCATTTTTAAAACTGCTGTCAACATATATCTTTTTCTAACTTTTAGCCTATTATCTTTATATTTTAAATACAACCTTATAAAACCATATAGTTGGAGCTTGCTTTTTGTCTATTCTGTAATCTAATACTTTTAAATCAGTTGTTTTGACATTTACATTTAATGTGATTTGGGTATGATGTATTTCAAATCTGCTAGTTTGCTGTTTGTGACTTTATTACGTCCATGTATTATTTGTTCCATTTTCCTCTCTTTCTTTCTTCTCCTGTATTTACTTTAAAAATAAAGATTCCATTTTATCTCCTTTGTTGGCTTATTAGTTGCAAGTCTTTACATTGTTTTAGTGGATCCTTTTGGGTTTAACGAGTTTATCTTTAACTTACTACAACTTATGTTCAACTGATTTTACATCACATGCAGTATAAGAACCTTACAACTGTGTACATTCTTCTTCTCATGGGCTTTGTGTTATTGATTGTTTTTACTTTTAAACAGACTTTATTGTTTAGAACAGTTTTGGATCTACAGAAAAATTAAGAGAGTCCAAAGAGTTCCCATATACCCTATATAATTTCCCCTATTAATGATGATGCATTTTTTTATTAAGGTATTATTGATATACACTCTTAGGAATATGTCACATGAAAAAATAATGTGGTTACTACTTTTGCCAGTATTATCAAGTCCCCTCCCATACCCCAATACAGTCACTGTCCATCAGTATAGTAAGATGCCTCAGATTCACTGTTTGCCTTCTCTGTGCTACACTGTTTTCCCTGTAACCCCCAACACCATATGTACTAGACATAATACCCTTTAATCCCCTTCTCCCTCCCTCCTGACCTGCCCTCCCAAACCCCTCCCCTTCGATAACCACTAGTCCCTTCTTGGAGTCAGTGAGTCTGCTGCTATTTGTTCCTTCAGTTTTGCTTCATTGTTATGCTCTACAAATAAGGGAAATTATTTGGCACTTGTCTTTCTCCACCTGGCTTATTTCAATGCCCATAATATCCTCCAACTCCATCTGTGTTGTTACAAATGATAGGATTTGTTTGCTTCTTATGGCTGAATAATATTCCATTGTGTATATGTACCACATCTTCTTTATCCATTCATCTACTGATGCACACTTAGGTTGCTTCCACATCGTGGCTCTTGTAAATAGTGCTGCAATAAACATCGGGGTGCATATGTCTTTTTGACTCTGAGAAGTTGTATTCTTTGGGTAAATTCCAAGGAATGGGATTCCCGGGTCAAATGGTATTTCTATTTTTAGTTTTTTGAGGAACCTCCATATTACTTTCCACAATGGTTGAAACTAGCTTACATTCCCACCAGCAGTGTAGGAGTGTTCCCCTTTCTCCACATCCTCACCAGCACTTGTTCTTCTTAGTCTTTTTGATGCTGGCCATCCTTACTGGTGTGAGGTGATGTCTCATTTTGGTTTTAATTTGCATTGCCCTGATGATTAGTGACGTGGAGCACCTTTTCATGTGTCTGTTGGGTATCTGAATTTCTTCTTTAGAGAATTGTCTCTTCATATACTCTGCCCATTTTTTAATTGGGTTATTTGCTTTTTGGGTGTTGAGGTGTGTGAGTTCTTTATATATTTTGGATGTTAACCCCTTGTCAGATATGTCATTTATGAATATATTCCCCCATACTGCAGGATGCCTTTTTGTTCTATTGATGGTGCCTTTGCTGTACAGAAACTTTTTAGTTTGATGTAGTCCCATGTGTTCATATTGCTTTTGTTTCCCTTGCTTGAGGAGATGCGTTCAGGAAGAAGTTGCTCATGCTTATATTCAGGAGATATTTGCTATGTTGTGTTCTAAGAGTTTATGCTTTCATGACTTTGATCCATTTCAAGTTTACTTTTGTGTATGGGGTTAAACAGTAATCCAGTTTCATTTTCTTGTTTGTAGCTGTCCAGTTTTGCCAACACCAGTTGTTGAAGAAGCTGTCATTTCCCCATTGTATGTCCATGGCTCCTTTATTATAGATTAATTGACCATATACAGTTGGGTTTATATCAGGGATCTCTAGTCTGTTCCATTGGTCTATGGCTCTGTTCTTGTACCAGTACCAAATTATCTTGATTAATGTGGCTTTGTAGTACAGCTTGAAGTTGGGGAGCATTATCCTCCCAGCTTTATTTTTCCTTCTCAGGATTGCTTTGGCTATTTTGGGTCTTTTGTGGTTCCATATGAATTTTAGAATGATTTGCTCTAGTTCATTGAAGAATGCTGTAGGTATTTTGATAGGAATTGCATTGAATCTGTAGATTGCTTTAGGCAGGATAGCCATTTTGACCATATTAAATCTTCCTATTCATGAGAGAGTGGTCATCCTTGTATTGTTCCCAATCTTAAAGGAAAAGCTTTCAGCTTCTTGCTGTTAAGTATAATGTTGGCTGTGGGTTTGTCATATATAGCCTTTATTATGTTGAGGTACTTGCCCTCTATAACCATTTTGTTGACAGTTTTTATCATGAATGGATGTTGAATTTTGTCAAATGCTTTTTCAGCATCTATGGAGATGATCATGTGGTTTTTGTCCTTTTTATTGATGTGGTGGATGACGTTGATGGATTTTTGAATTTTGTATCATCCTTGCATCCCCTGAATAAATCCTACTTGATCATGATGGGTGATCTTTTTGATGTTTTTTTGAAAACGGTTTGCTAATATTTTGTTGAGTATTTTTGTGCCTATGTTCATGAGGGATATTGGTCTGTAATTTTCTTTTTCTGTGGTGTCTTTGCCTTGCTTTGGTATTAGAGTGATGCTGGCCTCACAGAATGAGTTTGGAACTATTCCTTCTTCTATCACTCTTTGGAAAACTTTAAGGAGTATGGGTATTAGGTCTTCACTAAATGTTTGATAAAATTCAGCAGTGAAACCATCTGGTTCAGGGATTTTGTTCTTAGGTAGTTGTTTGATTACCAATTTAATTTCTTTGCTGGTAATTGGTTATTAAGTTTTTCTGTTTCTTCCAGTGTCAGCCTTGGAAGGTTGTATTTTTCTAGAAAGTTGTCCATTTCTTGTAGGTTATTCACTTTGTTACCATATAATTTTTCATAGTATTCTCTTATAATTCTTTGTATTTCTGTGGTATCCATAGTGATTTTTCCCTTCTCATTTCTGATTCTGTTTACGTGAGTAGACTCTCTCTTTATTTCTTGAGAAGTCTGACTAGTGGTTTATCTATTTTGTTTATTTTCTAGAAGAACCAGCTCCTGCTTTCATTTATTCTTCTGTTGTTTTATTCTTCTCAATTTTATTTATTTCTGCTCTAATATTTATTATGCCCCTCCTTCTACTGACTTTGGGCCTCATTTGTTCTTCCTCTTCTAGTTTCATTAATTGTGAGTTTACACTGTTTATATGGGATTGTTCTTCTTTCCTGAGGTAGGCCTATATTACAGTATATTTCCCTCTTAGCACAGCCTTCTCTGCATCCCGCAGATTTTGTGGTGTTGAATTATTGTTGTCATTTGTCTCCATATATTGCTTGATCTCTGTTTTTATTTGGTCATTGATCCATTTATTATTTAGGGGCATGTTATTAAGCCTACATATGTTTGTGGGCTTCTTCATTTGCTTTGTGTAGTTTATTTGTAGTTTCATACCTTTGTGATCTAGAAGCTAGTTGGTGCAATTTCAATCATTTTAAATTTACTGAGGTTCTTTTTGTGATCTAGTATATGATCTATTCTTGAAAATGTTTCATGTGCACTTGAGAAGAATGTGTATCCTGTTGCTTTTGGATGAAGTGTTCCGTAGAGGTCCGTTAGGCCCATCTCTTCTAATATGTTGTTCAGTGCCTCTGTCTGTTTACTTGTTTTCTGTCTGGTTGATCTGTACTTCAGTGTGAGTGGTGTGTTGAAGTCTCCTAAAGTGAATGCATTGCATTCTATTTCCCCCTTTAATTCTGTTAGTATTTGTTTCACATATGTAGGTGATCTGGTATTGGGTGTATAGATATTTATAATAGTTATATCCTCTTGCTGGACTGACCTTTTTATCATTATATAATGTCTTTCTTTGTCTCTTGTTACTTTCTTTGTTTTGAAGTCTATTTTGTCTGATACAAGTACTGCAACTCCTGCCTTTTTCTCCCTATTAGTTGCATGAAATATCTCTTCCATCCCTTTACTTTCAGTTTGTGTATGTCTTTGGTTTTAAAGTGAGTCTCTTGTAGGCAGCATATAGATGGGTCTTGTTTTCTTATCCATTCAGTGACTCTTTGTGATTGTTGCATTCAGGCCATTTACATCTAGGGTGATATCAACAGGTATGCACTTTTTGGCATTGTAGGCTTTAGATTCGTGGTTACCAAAGGTTCAAGGGTAATTCCCCTACTATCTAATAGCCTAATTTAACTCACTTCGTATGCTATTCCAAACACTGTGGGAATAAAGGTTCTTTTATTTTCCTGCTTTTTCTTCCTCCTCCATTCTTTGTATGTTATGAATCATATTTTGTACTCTTTGTCTATCCCTTGGGTGACATGTATTTAGCCTTAGGAATACTTCCATCTATAGCAGTCCCTCCAAAATGCACTGTAGAGGTGGTTTGTGGGTGGTAATTTTCTCAGCTGTTGCTATTCTGAAAATTGTTTAATCCCTCCTTCAAATTTAAATGATAACCTTGCCATATGGGGTATTCTTGGTTTAAGGCCCTTCTGCTTCATTGCATTAAATACATCATGCCACTCCCTTTAGGCCTGTAAGGTTTCTGTTGAGAAATCTGATGATAGCCTGATGGGCTTTCCTTTGTATGTGATCTTTTTTTCCCTCTCTAGCTGCTTTTAAAAGTCTCTCTTTATCCTTGATCTTTGCCATTTTAATTATTATATGTCTTGATGTTGTCTTCCTTGCATCCCTTGTGTTGGGAGATCTGTGCACCTCCACGGCCTGAGAGACAATCTCCTTCTCCAGATTGGGGAATTTTTCAGCAATTACCTCCTAAAAGACACTTTTGATTCCCTTTACTCTCTCTTCTTCTTCTGGCACCCTATAATACGAATATTGTTCCTTTTGGATTGGTCACACAATTCTCTCAATATTCTTTCTTTCTTAGAGATTCTTTTTTCTCTCTATGCCTCAGCTTCTTTGTATTCCTGTTCTCTAATTTATATTCCATTTACCATCTCTTCTTCTACATCTAATCTGCTTTTAAATCCCTACATTGTATGTCTCATTTCAGATATGGAATTTCTTAATGATTGAATCTCTGCCTTAAATTCGTTCCTCAGTCCAGAGGTGGAGCCAAGATGGCGGCATGAGTAGGACAGTGGGAATCTCCTCCCCAAAACATTTACATTTTTGAAAATACAACAAATACAACTATCCCTAAAAGAGAGACCAGAAGACACAGGACAACAGCCAGACTACATCCACACCTGCGAGAACCCAGTGCCTGGTGAAAGGGGTAAGATACAAGCCACAGCCCGGTGGGACACAAGGTCCCTCACCCCAGCTCCTGGCGGGAGAAGAGGAGTCAGAGCAGGGAGGTAGAGGGAGCCCAGGACTGCTAAACACCCAGCCCTAGCCATCCGCACCAGAGCGCAGACACACAGTGCGTGCGTGGGTTGCTGGAATCTAGGGAAGCAGGACAGTAAGACTTGTGAGTGGGTCCTGCAGCCAGCATCCCTGAGACAAAGAAAAGCAAGTGCTTTTTGAAAGTCTTAAAGGGACAAGGACCCCACAGCTGGACGGAAGCATCCCAGGTCACAGTACAGCAGCTGGAAATTTCAGGGAACTCCGGGCACACTAACCCCCTGGGCAACAGCTCTGAGACCCCTCAGGGAGGTAAACAGCCAAACAGCCCCCCATCCATTACGCCTCCGGGGCCCCGCCATAGAAGAGTAGCAGCCAGAGGCTGGTCACGCCCACAGGAAGGGAGCTTCCTCCATACTGGCCGGACAAGATACAGAGACCCAGTCTACACACAATTTCCCAACACAACCCACTAGGGGTCGCAGTTGTCCAAGTAAAGAAAGGCCAGGAGCAAGTGGAAACAGTCTTGGCTCTCCCAGCTGACAGACGAGTCAATAGCTCACCACTGCACCTATCAACATGAAAAGGCAAAAAAATTTGATACAGACAAGACTAACCCAGTCAGCTTCAACATCTTCTACATCTTCCCCTGAGAAGGAATCTGGGGAGATAGATTTAGCCAGTCTTCCTGAAAAAGAATTCAAAACAAAAGTCATAACCATGCTGATGGACTTGCAGAGAAATATGCAAGAATGAAGGAGGGAGAATACAGAAATAAAACAATCTCTGGAAGGACTTAAAAGCAGAATGGATGAGATGCAAGAGACCATTAATGGACTAGAAAACAGAGGACAGGAATGCAGAGAAGCTGATGCAGAGAGAGATAAAAGAATCTCCAGGAATGAAAGAATATTAAGAGAACTGTGTGACCAATAGAAACAGAACAATATCCGCATTATAGGGGTACCAGAAGAAGAAGAGAGAGAAAAAGGGATAGAAAGTGTCTTTGAAGAAATAATTGCTGGAAACTTCCCCAAACTAGGGAAGGAAATGGCCTCTCAGACCACAGAGGTACACAGAACTCCCACGACAAGTGATCCAAGGAGGGCAACACCAAAACACATAATAATTAAAATGGCAAAGATCAAAGACAAGGACAGAGTATTAAAGGCATCCAGAGATAAAAAAAAAAAGGTCACCTACAAAGGAAAACCCATCAGGCTATCATCAGACTTCTCAACAGAAACCCTACAGGCCAGAAGAGAATGGCATGATATACTTAATGCAATGAAACAGAAGGGCGTCGAACCACAAATACTATATCCAGCACGATTATCATTTAAATATGAAGGAGGGATTAAACAATTCCCAGACAAGCAAAAGTTGAGGGAATTTACCTCCTACAAACCACCTCTACAGGACATCTTACAGGGACTGCTCTAGATGGGAGCACTCCTAAAAAGAGCACAGAACAAAACACCCAGCATATGAAGAAGGAAGGAGGAGGAATAAGAAGGGAGAGAAATAAAGAATCATCACACTGTGTTTATAATAGCACAATAAGCGAGTTAAATTAGACAGTAAGATAGTAAAGAAGCTAGCCTTGAACCTTTGGTAACCACAAACTTAAAGCCTGCAATGGCAATAAGTACATACCTTTCAATAATCACCCTAGATGTAAATGGACTGAATGCACCAATCAAAAGACACAGAGTAATAGAATGGATAAAAAAGCAAGACCCATCCCTATGCTGCTTACAAGAGACTCACCTCAAACCCAAAGATATGCACAGACTTAAAGTCAAGGGATGGAAAAAGGTATTTCATGCAAACAACAGAGAGAAAAAAGCAAGTGTTGCAATACTAGTATCAGACAAAATACACTTCAAAATAAAGAAAGTAACAAAAGAAAAAGAAGACATTACATAATGATAAAAGGCTCAGTCCAACAAGAGGATATAACCATTATAAATATATATGCACCCAATACAGGAGCACCAACATATGTGAAACCAATACTAACAGAATTAAAGGAGGAAATAGAATGCAATGCATTCATTTTGGGAGACTTCAACACACCACTCACTCCAAAGGACAGATCCACCAGACAGAAAATAAGTAAGGACACAGAGGCACTGAACAACACACTAGAACAGATGGACCTAATAGACATCTATAGAACTCTACATCCAAACGCAGCAGGATACACATTCCTCTCAAGTGCACATGGAACATTCTCCAGAATAGACCACATACTAGGGCACAAAAAGAACCTCAGTAAATTCAAAAAGATTGAAATCCTACCAACCAACTTTTCAGACCACAAAGGCATAAAATTAGAAATAAACTGTACAAAGAAATCAAAAAGGCTCACAAACACATGGAGGCTTAACAACATGCTCCTAAATAATCAATGGATCAATGACCAAATTTAAATGGAGATCCAGCAATATATGGAAACAAATGACAACAACAACACAAAACCCCAACTTCTGTGGGACACAGCGAAGGAGTCTTAAGGGGAAAGTATATAGCGATCCAGGCACACTTAAAGAAGGAAGAACAATCCCAAATGAATAGTCTAACATCACAATTATCGAAACTGGCAAAAGAAGAACAAATGAGGCCTAAAGTCAGCAGAAGGAGGGACATAATAAAGATCAGAGAAGAAATAAACAAAATTGAGAAGAATAAAACAATAGCAAAAATCAATGAAACCAAGAGCCGGTTCTTTGAGAAAATAAACAAAATAGATAAGCCTCTAGCCAAACTTATTAAGAGAAAAAGAGAATCAACACACATCAACAGAATCAGAAACGAGAAAGGAAAAACCACGATGGACCCCACAGAAATACAAAGAATTATTAGAGAGTACTATGAAAACCTATATGCTAACAAACTGGGAAACCTAGGAGAAACGGACAACTTCATAGAAAAATACAACCTTCCAAGACTGATCCAGAAAGAAACAGAAAAGAAACAGAAAACAGACCAATGACCAGCAACGAAATTGAAGCGGTAATCAAAAAACTACCAAAGAACAAAACCCCCGGGCCAGACGGATTTACCTCGGAATTTTATCAGACACATAGAGGAGACATAATACCCATTCTCCTTAAAGTTTTCCAAAAAATAGAAGAGGAGGGAATACTCCTTAACTCATTCTATGAAGCCAATATCACCCTAATACCAAAACCAGGCAAAGACCCCACCAAAAAATAAAACTACAGACCAATATCCCTGATGAACGTAGATGCAAAAATACCCAACAAAATATTAGCAAACCAAATTCAAAAATACATCAAAAGGATCATACACCATGACCAAGTGGGATTCATCCCAGGGATGCAAGGATGGTACAACATTCGAAAGTCCATCAACATCATCCACCACATCCACAAAAAGAAAGACAAAAACCACATGATCATCTCCATAGATGCTGAAAAAGCATTCAACAAAATTCAACATCCATTCATGATAAAAACTCTCAACAAAATGGGTATAGAGGGCAAGTACCTCAACATAATAAAGGCCATATATGATAAACCCACAGCCAACATCATACTGAACAGCGAGAAGCTGAAAGTTTTTCCTCTGCGATCGGGAACAAGACAGGGATGCCCACTCTCCACACTGTTATTCAACATAGTACTGGAGGTCCTTGCCATGGCAATTAGACAAAACAAAGAAATACAAGGAATACAGATTGGTAAAGAAGAACTCAAACTGTCACTATTTGCAGATGACATGATATTGTACATAAAAAACCCTAAAGACTCCACTCCAAAACTACTAGAGCTAATATCGGAAGTCAGCAACATTGCAGGATACAAAATTAACACACAGAAATCTGTGGCTTTCCTATACACTAACAATAAACTAATAGAAAGAGAAATCAGGAAGATAATTCCATTCACAATAGCATCAAAAAGAATAAAATACCTAGGAATAAACCTAACCAAGGAAGTGCAAGACCTATACCCTGAAAACTATAAGACACTCTAAAGAGAAATTAAAGAGGTCACTAACAAATGGAAACTCATCCCATGCTCCTGGTTAGGAAGAATTGATATCATCAAAATGACCATCCTGCCCAAAGCAATATACAGATTCGATGCAATCCCTATCAAATTACCAACAGCATTCTTCAATGAACTGGAACAAATAGATCAAAAATTCATATGGAAACACCAAATACCCCAAATAGCCAAAGCAATCCTGAGAAGGAAGAATAAAGTGGGGGGGAGCTCACTCCCCAACTTCAAGCTCTACTACAAAGCCACAGTAATCAAGACAATTTGGTACTGGCACAAGAGCAGAGCCACAGACCAATGGAACAGAATAGAGACTCCAAACATTAACCCAAACATATATGATCAACTAATATTTAATAAAGGGGCCATGAACATACAATGGGGAAATGACAGTCTCTTCAACAGATGGTGCTGACAAAACTGGACAGCTACATATAAGAGAATGAAACTGGATCATTGTCTAACCTCATACACAAAAGTAAATTCGAAATGGATCAAAGACTTGAATGTAAGTCATGAAACCATAAAACTATTAGAAAAAAACATAGGCAAAAATCGCTTAGACATAAACATGAGTGACCTCTTCTTGAACATATCTCCCCGGGCAAAGGAAACAAAAGCAACAATGAACAAATGGGACTATATCAAGCTGAAAAGCTTCTGTACAGCAAAGGTCACCATCAATAGAACATAAAAGGTATCCTACAGTATGGGAGAATATATTCATAAATGACAGATCCGATAAAGGGTTGACATCCAAAATACATAAAGAGCTCACACACCTCAACAAACAAAAAGCAAATAATCCAATTAAAAAATGGGCAGAGGAGCTGAATAGACAGTTCTCTAAAGAAGAAATTCAGATGGCCAACAGACACATGAAAAGATGCTCCACATTGCTTGTCATCAGAGAAATGCAAATTAAAACCACAATGAGATATCATCTCACACCAGTAAGGATGGCTACCATCCAAAAGACAAACAGCAACAAATGTTGGCGAGGTTGTGGAGAAAGGGGAACCCTACTACACTGCTGGTGGGAATGTAAATTAGTTCAACCACTGTAGAAAGCAGTATGGAGGTTCCTCAAAATGCTCAAAATAGAAATACCATTTGACCCAGGAATTCCACTTCTAGGAATTTACCCTAAGAATGCAGCACTCCAGTTTGAAAAAGACAGGTGCACCTCTCTGTTTATCGCTGCACTATTTACAATAGCCAAGATATGGAAGCAACCTAAATGTCCATCAGTAGATGAATGGATAAAAAAGATGTGGTACATATACACAATGGAATATTACTCAGCTATAAGGAAAAAACAGAACCTACCATTTGCAACAACATGGATGGAGCTAGAGGGTATTATGCTCAATGAAATAAGCCAGGAGGAGAAAGACAAGTACCAAATGATTTCACTCATATGTGGAGTATAAGAACAAAAGAAAACTGAAGGAACAAAACAGCAGCAGAAGCATAGAACCCAAGAAGGGACTAACAGTTACCAAAGGGAAAGAGGCTGGGGGGCATGGGTTGGAAGGGAGCGATAAGGTTGGGAGAAAAGAAAGGGGGCATTATGATTAGCATGTATAGTGTGGGGGGCACGGGGAGGGCTGTGCAACAGAGAGAAGACAAGTAGTGATTTTACAGCATCTTACTATGTTGATGGACAGTGACTGTGAACGGGTATGTGGGGGGTACTTGGTGAAGGGGGGAGCCTAGTAAACATAATGTCCTTCATGTAATTGTAGATTAATGATACCAAAATAAAATTTAATAAAAAATTCGTTCCTCGGTTCTTGAATATTTTTCTTAACCTCCATAAGCATGTTTATGATTTTTATTTTGAACTCTCTTTTGGGAAGATTGTTGAGTTCAGTTTCATTTGGCCCTTTTTCTGGGGTTTGTGAGATTTTGGTCTGAACCAAAACTAGGTTCTTTTGACGTTTCATATTTCTATATGATGCCCCTCTAGTGCCCAGAAGCTCTAGTCTCTGGAGCTGCTCATCCCCTAGAGGGAGGTTGGGGGTCATTGGGGAACAGAACTGGTGCCTGAGTGGAGGAAAGATCTGTTTCCTGATTCCCAGATGAGGTGCCTGTGTCCAGTATCAGAGTCAGTGGGCTAAGCATACAGATGTTTGCCTCTGTGCTTGGCGTCTCTAGCTGTTGTAGGCGGGGCCTCCCTCTGGTTGTCCTGATGAGCGCAGTGACTGCTGGTTTGCAAGTTGGTGCTTTCAGGCCAGGAGGAAGTCTTGGCAGGCTGCATATCAGAGTGGGGGGCCTCGGAGCTGAGCAACCAGCCAGGAGGAATGTTCCACCTCTGTCTCTGTGATTTGTCTAATGATTTTCTCATGGTGAGACTGGAGTTATGAGTTATTGGGAGGAAGACCACAGAAGTAAAGTACCACTTTCATTGTATCATATCAAGTGTACATACCATCAAAATGATGACTATATTGCATTGGCCTTTGTGATCTGGGAGAGATGTGGTTGTTAGGTTTATTTTTGTAAAGTCACTTCAATTTACCCCCTGCCCATACTGCAAACTTTGGATATAAACTATTTGGAATTTTTATGTATGGGAAATTTGTCTCTTCTCCCCCATTTTCCATTTTATGCAATTATTTATATGTATTAGTATGAATTCATGGATATTTATTTTATACTTTAGGCTATACTCCAACACTGCTTTATTTTGTTGCTCAAATTGTTCCAGTTTTGCCATTGAGGGCTCTTTCAAATGTCTTCTTGGATCTTTTGAAATAACCTATCAGTTGTGTGGGTTTTTTAGTATTTCTTTACTCCCTGGCACTGCAAGATGTTCTATGTTCATCATGAATATATTCTTCCCAGTCCTAGAATCAGTCATTTCTTCATGGAGTATTGGTTCCTTTTATTAGAAGTTAGTATTAGAAACCAAGATCTTAGTGTTAGATGTCCTTGTTGCTATTAGGGTGTCACATCTTTCAGGTCTTCCCAGATGACAGCAAAAAATGTGTGTTTATATAAATCTGTGTATATACACATATCTATAAATATTTCTGTATGTAACTATGTAGTAAGCTAAACATGAGTTTATATTTATGTCTCCAACTGTAATCCATTGCTACATGGCTCATTCAGACTTTTTCTTTGCTAATCTGTAAATTCCCCCTCCAACTGTGAGAAATATGGACCCCACCATCTGTTATCCACTTACTGTCTCATTTCAGAATACATGTATGACAGTATCAGATGCTGAACCCATAATCCTATGGGAAATAACTTTATTAACTATAATACAGTAATTATTTGTAATTCCTTTTGCCTTTAGTTTCATAGACTGTACTTATTTCCAGAGATATTTAGATCAGCATATTTCCCCCTCATCCATGTCAGTGAGCGTTTTTTCTATACCTGCAAACAGATATAATTTGCACAGTCTGCATTTCCTCTTGGAGTCCTCCAAACTCCTACAACATACTTTTAAAAAATTTGCAGACATTAAGTCTTAATACAGTTTTATGAAAAATACATAAAGGTTTGTATGCACAATTACAGTATCATATAAAATAATTTTACTGCCTAAAAATATCTTGAGCATTACCTATTTTTCCCTCTATCTTCTCCCCAAACTCCTAGCAGCCAATGATCATTTTATTGTTTTCATAGTTTCTATTTTCTTTTTTTCTTTTGGTATCATTAATATAATCACATGAGCAACATTGTGGTTACTAGATTCCCCCCATTATCAAGCCCCCACCACATACCCCATTACAGTCACTCTCCATCAGCTTAGTAAGATGCTATAGAGTCACTACTTGTCTTCTCTGTGCTATACTGCCTTCCCTGTGCCCCCCCGCCCCACGTTATGTGTGCTAATCATAATGCCTCTTATTTCCCTTCTCCCTCCCTTCCCACCTACCCTCCCCAATCCCTTTCCCTTTGGCAACTGTTACTCCATTCTTGGGTTCTGTGAGTCTGCTACTGTTTTACTGTTTTGTTCCTTCGGTTTTTGCTTTTTTCTTATGCTCCACAGATGAGTGAAATCATTTGGTACTTGTCTTTCTCCACCTGGCTTATTTCACTGAGAATAATACCCTCTAGCTCCATCCATGTTGTTGCACATGGTAGGATTTGTTTTCTTCTTATGGCTGAATCATATTCCATTGTGTATATGTACCACATCTTCGTTATCCATTCATCTACTCACGGACACTTAGGTTGCTTCCATTTCTTGGCTATTGTAAATAGTGCTGCTATAAACATAGGGGTGCATATGTCTTTTTGAAACTGGGATCCTGCATTCTTTGGGTACATTCCTAGGAGTGGAATTCCTGGGTCAATTGGTATTTCTATTTTTAGTTTTTTGAGAAACCTCCATACTGTTTTCCACAATGGTTGAACTAATTTACATTCCCACCAGCAGTGTAAGAGGGTTCCCCTTTCTCTGGATCCTCGCCAGCATTTGTTGTTCCTTTCATTGTTTCTGTTTTCAAAAAAAAAAAATCATATAGTGGGAATTATATGATCTGTAGCCTTTTCATACTGTCTTCTTTCACTTAGCAATATGCATTTAATTTTCCTTCATATCTTTTTGTGACTTGATAGCTCATTTCTTTTTGTCACTGAATAATATTTCACTGTATAGAAGTACCACAGTTTGTTTATCCATTCACCAATTGAAGAAAAACTTGATTGCTTCTGATTTTTGGTGATTAGGAGTAAAGCTACTATGAATATTAATGTTCATATTTTTGTTATGGAAGTAGGTTTTCAAATTAATTAAAAATATCTGGGACCCCAATTGCTAGATGGTATGGTAAGACTATGTTTAGCTTTTTAATGTACTGCCAAGCTGTCTTTCCAAGTGGTGGTACCAGTTTGCATTCCCTCCAGCAATGAGTTGAGTTCCTGTTGCTCTGCATCCTCATCACTATTTGTTATTGTCAATTTTTTGTTTTGTATTTTAGCTATTTTAATAGGTGTATAGTGGCATTCCATGTTTTAATTTGGAATTTGTGCTTTTATTTTCATAAATTTACTTCTACATATATTATAAATCCCCAAGTACATTGTTTGCTTTTATTTTGGCCTTAATTACTGATTATATTTTAAAGAGATATAAATAAGAAAAAAGTATGGTTACCTAAGTAATTACTCTTTCTGGTGTACTTTTTCATTTGTGTAAACCTAGATTTCTACCTGGAATCAATTTCCTTCCTCCTAAAGAACTTCCATTGGTATTTATTTTGTGCAATTTTTCCTGAAATTAGTTGTTTCAGCTTTTGTATGTCTGAAAATGTCTTTGCTAAATCTTTATTTTATAGAGATATTTTTGTTGGTTATATAATTATTGGTTGACAGGTTTTGTTTTGTTTTTAATTCAGCAAATTATGTTATTCCACAGTCTTATAACTTACATTGTTTGTGACTAGAAGTATGCTATCATCCTATTGTTATTCCTCTATGTAATGTGTCTTTTTAGCCTTATGGCTTCTTTTAAGATTTTTCCTTTGTCATTGGTTTTCAGCAAGTTGATCCTGATGTGTCTTCATGTTAACTTCATGTTTCTGGGCTTTGGGTTTACTGAGCTTCTTGGATCTGTGGGTTTATCAAACTTAGAAAATGTTCAAATATTATTAACTGTTTTCTTTTTTTTCTACCTAGGTTTTCCTCTCTCTTCCCCTTCAGGGACTCTGACTGCACATATATTAAACTGTTGAAGTTGTTCCATAGCTCAGCAACTCATTGTTTTTTTCTTTCTTCCTGTTCTTCCTCTTTCTCCTTCTCTTTTTCTCCCATTTCAACATTTTTTTTACTCTGTTTTATTCTGAATTGTTTCTATTGCCATGTCTTCAAGTTTACTAATCTTTTAGTAAACTTTTCCTCTGCAATGTTGAAACTGCTGTTAAACTGCTCAGTGTATTTTTTATCATCCATTGTCAATTTTGGTCATCTATTATATCTTCCAAGTCTCTCTTTAACATTTTCAACTTCTCTCTAGATCCTAGGATATATGAAATAGTTATAATAGCTGTTTAAATGTCCTTCCTACTAATTCTATAATTGGGTTACTTCTTAGTTCTCTTGATTGATTTTACTCTTCTTTGTGGGTCACATTTTCCTGCTTCTCTGAATCTGATAATATTTAATTGGATGATAGACTGAATTTTACCTTACTAGTACTGAATATTTATGTTCTTAAACTTTGTTCTGGGACATAGTTAAGTTACTGGAAAATAATTTGATCCTTTCAAATCTTGCTTTAAATTTTAATAACAGGACCACAGCAGTGGCCAGTTTTCTTCAATTTTGCCCACTTTAGAGGAAAAATACTTCTGAGTGCTCTACTTAATGCAGTTTGGGATTCCGTTCATAATAGGAAATATTCTAATCCATGTGGGAGCTCCAAGAATGGTTCCCTCTAATCCTTTGGGACTATTCTTTTCCTGGTCTGCGGTAGTTTCTTCACGTGCATGTGTTGATTGGTACTCAGCTGATGACCTGAAGGAAATGCTCTGGAAATCTCTCACGTTTTCACTCTTTCCGGTTCTCTCCTCTCTCCTCTTCCCTGTGAACTCGAGCTTCATCATCTTCCCTAGACTCCTGGTTCTGACTCCTCGGTTCAGAGAAACAAGCAGCCTCTGCCTGGGTTCTTCCCCGCTGTGCCACTGTCTAGAAACTGGAAACATTCTCCAGGCAGTAAACTGGGACAATCGTAGGGTTTCTCTTGCTTGTTTCCTGGCTCAAAGTGATCTTTACCTTTCATTGCCTGAGGCGTCTAACAGCTCGCCCTGTTTTATTTTTTCAGGTGGGAGACTAAATCTGGTCCTTGTTAACCTACTTGGGCCAGAAATGGCAGTCTTATTACTCATTTTGGAATGACTATTATTCTATTTTCATTGTTTGTTCAAGAATAGTTTACAGAATAGTAGGAGAAGTAATCTGGGGCTGCCAGCAATTTCAAATGAGATGTGTTTATCTCAAACACATCACCATCATCATATCATTTTTTTTTTTTAGAGGGCATATCTTATATTTATTGATCAAATGGTTGTTAACAACAATAAAATTCTGTATAGGGGACTCAATGCACAATCATTAATCAACCCCATGCCTACTTCTCAACAGTCTCCAGTCTTCTGAAGCATAACGAACAAGTTCTTACATGGTAAACAAATTCTTACATAGTGAATAAGTTCTTACATGGTGAACAGTGCAAGGGCAGTCATCACAGAAACTTTTCATTTTGATCATGCATTACATCATATCATTTTTATCCTATGCCTGTGGGTACAGTTGTCCTGAAGTGAGCAGATCCTCCAGACAGGTTAGCATAGCTCAAAATTAAGCATCCTATTTACCTTCTGCCAGATTGTTGAATTTAACTTACGTTCCATTAACTCTGATCAGAAGCTAGTATTAACTGTTTCTTCTTAACTTTACTACACATCCAGATGATCTCTCCCATTTAGGAGCTCATATTTCAAAGAAACCTATATTCACAGGATATGTACTACTTTACTCCCTATTACACGCTCCCATAGGATTCTCACCTACTTTTAAATAATTCTATACCTCATTCAAGATAGGAAGTTATTCATATATTTTGGCTTTCAGCAACCTTCTTCAATTCATCTGCATTTCAGAATGTTTGGCAGGTGTTCTTCATAGACTGTGGTTTAGGGAAGTAGCTGTTATCCATCTTCACTGCAAATAGAGTTCACACACACACACACACACACACACACACACACACATACACACATATATATTTCTTACATAAACAAAAGTACAGTTTGTTCTTTTGAATTGATTTCAGCAAAGATCATAGATTTCACAAGTACATTACTATCATTCACTGCAAATCCTACATCTATAAATGAAGTTGTAAGTCTCAGTTATCCAAGTCTGAAACCTCAGCCACCTTTCCAAATGTGGAGAGTGTGAGTTAGTAATTTGGCAGCCAATTATTTTTAACAATTTCCCTTACATCGATCTTTTTCACCATCACTAAACACTAATCTAGGCCTTTATCGCTGCATGCATGACAGCTGAAATTTTCTTGTCTGTATTATTTTAAAACCTCCTTCTTTGAAAAAAACATTCATCTTGACTTGCAATATGAAACATAGGTACAAATCTTTGCTTAGATGTCACCTTCTCAGTAAGGTTGACCCTGACCACCCTTTTTAAAATTGCCATTCACAGGCACACCTGGCTTATTGCCCTTCACTTTATTGTGCTTCACAGACACTGCATTTATTTTTACACTGAAAGTTTGTGGCAACCCTGCATCGAGCAAGTCTATGAGTACCATTTTTCCAACAGCATTTACTCAGTTTGTGCCTCTGTGTTACATATTGGTGATTCCTACGATATTTCACACTTGTTCATTCCTGTTAAATGTGTTCTGGTGAATCTGTGATCAGTGATTCCGACCTGCTGATGGCTCAGATGATGGTCAGCATGTTTTAGCCACACTGTGTTTTTAAACTAAGGTTATATAATGTTTTTATAAACATAATGCTATTGCACACTTAATTGACTATAGTAGAGTATAGACAAAATTTATATATGTACTGGGGAAGCCAAAAAATTCATTTGACTTGCTTTTTTGTGATATTTGCTCTATTGTGGTGGTCTGGGACTGAACCCATGATATCTATGAGGTACATGTGCACTCTCCCCTGATACTACCTGATTTTCTTTATCTTGCTCTAATTTTTCTTTTTTTCCATATAAGATATGGAAAAGCTGTCTAATATATATTAGAGGGATAAAATAGCAGTATATGCCATATATTACATATACTCTGTACTGTAAACCACTAATATGTAACAAAACATTTTCTTAATTATGTTTATCAATGTCTGTCTCTCTTAGAATGTAAACTCACAGGAGCGGGGAATCTTTGTTTTGTATTGCTGTTTTGTTCACCTAATACAGAGTTTGACATTTAATAGGCTTTAATACATACTCGTTTAATAATAAATAAAACTATTAAAAAGCAGATAAGCCATGTAATGGAGTGAAAGAAACATATAAATGAGAAAATGGAACTAATTGCTGCATTTTCTTAGCAGAAATGCAGGAATGTGATGTGTCACAAAGCTCACTTTTGATCGAGATTGAAAAATGATCTTTTATCTAGTACTGAACTCTAAAAGAATTGCTCCAATAACCTTCTACCTTGTCTCTCTGCTCTTTAAAATTCATCCTTTCACTCCTACAGGATCATTCTTGCTAAAATGCTGCTTTATTATTGAACATTGTCTCTTGTTCAAAAACTTAAGATGCATTCACATTTGCTACAGGATAAAGAAGACTGCTCAGTGGCATCAAAGTCATTTCCAGGGCTGACTCTGATTTGTCCTCTGTCCCTTTCACTCTGTAGTTTTCTAAACATTTCTCCAAGATTATTTACTTACTGGTCAAAATGTGAATTTAAAAAAACTTTTTAGGAGTATGCACATCCCTTCCTCCTCTCATTTATTTACATGGCTCCTGGTGCCTTGGCTCAGGCTGCCATAGCACAGCATCATAGACTGGGTGACTTAGACAACAGACATTTATTTTCTCACAGTTCTGGAAGCTGAAAGGCCCAAGACTTAGGTTCTGGTGGGGCTCAATCTCTGATAAGAGATCTCTTCTGGACTTGCAGGCACAGCTTTTTCACTGTGTCCTCTATGCCAGAGAAATCTTTGGTACATCTTTCTTTTAACACCAGTTCTGTTGGGTGAAGCCCTCACACTTATGGTCTCACTTAACTTTAATCACCTTCTTTAAGACTCCATCTCTAATTCAGTCACATGAGGGATGAAGGCTTCATGGATGAGTTTTGGGGAATGCAGTTCAGTACCTGTGGATCTATTCTGGGTTGCCTTTGCTTATCAATATCTTTCTCTCTCTTTCTCTCATCTGTCAAATTATATATTGTTCCTCCAAAGCAGCTCACATGTCACTCATTAATTTTTTTTGCCTTTCTCTGGGCTCCTAGGATGATGTCAGAGGCATTTCATCTGGAAATTAATCATAAAGTATTGCACTGACTTTCTAGTGTTTGGATGTTATTTGTCACTTTTGCTGTTTAACCTTTTAAGTGTTTGTACCATTTCTTTGTAACTAAATTGTAAGGCCCTTGCTGTCAGAGACTATGACATATCTCTCCATATTCTATAAGCACCTAGCATGTAGTCAATACATATATGTTAATCTTCATTCTATCATAGCTATCAATAATTTTTAAAGTATTTTTGTGTACAATAACTAATTTGAGTCTCATTAGTTTACCTTGATAGGTAACATTAATCTTATTTTAAAGGTGAAATGAGACCTTGGAGAAGTTTATGTCCAAAATAATACAAGTTAGCAAAAGCACTAAGTCTAAGCTCTAAGGTTGACTCCTCAAATCTCTTTCCAACTACATTTACTATATTATGTTTAGTAGAACAAGCATTTTCTGGCTATCCTTCAAGTAATGCAACCACAAAAATAAACCTGTGCTGCCACCCCAGACAGAAAGATTTCTAATAAAGGTAGCTGAACACATGATGTGGCAGAAAACATACTCACCTGGCTTTACATGATGCCACTGAGTCATCAGTCAAAGCAACGTTAGTATTTGGAGAGTTTGTGTAAGTCAGAGCCACTCCAAGAGTTAAGTGCTGCCCCTGGAGCTAAGGACTCATGGTCTCCTCTCCCCTCAGGGTAAATGATCATTCACTGTCTCTGAGGCCTGCATTACTGTACTTTTCAGACACAGACCTGACCCTGGATCAGTTGTGCAGTATCCTTCTCATATCCTGGACTGTAACAGTAAGTCTCAGGCCAGGGAGAATGTCAGAAGCAGGAGCTGCCCCCCAGGCTCCCCAGAGGAGAAGCTCTGGGTGCTCAGAGCATCAGTGGGCCTGAACCCTTTAACAGGCAGCCTCTGCTGACTCTGAATTCCTTTTAATTCTTCTCCCTTGGACTTGATTATTTGCAAAACGCTGCCAGATACACTCCGTATTTATTCCTGGCCCAGAATTTGGCTTAAAGGAGCACTTTATACACATAAATACACACAAGAGACAACAGGTTCTTAGAAAGAGACTGAAAGACTTTGACTTCAGAGAGAACTGGCTCTGAATCCCAGCCATGGTCTAATTAGCAATATAAATGTTGGCAACTTAGTTTCTCTGGATTCAGTTTCATGTATAGAACTCAGATGATCTTTGCCTTACATGGTTGAAAGAGACTTAGAGATAATGGACACTAAGAGATTGGGACATTACCTGGCATAAGAGGTCAGTAATGCAGAACTATTACTGGGAGATGAGTTATGAAATGCAATTTCCCACATTGAATAGCTTCAGATGTTAAGGGGAAAGACTGTAGGTTTGTGACTAAAAGGACTCAAATATCAGGTCAGAGTTTATTAAGTTTATCTTGTTTATACAGACAAATGCCTCTAAGTGCAGGTATCACACACGTGACCATGTAAGAGCTGCCATCTGCCCTGCCCTCAGGACTTGGGAGCACTTCAGAAGTCAGTCCCACTTTACCTTCAAATGGTCAACTTCCCCTGCCCCAAATTGGAAACCTTTCCTTAGCTTTTCAATAATTCTGCAAAGAGAGAAGTAGAGATACATCTTGATTCCCCTTTCATTTTTCATAAGCTACATGTTAACCATGGTGTTTGTATATGGTGTCATAGACAATTCATACATAGGTTGTAAAGAATCATCAAGCCTCCCTTCCATCCCTAGTTCTCTTAATTTGACTGGCAAGAGAGCCACAGAACTCAGTGTCTCCTGGCATCAGCTATAGAGACAATGCCAGGTGCTATGTGTGAGTGGTATGCTTGAGCCAGCTCATGGCGCCTGGCGGTGGCCTACTATGCACATCTCTTCCCTACTGTGTGGTCAGTGATGACACTCTGGTAGCCTGGAATCAGCCATCATGGGAGTACACTACATGGAGGACATACCCTACAAATTGGGGCCTTTTATTAGGAGAGATCAGGCTGCTACATGTTTACCTGCACACCACCGAATATGACCTTACCGCATCCTTATCCCCTGGACTTATACCAGCCTAAGAATCTGTAACGAATGCAGACTGGTTATGACTCGCCTTTGATATCTGCTTGAAGGAAAAGAATTAGTATGATATTTTACACCCTGTAAAGTTATATCTTTTGGATTATTGGAAATGTGTTTACTTACTGACTCTGAAAAAAAGAAAGGCTCACCCCAAAAATCTCTGACAGATGAAATAATCACAAACCTTACAAAGGTTTAAATCAAGGAGGCCCACAAATCACTCCAAACTTGTTTGGTCTGGCTATCAGGCTGGAAATCCTGCAAATTCGGGCTGGCAATGGGTATTTCCAACGTTTCTGGGGCTTGGCTCAGTCAGGGACACAAAAAGCTCAGCCCACTTTCGTCGGCAGCACTGCTTTGCTTCCGATTTCATGAGAGCCATGAAGTCAAAGGATCAGGCAAACAAAACACAGAGCGTGAGTAGGAAAACAGGAAGGGAATTTGATGAATGACTTCAATCCTCAGCAAGGGTCTGGTTTGATTTTCACATCAAATGTCCTCGTGTACTTTAGACGGACTCAAGCTCCCCATTCCTTTTCATCTCCTCACATTCCACTCCTCAGGATCACAGCGCAGAGATACAGCATGGATGCCATAGATCTGTTGCTTTGGCTTCTGTCGGCTCATATGAGGAACCCTGGCAGGCAACAGTGAACCTGCTTTGGGAACCAGCCAGCTTGGCAGATGAAGACCTCCAACTTGTGGTGAAAGCTGAGCTGGTGCATTTCCCATGTATCTGTGATCTGAACACACAAGGCTTTTTTTTAAATTTCTTTCTTTTCTTCTTAAAGTTTATCTGCTTTGTTGAAATGCAACTTAAAAACAATCAAGGAATAACCTTAGGAGCCCATTCTGCCTCTGGCAAAGATGCTCCCCCCAGAGCAGGGCATTCACAACAGAGGAGAATGGCAGACGTGGATTCAGAAATTCATTGCTCCACCTTCCCAATTAAAGGTCCTTTCTAATGCTGCATTAACTTTTACATGGAAACAAAAAAGCCTAAGTATTTTACCACAGTTGTCAAGAAAAAAAAAATGAGGTATAACTGGAGAGAGGCAGGCAGCCCAGAATGTCAGGGAATGAGGTACCAAGTTGGGAGATTTTTCAGGATTAGCCATAACATCTTTCTTTAGACTGATCAAAGTTCAAAGAAGCCTGGCTGAGGTTCCACATGGGAAATCCTTTGCTTTTACTGCACAGCAAAGAGTTTGGCCTGCTTGCCCCCAGGGAGGCACTTACCACACCTTTCCTCCACGGCCTGCCTTTGAATACTTGTACAATTTTGACTTGCCTCGAATTGTACATTCATCCAAAGTCTGTCAAAAAATCTGAATTAAAGAAATGGAGAGAATCTAGAATTCTCTCTCTAGAGACCAGAGAAACGATTGGAAACATTTACTTTGAATTCCATGCTACACAGCCTCCTCAAAGGGAAAAGTGGGACAGTAGGCTCTTACAGGAAGAGAGAGGAAAACTGGGGCCGTATCTTGGATTGTTGTACATCTGATCCCCCACTCTTTGCAGCCAAGTTAAGGTACTTACATGCACTAATGAAGGGGGGCAGAGAACAGTGCTCACCCTTGCCTTCACTCATCAGACACCTAGGGATCAAATCCCGGTTCCACCTTTCTTGGCATGAGCGAATACTAAAAGAGTCAACTCTCAGTTTCCTCATTCATCAAATGAGGAATAACTGATTTATTTGCTGTGAGGAAATAACTGAGTTATGCCTGTAAAACACTCAGTGCAAGGTTTGTCTCATAGTAAGTACTAAATATGGGGAGTTATTCTTATTGCTAAATGTATCAAATTAAGCCTTTCCCAAGATAATTTTATGAAGTGAAATTCCTGCAGGTTGCAAGGCTTACTCACTGGGGGCCCAGGTTTCAGGGTGCCTGGCTTGACTCATCTGCTTCTGGACATGGAGCAGCATTCTTAACATCACAACCTGCTTCTTTTCCTGGGTCTGTGCTAGGGGGCTCACCCCACTGACAACAGGAGTATCCCTCACAACTCTGGCTCTTTGGTTTAATGTTATTTGTTTTTAATTACGATTCAGACTATTAATATTAGTAGTAGTATCCTTTTGTTTGTTCTTGTCCTTAGCCCTTTCAACATAAGAAGTCAGCATATTGCCTGGAGTCTAGTTGCTGTATTTTTAAAGGAGAAGATGAGGTAACCCTCACTTCCCTTCCAGGGACAAGAAACTCTGGATTGCTTTCCCAAGAAAGAGCCAAGCTTAGGAAATTCCTCAAGGCAATTGGTTCTTTTCATTGTACAGTTTTTTGGGGGTTCCTACTATGAGCCAATCCAAGGCTACCTCTAGGGATACAAACATGAGTGAGACACCATCACCAGAGAAGTTTCTCAGAGCCAAGTGGCTGAGACTGTCTGCTTATCACCGTATGGAAGTCAAGGCAAGGGGCAGTGTGTTGGAAACACAACCTGCACAAATGGCAGCATGACATAGCCTCAGGTTGTTTGTTAGAATTGTCAAGCCATGAACCTTTCCATAATTAAACTTCATGAAGTTATAATAAAGTCTGGGAAGTTTACACCCCCAACCTCGTGCAGTACAGTGGACCTGGCCTCTGGAGTCTCAAGGTTCACAGGCCTGTCCAAAAACCTACTACATCATCTCAGATAGTTAACTACGTTTCCTTTTGTCTCTGTCTCCTCTATAAAATGGGAATCATCACAGTGCTACCTCTTAGGCTGCTGTGAAGACTGGATGAGCTAATGCATGTAGAGAGCTTAGGGACGTAGCTGATATGCAAGAAACCCTCGATACTTATTACTAACAAAAAGTAGTGATCATATGTATTTTTCAAACTGGGCTGCTGAATTCTTAGCGTAAATTCCTAGGAGTGGGGGGGACTTGGTGATGGGGGGAGACTAGTAAATATAATGTTCCTCATGTAGTTGTAGATGAATGATACCAAAAAAGAAAAGTAGTGATCATAAAAAGATTATGTTAAATGTGTAACTACAAATCTTTCATGAAGAAAATTGTAGGTATGCTTATGTTTTGCTTAAAGAGCACATGAAAGCTTCATACCTCTTTAATAGGCTGCCGCCCTGTTCACAGTACTTTTGGCTATGGTGTATCTCTGCCTTGGCTGCATATAGGAATTATCTGAGGAGATTCACAGTCATGCCTGGGCTCCTTCACCTACTATTACAATTAATTGTCCTTGGATTGGATCCCAGCTCTGAATATTTAAAAAAAAAAAATCTCTCCAAGCAATTAATTGGTACAATTAGAAGAATGACAAGATGATCCTTATCAAGTTCATCTGGACCTACATGTTCCAATCTTTTGTTGTTTTCTGTAGTTTAGCTGCTATGGATGACCATGGAAAGTCATAGTCAAGAGGTTATTTTGAAAAACATGGCTCTGAAACTGGATTCCAATTTTCTGATATAAGAAATGTTAAAATGGTCATGTCTAATTTCTAAATCCTCAGAGACTGTTGATGATCCAGGTTTCTATTTCTGACACCTATATTTCTACAGTCATTTCTTAAGAAAATGAGAAACAGTAATACTATTACTCCCTCAAGAGGTAATAACTACCATTTATTTATCACTTACTTTATCTGCTACCGACTGAATGTTTGTGTCCACCCCCCAAAGTCCAATGTTGAAGCCTTATGCTCCAATGTGATAGTACTTGAAGGTGGGCCTTATAAGAGTGGTTAGGTTGATGATGTCCTAGGGAAGGACCCTAATGATTGGCTTAATGTTCTTATCAGAAGAGGAGGAGCAACCAGAGCCCTTTCCTTCTTCCTTCTATAGGGCTTAGTGAAAAATTGGTCATCTGCAAACCAGGAAAAAAGCCTTCACCAGAACGAGATCATGCTGGCACCCTGACCTTGAATTTTCAGCCTCATCTAAATGTGGCTATTACTATTATACAGGTAAATATGCCCTCTGGTGAAGTGTTTGGTAGCCCTGGACTAAGACGCATTAGGGCTGAGCCCTGTTCCACACTGAAGGCAAGGGCAGGGGTGTGGCCTTCAGCTCCCCTAAGTCTCCTGAACTGTGCTGAAGACTACATGAGAAAATGCATTCACAGTACAGCACAAGGCCCTGTGAAGCATCTTAACTACAGTGGTAGCATCATTATTATTGTACTCATCCTCAGACAGATTAGTTACAGTACCTAAGTTTACACATATTTTGAGGTACAGCAGGTGTTCAAACATATGTTTCTGAACAACTAACCAAATGGTCTCATCACTATAATACACTATCCTTGCCTTTCCCCTTCAACAGATATCTGTTTGGCACAGTAATATTTCTTTTAGTAGCAAGGCTATGTTTAAAACTGGCTGCCATTAGCAAAGATCCACTATGTGAACTTAATTTTTCAATGATTTTTATAACTTTATGGACCAAAAGTGTTTTCCAAGGCATACAACTCTGTTTTTGGAACATAATAAACCAAAAATAGAAAGTAAGGTATTAAAGACATATCAGTAATGCATATGAAATTATACAACTGGTTCCATTAAACATGGTGTTCTATGGCTTTGATCTATGTATGCAAATGTAATATCTCCTTTATTCTACTTAATAACTTTCATAGCCTTGGGAGGCCAACTCCCTTATTTTCCATCTGAAACTTGATTTTATCTTGATGTTCTAGAGTCATTTAAATCCAAAATCACAGGAAGATATATGAATATAATCCTAAATGAAATAACAAGAGTGTCTTGCATATATGTCTAAATATGTGTTAAATTCTGTAATATCATAAGCAAACAAAATGTAGACTGAGTCAAGGTAGGACATATTTTAGATAGACATTTTAATCTAGTTTATGAATGCATCTACTTGCAATCTACTTTTCTCGAAGTACAGCTGGTAGTTTCTTGAGAAGAATCATGATCAGTCATACCTACTCGAAGCTCAGGATTATCTCCAAAATCTAGGGTAACGTGGCCTAACACTGCATAGTGTGGAGCCATATCTTCAGCAAGGAGAGAATTTGATCTAATGTTATTCAAAATAAGTCATACTTTGCTACAATAAAAAATACACCTCTTAACTCAGTGGCTGAATAAAGATTTATTTTTCATTTATATTACCTTTCAAATATAGGTCAGCAGGAACTCTACTCCACAGAGTAAGAATCCCAAAATCTTTAGACACTGCTGTCTCAATTTATAATATCCAGGATCACTGCAAAAGGAAACAAAGTGTAGAAAACTCTCACACCTCCCAAATGCCCTGGACTGGAAGTCCTGCATATCACTTCTACCACTGGCCCATTGGTCAGATTTAGTCGCGTAACCCTGCCTAATTGCTCAGGGCTAGGAAATCTTTCCATAGGCCCAGAAAAAAGAGAACTAGGCAAGGTGACCAATACTTACCTCTATCATAGACCCGAAGAAAGATATTTCACAGTGAATTCAAACAAGTATATAAAAGATGCTAAAACTTAGTTTGTAATCTACTTAGCTATTACACATTTGTTTTCCACAATGAAACACAAATTTCCATAGCTCAAATTAAGCCACTGATACTATGATCTTCACTATACTCTAAAGAATTTTCCATGTATTCTCATTATCTTTACCTAAAATGTTTTGTAAAATATAGTAATAAAAATGTCCACAAGCACAGTGGTTCCCTTTTCTCTCAGAATCCAGGTGGTAAACCTTGGACTAAGTCATTCAGAATAATGCCTGTGGTTTACAAGGGGCCCCTCAGATACAGCTGCAAGGTGCTACATTGGAAACTGCAAGCGTACTACATTAGTTGCAAGCTCTTTCTAACCCTTCATTTTTAAACCATGCATTGGCCATTTCCCCCAAGAAGCCATGATCGCTGTTCAATCACAAAGCCATTCACTTCCTTTGCAATTAGCTAGACAACTTCTGAGAGAAACTTGCTGTGTGACTGCTGTACTTTTTAGACACTGGGTCATATTACTATTGTCTTTATGCACAGAGCACTCAGGGAACTTCAGGCACATCTGAAATGATTACAATAGTGAGAAGAGTTGCCAAATCACGGCTTCTACTCATATCCAAATCCACTTTCACTGGCTTTGCAGAGATGGGTTCTGTAAACATCAGACAAGAGATAAGGCACCAGACAAAAGATACAAAAAGGCACCATAAATATTTAAAAAAACAAACAGAATAGTAGTAAGACAGCCAAATGTAAGCTGAAAACCAACAAATATTTATAGTGCAGACAAGCCATGATGGGCAGCAGGGGAACAGCGCTGTCCTCTAACCAAGGAGAATGATTGACGCTCTCCTCTCTCATTCAAAGCAGTGCCTTATAAGACTGAATTCGGCAGCTGGCAAAAGTTACTTTCCTTATAACCACCCAAAACTTGTTTTGTTAGTTTGAAGGGGGAAAAATAAAAGAAGACAAAATATCACAGCAGGACTAATTCTTAAGCTTTCTCCTAAAGATTTTGTCTCTTCATTGCTATTAACCAAAGAAAAAGGAATTTTCAAGGTAGATGTCTCTGCACACTGACTAAAGGGATTCCAAATGGGTAATGCTTTAGTTTTTCTTCCTAAATAAGAGTAAGTCTGTGTTCCTTATATCCCACCTCCCACTCCCAGAGAGCTGCCTTTTAGCCTGTCCATCCACAGGAAGTTTTTCCAGTCTCATTAAACTAGACTATGAAAGGTCGTTCAACAAATAAGCCCATGGTTGGCCCTCCCCTGAAATCCAGCTGTGCTTACAGGAACCAGGGACCTTTAAGTGCATTGGTTTTGACCTTCTGCTTCCTAGAAACAGTGTGTGGGCCACCCACTCTGCCCAGTGTACATACAATCTTTACTCTTGGAACTATTTTTCCAGCCTTTTAAGTACTGTGTGTTTCTGAGACTCTGTCCTCTTTTTGCTGCAAACACTGTCATTGGGTAATGCCATCTACTGCTTTGGTTTCCATTATGCTCTGACCATTTTTATGCCGATGATCTCATATCTTGGCTATGTCACCAGTCTCTTTAAATTCAACATTTCCCCAAGTGAACTAAACATCTCATTCCAAACATATTCTACCAGGTGTCGTGGCCAGATATCTGACCTTTATCTGTAACACTTCCCATCTATTTCCAATCATCAGCTGTCTAGATCCCTCTTCTCTCCATGCATGTCCCTGTCCCTAATGTTGACTGCTGCAACAGTGCCCTAACCATTCTCCTGGCCCCATTTTGTCCCTTTATGATCCATCTTCCACACTGAAGCCAAATGTTGTTTCTCTAAAATGCACATCTTACTATTCACCTGCTCAAAACTTTCCTTCGTGTCTCACCTTCCCTCTGAAGGTACTATATCTTATAATACCTTCTACAGTTTAGCAGCTCCTAACCTTTCATCTGCCTCACTTGTCAATACTGCACACACCTTATGATCCAGCCAAACTCAACTGTTTATTTCACCTGGTAGGCCATGTTCTTCCTTGTCTGTGGATCTTTACACATGCTGTTCTCTCCAAGTATTCTTTAGCTCCTTCATTACTATCCCTAATTCCCCTAAACCTTTCCAAGTTCACCTGAACACACCGCCTCATCCTCTACATTGCAGGTTAACCAAACTTAGTCTGCAGTGTAGATCAGATGTTCCTCAGCTGTGATCCCTTAGCATCTTGTACTTCTCTCTTAAAGCTCTGTTGCAAATGACTATTTATCAGTGTTACACCCATGCTAGTCACCTAGTTTTATGAGTGCAAAGACCATGTCTGTCTTGCTATTGCTGAGTCCCCAGAGCCTAATACGTTCTTAGATACCTAGTGGGTGTTTGACAAATACTTGTTGAATAAGTATTGGATGAAGCAGACTGGGCGCTTGACATTCTCAGAGGCCTGTGGAGGAGATACCCCCTTTTTCTAAACAAAGGAGGCAGAGCCATAGTCAGCCCATGCCTCTGAGTGTACCCTGTGGTGACATTACATGAGGAGAGTCATAGTCCCTGCCTGTCTCATCCCTGGAGGCTCCACCCGAAGTGAACATTTTCCTGGCCTTCCAGTGAAGGGAAGAATAACTCTTTGCTTAAGCACATCTTAGGAAGTGTATGTGTCTAGTCTCTGATGAAAGATTTAAACCTAATGGGGGAAAAACTACCATGAAAACAGCATAAAAATCATGGTTGCCCCTTCTCTTGGTAGCTGTTTCCCTCTCTGTTTTATCTCTTATCTTTCTCAACAGTGTTTTTTGTCTCTTTCCTTCCTTCTCTTTGGCCTGACCCTTATGCTTAGGTATTCCCTAGAGAGACATATATAGGTCCCCCTCGGGCAATGATCCATATTTATAGTTTTCATAAACTATGCCCATGAATGACAAATCTGTATCTTTAGTTGTGCACTTTGGCCCCAGTACCTGCTGGACATTTTAGATCAAATGTCTTATAGGCAGCTCCACATAGCTACACTGCAGTTATCTCTAGCAGCTGATTTGCCCTGTTGTCCCTTTTATTGTTCTACAGTCACCCATAATCCCAAGCCATAAACCTGTGAGGCACTCTTGACAATACCTATGGTCCCCAACTATATGCAATAATTCCATAAAAGCTGAAAATTCTAGCCCTTAAATAAGTTTTGATTTTATCTACTTCCCTGCCTCCAAAATATCCCAACCACAGTTACATTCTTAATATCTTATGCCTTAATAAATCTAAATAAGCCTTCGTTTTGTTTTAGCTCCTGCAATTTTATCTTGTCTTCCCATTTCCAGGTTTGCCAATTCCCTGGGTTCCCACTTCTGCCATTATTCTCACAGCTGCCAGAGTAGCTATCCTCACTATCTATTTGATGGTGTCTCTTTCTTCTCCACTGCTGAAACTCCCTAGTAGCTCTCTTTAGCAACGGTTCTCATCCTTGCCTATTCATTAGGATCAAGTAAAATCTCTTTAATAAATATTGATGACTGGGGTCCTCTTCAAACCAACTGAATCTTCATCCCAGAGAGTAAGGTTTAAGCATTTGTGATTCTGATGAGCAGCCACAGTTGAAGACCATTGGATGGCATATGGGATCTTTCCCAGCCCCATCCATGACCACTTCTCTGCCCTATCAACTGCCATGGCAAATCACACTCTACATGTTCTAGTAATAAATACCACTCATTCATTGTTCTCATACTCACACACTCCTGTCCACCTACGCTTCTCTGTTGCTCTAAGACCTTCTTATTGGCTTTTATTGCTCAGTTGACTCCACCTCATCTTTTATGAACCAGTCGAGACATTAACACTCCATGGAAACTTCTTTTACTTCCTATCCACCCCACAATTCCTCCTTTTTCAAGTCCACATCCGAGATAGGTTCACAACTGCTCTTCTGTGCTCCCATAGTAGCCTAGCTTGTAAATATTTTCTTCATTGCACATTATCCGATTTTATCTAAATTATGTGTTCATATATATGTTTCTCCCACTACACTGTGATGCCTTTGAAAGCAAGGGTCTGGGCTCTTTGTCCAGAAGGTCAGAGGTACCAGCCAGGGATACCCAGGGGTTGTGGCATGACTTAAGGCCCCCAACCATCTGCCTATAGGGGTGATGTTGGAATGGCAAATCTAAGGAGCATTTCTAAAAGTCCTTTTGCGTGGGGTTTTCAGCCTAATACTGCAATAATTTTGGAGCTGTGTTAAGAAGCACGAATGAGGCAGAATGTGTAATGGGGGCCAGAGGTTCAGATTTCATGGGTGAAATTTGACAGAGGAGATAAGGGAGAAGCCTGGAGAAATTTCCTGATTTTGGTTCTAGCTATTTACTGGCCTTGGTCTCTGTCCTTGGCCTCAAAGTGGTTATAGGAGCTGACAAAGAAAAGGAGAGACTGTGTGTGTGAGCCCTGCCAAGTTGGCATGGATGAAGATTCTCTCCTTGACCAAATCTAGCCTGGCCCCTGTGAGGTCTCTTCTTGATCTGGCCTCAACCATGGCCTATAAAGAATGCAGAATCTGAGTATAAATGACCATCTTCCCCACTTCCACATTAAAAGACTTGAACCAACACAAACATAGTTCCTATCAGTCAGGGCAGCATCCCCAGGATGATGATTCCAGCCCACTAAGTTTCTGTGTGGGAAAACTCAAGGCTGCGCGAAGAATCTACTGTTTGTTTCAGCCAACACCTGAAGATGGAGCCTCTGTCTCTCAGTCTCTGCAGGACGACAGAAATCAAACTCCCATCAGTGTAAGCTAGCAAACACAGCTGAGTTTCAGACCGAGCAACCCCCTTCCTGCCCTCATAAATTTCTACTTCGTTGACTGCTCAAGCCCATCTTGCCTCCTTCTCTCCCCCTGTAGAACATTTAGTCACTTCTGCACAAATCAAAGTTGAGTTCAGTTCTGCTGGACATGTTCTATTGCCAATAGTTTAACAGCGATTAAAATCTATCCTTACCACTTGAATTAGTTTCTGGCTTTGTGTGTGTCTTGGATGGCATTTTCAGCAATATACACTCTGATATCCTGGTGGCTCGGATTCCTGAAGTTGATGCAGTGCTCAGTAGGGTGACTATCTCCAGGACAAACAAACCCTGACAAAGTGATGATTGGAGGAAAACATGGCTCAGATGAGGGCATTAGAGGTGACATATTTTAAAGAAAGACTATTCTGAATAGGGAAAACATTTGGATCTTTAGTTGAATATTTTCAAAGATATTTTCCATGGTAAGGGTTTTTAAATAGAGGTGTGTTCTGGTCCCATAAACTTACTCTCGTGCCTTCTCTTTTCTTCTCAAAAACATACTTGTTATCTAAGCCTTTAATTTGTTTCTACCTGTAAAAAGCAGTGAGTTTTGTGAAAATTAGTCTCAGAGTTTCCATCACATGAAAATGTTAATGTAAGAAAATTTATTATAATATTTGATTTAGGAATACGACTTCATTCATATAATCAGAATTTTTTAATTTATTCTTTAGCCATGTTCTGGCCTGTAACATTTGTTTCTTTGACAGTTATACAGGCAGTTTTATAATTTAGCTGCATGCCTTAAAGGTCCAGAAAGCAAACTTAGATTAAGACAAGATAAAACAGACAGTAGAGCTAGTCAATAGATGTACTTAGATCCATTCACTTAGTATCAATGCATAACACATTCCAAAAGCGAGCGTATATAAAACTTTAAATGGATAATCTTAATTGGGCTCAATAACTGGATAAATGGTCAAACAATTTTCATGGCATAGGCTTTGGGCATGCATTTCATTTCTTATGGATCTGCTTTACTGAATTAACATCAATTATTTGTTTTGATAGGAACTGGGAAGGTCATCATAAGAAGGAGCAGTGGTGGAGAATATGTCTCTTGCTGCTGCACAAAACACATATACAGGTGATGATACCAAAGAGCTATAACTCCCAGAGAGACCTAAATGGCACATCTTGGCACATGTCGGTAAATATAATGTTGATTAATCTAAAAAAATGAGAAAATATTATAAAAATATAAGAAGTAGAAAACCCTACACAAGTTAAAATACAGAAAAATTTTAAGCAAAGTTATTTGAATTCAGGCAATCTTTAAATATCAAAGAGTAATCTTAATAGTTAGGTATAAAGTAATCTAAACCCAGGACACTAACCAGGCCAAAAGGCAGCAGGCATCCTGATCAGCCCAGAATCTTTTGCCAGGGTTAGTATTTTCTGATTACACACTGATTAGGCACCCCCTGGTTACAACAGTACTTGTTTGTTATTGATATTATAAAAATAATCATTCTCTAAATGATTACATGTAGTAAATAAAATTAGAACTATACATAATGATTTGAATAATTGCAATTTCTTTAAGGACCACTTGCAATTTCTTCTGCCTGCTTCACAGACCTGTAGGGGAGAAACAGAACAAAAGAAAATGTGCTTAATGATATATCTATAGAGCAGTATTTTAAAAAGAAAGTGGGATTTTAGTGCTTTCCCTTACTCTGTATGAACTTTTACAGTGGCCTTGACCTTAGACTACTACTTCTATTATCCATTCTTTGCAGCCAACATGTCAATTTCTGGTTATCTCTATAAAATGTTTTCTTGTATATGTAGGTAGAAGTATATATTCTAAAAACATCTTGGACTATTAAAATAGATCAGCTTTTCTCCAAATATGGACAGTGAGAAATCATTAGGACACTTCCAAGATGTGTACACAATTACTATCCTGAAAGGAATTATGAAACTGAATTTAGAAAACTAGAGTGGCATAAGGTAGATCAGGCTTCACAATTCCTACTTTAGCTTACAAACTACTTGTCCACACTGCTAGATTGGAAAGAATTCTTTAATTATTTTCTTAGAAGAATATGATTAGGATGGCAAGGGGACATATCCATGCTTCTAGGATATTTTATATTATATTTATGTGTTTTTCCTGCTTGATATGTTCTATTTAATATTTCTGATTCACCTATAAACATTTTGAAAGCAGAATATCAATCTACCAATTACTCACAGGACCTAGAAAGAATACTTCGCACATGGTGTTTGCTCGAGAAATATTTGTTTGATGGAAGAGAGGGAGAGGAGGGAAGAAGGGAGTCAAGTCATTTCTGCACGTACCTTTCCCTCATCTGGAATGCTTTACATATCCCAACCAACCCCAGCCAGCCCCTAATCTGACGCCTACACTCCTTTAAGTTGCAGCTTTAAATACCACTTTGTTTGGGCCCTCTGACTACTAGGTCATACAAAGAACATCTGAAGGACTAAAGAAGAGAATGCAATCTTTGTATTCCTACACTGATAGTTATTATGTGGAAGAGAAGTACAATTTCTGTCTGTGACAATAGAAGGACAAAACCAGAAAAAAACAATATCAAATCTGAGGATTCAGATTTTGAAGCAAAATAAGAGAATAATTTCTTTTAAATTAGATTTTGAATATTTCTCACAACTTAAGAAATACATGGGTTTTGTTTTGTTTTGTTAGTTTCTTTCTTTCTTTCTTTCTTTGTCACCATGCTGTACATTATATCCCCATGACTTTTTTATTTTATAACTGGAAGTTTGTACCTTTTGATCCCCTTCACCTATTTTGTCTATCCCTTGCCTCTGGCAACCCTCAATCTCTTCTCTGTGTGTACAAGCTTAATTTTTTTTAGATTCCACAAATAAGTGAGATTGTACAGTATTTGTCACTCTCTGTCTGGTTTATTTTCCCTAGCATAATTACCTCAAGGTCCATCCATGTTATTGTAAATAGCAAAATTTCATTCTTTTTTATGGCTGATAATATTCCACTGTATACATATACCATATTTTCCTTATGTATTCACCCATCAATGGATACTTGTTTCTATATCTAGGTTACTGTAAATGGTGCTGCAGTGAACATGGGGTCACATCTACCTTTTCAAGACATTTTTGTTTGTAATCATCCAGAGAGTATTCTACACATGTATATATATGATTGTGTATATGTCTATGCATTATATATAACAAAAAAATGAATCATACTTAATGTAATGTCTTGTGACTCATTCTTTACTATTTGCAATAAAAATATTGCAAAAATGTTTCCACATCAGAATAGATATAGATATATGGATCCAGTTAATATCAGTAATAATAAATACATGTATATATCCAGTTAATATATAACTCATCCTTCATAATAAGATACACAGTCTTCCATTATATAGATTATTATAGTTTTTAAATCAATCCTCCTTTTTTGGTCATTAGGTTATTTTCATATTTTATATGTTTTCTGTTTTAATATAAAATAGTTTCCATGTCATTATAAAACATGTTCAATGGGCATAATAATACTCTGATAACTACACAGTGGTGCAATGCAGTTATTATTTTTAAGGTGGTTTCTTAATATAGAATTATTAGGTCAACAAGAAGTTAGGGCAGAACAAAACTGAATGAGCAGCCACAGGAAGGAGCATACCTCCCATACTCAAGGTGTCTATGTAGAGGCTGTTGACCCTTTGGCAGGGGCACTGCAGAGAACAGAACAGTATTAGATTGGAAGACAAGCAGATGGTCCTAAAATTCTAATTTTGATATTCTGTGATTCTGTGAATGTTAAGAAGAAACTCAAATTTTTGCTTCTGTCTGTGACATACTTAGAGAAGATACTGTGAATTGTTCATCTTTATATGTCCAGTTCATGTAGTAGCCTCATGTCTATGGATGTGAAGTTGTTCTGAGATATCGTATCTCCCAGGTGTATGTAGTGGTATTATAAAGTCCATGGTCTGCACATGGGGAAATATGTTTTCTTCTCACATATATCCAACACTGATTTTCCTGCCAAGGAGAAGGGGCTTTAAATTCCCATCTCACTTCCCCGGGATAGGAGAATATAGAATCTGTAAGGAGCCTGAGATCCACAGAACACCATGAAAAGAAAATGGAAACATTTGCTGGGTACTTGGACTAAAATCTCTATCATTATAGGTCATGAGGCCTATGTATAGTAAAAGTCTAAATTCTGAGCAAGTTGCAGATAATCCCCACATTACCTGATGCTGCTATTAGGTGCCCTGAGCAGGCATACCAGAGTAGATCAGAGTAGGACAAGGAGAGCATGGGACACAGAGAAGAAGATCAGCAGAACCTGCACAAGGGAAGAAAAAGAGATATTATGCTGGCAGAAAAAAAAAATGTTAAACACAATCCCCTAGAGGTTTAACCAATTTCTAGTGCAGATTAATACATTTTTAATACAGATTGAGCTGCAATTACCAGTAAGTTAACTGTTTAATAGTGTGCATATTCTCATTCTAAAATTCAGTCAATTTCAGTTTAGACTTCTGCTGATTTTTCAATAAAACTGGGGGCAAAACACCCCCCAGATAGTGTCACAAATATATATGTGGACTACAGGAAGATTCCACATAAATCACATTCATAATTCTTATGTCCCGCATGGCTGAGGCAGGAAAGTGATGCTCTACAGATGGTACCCTAACACAGCTTTTTCATCATTGGCTCTATGCACGTCACAGTATTGTGATGCAGTAACACTTGTAGTTTAATGTCATCATCACAAAGTCATTATGAGATCTACACAAAGTAGTGCATATACATATACATCTACACTACATTTATAATGACTTGCACATAACATTATGTGCTACCTAATTCCTCTGAATGCATCCCTGGGGCAGAAGAGCAGTGTCTAAAGGAAAAGGACAAGGGGACATGAGTATTTTAATTTAAAAGAGTGGGGAAGTAAAACAAAGGATTAGAGCAGATGAAATAAAGGAATCAAAGGAGGTAAGCATTTTATTGAAGAGAGAGGAAATAGATTAAGTCTGAGTTTCTTAAAGCAGATCTTGGAATGGAAGTCCTACAGGGTGTTAATAAAGATGAGCCACAACAACTGGTCCTTTGGTCAAAGAACTTTTGACAATGATGTACTATTCTGCTTTTCGGAGGATCAAAACACACATCAGCATATTAAACATTTTTAGAAGCTCTACACTAAAGGTAAGTATTCAACCTGATATGTATCAAAGTTATTTGATAATAGATTTTCATGTATGACTTATTTTTTTTAATTCTAATTTTAAAAATTAAAAGAGCCATTGGTAAGTACTGCTTCAACTAGAGTGACAGAAGCGTATCAATGCAGTTGCTGCTGCCTATAATTCAGCAGCAAAATAGAAAAAGCCTGGGTTTTGTATTCAGATAGACCTCAATTCAAACTCTAACTCCACTCCTTCCTATAGATATACCTTGAGCAAGTTAGCATTTGCTCAGCACCCTCCAGACAGGACGGTTATAAGGGAAACACCATCAGAAGTGTCATTAAGCAGTGAGCATTTGACAGTTTTACAGTACTCAGATTTACGTGAATGAACTACAGAAAGCCTTTGAACTGAAGGCAGTGATTGCATATGGAAAGTAGAAGCTGAATAAAGCTGGAGAACTTGGGAAATGTTTAAAATCTTACACATGGAAGGATTCTGAATAAAATATGAACATATGTGAGTGTTCTTTACCACCTAAAGATATTAAAGGAGAGGAAAGCTACATTAATGCTTTTTATGAATGGTTCTCAATTTCTCAACTCAGGATGCCAGGCTCCACTATTAGAGTATCTGACTTACTAGATGTGGGGTGGGACCCATGGAAACTGCATTTCTTACAAATTCCCAAAAGATGGTGCTGCTCTGGTTTGTGGACAGGTGGAGAATCACTGCTGTATGTAGTATGGACTTCAGGGTAAAGGATGAAGTCAGCTGTGGTCTGACATACTTGGAGAAAAAGAGTATTGAAGTGTGTAGGTACCAAAACAAGACTGAAGCATAGATTTATCAGGAAATAGAGAAACTTCAGGGTAGGAGGCTTGGGACAGAGCGTAGCTTATAGTAATCTAAGACTTTAGAGTTGGATGCTATTTCACATTTGACAAAAAAAAATAATACATTTCCTTAGAATATCACTAGATTTGAGAGGGCCAAGGAATTAGAACGATAAGACATTAGATAAGTCACAAGTAGGAATTAAAATTTCCTAATGATAAGAGCTGTGGTGGACAGGAAAACAATGGCCCAAATATAAGCATCCACATGAAGTAACAGAAGTGGTTGTTAAGATTATAGTGACAAGGAAAGAAACAGGACAGCAGGATAAATGGCATGGACGTAAATAGAAGAATTTCATGTAGAATGTTAATGCTATGTCAGGGTGTTGAATACACAGTGACTGAAGAAAGGAGCAGCTACCCTGGCGAAGGCTGAAAGAGAAGCAGTGTCTCCTAGGACCCACTTCAAATTAAGGCAAAAAAGGCATGGACAGTGTTCTCAGACTGAAGGGCAGTCAGTTTGCAAATGAAATTCCATTTCCATCAGGTACAGCAGGAAGATCTTGGAAATACATCAACAGTGGTTAGGAACACAAATATATGAGAATCATTTATTTTGATAGAAGCTGGGTAGCCAAGGATAACAGGAATAAAAGATAGAATCAACTGATCTCAAGCTTCTGAACAGAACTTTGGCATAATGTTGTTCTTGCATGGCAATTGACTCAGGTGTCCAGCCTTACTCTGCTTCCCTCTGTCAAGTAGGACTACATACACAGGGGACAGACCATTATTTCCCATACTTGTAGGAATATCAGAAATAAAGCAGCTTTAGAAGAGTTAAAAACAAGCAAGTGAGAGAGTAGCCGTGAGGTTTAGAAATGAAGATAATGTTTTTGCTTACAGGTTAGAACCCTCTTCTTTTCTTCTAGAGTGCTATAGGTTCAGGTTGCTTCAGTGAAAAAAAAAAAGAGACACAAACTACTTGAGTCAATGTATCCTAAATGCATGTGTAGGGACTGATGTCAATACCCTGTTAATAATGCACCACAGACTGAGGCTCTGACTGAACAATCATTACTACAAAGGAACACCGCATTGAACATAGGAAATGTCACTGAACATATCATGGTTTCTTCTGTATACAATAAACCATTTATAACATATACTTGTCTGCTTATCTATTATGACCTCCCTGAATAATAAGAAAATGAGGCTTCCAGTGTGATCACTTCTTGAGTGATCTTTAAAAGTCACTTAACCAATTTGAACTAAGTTTATTCATTCATTTATTCAATTCATTCAGTAGTTACTTATTAAGTAAATAGTGAATGTAAAAAATTATATTAAATAGATATGTGTTGAACACTTATGATGTAAAATAGGAATATTAAGGCAATTTTTCTTAATAGCTTACTTTTTGGAATTAAGTATGTGGAAGCAATTTATAAATTATAAAACTATGTATAGCTAGTAGAAACTATCTGAAAATTATTTTAAATGTTAACAAATGGATAATCTTTTGTGTCCTAATATGAAAGAAAAAGTCATGTATAATTTATGTTTAAAAGTATAAAAAAAAGCTAAGTTTTTGGTCTGAAGAATGTTTCATTATACTAAAATTGATATACAGTTTTGGGATATTTACCCAACATTTCAAAACAAGCCATTTTGAAGAAATTTGACAGCATGCTTTGAACAGTTCTATTTTTAATAGTTTACTATGGGATTGAAACATGCTTAATGTAATTACTAAATGTTATTTATTTTATTCTGTCAAAAATTTAATTTTTATGTTTATCATATATGCCTCCCTTAATTTTCTGGATGACTTTGCCTGTAGACAATAATTTGGAACACAGTATAAATATAACTAAATCAAGTTGAAGTTTATATTAAAAGCAGATTTCCTACCCCAAATTACTCTTGTTTCCTTATATGTCACTTTTCCTTATTTTCATGTTTTATAGTGTTTTCTTTAAGATACAAACTCTTTCAGTGCTCAGTGAAATAATTCCTCTCTTGATATTATCTATACACACAATCTTTCCCCCTCATTCTTTTTTTTTAGCTAGTAGAGATGGAATGACATTTCAGAATAGAACATATGGCTTTGGATTAAGTTAGTAAATTGCATTTATTAATTGTATATATCCTTGGTAAAGGATATTTAACAAATCTGAGTTTATAAAATCAGAGTAAAATCACCTACATGTTAAGTTGTCACAGGGATAAATGGAGATACCACATAACAACAAAAATTTAATAAATGTCATCCCTCTTCCATTTCCTGCTCTTTTAGAGATGCATCATTTCTATAAACCTTAAAAGAACAATTACTCATAACAGGCATTAAGGAGAAATGGAATGCTATCATTCTAAATATACCCCCAAATAGACTTTGTAATCTTATTTTAAATTTGGCCATGTAAAAATTGTTCCAAGTCATTATTAAATTATAAATATATTAGAACACAGGCTAACACTCTCAGCGAAAAAGATTTAGTATGCCATATTTTTAAGTTCTCTACTTAGAACTCCTATTCTGTCTTCATATACCCTCTGTTTCATGCCTACACAAGTAGCCTTTTCAGCCACAATGTCTATCACCAGGCTAGGATTTCTTGCCAGAGCTTCACAATAAATAATCTACTACCTTCTAAGAGTCTATGCCAGTCACCTTTTACAGACAATGGAAACATAGTGTCTTCTGGATGGAATAAGTTGTTCTTTGATTGTTTTTTTTCTTTAGTTTGAGAAAAGTCGATGCTTGAGCCTGAAGAAGGAGAAATGAAATAATGTGGCACGTTGGGATCAATGATGGTATGGCTTTAGGTACCCCAAATAATAGATTATGGTATGAACTCTTACAGCCTAGAAGAATATACACAAGAACTGCACCAGATGACGGTACCACCCACATAAGCCCACCCAATGGAGAGGGCACTCTTTTTGCCCCCAATTAGAACTATAAAATCCTTCTCTCTTCTGTAGTGCCAAGGCATAGCAAATTAAATGCACAACCCATAGAATAAATGAGAAAAACAGAAAAATGATCTGTAACTTCACAAATGAAAATATAAATCATTCCTGGTTAGTAGGTAAAAGACAGAAAATATTTGGTAGAGAACCTTAGAGGAGAACACTTTACTTCCATGTAGTTGATGTGTCTCTGATAGCTAAACTCTGAGAATTGAGCAACTGTAAATGAACTTGAGTGTGAGCCTCTTCTCTACAATTTACTAGCCTGGGGACCACAGGGAAGAAGCAGGACCTTAGATTGAGTCTCCTGACTCCTAGTATTTTCTTACTCCATCACATCTTTTAAAAGAAGGAAATTAGCCTCCCACTGAGATAATAAAATGACACATATGGATGCTCACAATAAAAACGTGAGCTCATTAGTAAACTGCAGTGAGAACCTAGCAAGTGTCTGGGAACAAATTTCATGCAGGACTAAGAATACAATCTCATTAATAATAACATCAGTAATGGTAAATAGAAATCTAATAATGAGTAAGAGACAAAAGTCCTTGTGGATTAGAAGATAAATTAATACTGACTTAGAATTGACTAACACCAAGCACATACTCTGTATTTGGCACTATGTTTGAAAAAATTGAAGCAGTGAAAAAGTATATTTTTTCTTACTCTATGCAAACAAAATGCAATAATCTGAAAATGTGCAGGTTTTGCCCAGATTTATTGAAATATATGAGTGATAAACTTACCATCCATTAATGGTTGGGCAAATTATTCAGATAAAGCATCCCACTAAAAACATGTACAAAAGCTGGATAAATATTTTTAAAAGCTTGTGTTAGAGACCTAGCAAAACAATAAGGTATTAAATGGCCAATATCCAGGAGAATAGGGAAATAAAAATAGAACTGAGCATGGAATTTGGGGGCATACTTTCTTCAAAGGTACCTAACCATTATAGAAGAAACTCCTGAGAGGCTAACAATGTAAAAAAGGATTGCAAAAGTTTCCTAAGCTGGCAGGACAAAAATTGGAACTCCAGTCACTGAGGAAAGTGACCCGAATAAATTCCCTAAGTTTTGGGTTGCTAATGTGAAGGGTCACACTATAGGAATAAGGACAAATGGAATTAAGCCAGCCTTCTCAGTGAATAAAGCCCAATTTAAAACATTCTCATTTTTTTGTTGTTGTTGAATTCAAATAATCTAGGATTTCTAATGCCTTAGTACTTCTTCTAGAAGCAAGCTAAAATCCTTCATGGAAGAAGATAACATCATCCTAAAGCTCAAATTATCTTTGAAATTTTTCACATACAATTTCAACACTCAATCAAAAATAAGCAGACTTACATGACGACAAGACTGTGTGATCAAAAAGTAAGAGAAAATAACAAACAATAGAAACAGACCCACAAGGATTTATTAAATATGGACTTTAAAATAACTATGTTTGATAATGAAATGAAAGACACTAACTAGAATTTTTGGAAAGAACTGGAAATTAAAAATAAACCAGTGAAAATGCTAAAATAAAAAAAGTAACAACTGAAATTTGGGAATCAATATGTGTGTTAAATAGCATATTTGATAGCATTAAAAGAATAATAAGCTTGAACATAGATTAGGATAAAATATCCAGAGTGATACACAGAAACAAATAGAAAATAGGGGTATGGGCACATTTTGCATAGTTAAAATATCTAACATATGTTCACTGGTGGCTATGGCAATTTCAAAACACAACTCCTATGTTCTTTTATATTTTCCCATCACTTGGTAAAACCATGTCCAATGATTGGGTCTATAACCTGTGGCTGCTTAGCCTCAAAAATGATAGAACTGATCTTGTGAGTTGCTAGGCTCAGAGAACTACTTTCTGTGTTTTGAGATACACTTAAAAGCCAGCTACAATAATATGAGAATGTCTAATTATTCTATAGGAGATGCATGAGGAAACATGGAGAGAAATCGAGGTCCTTGACCTTGAGCCCTGAATGAACTCTTAGGCAATAGCCACCACCAACAGGCTAGTCATGTGAGTTAGCATCTTATAAGTACACCCTCCAACCCCAATTAAACCACTCCAGCTGATGCTTCACAGAAAAGATATAAGCATTCCTTGGTGAGTTGGGTCCAAATTGCAGACATGTGAATTAAACAAGTGATTATTGTTTCAAGCCACTAAGGTTTTCAGTGATATGTCATGCAGCAGTAGCTGACTAGAAAAGAAGGCATGAAAGGCTGGAGAAAGGGAGAGAACATGGCACAATCCAAAGCTGCCAGAATATAAAACCTATAGATTTAGAAGCATTCTTATCACCCAAGTTTATTACAAAGAGCCCATGGTTAAGCTGAGAACAGCAACATCTAGGTACATCATGCTAAAGCTGCAAAAATAAAAGACAAAGTGAAAATCTTAAAAACGTTTGGAGAAGTAACAATGAACTGAAAGCTGGCTTCTGAATGTGATGGAATGACACCTTCAAAGTGCTGAAAGAAAAAAACTGTCTTGATTTTTATAATGAGTTGAAATATCCTTCAAGAATAAAGGAGAAATTAAGAAATTTCACACAAAGATAATTCATCACCAACAATCACAAACTAAAATAAAAATTAATTAGTGTTCTTTAGGCTGAAAAAAGGTTATTCAAGATGCAATCCCAGATAGGTAGGAGGAAAAGAATACCAACAAATAGAGTAAAGCTGTGGGAAAATGTAAATGGGTAATAGTAATATATGACAACAACAAAAACACCTTTTTGTGTTTAAAATATATAGGGAATTTAAATACATGGCAACAGTAGTGAACAACTTAGGATGGAATTCTAAATAAAAAGTATAAGAAGATCAATTGACGTTAGGCTTTGATAAGTAAATAATACATGCTGCAATCTCAAGAAAAACCACTGAAAGAATATTAAAAGATGTAATCTTCAAGATAATAGAGAATAAAAGAGCAATAAAAAAATCCAAATGAAGACAAGAATGGGAGAAATGAGAATATAGCATAGTGGAGAAACTGAAATATAAAGTAAGATGGTATATTTAAACCTAACTATAGCAATAATTATATTACAGCTAAATTAACTAAATGAGTTAAATAAAAAAGAGTGATTAAATTATTTTTTAAAAACCATAATATCATTATCTGTTTTTTTAAGAAAATTATGTGGTATGTATGAATGCAGAAATCTTGAAAAATTAGAGAATAGAAAACATACCAAACACCAACACCAACCAAAGAAAGTCACCATAGCAATATTAATATCACATAATGTGACTCTAAAGCAAAATGAATTCATAAGGATAAGGAGGAATATTTCCTGATTATAGAAGGTTAAATTCTCCAAGAAGACACATTTCTACATTTATATATATCTAAACTTGTATATACCTAATAGCATCAAAATTTATAAAGCAAGAATTAACATGGATAAGTGGCCAAATCATAATCACAGTAGGAAGTTTTAACATACCTCTTGGTAACTCACAGAATAACACCAATAATAATAATTCAGGAAGGATATGGAAAATTTGAACAACACAATTAACCAACTCTATCTAATGGACACATAAAGAAAATTCCACTTAACAACCACAAGCATCCATCTTTGTCATATATCTTCTATTCTCCTGCCAGAAAAACTCTTTGTATTCAGTATTTAGCTCATTGTTCCAGGAAGCTGAGGTACATGGTATGTACCAACACAGCTCCCAAGTCCCCTGCTCATGTTTTGATTGCCAACACGGAGCCCCAGCTAGGACTGGATGAATGGAAAAGAGTAAATTTAGGGTATTTATTCTGTTTGATTCCTTCCCTTATCTTAATCTGGTTTTGTCCCTCAATTGAAAGTTAGTGTTCTTCATGAGGCAGCCTACTCTGTATGACTTTATTTCCCTCCACTTTGGTTTTGATAACTGCTTTCTCATTTTGTCTATTTAGGTGTGTCTCTTCAGCTGATATTGGATTCAAATTATTTCATTATTCCTTGTGATTCCCCTTCACTTACATGTTTGTTATTAGTCCCTTTGAAAACCCTTCTTGAATTATTCTGAGTATGCTTTTTGTTTATTGTTGCATTACTGATGAATACATATCTATAATGTAAGAAGAAAAATAATGGAAAATAAAGCCCAGAGAAAGAAGGAAAAAATATATAATCAATAAAGTAGAAAACAAACATACAATAGAGAGTTTAACAAGCTAAATTTTGGCTTGTTTTGGCTATTTGACATATTAATATAATAAAATTGATAAACCTCTGACTGAAAGAGAAAAGGAAAGAAGGCATTAATAAGCAATATCAAGAACAAAAAGGTGACATCCCTGAAGAACTTGAATGCATTTTTCTAAAAGCTATAAGTAAATATTATAAACAACTTGTGGCAATGCATTAGAAAATTTAAATGAAATGAGCAAATCTTGAATAATACAACTTACCAAAACTGACATATGAGGAAATAGAAAATCTGAGCAGTCAAGTAACTATTAAAGAAATTAAGTACACAATTAAAATTCTTCACATGAAGATATTTTTAGACCCATATGGTGTCACCATTGAATTCTTCCAAACATTTAAGAAATCATTCAATATTACACAAACACTTCCAGAGAATCCATAAGGAAATATTCCCCACTGTATTTTATGAAACTAACTAATCTTGATTCCAATACATAACAGAAGAATTACAATAAAAGAAAACATTTTTGCCCAAATAAGCCATTTGAGTTAGGAATATAAATATAGAAATCCTAAACAAACTTTTACCAATATCCCTACCAGGTTGGGTTTATTGCAGAATGCAATACCAGATTAACTTTTGAAAATCAGTCCATGGAATTAAACACATTAACAACATAAATGAGGGAAATAATATCAAAAAATGCATTAAAATGTTTGGTAGATTTGACATCTATTCATGATTTTAAAAAACTCAGTGGATTCAGAATGTAATAAGATTTTCTTAATCTAAAGAAGTGTACAGTTGACCCTTGAGCAGCACAGTTTTGAATTGTATGAGCCCACTTACACATGGATATTTTTCAATAAAAATACTGGAAAATACTTTGGAAATTTGCAAAAATTTGAAAAGCCATTTTCTTTTCTCTAGTTTACTTTATTGTAAGAATACAGTATATAATACATTTACTACACAAAATATGTGTTAATCAAAATTTATGTCATTGGTAAGGCCTCCAGTATATAATAAGCTATTAGAGTTAGGTTTTCAGGGAGTCAAAAGTTATACATGGATTTCTGATTGTGTGGGGGTTGGCTTCTCTAACCCTCTGCATTGTTTGAGGGTAAACTGCACAAACAAAAAAATAAAAAAAGCAAACTACAGCAAATATCAGACATGCTGCAAAACTGAAACCATTCTTTCTAATGTCAGGAATGAGACCAAAATTTCCATCATAACTAAGAAAACCTAAAATATTTTGTTTAAAGTGTATGAACATGCTGTTAAAATATGTAGAAAATCAAGGAAATTATTACCTATAAGATAATGGCTATCTTTTCACAGATTGTGATAAATGAATGACAGTTTCTAGAGCTAGCAGTAGTCTATCTCTTAAACTGAATGGTTATTAATAGGTGCTTACTTTGTAATTTTTTAACTTAATTCTAGATTATTCTTACAATTTTCTGCACATGTATTATATTTCATAATTAAAATATAGGCAGAGTTGAAAATGTTCTTGATATTCTAATAGTTCACAGTGTTTTTTGTGTTACTTATAAAAATTTATTAAAAACATTTCTATGTAGAGAATTTCATTTTCGCAGTTCATGAATGGTTCATTCTATCAAGTGGCATTGTTTTCTTGAAAATCATCAATAACATCTTCAATGTATCTGCAGTAGTACTGAATCTGGTTTCAGAAATAACTGCAATTCAATCACCCCCGCCAAAAAATCCTCTTTGCACTGCAACTCAATCAATTTCCTCAGCTTTGTTAAATCATTTTTCTCATTTAAAACCCCATGTACTGAGACTTCACAATTAAGAACTGAATTTTCATCTTCAAACTTTTGCAATTTTATCATACATGTTCGTATTTTCCCTTAGTTAAAATAAAGTATCTTTGAGGACAGTGACCAGATCTTTCTTTCTCTGTTTTTACATATTATCCTGGCTAGAGATGTAATAGCTAAATACTAAATGATATACTTAATGAATCAAGTCAGATGCAAAAATTTTAGAAATAACCTTTGAAAAGTATACTATTTTCACCAATGAACATATTAAAGTTAAAAATTACCCATCATTAATTGAACATAGAACTTATGAAAAAATTGGGTTGAAATTTAGCAGTTTACCTAGTAAACTTTAAAATGTGTCATGAATATCTATAAAAATGAATGCCCAAAGATATTCTTCACAGTATAATTCAGCATGATAAAAAAATTGGATATTACTGTAAGCCCAACTTGTAAGTACAAGAGTGATTAAATAAATTATAGTATATTCCAATAAAGAAATACTATGCATTTATTTTTTAAATATTATAAAGGAATATTTAACAATGCAGAAAATATTAAAAATACAATGTTAAAGTCACATTATGAAACTATATACAGGATGTATATCATCATATATAACTGTATAGATGATCTCAGGTGTGTATGTGTATGCATACATGCCTGTATGTGAGAGAGAGTGCACATGAGAAATATTTTTTACTTTTTGAATAAAAATTACTGAAATATTTAACATTTTTAAGTAGTGAGATTATGAGTCATTTTTCTTTTGTGTTTATTATTTTTTCACTTTTAAAGATATTCCTTTTCTAAATCAGAGCATTACAACTTCTTATTCTATTAGATAGATTCAAGTTTAGTATTAACTAAATGCCATCAGATAACCCTAATTTACATAAAATTCTGAATGTGAACTTTGTGAACTTAATTCTACCAACACTGTAGGATATATATGTGAATATTCTAACCAATATAGGCTGCCAGCTAGCAGAAAGGATTCAGGAACTGGTAACTTTAGGCAGTATGACAATGTAAACAGAAAAAAACTTTGGGCAGCTAGAAGGGAATAATTTTGGCTAACAGAGAAATCCCATGACCCTATCAGAGAGCAGAATTGGCAACCTAAAATTCTGACCAGAGCAGAAATGGAATGTAAACAAGTGAAGCAAGTGGAGCCAGGGGACATTAGGAAGTGGTAAAGGGTGTGGCAACCGAAGGGGATGTTCCTAGTCTAATGGTGCTACCCAGCTCAAGCTGATTGTTGCTATGGGAGGATGCAAGCCTAATATTGTTGTCTTCTGTTTTTCCAGAAGCACATCTGGATTTTTTTTACTTGAGATCTCCTAATTTTTAAATGTTAGCTTAAGTTTATTTTTATGTTAAAATGCTCTCTTAGCTAAACAAATCATGTCTGCAGGTAGATCCAGCCAGTAGGCTCTAGTTCATAGTCTCTTGCCCTTAAATATTACTATGTAGGGATAAACAATCCCTTAGTGTCCTTTGAAAACACAGCCTTAGACACAAAGTTGAGCTCAGATACAGGCTCCTAACAAAAGCAGTAAACCATTCAAAAATAGCAGTTTTTTTGAGAGTGTTACAAGAACTCCCTGGGAGACATAAAAGGAACACTATCCCCCAAAATGTGAGGGAACCCAACAGGCCAAAGAATGACTCAGACACGCCCAGCTTGGCGAGTCAATGAGTTCTATCATGGGGTTACTTACTGCGCGGGGCACAACACTCAGCGCAGATGCTCTACTGAAGTCGCCACTCCCCTGTGGCTGGGCTTGCTTTTAACAGGGAATGGGAGAAGGGAGCTACCTGCAGAAAAGCAAATCACTGTGTGTAGAAAAGCAGGCAGTCCTGGAATTCCTCCTTATCTTGGAGTTTCTCCTCAGACACAAAGCACTTCTGCATTCTCTGCGTTACAGGAATAGGGAGGAGTTCCTGAAACTGCAGGGCAAGATGCAGCCTGGCAACTTGCTCTAAAATGGCGTCTTTGAACAAAATGGCTTTGCTCAGGCCAGGTATAGGAGGCTTATCTGTACTATGTTCCAGCTTGTCCTCCAACTCTTATAATCTTTCTACCTTCTCTTCTTCAATGGTCCCTGAGTCCTTGGAGGGAGCTTATACTCTTATTCTTTCATGCAGAGCACTGGGCTGCTATTCCACAACAGCAATACATTCCCCATCAGTGTATGTTTATTCCCAGAAGGACACACACACTGATTGTAGTACATGAATCCTGTACTTTGGAGCAAAGACCTCAACCAATGTGCAAAAGAGTCATATATATTTAACTGATCAATGTTTTTTTACTATCTTGGGATAAATGATTTATAGTTATATTGGCTTCATTATCAGGAATGTATACACAATAGGTAGTACCAATAAGAGGCACAGGGTACCCCTTTGAGCAGAAAGCAAAATATCTAGTGCCATCCTCTATAAAACTACCTTACTCATTTGAGTTATTTCTTGATTCAAGAGAAAAATACTTCTAAGCAGTCAGGTAAGGTGGACTCCCAAAGTTAGGTCTATACTGTGTAAGCAATCAAGTAATTAATAAGAGGTATTTCTACAGAGACAAAAGAAAAACAAAGTTACTGTTGGAGCAAATCAGAAGCCCATTATCTGAGTCCTGAGTGCTGACAGTGAGATGATTTCAAGATGTCAGGTTCCAAGCATCTTTAGTCAGAGCAAGTGTAGGCAGTGGTAATCTGACAGATTTTCCTGGCTAGCCATCTGAATGTCTTTGGTGATATTTGTGAGTGGCCCACACAGCAACAGGCATAAAATTTCCTAAACATGGGCTGTTGTAGTGATTCCTTTTAAGTCTGTATCAGGTCACCTAGTTTTAGCTTTTTAGCTTGTGGGGCTTCAGGGAATAGAGCAGCTGTATTCTTCCACAACAGAAATGTTACTTTGGAGAGCTGTAGTCAGATATTTGAGGAAACCAGAATTCAGGATCCAGTCCAGTTTATAGGCAAACAGCAAACCCTTGGAGACAATCAGAGTTTGAATCTAATATCCAAAAAGGTGTGTTAATGAAACATAATTTTTCTAAGATCATCCCAATTTTCATCAAGAGATAACCATCTGTTTGCAAATTAAATCCAACAAACTTGGCCAAATTATTTACATATGTGCAGCAAGAATAGTGATCGACCATACAGATGCTTTTACAACCTGCTTTGCTGGAAATTTTTCATAAGGAACCTCAGACTGAACTTTTAAAAGGCCTCTTAAAACTAGAAAAACCAAGCCAAGAAATATGCCATCAGAGTTTGCCTACAATACCTATTTGGTTTGGGTGACTTCCTCCTTTCTTGAGGTCTCCAAAATAGCCTGAGGTTCTTGCACCTGCCTGGAAGTGACCTTCCTTACTTACCTGGTGAGGCTGCTAAGAATGCTATATGCAAGGTACCAGGCTAAGTACTTCCAAGGGCTTTATTGGCTCCATAAAGTCAGCCTTAGTTCCTTGGAGCTGTCTGGTCATATCTGAGTTTCTCTCTCTCTCAAATATGACATTCCAGTCAAAGCCTTGCTAATATAACCAATATTTCTGATTGTGTCCTGTAATAAGAACAGAGTCTCATTGAACTTATGCAAATAAATACATATGTATATAGTACCATAAAAGTTTTCAAATTCTGGAGGGATCAGTATGGAAAAAATGGTAAATGTCTCAGTTCCTATAATCTTAAGGTTACCAGAAAGCTGTGCTTGTCAGACATCCCTTCCAAAAATATTCTTGAAGATGAGGCTCTTTAGCAGGGACACTTTTATAGGATCTGACAATACCTGTCGATAAATGACAAAAGACTTAAAAATGGCCATGATTAAAGATCTGATGAGAGTTCATCATAATGAATTGCCAAGGAAATTTGGCTATTTTTGTAACATAGAACATTTCAATGACTACAATTACAAGTGATGTCATATCAGGACATACCAGGTTTCTAGGACTTTCATATGACTTCTAGAACACTTATATTAATAACACATTTCTACACAAATAGAATCTAAGAAGGATTACCATCACTTATTTGACAATGCCTCCCAGGTAATTTAACATATCAAATAAATAAGTCTAATTTGTTAAATATCTCCCCTTTATGAGAAAATCTGACATGTTCCAGGGGAACTTTGTCAAAAATATCAAACGGTGCGAACATTTTACAATCTCAGTATTAAGAATAGACCAGTAGTTCAAGAAAACTTTGTCCTTTTAACAAAGAGAAAACAACATTCTAATCTTGTGGTGTACTTGCTATTAAACCTTATTTACTTCAATCTCATTAGCATGACGGCACTTTAAATACCTTTTCCACAAGCCTTCTCCAACTTTCTTTTCACATTCATATTTTGTCCTGAGTTTTCCTTCTTTAAATAACAAGTCTCTTGCCTTAAGGAAAAAATTATTTTCTTTTCCCCCCAATAAAAATGTATTTTCATTTATACCTTCTCTTACCAAAACACACATCTTACTTTTCTTACATACAGAGATGTTTCCCTTATTATTTCTAATGGCTTTAATTACACTTACTAGAATTCTTAACTTTTAGAAACCTTTATTCCTAGTGAAAACTAATAATAAAGCTATTGTAAATTTTGTTACACCAGCATTCTTTACATTGTTAATCTATGAATCCATTTAACAATTTCCAGAAACATGTGCTTCCTCTTAGTGGATCTATCAATAGACACAGAACACATTTACTAACAGACCCATATTAGTCTTTAGTTTCTCTCTAATAAGGAAGCCAAAAGGAGATAACCTTACATTCAGTAATTAATGTTTCATTATTTCATGTTATTTGGAAATAGCCTAGATAGTCAACAAATAACTAAGCTAATCACTTGCCTTAGTGAAACTTCAAGATTTCAGTACCAAAAAAGACTTTCAAGCTCTTTTTAGGTACACATACCATAATACACAAATGTTGCCACAAAGTTCATTTACTATACTTAGTTTACTTGATCTTTACAACCTGTCTAGATTATCCACAAAAGCTTCATTAGACATCAGACAAAGTCAACCCTTCTCCCAAGTCTTTGCTTTGTTCTGAAACATTTAAGAGATAACATCAATTTTTGGACTTTCAGTAAACCTAAACAAAATAGGTTTTTATTTTAATGCTCAAAATAACCAAACTTAAATTAGCATTAATGCCAAATACTTTCCCAAATCAAATGAACTTGAAAAACACTTGGGTTAGTTTCTATCAAAGTTTTTTAAAGTAGGGTCATCAACCTCATGGTTATTAAGCCAACTTCTCAAGACACAAAACAAGCTTACTAAGATTTTGCCATTTTTTGTTAGGTATTCATAGCTTCTGGAAGCACAGTTTTACCACTGGCGGGTGGTGTGACTGACTCTAGAATTTAAAGACCACATTAGGTAAGTCTTTGGGTTTCTCAGAGCCAGATCTCACGTCTAATAGGGACATGCCACAGGTTTGGGGACTGTGTTTTACAGTGTAACCTTGTTGAATGGTAATTTTCTTGAGGTTGTCGGTTACCTAGTGTCAGTCTAACCCATTCTGTAATCAACTTATCACAGTATTCTTCTTGAGGAGGAAAGTTATATAATAGGTCTTAAATGGTCAAACCATACCCACCAATTTTGTGGCTTTGTGGCCTCCAAGATCCCCTCTAGCAGTAGCCTTATTTACACAAAACAAGACAGACAAATGTACATGTAGCAATACCATGCAGAGATAATATGTAAGGACAGGAACAAGACAAACACACAAACAGATATAACTGATTACCATAGGCTCTTGCCATTACTTATCCCACTAGGTTAAGAAACTAGCATACTAAGACCTGCATTTCATCTTCCCTTTTATCCACTTTTCCTGCTAAGTCAGGTGCTAAGGCAGAGGATACTATTCACATGTCTTTTTCTAACTGTAATTCTTCCTACAAGTGGGTGATTTACTTCCTGGCAGATTGCTTAGCTTCTGTGACACATCTTAGTGCCCACAGCAGGGGCCACCCAACATTTGCCATAGTCCTTTTGCAATCCTGTCCCATATTCCCTACTTTCATGCAATGCAAAAGATTTTCTATTCTCACTGGCATTTTTGGGGGCAATCCCTTGCTCACTCAGCAATCTAGCAGGTGAGCCACCCTATACCACATGGCAGGGAATGGCCACCAGGGATTTTCCCCACAATGCTGATTCATCTTTGGTTCTGTTGGTTCCCTATTCCAGCAGAAATTGTTACCAGAATTTCCCAGAGTGACATAAAAGAAATGCCATCCAATTTGGGGGTGTCCTTTCTTTTACATCACTCTGGGAAATTCTTGTAACAGAGTTATGAGAGGGCCTCCTTTTCCTCACTTATATAATTAAGAGCTTGGATGGATGATATTCAAGATATTTCCCATCTTTGAAATTTTATGCATCTTTGAGCCTACTGATACAGTGAGAAGACAGTTACCCACATAACATCTATAATTTCTTTATAGAAAATGATCACAAATGCTTTATCTTATTTTATTTTTAACATAAAATGTATATATTTAAAGTATAGAACATTATTATATGATACATTGTATACACAGTGAAATGATTACTACAAACTAATTAACATCTTTTTACAGTTACTGTGTGTGCGTGTGTGTGTGTGTGTGCACGCATCCTATATAACTAGATACCCTTTGACACACACCTCCCCATTTCCCCCACCTCCTGCCCCTGGTAACTGCCATTCTATCCTTTGTCTCTATGTATTTGACTTTCTTAGATTCCACATATAAGTGAGATCATGCAAGTTTTTTCTTTCTGCGTCTGGCTCATTTCACTTAGCATAATGTCTTCCCAGGTCTACCCATGTTGTTCAAAGCAGGATCTCCTTTTTTAAGGCTCGTTATATTCCATTGTGTACATATGCCACAGTTTTTTAAATGCATTCATCTACTGACAGATGCTTAGGTTGTTTCCATATCCTGGCTATTGCAAATACTGCTGCAAAGAACATAGGAACATAGATATCTCTTTAAGATACTAATTTCATTTCCATTGAGTATATACCCAGAAAAGGGATTGCTGGATCATAAGGAAATTCCATTTTTAGTTTTCTGAGGATTATCCATACTGTTTTCCTTAATAGCTGTAGCAATTTACAGTCCTATCAATGAGATACCAGATTCTCTTTTTTCCATACCCTTATAACCACTTGTTATTTTTTATCTTTTTGATAATAGGTGTCTTAAAAGGTGTGATATATCTCATGTGGTTTTGATTGCATTTCCCTGCTTATTAATGATATTGAGCACTTTTTATGTTGGCCATCTGTATTTCTTCTTTGGAAAAGTGTCTATTAATGTCATTTGCCCATTTTTAATCCTCTTATTTGAGGTCATCTGTTATTGAGTTGTATGACTTCCTTATATATTTCAGATACTAATCCCTTATCAGATATATTTTAATAAAAATTCTCAATAAAATAGGTATAAAAGGAAATTTCTTCACTATAACTATGGCCATTTATGAAAAATCCCATAGATAACATCATAATCAATGGGAAAAAAATGAAAGCTTTGACTTTAATATATAGTACAAGGCAAGAATGCCCACTATCACCACTTCTATTCAACATAGTATGAGAAGTACTAGGAAGAACAATCAGACAAGAAAGAGAAATAAAAGACATCTAAATCAGAAAGAAAGAAGTAAAATCATCACCATTTGTAGATGACATAATCCTAAACATAGAAGAACCCTAACACACACACACACACAAACACACACATAAACACACAAACACATACACAAGACCTGTTAGGACTAATCAAGTCAGTAAAGTTGCAGGATACAAAACCAATATAGAAAACTCATTTGCATTTCTTAATACCAACAATGATGCATGTGAACAGAAAATCAGAAAACAATTAGATTTACAATAGCACCAAGAATAAAAGACTTAGGAATAAATTTAACCAAGGAGGTGAAACATTTGTACACTGAAAGCTATAAAGCATTGATGAAGAAATTGAAGAAGATACAGATAAATGGAAAAATGACCCATACTCACAGAATAGAGGAACTAATATTGCTAAAATGTTATACAAAGTGATATACAGATTCAACACAATCCTTATCAAAATTCTAATGGCATTTTTACAGAAAAAGAAAACAATTCTAAAATTCTTAAGGAACCACAGAAGACTGAATAGCCAAAGCCACCTTGAGGAAGAACAAAGTTATAGGTAAAAACACATACATTGACAACTAAGGATGCCAAGAATAAACAATGGGAAAGGATAGCCTCTTCAAAAAACTGTGTTTTAAAAACTATATCCAAATGCAAAATAATGAAATTGGACCCTTATCTTCCAACACATAAAAATCAACTCAAAATGTTTTAAAGACTTAAGTGTAAGACCTGACATTATAAAACTCTTAAAATAAGGTGTAGGGAAAAGCTTTTTGACATTAGCTTGGCAATGGTTTTTTGGATATGAAATCAAAAGCTCAGGCTTTTTGAAAAGAAAAGCAAAAATAAACAAGTGGGACTACATCAAACTAAAAAGATTCTGCACAGTAAAGGAAAAAAATCCACAAAATGAAAAGGCAACCTATGATTGGAGACAATATTTACAAACCACATTTCTGATAAGACAGTTAATGTCCAAAATACATAAATTATGTGTGCTTGGGACTTCAGGTAAGAAATTACTCTAAAATTATGTTTTATGGAAAGCAGAACTACATATATTTACTAACATTTGATAGATTAATAACTACCCAATAACAACAAATTTATAAGAAGCAATTACACTAGACAGCAACACAATCATATTAGGGGATTTTAACACCTTACATCAATGGATAGATCATCCAGACAGAAAATAAACAAGGAGACAGAGGCACTGAAAAACACATTAGAGAAGACGGACTTAACAGAACATTCAACCAAAAGCAATAGGATACACATTTTTCTCAAGTGCACATAGAATGTTGCCCAGAATAGATCACATATTAGGATGCAAAAAGAGCCTCAGTAAATTTAAAAAGATTGAAATTGTATCAAGCAACTTCTCAGACCATAATCATATGAAATGAGAAATATTATATGAAAAAAAATTTTTTTTAAGGAGGCTAAACAATATGCTCCCAAATAATCAATGGGTCAATGAACAAATCAAAGAGGAAACAAACAGTAAGTGGAGACAAATGAAAACAGAAACACAATGGTACAAAATATGTAGGATGCAGAAAAAGTGGTTCTAGGAGACAAGTACTTAACAATACAGGCCTACCCCAAGAAATAAGAGCAATCCCAAATAAATAATGTAAACTAGCAACTAAAGTAACTCAAAAAATAAAAAACAAAGCCCAGAGTTAGCATGAGGGCCATAACAAAGATCAAAGCAGACATAAATCAAATACAGAATTGAAAAAAAAATAGAAAAAAAATCAATGAAACAAAGAGCTGGTTTTTTGAAATGATAAACAAAATAGACAAACTCCTAGCCAGACTTTATAAGAAAAGAGGACACAAACAAAATCAGAAAACAAAGAAGTTACAATTGACACCACAGAAATTTAAAGACTTAGAATTCTATGAAAATTTATATGACAATAAGTTAGACTACCTATAAGAAAAGGAAACATTCCTAGAAAACTACATTCCTAAAAAAAACTTCCAAGACTGACCCAGAAAGAAATAGAAAGTCTGAACAGACTAACTGCCAGTAGCAAAATTGACCTGGTAATCAAAAAACTCCCAACAAACAAAATTCCAAGATGAGATGGCTTCACAGCTGAATTCTACCAAACATTTAAAGAAAAGCTAGTACCCATATTTCTTTAAGTATTCCAAAAATAGAAGAGGAGGGAGTACATCCAAACTCATTCCATGTGGCCAACATCCCTCTAATATTAAAACCAGACAAAGACACTATAAAAAGAAAATTATAGACCAATATCCCTCATGAACATCGATGCAAAAATCCTCAACAAAATATTAGCAAACCAAATTAAAAAATACATCAAAAGGCTCACCCATTATGACCAAGTGGGATTAATTCCTGGGATGCAAGGATGGTACAATATTTATAAATTTATAAATAGAGAGGCAGAGCCAACATGGCGGCGTGAGTAGGACAGTGGGAATCTCCTCCCAAAAACATATATACTTTTGAAAATACAACAAACACAACTAGTCCTAAAAGAGAGACCAGAATATGCAGTACAGTGGCCAGACTGCAGCTACACCAGCGAGAACCTGGCGACTGGTGAAAGGGGTAAGATACAAGCCCCGGCCCGGCGGGACCCGAGCGCCCCTACCCCCAGCTCCCGGTGGGAGAAGAATAGGCAGAGCAGGAGGGAGACGGAGCCCAGGACTGCTGAACACCCAGCCCCAGCCACCCGCACCAGAGCACAGACACAGTGCGGGGGCGGAGGGCCCTGGATACTGGGGAAACAGGGCAGCAAGACCTCTGAGTGGGTGCCGAAGCTGATGCCCCTGTGACAAAGAAAAGCAGGGGCTTTTTGAAAGTCTTAAAGGGTCAGGGACTTAACAGCTTCACAGAAACAACACAGGTCATAGTCCAGCAGTGGAAATTACAGGGAAAACCAGGTGCACTAACACCCTGGGCAACAGTTCTGAGACCCCTCACAGAGGTAAACAGCCAAACAGTCCCCCCGTCCATTACCCCTCCGGGCGCGGCGAAAGCAGAGAAGCAGCCTGAGACAAACTCGGCCCACAGAAAGGGAAATTCCTCCATTCTGGCCAGGCAAGACACAAAGACCCAGTCTACACACAATTACCCAACACAAGCCAATAGAGGTGGCAGTTGTCCCAGTAAAGAAAGGCCAGTAGCAAGTGAAAATTTTGGCCCTCCCAGCTGACAGTCAATAGCACCTGTCAACATGAAAAGGCAAAAAAATATGATCCAGACAAGACTAACCCAGACAGCTTCGGCATCTGCTACATCTTCCCCTGAGAAGGAACCTGGGGAGATAGACTTAGCCAGTCTTCCTGAAAAAGAATTCAAAACAAAAGTCATAAACATGCTGATGGACTTGCACAGAAACATGCAAGAACTAAGGAAGGAGAATACAGAAATAAAACAAGCTCTGGAAGGACTTCAAAACAGAATGGATGAGATGCAAGAGACCATTAATGGACTAGAAAACAGAGAACAGGAACGCAGAGAAGCTGATGCAGAGAGAGATAAAAGGATCTCCAGGAATGAAAGAATTTTAAGAGAGCTGAGTGACCAATCAAAAAGGAATAATATACGCATTATAGGAATTCCAGAAGGAGAAGAGACAGAAAAAGGGATAGAAAGTGTCTTTGAAGAAATAATTGCCGAAAACTTCCCCAAACTAGGGGAAGAAATGGCCTCTCAGACCACAGAGGGACACAGAACTCCCATGACAAGGGATCCAAGGAGGGCAACACCAAGACACATAATAATAAAAATGGCAAAGATAAAAGACAAGGACAAAGTATTACAAGCAGCCAGAGAGAAAAAAAAGGTTACCTACAAAGGAAAACCCATCAGGATATCATCAGACTTCTCAACAGAAACCCTACAGGCCAGAAGAGAATGGCATGATATACTTAATGCAATGAAACAGAAGGGCCTCGAACCAAGACTACTGTATCCAGCATGAATATCATTTAAATATGAAGGAGGGATTAAACAATTCCCAGACAAGCAAAAGTTGAGGGAATTTTCCTCCCACAAACCACCTCTACAGGGCATCCTACAGGGACTGCTCTAGACGGGAGCACTCCTAAAAAGAGCACATAACAAAACACTCAACATATGAAGAAGGGAGGAGGAGGAACAAGAAGGGAGAGAAATAAAGAATCATCAGACTGCGTTTATAATAGCTCAATGAGTGAGTTAAGTTAGATAGTAAGATAGTAAAGAAGCTAACACTAAACCTTTGGTAACCACAAACTTAAAGCCTGCAATGGCAATAAATTCATACCTTTCAATAATCACCCTAAATGTAAATGGACTGAATGCACCAATCAAAAGACACAGAGTAATAGAATGGATAAAAAAGCAAGATCCATCCATATGCTGCTTACAAGAGACTCACCTCAAACCCAAAGACATGCACAGACTTAAAGTCAAGGGATGGAAAAAGATATTTCAAGCAAACAACAGAGAGAAGAAAGCAGGTGTTGCAATTCTGGTATCAGACAAAACAGACTTCGAAATAAAGAAAGTAACAAAAGATAAAGAAGGACATTACATAATGATAAAGGGCTCAGTCCATCAAGAGGATATAACCATTATAAATATATATACACCCAATACAGGAGCACCAACAAACCTGAAACAAATATTAACAGAACTAAAGGAGGAAATAGAATGCAATGCATTCATTCTAGGAGACTTCAACACACCACTTACGCCAAAGGACAGATCCACCAGACAGAAAATAAGTAAGGACACAGAGGCACTGAACAACACACTAGAACAGATGGACCTAACAGACATCTACAGAACTCTACATCCAAAAGCAACAGGATACACATTCTTCTCAAGTGCACATGGAACATTCTCCAGAATAGACCACATACTAAGCCACAAAAAGAGCCTCAGTAAATTCCAAAAGATTGAAATCCGACCAACCAACTTTCCAGACCACAAAGGCATTAAACTAGAAATAAACTGTTCAAAGAAAGCAAAAAGGCTCACAAACACATGGAGGCTAAACAACACGCTCCTAAATAATCAATGGATCAATGACCAAATCAAAATGCAGATCCAGCAATATATGGAAACAAACGACAACAACACTAAGCCCCAACATCTGTGGGACACAGCAAAATCAGTCTTAACAGGAAAGTATATAGCAATTAAAGCATATTTAAAAAAGGAAGAACAAGCCCAAATGAACGGTCTAATGTCAAAATTATTGAAATTGGAAAAAGAAGAACAAATGAGGCCTAAGGTCAGCAGAAGGAGGGACATAATAAAGATCAGAGAAGAAATTTAAAAAATTGAGAAGAATAAAACAATAGCAAAAATCAATGAAACCAAGAGCTGGTTCTTCGAGAAAATAAACAAAATAGATAAGCCTCTAGCCAGACTTATTAAGAGGAAAAGAGAGTCAACACAAATCAACAGTATCAGAAACGAGAAAGGAAAAATCACGACAGACCCCGCAGAAATACAAAGAATTATTAGAGAATACTATGAAAACCTATATGCTAACAAGCTGGGAAACCTAGGAGAAATGGACAACTTCCTAGAAGAGTACAACCTTCCAAGACTGACCCAAAAAGAAACAGAAAATCTAAACAGACCAATTACCAGCAACGAAATTGAAGCGGTAATCAAAAAACTACCAAAGAACAAAACCCCGGGGCCAGATGGATTTACCTCGGAATTTTATCAGACATACAGGGAAGACATAATACCCATTCACCTTAAAGTTTTCCAAAAAAAAGAGGAGGAGGGGATACTCCCAAACTCAATGTATGAAGCTAACATCACCCTAATACCAAAACCAGGCAAAGACCCAACCAAAAAAGAAAACTACAGACCAATATCCCTGATGAACGTAGATGCAAAAATACTCAACAAAATTTTAGCAAACCGAATTCAAAAATACATCAAAAGGATCATACGCCATGAACAAGTGGGATTCATATCAGGGATGCAAGGATGGCACAACATTCGAAAGTCCATCAACATCATCCACCACATCAACAAAAAGAAAGACAAAAACTACATGATCATCTCCATAGATGCTGAAAAAGCATTTGACAAAGTTCAACATCCATTCATGATAAAAACTCTCAGCAAAATGGGAATAGAGGACAAGTACCTCAACATAATAAAGGCCATCTATGAAAAAGCCACAGCCAACATTATATTGAACATCAAGAAGCTGAAAGCATTTCCTCTGAGATGGGGAACTAGACAGGGATGCCCACTCTCTCCACTGTTATTTAACATAGTACTGGAGGTCCTAGCCACAGCAATCAGACAAAACAAAGAAATACAAGGAATCCAGATTGGTAAAGAAGAAGTTAAACTGTCACTATTTGCAGATGACATGATACTGTACATAAAAAACCCTAAAGACTCCACCCCAAAACTACTAGAACTGATACCGGAATACAGCAAAGTTGCAGGATACAAAATCAACACACAGAAATCTGTGGCTTTCCTATACACTAACAATGAACCAACAGAAAGAGAAATCAGGAAAACAACTCCATTCACAATTGCATCAAAAAAAAAAATACCTAGGAATAAACCTAACCAAAGAAGTGAAAGACTTATACTCTGAAAACTACAAGTCACTCTTAAGAGAAATTAAAGGGGACACTAACAGATGGAAACTCATCTCATGCTCGTGGCTAGGAAGAATTAATATTGTCAAAATGGCCACCCTGCCCAAAGCAATATACAGATTTGATGCAATCCCTATGAAACTACCAGCAACATTCTTCAATGAACTGGAACAAAAAATTCAAAAATTCATATGGAACCACAAAAGACCCCGAATATCCAAAGCAATCCTGAGAAAGAAGAATAAAGTAGGGGGGATCTCACTCCCCAACTTCAAGCTCTATTATAAAGCCATAGTAATCAATACAATTTGGTACTGGCACAAGAACAGAGAAACAGACCAATGGAACAGACTAGAGAATCCAGACATTAACCCAGACATATATGGACAATTAATATTTGATAAAGGAGCCATGGACATACAATGGCGAAATGACAGTCTCTTCAACAGATGGTGCTGGCAAAACTGGACAGCTACATGTAGGAGAATGAAACTGGACCATTGTCTAACCCCATATACAAAAGTAAACTAAAAATGGATCAAAGACCTGAATGTAAGTCACGAAACCATTAAACTCTTGGAAAAAAACATAGGCAAAAACCTCTTAGACATAAACATGAGTGACCTCTTCTTGAACATATCTCCCCGGGCAAGGAAAACAACAGCAAAAATGAATAAGTGGGACTATATTAAGCTGAAAAGCTTCTGTACAGCAAAAGACACCATCAATAGAACAAAAAGGAACCCTACAGTATGGGAGAATATATTTGAAAATGGCATGTCCGATAAAGGCTTAACGTCCAGAATATATAAAGAGCTCACACACCTCAACAAACAAAAAACAAATAACCCAATTAAAAAATGGGCAGAGGAACTGAACAGACGGTTCTCCAAAACAGAAATACAGATGGCCAACAGACACATGAAAAGATGCTCCACATCGCTAATTATCAGAGAAATGCAAATTAAAACTACAATGAGGTATCACCTCACACCAGTAAGGATGGCTGCCAACCAACAGACAAACAACAACAAATGTTGTCGAGGCTGTGGAGAAAGGGGAACCCTCCTACACTGCTGGTGGGAATGTAAATTAGGTCAACCATTGTGGAAAGCAGTATGGAGGTACATCAAAATGCTCAAAACAGACTTACCATTTGACCCAGGAATTGCACTCCTAGGAATTTACCCGAAGAATGCAGCAATCAAGTATGAGAAAGACCAATGCACCCCTATGTTTATCGCAGCACTGTTTACAATAGCCAAGAATTGGAAGCAACCTAAATGTCCATCGATAGATGAATGGATAAAGAAGATGTGGTACATATACACAATGGAATACTACTCAGCCATAAGAAAAGGGCAAATCCTACCATTTGCAGCAACATGGATGGAGCTGGAGGGTATTATGCTCAGTGAAACAAGCCAAGCAGAGAAAGAGAAATACCAAATGATTTCACTCATCTGTGGAATATAAGAACAAAGGAAAAACTTAAGGAACAAAACAGCAGCAGAATCACAGAACTCAAGAATGGACTAACAGGTACCAAAGGGAAATGGACTGGGGAGGATGGGTGGGTAGGGAGGGATAAGGGGGTGAGAAAAAGGGGGGTATTAAGATTAGCATCCATAGTGGGGTGGGAGAAAGGGGAGGGCTGTACAACACAGAGAAGACAAGTAGTGATTCTACAACATTTTGCTACGCTGATGGACAGTGACTGTAAAGGGGTATATAGGGGGGACCTGGTATAGGGGAGAGCCTAGTAAACAAAGTGTTCATCATGTAAGTGTAGATTAATGATATAAAAAAAAAAAAAAGGCAGCTCCTGTGTGGTGACCTCCAATGAGTTCTACACAATGATATAAAGGGCATATAAAAGTGTAGGCAAAGGGTCTATTTGTGTTTATACAGAGGATCAAAGCCTAATTTGGTTACCCCGAAAATGAACTAAGATACGATATGAAAAAGAACTTCCAACATCAGCACTCTCGGGAAGACTCATGCCAGAAGATGATCAGCAAAAAAAACCCCAACAAAGATCCACGCACTGCCACAGGTGTAGATGCACTCATCCCACCAATTTCTGGACTTGCCATGGGAATGATGAAGGAAATATCTAAGCTGGCCTGTGCATACAGTAAAGCAACAAATTTGACTGGATCTATACTGTTGGAACTCAACCAAGAATTAGGAGAAGTGCAAATTGTAGCACTCCAAAATCTTACAACCACAGACTATTTACTGTTAAAAGAACATATGGGATGTGAACAGTCCTCAGGAATGGGTTGTTTTAATTTATCTGAATTCTCTCAGACTGTTCAAGTTCAGTTGGACAATATCCACCATATCAAAGATAAGTTTTCACAAATGCCTAAGGTGCCTAACTGGTTTTCTTGGTTTCACTGGAGATGGCTGGTAATTACAGGTATGCTTTGGCTACATAACTGTACTCCTATTATGTTAATGTGTGTGCACAATTTAATTAGTAGTTTAAAACCTATACATGCTGAAGTTACTCTACAAGAAGATATGTCAAAGAAATAATCAATCTTCCCAGGTTTTCTTCCGCCTGCTACTTCTATAGCTTTTCTTCTTCCTACCTAATTACAACCCTTAAATAGAATTCGTGCCACATATCGAATTTACCGAGTATCATAATTCTTCCAAGTGGTAAAGACACCTCAAGACAAATGCTTGGCATAGAAGCCACAGGACATAAATATGCAAAGAAGTAAAAAGCTAACCTTTTCAAACAATAAGGCTTCTCTCTCACTTACCAACTTAACATTTCCCTGTATGGCCCCGGAAGATGACTGGTTAGCCAGAGACGGGTAAGATTCCTCAAGGGAGGAACAACCTAAGACAGGCAGTCGCAGGGGAGCCATCAGGTGAGAAAATGGGGATCAACAGAGGTGAGGCTTAGAACCTCACACTCCCTGTTCTGAGAGAAATCTTCTGCATACGTGGATGTTTTATTGCCCTTGTCTAGCTTGGATTAACACATAGTCTACAGGCACACACCTGATCATCTACATTTGCTCTCTTACAACACTAAACTATGTTTTCTACCTTTATCTCGTATCTACCTACCACTTCAGCATTTTATTAAAAAGAATAATAATAAAGAGAAAAACGTGGTATCCACATATAAATCAAGTATAAAAATCAAATGAATATTCATATTTGAACTGACTGTTTATAGTTCATTACGCATGAAGAAAACCGAAAGCTTCTGTGATGACTGCCCTTGTAATGTTCGCCATGTAACTTATTCACTATGTAAGAATTTGTACTCCATGTAACAACTTGTTCGTTATGCATCAGAAGATTGGAGACTGACGAAAATTAGGCTTGGGGTGGATTAATGATTGTGCATTGAGCATTGACCACCCCATATAGAATTTTATTGTTGTTATCAACCATTTGATCAATAAATATGAGAGATGCCCTCACAAAATATATATATATATATATATATATATATATATATATATATATATATATATATATATATATATAAACACACTTCCAATTGTAAAATAAATAAGTAACCGGGATGTAATGTATAGCATAAGGAATATAGTCAAAATATTGTAACAACTTGGTATGGTGATAGCTGGTACCTAGAATTATCATGTATATAAATGTTGAATCACTGTGTTGTACACCTGAAACTAATGTAATACTGTGTGTCAAATACCCTTCAATAAAAAATAATTATCCAGGAAAAAAATAAATAAATAAATAAATAAATTTATAAATAAACCAACATGACACACATTAACAAAAAGAAGGATAAAAACCACATGATCATCTCACTAGATGCTGAAAAACATTTGACAAAATTCAACATCCATTCATGATAAAAGCTCTCAGCAAAATAGGTATAAAGGGTACATACCTCAACATAATAAAGGCCATGTGTGACAAACCCACAGCTAACATTATACTCAATGGAGAAAAGCTGAAACCTTTTCTTCTAAGATCAGGAACAAGACAAGGATGTCCACTCTCACCAATTTTATTAAACATAGTGCTGGAAGTCCTAGCTATGCCAATCAGACAAAAAAAAGAGATGAAAGACATCCAAAATTTGTAAGGAAGAAGTAAAACTCACTATTTGCAGATGACATGATATTATACATAGAAAAACCCTAAAGACTCCACCAAAAAACTATTAGAACTAATAACTGGATTCAAGAAAGTCACAGGATACAAAAGCAATATACAGAAGTCAGTTGCATTCCTATAAACTAACAATGAACCAGCAGGAAGAAAGATCAGGAAAACAACTCCATTTACAGTTTCATCAAAAAGAATAAATACCTAGGAATAAACCTAACCAAATATGTGAAAGAACTGTACTCTGAAAACTATGACACTGATGAAAGAGATTAAAGAAGACACAAATAAATGGAAATCTATCCCATGCTCATGGATAGGAAGAATTAATATTGTCAAAATTGTCATCATGCCCAAAGCAATTTACAGATTCAACGCAATCCTTATCAAAATTCCAGCAGCATTCTTCAAAGAACTAGAACAAATAATTCTAAAATTCATATGTTCCCTGACTTTGAGCTATATTACAAAGCTATGGTAATCAAAACAGTATGGAATTGGCACAAGAACTGACCCACAGATCAATGGAACAGAATAGAGAGCCCAGATATAAACCCATGCATATACAGTTAATTAATATATGATAAAGGAGCCATGAATATACAAGGGGGGAAAGATATCCTCTTCAACAACTGGTGTTGGGAAAACTGGACAGCTACATGTAACAGAATAAACCTTGATTATTGTCTAACTCCATACACAAAAGTTAACTCTAAATGGATCAAAGAAATAAATGTAAGTCATGAAACCATAAAACTCTTAGGAGAAAACATAGGCAAAAATCTGTTGAATATAAGCATGAGCAATTTTTTACTGAACACATCTCCTTGGGCAAGGGAAATAAAATAAAAAATGAACAAGTGGAACTATAGCAAACTAAAAAGCTTTTGTACAGCAAGGGACACCATCCATGGAACAAAAAGGCAGCCTATAGCATGGGACAATATATTCATAAATAATTCATACAATAGAGTTAACATAAAAATATATATAAAGAACTCATACACCTCAACACCAAAAAAACAAGTAACTCAATTAAAAAATGAGCAGAGGACCTGAACAGACATTTCTCCAAAAAAACATAGATGGCCAACAGATGAAAAGATGCTCCACACTTCTGATCATCAGAGAAATGAAAATCAAAACTACAATGAGATATTACCTCACACCAGTTAGAATGGCCACTATCTGAAAGAGAAGTGAGGATTGGAGAAACGGGAACCCTCCTACACTGCTGGTAGTAATGTCAACTGGTACAACCACTATGGAAAGTAGTATGGAGGTTCCTCAGAGGACTAAAAATAGAAACACCATACAACCCCATAATTCCATTTCTAGGAATTTACCTGATGAAAGCAAAATTGCTGATTCAAAATGATATATGCACCCCTATGTTTATCACTGCATTATTTACAGTAGCCAAGATATGTAAGCAACCAAAGTGTCTGTCAACAGATGAATAACGAAGATGGGTCCATATACACAATGGAATAGTATTAAACCATTAAAAAAATAATTCTGCCACTGTGACAACATGGATAGACTTAGAGGGTATTATACTAAGTGAAATAAGCCACGTGGAGACAAATACCTTATGATTTCACATATATGTGGACTGTAGAAACAAAACAAAACAAAATAAATAAAACAACAATAACTCATAAACACTGAGAAATGACTGGTGGTTACCACAGGGGAGGGTTTGGAGTGGTTGGGTGAAATAGGTGAAGGGGATAAAAAGGTACAAAATATCAGTCATAATATAAATTAGTCACAGGCATGAAAGTACAGCGCATAGAATTTAGTCAATAACTTTGTAACATCTTTCTATGTTGACAGATGGTAACTACATTAGTTGGGGTGAGCATTTAATAATGTGCGTAACTGACAAATCACTCTGTTGTATACTTGAAACCAATATAACACTGTATATCAACTATACGTCAATAAAAATGCACAAAAATAATAATAAAAAGGAATTTCACAATGATTTGTTTTTCCTCCTATAATTTATTAGTCTGCACTATTGCTCCATCTTTACCTTTTTGCCTAGTCGTTTTTTAAAAATCATTTATTTTATCAGTACTTTATAAATGGCATATCTGAGGTAGATTAAGATCTGTTTGACATTGCACTAGTGAACAGTTAGTTTTCTTCTCATCAAGTTAAATGTAAAGGGACAAACTCCGAGGCTTCCTCATCACTTGAGTTAATGTTATCCAAAGCTATGGATATGAATGTTTTCATCAGAGTGCTTCCCTATGTAAAGATTTCCCCACTGTCAATACTCTATCAATTCACATTTCTTATCCTTACAATCTGGACCCTATCTTTTATTTCCATGACTTACTTTTCCAGACTTACTTCTCTTTAATCCCTTGTAAGTGTTCAGTATCTTCTCCAAACAGTAATAATTGCTATGTTCTCTAGGGCACTAAACATAACTAATGTTCTTCCTGTCCTTCTGTCTTTGTCCATGGGGTTGTTCCTGCTTGTATGACATTCTCACCCTGCTCTTCCAAATCCTCATCTCTCATTCCAAACAACACTTCCTTCATGAAGATCTCTCTGATCCCATGTACCAACTCAATGTGCTATTTCCCTCCTTCAGCTTCCTTAACATTCTTTTTCGTAAGAAATAGTATGCTTCTTGCTACAGATTCTCATGCACCTTTCTGTAACTTACTAGAGAAAATATATTTGAAATTTGTTTTATGTCTCCCTTACCATGAAATCTATAGAGAACAAATAGGCTTTACTTGTAGCCAGCCACTACATTCTTCTGATTTGTGAAAGATGTTCCATCTCACATAAGGCTGCTCTCTAAGCTAAATCCAACAAAGTTAAAGATTGAACTAGATTTTCCTTTTGTTTTCATTATTTTATCTTGTAGTTTTAGGTCACACCTAGAGCAAATATGAGAATATTCCAAGACAAACAAAAAGTGTTTGGTAAAAGGATTAAAAACATGTGCTACTCACATAAAACTTTGGTTTTTTAAAATTACAGAAAATTGGACTGTGTATCTCCTATTTTTAATTTTAAAGAACTGAACTCCTTACAACTCTAATCCAAAGAGTTTGCATTGCAAAGGAACAGTTCAGCTGTCTTGTTGAAATAAGCCTTCTCTGATACTTGTTAGGCAATTTTCTGACTATTATTGCACTTGACAAGGAAGTTTTAATAAACAAAGCAGGTAGTCTGAAGCATGTAACCTTATATATTGCTGAGCAACTGAACACATTTTTCCATTACACTTAGTAATAGTTTATTTGGTGGGATTAAATTTTATGTTATTAAATGTTACCCTTTAAATTTTTTCCTAGGAGCTTAGAAATCAATTGAACCATTCATAATATGAGAGTTTTATCACAGACATGGGAAACATTTCCAAATAAGAATACATGAATAACTCAGAGGCATTTGGCTTTTAGATATCGCAAAAATTTATTTGTAACCAAAATAATTCTCTATAATCAGTGTTATAATAAAAATTGCGGAGAGAACAAAGATGGTGGCATGAGTAGAGCAGCGGAAATCTCCTCCCAAAACCATATATATTTTTGAAAATACAACAAATACAACTAACCCTAAAAGAGAGACCAGAAGACACAGGACAACAGCCAGGCTACATCCACACCTGTGAGAACCCAGCGCCTCACAAAGGGGGTAAGATACAAGCCGCAGCCCAGTGGGACCCGAGTGCCCCTCACCCCAGCTCCTGGCAGGAGGAGAGGAGTTGGAGCGGGGAGGGAGAGGGAACCCAGGACTGCTAAACACCCAGCCCCAGCCATCCACACCAGAGCGCAGACACACAGTGTGTGGTGTGCTGGATACTAGGGAAAAGGGACAGTAACACCTGTGAGCGGGTCCCTGAAAACTGGCACACCCAGGACAAAGAAAAGCAAGTGCTTTTTGAAAGTCTTAAAGGGACAGGGACCCCACAGCTGGATGGAAGCGCCCTGGGACACTTAACCCAGCAGCTGCGAATCCGGGGGAACTCTGGGCACCCGAACCCCGCAGCACAGCTTGGAGGCCCCTCACCGCACTAAACAGCCTCCCGCCTGTTGCCCCTCTGATGTGGCTCCACCATATTGGAGCAGCCTGAGGCAGGCCATGCCCACAGCAACTGCAGAGCTAAATAAACTCCATAGCAGCCGGGCAAGATAAGAAGCCCCGTCTGCACACAGTTGCCCAGCACAAGTTGCTAGTGGCTGCTGTTCTCCCAGGAGAGGAAGGCCATAAACTGGCAAGAAGGGACTTTCTCTGACCCAACACATGCACCAGCTCCCCACAAATATATCTATCGCCATGAAAAGGCAGAAGAAATTGATACAGACCAAGATCACAAAGGCAAACCCTGAGAAGGAGATAGACCTAACCAGTCTTCCTGAAAAAGAATTAAAAATAAAGCTCATAACCATGCTGATGGAGCCGCAGAGAAATATGCAAGAGCTAAGGGATGAAGTCTGGAGGGAGATTACAGACATCTGGAGGGAGATTACAGAAATAAACAATCTCTGGAAGGATTTATAAACAGAATGGATAAGATGCAAGAGGCCATTGATGAAATAGAAACCAGAGAACAGGAATGCATAGAAGCTGATGCAGAGAGAGATAAAAGGATCTCCAGGAATGAAACAATATTAAGAGAACTGTGTGACCAATCCAAAAGGAACAATATCTGCATTATAGGGGTACCAGAAGAAGAAGAGAGGGAAAAAGGAATAGAAAGAGTATTTGAAGAAATAATTGCTGAAAACTTCCCCAAACTGGGGGAGGAAATAATCAATCAGACCATGGAAGTGTACAGAACTCCCAACAGAAAGGACCCAAGGAGGAGAACACCAAGACACATAATAATTAAAATGGCAAAGATCAAGGACAAGGACAGAGTTTTAAAGGCAGCTAGAGAGAGGAAAAAGGTCACCTACAAAGGAAAACCCATCAGGCTATCATCAGACTTCTCAACAGAAACCTTACAGGCCAGAAGAGAATGGCATGATATATTTAATGCAATGAAAGGGAAGGGCCTTGAACCAAGAATACTGTATCCAGCACGACTGCCATTTAAATATGAAGGAGGGATTAAACAATTCCCAGACAAGCAAAAGTTGAGGGAATTTGCCTCCCACAAACCACCTCTACAGGGTATTTTAGAGGGACTGCTCTAGATGGCAGCACTTGTAAGACTAAATAGATGTCACGAGAGAAAATAAAATCACAGCAAAGAAAGCAGACAACCAAATACTAACTAAAGGCAAAAAATAAAATCAACTACCCACAAAAGCAGTTAAAGGAAGCACAAAAGAGCACAGAATAAAACAACCAACATATAAAGAACAGAGAAGGAGGAATAAGAAGGGAGAAAATGAAGAATGACCAGACAGTATTTAAAATAGCTCAATAAGTGAGTTAAGTTAGACAGTAAGATACTAAAGAAGCTAACCTTGAACCTTTGGCAACCACGAATCTAAAGCCTGCAATGGCAATAAGTACATATCTTTCAAAAATCACCCTAAATGTAAATGGACTGAATGCACCAATCAGAAGACAGAATAATAGAATGGATAAAAAAGCAAGACCCATCTCTATGCTGCTTACAAGAGACTCACCTCAAACCCAAAGACTATAGGAACAAAGAAAGACTGAAGGAACAAAACAGCAGCAGAATCATAGAACCTAAGAATGGACTAACAGTTACCAATGGAAAGGGACTGGGGAGAAAGGGAGGGAAGGGAGGGATAAGGGTGGGGAAAAAGAAAGGGGGCCTTACGATTACCATGTATAATGTGGGGGAGGGCATGGGGAGGGCTGTGCAACACAGAGAAGACAAGTAGTGATTCTACAGCATCTTACTACGCTGATGGACAGTGACTGTAATGGGGTTTGTTGGGGGGACTTGGTGAGGAGGGACCCTAGTAAACATAATATTCTTCATGTAATTGTAGATTAATGACAACAAAATTAATTAATTAATTTTTAAAAATTGCAATTTGACATTAGAATGTTTTGCTTCTAACAGATAATTAATAGTAATTATTAAGTTTTGTATTTATTGGTTAAAATTAATCCTTAATTATTTATAATAACAGATGCCAAATATTGCCTAGTATGAGTTCAGACACCCTGAATTTTTTAGGAGAAGCTTTAGAATTTTCTAAGCACTTACAGAAGATTGCACATGGAAAGTGAGATTAAAAATTATCAAGGTTTCCTTTGGTCCTCAAAAATAACCTAATACAATTTTGCCAGAAGTTTTATTTATTTTTTTACTTTTAAGATCTCATCTTTCTAGTTATCCTCATGCTATTTTTATTGTATTATTATTATTATTGTTTTATTCTTGATTGTTTCCAGTATTTGTATGTCTTTTCTACAAATATGTGTGCTATGTTGATAATCTAGTTGATCTTTAAATAAAAGCAAAATACTTAAATCCTGTCTCACTTATCTCCTGAGATATGTACAGACTCATTCCCAATCCCTATTTCTGATGCCACAACCCTAAGGGTCATGAAGCCCTGACACATTTCTGATCTATTTGGCTATTAATTTTTTTTTATCTTTATATTATCTATACTCCACTGACCCCACACACACCCATTTTTGATAGTGTTAGTATCTTATCTTGGGCCTGGTATGATAATCAGCAGTGGTATCCTAACATAACTGCCTTCAAGCATTACTCAAATATAAATCTTGGGAGACTTACCTGGAAAGAAATCACCCAAGGTTAGGCTAAGGAGACCTAAAACTACAAAATAAAATTTATTTTTCTTCAAGGTGAAAAACCTGGCCTCCTCCCAAGTGGACAATAGAATCCCATAGCCCCACTTACTGCCTTAAGCACTTTGGCTCTCAAAAGTCACAACATAAACTGTGTCACTTTCTTGTAAAGAGACTGAAGAGAAGTCATGAGTGAAGGATGAACAGTGGATAAATGTTACTGGGGCCAAACAAGAGCCCTTGGTTCCTACTACTGACTCTGCTACTAACTGTGTGACATGAACAATCCTACAATCCTATTATTTCTTGAAGCATCAATTTCCTCTTCACTGAATTGAGAAGATAGATTAGATTAGCACTTCCTAAAATTCCAGAACACTTGTTCTTCCAGCAGTTAATAGGAATTCGCAATTTGGGACATTCTGAAATAAGGAGTTAACAGGCATTCTGTAAAATGAACTCAATATGCAAAAGACCTAGGTTAAACACAGGTGAGCAGATCTTATGCAGCAGGACTACCTAGTGGTTTTAATATGTAAACATTTTAGAAGAGACACTATAGCATTTCTTCAGGTCAACAGGGAAAAATATATTCTCCTATTTAAAGACAGGGTCTCTGTTATACTGACATGCTTATCTAAAATTGTACAGCTGCTTTGCTCCTCTTAAAAAGTCATTATGTCAATGGTATGTCTTACAATTGTTATATGTAGAATTTCCAAAAACTTAATTTGCCACAGTATTATTTTTAATAGCTTCTCATGATACCAGGATTTAATGCAGCATATATCATGTTACTCTATAACCCATTATGAAGATATCATACTCCCACTTCTCAAACAAAGAGAAAACTAGGCTGATGAAATCAAGAAAAATAGGAGAGGAGAAGCACTTCTAGAATAGGGGTGTAGGGATCACCAAAAATCTGCTCCTCAATAAATGCAGTGAGAACACTAGCAAAAATCACCAAAGTCAAATTTTCAGAACTCCAGAAATTAAAGGCTTGGAAAAACAGAATATTTATTTAAGAAAAACAGAGTCTTTTCTTAAGATCTAAAGAATATATAAATAACAACAGAGAGCTGTGTGGGGTTTTAACTTACCTAATATCAATATCCTTCTTTCCAGTTCTGCAGTAGCTTTGAGAATCAGCAGCCTCACAATGATAGTAACTATAAAAAAAAAACAGTCTGTGATCCCCTAGAGGGGGCAGACAGGTTTGGAGTCTTCTCAAATGTCCCAAGTCTAGAGAATTGTCAGTATTTGACCTAAATGGAAGCTGCCTGGAAAATCCCCACTTGAATGTTTTTTTCTTTATTTGACCTGAATTAGAGCTTATTCAGTGAGAAACCTGTCCCTATGATATTTGTCAAAAATAATCAAGGGCAATATATTTACATATCAGCAGCCTGAGGCACTGATATCAGTTGGGGCAAAAAGGGGGCTTACCAAAACAATTAAAAGGAAAATCTGGTGAATGAGATGTCCACAGCAGGCTTTAAAAAGGTCTCACATGTTCCCAGAAATCTAGAAGGCCACACAGGTTCGTGGTGCTCTGTACCTACCTAAGAAAGACCTGATAAGGTGCCATCTCTCACTGCTAGTTGACCTAGAGGTGCTGCTTACGCAGGGCTATAAACTGTAGGCATGTTCATGGCATAGCTTAATACCTTGCCCCATAATTCGCTGACTACTAAGCTATTGAGCAGAGACTTCTATAGTAGCTGAATACAACAAATACTACAAATTTTACAGAATTAGTTCAACAAAGTCACTAAACAAAAAGTAGCAACAGCAATACAAGAAAAAACATCAGAAACAACAAACCCGTATATGTGGGGGTGGGGGGAGGTGGTGTCATCTGATTTCCAGAGTGGCCACATTATATAAATGTCCAGTTTTCAGCAAACAACAACAAAATAAGTGAAATGCTTTATAAATGATGATATCACACATGTCAAGAAGCATGAAAGTGTGGTCCATAAACAAGAAAAAAAGCAATCAATAGAAACCCTCTTTGAGGAAGGCCAGATGAAGTACTTACTAGACAAAGACTTTTCATCAACTACTAATATTTTCAAGAACTAAAGGAAATCATGCCCAATAAATTCAAGCACGAGAATGAACTCTCAACAAATGCAGACTATCAATAAAGAGATACAAGTTAAAAGGGGAACAAATAAAAAATTGAGTAATTAAAATGAAAAAAAAAACTTTCTTTGCTTTTTCCCCTTTGCTATTTTCTATTAGAAATTAATATTTTTAAATTTTTAATCAGTAATTCTTAAGGACTTCCAACATGTTTGACAAATTTGTGTTCATCTTTGTTTCTTGACCATTTGCTCATACTTGACCGTTCTCCTGGACTCACTCATGAATGGCAGTTTATCTGGGCACAGGATATTCTCTTAGCCTGTGGAAGATATATAATCTTAATTACTGAAAATTCTCCTTTAAGTCTACCTTTATTATTTTATATGACCTGTATATTTTTTCTAGTATATAGTCTATTTTTAAGGTTTTCTCTCTTTGTGATATTCTGTTTATACAATGTAGATGTTAAAATATATAGGGTTTGATATGTTCCCCAATTTGAGGATTAAAAATTTCCATCAATTTGGGAAACTTTTCAGTTGTTATATCTTTCACCATTGCCCATTTTTGTCTTTTTTTTCTCCTTCTGGGGCTTATTTTATATATATATATATTATATTCATATATAAGCTTTTATATACCTTTTACACATATATCACATTTCTTAATTTGTAAGTTCAAATTTTCCATATCTCTATTGCTTTCTGTCTTTCTCAGACCTTTCATTTCTCTAATTTTCTCTTCAGATTTTTTAAATGTAGTATTTAACACACTAATTGAAATTTTAGCTTATTACTATCTTTTTGCTTATAGAATTCTTTGATAATCTGTTAATATATGTTCATCTTTTTTCTTACTTTCCTGTTTTTTTCAGTATGGTTTCTTTTCATTCTTTTGTATTACTAAACATTTTGAATATATTTTTATTGTAATCTTTTTCTGATTATCCTATTGCTTTCAATATTGATCATGTTAAGTCTCCTGTTTCTGGCATCTCCTGACTCTCTCTTGCGTCGCTATATTTTTTTCATGGAGTCTATAACTGTTGTTTGGGAGTTCATCTTCAGCAGGAGTCAGTTTTTAAATCTTTGGCAGTGTAAGTGCCCCAGTTCTTGCATTTACCTATGAGAAGATCCTGTGAATTCTGATGATGCTGCCCAAGTTTTATTATAATTTTGGATTCCTAATCATGTATGTGTTTAAGTTTGGACCCAACCACCAAAGTACAGACCTGACAGTATGGTTTCTGATGAATAAATGTGTATTTTTCATCCAAACCCTACAACAGCTCGTAAATGTCTTTGCTATTTTCCACAGCTGGAAAATATAGGTATTTTGTTTCCCTTTTCATACCTGAGGCAACTCCTCCAGGGGCCAGGCTTTATACAGTACCACCATACTAGCTCCTCTGCCTTACGCAGATGCAGAGCCAAATCACCAATTATTATACATATTAAGACCTTAGGCTCTAGGGTCTAAGACCTAAATCCAAATCTGAAATCTCAATGAGTCACCATAGCATATGACCTCCCACTTGCTCTGGGTCTTATATCTTTATTTGGGGCATTTCTATTGTTTCATTTGTTTGGTTTGGTTTTTGTTTGCTTGTTTCTTTCTAGCTTGGTTATTCATGTTTTAAAATCCAAAATACAGTTAGAGAGTGCTGGCTTGACTATAGCTGTTTTATGATTATAGATATTGAACTTACTGACTGGAGGGCCTGTCCCTCAATTTTATTACATATTTATTCCTTCAAATTTTGGCCTTTTTTCTTCTCCACTCTCACATTTTATATACAAAATCAATTTACAGATGAGAAAAGCAGCCTAGAGAAACAAGGTCCGAAGTTAACACTATGAAGATAGTTCTGAAAACACAACCTTCTGATAGACTGGATTTTTCATTCTGAGGAGTTTATTAGAAATGCAGAATTCAGAGTTCTATGCCCAAAAATTCTGATTCAATAGGTCTGAAGTGAAGTGCAGGAATATAAGTATTAAACAAGTACCCCAGTAGATTCAAATATCTGTGATTTGAGTTATTTAGGGACTTTGGACCATAATCTGAGGGATTAAAAACAAACCCACACCTGAGTTTTTTTAAGCCTGTGATTTATATTTTTATACAAAAAAACAGAGTAAAGAAAAGAACTTAAAGATTTCTGCTTATATTATTTATAACAAAATATTTTAAAGGTTCCCATTTAATTATTCAAAGACATCTTTTCCTACAAAGCACTTTTTTTTTTGCTTCTTTCTTTTTTTTATTAAAGTATCATTGATACACAATCTTTTTCTTTGATTGTATATATATATATAGTTGTTGTTGTTATCATTAATCTACAATTACCTGCAGAAAATTATGTTTACTAGGCTCCCCCCTTCACCAAGTCCCCCCCACAATCCCCATTACAGTCACTGTCTATCAGCGTAGCAAGATGCTGTAGAATCACTACTTGTCTTCTCTTTACTGAACAGCCCTCCCCATGCTCCCCCTCCACATTATACATGCTAATTTTAATGCCACTCTTATAAAACCTATTTGAGCAAAGTCTTACTTTTAAATGATGAAATAAGATATATGCACCACTACAAAGATCTTGATGTTATTTTGAAACTTTCTGCCACAATAGTTTTATCTCAGGAGAAATCAGAAAATTCCATAAAAATACCTAGGTATAATTTATAGAAAGCTGAGTCAAGAAACAGGTGTTACTGTTGGAATGATGAATCTTATCCTTTTCCTCAGTCATAAATTTCTAACATATGAGCCTATAGACTCTAAATCAGATGCTGAATTCATATAGATTTATGTCATTTACTTCCTTTCACTGAGAAAATAAAGAGGTAGATGATGTATACAACCCTTGCCAGCTGCTCCACAAACCACATGCAATGAGTATAGGAATCAGTGGAGATACTGCTGCCTCAGTGGCTCCATCTTACACTTGTTCTAGCACTTGAATATTGAATGATGTTCTTGAAAAGGATTGCACCTCTGTAGGTATGAGCTTGGCTACAGTGTTAGGTAGCATTCCATTTCCAGATGGCTCCTATTACGTACCTAATTATTTTAAACCCTGATTTTATTTCAAACAATTTACTATTGTCAAGGGTCACCTCTAAGCACAACATTGCTGAAATCAAGTATTTTTGGTTCTAGGTCTATGGCTAGGAAAATTTAAGAATGGCTGCTTTGGGGTAATTGATAGACCATCTGGCAAAATCCATGATTAAACTATAAATGCAATTTTAAATTTTAATAAAAGTAAAAATAATTTTTATGACAATTGTTCAATCATAACTATTATTTGTTTAAATGTCCAACTGTTCTGTTAAACAAACTAGCAAGTACCAATGAAATGTATTCATTTATTCATTCCTTTATTAATTCTTCTGATATTTACTTATTTACCGCAACAAGATGAGGAAAACAGATTCCTTCTTTCAATCACCTTGGATCCTAGTCAAGAGAAGATGATCGCAACTTATCAGAATCTTGTGAAAGTATATGCAGATAGGGATTATGGTTAGATGACAAGGGCTGAAGAAACTTCTGAGAATTTTTATCTCCTTTGCATTATTAAGCTATTTTTCAGACTTAATACTGATTGAAAACATGTGGATGTGACAGAAAAGAAATGTCTGAATTTGGACCTGGATTAAATAGACTATTTTGATGGATTCTTTTGTTGCTTTTAAGTTTTAGTTCATTTTAGGTTATAGTATTCTCATAGAATTAACATACTGTGCATCCTGTAAGGATATTGTTTATTTCAACTTGTGTTGATTCAATACCTTTGGGTTGAAACGGTCAGATCAAAACTAGCACAATTACATATACTGTCGTTTACAAAACACATACATATCAGCTTGGAGGTTGTTTTGTTAACACAAATTTTATGAAGGCCTCAGAACATTTGGTGAAAATCATTAAATCATAACTCTAGAATGAGAGCTTATGTGTATTTAAAAGTATAGGGAGTGGGGGAGTGTAAGTGTGTTTGCATTTGTTTTCATAAAAGTCCTGGGCCACTACTAATTCTTTCAGATTTGTGGGATTCTTTCATTTGTATTCCATGCTACTCTTTCCCTAGACCAAATGGATCCCTTGCATTAAAGATCTTCAAAAATACCCTTTCTGTACTTGCTTAAGGTACAGCTTGCATTGTGAGTCTTCATCGATTGTTTTCTATAGGTGTTGCTTCCCTTCACTAAAATCTGTAAAATATCACCACGTGCTTCGGAATGAGACATAGGCTCCATGCCTCGTCCTTTCACCTGGGCACTCTGACTCTTATGTCCCCTTCCTGGCTAGGCTCCCTCTGGCCGTATAAGCCTGCAGCTATAGAAGTGGGATAAGAATATTTTTAAATGCTTTTTAACCTGGAAGTGTAATTTACCGGATTCTGCTGGGTACGGAATCATAGTGCTACCTGTGTAATATATTAAGTATCTCCAGTGCCTATGGTTCAGGGGAATGTTTAATTAATCACTCCACATCAATTACCATAAGGGCCGCATTATTACTTACAGTTTTTATTTCTCTCTGTCAGCTATGATTTAAAATACAATGAACTTTGATATGTTATTATTTTTTTTAAATGACCTTATTTCTATATAATCCAGACTTTTTCTCATCCAAATTGTTGAACCCATATGTCAATAAACCCGGAAAGAATGCCCTGAATCATGACTGTGGGTAAAACTGCAATATTTCCAGAATCTATCGCCTGGCCTCAGTGCATATCAGTAGGTGTTTCCAAGGGGTGGAGAGAAGTAGTCCATCTGCATATCAATAGGTAATTACAAGGGCGAGAATTTCTGCACCAGAGAGGTTGGGTGGGGGGTCTCTTCTTCTGCAGCTGGGTCGCAAGAGACAAGGGAGAGCAGAAGTGGGTGACTGCTTGTAAGAAATAAATGGATTTCTCCCACTTTATTTCTTCCTTTGACTGATGTTGGTTTCAAAGGTATTTTGCCCTGGAATTTCCCTCTCCCCCACTCCCACCCCGCGGAGTTACAATGATTAAGTATAGTAATCCATTCTTGTTACGATCATAATGGAGCAACTTAAATCAAGAGTGATATAGTCTATTTCTCTTAAGTGCCATTATAGTATTTTGTGAACCTAGAGCAGCTACTACACACATAAATGTATTCACTTACCAATAATGAAGATTTCATATATAATAATGAGCTGATTCTAACAATTTGAAATTTTTAAATAATCACAAGTTATCATTGATAAAATTCTATGAAATTTATAGAAGATTCTACATTCTGAAGAGACATTCTATGTTTGTCTTCAGAAAGAAAAATTCCTTCTTTTAAGGTGCTGCATACACTTCTTTTCATAAAGTTCTTTTATAGACCTCTGCACAATTAAGACATCACTGTATCAGGATTTACAGGCCTGAAGTATAGTTTATCTTTACATATTCTCCTTAAACCCTGCATTTTTGCAGACATTGTTTAATGTTATGAACAGGAAATACCTTGACTATGGATTTCCTTTGCTAAAAGCAACCTGTCAATAAACAGCAGTGTCTACTCACGTTTCTCTTGTTCAGCTTCCACTCCTTCACTTTCTGTGTCACTTGGCAAGATCCATGGCTGATGAACTACCTGTAATTGCTTTAAAGATTCATCCTGCCAAAGAAAAGGAAAAAATCATTTTGGATTAAGCTCTGGATTAATAGCAGGAATACCAATAGAGTGAGCACTTTAGTCTCCACGAATTACAAGTTCAAAGAAAGACAGTAAGAATTTCCTTACAACACAGAGTTCTAAATTTAGATTCATTTTCATGTCATAGACAAACCACAAACTCTAAACTCATTTTTTACATTCTTCTTTTACTAAAATTTAATGTCTTAATAAGAAGAACTATCTAGACTGTGTTCTTTACTGAATTAATACTTTTATGGAAGTCCTGACACTTATTCCTAGAAATACAATAATGAAATATTCAATATAAAATGGCACAAGATGTGCCTCTTTGCCATCAAGGTTTCAAATTTCATATAATGAGAATAAAGATTAATAGGATTTCAAGAACATTCTCAACTTTACCATTCAGTACTACTTCACTGTCTCTTTCATCTTCTTACTTTTTTATTTTTCTTATATTTCGCATGTATGTCTTTGGTATTCTCTGCCTTCTGTTACTGACCTAAAGCAGACTTCATCATCTCCCATCCTGACTTTGTAGTAGTAGCCATCTATGAAGTTGTCTCGTATCGAGTTTACACCCTCACTAATTCTGCCCACCAGGTCCTTGCCAGAGTGTGCTTTTTAAGATGCCATATGACATATTAATTACATTGCTCAGAATTCTTCAGTGGCATCTTAATTCACAGGATAAAATCTAAAGTCAAAGTCCTTCATAATCCATGCTTGTCAGCCTGAACTACCACCATTTTTATCTCCTTCCTGCCTCAACTGACACTTCCACGCCAGCTTCTGTTAGCTCCTCAATTTTGTCATTCTGTCTGATCTGCCAAGATGTTTTCATTTGTTATACTTCCTGACTAAAATACACTACATTTATTTGTCTCATATATTAACTTCCTCCCAAGGTTCAGATATTATCCCTACTGGAAGCCTTCCCTGATCCACCAAGACAGAATTAATCTTCTATTCCTTTATGTGCCTATTGCACCAGTATAACAATTACTGTTTAGTAACAATTACTGAATAGTAATTGTCACATCATATCTTCCTGACTGAAAAGTAATGAACAGAAAGTCCTTGAGGACATGGGTAACTTTTTTTACCTTTAAATTTCAAATTTATTGAGCCATGATTCAAGAAAACTTTTTCAAATATATTTTGAAAATTAAAAACAAATCAGTATGACCCACTAGTTTACTTTTTGACCTATCAGATTAATTCATCATCTTCCCCCTCTTTTAATCATCTTTTCCTCTAACTTGAGATATTTTATTTTGTTCAGACAAATACTAACAAGATAAAAATAAAGGTCTGCAATCTCTGATCTCTAAGTTATATGACATCACTAAATATTAAATGCCACTTTGCTTAAAACAATTCCTGTACTAGAAAAACATCCTACTTGCCATTGCTTGATTGTAACTGTTATCACTGGAGATGTTTGCTCCCATACTAGGATTTTAAAAGGCACATTTTTCCAAGAGTTTGAATGGGGATTAAAGGGTTGAATAGGTGAAGCACAGGGGATATTTGATACTATTTTGTGTGGTTTTATAGTGGGAAATACAAGACAGCAGCATTTGTCAAAACCCATAGAACTTTGCCCCGCAGAATAAACCTTAAAATATGCAAATAAAAGTATCAATTAGGAGGTTGAGGAAATCCCAGGATGGAAGACAAATACTTAAAAAGAATCTAAGTACATTACAGATGTACGAAACATCCTCACTGAAGGAGTTGAGGGAATAATGTGATGACCTAAGTAACTTTGAAAATGAGTGGAGTTTGTAAGACCAAAAGCACAAGGAACTGTACATAAATACTGTACACCAGTTGATAAAGTTGTTTCTCATGGACATACAGGTGAACAACTCAGAAAGCACTATACATATAGTTTAGAATTGAACAATGAAATAAATGGATGGCAGATGGTGGGAGCCAAGTTTCTCACTATAAAGTGGGAGTTTACAGATAAGCAAGGATAGAATGATCCTTGTGTAATGTATTGGAGTTGGAGATATCAGTATGAACTCATGTTTAGCTTATTATATATACAGATAGCTATATGTAGAAATATTTATAGATATTCATTTATCCTTGAGTTACCATATACATATACATGTCCCTGCTCTGGCAGCTGAGAGGACTTAGAATCAATGACATCCCAGTAGTAATGAACACAACTACCACCCTAATCTTGGTTTCCACTACAATTCTCCAGTGAAAACACCAAGACTCATGGAGAAATTACTTATTATAGGACTGACACAGGAAATATATCAGATGAGCCTGATGCATCTTGAAGTGACAAAAAGCAAGAAAGTGCCACCTCTCCCCCCACACATTATGATGGGGATACATACACCAAAGGGATAAAGAAACCAACCAAAAAATCTCTCAGTGGAAAAAGCTAGAACAATTTAAGCAACAAAATTAATAAGGTAACATTGGGTTATTCTGCAATATAAAATAAATAACTACGATTCCATTCTGATAAAAATACATTATTGAATAAACAAACAAATGGGTAAAAAGAGACAGACACATCATGCAGGACTTCACATAATTTATGTAGATATTCCACCCTTAAGGAGGTTGAGAATAACTTCCCAGTCTTTAAGTGTGGGCTGTGTAGTGACTTTCTAGCAAAGACTGCGGTATGGAAAGGGAGAGCAGAAAGTCTCTCTTCACAGTGAGAAAGCTGACAAACACTACTGAAAGCTGGGTGATCAAGGTCAACATCAACATAAATAATCCATATTGACAGGATGAACCCATGACAGGAAATGGAATTTTACTTTTATGGTTTTCTCTGAAAAACACATTATCCCAGTCTAATCAGGAGAAAAATATCACACAAATCTCAGTCGAGGGACATACTGCAACTGAGTGAATATATGACCAATACTCTTCAAAACTACTATAGCCATTAAACACAAAGAGAGTCTAAGACACGGTCACAACCAAAAGGAGCCTAACGAGATATAACTGCTCAATGTAATGTGATATCCTGGATGGGATCTTGGGACAGGAAAAGGACATTAGTGAAAAACTGAGGACATTTGAATAAAGTATGGATTTAATTACTAACAATGTACCAATATTAGTTAATTGTGACAAGTATATCATATTAATATAAGGTATTAATGATAATTGAAACTGGGTGAGAGGAATATAATCTCTGTATTAATTCACAATAGTTCTGTAAATCTAAAACTATTTAAAATAAAAAGTTTTCTTAAAAAATTAAAATAAGCAAAGTTTTTTAATTTTCAATTTTATATTTAAAATTATCTTTTTTTAGCACTGACTCTTCAAAATAATCTGTGAATTGGATTAAAACTTAAATTCCAGTGAGTAGATCCTAAGAGGTATCATCACAAGATTTTTTTTTCTTTGCATTGTACCTAACCGAGATGATAAATGCTAACTACAACTACAGTGATAATCATTTCACAATGTATGTAAATCAAACCATCATGCTGTACACCTTAAACTTAAACAATGATGTAAGTTATTTCTCAATAAAACTAGAAAACAAAAAGCAAGAATTTGAATTCCTATCATATGAGAGGTGGGCTTCACAGTAAAGAGTCTTTGCCCCAAGGGTCAAGGGTCACAGCTTTTTATCCTGGTTAATCTAAGGCATGTCACTTCCTCTCAGAACATGCAATGAAGTTGGTGAAAGTACTGATGATCTCTCATATGGCACAAGTGGTAAATTCATAGGTGTACATTACTTTAGACAGTCAGTAGAATGTGAGAGGCACTAAATGGACTATTGTAGAGAAAGTTAGCAAAAAAAATCAAGATAGTCAATCTTGGAATATATGAGTTAGGTATAAATCAATGTTTATTCTTAGGGTTTAACTTTTTTTTTTTCAAATGTATCAATTATTGGATTTGGCTTTATAGGGCTATACTAAAGAAGCAGGATAAATGTGAAATATCTTAGATTTAAAATTCCCTGACAGCATAGAGGACAGCAGAAGTAAAATTTCAAAAGTGTTCATGTAACAAAAAGGGAAATCATATTCTCGCATTTTATCAAAAATAAAACACAGGTTTCTGATTATTTAAAGAAGAAATACTAAATGGTCTTTTTGGTTTCATAAGGTAAAGTCAAATAGCTAAAGCTCTTCATTTAAAACAGAAGAATTTAAAGTGAATACGAAAAAATTTTAATTAAATAAGTATTTTGATTATTTAGCTTTTTGGTCCAGATACTGAAATCTGTTCTCATAAGAAAAGATATGAGTAATAAATCAGTTGTGTTACTTTTTACCACAATAGTACAGAATATTAAGCAATCATACTGATTGGTTTCATGTTTTGATGGCTTTATTCTTGAACAGATAAGTAGCATTCAACTAATTGCAAATTACATAAAGTATGAATGAAGCATTAGCTCTGTAAAATATGTAGTTTGGGAATAACTTAAAATGTTGTGTTGTTACTGTAGAGACAATACAGAAATGACTATTAATAGATCACTTAAACATTTTACTTTGATTTTTCCTTGAACACAGCTAGTAATAACTTAATGCACCTGTTTTGCTTTATCAATGCCAACAGTCAGTACCATGTATGTTCAAATCTCAGCCCATCAGAACACTTATAATTCTTTTTGATAGGGTCAAGGAGGTAAAATCTTGAACATTTTTAAAAAACAAGAACAAACATATTCCTCTTTGCCAACTTATTCAAAAAATTTTCTATAGGAATATTAGGCTGTGTCTGAGCATAGTACAAACTCGTTCATATTCCCAAAAGAAAGTTCTTCGAGTTGCTTTTAGAAGAAATGTCATTCATTCTTTTTCTAAAACACTTTCACCATAAGTATTTAAATATCCAGGGACTAGGAGTGGTGAGAAATAGTGACATGTATCATAAGGAAAACAGTTGCTAGGCCTGTATCAACATATCATTTCATCTGCTAACAGAGTAAGTGCTTTATAAACTTCAGCAGTATTGTTATTCCACATGGATAGCTTATTTTTGGATTCTCTAAATGTAATCAATCAGTAATTTATGTCATGTGTGGCCATGGAAGTTCAGTGCACTTAGAGAAAAAAAAATATCCTCCTTTGCTCAAACTTTCACCATTGGATACTTTAATTCTAAGACAATTAAATATTTCTCTCCTTTTGGTAAAGTATGAAAATAACACACAAAATATCAACTTCCATCTTTCAAAAAGGATTAATTACTTTCACTTTACTTGTATAACATAGGATCCCTATAAAATAAAGATCCTGAGGCATTTTGTTCATAAAGAGGAACCCAATTACACTCCACAACAGCTACAATTATTAGAGTGCTTCTGCTGACAAAGAATTAACCCTATATTTCCATTAAAATGAATTTCTCTATATATAATTTACATACTCAAATTAGTAAAAGTTGGAAATACCTTTTCTTTTGCTTGTATTTATTAATGCATGCTTGTATTATTAGGCTGAAATCCATAATTAGCTATATGGTAACAGAAGTTAGTATACTTCAATGTACTTCAATATACTTCTTTTAGTATACTGTACTTATGTAGACAGTTCTTTTGGGACTTGTTAAAGGGTAATTAAAACATAGAGGAGGGAATAAGCAATAAGTTTGGGAAGGTACAGTTCGAACTAACAGGATTTTGGAAAAGAAGAGTGAGCAATGATGAAGTTAGAAAAATATAGTAGATTGTGAAAAAACATTATAAAATAAATGCAAGTTGCTAAGTAAATTTATCTGACAAATTTGTTACACTGCACTATGCATTGAGACTGCATTCTATTTTATCTCCTAATTCATTCCTTTTGGTGGCTAAACTCCAATGATATTTTAGGATAAAATTATAAAAGACTGAAATGGATGAAATATTATTGGATACAGTCAATGAAAAACAAGTCATTTCACTAGCATGCCCTTCTTGCTGTCTGATTCTGTGGAGGCTCTGGGTCTTCCATTAACTTTGAGCTTTTTACAACTGTGTAATTTATAGAAACTGATAGTCGTACAAATGATTCTTGCCCATAAATTTCATCCACTTGAATGCAATTGATTATTACCTTATGGCATTGATCAGTTCTGCCAATTTTTGCATCTACTTATAAGCTCATTTCTGCATTCTTTATTTGACTATATATGTGAGGGTCTGAATTCTCCTTTGAATTGTTTGTAACATCTTACTGAGTTCCCTGTTAATGAATGAATTAAATAAATCTTTAATGTGTTCATTTTATATCTGTATAACAGCCACGATTATAACTTTTTTAAAAATTGTTATCTGTTAACAACATTTATCAATTCCTAATGAATCAGTCAAAATGGGGTTTTCTTGAAAAAAATCCCTAATTCCTAGTTTCTTAAGTAGAATAAGACTGTAAGACTATATAATATTTACCTCAATTTTTAAAAACTATATCCTGATGCATGATAAAAAGTAAATTGTATCTTATTTGTTATTTGGAAATACTGTCAGGCACTTTCCATCAGAAGTATAGTTGGAACTTCATTATACCAGCAATCACAGAATACAACACCAGAGAAACAAGATAGGTCAAAATTGGTGTGAGAAGTGAGTCAGGTATTTTGGTGCATAAAACTGATCCCCTCTCTAGTTCAGATGGTAGAGTTGGCAAAACCAACCTCAACAGATTTGAAAAAGGCCTGCCTGCTAACATGCTTCTTTTCTTGTCTGACACTCTTAGAGATTGTGAAGCCTCAACTTGACACCCTGAGTCATTTCACACTCCTATGAATTGTTGCCTCCAGCCTTCAACAACCAATTTCCTTGAGTTGTGAGGAACTGCTCTAAACTGCTCTTTAAAAAGTTTTAAAAATAATTAACTTCAGTGTTTAGTTCTTTATAGTTTTTCAGCCATTCAAGCTGAGAATACTTACCTGATGAATGTACATTTAAATTAATTAATACATTTCTCTAATGATTCAGGGATTTTTAACCAGTACAGTATGCTGCTTTCCAATTATTCATCTTTGAAACATGGTATTTTAAATGGATTGGCTTCTCTATAAAAGATATATAAAAATCAAGCTTTGGAAGTATTTGATTTTCATAAGTTGTTTTAAATTACATATACATTTTGAATGAATGTTAATAGTGTGATCCTAGAAGCTGAAATTGCTGCAATTTGAAATTATTATTTCTGCCTAAATTATCTAGTGCCTTATATATAAAGAACACATAATTTTTAAAATTTAACTATCAGAAACACTTTAAGGATTAGGAAAAATAGACATAAAATTTCTCGGTTTTTTATTTGATGACAAATACAAATCCTATTCTGGAAAAATAATACATTAAAAATAGAAAATGTGGAATAGAAGTTCTATTTTAGCTTTACTTTTAGAGGTGACTACCATTTCTTTAGTTTTGGTACAGGTCTAAACAGAATTGTCTAATGTCATGTGGTTATGATTCCATCTAATTAAAAGACTAAATAAAAAATAAAACCAGAGACTTTGATCTGCAGAGTTATTCAAATTTTAGCAAGAAATGTTAAATATATTAAAAATGTGAACACTATGGTTTATTTGAATTTTAGTGTATACTAAATAAAAGCAAATGTTTGTGAGCTCAGTTTTAACTTCAATGCTTCTCCATTTATAAATACTGTTCATTATTGTTTGCTGATTCTACTAACATGAAGAAAGAGGGCAAAAGTGAAATAAGAGCAGTGAAAAAAAAACAATCATTTTATGGTTCACATTCTTGACATGCTCTCAATGGAGAGAAGTTTGAATATATATATTTCCTAAAAACCAAATGGATTAATGTCTGCAAACAAGCTATTAATAAGTTAATAATGTACTCTTTAAGATTATACTTATAGTTTTACTATGAAGGATGATCACTTGTCGATTTCAAAGAGAGCTAAAATTTAAATATCAACCAGTATTAGATAGAAACACTATGTGATACCAAACTCCTAGAAAAGGCAAGGCTTTTGGGCAGTTCGCACACACTTGAAAATTCAGACTGAAAGTCAGTTAACGAATCTCATAAGCTAGAGAGATTTTGCATCCTTAATCGATGAAAACTATTATACTTGTAAGTAAATGAATAAACAAAACTCATAAATGTATTAGTAAAGGTTTCCTCTTCTATTATACAAAACTGGGGGTTTTTCCATGATGTATGCAGTTTCTAGATAAAACACTGGGCAGTGCTTCTCAAATGTTAGGTGTTTATGAACCATAGGGGAACTTGTTAAAATGTACATTTGACTCTTTACATCTGGTGCAACTTTGTATTCTCAGAAACCCCCCATGAGGCCAATGTTACTAGTCAGAGGACTACACTGAGAAGCAAAGCCCTGCCAGCACCTCCAGAGAAAAGGCACAAATTCACAACCTTCATACTACATTAAGCATTTACAATTGTGTAAAGTATGTACACTCAGATTGCACATTTGTAATGATGGAGAAAATAAGGATCTTTTTCTTGGATAAGAACTACAAAATTAGAATAAGACTTATCTTAAAAGTTCTTCCATCTATGTGTAGTCCATATCCTATACCAGCATCTCATTGCTCCCATTCCTCCACAATGCTAGACCTCCACAGAACACCTTACAAGCAGCATCAGGTACCCTTCTTGTGGAGGTGGCCCATCACCCACATTCTCACCATCAAGTAGGGAACGCTGAGCCAAGACTTGAGCAACCACAGAATCCCCAAGGGAACTTCTATTGGTGTACGTGTTGAAAATAGTGACTGTCTCTCCTTGGCAACATTAGTTGCTTTAACGTATTCTACTCAATTTTTGCATCAAATTCATTAAATTGAAATTTAAAGTTGGTACTCTAACCCTCCAATTTTTTGCCCCATGTGTTTTGATTTTTCTAACCTGAGCTCAGAAAATCTACCTGGTTATTTCTTTTCTTTTGTTTCCTCTTCTCCATATGCCTTTGGCAAAATTTCAACCAATGCCAAACAAGTGTGCAAGCCAGAAATGTTAGAAACTTAAAGGGTGCTATGCACTCTGATTGTCCTCTTCAAATAATATTTGGAAGCAAGTGTTAAGTGTGGATATACTGTTCTAAATAAATGTATGGACCCATAGCACATTCAGTAGACCACTTAAAATGGTTTTTGAATGAATTCACGCATGCAAGAATAAAATATTAACAGAAACAGATTCTGTCTTGATGAGAAGCAACATTCAAACCAAATATTTGGTACTTTGTGACATCACTTTGAAGAAAACTGTTTCCCCGTTTTCTTCACCTGCAGCAGAGTCACATGGCTAATTTAGTGACAACTGTGGTTTCCCTTCAGATCAGGTTTTATGGATTCTATCCACTGGTTTATTGGAAGTCCCCACATACCATTTGCACACAGCCTAAAGGCATATCCTGTGACATAGAGCACCCTTGGATACCTCCAAAATAAATCCAGAAGTCCAGAGGGATTTTCAACAAAGATCTAATGTACATTCTAATTGTGAAGACACCACTTTGCTTAACAGCTTGCAGTGCTGACAGCCTTGATAAACATTTGTCTCATGAATGAACGCCCATTTGGTTTTGATTGTCCTTTGCATAAGAGCAACGATCATGTCTTATTTTGTTCAATGGCCGATATAAAACATGCATTTCTTATTTATTAGGATATCAACAAATTATGTGAGTGAAAATATAAGATAGCCCTAGGCTTATGCAGTTTGATCTCCATTTTCAGGATAACTGAATTGGTACAGAGTATTTATCTATGAGGAACAAAAACAATTTTGATAACATATCATTTAATATCTTGCTTTGGTGGGCATGACTAGTGAACAGGTACAGCCTGAAAACCCTCCGGGCAGACAGATGGAAGAAGCCCAAGTGCTTCAACCTGTATGACAGGCTGAGTTCAGACTGTGTTACAAGGCTACCTTAAAACTCACTTCTTCTATGTAGTTTTTCAATGACTGTCCTCCACTGGAGGCTTCTCCCTGGAGGTAAAGAGGAAGAGAGGTTGCAAAAGTCAGGAGAAAGGGAGAGAAAGAATTAGAGAAGACGGAAGCAACACCAGTCTTCACTATCCCTTCCCCACCATCTCAGTTAACCCTTGTGAGGTTATCTGTTTGTCAGCTTCTTACTCTGAAGGGGATAATCATTACTTAAGACTACTATATACCTTTTAAATGGATTTTTTTGATATGCTTTTTAAGTAGATTTTAGGTCACATAAACGATAACCACCTAGACGAGCTAACTAAATCTTAGGATGGAATGCTAAATGAGTATTATAAAATTTTGTTACTAATTTCAGAAATGTGTTCTTTAAATTAGATTCAGAAAAAAGGTACTAAGTCTGTATTCTATAAATGTATGTGCAGATTTAAAATATTTGATGGAAAGAGTTGAGATCATTAACTTGTCCTTTTCCAAATGTTGGTATCCAGTCTTTCTTACCTTGTATGTTATTAGTAAACTCCCATTATCTGTGCCTTTTACTACTAGCACTTCATTGGGCACTAGTAATCCCTGAGATTGAAGTTACTGGAATTTAAAACATCAAATGAAACATATATCCCAAACCCGCCTAAACATTGGCGGTTGAAATTGTCAAACAGCTTGTTAGTTTGTATAAGTTGTATTTTTATATTCCATGGCCAGAGACATTTGGAAATAAATTGTGAGATATCATGAAATGATAAATCCTAGGAGAACATATGTGTTTAAAAGATAACCAAATAAGTATGAATAAAGCTTACATTTGTTTTTAACTTTTCAAGGACCCTCTTTTTTAACTTTTCAAAGACCCTCACATATATTACCTCATTTGATTGGTTTTTCACTACAGTTTGAGGCCAATCTGCCACGTAAAGAAACTGAAGCCAGGAGGGGCTGAGTGAAATGGTCAAGGTCAAGGAGCTAGGCAAAGTATTGCTGGGACTGGATTCAACTCTGACACTCCTCTACCTTGCTGAAATAAACATTTTAAAACAAAATAATTTTTACTTTACTTTTCAAAAATGCTTATTTCAAAGCAAACATTAAGCAAGGAATAAAGTGCTGGTATTCCCAAAGCTTAGAAATCACAGATGTGGTAATATTTTTTTCCCAAATAATGATTTCCACTAGCAAAAAATTAATGTGCTATAGTTTAAATGTTTCCAAATGCTTCCAAGTTTTCAATGGATAAGATAGTGAAAGAGATAGGGTAGTTACATTTACTTAAGCTAAAACATAAACTATAAGGAAAAAGCGACTCCACATAAAATCCTTGAAACTGTGAGGGATTTAACTCAGAGCATACAGAGAAGGCTGAAAATGTTCTTTAGATAAACTCCTTTTTAATAGTTGAACTTGATATGCTATCTCCCCTCATTTGGACAAGTCTAGAAGAAATGTTGAGGACTCTTCAAATGTGGTTCTTCGGAGTGACAGAGCTAGTCCTTATGTGCTAATAATCCCTTCCCCTTTGCCTGGGTTGCTAAGGGTAAGAGGATAAGGTGGCAAACTGATTGTTGTTACAGATCTGCTTTCAGGAGGGGCCAGCATACGCAGTTTGCCTGGCTGGCTTCTGGACCTCTGAGGATAGCAGTGAGATACTGCAGAGCAGTCCCTGGGCGTTCACTGAAGAGGGTTTTCTGTTTCCTTGGCGCTAGAGTACGGTGGTTTGCATAGTCCGTCTGGACACTTGCAGCTTATGCTAAGACCTGATGATGACTTAAGGTTTTCTGGATGCTCAGATATAACTGAAGCATAGTGTGCACTAGAGGGCTTCCTGACAGTCCTGCTTCTTCCCACGAAGCTAAGTCATTTTCAGTATCTACACCACAGAAAAAGGAGAAACCCACACACCACCATGTATTTCAAAGGCCACACAGACTGGAGTTCGGCTGTAACTGCCATTCATAAATCACTTAAGAGGGTGTCACTGATGAATGAGGAGCATGAAGTAAAAGACTCTAGGAGGAACATACAGAGGAAACACTTTGCAGAGAGGATTACAAAGGCGACACAAGGCCAGGTGGCCAAGGCAAAGCATAACACTTGAGGACCTCTGCTTCTTAGAGTCAGCAGAAATGGCCCCAGTAAAGAGGTTTGATTCAATATGGCTTTCTCAGGTTCCCCATTTCCAACCTGGGACTGCTGCAATGATGGCCTTCCCTCTTTCCCTTGCTGGGGGAGCTAATGAAATAAAATCCCTTCCAAAGCACAAAGCTTAGTCATCTTTCTCTGAGTTTTAAAGAATTGGCATTTTAAATAATAAGTCATTCTAACAAAATATTTTGGTAATCACATGGAAATGAATCAAGAATACCCATATGCAATTTCCCTTGAAAAATAAAAAAAGAAAGGGGATTCAAGGGACACAGAGAGGAGCATGCGAAGGAGGGAAAGGGCAGAAAGTTTAGAAACTGTGCCTTAAAAGAAAAGGAAGACAAGGTATTTCCCGAAATGTGGTTTCACTTATGAATCTTAGTATAACTACACTTGAGATAAAACTGTTTTAAATGTGAATTGGCAAATATAAACTCAGAGAGAGAAAAAAAGGAGTTGATATGATTACTTCTTAACATATAACATGGAATCATGGCTGTTTAGAGATGAAGGCTCTTGTCACTACCCTAGTTATTTTCCAGTTAAGAAAACAGTCTCTGTGAGATGGAACTGTCTGTAGACTAGATGCACACTCTCCTGAATCTATCGCCATTTCTCACTATACTGCCCTCTTGTTTCAATCAGCAAGTATTTTCTGTTCATCTCTTACTAATCCTTAGACAAAATGCATACAAACTTGCACTTGTATGCCCATTTATGCACAAATAGTTTATGTCTAAGATCTCTGGTGTTAATTTCCTCCAAAGAAAGTTCCATGAGAACCCTACTTCTACCAGAATGCTCTTTCTTCCCATCTTTCTTCAAATGGGAACTTAATCTGAATGGCCAAAGCATTTCTGAAGCCAAGGGACCCATAAAACATCATCCATTATTTATTACATAAGAATTTATTAAGTACCTATTTGTCCCACGTACTGTGCTAGGTATGGGGACAAAGAGCTGAACAAGAACTAATCCCTACCGTAAAAAGTTCATCTTGAGAAAACAGACATGATTTCTCATAGGTAAGCCCAAGGTGCTATGGGAAAAAAACAGGAGGAAAAGGCATCTAGCCTTTCATTTAATTAACAAGCATGTGTTGAGAGAACTCCCATGGGCCAGAAACTGTTGTAGTCACAGCATATATGTGGTAAATAAGACAAAAGAGGGGGATCAAAACTTGAGGAAACTATTTTTAGGCTTAGTCCTAAAGACTTAGACAATTAGCCAGAAGAAGGAACTGAATTAGGAGGAGGATTCATATCAGGCAGAAGGAAAATTTTGTACAAGGGTCCAGACACAACAGAGCAAATATATGAAACCACAAGCATCAGTGAAGAGTACTGAAATGTGCATATTTTTAGATGCAGAAATACTAAAATCCTGTTATTTCCTAAGTTTATACTATAATTTCCTATAATACAGCTGCTGATATGATGGTTGTATGTTGTGTTTTCTAACTGCATTATTACACAGGATTACTGAATTTGTGACATGATACAGAGACTAAAGTTCAGCTTTCCAAACTCTAGCAAACTCTATATGCAGCAACTACTACTGATGTCTGAGAGAATAGGCAGCAGTCTACTTCCATTTAGCAAAAAACTGGGTGCAATAGTTTAGAAACTCAGAAAATTTTGGAAAGCTCAGAAGTGTTTCAAGTCATTTATTGATGTACTCAATAAATTAATAGTCATGCTTTTTTGGGGACTTATATACATAAACAGATGCTGTTTCTAATTGGCCCCAATGTCTATACAAACTAAGTTAAATACTTTTTCTGAAAACTTTGCCCACAATCTTATGAACAAACATAGCACCAGTGCAGACCAGCTTTCTCTGAAAATGACACCTTTATATCCAGTAGAGAAGGCACTTGATTGCTTTAGTATTGTTAAGGGCTAAAGACAGTGGCATCTGAAGATAAGATGTTATGATTCATTCTGCCTGTAAGTTCAGCTGATGCTGCAGGTTACGTCTATACCAGGAATAAGCGACCTGAGGCATGGTCAGAACCAAATTTGTCCCCTCAGAGAGACAAATAATACTCAATCCTTGAGCACATAACCAACTTTTATATTAAAATGGAAACAATTTACATTTTTCTTCTTCTAATTTTTTATGTTAAACTAAATAGTTCCTGGAGTGGAATGCCCTTGCCTTAGAGACTTACTTTATAAGAATGGAAAAAGGCAGGAGCAGTTATAGGATTAATGATTATTATCAATAATGTTAAATTTAAATCATTTAAGGCATTTAACATTCTTTGTTACCTTATGAAAAGTGACTCTTCAGAAAAAAATTAATTATTCTTTCCTTTCCTTCAATCCAATGTAAAAAAAAAAAACGAGAGTACACAGCCAGTAATGAGAAGCTCAGTTTTGTCTGCAAAGTTCTGTTTCTTGACCCAGGTAATGTACTCATTATAATACAGTTAGGCCATATGTTTGATTTGGGTGATTTTCTACAGTTGTGTTTTATTTTGTAATAAAACATATTTAAAGATAAATAGCCATTTCTAATATTAAACTATATTTTTACAGACATAATTGTAAGGTCCAAATGAAACTTAAAAAAATAAGACTGAAATGTAATTATGCTCTATTTATTGTTGGCTACACCCCCATGGTCACATATCTACTCCCTCATTAATTCAAGTCTGGTTTACGTAAAGAGGTAATTATTGGTTATATATCTTGAAAAGTAGTTAAAGGACGCTCATACCATTCTGATTTAATCTTAAGCTAATCTAATTATAACACTGACCTCATAAAAATCAGCTGGCAATTTTGATTTTTACCATTTGAAATAATTAAGCCTTTAAACTCTCTTCCATTAGGCTCTTAAAAAAATCAATAGATGTCACTTTGGAATCTGTAAAAGTACTTGTATAAATTCTCCAAGGTCAGTGAGATATGAATGTCAGCCTCATAATTTAAACCAAACATACAATGTATTCTTTTAAAATTAAATTAACCAGTGTCTTTGCAAAATGGCTAAATGGATAAGGTGACCAAGTTCCTGAACTGTGACTCAGATGGAGGCGTGCAGGAAAAGTGATACCCAGTGCTCATGAAATACCAAGACTTTTACGTCTCTTTTGCTCTCAGTTCATATTGCCTCAATTAAAAAAATAAAAAATGATTGACTTTTTTTTAGATAAGTAAAAATAATACTAGGCATTTCTCTCTATATAGGAAAATAGATTTGACAGATGCATGGAACACATATAATTTTGTGTTGTTTCTTTTAACATACATCTCCAAATTTTTAATTCAACAACAAAAAGACCAGTTTCACATTTCAGACACCTTTGCATTATTTAATACAAATTAAAGGACTATAGTGTATGAACTTTGTAAGAAAAACTTGTTTTCACTGATTTATAAATAAATGCAGTCAGTATAATGCAGAAGTACATTTACATTCAAAGTGTATTTTTAATCCTCAACACATTTACTTGAAAGGGGCTAATTTTTTATTTTCTAATTGATTCCTCAAGTGGTCCAGGAAGAAAGCTGTCTGAAGAATTAAGGTTCAAACCAGATAAACAAAATACATGAATTAGCATTATCTAGCCTGTCACAAACTTGGCATCTGAGGCCATAAACAGTGTCACGGGGAAGGTTGTGACTTGCTTGGTGGAAATGTGTAGAAGCATAATCAATTTTCCAAGAAAAGAAAGTGACCGCCAGATAAATAAGAGAAGTAACTTGGAGGGGAAGATATAGCGGGTGTTTATCTTATTCAAGAGATCAGAATTACTAACTGTGAAGTTTTATCTATAATCTTTGGGATAATTTAGACAGGCAATTCCTACTAGTGGATCCAAACTTACCACCTGTGTTTATGCACACTTTTTCTTCTGCTTAATATGGGCTGGTCACTGGACTAACACTTGGCCTTTATTCCATGTACTATCAGGAGGCAGCAAAAGGTGGTGATGTCTTAGAGAGGCAACAGTACAGGCCTTAGAGTCAAGCATATATGGGTTCATACCCCAGACCTGACCCTTACGCTCATGTGCACTGAAGCAAGTTACATAACTTCCCTGGGTGTCAATCTCTTCATCTGTGAATGGTGATAACACATATGTGCCTTGCAGGTTATTGTGATGATTAGTTGAAATCATGTCTGTAAAGCATGGAAGACAAGAATGAAACACCGGCTGTCAACATTATTATCAGGATACTGAGTATTAGTACTAGTATTAGGAGGTTTCTAGAGAGTGAAAGACAGAGAAAACCAACCTTATGCTATGTAATGTAGCAAAATTAGAGATATGCTTAATTATTCAAGAATACAGCTGGAAAGGGGACTAGACTGCAAGGAAATCAGATGCTACTTTCTAATTTATCTATTCCTATTTTTGTCACTTTAATTAAAAGAATCTTGCATTTTAAATGACAGGTAATTATTGAATGTCTGGCTGCACACATAAATGTTTTCAGCAGTAAATTTAAGGGTAAATGGAGGTGAACTGATAGTGAGGTAAAAGGGATTTTTAAAAGCCTGGGAAATCAGAAAGAGAAAGAAGCAATAACACCAGTCAAGGAAAATTAATTGCTGAAAAAAGAGAACAAGGTCTTTAAGTTTTGCACTGTAACTTGGCAGAAAAGGGAGAGCAGGAAGACAGTGCTGCCTTCAATACCATATCCTTGCCACCCTCTTTCCCCTCCCCACACTGCATGACAAGGGGCTTTGTGAGCACACAGGTGGCTATCCCTGCCTGCATCTCATTTACACATTCTCCGCATTGCCTTTTGCCCACTCCTCAGACCTAGACTTGGAGGTCTTGGGAAGGACAAAGGAAAGAGCCCCATGCAGGTCCAGGAAGCAGGCTTGGGATCATTTGGGCAGGAGATTCCAGTATCCTGGTACCTAGCACATGGTCAAGCTCCAGGTGAATATCCCTTTGACTCCAGGGACTCCATCCCATCCAGAAGGCACAGCCTAGGGCTGGTCTAAGGATCTCACTGAAGCTCTCTGACAGTAGACAATCTATTCTTCTTTCCTGTCTATAGCACTTAGCATAGGGTTTGGAATCTGAGAGTCTTTCCAAAATATTTATCAAATGAATGAGGATTATTATGAAGGTACAAATTTCTCATTTAAGGTGCTGAATAATCAAAAGATACTAGAAGATGTGGTTAGAAACACAGAAAGCAAAGACTGTAAAGTTTTGACTATTTCAGAAGTGACAGAATCAGGGAGACTCTTGCAGAAAGCAATAGGGGAAAAGGTCCTATTTTAGATCCACTTAGAATCCACAGCAAATATTGTCCAAATATGAACTGAAGAAAGACACCTGACAAATTGATTATGTTTGCTTTGAGCTGGATATTGGCCACCAAACACAGATGAACAAAAATAAACAAGGTATAAATATAAGAGATGCCCTCAAAAAAAAAAAAATATATATATATATATATATACAAACACACACAAAATAAATAAAGAAAGAAATAAACAATGTAGAATATAGAATCACAATGGAGTGAGATCCAGTGAAACTATCAAAAAGAGGCCTTCAGTCACACCAGCTGAATTGGTCTGAGGAGAGATCAAAGGCAATGTTTCTCGCTAGGACAGGCAGAGTACCTTGGGGTGTGATTATCAAGGAAGCTGGATAAAACTTAGAAAGGAAACAAAGTAGGAAAGGATGTGAAGGGACCTGTTTAACAAGGTTATCTTTGCAATCATATACTGTTAACTACAGAGTATATACTACAGGGTATCCCTTCAGCCTAGTCTCACATTTTTGTAAACTATCAAGAGTTACCAAGGTTTACATGGATCACCCCACACCCAATGACCTTATGAACCACAATTCAAATGCTTTATTAAATCTAAAGCAGGGCACAGAGTGTGTGGAACTCATGATAATGTTCCACAGCTCTTTGATGGAGTACAGATTTTCCTTTGTGGTCAAAAGCCTTTGCCACCTTGGGGACTAGAGCCCCAAGATGTTCCATAGGAAGGAATTTCTATGCTAATTCTGAGCCCAGAAAGTGAATTTACTATGTCTTACAGAATAAAACTTACTTTGGGTCCCCAAAAAGGGCCAAACCACATCACAGAGAGTCAGAAGATATCTTCCATTCTCATGAAGGTATGCCCATCTTTAGAACCAAGTTCAAAGCAAACATCTTTTGAAGTCTTACTGAACATGACTGAATGCTGAGGTTTATTACAATGTTTTTGCATGTGTTTGCATTTTGTGAAAACAGCTCGATCAGAAGCAGAGGAGCCAAAAAGATTTCCTGCCAGGTCTGGGAATCTAAAAGCCAGAAATTTCAAGAGAAAAAAAACCTTTTAACAACATGTGTAGCCTAATTCTACATATTCTCAATGGTAAATGAGATAAACACTTGAAATCCTGAATACTTTTAGACAACAAACTTCCTAGTCAAACTATTTAGCCCTATCTCAAACCCACAGCACTACTGCAGGTTGGTTAATGTAATTCATACTATGGTCACTTTCAGTTATTTAAACACATCAATTTAATAAAACTGAGTCATGAAGAAGCAGCCTAAATATTTTTAAAGAACCCAAGTCTCTTGAGAAAGTGTTCACTTTACTCTTACAGAATGCCCTTTGAAGCCTAGAGACAAAACAAATCAAAATAATCAAGACACCTGCCACACAGGATTTTTATTGGGAGACTCTTTGATCACTCATTTGGCTGACCACCATATACAGTTATGCAGAGTGGGTCCCAGCGAAGGAGGTGAGTAGAGGCAAATGTTGGCCATTATTTGTAGAAGAGAACGACCTTCAGCAGCAAGTGAGATTTTAAAAATGCACAAAAGTAAGTTCTCAAAATTTTTAAGAAGCAGAAATTAATCCAATGAAATTAACTATAAAAAACCCAACTATGCTTTAAAAAAGTCACATAAATACAGAATTACAGAAACATAGTCCAATAGCAGTTCATATAATGAAGAGGGGAACTCTAGGTACACAACTTTAGTGTATGCCAGTAAAGTAGAAGCTACTAAAAAAGCTATTTCAATAGTTGGCTTCATTAATCATAGCACAATAAATTTCTCTAGGGTTAATAGTTGAATTGTACATTACTCATCGGGTTAGAGTATTGTGCTTAGGTTGGTATGTTGGAAGGAGAAGTGATTATAATGGAGAGAGGACTAGAAAGGCCTAGAAAGTTCACCTTAAGGGATGATTGAAGTTCTTTTTTGATCAGAAGCACAGAAGACTTAAGGGAGAATGAGATGTTTAACTGAAGATTTAAAAGATGGAGAGTAAATTAGAGTTCTTTCTTGATTCAGAGAGCAAAAGTAGGGCATATGATGAACATTTCATGAAGACTGATTTTCTCTCAAAACAAGGAGGCATTGCTCTAGAGCAGTAACAAAATATAGGTGGGAGCTGGAATCTTGGAAATCTTGGGGGCAAGACTGGGCAGTAGCTATCAAAGTTCTTCACTGAGGAAGAAATTGCCTGGTACTCTTCTTACACTAAACATCTGTTAAATTCCTTCTCTTAGGAAACTTGATCTCTTCCTAAATTTCTAAAGTTGGGTATCTAAACTGAAGCAGATTGGAACTGAGGGGATAGAATTAGACTGACTTTTGCTTCTCACAGTTATAGCCTTGTTGCATTTAATTCAGGACAATGTGGTGGGAAAGTCTTCAGTAGTTAGCCTTACTCTCGACTGTGTTGTCTGAATAAAGGAAAGGAAAATAGCCTTTATCTAGTAGCTGCTATTGACCAAGCACATGTAACTTGTACTCAGTCCTCACACTTTTCTTGTGAAGAAATCATCTCTATTTTACAGATGAAGAAACTGAGACTAAGAAAATTCCAAAGTAGAGCTGGGTCTTGAATCCTATAATCTTTCTAGAAGATGGAGAATAAAATGAACTACTGCATTAGTCAAACTGAATGCTTACATTGTGACAGAGGTTAACTTAAGCCCCAATCTGGAATCCTAATCCAGTTATCCGTCAATAATGTTGCTCTATTTTCTACTTCTTGGCTTTGCTAGTCCAGGGCCAGCCCCACAAATTATTTACACTAAACCTAAATGTAAAATTATTATTGTGGACAATTAACACATTCAAATATAAGTACACTAACTTAAAAAGAAATCACTGTGATTCATCAAAGCTTGTGTTCAGTTCTTAAAAGAAGGCAATAAATAATATTGCAAAACACCCAGATAAATTAGTTCCTTTCTGCCAGGAGGAAATGAGGGCAAGGATTGGAATCATTTCATGTCTCCTCAAAGTTTTTAGGATATAAACATATTCAACAGTTCTGAGAAACTAAGCCCCCAAATCAATAGAAAGAGTACTGCCTTTGGAAACAAGATTGGTTCTGAATCTTTTTTTGTGTGTCATTCATTAGGCACGTGGCCTCCAGGTCAAGTCACTTAGATTCCCCAAGTCTCTCTTCTTCAGTTGTGAAGAGAGAACAAAAAGAGTAAGAATACTCTCAATGGAAAGATTAGGGGCAATATCATAAAGTACACTCAATACATTGTTCTCATTTTGACTATAACCAAGCACCCTGACAGCATGGCCTTCCCTCTGCACACCCCCTTCTCCAGCTGTGCCAAACTGCATATGGGCTCCCAAGCAGGCTGTTCTCTCCCTTTGTGGTAGGGAATCTTCACAGTGACTCATTTAGCCATCAACCCAGAGGCCACCTTCTCCTGGAAGCTGTCTATGATCACTCTTCACCCTGTAGGCTACATTTGATGCCTCCCCTCACATGTGCATGCTGTGTAGACACCTGTCAGAGCATTTCTGTGATCCTTCAGGTTTGTCCATTCAACTGCCCTTCCTATCATACTGTAAGCTCTCTAATGCGTGAAGCATATATTTCACTTCCAGATTACTAGTATCTCACAAAAGGTGCTAGTAGAAGGTAACAAAAGATGCTCCATAAATGTTTGTTGCATGAATGAGGGTATTAAGCCTAGAAAATCAGTATAGCATATTGTTTCAATGCTATATTAAATCATTTTCTAAGAATAGTTTTATCTATCAGTCCTCTCCAAATCTTATTTAAGAGTTCAACAGATTCAAAACAAGCATGCATTTATTAGTATCTTATCTCATTCAGGCTGCTATAACAAAATGCCACAGACTGAGCAGCTTATAAACAGATATTGATTTCTCACAGTTTTGGAGGCTGGAAGTTCAAGATCAGGTGCTCACATGGTCAAGTGAGGGCAATTTTCCGGGTCACAGACCTCTTGTTGTATCCTTACATGATGACAGGGGCAAGGGAGCTCTCTTGGTTGCCTTTCACAAGGGAACTAATCCCACCATGAGGGCTTTACCCTCATAACCTAATTACATCCCAAGGCCCCACCTCCTAGTACTGTCACATTGGGTATAGGATTCAACATGAACTTTGGAGGAACACATTCAGACCACAGCAACAAGACAACCTGAAAGGCATTCAGAAAAATCAAAATTTCTCTGCATTTTCCAGTAATAATGAAATGAAGATACTACTTATTCACTTCCATATACATACGCATATTTAATAGACACAACACATAGGCACAAGGTACTTGTGCACACTGTAATTCTTTCACAGCCAAGGAGTCTTTTAAGAGTTTCAAGTTAAGTCGGGAAGGCTCTCATTTCTAACAGACTGGTTATTGAAGTCCTACACTGGGGCAAACTAAATAAATAGGGGTAATAGGGCATGTCTAGAGGAACAAGGAAGTTCAGAATGACATTTTTCTTATTGTCACTGCTTCTACACAAAGGAAGGCCGATCATCCCTAGCTGTTTTCATCTGAAAGAAGGTGAACTATTGTCTTGTAACCTTAGTAGATGTTAACTTTAAGTTGTGCTGATAAATTAATGTTTTTCTTCCCTTAAGCAAAATAGATGTGTATATAATGAGTAAAAAAAAAAGAATTTGGTTGGACATATGCAAATATTTAGTTAAAATGGCTTAGAGGAGTACAGGCTGCTATGTATGTATGTGCATAAGTGCAAGGACGTCTAATTGGATTTTTTAAACAGTGCTTTCTTCTAAAGCTCTGATGTTCTCCTTGGAAATATAAAGCTAAAATAATTAGTTTTATGTTTACCATTATTGTTCATGGAATGACAGCAAGATCACAGCTTTGCCAATGTTGCTAACAGTCACAGGAAAAATAAGTCCAATAGCCTCTACATTTGAAGAAAGTCCCATTTGGGAAGGAAGCCTACCTATTAAATATAATCCACTATTTAAATGGGTGACCCTTTAAGAACAGTATAAGAAAATAAGTCTAAGAATAATTTGCATGCCCTATATTATCTTTGGGGTGAAAAGAAGTGCAGTTCTGAACAGCCCCCCATCCCTGGCAGACAGCAAACCACTACAATCCCTAATAGCTCCTTCTATCTGAATTTGGAATAAAGTTAGCAGACTTGAAAAGCTTAATTAAAGATAGATAGCTCTAAATAATCATACTGTACTCCCTGATTTCTGTGAACTAAAGTAAATATGCTCATATATCACTTGTTTCGGGAGAGGCTATCCTGGCCAGACAGTCCCAGCCATGTCAACTGCTGATGAAGGAGTATGGCTTGAGTTCAACTTCATAAAAGAGCCATCCTGTGTTGCTGATTCTAGTTTAGCTTGAGAATTTGCTGTTATAATACAAAGAGGGTGTTCCAAAAACCACTGAGCCAGGAAACAAAACAAACCAAGTCTATATGGGCAGGGGAGCAAGTCAGTTTTATTGTTTGTATGAAAAAGAGAGAATTTAAAAACAAAAACAAAAATAACAGAGCAGCCTTGCCTTGTGACTCTCCCGGCTGCTGGCCCAGCATGCACCCTAGGCAGGCCAAAGTGTGCACCAGTTCACAGTCCCTGCAGATGGACAGGAAGCCACCGCAGGATGAAGGCTGAGCCTCATCACAATTGTGTTTCCAGTGCTATCAGAATGCTTGGCACCCAGCAGCCATGCTATATGTACTTGGTGACTGACTGGTGCTCTGTGGGACTATTTCTATCCAAGAACAAAGGACAATCTGGAACAACTGTGAACAAGTTCAATAGGTACAGTTTGCAGCACTTTACATATCCTTCCTGCAACTGTATAAAGTTGGTTCTGTGAGTGAAAATACTTAGTTGACAGACATCACATTTCTTGTCCAGTATTTTAGATCTAAAACCAGTAAAACCAAATTTGATCTTGGGTATGTACAACTCCAGATTCCATGTTCTATTCATTGTACATTGTCTTTACTTCTCAAAACAAATATAAGATTTGGCTTGGCCTTAAATTTTGGAAAAACTGCTCAGACTAAGTATAATATTCAATGAAAACAACATTTTTATTTTTAACCTTGCAAACAAACCTTTTGAAGTAACAGCAGATGGTAGATAACAGTAGATCACATGGAGGGACACAGAACTTTCCTAGTGACACTACAGGGTTTAATTTTAAGTTGGCTTGAAGGATGCTGATTGAAAAAATTCAAAAAATAAAAATAAATAAATAATGACAAACTTTTGTCTTTTGAATGGCATAGCAAGACTTTAAAATGCAATCAGGTTTGCTTCCACTCTAACAATCTCATTTGGACTATGAAATGCAAGTACGCTGATAATATGCTTCTTTTATGTTACAGAGGAGGAACTATTTCAATCTGTGAATAGGATACTTGGTATGCATCTGATCACCCTATGTGTAAAATCTTCTATTAAGCCTTCTGTCAACTGTGTTTAAATAAGAGTTCTCTTTCATCTATAGGAAGAAATATCCATCTGTGAAGACTCCAGATTTTCAGAGAGAAACAAAGTAGTTCTGTTCAAAATCATATCAATCAACACCATTTAAGTTATCCAAGATTTTGATCAGGATATTTATTTACAGACAGGATTTTTAGAGTGTTGTGGTATGCAGATTCACTCCCATACTCATCTGCTTAAATTAGCTTTTCTTAACATCCTTCCAATTAAGACATTGGTGAACATAAAAAATAAATATAAAACAAAAAAATACAGGGTACTTACTAAGATGTTATTTAACTTTTTTTAAAACAATTACTTTTCCTAAGCATAGAGAACTCCTCTTCTTCCTTAAAGATTCAATTTAGAATCAGAATTGTCCATCTACCCATACCCCTCACCTCTTCCATGCATACCCCACTTAGGACAATGCCCTGCATAGGTGCTTAGCATATACTTGGGATGTGAATATGTCAATGACATAAATGATAATAAATGAATGACTTAGTGTCAATGATAATTTTTCAAAAAACTAACAGCACATTTTCTACATTTATTATGAATATGAGGCCAGTAATTAGGAAGAATTATGCTTTTCAAAATAGAATAAATTAGTTTCTAATTGAAATAATTCTGTGTAAGTGGTCTATAGCATAGAAGTACTTCTATCTCTTTCAGGCCACAAAGTTATGAAAAATAAAGTCCCCCAGCTAGCCTCATTCCTTCAACCAAGAACACACTCAGCGTCAGGGTATGTAAGTGATGCTGGGGTTATCTAATGGCTTAATGGTCAATGCGGGGCTGCTGGCAGCTCTCACGTGCATTCTGTCTACACTGGGGACAGTCACTATTCATTTTAAGTCACAAATGTACTTGTGTGTGCAGTGACTTTTTACAAGGCCAAGGGTGTATTTCCACTAGGGTACCCGGGTGGCTTGGGCAGTCGTGGTAGCTGGCCACCTAGAGAGAAGCAGCCGTTTTCTAGAATCAGGAGTGCAGGCTGTGTAGCCCAGTGGTCCTGTGTTGAAGCTGACTCTGCTACTTCCTAGCTTTGTAATGATTACAGCCTCCCAGCAGCAGTTTCTACAGCTGCGAAAGTGGCATGATAATACCTATGGTCTAGGAAGATTTTCGAAGCTACTATCTGTGAAAAACACAGCACAGTCACTAGCAAATAATGTATTTTCAGTATGTAAAGGCAACTCTCATTATGATGCTGTCTTATTATATTCTATTACTGTTATTTCTGACACTGCCATTTTGCTAGTTTCTCCTGTCAGAGTCCACAGGGAGTTATAGAAGATTCACTATTTTCCACATCTGGCAGACTTTCAGTAGGAGACCTCAATAACCTGGATACAATTGTCCTTTGAGAATAAAATAGTAACAGTTCTTCCAGGGTAGAACTTGGGCTCTCTTTTGAAGCCAGTGACCCTGAGTGATCCTGTTATCTTCTAGAAATATTTTTATACACGCCCAGTAAGAAATATTTGATGCAAGTTGGAAGGAAAACATTCAAAATGATGTGACTATTTATAATGACATAGCACACATTATTACATCAGAAGCAACCCAAAAGCACATTTCAACTGCTCTATAGAATATTCAGTTTTATAGGTTCAGGAATTTCCTATGAGGTTAAATATTTCCAAGAAGATTCTGAATGCAGAAAAATATACCAACATACTATCTTTTAACTAAAGGTTAAGTAACCAATAAAAAACTGTTTTAATGTGTTTATGCTGTGGCTAGCTGAATTACATAGATAAATACAGTGTAGTTGTCCTGAAAAATCTGTTCTACCTTGTCTTTTGTGTAAAAGTAAACAAATGTAAACATTTGTAAGTTTACTTTTTCTATTGCTGGTAGATAGACTATGATGTTCGTATCCCCTTAAAAGTTCCAAAAGTAGAATCTTAAAGGTAAAGCCTATTAGGGTTGTCTTTGCATTTCTGTTTTCTTAAAAATCCCAGAAGTTTTCCATGTAAATAGCACAGCTTCAATGAACTAAGACATATAATTCCCTGTGACCAGGAGAGGCTTCTGTATTCTTTACCAGGACCTAGATTATTCAAGTTCCAGGTAATTTGCATGGGTTAAGTTTACTTAAAGTCTTCATTGGCCTCAAGGTTCCAACTTCACCTGCTATTTAACATTCCTTTCCAGATTCTTAAAAGCCCTGTTTACATCAAAAAGGAATTTTATGCTTTAACACAAAGTAAGCATGAAAAAACATACTTGTCAACTTGACTCCCAGAAGCAGGTTTTGGCTTCTTTGCCCCACTTTGAACTAAGGTAGCAATTTAACATAGTTTTAGAAAAAAAAATGTAAAAGTAACACTTTCAGGATATACTTTTCCATTTCTAAGGCTAACGGTATATGTTATTAGTTTACAGTATGATTTATTAGTTTGGTTTTTCCCATAGCATAATATGGCCCATGTAGCTCTATATTTTTTAATCAGTTTGTTTAACCAAATTACTCCTGGCATTTTTTTTAAGTGATTTTTTTCTTAGTTAATACTTGCACAGAATTGCTGGAAAGAACATGGTAACCAAATGCTAGACAGCAACCAGAGATAGGAACTTGCACAGAATGTGGGAGGTGCATGCACAGTTTTCAGCTCCTGATTTGACCCATCTCTCAGCCACAGAAAGGTCTTGGCATCACTGACCATGATCGTTCCTTGCCAGGAACAGAACACACACCAAGAAATTTGTGTAGGGACCATGCATGACAGATCAAAGTTATTAGTCAATTTCAACAATATGGAGCATGTTGGTCACACATCAGAATCCTCATTATCATGTTAGAAACCACATTCCCCCAAAAAAAAAAAAAAGAAAAAGGTTTTGAAAGTATGATTTGTAGGACAGGGTCTATCTGAATCATAAGTAAACTACATCCTCACATTTCTAACTTGAGGCTCCCAGTTTCCTGTCTTCTTTATGCTTTCACTTTGCACAGACAGAAAGAGATAAAATGTCAAGTAGTGAAACAAATATTCAAAAATCATTTCTGTGGCAGAAAGATAAACCTCAGTTCTCCCTTGAAATCTTATCTAACTCTTCCAACCTATAGAAAGCTCTCCTGTTTCTAAACTGACATTATGTATACAGTCTGTATCATAAAATTGACTTAATGGTTTTCATCTTAGTGCATTTAGATCATCTTCCTGAGAGAACCAGAATGTCTTTAGGGCTAAAACCACTTCATTTTCCACTTTTCTTCCATGAGGTTTTATGCAATGAGTGTGGTGGAAAGGGCTATATAATTAACTTAATAAGTACCTCTCAGTTGATTAACAAAGCAGGGTATATGATCGAATAATGCATTAAATTTTATATTCAGTGTTCACAAGCACATCTACGTGATCCAACGGAGCTCACTTTTTACAAAATAAAGATCGTTTGCTCTAAGAGAACATGTTTTCAATATTTCAGTGCTATGCTCATAAAACATGTTAGTTGTCATTTTGTTTTAAGAATCCCTTCAAGAACAAAATAATATACAGCAGTATAGAGCTTCACAAGATACTGTCTTATCATTTTCAAATATCAACATTCTCTGGTGGATTGTTGGGAAATTGATTCCATAGTATTCTCAAAAACTACATACAAATATACAGAGAGTTTCCTGATGTTAAAAAAAACTACAATTTTTTAAGAACTAACTAAAGAGAAACGGTCTAAACATAACCACTTAATGTTAAAATTAAGAAATGTTTTCCAACTCAACCAGTCTGCCTCTGATTCATAAAGTAGGGCATCTCACTGATATTTTATGTAAGAATGGGAGAAAATTTCCCCACTTTAATTAAATTTGGAAAATCCTAATCACACATTATAAACACAAGTCTGTGGAAGTTTCTATAAAGATACAAGTTTCTCAGAGGCACGCTCTAGAGCTGTGCATCCACAATAAAGTTTGCCAGCAATACCCAAAATAAGTGATCTCTCAATTTTTACAGCATCATTCTCTATATTTCTCACCTAAATCCTTTCATCAGTGACATGCTGGCAAAAGTTTAACAACCAGTTCTGTAGGGGAAAAATTACAGGTCTTATTATGCAGCATTTGCTGACTTCTATGGTGTAAATATTCCCACAAGGCTGATTTCAAGCTACCCATGTGATGTCATTGAACACAGAGTTGGAAAAAATGGCACTGTCAGCTCCAGGAGCCATTGTGAGCCAGCTCCAGCACCCCGCTCAAAATGCTACTTCTAACAGTCTGGTCAAAGGTACAAAATGTCCTAGGTGATAAGGAGTGAACTTACAATTATAAATCTTGCCAGGGAAATAATTTAAAAGGTTTCAAGGAGTTGCTCATTCATAGAATTCAAAGGGAGGGAAACTGAATTTAATAAGACATCAACACGATCTGTGGATGGTAAAAGGGACCAAATTGTGATCACTCTAAGTAAGGAAGAACTCTAACAAGTTTAAAAGAGGTATGTTCTTTATCTTGAGGTCTTAGTTTCCTTTAACCTGGAAAAGTTGAGAGGTTGAAAGCAGTCAAAGAGATGTTTGAGAACTGCTGGAGCCTATGAAGCTGGCCCTGCATTTAAACTAAAACATAAAGAACCTTAACCTTAACCTTGTGATTCGAAGGAAGTTCATGGCATTGTGGGTATGTACATACTTGATTTATAAAAGAAATTTTGAGAAGTTACTTGTAATATAATTTTCAAAAGTCCCATATATATTTATATTTAAAATCTGTCAATCCAATATGTTTTACTAGTACTTTCAGGAAACAATGTCAAAATAAAAATTCATGTATATCTTCTAACTATTATATTCAGTCAATTCAAGCTTGGAGATTTTGTTTGTTTTAGTATAGCCAAATAATTTCTGAAGTAATTTCATGTTTTTCTGGCAACTATTGGTAAATTTTTATGTCAAATTAATCCTAACTCACAGTTACAGAGGCTGATTGTAACCCAAGCTTCTAACCCCTAATACAATGTGGAGGGTGAGAATTTGAACTTTCTATTAAGACTTTTATACAAACACTTCACACAACCTATATTTTTCTATTAAGGCTCACCAAGTATTAAGTACTTTAGTTTTTGCAATGTTTTCAAGCACAGGGGTAAGCTGGTCCACATGGTACTTAAAGTAATCTAAAAATCATAATCCTTTTTCTGAACCTTACTGTTGTCCTGGCAGTCAACTCTAATCCCTCTGTCCAATATTAGGACATGGTTCTACTTGAAATGCCATGTAATTGAAATTACAAGCTCTGTGTTCATCCTGGAAGGCAGCCAGAATATTTGAAATCAGCTTATAGTAAGCACATATTGAGCTATGGACTGTCATGTTACAATATGGGATAAATTATCGTCATTGTTCCAGTTTACCCAGGGGTTGACTAGCCCTAAACACAGTGTGAATTTCCTAAAACACTGGGGTTTCCAATAATAGAGTCCCTTTCCAGGTTCTTCTGCCTTCTCCAATAATGCTTTGGTTTACTATTCTCTTGTGCATCATGCCTTCCAGCTAGTACTTGCTCAAATAATTTCAGTAGAATGAAACACCATATAAAATACATAGGCTTTACAGGTAAAACAGAATGTCCCATGACTTTCAGTTCCAGCATTTACTAACTCTGTGACTACGGATATATTAAGCTTCTAGAGCTTCTATTTCCTAATCTGGAAAATCAGTGATAATAATATGCCTAGTTGGAATACTATGAATATTACCAATAATGTCTGTAAAGCTCTTAGACCAAGGTAGGGCACACAGTAGATACTGAATTAGTGAGTTATGGAGATGAGAATGATTAATTGATTGTAAGAAAAAAACTTCCTTAGCCATTCTGACTCTGCAAAGCAGTGTACCAAAGCAATTTATCTATTCTATTCATGGGTGTTTTAGAATTTTTAGTTTGTGGATTATACAAAGCTTTATTTTTTTTTTACTGTGGTAAAGTACATATAACATTTACTATTTTAACCATTTTAAAGTGCACAACTCCATATTAAGTACATGACATTCAAAATGTCATGTAACCATTACTACTGTGCAACTACAGAAATACTTCATCTTCCCAAGAGAAAACCCATTAAGAAATTACTCCCTTTCTCCCCTCCTCTCAGCCCCCTGCAACTCCTAATCTGATTTCTGTCTCTATGAATTTGCTTATTCTGGATATTTCATATAAATGCAATCATTCAATATGATTTTTGTGTGTGTGTCTGGCTCTTTCACTTAGCATAATATTGTGGGTGGTCTTCCAAGTTGTAGCATGTATCAGGACTTTGCTTTTTTATGGCTGAACAATACTCCACTTACCAGTGTAATACATTTTGTTTATCCATTCATTAGGTTAATGGACATTATGTTTCCATCTGTTGGCTACTGTGAATAGTGCTGCTATGAACAGTCAAAGTTTTTCTTTGAACACCTGTTTTCAATTATTTTGGGTACATACCTAGTAGTGGAATTGCTGGGACATATGGTAATTCTTCACAGCTTTAATTTTGTCACTTAAAAATTGCAAAGGAGAAATTTTTTAAAGATAAGTACAAACTGCCCATATGACTCAGAAATTAAATTCCACTCCTAGGAATCTCCCATGAGAAATGAAAACATATATCCAGAGAATGATTTGCATGTGAATCTTCATAGCAACATTATTCATGATAGTCCAATACTGGAAACAACCCAGATGTCCAACCCAGATGTCCATCAACTCATGAACTGATAAACAAAATGTGGTGTATCCAGCAATGGAATACTATGATTCATCAATAAAAAAGAATAAACCACCGATCATATTATGACATGGATGAACCTCAAAAACATTATGTTAAGTGAAAGGCCAGACACAAAAGACCATATACTTCATGATTCCATTTATATGTAATGTCCACAATAAGCAGATCTATACAGACAGAAAGTAGATTAGTGGTTTTCTGGGACTGGGCATGAAATGGCGATTAACTATAAACAGGGCATGAGGAATCCTACTGGGGTGATGATAATGTCCCAAAACTGGATTATGATGATGTCTGCACAACTCATGATAGTTACCAAAAATCATTAAATTATATACTTGAAATGGGCAAATTTTACAATATATAAATTACCTCAGTAAAGTGAAAAACAGTAGAAATGTAGAAAAACATGCTATTCCTCCTTGCTATCCATTTCTATTCTGTGTTCAGAAATTCAACATCATAGTCAAGGATTACAAACTTGTGTCCTTGTCATGTCATAATTGTTCTCCATCAAAATTTAACCACATCAAGTAGCCAGCCAGGTTATGCCTTCTAGTATTCCAAAATTAATATAACATGCTCAGAGGTGACCAGAGATCCCTACTGCCTTCAATTTAGCATTCAGAATCCATAATCTACCAGTATTTCTACAACTCAATAACACATCATCTGCTCCAACATTGAAGGCTTCTATGGCCCTTGCAGTAAAACCACTTATTATAAACTCTAAAACTTCATCATATGTCGCTTTCTCATCTAATGTATTTTATCCCTTCTCATTGTACATAGAAAACCATTTCAACATTTAAGATTTCCCTCAAGTTCTGTTTCCTTAGTAGTATTTGTCTTAACCTTCATTTTTACCCTTAGACATATATAGTATTTGGCTATGAAGAGCCTGGGAACCAGATTCTTGTATTATCACTAGACCATTAATATATTGTGTCATTGAGAAAGTCTAATTAACCTTTAATTAATTTACTCATTAAAAAAATGAGATAATGTCACTGATTTGTTGTGAAAATTATGTATCATGCATGAGAACACTTAACACAACAGGCACATTGAAAGAAATCAGCAAATATCAATTCTTATTAAAAATTTTATTATTTTTCCTACATTAAGTTTTAGTCTGATTTCTAGTGAATGCCTGGATTCCTGACTAGATGATAGATTTTGAAAATAGAAATTATACCCAATATATCTTTGTGTTCTCTACTACACTAGACATAATATTGAATTCTTAATTATTTACCAAATCATTTTAAAAAAAAACAAACCCTGGAGGACCAACAGAGTTTCTGCACCTATGCTGGGTGTTAGGGAATTATTTTTTTTTCCAGTTCTGCCTGAATGTCTATTTTCTTGAGATTGTTTGTGCATGGACACAACAGTCAGAGAGCAACTGCAACATGAAGCAACACAGTGTTTTCCATCAGAAAACAGAAAAATAATACATTTTTAATTTCAGAGACCCATTTAGTCCTTTGTCTGCATTACTATGCTGTGGGGTAAAAATAAATAAAACCAGTTTCTAATCTCAGGGGTTAGGCTCTTATAGACTGAGATAGACAGATTCATAACATTCCTTAAAGAAGCATAGCACGTGAGACTAAGATGGGCATTAGAATGCAGCAACTTTTGGAGCACAAAAGAAAGACACAAGGGGAGTCAGGAAAGGATCTGGAAGGTGTAACACTAGTAAAAGATAGAGGTTTTTCCAGTGATTAAGAAGTGAAAAGGAGGCTAAGACAGTTTTCCATGAAGCATAATATAGACTGTTGAACTATGAAAGCTTGAAGCTAGTATCTGTGGTTCCAAGGGTGGCAAGTCATTCACAGTGGCTGGAGGGGCAGGATACAAGGTGGAGAGATGATTATTGAGGCTCATAAATGCCATACTAACAACTGTTTGAATGTTATCCTACTAGAAACAGTAATACCATCAGATTTTTATTTTAGAAAAATCTCTTTAGGTTTTGAGAAGATGCATTAATGGAGTATAAGACTGAAGGCATAAAGATAGTTTTCAAAATAGCTTGGGTAAGAGATGTTGAAATTTTGAATTGAGGTAAAAAGGAAGGTAAGTTTAAGGATTTCAGCCTTAACTTTTTAAGACTGAAATACAATAGGACATCCAGTGGATAGGTTCTGTGCTGGTGTTTTTCTTCTTCTTCTTCCTGGTAGTGGTGGCATTTTGGTTCCAAAAGACAGAACTGAACTTAAAGCCAACAGAAGTCATGGGTGTTAATTACATTACTGAGAGACTATTCAAGAAAAGAAGAGAAAACAGAGAGACACAACTTAGGGATAGCAGAGGAGGACTGAGAAAGATGGTCAGAAGCAAGATAATCAGAAAGTATGATGTCTCAGAAAACGAAAGAAGCAGGAGCTTCAAGAATAAAAAAGTAGAAGTCAACTACATCAATTTCCATAAAAAGATTAAATTTAAAATAGACTGATAGTATTTCATTGGATTTGGATATGAAGAAATAAATATTCACTTTATAGTGGATTAAAGAACTCATGAGTGGGAAGGAAGCCGGGTCTCTTCAGGGTTTTGAGGTAAAGGGTATGAGAGGGACAGGGGCTAATTGAAGCATGAAATAATTAAAATATTTGTTTGCTAATGGGAGATGTTTGAGAATGTCCATATACTGTAGGGAAGCAAGAGAGGATGGTTCAAGGAACAGAAGAACGAGAAGGGATGTTTTTAGGAAAGAAAGAAAGGATTTTCTCAAGAGCAACCCTGAATAGGAAATTCAAGCCTCTTCCCCTCTGAGACTGGATGAAAATGTAGGACACCTATACATGAGTAAAGGTTTATGGGATGTTAAGAGGCTTCACACTTGGCAGAACTAAGGTTTGTTTATTTGTTTGGTTTTGTTGCTGGTTTTGCTGTCTTGAGAAGGAGGGAGTTAGGAAGGTACTCTGTGATTGTCAACATTAAGATATTTTTACCAATAATATAATAAAGTAAAAAATAGAATTTCTGTCATGAGTCATATTCATCTCAGGATATTCACAGTACCCATCACAGTGCCAGGAGAAGGAGATGCTCAATTAATGCTTGTTGGATTAAACTGAAGGAGGAGAAATCACTCCAAGAATATTGGGGTGTTTTTTATTCATTAGCCACCTTTTCCAAAGGCTTATCATCCTAAATAGAATATAAGGGTACACTTCAAACATAGTAACTATTTTAACTTCACTTAAAGCCACAGCTTTTCTGCTGGAGGACCTCTCAGATTGTTGGAGCCTGTTACTCAGGCTGAAATGAAGATTGTAAAGGAAGGTTTGGGAAAAAGAGAATGGAAGCTGACTAAGGACAGATGAATGGACTGTCACAGTGAATGGAGAAATAAAATTGGAGGGCATTACTCTTGCATTGCAACAATCTCCATAATTATGTGATTTCTTCTTGTAGTGCCCATCAACCTATGGATAGAAATGTAGCATAAACAGGTTGGAAGGATCCAAGGCTGGACATTAGGGCAAAAGAAGGCTAAATGGGCAAGGCATTGGTGTGGTGCACCCCTGAGCTCTCAGCTAGATAGGGAAGCAATAAGGAGGTGATGTTAAGTTCTTAGGGAAGTCAAAGAAAGGGACTAAAGTTATGAGAAAATGGAAAGGAGGGTATTTTTAGTAGACACTGGAGTTTGAGTCCAGAGATAAAGCAGAACGAGGTCTGAAAAGGTCCAGGGTGTGGCCATAGGTATCAGAAATGTTGGTTGGAAGCTATATAGGATGTAAAGAAATTTTGAGGGTAGCATGTTGAATAGGTGGTCTATGCCAAGTGTCCTGAGGAATGTGAGAGTTAAATTAACATTGTGCTAGATGATAGGAACCACAGAGGAAGAAAAATTTTATTTCAGAGTTGAAAATGAATAGTCACTAAGTTGCAATGGAGAACTAGGATAAACACAATATTGCTTCTTACAACTGGTATGAGAAAACAGTAAGTATTTGAATAAAAGGGCAAGCGATGAAGAAATTTCTGAGTGAGTAAAGATCTTTCTCAACTTACAGTGGAGTTATGTCTTGACAAACCCATCATAAATTGAAAATATCATTAAGTCAAAAATACATTTAATACACCTAATCTACCAAACATCATAGTTTTAAACTGGCCTAATTTAAAAGTTCTCAAAACACTTACATTAGCCTTCAATTGGGCCACATCATTTGACACAGAGCCTATTTTACAAAAAAGTCTCAAATATCTCAAGTGATTTATTGAATGGGTACAGGACAGATCTATCAGTGGTTCAGCCTCCTGACTGCATGGTTGACTGGGAGCTGGCTTCCCCTGTCCAGCACCGCAAGGCAGCATCATACCACATATCACTAGCCCAGGAGAAGATCACAGCTTGAAATTCAAAGTATGGTTTCTACTGAATGCATATCACTTTTGCACCATGGTAAAGTCGATAAATCTTAAGTTGAACCATTTTAAGCAGGGAACCATCTGTATTAGCTCTCCACTAAGGACAGAAAATGCAGGCAACAAAGAGGTTGAAAACATGAGGTATTTTATTTTTTATAGGATAAGAGTTCAAAAGAAGACTGTTTTAAGGGGACTCTAATTTAAGAACTTAGCAAGCCTCTTTTAATAGGAAGGACATGTCTTGGAGGTACTAAGATATCTGGTTCCAGTGTCAATCTGAGCACAACTCCATTACCTGTAATTATCCTGACATAATAACCACTATGATAATACCACATCATAATCAAACATCTGATTAGGAGGTACTATTATTTAGATAAGAGGAGAAATGTCAAAGAAATTAAAGGCCACAAAATGGAAATTATTCAGTACATCATTTTACAACCTTCATTTCAGCCTGAGCACCAGGCTCCAACAATCTGAGAGGTCCTCCAGCAGAAAAGCTGTGGCTTTAAGTGAAGTTAAAATAGTTACTATGTTTGAAGTGTAACCTTATATTCTATTTAGGATGACAGGCCTTTGGAAAAGGTGGCTAATGAATAAAAACACCCCAATATTCTAGGAGTGATTTCTTCTCCTTCAGTTCAATCCAACAAGCATTAATTGAGCATCTCCTTCTCCTGGCACTGTGCTGGGTACTGTGAATATCCCGAGATGAATATGACTCATGACAGAAATTCTATTTTCTACTTTATTATATTATTGGTAAAAATATCTTAATGTTGACAATCACAGAGTACATATCATGGACAACTCCGGACTCCTATCAAACTCCAGTAAAATAATTTGGTTGATGATTTTGCAAGCTACACTGCCATCTATTTGCTAAAATTTTAAAGCACATTCAGAACAAGCCTAAAGCAATTCTAGTTCTTTGTGGTTTGGGGCAACTTATTCTCTTAGCTTCCTTAAACATCTTTAAAATGAGGATAACAGCAATACCTATTTGCAGGATAGTTAGAAAAATGTAAGAACATTTTTAAACTGAAATGCACATATAAATGTTAATTATTGATTTCCGAAACTCAGCTACAACCATGTGCAAAACGTTTGCCTTGCTAGTCTCTTTTACTGTGTGAAAACACATCAAAAGTTGACTATTTGACATTTGCACAACATGACTGAGAAAAGACTGAAAACAACAGATAAAATGAGTATTATGCTTGAATTTGCAATATACAAAAGATCATTTAGTAAGTTTCTTTGCTTTCCTTTTATGTCAATAGCTTTATGAAAAAGTCACTAGTTTAAGAAATGGAGACCATTCGTCTTCTGATGTCTTACAGGAAAGCAGTCGAGAGTGGAATAAGGTTTTCCCTGTTATAGAGGTGCTGTTGAGTTGAAGGTCATGAACTAACTCCATTCTCCAGAATCAGCCTCCCAGGACAGATTTGAATAATTAAGTAGTCTCACAAAAAGAGAAGTGGAAATTTAGTATTTGGCAAATTTGGATGAGGAGTAATATAGTTAAAATTTAATGTCCATTACAAGTGAAAGTGATATGCTTGGCTAGGGTCAGTCCCAGATTATAAAATATTTCCTTAGGAATTTCTAACAATTTTCATTTATTCATGACTTATTGCATTTATGAGATTTTATTTCTTTTCTCACCCTCAAGTTGAGGAGTAATTTAAAAATGCAGTCAAATACTTATTAAATCTATAAGGTCTGAATTTTATTGGACATACTTGCAAACAATTTTAAGAATAAGAAATTTTAACTGTAGCCTCCTGTATCTAATTGTATCAGTCTGAAAAAAGTTTAATATTCTTTTGTTAATGTAATTATTTTTATTTGTTACTTGACCAAACCGAATATGATTTCTAGGACCTTAAAGGCATGCAAGATCTCTAACGTAAATTTTCTTGTGAAGATATAATTTTTGTAATTCTCTCAATCCTGAGCCCTAAATGTGTTTGGTGAAAAAGACGAAACATTTACATGATGCAAAAGGAACAGAGTGCTATATGTTAATGTAAGTGGTCTTTAAGAAAATAGAGGACATACTCAAATTTATGAATAATCTGAACAGTAATTTTCAACTTTGTCTATAGCAGGACAATTTTTATTTTCAAACCAATCTTACACCTTAAGACAGGTAACACAGAACTGCTCAGGTTGAAGTGGAGTAGGACCTGAAGTGGCGCCCCCCTGAGGTGGAAGTGCACGCTCCGCGCCCTCCAATCGCAGGAGGAAAAGCAATGACTTGAATCCCCAGCAGCGCCACAGAGTGAGCAACTGCGGCTCTGAAGTATGACAAACCTGGGTTCTCTCTTAGTTTGTTCAGGCTTCTTAAATAAAATATCATAGATTGGGTGACTAAAGAACAACAGAAATTTCTCACAGTTCTAGAGGCTGTGGCAAGTCAATGATCCTGGCGCCTGCACATTCTGTGTGTTGTCCCGTTTGGCCCCCTTCCTGGTTCGCTGTGGGCTGTGTTGTTGTGTCCTCCGTTGGCAAAAGGGGCAAGGGAACTCTCTGGACTCTCTTTTATAAGGGCCTTAATTGCTTTATGAAGGCTCTATCTTTGTGACCTAATCACCTCCCAAAGGCTCTGCCTCCAAACACCATCATATGAGGAATTAGAGGAATAGGTCTCAACCTATGAATTCTGAGGGGACACAAACATTCAATCTATATCAGTTCCAACTGCACCTCTAGTTGTTTACTTAACTTCCTTAGACTTAGTTTCTTAATCTAAAAGTGAAGATAAACAAATTACTTTACAGTGTGATCATACAATTTTGAATAAGTTCACTCTTGTAAGTAAACCTAAAGCATTTCACAGGGTTACAGGCAGGGTCCCTGCTCTAGAGGGGAATCTAGTCTGAGAGTTGCCAGTCATTCTCAACACATTTCCCCTTGCACACATCTATCAATAGCAACAGCAGGGAATCTCAAGCAGGAAGGCCTGGCACCCTAAATGGCTTGTCCTCCACTTTTGTGACAAGCTGACTCTCTTGCTATTGAAATGCAAATACTTTCCTGATAAAAAGCATCAGTGCAACCTAAAAAGGAAATGACAAAGTTCCAGAAATTCAAATTTAAGTAAAATAAACACCGGCATCTGATTCATGGTTCTTAAGAAATACAAATAATTTTTATAGTTGTGACATCCCAGAGAGATATTACTTAAATATTATTCAGCTTCTCTTTTTCTCAAGAAGCTTGTATTTATTTCTTAACCAAAATGTCACAATATACTTAACAAAATAACTAAAAGTTAAGATAACAATTCTGTTTCTAATTTATAAGGTTCTTGTGAATATTGAAGCTTTGTTTCAGAAACTCTGTAAAAATCACTAGGTGAAATGCTTTTTATATAAGCAAACTAAATCACTTGTGAAACTGATGAGTAGGTTCCTATATTCTGGCAAATGACGATATACCAAGCTTCTTTCCAAAGATCAAAATGCTAAACTTATATTTAAACAAAATCATACAAGAAGTCAGTTTTCAGGGTGTGATAAAGAGCAGCTAGTTACTGTATGAAAGTTAAATTCTTTGATTTTGTAAATGAAGAATGAAAGGGAGGATTTTACTTGTATTAAAACATTTAAAGCTACAATAACTAAAACAAAAATAGTACACAAATCAATGGAGGTGAACTCTCCAGTGCCCAGATAGTAGGTTGGTTTTGTGAGCTGACCCTGGATTTGAGCCACTTGGGGTAAGTGCATTCCTGGCTCCTTGGCTTAGAATTTGAGGGACCCAATGCAAGTTATCCTATCTCCCTAAATCTCAGTGCCCTCATCTATAAGTTAGGTAATGATTGAGAACTGTTGGCAAAGAATAAGAGATAATGTCTGTAAAGTACCTGACAAAAATTAATATTAAATAAACATTAGTTTTGACATTATTATACCTAATAAATTAAGATGGAAAGAAAAAATTCACACTAAAAGAATGTTCTCAAAATTCTCAAAAGAATGGGTTCTCAAAAACAAATGACAGTGACAAAATTTATTTGAGAATATATTAAGTTAATTCCTTGACTCAAATAACCACCAAATAAACTCAAAATTAGTGAATAATTTAAGGGGAAAATGTAAATAACTTTTAGGTAAATATTTATCTAAATATTGGGAAGGTAAAGCTCTGCCTAAAAGGAATGAAAGAGTTTAGAAAAGGAAATGTATAGTTTCAAAATAATTTTTAAAAATCATAAGCCACATTAAAAGGCCAAAGAAAATTACTAAAAGTATTTACCACAAATAGAAAATGGAACAAGTAATTGTTTTTGATGCATAATGAATACTAACAAGTCAATAGAAAAAAAATACCCCAAAAGAAATATGGCTGATGGCAAAGAAAAAAACAACTCATAAAAAAACAGAAATACATGAGTCTAATAAATATACATAAAAATTGTTCATTAATTTAATTAATTATTTGATTGTTCACAATCAAAGAAATTTACTTGTAAATAAAGGAACTCAACTTGAAGGAGAAAAGTATTCCATTTTACAGTATGATCCATTAATTTTGTGAATTTTTTGTTCATTTCTGCATTTCGAGGATACTTAATGCTGGAAAGGATTTGGGAAATTCCTGGTCAAAGTGGCACCTGGACTTTTTCGAGCATGTATCAAGAACTTTAAAATGGTTCATACTCTTTGACCCTTAGGAATCCAGCCTGAGGAAAACACTGAGACACTAATGATGATTTTGTGCATGGTTTGTCTCCAAAGTAGTACTTCTAAGGTCAAAATCTCAGAAGCAACCTACACCAGGTTTCCCAGGCCTTTTCATATCAAAACAAACATAGAAAAAAATATTTGTACAACATGCAGCAGGGCCTGGAATAGACTGTTTACACCAGAACAGGACCCCAAACAGTTTCCGGGAGGCTTGGAATGCCTGATCCCAACACATCTGTAATCAATTTATGACCATCATTAGTCTGGGACAAGCTAGTTGTGAACACACAACTTAAAAATCTAATTCAAATACAACAACTCTGTATTATGGTTTGACACTACAAGTTTTTAAAAACTTTAAAAAGATAGGAGGATATTTGGTCTAACAGATACTAAAACAGGTAAGGCTATAATAATATGCAAGCATTAAAATGAGGTTTACAGATGATTTTATGTGAGGCTACAGTTATTATGTTATGTAAAGTGAGGCAGAATATAAAGTTGCTTATGGACTATAGTCCACAATTTGAATTAGGATATGACATATTTACAGATACACATGCATAAAAATACTGTAAAAATAAAACAAAATGTGGAAATTCATCTTTCTGTGTTATGATTCTTGGTTTTTAAGTTATATTCTTCACTGAATTTTCCAAAAATTTTACAATAAATACTATTATACTTATAACAAAAATATTTTTAATTGAAATTTTGAAAACTGTAACAGAAATAATAGGAAGTTACACCAAACTATATTTTTAAATGTTTTACAAGTCTAATATTGATAATGAAATATATATTTTATTAACATTTGGAAATCTCTTTTAAAATCTATGATGCATGGAAAAGAGGAAAAGAGAATTCAGTATCTTAAAAAGGGATGGTTATTCAATATAATGCAACTTTGCTAACATAGTTCCTACAAAAAATTTTTTCCCAATGTTCTTTTAATATACAACATGTTAGTCAACATAATAGCAGGAACATAATATTTTTCCAGTTGGAGTCAGTACATACCTGAGACTCAGACTTTATATGTGACCACTTCTTATAATAGGCAAATAAAATATCATTGTTAAATGAATATGGTTGAGGGAGAAAGGAAGCCCACAAGTGTTTAAGTTTCAGTAGGAAAGCACATTGTGTCCAATCATTTTTATGTAATCTATAGTTTTCATAGCTGAAGAAGTTGAACATGTAAAGGAAAACCTTTTCTTTGTAGGGATCTTAATGATTTTCCTGCCCACTAAGTGACTGAATACAGGCATACTTCAAAGAGAAGCCGGTTTGCTTCCAGACTATTGCAATAAAGAGCATATGATTTTTTTTGGTGTCCCAGTCAATGAAAAAGTTAGGTTTACACATACTGTAGTCTATTAAGAATGTGATAGCATTACGTCTAAAAAAGTGATATCCATACCTTAACTAAAAAATTTTAAAAATGCTAACCATCATCTAAGCTTTCAGTAAATCATAATAATTTTGCTGGTTGAGGGTCTTGCCTCAATCTTGTGGCTGCTGACTGATCAGGGCGGTGGCTGCTGAAGGTTGGAATGGCTGTGGCAGTTCCTTACAATAAGACAGCATGAAGTTTGCCACATTGATTGATGCTTCCTTTCACAAATTTCTCTGTACCATGCAATGCTATTTAATAGCATTTTACCTACAGCAGAAGTTCTTTCAAAATTGGAGTCAGTTCTCTCAAACCCTGCCACTGCTTTAACAACTAAGTTTATGTTATAATCTAAATCCTTTGTTGTATTTCAACAGTCTTAACAGCCACTTCACCAGGTGTAGATTCCATTTCAAGAAAGCATTTTCATTGCTCATCCATAAAAAGCAATGCCTCATCTGTCCAAGTTGTACCATGAGATTGCAGCAACTCAGTCACACCTCCAGGCTCCACTTCTAATTCCAGTTTTCTTTCTATTTCCATCACATCTACAGTTACTTCCTCCATAAAATACTGAACCCCTCAAAGTCATCCATGAGGGTTGGAATCAACTTCTTCTAAATTTCTGTTAATGTTGATATTTTGATCTCTTCCCATGAATTGTAAATGTTCTCAATGGCATCTAGAATGAGAAATCCTTTGCAGAAGGTTTTGAATTGATTTTTCTCAGATCCATCAGAAGAGTAACTATCTATGGCAACTAGTGCCTTACAAAATGTATTTCTTCAAAAATAAGATGAAAGTTGAAATGACTCTAGTCCATGGGCTCCAGGATGGATGTGTGAACAGGCATGAGCAACAGCATTACTCTCACTGTACACCTTCATCAGGGCACTTGAGTGGCCAAGTGCACTGGCAATGAGCAGTAGCATTTTTAAAGAAATCCTTTTTTCCAAGTGGTAGGTTCCAACAGTGGCTTAAAATATTCAGTAAACCATATTATAAATAGATGTTCTGTCATGCAGGCTTTGTTTTCCATTTAGAGAGCACAGAGAGAGTAGATTTAACATAGTTCTTAAGAGCACTAGGATTTTCCTAATGGTAAATGAGCATTGGCTTAACTTGAAGTCACTGGCTGCATCAGCCCCTAACCAGAGAAGCAGCCTGCTTTTGAAGATTTGAAACCAGGAATTGTTTTCTCCTCTTTCGCTTTGGAAGTCACAGATGTCCTTATCCTCCAATAGAAGGCTATTTTTTTTTTTTATCTAGATTGAAAATCTGTTGTTCAGTGTAGCCAACTTTATTAATGATCTTAGTTAAATCTTCCGGATAACTTGCAGTAGCTTCTCCAACCGCACTTGCTGCTTCCCTTTACACTTTGATCTTTTGAACAATGGCTTCTTTCCTCAGACCTCCTGGTTCCTCTTTTAGCTTCAAATGTTTCTTCTTCAGCTTCATCAGCTCTCTTAGCCTTCACAGAATTGAAGAGATTTAGAGTTTTGCTCCAGATTAGGCTTTGGTTTAAGGGAATATTGTGATTGCTTTGATCTTCTATCCAGACCACTGAGACTTCCTCCATCTAATCAGTAAGACTGTTTCCCTTTCTTATTATCAGTGTGTTCACTGGGGTAGCAGTCTTAATTCCCTTCAAGAACTTTTCCTTTACATTTACAACTTGGTTAACTTTGGCACAAGAGGCCTAGCTCTCAGCCTTCCGCAGCTTCCAGCATGCCATCCTCACTAAGGTTAATCATTTCTATCTTTTGATTTACAGTGAGAGATATGTGACTGTTCCTTTATCCTGAACCCTTACAGGTCATTGTAGGATTATTAATTGGCCTGATTTTAATATTGTTGTGTCTCAGGGACACATATAACATTTATTGATTAAGTTCACCATCTTGTACGAGTGTGGTTCATAGCACCACAAACAATTACAATAGTAACGCCAATGGTCATTATAATAAATAAGATAATAATAAGAAAGCTCGAAATATTGCGAAAAGTACCAAATTATGACACAAAGTGATCAAATGACACCGAATAGCCACACACCTTTACTTTGTAAAAAGTGTAATATCTGCAAAGTGCAGTAAAGCTAAGTTCAATAAATCAAGGTATGCCTGTATTAACTTAATGTGTTTCACATACAAAAAGGCCGTTCCAGCACATACCTTGCATAGCTCATAATCAGAGTACATATAGGGTTTTTACCTCACTACATAAACATAACTCATCTTGCTTTTCTTCCTCTTCAGTCTATTTATATGCCAATCAAATGAAATTTGTTCTAGCAATCATCTTAATAAAGCATTAGCAATAATGTCAAAATACTAAAAACGTCAAAATACATTTCTCTTTTGCCCATCATATAAATAAGAACTAATAGACTCATCATTAGTTGGAATCTCAGGACACTAACAGCATGCTGTCATATATCCTCTTGGATATTATTTGCTTAGAAATCAATTGTTCTTGTTCTACACCAATGCATATTAGGCCACTCTTTCTCCTAATTATCTTAGCAATAAAATGCAGAATTTAACTGATCCCAAGAAATAATTTCATTATTTTTACTAATGGGGAATCAGTGAAATTATGTAAGGAGACTGATTAATTACAAAAGCTACAATCAATGGTTTAACATTTATTATGTCATACTTTATCATCTTAGGCCATTTTTTTTCTGATGCAGTATTACATTTAGAAGTTATATTTTAAAAATTCATAGAAGTTTGAAAAAATTATATTTGCATCCTCAATGTGTTAGAAATCAACAAATCTAAAATGTCAAAGGGAAAAAAAAAATACCAACAGATTCCAAAATCAGTTAGATAACTTGCACACTATAGTACTTAGCTTTAAGTAGTTTTATTGTAATCCCATATCTATGAGTGATAAAAGGTAAGCAAAATTCCACAAGTGAAAGGAAAAAGAAATAGTAAAAACCTTCAGGGTTGAGCAAAATTTGTACTAATTGCTCTTCTTTAGCAGACAATTCATTGCTACATAGCTGCCAGCACTTGGTCAATACTATCTTTCAAGAGACAAATCCACGATAATTTATAACTTCTGTTTGGCAAGATGATAATGAACATTAATTTCTTTTTCATTTTGCAAGAGTACAGTTGGAATATGTTTAGTCTTAATTTCATAAATGCTAGTTGTGTGTCTATTTTTCCACACTAGATACATACTGCAAGGAAAAACTGCAACTTGTTCATTAATCTATTCATTCAACATTGCTTCCATTATTAAGTTATTTAAATCAATTTACATAAAATTGTAAATGCTCTAAAATATGTCCAACAATTTACTTATCATAAAATTATACTTGGGTATGAAAAAGAATTTGGATGTTTTATTGGATACATTTAAAATGTCAAGTTGTAAGGATGATGAATCAGACAAAATTTTTATGAGGGGAGGGTTGTGTGTAGGATGGAACAATATTGTTAGAAAAGAAGTAGAATGCAGGGGAATCACAATTCATAGTTAATGAAATAGTCTAAAGGTCCACTAAAAGTTCATAGCCATATTTTATACTGGAAAGCTATAGGTACAATTCTTTTTGTGCTATTGTCAAGATAAGTGATACTTTCATAATTTTGTATCTTTTAAGTGTATAGGTCTTTTTTGACATGCCTTAGAGAAAAGAGGTAAAGATCTGGGAAAGAAGAAATGGAATGAAAGGAGTAAATCTCCAACAGAAACACACACTATTTGGCTTGAAAGTAGTACGCGGGTTTCAGAGTAGAGGAATAAAGGGCATTTGTGCAATCTGCATATTGTAAAAAGTCATATGATTTCATCAGATTGCAAAATTTCCCTTAAATTTCAGCAATCAGTGCTCATTGTGTGTAATGGAATTTCTCTTTTAACATAATTCTCAAAAGCACCCGGATACCCTGTTATAAGAGAATTCACTGTACTAATTAACAGTGAACTGGGGATAGAAACACAGGTAGACCTATGCACTTCACTGGCTGCAGAAAATTTTTTAAGAATTAACAAAAAAATTCACTTCTTTCCAATAAAAAGGAACTCATGTGGGAACTGTCAAAACTCTTTTCTCAATTTGAAGTTCAGTCATATGTGTTACTGAAAATATGCACATAAATGTTTATCTTTATGTTTTCATATTATAGTTGGTATCAAAAGCATGTTATATTTGCATCTAACCCAAATGTATTCTTTTAACGTTCATGTTCATGGAATCTTGGGAAAATGTGGTATGTGTGGGAAATTCCAACTTCAGACAATCAGATCCACCCTTAATACCTGTAAGAGGAAGTAGAAAGCATGGGTGAAGAGTGTAAAAAGAAAGCCATCCGCTTGTGGGACCACCAATAAACAAAATGCTTTGTTAATTTACTAATCAACAAAGCACAATATTAGTCAAGCTTAAAAGTAATCAAAATTTACCTCTAATACAGCTAAGTAGACTCCATATTAAGATGATTCTGGAATCACCTGAGCTTCACTTTTGGATCAAGTTTGTCTGAGGAATTATTTCTGAGACATGTATTATCTTCCATTTCACTTTCCTTCTAATTTTAAGATCCCCTTCCTGTCATGTTGCCCTGGTTTCTCCGACTCCTCCAGTTGCTAAGGACCCAAGCAAGAGTAGTCTTTCATGCTCCAAACCTACTGATTCCTCCCTCTCATAAAATTCTACCTGTTTTATGATTCAGTCCCTCAAACTTCTACTTTTTCACTACCTAACCAATCTAATGAATAATTCTATCTTTGATATTGACTACTGATAATGGCCAATTTTTATCCTTTCTATATTACATGTGCTATTTGACAGTGGTCTTCGTGCCTTAATAATTATATGGGCCCTACAAGTTCTGGGAAAAAGAGTTTGGGCACTGGGAAATATGACTGAGTTCTGCCCTACCTATGTGACCCGGGACAAATTCCCAGACCTTTTGGAAGCTCGGTATGCTCATCTACAATTTAGAGTACAGATTTTTAAAGAATGGCTGTCAGATAAGTCATGGAACTTGCAAAATTCAGAGACAGTTGATGTTAAGTATGTGAAAATGCTTAACTATTATAAAGTTCTATACAAATATGTGATAGCATTATTATAACTACTATCATCCTAGTAAGTTTTACATATCTCCTCAAATAGGTAAAACTCTTCATAAGGAAAATGTATTAAAAAATACAACTTATATTTTAGTAATTCCTAGAAATTTTAGAAAATCTTTCACTTTCTTTTAATTTTTCTTCTACTTTAAGAAATGATGACCAGTTACATAAGTCTTATGGGAGTCAGCTTGATAAGGAAAATAACATTTTCAACATGGCCAATAGGGCTAACAGGAGAATCTCAGCCCCCCTACTTAGGACCCTTCCGGGTTCTTATTCCGCCCTGCTTGCCGCGCATGCCAAAATGCCACATGTACAGAAGTAGAAAAGTATAAATTGTTCGCCCTGCCTGTGCTCAGAGCTCAGACCTTTGGAGATCACTTTCCTCTGAGCCCGCCAGTGTGAAGTAAACCTCCCGCCTTCCAAGATCTCTGAGTGCCGCTTGGTTCTTCCGTGGGTGATCAGTCCAGGTTCCGTAACAAGCTTATGATGTGGTGGTCAGTATTGGTCAATCAATAAAATGAATAAAAGATTTACAAAGGAGAACAAAAAATGTCAGTAAGATACTGAATGTTAAATGTCTTTCTTAATTATCTTTTTCTCTTCCCATTATGCTCATGTATTTGTTTAGTATTTTCAAAACAAAATATAATTTTGGGGACTAAGACAGCTATAGGAATTGTGGAATTAAAAAATTATCAATATTAAGTCTTCACGGATTACTGATCTAAAAAAATTTATGTACTGTATTATTAACTAAAAAGTCATAATCAACATCTGCTGATTGGTCTTTTCTTCCTAAGATTTCCTTCCTGTTGGTGCATTTTGATAAATAGATTTATCTGACAAACCCAGTTTTTATCTTCACAAATGTAGATGTGCTAACAGACCTTCCAAAACACAGGAGGTGGTGGGAAGGAAAATCCCGAAAGAATGACTTGCTTATTTGGGGGAGTATAAAAATGTAAATCTAACTGTTAAACACAGATTAAACCACTGGGGAAAAAAGTTTCCAAGAGTCTGTTACCCACTTATTAATATCCAATACCCAACATGAAAAGTTAGCAAATAGAGACAACATGTGTTGAAACTACTATAAATGGTTTTCAACATTTGTGGCATGTTTATATTTTTGCAGGATGTGACTCAAAATGTACTTTGAAGTATTTTGCATTTCTTACAGTAATAAAGAAAAATGCTCTGTTTTGTTCCAATTCCCTGTTAATATTTAGATGAAACCACAATTTCCTTTTTAATTTTCCAAAAATACATCCTAAGAAATATTTAGGGAAATTGCATCTAAAACATCATTTATCTGACAATTTAAGAAAAAATCCATGTTTTCTTTATAATAAAAATTGCCACCACTTAGAAATTATAATAAGGGTTCTGAAATTAATTTATCCATGTATTACTTATATTCCACATATTTCCAAAATGAATTAAGTGGATAATTTGACATTAAACAGAATTGTAGAATGTTTAAGAATTCAAAAAATCTAATGAATGATAAATGAAAACAAAATTAGCTTAGAGAACATTTTTACATTAGGAAAACACTGTGTGAATGCTGTGAAAAAAAAAGCAAAAAATTTCTAAAGGTCAGTTTGAAATCACTCAAAAGAAGTTAGTCAAGAAAAGTAAATTTCTTTTTTTTCTGCCTTTGGGCGATTAGGTATTATTATGTAAGCCAAATACTATGGAGAGGATATATCTTGACTTTAGAAAGTGACTAGAAAAAGAATCTAATGGCATCCTTTTAGATATGAGGGAAATATATTGTCTTTTTTTAATCATTCACAGATGATTTAAAAAATGTGCAGGAAGTGATAAATGATCACAACCTGAATGATTTTTTTCATCATGAGATTATGAAAGCATACAGAAGTTAATGTCAGAAATTTCCTTTTAAAAAAGTTATTATAACCCCAGATTATAATCCAAAAATGACATTTGTATCAAGTGCATACCCCATTATATCCTCTGATGTGGGAACATTATTTTGAACCCTGGGTTTGGTTGTGGCATAACCCACACTTCACAGGGAACTTGGCAAATGAGACTATCATCAGAGAAAGCATCAGAGGTACTGAAGTCTTGGAAAACTACACAGTGTAGGAATTGGTTGAAAAAAGTCTCAGATGAGACAGGCCAATAGCTACTAATATCTGGAGATCAATTAAGAGGAAGGATCGGACTCAGACTTTACCCCAGGAGTTGAAGTAAGACCAACAGGTAGTTACAAGTGTTTATAAGGAATATAAGAAAATGTCTAACAAAGAGGAAGAAACTTTATGAAAGAAATAGGAGAGCACTAGAAATATAAAGAGTGTGCATGAGAAGGGCATTGACTTGGTGCTCAACTCCTGATCTCAACCCTCTTTTAGCCTTGGGAACTTGGTCTAGTTACTACAATTCTCTGGTCTTCTGTTTCCTTATCTATAAAATGGATATCCATATATTGGAGAAAGAGGGACAGCAGCTCAGAATCCTGAGGTAAGGGAGGGGAAAGTCGGAACCAGACGGCCACCATGCTCTTTCTAAGGTTCTAACATTTTATAACAAGAACATGATATTTTTCTTCTCATGGTAAGAAATAATTGCTAGATGATGTCATTCATTCAACATATATGTACTGTTGCCTATTAAGTATAAGCACTCTACTAGGGAAATAGATATGAAAAAAAACAAAGCACAAAAATTCTAGCCCTCATAGACCTTATATGATGTGGAAGGAGAGAGACAATAAAACAAATACATTATTTGGTGTAGTAGAAGATAATAAGTACCTATATTAAAAAAATGAAGAGAAATTCAAATTTTTAAATAGGGTTAAGTAAGCTTTAATGAAAAAGTGACAGATGAACAGATAAATTAATTCCATCAGTAATTTTTAAGTTAATCTTATTATGACATCCATTAGAAAATACAGTGCCCTCAAATAAATCCAGTGAACCAAATAATGTTCCAAATAATTTAATCTCATCAGAGAGCGTTATGGGCTGAATTGTGACCCCCCAAAATTCACATGTTGAAGTCTTAACCTCCAGTACCTCAGAAAGTGACTATATTTGGAGATAAGTTTAAAGAACTAATTAAGTTAATGAGATCATTTAGGATGGATCCTAATCCAACATGACTGGTGTTCATATTAAAAGAGGAGATTAGAATACAGCCATGTATAGATGATGATGTGAAGACATGAGGAAAAGATGGCTGTCTACAGGCCAAGGAGGGAGGCTTCAGATGAAACTAAACAACTAATCAGATGAAATGAACCATGAGACAAATTTCTGTTGTTTAAGCCACCTAAGCAGCCCTAGTAAGCTAATACAGAGAAGCTTGTAGTACACAAACCCAGGCTAAGTATTCAGTTTGGGATAGTTCAAGATGGCACAGTCATTTTTATACCAAGTAAGATTCTTTTACAAACTTTATATCAGAATTTACATGTATATTTCAGTTTCTCTGTGTTTATTCTTTTAACATTAGATTGCACTGATAATCTTAAACCTAATAGTTTTCTCCCAATATACTCTAATGAAGAAACACAGTTTAACAAAAATACTACAAGGACTTCATAACAAATAATATCATGCTTAAATTATATGTAAATTTTCAGGATAACATTTGTTTTTTTATCATGATATGTATAAACTTACTGAAGTTTAACATGGTGGCTCATAATCTTTTAGAATGTTCATGTGCATAAGCAAGCAGTTATTAGCACCAGAACTTAAAAACTGCTCCATTCAAATCTTCTTCACCGATAGCTGAAAAGTGCTTAGTGAAACTTTGCTGCATACCTATTATCCTGATGGCCACATACTAACACAAGCACTATGCACGACTATTTGGAATGCACTGAATGCACACTGTAAAACATTCTTCAAAGAATATTGTTTCATATTCCTTTCAGTTCCCTCCAGATTTTCCTATTAGTGATTTACATCAGTTTTAGAGATTAAAAAGCAAATGAATTATACTTACAGGTCCTGTTAATTTAGATGCTTTCTCAAATTCTTCACCCTCTTCCATTAATGCTTCTTCAGTTCCAGGTAACGAATCTATTTTTACAAGAAGAATGAATAAATTATAGTGACATATAGCTTACTAATTCTCTGGTATATAAACCTACTATGAGAAGGATATTAAAATGACTGAACTGGTTGTTGAGAAGTCATAGTGTCTAGAAGTCATAATAGAGTGTAGAATGTTATTTATTTAGGTTAAAGAAAATGTATGAAAATGTTAATTATTCTAATTTAGAAGGGCACTTTGAAGTCAGGAATGTTCTGGAGCTCCAGTTATTTTAGGCAGAGCAATCCTTTTGGCATATTATTGGAATTTTAGAATTTATATTCAAAGTTCTTTTTCTGTCTTGTAATTTTATATTTGTTTGTTTTATCCAACAACTCTCTCTTTTTTTATACCAGTTTGTGTTCTCCCTTTTCAGTGGGATAGAAAATTCTGAAAAGTCTAGAGAAAGGTGCATATTATTAAATGGTGATAGGTTTTCCATTTTAATGTATCAAGCAAGAAGTTGTAATTACTTCGCTGAATGGATTGAGGAGTGGGGAGTAAGGACTTTCAAATATGTGAATAAAATGATGGCAACCCTTTCCATACATCTACGGAGTTAAATTAATTATAACAATAAGGATTTCTATGGGTTATAAAGAATTTTGCAATAAGGATAGATACATGGAGCACCTAGAAGTAGTCTGTTTTAACACCTTCTTTTCAATTAAAAAAATCAGTTAAGAGAAAGTTATTTTAAGCCACTGGAAACTTTTTGAATTGATTTCTTCTATTTATTAATATTTGAAGGAGCCATTTGGATCCTCAACAAAGACTTTCCTTCAGATTCACATACATACAGAGATAGACTTCTCTGTTACTTAAAATGTGTACTCTGGGAAGAACATGAGAGCATTACCTCCTTCAAACCCTTAATGGCACCCAAGACCAGGGAGACAATAATATGAGAATGTCTTATTCTATATTATTTTGCAAGTTATTTCACATATAGAAGATGAACACACACCCACTTGTGTGTTTGCTGATATTTTTGAAGTTAGAAATGCTTACTATAAGGACTTTTCAAGCTCCTCTCAGGGAGTAGTTAGTAGTTTTAAAGAGGTATTGTCATTCTGCTTGATTTTTTTATGCATGTATTAATCATTCATCCATTTATTTGTGTATTTGTATATTTATTTATTCAACAAATACTATATGCCAGGCCCTCAACTAGGTGTTTCCAAAACAAGTTGAGATAATTTTCTATGACTCTCTCTTGGAATTTGCTTGAATACCTTTACAGCATTATTTTTTCAGGGAACATTTATAAAAGGAAGGTACTTGTAACTTTATTGTTTTACATTCTGTTCTGTTCTCGTTCTGGTTGAATCTTCTGGATCAACCATACCCAGTGAGATCTACAATATAGTAAGGTTCACTCAGTTCAGTATAGAGGGACAACAGTGAAGTACTACTTGCAAATTTACATACTTGACCACATTAGAAATTAAGTTGAAAGGGCCCTTCTAATTAGTCCAAATCCAGTCATAGAATATCAATCTAACAAACTAGTAGGGACAACAGACATCATGTAAATAAAACCTTGGTATTTAATGTTCAGAGGGGCATATTCCATTTTTTTAAGTGTTCTCAGTGCACTGCTTATTAACAACAATCAGTCAGTACATATGTGTAAGCTATTTTGTTCTGTCTACTGCAGAGCAATTTATTTTATAAATATAAATGATTTTCACATTACAAGCAATGAGCTTATTTTAATCACAGGGTGTGAGAATGAGTCTCTTAATTTGTTAAATGTTAGAGAACTTATCTTGTCTCCTCATTTTAGAGAATAAAGTGAAGCATAGAAAGGTAAAGTCATTTTGTCAAAATCCAAAGGTATCTGGGAGTTCTTGAACTAGAAACTTAGCCTCTGTGGTTGATTGGACACGCTGGTAGAGACTCAGAAATCTGTAGTTTATCACATGTTTACTTTCATTTAACATTTTTCATATCAAAGAAATATTTACGTTCTGAGCCAAACTCAATGTAGATGCATGTTTGACATAAAAACCACATTAGAGAACCAAGATGGCAGCGTGGGTAGAGCAGCAGAAATCTCTTCCCAAAACCACATATATTTTTGAAAATACAACAAATACAACTCTCCCTAAAAGAGAGACCAGAAAACACAGGATAACAGCCAGACTACATCCACACCTGCGAGAACCCAGCACCTGGCAAAGGGGGTAAAACACAAGCCCCAGCCCAGCAGGACCCAAGCGCCCCAAACCCCAGCTCCTGGCAGGAGGAGAGGAGTCGGAGCGGGGAGGGAGAGGGAGCCCAGGACTGCTAAAACACCCATCCCTAGCCACCTGCACCAGAGTACAGACACAGTGTGTGCGTGGGGTGCTGGAAAATAGGGAAACAGGACAGTAAGACCTGTGAGCAGGTCCCCACAGCCGGTGCCCCAGGGTCAAAGAAAAGCGAGTGCTTTTTGAAAGTCTTAAAGGGACAGGGAACTCACAGCTGGACAGAAGCATTCTGGGACACTTAGCCCAGAAGATGGGAATCCTGGGGAACTCTGGGCACCCTAACCCCCTGTGCAGAAGGGCGGCTCAGAGTCCCCTTATAGAGATAAACAGCCTCCCGGCCGTTTCCCCTCCAATGTGGCTCCGCCATATCGGAGCAGACTCCCGAGGCAGGCCACGCCCACAGCAACTGTGGAGCTAATATCCATAGCAGCCGGGCAAGAATCAGAAGCCCCATCTGTGTGCAGCTGCCCAGCACAAGCCACTAGAGGTCGCTGTTCTCCCAGGACAGGAAGGCCATAAACCAACAAGAAGGGATGTTCTCCCAGCCATCACTCGCCCTAGCTCCACAAACTATCTCTATCGCCATGAAGGGCAGAATATGAGACAGACCAAAATAACAGAGTCAACACCTGAAAAGGAGATAGACCTAACCAGTCATCTTCAAAAAGAATTCAAAATAAAAATCATAAACATGCTGATGGAGCTGCAGAGAAATATACAAGAGCTAAGGGATGACTTCCAGAGGGAGATTACAGAAGTAAAACAATCTCTGGAAGGATTTATAAGCAGAATGGATAAGATGCAAGAGGTCATTGATGGAATAGAAACCAGAGAACAGGAACGCATAGAAGCTGATGCAGAGAGAGATAAAAGGATCTCCAGGAATGAAACAATATTAAGAGAACTGTGTGACCAATCCAAAAGGAACAATATCTGCATTATAGGGGTACCAGAGGAAGAAGAGAGAGAAAAGGGGATAGAAAGTGTCTTTGAAGAAATAATTGCTGAGAACTTCCCCAAACTGGGGGAGGAAATAGTTGCTCAGACTATGGAAGTACACAGAACTCCCAACAGAAGGGAACCAAAGAGGACAACACCAAGACATATAATAATTAAAATGGCAAAGATCAAGGACAAGGACAGAGTATTAAAGGCAGCCAGAGAGAGGAAAAAGGTCACCTACAAAGGAAAACCCATCAGGCTATCATCAGACTTCTCAACAAAAACCTTACAGGTGAGAAGAGAATGGCATGATATATTTAATGCAATGAAACAGAAGGGCTTTGAACCAAGGATACTGTATCCAGCATGAGGACCATTTCAATATGAAGGAGGGATTAAACAATTCCCAGACAAGCAAAAGTTGAGAGAATTTGCCTCCCACAAACCACCTCTTCAGAGTATTTTACAGGGACTGCTCTACATGGGAGCACTCCTAAAAAGAGCACAGAAAAAAACACCCAACATTTGAAGAATGGAGGAGGAGGAATAAAAAAGGAGAGAAATAATCATCAGACTGCATTTATAATAGCTCAATAAGCAAGTTAAGTTAGAGTAAGGTAGTAAAGAAGCTAACCTTGAACCTTTGGTAACTACGAATCTAAAGCCTGCAATGGGAATAAGTACATATCTTTCAATAATCACCCTAAATGTAAATGGACTGAATGCACCAATCAAAAGACACAGAGTAATAGAATGGATAAAAAAGCAAGACCCTTCTCTATGCTGCTTACAAGAGACTCACCTCAAACCCAAAGATATGCACAGACTAAAAGCCAAGGGATGGAAAAAGATATTTCATGCAAACAATAGGGAGAAAAAAGCAGGTGTTGCAATACTAGTATCAGACAAAATAGACTTCAAAACAAAGAAACTAACAAGAGATAAAGAAGGACACTACATAATGATAAAGGGCTCAGTCCAACAAGAGGATATAACCATTATAAACATATATGCACCCAATACAGGAGCACCAGCATATGTGAAACAAACACTAACAGAATTAAAGGAGGAAATAGAATGCAATGTATTCATTTTGGGAGACTTTAACACACCACTCACTCCAAAGGACAGATCCACCAGACAGAAAATAAGTAAGGACACAGAGGCACTGAACAACACACTAGAACAGATGGACCTAATAGACATCTATAGAACTCTATATCCAAAAGCAACAGGATACACATTCGTCTCAAGGGCACATGGAACATTCTCCAGAATAGACCACATACTAGGCCACAAAAAGAGCCTCAGTAAATTCCAAAAGATTGAAATCCTACCAACCAACTTTTCAGACTACAAAGGTATAAAACTAGAAATAAACTGTACAAAGAAAGCAAAAAGGCTCACAAACACATGAAGGCTTAATAACATGCTCCTAAATAGTCAATGGATCAACAACCAAATTAAAATGGAGATCCAGCAATATATGGAAACAAATAACAACAACAACACAAAGCCCCAACTTCTGTGGGACACAGCAAAAGCAGTCTTAAGAGGAAAGTATATAGCAATCCAGCCATATTTAAAGAAGGAAAAACAACCCCAAATGAATAGTCCAATGTCACAATTATCGAATTTGGAAAAAGAAGAACAAATGAGGCCTAAGGTCAGCAGAAGGAGGGACATAATAAAGATCAGAGAAGAAATAAATAAAATTGAGAAGAATAAAACAATAGCAAAAATCAATGAAACCAAGAGCTGGTTCTTCGAGGAAATAAACAAAATAGATAAACCTCTAGCCAGACTTATTAAGAGAAAAAGAGAGTCAACACACATCAACAGAATCAGAAATGAGAAAGGAAAAATCATGATGGACCCCACAGAAATACAAAGAATTATTAGAGAGTACTATGAAAACCTATATGCTAACAAGCTGGAAAACCTAGGAGAAACGGACAACTTCCTAAAAAGACTGACCCAGAAAGAAACAGAAAATCTAAACAGACCAATTATCAGCAACAAAATTGAAGCGGTAATCAAAAAATACCCAAGAACAAAACCCCCGGGCCAGATGGATTTACTTCAGAATTTTATCAGACATACAGAGAAGACATAACAGCCATTCTCCTTAAAGTTTTCCAAAAAATAGAAGAGGAGGGAATACTCCCAAACTCATTCTATGAAGCTAACATCACCCTAATACCAAAACCAGGCAAAGACCCCACCAAAAAAGAAAACTACAGACCAATATCCCTGATGAACATAGATGCAAAAATACTCAACAAAATATTAGCAAACCGAATTCAAAAATACATCAAAAGGATCATACACCATGACCAACTGGGATTCATCCCAGGGATGCAAGGATGGTACAACATTCGAAAATCCATCAACATCATCCACCACATCAACAAAAAGGAGGACAAAAACCATATAATCATCTCCATAGATGCTGAAAAAGCATTCGACAAAATTCAACATCCATTCATGATAAAAACTCTCAATAAAATGGGCATAGAGGGCAAGTACCTCAACATAATAAAGGCCATATATGATAAACCCACAGCTAACATCATACTGAACAGTGAGAGGCTGAAAGCTTTTCCTCTGAGATCGGGAACAAGACAGGGATGCCCACTCTCCCCACTGTTACTCAACATAGTATTAGAGGTCCTAGCCATGGCAATCAGACAAAACAAAGAAATACAAGGAATCCAGATTGGTAAAGAAGAAGTCAAACTGTCACTATTTGCAGATGACATGATACTGTACATAAATAACCCTAAAGACTCCACTCCAAAACTACTAGAATATCAGAATTCAGCAAAGTTGTAGGATACAAAATTAACACACATAAATCTGTGGCTTTCTTATACATCAAAAATGAACTAATAGAAAGAGAAATCAGGAAAACAATTCCATTCACAATAGCATCAAAAAGAATAAAATACCTAGGAATAAACCCAACCAAGGAAGTGAAAGACCTATACCCTGAAAACTACAAGACACTCTTAAGAGAAATTAAAGAGGTCACTAACAAATGGAAACTCATCCCATGCTCCTGGCTAGGAAGAATTAATATCATCAAAATGGCCATCCTGCCCAAAGCAATATACAGATTCGATGCAATCCCTATCAAATTACCACCAGCATTCTTCAAAGAACTGGAACAAACAGTTCAAAAATTCATATGGAAACACCAAAGACCCTGAATAGCCAAAGCAATCCTGAGAAGGAAGAATAAAGTCGGGGAGATCTCGCTCCCCAACTTCAAGCTCTACTACAAAGCCACAGTAATCAAGGCAATTTGGTATTGGCACAAGAACAGAGCCACAGACCAATGGAACAGAAAAGAGACTCCAAACATTAACCCAAACATAAATAGCCAATTAATATGCAATAAAGGAGCCATGGACATACAATGGGGAAATGACAGCCTCTTCAGCAGATGGTGCTGGCAAAACTGGACAGCTACATGTAAGAGAATGAAACTGGATCACTGTCTAACCCCATACACGAAAGTAAATTCAAAATGGATCAAAGATCTGAATGTAAGTCATGAAACTGTAAAACTCTTAGATAAAAACATAGGCAAAATCTCATGGACATAAACATGAGTGACTTCTTCAGGAACATATCTCCCCGGGCAAGGGAAACAAAAGCAAAAATGAGTAAGTGGGACTATATCAAGCTAAGAAGCTTCTATACAGCAAAGGACACCATCAATAGACAGAAAGGTATCCTACAATATGGGAGAATATATTCATAAATGACAGATCCAATAAAGGGTTGACATCCAAAATATAATAAGCGCTCACACACCTCAACAAACAAAAAGCAAATAATCCAATTAAAAAATGGGCAGCGGAGCTGAAAAGACAGTTCTCTAAAGAAGAAATTCAGATGGCAAACAGACACGTGAAAAGATGCTCCACATCGCTTGTCATCAGAGAAATGCAAATTAAAACCACAATGAGGTATCACCTCACACCAGTAAGGATGGCTACCATCCAAAAGACAAACAACAACAAATGTTGGCGATGTTGTGGAGAAAGGGGAACCCTCCTACACTGCTGGTGGGAATGTAAATTAGTTCAACCATTGTGGAAAGCAGTATGGAGGTTCCTCAAAATGCTCAAAATAGAAATACCATTTGACCCAGGAAATCCACTTCTAGGAATTTACCTTAAGAATGCAGCACTCCAGTTTGAAAAAGACAGATGCACCCCTATGTTTATCGCTGCACTATTTACGATAGCCAAGAAATGGAAGCAACCTAAATGTCCATCAGTAGATGAATGGATAAAGAAGATGTGGTACATATACACAATGGAATATTACTCAGCCATAAGAAAAAAACAGATCCTACCATATGCAACAACATGGATGGAGCTAGAGGGAATTGTGCTCAGTGAAATAGGCCAGTCAGAGAAAGACAAGTACCAAATGATTTCGCTCATATGTGGAGTATAAGAACAAAGGAAAACTGAAGGAACAAAACAGCAGCAGAATCACAGAACCCAAGAATGGACTAATAGTTACCAAAGGGAAAGGGACTGGGGAGGATGGTGGGAAGGGAGGGACAAGGGTGGGGAAAAAGAAAGGAGGCATTACGATTAGCATGTAGTGTGGGGGGACGCAGGGAGGGCTGTACAACACAGAGAAGACAAGTAGTGATTTTACAGCATCTTACTACGCTGATGGACAGTGACTGTGAAGGGGTATGTGGGGGGGACTGGGTGAAAGGGGGAACCTAGTAAACATAATGTTCTTCATGTAATTGTAGATCAATGATACCAAAATAAAAAAGAAATAAAAAAATAAACCACATTAGAACTTTTGAATAATGCCAATAATGTTCAGTTACTGGATATAGTGATTTGACTAGCTTAACTGGAAAGGAAGGTACTGAATCAGAAACTCATATTTTGGAATTTGCTGATTAGGTCATCTATTGACAGACCCTGATTTAAAATATTTGGACTTATTTTTCAGTTTTAGATGGTGTGAAGTGATACACATTCAGTGGAAACTCTACTTCAGATTTTGCATTTTGATCCTCCCCTGGGCTGGTGACAGGCAGTATGATACTCTCATGATGTTGGGCAGCAGCAGTGAGCTGTAGCTCCGGCAGCCATGTAATCCTGAGACTAAACAGCCAATACTTAGAACTGTCCTATACCCATTCAACCACTCTGTTCTTCATTTTCAGAATGTCATTCAATAAATTACATGAGATATTCAATACTTTATTATAAAATAGGCTTTTTTAAAAAATGATTTTGCCCAATTTTAGGCTATTGTAAGTGTTCTGAGCACATTTAAGGTAGACTAGGCTGAGCTATGATATATTATATGTTGGGTGTATTAAATGTACTTTTGACTTGCAATATTTTCAATGTATGATGGATTTACTGTGACATAACTCCATCATAAGTTAAGGAAGATCTGTACTAATATCTGAATGTGAAGAATGCAGGATATAACGATTTAAGAAAGGAGCTTAAAATTAATGAATACATCTTTCCCCAGTGGATGGAAGTAAGTCAACAACATAATCACTGAAGCATTGTTTAATTTCCCCCAAAATTGAAATCCTTATGATACTCAATTATTATATAATTGTAATTACTAAGGGATATATATCTGTAGATTAGTGGATAGGAGTGGTTTTGATAGAATTTTTTTAAATAATGGGCTAGTAGGGACTCTCTTGTCCCTTCCTGTCATGAGCCAGGAGCTTTCCTCTTACTTTAAATAAAAGCCTCTCACTTGCTCTCCTAAAAAAAAAATAAATAAATAATAACAATAATAATAGGCTAGTAGTTAAATAATACATGTTTTGTGTCTAGTTTTACATTGGGCATGATGAGGAACATGAGAAGACCTCCAGAAGCATGTAATTCAATTGATGTGAGAACAACAAACACACAGGAAATAATTCAAGAACAATTAGGGGCTGAAGAAAAAGAACCACGGTGTGGGCTGGACATCAAGGACACTTGATACTGACCACAGGATGTGAAGAGGCGAAGGGAGGAGGAAGAACTCACTGGGAGTCAGGGAAGAACGGCCAAGTAAAGGTGGACAGGCAAGAACACCAGTGAGGAGAAGCAGGCCTGATTGCTAAGTGAGTGTCAACAAATGGCCAGCCGGGGCCTCCGTGTTGTTAGGGACAGACACATCGTTCAAGTTTATTGTCAGTGTTAAAGATCCATAATGAGAGTGTGTCATCTCATTTGTACCACAATAGATTTGGGTTATGTAAAAACTATTATCATTTATTCGTATTGTGCTATACTGGCATTGGTTTCTGTTTCCAAAACACGTTATTTTTTAATGCTTTTTTATAATGTTTTCAGTATTTGACATGTAAGAAGTACATGTATAATAAAATATACATAGCATACTTATAATTATATGCATGTTATTATGTATAATAAAATATAGATATTATATTTAAGCTACAATGATAAACACCCCAAACCACCACCTAAGAAATAGAACTTGCACAAACCCATGAGCTCCTTCCTCACCCATCTCTTTTCTTCTACTACCCCCATAAGACAACCACCATTTTGAGTCTTTCATTCCCTTCTATAAATATAGTTTTATCACTTATGTATGTTTTCCTAAAGAATATATTACTTAGATTTGCTGGTTTTGAGCTTCACAAAAAAATGGCCTTCTATGACTTGCTTTTGTTAGATCAATTATGCTTTTAAGATTTATTCATTTGTGAGCTACAACCTGTTCATACCAGACTGGGAGACCCAAATGCTGTTTCAGATTGACTGCTTGAAATCAGCCATGGGGGTAGTATTTATAACATGGAAACCATCAACCTCTACAAATCAGGGCTTTCCTTTTTAAAGAAACAATTGTTAACATTTACCAGCACACCACTAATTTCATTCATTTTTTGAGTGTAGTTGAAATGCACTTAGTTTCCTATAATGTAACAATTCCACAATGTATCTATTTTCCTATCCACCAGCATACTAACAAGAGTTGTTCATATTTCATGGTACATGAGACTTATTATTCTAAGATGTTTTCTTAGAAGGGGAATTTCTGGGCTTTAAATTATATAAATATTTAAGATTTTAAGATTATGGAAAATTGTTTTCAAAACTGTTTATACCACCCATATAGTGTATGAATTTCCTTTCATCTCTGTCTTCACCAGCACTTGGTTTTGCCAGAGTTCTTAATTAATGCTAAATAAAAGGTTGTGAAAAATCATCTCTCTGTGATCTTAATTTGATTTCCTTGATTGCTATAATAGTTAAGCATTTTTCATGTACTCACTGGCCATTTGTGTTTTCTCTTCTGTGAAAATCTATTCACATATGCTGCTTATTTTTCTACTGGTTTGGTGATCTTTTCTTTATTAAATTGTAAATTTTCTTTATGTATTCTGAATATTAAACTTTGATCAATGATAAATACATTACAACTTATTTTCCTATTTTGTGGCTTATCAATTCACTTTTTTCTGGCATCTTTTGATGAGCAGAAATTTCTAACACTCTATAATTGAATTTTTTGCTTTTATTTTATGTTCAATAATTTTGGCATCTAGTTTAAGATGTCCTCCTCTCTTCAAATGTAAGGAAAATGTTTTCCTATAGTTTCTCTTCTAGTTATCCTAATTGGATGTACTGTCTACTTCCTGCTAGAACACCAAATGATAAAGTAGTGATATACCTTAGATGCCATTACAGTGGTATTACATGTGTTTATTTATTTATTCAGCAAACATTTTGAAGGCCCTGACATGAACTAATATGCTAAGCTAGAGTCTGAAATTTGCCCTATTAGAAATGGGGATGTAATAGGCAGCTTTGTTTTTAGAAAGAGAATGAACTAGAAAGGGGTGAGATAATACAAGGAGAACTATTTACAAAGCTCTTAACACTAGACAGAGAAAGAGGACAAAAGCATAGGCGAGTCAGTATCAGGGAAAATGAAGAGAAGGCTGGCTCAGGGAGGAAATTCTGAAGTGACAGTGACATGATTTGAGACCAATTCAATATAAGACTGAAATAGAGGGAGGAAAATCAAGTATGAAATTGACATTTCTGCCTAGGAAGACTGAAAGTGAGGATGGAAGTAGGCAATGTAAGTTCCAAAAATAAGTTGGAATCAGTGACTTAATTGGGGGTATTAAATTGACGCTCGGGTAAATTGGGAGTAGCCAACATTTAGTTGACAACAAAGCGTTTGTACCTTAACGAGGCACAGGCATTAAGAGTCTGCTCCTCAGAATCAACACTTGCTTCTTTTTCTCCTTTGCCCTTAACGTCCTGACATACAGCCTAAAGGAATGGCAGACTTATAAGAGTGGCACCAACAGTGATTTGGTGCAGGGGATGATGTTTGGTTCAGTTTCTTTTTTGTTAATCTTCAAGTGCCACTACAAATACAATAAATGTTGGATTAAAAACTTACCCAGAGAACCTGGAATTATTTCATCTGGAGAATGCAAGATTTGTGATGTTTCTTCTGTTCTTTCTGCCAGGTTGTCTCCTTGAAGCCTAAATAATTAAAGATGGCCATTAAAAACTCTAACAATGTTGAATTGTAAATGTGTACTATATACTACTGGGGATATGAGTATGAACTTCTAAACTCTAGCACCAGACATACCTCTTCAAAGTAGAAATAAAGGTTTACTAAAGCCTTTGTAATAGAGGATTTTTATTTTTCTAACCTTTAAAGAAAAGTTATTCATCTTTTCTCCTGTACACATGAGAAGGTTAGTCTGGGTAGAATCTGCTTTTCATCTTAGTCTAATTGGAGGAAGGTTTATAAGCAAATGTTTTCACTGAAACTATGACAGGGAAGAGAATGGAAAAAAGCAAGGGTCTAACACAGTGTTCTCGCCTGACTTCTGGGCCCAGGGGCATTAGAAGGTTTCCATGACTACATAGAGGTTTATCAAACATAATTCTCCAAATGTACCAAACTTGAGTTTAAAGGCCTGCAGGTCAAGTTAAGTCTCAAAAGCACAAGGAAAGATTCCTAACATGTGTCTGCCAAGGGTTCTCAGAGACACTGGGTCTCCATCAGAGGAGGAAGATTTCGTAGGTACTTTCATAACAATGTATTTCTGAGCTTCTGTATACTCATCTCTATAATGTCCTAGCAATGATCAAATAAAACAATGTGGCTTTATTTCATACCATGAAATCACTCTATCAAAGGAGTAGAGGTCATCAGTGCTGGAACTCTGTCCTAATAATAGCAGAATAAGTCTGCTAATGGTGGAGCACAGAATATTAAACAACCCAGAGATTGGAAGTTCTACCAGCACCCCTACTTTTTTCTTGCATTTAGCTGATGGCTAGTGCCCTCAAAGCTGAGAATTAATAAATGCAGAACATATAGCATTAGTATTTTTAAAAATACAAAGAAGTACAGTTCAAAACTGTACCAGGCTAAAAGTTAAAATTTTCAGCTATTTTATATCTTCAATTTTAAATAGCACAGTTGAATCACAGAATAATTTGCTTTTGACTTTTGCATATTCAAGCATATATAGATGACTTTCTCTTTACCTTTTGATAATTAAACATATTGAGGGTTATACCTTCATTTTTTTCCTATAGCACATTTCTATATATGTTATACATTTATACTTAGAAATTACCTTCTATACACAAAACTATATTTACTGTCTTACGTAAGCTAATTAGAATTCTCAAGGATAATTTCCTGATAGTCATAACAATTTTTGCTCAAATACGTATGATTTTATACTTTCAATTTTCCAAAGTTTATTTTGAAAAAAATACCACTTTAAAATGAATGATTTAGCTACATCTCAAATCTGCCCATTTTTTATTGTTTCATTTACTTTTAAGAATCAGGATAAATACTTCACTAATCAGTAATACCAAACACTATTTTTTGGATTTTCTTTGTCTAAGACCATTTCATCAAAATTATCAAAGAGAGAAAGTATGTAGTACATAAGAATTTGAAAGGTGTAAGTGGAAATTATTGTTAAAAATTAACAGTGAGCTCCAACACATTTAGGTATTTAACAGAGGGTTAAAAACCTATGTGGAAAATAAACCTCTAGTAAAGGCAGAAAGAAGCAAGAAATAAAAACTAAGTTGTAAAATTTTGCACTCATTGTAAGCTGCAATAAAAAGAAATATTATCCTAGCAGTTATTAATATGCTCAATAATAAGCCAAATGTAGAGAAGTAAAGAAATTATAACTGTCCTTGACTTCACAGAGTTATCAGTTTAGCTGAGTTGCAAAGATAAATGGCCATGAAAACAAGCCAACAAATTGGGTGGCCTTGAAGCTGGCTCATCTTTGTCCACAGACCGCCCTCCAGATACCTTAAGAGCTGAATTTACCATGGGTTGTCACCAACTCCATGTCAGAATGCTTCTCAGCCCTGTTATCCTCGGGTGCTCTGCCAGTGTTTCCCAAGCTGTAATCACACAGCACCACTCCTATAAGAGGTTAGTAGGTGCTACGCAAACAAGGGTTGTGTAGGCAAGTCTGGGAAATACAGTCTTAATAAAAGTTAAGTCACTTATTTTTTGCAATATAAGAGTTTTACTCCTATTTCCAAACCTTTTCTCTTTGCTTTCTAAAACTGCCCTTCCACATTAAACACTTTTCTATGTCTCAGCCCCTAAACATTTGCTGCCCTTCCTTGTCACAACTGAAACCCTTTTCTCTTACATTATACCTCTTTTATCCTCTAAGAATATCACAGTGCAGTCAGTACCTCATCTCCAAAGGAGGCTACCCAACAACAGGATTATTAAATGCAAACGTTTCTTCTTTCTGCCTTTGAAGACTTTGCTCAGGCTCAAAGTTTTCTTCTTCAACTCAAGTGTCATTAGTATCTTGAATGATTTTTGTCTGCATGTGTGCCCACCCACTAATTTCAAAGTGGCTCAATCTCAAATCTGGAGATTTCCCTCCACTTCACCTTCCCTAAACCACAGCCAGATGACTCAGAATTGCTCTAGGTCAGAGATCTTTAAATTCAATGTTCTCTTCTCTGAAAACAAATTTGATTATTTTATGCCCTTTCACAAATTCAGTGATCTTAACACTTTCTTTTTAATGAAATATAAATTTCCATTTTCCATTTTCTCCTGTGTATCCAGCCTCTCCTTATTCCCTTTCTGCCCTACTCAACTGTGACTTACTGTCATCTCATTCCCCATGCACCCATGCCATTCTGTCATTACTGTCCAGCCAGACCATAACCAACCATAATCCATCGTTTTCCTGCACTTGTGCACCTGAACAATACTGGAGAAAGTCATGACACTCCAGGACTGGTGAATACAAAGCAGTGGTCTCCAACTTTAAACTTGGGTTTCTTGGTTGTATTTCTTTCTTTCGTTCCTTTCAAAGTCTTTTTAAAAATATCACCTTTCTTCTGTGTCACCCAAATATTATGGCATCAGCAAGAAAGACCTTCTACTCCCCTTCACACAGCACCTACAGAATTATCTTCACCCCAACCTGTATTCTCCACCTTTCCAATTCACAGAAGGTGAGAGCCCTCTCTCCTGTGTAAGGCTTAGACCCTCCATTAGGCTGGTGATTTGCATCCCACGATCTTATCTCCTTCTTGGACTTTATCTGCCACCATTCATTCAGTTCATCTTCACTGCTCATTTTCCAATGCACACTTCTCTTTCAGTCTAAAAAAAACTCACAAAACAAAATCCCTTCCACAATTATCTAAACCATCTAACTGTTGCTTTTTTTGCTCATTCTTTTTGGAACCCAACTCCAGAAATATTCTTCATTTGATGTCTTTGCTTCCACACTTTTTATTCACTGATCAAACTATTCTAATTTGGTTTTTTACCTCTGCCATTCTAAGATGACTGCTTACACTGAAACTGCCTGACCTTCTAGTTGCTGTATACAACAGAAATTTTTCAGACCTTGTTTTCATTTATCTTTCAGATGCATTTTGTATGAACACTCTTTTCCTAATCTACTCTGTCTCCCTGAATCAGCCCCTCCATGCTTATGATTTTAACCATATATATATTGAGGTTTTTCTTATCTTTATCTTGAGTCCTCAGCTCAAGATTTGTGTTCCCAAATTCTTCCAGGACATTTTTGATGCACCATAGCATTGCAAAGGCAGCATGTCCAAAAGCAAACTCATCTTCTTCACCACCCTGTTTTGCATTACATCTGACTAATCAATCCCAGTCTTGCTAATTATACTCTTAAGGAGATTTCTGGAATCCATCACTTCTTCTTTCTACTACTACAATAACTCTGCCGTTCATCTTGGTTTGCCTAGATTATTATTGAGTTTCCTCACTGATATTCGTACTTGGAAACTTGTCCTCCAAAACCTATTTTCCATATGGCTACTTGTATATTCAAAACAAATCCAACCATTTTACTCTCATGCTTTAAATACTTTAGTGCAAGAGATCTTAACATGAGTAGTCTTAGAGAGTCCATGGACAGGTTTAAGGAAATCACAGTAATTCACAATGAATGGAATGAAAAGGTTTTGGCTGGTGTGCTTTTTCTTGGACAGGGAGACAGTAACTTCAACCAGATTCTCAAATAATCCTTGTCTGAAAAGAGTTTAAAAACTACCATTTTTATTGGTTTTATCACCTGTAAAGTGCCCTCAAAGCTGAGTATTAATAAATGCAGAACATATAGCATTAGTATTTTTAAAAATATAAACTCAAGTACAGTTCAAAACTGTACCAGGCTAAAAGTTAAAATTTTCAGCTATTTTATATCTTCAATTTTATATAGCAAAGTAGGAGTTTTACTCCTACTCCCAAACCTTTCTCTTTGCTTTCTAAAACTGTTCTTCCACATTAAACACTTTTCTATGGCTCAATCCCTAAACATTTGCTGCCCCTCTTTGTCACAACTGAAACCCTTATCTCTTACATTACACCTCTTTTATCCTCTAAGAATATCACATTAGTATTTTTTAAAATACTAATTTCATCTACCTTCCTAGATATTCCACCATGGATTTTATACTCCATAAACTCTACTGCTTTCACTGCAGATATTTTGTAATTAAACCTCTGTGTCATTCTATAATTACATCTGGCAAGAATATCTTTCTCCTTAGTATTTGGCTTCTCTAGTTTTCATTCTAGATTCTCTTCTTTTCAGAGGCTTTCCTTCTAGAAGCCTTAGCACCTATGCAATCTTTGCCACAGCTCTTACTTTGCTATGTTTGTCAATATACACCAAGTGTCTTAAAGGCAAAAAATTTACTTTTCATATTTGTATGTCCCTAAATTCTAGCTTAGATTGAGCTTGGTACACTATATGCTCTAAAAGCATTTCTTACGGCATTTTTTAGTGATTAAGCTCACTTTGGAGATAAGGAAAGGAAAATAGGATCCAACCTATGTATGAGGAATTTTCTACACTGTAGTATAGTTTTAATTCTCTTTAAAATCATCCTGCATATATTTAGGGTTTTACAAAATAGCCTAAGGAAGATTGACCAGTAGAGAAAAGAGAGACTGAAGCTCATTCAGGAGATGCTAGCCGTAGCAGTTTATACATTGTTTGGTTTGTTTGTTTGTTTGTTTGTTTGTTTGTTTGTTTGTTTGTTTTGAGATTCAGTTGATCCCCAAGTCTAACTGTAAGAAGAAACAAGGAATCCCAAACCACAGCCAAGTGGCAGCCTGGTCTTACTCTAAGACAGCCAGCAGAAACACACTACCACTAGCCATATCCATTCTGAGAAGGAAGTTTTGAATAATGTAAACAGTGGGAGAATATGGAAGGTGACTAGGGCCAGTTCCTAAAATACTTTTTTAAACAATTTAAAAAATCAGGAGATACATTTTCCTTTTAGAAAAATCTCTGTATTGAGTGTCAATCCAATTGAACCACATGATGTGATGAAAAAAGATTCAAATAAATGAACTCTTTTAATTTTTCAGATTGGCCTAGAAAACACTCAAATTCATGAGTGTTTTCTGCTTTTCTGTTATCATTCTATGTCTTACATATTTTAATCTTCCCTGAATACTTTCTTGGAGAAAATAGTATCTAACTAAAGAGTAGATACTGATCAAATGTTTCTTTGAACTGAATACATGATTGTTTGTCTGAAATTGAATACCAAGCTAACATTTTTGATTTATATAGTTCAGAGGACACTATAAACAAAATCTGGAACAATTGGAGAAATGTTAGTACTGTAGGTGGTATATGAACTGAGATTTTAAAATGTTAAGATTTAATTAGGTGAAGAAAAGAGAAAGGGTATTCCAGAGAAAGAGCAGTGAGTAAAAGACTACACATACTTTGGAAAAAGAAGTCTTGCTGGGGGAAAAAGTAATGAAAGAAAAAAATAAAAGAGAAGAGAGAGAGAACACAAAGTATAAGAAAAACTGACTGATAGTTTCAGTGAAAGAAGTATACTGAGAGCAGCAAACAAAACATCTGGATTATAAAATGGATTCAGATGGGATCTTGCAAACTAAACACGAGGAATTAGACCTAATGTTGCAGGAAGCTTTGAAAGTTTTTCATGATATACCTAATATGATAAAAGCTGCATCAAGAAAATAATATCCCTCTTTGGATTGGTAAAATCTTGGAGGCCATTTGGGAAGCTTTTGCAATAATCCAGAAAGAGAAAAATCAAAAGCATCGAGTAAGGAGGGTGTATGCAAGTGTCTACAGAGGCCCAGGCACTTAGCAGGTGCCGGAGGTGAAGCAGTGAACAAAGCCGACCAAATTCCCATCCTCAGGGAGCTTGCATTCTACTGACTGAAGATGGTGAGCCAACAAACAAGTACTATACACAGAGCTGGGTGTCAATAAGATAACTGGTTACAAACAAAGGATGGAAAAGTACCTCTGAGAAAGCATTTAGGGAGGGTCTGAAAAGGGGTAGCATGACATTTTATATAGTATGTCTAGGAAAGGCCTCACTTGTGGGTAATATATGAACCAAAACTTGAAGAAGTGAGGATGCAATCCAATAGATCCCTGAGCAAGAGCATTATAGGGAGAGGGAGTATCAAACACTAATGTCTGAGGCCACTGACTGGAGTGAAGAGAGGTGAACGGGAAGCCGTGTTGTCGGAGGAGTAGCTGAGGCTAGATCAAGTAGGACGCTGTGCAGTGTCACCTGGAAATTCGATGCTGAAATATCTACGCGTCTTCTCTGATGAAAATGGGAAACCAGTGGAAGGTTTTGCAGCAGGGGATCAGACTTCAGCTTTAAGGATCACTCCGTCCTCTGTGCTGAGACTGCAGGGGGCACAAAGCGTGAAAGCCGGGAGATTCTCCAGAGGGTTATACCACCAATCGTGGGAGAGACAAGCAAGACTTGCCGAAGGGTGGCAGTGGTAGAGGTGGTAAGAAGTGGACTGATTCTGGGTAAGTTATGTAGCTGCGGTCAATGAGACATATGATAATTTAGACTTGGAAGTGTGAGAGCAAGAAAAGAATAAGCAGTGTCATCATTTTTCTTGCCTAAGCAACTGAAATGTTCATGTTGCCATTTGCTGAGATAAGGACGACTGAGGGGAAAGCAGATTTGGTGGGGATTAAATGGAATTTAGGTGGGGACATGGTAAGTTTAAAATGCAGTTTGGACATGTAGGTAGTGTAGAAAGGCAGTTGGACAAACGTGGAAAGCTGAATACCCACAAGGTGAAATTTTCCCTTTCTGGACTAAAATCTCTAGAAAGAACTTGAGAATATGCTACACTACTACTCAATTCAACTATGTTGAAGAATATGATATTCTGTTTCACTGGAAAATAAATAGTATTATCATAATAAATGTCAATCAGAGTAGGGGAAACACAATAAACAGTTTTGGTTCTAAGAAATTTTTAACCATTTTCTTCAAAGGGTTAGAAAAGTAACTTATCTTTCCCCTCCAAAGTCTGCTTTTAATTCACAAAGCTTCTTTCATAATATCAGTCATTGAGTTATTTCTAAGTCTTTCTCTAGATGTTGATTTTCCATTTTAGGATTCTAGTATATTTCTGCAGAATTATTTTTTGAGGGAAATTCTAACAATTAACTGTCACTTACCTAATCTTGAAGACTTAAAAATGCCAGAATTGTCATCAACATAAGACATTTACTGGGCACCTGCAAAGGCAAAACCTTCCATGGAGCACCAAGCCCAAAATCTGGTGTGAGACCTGCTTGTGTTTACATGACCTTTCCAATTACAGAGCAAGCTTTGCCCAAGACCGACATCAGATCTGATAAATCAGGGCCTAGAATATTAAGCTGAATTTGTGCCCCCAGAATAACTGTCTAAGGTAAAAGGCATCTATATGAATTCATTAAACACATTTCCCAATTCCTTTCCTAGGTCACTGCTGCCCTATTGAACTTGGCCTCCCTCGTCCTCATGCCCCAGTTCTTCAGGGAATTTCCTGGGCATTCTTCCTCCCACTCTCCTTTCCAAAATCCCTGACAGCCCTCTGCATTCCCCTTAGCTCCGGCCATTCCAGTGTGACCCTCTGGTGGGGGGTCAGCTTACTTTGACTCTGGCTATTTGACGCCATCTCTCAGGCCCCCTAGTAGCCTTCTCTGCTCCCAGACACAGCCCGACAGCTCAGAACCTCCAAAAACACCACTCACAATAGTACCTAGATTTCCCTTATTTTAGTATATTCTTTAAAAGTCTTCCTTCTGGCATTCATTGGTAGATGCTCTTGTTTCTTGACTCTTGCTGTTTATATCATCTGAGGATAAGTAACAATACATCAAGATGAAGCACTTTTTTCCTGAGAGCAGAATGGAATTGAATTCCATTCTCCTTCACCAAAAGGCTTTCCTTAAATTCTGCTTTTTAAATTCTCTTCCTCGTTCATAAGAATCTCTGAACATTAACCTCTAAAATATAATGATTGATGGTGACATGGAGATAAAAACCATGCTCCTTCCTGTTAAATTTTCCTTTTAACTTCCTATCTCCTCAAAGTGAGATATGGGCCTGAACACTATCTGTACCTCTCTAATCAAATTTATAGTTCTCTCATACAGGCCTGACTGCAGACATGCTGCTGCCATAGGTGGCCTCTTATCTGGGCTGCTAATTACTCTCCTGGCAGAGGCTTAAGTATTTTAAAACCAAATCCAAGGAAAGTACACATGGAGAATAGATGTTTTGTTTTCAGTCTCTTCTGCTTTACCTCAACTCAAAAGCAAAAATGTCAACACAAAGTAAGAGAGAAGATCAGGCGTGGAGCAGGATTGAATCTAATCATACCTTGAGACTACGAAGGCAGCTTTCAGGAAGATGTAACCAGAATGTGGGCCAGGGACACCCCCACCTTGGCCACATTATTACACACACAGAGGATGACTCTGAAGGCATTCAAATCTTCCTGAATCTGAGGCAGCCATGAGAAAGGATTAAATTCAAACTGCCAATTCGCTGGGAGCTAAAGAAATGCCAAGAAAGCAACCAAACATGGAATGTCTGAGCTGGAGGCAGCCCTGACTATTAGAATCCTCAAGCTTCCTTCAACACAACCATTCATACACATTTTTAAACTGATTTCATGCCTATAACATTATCTGGCAAAGTGTGGGTATTTTTTCAGCCGGCCATCATCTCTAAGAAGGATGTTTTTTAAAATCTGTCTATCTAAATAGAAGTAGGCAGTTGGGATTCTTCTTTGACCAGGAGACCAGTGGTTCTCAATTTTTAGTATGCATTGGAATCTCCTAGAGGCTTCGTAAGACACAGACTGCTGGACTCCACCCCTAGAGTTTGATTCAGTAGGTCTGGATACAGCCCAAGAATTTGGGTTTCTGCCAGGTTCCTGAGTGAGGCTGATACTGATGGCCCGGGGACAGCCTCTGTATGGCCTCCTCTTTATGGCTAAAGGAGGAGACGGACCTCCCCATCCATCCTCACAATGGTCATAGTATCGCACCAGGCCTGGAATGCCAAAAATAGAGAACACTCTACCAGGGGGTGTTAGTATTCTCCTTTCTCTAACTTGATGATTATTGACTTTCAGCTGAACACTAAATTTATCCCCAAATATGTACAACTCCATCTTAATGAGGTTAAAAATCTGGGTTGGGCCCCACTTGGGCTCAGGATCCTGCAAAGTTAACCTGATTCAGAGAATTGCTTGGTCAGCAGGCATCTAGCACAGCAGCAGCAGCTGTGAAGAGTCTTTTTAAAGTGCTGATTTCTAACAGGGTGAAGAATGCGATTGTGTGGGGATCCAAAACACCCTTTTGGAAAACGGCCAGAATATTTGTTCCTTCCTTACCCATTCCTCCCTTTAATCAGAAACCCCTTACACACGGTACTGAAATGGAAGGCTGCCTCACATGTGTACCTGATGGAAGACCACCCTCTCTTTTGTATATCCCGTATTTATTTCGTAGAACAGATGGAAGCATCTGTTAGATGTCTGAGTTCTTTGGTATGTAGCCAATCTCTCTCCCTCCTCTGATGGTTAAAAGCAAACTCAACACCTTGAGATTTCTCTGCTAGAACACTGGAAGTGACAAAAACGTCGTGCTGCCTTAGATGGCTCATGTTCCTTTCTTTGTTTTTTCCATTTTACAAAATGTGGGATAATTGAAATTAAGTCGTGATAATTAAGTTGTAGAATTATGAGGTATACTAAAATTCCCAAATTATAAGTAATGTTACTTTGTTCTAGAGAGAGGTGAGATTTTAGTAGGGTTCTATCTGCCCACAGGTCACAATTGAGAGAATGTTTCCAGTAATATGCAGTCTCACAAACTCTGAGAAACTGATGTGGAACCAACATGAAGGAGTGAAACCAAGGGCAGCCTCAGAGTGATTCTTCTTGAGAAGTTGTGCATTTTTGTGACGAGTAAACAAAGTAAGTCCCAGCAAACCCCGCCAAGTTCCATCTACTTAGGAGGGATGGAGGATGGAAGACAGAGAAAATCTGAGAAGATTCCCTTAGAAATCTGAAACCACTGTTTCCAGCCTAAGGATGGCAAGCTTCCACATCAAACAGAAAGGCTGCCCCAAGTGGGGATTTTGTGACAGGACTTCTCCGTAAAGGTAATACTCCACTGATGACCCGTAAGAGGCAATAAACAGCTGCCAACTGAAAAAGCCTTACTTTAGTACCACCCAGAAAAGCTTGATAACTTTTCTAGGTTTTAAGTTTGTTGTGACAGGGAAGCTTGGCTTAAGTTTGTTTTTAACATAACCCTATGTAATAAATACAAATGGATAATAAATGGTTTTTGAATGACTCTATTAAAGTCCCTTGTTTATCAGCATTTTGACAACATATTAAAATTTGCTGATAAGCAAGTTGATGATCTGGAAAACAAGACTGGTTTAGAAAATGTTAAATATGTGGAATCCTTGAAGAGATTATAGTAGAAAAGATAAAGGCCATCTTTTAACAATGCTTTTAAAGTTCTTAAGAAGGACAACACTGAATACAAAGGTCTTCATAATATGCCTGCAAAAGGTATAAAAATGTTAGGATGATTCACCTTTCGGTTTAATATTCTAGAAGAAGAACTACATACAATCAATAACTTACTAGGGAATATAAATACTGTTTTGTGAAATTTTAACTACCTTAGTCTAGAATTTATTTTTTCTGATGTGTACATTTGATTTTTTGAAATGATCATAGAATTTGAAGTGACACTTTTTTCTCTCTGCCTTGCACTTTGAGAAACTAAAAATGGTTTGCATCAGTAACCAGACCTAGCTTTTAAATAAGATTTTTCCAAGCAAACTTAACTATTTCCTAATTTAATTCATTGCTATATAATTGACATATTTCAAGTTATAAGTTATTCTTTCACAAATTTCATTTATTTTTCTGGCTTTTATATGGCATGATTTAGATATAATAAAGTTTCTGTTTAAGTGAGAAAATAGATTATTATATTTAAAATTCTGAAGAAAATTATTAACCAAAAATTCAAATGACCGTTCCTAATAATACAGTTTTATTGAAATGTAATACATGAAGGCATTGATATCAAAGTTATTTGCTTTTCTTTTCAGGTATTTCATACTGTTTTGAGCACTAATGTACATAACTGAAAATAAATGCATACTCTGAGAATTTTGGTTTAGTTTGAAACATTATAAGAAAATTCAAAATTTAATAACACTTCATATGCTTTGTTTTAATAGTAATAATACCTTCAGTCTGGTTTGATTCTAAAATATTCCTTTTATAGTGGTAAGGTTCATTAACTGTTCAGTGACTATGGAGATCATTAATAGAAGACATTCATAGAGATAAAATAAATATAATTATATCTTTGATATGGCTTATGCAGGTCATTTAGGAACTGTGATCCAATTATAAGTGTAATTACCATAGCAAGTAATTGAAAGGAACTGCAATTTCAATTTTACTACAAAGTGTACTAGGAAGGTCCAGAATGTCAAGCAAGTGCATAAATAAGAAGTTTCCAGATGTGGATAAAATAATATCAAATTTAATTTTTTCACTCTTTGTTCCTATTTCTCATTTTACAGTAGGGAAAAGAAAATGGAAAAAAATAGTAAAAGTCATTTAAATCAGTCTTCACATATTAAGGCAATAAAATAAAGTCCAACAGTGCTATCACTATTACATTATTACTAACAGTATTTAAGCAGGTATATTAGAATACTTTCAATAATTATTATTTGATATTCTTGATTTTATATATACACACACACACACAAAGAAAACTGAAGGATTCATGATTTTCTGTCAGCAATTTCTATGATTATTGTATCCATAGAAGTAGCGTATAAAGCAAAAACCCTTTCTCAACCAAATTGCCATAATTTCCCAAATCATTTGAACAACTTGTTTTTATTGTGTGTCATTCTGTCAAATACCTTGTTTTTGTATTCCCAAAAAGGAAAAAAAAAATGCCAAATGCACTTAAGGCCTATTGTTCTTATTTCCCTAAGATTTCTGATGGCAGCCTGTTTTCCTAGTAAATTTGCTGATGGAACAACTGCCCTCCTATCTCCAAAAGTATAACTCTTAGAAAACAGTCAATAAAAAAGTTGAATTAGAGTTACTTAAAAAAAAAGGATTATAAAAATTGGAAGTTCAGGGGCATCTAAGTAAGTAATCAGTGGATGTTTGGAGATACTGCTTATATTTAGGGAGATTATTCATTTGAATAGAAAATAGCAGCTTATCCATTTCAACACTGTCTTTTCCCCCCTCACACCACCTTAAGAAGGTGCAAGTCATTCACAATGTCATCAGAGTGGCAACACTAGGTCCTGCTTATGTAGTCACTTCTCTGCTAGTCACTGGGGAATGTAATAACTTGCCCAAGGATGCTCAGCCAGTAAGTGGCAAAACTGGGACACTGCTAGATGCTGAAGTTCAAGATTTTAACCATCATGCTGTACTTACATTCATGGCCTCAACTGGTGAAATGGAAGCATCATTTTACTAGATTGTCCAAACATAGCAATTCAATCTGAAAAATAAAGTCTTCATCCTCATGATCTTCCCAAAGATCTTACCTCCTAATATCATCACCCTGGGGGTTAGGATTCTACATAGTAATTTGAGGCAGACATGAACATTCAACCATAGCACCTAAATATTCTTTAGACAAGATAATGTTTATGAGAAGAAACATAGAATTTGAACTTTTAGATGAACCTTGTAAGAACAAGAACCAAGGTTTTTTTCCCCTTACATGAAGCACAGTAACAACTAGAATCAACACCTATATAATGTTTGCACTTTCATTCCACCATAGCAACTAAATCTTAAAACAAACATAGCTAGAAAAAGGGTATTTAAATAATCAACTCAGTTTGAAATTATTACTGCAATGATCCCAAATTTCTAGTGTTCTATCTAAATCACAAAGCTTATAACCTATAAAAATAGGATAATTATTTCATCCCAATAATATAAGAAAAAAATGTGCTTCATATTGCCAACAAATAGGTTTTAATATCTTACAAATAACATACCTGACTCTACCCCACTAGCTTTTTATCCCAAAAATGGATTAGGCAGTACAATAAATTTTTTGAAAAATGTGTCCAAATTCCAAAACAGGACCAACAGTTTGACTGCCTTAAAACTAGGAGACAGCACTGTATAGTAGCAAGAATTGGGGCTTTCAAATGAGACTAAGCAGGGTTCAAATTCACTTGTGCCACTTACTAGCCTTTTGACCTTAAGCAGCTTACTTAGTATCTTTAAACTTTATTTCTCATCTGCAAAATAAGGCTAAAAATCAGCCTCTTGGAAGAGTTGTTTGTGAGGGTTAGAAATAATGTTGTATTTGGTATACAGCTGGTGCTTCTTTGTGACAACCAGAGCTTCAAGATGCTGTGAAACAAGAGAGATTTTCACCAGGCTTTTTGAGCCAATTTCCCAAGCCAAACATCAATGTACCTATTTGTTGAGTATTACCTATAAAGCCCCTGAATTGACTGATTTGGCTGAATTCATTCTTTAGGAATTTTAACTGAATGGAACATCAGTTTTAGCACTCTGCAGACATATGATTTTTGAGTCTTAATTGTTCAGTAAATGTCAGTTCTAGCTCTGAATTGCCATATCCTTTATCTCCCCCTTCCCACCTTTTTTCTGACCATTTCACTTTGAGAATTTAACAGGCTGTTGAATTTAAACTGAACTTTTTATGCCTCTGCAGTTTTTACATTAACTCTGATGAAAGTAATAATGCAGAGGAGTTCTGGTTGTCAAAAAAGAATAAAGGATAGTGAAAGAGGAAAGTTTGGGATAACAGTAAATTCAGACATTAAACACGCATTGTATTTTTTCATGGACTCTCTCACCACTTTCACTATCATAGATCATTTTATTATAAAAAAGTGTTTACTCTGTTGCTTATACAGAATCTTAGTTTCAAAGTGTTACAATGATAAAACAATTGGTAAAAATCTCTCATTTTTTTTTGAGATTTACTGAAATAGGGTATTTGAAATTTCCTAATTATTTATGTAAATCATCACATTCTTATTTTATCTATTGTATATTGGTAAGAATAATCGATATAATAATAAATGTTATATAATAGACAATAATTATTCTAAAGTAATCAATATTTTACTAAATGATCTTATTCTCATTTTATCTATTATATATTAGTAAAAGTAGTAAAAATTATATTATACTAAATAATACTATATAAAAAACAGTAATTATTCTAAATACTTATCCCTATTTTACTAAATTCCACATTAACAGTTTTCCTCTGATCTTACAAAGTTTTTAAAAATTTTTTAAACAGGTTATGAAGTTTCATTTTTCCTAAAATATTCTACAAAGCTACACATTAGATGAGCATTTTAAAGAAATAAGTTGAGTTTACATGTTTATTAGCATTATTTCTTATTGCTATTGGTTATAGAACATTAAAAGTTACATATGGTGGTAAGTTTTAAGTCATTCTCAAGAATCATATATAATGTCAGAGACTAAAGTTAGCCAATCAGGATTAGTTATACCTGTTCATGTCTAAACTTAGGCAAGTTTAGAAAAGTGTAATGACAATTTATAACTTTGGAGAAAGGAGAATGTCTAGGTATCTAAATGAATTGTCTCTTATTCAGAGCAATATGCTCCTCTACAGAATTTGATCATATTTCTTATAATTTGAATTTTTTTGCAATCCCTAATCTACCCAAACCAGCTCCTGAATCCTAATACTTTATGTATTAAAGATTTTCTTTCTGTGATTTGGAGCCATCTTATTTAGGAAGTACTTAGGTCCTCTCCAATTTTTTTTCTCTTCTTGACTGGCAATCTTATGTTTTATTTTTGCAATAAAGCAGACACATTTCAGGTCAATAGTGACACACTGAGTCTCAGATGAAAGCCCCATGGAAATAGAATGGTTTGGTTCTTAATTTGGAAAAAATAAACAAGATTTGAAAAAGAATTTAATGAAGCCATTATAAAATTCCTTTAGTCAGAAAATACTGTGAATATGCCTATGCTCTGAAACTTAATTTTTTAATTTACAAACTAATACTTTGATACAAACTGATTTAATTCAACAACTGCTTGTTGACTGAAAAAAAGAAGGCTTTTTTTATTAGCACATTGAATAGTTTTAAATAAACAAGGGTTCACTTGGTCACATGGGACTTCATTCAGATGATGAAACAAAAGGGAGGCAGAAATAGGTAGTTAAAGAGAAACTGATCGATACTGCCTAATAGGTCATGATGGGGTCTTTGTTCCACTTCACAGGAATCTATTTTAAGCTCCTTACCACCTAATGGAGCCTGACCACTGGTTCCATATCTAAAACTTTAACAGTGAGCAGGACTGATACTCACAAATCAATTATAAGCCATAATTTTGTCTAAATCTTGTATTTTAAGAAAATCTGAGTTCTCCGAATAATATTCCACACGACTTAAAAAAATCACTTGACAGCAGTCAACTAAACGATTAATGAGCCTTAGTACATAGGCCTGAGAGTTCAGAATTCTCACTATTGTCAAATTCAACTGTAAGTTATTTCATTTCTTTCTGTTCAATATAAAAAGTTTTGTTGGGTCCAAAATCAATGTTACTTCTCCATGGGCACACCTGGCATTCAGTCTGCTTTGCTGGCATTACTAGAGTGAGGCTATAAGATATGTGATCTCCAGGACTGTCTTTCCAAGTAAAGTTGCACAATTTTTTTTTTTCCTCCTGAAAACTCCATAGAAATATAATGGTTTGCTTCTTAATTTGGAAAAAGTTAAACAAGATTTGAAAAATATTTTCATGAAGCTATTATAAAATTCTTTTAGGTTAGAAAATATTGTGAATACATCTATGCTCTGAAACTTAATTTTTTAATTTACAAATTAATATTTTGGTACAAATTGATTGCAACAACTGCTTGCTGATGACTTAAACTGCCTCCAGCGCAGTGATTTTTGTATCCTGAATGCACTAGTCCAATAGTTGAATCTCAAACTTCAGCGAACTATGTACAGCAAAAGAATTCTCTAGAAGTCCAGTATTGATTCAAATTAATTTAAAATGTTATTGTAATGAGAAATAAACCAGACTGTTACATTTCAACCTCTTAGACAATTCTTAATTACAAAAGTTTTAAATTACAAGTTAAATAAAATTAAAATTAAATTATATAATAATAGAAATTTAAATGTTCAGCAATAATTTAATACAATTATAGGTGTGGGTTTGGCTGAAACTAAACTACTAATGTAAATGTGGTGCTGACAATTACAATGTGAGCACTTCTGGGTGCCTGTGTTATGTGTGTCCTCCAATGTCCCTCTACTCTTCTCCATTTGCGTTATTAAGGAATTTAGTTCTTAGAGTGAACCTAGACTTCTGTTGGCCTTTACTCAGCTCTAACACGTCATTATTAGGAACAGCTGTTTCTCTTCTCAGTAACTTGCAACTAAATGGCACCAGGACAATCGAAATACTTGTGGGCACAGAAATCACATGATAGTCCTCTGTGGTCAGATGGCCATCCATATGATCCAGAATATGTTCATAGTTTTTTATTCATCTTTAAAATAAAATTACAGACATTTTTTAGCTCTTAAGGAAAATGTGTGGATTCAAAAATTAAAGTTTAGTTTGAAAAACGCTGGATGAGTCCATGAAATCTCAATGGCTGTCATACTTTTTTCCCTTTAACTCAGGACCACTCAGGATTTTAGAGGTGGTGTCAGCTGCAACCATGGCATGACAATTTAGTTTTTGGAAAGGGTTGGTATAATTATCTATTTAGCTATTCAAAACATTATTGAGCACATACTATGTGTATTATGTTGCTCTAGATGTGGAGGATAAAAGAAAGCACAAGAGCGCCTAATTTTTACATGGAGCGCACTTTCTAAAAAGAGAAGAAAAGACAGATAATTAAATGGCAAATTGATCTGTCACAATTTTTTTAAGTGCTATGAGAAGAAGTCTTAGTGCTGAGTCACCTAATATAACTGGTTGTCCTAACCTAACCAGGAAATTGTGAAAAAATAAGACAGAAGCAGAGCTGCTGACCAAGGAGGACAACAACACACTCTGCACAGAAACTCCACTGTGTCAGAGCCACAGCAGTCAGCTCAAGCCTGTGCCTGAGAGGCGTGCTGGCTGAGGGGACAGAGGTAGGCAGCTTATTTATTTATTTGTTTGTTTATTTATTAAATTTTTTATTAAGGTATGATTGATATACACTCTTATGAAGGTTTCACATGAAAAAATGATGTGGTTACTACATTTACCCATATTATCAAGTCCCCACCCATACCCCAATGCAGTCACTGTCCATCAGTGCAGCAAGTTGCCAGAGATCCACTATGTGCCTCCTCTGTGCTACACTGTTCTCCCGGTGACCCCCCACACCATGTGTACTAAACATAATACCCCTCAGTCCCCTTCTCCCTCCCTCCCCACCCGCCCTCCCACACCGCTCCCCTTTGCTAACCACTAGTTCATTCTTGGAGTCTCTGAGTCTGCTGCTATTTTTTTCCTTCAGTTTTGCTTCATTGTTAGAGGTAGGCAGCTTATTAAGCTCACGTTACTTGTTCTCAACAATGAAAAGCATATTTCTCAATTCTTTGGAAAACCAAACACCCATCCCAGAGTTGGGAAGAGGGGCCCTGATATGACAGACCGAGATGATAACTCAACTTGACATAACGCTCCATCATTCCCATTGCTCTTTGCATCCCTTCCTCGGAGCTCTTCCACTGATATGCTAAGGAGCCCAGCTGGCTGGACTGGAGGAGCTGACTCAGCATGTAATAGATGTATGGATTCAAACTCAGCTCTCAGAGCTTTATTTATAGTTCAAAAAGATGGATAGAATATTGTCTTAGTCCATTCAGGCTGCTATAACAAAATATCACTGACTGGGAGGCTAACAAACAACAGAAATTTATTTCTCACAGTTGTGGAGGATTTGCCTGCCAGGTCATTTTCCCCACTGTTTTACTCCACACAAACTCTCCACCAGGTAGTTATTTAGCATCTGCTTGGATGTTTCAAGCAATAGAGACCCATGCCTGCTGGGTGTCGGACCTCTCCATTTTCCTTCTACTCTAGTTGTGCTTTTTCAAGTTGAAGTCAAGCCTGTGTATCCTTTAGTTCAGTGCCAGGACTGCTTTTTGGAGCAACAAAAATAAGTATATTTTTTCTTCTATGGGATTGCCCTTTAAATATGCATAGCTCTATTTATTCTTTTCCAGTATAAACTCCCTAAATCCTATTTTCTTAAACCTTTGAGCTGAGGAAAATTTTATATTTCTCCCATGCTGGACATCTTGGTATTTAGACCTAAAGGCAATTTTTTAATGGAGGTTCAAAATTTTTTGAAATCATTTTTTTAAATCAGTTTTAAAGACTAAAAATAGTAGCTATGTATTGACATGAAGAAAAAAATTGATGCCTTTTATGTTAAAATGTAAGTATAAAAGCATTTTCCCTTGTTATCTATTTGATATTTATATTACTATTTTCTAGAATTTCTGAGGTCTGAATTATTTCTAAATTACTAGATAACTTCCCACCTAAAATTTCTGCTTTGTGCTGCTAAATGTTTCAGAAGGGCATTTCATTTTTCTCTTTTAGTTTTATTTTACTCAATTAAAGCTCACAAAGTGATTCGATTTCTCATCTTTACAAAATCTCTTTCAAAGTGTGCTGATCAGCTGAGATGGAGAATTCAGCTTCCTTTTTCCTAAGCAGAAACAATTATGCTCAATAGTTCTCCCCCTAGTCACCTAAGAATCCTCTAGTCACCAGAAAATTGGCTTAAATAGAAGCACCTATTCACTTAGTAGAATAATTGACTAAAATATTGGTATAAAATTAGCTAAAATGGACCCAAAACACTGGATTAAGTCATTTTTTTGAATCACAGTCATTGAAGTATTTCTCACATCCAGCCTGTTAGACTGCAACCTAGATGAGTTCTCCCTTTTTATGTAGCTAGTACCACCATTCCTTGTAAAAGGTAGGCAATTCAATAAATATCGATCGAATTTAACCGAGTTGGCGGTAACAACATCTGCTGCTGGACTTCACTTAGCAGTAAAACCTGGTACAGAAGAGAAAAAAAATCCATACACACTGAGATAACAACTGAACTGTTGACAATAATCTTCTATTTAACAAGCCATTTTCTAAAACTGAAATTAAGAGTTTGGAAATCAGGGAAGAAAGTACCTAATTTGGGTAGCTTTGTTCTTATTGATTTATTTTAAAAAGAAAAAGTAATATCTATGTGAAGATGTCTTTACTTTTACAGCACAAAATCATTTGGTAAACATTAAGGAATATACATATTTTGATGGACCAAAGGGCAAAAACTTCTATGTTTATTTTATTATATGTATACTACTTAAATAAGCCAATAAACAGAGGTATTCTTTGATTTATTTGCAAAGAAAATCAATCAAATTTTGGCTCCAAAAGGCTTTTTATATCCTGTGGGGAGATAGCTATCATAGTATTCCTTTATTATCTTTTTAATAACCATATATCTCTAATGATGTCCCTTCTTTCATTTCTGATATTAGTAATTTGTGTCCTCTCTCCTCTTTTCCTAGCCTGGCTTAGAGGCTTATTTTGTTTTTATCATGGCAAGATGAAAAGAATACTGGGGATGAAAAATAGCAATTTCTTGACCCAAATTTAAGTCACTTTGAAAAGAGAACAATCATCTTAAAGCCAGGAGAAACACTTATATTTTATTTTTTCTTTATTTGTTTCTATTTTTATGTAAGCCAAAATATAATGCAGGATACACCTACACAAGAAAAGGTCATGCAAGCAAATTTTATTTCAAACCCATCTGAGTCAAATGTAACTGGGGTCTGTTTGTTCTGATTTTCTGGTCATCTTATGATAAGAAGGCGCAATACCTTATGAATCTCTACTACCAACACAATGTCTAGCAAAGTGATTTTGAAAATACAACTTTTTTTTCATACACACTTACCTCTCTAAAGAATTACAGTGAATTTACTTGGTTGGAAGCATTTCAGACTTTTTGGTAAAGTAGCATTATCTGTTTAGATTAAAAATAGGGGGCTAGCTAGGACCAGAGGAGATAAAGCAACATCAGCAAATTCATTCTTATTGATAGTTCATCATGCTAATGAGGAAGTGATGGGATAACGTACTATGGAAAATCCAATTCATTATGATAACCACATGCCACACAGCCACATCATTCCCTCCCCTTCCTGGCCTGCTCCCACACCCACCTTTCCCCTTTATTATTGTTGACAGCAGAGGAGGAAAGAATATCCACTCTGGAGCAAGACCTCTTAGCTAATTTATCTGCTCTGCTACTTATGGGCTGTGTAACACTGGGTAAGTACCCAACCTCTCTTGATGTTGTCAGGATTAAATGAGTTACTACATATGAAGTACTTAAAACATGTATGTGGCATGGACCACAATAAAAAATTAGCTTTTATTCCTAATTTTAATAAGTAGTGTTTCTCATGGACGTGCCATTAACTTATCAATCATTCATTAATTTTCTATGTTCAAGCAATATTCTTGGTGGTGGAATTACAGCAGAAAACAAAACAGACAAGATCCCTAACTTTATGCAACTGGTGTTCTGGGGGAGACAGAGGGAGCACATAGTGAAATAAACAGTAAATGATGAAAGTTTGAGAAAAAAATTAAGTAAGCAGAGCCAGTGTAATGGAGTCGGAATCAGGGAAGAACTCTCTGATGAGGTAACATCTGAAGTGAAGGAGGAAACCATGCAAATGTCTGAGCCCATATCCGGCAGGAGAAATGGCAAGTGCCAAAGAAAAGCAAAACTGGAATGAACTTCACCTGTTAGAGGAAGAGCCAAAAGGCCAGCGTGACTGCTGGTCAGAAGCGAGAGGGGAATAGCACAAACAAGCCAAGAGAAGACGGTGCGAAGTACCTGCACCCTGTGGCCAGTTAGGCAGGATTCGGGACTTCTGGCAAAGGTAGGAAGGAGGCCTTGGCTGCACCCCGTATCTCTCAGCTGCCCTTATGCGACAGCAAAGGGAGGCTGCAGAGGAAGGAAACTTCACCCTTTTCCACCTGCTTCTGTGAAAGCCAGTTCTGAGTAGAGATCAAGTAATTACCTCGGGAACTCCTTTCAGGGAAGGTAATAAGATGGGGGTGACTGGCTCTAATGGACCATCCTCCCTCTCCGCCATGATAGGTTCTTTCCTAAAACACCCAGATACTCGGGCATCCTCACTGCTGCACAAAAGTTGACTTTGTTATTTTCAACTGCATTGTAAACCAAAATTGGTCTACAAAAACAAACCATGAATATATCTATATAAACTCACTTGGAGGAGTGGACTAGTCATGACACAAATGTGAATTTCGTCTTGGTAATGATTTTTTTCCCGACCTTATAACATCACTAAATTGAACTCACATTTTCCTGGCTGAATCTATGGTCGTAGAGAATTAACTTTTACAACACAGCCTATTCCTTGAGTGTCATTTTATTGAATGCTTTTTTCATAAATCTAAGTTCTAGGTATTCTCTCCATTGTAAAAACATGTGGGGTATTCTAAGATCTATATGAGAAGTTCTACAATTCTAACTTGGCATGATTTAAAATGTAATTTTACTGCATCATAGAATATTTTTATGGCTAATGGGCATTGTGAATTCATATAGAAGTATGACTCTCCCAGGGTAGCAGCTACTCTGCCACCAGCATAAACTTTCATTGATGCAGAGGACATGCCATGCTATGGACTCCCTGGTGCTTTCTCTGAGGATGGACTAGTGTGCACTAATGCATTCAAGCTGCAGGAATCAGGAAGGGGCATCTGGTTAGTCTTGTTACAAATGAACAACAGACTACTAACAAATAGTAATGCAATTACTCATTCTGTTCAAGAAAACAAGTCTAAGAGGTCTAGACTACTAAATGTAAAACTCTATTTGCTCTGGGAAAGGTTCTCATAAGGCTACTGAAACCTAAGTATCCTCATTTTGTTCAAAGTGGCCCTGCTCCGTGGTTTCAGAAGATGATACCATGGATTCTCAAAGTTGAGGCACTGATGCCAAGATGGTTGAGAACGAGAACTTTGTCTCTCAAGTTCATACATGATGCTGAATGGTAATTAGTGGACTCAATCAGATTCCCTCTCTGGGAATTTGTAGACAAGATTTAGTGAAAGATGTGATCATAAAGATAGACATTTTATATCAGGCTGCTAGAACAAAGTACTGTAGACTGGGTGGCTTAAACAACAGACATTTCTTTCTCACAGTTCTGAAGGCTGAGATGTCCAAGACTAAGGTGTTAGCAGATTTGGCTCCTGGTGAGGGTTCCATTTCTAGCTTGGTGAGGGCCACCATCTCACTGTGTACTTACAAGACTTTTTTGTCTGCACACAGAGCTAAACCTCTCCCAACTCTTTCTTTCCTTACAAAGATTCTAATCTCATCATGAAGGCATCTATACTAGCATTATCCTAGACACCCCTAAGAGGTGTGTATGAAGGAAACCAAAAAGCCAGAAAACAGACAGGAGTAGGGAAGGGGGGGGAAGAAGGAAAGAGTTACCTTCTAGATGAGTTTACAAGAACTTTAAAGTATATGAAGAACATATATGCCAGGAAAGACTGTTAACTAACTAAGAATAAAATAATAAGAATACATCCAGCCTAAAAAAACAAAATTAAAAAACCCAAGGCTTCAAATAAGTATATTTAAGAATCTCAAAGAAGGAAAGAAAAAGCTGGAAGATATTTTAAAACATATATTGACAGAAGAAAAGGAGTTTATTTACATAATTTAAGAAGATATTTAATCTAAATGAAGATATTTAATCTAAATCAGACATAAAGAGACCATTTGGTTACTTGAAAGCAATAAAGCAACTAAAAAAGAACTGACCTAAGAAAAATGAGATTTTAAAATATCAAAGAGATATAAGAAGATGTGGTAAATAGATTGAGAAGCTCTAACATTCATCCAAGAGGGGTTCCTGAAGGAGAGAAGAGAAGGAATAGAAGAGAATAAATATTTAGAGAGTGGCTGAGCACATTACTAAAGTAGAAGAGCTATGATCTCAGGTGGACAACACTCATTTTGCTGGCCTTACATTAAATAGGAGTTTGAAAGTTGAATATTAAGCAAAAAGAGAATAATTTAAGAGTGTCCAGAGAAAAGAAGAAAGATTACCTATAAAGGAATAACAATTATATGGACACTGGAGTTCTCATCAGCCACAATGATGGGAAAAACATTGGAGTAACATCTACAAGTGGAATGGAACACTAATCACTAGGTATACCATTATTCAAGGGGGAGGGAGAATTCAAGACATTTTCAGATGCAAAAACTAAAAGTTTACTACCTGCAGAGACTCTGAAGAAATTCTTAAATTATTTATTACAGCAAGAAGAAAAGTAAATTGTAAGAAAAAAATGTAAATTTCAAGAAGTGATTTTTTTTTTTAATGGTAAAATCTCCTAATATTCTGAGATCCAAAGAAAAGTGCTTTAATATTGTTGTTATGGAAAAAAATGTATGTGGGGGTGGTGAGGGAAGGGAGGTGGTCATTTGGAGAACAAGGACTTAACGTATGCATGCTCATAATGAAGTAAACTGCTGGAAGCAGGTAAATAAAATCAACATAATAAAAATTTCAAACCGTGACATAGTTTCAGACCATCAGTTAGAAATGTGTACTCACCAGGCCACCCATAATGGAAAACTTCCCAACTTTCAGACTTCCTCACAAAATTTTTATTTTTTTTCCTAGCCCTACATTTTGGTGCCAAAGCACCCTGCTTTATTAGTCATGTAGGCAATGTGGCTGCAGTGACACCTGCTCCAGTCCGATTTCAAACATCTCCCCTATAAACTGTTGGAGCTCTGAGTAACACACAAAATGAATTAATGCATATGTTGCTGCCTTTTCTGCTAGACGAGGAGAGAATATAAGTATGTAATAATTAGTGAGAAAGTAAACAATGGCAGAAGAGAAGTAAGAATAAAAAATGAGCCAGGACAAAATAAGTAATTGCTTTCAATTAAAAATACTGAAAGAGGAGGCGGAGCCAACATGGCGGCGTGAGTAGGACAGTGGGAATCTCCTCCTAAAAACATATATACTTTTCAAAATACAACAAACACAACTAGCCCTAAAAGAGAGACCAGAAGACGCAGGACAGTGGCCAGACTGCAGCTACACCAGCGAGAACCCAGCGACTGGTGAAAGGGGTAAGATACAAGCCCCGGCCGGGCGGGACCCGAGTGCCCCTTCCCCCAGCTCCCGGCGGGAGAACAATAGGCAGAGCGGGAGGGAGACGGAGCCCAGGACTGCCAAACACCCAGCCCCAGCCATCCGGGCCACAGCGCAGACACAGTACATGCCCAGGGGGCCCTGGATACTGGGGGAACAGGGAGTAAGACCTCTGAGCGGGTGCTGAAGCTGATGCCCCTGTGACAAAGAAAAGCGGGGGCTTTTTGAAAGTCTTAAAGGGACAGGGACTTAACAGCTTGACGGAAACAACCCAGGTCACAGTACAGCAGCTGGAAATTACAGGGAAAACCGGGTGCACTAACCCCCTGGGCAACAGCTCTGAGACCTCTCACGGAGGCAAACAGTCAAGCAGCCACCCCATCCATTACCCCACCGGGCACTGCGAAAGCAGAGAAGCAGCCTGAGACAAATTCCGCCCACAGAAAGGGAAATTTCTCCCTTCCGGCCAGGCAAGACACAAAGACCCACTCTACACGCAATTACCCAACACAAGCCACTAGGGGTCGCAGTTGTCCCAGTAAAGAAAGGCCAGTAGCAAGTGAAAATTTTGGCCCTCCCAGCTGACAGTCAATAGCACCTGTCAACATGAAAAGGCAAAAAAATATGATCCAGACAAGACTAACCCAGACAGCTTCGGCATCTGCTACATCTTCCCCTGAGAAGGAATCTGGAGAGATAGATTTAGCCAGTCTTCCTGAAAAAGAATTCAAAACAAAAGTCATAACCATGCTGATGGACTTGCAGAGAAATATGCAAGAACTAAGGAAGGAGAATTCAGAAATAAAACAAGCTCTGGAAGGACTTCAAAACAGAATGGACGAGATGCAAGAGACCATTAATGGACTAGAAAACAGAGAACAGGAACGCAGAGAAGCTGATGCAGAGAGAGATAAAAGGATCTCCAGGAATGAAAGAATTTTAAGAGAGCTGAGTGATCAATATAAAAGGAATAATATAAGAATCATAGGCATTCCAGAAGAAGTAGAGAGAGAAAAGGGGATAGAAAATGTCTTTGAAGAAATAATTGCTGAAAATTTCCCCAAACTAGGGGAAGAAATGGCCTCTCAGACCACAGAGGTACACAGAACTCCCATGACAAGGGATCCAAGGAGGGCAACACCAAGACACATAATAATTAAAATGGCAAAGATCAAAGACAAGGACAAAGTATTACAAGCAGCCAGAGAGAAAAAAAAGGTTACCTACAAAGGAAAACCCATCAGGCTATCATCAGACTTCTCAACAGAAACCCTACAGGCCGGAAGAGAATGGCATGATATACTTAATGCAATGAAACAGAAGGGCCTGGAACCAAGACTACTGTATCCAGCACGAATATCATTTAAATATGAAGGAGGGATTAAACAATTCCCAGACAAGCAAAAGTTGAGGGAATTTGCCTCCCACAAACCACCTCTACAGGGCATCCTACAGGGACTGCTCTAGATGGGAGCACTCCTAAAAAGAGCACACAACAAAACACCCAACATATGAAGAAGGGAGGAGGAGGAATAAGAAGGGAGAGAAATAAAGAATCATCAGACTGTGTTTATAATAGCTCAACAAGCGAGTTAAGTTAGACAGTAAAACAGTAAAGAAGCTAACCCTAAACCTTTGGTAACCACAAACTTAAAGCCTGCAATGGCAATAAATTCATACCTTTCAATAATCACCCTAAATGTAAATGGACTGAATGCACCAATCAAAAGACACAGAGTAATAGAATGGATAAAAAAGCAAGATCCATCCATATGCTGCTTACAAGAGACTCACCTCAAACCCAAAGACGCGCACAGACTTAAAGTCAAGGGATGGAAAAAGATATTTCAAGCAAACAACAGAGAGAAGAAAGCAGGTGTTGCAATTCTGGTATCAGACAAAACAGACTTCGAAATAAAGAAAGTAACAAAAGACAAAGAAGGACATTACATAATGATAAAGGGCTCAGTCCATCAAGAGGATATAACCATCATAAATATATATACACCCAATACAGGAGCACCAACAAACCTGAAACAAATATTAACAGAACTAAAGGAGGAAATAGAATGCAATGCATTCATTCTAGGAGACTTCAACACACCACTCACTCCAAAGGACAGATCCACCAGACAGAAAATAAGTAAGGACACAGAGGCACTGAACAACACACTAGAACAGATGGACCTAATAGACATCTACAGAACTCTACATCCAAAAGCAACAGGATACACATTCTTCTCAAGTGCACATGGAACATTCTCCAGAATAGACCACATACTAGGACACAAAAAGAGCCTAAGTAAATTCCAAAAGATTGAAATCCTACCAACCAACTTTTCAGACCACAAAGGCATTAAACTAGAAATAAACTGTTCAAAGAAAGCAAAAAGGCTCACAAACACATAGAGGCTTAACAACACGCTCCTAAATAATCAATGGATCAATGACCAAATCAAAATGGAGATCCAGCAATATATGGAAACAAATGACAACAACAACACTAAGCCCCAACTTCTGTGGGACACAGGAAAAGCAGTCTTAAGAGGAAAGTATATAGCACTCCAAGCATATTTAAAAAAGGAAGAGCAATCCCAAATGAACGATCTAATGTCACAACTATCAAAATTGGAAAAAGAAGAACAAATGAGGCCTAAGGTCAGCAGAAGGAGGGACATAATAAAGATCAGAGAAGAAATAAATAAAATTGAGAAGAATAAAACAATAGCAAAAATCAATGAAACCAAGAGCTGGTTCTTCGAGAAAATAAACAAAATAGATAAGCCTCTAGCCAGACTTATTAAGAGGAAAAGAGAGTCAACACAAATCAACAGTATCAGAAATGAGAAAGGAAAAATCACAACAGATCCCGCAGAAATACAAAGAATTATTAGAGACTACTATGAAAACCTATACGCTAACAAGCTGGGAAACCTAGGAGAAATGGACAACTTCCTAGAAAAATACAACCTTCCAAGACTGACCCAAAAAGAAACAGAAAATCTAAACAGACCAATTACCAGCAACGAAATTGAAGCGGTAATCAAAAAACTATCAAAGAACAAAACCCCCGGGCCAGATGGATTTACCTCGGAATTTTATCAGACATACAGGGAAGACATAACACCCATTCTCCTTAAAGTTTTCCAAGAAATAGAAGAGGAGGGGATACTCCCAAACTCATTCTATGAAGCTAACATCACCCTAATACCAAAACCAGGCAAAGACACCACCAAAAAAGAAAACTACAGACCAATATCCCTGATGAACGTAGACGCAAAAATACTCAACAAAATTTTAGCAAACCGAATTCAAAAATACATCAAAACCATCGTACACCATGACCAAGTGGGATTCATCCCAGGGATGCAAGGATGGCACAACATTCGGAAGTCCATCAATATCATCCACCACATCAACAAAAAGAAAGACAAAAACCACATGATCCTCTCCATAGATGCTGAAAAAGCATTTGACAAAGTTCAACATCCATTCATGATAAAAACTCTCAGCAAAATGGGAATAGAGGGCAAGTACCTCAACATAATAAAGGCCATCTATGAAAAACCCACAGCCAACATTATATTGAACATCAAGAAGCTGAAAGCATTTCCTCTGAGATGGGGAACTAGACAGGGATGCCCACTCTCCCCACTGTTATTTAACATTGTACTAGAGGTCCTAGCCACGGCAATCAGACAAAACAAAAAAATACAAGGAATCCAGATTGGCAAAGAAGAAGTCAAACTGTCACTATTTGCAGATGACATGATACTGTACATAAAAAACCCTAAAGAATCCACCCCAGAACTACTAGAACTGATATCGGAATACAGCAAACTTGCAGGATACAAAATCAACACACAGAAATCTGTGGCTTTCCTATATACCAACAATGAACCAACAGAAAGAGAAATCAGGAAAACAACTCCATTCACAATTGCATCAAAAAAAATAAAATACCTAGGAATAAACCTAACCAAAGAAGTGAAAGACTTATATTCTGAAAACTACAAGTCACTCTTAAAAGAAATTAAAGGGGACACTAACAGATGGAAACGCATCCCATGCTCATGGCTAGGAAGAATTAATATCGTCAAAATGGCCATCCTGCCCAAAGCAATACACAGATTTGATGCAATCCCTATGAAACTACCAGCAACATTCTTCAATGAACTGGAACAAATAATTCAAAAATTCATATGGAAACACAAAAGACCCCAAATAGCCAAAGCAATCCTGAGAAAGAAGAATAAAGTAGGGGGGAATCTCACTCCCCAACTTCAAGCTCTATTATAAAGCCATAGTAATCAAGACAATTTGGTACTGGCACAAGAACAGAGCCACAGACCAATGGAACAGACTAGACAATCCAGACATTAACCCAGGCATATATGGTCAATTAATATTTGATAAAGGAGCCATGGACATACAATGGCGAAATGACAGTCTCTTCAACAGATGGTGCTGGCAAAACTGGACAGCTACATGTAGGAGAATGAAACTGGACCATCGTCTAACCCCATATACAAAAGTAAACTCAAAATGGATCAAAGACCTGAATGTAAGTCATGAAACCATTAAACTCTTGGAAGAAAACATAGGCACAAACCTCTTAGACATAAACATGAGTGACCTCTTCTTGAACATATCTCCCCGGGCAAGGAAAACAACAGCAAAAATGAACAAGTGGGACTATATTAAGCTGAAAAGCTTCTGTACAGCAAAAGACACCATCAATAGAACAAAAAGGAACCCTACAGTATGGGAGAATATCTTTGAAAATGACACATCCGATAAAGGCTTGACGTCCAGAATATATAAAGAGCTCACACGCCTCAACAAACAAAAAACAAATAACCCAATTAAAAAATGGGCAGAGGAACTGAACAGACAGTTCTCCATAAAAGAAATACAGATGACCAACAGACACATGAAAAGATGCTCCACATCACTAATTATCAGAGAAATGCAAATTAAAACTACAATGAGGTATCACCTCACACCAGTAAGGATGGCTGCCATCCAAAAGACAAACAACAACAAATGTTGGCGGGGCTGTGGAGAAAGGGGAACCCTCCTACACTGCTGGAGGGAATGTAAGTTAGTTCAACCATTGTGGAAGGAAAGCAGTATGGAGGTACATCAAAATGCTCAAAACAGACCTACCATTTGACCCAGGAATTGCACTCCTTGGAATTTACCCTAAGAATGCAGCAATCAAGTATGAGAAAGACCAATGTATTCCTATGTTTATCGCAGCACTATTTACAATAGCCAAGAATTGGAAGCAACCTAAATGTCCATCGATAGATGAATGGATAAAGAAGATGTGGTACATATACACAATGGAATACTACTCAGCCATAAGAAAAGGGCAAATCCAACCATTTGCAGCAACATGGATGGAGCTGGAGGGTATTTTGCTCAGTGAAACAAGCCAAGCAGAGAAAGAGAAATACCAAATGATTTCACTCATCTGTGGAATATAAGAACAAAGGAAAAACTGAAGGAACAAAACAGCACCAGAATCACAGAACTCAAGAATGGACTAACAGGTACCAAAGGGAAAGGGACTGGGGAGGATGAGTGGGTAGGGAGGGATAAGGGGGGGAGAAGTAGGGGGGTATTAAGATTAGCATCCATAGCGGGGTGGGAGAAAGGGGAGGGCTGTACAACACAGAGAAGACAAGTAGTGATTCTACAACAGGTTGCTACGCTGATGGACAGTGACTGTAAAGGAGTATATAGGGGGGACCTGGTATAGGGGAGAGCCTAGTAAACAATGTATTCGTCATGTAAGTGTAGATTAATGATTAAAAAAAAAAAAATGCAGTTCCTATGTGGTGACCTCTAATGAGTTCTACACAATGATATAAAGGACATATAAAAGTGTAGGCAAAGGGTCTGTTTGTGTTTATACAGAGGATCAAAGCCTAATTTGGCTACCCCGAAAATGAACTAAGATACGATATGAAAAAGAACTTCCAACATCAGCACTCTCGGGAAGACTCATGACCTAAGATCAGAAAAAAAAAAAAAAACTTCAACAAAGATCCACGCACTGTCACAGGTGTAGATGCACTCATCCCACCAGTTCCTGGACTTGCCATGGGAAAGATGAAGGAGATATCTAAGCTGGCCTGTGCATGCAGTAAAACAAAAATTGGACTGGATCTATACTGTTGGAACTCAACCAAGAATTAGGAGAAGTGCAAATTGTAGCACTCCAAAATCTTACAACCACAGACTATTTATCGTTAAAAGAACATATGGGATATGAACAGTCCCCAGGAATGGGGTGTTCTAGTTTATCTGAATTCTGTCAGACTGTTTAAGTTCAGTCGGACAATATCCACCATATCATAGATAAGTTTTCACAAATGCCTAAGGTGCCTAACTGGTTTTCTTGGTTTCACTGGAGATGGCTGGTAATTACAGGTATGCTTTGGTTAGGTAACTATATTCCTATTATGTTAATGTGTCTGCACAATTTAATTAGTCGTTTAAAACCTATCCATGCTGAAGTTACTCTACAAGAAGATATGTCAAAGAAATAATCAATCTTCCCAGGTTTTCTTCTGCCTGCTACTTCTATAGCTTTTCTTCTTCCTACCTAATCACAACCTTTAAATAGAACTCGTGCCACATGTCGAATTTACCGAGTATCATAATTCTTCCAAGTGGTAAAGACACCTCAAGACAAATGCTGGGCATAGAAGCCACAGGGCATAAATATGCAAAGAAGTAAAAAGCTAACCTTTTCAAACGATAAGGCTTCTCTCTCACTTACCAACTTAACATTTCCCTGTATGGCCCCGGAAGATGACTGGTTAGCCAGAGACGGGTAAGATTCCTCAAGGGAGGAACAACCTAAGACAGGCACAGTCGCAGGGGGCCATCTGGTGAGAAAATGGGGAGCAGCAGAGGTGAGGCTTAGAACCTCCCCCCTCATGTTCTGAGAGAAATCTTCTGCATACATGGATGTTTATTGCCCTCGTCTAGTGCGGATTAACACATAGTCTACAGGCACACACCTGATCATCTACATTTGCTCTCTTACAACACTAAACTCTGTTTTCTACCTTTATCTCGTATCTACCTACCACTTCAGCATTTTATTAAAAATAATAATAATAGAGAAATGTGGTATCCACATATAAATCAAGTTTAAAAATCAAATGAATATTCATATTTGAACTGACTGTGTATAGTTCATAATGCATTAACAAAACCGAAAGCTTCTGTGATGACTGCCCTTGCACTGTTCACCATGTAACTTATTCACTATGTAAGAATTTGTACTCCATGTAAGAATTTGTTCGTTATGCATCAGAAGATTGGAGACTGACGAAAATTAGGCTTGGGGTGGATTAATGATTGTGCATTGAGTATTGACCCCCCTATACAGAAATTTATTGTGGTTAACAACTATTTGATCAATAAATATGAGAGATGCCCTCACAATATATATATATATATATATATATATATATATATATATATATATATATATATATATATATATATATATATATATATATAAACACACTTCCAATTGTAAAATAAATAAGTAACCGGGATGTAATGTATAGCATAAGGAATATAGTCAAAATATTGTAACAATTTGGTATGGTGATACCTGGTACCTAGAATTATCATGTATATAAATGTTGAGTCGCTGTGTTGTACACCTGAAACTAATGTAATGCAATGCTGTTGTCAACTACCCTTCAATAAAAAAAAAAAAAAAAAAGTTAAAAAAAAAAAATACTGAAAGAACTTTGGTGGGGAGAAAGCAAATATGAGCTGTGCTTGAAGGAAAATATTTGTATATGTTTGGGGAATGTGAGGAAGACAGAAGTCCTTCCATGCCAAGTGAGGTGAGCTGATTTGGGAAAGGAGAATATGGGGTATATGGGAGATACAGTACCTTCATGGAGAAAAGAGAGAGTCCCAGTTTATCTGGGACTTAGAGCATAAGATGAAATATAAAAAGATATACAGACAAAAATGATTTTCTCAAGCAGTTTTCCCATACCCGTCTTTTACTCTCACTACCCAATCTAAAAAGATGCCACTTTTTGACTTAACTGCTAGCCCATCTGTTATGCTGATTTGGTACTGAAAGAATCTAGTCATGCTAAGAATGTAAGAATTCTTATATCTGAAGGAGGGGAAAACTACTTTGAAAAGAGATTGGATCCAGCACGGCAGAGGGTTCCAGGATCTCCAGAGCCTGGGATGGAGGAAAGAGGTTAGGCATTGAGAGAGGAGGAAGGAAAAGCATCATCAAGGTAGCCGTCGGGTGACGACAACTCAAGTGTGTGCTGGATGTAAGACTGGAAACTGTGAAGAAGGTCCTAAGGGATACAACCTTACTGGAAAGAATATCATAAAGGGCTATTAATTATAAGGTGGAAATGGAAGATTAGGAATGATACTAGTTTTAGAGTGACTTACAGAGGCGGTAGACTGTAGCTGAAAGAATATCCAGGTTTGATTCAGAAGCCCTGCGTTCACGCCCACCAAAGACATATATTAACTGTGTGTACAAGTCATTTAAATTCTCTGGGTTAAGTCTCATCATTTGTGCAGTTAATGTAAAAATTATGAAGATTGGTTTTAAATGAATTAATGTCTGCAGAAGTACTTTCTACAATTTAAAGCTCTCAAAATAAAATAGAAAATTTTATTAATTTTATTTTACTGTGATGGTTATGCTATTATTTTGTCTGTGCTGAATCTCTTTTGGTAAATGTGTCTCCCCAAATTCTCATGATACTGGTGAAACTGTCAGCCGAAGGGTATCTTCTCCCTTAGCATTGGGGTGAGCCTATAACCAAAGGTTAATTAGAGATCTCATCACCCCTATGCAACGCCTGATCTCTGGTAGGCACATTACTTAGGGAGAGTGTATTTTTAAAGATTAGCATATGAACTCTGAAAGAGAAAGCACCTAAGCTCTAAGATATTTTCTTTGTTAAGGTATCATTGATATACAATCTTACAAAGGTTTCACATGAGCAACATTATGGTCACACATTCACCCATATTATCAAGTCTCCCCCACACACTCCACTGCAGTCACTGTCCATCAGCGTAGTAAGATGCTATAGAGTCATTACCTGTCTTCTTCATGCTATTCTGCCTTCCCCATGACCTACCTTTATTATGTGTCTAAGCTCTAAGATATTATAAACACCATATTTCCTACCACATGGAGCAGCCCAATAGAAAATCGAATCTGGAGGTAAAATTAAAGATGAAATAAGAAAGAAAGATGAGTCTGGATAGAGATGGAAATACAAATGGAAAGAAAGAGACACAGAGACTGGAAGATAGAGACATTCCAGCTGGTATTTTTCCAATCTTTCATTCATCCAAGTATTTAATAACTACCTCTCGTAGGTTGAGATTTAAGGTACTGAGGATATGGCAGTGATCCAAGACATTCTTGGTCCTTCTCTCATTAGAATATTAACATAACATTCTAATTAGGTAATATTCAAATGAGTTAATATTCTAGTGAGAGTGAGAGAATAATAAACACTTATAAAAAAAGAAAATTCAAATCAAGCAGATTACTGTAGATCTTGAACTATGCATACTGGGAGAGGTGAAGAGTTATGAGACATGAGGTGATTTCTGATAAATGTAGCTAATAAACCCCAAAACCGGTTATAGTCAATCACAAAGCTTATTCTGGGAACATATGGCAAACTCATTTTTTTCATATTGTTGAAAGAGAATACAATCTTTCATACTATTAACTGTCAGTTTTGTTGCTGAGAGATTTTGACCATATATATCCAATGGGCATCTCAAATTTAACATTTGAAAAAACTCCTGACTCTTCATCATCCTCAACAAACTGTTCTCCAATCTTCTCTATCTCACCAAATGGTATACCATATTCCAGTTACTCTGGCAAATACTTTGGAATCACCTGTGATTCTTCTTTTTATCTTGCATGCAACACTGTAATAGATTAGCAAATCCTGTCAGTGCTATCTTCAAAAGGTTTTTAAATCTGACAATATCTCACCAACTCTACTGCTATTGCCCTGGTCTAAGACTAAGAAATTTAAATATATGTCTTTTGTTTTCTCAAGGGGAGTACATCACTTCAGTTCTTCCTGCCTGGAGTCTTGATGAAATGACATAAACCATATTTCAAGACAATGAGTCCATGGTCTTTTTTCTACAACAAATGTGACATAACCTGGGTTGGATCTGAGTGATGCATACTCTAAAAATATAAATGCTCCTAGAAAATCCAGGTAATCTAGAACTTGAATATTTAGAAAATGTTTATGAAGATATTTGAGGTGTGTTCCACAGGTATTACAGCTGACATATTTTTCAGTTATCTTTAAAAAAACCTAATTGTATTCTGGTTATGTAACATATAACATTCTTAATTAGCATTGAGATGTTTGAAGTTATATTTACTTTACAAAGTAAACTGTGACCTATGAGTAAAATATTAGCCAAAAAGTAAATTTTTTGACCCAAGATCAAAATAATATTAGGCAAAACTTTAAGTGCTTCATACATTTACCTGTATTGTTTTTTGCCACTGACATAAAAATACAGAAATCATATAGAAATCAAGGTATTTGATCATATTCCTGTGGAAAACCAAGAGACTGATGTTCACTGGGAAAAGAAAATTGGAAGAATCTTTTATATTATATGTATAAATTGATATATTTGATTATAATGGAAGATGCACTTGTAGATCAAAAAAAAGAAGTTGATGGTAATATAAATTAGTACAGCCACTATGGAAAACAGTATGGAGTTTTGTCAAAAACCAAAATAGAAATACCACAACAACCCAGTAATTCCAATTCTGGGAATTTACCTAAAGAAAATAAAATCACTAATCCAAAAAGATATATGAACTGCTTTGTGTACTGCAGCATTACTTACAATAGCCAAGATATGAAAGCAACTGAAGTGTCCATTAATAGATGAATGAAAAAAAGAAGATGCATTACATATATGCAATGGAATATTAATCAGCCATTAAAAAAAATGAAATCTTGCCATTTGCTAGAACATGGATGGACCCTAGAGGATATTATGCAAAGTAGAATAAGTCAGACACAGAAAGATAAGTACCATATGATTTCAGTTATATGTGGAATCTAAAAAACAAATCAAATGAGCAAACAAAACAGAAATGACTCATAAACACAGAGAACAGACTGGTGGTTGTCATGGGGGAGGGATGGGTGGATAGGTGAAATAGGTGAAGGGGATAAAGAGGTATAAATTTGTAATTATAAAATAAATGAGTCACAGCAATGAAAGTACAGCATAGGAATATAGTCAATAATATTATAATATCTTTGTATGATGACTAAAGGTAACTAAACTTACTGTGCTAAGCATTTAGTACCGTATATAATTGACAAATCACTATGTTGCGCACCTGGATGTAATATTGTATATATACTGTATTTCAATTAAAAAAAGAAGAAAAATGATAAATTTGTAGAACACATCAGTATTTAGTGAAGTTAAAAACAGTACCGAGTGAATGAAGGTAGAGTAATTCTAAATTACTAGAAAGTAAATACTATACTAATATGAAACAGAATTGTTTTATTCAACCAAAAATTATATATGACTCTTGTATGTATAGATATGTATTAAAACATTGTGGATGAACAAGATGGTAGTGAAATAAAACCATGTTACATAATTTTAAAGTGTTTTTCCATATCTCTATTTAAAGTTGGACTCATTTCTTGTAGTAATTGTAGTGATTTCTTGTAGAAAATCCCAACCAAGAGAAGATTAGTAACTAAAAAGGAAAAGCCTTTTAGGATATTAGAATGTTTGGTAATGGTCTCAAATTAAAGGTGAACTGAAACAGTGGAATCAGTTATTCACCAACCATTCATTATTACCTTGCCACAGAGAGTAAGGCAGAATGAGTGATTCTATAGACTCTAAAATCAATATTCTCACTACAAATCTTTGGTGAAATCAATAAAAACTAAAAACAAAAGAAAATCCACATAGAATTTCTGAAATTAATTCATTAGTATAATTGTTGGCATAACTTTGTATAAAGTATTCCAAAGGTGTTAGTTTTAAGCTTTAATAATTTAACTACACTAAAAATTTAGGGACACCCCATATTTTACCTATGATCTATTCTCTTGAGTTGTTAATACAGCAAACAAATAATTATGTCTTTTGTAAGATTTTTTGTATTAAAATAAGCTTCAATTATGGAACCAAGAGTTTAAGTAGGAACACTATACTGTTATAATTGGATTAGAAATATCACTATGAATTCATGCCTTAACATATTTATTTAATGAAGTACTTTTCTGTTCTAAGCTTTTTCAGTAAAATGGCTAAAAGGCAATGCCATTCCCACAATGTACCCTAGTGAGCAGATTCTATTGTCCACTATAAATTTTCTGCTGAAAGGAAACAGGAATCCCTGGAGAAATGGCTGATTCCAGCTCTGGTGCTAGAAGGCATGAGACAGATCTGAAAATATTACATCAGAAAGCAAGGGTTCTTTTACAATTAATGATGTTTTTAAAAAGGTGTCAGGACAATTCAATGGAATAATCTTTTCACAAATGTTGCCGGTGCAACTGGAATTTCACATCAAAAGATTAAACTTGGATCCCTGCCTCACACTGTATATAAAAATTAACTTAAAATGCATGATAGATCTTGCTATAAGTGCTAGCACTACAAAAACCTTAGAAGACATAGGCATAAATCTTCATGACCTTAAATTAGGCAGCTGCTTTTTAGCTATGACACTAAAATGTCTACATTACAACAGAAAAAATAGAAAAATTTGACTCGATCAAAATTAAAAACATTCATGCTTCAAAGTATACTATTAAAAATGTGAAAATACATCCCTTGGAAGGGGAGAAAATATTTGTAAACTATATATCTGATAAGGCTCTAGTATCCAGACTACATAAATAATACTTAGAACTCAATGATAAAAAAGACAAATGGTCCAATTAAAAAATGAGTAAGGAATTGAAATAAGCATTTCTACAAAAAAGAGATACACATAGTCAATAAGCATGTGAAAAGTTTCTCAACATCATTAGTTACTAGGCAAATCAAAATCACAATGAAATAATACTTTACTCCCATTAGGAGAGCTAAAATAAAAAAAAATAGGGAATAACAAAAAAGACAACAAAAATGATAGAAAATTGGAGTTCCCATACATTACTGATAGGATTGTTAAATGGTGCAACCACTTTATAAACCAGTTTGGCAGTTCCTAGAAATTAAACATAGAATTACCCTGTGACCCACTCCTACATATGTACTCAAAAAAAATGAAAGCATATGTTCATACTAAAACTTGTACTGAAACCTTCCTAGCAGCATAATTCATAATAGTGCAAAAGTGGAAACAACCCAAATATCCATCAACTGATAAAGGAATCGGAACAAAGTACTAACCTGCTTCCTTCAACTGGTTCAGGTATCCTTTCAGGGAACTATAGGATAAAGGAGACATTGTGGGACAACCACAAATACTTTGTTTGTTCCTAGATTTCCTAATAAGTTTACTTTTCATTGCGTGTTCTGCCCTGTTGTGCCTATTATGATGCGGGGAAGTAGTCCATAGGTACTATTTAGCACCCCAGTGGAAAGTTAGGACTCTTTAGCCACCTGCAGATTGACAGCATTGACTTTCTCTAGGCAATATGCTATTCGCACTCCCTGATGATAGGACGCTTATTTTCTGGGTAATTTTAGGCTTTCCCCAAAATAACTCTTCCACAAATCACAGATTCTTTGTAAGGCCCAGAAAGCCTAGAAAGGAAAAGGTGGTTACCTCGAATGAAGACCACTTCAAAGCTTGATAAACTAAATGGAATGGAGATGAAAAAACAAAAACAAAACCTCAGGTCTATTGGTATGAACTGGAAAACCTGTGTACTAATGCTGATTATAGCATTGATAAACAGTCTTCTGTTGTCATTCAAGGTTACTGTTTCTTAACAAAAATGATTAGGAAAATAATCCTTCTCTTCCTCTTATTCTATCCATTTCCTTTATGTGTCTATTACATCACAATCTTGGGAAAGGGGTTAATGGGATAGATAGATAGGACAATTATATAATATTTTTTACATCAACAAAGAGGAATGATAAGAACAGCTCTCTATCAAAATGCTTATATGTATCTAGTTAAAAATCAACTCAAATTACCCTTAATATTTTATTCCCTAAACCCTCTTGACCTTTTCATAAACCTTCAATTTAATACTTCTTTTGTTTATCTGAGAACATAACATGACTTCCTTGTGTTTCAAATGTATATTTAAACTTCCTTTGAAATGCATATTATTAGATCAAATGGACTTTACAGATATCTACAGAACACTCCATCCAAAAGCACAGGATATACATTTTTCTCAAGTGTACATGGAACATTCTCCAGAATAGATCACACACTAGGCCACAAGAAAAGCCTCAATAAATTCAAAAAGATTAAAATTTTATCAAGCAGCTCTTCAGACCATAATAATATGAAACTAGAAGTAAATTACACAAAGAACAAAAATATCTAACACATATGGAAGCTGAATAATATGATTCTAAATAATCGATAGATCAATGAACAAATTAAAATAGAAATCAAGTAATACATACAAATGAAAACAACACACAACAGTCCAAAATCAGTGGGAGGCAGCAAAGGCAGTTCTAAGAGGAGAGTACATAGCAATACAGGCTTACCTCAAGAAAGAGGAAAAATCCCAAGTAAACAGTCTAAAATCACAATTTAAAAAAACAAGAAAAAGAAGAACAAGTGAAATGCAAAGTTAGTAGAAGGGACATATTAAAAGCCGAATACTACCAAACATTTAAAGAAAAGCTAATACCCACTGTTCTTAAAATTTTCTAAAAATTAGAAGAGAAGGGAATACTTCCAAATTAATTCTATGAGGCCAGCATCACTCTAATACCAAAAACAGGCAAAGACACCACAAAAAAAGAAAATTACAGACCAATATCTCTGATGAACATAGATGCAAAAATAAACAACAAAATATTAGCAAACCAAGTTCAAAAATACATCAAAAAGATCATCCATCATGATCAAGTGGGATTCATCCCAGGGATGCAAGGATGATACAACATTAGATAATCCATCAACATTATCCACCATATCAACAAAAAGAAGGACAAAAACCACATGATCATCTCCATAGATGTTGAAAAAGCATTTGACAAAATTCAACATCCATTCATGATAAAAACTCTCAACAAAATGGGTATAAAGGACAAGTACCTTAACATAATAAAGGTCATATATGACAAAACCGCAGCCAACATCATACTTAACAATGAAAAGCTGGAATCTTTTCCTTTAAGGTTGGGAACAAGACAAGTATGCACATTCTCGCCACTTTTATTCAACATAGTACTGGAAGTCCTAGACACAGCAATCAGACAACACAAAAAAATAAAAGGCATCCAGATTGGTAAGGAAGAAGTTAAACTGCCACTGTTTGAAAGTGATATGATATTGTACATAAAAAATCTCTAAAGAATCCACAGTAAAAATATTAGAACTAATATCTGAATTCAGCAAAGTTGCAGGATAAAAAATTAATACACAAAATCTGTCACATTCCTATGTACTAATGATGAACTAGCAAAAAGAGAAATCAGGAAAACAACTTCATTTACAATTTTACAATTACATCAAAAAGACAAAATATCTACAAATAAACCTAACCAAGGAGATGAAAGACCTGTGCTCTGAAAACTACAAAATACTCATGAGAGAAATTAAAGAAGACACTAATAAATGGAAATCTGTTATGTATTCATGGATAGGAAGGATTAATATTGTCAAAATGGCCATCCTGCCTAAAGCAATTTACAGATTCAATGCAATCCCTATCAAAATTCCAACAGCATTCTTCAATGAATTAGAGCAAATAGTTCTAAAATTCATATGGAACCATAAAGGACCCCAAATAGTCAAAGCAATCCTGAGAGAGAAGGACAAAGCCAGCTGTATTATGCTCCCTGTCTTCAAGCTCCAGTACAAAGCTACAGTAACCAAAACAGCAACGTACTGGCACAAGAACAAAGCCATAAATCAATGGAACAGAATAGAGAGCCCAGATATAAACCCACACATATATGGCCAATTAATATATGATAAAAGAGCCATGATTACACAATGGGGAAAAGACAGCCTCTTCAACAACTGGTGTTGGGAAAACTGAACAACTACATGTAAGAGAATGAAACTGGATTATTATCTAACTCCATACACAAAAGTTAAATAAATGGATCAGAGACCTGAATGTAAGTCATGAAACCATAAAATTCTTAGAAGAAAACATAGGCAAAAATCTCTTGGACATAAACATGAGCAACTTTTTCCTGGACACATCTCCTGGGGCAAGAGAAACAAAATAAAAAATGAACAAATGGGACTACATCAAACTAAAAAGCTTCTGTACAGCAAAGGACACCATCAGTAGAACAATAAGACATCCTACAGCATGGGAGAGTATATTTGTAAACAAGTCATCTGATAAGGGGTTAACACACAGAATATATAAAGAACTCATATGCCTCAACAACCAAAAAAGAAATAACCCAATCAAAAAGTAGGCAGAGGACCTGAACAGACACTTCTCCAAAGAAATACAAGTGGTCAACAAGCACATGTAAAGATGCTCCACATCATTAATCATCAGAGAAATGCAAATTGAAACAATTTCACACCAGTTAGAATGGCCACTATCCAAAAGACAAGAAACAACAAATGCTGGTGAGGATGCAGAGAAATAGGAACCTTCCTATACTGTTGGTGGGACTTCAGTTGATGCAACCACTGTAGAAAGCAGTATGGAGGTACCTAAAAAACTACAAATAGAAATACCATTTGACCCAGTAATTCCATTCCTAGGAATTGACCTGAAGAAAATTCTTTTATTCGAAAAGACTTATGTGCCCCAATATTTATCACCACACTGTTTGTAATAACCAAGAAATGGAAGAAACCTAAGTGCCAATCAGTAGGTGAATGGATAAAGAAGATGTGGTACATATACACAATGGAATATTATTCAGCCATAAAAAGAAAAGAAATCCTGCCACTTGCAACAACATGGATGGACTACAGGGTATTATGCTCAGTGAAATAAGCCAAGTGGAGAAAGACAAATACCTTATGATTTCACTTATTTGTGGAATATAAAAACAAAGCAAAACAGAAGGAACAAAACAGCAGTATACTCACAGACACTGAGAAGTGATTAGTGGCTACTAAGGGGAGGGGTTGGGCAATTGCAGGGGTGGGGGAAGGGGAGGGGGATAAAAGGACACAATAATTTGCAATCACAATATAAGTTGATAGCAGGGACTGCTGAAGCACTGTGATGTACATTTGAAACCAACATAAGATTGTATATTAATGATACTTTAATTTTTAAAAATCAATAGTAAAAAAATAAATGCATATTATTATTTTTATCTTAAATTTTTTTTTCAAAATAGACTGTATGCACAAAACTGAGCTAGCCACTCTATAATAATCCCATGGGAAAAATTATTACCACCATGTTACAAATGGGAAATTGATCTTTAGAAAGGTTAAGTGGTTTCCCAAAATTGTTCAGTGTCCAAACTGAGATTCCAACCTAGGTCTCTTTTGCTTTAAAGCCCATCTTTTGTCAATAACAAGAAAATAGCTTTTCAGATTGTGTGTATGTGTGTGTGTGTGTGTGTGTGTTTACAGGCACACATATATCCAAAGCCCTCCCTCCCCTATGAATCATAAAGCAATTGCTGAAAGAAGTGGGAAAGGGGAGGATCTTTCATTAAGAAGTAAAAGCAAAACTATGAAATTAATGGGCTAAGAACTGAGATAAGAGTGGTCCCTAGATTCTGACTGATGTTGCTCTCCTTTCTTCCTTGATGCAGATCTTAAATGAACAATGAAAGCCATATATCAGTATTTCCAAGGGTGTGGACTTTTCTCACAGTAATATCCCCGGTAAAATAACAACCAATCACGTCTGGCATAACCTAGCCATATTACCATGATATATTTTCTCTCTAGCACTATCACCATTTTTTGGTTGTACTATTTGTTCACATTCTATTTCCAGCTTGAATATAAGTTCCTAGTGGCCAGGGGTGTAACTTTTTATTCCCAGAATTTACCACAGTACTTAACACAGAGCATGTCCTCCATAAATGCATTTGGTTCAAATTAAATATGTCAGTTATTTAAAACATGGTGCATTGTATTCACGACTCAAATGTAACCTTTTAAACCTGCAGGCATAGGAAATCAGTTTTATGAAAATCTTTTAACTTTAAACAAATGATAGCATCCGTCTTGTCACTTTTGCTTATTTTTCCTTCCAATAGGAACTTGCTGAATTTAAATGTTACAAAGTAACAACAGGTCCAAAACGGAGTCACTATTTTAAGCCAAAAGAAAACTTAATCCTAAACCTAACTGTAGTTTCAACCTTTCCCAGGAATGAAATTTTAAACCATTCAGTTTGAATTTCCTAATGAGCACTAGTGTTGTAATCTGCGTAAGACTCCTTGCCCCCCACCCCAAGGGAATGTGGCCTTGCCTGAACAATCTTTTCTTTTGCTAATAACTTCCTTGTACAGCTTGTTTCTGATTATAAAAGCCTTCCATGTTTGTAACTACTCAGAGTACCCTACTATTTGTCAGTTGGATGCTGCCCGAGATTCAGGAATCATCAAATCTTTACATTTACTCCATTGACTTTTTGTTCTTTAACTTTTGTTCTAAAAATACTAGGAAAAAAAGAAAAAAATGCATAGGAAAATGATACAGAATATAATGTATGATTAATTATGTAGGTTTTCTCAAATCAAATCAAATTTTCATAAATCCTACATATGAAATTATACAGGATTTTGTAAATCCTAATATAGTTTGAAATTAGTTCACATTTACAAGGTTTGACATTCATTTTATCTTCAGCATGCCATCACCAATGACGATCTGCTCCTTGTTTATCAAGTCCACATATAATTAAACTCAATATTTTAATGGCATGATGTTTAAGAGAAATGATGAACAGTTTTTGGTACAATGACATGAGTCAAATCAGTTAAAAGTCAGCAGGGTTTTTGGAAACAAATATCTCCCAGCATTCTCATGCTACAATGTCTAAGCGGGTATCCCTGTACATTCTCTATAATCCAATTTCTTTTAAAATGGCTTTCAGTTCCTTTTTTTGTGCACTATTGATGTTCAGCATGAATGAATGCAAACACTTGCACCATCAAAAACAAATAGCATCTTACCACCCAGCATGCCCTGGCAGGAGTTCAAATAAACAAGATTTAACTCCACAGAATGGCAGTGGATAGACAGAATTAATGGGTGGTCTTTCCAGAAAAATAGCTTATAAACTTCAGTGAAATAGTAATTTGGTGCCTTGGTATCAGCTTTTGTCTGCTTGTTATTGGTATTCTGTTACCTTAAAATGAAAATTCAGAGTATTTAATAGAGAAATTTAATTGAAACTTGCAATTTTGAAAACCACTGTTTTTGAAAACCACAAATGTTTTGCTGCTATTTACTGATAATTTGCATTATTGACCTACCAACTTTATTTTTTAGTCAATATGATTTAGTGTAACTTCTGGCAACAAATGAAATATGTTTTGCCTGTATCATGCAAGGATTCGTAGCTGTATTTTTGGACTCTTTCTAAAAGTCAAGCCAAAATGCTTAACGAATATATTAAAAATCTACCTTGCAATGAATTAAATCACCAATTATATGGACACTGCTATTGCCTAAACTGAAAATTCTTATTTACTTAAAATTGTTATTTTATAATGGCTTCTTTCTCTTATGAGCAGAAAAAGAGATATTATGGGTTAGAATCCTAATACATCTTGGTGTTCAGATATCTACTAGCTACACATTTTTCCACTTGCCAGATGATGCCATCTCTTTGTTTAAATCACAGAAATTGCTGCACCAACACATCAGACTAAGGCCATCAAGAGCCATAGGAGTAACACTACCCTGGGATTACTTTCCAGCTTGAAACACAAGCTATCTTCCATCTATACTTTTCTAGCATGTGTGAAATATTTATGAAAAAAAACCCAAGTTTTATACTCTTTTTATTTCTTGTAACTACACTGATCAATATACTTTTTGACATTCTTGATTATTTCACTTTGTTGCACAGGAAACCGTACAGAGCAATTTAATGTGAGCCAAATTCCTCTTCTCCTGCAGTCCCTCTAGTGGTCATGTGTATCTTACATACCTCAATCATTCCCAGTAGAATGTAGTCTCGTTACAAGTCATGTCTTCCATACAGGTTCTGAATGAGAGGGGTGCTGAGGGCTTTGTCTGTTATACCCTCAGCTTGGTAAGAGCAATAATGTTCTGGACATATATGCAAACACACTTCTGGATGCTCTGACCCCATAAGTAGCTCAGGTGGTACAGTATTTGAAAAAGAGGCTGAGGGAAATGACAATCTAAAGACCAGACTCCATCTCTTTACATTAACTTACTCATTGATGGGTTCTTTGTAGAAACTGAACATCACTTGAGTGTCGACTCTATATTGAGGTTGTTGATAGTATCTTGGGACCACAGTATTATTTCAAGATGACAGCACACTCTTTAAGCTCACTTAATATATTTCCCCTCCAGTTTTATGGGAAAAATGGTTTCCTGACCTCGAAACTCTAAGAAACAATAAACAAACAAACAAGCAAACAAAAATGCTGCCATCTTAACTGTTTTATTGTACACAGAAATCCTGGAAAATGGACCATAGCTTTCTCCCTAATCAGGCAGGAAAAAATTCCTGGATGTCAGGAAAATTAGGGTTTTTTTCCTTCAATATCTGAGCACCTTACTGTGGGCTTCTCAAAAAGTTGATGCAGGGGGAACCCTCAAAGCATTTGAAACTGCTAAAGTATTTACATGGTAATTAACCCATGAGGGAGAGAAAAAGAGGAAAGCCCCTGTTCCTTCAGCACCTTCACTGTGAACACTTTGCCAGCTGCCTTTCCAAACATCCTTCCAGACTGCTCAGTTGTCTAAGAAGTTACTTACATGATTACAGGAACCCCATTTCACAGAGGAAGGTCCAGATTTTCTGAATATTTGTGTTAATTTTTTCCAAGACAACACAGGAGGTAATTTAGAGTGTGCACGTTAGGTCCCTAGTCAGACTTCAAAGGAGGTTGTTTGTATTTTTCCCTTGCTGTAAAGCCTTGAAAGGTATGATATACCTTAACATTGATTATGCTAAACTTTCTTATCTATCAGTACCATGCCATCTGCAGTCCAGTGAGATTTGGAATTAAATCCTGATCCCAGGCCCAAAATCCAATGTCTGGGCTTCCTGTACAAAGCCTATATTATCTTTCATTATCTTCCAGGCTGGGTACTAGTGCCCACAAAGAGCAATGAGAACGGGCACAGTTCTCTAAATGAAGCACTCGCCTTCACTATGCTGGTCCAGTCTGCAGCTTTGGATTTCTCACTGACTCAATCTGAGTCACAAGGGATTATCAGGTCACTCTACGACTAAGCCTGCCTACCATACTCCTCCTCATAACCTGGTACCCTGAGACAGTAGGCTCTCCTTTTTCTGGGCACCACAGCCTTCTCTCAAAAGCCTATTGTGGGTAAAATTGTAATATTTCCAGAATCTCTTGCCTGGCTTTAGTGTATCTGCATATCAATAGTTATTTCAAGGGGTGGAGTGAAGTGGTCATCTACATATCAATAGGTAATTACAAGGGCATGCGGGGGTTTATCTGGATGGGAAAGGTTGGGTGGAGCTCTCTTCTGCTGCAGCCTGGTCCAGAGAGAGACTAGACAACTGCTTGTCAGAAATAAATGGGTTTCTTAAACTTTATTTCTCCCTTTGAATGATTTCGGTTTCAAAAGTATTTTGCCTGGAAAGTTTCCCTCTCTAGAGTTACACCTAGTCAGGTTCCTTAGCATGCATTCCTCAGTCCTGATTCACTGCTTATCTTTGGCGTTCCAGCCTTTCTACAGATCAGAAGTTATAAACAGAGGCCTTCAGACTTCAGGCAGGTTGTGTGAATGCGTAAAGCTGGGCAGACTACCTGAAGTGAACTAGAGCACAACTGCTGGGTCTAAGGGTCTAGAAGGGGAAGACCCTACTGTGCAACCATTTGAGAATATGGGCCTAGGGTTACCACTTGTATGGCTTTTTAAGAGAAAGTAGAAATCCCAGTTTTTATGTAAATTGGTAACTACTTGAGCAGCATTTTAAAATATTACGTGGACACAGAAAACAACTGGATACCACCCACAGTCCTCCAGTTTTTGACTTCTGCCTCAGATGATTGTTCAGCCCTGGCTTAAAAAGGAGAATTCTCAGTCTTGAAACCTTTACTTGCACCTAGCCAACAATATAGCCACCACTCGAGCCAACAATATTTTTGAGAATTACGGAAAACTTATAACCACATTAATGCATTACAAAAGTAGCCCACTCTAAGTAGTACTTGGAGACAATTCTCCATGAATCCTTCACATTTCTACATATCTCATGAGCATTGACAGCCTTTGTTTCAGAAAATCTGTTCAGGGATGTTTCTATAGCCAACAGCCTTGAAAGATAAATATGGAGTCTCTCTCTCTCTATAGCAATGCTAACTTCCCATTACAAACAGATTTCTCAAACTCAGGGTTCCTCTCATGTACTATAATCTACTCCCCTATCTGTATCATTTTGTGAGATGTGTGGATCAAGGAACCAGTGAAAATGCTACTACTCTGCCCCTTGCTATTGTTGTGAGTAGTAAGTCCTTGTGCTCTACCCAGGAGTTCTATTTTCTTCCAGCATCTGTGAAACAGTGGTAGACTAACATGTCAGGTTGCAAATAAGGTAAATTCTCAGATTCCTCAGTCTTTGACAAAATATTGGTTTTTCTTCCACTGAGCAGCTACTCTAAACTCAACAGCCTAGGGTCTTCTTCCATATGGTTTACCACATTTCCCTCTATCTTGCTTTTGAAAGTACAACGTTGCCTTATTCTCCACCAAAAAATCATGAACTCCCATCACATCAAATACCCAAACCTGCTTCTCATTGTTTCTATTTTAGGCTTTCAACTTTGCCTTCAGAAAATAGCTTTGTGCTTAGCAATAAAACAAAGTCACTAAGCAGGCAGACTGTCAGACTGTACCGCCTGGGTTAGAAACTGTTTTGCCACCTCCTAGCTGGATTACTTTGGACAAGTTATTTAACCAACTCATGCCTGTTAAAAAGGAAAGCCACAGGTCCAAGAGTGAGGGTTGGGCCAGGTCACCAAACCCAGGCTTAAAACCAGCCTAACTGCAGTTTCATCCTCCCCAGACATGCGGTCTTAGTCTATCAGGAATCTTCCAGCTGGCACCAATGAGGTAATATGTCACGTGAGCTCTCTCCATTCCCCAGAAAGAAGTTGACGCGATCTGTGTGATGATGTCCCTCTGCTCTTCCTCCTCAGGGAAGAATATCTTCCCTGAAGCATTCTCTTCTTTTCTTTCACTAATAACTTCTTCCCCACCCTCCTGTCTACAAAAGCCTTCCATTTTTTATAACTCCTTCAGAGCATCTCTCTACTTGCTAGATGAGATGCTGCCCAATTCATGAATCACTTAATAAAGCCAATCGAATCTTCAAATTTTCTTAGTTGAATTTTGTTTTTTAACATGCCTCAGTTTCCTTATCCATAAAATGAGAATAATAGTAATGAACTCCCAGCATTATTTGATATTAAATGAGTTTATATATTTAGTGTGCTTAGAATAGTATGTGGTACATACTGAGAATGCAATAAATGTAACCAATTATTATTCAGTTGGATATTTCTTCAATAAGTTAGTTAACAGCTCACCTTATATGCAGGTTTTTTGTGATTTACAATCTAACTCTATCATTGGAAAGCTGAATGAATGGCAGATATTTAGGGTTACATGTATGCTTGGTCCCAATTTCAAATCCTTGAAATTGGTTAGAAACATATCATTTTTATAGGCTTTCCCTTTTGAAAAAAACAATCTACAAATTATATGAAGCACCATGTATCAATGCCTCTCCATTCACATTCTATGTGAACAAATGTACTATAAATGTTTTTAAAAAACGCCAAACAACTCTTCCATGTACAATCAAAATGGCTAAATATTATCACATAAGTATTAGAAGTTTTCTTCACAGCACTAATCAAAAAGCCAATTCACCAAAACATTACTCATCTAAAGCATGTTTCCCATTGGTGTTTTCACTATGCTATGGCATTTCTCCTAATGGTCTCAAATTTCATCCCCTGGTCTTCTAAGTAGTGTCCTTTCTATTTTTTAAGCCTGGAAAATTAAAATTAAAATTCCAAAGGGGTAAAAGAGGAAAATCTTCAAAAATCTGATTTGATTTTCCTACACTTCACCCCCCTCCCAATACCCAAGCAGCTAATCCCCTCTCAAGCACTACAATGGAACAGCTAGACGAAATGGAAAGGAGATAAAACTGGCCAGCCAGTGCACTGTTCTTGCTAATCTGCAGCATTTACATAAGGGTTAGAAGGCTTGTTTTATCATTTAAACAGGCTTAAAAGCCTCTTTGCAAATGAGATTTAGTTCCTACGAAAGAATGAATTCTAGCTATTTGGCACGTTTCTGCTAAACCAGCACTGGGAGCTGACTTGGCAGTAACTTAAGCTACTTCTTTGGCCACATACAGTATATACAAAGATTGCTTCCAGCTGCCAAAACTAAAAAGTGTCAAGCTGATTAAATTCTTTCCAGGAGGTGAACAGGATGAGGAACAGGTTAAGAGGCCAATAACAGTAGATCTTAAAACTATACCTAGGCAAACTCGTCCTTTATGCAGGTGCTTTAAAAGTAGCTTTGAACTTTTAGAGGCCCTTGAATCTTCTTTGAAAGGGAACAGAAGAGCAAATAGCAAATGAAATTCAGAGACAGATTTAGAATAGTCTCAAACTGTGAAAACAATTTAAACTCTGATTCATTCTCGGTCCGCATGGCATTGGGCACAAGGATAAACTGCGCAGGCTAGCTCCCTTGACAATGTCAGCACAAAAGAGAACTTAAAGAAAGACTTTCTTAACACAGAGGAGTACACCCTTTGGATCAAAATCTTAGATTTAAAAAATCAGCATTATGTTTATACAAACTATACCTATTATTTGTTTTACCTGGCACACCTTGAACAGATGTTCAGTGTGACCTTGGCCTGAAGTTCAGCAGGGTGAGTAGCACGACCTTGGTTAAATTTGCTCCCAGAAGGTAGCAGGGTAGTTACTCCCTCCATTCTTAAATCATCAAGATCCTCTGTAACAACATAAACAATTGCAAAAATAAATATTAACTCCAATAGAATTAAGGATGAAAGTCCATGTTTTCAGGTTTCTGCCAGTAGTTAAGCAATACATTATAATTCCACTTTGCAAAAATCTAACCTCATGAATCAATTATTTTTCAAATCATTTCTAGATGTAGTAGGAGACAAATTATATGAGATGATTTACAAGAGCAAAATGGCAAAAGACTGAATCTGTTTGGATAATAAGCAGAACATCTTCGATCATGAAACATGGATCCACAGCCTTTGCTGATACCATCCACGGAAGAAAAACCACATCTCTGCAGCAATTGCCCTAAATGGTCAGGACTGGGTCAATGACCACCAGCTTTTCTATATTTGTGTTTGTTTACAACATAGGACCAAGAAGAGATAGACAAATAGGTTCCCAGACTAGTTACATAAGATCATTCACTTCTAACTAGCTCTCCTTCATCTTCTCCACTCAACAAGCTCCAATTGTATCTGAAGCCCTCTCTTTTTTTTCCACTCTAAACCTTTCTTTATTGTCTTCACTTGGTAAGGACAACTGTAGTCATGCCACCTTTTATTTTTCCCAGATCCTAAATCAAGAGTTAAAAGATCTACGTTTCCCTGGTCATTCAGTCCTGATTCAATATGTACATGATATTCTTCCTCCTTTATGCAGAGAACAAGGAATCAGAATCATGTAAAAAAGAAAAAAAAGGATTCCATTTATTTGCACTCAGCCTTACTGAAAGAGTGACATTAAGTTCAAAAGATAAATTATAATTTTGCTAAAACATAATCCATTATTGAGCTTGTAGCCTGAGAAAAGAGGGAAATCCCTCTCTCCTGATTAGCTATAGATTATCTAAACATTTTAGGTTCCTCACAAAACAACAGAGATGATTTCTAGTTTTAAATGTATATTGCAAACAAGTATCAAATTTTCCTGAGATTGTGACAACTTTTAGCTTAAGTCATAAATAGGCCTTCCATTATTTGAAGAAATCCAGTGTCTTGCCAATGGGTTTCAGCCCTGGGCAAGTTCACTATAGATTCAATGAGACCGAGGAATGACAATGGAACGTTCTGGGGGTGAAAGGGTTTATACCCAACTTTTTTCCCATGGTGGCAGGTCAATCACTAGAATCCCGTCCACTCAGAGTGAGTCTGCACATAGCAAGCCGATCTTCTGCATCTGGGCCTCTCTACCCTCACAGCCATCTCAGTCTCTGTCCTCGGTGCTGCCACCACTCCAGTCTCATCTCTGATCTCCTGCATCCTTGCAGCCGTGCCACTGTGCTGCCCAAGGCACTGGGCAGAGCTCTTTATAGAGAGTCAATAATAATGTATTGCCCACAGATGTGTAGTGAGCTAGCCGACCAGGGCCAGGTGAGAATCCTGGCCATAGGAAACTTCACTTTATCCACAGGTGCAACCTCAACTAAAATCTTTTATGTCTACTTACACCTGAGCAATCTGGGCAAGCCCTTAGTTTTAAATCAACTCCATCGGAGTCATAAAAATTCATTATCTTGGCCTTATTGCAAAGTTTCATTCCCCTTGGTTTAGGGCAATAGCCACTACTTCAAACCTGGGTTCTTCTGCTGAGCTAGTTAGAGGCTCCTCTCTTAATCTTATGATTCCTCATGCAACATAGGCATTACTACTGCCTCAGAATATACACTTTTCAGCTAGCTAAGTAGGCTCTCATGAGATTCTGTTAGTCTCTCCCTCTCACATTACTATTACCACTGCAACACCCTAATCTGCCACTAGCCTAACCCTACCAGAAGAAGGGAACCTCCTGATTTGCTTAGCTTAGTTAGGGAACTTGTTATACTTCACTCAGCTTAAAGGATTCCTACTGAAAACTCTGACTTATATTATTTGTTGATGGCTCATACCACAAAACTTGAAACTAGAGCAGAATATGCTATCACCAATTTAAGCTTGCCTTTAGAATATAATCATCTACCTGAGATAAAATCAGCCCAGATAACAGAATTACTGCACTTATCCAAGCTTGTCAAGCAGTCAAAGACCAGAGAGTAAACATATATACAGGTATGCTTTTTAAAAAATATGATGAGATGTTTTGAAAACAAAGGAGTCAACTCTGTGGAACTCTCATTAAAAATGGACAAAAAGTTTAAGACACTGTTAAATGCACTCCTACTTTATAAAAAGGTAGGTATTATAAAATTTAGGCTTATGAAAAATGAAATAATGTAGAAGCTAAAAGAAATACTTTAGTAGATCATTTTGTCAAACAACATCCTTAACCAAGGTTTTAATCCTATCTAAACTCTTAAAGGATAAATCCTTAAAGGAATTCAAAGAGGCCACTATAAAATATCATTTGGTCTCCCATTTTGAAAAGCAAAAAACTAAAAATATGGTTCTAGCTTCACTTAGATAAGCTCTGGTGCTCTCAAGACAGCTGCTTGGTGGCAGTGGAGGGTTTCAAATGCAAATTAGCTAAATTTCTCCATGAAACTATTCATCTTGGTACAGATAAATTGGTTACTATCTTAAATCAACATGGCTGGGAAATTTTTTAAATGACAGCTTAAGTCATTTTTAAGTCGTGGGCTTGTCACCAGCGTAATTCTTTAAAAATTTTAAATGTGGGACATGGCCAGAAACTGAAGCTTCAAGGGCCCTTTAAACAACTTCTGATGGATTCTATACAGCTTATTTCCATGAGATTTGAATATGCTTTAGTTATTATATGTCTATCTAATTTCAGGATGGACTGAAACATCTCTTTCTGCTCTTACTACCTACAAACTTCTGGAAAGGTAGAAATATCAGTGACATCCTTGCAATAAAAATAATAAAACTTTCAGGAACTCTTGGGCTTCCTTGGTCAAAGGTACTTCCATCCATTCTTATGTCAGTTATATTCCACACTCTTTATTTCCCTGAATATTCATGTTTCAGGATTTTGCCTATGATACTATTCTCTGCTGTGAGGCACATAGACATAGCAAAATATTGCAGGAGATTCATGCGCTATACCCAGTCCTTCTGTGGCAGAAGGTAGCCAGTGGGGTAGGTAGAACAGGACATGTTGCCCAGTAAAGGTCGGCCAAGCAGGATGCTGAAGCTAGGCATTGTGGTTGGCCAGTCAAGTGGAAGAGTAAGAAACTATCCTAAAGGAATCAGTACAGGGAGCCAATATATCATGCTCAACCGTAGCAACAAGCCCTGGTCAAACCTAGCAACAAGTCCTAGGTAACCATGTGGACTTCCTCCTTGTTGTGCTTATAAACCCCAGCCACTGCAGCCCTAACAGAATCCTTCCTTGGGTCCCTGCCCGGTTAGTGGATCAATTTTCTTTTCGCTCATTAAAAGCTTTGCTGGTTTCTCTGTACTCTTGTCCTTTCACTTCATTCTTCATTACCTCCAAGACATGATCCTGGGAAGAGTAGCAACTTTTCCTCTAGTAATACTATCACCAACAGGTTAAGGTTGCTAGAATATCTTAAACAGCTTTTTCATGATATTCAACTATGAGATTTCATCGATTGGAAGACTATTTCAGAGAAAAAAACTATTCTTGAACCTCATTGGGAGGGACTCTATTAGATACTGTTAACAACAAATACAGAAGTGCAACTCCCTGGAGTAAATTCTTGGGTTCATATTTCACAACTGAAGAAGCAATCCAGAATCATCAAAATTGGAAGATTGCTCTTCCAAAATGGGCCTCAAACTGAAGACTCTCAGATGAGATTCTATGGAAGCAGGTCATCCTCACAGTGGACAGATGACCCAAGACATTCAGAACTATCTGACGACCTTAGATTCTACACAAGATGTTGGATCAAAACTGCTGCCTAATTACTATTTAATTGTTTATCTGCTTAAAATTCTTCTTTTCATTTTCTATAGACCCCTGGTTGTCAAACCCTAAAATGGCTTTTCTTTTATACTCTTCTTACTAAAATTGTTAGATCTGAGCATAAACATTCTAACACCAGTCTCAGATTATCCCAAACAGGAGCCTTCAAGCTTGCTGACTGATGAATATCCCATTCCTCACTAAATTCTAATCTCAACAAATGAGACCAAAGGAGAATTACAGCCAATGGCCTTTTACCCACCTACATGGACAAATGGCCTTAAATGAACTGACTTGTTACTTTGCTAGTGTTCCTCTCTCACAGAAGGAATTATTACAGTCTATCAATTAGACACAAGATAATTCTAAATTTGAATTCAATGACCTTCTTAAAACAATGGGCCAATTACTTGCCATCTAGACTAATAGAGACAAATGTGTAAACCAGCTAATGTAAGGTCTTGATTCCAACCTCATGTCATGAACAATTCCTTTTTCTTGGATATCCATGTGTTCCTACCAGATATTGCTTCCATCACAGCTGTGACGGCCAGTCTTGCTTGTCTCATACTAATATCTCACAGACATTGGGAACAGTATTATAAAACTTACCCAAACACAGACACCCTAATTCTATAAGTCACAAAGGCTGGAAATTACAATTCAGATGTGAACTACAAAATAAGCCTACCCTTGATTATTTAAGCACTTTACCTGGGGCAGTTACTGACTGTTTATGCAAACAATCAAAGCAGTGTGGCCAAAAATAGGAATCATACAAACAAAACACTGTAAGACATGTATCATTTTTAACTCTGGCAGAAGTTATGAATTATACCACCTCTACCCTAAATGGGATATAGATTGTTCTCAATTTCTTGGCAATAGTGTAGTGGACCATCTAGGTTTCTCTTTCATTAGTCATGATAGTATCTGTGTCATTGTTAATACTTCTTGCTGTACTTGGCTCAATGAAACAGGTAGGGGAGAAAAGGGGCTATGCATTGTCTTAAGGAAAAAGTTATTTGGCTAAGGATGATGTTTATGACCTGTGGGATTCTTCTCTAGGCCTTGATTATACAATTTAGGTTCTTAGTTCTGAAGCAACTTGAATGGACGTTAAAGGTTCTTGTTTTTGTTACAGTGCTTATGATGCTTATCCATTGAATTCAATCATCTTAATCTTAATGCTTAATGTGGGTTTTAAATGATTCTAGGAGGGGGCGGAAGATGGCGGCGTGAGTAGAGCAGCGGAAATCTCCTCCCAAAACCACATATATCTATGAAAATATAACAAAGACAACCCTTCCTAGAATAAAGACCAGAGGACACAGGACAATATCCAGACCACATCCGCACCTGAGAGAACCCAGCGACTCGCGAAGGGGGTAAGATACAAGCCCCGGCTTGGCAGGAGCCGAGCGCCCCTCCCCCCAGCTCCTGGCGAGAGAAGAAAAGGCAGAGCAGGAGGGAGACGGAGCACAGGGCTGCCGAACACCCAGCCCCAGCCATCCGGGCCGGAGAGCAGGGCCCTGGATTTATTTATTTATTTTTTTTCCTGTTTTGTTTTGGCGAGCACTTTTTGGAAGTCTTAAAGGGATAGGGACCCCAATACTAGGGAAACAGGGCAGCAAGAACAGTGAGCGAGCACCGGTGGCCTGGCGCCGGAGGACACCAGAAAAGCGCGCGACCATTTTTTTTTTTAATTAAAAAAAAATTTTTTTTTGTGGTCGTTGTTTTGTTTTGGCAGGTGCTTTTTGGAAGTCTTACAGGGGCAGGGCGGGACACTTAATCCAGAGGTAGGGAATCCGGGGATCTCTGGGCACCCTAACCCCTGGGCTGCAGGGAGCAGGGTGGCCCCTTATGGAGATAAATAGCCTCCAGGCCGCTCCCCCTCCAACACGACTCCACCACTTTGGAGCACAGGCCAGAACCAGGCCATGCCCACAGCAACAGTGGAGATAAACTCCATAGCAGCCGGGCAGGAAGCAGAAACCCTGTCTGCACGCAGCTGCCCAGCACAAGCCACTAGAGGCCGCTGTTCTCCCAGGAGAGGAGGGCCACAAACCAACAAGAAGGGAAGTTCTTCCAGCCGTCACTCGTCCCAGCTCTGCAAACTATTCCTATAACCATGAAAAGGCAAAACTACAGACAGACAAAGATCACAGAGACAACACCAGAGAAGGAGATAGACCTAACCAGTCTTCCTGACAAAGAATTCAAAATAAGAATCATAAACATGCTGACAGAGATGCAGAGAAATACGCAAGAGAAATGGGATGAAGTCCGGAGGGAGATCACAGATGCCAGAAAGGAGATCACAGAAATGAAACAAACTCTGGAAGGGTTTATAAGCAGAATGGATAGGATGCAGGAGGCCATTGATGGAACTGAAACCAGAGAACAGGAACGCATAGAAGCTGACATAGAGAGAGATAAAAGGATCTACAGGAATGAAACAATGTTAAGAGAACTGTGTGACCAATCCAAAAGGAACAATATCCGTATTATAGGGGTTCCAGAAGAAGGAGAGAGAGAAAAAGAGATGGAAAGTATCTTAGAAGAAATAATTGCTGAAAACTTCCCCAAACTGTGGGAGGAAATAATCGAACAGACCACGGAAATACACAGAACCCCCAACAGAAAGGATCCAAGGAGGACAACACCAAGACACATAATAATTAAAATGGCAAAGATCAAGGACAAAGAAAGAGTTTTAAAGGCAGCTAGAGAGAAAAAGGTCACCTATAAAAGAAAACCCATCAGGCTAACATCAGACTTCTCGACAGAAACCCTACAGGCCAGAAGAGAATGGCATGATATATTTAATACAATGAAACGGAAGGGTCTTGAACCAAGGATACAGTATCCAGCACGACTATCATTCAAATATGACAGTGGGATTAAACAATTCCCAGACAAACAAAAGCTGAGGGAATTTGCTTCCCACAAACCACCTCTACAGAACATCTTACAGGGACTGCTCTAGATGGGAGCACTCCTAGAAAGAGCACAGCACAAAACACCCAACATATGAAGAATCGAGGAGGAGGAATAAGAAGGGAGAGAAGAAAAGAATCTCCAGACAGTGTATATAACAGCTCAATAAGCGAGCTAAGTTAGGCAGTAAGATACTAAAGAGGCTAACCTTGAACCTTTGGTAACCACGAATTTAAAGCCTGCAATGGCAATAAGTACATATCTTTCAATAGTCACCCTAAATGTTAATGGGCTGAATGCACCAATCAAAAGACATAGAGTAATAGAATGGATAAAAAAGCAAGACCCATCTATATGCTGCTTACAAGAAACTCACCTCAAACCCAAAGACATGTACAGACTAAAAGTCAAGGGATGGAAAAACATATTTCAAGCAAACAACAGTGAGAAGAAAGCAGGGGTTGCAGTACTAATATCAGACAAAATAGACTTCAAAACAAAGAAATTAACAAGAGATAAAGAAGGAAACTATATAATGATAAAGGGCTCAGTCCAACAAGAGGATATAACCATTCTAAATATATATGCACCCAACACAGGAGCACCAGCATATGGGAAACAAATACTAACAGAACTAAAGGGGGAAATAGACTATAATGCATTCATTCTAGGAGACTTCAACACACCACTCACCCCAAAGGATAGATCCACTGGGCAGAAAATAAGTAAGGACACGGAAGCACTGAACAACATAGTAGAGCAGATGGACCTAATAGACATCTATAGAACTCTACATCCAAAAGCAACAGGATATACATTCTTCTCAAGTGCACATGGAACATTCTCCAGAATAGACCACATACTAGGCCACAAAAAGAGCCTCAGAAAATTCCAAAAGATTGAAATCCTACCAACCAACTTTTCAGACCACAAAGGCATAAAACTAGAAATAAACTGTACAAAGAAAGCAAAGAGGCTCACGAACACATGGAGGCTTAACAACACGCTCCTAAATAATCAATGGATCAATGACCAAATCAAAATGGAGATCCAGCAATATATGGAAACAAATGACAACAACAACACTAAGCCCCAACTTCTATGGGATACAGCAAAAGCAGTCTTAAGAGGAAAGTATATAGCAATCCAAGCATATTTAAAAAAGGAAGAGCAATCCCAAATGAATGGTCTAATGTCACAATTATCGAAATTGGAAAAAGAAGAACAAATGAGGCCTAAGGTCAGCAGAAGGAGGGACATAATAAAGATCAGAGAAGAAATAAATAAAATTGAGAAGAATAAAACAATAGCAAAAATCAATGAAACCAAGAGCTGGTTCTTCGAGAAAATAAACAAAATAGATAAACCTCTAGCCAGACTTATTAAGAAGAAAAGAGAGTCAACACAAATCAACAGTATCAGAAACGAGAAAGGAAAAATCAAGACGGACCCCACAGAAATACAAAGAATTATTAGAGAATACTATGAAAACCTATATGCTAACAAGCTGGGAAACCTAGGAGAAATGGACAACTTCCTAGAAAAATACAACCTTCCATGATTGACCCAGAAAGAAACAGAAAATCTAAACAGACCAATTACCAGCAATGAAATTGAAGCGGTAATCAAAAAACTACAAAAGAACAAAACCCCCGGGCCAGATGGATTTACCTCGGAATTTTATCAGACATACAGGGAAGACATAATACCCACTCTCCTTAAACTTTTCCAAAAAATAGAGGAGGAGGGGATACTCCCAAACTCATTCTATGAAGCTAACATCACCCTAATACCAAAACCAGGCAAAGACCCCACCAAAAAAGAAAACTACAGACCAATATTCCTGATGAACGTAGATGCAAAAATACTCAACAAAATTTTAGCAAACCGAATTCAAAAATACATCAAAACGATCATACACCGTGACCAAGTGGGATTCATCCCAGGGATGCAAGGATGGTACAACATTCGAAAGTCCATCAACATCATCCACCACATCAACAAAAAGAAAGACAAAAACCACATGATCATCTCCATAGATGCTGAAAAAGCATTTGACAACATTCAACATCCATTCATGATAAAAACTCTCAACAAAATGGGAATAGAGGGCAAGTACCTCAACATAATAAAGGCCATCTATGATAAACCCACAGCCAACATTATATTGAACAGCGAGAAGCTGAAAGCATTTCCTCTGAGATTGGGAACTAGACAGGGATGCCCACTCTCTCCACTGTTATTTAACATAGTACTGGAGGTCCTAGCCATGGCAATCAGACAAAACAAAGAAATACAAGGAATCCAGATTGGTAAAGAAGAAGTTAAACTGTCACTATTTGCAGATGACATGATACTGTACATAAAAAACCCTAAAGACTCCACCCCAAATTACTAGAACTGATATCGGAATACAGCAAAGTTGCAGGATACAAAATCAACACACAGAAATCTGTAGCTTTCCTATACACTAACAATGAACCAACAGAAAGAGAAATCAGGAAAACAACTCCATTCACAATTGCATCAAAAAAAATAAAATACCTAGGAATAAACCTAACCAAAGAAGTGAAAAACTTATACTCTGAAAACTACAAGTCACTCTTAAGAGAAATTAAAGGGGACACTAACAGATGGAAACTCATCCCATGCTCGTGGCTAGGAAGAATTAATATCGTCAAAATGGCCATCCTGCCCAAAGCAATATACAGATTTGATGCAATCCCTATGAAACTACCAGCAACATTCTTCAATGAACTGGAACAAATAATTCAAAAATTCATATGGAAACACCAAAGACCCCAAATAGCCAAAGCAATCCTGAGAAAGAAGAATAAAGTAGGGGGGATCTCACTCCCCAACTTCAAGCTCTACTGTAAAGCCATAGTAATCAAGACATTTTGGTACTGGCACAAGAGCAGAGCCACAGACCAATGGAACAGACTAGAGAATCCAGACATTAACCCAGGCATATATGGTCAATTAATATTTGATAAAGGAGCCATGCACATACAATGGCGAAATGACAGTCTCTTCAACAGATGGTGCTGGCAAAACTGGACAGCTACATGTAGGAGAATGAAACTGGACCATTGTCTAACCCCATATACAAAAGTAAACTCAAAATGGATCAAAGACCTGAATGTAAGTCATGAAGCCATTAAACTCTTGGAAGAAAACATAGGCAAAAACCTCTTAGATATAAACATGAGTGACCTCTTCTTGAACATATCTCCCCGGGCAAGGAAAACAACAGCAAAAATGAATAAGTGGGACTATATTAAGCTGAAAAGCTTCTGTACAGCAAAAGACACCATAAATAGAACAAAAAGGAACCCTACAGTATGGGAGAATATATTTGAAAATGACACATCTGATAAAGGCTTGACGTCCAGAATATATAAAGAGCTCACACGCCTCAACAAACAGAAAACAAATAACCCAATTAAAAAATGGGCAGAGGAACTGAACAGACAGTTCTCCATAAAAGAAATACAGATGACCAACAGACACATGAAAAGATGCTCCACATCACTAATTATCAGAGAAATGCAAATTAAAACTACAATGAGGTATCACCTCACACCAGTAAGGATGGCTGCCATCCAAAAGACAAACAACAACAAATGTTGGCGGGGCTGTGGAGAAAGGGGAACCCTCCTACACTGCTGGAGGGAATGTAAGTTAGTTCAACCATTGTGGAAGGAAAGCAGTATGGAGGTACATCAAAATGCTCAAAACAGACCTACCATTTGACCCAGGAATTGCACTCCTTGGAATTTACCCTAAGAATGCAGCAATCAAGTATGAGAAAGACCAATGTATTCCTATGTTTATCGCAGCACTATTTACAATAGCCAAGAATTGGAAGCAACCTAAATGTCCATCGATAGATGAATGGATAAAGAAGATGTGGTACATATACACAATGGAATACTACTCAGCCATAAGAAAAGGGCAAATCCAACCATTTGCAGCAACATGGATGGAGCTGGAGGGTATTTTGCTCAGTGAAACAAGCCAAGCAGAGAAAGAGAAATACCAAATGATTTCACTTATCTGTGGAATATAAGAACAAAGGAAAAACTGAAGGAACAAAACAGCACCAGAATCACAGAACTCAAGAATGGACTAACAGGTACCAAAGGGAAAGGGACTGGGGAGGATGGGTGAGTAGGGAGGGATAAGCGGGGGGAGAAGTAGGGGGTTATTAAGATTCGCATGCATGGGTTTGGTGGGAGAAAGGGGGGGCTGTACAACACAGAGAAGACAAGTAGGGATTCTACAACATTTTGCTATGCTGATGGACAGTGACTGTAAAGGGGTTTATAGGGGGTACCTGGTATAGGGGAGAGCCTAGTAAACATAATATTCATCATGTAAGTGTAGATTAGTGATACCAAAAAAAAAAAAAAAAAAGGGCAGTTCCTGTGTGGTAACCTCCAATGAGTTCTACACAAGAGTATAAAGGGCATATAAAAGTGTAGGCAAAGGGTCTGTTTGTGTTTATACAGAGGATCAAAGCCTAATTGGGCTACCCCGAAAATGAACTAAGATACGATATAAAAAAAACTTCCAACATCAGCACTCTCTGGAAGACTCATGCCAGAAGATGATCTTCAAAAAACCCCAACAAAGATCCACGCACTGCTACAGCTGTAGATGCACTCATCCCACCAGTTCCTGGACTTGCCATGGGAATGAGGAAGGAGATATCTAAGCTGGCCTGTGCATACAGTAAAACAACAAATTTGACTGGATCTATACTGTTGGAACTCAATCAAGAATTAGGAGAAGTGCAAATTGTAGTGCTCCATAATCTTACAACTACAGACTATTTACTGTTAAAAGAACATATGGGTTGTGAACAGTCCCCAGGAATGGGTTGTTTTAATTTGTCTAATTTCTCTCAGACTGTTCAAGCTCAGTTGGACAATATCCACCATATCATAGATAAGTTTTCACAAATGCCTAAGGGGCCTAACTGGTTTTCTTGGTTTCACTGGAGATGGCTGGTAATTACAGGTATGCTTTGGTTATGTAACTATACTCCTATTATGTTAATGTGTGTGCGCAATTTAAGTAGTAGCTTAAAACCTATACATGCTGAAGTTACTCTACAAGAAGATATGTCAAAGAAATAATCAATCTTCCCATGTTTTCTTCTGCCTGCTACTTCTATAGCTTTTCTTCTTCCTTCCTAATTGCAACCCTTAAATAGAATTCGTGCCTCATATCAAATTTACTGAATATCATAATTCTTCCAAGTGGTAAAGATACCTCAAGACAAATGCTGGGCATAGAAGCTACAGGGCATAAATATGCAAAGAAATAAAAAGCTAACCATTTCAAACAATAAGGCTTCTCTCTCACTTACCAACTTTACATTTCCCTGTATGGCCCCGGAAGATGACTGGTTAGCCAGAGATGGGTAAGATTCCTCAAGGGAGGAACAACCTAAGACAGGCACAGTCACAGGGGGGTCATCAGGTGAGAAATTGGGGATCAACAGAGGTGAGGCTTAGAACCTCACACCCCGTTCTGAGAGAAATCTTCTGCATACGTGGATGTTTTATTGCCCTTGTCTAGCTTGGATTAACACATAGTCTACAGGCACACACTTGATCATCTACATTTGCTCTCTCACAACACTAAACTATGTTTTCTACCTTTATCTTGTATCTACCTACCACTTCAGCATTTTATTAAAAATAATAATAATAAAGAGAGAAATGTGGTATCCACATATAAATCAAGTATAAAAATCAAATGAGTATTCATATTTGAACTGACTGTTTATAGTTCATAATGCATGAGCAAAACCGAAGGTTTCTGTGATGGCTGCCCTTGTACTGTTCACCATGTAAGAACTTTTTCACTATGTAAGAGTTTGTTCTCCATGTAAGAACTTGTTTGTTATGCCTCAGAAGATTGGAGACTGACGAAAATTAGGCTTGGGGTGGATTAATGATTGTGCATTGAGCATTGACTCCCCTATACAGAATTTTATTGTTTTTAACAACCATTTGATCAATAAATATGAGAGATGCCCTCACAAAAAAAAAAAAAAGTATACACTTCCAATGGTAAAATAATAAGTAACCGGGATGTAATGAATATAGTCAAGATATTGTAACAGCTTGGTATGGTGATAGCTGGTACCTAGAATTTTCATGTATATAAATGTTGAATCACTATGTTGTACACCTGAAACTAATGTAATGTAATACTGTGTGTCAACTGCCCTTCAATAAAAAAATAATTATCTACAAAAAATAAATAAATAAATAAATAAATGATTCTAGACAGCCACTTGGTCATCAAATGATCACCATGATGATACATCAAAAAGATTAAGAAGCTCTTGTGATACAACTGATCATGGAGACAAGTGAATAATCAGCAAGCAGTGAAAATCTGTATCTCTAGTCTTACCTTTTGACCAACTTGCTGCCAGGGGAGAAAGAATGACCAAAAGAGGGGACTGAGAGGTTGAATATACATACAGACAATAGAAAAAATTATTTGATATTAGAACACTGACCCACTACCTCTGCTGGAACCAACCAGTGAAGCCAAACCACAACCTCTGCAGTGAATGTCTCAAAACATTCAAGAATGCCTAATAAAGGCCAGCTTCCCTCTTGTCCCTATTTCCAACTCAGAATCAACCAGAGAAAGCGAAATATGCTTCCCAAAATAATTGCATACAGTAGTCTGCTTCTAGTTAGCTTGACTTCAGTTTCCCCATGTGAATTACTTCCAATCAGAACACACCTCAAGCCTTCCTTTTTTCCCCATTATAAAGCTTTCCCGCTTACCTTACTTGCCTTTGGGTCCCTGGCAAGTGATGCAAGCAATGGTAGCTGACTCCATTGCTATAAGAAGCTCTGAATAAATAACCTCTGCTTGTTCTCATTTGTATGGTCTTCATTTCTTTCCATAATGGAAACCTCCAAATATCTAAATGTTTGTCATATAGAAGAGATATCAGAGTTCCTCCTGTGGCTCCAGAGAAAGAATGGGTCTAAGGACAGGGAAGCACATTTCTGAGTCAACATAACAATGTTTTAACATTTCCATATGTTCAAAGGCAAATTGTACAGTGCTGTGTGGGAGAGGTGAGTATCCTATTCCTGGAAGTGTTTAAAGCAGAGGCTGAATATTTACAGTGGATGATTTTGAATTTTTCAGAGGCATTGTACTAAGTGATCTCTCAATTTTTTTCCAAATCTAACTTCCTCTCAAGCATTCTCATTAGAATTCTATAAGGATTTATGTTATATCTGATACTTTTAAAAAGAGGAAATGGAATTATTAAAAGATTTTTTAAATGAGGAAACAAACTTTTGGGGCCACACTGTTATGAATTAAACCTAAAGCTGCAAAGCACATTACACTGAATTATTAATGGGTGAGAACTGAATTATTCTTCATGGTTGTGTGGTTCATTCTGGGCTAAGAATGCCAGACAAGATGGCCAACCCTTACCTTTGAAGATAGGTTCAAAGTCCAAATCCTCAACTATCTATTTGCCTCTGTACCATTTCTCTACTAATAAGATACAGGGTAGGGGCATGGAGTTTCATAATATTACATAAGCATTTGTAGATGGCTTGACATATGTAGAGAAAGTAACAAGACATAAATTTTATGACTGCATTTTGATGAACAGTAAAACTCCATGCCAGAATTCTTTTTTTACTCGCAAATTCAAGAAGTACATTTCTTAAGACTTTTTGAAAGTTACTTAGCCACCCTGTTCAGACTTGAGTATCAGGTCTTGTTTTACCAGCTTAGAGTAACGATCACTGACTTGTTGACAGCAGGAGGGGTGCTAAAGGGGCAATGATTACACAGAACATGCTGCTCAGGAGTAAGGACAGGTGGACAAAATCATCCCGGCACAATAAGCCCAGCAGGTTAGGAGCTTTCAGGATCTCCAGATGCTACATCCAACTGTTGGCAAAGCAGTGCCAAGGCCTCCCAACCTCTGCCTCATGATATGGACTGCCACTCTATCCTCTAGGCAGGCACTGGTCCACACACCTGCTGACCCTGCCATTATGCCAGGCAAGCCGGAGAGCAGCCTCACATATGGTAGCTACAGGGACGTAATGCAGAGGCTCCTCCCTGTGTGCTCGGCCCACTGGCCCTGGCAGTGGAAGCAGTCACTGCAGCCAGGAAGCAGGAAAGAGCTCTTTCCTCCCAGCAGGTGCTGGCATCTTGAGCCTGTGACCCCTGCCATCACTCCAGGTGCTGAGAAGCTCCAGAGAGTAGAGCTTATGGGCACTAGAGGGTGCCACCTCCACAAAGTTACTATTCCATAGTAATCATTACAATTACGAAACAGCAAAAGAACTTTCTACAAACCAGAATCCCTACAAACCAGAAACACCAGAAAGGGTGCTAAGCAAAACTGAAATCACCACTCTTCTTGATAAAGATTTCAAAGTAAAAATCATAAACATGTTCATGGAGGTACAGAAAAATATTCAAGAACTCAGGGAGGATTTCAAGAAAAGAAACTTTGAAAAATACAGTTATCTGAAATGAAACATACAATGGCGGGATTTAAAAGCAGATTAGATGAGGTAGAGGAGAAGGTAAATGAAATAGAAATTAGAGAACAGGAAAATGAAGAAGTTGAGGCACAGAGAGAGAAAAGAGGATTTCTAGGAATGAAAGAATAGTAGGAGGACTATGTAGCCAATCCTACAGAACACTATTCACATTATAGGGGTACAAGAGGAAGAAGAGAGAGAAAAAGGGATAGAAAGTCTCTTTGGGGAAATGATTGCTGAAAATTCCCCAATCTGGGGAAAGAATAGTCTCTCAGGTCATGGAACTGCAGAGATATCCCAACACAAGGGACCCTAGGAAGACAACACCAAGACATATAATAATTCAAACAGCAAAAATCAAGGACAAGGAGAGTGTATTAAAAGTAGCCAGAGAAAGAGAAGATCACGTACAAAGGAAAGTCCATCAAGCTATCATCACACTTCTCAGCAGAAACCTTACAGGCCAGAAGGGAGTGTCATGATGTATTTAATGCAATGAAACAGAACACTCTACCTGGCAAGATTATTATTTAAATTTGAAGCAGGGATTAAACAATGTCCTGAGAAGCAAAAGTTGAATTTAACTCCCACAATCAATCTCAATAGTGTGTTTTAAAGGGACTGCTCTACATGAAAGTGCTGCTAAGGCTAAATAGATGTCACCAGAGAAAATAAAACCACAGAAAAGGAAGTAGAACAATTAATTACTATACAAATGCAAATTTAAATCAACTAATCACAAAGTCAGTCAAGGGATACACAAAGAGTACAGAATATGACACCTAAAATATAAAGAGTGGAGGAGGAAGAAAAAGAAGAGAGGGGGAAAAAAAGTACCTTGAGGATGTGTTTGAAATAGTATGATAAGTGAGTTAAGTTAGACTGTTAGATAGTAAAGAAGCTTCCCTTGGCCCTTTGGTACCTGTGAATCTAAAGCCTGCAATTGCAATAAGTACATATCTATTGATAATCACCCTAAATGTAAATGGACCAAATACACCAATCAAAAGACACAGAGTTACAGAATGGATAAAAAAAACAAGGCCCATCTATATGCTGCCTACAAGAGACTCACTTTAAACCCAAAGTCTGTGTATGCACAGACTAAAAGTGAACAGATGGAAAAAGGCATTTCGTGCAAATAATAGGGAGAAAAAAGCAGGAATTGCAGTACTTGTATCAGACAAAATAGACTTCAAAACAAAGAAAGTCACAAGAGACAAAGAATGACATTACATAATGATAAAGCAGTCAGTACAACAAGAGAATATAACCATTATAAATATCTATGCACCGAACATAGGAGCACCTAAATATGTGAAACAAATACTAGCAGAATTAAAGGGGGATATAGAATGCAATGCATTCATTTTAGGAGGCTTCAACACACCATTCATTCCAAAGGACAGATCAACCAGGCAGAAAATAAGTAAGGAGACAAAGGCACTGAACAACACATTAGAACAAATGGACCTAACAGACATCTACAGAATACTCCACTGAAAAGCAGCAGGATACACATTCTTCTCAAGTGCATATGGAACATTTTCCAGAGTAGATCACATACTAGGTCACAAGAAGAGCCTAACTAAATTCAGAAGGATTGAAATTGTAGTAATCAGCTTCTTTGACCACAAAGGTATGAGACTAGAAACAAATTATGCAAAGAAAACAAAAAAGCCCACAAACACATGGAGGCTTAACAACATGCTCCAAATAATCAATGGATCAACGACCAAATAAAAACAGAGATCAAGCAATATATGGAGACAAATGAAAACAACTCAACACCCCAAAAGCAATCAAGACAAGTTGGTACTGGCACAAGAACAGACCCATAGATCAATGGAACAGAACAAAGACCTCAGATATAACCCCACACATATATGGCCAATTAATATATGATAAAGGAGCCATGGATATACAATGGGGAAATGACAGCCTCTTCAACAATTGGTGTTGGCAAAACTGTACAGCTACATGCAAGAGAATGAAACTGGATTACTGTCTAACTCCATACACAAAAGTTAATTCAAAATGGATCAAAGACCTGAATGCAAGTCATGAAACCATATAACTCTTAGAAGAAAACACAGGCCAAAATCTCTTGACTATAAAATGAACGACTTTTTTCTGAACACATCTCCTCGGGCAAGGGAAACAAAAACAAAATGAAAAATGGGATTACATCAAACTAAAAAGCTTCTGTACAGCAAAGGACACCATCAGCAGAAAAGAAAGGCAATCTACAGTATGGGAGAATATATTCATAAATGACATATCCAATAAAGGTTTAATATCCAAAATATATAAAGAGCTCACATGCCTCAACACACTAAAGCAAATAACCTGATTAAAAAATGGACAGAGGATCTGAATAGACACTTACCCAAAGAAATTCAGATGGCCAACAGGCACATGAAAAGATGCTCCACATTGCTAATTATCAGGGAAATGCAAATTAAAAACACAATGAGATATCACCTCACACCAGTTAGGATGGTCAACATCCAAAAAATGAGGAACAATAAATGGTGGTAAGGATGAGGAAAAAGGGGAACCCTTCTACACTGTTGGTGGGAATGTAAATTTGTTTAACCACTGTGTAAAGCAATATGGAGGTTCCTCAAAAAACTAAAAATAGAAATACCATTTGACCCAGGAATTCCACTCCTAGGAATTTACCCAGAGAAAACAAGATCCCAGATTCAAAAAGACATATGCACCCCTATGTTTATCACAGAACTATTCCCAATAGCCAAGATCTGGAAGCAATCCATGTCTCCATCAGTAGATGAATGGATAAAGAAGATGTGGTACATATACACAATGGAGTATTATTCAGCCATAAATAGAAAACAAATCCTACCATTTGCAACAACATGGATGGAGCTGGAGGATTTTATGCTCAGCGAAATAAGCCAGGTGAGAAAGACAAGTACCAAATGATTTCCCTCATTTGTGGAGTGTAACAACAATGCAAAACTGAAGGAACAAAACGGCATCATATTCACAGACTCCAAGAAGGGAATAGCGGTTACCAAAGGGTAGGAGTTGGGGAGGGAGGGAGAAGGGGATTAAGGGGCATTATGATTAGCACACATAATGTAGGGTGGTCAAGTTCACTATGGATTTAATGAGATCAAAGAAATGACACTGGAACGTTCTTGGGGTGAAAGGGTTTATACCAGGCTTTATTCCCACAGTGCCAGGTCAATCACTAGAATCCTATCCACTCAGAATGAGTCTGCATGCAGCAAGCCAGTCTCTGCCGCTGGGGCTCTCTGCCCCTGCAGCCATCTCAGTCTCTGTCTTTGGTGCTACCACCACTCCAGTCTCTTCTCTGCTCTCATGCAGCCTTGCAGATATGCAATGGCTCTGAGCACTGGGTGTAGCTCTTTATATAGAATCAATAACAATGTATTGTCCACACGTGTGTAGTGACGTAACCAAGCAGTGCCAGGTGAGAATTCTGGCCATAGGAACCTTCACTTTCTCCACTACGGGCAAGGCAGAGGAGTCAAGTAGTGACTCCATAGCATCTTACTATGCTGATGGACAGTGACTGCAATGGTGTATGTGTGTGGGGGGGGACTTGATAAAATGGGTGAATGTTGTAAAAACCCTCTTAAGATTGTATATCAATGATATCTTAATTAAAAATATATATATATACATAATAAAAAATAAAATTAGGATCTTAGAACATCAATGTTATTCATCTCCCTCCATTCTTTCTTTCCTTTCTCCCTTCCTTCCCTTTTTTGGGCATTTTTTCCTAAATAAAATATTCTCCAAGATATTCCCCCACGAGACTCTGCTCAGTGCTATAAATAAAGTAGATATACCAACAATGGTGATAAGGAAATACAAATTCAGTATCTGTCTTGCCTTGGGGGGATTGGCCCTGGGCAATTTCACTCTGGGTTAGCAACAACAGAACTAAAAGGTGAAAGGGTTTGTACCAACCTTTATTCCCACTGTGGCAGGTCAATGTTGGAATCACGTCTGCCTCTGGCAAGTTCACCATCCATCTCAGTCTCTACCTCTGGGCAGAGCACTGGGAGGAGCTCTTTATATACTAACACTAACAATAATGACTCATTGCCAACACGTGTGGAAACAGCAGCCTAGCAGCAGGCCAATTACATCATCAAGTAGTTTAGTGTCAGGGGAGGATCCTGGCCATGAGAACTTTCATTTTCCCTGTTACATCTTAAGGGGAGACTCCAGCCATCTAGAAATTTCTTTTCAGCAATTGGGAATTCTTTTTCATCAGAGGCTCATGATTCTCAAGATAATAATGGTGGAGAAAGATTATATAAAAATAACCTGATGGGAATTTTAAAAAATATACTTGCTGTATTTTTGTACTTTGAAACTAAACTAGCTAGTGAATGTTAATGTCTGGTTAAAAAAGCAGTAACCATGGATCAGCCCTATTCCAGAAAAAAAGCAGAAGCAAATGTTTTAAATGTTATGTAAAACAACTGAGAAAGCAACTGAGGTTAAAAAAAAAAAGCAAAGAAAAATGAAAACTGTCAGATCTTGTCTATTAGCCCTTGGCAGTCTTCTATTTTAATTATGTAGAATAATTTTGGTTTCCTAACTGAAACCTGAATGATAAAAAAATTATTAGAAAATTGAATAAATTAATTAACAGACATGTAAAAGTATATAAGCCAGACTAGGTGGCAAAGGACTTTTCAGAAGGATAGAAGAACATGAAAAAGCACAGAAATATGAAACTGCATAGCATTTTTGGGTATCTATGTAGCTATATGACTATAACTTGCATGTATAGGAAAAGCAATGTAATACTGACAAAAAGTTTACTCTCAGAGGATTAAGGGGAATGAAGTGATCAAATCCATTTTTAAAAGAGGTGTATTTATTGAAATAATTTTCTAAATTAGCTTAAGGAATATTCTCTTTTAACAATCAATTTATGAATAATATAATCTCTAAAATATTCTTCATTGAAATGAACATATTCAACTAATCCATGAATGAGTTCATAAATATATTACTAATAATTATAAATGCATTTGTCATTAATATGTTCTTATACAAGAGTATACAGTTATATATGGTACCAAATATCAGGAATATATTTAATATAGTCAACAGAATCAATATGCTCTAGAACTGTACTGCCCAACTAGTCACTAGCCACATATTGCTATGAAGCACTTGAAATATGGCTAGTCTGAATTGAGATATGCTGTTAGAGTAAAATATACACAGGATTTAGAAAACTAAGTATGAAGAAAATAATACAGAACATCTATTTTGTAACTTTTATATTGACTACATGTTGAAATAACATTTTGGATATACTGGGTTAAATAATCTTTATTTTTAAAATTAATTTTACCTTTCCATTTTCCTTTTTTTTATGTGACTACCAGGAACTTTAAAATAATGTATCTTGCTCCAATTTGTGGCTCACATTATATTTCTATTGAAGAGTGCCACTCTAGAACATATATTTCATGAATATAATAATAAAAATTATATTTTTAATCAACTATAGTATGTCTTATAGCTTTAGACTAATCATTCCTTAAACTGATGAAAATAAGAACACATACACTGAATATATCCAAGAATAATATTCATGGGAATAATATAATGATAATAATTTATTGATTCTATTCAAGAGAATATTTGTTTTCATTATTTAATTTTTTCCCATAGCCCCTTTCAGTACCTGAACATATATAAAATATACACATAAATTATATACATATAATCCCAGTGATTTAGAAGTGTATCTAGCACAGAGGAGGCATTTATTGATATTTGGTGATTATGACTTTATTTTTTCTTTAAATGATGGCCCTGAGCTCTTGTGAGAATTTACTTAAAGCATTTATCAGACACCAGGCTCAAGGTAAGATTTTTGTATAATTTGATAAACTTGGTTAATTTATTATTTGACAAATTAAATTTTTAAGTGGATTGGCTTTTGGAAAATTAGCTTTTGATGGAATATATTTGTTGTACTTGTTAATAACCATTTGGAAAAGTAAAGGCTGCAAGTCTCTATCAGTAGCCCACGTATAAGCTTCTGAGTGCCTGAAGTAAGGAAGGAGAGAGAAATGTATTGGAAGGTTATTTCAGAGGAGGATTGCATAGATTGGGTGACTGAATATGAAATCCTAGCAGGTTTGTCCACATTACCATTTTAGGGGAATACAGGAAAAGATAATATCTTTGGTTTGGTGAGTGCTGAGATGACACTGTCTTCAAGATATCCATGTGGATGTTTAGTGGACAGTTACAGGGACAAATGTGGAGCTGGGAAGAGAGTGTGGAATGGAGCTACAGACATGTGGTTGAGAAACGCTGATAAAATTATCAGCCTAGCAGTAACACTTCTCATGTCTTTCTTTTCAAGTGCAATAGTACGTTATATGAATATTTTAATTAAAAGAAGAAAGTACCGCACTTACCCTTTTTCACAATAGAAAGCCCAAAGCAGTTACTTATTTTTAAAGTTAGCCTATAAAATTATGAAACATTTTTTGAATCACAGAGACTCTACTGAGAAAAATGGACTAATTTATGACTAATGGCATCTGAGCACTTTTACAGTCTAAATAACTGAGAAGTAATCAAGCAAAGAATTGCTTTGATTGAATTTAAGAAACTAGCAGCTGCCTAGATGAAATAATCCCAGGGCTTTCATTTCATTCATGTGTAATCCATAAAATAATTTACAGCTGCCTGAACTAGACAATGTAGATATTAGTGAATTTTCACATCTGTTTCTAGGAACTTTATAACAAAAATTAAAAGCTTTTCAAACATAAGTCCCTTCACAGGGACTCAGTGATGGGCTGCACAAGAATTATATGGCAGTTTTTCCCTGCATTGCAATTACTTTGTTGATTTATGTTGATAGAACTGATTTGGTCAAATATTTTAAGCAGATGTTACATATTCTAAGTGAATTATTAAAAATAAAACAAGTGTTAAGAAAACATATATGAAATTAGAGAAGTTTAAGTAAAATATTTATGAAAACTTTTTGGTTCTGTGATACAGCTTTAAAAGGGGGAAAGAATGGAGAACAAAATATAATTCACTTTGTTGGGACAAATTCTGCTTGAAAGGTGAAAGAAGGATATTAAGGCTATGCTTGAATTGCCTCTGTATTTCTACAATCGTGCCTCAAGTATGAGTTCAGTATTCTTTCTCAGTACATCAGAGCAGTAAAACTTCACCAAATTCATGAAGCCTAAGAAAAAAGTGGTAGATAGCAGATATTATAGGCTGTAATTTTTTAGAATAACCTTAGTCTTAACATTTTAAGTTAGAATTGCATTTGAAAAAAAAGTCTTATAGAATTTAAGTTCTGTGTCTAAATTTTTCTTTTTAATAACATAAGAGAAAGTAGATTACAGAGCATTTCCTTGACCACATGAGATTAATAAACAAAGAAAGTGATTAGACCAGTTAGGAAAAATACTTATGGGACCTTAAATTTACATATATTCTTTGTCTTCTAATGTTGACTGAAAGGAACAAAAAACTTCCTGTAATATTTTGTTAGCTACTTAGTTCCTATTTAATTTCTTTGTCAATAGCCAATCACATGATGACCACAGACATTTGTAAAAATTTGTAGGCTGAAATTTGTTTGCTTAGATTGCAAATGAATCACAAGACTTGTGCTAATTGAACCCATCATTATATGAATTGTGAAGTTTTTTCTGTTAGAAAAATTAAGACATCTGGGAGTGGTTTTCTTTTTTCAGTCTGCAAGAAAATACTAGTGCTTCTAGCAAATTCAAATCCAAACACTACCCAAAGTCTGGTTTCTTCATCAGAGTGCATCTTTATTTTTAATTTTGACCCACCACAAATTCAACAGATTATACTGTATAAACAAACCAAAAAAATTGACTTTTTCCTGAAACTTATTGTCAACCTCTGAAAAGTTTGATAGAGGTTGTGAACAATTCTCTTTCATAAAAGTATCTGATATTCCAGGCATGTGGACTCATGTCAGGTAGCTACATAAGCATGCTGGCCTGGTATATCTGAAAGCTCAGTAATAGCCTTAATTGAAGTGATGATGCATTGTGAACAACAAAGAAGAGCATATCAAGAATCAGATCTGAGGGAGAGTGGGGGTAAGGGCGCACAGATAAGAGTTCAGCAAAGAAGTAGAGGTGTTGAGGAACACAACTGGAAAACAGGAAGTGAGGCAAACCAAGCAAAATGTTCAGTGTGTAGACATGAGTGAGGCAAGGGTGGTAGGGAAAAATTGGTTAATCTAGAAGACTGGGATTAGGTAAATTATTAATTTTCATAGGCTGATGAGTAAAATATAATTTTTTAAAATTAGAAAACCACTGTAAAATCTTGAAAAAGCTTATCATTTTATCTATTGTTTAAAAGTGTATTTATTCCATTTTAATTCCCCTGGGATGTGCCTCTGGCTAAAGCACTCATATAGTTAATATCTCTCAATAGTGAGAAAACATTTCTCGTCCAAGTAGTTTAGTTTTGGAATACTTGCTGGTTCTACTGTACCATTATGTTGCAGCAATCATTGCAGCCGCTACAGGTAATATACATTTATTCTTTTTGTGTCATAACTAATTGTTATCTCTATTTAATATAATTTTCATGTTCTGTCAGGCTCTGTGTTAAATAAATAAGGTCCTATGTTGAAAAGTCCTGATGTGGGCACTGTATTAATTTGATTGCTAATGACCTTTGACTCTGGTCCATATTTGATGATACTTTGCTTCTTGACCCAGATCCCAAGTATTTAACTGAACTCATTTTGATGAATATTTCTGAATTGATTACATAATTGCCAACTCAAAATAGGCCCTTTGGAGAGAGTATGATACTTATATGCTAATTGTTACAGCCCCAAAGCTAGTTTTCAGTATCTGTGCTCTAAACTTACCTTTAGTAAAGTTGATTCTGCCTGAAGTCAGTTTACTTTATCTACATGGCACAAATACACAAAACTAAATTGATGTCATATTAGTGATTAAACTCAGGATTTATTGTTAGTTTACTTTTTTCTTGGATTTCAAGTGTAACAAGTCTTGGATAGTTGACATCTCCCACCAACACTCTCCTTTTCTCTTTCCTTTTTTTGTGTTTTATCTTTATTTTTGCTTAAGTTTTAGTTTTGACAGCATTCTTCCTTCACTAGCTCCTTGACACTGTAGTCTTTAATTATTTCAACTGTTTCATTTTTTTGTCCTTTGCTACCCTGACTCTCTGAACTTTGTGCTTTGATACTGAGATTTTCAAATCATCATGATGTATTCTCAAGGAAGCAAATTTTAACCAACTAAGTGCACCTAGAAAATTAAAAATAAAAAAATTAAGAAAACATTATTTCATTATGCTCATCACGTTTGTTGGGATTCCAAATCTAGTATGATTAGTCTAAAAATGGCATTAATCAGAGCTATCCCCTTTTCCTGTCCCCTTCAAACTCCCTTTATTTTTGTCTTTTGCTCAGCACTTCGGAGGAAATAAAAAAAAGAATCAAATTTTAGGAAAATAAAAAAGAAGATCAGGGCTGGCCATCTGCTAAAACTGCTGCTGATGTGTTTTGGCTGTGGCTGCTGACTCAGTCTCCCTTGTGGTGTGCCACAGGCTAGAAGCAGTCCCAGGACATACCTTTCCCAATGCGGAGATGCAAGCCGCATGCCACAAAATGTTGCCACCCTGTCTGACGCATTGTAAATCCACTTTCCATTCTGTGCTGTTTTCTTGAAATCCACATGCTGTTCTCTTCCTTTACACTTCAAACCACAAAACATTGCCATAGCCAATGAAATTTTACAAGACCATTTTCAACTTTGTTCCATTTTCTTGGATAGTTGCCTTTATTGGAACTGTTCTTTAATAAAGTCATGCAGCATGATATCACCTAAGAACCTCATCTCACTTTCTACATTATATAAACTTTCTGAGTTTCCTAAAAAACAGTATTTGGTGATAAGAAAAAATATAATAATAGATGAATTGGCTTTATAGTATAGCCCCTAGAGCAAATGTAGCTTCTTTCTGTGCCTAGAGCAATCCAAGAATATTAATGTCTTCGAGTATCTGCACTTGCTGTGTTTTCTACCTGGGTCCCCTTCTCCCAGATAGGACTATAATGTACTTCTCTCCCTCCATTCAAGTCTCTGCTCAAATATCACCTTCTGAGAAGAGTTTTCCTTGACTCTTCTATCTAAGAGAGCTTTTTCTATCATTCTTTATCCTTTTTATCTTTCTTTATCTCCATTTGTTACATTACAGAATTACATATTACATTTATTTGTTCATCATGTGACTCTTTCCTAATGAATTTTCATGGCAGAGACTGTCTCACAGTCAATACATAGTCCCTGAAACATAATAGATGCTCAGGTACATACTGAATGAGAGAGTGAATGAATCATGCCAACACCATGAGATATACATCATTATCACTTCATTTCATAGATAAGGTATATTAAAGATAAGGTCCCTCAGAAAGTGTGAAGGTCTTCTCCAAGGCATACAGTATTTATTTTAAGAGACAGCAAAATTGAAGCTTGACTGGTCAGACTTTAGAGTTGAGGGTCAGCTTTTATAATATATAAATACCTACAACAATACCTACAACCTAACCAATACCTACAACAAATGATTTCTCAAATTAGTGTTTATATGTTATTATTATTAAAACAGTATTATTTGTCTTCTGTGTTTCAGTACTTATATCAAAATAACTCCCTGTATAAGATACTACCCTCCCATGTCAAATTTTTAGAAGAAAACTCTTGTCTGTTGAGTGCCTATTATGCTTTAATCACTCTTTTCGGTGCACTCAGATGTTTCACCTTATTTTGCACCCTAATGTGGTTCTCAACCATGGGTGATTTACTCCCTGTGCTCCCCCCACAACACACACACACACACACACACAAAGAGACATTGGATAATGTTTGAAGACATTTTATGTTGTCATAACTGAGGGAACAGGGAGGTGGATACTATTGGGACCTTGTGGGTGGAGTCCAGCCCCCAAAACAAAGAATTATCCAGCCCAAAAAATCTCAGTGGTACAAAGGTTGAGAATCCCTGCTCTAAGGCATTTTAAATACCTTATTTATCTGTATTACAGGCAGGTATCATATGGGTAGGTCTAAGAAAATAGAGTATTAGCTGGAGATTGGACAGTTTTTGAAGGAACTTAAAGTGTAGGTAAACAACAGCATAGATCATGTTCAGCCTATGGAATCTGACATTTGAGTTAGAATTTGATCAAGTCACACAATTGTAAGTGGTGCAGCTTGGATTTGAACACTAAGGAGATGTTTTCCCAACCATAGCACAATACCCTGTTCATGCTACATTACTAATTAATTCTATGTCGTAGACAAAGACAACTTAGTTGGTGATGGCTGCTCTGTTTTTATGTTAACAGCCATCTCAGTATCTCCTCATATACCCTAACTAATGCAGATTTGTACTGGAAATGTCATAAAACTATGGAAGACATAGTTAAATGCACTTTGCACAGCAAAACTTCTTCCAAATCACCTTTAAACATCTTGGATCTTTCACTAGTTTGTGCTCCCTATGACTGATCCATATTTTGCAGCCCATTTTCTTTTTTAATTCTCTCACTTTTCCTAACTACAGCCTCATGTACTGTGCTTTTAAAGTATAAGTGAATTAACTTTCAGTTTGCATCCCCACTCAACACCATGCCTAATGATTAATGAAACAAAGATTCCCCCTTGAGATTCATCTTCCTTATGAAATATTTTCTGGCATGGCCATTCATTACTCCTTTTAGTATTATGAAAGCCTCAGGCTTATAGCCATATCATCAACCTACCACTCTGCTATATAAATAATACAAAAAAGCACATTCTGGTCCCTTTTCTACTGACAACACTGTGATTTCTTTGCCCTTCAACAACACTGCACCTGAGAAAAAAAACAAGGGGAAGAGATAAGTAAAGATTAATATGCTGAAGGCAGCTCCGGCAGGATGCCTCTGAGATGATCCATGATCCCTGCTTTCTGGTACTCATGCCCTTGGATAATGCTGTCCCATTAAAAATTGGCTGAACATGGTGATTTGACATCTAACTCTTAGAATGAAGCTAATTGATTAGATGTCACTTTCATGATTAGGTTACAAAAATTGTGACTTCCATCTTGCTAGCATGTTTTCTATATTGCTTTTCTGGCTTGTGCATGTTGGTGAAACAAGTTGCCACGGTTTGGAGGCCCACATGACAAGGAACTCAGGGTAGCTTCTGTCCAACGACCAGCTAGGAACTGAGGCTCTCAGTTCAACAACCCTTGCAGAACATAATTGTGCCAACAACTGAATGAGCTTGGAGGGAGATCCCACCCAAGTTGAGTTTCAGCAGAGACCCCAGGAGCCCTGACTGACACCTTGAGTACAGCCTCGAAAGAAAACCTGAAGTAGAGGACACTGCTGAGATGTGCCTAGATTTCTGACCCAAAGAAATTGTAAGATAATAAACATGTGCTGTTTTAAGACATTAAGTGTAAGCAATCTGTTATAGTTATAGATAACAATATGCAACATTCAAGCAGGTTTTTTTTCTTCAAATTATTTAGAAGAAAATTCTTAGTGAAGTCTTAAAGAATCACTTTAGTGGATAGTTTTACATTAAGTAACTGGAGTTGAAGATGAGTTGAGACATCAAAATATATAAAAGACAAACCATATTATTTTAAGAGGGTTAGCCATTCTTCTTTCTTCAAGTGTTTTCCCAATTTCAAAATGGCAAGAAAAATTGTGAATTAAAGATTAACAGTTACCATAATTTAACATTTGGCCAAGTTTATGATATAGCTCAGTTATCTATAGGGTATTTTATAACAGCTTACATTATATTTCAGAGCCATTTATAATCATTTTACAGAATACTTTTATCCACAGTTCTTAACATAATTTTGCTATCTTAAATTGTTATAAAGGTTTGTAATAACTGAATTTTTCCTTTTGCAGCAGCTATAGTCTTGATTATACCTATGATTAATTCAATGTTGTATCTTAAATTCAAACCAAAATTGTAACATCATTTGGGTAGGAAAAATATGATCAACTTTGTGAATCTCAGATCCAATACACGGTTTTCACGGATACATTCTGACAAAAGAATGGAATCAGCCTATAGCAGCTTTTCATTGAAGACACATATATACATGCAGACAGACACACACATACACACATGCACATACCCATACTCGTACATACATACAAATGGACACACACACACACACACACACTGCTGGAGTACGAAAGACTCATTATGTTCCACACTCTCCTAGCTCAGCATGTCCACAGGGACTAAGGCCAAGGCTCAGATAAAACCAGAGTCAGAGGAAAACTCATCTAATATTTCTTCTGGGGTTCATCTGCCAGAACTTTTGAAATTAGAGCATTTTTTTCATATAAATTATATTGATTATATTTTCAGATCCAACTTCAATATATTGATGCTCCCACATCCAGACAATTATTTATATATCTCTAACCCTATGGATCACTATATCCTAACACAAACATTTCACTCTCGGCGTCTTGGTTTATTCATAGCCTCCAAAACACATGCAGACTGCTCCAGAGCTAATTACAGTTAAGATGAAGAGCATTCTTTATTTTCTGTAAAGTGATCTGAACCTCCACCCTTTTAAGTAATATGGAAAACAAAACAATAATGATGATGATAATAAACCCTTTAATTTGCCTTTTAAAGGTATTTTAATCACCTCTGGCTTAAAGTTTCAATAAACTTGATCTTCTTTTTAATATAGATACAATCAAAATCAGGTTCAAATTCCCCAAAGACTTTTTTCTTCTTTTCATGTTTCCTTTCCTCCCCTGACACCTAAGGAGACACCTGGACACAAGAGGAAGAATATGCGTCCTTAGGAAAATAGCTAGCAGGCAGCTACTCTTTGTGTGGACCCTGGTGCTCTCCTTTGTGTTCCCATTGGGCTCAGAAGTTTGTTCTGACCCAGCGTGGTGTCTGGACACAGCTTGTTCTTGGCATGTTTGGGAGCCTGTGATCAGCTCCCCACCACTGATCCAGCCCCACCTTTATTCTGGGATCCTGGACTTGGCCTAAACTGGCAAATCACATTGTCTGCTGTGGAGTCTCTTTGCCCCTCACTAAGACAGCCCCACTACTCTCGGTTCTCAGCTGTCCTGTATGTCCCTCAATTCTCAGCTGCTAGGTCCTCCCTTGGTAGCATGGAGCCCCGGAGAATTGGAAGTGCTGTCAGAGGCCCATCTTGCTTGTCCCCTCCTCTCCACTCCTTTCTGTTCTACACTTCCATGCTGCATGGATGAAGAACGAATATCGACAGCCCAAGACCTCCCAGATTTTGTCAACCAGTCTAAGGTTTTTGAGTAAAGATTCTGTCACTTTTTTCTCTACCCCTAATCCACCTGGATTACACAACCAGAATTTCTTCCCTAAAGGGTTAGCCTGAATACTTGACCTCCTAACTGGGTCTTTCTATGTCTTTTTCTACTATCCAGAATTGCACAGACTTACCTTTTCCACTTTTTGTCAGCTGTGTACTATTTCTAAATCCCATTTTCTACTATGAATGTGACTCATGCGTAAACCTCTGAAGAGCTTTGCTGTGGAGATGCAAAAGGAAGCTTTTGGAATTTAAAAAGCACTGTTCTCTCTCCACAGGTGTTGCTTTAAGATGACTAAGCCTTGCAGAAAGAGAAATAAGGAAAACAATTCCATTCACAATTACATCAAAAAGAATAAATACCTAGGAATAAACCTAACTAAGGAGGTGAAAGACCTATACCCTAAAAATTACAATACATTGGTGAGAGAAATTAAAGAAGACACCAATAAATGGAAATACATCCCGTGCTCATGAAAGGAAGAATTAATATTGTCAAAACGGCCATCCTGCATAAAGAAATCTACAGATTCAATGCAATCCTTATCAAATACCAACAGCATTCTTCAATGAACTGAAACAAATAGTTCTAAAATTCATATGGAACTGCATAAGACCCTGAATAGCCAAAGCAATCCTGAGAAGGAAGAATAAAGCAGGGAGGATCTTGCTTCCCAACTTCAAGCTCTACTACAAAGCCACAGTAATCAAGACAATTTGGTACTGGCACAAGAACAGACCCATAGATCAGTGGAACAGAATAGATGGTCCAGATATTAACCCAAGCATATATGGTTAATTAATATATGATAAAGGAGCCATGGATATACAATGGGAAAATGACAGCCTCTTCAACAGCTGGTGTTGGCAAAACTGGACAGCCACATGTAAGAGAATGAAACTGGATTACTGTCTAACTCCATACACAAAAGTAAACTCAAAATGGATTAAAGACCTGAATGTAAGTCATGAAACCATAAAACTCTTAGAAGAAAACATAGGCAAATCTCTCTTGAATATAAACATGAGCAACTTCTTCATGAATATATCTCCCCAGGCAAGGGAAACAAAAGCAATATTGAATAAGTGGGACTACATCAAACTAAAAAGCTTCTGTACAGCAAAGGTCACCATCAGTAGAACAAAAAGGCACCCTACAGTATGGGAGAATATATTCATAAATGACATATCTGATAAGGGGTTGACATCTGAAATATATAAAGAGCTCACACACCTCAACAAACAAAAAACAAATAATCCAATTAAAAAATGGGCAGAGGAGCTGAACAGACACTTCTCCAAAGTAGAAATTCAGATGGCCAACAGGTACATGAAAAGATGCTCCACATCGCTAATCATCAGAGAAATGCAAATTAAAACCACAATGAGATTATCACCTCACACAAATTAGGATGGCCACCATCCAGAAGACAAACTACAACAAATGTTGGCGAGGATGCTGAGAAAGGGGAACTCTCCTACACTGCTGATGGGAATGTAAATTAGTTCAACCATTGTGGAAAGCAGTATGGAGGTTCCTCAAAAAACTAAAAATAGAAATACCATTTGACCCAGGAATTCTACCCCTAGGAATTTACCCTAAGAATGCAGGAGCTCAGTTTGAAAAAGACATATGTTTATCGCAGCACTATTTACAACGGCCAAAAATGGAAGGAACCTAAATGTCCATCAGATGAATGGATAAAGAAGATGTGGTACATATACACATGGAATATTATTCAGCCATAAAAAGAAAACAAGTCCTACCATTTGTAACAACATGGATGGAGCTAGAGGGTATTATGCTCAGTGAAATAAGCCAGGCGGAGAAAGACAAATAACAAATGATTTCACTCATCTGTGGAGTATAAGAACAAAGCAAAAACTGCAGGAACAAAACAACAGCAGACTCACAGAACCCAAGAATGGACTAATAGTTACCAAAAGGAAAGGGACTAGGGAGGGTGTATGGGAGGCATAATGGGATTAAGTGGCATTATGATTAGCACACATAACATGGGGGGAATGGATCATGGGGAAGGCAGTATAGCACAGAGTAGTATAGAGTAGTGACTCTATAGCATTTTACTACACTGATGGACAGTGACTGTAACGGGTTATATGGTGGGTACTTGATAAAGGGAGGAATCTAGTAACCACAGTGTTGCTTATGTGATTGTATATTAATGATACCAAAATTAAAAAAAAAGATGACTAAGCCTTTACCCTCAAACAAGTTACCTTTGAAATATAAAGCTTATCAGTAAATGACCTCTTTCTTTTAGGTGGTACCTCTTTTCCCTGATTTGATTACTTCACTGTGGTGGAAGAGTGAGCGGAACATAATTTAAAATTAAAACAATTAAAAAATTTTAAAAAGCACACTGGTCCAACTGCAAAATATTATCCCTATTTTTCATGATAACTTTATTCCCTACATGCCATGTTTATTGTAGCCTATGTGTCCTCACTCAAATTTTCCTGTCTGCAAAGCCCTCTCATGATTTCTCTACCAATAAAAATTCAACCACTTCTTTTATGTTCAGCTCAAATGTTATTTCCTTGGTGAAGACTTTCTCATTACCCTAGCTCACAGTAATTACTTATTTCCACTGCACTTCAACAACACATTTTCCATGGTATTCGAAACTTAACAATACATTGCTTTGCATCATTATCTAGTTTTCATTATTTGCTCATTCATTGACTGATATATCTGTGATTGAAAACTGACACATAGATGTCCATCCATCTTTTGCCTCTTTCTCACCATGTCCATTCAACTCCTACCAGCTCAATATAAAGCTTCCAAGCTACAGATTGATTTTTCCAAGCTACAGGCTGATAGTTCTTAATTTTGTCCACTTGATTTAGACCTCTTAAATGAAGAAATAGATGTTGAATCTTTGGAAGAAGCAAAGAACTGTATCTAGGTAAAGAAATGGAAAAAAGAAAAAAAATCTAATGCATTCATGAACTGCATCCTCATAGTAGAATTAAGGGTGTTAGATATTTATTTCAGGGGCTTACTTTTGATGATCATCACACCTGTCATTTTATTAAAAAATAAAGAGACCATGAGTTTAAACATCCCTCATAATTGTTTTTAAAAAATCAACATCGGTTTGAAATATTCAAGATCACAACCTATAGTAAGCTTTGAAGACTGATTTTTAGATTGGCAAATAGAAAAGGGTAAGTAGTCCAAATAAGAAAACCACATAGCAAAAAAAAGGTGAAAAAATGTAAATAATCATAAAAAAATGTTCATCACAAGAAAAATTAAAGCCATAAGACAAGAATTCCTTTCTCCCCATTGTACCTTTTGAGTTTAATCCCATTAACATCCACCACACTTCCCTTTAATCTCACTGAAATCCAAACGATTCAAGCCAATTATCCTACCAAAGATTTTGATCCCATTTATAATGTACAGGCTCTCTACTTGCATATACACCTTTCTGGAAGACAAAAAATGAACATTTTTAATGTTTCCATATGAGAAAATAATAATACTTTGCATACTGCAAAGCCACTAATACATACTTGAATGAAGCATGAAATGGGGCTAGAACCAAAGTGAGCCAATTGCCAAGTATGGGCTAGGCAACACCTTATGAGGTAGCCAGGAACTTGAACTTTTTTAAACATGGGCATTTTATCCTGGATACTGTCTGATTAATCTATAAGACTCACAGTTAGATCTATAAGACTATTATGTTAGTAAAAGATCCAGAGGCACAAAAAGCAGAGCAACCGCTTAGCAGAAGTAATGAGGAAGGGAAAGGAAAAATAGAATTATCAATTTATTTGTCAGTGTTCATTAATTTTTAAGTTCCTGAGAATCAAAAAAATATATCATATTCACCTTTGTATCTTCAATACCATGCATAGTTGTTGCAATATTTAATAAGTGTTTGTTGAATGTATAAATAAAAGGTCCTATGAGAGTTACAGTTGGATGAGTAAAGTGATATTTAACTGTGAAAGGTCTTGAATAGCAATGTCAGTTGAAATGCTCATCAGATAAGCAAAGGTTTGTCGAGCCAGGACATGACATGATTCTTACAGTATTTGGAACACTGGAGGGATGAAATGGCTTAGTCATTGAGAGTGTTGTCTCTGGAGCCAGACTACGAAGACTCAAATTCTGATTATGCTTCCTACTAGCTGTGTAATTTGAGACAAATGGTTTAATATCTCAGAATCTGTTTTCCCATAAGTAAGACAAGGAAAGCAGTGGCTAACTCAGGATTGTTATGTTGATTCAATGAGTCAGCCCATGAGAAGAACAAAACAGTGTCTGGCACATAGATAACAATCAATAAATGGTAGTTACATTATCATTAGTTTGAAAAGTTATTAAGTTTGATCAGAATGGAGGTCCTGCAGATAACTGTCTCATTTCCCTGAAGCTGTGGGGAAAACACTCTCTCACCTTTCATATTCACTTCACAGGTACAAACCAACCAGCATATTTCACTTCCAAAGTGGTCGTTCACAAGTTTGATTTTCTGAATGCTCCAAGGAAAGGCAACACACATCAAACTTACCATAGGCCATCTGGCAACAAAACCACATTAATCTGAAAATAATGTGAAAAACAAAGCCTTTCTCTTCTGACTCACTGAAAAGAAAGAGTTCCTTGTTGGGGTTTAACTCTTGGGCCTCTGCTTACTCTGCTGATTCTAAGTACGTGACAATTGAAGTCAGAGACTAAACTACCATTGATTCTTGTTCATCCTTTAATCAAAATTGTTAGCAGTCTCAAATCTATAAACAGTGGGTGCCAAGTAATATACGACCATCTCTCTGAAGTGAAGATTTTGATGTGTTAGTCGATAATAACTGTTCGTGTCATTATAAAATGATAACTTACAAAACTTGAAGAAAAACAGTGTAATCTTTCAGTTTAATTTTAAAAACTAAAAAATTTAAGTAACGGGTTTTCTTTCAATCTGGCTTATATAATGCTATATAATAACCTCTATGATATGAGTACTTTATGTTTAAACCTTAATTGACTCTGACAGTTTAAAGATATTTACTTAAAAATGCATCCATTTCAGCAGTCTTAGCTAACAACCTAAGAAAGGACAACTGAGATCTCCAGGTATTTTACCTTAGAGCTTAGAATTCTTAGACTTTCTTTTTACCAAAAGAAATGCAACTGGACTGAATTGATGATTAAGAATAGGAATAAATACAGTGGTTGGTTCTATCCTTCTTGTAAAAAGCTCATCAGTTCCCTTATCTCTACCTGAATATTACTTGTTTTCATTCCCATTCCTTTGTTCGCTATTTCCCTGCTATCTCTGTATCAGCCCCTCCTCTGAAGACATGTCTAAAGATGCACTTTAACCAGAAAACTTTGATCCATATTCCTTTAATAAAACCTCATTTATTCATCATTGGAATAAATAAATGTATCACACTAATATGTCCCCATTAGTTACCTTTAACTTAATACTTAATTTTTTTTCTTAAGTTTTCAGGTGTCCTCACGTAAGTTTAAAATTAAGGAAGGCATAATAATATCTTCTACCTCTTCCTAGAACTTTGCCTTAGTAACTACTTATCTCCCAAAGCTTAGTAGATACCTAAGAGGCTTTGCTGAGTATATGAATGAAGGCCAGGATATATGAAACCTTGACTAGTTATTTTAACTATTTAAATCCAAATATGATTATATTAGACCTTAATATCATACATATTTATGTGGTCTTAATATAGATTTATAACACCAACGTGCATCTGATTATCCCCTAGGAATCATTCAGAGAACTCCTAGGCACTACCTCATCAGAGAGAATCACTACATAAATAATATGACCACTGTTTATATACAAGTGTCAACACCAACTCTTGGTATATCAAGTGCCACAAATAGTACATTCTTCAAGATACTGCTCCATGTAATTAGTTTCATGGATGACTGTCTCCCTGCCTACCTCCCTTGCTCATGTATTTACTCCTCCAAAACTCTTAGAATTACCTGAACTGCATATCAATAACTCTTGCAAAAATTTAAGAGGCTTATTTCTGTTAATTAAAAACTCCTATATTGCTTGTATATCAAACATTAACTATACTCTATGCAGAAATTGGAAATTCATGATTGAAGTTGGTCTTTAATTTTATACTCTTGTACTTTTCCTGAGTGAATATGGAGATTATAGCACACTCGTTTCCATGCTCAGCCTCTCAGCCCTTTATCCCAAATTGCAATTGAAGAATCTCGGAAATGGCATAAATTCCCAGTAAATTAGTTGATTCTGTTGATTAGTTGATTTCTGTTCCACCTTCTTTATGATAGAGCCCAGACAGGAGTACTGCCATTTTGAATAAGCCCATCCACCATCTCAGAGAGACCTAGGTTTCATTTTACTTAGGCCACAAGCATTTTCTGGAGGACACATCAGCAAGCCACAAGCCCACCCTTCCGCCGACCCATCCCCTCAAAATCCTGCCAAAAAATCCTACCATAAAAAGCCTTTTAGCCTGTAAGACAAGCCTTCTTTGTTCTGCTTGCCAGAACAGAGAGGACCTTCTCAGGTTTAGCAATAAACCTGCTTGAACTATTGAGTTTGCATCCCTTCTTTTCCTTTTCCTTTACATAACCATTCTTTATATCCACCTGACTCCACATCCTTATCTTTGTTGTGTTTCATCTTGTTACTTCCCCTCTTCCAGGAGGCCAGTACTTGGACCATAACTGATACTTACCTGGCCTGCTTCTCCCTTGAGGTCCATAGGCCTCCAAAGCTCAGAAACTAATGGTACAAGAAGAGCTTAATCACTCTCCCTGGAAGAGTAATCCAGGCTATCCAAGAGAGTTGTCTCCATTTTCTTATCCATCATTAATTTTTCTATTTACTGTAATATGTATGCTGGCATCACCATACCACTGTTCTCAATAGAGCCAGTGATTTCCCAAATGTCCAACCCAATGAGACTACTCAGTCCCCATTTTAGTTTGATACCAATGATCACCAACTTTTCTTAAAATTCTTCACACACTTGGCTTCTGTGACCAGCCAATTTTTGGTTTCCCTTGTAGCTCTCTGTTAATTCTTTCTTTCACAGCCTTCATTTTGAAGTTCCTCAAGCTTACGTTCTTACTTTTCTCTTCTTACTCTCTGTTCTCTTCTAGAAGATCAATTGAATTCCCATGGGTTTCACTCCTAAGTACATCTTCAGTTTGCTGAGCCCCATGTAGTCAACAGGCACCTGAATTTATAACACAGAAATCAGGAATCCGTCTTGACTCCTGTTCCATTCTCAACTCCCTTCTCCTCTACTTCCAACCTATCATCAAGGTCTGCTAGTTTTATCTCTCAAATATTTCTTGTATTCACTTGTTTCACTCCATTTTACTATTGATGCCTTGGGTTTAAGGACTTAAATTGCGGCAGAAACCTCAACTCTGTTCCCTATTTCTTGTCCTGTCCCCTACTTCTTGTCCTGTCCCCTCACATCTATCGTCCACACAGCTGCCATATAAGTTAGAGAATATGTGCATTTGATCATGTCATACCCAGACCTTCCCTGACTGCAGAAAACATCATGACTTCTTTCGATGTCCTGCATGATGCAATAGCCTGCCTTCTTCCTTCTTCTCAATTTCTTTTCTTGTTTCTTAGTATGATCTAGCTTCACTGGATAGCTAGCTGCTTCCAATTTTCTTTCATACATCATGCTGCTTCTTAGCACCTATTTGTTAATATTATTTGTCTTTGCTCATATTGTTCCCTGGGCTTTGCAATCCTCTCTCAGTTTCTCATCATCTCTGTCCTCTTTACCAGAGGAATTCTACCCATAAGGTAAGGCTCTTCAATGTTGTTCTTCAACCCTGGTGTGGTTTGGATCACCGGTTCCTATTATATTTCTCTCCTTTACCATATGGTATAATTTTTGTTTGATAAATCTTTCTCTCCCACAAAAACAGTGAAAAACTTGAGGGATGAGGCCACGTTTTATTGCTCTTTCTGTGCTCAGTGTCTGTGCTCACTGTCCAGTACATTAAATAGAGCATCAATAGACTTTTTGCATGAGTAAGAGAATGAATAAAGTAATAAAAGGTACTACATTACTTCCTATCATCTATTTCCTTGACCAGAAAGTTCTGTTCACCTCACCATTAGGAACTTCACTGGTCTCCCTGACCACACAGACTTCCAAAGTTGCCCTACAATTCATATTCACTAGAATATTGTTAAACATTTCAATGATATTCTTTTGAACATATTTTAGGCATGAAATTTTGCCAAATCATGATAAAAATTAAACACATTTACTACCTTCTAAATGACATTACTCATTGGCTCTCCTTAAAGCCAAAATTTTTAAATGAGCACTCATAGAATAGAGATTCTCCAGATTTTTGTATTCAACAGATGTGGAAGTCCATTTATACTGCTCTAGGAATGACTCCTAACTTTCCAATAATTTTGGATTTTCAGGCTTATAGATGAATAAGGAGGTGTTCTGAGCGAAATTGTGTCCCCTGAAAATTCTTATGTTGAAGTCCTAATGCCCGGTAGTTCAGAATGTCACTGTTTTTGGAGACTGGTTCTTTAAGGAGGTAATTAAGTGAAAAATGAGATCTTAAAGGTAGGCTTAACCCATTACGACTTGTGTCCTTGTAAGAAGATGAGATGTGGACATAGATATGAAGTGGGAAGATGACATGAAGAAACAGGGAGAAGACGGTCATCTACGAACCAGACTAAGAGGCTGTAAGAAACCAGCCTACAGATGCCTGGCCTTGGACTTGCAGTTTCAGAACTGTTGTTCAAGCCACTCAGTCTACACTTAGTTATTATTTCCTAGTAAACTAATATAGTAGTAACAATATTAGTCTTGAATATCTTATTATAATAAATAAAGAATATTCATTGCAGGGAAACATAAATCTTGTTGCCAGTGAAGCAGGAAAGGAAAAAATTAATCTTTTTTGTTTGGCTTTATTTGACCAAGAAAGCTTTAGGAAAACCTTCAGCGGTTGGGGATACTCTCTGATTGTAATAGACCCAGATAGTAGTTTTCATTTTTTCAAACAATTATAAATGGTAAACATCTAGAGATGTGTAGTCCGTGGGTGAATGTTTCCTGAGAGATGCTACTGTGCTAAATTTTAATCCTTTGGCCAGAAGTGCTTTGAGGGTAGAAACATGGAAATCATTCTGTTAGAAAATATAAGTAAAAATAAAATACAAACAGGTTCTAGATTAAGACATAATACAATTATGACAATAAATGTTAAGTTTGACAATAGGAAAACTTTTTAATGACAATAGTTTTTATGTGTTTAAAAATTTATTTTCATTTCAAAATATCCAAGAAACAAGTAAACTCCAACCAAAAATCTATATTAACACAGGTAAGTAATTAAACATGGTACCGAAGCATTTTTAGCTTAATAGATGTTATGCATGATCCTCAACTATGCCCTCCTTCACTCACTTCCTGCATCCACCCACCCACCAATCCTACAAAAAATCCATGACCACTGCCTTTCCATTACAACATTTTCAAACAAATTGTAAAGATCAGGAAGCAGGATATCAGGTTGCCTGTGTTGACCTAGCTACAGATTTATTGCATCATATTAATTTCACTAGATTTAAACTAAATACCAACAAATGAAATTTAGCTTCATTCAAATGTTTGCAATCTGAGGTAATAAATTACATCAAAGCTCTTAAAATACAGCCAACTTCTGATTATTAAAGAGTTTATTAGTAGAACATAAAATCCTTTATTCTATTCCCTCTCTCAATAATTTATGACCCAACTTTTATTGATAAATATTTTGTTTATTTATGATTTTGCTAATAGCTGATCAGTGTATTAGAGATGATCTTCTCCACCAACAAATATGTGTTGGATATATTATTCTAGGTACTAGGATATAAATACAATAAAATTCAATTCCTGAACTCATTTACTAAAGACATTTTTCTTCATAATATTAACACAAGCCAATCTACCAAATATATGTCACTCTATCAAATTCTTTTTAATTATGGTAGTTTGTTTCCTAGATTTTTCATGATAACAAAATTAATTTCAAATAACCATGGTTGTGTTTTTCTCTATCAGTTATGCTTCATATGGTATTAGTTGAAAGTTATAGACAAAAAATTGACTATGCCTTATTCCTAACTTTGAAGAATTCTATATTTTTAAACACATAAAAACTGTTGTCATTAAAAAGTTTTCCTATTGTCAAACTTAACATTTATTGTCATAATTGTATTATGTCTTAATCTAGAACCTGTTTGTATTTTATTTTTACTTATATTTTCTAACAGAATGATTTGTTGTCATTTGCCAAAAAGTGGGCATTCTTTCTTTCTCTACTAAAATCCTTTATTCCTGAAACTTAAAAAGTGTTCTTAAATTTGTCTATATGCTGTCTTTTTAAAAACTCTGTATTGCATGGTACATATAAAGCCCATTAGGTCTGATGATTATTTTAGTTCACTTGCATCTTTTATTCTTACTTTTCTCCCCTTTGTTTCTGTCCCTTTCTTTATGTTACATATCCTTTATCTTTACTTCACATATTAAATGATCTGTTTATCATGTCCAGTCTTCTTTTCCTGTCCTCTGCATTTTATGAAAAGCTTATGAACAGTGCCTTCTACATAATGATTTGAATTTCCATGGTATCCGTCCTTTATTTCCAATGCAAACTTTAATTCTGTATGTCTACTTTTTAGTTTTCTTAATATCTTTCCTAGTCTTATTTCATTTTTCTGCCTTATAATTTATTTGTCAGGAGAATGCAGAGATCTTTTTCCCCCAAAATTTCAGAACATGTGTATTACTATTTTGTTATTTCTCTTATTGAGGTAAAATTTACATGCACTGAAATGTACAGATTTTTACTAATTTTAAAAGTAGGTGATTTAGTCTGTAGCCAACACTCCAATCAAAATATAGAAATGTCTCTATCACCCAAGGAAGTTCCTTCCTTTTTGCCCGTCCAGCCAGCAACCATTATCCCCATCACCATTTTGATTTTGTATTCTCATAAGCTAAAATCTCCTCTTCTTGAAATTCACATCAATAGAATCATACAATACGGTTTCTTTTTCATCAGGCCTATTTCAGTTAACATTTTAGATTCATCCATATTGTTGAATGTACCAGCAATGGAGCTTTTTAAAATTGCTATGCAATTTAAATTTAAAAAACATACCATTGCATAAATACACCACAATTTGTTTTTCCATTCTTTCTTTTACTGGACATCTGGGTTTCCAATTGGAATATTATAAATAAAATGTTATGAATATAATCAGTAACATATTATTTATTTCCTTTGAGCATATACCTAGAAGAGGATTGTTATGGTAAGTATATGCCTAATTGCTAGGGTCATAGGCTAAGTGTGTGCTTTTAACTTTAAGGAAAACTATTAAGCCTTTTTCCAAAGAGACTGTACCATTCTATACTCTCAACAGTAATGATAAGACTTCTGGTTGTGGCTTAGATGGAAGCAGTTACATTCCTCCTGGGTCCTTCCTCTTATAGCTAAAAAACCCTGGAAATATAATGTTTATTAGCATAGAAAGACTCTGAGAGGCAGAAAGAAGAGGGTACGCTAAATAGGAACTGAGGAATGGCAGGGCAATAATTTCCCTGGGTTTCCATACTGCCTTCTATGTATTCTGGACAGGATATTACAGAAGGCTTAAATCCAGAACTGCCAACAGGTAGACGTTTAAAAAGCCCCAACAGAAGTTTCTTTCTGTAACCAAAAACTTCCCTGCCCTCGTAGTTTCAGTGTGCGCATGTGTGTGGTGGGGGTGGGGGTTGTCGGACACTGACCTTTGATTCCCCATTCAGCACCAGAGCACTGTCAATGGGCCCGTGGTGAGCTGAGCCTCCACCCCCACCGAAACCCTAAGCCACAATGAGACTTACCAAGGAGGTGTGAGATTGGATTTGTTTCACTTTACTTCATTCACTCCCAATGGTGTCAGCCTGGCCCAGCGGGAAGCTGAACCTCCAACCAAGCCCACCCACAGCAGTGAGCTTAAAAGAAAGCAGTGGGATTGGGACTAGTCAATGCTGCACATCCCCCTTTCTTCCCCGGGCCTGCAGCACACAGCAGTGGATTAAAGTTCTGCTCCCACCAAGCGGCAACAGGCTTTTTAAGTCAGTCCTCTGCCTCCCCGCCACAGTGCCAGTGGGCCTGGTAGGGGTCTAAGCTTATGCCCCATTTGGAATCAGTGAGGCGGTGTGACTCAGCCTCCCACTCTCTCACCACACTCAGTAGGCCAAGGGGATGACCGAGCTTCTGTTCTACCTACTGACCACGAGGCAGTGTGAGCCAGTGCTCCTCTTTGCTGGGGAGGCAGTGCCAGGCGTTGTGGGAAGCTGAACATATATGCCTGTGCTACGTTTTCACAGGGAGACTGCCTTCTAGATAAACAAGATACAACTGGATTCACAGTCTCATTGTATCATACACAAAATGTATAAGATACAATAAAAAAGCCATTCTTCATACCAAGAACCACTAAAATCACAACAGGAATGAGAAAAGACAACAAATGCCAATACCAAGTTGAACTGGATATTGAAATGATCTGACCAAGATTTTAAAGCAGCCATCATAAAAATGATTCAACATAAATTCCTGTGAATGAAATGAAAAAAAAAAAAATCTCAGCAGAGAAATACTAGTTAAAAGAGAAATCAAAAAATGATAGAAGGGAAAAATGTAATAACAAACAAAAAAACCTGCTGGATGGATTTAATAGTAGAGTGGAGATTATAAAAGGATAAAATCCGTTATTGTAAACTTGAGGACAGATCAATAGAATTTATCTAATCTGAACAACACTGAGAGAAAAAATAGACTGGGGGAAAAAAGCAAACATTCTCAGGGATCTGTGGACCACTAACAAAATGTTAAAATGTATACCATTGGAGTCCCAGAGGGAGAAGAAAGAGAGACTGGGACTAAAAGAGTATTTGAAGAAATATGGTTGAAAACATTCCAAATTTGGTAAAAGAATATAAACCTACAGATTCAAGAATAGAGCAAATCCTAAACACTATAGATTCAAAGAAATTCAAATCAAGATTTATCACAATTAAACTTTTGAAAATTAAAGAGAAAGAAAAAATCTTGAAAGCAGTTAAAAATGCCATATTACTAATGAAAAACACCAACTTACATGATGGTAGATTTCTTACCCGTAACCATGGATGTGAGAAGAAAGTGACACAACATTTATCAAGTGATGAAAGTAAAGAAATGTTAACTGTAAACTAAATCAGTCAAAAATATACTTTAGGACTAAGGGAGAAATAATGACATTCTAAGGTGAAGGAAAATTAAGAAAAGGTATTTCTTGTTAGCAAACCTACCCTTAAATAATGGCTAAAGGAAATTCTCTTAACAGAAATGCCATGTTGTCTTTTTACATTCTCTTTTATCTTTTTCATAAACACCATATTTTCTCAATGTTGAGAGTACAAAGCAAATGTCTGAGTTTTACCCATCTCTTATATCATAAATCTTGTCAGTTCATCAACAGAAAATCCTCCTCCTTGTATATCAGGTTCTCCTGTTTATTTTATTATCTAAAGCATTTTCACTTGTCTTTAAATTAATGTTTTGGAGTTCTACTTAGATCTGATATTTTCCCTGCAAGAGAATTGGTAAGTTCTCATTGTATTCATTCATTCTGCACTTAATTTACAGTTAGAATCCTCTTTGCACATCTGAAAAGAAAGGTCTAAACAGGAGAAAATTTCTGTAATATATTTGGTGAATCAACAGTCTTAAAATTGGGAGGGGGCTGGAGCCACAGGTAGTCACAGGAAAGGAATCTCTTCATCTGGTTTCTAGTTACTTCCTTTTGTTTGTTGAGACCTTAAAGCCATGATCCAGGTTTCTTTATCCATGTCAGCAAAGTTGGCTGTGCCATGGATTCTTCCCACTAGTGCTTTTGCTGTTTGAATAATTAATTCCTATAAACCTTGAGCTCCCAAGAACCATTGGTACCTATCCCTTTTGATCTGTAGTAGCAAATGGTATATTGCTAGAATTTTGTATGTCTTATGTTCCCTTTAGACATTTTGGGGACACTAATGGGATAGTGCACTCCTGCCTAGGAGGGGGAGTTGAAGCTGATCTGTGGAGCCTTTACTTTTGATTATTATTGTTGATCTGCCCTGTATTATTTCTAGCAGAAACACCCCATGGATTATGGAAATTGGTGGCCCTCTTCCTTGGTTGTCACTAGTAATGTATTGTTTATTTTAATTGGTATGGGAGGGAATGAGCAAAGAGAAAGTTGCTTAAATACATTTAAATAGTCACCTTAGCTTAACATTACTTTTTAACTTTTACAAGCAATGATTAACTTTATTTCGAATTTGTGAATTTTTTATCACAGTTGTGTAAAGATTAATTTTCTTGAAAGTAAATAAAGAAAAAAGGGAGGATATATTTCTAAAGTGTGTAACTAGTTGTGGGAACTAAAAAACCTTTCTGGTTTTAAAATGAAGTATTCACCACCTTCATTTTTTTTATCCGTATAAACAAGGTTAGAACTAAGACATATGTGCTACTGGCTGTCAGACTGTGACAAGAAACAGAAATAAAGTTACTCCTTTCTAGTAGTTATATTACTTTAAGGCTTAAAGGAGGTTTAAAGGTATTATCTGAAACATGAGAAAAATTGCTCTTACAGTATCAATTTTCTAGCAAAGAGAGTCCCTTTGGGGTTCTTCCTTGGATGCCAAAATAATGAGGGGAAAAAACGCCATTTAAATTTCCTTAATCAGTGTGCACACTTCCACATACATACTGATGTGGCATTGCATATGTATTATCTGAACTGCGGGATGAATTTATTTAAGTTCTGATTTCCGAGAATTTGTCCTTAGAAAAATAGACGAGTTTTCAATATAAAGTTCATGCCCTTATAATTCAACCACTTCTCCAAAGTACATGGATGAGGTCCCTCGTTTAAAGGATAAAAATATTCCCAATAAAATCATTTCAAACAAACATCTTGTTATTTCATATGTATAAGAAAGGAATTTCAGTCATTAGAATACAGTCAGAAAGCCAATCTGTAGGCCAAAGGAGAGTGTGAGTGTGACCCATTCTCACATGGGAGACACCAGATGGCTGCCCCTAGGCTAACACAATGCTTCTTTGTGTCAACCTCACTCCTTGTTCCATGGGGGCTGTTCTGACCTCAGGAGCATACTCAGGAGGGAAGGTTCACCGAAACTCCTGTCAGAGATATCTTCTAACATCTTTAATGTTTCTGAGATCAGAATCCTCATTTGAGAGCTACCCTCTGAGTTTCATTTGTGTTTCTGCACTTTTTGAAAAGCAAAATTCTCTTTGAAATGCTTCAGATTTCATTCATCTTTGACTTTTTAAGCAATGACCAAGTTTTTAGAGTTTTACTCTATAGGCATAATGGTATGTTTGTGAAGAGGATGGTGCTCTAATTAATATTCCTAGCAAAACCATAAACTTTCCATCTCCATGTGAAATGTAGTTTTGAAAGTAGACATGTCTCCAAGGAGAAAGAGGATGGCAAAACATTAATATTTTAATTAAAAATAAAGAAACTGAATTCCAACTTGCAGCTATATATGTAAAGACCATTTGAAGATATTATATATGAAAACAAAGCATGAGACATTTGGAATAAACAACAAATTTGTTAAATATAAGCACAGATACAAGCAAAGAATCAGAGTTTTGGAAATAATTTTAAGGCTCTCTGCCTGAATGCTTCCAGTAGGGATAAAGATGTGAAAAGAATAAGACAAAAAAAAAAAGAGATTAAAGAATATAAATGTAAGTATTAATTTCTGTAAAATGGAAGTCTTAGTTGAAGAGAAAACAATATGGAAAGGAGTCAATATTGAAGAGATAATCCCTTAAATTTCCCTTGAGCATGCAAGTCCTCAGATTCAAATTATTTATAAGGGAACTATCTAAAGAATACATAAAAAGAAACAAAAATCCCCTCACATAGATACATTATAGAGAAATATAAAAACCCTAAGGACAAAGAAAATTCTAAAAGCTTTGAGAGACAAAGGTCAATTATCTACAAGAAACATTCAAAATAGCATCAAACTTAACAGCAATAATATTACATATTTTTGAAGAAAAACAATTCAAACTAGAATTTTATATCTATCACTGCTTTAATTTAAGGGAAAACTTTTTAAAAATTATCTTTTTAGACAATACAAGCTCTTACAATGTATCAACCAAAGATTTTCTTGGAAAGAACTGTTAGAGAAAATACTCTGTAAAGAGATAAATGAATCAAAAAGATGCTAAATGTGTTTAGGAGATAAGTATAAGTTAATCACTTAGAAAAATTTATTATTGTAAACAAACAAAAAATGTAACTAAAAATCAAAAACTAAAAAAAATTAAAAACTATAGATGAAATTAGCCAGTGAGTCAAGCTGGAAAGTCTGAGGGAAGTGAGAGCAAGAAACATATACTTGCTTTATCTCAAAAAATTGGTAGGGAAAGTTAAAAATAGGCATTAATCCTAATAAAGTAGAGGAAAGTACCAGAAGGTAACAACAAAATCATAAATTTTAAGCCAGCAGGAGTAAAACTGATCTATTCTATTGAAAGTATGAAAGAAGAAAAAATAATGATGAACAAAAAATTTAAAACAAGATAGCAGATTTACTCCCTACAATTACAAGAGTAATTACTATGAAGGTGCATGGTACTGCTCAAAAGTTCAACACTCCCACCTTGAATTTTTAAAAGATATAGAATTATAATAGCTAAAATGTTTAAATATTTAAAAAGTTCAGGAAAATGGAACATAAAGATGTAACATAACGCACCATGAAGACAGATTCTAGAGCATTCATTTTAATGTTTTTAGATAAAAGAGAATTTAATGTAGAAAAACAAAAACATTAACAAGAAAAGGGGAACCATATTTAAATAAAGGGAGCAATAAGGCAAGAAGACTTAATCATCATTCCCATATACGGGTTCAACATCATCTTTAAAGATAAAAAGTGATATCTCAGAGAACTGTAGGAAGAGATAGATAAATGCAGATTCTGATGGATCAAGAGGTCAAAAAAAAAGCAGCAGAATCTATGAGAACATATTTACTACACACAAATATGGATATAGAGAACTTTATATTTCCAAGCAGAGAATAGTCATATTTTAAACAGTTTAAAACATCTTTCATGGCCACAAGACATTCAATAAATACCAGTGAATGAACATTGAAACTATGCCGTTAAAAAGGGATACCAGATTAATGATATCAAAAAAAAAGGGATACCTTAAAGAAAAAAATACATAACTTCTTGTATCTATAATAAATACAAACCACTATTAAATAATGCTTAGCTTAGGAAGAATATTTTGGGAAAATTAACAGTAGTTAAAATCAAATTAAAATGAAGTCATTGTATGTCAAAATTTGTGGGACACAACTAAATTAGCATTTAAAGAAGAGTAGAGAGTTGAACATGCTTATTAGAAAATAAGAAAGAACTGAAAGTTGTAATAATCTAAGATAATAAACAATAGGATACTGGAAGAAGTAAAATGACAAAGATTAGGTCAGAAATCAGCAGCATCAAGAACAATAAACATCAAAAGAGATGATTAAAAAAAATAAATGATAGTTCTTTGAAAAGACTAATAAGATAGATAACCATTTGGCAAGATGGAAGATGAAAAAAGCAACAGAAGTTTGAAATGAACAAAATAGAAAATGTAAATAGAAAAATATAGCATGCCAAAGGTTTTATTAGCAATTACATGCCACCAGCGAAAACACTTTCAAAATAAAATTGTTAAAAGAAAAAAAATTACTAAACTAAAAAGTACTAAAGAGATTGGAAAAAGAAACCCAAGAACTTCTCCACCCAAGTGAAAACAAGAAAACTCTAGGGTGTTAGTTTCACACATGCTTCCACCAAATTTTAATGGAACCAATAGAGAATCTCTACCTGTATTAAAGAATTGCCTCAGAAAAAGGACAAGAAAAAATGGTTAATACATTTCATTTTTTAAGACTAACACATAAGGCAGTAACAAAATTTACAAGCTTAATTTCACATATAAATATGGTAAATATGAAATAGCTAAGCATGAGTCATTTGATTATAACACTGTTCTAAGACAATCATAAAAACATAATCAAGTTTTAATTAAAAAACTTCAGCACTACAAAGATCAGGAAAAGCATTTGATAACATTGAATAAGTATTCTTGATTTTTAAAATCTCAGGAAAAAATCACAATAGAAGGACTTCATAACTTGATAAACGATTAATGCCAAAACCTTATAGCCAACATCACATTAAAGAGATAACTGTAAATGCATTTTCTCTACGCCTGGGAACAGACCACGACGCCCAGCACGATAGCTGCTGCTCAAATATTAAAGAGAACAAGAAGTATAAGGATTAAAAAAGAAGAGATAAAAATGCAATTATGCATTTGACAAACTAGAGAAAAAGTCTAACAGATTTAATACACAATTAGAATAAATAATTCAGCAGGTTTATAAAATAAAATATTAACCAATAAAACTTAAAACCATCCCTCCATGCTAGCAATAACCAATTAGATTTCAGAAAATAATACAATCACAATGAAAACCCAAACACTTTATCCAAAGTTTTGGATAAGGTTTTTGGGAGGTTTTGGGATTTTTTTTTTTTTCAATCTCTTTAGTACTTTTTAGTCTAGTAATTTTTTTTTAACTTTATTTTTGAAAATGTTTTCTCTGGCGGCATGTAGTTGCTAATAAAACCTTTAGCATTCTATAATTTTCTACTTAACTTTTTTACTTATATTTATCCAATACTTTACCCAAACAAGATGTTATGGAGAAACATAAAAACTCATTAATAAATTATAGATGAGTTGGTAAACAACAACACTAATCTATAGATTAAAAACAATTCCAATCAACCACCAAAAGGAAATTTTTATGAACCTGAAATATTAATCATAATTTTAAAAAAATAAGTACATTACTGTGAATGCCTACACCGAGAATGTGAATAAAAAAAATATAGAGGTCAAAAGGAAAAAAAAGTTATAAAATAAATGAAGAGGGATATTGCAGGGACCCATGTGAGAATGTGTTGTGCTACAAACTGAGGTAAATGATCCATTCCGAAATTTATATACTTAAAAGTTAAAAGAAAAAAGGTAAATCAGGGAGAGATTACTAACCTTTGAAGATTATTTTATTTGCAGGATTCTTTTTAGCATTAATCTCACCCCCATGTATAGCTATACATATTTCAATTTAAGAACAAACAATCTTACTCATGTGAAGGGAGCTCAGATATGAAATTACAAAGTTCCTGGGGTCAGTGTATAGTAACAACCCAATTATGGTCAATTTATTTACATTCTAAAATTCTCTAAGTCATAATTTATGCATCTGAAAAATGCAAATAGTAGCAGATACTTTATTAATGAGAATCACATAAGCACATACATGTAAAAGAAGCTCATGTGGCTGGCACAGGGGCTTGGGAAATAGTATTTCCTCACATACGATAGGTATTATCTACAGTATCTTAGTAGGATATATTTTTAGTCAACTCTGGGTTAACTGTGAGAATACATTATAACATGTGGGGAAGTATGTTAAATTAGCCTATAGTTTAGCTCATGCCCACAAAACTTTGGAGGACCTATAATTATAAAACATTAGGCATGTCAGGTATGTCTTTTTCCCTGTCCATCCTGCTTTAAGACAGAGGTAAAACTAATACAATTCATATCATCAGTGAGGTGGGGTTACAAGTTACCTTCAAAGCAGCAATGTAAGATTTTTTTCAGACTTTAAATCTTGTTGAATGTTAGAATTTTACTTGACATTGTCCAAATGTGCAAAGAAAATGTAGCTGCTTTCTTTTTCTCTTTCATTTAATCTTCTTTTCAAAGTTTCTACGGTGTGATGCAAAAAGCAAAGAACCATGGATAACATATTTCATCAAATAAAGGACTTGGAGGATTTTCTCTTGAATGACTTAGACTCTTTCATGTACTGTCTCAACTTAGCAGATTTTCTCCCCTCCTCTTGATCCAAGATGGTAATAGTACATGGGGGGCTCATACAAACTCACAATCTTATGGCAGCAATAGGAGGAGGAGCCTCAAATTTACATGGTTCTTTCTCATAGGTTTCTCTTGTAGTTGGCTGGTCTGACCCTGGCCTTGTGTCCAGGGTATCCTTGGTGATGGGATAGGTCTCATCTGGGTTCTTACGAATGTCATGCTGATGCCCACTGACTCCAGTGACAGTCTCTATGCATTATGGCATCTTTATCCTAACTCCAGGCTCTGCCAGGGCATCAGCTACCTTAGCTGGTGCTAAGGTCCATCCCTGGGCTCATGGAAATACTGCTGGCTATGGGAAGACAGAGCTGCCTCAAGTCTACCACTAGATACTTCCTTCTGCCAATGTAGCCCCATTATTATCACAGGTATTGGATAAAGCTCTGAGCAAAGGGCTGAGCATCTCCTAGAGGCCTGGGTTCTTACCCTAATTATAGATACTCAGGCTCAAATCCTTGGGGCTTATGTATGTAGTTGGATGTTTTGGTCATTTCATTAAGTCCAATTTTATTGACTGAATGATTTCAATCCCTTGAAGTTGGCTTCAAGAGGGGACAAAAATTAGGAATCTTTCATCCACCTGTTCACTTACGCCTTCCATCATTCTCTGCCAACTGTGTTTGGGTGTTCCTCCTGTTCCTATGCATAGAAACTTCTTTTAATTAATATCCTGAGCTATCACTACTTTGGCTTTTTAGTAAAACTCTGTGATCTGCTTCAAAGGCCAGGCTCCTTAGATTAATGAAAATGAATGGGAATAAGACAATCTTTCTTAATAAAATTGTTTCTGAGAAATTGAAGTCATACTCTGTACCTTAAAGGTTTTGGTTTCTTCCCTCCCTCCTGCCACTTCCTCCTCCATTCCTTTCTCTCTTCCTTTCCCTCTCCCTCCCTCTCTTCTTCCCTTCCTTCCCTCCTTTTCTCTTTCCTTCCCTTCTTTTTCTGTATTTCTGCTATATTAATCATAACTTCTCTAATATGAATAGACATCTCTAGCCAAACAAGAGAGAGGTAACATACAACGAAATGGGAAAAAGAGGAATGCATTCATAGATAGGGATGGGTAGCTGCTGTTACGCTATCCTTCATTTTGAAGGAAACTTAGGTAATGTTCTTAAGTTCATCCTCAAAATCTGTGGTCAGTGGGACTGACAGATAGCCTACTTTTTGGTTTGGCCACTTGCAGAGCACAGTCTGGTGAATTAGCTTAGTCCAGAGCTTCTAAAATGGCTTGCAGCCCACATTTAACCTGTTGCCTGGATTGCAAATAAAGTATTTTTGGAACACAGCCACAGTCATTCATTTACATATTGTCTATGGCTGCTCTGCACTACAACAGCTGGGCTGAGGGGTTTGTGACAGATAACATATGGCCTACCAAGTCTAAAACATTTATTACCTGGTCCTTAACAGAAGATGTTTCTGGCCTAGGATTGTTAGAGAGCACAAACTTTTAGAAGTTTTTCTTAGTACATAACTGAAATCAGTCATTAGCAACTTTGTCTTTAGCCCTAATTCTACCGTTGCATAATGTAAATGGGACTGTCCATTTTCCCAGATGACAGTCCTTCTATTCACAAAGACCTCGTTTATAACCACCCATAAGGCTTCTGTGGCACGGACTAATATCTACAGCTCATTTGATCTTTCTTCATTAACTGGATTTCTAGATCACCTTCTTGTTCTCAACATTTTCCAATACATTCCTAGGGAAATTTGTTTTTCCCAGTATTCACAGAATACATGTTTACTACTGTATCTCTACAGCCTTGAACAGTATCTAAGTGAATAAATGAATATTAGTATAAGAAATTAATATAAGAAAATTAGGGGAAAATTGCTAATATTTCAGTGTATCTCGCTGTATTATTTTATTCTGCATTAGATTTTTTTGTATATCACAATTATGCTGCATGCTTTTTAACCTAATTTTTTGTGGCAATATTGTATCATGGTCTTTACATTATAATTACCTATCCACATGAAATTGATGTCTTCATATGTAAAAAAAAAAACAATGCCTATCTCTGATATATACATAGGTTCAAAGCTAGAAGCTGGCTAGACTTCTATAAAAAACACCAGTTTTTTGAGAGAGAAGGGCAGATAGTCAATGTATGTAAAGGCTCTAATACAATTCCTAACATATATAGATATAACCATACTTACAAAAATAATCTATGTAAATGTAATTTAACTTTTCCTATTGTGAAATAAAAATCCCTTTTAAAATATGGCATCTAAAACTGAACATAAATGCTTAAAATATGACTGGCCTGATTTGCATTCTTTGGTCTGTACCTTGTATTCTTTTAATGGATCCTGAGACTACATAGTCTCCCTATCTTTCCCTCATGATCCTTCTCACACTGTTCTTTCTCCTCTTACAAATAGCCCTACTATTCTGCCAGTTTTCCTTTTTCCATGTAGCCATGCTGCTCAGTTCATTCTTGTCACATGAACAGCAGTTAAGCTGAGCAGCTCAATTCTGTATTTCTGTGGTTGTTACTAAATCTAAATTGGAATTTTTTATTTATGTCACTGAAATTTCATTTCCTTAGTTTTATTCTAAACCTTTTTGAGTCTATATGTTTTATACAATGCTTATCGATCTTTCTGGTCTTCGAATCACTCACATTTATGATAAGCATGTTATTTGTCATCATTCAAGTTTTGGCAAAATGTTCAAAAAGGACTAAGACAATCCCTCAGAAGTCTGCTTGAGGTTTAGATGAAGTCAATTAACCAACACAGATTCTACAAAATAATAATATAATGTAATGAAAATAGCTAGTTAAATACTTATGCTCAGAGATATTTACATTGAATTTCTCATTCCATTTATTTCTGTACCTGATGGGTCATCTGTTTAATAATCTATCTTAAAATTTTACCATTGTTCAACACCAACATATTGTGCTATATTAGGCACTTTATACACATTTCATCCTAAAAAAAAAAAAATCCTATGATAGATTATAGGAAAAGTTGGGAGTCCAAGAAATTAAGCCCAAGTTCCTAAGATCAGAGAGGGCAAGGGCTAGTTTAGACAGAGATGTGATTAACTAAAGTCTGTGTCTTCAAACACTAGGCTGCACTGTCTTCAAATTTCCATGACACTTATTTACCCTGGCCACTTATTTAAAGTACTTAGAACAGCAATTAGTAAACTTTCTTGTAAGGGGCTACATGATAAGTATTTTCAGCTCTGCAGGCCATAGAGTCTCTGTCACAGTTGTTCAGTTCTGCCACTGTGGTATGAAAGTAGCCATGGAAAAAAATGTAAACAAATGTCTATGGCTGAGTTACTGCCACACTTCACTTACAAGAACAGGCAAAGTCAGACTCAGCCCTTGGGCCGTAGTTCGCAGATCTAGATGGCATGTGCTTATTTCTTTACTCATCCTCCTAAAGAGATTTGAGAAACTCTTTGGCCATGAAATAAGTTCAGTGAGTACAGAAGGAAATAGTAAACATGCTATATTGTATTGTTCTGTTTTTCATACAGGAAAGACATTAATCTTTATTTTATTTGAAGTCAGAGCTGATGGCCTCACTTGTCTCTCTGACAAGGAAAGAACCTGAGGCGCCTAGAGGGCCAGTGGGATTCTCACTGAGCAGAGCAGTCCACATGTGTCTTTCGTCAGCTGCTCTTGGTGAGCTGAAAGGTATTACAGTTTATCTGGCCTGATTACGTGGATTAGTAGATTTTATTATCCGGTTTTAACTAAGCAGCTCTCACAAAATCGAGAAATAGTTTAAAAGGATGCTGAATAAAAGCCACAGATTAAAGATAACACTAATAATGAAAATGGAGGGAAATAACAAGAAAATGGCCATTTCTCCTTCATATTGTACAATATTTTTGTTAGCTACATTAAGTAGTAGAAAAAAAATCTTCTAATCACATCTTACAATAAGAATTTTTACATAAATGAGTATCTTTCATTGAGATATTATTGATAGAAGAGATGTAGACAATTTGTAAAGAATTATATATATACATGCATTGATCTTCCTTTTTTCCCCCTCTAACATAGAGAGGGAAATAACCAAAAAGAGCTGGAAATGACTGTCCTACTAGGATTTAATGGTCCTTCCTGTCAGGGACCATAGTTACATACCCAGTGTCTTTCACTGTGCCTGGAACAGAACACACACTTCAAAATATATTTTGAATGTTGAAATTAATGCAATAACACAACCTTACTTCACTTATTTCTATACTCCAACCCTTAAGTTAAAGGCTCATGGCAAGAAGGCAAGCAATACAGCATTACTTACATAATCAGAAACTAATTCTGGGAATATTAAGTTGACCATGAAAAATTATCAAGGTCGAAAGAGGCATCTTATATTCGTTGCTCATATAGAAACAAACTACATTGTATTTAAGCCCTGTAAATCATCATTACAACTTTGCAAATAAGAAAATGCAAGATCCTTAGGGTAACAGATGTGTTATAAAAACATAGATTCTATGATAGCAAATATTAATGTAATATCATTGAAAGAAAGAAACTTGAAGGCTTCCTGACTCATAAGACTTCTGCTGTGTTTCAGAAATACTTTACATCTTTCAGGGTTTAAAGCACTTAATTTTCACACCTATGCTAAACTGGTCAAATATATAACATACCTGAATACATAGCCCATTCATGACATTCTATTTGTTTAAGATTTATTCTTCAACTCTCAATTAACTACTTAGTAACATTTTGCATTCTTCTCAGCAAATAATAAAAGGCACAATGAAGGATATATTAAATATCTTCCTCTTTAAAATCTTTCCTCTCCTTTTTATATATGTACTTAAAATCAAAATCTCACCCATCTTGAGTTCTTAGTATGGTATATTGTTTTAGTATTTGTGGTAGCCAGCCTCCAAGATGCTCCACAATGATTGTGTCTCCTGGTATTCACACTCTATCCCTTTCCACATTGTATCACGTTGAACTGGGTGATGGGTGACTAAGAATATGGCAGGGGTGATGTTGCGTTACTTCTGAGGCTAGCTCATATGAGACATTGTGGCTTCTGTTTTAGTCTGCTTCTCTCTCCCCCTTTTTCTCCCTTCCTGGGTTGCCCAATCTGAGGGCAGTTAGCAAACATGTCAGGAGGACACTTCAGTAGCTTATGGCATGGTTTATATTATGAGAAACTGAGGCCTCCTGCCAACAACCATGTGAGTGAGCCTCCTTGGAAGCAAAAATCCCCAGCCCCTCCGTCAAAGCTGGGTGACATTCTGAATATAATCTCGTAAGAGACCCTGAGCCAAAACCACCCAGCTAATCTGATCCCAAATTACTGACCCATCAAAACTGTAAGATAATAAATGCTTGTTGTTTTCAGCCATTAGGTTTTAGGATAATTTGTTATGTCATGATAGATAACTAATACAGTATGGTAACTCATAACAAAATACAAACTACTGCATAACTGTCTCTTCAATGTTACCTAATATACAGCTTTTATCCAATATGAGAATCCAGTTTTGTGTTTATCCATATATTGAAAATGTCTTTTATCCCATTCTTGATCAAACTATATCCAGATATTATCCCATAAAATCCCTCCCTACCTTTTAAAGCTTTTTTCACTGTTTCATCACTTCCAAGAAGCTACACTGAACATTTCTTTCTCTCTCTCCTCGGCAGATATACTTACGGCACTATTATTTTCTGCACATTTTGCTCAATAGATTGAATTGTGAGCATCCTCAGGGCAATCTAAGTTCACATCTCAGGCTTTCAAGTTTCTGCCTGCAGTCTGACACTGAACATCAAGCTTAAAGACAGAATTTTATAATTAATAAGGATCTTAATCAGAAGTCTTAATATTTGAGGTCTAGAGAGAACAGCAACTTCCCCAAGCCTACATAGTGACAGGTCTGCATTAGATTCCAAGAATTCTACATCTTCATCTAGTCCTATTTCCACATCAACATTTTAAAACAAAAAGTGATGTTGGTATGACAGTTAATAAACTGCAGAGGCAGAGGGAAGTGAAGTTATATCTAACTCTATGCTCTTTATGGAATCATTTAAGTCCCATCACAACTCAATTCATGTTTATTATTTTTATCATGCCAAATATTCCATTTTAAAGCAATAAGAAACAGATTTATTAAAGAAAAAAAAAGGCCAAAGGAAGTTACAGCCATGATTTATTTTAAGACCTATGTTTTAAATAATTTCTCTTTCCAGATTTTGGACTACTTTGTCAGAAGGCTCCACCTGCCGGCTTTTTTACCTTGATCCTTGCTATGCTATGTATGACTAATGACTCCCAGATGTTCTCTTTGTGTTGCATTTGTTCCTTCTGTGAATTTGGTGCCTAAGAGATTGGACATGGAAAATATGGACATGTATATTTATATGCATGTAAGTAGGATTTCCACAGAAAGATATATACATCTCAGTTGGTGGGACAAAATAGCTCCCCTACTGAGGAAAACGGATGCCTATATGAATGCTCTGTTTTGTTCATCTCTCCTTCTTTGCATTTGTTCTTTGATCAGATTCCATCTAACTTCATTTTCTCCTAGAGAATTCTATCAAGGATATAGGGCTTTTGGCAACAATCTCAAATGACATTAGGGTGCAACCATGTCAGGACATTCTAATTTTACTCATGCAACACATTACAAACAGTAGGCATAAAATAAATATTTGTTGAATAATAAAAATAATACACCAAGTGATTTCCTATGAGTGCACAGCTAGAAGTCATCTTCAGTATTCTACATCGGCAATTTTCAGCCATTTTTTCTTTCATGATAAAAATGTTATCTTCACATGACAGATCACATTCACAGATTGCATACTCCTTATATGTATATCCAGAATTTTTTGAAAATTTTTGTACTAAATTTTTAACTTAATTATCGGAAGCACACTTAAAAATTATACCATTAGTTAAAAAGCCATTCACAATGAGAGGAGGATTGGTTAGATAATAGTATAGCTTTCCTAGGATGTCCATTTCATCTCTACCTCTCAAGAATGAAAATTAAAATGGAAGTGGGATAATGATTCTTCAGAAAATCTTCAAATTTGAAAAAAGGCATCACTTATAATCTTATATTCTTGAAGTATTGTTAGTTATAAATTACAAAATTCTTCAGATTTGTTCTTTGGTTGGGAACCATGTATATATGTGACCTACTAACTTTTAAAGAAATGAAATTGGATTAATACATTGATAATATTCACTGAGGGAATTTGGAATTGGATAATAATTTAAATATATCAAGCTATTGCTTATCTGAAGAATGAGTTGAGATTAGCGCCATATACTGAATAGGGAATTCAATTTCTGATTCAAAGAAAACTTGCTCAAATATTAATTATTTGCTCTATCACTTACTAGTTATATGAACTTGGACAAGTTACCAAAATTCTCTAAGCTTCAGTATAAATTGGGATAATATTTTAAAAGTTCTTGGAAATATTAAATTAAATAATTTAAGTAAAGCCTTTTAGAGTTTCTCATGCTAGACAACTAATGTACGTACTATTTTTCTTCCTGCAAATTATTCCTTTTCTCCCATCTTTTTGCTATTGTCTATTTCTGCTCAGCACCCTTTCATACCCTTTTATGCTTTCTCAAGTTTCATAGGAGTTGGTGGGCTGAGAACTACTTTACTAAGATTCTCTTGCAGCTAGGATTCTGGATACAATTTGATTCTGTGAATGAGATGCACTGGCAAGAAAGGGGAAGACAGGGGTGACATAGCACATTTTTCTCTCTGACAGCAGTAATGCCTGAAAAGCATGCTTCAGGGATGTAAATTTTTGCTCTGCTGAGCTTCCACTCCTGATCTCACTGCTAGTTACCAGCTTTGGAACTGCAGGTGAGTGCTAACCTTTCAGGAGTTTCATGACATTCCCTGATCTCTGGGTGATAATAGCTGCTGCAGGAACTTTGGACCATAGCAATAGAAGCAGGAAGTCTGAAAATCCGAAATCCTGATTTTTACTCCTCCATCCTTTCCAGGAATTGTGTTAGTACCTAAACCCTATATTAAATCACTCTTCACTCAAAATAGCTACATAGTTTTCTGCACTGAATCTTGACTAGGTACTGAACGTGTTCTAGACACAGGGAATTTAGAATAGAAAATTATTTTATGACTGAGTTCAACAATGTGAAAGTAGGCAACTCCATCATCAGAAAACCAGTATCAATTTCATTACAAGGAAAGCTATTCTTGGAGAATACTATATTTTATACTAAATTAATAGCTTGTTACAAATTCTTTCTCATTTTCTCAGAAGTAATTAAGCCTGTCTTCTTATGATATACTAGCATTAGGTATGAATTATACTGGTAGAAATAAGCTAGGAACTCATATTTTTTACTACTTAACATCCTCATGACCTCCACCCTTTTTTGCAACCTAACTGTTAAAGCAGAACATACCTTACACCTGGAACTTGAATCAACCTGAAGCCATATGTTACAATTGTATTGATAGCATTTACTATAAATCATCTGTTTTTTAACTCCCAATTAAATAAATAAAATCCTAAGTCTAATGATTATACATTAATGTAATAAAAATAAGTAAAATATTGTCAAGCCAAATAAGTATTTTAGATCTCTGTCCTTCCTCCCTTCCTTCCTTTCTTCTTCCTCTTCCTCATGTTCTTCTTATAAATTTAAAAAGCAGGGCTTTAGATGATTTCTCATAAACTTTAATATTCTATTTTTCTATTAAGAGAAAAATAAGCTGTTGGTCTGCAGAGATTGTCTAGATATTCCTTACAGCTCTGGGAATGAATAACCCTCTCTCTCACTATATTCTCATTCACTATTTGTTCTAGTTCCTGTAATTACTATGAATTTATATTGTAATACAGGAAAGTAGTAGCACGTATGCTATACATTTGCCATCCTTTATCTAAAATTAATTTATTCAGTCATCCCTGCCTTTAGGATAAGCTTCCAGTTAGGTATACTGTTCAGATCACAGATGGTAATGGGAGGCAGGTGTGTGTTCTAATAAGCTGACCAGTGATGCTGCTGTTGATCTACAGAAAATAGGACAGCAAGGCGGGGAAACTTCGTTAATAAAAAGAAAGTGTTTACTTTGCAACTTTTCTTTACAGAGATGAGATAATCATCAAACTAGTTCTTGAAGGCAATAAAAGACAAGATCGTAGCCAATGTTTACCTAGTTAAGAGGTATAGTCTGAGAAGGAACAAAACCAAGCAGAATGAATTTTAAAAAGTACTAGATCCTTTGGAATTAATGTGCCTTTATATTATGATAAAAATTAAGTTAGGTCTAAGTACACCTGCTCAGTCTATTTGCATCTTTAAGAAGGGAGAGGAGATGGTTTGGAAAAGTGAATTATTTAAAAATTCTGCTTTTGTAAATTATTTCCATTTTGTGTTCCCATAGAATTCAATAAAATCGTTTAGGAATTCTCTCTTATGTCAAGATGAATGAAGGCAAAGCAGTTTCTGCACCTGCGAGCAGCAGATCAATATACACAGTCATGGTCCTAAGACATAATGTTGCAGAGCCTTCACAGAACAAGAGCTCAGAGGGACTGAGTCTGGAACATCTGCCCCCTAAATAGGTGTTACTCCTTAATTCTCATTTGGACATTTAAAAATATTTATTCTCTGCACTACTTTGGAAGACTTGTGCTGTTCTTTTAATAAGGCTTATGCTTTATGAGGATCTTAAGAGCTCTACCCCTTAACCAAGAACAGGTTTGATTATTTTGCATGTTAACTAACTGAGGACTGACACTGGCAAATACTCCAAATAGGAAAGTAAATGTAGCAGTGTTTAGGAATTATAATCAGTTGTTTGCTTTTAATTTTTAAACAATATAGTGTTTTTTTCCTGAGCAAGATCTTGTGCCAAAATTAGAAGAGCAATCAATCAAATTTTGATTAGAAAGGCAACTGTGTAAATTCAAATATATTAGTTATATTCAAGTATGTTTCATAAACTAGTGGTGAAATGATGGCAAACCAAGGCAAAACCTGCTAATTAAATTTTTCTTCAGACGGTAGATCAGTATTGGAGAACAGATACAAATTTACATATCATATTTTATCTCAATGAATCACAGATATCTTTCACTAAATATTTTGCCATAGCTGTTTTATTCCCTCTCTTGAGGCCAAATTACTTATTGGCACATTAATGAAGCCTCTTAAAAACCTACCTCAATTGGCCACCAAGTTTGTTCTACATTTAAGTATGGCAAACACATGAAGTGTAGCTTCCTGATTTAAAAGCATTAACATATGCTGCCACAGGAATACATTTGTACTAGTTTAGGTTTAGTCTCAGTAAGAAGTTTCTATTAAAAGAATGTCTAACGTTGCATTGATTAAAGCAGGAACCCCAAATGAAGTCATCTTACTCTCCTTGTATCCTCAGAAGGCCTCACGAAGACAGGAAAGTTCAGGGGGCATGCTGGCATCACAAATATATTTAATCCTATTCACAGGACTTCAGATGCTTTGCTTCTTGTGTATTAAATATGCTTAGATCATTTGTAAGTCTCAAGCAAAATTTGAGTATTACAGCTTGGCGAATGAGTGCTGAATCTTTACTTCCTCCTTGCCTCCCTCCTGTTCTCCCTCTCTCCCCTCCTTCCTTCCTAATATTTTTCTAGTTATAAATGTAATCTCCCATAAGCATGGGAGAAAATGAAATGGAAAATACTCAAAAACATAGAAGAGGATAACAATTTCCTATAATGCTACCTCATGAGATAGCCACTGTTCATATTTCAGCATACTTTCTTCAATGTTTTTATGCTAAATATTTTCTTTAAAGTCTGCAGGAAGTTCAAAAAAGAATACAAATATGAAGTTTTAAAAATTATTATTTTTACATAAAAATTGTACCACAAATTTAATTTACAATCCAGGTTTCCATTTTAGTAATTTACACCATTTTGTCCTGTATGAGGTTTATATATATATTACATATATTCATTCTTTTTGAAAATTCAATTTTATCTAGATTTTCAAAATTTCAGTTTCAAATCAAAAGCTTTAGCACCCCCTTGTGGCATTACAAAAAATTTAAGCACAAAGGAGTGTTTTCCTTAAACTTGCCTCAATTCTTTTCATTCATTCCATTTTTAATAATGCCTAAAGTAATTTAAATCTCTTATGTAACATATAATTTTAAATATATTATAACCATTTCAAAGTGCAAATGCACAACATAAGTCAAAAAATATTAAATCAGTAATAATTTTACTGATTTAACAGTAATATGATTTTACATTAATATTACTGATTTAAATAAAAACTTAATGTTACATATTTATATTAACACTATATTTTTCTATGACCTATGACAATAAAAGATTTCTAAAAATAAAAGAATTATTTTTTAGAGGAAAGACAGAACTTGTCAAATATGTGTATGAATCAGCTGAGGTTTTGTTAAAATGCAAATCATGATTCCATAGCCTTGGGTGGAGCCTGACATTCTGTGTTTCTAATAAGCTCCCTGAAAGTACTAATGTTGCTGGTTCTAACAGCACACTTTGAGTGGTAAGTAGGTAGAGAAAAGTACTTAGATTTTTTTGTCTAAAGTGTTTAAAAATATTTATAAATATCCTACAAGAACAGAAGGATACACTCCTTTGGGAGATGACTGCACTCTAAAAAGAAAAACACTTTATATTGAAAGAACTGTGACCAAGAAAAATTAACTGCATAGTGGTGCATCCTTCTGCTAGGTGATATTCTGTTTCTCACCTATGACAGTCAACAGCCATTTTAAAGACTCTTGGTTTCAATAACTTTCCATCCCTAATTTAGCACATTTAGAAGAAGGAAAAAACTACTTGAATGTAGCTAAGTACATTTTACTGTTCATGTTGTATCCTTTACCAAAAAGTATTTAAAGTTTTAAATTCCCAAGGAAAGATAACTCTTTCTTTTAAAATATTTCCATAGACTTATAATATTATTCTAATAATATGTATTTCTAGAAAAGCAGATAGATAACATATAGAGTGATGTGTGTGTATATAAAAGAACATTAAAACTGATGATAAGTAAATAAACTAACACTTTGAATTCTGGGATAAAGATAAAAGCAAGATTATTGTACAGGTCTTAGGAAACATTGTGAATAACAGTCATTTTTGACGTCCAAATAACACACTTTTATTAAAAAATAGAAAAAGGGGAAAAACCTCATATCATATATAAGTACATCGTATAAAAAAAGTAAGCATGTATATCACCTCTCTTGTCCAAATTAGGAAATCAAAGTTTAAAGAGGTAAATAACTTACCTTGTCACTTGGAGCCAATGATAGCACTTGATTAAGTCCCAATAAAAACAACACGCTCCTGAAGATCAGAACTACAGCTCTTTAATGTATGTAGACCCTTTAGGACATACAGCATACGGAAGACACATAGTATTTCATCTCTTCACTCTTAACACAGAACCCCATTACAGGGCCACCATTGCTGGGCAGTCAGTAACCACAGTACGGGCTGAGCACATCAGACTAGAGACAGGTTTAGGATGTTATCATTATGTGTGAGCTTTAATAGACTGCACATCTCTATTCTGGCAAAGTATCTTTTTTTTCCTCTACTTCAGTTATTTCATAAGACAAAAAAAGAGTATCCATCTCCAACAGCAATTTTAAACTCCTGTCCAACATACCACTGCAGTCTGTAACACATATGGGATTGAAAATATGAGTAGGCAATAATATAATACAAGCACTTCGGAAGTGACAGTATGAGGAATTAGAAAGCTACAGTGTTTATAGTGCCAAAAGTAGCAATATAAACTGAAGAGTAACAGTTTGACAAAAGAGTGATTAAGAAGCAGCTATTACAAATTACTTTTAGCTTTAAATATTTAGTTTATACTGACTTAAGTGTATAACCATTTTATTGACATTTTTAATATAATTCACAAAGAATGAATGTATCACATTAGCTAAGTACAAGTCATATTTACAAGTGAAAAATTATAAACTTATGACACTCTTCTGCTTTTCTCCTAATGACATTTCCAGCTTTTAAGGGTTTGTGTCTGTATTTCTTTCTTTGCAGACATAGTATAATTGATATCGAAATGTCATTTAGAGTTTAGATTTTGCATCTTATTTTACCTAGAATAGCTTTCAGCTATATGGAGTTAATATTTATTCAAAGTTCTTTTACATTTGAAAGTAAGAATTCAGATCTTGTTTCCTTTCTTTTTCTTTTTTAAGAGGAAATATTTCACTGAAGAAGCCCTAGCAAGCACAGATCTTCCAATATGGAGTCACTTGGACTAGTTTAAATCATCACTGCTGTCAGATTTTTGACAAATAGAACTATAAAATCTAGTAGAGTTTCAAATAAGACCTTCCACCAGGTAGAACAGTAGCTCCTTAGGCAGGTGTTTTGAGTTCATGTGAAATGGAAGAAAAATGCATGTCATATTATTACATGTAAGACAAAAATATAATTCATGTTCTGCTACTCTGATCTCCACTATGGGTTAGAGAGTACCTGACTAACTTTTCCTGTAAAAGTGTTATCTACTCTTCAGTGCCAAAATTTTAAAGCACAATGAACTACACTAAAGATGACCTTTGCTCTACACTAGATTTTTAAAATTTGGGGGGAAAAGTCCTGATTTTAAGACACTGGATAATATTCTTATTCTAGTTTTGTGAACAAGATGAAGAAATGTAGGATGCACAATATGTCAGGTAGGTGAATAATTTTGATTAAAAAATCATATTCAGAAAGTATCACATAATCATGGGATGGATAGTAAGTTGAGGTAAAATCTCCGGTAGCTTGTCATTGCACTCACTTTTCACCATTTTTTTCTCAGTATCTGGAATGAAGATAAACACATCACTCCTATAAAATACTTACATTTTTATATAGATGTTGAAAACGGCAGCTAATATTATTGGAAAGTCAAATCAAAATTAAACAAATCCAACAGACTAAGTGAGCAATTCAAAAACTGTATTAAGCAGAACACCAGCTTAATAGTGTAACCAGTATTACTCAAAAACAATTCAGTAGATAAATAAATTTAGGAAATTTTGCATAAATAAAATTTAAATTTGTTTCTTAACTGTAGAACTCACAAGTTTTGATTATCTAATGATCGTTGAAAATCTGCACACAGGAGGGTAGTATAAATATTTTTACAAATTGATTTGACCATAGAGTTTTTTTTCATAAGAAACATATAGAACTAATAACTCATGAGAGGTGCTTCTGATAGTCCAAAACAAGGGGTCAAATGATTAAACTAAAATTTAATATGGATCAATGTAAAATTACATAAGTTTATATTCAACAAGGTCAACCAAATGAGTAAAAAACAAGATCTACCATAGCCATTCTATATGAGCCAAGAATATGTTTGTTATGTGAACACAGAATAAATCAAATGCAACCCTAAACAACATATAAAATGTGTGTTCATTAATTTAATTACAGTAGACCATGAAGAGAGGCCAGGGATAGAAGAAGCCCTAAAAACAAGATATTTTGCACAGTTGTAGAAAACCAGGATGGATAGCAGAAGGAACAAAGACTTGACACAACCATGATAACTTTACTCAACTAAGGGCTGAGTATGAAAGAGAGCCCAGAATCACTCAGGGTTGCCCAAGAAACTGAAATAATAGAAAGACAAATTCCAGCCCTATGTAAAAAACAGATGCATTATCATTATCCATGTTGTTTTTGAAACACATAAAACCTGTCAAATTCAAAGCAATTATCACCACAGTGCAATTCTGCAAAGCTTAGCACTTTCAGGATCCAGAGAGCAGCTCTAAAACCCAAATATATTGTTTATGGTGCCCTAAAGTGTAGTAATCAAATCTGGATAAAGAGGAAAATACATTTAAGAGCACCCCGATGTACAGTTTCAAGTAGTGCAATATTTCTATAACCTGTTAAGAAACAAAAACACTATTCATACCAATCAAAAATGCAGATAAATGAAATGGCATTTTTTCTGTATCTTTACTGTTATATATATGTATATCCTGGAAATAATGATTATAAGTACACCACAACACTGTTCCAAAAATCTTTATGCATTTATAGTGTCAACGTGTGTGTGTATATATATATATGTATATATATATATATACACACACACACATGCATACACACATATATATATATAATTTTATATTTAACATTGTATTAGAAATCCACACTTCCTTTTTTCAAAACAGACAGAGCTCTCAGTCAATAAGTTCATACACTGAAATCCATGTAAGCAATATAAGTGAACTAGCTATCCTTGGCATTATAATATAAAAAGGCCAGTTCGTAATTTCTCTGTGCTACTTCCTACTGTGATGTAAGTTCTAGTTATTAATCAGTCATAATAATTAAGCTTGCATGCAGAAAATATTTTTCTTTATGTCTTTCTTTACTATTCACAGGCACATGGGCATCTGCCTACAGTGAGCTCAACCACAGCACAGCAGGCACAGCAGGATTAAGAGGGACTTATAGCATTTGACAAAGGGTCCTCCACAACTATTTTGAGATGAGAAAAATGATGGATAGCTCCTGATGGATTTGATATTGTATCCATCCATGGTCATAGTTGTCTTCAACTTCCAGGCTGGAAGACTGACTATGGTCTACCTCAATGACCAGGGTCCCAAAGGGTAATTTCCTTCTGGGGATTCACATATGAACAAATAAAGCACAAATGAAAAAAAAAAAGCCTTCTTATATGGGAAGGGCACCTACAAACAAATAAATGTAGGCCTGTTAGTAAATGCCTCTAGGTCTAACCAAAGGCACAGGGCACTCCCTCTATAGGAGGAGGGGGGCCTGTTGGAATGGCTTTCTGGAGATGGCCGAGGTGGACCCACATATGCTCTCAGTGTCTAATTCCCAAAGGTGAATGAGTTTCTGCAGGGCCCTGCTCTTCTCTGAGGGACAGTGCCATTTTCCCAGTGATTCTCTTAAATAGTCAAATCTTCCATCAGCCTTTATGATCAGTCAGAGAGCAATGACAGTGCTCATTCCATTCACTTTAGTAGAGGAAACTCCTTTCCTCTGCTAGAAACACCAGGCTTCTGTCCCAGACACTCAGTATATCCATCTCATTTAAAACTTTTAGGCATTTGTTTAAGTATTGTGATTTCCAGTTGAATGAGAAGACTCTGAGTTAAGCCACACTTCTCACACCTTAACATAAACATATATGATAAGGGATCTTGGTAAAATGTTGATTATGGTTCAGCAGCTCTGCATTTGGAACCCAAATTCCACATTGCTTGTATGCTCCCAAGTGATGCCCAGGCTGCTGGTTCAGGAGCACCATTTGAGTAGCAAGGATTTAGTGACATTTCACAGGATTTGTAATTAGTAGGAGAAAAGTTATGCCACTGATAGTAGTTGGAGGTATATTTCAAGCTGTGTATGCATTATGTAAGGGAATTGCACTAGAATTAGATGTTTCAATTACAATGAAGTTGGTTTGTATTTTTTTTATTAGCAGGAGGATTGCCCTCTTTATCCCATGAGGGTTCTAACGCTGTGGTGCTGAATACCTGATATCTCTGTCTTGCTTTAATCTAGGTGGGACACCTGTCTCCCATTATTCTTCCTATGGTTGAGTGTGTTTGGATATTAACTGGTTTCATGATATAGTTAAGAAACAGGTTTGATGAGAGGCTTTCCAAGGATAAGCAGGAGACAGTAAATACAGAAAAAAAAAAATATATATATATATATACATACATAAGGAAACAAGATAAACCATGAAGATCATCCCAAAATTTCTTAGAATGTTCTTAATCAGATTCAGCTTCAGAATTATACCCACTAGTCAGTGACTCTATGTTCAAGTAATGTTCAGGTTTGCCCTCTGGTTATAGTTCTGATACTTTAAAGAGAAAATCATCTTCAATATAGAGATATATGGGCCTCCAGCCAATTATTTTGAAAGTGATATAAAATATGAAGGGATGGGACAGGAGGGAATGAGTAATGAGAAGAGACTCAGTGTAGGGAAGACAGAAAGCAAAGAGCACCCTGAACAGAAGCTTCGGTGCTGGTGGCTTGATTGATGACTTCACCTCATCTTTTCTTGATGTTTATTCATTATTCAAATAGATAGGCTATAAGTACAGAGGGAAAGTAGGTTCTCTACGGAGATAGCCTCTAAAATACAAATGCCAGCAATATTTATCTTCAAGGCTATTTTAAAAGCCAAGGTAAGGGTAACATGCTGAAACTTTAACAACACTGACTGCCCTTGTCCTCTGCATTCTTTGGCAGAAAGAATTCAGTGAGAGGGCTTGTAGTATAGTTGAGGTTTAAGAACACTGCAGGAGATTTGGAAAGAGGATGTGAGGAAGCAGCCACCCTGAGGCTAGGAAGCTGGAGGCAGGCTGAAGCGTGCTTGTCTTGGGAGCAGCAGAGGGACCTGCAGCCACTCCATCTCCTGCCAGATGTCTGCCTTGGGGGTTTGCGACCCCATCAGTCAAGAGCATATGCAGCTACATCACTGATGCTGAAGGCTGAGAGGTGGGGAGGGGCTGGCATGGGTTTCAGTTGGTCCTCATGGGTTGGGTTTGTCTTTGTTCTCTCCTACTTCATGTCCATCTTTCCTCCACTTGCCGCTCAGCTGACTTTAGCCCAACACCAGAGATAGAAGAACAGCCTCACAGAGACTGTTTAACAAGCTCCTTCCACGTTTGTGGTCAAGTCCTATGATAAAGCCCTTATTTTTTTTTTTTATCACTTTTAGACCTTTTGTTTCTCTGAGCAAACTTGAAGTGATGCCAGGTTAATTCCAAATGATCTTTTCTTAGTGGGGTTAGTATGTACACATTGAAGATCTTGACATAGAAACCTGAACCTTGTTTCTGAAAGCAAATAAACCATGTGGTTGATTTTTGTTTTTAGGGGAGGAGAAAATAAGCAGATGAAGGGAAGGGAAAACCAGTCTGCAACATGGACTGACAAATAAAAACCCACAGACCAAATCTGACCTACTGCTTGTTTTTATAAAAAAAGTTTTATTGGGACACAGCCATGCCCATTTTTTTGCTTATTGCTTATGACTGATTTTGTGATATAATGGCAGATTTGTGTTGTGTAAGAGAGAATGCATGGCCTACAAAGCCTAAAATATTTATTACCTGGTCTTTTACAGAAAACGTTTTCTGAACTCTGTTGACCTTAAAGATAGAAACTTTTTTATCAGTTTCAATATTAAATTATCATTTTCTATTTTTAAAAACTATATTGTTAGAATTTCTTATGTAAAAATCTTTCAACAAAGGAAAATTGGGGCCTTTATGAAATCCACAGATCTAGTTATAATGTACATCACTATATACTAATCATCTACTTTGTACTGGACCCTGTTAAATATAAAATACATTATTATAATTGCTCCATGCAGTAGTACATTTACAGATTAATAATCAAATTTAAAGTGCCTACTAAATTTCCTAGATCACACTAGAGTGACAGAATCATATTAAAACAAAAATTCTAACTTTTAAACTTAGTGCCTCTCCTAGCAATATTTATGTTATTTACTAGTCTTACTACTGACTAAAGTTCAGTAAACTAATATTTCATGAAAACAGAAATAAACACTATTTGATATACTTACATGAAAAATAAAAGCACAACTTTACAAATAATGAACTACAGATAGGAAGTTATGTCTCTGAAATCTTTAACAGTTAAAAACATAATGAAAATCCAGAATAACAAAAATCAATGCTATGTTTATTAATAGCATCTTGAGTAAGATTCTTGTTGCCAACTTCTCCTTACCTGTTCATGCATATTTACATTCTTTTAAGTATTCCTGTTTCTTACATGACTATCTACTTTGGATACACCAACCTCATTTTTAAAAGGTATCCTTGATAGCTATATAGCTATATTGCATTTTTTCAAAAATTCATCTCTTAACCAACTAAGTCCTATTTCAAACATTCTGTTTAAAGGTAAGACTAAAATCTGAGTAAATCATAGTCCATGCTGGCAGACAACATAAGAGTTGAAGCAATGTTATGGTATATTTTATACAGTATTATCACTGCTCTTCATTGAGCTTAGAAAACACTCAGCTTTGGGATAGAAAACATGGGCCCATTCTGCCGTCATGATTATTTTACCTTCTGCAATGTACCTTGTGCTTCTATTTTTTCTTTTAAGTGCTCATCCTCTGTTTCTTTCTTTCCCTCACCACTCTCTACTTTTTCCCTTTCTTCTCTCGTTGGAAACAGGGCTGAAGAAACTGCTTTGCAGGGTATGTTGAGAGGTTATTTGGGGAATGAGGGCACTGATTCATTTGGGCTTCATCCTGACCTTTAATCTTTGGGCTAGCAGCTTTATCTTCGGGGGAATTGACTTTCTTCCTAAAAGGTAGGGAATGTAAGTTAACTAAGTTGGATCTAAGAGGTACCTACAAAACATACAAAATCCCAGAGTAAAGATCTGCTCCTAAAAATATCACAACTATTTCACTAGAGATAACCAAAAGCACAGAAAGAATGAGGCTGATACGGACAGACAAGGACAGAATAGAAAGGGGTAAGACATAATACAAAGCAGAGAAAAAAAGATATCTGGAAATGAAAGGAAAAGAAATTAAGGAAAGTAAAATGAAGAACCTGCCACTGTAGTTCCTACCTATTACACTGGACCAAATACAAGAAAAAGATACTTAAGATGTTGTCGTGAGATGAGTGGTTCTGTGACTGGAATGTCAGGCACCCTGCCCCTCACCCAGTGCCAAGAGCATGTGCACAGCAGTCAGCTTCCTCCTCCAGAGGTGGGCAGAGACACAACACGCTCTACGAGCCTTTGAACATTTGTTTTTCAATGTACCTACTAAAATCTAGAGGTGTCAGTCTCTCTTTGTCTCTCAGTCTAAGTCTCCCTCCTCTCCTCTTGACCCCTTTTCTTCCACCTCCTCTTCCTCCTCTCTCTCTCTCTCTCTCTCTCTCATTCCAGAATAATTTAACCCTGAAGAGTACATTAAATTCAAATATGTAGCATATAACAACTTCTATGGAACTTAGTTCCTCTAGCAAATCTGTTATCTTATGCTTTGCCTCCACCTTACATTGACTCTCTCTCACCCTCTCTGCCCTTTGTCCTGGTGGCCTCAGATCACAGACCAGGAGAGTGGACCAGTGCAGAAAACAGGTCTCAAGAGCAAGGACAAGTGAGGTGGTTGGAAGCAACTGCCTCCATGGACCCACACCTTGTTTCTTGATGAAAAATATTCCAAAGAGTAGCAGCCCGGTCCAGGATAAGACTCCTGCCCCTAGCCACACAAGGACCAGGGTCAAACAAGATCCATAACAAGGCTGCATTATCCCAGCCTTCATTATATCAGCCCACACATTTGAGCATTGAAAAGGGAAAAAAAAAATACATGTGTGTGTGTGTGTGTGTGTGTGTGTGTGTGTGTAAGTAACTCAAAAATATTTGGCAATGAAGTAGCTACACATAAAATCAACCCCCACTTGATAATCCCTCTCAGCCTTATTCTCCTGTTTCTTTAACTAAAGCCAGTCTTGCCGGAATCTGGCAATGCAGTGTAAAATTACAAATTTCAAGATGAAAATCTTGAAAAGGAGAAAGGATAACATGAGGTGTTATAAGCGGACTAGGTAGACTCGGAGTCCTCTGTTTAGCCATTGAGAAAGTGAGGCTGGGGGTGAACTGAACCACTTAACACCTGAAAAAGAAAACACAGACAGAAATGATGGGGCTTCAGAAGAGGAGTACTGGACTATCAAGGGACTGGGAGAGTAGCTTGGAAAAATCATTGAAGCCTTCAAATAATTTTGTAAAACTGTGGCCATTTCTATCAAAGTGCCAAAAAATTAAATGTCAATGAAGGCTGTGGTATTAGGCTGCAGTGACCATTTTTATCCTACAGTGACTATGCCAAAAAAGTCTACATAACTTATCCATTATTTTGAGAATGAATACATAGTAGATAGCAACCTAAATTTTACACACAAAATATACTTTTAAAGATAATAATTAGTTTAATTTTTTTAGGAAACATTCTAGTCCAACTTTTTCCCAATATTGACTATTAAGTTGTGCACACCATTTAAAATTAATTCATTTCAAGTGATCCTTTTCCAGTACCAATTATTCTCAGTTAACAGTATCCTCCACTATAAGGAAAGAACCTTAGGGATCCCTCATGCCATTCCCTCACTTTACAGAGGAAGAAACCAGAGCCCACAGGATGAGATGACTTGCCTAAGGTCAAGGGGACCCAAGCCAAGGGCACAACTGTCAGTCAGCTCATTGGCTGCAAGCTCAGAACTCCCTACTTTACACATTTCTAGTCTATTTCTTCGCTGTATTTCCAGTCTAGACCCACTTCTGCATTTGGGACCAACATGCAAAATATGTAATAACAGAAGGTTTCTTACTTCATAAACATTTTACATTTCCCAGGGTGAATCCTGAGTCAGCAGGTTCTACATCCACTTTTGGAATCTAATTTCAAAGGTAGCATCCCAGAGAGAAAAGACGAGAAAATATTTAATCAAAATATCTTTCAACAGACTGAAGTTGTAACTAGGTCAACTGTATTTTGTTTAATTTTTGTTCTCTAAAATAATATAGTAGTGCTTTTTTAAGAGAAATATACTGCATGCAAATGACATTTTTCAAAGTTCATGAAAACTGGAGGTTTTGGTCATTTCTAAAACAAAAAAGCTTCAGAAAAAAATATATATACATGGCATTTTTATCACAGTGACAAAATGTAGGGCATAAAGATGTTTTCATAGGAAGAAAGTATTAATGGCAAACTTAAGTAGTTGAGGATATGCAGACTCTGTAGTTACATAAGATAGAAATTTTATTTTGAAATTTAAATAAATGACAGGTATTTCTTTTTCAGATAGCCATTTATCTTAACTAGCAACAGTAAATATTGTATGGAAAGCTCCTAGCAGATTTTCTGAAGCTAAACTTTGCTTAGCAATTCCCCTTTTCTATATATTAATTTTGTTTTAGACAGTGTTACTTCTTCCTCTATTCCCCTTAGAAGTTTGCACATGATTTTGTTATATCACTCATCAGGTAATGTAATTATTCAATTACATATCAATTTTCTCACTAATCTGCAAATGTTTAAGGATAGAAACTATTTTATTTGTTTAAGGATCAATGTGGCATAATATAACATCAGACACATACTGAGTGTTGATGGAGCTAATATGTCTTTTTTTCTTTTTCAGCTCTGTCTCAACCAGATAATTTCAAATCTGAAACAGGAGCCTTCCAAAATCTCCTAGCTGGCCTTCATTTGAGCTCTCCTTTCCCTTTGTGGCACTTGGAACTGCAGACCACTCCATTAAAGAAAAAGATTTTTTAAAAACCACTTTAAAAGTTGTGGTTTTATTTTAAACTTGCATAGGCTTTTAAGGTCACTGACATAACCATTTCATATTATTGCTTCAATAAACATAGCATTTCTTCAATGCTTTTATTTTGCTGACTCAATGTCAATCTCTCCTCTCTGATAGAGCCGGGAATATTCAGGAATGCCAGAACTGTAGAATCTGAAAGAACAGCTTTTCAACATATAGAGAGCTATGGCCCTAGGACTTGCTTCATACATGATTACATACCTCTTTACTTTGAATAAGAAGTCAGTATTTTAATTAAATTTCTTGTTTTATAAGTATTTCCCTGGCTATCTAATGAGGTTAGATTATTTCTCTGAAACCTTGTTAATTAATGGCAGTATCGAGGATGTGGCAGTGTTAGTGGTATTAGGGACTTGATGGTATTAGAAAGGGCCAAACAGATCCAGAGATTGATACTGGACATTCTGTATAGGCTAACAGTCCTCCCAAAACAAGTTTTACACAGCTTTGAAAGGCATCACTTCATTAATATAGTAACTGAAACCAAAATGGACTGTGCCATTTGAGAGATACATCTTTAAAAATAAATCACAATGATATGCCACAGAATGTAGTTTTAAATACAGGTCCAGCGATTATGCACAACTAGCAAGGCTAGGGTGTGAACAGAAATTTAAGTTCTTTACAGGAAAGATTAACATGTCAACATTTCACAAGTATTAGGAAGATCAACAATGTTTCTGATGCCATGCTAGATTACCGGATATAAAAATAGCAAAGATCAATTCTTCACTCTGAAGGAGCTCCCCATCTGATTGGAGACATACTTACAATACACAAATAAGTTACACAATATAGTTATGCATCAAGTCATTTTCCCCCAAACATGTTCCCTTCCCTTCTTTCACCTCCACGCAATATAGCCGTTTACAAGGAGCTACTCACAATGTTTCCCTAGTAGCATTAGGATGCATCATGTTACTTTTTCCCATAGCCTCTCTGGCCTCCCCACTACTGTTTCAAATAACAATGTGTGTTGGAACTGTATACATTCTCCATCCAACTTGCAAATAATCAGAGGCTCAAAGGTTGATGAATGGTGTCCTATCACACTGTCACAGAGTGAGACTGAAGCAGTGACTTACTGAATGTTAGACGAAAATAAATCCCTTTATTGGCTTAAAAGAGCAGCCAAAACGTGATGGAAAGCCACAAAAGTGAATGGGTTTCCCAAGTAACAGATGCATTTTAGTATCAGGCTCTCACCCTACCAAACAGTTAAATGAAGGCAAATCTTTTGTTGCTACTTCAGGTCCTGGTTTCAGGGCAAACGGGAAACAGCACAGGAGAGTGGAAGGCAAATACTTACAATTACAAATTGAATTTTTTTTTGATAGAAAACTAAGTGAACATAGTGAAAGGTCAGAAAAGAAAGTTCCTGATTCTTTGCCCTACTGTGTATGTGTGAAGTGTTTTTCTACATACATGTGTATCTGTGTGTTTCACCCTACCTCTGGTCATAGTGCTTTCCAATACAAGTATCAGACTGCCACTAGAGTAATGTTTCATAAAAAGAACATGTAATCATGAGAGTCCCTTGCTTATATCCTTCCATAATTTTCCACTGACTGCAGAAGAAAATCCAAACCACTCAACGTGAAACACAAAGCCCTCCTTTATTGGACCTCAGCCAATCTGTCTGCTTCAGCACTTCCAGTGATCCCCCTCCTGCTTCCTGAACCATCAAGCATGAATTCTTCCATGTTCTGTTGTCCTCATCTAAAACACAGTTTTCCTCTCTGTACTTATCTGATTTTCACTCTGTTCCATCATCAGCAATATGAATACTTTTCTTCACCCTCCACCCTCTTTCGCTCATGTGGAGCCCATCCACATGTTCCCACAGCATCAGCTTCTTGCTGTATCATACACATTATCACTTGGTATGTTTTAACTGTTCATTTAACCTACCAATTTAACTCTTTGACATTCCTGGCTATGTGTTTAATTCCTACCTAAATCATGTTTTATTTTTTAAGCGGAGATGTTTATAGACATGTATGAATAAAAACAAATACAGAAGATCTTTTCATTTACATGACTGTTTTGTATTAACACAGGTCACATGACAACTAAAGAAAAACAATTATTTGCCTTATAATTAATGCTACCATTTCCCAAGCCTCCACTAGTAACCTTCTATTTTTACCTTATAGCTCTAAGCAGTTTTAATTTGTAAAACTAAATTGACTTACCCTCATGCATTACAATTTACAGGTTAAGTCAAAAAACATTTTAAGAAAGAGGGCATTACGATTAGCATGTATAGTGCGTGGGGGACACAGGGAGGGCTGCACAACACAGAGAAGACAAGTAGTGATTTTACAGCATCTTACTATGCAGATGGACAGTGACTGTGAAGGGGTATGTGGGGGGGACTTGGTGAAGGGGGGAACCTAGTAAACATAATGTTCTTTCTGTAATTGTAGATTAATGATACCAAAATAACAAATAAATAAATAAACTTTAAAACTTGCTTTAATATGAAATCATTTCTCATCTCAAGACTGAAAATTGTTTTTCTTATATTCCTCTTCTAGACTGGTGACACCAACATTCACCCAGGCCAGACATATGGAAGTCATTTCAGATCTCCATGTCCCTCACATCCCTAATATAATTGTCATCTCTCATCTGAATTCTTGCAATGAATTACCTTGTCTCCAAATCCAGAGATAACTCCCATTAATCAAATAATCCCCACATCATCAGGATGACTTCAAAACTGCAAATCTGGTCTTTTCTTATTTTACACACTACTACTTTTAAAGCAGCACTTAGTGCCCACTCCCACTCAGTCTTCTTGCAAGAAAGCTCATTTTTATCAGTCGATACCTTGTTTATCTACCACTTTTCTGAAGTCTCCCCTGATCCTCCAACAGGCAGAATCAATCATCCCCTCCCCTGAATCACATCTTATCTTGAACTTATTTTTTATATTATATATATCACATGGGTCTATATCTGTTGTTTTTGTTTTTTTGTTTTTATCTTTTTCTCTATTGCTGTATTTGGGTAGGACTGTACTTCATTTGGTTCCACATTTCAGTACCTAACACACATCATGGCATAATCAGTGACCTAAACAGCTAATTGGAAATATAACCATAAACTTCTATTGGCATTGTTATCCAGCTATAATCACAAAGAAAAGTAGCCTGTTTTCATGTTTAACAATTTATATTTTACTAGAAGACCGAAAATTTCTTCCTGTACTTGTGATCTCTCTCTCCCTCAACCTCTCTCCTCCCCACACACACCCTCATTCTTCCTCTACCATCATATCCCTAATAATTATGAAAATTTTTCAAATAATTAAATTCTACACATTGTTACATTCTATGAGGAGGAAAAAAGAGAATCTACAAGGTAAGGAATGTTCTGTTTGGTAAAAATTTAATTTATTGTAAGAGAGGTACATTTTATTATTTATAAAAACTAATAGAAATATATATATACATATATATGCATTCCAACATTTTTAAAAATGACAATAGTTTAATTTTAATATTTCAAGTTAGTTGTCAAAATTACATTCAAAGTGAAGTAAAGAAAGATTAATTTCTAACTTTATCTTAAATTAGGTGCCTATAACAACCATGTTTGCTGAATATTGGACAACTCCATTTTGTTCTATGTTGACTCAGAAAAAAAATGCTGAGTGTTAATGTGTAATTTTCATCTGCTCTCCTCTAATTTGCATCTATTAAAATTTCACAACTCAGAAATGAAGACCAGTAGATGAGAACCAGATTCATAAAGAAGCACCTTCTGAACCACAGGCTTTTTAGCATCTCTTCAGATTTTCAGTGGAAAATTCCACTTTTTCTTTTCCCAGTTACAAGGGTATTTTATTCAAATGGCCAAAAATCCAGGCAGAGAACACTCTGAAACATCCCATTACTAACTCACACCTGTTGTTAATTCTTAGCCTCTCATCTCTGACTGCCAACAACTATGCTGTCCATTATTATTCTGATGTCTAGGCTGTGAGCACCTGGTCTGGCAAGGCATCATCATTCATATCTATTAGAATAAAACAACACATAGGAAAATATCCCTGTCATTATAGACTGAATATTAAGTAGAAACCATAATGAAAGGCAACAATATTCCCTGAATAACGATACCTCTCAAGACTCCTTGGAGGTATATTTATTCCTTATTGCTGTGGAAAGCTGCTTTGATAAAGTCCCATTTTTTGTGACAGGCTGATGCAAGGCAGTTTGTAAAGAAACCAAAGCACAAATCAGACAGCCCACATGCAAGGTGGGGTGTTTCTACTTACATGCAAGATCTGGGTAGGCACACAGCAAATAAATACCAACTAAATATAACAGTTTTGTCTTGATGAGTCACTTAATTCCTAGGAGAAGCAGCTTCACTGTTGGTCTAATTTGAATCTGGTATCTTGATGAAGTTATCTGTATGTAGCTTATTTTAAAAGTATAAATACTTTGGGTAAGCTTTTGGGGATCAAGCTCAGATCAGTTTCCAAAGGATCAGTTAATTAGGCATTTTAATTTAGACAAAAATGATTTCCACCACCGAGAAGGTTAATGGATTTTTTCAGTGTAAAATTATTTGCCTAAAACTAAGTGCTAAATTAAGATGCCAAGTATAAATGGGTAGCAAGTTAATTACAAAACACAGCAGCTAACAAACTTCATTCTATCCTGTAGAGAAATGATGTAGTTCTGAAGTAATCTTCAATTAGTATGTTGACAGAGCAAGAATTGTTTTCCTTGGTTCCACTGATGCATTTAAATCTAATAAAACACACATTGTTTCTGTTGATGTGTTGTATGTATGGTAGAAATGACCTATTAGTAGAGTCAAAAATAAGAAAACTTAGGTTTAGGAAAATTCACTGGGCATTCTTATTTCTTATTTTATGTTGACTTAAACATGGCTTGTGGAAGATTGAATAAGAACAAAAAATTTAAAAAAGGAATATATGGCTACCAGAATTGAAATTGGTGTTAGCTGTGAGAGGGAAATTCAGCTGACCCTTAAGTGCCATTTGTGGATGGTATCTATCATATCTATAACCTACATTATAGGTAAATGTTTTAAAATCCACAAAAACTTTGTAGGTCTCTATAAAAAACTCAAAATACCATAAGGCTGACAGAACAGGGAGGACACAGGCTTACACTGACTTCCCCAGCAGGTGGTTGCAGTCATGGTCTGATTTGCTCAGCCCACATCTCGAGCAGATGTCCCAGATGAGATCTGCTCTTGGTCACTTCCTCCACCTGTTCCTGAGCCCAGATTCTGGCATTTGCCCTGAGGCTGGCTACACCTCCTGAGTTACCCATTAAACCCAGTCTGCGAAACAAGTTCACAATCTGTCTTTTGGGCTCACAAGGTTTTCATTGTTACTATCAAAATACTAAGCAAGGAAATTACAAGATACTTCATCTTAATATTACTATTAGTTCTAGCATCTTTTTCTTGATTAGAATGGCTATGTACCAAATCAACCACTAAGGAAATACATGAAGTAGCAAAATGAAACATCTTTCCCACCTAAATTCTGCTCCCCTAAGTTAACCACAGATAGTTTCATTAAAGACAGGTGTGTGTGTATACATATATATATATATATATATATATATATATATATATATATATCATGCAAATATGGCATATAAATTTATATCTTATAAACTGCTATTTATGATTGTATACATATAAATATATGTGTATACAATTATTGATGAATCTTTTTCAAAAATTAAATGACATACATAATGTTTGCTACCTGTTTTTAAAAGTTAGTAAGTTTTTATGTATTTCCTTAGGCTCAGTGTGGACAAGTCTGAGTGTTAAAAACTCCAGAGGGAACTAGTCACTGGGGGCAACAACATTTTTGTGAGTTTTATTTCCAGGAGCTCTACCAGATTCTTACAGTCAATATCAGAAATGGGAAGGGGAAAGGTAACCCTCTTGAAATATGCCAGAGTATTTTGTTCTTCCTAACAACGCCTGCCTTCAAGACAACTGTCTTACTAAGATCTAAACTATTAAGGCTTTTTCAGAGTCTAATTGACTTAGGGGAAGAGAAATACCCAACCCCAGCCCACTCTAGCCTTCCAAGTGGGGAAAGGGAAATACTAAACGTCAGCCCCCAGTAGCCACTCTGTTCCAACTGGTGGGGGCAGGGACAGGGGAATGAGAAGCACTTATAAAATTCACAGTCCAGAATCACAGGCTCACTCAAAGAGTGAGACCTAATTAAAGGACTATAGAACACTTTCCCTCTCCCCAAAAGTTACCACTGGATTATTAAAAGCTATTTACCACAGTTCTTTTTACCAAATATATCATGGATAGCTACTGAGAAAAAATTGCAAGGCATACTAAAAAGCAGAAAACAGTTTTAGGTGACAGAGCAAGCATCAGATCTAGACTCAAATGGGGCAAGGATTTTGGTATTATCAGACCAGGAATTTAAAGCTATGATCATTATGCTAAGGGCTCTAATGGATAAAGAAGACAGCATGCAAGAAGAGAGAAGCAATTTAAGCAGAGACACAAGTCGAAGTAAGAATCACAAAGAAAATTAAAAAGAGAATCAAAAAGAAAATAAAAAGTAAATGAAACTTAATTTTCTTTTTCTTAATTGATCTGTCAAATAACAGCTTGTTTGAATAATAGCAATAATGTACTCACTAATGTGTGTGTATACATATATACTATGGTGTGTGTATATATATATATATATATACATATATATATAAAATGTATATACTCTTATGTATGCCTATGTAAAAAGTGAAATGATACAAGGGATGAGATGAAGGAATCAGAATTATTTTTTTATGTACTTACACTGCCTGTAAAATGGCATGCAGTTACTTGAAAGTAGACTTGGATAAATCATAAATATATATTGCAAACTCTAGGGCAACCACCAAAAAAGGGTAAAAAAAAAAGACATCTGAAAAATGAGAGAACATGGAACAATACAAAATAACCAATTAAAAGCACAAAGGACAAAAAAAGAGTGGAAGACAAAAACAGGAACAAAGAACAAGGCAACAAACAAAAACAGTAACAAATATAGCAGATATTAATCTAACCATATTAATAACACTTAAATATCCATGATCTAAATGTACCAATTAGAAGACAGATATTGTCAGACTGGATCAAAAAACAAGACCTAATTATATGTTGTCTATAAGAAACATACCTTAAACATAAAGACACATATAGATTAAAAGTAAACAGAGATATATACCAGGACAACAATAATCAAAAGAATATGAGAGAAGGTATATTAATTTCTGACAGACCAAACTTCAGAGCAAGGAAAATTATCAGGAATGAAGAGGGACACTACATCATAATAAAGGGTCAATTATCCTAGAAGACATGATAATCCCTAGTATGTATATGCCTAACAAAGGAGTATCAAAATAGATGAGGGAAAATCAGAAATAACTGCAAGTAGAAATAGATGGATTGATTGTTATCACTGAAAACTTCACCACCCTTCTATCAGAAATGGACAGATTCAGCCGGCAGAAAATCAGTAAGGACATAACTGAACTCAACAACCCCATCAATCAGCTGTATGTAATTGACATCTATTACTACTTCATCTAATAATAGCAAAACACACATTCTTCTCAATCTCACATGGAATATTCTCCAAGATCAACCACATTCGTGGCCATAAAACAAAACTTCTTTTTAAAGTTTTAAAAAATAAAATTAAAAAAAAATCATGAAATGTCTACTTTCAGATAATAGCAGGGTTAAACTAGAAACCAGTAAAAGAAAAATGATGGAAAATCACAAAATAATTGGAGATTGAATAACACATATCTAAATAATATATGGATGAAAGAAGAAAAAGCAAGAACACTTAAAAAATGTTGAACTAGTTGAAAATGAAAATAAACTCTTCAAAATTTGTGGATGCAGCAAAAGCAATGCTTAGAGAGAAATTTACAGCATTGAATTTATATATGTAAGAAAAGAAGATCTAAAACCAATAATCTAAGCTTCTAACTTAAGAAACTAGAAAAACAAAGATCAAATTAAATCCAAAGTAAGGAGAAGAGAAGAAATAACAAAAATTAGAGCAGAACCAATGACACTGATACAAGAAGTCAGTAGAGAAGATAAACAAAACCAAAATCTGGAAGTTTGAAAAGCTGAATTAAATTAATAAGCCTCTAACCTATCTAAGAAAAAACTGTGAAGACACAAATTACTAAAATCAGAAATGAAAGAAGGAACATCACTACAGATAATATGGACATTAAAAGGATAATAAAGCAATAAAAAGGATAAAAAGCAACAGCATGAACGAACCTATGCACAAAAATTTGATAATCTAGATAAAACAGACAAATTCTTTGAAATACACAAATTGCCAAAACTGAGAAGAAGAAAGAAATACACAACTGGAATAGGCCTATATCCATTAATGAAATGAATCAATAATTAATAATCATCTAAAACAGGAAGACCAGGCCTCACCTGTGAATTACACCAAACCCTTAAGGAATAAACTATACCAATTCTCTACAATCTCTTCCAGAACATAAAAGCAAAAGAAATAGTTCCTAACTTCCTATTATTCGTAACTATTCTTTGAGGCCAGCATTTTTTTAACACTAATCCCAAAAGCAGATAAAGACAATACAGGAAAAGAAATTGACCAGTATGTCTCATGAATATACACATAAAATTCCTAAATAAAAGGATGAATCCAAAAATGTATAAAAACAAATTATAAACCATGACTAGATGAGATTTGTCCAAGGTATGCAAGACTGGCTCTACATACAAAAATCAATGTAGTTTATCACTTCAACAGACTGAAAAGTAAAATTACATGATGACATCAATAGATGCACAAAAGGATTTGCCAAAATCCATCACTCGTTAATGATAAAAACTCTCAGTAGACTAGGAATAGAGGGGAACATCCTCAACTTAAGAAAGAATATCTTTAAAAAATCCTACAGCTAAAATCATACTTAATGGCAAGAAACTCAAAACTTTCCTACTAAGATCAGGTACAAGTAAAAGATGTTATCTATCATCAATTCTTTTCAACACTGTACTTCAAGTTGCATCTACTTCATTAAGATATGGAAATAGAAGGTATATAGATGGGAAGGAAGAAATAAAATTGCCTTTGTTTGAAGATGATATGATTGTCTATGTAAAATATGTAAAAAACTGAAAAAAGATTCCTGGAACTAATTAGTAATTATAGCAAGTTTGCAGGATATAGGTTAGTATACAAACGTCAACTGCTTTCTTAAATACCATCAATGAACAAGCGGAATTTGAAAGCAAATTTAAAACATAATACAATTTACATTAGCAGCCTAAATAATGAAATACTTAGGTATAAATCTATCAATATATATATAAGATCTAGATGAGGAAAACTACAAATCTATGATGAAAAAAAGAACAATAAATGAAGAGGTATTGCATGTTCATAGATAAGAAGACTCATTATTATCAAGATGTCAGTTCTTACCAACTTGATAGAGAGATTCAGTACAATGCCAATCAAAATCCCAGCAAGTCATTTAGTGGATATCAACAAACTGATTTTAAAGCTCATATGGACAGGCAAAAGGTCCAGACTAGTTAACTCAGTATTGAAACAGACAAGCAAAGTTGAAGGACTGACAGTACCCAATTTCAAGATTTACCATAAATCTAAAGTAATCAAGACAGTATGGCATTGGTGCAAGAGTAGACAAACAGGTCAATGAAACAGAATATAGAGATTAGAAATAGACTCACCTATATATAACTTACTGATCTTTGACAAAGTAGCAAAGGCAGTAAAATGGAAAAAAGATGCTCCTTACAACAAAGGGTACTGAAACAATTGGACATCCATATGCAGAAGGTGAATCTAGATACAGACCATACATCTTTCACAAAAAATAACTCAGAATGGATCACAGACCTAATTGTAAAATACAACACTATAAAACTTTTATAAGAAAGCATTAAAAAAGATGGTGACATGAGTAGTTCAGTGGCTATCTCCTCCCCAAAACATATATATTTATGAAAATACAATAAATACAACTACTACTAAAAGAGACACCAATGGATACAGTACAACAGCCAGGATACATCTACATCTACAAGAACTCAACATCACATGAAGGGGGTAAGATACAAGCTGCGGCCAGGTGGGACCCGAACACTCCCCCAACCCAGAACCCGGCAGGAAGAAAGGAGTTGGAACAGGGAGGGAGTGAAAGCCCAGGACTGCTAAACAACCAGCTCCAGAAATCCACACCCAGAGCACAGACACAAGGTGCATGGGGTGCTGGATATTAGAGAAACAGAAAAGCAAAACCTGTGGGCAGGTCCCCGTAACCGGCACCCCTGAGGCAAAAGAAAAGTGAGTGCTTTTTGCAAGTCTTAAAGAGACAGGGACCCCACAGCTGGATGAAGTTGTCCTAGCACACTTAGCCAGCAGCTGGGAATCCTGGGGAACTCTAGGTGCCCTAACTGCCTGGATGGCAGCACAGTTGAAGCTCCTCACAACACAAAGCAGCCTGCCAGTCGTTCCCCCAACTGGCACGGAACCCTACACACCGGCCCAGTAGTTGGAGAGTGGCAGTGCACGCCAGGGGTGGTGGCACCAGAGGGGACCGGGAGCAGCCCACATGCGCCGGCAGTGCCAGAATGGACCGGGAGCAGCTTGTGCAAGCCTGCCACAGCGGCGACCGAACAGCCCGGGAGTGGCCCGCGTGCGCCTGCAGCAGCGGTGCCAGAGGAGCCTGGGAGAGGTCCGCGCAAGCCCGCAGCGGTGGCAACCAAGCGGCCCGGGTGCGGCCAATGCGTGCCAGCAGCAATGGCACCAGAGGGGCACGGGAGAGGCCCACACACAACTGCAGCGGTGCCAGAGGGAGCAGCCACACTCCCAGCAGCTGACCAGAATCCCAGCCCAATGCACAGCCACCCGGGCCAAACCCAAAGGCCACTGCTGGCACACAGCTGCCTGGCAGGGGCACAGCTATTGCAGAGGAGCACACCTGGCATGCCTGCCACTCCCTGCAGGGCTCTGTGCTGCTCTGACAGAGACCCCTCCCACAGCAGCTTAGGGGATTAACCCGGTGGCTGCTCCAGGAGTGTGGGTAACCAACACAGGCAGTGGAGAAGGGTAAGGCATCCGTCCAGCAAGCAGGAAAGGACTCTCTTCTCTGAGCTCACATACCCACAACCTGCCTAAAGCCACCGCTATCACCATGAAAAGGCAGAAAAATTTAGTCCAGTCCAAAATAGTTCAGACAACCCCTGAGAGAGGATCTGCAGAGACAGACCTAACCAGTCTCCCTGAAAAAGAATTCAAAATAAAAATCATAAACATGCTGACAGAGCTGCAGAGAAATATACAAGAGCTAAGGGACGACATCTGGAGGAAGATTACAGAAATGAAACAATCTCTGGAAGGATTTATAAGCAGAATGGATAAGATGCAAGAGACCATTGATGGAATAGAAACCAGAGAACAGGAGCGCATAGAAGCTGATGCAGAGAGAGATAAAAGGATCTCCAGGAATGAAACAATATTAAGAGAACTGTGTGACCAATCCAAAAGGAAAAATATTCACATTATAGGGGTACCAGAAGAAGAAGAAGAGAGAGAAAAAGGGATAGCAAGTGTCTTTCAATACATAATTGCTGAGAACTTCCCCAAACTGGGGGAGGAAATAGTTGCTCAGACTACGGAAGCACACAGAACTCCTGAGAGAAGGGACCAAAAGAGGACAACACCAAGACACAAAATAATTAAAATGGCAAAGGTCAAGGACAAGGACAGAGTTTTAAAGGCAGCTAGAGAGAAGAAAAAGGTCACCTACAAAGGAAAACCCATCAGGCTATTATCAGACTTCTCAACAGAAACCTTACAGGCCAGAAGAGAATGGCATGATATATTTAATGCAATGAAACAGAAGGGCCTTGAACCAAGGATACTGTATTCAGCATGATTATCATTTAAATATGAAAGAAGGATTAAACAATTCCCAGACAAGCAAAACTTGAGGGAATTTGCCTCCCACAAACCACCTCTACAGGGTATGTTAGAGGGACTGCTCTAGATGGGAGCACTCCTAAAAAGAGCACAGAACAAAACACCCAACATATGAAGAATGGAGGAGGAGGAATAAGAAGGGAGAGAAATAATCATCAGACTGTGTTTATAATAGCTCAATGAGCAAGATAAGTTAGACAGTAAGGTAGTAAACAAGCTAAACTTGAACCTTTGGTAACCACGAATCTAAAGCCTGCAATGGCAATAAGTACATATTTTTCAATAATCACCCTAAATGTAAATGGACAGAATGCACCAATCAAAAGACACAGAGTAATAGAATGGATAAAAAAGCAAGACCCATCTATATGCTGCTTACAAGAGACCCACCTCAAACCCAAAAACATGCACAGGTTAAAAGTCAAGGGATGGAAAAAGATATTTCATGCAACAACAGGGAGAAAAAAGCAGGTGTTGCAATACTAGTATCAGACAAAATAGACTTCAAAACAAAGAAAGTAACAAGAGACAAAGAAGGACATTACATAATGATAAAGGGCTCAGTCCAACAAGAGGATTAACCATTATAAATATATATGCACCCAATACAGGAGCACAAACATATGTGAAACAAATACTAACAGAATTAAAGGAGGAAATAGAATGCAATGCATTCATACTGGAAGACTTCAACACACCACTCACTCCAAAGGACAGATTCACCAGACAGAGAATAAGTAAGGACACAGAGGCAATGAACAACACCATAGAACAGATGGACCTCACAGACATCTATAGAACTCTACATCCAAAAGCAACAAGATACACATTCTTCTCAAGTGCACATGGAACATTCTCCAGAATAGACCACATACTAGGCCACAAAAACAACCTCAGTAAATTCCAAAAGATTGAAATCCTACCAACCAACTTTTCAGACCACAAAGGTATAAAAGTAGAAAGAAATTGTACAAAGAAAGCAAAAAGGCTCACAAACACATGGAGGCTTAACAACATGCTCCTAAATAATCAATGGATGAACGACCAAATTAAAAAGGAGATCCAGCAATATATGGAAACAAATGAGAACAACAACACAAAGCCCCAACTTCTGTGGGACGCAGCAAAAGCCGTCTTAACAGGAAAGTATATAGCAATCCAGGCATATTTAAAGAAGGAAGAACAATCCCAAATGAATGGTATAATGTCACAATTATCAAAATTGGAAAAAGAAGAACAAATGAGGCCTAAGGTCAGCAGAAGGAGGGACATAATAAAGATCAGAGAAGAAATAAATAAAATTGAGAAGAATAAAACAATAGAAAAAAATCAATGAAACCAAGAGCTGTTTCTTCAAGAAAATAAACAAAATAGATAAGCCTCTAGCCAGACTTATTAAGAGAAAAAGAGAGTCAACACACATCAACAGAATTAGAAACAAGAAAGGAAAAATCATGACGGACCCCACAGAAATACAAAGAATTATTAGAGAATACTATGAAAACCTATATGCTAACAAGCTGGAAAACTTAGGAGAAAAGGACAACTTCCTAGAAAAATACAACCTTCCAAGGCTGACCCAGAAAGAAACTGAAAATTTAAACAAGCAACGAAATTAAAGTGGTAATCAAAAAACTACCAAAAACAAAACCCCCGGCCAGATGGATTTACCTTAGAATTTTATCAGACATACAGAGAAGACATAATACCCATTCTCCTTAAAGTTTTCCAAAAAATAAAAGAGGAGGGAATACTCCCAATCTCATTCTATGAAGCCAACATCACCCTAATACCAAAACCAGGCAAAGACACCACCAAAAAAGAAAACTACAGACCAATATCCCTGATGAACATAGATGCAAAAGTACTCAACAAAATATTAGCAAACCGAATTCAAAAATACATCAAAAGGATCATACACCATGAACAAGTGGGATTCATTCCAGGGATGCAAGGATGGTACAACATTCGAAAATCCATCAACATCATCCACCACATCAACAAAAAGAAGGACAAAAACCACATGATCATCTCCATAGATGCTGAAAAAGCATTCGACAAAATTCAACATCCATTCATGATAAAAACTCTCAACAAAATGGGCATAGAGGGCAAGTACCTCAACATAGTAAAGGCCATATATGATAAACCCACAGCCAACATCATACTGAACAGCGAGAAGCTGAAAGCTTTTCCTCTGAGATCGGGAACAAGACAGGGATGCCCACTCTACCCACTGTTATTCAACATAGTACTGGAGGTCCTAGCCATGGCAATCAGACAAAACAAAGAAATACAAGGAATCCATATTGGAAAAGAAGAAGTCAAACTGTCACTATTTGCAGATGACATGACATTGTACATAAAAAATCCTAAAGACTCCACTCCAAAACTACTAGAACTAATATTGGAATTCAGCAAAGTTGCAGGATACAAAATTAACACACAGAAATCTGTGGCTTTCCTATACACTAACAATGAACTAATAGAAAGAGAAATCGGGAAAACAATTCCATTCACAATAGCATCAAAAAGAATAAAATACCTAGGAATAAACCTAACCATGGAAGTGAAAGACCTATACCCTGAAAACTACAAGACACTTTTAAGAGAAATTAAAGAGGACACTAACAAATGGAAATTCATCCCATGCTCCTGGCTAGGAAGAATTATATCGTCAAAATGTCCATCCTGCCCAAAGCAATATACAGATTCGATGCAATCCCTATCAAATTACCAACAGGATTCTTCAATGAACTGGAACAAATAGTTCTAAAATTCATACAGAACCACCAAAGACCCAGAATAGCCAAAGCAATTCTGAGAAGAAAGAATAAAGTGGGGGGGGGGGATCTCACACACCAACTTCAAGCTCTACTACAAAGCCACAGTAATCAAGACAATTTGGTACTGGCACAAGAACAGAGCCACAGACCAGTGGAACAGAACAGAGACTCCAAACATTAACCCAAACATATATGGTCAACTAATATATGATAAAAGAGCCATGAACATACAATGGGGAAATGACAGTCTCTTCAACAGATGGTGCTGGCAAAACTGGACAGCTACATGTAAGAGAATGAAACTGGACCATTGTCTAACCCGATACACAAAAGTAAACTCCAAATGGATCAAAGACCTGAATGTAAGTCATGAAACCATAAAACTCTTGGAAAAAAACATAGGCAAAAATCTCATGGACATAAACATGAGTGACTTCTTCATGAACATATCTCCCCAAGCAAGGGAAACAAAGGCAAAAATGAACAAGTGGGACTATATCAAGCTAAAAAGCTTCTGTACAGCAAAGGACACCATCAATAGGACAAAAAGGTATCCTACAGTATGGGAGAACATATTCATAAATGACAGATCCGATAAAGGATTGACATCCAAAATATATAAAGAGCTCACATGCCTCAACAAACAAAAAGCAAATAATCTAATTAAAAAATGGGCAGAGGGGCTGAATAGACAATTCTCTAAAGAAGAAATCCAGATGGCCAACAGGCACATGAAAAGATGCTCCACATCGCTAATTATCAGAGAAATGCAAATTAAAACCACAATGAGATACCACCTCACACCAGTAAGGATTGCCATCATCGAAAAGACAAACAACAACAAATGTTGGTGAGGTTGTGGAGAAAGGGGAACCCTCCTACACTGCTGGTGAGAATGTAAACTAGTTCAACCATTGTGGAAAGCAGTATGGAGGTTCCTCAGAATGCTCAAAATAGAAATACCATTTGACCCAGGAATTCCACTTCTAGGAATTTACCCTAAGAATGCAGCACTCCAGTTTGAAAGAGACAGGTGCACCCCTCGGTTTATCGCTGCACTATTTACAATAGCCAAGATATGGAAGCAACCTAAATGTCCATCAGTAGATGAATGGATAAAAAAGATGTGGTACATATACACAATGGAATATTACTCAGCTATAAGGAAAAAACAGAACCTACCATTTGCAACAACATGGATGGAGCTAGAGGGTATTATGCTCAGTGAAATAAGCCAGGAGGAGAAAGACAAGTACCAAATGATTTCACTCATATGTGGAGTATAAGAACAAAAGAAAACTGAAGGAACAAAACAGCAGCAGAAGCATAGAACCCAAGAATGGACTAACAGTTACCAAAGGGAAAGAGGCTGGGGGGGATGGGTTGGCAGGGAGGGATAAGGTTGGGAGAAAAGAAAGGGGGCATTATGATTAGCATGTATAGTGTGGGGGGGCACGGGGAGGGCTGTGCAACAGAGAGAAGACAAGTAGTGATTTTACAGCATCTTACTATGTTGATGGACAGTGACTGTGAACGGGTATGTGGGGGGTACTTGGTGTAGGGGGGAGCCTAGTAAACGCAATGTTCTTCATGTAATTGTAGATTAATGATACCAAAATTAAAAAAAATAAAAAAAATAAAGCATAAAAGAAAACCAAGATGACTTTGAGTGATACCTTTTTAGATACAACAAAGGCACAATCCAAGAAGAAAGAATTAAGAAGCTGGATTTCATTAAAATTAAAAACTTCTTCTCTGTGAAATACAATGTTAAACAAACGAGAAGATAGCCACAGACTGGGAGAAAGTATTTGTAAAGATATATGTGATAAAGGACTGTTATCCAAAATATATAAAGAGTTCTTAAAACTCAACAACAAGAAAACAGCCCAAATGAAGAAATGGGCCAAAGATCTTAACAGACATCACACCAAAGAAGATATATAGATAGCAAATACGCAAATGAAAATGTGCTCAACATCATTATATTATTAGGGAATTGCAGATAAAACAAGGTATCATTGAAAACCCATTATAATGGCTAAAATTTTTTTTTTAAGTCATAACAACAAATACTGGTGAGGGCGTGTAGCAAAAAGAAATGGAAAACAGTTTGGCAGTTTCTTGTAAATCTAAACATACTTTTACTATACAATCCAGCAATCATGTTCCTTGATATTTACTCAAATGAGTTGAAAACTATGTCCACACAAAAAACTGCAAACAGATGGTTTTAGCAGTAGTATTTTTTATAACCGACAAGGGGTTGGAACCAAGCAAGATGTCCTTCAGTAGCTGAACTGATAAATAAATTGTGGTAAATCTAGGCAATGGAATGTTATTCAGTGTTAAAGAGAAATGAGCTATCAATACATAAAAGAACATGGAGGAACCCTAACTGCATATTACTGAGTGAAAGAATCCAATCTCAAAAGCCTACATACTGTATGAATAAACCTGTATGACATTCTGGTAGAGACAAAACTATGGAGACAGCAAAAGGATCGGGGGTATGCAGGGGTTATGGGAAGGTATAAATAGACACAGAGGATCTGGAGAATAGTGAAAACCCTGTATGATACTGTAATGGCAAATATATGTCATTATACATTTTTCATAATCAACTGCATGCACAACACCAAAAATGAACCCTGGTGTAAAGTATGGACTTCGGGTGATAACAAATGTATCACTCTGGTGCTGGATGTTAATAGTAAGAAAAGCTGTGTATATATGGAAATTCAATTTTGTTGTGAATCTAAAAATGCTCTAAAACCCAGTGTCTATTATTTTTAAAAAAAGAATAAAATACTAATACATGCTACACACTGATCTTATGAACCTTATGTTAAGTAAAAGAAGCTCTTCACAAAAGACCACATAGTTTATGACTCCACATATACGTAACACTCAGAATAGGTAAATCCTTAAGAATGAAAATACATTAATGATCACCTAGAAGTAAGGGAGTGAGGGATTGAGTGCTGTCAGGAGCAAGGAGTGACTGATAATCGGGTTTCTTTGGGGTTGATGAAAATGTTCTAAACTTAGATTGTGGGATGGTTACACAATTGTAAATACAGTAAAAACCACTGAATTGTACACTTTAAATGGGTGAAATTTATGACGCATGCATATCTCAAAGATGTTTAAAGAAAGAATATAAGCAGATTCATGTTACAGTACTACACCTTTTCAGTTGACAGTAAGGACAGTTTCTGGTTAAATTCCCACATCTTTGGCTCTACATCACAAATTGAGGAGAAAGAAAATTTCAGTATATTAAATAAAAGTGTGACCACATTGGAAGAATATATATATTCAAAATTAGGAAATTTATCATCAAAGATCAAATTCTGTTTTTTGAAGTGCTACTGTGAAATTAAAATACCAATTTCTGTTTCTGCTTAGGATTATTCAATACAATAGGTACACATTTTTGGAAAACTTATCAGAGGCTATGGTTATGAAATATTTCTGTAGCAAGTGCCCATAATTGCTTTTCATACCTCATATGCCTTTACAAAATTTAATCATTTTAAGAGTAACAATTATCAAGTTTAATTTTGACTCCTTGAATATTCTCATGATGTAACATTATGTAGCCATGCTTTATGTGAAAATCGCTATTTTTTAAAAATTCAAATTTACAGTGAAAGGTACAGATATTAAGTGTACAATGTAATGACTTTTGATAAATGCATATACCCATGTAATAAACACCCCAGTCAAGATACAAAATATTTCTATCACCCTAGAACGTATCTTCATGCCCACCACACCATGTGCTGATTTCTAACACTATAGATTAGTTTTGCTTGTTCTTGAATTTCTTATGATTAAATTAGTAGTATTTTATCATTTGTGTCTGGTTTCCTTTGTTCAACATAATGTTAATGACTTTGTCTACTTAAGCTGCGATAACAAAATATCTTAGACTGGTTGGCTTAAACAACAGAAATTTATTTTCTCACAGTCATGGAAGCTGTAAAGCTCAAGTTCAAGGTACCAGGGTTGATGTCTGGTGAGAGCTCTCTCCTTACATTGCAGATGCCCACCTCTTCACTGTGTCTCCACAGGGCCTTGTTTTAGTGCACCCATGTGAGAGAGAAAAAGAGCTCTCTCTTCCTCTTCTTAGAAGGCCACCAGTCCTCTGGATTAGGAACCCACACTTATGACCTTGATTACCTCTTAAAAGCCCTGTCTCCAAATACAACCATATTAGTAGGATTAGTAGGAGTTATGGCATCAGCATATGAATTTGGCCAAGGAAATAATTGAGTCCATAGCACTGAAGTTCGTCCATATTGCTGTATGCATCAGTACTTAATTCATTTTTATTGTTGAACAGTATTCCACTGTGAGAATATGCCACAGTAAGTTTTCCTAGTGATTGTTATTTTGATTGTTTTCTGTTTCAGTTATTTTGAATAAAACTGTTTTCATAAACAAGTATTTGCGGATACATGTTTTATTTCCCTGGGGAAAGTACCTAAGAATTGCTAGGCCACAGGGTAGGTAGATATTGAACTTTATAAGAAACTGACAGGAATTTTCTCCAAAGTGATTGTAAAATTGTTTATCCCATGAGTAATGTTTGAGAATACAAGCTACTTCACATCCTTGACAACACTGGGTGTTGAAAGTCCTTAATTTTAGCAATTCTAGCTGGTGTAAAGTGGTATCTCAATGTTGTTTTAATTTACATTCCTGATGGCTAATGATGTTGAACACCTTACTGTGTGCTTCATTACTATTTCTTTATCTCCTTTTGTGAACTATTGGTATCTTTTTGCCTTTTTTATTAGGTTATTTATCCTTTAAAAAAACTTATTTGTTGGAGCTCTGTATACATTCTAGATACAAGTCCATAACACTGTTCTTTATGCAGATGATTTTCGCCATTCAAGGTCATTATTTCCAAATAGATTTTAGAATTAGCTCATCTATTAGGAATTTGATTGAGACTGTATTTAGATTTAATCTAATAATATTTTATTAAGAGTATATGTATATATGTTCATAAGGATTATTCATCTATAACTTTCTTTTCTCTTAATGTCTTTAATGGGTTTGGTGTTAGAGCTATCCTGGTCTCAAAATAATCCAAGAAGTGTTCTTTCTTTTTTATTTTCTAAAAGAGTTCACTACTCTGGCATTATTCGTTCCCAAAATATTGACAAAGTTCACCAATGAAACCATGTGAACCTTACATTTTCTTTTTGGGGGAGGATTTTGCTTACAATTCAATTTCTTTAACAAATATTGGACTATTCAGATGCATGAATTCTTATTTTATATCTGTTATTATGTGTTTTGCCAGAATTGTTTTCCATTTTCTCTAGTTTGTCAGATATTTTGGCATAAAGTTTATAACATTCTTCTGTTATCCTTTGTGCCTGTAAGATCTGTAGAGAAATCTGGTCCTTTCTTTCATGTCTAATATTGGTAATTTGTGCTTATCATTTTCTTTGTCAATATTATGAGGAATTTATCAGTTTGGGTATTGTTAATATTCTCTCTGTTACTCTTTTTTTATTTAATTGATTCCTCTTATTTTTATTAATTTCCTTGTTTCAACTTATTTGGATGCAATTTACATTTCTTTTTTAGATTTTTAAGGTAGAAATTTGTATCAATGATTTGAAAACTCTCTTGTATAAAACTCTGAGCTTTTCATGTACTGCTTTGGGTACATCCACCCAGACTTTGTATGTTGTATTTTCATTATCATTTAGTTAGAATATCTTCTGAGTTCCCTGTTGTTTTTTCTTTGGCCCACGTTTTATTAAGAAATGCCTAATTAACACACTTTGAAATTTTCCTAATGTCATATTGTTATTGAATTCTAATGTAATTCCTGTTGTGACCAGAGTATAGAAAGTTCACCCAGCATATAGTCTTCCTTGATGAACATTTTATCTGCACTTAAAAAGAACGTGTCTTCTAATTCTTGAGTATACTGGAAATCTCAATCTACAAGAAATGTTGATAGCATTGTTCAAGTCTTCTACATGCTTGCTGACTTTGCCTACTTTTTCTATCGATTAAGAGAAACATACTAAAATGATATATAAAAATGTCCAACTATTCTTTTGTCTGTTTTTTTCAGTTTTACTCCAAATATTTAAAAAGTTTTAAATGCACACACATTTATAGTTGTTATGTCTTCTGTACTGGGGAAAGTACCTAAGAATTGCTAGGCCACAGGGTAGGTAGATATTGAACTTTATAAGAAACTGACAGGAATTTTCTCCAAAGTGATTGTAAAAAAATTGTTTATCCCATGAGTAATGTTTGAGAATACAAGCTACTTCACATCCTTGACAACACTGGGTGTTGAAAGTCCTTAATTTTAGCAATTCTAGCTGGTGTAAAGTGGTTATCACTGTGCTATTACAACTTTCTTATGCCTGCTTTTGGCATATAATATATTTTCCTGTCATTTTACTTTCAGCCTATCTGGTCTTAAACTATGAATCTTACAGTCAGCATATATGATCCTTGAATGTTCATTCAAGATGACAATCTCTGACTCTCACTTGGTGCGTGCAGTCCATTTATACTTAATGCAAAGTAGTATGTTTGGGCTTCAGTTTACCACCATGCTCTTTGTTTTCTATTTGCCACAGCTGCACTTGGTTCCTTTGTTCCTCTTTAGTCAAATAAAGGTTAGTACTCTATTTTATGTCTTCTCTTAGCTTTTTAGCTAAACATTTTTATTCTCTTAGAATTAAAGCACTATATCCCAACCTATTTCAATCTACTTAAATCAATATTATATCACTTCTCATAAAAATGTAAAAACTATAACATTGTAATTGCATTTACTCTTATCCTGTTTTCATATAATTTTACTTCTTTGTATGTTATAAACCCTAGACTACATTGTTTATATTTTTGCTTTAAACAGTTCTCTAAAAATAAAAAAAGGAATACAATCTTAGATATTTATTCACATATTTCCATTTCTGTCTGGTGTCTTCATTCCTTCCTATAAATCTTATTCTCCATCTGATATAATTTCCCTGCAGCATGAGAGACTCTTAACAGTTGTATAGCACAGATCAACTGATAACACTGTTAGCTTTAGTTTACCTGAAATGGCCTTGCCTTATTACCTGATATTTTCTGAATATGTATTGTAGGTTCATATTTTCAAAAGTTTGAAAAAAAAATTGGACATCACTTAAAATATTTTTTTCTTTACCATTCGTTCTCCCATCTCTTTCTGGATTCTGATTAAATATTTTATTATTTTATATTATCCCACTGGTCATTGAAGCCCTTTCATTCTGTTTTGTCTTTTTAATCTCTAACCTTCAGTTTGCATAATTTGTTGACCTATCTTGAGGTTCACTGAGCCTTCCTTCTGTACTGTTCAATCAGCTATCAATACTATTCAGTGATTTTTTTTTAATTTCAGATATTCTAGACCTACCTTTATATGATAAACTCCTTTGGTTATTTTTCTAGTTTCAGATTTTCTAAGGAGATTTCTTGTCTGATTACTCCTTGTTTTTCATTCCATTAATTCCATAAAATATGTATAATAATTGCTTTTAAAAAGTCTTGTCAGCTAATTCCAGCGTTTGAGTAAAATGAGGTCCTTTCCTACTAATTGCTTTATGTCTTGATTTTCGTTCATGTTTTCCTGCTTTATTGCATGATTAATAATTTTTTAATTACAGTTGATTCTTTGTAGAGTGGCTGGCTTATGTTGTCTTCTCAAGGGATGCTGAGTTTTCTGTCAGGAATTAAAGTACTGGCAGATCCACTTCACCTCTGTAGTCATTATTTTAAGCTGGGTCTCTGTCCATTTTTCTTTCATTCTTAGGAGTGGTTCCTAATTCAGCATATGGTCATTACTCCTAATGTTTGACTTTTATAAGGTCTTCTCTGAATGCTAAAGGAACTCAGGAAGGCTTACTTTCTCCAGCAGGGCTGGAACTCTGATGTGTCCTAGATCTGTCTGACCCCTCTCTATCAGTTCACAAACAACAACCATTTTCTGGTCTTGAGTAGTCTTACCCTGTGCAAGAGCAGCCCAGTTCTCAGCTAAGGATCCAAGGAATCAAACCTTTTAACTTCTGTCTACACCCTATGCTGAGCTTCCTTCTCTTGTCATACCATCACACAAATTCCAGCCACCTTAACAGCCTCATACTCTAATCTCTTCCTCCTCAGATCACTGAGATCACCACTCCCCACTCTTAATACTTGAGCTTCCCCTTCATACAAGTTGGCTGGGGAGGTGTCACCGTGAAGAAAGCTAGGGCGAAACACAGGGCTCACCTCACTTGTTTCCCTTAAAAATCAAAGTCCTCTGCCACATTTTGTCCAGTGCTTGAAAAGCTGATCTTATATACTTTGTCCAATTTTGTAATTGTTTAATGTGGAGGAATAAGACCAATACCAGTTATTCCATCACAACTGTAAGCATAAGTTACTGGTGTTAAATTTTGAGCTTTATTGTATGAAAAAATATTATACACATGCACACACACATATATACAAGTAAATATACATATATTAATATAAATGGGCATTTTAATGTGTATGTATTACATAGTGCTTAATTCTGAGGCTTAGGAATGTGACTCGAGTGCCAACTAGGTAAATTTTGTTTTGCAAGGATCTGTGTCCCTTTCTGTCTGACTGCCTACTTCACAGCATTTTTTAAACCATTAAGTAATGTATAGAAAGCACTCAGCATGGTGCATTGTATTTTTTAAATGCACGTTGTGTTATTCTATTCTTTGTAGATTATATGTAAAAATATTGAAAGGACACCACTAAAACATTTTAACTATTTCTGGGTAATTATGTATTCATTTATTCTTCTGTAATTCCATGTTCTTTGCACTGAGGATCTATTTTTGAATAATCAAAAATAAATATTATTTTAGAGGAAATTTGACTCCTAGATTTCATTGAAAGCTCCTAAAATTAGCTTACATTAACTTGAAAGTGCTAGTGCTTTTCCAAAAAAGAATTATTTTGTTTAAATTTCTAACTTTTTTTGCTTATCAAGAAGATAAAAAACAATGAAATTATGTTGATAGCATGCAAATTTAAACATTCAATGGCAGAGAGAACTAAAAATGCTAAGATCCTGAAGCCACTATAGTACCAGTAATGAGCACATGACTTTTTTACCTTTTCTCTAAACTGAGAATTATAAGCCTATGACTACTAGAGAGATCATTGATACAATTTAGAAAATAAATTTATAATGTGCATATTATGATGGAATTATACTTTGTGGTTAGAAACTATGTTTCAAGCACACAAAGATAACCTTTCTTAAGGAACAACCAAGTTTTTTTATTGGTAGAAAAAGGAATAGCTCCATGAGCAAATAATCAGAACTCTTTTGTAAAAGGAATGTTATTTTTGTGATTTTTTTAAATGTTTGTTCTTAGGATTTGCTTTCTCTCAGTTAAAAGCATTTACATTGTAGAATAACTTATCTTCTTAATTTTATCAAAATAGAATTGCTAGAAGCTTGTTCGGCTCTTCTGTGTTTAGACTATATGTGCCAAGATACGTTTCTTATCTTAAACTACTTTTGGTAAAAAATGTCTTAAACTCAGGCACCAAGATATTAGGAATCAGATGGTACCAAAATATTAACAATGTTATTTGAGAAAGTTTCAGATCATAAATGTCAAAAGTCCGTTTAAAAAGATAGGAACATCAGATTATGGCCTGGAAAAAAAGAATGAATCTTTCCCCTTTCCTCTCTTGATATTTTTCCTTACATTATTTGGTATGGATTCTCTGAATTATAGGCATTATAATATGATAATTTTAGCCTATACAAGCTTTGAGAAATGATTACTTCTTTGAGCTCTTCTTTTAATGCTGCATATATTATGCCCATGATAAGCTGGAATGCATGGGCCAATAAAGTCTCTGTCTGTTAATCTCTGGATCATATCCATGCTATATAAAAGGACCTAAGAATGTCCAAGATTATAAATCATGGAGGCAGTAACCTGATAACAAAAATAAATGTGCATGAGAAAATAATATATAGGTTTTTAGTTATTAATACTTTTTTAAAGAAGTTTTAATATTTCAAATCACTGAAAATAACTTTGTCAAATTATTAGAAAAATTAAACATTCTAATGGTCTCTAATAACTGGGGTGTTATCTTTAAATGAAGAAAAGACCAGGATTCTTTTTTTTAACACATTGGGGAAAATTTAGGTTCATGTGACATGACCTCTTGAGAAAGTTCTTTCTGATTTTTAGAAGAAAGGAAAAACATAGGAGCAGGACTTAAATATCAAGTAGAAGATACTGAAATAATTTCTAAATATGTGGAGCATATCTAGATGAGACATTTATGATAAAAGACTAAACACTTAAACACCTAAAGCCAAATTCCTATGGTCTTAATTTCTTTTTCACATCTACTAAATCTCATGTACCAGATGTAGACAGGAAAGGAACTGGTATAAAAATGATATGAATTATAGTTCAAGATCTTTTGAAACAAAAACTACAAAATCCTTTTTCTAGCTCTAACCTTTTATTAGATACATTGGGCACTTTACATGAATTGCATACTATATTAATCTTCACAAAACCCTAAGATACACATATTGTTAAAATTCCTATTTTTCTGTTGATGAATCTGATATTTGGAAGAAGGAAGTTACTATTCTCAAATCATAGAATCAGCAAGAGGCAATGGTAAACCCTGCAGCTAGGGCTACCTGAATGCAAAGCTAATGTAAGCTGTTGTTATTTCTAACACTATGCTATAATATTTTTGTAAAATTAATTTCATAAGGTTAGCTTAGATTTTGTTTTACCATATTAATAATACCTACATTAAATTCTTGAAATACAATGACCACAAATGTCAGTAATTAAAAAGTAAATATGGTAGCACCGAAAAGATGAAAAATGGCTGGCCCTAATGAAGCCCAGCTGACAATTCTTGGAAAAGAAAGTTTTAAGTTTATATTCTGATATAAGCAAATTCATCTGGATATGAAGTTTTAAGTTTATATTCTGATATAAACAAATTAATCTTACATTAATAGTAGGCATTCAATCACCTTTTGCAAAAAGAAACTAAAACACTTAAAAGTAAAATAAAATCAATAGATTCAATTTGCTTCCATTAGAACAATTATGTTATTTTACAATTGTGTTCTTTAGTACCTCTTCTATTTAAAAGTTTTAGGGCAACTTAAAATAAACATTATTGTTAAGAATATTTCTCTTTGACGTTACTGAACATAAGACTATTGAAAATCATAGCATTTTCATTCCAAAAGAAATTCATATATTGGACAAGTTTAAACATTTCAGCTTTTGAAAAATGTTTTTAAAAAATACCTTTTGAAACTTTGAATAAAGCTTTACTTCACAATAACTATTGTTCTCCAATATTGAAAGTAAGTGGAAAGTTTTATACTATTCTTCAGTTAATGTGTATTCAGCATTCACATTCAATAATTTTAAGGTTTCTATTCAGACATGATTAAATAAGATGTCAGTAATATTATAACATGGAAATCTAAACAGATTATTATAGTTATACAAGTTTTAAACAATTCAGAAGAAGAGTTTTAATACCTCTTTAATATCTATTGTTTCTGATGTTAAGATGCAAATAACTGCTGAATTAATTACATTAGTTTGCACATTTTCAACTGAAAAACCTCCCAATCAAGTCAAGATATTGTACCACTTTCAGATGGCTCTTACATAGAGTATAAACTTAATTCATATTCAGTCAAATCATATGAAAATCATTGTTGCCACAGCTAAAAAAATCATCTTGAAGTATAACATCACCATTTTATTAAGTATTTGAAATGGGCAAGTTTATTTCAGAAGCAACAAAACCCTAATAACAATTAACACTGATTTTCAATTTGGTTGTCATTTATTTATACAATGAATTAATGTAAAACCATCAAAACTGTGCTGTTTCAAATATTTTCATGCTTATCAATATAACTGAAACAGTTTTTAAAGCTTGTGGATTATTCAACACTTTTATGGTTTTATTTACACAGAAGCACGTAAACATACAGTACGAATTTCTGGTTCTTTTTATCTCCTCACCTCTCCTTCCGTTCCTGCACCAAGCCCAACTTTTGCTGGTTTTCTCTTTTGTTAGTTTTGCTAGTTTTTATTCTATAGTTGGACATTCATATGTATGCACAAAACATTTTTTATTCCTTCTAGAAAGCATATATTTATACTGAAGAAAATTAAAGACAGTGGAGTAATTTGCTCTATATCCTTAACTGAGTCATATCAATGTTTGCCCTTGCCTAAATATACATGTTAAAATGAAAGATGTAATGCTTTGTATTGATATGTCAAATATTTTGGCTTGCAAATACATTTGTAGCTTTACCTTCTTTTCTTCAAGCCTTTTTTTTTTGTCTTGTGAAAAACATCAATTTTTACTGTCAGTAGGCAATTTCTTAAAGTTTATGGGAGTTTTTTTTTCTTTGCTCTATTATTGGACAAAATGTATGTGGGCTGGAGGATATACATTTATTTAGAAGGGAAGTTTTGTATATAAATTCTAGAGTCTTTTTTTAAATATTCCTGTTATGCATGACAAAAAGAAAAAATATTAAAAGCACTTTCAGAGAATATTCCATTTCATCTCCATAACATCCCTATGTGATAGGAAGTCAAATGTTATTATCAGCATTTTACAATTAATTATTTGTTGCTCAGGTGACAAAACTAGCAAGAGACAGCAGGATGGCTAAAGTCAGTCTTGTGGCCCAGTACTTTGGCCGCAGACCACATATGCCATTGTCATAATGTGTTTTGCCTTTTCAAATATACTCAGTGAAAAGCTATGGCCTAAATATGAAAAATTACATTAACTTAAGTTATTATTACATGTCAAATAACTTGTAATTTAGCAAAGTGAGAAATATGCATTAAACAACCTACCCACAAATATACTGAAAACAGTTCTCAAATAAAGGAATTTTCACATAGGTATATAGTTGAATGAAGGATAACTGCCAATAATTTGTTTATGGGTTTACATTTTATTTTCAAATGACTGACTTTATTTTGCCATGTTGATCTACTTTTACTGTTAGAAAAATGTTGAAGGGAAAAAAGCAACATTTCTTATTAAATACCATAAAATTAAATTATGTAGAATGATGTGTATTTTTGGTGGCATACAAGTTTATATTTCTTTAAAAGGCAGTACCTATATACAAACCTTGGTCATCATTTGCAAAATGTTCAGATATTTTGTGGAAAAGAAAAACAAATGAAGAATGAAACACAAATACAATTCCAAACACAAAAAAAGTACTTCTAGAAGACAGTCAAGGGGGCTATGAGTCACATCAAATGAAAGCAAAATTAAGAATCCTAAATAAAGGTTTAATATGGTAATATGATAACACAGAATCTCAATTAAGCCAAATCCTCAGGTCTATGCTAGAACTATTTCATCATATATGTAATCTTTCTACTCTAACATTTTTCAAGTTCTCCTGTAAAATATTATCTTTCGGAAAGAAGATAGAATAATAAGGCAATACAAAATGCATTAACCAAGCTTCTTAGCAAGACTTTTCCTTGTTTCCAAGAGACACTTCAAAAGAGTTTCATTTACTCAGAAATCTCTGTTCCATGCTCCTTCTGTTGTAAAAATTAGACTCTCTATAGTGTTTTTTTTCCTCTTGCCTTAGGACATATTACATCAATCAACAAAAAATCTCACTGACCATGCCTACTATGGTTCTCATTGTATGTTCTACAGATAACCCCAACAGAAGCTTTTGAAAGATGAGAGGAAGGGCATTCCTGTTGAAAAATATTGATTCATGGGCTCTATCAAAATCTAAGAAAAAAATAATTGGGGGTAGAGGGACTGGAATCTGCATTTAAATAAGCTCCTCAGATGATATTTTAGGCAAACCAAATTTTTATAATCATCCCTGAATAATCAGTATTTCATGAAACGTGCCTGGATTTGTACAAATTTGAACTTTCAGGGAGCAGAGTCACTTTGTAAGTGGAAAAAGTAATAAATCTATGAATGAATTAATGGACTAATTGGGAACTGAAGCAAAGACCTACAAATTGTTTGATTCTATGTAGATGCCAATGTTCAGTAGATTCACTCTTCTCTCAGAACCAACTAATCAGGAAAAAAAAAAAAAAAGATGCCAATATTCCTAATGCTGCATATTAGTCCTATTAGTATGAACTACTGTTCACATAGCAGGTACATATTTGCTGAATGAAGGAATGTGGTTGAGTGCATTTTCTCAAATGTTGTCACTGTAATCTGGAAAGACAAGCCCAGTGCTATTAAACTCCATTCAGGCCACACTTCACCCTGAGCTCACTTAGCATTTGTGCAGGCAACAATGGCACTAAAGCAAGTGAAGTCAGAATTCAGAAATAAAGGACAAAACTCTATACAGGGGCACTTCACAGACTTTTGTTTTATCACATGACTTTACAGAAGGAAACATTTTTTATTTAGCAGTCAGATATTTTCATACATCTGTATGAGATCTTAGATTTTAATTATACTAATTTATTTACAAACATTCACAAATATATGTGCAGATTTTCTATAATATTAGGTTAACTGTGGTCATCAGTTGCCAGTATAATTACTGGAATTTTAAAAAATATCTTATATTTAAAAATGAGAGCTACTTAGATTGAAGTGGTTTAGAAGATACTTTATTAAGTATGTTCTAGAGTCTGAGCACTAGCTTCAGTGGTACTCAAAATCATCTTATCTTAACCCTACAAATTTGTTTTTTTTATCTCTAATATGTACTAATTCTATATTAAGTTATTTTGGTACTATGCTGAATGAATTTCTAAGCAGTATTTAAAGCAATCTTATAGACAATATTAAAGGATCCATACATTTAATTTTTGAAAGTCCTTAGACTTTTTAAAAGAATCTTCATTTTAACGTGACAACTTTCCTGTTATCCTGATATTCCCAATCATCAATACTCAAAGAAAACAAAATTTGCATGTATGTTCCCCTATGTTTTAGACAATTTCATATACTTTAGATCATTAAAAGACAGGTATAGATATGCATAGGTAGATCATTTTTTTAAGCATTTCAGGCCCCCCCCCTTTTTTAAACATCACTGATTGAGAGCATCCATTTCTCATTAGATGAAATACATGTTCTTACTTTCCAAATATTGGTGCTTTCTGCTTTAAGAAGCCCCCAACTTTCATAGAAAACAGAACAGAAAGTGAATTGTTGACTGTATAAAGGTTGGTAACAATGCAAAAGAATCTACCAAGGGATCACCTTAATGTACTGAATCCCTCTAGAAAATCAAGTTATATTTTACATTATTTGGTAAGATATTGGGATTTTAGAAATTCAATTACTGTATTCTGCAAAGAATACAAATATAATTGTACTTGTTAATATTACACTTAAATAAAATATATCTGCAATTACTTTTTTGGTAATATAATTTTACTTTTAATTTTTATATGACTATGAGATAGACCAGAAAGTATAAAGCATGACTGATGCAGTTTTTCTTTTCTAGCATATCTGGAATGTGATTTTTAGAGATCTGCCTCATCATCAATTCTGAGAAAGTCTAAAAAGACTTGTAAAACTAGTATATCATACCAAAGTATATAAGAAAAGTAGTTATGTCTTTTAAATAATTCTATTTTAAAGAAAGTATTAAGTTAGAGAATAATCAAACACATAATAGCAATTTTATTAAGAATAAGATGTAAAATGCAGGTAATATGGCAAAAATGGGCTTACATTTACAAGCTATTTTTTAAATTAGTAGAGTTCTTCAAATTTTCCATCAAAGTTAATGGAGTAAAATATTTAAAGTATTTATAAATCTCTTGTTGCACCATTGCAAACTGTCTTTCCATTTTTGAAAATTACTGATTTTCATAACTTTAAAAAATATGTGAAGATCCTATGTAATGTGTCATTCATTGTGATCACTAATTTCTAGCCTAATTACTAAAATATTTAAGAATATCTTATATTTGAAGTTGAGAACTATTTAGTTTGAGGTAACTTAGCAGATATTGTATTAATATCTCTCAGAGCACCATTTTCAGATGTGCTTAAAATTGTTGTATCATAAAATTCCATAAATTTGGATATTTTATTCTCTGGAATATATTAATTCCTTATTAAACTATTTTTGTACTATGAATTTATAAGTGGTATTTAAAACAATCTTGTAGGAAATATTTAATCTACTTAAAAAAATTATAGATTCTATAGTATTTTCACATGCCCAATTCACTTAGAAAAGAAATCCACAAATATACAATTAAACTTTGAGGAATTTAATATTAATCAATATTAATTAAATATTAATCAATATTATTAACAATGTTATATTCCTTACCAAACAAAACAAGGGTCAACAGTTTTGCTAACTTCTACTAATTTAACTATAAGGCTTTTTTTCCCTCTTCAAATCAACCAATTTTACTGTGGAATAATCTTTTGTTATATTAACATTAAATAAAAGTTATACTTTTTAATTATTATCACTTCTCAAAGTATACAGACTGCTTCCTATGCATAATAAAGAAACGTTTCAGCTAGTTATACCTTGTATAAACAGCAATAACAAATTAAACCCTTAAAACACATAACCTTTAACAAACTCATTTTACACAATGTTGTAGATTAAAAAATATATTTTAAATACCAAATATCTGGTATTGTATTTTACAAAGATTCTTTGCTCTAAAATTTTATTTCTAATAAAATTTTAAGAACTTAGTGTCCGTATTTTCCTCAAATATGTACAATCACATATGTTTCTCTAGAATCAGTTTCAAAAGTACTGTCTTAAAATTATTTAATACTAAACAAAATGATGGACCTCTAATATTAAAAGGATTAGGAAAGTAGGTATTGTATAGTTTCTAAGCTGATTTAAGAGTATTTCATCAGTTAATTAGTGTAGGACTTGAAATCCAATGTATATTAATAGAAATATACATGGCTATTAAAGATGGCAGGTCTTGAAATCAAATAACCTAATTACAATTTTATTTTATACCCATACTTCACATACTTATCCATTACTATACCATGACTGAAAAAACTCTTAACTCTTGTATTAACTGATATTAGTCATGTACATTTGTTTGATTTCATGTAAGAGATGAGCCATTACTTTAGTTAAAGGCATAAGTAACATTATGTCATGAATTTTTATATACATTTCTTCTGAAGAATACACTAGTCTATATTTTAAATACATTTTTAAAATATTGGAATTATGTTAATAGAAATATTTGGGCCTTAAAAATAAAAATATTTCATATCTAAATAACACTGAACTTAACTGATGAACTTTCTGGGCAAAACAATCTTTTGTACACAATCTTCTGCTACATGACCTTTGTCCACTGAAACAATGAGGCAATAGGGTTGCATATGGCAGTACTTTAGGGGAGAGCCCAGTAAGTCAGAATATCCCATGTTATTGCAGGGAAATCTCACAACTAGAGACAAGTCTCAGTACATCACCAGTAACCCATGCTGAGATATGAGATACGTGGAACTACATGGAGAAAGTCCAAACCTTCGACAATCATTCCTAAATTTTAGGCCACATATTAAAATGTCAAAATGAAAAAAAAGCAATGAGGACCAGCTAATAATTACTCATATTAGATTGTCTCCAAAACCCAGTCCTCTGGTCTTCAGCTTGAGATACTAGAGACTACAGAACAGAGGAGCTAAAATCTAGGGAGTACCAATACTGCGTGGACACAATAGTTTCCTTAAAAAAATCCCTTGATATCACTGGTTATATGATTTCCTCCACTCTGATTAGATATTCCTGAGGCTATCAGGAATCCCCAAGTGATTCTGATCATGTCTGGCTTTCTTCAAAAGATTCTCTTTGCAAGATAGAGTATAATTGCCTGCCTGTGGGTATCAGCTGACCATGAGCTGTCTGTTATTTCAAGGAAAGAAGAGAGAGAAATGTATCAGTACAACCCAATGTCAATATACCAAAATGCCAACGCTGATATGACACGGGCAATATCCTGGCCCTTCCATTGACAGTCACTGTTCAAGACATGCTCCCTTCACTGACTGAAGCAGAGGAACAATTTACAGGCACAGTCATAGAACACAACTGCGTTAGAGTCCATTCTTATGAGAACAGACCAATAGGGATAAGTACCACAGTCTGACTGCTGAAACTTTTATCTTGTCCCTCTAATACTCAACTGGCCTGCAGAATCAGTTTCTCTAGGAAACATTCCCTGATCACTGTCCCCTGCTTCTGCTTTAGGTGTTATTCCTATAAACAACTGTGTATTTAATCAAATTAGCACTTACAGCAAAAGCTATTAGAGTTACATATTTACATTTTTACCTTGAACACTCGAATATAAAGTTCCTGCAAACAGAAACCATGATTACTTAATTTTTACATCCCTTGGACTGAGCCTAGTGCTTAGCACATAGTAAGTGCTCAGAAAATGTTTGCTGAATGAAAGTTGAATGAAGGTGCCACCACTACATCTGGCACATCTGCCACATTAATGACTTGAGGTGGGGAGAAAAGATTCCTTAAAAACACCCAGACCTAACTGTTCTTAAAAAATAAAAGATGAACAGTATGAAGTGAAAATACCATGACATAATCTCTTCAATGCTGAAATGAATGAAGTTACTACAAAATCAGAAAACACAATGCGGCAAAGGTACCTGACCTTACTCTGTTTTATGCCGTTTCTGAACACAGGTTGGTATTAGTTTTATCAAACTCTATGTGTTATCTTTGGGAGAAAACAGATGATTGCTCTCTTGGTCTATTTCCATTGTTGATAAAATAACACATTTGTAAGCCTATGTATGGAGACCTATATCATCTATTACAATAAAATTTTACTGCCATAATCCACTTAAAATACAGAAAGCTGATTTAGAAAAAAAAAAAGAATTTAAAAAAAGTCTATATATTTCCAGGACTCTATTCTACAGTATGTTAAACTTACTTGAAACTTTCAAATAATTACATTATTTACCTGCTTTCTAGTATAATGTCATGAATTATTTGAAAATTGTTCTAATTACTTAGGATAGAATAACTGGTATCATGGAATTAAAAGCATTGTTTCATATGTGTATGACTCTGAAACAAAATTTAATTTCCTTCTTTTGGAAAAATGGTTTTCCAGAGGGAAGTTCAATGTTTAAAAAACTGCAGATATTTCTGATGATACAAAAACATTTATTTACTTCATTAAAAGGTATAAAAGGATCTCCTATATATACAACATTAATAAGGTGTTCATGAAAGCAATGGGCCTAAAGAACACTGAAACCTCTGCAAAATTATCTGTCATTTATAGAAGATATAAAGCATCAATTTACTTATGCCCCTGTAAGTTTTACTCTATTTTTCCTAAATCATTCTTGAAACAACAGGAGACATCTTGGAATGAGGGCTTAAATATGTACTTTGGACATATTTTATAGACAAAAGATATGATCAAGGCAACCATAATGAGAGACTTGTAAAGCAGATAGACTTGAAAGTTTATCAACAATTGCACACAGAATAAAGCTTGATTAAATAGTCAGAAGGTAAAGTGCTGCATATACAAAGCACAAAGTACAAGCTAATAAATATTTCACATTCATAGGTGGTTTCAACTCAGTTCTTACACATAACTTCATGAAAGTCTAACGCAAGGAAAGTATGTGTTCAGTGGTTTCTTTCCCCTAAGACAGAACTATTCAATACCTTTAAAATCTCTTAATCACTACATGTTTTTACAATGTCAGAGAAAAATAAAAAGAGGAATTATTAATTTTTAAAATTACCCAGCAATTCCATTGCATCATCTTCATTATCAATTTCTTCTTCTGTTACAGGCGGGGCAGGGCCATGGACAGACTCGTTAGAGTCCTGAGAGAGCATCGCCGCCAGGAGCTTCTTGTGCTGCTGCTGCTGCTGCTTTAATCCTTTCGTTTTGGGCTCCACCTTTAAGCTGAAGAAATATTTGTGTCAATTTTCAGTGATGATGACGTTATCAACATTATAGCAACTGAAGAAAATCTACAAATTTCCATTCAAATATTTTGCTATGCAATTTATGGACATGAGTAAAATTTTTCTCAAGGATAATGTAAATACAGCCTGTCTTCTTTCATAGACATTCTTTGGCGCTTCACTAACAATTCCCCAGGGAGGCACAGGTGAAGAATGTGGCAAAGGTACCTGACCTTACTCTGTTTTATGCTGTTTCTGAACACATATTGTTATTAGTTTTATCAAACTCTTATGTGCTCTCTTTGGGAGAAAACAGATGATTACTCTCTTGATCTATTTCCTAGTCTTGTTTAGTTCACCACTGCAGCCCAAAAGGCAGAATCTGTGCTCTCTCTCTTGATTCTAGTCAGAAATTATCTCTTGACATCAAGTTCCAGGTTGTCCAAGAGATCCTAAGAAGTTTCATACTTAACTGTTGCCTTTTGATTTATGTGTAAGAGTTCTTTTTTTTTTACACACCTAAAATGTGACATTTTATAATTAATTTAACAGACATTTATTAAGTGCTTATTATATACCAGGCATTTTGGGCATTGAGCTACAGAAAAAAGATATTTCCTTGTCATTCCCCTCTCTTTAAAGCAAGTACTTTAAATCTAGAATTGATTTGTTTTTTCATATTGACCTCACCCAGTATATAGCACCTTACCTTGCATTAATGTTCAATGAATACTTAACAAAATCACTTTTTTAGCCTCATTTTTTTAACACAATAAAAAGAACGAATTTAAATAGATATATGTAAGTCTTTCAACTTGAGAGAAATGAAAGTCTAGGCACATAGAAAGATTGGTCATGAAACAGAAAAAGGAAAAACATGTAGATCAGAATTTGGAAGATGAGTGACAAACAGCAGATTACAAATGTAAAATCCCTACTCATCAGCCAAGAACGACCAAGATGATTCATGAAGGTTAAAGCAAGTGTCTTAACTCCTAGTCTTAATCCTAGACATTGATTAATTCAAAATGTTGCCTGTCTAATGAGTCCATCTATGAGTCTATGAGTCCAAAGATGTTAGCCATGTGTTTTATAAAATAATTATTTGAACTAGGATATGCATTTCCTAAATAAATGAATAAATTTCTAAATAAAGGAGAAGGAACAAATTTTAAACATATCAAAATGACCTCATCAAAATTCTAAAATAAATATATAATTTAGTGATATACTTTTTTTGGTTTTAAAGAGAAATTTGTGAGTCATAGAGTAAAATTTCTGCGTATTTAAATAATTTTAAGGTTTCTGTTTTTTGATTCCTTTAGCAGATTTATTTTGATTAATCAACTTTATGCTTAAAATCTGCATGTCAGAATATCCCTAAATTACTAAATTTGATTTAGTCTCTTGCCATACATGTTACCTGTATTTTCTACCTTGTCTACAATAGCCAAAATCTGAAAATACTTGGGTTATTTCTTTGTTCTTGGGCTTCTTATGTAAAAGAGTGTCTTCCAAACATTTTCTTCCTTCTTATTCTGGTTTATTTCCCATCATACCATTCATCACTACCTGAATTTATGGCATATATTTGTATATTCACTTATTCACTGTCTCTTGCTGTCAATAGAGAGAGCTCTAAGAGGAGAGAGGAAAACATTTCCAGGCATTAACAGATATATCAGAAGCAATTATGAGCTTTAATGAAAAGGAACACTTTTTAATGGGAAGTGAATTTAGCTTTCATTTTAACATTTAATGTATATTTCTGTTTTAAGTTTTCTATTCATTTTGTGAAATATTTACCATCTAATAACAAAGCTCACTTAACAAAGCCGATTTACCAGATCTATAATAATTATTGTTGTTATTCTTGTTTTAATGAAGTGATTCAGCTTAGAGGAGCTTCATTAGGCTTTCAAGGCTCAATAAGCCTATTTACAAATTCACATTATGATTTAGCAAGTAATTTTAGGAAATCCATTACCCAGCTATTGCAAAGTCTAATTAAGATGGCTTAATATGTAATTATATAGATTTATTAAACTCATTTTTTGTTTATATTTATATTATCAATGTGTGATTATTTTTAACAACTCTGTGCAATGAACATATATATATATATATATATATATATGTTTTTGCACTTAATAGCTAGACAAGCCCTAGCAGCAACTGATGCCAATTGGTAGTGTCTGGCAGTTGCAGAAAGCCTTCAATCATTCCCAAACAAATTCACCTCTATCTTTTATGAATCCCTCTTCTTTTCTTACTTTATTTCTTAAATTCTTGTAATCTAGAACTTCTTGGAAAATCTAATAAAGATATGGCAGGAACAGGTCCACATGTACATGCACAGAACATTATACACATAATTGCAATAGATTCAGAGACCTCAGGTCCATCCAGAGACAATGAAGGGTTCAAAGACTTGATGTTAGTAACTCTCATCTCATTCTATTAGTTTCTCCATATTACCCTCGTAACTGCCTTCATTTTAACCAGTACTCAGCCCTTTAGGTAACAGCTAATGTACTAAAGTTGCTGACCCTCTTCACACAGTATGGTATTTATAGGACCTAAGGAAGAAAATTCAGGGAAGGTACACTATTTGAAAGGTTCCAGGAAAGAAAAAATAGGTTTCTACTCATAAGACTCCCAAGGTTTATTATGCCATTTATTTAATCCTCTCTAAACTAATGGTAAAGTCCATCCTATCATATATGTATTATTCTGGATGAAAGGGAAAGTTGGTTATGTACCAAAGATGGATCGTTGTAATAAGCCATTTGAAAAAGACTTGAACAATTAACAATAGGAAAATCTATGATAGGAAGAGGGGCAAAAAGACTATAAACAATCCATCTTTTAAATAATCTTAGCTTCTCAGATGCCTATCACAGTCTTCTATATGCCTCCCTCACTCACACAGCAGATGTCTACTGACAATGAGAATATGCCAGCCCAACTGGGGAGTGAAAAATGGAAGCCATCTTTGAAAATTAAGTCTTCTCTCTAAGGAGTATGCAATATCGTTTAGTCTGTTAATGTTTAAGGCTCTTAAGTTATTGTCTTGCCAATGGGTTTCAGTCCCGGGCAAGTTCGCTATGGATTCAGTGTGACCAAAGAAATTGACAGCAAAACGTTCTTTGGGGTGAAAGGGTTTATTACCCGGCTTGTTCTCCCAGCAGTAGGTTGGCAGTAGGTCGAGCACTAGCATCTCTGCCTCCGCCCTGGGCCGAGCTCGCTATATAGCACAGTAATAGCTTATTGCCTAAAGGTGTGGAAGCGGTAGCCTAGCAACAGGCCAATTACATCATCAGGTAGTTCAAGTTCAGTGAGGATCCTGGCCATAGGAACCCCAACTTCCCTACAGTTATAATACAAGGTCATTGCTACTTTAAGTCTAAAGCTAATACTCTGTAGTTACAGACTCTATAGTTATTAGAAAACTTCTCCCAATCCATTCTTATTCATCCAAATCAAATTTAATGCTATGTGAGTTCATGGTATAAATTTGGAAATCCTCTTCTGTATTAGAAGATGGGAGATAGTTCCTAACCAATAGTTTACAGCTATTACTTAAATTAGTTCAGATAGGCATGCATTCTTTCTGCAATAATGGGGCATCAAGACAGAATCTCAACACTTTCTTCATTTCATAGGTAATATTTCAACTCATAATTTAAAGAGAGAAAAATAAAACTGAAAACAGCTTTTCAAAACAAATATATGAGAGAGATCTTCATGGATTGAGATTTCTGCTTAAGGATTACAGGAAAGACTCCCCTTTAATGGGTATTCAAGAGGGAATAAGAACACACTGAAGTTGGGAAGAAAATAGAAGCACTAACATTTGCAATATAGTTCCGATTATTGACTAAATGAATGCAAAATGAAAGTTGACATTTCTCTATTTTACATTAAAGACCTAGCAATGAATAAAGATAAAGGTCTAGTGGGTTTCATAAGTCAGGTATTAAAAATCAAATTACCTTCACTGACAGGTGAAATTGATCTGGCACTTCACAAAAGAAGGTAAATGGGTTTTTAAAAGTGGTTTTCTTCTCCTTATACAGGACACTTCAACAATTTAAATAATTTAAAAGTTATTTCTCAAGAAATAGAATCAATTTTCTATATGCCTGAAGCACATTAATGAGTATTCGGAATTGCCTTCCCTCTAGCCAAGTGATAAGTCAAAAAAACCCTGAAAGCTATTACATCGTAGAAAACACAGTTTTCTCCTTGAGAAAGATTAGTCATTGGTTGCAGCTAAATTTAATGTAGGAAATACAAAGTTACTGCAGCTATGCTATGCATAGGAAAAACTGTTCTATGGTGGTTACCCTCAAAGAAAGTTTAAGATCTGATATCTTCTAATTGAAAGATGTCATATTTCAATTCATGAGTATTTAAAACCATTTTCTCAATCTCATATAAGCCATGCCTCCAAAAATGCTTTTCAGTCTCAACTTTCTTGTAGAAATTTTCATTTTTGAGTTTTATTCATTGTAGTTGCCATTACAAAAAAAAGGTCATTTTGAATATACTTTTCCTATAAATATGATTGATATTTCCAAATTCCCCACTTTGATCAGCATATGGAAACTTAAGGCAAATCTCCCACCACCATTCTGAGCATCATAGGGCTGAGTAAAAGAAATATGGACTTCCAAATTCACAAATAATAATTGTTTCAAAAGTTAAACCTAGAATATGTAAATAACTTAATCATAGTTACCAACTCTAAACTTGAAATGGTTCTAAACCCAGGCTTTTCTCTCTTTATATTCCACATTAACTCTGTCTTGTGTATTGAATTACACTCTTAATAATTTTCCTCTTGTTGACTAACTGCATTCCTCTGGCAGATCAGGAGTCCTCCCTCTCCAATTCTTAACAGTCGGCCAGCCACTCCTGCTCAGTATTATAGCAGGTTTCAAACGATAGCTTATGTGCTTGAAAGAAAATAATAATGTTGTTATTTTTCTAATTTGCTTCTAGTAGCAAAAAAGAGGGTCATCTTCTTAGACATAAAGAAAAATCAGACCCAAAATCTAAAAGCAAATTTAATCAAACTAATTTTAAAAGAGAAATTAATTTTTATCTTATGTGGAATCCAATGTAATTTTCTATATAAAATTACTGAGTGATTTCATCAAAATCATGCCCTTGAATTTATTCTCCCTTTACCTTTTAAGGATTAACAATATTCAGAATCTCAGAAGATATTCATTTCATCTCACCTTCCTGCAGGGCTGGAGCTACTATCTTCACTTTCCCATTGCTCAATTTTACTTCTTGGAACTGGGGGCTGTAGCATTTCAGAGGCTAGTGGATCAGCATCATTTTCTTCTCGACCAATCCATTCTCCAATCACCCGGGGTCTCAGAAGAGAAGAATTAAATGCTGCAGATTCCTGAAGGGAAAATAATGTTCAGTCTTACATTAGTTATTCCTGTTAATAGGGCAACAAAGAAATAATCCTGTCTACAGTTTCAACTGCTGCCTCAAATCAAAATTTTTTTTTCTTTCTGAATTGCCTTAAAAATTCAGTTCTCTCGATCTCTACTAGAAGATTTAGTCTGTGATTTGTGCTGAGTCCTGAAGGTCACTGTGTAAAGGATCCAGGAATGAAAAATTCTATTTGGATTTGAAAGGCTGCATGCATGTTCTCAGCAAGGAGAAGCAGTGTTTACGATAGAAAGATGTGTGGTTAAGGCCCACATAGTGAAAGAGTTATGGTGATGCTGGGAATTAGCAAATAATTTCTCAGGAGGAAACTGGGGTGGGGTCAGGGATCAAAGTCAAGAAATAGGGTTTCTGTGAGTGGGCAGACTCACAGACTCCAAGAAGGGAAAAGCAGTTACCAAAGGTGAGGGGTGGGGTAGGGTGGGTGGGAGGGAGGGAGAAGGTGATTGTAGGGTATCATAATTGGTGCACAAGATGTGTGTGGGGTCACAGAGAAGACAGTGTAGCTCAGAGAAGAAATAGGGACTCTGGCATCTTACTACACTGATGGACAGTGACTGCAATGGGGTATAGGGGGGACTCGATAATAAGGATGAATGTAATAAACTCGTTTTTCTTGTGAAACCTTCATAAGAGCGTGTATCAATGATACCTTAATAAAAAATATATTTAAAAAAAAGAAAGAGGGCTAGAAGAATGCATAGCCTCTAATTGTGAAGCATTTGGAACTTCAGGGATCTAATAGATGTTGGAAGCAGGGAATATCGATAACAGGTATGCTATGCTAGTTCAAAAAATGTTAAAGTGGTCTCTTTTCATAGACTTGGATATGATGTGGCTCTTAAGGTTATACTTCACATATTTAAATCATTTATTATTTTAAGTGGATATGAGAATTCTAAATACATGTAATTGCCTAGGATATCACAGTGAGTAGGGGGAAAAAGCAGCTTAAAAAGCAACACCTATTGTATGATCTCATTTTTGTTTTAAAAATTCCTAAGAGTGTATATCATATTTTGTGCTGGTCTCAGCCTATCAATATCTCATTGTTTACGTTGGACCAACCCTTGTGGTTCTTAATTATGATTACAAGACACCCTCAGCAATGACCATGAGGAAACTGAAAAAGTAAAGGTTTACTATTTATAGTAACAAGAAATTACCCAGCACACCTGGGGCCACACAGTGAGGTTGTGGGTAGAGAGAAAAAGTGGCTCACAGTCAAGGGTTTTATTTTTTATTGGGTCGAGGGAGGGGACCCAGGGTTTTACAGGCTCATTCTTTATTGGTGAATTTAAAACATTAAGAGCAGGAATTTAAAGTAGAGAGAGAAAAAAAACAGGGGCCCACAGTAATGTCGGTCATTGAAATCAACCAATATCTCTAAAACAAAAGAGCCTCAGTCAGGGGAGGTGGCCTGGTGCTATACCTAGGCAAGTGGCTGGCAGCTGTTTATTCAAGACAGCCACAGCTGAAGCGGATGCCTTGGTATCAGAGCTCAAGTCAGACACTTGCATTACAGCAAGGAAAAAAAACTTGTTGGGGTTTATACTATATCATATCATTCATACACCAAACCATTCATTTACTCATTTTCTTACATTTATTAAGACTACCATGTGCTAGCTACTGCCTGATTTGTTGGGAAAAATGATGAGTAGGACCAGAATTTAGTGGTTTTATCTGAATGGAGGGACTAACAGTAATTTTAATGTCTTCACTTGGCATTTCCCTGTCTCTTTAAAATTATATGATAAATATGTACTTACAATGAGAAAAAATGCATTTTTAAAATATCTTGATCTGAGAAACACAGACTTTACTTAAATTATTTTTAACTATAGTTTTTAGTTTTACAAGAGTCTTAAATAATTCCTTAAAAACTCAGGCCTGGTCTTCTGATCCTTTACAATATTTCCAAATATTATACAAATATAATACAATACAACATTACAATACCTACATTATAATGTTAATTAATATAAATACCACACCAAAAAAGGCATGTGAAATATGATTAGGATGTATCTGACGAACATTTATCCAAGGGATAACAAGGAACAGAACGTAGTATGGTATCTTAATATTGATTCCCTAGCCCACATGAAAACATAGCAGATCAATTTTAGTAACAGTGATTGCATAATTTAGCAACTAATCTGAATTCCTGTGTATTTTCCCAGAGTTTGGAAATCAAAGCACTATAATGGCTTTCAGCTGTGAAATCACACAATCAAATTAATGTTTTGAAATTAGTAGGAAAGCACAGTCTTCTGCCACAATTTAATATCATTTGAAGTATAAAAATTAAAATTAACAGCAATATTGGTAAACTTTAAACTTACAGTTGCTTTTAAAAGCAAATTGAGGCAAAGACATGTTTTAGAATTAAAATTAAAAATCCATAAACATATTTACAGCCTCACAAACAGTTCTGATTGTGACTTTGAAATGTTACTTATTTCTGAATTTCATTTTCTCCAACAGTAAAATGGTGATAGAAATAATAAAAACTACTGTATATCAAATGAGTTAGTAGGTAGAGTTTAAAAGTTAAATCAAAGAATTCAGATGTGTGCTAGATACAATCATCTAAGATTGTGGACAATATTCAAGCCACCTCTATATGCGTGATAAAAATATCTGGGGAAAAAATGGTAAATGGAACTGCAAGAATGGGTGAGTTGGGTAAGAACAGATGCCTGGTTGTAATATGGGCAGAGTAACAGAAAAGAGAATTGGTGGGAAAGGTCTTCATCCTACAATGTTTTATTTTATAGATAGTATGTTAAAAAGGTTGGATAATTAATTCAATGTTATCAATCTCATTTATGTAATGGGGCAGAATTAGGTTTGGAGATTTGTCTTGCTATATAAGCTTTACATACAGGAATGCGGACAAAGAAATTTACCAGTGTAAGAACAGAAATGAGTAGGTTCAGACATTGTAAATAAAAAAGTGAAGTAAGATTTACAGTTGAGTATGATCAAAAAGCTGAGAACTGCAGAAATAACACCTTGGTTGCTTACTGGGAAATTAAATAAAATGATAGAAGCCACTGCTGTTGGAAAGTATAGAACAGCGAGCAAAACAAATTGTTTGATATGCAGCCTGTTTAACTCTGGCCGGCAGCAGAAATTTAGTGAGAAATAGCAGATAAGCAAAGCAATACACAGAGCTGCAAACAGGGTCAGAGGAGTCAAGAAGTGAATATTTTCCAGGTAAAAAAGGGACTCAACTATTTTTATTTTTCAGAATGCACAAAGCTCTTTTTATGTCTACCCCTCTTTAAAAATGTTTTATTTCTAAAAATTCTTGAATATAGTCTACTTACTTGTAGTAGGTTAAAATGCCAGACTTCTCTTTGGATATATTACTTATATGTGATTAAGATAAATAAACATCTTTTTATAAATCTTTATGAATTTCAGTAAAGAAACAGTTATTAATACTACAAATAACACACTACAAACATCATGTACATGGCAAAAGTTTTTTGTTTTGTTTTGTAGATAATTATTTTTTATTGAAGGGTAGTTGACACACAGTACTACATTACATTAGTTTCAGGTGTACAACATAGTGATTCAACATTTATATACATGATAATTCTAGGTACCAGCTATCACCATACCAAGTTGTTACAATATTTTGACTATATTCCTTATGCTATACATTACATCCCGGTTACTTATTTATTTTACCATTGGAAGTGTGTACTTTTTTTTTTTTTTTTTTTTGTGAGGGCATCTCTCATATTTATTGATCAAATGGTTGTTAACAACAATAAAATTCTGTATAGGGGAGTCAGTGCTCAATGCACAATCATTAATCCACCCCAAGCCTAATTTTCATCAGTCTCCAAACTTCTGAGGCATAACAAACAAGTTCTTACATGAAGAACAAATTCTTACATAGTGAATAAGTTACATGGTGATCAGTACAAGGGCAGTCATCACAAAAACTTTCGGTTTTGCTCATGCATTATGAACTACAGACAGTCAGTTCAAATATGAATACTCATTTGATTTTTATACTTGATTTATATGTGGATACCACATTTCTCTCTTTATTATTATTATTTTTAATAAAATGCTGAGGTGGTAGGGAGATACAAGATAAAGGTAGAAAACATAGTTTTGTGCTGTAAGAGAGGAAACGTAGATGATCAGGTGTGTGCCTATAGACTATGTGTTAATCCAAGCTAGACAAGGGCAATAAAACATCCACGTATGCAGAAGATTTCGCTCAGAACAGGGGGGGTGAGGTTCTAAGCCTCACCTCTGTTGATCCCCAATTTCTCACCTGATGACCCCCCTGCGACTGTGCCTGTCTTAGGTTGTTCCTCCCTTGAGGAATCTTACCCATCTCTGGCTAACCAGTCATCTTCCGGGGCCATACAGGGAAATGTAAAGTTGGTAAGTGAGAGAGAAGCCTTATTGTTTGAAATGGTTAGCTTTTTACTTCTTTGCATATTTATGCCCTGTAGCTTCTATGCCCAGCATTTGTCTTGAGGTATCTTTACCACTTGGAAGAATTATGATACTCAGTAAATTTGATATGAGGCACAAATTCTATTTAAGGGTTGTAATTAGGAAGGAAGAAGAAAAGCTATAGAAGTAGCAGGCAGAAGAAAACATGGGAAAATTGATTATTTCTTTGACATATCTTCTTGTAGAGTAACTTCAGCATGTATAGGTTTCAAGCTACTACTTAAATTGCACACACACATTAACATAATAGGAGTATAGTTACATAACCAAAGCATACCTGTAATTACCAGCCATCTCCAGTGAAACCAAGAAAACCAGTTAGGCACCTTAGGCATTTGTGAAAACTTATCTATGATATGGTGGATATTGTCCAACTGAACTTGAACAGTCTGAGAGAAATCACACAAATTAAAACAACCCATTCCTGGGGAATGTTCACATCCCTTATGTTCTTTTAACAGTAAATAGTCTGTAGTTGTAAGATTTTGGAGCGCTACAATTTGAACTTCTCCTAATTCTTGATTGAGTTCCAACAGTATAGATCCAGTCAAATTTGTTGTTTTACTGTATGCACAGGCCAGCTTAGATATCTCCTTCTTCATTCCCATGGCAAGTGCAGGAACTGGAGGGATGAGTGCATCTACAGCTGTAGCAGTGCGTGGATCTTTGTTGGGGTTTTTTGAAGATCATCTTCTGGCATGAGTCTTCCAGAGAGTGCTGATGTTGGAAGTTTTTTTTCATATCGTATCTTAGTTCATTTTCGGGGTAGCCGAATTAGGCTTTGATCCTCTATATAAACACAAACAAACCCTTTGCCTACACTTTTATATGCCCTTTATACCATTGTGTAGAACTCATTGGAGGTTACCACACAGGAACTGCCTTTTTTTTTTTTTTTTTTTTTTGGTATCACTAATCTACACTTACATGACGAATATTATGTTTACTAGGCTCTCCCCTATACCAGGTCCCCCTATAAACCCCTTTACAGTCACTGTCCATCGGCATAGCAAAATGTTGTAGAATCACTACTTGCCTTCTCTGTGTTGTACAGCCCTCCCTTTTCTCCCACCCCCCCATGCATGCTAATCTTAATACCCCCCTACTTCTCCCCACCCTTATCCCTCCCTACCCACCACTCCTCCCCAGTCTCTTTCCCTTTGGTACCTGTTAGTCCATTCTTGAGTTCTGTGATTCTGCTGCCATTTTATTCCTTCAGTTTTTCCTTTGTTCTTATATTCCACAGATAAGTGAAATCATTTGGTATTTCTTTTTCTCTGCTTGGCTTGTTTCACTGAGCATAATACCCTCCAGCTCCATTCATGTTGCTGCAAATGGTAGGATTTGCCCTTTTCTTATGGCTGAGTAGTATTCCATTGTGTATATGTACCACATCTTCTTTATCCATTCATCTATCGATGGACATTTAGGTTGCTTCCAATTCTTGGCTATTGTAAATAGTGCTGCGATAAACATAGGGGTGCACTGATCTTTCTCATACTTGATTGCTCCATTCTTAGGGTAAATTCCTAGGAGTGCAATTCCTGGGTCAAATGGTAGGTCTGTTTTGAGCATTTTGATGTACGTCCATACTGCTTTCCACAATGGTTGAACTAACTTACATTCCCACCAGCAGTGTAGGAGGGTTCCCCTTTCTCCACAGCCTCGACAACATTTGTTGTTCTCTGTCTTTTGGAATGCAGCCATCCTTACTGGTGTGAGGTGATACCTTATTGTAGTTTTAATTTGCATTTCTCTGATAATTAGCTATGTGGAGCATCTTTTCATGTGTCTGTTGGCCATCTGTATTTCTGTTTGGTGAACTGTCTGTTCAGTTCCTCTGCCCATTTTTTAATTGGGTTATTTGTTTTTTGTTTGTTGAGGCATGTGAGCTCTTTATATATTCTGGACGTCAAGCCTTTATCAGATGTGTCACTTTCAAATATATTGTCCCATACTGTAGGGTTCCTTTTTGTTCTATTGATGGTGTGTTTTGCTGTACAGAAGCTTTTCAGCTTAATATAGTCCCACTTATTCATTTTTGCTGTTGTTTTCCTTGCCCAGGGAGATATGATCAAGAAGAGGTCACTCATGTTTATGTCTAAGAGGTTTTTGCCTATGTTTTCTTCCAAGAGTTTAATGGTTTCATGACTTACATTCAGGTCTTTGATCCATTTTGAGTTTACTTTTGTATATGGGGTTAGACAATGGTCCAGTTTCATTCTCCTACATGTAGCTGTCCAGTTTTGCCAGCACCATCTGTTGAAGAGACTGTCATTTCACCATTGTATGTCCATGGCTCCTTTATCAAATATTAATTGACCATATATGTCTGGGTTAATGTCTGGATTCTCTAGTCTGTTCCATTGGTCTGTGGCTCTGCTCTTGTGCCAGTACCAAATTGTCTTGATTACTATGGCTTTACAGTAGAGCTTGAAATTGGGGAGTGAGATCCCCGCTACTTTATTCTTCTTTCTCAGGATTGCTTTGACTATTCGGGGTCTTTGGTGTTTCCATATGAATTTTTGAATTATTTGTTCCAGTTCATTAAAGAATGTTGCTGGTCGTTTCATAGGGATTGCATCAAATCTGTATATTGCTTTGGGCAGGATGGCCATTATAACGATATTAATTCTTCCTAGCCATGAGCATGGGATGAGTTTCCATCTGTTAGTGTTTTTTTTGATGCAATTGTGAATGGAGTTGTTTTCCTGATTTCTTTTTCTGTTGGTTCATTGTTAGTGTATAGGAAAGCCACAGATTTCTGTGTATTGATTTTGTATCCTGAAACTTTGCTGTATTCCGATATCAGTTCTAGTAGTTTTGAGGTGGAGTCTTTAGGGTTTTTTATGTACAGTATCATGTCATCTGCAAATAGTGACAGTTTAACTTCTTCTTTACCAATCTGGATTCCTTGTATTTTTTTGTTTTGTCTGATTGCCGTGGCTAGGACCTCCAGTACTATGTTAAATAACAGTGGGGATAGTGGGCATCCCTGTCTAGTTCCTGATCTCAGAGGAAATGCTTTCAGCTTCTCGTTGTTCAATATAATGTTGGCTGTGGGTTTATCAAAGATGGCCTTTATTATGTTGAGGTACTTGCCCTCTATTCCCATTTTGAGAGTTTTTATCATGAATGGATGTTGAACTTTGTCAAATGCTTTTTCAGTATCTATGGAGATGATCATGTGGTTTTTGTCTTTCTTTTTGTTGATGTGGTGGATGATGTTGATGGACTTTCGAATGTTGTACCATCCTTGCATCCCTGGGATGAATCCCACTTGGTCATGGTGTATGATCCTTTTGATGTATTTTTGAATTCAGTTTGCTAATATTTTGTTGAGTATTTTTGCATTTACGTTCATCAGGGATATTGGTCTGTAGTTTTCTTTTTTGGTGGGATCTTTGCCTGGTTTTGGTATTAGGGTGATGTTAGCTTCATAGAATGAGTTTGGGAGTATCCCCTCCTCCTCTATTTTTTGGAAAACTTTAAGGAGAATGGGTATTATGTCTTCCTTGTATGTCTGATAAAATTCCGAGGTAAATCCATCTGGCCCGGGGGTTTTGTTCTTGGGTATTTTTTGATTACCGCTTCAATTTTGTTGCTGATAATTGGTCTGTTTAGATTTTCTGTTTCTTTCTGGGTCAGTCTTGGAAGGTTGTTTTCTAGGAAGTTGTCCATTTCTCCTAGGTTTCCCAGTTTGTTAGCATATAGGTTTTCATAGTATTCTCTAATAATTCTTTGTATTTCTGTGGGGTCTGTCGTGATTTTTCCTTTCTCGTTTCTGATACTGTTGAATTGTGTTGACTCTCTTTTCTTCTTAATAAGTCTGGCTAGAGGCTTATCTATTTTGTTTATTTTCTCGAAGGACCAGCTCTTGGTTTCATTGATTTCTGCTATTGTTTTATTCTTCTCAATTTTATTTATTTCTTCTCTGATCTTTATTATGTCCCTCCTTCTGCTGACCTTAGGCCTCATTTGTTCTTCTTTTTCCAATTTCAATAATTGTGACATTAGACCATTCATTTGGGATTGTTCTTTCTTTTTTAAATATGCTTGGATTGCTATATACTTTCCTCTTAAGACTGCTTTTCCTGTGTCCCACAGAAGTTGGGGCTTAGTGTTGTTGTTGTCATTTGTTTCCATATATTGCTGGATCTCCATTTTGATTTGGTCATTGATCCATTGATTATTTAGGAGCGTGTTGTTAAGCCTCCATGTGTTTGTGAACCTCTTTGCTTTCTTTGTACAATTTATTTCTAGTTTTATGCCTTTGTGGTCTAAAAAGTTGGTTGGTAGGATTTCAATATTTTGGAATTTTCTGAGGCTCTTTTTGTGGCCTAGTATGTGGTCTATTCTGGAGAATGTTCCATGTGCACTTCAGAAGAATGTATATCCTGTTTCTTTTGGATGTAGAGTTCTATAGATGTCTATTAGGTCCATCTGCTCTACTGTGTTGTTCAGTGCTTCCGTGTCCTTACTTATTTTCTGCCCAGTGGATCTATCCTTTGGGGTGAGTGGTGTGTTGAAGTCTCCTAGAATGAATGCATTGCAGTCTATTTCCCCGTTTAGTTCTGTTAGTATTTGTTTCACATATGCTGGTGCTCCCATGTTGGGTGCATATATATTTAGAATGGTTATATCCTCTTGTTGGACTGAGCCCTTTATCATTATGTAGTGTCCTTCTTTATCTCTTGTTACTTTCTTTGTTTTGAAGTCTATTTTGTCTGATATTAGTACTGCAACCCCTGCTTTTTTCTCGCTGTTGTTTGCTTGAAATTTGTTTTTCCATCCCTTGACTTTTAGTCTGTACATGTCTTTGGGTTTGAGGTGAGTTTCTTGTAAGCAGCATATAGATGGGTCTTGCTTTTTTATCCATTCTGTTACTCTGTCTTTTGATTGGTGCATTCAGCCCATTAACATTTAGGGTGACTATTGAAAGATATGTACTTTTTGCCATTGCAGGCTTTAAATTCGTGGTTACCAACGGTTCAAGGTTAGCCTCTTTAGTATCTTACTGCCTAACTTAGCTCGCTTATTGAGCTGTTATATACACTGTCTGGAGATTCTTTTCTTCTCTCCCTTCATATTCCTCCTCCTCGATTCTTCATATGTTGGGTGTTTTGTGCTGTGCTCTTTCTAGGAGTGCTCCCATCTAGAGCAGTCCCTGTAAGATGTTCTGTAGAGGTGGTTTGTGGGAAGCAAATTCCCTCAGCTTTTGTTTGTCTGGGAATTGTTTAATCCTACCATCATATTTGAATGATAGTTGTGCTGGATACAGTATCCTTGGTTCAAGGCCCTTCTGTTTCATTGCATTAAATATATCATGCCATTCTCTTCTGGCCTGTAGGGTTTCTGTCGAGAAGTCTGATGTTAGCCTGATGGGTTTTCCTTTATAGGTGACCTTTTTCTCTCTAGCTGCCTTTAAAACTCTTTCCTTGTCCTTGATCTTTGCCATTTTAATTATTACGTGTCTTGGTGTTTTCCTCCTTGGATCCTTTCTGTTGGGGGTTCTGTGTATTTCCATGGTCTGTTCGATTATTTCCTCCCCCAGTTTGGGGAAGTTTTCAGCAATTATTTCTTCTAAGATACTTTCCATCTCTTTTCCTCTCTCTTCTTCTGGAACCCCTATAATACGGATATTGTTCCTTTTGGATTGGTCACACATTTCTCTTAAGATTGTTTCATTCCTGGAGATCCTTTTATCTCTCTCTATGTCAGCTTCTATGCGTTCCTGTTCTCTGGTTTCAATTCCATCAATGGCCTCTTGCATCCTATCCATTCTGCTTATTAACCCTTCCAGAGTTTGTTTCATTTCTGTGATCTTCTTTCTGGCATCTGTGATCTCCCTCCGGACTTCATCCCATTTCTCTTGTGTATTTCTCTGCATCTCTGTCAGCATGTTTATGATTCTTATTTTGAATTCTTTGTCAGGAAGACCGGTTAGTCTGTCTCCTTCTCTGGTGTTGTCTCTGTGATCTTTGTCTGCCTGTAGCTTTGCCTTTTCATGGTGATAGGAATAGTTTGCAGAGCTGGGATGAGTGACGGCTGGAAGAACTTCCTTTCTTGTTGGTTTGTGGCCCTCCTCTCCTGGGAGAACAGCGACCTCTAGTGGCTTGTGCTGAGTAGTAGCTGCGCACAGACAGGGTTTCTGCTTCCTGCCCGGCTGCTATGGAGTTAATCTCCGCTGTTGCCGTGGGCGTGGCCTGGCTCGGGCAGCTACTCCAAAATGGTGGAGTCGCGTTGGAGCAGGAGCTGCTGGGAGGCTATTTATCTCCATAAGGGGCCTCCCTGCTCCCTGCAGCCCAGGGGTTAGGGTGCCCAGAGATCCCCGGATTCCCTACCTCTAGATTAAGTGTCGTGCCCTGTCTCTTTAAGACTTCCAAATAGCACCCACCAAAACACGACGATGACCAGAAAAATAAAAAAAAATTCTTTTAATTTTTAAAAATGTTTAAATTTAAAAAAAAAAAGGTGGCCACTCGTTTTTCTTTATTCTCCAGCGCCAGCCTCAGGCATCTGCTCACCAGTGTTGCTGCCCTGTTTCCCTAGTATTGGGGTCCCTATCCCTTTAAGACTTCCAAAAAGTGCTCACCAAAACAAAACAGCAAAATAAAAAAATGGTCGCTCGCTTTTCTGGTGTCCTCCGGCGCCAGGCCTCCGGTGCCCACTCACTGTTCTTGCTGCCCTGTTTCCCTATTATTGGGGTGCCTATCCCTTTAAGACTTCCAAAAAGTGCTCACCAAAACAAAACAGCAAAATAAAAAAATGGTCGCTCGCTTTTCTGGTGTCCTCCGGCGCCAGGCCTCCGGTGCCCACTCACTGTTCTTGCTGCCCTGTTTCTCTATTATTGGGGTGCCTATCCCTTTAAGACTTCCAAAAAGTGCTCGCCAAAACAAAACAGCAAAAAAAAAAAAAAAATTGGTCGCTCGCTTTTCTTATGTCCTCTGGCGCCCTGCCTCCGGTGCCCGCTCACTGTTCTTGCTGCCCTGATTCCCTAGTATCCAGGGCCCCCTGCGCATGCACTGTGTCTGCACTCTGGCCCGGATGGCTGGGGCTGGGTGTTCGGCAGTCCTGCGATCCATCTCCCTCCCGCTCTGCCTATTCTTCTCCCGCCGGGAGTTGAGGGGATCTGCCCTCGGCTCCCGCCGGGCCGGGGCCTGTATCTTACCCCCTTCGCAAGGCGCTGGGTTCTCTCAGGTGCGGATGTGGTCTGGATATTGTCCTGTGTCCTCTGGTCTTTATTCTAGGAAGAGTTGTCTTTGTTATATTTTCATAGATATATGTGGTTTTGGGAGGAGATTTCCGCTGCTCTACTCATGCTGCCATCTTCCGATCAAGTCTCGGCAAAATTTTTTTAATGTACATTGAATACAAAAACTTTTTGAAATATTTTAAATACATGGGTAAACAAATCATTTGAAATTTCAGTGCTAAACAGTGTAAATCGTAATTAATCCTTAGAAATGTATAAATACATATTCCTTTGCCCTCCTAAGTGTAGAGGTCTCTTGATGTTGAGGTTCTTAAGTATGCTTAAATTTAATAAGAAAAGCACATCCAGTCAAAATGTCTCCAAAATGTTCCAAATTGGTTTAGTACTTCCCATTGGCAGGAAGCTATCCAAGAAGTAGTTACCTTAGACCACGCCTACACTCTCCCAGTAGCCTGGACCCAGTGGCTAACACATAATGAATTTAACTGCTCTGACCACCAGTTATCAGCACATTTGATTATACTCCCTGTTATTTGAATGTTTTCTCTACAAGATATTCATAGAAGGCTTGGCACGTGTCTTAAATTCCTTTATTTCCTCCACAATAATGAGCATAATTATTTCATAAAATAAGCAAACAAATGTGTGTTGATTAGATTAAAATAATTGAAAGAATGAAAAGCAATGCAGATGTGCTGAGTTATGAACTATCTTTATGTCTGACTAAAAACCATGTAAATGATTCATGGACAACACTGATTAATAAATTTCTAAGTCATATCAGAATAAAGTCTACAAGATGATCAATTTGAAATAATGAAATATTTCTTACAAACTCTTGAACTTTTGAGTCAATTACTTTAATACTGTCAGTTCCCAAAAGGTTAATTTTGGAACACATAATCACACATTAAATGTGTTATTTAACAGAAAACTACATTGTATATTTGGACTTGAAGATAACCATCCTTAAACTAATCCACACATTGAACTTGAATTAGAGATTAAAGAAAGTAATATAGAGTTAAAAGCTCTTTTCTTACTGATCCTTCTTGTTTTTGTTTCCCTTGATATATTGAGATATACTGACATATAACATTCTGTAAGTTTACACTGTACAACATGATGATTTGATACAGGCATATAATGTGAAATGATTACCACAGTAAGATTACCTCTTTTTTAATCTTGAGAACTTTTAAGCTCTATTCTTCTAGCAACTTTCAAATATACAGTAATATTGTTAACTATAGTCACTATGCTGTGCATTAGATCCCCAGAACTTACTCATCTTCCAACTGGAAGTTTGTATCCTTGAAAACTTGTACCCAGTTCTCCCATGCCTTCACCTCTGGCAACCACCATTCTATTCTACTCTGTTTCTTTGAGTTAGGTTTTTTGAGATTCCACAAATAAGTGAGATCATACAGTGCTTGTCATTCCTTGTCTGACATATTTCACTTCGTATAATTCACTCAAGGTCTATCCATATAATTGCAATGGCAGGATTTCCTTTCTTTTATGGCCGAATAGTATTTCACTTTAGATAAGATAGCTAGCTCCCTCCCTTTCTCCCTTTCTCTCCCTGTCTCTCTCCCCTCTCTCTCTCTCTCTCTCTCACCTTTTCTTTATCCATTCATCTATCAACAGGCACTTAAGTGGTTTCCATGTCTTGGCTATTTTAAGTAACGCTGCTATGAATGTGGAGGTACAGATAGATACCTCTCTGAGATAGTAATTTCATTTCCTTTGGATAAATATCTAGAAGTGAGATTGCTGGATCATACGATAGTCTTATTTTTAGTTCTTTGAAGAACCTACATACTGTTCTCCACAGTGGCTGCACCAATTTACATTCCCACCAACAAAATGCATAGGAGTTCCCTTTTCTCCACATACTTGCCAGTACATGTTATCTCCTCTTTTGGATAACAGGTATCTTAACATCTCATTGTGAGATGAGAAGTGACATCTCATTGTGGTTTTGATTTTCATTTCCCTGAGGATTAGAGTGTTGAGCACCTTGTCACGTAATTGTTAGAGATTTGTCTATCTTCTCTGTGAAAAATGTCTATTCAGGTTCTCTGCCCTAGTTTTTTAAAATGAGATTGTTTTTATGCTATTGAGTTGTATGAATTTCTTATGTATTTTGGATATTAAGCCCTTATCATATATACAATTTGCAAATATTTTCTTGCATTTCATAAGTTGTCTTTGTTTTGTTGATTTTTTATTCTCCTTTTTCTGTCCAGAAGTTTTTTACTTCCACTTGTTCTTTGTGATTTTGGTGTTAAAAAAAAAAGTCATTGTCAAGGCCAATGTCAAGGTTTCTCTTCTAGGAGTTTTATGGCTTTAGATCTTATATTTAAGTCAATCCATTTTAAGTTGAAGTTTTTATTTGGTGTGATATAAGGGTCCCATTTCATTATTTCACATGTGAATATCCAGTGTTCCCAACATACTTACTGAAAAGACTAACCTTTCCCCCGTGAGTATTTTTGGTTTCCTTGTCAAATATTAGTTATCCAGAAACACATAGTTTATTTCTGGGTTCCTAATTCTGTTCCACTGGTTTATATGAAAATTTTTATCTCAGTATTATATTTTAATTACTCTAGCTTTGTAACATATTTTGAAATCAAGAACTATAGTGACTCCAGTTTTGTTCTGCTTTCTCAAGATTGCTGAATTTTAGGATTCATATGAATTTTAGGATTTTTTTTCCAGTTTCTGTGAAAAAGCTTTTGGAATTTTCTTAACTGAATTTTACTTTATTTTATTTACTTAAGTATAGTTGATACACATTATTATATTGATTTCAAGTGTACAGAGTTGTGATTCAACTGTTATATAGATTATTAAATCCTCACACCAACTAATTTATATTGTGATTGATATTTTGAGCCTCATTATCCCCTTCAACTATTTAACCAACCCATAACAAACCTTCCCCCATGGTAACTACAAGCCACTTCTCAGTGTTTATGTCTACTGCTGTTTTGTTCACTTTGTTTGGTTTGTTTTTAGATTTCGTATATAATTGAAATCACATTGTATTTGTTTTTCTTCATCTGTCTTATTTCACTTAGCATAATACCCCCTAGGTCCATCCATGTTGTTGCAAATAGCAGGATTTCTTTCTTTTTTATACCTCAATAATATATTCCATGGTGTATATGTACCACCTCTTTTTTACCCATTCCCCTATTGATGAACACTTTGATTGCTTCCACAACTTGGCTACTGTGAATAATGCAGCAATAAACAAAGGGGTCTATATACCTTCTTTGAATCAGAGATTTTGTTTTCTTCATGTAAGTACCTGGAAGTGGAGTTACTGGGTTGTACAGTAATTACTTTTAGTTTTTTGAGGAACCCCCATACAGCTTTCCAAAGTGGCTACACCAATTTACATTGCCAAAAGCAGGACAGGAGGGTAATCTTTTTCTTCATGTCCTTGCCAATACTTGTTACGTCTTGTCTTTTGGATAGCAGCCACTCTGACTAATGTGAGCTGATATCTCACTGTGGTTTTGACTTGCATTTCCCTGATGATTAGCAATGTGGAGCATCTTTTCACGTGCCTCTTGGCCATCTGTATTTCTTCTTAGGAAAAATGTCTATTCAGGTACTCTGCCCATTTTTTAGTTGTGTGGTTTGTTTTTTGGGTGTTTAATCATGTGAGTTCCTTACATATTTTGCAAGTTAACCCCTTATTGGATAAATCATTTATGAATATACTCTTTCATACTGTGGTTTGCCTTTTTCTTCTGTTGATGGTGTCCTTTGCTGTACAGAAACTTTTTAGATTGATGTAGTCTCACTTGTTTATTGTTTCCTAGTTGTTTTTGTACTTCCTCTCTGTTCCTTTCTTTCTCTCTTATACCTCTTCTCTTGTTCCTTGGTGGTTTTCTTTGGTGTTGTGTTTATATTTCTTTTTTTATTTTTATTTTGTATCTATCATAGGCTTCAGGTTTGTGGTTACCATAAGGTTTGTACATAGTTTCCTAAATATGTAATAGTCTATATTAAGTTGATGGTTGCTCTATTTCAAGAGTAAATTCTTCCTCCTCCACTTTATATATATCATTATCTACATTTCTGGTGTATACCTTGACTGACTTTTTGTAAGTTGATTTTACTACTTTTTTTAACTTCATACTTGCTTAGTAATTAGTCTACTAACTTTACTGTAGGTTTATCATCACTGATGAAAAATATTTAGACTAAAAACTTCTCCATTTGCATAAGTCCATTTAATACATCCTGTAAGGCTAGTTTAGTGGTGGTGAATTATTTTCATTTTTGTTTATCTGGGAAACTTTTAATCTCTCCTTCATTTCTGAATGATAACCTCGCTGGGTATAGATTTCTTGGTAGTAGGTTTTTCCCTTTCAGTACATTAAATATTTCATGCCACTCCCTTCTGGCCTGTAAAGTTTCCACTGAGAAATTTTCTGGCAGCCTCGCAGAGTTTCCCTTACAGGGAACTGTCTGCATCTCTCTTGCTGCTTGCTTTTAAGATTCTCTCTTTACCTTTAATCTTTGCTGTTTTAATTACTATATGTCTTGGTGTTGTCTTCCTGCAGTTCCCTTTGTTAGGAGCTCTCTGTGCTTCCAGGACCCAGGTGTCTATTTCCTTCCCCAAACTGGGGAAGTTTTCAGATACTTTTTTTCCTCAAAGAGATTTTCTACTTCTTTGTACCTCTTCTCTTCTCTTTCTGGGACCCCTATTATGCAAATATTGTTTATTTGGAGCTGTCACATCTTCTTAGCTTATCTCTTCTTAGCTCTTTTGGCATCTGCTCATTTCTAGAAAATCGTTTTTCTCTCTGTTCCTCAGCTTGGTTACTTAGTTCTCCATCACACTGATTCTTTCCTCTACTTCCTGCAGTCTATTATTCCTTCCCTCCATAGTATGTTTCATTTATTTTATTCTTCAGCTCTGAGTGGCTCTTTTTCAAATTTGTTACCTCTTTGTTGAAGTTGACACTGAGATCATCAATTATTTTCTCCATATCAGTGAGCATCTTTATGATTATTACTTTGAAAATTTTATCAAGAGTGCTAATTTGTATTTCATTTAGCTCATTTTCTGGTATCTTATCTTGTTCTTCTGTTTGAAACATATTCCTCTGCCTCTTCACTTTGTCTGGGTTTCTGGGTTTCTTCCTTTTTATAAGTCATCTATGCCTCCTGGTCTAGAAAGGAATGTCTTTATGAAGATGGCATCTTGTGGTGCCCAGAATCTCAAGACTCTTTGCCCACCAGTGCCTGGTTCCCCTTTGTGGTGGAGCTGCAGTTGCTGTTGGTAGGCTGTGGGCAGGGCTTGCCTTTCTGCCTTCTGCTGGCAGTGGCTGCTCCCCTTGCATCCGCTGGCTCTTTGTGCAGCATGAGGTGCTTCTATTAGGATTTGTTGTTGGCAGGGTTACCCTGTGCCTACTGGTCAGCAATGGTGGCCTCTGCTGGGAGAGGAAGGCTGGGCAGGGTGGGTGTGCAAGGGAGCTCAGCCATGGGGCTAAACCATGAGTGAGGCAGATGGAGAGTTTAGAGCTAGCTTCTGCAAGTACCCCACTAGTCAGGCTGAAGGAGGGCTGGGAAAACTGATCAAGCTTTCCCTCTTTAACCCAGTAGGTGAAAGAACTATATACTTTCTTGGATGAAATAGATGGAAGAAGACAGAAATGGATAGAAAGAGACCCTATGTTCATAAATTGGAAGAATATTGTTTAAATGGCTGTACTATCCAAAGCCATCTATAGGTTCAAAGCAATCCCTTTCAAAATTCCAAAAGCAGACTCCAAAAAAAAAAAAAGTAGTACGACAGCAAGGTGGAAACCTTCTCCCATGTACACACCAAGGAGGTAACTATAGCAATGCACCTAACCTGAAAATGTTTTACTGCATTAAAGAGGCAGGTCCTCCCTCCACCTGCCAGGCAGCAAAGCTGGACCACTGCTGGGCCAAGCAGGCTGGGCAGGGTAGATGCGGAGGGAAGCACCTCAGGGTTGAGCCACCAGCAAGGGAGAGGGAGCATGTGGAGCTGGCTTCTGTGAGCACTCAGCTAGTTTACCTGATGGAAGACTGTGGAAGTGTAATCCACCTACCCTTTCTCCTCTGGAGAGAGCTCCATCCAATCCCCACTCCTCTGGCACACTTCCCACTGCTGGTGCCATCTTTCAAACTGAAGGCTTCTGTGTTGTATCTCACAGAGGACCAACGGAGCATGCCTGTTCCCTACAAATGACGGGAGTCTTGGCCTCCTAGAATGCTCCAACTCTCCCTGGTGTCCAGCCCCATTAATCACCAAAGCCTGATGCAACGTGGATTCATGTTCCCTGAACAGATCTCCAGAGCCAGATGTGCTAGATTCTGGAATGCTTATCCTTCCCCTACTCCATTCCTTTCCCTCTCACTTGTTGGCTGGGATGGGGGAAGGGCTTGGGTCTTGATCAGTCCTGGCTCTGTCACTTTACCCTTCTCAATCTGGTCTTCTCTTCTTCACCAGGTAAAGATGATGGTCTGCTCTGCAGTCTTCAGGTCATTTTCAGGTTAGGTGCATTTGCTGTAGTTACCTCCTTGGTGTGTACACGGGAGAAGGTTTCCACCTTGCAGTCTTCTTTTTTTTTTTTTGGAGTCTGCTTTTGGAATTTTGAAAGGGATTGCTTTGAACTTATAGGTGGCTTTGGATAGTATAGACATTTAAATAACATTCTTCCAATTTATGAACATAGGGTATCTTTCCATTTATTTCTGTCTTCTTCCATCTATTTCATCAAAGAAAGTATATAGTTACTTCACCTACTGGATTAAACTTATTCCTAATATTTTATTGTATTTTAAGGCTATTGTAAATGGAATTCTTTCTTTTACAGATTGTTCATTGTTAGTATATAGAAACTGATTTTCATATGTTATGTACTCTGAAACTTTACTAAATTTAATAGTTCTAACAGTTTTTTTATTGCATCTTTATGGTTTTCTATATACGAGTCCACATCATCTGCACACAGAAAATTTTGCTTCTATCTAATTTGGATGCCTTTTCTTTCTTATTATTGCCTAATTGCTCTGGCCAGTACTTTCAGACTTTGCTGAATAGAAGCAGTAGGAGTGGGTACCATAGTCTTAATCCTGATCTTAGAGAGAAATCTTTTAACCTTTCACTGGTGACTATAGTATTAGCTGAAGGCTTGTCACATATGGCCTTTCTGTGTTGTGGTATGTTCCAATTTGTTGTGTTTTTATCATAAAAGGATGTTAAACTTAGTCAAATGCCTTTTCTATATTTACTGAGATCATGATTTTTATCTTTTATCTCTTAATGTGATATATCACAGTTATTGATTTGCATATATGGAACTATCCTTGCATTCCAGGGATAAATCCCACTGATTGTGATCACAGTGTTTAATCCTTTTAATGTACCATTAAATTTAGTGTTAGTATTTTGTTGAGAAATTTTGCATGTAGATTCATCTGAGATATTGGCCTGTAGTTTTCTTTTCTTGCAATGTCTTTATCTGGCTTTGGTACCAGGATAATGCTAGCATCGAAAAATGAGGATTCTCTGCAGTGAGCCCTCCTATTCAAATTTTTGGAAGAGTTTGAGAAAGATTGGCGTTAATTCTTTAAGTTTTTGGTAGAATTCATCAGTGAAACCATCTGATCTGGGATTTCCTTTGTTGGGAGATTTTTGATTACTGCTTCCATTTAAACATTACTAGTCTGCTCAAATTTCCTATTTCTTCATGATTCCATCTTGGTAAGTTGTATGTTTCTAGAAACTTATCTACTTTTCCCTATTTATCCAATTTGTTGGCATGTATTTGTTAATAATAATCTTTTATGACCTTTTGTGTGTATCAATCTTAATATCTCTTCTTTCATGTGCAATTTTACTTTGAATCCTCTCTCTCTTATTCTTGGCTAGTCAAGCCAAAGGTTTGTCAGTTTTGTTTTATCTTTTCAAAGAACTCTAAGTTTCATTAATCTTTCTATATTTTTGTCCTATTCTTTATTTCATTTATTGCCTTCCTTCTGCTAACACTGTAGCCCTTATTCTTCCAAAGTCACTAGGGTGAAGTGCTGAAAGCCAGTACATCAGCAATTGTAAGGAAAACAAGAATATTTTTTTGTTTTAATCCTTAAAATGTTTATCATCACATTTTCTTAAAAGCTTTATATTACATTCTGTGAAAAAAACTAAGACAATCCATTTGTTATTAGTCATTTGAAACCTGTAATATGAATAATATAAAAGGAGAATATAACATTTTTTCCGAAATTATTGATAAGGTGCTTGTGGCTCTCAAGTTTCATTCTAAGTTTCAATGTAGTCTGCACATAGGTTTTCATATCAATTATAAATGTAGTATAAGAATATAAAGATAGTTTCATTTTTTTATATTGGTTTAGGTGATAACTTTAGAAAGTTAATTTTTTAAAAATAGGCCAATCTCACTGATTTGTATCTACCCATATGTATGTGGTGAAGATGAGATACTATTCTCTATATATCTTAGCAAAGTAATTTACACTGAGTATCTGGAAAAAGAAGAAGAAGACGTTTGTATCCATTAGAGGGAAAAAACCAACAATAAAATTAATTGATGAGGTCAGGTAACAGAGAACTAAGTTCCTATTCCCTATGTACCTTGTTTGGAAAGGCTTCCCAAAGAACTGAACTATTTTTATTCTGTACACTTAGCACCTTGTACATGTGTATGCCGTTAGTGTTTCAATGATAATTATAACTCATATCCATTCCATTCTCCTTTGTTCCATTCTGTTTGTTGGTTCCCACACTCTCTTCCTTAAAATTATCTCATATTACGAACATTCATTCCTCTGATAAAACTTCTTTCTTTTACTCCTCTTACAATAGGTTCTGCCTAGTCCACAACTACCCCTGCTCTAACAATTTAGAGAATTTTTATACTTTTGAATGAAAACTAAGGAAACCTATGGATTACAGAAGCCCAGTTAGGATATCCTGTGGACTAGATATACAAATTCTATAGTCTTTTAAAATAATTTCTGTAAAATTTACACTCATATTATTGGCTAGTTATACTGAAAATTCTCCATGTTCTAAATATCTGATAATGCTATATAAAATGGAATAAAACATATTTTAAATGCAAATCTGAGAGAAAGGAGCCTGTGAAAAAGAACAGGAAGTTATTGGAAGGGAAAGTCTAGGGCCAGACTAGAAAGTGGGACTAGCTGGTGTAAGCGACTGCCCTGTGTATTTCAACAGAGCCAGAGTAGCCTACAGCCTTTGGCTTTAATAATCATGTCTTGGTATGAGGGCATTAGTGATCCTAACTGTTCAACCTTCCTGTGTCCATATGTCCTTCCTGTGTCCATACACCTTATCATGTGACTTTATAGTTTCTCTTAAAAGGCGGAATATATTTTCTTCATGTGACTTGGCCAAAGAATAGGAAGAAGCTACTGCATGACTTTTATAAGCCTAGGCCTTAAGAGGACTTAAATGTTTCCACTTGTTCTCTTCTGTTTCTACCATCCTCATGAGAAAGATGTGCCTATACTACTCCATTAGTCACAACAGGAAGATGAGAAATATTTGTAACAGATTTGAGTGACCCCAGACAAGCCCAGTTTATATTAATAGACAGGAACCAACCTCCAGACACATGAGAAAATCCAACTGAGATCTGTTGAGCTGATCTAGCCAAGAACCAGCCTACGTCATCTGACCTCCACAAGAACAGGTAAAGTATTTACTGTTTCAAGCCTCTGACTTTTGGAGTAAACTGTTACATAGCCATAGGTAACTGAGATAAATTTATTGTAGAAGTAGTGTTACTTAATAAAAACCTAAAATATATGTCACTGGCTTGGGAACATGTTGGCAGGTATTTGCTGTAAAAGTCATGAGGAAATTATTGTAGGATGCTGCAAAAATGGCAACCAGTTTTAGGTGGTGTTAAACATTTGGCAAAACTATCATCTATGGTAACTTGGTGACACAAAATATTATCTAACAAACTTTCAAAATTGGGCAAGAAGATCTCCAGGAAAAATTTTATAAGTTGCTTTTAGCTATATATAATAATTTCTTCAAGAAACAGAGAAGTGTAGATAATAACCAAACAATTTGCAAGCAACAATTTAGAAGAAATATTGAGTCTGGCTGAGTTTCTCATCTCCAGCCTTTCCAGATAGCTCAAAATTTCTTAATTAAGGTAAATCCTTGTACAAATATTAACTTCATGGCCATGTCAGAAAGACAAAGCCTTGAGGTAAAGAAGAAATCAAGAATATGGCTATGAGACCTGTGAAAAACTTAAGATGGTGTCTATTAAAGATGCTATTTTATAACATCTAAGATACAAGTAACTAAATCGAGAGAGAGAGAGGCATATCTTGAAAAGAATTATGGATATAGTTTTTAGCATAAGAGGAAGAGAGGAATCATATACACAGGAAACCCAAGGATTATTTGAGATAGTTGAATTGGTAAAAGCACCAGCCTTAAGTAAAAAGGACTGAGACTACTTAAGATGTAACTGGGGTCCCATTTTTCTACAGGAAGGAAAAAAGCGGAAGCAGTTGCTCAAAGGCTTTTTTTCCAATGGCCTCTTCAGAAGTGGCCAAAGAGGTTAATAAAAAAGAAAGAAACTTACAAAGGATGGAGCCCACAAGCTATGTAAAACACATGAGGACTCCGAGGGAATCCAATTCCCATTCCCAAGGAACAGAACTGAGATTCAATTAAAGAATGCCCCCTGACCCTTTGGATAGGAATATCAGATGACAACTGCCAACTTGATTTCAGAATTGCTAGAAATCGGTACTTTCTAAAAACCTCTCATTATTTCCCTTGTCTAGTGGGAGTGTTTAATGTGGTTATCCCACTTCAGTATCATCACTTAATGGATAGGAAGAAACAAAACTATCACCATTCACCATATTTTTCTATATAGAAAAATGAAGAGAATTCAAAGACATTACAAATTAATCTGAATTCAGCGAATTTATTAAATTTAAGATAAAATTAAAAAGTTTTCATTCATATATAGCAGCGAGTTTTAAAATGTAACTTCTAAAACAGACAACATTTACAGTAATTGCCAAATTACAAGGTACTTAGAACTCAATTTAAATAAAAATTTTCACGGTATTTTTTATACAACTATATGTAAAGTATTATAATATTTAATTAAATGGAAATATACCATGTTCTTATATAAAAAGATTCAGAAATGTAAAGATGCCAATTCTCTCATACCAATCTAAAATGTAATACAACTCCTAACCCAATGGAATAATAGAAATAAATAGGCCAATAGGAGAAAATAGAGGGCCCAGATTAGTGACAGAAGCATGCATATTGATGGACAAATGATGAACTTTTCAATAAATAGTTATACAAAATTTATTAGGAAGGAAAAAAGCGGAAGCAGTTGCTCAAAGGCTTCTTTTCCAATGGCCTCTTCAGAAGTGGCCAAAGAGGTTAATAAAAAAGAAAGAAACTTACAAAGGATGGAGCCCATAAGCTATGTAAAACACATGAGGACTCCGAGGGAACGCAATTCCCACTCCCAGGGAACAGAACTGAGATTCTGGGAATATATGTTCCAATTTCTAACCATATTAAAAAAAATTAAGATGGGTTAAAGACCTAAATGTCAAAAACAGAAATTTTAGGAGAAAATAAAACAGTATTTGCAAGGCAAAAAGTAGGAAAGGATTTCTTAAAACAATATTACAAGTTGATATTAAAATTTTGTTACTAGATTTTTAAAGTGATGACAAGCCTCAAAATTACAGAATATATCTGAGACACAAATAACCAACAAGAGTTGACATCCAGAATATATAATAAACTCACACAAGCCTATAGAAAAAAAAACCTGGACAAGTAAAAATTGGCAAAAGAGACAAGGAGGTATTCAATCTTATTAAAAATTGTAAAATCACTAATTGAATTTGTGAGAGACTATTTTTCATTAAAATGTTTGATAACAGTGTTAATAAGGATCAGGAGCAAAAAATACTATTACAAACTATTGGTGGGAGTGTAAATTGATACAACTTATTTTGAGAGAAATTTTGTATTATCTAGTAAAGTTAAAAATATGGATGCCATATTGCTAAGATAATAAAGTTCAACCAGGTTTTTCTATTTCAGTTCAGCCATATTTTCATTCCTCAGTTAATTTCAGTATCTCCTGGCTGTCTCCTGAGTCTCAGCTGATAGTGTTGCTTACTTCAGTGAGCAAATGAAAGCAATCAGAAGAAAACCGTGTTCATCTTCTCACCACCAAATCCACCAGCTACTAGCATTCTTGCTTTCATTTAGAAAAGATAAACCAACATTTCTTCTTTTCTAAGGTCTGACATATAGAAGGTACTTTATAAACAGTTGCAGAGTGAATAGAAGAATGACACAATTTATATACTGTATGAGTCAATGTTCAGTAATCTATTTTTAACACTTTTAGTCACTGTATTATGTAAATATAAATTAAAACTACAATAAAATTGTATTTGATCATCATGAGGATGTCTATAATTTGAGAAGAGACAGAGAACAAGCATTATTAGCAAGAACATGGAGAAACTGGAGTCCTCACACTTGTTGATCGGAATGTAAAACGGTGCTGCCACTGTAGAAAAGTTTGGCAGTTCCTCAAAAAGTTAAACATAAAATACCATATGATCCAGCATTTCCATTCTGTACACATATGCCCAAGAAATGAAAACGTATATCCACACAAAAACTTACACATGAATGTTCATGGAAACTTTATTTAGCTGAAAGGTGGAAACAACTAAATATCCATAAACTGATGAATAAATAAACAAAATGTGATAATCCATACAATAGACATTCAGCAATAACAAAGAAAAAAGTTCTAATAAACACTCCAACAATGATGCACCTTGAAAAGATTAAACCAAGTGAAAGGAGACAGTCACAAAGACCACATATTGTATGACTGCATTTATATACAATTCCCAGAATAGGCAAACCTACAGAGACTATAAATTAGTGGTTTTCTAGGGCTAAAGGGTTATTGGGAATGGGGGGGGTGGGCATGGGGTTTCTTTTTGGGAGGGTAAAAATATTCTAAACTTAGGTTGTGGTAATGGTTACACAACTCTGTGAATATACTAAAAACCACTACACTTTAAACTTTAATAAGGTAGATTTTTTAAAAGATCCATTTATTTGTGAATTATATCTCAATAAAGTTGTTAAGATGCAGTGTTAAGCCCATTTTCAGATTCTCCCCTTAGGGAAAAACATGGATCTGGAGTCAGATAAAGAATCAGAAGCCAGCAGGGGAGTACTTATTCCAGGCCTACTATGTACTAATTCAAGACTTTCAACAAATCACTTAATCAATCTAGCCTCAGTTTCTTTACTGATAAAACAGGAAAAGCATAACCACTTTATTGGACTGTGCAATAACCAGATTCAATAACATATCAAAAAGCACCTAACATACCTTCTAGCCCTAAGAGGTGCCCAATATTATCCCTCTTCCTTTCCTCTGCTTTCTTCCTCATTCTACCCATGATCTAAAAATTTTGCTCATTATGGAAACTTTCATGTTAACACAAAAGTAGAAAGAAGAATGCAGTAAAGTCTTTTGTATACATTTTCATCAATTATCAACTAATGGATAAACTCCCTTTATTCTTATCTCTGCCTACATCCCTCCTTCCCTGTCCAGATCATTTCAAAGCAAATCCATTCACTGTATTATATCATTTATAAGTAGTCTCATATGTGTCTCCAAAAATAAGACCACTTTTTTCGTAAAGAAATACAATGACATTACCACATCTAACACTAGTAACAATATTCTTTAAAATCAACAAATATCTCCTTAGTTTTCAAATTTCCCTGAGTATCTCAGGGTAATTATCTCAATTTGTTTGTACAAGTCAGACTCTAAGCAAAACTCTACATGATGTAACTAGTTGACAATCTTTTACATCTCTCTACACAGTCTTTTCCTAGTTCACTTTTTCTCTTGTAATTTTGTTATTGCTCTCCAAAAAATCTTGAGTTGTTTGTCCTGTGAGTGTTCCCATCTGGATATTCCCCTTTGTAGTCTTGTGACATGGTCTGAAATGTTCTTCTGCCCCTTATAATTTACATAAATTAGTAGTTAGTTCTGGATAGAGTATTTTTGCTGTTATTTTTTGTTTTTGCCAATACTGCTTCAGAGAGAATGGTTAGACAGTAGTCCCCACTCACTTGACTTCACATTCCCGTGGTCAATTGCAGTCCAGAAGCAGATGATGCTCCTTCTGACCTACCTTCAGAAGGTCAGCTGTAGTCTGATGCTACGTCCCTATGTCTACATCATTCACCTCACTCCATCTCATCATGTAGCATTTTATCTCACACCACCACAAGGAGGATGAGTATAATATGATATTTTGAGAGAGAAACCACATTCACATAACTTTTATTACAGCTTATTGTTATAACTGTTCTATTTTATTAATAGTTATTGTTGTTAGTCTCTTACTGTGGTTAAATTATAAATTATACTTTATCATATATATATATATAAGGGAAAGGAACGTAGTATATATATATATATATATATATATATATATATATATATATATATATATATATATGGGGTTTGGTATTGTCTGTGGTCTTAGACATCCACTGGGGTTCTTGGAACATACCCCCTGAGGATAAAGTGGGGGAGGCTACTGTAGTTTCATCTGGAGGCACATAATATACCATTGACTCTTGTTTAGTGATGTTGGAAGCATTGATAATTATTGCTCAGATCCACTAATTCACTAGGAATTGCCAGATGGTGATTATTTAATTTCATAATTGCATATCCATTTATTTGCTGGAATACTTCTGAAAAGAGTATCTTCCTGTCATCAAATATTGGTTACAATGAAGTATCATTTGTACAGGAAAGGAAGATTAAATGTTTGATTCTTTCCCTTTACCAGTTTATAAAAATAATGACTTTGGTCCCCTACTATCACCTAAAGCTTACTGATTTTGTATTTAAAAATATTAAATATAATTCTTTGTACTGCAGCTGTTATTCTTGACTCATGTTCAAATTTTCTCAACTCTTTCTGGTAGGAGACTATTTAAGTTGTTTCCTGAGCTTTTTGACACAAACCTATTGGTCTTTCATAGTGTTTTTCCCTTCTGGCTCATTTTGTACATTGCTCTCAACCTGGAATAAGCCATTATTCCAAAGGACTCCAATCCCTTCCAGAGGGAAATACATTTTAAGACTAGAATCTGGACACTGGGGTTACTCACTGTTTTGGCGGTGGTAGTAGCTGACAGAGCTAAGAAATGCATACAGTTTAAATATTCTGGCTTGACATAATTCAAGCTTACAGAAAAGTCAAGAAAAGAAAAAAAGGAGGAATTCCTGTATACTCTTCACCCAGATTGTCCAAATGTTGTTAATGTGATAATGTCAACATTATTGACTGACACTTTGCTGTATCATTTTTCTCTCTCTTTCATATATATTCATTTCCCCAGAACTCTTTGAAGATAAGTTGCAGATATGACATTCCTTTACCCCTAAACAAGTCAGTGTATATGTCCCATAAAGAAAGACATTATTTTATATGGTCACTAATTATCAAAACTAGTAATTGGCATTAATACAATAATATTCCAAGCTTGTTTAAATTTTCCCATTTGAATAATGTTGCTTATGGCAAAAGAAAATCCCAGACCACATATAGCATTCAATTGTCCTTTTCTAGCCCCCTTAATGTGGAAGAGTTTTCAGTCTTTCTTTAATATTTATAAGCTTCATGTTTTTTAAAAATATGTGTCAGTTATTTTTGAGGAGGTCCCTCAGTTTGTATCTTTCCAATGTTTCCTCATGATTACATTCATGTCATGCATTTTTGGCAAGAATAACACAGAAGCACTGTATTCCTTCCATGTCAAAAGGCACGTGATGTTGATTTGCCCTATCACTAATGATGCTAGCTTGATCACTTGGCTAAGGTGGTGTCTTCCATGTTTCTCCATCGTAAAGTTGCTACTTTTCTCTTGTTAGTCATTAAGTATCTTCAGAGGAGTAACTGAGACTATGCACATATCCTGTAATTCATCAAAATTTCACCCACTAATTTTAACATTTTTTGCTGGCCCTTACCTGCATTAATTACTATGACGGTTGCCAATTTGAGATTTTCTAATTTCACCATTCCCTCTAGATTAATTTGTTGATACTCTACTGTGACAAAAAGTTTCTACTTCACTTCCATTTATGTATGTATGTATTTTGGTATATCAATATGAATTTATGGAGTAGTAATTTATTCAGTGGACTACAACACATTACTATCATTATTTATGTTTAGTCTTTACTGTTCCCAGGAGTAGTAGATTCCTGTATCCTTACAGTAGATTCATGTATCCTTTGGACATGTTCCATCATCCTTTGATTGCATCTTTACTTTCTGACACTGAAAGATATTCCAGACTCAATTTGTACTTTCTCAGCTGCAGCCCTAGATTTGGCCACTTCTCTAAAGAGCCCCTGGTTCCTTTTAATAGAGAATAATATTTAGAAAAAAGTGTCTGGCCTTTGGTTGTGCTCAATGCCAGTAGAGAGGGTAGAGCTCTTAGAGACACTTCCAATTCAAAACAGGATTATAAGATTTTTACTTTTCTTTATTGATCTTACATCTGCATTTTCCTTTCTCTTATGCCAAAAATACTGGTTCTTAAAGATAACAACATAGTTACTTCTTTGCTATGTCACACAGAGCATACACAACACACTCTCTTTGTGATATCAACACTATCATTAATAACAGGGTTACTAAAAACAGTTTAAGAGGATACTGCTGTTCCCTCTGACCTTAGGATATACCTCACTAGAGAACAATCAATCACTATGTTTATAAACACTTGGAGTAATTCATCTCAGTGTGTTAACAACATCAACCTGAAAAAGTTGTGCTTACCTGCTTAATTTCACTTTTGATTATTAGAAATAACTGTTTTAAGATTTCACTTTGTTTTAAAATCATATAAAATATTTAAATATTTTCAAAAATCATATATTGGAAGTTCTAAGAAATCAAGGTTTTATCCCTAACCTTTACCTTCTACAACTTTCCTTACTCCTAATTTCTATACCTTCCCTTCTCCAACAGGCAACTTTTAAAATACAATTGTGTGCGTGTGTGTCTGTGTATCTGTGTTTTACAGTGTGACAGGTTTTGCTATTGTTGTTTTGGCTTTAACATAAACAAATGTGCATCTGCATTTTCAATACACTTACTTAGATAAATGCTAGCACACTATAACCACATTTTTCCTCCTTGCCTTTTTCACTTAACAATGTATGTTGGGGATCATTACATAGCCTCCATATTCTTTAGTTTTCATAGCTGTATAGTACTTTATTGTGTTGATGCACTATAATTTATCCCCTATGTTCCTTTTAATACACATTTAGTTGTTTCTACTTTTGCTACTAAAATAGCACAATGTACAGTCATATGCATATGTCTTTCATATTTTTGCTAGTGTGTCCTTAGAAGAGACTGAGACATAGGATCATCTGATCAAAGAATAACAACATATGATTTTTTTACCTAGTGAGGGTCTTCTTCCATACCATTTGAATGATTTTGCCTTCCCATCAGCAATGTGTGAAACTGCTGTTTCTCCACAGCCTTGCCAACAGAGTATTTTAAGGAATCTGGAGATTTTGTTAAAATAAATCTTGATAGGTAAGCAGTAGTAATTAATTTGCATTTATCTTATTTTTGAATGAAGCTAAGCATCTTTTCATATAATTAAGCATTTTCATTTTTTTTCTGTGAACAATCTATTCATGACTAATTTTTAGTGAAATTTAGGTCTTTTTTTTAGAAGTGCCCTGTAATTAGGGTTAGTAAGCTTTGTCTGCAATGTAAACTGCAAATATTTTCCTTGTGACTTTCCACATGTCATATTTGAGAGACAAGTTTTTAAGGCAAAAATGGACAATCATAATAGCTGACTCCCTTTATATTAGGACTGTTACCTTTCATAAACAAACATTTGACTAATATAACACATAAAGAAGTTTCATGGATATCGAGTAGGATTTATTCCAGGGATGCAAGGATGGTACAATATTAGAAAATCCATCAACATCATCCACCACATCAACAAAAAGGAGGACAAAAACCACATGATTATCTCCATAAATACTGAAAAAGCATTCGACAAAACTGAACATCCATTCATGATAAAAACTCTAAACAAAATGGGTATAGAGGGCAAGTACCTCAACATAAAAAAAGGCTATATATGACAAACGCACAGCCAACAACATACATTACAGCGAGAAGCTGAAAGCTTTTCCTTTAAGATTGGGAACAAGACAAGGATGCCCAATCTCCCCACTTTTATTCAACATAGTTCTGGAGGTGCTACCCATGGCAATCAGACAACAAAAAGAAATAAAAGGCATGCAGACTGGTAAAGAAGAAGTTACACTGTCACTGTTTGCAGATGACATGATATTGTACATAGAAAACCCTAAAGAATCCACTCCAAAACTACTAGATCTAATATCTGAATGCAGCAAAGTTGCAGATACAAAATTAATACACAGAAATCTGTTGCATTCCTATACACTAACAATCCACTAGCAGAAAGAGAAATTAGGAAAACCATTCCATTCACAATTCCATCAAAAAGAATAAAATACTTAGGAATAAACCTAACAAAGGAAGTGAAAGACCTATACTCTGAAAGCTACAAGACATTCATGAGAGAAATTAAGGAAGATACCAATAAATGGAAACATGTCCCATGTTCATGGGTAGGAAGAATTAATATTGTCAAAATGGCCATCCTGCCTAAAGCAACCTACAGATTCAATGAAATACCTATCAAAATACCAATAACACTCTTCAACAAGCTAGAAAAAATACTTCTAAAATTCATATGGAACCACAAAAGACCCTGAATAGCCAAAATAATCCTTAGAAGGAAGAATAAAGCTGGGGGATTACACTCCCCAACTTCAAGCTCTACTACAAAGCCACAGTAATCAAGACAATTTGGTACTGGCACAACAACAGAGCCATAGACCAATGGAACAGACTAGGGCCAGATATAAACCCAAGCATATATGGTCAATTAATATACAATAAAGGAGCCATGGACATACAATGGGGAAATGGCAGCCTCTTCAACAGCTGGTGTTGGTAAAACTGGACAGCTACATGCAAGAGAATGAAACTGGATTATTGTTTAACCCCATACACAAAAGTATAGTTGAAATGGATCAAAGACCTGAATGTGAGTCATGAAACCATAAAACTCTTAGAAAATAACATAGGCAAAAATCTCCTGAATATAAACATGTGCAACTTTTTCTGAATGTATCTCCTCAAGCAAGGGAAACAAAAGCAAAAATGAATACACAGGACTACATCAAACTAAAAAGCTTCTGTACAGCAAAGGACACCATCAACAGAACAAAAAGGCATCCTACAGTATGGGAGAATATATTTGTAAGCGACATAACAGACAAGGGGTTAACATCCAAAATATATAAAGAATTCACATGCGTCAACACCCAAAAAGCAAATAACCCAATTAAAAAATGGGCAGGGGATATGAACAGACATGTCTCCAAACAATAAATTCAGATGGCCAAAACACACATGAAAACTAATCATCAGGGAAATGCAAATTAAAACCACAATGAGATATCACCTCACACCAGTAAGGATGGCCAGCATCGAAAAGACTAAGAAGAGCAAATGCTGGTGAGCATGTGGAGAAAGGGGAACCCTCCTACACTGCTGGTGGGAATGTAAGCTAGTTCAACCATTGTGGAAAGCAGTATGGAGGTTCCTCAAAAAACTCAAAATAGAAATACCACTTGACCCAGGAATTCCACTCCTATGAATTTACCCAAAGAATAAAATTTCTCAGATTCAAAAAGACATATGCACCCCTATGTGTATTGCAGCACTATTTACAATAGCCAAGATACGGAAGCAACCTAAGTGTCCATCAGTAGATGAATGGATAAAGAAGATGTGGTACATATACACAATGGCATACTATTCAGCCATAAGAAAGAAACAAATCCTACCATTTGCAACAACATGGATGGAGCTGGAGGACATTATGCTCAGTGAAATAAGCCAGGTGGAGAAAGACAAGTACCAAATGATTTCCCTAGTTTGTGGAGTGTAACAACAAAGCAAAACTGAAGGAACAAAACAGCAACAGGCTCGCAGACTCCAAGAAGGGATTAGCAGTTGCCAAGAGGGAGGGATGGTTAGTGCGGGTGGGGAGGGAGGGAGAAGGGGATTGAGGGCCATTATGATTGGCACATATGGTATGAGGGGGATCATGGTGAAGACAGTGTATCACAGAGAAGGCAAATAGTGACTCTGGAATCTTACTACACTGATTTGCAGTGACTGCAGTGGGGTGTGGGGGGAACATGACAACATGGGTGAATGTAGTAACCACATTATCTTTTCATGTGAAAACTTCATAAGAGTGTATATCAATAATACCTTAATAAAAAAAGTTTCATGGAATTTCATCTACTGCCAAAAATATCACATGATACACTTGTGGGCAAGCAAGAGAGTCTGAAACACAGAAGCAAGACAAAAGGATCACAGCTGTGTAAGTATGTCCCACTAAAACCAAGAAATTTCAAAACCATTCTCCAAACAGTAACAAAAAGAAGAAAAGAATTCAGATTGGTTTGCCTGAGCAGAAAAGTATCAAAACGGAAAGTGAATAGCAAAACAAAGCAATCTGCTGAAAAATATTTTACTTTAAAGGAGTTAAGATTCCATCCCTTCTATTGGTATACTTGTGCGACAACCATCAAGTAGCTGGGAAACCCATGGTACATTATGTATGCACCAGATTTCAATGCTACACATACAGCCAATCTGTAATAATATAAAATAGGCTCTCTTTGAGTTTCTTTGCTTGTTAGTGAGGCAAGATAACATGGTGATTAAGAAAATGTGTTTTGGAGTTAAATTTGTACTTAAATCGGAGCTCTGCAGTATACCAGTAAATTTGTGCACATTACCAAACTGTGGGTTGCAACTGTCCTATGTATAAAATGGAGATAGTAAGAGCTTTCTCATAGGGCTGGTGAGAAAGTGTACTTAAAGCACTTGGCCCAGTAGCTGTCACACCATGTGCTGGATAAATACAATCTATCATTACCTGCCTGGTCAGTCTTTTACATGGTCTATTTCACTTCCACGTTGAAACATTATTTGGGAGCATGAACACTACACTGTCTCTTTTCCAGATTACTAGAAATTAGAGCTCTTAATGTAACAAAATAACCCAAAGATGTCTTTAGTGAGAAAAAAGTAAAAGTCTACAGAAAGTACAAAATAGTATTAGAGAAATAAAATGTTTTTAGTACTGGTTACTTATTTATTCAACAATTATTTACCAAAGGCTTAGTGCAGGCTTAATAGGCACTGTGAACAAAGAGTTTCTACTACAAATAGCAATTATAAATTCAGTGATTATTCTGGACTAGGCACTAGAATAGGAACTGTACTGGCATAAAATGCTGGAGAGTTTGAGAGCATAGACTTTGGAGAATAAACTATCTAGGTTTGAGTTCCAATTCTCCATTTACTATGAGACCAATGAGAACTTATGAAATTCTTAAGAGCTCCTATTTTTTCATCTCTTAGACTTGAATGACAGTACTTGTAAGTATGATGTAGTTGCTAAGAGCACAAGTTTTTGAGTTAATGTGCCTAGGTTGTATTCTACCTCTACTTTCTATATATATATATATATATATATATAAAATACTTTCTATATATATTCCATCTCTGCTTTCTATATATATAAAACCTCTGGCAAATTTATTAACTAACCTCTCTGCATCCCAATTTTGTCACCTGCAAAATGGGTATAATAGACCTTACTTTGCATATATTAGTAAATATTAAATGAGATAATGCAAGGAAATAATTTAGAACACTGCATATTAAATTCTCAATAAATGAGCTATTTATTCATTAGGATAAAATGGCATAATCTATAAAAATTTCTTAGCCCAAGATCTAGAATACAGTATTTACAAAATAGTTCATTATTATTATGTATCTATTTAAATATTTAAGGACTAGAAATTCAAACTCATTATCATTCAATAGGTATTGAGAGCTAGTTAAAGAGAACAATCTGATGAATGTCTAAAAAATATTCAGACTGTCCTTAAGTCTAAGTACCCTAAAATTCCCCAGAATATCAGGGAGCTCTGTCCTGTATCTCACTATAAGACTTCCTGTGGAATTATTCTACCTGAACTTGGTTTTTACATCATGATACCTACCTAAGTCAGTAGATAATATTCAAAAAATTCCTATAAAACTAATTATCTTATTTACTGTAAGAATATATTTGTAAACTGTGGTTAAGAAAGTAACATAATTTACCATCTTAACAATTTTTACATATAAAATTCAGTAATGTTAACATTAATACTGCTATGCAAACAATCTCTGTGCAAGCCAATGTGGAGTAGACCTCTTTCATTTTGCAACACTGAAACCATATGCCCATTGAACAACTCCCATCCCCAGCCACCCAGCCCCTAGCAACCATCATTTATTTCACTTTCTGTTTGTATGAATTTGAATATTTTAGATACCTCATATAAGGGGAATTAGTATGTCTTTTTATGACTGGCTTTTTTCACTTAGTTCAACTATCTCCTCAGGTTCATCCATCTTGTAGTACCTGACAGGATTTCCTTCTGTTTAAAGGATGAATAATACTCCATTGTATGTATATATCACATTTTATCTATTCATTCATCAATGGACACTTGGGTTGATAAAACGCCTCTTGGCTATTATGAACAGAGCTACAATGAACACAGGTGTGCAAAATATCTTCAGGTTCCTGCTTTCAATTCTTTTCGAATTTACCTAGGAGTAGGATTGCTGGATCATCTGGTAATTTTACTTTTAATGTTTAAGAACTGCCACACTCTTTCCAATGTTTCTGTACCATCTCATGTTCCATCAACAGTGCACAAGGGTTCCAATTTCTCCATATCCTCACTAACATTTATTATTTTCTGGGTGTTTTTTTGATAGTAGTCATCCTAATGGGTATGAGATGGTAGGTCTTTGCAGTTTTGATTTACATTTATCTAACAATTATTGATACTAAGCATCTTTTCATATGCTTGCTGGCCATTAGTACATCACCTTTGGGGAAGTGCCCATTCAAGTCCTTTACCCATTTTTTTTTTCAGATGCTGAGTTTATGCTTTTTTTTTTTTTGCTATCATTAATCTACAATTACATGAAGAACATTATGTTTACTAGGCTCCCCCTTCACCAAGTACCCCCCACATACCCCTTCACAGTCACTGTCCATCAGCGTAGTAAGATGCTGTAAAATCACTACTTGTCTTCTCTGTGTTGCACAGCCCTCCCCATGCCTCCCACGCACTATACATGCTAATAATAATGCCCTCTTTCTTTTTCCCCACCCTTATCCCTCCCTTCCCACCCATCCTCTCCGGTCCCTTTCCCTTTGGTAACTATTAGTCCATTCTTGGGTTCTGTGATTCTGCTGCTGTTTTTGTTCCTTCAGTTTTCCTCTTTTACCCATTTTTTAATCAGGTTATTTGTTTTATTGTTTTTGAGTTGTAGGAGTTCTTTATACAGTCTGGATATTAACTGCTTATCAAATATATGATATGCAAATGTTTCTCATATTCCAAAGGTTGCCCTTTGTCTGATTATGTCCTTTGGTGTACAGTATAAAAATATATTTGAGTATATCATTGCACATTATATAGTATCTACTTCTTGAGGATAAATGATAGACATTTTTGTTAGGATTCAGTAGAGAAACAGTTTTCATATGAACAACTGATTTGCTAAGATCCTGTGGGTGGTGCTGATACCAAGTAACAAAAGCTCAACTATGGTTCAAACTGAAGTGTGTTAACAAACTTTAAGATGGAATTTTGTGCAGAGGATTCATATTTTCCCTATGGTCTATTCCCTTTGAAATTATTTTCCCAAATATTTCTTTAAAATACTCCTATTTTGGATATTTTAGCAATGTACCTAAAATTACTTTTTAGTGATGTTATTTTTAACAGTTACTGAAACCATTATATTTCATGGAGAAGGTAAATGAAGTTCAGCATTTATTACTTTCTGAAGTCCAAATAATTACTAACTGGCAGGAGCCAAGATTCAATCCAAAGCCTATCTTGGATTTTTCCAGAACACCAGAGTACTTCTTCAGCACTGAACAAATGTTTACATGATCTGAGACAAGTGTCATTGTGATGTAGCTGCTGCTCTCTAAGAGCTCACAGGAGATGAGGTTACTTTCTGCAAGAGTGACCAGGGAAAGCTGAAGCTTGAAGGATGGAAAACAATCGGGAGAGGAAAGGGAATGACAATGAGCAAAATTGTGAAAATGAAAAGTATGACCTGGAAGTACTGCAGTCTACCTTATACTATTCCTTGTTAAGCACAGTACAGACTGAGTAGAGAAAAAGAAGGAAATAAAGCATATGATATAGATTCAAGTGACAAAATAGAGACTGATAATTCTAGTCTTAGAAATTCGAACTTTGGTAAGTAGTAGAGAGTGGTGGAAAAATTTAACAGGTAGGGTTCCCCAGAACCAGAGGCAAAAAAAATGATATATGGGAGTGGGGAGGGTGTCTCTGAAATGAGACCTGTAAGAGAGTGAAGGAAACAGTAGAAAATAGGGGAAGAAGAACCGTTGAGGAGCCAACATGGCGGCGTGAGTAGGACAGTGGGAATCTCCTCCCAAAAACATATATACTTTTGAAAATACAACAAACACAACTAGCACTAAAAGAGAGACCAGAAGACGCAGGACAGTGGCCAGACTGCAGCTACACCAGCGAGAACCCAGTGACTGGTGAAAGGGGTGAGATACAAGCCCCGGCCCGGCGGGACCCGAGCGCCCCTCCCCCCAGCTCCCGGCGGGAGAACAATAGGCAGAGCGGGAGGGAGACGGAGCCCAGGACTGCCGAACACCCAGCCCCAGCCATCCGGGCCAGAGCGCAGACACAGTATATGCCCAGGGGGCCCTGGATACTGGGGGAACAGGGAGTAAGACCTCTGAGCGGGTGCCGAAGCTGATGCCCCTGTGACAAAGAAAAGCGGGGGCTTTTTGAAAGTCTTAAAGGGACAGGGACTTAACAGCTTGACGGAAACAACCCAGGTCACAGTACAGCAGCTGGAAATTACAGGGAAAACCGGGTGCACTAACCCCCTGGGCAACAGCTCTGAGACCCCTCACGGAGGCAAACAGTCAAGCAGCCCCCCCATCCATTACCCCACCGGGCGCTGCGAAAGCAGAGAAGCAGCCTGAGACAAATTCCGCCCACAGAAAGGGAAATTTCTCCCTTCCGGCCGGGCAAGACACAAAGACCCAGTCTACACGCAATTACCCAACACAAGCCACTAGGGGTCGCAGTTGCCCCAGTAAAGAAAGGCCAGTAGTAAGTGAAAATTTTGGCCCTCCCAGCTGACAGTCAGTAGCACCTGTCAACATGAAAAGGCAAAAAAATATGATCCAGACAAGACTAACCCAGACAGCTTCGGCATCTGCTACATCTTCCCCTGAGAAGGAATCTGGGGAGATAGATTTAGCCAGTCTACCTGAAAAAGAATTCAAAACAAAAGTCACAACCATGCTGATGGACTTGCAGAGAAATATGCAAGAACTAAGGAAGGAGAATTCAGAAATAAAACAAGCTCTGGAAGGACTTCAAAACAGAATGGAAAAGATGCAAGAGACCATTAATGGATAGAAAACAGAGAACAGGAATGCACAGAAGCTGATGCAGAGAGAGATAAAAGGATCTCCAGGAATGAAAGAATTTTAAGAGAGCTGAGTGAACAATCTAAAAGGAATAATATAAGAATCATAGGCATTCCAGAAGAAGTAGAGAGAGAAAAGGGGATAGAAAATGTCTTTGAAGAAATAATTGCTGAAAATTTCCCCAAACTAGGGGAAGAAATGGCCTCTCAGACCACAGAGGTACACAGAACTCCCATGACAAGGGATCCAAGGAGGGCAACACCAAGACACATAATAATTAAAATGGCAAAGATCAAAGACAAGGACAAAGTATTACAGGCAGCCAGAGAGAAAAAAAAGGTTACCTACAAAGGAAAACCCATCAGGCTATCATCAGACTTCTCAACAGAAACCCTACAGGCCAGAAGAGAATGGCATGATATACTTAATGCAATGAAACAGAAGGGCCTCGAACCAAGACTACTGTATCCAGCACGAATATCATTTAAATATGAAGGAGGGATTAAACAATTCCCAGACAAGCAAAAGTTGAGGGAATTTGCCTCCCACAAACCACCTCTACAGGGCATCCTACAGGGACTGCTCTAGATGGGAGCACTCCTAAAAAGAGCACACAACAAAACACCCAACATATGAAGAAGGGAGGAGGAGGAATAAGAAGGGAGAGAAATAAAGAATCATCAGATTGTGTTTATAAAAGCTCAACAAGCGAGTTAAGTTAGACAGTAAGACAGTAAAGAAGCTAACCCTAAACCTTTGGTAACCACAAACTTAAAGCCTGCAATGGCAATAAATTCATACCTTTCAATAATCACCCTAAATGTAAATGGACTGAATGCACCAATCAAAAGACACAGAGTAATAGAATGGATAAAAAAGCAAGATCCATCCATATGCTGCTTACAAGAGACTCACCTCAAACCCAAAGATGCGCACAGACTTAAAGTCAAGGGATGGAAAAAGATATTTCAAGCAAACAACAGAGAGAAGAAAGCAGGTGTTGCAATTCTGGTATCAGACAAAACAGACTTCAAAATAAAGAAAGTAACAAAAGACAAAGAAGGACATTACATAATGATAAAGGGCTCAGTCCATCAAGAGGATATAACCATTATAAATATATATGCACCCAATACAGGAGCACCAACATACCTGAAACAAATATTAACAGAACTAAAGGAGGAAATAGAATGCAATGCATTCATTCTAGGAGACTTCAACACACCATTCACTCCAAAGGACAGATCCACCAGACAGAAAATAAGTAAGGACACAGAGGCACTGAACAACACACTAGAACAGATGGACCTAATAGACATCTACAGAACTCTACAGCCAAAAGCAACAGGATACACATTCTTCTCAAGTGCACATGGAACATTCTCCAGAATAGACCACATACTAGGACACAAAAAGAGCCTCAGTAAATTCCAAAAGATTGAAATCCTACCAACCAACTTTTCAGACCACAAAGGCATTAAACTAGAAATAAACTGTTCAAAGAAAGCAAAAAGGCTCACAAACACATGGAGGCTAAACAACACGCTCCTAAATAATCAATGGATCAATGACCAAATCAAAATGGAGATCCAGCTATATATGGAAACAAATGACAACAACACTAAGCCCCAACTTCTGTGGGACGCAGCAAAAGCAGTATTAAGAGGAAAGTATATAGCACTCCAAGCATATTTAAAAAAGGAAGAGCAATCCCAAATGAACGGTCTAATGTCACAACAATCAAAATTGGAAAAAGAAGAACAAATGAGGCCTAAGGTCAGCAGAAGGAGGGACATAATAAAGATCAGAGAAGAAATAAATAAAATTGAGAAGAATAAAACAATAGCAAAAATCAATGAAACCAAGAACTGGTTCTTCGAGAAAATAAACAAAATAGATAAGCCTCTAGCCAGACTTATTAAGAGGAAAAGAGAGTCAACACAAATCAACAGTATCAGAAATGAGAAAGGAAAAATCACAACAGATCCCGCAGAAATACAAAAAATTATTAGAGACTACTATGAAAACCTATATGCTAACAAGCTGGGAAACCTAGGAGAAATGGACAACTTCCTAGAAAAATACAACCTTCCAAGACTGACCCAAAAAGAAACAGAAAATCTAAACAGACCAATTACCAGCAACGAAATTGAAGCGGTAATCAAAAAACTACCAAAGAACAAAACCCCGGGGCCAGATGGATTTACCTCGGAATTTTATCAGACATACAGGGAAGACATAATACCCATTCTCCTTAAAGTTTTCCAAGAAATAGAAGAGGAGGGGATACTCCCAAACTCATTCTATGAAGCTAACATCACCCTAATACCAAAACCAGGCAAAGACACCACCAAAAAAGAAAACTACAGACCAATATCCCTGATGAACGTAGACGCAAAAATACTCAACAAAATTTTAGCAAACCGAATTCAAAAATACATCAAAACCATCGTACACCATGACCAAGTGGGATTCATCCCAGGGATGCAAGGATGGCACAACATTCGAAAGTCCATCAATATCATCCACCACATCAACAAAAAGAAAGACAAAAACCACATGATCATCTCCATAGATGCTGAAAAAGCATTTGACAAAGTTCAACATCCATTCATGATAAAAACTCTCAGCAAAATGGGAATAGAGGGCAAGTACCTCAACATAATAAAGGCCATCTATGAAAAACCCACAGCCAAAATTATATTGAATAGCGAGAAGCTGAAAGCATTTCCGCTGAGATCGGGAACTAGACAGGGATGCCCACTCTCCCCACTGTTATTTAACATTGTACTAGAGGTCCTAGCCACGGCAATCAGACAAAACAAAAAAATACAAGGAATCCAGATTGGCAAAGAAGAAGTCAAACTGTCACTATTTGCAGATGACATGATACTGTACATAAAAAACCCTAAAGACTCCACCCCAGAACTACTAGAACTGATATCGGAATACAGCAAAGTTGCAGGATACAAAATCAACACACAGAAATCTGTGGCTTTCCTATATACCAACAATGAACCAACAGAAAGAGAAATCAGGAAAACAACTCCATTCACAATTGCATCAAAAAAAATAAAATACCTAGGAATAAACCTAACCAAAGAAGTGAAAGACTTATATTCTGAAAACTACAAGTCACTCTAAAAAGAAATTAAAGGGGACACTAACAGATGGAAACTCATCCCATGCTCATGGCTAGGAAGAATTAATATCGTCAAAATGGCCATCCTGCCCAAAGCAATATACAGATTTGATGCAATCCCTATGAAACTACAAGCAACATTCTTCAATGAACTGGAACAAATAATTCAAAAATTCATATGGAACCACCAAAGACCCCGAATAGCCAAAGCAATCCTGAGAAAGAAGAATAAAGTAGGGGGGATCTCACTCCCCAACTTCAAGCTCTATTATAAAGCCATAGTAATCAAGACAATTTGGTACTGGCGCAAGAGCAGAGCCACAGACCAATGGAACAGACTAGACAATCCAGACATTAACTCAGACATATATGGTCAATTAATATTTGATAAAGGAGCCATGGACATACAATGGCGAAATGACAGTCTCTTCAACAGATGGTGCTGGCAAAACTGGACAGCTACATGTAGGAGAATGAAACTGGACCATCGTCTAACCCCATATACAAAAGTAAACTCAAAATGGATCAAAGACCTGAATGTAAGTCATGAAACCATTAAACTCTTGGAAGAAAACATAGGCACAAACCTCTTAGACATAAACATGAGTGACCTCTTCTTGAACATATCTCCCCGGGCAAGGAAAACAACAGCAAAAACGAACAAGTGGGACTATATTAAGCTGAAAAGCTTCTGTACAGCAAAAGACACCATCAATAGAACAAAAAGGAACCCTACAGTATGGGAGAATATCTTTGAAAATGACACATCCGATAAAGGCTTGACGTCCAGAATATATAAAGAGTTCACACGCCTCAACAAACAAAAAACAAATAACCCAATTAAAAAATGGGCAATGGAACTGAACAGACGGTTCTCCAAAAAAGAAATACAGATGGCCAACAGACCCATGAAAAGATGCTCCACATCGCTAATTATCAGAGAAATGCAAATTAAAACTACAATGAGGTATCACCTCACACCAGTAAGGATGGCTGCCATCCAAAAGACAAACAACAACAAATGTTGGCGAGGCTGTGGAGAAAGGGGAACCCTCCTACACTGCTGGTGGGAATGTAAACTTGTTCAACCATTGTGGAAAGCAGTATGGAGGTACATCAAAATGCTCAAAACAGACTTACCATTTGACCCAGGAATTGCACTCCTAGGAATTTACCCTAAGAATGCAGCAATCAAGTATGAGAAAGATCAGTGCACCCCTATGTTTATCGCAGCACTATTTACAATAGCCAAGAATTGGAAGCAACCTAAATGTCCATCGATAGATGAATGGATAAAGAAGATGTGGTACATATACACAATGGAATACTACTCAGCCATAAGAAAAGGGCAAATCCAACCATTTGCAGCAACATGGATGGAGCTGGAGGGTATTTTGCTCAGTGAAACAAGCCAAGCAGAGAAAGAGAAATACCAAATGCTCTCACTCATCTGTGGAATATAAGAACAAAGGAAAAACTGAAGGAACAAAACAGCAGCAGAATCACAGAACTCAAGAATGGACTAACAGGTACCAAAGGGAAAGGGACTGGGGAGGATGGGTGGGTAGGGAGGGATAAGGGGGGGAGAAGTAGGCGGGTATTAAGATTAGCATCCATAGCGGGGTGGGAGAAAGGGGAGGGCTGTACAACACAGAGAAGACAAGTAGTGATTCTACAACAGGTTGCTACGCTGATGGACAGTGACTGTAAAGGAGTATATAGGGGGGACCTGGTATAGGGGAGAGCCTAGTAAACAAAGTATTCGTCATGTAAGTGTAGATTAATGATTAAAAAAAAAAAAAGTGTAGGCAAAGGGTCTGTTTGTGTTTATACAGAGGATCAAAGCCTAATTGGGCTACCCCGAAAATGAACTAAGATACGATATGAAAAAGAACTTCCAACATCTGCACTCTCAGGAAGACTCATGCCAGAAGATGATCATCAAAAAACCCCAACAAAGATCCACGCACTGCTACAGCTGTAGATGCACTCATCCCACCAGTTCCTGGACTTGCCATGGGAATGAAGAAGGAGATATCTAAGCTGGCCTGTGCATACAGTAAAACAACAAATTTGACTGGATCTATACTGTTGGAACTCAACCAAGAATTTGGAGAAGTGCAAATTGTAGCGCTCCAAACTCTTACAACTACAGACTATTTACTGTTAAAAGAACATATGGCATGTGAACAGTCCCCAGGAATGGGTTGTTTTAATTTGTCTGATTTCTCTCAGACTGTTCAAGTTCAGTTGGACAATATCCACCATATCATAGATAAGTTTTCACAAATGCCTAAGGTGCCTAACTGGTTTTCTTGGTTTCACTGGAGATGGCTGGTAATTACAGATATGCTTTGGTTATGTAACTATACTCCTATTATGTTAATGTGTGTGCGCAATTTAAGTAGTAGCTTAAAACCTATATATGCTGAAGTTACTCTACAAGAAGATATGTCAAAGAAATAATCAATCTTCCCATGTTTTCTTCCGTCTGCTACTTCTATAGCTTTTCTTCTTCCTTCCTAATTACAACCCTTAAATAGAATTCGTGCCTCATATCTAATTTACTGAGTATCATAATTCTTCCAAGTGGTAAAGATACCTCAAGACAAATGCTGGGCATAGAAGCCACAGGGCATAAATATGCAAAGAAGTAAAAAGCTAACCTTTTCAAACAATAAGGCTTCCCTCTCACTTACCAACTTCACATTTCCCTGTTTGGCCCCGGAAGATGACTGGTTAGCCAGAGACGGGTAAGATTCCTCAAGGGAGGAACAACCTAAGACAGGCACAGTCGCAGGGGGGCCATCAGGTGAGAAATTGGGGATCAACAGAGGTGAGGCTTAGAACCTCACCCCCCCTATTCTGAGAGAAATCTTCTGCATACGTGGATGTTTTATTGCCCTGGTCTAGCTTGGATTAACACATAGTCTACAGGCACACACCTGATCATCTACATTTGCTCTCTTACAACACTAAACTATGTTTTCTACCTTTATCTTGTATCTACCTACCACTTCAGCATTTTATTAAAAATAATAATAATAAAGAGAGAAATGTGGTATCCACATATAAATCAAGTATAAAAACCAAATGAGTATTCATATTTGAACTGACTGTTTAGAGTTCATAATGCATGAGCAAAACCGAAAGTTTCTGTGATGACTGCCCTTGTACTGTTCACTATGTAACTTATTCATTATGTAAGAATTTGTTCTACATGTAAGAACTTGTTTGTTATGCCTCAGAAGATTGGAGACTGACGAAAATTAGGCTTGGGGTGGATTAATGATTGTGCATTGAGCATTGACTCCCCTATACAGAATTTTATTGTCGTTAACAACCATTTGATCAATAAATATGAGAGATGCCCTCACAAAATAAAAATAAAAATAAAAAAAATAAAAAGGACAGACTTCCAATGGTAAAATAAATAAGTAACCGGGATGTAATGTATAGCATAAGGAATATAGTCAAGATATTGTAACAGCTTGGTAGGGTGATAGCTGGAACCTAGAATTATGTATATAAATGTTCTACCACTGTGTTGTACACTTGAAACTAATGTAATGTAATACTGTGCGTCAACTACCCTTCAATAAAAAATAATTATAAAAAAAAAAAAAATAGGGGAAGAAGATACACAGAGATGTGTGTTCAGCTAAAGTCTACTCACAGCCTTCCCCTGTAGGGAGCTCGGAAATATGAATGACAACTTAGAGCCTTATTTCAATCATTAGCAGAGAGCCAACCAGGCATCTCTGGGCAGGATGGTTCCCATTGGATTGAAGCAATCCAATCCTCACGAGAAGGGCAAGCCCATAAGCACCCAACTCTCACCGTAGTTAAAGGATGGCTGCACTGCCCTTGTGAAGGCATACTGTGCAGGCACCAGCCATGTCTGCTCTATGGCGTTTTGAAGGACAAACTGGAATGGTAGGATCCTGAAGAACTAGATACACATACGAATGGTAATGCCGTCCAAACTTGAAAAGTAGCTGTGTAGGCAAAATAATGGTTTCTGAAAGATGTCCACGTCCTAATTCCCAAACCTGTGAATATGTTATATTACATGGCAAATGGGACACTGCATGATTAATGTTAAAGATGTTAAAATGAGATTATCTGGACTAGCCTGGTGGCCGCAACCTAATCATATGATTCCATAACAGTGGAGAGCCATTTTTGGCTGCAGTTTACTTAGAGAAGAGCTCTGTCGCTGGTTTTGACGATGTAGAACAAGGAAAGCAGCAGCTTTAGAAGCTGGGAAAGGCAAGGGAACAGATTTCCTTTAGAACTTCAGGAAGAAGTGCAGCCCTGTGACACCTAGATTTCAGCCCAGGAAGACTCATGTTGAACTTCTAAACTATAGTATTGTAAGATAATAAATTTGTGTTATTTTAATTTATTACAGCAGCAATAGAAAACCAATACAGTGGCCAAAGAAAGGGAAAGGACAAGACTAATGAATAAGAAATTGATGAATTCTCATAATTTTTTTAAAAGCCTTAAAAATAATACTAGTCTGTATTTTGTTTTCTTTCAATTTTAATTAGAATAATTCTTATTCCCTTTATCATAATTCATAAACTAAAAGTCACAGAAAAGATCATTTCAATGAAATTATTATTGAATTAGAGTATGATTGTAAAAGATCAATGGTTTATAAAGGCTAAGAAAATAGATCTTTAGTGGACCCCAAAATTCCCAATGGAAGATTAAAAGGAAGAAGTTGTATTGATTTTTATTACTAAAGTAAAGACATAAGTGTCAGATCAACACAAACTGTGAATCATTCTGTTTGGTTTTTTTAGTACCTGCCTGGGATTCACATTTTCTTAGAGGAAAATGCAGAACGGTGAGCTTCATGGTCAGCAGAGGGCGCCATGGAGCAGGCTCTCCCTCACACCCAAGGCTCTTTCCAGGCAGGCAAAGGATGGTGCCTATGGCTCTCCAAGCCTGTATTTCCTTTTTATTATCCAGTACTCTTGAAAATTAGGTGTGAGAGTGGGAACAATATTTTTGCACTGACATAAATACTTTTTCAATAATTTTATGACAATTGTTGGCATCTTCCTCAAAAATTTTTTAAAAATATTAAACGTGAAAAATTTCAGCCATTTCATGAAGTCTTCAATAATAGGACTGTTAAGTAAGCAAATGAAAATCAGCGGTGTGCATTTCACTTAGTTAAATGGAAACTTCTCTGATCTCATACTTGGAAGACAGGGGCAGGGGGATGTGTCCTAGAATGACACCAACGAAGTGTCACAGCATCCACTGAGGGTGAAGGTGAAATCCACTTTTATTTTTAAGAACAATTAGTACGTTCTTTACATCTGACCAAAAAAAAGGTATAGACACTACCCCACTGTAAGTAAGAATCCAGAGAAAAAGGAAGAACGGGGGCCAATAAGAGTCACCCAAACCAATTTACAGCTCAGACAGACAGGGCTTTGCAGAATGTACTGGCAGAGGTAAATAAGCCTAGATAGAAATAGTGATGATTATGTCTTTGTACTTAAAATGAACATAGAATATAAATGCAAGTTTAGCTTTATGAAAGTTCTGCAAATTGTAAAGGTCATAGCCTAAGAAAGAGACCAGCTGGTGCAAAGACAACAGTGGCAACACCTCAGAGGAGGATTAGAAGAGCAGGACAAAGTCAGGAACCACACCTGCCACTTACTCTGCTTGCTATTGGATATAGTCAATATCTAGTTTTGCACACACTTAGTACTGACAGAAATTAAAATAATGTAAAAATACATTATGGTTAATTAAACAGATCATATTTGAGTATATTCATAAATTATATTTACTTGTTTAGTGAATCAGAAATGTGTTTTTATGGTATAAAACTCAAAAGGTCTATTCCTATTTGGAATAGACGAACACTAATTTTAATGTTTCTGTAAAAATAATACATTATCACATTATAGTTTATTATTTTAAAATGTCACAGTTTAAATCATCCCATTTTTTTGTATAATACTTGAAGGGCCCCCACCAGTAAGATGGCGAACTTTTGGCTTCTCTTCCGGGTCCTCAGTTCCCGACGGCGCCACCTAAAGACCTATCACCTCTCTCCCCACTCCCACTCCCAGCACCTAGCCAATAGCCACCTGTCCCGTAGAAGTAACACCACAATCACCCCATGCCCCTTCCTATATAACCCAGCACCTTCCCCTAATAAAGCGGAATTCTCCGGTGAATTGCTGCTGTGTGTCGCTCCTTTCCTTTCTTTGGTGCCGAAACCTGGGAGACGGGACACCCCAACTGGGCCCCGTCTTCCCCCAACACCAGCAGCAGCTTGCCCTCATCCTCTTTTTCCGGCGCTGGCTCCTCACACTCACCACTCCTCTCTGGCCTTTAGGTAAGTTTTCCCCCAGAGCGGGCCACTCTTCCATGAGCTATCGCAGTGCCATTGACTGTGATCGTCCGGCAAGGCCCTGACACTCGGGGACAAAGAAGGAACTCTTCCTGCCTCCGGTCTTCACGGCTGCAGCAGACCCTCAGGCCCCTCCTCCAACAGCCATAAACGAGGTGACTCCTTTGTGGATGAGAACGCTCCCTTTTCCACTCCTTCCTTCTGTTTTACCTGCCGAAATCCGTTCCGTCTGCTGAAAATTCCTAGTACTAGGTACCTCGGACTCCGGCACTCTGCCTTCTTAGAGAAGTCTGGGTGACGACCCACACTTCCTAAGAAACCGACTCGTATACGAGTTTCCGCAGACCCCCAAGGATCATCGGGGACGCCCTTGGTCTCCTTGCGGTCTGCTCCCAGTCCGAGGATCTCCGTTCGTCTTCCCCTGTTTGTCTCCTTCTCTGCCCTTTAGCCATGGGAGCCTCCTCATCCCTCCCTGGAAGTTCACCTCTTGAATGCCTGCTCAAGTATCTAGCCACCCTCTCCCTGACACCTGATATAAAACCAAAACTTCTCCGCAAATACTGCTCCCAAGATTGGCTGACATACACCCTAGACAATAACAACCAATGGCCCGCAGGGGGAACTCTTGATCCTAACATCACTCGCGATCTCTTTAACTACTGCCAGCACCTGAAAAACTGGAAGGAGATTCCCTATACCGAAGCTTTCCCCCTCCTCCCCCCGCCTCCCCCCAAGTTCTCCTAGCCTGCAAGCCATCTCCCCCGCAAAAGCCTCCCGTTCACTCCCTTTCCCCTCCTCTCCTACAACAACCCCTCCCCCTTCCTCCACCACCATCTCCTCCCCCACCTCACCCCCCTTGCAGATCAAGCCTGAGCCTTTCAGCCCCCCTCTAACTAAGTCCCAGGAGCCTCCTCCGTCTTTACCCCCTCAGACTCAGTCCCGAGGGCCTCCCAAAATTATTGCGTCTTTGCCCCCAACACCTATCTCCCCCCTACAGACTGAGCCAGAACCCTTCAGTCCCCCTCAGACTCGGTCCCGGGGGCCTCCCAAAATTATCGCCCCCCCTCCGGGAAGTAGCAGGATCTGAAGGCATCGTGCGCGTTCGTGTCCCTTTCTCCCTAGGAGATCTAGCCCAACTAGAGAAACGCTTAGGTTCCTTTTCCACTGATCCCACGACACACATCAGGGAGTTTCAATGGACCATCCAGTCTTACAGCCTCACACATCATGACATTTTCATGCTCCTGGCCAATACTCTCCTCCCTGAAGAGCGTAGACGAGTTTGGGACTTGACCCAAACGCACGCTACCGAAACCCACAGGACTGACCCCACCTACCCACCTGGCCCCACTGCTGTCCCCGAACAAGACCCACACTGGGATTATAACACCACTGTGAGTCTCCGCTCTCGAGATATCTTTGCCTCCTGCTTAATAGCAGGTCCGAAAAAGGCAGCTCGTAAAGTAGTCAATTTTCAAAAGCTCCAAGACATAATTCAAAAAAGAGATGAAACCCCCTCTGAGTTCTTAGACAAACTCACTCAAGCCCTATTAAAGTATACCAACCTGGACCCAGAAACGCCTGACGGGAGACATGTCCTTATGACATACTTCCTAGCTCAAACCTACCCCGACATTAAAGCTAACCTCAAAAAGTTAGAACAGGGCCCCGCTACCCCACAGACTGAGATCTTAACAGTGGCCTTTAAAGTCTTCCATAAACGGGAGGAGAAAGAACGCCGTAAAGAAAAGGCTGATCAGGCCAATTTCCAAATGTTAGCCCAGCTGATAAAACCACAACCTGGGCACTCCTCTACAAACAAGCCCCGCACAGGAGCTTGTTTCAAGTGCAGACAAGAAGGACATTGGTCAAGGGCATGCCCCTACCCCAGATCTCCTACCACCCCATGCCCCAGATGCCACAAAAAGGGCCACTGGAGGTCTGATTGCCCAGCCACCCAAAGGGGAGGCTGGATGAACAACCCCCATCCTAAGCCCGCCATAGTGGGGCTGGCAGAAGATTGACGGGGCCCGGGGGCTTCTTGCCTGACCATTTCCATCACCAAACAGGAGCCCAGGGTTACTTCAGTAATAGACGGTCGCCCCATCTCCTTCCTCCTAGATACAGGAGCCACCTTCTCAGTCTTGTGGGAATACCGGGGCCCTACCACGCCTGCCATTACTCCTATAGTCAGGGTAGGAGGTAAACAGATTTTCCCATTAAACCCCCCCCCTTTTATGCACAATCCAAGACAATCCCATACCTTTCTCCCACTCCTTCCTGGTTATGCCCCAGTGTCCCATCCCCTAAGACGGGACATCTTTTCTCTCCTCCATGTTTCCATAACTATATCCACTCCCACAGCCCCTAGTACTCCCTTTCTGATGGCCCTCATAGCTGACGACGCCCCTCTACCCAATGAAAGCTCCAGTTCCGCCCTCATACACCCTGCAAATCCCAGAGTTTGGGACATTACAAGCTCCTCCGTGGCTCTATGTCCTCCTGCCTCTATCAAATTACATGACCCCTCTCAGTATATCTGTCAGGCCCAATACCCTCCAACCACTTCAGCCCTCATAGGCCTCCAACCCATCATTCAAGATCTTTTAAACAAAATTACCTCAGACCCACTCACTCCCCGTTTAATACCCCCATATTAGCTGTTAAAAAAACCAACAGATCTTTCCGCCTCATCCAAGACCTTCGCCTCATCAACATGGCCATCGTCCCTATCCATCCCTTAGTCCCAAATCTATACACCCTTTTATCGCTGCCCTGCCTTGGCTTCCCGAGACCCCTCCTCCCAAGATTTTTTTGCCTTCACCTGGACGGACCCATACACAAGACATTCTGAACCACTTAGACAGTTTTCCCACAAATCTACTGAATCCACCTTATTACAATCTGCAGTCCCTTGTAGGAACAGTCTCAACTTGACACTGCCTCCCTACTTAACCTTCTAGCTTCCAGAGGTTACCGGGTATCCCCTGTCAAAGCTCAAATCTCTTCCCCTTCTGTCACTTACCTCTGATTTCTTCTATCTCAACAAAGAAAGTCCATCACCTTAGACAGAAAACAGCTCCTCTCTGACCTGCCCATTCCCAAAACCAAGACAGAAATCCTTTCCTTTCTAGACCTGGCTGGGTATTTTAGAGCGTGGATCCTAACTTCTCCCTGTTGGCAAGACCCCTATACGACCTCAGCAAGGGCCCCCCTGAAGAACCATTATCCTCCTCACCCCGACACTCCTTCATTAAGCTCCATAGAGCCCTTGTAGAAGCCCCAGCTCTCCATCTTCCTGATTTGTCGAAGCCCTTCTCATTATACATTCATGAGAAGTCCAGTCAAGCTCTAGGAGTCCTAGGCCAATATTATAGCCCATCCTTTGCCCCAGTAGCTTATCTTTCCAAGCAATTAGACCCCACAGTTCGGGGATGAGCCCCCTGCCTACGGGCATTAGCTGCTGGACAGCTCTTGCAGAAGGAAGCTCATAAACTGACATTCGGGGCGCCCCTTACCATTCTGTCCCCACATCACCTAAAAGATCTCTTAACCTACAAAAGTTTACAGACTTTCCCTCCCTCCAGACTCCTGACCTTACTGTCCTCTTTCCTCCAAAATCCCGTTCACCCCCTTTGCCATCCATACCCGAATCATGACTTTTTCCTCCTTTACCGCTCTCTTGCTTTTTCTCATTCCTATTGTCTTCCCTGCCACCCCAGCTTCCTTTGTATGGCGATTCAAAGTAAGACAGACTTACACACAGCATCAAACAAAAGTTACTGCCCTCATTGCCACATCAGACTGCCCTCTGAAAAGTTGCTCTGAGCCTTTATACCTCCACTTTCCTCCCTCCACCGAAGTGTTCACTAGCAGCTACCTTTATTCTCCCTACCTCTGCTTCCTCTATGACCAAAGACAAGCCTATTGCAGGCGATGGCAAGACACCTACGGGGGATGTCCCTACTGGTCTTGCGCCATTTACTACATGAGTAACTCCCAGTACCCACAGTATTACTCCTCCAACTGTTTCATGAAATACCCCCAACAGCTCATTCTCCTTATCAATCCCAGATCCCTGGGACTCTCGATGGGCCACCGGGGTCACAGCCTCAGTTTACTATGGGGGGTCCTCAACCCCCCACGGTACCCTTCATATCTGTCGAGAGTATGTTCCCTCTCACTCCCAGATCTCTCAAGTTGCATCAGATATCGGACATTCCGAAAAAGTCATTATCCAAACTCTTGATGGCACTTCTTCATCTTCTTATTCCTCCTACTCTTGGTTACAGCTTGTTCAAGACACCACCATCTTTCTCAATCACACCCTCAACACCGCCAATTGTTTCTTGTGTGCATCACTACAGCGCCCATTGCTGGCCGCCGTGCCCCTTAATATTTACAACTACTCCTTCCATGCAGAAGGACAACCCCTCCGCCCCCTGGCAGACATACCCCTATGGGAACCAGAATACGCAGATAATCTCACCATCCACCACTGTGTAGGCCCAGCTCCACCCCCCTCCAGCACCCTTCACTGCCTCTCTATCTACACCCCGACCTCCGGCTCTAAGACTTTCACTCAACCGGGACACTTCTTTTGGTGTAATGGCAGTCTTTTCAACTCACTGCCTCCCAACTCCAATATACCCTGCATTCTCGTCACCCTAATCCCACAGCTTAAACTTTACAGCATGGCAGAATTTCTTGAGCTCCAACCTCCCTTGCCCTTGCGCACAAAAAGGGCTGCTTTACTTCCCATCATGGTCGGTATCTCTTTGACCACCTCAGCCATTGGGGCAGAGTTTTCGAGAGGAGCCTTGAGTCACTCTCTATGGGCAATTAGAGATCTCAACGACAAACTTGAAAGAGCCCTGATATCCACTGCCGATTCCCTGGCCTCTCTCCAAAGACAGGTCACTTCGCTAGCTAAGGTCACCCTTCAAAACCGGCGGGCCTTAGATCTGCTTACAGCTGAGAAGGGCGGCACCTGCGTCTTCCTTCGGGAAGAGTGCTGCTATTACATCAACTAATCCGGCATTGTAGAAACTGACATTACCAAACTCACCGACCTTGCCTCCAGCCTCCACTCTGCTTCCAATTCCAACCCATTCTCTTCAATACTAACAAACCCCCTCCTTACCTGGCTCTGGCCCATTGCAGGCCCCATAATAATCATTCTTTTCGCCTGTCTCTTCTTACCCTGTATAATGAAGTTCATGAAATCCCAAGTCGGAAAAATCTCTAATCAAACTTTCAACCAGCTTTTACTCAGGAACTATCAGCTTCTGGCCACAGAAGATTCCTTCACTCTCACATAACCTCCTCACCACACGCTGAGATGGACCCCTCCCTCCGCTGGAAACTGTTCCTGGAAACAATGGCTGCAGACGCCTGGCTTCTGGCACCCGTATCCTCCTGGCACCATTGGAATCAACAAGTCCTCGACCTATGGTTAAAGGGAACCTTCACTGATTTCCAACCTGAAGAAGTCCACATCTACTCGTCCTTACTGTGGGGAGTCCTATCAACCCTTTCCCCCCAATCCTCAAGCCCTCACTCCCTTCTCCACCCCCGTTCAGCAAGAAGCAGTCAGAAAGAAGCAACGTCCACAACCCCATAGAGGAGAAAGGCAGGAATGAAGGGCCCCCACCAGTAAGATGGCGAACTTTCGGCTTCTCTTCCGGGTCCTCGGTTCCCAACGGCACCACCTAAAGACCAATCACCTCTCGCACCCCCCCAGTCCCAGCACCTAGCCAATAGCCACCAGCCCCGTAAAGTAACACCACAATCACTTCATGCCCCTTCCTATATAACCCAGCACCTTTCCCCAATAAAGTGGAATTCTCCGGTGAATTGCTGCTGTGTGTCGCTCCTTTCCTTTCAATACTTTCTATCATTTTCTTTCTACCTACATATCTAGCCACCACTCCAAATTTCAATGTGTTTTCTCTTTAGAGAGATATCTGAATGATTGTTCATCAAATATTGATGGCTATTCTAGGTGCTTCTTCCTTTTCCAACAACATATCTGATGTCAGATATTTTTCAGCCAAAACAACATATCATAACAGATTGAACACAAAAGCAGATATGAAAATCCAAAAGTTTTCAATTAAGTCATACATTAAAGAGATTTTTTGAAAAAATAAATGATGTAACTTTCTCACAAACATCTTGTCTTGGAAAATAAAATATTTTTCATAGAAATGTTTTTTGTTAATGTAATGGCTTTACCACTGCTCTTTTTTAAATGAATAAGCATGTAAAATTCTTATCAGCTTTAACTTCTAATATAATAAATATTGACAGATATAATCTATATAAATCAAAACTTTTAGGGGTCCTCTATAATTTTTAGAAGTGCGACGGTGTCCCAAGACGGGAAAAAAAATGAGACTTCTATCCTAATGTCTCTGGAATGTGTAACTCTAAATCAAATCTCTCTCATGAGCAAACAATACATTTAACTATGTTTAACAGACAATTCAAAAAAAAAAAAAGTTTTGATGCTATTCCAACCTGCCAAATTTGCTTTTTGCCCCATTTTCCCAATTTTGGTGAATGATGCCACAGTTCATCTAGCTGCTTATCTCCCAAACCTAGGAATCATCACCAATTTCTCCCCACATCTGATCCATTAACAAGTTCCATTGACACTGCCATTAAAATATATTCCTAATCCCATCAATTCTCGCCACCTTGATAACCATCACTCCAGCACAATGTAATATCATATTCTCTTGGCATTTTTTTTTTGAGAGGGCATCTCTCATATTTATTGATCAAATGGTTGTTAACAACAATAAAATTCTGTATAGGGGACTCAATGCACAATCATTCATCGACCCCAAGCCTAATTCTCAACAGTCTCCAATCTTCTGAAGCATAACGAACAAGTTCTTACATGGTGAACAAGTTCTTACATAGTGAATAAGTTCTTACATGGTGAACAGTGCAAGGGTAGTCATATCACAGAAACTTTCGGTTTTGATCACACATTATGAACTATAAACAATCAAGTCAGATATGATTATTCATTTGATTTTTATACTTGATTTATATGTGAATTCCACATTTCTCCCTTATTATTATTATTATTTTTTTAATAAAATGCTGAAGTGGTAGGTAGATGCAAGATAAAGGTTGGTAAGTTTTCACAAATGCCTAGGGTACCTAACTGGTTTTCCTGGTTTCACTGGATATGGCTGGTAATTGTAGGTCTGCTTTTGTTATGTATCTGTATTCCTATTCTGTTAATGTGTGTACACAATTTAATTAGTAGTTTGTTAAAACCTATACATGCTGAAGTTACTCTACAAGAAGATATGTCAAAGAAATAATCAATCTTCCCATGTTTTCTTCCATCTGCTACTTCTATAGCTTTTCTTCTTCCTTCCTAATTACAACCCTTTAGTAGAATTTGTGCCTCATATCGAAAATTACCGAGTATCATAATTCTTCCAAGTGGTAAAGATACCTCAAGACAAATGCTGGGCATAGAAGCCACAGGGCATAAATCTGCAAAGAAGTAAAAAGCTAACCTTTTCAAACAATATTGCTTCTCTCTCACTTACCAACTTTACATTTCCCTGTATGGCCCCGGAATATGACTGGATAGCCAGAGACGGGTAAGATTCCTCAAGGGAGGAACAACCTAAAACAGGCACAGTCGCAGGGGGGCCATCAGGTGAGAAATTGGGGATCAACAGAGGTGAGGCTTAGAACCTCACCCCCCTGTTTTGAGAGAAACTTTCTGCATCCATGGATGTTTTGTTGCCCTTGTCTAGCTTGGATTAATACTTAGTCTATAGGCACAGACCTGATCATCTACATTTGCCCTCTTACAGCACTAAATTCTCTTGGCATTTTAAAATTAAAAAAATAAAATAAGACTCACTGAGTAAGGTGCGTGGCTACAGAAAATTACTGTGTCTCCCATATATCATCATCACTATCACCATCATCATATAGATACAGGCAGAGTCTGAATAGTTTACATAATACTATTCATTTTAATTTTTTAATATAGTGATTACAGTGATTCAGTTTTCTCTAACCAAACTCTAACTCCTGATTCAGAAGAGTATGTGATATGCAATAACTGTCATTAAAGAATCAAACCATATCACTTTGAAAGTTTTAAAATGTTAGGACCAAAGAAATTACATTTGAACATTATGCTTCAGAAACTCAATTACACAGTGGATTAAAATGAAATTTCTGTATTTTTTTTTTCATTAGATGAAGAGTCCAACTTACCTTATCGAGTTCATCTGAAATTGCAATACCTAGGATTCAAAAGAGATTTATAAAAAAGCTTTAGGAACAATCTTTAATAACCCAACATTAGAGACAAAAACAGAAGTTCTATTTGTAAAACTAGTGCATTTTCCATTCCACTTTTTTCTTTTTTCTAGTGCTTCAAAATAATGTGGTACATCCTTTTTACTAATGAAAACACATTAGGAATTTAGGTCAATTATAACAGCAGGAACTGCTGAAACAATGCAAATGATTAAACAAAAACAAAGTAAGTACCATACTGCTTGTAGGTTGTTAAATGTGGAACACACTTGCAAAACAATCCCAGAGATGTTATGTTGTCTTTATGTTATAATGACAATCAAGTACAATTTAGCCTGCTACAATATTGTTTCTTCTTAAGAAATTAGACTCCTAAAGCAATAAAATATTAACACAGAATGGGACTGGAGATCATTTATTTTAATTCCCTTATGTTATAGATGAGGACACAGACTAGAGAGTTTAAGGAATTTGTCCCACTTTCATTCAGATAGACAACTTCTTAAGCCAATGGATAATCAATTACTCTCCTCACCATCACACAATCCTCACTGTACATCAGTCTGATTTCTCTGTACCATCCCTCCAAAACTTTTCTAAACCAGCAAAAAAAGAAGTTTTAGTCCTTATTTTATTTCTCTGATAGACTGTTAACCCCACTTGCTCTCTTGAAATGCTCCCCTCTCTTTTCTATTCTCTTTTGACTCCTTCAATAGGAATCTTCTTTAGGAGAAGGGAATCTTTTCTGACGTACCAAGGGCTCTTTTTGGAGCTGTCTTTTCTTTTGGATTCATGCACTTCCCTTGGTAACCACACCCATACCCAGACATTTTTATTTCTCTATACAGGGATGGCCAGAAAACCTTTATTGCCAGCACAAACTTTCTTCCTGAGCTAGTTGTTGAATCCTTGTGGGCATTTCAATCTGATCATGTCAGAATGATGACACCATCCTCCTGTCACTATTTTTGAATAATGTGTACCTATGGCTGAACAATGGGGCAGGTGCAATCACCCCTCAGGTTTGGAGCGTAAGGCAAATGAAAGCTGATGTCAAACCCCAGCATGGGATACACCAAGAGACAAGGGAAGTTTTAAAATTTGAAATCCAAGGAACACAAAGATAATCAGAATTGAAGCTGAAGTTCAGCAGTCTATAAAGCACAAGAAAGAATGAGCTGGGTTGGAAAAGAAACCTGAAAATAGTCTTAAGAAAATAAGCCTGGTAAACTCTTGAACATCATAATTAGTAATTTGTTTCTATCCAAAACACATAAAAAACTCATACAACTCAAGACCATAAAAACAAATAATCCAATTAAAAATGAGCAGAGGAAATGAATATATATTTTTCCAAAGAAGACATACAGATGGCCAACAAGCACATACTCCACCCAAACTGCTAGTCATGAGGGAAATACAGATCAAAACCACAATGTGCTATTACCTCACAGCAGTCAGAATGGCTATTATACAGAAGACAAGAAATCACAAGAGTTGGCAAGGATGTGGAGAAAAGGGAACCCTCCTACACTGTTGGTGGGAATGTAAATTGGTGCAGCCACTGTGGAAAGCAGTATGGAGGTTCCTCAAGAAACTAAAACTATCATACAACCCAGTAATTCTACTTCTGGAAATTTACCTGAAGAAAACAAATCACTGATATGAAAAGATATATGCACTCCTATGTTTACTGCAGCATTATTTACAATAGCCAACATATGGAAGTAACCTGAGCATCCCTCAATAGATAAATTGATAAAGAAGATGTGATATATATGTGCATACATACACACACACACTCAAATATTACTCAGCCATTAAAAAAAGAATGAAATCTTGCCAATTGCAACAACATGGATAGGCCTATAGGATATTATGCTAAATGAAATAAGTCACACAGAAAAGACAAATACCATAAAAATATCACTTATATGTGGAATCTAAACAAAACAAGACAGAGTATAGACACAAAAACACTGAGAATAGACTGGTGGTTGCAACAGAGAGGTGGCGGAATGGCATAATATGTGAAGGGGATAAAGAGGTACAAACTTCCAATTGTAAAATAAATTAATCACAGGGATGAAAGTAAAACATACGGAATATATTCAATAATACTGTAATATCTTTGCATGTGGACAGATGGTAATTACACTTATAATGAGCATTCAGTAATGTATACTATATAATTAGAGAATCACTATTTTGTATACCTGAAACCAATACTATACTGTATATAAACTGTTTTTCAATTTAAAAAAATATATAATCCTAAATAAAGATCCCCTCACCTGGTCAGGTACAGAAGTCTATAGAGGGTATTTTACTGTTTTCTATATCATCTTCTACTCCACTAACCTCAAGAATCAGTTATACACAAAGCAGAAAAAATATGCCTTATTTCATCTCAATAAATTATACCATTCTTCTCCTTACAGATAAACTAGAAACACCAGTGTATTTGAGACATATTCTTCATAGTGATATTCTATGAAAATTCTTTTTTGGTAAAAGTTATTGGTAATTAAGAATTTTTAAGTGTTACTACACTAAGAGTCTAGCCACCACTACAGGGAGTTTAAGTCCTATACAATCCCCAACTCCACTAACCTAATGAACCAGCTATACATATAGAGTTATAAATTACACAAATATCAATTGTACATATACAATTTTACATATTATGAAGATAGCTCCTTCCAATAATTCAAGGAGAGAAGGCTTCATGAAGGAGTATCATTACAGCTGGGCAATATCACTAACTGAGAGTGTGTGGCGTAGAACTCTGAGACAGAATGGTATTGCAGAAAAAGAGTATATGTGAGACAATTCAGAGATCCCAAAGCTTTCAGGCAATTATAAACATTTCTAAAGGCCTAACACAAGTCACTCATTGATGAATGTTTTACTTTTAAAAATATATAAAATTTTATAAATGGTCACTTAGAATAACTCAGATTTCAAGATAATACAGGATTTTCATACAGTACCAAACACTTTATGTCACAGTTTATAGATTTAAAATATATTATTCCATTTTATAAAAGCCAAATGCATATTTAAATGCTTTTATTTACATTTAATACAATACTATAAAATATTCCTTCCTGACATAAATTCAAGATAAAGAAATGAATATATTATTTTAGAAATAAATATTTTAAAGACTTTATTGTAAAAGAGAAAGTAGATATATAAAACAAGATTTTCTTTCTCAGCTAAAGCCATAAAACTTAGATATCTGGAATTAAATAACCCATGATTCAACTGTCTGGGATTTTTGAAACTCCCTTGAATTTTTTTTAACTTTCTGCATTAATCCCTTGGCCCTGCAAAAAGAGTTTTTTTCATTCAATTTTTAGAAAACTATCAGTTAACCTTTAAATTTCTTCTATACCTCAGATTTTTGAATCCATTATTATATTCATAAAGATAGCAATAATACTTCAACTATTTAGAATGTAGCCAAGTACTAGCAGGTAAACTAAAAGGCCTCTGAATTGTCAAAATGTGTGTCGCACACTAGATCATAAGTGATGTGCAAGCAGTTCCTTGTATCCTCTGTCCACTGTCCATTACTCTCAATTTTAGAAGCATCAGGAGCTATTTTACAGGGCCAAGAAAGTTTACCAGTGGAAAATGGAAATGAAGAAGAAGGTTACAATGAAGACATATTAAAGTAATAAGAAGAGATGGGTTCCAAAATAAAACTCAATCTAGCTAAATGAGAAACTTGGATTGTGAAAGTAACAAGTGTTGGTGAGGATGTGTAGAAAAAGGAACCTGCCTACACTATTGGTGGGAAGGTAAACTGGTGCAGCCACTATGGAAAGCAGTATGGAGTTTCCTCAAAAAAATAAAAAATAGAAATACCATATAACCTAGTAATTTCACTCCTAGTAACTTAAATTAAAAAATCAGAATCTTTGATTTGAAAAGATATACTCACCCCTATGTATAGTGCCTCATTATTTACAATAGCCAAGATACAGAAGCAGAGTGTCCATCAATAGATGAAGGGATAAAGAAGATGGGTACATATATACAATAGAATATTATTCAGCTATAAAAATGAAATTTATGAAAACATGGATGGACCTAGAAGGTATTATGCTAAGTGAAATAAGCCAGGCAGAGAAAGACAAATACACTGTGATTTCACTTATATGTGAAATCTAAAAACAAAACAAAACAAAATGAACAAAACAGCATTAAATTCACAGACCCTGAGAGTGACTGATAGTTACCATGGAGGAGGGTTTGGGGTGGGTGGGTGAAATAGGTGAAGGAGATAAAGAGGCACAAAATCTTTTTTAATTGAAATATCATTGATATACAATCATATGTTGGTTTCAAATATATAACACAGTGATTCAACAATTACCCATATTATTAAATCCTCACCCCCTCTAGTACAGTTACTATCTATCAATGTAGAAAGACATTACAGAATCATTGGCTATATTCTCCATGCTCTACTACATCCCCATAACTAACTTATATTGTGATTGTGAATTACTGTGCCCCTTTATCCCCCTCACCCTCCCCGCCACCTACCCGAACCCCTCCCCCTTCGTAACCACTAGTCACCTATCAGTGTCTATAAATTTAATGCTGTTTTGTTCCTTCTGTTTTGCTCTGTTTTTATATTCCACAAATAAGTGAGATCATATGGTACTTGTCTTTCTCTGCCTGGCTTATTTCACTGAGCATAATACCCTCTAGACCCATCATGTTGTTGCAAATGGCAAGAGGCACAAAATCTTAATCATAATATAGATTAGCCATGGGAATGAAAGAACAGCATAGAGAATATGGTCAATAGTTCTTTATATGTGGACAGACAGTAGCTACAGTAGTTGGGGTGAACATTTAGTAATATAGATAACTGTCAAATCACTGTTTTACACTTGAAAACAATATAATATTATATACAACTATACTTCTATAAAAAGATATATCAAAAGTAAATAAAATGTACAATACTTAAAAATTATTTAAAATCCATCTTTTATATACATTTAATTATTTGTGAGTGAAATGGCTAAAATAAATTAAAAATTCAGACTTAAAAAAAAAAGAATGTTAAAGAAACACTTCTTTCCAGAAGCACGAATCTCTTTAAATAGAACCATTTATAGCCATTTATATTGGGTAGCCAGGATATTTCTCCTCATGCCTAGCAGAACATTCATAGCTTTTTCCTGAGAGGACATTAAAAAATTTTAGGCATTTCATTAACTCTTAAAAGCTACCATATCTTAAGTTATATTTTTAGGAACTGGTGAGCAGTGGAGAACAAACAATATACAAGAGAAAATATATTCTATAATATGTTATAAAGAAAGAAGGTCCAGGATTTGACTATGGGACTCTTGATGCATACTGGAACACACGGTCTTCCTAAAAGCCAAACAGAGACCTTAAAGGAAACACTCTTCTATTAGAGTAGCCAGAGATGTGGCTTAGGAGAGCAATGGTGCCCAGCTGTAGACATGGAAGAGGCAAGGGCTCCCACAGGCATTTTAGAGATTGTTTCCTGATTTTGCTGTACTGCAATCTATCTGGATGTTTTCCATTTGTGTCCTTCAATTTATGCAAGTTTCCATTTATTCCAATCTCCAAAGAGGTCTCACTTGTGTCAAGAATTTATTCCAAAACACAGTTCTTATATTCACAAATTTGAATTGTGCTCTATCAAGGAAATAAAAAGTTACCTGCTCCATCAGGATTTCAATCTTCCCAGGCATCAGCTTAGCCCTATAATTAGAATCAGGGTGTACCCACAAGAAATGGAAAGAGCAACTTCTCACAGTTCTTTACAGCTTAGTTAGTGTAATTCATTTCATGAGAGTAGGGAATTGGTAAAATTGGCCCATAGTTTAGTATGGGCAGGGAAAAAGGGAGATCAGAAGTGAGAAAGAAAGATTAAAAAAGAAGACGAAAGTGCCAATATACTGAAGATACTCCCATATATGGAAGGATACAATGACGGAAGAAGAGTGAGGCTAAGAAAGAGCCAGAAAAAATGCAAGCAGGTTGAACCACAATCTGTAAGTCATGAGTGCAATTTAACATTACAACATGAATTACAGATCATAAAGACTTGAGGAATAGGAGATACTCTTTATGGTAATCTGTTATACATTACTTCATTTCACAGAAGATGAAACTGAAGAATGAGGCCAAATGGTATTCTCAAAACTGGAAGCAACCGATTAGTAGAGCAGTACCCAAATTATCTTCCAGTCAAGACAGGGCTTGTATCTATTTTACAGACTTATGGTCTGTAAGGCCATAATATGGTAATCTGTTTATGGTAATCTGTTATACATTACTTCATTTCACAGAAGATGAAACTGAAGAATGAGGCCAAATGGTATTCTCAAAACTGGAAGCAACCGATTAGTAGAGCAGTACCCAAATTATCTTCCAGTCAAGACAGGGCTTGTATCTATTTTACAGACTATATATTATGGCCTGGAAAAAGGATGTAACTGAAAGGTATAACAAAGATTAAGAAAAGAGATATAACTAAGAACACAGAGTGCATATAATATTCAAGAACTGACACTTTTAAAAATATGTACTTAACACTGGTTGAATTTACACTTCAATTGCAAGCTCAGACATATACGTTGTGTGTGTGTGTGTGTGTGTGTGTGTGACTGAAATATAGTTAAATGAGAGGTCATCCAACAGTGAGGAATTCTGAATGAAATAATAAATATCTAGTAGAAGTACACCATTTTCTTCAATTCTCTGAAAAAAATTCCTAAAATAACTGATTGCTTATTTACATATACACATGTACTTATTCCCATAAAGCACTATAGGGAGCAAAATTATTTATTTTCATGGACACTAGACCATTCCAAAACAGTAATTACAATAATGATACCTCATATTTCTATTGAAGCACAAATCCCTAGGAACTTCTGTTAGAGTTTAGAGTTGTCTTTGACCTAGGTAGAGAGTGGGGCCATGAAAATGTAGATGGAAAAGACAATATCAAGGTCTCTTAATAAATCTGTCCCTTCCAAATATTGTTTCTTAAATAAGGTATTACATGAATTTAATCTGGAAAATACAGCATTTTCAAAACCAAGAAAAATCAGTGTGAATTAGCTTTGGGATATATTTTTTTTATTCTATTTACATCAATATCTATAGAAAAATGCTTATATCTATAACTACATCATATCCATATCCATATACACACACACACACACACATATATATATATACCCATACATATTCATAGCCATATGCAAATATTAGATAAACAGAAATATAACCAGACACAAGCAAATGTGAGTAGGCCTTGTTTGTTATTAAGGGGGTGGTTACAATTCATCTTCCCTTCTCTTTGTTAAAGGCTTACAATGAATAAAGGAATGAGAGAAACAGAAAATACCCTTGAAAACATCACAGTGGTCATTGTTTCAGGCAAGATTCACTAATGGATGTTGCAATTATCAGGTGCAAGTGTGAAAATGAAGGGTGATATTTTCAAAGCCTTGAAGTATCTTTCTCAAGATATGCATTAACTACAAAGGGAACAGTATTAACCTTACAGTGGAGAATCCTGATAGACACTGCTTCAACCAACTGATTCAGGGTAATAGCACCAGTAATAGGATGATGCACAGAGGATACTCCCCTAAGGTGCTTCAATCACAACCACTAGGAGAGTCGCATTATTTAGGGATGTGATAATCTTTGCAACTTCCCTATTCTAAAACAATCTTTTCTCACTACTTGAGAGTCAGATGGAAACAAACATTTGAAGAAATGGACATGAGTCCAGGTCCTGGAATGAGAGAAGTCGTGTTTTGAAGAAAGGTCAGAAAGGCTGCAAATAGAGGGATCTCGGCACCAGAAACCTACTTTGCCTACCACATCATGACTATATAGCATAACGGGCTACTGCAAGTTATTCTCACATGTCTACATTTATGAGAAAACCAGCATGAAGAGTGTCACAAGTCGTGACTGACTTCAAGATAAAGCATTACATTGAAAAACTTGCAAAAAGCCAGAAAAAGAGCATAGCACAGCTGTTACTAAAACAAAAATCCTGTTGGCAAACTGGAGAGAATATCTACTTTGTCCTGTTATATTTGACCCGAATAAGAGGGGAGAGGGAATTTAAGTCTGGATAAGGTGATAGCTGCAGAGCTGATAATTCTATTATTTTGAGGGATACAAGTGACTTTTTGCTGTCAATTTCAGATAAATAACAAACACTTCTAAAAAATGTATCTTTTGAGAAGTACAACTAAGATGGAGCAAAGATCAACCTTTTCAGAGACTGTATGAAAATTAGGAACACACTAAAACTTTCAACCTTTCCTTTCAATAACTGTGGCACTGGAGAGAAAGGTCCACCATAACAAGACAATGAATGTCCCTTCTGGTTATACCTGGAGGAGAAAGTCCATTCACTATGTCTTCCTAGAACATAAAACAACGGGTAATAAAGTTACCATCAAATTAGAGAGTTACCAACCTGGAGTTATTGTAAGAGCAAAACAAGATGAAACAGAATTAATGACATTCTGCTTCAGGATGATGGAAGAACTAAGTTTGTGCTTATACAGTTCAAATTTAGGTAGCTAGACCAACTAAATAAACATCAGTAAATGGTACATTTCTACTAAATTATGTTATCCTAGGAGAAGTGGGCATATGACAAGAAGTTAATATTTAAATCTCAGCAAAAATCACAGAAACTCAAGTCATTCCAAGAAAGTAGCATTTTGTTCCAAAAGAGACTCAAAAAACCTTAAAAGGAGAAAAGAGCAATCCCTCCCTATGTGTCCAACTGCTCTCTTAATCCACATAAGCCCCACCACTACTGCCAAAATAGAGCCCCCATAAAACCATCAAGTAGAGTAAAAAGCAACTCTCCATCATATAAACAGAAGCTAAATTTACACCTCATCCTGGCCAAGCTGCTGACCAATCTGGTAGCTTCTTTGACCCTGACTTTGTCATAAGAGTAATGTCCCATATCTGCATCTTCGGCTCTCCTGAGCAAAGACTGCCCCCTGGCCATTTGTTTCTCCAGATTTTCCTGGAAGATTAAATAAGTCATAGCCTCCTACTAGATTCTGATCACGGGACTCAAGTTAGAGGCCCCACCCATAAGGCCACACTCAGATTTCTGGAACAGACCATAACTTTGACATATCTGCTACAGATCTGGTCAAGTACATAATTGAAATGCAAGCAAATTCTTTTATTAAAAAGTCTTAGGGACAAATGCTTTCTTACAAATAAACAATCATATAACAAATGTTTGCAAGGCAGTTGTCATTTTTAAAGGGTGAAAATTAACTAATACTATACTTAAAGATCTGTGTAATAATTGGGCATATTCTTTGGTCATCTTTCTTCCAACTCATGGTTTTTGATAAATTGAGAGTCTATAAAGAGGTACAGGCTCTGCTCAAAAGGCAAAATTTATACATATTAATAAAAGTCTTTAACATATTAATAGGAGAAGGCTCTTTTCATGAACATAATAAAATAATAAGCTGAAAACTCCTCATCATTGTTTGCTTCAAAAATGAATCTAGCCAAAAGCAGGGCTTTCTTGAATCTCAACTAGGCAGTTTCTACTAATAGCAAAATTATAAGATACCATCATAAAGCAAGTTAATTTTTAGTTGGGTTCACTGCATGGAAGTCTAAAAAAGGCTCTAGTGAGTTATGAATTAAAATATATGAAAAAAAAATCTCCCCGTGTATGTATATATATATATATATATATATATATATATATATATATATATAGCTACAGTGCAGTAAGATAAAATATATAAATTATATATAGTTACTGTACAGCATAGAAATACACATATATCATATATATATACATGTAGTTATATATCACTTCTCCCAAAACACACTAAGGAGCAACTTTGACTTTGATATAAATTATGAAACTAATAAAACTATGTTATCTAAAAAAATAGAGATCCTAAGATATAAATCACTAGAACTTGCTACTGTTCTATTTTCCATTTAAGAATTTTTAATATTCCATGGTACCAAAAAAAATTTTAGTGAACTCATGACAGTAATATGCTTCTAAAAGTGCTTAATTTTTAAAATTGAGATATTTAAGAACCAGAAAGAGAAGAATGCTTTGAAGTAAAACCATGAAGTGTAATGTATATCTACATAGAGAGAGAATTTATCAAATATTTGTTTTATATGTTATTGTCATGAGAGTATGCAATCAGACGTTTTACTTGACATATCACTTTAAACCATCATACCTACCAGAAGGAGAAAGAATCATATCCTCCTGCTTCGAAGATGAGAAGACCAAAACTCATGGAGATCTGATGATTTACCTGAGATTATTCACCTGATAGGTGGCAGAGCAAAACCTCTAACATAGGCCCTTAAGTTAGAGAATCAGTGCTTTCAGAAAAACGTATGTTGCTAGGCTCTGAAAAGGTTTTAAGAAGAATCTGGCCCAGCTGCCATTCTTAAGAAGTTTAGAGACATGAAAAACTCATAGAAGTGTGTATATTAATTAGGATGACAGAAAACAAAGGGGTTCAAAAGAGAAGAATGAGTAAGATTCCATGAGACACACAGTTGAGTGAGGTAACAGAGACTCTGTAGAGAGACTAGATGAAAGAACTGTGGCAGGAGCAGACCTATAACTCCTACTTTATATAACCATCTTCCCACGAATCTGTGTAATATGCAAGATCAAACCTCTTTTCTAATCTCACACCATTAGAACGCCTCAATCTCTCACACAGTTATTATAATGAGGATGCTGGAAGTGGGTTACTAGCAACAGTAATAAATATTTCTACCTTAATATTGGCTAGGAACTTCAATTATAATCAAGCAAATGAACTTACTTCGAGACAGATTCTCAAGGGCTTTTCCCAGATTCTTGCTCTCTTGTAGGATGTGGTTCAATTCATCAAAATCACGGCTTTCTGGTTTAATCCGCCAGTTCCACTTAGGATGATCTACTGACCTTGGCACTATGTTTAAAAAAAATGATTACTTCATAAGCATGCTACATAATGATAAAAACTTACTATTCATCATTATGTGAAAGTTGTATGAAGATCAACATATAGAATAAAGATATTTGTCTTGGAAACGGTCTTCTTGTGAGCAGAGGCAAAGCTATGAAGCTGAGTTCTAAAAAATGTTTTAACTGAACAACTAACAGTGTTTATAGAAAAAAGAAGTGTAACAGTGTTTATAGAAAAAAGAAACTTCAGATACTGATTTAAAACTAGTAATTTCTATGTCTTAGGGAAAAGCACAGAAGCCAACTATATTTCTATATTATCTCTTAGTAGATTAAAAATAATTACTAATGTCTTCATCAGCAAATAGTAAACATCTTGAAGACATTCTGCCTGTCTTCTGATAAAACACAGAACACAGAGTACGTGTATTACCTTCACTTTCCCCCAAATCCCTACTAAGATTATATCACAGTAAAGATATGTTTTTGTCAAAGAATTAGCTGAGCAAGTTTAGCTGATCAAGAAAATATTAGGCAAGAAATAGAAACATATATTTTTGGAAGATGCAAAATGAATTTGACAAATGGTAACTGGATTTAGCAAGATAGAGAATACTGAGACCTAGTTCCTGAAGAGAGAGATGCCCCCCAAAAAGTGGACATTTCATACCATATTTAAAAATTAAAGCATCAGAAAGAACCAGTGCCAAAGTAGTAAAGATATAAAAACATAATTTTTTCAGATTGAAAGGATTTATTAAATGTCCAATACAATTCAAGGCACATTATCACAAAATTTTACAACAGTGGAAATAAAGAAAAGATCTTCATCAGGGACAAAAATGAAAAGTCAAATTGCCATCTTCTAAACAGAAACACTTGGTCCCAGAAGATATGGGAGAAATTCCTTCAAAATTCTAACTGAAGATTACTTCTAACTTAGAATTTTGTACCCAGCTTAGGAACCAATCAATATACTTGTAAGGTCTCAAAATTTTATCTTGCTAACATTCTTTTTCAGGAAGCTCCTAGTATAGGTGCTCCACCAAAATGAGTAAGTAACCCCAGAAGTGGAAATACTTGGGATTCAGGAAACAGGTGATCCTCCCTAAGAAAAAGGAAAGGGGGCTCCTCAGAAGGATAGTAAAGGACAGTATCAGAAGACAATGGAGAAAAAGGCTAGAAACCAAGGACCCAAGCTCAGAGCAAGAGGACAGAGGACTACAGGAGAGACATCTCTAAAAACTTTGAAATGAAGCAAAGTATCAAATATAAAATAAGACAGAAGTTAGGATTACTTAATGTGTTTAATACTTTAAGGCAGGGTTTGATGAAGCATTAATGATGGACACATAGAAAATAAAGCAAACAGAAAAACAATACAATTATTAATTCTAGAAAGATATTACAGTTGTGCATCTTATGGCTCTAGTGCAACAAAGGCAAAATATTGTCATAATGATATCAATGCAAAGTATGTATTCAACCAGCATTTCAAACACGTGCATGACTGCACTGCAAGGATGAAATGGGCCTGGGGTTTGATGCAGTCTTATGTCAAGACATGATCCCTCAAATTTAAAAAGTAAAAGGGAACTGTGTAAGTACCTTGTGTGTTTAGATACATAGACTTATGTACAGAAACATCTATGAGTTCAAAGGGGTTCCACTTTAGAAAAGGAGATCATTTTTTTAAAATTGATTGCCTTAGTACAGCACGGAGAAGACAAGTAATGATGCTAGCATCTTACTACACTGTTAGTGACTGCAAATGGGGGGTGGAGGTGAGGACTTGATAATATGGATGAACTTTGAAACCACAATTTTGTTCATGTGAAATCTTTGTAAGATTGTATGTCAATGATACTTTAATTTTTAAAAAGTCGATTGCCTTGTAGTGCCACTTTACTTTTTAAACCCTGTATATCTTTCTTTTGATAAAAATAGAAGTAATTAAAAAATATTTATATGATAAGGCTGTAGGAAAAATAGTCTCAGACCACTGAAATATTTTTCCTGCCTCCCCTTAAAAATCAGAAATATTTATTATAATTTTAAAAAATATGCTGACCCTCTGACCCAGCAATCCTATATCCAGTAAATTACCACAAAGAAATGAAAACACCTATATTTGTATATGTATGTACATGGTTTCTTTAACAGAAAGTGCAAGATAATTATTTATTTCAGCAATTTGTAATGGCAAAACTCTGGAAATAATCTAAATGTCCTTCAACAGTGGAATAAATATATTCACACTGACATAGTATGCATTTATTAAAAAGTATAACTTAGATTAAAGCTTGCCAGCATGGAGATATGTCCATAATATATTTTAAAATAGTAAAAGCAAGTTGCTTAAAAATGGGTACAGTTTAAAGCCAGTTTTAAAAGCAAATCAACTCTCATATATTTTATGTTAGTTTGTACAAAGGATGTAAAAAGATGAAAACTATGTTTCAAAGGAGGTGAAAAGATTCAAACTATGTCTGAAGTAGAATTTGAGAGAGCTAAACAGAGAGACAGACTATCTTTCTGCACATTTGTATTGTCAAAATGAGCAAATATTAATTCTAATTTTTTTTTAAGTCAAATACAGCTGCTTCCTCTGTGTGTCTTCGTTTAAGGTGCTCTGAGATGGAGATGTAGCTAATATCAGTGTTCAAGCAGTGGAGAGTAGAAGCAGTGCCTGTGATCAGTGGCTCTAGAAAAGCCTTCCAGGCACACCACTATTACCCTGCAGGTCATTCTCCAGGGATTCCTGGGGACAAGTCCAGGCACAAGGAAGAGAAACTCAGAAGAGGAAACAGATAAACTATATTGGTACTATATCCATCAAAACACTGATTAGCTCCTTTGTTAATCTTCTTTGAATAATTTTTCTAATCTACATCATTGGATTATCTAATTTTCCTGGAAATTTCTATATGCTATCAACATTTTGCTTTTTATTTATTTACAAAATAAAAGAGTGTAGATTTAAAAAAAACAATCATCTCCAGATAACCACCAGACATGTCCAGCTGCCCATCATCCCAGCCCTTGCAGACCTTCCACCTGACCTACCACCTGAGTGTTTCAACAAGGGCAAGCCCAGGTGATACCAGCAGAACTACCTATCAACCCACTGAGTCATGAGAAATTATAAATTATGGTTGTTTTAAGCCACTGAGTGATGCAGAGGCTACATGCAAGGACTTTTCCTCAGCATCGTGAAAGAGGGACTAAGGCAGATTTCTTTCTGTATTTTTGTTGCTCGTGACAACTTCATACACTATATAAAACACAACTTATCATGAGAACCAAATCTAGGACAATTGGGGCCACAGCAGGACCACTGTTTAATGAACTACACTGGTTGATTTCAAAGGATGTTTTGATAAATAATGGAAGGAAATCTGGGATGTCATCAGCCCAGTATACAATCTTCAGATGAGAAAAATCTCTTGAAGGTTCCAAAAAACCTTACTTAAGTGGTACTTAATCTTAAAACTCAGTGCTACAATTTAAATACATTTTTTTAAATGTCTTCAGGATAAATGGAAAACAGCAGAACAGTACCAGCAACATAATATGACCCATATGAGGAGACAAAATCTGAGATTAGGGATAATCAGTGACATCACTGAAGCAGAGTTCACCCCCAATGCAGGAGCCCCTCCACGGTATTATGGAGTTTGGCATCTTCCATTTATCCATAAGGAGGTTACTACTACACAAATAGTCTACTGTATATTAAGCAGAGCTCATTTTGATCAATTCTTTATTACATTTAACAAATTCTGACACACTGCCAATGGGTTAAAAATAAATTTAGTTTCCTCCAAATGATGTTTGAAATACTGTTTATCCATTTCTTTCGAGCCAAAATAGTCAATTATTTAGATTTTTTCAACTGTTTTCTAAAATTCAATAAATACTAACACTTTTTCCTGAAAGTACCTCCTACTTACTATATTTGAACTTAAAATATGCCATGAAATATCCCAGTACTACTGTTATATCTAAAATTGATAGTAAACTCATTAGTTCGTATCTCCTGCTTTCTGCATTCCTATATAATATTTTAGATGTTGTGCTGCTATCTTCATTCTTTCATATTTAATTTGCATTCTTTAATTAATACATATACAAATTGTGTTTTCTATACATACTCACTGTCCTTTCTTTTTTCCAAAAATTCTAGTAAAATATACAGCTATTCCTCTTTGTGAAAAGTGTGCTAAAAACAACACTAAACACAAAAACAAAAAACCTCATCTGGATCATGAATTTGAAATGGCATAAAAGAATCAATATGCACTGTCATACACAGGGGATTGATATACAAGTGCTCTTCTGGTCCTTCCTACCAATTCTCCACTTAACATCCTCAATCATGCAGTGGAACCACCATTCCAATAGATAACTAGTGGAAATACTTAATACCATATAGCAAAACCTTCATCTAACCCTATGTGTTGTATCTTTCCTCTATGACAAATAACATTTGAATGTTGATAATATTATTTTGCAGATCTCTGTACCTATACCAGCTTGCATTGTTTAAGTGCCATTTTTTGTTATTCAAAAGTGCACAGCTTTTAAATTCTTGTCTCAGAGAGTAGGCCACATTTTAGCATTAACCCATTCTTAAACTCTCCTTGTTTATTCATTTATTTATTTACTTATTCAATCATTCACATGGTACAAACTGTATCAGGCACTGTTCTAGCTTCTGGGGATAAATCATTGGGAATAGAAGCAACAAAATTCCTTGCATTCATGGAGTTTTCATTCTACTGAAGCTCATAATCTACTTGATAGGCTAAAAGGTTATGAATATCACCAAGGGACACCATCCAGACTCACCCTACCTGGAGCACAGCCAAAAAAAAAAAAAATGGCAGTTTAAAGGGCAACTAGACTAAAGTGAAGGAAATCCATTTACTAACCCTAGAGCATCTACCAAACAGTCAGGGAACTGCTGGAACTCTCTCCAGAGTCAGAGGCATAGGTGAGTAACACTTTTTATGTTCTCCCTCTCTCTTGACAGCACAGGCTGAAGCAGGGTATAGGTACAGTAGTAAGCCTATGTGGGCTGTCCCAGCATGCCCCAAACCCCCAGACCACATCAGCTCCAGCTGTTCCCCAAGGGAGCCCCAGCATGCCATGCCCTGGGCCCCCTGCCCATATCTGTCCCAGTTCTAGTCATCCTGCCAAGGCAACCCCAACACTGTGCACCCAGGGAACTCCCCAGCCTGTGCCCATTCCAGCTCCAACCATCCTGTCAAGGAAGCCTCAGTGCAGTGTACCCCAGAATGCCCTGGCCCACAACCACTCTAGCTTCAGCCATGCCACCACGGCAGCCCCAAGGCAGGGCCTATGCCCACTCAAGCTCCAGCCAGCCTGCCAAAGCTGCCAGGCACACACAATCTACACAGGGATGATGGTACATGAGGAAACTCCTTCCAGATCAGAAGAGATCTGTTCTGCCTAATTCACTGGAACAAATATAAAAGTCAAACTAATGAGGACCTAGAGGTACATGTTCCAAATCAAAGAGCAAGATAAAAACCCCAGAAAAAAATCCTAGTAAAATGGAGGTAAGTAATTTACCCAATAAAGAATTCAAGTTAATAGTCATAAAGATGATCAATGAACTTGGGAAAAGAATGGAGGAACATACCTTCAACAAAGGGTTAGAAAACATAAGAAAGAACCAATCAGAGCTGAAGAATATAGTAACTGAAATCAAAAAAAGATATATACTAGAGGGAATCAATAGTAGATTAGATGATACAGAAGAAGAGATGAGAGATCTGGAAGACAAAATACTGGAAATCAACCAATCAAAACAGCAAAAAGAAAAAAATAATTTTAAAAAATCAGAATAGCTTAATGGAACTCTAGGACAACATCAAGCCTACTAATATTTGTGTTATAGGAATTCCAGAAGCAGAAGAGAGAGAGAAAGAAGAAGAATACTATTTGAAGAAATAATGGCTGAAAACATCTCTAACCTGAGGAAGGAAACAGACATCCAGATACATGAAGCACAGAGTACCATACAAGGTGAACCAAAATAGACCTACACCAAAACATATTACAATTAAAATGGCAAAAATTAAAGATAAAGAGAGAATCTTAAAGGTAGCAAGAGAAAAAAACAAATAGTCAAGTAAAGGTAAACATGTACGACTATCAGCTGATGTTTTAGCAGAAAGTTTGTAGGCTAGAAGGAAATAACAGGATATATTTAAAGTGCTGGAAGGAAAAAACTTATAATCAAGAATACATACATGGCAAGGCTGTTATCAGAATTCAAAGAGAGACAAAGAGTTTTCCAGATCTGCAAAAACTAAAGGAATTCATCACTACTTAAGTGGCCTTACAAGAAATGTTAAAGAATCTTTTTTAGTAGAAAAGAAAAGGCCCTAACTAGAAAAAGAAAACATATGAAAAAATAATACCTCATAAAGGCAAATATATACTAAAGGCAGAGGATCAGCCATTTAAAAAGTTAAAACACAAAAATAGTAAAATCAACTGTATCTATAGTAATTAAAGGATACATAAGATAAAAATATGTAAAATGTGATGCCAAAAACATAAAACATGGTGGCGGGAGGGTATAAATGTAGTACTGTAAGAATGTGTTCAAACAAAAGCAACTATCAGGTTAAAACAGACTGCTAAATACATAGGTTGATAAATGTGAAATTCATGTTAAGCACAAAATCCTACAACAGATACATAAAAATTAAAAAGAAAGGAACATAATATTAAAAAAAAACATCAAAAACCACAAGGGTCAAGAGACCAAGAGAAGAAAGTAACAAAAAATAACTACAAAAGCAAGAAAACAATGAACAAAATTGCAATAAGTATATGCCTGTTAATAATTACATTAAATGTAAATGGACCAAAATATAAACAGACTCCAATCAAAAGATGGGGATAGGTGGGTGAATGGATTTAAAAAAAAAGAAAAATGACCCATGCACATGCTGCTTACAAGAGATTCATTTCAGATCTAAAGGCACACACAGACCAAAAGTGAAGGGATAAAAAAGGATACCCAGTGCAAATGGAAACAAAAAGAAAGCTGTGGTATCAACAATCATATCAGGCCAAAATAAACAAGCAAAACTTCAAGATAAGACTGCAACAAAAGACAGAAAAGGGCATTACATAATGATAAAGGGATCAATCCAAGAAGAGGATATAACATTAGTAAATATTTATGCACCCAATATAAAAAGCCAATATTAACAGACATAAAGAGGGAAATTGACAGTAATACAATAACAGTAGGGGACTTTAATATCCCACTTACATCAATGAATAGATCATCTAGACAAAAAACCAACTACATGCTTTTTAAGTACACATGAAACATTTTCCTGTATAGATCACATTAGGCCACAAAACAAGTCTCAATAAATTCAGGACGACTGAAATCATATCAACCATATTTTCCAGCATGGAAAAGTCACAAACGTGGAGACTAAACAACATGCTACTAAACAATCAGTGGGTTAATGAAGAAATTAAAGAGGAAATCACAAAATACCTTGAGACAAATGTTAAGTGGAAACACAATATTCCAAACTCTATGGGACACAGGAAAAGCAGTTCTAAGAGCGAAGTTCATAGCAGTACACCTACATCAAGAAATTAGAAAAATGCCAAATAAACAATCTAACTTTATACCTATAGAAACTAGAAAAATTAGGAAAAAAAGCCCAATTTAGTAGAAGGAAGGAAATAAAGATCAAAGTGGAAATAAATTAAACAGAAAGTTAAGAAAACATAGAAAAGATCAGTAAAACTAAAAGCTGGTTAGGTGAAAGATAAACAAAATAGATAAACCTCTAGCCAGACTCATCATGCTAAAGAAAGGGCCCAAATAAATAAAAACATAAATGAAGGAAAAGAAGCTACAACTGACAGTACAGAAATACAGAGGACTACAAGAGATTCCTGCAAACTATTATATGCCAACACATTGCAAAAACCTGGAAGGAATGTTTAAAAATCTAGAAACACACAATCTTCCAAGACTAAATCAAGAAGAAATAGAAAATCTGAATAGATGAATTACAAGTAATGAAATACAATCACTAGTTTTAAACCCCCCCCAAAACAGTATTCCAGGAAAAGATGGCTTCAAAGGCGAATCTCACCAAACATTTAAAGAAGAGTTAGTATGTATCCTTCTCAAACTATTCCAAAAAAATCGAAGAGACAGGAATGCATTCAAACTCATTTCATGGGGCCAAAATTACCCTGATATAAAAACCATACAAAGACACCAAAAAAAAAGGAAATAAAAGAAAGTTATAAATCAATATCCATGATGAACATACAAGAAAAAATCCTCAACAAAATATTAACAAAGCAAACTCATCTCAACAGATGCAGAAAAAGCATTTGACAAAATTCAACATTGATTTATAATAAAGGTCCTTAACAAAGTGGGCATAGAAGGCATATATTTCAACATAAAAGGGCATATATAACAAACCCAGCTAACATCATATTCAATGGTAAAAAGCTGAAAGATTTTTCTCTAAGATTAGGAATAACACAAGGATGCCCACTCTTGCCATTTTTATTTAACATATGATAAGAAGTCCTAGCCATTGTAATTAGGCATGAAAAAGAAATAGAAGGGATTTAAATCAGAGAGGAAGAAGTAAGGCTGTTAATATTTACAGATGACATGATACTATATTTAGAAAACCTGAAAGACCCCATCAAAAAATTATAGGAACTAATAAATGAATTCAGTAAAGGCAGAGAATACAAAATTTACAGAAATTGACTACATTTCTATACATTATCAGCAAACTATCAGAAAGATAAGTTTAAAAAGCAACCCCATTTCAACTGCATCAAAAAGAATAAAGTATCTAGGAATAAATTTCACCAAGGAGGTAATCTCCATGGCCATTTTTTTTTGCTCAAATAGAACAGCTGATCCTAAAATTCATAAGGAATTTCAAGGGACCCCAAGTAGCCTAAACGATCTTAAAAAAGAAAAATAATGTTTAAGGAATCATACTTGCCAATTTTAAAACTGCAAAGCCAAAGTAATGAAAACAGTGCACTACTTACATAGAGAGACATATAGTGAAATAAAATTGAGAATTGGGAAATAAATCCTTACATTTATTGTCAGCGGATTTTTAACAAGGGTATCAAGGCCTTTTAAAAGGTTAAAAAATAGTATTTTCAACAATGGTGCTGTCCAACGAATGGACAACTGTATATCCACATGTAAAAAAAAAATTAATTTACACCCCACCCTCCTGCCATATACAAAGATTAACTCAAAATGAATCAAAGATCTTAATTTAAGAGCTAAAACTATAAAGCTCTCAGAAGAAAACATAGAGTAAATCTTTACAGCCTTGGATTAGGTAAGGGTTTATAGGATATGATACCAAAAGCATAAACAAAATCTGCCTACCTACCTATTTATATAAATTGAGTTTCATTAAACTTAATAACTTGTACATCAAACAATACTATCAAGAATTGCAAAGACAATCTACAAAATGAGAGAAAATATTTGTAAGTCATATATCTGATAAAGGTGTAGTATTCAGAATATACAAAGAACTAGAATTACAACCCTTTTAAAAATATAAGAAAAGGACTTGAGTAGACATTTCTCCAAAGAAAATACACAAACAGCCAGGGAGACCATGAATAGATGTTCAACATCCTTAGTCATTAGGAAATGCAAATCAAAACAACGAGATAACACTTTACATCCACTTGGATGGCTATAATAACTTTTTTTCTAAAGAGAAAATAAGAAGTATTGGCGAGAATGTGGAGAAACTGGAACCATCATACATTGCTAGCAGTGATGTAAAATAGTGCAGACTCTGTGGAAAACAACTGGCAGTTCTTCAAAAAGTTAAACATAGAATTATGATATAACCCAGGAATTCCATTCCAAAGTATATATTCAAATAATAGATAACAAATGTTCAAACAACTACTTGTACATTAATGTTTATAGCAGTAATATTTATAATAGCCAAAAGGTAGAAACAATCAAAACATCCTACAAAAGATGAACAGACAAGCAAATTGTGGTATAAAATAGAATATTATTATATCCACACAATAGAATATTATTCAGTCATAAAGAATGGAAGTACTGATACTTGCTTTACTGGGAATGAATTCTGAAAAAAATGCTAAGTGAAATAAGCCGAACACAGTAAGGTCACACATTATATGATTCCATTAATATGAAATACCCAAAATAGGTAAATCAATAGAGACAGAAAGCAAGTTCCCAGGGGCTGCTGGCAGGAGGTAGGAATGTTGAATTGATTGCTTGGTTAAAGGGTTTCCTTTTATAATGAAAATGTTTTGGAAGTAGACAGACAGAGGTTATGGCAGCATACTATTTTGAATGTACTAAATGCCACTGAATTGTACATCTTAAAATGGTTAATTTTTATACATTAATTTAACTTAAAAATGTTTTGGAGTGACTACTTATGAAGCCATAGTAATTGGAACATCTCTAAAACTTTTTGCCTCTCCTAGTCACATACTCGTATGTTTTATTTCAGAAGTCTTACTGTTTTTGTTTTCATCTTCAGGTCTCAGGTTGATTTCCAGTATGATTTAATATAAGGATTAAGATTTTTTTCCAAAATGAATGTCCAATGTTGAAGGGACTTTTGTTTTCCTATTTTTTCTGTACATGAGAAAAATTATGACTGCATTTGTAGATATATTTTTGGACTCTACTGTGTTCAACTGATCTGTTATTCAACCTTTTACCAAAATAACTGTCTTTACAACCAAAGTTCTATAAGAAGATTTGAAGTCAGGAAGAGTAAATTCTCCAACTAGTTCATGTTTTTCAAGATTTTTTTAGAAAACCATGGTCCTTTTCCTCTCCAAATGAAATTATAAATAATATTGCTAATTTGTTTTCTGAAAGAGTTGCACATGGTATTACATTCTCTTCAAATGTCTGAATTCCCCAGGGAAGCCATCTTGGTGTAGAGCTCTCTTTGTGGAAAATTATTTAATGATGAATTTATTTTTTTTAACTAACATAGGACATTTAAATATTTCTATTTCTTCTTGAATCCATTTTGGTAATTTTTATCAAGGAATTCATACTTTTCATCTAAATTGTCGATTTTGCTGGCAAAGAGTTGTTCAAATTATCCCCTATGTTTTTAATGGTTTCATAATCTGTACTCTTCTTCCCTCTTTCATCCTAACATTTGTAACTGGGTTTTCTCTCTTCTTTTTTTAATCAGTCTTGCTAGGTGCTTATTTCATAAGTAACCAACGTCTGGATTTATTGACTTCTCTCTACTGTTTTTGTTTTCTATTTCAACTTCTACTATAATTCTTATCATTTCTTTTTCTCAGCATATCCCTATCTTAATGACATGTTTCTCAACATATTATTGTTTTCTATATTCTGAAAATGAAGGCTAAGATCATTGATTTTATACCATTCCTTGTACTTCCATAGGCTTTTGAAGCTATAGATTTCCTCTGAAGCACTGACTTCGCATCATCCTACAAATTTTAATGTTTTGATTAGTATTTCAAACTGTGTTTTTGTTTAAATGTGTTTTTTGTAAACAGTCTATATGCATTTTTTAATCTAACCTGAAAATCTTTGCCTTTTAATTGAGATGTTTAGTACATTTACATTTATTACTGAAATGGTTGTGCTTAAGTCTACAATCTTGGTGCTTGATTTCTATTATTCCAATCCATTTTTTATTTCTCTATTCCTCTTTTCCTGACTTTGTTTTGGGAGAATGAATCCTATTTTTGTTTTGGCATCCAATTTTAACTTTTATACTGACTTTTTATTTGTCTTTTTGTGCTTTTTTGTGATTATTTACATATTACAATAAGCATCTTTAACCTGTCATAATATATGTTCAAAAGATAGTCTATTACATCAGGAACAATTTAATATATTTTGACAGTATATTTCCAATTAATAACTCTTAATCCTGTATTCTTGTCATACATATATATTATCTCTACATACACTATAAAAATTCATGCTATTTGTTATTAATCTTGCTTTAAAAAGCTAATAGTCAGGTGGAACCAGAGGTTAGGAGTAGGTCACATGAAAAGGATGAAATATCATCAGATGCCAACACACCAACAACATTTTGTGGCTTGACAGCATCCCATAAAGAGCACTGGCTCTGTAGGCTGAAGGGCCTTTAAAGCATTCATTCCACTTATGAGATGATGGGATCTAGAACTCTAACCCCCTAGTGTTATGGATTTATCTGGGAAAGAGAGAGAAAAATAGAGAAACAAAAGACAGATCTGACAAACTCAGGATAGAAAGGGAAATGTGAGATTGAGCCTTGATTCATTCCATTTTCCATTTATTACTTTATTCATCTATTACTAAAATGTATCACTTATTAATTGAAGCAGATACTGCATTGGACATTACTGAGGATATGGGTATGAACAGCACATGAAAATTTAAACCTGTATATATATATTTTAAGGTTGGGACCTAATTCTATAAACTAACTGGGTAAAGCTCATAATTTAACTGGTAAATTTAGTAAAACTCACAATTTTAAAATAACATTTGAAGTTTTTAATACTTCACATAATTCTCATAAGAACTTTGTGGTTGATACAATACTTTTTAAGTACAACTATATAAATCAATAAACTTAAAGAGTTAGTTTTCACAAATGATCCAAATTCATATTCTAGTTAGCACCTAATAGTTTTTCAAAATTTACAGTCAAAAGTAATTATTTTCTACTTACTCCTTTCTTTGTTGAAATTTAAATTAAACATCTCACTCCAACAAGCACAGAAACTGATGTGTAATAACTGCTTTCAAACTCTTCTGTCTTCCGAGAATAACTGACTTAATAAAGACTCGGAAGCTATTTGGTATGTTTGTACACATAAGGTGATAGCAAAGCATTGGGGAAACCCAGTGGCTACTAACACAGCTGAAAAACTGGAGGGGTATTGATAGGGAAAGGGTAGTTATCATAAAGGGAGAGGGAAAACATACAAGGGCTTTCTAATTAATAATGAGAAGGACTTAAGGGAAATTACGGATGAAGGATTTTTCAATTTTGTTAAATGTTTTGGGTAGAAATCTCCTGTGCTTTCCCTAAATGTACTTTATTACATGTAGAGTTGTTCTTTCTTAGATGTGATGAAATGCTGCACCTGGACGAGAGGCAAGGGACACTCCAGCAAGGTAATATTCTTAATAGAACACTACACTCAAAAAGGTCTAAATTAAACATGCCTAAGATTATGAGCAAGTAGATATATATAAATAAACCTCAGTGTTAATGCTGAAATGAACATGAAAATGATTAATTAAGATTAATAGCCAAAAATATCAGATAAAAAGTTTGACTTCAAATTCTAACCTTTTCCACATTTTGTTAACACACAGACTTACAAACATTAAGTAACATTTAAATGACAAGCTTCCTTACATGATTTGGATTCTGATGATGGTGGAGAAATATTAGAAACAGCAAGGTCACTTTTTGATTTTTTAGGCTTCTTTGCATTTAACTGCCAGGGCTTATCATAACTTCTGAAATCCCTTCTTGTTAGTTTATGTTCTGTTAAAACAAAAAAATACATATATAAGCTCAATAATAAGTGATTTCAAGATTGATCAAAAACTAAATCCATAAAGTCATTAGATACACCTGGCAAAAGCTATAGGTCACCTTATATCAAAATTAATGCAAAAAATAATAATAACAATGCAAATATCCAAAAGTATTTCTGGCTTACTTTCCCCAGTAAATTTTAGTTTTGAATTTGATGTGATCCAATTTGTATATTAATATGATTAAACTGTGAAATTATTTGAAAGGCCTTTTAAGGAATGGATCACCATTGTTTAAAATAACTTCCTTTAAATTGGTGTCATGGAATAAAGCACTATATTTTCTTGTGAATAAAAATGAACAAACATTTAAGTGAAGTTTGCTCATCTGATTTTAACTTATCCATGATTCATTATGACACATAACACCTTTGACATTCACCTACATTTCTTGCATAGCATCATTTTTTCCACTTCTCTATTTAAGAAAGAGTAATTGAACCAACCTTGTTTAAAGTTATAATTATCCTTCAAAGGTGGTCCAGGTCATACTGATTCCCAAATTATATTATCTTTCCAAGAGTTCATCCCTCTTGACTTCTTTGCAAGCATTTCATATTTTTGGACAGACCCATCTTTGTGGATTTTTTCTTTTATTCTCAGGGTACTATATTCTACTCATACCTCTCAGACTACTTCTTCTCTGTCTTATTCAATGTTTACTCATTTTACTCTTTCATCTGTGTAATATTCCTTAGAGTTTCATTTTGTCTTCCTGTTTAAATTTACAACTTGTCAAGTAATCCTTGATTTATGGGTGGCTCATAAATCTTTCTCTGGCTACCCACTTATAAATATCAAATAGACATTATGAAACAGTATTTGGTTTCCTCAAATTTTCATGTTAGAGTTGTACTTAATTAGCTTAATCCAATTTTTCCACATCTAACATGCCATTAAATACCAAAAGAGGCATAAATATTCTAAAACACTAGGAACAGAAATAGTGGTCTGTGGTCTACCCCAACCCATGATGTATTTCCATAAATAAGATTAAGACAAAAGATAGGCAAAACAGAACAAGACTGGAAGATTTCTAGGCATCTACACTTGCCTCTACATCAGTCATCTATTTCTGTTGTTTTGCAATCTATCAGAATTTGTCTTCCTATATCCATCCTAGTATCATAGTATCTTCTGATGCAACATGGCTAAAAGAAGAAAGAACCCTGGTCCTAAAATACAGCATCTTTTGATACAAAGAAAAAGTAAAAGGAGCCAGAGAGGAATGGTACATTGGAGTTTACAGCTTTTTTACTTCACCACTACTGGTAAGGAGAAAAATCCACATTAACTTAAATAATCAATCAGTGATACTGTTCTTATTTAGTTGGTTGAAAAAGAAATGAGAGAAAAAGTCATTCATCAGTGTAGCACAGACTCACAGGATTCAACTGATACTAAAAACTTTAGTAGCAGCCATGATTTTATCTGTCTCTAAAATTTTTGCAAAGGACCCAAATAGTTCTGAGCTCTTTGGTGAGGACAAAGGGTCTACCTACACTGTTTACTGACAAATCTACAACTAGAATGAACACCCCTTATTTAAATTTGAATAAACAGAAAATAAAACATCATTTTAAGAAAGAAATATTAAATATAAAATACAAGAATAGAGCATTCAAGATACAGAGGAAATGCATAGTTTTAGGAAAGAGTTACTATGAAAAACTAAATTTTAGAATGTGGCTAATTTGTCCTCTCAATAAAACTAAAAGAAAATGTTTTTTATGATACAAAAAGAAATGAGAAAGGCTAACTAACCTATGATAAAAATATAACTGTAGACAGAAATGAAAAAAGATGAGCTAAGGAAAGACTTTCAGGAAACTGAAATGTAATGCCAACATTTAAAACTGTGTTCAAAGCCCAAAAGAAAATTGACACTGTAGAAAATTAACCAATCACACAGAGAACACACTTGACAAATCTCCCTAGAAGTTATTCAATAAAGAAAGGCAAATATAACATGAATGAAATGAGCGGAATGGAGAACAGTAAAGGAAACTCAATTTACACATAATAGATTTTCCTGAAGAAGTCAAAACAAATATAACAGAAGCAATAACTAAGTACACAAGAGGAAACCTGTTCTAGGCTGTAGACCTGGATTTGCAGATTGAAAGGTTTCACTAACTATAAGGTAACATTTTAAAAAAGAGACAATCATATCAATGCATTCCCAGTAAAACGTCTGAAATTCAGAAATAGAGAAAAAACAAATCCCACAGTATTTAAGAATAATTAGAATATCTAAAAAGGAGTAAAAATAAATATAAACACAATAAAAATATTGTCAGGTTTCTCCTTGACAATATTAAGTGACAGACTTCTGAGGAGATGTTGTGTCCCAAGTTGCTGGATACATTTAAAGGCAGTAAGATGATTTCTGCAGATATTTTCAAAAAGTATTACACTCATATACTCTGAATACTGAGACATTTTCTAGCTAACTAGAACATGCACCAAAAGAAACAATCCAAAATTTCAGTCAAGGTTTAAATTGGCATTACTTACTGCTACCCAAATTATAACCTCTTCAATTATATTCATATCCAAGAATTTTTCTATGCTTTCCTTTTCTCACATGCTATACTCTTCCTTCTAATTTTTTTCCTCCTCCTTCTGGGACATACTTTCCATGGCAAACAAAAATTCATCTACCCTGAAATCCCCCCTTTCATATCTTAAGAGACACCCTTTTCTTTCCACAGGAGCACTCCTTCCTCTGCAGCATCCTGGAATGCAGCGTGTTCATTCCCCTATGTGGTACCCACCACAGGCTGGGTTTTTCAGGTCCGTCATTTTTAGGCTTGGAAGCAGGTTTTCTTATTCCAGTCTCCACATGAGAACACAGCCCAGCCAATACCTTGATTTCTAGCCTTGTGAGATTACACAGAGGACCTAGTTAAGCTGTGTGCAGACATGTGACCCATGGAAACTGAGATACTAAACATGTGCTGAAGAATACACTACTCTCTCTCCAGGTACTACATAGGTTCACAGGAGCTTCATTGGGCTCTGAGATGTTTATCTAGTCTGCCTTCACACAGTGTCAAACGAGAGCTCATGCCTATTTACCCATGTTACTTAGAATTCAAACTCATTTAAATAAGGCCAGCAATAGCCATGTCTCAAAAGGTACCAATATGAAGACACAGCCAAAGACCAAAATCCTTCCATAGATCCCATATAGCATGAAGAGAATGAGAAAAGTGAAGGTGTCACTCCAGGAAAGCACTTAGAGCCCTGTCAGATTCCCATGGAAATCAGGCAAGAGTTGGCTACTGAAGCAACAGGCATGGGAGGATTTGGTTTTGAAAGTAAATGCCAAACCAACAGACCATTGTGTATAAGAAAAAAGCTGTCAGACCCATACCATATTTTATAAGTAAAGATTGAAGTTAAGTCTACCCAGTTATCTCACCAGTGCTTAATGGGGAGACGAGGCTACTGCAGATTTGCTAAGGTAAATGTCCCCAATGCCCAGAGTAAATGAATCTTCTTAAGGTTGAACTTACTGTATCAGTTAAAACTGGGGCTGGAGGAAACAGACAGTGACCATCAGTTTGGGCACCAAGGAAACTTTGTAGAAATCTATTGTTAACCTTTCTATACATGAGCTATACATTTAATTCAAATTCTTCACAAAAAGAATTTTAGAATAATTAGCATTAATTTATAAAGAGTGGAATCCTATCATGTAAATCTGAATCTCATTTCTATTAAAATTGAATACACAGACTCTCATATTTTGAAACATAATACATAACATATTAATATATTCAAATATACTCAAATTCAAGAGTATTTTATGACAAATTTTAGCACATGGGTGAATTCACAGATGAATGCATGAAACCCCTGGCAACCCTCTAAATTTATCTAATTATAATCAGACATTCATAATTTTTTATATTAAATGTAAAACAATTAACCATAAAATACATTCTTTTCATTTACCTGATGTTTCACTTTCTGCCCAAAGAGCTGCAGATCCAGATAAAGTTCTTTGAAGTTGTCCATGGTTTCTTTGTTTAGACTGAAGATGGTCAATGAGAAATGGGATTGGCTGGTCAGGTGTCTCAGTTATTAATTTGGTCATTAATTCCTGAAGGCAGAATAGAGAATATATTTTTATCTAATAATAATATGAACACTTACAAAGCAGTTAAAATTGCCAGGCACTGCCCTAAGTGCTTTATATTAATTTAATCTTAATAACAATTTTTTCATGCAGGTACAACTTGCTATACTCATTTTGGGAAACTGAAGTATAGAAAAGCAAATTGTGTATGTTACACAGCTAATACACAGCAAAGCCAATATATATTAATTTTTTAAATTTTTATTATTCTACTTGGCCAAGATATACTAGAAATTTAATCTACAGTCTTTTACTACTTACAGTTTAAGAACTTTAAACTTCAGATTACTAGTTTGAAAGATGCCATTATAAACTAAACTTTTGATATACCTCACTATAGGCCTATCTTATATGCCTAATCTTATTTTTCCTTCTTAACCATATATAAATATGCCAAAATGAAGAAAATTTTTTGGAATGAAAGAAATAACAAGTCACAGACTCACAGAAACTAAAAATGTCTTATACCAGCCTCCAAACAATATAGAATATCCTTTTACCAAATGCCCTGATAGGTTTTCATTCTATCTTTTTTTTTTTTAATGAGTAAAGCATGGAGATTTCTCTACCTACCTAAGAAGGCTATCCTGTCTTTGGACAGCTCTAATGATGCCCTAAATTGGGCAGAAATCTGCCTTAGGGCACTATCTACACACTGATTTCTCCAGGTAGGAACAGCAAAGAGCAAGCTCCAATTTGGGGTCAATTAGAATCCCCAGACTGTTCTCATATGAACAGCTGCCAAGCCACGTGGATATCATTTTATGCTGTGTAACTGGGTCTGTGAACTTGCATAAACCATTTTATATTTGTATCAGTCACATCTCATTTTGTTGGTTTTAGCTCAGAATTCTAGTCTGTAAATTATCATTTTTAGTTCAGATTCTCTGAGAGGCAATAGTTCCTATGAGTAAACCAGAAAATCAGATATTAGGAGTATTAATGGGAGGATACAATAAATTCCCTATCCCATTATCTTTTTTTATTGGTGGCCTATTTCCTTGTCCTTGAAGCTCTTCTCTCAGATGTTCAGATGGCTGGCTTATCATCATCTGTTTCTAATGATAACTTCTAAAGAGAGGCTTACCCTAACCATCTTCATGAGTCTTTATCACTTCATTATTGTACTTTCTTCACAAAATTTAGTGCTCTCGAGAATTATCTCATTTAATATTTGCTCATCTATTTATTCCTGTTTCTGCTCCTCCCCTACTAGAGCACAAGCAAAGACTGGCCTGGTTTGATCTCAACTCTTACTCGAGAGACTGGAACTCTCCCTAGCTCATACATGGTGCTGGATGAATAAATGAATGAATGAATGCTTGGTTTACTGATCACAGGTAAATATTAGTAATGAATTGCTGTCCTAATAATTAACAATTAACCTTATTGTCCTAATAAACAACAAAGCATTCACAGATTTATTAGCCAGCAAAATATACTCTCTGAACTGCTCTTGAATACTCTCAAGAAACTGCTGTCTTGGTATCTCAGGGATATTTCTTGGCATTTGTAACAGTTTAGAAACACAGATTTATCTGAGTAGAGGCTAAATGGATTTTGTAGATGACAAGATTCCAAGGTGATCTCAGAGACATAGATAAAATAATTCAAAGCATCTCAAAAATGTGCAGATTGAATACACAGTAACTAAAGAGAGCAAAGGATTTCTACCGTAAATACACTCTGAAGGAAAATATTCATCAGAGAAGTGTGATACTTTTTCTACTTTTCTGAAAAACAGGTAAGTAAGCAACCAGTTGGCAAACAACTAGTTAGCATAGGTCTTTATTTCTGTTATTTAAATTTTCAATTATTATAGTTGTAACTAAAGAGATAATTCCTCTACTGTGGTAAACCAATGCAGAGTCCAATTAAAACTCCAATTACACCTCCATGAAATGCCATTTAAAACATTTTTTGGATTTTGCTTTTGTGGAAGAGATGTATTATGATCTATTTAAATTCACTGTACATTGCAAAAGCTACGAAAAAACAAAAAGATAAACAGAAGGATCAACTAGATTACTCTTGTCAAAGAAGGCCTGGCACTCATAAAGCAAATTAGGTCAAATAACAGGGCTTTAAAGCTATAGCAATTTCTATCCTGAAACCTATGAAGAGTGCATGAACATTTTTCTTTTTAATGTTTCAAATTAAATGCAAAGTTTCAGTGGGTAATTTTTGTCTTTTAAAGTAAACTGAAGTGTTCCTATGTGTATTATCTTTAGAAGATGGATCATACTAAAGTCGCAATAAACCAAGTAATCACTGTTATAATTTTAAAAATGTAAGTCTAGTAACTAATTTTGAATACCCTTATATTCAATTAGTGAATATATTATATAAAAGCACAGGACAAATTCAGTCATAAGCAAAATGAAAATAGTTAAAGTTTGCAATAGGGTATGTTGGGTATCTTGGTTGGCCAAGAGTCTAGTTTTGGATTATTGTGATTATAAGAGAAATTGTCCTTCCTCGCTCAATCCATGTATCCACAGGCATTTCGACTTGACTAAGGACTAACTTGACAGAAATCTCTTTTCCAGACATAAAAATTTAAATTTTTAGATTTGCAAAGATGCTCCTGGCAATAAATGACTGAGTTTTTCCCCACACAGAACCTAGGAGCTGATAGAGATGGGAAAGGAGTTGAGGAGCTGGACTGCAGAATAGAGACCAAAACCTGACTACACTCTTTCACAGGGATTTTTCACTGGGAAAGCATTCTAGAGCAACAAACCGGTGTCGGTACGGAGGCCGAACACCGCTAGGGAATGTTCTGTGCTTCCATGAAAGAAGGGTCTTGTCCACGATTCTTACCCTCAATGCAAGAGCTGCGACATGAAATTCCCCGGGTTTTAAAACGTGACCAAGATAGAGCGTCGCGCCGGGCCATCCGCTACACCAGCCACTGTCGGCTGTGCCGCGAGTGCGGACTCTGGCAGCACAGCCACACCGCGATCCCTTGTGCCTTCTGGATCAGCCCCGACGGCAGCCTGCGCAGGCGCAGACCCAGACGCAGGCGCAAGCGCAGGCACGCTCACCCGGATCTGGGCGCTGCCGTCTGCGCCCCGTGGTCTAGGTGGTACCCGTCCACCTGTGCCTAGGCCGTAGTTGACGCCAGAACACCTAGGAAACGATCCCTGACATAGTTCCCTCGTTGACATCTCCTTATTTCCCCAGAACGCAACTGCTTTCGCAACTGTCCCGAGGAAGAGCCACCAACATGGCTTTCGGACGCCTCCCCAAGCTAATCCTGGGATGCAGACCCCCCAACCCCAGAGCCTGGGAAGCAGGCCACACCCTGGAAGGCGGCCCCGTAGCTGGCCGCAGTAGACCATCTCTGTGTTCCAGAGTCCTGTCTCTTGCCAAAAACCCCACTGCTCCTGCCAGGTCCTGCATACCAGAAACTCCAGCCTCAGAACCAAAGGGATGCAGGAGCTATCAGAGAACCACAGCAGCTTCCAGGAAAGTGCTGGACAGTCACCTGCCTGTATGCCCCAGGATGAGCTTTTCAGGGTCAGCTCCTCCCGCCCTCAGAGAAGGCCACACAAACCTTCAGTAGTAGTTCCCTGGCTTCTATACCACAGCCCATGTCAAGTCATTTGTATAAATCGTACATGTCCCAGGCACAGCACAGTAGCTTCTGTTTTTCTGACTGAATACTTTATGATCTACCCAAAAGACATGTTATCTAATATTTCCATGTTTACTATTACTTTTATATATTTATATCAAAATACATAATAATGCATTTATTATTACTACTGTTATCATTACCATTTTCATCACATTTTTATAGCTTACATCCTTAATGCTATATATGCATATAATCTTTTTATTGACTTTATCTTTTCTGATTATAAAACTAATAAATGTTCTCTTAATGTAGTTTATTGTCAACTACAGTCTTTAACTTCATAAATATACTGTGTATGGAGAGAGTGCCTCGCATTGAGAGTACCTGCTTCCATTTTTCTTAATTTTGTTACTGCTACGAATTCAAATCTTTTTTAAAATATACAAATATATATGAAAAAAGCATTTGTTTAAAATTTTTGAAAAATAATTTAGAGAATGTAAATCATTAAGTAATTACTGAGTACAAATTTGTATTATACAACTGTAAGGACTGCAATTCAGGCTATTACAACCAACAACAGACAACCTTGTACTATATAGAACATTGATTGGCATGATTAATGAGCTGGAGAGTGATACTAACTAAATGATGACTGTCTCAAAATACATTTTAATTTTCATGTCCATTAGATAAAAGCAAAATCATGAGTAAGTAGGTAGCTCATCATAGAGTCATTATTAAAACTAATGAGTAACCAGGCAACAGTAGAAATTATCTTAATAAAAGATCCATTTTATTTGATGAAAGCTATTGGACTCAGTCAAAAAACAAGCAAAAAAGCACATGTGTACAAAAGACATAAAATTGTACATAATATTCCAGGGTGATTGCCCATCCATGGATTGACCTTCTAAGATTTCTTGACTCCAGGTTAAGAACCCTAATTGTGGGTCTCCCAGCATACAGACAGCATAGCATTATGCCTAAGAATTATTTACTTAATTGGGAGTAAGTTTACTTTTTACTTCATTACTGAAAGATAAGTACTACTCATATCCCTCTTAACCTTAAGAGCAAGTTATCAGGAAACAAAATTGAAACCATTTCCAAAATCTCAGGACTACCATAATATAGTCTTTTCTGTTAAATCAATAAATATTCAGGACATTACACTCTATTAGTAATGGAGGTGGCATTAATCAAATATATTTTTTACTCACACCTATAATTACCTTAAATATTAATTGCATATGGCACATTATCATCTGTAGAATGTTATTTTCAAAACTGGCATTAAGATCTGATGATTGATTTAATTCATTCTAAATCTGCATATGTTTTGTTTTCTGTTTTTAATGAGGTCTTATTAAAAATTTGCATCTGAAATCCCAACCTTTCAAACACCTACCCCATAACCTAACTGTATGTCAGAAATAGGCACCTAATGGGTTGTCAACAAATGAGAGAAAGTCCATTTAAAATTCAGTTGTATCCCAAATACCCTTTATTTGAAATAGCATTAATTTTAAATTGAGTCACCGTTCCCAACTGATAGAATCCTATTTGGTTTCCACCCAACCAAAACCCATGCCTTCCTTTTCTCTCATTCCTTTTCTTTGAATCAAAGTAGAATGAGGAGGATTTTTTTGTTTGTTTGTTTGTTTGTCTGCCTCATTACATCTTTCTACTCTGTTTGGAGACTTGACTTTGGTTCCAATGCAGCATGTAGATTTCCACGAGAAACAAATGAGAAGAGAATGGACATCTAATGTTTTCCTGTCAGATCCTACCGTTCAGAAAACTCAGATTGTCTGCTGGTTGTTCAATCTTCCTCCACCTCAAGACAATGCCCACACCTGCCTAAACCCAGTTTTCTCATTCCCAACCAAGATTTCACTGGAAGACTGAACTCAACAGGAAAGGAAGCAATGCAAATGGCAATAGTTAAAAATATGATTGCTTTATTGAATCTGATATGCATACGTGTCAAGTACTTTACATAGATTTAAACATTCACTACAAATTAAAGGGTTGTATACAACATGCACAACCCAACTAACACATATTCACTTTGAGAAAGGTGTTTGTTAAATCCTTGCTTATTCCAGGTTGATGCTGCTGGAACTCCTGCTAAGTCCCTTGTGTAGCCATCAGTGGAATCTGAAGTTTTTCCAGAGATTGGTATCAATGGGTGACCGTGGGCAGTGGGGAGGCAAGAAGTCTCACGTCTCTGATCTTCTTATGCCATCTGATAGAAGGCAAGTGAATGGGACTGGCTGGTGATGCCCCAACTTTGGAGCCAGGATTGGGTCAGCCTACAGCTTTACTGTTACCATGTGGGAATATCAAACCATCCACAAGTTCCCTGATTGTATAGCAGGGACTGGAACAGCCTAGGGCTTTGGTGATGCCATTCTGACAGACCAAACTGCTCACAGGTGTCTTGGTTTTGCAGTGGTTTCTATTGTGGTTTCCAGTTACTTTGGCCAGCGAGAGCAGTCTTTTGCAGTAGTAGTTGTTTTGTTTTATCTGTGCCTGTTGGTGGCTCCAGGCTTCAAGCTGCTTTGGCTCCTGGCCCTAGATATGAGACATAAAAAGAAAATCCAGGGAACTCTTCATATTTTTATTCTTCCAAGCCAGTCTTCCTTCCAAATTTTAAAGACTTTTATCATTGTCTGTTAAATAATGGTCAAGATATTTAGTTCTATTTAGAAGGGAGAAGCAGGTAAAGTGATTCTACACCAACTTGTTCCAAAACTTGAAGTATAAGTTTTATTTTGTTTTTTATTTGAAGTTTTACTATGTTATATTTTCTTATGGGTTTTTCTTTTAGTTTCTTTACTTGTTGCTCATTAAGCCTTTTAAATCTATGGATCACTGTCTTTCACAGTCTAGGGAAACCTCTCAACTATGACATCCTCAAATAATTATTCTGCTCCATTCTGTCTTCTGGGTTCCCAGTTAAAAATGCATTAAAATTTTTCACTGCCTTCTCACTGCATCAACTCTGAGTCAGTTTTTATTCTATTTTTCTTTTTCTTTTTTTTCCCCATGAGCTTCATCTGGATATTTTCTTCTACCTTATCACTGAGTTTCCTTCTTTTCCCTTCAGGTGTGTTAATCTTGCTAGTAATTTCTTAACTTGTCAATGTATTTTTTAACATAGAAGTTCTCTGGTAAAATCTTCATATTGCCTTTTATCTCCCTAAACATAGTAATCATTACAACCATATAATAATAAATTAACAATAATTTATTTTCTGTCTGACAATACCTCTAGACTCTGCTTGTTTGTCTATTATTTCTGCTGGTTCCTCTTGATGTTGTGTCTGGTTATTTTTTTTATTGTATGTCAGATATTGCACTTCATAATTTGTTTTCAGTAGTTATTTGAAGCCTAGGATGGTGTGACCTTCCTCCTAAAAGTAGGAGGAGGTGTGAGGTATCTGTGGATAATAATGATCCACAAGCACTTTGACTCTATTTCAAGAATTTAGACTTTTCTGGAACTCCAGATAACTCAAAGTTGGGTTGCAGTCTTTGTAAGAATTAGTTTGCTGGACCTTTATTACTAGGGCGACATTCTTCTGGGCCTCAACCTAAAGTGAAGTGGATTTGCTGGTATCCTGACTCCAGGAAAACCCTGGTTTCTAACTGTTGCCTCCTCTCCCTGTGAGGCTATCAAAAGTACTACTCAAAACCTCTCAATAGTCTCTTTGAAAGGACTGATGCTCCTAGGGCAAAAATAGCCCCAAAGTCATGACTCAATTCCCTGAATTTTCATCTCCTTGATCTTGGCCCAGTCATCCTTCACTAACTTGTTAGTTATTTGAAGCTGTCAAATAGACGTTTTCTATATTTGGACCAATTATTCAGGTTTCCTTAGTTGAGTGCTTGATCCAAATTATCTAGACCGCCATTAATAAATTATTTCAATATTATTTATAAAAATGTATTCAAGAACACTACATGCTCTTATTCCCTTCTGTCACATAAAAGTAAGATTTTCTATGCCTCTCTTTTGTCATTTAACAACATATCCTTTAGATATTTTCATATCACTACATGGAATGAAAATAATCTGTATAATATTCCATTGGATGTACAAAATTTGATCAGTCTCTTATCAAGAGACACAAGGTTAATTTCAATGTTCTGCTAATACAAATTGCAATCAAATTGCAATCACATGTGGTCAATTTTGTACATTTGCTAATATATCCGTGGAATAAGTTCCCAGGGGACTTAAAAGTAAATTTAAAATTTAATTGGAAAAGTATATGGGAGTTAAATTTTTCTAACAACCTACAAGTGTTCTGAGAAATAAAGTACATTCTTAGTCTATTAATAAAGTCTGTTATTTTAAAATAATAAAGCCTATTAATTTTTAAAACTTTGGTTAGAAATATCTTAATTCGAAAAATGGCAGGAGGGACCTCCAAAAGAATCTCAGGAATTACTATGTATACAAAAAATTGAAACAGTAGCTTTAATAGCAGTTGCTGAAAACTATGAGCCATTTTTATCAAGACTGAAGCTGATTCCATATGGTACCTAAATCTCTCCTCCCTCCTTCCCTTTTCCCATGTCTTAAGATGTTCTAGAATGTCTGCTCTGGGGAAAGTAATAGTGTAATACTTAAGGAATACAAAATACAAAATTCTACAAATAATTATTTTATAAATTGAAATAACATTTCAATTTTTATAAAATTCTTAACAACAGAATTTTCATAATTTCTATTTTTTTATGTTAAGAAATACAACACAGATAACAGTCATATTATTTTAAAATATTAATTCATTAACTTATTCAATAAATATTTACTTATCATCTATTGTATGCTGGTCTTTGCAATGCTTCAAATAAAGAAGTGAACAAAACAGACAATAATCCCTGTTCTCAGGGAGGTTACATTCTAGTGATAGAAAAGAATGAATAAAATAAACATGCAACTTACATAACATATTGATAGATACTGTGGTGAGAAATAAAGCAGAGAAATGGGTCAGGTGCTGCCAGGAGTGGGGATGGTTTAACAATTTTACACAGAAAATGATATAAATTAATTAGTTTTAACCAGCTAGGGGAGTTGGTTAAAGATTATTTGCCACCTTAACATTATTCTTGCTACTAAGAACCCAAAGCCTATATGAGATACAACCTCCTAATCATACAGCCTACTTAAGGGAATGAGGAAAGAAAAACTTCATCTACAAGCACAGTCCTAGCTATTTTAGATATGATTTCTTTTCATGCTCACAATAATCCTTGAAACAGGTATTCTTTTGCTTATGTTAAAATAAGGAAATTGAGATAGAGAAATTTTAAGTGACTTTCCCAAGACATACTATATAATTGCTAAGTTCATCCTATAAGATTAAAAAAAAGAAGTCTTCTTGGGTATCACCCAGGTTCCACATGTACGTAACAGCACAATAGAGAAGCCATTTCGAGCAGCACTGGCAGCTGTACATACCATTTGCTGCAGCATATGCTGAGTTGAAGAACAGCTCTCCTTAACATCACTGCAAAGAGGATAGATGAAGCCATGTATATGATGATCACTCTGTGTAAACTACAAAATTGACAGATGGCGAATTTTCTGTAGTTAATATTTTTAAACATATGGCTCTGGTAACCACAAATCTCTTTTTCAATGAGTTTGTTTTTTTCTTGATTCCATGTATAAGTGAAATCATACAGTATTTGTCTTTCTCTGTCTGACTTATTTCACTTAGGATGGTTACCAGAGGCAGGGATGGGCAACTGGGGTGAAAGTGGTCAAAAGTTACAAATTTCCGGTAGTAAGATAAATAAGTAAGTACTGGTGATAAAATACACAACATACTGGCTATAGTTAACCCTGCAGTACAGTATATTTGAAAGTTGCTGAAAGAGTAGATCCTAAAAGTTCTTATCATAAGGAAAAAGACATTTTTGTAACTATATGAAGTGATGGATATAAACTAAATTTATTGTGGTAATCATTCTACAATACTTGTATGTCAAGTCATTATACTGTATACCTTAAACTCATACAATATTGTATGGCTATTATATTGCAATAAAACTGGGAAAAAAAGGTATGGTTCAGTCAAATCTCTAGCTTAAGCAAAAAATGTGGACTCATTGGCTTATGGATTCCAGAATGGGCTGAATAACGAATCTACAGGGAGTGGAGTAATGATGCTGGGCTTCAGGAAAAACTAGAGGCAGGTGCTTGAATTCATTACATATGTCTCTCCATCTTTCATCTCTACATATACTTTGTCATTCTTTGCAGCTTGCTTCTTTCACATGCTAGAAAACACAATTCCTGGCAGCTACTCAATCAGTGTTCCTCAGGGCTGTGGTGTTATGTGGCCATACATAGGCAATTTGTTTAGCTCCTTCTCAGTTCCATAGACAGAAATGAACTTTAACTCTCTGGGTCTCACATATAAAAATTCCCAGAGAGAAGACAGAGTGGACATATTGATCATATTCTCACCTTGAGCTATCAACTATGGCTAGAGTGGTAAGCCATAAAGAACACCATAACCTTTTAATTAGCCATACGAATGGAGGAAATGGTAGTTATTAAAAGAAAAGGAAATGGTGGGCAAATGATATTTCAGATGTACACTAACTATAGCTTCAAAGAAGTGACCACCACAATAGGAACCACGTGGAATTAAAATAAAAGAAAAAAAGTCTAATCATCCCCAACAGAGTTAGATAGGCATAGTAAGTGTTTGAATTAACATTATGAATACAGTTCTAAACAACACTTATCCCACCGTGTTAAATCCTGTGTTTAACAGTGCAGCTCTCTGCAGAGTTCTTGAGGTCAGGAAACATGTCTTAGACATCCTTGTTTCCCAAGATCAAAGAACAGTTCTTGGCACATTTGCTAAAAGAAGGAATAAATGAATAATCTATGTCAAAAGCTTTATCAAAACCTTCTGTACCTGCATAATACCTGCTAAAACAAAACAAAATACATCCCTCTTGTCACGGCATTCAAAACAGTCTAAAAACTTGCTCCCAAACCTGCACTTTCATCTCTTATCATAATATGCTCTCAACTTTACAGATAGCAAAGGTTCCCTTATACCCTTTGCAATTTCATATCACATATATATATAATAGCTTCTTATGTCAGGATAAACAAGATTGATATGGTCCAGAGTCCAGGGAGCTTACATGCTTTAGAAGAGTAAGAAAATTAACAAAATCAAATCACATATAACATAAAGAGCGAATCTGGAAAGCCCTGTGGAAAAATGGCAGAGTAATGTACTAGAGAAAAATGAGGGCAGGATATATTACACAGGGTGATCGAGAAAGTCTCTCCGAGGAGGTGACACTTGATCTGATTTCTAAGGGTAAAGCTAGAACCAGACATTCAAAAAGCTGACATTTCAGGCAGAAAAAACAATAAATGAAAAAGCCCCTGGACATTAAAGAGTTTGGTACATTTAAAGAGCAGCCAAGATGCCAGTAGGGTTGGAATAGTATGGGAGATGGAAAGGTAGGCAGATGCCATACCTTGCAGATTTTTATCAGCTAAGGCATAGCGTCTGAGTATTACTCAAAATAGAGTGAGAAGCCAATGAGTGTTGTTAAGAAAGGGAGCATCAATGATTTACCCTACTAAAAGCTGTTTTTTGGCCATTATCAAAAGGTCAAGAGAGAAAGCCAGAAGAACTGTCCAGAGACTACTGAACTACAGTGGTCTAAGTGAAGGTACAAAGCCATGGCCCAACTTTATACAGATTTCAGAAGCAGACCTGAGCTGGGGAGGGAGTGGGTAAGCAGCCTGAAGAATGAATCACCTACATGCTAGGCTTGAATGAATGAGTTGATGTCAGCGCCATTCATTATGATAGGGAACAATAAGCAAGTCATGATTTAGGGGTGGAAGACCAAGAGTTCCAATTTGGGCATGATAAAAGCAGCTGTGAGTAGTCAGGTAGATGAGAGAGACAGTCTCATAGCAATTTTTAAATTAGTCCTTTTAATGCTTCCTCTAGACTACAAATGACTCTATTTATTTGTGCCACAGATATTTATTGAGCGCTCACTGGAAACCAGGCACTGTGTGTTGCAGATAATGAACGAAACAGAAAGGTACTCCTGCTCTGCAGTTGGCGGTGATAGTCTGCAGATTTCCTCTTGAGATTGCTTTGATTATTCCAGAAGAGCAGGAAACAAGGCCAACAGCAGAAACAGGATGTGAGATGAGGACTGGGAGCTTTGAGAAAAGGCAAACAGACGTAAAACAGTGACCCAGGAATGTAAGACAGTGGTTGGATGGGAATGTGATGATTGTTTGGTCACTTGAGATTTGTGGTCACAAATGTAAAGAAAGACAAGTTAATGTGGTAGTGTTTTCCTCCCAGCCGTGTTCAGCTGCACAGCTGTAGGCATGAAAGAGGTAAAAATGTACATTTAGGTAGGTTACGGTTGAGCTGACTGCATAGGAAGAATTGAAAGAGGGGCAAGGCCCTTGGAGGTACAAGCCAGGGAGCAATTATAATGACTGGTCACTGGTCCCAGGATGGAATGCAGGGTGAGGACATCCATAGGGTAGGGAGAAAAGAAAACATGGTAGATCAATGGATGGAGGTCCAGGTAGGGTCAAATAAAAGCTGGAGTTGGGATACTAGAGGCAGTAATGGAGAAGGGCAGGAGGAGATGGTTGGGAAGAAGGAAGGTTCAAAGTGAGACTCTGGAGGAAGTCTGGAGTCCCTGGTAACAGCAATGGGAGTAGCTGAGACAGGAAATCAGGAGAAAATCATTGGTTGAGTGGAGTTTAACAAAGATGCCAGGATGATGAAAAGGTCATCTGCATGTATATGAGAACAGTCAAGAAGGAATATAGGCATAGTATAAGAGAGAGTAGTAATAATTAGGAGTTAAAACTACTGAGAAATACAAGGGAACAACCCAGGGGTCTATAGATAAAAGTAACAATGAGGGGTGGTGGGCAGTATGATCTGATAACAGAGTTGAAAGATATGACTATTTTTAAAATATCTCTTAAATCCAGCAGGACTAAAACAGTTAAGTAGTAATTTTTCCTCTTTATTAGAAATATTTTCTCAGCTACAAAAAAACTATACTATTGCTATATTCCAAAATTATAAAACATTATATTAATATTCAAGTTTATATATTCATTTCAAAGAAAAATTACACCTAATATGCAGAACACAAAGTCAAGTTACAAAAAAGTCAACTTTTTTGTTGACTTTTGATAAGGCTTTTAGTACTAAATCCACAACAGTAAAGTAAAAGTCATGGCATTATGCATAGACAGAAATTCTTACATAAATTAATTTAGTAGTGTACTGACATCACATATTCCCTATGGTTTATGAAAAGCAAAAGAGCATATTGATGCCATCAGTAATTGCTTGTAATTCATTTCTAGCTTACAGACAGCTAATAATCCCCATTCACAGAAGGTATGTGTTGAGCTCTGTTTATATATGCTTTATATAAGGTTTTGTTGAGTTACATGTTTTGATAAAAACAGACACCATGTGTTTAAGACTAAAATTCTTAACAAACAATAAACAGCAATCAGTTTCAGCAAACCCTTACTGAGTCACACTGAGCTCACTGCAGCTGGTAAACCACAAGGTGACTTAGAAAGATTCACAATCTTTCAGTAAAATTCATTTTCTGCTGAGGCAAAGAATAATCTTGCCAGCTGTTTTCAAGATGGTTAACATATGAAATATGCTGTGTATGCTTATATATTTTGATTTGACCAAAAACATTTTCTCCAACACTAAATACAGACCACAGATACTATTTGGCAGCCATGTAGTTCTGTAACATTTGTGCAACAAATTAAATACATGTTGGTTTCTTGTGTAATATAGCTACACACTGACTAGCCCTTTCCTCATGCCACAAAGTACTTTTTAAAATAACAGAAGAGATGTTTAAGGAATGAAAACACAAGAGAAGGGGAAAACAAGAAAGGCTGTCATAAATGGACTAGAAATTTTGAGAAACACTGGAAACATAAAGAATGAAGCATGAGGGGTAAGACTAATGGTTACATGAGAGCAGGGGAGACAGACACTACAGCACAAGGCACCAGAAGTAAGGTCTATTCTTTCCAAGAGAGCCAGTTATGAAACTAGAAATAAATTGTACAAAGAAAACAAAAAAGCTCACAAACACATGGAGGCTTAACAAGCTCCTAAATAAACAATGGATCAATGATCAAATTAAAACAGAGATCAAGCAATATATGGAGACAAATGAAAACAACTGCTCAAAGCCCCAACTCCTATGGGACGAGGCAAAGGCAGTTCTAAGAGGAAAGTATATAGCAATTCAGGCCTACTTAAAGAAGGAAGAAAAATCACAAATGAACAGTCTAAATTCACAATTATTGAAATGGCAAAAATAACAAATGAGGCCCAAAGTCAGTAGAAGGAGGAACATAATAAAGATCAGAGAAGAAATAAATAAAATTGAGAAGAAAACAATAGAAAGAATTAATGAAACCAAGAGCTCGTTCTTTGAGAAAATAAACAAAATAGATAAACCCATAGCCAGACTTAACAGAAAAAAAGAGATTCTACACACATAAACAGAATCAGAATTGAGAAGGAAAAATCACTATGGACACCACTGAAATACAAAGAATTTTTACAGAATACTGAAAAATTATATGCTAACAAATTGGATAACCTAGAAGAAATGGACAACTTTCTAGAAAAATACAACCTTCTAAGACTGACCAAGGAAGAAACAGAAAATCTAAACAGAACAATTACCAGCAATGAAATTGAACCAGTAATCACAAAACTACCCAAGAACAAAAGCCCCATACCAGATGGCTTCACCACTGAATTTCATCAGACATTTAGAGAAGACCTAATATCCATCCTCCTTAAAGTTTTCCAAAAGATAGAAGAGGAGGGAATACTTCCAAACTCATTCTGTGAAGCCAGCATCACTCTAATACAAAAAACCAGGCAAAGACCCGACCAAAAAAGAAAATTACAGACCAATATCCCTGATGAACATAGATGCGAAAATACTCAACAAAATATTAGCAAACCAAATTCAAAAATACATCAAAAAGATCATCCATCATGATAAAGTAGGATTCATTCCAGGGATGCAAGGATAGTACAACATTCAAAAATCTATCAACATTATCCACTACATCAATAAAAAGAAGAACAGAAATCACATGATCATCTCCATAGATGTTGAAAAGGCATTTGACAAAATTCAACAACCATTCATGATAAAAACTCTCAACAAAACGGGTATAGAGGGCAAGTACCTCAACATAATAAAGGCCATATACAACAAACACAGAGCCAACATCATACTTAACAGTGAAAAGCTGAAAGCTTTTCCTCTAAGATCAGGGACAAGACAAGAATGCCCACTCTCCCCACTTTTATTCAACATAGTTCTGGAGGTCCTAGTCATGGCAATCAGACAAAACAAAGAAATAAAAGGCATCCAGATGGGCAAGGAAGACATTAAACTGTCCATGTTTGCAGATGACATGATATGGTACATAAAAAACCCTAAAAAGTCCACTCCAAAACTACTAGGTCTAATATCTGAATTCAGCAAAATTGCAGGATACAAAATTAATGCACAGAAATCTGTTGCATTCCTATACACTAACAATGAACTAGCAGAAAGAGAAATCAGGAAAACAACTCCATTCACAATAGCATCAAAAATAACAAAATACCTAGGAATAAACCTACCAAAGGAACTGAAAGACTTATACCCTCAAAACCACAAGACACTCTTAAGAGAAATTAAAGAGGACACTAATAAATGGCATTTAATCCCATGCTCTTGGGTAGGAAGAATTAATATTGTCAAAATGGCCATCCTGCCTCAAGCAATCTACAGATTCAATGCAATCCCTATCAAAATACTGACAGCATTCTTCAACAAACCAGAATAAATACTTCTAAAATTTATATCGAACCACAAAAGACCCTGAATAGCAAAAGCAATCCTGAAAAGGAAGAATAAAGGAAGATACTCCCCCACTTCAAGCTCTACTACAAAGACACAGTAATCAATACAATTTGGTACTGGCACAAGAACAGACCTGTAGATCAGTGGAATAGTCTAGAGAGCCCAGATATAAACCCACACATATGTGGCCAATTAATATATGATAAAGGAGCCATGGTCATACAATAGGGAAATGACAGCCTCTTCAACAACTGGTATTAGCAAAACTGGACAGCTACATGTAAGAGAATGAAACTGGATTACTGTCTAACTCCATACATAAAAGTAAACTTGAAATGAATAAAAGACCTGAATGTAAGTCATGAAACCATAAAACTCTTAGAAGAAAACATAGGCAAAACTCTCTTGAATATAAACATGAGCAACTTTTTCACGAACATATCTCCTCAGGCAAGGGAAACAGAAGCAAAAATAAACAAATGAGACTACATCAAACTAAAAAGCTTCTTTACAATAAAGGATACCATCAGTAGAACAAAAAAGCATCCTACAGTATGGGAGAATATATTCATAAATGACAGATCCAATAAAGGGTTGACATCCAAAGTATATAAAGAGCTCGCTCACATGCCTCAACACCCAAAAAGCAAATAACACAATTAAAAAATGGGCAGAGGATCTGAACAGACACTTCTCCAAAGAAGAAATTCAAATGGCCAACAGGCACATGAGAAGATGCTCAGCATCACTAATCATCAGAGAAATGCAAATTACAACCACAATGAGATACCACCTCACACCAGTTAGGAATGGCCAATACCCAAAGGACAAGCAACAACAAATGCTGGTGATGATGCGGAGAAAGGGGGACCCTCCTACACTGCTGGTGGGAATGTAAATTAGTTCAACTATTGTGGAAAGCAGTATGGAGGTTCCTCAAAAAACTAAAAATAGAAATACCATTTGACCCAGGAATCCCACTGCTAGGAATTTACCCTAAGAAAACAGGATCGCAGATTCAAAAAGACATATGCACCCCTATGTTTATCCAGCACTATTTACAATAGCCCAGACATGGAAGCAACCTAAGTGTCCACCAGTAGACAAATGGATAAAGAAGATGTAATACATATACACAATGGAATATGATTCAGCCATAAGAAGAAAACAAATCCTACCATTTGCAACAACATGGATGGAGCTAAAGGGTATTATGCTCAGTGAAATAAGCCAGGTTGAAAAAGACAAGCACCAAATGATTTCACTCACCTGTGGAGCATAAGAATAAAGCAAAAAACTGAAGAAACAAAACAGCAGCAGACTCACAGAACCCAAGAATGGACTGGCAGTTATCAAAGGAAAAGTGGTTGGGGACGGTGAGTGGGAAAGGAGGGTCAAAGGGATTAAGGGGTATTATGATTAGCTCACATAATGTAGGGGGGATACGGGGAAGGAAGTATAGCACAGAAAAGACAAGTAGTGACTCTATAGCATCTTACTATGTTGATGGACAGTGACTGTAACGGGGTATGTGGTGGGGACTTGATAATAGGGGAGAATGTAGTAACCACAATGTTGCTCATATGAAACCTGAGCATAAGATTGTATATCAGTGATACCTTAATGAAAAGAAAAAAAATTTTAATGCCAGGAAAAAAATAGTTGCTGAGTCAGATTCTGCTCTGCTATAAACTGCTTTCTCAGTAAATTTTCCCAAAGCTAAAACTGCATATTTAGCAAAACAATTCAAATACAGTATGAATTTCTCAAGAGTACTTGAAACTTTCTCAAACTGCTATGAAGTCATTTCTTTGGGATGTTAGATTATGTAAGTGAATTCTTCTGTTCTAACAAAGTAACTCTATTTTGTGATAAAACTACTGGATTTTCAAAATATTTCAGTATCCCAGGTTTTTCTCCCTATAAGTGTTTGATTACATTATTCCTTTCAAGCTGTTAATCACCTGTGATTATATATTTAATATAAATGGAATAGTCTTCACAGAAATTAATCATTAGTTCAATCACAAGGGAATTTTAATTAGCTTTGTTTTAAGCATACCTATTAGGTTTTAAGTTAATTAAGGGGCCCTGTGGATGTCTAATAGTTAAAAGTGGTTACAGAAAAATCATAGGCTATATTTTAGTCTCTTTGTATTTCTATAACCTATGTTTCCAGGTATAAATTGTTTTATTTGCAGCACATATATTTTGCTTGTCCTTAGAAAATATGTCACAAATAAAGAAAAAATTAAACTAAAAAAAGCAAAATATATATATTTATAGATATATATATTTGTGTGTATGTATAACATACAAAAAAATTTTTTTAATATACATATATATGTATGTATATATATACAGGGATAGTTCACAGGACAAAAGGAATGGCTCTTAAACAGTGAAACACAAATAAGAAGCATTTCAAAAGTCAAAATGTGCATCCTGATCTAGCAATCCAAAAATGACAAATACATAAGGATATTGATTGAGCACCACTTAAAATAACAAAGATTGTAAACAACATAAAAATCCATTGATAAGATTTTGGATAAATAAATTATTACACACCCACTTTGGAATAGTTTGCAATTTTTAAACAGAATAAAGCAGTTTATAAACACTGATAGGGTTCTTTCCCCAAGTTAGATTGCTAAAAGAAAACAAAGAGTTCATGATTTTTAAAATAATCCAGTAAACTGGAAGCTGGGAGCCTAATTAGGATAGCATCTAAGAAAAATGGGGATTGAAATGAGAATTGGGAACTACTGGGAGGAGCTAGGAGAAAGGAGACTGCAGAATGGAAAAACAATGAAAGAGTAGAGGCAAGAGCAACAAGAGTGACGCCTAAATCACAGGAACTGCAGGAGGCCTTCGGAATGATCTGTTAGAACTTACACACTTTACAGAGGGAATTGAAGACCATGGAGATAACCTAACTTGTCTAAGTTTTCAAAGCCCCTAAGTGCTGTATTCTGTACAAGATGCAATTCATTGTTAATTTACAATGATGGCTAATGATTAACAATTAATTAACTCATTGTTAAAATTGTAGGAAATGTAAATTTAGAAACATGCTGATAAATGCAAACATTTTTTTAAATCACATGCCAAACTCTGTGCTAGGGTCTGGAAGATATAAGAATGAATAGGACATGTCTCCCAACGTTTGGTGTCCAGAGAACAGAGTTAAGACAGAAATATGTCCCCAAAGTTGCCACTTAGTATAAAAGTTGCTAAACTTCTATACACATTGCCTCCTTAGAAATAGATACAGAAGCAAGAGTATGGTTTTATTACATGTAAAGTTCCATTCGAAGTACCTGGCACACTTTCTATTTCCCAATTTTCAGGGTCTGTAGGTTTCCTTATCACAGAACACTTTGGAGTAAATACAGATGTCAGTCTCCTACCCCACATTGAATGCCAGCATAGACACCTGAAGCTGACTGGTTTCAGTGACTTCTTGGCCCTCCCAATACCCTTCTCCCATGTCCCTTGCCTGCTATTATGTAGTTGTTTCAATAATAAAGTTCTAATATAGTAGTCCACGTCTCCCCTTTACTAAATTCCTAAACCACAAGGATCTGAGCTCATATATATTTCTAAATTTGTCATAGTACAATCAATAATTTGTCCTGACTGGGTCACTGTTAATTTTAATTTTTTTGGTTTGACATGGTGAGGCAAATTAAGTATAAAACAGGCCATGTTTCTTTTTTTTTTTTTTGGTATAATTTATTGATCATCATCCAGTTGCTACAAAAGGAGGCAATATTTCTTGACATGAAGGAGTTCGCAATTAGTATGTGACCAGTGATTCTCAAAAGGAACATGAAGCCTCATTCCAACAATGTTCAGAATCCTAAATTATTGGTTGGAGCGTGTGTGTGTGCAATTGGATTCAGAGAGAAGTGGAAACAAGCAGTATATTTTGCTTCCTTCCCCCCGTAAAGTTATATTTCCAGGGAAAACTCCATGGCCTATACTTTATTTGTGTCCCTCAGAGTGTGATGACATTAATCCTGGGGCATGGAAAAGTTGCTCACTAGGTATTTACACACTGATAACTATACAAATCCCTTTTTACGTTTTCCACGTATTTGCTATGAAGGGACATTCACTTAGTTGGCCTTATGTGGAGGAATTCAAATTATTGCTGAATTTTTTTTTAATTCTCCCTAAAGCTGCTAAAATAAGTTGTTTCAAGTTGTACTTTAGAAAACCTGTAAAATTTAAGCTACAAAATTTAACAGTATCTTCACATCACTAACACTCAATAGACTATGATTCATTCAATTATAATATTTATAGTAGAGTATTAATTCAATTATAATTTCAAAGAGGCTGACTCTCTGATAGTTAATATTTACTACACTGTGGCCTCAGAGCAATATAATTCGAGAAATGAAATCACAAAATCAAATGAAAGGTATCATAACTAATAGTGACCACTAGATGGCAACAATAGAAATGTCATTATTTTTGGTACTAAATTATTGAGGTAACTGCATTCCTTTAAAATGAGAAATTATGTACTTCCTGTAAAGCACATGAGTCCAAATCGAGATGGAATCCATCACTAAAGTTCTAGTGAATATTATAAATTCAGAAACAAAATTACTTTGAATACGTGACACTTAAAAACCAGGTAATAATTGCCAAGGGTTGTGTGTTGTTTCCTCACTCAAAAATAGCATGCCTACCCACTCAATTAAACTATCTATGGCATTATTCTTGAATATCCACCACCCTCATCCCTACAGGTAGTCGGGCCTGATGGATGACACTTCATAACCGGATCTCAAATCTAGTCAGTCCTCTCCAATCCAGATGCCACTCCCTCGTCCCAGGCACCATCATCTCTCCCCTGGATTAGCAAAGGCTCTCCTGACAGGTATCACTACCTTCAGCCTTGCTCCTCTCTAATTCCTTTCTCAAACTGAAGCAGAAATACATTTTTACTTCTCATCCAATTATATCACTCACCTATTCAAAGCCCTTCAGTGGCTTGCTGTCACCTTCAGAATCTAATTCTCTAATTTCATTTCTTGCCACTGCTCTCTTCTCAAACTTTACACTGAAATATTTTGTTTCCTCTGGTAAACATTCCTCTGGTAAAATATTTGGAAGGCTGCCCTTTCTCTAACTTTTGCCATAATCTCCATTTTCTTTCTCCATGCCAATCCTGGAAGCCAAGTATAAAAAAAGTCACCCTGAAGCCTCTTAAAGCTGTGATATAGCTTCCAATTGTGACTGCAGCCTAGTACCACTGCATTACAGTGGGAAAGAAGGTTCAATGTGAAATTCCTCACTTTTCACTTATTTGCTAACATGCCCGTGCCTTATTCTACCAAAAATGTGAGTTACTGGTGAATTTTATTTTGCTTCAGGGTATCCTCCATTTATTTTCTGCAACAATGAACAACCCCGATGAGAAGAATGTCTCAATTCTCTATGGTTTTATATTTCATCAGGTCATATTAATATAGTCAACATTCCTTACAGTACATGGGTTGAGACTGAGACTATCCCTCAGTTTCAGATGCACTAGACTTGACAAACCACCACTAATATCTGAATTCAATTCATGTTACTTATAAAAGGCTATTCACTGCAGACATACACATACATCCACTCAGTCCTCATCATTTCCTTCTTTAGTCAGCCCCAAATTAGTTTAAAGCATAAGTAAGATCTACAGCATTGTTTTAAAAATGAAAGGAAAGTTTGGTTAATGGATTAGACAGAATTAAGAAAGTAATGTGCTTCTCTAATATATTCCCTGAGGAAATATTTCCAAGGTCAACATTCAATCCTTGGACTTTTTCCAAAGCTTAGCCTGTAATCCCTGAAGCCAAGAATATGACGTTATCGCTTTTCAAAATCATTATAACCTGTGAAAGAGAATAGCACTGCAGTCCCTAACACAGACATATTCTTCAAACCAAGAATAAATTGAGGATGAACTAGGGTCAGTCTCCTTTAGTGGGTTCTCAAAAGCTATCCACTTTTTATAAATTTAATTGGAATACTTGTATTAATTATTTTTTTAAAGTAGAGCATAATTGGGGATAAAAAGTTTTTTTTTTAAATAAGGCATAATTGGAGATAAAAAGTATTTGGTGAGCAAGTTATTTTGTAATGTATTTTTACCTAAAATACCTTCAAAAACTTTACAAGGAAAAATAATAATTTTGGTAGAACATTACTTTTCTTCATATTTTGGGATATATACATACCAAGAGTTACAAAGACTAATCCAGCAAACATTCTTGTGCTCAAAATTCAAAAGTAACATACATTACTTTTACTTCCAGCTTTTGTTTTGTTTTGTTTACTATAAAAGAACTTTGTGAAGAAAAATCTAAATCCCTCACACACTCAAGAAAATACGAGAACTTAAAATATTTTAGAGATATTTCTATTATACATCGGAGCAGAAAAATGGACTACTTCATTAAGGGTACTGGGACAATTTGCTTTCTGTATATAAATAAAATTAAGTAGAGTCCTAATTCAAACCCTACCCAAAAATAAACTTTATATTTATTAAATGCCTAAATGGAAAAAAAAACTCTCAGAAGAAATATAAGAGAAAATATGACATCAGGGAAGAAAAATATTTTGTAGATAAGAAACAAAACTCATTGCAAAAAGTGGAAATAGTGATAATTTTGAAATCAGAACTTCTTTTCCCTTCAAATCAGTAATTCTTTACCAACAAAATCATCCAGTGTGTTCTACATGAGTAAAAGCTGTATGAACTATTCAGTATTTATTAGTGATGTTCATCAATTTTCCTGGTTTTGCATGTGGTAGGATTGGATTTTCCCAGTTCCTTATATTTTGGGCTGGCCATGTAATTTGCTCTGCAGTTTTAAGCTATAGCCATTTGGTGGTTGATTGTAACTGATCGTTTTGATGATAACATGACAGCATCACTCAGGACTCTGATAGGTGACAAAACTCAAAGTTGCCTAAGTAAAGAGAAGCAACAATCAGTTAACAAAGTCAAATTGTAGAAGAGGGAAGACCTCTTGGATATTCATGGTTACCTTTCTCTGACTCTCAGCATTGCTTCTCTGAGCAGGTTGGCCTCATGCTTTTAAACCAGCCCTTATCATGGCATGGGGGATATGGACACCAGCACGTCAGTACAGCCTGGGCTTTGAGATGGTGAAGAAAAACATTCTCTTTTCCAATTGGAATTTGAAAACTTGTGACAAGACTCTAGTTGACACAGGCAAGACCTGGTTCCCATGCATGTGCAAACAACAGTGGTACAGCAACAAGTTTTATCCTTTCTAAGGTAACATTTCCTGCTCTGGTTTTTATCAGTACTTAATGAAATAATCCATGTGAACACTTAGCTCATATCATAGAGTAAGTATATACTAGCTATTATTAATATGGCAACTCTAGGACTAGTACTTGGTTATTTAGTCTAACACCAACCTAGGTAGTGCTGTAAGGGTACTTTGCAGATGTGGTTAACATCTACAGTCAGTTGACTTTAAAGTAAAGGATATTACCCTTGATAATATAGGTGGACTTCTTATCCACCTATATCAGTGGTGGCCATAAGGGCAAAAACTGAGGTTTCCTAAAAGAGAAATTCTGTGTCCAGAATGCAACCCCAAGTACTGCCTGAGTTCCATACTGTTGGTTTGCCCAAGAAATTTTAGGCCTGCAGCCTCTACAATTGCGTGAGTCAATTCCTTAACATAAATCTCTTAGTGCATCCATTTCTCCGGAGTATCTTTACTTATATAGACTGCAACTACACTCAGAGGTAACCTTCATCTCCATTTTATAGATTAAAAACTGAGCAGAGAAGTGGTAGAGTTTAATTCAAACTCAGATCCCCTGGGTCCAAAGCCCATGGCCTTGGGGGAGATATACAAGCTGAACTTCAAAACTTGATAAAATTCTCATAGTCAAAAAAAAAAGGAAAAAAGATAAAGGGATGGAAAGAGTCTGCCCTACTTTCAGAGAACTCTATGTGATATGGCCTCCATTCATAATCCCTTATAATTGTTTTAGCTTCCACTACCAGAGCATTTGTCTTTGTATATATTATCTTATACAAGCTATTTTTTCTTGACCTGTTTAGGCTTTATGCAGAAAGCAAACAGCCACTACATTTTAGTTCAAAAACTTCCGTAGATTTAAATAATTAAATTCAGCTACCTCTCAGACTTTTCTTATCCAAGGAAAAGAAACTCAGTTCCTGGTCCTCAACTCACAGACATGATGTCCACAGTGCTAAAACTTCCAGAGACTAGTCCGGGGGACAGACAGGCAGACTCGGGAGCAGAACTCACATCTCGCATCCCCAGTCAAGTGTATGCTTTCTGCATCCTGCTTCTTTCTCATTCCTTCCATGGCAGAAGATCCCACATGAAAAGGAAATAACAACAGTGAGGAAGAAGGCAAAGCAGACTCAAATTTGAAATAGGATACATGAATCTGGGGCAATGGAAGAATCACCTTTTTACTAATAGTAATGGTGGTGGTGATCACTTCAAGAGTAAAGGTAGCTCACCAAAATGCTTACTCACATACCTTAATATAATACATAAGCACCTTAGAAAAGAGGTCAAAAGAAGAGTGGTCATCATCAGGCTTATGTAAACCTAACAGCAATTGCCATCTATAGAAACTGTCCTTGAACCAGATTTTGCTTCTTATGTGAAAAGTAAATATATTTCTCTCCACAGAAGTTCACCAGGCCTTTTGGAAAATGAATAGAAAATAAATTGTCAAATCATCTCTTCCATATATCAAATGATCGTTTTATTTATTTCATTCAGTCTCACCTTCAGATTTTTAATATATAACTCCTTGGATGAATAAGTCTCCAAGTGCCTGATAAACTCTGAGTTCCAAAACAACTGAAAAAGATACTGTCACTCAGGCCCTTTACAATTCAATAATTGCAAAATACATATATAACTTTAAAGAAGGAAACTCATGCTGTGTACAACAATGTGGCTAACAAGTATATGCAGGTGTTGGATGTGTTCAAAATGTGCCTTTAAGTCATCATTACAGTGCCTTACAGTCATCATTTTTGTTTCTGGTCTTTCTTATATGCACAAGGAACTTTTTTTTTTAGTTTGCCCCTCATATCTAAGTGGCACTTTATAGTATACAAGGCACTTGTGATAACCCATTGATTCATGGCAACTATGCAAGTAATACATTATCACCTCATCACAGATGTGGAAACTGGGGAGCACAATCAAGATCATAGATCATGCTGGATCACTGAGATGCAAACTATATCTTTGAATTTTATAATTGCCTAGTTACTATTGTTTTTCCTCAATACATTATAAGCTCCATGAAGACAACATTGTGCTCACTAATATATCTCCATTTTCTAGCAAAAATGACAGGATTTAATAAGTCTGTATAGTAAATGCATACTAAAGTCTGGATGCCAGATCTTATCAGCAATGATAAAGCTTCAACTCACTGAACACCTGCTGGATAGCTACACTTTGTAACTGATATTCGATGTGCATTCTTTATCAGTGGAAAATTCAAAAGAGCTGATAAATATAAAACTGTTCCTAGCCAGAAAACACTAATATGAAATTTACAAGACTCTTCCAAAGCTGAGTTTAGAGCAACAGTCCTCAAAGTGGGATCCTTGGGCCACCAGAATCCACATGCTAGGGAAATAGAAGTGCATGTTCTTGGGTCACACTTCATATCCAATGAAAAAGCCCTGAGAATGGGACGTAGCCATTTGTGCTTTAACAAATCCCTGCACATGATTTTGATGTATGCTAAAGTTTTGAGAACTCCTAGATTAGTGAGAGAGCATCCACAGAAGACGGTTTGAAAGATACAAAGTTCTTCCACTTTTCTAAATAGTGTAAATCACAGGCCACATTATTTTGGCTCTCCATAGCATACTTGGCCTACACTGTGTTTTGGCCTCAAGCTACTGACCTATGTCAAGAAAAGTTAAAAAACAGCTTTACAAATACTCATTTATTCATTTCTCAATACATTCAGTATCAAGATAACATATTGCCTCAGCCTGCTAAACTGTGTGTGTGTGTGTGTGTGTGTGTGTGTGTGTGTGTGTGTAGGGGGTAGGGGGAGGGATGAGTGGTGAGGCAGAAGGGAGAGAAGAGTCAGTCCTTACTCCCAAGGAGCTTAATATTTGATAGAAGAAAAAACATTTACATCAAAATGCACATCACAATGACATGGGTAGTAAATGGTTATAAATAGTATATAATTCAGAGGAAGGGTGATGCCCAGCTAGCTGAGATGATCGGATAAGACATTTTATACACTCTAGAGAGAAGGCAAGCTATGTTACACTCCACAGGGGCTCTGGACTGAAATACAATGAGGCTGACTAGCTTAAAGGATGAAGTTGCTAAATACAAAATATAACCAATTGTATTTCATCCTGAAGACCTTTATACAAAATCTGTGAAGAATTTTCTCTATGAAATAACAAGTAAAGAAGAGAAAAAAAACAGTAAATTGAGTATCTGCTTTATGTGAAAAAAAAATTGGTCTTGGGGACAGAAATTAGAAGCACTCTTCATGGAATTCATTATTGGAAATGATCAGTGGAAAATAACTGTCAACACTAGTAAACAATCAACTATGCGCTGAGACGTGCTACCAGGAAATGCACAATCGATGCTATCAGGAAGCAGCTCTCTAAACAGCAAAGACATCATACGACTATTGTAGAAAGCTTAAGTTTGTGGATGATTAAGTGTCTTTTAGTAATTCAATCTATATGCCCAAACATTGGATGAAAGGAAATAACATTTTTTAAAGGAAATAACACACATAGTAAAGCTAAAAAAGAAAAAGAGACACTAACTAGAGATGTCACATTCATGCTCCATTGCCTATTTGGGGTTTATTTTAGATTTCAGTAAACAACAAGGTATATATCTCAAAGAATGAGCTGGGGTTTTTTTAATTTAAATATAGTTGATAGACAATATTATATTGGTTTTGGGTGCATAACATAGTGATTCAACAGTTATATACATTACAAAATGCTCTCCACAATCAGTGTAGCTACCCATACAAAGATATTATAATATTATTGATTATATTCCCAGTGCTGTACTTTCACACTTGTTACTTATTTATTTTATAACTGGCAGTTTGTATCTCTTAATCGCCTTTACCTCTTTCATCCATCCTCCCACCCCCTCCCTATGGCAATTACATTTATTTATGAGTCTATTTCTGTTTTGTTTATTTGTTCATTTGTTTTATTTTTTAGAGTCCACATAAGTGAAATCATATGTTATTTATCTTTGACTTATTTCACTTAGTATAAGATGTGGTGTATATTTTTGTATAAACACATACACACAATGGAATATTACTCAGCTGTAAAAGAGAATGAAATCTTGCCATTTGCAACAACATGGATGGACCTAGAGGCTATTATGCTGAGAATGAGTATAAGTATAAGATGTGGTGTATATTTTTGTATAAACACATACACACAATGGAATATTACTCAGCTGTAAAAGAGAATGAAATCTTGCCATTTGCAACAACATGGATGGACCTAGAGGCTATTATGCTGAGAATGAGCTATTTTGATTGGTTTTGATTCTGCATAAACATTTTTATTTAAAATATCATAGAATATAGACACACAGTACAGTGAAGCAAATTCTATTTACCTCTGTCAAATCCCCATCTATTTCTCTGTCTTCTTCCACAGAAATTCAACTTATCTTCAAGACCTTTTTTCATCATCTTCTCCACCACCATGGCTGCCTCTCCTTTATGTATTTTAATGGAACTAACATTACCTTTTTAATCCTCGCTTGAAACTTTAGAATCATCCCTGACCAACCCTAACATACTCCACAACCATTCAATTACACATGCTGTTTAAAAGCTCCACCCACTACCTCCTTTCCAGTTCCACTTACCATCCTCCCATTGTACGTATAACCATCTCTTCCTTAGTCATTAACACTAACTAGTGCCTTCTACACCCAGCTCATCCCAAACACCACTGCAAGATGTATCTTGCTAAAGGAGAATTTGATACACTATTATGCCCAAATATTATTAGCTATTCCCATTTGCCTACCAAAGTACATACCCACTTTCTGCCTGACATGGGAGTTGCTTCATGTCTAGAACCAGTCTACTGTCCTATCACCATCTTCCACCATCCTTCCACATATGTATGTGAGTCTCCTCCAAGAAAACATTCCATTTCAGTGTCTGGCATGCCAATATTTGTATCATGTCATTTTTCAACTTGGATCTCTTACTATCCTGTAAAAAATCTTCTGGAGGGGCGGAAGATGGCGGCGTGAGTAGAGCAGCGGAAATCTCCTCCCAAAACAACATATATCTATGAAAATATAACAAAGACAACCCTTCCTAGAGTAAAGATCAGAGGACACAGGACAATATCCAGACCACATCCACACCTGAGAGAACCCAGCGCCTCGCGAAGGGGGTAAGATACAAGCCCCGGCCCCGCGGGAGCCGAGCGCCCCTCCCCCCAGCTCCCGGCGGGAGAAGAGCAGGCAGAGCGGGAGGGAGACGGAGCCCAGGGCTGCCGAACACCCAGCCCCAGCCATTCGGGCCAGAGTGCAGGGCCCTCGATACTGGGAAAACAGGGCAGCAAGAACAGTGAGCAGGCACTGGAGGCTGGGCGACAGAGGACATAAGAAAAGCGCGCGACCATTTTTTTTTTCTTTTTTGCTTTTTTGCTGCTTTGTTTTGGCGAGTGCTTTTTGGAAGTCTTAAAGGGACAGGGACCCCAATACTAGGGAAACAGGGCAGAAAGACCGGTGAGCAGAGGCCTGAGGCTGGCACCGGAGAATAAAGAAAAACGAACGACCACCTTTTTTTTTTTAATTAAAAATTTTTTTTTTTTTTAATTAAAAAAATTTTTTTCTTGTTTTTTTTTTGTGGTCGTTGTTTTGTTTTGGCGGGTGCTTTTTGGAAGTCTTAAAGGGGCAGGGCGGGTCACTTAATCCAGAGGTAGGGAATCCGGGATCTCTGGGCACTCTAACCCCTGGGCTGCAGGGAGCAGGGAGGCCCCTTACGGAGATAAATAGCCTCCCAGCAGCTCCTGCTCCAACGCGACTCCACCATTTTGGAGTAGCTGCCCGAGCCAGGCCACGCCCACAGCAACAGCGGAGATTAACTCCATAGCAGCCGGGCAGGAAGCAGAAACCCTGTCTGCGCGCAGCTGCGCAGCACAAGCCACTAGAGGCCGCTGTTCGCCCAGGAGAGGAGGGCCACAAACCAACAAGAAAGGAAGTCCTTCCAGCCGTCACTCGTCCCAGTTCTGCAGACTATTCCTATCACCATGAAAAGGCAAAGCTACAGGCAGACAAAGATCACAGAGACAACACCAGAGAAGGAGACAGACCTAACCAGTCTTCCTGACAAAGAATTCAAAATAAGAATCATAAACATGCTGACAGAGATGCAGAGAAATACGCAAGAAAAATGGGATGAAGTCCGGAAAGAGATCACAGATGCCAGAAAGGAGATCGCAGAAATGAAACAAACTCTGGAAGGGTTTATAAGCAGAATGGATAGAATGCAAGAGGAAATTGATGGAGTTGAAATCAGAGAACAGGAACGCATAGAAGCTGACAGAGAGAGAGACAAAAGGATCTCCAGGAATGAAACAATATTAAGAGAACTGTGTGACCAATCCAAAAGGAACAATATCCGTATTATAGGGGTCCCAGAAGAAGAAGAGAGAGGAAAAGAGATGGAAAGTATCTTAGAAGAAATAATTGCTGAAAACTTCCCCACACTGGGGGAGGAAGTAATCGAACAGACCACGGAAATACACAGAACCCCCAACAGAAAGGATCCAAGAAGGGCAACACCAAGACACATAATAATTAAAATGGCAAAGATCAAGGACAAGGAAAGAGTGTTAAAGGCAGCTAGAGAGAAAAAGGTCACCTATAAAGGGAAACCCATCAGGCTAACATCAGATTTCTCAACAGAAACCCTACAGGCCAGAAGAGAATGGCATGATATATTTAATACAATGAAACAGAAGGGCCTTGAACCAAGGATACTGTATCCAGCACGACTATCATTCAAATATGACGGTGGGATTAAACAATTCCCAGACAAACAAAAGCTGAGGGAATTTGCTTTCCACAAACCACCTCTACAGAACATCTTACATGGACTGCTCTAGATGGGAGCACTCCTAGAAGGAGCACAGCACAAAACACCCAACATATGAAGAATCGAGGAGGAGGAACAAGAAGGGAGAGAAGAAAAGAATCTCCAGACAGTGTATATAACAGCTCAATAAGCGAGCTAAGTTAGGCAGTAAGATACTAAAGAGGCTAACCTTGAACCTTTGGTAACCACGAATTTAAAGCCTGCAATGGCAATAAGTACATATCTTTCAATAGTCACCCTAAATGTTAATGGGTTGAATGCACCAATCAAAAGACACAGAGTAACAGAATGGATAAAAAAGCAAGACCCATCTATATGCTGCTTACAAGAAACTCACCTCAAACCCAAAGACATGTATAGACTAAAAGTCAAGGGATGGAAAAACATATTTCAAGCAAACAACAGTGAGAAGAAAGCAGGGGTTGCAGTACTAATATCAGACAAAATAGACTTCAAAACAAAGAAAGTAACAAGAGATAAAGAAGGACACTACATAATGATAAAGGGCTCAGTCAAACAAGAGGATATAACCATTCTAAATATATATGCACCCAACATGGGAGCACCAGCATATGTGAAACAAATACTAACAGAACTAAACGGGGAAATAGACTGCAATGCATTCATTCTAGGAGACTTCAACACACCACTCACCCCAAAGGATAGATCCACTGGGCAGAAAATAAGTAAGGACACGGAAGCACTGAACAACACAGTAGAGCAGATGGACCTAATAGACATCTATAGAACTCTACATCCAAAAGCAGCGGGATATACATTCTTCTCAAGTGCACATGGAACATTCTCCAGAATAGACCACATACTAGGCCACAAAAAGAGCCTCAGAAAATTCCAAAAGATTGAAATCCTACCAACCAACTTTTCAGACCACAAAGGCATAAAACTAGAAATAAACTGTACAAAGAAAGCAAAGAGGCTCACAAACACATGGAGGCTTAACAACACGCTCCTAAATAATCAATGGATCAATGACCAAATCAAAATGGAGATCCAGCAATATATGGAAACAAATGACAACAACAACACTAAGCCCCAACTTCTGTGGGACACAGCAAAAGCAGTCTTAAGAGGAAAGTATATAGCAATCCAAGCATATTTAAAAAAGGAAGAGCAATCCCAAATGAATGGTCTAATGTCACAATTATCAAAATTGGAAAAAGAAGAACAGATGAGGCCTAAGGTCAGCAGAAGGAGGGCCATAATAAAGATCAGAGAAGAAATAAATAAAATTGAGAAGAATAAAACAATAGCAAAAATCAATGAAACCAAGAGGTGGTTCTTCGAGAAAATAAACAAAATAGATAAGCCTCTAGCCAGACTTATTAAGAAGAAAAGAGAGTCAACACAAATTAACAGTATCAGAAACGAGAAAGGAAAAATCACGACGGACCCCACGGAAATGCAAAGAATTATTGGAGAATACTATGAAAACCTATATGCTAACAAGCTGGGAAACCTAGGAGAAATGGACAACTTCCTAGAAAAATATAACCTTCCAAGATTGACCCAGGAAGAAACAGAAAATCTAAACAGACCAATTACCAGCAACGAAATTGAAGAGGTAATCAAAAAACTACCAAAGAACAAAACCCCCGGGCCAGATGGATTTACCTCGGAATTTTATCAGACATACAGGGAAGACATAATACCCATTCTCCTTAAAGTTTTCCAAAAAATAGAGGAGGAGGGGATACTCCCAAACTCATTCTATGAAGCTAACATCACCCTAATACCAAAACCTGGCAAAGACCCCACCAAAAAAGAAAACTACAGACCAATATCCCTGATGAACGTAGATGCAAAAATACTCAACAAAATATTAGCAAACCGAATTCAAAAATACATCAAAAGGATCATACACCATGACCAAGTGGGATTCATCCCAGGGATGCAAGGATGGTACAACATTCGAAAGTCCATCAACATCATCCACCACATCAACAAAAAGAAAGACAAAAACCACATGATCATCTCCATAGATGCTGAAAAAGCATTTGACAAAGTTCAACATCCATTCATGTTAAAAACTCTCAGCAAAATGGGAATAGAGGGCAAGTACCTCAACATAATAAAGGCCATCTATGATAAACCCACAGCCAACATTATATTGAACAGCGAGAAGCTGAAAGCATTTCCGCTGAGATCGGGAACTAGACAGGGATGCCCAATCTCTCCACTGTTATTTAACATAGTACTGGTGGTCCTAGCTACGGCAATCAGACAAAATAAAGAAATACAAGGAATCCAGATTGGTAAAGAAGAAGTTAAACTGTCACTATTTGCAGATGACATGATACTGTACATAAAAAACCCTAAAGACTCCACCCCAAAACTACTAGAACTGATATCGGAATACAGCAAAGTTGCAGGATACAAAATCAACACACAGAAATCTGTGGCTTTCCTATATACTAACAATGAACCAACAGAAAGAGAAATCAGGAAAACAACTCCATTCACAATTGCATCAAAAAAAATAAAATACCTAGGAATAAACCTAACCAAAGAAGTGAAAGACTTATACTCTGAAAACTACAAGTCACTCTTAAGAGAAATTAAAGGGGACACTAACAGATGGAAACTCATCCCATGCTCGTGGCTAGGAAGAATTAATATCGTTAAAATGGCCATCCTGCCCAAAGCAATATACAGATTTGATGCAATCCCTATGAAACTACCAGCAACATTCTTCAATGAACTGGAACAAATAATTCAAAAATTCATATGGAAACACCAAAGACCCCGAATAGCCAAAGCAATCCTGAGAAAGAAGAATAAAGTAGGGGGGATCTCACTCCCCAACTTCAAGCTCTACTATAAAGCCATAGTAATCAAGACAATTTGGTACTGGCACAAGAGCAGAGCCACAGACCAATGGAACAGACTAGAGAATCCAGACATTAACCCAGACATATATGGTCAATTAATATTTGATAAAGGAGCCATGGACATACAATGGCAAAATGACAGTCTCTTCAACAGGTGGTGCTGGCAAAACTGGACAGCTACATGTAGGAGAATGAAACTGGACCATTGTCTAACCCCATATACAAAAGTAAACTCAAAATGGATCAAAGACCTGAATGTAAGCCATGAAACCATTAAACTCTTGGAAGAAAACATAGGCACAAACCTCTTAGACATAAACATGAGTGACCTCTTCTTGAACATATCTCCCCGGGCAAGGAAAACAACAGCAAAAATGAGTAAGTGGGACTATATTAAGCTGAAAAGCTTCTGTACAGCAAAAGACACCATCAATAGAACAAGAAGGATCCCTACAGTATGGGAGAATATATTTGAAAATGACACATCCAATAAAGGCTTGACGTCCAGAATATATAAGGAGCTCTCACGCCTCAACAAACAAAAAACAAATAACCCAATTAAAAAATGGGCAGAGGAACTGAAGAGACAGTTCTCCAAAAAAGAAATACAGATGGCCAACAGACACATGAAAAGATGCTCCACATCGCTAATTATCAGAGAAATGCAAATTAAAACTACAATGAGGTATCACCTCACACCAGTAAGGATGGCTGCCATCCAAAAGACAAACAACAACAAATGTTGGCGAGGCTGTGGAGAAAGGGGAACCCTCCTACACTGCTGGTGGGAATGTAAGTTAGTTCAACCATTGTGGAAAGCAGTATGGAGGTACATCAAAATGCTCAAAACAGACTTACCATTTGACCCAGGAATTCCACTCCTAGGAATTTACCCTAAGAACGCAGCAATCAAGTTTGAGAAAGACAGATGCACCCCTATGTTTATTGCAGCACTATTTACAATAGCCAAGAATTGGAAGCAACCTAAATGTCCATCAATAGATGAATGGATAAAGAAGATGTGGTACATATACACAATGGAATACTACTCAGCCATAAGAAAAGGGCAAATCCAATCATTTGCAGCAACATGGATGGAGCTGGAGGGTATTATGCTCAGTGAAACAAGCCAAGCGGAGAAAGAGAAATACCAAATGATTTCACTTATCTGTGGAATATAAGAACAAAGGAAAAACTGAAGGAACAAAACAGCAGCAGAATCACAGAACTCAAGAATGGACTAACAGGTACCAAAGGGAAAGGGACTGGGGAGGATGGGTGGGTAGGGAGGGATAAGGGGGGGAGAAGTAGGGGGGTATTATGATTAATATGCATGGGGGGGTAGGAGAAAAGGGAGGGCTGTACAACACAGAGAAGGCAAGTAGTGATTCTACAACATTTTGCTATGCTGATGGACAGTGACTGTAAAGGGGTTTATAGGGGAGAGCCTAGTAAACATAATATTCGTCATGTAAGTGTAGATTAGTGATAGAAAAAAAAAAAAAGGGCATTTTCTGTGTGGTAACCTCCAACGAGTTCTACACAAGGGTATAAAGGGCATATAAAAGTGTAGGCAAAGGGTCTGTTTGTGTTTATACAGAGGATCAAAGCCTAATTGGGCTACCCCGAAAATGAACTAAGATACGATATGAAAAAGAACTTCCAACATCTGCACTCTCTGGAAGACTCATGCCAGAAGATGATCATCAAAAAACCCCAACAAAGATCCACGCACTGCTACAGCTGTAGATGCACTCATCCCACCAGTTCCTGGACTTGCCATGGGAATGAGGAAGGAGATATCTAAGCTGGCCTGTGCATACAGTAAAACAACAAAATTGGACTGGATCTATACTGTTGGAACTCAACCAAGAATTTGGAGAAGTGCAAATTGTAGCGCTCCAAAGTCTTACAACTACAGACTATTTACTGTTAAAAGAACATATGGCATGTGAACAGTCCCCAGGAATGGGTTGTTTTAATTTGTCTGATTTCTCTCAGACTGTTCAAGTTCAGTTGGACAATATCCACCATATCATAGATTTCACAAATCATTCACAAATGCCTAAGGTGCCTAACTGGTTTTCTTGGTTTCACTGCAGATGGCTGGTAATTACAGATATGCTTTGGTTATGTAACTATACTCCTATTATGTTAATGTGTGTGTGCAATTTAAGTAGTAGCTTAAAACCTGTACATGCTGAAGTTACTCTACAAGAAGATATATCAAAGAAATAATCAATCTTCCCATGTTTTCTTCCGCCTGCTACTTCTATAGCTTTTCTTCTTCCTTCCTAATTACAACCCTTAAATAGAATTCGTGCCTCATATCAAATTTACCGAGTATCATAATTCTTCCAAGTGGTAAAGATACCTCAAGACAAATGCTGGGCATAGAAGCCACAGGGCATAAATATGCAAAGAAGTAAAAAGCTAACTTTTTCAAACAATAAGGCTTCTCTCTCACTTACCAACTTCACATTTCCCTGTATGGCCCCGGAAGATGACTGGTTAGCCAGAGACGGGTAAGATTCCTCAAGGGAGGAACAACCTAAGACAGGCACAGTCGCAGGGGGGCCATCAGGTGAGAAATTGGGGATCAACAGAGGTGAGGCTTAGAACCTCACCCCCCCTGTTCTGAGAGAAATCTTCTGCATACGTGGATGTTTTATTGCCCTGGTCTAGCTTGGATTAACACATAGTCTACAGGCACACACCTGATCATCTACATGTGCTCTCTTACAACACTAAACTATGTTTTCTACCTTTATCTTGTATCTACCTACCACTTCAGCATTTTATTAAAAATAATAATAATAAAGAGAGAAATGTGGTATCCACATATAAATCAAGTATAAAAACCAAATGAGTATTCATATTTGAACTGACTGTTTAGAGTTCATAATGCATGAGCAAAACCGAAAGTTTCTGTGATGACTGCCCTTGTACTGTTCACCATGTAACTTATTCATTATGTAAGAATTTGTTCTACATGTAAAAACTTGTTTGTTACGCCTCAGAAGATTGGAGACTGACAAAAATTAGGCTTGGGGTGGATTAATGATTGTGCATTGAGCATTGACTCCCCTATACAGAATTTTATTGTCATTAACAACCATTTGATCAATAAATATGAGAGATGCCCTCACAAAAAAAAAAAAAAAAAGGACAGACTTCCAATGGTAAAATAAATTAGTAACCGGGATGTAATGTATAGCATAAGGAATATAGTCAAGATATTGTAACAGCCTGGTAGGGTGATAGCTGGAACCTAGAATTATGTATATAAATGTTCTACCACTGTGTTGTACACTTGAAACTCATGTAATGTAATACTGTGTGTCAACTACCCTTCAATAAAAAATAATTATTTAAAAAAAAAAAAAAAAATCTTCTTATAATTCAAGGGTGCAGCCCAACCACAACTTCATTCATTTATTCATTCACTTTTTCATTCAAGAACTATTTTCTCAAGCATCTTCTGGACAAGATAATGTGGGAGCTGCTAATGTGGAGCAGGAAGTGGAGGGCAGTGCGATTATATGAACAACTTCTGTTCTCAATAAACTTGTAATTCAATTAAGGGCTAGGAGAAAACATAGCAGTAATACAAAGAAAAAATTGCAAAGACCTATTGAAAGAACAAAGCAAAAGATTTCAGGCTAGAGAAGGAGATAGCTCATTCTGTTAAGATCAAAAGGAAAAATCATGTCTTCTTCATCTTGTATTTTTTACACGTAGATGTACAATATGTGATACACACCAAGTAGGAAATGAAACATTTTGCCCCCTGACTTGATAAGGACACCTGATGGATCACCCAACTTGGGCTTATGTTCCCCTAAAACACCCCATGTACTTATATTTGTGTGATTCTTTACCTTTGCCTTCTGGCTATTACTGAAAGTGCTAAATGACAAACTAGACCATTCTAACAAAGGAGTGACTGGTAACTGGGTTATATACCTCCTACTAACATTTGCATTTTAAGAAGAATCTTAATGCCTTTTCCTAAAGCAGTGATTATGAATCTGTGATGATTTTGCCCTCAGGGCACACTTGACAATGTCTGGAGACATTTTTGATTGTCAAGGTTCGGGGATGGGGAGGACTTGGGTTGTGATACCAGTATCTAATGGGTAGAAACACCAAACATCCTACAACACATTCCCCTACAACAAAGAATTATCTGGCCCAAAATGATAGCTGAGAACTCTTGCCCTAGTGCCATCAATAACATGGAAGTTTAAAGGCCCTATGGTCTTTGGCAAGATCTGTGGTAAAAGGCATTTTAGAAATAGGTGAAGAGAACCCCTTAACATTTCTCAAATCATAACACAAATCTAAGCAGAACTGGCAGTTACCTAAGGTCAGCCTGTGTATCATAGACACTCAGGAGCTTGTAAGAAGAAAGGACAATCCATTCAATTTTTAAACAGTTAATATCATTAGGAAGTTGCCATGTTGTTTTGGCCTATTCATTCCAGTTTTGTCTCTTGAATATATACAGAATAAATATATGTTCCATACAATCTTTCATGTGCTTGAAGACATGTGATGTTCTCCTTAAGTTTTTTTTTTTATTTAATATTGCTAAATATTTCAAACATTCTCATCATGCCAGTCATTGTGGAAATGACAATTACATTTAGAATACTTCTAATCAAATGTTGAACTTCATATTTATCCCAATGAAGTTTCATGTTGTTGATTTTAAGGTCTGGCTCTGTTTTTCAAAATTTGGATTACATCACCTAAATACTTCAAAAACATGGCTTACCTTTAATCATCTAAGTCATTGGTGAAAATACTGACCGTGACATGTTCAGGCACCAGAGAGTCACTGAGTACTGTCCTTCAGGATCATACCAACCACCAATCCACCATCCTCATGAGTAGGTGGTTCAGTGAGCTTCAAATGACTGCATTATTACTCAGTCCCATTTCCCCATCTTACATATAACTATCTTATGCATACCAAAGACTTTTCCAGTCAACTGGAAAAAATCTCATATAAGTTATGTCCCCTATGTGGATCCTGTGAGCCTAGTTAATCCTATCAGAAAGTAAGATAAAGCTTGTGTAGAATTGTTTTCAATATTCTCAAACTGGCTTCAGTGGAGCATGTTTCTTACTCTAAGCATACACTGTTTTTTATTATTCAACATTTAATCTAAATTCTATAGTTTAGCTATATATCAATTCATATTGTCTTCTGTTGATTCCAGAATGTGCCTAGTATACTATCTTAAAAATTAAAGTTTTTTCCTGCCTCCAGTAGTTTGGTACTTCTGTGTTCCAGCTTGGCAACTGATGGCACGGGGATTACGAGCATGGTTACTAGTATCAAAGTACCTGGGTTTGAATCCTATTCCCTCCACTTGATTGACATGTGACCTTAAGTGAGTCAACTTCTCTAGGCCTCAATATCCTTATCACTAAAATGGAGCTAACAAAATTACCACATAGGGTTGTAGGGAGAGCCAAATAACATATTAGTGCTTGGAACAGTGACTGGCCCATAGTAATTGTGGTTAGATGTCAGTTTACTTAAAGATGGTACACCATGGTTCAATGACCTCAATCATCATTTAAGTTCACAAAGATATAACCCCTCTGGGCCAAGAGACCTTTAACTCTTTAAAAGCATAGTACATTATTTTTCTCATTTCTTGGTCTTTAGCTTCCTTAATGAAGAACATCCTATTTTGTGGTATTTAAAGATTCAAAATATATTACCAAAATAAAGGTTGTGTTATTCTATTTTCTCCATGTCATCTGTTAAAATTTCACCATCTGCTCCCACCATGAGCTTTGTTCTAATCATATTTTAGATTCTACATTTCCAATCTTTCAAAATACATGCAGAGAGAGAGAGAACACCTTTGGATGAGTGGAAGTAAAAATTACATCTACACAGAATGACTTACTCAATTTCCCTGTCAAAGTATTTTTATGTATTTAAACAACCAATTTTAGTCTATTAATCTGATCACTATCAACAGCAGAAGTTTAACAACAGCAGAGGGTAAACTGTGTCTTTATACATAAACTCATCTGGCTTCTACTGAGCATCTTTTTTCTTCCTAAGTACTTAATGCTTTTTATTATACACTATTTAACCATGAATCTTGTAATTTTAATATTAACTAACTAATCTTGTCTTCTTTCATTGAACAAGTAAAGTGATATACTGGCAATGAGAGCATGGAGCCAGAAGCAGAGGCAGGTTCCATTTATTACATAGACTGCCCTTCATTCCAAACATGATGTTGGGACCATCCAGCAAGCCACCTAGAATTAATACAAATAGCACATATGTGCATTCTGAATACCAAACTAGCAAAAAAGTCCTTGAATGCATGTTCTTTTGATCCATTTGTTTTGCTGTTGATATCTTCTCCCTCTATAATTAAAGATGTATTAAAACTTCAAAATAGAGCATTGAGAACTCTAAATTGATACTTACTCAAGATGCAAACAAAATTTTTAAATAATAGTTTCAGGAAATGTATGTAATTGGAACAAGTCAAATTCCCATCTATAAAGCATTTCACTTTAGTTCAAGTTATAAAAAAGAGTAAAATTTCCCTCCCTACTATTGTATCTTCTAAGAAAGAACAATGTGGTTAAGTATCTACTTATAAATAGGACATACATCTGAATGGCAGACTACCTGAAATACATCCATATCTACCCCAAAGCCTTGCAGTGAAATAGAAAAATACTCCTCCCACCCTACCTGGAAAGTCGTAGTTTTTATTTAAACTGCTTAATGATTCAAACCTCGATTCTTTCATTCAACAAATATTCTTTCAGTACCTAGTAACTGCCAGGATAATCTGCTGGGCACAGTTTTGCAAAATATTTATGGAGATACCAATGACCATAGAGAGGATATGAAAAATTCTTACCACAAGTTATAGAATCAGGATGGGCTGAAGTTTTGGGTGGAGAGTTCTTTCTTTATTTTTTTTCAGAAAGGTGCACTGTTGCACACTCTACAGCTAGAGGCATAAATATAAATCTGAATGTGACTTAGAAGCTTATTCATACATTGCCAGTATAGATGTATATATTGGATCTGAAACCTTAAATGAACATTCCAGAACCAAATATATTTCCTCTTAGTTGGCAGCCTGAAGGAAATGTAACATTTTAGTAATATAAAAAATATAAACTTCAATGTCAACACTGGAAGGGAAATTTCATTTCATGAGGGGGAAAGGTCTGAACCATGCAAGCGAGGCACAGATCTTTGCAGCAGCTCATGAATAATCATAGTCATCATTAAAAGGGTCTGAGCTAGGGAATGAAGGGCTAGAGGGATGAAGGACACAATTTCATGGTTAACACACTTGCCCAGATTTAGGCAAAAGGTTCTTTCCTTAATGTTTTCTATATAATACAGTTGAAATAAGTTCAGAATTTTCAATAAAATTTTACTAAAGACTAAGAAGTAAGAAAAAGAATATGAACACAGTCATGATAATCACCTTGGATAACTTTACTTTTAAGAGCATATTAGACCTAGGATGACAGTTACATCTTGACCGTGGTTTGCATTTCTGAATTCTTGGCCTGATTCTAACCTCTGCCACACTGAATAGCCTCATAGGTATCCTGTGTCTTGTCCACTCTTCTTCCAATCATTACAGTCATCCTCTCATTTTCTGGTTCTTGTCTACGGAGCCCTCTCTTTCCCAGAAGATGGAGCTGGCGATAAATCCAAGCGGCAAGAATGTAAAGTAGACATACCAGAAAACATGATATGGACAGTATAAAATTCAGAATTGTGAGTGAATAGAAAGCATTCAAATTCACAGAAGTGGATGGGCTCTAGGACTGAGCTCTGAGAATATTCAACTTTTAAAGAGTAGGTGGAGGTAAGAGACTGAGAAGAAATGGCCTGAAAAAGGAGGAAAACTAGGAGATGGTGGTGCCACAGGAGCACAGGGAAGACAGCATCTCCTTGTAGGGAACAACTGGGAGGCCAGGGAGAGTAGGAAATATAAATGCCTCCAAATCTAAGGCAACACTGTCCAAAAAAATTTTCTGCTATGATGGCAGTACCTTGTCTGTTATGCTCAGTACAGTAGCCACATGTTACTTGAACTCTTAAAGTGTAGCTGTTGAAACTGAGGACTGAATTTTTAACTTAATGTAATGTAATTTAATTTAAGTATCCACATGTGGCTGGTGGCTGCTGTACTGCACAGTGTAGAGAGACTAAGGAGGCAGAGGGCAAACTAGCCTATTAGTTAAAAATATGAGCTTTGGTCAGCAAAAAGACAAGATATAGTATGTGCTGGTGAAGATGTGGAGAAAAGGGAACCCTTGTGCACTGTTGGTGGGAATGTGAATTAGTACAACCACATTATGGAAAACGGTATGGAGGTTCCTTAAAAATTTATGGAGGTTCCTTAAAAATTTAGATTTAAATTAGAAATAGAACTATCATATCACCCAGCAATCCCATTTCTGGTTACATATCCAAAAGAAATGAAGACAGAATCATGAAGAAATATCTGTACTCGTATGTTCACTGCAACATTATTCACAACAGCCAAGATACGGGAACAACCTAAATGTGTATAAATAGATGAATGGGTAAAGCTGTAGTATATACATACCACAATGGAAGATATTTTTCAGCCATGAAAAAAGGAAATCCTACCATTTGTGATGACTTGAAGGCATTATGGATGGAAAAAACTTGAAGGCCTTATGACTAAATGAAAGAAATCAAATAGAAAAATATAAGTATGTATCTAAATATCTAATTGCAAAAACTAAACCTTTCTTTTGTGAGACTAATGTATCAGGCCATCTTAGCCTGATGCCAGTCTATCGAGCTCCTACTGTTCCAAAGATGTCCCTAAGAAATCTTTTGAAAGTCACATAGCTCTAGTTTTATGTAAAGAAAATGCTGGAAAATACAGTTTGCCTGTTTTCAGTCCCAGCAATAAGGCTTTCTCATAGAGAGAAATAGATAAAATGTTTTTGAATAATAATTTTCTTCTGATAAAGCCTGACTCCAAGACAAAATCCTTTTGATAAGGCCTGCCAGTATTGCTGGCCAGGAGACAGCTATCAGTCTCTTTCTGTAAGGTAAACTTGGCATTCTGCTGTCCTCCCATAGCTGGCATACATTTTGGTAGGAGTAAGTTGTTTTTTTTCAGGGTCTGGTCATCCATGGAGGAACAAGAACTGTCCTCTGGATTTTCCAAACCAAGGCTTTTCCTAAAATGATATTCTCTGATGGTTACTACCTAGCTGTAAGTGCTAATGGCAGGCTTTTTCTGCCAGAGATTATACCTACATATTTTCTTAATAAGAAAAGTTTTAAGCCACTTCAGAAATTATGTGAAATTAGGAGCCCTCACGGAATTACAGAGGATAACCCCCACTTAGATGGGCAGATGGGAACAGAGTCTTTTGCAGAAGGTAAATCACATGTAGGCAAAGAGAATGGCCTCTCAAAAAGAAAAAGCTCGTGGTCTATAAATCAAGCCCTTTGTATTTAGAGTATGTAGAGAGATGAAATGACGTTTCCCCCTCCTTCATATTGCATAACGCTTTGGGTTTTCTTGGGCCTTATACAGAGCAGGCTGCAAAATTTGGGAGGGAGATAGGTTACTTCCAACTATTAGGGTGTGCAGGGCTTTAAGGATTAAGTAGATGAAAAAGAGATACAATCGCATAAGCTGATTTGTTGAGTAGATCACAACATCACTTTTTCAGACTATCTTACTTCTACTGAACGCAAAGCAATTGGCTCCATGTCTAGCACATAGAAAAGCAATGAGAGAGAGAGATGAGAGATCAAGAGAGGCAGAGACAGAGAGAATGAGAATCAGCAACAGAGAGGCTGAAGGAAGCCACGGTCAGAAGGTTAATGGAGGCTACTGGAGAACACTTCATCAGGACCTTGGAACTTCAGCTTCCAATTCTTTACATAAACCATTTTTACATGTCTTTGCCATCTATTTTCCCAATAAGCCTAGAATATGGGAAAGAACTGTTATCATTATTCCTGTTTTAAAGATGAGGGAATGACGTAAAAAATATGAAGAAAAGGATGACCTACAACACTGCTGGGATTATAACCTGTAAAAATGTCTCTGGAAAGTACTTCGGCAATATATATAAAATTCCTTAAACAGAGCACATCTTTTTACATAGCAAATACATTAACCAGAATTTACCCTATGAAGTACTTATAGCTATGTACATCTACAAAATAGGAAACTGGTTAAATATGTTATGATGTATTTATACAATGAAATGCCATTAAATGTATCGGTGGAATTTTTATGTGAGATGTGCTTCTAATGAAAATAGTCAAGTTGCCAAACAGATTGTATAGTATGATTCAATTTTGTTAAACAATAAGCATACATACACAAAAAAGACTGAAAAAAGTGTATTAAAATTTTAAGAAAAGTTATTTGTGATAATAGGGTTATGGAGAACTTTTATAACTATTTTGATTGTTTTTATTTTTTTATCTTTAATCAATAGCTAATTTTTTTTTCAATGGAACACACCATGTATAAGACATGTAATTTGTAACCCATTTAACTGCCTGTCTTAAGTGTTTCTGGTGTTGTAAACATAGGATAGAAATGGGGGAGGTCTTCCAATGATGACAGAATATTCAAACAGCAACATTTGCAAACCTGAAAGTATAATACTGATTGCATATGAAATGTATGGATTTAGTGGACTAATTAGAGGCTGGTTAGTTAACCTGTAAGTGTTTTCTTTGGAAGATTTAAACTTAGAGTAGAGCTTTTGAATATGGATTCATAAAATTTATTATTTTCCCTTCTTATTCAAGAAAAAGAAGTCAATGCTCTCCCAAAAGAATCTTCTGAATCAAGTACATGTGTTGTAAATGTTTATTGCCTTGAATTGAGTTAAATATATATATACACATATACATATAAATACATACATACACATTTTTATATAAATATATAAGTATAAAGAATTTATATGTAAATTCTTACAATCCCTAGTTTCAACCCTAACTTTCATTCTAAATTGTCTGCACAAATAAAATATTTGCTGAGCTCTTCAAAGTCTTATGTATGTCTATTTACCAAGTTGTTCACTGAATTCAGTTAGTGTGGCATACAATAGTTTTTTATGTTAATGAAATACTGATGCATTCAGTAAGCCCCAGTAAGAATCAAGACATTTGGGCCCTGCATTTTTCCAATCTAAAAAACCTGTCAACAGTTTTGCCAGCTTCACAGTCAAGGAGCCAAATAATAAGAACATACTATGTTGAAAGCAGGAAATTATCTTAATCAAAATGTCATTTCTGAAAATATCTTTTTAAAAATGACAAAACTGTAAACAGACATTTCCACAAAGACAATTAAACATAATTAAATGCTAGATTTCTCTTCAAGCTTCTTTCATTCTCTACAACTTCCTTTTCTGGACTGAACTCAATTCCTCTTTCAAGTACATCATGTTCTTGTCAGGGCAAAATGAAGCTACCTTTTTTTTAAATTTATCAAGTGAATTTAAAGGCATATTGAGCCATATCATAAATCTCACTGACCCTGAAGGTACTTTCTCTAACTATAGGCAGAACCTCGGATCAACATGCAACAAGACAGAGAGGGAGATGTGTATGTGTGTGCCTGGGAGGAACAGAAGGGGATCTTGGCACATCTGTGTCCAAAACAATAACACGAATTTTATTTCCTAGGAAGTGACCTACAGTGGTCTGGTTTTTTTGTATTTGGATTTTTGCATGTGTTTCCTTGTTTGGACAGGAATCAATGACGTGTGGAAGCTATCAGATTATGTTGTGCAGAGAAAGGAAGGGAAGGTCCAGGCCGTGGAAGCAATGGAAAGAGAGGGAACAGATGAACTTACAGCAACAGCAAGAGTGGGACCAAAGTAAGAAAAAAAGCAAAAGTAGCAACAATGGTTAAAATGATATTCCAATAAGTTTTATCTGAGTCATGGTGCTATAAAGGGGGGCCGGTAGAGGTAGAGGGAAATAAACATGCTTGGTTAATTTACTGGTAGGAATCTGAAAAGAGTATTAGACATTTTTCCTTTGTGATAATAGAGATGCTTCCTGCAGTTTTGTTCAGAAAAGAGCCTGATTCTTGCTGGCAGGAAAAGACAGGACATGGGACGGACAGCTGAAGTAACATAGGAATTTACTAGAGATGAAAAGGTTTGATTCTTAAAGATCCGTGAAGAGCTAAAGCATTCCATCAACTTGTTCTCTCTCCAATTATTATTATTATTATTATTATTATTATTATTATAGGCTACTGTTTACAAATTAGTCCAACATTCAAAACTATATGTGATTTATTAATATAAATAATGTTCACATAGCAAGTTTTCTTTCTTTGAAAACCCTAAGGACCAACTTTAAAAAGGCAATTAATGTTGAACCACTGTGTTGTGTATTTGAAACAAATATAAGACTGTATATCAATGACACTTTAATGAAAAAAATGGGAAAAAAAGGATATCTCCTCAAAAAAATGCATTTAATAATATACAGGGAATTCATATAAATGTTTGATGCCTCATTTTCCCTTTTCATTTCAAAAACAATCCTTTACTTTTTAAAATCTATAGTTTAGGTTTCTATTTTTAGTTGGATGGCCTTAATGTCAGTCTTTATGTATTTATCTAGACTTCAAGCTTTAAAGATGGATGTTCCTCACAACACAGACATCCTAATCCTTTATATTAGTTATCCCCCATGTATTTATCATACACGCTGTGCTGCTTAAGATGTTTAGGGTTGTAACAGAATGCCCAATTTTAACTAGATTAAATAACAGAGGGATTTATTGGCTTACTGAGCTAGCAAGTCATTAGCTGGACAGACTTCAAGTTAGTTTATTGAAGGCCTCCCTAACATCACGAAGGACCTGGCAGGAACCTGGTTGTTTCTGTTTCTCTGCTTTGCTATCCACACTGTGGGCTAGATCCTAAAATAGGCTCCCTACATTGTTGTAGGAGAAATTTAAACCTAACCCTGCCCACCAAACCGGGACATGGGGAAATGTATAGGGTATAGAATTTATTCTGAAGACTATTCGAATAAAAAACATAGAACATGGAAAATAGGGTTTTCCTTTAAATGTTTGTTAAACAAACAGGTAAGTGAATGAATCAGGAAATAAATTAGTGTGATTCCAAATCAATTTTATAAGGTTTCTGCCTTAGCACACTAACAGATAGGGCCTTAAAAAACAAAAATAAAGCCAAGCCTTAAAAAACCACTAATCACTGTCACTTTACAAAAAAAAGGTGGGGGAGGGCAGTCATGTGAATTGTTTTCTATGGACTCACATTTAATGTAGGACACTGTTCAATGAGACTTATGCCATTTGATATAATTGTGAATAGGAGAATCTTAGAAAATCCTTACTGAGACTGTAATTAAACCACTTCTACCATCTGCCTTCATTCCTAACAGCGGGCTTGCTAAAGCACCCCTCTTGCTTCTTTCTTCTACCATTTTCCATTAAGATTCCTCTTCTCAGTGTTTAATGCTGACATTTCAAACAAACAAACAAGGCAAAACAAAACAGTAATTTGCAGGCCTACTCAGTATGGATGATATAAAATACCACAGAGTAGGTACCTTATAAGCAAAATTTATTTCTCACATTCTGGAGTCTGGGAAGTCCAAAATCATGGCATGAGCAGATCTGGTGTCTGGTGAAGGCCCACTTCCTGGTGCAAAGACAGCTTATCTTTCCACTGTGTCCTCAAGTAGTGGAAGGGGCAGGGGACCTCTGTGAGGTTTCTTTTATAAGAACACTAATCTCATTCATGAGGTTTTCACGCTTCTGACATAAGCACCTCCCAGGGGCACCATTTCTTAACACCATGATATTGGGCATCAGGATTTCACCATATGAATTTTATGGGGATACATACATTCAGACCTTAGCAATCCCATTGGACAATCTGAAACTCTAAGACCCAAATCCTAAGGTTATAGACCACTTTTCTACCGGGCCTCTGTCTCTAAGAGCATCGTCCTTCTACTGGTATCTCCTCACTAGAAATTTGGAAATGGACCTGTCCTGTGTAAAATGCCATGGCTAACACAAATCAGATTCTAAGTCAGGAGCGCTTACATCCACTGAGTGCTGTGGACTCCATGTTAACTATGCTTACAAAGTAAGAAGTAACATACAAGGAACTCAGGATGGCTTTCCTTTAAAAGATGTACAACATACTGAGCAAGATTTTTCTGTTAACTTAAAATATAGTTGAATACATAGGCATAGACAGAGTGAAGAAAAATGATTAAGCGAAAAAAGACACAAGAAAGGAAAGGCAGGAAAGCCAAAAGGAACAGTTCAATGACCCTCTAGGTTTTGGATGATGGGGCCCCTGACCACTCCCCAGCCACATCCTACACCATTCCTCCCTCCTTTCTCTGCCTCTGAGGTAAGCGAGCCTCAGTCCAGCAACAGTCGTGCCAAGCACCTCACTACCTCAGGGCATTCTTCCACCCTGTTAGGTTATTCCTCTGCCCAAATCCTGTTCCCACTTTTTCTTTCAACTTAAACCCATTAAACCTACTAAATCTATGTTCTGCGTCATTGCCACTACCTGAAGAAAACTTTCCATAGCTTCAGCCATCTCCATTCATAAGCTCTCACAGTAGCTGTACTTTTCCTTTCTCTGCTCAATACAATCAAAATTAAAGATTTACTTAAGTTTTTTTTAATTTAATGTCTGCCTTTTCTGATAGAACATATGATCTTTCCTACCTTCCTTCTTTTGCACAATAAATATATGCATTGTTCTAGGCCCTGGGGATGCAAATGTGAACAGAACAGAAAAGACCACTGACCTTGACACACTGCCTCATGCAGCATTGTGTGTCCTCAGCACCTAGCACAGTCAGTGGTTTGCTGTAGGCACTCCATGAAGTTTGAAGGGTAGACAATGTTGGATTGATGGAGGGAGATTAGGGGTATAAGTATGTTTCAGGACTTGATTCAAACCTAAATGTGCCTGATTCTAAAGCCCATTTTCTTAACTACTTGGCTTTCCAGCCAAATGCATCTATGTATTATTTATAACATGTAGCATCGTCAAGACCAGTCATAGTTTTGGTACAAATTAACACCTAGCCCAGTGCTGGGCATATAATAAGAATTTACTAAATAGAAGTTGACTAATCCCTACAATAGGTCAACACATGTAAGTATTTAAAGTAGTTTGTGCTTAGCTTTTCCAAACAAAACAATACTTTCGGGGACCCACTCTCTTAGCAAATGCTTCATGAATCAATCTTTCATGACTAAAAATTGCCTTGTCTTGGGTCATGTTTCTTTACTGGGATTTGAGAGGCTCCAAAATACCAATAGAAGCAAAAAGGAACATATGAACATCTTATAATGAGTTTTTATCCCAGCAACTCTTATGTGTGTCCACTTATTTGGCTGGAGCAGTTTCCTAAAGGGGTACACATGACCACCTGCTAGAGAAGAGGAAGAAAATGTAAGAACTTCTACTTAGATTTCTTTTTATTTCACCTTTTGAAAATGTCCTTGTCTACATGTATTTTATTATGTATAAAATTTATTAAGACAATTGTACATGCCTATAGTTTATACATGTATATAAACATTGTAGGTGCATAATGAAACATTTTTTATGGATAGGGTTGTACAATCAAAATATCTGGAAACTACTGAGTGAGAACATGATGTAGGCAAAGCCCACGTCAAAATTGAATTTCCTATGTTACTTTATTGGACATAAATAAAATCTCTCTCCTATAGGACATAAAATTAAGTCCAATTAAGAGGATGTGGATGAGTCATCATAAAATCATCTCCGTTAGAGTCAGAAAAACATCTCACTGAATCTTACTGATGTTAACTCTATAATACCTTTTCCAACATGGAGAGAGACTACTACTATTTACTGTGTCTTGATTTACACTGGTCCCTAGGCCAAAACATACATCTTTATTTAACTTTCACAACAACCCACTAAGGCAGGAAATATTTACCCTACTTTATGGCTGATTACGTGGAAGTTAAGACAGTTAAGTAACTTCCCAATGTCATGCTTCTAGTAAAAGGAGAAACTGGTATTTGAACAATTTTCAACTGCAAAGACCAACCATGTTTTCCCTAAGGCAGAATCCCAGTTTTAGCACTTGGAGGGGATATTGGGCAAATTATGTAAACTCTTTAAACCTAGATCATTTATTTTTTAAAAGAGAAAGATGAAGATAATTACTTTTAGTTGATTAGTAGTTTTACATATGGACTCTTCACAGCACTGGGAGAAATACATTAATGTTTTAGGAGCTATGTGTGGTCCTGATGGCTTCACTCTTTGAGTCTCAAAGCTCATGTTGAATAATTACAAGCAAGTTCAAGTAATATTTTATCTCTGTTTGGGGGATAGGTGGGTCTCCAAACCATATCTATGAGTGGTCAGCTTTTGAAATAAGCTCACATCTGCTATGCCATAGTCAAAAATGGGGAAAAACTTTTATTTTAAATCGGATTTCATGAAAAGAAAAACTGAGCAACAGGATTAAGAGTTCCCCTCCTGTGTTTGCTGTAGATTTACCTAAAACACACCAGAGGAGTTACAAATATATTTCTAATACAATCTTCAAATCAAAAATTCTAAAGTATAGCCACCATTTAAGTAAGGACGACTTGTAATACATCATTTTGGTTTTTGCTAATAATATCATGTGGCTATCTATATTTATTTTAACTATGTGATATACCAAGACTACTAACTGTACAATAAACTTCAAGATATGGAGTTCATTCAAAATGTTATTTCAAAATGAATGTAGAGAAAACATTTTAATTTTTGACCATACGCTACTATAAATAAAATGTACTATGACTTAAAGGAAATAAATTCTATTATAAATTAACCGGTGTAATAGGATGTGGACCAAGACAAGTTCCAGCTGTCTCAGAATTCTTGGCTAAAGCATTAGAGCTGAGAACAGTGATGAGAAATAAACCACACTGCATACAGTGATAACTAATTCTGTGTGTTAACATGACAGGGCTACAGGATGCCCAGACAGCCGGTAAAACATTATCTCTGAATGTGTCAGTGAGGTGCCTCCTGAAGAGATTAGCATCTGAACCAGTAGATTGAGTAAAGGAGATTGTCCTCATTTCAGCATGGATGGGAATCATCCAATCGCAGAGAGCCTGAATAGGACAGAGGGACAGAAGAAGGGGGAATTTGCTCTCCCTTTTGGAGATGGGGCATCCACCTTCTCCTGACCTTGGACACCGGTACTCCCCTGGTTCTCAGGCCTTTAGACTAAGAATGAATTACATCATTGACTTTCCTGATTCTCCAGCTTGCAGAGCAGATCATGGGATTTCTTGGCCTCCATAATCATGAGCCAATTCTTAAAATAAATCTTCTCTTGTGTGTTTGTGTGTGTGGGTATGTATATGTATGTATGTAAGATAGATATGGATGACATAAGTAGATGATTATATGGATAGATGATATCAATATAGATATAGATGTAATAGATACAGATCCTATTGGTTCTGCTTCTTTGAAGAACCCTCATGTAAATATAAAGCACTACACACATTTTCTCTGGGCTTAAGAGGGACCAAACTGGCTCAATCACCATTACTCCAATAGCCAATGTACAGTAAAGCTAGAGAGGAAAATTCTTTGAAGGGAATTCCTGTAAGTAGAGAGAGCCAGGTTGTTTCATCTCTCTTTCCTTCCTTCTGTGATACTCCTCCAACCCAAGCCAAGAGGGAATTTACAATCTGTGTGCTAATTATGAAACTTTCATTTCTAAACAAATCCATATTTCTATACTTTGCTTCATAACACAGGGGGTGGAACTGTGAAAACTTTATTTCCTTTGTCAGCTGGCTTCCTGTTAAGTTCACCAATAGAGGGAACTTAGGGAAAATCAGAAGAGGGGAGAAGGCACTCCATCCTGATTGCTTGCTATTTGTGTCTATATAACCCCTTGGCCCAGTGGGTTCTTCTCTCTAGCTTTTGTTGGTACTGGGGAGCCACTCTTATTACGACTCTGCAGAGGTACCGGCACCATCTAGACTAAGCTTTCTGAGCAGGAGGAGGGGCCTCTCTGCTGAGATTCTGATTTCTGATAATCCCAGTTTCTTCTCTTCATTCTCAAAGTGCTCAGTGTAGCTGTTCCTATTGTTACTGTATTACCCAGTTTTTCCCTATTTGATTTTTCAGTCCTCCAACTCCTAGTCCACCAATTCCCCATAATAAATTATCTCTACTGAAATACCAAATGTAATTTCTGTTTTCCAACTGCCTCCTAATTAATAAAGTCCTCAGGATCCAGACCCTCAGAGATGGAACTTTATGATCATCTTAGTCATGTGTTTGGCCTTGAACTTCAAAGCTTACCTCTTTGCCAATGAGAATTATGATACTAACAATATATGACATGTAGGCACATCACCACTTACCACCTACATTTTATTGTGATAAATTACCTACAGAAGCCAGCACCTTGGGGAACTGAGTGGCTGCAGCTCTTGACCATTATCATAGTAATGGTGAGCCTCAGGAGTGCACATAAGGATGATCAGAAGGCAGATTCTTCCTAAACTGACAGTTCACAGAAATAATGGCAGGCTCAATGCTTTAAACTATCAGCTCAAACCACAGAGAACCACAAAGCTTCAATACCAGCCATAAAACAATCTCAATCTTTTATTTCTGTACCTATATTATGATTTCATGGAAAATCCAAACCAAATTTTAATTTGTGAATTCACATTATTTTGAAATTCTAGAACTTGAGAAGCTTGTAGCTTGTAGCTTCTCAATTCCAAGTTGTAGAATTACAGTGCAATCTGAATTCACAGGTTCCCAATATATGGTAGTTACAGCATTGGTTTAGAAGGAATAAGAATATAAGGCTAGAATGGGGACACTTGAATGGACACAAAAGATGCCAAAAACCTTAGACCCCCAAGCTTTCTTGGGCTTCTCTTGCCAGCAGATGCAGCTTGCCCTTCTTGTTAAGGAGACAGTCTTACTTTGCTTGGGGCCCTTAAATAAGCTCACCTGGGCAGTCACCTTGCAGTGGGATACCTTTTTCTCCTTAAGACTTACCCCAACCACCTCTTTTCTTCTTTAGACTGATTAACTAGAGTCAGATATCAAGTTTTCCTGAGAAGCAGGTAAAAAGTGTGATCCTGTAGCGGATAGCTTACATTCCATAATTTCCCTAATTTATTTTGGCAGAAATATGTGTAGAAATGAAATCTCAGGATGTTAGACCAATGGAATAGAACACTGGATTGGGCTGGATTAATTGATACGGGAGAGTGTAGACGTTTCTATGTACAATGTGAACTCTCATGTTCTAACAGCTGGGTCAGTTAACTGACACTTGGTCTCAAAAGAGTCCTGCATTCAGGTGAGGCTGAGATGCCACAGTATATCATGGTACAAAAGAAAGAATCCAAAGACTTAGAATGATAAGAATAAGGGAGTGAATTTATTATGCACAAACTGCACATTCATTCACCCCGATTCTAGACAGGGCTGAAGGGACATTCTGTTCACTAAAGCATTAGGAAACACATTGGTGAGGAGACCAAGACAGTATCTTTGAAAAGCTCTGTGGTGGCCATCTTCTGAAGGCCAGGGATGACAGAATTCTTGCCACTGTAATAGGCTCCACTTTCAACTAAGGTGATGGCTTCCAGTGAAGCAGTGGTCAGGCAGCAGTGCTTAACTTCCACTGACCAGACAGACACATTTTCTATAATGGCAACAGGTATTAAATGATAAGCAAAATGTGTGGGCCAGCAGTAATCTTTTATATTGCCTGGTAATTAATCATGGAAGTAGAATAGATGGGCAGCCTATGTAAATATAATTTCATCTGTATAGCAGGGGAAAAAAAAATAACTAAATCTGGTAGATGAAACCTGACTTGAGTTACCACAACGGAGACTCTGACCTCATGAAAATTTAGGGATGGATCAAGTTGCTGAAATCTCTCAGGGCCCATTACACCTAGAATATACCCTCTCCAAAGCAGCTGCACACAGCTACACTACACTACACTACACTACAAAGGGGCATGCCCTTTTTGGACTTTGGTGGCATCATATACCACAATACCCTGAACAGTCCATTAGGCTGCCATCTTTGTGAGGGGTCCAGAGCAAGACAAGACTCTGCGGTAGGTCCCGCTGCAGTACAGGCTGTTCTAGTGCTTGATCCTTATGCTCTTATATTTGAGATGCTATTCCAAATGAGAGGCTGGCAAGCCTGCATAGGAGAATCATCACAGACCCGAGGGATTTTTAGTAAAGTCCTGTCTGTTTCCCTAGATAACCAGTTTTTGTTTTTTGCTTTTGTTTTTCAGATATATCCCTTGGTTTGCTTCTTGGCCTGGAAGAACACTTGACTTTGGGACATGAATTGGCCATCAGCCCTGAGCTGTCCATCATGAATGGATATTCTCTGACTCACCAAACCATAAGACTAGATGTGTATGGTAGTAATCCAGAACGCACAATGCAGGTATGTCAGACTCCTTAAATACATACTTCTGCTACATTGCCTCCTTTCCCTCAATCCACATGCATATCCTTATGGGGAGTTAATTATGACCCATAACTAAGGAGAAAGAAGGAAAAAAACCTTGAGACTGGTTTAGACCCAGTCTTGCATTATATGCTGGCATAAAATCAAAGTAGACTATTTCAGCATTACAGGTCTACTCAGAATTCTTCTAGAAAGATGGGTAGAAAAGTTTCCAAGCTTTAGGAATATTTACTTGTCAACTTATCTGATCTATTATCAAATGTAGAGACCCACTGATCTATGGACAGTGGATAATACATGGCTCAGAGATTTGAGAAGAACAGAACTGGAAGACTGGCTTCAAGGATGTTTGTGGAGAAGTATGTAAAAGAGCTCTTAAAACGTGCATAAAGGATTAAGGTATTTGTTACCTACCTGTTTTGTGGGTCTGAAAAACAACAACAAAAAGATAGAATTGAAATAAGGAATAATAGCATCTAAACTGGCTAGAAGCAAAGCACTCTCAAGTCCTTGCATTATTCAGGAAGAAGGTAAAGATATTGCTCAACTTCAGATTTTAAGTTAAACATGCATCTTACTGTTTCTGAGATAGCCACACAAAAAAATAAGTTTAAAACTTCCCACAGGATAGGGGAAAAGTCTTAAATAACAGATTAGCAATCTAAATCCAGCAACATAAAAAAAATAGATTGTACATTTGATCAGAATTAATGTCTTCACGAAATGCAAAGTAGGCTTAACATTTTAAAAATCCCGTAATGTAATTCTTCCCACTAACAGAATAAAGGAGCAAAATTATATAACCTCAGTATAAAAAGAGACCTTTATTACTGAACTCAACTTTCAATTTTAAAATCCTAGCAAACTATTAAGAGAATGAAACTTCCTTAGCTTTACAACAACAACAGAAACTTCTAATGTTGCCATGATTGTTCCTCTAAAAATCAGGACCCACACAAAAAAATACAAAGTATAACCACTTCTAATCAAAATTGTATTAAAGGTCTTAGCCAGGAAAATAACACCAGAAAGAAACCATAAAAGTTATCAGGACTGAAATGAAGCAAAACTGTCATTTTTCCTATTTTTCACTAATAACAGCCATCATATCATGAAATGGAGACCAAAAAAGAGGGAATAATATAAAGAAGCAACACTGTCATTTTCACAATCAAAAGGCTCTCTCTACATAGAAAAATTCAAAATAATTTCAGGATAAATAAGAATACGTAAGATAATTTAGCATATTTCCATATGTACATTTTTAGAATCAAAATGAAAAATTTCCTTTTATCATAATTAAATTCTCTTGCTAGTCCAATCTCAGAGAATAATCTGTGGCAAAACCTTCTGTGTTGCTCTCACAGAGTGGGTTAGCATTCTGAAATCCTTTTGCATCAGGACTTCATTGAGCTAAATGTTCCTCCAAAATCACAGTTTTAAGAATACTAAAATAAAGAAGAAAGTAATCTAACTGATAAAATAGATTGCATAGCACCTTCATTGGTCCAGAGTACAGTAAAAATGATCAGTTGATCTCTTTAGCTCAGTGAAGCATTTGCTGTCCACTGATGAAAAGCAAATGTGGATTCTGCTAGATATTAAATAATAAAATCCTGGTATTAATGAAGAAAACATCAAATTCAGAATTAATTTGTACAAACTCTGTGATTTTAATGAATAATCTTCATTATTTAGTCAATATGAGCCAGCATGAAAAAAGCCCTCCATTTAAGAACTCCAGATGTACACCCTATGTGAGAGAGAAGGCAATCATTAAACAAAGATGCTGTTTAAGCTGCATCTTACCTATGCTTGCATAAATTGAAAGGAGTTACATAAATAGTTGTGTTTTTACTTTACCCAAATCACAGTATTTGCAACTACATGAATAACTTAGGACTCTTATATTAAAATAACAGAAAATCCAAATCAGTCTGTCTTACACAGAGTAGGGAGTCCACGGACTCAAATAACTGACTATAGAGAGCTTAATTCCTTTTACTTTTGAGGATCATCTTTTAACCTTCTTTGAGGCCTTTGCATATTTTTCATTTGTGAAACTTGGAAACAGTGGAAAGGTTTAGCATGCTTTGTATGAAAAAGAAAGATCATCTTGTGTTTCTGTAGGCCATGCTATTTTTAAGCATTTATTCTTTCAGCAACTATTGAATTATAGTCTTATGAGGCATACACTAAAAATCAGATAATAAGGAGGAACATTAGATAAAAAAGCCAACAGTATAGTTAGAAAGACAAGCCATAACCCAGAAAATAGTTAAGTAACATTGTGGCTAACCACAAAAATGAGTGGCACAGTAACAGATGTTTATGGAAATAGAAAATCTAGGGAAGCTAGAGCAGTCAAAAAATATTTAATTGAAGAGGCAAGACATGAACTATTCCCTACTGAGTGGTTGATAGTTGGATAGAGAAATGTAAATACTGGGCCAGATCCTTCCTTCACCAACTGCCAGGAGGGTTAGCTGTTGGAAGCTCTCACCTGAGACCTTGTCAAGCATTGTCCTTCCTCAGAAGGCAGCCACTTCACCTAAGGTCCCATTCTCTCTGGAGGAAGCCTGCTCCTAATGACTTGGAGTGCAAAGGCCTGACCTCCATGCTTCTACTGGAACAACCCCTTATGGGCCTGTCAGTCCCAGGGCTCTCAAGGTGATCCCCCCCATCTGACCGAGGACTCCTATTAACTGCCTCGTAATTCAACTTCTTTCTCTACCCAAACCAGCTTTCCTCACTCCCTTTAGGGCACTGCTCCCATGAACACTCCACAATTAACCCTCTGCATGCAAATCTCCATCTCCGAATCTGTTACTCAAGGAAATTAGTCTAAGACATAGAAAAAGGGGAAAATATTCTATGTTGGGAGAATATCAAGCAAAGACTGTCAAGTATATGTACTGGGGAAATGGGACAAACTAACCTGGCTGACACTGAAGGCAGCATGTGGGGAAAGTGAAAACTGTGGTTAAATAGGTTTGGGGGATCTTGAATGCCACTCTAGTTTGGACTTCATCCTATAACTCAGTATTTCAAAACCTTTGCATTTTCTGTGGCCCAGGGCTGTTCAATCATCCTCCTGGATGTCTGGACACAGAGCTAAAAGTGACAAAATAAGCATGAAAATTCTCTGAAGTTTGATTATCTTTAAAATTTACATGAACCTTGAATTTTGTCAAAAGTTACTGGCATTTGTCATAATGCATGCATATTCTTATTTAAGAAGCAAGGACCCAGTGAGTGGAGAAACAGTATGTGTTTACTTTTTAGTGGAGATATGGCATGATAGATATCAGTTTGTCATGGTCAGTGTGTCAGCCACATGCAGAATGGACTGGGGCAGGACAATCTGATGGAGTTGTGTGGGTGCCAAGATTAAGTTGGTGATGATTACAAGAGTAGAAGAGTGACACAAAAGGCATTTCAAAGAACTAACTGAAAGGATTTGATAATTTACCAGATGTATTTGTTTAAGCACAGAGAAGAGAGCTAGTTAACTACATCGTGGGAAGAATTTTTAAACCATGTCTGAAACAAAGAGGAAAGGAAAGTGGAACATCTTGTATTGTTTTATTTTTTTTTTCTAATTTAATTTTCATTTATCTTACATATAAGACGGTTTACAAGGGAAGTCTTTCAAACAGTATGCACTCATTTTGTAGCATAGGAAATGCCCTGCACATACTGTCACTACGTGGGTGTTCTAGCAGATTCCAGCATGGTTGTAGACATAGCCAAATGAGATTCAACATATTTCCTTTAGAATGCTTTCAGTCACCTTCTTAGGACACCTTAGTTTTTGTGTCTTTTCATGCTTAGGGTACCTGACTCCTGAGTATTCCTACAAAGATCCAGGCATGAGATGAAATAATGCAAAGCTGTGTGAAGCTAGACACAATGCTCAGTGTGTTTTCCAGCTCTTTAAAAGGGGTTTGTAAAAGAGGCAGGTGGGTATGGCATAGTCTCACCTGAGGAGTTTCAGTCCCAGACAAGTTCACTATGGATTCAGTGAGACTGAAAAATGACAATGGAATGTTCTTGGGGTAATAGGGTTTATGCCCAGCTTTATTTTCAGGGCAGTAGGTTGAGCACTAGAATCATGTCTGCATCCAACCTCCATCTCTGCTTCCACCCAGAGCACTGGAAAGAACTCTTTATATAGTGACTCAATCAATAATAGCTAATTGCCAATGGGTATAGGAGCAGTAGCCTAGCAGCAGGCCAATTACATCATCAAGTAGTTTAGGGTCAGGTGAGGATCTTGGCCATAGGAACTTCCATTTTCCCTACAGCATGATAGTCAGATTGTATTTGAAAATTTTGACTCATTTCTTCCACCTCCCAACCTGGCACCATTTCTACTCATGTGATGCTCATTTCTCTACCTGCTCCTGTTCTCTCATTACCAATGCTCCTGATCTGGTTTACTCAATTATGGGTTTTCCTAATCATCCTCTGCCAAAGACCTCATTAAAGTTTTAATTGACAAGAAATTCAGTACGAATATGCAAACACACTACTCACAGGGGAGTATGTAGGGTCCTCCAGGAAACAAAATCATCTAAAAAGTCTTAACAATTGTGGAGAAAATGGAAGTGCCCTGGAGGGCATAGAGATATTGGAGAAATGCTCCAGGAACTGGAGAAGGTGGGTATTATAAAGCCCACCCATAGTCCTTTCAGTTCCCCAGTGTGGCCCATAAAAAAGCCAGATGGTTCCTGGCATATGACCATGGATTACAGAGTACTGAATAATATCATACTTCATTTGCATGCTGCTGTCTCCAATATTGCAGACCTGACGGATACTCTCAGTCACAAATGAAATATCATTACATTGTAAATCTTGCCAGTGCCTTCTTTCCCATTGACATAGAGCAGGAAAGTCAGAAACAGTTTACATTCAAGTGGGAAGGATGGCAATGAAATTTCACTGCCTTTCCACAGGGATACCTCCACAGCCCCACCATCTTTCATGGACTCATAGCCCAGGACTTGGCTACAGAGGAGAAACTGTCAACAGTGCAGCTGTACCATTATATTGATGATGTCATGCTCACGTCTGATTTTCTTTCATATCTAGAAGGTGCAGCACCTAGACTACTGTAACATCTACAAGAGAAAGGATGGGCTGTGAACAGTACCAAGGTTCAGGGACCTGATTTGTCAGCCATATTCTTTGGGGTCGTCTGGTTGGGTAATACTAAAGTTATACCAGAATCAGTCATAGATAAAGCCCAGGACTTTCCTCTCCCTACAACTGTGGCATTGTTACAAGAGTTTTGGGGTCTTCTAGGCTGCTGGAGAGTTTATCCCACACTTGGCACAAATTCTGAAACCCTTATACCATTTGGTACAAAAGGGCATCAGGTGGGACTGGTGTCTTGCTAATGGGTTTCAGCCCTGGGCAAGTTCACTATGGTTGAAGTGAGACTGAGAAATGACAATGGAACATTCTTGGGGTACAAAGGTTTATTACCTGGCTTGTTCTCCCTGCGATAGGTCGAGCACTAGAATTACATCTGCATCCAACAGTCTGCATGTCGGTAACCTCCTTCCTCTCTGCTTCCTCCCAGAGCACTGGGCGGAGATCTTTATATAGTGACTCACTAAATAATAGCTCATTGCCTATGGATGCGGAAGCAGTAGGCCAATTAAATCATCAAGTAATTTAGGGTCAGGTGAGGATCCTAGCCATAGGAACTTCAATTTTCCCCACAACTGGGAAAAGACAGCAAAATGGGCAGTCAAGGCCATGCAGGCCTTGAGTGTGATAGACCCATCAAGGCCCTGTGAGCTGGATGGTCTTGTAACCATAGATGGTTGTGGCTGGGGTTTTGGCAGAGGCTTGAACAAACTCATCAACCTATGGATTCTTGTCACAATTCTGGAAAAGAGCAGAGGTACAGTACACCTTAACAGAGAAACAATTGGCTGTCACGTATCACACCTTGCTGGCTACAGAACTCATCACTGGAATAGCCCCAATAAAGGTAATAACCAGTTATCCCATTGTGGGGTGGGTTTGAGACTGGACCAAAAAGCTACAGACTGGTGTGGCACAGATGCCTACACTGGCCAAGTGCGGCGTGTGCCTACAACAGTGTAGCACCCTGTCTACTAGCCCCTTGAGTGAAGAACTCCAATGCTTATTGGGGCCAATGACATGTGGATAAAATGAGAGTTCCTGTGGCCAGGATTCTCACCTGGCCGTGATTTCACCTGGCCGTGATTGACTAGCTCACTGCATACCTGTGGGCAATACATGGCTGTTGACTCTATAAAAAGAGCTCCGCCCAGTGCTCTGGGCACAACATGGTGGTAGGGCTGCAAGGCTGCAAGAGAACAGAGCAGAGGCTGGAGTGGTGGCAGTGCCAAGGCCCAGCAGATGGCTGTATGGGACAGCTGTGCAGAGAGGCCCAGAGGACAGCTGTGTGGACAGAGGGGCCCAGAGGCAGAGACTGGCTTGCTGCATACAGACTCTCTCTGAGTGAATGGGATTCTAGTGACTGACCTGCCACCTGGAAATAAAGTTGGGTATAACCCTTTCACCCCAAAGAGCATTCTGCTGTCAATTTTCTTTGGTCACATTGAATCCATAGTGAACTTGCCCGGGGCTGAAACCCATTGGCAAGACAGACATATACTAGTGAAAGGCAGGAAGAATTTACTTTAGATCCATTAGTAGCAGAGAGCCATTATCGGGAAGGAAGAGCCCCTATACCTGAAGATGCATGGTACACAGATGGCTCCAGCCATGGGCAGTCCCTGAAATGAAGGGCCATAGCTTTCTGTCCTAAGACTGAGACAATATGGATGGAAGATGGTGAGGGGAAGAGCAGCCAAGGGGCACAGTTGCGGGCAGTGTGGCTTGTGATCATCTAGGAGCCCTCCACAATATTGTCTGCATTGACAACTGGGCCGTCTATTAAGGCTTGACTCTGTGGCTACAGACATGGTATGATGCCATCTGGTTGATTGGTCAGTGACCCCTTTGGGGGCAAGAGTTGTGGCAAGACTTATGGGGCTGTGATCAGACTAGAACAGTTCTAGACAGATCACTTGATGCTGGCATCCCCACCAAATGATGAAGCAGATGAAATGGCCCAGGTGCGCTGGCTAGAAGGAAAGCCTGCCTCTTATATGGCCCAGTGCTTACAGCAACATTTGTTGCATGCAGGGCAAAAGAGAATGTGAGCTGTAGCTCATCAGTAGGATCTGACTTTGACCTTTGAAGGGGTCAGCAGAGCCCAGCAGTAGTGCATTGTATGCTCTAAAAGGGACTTATACTGAGTCCCACAGCAATAAGGGACAAAAGTTAAGGGACCAATATCCCTCATCAAGTGGCAGATAGACTATATTATGCCTCTGCCTATGTCAGAAGGGTACCACTATGCCATGACTTGTGTGGACACAGCTACTAGACTTCTGGTTGCTTTTCCTATGCGTTGTGCAGACCAGCAGGCAACCCAAAGAGGCCTGAAGCATCTGTTTGCAGCCCGTGGCCAATCACAGATAATTGAGAATGACTGAGGCACCCACTTTACTGGACATGCACTACAAGAATGTGTACAACAATTAGGAATCAAATGGAAGCTTCATGTACCTTATAATTCTGCCATGGCAGGCATGATAGGGAAATACAATGTTTGTTAAAATCTGGCCTGAAGTCCAGACACCAATAGTAATAGTCTATGAGGATGGTCAGTCCACTTATGGACAGTCTACAGCATTTAAATGAGAAGCCCAAGAAGGGAGCACTGACCCACACAGACACACTAACACATATTGCTGCCTCCCCTATGCAACTGAAAGTACAAACTAAGGAGGAATTACTAAAGCCAAGGTTTGGCCACCAGAATAATATTTTGCTGCCAGCACCAACTGCACTAAACTCAGGAGACTCCACTAAGTGGATGTGGCCTTGGACATTTTGACACATGGACCAGTGATGGCTGGACCTCCTGGCACCTTGGAAACAAGACCTAGAAGCTGGCCTCCTGTGTGTACCTGGAGTAACAGCAGAGTGGCCCCCAAAATCAAAGTCACATATTCCAAACAGCCAGAAGGTAGGAGCATCTCACCAGGGAGTTTTGTTTTATCATTAAGGCCAGTGCAGGCACCTCCAATAGCACTATATATAGACCCTTCAGTAACCCCCACAGGAAGAGGAGTAAAGATATGGTATACTAGACCAGGACGGGACCCCCTTCCTGCAACATCCCTATCACAGCACCACTCTCTCACATGCATCCTGCCTGATGGACAAGTTTTGGCTATTTTGGTTTCATTAAAACATGTATCTTATCACCCTTAAGATTAATCTCCTCTAACATCTTCATGGATTGGGCACACACCCTAGCAAAAACTGCTATTGCTGGGGTGCATGGAGCTCCCTATCAGTACCACTACTGGCCTCCCGTAGAAAGTGCAAGTCATGAACTCATCTGAGTAGAATTGGTTTGAATACAGATGGAATAATGTCCTCAGGCTTGAGGATTTTTATAATTTTGGGGTCATAATTTTTGCTATATCATAATTTTTGTTGTTATCTGTATGTTCTCATTATCCTCTGCTGCTGTTGTGGAATCTGGTTGCAATACTCCAGCTTTCTCGCACAGGGACCATCACGGAAGATTGAGGGCATGTAGACTGTGAGGCAAGAATTCTGGAGGAGTGGAGTAAGGGAAAAATGGAAGTTCCTATGGCCAGGATCCTCACCGGACCCTAATCTACTTGATGATGTAATTGGCCTATAGGCTACTGCTTCCACACCTACAGGCAATAAGCTATTATTGACTGAGTCACTATATAAAAAGCTCTGCCCAGTGCTCTGGGAGGAAGCAAAGAGGAAGGAGGATGACAGACCTGTAGACTGCTGGATCCAAATGTGATTCTAGTGCTTGACCTACCACCAGGAGATTAAGCTGGGTATAAACCCTTTTACCCCAAGAATGTTCCATTGTCATTTCTTGGTCTCAGTGAATCCATAGTGAACTTGCCTGGGGCTGAAACCCTCAGGCAAGACACAATAATAAAAGCAATACTACAGAGAGTTTGGAAAATTGAATGAGTGGTAGGAGCAAAAATAGCCTATTAACTCGGTAGTTCATATAAAAGCTATAAACTTCCTATTTTCCATTCTTTTTGCATTTTCTAATGCAATTGTAATAATATTTCACATATAGTCTTGAATTTATCTCCTCTACATTTTAGTGGTTCCCTAATATCCCATCTGGGGAAAGTTTATATAACCTTTTAAAAAATATATTTGGTAAAAAGAATAAGAACAAATAGCTAATTGCAGGAAGTGGGCTATGGCACATCATGGAGATATGTTGGAGAACAAGCTTGGCAAAGTACCTGTAGGGAAAATGGAAGTTCCATGGCCAGGATCCTCACCTGACCCTAGTCTACTTGATGATGTAATTAGCCTACTGAGTAAGCTATGCTTACACACCCATTGGCAATGAACCATTATTGTCAGTGTTACTATATAAAGAGATATGCCTAGTGTTCTGCCCATAGGCAGAGACGGAGATGGTTGCAATCTTGCTGGAGACAGATGTAATTCCAGCACCTGACCTGCCACCTTGAGAATGAAGTTTGGAATAAACCCTTTTACACCTAACTTTTCATTGCTGTTATTCGGTCTCACCAAATTCAGACTGAACTTGCCCAGGGGCAATTACGCTCAGGTGAGACAGTCCCTTTCCTCACAGAGGTTGTATTTAAGAGGGGAAGCCAAGTACTAAACAAACAAATAAGAAAATGCCAATGCTTGATGAGGGCAGTTATGGAAATAAAACTAGCATTATGGAGGTTGGCAAGGAAGCTGGTGAGGTTGAATTGCCTATGAGGGCCTCTCTGACAACATGTTTAAACCTGTGATCTGAATGGAAGAGGAAACAGACACTTGAAGCATGGAAGGGAGGGACTTTCAAGCAGAGAAATCATACCTTGGAAAAGCCCTGAGTCTCAAAGCTTGCCTTTCAGCAAGCTTCATCTCTGCTACTCATTAAGACAATTAGAAGGCATCATCCTGCAAATATTTTCTCAGCAATCTAGAATGAGCCTAAATATTTTTTTAAGAACAAAAGCTAGCTATAATGTGTATCAACAGGAGACATGATTTATATATATATATATATATCTCCTATTATATGCCTAAATTATTTGGACCAAGAGTAGGTCACTTTATGATTTACATAACAAATTTTTTTAGAAATAAATTTCTAAATAATTATTTCAGAAAGAATTTAAGGTATCTTCCAAAGAAGTATAAATTATGATCAAATAGCATAAAGAAAAAGTGGAGGGGAAAAGAGAAAATAAAACAAGTGAAGACAATGTGAGAAAAAGAATGAGGCTATAAATGCTCATGATGATGGCCTATATTCTGGCTATCACTAGGCTATGAGTTTTCCAGAAGCCAATGCAAAAAACAAAAGAGAGAGAGAGAGAGAAAAGGAATGCTATTAGTTACACAATTTATAGTATTCAAATATTACTTTTGACATAAAATTGAGCAGTAGTTCCCATAAAAGATGCTGCTTAATGTAATGAACATGCCCCTCCACAACAGCCTTTAAATAGATGACAAAACTGTGTCTGCATGGTCTGGTTCTTATAGTGATTCTCAATAGAGGCTTCTTAAATCACTCCACTGTACTACTCAGGGAAAGTAATTCTTCAATGGGCCAACCTAATACAGAATGGGTAAGTCACTGTTCAACTAACGTTATCCAAAATTACATTTTTTAATAACCTGAGAACTTAACACAGACGGCCTTCATGAATATTATTTCTCAAAACTAAACTGTTGACAAACCTAGTAATTCTGATCTCTTGGATTCCCTACCAATCTAGAGACTGCAGCAATTGGATGTTACCTCAGTGTTTTAATTGAATGTAAGTGAGGGTTAGATTTCAAATAATTCTATGAAAGCTCGGAGTTTTTATGAACTTCCAGAAGGCAGAGTATTTGTCATCTGTCTATTTTAACTGTTTTTCATATCATTGTTATCCCAGTAAGAGGAAGGATATAAGGGAATGTTTTAATAAATATTTTAAGTCAGAATAGAATAATATTCTGTTTAATAAGTTGTAGCTGGTCTTAGTTACCATTTTATTTAATGTTAAGATGATTATATTATAAATTTAAAATGTAACAGGAAAAAATGAAACAACCAAAAAAATACCAGGTCCTCTAGAGAATTCATAGAAATAAAGAGCATTAAATTAAATATATCTCAAAAACCTACAGCTACAATACATCTTATACAAGCAAGTTAGCTTTATACAAATAGATACTTCAATGTACGGACAAATCAAATGAATTCTTAATTCAATATACCTTGTCACTATGAATTTAGATTAATATGTTCCAGCAGTGAAGGAAAAGCAGAAGTTATATACTCATCTACGCTCCAGGCTATACTTCAAAAAGAAAATTATCCTTTTTATGTTAAAGGAACAAGTTACAACTTAAAACTATTAGTATGTTTCATGTTGAACACTACCCAACAAGCAGATTATTTCAATATTTTTAATAATTCATGGTTAGATGTCTTGCCGTTGCTAAGAACTTCCAAGAACAAAACAACAGAAACTACTCTATTTAACGAATCTGCCTCTGATCTTATGCAGTTTACATACTTGATTTTATGGCGACTTTCTTGAAAACTGATCTCTAAATCTGAATTCCAAATATGAATGTCTTACTTCTACTAGAATAATGATGGAAGGTATTGATGAATATGAAAATGACATATAAATAGAAAACCAAGGTAGGCTTTTGAAATATTATCAGAATATAATGGTTGAGAGTGCTCCAAGTATATCAGTCTTTTCTAAATACATACGAGTTTTTGAGGACAGGAAATGTTTTGTTTGAATTTATATTTTTGATAAATAATGTACCACCAATAAATATGTGCCGAATGAATGCAAATGATAAAAATACCTGGAGCTTATATTCTAGTAGAATAAACAATATAGTCTGAAATCAGGTATATCATAAGGCATATGAAGAAAAAGAAAATCATGCTACGAGAGTGACAGGCGAGTTGGAGCTGTGTGTGCTATTTTAGTTAAGGGTGATCCAGGTTGCCTCTCTAAGACAATGAGATTTCTTGATTGTCTTCTAATTATATATAATTTTTTCCAAATTTAGCCAAAGTGTATTTTCAGTTTCGTGATACAGAAGAAACAAGGCCTCCCCTGACCCCAGTGATGAGCAAACATGAACACACATACACGTACATACCATATACACACTTTGTTCAACAAAGTGCTACTTCCCTTTTCACCTGTGCCACAATACTTTTTCAGAGATACCAGAGCTACAACCTAAAGAGGCAAATGCACACTTTGAGGTCTTTCTAATCTTAAGACACTAGGAGGCCAACCTTCAAAAACATCTCCCCACATGGTCTGTTACTAGGTTATCAATACTAACAGAAAAGATAAATAGCATCTACTGTGATGAGAGCCAGAATTAACTAGGTATCCACCAAGTGCCAGGCACTGGACTGAGTTCTTCAGTCTTTGTTTCACCTCAGATATTCCTCATAAAATCCTCTTGCTATGATGAGGACACTGATGTTAAGAGATCAAGTACCTTGTTCAGCGTCATCTCCAAAGATCACCTGCCTCATTCCACAGAATTGTGTTATGCACTTCCTCCCTATTCAATGCAAACATGCTTGGCGGGGAGTTACGCATTACACTTTGCACAGTAGTGTGAATTAATTTATCAGGCCCTCTCCTGAAAGCGGATATTAAAATGGGAAAAATACGACTGAAAGGAAATTAGATAATTAAGTACTTAATTTAAAGTTATTCCCTCTTCATAGAAGTTAATTAATGTGATGGGGGATGTTTCACTCTACATCTTAAAGGAATAAATATTAAGGTGCTATTTGCAAGTTCTATCTTCAATTTTTATTTTCATAGAAAGATAAAATACAAAAGTCAATGTTTTAATTCAACAGATACCTACTGAGCCTCTATTTTATAGTCTGTGCTCCACTAGATAATACAGTGGATGCATAATAAAGCATGAGGCAAGACACTTGTTTCCCACCTTTGAGATCTTAAGATCCACTTTTAGATACAAAATATGATATAATAAATGAATAAATACCTACTGTCAGCAGATTACCAATACTCAGACATCCTTTACTGTAGAAACTCCTCTGTCTAGCTGGCTCAATTGTCTTTTCCTACAGGGAGGGCAGAGAGGAATGGCATAAAAAGCAGGAGTCCTATTCAAAACAGTCACATCAATCCACTTTTTTAACGTATGCATTTTAATACCATAAAATTCCCTCTTGGCATGACTTACAGTGTGTCTTACAAATTTTATTACCTTATGCCTTCTTTTTCATTGTATGATGTATTTTTATTTCCTTGAGATTTCTTCTTTGACCATGGTTTATTTAGAACTCTGTTGTGTATTTTCCCAGTGTCTTGGAAATTTTCTTGTTTTCTTTCTATAATTAATTTCTAGTTTATTCCATTGTGATAGAAAAAACACCTTGTATGATTTCAACTGAGGTTTATTTTATGATTTACAGAAGAGTCCATCGTTATATACATTTTATACCACTTGAAAAGAATGTGTGTTCTGCTGGTGTTGGGTGGAATGGTTTACGAATGTCACCTAGATCCTGTTGGTTGATATGTTCCTTTATAGCATTTCTGATTTTCTAAATAGTTGTTCTTTCAATTGTCAGGAGGTGGGTTTTGAAGTCTCTAGCTATAGTTGTAGATCTGTGTATTTCTCTCTTTAGTTCTATCAGTTTCTGCTTCACACACTTTGCAGCTCTGCTGTTCGGGGCATACACACTTTGGATTACTATTTTTCTTGGCGGGCCAACCCTTCTATTATTATACAGTTTCTGTCTCTGGTCATTTTCATCCTCTGAAGTCTACTTTATCTCTCATTAACATAACCACTCCTGCTTTCTTTTGATGTCTGCATAATGTATTTCTTCCATTCTTTTACTTCTAGCCTACTTATATCTTTGTATTTGAAGTGAGTTTCTTAAAGACAGCATATAATTGGGTCATGTTTTTTAATCCACTCTGACAATCTCTGTTCTCTAATTGGTGAATTTGGACCATTTGCAATTAATTTAATTATTGACATAGTAGAGCTAACATCTATCATGTTACTGATATTTGTTCTGTTTTGTGTTATTTTGTTCTTCTTTTTCCTATTCCTGTGGTTACTTGAACATTTTTTAGAATTCCACTTTTATTTATCTATAGTTTTTGAGGGCTTTTGTATAGCTCTTTTTAGTGGCTGTTCCAGGTATTACATTATACACACACACACAATTTATCAGTAGGTGTTGTCATTTACCAGATCAAATGAAGTATAGAAATCTTATCACCTTTGTACCCCATTACCTATCCCTGCTTATAATACAATTGTCAAATACTTTCTCTACATATATTAGAACCACATCTGACATTGTTATAATTTTTACTTCAACTATCAAACAATTTAGAAAACTCAAGAGAAGAAAAATGTATTATATTTACTCATTATTTTTGTTCTTTCCATTCTCTTTCTTTTTTCCTGATGTCCTAATGTTTTCTCTTGCGCCATTTCCTTTCTGTTTGGAGAACTTCCTTTAGCCTACATTTAGGATAGGCCTGCTGGCAACACATTCTCTTGATCTCCCCTCCATTACTGAGGAATATTTTCTCTGAGTATAGAATTATAGATTCTTTTTTTCAGCACTGGGAAATTTTGTTCCACTTCCTTCTAACTTCCATGGGTTTGATGAGAATGTGCTGTCATTCAAATCATTTTTCTGTATAGGTATGGTGTTTCTGGGTGCTTTCAAGATATTTCTTGTCTTTTTTTTTTTCAGAACTTTAATTATGATGTATCTTGGCATGGATCTCATGGCAGCAGGGCTGCCGTGCCACTGAGTGATGATGAAAATCCTGACTCTTCTCTAGGCCTCCTGTGACATGATCTCAGTGATGCCTCATTATCACAGGGGTGAGAGAAGTCTTCCACTGACCCTGGCCTCAGATGGTGGAGTAAGGATGGAGACACAATATAAATGTGAATTAAAACCACAAAATGAGATTGTGTGATAGATGAGAAGACAGAGTTCCCTAGTTTTATATCCCATGTATGACTGCTCTGCATTCCATCAGAAAGTCACTCTTATTTTGGTCTCTGAGACATTTTAAATGTGTGACAGAAGTGAACAAATAAAGTGAGAAATAAGTATTATTTTAAAACCACACAAACCTACTAGAATGCCTATTTTTATAAAGACAGACAATACCAAGTTTTTGTAAAAATATGGAACTGGAACTCCTGTACGCTCTTGTAGGAATGTAAAATTGTACATACACATTTCAAAACTAGTGCCTCAAGTCTTAAAAAGTTAAACATACATCTACCACATGATGCAGCCAATCCATTCCAGGTATTTACCCAAGAGAAATGAAAGCTTGTTCAGATAAAATAACTGCTCAGCAATAAAAAGAAATAAATGTTTGACACATAATATGACATGGAATGAACTGCAAACTTAATTATGTTGAATGAAATAAGATATGCCAAAAAAAAGTGCATAGTGTATGATTCACTTTATACAAAACTCTAGAAAGGAAAATTATTCCATAGTCACAAAGAGGAGATCAGTGGTTATCAGGGGATGTGGAGGGAGTAAATAAGGGTGGAATTACAAAGGGGCACTCTAAATAGCAGGAAGAAGCAACAGCATGTGAGGAGCCTGCCCCAACGGAGTCCATTTATTTTAAAGCACCTTTGAGGCCATTGCAAATACTCCTACTACATATCACTGACTGTATTTCACCTGATCATATATTGGTACAAAAGAGATGTCAGCACTTATAATAAAGAACTTCTGTTATAAAGAAGGAAAAACAGTGTCTTTACCCTAGCACCCTCTCTTGTACTCCAGCACTCCTATGTGTTTATTTTTTTTTATATTCTTGCTGATATTTCAATAAAACTTTGAACACCTATGCTAAATTAGTGCACATAAATTTAGACCATGTGAGAAGTATTTTGAACTAAGCAAAGAAGGTGATAAAGTGGTTCCATTCTACATGGAGTAGGTCAGACCACATTTAGAGAAATGTAGTAAATTTGGTTTGCCATAACTTCAGTATACAGAGACTTAAAAATTCGATGGTGACTTTATGAAAACCCATTATTCTGCTTTTCAATTGTTTGGTATTTCACTCTCTTGTGAGTGTGATCAGGCCTAAAAGCCAAGGTATATGAATACACTGAACACTGTTCCAAGGAAAAAATTTCAAATGATCATTCTATTTATTTAATAGGAACAAAAGAAACTGAAAATTGCATACTTCTTTATGCTGAAATTAAGGAATTTGTTGTGATGTTCCACATCATATAACCTCTTGGGAACTAAGTTAAACTTTTACAATAGTTGGTCTTATGGTTTGAGATAAGTTTTGTGTTTGCACCATGCCATGAATCTTGCCTCTTCATGTTTCAAAAATGTTCTACTTTGGTGGAAGCCAAACCATTTCACATCTTCCCAGTTAAGTAAGGAATTATGTGTGGAAATCTATATTAAATAGAATTATAGTTCTAATTTACTGGAATGATACCAAGCATTCCTTATAGACTGGTGTTCACTACTTGCCTGCCCTGAATAAGCCAATAAGAATACTAAAAGTATCACATCTTATAAAAATTTCAAAGATTTTGTGGAATGTTAAGTTAATATTACCATTTTCTCCTTATGTACTCATATTATTTAATTAAAATATCAATGTCTATAGTGGAAGTCTGTAGTGCAATGATTTCTAGGCATGGTTTTGTAATGCCTCAACATCTTAAGTCATATCTAAAGGTAGTACAAATTTATACCCCTAAATGACCCAGAAATGAGATTAATTTTAATCTAAAGTAGTTTCTGAAACACCATATTCTGTGTAGCTCTTGGTAAGCTTCTCAAATAATAAAATGTTAGTAATAAACTAAGTATGCTTACAGGTTAAAAACAAAAACAGGATATAAGGATTCTCAATACCAGAATGTTACCTTTGCTATTGTTTTAAATAATCACATTCTTTCTTTAAAGTGTCTCACTGCAATAAGTTTTCTTAAAACATTCCTAACTTACAAAATCCATAAAGGAGACATATTGTCAGGTCTCATATGTTTTCAAAGTAAAGTTAGCCTATGTCAACAACTCCAGTGTCTCTACACAAAAAAGTCACAACAAAGCACAGATAATAAAACTTGGAGTCACCTATTTCACTTTGTGACTGGTAAAAGGAGAATTTAGCTTATGTCACTGTTTCTTATAATGTGTTCCAGTAATTAAATATGTTGCAATCATTGTGCCACTTCATACTAAGTTCAGATTCTTGGCCTCCTCTTTTGAGCTTCTGAAAAATTCCTATGAGAACCACTGCCCAACATCCTGCATGCTTGGAGAATATTAGATCCACAATATCCATTTTACACTAGTTTCACTGGTTTTCCAGCATGAGGCGAGACAGTCTACAAACTAGCGAGATTTTCCAGTTTTGCAAAGAATGTGTAATTCTCTCAGAACCAAGTTCTGTCATGATCATAATTGTTGCATATGGACCTGTTTTTAGTAGAAGAGAACTTATCTATTTTCTCTAATCAATTATTTAAAGTGCACAACAACTCTTAAAAATTAACTGTTCATCACTGCAAAGCAAGCTAATGGGAATGTATGTAATACATCACCAGAAAAATAAAAAATGTACAGAGTGTATGTCCTTGTTTGCTCATGAAAAGGTCACGATTTTATGAGAAAATTTGGCCATCACTTAAAATTCAATGCAGAACTAGCTGGTGAGCATTTAAAAAAATGAGCACTTGATAAAAACCAAGTTTGGTTTATTTTCTAATTATTGTAGAAAGTTTACATATATTCCAAACTCTATTATTATCACTTGAGAAGAATCTGGGGAATTTTTTAAAAAGTTAATAAATGAGAATAGTCTCTTAAAAACAATGCACTTACTCTCCCTTGTAAATTATACTTTATGTTCTAGGAGAGTAGAAACACTCAAGTATTTATGTTCCTTTTGATGCAATTACTACACTGCACCACAAAGAGCTATTACGTTTCTGCTTTTAAAAAATATGTGTGTGTGTATATAGGCACACACATGTATATATCTGAATGATTAGTCTCTAATCACTCGACTAAAAGCAAAAATAGAAGTAGAATGTATATAGACTCCTTTTGCTAACACTGGCAGAAACAAGAATCAATACGAGCACCGCGGGACTTTATGACTGTATACAACGAGTTTCGGTTGAAACAATGTTCTTATTTTTCAAGACAAGTACAACGTTAACTTAAAGTTGGCGGGGGGGAACTAAGAGATTTTGCAAATCCTGGTTATCTGAAACCCTTCCTCCCGAGGGAAAAGACCTGATCACACCTTTGCCTTCCTCCCTCTTTCTCCCGCTAGGGCATCAGTCTCATTATTTTGCTTCTCTGCAGTTACCATGCTCTTTTCTTCAGTCCTACAGAAGCAGCACCGTTTCCTCGCTACCTCCTCCCCGGCCGCCTTTCAACCTTAGACGCCGAGCACATGTAAATCCCCAAGAGTGGCCACAGCAGCTTTGGGGCGGGGTGGAGTGGGGGGGCATCTCGACCCTCCCACGTCCTCTCGCTGCCTGTCCGCGGCCCGCTGGAATGTTGGGCGGGGAGGGGAAGGGACGGTGGGTGTCCCTCCCCGCCGGCCTCCGCTTCTGCCCGGCGCCCTGGCAACCGGCGGGACGCTTTGCCGGGGCTGGGTTTCGGTCTCCAGTTCTCATTTTCTCGTGTCCTCCCGCTCTTCCTTTCTCCTACTGTATTTGATCATCAATTCTTTGATGGCGAGAGAAAATAACTCAGAGCTGCGTGTCTCCTTCCTATAAATACGTGTGTGCTTTTCCCGAACCCTTCTCCGCCCCTTTCTCCTCCTAGCACATGTAGGGGCTGCAATGCAAAGGACGCTCCTGCCGTCCAGAGACCAATGTCAGCATCTCAGTTTGACAATTCCACTCAACACTCCTGCACTTATTGAAGCCTATTCCTTACCAGTTGTTTTCTTCCAGTTAAGCTTCCCACTGCCAAACACCTCCACCACCTTTTCGGGTTCTACTACTGTCCACGTTAAAGAAAGAAAGAAAAAAATCCAACACGCCAGATAGTGTGTGAATTCTGGGAAGGGTGCGTGCGTAAGGTAGTCTAAGTGTGTGCATCCGTCCGTCCCAGTCTGCACGGGTCCTGTGCATGCGGCAGCGAGGTGCCGGACAGTGTGACGGCCCAAACTTCCCCTGCCAGGCTGAGGCTGGGCCCTCCCGAGCGCACCTGTCCGCGCCCAGGTAAGCCGCGAAGTGCCCTCCCGGCCGAGTTCCAGGACACATGGCCCTCACAGAGCCGCTCCCTCCCGCGCGTTTGCTCTCCATCCCTCCTTCCCTGCGGGGTGTTCCGCACCCCCTCCCCAAAAGACAAACGGGACCGCCCTCAGCCACAGCGCCTTACCTCAAACAGGGGACCGATCTTGTTCTTCTCCAGGTAAGCCTGGATCCGGGACTGCTGATGAGACGCCATGGAGAGGCAGCTGCGGCCGCAGAGTGCGGGAAGAACGCGCGACCGTGCGCCTCGGCCGGGGACAACCTCCTTCCCCCGGGCCGGACCGGGACAGGAGCGCGAGAGCTCGGCTTCCCGGGCGCGGCGGGCCGGGCTCCGGACGCGGGCGTGGGCTGCAGCCCCGGGAGGCGCGAGCGCGTGGGGCGCCGAGAGCTGGAAGCCCGGGCACCGCGCCGTCAACTCAGACAACTCCCCGGCGAGGGCGAACTCTTCACCGCGTTCTCCCCTGGGCGCCCACCCCGCAGCTCTCCGCCGCGCCCGGCGCCGGCGGGGGATTCGAGGCGGAGGTTCCAGGCTCCTTTTTCCTCTGGGCGGCAGCAGCAGGAATCAGGGGTGGGCGCTGCTTCGCCTAGAGAGGCACGGGGGGCGCCCTCGGGCGGACAGCGGCCGCGGGGCTCGAACTCGCCGGGAGCGTGCGTGTGCGTGCGTGTGTGTACCTGCCCGCCCGACTGTGGGGGCCCCTCTCCCGGGTTACAAGAACAAACAGCCCGGGCTTCTCCCGGAGGCTGTGCTCGCCTGCCCGCCGCTCCCTAGCGACAGCGCCGCTCAAAAAGCCAATGGTGGAAGTGCTTCTTTCAAAGTGCACATAAATCTGGTGCTTGTTGGCTACTCCTGGCAGCTACAAATGCAGTGCCAAGGGGGGTCGTTGCCACCGCCCCTTCTGAGCCTCTCCTCGGCACCTCCTGCTCTGGCTAAACTAGCTCAGGGTGCGAGAAGGGCAGAGTTATGAGACGGTGTGTTTGCCACTAAAATGAAGTTGTCTTTAGGTTGAAAACTGGGCTTGGCATTGGCCTCGATCAATTCGACGGGCGACTGTGGGCTGAGAACTCAGCTGAAAACTCCCAACGTGCAGACACCCAAAGGTTGGGAGAGAAACACGCAGCTTTTGACAGGAAGAAGAGATAAATGCGAGCCAACTCTTCTTTCCAAATCTGCCTTCCTAATCCACATACAATTATGTGGATTATAATCCACAACCAGATGCCACCCTGTTCCACTTCACGATGTTTCCTCTAGATTCTACATGAGCTCCTGAAATTTAGCCAAACTTTTCTTATTATGCAGGGATTTCTGAGCTGAAGATCTGCAGACAGCAGAGGTTTCTTCACAGAGCTCTTAGACTTCTTTAAACAAACAAATGAAAAACACTGAGGCCCCTAATGATGATTTCCCTGGCTCCTAACCATGATATACCTACCAGGACAAAATATTTATGTTGGTTAAATAGGAAGGTTTAAAATGAAGGGAATACTTGTATTTAAAACAGACTGCAACAGTATAGATTTTTCTTTCTCCACGGTGTTCTAGATTTCTGCAATTCATAATTTCTTTATTGATGTCAGTGTTTTTTCATCTGCATGACTTCTTAAATTAACTATTTATGTGGAAACATGCAATAGCCAAGAAGGGAATAGCCCAGAAAGTATTGTTATTCCATTTAATAATTCAGATAAGAAATCTGTCAGAATACCCAAGAGTTTAACCATCATTGATAACCTGAAATAGACACCATTTGGAGTAGAAAGATGCCCAGCTATTACTTATCCAATCAGACTCAAGTGATCTGCCCAGGGAGAGTTAAGCTGAATAGCAGTGAGGTACCCAGGGTTTTCATACCTTTTCCATTGTGGATCAAAGGAAAACTTACTCATGCTTTTATCCTTACATATTTTTAAATATGTTCAGAAGAAATTAAATATACAAAGTATCAATATTTTTATTTGCTTTAAGGTATGGTGTAGAGCTATCAATGCCAGCTAAAAAGTCTGGGTCTATTTTTGATACCATATAGTACTGGAGAATCAGTGTGGAACCTTCTTCTAGGAGACACGAGGAAGATGCTTCTTCAAATTGGATAATTAACATATTTATTAAGTCTTCAGCATGCTCTGAGCACTGCACCTAGGGCCTTGAATAGAAAAGACAAAGCTACACAGGAAAATTCTTATGTACTAACAGGAGAGGGATGAAGACGTAAACATTTGTATATGTTAGAATACTGATCATCCTAATATTTTTTAAATTCAGGAAATATTTCAGAAGTTTTTCAAGACCTATTTCAAATACCACCTGCTCCACAAAGCATTTCTTGGTTCTTTCCATTGATCTGCAAACCTGACTTCATTACTACAATAAATATTTATTGCACAGCCTCTCCATGGCAGACATTACATTAGGACTCAGGATTCAAAGGTGAAAAGCTGTCTTTATTCTCAGGTGTTCAGTCTTCTAAAAGCAATTGGCATATACAAAAATAATGACATTTGAATGCATTGTGCTAATATACATGTATAAAACATGCTGTACACATACTGATAATGTAAAAATTACCTGTTTTGGGATCCTCAAGGAATGCTCCTTAAAGGAGATGGTATTTGAGCAAAGCATTGAAGGAGGAGTAAAATTTTAGTTTTTCAGATGGTATTGGTAGAGTGAGGATGGGGATAATGTCTCAGGCTTGGCATTAAAAAATAGCATGTGCAAAGTCACGAAGGCACAAAACAGGTTAGGAGAAATACTGGGTATATATGGAGGGAGATTGGCATACGAGATTAAAAATGTAAGCAGGGTTCTGCTCATTAAAGGTCTTATATACCTTATTAAGAAGTACAGTCTTACATCTTCAGGGACATGAGAAGTGACTAAAGGGTTTTGAGCAGAGATGTGTTACAGTGAGGTAAAGTTTTACAAACATGCATGATAGATTGAAAACGAATATGGGGGTAGCAAAACCAACTGGTTTACAGAATCCATAAACAAATCATGAGATCCAGCCTTAGGATGTGGGATGTGAGGACAGACACAAGGGATGTATTCAAGAAATATTTAAAGACAAATTTGCTGATTAACTGTATGTAGGATGAGACTGGAAAAGAGAATCAAAGATGACCCCCTTCTTTCTATAATGAGGCTAAGAGATTATAAATTACTTCCCAAAGTCACCCAGTGAATAATAGGACTAGGTTTTGATTCAGGTTTTGCTAACTCCAAAGCTGAAGCTATTTCCATTCTCTAACATTTATCTTGAAAATTAGTCAAGAATTTCGTTTGCAGATATCAGTGTTCCTTAGTGAGAAGGGCTATGTCTCATGACCCGCCACATAGTAGTCACTCAATAAATAGCAATTGAAAGAATGAATTAGATTTTACTACATTGATTCAATCAATGTTCTTTGGGCTTAACTTTGTCTCTGACACATGGCATTTATGTTCTGTTTTGTTCCATTTAATTAATTGTGTGCATATCTTGGTGCCTCATATCTCTGTGTGTGTGAGAAGTCATTCAGGTGTCCAATGAATTTGACTCTCTTCAGTAGCTCCCCAGGAACATTCAGGAAGTGCTTTCTTGTTTACTCCTAAGTAGTGGTTTAAGCCCAGCTGAAAGGGAGGGACACATTTGGGAACTTACCCAGCGTAATCACTGAGAATACCAACCTTGGAGTTCCAGCCTGAACTAGAAGCTAGGCTTTGCCACTTACTAGCTATGTGATCTTCACAAGCTACTTAACCTCTCTATTCTCAGTATTCTTATATGTAATTAAAGGAAAATAGTTCTTAATTCATCCGTTTATCACAAGCATTACATGAGATAACAGCAAGCATTCTGCACAGAGTCAAGCATACAGAAAAGATTCAAGAAGGGTAGTGCTCAGTTGTTACCATTGTCATCATAGCATTATCATTCTCAATTCCCTGAGACTGAGACTTGCAAAATTCACATAAACTCTACTAAACCAATTACATGAAGAAGGCCTAGGTAGAAAGAAAATCTTGCTAATCAAAGCAGTAAGTCAGGGTATTATTTTCCCCTAATTAAAGGAAGGTATAGTACTGGATGCAAAAAGAGAGCTGTAAGGTAAATATAGATTAGAATATAAAATGATCTACTCCATATTAAAACAGTATAATAGTAAAAAAGTTTTCTACATGAAGCCTGGAAAATGGAAAAGCAACAGAAACTCTTGGTGATTATCCATACCTGCCTACCAGGACAAAAAGCTAAAGGACCCAGCACAGAATGGGAGAATATATTCTCAAGTGATAGATCCAATAAGGGGTTGATATCAAAATATACAAAGAACTCATAAATTTCAACACACACACACACACACACACACACACACACACATACACAAATAATCCAATTAAAAAATGGGCGGATGATCTGAATAGACATTTTTCCAAAGAAGATATACAGGTGGCCAATAGACAATGAAAAGATGTTCAACATCACTAATCATCACAGAAATGCAAATCACAACCACAATGAAATATCACCTCACACCAGCCAGAACAGCTAATATCAACAAATTAAGAAATAATAAGTGTTGGTGAGGATGTGGAGAAAAGGGCACATTTATATAATATAAATTATGTTATAAATAGTATATAATTTATATTATTGGTGGGAGTATAAACTGGTACAGCCACTGTGGAAAACAGTATGGAGATTCCTCAAAAATTAAAAATAGAAATACCGTATGATCCAGAAACTCTACTTCTGAGTATTTACTCAAGAAAAACAGAAACACTAATTCTAAAAGATATATGCACCCTTTTGTTTATTGCAGCATTATTTACAATAGCCAAGATAGGGAAGCAACCTAAATGTCCCTTTATAGATGAATGGGTAAAGAAGATGTGGTATATATGCCATGGAATATTATTTAGCCATAAAAAAGAATGAGATCTTGACATTTCTGACAACACAGTTGGATCAATGGGGTATTATGCTAAGTAAAATAAGTCAGACAGAGAAAGACCTATACCATAAGATTTCACTTATGTGTGAATCTAAGAACAAAACAAATAAGCAAACAACTAAGCAACCTAAAATCAAACTCAAAAATACAGAGAACAAACTGGTGATTGCCAGAGGGGAGAGGAATGAGGGAATGGGCAAAATAGGTGAAGAAGATGAAGAGGTTTAAACTTCCAGTTATAAAACAAGTAAGTCATGGGAATGAAAAGTACAGCCTGGGAAATGTAGTCAATAATATTGTAATAATTTGGTATAGTGACAGATGTTAACTACAATTGTAGCGGTGAACATTTTGTAATGTATATAAATGTTGAATCACTATGTCCTACAGTTGAAACAATTATAATACTGTATCAACTATACTTCAGTTTTTTAAAAAAGGCTACAGGACCCAGCACATAGGAGTAATCTCATCTTGGGGGTCTTGGGGGTGTCACAGAGCATTTGTCTTTTTCATCTCTGCTTAAATGCCTCTCAAGACTAATGCAAATGATGAGCAATATACAGCATTTCCTGGGTACCAGATACTGTTACAAGCACTTTATCCACTGCCTTAACTCATTTAATTCTCAAAACAATATCATGAAGTAGGTATTGCTCTTACCTCCATGTCTTCAGATGAGGAAACTAAGGCACACAGAGGGTAAGTAACTTGCCCAAGGTCACAGCTAGTAAGGAGCAAGAGTCCATATTTGAACCAGGGTAGCATCCTAAATACTACTGTCCTGCTTCCCACAGCTTTGCAATGTTCCAAGAGTACCACTCCCCTTTGCTTTGAATTCATCTTGGCCAAGAGGTATTTTGATGAATAATTTGACTTCCCTAGTGTGATTATATGAGAATGGAGGTAGCCTGGGTGGCACCTACCAGGGTAATTTTCTGGCTCCATACTAAATGAATATATTAGCAAACTGGCTTATATGTATCTCTTATGAGTTGAATAATGATAATTAATCACATTAGTACTGTTTCTAACTGTGCTGATAACATCAAAATTGAGGCCCACTAAATTGAGAACTCAAATGATGCTGCCAGCTTATGAAATCCTGCCATCCAGCTTTCTCAAATGACATTTCTATTTCTTTTATTTCTACATTTAAACCTTAGGTTTTAATATTTAAATTTTAATATGTGGCATGTTTATAAGCAATCATCATCTAAAATACTTCACATCAATAACTATTTATAACATGTTTGAGTTACATCATGAATCATTCAAAGTACATCTACAGACACCAACTCTGGCATGGTTTTTACTTATAATTTCCAAAATGACACTATCTTGATTTTTCATCCCAATAAGTGAAAGTCTTTGTTAGGAAGAGAAAAAAAATGTAAAATATGAAAAATGTTACAGAATACTGTAACATGACACTGAATTTATTGAAAGGAAGGAGAAAAGAGCAACAGACTTGGTAAGGAAAAACAATTCTACTTGGTGCGCGCTCTGGGAACACAGGCAGTCTGCCCAGGACAGTATGTGCTATGCTCCAGACTAGCTGTCAAGGAATAAGTAACATTGGACCTATTTCTCAAACATGCATCTCTGTAAATGCTAGCTAATGCTCAGACATAATGCGGCACAGCACATCTCAACAACCTCATCACTAAAGGTTAAAGGCACATTTTAGCAGAATTAGTGGAACCACATTACCTAGAGGAAATTTAAGTTAAAAAAAAAGGAGGACAGCTCTTTGCAAAACACTCTAGATACTATAGTACCTAAAGTAGTCAGCAAATTCCCTCCTTCTGAAACAAATGCTGGTCCATTTCCTATGGATAATACCCATTCCTCCACTACTCAGCTGGTTTTGGTCCTGAGAGACAGAGAATTTTATGTCTAAGAATATGCCAAGCTTCCACAAATGTCAGAAGACCACACTGACTTATTATATATCTACCACAAAAGATTTATGATGAGATCATGAGGAGCAGCAGCTAAACTTTCTAACTTCACCTGAGAGAAATAGGAAACCAAAAATTAAATGAATGCATGAATAAGTGGACAGATGGAAGAATAAATGAATTCAAAAAAGAATAAAGAAAATGCTGATAATTCATTAGGTAAACATTAGGCATTTCCAATAACCAGGTTGTCAAGTCATTTATGTTTAAATCCCCTTTCTACATGCATAAAAAAATCTAATTAATTTTGTTCAATAGAATGTTCTTCCACGTACATATAAAGTATTTAAGTACAGTGTTTCAGTAACAGCATTGATTCACTTTATGTATTTCTTGAGCTTCCCATCTTCAATTTGCCAATTTTCTTTCCCTCTTACTTCTCTTCCCTTTTTTTTAAAGGAGTGCTGTTCATCTTGCAGTTTGGTCCTGAAAGAGGAGTGCACAGTTGTCTGTGGTCAGTGAAGACCAATGGACTAGAACTGATGACAAATGTTTTCTGCAGCGCCTGTATTTATGATGCCTTTGTTTGTGAATGCTTGCCACTGACAGTCATAGCCCTAGGCATATTTAGTATCAAATCATTGCCACTGAACCCAAGATTTCATATATCTTAGGATGGTTATTCCTTACTCTCAGCATATATTGATTCATATGATCTATTTTGCCAAAATATTGTCAAAAGAAAAACATTTTTTTCTCCTTTTGATTTCATTATCTTGAATAAGATGGCATTCTATAAAAAATGTGTCTTAATAAAACAATGACAGTAAGAATTTCAGAATATAAGCAGGGAACAAGGAAATATGTTCAGCCTTCTACATTTTACTGATATTTGATTTCAAGAAAATCTCCCTTCAGTGAAAAATTAAAATTGAGCAGTAACAGATTGGCACCTTATAAAATAAAATGTGCAAGACTGACTATTTCTAATATGTGTCCCATTTTCTCTCCATAATAAATGGTCTTCATCTTTGTTCAGTGTTTGAACTGCTCTCTACACCTTCAAGGGTCCTTTGACATTTTTATCTCCCTTAGAATATACCTTTCTTAAAGGTAGTTGAACTGGCTGTGGTGTCAAACCTGAGATTGAAGTATGGGTCAGCTACTTACCAACAACTGTGTGATCATGAATGCCCATCATTACCGCTCTGCATTTTGCAGATAGGAAACCTAAGCCAATAACTGTTTAATAACATACCACATTAGTGGAAAAGTCAAAACTCAAATCCAAGTCTGTCTTATCCTGAAGCATCTATTCTTTCATTTTATTTCATAGGACCAATTTTAATTGTCATTGTTTTGAATATCCATTAACACTTAAAGTACTTCTATTATTTTTGCGATATTTTTACTTTCATACCTATTTTTACCTGGAAGAATAATAATGTCATTTAATGTGCTTGATATGAAATTGATCAACTCATGTTTCAACAATAGGGAGAGGTATGTAACTGAAAATTAAATATTTTTTTGGTGATTTCTCACTGTTTTTAGAACACGAGGCAATAATGGAGAATGTTCATAAGTGTTGGCTCTGGAATTAGACTTTGTACTGTTTGTGTTTTTTATTTCTCTATATATAATGTTTTGACATCCTAAAAACCTTTCTGCCCCTTCCTGGGCTAGCCCGTTCTTAAAGACACTAAAGAACTCAACCAGCAGCACAGTTTTGATATGCAAACTAAACAGTTCAGAGCCAGACTCCTTTATCTCACCCATGCACTCCAGGAGGCAATATTTCTCTGCCTTAATCATCTGAGGGCCAGGTGCTAGGCAACTAAGGACTGCTCCTATAGGTCAGCCCAAAGACATTATTTCAACTAGCCAATCAGGAAATGTTTATCCTGCCTTGCCTTGACTTTTGCCTGAAACGCTGAAGGGTTCTGCTCTCTCGTTGCTCCTCTTTCTATGTCCTCACCCCCGGGAGGAGTCCCCATGCGGCCCTGTGAGGTGTGCCATGCCTCCTGTCTCTACGACCTGTAAGTATAATAATTTTGTTTTCCTGAGCCTCTCCTGTGTCTATCCTTGTGGCTGCATCTGACTGGCCATCTCATAAAAGAACACAGAACAGACTTCCATAGATTTGAAACCTGGGTCTAGTACATACCAACTTTGTGGATTTTAAGTCTCATCTTCCTTGGTCATATAATCAGACAATATTAACCAACCTGTATTGTAGGGTCGTTATGAGGTTTGTATGAGAATACGTCAAGTATTTAGCACAGTGCTTGCCAAGGTATAAGTACTAAGCATTAACTGTGTTATTGATTATACTGGAGGATATTTCACAGATAATCCATATTTCCTCCTCTTCTTTTTCCACATTTTAAAGGTAAGTAATGCCTGGCCAAAACAGCTAGACTCATTTTCTCATTTGTGTTACTTCTTAGTCTAAAATAGCTCCCATTTCACCATTCTACCACTTATGAAAAATTAAAGATTTAAATGATGTATTTTTACTGGTTAGTGTTCAATATTTTAATGGACTTCAAATGCCAATATTAATCACAAAAAGGACAGAATACAGAGAAAAACAAACAAAAACCCCTAACTTTAAAGTTATTGTTGACAGACTAATATATTCAAAATTTTATTAGATGATACATATTTGTTTTCAAACTCAAGATAAAGAAAAATTAACACTTAATCTGCCTAGGCCTAGATTAAACAATATATTCTATCTCCTTCTCATAAGTAAGAAGAAATAAGTAAGTAAATCAGTTAATACCTGATACTGATTAATTTGATTTTTGATGCACATGAATTATACAAAACAACTGACAAATATTTGTTTTTTTAAATGAAGCTTTTCTCTGGCCAAAACTTTGAGATCTAATTGCATTAAAGCCCTCTTGATTGTGTAGTAATCCTGCATAAATTGATACATATTCTAAAAATAATAAACTTTCTATTTTGTCAAGAAACCACAAGCTTTCATGTTGTTGATTCCCAAGACCACATTTCAAGCCCAGACCAGTCTTCTGAACCCTTTTTTTTGTTCCAATTTGCTTTCTTTTATTTCATAGTGCTAAAGGTCACCATTTGGTCTTTTTCCCTTTTAATTGTTCTCAGACAATAGCCCTGAGGCAGTGTTTGGTTTCCTCCAAATCACTCTTCCCTTACTTTTAAGGAAAAAAGACACAGGCTCTTTTGCTTTTCCATCTTACCATAATTCATAAGAAAGAAAAAAAGAGTGAAACACAGGCTAAAAAAAAAGGAATGTTTTGCCACTTCTATTCAACACTGATCAGAGGTCCTAGCCAGCACAGTTAGGCAAGAAAATGAAATAAAAATTATCCTTATGAGAAAGGAAGGAGTAAAACTACCTCTATTTGCAGATAACAGATCTTGTATATATAGAATTCTAAGGAATTCACTTAAAAAAAAAAGACTATTGGAGCTTATAAATAAGTTTATTAGCAGGATTGCAGAATTGAAGATCAATATACAAAAACCAATTTTATTTCCATACATTTAAATGAACTCAAAAAGGAAATGAATACCATTAAATTTCTATCATCAAAAAGAATGAAACACTTAGAAATATATTTAACAAAAGAAGTGTAACACTTATATTCTGTAAACTATGAAGTATTGTTGAAAGAAATTAAAGAATACCTAAATAAAATAAAAGATATCCTGTCTTCATAGACTGGAGGACTGAATGCTGTTAAGTTGGTACTATCACCCCATCAAGCTGCAGATTCAACTCAAGTCCCATCAGAATTCTCACTTGCTTCTTCTAGTCCTCTTTACTGTGTATAGTCAAGAGAAATGAAAACACATGACCACACAAAAACTTATACATGAAAATTCATAGCATCAATATTCATAATAGCTGAAAAGTAGAAATAATCCAAATAGCCTAACTGTCCATTATCTGATGAAAAACTGAACAAAATGTGGTTTGTCCAAACAATATAATATGATTTGGTAATAAAAATGAATGTAGTACTAATAATGCTTGAAAACATTAAGCTAAGTGAAAGAAACCAGTCATGAACACTATATATTGTATGCTTCCACTAATAATAAATATCCAGAATAGACAAATTTATAGAGACAGAAAGTGGATTATTGGTTTGCTAAGGCAGATGGGAAAGCAGGAGGTAGGGAGAAGAGGGAGAGGGGTTGAGGAGGTGGAGGTGGGGGGCAGAAACAAGGTGAGGAAAATGGGGGGTGACTGCTACTGGGTATGGGGCTTTTCTAAAGAGTGATGAAAATGCTCTAAAAATGACTCTGCTGATGGTTGCACAGTTCTGGGAATAAACTAGAAACCATTGAATTGTATACTTTAAATTGGTAAATTGGTAAGTGAATTATATCTCAATGAAGATGTTATTTTAAGAAATAACAGTAACTGTTAAATTTTATTGGTCCAAAGTCCACCTGGACTCCAGTTTAGTTTTTATTTTTTTAATTTTTTGTGAGAGAGAAAAATATTGCTATAAAATACAAACACAATTATAAACAGATCCTAAAAAGGAACGCTCATTTGATGACTGGCATGAAGGGTTACAAATGCAAGGTAAAAAGCAAAGGGAGTTAAGCAGTTAAGCAGTTTTGCATAAATTTGAGACTCTGTGCATCTGTGTGGATTCAGGGAATCTGAGACACTTGGCAAGACCAGAAGGAGGCAAAGATGCAGTGCAGAGAAAAAGAAGAGTTATGACTATATTGAATTGATCTGAATTTTTGGTGAAATAATTGACAATATGAAAATATTTCCTTCCTAGGAAATATTCAGTAAAACAACCATTCCTACTTCTTTGCTATCCTGTGGGATCTGTTGTGAGGGTCTGTCTGCAAGATAGGTGCTGAGCCAAAGGGAAGTCAGGTACATGTGTAATGCTGGCATAATTTTCATTTTTGAGAGAAGTCCTTTTGGTTTCTTTCTTTCATGGGGTAAAAATTATTAAATTTTTACATTTTTAAAAATCCTTTCTGATTCTTTATATTTTTCACTTAGGCTTAATGCTGCAAATAGTCTGCAACTTGTCTCAGTTTTTCACAAAAGTGAAGCTTTTGAGAATTTTCCCTAATAATGTACGTGCACAGTACATTGATTTTTACTGCTCTGTGTGTCCCATTATGCAAATATAACACAATTCATTTATCCACTCTCTTGTTCCAAATTTTTACTAATGCAAATAGCGTTGCAATAAAATTTCTGTTCACATCTGATTTTCCCATGGCCTGGAGTTTCTCCACTATATAAAGCTAGCAAAGGAATTGCTTGGTCACAGGGTACATATATTCAAATTTGTGGGACATTGTCACATTGCTCTCCAAGTGGTTGTACAAATTTATAATCCTTCCCACAACTTTTGAGAATTCCCGTTGCCTGAACACTCAGTCATATTGAAGGACTAATACTATAAAATGTGTGGGTGTCAGAGCCAACTTTACGCTGGTATTAAATGCAAGCCCCTATATTGTTAAACGGGATAAATACCCCTGGAGTAGAGTGTCAGCTCTGCAGTTCACTGTCCTGATTTTCAGTTCCTTCTTCATTTCTGGCCCAAGGCAATTTCCCTGCCTCTCTTAGCAGTTCAGCCATGCATTTATAAGGATGTTAGTTATAATTTATTGAGCAATTCTTGGTGTTTGTAGCTGGGTGTTTTTCAAGTTATCTGTGCTGCCAGACCCTTACATGCCTGACAACATTTTCAGCACCTGAGCCATCTTTAAACTCTGAACTCCCCAGATGTTGGACACCATAAAGAAAACACATGAAATCAAATTAGCAAATACGATGAGTTGCCGAACCCTTCCCACGTGTAGTCATAGTCACCATACTACAGCATTGCATAACAATTAACAGTAGGGTCTCTACATGTACATTATCTGGGTTTGAATCCCAACTCTGTTGCTTGCTAGTTGTGTGGCCCCTAGGCACTTTACTTTGTCTTTCTGAACCTCCATTTTTTATCTGTAGGATGAGGATGTAGATAATAGAACCCACCTCGTAGGGTTGGTATAAGGATCCAATGAGTTACTATTCATAAAAATGCTTAAAACTACATCTCACACACATGTAGTATGTAATCATGTGATAGGTAAAGTGAAATAATAAATATTAGAAATTTGGTTTTGTATAACCTGTGAATATTTGAATAATCCTTCAGTCCCCAGCAGCACGATCTAACATTGACAACATCAAGGCACAATTTTTCACGATTAATGATTCTGATGATAAATGGATTTTACCAAAAAGCATGTCTGTGTCCCCAGATACAAGCAAGATTGTTGTCCATTGTGGCCCAGTCACAGGGAAAGAATTGCCTACCCAAGTGCTTACACAGATTGGGAGTTAAGGATGTGAAGAGGCGGTAGAGGGGAGAAGTAAATAAATAAGGGGAAGGAGGAAAGAAACGCAGGCACATTCTTCCTCTCAGCATGGGACACGGCCACTGTCCCGGGGGTGCTTCTCAGCCTGCCACCTCCCTCCCTGCCTGCTCCCCGCTCGCTTCACACCTTCCTGCTCGTCACATAAGCCTGAACATTAGCTTTTGCAGGTTGAAAGAGGCAACCAGAGCAAAATACTGCAAAAAGCTTTCCCTTCATCTGGAGTAGACAATTTGCATGTCTGAGGACGTCCAAGCCATGAGAAACTGTCTCAGTGACATGACCCTGCCCAAGAATGAAATCGTAGGAAGAAATCCCAATATCATCTAAAATAGTGATCCCTGTATGTCTAGAATAGGAGGGTGACAGGTATTTATTTCTAAGTCATGAATATTATGTGGTAGGAAAACACAGAATTAAAGGTTGATATACCCAATCAACCCAAAGGTTAATATAGATCAAACCTGCTTTGGTAAGAGTTTTCTTTTTTCTCCCCCAGAATGAAACTTTGGAAAAACCCATTTGACACTATCTATGTCATGGGTTGTCCTGATCCGCTGAGAGTTTCATGCTGTCCACACATCAGAATGTGTTGAACTTACATTCTGAGCCATCTTTAAACTGTCAAATACAAACATTATTTGAAAAGAAATAAACTGACTGAGGTTTACCACACAGGCCTTAAGATACACCTGGCAATAATCCCCACAATAATATGGATTTGGATATAACATGATAAGCAATTAACTCACATTCTCTGCTGTCACCCATTCTCAAGCAAGGCAGGCCAAAGTTAAGTTCCTTTCTGTGGGGGAGTGAGGGGGACTGATCACCTAATGACCATTTTGAACTTTCTCATGCCCAGAAAGGGGTGTGTTCTGCTAATAATACACAGTCAATTTCTTACACAGCTAATAAAGGGCATTTTTTCCCTTTACTTCACACCATAACTGGAAGACTAGAAAAGTTTGTTTGCAATATGGTTTGCAACCCTACATTTTACTTGACTAAACTTTTGGACCCATGTATAGTTACACAGGGAAGTAGGGGAGTGTTACCCTATTTCACAGATGAGGAGAAAAAAGGAAAACTCTTACCAAAGCAGGTTTGATCTATACAGGGGGTATATCAACCATTAATTCTATACTTCTCTACCACATAGCACTCATGACTCAGATATACCTGTTACACTCCTATTCTAGGCATAGAGGAATTCCAGGTTTCCTGAAGTATACTTGTCAAAATATTTTAAGCTATTTAGTGTACATCATGATGATTTGATATATGTACATATTGTGAAAGGATTCCTCCTACCTAGTTAACTAACACCTCAGCTCACCTCATATATTTATCTGGATTTTTTGTGGGGGGGTGGTGAGAACATTTAAGTTCTACCCTTTTAGCAAATTTCAGTTATACAATGCAGTGTTATCAATTATAGTCACCATGTTTTGTATTAGATCCTCAGACCTTACTCATCTTATAGATGAAAGTTTTTACTCTTTTACCAACCTCTCCCTATTTCCCCCATGCCCCTGTCTCTGGAAAATACTTTTCTATTCTGTTTCTATGAGTGAGTTTGAATATTTTTTAGATTCTAGATATAAGTAATTCCATGCAGTATTTGTCTTTCTCTGTCTGACTTATTTCACTTAGCATAGGCAGCAAGGAAGGGAGGGAGGGAGGGAGGGAGGGAGGGAGGAGGGAAGGAAGGAAAGATGCCCTTAAGATCCATCCATATGGAAGGAAGGGAAGGGAAGGAGGGAGGCAGGGTGGGGCCTGAAATCTAGCGCTTTACAGAATAAGCTTGGGGACTGCTAGCCTAAAAAAATCTCCATTTTCTTTCTCTGATTTCTTGTACCTCTATGAGATATCTAGAGTTATCTCTGTAACTTTCTAGGGCTCCACTGACACTGCTTTCACTAAGGTAACCAAAGACCTAAGGAAACCTAACAAACATCTTTCAGTCCTTTCAAGAAGCTTATCTGTAAAAGAATCTAGATCAGATAATGACTGGACACAGAAATAAGGTTAACAGACAGTTGATTTTTAAGGTAAAGGAATTTTAATTCTTTAAGAATTTTTAGGATAAAATAATATAAGTTTAAGTATAAATACATTATAAGTTTAAGTATGAATATATTTACATTTAAGTTAACAATATAGAATTTAATCTAAAAATGCTTTTAAAATAAAATTATAATTTTTAAGATAAAATAATTTTAGAGATGAAGGAAGAGCAATACCTAGCAGTCAATGGCAAACAAAAAACAAAAAAATAGTCATGGAGACAAGAAAAAAGATTGATTATGAGCAACTGCTGGGATCTCAGTTTAGCTCTACTGAAGGAAACACAAAAGAGAATGGTGATAAATCTCTTAGGAAATACGTGTTAGGAGTAGAGTATAGAGAGCATTAAATGTCAAGTTAAGAAAGGTCCTATTTTGTAGGTGATGGGACAAAAATGATATTTTTTGAGCTTGGGGTGATGTGTTCAGAGCTTTGTTTTATGGAAATCAACCCTGCAATGACTTATGTCTGTGAAATATTTTATTAAATGTATATAGAACACAAGAAAGCATGTTTTATAACCCTTCTAAATAAATTTGATATTACATAAAAATTTCTCTCATTCTTATTTGTGTATTTCTCAAATCTTCAGTACTCTTGGTAAATTTTGGGGGGACAGAGACCTCTAGAAAACATTATTCAGTTTTCTTACATGCAAAAAAAGAATTTATTGAAAAATGTACATTGCTTCACTCAAATTATACTCAGTTTCTGGCTAATACACTTAACTTTTCCATAGTAATTGCCATAGGGAAAAACATTAAGGTTATTATAGTTAATGATATGAATTTCAGTTGGAAATTAATTTCTCAAGTATTCATCTGAATATCATTCTTCTCCCTCATTGCATATTAAATTTTAATTTCTTATTTATTTCTTAAAAAGTCTATTCATTTTACAAGGTTTATAATGAAAAAAATATACTGTCTTCTGGTCCCTTCCTCACCTCTGATTGTGTTTTCCAGAGGAAAGAAGTTCACGTTATTTTCTTCTGGTATTTACCATCATATTCCTAAATTATAGCATACATTATTGTTTCTTGATTCTTTCAACACTTAACACCTATTGACTTCATACTATGGAAGATGAGAGTTCAGTTTTCTAATGGACCCATTTCTCCACTCACCTAACGTAGCTATATATTACTTTGGGTTAATTTGATATTTTATATATATATCTCAATTTGACATTAATATTGTCATTCAGTAATCACAGCTGAACCATGTACTTACCAATGAAGGAAACATTTCCTTGCATAACTTGATTTACCTGGCTTCAGTCAATGATTCATATTTGTTTAATTCATATCTGATGTACCTTCCACTAATTCATGCCCAAAATCACTTCCATTAATAAATAAAACTAAATAAAGAAAGAGAATAAGATATATTCCCCACAAATATAAACAGCAGGTAAATGTGCTATTTTGTTTCTTAGAACAGCCCTTCCAGAATCCCTGGACGCTCTTGCCCTCCTGGGGTATGTTGGCTTCCTGGCCCTGCTTCCCTGCCACCATCCTAGGTTTTCCCTTTACCATCACCTCAGAAATTAACTTCACCTGACTCTAGCTGGGTTTCCTGTTTCCCAGATTCCATATCTTTCCTTTCTTGGTTTATAAATTCGTTTTGGTTCAGGATCATCCAGTAGATTCCTGAGAAACAGTGCATGAAGATCAGTCTTTTATATCCTTTAAAATGTTTTATTCTAATCTCACCACTTGAATGACCATAAAATCCTAGACTGGAAATAATTTTCTCAGAATTCAGTGGCAGTTGAGAAGTCAAACGTCATTGTGATCCCTGGTCTGTATGCAGACTTCTGCTCTCCCTCTTTGTCAACCCCAAGCCCCACACCCTCTCCTAATAAGTTTTCCAAGTCATCTTTATCCCATTATGAAATTTCCTGGTAGTGTAATTTTTTTCCTGTAATCGCTGTTCTAGGCACTTAGTTCTTTCCTGTAACACATGAGTCTAAACTTTAGCACTTGGGGATTAGTGTCTTCTTTTGAGCTTTCATGAGTCTCATCTTTGCAGGATGACAAATCATCACCTGCTAATGTTGGAATCTCATCAATGGCTGTATTTTCATAATTGTCTAACATATGTCAATCTAAGGCACTGTTAGGGAACTCTTTTTTTTAACATCTTTGTCATTTATTTTGTCTTCTTGTCCATTATAAATTTTTACTTTACATACCACCCTTACTTGAATTTTGATTTATCTTTTTGTGTTTTTTTCCCCTTGACACTGGTATTAATTTTCCATACTTTTAAAGGGTCTGAGCATGGGAGTTTTCCAGCCAAATCTTCAAAATCCTTTATAACTTTTTCTCATTTCTTTGAACTTGTAATCTATAACCTATTGAATAACAACAAATAAGTTATCAACTGGTCTCAGACAATGAACCTAAGCCAGACTTTCACTGAAGTGTCAAAAGAGATCCTATTTTGTCTTTGCTGATTTTGCACAGTGACCTCAGTTTTTCTCTCACTTTATCTGCAGATGTTTGCTCAAAGCCAGTAGGAACAGTGGCTCCAATAAGGACATGGTGATGCTCAGATTCACTTCTGAGGACACTTTCTGTCACTTTTATAGACCTCTGGTTCTCATGAAGGTTCACATCCAAGAATTGGTTAGTGACTTCATGCACATCAGACATGTTGGCAGTGCTTCCAAGATCCCTAATATGGTCTTGGCTACCAGCAGAGACCCTTCCAGCTCGGGCACCCTTCAGACCCAGCATACCCTTATGCTGTTTTCTTTTCTCTGTAAAGATGTTGGGTATAAGACTTTTTCAAATATTTTATTAACAAAATTTGAAACATATAGCAGAATTGAAAGAATTTTAGAGTGAACACCAGTATGTCCATTACCTAGACTCTAGCGTTAACATTTTACTATACTTAACTTTTTCACATATGTATGTATTTCTACATTGATGCATTGCATGTTTTTATGCATTTTAAAGGAAACTGCAAACAAGTGTATGCTTTTCATAGCTACTTCAGCATTCCTGTCATTAACTAGAACTCTGTATTTGTTTTTTCTCTTCTGATATAAAATTTGCATACAGTTTAATGCACAGATTTTGCTGAGTTCCGAAAAATTCAAAAGCTTGCACAACCTCAAACCCATCATTACAGAATATTACTATCACCCCAGAAAGACCCTTCATGCCCTTACCCAGTCACCAATCCTAATCCCCACCCCCATCAAGAAAACCATTGTTCAAATTTTTCTCCATCATTGATTGTTTCAGAACTTCATAAAAAAATACTACAGCATGTGCATCTTTTTGTCTGACTTGTTTTGCTCAACATAATGTTTATTAGTTTAGTCAGAATGTTCCATAATAATAGTGGATTCTTTTAACTGCTGAGTAGTATTCCATTTTATGAATATACCACTGTTTGTTTATCTATTCTCCTACTTTAGGTTCTCTGGGATATTTTCCACTTTGGGCTATTATGAATAAAGCTGGTTTGAATATTCTTGTGCAAGCCTTTTTTGTGTGCATACTTCTTTTAATTTTTTTTAATACCTAGAAATGGAATTGTTGAATCATAGGTTAATGTATGTTTAGCTTTATAAGGAAATGCTAGATCTTTTGCCAAAATAATTGTCACATTTTATACTCCCAACAAACAGTCTATTAGATTTCCAGTTGCTGCACATCCTTAGTAAAATTTGGTATTGATATTATTTCTAATTTTAGTCATTTTGATGTGTATGTAGTGGTATGCCTATGTAGTCTTAATTTGCGGTACCCTGATAATTAATGATGTTGAGCATATTTTCATATATTTGTTTCATGTGTTTCAGGTGTGTCTATTCAATTCTTTGCTCATTTTTATTGAGCAATCTGTTTTATTGAGTTGTACGAGTTCCTTATATACCTTGCATCCCAGTCCTTTGTCAAATACATGTTTCGCAAGGTACATTTTCTTCAAATCTATGGCATGGCTGTTTACTTTATTGATGGTGCTTTTGCTAAGCAGTTTCTAATTCTCATAAGTCTAACTTACCCATTTTTTCTATTATGGTTATTGCTTTACATTTCAAAATTTTGTTCTCTGACAAATCACAAAGATATTATGCTATGTTTCCTTTTAAAAGCTTTATGGTTTTATGCTTCATTATTAATTAGGTAAAATATTTTCTAATTTCTTTCTTTCTTCCTTTCTTTCTTTCTTTCTTTAGAATTTGTGAGTACTGCTCATGATGGCTATTCATCTTCACCCCCATTTGCTAATTTCTTTGGCAATTTCTTCACTACAGAAATTAAAAGGTTTTTCTGTAATTTCAGATACTTTTCCCAGATGTTATATTGTTCTAGATTCTAATTTAATTCTGTTATGATGAGAAAACATATTTTGAAGGGGACACTAACAAATGGAAAATCATCCCATGCTCGTGGCTAGGAAGAATTAATATCATCAAAATGGCCATCCTGCCCAAAGCAATATACAGATTTGATGTAATCCCTATCAAATTACCAGCAACATTCTTCGATGAACTGGAACAAATAATTCAAAAATTCATATGGAAACACAAAAGACCCCGAATAGCCAAAGCAATCCTGAGAAAGAAGAATAAAGTAGGGGGGATCTCACTCCCCAACTTCAAGCTCTACTATAAAGCCATAGTAATCAAGATAATTTGGTACTGGCACAAGAACAGCCACAGACAAGTGGAACAGAATAGAGACTCCAGACATTAACCCAAACATATATGGTCAATTAATATTTGATAAAGGAGCCATGGACATACAATGGGGAAATGATAGTCTCTTCAACAGATGGTGCTGGCAAAACTGGACAGCTACATGTAGGATAATGAAACTGGACCATTGTCTAACCCCATATACAAAAGTATATTCAAAATGGATCAAAGACCTGAATGTAAGTCATGAAACCATTAAACTCTTGGAAAAAAACATAGGCAAAATCCTCTTAGACATAAACATGAGTGACCTCTTCTTGAACATATCTCCCCGGGCAAGGAAAACAACAGCAAAAATGAACAAGTGGGACTATATTAAGCTGAAAAGCTTCTGTACAGCAAAAGACACCATCAATAGAACAAAAAGGAACCCTACAGTATGGGAGAATATATTTGTAAATGAGAGATCTGATAAAGGCTTGACATCCAAAATATATAAAGAGCTCACATGCCTCAACAAACAAAAAACAAATAATCCAATTAAAAAATGGGCAGAGAAACTGAACAGACAGTTCTCCAAAAAAGAAATACAGATGACCAACGGACACATGAAAAGATGCTCCACATCGCTAATTATCAGAGAAATGCAAACTAAAACTACAATGAGGTATCCCTTCACACCAGTAAGTATGGCTGCCATCCAAAAGACAAACAACAACAAATGTTGGCAAGGCTGTGGAGAAAGGGGAACCCTCCTACACTGCTGGTGGGAATGTAAGTTAGTTCAACCATTGTGGAAAGCAGTATGGAGGTTCATCAAAATGCTCAAAACAGACTTACCATTTGACCAAGGAATTCCACTCCTAGGAATTTACCCTAAGAACGCAGCAATCAAGTTTGGAAAAGATAGATGCACCCCTATGTTTATCGCAGCACTATTTACAATAGCCAAGAATTGGAAGCAACCTAAATATCCATCGGTAGATGAATGGATAAAGAAGATGTGGTACATATACACAATGGAATATTACTTAGCCATAAGAAGAGGGCAAATCCTACCATTTGCAGCAACATGGATGGAGCTGGAGGGTATTATGCTCAGTGAAATAAGCCAAGCGGAGAAAGAGAAATACCAAATGATTTCACTCATCTGTGGAGTATAAGAACAAAGGAAAAACTGAAGGAACAAAACAGCAGTGGAATCACAGAACCCAAGAATGGACTAACAGGTACCAAAGGGAAAGGGACTGGGGAGGATGGGTGGGTAGGGAGGGATAAGGGGGAGGAAGAAGAAGGGAGGTATTAAGATTAGCATGCATGGGGGGGTGGGAGAAAGGGGAGGGCTGTACAACACAGAGAAGACAAGTAGTGATTCTACAACATTTTGCTATGCTGATGGACAGTGACTGTAAAGGGGTTTATAGCGGGGACCTGGTATAGGGGAGAGCCTAGTAAACATAATATTCTTCATGTAAGTGTAGATTAAAGATAACAAAAAAAAAAGAAAGAAAGAAAAGGGGGATTACTCCCTGATAGGATAAAACTACTGTAAATCAACGATTAATGCATGTTTTAAATATCCTTAATTTTGATCACTTAAAGGTGTCAGATGATCAGCTATGGAGGTGCATTTTTCTGATAATATTCCTTTCTCTTAAAAAAAAAGCAGTTCCTGTGTGGTGACCTCCAATGAGTTCTACACAATGGTATAAAGGGCATATCAAAGTGTGGGCAAAGGCTCTGTTTGTGTTTATACAGAGGATCAAAGCCTAATTTAGCTACCCAGAAAATGAACTTAGATACGATATGAAGAAGAACTTCCAACATCAGCACTCTCTGGAAGAGTCATACCAGAAGATGATCATCAAAAAACCTCAACAAAGATCCAGGCGCTGCTACAGTTGTAGCTGCATTCATCCCACCAGTTCCTGGACTTGCCATGGGAATGAAGAACGAAATATCTAAGCTGGCTTTTGCATACAGTAAAACAACAAATTTGACTGGATCTATACTGTTGGAACTCAACAAAGAATTAGGAGAAGTGCAAGTTGTAGTGCTCCAAAATCTTACAACTAAAGACTATTTACTGTTAAAAGAACATATGGGATGTGAACAGTTCCCAGGAATGGGTTGTTTTAATTTGTCTGATTTCTCTCAGACTGTTCAAGTTCAGTTGGACAATATCCATCATATCATAGATATATTTTCACAAATGCCTAGGGTGCCTAACTGGTTTTCTTGGTTTCACTGGAGATGGCTGGTAATTATAGGTCTGCTTTGGTTATGTAACTGTATTCCTATTATGTTAATGTGTGTGCGCAATTTAATTAGTAGTTTAAAACCTATACATGCTGAAGTTACTCTACAAGAAGATATGTCAAAGAAATAATCAATCTTCCCATGTTTTCTTCCACCTGCTACTTCTATAGCTTTTCTTCTTCCTTCCTAATTACAACCCTTTAGTAGAATTCATGCCTCATATCAAATTTACCGAGTATCATAATTCTTCCAAGTGGTAAAGATACCTCAAGACAAATGCTGGGCATAGAAGCCATAGGGCATAAATCTGCAAAGAAGTAAAAAGCTAACCTTTTCAAACAATATTGCTTCTCTCTCACTTACCAACTTTACATTTACCTGTTTGGCACTGGAAGATGACTGGTTAGCCAGAGACGGATAAGATTCCTCAAGGGAGGAACAACCTAAGACAGGCACAGTCGCAGGGGGGCCATCAGGTGAGAAATTGGGGATCAACAGAGGTGAGGCTTAGAACCTCACCCCCCCCTGTTTTGAGAGAAATCTTCTGCATCCATGGATGTTTTATCGCCCTTGTCTAGCTTGGATTAACACTTCTACAGGCACACACCTGATCATCTACATTTGCTCTCTTACAACACTAAACTATGTTTTCTGCCTTTATCTTGCATCTACCTACCACTTCAGCATTTTATTAAAAAAATAATAATAATAATAATAATAAGGGAGAAATGTGGGATTCACATTTAAATCAAGTATAAAAATCAAACAAATATTCATATTTAACCTGATTGTTTATAGTTCATAATGTGTGATCAAAACCGAAAGTTTCTGTGATGACTGCCCTTGTACGGTTCACCATGTAAGAACTTATTCATTATGTAAGAATTTGTTCACCATGTAAGAACTTGTTCGTTATGCTTCAGAAGATTGGAGACTGATGAGAATTAGGTTTGGGGTGGATTAATGATTGTGCATTGAGCATTGAGAGTTCCCTATACATAATTTTATTGTTGTTAACAACCATTTTATCAATGAATATGAGGGATGCCCTCTCAAAAAAAAAAAAACATATTTTGTATGCTTTCAATCCTTTCAAATTATTAAGACTTGTTGGATGGTCCAGCATATGATCTACCCCAGTGAACGTACCACATGCCCTTAAAGAGAATGTGCATTAAGCAGTTGTTGAGGATAGTGTTCTATAAATATCATTTGGGTCAAGGTGGTTGATGGTTTGTTCAGATCCATCTGTGTCTTTACTGATTTTTTCATTTAATTCTATGAACTGCTGAAAAAATAATAAAAAATCTTCAACTATGATTGCAGAATTATTTATTTTTCCCTTTGAATCTGTCATTACTTCATGAATTTTGAAGCCATTATGAGAGAAAAAAATTATGAAAATTATGTTTTCCTGATGAACTGACCTCTTTAGCATTACGAAAAGTCCCTGAAGATTGAATTTCAATGCGGTGCCATTTCCCTACAGCATGAAGAATTCCCATTAGCATTTCTCAAAGGGCATGTCTTCTGGTGACAAATTCTCTTTTCCTCATTTCTAATTGCCTTTATTAGGCTTCTTGATTTTGGCTGGATATAGAATTTTGTGTTGTCAGATTTTTTTTTTTCTGTTTTTCAGAACTCTGTGTATTCCTCTTCTTGTTCACCTATATAAAATGTATTGTTTTCTCTGGATGCTTTCAAGGTTTTCTCCTTATTTTTGGTATTCAGTAAATTCGTTATAATGAGCTGAAGTTTGGTTTTATTTTTATTTTTCTTAGTTGGAGTTCCTTGATTTATTTGCAGCACTCTGTTGAGGTATAATTGACATACAATAATCAGCACATTTTCAAGTGTACATTTGGCTACATTTAGATATAAATAAATACTCAGGAAACCATCACACCATCAAAATAATGAACATATCTATTTCCCTAGAAAGTTTTCTTTGCATTTTGTAATTTTTCTCATCTTTCTTCACAACTACAGTCTAACTGATGTCCTTTCTAACTCTATACATTACTTTGCATTTTCTAAAATTTTAGATAAATGAATTCATACAGTATGTATACACTTTTTTTTTTTTTTTGATAATTATTTTTTATTGAAGGGTAGTTGACACACAGTATTACATTACATTAGTTTCAGGTGTACAACACAGTGATTCAACATTTATATACATGATAATTCTAGGTACCAGCTATCACCATACCAAGTTGTTACACTATTTTGACTATATTCCTTATGCTATACATTACATCCCGGTTACTTATTTATTTTACAATTGGAAGTGTGTACTTTTTTTTTGGTTGTTGTTGTTAGGGCATCTCTCATATTTATTGATCAAATGGTTGTTAACAACAATAAAATTCTGTATAGGGGAGTCAATGCTCAATGCACAATCATTAATCCACCCCAAGCCTAATTTTCGTCAGTCTCCAATCTTCTGAAGCATAACGAACAAGTTCTTACATGGAGAACAAATTCTTACATAGTGAATAAGTTACATGGTGAACAGTACAAGGGCAGTCATCACAGAAACTTTTGGTTTTGTTCATGCATTATGAACTATAAACAGTCAGTTCAAATATGAATACACATTTGATTTTTATACTTGATTTATATGTGGATACCACATTTCTCTCTTTATTATTTTTAATAAAATGCTGAAGTGGTAGGTAGATACAACATAGAGGTAGAAAACATAGTTTAGTGTTGTAAGAGAGCAAATGTAGATGATCAGGTGTGTGCCTGTAGACTATGTGTTAATCCAAGCTAGACAAGGGCAATAAAACATCCACATATGCAGAAGATTTCTCTCAGAACAGGGAGGGTGAGGTTCTAAGCCTCACCTCTGTTGATCCCCAATTTCTCACCTGATGACCCCCCTGCGACTGTGCCTGTCTTAGGTTGTTCCTCCCTTGAGGAATCTTACCCGTCTCTGGCTAACCAGTCATCTTCCGGGGCCATACAGGGAAATGTTAAGTTGGTAAGTGAGAGAGAAGCCTTATTGTTTGAAATGGTTAGCTTTTTATTTCTTTGCATATTTATGCCCTGTGGCTTCTATGCCCAGCATTTGTCTTGAGGTATCTTTACCACTTGGAGGAGTTATGATACTCAGTAAATTTGATATGAGGCACGAATTCTATTTAAGAATTCGTTGTAATTAGGAAGGAAGAAGAAAAGCTATAGAAGTAGTAGGCGGAAGAAAACATGGGAAGATTGATTATTTCTTTGACATATCTTCTTGTAGAGTAACTTCAGCATGTATAGATTTTAAGCTACTACTTAAATTGCACACACACATTAACATAATAGGAGTATAGTTACATAACCAAAGCATACCTGTAATTACCAGCCATCTCCAGTGAAACCAAGAAAACCAGTTAGGCACCCTAGGCATTTGTGAAAACTTATCAATGATATGATGGTTATTATCTAACTGAATTTGAATAGTTTGACAAACATCAGACAAATTAAAACAACCCATTCCTGGGCACTGTTCACATCCCATATGTTCTTTTAACAGTAAATAGTCTGTAGTTGTAAGATTTTAGAGCGCTACAATTTGCACTTCTCCTAATTCTTGGTTGAGTTCCAACAGTATAGATCCAGTCAAATTTGTTGTTTTACTGTATGCACAGGCCAGCTTAGATATCTCCTTCATTCCCATGGCAAGTCCAGGAGCTGGTGGGATGAGTGCATCTACAGCTGTAGCAGTGCGTGGATCTTTGTTGGGGTTTTTTGATGATCATCTTCTGGCATGAGTCTTCCCGAGAGTGCTGATGTTGGAAGTTCTCTTTCATATCGTATCTTAGTTCGTTTTCGGGGTAGCCAAATTAGGCTTTGATCCTCTGTATAAACACAAACAGACCCTTTGCCTACACTTTTATATGCCCTTTATATCATTGTGTAGAACTCATTAGAGGTCACCACATAGGAACTGCATTTTTTTTTTAATCATTAATCTACACGTACATGACGAATACTTGGTTTATTAGGCTCTCCCCTATACCAGGTCCCCCCTATATACTCCTTTACAGTCACTGTCCATCAGCGTAGCAACCTGTTGTAGAATCACTACTTGTCTTCTCTGTGTTGTACAGCCCTCCCCTTTCTCCCACCCCGCTATGGATGCTAATCTTAATACCCCCCTACTTCTCACCCCCTTATCCCTCCTTACCCACCCATCCTCCCCAGTCCCTTTCCCTTTGGTACCTGTTGGTCCATTCTTGAGTTCTGTGATTCTGCTGCTGTTTTGTTCCTTCAGTTTTTCCTTTGTTCTTATATTCCACAGATGAGTGAAATCATTTGGTATTTCTCTTTCTCTGCTTGGCTTGTTTCACTGAGCAAAATACCCAACAGCTCCATCCATGTTGCTGCAAATGGTTGGATTTGCCCTTTTCTTATGGCTGAGTAGTATTCCATTGTGTATATGTACCACATCTTCTTTATCCATTCATCTATCGATGGACATTTAGGTTGCTTCCAATTCTTGGCTATTGTAAATAGTGCTGCGATAAACATAGGGGTGCACTGATCTTTCTCATACTTGATTGCTGCATTCTTAGGGTAAATTCCTAGGAGTGCAATTCCTGGGTCAAATGGTAAGTCTGTTTTGAGCATTTTGATGTACCTCCATACTGCTTTCCACAATGGTTGAACAAATTTACATTCCCACCAGCAGTGTAGGAGGGTTCCCCTTTCTCCACAGCCTCGCCAACATTTGTTGTTGTTTGTCTTTTGGATGGCAGCCATCCTTACTGGTGTGAGGTGATACCTCATTGTAGTTTTAATTTGCATTTCTCTGATAATTAGCGATGTGGAGCATCTTTTCATGTGTCTGTTGGCCATCTGTATTTCTTTTTTGGAGAACTGTCTGTTCAGTTCCTTTGCCCATTTTTTAATTGGGTTATTTGTTTTTTGTTTGTTGAGGCGTGTGAGCTCTTTATATATTCTGGACGTCAAGCCTTTATCGGATGTGTCATTTTCAAAGATATTCTCCCATACTGTAGGGTTCCTTTTTGTTCTATTGATGGTGTCTTTTGCTGTACAGAAGCTTTTCAGCTTAATATAGTCCCACTTGTTCATTTTTGCTGTTGTTTTCCTTGCCCGGGGAGATATGTTCAAGAAGAGGTCACTCATGTTTATGTCTAAGAGGTTTGTGCCTATGTTTTCTTCCAAGAGTTTAATGGTTTCATGACTTACATTCAGGTCTTTGATCCATTTTGAGTTTACTTTTGTATATGGGGTTAGACGATGGTCCAGTTTCATTCTCCTATATGTAGCTGTCCAGTTTTGCCAGCACCATCTGTTGAAGAGACTGTCATTTCACCATTGTATGTCCATGGCTCCTTTATCAAATATTAATTGACCATATATGTCTGAGTTAATGTCTGGATTGTCTAGTCTGTTCCATTGGTCTGTGGCTCTGTTCTTGTGCCAGTACCAAATTGTCTTGATTACTATGGCTTTATAATAGAGCTTGAAGTTGGGGAGTGAGATCCCCCCTACTTTATTCTTCTTTCTCAGGATTGCTTTGGCTATTCGGGGTCTTTGGTGGTTCCATATGAATTTTTGAATTATTTGTTCCAGTTCATTGAAGAATGTTGCTGGTAGTTTCATAGGGATTGCATCAAATCTGTATATTGCTTTGGGCAGGATGGCCATTTTGACGATATTAATTCTTTCTAGCCATGAGCATGGGATGCGTTTCCATCTGTTAGTGTCCCCTTTAATTTCTTTTAAGAGTGACTTGTAGTTTTGAGAATATAAGTCTTTCACTTCTTTGGTTAGGTTTATTCCTAGGTATTTAATTTTTTTTGATGCAATTGTGAATGGAGTTGTTTTCCTGATTTCTCTTTCTGTTGGTTCATTGTTGGTATATAGGAAAGCCACAGATTTCTGTGTGTTGATTTTGTATCCTTCAACTTTGCTGTATTCCGATATCAGTTCTAGTAGTTCTGGGGTGGAGTCTTTAGGGTTTTTTATGTGCAGTATCATGTCATCTGCAAATAGTGACAGTTTGACTTCTTCTTTGCCAATCTGGATTCCTTGTATTTTTTTGTTTTGTCTGATTGCCGTGGCTAGGACCTCTAGTACAATGTTAAATAACAGTGGGGAGAGTGGGCATCCCTGTCTAGTTCCCGATCTCAGCGGAAATGCTTTCAGCTTCTCGCTATTCAATATAATGTTGGCTGTGGGTTTTTCATAGATGGCCTTTATTATGTTGAGGTACTTGCCCTCTATTCCCATTTTGCTGAGAGTTTTTATCATGAATGGATGTTGAACTTTGTCAAATACTTTTTCAGCATCTATGGAGATGATCATGTGGTTTTTGTCTTTCTTTTTGTTGATGTGGTGGATGATATTGATGGACTTTCGAATGTTGTGCCATCCTTGCATCCCTGGGATGAATCCCACTTGGTCATGGTGTACGATCCTTTTGATGTATTTTTTAATTCGGTTTGCTAAAATTTTGTTGAGTATTTTTGCGTCTACGTTCATCAGGGATATTGGTCTGTAGTTTTCTTTTTTGGTGGTGTCTTTGCCTGGTTTTGGTATTAGGGTGATGTTAGCTTCATAGAATGAGTTTGGGAGTATCCCCTCCTCTTCTATTTCTTGGAAAACTTTAAGGAGAATGGGTGTTATGTCTTCCCTGTATGTCTGATAAAATTCCGAGGTAAATCCATCTGGCCCGGGAGTTTTGTTCTTTGGTAGTTTTTTGATTACCGCTTCAATTTCGTTGCTGGTAATTGCTCTGTTTAGATTTTCTGTTTCTTTTTGGGTCAGTCTTGGAAGGTTGTATTTTTCTAGGAAGTTGTCCATTTCTCCTAGGTTTCCCAGCTTGTTAGCATATAGGTTTTCATAGTAGTCTCTAATAATTCTTTGTATTTCTGCGGGATCTGTTGTGATTTTTCCTTTCTCATTTCTGATACTGTTGATTTGTGTTGACTCTCTTTTCCTCTTAATAAGTCTGGCTAGAGGCTTATCTATTTTGTTTATTTTCTCGAAGAACCAGCTCTTGGTTTCATTGATTTTTGCTATTGTTTTATTCTTCTCAATTTTATTTATTTCTTCTCTGATCTTTATTATGTCCCTCCTTCTGCTGACCTTAGGCCTCATTTGTTCTTCTTTTTCCAATTTCGATAGTTGTGACATTAGACCGTTCATTTGGGATTGCTCTTCCTTTTTTAAATATGCTTGGATTGCTATATACTTTCCTCTTAAGACTGCTTTTGCTGTGTCCCACAGAAGTTGGGGCTTAGTGTTGTTGTTATCATTTGTTTCCATATATTGATGGATCTCCATTTTGATTTGGTCATTGATCCATTGATTATTTAGGAGCGTGTTGTTAAGCCTCCATGTGTTTGTGAGCCTTTTTGCTTTCTTTGAACAGTTTATTTCTAGTTTAATGCCTTTTTGGTCTGAAAAGTTGGTTGGTAGGGTTTCAATCTTTTGGAATTTACTGAGGCTCTTTTTGTGTCCTAGTATGTGGTCTATTCTGGAGAATGTTCCATGTGCACTTGAGAAGAACGTGTATCCTGTTGCTTTTGGATGTAGAGTTCTGTAGATGTCTATTAGGTCCATCTGTTCTAGTGTGTTGTTCAGTGCCTCTGTGTCCTTACTTATTTTCTGTCTGGTGGATCTGTCCTTTGGAGTGAGTGGTGTGTTGAAGTCTCCTAGAATGAATGCATTGCATTCTATTTCCTCCTTTAGTTCTGTTAATATTTGTTTCAGGTATGTTGGTGCTCCTGTATTGGGTACATATATATTTATAATGGTTATATCCTCTTGATGGACTGAGCCCTTTATCATTATGTAATGTCCTTCTTTGTCTTTTGTTACTTTCTTTATTTTGAAGTCTGTTTTGTCTGATACCAGAATTGCAACACCTGCTTTCTTCTCTCTGTTGTTTGCTTGAAATATCTTTTTCCATCCCTTGACTTTAAGTCTGTGCGCGTCTTTGGGTTTGAGGTGAGTCTCTTGTAAGCAGCATATGGATGGATCTTGCTTTTTTATCCATTCTATTACTCTGTGTCTTTTGATTGGTGCATTCAGTCCATTTACATTTAGGGTGATTATTGAAAGGTATGAATTTATTGCCATTGCAGGCTTTAAGTTTGTGGTTACCAAAGGTTGAGGGTTAGCTTCTTTACTGTCTTACTGTCTAACTTAACTCACTTGTTGAGCTATTATAAACACAATCTGATGATTCTTTATTTCTCTCCCTTCTTATTCCTCCTCCTCCCTTCTTCATATGTTGGGTGTTTTGTTGTGTGCTCTTTTTAGGAGTGCTCCCATCTAGAGCAGTCCCTGTAGGATGCCCTGTAGAGGTGGTTTGTGGGAGGCAAATTCCCTCAACTTTTGCTTGTCTGGGAATTGTTTAATCCCTCCTTCATATTTAAATGATATTCGTGCTGGATACAGTAGTCTTGGTTCGAGGCCCTTCTGTTTCATTGCATTAAGTATATCATGCCATTCTCTTCTGGCCTGTAGGGTTTCTGTTGAGAGATCTGATGATAGCCTGATGGGTTTTCCTTTGTAGGTAACCTTTTTTTTCTCTCTGGCTGCTTGTAATACTTTGTCCTTGTCTTTGATCTTTGCCATTTTAATTATTATGTGTCTTGTTGTTGCCCTCCTTGGATCCCTTGTCATGGGAGTTCTGTGTACCTCTGTGGTCTGAGAGGCCATTTCTTCCCCTAGTTTGGGGAAATTTTCAGCAATTATTTCTTCAAAGACATTTTCTATCCCCTTTTCTCTCTCTACTTCTTCTGGAATGCCTATGATTCTTATATTATTCCTTTTATATTGATCACTCAGCTCTCTTAAAATTCTTTCATTCCTGGAGATCCTTTTATCTCTCTCTGCATCAGCTTCTCTGCGTTCCTGTTCTCTGTTTTCTAGTCCATTAATGGTCTCTTGCATCTCGTCCATTCTGTTTTGAAGTCCTTCCAGAGCTTGTTTTATTTCTGAATTCTCCTTCCTTAGTTCTTGCATATTTCTCTGCAAGTCCATCAGCATGGTTATGACTTTTGTTTTGAATTCTTTTTCAGGTAGACTGGCTAACTCTATCTCCCCAGATTCCTTCTCAGGGGAAGATGTAGCAGATGCTGAAGCTGTCTGGGTTAGTCTTGTCTGGATCATATTTTTTTGCCTTTTCATGTTGACAGGTGCTATTGACTGTCAGCTGGGAGGGCCAAAATTTTCACTTGCTACTGGCCTTTCTTTACTGGGGCAACTGCGACCCCTAGTGGCTTGTGTTGGGTAATTGCGTGTAGAGTGGGTCTTTGTGTCTTGCCTGGCCGGGAGGGAGAAATTTCCCTTTCTGTGGGCGGAATTTGTCTCAGGCTGCTTCTCTGCTTTCGCAGCGCCCGGTGGGGTGATGGATGGGGGGGCTGCTTGACTGTTTGCCTCCGTGAGGGGTCTCAGAGCTGTTTCCCAGGGGGTTAGTGCACCCAGTTTTCCCTGTAATTTCCAGCTGCTGTACTGTGACCTGGGTTGTTTCCGTCAAGCTGTTAAGTCCCTGTCCCTTTAAGACTTTCAAAAAGCCCCCGCTTTTCTTTGTCACAGGGGTATCAGCTTCAGCACCCGCTCAGAGGTCTTACTCCCTGTTCCCCCAGTATCCAGGGCCCCCTGGGCATGTACTGTGTCTGCACTCTGGCCCGGATGGCTGGGGCTGGGTGTTCGGCAGCCCTGGGCTCCGTCTCCCTCCCGCTCTGCCTATTGTTCTCCCGCCGGGAGCTGGGGGGAGGGGCGCTCGGGTCCCGCCGGGCCGGGGCTTGTATCTTACCCCTTTCACCAGTCGCTGGGTTCTCGCTGGTGTAGCTGCAGTCTGGCCACTGTCCTGCGTCTTCTGGTCTCTCTTTTAGGGCTAGTTGTGTTTGTTGTATTTTCAAAAGTATATATGTTTTTGGGAGGAGATTCCCACTGTCCTACTCACGCCGCCATGTTGGCTCCGCCCCTCTGTATACACTTTTGTCTAGCTACTTGCAGTCAGCAAAATTTTTTTATTCATATGTTATTGTGTGTATCAAAAGCTCAGTCCTTTTCATTGCTGAGTAGTATTCTGTTACAATGATACACCACATAAATTTATCTGTTTACCTCTTGATGGACTTTCAGACTATTTCCATGTTGGAGCCATTACAAATAAAGTTGCTATGAACATTTATGTGCAATCTTTTCATATTTCTTGGGTAGATACCTAGGACTGGAATGGCTGGGTCATATGGTAGGAGTATAGTTAATTTTTTAAGAACCTAGTAAATTTGGGAAAAATTAACATATTAACAACATTGAGCCTTCTGATCATAAGTGCAGTGTATCTTCTCATGTATTTAGGTCTTTAATTTCTCTCAACAATGTTTTCAGAATATAAATCTGAATGATGAAGTCAGGCATTATTCCTAGTTCTCTATGAGTACCAGGTACTGTTCCCTCTAAATCCTTTCTGGTCACTTTTTTCTCTGGCCTCATGTAAAGACCAATGTGTGAATCTCCCTGATAATCTCTCTCTGTAGCTATTTTCTCTTTATGTATTCTGTCCTACCAACTCTAGCTCTTTTGTTCCTCAGACTCTCAGCTCTCTCTCATCAATTTAAGGAGACCACTGGCCCAGCTGGATTCCTTATCCCCCAGTGGAGTCTGTAAACTCTCCTAGGCCAATAAGTTAGAGCAATCAACCCATTTCTTTCCTGTGTCTACGATGTCACAGTCCTTATTGTCTGATGCCCAATGTTTTGAAACATGTTATTTCATGTATTTTGTTTAAATTTTTTGGTTGCCTCAGAGAGTAGGATAAATCAGGTCACTGTTACTGCATTTTAGCCAGAAGAGGAAGTCACAGCCATTATTATTCACATTTTGTTTTTCTCTCCTCTCTCTTTCCTCCTGGGACTCAATTACACGTGTATTAGACATTTTGGTATTGTCTCACAGATCCTGAGGTGCTCACTCTTTTTCCCCTTTTCTCTTACTTCTTCAGTTTAGATGAGTTCTACTGATTTACCTTCAAGGTCCCTTAAGTTTCTTCTGCCATTGTCATTCTGTTAAATCTATTCAGTTTAATTTCAAATATTGCATTTTAAATTGTACAATTCTCATTTAATTTTATTTCTCTGCTGAGAATTTCTATCTTTTCATTCATTTTGAGTACATTTTCGTTTACTTTATTCAGCATAATTGTAAAATCCATTCTAAAATCCTGTCTACTGTTTCCAACATCTGGATCATTTGTGGGTTCAGTCTCCTCTTTTTTCCTTTTCTTTTGAGACTGGGTGCTATTTCCCTGTTCTTTTGTTGCTCAAAATTCTTTGTTGTAGACTCACATCATGAAATTCTGTAATTTAGAAACTCTTGAGTTCTGCTTTATGCCTTCAAATGGTGTTGAATTCTGTTTTGCAGGTGATTGATTTGGTCTGTCTCATACTGGACTCTATGCTTCCCAGATTCTGTTCCACATATGCATGGATAAGAGTCAACCAGAGATTTTTTGCAAAACTTAAACATAGAATTTGGAGATCCCTCTCCCTTATGCTCACCTTTTCAGGATTTCCCCCATCACTCTCCAATGTCTCTGATGGCTCTGAACTCTATTCTTTGTTTCTTCAGGACAGAAAGACTACAGGTTTTTTTCTGATAATTTTAGCCACTCATTGTGGTGCCAACTTCAGACTGCTCTTAAGCTAAAAGCCATTTTAATAGGGCAGGGGTCCCTTCTACCAAATGTCATCTCCCCTCCATAATCTGCCTACCTTAATTCACTCTTTAGTGTTTTCAGATTTTTTCTTGTATTTTGTCCAAGGTTTAAAGGCCTAATCTATAGGAACTACAATCTAATAGGATATTACTTGGAAACTGCAAAGGAAGTAGTGTTCCCAATTATTTATTTTTAAAGTTTTCTACTATTCTCTGCATCCTCTCTGTTTCCTTTGAAGATTTTCTCCTATTTACTTGTTGGGTTCCCTTTGTTTCATTTTAAAACTTCTCTTAAATGTCTGCTGATCCTTGGTTACACTTTCATTTTTAACAGTGACTCACTAAAAGGCAGATTGGAAGATCCACTCTGGGAGCTGTAGTTTACTGAGTGGTAGACTGTTCTTAAGGGTAATCTTGCTGAGATTTTCTGGTTATTTTGATGGGGGACCCTCAAATGTGCACATCTACAGATTATTTCTTTGGGGCTGGTCAGTTATAAAGTCAGATATCCCCAATAACATTTTCATTCTGAAAATATATTAATTAGGTGGTTGTTAATCATGTAGATACAGATCTTTTAAGAAGTTCCTTCTTCAAATATATTGCATATACTTTATTTGTACTCTCTTTTGCTTTTCTGAATGAACACTTGCCTATTGACTGAATTAAAATTTTCAGTTTAAATATCAAAAATGAAAACAAAGAGGCAGAAACTCTCCCAAATCTCCAAAGTCTGATATAAGTGCTAGATGACAACATGATATTCCAGTCACCTTTATTTTCATTGGGGCCTTATTTCATCCTCATTAGAGAGGCTTCTTCCTCACACATATTTTATGGTACGGCCATACCCAACTTCTTACATTCTGTCAAACAGATCTTATTCTTCCACATTTTCATGTATTTGTTCTTGCTAAAATGTGTCTTTTCCTTCTCTTTTTGGCTACAGAACTTCTCATTTCCCTCACTATCCAGCATAGTGGTCTCCTCTCCTGTGAGTGCCACTTACTTTTCGAGATATACCCATGCTGACTTATCCCTTCTATGCTTAACTAAAACAGTGCCTTTGCCTCTATTGGTTTTTCTTATGATAACTTCATTTATATATCTTCTTTACTAGTTTGTGACTTTTATAAAGGCAGAGACTCACCTAATTTTATGAAGTAATCTTACCAACTGACAGCATCCCTACTAACTACCATAGAGATCCATATCAATCACATTCCATACTGTCTTTGTGGTAAGGGTCAGGTTGCCCCCATTTGAGAGTTTATACTTTCTTTATGGAATAGCATTTAATTTAAAAAGTACATGTATATAGCATATACATACGTGTGCTATTATCAACATTTTAGGGAAGTATCAGTTAAAACTCTTTTATATATGAGTATTTAAAATTCTAAGTTTTGATAATTTAGACCCTTACTCTGTGAACTCAAATGCATGCATTACAGGTAGCGCAGAATCTGTTACCCTTTAATTTATTATGATTTCCATTGTGAAATTTAATGAAAGAGATGATTGTTTCTATAATGAATTTACAAATGTGTTTTCATTTCAAAATGTTATGTATTCATGTGTGCAGGTGTCAGTTGGATAAACATATTTAACCATTTTTATATATTATAGATGTACACAGATGGAATCACTACTTATAAAATAATCTGTAGAAGCTTATGTTTCACATACAAGTGACAAACTCCAGGCCTCATATCTAGAGTAAGCCCTGAACAGTATTTTTTCCAGATCTTCATGTTACTAAACTGTTTAAAGGAGAGTTCAGCAGCTATTGTGTGAATCTGCTGAAACATTAGGAAAAAAATTTCTCCAAGTAAATTTAGTTTAAAATTCTATAGAATTTTGGGGGACTGCATGTAGAAGCAATACCTCGTAACTACAAGAAACTTGACATGATAAGGAAACAAACATTCTACAAAAAAATAAGAGTGAATGAAGTAACAACCTCAGAGATCCTGGAAATAAATGAAAGTGAAATTATAAGGAGTCTATCTTCATTTTAAGTGTACTTAGTGTAAGTTTCATAACACTCACGTGAAACATATCTCTGCAAATAAGTTTGCCACTAAGTTCCTGAGAATCTGTACAAATTTCCTCACCCCATATGTGAAGAAAATGAAAATTTAAAACCATGAGAATGTCTACCTAACCATATGGAGTCCTATAGAACCAAAGAAACAGGAGGAAAGGATAAAATATGATCAAAGAATATCTAACTTGCTGAAGTTTTACATGGGTGAACATAAGCAGGTATGGTAAGTGCATGACAACCTGGAGGTGGGGAGCCAGATGGGGGCTGCGTTCTCGACTGCAACCTGCTGCAAAAGGAATGTACTGGCTGTGCACCCACAGAGTCTGGTGTTGGTGAGGGCAGCTTTCCCGAGTGAGGTCTTTCAGGTAAGGACTTTGTAATTGCCTATGGTTTGACCTGAAAGATCAAATATAAAATTTTAGCCTGGAGCTGGACTCCCCTAAAACCAATCTAAATTACTGGTATTTTCCTTAAATTAAACTGTTCTTTTCTAAGGAATAGATCAGTCTGAACTCATCTATGAAAAGAAAAGTCAAGATGGAGATAAGTTATTCAATAAGTTATACAAATTAGTTTACAGCCTTATAATTAATATTGACCTAAGTGCAGGTGGAGAAAGACAAGTATCAAATGATTTCACTCATCTTTGGAGCTTAAGAACAAAGAAAAAACTGAAGGGACAAAACAGCAGCAGACTCACAGAACCCAAGAATGGACTAACAATTACCTAAGGGAAAGGGATTGGAGAGGATGGGTGGGAAGGGAGGGATAAGGGAGAAAAACGGGCATTACGATTAGCACACATAATGTAGAGGGAGGGTACGGGGAAGGCAGTACAACACAGAGAAGACAAGTAGCAATTCTATAGCATCTTACTACGCTGATGGACAGTGACTGTAATGGGGTATGTGGTGGGGACTTGATAATGGGAAGTCTAGTAATCATAATGTTGCTCATGTAATTGTACACTAATGATACAAAAAAAAAGTTCAAATTGGGAAAAAAATATTGAGCTAAGTGGATCATTACCATAACTGCAGGAAATACTGAGTTTTAAATTTTAATTCTTACTCATTTAAATATTAAAAGAATAATGACCCCAAACAAAAACAGTCAATTGATCTTTGACAAAGGTCAAAAGTTATTCAGTGGAAAAAGGATAAACTTTCCAATAATTGGTGCTGATTCCATTCCACATTCATATGCAAGAAAAAGAGCCTAGACACAAATCTTATACCTGTCAAAATAATTTACTCAAAATGGACCACAGACCTAAATATCAAATTCAAGAATATAAAATTTCTAGGAGAAAAATCTATGTTATCTAGTATATATTAGTTTCCTAGGGCTGCCAAAGCAAAATACCACAGACTGGGTGGCTTAAATGACAGAAATTAATTTTCCCACAGTTCTGGAGGCTGGAAGTACAAGAACAGATGTTGGAGGTTGGATTCTCCTGAAGCCACTCTCCTTAGCTACCAGACCATTGTCTTCAATAGGGACATCATGTGGTCTTTTCTCTGCATGCATGTATCGCTAATGTCTCCCTCTTTTTTCCAGAAAACTGACAATACTAGTTGCCATTGAGGATGCAGGGCATGAGGAATTCTCATTAACTTCTGCTGGGATGGCAAAATGATACATTTTGTCATTTGGCAGTTTCTTTCAAAGTTAAACATAGTCATACTATACTATCCAGCAGTTGTGCTTCCAGGTATTAACCCAACTCATCTGAAAATTTATGCCCACTCAAAGCCTTCATCCAAATGTTTATAGCATCTTTACTCATAATTGCCAAAACCTAAAAGTGATCAAAAATGTTCTTTGACTAATGAATAGAAAAACAAAATATTGCATACCCATACAATGAAATACCATTTGATGATAAAAAGCAATGTGCTATCAAGCCACTAGAAGACTTGGGTGAATCTTACATACATATCACTAAGTGAAAAAAAGCCAGTCTAAAAAGGTTATGTACTTTATGATCCCAGTTATATGATGTTCTTGAAAAGTCAAAACTATAGAGATGGTGAACATAATAGTGGTTTGATTTGAAGGTGGGGAGATTTCAACAGATGAAGCACAGAGGTTTTATTTAAGGCAGTGAAACTACTCCTTATGATACAGAAAGGTGGGCTCATAAATGCTATGTATTTATATATTTATCAAAACCCATAGAACTTTACAGCCCAAGAATGAACCTTAATGAATGCAAGTTTTAGAAGGTAATTTAGAGGATTCAGAGATCTCAGAGAGAAATGCAGATGATGACAAAATAATCTAACTGAACCGACAAATTAATTAAACAAGGAGGCCATTAGATTGAGGTACCCATGTAAGCAAATAAACAAACTTAATAGCCTACATGATGCCTACACAATTTCTCCCTATATGAACAAACCAAAACCTAAGCCTGCAATGCCTCAAGGTTAAGAAATCAAAACTTAAGCACAACCAATCATTAATGGCCAACTAAGCTTTCCCAAATAAGGCAACTGCTTAAGCTATAGCCAATCAAATAATTTCCTTGCTTTGCTTTCACCTCTTCTCTGAAAGTCTTTCTCCTGGCTCCTGTTGGAGCAGTTCTAACCACCTCAAGTTTGGCACTGCCTGATTCAAATCGATTTTTGCACAAGTAAACCCCTAAAATTTTTAGTAAACCTTAGTTTATCTTTTAACAGTTACATAAATACATGAAACAGTCTCACTGGGGGAATGAAATGTATAAAATAACTGAGATGGGGGAAAGGTGCTGACCCAAGTAACTTTGTAAATTAATAGTCTCTAAGACCAAAGGCAAAGGACGCTGTACAAAGACCTGAGCTCTAGTTCATGGTTATTTCCCACAGAGTTCCAGGTCCTCAGTTCTGAAATGTGTGTAGATACTTGAACAGACACTTCACCAAAGAGAATGTATGGGAGGCAATTCAACACACAGAATGATGTTCAACATCACTAGCTGTGAGGGAAATGCACCTCACCACACACACATTAGATGGCTAAAATTACTTGCCACATTAAAGGCTGGCCAAAGTACGAGCAACTGGAACATTGTACCTTGCTGGGGGAAGTGTAAAATAATTCAACCATTCTAAAAAGTCACTTCACAGGTTTTTAAGACATGTAGTGCAGACTTACAATATGACTCAGCATTCCCACTCTTGGTTATTTACCCTAGAAGTGTGAATCATTATGTTCATACAAAAACCTATATGCAAATGTGTATAGGTGTAAATTGCAATTGCCCCAAACTGGGAACAGCCTGAATGTCCTTCCTTGGATGAATGGGTAAACAAACTGTGGTCCATCCATACAATGAAATATTACTCAGCAATAAAAAGAATGTTTTTTTATTTAATTTCAAATAGTGTAAATTTAACTGCTATTTGGTTCAAGTTACTGGAAATTTTTAAGATATGTTTGGAACAACTTGGGCATGTGAATCTTCCTTTTCAATTCTAAATCTTATGAAATCTAAATACAGATCAAATACATCTGATAAAATTTAACTTTTAAATCAAGATGTGTGGTAAGGGTAAAATGATATACTGGGTTTTGAACACTCAGTACAAATCAAGAATATAAACTATATTCCTCATTTTTGAAGTACATTTTAAAATAACAATATTTTGGATTTATTGTTAAAAAATTTTTTAATGACTTGAAAAGAAGTGTAATTTACCACGTAGCACAGATAAGAATGCAAGAAAGAAAGAAATTATCGTAAAAGTCACAGAATGATAAGAGCTTTGGGAAGATACAGGAGCAAAGAAAATGATTTAAAAGGTAAGATGATTGTAATTAATCAAACACCACAATGATGTTGGTGCTGAACTGATTAATTTAGGCTTTGAGGTTCCCTCACCAAATATTAAACTAATTTTTCTTTTAACAAACTGGCCTGTGGAGATCACCGAGATTAGCATTCTTTAAAACTAATGAAGGGGAGGATTCCAACTACTTCTGTGTGATCCTTCAATAAACTGCAATGTTCCTTCAGAGGGAGAATTTGGATTAATTAGGAAATGATCAATAAACATTTTAAAGGCTTAAAAACATTTCTTAATGTGAATGTTTTGGTCAAAGTGGTCAAATTTTGCCAATTTGAGGGAAAGGATAATATATAATATACACTACATAAGACTTACTATAAGACATAACCATAAAATAACCCATAACACCATGTATGCACCATATTCATATGGAAGCATCCCTGTAACTTTTTGAAAAAAGTATTTGTGCTATTGGGTGGGGAAAAAATATAATACTACACTCTTGAAACCTCTCTCTGTGTACTGCTAAAGAGAGAATGGCATTCTGGTACCTCGTGCATTACAACCATTCTTTGCCAGTATATACAGTGTATACGATGAGATTCCAGGTCCAAATGCAATAATAACATGAGTGTTTTTATATTTCTATAATAATCAGAATATGAGAGGAGGAGCCAAGATGGTGGCGTGAGTAGGGCAGCAGAAATCTCCTCCCAAAACCATATACATTTTTGAAAATACAACAAATACAACTATTCCTAAAAGAGAGACCAGAGGACACAGTACAACAGCAGCTACATCTACATCTGCGAGAACTCAGCATCTCACGAAGGGGGTAAGATACAAGCTGCGGCTCGGCAGGACCCGAGCACTCTCCCCACCCCAGCTCACCAGTGGGAGAAGAGGAGTCAGAGCAGGGAGGGAGTGGAAGCCAAGACTGCTAAATAACCAGCCCTAGTCATCCACACCAGGAGCGCAGACACAGCGCATGGTGTGCTGGATATAAGGAAAATGGAAAAGTAAAATCTACGGATCCCTGCAGCCAGCTCCCCTGGGAGAAAAGAAAAGCGAGTGTTTTTTGAAAGTCTGAAAGTGACAGGGGCCTCACAGATGGACAGAATTGTCCTGGTACACTCAGCCCAGCAGGCTGGGAATCCTGAGGAACTTAGGCACCCCAGCCCCCTGGGTGGCAACACAGCTCTGAAGCCCCTCACAGCAATCTGCAGCCTGTCATTCATTCCCCCACTGCCAGGGGCAGCCCTGCCACAGCGGCAGAGCAGCTGGAGAGCAGCCATGTCCACAGCGGCCAAGCAGCTGGAGAGCAGCCACAGCAACCACCCAGAGTCTCCTCCAGGTGTGCAGATGCCTGGGCCAGACCCAGGGTCCACCGAAGGCACACAGCTGCCTGGAGCAGGCAGAGGAAGCCAGGGCAAGATGCAAATGGGCACTGTTCTTGCACAAGAGCACACCCAGTATTCCTGCCCCTCCCTGGAGGCCTCTGGGATACCCTAACAGTGGCCCTGCCCGTGGCAGCTCAGGGGACTAAACTGGAGGCTGCTCCAGTTTAGTCTAACTCTGTCACCATGAAAAGGCAGAAGAATTTGGTCCAGTCCAGAATTACCCAGACAACCCCCAAGAGAGGGCCTGGGGAGATAGATATAACCAATCTTCCTGAAAAAGAATTCAAAATAAAGGTCATAACCATGCTGATCAACCTGCAGAAAAGTATGTAAGAGCTAAGGGATGAAGTCAGGAGGGAGAATACAGAAATAAAACAATCTCTGGAAGGACTTAAGAGCAGACTGGATGAGATGCAAGAGACCATTAGTGGAATAGAAATCAGAGAACAGGAATACAGAGAAGCTGAGGCAGAGAGACATAAAAGGATCTCCAGGAATGGAAGAATATTAAGAGAACTGTGTAACCAATCCAAATGGAAAAATATTTGCATTATAGGGGTACCAGAAGAAGAAGAGAGAGAAAAAGGGATAGAAAGTGTCTTTGAAGGAATAATTGCTGGGAACTTCCCCAAACTGGAGGAGGAAATAGTCTCTCAGACCATGGAAGCCCACAGATCTCCCAACACAAGGGACCCAAGGAGGACAACACCAAGACATATAATAATTAAAATGGCAAAGATCAAAGACAAGGACAGAGTATTAAAGGCAGCCAGAGAGAGAAAAAAGGTCATCTACAAAGGAAAACCCATCAGGCTATCATCAGACATCTCAAAAGAAACCTTACAGGCCAGAAGAGAATGGCATGATATATTTAATGCAATGAAACAGAAGGCCTCAAACCAAGAATACTTATCCAGCATGATTATCATTTAAATATGAAGGAGGGATTAAACAATTCCCAGACAAGCAAAAGTTGATGGAATTTGACTCCAACAAACCACCTCTACAGGATATTTTAAAGGGACTGCTCTAGATGGAAGGAATTCTAAGGCTAAATAAATGTCACCAAAGAAAATAAAATCACAACAAATAAAGCAGACCAACCAAATACTAACTAAAGGCAAAAAATAAAATCAACTATTCACAAAAGCAGTCAAAGGAAACACAAAAGAGTACAGAATAAAACATTGTAACATATAAAGAATGGAGGAGGAGGAATAAGAAGGGAGCGAAATAAAGAATCATCAGACTATGTTTATAACAGCTTAAAAACTGAGTTAAATTAGATGGTTAGATAGTAAAGAAGCTACCCTTGAACCTTTGGTAACCACGAATCTAAAGCCTGCAATGGCAGTAAGTACATATCTTTCAATAATCACCCTAAATGTAAATGGACTGAATGCACCAATCAAAAGACACAGAGTAATAGTAAGACACACAGATAAAAGCAAGAACCATCTATATGCTGCTTACAAGAGACTCACCTCAAACCCAAAGACATACACAGACTAAAAGTCAAGGGATGGAAAAAGATACTTCATGCAAACAATAGGGAGAAAAAAGCAGATGTTGCAGTACTAGTATCAGACAAAATAGACTTTAAACCAAAGAAAGTAACAAGAGATAAATAAGGACATTACATAATGCTAAAGAGGTCAGTCCAACAAGAGGATATAACCATTATAAATATATATGCATCTAATACAGGAGCACCAACATATGTGAAACAAGTACAAACAGAATTAAAGGAGGAAATAGAATGCAATGCATTCATTCTAGGAGACTTCAAAACACCACTCACTCCAAAGGACAGATTCACCAAACAGAAAATAAGTAAGGACACAGAGGCACTGAACAACACACTAGAACAGGTGGACCTAACAGACATCTACAGAACTCTACAACCAAAGGCAGCAGGATACACATTCTTCTCAAGTGCACATGGAACATTTTCCAGAATAGACCACATGCTAGGTCACCAAAAGAGCCTCAATAAATTGAAAAAGATTGAAATTCTACCAACCAACTTTTCAGACCACAAAGGTATAAAACTAGAAATAAACTGTATAAAGAAAACAAAAAGGCTCACAAACACATGGAGGCTTAACAACATGCTCCTAAATAATCAATGGATCAGTGACCAAATAAAAACAGAGATCAAGCAATATATGGAGACAAATGACAACAACAGCACAAAGCTGAAACTTTTGTGGGACACAGCAAAGGCAGTTCTAAGAGGAAAGTATATACCAATCCAGGCATATTTAAAGAAGGAGGAATAATCCCAAAAGAATAGTCTAAAGTCACAGTTATTGAAATTGGAAAAAGAAGAAGAAATGAAGCCTAAAGTCAGCAGAGGGAGGGACATAATAAAGATCAGAGAAGAAATAAATAAAATTGAGAAGAATAAAACAATAGAAAAAATCAATGAAACCAAGAGCTGGTTCTTTGAGAAAACAAACAAAATAGATAAGCCCCTAGCCAAACTTATTAAGAGAAAAAGAGAGTCTACACACATCAACAGAATCAGAAATGGGAAAGGAAAAACCAATATGAAATTTATCAGACATATAGATAAGACATAATACCCATTCTCCTTAAAGATTTCCAAAAAATAGAAGAGGAGAGAAAACTTCCAAACTCATTCTATGAAGCTAGCATCACTCTAATACCAAAACCAGGAAAAGACCCCACCAAAAAAGAAAATTACAGACCAATATCCCTGATGAACATAGATGCGAAAATACTCAACAAAATATTAGCAAACCGAATTCAAAAATACATCAAGAAGGTGCCTGCCTATCAGACACCCAAACTTGCAAGATCATCATTAAAGCATCAAAATAAAAATACATCAAGAAGATTACACACCATGATTAAGTAGGATTCATCTCAGGGATGCAAGGATGGTACAACATTCGAAAATCCATCAACATCAAAAAAAAGGACAAAAACCACATGATCATCTCCATAGATACTGAAAAAGCATTCAACAAAATGCAACATCCATTCATGATAAAAACTCTCAACAAAATGGGTATAGAGGGCAAGCACCTCAACATAATAAAGGTCATATATGATAAACCCACAGCCAACATCATACTTAACAGTGAGAAGCTGAAAGCTTTTCACCTAAGATTGGGAATAAGACAGGGATGCCCACTATCCCCACTGTTATTCAACATAGGACTGGAGGTCCTAGCCACGGCAATCAGACAAAACAAAGAAATACAAGGAATCCAGACTGGTAAAGAAGAAGTCAAACTGTCACTATTTACAGATGACATGATATTGTACATGAAAAACCCTAAAGACTCCACTCCCAAACTACTAAAACTAATATCGGAATTCAGCAGAGTTGCAGAATACAAAGTTAATACCCAGAAATCTGTGGCTTTCCTATACACTAATGATGAACTAGCAGAAAGAGAAATGAGGAAAACAATTCCATTCAAAATTGCATCAAAAAGAATAAAATGCCTAGGAATAAACCTAACCAAGGGAGTGAAAGACCTATACCCTGAAAACTATAAGACACTCTTAAGAGACATTTAAGAGGACACTACAAATAGAAACTCATCCCATGGTCTTGGCTAGGAAGAATTAATATTGTCAAAATGGCCATCCTGCCTAAAACAATCTACAGATTCAATGCAATCCCTATCAAAATACCAACAGCATTCTTCAATGAACTGGAACAAATAGTTCAAAAATGCATGTGGAACCACAAAAGACCTTGAATAGCCAAAGCAATCCTGAGAAGGAAAAATAAAGCAGGGGTGATCATGCTCCCCAACTTCAAGCTCTGCTACAAAGCCACAGTAATTAAGACAGTTTGGTACTGGCACAAGAACAGACCCACAGACCAGTGGAACAGAATAGAGAGTCCAGATATTAACCCAAACATATATGGTCAATTAATATATGATAAAGGAGCCATGGATATACAATGGGGGAAATGACAGCCTCTTCAACAGCTGGTGTTGGTAAAACTGGACAGCTACATGTAAGGGAATGGTACTGGATCATCATATAACCCCATACAGAAAAGTAAATTTGAAATGGATCAAAGACCTGAATGTAAGCGATGAAACCATAAACCTCTTAGAAAAAAACATAGGCAAAAATCTCTTGGACAAAAACATGAGCAACTTCTTCATAAACATATCTCCCCAGGCAAGGGAAACAAAAGCAAAAATGAACAAGTGGGACTATATCTAGCTGAAAAGCTTCTGTACAGCAAAGGACACCACCAATAGAACAAAAAGGTATCCTACACTATGGGAGAATATATTCATAAATAACATATCTGATAAAGGGTTGACATCCAAAATATATAAAGAGCTCATGCACCTCAACAAACAAAAACCAAATAATCCAATTAAAAAATGGGCAGAGGAGCTGAACAGACAGTTCTCCAAAGAAGTTCAGATAGCCAACAGGCACATGAAAAGATACTCCACATCGCTAGTCATCAGAGAAATGCAAATTAAAAGCACAATGGGATATCACCTCTCACCAGTAAGGATCACCACCATCCAAAAGACAAGCAACAACAAATGTGGTAAGGTTGTGGAACCACAGGTAAATGTGGAAAGGGGAACCCTCCTACGCTGCTGGTAGGAATGTAAATTAGTTCAACCATTGTGAAACGCAGTATGGAGGTTTCTCAAAAAACTCAAAATAGAAATACCATTTAACCCAGGAATTTCACTTCTAGGAATTTACTCTAAGAATGCAGGAACCCAGTTTGAAAAAGACATATGCACCCCTATGTTTATTGCAGCACTATTTACAATAGCCAAGAAATGGAAGCAACCTAAGTGTCCATCAGTAGATGAATGGATAAAGAAGATGTGGTACATATACACAATGGATTATTCAGCCATAAGAAGAAAACAAATCCTATCATTTGCAGCAACAGGGATGGAGCTAGAGGGTATTATGCTCAGTGAAAGAAACCAGGAGGAGAAAGACAAGTACCAAATGATTTCACTCATATGTGGAGTGTCAGAACAAAGAAAAAAACTGAAGGAGTAAAACAGCAGGAGATTCACAGAACCCAAGAATGGACTAACAGTTACCAAAGGGAAAGGGACTGGGGAGGATGGGTGGGAAGGGAGGGATAAGGGGCGGTGGTGGGGAGAAAGGGGGCATTATGATTAGCATGTATAAAGTGTGTGGGGTGCATGGGGAGGGCTGTACAACACAGGGAAGACAAGTAGTGATTCTACAGTATCTTACTACGCTGATGGACAGTGACTGCAATGCGGTATGTGGCAGGAACTTGGTGATGGGGGGAGTCTAGTAAATATAACGTTCCTCGTGTAATTTTAGATTAATGATAACAAAAAAATAATAATAATAATCAAAATATACCTTCTTATATACATATAAATACACATATATACAAATATACAGTGGTTAAGTTTCTGTCACTTTTCTAGATTCTGATAGAAGACAGTGTGTCCCAGTTGATAGTGCTGAGGAAATTCAAGGAGAGAAAAGAGGCCGAGTAGTGGACTTAGTATTCATAGGCTGTTTCTTCTATATAACTAAATAATGGCTCTGACTTGCTATTATCTTCAATGCCTCCTAGATGAGAACAGGGTCAAGCCCAGCTCTAAGACATATGACAGAATCTTAATGTGATTTATTTATGACCCTCCCACTCGCTTGGTTACTCAGATTGCATAAAAAATTTAACAGATTTTTTATTTCCACCATAAAAAAGATATGATCAAAGATACTGGCTCCAAGCATAACATGGTCAAGATATACCAATTTCTTTCTTTTAGTTTTTTAATATAAACAGTAGGTTTCATTTGATTTTTTGAGAACATTTAGGAATTGCTATAATAAACGAACTAATTTCTACATTTTTAGCCTTTATTAAATTTTAAATGCTACTGATTATAGGTTAATGGTTCAACTGTTTTTTAAAATTCTAAAAATTAAATGGGTTAACTCAATAATAACAAAAAGGAAGAGGACAGAAAAATATATTCAAAAGTGCTGTTTTCTTATTTTTTGAAGTAACAAAAAAGCCCTGTATATTTAGATGAGAATTAAAAAATTGAATATCAGACCCTCCAATATCTCAATATCTGGACTCCAAGCTATTATTTGTTTATATTGAGATTCATACAATAAAATGCACAAATATTAGTGTAGAGCTTGATGCATCTTGACATGTGTATAGTGTTGACCAAATCAAGATAATCAGACACTCTCACTAATATCTTTTCCTCTCAAGCTACTTTTTAAAAAAATTTATTGTGGTATCATTAATCTACAATTACATGAAGGACATTATGTTTACTAGGCTCCCCCCTTCACCAAGTCCCCCCCACATCCCCGTTCACAGTCACTGTCCATCAACATAGTAAAATGCTGTAGAATCACTACTTGTCACCAAGTTCACAGTCACCGTCCTTCAACATAGTAAGATGCTGTAAAATCACTACTTGTCTTCTCTGTGTTGCACAGCCCTCCCCATGCCCCCCCAACACTATTCATGCTAATCGTAATGCCCCCTTTCTTTTCTTCCCACCCTTATCCCTACCTTCCCACCCGTCCTCCCCAGTCCCTTTCCCTTTGGTAACTATTAGTCCATTCTTGGGTTCTGTGCTTCTGCTGCTGTTTTGTTCCTTCAGTTTTCTTTTGTTCTTATACTCCACATATGAGGGAGATCATTTGGTACTTGTTCTTCTCTGCTTGGTTTATTTCACTGAGCATAATACCCTCTAGCTCCATCCATGTTGTTGTGAATGGTAGGATCTGTTTTTTTCTTAGGGCTGCATAATATTCCATTGTGTATATGTACCACATCTTCTTTATCCAATCATCTACTGATGGACATTTAGGTTGCTTCCATATCTTGGCTATTGTAAATAGTGCAGCGATAAACATAGGGGTGCATCTGTCTTTTTCAAACTGGACTGCTGCATTCTTAGGGTAAATTCCTAGAAGTGGAATTTCTGGGTCAAATGATATTTCTATTTTGAGCATTTTGAGGAACCTCCATACTGCTTTACATAATGCTTGAACTAATTTACATTCCCACCAGCAGTGTAGGAGGGTTCCCCTTTCTCCACAACCTCGCCAACATTTGTTGTTGTTTGTCTTTTGGATGGTAGCCATCCTTACTGGTGTGAGATGACATCTCATTGTGGTTTTAATTAGCATTTCTCTGATGACAAGCAATGTGGAGCATCTTTTCAAGTGTCTGTTGGCCATCTGAATTTCTTCTTTAGGGAACTGTCTATTCAGCTCCTCAGCCCATTTTTTAATTGGATTATTTGCTTTTTGTTTGTTGAGGTGTGTGAGCTCTTTATATATTTTGGATGTTAGCCCTTTATCGGATCTGTCATTTTCGAATATATTTTCCCATACTGTAGGATACCTTTTTGTTCTGTTGATGGTGTCCTTTACTGTACAGAAGCTTTTCAGCTTGATATAGTCCCATTTGTTCATTTTTGCATTTGTTTCCCTTGCCCAGGGAGATATGTTCAAGAAGAGGTCACTCATGTTTACATCTAAGAGATTTTTGCCTATGTTTTTTTCTAAGAGTTTTATGGTTTCATGACTTACATTCAAGTCTTTGATCCATTTTGAATTTACTTTTGTGTAGACGGTGATCCAGTTTCATTCTCTTACATGTAGCTGTCCAGTTTTGCCAGCACCATCTGTTGAAGAGACTGCCATTTCCCCATTGTATGTCCATGGCCCCTTTATCGAATATTAGTTGACCATATATGTTTGGATTAATGTTTGGAGTCTATTCTATTCCATTGGTCTGTAGCTCTGTTTTTGTGCCAGTACCAAATTGTCTTGATTACTGTGGCTTTGTAGTAGAGCTTGAAGTTGGGGAATGAGATCCCCCCCACTCTATTCTTCCTTCTCAGGATTGCTTTAGCTATTTGGGGTCTATGGTGTTTCCATATGAATTTTTGAACTATTTGTTCCAGTTCATTGAAGAAAGCTGTTGGTAATTTGATAGGGATTGCATCAAATCTGTATATTGCTTTGGGCAGGATGGCCATTTTGACAATATTAATTCTTCCTAGCCAAGACCATGGGATGAGTTTCTATTTGTAGTGTCCTCTTAAATGTCTCTTAAGAGTGTCTTATAGTTTTCAGGGTATAGGTCTTTCACTCCCTTGGTTAGGTTTATTCCTAGGCATTTTATTCTTTTTGATGCAATTTTGAATGGAATTGTTTTCCTCATTTCTCTTTCTGCTAGTTCATCATTAGTGTATAGGAAAGCCACAGATTTCTGGGTATTAACTTTGTATTCTGCAACTCTGCTGAATTCCGATATTAGTTTTAGTAGTTTGGGAGTGGAGTCTTTAGGGTTTTTCATGTACAATATCATGTCATCTGTAAATAGTGACAGTTTGACTTCTTCTTTACCAGTCTGGATTCCTTGTATTTCTTTGTTTTGTCTGATTGCCGTGGCTAGGACCTCCAGTCCTATGTTGAATAACAGTGGGGATAGTGGGCATCCCTGTCTTGTTCCCGATCACAGAGGAAAAGCTTTCAGCTTTTCGCAGTTCAGTATGATGTTGGCTGTGGGTTTATCATATATGGCCTTTATTATGTTGCGGTACTTGCCCTCTATACCCATTTTGTTGAGAGTTTTTATCATGAATGGATGTTGAATTTCATCGAATGCTTTTTCAGCAACTATGGAGATGATCATGTGGTTTTTGTCTTTCTTTCTGTTGATGTGGTGGATGATGTTGATGGATTTTCGAATGTTGTACCATCCTTGCATCCCTGGGATGAATCCTACTTGGTCATGGTGTATGATCCTTTCGATGTATTTTTGAATTCGGTTTGCTAATATTTTGTTGAGTATTTTTGCATCTACGTTCATCAGGGATATTGGTCTGTAGTTTTCTTTTTTGGTGGGGTCTTTGCCTGGTTTTGGTATTAGGGTGATGTTGGCTTCATAGAATGAGTTTGGGAGTATTCCCTCCTCTTCTGTTTTTTGGAAAACTTTAAGGAGAATGGGTATTATATCTTCCCTGTATGTCTGATAAAATTCCGAGGTAAATCCATCTGGCCCGGGAGTTTTGTTCTTTGGTAGTTTTTTGATTACCACTCTCAAGCTACTTTTAAAAACTTACTCCATTTCTCCAGTTAAACCAGATTGTTATTATTTTCTGGAGCAATCACCTTGAAGCTTTTAATTAAATCATTTTTCCTAGTTAAATACCCTCATCCCCACTCCTTCCCTTGAAATCTACACATCTTTGAAGCCCAGCTCCGGTGGCCCCTCCTCTAGCCACCAACAGTCTCTCCCTCTACTGTACCTGCACCCATGGCTCATACCCAATGGTGCACACTGGTACAGCACACCAGCCAGGATCCATTCCGATTGGTTAGCTACATGTTTTTATTCACTGGAAATTGTGCCATATCAATTGCAAGTTCTAAAATTTTACTTATGTTACCTATTATTAATTTAGTGAATGTTCACTGAGCATCTTCTCTAGGTACTGGGGATACATGGTGCATAAAAATCAACTCAGTCTTCCCCTTATGGAGCTTATATTCTAGCAAGATTTCATTCACACATCTGACCACAACTTACTTCTAGTAATATGGTTTGGATAACAATATATATCTGTAACTATATTTCATACACTTATAAGACAATGTCAATCTTTCTGTCTGACATAATGTCCAGAATAGAGCATCCAAACACAGTCAAAGAAAACTGGAAGAATCTTTAGATATCCGTTAAAAAGGAAAAAATCTGAATACATAATAGGAAATCCATAAGGAGCGGTGTCATACAACTACCTCCCACATTTGTCGGTTTACATTTTTCATGTCATTGGAAGTCTATTTGATAATAGATTTCAGAGACATATTTTTGATGGATCTCCCTACTTTCACAGATGAGTAAATGAGCCAGAAAACAATTTGACGATTTGATTTGCTCAAGAATGTATCAGCTGAATACAGACAAGCAGCAACAGAAATATACATAAACTGCAGCTGGGATTTTGTAGGGCAGTGACCAGAGGCATAACTGGCACTAAGGAAAACCAGAGGCAGATTTGATTAGTCAGACATAGAGCCATGGAACAGAGCAGAGTGCAAAAACAGACACACACGTGTACAGTCATCTGACTGGGAAGCAAAAAATCTCTAAATTTCAAATCACGCCCTTAGTCAGTTTGGAACTTCCAGCCCAGACAAGAGGGCATAGACTTCGTTTCTCTCTGCTCCTCCTGGCTAAGTACAACTATAATCGTTCTAGTAAAAAAAAATAGTGCTAATATCAAGTGCTCGTGATGATGTAGAGGAACTGCTTCACTCATATGTTGCCTGTTAGAATGTAAAATGGTACAGCCACTCCTGAGCATCAGTCTCAGAGGAATGAAAACCTCTACATGAATGTTATACCAATGGATGGCACCCCCATCCATTCCACAGAAAAATACTCAGAAATAAAAAGGAATGAACATTGATACAAACAACAACTTGAGTGTATCTTTGGAGAAATATGCTTAAGTGAAAAAGCCAAACCTAAAATGTAAACTGTATGACTCCATTTACATAACAATTTTGAAATGACAAACCTTCAAAATGGAGAACAAGTTAGTGACAGGGGAGGGCAGAGGAAAATGGTTTTGGTAATAAAGGGCAACAGAGAACCTTGTGGTTATGGAATTGTTCTCTATCTTGACTACAGTGATCAAAACATCAACCTATACATGCGATGAAAGTGTGTATAACTAAATGCATAAACACATAAATGAGTGCAAGTAAAACTGTAAGTCTGAATAAGTCCAAATCAGTATCTTAGTGATGATAATGTACCATTATTTATGTAATGCTAATGTTGGGGAAAACTGGGGAAAGTATACAGAGGATCTGTCTTTATTATTATTTTATGGATACATGTGAATCTACAGTGACCTCAAAAAATATTTTAATTAAAATAAGTTAAAATAGTGGTTTTAATTAACCTACAGTGGATGTAACAGGACTGATTTCTTGGGTTACCAATTTCAAAATTTTGGAATATGAGAAATATTTCTCTCTAAAGCTACACACACACACACACACACATATATTTTTTAATTGTAGAACATGTTTATTAGCCCAAAAAGAAACTTCATGACCTTAACCTGGTACCACGCAGTCACCCTAGCTAGCCATTAATCTGCTTTACAAACAACATATATTTACTTAGCTCTTCATATAATTTATGAAGCACAGTATATCCATTATACATTCTGATTCTTATGGCCCGTTGGGTTAATGCTATTGTCTATTCAATTTTATAAATGAGGTGCAGAGAGATGAAAACATTTGACCATATCACTATGAGTGAGTGCATGGCCCCATCAATAGTCTAAAACAACTCTTCTGATTCCATGTTATATCCTCTGTGTCTCAATAATTTAACCATTTTCAGGTGATTAAGACTTTCAGATCTTACACTGTGCTAGGCTCATCAATCATTAAGCTTGTCATAAAAAATATTATTGTAGATGGAAAGACTGTAAAAAAAATAACTTGTTTTGGATTGTAGTGACGTGTTTTTGATGTCAATATCCCCTTTCTCAGCAAAGCAAGGAAATTTTTAAATAAGACTTGTTTCGAACTTCCTGCCACTTTGAATAAATAGGGATTTTATTAACTAGTAACCTTTAAATATATGTGAACAATCTTCCAAAATAAAATATATTAATGTAAAAAAAGAACAATTTTCTAATGAAAAGAAAAACATTGACCAGGTATGTATGAAGGCATGTAGAGAAATCTATGTCATGGACTTTTTGGTTTGATGAAAAGATGTTTTTTATTCTTGTTAATTCTTCTACTAGAACCTTTGAATCAAAGATGCCAATTTAATGAAAATGCACAATACTCAGTGAATTCTCCTTGGATGCTGTACATACTGATAAATGATAGTGAGCTTTTTACCACCTTAATAGCTATTAGGATGTCATTATGCATAACTTTCTGCCAAAATAGTTGCTAAGAAATATCATCTAAATTTAATCCTAAACCAGATTACTTAATTTGATTTCACCCCTGGTGTCTCCGGCAACCAGTGTCTCCTGTACCAGCAGAAGCTCCAGAACTCTCACCCACTTGTCTGCTTCTGCCACGTGTTTGCCCACTGAACAGTCATGAGAAAGCAGCTCCGGTCCAGAATGGCTCTGGCCTTTCTTTCCAGTTATAGCCACAGACTTGTGAGTCCAGCTTTTGCTGGCAGAGATCTCATATTTGTAAAGAAACAAAACCTGAATTATAGCACTGAAAAGAAAATGGTTATCATCAGCAACAATCTGAATTATTTTCCATTTGAATAGAACTCACATACAAGTTTCTTCTGCTATCCAAAAGTACAGTGTTCTTAGGAAAACCTTCCTAAACTAAAATGATGTAAATTGAAGAAGTAATTACCATTAATTACATGGAAAAATTTGTGAGCATTCCCAAACCTCCAAAACAACTTCTCTTTGGCTTTTCTGACACCTTAGAACACATTCTGCTAACGGATGCACAAAATAAATCAAGATAAAACACAGATGCTCCCACAGCTGAAAGCTCTGGAGGCTGAAGCTGAGATGCTAAGTGTGGCTCCCTGGTAAGGGACTTGGTGGTGCCGCTCTCACTGCTGGAGGTGCACGCAGCCTTTATTAGAGCTCGTTGCAATACAAACACTGAACCCTATTTTCTTTTTTTTCCCTCCTTTTCTCCTAAAAGTGAAGATCTTCTTCATATTTCTTTTGGTTAGCAAAAACAGGTCTTTTGTTAAAAGCCAAGCAGCATGATGCAAATTTTCAAAAAGTGGGGATACCTGTATTATTTTGGCATCTGATAAGATAAAAAACAAAAATAATTTTTTAAAATCTTTAAAATACTTCAGTAAATTTTATATAGTAGTTAAAAGATTAATATGATCTGCCTTTATTAGAAAATATCTGTGGAATCATAGCTGAGGAGTGGAGTTATGAGCTGGAAATTATGGTTCAAAGTATTGGATCCAGTTTCTTTCTATCGAGTTCAAGTTACTGCAACTATATTTGCTATGTATTGACATCCAGCTCCATCCTAAAGTGCTTGAAGCTGGCAGAAATAAATACCATCTTCAACTCACAAGAGGGATCCATTTGACAACCTCTTGCACTGAATAAATTTCAGAAGAATAATTTAGAAATAAAATAAGTTCCATGCCTGAGTTCACAATTTTAAATTTTGTAAGAGATTCAGATGAAACCACAGATTTTGAATCTGGGACAATGTTTCTTCTATAAATGCCAACATACATTTGTTTGAGAGATTCAAGATGGTGGCATGAGAGGTGAGACAGAGAACTCCTCCGAAAACCACAAATAGTACAAAAATATACTTAACTAATACAACTAACCCTAAAACAGCAACAAGAAAGAAGGCTGAACCAGACTGCACACACCTCATGCACAGAGCAGACCTCACGAAGCAGGGTAATGTTCAAAAGCCTTAATCTGGCAGGACCCAAGCCCTTCCCCCACCCCACCTCACCAGTGGGAGGAAGAGAAATGGAGCAGGGAGGGGGTGGAAGCCTGGGGCTGATGAACACATAGCCCTGGAGATCTGCTTTGTGAGCAGAAACCTACATTGTGTGGTGCTCTGGACACTGGGGAGCTGGGACAGGTGGAGTGCTTTAGAGACTGAGATTCCAGGCCATTTGTGGAGGCCGGGATCCACATCCAGCTGCTCTGTGTCAGAGGAAAGGCAGGCGGTCTGACAGGCTCCTTGGCAGCAAGAGGGCTGCTGAAGGGGCAGTGTTTGCATGGAGCTTGCTGCCCAGGAAAAGGGAGAGCTGGACAAGGTTGTCTGGGCATGCTCTGCCCAGCTGGTTGGGAATTTGGGGGAGCTTCAGGTGCTCCATCAACTGGCTGGCTGCTCAGCTCTGAGGCACCCCACTGTGACACCCAGCCCTGTCGAGCCTTCCTCCTGGCCTGACAGCACCGGTTCACAAACCCACAGTCACTGGACTGGTGTCAGGCCAGCCAAAGGGAGACCCCACCTACAACAGCTAGAGATGCCAAGGAGTGCTTGACCCACTGGCTGTGACACTGGAGACAGGCACAGCAGATGGGAATCAGGAAACAAATTTATCCTCCACCTAGGCACCAGCTCTGCTACACTTTGACCACCAACCTCACTCTAGGGGCTGAACAGCTCTAGAGATTGGAGCTCTGGGCACTAGTGGGCACCACACAGAATAATGAAACATCAAAAGAATGTGGTTCAGACTAAAATCTCACAAACCCCAGAAAAAGGGCCAAATGAAACTGAAATCACCAATCTTCCTGAAAGAGAGTTCAAAATAAAAATTATGAACATGCTTGTGGAGGTAAAGAAAAATATTCAAGAAATAAGGAAAAAATTTAAGTCAGATATTCAATCATTAAGAAATTCCATATCTGAAATGAAACATACAATGGACAGATTTAAAAGCCGATTAGATGTAGTAGAAGAGACAATAAATGGAATAGAAATTAGAGAAGAGGAATACAAAGAAGCTGAGGCACAGAGAGGAAAAAGAATCTCTAAGAATGAAAGAATATTGAGAGAACTGTGTGACCAATCCAAATGGAACAATATTCGCATTATAGGGGTACTAGAAGAGGAAGAGAGAGAAAAAGAGACAGAAAGTGTAATTGAGGAGGTAATTGCTGAAAACTTCCCCAATCTGGGGAAGGAGATAGTCTCTCAGGCAATGGAGATCCACAGATCTCCCAACGCAAGGGACCCAAGGAAGACAACATCAAGACATATAGTAATTAAAATGGCAAAGATCAAAGATAAGGACAGACTATTAAAAGCAGCAGGAGAGAGAAATAAGATCACATACAAAGGAAAATCCATCAGGCTATCATCAGAGTTCTCAACAGAAACATTAAATGCCAGAAGGGAGTGGCATGATATACTTAATGCAATGAAGCAGAAGGGCCTTGAACCAAGAATACTCTACCCGGCAAGGTTATCATTTAAATTTGAAGGAGGGATAAAACTATTTTCAGAGAGGCAAAAGCTAAGAGAATTTACCTCCAACAAACAACCTCTACAGTGCATTTAGGAAGGACTCCTATAGATGGAACTATTCCTAAGGCTAAATAGATGTCATGCAAGGGATAGACAAAGAGTACAAAATACAATTCATAACATACAAAGAATGGGGGAGGAAGAAAAAGAAGGAAAAAATAAAACAGAACCTTTAGGTTGTGTTTGTAATAGCATACTAAGTGAGTTAAATTAGACTGTTAGTAAGGGAATTACCCTTGAACCTTTGGTAACCAAGAATCTAAAGCCTGCAATGGCAATAAGTACATACCTATCAATAATCACCCTAAATGTAAATGGTCTGAAAGCACCAATCAAAATAAATAGAGTCACTGAATGGATAAAAAACAAGACCCATCTATATGCTGCCTACAAGAGACTCACTTCAAACCCAAAAACATACACAGATGGAAAGTAAAGGGATGGAAAAAGATATTTCATGCAACTAATAGAGGAAAAAAAGCAGGAGTTGCAGTACTTGTATCAGTCAAAATAGACTTCAAACCAAAGAAAGTAACAAGAGACAAAGAAGGACATTACATAAGGATAACAGGGTCAGTCCAACAAGAGGATATAACTATTATAAATATCTATGCACCCAACACAGAATCACCAACATATATGAAATAAATACTAACAGAATTAAAGGAGGAAACGGAATGCAATGTATTCATTTTAGGAGATATTAACACACCATTCACTCCAAAGGACAGATCAACCAGACAGAAAGTTAAGTAAAAAGACAGAAGCACTGAACAACATATTGGAACAGATGGACATAACGGACATCTACAGAACACTCTGTTAAAAAGCAACAGGATACACATTTGTCTCAAGTTTACATTAAACATTTTCAAGAATAGATCATACACTAGGCCACAAAAAGAAACTCAGTAAGTTAAAAAAGATTGAAATTGTACCAAACAGCTTCTCAGATCACAAAGGTATGAAACTAGAAATAAATTACACAAAGAAAATGAAGAAGCCCACAAATACATGGAGGCTGAAAAACATGCTCCTAAATAATCAATGGATCAATGACCAAATAAAAACAGAGATCAAGCGATATATGGAGACAAATGACAACAATAATTCAACAACACAAGATCTGTGGAATGCAGCAAAGCCATGTTAGGGAAATATATTGCAATACAGGCCTACCTCAGGAAAGAAGAACAATCCCAAATGAATAGTCTAAACTCACAATTAATGAAACTAGAAAAGGAAGAACAAATAAGGCCCAAAGTCAGTAAAGAAGGGAAATAATAAAGATTAAAGCAGAAATAAATAAGATTGAGAAGAATAAAACAATAAAAAGAATCAATGAAAGCAAGAGCTGGTTCTTCAAGAAAATAACAAAATAGATAAACCCCTAGTTAGACTTATCAAGAAAAAAAAAAGAGCCTACACACATAAACAGAATCAGAAATAAGAAAGGAAAAATCACTATGGACACCACAGAAATACAAAGAATTATTAGAGAATACTATGAAAAATTATATGATAAAAAACTGGATAACATAGAAGAAATGGACAACTTTCTAGAAAAATATAACCTTCAAAGGCTGACCCAGAAAGAAACAGAAAATCTGAATAGACCAATCACCAGAAACAAAATTGAATCGGTAATCAAAAAACGACCTAAGAACAAAACTTCTGGACCAGATGTTTTCACTGCTGAATTTTATCAAACATTTAATGGAGGCCAAATACTCATCCTCCTTAGAGTTTTTCAAAAAGTAGAGAAGGAAGGAATACTCCCAAACTCATTCTACGAGGCCAACATCACTATAATACCAAAACCAGGCAAAGACAATTAAAAAAAAGAAAAAGAAAATTACAGACCAAAATCCCTGATAAGCATACATGCAAAAATACTCAACAAAATATTAGTAAACCGAATTCAAAAATACATCAAAAATATAATCTATCATGATTAATTGGGATTAATCCCAGGGATGCAAGGATGGTACAACATTTGAAAACCCATCAACATTATCCACTACATCAACAAAAAGGACAAAAACTATATGATCATCTCCATAGATACTGAAAAAACATTGGACAAAATTCAACATCCATTCATGATAAAAACTCTCAACAAAATGGATATAGAGGGCAAATACTTCAACATAATAAAGGCCATATACAACAAAATCACAGTCAACATTATACTTAACAGTGAGAAACTGAAAGCTTTTCCTTTAAGATTGGGAAAAAGACAAGAATGCCCACTCTTCCGACTTTTATTCAGTATAGTTCTGGAGGTCCTAGCCATGGCAATCAGACAACACAAAGAAATAAAAGGCATCCAGATTGGCAAGGTAGAAGTCAAACTGTCCCTGTTTGCAGATGACATGATATTGCACATAAAAAACCCTAAAGAATCAACCCAAAAACTACTAGATCTAATATCTGAATTCAGAAAAGTTGCAAGATAGAAAATTAATACACAGAAATCTGTGGCATTCCTATACACTAACAATGAACCAGCAGAAAGAGAAATCAGGTAAACAATTCCATTCACAACTGCATCAAAAAGAATAAAATACCTAAGAATAAACCTAACCAAGGAAGTGAAAGACCTATACCCAGAAAACTCCAAGACAGTCCTAAGAAAAATTAAAGAGGAGACTAATAAATGGAAATTCATCCCATGCTCTTGGGCTAGGAAGAATTAATATTGTAAAAATGGCCATCCAGCCTAAATCAATCTACAGATTCAATGCAATGCATATTAAAATACCTACAGCATTTTTCAATGAACTAGAGCAAATAGTTCTAAAATTCATATGGAACCACAAAAGACCCTGAATAGCCAAAGCAATCCTGAGAAGGAAGAATAAAGCTGGGGGAATTATGCTCCCTGACTTCAAGCTCTACTACAAAGCCACAGTAATCAAAACAATTTGGTACTGGCACAAGAACAGACCCATAGATCAGCAGAACAGAATAGAGAGCCCAGATATAAACCCAAGCATATATGGTCAATTAATATATGATAAAGGAGCCATGGATATACAATGGGGAAATGACAGCCTCTTCAACAGCTGATGTTGACAAAACTGGACAGCCACATGTAAGAGAATGAAACTGGATCATTGTCTAATCCCATACACAAAAGTAAACTCAAAATGGATCAAAGACCTGAATGTAAGTCATCAAACCATAAAACTCTTTGAAAAAAATATAGCAAAAACCTCTTGGACATAAACATGAGCAACTTCTTCATGAACATATCTCCATGGGCAAGGGAAACAAAAACAAAAATGAACAAGTGGGACTATATCAAACTAAAGAGCTTCTGTACAGCAAAAGACACCATCAGTAGAATGAAAAGATATCCTACAGTATGGGAGAATATATTCATAATGACATATCCGATAAAGGGTTGACATCCAAATTATATAAAGAGCTCACACACCTCAACAAACAAAAAGCAAATAACCCAATTAAAAAATGGGCAGAGGTCTGAACAGACACTTCTCCAAAGAAGAAATTCAGGTGGCCAACAGGCACATGAAAAGATGCTACACATCACTAATCATCAGAGAAATGCAAATTAAAACCACAATGAGATATCACCTCACACCAGTTAGGATGACCAACATCCAAAAGACAAACAACAACAAATGTTGGCGAGGATGTGGAGAAAGGGGAACCCTCCTACACTGCTGGTGTAAATGTAAACTAGTTCAACCATTGTGGAAAGCAGTGTGGAGGGTCCTCAAAAAACTCAAAATAGAAATACTATTTGACCCAATAATTCCACTACTAGGAATTTACCCTAAGAATGCAGGAGCCTAGTTTGAAAAACACATATGCACCCCTATATTTATCACAGCACTATTTACAATAGCCAAGAAATGGAAGCAACCTAAGTGTCCATAAGTAGATAAATGGATAAAGAAGAGGTGGTACATATACCCAATGGAATATTATTCAGCCATAAGAAGAAAACAAATCCTACCATTTGTAACAACACAGATGGAGCTAGAAGGCATTATGCCCAGTGAAATAAGCCAGGTGGAGAAAGACAAGTATCGAATGATTTTGCTCATCTGTGGAGTATAAGAACAAAGGAAAACTGATTGAACAAAACAGCAGCAGACGCAGAACCCAAGAATGGACAAACAGTTACCAAAGGGAAGGGACTAGGGAGGATGGGTGAGAAGGTAGGGACAAGGGGGGAAAAGGGGCATTACAATTAGCACACATAATGTAGGGGTGGGGGACACAGGAAAGGCAGTATATACAGACAAGACAAGTAATGATTCTATAGCATCTTACTATGCTGATGGACAGTGACTGTAATGGGGTATGTGGTGGGGACTTGATAATGGGGGAAGTCTAGTGACCATATTGTTGTTCAAGTGATTGTATATTAACCATACCAAAAAATAAATAATACATTTGTTCATCTCGGTCACTTACTCCTTCTTCAGGTGACTGCTTCCTGCAGAGAAGCTTGAGGTCCCACCCAGTCGCCATGAACATGGCTTTCAGATCCATGCCCTTGTCCACAGTACAAAACTGAATTGGCTGTACTAGGAAGGCAGCACCCTAATAACGCGAGTATAGTGTTTGTCTTCCATTGCAGTGAGGAAGAAAAGGAAATGTTCCATTAACAGTGAGAAAGAGAAGGAAACTTTCCACTGGCATTTCCTAGCTCTTTACTTAACTTACATATTCCTTTCAGAAGCTGATGATAGCTATGGGTACTTTTCCCAGGGAAGGCAGATAAATCCAACCAAACAAAATTTTTAATGATTTCAAGGCATTCATGGAACCCCCACAATTCCTTCACCCAGTCTTATGGGGTCATCTGCTGTGCTCTGCAGCCCTTGGCCTTGTGTCCTTTTACTTTTAGAGCCATTAACACTCACCAACCTCTCCTGACACATTTAACTTTGCCCTAAACTTTGTCTTCAAACTTTTCCTTAGTTCTAACTGCTCAACATTAGGTCACCTTTAGTGAAAACAAGATGCATTTTTTTTTGCAAAGTTTATTAAATGTCAAGCACCATATTAAGTTATTGTCAGAACTCAAGTCTCTAATAATAAACCTGGTAGAGATAATACTGCTGTAAAGAATAAGCTAAGGATGCAAAATTAGATTAAGACAATATGAAAATATTTTTGCTAAAAATCCAAGAGTGGAAACTAAGGTCTCTAACTAATCTGCATGCAACTTTCCCAAATACTATGTTATTCAACCATTTTACAATTGAAAAGAGAAATATTTTTGATCATATCTTCACACATTGAAACTTAATTGGTCTTAATGAAACTACCTCGCAGGGAAACACAAACAATAAGCAGTTTATTCTATCTAGTTTTATAACAGCCACATCATTAAACACATAAAAGGATTTGGTAGTTGCTTAATAATAAGGGATTCATGTTTTCACAGAGATAAAAATATTATCAGAGCTTGAGTTTAGTTTCCTATCATTTGTTTTATAAAACAATAAAAGATAATTGAAGCATATTTCAGAAAATATTTTAGTCCCAACTATATTTTAAAACCTTTCAGTTAAAGACATTAAAAATTTCATAGCTTGTACATACAACTTCCTAGAGTTTACCCACATTTCATATATTAATTAAATTATCACAGTCACATGGATTTTTGTGCTGGTTGAAGGCAATAAATTATGCTTTTTAAAAGCATTCCATTCCTCAAATCAAGTGAGAAATTGGAGAACTAGATCATTTCTCTTCCAGGAGCTTCTATGTTTCACATGAAGTATTAACCAAGAGAACATACTGCAAAATTTCAGATGTTTTCTGTATGTCACTGACTGTATACCCTGAACCACCATCAATTAAACTTGGGCTTAATACCAAAAGTTGACCTTATCCTAGGCTTTTGGCCATAAAATGTAAACCATTCCTTTATTCCAAAGCATTTAAGAGTATTGCTTCTTCTAGTGTTTAAAAATGGCTATTGACAGCAAAGTCAAAAAAATAGTGGTAAGCACAATTTGCACATACAGACCACCTTCTGATTTATAGCCATTTGAACTTGCTGAGCATCTTTTTTATTTTTGGCTATCTATAGAGCTATTACTATCCTTACTGTGTCCATTTTAGTGCTGAACTAAGTACTTATTTCAGACTCTTAAGTATAGTTTAAGATTATCCCTTTGAAAGGAAAGCCACAGGCCCAAGGGCAAGTGCTGGGCCAGGTCATCAAACTGGGCCTTAATGCCTAGCCTAACTGTAGTTTCATTCTCCCCCAGCAATGCAGTCTTTGTCAATTAGGAATTTCTGGCCAGCACCGATGAGGTAATATGTCACATGAGCCTAGTTTCTCACCCACCGACATATCCAGCCCCCACCAAAAAAGATGAGGCAAAATAAGACCCCCTGCTCTTCCTCCTAAGTAGGGGGATGAGGGGTGACCTTGATGGAAACAATCCTTCTTTTCTTTTGATAATAACTTTCTGCCCCACCCTCCTGTCTATAAAAACTTCCATTTTGTATGGCTTCTTGTAGCTTTTTCTACTTACTAGATGAGTTGCTGCCCAATTCATGAAATGTTTAATAAAGCCAACGAGATCTACAAATTTACTTGGTTGAGTTTTGTTTTTTAACATATATGTGGAGTTTTTTCCAAAACCTCACACCTTGATATGAAGTTTTCTTTTAGGCAAAAGCTGGACTCATACTCATGGCAAGTTACTGACAAAGAAACTTCAAAAAAGTGGGTTCTCCCCATTCTCCCATCCCAAAGAGATCATGAGTAAGGAAGACTGAAAAAGGCTGCTGATGGAGGGATCAGGATGGACAGGGCCGTCTTAGAAAAGGGGGGACCAGTTTGCCATGGTGGCTTGGGACACTTTCTTAGGGTCTTGGGAAGGTCTTTATTTTGCTTCAGTGCTGGTCCCATGTCCCAGCCTTTCTGCAAGGTCACAGTAATTTGATTCCAAGCTCAGAGCAACACTCAACATTTTACAAATTGAATAAGAGCAATCTGTCATTGCTGTCATCTCCTGCTGAGGACAGAAAGACAGCACATAGCCACAAACTGACCAGGCTGAAGGATACCAGTATCAGGCCGAACCAACAAAATGAAACCCTCCACACCAATGCCATGAATAAAACAAAACAAAACATAATTTCAAACTAATCAAGATCCACTTGGATTATATCTTTATCTGAAAACCAAATAGCATTTGTTTTGGTCAGAACTTAGGGTAAGAAGATATTGTGTAAGTTTTAACAATGATACTTAAAATAAATTCAAATTAATATGCACATATATGTACAATAATCAGATCCATTTTCCAGCCAAGAATGCCTAAAGAAAGATTCTTAGTTATGATACCTTCTGACATTAAATTTGGTAAATGTATTTCTAAGCAATTCACACATGCATTCACTGTTTGAAATATATATCTAATACAATCTCTACAGTTTTCTCAGAGAAAACCATTTGTGAACCAATCAATCCATATTTATAATATTTTCAAAGAGTAAGTCACCTTTAAAAAATTTCAAAAGCAAACAAGTCTTCTATGTTCTACCTATTTAATTACATCTGAGGAGAACTATAGGTAGAATACATAAACTACTGAATTATAGTAATACCAAATACTTTTAATAAACCTGACATTCCCCAGTAGAGGGAGGGACATAATAAAGATTAGAGCAGAAATAAATTGAGAATAAAACAATAGAAAGAATCAGTGAAAGCAGGAGCTGGTTCTTTGAAAAAATAAACAAAATAGATGAACCCATAGCCAGACTTATCAAGAAAAAAAGACAGTCTACACACATAAACAGAATCAGAAATAAGAAAGGAAAAATCACTATAGACACCACAGAAATACAAAGAATTATTAGAGAATACTATGCAAAATTACATGCTAACAAGCTGGATAACCTGGCAGAAATGGACAACTTTTTGGAAAAATACAACCTACCAAGACTGATCCAGGAAGAAACAGAAAATCTGAACAGACCAATTACCAGCAATGAAATGGAATTGTTAAACAAAAAACTACTTAAGAACAAAACTCCTGGTCCACATGGTTTCACCGCTGAATTTTATCAAACATTTAGTGAAGACATAATACCCACCCTCCTTAAAGTTTTCCAAAAAGTAAAAGAGGAGGGAATACTTCCAAACTCATTCTATGAGGCCAGCATCACTCTAATAGCAAAACCAGGCTACGGCACCACAAAAAAAAGAAAATTACAGACCAATATCCCTGATGAACATACATGCAAAAATACTCAACAAAATATTGGCAAACCAAATTAAAAAATACATCAAGAGGATCATACACCATGATCAACTGGGATTCATCGCTGGGATGCAAGAATTGTACAATATTCAAAACTCCAACAACATCATCCACCATCTCAATAAAAAGAAGGACAAAAACCACATGATCATCTCCATAGATGCCGAAAAAGCATTCGATGAAATTCAACATCCACTCATGATAAAAACTCTCAACAAAATGGGTATAGAGGGTAAGTATCTCAACATAATAAAGGCCATATATGATAAACCCACAGCCAACATCATACTTAACAGCAAGAAGCTGAAAGCTTTTCCTTTAAGATCAGGAACAAGACAAGAATGCCCACTCTCCCCACTTTTATTTAACATAGTTCTGGAGGTCATAGCCACAGCAATTGGAAAACACAAAGAGCTAAAAGGTAAAGAAGTTAAACTGTCTCTGTTTGCAGATGACATGATATTGTACATAAAAAACCCTAAAGAATCTACTCCAAAACTACAAGACCTAATATCTGAATTCATCAAAGTTGCAGGATACAAAATTAATACACAGAAATCTGTTGCATTCCTATACAATAACAATGAACTAGCGGAAAGAGAAATCAGGAAAACAATTCTATTCACAATTGCATCAAAAAGAATAAACCTAGGAATAAACCTAATGAAGGAAGTGAAAGACATATACTCTGAAAACTACAAGACACTCATAAGAGCAATTTAAAAAGATACCAGTAAATGGAAATACATCCTGTGCTCATGGATAGGAAGAATTAATATCATCAAAATGGCCATCCTATCTAAAGCAATCTATAGATTCAATGTAATCCCTATCAAAATACCAACAGCATTCTTCAGCAAACTAGAGAAAATAGTTCTAAAATTCATATGGAACCACAGAAGACCCTGAATAGCCAAAGCAATCCTGAGAAGGAAGAATAAAGCTGGGGGCAATTATGCTCCCTGACTTCAAGCTCTACTACAAAGCCACAGTAATCAAGACAATTTGGTACTGGCACAAGGAGACCCACAGACCAATGGAATAGACTAGAGAGCCTAGATATAAACCCAAGCATATATGGTCAATTAATATATGATAAAGGAGCCATGGACATACAATGGGGAAATGACAGCCTCTTCAACAGCTGGTGTTGGCAAAACTAGACAACTACATGTAAGAGAACGAAACTGGATTATTGTCTAACCCATACACAAAAGTAAACTCGAAATGGATCAAAGACCTGAATGTAAGCCATAAAAGCATAAAACTCTTAGAAGAAAATATAGGCAAAATCCTTTTGAATATAAAGATGAGCAACTTCTTCATGAACATATCTCCCTGGGCAAGGGAAACAAAAGCAAAATGAGCAAATGGAACTACATCAAACTAAAAAGCTTCTATACAGCAAAGGACACCATTAGCAGAACAAAAAGGCATCCTACAGTATGGGAGAATATATTTGTAAATGACATATCTGACAAGGGGTTAACATCCAAAATATATAAAGAACTCACACACCTCAACACCCAAAAAGCAAACAACCTGATTAAAAAATGGGTGGAGGATATTAACAGACAATTCTCCAAAGAAGAAATTCGGATAGCCAACAGGCACATGTAAAGATGCTCCACATCACTAATTATCAGGGAAATGCAAATTAAAATCACAATGAGACATCACCTCACACTAGTTAGGATGGCCAGCATCGAAAACACTAGGAACCCCAAATGCTGGCAAGGATGTGGAGAAAGGGGAACCCTCCTACACTGCTGGTGGGAGTGTAAATTAGTTCAACCATTATGGAAAGCAATATTCATGTTCCTCAAAAAACTAAAAATAGAATTACCACTGGACTGAGGAATTCCACTCCTAGGAATTTACCCAAAGAAAACAAGTTCTCAGATTCAAAAAGACATATGCACACCTATGTTTATTGCAGCACTATTTACAATAGCCAGGATATGGAAGCAACCTAAGTGTCCATCAGTAGATGAATGGATAAAGAAGAAGTGGTACATATACACAATGGAATACTATTCACCCATAAGAAAGAAACAAATCCTACCGTTTGCAACAACATGGATGGAGCTCGAGTGAAATAAGTCAGTCAGGAAAGACAAATACCAAATGATTTCCCTCATATGTGGAGTATAACATCGAAGGAAAACTGAGGTAGCAAAACTGCGTGGGACTCATAGACTCCACGAAGGGACTAGCGGTTACCAAAGGGGAGGGGTGGGAGAGGGTGGGTGGGGAGAGACAGAGAAGGCGATTGAGGGGTATTATGATTAGTACACATGGTGTAGATGAGATCATGGGGAAGACAGTGTAGCACAGAGAAGACAAGTAGTGATTCTGTGGCATCTTACTACACTGAAGTACAGTGACTGCAGTGGGGTATGGAAGGGGTGCTCGATAATATAGTGAATGTAGTAACCACATTGTTTTTCATGTGAAACCTTCATAAGAGTGTATATCAATATACCTTAATAAATAAATAAATGAGTAAGTAAATAAACAGATGAATAAATAAATGAATAAATGAATGAATGAAAAGACAGTTGATATTCCCTTCCTAAATATTTCTGAATCCTTTATCATTCTGAGTAAATAAAAAAATATTTTTTTGGAGATGTGGTCACCTGAAAGATCAACTTTCATTTGCATATCACAGAAGATATAAGAAGTAGATAATTTTTGCAAAGTATGATGCTAAAGACCCATGGCTACTCAACTGTTCCAACAACAAATGATTACACAATAGTTTTTTTTAAGCACTTTATATAAACTCTCATTTGATCCCTATATTAATCCTTTGTGTCAGTTCCTATTGCTGGTTCCTTCTAAAGGTGAGAAAATGAAGACTCAAAAATTTGTCTGTGTTTACAAAGCTACAAAATAAAAGAATTGAGATTTGGAGTCAGGTCTTCCAGCTTACTTTAGCAATCTTCAGGTAATACTACTGTTATTTATGATTGAGATTCTCTGACACATCTCAATTCTATATTATAGGGCAGACATCAATTCCAAATTGGGTGCTTCACCTCACAAAATGGACAGAAATGCCCTTGAAGTTATATATTTCTTGACAATGAATTATATAACATGTCTTTATAGTCAAATTTGAATGGACAGATCCCCATTATTACACTCGAACCATGAAGGAAAATGTCTTCTGCTATCCCTCTTTTGTATACTATAATTAAGGATGGAGAATTCTCTCATTTATAAATTCCATGCCACACAAGGCAGTAGTTTTTTCTGTGTAAAAAGATAACTGGAACATGACGTGATGAATGCTACAGGTGACTTTGTATAAAGCAGTGAAAAAATACAGGCACAGAAACAGAACATTCTATATGAAAATAAGAGGGAAGAAAATTCAGGGAAACCCATGGAAGAGCCTGGCGCATCCTCCCCACAATAAACACACAGGAAAACTGTCCAAGCTGCAGACAATTGGACAGAATCTACAGTTACTGGTTCTCTCTTCACTCTGCTCCAAGGCCTCTGAAGGCAAAATTAAACAATACCTAGCTATGTTGCTCCCAACATTTTTTCAAAGACTCCTGAGAAACAGAAATTTTAAGTAAAATAATATCTACAAAGTATTTAAAATGAAAAAGACCTGGGCCCTGTCACCCAACCCTTCCATCTTCAAACCACTTCCCTTGGGAAGGACAAAAGAAACAAACTCTCTTTTGCAAGTATACCTGCTTAGGCTTCTCTAGCCAGTTTTTGCTAAGGAAGAATTTGGTGTCACGTGTTTAAGACAGGCAGGTGGCTACTGCTTGTGGCCAAGAGAAATTAGTCAATCCAAACTGATTACTACTAATGAAGTCTTTATTTACATATACTTATTTATATGTTCTCATTTTCAGTCCGGAAACAAAAAATATTCCACCGTTCAAAAGTTCTAATAAAAATAGAATTAGGTGATGTCTTCTGAAATAAGTAAATCAATTTGGTAGAAAGAGATAGATAGATGATAGATGATAGAGCAGTCTCTTGAACCCTGTAGTTATACTTCAAAGGAGCAGAAATCCGGAATGGCCAAAGGTATACTCTTAAACTAGTCTCAGGGGATCTGCAGCATTGTTCTGAGACAAAAGATATATCCTGTCAATTCAGAAATAAGGGGAATGAAAAGCTGCCTCTGGCTTAGTGCCACATATTTAACACCACAGTGAACACACATCTATCATGGCACCGTCTGCCAACACATAACACCCAGAAGTGCCAGAATGACTGCAGGTGGCTGCCCCTGCCCTCTAGCTTCTTTGCCGCTCCTGGGGGACAGCCAGCTCTCTAGACTACTTCTCCCAAGAACCTGGAATTTAGATTCCACTTCCATGAAGCAGGAAATGTTTTCCATTGATTTTAATCAGCACTCCAAGTCCAAAACTCAATGATGTTTGATGTGTGACCACAAGTCTGATGACATGCCCAAGTGGGCAAGTTGAGATGGGAAAATGCTCGAAAGATACAGAGACACCATATGAGACCTGAGAGTCTATTGGGACTTACATACAGGGAGTCCAGGAGTGGCTGGCTGGATGAGGCTGTGCTCCACTACAGTGGACAGGAAGGGTTCTGCTTATGTGGAGAAGAGACAAAGACTATGTGTGTGCAGGGGAGAGGGGACAGAAACTATGTGCGTGGCTAAAAGGGATCATTTTTGTGCAACCGGCACCCCAAGGAACAAAACCTTGGTCAGAATGTTTCCATCCATAAGGTGAGGCTGGATTAGGCCAGCCCCAGGCCATCAACATACCATCTATGTATAGGTATGCATGGTGCTGAAGAAGGGGACTATGTGGACACATGCTTATGCTTGGACAAAAGGTTACAAGCAGGCAGTGCTTGTCCCCACAGATAAACTATTATAAATGAAGAGGGAAAATGGTTACACCTAAGTATTGTAAGATTACATAGGTTAGAAAGAAGCAGTAATGGAGCTTATGGGCAGAGAAATCTTTAAGGGTTTAAATGTTGGCAAAATCTAGAAAAACGGAATGAATTGACTTTATCCTTCAAAGACAAAGGCACGGAGAGAGGTGGATGGAAGATGGCAATGATGAGGAAATAAAACTAAGATCCCTTTTTGCTCAGAACAAGAGAAACCTGCAAAGGCTTCCTGTGCTGTCTGAAGGTATTGGAGGGCTCCTGCTGAAATCAGTTAGAAACTATATAGCTGTGGGTCTGAACTGTGGGATCAGAGCTCATTATAACATTATAGATGGTAAACAGAAATGCTTTTAAAAAAGGAAACAGAAAGCTGACCCTCACCTTCAGGGACCCCAAATGATGTTACAATGAATCCAAAACCAAAAATGTGGCAAAGGACAGGGGAAGCAAATGCAATACTATGTCTACTTTGCTCAGTTAATATGAAATTGTGTATCTTATTGATTATTCTTTCTAGATTTCTACACTCCTGGCATTTGATACTCACGTGTGGAGCACATTTACCACCTGGTCATAGTTCAGTATCCTAACATTTAGAATATTGGCTTTTGGCTCAAAACAGGAAGGAGAGTATTTGGCAAAACACGTAAAAGACAAAATGTTTCTTATAGCATATTCCACATTATTGAATGTGCCTTTACGAATTAAGAAAACAGTAGAGTAATAGTAAATCCCTCATAAGTAAGTCAGATTTTGACTAAATAGAAATTACTTCTTTCACCAACCTTGGCTTTAAATTGAGCCTATACCTTATTGACAGATGAGTATTTCTGAAATTTTCATGTGATCTTCTGCTCAAAACTTATTTTGTGTATGTAATGTAATTGTCACAGAATAAAACTCCAATTCTTTAGTGTGTACCTTTAAAGCAGACCAGCATGCCTACACAATACCAATGTGGCCAATACAATTTTTATCAAAAAAAAGAAAGAAAAAGCAAGGTGCTTTTCTGTCTCCCACTGTTAAAGAAATTGCAAGATTGAACTTTTTAGATTCAAACTGACCTTGCTGATTGCCACATTCCTGGTGCTCACTCTCTAACCCTCATTCATAGGTGGTTGCAGGAGGCACATATTATCATAGGAATAATGAACTTTTTGAGGTATATGCATTAATTCCAATTGTTCTACAAAACTTCAATAATATATTGGATATGCATCTATTTGCAACTTCGTCACATATAATTACTACGTTATTTTAATACTCTGTGTCCAGAAAACCTTAAATGTTATAAAATTTTTATTATGTACATATATTGTAAAACATGTATTATGACTGGAAGTACAATGATATCAGGTAAGAAACCACTTGGAAATTAAATACTAATATATTTGCTGTAAGCTAAAAAATTTTACATATATAAATCTATAAAATATAGATTTTATTAATATATTAATATGTATATTGTATAAATTATGTGATACATAATTATCTTATATATAATAAAATGATTAATTTAATAAATATTATAACTTTTTAACTTTATTAATTCAGAGAGTAAACTTTCCTATTTTCATTGCGAAAGTTTTTTCTGCATGGGGTATTTTTATAAATGAAAAGAAAAAAAAGGAAAGGTTGCAACTACAAATTCATCTAACTTAATTGATACAAAGAGTCACCCCATGTTGAATGCCTGCAGTTTGGGGTGTTTTACATACATTATGGCATTTATTCATCACAAGCACCATTTGGTGCTCAATATTCCTCCGTTTCTCAGATAGGGGAACTTAAGAGTTAATTTTCCCAAGTTTAGGCAGCTGAGTAAATGAAAAAGCAGAGATTCAAACCTTCTGAATGCAAAACCCATGCTTTTACCTGATGCCAAATTGTGGGTAATTTTAAAATACGGATGATTATTTTTAAGGCCAAACATGGAAAGATGTTTTATAATAGCTAAGCTCATCTTTTCATAAATAAGGTTAAATGAGGATGGTACTTTATTGGGTTTAAATGACCTCTTTTTGTAGTAAAAAACTGTTGTAAAGCTCCTGTTATACCATGGAAGGATTTTTATTGGGAAAAGTGTTTCATGATTACAGCTTCATGAAGAAAATAATTCTTGGATAAAAACCAGACTTCAGAAAATAATTGTCTTCAAAAAGCACATCAACTCTACTGCATATCTTAGCTGTGGGGCTTGAAAAACACATATCTGAGATTCCCAAAATTTCAAAATAAATAGTGCTGTAAATGGCAGTAGGAAAAGGAAAATGTATTACATGAAGTTTTACATCCAGTATCAAAATGGTTGATAAGAATCAGCTACATTTGAACTTGTGTAGTCGAAACACTAGCTTCAATAGATCTGAACACATCAGCCTTGCTGAGAGTTAATAGAAATTAGAATTGATTTTTGTTATTAAGTTCCTAAGTTAACTGATGTTCTAAAAAGGGAGATTGAGTAATGCATTAAAGATGAACTGAGATTTGCACAGTAATATCCATGTTTGGTAAGTCTGCATCTGAGTTTTCATTCACATTATAAAAAAACTGATAACTAAAAGATATGCAGCCTAGGAAGGAACCATTGGCCAGTTTTCTTTTTCACTAACTAGTAAAATAGAGGAAATGGGCTTTAATTGAGTCTGGAAGGATTGGGTTAAAATGATTAAGAATAAAAGGAAGGATGTAAATTAAATATAGGAAGAACTTCTATATGAGATAAAGTATATTTAACTATACACACACATGCACATATATATCGCGTTCGCTCCTTGTGGCGGTGACGACAGCGATACGTACACAGACCTGGTTCACTTCAGTTCTTTACTGTTGCTCGGAAGGTCGGGAGAAGGTGAGTGAGAAGAAGCAACAGCCGGAGAGAGCGAGTGAGAGGAAAAATGAGAGGAGAGAGAGCTTCTCTTTCCTGCTTATGCCTTATATAAAGGAAGCTGGCCTATGGTGATCAAGATCATGCGTGACCTTTAAGCTGATTGGTAGCATGCCTTCTGCATGAGTTGAGCACGAGCGCGGAAGCATGGGGCAAGCCTATAGGAGCAACTTCCTTATGCTAATGCCACCAAACCAGGAAGGGTGGCGCTCAGGAAGCGGGCGCCATCTTAGGGTGTTGGTCAGCTACAGTGGAAGGGCGGTGTTCAGCCATAGTGGGACCCAGCCTCGGCCGTAGGCCGGCCCCTACACATATATACATATACTATAATATGTATAAAATATTTAAAGCATTTCTGTGGCAATGTTTTAAAATGAGTTGGAATTTGGACTACCCGAATTTTTTTTTTTTAATTGAAACTTTTGAAGGCAGATATCCATCCTATTTGGTGGCTGTGGACCCTTCCTGAGTCAAATCATCATTTCATTTCACTAAGATCTGGTTTGTTATTGTGAGAATCCATCTTAAAGGCAGCAAGATTTTGGGTAGGGGAGATGCATCTGCCAACTTAGAAGGAGGCGGGGCACAGGGACATGGTGACATCTCCTTTGAGTGGTTTCTTTGATCCTTTCCTCTTTCAGGTTCCACTTTAAAAAAGAGAACATAAAGTACCCTGCATACTTTTATTCTTGTTTGAAAAAATAAGCTTCATACAGCAATTGTATGAATTGAAATAAAAAAGCTATAGATATGCCCAAAAAAGGGTAAGTTAACTTTATTCTGATATCAAATGTAAGAGCTTTACAATCACATTCTTTTCATCTATGTTTTGCTTAAAGTACTGGTTGAAAAATACTGGCACCTGAATAGATTGCCTCACAAGACTAACTTAGAAAGAAAAGCTACCATTGAGAAACAGAATTATCAACTCTTCTCGCATTATGAAAGCCATGAAAAAAATTACTGATAAAGAAAACGTAACCTATGTTCCCAGTGTGATATGTGTATTACTAATGTCATGATGTTATATCCTTTAGAGGGTGACATACTATTTGCATTATTATTATTAGCCTTTACATAGCACGTTTGTCTTTTATTAGGTCTAAAAGATAAGTATTGATTCAGGTTTTTCCACGTTTCTCCCTCTTCTATTTTCTTGAATTCAGTCAGATGTTTGTTTGGTTTGCTGTTCTCTGAAGGATACCATGCTCAAGGAAAACCTGTCCTAAAGACGCTTCAAGGAGACATGGCTTGATGACCCTGCTGATTTATGTTAATAACCTAATGCGCATGTGTTTTCATCTGATTCAGGACATGGCTCACATTGTTAGCTGATCACCCCCAGCCCCTTCAGACTGCTCTTCAAAGCGGAGAGGGAGGGCAGGTAAAAAGTATCCACCTGAAGCTTCATTTTCCAGAGGAGGGGATGAATTTGCTTCTCTTTTAGTTGGCACAATAACCTGTCCCTGACATTCATATGCTGTCAGACTGTTAAAGGACGTTTTTGTCAATTGTTAAAGGACTTTTTTGCCCAAGTGGCTTCAGTCCCTGTGTTCAGAGCCATGATTGTGTGGGTCCATGCCTCTCTTGTCCTGCTGCCTTAATGACACCCGGTCAGGCAAAAAGCGGAGCTAGACTTGGAAATGTTTAAGGAATTCTTGCCAATGTGACAGGGGTCTGGTTCCTGAATGTATGGCTTTCTGTGGCTAGATGGAGTGGCCAACCCTAAATTAATTCCAGCCTAGATAACCTGTTAACTCCAACCCACCCAGTTAGCACCAACACTGACCCTGTCTAGTAGTCTTTAAATACGGTATCTCTCCTTTTCCACAAACCTGTTTGTGTCCTCACAGAACTCTGAGTTCCCCTTGGCTCCTGTCTGGACTATGCCTACCTTTCCTCACAGACAGCTCAATTGTTAAGACAGGCAATCAGGCACAGGTCAGACAGACCCCAATTCTTTGAAGATTTTGACACAGGGCTTAAAGTTTTGACCCTTCTCCATTTCCCATTATCACCCTGGATGGCTTAAATTCCCATGTCAGCATTCAATCAAAATCATGGCCACACAATCACTTGCTATTTCCCATTTCTATCAGCCCCAACTCCCACGGTCACACCCTAAATGATGCCATCCCCCAGAATTACCCCTTTTCTGACATTTTACATTTCAATATCCTACTCCTTTGCCACCAGCACTGGCTAAGCCTATTTTCATTCTCCTCTCACTCCCAATATATTCTTCAGCCTTATTGAACTTGTCAGCTCCCTTCCCCCCACTTTATGAGCAATTCTCTGGCTTCATGTTTTTTTTCTGTTCAGCCTAGACCTCTTCTCACAATTGCCATCAATTCTATGCAGCCTTAGAAGAATCCAAGCATTAGACAGAATCTCCTATTACATACTCCAACTGGTAGATCTTGCTAAAGAAACTACAAATTATAAAGTTAGAGCCTCCTATCTCTAGGTGCTCATCATACATTAAACACATAATCAGAAGCTATTTTACCACATACGCTCCATATATTAGTCTTTTAAATTACTTAATTTTATTACAATTTGGCTAAGCTTGAATTTACAATTTGTTGTTGAGGTTCTATTTGTTGACTTTCACAAATACTGTTTGTGAGATCTTTTAAACAGAAAGCATCCTTTCTGTATCTCCTGGACCAGGGATGCTAAATCAATTCTTTTGCATGACAATTTCAATTGCTTACATGCCAGCTCATTTTTATTGGGACTGGTCACATGGTACATAATTTGGTAACAGGATTTATATATAAAGGGTTAGGGAAGGTAGATACTTCATTCTTTTTTTTTTTTTTTTTTTTATTAATAATTATTTTTTTATTGAAGGGTAGTTGACGCACAGTATTACATTACATTAGTTTCAAGTGTACAACACAGTGGTAGAACATTTATATACATAATTCGAGGTTCCAGCTATCACCCTACCAAGCTGTTACATTATCTTGACTATATTCCTTATGCTATACATTACATCCCGGTTACTTATTTATTTTACCATTGGAAGTCTGTCCTTTTTTTTTTTTTTTTTTTTGTGAAGGCATCTCTCATATTTATTGATCAAATGATTGTTAATGACAATAAAATTCTGTATAGGGGAGTCAATGCTCAATGCACAATCATTAATCCACCCCAAGCCTAGTTTTCGTCAGTCTCCAATCTTCTGAGGCATAACAAACAAGTTCTTACATGGAGAACAAATTCTTACATAATGAATAAGTTACATAGTGAACAGTACAAGGGCAGTCATCACAGAAACTTTCAGTTTTGCTCATGCATTATGAACTCTAAACAGTCAGTTCAAATATGAATACTCATTTGGTTTTTATACTTGATTTATGTGTGGATACTACATTTCTCTCTTTATTATTATTATTTTTAATAAAATGCTGAAGTGGTAGGTAGATACAAGATAAAGGTAGAAAACATAGTTTAGTGTTGTAAGAGAGCAAATGTAGATGTTCAGGTGTGTGCCTGTAGACTATGTGTTAATCCAAGCTAGACCAGGGCAATAAAACATCCACGTATGCAGAAGATTTCTCTCAGAACAGGGGGGGTGAGGTTCTAAGCCTCACCTCTGTTGATCCCCAATTTCTCACCTGATGGCCCCCCTGCGACTGTGCCTGTCTTAGGTTGTTCCTCCCTTGAGGAATCTTACCCGTCTCTGGCTAACCAGTCATCTTCCGGGGCCATACAGGGAAATGTGAAGTTGGTAAGTGAGAGAGAAGCCTTATTGTTTGAAAAGGTTAGCTTTTTACATCTTTGCATATTTATGCCCTGTGGCTTCTATGCCCAGCATTTGTCTTGAGGTATCTTTACCACTTGGGAGAATTATAATACTCGATAAATTTGATACGAGGCATGAATTCTATTTAAGGGTTGTAATTAGGAAGGAAGAAGAAAAGCTGTAGAAGTAGCAGGCGGAAGAAAACATGGGAAGATTGATTATTTCTTTGGCATATCTTCTTGTAGAGTAACTTCAGCATGAATAGGTTTTAAGCTACTACTTAAATTGCGCACACACATTAACGTAATAGGAGTATAGTTACATAACCAAAGCATATCTGTAATTACCAGCCATCTCCAGTGAAACCAAGAAAACCAGTTAGGCACCTTAGGCATTTGTGAAAACTTATCTATGACATGGTGGATATTGTCCAACTGAACTTGAACAGTCTGAGAGAAATCAGACAAATTAAAACAACCCATTCCTGGGGACTGTTCACATGCCATATGTTCTTTTAACAGTAAATAGTCTGTAGTTGTAAGACTTTGGAGTGCTACAATTTGCACTTCTCCTAATTCTTGATTGAGTTCCAACAGTATAGATCCAGTCAAATTTGTTGTTTTACTGTATGCACAGGCCAGTTTAGATATCTCCTTCCTCATTCCCATGGCAAGTCCAGGAACGGGTGGGATGAGTGCATCTACAGCTGTAGCAGTGCGTGGATCTTTGTTGGGGTTTTTTGATGATCATCTTCTGGCATGAGTCTTCCAGAGAGTGCTGATGTTGGAAGTTCTTTTTCATATCGTATCTTAGTCCATTTTTGGGGTAGCCCAATTAGGCTTTGATCCTCTGTATAAACACAAACAGACCCTTTGCCTACACTTTTATATGCCCTTTATACCCTTGTGTAGAACTCGTTGGAGGTTACCACACAGGAAATGCCCTTTTTTTTTTTTTTCTTTGTTTTTGGTATCACTAATCTACACTTACATGACGAATATTATGCTTACTAGGCTCTCCCCTATACCAGGTCTCCCCTATAAACCTCTTTACAGTCATTGTCCATCAGCATAGCAAAATGTTGTAGAATCACTACTTGCCTTCTCTGTGTTGTACAGCCCTCCCTTTTCTCCTACCCCCCCTTGCATGTTAATCTTAATATTCCCCTACTTCTCCCCCCCTTATCCCTCCCTACCCACCCATCCTCCCCAGTCCCTTTCCCTTTGGTACCTGTTAGTCCATTCTTGAGTTCTGTGATTCTGCTGCTGTTTTGTTCCTTCAGTTTTTCCTTTGTTCTTATATTCCACAGATAAGTGAAATCATTTGGTATTTCTCTTTCTCCGCTTGGCTTGTTTCACTGAGCATAATACCCTCCAGCTCCATCCATGTGGCTGCAAATGATTGGATTTGCCCTTTTCTTATGGCTGAGTAGTATTCCATTGTGTATATGTACCACATCTTCTTTATGCATTCATCTATTGATGGACATTTAGGTTGCTTCCAATTCTTGGCTATTGTAAATAGTGCTGCAAAAAACATAGGGGTGCATCTGTCTTTCTCAAACTTGATTGCTGCGTTCTTAGGGTAAATTCCTAGGAGTGCAATTCCTGGGTCAAATGGTAAGTCTGTTTTGAGCATTTTGATGTACCTCCATACTGCTTTCCACAATGGTTGAACTAACTTACATTCCCACCAGCAGTGTAGGAGGGTTCCCCTTTCTCCACAGCCTCGCCAACATTTTTTGTTGTTTGTCTTTTGGATGGCAGCTATCGTTACTGGTGTGAGGTGATACCTCATTGTAGTTTTAATTTGCATTTCTCTGATAATTAGCGATGTGGAGCATCTTTTCATGTGTCTGTTGGCCATCTGTATTTCTTTTTTGGAGAACTGTGTGTTCAGTTCCTCTGCCCATTTTTTAATTGGGTTATTTGTTTTTTGTTTGTTGAGGCGTGTGAGCTCCTTATATATTCTGGACGTCAAGCCTTTATCGGATGTGTCATTTTCAAATATATTCTCCCATACTGTAGGGATCCTTCTTGTTCTATTGATGGTGTCTTTTGCTGTACAGAAGCTTTTCAGCTTAATATAGTCCCACTTACTCATTTTTGCTGTTGTTTTCCTTGCCCGGGGAGATATGTTCAAGAAGAGGTCACTCATGTTTATGTCTAAGAGGTTTTTGCCTATGTTTTCTTCCAAGAGTTTAATGGTTTCATGGCTTACATTCAGGTCTTTGATCCATTTTGAGTTTACTTTTGTATATGGGGTTAGACAATGGTCCAGTTTCATTCTCCTACATGTAGCTGTCCAGTTTTGCCAGCACCATCTGTTGAAGAGACTGTCATTTCGCCATTGTATGTCCATGGCTCCTTTATCAAATATTAATTGACCATATATGTCTGGGTTAATGTCTGGATTCTCTAGTCTGTTCCATTGGTCTGTGGCTCTGCTCTTGTGCCAGTACCAAATTGTCTTGATTACTATGGCTTTATAGTAGAGCTTGAAGTTGGGGAGTGAGATCCCCCCTACTTTATTCTTCTTTCTCAGGATTGCTTTGGCTATTCGGGGTCTTTTGTGTTTCCATATGAATTTTTGAATTATTTGTTCCAGTTCATTGAAGAATGTTGCTGGTAGTTTCATAGGGATTGCATCAAATCTGTATATTGCTTTGGGCAGGATGGCCATTTTGACGATATTAATTCTTCCTAGCCACGAGCATGGGATGAGTTTCCATCTGTTAGTGTCCCCTTTAATTTCTCTTAAGAGTGACTTGTAGTTTTCAGAGTATAAGTCTTTCACTTCTTTGGTTAGGTTTATTCCTAGGTATTTTATTTTTTTTGATGCAATTGTGAATGGAGTTGTTTTCCTGATTTCTCTTTCTGTTGGTTCATTGTTAGTATACAGGAAAGCCACAGATTTCTGTGTCTTGATTTTGTATCCTGCAACTTTGCTGTATTCCGATATCAGTTCTAGTAGTTTTGGGGTGGAGTCTTTAGGGTTTTTTATGTACAGTATCATGTCATCTGCAAATAGTGACAGTTTAACTTCTTCTTTACCAATCTGGATTCCTTGTATTTCTTTATTTTGTCTGATTGCCGTGGCTAGGACCTCCAGTACTATGTTAAATAACAGTGGAGAGAGTGGGCATCCCTGTCTAGTTCCTGATCTCAGAGGAAATGCTTTCAGCTTCTCGCTGTTCAATATAATGTTGGCTGTGGGTTTATCATAGATGGCCTTTATTATGTTGAGGTACTTGCCCTCTATACCCATTTTGCTGAGAGTTTTTAACATGAATGGATGTTGAACTTTGTCAAATGCTTTTTCAGCATCTATGGAGATGATCATGTGGTTTTTTTCTTTCTTTTTGTTGATGTGGTGGATGATATTGATGGACTTTCGAATGTTGTACCATCCTTGCATCCCTGGGATGAATCCCACTTGGTCATGGTGTATGATCCTTTTGATGTATTTTTGATTTCGGTTTGCTAATATTTTGTTGAGTATTTTTGCATCTACGTTCATCAGGGATATTGGTCTGTAGTTTTCTTTTTTGGTGGGGTCTTTGCCTGGTTTTGGTATTAGGGTGATGTTAGCTTCATAGAATGAGTTTGGGAGTATCCCCTCCTCCTCTATTTTTTGGAAAACTCTAAGGAGAATGGTATTATGTCTTCCCTGTATGTCTGATAAAATTCCGAGGTAAATCCATCTGGCCCGGGGGTTTTGTTCTTTGGTAGTTTTTTGATTACCGCTTCAATTTCGTTGCTGGTAATTGGTCTGTTTAGATTTTATGTTTCTTCCTGGGTCAATCTTGGAAGGTTATATTTTTCTAGGAAGTTGTCCATTTCTCCTAGGTTTCCCAGCTTGTTAGCATATAGGTTTTCATAGTATTCTCCAATAATTCTTTGCATTTCCGTGGGGTCCGTCGTGATTTTTCCTTTCTCGTTTCTGATACTGTTGATTTGTGTTGACTCTCTTTTCTTCTTAATAAGTCTGGCTAGAGGCTTATCTATTTTGTTTATTTTCTCAAAGAACCAGCTCTTGGTTTCATTGATTTTTGCTATTGTTTTATTCTTGTCAATTTTATTTATTTCTTCTCTGATCTTTATTATGTCCCTCCTTCTGCTGACCTTAGGCCTCATCTGTTCTTCTTTTTCCAATTTCGATAATTGTGACATTAGACCATTCATTTGGGATTGCTCTTCCTTTTTTAAATATGCTTGGAGTGCTATATACTTTCCTCTTAAGACTGCTTTTGCTGTGTCCCACAGAAGTTGGGGCTTAGTGTTGTTGTTGTCATTTGTTTCCATATATTGCTGGATCTCCATTTTGATTTGGTCATTGATCCATTGATTATTTAGGAGCGTGTTGTTAAGCCTCCATGTGTTTGTGAGCCTCTTTGCTTTCTTTGTACAGTTTATTTCTTGTTTTATGCCTTTGTGGTCTGAAAAGTTGGTTGGTAGGATTTGAATCTTTTGGAATTTTCTGAGGCTCTTTTTGTGGCCTAGTATGTGGTCTATTCTGGAGAATGTTCCATGTGCACTTGAGAAGAATGTATATCCCGCTGCTTTTGGATGTAGAGTTCTATAGATGTCTATTAGGTCCATCTGCTCTACTGTGTTGTTCAGTGCTTCCGTGTCCTTACTTATTTTCTGCCCAGTGGATCTATCCTTTGGGGTGAGTGGTGTGTTGAAGTCTCCTAGAATGAATGCATTGCAGTCTATATCCCCCTTTAGTTCTGTTAGTATTTGTTTCACATATGCTGGTGCTCCTGTGTTGGGTGCATATATATTTAGAATGGTTATATCCTCTTGTTTGACTGAGCCCTTTATCATTATGTAGTGTCCTTCTTTATCTCTTGTTACTTTCTTTGTTTTGAAGTCTATTTTGTCTGATATTAGTACTGCAACCCCTGCTTTCTTCTCACTGTTGTTTGCTTGAAATATGTTTTTCCATCCCTTGACTTTTAGTCTGTACATGTCTTTGGGTTTGAGGTGAGTTTCTTGTAAGCAGCATATAGATGGGTCTTGCTTTTTTATCCATTCTGTTACTCTGTGTCTTTTGATTGGTGCATTCAACCCATTAACATTTAGGGTGACTATTGAAAGATATGTACTTATTGCCATTGCAGGCTTTAAATTCGTGGTTACCAAAGGTTCAAGGTTAGCCTCTTTAGTATCTTACTGCCTAACTTAGCTCGCTTATTGAGCTGTTATATACACTGTCTGGAGATCCTTTTCTTCTCTCCCTTCTTGTTCCTCCTCCTCGATTCTTCATATGTTGGGTGTTTTGTGCTGTGCTCTTTCTAGGAGTGCTCCCATCTAGAGCAGTCCCTGTAAGATGTTCTGTAGTGGTGGTTTGTGGAAAGCAAATTTCCTCAGCTTTTGTTTGTCTCGGAATTGTTTAATCCCACCGTCATATTTGAATGATAGTCGTGCTGGATACAGTATCCTTGGTTCAAGGCCCTTCTGTTTCATTGTATTAAATATATCATGCCATTCTGTTCTGGCATGTAAAGTTTCTGTTGAGAAATCTGACGTTATCCTGATGGGTTTCCCTTTATAGGTGACCTTTTTCTCTCTAGCTGCCTTTAACACTCTTTCCTTGTCCTTGATCTTTGCCATTTTAATTATTATGTGTCTTGGTGTTGTCCTTCTTGGATCCTTTCTGTTGGGGGTTCTGTGTATTTCCGTGGTCTGTTCGATTACTTCCTCCCCCAGTGTGGGGAAGTTTTCAGCAATTATTTCTTCTAAGATACTTTCCATCTCTTTTCCTCTCTCTTCTTCTTCTGGGACCCCTATAATACGGATATTGTTCCTTTTGGATTGGTCACACAGTTCTCTTAACATTGTTTCATTCCTGGAGATCCTTTTGTCTCTCTCTATGTCAGCTTCTATGCGTTCCTGTTCTCTGATTTCAATTCCATCAATGGCCTCTTGCATTCTATCCATTCTGCTTATAAACCCTTCCAGAGTTTGTTTCATTTCTGCGATCTCCTTTCTGGCATCTGTGATCTCCTTCCGGACTTCATCCCATTTCTCTTGCGTATTTCTCTGCATCTCTGTCAGCATGTTTATGATTCTTATTTTGAATTCTTTTTCAGGAAGACTGGTTAGGTCTGTCTCCTTCTCTGGTGTTGTCTCTGTGATCTTTGTCTGCCTGTAGCTTTGCCTTTTCATGGTGATAGGAATAGTCTGCAGAACTGGGACGAGTGACGGCTGGAAGGACTTCCTTTCTTGTTGGTTTGTGGCCCTCCTCTCCTGGGAGAACAGCGACCTCTAGTGGCTTGTGCTGCGCATCTGCGTGCAGACAGGGTTTCTGCTTCCTGCCCGGTTGCTATGGAGTTAATCTCCGCTGTTGCTGTGGGCGTGGCCTGGCTAGGGCAGCTACTCCAAAATTGTGGAGTCGCGTTGGAGCAGGAGCTGCTGGGAGGCTATTTATCTCCGTAAGGGGCCTGCCTGCTCCCTGCAGCCCAGGGGTTAGGGTGCCCAGAGATCCCGGATTCCCTTCCTCTGGATTAAGTGACCTGCCCTTCCCCTTTAAGACTTCCAAAAAGCACCCGCCAAAACAAAACAACGACCACAAAAAAAATAAATAAATAAATAAGAAAAAAAATTTTTTAATTAAAAAAAAAAAAAAGTTTTTAATAAAAAAAAAAAAAAAGGGGGGGTGGTCGTTCGTTTTTCTTTATTCTCCGGTGCCAGCCTCAGGCCTCTGCTCACCGGTCTTTCTGCCCTGTTTCCCTAGTATTGGGGTCCCTATCCCTTTAAGACTTCCAAAAAGCGCTCGCCAAAACAAAACAGCAAAAAAGCAAAAAAAAAAATGGTCGCGCGCTTTTCTTATGTCCTCTGTCGCCCAGCCTCCAGTGCCTGCTCACTGTTCTTGCTGCCCTGTTTCCCTAGTATTGGGGTCCCTATCCCTTTAAGACTTCCAAAAAGCGCTCGCCAAAACAAAACAGCAAAAAAGCAAAAAAAAAAAATGGTCGCGCGCTTTTTTTATGCCCTCTGTCGCCCAGCCTCCAGTGCCTGCTCACTGTTCTTGCTGCCCTGTTTTCCTAGTATCGAGCGCCCTGCACTCTGGCCCGGATGGCTGGGGCTGGGTGTTCGGCAGTCCTGGGCTCCGTCTCCCTCCCGCTCTGCCTGCTCTTCTCCCGCCGGGAGCTGGGGGGAGGGGCGCTCGGCTCCCGCGGGGCCGGGGCTTGTATCTTACCCCCTTCGCGAGGCGCTGGGTTCTCTCAGGTGCGGATGTGGTCTGGATATTGTCCTGTGTCCTCTGGTCTTTATTCTAGGAAGGGTTGTCTTTGTTATATTTTCATAGATATATGTTGTTTTGGGAGGAGATTTCCGCTGCTCTACTCACGCCGCCATCTTCCGCCCCTCCAGATACTTCATTCTTGTAACAGTCTTCCAAAGAGTTGCTGGCTGACACTGATTCAAACTTTAGGTTTCAGCTCAAATGTAACATCTTCATAGACTATCAGCTCCAGACTTGATTAGATGTTCTTGTCATATGCTTTCCTACCACAGATGCAGACAGCTCTTCCCCAAGAGACTATAAATTCACCTAAAGAAACCCTACCTATGATGCTCAACATGTATCTTATGCCTAGGATAGTGTCTGGCACATAGTAAGTGCTTAATAAATACCTGTTGAATAAACAAACTGAGTGGTCCCAATCTGCCTGTTCTTTAGGCATTTTTCCTGTTCTAGCCAAACCAGACCCTTATTATTTCCCTAAAGGCTCCATATTTCCCAATTTTGACACCTACAGGTTTTATAGAGGACAGGGCTCCTCTCTGAGAATGCAAACCCCACATGCCTGATTTCCATTATGTATCCTTCCATGTCCACTTCCAATTCTACCTTCTCTGAGAAGCATTTCTTCATCTTCTCTCCCTCTTTGGGACTCTTGAACATTTGTTCACTTCCTTTTATATATTTTTAGAAGTAGAAGGGACCTTAAATTTGATTTGATCCAACTCTCTTGACATGTGTGGAAACAGGGCCCCGAGGCATGCAGGGCCTTCCCACGGGTGACTCTACTCAGTGCAGGACACAGCCTGGAAGTCAAGTCTCCTGTGTTCTTTCCCCTGGACAAGGCCACCTCCTAAGGTAGATAGCCAACTTCACCATTATCAGCTGAGTTCTAACTCATCTGATGGATGTATGGATATGCTAGTAAATATAAATGATCATAGTAGGGATTCTTACAATTTGAAAAATATTGTTGAACTTCCTGGAGAGGATTACCTTTGCTTAACAGGCTTTTTTTGTAAGTTAAGATATAGCAGAAATATTTACAGTGAGATGCACCTGTATTTATGATTATAATATTTGAAAAGTATTTTGCACTTTCATACAACTTGAATATATTCGCCCTGATTCTATATATTTTTTTAAAAGCCCTTTAAAACTGATTACATCATGATGATATTCATCTCCAAAGAGAAGTTTTTATGAGCCTTTAAACTAGAATCTAGCACTGAAATCATTTTCTCAACCAAACTACAGCTTTTATGGTAGAAGCATTTAGCAGAGGTGGAAGAGGCATTTCTGCAGCAGAGTACTTACTCTGTGACCCCCCACCCTGCTTTATTGTTCCCATTACCACCCTGCTGCCTCTCTCTTCGGTTTAACCTGTTAACATGTTTTGTTGATGTGCCATTACCAGCAAAGATTGATTCAGGGCCTCTTACAAAAGAGGACCTAATGACAACAGTCAATGTGTCATTGTTCTAACAGAGCCTTGCTTCTTCTATTTTCTAAACATCTTAGCATAAACCCTGTCTGCTCTTCCCTTATTATCTCCATCTAGCAAAACCATACTCATATTTCAAGGTGCAGCCAAGCTCATGACCGACCCCAAAGAATTCCTCCTCAAATCAGTCGGCAGTGGTTGCTCCACCTGCTGTATCCTAGGAGACGGATGGACCTTGCACTGGGTACAGCATGAACCAGGCATAAATATTTTGGGATCTGCTGAGCCTGGTTTTGCTGCTGTCTATGTTGCTGAAATACTTTGGTGAAAACAGAAGAAATGCTGCTAATGCTGTGTAACTAGAGTCCTAAGATGGGGTGGTTGATAGTCGACATTTCTGATAAACAGGAAGTTAGCAACTGGCTGACCATGGATGAAAGTTTGGGCTAAGAGGACTTAAAATTTGAATTTCTTAAAAACACTCTGGATACACGAATAAGTAGGCATAAAGGGTGCTTTTTCAAAAGTTGACAGGGAAATGAATTATCGTAGTAAAAAGGAAAGGGATGTAGTGGAAGAAAGCATGTATTAAATGCTGCAATGTGTCAGGAATTATGTTAAGCAGTTTATGTCATTTTACTTAATTCACACTACCATGCTATGAAAGGGGTTGACTTCGTTAATGTATCTGCTTAGTTGGTTAAACAGACTGCTGGGCAATAATTTTTTGGTACATTTATGATTGTTCTTTCCACTACTTCAACACTGCCTACATGAAGATGTAAAATAGACTATTTTCCTAAAGAACCAACAAATATGAGCCATAAGGGAAGCACTCTGGTGATGGCAAGGCTTTCACTACGTGCCTGGCCAGACCAAGGAGAGCAGTGCCTCAATTCCCTCGGACTACTGTATCAAAATACCAGAGATTCGGTGGCTTACCAATGAGAGGAATTCATTTCTCAAAGTTCTGGAGGCTGAAAAGGCCAAGATCAAGGAGCCGACAGATTTAGTATCCAGTGAGAAAGCCTGCTTTCTGGTTCGTAGCTGGCCGACTTCATGCCACGTCCTTGCATGGCAGAGGGGCGGGGGAGCTCTCTGGGGTCTCTTTTGCCCCAATCTCATTCATGAGGGCTCCACTCTCATGACCTAATCACCTCCCCAAAGCCCTCACCTTCAAATACCATCACATTGTGGATTAGGTTTTAACATATGAACTCTGGAGGGACACCAACATTCAGTCTACATAGCAAATGGCCACAGTATAAGCCTGTCAGCTGGCTAGAGAAGAAAAGTTGGGAGAATTTCACAAGTTGAAAGCTTAGTATTGATAATAATAGTAACAGGCTTTTGCTATTGCTTTAGAATCCCAACACTATCATTAAACTAGTGTAGGCATAAAGGAAGTTAAAATTTAATTCTAATACTAAATACAAAGTTCAGGAATGAAATGTTATTACATGAAATACAAGTAAGACTATTCACAAAGATGCACAGCTTCATTTGATGTGATTCAAAAGCTGTAAATTTTTTATATGAAATGTTGTTTAAGGGAATATGGGTACTGAGCAAAATTTAGATGTGTAAGGCTATAAGGGAATGTAGAAGGCTATTAAATTCATCTTTCTTCTTTTAAATAAAGGACTTTACTTAAATACATCCCAATAAACTTTCTCTCTGAGCTCTTCAAAATCTCTAGAAAAACAAAGAAAATGCTACATCTTCCTTCAGCGAAGTGTTGGGTATATTTGGTTAAGACTTAGAAATGGGCAATTTTTAATCACTTGGACAAGAATTGATTTGGGGGGTATATCCAACACCCACAATCTTTTCCTACTTACTGTGCATCTTTAACATCTATAATTCTTTGCCATTTGGTTAAATCATATAAAACCATACAGATGGTAGAACCCAAGAGCTGAGAGAGCTTGCGTAGCTCACTGCACGGTGCAGTCAGCCCTTGCTGCCTCTACATACCCTCCTCACCCAGCAGCACGAAGTGAAGATGTTGCCCAGTCCAGTGCTAGAGCCAACCTGGATGCTTCTGTGGAGTCAGGGGACTGCAAGGACGCCTGGTGCCCTAAGAGGCATGTCTTCACTGTGACTAAACCAGGTCCTACATCTAGCTAAATACGAAACTTTAGCCCTCTCCTGAACTCTTCTGGCTTGCTAAGTTTAGGATTGTATTTGTTTTCTAGGGCTGCTGTAAAAATTACCATAAACTTGGTGGCATAAAGCAACAAAAATATATTCTCTCACAGATCTGGAGGACAGAAGCCTGAAATCAAAGCGTTGGCAGGGGTGGACTTCCTCCATAGGCTCTAGGGGTGAAACCTCCCCTGATGCTTCCTGCTTCTGGTGACCCACCAGAGTTCCTGGGCTGTGTCTGCCTGACTCTTCTCTGCCTGTCCTCACACGGCCTTCTCCTGTGTCTCAAATCTCCCTCTGGTTTTATCTTATAAGGACCTGTGTCATTGGAGTTAGGGCCCACTCCCATAACTCAGGATGCTCTCATCTCAACTTAATTACATCTTCAAAGATCATTTTTCATGAAAAGGTCACATTTACAGGTTCCAGAGGTTAGTACACAGACATATCTTTTTGGGGCCACTATTCAGCTACTATAAGGATTTTGTTTCAGCTATGATTTCTTATACATGGATCTAGTTTCTTCTACCTTCAGAATCTAGATGATACTTCTGTAGCTTCATCACTGATACCACTCATCCCCACCACAAGTTTTCCTCCACCTAGAAACTCCATTCCCACATCCCGCCCATCCAGTTAAACCCGTAAGCATCCCTGGGATTGGGCAAGGCAGCATCCAAGCAAGGGTTTTGGAAGCAGAAGGTCTGAATTCAAATATGGATTTCATCACTTCCTTCCTTTTTTTCCATCATCATTCATTCATTCATAAATATTTATACCTACTCATTGCCAGATACTATCCTAGGCATTGAGGCTAGAGCGTTATAGGAACACGCAAAGTCTATCATCTTGGAGGTAATATTGGAAGATTGGGGAAGGCAGGCAACAAACAGATAAATACAGTACATAACATAATGCCAAGCACTGACAACCATTCTGAAGAATGGTAAGGCAAGATAAGGGCACAGAGAGCTGTGGCCTGGGAGGTGCAGTTTTAGATGTGTAGGCTTCTCCTATGAGGTAATGTGAGAACAGAGATTTGAGCAAAGTGTCAGACTGAATCATGAGAGATCTGAGGACAGGCCTTCCTGGAAGAGGGGCTGGTGATAATGTCTGGGGGCAGGGAAGGCCTTGGTGAGTTTGGTGTGTCTGAAAAGGCAAGAAGACCAGTTTTACACCTATGGTGATAGCAGCCAATTTTAATAGCCAAAAAGTTGAAGCAACTGAAGTGTCCATCAACAAAAAAGTGAATAAGCAAAATGTGGCATATGCATACAATGGAGTATTATTCAGCCTTAAAAAGGCAGGAAATACTGTCACATGCTACACCTCAGGACATTGTGCGGAGTGAAATAAGCCAGTCACAAATGATTCCACTTATATTAGATACATGGAGTAGTCAAATTCATACAAATAGACAGTAGAATGATGGATGCCAGGGGCAGGCGGTAGAGGGTGGGGTGGGGTGGTAACAGGGAGTTAGTGTTTAATGGATATAGAATTTCAGTTTTCCAGTAGTTCTGAAGATTGGTTGCTTAACAGTGTGACTGCACTAAATGCTTCTGAACTGTACACATAGAAAAGGTTAAGGCAGTAAATTTAATGTGATGCATATTTTACCACAATTAAAAATAAAATTTTAAAAGAACCTCAGCTGCTTTACCTGAGCATGAAGACAATAGTAGACTTGTCATAAGTTTGATATGAGAAGGAAGCAGGATCATCTGTGCAAAGTGCCTCGACACTCCCAGACTTGTAAAATCTGCTCTTCACATGCTCACTGTCCTCATTATATAGCTGCCTTGCTCTTGGTATTGTCCTGCCCAGTGACTCTTTAGGATGCTGTCTCCACACCATGCTTTAGAGTGCTCATCCCTCTGTTGGAATCATTTTATTTATTGGGGAGTTTCTTTTTCCATTTATCATCTGTGTGCTGGGCCTTGCTACTCAAAATGTGGTTTTGAGTGGCTCCAGAGACCTTGCTGGAAATGCAATCTCAGGCCCCACTCAGCCCCACTGAATCAGAATCTGTGTTTGAACAGGAGTCCCAGGGGAGATTCATGTGCACATTAAAGTTTAAGGAACACTGGTTTAAGCTATACTCTCAGAATTTCCAAACCTGGCAGATCACTTAGAATTACTTAGTAAAATTGCATGAGGCCTGAGGAAAGGTATATTTATGTCTTCTGATTCTGTGAGTGATTCCAATAGGGAGGCCAGATTTAGGGAACACCAGTTGATTCCTATTTCCCAGGTACAGACTAGCCTACTACATGATTTAAAGACAGAATGAGGCCTTGCCCTTTGGAAAAAAAAGTCATCCAGTTCTATGTTCAAAGCTATGAGCATACTATCGACAAACTAACCAATCAACTAAAAGTAACTACCTAAGCAGCACAACCAGTTATGGACTCTGAGGTACAGCTGATGATACTGGTGAGCTTTGGCCCCTAAGGAGGTGCTTTCAAGCAGTTGAAAAGGAGTCCTTGCCCAGGACTCTCATGAACTGGTTTTGGGGGCAGTCTGACCAGGATCCCTCTCATTCCCATCCCTGTGGGAAATAGATTTAGATTTTATTATTATGCAGGTATGGTGGGGCCAACAGAGCAGGAGACAACTGTCATTGAAAAGCTATTTTGTTATTCACAGTTCTAAAAGGAGGGGCATGTCATGACACAAGGGGCCATATGGGGAAGCACCACGGTCAGTCAGGAGGCAGAGGAAGAGGAGGAAAAATGGGGACAAGAGGCTTTACTGCGTTTTCTGTGGAAGGAATAATCAAGGAAGGCAAAGGAGGCTTAAGGTTGTCTACATGGAATAATCCCAGCAGGTTCTGGGTCGTGATGACTGCCTAGTTGTCTGACACCTGCCCTGGAGTGATCAGGGTAGGGGGTTGTGGCCTTAGTGTGAGAGCCTGATAAAAGCGGTAGGTGGGGATGTGGGTCCTGCATTGGTGGGTTTACATTTGAAAAGCACACCAGCTAGTGAGTGTTTACTATCTCAAGGAATTGGCTAAACCTGGGAGGGCAGTTCCTCCAGGGTCAGGAAGGTCACAGATATCAGAACACCAGAATGCAGAAAAAAAAATTCACGGTTAATATTAATACAGCCTCCTAGGCTCCACCACACTCAGTCAGCCTTAACAGAAACACTCCTTCTGACAATCATAGAATTAGTACTGCCTTATTTGTACACAATCCCTGTGTATTGTTCCCTTCTCTGGGGCATGCTATTTTCCACCATCTCTATACTAAATGTAATCATCATGATTTTGGAAACAGAGGTGTGATTCAACTTCAGCATTTCAAATGACATAATTCCTGTGGGCACTTGCAGGAACTGCATCCAAAGTTTCACTTTCTAAGTTTTCTTAAACAACTGATTTTTTTCAACCATTCCCTTAACTAATATCAAAAGGTTAAGATATTTCAGATGACTTTCACTCTGCCTCTTCTCTGAAAGGTGAATTTGGCATCATCTGTAGTCTGTTTTTCTGGGCTCGGGCATTTGATAACTTCCTTAGTTCATGTCTTAGACACTGATAAAATAGTCCTGGGAAAAATGAAACTTAATCATAGTCCTTTCCTACTCTGACTGAAGAATAAAGTGACAGTGGGTTAAAGTCACTCCAAAAGATGTTTGAAATGTATCCTAGATGCTCAAGAAAAGCTACAGGCCATGCTTTTCACGATTTATAATGTCTGATGTCAAAACACTGTGTAATAGCTTTTCATCATCTTTTTAACTCAGAATGGCACAAGACATATTTCTCTCCAGATTTCAGTTCTAAAGTTGAAGTTCAAGACCCTTGATAATTATTTATTAAGTCGTGCAGTGATTCTACTCTGGTAATGATCATCTAGTTCTATCTTTGATTTTTTATTTTATCCTAAAAGCAATGTTGAGGAGTAAGTTCAGACTTACACACTCCATCCATTGTTTAGATCTGGATTTAAAATAGTGTGCCAAAGACCTTCATTCTGTTTACTTTTAAAGAATACTTTCATTCTATGGACAATAATGTGTTCAACTTAAACATAAAAATCTGCATTGTTTAGAAAGCCATACTGAGATTTTCAACTCTGGAGGATGTCTTATATAAAATATGAAGTTCATGTTCAGATCATCAATCTGCCAAATACACACTGGGACTCCTAAACCCCTTTTCCCACAAAATACAGCCTCTAATGCAGCTAATATCACACTGGAAATTTACAGTTAAGTAATATATCTCCAAGGGTCAAAACCAAATACAAGAAGTCCAGGATATGTATATGAATATACACCATTATGAAAAACATTTTACCTTATAGCTACATGGAAAAAAGCTATTTTTTATTCTTCATAGACAACTAAATCCTTATTGATCCCTTGCCTGCAAGCTTAAAAACAAAAACACCTCAGCTTACACTGCCTACTACTTAAACTGTATCTTCAGCTTTCTCCCTTTTTTTTCTATCAACTTTATAGAAAAGTCATCTATAGCTGCTTTGTTTTCCTCTTCCCCTGTGCAATATATATAACATGGCTTCTGGATCAAGTGTCCATTTTAAAGAAAACTACTTTGCTGTTCCAGTTGTAAAAGATCAGGAAATTCACAGAAGAGGAAATACACTGATAAACATGTCAGTACAAGATAAAGCATGTAATTAAGATTGGCAATTGAATACTCTCATGCTATTCCGGTGACCATCTGCTGTTTATGCCTGCCCAGAATCCATTCCTGCCTCTGTTAATATAACCCTGGTTTTCTTTTGTGAATTCTGACAGCCCCCGACTCGTCAAGAGACAGATAACGTAATCCTGGTCTTGTCAGGGAGAGCACAGTATTTATGTAGCTCTAGTGGCTGATTGGTTTCAGGGAAGTCATATGACTCAGACTAAGCCAATCAGTAGCAATGCAGGAATTTTGCTACAAGTTTTGGGAAGTTAGTAAATTGTGTGAAATAAAAGCTTAGTAATGCCGGTGGCCAATTTGCTATCATTAAGGGAGAGCTGGTCTGAGCAAGGGGCCAAAACAAAGGAAAGCAAACTCAAGCAATGAAGAAAAATTTCTGATGACATCAATTTTAACCCTGGGGGCTATTCCTGCTCAGAAAATCCACCTTAAACATTTAACAGCTTTGCTTCATCCTTTTATGCTTTGTTTTGCTCATGAAAACCAGTCAGACTTTGGTTTCTATCACTTACTCTAAAAAAATTGGACTAATATAGGTGTCACCTAGTGTTGGTAAAGGTGCTGGGCAAAAGGGACTCTGATGGGGTTGTTAACTGCTATAATTTTCTTGAAAAAAATGTTGATTTTACAAAAACCATGAAAAGCTCATGCAACTAAAAGTAAATGCTAAAAATAAAAAACGAATTCAAGGGCCAAATGTCCTTTTTGCCTCTCATTCTACTTACAATCACTAAATCATTTGACAATTTCTTCTTTGAACTTGTATTTTCTTGATTTCCATGAGCACCCAATTTCTTAAACCTCCTCCCAGCCACTTCAAATATTTCTTCTGAATTTTATTCACAGCCTCTTCCCTTTCACTTAAACTTTTAGTGTCTCTAAATTGTATCTTCAGCTCTCTAGTCTTCTAATTCGATGTGTTCTTTGAAGGTGGCCTTATGATTCACATACATTTTCTAGATTTCCAGTCGCCATCTTTTACTTAAAATCTAGATGGATTTTTACATTGGACTATTGGCTGCCTCCATTTGGAAGTCCTCAAAATCAACATATCTGCAAATTCCAAAGTGCGCACACTTTCTTTTCTCCTTAACCTGCATGTCACCATGCTTCTCTTATTATGGAGGCCAATTATTTAAGCTAAAAACTTTGGTGACATCCTTGATTCTTTCCTTTAATTTACTCCCCGTATCTTGAGAACTAACAAACCTTGTTAATTTACCTCCTAAATATTTCTCAAAACTTCCCTTCTTCTCTATTCTCTCTGATACTGTTTTGTTAAAAATTCTATCACTTCTCCTTCAGGTCAGGATTCTCAAACCCAAGTGTGCACAAAGAACCTTATTTAAAATGAAATCCCTAAAATTAATCTTTCAAGAGATTTTGATGAATTTGGCCTAAGAACCCCACCTTGAGAAACACTATTTCACTTATTGCCAACAGTCTCCTAAACACCCTGCTGTATATGTAACTATTTAGGTCATTTCATTGGTTTATCTGCTTGAAAACTTCTGAAGGTTCACCACTGCCCAGGTAAACTACAAACTCCTTACCATGGCATACGGTGCTTTCAATCTGCAGCTAACCCCTCCAATCTCATCTATTTCCCAAATAAGCTATCAGTCTGCAGAAAATGTCTCTGGCGAGTAGGTCTTTCCTCCTACTTTGATCTTAGTTCAACCTCATCATTACACTTAATATTCTATTACTTAGTGAGCATTATAGAATGTTTCCAGGTGCAAGACTCAGTGTTAAAATTCTTACCTAAATTATCTCATTTAATTCAAGCTACAGTCCTGGGAAGTAAGTGGTATTTTTATTACAATTTTCCTTATCAATAAAACTACTTTTAAAACCACCATTTTGAGAGGAATTTAAAACTCATTCTAAATATTCTTAGTAGAAATTTTTGAGATAATTGTAAATTTACATGAGGTTGTGAGAAATAATTCAGAGAAATCTCATGTACCTTTAGTCAGTTTCCCTGAAAAGTAACATCTTGAAAAGCAACAGTACAGTTGCACTGTACTGGATATCATTACAGTGGAAAGCTGGAGAACTTTCCACTGCCACAAATACCACTTTTGGTGTTCTTGCACAGCCACACCCATTTCCTTCTCGTCCACTTCTCTCCAATCTGTTCTTCCCTTTCTATAATTTTGGCATTTGAAGACTGTTATGTAAATGGAACCATTTAGTGTGAGACCTTTTGCAACTAGCATTTATCAGAGTTCATTTCATGATTTAAGACAGTAGTAATTTGTCAGATACGTAGTTTGCAACTATTTTCTCCCCATCCATAACTTTCTTTTCACTGTCTTCATGTAGGTTTTAAAATAGAAAAAGTTTTAAATTTTGATAAGGTCTCACACATTAACTTTTCCTTTTTTGGATCATTCTTTCTGCTGAACCTAATAGCTTTATCTTGCCCTAGATCCTGAAGACTTTCTTTTGTATTTTTTTTCTAAAAGTTTTGCAATTAATGTTTTACATTTAAGTTCTGGATCAGTTTTGAGTTCATTTTTGTATGAGGTGTAATGTTGAGCTCAAAGATCATTGAGCTGCTTTTGCAACTTTGTAAAGTATATAAAATGCAATTATCTCAACAGTTTAATGAAAAAAATCTGTTTGGAGGTGATGAAAATGTTTTGGAACTTGAGAGAGGTGATGGTTACATAACATTATGAATGCAAATGTCAATTACGTGAATTTCACTTTGTTGATAATAGAGCTTATCCTAGCTAACATTCCGACCAATATTTCACACATTTCAAATATGTTTTTCAAAGGCTGTGTAAAAGTCTCTTTTCACATAATTATTCAGCCTATTTCTGTCTTTGGTTCCAGTTTCCAGGTCCCTCATTGCTCAAGTTAGGCAACATTCTAATGTCTAACCTCCGAGGCAAGCATTTTTAACAGTGAGTCAAGCTGTTAAGAATGGCAGTTTTTAGTGGACTTAGTATTTCCTGGCAGTCAATCCCTGCACGTCCTTAGTCATTCTTTGACCATCATTTATATTATCACTTGTCTTCATCCTTTTGAACTAAAGTGCCCTGAACAGAACCCTTTGTTATATCATGTGGTGATCACTGCCTTTTTCTCAGTACATAACCCTGGAATAATATATCTTATCACTCTTCTGACAAGGAGTTCACAGATCTCTCCTAAATAAAAGCAGTGTAGTGAGTCAAGGGCAGAGAGTCTAAGAACTCTATGATTTGCTGAGTTCCTACAGTCTTGTACTGAAACCTCCTCCCACATATCCATTTAATTAATAGTGAAGGGGTCCACATTTAGATGTGGAAAACTCCTGATCCCATAGAAACCTGGTGGTTTGAAATTATCAAGACGTAGCTTCAAAAAATTAGTGAGATGTTTGTATTACTGCATTAAATCATGTTCAAATGGCCAAAGTTAGTCTAAGCAGCTTCACACTTATATTATGCTTTTAAATACTTTTTTCTGAAGAGAGACTTCATCTTTTACTTTCAAGTCATATAATTCAAGACACTCTGGACATGGCCTTGGGAATTAAAAGTTAGTTCAGAAAACATGGTGCACTAGAGCCGAGTTCTGACATAATAAATTGTTTTTTCTATTCTAACTGCCCATATTACAGGGCTAAATGATTATGATGCCAGGGTTCTTGTTTGCAGAGTCGAAGAATGAACTTTACACTCAAGGCAGGACAGCAAGGCAGAGGCTTTTATTTAGAGATAAAGCGAGAGAACAGAGCTCCTAGCGTTGGGACAAGAGAGCCCTGGGGTGGTGCGTTGTCTAGGGGTTTTATAGGCAGTTGAGAGACAAAGAGCTAGGGATGTACACCTGCTAAGTGGTCCCAAAATGTTTATCTTTGAAGATACATTAAGATTCTTCTTGGTTTTCCTGGTTATTTATAAGGAATTTACTGCTCTGATTTCCTCCCAGGATAGCAGCTTCCTGGTCTGGAAGCAGATCACTCAAGATTGTCTGCTTTGTTCCCAAGATAGACTGAGTTATTGTTTATTTGTTAAAGAGTATGTTACTTTTTAACAAATTGAGTTTTAAAATGCAATCTTATTTTCAAGACGGAATCCTTCCTGTTTTTACTAGTTGTTTTGGGCTTGCTTGCTACATTGACCAGGTTGCAAATCATTTGTTTAGGGCTGGAGAAAGAAAAGCAGCACCTGGATAAAGTCAGAAAAACAAGCTGAGCCCCCAAGCAGGCCAAAGCAAAGCCCACAATGGATTATCTTGCTTTGTTTTTTCCAGAGGCCCTCCCCCTACTCTAAGCCCATGGTCCCTGTCTCAATTAGAGAGGAGACATTTGCATTTCTCTATGGAATAAGCTCTTTCCCACCCCTAATATCCTGAACATAGATGAATGGTGAGAGAATAAAAGTTACAGTATCGTTTTATTTTAATCCAATTACTTTTTATTATTTATGCTGACATTTGTAACTTTTTCCTTTGAGCCTTCAAGTCTGTGCCATCCCCTATTTATGTACTTACTTTTCCCCCCCTTCATGTTATCATGAGATTTCTAGAATATTGTTGAATATTTGTATTCCAAGGAAATATTAACAAATCTTAAATGAAACATGCCCTCTCTTCTAGTAAATTTGGGAGACATGTTATACCACCTCTCCTCCAAAGCCATGATTTTATAAGTACTTTAAAAGGTTGGAGAAGTCCTATGATAAAGAACCCTGATATGATAAATAATTCTGTTTGTTAAACTTATTTTGACCGCAAGAACTTTGTGTGTGTCACCTAATAACATCTCTGGAACACCAGTGTCTGGAATATGGTTCTAAAACAAATAGCCTATGCTTGCTGATTTCATTTTCTTTTTATTACTGTATTAAATTTGTAATCTTGGAGTACACCAGCAATCTCCAAAAAAGTGAAATTTACTTATTTATTTTTGTTTTCTCCAATGATTATTTCTTTGGACTTTTCTGAGGTAGCCTATTCAATCAACAACATACATATTTTCAAATTCCTCACTTGGATTTCTTTATCATTTGATCCAGTAGATATGTCAGCATAGGAGTACAAAGCCTAAACTTCTTAGCCTGGCATTCTGAGACCTACACTACCCAGATATGACCTTCTTTTCTATCCATCTCTCTTTCTAATCACATCTACAAATCTCAGTCCTCTATCCACTGATCCTCTCACAATCCCACCAATATATCTGGTACATTTGTGCAAGTTTTCATGATGTTCTTGGTGACAAGGCTGCCATACCCTTTTTCTGTTGCTTAATTTTACAAATCCTGAAAGCTGACCCAGCCTTCTCGCAGCATTTTTGTATTTTTTTGTCAATATTTTCCTCCTCTAGACTCTAAGTTCCACATGGGCAGTGGCTATATATGTGTTTCTAATTACTAAATATCCAACTTAGCTTAGTACCTAGTAAGTAATAAATGCCCAATAAAGAGATGTTGGATTAAATCTAAATTCTATCATACACATTTCTCATTACCTATGTCTCACTTTGCATTAGTGTGTATTGCTTAGGTTGGTAGTTACCATTTTGGTTCATGCACTGCACTAATCATCTACATATACCAAAGTTCTTTAACAGCAGAATTTTGGAATTCCATGCAGTTATAACACCCTTAGCAACTAGGACAGGGGCTTATATATAATAGATACTGAACAGATCTTGGTATATTGTTAATTAATTCAAGGGAACAGCAAGTCCCAAATCTCCCACGAAGCTCTGCTATGGCCCATAGTAAGCCTCTCTTCCTCACACCTTAGCAGTTAGTATCTCTGTAACTCACCTTGGTTCATATTTGTAGATTTGTTTCATATGTGTATCAAGCTTATTTTATCAAGCTTGTGAACTCTTAAGAGGTGAAAAAAATCTGTGTTCCATGGATTTTTGTCTCTGAAACAGGTGAGACCATAATAGGAATTGGTTACATTTAAATGGAAGTTCACTGAAATGTTTATCCTAAGTTTTACTTTATTATTATTGACATCTATGATACAATGTTACTATTCATTTGGTAGGCAGTCAAAAATAAATGATATAAAATATGTAATATACTTTGATCATTTTAACCATACACAAAATACTGAATAATTGAAACTATGTTACATGGATATTTTACAAAGGAAAAAAAATACTATAACACATTAAGATGAAATTTTCCATTATATTTTGAATGCAATGCTATATTAAATATGGGTATATTCAAAAGAATTACTATTATCAGAATGAATTTAATATTTTATTATTTGAAATATTTTTACTATTTAACATAGCAAAATATTTTGCTATTTAAAATAATGAAATGTCAATGAATAGTTATAAAATATTTTTAAAGCAAAAGCAATGTTCTACTCATTTACTTGGCAGTTATAAAAATATATATTCATCTGAAACTCTAATAAATTTTCTCAATGCACTAGATGTTCAAATTTAAATGAATGTTTTGTAAAGCATTTTACCAACTTAGTATTCTTAACCATACAATATATATATCTACATGGTATTAGAATAGGGTTGCATTACAGATACTTTCAAGTAAAAGACATAGGTGACAATTAACATATAAGAGATAATGTGAAGGTTTTCTGAACACATCCAACATATAAAAAAGGTCCAATAGCTGTGCCTTGTATAAGTGAATTCTCAAACACATTTGTTGAATGAATACATGAGTGAATGATATTTATTCCATTATTTGCATCAGAAATTAACTACCCAAGGCTTTCTATTTTTAGTAGAAATGTCACTTAAAGATTAACAATTTTACTCTTAGCTACTTCTGGATGACAATCAGGTAAACTGACTCAAGACTGCACAGGAAACTAGTGTCAGTGATCAAAACATGTCAAGCAGTAAGTATGCTTACTGTCTATGTAGACAGCTCTCATGTCTACAGAATACTTAATATGTTGAACTCCATATTTCATATCTTCACACAAAACAAGACCTAGGAAACTAAGCCGTTTCTATAAGGTATTATCATAAAAATAAAAAGTAGTAAATATGTATGTATATAAAAATGTATATATAGATAGGTATCTATATGTCTACATCTGTATCTCTATCTATCTTAGTAGACAGAATAGACTGCAGATGTCTATTCCCAGTGAGAGAAGCAAGCTATCCTGAGTGAAGGAGGCCATGTGTGTCTGTAGCTACAGCTGAGGATGCACAGGCCATACTTTAACAGTTGGCCATGCATGCACAACTTGACAATATGAATGCTGAGCTCACTGTTGTAGGCAAAGCTTTGAAATAGTAAAACTTCCCTAAAACCAAAGACTAAGTGTAATATCAATTCTGGAATTGTAGCACCTGGGAAGACTGTGGCCACTCTATGTAAAAGGAATTAGAATTAGCTTGAGCCTATCCGTGGCCCAGACTAGTCTTGGAACTTCTCTCCATCTCTTCAGTTTCACTCAGGGTGACACATTTGTGAGGCTCATCCCTAAAGCTTCAAAAACTTGACAGAGAACAGAATATTTTTCTTAATCAAAGCTCAGTTCATCCTACACCATTCCAAAAGCTTTTTCCTTTACACTTAAACATGCAAACTGACCATTCATTCAGCGAATTGGTTAATATATACACATGTTAATGAAATAACTACTGGCTTTGGGAAAGTAAATAAACTTAATTAAGTACAGTAATTCACTTAAAATAAGTCTTTAAAAATTAAACATACTTCCCAAAAACTCAGAGGCAATTCAGTCACATACTATTGGTTAGTTTCAATAACAGTAAATACTCCTAGTGAAGAAAATCTAAAAATGACCTTTAAAATAAAATGTAAATAAAATGACTAGAAATAAGGTTGTTCATTTTAAATTTCAACATGTTTTCTCAAAAATACAAATGAATTAAAATATGCCCTGTAATCTGCATTAAATCATGCTACACAGGAAAAAATATACATGAACTAATGAAAGAATTTTTTAGTATTTTAAATACAAATGTGTTATTTATGTTATTTTCAAATACACAGTATGACTTTCAACTGACTGCTTCCAAAGTCAATAATTTTTTTTTTTTCTGTAAAATGTATGTGCCCAAAGGGTTTTAAATAGTTTGTTTTCTTAGTTACTATGCCCCTCAGGCTTTTTTACCCATTCATTATCTTGGCCTTTACACTTAGTGCCAAGGTCAGTTTCATTTCATTCTGAATTTAACTATCACAAAATTTAATTATTAGAGACAGAACCAATGTTATTAAAATATCATATATATTATACTATACATAAGAAATCAATCTAATTTTAAATAGAATATTGTTTCTGCAAGAAACAGTTGCCATTGAGCACACTGAATCTAAGCCACTGGGAAGAATGTGATTTAAAGAGATAGAAAATAGAATGAGACACCTAAGGTGGGGTTATTGGCTCATAAAATAAAGCTTACACTCTAATTCAACATTACATACTCAATGTAAGTATAACTAGTATAGCAATTCTTCTTGCTTGCTTGCTATAGTAATGGAAATAGAGGCAAAATTCTAGTCTCTACAAATTGCTCAGATTTTTAATATGTTAAATTTTGTAATATTTAATATTAGAAAGCTTTATAAGCTATGGAATATTTCCGATGTATTGACTATAAATTACTAGTTAACAATTATATTTGAGTCAGATCCCATGTTAAGAACCAAAATGTCTATGTATGATCTTCCATTTTAAGTGGAGAGATGCAAATGTCCAAACTCAAAACTTGGAAGAACCATTATTAGGCCTTACAACAGTTATAGGAGTTGTAGGGAATATGTGAGCATTTAGGTAAACACATTCTAAAAACTCAAAGCTAGCTACATGTCTAATACCATACATAGGTACATTATAGTGTTGAAAAATTGTCTTTATTCATTCATTTGACATTTTTTACTGTTACCAATGTTTTGGAATCATGTTTAAATTTCATTTGATGTACTTTCTCAAAATTTCAAAACATATCTAAAACTGTTATCTTTGAGGAATGCATTTTTCGGATTGCAGCAGCATTGGGCCGCCTCAAAATGTGTGTCCAGAATAGAAGAATATCCAGAGGAAATATTATAATTTTTACATTTCAAAAGCATTTTATGTATTTCCATTCACTTTTTTCTCAATATAAGATGTCTAATTTAATGGTAACACATAACATGTAATTCCAGTTTCACTAACAAATAGATGGCAATATGACAACTGTTCTTGTATTTATGAGGAGAGTCAGCAAAATGTATTAAGGCAGCATACTTCCTGGGTTTAGATCCCTGTCAGTCATAGGCAAGTCACTGGCCATCTCTGCGTCAGTTCCTCAACTATACAATGGGTGTGATGAAAAAGAGTACCGCCTCAGGTCATTGTTCAAAGGTTTAGTGAACCAATGATAGCACATTATGGGGAAAACGCTTGGAGGTATTGCTGGACATATAGTATTGCTGGGCATAAAGTGTTCACTACAGATTTTTACTACAATAAAAAATTATAGTAGCTGATGAGAATATACGTCATTACTAACTTTTGAGCATTTAATAAGTGCCAAGCACTCTGATAGATGGTACACTTACACTATGTTTAACCCTTAAGATAATATTAAGCTTATCTGATTATATAGGGATCAGATCCTTACAAATATGCTAATTACAAATATTACAATAGCAGATAACTTCCCCAATGGAGCATAGCAAAGCACAACTGAAATGTTTCAGTGAACCCTTCACCCTTCTGATGAGGATTACCGCTTCCAGGATGACGATTAGGAAACAGTAATGACAATATGCAGAGAACTTGCTGGTTAATCAGTTTTGCTCACTCATTAGCTCTGCACTGAATATAATCAAATTTTCAGTACAGGAAAATCATAATTTACTATTGTCACAGACCTTCAGGATCACTTGCTGATAGTATTAAGAATGTTAAATCCCTGAAAGTTAAGGATATGCCTAATACTGATATTTATGTTAAGATCACATCTTCCTTAAAAATTCAAAGCGTTCAACTTATTCTTTGAAAACTCTGATGTTGATTTCTTTATTTTTCACCTTAAATATGGACCTACTGCAAAGTCTTAAGTGCTTCTGCGCCAAATAACAATTATTATTTTGCCCAGTATATGAACACCTTATACATATGCAACACAGTATTTTTATTATTCAATACACTACTTCTAGTGATGAAGGTTTTTAATGATAGTTTGAAAATTATGAAATTTCATAAATTAAAATTTAGTATGATTGTTAATATATACTGTAGTTGTGAAAAGCATTGCTCATATGAAATTAGCCTAAATCTATGTAATTACCAAAATCACAGTGAGGGCATTTTAATTGTTTCGAAAACTATGGATTTAAAATCGATAGTACTATATTCATTATGCTAAAAATGTTATTTTATCAGTGTAGAAATGATAAACATTACACATACTTTAGAATGAAAATAGAATACACTTTGTGCTTCCATAAATTATCAAGGTCTCCCAACAGTCACTTTAAAGTTCAACAAAAAATCTCTATTTCCATATCTTATACATATAACTTGATAGAAAAATACTCAGCATGGTGTAATCTCTTAAGAGTCTGACATCTTATATGAAAGCCTTAGTAAAATTAAGCATTTTAGATAGCTTTAGCAGTGAAATGTTGAGTTTTTAAATTGGCTTATATCTTCCTCCTTCACCCTAGTCTCCCCTCCCGCACCACCCTGACCCCCCTCACCTCCACCTGGGGCCACGAATTGCACAGACTGGTGCACATGGGCCAAGCAAGACATCCATGCGCATTTCAGAGACCAAGGACCACACCAGCTCGCTGGAACCGGTCACAAGAAAAAGATACTTAAACACAGCTGGGCGGAGGTCTTGTTAGAAGCCTCAATCAGCTCTCTGCTGTACTGAGAAATGAGCCTTTAGGAAAAAGAGTAACACATGCTCTTCTCCTTTCACATATAAACTACTTCCTCTGATGCAAAGTGAGGACTTCATCCCTAGAACACTCGGTCTACGTTGTGACATTTCTGTATGATGATTGGGACCTGTGGCCACACTTTTTTAGTGACAAACTTCATCAAGTGAAATGTGTACACGTTCACATTTGGAGAAGATCAAAACAAACACAATCAACTCATTTTAGTAAATGAGAAAGGAGGCACAATGGTTAATTTTTTATCTCTGACTTTTTTTCTATAACTTCCAGGGATGAAATTTACCCTAAAAATGAATATTTAATACCAATTCATAGAGGGATTAGTTTATGAAGCTGAATTGTCTGCATGAATTCCTGTTCTTTTCCAGCACAAATACCCAAGTACAAGCTTAATGCAAGTTATTTACACCATAGGGAAAGATTTAGAGAAAAAAACATTTCTTTTTCTTGAATGGAGAATGTTTGGCCAGCATGTCTCTTGTCTGGTGTTCAGAGGCTTCTTCTTGCCTGGCTCCTTGAGGATCTTCTTCATTCTTCTCCAACTGGGGGAGGCGGCTCGCACAGCTTGTACAGCCTAGAAAACGCATGGAAAACTGTGACGTGGCCTGGTGTATTGCCATTACTTGAGAGGTTTTCACTGCTATAAAAAATACACTGGCATAATTTCTTGGTTCAGGAGTCATGATCACATTGCCTAGTTCACTAAAAATCACTTATTAATTAGCAGACTCCCAAATTTTTGTTCTAGTATTTTGAAAACATCAGTGTCTCTTTGAGACCTCGATGACTACTGATTAAGCGAGCTGCCTTTTTTTTACATCAGCTGCTTCTGTCCAGTGCTGTCAACCCCAGATGTTCACCTTGCTGGTAGCAAAACTGATTCTCTAAATTCTAGAAGATGATGTTATTATGATATTTTCCATCTTGTCTATCATGATTATCTTGTAGCAGGACAGCACCAATGTGGATAAAGTGAAGGTTCCTATGGCCAGGATTCTCACCTGGTCCTGGTTGGCTAGCTCACTACACACCTGTGGGCAATACGTTGTTACTGACTCAATGTAAAGAGCTCTGCCCAGGGCTCTGGCTGCCCCTTGGCTGCAGGAGAGCAGAGACTGGAGGGTAGCAGCACCAAGGACAGAGACTGAGATGGCTGGGGAGGCGGAGCTGCCCAGAGGCAGAGACTGGCTTGCAGCAAGCAGACTTGTTCTGAGTGGGTGGGAATCTAGTGATTGACTTGCCACAGTGGGAATAAAGTTGGGTGTAAACACTTTCACCCCAAGAATGGTCCATTGGCATTTTTTGGTCTCAGTGAATCCATAGTGAACTTGCCAGGGGCTGAAATCCATTGGCAAGACAACCTATCTCACAGGGGTCCACTGATTTCCTGACCAGTTTCAGAAATTTGTTCATTTTGTACCATCCCTGCAGTTCAGGCAGTTGGTTATGGAGAGGCTTAGGTGGCAGAGTTCTGAGGCCTGAATTTCAAATACACAATTAGCTGGTGTTTACTAAGGAATATTTGCTCAGCTTTGCCCATGCCTTCACTCACTTATCAGCAGAATTAGGTGGAATTTAAGTGGGTTGAGGAATCTACTTGAACTAGTGGAGATGCCTGGAAATGTTCCATCTTTGCATTCCACGTCTAGTTGTTTAAGACTATATAGCATTAAGGCCAAGCTCAGGGGACCGAACAAGAATTATGTAAGTTCTAGGACTCCATGTTCTCAGTTAGGGTTAAATCCTAAGTCCAGAGCCAAAGTAAAGGGAACAGAACAGCCGCAAGATAGCCATAGTGACAGGACAGGAGATACCCGTCACTAAAGGTACAGCCTGAGCAAAGCTGCTGGCTGTGGAGCTATCCTCATAATCTTCAGTAGTGCCCTTGGCCATGCTGGCCCTACTTCAGAGCGCTGTCTGATGATCTACAATATGAAGTGTGGATTTCAACCTCACTCCTTTCTACAAGCACTCCAAACCTAGAGGGGTAGCTGCAGCGATTCACTCCCTTTCACAGATTAAATTGAATACAGCTTAAATGAGTTGTTGACAAATTTGTTAGATTGTAATTTCCTCTCCCTTCAACATTTCACCCCATGCTAATTCTAAATCAAGGGAGGAAGAATGAGGAATATTTAATATTGAGTTAGAAACCTAGTTAAAAAAATGAACTTTGGAAACATAAAAGAAGTCATTGCCTTTGGAGATTTGCAAAATGTGTTTTGACTCTGGAACGTTAACGCTCTACATGCCATCTTCCTGGAAGAAAATGAATACTGAAATAGGGGCACCTCACAGAAAAGCTTATTTCCTCCTTTCTGGGGAAAAGAATACATCAAATTAAGCTGACAGACTTCAGAGCTGTTTTTGCAGATGAAGAATATGGTGTTGCTTCAAACTGCATTCCCAGCGCTAGAATAATACAGTGATTGGAAACCTCTTTAATTTCTAGCCTCTTATTTCCCCAACAGTGCAGCCTAATGTGTGAAAAGGCACAGAGCCCTTGGTCAAGTAGAAGAGAAGCAGCAGGCTGCATGGTAGACACCTCGCCCCGTGAGACAGGCCGAGCCCTCTGGGCCATTACCTTGCCCCACACATTCTCACAGAAGGCGACAAACGTCCCTGGGTGGATGAGTCTTTGCAATGTCTGCCTTGCAAACTGGCGAAAAAGCTACTCCTTGTGGTCACCTAATGAAATAATAGCTCTGGGTACTGCAGAGCTGGGCAGATTCAGCTTCTGTGAGGCTTCTTGGAAGCGAGCGACTCAGGGTTATTTGAGTTCAGACATATTTGTAATGTAAATTGTGGGGCTCTGGGAATTGAGAACAGGCAGATGACATTTGGAAGTAAAATATAACAGGAAAGAGCTGGACTTTCACTCTGCACCGAGGCATTTGCTTTTTGGCAGCTAAACTGTCAGGCAATGGGAGGCCTTTGTTTGTCCAACATTTTGGGGCCCTTGCTGTATTCTCATTCCATGCATACACACTGGTGACCATGCATGAAAAAGGTTTGCTCCTGTCTCCACTTTCTTCTTTGCCTGTTTGGGCTCAGGCAGCCATCTTGGAGCTGGTATCTCCAGCCCAAATCTAAATCTTCAGTGAGTAGAATTTTCAAACTTCACTCTATAGGTGATGCCCTTCATCTTTCTATGTGGCAAAAATAAAAGCTGTGTTAAAGGGGATCACAAAGCAAATGACTGTTCTCAAAGCTAAAGTATCTACAATACACTGTCCCAAGGCAATTTTCCCCATTTTGCAGATGGGAAAACTGTCTCAGAGAGGATGAATAACCTGACTGAATAAGGTCACATTGTAGGAGCTGGGACTCAAAACGATGTTTTCACTTTTAACCACTATACCATGCTGCCTCCCAATTAAATAAATAAAAGAAATCAAGCTATCACACTATAAATTTCCAGATTTTGTGACATAATAGGAAATATGGCCAGTATGCCATTACATCTGGAATGTAGTATTTGGTTCTTGATGAAGGTACATTTACAGCTCTGAAGAGCCAATATATGAAAGTTAGAAGATGGGAGAAACTTACTTTACTACCCATGAAGGCATCTCCACATGGACGTCCCACTGATACCTAAGAGTTCATGTTACGAAGATGAGTTCTTCATCTTTTCCCTACATGTGCTCGTTCTCCTGCATCAGTGATTAGAACCATTCATCCCTTGTCACCCAAGCCAAAGATCTGTGGTCAATCTAGAATCTTCCTTTTCCCTCACCTCCTTCTTCCAATTAACGTCCAAAGACTATTAATTCTGTGTTCTAAATATCTCTGTACTCCATCCTTTCATCTTCATCCTCAATACTATAATAATTTCCTTTCAAGTTTCTGCTTTTGGTTCGAGTTGTCCTCAAATGGATCCTCCTAATGTAGCCAGAGATAAATTCTAAAATTTAAATTGTTCAGATAGGGAGATTTTTCATTAACGCCTCCATAATGTCATCAAGTTAAAACCAACACTCATCAAATACCTGATACAAGTCTCTTCCTGACCCAGCCCTGCCTATGTCTCCAGCCGCAGCGTGTATCATTCTTAAATCACATTCAACTGTCAGTCAGAGACGAGGCGTAGTTCTGAGGAGGGGATGCATCCTATAGGCGTTGGCGGCTGAGCATCAGCCCTAGAGGATGGCGACCACGATGGCAAGGGTGCCAGGGCCGCATGCGCTCGCCCCTCCCCCTTCTCAGGCTGAGCTCTGTGCCTGCCTCTGTGCTCTCACGGCCACCTGTGCCTGTCTGTCACCGTTCTTAGGCACTACATACTATTTTCATTTTATTCAAGGGTCACTCTACTGCACCTCACTGACTGGTGGAAGGGACTTCGTCTTTATCTCTAGTTTTTAACAAAGTACCTGACACCTACAAACACATAGCAGACATTCAATAGATGTTTGCTGAGTGAATTTTTAAAAATGAAAAGATTGAATGGTGAAAGGATAACTCAGAAGAGGCTGGCTGAGATTTGAACCAAATGTTACCTTAGGCAGAGACAGCTGTTTTCAGAGACATTCGCCCAGACTTGCCGATGGATGCTTGCCCTGGAGAGCCAACTATACTCTTTTGGGCAGGAATCCTGGTGCCCAGCGGGGAGGGCGCCCAGGCCCTCCGCGGTCCTCAGCACTCTCTCTGCACCCGTCCCGGAGTGCTTCCCGCCTTCCGCCTTTTCTTGGGGTCCTGTTTCACGCTTCTCATCTCTGTAACTGAAAGCTCCTTGAGGGCTGGAACTACTTCTACCTCCTGTTTACATTCTCCATCGGACACAGCAGAGGGCTTTGCATTTCTTAGGTCCTCAGCAAATATTTGTAGAATGAATGAAATAAACTATAGATTTCAAAAATTACTCTAGATTTCTCTTTTAGGGATATTATTTCCTTGTTAAAAAATGTCAGCACATTTTACTGTTTCATTTCTAGTGTTTTAAAAAGTAACCCAATAAAGAAAAATGTGAGTTCATCACTGTCTTTTCTCATATTCAGCTTGTGTATTGGCTTACTGATCTGGATGCTGAAGTCTTATCCTAACCCCAAATGTTTATTAGTTTTTATAAGCTCCAGCTAAGAAGACCTTGCTGAGCCATTATCTTGCTTTCTTATTGGAATTTTAACACTTCACTGGGTCTGATATCCAAATACACCGTGCCTGCTTCAAAGTGCTAGAGAGAATGCCTCTGTGAAATGATTCTTTAGCAATAGAACATCTTAGACTCTAGTCTCATCAACTGTGAAAGATGACATTAACAAGGCTTAAGGATTAAATAGAGTTGGAAGTTAGCACTAAAAACAAATGCATTTAGAACATGAGTGTTCCATCCATTTTTCTGGGGAAAACATGTTTTCCCTTTTGAAAGTACTTTCACTGCCCACATGATTTTTCAGAATGAAATATAACTTTGTTAAGTGCTGCCATCATCATTCTCACTCTGGTAACTGTTATGTAAATAGAAAGAGTGTCTTATCTGTGACAGTGCGTGGATGAGCCTGCTTTTTTGTTAAAATGAAAATATATAAAAATAATCAAATATAAAAGAAATTATTTAACTTGGATCTACTTCAAAATGGCTGCCTACCCTAATGTCACCAGGGAAATCAAATTCACATTTCTTTGACAGATGTTTCCATGTTCATCTCACCGTAAAGGTAGATTAGAGTACTTTCTTATGATGATATGTGAACTGTGAAAATCTGATATGGTAATAAACACTAAGCTCATTTATTCATTTATCCATTCACACACTCTTGAAATCAGTTCAGATATTCAATGTCTACTATGCAAGCATATGATACTATAATGAGCAATTATTTAAAAAAAAAAACATATTCCTTGCCTCCAAAGAATTCATATTCAGGTTGGGGAAAGAGACATGTAACAATATATGGCAACACAATATGATAAGGGCCATAACATACCAATATACTTGAGGCTAATGAAGCTCAAAGAAGGGAACTCAATCAAAATTTCAAAATAATATCTAAGGTGGGTTTGTGGTTAAGCAGGAGTTTTTCAAACAGATATAGATGGGAAAGGCAATCATGCCAGAGGAAGAGCATGTGTAGTCACAGAAGTATATATGAAAATGGCATTCTGGTAGTTTGGCACAGCTGCAACACAAATGTTATTAGTACCTGTGTGGACTTTTGATTTTAAATTCATGATGGAACTTGCAAAACAGAATAATGTCAAGACTTCTACCTGCTACCTACCTCTAAGTTTGCTTCACCAAAAATTCCATTTAATTCTGAGAGCATTTATGCCTACTCCCATTTAACCACAGTGTTTGCAAGGCCAGTTTCCATGGTTTCTGTCAGTACTTCACTAGGCATGCCCTGAAGCAGTCACATTAGCTGTGAGTGGCACTCCTGGGAAATGGTGGCCAGCCCTTTGGGGAAGTGCAGCCCTGGTGAGTCCCTTACCTTGGAGCAGACTGTGGGGTCCGGTCTCTGACTCCCAAATTCTTTGCCGTGTTCTGAACTCGTGCTCCCTAAAAGAAGTAAGGAAAATCACTTTCAGCTCTATATCGTATTAATAATTATTTAGCATACCATTAACATTTGAGGGTAGAATGTTTATTTCAACAATATATTTAATATCGAGAGACTAGATGAAGAGGAAGAGAGAAATCACCGTCTGAGCATTTTCACAATTAATGCTTTTATAATCAAAATACACTGATATATTGTTTCAGAGGATTAACTTTTATTTCAACAGCCATCTAAATCATTCAAAGTGAGTTTAAATAACAGCTTCCTGTTCATTACGTCATTTATATCTTTATTCCTAGAAGCAAGCAATACTTAAGATGTTGAAAATAGGAAATGAGCCAGCTAGAAATATTCTGTGTCCCCACTTATATGGAACAGAAATCACAGCTCTATCACATTCATGTGCCTGTTTTGTTCTTAGCCGAATTGTTATTTTAAACTTCATAGTATTTATCAAGAAAGTATCTTCTTAAATAATTCTAAAGCAATTTTCTGGACCAGGCATGTGCATGTGGATCTCTTAAATATAAGAATTCTGCCCCAAACTTTATAGTACAAAGACAATCTACTTTAGGAATGAAAAATCTGTCTACTCTGCTAATTTCGTGAATGAAGCTATAATCATTGTTCAGTTCCGAATGGGAAGTAGTTACTACACAGAACCAAAAACCGGGTTTGGGACTGAGAACAGATGAAAGGGAGTGATTTAGAACTCTGAAACTCTCTTTACTGCTACCCAATTCTTACCTATGGAAAAGGAGGAAAGAAAGAAAGAAAGAAAAAAAAAGAATGTATTCTCTCAAAATGGACCAAATAAAGGAAAGCAAATAGGGAAAAGAGGTGGGGTATGGGAGGGTGGTAAAAAGATAGGAAGGAAGTTAAGAAATGCAATTAAGCAGTTAAAAAATACCGCTGTATTCTGAATTTTAGACATAGAGAAAAGTTGTAAAAACAGAACAGAAAGTTCACATAATTTTCCTAGTATGTAAACTCCCTCTAAAGTTAACCTTTCACTTGATCATAGTATGATGATCAAAACCAGGAAATCAACATCGGTATAATGCTGTTAATGAAGCTACAATTATTCAAATTGCACCATTGTTCCCACTAATGTCCCTTTTCTGTGCCAAGATCCAATCCAGGACCCCATACTGCCTTTGGCTTCCTGCCTCCTTAGTCTCCTCCAACTTGTGACAGCTCCTTAGGTTCCTTTTGTCTATCCTGACCTTAACACTTTTGATGAGTACTGTTCATTATCCTGCAGAATGCCTTTCAATTTGAGTGGCACCTGTCTCCTTATGATTAGATAGACGATATGCAATGTATCATCATGTCACACGACATCAATAGGTCTTATCACTGGTGATACTTTCATCACTTGGCGAAGGTGGTGTCTGCCAGATTTTTCCATTGTAAAGTTGTCTTTCTTTTTGTAGGTGACAAATATGTTGGGAGAGATACCATGAGACTATGCACACATCCTGTTTCTCTTCAAACTTTTGCTCACTGATTTTAGCATCTATTGGTGCATCTTCTCTGCAACAGTAATACTGTATCTGCATTGGTAATACTATAGTGTTATGAATTGGAATGCTTCTGCAAAGAAGAGCTATCCCTTCTCCCCAGATTATCCATTGACTCAGTATTTATTTAAATCAGTGTGGATTCATGGATATTTATTTTATGAGTTATAATCCAATATTTTTATTGGATTTTTCAGGTTTGGCCACTGGGAACTCTTCCAGGTTGATTCTTCTGTCCTGCTGATATAACCACCACCATTTTGGGGTATTTGTTTATTTTTCACACCTAAAATATTCCAGGCTCATCTTCCCAGTCTCAGCTGGGAATTAACCACTTCTCCAAGCCAAACCACTGGCTCTTTTTCATGGAGAATATTCAGAATCCAAGATCCGAGTGCTGGGTATGCTCATTACTATGACTGGCATCTAACTATTTCTAGGTCTTCCCAGTGCACATAGTTAATTTATGCAAACATACTCAAACATCTGTATTTATTTCTACATGTATCTGTATCTGTGCATGTGTGCATGTGTGTTCATTGGTTCAACCTGACACCTCGGATTCCAGTCCAGTACCACAGGGTTCATTCTAAATTCCAAATAACAACCTCAATTCCAGATAATGATGTCTTCTTTTCTTTATTTGTAACTCCTTTCCCAGACAGTTATGAAATTTGACTCTCATTATTTACAGTACATTTAGTTAATGTGTTCAATCTTAGTATGCATATAAACTAGCTTCAGCATTTCTAAAGCATATCCCTGTGAGAAATAGATTTACTCACTAGAATATAGTAACTGTGTATAATTCATTTTGTCTGTTTTCTCATAACGTTCCATTAAATAATTTATAAAGACTTTTGCTTCCTTAAAAGATTTCAAATAAAATTGGTGCTCATCATGCTGACCACATCTACTGGCATATTCCACTTTGAATTTAACTATAGCTCTTCATATACTCAGCTACTTGCATACACTCTTGTGCATGTCACTCCCTCTACCTAAAAGCCCTCTGTGTCCCCTTCCCTTCTTGCCTGTATCACTTTATCCTATAAGGCCCAAGTAAATTATCATCTTAGCTAATAGTTGACTGGTCACTCATTGTATCAGGTATTGTTTTAAAGTGCATTAAGTAGTTCACTTTATTTAATCCTCACAGTAACACTGTGAAGCAAGTACTATTGCTATGTTTGTTTTAATAATGAGTAAACTAAGTAACAGAACGGCTAACAATCTTGCCCTAAATCATACAGACAGGAAACACTGTAGCTGGGACTCAAACTGAGATTGTTTGGTTCCAGAATCCAGAATGTTCTTAAGCCACTTCCACTTATGACTGTTTCCATGGAAATTTTTTTTTCATGGTGTGGTTGACATTCTGTAGTGTAATCAGGGGAGCAAGCCCCGAGGATTTGTATGTTTGCCTAACAGCCATAAATCAAATCTTCAGTAAATAAATCAGTGATTGCTATAAAAGCGTATCTTAAAAATTAAGTACTCACTATCACCGGGCAGTTTGAACTACGTCAGCAAGTACACAGAGATTCATTAAATCAATTTTCTGTGGGAGCCCTGAGAAAATGTGGTGAAATAAAATATAAGATCAATGCTTTCCAACTTCTTTTGTTTTTTAAGGAAGTTGTGTCTTTTCTATTAGATCGAGCACATTTTTCTAATGATTAGTAAATTGAAGGTTAGTGTATTTCGTATTATTTTTTTAAAGAATTTTAAGGATTAAAAATTAAATTACCACATTTAACCACTGGGATATTGTAAGTTCATTCTTTTTGTAAGAAAATACATTTTCACCTATATGTACTTCAGTGACCTATACTCAAAGACAGTCCAAAGAGTGCTTTTCATCCTATAAAGGAATATTTGAGTTACATGCTTTATCTTCAGAATGATACACAAACGTAGCATTGAGAAGTTCTGAGACCTCCAAAAGTAAGCAGGACCCTCAATTCTTTCCTCTGCTTTCTTGCCCCACCCTGCCCTTCCCCAATCTGTTCCCAAGAGTTACATAATCATCTGTAATTCCCAGAAAATGTATCTCTTTATGATGTCCTTTAACATAATCCCTGAATCCATTCCTGCCCATTTTGCCTGGCTGACTCACTTTCCTTCTTCAGGTTACCTCTTTTACCTCTTAGATATTCTGATTTCCAGGTTGGCTATTTCTTGGAGAACCCTCAAATAGATGTCTGTGCTGTTTTTTTTCCTGGGAGATTTTCCTGGTTCACACTTACCTTTAGAGACAGGAAAAGTACCCATCATATCAAGGCACCTGTCAGACACCTGATAAATGAAAAAAGGAACCTTCAAACAAAGGTCCTGTAAAATAACTCCCTAAAATGTGTGTGAGACTTACCTGCTTCCGCATCACATCGGTAGCCTGCATAATGTAGCGAGGAGGCAGTCCATGGCTTCTGGCTAGAATGATGGCCTGCTCCAGCGTCACGCTCAGAGTGCACCTGTGTGTGCGTAAAAGCCAAGGGCAAGTCAAATACCACCTGCTCCCGTTAAGCACTTTGAGACATTTTGGGTTACTAAAGAAGGGTAGCAGAATATACCACCCCAAAATCTGCCTCCTTGGAGAGGTACTCATTTTTCTTTGGGTATCTCCACATATACATGACATATATGTGTTCATCAACTTCTATTTATTTTTCTCACATTAATCCATCTTTTATTGGAGGGACCTCAGCTAAGAACTCAGAAAGACATAGAGAAAATTATTTTTCTTCCCCTACACTAATTTCACAATCAAAAAGTGCCAGCCAAAATCAAAGTAACTAGACAATGAACAATTTTTCTACATAGAACGCTTGTTTAAAAACAGGTTATGCGTATTCTGCAATGTATATAATTGTTGAAGCACTATTGGTACACCTGAAACTAATGTAATATTGTATATCAACTGTACTTGAATTTTAAAAAAAGAAAAATGTACACAATACAAAAAATAGATTATAGAGCTATACTTATGGTCCTAAATTATTTAAATTTAAAATAAACCCATAATGAACTATGTTTATAAGAGAGTTTACACACAGAAAATTAAATAAGCAGAATCATAATATAATTTTATTATCAGATATTCTTGACTGACATTTCATATAACTTAAATGACTTCCTAATATTTTTCATTTATGTCTACATATCAATAATTAATCAACTTATAATACTGATTTATGCCCAGTATCTTGGAAAAATGAAATTAACATTCACTGAGATCAGAATTTATTTTTTTTAAGTGTGTTTATTGGACCCAAACTAAAAGACTAAAATTTCAAAAGGAACTTTTAATTAGTTATATAGGAATATGGGGCTCAGAGCAGCCCCAAGAAAATTCAGAATTCAGCCCCAAAATTCAGTTATTGGTGAGCCTTGTCCTCCTTAAGGCCTCCTCTACTCCAATTTTAAGTTGTTATTGATCCTAACATTTTCATCAATAATGCTCATTACACCAGCTGAATAAAGCCAAGAAAATATTATCTTTTTCTAATCACAATGAAATATGTTTGTGCTTCCTGATAAACATCACTTGTCCTCCTCTAGTTACAACACACATTGTGAAGGTTTTTTAACATGCAGCCTATAATTTTTATCTGCCTTAATCTTTTTAAATGGATTTCTCCCTACTTCAAGTTGCAGTAAACAGCAGTAGAGCAGCAAATTACCTGCCAGAGACTTTAAAATATTTTACTCTAAGCTCCTGACCAATCGACATGGCCAGGAACATTTTCTCTGTACTGTACCTCGAAGTGTCACTTCTTTAGAACCAATTGAACATACACCATCTAACAGAAAATCTACCTTAAAATGGACACATGTTTTCTTTTACCACATATCAGAAAAAGATGGCTTTGTCTATATGTACTCTTGTCACACTAACCACTGTGTGTATTCCAAGTAGGTCCCAAGAGTAACCTGAAAATTTTTTAAAGTGAAAACTTTAAAAAGAGACAGCAGTCATGTGGGAAACTGCCTGTATTTGATTCACAGCTGACAGCTTTTCCAGGACAGCATCACGGATTTCATTCTCCTACACTGAGCGTGTGAAAGAAAGCCTAGCACCAAGCCCTCAACTTTGCTGTCAAAATACCATTAATTTGCCTCATAGTTTGTTTGTGTTTTTTTCCTCTCTCAATTATCTCAATCTGAATGTCAAGTGGAAAAATTCATCCTTTCCAAGAATCATTTTGATTCTGGCATTCTCTGAAAGATTCCAGATCCAGAAAATAGCACATGGTTTTTCAATGGTGCCTGAACATGTACTCAAAGTGGGGTGTTACAAGAGATCATTTAATTTTATAAGTACTTCTCTTCTTACCAGTGAGACTGAGGTGCTAATCTTGGGCAAGACAATGAAGCATACCAAAGGCTGGGAATCCTAAACAAATCCCATTCAGTACAAGATTTCTTTTCTGACCTGCCAATGTTCTGTTTCACTATCTCTGTTTCACATTAGGCAGTTAAATTAAAATGTATATAAATCTCTATTTTCACCCTGTCCTGGTAAAGATGGGCCTTCAATGCTTCAGGCCCTTCTAGTTGTAATATCACGTAAAACATTTAGACAACTTTTTCCCTGGGAATCACAAAAATAAAAAAATAAAGGTCACAGAGTAGAATTTGTCCTTCATAAAAAGGCAAATTTAACATACACACTGAAGAAAGTTGCTCCATAATTTTAATAATGAGACATTCCAAGTAACAGCTCTGCTTTGGGCATACTCCTGAGAAAGTGCACTTGACAGAGCTGCAAAATTATGCACAAATTGTGAATCTACCCATAGAAAGAAAAAGGAAAGGGTCAATACATCTGTGCTTAAAATGAATAAATCTTCTTGACACATTTTGTATTAAGAAAAGATCCCATATCATTCATAAATTTAGCATAGTTTTAATATGATAAATGTAGCCTGTAGCTAATGGTTCCACTTTCATTTGAAGGGCACTTTGATGTAACAATGTTATGGAAGAGTCATAGGAAGTACATCCATTAATTCATTCATCTGTTCATTCAACAAATATTTTGTGAGTGTTTACTTTGTACCTACAAGCACCATTCAGTGCTGGTATTAAGTGGATTTACCCTCAAGCTAAAAAAGGTTTGAATTTCAGGGTCTCTTACTTGTAAGGATCCCTAGCAACCCATGTACATAGTCACATGTTTTTACAAATTTGCAGAAGCAAAATGCCTTAATTTCAAATGGTTACAACTGCTGTCTTTGTCTTTTTATATTCCCTCTGTCATGTTCTGGAGTGTTCAAATGGCTGTGCTTATTTCTGGAACTGAGCTAAAGGAAGTAGAATTAGGAATGTATTTAGGTTAGGTTTACTGGGACCTATGTATATGATTCACAGTTGCTTCTATTTATATTAGGGTTATGATAGTATCCTAGAGTAGAAATGGATTCCAGAATATTCCTACTGCCCATTTTACAAACTCACCCCATCTTGAAAAGGAGGTACAGGGTCCAGGATTATATCCTGTATAATCCAGTATGTTCATATCCTGGTGCACCCAGGACTGTGTGCAGTGGGGAAGAAAAAAGGTTGGAAACGCACAGAGCCGGAAGCAACCCTGTGGAATATTCTTCCAAACATTATGGTTCACATGCTAAAGAACTTCATAGATGTTTTCACATTTGACAATTTAAAACTTGAGATTAGCAATAATGTTAGTGTTGAATGGTTTTTCTAAACTATCAATAATTTACAAATTTATCAGCCATACTAGAGAAAGGACAGAATTGTTTTTCTATTCTCTCTATAGAAGATTATATTACAAAATTTTTATAATTTGAAGAGTCAGTCAAAGAGTATATCACCAAAAAATGTGGGTGGCAAGTATAGAGGTGGGTCAGCCAATAAAGTAATATAAACATTCTTTTGTTTTTCAGATTTTATGATGTTTGTGGCATTTCTCAGCATTTGAAACTTTGCAATTTGTTCTTCCCACATTCTAAATAAATATTAACTATCATCCCAATTTTGTTTTGTAATTTTCTATTCTTTTTCCTTAAAAAGGCCCTTGACTTCAGACCTCAAAATCTTCATTCACTCTGGGGAAGCAAGAACAATCAAAACCTAATCTCTACCTTTTTGGTGGCCAGTTTTAATGAGAAAAAAGAAAATAAAGAAACAAGTACAAAATACCAGGTGGTGACGAGTTATCCAGAAAAATACAATTTTTAGAGGAATGGAAGTGAACGGGGTGGAATGGCAGAGGGGCAGGGAGAGGTGCTGTTATTGGGAAGACCATTTCAGGGAGACCAAGCGCAAAGGCCCTGAGGTTACTGCTTGTTCTGTCTGCTTAACAACAAATCTGGAACACACTATGCTGGGGCACACAGAGAGAAGGAGATGAAGTTAGAGAAGTAGTCTGGGTCCCCAACATGCATGACCTTCAGGGTCGGAATTTAGGAGTAAGTGGTCTCCTTTTTATCTCTTTGATTGTTATGAAAAGTTTCAACATTTTTATTATGTGGTATAAACAAATAATGTGTTAAGCAAATCATCAAAGTAATTTACTAAGTACCCAACCTTAACATGCTATCAATATTATGTTCAAAACATCTTCAGGTGCTTTCCAAGTAACAACTGCAAGAGCAAAAGCTTCACCCTGATGCTTAAGGTTTTCTACCAACTGCTCTCCCACATGCTGCCTACCTCCCGGGCATCTCGCCTATTCACCCTGCCCAGAACTCTTTTCTGCTTTCAGTCACCATTTTGGTGCAACTGCACGAACCTCTCAACACACCAGGAATGTCTGTCCATTTCTGGGAGTGTCTTTTACTACTTTCAAAATGTCACAAAACCTCTTTCTGAGTGTAGAATAGCAGTGGACAACAGGGGTGTCACAACCAGAGGCATGGAGCTTTGAGGACAGCCTTGTTGGACCTGGCCAGGTTACTTATCTCTCTCAGCCTCAATTTTCTCATCTGTGAAATGACAAAAGCTGGTGTACTGGCCTCAGAAAGTGCCAGAGAATCACCTGAAGCAGTGTGTGTGTGGTCGCTGAGCTATGCCAGTTCAAATGCCATTTCCATTTCTCCTTGCTACTGAGCTCATACTGTGAGTCTAAAAGAGCTCACTATGGGCAACACATTATTTGCAAAATCTGAGGAATATGAGCTTTTGTAAATCTCAGTTCCTCAAGTCCCATTGTATTTGAACTATTTACAGAGGCTCTTTTTTACTTTTTGAAGAGACGTTCATTAAAAAAACCCTGTGGTAAATTCCTTTATAAAATGATGATGTTAAAAAATTGTGATGATTACATAAAGTTAATGACAAAACTGCCACCAGTATCTCTTCTATAAATTGGGGACTAGCTGAGTAGAGTTCACTGACAATAATTTTTGGCACTTGCTAATATGCTGCTTTGTGATTTTTATCTCATATGTATGTCTCACCTGATCTTAGGCATCAGGTTTCAACTTTATTTTATGCCAAACTGTAAAGTTCAGGGTCAGGAAATACATGTGAAACAGCCGCCTGTTTACCAGTGCTATTTCTAGATGCAAGGTTTACACCATAACCAACATCCAAACCTCCCCCTCAGCTAAGAATCATTGGAGAGACAAAGCTTAGTTTCCAAAATTGGTCTGCATGCAACACGTTGCATTTCAACCATTTTTCAAACAGATCTATTACCCTATATTTAGCTCACTTTACATAAGACTTCGAATCCTAACCTGAAGCAAGTTACATGTAATCCTTTTTTAAAACATGTGAATTCTTCTCTTTGAGATGATTCATGACATTTCTATAATAAATTACATGAAAGATTCTCAAAACCCAAGGACTTTCTATGTATTTGGCCATGTACCATGATCATAGACAGAAACATCAGTTTCACTCTAATTACATTTTTTTTTACTCTAATTACATTTTAAAGCAGAGCTCTCATGCCTCATTTAATGTTGACTCAGATTGCACAAGGAAGCCCACCTCCCAAGGGTTCAAGTGCATTAAATTGAACGCTTGGGGAGATGCATCACCCCTTTTGGGCCACAAGTGTGATGCAGTAACTCATAGTGCAACTGACATGGGAAAGCAGAACGACATGAAGTTTATGGCTTTGAGCTTGGTTTTCTGACTGTAGGTTTATTTGCTGATTCTCAGCATGCTCAGTCAAGAACTCTGATGTTTTTTGTGGCAGCTGATCATTACATTGCTATCTCTTGGGGGTGATCCCAAACTTTCTCACGACTAGTGGAGGAGGGCCATTCAGATTCTAGTTATAAACTAACACGTGAAATAAAAACACATGAAAAACTAGTGTAATGAAGACCTCTGGATTTGCAGCCACAATAACTTGCCATAAATTAACATTATGTAGATGTTGAAGTAAAAAACTTTAAGAAGTAAGTAAAAAGCAAATGCAGCCTTTAGCAAGAGATCCTCTGGTTTTTTATTTCCCCATATTTTTAAAATTGAGCATGAGATTGAATATTATTTTGGAAATTTCTGTTGTACGCTTCAATAATGTTACATACTCAATTCCAAATGAAAACTATCTGCAAAACAAAACCCACTGGTTCACAGAATTTAGGGATATATGTTGCAACTTCAAAGTTAGACGGGCAGTGATTTAAAACTATTTTGTGCAATAAGAGAACTGAGGTACTTGGATAAGTATGTTCGTTTTTCTTTGTGCTAGTGCAGTGTAGTTAGCAGAATTATTTCCTGTTAGAAAAACATAACATACAGAAAGCACACACCCACAGTCTAAAGGCAGGTGTCAGGGTTTTCAGAGAACATTTTTGACCAACTCTGGAAATGGCAGCATTAGACGTGACTCCTTCACAGTCAATATAAACTGGCTAAATATGGACACTCACTTTGAATCATTTGCATTAATATGAAAGTTCATTTGACTTTGTATTAAATAAATACAAAGAGAAATAAATATTTAACAATTCTGAAATCGGTGAGTTTTGCCTTGATGTAGAATTCTAGTCAGTGATTAGAGTCTGATTTTGTTTTTTTAGCTCAGGACCTCCATGTGTATTGTCTCATAGTCACCATCCTTTATAACTATGATGCTGCTGCCTTAGTCATGGAAACAAGAGAGAGAAAATCCCTTTAGGGCAAATATATTGTTTGGAGTCTATATGTAAGGACATCATGAGGAACCTATTACTTTGCATATACTCTTCACATGAATTATATGTCTTTGTACAGTTATAGGTGTTTGTATTTAGAATCTTACAGGTTTACATCGTAAAAGATGAAATCATTTTCCCTTTTTCTGTGAGTCTTATTTTTTGCTCCTTTAATCAAAAGCAAGGTCTGTTATCCTTGTTCACATGACCATCACAGACAAATTATTAGGAATCTAATCAGCTGTGATTCTTCATGACCCTTTACTAAGCCGAAATTACCTGGGCAGCATTTAAATTTTGAAGAGGAATAATAACTATCTATTTCATTCCCAGGAAAATGAAGTAGGTGAAATAAGCTAGAACATAGCAGCTATATTGCTATTTGCACACCACTCATTTATACACCGGAGCTTTTGATGAGAGATAGGAGGTACTGCCGATGGCCTCATTTTATGAATTCTGCAGCATCATCTGAACTTCCGTCCTGGGCAGCCTAAGGCAGATTAGTTTCAACAATCTTTGAACTAAAGATACATTTTTCCCCACTGGAAAAAATTTACATGATTCTGCTCAGTTACTGAGTGTTTTTACATCTTCTCTGTACTTTTCTCACGACCCTATTTTATTCAACTGTACAAAAACAAGCAGCTATAGGAAATAGATGAGTTAGAGATTCTCCATTAACACTGACCCTGATAAGAAAGTAGTTAGAATAAATAAGATGTAGAAATTATCTAATGGTTTATTGTGCAATGCTAATCTCGGTGTCTGAAACCTTCCCATTTTTTCCTTGAGTAGGTGTGGTCAAGATTAAAATGATTGCTTTCCTAAAATCTTTGTCTCGTTATTTATGATTACCAACTGCATCACCTCCAGACAGGGAAATGTTATAAGCCCACAAGCCATCAAACTAAACTCACTGATTACAAGTGATTAATGTATGTGTGCCGTTCCATGTGTTAATATACCTACTAGAGTACCTTTCAAGCTTACTAATTTCACATTTCTTACTATCTCTCAAATCTCTCCTTTCTGGCTGCATTGCTAACTCATCTCTTGCCTAGACTGGTGCAACCTCACTCTGACTCTTGTAGTCTTGTCTCCTCCCACTGTTATTCCCCAACAGCAAAGGTGATCTTTACAAAATGCCGATGAAAATGCAAACATCTGAATAGCTTCCATTTCTTAACATGAAATACAAAGTCTTCACAACATGGTTGGTCCCTGGTTTCCATACTTCTAACTCCATGCTTTAACCAATACTGTTTACAGTTCTCTGAAACCGCCACCTCTCATAGTTCTCACATGCTGCTCTCCCACTTACATGATCACACATGCCCTAGTTTGGATTACATATACCTCTTATCATGCTCTAACATACTTTTCTGAATGGCGTAAGAATGAAGAACAATGGAGGTACCAAGATCTACAATTAACTGTGAACTTGGGCAAGTTACTTAAGCTCCCAAAACTGTTTCCTCACCTTAAACACAGTTTAATGACAGAAGGCGCCCCAGAGTGTTGTTTTAAGGATTACATGAAATAATTCATGCTTAGTACTTGGCACAGGGCATAGCACCTGATATATTCTTAATAAATATCAGTGATTTTCCTTATTACTACCACCACCACCACCAATAGACTACACTGGTATCTGTATTGACTGCAGCCTTCCTAGACACTTCCATAATTCCCAGGAGTCAGTAATCATTCAATACATACTTACTGAAAAAGTTACATGAATTCCTCATGTGTACCAGTGGTACTATATGTATACTGCTAAACAAGAGGATTCATTTCTTTATACTCTGCATTTGCCATCTATTTGTTCAAGAAGTATTCAAACATTAAAAATAAGCTTGGTGAAGTGTAAATACATTATAGGGACAATAAATACTAATAAAAAAACAAGCACAGATTCCCTTATGGTTTATAAATGGTATATGGCTTTTCTTTCCTGAACAATGGCTTGCATTTCCCTTTCTCTGGATTTAACCACTGCTCTTATCATGTCTTTTGATTAACAACTCTGGATAGGTTTTGGTAATACTCATGTATTATATGTTATAATATATTGATTAATTATTCTTACATTAATTATAATATCAATTATTCTCCCAATCAAAATTGTCCAATTATCCCTTTTTCCAGATTCAAAAGACTACCTCTGAAGCTCTAATAGAATCAGTTCTTTCACAATATCAAAATGACATCTTATATATTCTTCCTCTCTATTGTAGTTTGGAAAGAATGTATCCATTCCTTTGAGTTACTTCACTTAAATGCAATCCTTGGACTATCTATATCCTATTAAGGAGAACTGGTGCTACATACTATGGCAGTCTGGCTTTCCAATGTGGCTTCCATGTCAAGACCTAAGAGCTTAAGTTCAGTAAGAGCGAGGACCCTCTTTCCTCCTGGCTTTGGTGTACCCTGAGCATGTCATATAGTGGTGCTGCATAGTTTCCTTTTCCTCCAATTAATTAATGAATGAACAAATGCCAGCACCTGATTCTTTTCAAGTCTTAACTATTTGTCTTTATTCTTAAATATACACTTGGTTTTTGATATTAGGACAGAAACTTCCCACTCTTGAATTCAAAGGATCCAGTTCTTCTCTTGAATGACTTTCTATAAGCTCTCAAAGGATGATATTCTAAAAATAAGCTATAGTAGGATTCAGTGATTTGTGCATTCTATTTCTTGCACATCAGAGGAATTAATGCTCATATTTTTCATACTCCCTTTTCATATCCTATCTTGACTCATTACTGTGGTTTTTCCCAGCTTTACTGAGATATAATTGACGTATAATGCTGTGTAAGTTTAAGGTATATCATTTGTTAATATGAAAACAATACCTAAGGATCAAAGATGGCGGTGTGAGAGTTGAGACAGAGACCTGCTCCGAAAAACACATACAATACGAAAATATAGTTGATACAACTAATCCTAAAAGGGCAACAGGAAAGAAGGCTGTGCCAGAGTGCATACACCTGGAGAAAAGAGCAGACCTCATGAAACAGGGTAACATACCAAAGCCATGCTCCAGTGGGACCAAAGCCCATCCCCACACAAGCTCACCAGCAAGAGGAAGAGAAACAGAGCAGGGAGGGGTGGAAGCCTAGGACTGCTGAACACCCAGCCCTGGAGATCTGCTCTGGGAGCATGAACCTACACTGCATGGTGCTCTGGAGATTAGTGGGGTTGGAAAGCTAAGAAAGGTGGGATACATGGAGAGAATGAGATTCCAGCTGCATTTGTAAACAGGAATCCACAACTGGCTGCTCTGGGGCAAAAGAAAGGCAGGCAGGCTGAGAGACTTCCTAACAGTGAGAGGGTTGCTAAAGAGACAAGGATTGCACAGAGCTTGCTGCTCGGGAGAAAGCACAGATGGATAAAATTGTCTGGGCGCACTCTACAAATGAGGTTGGAAACTTTGAGGAACTTCAGGTGCTTCATCCTCCTAGCTGGCTATGCAGCTCCGAGGTCTGCCACCATGATACGCAGCCCACTGCACCTTCCTCCCAGTGGGACAGCACAAGTTCACAAACCGGCAGCCACTGCCCTGGCATCAGGTATGCCAGAGGGAGGTCCAGTCTATGGCAGCTACAAATGCTAACCATAGAGGCTTACACCTATGTGCTAGGCCCACTGGTTCTGACAGTGGAGACAGACACAGCAGCTGGGAGGCAGGAAACAGCTCTTTCCTCACTCCAGGCACCAGGGCCGCTCCCCTGCACCCACAACTTTGCTCCAGAGGCTGAGCAGATCCAGAGACTAGAGCTTCTGGGCACTACAGGGCACCACATACAAATATGAAAAGCCAAAGGAACCTGGTTCAAACCAAAATCCCACAAACACCAGAGAAAGTGCCATGTGAAACTAAACTCATCTTCCTGAAAGAGATTTCAACATATAAATCATAAACATGCTCATAGAGGTACAGAAAAACATTCAAAAACTCAGGAATGAATTTAGGATGGAGATTCAATCATTAAGAAATTCAGGATCTGAAATGAAACATACAACGGAGGGATTTAAAAGCAGAATAGACATAGTAGAGGAGATGACTAATAGAATAGAAATTAGAGAAGAGAAATACAAAGACGAATACAAAAATACAGAGAGAAAAAAGAATCTCTAGGAATGAATGAATATTGAGAGAACTGTCGGACCAATCCAAATGAAACAATATTTGCATTATACAGATACCAACAGAAGAAGAGAGAAAAAGGGATATGAAGTGTCTCTGAGGAGGTAATTGCTGAAAATTTCCTGAATCTGGGAAAGGAGATAGTTTCCCAGGTCATGGAGGTGCACAGATTTCCCAACAAAGGGACCCAAGGAAAACAACATCAAGACATGTAATAATTAAAATGGCAAAGATACAGGATAAGGCCACACTATTAAAAGAAGCCAGAGAGAGAAAAAAGATTGCATACAAAGGAAAACCCATCAGGCTATCATCAGACTTCTCAACAGAAACATTAAAGGCCAGAAGGGAGTGGCATGATATATTTAATGCAATGAAAAAGAAGGGCCTTAAACCAAGAATACTCTATCTGGAATGATACCACTTAAATTTGAAGGGGGTATTAAACAATTTACAGAAAAGCAAAGGCTGAGAGAATTTACCTCCCACAAACGATCTCTACAGTATATTTTGAACGGACTGCTATAGATGGAAGTGTTCCTAACACCAAATAGCTGTCACCAGAGGAAACAAAACCACAGTAAAGAAAGTAGAACAATTAATTACTAAGCAGATGCAAAATCAAATAAACTACCCCCAAAGTGAGTCAAGAGTTAGAAAAAGCGTATAGAATATGATACCTAATATATAAAGAATGGAAAAGGAAGAAAAAGGAGCAAAAAAAACCACACAAAAAACCTTTTGATCGTGTTTGTAACAGCATTCTAAGTGAGTTAAATTAGACTGTTAGATAGTAAGGAAGTTACTCTAGAACCTTTGGTAACCATGAATCTACAGTCTGCAATGGCAATAAGTACACACATATTAAAAATCACCCTAAATGGTCTGAACGCACCAATCAAAAGACATAGAGTCACTGAATGGATAAAAAAGCAAGACCCGTCTATATGATGCCTACAAGAGACTCACTTCAAACACCAAAACATACATGGACAAAAATTAAAGGGATGGAAAAAGATATTTCATGCATCTAATAGGGAGAGAAAAGCAGGAGTTGCAGTACTTGTATCAGAAAAAATAGACTTCAAAACAAAGAAAGTAACAAGAGACAAAGAAAGACATTACATAATGATAAAGGGGTCAGTCCAACAAGAGGATATAACGATTATAAATACCTATACAACCAACACAGGAGCACCTACATATGTGCAACAAATACTAACAAAATTAGAAAGGGAAGAAGAATGCAATGCATTCATTTTAGGAGACGTCAACACACCACTCACTCCAAAGGACAGATCAACAAAACAAAATAAGGAAGGAGATAAAGGCACTGAGGCACTGAACAACACATTAGAACAGATGGACCTAACAGACATCTACAGAACACTCCAAACAAAAGCAGCAGGATAAACATTCTTCTCAAGTGCACATGGAAAATTTTCCAGAATAGATCATATACTAGGCCACAAAAAGACACTCAGTAAATTAAAAAAGATTGAAATTGTAGCAACCAGCTTCTCAGACCACAAGGATATGAAACTAGAAATGAATTACACAAAGAAAATGAAAAAGCCTACAAACACATGGAGGCTTAACAACATGCTCCTAAATAATCAATGGATCAATGACCAAATAAGAACAGAGATTAAGGAATATATGGAGACAAATGACAACAATAATTCAACAATGCAAAATCTGTGGGATGCAGTGAAGGCAGAGCTAAGAGGGAAGCATATTGCACTACAGGCCTACCTCAGGAAAGAACAATCCCATATGAATGGTCTAAACTCACAATGAACTGAAACCAGAAAAAGAAGAACAAATGAGGCCCAAAGTAAGTAGAAGGAGGGACATAATAAAGATTAGAGCAGAAATAAATAAAATCAAGAAGAATAAAACAATAGAAAGAATCAGTGAAAGCAAGAGCTGGTTATTCAAGAAAATAAACAAAATAGATAAACCCCTAGCTAGACTTATCAAGACAAAAAGAGAGTCTACACACATAAAAAGAATCAGAAGTAAGAAAGGAAAAATCACTACAGACACCACAGAAATACGAAGAATTATTAGAGAATACTATGAAAAATTATATGCTAATAAACTGGATACCTAGAAGAAATGGACAAGTTTCTAGAAAAATACAACTTTCCAAGACTGACCCAGGAAGAAACAGAAAATCTGAAAAGACCAATTGTCAGGAAATAAATTGAGTTGGTAATCAAAAAACTACCTAAGAACAAAACTCCTGGACCAGATGGCTTCACCGCTGAATTTTATCAAACATTTAGTGAAGACCTAATACCCATCCTCCTTAAAGTTTTCCAAAAAGCAGAAGAGGAAGGAATACTCCCAAACTCATTCTATGAGGCCAGCATCACCCTAATACCAAAACCAGGCAAAGACACCACAAAAAAAGAAAATTACAGACCAATATCCCTGAAGAACATAGATGCAAAAATACTCAACAAAAAATATTAGCAAACTGAATCCAAAAATACATAAAAATATCATCCATCATGATCAAGAGGGATTCATCCCAGGGATGCAAGGACAGTACAACATTTGAAAATCCATCAACGTCATCCACTACATCAACAAAAAGGACAAAAGCAACATGATCAGCTCCATAGATGCTGAAAAAGCATTCAACAAAATTCAACATCCATTCGTGATAAAAGCTCTCAAAAAGTGGATATAGAGGACAAATACCTCAACATAATACAGGCCATATATGACAAACCCACAGCCAACATTATACCTAACAGCAAGAAGCTGAAAGCTTTTCTTTTACGATTGGGAACAAGACAAGGATGCCCACTCTCCCCACTTTTATTCAACATAGTACTGGACGTCCTCACCACAGCAATCAGACAACACAAAGAAATAAAAGGCATCCAGATTGGCAATGAAGAAGTCAAACTGTCCCTGTTTGCAGATGACATGATATTACACATAAAAAACCCTAAAGAATCCACTCCAAAACTACTAGAATATCTAAATTCAGCAATGTTGCAGGATACAAAATTAATACACAGAAATCTGTTGCATTCCTATACACTAACGATGAACTAGCAGAAAGAGAAATCAGAAAAACAATTCCATTCACAATTGCATCAAAAAGAATAAAATACCTACAAATAAACCTAGCCAAGGAAGTGAAGACCTGTACTCTGAAAACTGTTAAGACATTTATGAGAGAAATTAAAGAAGATACCAATAAATGGAAACACATCCAGTGCTCTTGGATAGGAAGAATTAATATTATCAAAATGGCCATCCTGCTTAAAGCCATCTACAGATTCAATGCAATCCCTATCAAAATACCAACAGCATTCTTCAACGAACTAGAGCAAATAGTTCTAAAATTCATATGGAAGCACAAAAGACCCTGAATAGCCAAAGCAATTCTGAGAAGGAAGAATAAAGCAGGGGGGATTACCCTCTCTGACTTCAGCTCTACTACAAAGCCACAGTCATCAAGAGAATTTGGTACTGGCACAAGAACAGACCCACAGACCAATGGAACAGACTAGAGAGCCCTGATATAAACCCAACCATATATGGTCAACTAATATACAATAAAGGAGCCATGGATATACAATGGGGAAATGACAGCCTTTTCAACAGATGGTGTTGGCAAAACTAGACAGCAATATGTAAGAGAATGAAACTGGATTACTGTCTAACTCCATATACAAAAGTAAACTCAAAATGCATCAAAGACCTGAATGTAAGTCATGAAACCATAAAACTCTTAGAAAAAACATAGGCAAAAATCTCTTGGACATAAACATGGGCAACTTCTTTATGAACATATCCTCCCGGGCAAGGGAAACAAAAGCAAAATGATCAAGTGGGACTTTATCAAACTAAAAATCTTCTGTATAGCAAAGGACACCGTCAGTAGAACAAAAAGGCATCCTACAGTATGGGAGAATATATTCATAAATGACAGATCCGATAAAGGATTGACATCCAAATTATATAAAGAACTCACGCACCTCAACAAACAAAAAGGAAATAAGCCAATTAAAAAATGGGCAGGTGATCTGAACAGACACCTCTCCAAAGAAGAAATCCAGATGGCCAACAGGGACATGAAAAGATGCTCCACATCACTAATCATCAGAGAAATGCAAATTAAAACCACGATGAGATATCACCTAACATCGGTTAGGATGGCCAACATCCAAACGACAAAAAACAACAAATGTTGGCGTGGATGTGAAGAAAGGGGAACCTCCTACACTGTGGTGGGAATGTAAATTAGTTCAACCATTATGGAAAGCAGTTTGGAGGGTCCTCAAAAAACTCAAAATAGAAATACCATTTGACCCAGGAATTCCACTCCTAGGAATTTAGCCTATGAATGCAGGAACACAGTTTGAAAAAGACATGTGCACCCCTATGTTTATTGCAGCACTATTGACAATAGCCAAGACATGGAAGCCACCTAAGTGTCTACCAGCAGGTGAATGGATAAAGAAGATGTGTTACATATACACAATGGAATACTATTCAGCCATAAGAAAGAAACAAATTCTGCCATTTGCAACAACATGGATGGAGCTGGAGGATATTATGCTCAGTGAAATAAGTCAGGTGGAGATAGACAAATATCAAATGATTTCCCTCATTTGTGGAGCATAACAACAAAGCAAATGGAAGGACCAAAATAGCAGCAGACTCACAGACTCCAAGAAGGGACTAGCAGTTACCAAATGGGAGGGTGGGGGAGAGCGGGTGAGGAGAGGAGCGAGAGAGAAGGGGATTGAGGGGTATTATGATAGTGCACATGGTGTGTGTGGGGTCACAAGGAAGACAGTTTGGCACACAGAAGACAAGTACGGACTCTGTGGCATCTTACTACACTGATGGACAGTGACTGCAATGTGGTATGAGGGGGACTCGATAATAAGGGTGTATGTAGTAACCACATTGTTTTTCTTGTGAAACCTTTGTCAGAGTGTATTTCAATGATACCTTATTAAAAAAATAAAGAAAACAATTCCCATCTTAGATTAGCTAACAGTCGCATGACATCACATAATTACCATTTCTGTTTTTGCAGTGAAACCATTGAGGATCTACTCTTAAGGATTACTGTGATTTTTAAAATATTTCTTACAAGGCTTCCCCTATTTGAGTAGGTATTATCTAGTGATTTTAAACAGATGCCATTTCGTATTTCTAACTCTGCAAAAAGATGGATTCACTATCAATGAATAAACTAAGTGTTTACTATTTGTTGCCAGGTCCTGTAGTAGGTCCTTTCACATATACTGCTCATATAGTTTTCATGCCAAATTTTTCAGAAAGAAATCATTACTCTCATTTTATCAGTAACTCTCTGAGACACCAGTAATCTCAGTCACCCAGCAAATAAGCAACAGGATTCAAAATCCAGGGCTCTTTACATTGTACCAAAATCATATCACATCACATAGATTACTACATTTAGAGAAGTGTAGCTACCCACACCGTAAGTCAACAATCATAATCTTGGTCTCAGCATTTATACTTTAAATAAATTGTTTTGATAGAGATTGATTCAACCATCCCAAACCACTTCACTATGAATGTAGACCTCATCATACTAAAATGTGTTTATGATTCAAAAGGAATTAGATTTGAAGCATGCTAAGTGTATTGATTGTAAAGCAATCAAGTAGTAAAAATAAATTGAAAGGAGATTGTTCCTTCTGTACTACAGATTTGCATTTTTCTATATAAAATGCACTGTTCTGTGTAAAACATGATCATCCCCACAGTGATCTCATTTATTTTGGCATCTAATTACTTTTAACTACTGAGCACGGAGCACTACTGTGAATAATCTATTGACAAGTAGAAGGAAGCATCTGAACGATTGTTTAATGCTTTGTGTTCCCTGCTCCCTGTTACTACCTCACACTGAGGAAGAATTGTACACCTAAGGGCTAATGCAATATGTTAAATGCCCATCAATATTAAAGTGGCTACTGTGGTCCTATACAGGCAGTCTGCAAGGTTAGTAGGGAAAGGCCTACTGCTGACCTATTGATCTTTCCCATCTTGGTGACCCTTAGCAATGCATTTATGACAAACGAAAAGCTTGAAAAAATTGCCACAAGTCAGCAGAGGTTTCCAAGACCCAACACACCTATGTCCTTGTTCCCCTATAATAGAAAAGACATTTTTCTTAATGAAACACATAAGTATTTCTATGTGGAAAAAGGGGCAACAGATACTTGTTTTCAACAATAAAAATTCACTTATCTTACACACACATACGATAAAATATTAATTATTTGCATTCTCCCTTCTGGAAAATTTGAATGACAGTCTAACAATAGCTTTAATCCAAAAGCCATTGATCAAGTTCCCAGTATATTTTACAGCAATAATCCCCAGATGTCTAGTGATGTTTTTTGACATTATTATTTGACTCTTGTTAAATAGTATGGATGAAATCTTCCCATGTCTGTACTGGGTTCCCCTGTTTCTTGACTTGAGAGCTGAAAGACAAGGGGTTAATAAGTATTTGAAAAGAAAGCAGAGATGGCAGGCAGAGAGAGGTACTGCAAAACAACCGAACAGAATGCGGAGCGATGGCAGCAGCTGGAGTAAGATCCTGGTGGCGCAGAGCCAAATTGAATCCTCCGCCAATTCCATATATCTTAAGGCAAAAAAGCAATCAAGTTGAAGGGGCACATTTTCAGCACTGCACAGGGAATTAGCCATGAAATTCACATTAAAGATAATGCAACTTTCAATATAGTCTCTCAAAGTTCTCAGCATTTATCTTTAAACTTAGGCTTAAACACCAACTGCCAGGCAAAAACATTCCACATCCTTCATTCCTTTCTATTCAAGCACACTGGCATGGTTTCACTGCTGAGGTTAGCATGGAGGCAGTCATGGACCTTCTGAGGATAGGAAGTGAGCCCTTAGGCACTAGAGGAGGTACTTGTTATGCTGAAAACATGCATGAAAATGAAACACCTGTGTGTAAATTAGGACCTTAAACCCTAACCACCAGGTTTGAATCTACTTCTCCACAACCTTAGATTTTTCAGCCTGGACTCTCTCACCAATTTATTTCACTCCTGTTTTGTTTTTGGGACTTAACTGAATGGGCTGGTACCTATTCCAGCTCCCTGAAGCTCCTGAACACTACCTTCTTGATTCCCATCTTCTCTGCTTTGCCATCTGACTGGTCCTTCCTCCTGGGTGGTTCCTTGATGACCCCAACACTGAAGGGCGTCCAGCATGTGATTTTCATGTCTCCCCAGTTCCCTGACACTGTCCCATAACTGTTTCTCCTTGACCTGCTTATCCAAGCCACAGAGTAGAGCTGTGTTGGGATATTTTCCACACCTTTCTAGGAGATTCTTCAGTGTTTTTTATCCAGGGGCTCCTCCTCTGTTGCTCCCCTTATCAGGGAGCACAGAGGGCAGGAAGGTAGAGGAACTGGGGAACGATTCTCTACATGTGCTCCCTGGGGATCAGTGATAGGTCCTCAACTTCCACAGTTGGCAGATGATTTTCTGACACGTTGATGCCTTTTTCTGGAATACCTCTTCCTTGCTCCTACCACCTCAAGTGTATTCCCAGAAAATCCTTGGTAATGTGGTAAACCCAGGCCTTCCAATGTGGTGGACCCAGGCCTTCTGAAGCCTTCTTCGGCACGGTCCCCTCCTTTTTTCTCCCTATATTCATTAATCACCCACACCTCATTTTCCCACAGCCACTTTATACATGTCCTACTATATTTATATATACAATTACTACACGTATATGTTATTACTTATTAATATACTTTACTCCTTGCTATGTTCCATTCCCTTAGAGGTATACCACAGGCATTTAAAACTTAACGTGTATTGTGGATAAAGTGAAGGTTCCTGTGGCCAGGATTCTCACCTGGCCCTTGTCGGCTAGCTCACTACATACATGTGGGCAATACGTTGCTTTTGACTCTATATACAGAGCTCTGTCCAATACTCTGGGCAACACAGCTGCAGAAGAGCAGAGGCTGGAGTGGTGGCAGCACTGAGGACAGAGACTGAGATGGCTGCAGGGGCGGAGAGGCCCAGAGGCAAAGACCGGTTTGTTGCATGCAGACTCATTCTGAGTGGACAGGGTTCTAGTGACTGACCTGCCACCATGGGAATAAATAAAGTTGGGTATAAACCCTTTCACCCCAAGAACGTGCCATTGTCATTCCTCAATCACAATGAATCCATACTGACTTGCCCAGGGCTGAAACCCATTGGCAAGACAAGTGGCAAAGTCAGCAGGATTCACTGTTGTCCAAGGAAAGAATAGGCTGCCCTCGTGCAAGGAGTGTTTCAGCAGGCTGCGCCTATTGATGGGTAGACATTGGAGTGTTCCCCCGTGGACATGTGGTCCGACATGGCTTGCCTCCTGGAAGACTGAGCCCCACCCTGAGACTGGGAAGGGGTAGAGGCAACACCTGAAGCAGTAAAGTTGATCATCAGCAAAATAAGGAATTTCTTGGAGAAACAGCGCCCTTGAGGAGACAGGAACGGTGGGGAATTTTTTTTCTCACACTAATGAGAGGGGCCATAAGAGAGAAAGACGTCTGCCCACCAATGTGACCAAAGAAATGACAGTAGAATGTTCTTGGGGTGAAAGGGTTTATACCCAACTTTATTTCCATGGTGGCAGGTCAGTCACTAGAATCCCATTCACTCAGAGCGAGTCTGCATGCAGCAAGCCAGTCCCTGCCTCTGCCTCTGGGCCTCTACCCACGCAGATGTCTCTGTCTCTGTCCTCGGTGCTGCCACCACTCCAGCCTCTGCTCTGCTCTCCTGCAGCCTTGCAGCTGTGCCACTGTGTCGCCCACAGCACTGCCCAAGGCTCTTTTTATATAGAGTCAATAACAACGTATTGCCCACACATGTGTAGTGAGCCAGCCAACCAGGGCCAGGTGAGAATCCTGGCCACAGGAACCTTCACTTTATCCACACTCCACCCCTACAGGATTCTCTCCTCTCAATCTATGTGCCCTCGATCCTCTGCAAATGTCCCTGTGTGAGAAAGCTGGAGCACTGAAACCAAATTTCATAATAACATAATATACAAATAACAAAAATTATGACAAATTATAGTAACCTTCAAGCCTGAGCAGATCCACTGCCACCAAGTGGTCATCCTGGCTGTATTCAAACCAGTTCTACTCAAAGGAGTTAACCAAAAGGACCATGGGTGGGCCTTACAATACCCACCTTCTCCAGCCTCTCCAGCAGAGAGTCTTGCAGACAAACAGGCCTATCTTGTTGCTTTATCTCTGCCTGCTGCTTAGTCCTCAGCAGCCGGAACCGCTGCTCCAGTCTCAGTTGTTGCCACAGCTCCAGTCCAATTTCTTTCTGCCTGCTCCTGCCTTTTCAAACCAACCCACATCTGGGTCCTTGTGACCTTCACAGGGCCCCTTAAATTCTTCCCTCGAGAAGTAGACCGTATTTCCCTTTGTGTTTGAACCTGAGGACAGAAGCAGAGCATGGAGTGCTCCACAACCTGAGGAGGGGGCTGCGCTGCTCCTGGAAGAACCCGCGGTTGCCGAGTCCTTCTGGCTTTCCACCAGCTTTCAACCAGGTGGGGTCTCAACCGAGGAGGGGCTGATGCCTCCGGCACCAGTAGGGCCTCCACCCCCACCTGTTCGTCAAACCTCCATTTCTCCATTTCTGGGGCTGATGTCTTCACTACATCTTTCACCTGCCCCATGGCACCTGGCAGCCTGCACGGTGCTGCTCCTTCTCGTGCTGCTTCCTCTTGGACTACCACAACATCCTTTACTATTTCCACAGCACCTCATAATGACGCCATTACAGTCAGCAACAAACGTCCTTTCCCTTGGGGTGGACCCCAGTCCTCTACCCCTTTATAGTACATGTCCACAGGGCAACACTTGAGTGTCTCCCCACCCATAGGTGCAGCCTGCTGAAATGCTCCTTCCATGAGGGCGGCCTGTTCTTTTCCCTGGTCACCAACGAACCTTGCTGTCATCAGTTGTCTTGCCAATGGATTTCAGTCCCAGGCAAGTTCACTATGGATGCAATGTGACCAAAGAAATGACAGCAGAACGTTCTTGGGGTGAAAGGGTTATGTTATGCCCAACTTTATTCCCACGGTGGCAAGTCAATCACTAGAAGCCCACCCACTCAGAGCGAGTCTGCATGCAGGAAGCTGGTCTCTGCCTCTGGGCCTCTCTGTTCTCGGCACTGCCACCACTCCAGCCTCTGCTCTCCTGTAGCCTTGAAGCCACGACACCATATCTCCCAGAGCACTGGGCAGGGCTTTATATATAGAGTCAATAATGACACATTGCCCACACATGTGTAGTGAGCTAGCCAACAAGCACCAGGTGAGAATCCTGGCCATAGGAACCTTCACTTTATCCACACGTCCTCCTGCAGGAAGCACAAAAACATGAGCTGTGAGGTGCCATTGAGGAGGTAAAAAAAATTTGTTGGTGACTGAAATGGCATCACTCTGAGGTGCTGTGGAAATGGTAAACGATGTTGTGGTGGCCCAAGAGGAAGCAGCCTGAGAGTGCAGGCTGCCTGGTGCCGTGGGGCAGGTGAAGTGATGTAGTGGAGCTGTCGGCCCCAGAAATGGAGGAGCAGAGATTTGATGAACAGTGGGGGTGGAGGCCCTGCCGGTGCCAGAGGCATCAGCCCCTCCTGGGTTGAAAGCCCACCCAGTTGAAAGCCGGTGGAAAGCACAGAAGAAAATAAAGATTTGGTGACTGCAGGTTCCACCAGGAGAGGTGCAACCCTGTCCCCACATTGGGAGCACTCTATCTATGGTCTGCTCCTATACTCATGTTCAAGCAATGAAAGCACAAAAGGAAATACAGTCTGCTACTTGAAGGAAGAATTTAAAGGGCCCGTGAAGGTCATGAGGACCCAGAAGTGGGTTGATTTGATAAAGGCAGGAGCAGTCAGAAGGAAAGTCAAATAGAATCTTACTGGAGCTATGGCAACAATCAAAACCAGAGCAGCAGTTCCAGCCACTGAGGACAAAGAAGAAAAAGCCAGAGACAAAGCAACAAGACTGGCCTTGTTTGTCTGCAAGACTTTCTGCTGGAGAGGCAGGAGGAGGTGGGTATTGTAAGGCCCACCCATGGTCCTTTTGGTTAACTCATTTGAGAAGAACTGGTTTGAATTGTGCATAAAATGAGACTTCCTGTGGCCAGGATTCTCACCTGGCCCTGGTTGACTAGCTCACTGCACACCTGTGGGCAATACATGGCTGTTGAATCTATATAAAAAGCTCCTCCCAGTGCTCTGGGCATGACACGGTGGCAGGGCTGCAAGGCTGCAGGAGAGCAGAGTGGTGGCAGTGCCGAGGACAGAGGCCAAGAAGACGGCTGTGTGGGACGACTGTGCAGAGAGGCCCAGAGGATGGCTGTGCAGGCAGAGAGGCACAGAGGACAGCTGGGCGGACACAAAGGCCCAGAGGATGACTGTGTGGGCAGAGGGGCCCAGAGGCAGAGACCAGCTTGCTGCACGCAGACTTGCTCTGAGTGAATGGGATTCTAGTGACTGACCTGCCACCTGGAAATAAAGTTGGGTATAGTCCTTTCACTCCAAGAACATTTTGCTGTCAACTTCTTTGGTCACATTGAATCCATAGTGAACTTGCCTGGGGCTAAAACCCATTGGCAAGACAGAATACAGCCAGGATGACCACTTGGTGGCAATAGGTCTCCTCAGGCTTGAGGATTTTTATAATTTGTCATAATTTTTGTTATTTGTATATTGTCATAGCCTCTGTTGTTATGGAATTTGGTTACAATGTTCCAGCTTCCTCACATAGGGACTTCTGCAGAAGATTGAGGGCACATAGATTGAGAGGTGAGAATGCTGGAGGGGTGGAGTGTGAATAAAGTGAAGGTTCCTGTGGCCAGGTGAACCTGGCCCTGGTCGGCTACTTCACCATACACGTGAGGGCAATACGTTGCTACTGACTCTATATAAAGAGCTCTGCCCAGTGCTGTGGGAGACACAGTGGCACAGCTGCATGGCTGCAGGAGAGCAGAGACTGGTGTGGTGGCAGCGCTGAGAACAGAGACTGAGACAGCTGTGTGGGCAGAGAGGCCCAGAGGCAGAGACCGGCTTGCTGCATGCAGACTTGCTCTGAGTGGATGGGGTTCTAGTGACTGACCTGCCACAGTGGGAATAAAGTTGGGTATAAACCCTTTCACCCCAAGAATGTGCCATTGTCATTTCTTTGGTCACAACGAATCCATAGTGAACTTGCCTGGGGCTGAAACCCACTGGCAAGGTAGTTATGATTTCACTTATTTGTGGAATATAAAAACAAAGCAAAACAGAAGGAACAAAACAGAAGTTCCTCATAGAAACTGAGAAGTGACTAGTGGTTACCAAGGAGGAGGGGCACAATAATTCATAATCACAAAAGAAGTTGATCACAGGGAGTACTGAACCACTGTGATGTACATTTGAAACCAACATAAGATTGTATATTAATGATACTTTAATAAAAAAAGACTCAATGTTTAACAGATTAATTCAACATCTCTCTCCAAATCCCCTCAAGGAAAAACACAACTTTTTGTCCTGTGGCAGTCCCCCCATCTTTCAAGCTGGACAGTTAGAATCTACCCATCTATCCTCTCTCTTCTTACCTCTGAGCTAATCCTTAGTTTTGAATCTCATCAATTCTTACTGCACTGTTGTAATATCCTAGCTGTCTCCCTCCCGCCATCCTACTCCATCATAGGCAATGAGAGTAATCTTTATTTAAAAGTATTTTAAAAATATCTAATAATGTTATTCATTTACTCAAAATCCTTCACGGGCTTCCTAAGGCCTAGTGGAGGGAGTCCCAAATCCTTCACCTAGTGGGCAGGACCTTCCATTCTCTAGCCCCTGTCTGTCTGCCCCACTAGCCTCATCTCAGCACTGCTTCCTTCTCACTCCACTGCCCAGAAATAGCTGACACTTGGCTGGGCCCTTACCCAGTTGTTTGCTACTTCACACCTCAGTGTTGTATTTTCATACTATTCCATTACACTGAGCCATCCTTCTCCATTTCCATCACCGGGTAAACACTATTCATGCTTTAAAACCTCTAACAGGTGTTACACCCTTCCTGCTTAACAGACTTAAATCTCATTCACTTGTACTGCTCCTATGTTAGACGACCTACTGCCAATTTAAGATTAACACCATAAAGGCAGAAAATGCAGCTTCCTTCTTTCAACTTCCTCCAAGCCACCTGCTCTCCTGCTCTGGGTCCACAGGGAAAAGGTGGCAAAGTGCAGACAAAAGAGAAACCCATATTTCTTCCTTCTTCTGCAGGATAGAAAATTTGGCTTATGACATTTATTAGAGTAGTTATAAAATCACTAACCACGAAGCCCTCAGGAACATATCCCAGAAAATGACTGGAGTTTCATTTTGCTTTTAATATAATTTTGCAGGCTTCAGAAAAACAGTAACTTCAGTTTGCTTAAAACAAATTTGGAAGAATCATGCTCTGCTTAAACTTTTAAAGCAGATTCTGTATTTATTATTTTTAAATATCTAAATACAAATGAAATTGAGTAATGTAAACTCTTAAATTTTACTAATATGTTCAAGTAGGAAAACAAAGTTTGGAAAATACAGATGAAATATAAATAACAATTATGTATTTGGTTATTTTATCAAGATACACTTAATGTATTATTATTAGACTTTTCCATTTTAATGATGAAAGGTAATCATACAAAAGCTCTTGCTTTTACATGCTGATATCAAGGCTGATCTGGCCAACATCATGTGGTTATTGGAGGTCAGAACTAGAAACCACTACCATAAGGAGCCACTGTCATAATTACTGTTACTCATCTTTCACAGAAATCTAATTTTATGAAAACAATGAACATTTAAAATAACAAAATAATTTGATGTACTAATTTATTGAGTCATATCAAAATTGCAAAGAAAAATCTAGGTAACAAAACAAGTATATATGCAAATTTGACCACCCTTTAGGGTAAAGAAATATTTGAGAAGATAATGGAAACAGGTGAAAGAATGAAACTTCTATCATATTTGAAATACTTGATTTCTTCCTATAATTTTAGAAGTATACCTATGTTGTTTATATGGTTGTTTAAATTAGCATAAATTGTGGAGTTTTATCTGCCTATTTTACAATTCAGTATAACTGGAAATTCTGACTTTTAGCTTTCCCCCATCTTTACTGAGATTTAACTGACAATTAAAAATTGTACATATTTAAGCTATAAACTTGATGATTTGATAATGTATACATACACTGTGGAACACTCATCACAATCAAGCTATTTAATGTATCACCTCATGGAGTCACCATTTTTTCTTTTTTTTTTTTTAGTGGAAACACTTAAGACTTACCCTCCTAGCAAATGGCAAATACATACAGGGGCACCTCATTTTATTGCACTCTGCCCTACTGCACCTCACAGATATTAGGTCTCTTACAAACTGAAAGTTTGTGGCAACCCCGCATTAGAACATCTACTGGTGCCATTTTTCTAACAGCATTTACTCACTTTGTGTCTCTGTGTCACATTTTGGTATTTCTTGCAATATTTCAAACTTTTTCATTATTATCATATTTGTCATGGTGAACTGTGATCAGTGATTTTGATGTTCCTACTGTAATTGTTTTAGGGTGCTATGAACTGCACCCATGTAAGATGGCTAATTTAATTAATAAATGCTGTGTGTTCTAACTGTTCCACTCACAAGTCATACCCCCATCCTTCTCCCTCTCCTTGGGCCCCCCTATTTTGAGACATGACAATATTGAAATTAGGCCAATTAGTAACCCACAGTAGCCTCTAAGTGTTCAAGTGAAAGGAAGAGTCCCATGTCTCTCACTTTAAATCAAAAGATAGAAACGATTAAGCTTAGTGAGGATGGCAGGTCTAAAGCTGAGAGAGGCCAGAAGGTAGGCCTCTGGCACCAGTCAGCCAGCCCAGCTGTGAAGGCAAAGGAAAGGTTCTTGAAGGAAATTAACAGAGCGACTCCAGTGAACACATGAATGATAAGACACTGAAATAGCCTTATTGCTGATACGAAGAAAGTCTCAGCGGTCTGGATAGAAGATCAAGCCAGCTACAACACTTCCTTAAGCCAAAACATAATTCAGAGCAAGGCCCTAATGAGGTAGGGCAGGGACACGGGACAAGAGTCATGATTAGCTTTATCTGCCTATGATAAAAAATGCCAAGATAAAAACACAATAATAAGAACAGGACGGACTCCATCTGAAGGCTGATTCTATTTAAAAAACCCGAGATTTAGGAAGTAAGATTTCTAACATATTATTTGGTAATCAGCCAAAAATCCACCGTTCCCAGTGCTTGTGGGAATCCACTATCTTAGAGAGAGAGGAACTGGATCAATAAGTTCCTTGCATTGTTTATTTTACAGAATTATCTAGAGAACTGACTGTGGATAGTGGCAATGTCTCTCACTGGCGGTAGACATCATGAGACCACAAATCAAGGCTTCACCGAACACCCTCCACCCCCGCCATCTGCCCCATTCTTGAAAGCCTTAAAAAACAGAATCCTAAGCCCTTCAGTGTACCCCCTCTCTGAGGTTGCCCACACTCCCTTTTCTTCGAGTGTGAACTTTTTAAATGAATCCTTCTTACCGCGCAACTTTACTGTGTTCTGTCTCTATGCTCTTCCTGTAGTGTCTTTATCATTTTGCTATTTCATTCTATTTTCCAGACTTAAGCAAAAGTCCTTACTCTGTCTCTGTTCTACTCCAGATAAGTAGGGAGGGTCTACTGACAGCTCTGACTTGGGCCTGCAAGTTCCCATTGCCTGGGTGACCCAGACAGATCTGCAGCTGTACAATCATTCTCCTTAGTAGCCTGCCTGAAAATCTTCTTTCTTTGCCTTTGGGAAGTTCTCAGAACATAATTTCATTCCATCCACTGCTCTGTAGCTCCTCCAAACTCTGGGGTGGTGGGGACTTAGTTCCCATGCCATGCATTTGCAAGCAGACACAAATGCCAGGGTGGCGCTGGCTTTAGTAGTTGGCAAGGGATCTACCCTATGCCGAGCAAGAGTTCAATGAACTTTCCTTTCCTCCCTCTGCTCTTCCTTGCTCTCTGCTGCCTGTAAGGCAGCTGCCATTCCCTGCTACTCTTGCTTTAATGAATTCCTTCCTGACTTACACTTTCTGACCTACTTGAGAATTGTCTCTTATTCAGAGTGGAGAACCCTCCCCCGCCCAGGTTGAGGGTTCACTTGATGCACAGGGAGAGATCTCCCCAGATGCAGCTGCCCATCAACACTAGCTCTCTTCAATTCTATGAAGGCTGAGAAAGGCGAGGAAGTTACAGAAGAAAAGTTGGAAGTTAGCAGAGGCTGGTTCATGAGGTTTAAGGCAAGAAGTCATCTCTGTAAAAGAAAAGCACAAAGCGAATTGGAGCAGCAAGTGCTGATGGAGAAACTGCACCAAGTTATCCAGAAGATTTAGCTAAGATCATTAATAAAGGTGGCTACACTACACAACAGATTTTCAACATAGACAGAATAGTCTGATATCGGAAGAGTCCATCTAGCACTTTCGTAGCTAGAGAGGAGAAATCAATGCCTGAGTTCAAAGCTTTAAAGGACAGGCTGACTCTCTTGGTAGGGGCTAATGCAAGGGTGACTTTAAGGTGAAGCCAATGCTCATTTACCATTCTGAAAATCCTAGGGCCAGTAAGAATTGTGCTAAATCTACTCTGCTTGTAAATGGAACAAAGTCTGGATGATAGAACATCTATTTACAACATGGTTTACTGAATATTTTAAGCCCACTGTTAAAACCAACTGCCCAGAAAAAAAGATTCCTTTCAAAATATGACTGCTCATTGACAATATACCTGGTCACCCCAGAGCTCTAATGGAGATGCAGTAAAAGAATAATGTTATTTCATGCCTGCTAACACAACATCCATTCTGCATTCCATGGATCAAGGAGTCATTCTGACTTGCAAGTCTTATTACTGAAGAAATACATTTTGTAAGGCTTCAGCTGCCACAGATAGTGATTTCTCTAATGAATGTGGGCAAAGTAATTTGAAAACCTTCTGGAAGGATTCTGATTCTAGATGCCATTAAGAATATTCATGATTTATGGGAAGAGGTCAAAATAACACCATTACCAGGAATTAGGAGAAAATTGATTCCAACCCTCAGGGTGATTTTGAGGGATTCTAGGCTTTAGTGGAGGCAGTAACTGCAGATATGGTAGGAGTAGCATGAGAGCTAGAATTAGAAATGGAGCCTGCAGATATGACTGAACATTGTTCAATGTCATGATAAAACGTGAGTAGATGAGGAGTTGCTTCTTATGGATGGGCAAAAAACTGTTTTCTTGAGATGGAATCTACTCCTGGTGAAGATGCTGCGAAGATGTTGAAACAACAAAGGATTTAGAATATTACATAACCTTAGTTGATAAAGTAGCAGCAGGGTATGAGATAACACACTCCAATTCTGAAAGAAGTTCTACTGTGGGTAAAATGCTATCAAACAGCATCACATGCTACAGAGAAATCATTCAAAGAGTCAATCAATGCCATAAATTTCACATTGTCTTATTTTAAGATATAACCACAGCCACCCCAACCTTCAGCAACTAGCACCCTGATCAGTCAACAGCCTCAATGTCAGGCAAGGTCCTCTACCTGAAATTACAATTTGCTGAAAACTCAGATGCTGGTTGGCATTTTTTAGCAGTAAGCATTTTTAAATTAAGGTATGTACATAGTTTTTTTAGACATGCTACTGCACACCTAGTAGACTACAGTATAGTATAAATATAACTTTATATGCACTGAGAAACCAAAAAATTCTTTTGATATGCTTTATTGTACTATTTGCTTTACTGTGGTGATCTAGAACTGAATGTGCACTATCCCCAAGGTATGCCTGTAATACAGTATTGTTAACTATAGTCACATTGTTGTATGTTAGATCTCCAGAACTTACTCATCTTTTGTAACGGCAACTCTGTACCCCTTGACCAAAACCTCCCCATTTCCCCCTCTTCCTAGCCCATGGTAGCCACCATTCTAATCTCTGCTTCTCTAAGTTTGGCTGAGTAACTAAACTCTATACTTATATGCTATTGTGAATGGTATGTATTGTCTTTTCCCAGAACCCCATAGCATTTTATTTCCCATCTAAAAATTATCACAAATTTTGTAGGTTCATTTTTTGTTTTCTTTTTGTTTTGATTCATTACTTTCTTTTGGATATCAAACAAATAATATAAGCAGAACAGTTGCATTAATTTAATCAAATTATAACTGCTAAAGAAAAATAATGAAAACCACAACTATATTTAATGACAATTTAAAATGTCACCTCTGTCATTGCTACTACTACCCTTACATAAAAAGTATTTTAGACTAATGTGTTTCAGATTCCTGACTATACAGAGCATAATTTTGAAAGTTATTGGGAATATACAGTAGTATCCTAGGATCATGAGCTAGTAGAAATGGTTCATCTGTCTTTCTGGAGATTTAAAATTCAAGTATTTGTACTATCTTGTTACTGAATCTCTCAAATCATTTTTGGGGAAACAAAAAAGCCTACATTTGAAACCTGTGTTTGCTTACTGCAGTAATTTTTTTCCCCTGTCCTATACATAGAATCTAACTTACATAAAGAAATCCCCAGAGAAATCTACTTACCTTACTTGATATTTTCATTGCACAGTGGAGAAAGACACAGCCGCATTGTGTGCAGTTAGGACTCTTTGATTACCTACGTCAGGTTACCTGAAGTGCTCCATCTTTAAAAAATTCTGCATCCTCAATCTGGGCCTATTTGTCATTATGCCATGGTGATGACAATAAAATATTACTAAGTAGGAGTCCTTAAAGCTCAAACAAAAGTGATTTTTTAAATTGTTCATTGATAGTCACCTGAAAAAGATTTTTTTAAATTGCTTGTATGAACTGAGAGTTATTGTTTGTATGAACTATCTTCATTTGAAATGAAGACAGTTCTGTGAGCTAAACTGGTACTACATCTCTTTAGTTGTGTTTATATTTTAATTTTTGAATTTCATTTTTCTAACAAATGCTTATAATCATACTTTGGGTCCTATACTATGGTCACATGATGGGTTATATAAGTTCTGCTGGTCAGGGAAGGGGAAGAGAGATGACTGAGAATTCAACTACAATTTGTAATGCTGTCAAATGTGAAAATATCTCTCAGTTTCCAAATAAGAAATGCATTTTGGAAATAGACCCCTTTAACATTAGAAACTATATACATATATGTGTGTGTATATATATAGTTAGTTAGTTAGTTAGTTAGTTGGTTAGTTAGTTAGTTCCTAAAACTTCATGCACATCAAAACTAACTCCTACCCTGTATTAAAGAAGGAAAAGCAGTCTAACACTGAGTATGTAGATGGTAGGCTGGGCTTGCCTTAGCATTTCCTTCTCCCCAGTGTGGGGTTCTAAGCAGAAGACAGCAAATGCGGCTCATCAGTGCTCAGTGCTGGTAAGCCCCTGACAAAGGGGTCCCTCCTGCTGAGCTGCTCCCAGCCCCCACTGGATGATGGAACATGAAGTCTGTTAGTTACAAATGCAGGGCCTTGTTTCTAGGAAGAGTGTCATCACCACAACAAAGCATGGAGATAAAAGGTGATTTACATGCACAAAACTCTAAGGTCCTGGTTCAAAGACGTCGCTGGAAGCCAGACGTGAGGCCTGTGCTCAGGTCAGGTCACCCACCTCCTTGCCAAAGCCATACCAAAAATCCAGCACCACTGACAACACATGCTGAACGGATACAGAGAGAATGTGGACAAAAACTCTCCAGAACAAGTCCTCAGAGGGAAAACTGTGATTCCAGATTTCTTGCCCTCACTAGAAATTTCTTTGGCATATCCTTTCAGGTAGCCTCTGGAAATTTCCACCCACTTGTTCTGACTGGCCAAGGAAGCAGAAGCTATTGTAGTGAGAGGAAAATGACATCTTTGTTTTTGGACGCAGTGAGCCTCATTCTTCAGATTTTATAACATTTGCAGTCTGCTGATTTGTATCAGTTAGAGAAAGGCAGTTGGCTATTATGCAGGGTGGGTATAAAGAACGAAAACAAAACGAAATACTGCATTGAATGGAAGGATGCTGCAGTGTGAAATAAAAGAGAAATTTAGAAATCCCTGAAGCATGCCTTTAGATTGCCTGCAACAAGTAACTGGCATGAGTGCAAAAGAGAACTTTCAAAGCCACAGCGCTCACCCAATTCTTTAAAATGTTCAATTTGGCAAAAAATAATTTTGCCTACAAAGCAAGTATACAGACAACATAGCATAAATCTTTGTAAGAAAGGAAAGTCAAAAGATATTATTCGAATGCTCATGTATGTTAATCAAAGAAGTATAAATTCAAGCACTACTGAAATATCATCTGTGCATTTTTAGTATAGAAGCCCAGTGTATAAACGGATTCTGAGACCCTGTGCAGGCAAGGAAAAGGTGAAAGCACTGCACAACCACCTAACCTCTGGCTGTGTTGTATATGAGGACAATCCTTTTGGGCACTTAAATAATAACAAAAGCTTTAAATTCTTTGACACAGTAATTCTATCTCGAGGATACTTTAGTTTTCTTTGAGCTGAATGGAAAATGAAAGAGAAATCTGAACAACTACATTAAGAAAGATGCTTCTCTGCCTGCAGGCATTATGTGCAATGGAGAAAGATAAACCACAAAACTAATAGGTTAGTCAACTGTGGTATATCAACTGGTTGGAATATTATGTAGCAAGTAAAAGTGATATTTGAGAAAGTCTATGTAAATTTTGAAAAGACATACATATAGTTGTTATGAGTATAAATCAGATTATTAAAATATACTTAAAGACTTATATTCAACTGTGTGTTCTTTGAAGTTGCAAAAGATGATGCAAAATGAAAATAAGTCCGTGTTGGAATAGGAAATTTTGGAAGTTTTCCATTTATTGAACTACTTTTAGTATCATGTTTGTATTATTTAAAAGGCAAAAATCCTACCTTACAAAGAGACAGCCCTATTTTTCTTGCATTATTCAACAGAGATATTTAATGTAAGCACATAACTGAAGAGAGCATGGGCAAGAAAGTTCATCAGTAGGATTGTAAAATACACAAAGTATTACTCCAGAGAATTTAATAAAAACGAAGGCAGGCTAAATGCTATGAGAAGGTTTTAATATTCATCCTGAATTCTATTTCCTACTAATCTCCCATTCACTTTTGTATGCAGCTCTATCATCTAGTTCAGTTTGGCATTAAAATATCTAGACATTCATGCTAATTAAATCTGCATTTTCATTCTGAAAAACCACATTCTTCTCCTTAACACCAAATATACACAGTATAATTGAATGCTTTAAAAACGTTCTAAATCCACTTTTTCTGCAAACAAAATCAGAAAAGGCAGGAACTTGATTAGCTAATGTGGATACCATAGTTTTGACCATGCTTTTCATCTTGATTTTAAAAGTAAATGATAGAAACAATCTGTGTAATATTCTGATTCACATTGTGAACTTCTCCCCTTTATCATAACCTGAGGTTAAACCTCCAGGTTCAGTGTTCAGTGCAGGTATGGATCTACATGGGTTCCTCTCTAGCTGTCTGAACTACAATTACTAAATAATTATTTAAAGAATAGTCTTATGTGACAATTTGGTACTGGCACAAGAACTGAGCCACAGACCAATGGAACAGACTAGAGAATCCAGACATTAACCCAAACATATATGGTCAATTAATATTTGATAAAGGAGCCATGGACATACAATGGGGAAATGACAGTCTCTTCAACAGATGGTGCTGGCAAAACTGGACAGCTACAGGTAGGAGAATGAAACTGGACCATTGTCTAACCCCATATACAAAAGTAAACTCAAAATGGATCAAAGACCTGAATGTAAGTCATGAAACCATTAAACTCTTGGAAGAAAACATAGGCACAAACCTCTTAGACATAAACATGAGTGACCTCTTCTTGAACATATCTCCCCGGGCAAGGAAAACAACAGCAAAAATGAACAAGTGGGACTATATTAAGCTGAAAAGCTTCTGTACAGCAAAAGACACCATCAATAGAACAAAAAGGAACCCTACAGTATGGGAGAATATATTTGAAAATGACACATCCGATAAAGGCTTGACGTCCAGAATATATAAAGAGCTCACACGCCTCAACAAACAAAAAACAAATAACCCAATTAAAAAATGGGCAGAGAAACTGAACAGACGGTTTTCCAAAAAAGAAATACAGATGTCCATCAGACACATGAAAAGATGCTCCACATCGCTAATTATCAGAGAAATGCAAATTAAAACTACAATGAGGTATCACCTCACACCAGTAAGGATGGCTGCCATCCAAAAGACAAACAACAACAAATGTTGGCGAGGCTGTGGAGAAAGGGGAACCCTCCTACACTGCTGGTGGGAATGTAAATTAGTTCAACCATTGTGGAAAGCAGTATGGAGGTACATCAAAATGCTCAAAACAGACTTACCATTTGACCCAGGAATTGCACTCCTAGGAATTTACCCTAAGAATGCAGCAATCAAGTTTGAGAAAGACCAATGCACCCCTATGTTTATCGCAGCACTATTTACAATAGCCAAGAATTGGAAGCAACCTAAATGTCCATCGATAGATGAGTAGATAAAGAAGATGTGGTACATATACACAATGGAATACTACTCAGCCATAAGAAAAGGGCAAATCCTACCATTTGCAGCAACATGGATGGAGCTGGAGGGTATTATGCTCAGTGAAACAAGGCAAGTGGAGAAAGAGAAGTACCAAATGATTTCACTCATCTGTGGAGTATAAGAACAAAGGAAAAACTGAAGGAACAAAACAGCAGCAGAATCATAGAACTCAAGAATGGACTAACAGGTACCAAAGGGAAAGGGACTGGGGAGGATGGGTGGGTAGGGAGGGATAAGGTGGGGGAGAAAAAGGGGGGTATTAAGATTAGCATGTATGGGGGGGTGGGAGAAAGGGGAGGGCTGTACAACACAGAGAAGACAAGTAGTGATTCTACAACATTTTGCTACGCTGATGGACAGTGACTGTAAAGGGGTATATAGGGGGGACCTGGTATAGGGGAGAGCCTAGTAAACAAAATATTCGTCATGTAAGTGTAGATTAATGATAAAAAAAAACAAAAACAAAAAATGCAGTTCCTGTGTGGTGACCTACAATGAGTTCTACACAAGGGTATAAAGGGCATATAAAAGTGTAGGCAAAGGGTCTGTTTGTGTTTATACAGAGGATCAAAGCCTAATTTGGCTACCCTGAAAATGAACTAAGATACGATATGAAAAAGAACTTCCAACATCAGCACTCTCTGGAAGATTCATGCCAGAAGATGATCATCAAAAAACCCCAACAAAGATCCACACACTGCTACAGCTGTAGATGCACTCATCCCACCAGTTCCTGGACTTGCCATGGGAATGAAGAAGGAGATATCTAAGCTGGCCTGTGCATACAGTAAAACAACAAATTTGACTGGATCTATACTGTTGGAACTCAACCAAGAATTAGGAGAACTGCAAAATGTAGCTCTCCAAAATCTTACAACTACCGACTATTTACTGTTAAAAGAACATATGGGATGTGAACAGTCCCCAGGAATGGACTGTTTTAATTTGTCTGATTTATCTCAGACTGTTCAAGTTCAGTTGGACAATATCCACCATATCATAGATAAGTTTTCACAAATGCCTAAAGTGCCTAACTGGTTTTCTTGGTTTCACTGGAGATGGCTGGTAATTACAGGTATGCTTTGGTTACGTAACTGTACTCCTATTATGTTAATGTGTGTGCGCAATTTAATTAGTAGTTTAAAACCTATACATGCTGAAGTTACTCTACAAGAAGATATGTCAAAGAAATAATCAATCTTCCCATGTTTTCTTCCGCCTGCTACTTCTATAGCTTTTCTTCTTCCTTCCTAACTACAACCCTTATATAGAATTCGTGCCTCATATCAAATTTACCGAGTATCATAATTCTTCCAAGTGGTAAAGACACCTCAAGACAAATGCTGGGCATAGAAGCCACAGGGCATAAATATGCAAAGAAGGAAAAAGCTAACCTTTTCAAACAATAAGGCTTCTCTCTCACTTACCAACTTAACATTTCCCTGTATGGCCCCGGAAGATGACTGGTTAGCCAGAGACGGGTAAGATTCCTCAAGGGAGGAACAACCTAAGACAGGCACAGTCGCAGGGGGGCCATCAGGTGAGATAAAGGGGGATCAACAGAGGTGAGGCTTAGAACCTCACCCCCACCATTCTGAGAGAAATCTTCTGCATACGTGGATGTTTTATTGCCCTTGTCTAGCTTGGATTAACACATAGTCTACAGGCACACACCTGATCATCTACATTTGCTCTCTTACAACACTAAACTATGTTTTCTACCTTTATCTTGTATCTACCTACCACTTCAGCATTTTATTAAAAATAATAATAACAAAGAGAGAAATGTGGTATCCACATATAAATCAAGTATAAAAATCAAATGAGTATTCACATTTGAACTGAGTGTTTATAGTTCATAACGCATAAGCAAAACTGAAAGCTTCTGTGATGACTGCCCTTGTAATGTTCACCTTCTAACTTATTCACTATGTTAGAATTTGTTCTCCATGTAAGAACTTGTTCGTTATGCTTCAGAAGATTGGAGACTGACGAAAATTAGGCTTGGGGTGGATTGATGATTGTGCATTGAGCATTGACCCCCCTGTACAGAATTTTATTGTTGTTAACAACCATTTGATCAATAAATATGAGAGATGCCCTCACACAAAAAATATATATATATATACACACTTCCAACTGTAAAATAAATAAGTAACTGAGATGTAACATATAGCATAAGGAATATAGTCAAAATATGGTAACAACTTGGTATGGTGATAGCTGGTACCTAGAATTATCATGTATATAAATGTTGAATCACTGTGTTGTACACCTGAAACTAATGTAATAATGTGTGTCAACTACCCTTCAATAAAAAATAATTATCTAAAAAAAATTAAAAAAAAGAATAGTCTTATGTGGGATTCTGATTCCAATATAAATTAGCACACATTTTATGAAAAATCTAAGCATAGCTTTCACGAAAAGATTAAAGATAATGTCAAACTTTCATTTTATTCTGCATAATGGAAAAATAAAACTGTACCATTTTCAAATAGTTTTAACTTTAAAGTCAGCATCTGCCGTGGGGTATTTGTGCATACACCTCAGTAAATGTCTCTGAAATGAGCTAACTAAAGCTTCTCTTTTCAAATTGTAGAATGGAAAAAGTTTAACTACTCTGAAATTTCAGTGTTACTTGTGACTCTCATACACCCATCAACAAATACAGCAATAATAAAACAGTTGTGGAACATCAATCTATTTTTCCTATATAATATTAGTCAAATTCTAAAATTGCTCATGGGATGTCAATGGGAATAATTTAGACACCTTGGTCATGGTTCTAGGTTTAAATGCAGATTGGACTGCATTAAATTTCAGTAAAATAATATGGAGTTAAGAGAATATGCTTGTCGTTTCAAAGTCTGAAGGGTCTCCTTGGTTGTCACAGTGTATCAGTCCTCAGATAATTATGATTTTGCACCAAGGTAAGATAAGAACATAAATAATCAAGGTGATGACACTTCTCTGAGGCCACCACAGCCTCTGTGTGCTGTTCCTTGAAAACATCATGCAGGCTCCCACTTGAGCCCCCACCATTTGCACCACTGCTCCCCACAACTGTGGGCTCTTTCTCTGAGATAATCTGCCTAACGCAGTCCTTCATCCCATACAGGTCTCTCATGAAATCCCCTCATCAGAAGGTGTTCCCCCTGCCTCCCATTCTGCCAACTTTTACCACTCTGACTTCAGTGCTTTTGTGTGTTTATTCCACCTACCACATTACATATTTATTTGTTTACTTTATCATCTGTTTCCCCCTAACACAACACAAACTTAATTTTTTTCAATGCTGTATCCTCAGCAACTAGAACAGTGATGTCACATGATTGGTGCTCAAAGCATACTTACTGAATAAATGAATTAATGAATGAATATGAACAGAATGAATGAACATGAGTTGATCAGAAGAGAGCGATCACTTCTCTGCTAGTAATGAAATATTACTTTATTCATTTAGTGGCAGACGATATTTTCAATAAAGCTCTTAATAAATTTGCAATAGAGGGCAAAGAACACAGCCATTAAAATAATGAGAAATATTCCATATGTTTTGTCAACCATGAAAACATAATGCTCCTTACAGAGAAATAAAAGTCTTGTCCCAATACATAAGCAAGAATATGCTGTGTAGGACTTGAAAACCAAACCCTAGTATACCAAGCTGAAATAGAATTTTATGGATGAGAATCTGCTGCCTTGAATTGTCTTTCTCCTCCTTTCTACCTCTTTACTCAGACCCATGAAAACCCAGTCAAACATCACTTTCTCTATGGAAAGTTCTAACCATCTCAGATATCTCTCTTCCTTCTCAATCATTTTTTAGCTGTAACTTTCTTAGGTCATTTACATTTTCTTGTAGTCTAGGTTTTTTTTGCCAATTCTTATTATTTTTTTATTTTACTATGTTATATTATTATTTTTCATTTTTCTTTTTGTTACTTTTGTGGTTGTTTGCTGCTCATGTTCTATGTCTCCAACATGAGCGTCACTACTTTTGACTCTGATACACAGCCCTTAGCACCAACAGCATCCTTGGTTGGGTTAAGTACCAAGTTAACTGTGGGTAAATAATAACCAACCATCTTCAAATACTAACTGGCCTAGTGCTAAGAAGAAACTGGTGACAGAAGACACTATGCCTATGCATACAATGAGGACTAAACTCTGCCCTGTTATTTCCACCTACTTGCCCTCACTTCCATGAGGGGGTGACAGAGAAAAGCAAGTGGTTGTGAGGAAGTACTGGACTTGAGGTTCTCCACCCACATTTTGCATCTGATGCAGCTTGATATGAATTCATGCACCGGCCCCGGGCCTTGGCTGTCCCAGACAGAGCATAGTTGCCTCCAACAGACCACCTGGACAGAACCCAGGGAAGATTTTCCTTACATTTTCAGGAAGACCATATTGCATGACACTTGGATTATAATTTTGCCAGGAGTAGGAAGACATCAGTAACCCCAAGGCAGCACCTAAATCACAACAAATGGGTACTGGGGATCCAAACCACTGAAGCACAGTGAAAAAACTTTGTTTAGTTAATTGCCAGCTCCTACCAATCAAGTTACTAATCAAGTTCCTACAGTGGAAAAACAATCAATCCACAATTTTGTACCTAAATTTTAAATCTTGTGATACAAATTTGAGGATGGTAAGATTCTGGGCCACATGATACAAATGTGGATTGCATTCATTTGCATGAATAAATGGCCACTGATAACATAACTAAAGCAAGAAAGTATTGTGTAAGAATTACCTAATTTCCAGAATCTTATCCTACATATGTCCCTGGGATATTTCCAATTATAATCTCATGTAGCCAAAATGTAAACAAGACCCTCCAAATGAAGCAGGCAAGGTGGGGGCGGGTTCACATACCGATGCACGCCGCTGTTGCACATGATGACGTGGCAGGCCCCCAGCCTGTTACACAGCTCCGAGGAAACTGACAGCAGCCCAACCCCGGAGGCACTACAGGCTGTGTTTGCACAGGCAGCTGTGCGCTTGGATCTGATAAACGAGGCCACGAGACGATAAAGTTCATCCAGAGCATTTAGAGGCCTCATTAGCTGCAGAAAAAAGTGGTGAACATAAAGTTCAACATGTTCAGTAGAAAGAAATCCTTTTAGATGGGATACTATTCATAGTTTTTATAGCTTTTAATGTCTAGTCTAAATTATTTGATTATGGATCACAGAATTGGAAGACGATCAGTATTTATAATTACACATTGCTCCAGAGTAACAGCAGAAAAAGTAAACAAGGGAGGTATATAAAAGGCAAAGCATCAATAATGCAAGCATCTGTTTTTACCTTATCTACATAGGCAGCTTTGGAGGTGGAGTTTGGTGGTGAATTTGACTTGTCCAAGTAGAATGCCCTGCAAAATTCCAAAGAATAAATACTCTTTTGGTGTGAGAAAAATTAAAACTCATGAAGACATACAAGTTTCAGTGACTTCCTTTTAAAGCAAATGAATAAACAAAAGTGTTGAACACTAGGATTGGTGGGATTGCAAAAACAAAAACAAAACAATAGTTTTCCATTCAGAAAAAATAATGAAAGCTAACACCAGCTCCATCACATATCATGTGGCCTTACAGAGATTATTTTGTTTGTATATGCTTCGATTTCCTCTTGTAATCTGGGGATAATATTAGCTGCTGCTTCACAAAACTGCCAAGATTAAATGAGTTAATGCAAATAAAATGATTTTAGAACAGTAATGGAGGACAGAATAAGTGCTCATTAATATTTTCAATAATTAATATTGTTACAAAAGTTGAAGAACTATATTTTCTTGTGTCTTTAGAGAATATTATTCAGTTTTCATTTATCGTGCAAGTGTGAAATTATGAAAATGATACTCAAAAAGCTAATTTTAAACACACTTCTGAGCCATATTCTTTCAGCCACAAAAGTATGCTCAGATTATAAATTAAGCCCTCTTCAGAGATACAGTGGCTCTGTCACCAGGATGCAATATGCTAACAGCTCTTTTAATATACTAAGTGGAGTCCCAGTGGCTTGCAATAATTAAATACGTTATCCAAAGAATTATTGCTGAGTTTGCTTAGCTACTGGCTCAATACAGAAACTGTAAGGAAATGATCCATGAAGACAGGATATATTTAAGGTATCTTTAACCTAGTATCCATTTTTAATGAGGTGAAATTATTTTCAAAACATGAACACTTAATATTGATGTACTAAACTAAGCTCCATAATGTAACATTTAGATATTGAAATGCACTGACTAGATTGGTGCTTCAGTGCACCTTTTAGGACCTCAAAATATTGGCACAGTATTATCAAATGCATGAATAGTAATGGGAAAAATCAGTGAGGGAGAACATTATGCCACTTATTTTTAGAGTCCTATTGCATGTGTGTGTGTGTGTGTGTGTGTGTGTGTGTGTGTGGCAATTCCATTTATTACTGTAGCTAGGAGTAGTGTTTGTCTTTCTAAGTAGCATGGATTAATCAAGTTTTATACTTTAAATTAGACTCTGATAAAGGGTTTGGGTTTTAACTTGCCTCTTTAAAGACTGTCTGTTTCACAAATTTTATTTCTGTGCATAAAAATTCACATTCCCCTGAAGGTTCTGAGTGTCCTTTCATTTCAATCATACAGTCACGTGTAGGCACATACTACGGAAACCCATGTACGCACCACCATACTTAAGTTGTATATTTTGTACTTTTGCTTCACCGTTGAAAGAAAATGAACTTTACAGGTACAGATGAGCACCTTATTGCTAACCCTTCTCTAATCCCATTTTTGTCCCAAACTCCCCTTCCCCAGGGTAAACGCATTCATCACTTTCATGCTTCACAAAGTCACTGACATGGTGGCCCAAGTGGAGACACTAAAGAATAGCTGGCATCATTCCTCCACACCCTGTTCACCATGTTGTTATGAGAATTTCAACCTTTGGTGTTTTGTTTTGTTTCTTAATTTGCCTAATCTGCTTGCCATCTGTATTTCTTCTTATTTTATTGCCTACCTCTATTTCTTTCTTTTGTGTGGTCCTACATTTTTTTTTTTTTTACATAGAAATCAGTTATTACCTTTTATGGCAAGAATTAAATTTGATGACATTTGAATATTTCTGCTTCTCTTTTATTACCCACACTTTCAAGGCCTGCTTCCTCAGGAATATTCAGTTTTTAAAGCTGATAACACACTTAGTATTTTTGGTTAGTGTCTGTCAGTGGTACACTCTTGGCACAAAATTCTAGAACCTAGCTTTGCAGGGCATTTCCCCCCTCAGTTCTGCTCTTGATGTCTGCTCTCAATCTAGCTGTCTTGGCTTGGAGGCTAAATTTTTTTCTCTGGTAGGCTAAGATTTTCTTTTTATCCTTGATGTTCTGAAGTCTTACCATGAAGTGTTTAAGTGTTTGTTTATTTTGATTTATCCAGATAGGTTCTCAGAGTTTACTTTCAACTTGAGGAGTCCTGTCTCTAATTCTAAAATAATCTCTGCTATTCTCTCTTCACATAATCTCATGTGTTTTCTTTCTCATTTTCTCTCCCTCTCCAGACCACACACACACACACACACACACACACACATGCACGCTTTCTTCTAAGATATTATTTTCCCATTAATGCATTTTCGGTGGTTTCCTAAGTAATATTTCCCAAATGAAAAAACTGTCAAGTCTAGAGTTTATCCTTTCTACTGAGAATTTTATTTCAACAACTAAATTTTTCATTTCCAAGATTTCCACATATTTTTATTGCATTCCTACCACTAAAAGGTAACTCTCCCTCACCCCAAGAATGTGAACTCTGTTGTCAATGGATTTTATTTATTTTTGTTCACTGCTGTATCTCTAGTGCTTATAATAGTGTGTGGGACATAGTCTGATCTTAATAAATATTTGAAAATAAACAATTCAATAACTTTTTTTATTTCAGGATTTTCGGCCTTTTTTGTGGATGGCAGTCCTTTGTATTTTGAGCATACAAAATATGCTTTGCCAGGCTGTTTTAGCATATTAATTTCTTCTGGGTCAAACTTATTTTCAATGATCAATTGTGTTGGCCCTTTTTTAGCATCAGGTGGCTTCATCATGCTTTGGAATTTTGCTTTGCAAGCTCTTTTGAAGTGGGAGGATTTTTAAATTTAGTTTCACTTAGTTTTTTGGTAAGACCCATCCTCTGTCTCTCATCATCCTTCTCTTACAAATGATTTTGTGCCTGTTTTGTGCCCAGTGCCACCCATCTATAATCAGTGTCATACTGGTGATCTGAGTATTCCACTGTGCTGACATCTGGGTTAGTACCGGTCACATCAGTGAACAGTGGGAGGTTTGGCTCAGTTCCTAGTTGAATGGCTGTGTCAGTTTCTTCTTGCTATCTAAAGCCATTCCTGCTATCTTAAGCCCACAAAATCTATAGTTTTTCAAGCCATAGTGAGCAGATTTTTCATCCTTTGCTTAGAAGTAGAGGTGTCCTTCTCTGTGCCCTGGTTTCAAACTGTGAGGCTGGCTCTGGATCTCCATCTAGTGTAGAATGACTTTAATTTCTCACTACCCTGAAGAAGTTATACTGGCCCCTGGCCCCTGTCCACCTCCAGAGGCCACAGCACAGTTTACAACCATTGCTTGCATTTCCTTTTGATTCATGGGCCACTCACATGAAATTTATGAGCTCAGATGTTACTTTTACATTTTATGTCTTTATATTTTATGTAGCATTACCACATGCTCGGAATGGTCGTGGTGCTTCAAAGCTGGAAACCACAGAGATGGATACCTTGATCAGATGTCCCCATGCCTTTCCTCAAGTGTGCTTGGTAGAAAAATCCACGCAACTAAAAAGAGTCCACAAGTCCATGGACAAATTATTTAGCTTCCCAGGGTCTCAAGCACCTCATTTTTACAGCAGATATTAGAACTGTCTAACATATAGAGCATTAACATTGATGATTAATCAATGCATATGGAGTGCTCAGTACTGTGTTAAGCAAATAGGACTCATTCAATAGAAAATAGTAACTATTATTAAGTGCACACAGTGAGAGGTATCTCTTGGAGCAGTTTTAGCCCCACCAAGGAATAAAAATCTGGTTAAAACTTCCTGCTTTGCCCTAAGGCCATCTAAAATATTTCATGATACATGTATAAAATGAAAATTAAAGTAGATATGTGGAATCTACATAATCCTATGATCAGTGCTCAAATAGTGGTTCAGCTCTAAAAGGAAAAGAAACTTTTTTTTTCAGGTTAAAGAAAATAAGTGTCATTTAAATGGTTTAATCAAATGCATTGGTTATAGAAATTGTAGCTCTTCTACACCTGAATCATTTGGGAAAGAAAAATATTCTGTAAAAGCAGTCCATAGAACATTAACAACGTAAGGAAAACTTCCCTACAGAAACCTGCCCCTACAGCTGGCCATGCTGAGCATTCTTCCTACCTTCTGAGAGATGTTCCTTCAATAAAAAAAAGTGCTGTTACTGATTCAGCCAGTTAAAGCAGGATCATGCTGATCTAAATCTGCTATGTTCACTTGAAGTGACTTGGCAGAAATCTTCAAATTTTCAATGGGGCAAAATCCTCAGAGCAAAAAAACATACTTGCTGAAGGGAGCCAATAGAAACATAACTTTTATGGCTTTAAACTGTTGTAAATGCCCACATGAAGTGAAACTTTAATTCAGAAAATTCATCTTTTGTAAGCCATTATACAGCAGTAACTAAAATAGAAAAATTATCTAGTGATAAAACTGCACCCTTCAAAATACTCTTAGAAGATAAAGGCCTCCTGCAAATTCACAGTTAAATATATTTACTGATCTGGACTTGTCCAAGTAGTTCGTACTTGTTAATTCATGATTAAAGAGAGCAAAATAGTATTAGAAGATATATCTATGTGCTGATGAAGTCCAGAGAAAAACCATGAAAATATACCCACCTTGTTAGTCTTATGAAATTTACATAGCCAAAAATATTTCAATTCAAGCAATTATTTGTTAAAATAAAATTTGGACTTGAGGCAGCAACTAATTTCAGGTATTCTCCATCAGAAAAAAAAAAAGATTGTTCAGCAGATATTTTGCCATCCCTAAGGTTTACAGGCATTCATAGAACTTCAGTATATTTCAAAATATGACAAACTGTGGATAGGAAATAAATTTCTAATGCACTTCCCTTAATTATAAAAGTCTTACAATGTCCCTTAATCAAAATTTATGAGAAAGTTAATGGTAAAATTGGATTAATGCCCAAACTGACCATAGTTTATTAGACATCTGAGGTTAGAATGAAGTCATGGTCCTTTGTCTCAATACAACAAATCTTACTAAGATCATTTTGCAAGTGCTGCTTCTATTTTATGTAGGCTGAACAGTTAAGTTTACTTTCCTGTTGGCATATGTTAGGCTTCGTTGTCACAACTTGTAAATTAACTCTGTCATATAAAATGGATACATTATGATAATATTTTTCATTTAGTCCCTACAGAATAAAACACCAATAAAAGTGGTGATAATGTAGTAAGTCACAATAAGGAATGAGATAAAAATGTGTTTATCAATTAACTACAATGAAACTAATCTTGGGCATTTATTTCATATAATCTCATAATGTAGACAAGTACACAGGTATGAAGCAAGGCAGAACTGAGAGGTTAAGTTAAAAGGTGCAAAAAGTTATTGGGATATAGCTACATGACAAAGGAAGAAGGAAGATCACTTAAGATATGCCACAAGACCTAGAATTTGACAAACAGATGAGATTCTGGACAGGACCAAAGGGGAAAGCAGCACTTCAAGTGGCAGCAACACTATCAATAGCACAAAAGATATAGAAATGGATGGAGCCAGTTGGGCTGAAGAGTAGGGTTCATTTAAGGTAGGGAGAGAGAATGATAGGTAGGGAGGGTAGGTTCATACTGTGAGGAAATAAAACACCAAACTAAAGAATTATAATTACTTTGCTAAGCAGTGAAGAAGCACAATGCTATAAACACTCAGCTACCAGCAAAAAAGCAAGAATAAAAGGAAATAAATACATGAAAATAAGATATGAAAATTTAGGGGATTTAGAGATGCAGAGACCCCAGAAATTGAAAGAAAAATTCAGCACTCATAATTAGACTACAGTAATTGATACAAGGAATTGATGTTTGCCAGGAGAGAAGGAAAATGAATCTGGGGAACACTGACATTAGTTTATGTAGAGGTATGCAAGTTAATATACTTGCATATATAATATAATATATAATTTAAGAATTAGGAAAATGCTTTCTCAGTGAGTAAAGAATTAGTACCATAGCTCTATTGGTCAGGCTGGTGCCTCAGGGCTGGTCAAATTTCTACAAAAAGAGAGACAGTGCAACAGCTTGATGTAAAATATTCAAATCTATTAATTTCTGTATAGGAGGTGAACAGGTTAAGTCAACGACAAAAGTGACATTCTTCTCATTAGGCACTGTTTTTTTCCCTTTGGCAATGTTGGAGGATATCCAATTTCCAAGAGAGATGATTAAGGCAGAAGAGCCACTGGTGTTTTTATAAGTAAGGAGGAATAACTACAGTATTCATCTCAGATCTCCGTTATAGTCTTCTTTCTCCTCCAGATCATTGCTTGTGAGATCATCTCTATATTTATAATAATTTACAGAAATTTCTCAGTTGGCCAGACTCATCTGTACTCCTCCCTAAGATCATGTCCTATCCCGAAATATTGTAAGCTTTATCAGGTAGCTTTTGGATTTTAGCAGTCACTCTGAATTTCAGAAAGGAACTGTAACAGTGTTTGTTCCATCATGGACATTAGTCATGGCCTTGATTAGATGTGTCATTGTCACAATGGCAGAGCAGATGACTATAGGAGTGACTGGGTGTCTGATGAGTATTATTGTCAAACTGCATTTGACAACCATAGCACTTAAACTAAGAAAAAAGAATTCTACAGAAATCCTCATTAAAAGATACTAATCTCTAGTCTAAATGAAACACCAGATAAATTCAACCTGTGCGCACATATGGGTAAAGTGCATGATGAGTAAGTAAGTGGGATAAAGTTAGTTTCACCCCACTTCATGCCCAGAGCATTAGCCTTAACTCCCCTGGAGTCTGTTTTACTTAAAAGTTACATGAAGAGAAATCCTGAATAATGCAATAAACTTGGATTTGCTTGGATAAATCTGTCTTTGGCTTGTCAAAAATGGAGAACATAAGGTTATAGTCATTACAGAATGACCTACTGTCAATCAATAGCTCCATTTCTACTTGAATATTGGGGAAAAAAATCCCTGGATGGTTAACAAGAAAATATGTGTGACCACAAGGGCAAGATTTTCCAACATTAAAAAGAAAAATGCATTTATCTGCGAGTTTTCTTATGCCCTGACAACAGCAATATGGTGTCAGAGGGATACCCACTACTCCCTACTGCTGTCAATACCCTCTTCCATGCTTCTCCTTTGACAACTTTTCAATCAGCAGCTTGCATGGATTAAAATCCCACTGTCTCCTTTCCAAACGCTCCTTTGATCCACTTTAGCTTTTTTTTTTTTTTCTTGATTGCGCCAGTGTGATACTCCTTTCCTGCCCCTGCAACAAGTGTGCATCACCACAGGCACCATCTACTGTTAAAATATTGTATATATATATATTTTCCAATGATAATAATACCATGGCCTTCCATTATGGGACACAATCTCAATGGAGAGAAATGGGCAGAAAAAGCAAATCTGTAAAAATAAGAAAGGCTTTCCACAACTAAAGTTGAACTACATTAAAAACAAAATCTCTCATTACACCCAAGAAAAACAGTCAACTCAAATAATCTATTTTTAAACTAATTCTGATTTGATAACAATTATGTATCAAGAAAGTTTGGCACTTCTATAGTAAAGGATTATTTTAGGTTTAAAATCATACATCTTACAATGGCCCACTGACATAAGGCTGGCAAGCCGGCTTCATCTCATCCACATCCTCCTCTCCACTCTTTATCTATGCCTTCAAAATTATCTTTCAAAATATATACGAACATTTCTTTACCTTTACCTGCTTAGACTATTCAAATTTCCCCAGCACCCAAAATCTACAATTTGGGCATTCAAAGCCTCTCTTCACAATTTGCCAACAGATATCCCATCCCATCGCTCACCTTTTCCCTCTGTCATGTTCATGCTCCATTCCCCAACACACCATCCACATGATAACCTCCCCATCTTCTTATATTATTCCTTCTGCCTAGCATTCCCTCTCACCTCCTCAGCTTAGCAAAATTCTGTGGATCCTTCAAAACCCTGCTCAAATATGACATCTCCTTGAGAACTTCCCAACTGAAACAAACTTACCTCATTATGTAATATTGAGTTGCACTCATTCTGTTATCGTTGTTAAACTGTATACTCTCTCTTCTCCTTCTGGGGCTCCAATAATGGGTAGGCTGTTTCTCTTAATGGTGTCCCATAATTCATGTAGCTTTCTTCACCCTTTTATATTCTTTTTTGTTCTTGGATAATATCAAATATCCTCTCTTCAAGTTTACTGATTTTTTCTTCCACTTGGTTAAATCTGATATTGAAGCTCTCCATTGAATTCCTCAGTTAAGTCATTGCATTCTTCAGTTCTGGAATTTTTTTTAATGGTGTCTTTTTCAGAACATGTCATTTTGTTCACAAATTATTATCCTAATTTTGTTTAGTTGTCAGTGTTTTCTTGTAGATCAATGAATTTCTTTAAAAGGATTATTCTGAATTCTTCACCACAGTTTATTATAGATCCCCATTTATTTGACATCAGTTATTGGAGCATTATTAGTTTCCTTTGGTGGTGACATGTTTCCTTGATCCTTGTGGACTTGGATTGGCGTCTGTGCATTGCAAGAAATAGGCAACTCTTCCAGTCTCTACAAACGGGCTTTATCAGAGAAAGCTTTCCACCAGTCAGCCCATCCAGAGATTCTGGGAGGACCATCTGGTGGAGTCTGTGGGTGCGCGGGGCTGATGCCTGGGTCAACAGGTGGGCAGGTGTGGTACCTGATTCTGCAGGACTCCACCTGGAGCCTAGGTCCCTGAGGATGGACTGGTGCTGGGGTCTCTGGTGAGGTGTGTGCTCCTGTACTCTCCTTTTCCCCTGAGGAAGCCTTTCTCCACAAGGCGTTAGTTGGACAGGTATAGAAAACTGTCTTTTCTACCCTCTTAAATACATCTTTTCTTATTTCTGTGCTCTACTCAGTTTCTGTAATCTCTCACCTGGAATCTTTAGTTCCTCTGAAGATATTTTTATTCATGGATAACTATTCAAACGGCCATTTGTATGAGGGGAGGAGCACTGGGAATTGCTTTACCATCTTCTTGAGGCTGTTACTCCCCCTAATAGTTCGTTTATTCTTTAAGACTCATTTTTAACATCACCTTTTCTTTCAAACTTCCTCAGAATCTTAGAATCAGGCTCTTCCATAACCCCAGCATCTAGCACATTCCTTAATATCAGTATCTACTGTTGTGTATTGCAAGGATTTGCTTACATTTCTTTTCCCCACTAAACCATAAGCACCTTGAAGACAGAGACAATGCATAGTTTATTAAACTCCATCACCTTACGCAGTGCCCTACACACTGTGAGTGCACAATATATTTTAGTTGAATAAATAATTGAATAATTAAACTTCCTAAACTTATTGATAAAGACGGCTCTAAACCATCTCCAAGGAGAATGTGTCTTCTTTCAAGACATATTCTGTGTCAAATAGTGGAAACTATCTATCACCAATGGCAGCTATTGGTTAAGAAAAATATTGCCAAGCACAATTAATGTTCTCTGTCACAAACATACATATGCCTTCACTATTTTGCTTATAAACCTTATTTATATAGAAAAAATATAAGTGTATGAAAAAGACAAATAAAGTCACTGCCCTATCTTAAACTGTCAAAGTGCTTTATTAAAATCAGTCGAAGAACTGTGGCATTGTCACTGTCTCTAAAGTATTAAGGTAGGCAACTATTCAGAAATTAGTCTTATCTTATAATAACTATAGGCATCAGCTTCATAGGGAAAGTCAGGGAAAATATAATATGACTAGAAATATGGATATACAGAAATTAGATGTCATTAGCAGAATATGGTAAATGAAAATTCATTAAGTAATTAAAACTCTCTTGGGGGTCTTTTTTTGATACCTTCATTCCTCAGAAGAGTAAACCAGTCGAAGGCAAGTTTTAAAGAACTATTTGGAATTGACTACCATCTCCGTGAGGCCAGGAACTGTATCATATCTATCACTATATACCCAGCACCTAGAACACTGCCTGACCCAAAGCAGTTGCTCAGTAATTATTGGTTAAATGAATCAATAAGTAAATAATTTAAGGACAAATGAAAATCAGTGTTGACTGAGAAGGAATAATTTCATACTACTGAGTCCTTCCTACAAAGAACCATTAAGTTGGATCAAGTTCATTTTTAATGATTGATGAAATGTAAATAAATCTTCACTGACTCCATGTGTATTTTAGATACTATCCAATAATCTCTTTCCTCTTCCAATCAAAATTTCTCCCCAAGAAGTCTCATCTGCTAATCCCACTCCCAAACCCCCAACCCACTCCCCTTGGCTGACCACAGTCGGATCCCTACCCACCACACTACTGAGCCATTCTCCCCCATGATGCCAAGCACTCTGCACTAAATCCCATGGGCATGTCCAGGCAACGTTTTCTGAATCTCTTCTTATATACAACACTTTTGATAACCTTCTCCTCCTCCTTATTCTCTGTCCAGTAAGTCTCCTGACACTGGCCTGGTGCTTTGGTGGCTTTGACACACCTCCTTAACCTTGCCTTGTCTGCTTCCTCCATGAGCCCCTCTTCCTCACCTGCCCCTTCAACATCTGTTTTCTGCTTCACCTCCCTACTGTCACTCTGAACACTCTCCTGGGTCATCTGTTTGCCTCTCAGGGACTCAAATCTGTACTTCTCTCAACTCCAGATTTATATATTTATTTACCTGTTCAATAAACAAATACTTAAAAAGTCAGTCACAGTGCCAGGCACTAGGGATAAAGGGGTGAAAATAAGACAATATTTACCTAAAAAGAACCTCTGTTTGAGAGAGGACAATAAATAGGTAATTATAGTCCAGCGTGATGAGTACTCTAAAAAGGTTTAGCAGGGTGCTAAAACCATTAGTGATGCATTAGGATAAGTAGGTATTAGGTGAAGGAATTGAAGGCATAAAGGAGAACCTTAAGTGTGAGAAGAGGAATAGACCATTGAACTCATGAAACTTAAGTCTGTGCAAGCTGCCTAATTCCCTGGAGAGAGAGGAATGCATGAGAAATGCATTTGCAGGATTACTCATCAGATATAAACAGCAGTTGAATGAATGAATAAACCAAACAGAAAGAGAGAGACAGAGCATGAACATAAATGCCGTGCACCTTATCTGTCATGGATTCTATATAAGGTTAATGATGAAACTTAAGGTGAAGGTTAATGATATGAAACTTTTAAGATTTTTTCCCTTGTTCCTAAGGAGGATAAACTACTGTAAAGCTGTCTCCCTCCTGAAATTTTCATAGCATTCAACAACAGGGATTGAAGGTCATAGAAAATACTAATAATCTTACACTATGGTTTTCTGTATATAAGGATGTATTCTTAATATTTTCAATCAGTTACTTCAACAATTATTTTTGAGCAATGCTCCATGTTTTGGAGTACAGCACAGAACAAGGAGACAAAGCTCCTGCCCTCTGGGAACCTGCATTCTGGGACACAAGAGGTATAAACATGTCCTTCCTTCCCTGGAAAATGTCTGAAGAACCTGATTCCAGCAGGTTTTCTTTGTGGGAAACTAGAAACTCCTAATGTTGGTTCTTCCTATGTCTGTTTTCCCATTATATGTGGCCCTGTACCCAGTGTTGTTTCCAATGACATTTCTTCACTCAGATACAGAGCAAGCTTGCGCTCCCTCCTTAAGAATCTGCTCTCAGCTCATTTCCCAATTTCCATCCTTGTTCAGGGGGCACACACACACATAAAAAGCCAATGTTATATCTCCTATCTAACAGTGATGTAGCTTACTTAAATGCCAGCCTATGTCCTCTAGCTCAGTGCCACTCAAAATGTAGTTTGCAAACTTTAAGTAAAGAACTTGTCAGCACAAATATAGAAATTGTATAACAGCTTACATTGTCCCACACCTAATAATTCAAAACCACTGGTTTTCTTGAACAGGGCATAGACGAGCACAGGAAGTCATACATGCTATGAGTTGTATAAGAGTTGTGCCCAGTCAGGGCCATATCACAAAGAGTGATATTTGAAGGTGAGTTTGTCAACTATACACTGAGAAGGTATAAAAATTGAAAACAAACACAAGCATTTTTTATTTAAAACTTATCATCTCTACAGTCATTTTCATCATTATTCAGAATTTTTAAATTTGATGGTTTAACATTATTAACTAAATTAAAGAAACAAAATTGGTAATAGTTACCCATAATTTGTAGATGACAATACAATTTCATTGGGTTTTGTTAAGAAACTGCTTTTAAATCTTTTTCCTCCTTCCCATCAACATATCTCTGTGGGACCTATTTTCTTCTACTATGAGAGTTATTAAAACAAACACAGAAAGAGCTTAGGGGTACATTTGTCCCTGTAAGCCATGCTGCCATTCCAGTCTAGATTAGTCTATCCAGCAAGAAATCAGGTCATGTTTCACATTAAATACTTTAAGTAATGTTATATGTAGTGTTTGTTCAAAGTAAAAATACTGAATATAGAAAATCAAAATTTTACTATAACTGTTGTTTTTGGCTGAAGAATAACAAAAATCACTTTAATGGCAATCCTTTATTAATTGCCTAAGGAATCTGTTAGCATTCAAGGTGTAACAGAGCAGAACTGAATGTGGAACTTTCCATTCAGCTTTTAATTACACATTGTATAAAAGGTTCCTGCTTGTTGTTACCATACAGGAATGCAACAGACTTCTGTATATTGATTTTGCATCCTGCAGCTTTGCTGAATCCACTTGTCAGTTCTAATAGCTTTTTGGTGGAGTCTTTAGGGGTTTCTGTATGTAGTATCATGTCATCAACAAATAGAGATAGTTGAACATCTTCCTTACCAATTTAAATGCCTTTACTCTCTTTCTTGTCTGATGACTGTGCTATGACATCCAGTACTATGTTGAGTAGAAGTGGGCATTCTTGTCTTATTTCTGAACTTAGAGGAAAAGTTTTCAGCTTTTCACAATTGAGTATGATGTGAGCTATGGATTTGTCATACAGGGCCTTCATAATGTTGAGGTATATTCCCTCAATATCTTTTTTGTTGAGTTTTTATTATGAATGGATATTGAATTTTACCAAATGCTTTCTCAGCATCTATTGAGATGATCATATAGGTTTTATCCCTTCTTTTGTTAATTTGATATATCATATTGATTGATTTACGAATATTATACCATTCTTGCACCCCTGGAATAAATTCCACCTGGTTGTGATGATCTTTTTGATATATTTTTGAATTCACTGCTGATATTTTGCTGAGAATTTTTGCATCTATGTTCATCAGGGATATTGATCTATAATTTCCTTTTCTTTGTAGTGTCTGCCTGGTTTTGGTATTAGAGTGATGCTGAAATCACAGAATGAGTTTGGAAGTATTCCCTCCTTTTCTATTTTTTGTAATACTTTAAGAAGGACGGGTATTAACTCTTCTTTAAAGAAGTTTGGTAGAATTCGGCTATGAAGCCATCTGGTCAGGAAAATAATTCCATTTACAATTGCATAAAAAGAAAAAAAATTCCAGGCAGAGCCAAGATGGCGGCATGAGTACAGCAGCGGAAATCTCCTACCAAAACCACATATATCTCTGAAAATATAACAAAGAAAACCCTTCCTAGAATAGAGACCAGAGGAAACAGGAAAAAATGCAGACCACATCCACACCTGCGAGAACCCAGTGCCTCATAAAGGGGGTAAGATACAAGCCGCGGCCCAGCAGGAGCTGAGCGCCCATCCCCCAACTCCCGGCAGGAGAAGAACAGGCAGAGCAGGAGGGAGACGGAGCCCAGGACTGCCGAACACCCAGCCCCAGCCATCCGGGTCAGAGGGCAGACACAGTGGGTGTGGGGCAGCCCTGGATACTAGGGAAACAGGGCAGCAAGAACAGTGAGCGGGTACCAGAGGCCGGGCGCTGGAGGACATAAGAAAAGCGAGCAGCAATTTCTTTTTTTTTCTCTTTTGTTTTGGCGAGTGCTTTTTGGAAGTCTTAAAGGGATAGGGACCCCAATACTAGGCAAACAGGGCAGCAAGACCGGTGAACAGATGCCTGAGGCTGGCGTCGGAGAATAAAGAAAACCAAGTGGCCATTTTTTATTTTTATTTTTTTATTTTTCAAATTTTAATTTTTTTTTTTTTATGGTTGTTTTCTTTTGGCGGGTGCTTTTTGGAAGTCTTAAAAGGGCAGGGTGGGACACTTAATCCAGAGGTAGAGAATCCGGGGATCTCTGGGAACCCTAACCCCTGGGCGGCAGGGAGCTTGGAGGCCCATTATGGAGATAAATAGCGTCGAGGCCACTCCCCCTCCAAAGCTACTCCACCATTTTGGAGCAGGAACCCGAACCAGGACACGCCCACAGCAACAGCGGAGATAAACTCCATAGCAGCCGGGCAGGAAGCAGAAGCCCTGTCTGTGCGCAACTACCAAACACAAGCCACTAGAGGTCGCTGTTCTCCCAGATGAGGAGGGCCACAAACCAACAAGAAGGGAAGTTCTTCCAGCCGTCACTCGTCCCAGCTCTGCAAACTATTCCTAATACCATGAAAAGGCAAAGCTACAGGCAGACAAAGATCACAGCGACAACACCAGAGAAGGAGACAGACCTAACCAGTCTCCCTGACAAAGAATTCAAAATAAGAATCATAAACATGCTGACAGAGATGCAGAGAAATACGCAAGAGATATGAGATGAAGTCCGGAGGGAGATCACAGATGCCAGAAAGGAGATTACAGAAATGAAACAAACTCTGGAAAAGTTCATAAGCAGAATGGATTGGATGCAAGAGGCCATTGATGGAACTGAAGCCAGAGAACAGGAACGCATAGAAGCTGACATAGAGAGAGATAAAAAGGACCTACAGGAATGAAACAATGTTAAGAGAACTGTGTGACCAATCCAAAAGGAACAATATCCGTATTACAGGGGTACCAGAAGAAGAAGAGAGAGGAAAAGGGATGGAAAGTATCTTGGAAGAAATAATTGCTGAAAACTTCCCCAAACTGGGGGAGGAAGTAATCGAACAGACCACGGAAATACACAGAACCCCCAACAGAAAGGATCCAAGGACAACACCAAGACATATAAAATAATTAAAATGGCAAAGATCAAGGACAAGGAAAGAGTTTTAAAGGCAGCTAGAGAGAAAAAGGTCACCTATAAAGGAAAACCCATCAGGCTAACATCAGACTTCTCGACAGAAACCCTACATGCCAGAAGAGAATGGCATGATATATTTAATACAATGAAACAGAAGGGCCTTGAACCAAGGATACTGTATCCAGCACGACTATCATTCAACTATGACGGTGGGATTAAACAATTACCAGACAAACAAAAGCTGAGGAAATTTGCTTCCCACAAACCACCTCTACAGAACATCTTACAGGGATTGCTCTAGATGGGAGCACTCCTAGAAAGAGCACAGAACAAAACACCCAACATATGAAGAATGGAGGAGGAGGAATAAGAAGGGAGATAAGAAAAGAATCTCCAGACAGTGTATATAACAGCTCAATAAGCGAGCTAAGTTAGGCAGTAAGATACTAAAGAGGCTAACCTTGAACCTTTGGTAACCACGAATTTAAAGCCTGCAAAGGCAATAAGTACATATATTTCAATAGTCACCCTAAATGTTAATGGGCTGAATGCACCAATCAAAAGACACAGAGTAATAGAATGGATAAAAAAGCAAAACCCATCTATATGCTGCTTACAAGAAACTCACCTCAAACCCAAAGACATGTACAGACTAAAAGTCAAGGGATGGAAAAACATATTTCAAGCAAACAACAGCGAGAAGAAACAGGGGTTGCAGTACTACTATCAGACAAAATAGAAGACTTCAAAACAAAGAAAGTAACAAGAGGTAAAGAAGGACACTACATAATGATAAAGGGCTCAGTCCAACAAGAGGATATAACCATTCTAAATATATATGCACCCAACACAGGAGCACCAGCATATGTGAAACAAATACTAACAGAACTAAAGGGGGAAATAGACTGCAATGCATTCATTCTAGTAGACTTCAACACACCACTCACCCCAAAGGATAGATCCACCAGGCAGAAAATAAGTAAGGACACGGAAGCACTGAACAACACAGTAGAGCAGATGGACCTAATAGACATCTATAGAACTCTACATCCAAAAGCAACAGGATATACATTCTTCTCAAGTGCACATGGAACATACCTTCTCCAGAATAGACCACATACTAGGCCACAAAAAGAGCCTCAGTAAATTCCAAAAGATTCAAATCCTACCAACCAACTTTTCAGACCACAAAGGCATAAAACTAGAAAAAAACTGTACAAAGAAACCAAAAAGGCTCAAAAACACATGGAGGCTTAACAACACGCTCCTAAATAATCAATGGATCAATGACCAAATCAAAATGGAGATCCAGCAATATATGGAAACAAATGACAACAACAACACTAAGCCCCAACTTCTGTGGGACACAGCAAAAGCAATCTTAAGAGGAAAGTATATAGCCATCCAAGCATATTTAAAAAAGGAAGAACAATCCCAAATGAATGGTCTAATGTCACAATTATCAAAATTGGTAAAAGAAGAACAAATGAGGCCTAAGGTCAGCAGAAGGAGGGAAATAATAAAGATCAGAGAAGAAATAAATAAAATTGAGAAGAATAAAACAATAGCAAAAATCAATGAAACCAAGAGCTGGTTCTTTGAGAAAATAAACAAAATAGATAAGCCTCTAGCCAGACTTATTAAGAGGAAAAGAGAGTCAACACAAATCAACAGTATCAGAAACGAGAAAGGAAAAATCACGACGGACCCCACAGAAATACAAAGAATTATTAGAGAATACTATGAAAACCTATATGCTAACAAACTGGGAAACCTAGGAGAAATGGACAACTTCCTAGAAAAGTACAACCTTCCAAGACTGACCCAGAAAGAAACAGAAAATATAAACAGACCAATTACCAGCAACGAAATTGAAGCGGTAATCAAAAAACTACCAAAGAACAAAACCCCCGGGCCAGATGGATTTACCTTGGAATTTTATCAGACATACAGGGAAGACATAATACCCATTCTCCTTAAAGTTTTCCAAAAAATAGAGGAGGAGCAGATACTCCCAAACTCATTCTATGAAGCTAACATCACCCTAATACCAAAACCAGGCAAAGACCCCACCAAAAAAGAAAACTACAGACCAATATCCCTGATGAACGTAGATGCAAAAATACTCAACAAAATATTAGCAAACCGAATTCAAAAATACATCAAAAGGATCATACACCATGACCAAGTGGGATTCATCCCAGGGATACAAGGATGGTACAACATTCGAAAGTCCATCAATATCTTCCACCACATCAACAAAAAGAAAGACAAAAACCACATGATCATCTCCATAGATGCTGAAAAAGCATTTGACAAAGTTCAACATCCATTTCATGATAAAAACGTTCAGCAAAATGGGAATAGAGGGTAAGTACCTCAACATAATAAAGGCCATCTATGATAAACCCACAGCCAACATTATACTGAACAGCGAGAAGCTGAAAGCTTTTCCTCTGAGATCGGGAACTAGACAGGGATGCCCACTCTCCCCACTGTTATTTAACATAGTACTGGAGGTCCTAGCCACGGCAATCAGACAAAACAAAGAAATACAAGGAATCCAGATTGGTAAAGAAGAAGTTAAACTGTCACTATTTGCAGATGACATGATACTCTACATAAAAAACCCTAAAGACTCCACCCCAAAACTACTAGAACTGATATCGGAATACAGCAAAGTTGAAGGATACAAAATCAACACACAGAAATATGTGGCTTTCCTATACACTAACAATGAACCAACAGAAAGAGAAATCAGGAAAATAACTCCATTCACAATTGCATCAAAAAAAAAATAAAATAACTAGGAATAAACCTAACCAAAGAAGTGAAAGACTTATACTCTGAAAACTACAAGTCACTCTTAAGAGAAATTAAAGGGGACACTAACAGATGGAAACTCATCCCATGCTCGTGGCTAGGAAGAATTAATATCGTCAAAATGGCCATCCTGCCCAAAGCAATATACAGATTTGATGCAATCCCTATGAAACTACCAGCAACATTCTTCAATGAACTGGAACAAATAATTCAAAAATTCATATGGAAACACAAAAGACCCCGAATAGCCAAAGCAATCCTGAGAAAGAAGAATAAAGTAGGGGGGATCTCACTCCCCAACTTCAAGCTCTACTAAAAAGCCATAGTAATCAAGACAATTTGGTACTGGCACAAGAACAGAGCCACAGACCAATGGAACAGACTAGAGAATCCAGACATTAACCCAAACATATATGGTCAATTAATATTTGATAAAGGAGCCATGGACATACAATGGCGAAATGACAGTCTCTTCAACAGATGGTGCTGGCAAAACTGGACAGCTACATGTAGGAGAATGAAACTGGACCATTGTCTAACCCCATATACAAAAGTAAACTCAAAATGGATCAAAGACCTGAATGTAAGCCATGAAACCATTAAACTCTTGGAAAAAAACATAGGCAAAAACCTCTTAGACATAAACATGAGTGACCTCTTCTTGAACATATCTCCCCAGGCAAGGAAAACAATAGCAAAAATGAACAAGTGGGACTATATGAAGCTGAAAAGCTTCTGTACAGCAAAAGACACCATCAATAGAACAAAAAGGAACCCTACAGTATGGGAGAATATATTTGAAAATGACACATCCGATAAAGGCTTGACGTCCAGAATATATAAAGAGCTCACACGCCTCAACAAACAAAAAACAAATAACCCAATTAAAAAATGGGCAGAGAAACTGAACAGACGGTTTTCCAAAAAAGAAATACAGATGTCCATCAGACACATGAAAAGATGCTCCACATCGCTAATTATCAGAGAAATGCAAATTAAAACTACAATGAGGTATCACCTCACACCAGTAAGGATGGCTGCCATCCAAAAGACAAACAACAACAAATGTTGGCGAGGCTGTGGAGAAAGGGGAACCCTCCTACACTGCTGGTGGGAATGTAAATTAGTTCAACCATTGTGGAAAGCAGTATGGAGGTACATCAAAATGCTCAAAACAGACTTACCATTTGACCCAGGAATTGCACTCCTAGGAATTCACCCTAAGAATGCAGCAATCAAGTTTGAGAAAGACCAATGCACCCCTATGTTTATCGCAGCACTATTTACAATAGCCAAGAATTGGAAGCAACCTAAATGTCCATCGATAGATGAGTGGATAAAGAAGAAGTGGTACATATACACAATGGAATACTACTCAGCTATAAGAAAAGGGCAAGTAGCTTAAAACCTATACATGCTGAAGTTACTCTACAAGAAGATATGTCAAAGAAATAATCAATCTTCGCATGTTTTCTTCCGCCTGCTACTTCTATAGCTTTTCTTCTTCCTTCCTAACTGCAACCCTTAAATAGAATTTGTGCCTCATATCAAATTTACCGAGTATCATAATTCTTCCAAGTGGTAAAGATACCTCAAGACAAATGCTGGGCATAGAAGCTACAGGGCATAAATCTGCAAAGAAGTAAAAAGCTAACCTTTTCAAACAATAAGGCTTCTCTCTCACTTACCAACTTTACATTTCCCTGTATGGCCCCGGAAGATGACTGGTTAGCCAGAGACGGGTAAGATTCCTCAAGGGAGGAACAACCTAAGACAGGCACAGTCGCAGGGGGGCCATCAGGTGAGAAATTGGGGATCAATAGAAGTGAGGCTTAGAACCTCACCCCCCCGTTCTGAGAGAAATCTTCTGCATACGTGGATGTTTTATTGCCCTTGTCTAGCTTGGATTAACACATAGTCTACAGGCACACACCTGATCATATACATTTGCTCTCTTACAACACTAAACTATGTTTTCTACCTTTATCTTGTATCTCCCTACCACTTCAGCATTTTATTAAAAATAATAATAATAAAGAGGGAAATGTGGTATCCAAATATAAATCAAGTATAAAAATCAAATGAGTATTCCTATTTGAACTGTTTATAGTTCATAATGCATGAGCAAAACCGAAAGTTTCTGTGATGACTGCCCTTGTACTGTTCACCATGTTACTTATTCACTATGTAAGAATTTATTGTCCATGTAAGAACTTGTTCGTTATGCTTCAGAAGATTGGAGACTGACGAAAACTAGGGTTTGGGTGGATTAATGATTCTGCATTGAACATTGACTCCCTTATACAGAATTTTATTGTTGTTAACAACCATTTGATCAATAAATATGAGAGATGCCCTCACAACAAAAAAAAAAAGTACACTCTTTCAATTGTAAAATAAATAAGTAAGCAGGATGTAATGTATAGCATAAGGAATATAGTCAAAATATTGTAACAACTTGGTATGGTGATAGCTGGTACCTAGAAGTATCATGTATATAAATGTTGAATCACTGTGTTGTACACCTGAAACTAATGTAATGTAATACTGTGTGTCAACTACCCTTCAATAAAAAATAATTATCTTAAAAAAAAAAAGAAAAGAAAAGAATAAAATTCCTAGGAATAAACCTAACCAAGGAGGTGAAAGACCTGTATTTTCAAAACTATAAGACACTCCATATCAAGGTGTGGGCAAAGGGTTTGTTAGTGTTTATACAGAGGATCAAAGCCTAATTTGGCTACACAGAAAACGAATTAAGATATGATATGAAGAAGAAGTTTCAACATCAACATCCTCTGGAAGAGTCATTCCAGAAGATGAACATTGAAAAACTTGAACAAAGATCCTGGCGCTGCTGCAGTTGTAGCTGTAGTCAACCCACCGGTTCCTGGACTTGCCATTGGAATGAAGAAGGAGATATCTAAGCTGGCCTGTGCACACAGTAAAACAACAAATTTGACTGGATCTATACTGTTGGAACTCAACCAAGAATTAGGAGAAGTGCAAGTTGCAGCACTCTAAAATTGTGCGACTATAGACTATCTACTATTAAAAGAACATATGGGATGTGAACAGTTCCCAGGAATATGATGTTTTAATTTGTCTGATTTTTCTCAAACTATTCAAATTCAGTTAGACAATATCCATCATATCACTGATAAGTTTTCACAAATGCCTAGGGTACCTAACTGGTTTTCTTGATTTCACTGGATATGGCTCGTAAGTGTAGGTCTGCTTTTGTTATGTAGCTGTATTCCTTTTATGTTAATGTATGTGCGCAATTTAATTAGTAGTTTAAAACGTATACATGCTTATGTTACTCTACAAGAAGATATGTCAAGAAATAATCAATCTTCCCATGTTTTCTTCCATCTGCTACTTCTATAGCTTTTCTTCTTCCTTCCTAATTACAACCCTTTAGTAGAATTAGTGCCTCACATCAAAATTACCGAGTATTATAATTCTTCCAAGTGGTAAAGATACCTCAAGACAAATGCTGGGCATAGAAGCCACAGGGCATAAATATGCAAAGAAGTAAAAAGCTAACCTTTTCAAACAATATTGCTTCTCTCTCACTTACCAACTTTACATTTCCCTGTATGGCCCCGAAAGATGACTGGTTAGCCAGAGATGGGTAAGATTCCTCAAGTGAGGAACAACCTAAGACAGGCACAGTTGCAGGGGGGCCATCAGGAGAGAAATTGGGGACCAATAGAGAGGAGGCTTAGAACCTCACCCCCCCTGTTTTGAGAGAAATCTTCTGCATCTGTGGATGTTTTGTTGCCCTTGTCTAGCTTGGATTAATACTTAGTCTATAGGCACAGACCTGATCATCTACATTTGCCCTCTTACAGCACTAAATTATGTTTTCTACCTTTATGTTGCATCTACCTACCACTTCAGCATTTTATTAAAAAAAAACAATAATAATGATAATAAGGAGAAATGTGGGATTCACATATAAATCAAATATAAAAATCAAATGAATAATCGTATCTGACTTGATTGTTTATAGTTCATGATGCGTGATCAAACAGAAAGTTTCTGTGATATGACTGCCTTTGCACTGTTCACCATGTAAGAACTTGTTAGTTGTGCTTCAGAAGATTGGAGACCGTTGAGATACAGGCTTGGGGTTGATTAATGACTGTGCATTGAGTCCCCTATACAGAATTTTATTGTTGTTAACAACCATTTGATCAATAAATATGAGAGATGCCCTCTCAAAAAAAAAAATCTATAAGACAGTCATTAGAGAAATTAAAGAAGACACCAATAAATGGAAATCTATCCCATTCTCATGGATAGGAAGAATTAATATTGTCAAAATGGCCATCCTGTCCAAAGCAATTTACAGATTCATGCAATCCTTATGAAAATATAAACAGCATTTTTCAATGAACAGGAGCAAATAATCCTAAAATTCACATGGAATCACGAAAGACCCTGAATAGCCAAAGCAATCTTAAGAAAGAAGAACAAAGCTGGGGATATTAGGCTCCCTGACTTAAAGCTATACTACAAAGCTACAGTAATCAAAACAGTATGCAGAGACACAAGTACAGGCATATAGATCAATGCAAGAAAATAGAGAGCTCAGAAATAAACTCACACATATATGATAAATTAATATATGCCAAAGAAAGCATGAATATACAATGAAGAAAAGACAGTGTTTTCAATAAATGCTGTTGGTAAAACTGGACAGCTACATGCAAAAGAATGAAACTGGATTACTGTCTAACCCCATACACAAAGTAAACTTGAAATAGATTAAAGAACTAAATGTAAGACATGGAACCATAAAACTCTTAGAGGAAAAGAAGTAAAAATCTCTTGAATATAACATGAGCAATTTTTTTATGGAATCATCTCCCTGGGCAATGGAAACAAAATAAAAAATCAACAAGTGGGAGTACATCAAATTAGGAAGCTTCTGTACAGCAAAAGGATACCATCAACAAAACAAAAAGGCATCCTACAGTACGGGAGGCTATACTTGTAAAAGATTTATCCAATAACAAATTAACATCCAAAATACATAAAGAACTCATACACCTCAAAACCAAAAAAGTAACCCAATTAAAAAATAGGAAGAAATACAGATGGCACATGAAAAGATGCTCCACATCATTAATCATCAGGGAATCACAAATCAAAACCACAATGAGATATCACCTCACACCAGTTAGAATGACCACTATCCAAAAGACAAGAAATAACAAGTGTTGGTGAGAACGCAGAGTAAAGGCAACCTTCTACACTGTTGGTACAGCCACTTAGAACCCTAAAACTAAAACTAGAAAAAAAATCTAAAACTAGAAACACTATATCATCTAGCAACTCCACTTCTGGGAAGTCACCCAAATAAAACAAAATCCCTGATTTGAAAAGATACATGTACCTCTGTTTATTGCCATATTATTTACAATAGCCAAGATATGGAAGCAACCTAAGTGCTCATCAGTAGATGAATGGATAAAGAAGATGCGGTACATATACACAATGGAATATTATTCAGCCATAAAAAAAGAAAGAAATCCTGCCATTTGCAAGAATGTGGATGGACCTAGAGGGTATTATGCTCAGTGAAATAAGCCAAATATCATATGATTTCACTTCAATGTGGAATATAAAAACAAACAAAACAAAATGAGCAAAACAGTAGTAGATGCAGACACACAAGTGATTGGTAGTTACCATGAGGGAGGGGTTGTGGGTGGTGGGTGGGGTGTGTGACACCAATAAAGATGCACAGAATCTCAATCAGAATATAAATTGGTCACGGGGATGGAAGTGCAGCATGGGGAATATAGTCGGTGGTTCTGAAACATCTTTCTATGTTGACAGATAGTAACTGCACTAGTTGAGGATTTAATAATATGGGTAACTGTTGAATCACTGTTGTATACTTGAAACCAATATAATATTCTGTATCAACTACACTTCAATGAAAGAAAACTAGGTTCCTGCTTTTAGCATTCTCATCAGAGTTACTTGCAAGTGTTCTGCAAATCTGTTCATAACAGAGTTGGGCAACCTCATCTTTTCTGTTTTGGGCGCAATCCAGGACTGGAAGCACAGCTAAGGCTGCACATCCCTCTGGATAGCTTTCCTCAGTCATCTCTATCCTCATGCTTTTCTGGTGTGAAATCAAATGCAGTGTCTGGGCTTTCTTAAGAGTATCTCTGTGCACAAATAAGGCTTTTGTAGCTCCACTTTGCATAGCTGTTCTATGCAAGTTGCCTCCATGTCCTCTGGGCAGTGAGGTCAGTTGCCCCAACACTGAACACCTTGAAAAAGTCTTTGATACTCATTTTATCCTCCCAGTAAGTTCCATGAAAACCCACCTGTAGTTACAAGTCTTTCTGATTAGCTACACTGTATGTTAGGCAAATATTGAGGATTTCACAAACCCCTCTCAGCTAATACTCATGACAGCCAATAAAGCATCATTAGCTCCTATGGACAAATAAGGAAATCAGTGCTCAGAGATATTAATAATTTGCCCCACATCACACAGGGGGCCAACGGAGAATGGGTAGGGACTCAAAATTTGGCTGACTCTCCATCCTCTGCTACACTAATGCAGCAGGCAATTCCAGACCATTAGCCTTCTGTTTCTTTTCATTCATGTCATTGTAGAAATTCCCTATTTACCTCAAACCAAGTGAAAAAAATTTCCCCATCACTTAAATGTCACTTGATCTGTTGAGAATATTTGTTTTTTCCTCACTTGGCTCATAAGGATAATGAATATCATATCAGATCTACTAAAACTGCTTCTCCTTAAGACTAGCAGGGTATGTGTCCATCTATTATCCTCTACTGTGTTTTCTGAAAATCTGATTTTACATCTGAGTTCACTAATATCTAAAGTAGATGAAGTTCAAAGTTTACAGAACCTGAAGTACATCTAAAAAGCTTTTGACTTACTAATGTGTGATTGTATGAAATATGCTATGAAAGGTACTACTGACTTAATTTTGCATTATTAAAAAGGCTCATTATCTGAATAGATTTGAATATCATATTCAGTTTTATTCTATTAAAACATTTTATATTTAATGAGTGTATCATAATCAATAATTATGTATTATGTATAATATTATATAGTATATATGTCAATAGTTTGTTTTAGAATTTGAAGCAAAGAATGTGGCTGATAATACATTCTGATGGCATTTAGTATGTAGATGTATTGCTCTTCCCCAACAATGTGTAATATTCTATGAGGTACTTTCATTATGAGGGCAAAAATCTGTCCATGAATCAAACTCCAGGGATATTTTCTCTTGTTTTCAAGCAACAATAAGATTACAACTGTTTCAGTCTCTTTTGCCTTTTTCTTACTCTGATCTTTGTCGTGTCTTCTTTCCTAGTTCTATAGCTATGGAGCCATTCCCTTTTCAGAGAAAATAAATCAGAATGCTTTCTCATCACTAAAAACACTGAAATTCTCACTTTATCAAAGATCTCACGTATATGTGTTGTACTTAATTCTTTTACTGTGATTAAAATTGCATGAAATCATTTCCCAAGCCACAAGCATTAGTACTGAGAGCATTCACTGCTATAGAGGAGCAATGGCACACCGTAAGGAAAGCATATGCTTTCAAGCTGGAAAAATCGGGTTTGAGTCTTGGCTCCATCACTGTGGGTTGCCTGCCTTTAAGCAATTCACTTAAGCTCTCTGTACGTGAGGTGCTACCATGTGAGGGATCTCATGCATTATTTTGATTTTAATTATTGCCTCTAAGTTGGTGACTCTACCCTACTGGTTAGAGCCTCTAGGACATCAATCCCACATCTCAAATCCAATTCCATTCAGTATCTTGCCACTCCAAATCCTGAAAGAGCTTCTCTTGCATCATCACTGTATCAGATGATGATTCAGGTGCCCAGTCCAATGAGTCTCTGACTCCCTCTCAGCACACTACATAGTCAATGAAGAAGATGTTTCCTACTTCCCAAATATTTCTAAAATGAAGGCTTTCCTCTCTGTCTCCATTCCTACCCTTTTTAGGATTCTTATTATCACTTGCCTGAACTATTTAAATAGTTGCCTAACAGGTCTCTCTGATGCTAGTTTGTTCTCACCCCTGATTTGTTCTCAGTGGTACCACCAGGGTGCTTAATTTAAACCCACCTCCCACCCCCCCCAGCTCCCCTTGCATCCCTTAGAACTCACAAGTGCCTCCTAGGCTTACACCCAAACTCCTCAGCTGGTATCAGAGGTTCACCAAGCCGGGCTCCTGCCCACCATCCTGCTTCCTTCCTGCCGCTCCTCACCCTCTGTGGCTCTGCAACGCCTTTGCTCATCAGGTGCCCTCCCACCGGATGGCTTCTCTCTCCTCCTTCACCTGGCCCACTGACCACTATTGTTAGAACTACCCCATTCTGTCTTTCCTAAGTGCCCCTCGGACATCCTGTTTCCTCTCCATGGAGTCTAGAGAGTGTTTCAAAATAACCTGTTCACTGCGTGTACTCTTCCTCTCCTTGAAGATTCTCAAGGACAAATTGTCTGATTCATCTCTATATTCCCAATGCTGTACACTTTTCTGTACCTGCATTTAAGTGCACAACAGATATCATTGAATCATAAAGAACATTCTGCAAACAGAATGGGAGTGGCTAGTCAGACCCATTCGGAGCAGACATCAGAGCCCATACCATTCTTCAGACAGTCTGCTGAAGTCATCATGATGTCAGTCAGGAGTCCAACACCGTTTACATTCTGTGTCCTGGTTTTGTTGTCCTAACTTTGTGGCATTTATATACATACAAACACTTATTAGTTGTCTATTAGTAGATACCTATCAACAAACAAAGAAAATGTAAAAGGAGAAACAGATACACATAAAAAGAATATTAAGCATGATGTGATAAGTACTATAATAGAGGCACATAAGGGAATATAAAGAAAAAGACTAACTTAGGAGACATGGGATGACTTCATGGAGGGATAGATTTTGAAGTATGTCAGGAAGATGGGTAGGAATTAGCCAAAGCAACTGAATTTAGAGTCATTCTGGCTGAAACTACCAAAAGTCAAGCAAAGATGTATTTGATTTTCTTCCTGAGTGACTGACAGAGTCAACTTCACAAACGTTGAGTGTACGTAAAATAGAATTTTGCCCTTATTTGAACTCGGATAGTCCATGAAACCAGACAGCTAATTTTACAGACATAATACTTTCTTTATTCTTCACTCAAATCATGGTTTTCATAAATCCATATTAATTTCCTCTAAGACACAATTATGTTTTTTGAATCGGAAGTTCTGGGCCCAAGCTAAATTTCCTGACTGGTGAAGGGGTAAAGCTTTGACAGGATAATTAACAATCAATCATTCATTAACATTCCATGGTACAAAAGAAGTCTGAAATGTCAGCAAAAGGGAAGAGAACAAAAGCAATAGAAAAAGAATTCACTAAAAGAGCCTGTCAAGGATGCCTCAAATATATTTTTTTAAGACACTGTCCTTGTGATGAGCTACAAAAGTCAGTGGAGTTAAAAATAAAAATCCATCTTGCTTCCATAAGCACTGACAATTTTTCCTCACAGAGTATATTTCCCTGATTCTTCAGAGTATGCTCATTTTCTCTTTGACACTTTCAGCTCGCATTTATTACAAAGGAAGTTGTGAGCACAGAGTACTTTCATCTTCCCTTTGCTTTGGTAAAACAATGGCTTTTCTTAGCTTTGTGATAGAGGTCATACTCTTCAAAGGTTTCTTTTTGAAGATGATTTGTATCTTCTAGTTGTCAGCTAGAATATCTATCATCCTTGATAAATATTATCACAATGAGGACTTATCATAAAAATGTGAAGACACAGAATTAAGTAATTATAATTTCATTTGCTGCCCTTATCTAAAAATTGCAGTAAAAATTCCTTTAATATACAAGTAAAATAAATATTAGATGTACTTATAGCCTCTCAAGGGCAAATGAATTACTCTGTGTGCAAATAAGAATAAGTACAGTCCAGATAAATGAAATAAGATTACATGCATAAATGTATATGCAGCTATATCACATTTTCAGAAAGCAGTGGTGGCAATGTCCAGTAGAATTATAGTACTCTTCAAATAAAGAAGAGCTATGTTGCTCTCAAAAGCATCACTATAATTTCTTCTTTATCTGATCTTGTCTTAAGAGAAATTTATGAACCTTGGCTACACAGATGAATTTTCTTGAGAGGTCTCCAACAGAGTCAGCATCTGCACCCTTGAAATGGCCCAGAATTTTCTGGATATAAAAAGAAGTAGACGGGGTACTGGAATAAATTCAATAAAATTATAATAGCACAAAAAAAGAAGACCGTTACATTGCAATTAATCTGATTTCCAATTCAATGCAACTATTTTTTTGGTACTGACTATGCACCAAGCAGAGTAGAGAACTAGAACCTGGCTGCCCTCACATGTACAGAGCCAGGCAGGTAAATAACTCACAAGTCAAAACAAAACACATGAAGTCAAGTAAGTTGTTAAGTTTTAAAGAAGTAAGTGATTAATTCTAGCTGAAGCTATAACTGAAGGCTTCCTGCAGGAAGATAAATTTGAGATGGGTCTTAAAATAATTATACTCTTTCAGCAAATGGAAATAGAGCTGAAGTGTGACCCGGGTAACAGCTTGGTTAAAAGTTGAGAAAGAACTAAGGGTAAAGGAGGGACAGGAGGGCATGCTGATTCTGCTGGTATGCCTGTTTCACAGCCCTCTCCCTCTTGAATTCCAGCCTCTATGACACTTTATAATTTCTCCTTCCCCCCTTAAGGATTTTCACATATGCTATTCTCTCTGTTAGAAAACACCCACTTCCCACACTTTTGTCTCCCATTCCCTCTCCCAAACAGTCTGGAAACCCAACTCCTCTTTCACATCTTTGCATAAATGTCACTTCCTCCCAAAATACGTTCCTGAAACTTCCAAACATCTTCCCATCTCACCCCAGTGAGGACTAATTCCCTTCTTATACACATACATAGCACCTACACTTTCCCTATGTAATTTCTTTTCACATTGCTATAAATTACTAGTAAAAATTTTGTTTAATATTTATCATAACCCAGAGGCAAAATTTCCTTGGAAGGCAACACTCCTGTCTACTGTGATGGCCCCAGTGGGAGGCGCTGACCCTGGTACTTGATGGGCACACAGGATTTGTTGAATAAATGATAAGCATTTGGCCGTTCCTTTAGTTTTACGTTGTGCAAGAATCTGGCAGTTAGTGGAACATATTTGGTAAATGTTAGATCTTTATATATTTCATATGTAGGAAAGAAGTCTAGAAAATGTTTAAACATTATAAATGAATTCAATTCTTTGTAGACTTAGTTGTTTTCTCCTGCTATTGAAGCATCACTTCTCATACAAAACAAAATTTACAACTCTGAAAACTCTGTGTTCCTCACCTGAAAACAGAAAGAAATTTAATATATGGATTTACTTTACAGCTTGTCTTAGAGAAACAGAAATAGGGATACATCTTAAGGTATAAAAAAATGGAATTCAGCTGGAAGACAGAATGGAAAACCAAAATAAACTTCTATAGAGGAGATAAATATGCATCTGGAATGCTTCCCATTAATTTACAAATAAATCACATCACTCAATAAGTCTAAAAGCTTCAGCTTTATAAAGAAAAACAGTTGAAGGACAATGGCATTATTTATATTCTAAGTAATGTTCTCTCTCTCCTTCTGTCTCTCTCTCTCTCTCTCTCAGACTTTATTATGTCCATACTCCTGTTGGTTTAAGGTAGTTTCCACAGCTCTTCATCAACAGAATGACCAAAATTTTCCATTTCAAGCTTGGATACATTGTTTGCTATCCAAACAAGGATTTGGAGACAGTGTTTTATGGATTAAAGACTCTGAAGGAAGAAAGAGATGGGGATGGGGCCATGTGCATAGGATGGAGATGGACTCTAAAGGCTGAAGTCCTCTTGTCCTTCCCTTTTCTCAGGCTGTTTGATGGCTGTACTTACAGACATGAAATAGCAGTTAAGCCCATGCCATCCTTCATATCTATTTCATACTAGGAGAATATATTCACTGACATTTTTTTTTCCCCCAGAGGTGTAGAGAATTGACACATGCCATGGAGGTGCTATCTTGGGAAGAGCCAAAACACATACATACTTCCAGCCAGACATTTCTCACTTGAAAAAATTATTCAAAACATATGCGTCTGAGATTGGTACTTGTGTAGCGTTTCTTAACATAAATAAAATATCTTTCTTCTACTTGTTACTTACAATATACATATTGTGGCTTTTCTAAATCTTTAAAAAATGTATCATTCTTTATCTACAAAGGTACACCATAAGAGAACAAATGTTTTGAATAGTTTTCTTGTCTTCTTGCTGTAAAGTGATGAATTTACATTTACAAAATCATATGCCCTAAAAAACCCTGTATGAAGCTGTCACTTCTCAAAAAACAATAAATGATCTTGGCAACTAATATGCTACACATTTCCTTTTTATTTTTCTGTTTTATTTTACTGTTTACTGACTTCATACCAAAAATACTAAAAAATAATAACCTAGACCTCTGAAACTGAAAGGAGTACTTTAACACAAGGAATACTGCTCACATTTACATTACATTTTATCTTTTTGGTCACCATGCGGTGGTGCTTTTTGTCAATAAACAGGATGCATTAAAATTAAAGGGTTTGGTAATGATAAATTACATTTATGTAGGGCAAGAAAAAATTAAGCTAACAGGGATGATGGCCTAAGGCCAGAGGGAATAAAAAGAAAAGAGAATCAAATAGTGTGAGGATGGTAAAGGTAGGGAACAAAAATGCTCTTCCTCCTGAATTTCTTGGCTAGAATTTCTGAGTTATTTACATGCTATTATTAAAAATCAGAAGGAAATCAATCAAGCATTTTATCTGACTCAGCACAGGAAGGTATATGTTAGACACAGTTGTTAAGATATTTCTGCTGACTTAACTTTGTTTTGGGGAGTAACAACTAAACCAGTGTGTTGCTGGAGACAACAACTTTTCTTCTACCCTTCAAGGTTGTTGTGACTGGCCTACAAATTAAATCGACATGAGACAGATTAACAGGAGAAAATCAAATTTAATTATGTATGTACAAGGAATCGACAGGAGAGATACCAAGGACAGGCAAAATGAGGTCTATGCATCATTCTGGACTAAGGAGAAAGCAATAGGGTTTGGGGGTTCTAGGGAAAGGAAAGCAATTCACAGGAAGATGAAAAAGAATAAATGTTTGGTAAACAAGTGTCTGCTGGGTCACACAGAAACAATACAATGAGACACAGAGAGGAATTGTAACAGACTTTGACACATTCCTTCCAGGCTACCGCCCCCAGTTCACATCCACTGCTGTTATCTGTGGCACCAGCCCCCTTCCTAGAACAGGTCCTCTATCTAAATTCTTTTAGACAGTTATGGGGGAGGTCAAAATTTCTTCTGGAGTCTTCTGTTTCTAAAAATAATCAGCCTAAAATAACCCACATGCCAAAGAGACACATTTTGGATGGCAAATTCTGTCCCCTTACAGTGTCTCCAGGCCACCAGTGTAGGAGCTATGGTGCATGTTGCGAAGACTCCCCACATGCACTGCCCAGTCCAGATCCCCGCGGAGACTGGAGGAGGAATGGACAGACCAGCCAGCTGGTCTTGGCTGGCTTCACTAAGCATTGTTAAGTGAGTCAATGTCCTTGAAAAGTGGTATTATGGCTATTATTATCTTTTCTTTTAAGTAGAGAATTATTTCCACTATTCTTTGTCATATTGAAGAAATCTCTGTAACTGGAATGGAACCAATGTTTCTGCTTGTCCAGCATCCTGACCCTCCACTTTTGTGACAGTCTGTTGGTCTTCTCTGGTGCTAAGCTCACCCAAGACTGGGCACATGACTTGGGTCTGGTGAATAAGAGCCTCTCTAGGTTCTTTGCTGGAACTTTTCAGATGGTTGGGGTGGGAAGGGAAACGTCTCTTCTTTGAATGCAACATTGGTCCGTAGTGACCATCTCTACCCATATATGAAACAACACTGCCTGAAAGTGAAATCCACACAGAGGAAAGAAGTACCAAGAGATAGAGAGAGAATGGGCATCCTGAAGTCCATACCCCTGGATCCAGCTATACCTGAAGTAGCCACATCGTCTCGATATACCTGTTATATAAGCCCACACACCATTTTGTTTATGCCAATTTGAGTTTGATTTCTGAAACTTGTAAAGAATGTTTTCAAATAAAATAAGTTTATGTATGTATGTATGTATGTAAGTTTGTTGTAAAAGAATAAGGGGGAAAAAGTCTTTTTCTCAGGTCTAATTAGTAAACAAACAAATTAACATTCAGAATGAAATATTTTTCAGTGAAAGTGTTAACTGCTATGAAGAACTAGCAGTACAGTGGGGGGAAGGGAGCATTTTTGTTCAGGCAGACAGTAAAAATCCCTTTAAACTAAATGGTTAATGTTGGCCTGTGGCTCTGAAAAAGTAAGAACAGATTGCCCCAGAATTGGTGGGAGTACTTGAGGTTACAAAGTAACAGGAAAAATTAAGGAAGAAATTAACACCCTTAGTCAAGAAATAAGCAGGAAGAGAGGCACTGTTGGAAGTGAAGAGGAAGATAATTGTCTTCCTGTGCAAAGGAAATCTAATATGCAGCAAGTAGGATATATAGTTGGTAATTACTGACAAGGGCACCTAACTTGAACTGAAGAGTTTGTACTGTTAAAAATGCTTTCTTCAGGAAAGATACATTAAAATATTTTCTCATATATAGCATGCAATTACTACACAGGCTGTTTTTCTTAACATAGAATCGTAAACATCCTGTTAGGAACTGTTCTATGTGACTATACATTTTGTTTTTGTTTAAAGAGGATCTACAGGGGTGTGAATGCTATGCCACATCCCCACTTTTTTCTGCTAGATATACCTAACCAATCTAATGCAACTAAACATACATTTATGGACAGCTTCTTATGTAAAATACTGTGATAAGCACAATGGGAAACACTAAGATAACATATCCCTCATTTCAGAGAGCTTATTATAGAAAGATGAGAAGTCTGTACACATAAGTGTATCATCAGGGAGAAAAACTGAATTCTGTAATAGCCATAAATAAATAAAAATGAAAGACTTCTAAGAGTGATCTGATATTCATTTAGCCGAGGGTCATGGTTCTGAAATTTGAGTGTTCATGAGAGTCACCTGGAAGGCCTGTTAAACCACAGACTGCTGGGCCCACCCTGCAGCTCTTCAAGAAGTTTGCAGATGATACCAAGGCTGCTGGTTTGGGAATCATACTTTCAGAACTCATGGATCTAGGGAATTGGTTTTCAATATTAGCTGTACATTAGAACCTCCTAGGGGCTTCTAAAAAAAATCTAATTTCCAGGCCTCATCCCAGCCCAAAGATAGAAGAAAAATATTTTATGAAGGACACCCTACTAGAGCTGGACATTAAATCACATGAATAGTCATTTTATAAATAGCTGGAGGTAGAGGAAGCAGATGCTAAGCAAAGGGTGGAAATCATAGAAGGACAGCACAGCACATGGTTTGATACGAGGAGAGCACGGCATGACGGGTGCACAGGCAGGGAAGGGAAATCACGCCCCAAGTCATGTAAGAGCTTGACAGCCATGCTAAGGACCCTGGGACTCCATTTTGGGGCAATGACAAATGAAATCCTTTGAGAAGGAGAGTGACAAGGTAGACATGTGGCTTAAAATTATTATCTGGAATCAAAATCCTGAGTAGATTAAAATGACACTGGTTCTTAGAGGCAGGAGATTAATGAGGCCCTACTGCAATGGTCTAGGCCTATTGTTTCAGACTGGACTCTAGGGATGTATTCTCAGGGCCCACATATTCTATACAAATGCTTTAATTTTGTATCTTTACTACAAAGATAACCTGAAAATACAGTTTATCAGCTCTGAAGCAAAAACTTCTCTGTGGTGACAACATGCTCAACTGAAAGATTTTTCACAAGATTGGACTTAAGCTTCTCAAGTCAGTGGAAATACCATTTAAGAAGTCACGATTAATTTTTTTTTCCTGTGAAAGGAGTCAGCACATTATATGCCTTTGAGAAATAGTGATCCAAACAAGGAATAAAATAGGAGCAGACATTTGAGTCAGAATCTTCAGGATCTCCAAGTACATTGTAGGAGGAAGAGAAAATGAGGAATCAAAGATATTGGGGCTTTGAGGCTGAGAGCTTCAGATGATTACATGAAGGAATGAAGCAAAGAACCAAGGAAATGTGACAGTTTGTGAAGCAAGGGTGCGGAGACAAAGCATTCCTAGTAAAAGAGGGCCTACCAACTGGTCAGAACCACAAGCACCAGCACGTCCTTGTGTCAGGAATTTTAGGAATTAATTTATATTCACTGTTTAGCCATACCATGAACAAAACCCTAAAAATGTCACAATAGTACATTTGGGGTAAGGCTTAAGGTAGAACAAGATTATTTTTCTTTCAAAAATAAAAGCTGTAATCTCTTAGTAATTTTAAAAGGTGATCTTTGGCAGAGTAATATACGAGGGAGATACACACAGAGATAATTTGTTGAAAACGCAAACTTCTAAACCATTACACATTTCTCTTTTACTTCTAATGGGTAATTTCCCCTGCCATTAATCATTGTACCAGTAACATTATTTTTAGGGGGAAAAAATAGTAAAATGCAAACATTAATGTATGTATTTGAAAGTAGATATTTTTCCAAACCCATGTACATGTTGTGCCTTATCTGCCATGTGAAACATATTCTTCTCTCTGTGTGAGAGTGCCACACACAGTGAAATGTGTGTGATGATAATGATACCTTTATAAAGGAAGCTATTCTTCCCTTAATCCTGCTGGACCTCCTAAGTGACACCACTAAAGTATCAATGTTTTTTTCTTCATAGAAATGGTCTACTGAATACTTAATCTCAATCTTTTTCAGCAATTAAGACAATAGAATGGAAATTTTCAAAGATTTTTTTCTGTTTTATCTGGGAAAAAGTATACGCATTAGAATATCTGAAATATTAAATCTTAAATGAGAAGACTTTCTATCAAAAAAATTATCATCATTGATCCTATAATACAATGAATAAGGTAAACAACTTTATTCATCTGCTCCTGTCAAAATATGGAAACTTAATCTTTTTAAAAATTGAACGATTACATACCTGAGCTTCTGGTTGTACTGTTTGACCTTTTCCAAGGAAGCTGCATTTATTTGGGCCTGAAATTCTTCCACTGACACATTGTCTCTGTAATAATAGCCGTCCATGCTCTCCAGTGCTGTGTAAACAAGTAAATGTATTTTCACATGATTTTATAACTCAATTGCTCCACATTCAGTGTAATCTTACTGATTTTTGTAAATGAATTAAACAGCAGCAAATATGACAACACATGTAAGAAACTATCTTTCAGTCAAAAATAAATGAAAACCATGCTTTTCTCAAAGTAGGTATCAGACATTTGGTGATTATCTCTAGTAAGTAGGCAAAGGTACTTTCTTATTTAAACTGTCTTCTATTTTTAAAACATTTTATATATATTCTTTGTGAAGCTAGTCAAACTTCATATATATTACTTATACACACACACACACACACATATATATATACAAATGAATGAGAGGCAGGACTGTGTATTAACATATGTAAGAGTAAACAAAATTGGAATTGTCACTCTCCATGTATATTCACTGTAGCTGAAATTAAATTATGAAATAGTGTAATAAGTAAGAAATATAAATAAAGTGAAATATTAGAATACTACCTCTACTCCAACGGGCAGTGAATTTAGTTAAAAAATAAATAAGCATAAACATATATAACATCCTGTTAATTTTAAATGTCTTTTGATGAATATAGATTTCCTTCTTACTTAACATTTTTGATTGTTTCTTTTTCCTTTAAACTTCATGAAGTGGTATTTGTAACCTTTTGGAGAAGAAACGAATTGCATGAAAGGTTTTCCAATGGAGAGTTCCAGTCATAGGAAAGGGAATGGGTCCAATTTGGAAATGTAAATTATTTTCACTTGAAATTATTAATACTAATGAGCTCAATTTTTTAGCAGACTATTTCAAAGTTGATAAAAAAAACTAACCTTTCAAGACTCCTAAATATAAGAGTTTCTAAACCAAATCTCACGGTTTCCTCAAATTGAAACTTACTACTGTTTTTTTTGTTAAAAATAGGAAAGTCACTGCTAATTTTTGCTATGCTGTATTTCCTAACCCTGTAAGAATTTCCACAGCATTGAATAAACAACACAAATTTTAGAGTATTGCTAAATTTTAAATTTTTTAAATGGTATTATTGGCATATAATTGAGAAAAGCATTTGTGGACAATTAGAAAGCTTACTGTATTTACTTCAGTATAGGAAATTAAATCTGTGGGCTTGTTTCAAGAATTGTCTGTTCATTTCTATGACTTCTGCATTAATTAGAGTATTTGCAATTGATTCAGCAAGTTACTCCTGATAAAATAATCCTCAAAGACAAGCCATATTCACTTCCATTAACAGGATGCTATTTGTGAAAAGCATATATTCCAGGAAGATACAGTCTACCAATTGAATTCCTTTTGCAAGTTGTGATGCTAATAATGAAAGCCTTTGCATTGGAGTAAAACCACAACTTCCACTCCTTAATACTAGCCATGTGACCTTGGGCATGTACATTAATATCTGAGATCTTCAGGTTTCTCATTTGTGAAATGGAAAATAAGAGTACCTACTAATTATGGTTTTGGGGAAAGAAATTATAGTATTAAAAGAGCCATGCCTATCCTTACCGTTCATTGATTGTTCATTAGGCAACATGAACACTGCCCTATAGGCATCACTTAATTCAATTTTCATAAGATATAGATTATGCACTACTGTGTTTAGCCAAATAAAGTTCTGGGAATTAAAAATAGGGTCCATTCAATTGAAGGGTCAATTGAAATTTCAATTTGTGATTTAAGACCAGAAAGACTGAAAGGAGAATACCAGGAAGGAGCAGTAGGGGGGCTGGGGGCAGGTGGGGGCCTAGTGGGACAAGAAAACACCTGGGACCTAATTTTTATAAAATCTTAACGGCTCAACTTTGGACAGAATATCTAATTCTGCTCTAAAAGTTTGTTATAATATAAAAACAAATTGACATTTTCATTACATCTCTCGACAACATTTCCAAATTAGTAACAGTCAAAATTCACAATTATGTAAAAAACATTTTTGAAACAGGAAAAAAGTAGCAATTTTGCCAGAGGTCTTAGAAAAACTTTATGGCATGTGTGTATGGAGTTATGAGTTAAGGAACAAAAATGATGAGTTCTATATTTAAGAAGTAAACTGTATGGCAAAGAGGAAGGAGAACACATTCCCTGTTTTAGGTGAATAGCTTGGTTATTTATGAAGGAAACGGAATGACATTTTACCAAATTAAAATCTATTCTCATCAAATGTAGGTTAAATATATGATAATGGACCAACTTTAAAGTATGACCTCTCCTTAGCATTTTCTTATCTAGTTTCCTCAATTTTCATCCACATAATATTTCTTTAAAGTAGTATTGACACATTTGGTTGAATACATATTTAATTTAACAATAGCATTTAATTAAAGCAGTATTTAAAATACCACTTGAGTTTATTTGCTTGTTTTACTTCTGCCACTCTTGAATTTTAGGAAATAAAACATTCCATTGTACTTAGGTAATCTGCACAAAAGGAGAAAAGTAATGAATGTTAGAAAAAAATTGAACACTGAATTATGCTAAGGCTAAAAATGAGCTGCATTTCCACTTACTCAAAATACATTTCAAGGCTCTTCCAAGAAAAGCATTGATCGGGAAAAATACAGAATGTCTGAAGAACAATTTTAAGAATAGTTTCAATCAACTAACACTCTCTTCTGTTAGCAGAATGACACCTGATTGGTTAAATAAGACACAATATATGCACTGGTACAAACACCCAGAAATGGTCACAGTTAGTCAGAATTCCTCAGAACTGGCCACAATTTTTGTGAGGAAAGCAAGTTTTGTCAATCCCATTGTGACCAATATATGGGAAAGTCTGTCTTGCCTTTTAAAGAGAGGTGACTTCGCATGTTCATAGACTGGCTTAAAATTTAGGAACTACCAATTCTAGGAATTGTTCCTTCCTTTTTAAAAAGATAGTTATTGTTTTGATTATAAATACTTATAAGCAAGTGAGATGCTTTTATTTAGAGATAAAGTAAGAGGACACAACTCCTGGCTCATGCCAGGAGGGGACAAGAGAGCCTGGGGCGGTGCGTTGTCTAGGGGTTTTATAGGCGGTTGAGAGACAAAGGGCTAGGTGGTCCCAAAATGTTTACCTTTGAAGAGACATTAAGTTTCTTATTAGTCTCCCTGGTTATTTACAAGAAATTTAGTGCTCTATTTTCCTCCCAGGATAGCAGCTTCCTGGTCTGGGAGCATATCACTCAAAATTGTCTGCTTTGCTCCCAAGGTGGGCTGAGTTACTGTCTGTTTGTTAAAGCGTATGTTAAGAAAGGTACTTTTTAACAAATTGGGTTTTAAAATGCAGTCTTATTTTCAAGATAGAATCCTTCTTGTTTGTTTTTGACTTGCTTGTTAAATTGCCCAGGTGGCAAATCACTTGACTAGGGCTGGAGGAAGAAAAGCAGCACCTGGGTAAAGCTGGGCCCCCCCAGCAGGCCAAAGCAAATCCCACAATGGATTACCTTGCTTTGTTTTTCCCAGAGACCCTCACCCTACTCTGTCTAAGCCATTGGTATCTGTCTCAAAAGGACCTTAAGAAGAGTTTTGCAAGAAAAAATAATACTCAAAATGAAGGTAATTTAGAAAAGTAACAACATTTGTAACAAAATGCTCCCTTTCGCTTAAAAGAGAAAATGCTCAAGAATCTGGGTGATTTTTATTATTCTCTGAGAATAGAAAGATATCTTTTAAAGAGGTAAAAGTTAGGAGTAAGTTTTTGAGGCCAGCTCTTTTCATAAGGGGTGAAAAAAATAAATATACCCAAGAGTGTGCTTGCAGAGAAAGGACCAACATTGCATATCCTATTCAGTTTAAGGAAAGCCACCACCAGAGACCCAGGGAACAGGCAGGTAACACTTTACCGGGAAGAGATGCCATTTTCAGGACACAGTAAACAACAAAATCAAAGATCTTTATATGATACCATGTCCCTAAGAGGTAGAATACCTAGGCCTAGGAACCAAGGGTAGAAGCAGAAATGGCCATTCTGAGCATCTGGTGGGGGGTTGAATTGTGCCCTTCAAGAAGATATGACAAAGTTCTACCCCTGGTAAGTGCTGCAAGTGACCTAACTTTGATACAGAGTCTTTGCAGATGCAATCAAATTAAAAGGAGTTCATATGGCATTAGAGTGGGCCTGAATCCAATGGCTGGTATTGTTACAAGAAGGGGGAAATGTGGACAGAGACAGAGACAGACACTCACAGAGGGTAGATGGCCACGAGAAGATGAAGGCAGAGAGAATCAACACTGTCACGAGCCAAAGAATGCCAAAGACTGCTGGTGACTACCAGGAGCCAGGAGAGGTAAGGAGGATTCTTCCTTACACCCCTGAGAAAGCAAGGCTCACCCACATGATGATTTCAGACTTCTTGTCTCCAGAACCCCAAGAGAATGCATCTCTGTTGTTTTAAGCCACCCAGTTTGTGGCAATGTGCCACAGCAGCCTGGGGACCTAATGCTACATCAGTGCCAGAGCCTGACTGGGGCAATGCCATTCCCATCCCTGAAACTGGTTCTGTGGGTTTAAAGGTCCTGATCCCCAAAGGGACTCACTTTCCCTAGGAGACAAAGCCGAGGTCCCACTGACCTGTAAACTGTAGCTGCTACCTGGGTACTGAGGCTCCTTGCACCAAGGTACTAGCAGCCCCGAAGAGCCATTACCTTCTTGGCAAAGCTAATCGACCCTGATCATAAGAAGTAAGACTTCTGCCACATAATGAGATCAGGGAGGAATATGTTTGGCACCCAGGTAATCCACCTCTTGGTGCTCCCTTGCCCAAATGTGACAGTAAATGGACAATGGCAGTAATCCCAGCCTGCTAACGGCACAATGACCAAGGGTCAGATCCCTTGAGGATGATGGTCTGAATAGCGTCACCGAGACCAGCAGAGGTTCAGGCTGAGAATAAGACTAATCCTTTCTGGAGAACAGAAGAGGCAAAATGAGAATCTGTTGCAGCCCCAAGACCAGCTGCCACCACCGGGAAAGGTGGTGACTTATCTGCCACCCAGGAAAGGAGGCCCATCAGAGGCCCGAAAGAGCACACCCAGTCCTTACACAAAGGAGTGGATCTGAGGGTGCCAGATGTGGACTATGGGGGATGCTCTGAGAGTCCCTCATTCAGATCCCCTTTCAGGCGGTCCAGCTACAGTGATAACCAGAAGACATCCCTGGGTGGCCAGCTTTCTGGGGCATCTTTAGCCTTTGCTGAGGAAAACTGTCGTACCAAATCACACCTCCTAAGGTCAGCCTACACATCCTAACAACCTAATAATGAAGAGGCCAAAGGGCCCACCTCTCCTTACCCTGGCTCTTCAGAATGTAGAAGTGTCGAACATTTGTGAAATGGATTACTCTAATTCACCAAAGATTAACTGGGTAAATGCACAGTGTTTCAAAATCCACATAGACCTGTGCTTTCTCACTCTCCATGGACATTAGAATCACCTGGGAAATTTCTAAAATATACTGGTGTTTGGGCCCTACCTCCTGCCCATTCTGACTTACTTGGTTTGGTGTGGGGCCAGGCATGGATATTTTTAAAACCTTCCCAAGAAGATTAATGTGAGCCAGGACTGAGCAGCACTGAGAGACGGCATGAAAATAAGCCAGTGGGGAGTAGCTGGAGGAAGGGACCCTGAATATCCATTCTTCTTACACATCCATTTTCAACCAGTTTATAGTTCGTTCCTTTATCTTACCCAGGGCTTGGGGATCCGAAGAGGATCAATTCCCTGACCTAGGAAGTACTTTTAGAAGATTGTGTTAGTGTGATTTTCATTCTCTAGCGCTTGGGGATAGATTCTGGTCCAGCTGGGTCTGTGTTTCTTACCTTGGAAATCTGTATCACCCATTTGTTCTGCCTAGATTCCGTTCTCTAGCAGCCCTGGCCCTCATGCTGTATGTTCCCTGAAGTGTACTCTCCTTGCCTCCAACATGGGAATTCTGATCTAACAGTTGGTACCCTCTCTGCCGCATGCCCCATCAATTAGCCACCCTTTGCCTATGGATCCACGAAGCAAGAAAAATGGGAAGAAGGCAGTGCTTTTGCTTCCTGTTCTAAGTATATGGTACCACAGACAATTTTAGGAGGGCTCATTTTAAAACAAATTCCCAGAAAATTTTCAAATTCATCTAATTTTTCTATTTTTCTTTAATTTGTGGCAAAGACTTCTGTACACATTACACAAAACCAACACCCCTCCAGGGAGCTTTCCTCCCAAGAACAGACTTCATTTGGAATCTCTTCCATTTACCACCACTTTCAATTACCAGATGGTAATCTCTGCTCAAGCTAGGGCTGAATCTCCTGTGCTTCTCTCAATCTGAATGTACTAAGAGCCACTAATGATTCCTCAGGAGAGTTATATGAATGCAGAGGAACTTTTGCAACCTCTTTAAATAAACAGCCTTACGTTGACACATTTTTAATGAGACAACTGTTTTCCAGTCTTCTTTACCTATCTGTGACCTCAACTGCATTAGTAATTCCACTGGTGCTTACTTTAATCATTTTTCATATTTTACTGCTATTTGACTACTAAAATCTAATGCTGCTATAACTTTTATTTAAATTACATTTTAAAAGCAAGATGTATTCACTGAAACAATATGTATTTAGGGATCATTTTTAAATTAGCTTTAGCCACAATTAAAAAATAAAGGTTACTTGCAAAATAATCTTCTTTTTCCTATGCACATTTGCTAGTGGGTATGAATATTCAGCTATTTACGGCCGATGTGTCACACATGTAATAATTTTTTTAGAAAAGATGCTTAATGCCATCTGTCATCTCAGTAATGATTTCAAAGACAGAGTTTTTGAAAAGAGAAAAAAGTGAAGAAACCTGAACAACCGTGAGCTCTGGTTAGACCCTTCATAAAGTTAACATTGCATGATCATCTACATTTGCTCTCTTACAACACTAAACTATGTTTTCTACCTTTATCTTGCATCTACCTACCACTTCAGCATTTTATTAAAAATAATAATAATAACAAGGGAGAAATGTAGGATTCACATATAAATCAAGTATAAAAATCAAACGAATATTCATTATTTGACCTGATTGTTTATAGTTCATAATGCGTGATCAAAACGGAAAGTTTCTGTGATGACTGCCCTTGTACTGTTCACCATGTAAGAACTTATTCACTATGTAAGAATTTGTTCACCATGTAAGAACTTGTTCGTTATGCTTCAGAAGATTGGAGACTGACGAGAATTAGGTTTGGGGTGGATTAGTGATTGTGCATTGAGCATTGAGTCCCCTATACAGAATTTTATTGTTGTTAACAACCATTTGATCAATAAATATGAGAGATGCCCTCTCAAAAAAAAATAAAAATAAAAAAAATAAAAAGTTAACATTGCAGACCAGCATCCTTCCGTATCTTACAAAAGTATCTCTGTAATGGCTTTTAACATACTTGAGGCTAAATGATATTCCTAACACAGCTCCAAAGCTCAGCTACTTTTTTCCTTTTTTTTTTTTTTGCTCATTTTTTTCTTGTTTATTCCTTTTCAGTACAGAACCTTGTATGACTTACATGAATCCTACCACAGTCTTCCAAACAAAAATGACAATACCTTCTAATAACTCCTTAGATTTCTCATCACTGAAAATTTCCTCTGCTTAAGTGTATTCTTGCCAAGCATCTGTTTGAGGTAGTTACTGTTTTCAAACTATGGCAATTGAAGGAAGGACAATCTGTTTTTTAGAATTAAGTAATAGGCATGTGAAAAAGCAGAATTTTCATTTAGTAGTGAATTTAGATTTCACATACCTGTCTGTTCTTCAGTTACAGAGACTAATTTTATTCCTCTACTCTCATTTTTTATTAGAATGTAAAAATTCCACAGCAAAACCGATACAGTTCTTGAAAACTCAAAAGAAGAAAAAAATGAAGTGCTCTATGGTACAGCTCAGAGAAATTGATACAATCTTGTGATCACAGCATGAATTTTTAAAAAGATCATTGACTGGAAGAAACTACACAGTAATCAGACTTCTGATCTTTTCTAGGCAGCATTTGTGACCCCAAAAATAAAAAACATCCAGGACTTTCCCTTGAAAACGAGTTCACTGCCATAATCTTCTTACTCATACTAATCTTAATTTCTTCTACTGCAGTTGATGACAACTCATTTTTCATTTGCCAAAAAATATTTTGTTTTATTTACAAAAAGGACACGTTTACTGATGAAAAGCTGACATAATACAGAAAAATTCAAAAGAATAAAATATTATCAATTTAATCACTCAATATTGAAAACAATTTACATACATATATGTATATACATGGACATACGGAGACTATTATTTTATTTTAGTCTTTTTGTGAAAAAAAATCCTTTTTGTAATCTGCAAGTGTATATGGTCAAACTTCTATGTCATAAAATATTTTAACTACACAAATTTTAACTACACAATTTTAACTACACAAATTTAAGCCAAATTAATTTACTTACTTAAGCCACTCATATCTTGTTTCTCCATTATAAATAATACTGCAAATACTTAAACCATAGGTGATTCTTCCCTTAATAAATATTCTCAAAAGTAAGTATATTACCTAAGTAGTATGATGGAATTTCTAAACTAATAGAAAACAAAATGATTAAATTTATTTTAAAAAATTGATAAAGATAAATAATTTAAGCACATGAAGCACAAAAAGGAAAGCAGTTTACCTTGTGCAAAAAGAACAGGATGAATTTTAAAGCCTCCTCCATTTTTCAACCGTTGAGGCAGTTGTTCAAAATGATAACTATCAATGTAGAAGTAAACTTTCAGAGCTTGCCGGCTTCCTTCTGCTTGATATGTAAGAGGAACATCTAAAATGACATTTAATGTTATATTATTGCCTAAAATCAGGATATGTTATATAGTATATTTGTTCCTCTTTCAGAAGAACCCTGAAAATCACTAGGAATAAATACATTAAAAATTCCCATGTATATTGACTTCAGGTTAGGCATACATACATTGCTATCTAGTGAAAGATATTAAATCAGATTCTCATTAACTAAAGCAACAGATTAGTACTGTACTGTATATAAAATTCTGTAATAGGAAGCTTTGTTACACTTTGACACACCAGATGTCTCACTTAACTAAATGAGAAGTTTAGCTACACATGGTTTGGAAGCAGAATCTCCCAGGGCAGCTGCCTCATTCATATTTTAGTTGAATTGAGTCCTTGGGGCACACTTCTAAGTGGTGTGCAAGGCACTGAGTACATAGCAACTATTATCAGGACTAGCAGAGGTTTTGCAAGCCCCATTCCCTGAGCATCAGATCAAAAATACATTACCTCTGTTGATGCCCTACAGTCACTGAAAATTACCTGTCTAAATTCTTATAGCTATTTTCAAAGATCCTAAATTTAATTACTAAAAAAAAAAAAACTTAAAAAGCTAAAAGTCTGTAGTATTTCACAGTGTTATCATAAGTCCTCTTCATTTTATGATACTTATCCATGACACATAATTTCTGCTCCTTTAAGAATGTAAAATCTTCCTCAAACACTAGAATAGTCACATTAACCAATAAAAATTAAGGCTAAAATAGAGTAGGCATTGAAGATGTATTCTGTACCCAATATTTATTCTTTCTAACTGGCTTCTTGATATAAAACTATATAGAGTTCAAGGCAAAATACCATTAATGATCAGATAATAGATTTCTTATTAAATGTATCTAATTATGCAAATCAGCAGAGGAGGCATTGTATTAACAAGTCTCTTTTATGCCATATAATAATGCTTATTTTATTTTTGTTTCTATTTTTAAGGAAAACATGAAAGATTTCAATTTATGAAAGAGAATAAATTTCTCAATTGAAAGTTGGAAATGAACTGCAGTTTAACCATTAAGAAACTCATTTATTTTCTGGCTCTTAAATAAGGAAAAAAGATGCATGGGCACTAAAGAAAATACAGATTTGTGTATATTGAGTATTTTCTTTTAGTTGCCCTTTTCATACAGTGTCCTTCATACATATTTTAATTTTTGTTAAATTCCATCTCTTTACTCTTTGGAACCAATGTAGACAATCTCTGTGCTACCAAATGGATAATGTTATTGAAAGGAAAATAACAATGAAGCAGTTGGAATTCAGTGTAATAGTACTAGCAAAGAACAAATAAGGATGCTATGCCAGGAATTAAGAAACTGAACATTATCATATATTAAATTTAAAAGCAAGTTACAGCTAAGAGTATTATGTGGAAGAATGGAGACTTTTTCTCAAAGTATTTGGTGTACCTGTAAAAGTGCATAATAATGTGGAGTTAAAATTTCTGCCTTTTATTTGTGTTACTTTATCCATGATGATTAGGGCAACATAATGAGTAAAGGCTTCAAAAACACGATGACATGAGGAAAAGGTCTCTGGTTGCATCGTAGGGATTCATTCTAGAGAGGAGTTTTTCAGCGGTGGCAACCTGTCCTTATAAACATGGCCACTGATCATTTAATGGTCTAGTGAGATTGAAAATAAGTCTTGAACTAGGATGTTGTTAGTTCTTTTTGCCTAAATCGCTCTTTATCCACCCTCTGCAGGATTGGGTCTTTCTTGTCCATCAAATTTCAGCTTAAAAGATTCTTCTGTTGGATCCCTTCCCTAGGGACCCCTTAAGGGTCACCTCACCTTAATCCTTATGCACTGCTTATATCCTGCATAGGACTGATTGTGGCCCTAATCATCTTTGTAGCTGACTCATTTTTTGGTGTCTCCCAACCAGGTTGTGAGCTCCAGGAAGACAGGGACACGTCTTTCTCATTCACCATGCATTCACAGTTCATGCACAATGCCTGGCCTATATATTGAATAAGGCTCAAATATGATCATTCCCTTAATAAGTACTATAGGATGACTTGTGTTACCACTCAAAAGGGGAAGATCTGTTGTCATTTAGGGAAAATTTTCCACTAAATAAATTTAATTATATACAGCCTAATCACTTAACTAATTTATTCCTCTTCACTAATTACACAATATATCTTGGGAAGTATCCTGTACTGTCCCTACACTCAAGTGGATCAAACTGCCCATTTCTCCTTTGAATCTTTCACTAGCTGCTAAGCTCCTACTAGTAGGGATTTTGTTTTATTTAGTCACAGTTATGTCCCTAAAATTTAGTGCAGTACTTAGCATGTTATATATATTTAATAATAATTTCTTCAAAGAAAATGAAATGTCTTCAATCCAGACATGTGAGCTCTACTTGTTTGGCATGCCATATTTCTTCAGAATCTCATTATTCTTTAATGCAAAAGTAAGAATATGAGTAATGCTAAATAAAGCTTTTTAAAGACTATAAAGTAATAAACCGAGCAGGATGATTTCAAATATTTACTGAATAGTGCCATGAGCCATATAGAACCCTAGAGACTTTCAAATACATCTTATTTGAGCCTCATAATCCTGTGAGTCAAGGAAAGCTAATATTCCTGTGTTTGCAGATGACAAGGGAGCCAGTATTTGAACCCAGATTTCTTGACTTGAAGACCAATGTTCTTTTTATATGTCTTCATGCTTCCTCTCCTCTGTTCTCAGTTTTTCTTTAATACACATGTAGCCAACTAGACTTCATTTTTGTGATGCAAATTAGTCATCTGACTCACCTGTTTCTATGTTTATAGGAAGAGAAAATCACATGTAATTAAATTAATAATAAAGCCCTAGGTTTCTCGTACCACTTAAATAAGATATGATGACCCTTGGGTACTGCATAATTCTCTTCTTTCCTGAATTAATTTAAGATGATAATTGTATTCCTCTAACACTGTTTGTAAATTGCATGGAATATCTCGTAGTGCAGCGCTGGAACTGACCTTTCACTAGGGAACTGTTTTCAGAAGGTTAGGTTATGCTCTGCAGAAGTACATAAAACTGTATTGCCAGATGTATATCGCAGATTTTGTGTTTGACACAGATAGACCTACATTGACATGCTAATATTACTTACATGCTCTTAATTATCTTTAATATTTAGTATAATTTTTAATATGCCAAAGTTAAATCTCTCATGTGGATATGCAATGAATAAGACTTTTATCAAGCTTATAATATTGGTTCCTCTCCTGCTTGCTTAACAGATCATTTGCCAGGAATGCCATATTTGAACCAGGGAAAACAGTATACCTGTGAGCTTACAGTTCCTCAGGCAAAATTTAAAAGAAAAAACATTAGATTATATTGTGAAAATAGAGTTTCTCTGACTGCAGCAAACCTATGCCTACATGGTTCAAGTATATGAAAATATATTGTTTTATACATGCCTACAGAAGACCATATAATTTGTTCAAATAATATTATCCTTACCAAATGATACCCTTTACCAGACAAATTCTACCTTGAATGAGACCTAACTCACATGGTAATGTTCTTGTTCTGTCTCATTTATCAATGGCGATGAAACTTTAATAAAATTCTGTTACATATTCATAATTTAATAAATAATCATCTCATTTTACCATCTCCATGAATCCCCTCAAGGTCAAGTCACGATCATTTTTCACCTAAGTCACTGTAGTAGCTTCCTAACTGGTCTCTGCTTCTGCCATTGCCCCTCTCCAAAACGGTCTACTCAAAGCAGTCAGAGGCAGCCTTCAATATGGTCAGCCAGATCATGGATCCTCAGCTCCATGGCTTAATCAGAAAGGCAAAGTTCTTCCAATGGTCTGGCCTCGTCTTTGTTCCCATCTCCTACCCACTCACTTTGCTCCAGCCACAGAGGTCTCCTTGCTATCCTGAGAGCATGCGACACATGCTCCCACCTCAGAGGCTTTGTTCTCCCTGATCCAATGAGTCTGGAACACTCCTTGCCCAAATGTCTGTGTAACTCAATTCCTTAGCCACTTCAGGGCTTTGCTCTCCCTCTTAGGCAGGCAGCCCCCTGAGCTTGTTCAACAGCTGCAAACTTCATTTGTTCTCTTCTATTTCCCTTCATACATTCATATTATTATCTTCAAATTTATTATCAAATTAACTCACTTGTCTTGCATATTATTTCTCTCTTTCCTCTTGAATATCAGCTCTATGAGGGATATGAAGGATATCTGTCTAATTCTTTACTTTACCCAACACCTAGCATAGTGCTTGGCCATAAGTAGGCATTTAAGAACTATTCCATGAATGAAGGAATGATTATCATTCGTCAATGAAATCACAGGTTCAATTAATATGAGTCCCTGTTTATTTTACTATAAACTGAAAATGTGAAAATAAATAAGAACTTTTCCCAGCCTTGAAGAAGCATACACTTCTACCATAACACATAGGATCCTCACACATACAAAAAACAAGAGAAAGAAAAATAACAAACTGTTAAAGATTTCTTGGACTGATAGATACATTTTAAACCTATTTAAGACAATGATGAAATGGCAGATAGATGATGATAGCTTGCAAAAACCAAAAGCTGCAGATGTTAGATGTTGATATTTCTTTAAGTGTATACTTTCAACATGCCTTCAGTAAGCTTAATGAATGCAAATTGCTCAAAGGGATACCACTTTGTAAGACTTCAATTCCATTCATAAAGTAACTTCTTTGCAACATTAGATATAACTATGATCTGTTGAAATTTTCTGCTTTATTCTTCATATCAAGTTTGTTTTTCTTTTTACTTTTATAACCATAAGAAACTATTTTACCTGCTGCACTGTACACACTTAATTGATATTTGTTCATCCATTTCCTAGAAAAAAAATTGCCTTTTTTGTTTCAGGCACTCTCTTGGGTGCTGGAGATACAACAATGAACAAGATGGGGAAAATTATGACATCTTGGAAAATGTACAGATTAAAAGAATCAAGATAGTTAATGTGATTATATTTATACACATTAAAATTTGACATCAGATGGAATGACTCAATTTTCATTTTTAAGCTAACAAATAATTGTTATCAATTATTGTCAGATCAGACAATTTTAATGTCTTTCTCAATTGGTTTAGATCTAAATTTAATACATTTTGGCATTACGTAGGTCCCCTCTGTTTCTTATTGGCCTTGAATATTTGTTTTCATTGCCTGGTAGCATATTCTCTATGGGATCAACTGAGGATGAGGAGTGGAAACTCAATTCAGTCAATTTTGTTATGTAATCATTTTACTTGAGCAAAATTCTTGGAGGCCACAGAGTTTATCCACACCGCCAGAAATATCAGGACAGTGCTTTTATTAAAAAAATAAAATAAAACAGAGCTGGGGGTGGGAAGTCGGGTGGAAGGGGCGGTGGAGAGGTGTTGTAGTGAGGTGGTTGGGGGGAGGGGTGCAGGAAGGTAATGGATGGGAAGTTCAGTGGGTGGGGGGAGTTGGGGGCGGGTGTCCCGGCACGGTGGTAGAAGATGGTGGGGGAAGGGGCGGTAGAGAGGGGTAGCAGTGAACTGAGGTTGGTGGGGCCGGTACCCAGCCTGATGACTCTGTAGCCGGAGGAACATCCCAGAGCCTCTGGGCTGCCGGCAAGTCGGAGCTGCCTTCCGTGACCACCGGTGTCCTGGCGCGCGTGGCCACCCACTCCTCACCGAGGAAGGGTCCTCCTCAGCCCTGGCAGAGCAGCCCTGCAGCCCCAGGACAGAGGCTTGCTGGGAAGCTGCAGGGCCCCTGGCCATGGAGGAGAGTCTGGGAAGAAGCACCCCTTTTTTAAAAAAAGAAAATTAATTTAAAAAAAAACATGAAAAAAGCAATAGAAAGGAGAAAAATTCTATGATCCCACCTACAAGAAGTACCGAACATTGGTAAATTCATAGAGAAGGAAAGTAGAACAGAGGTTGTCAGGGATTGGAAGTGGTGGGAAGATTAGGAGTTATTGTTTATTGAGTATGGAGTTTCCCAGGAGAATGAAAGGGTCTAGAGATGGATGGTGGGAATAGCTCTGCCACACTGCAAATGTACTTGCGCCAGTTAATTGTACACTGGAAACTGGCTACGTGGTACATTTTACCACAATAACACAAAAAAAGAAGGAAAATCTTGACTGGCACAAAATCTGATGGACATACTCAAGAAAAGCTTTGGAGGCCAAATAGATACAAATAAAAATTTAGAATTATCTGTAGATTTAAACTATATACACTTTATATCACTTCCAAAGTTGGTTATTGTTAGTTATTTTATCCTAAATATAATCTTTTACATAAAACAATTTAAATTCATTTCAAATACATTAATATCAAAGTTATTCCACAGGTTGTTGTCTGATGCCAAAGAAATTCTATGGAACATTTTATTACTTACTTGCAACCAGTGGTTCTTCTTCTGATGGTTTAAAGTAAAATGAAACCTTTTCCAAATCAAATAGTGCAACCAGTGTATCTTCAAGCATGGCTTGTTCATCTGTCTAGAAAGAAGAAAAATAGTACATGATATGTTAAGATTATCTAGGGTAGAACATAACATAATACAGTTGTCCCTTGAATGATAGGGGGGTGTAGGGTACCCCTGTGTAGTCAAAAAGCCACATATAACTTTTGACTCCCTAAAATCTTAACTATTTATAGTCTACTGGTGACTGGAAGCCTTACTAATAACAAATAGTTAATTAATGCATATTTTATATATTAGACATAGTATGTGCTGTATTCTTACAATAAAGTAAACTAGAGAAAATAAAATGTTTTTCAAATTGTTGCAAATCTCCAAAACAGTTCCAAATATATCTACTGGAAAAAATCCACTTATCAATGGACCTGAACATTTCAAACCCATCTTGTTCAGGGTTAACTGTATAACGTAACTCTAGAACAAAACTACCTTCACTTGTGTTTTATTTACATACAAACCAAATTGACCTTTATCTAAGACTTTTCTGCCTTAAATGAAATTATGAAATCCCTCAAAGTTATAAGATTCTTTCATAGTTTTATTTCTCCTTGTCTCTAATTTTGGAATGATTCTACACACACAACTTTTCAGTCTATTTTGTAGCTTGGTTCAAATATACTGATTCCATTTATTATTTACAAATAAATATGTACACAAAGAGCATTCTATTTGCTTCTAAACTTCCACAATCTCATATATGTAACAGCTGAAAGGCAAAAATATTGTTTTATTGAAAAGCTACAGTACCTAATGGTCATCTTTTACAATAAGGTAACCTATGCCTTATTCAATTTGCAATTTGTTAAAACTGTGATAAACGCAATTTGCATGTATGTAATGATTTTTCTTCTGAAGAACTTGGGACAAGAATCATTTAATCTCACTTGCCTTTATGGGGCCTTAATCTAGAATCTTGTCAGTATGAGACCTGATTTATTTTAATCATTTGTTTCATTCTTATAGCCTATTATATTACAGCTGAAGCAGGTAAGGACCAGATACGGTAACAAGTTCCGGGCATGTTTTAGCAACAGCATCTTTGTAGTACTATATTTTGGCCTTCCTACTAGCAGTTTGGTGTGTGCACTATCTAGAGTCTTTTACTAATTTCTTTCTGAAAGTATAATTAGCCTTATGATACACAACTTCTGCTTTAAAGGTACATTTGTTTCCTCAAGATGGTCGATAGTCCTTTAAAACAATAATTTTAACATACTTTACACACATTTTAAAAAGTTGCTATATGATTATAGCTATTTGGTGGGGGGCAGTATTAGTAAAGGGTAGAGGAAATGGTAAAGAATCTCTGATGAGTGAAAAAGAATCAGTAAAGCAGCCCCCATCTCCCAAGAAAGGCAGCCTGGAAATGAAACCATGACCTTTGCACCTTGGTTTGGTATACAGTGTATGGTACACAGTAAGTGCTGGAGAAATATTTACCAAATTGTTTAAAAGTCCTTTGAAGTAGCAGAAAAATGCCATAAACTTGGAATTGGGAGGACATTACTCAAGAATCAGCATTTTTCCAATTGAGAAGAACACACATAGGAAGAAATGTCCCAAACAGGCTGACATCTGATTGCCATAGTGCAAGCCCCAGTACTCCAGCAGACATGGCTAAGTGACAGCCATGTAACCAGGGACCTGCTCACAGTTCAGGAACACACAGACCACAAGTATAAATGTATAAATACAAAACTGATTACCCACATGGATTGCACAGAGTATTTTCAAAAGAATATAATTCTTTTCTCTGAATTACACTGAGATGGATTTATTTACCTTACCGTTTCAGAAGCTAGTATGACTGTACAGTATAGCAATTACCTCCCTATTTCAAAATAATTGAAGAATAACATTATTTTGATGTATAAACATGCACACATTTATTTAAAAACTCAACCATGTTACCTGTAGCTACATTTTCTATGTGTACTTTAACAGATGAAATAGCATCTCATGTTTAAAATCAAAATTCTATTTAATGAGCACCTTAAGTTTGTATGTAAAGGTGGACATATTTGCCTTTAAGCATCATGACAACTATCACAGAAAGTACATGTGAAAAAGCTCACCACAGTTTTATTTATTCAATATTTTGAGATGATTTCTTCATATCCACTGTGGAAAAATGATGCTCAAACATGGAGTATTCTACAGTAATTAAAGCAGTGTTCTTAGATTTAACAGTACAAATACGCATATAAAAGAAGGAAATAAAATCATTTAGCACATGCAAATTTTAAATAGATTGTCAGACAGTATGGCATGCAAACTGTCAGAGCATGCTCCAGAATATCAACCTCAGTGGAGCTTGGGTTTCAAGACAAGCCGTTTCTTCTGGACTGGAAATAAGCAAGCATAGCAGAAAGACCCTCTTTCCTCTGATGATCTTTCTCAGTCAGTTTTTAGGGATACAGGTATTAATAGCAGATGGAGGCTTTCTCCGTTTTTAGTGGCCACTGAGAATAAATAAAAATCAGGAAAGAAGGGATGCCTTCTACATATTTATTAAAACTATACTGCCCGTGGGAAAATATATTCTTTTGAAGTAGCTGAATATTTATGATACAATGATGAATAACCACTTATTCGGGAATATGTTATTATGCATGCTACAGTTGACACAGACAGTAGGAGGCATTGTGATTCCTTACCAAGTTTGGTGACAGAAGTGACTGAAAGTGAAAAAGAACACCAGCATTTGCTATCTGGTCCAGCCACCTTCTGCTGGCTTCCCAAGTTTCCATCTCGTTTTCCTTGCTATTGTCAAACATCTGGTTTAAGGCTGCCATGAGTTGCTCGGAGAAGGCACAGACTGTGGCCACAAGACTTTGGCAAAAAACCATGTCTCTTCGGAGCTGTGTCTCACTGTCTGTGATCAAGGAGAACATAAAGACAGTTTTGCAAAATGTAATAGGTGAATAAAATCAATTCATTAAGCATTTACATTTGCAGTTATTTCATCCTTTCACTAAACTTATACCATGTGAAAAATGTGAATTTGAGCTCTATTAATGAGCACATACATTTTAGCAAATACGCTTCTTAGAAAACATTAAACACCCAAAAATATTAGAAACATTAAAGTAATTTTTCTTAATTGTGACTTTATTTTGCAATCACTAAATTATGTTATAAGGGAGCAAAAAAAGATTTAGTTATTTACTTCTGTTTCCCAATGGAACACAATTTACACTTGTTTCAGAACACTTTCCTGAAGGAAACTTGAAGTCCAATTTTTCAGTTTATGCCAGCAAATGAAGTAGAATATATTAGTAGTAAAATTTAAAAATTACCTACTAAACTCATCAAATATAATGTGAAACGCATTGGGGAATAGAGTAGTGATGTCCAATTATTTATAAAAATAAGCAAATCTGTATCTCCTGAATTTACCCATTCAATTTCATGAGTTATAAATAAGTTTAGTTCATAAATACCGTATTTCTTTGAAATAAGTGATGTGTTTACAATTTTAGCATAAATCAGTTCTTGTAAAGATTCTTACTCTGCAGTTGGCTGGATTTTTGACTGACCCACGTTGAAGGTATGTTTACCCTGTGAACTGCCACTTCTGGGCCACTATTTTTTTTCTAATGGAAAGAAGCTGTACCCTTGAGAACCTGATCACAAAGGGCTCACTTATTGGATGGCCAGATATACACAAACTACATGAACCATATAAACACCAAGCCATATATTCTGCAAATGCGGATTAAATCATGTGTATTTGAGGTACAACAAAGGTAAAAAGAGTCATATTCCCAAAAGCATATTGACTATTTCAAGGGCTCATAATCTTCTGAAATGACTAAGCATTGTCAATATTACTATATAACATAGATATAAATGCTGCCTTTATTCAGTGATGAATTCTTGCTTCACTGATAAAAAGGCATGATTTTAAGCTGTTCACCAAAAACTGTGAACATCTATTTCTAATAACCATCAAAGAATCTGTATATATAATGTAAGTACTGTGCTGTTATTCAGTTTCATTATTTGTAAAAGCCACTCATGAAAATTGTATTAGGAAAAGCATTTAATTTCATAATAAAATATTCATTTATTAAGTTCATTATTAAGTAGAACTATGTGAACATGCTATTTTGATAGGTCAGAATGGTTGAATATGGCAATTCCATATGGTTCAAATATGAATTTAACTAACATGTGCTAGACATTTCCCTTAAGTAATTATATACTATGTGCCCTGTTCTCAAAGATGGAAAAGGGTGTTTTATAGGTAACTATAAAATGGCTAAACTGGGAAAGAACTGTTCAGTTCTCAATTAAGAAAAACCAAAACACCTATTTTGTTGTTGTACATACTTTCTAACAGAGTGTATTTATTCAACAAATATTTATGGAAGTAATGAGAAAATAATGAGCCAGTATAGCAACTACAAATGAACTAAGTGAAATGTAAAGGTATGAGCTCATTCTCTGGCTCTTGAAATGCCTGGACTTAGTCTGACTTAGACAATGGTTGTTAGGCCAGATGTGTAGGTATTCTACTGAGGCTCCTAACAGAAATTAAGTAAATTAAAAGTGCCCAGTATCTTCCCTGTACATTTTTGCTTTGCTCTTTTAATTGTTCTGTAGTAAAAGCAGAAAATCTGAGGAAATTACAAAAAATGCTTCTGTACCTTTGGCAGGCATTCTCCCACCTATAAATGGAGAATAATTTCTTCATAACAATCTAATTGGAAAGGAATAGCTTATATCAAGAATGGAAAGCTAAGGTCTTGAGAAGGAAGTATCTGTTCCACTGTTAAGATTTTAGAAGAGGTCACAAGGGTTAGTCACTTTGCCACAAGAAGAAATAAATTAGCTCCAACCTTCTTTTGAGAGGGAATTATTATTTTTTCAATCTTAAAAAGAATACTTAGATGTTTATTCTACTCTCTGCTACTATATTCAATATGCACTTTAAGCCAAAAAAATTTCTCATTCAACCTCATTATCAAATCAGAACTGATCAAACAATAGTTGTATTAGTTTACTAATTCAAACTTTCAGCACTGAATGCCCCAGAGGAATTAAACATTGCACCAACTACTGGGAGTATGAAGAAGTTCAAGTTGAGGCCTGGGTCCTGTCTATGCTCACAGCAGCAGTACAGAAGTAGATAAGCAGGATGCCCTTGGACCACACTGCCATTTAAATATCAAACCAACATATTTTCAAATAAAATCACTTAATAAATGCTTATTACTTCTGAGGTGATTTTCAGTTGCCACCTTCCTATTTTCAACAGTCAATGATTTGTTTGCATAGACTTCAAAATGCACATATATACACATTAAGAGCTCATCTCACAGTGAGTAACAAAGAAAACTCACGAGTGACAGAAAGGGGTCTTTATTATCTATCCCCAACCTATGTTCACAGCTTCTCAACCCATTACTTCCTCCTTTCATCCCACACACCAGCAACAATCTTCAGAGTTTGGTGTGAGAATAGAATAAAACAATGTATCTGAAAGCTGCTAGAACAGTGGCTATACAGACCTCTCTTCTTCTAGTCACGCAATACTGCTCAACGTTCCTCAAACACTAAATGCCCTTCCAAAAGCTCTTGCAGGCCACACCCTGCCCCTGGTTCTCTGGCTGCAGGAGGCACTTCTCCCCTCTCCACCTGCAAACTTTAAATCATTCTTCAGGAGAAATTCACTGAACTCTTGAAATAGTATCTCCCACTGTGAAATGTCCCCTCTCCTTCAGGAAGTATTGTGTACTTCTTTCCACCCCCACAAGACTGGGGCATCCTTCTACTGGAAGGCTAATAACTAGTATTATGAGAGTTTGTTTACATGTATGTGTTCCCAAGGAGCATCAGTTAGCACATGACCAGGGAAGTAGATATGACATGAATAATGCTCATGGATTTAGAGGCATATAATCTGCTTTCAGCTACCCATTCTACCAATTTTAACCATATAATCCTAGGTATCAGATTCTTATATGTACAGTTCTTATATGTACTATTTCTTAGATCTGCAATAAAGATAAATGAGATAAACATGTTTAAAGCACTTAGCAAAGTGGAACTGACACATTATTATTGTGAGTCATTCTTTTTTCTAGCATCTAATATGGTGCCTGGCACTAGTGGGTGCTCAGTTTTATTGCTGAATTGAGAAGGAACAACATGATAAATAAAGAAACCAAAATAAGCTAACTCCCAGCAAGCACATACAGGTCTTTTCCTTGTAATTACAGGACTGTTTGAAATTCACAGGTATCCATCTTTTACCAAAGCTATTCTCACTCCTCATTTTTCTCAATAAGAACTACAGCAAGAGTCACAACAGCTGCTTCTAGCTTCTAGCAAAAGAAGAAAAGCAGAGAGAGTTCTGTTTTTTTGACATGCATGTTTACTGTTTATGCAGAGTAAGAATTCCTTTGTACTTTCCACCCCTATAGGCCTGAGGCATCCTTAATGGATTATATAAATTAATGGATTATTAAATTAATGGATTATTTTTCTTATCAAAGGCTTCTGTTTTGTTTCAGCATTTAAGCACCTACTTAAAGTTACCTTCTAGAACCATGTATTAAAATATTAACACTTCATTTAATCTTAACTGTTTAAAAGCTCAAATTGCATAATTGGCTAACTGGTTAAAAAGAATGAGATGGTTTCTAGACACACAAGTAATCTCAGGCATTATTCTGCTATAGTAGGGAGAAGAAAGCAAAAGAAACAGAAACAAAAATAGGAGATTGGAGAGAGAGAAAGATGGGAATAAAAGCAAGTTAAGAATAATATGTAGCAGGAAGTCTACCCTCTTCAAGTGAAGAGCACAATTTCACACTGTGGGTAAAATTGCAATATTTCCAGAATCTCTCTCCTTGCCTTAGTGTATCTCCTTATCAATAGGTGTTTCCGAGGGGTGGAGGGACGTAGTCCATCTCCATATCAATAGGTAATTACAGGAGGGAGGAAGGGTTTATCTGGACCAGAGAGCTTAGGTGGGGCCCCTTTTTGCAGCCAGGTTTCAAGAGACATGGGCAAGCAGAAGTGGACTACTGCTGGTAAGCAATAAATGGATTTCTTTCACTTTACTTCTCCCTTTGATTGATTTCAGTTTGAAAGGCATTTTGCCCTGGGCTGGGAAAACATTTTCCCCCTGGAGTTACACGCGGCCAGCAATATGGAGTGATTTAGCTACTTTTTTGGTGCCAGCGAAGTTGGAAAATGGAAGAAAGAGTGAGTAAATAAAGTAGGAAAAAGGAGAATTATGATAGTAATAAAAAAAAATACAATTGAAATCAAAATAAGGTTCTGCAAAAACAGCTAGTTGAATGAATAAAGCAATTCATTCCAGGACCACTTCTGGAACTGGTGTAATGGAGTATAATTTCAAATTCGTCACCTATTACTTATTCATTTATTCAATAAGGCATCTATGTGCCTAATCTTCCAGATATTTAAAAATGTGTGTTGAATGAATACCATTTACTAGCTGTTATTATTACTCTGCCTGCGCATTAATTTCTTCACTTTTAAATCTGTGGAAAAATAATATTCTCACAGAGTGGCTGTGAAGAGCCAAGGAAATCCATAAAAATTAGGTCCACCAAAAGTGCGGTTATTAGTGAAACTGAAGAGAGGAAGATATTTTTGTTATTATTAGTCAAAAACCAAGGGAAAACTTGTTTAATTAAGGCAAAAGCCAACCAACAAACAAAAAAGCCCTACTGGTTAACCTGACTCATCCATTCACTTACAACAAGTTTTCCAAGTGCGGTAGATTGTAAAAGTGGTCCCAAGGTCTTCCCCTGCCTGTGTGCACACCCTTGCAGCATGGTTTTGAGACTGAGATACCTCCTACGAAAAGCACAGTCCATTTCTCCACACCTTGAATCTGGGCTCACCTATTCCCTTGCCCAAAAACAAAAGTTAAGCACAGTTTTACAATAAATCCCGTTTGCATAATTAACTTTACCAAAACCTACTTCCTTTATCCTTTTAAATTGTATTCTATATAAATATATCATTATGTATATTTTTCATATTTTTACCTGTAATTGAAGATGCCATGTTTTTGTGTTTTTATGAAAGTCAAGGATTTTTTAAATATTTGCAAGATTTTAGATAAGATAAGGATCATATTTCCACCTATTCTGTTGAAGGCACTGCCTTCATATTATGAGATTTCTAAGGTCATGCATGGGTCATGATATCAAATAGTAAAAATAATGAAAAATATTACCTGAATATTCAAGAAGAGCCAGGAGTATCCTACACTTCACCTCTGCAGAGAAAGAAAACAGATCAGTTAGATGCTCAGTCTTTTTCTGCCAACATCACACTTTAACTGTGTACTAAAAATTAGCACAATTTATTATATTAAATAATTAGAATCTTATTCACTTGACATGCTCTTCTTTCCTTTGCCTATTAAATTCTATTCATTTCTTAAGACCCTAAAATATCTTCCAGTTCTGAACTGTGAGCCTATGAAAAATACTAAAATCCTGCCCCTTGTGTAGGTCATCCTCAGCTGCTGTAGCTTGCATGGTGTTCTCTAAGCTCTTATAGCTATTATTTTTTCATCAACAAAGTGTTAAACAGTATTTTTTCTTAGTTATTTAAACTTTTAAAGATTTTATAAAGTTGTATGTAATTATATATTTTATATTTATATATCCAAATTACAGGTTATATAGCTTTATATAAATTATATTTACAGATTATATAGCATATATGTAATATGATATAGTGCACAGATTACAGTGTATTAGAGTGTGCGTGTATATATGTGTGTATATATATATGTGTGTGTGTGTGTATATGAATACATATATATGTATTCTTCCTTTTTTATTTATAGGTCATGGCACTGCCCTAGAAGCCAGAAAAATATTAAATACATCTAAATACTCTTCTTCTCACTCCATATCCAAACAGGTTCAATCACAAATTTTTGATAAATGATGTGTATTAACTTCATACTCATTGCTCTGTGTCCAATTAGCTATGTATCCATTTACTTCCAATTGGTAAACTGTTTACTTGCAGAGAAATACAAAAACTTTACATGCCCAAGATTACATGCCTAAGAGTTCCTTTACATGCCCAAGATTATGGGAAATAAAAAAGGTTAGGTGTTTCCTATACTAGACAGGCAAACAATAGAGTCAAAAAGACAAAATTAACCAATAAGAAATGCAGGAGAAATACCTGAGAAGGTATCAAATTTTACAAGTGAGACTGCAAGGAACAACAGTATTTCAGAGGCAGCGAGGTACACTGGACTGAGTCAAAAGACCCACACATTATATACTAGCTTTGTGGTCTTTAGAAAATTACTGAACTACTTTGAGTATCAACTTGCTGATTCGTAAGTGACAATAACATCTATCTTATTTATTTTATAGGCCTGGGTAGTGAAAATAAAAGGGGAGACATACACACACACACACACACACACACACACACACACACACATATTTATAATAATTTATAATAAAATAAATATAAATATATATTTAAAGCCTTGGAAAATCATTTAGAGTGCTGTGTACCTGTGAAACAGTGTTATTATTATAATCTGGATATAGCTAAAGTTGGTTAAAATTATGTCTCAAATGTTTTTTTAAAAAACGTTTTAAGTTACATTGTCAAGGAAGAAGATATATATTCTAAGAGTAGGAAATAGCAAAGGAATACCAAATATCCAAGAGCCTGGGACAGAAAAGATTGTATTATATAAGCAAAAGACTGAGATTGGGATACAACTGGAAAGCCCTATTGAAAAATGGCTCCCAACAACAGATTGAGGAGTTAAGACTTAATCAGAAAAATCCCTATGAGGCACTGGAGCAGGATTCTGATATTATGAACATGGTATTTTATAGTAATGGTACATATGAGTCAGAAAAGATGGAGACAGGGAGATTAGCCAGAAAACAATTCCAATTACTGAGATAAAAAGGGGAAAAGTTGAAGAAGCCTCTGATTTAACAACAAAAAAGTAGCAGCTCTTTTGGGATAAAGGCAGAGGAAAAATTGAAAAAGGTTGCAAAGAAACAAAGGGAGATTTTGAGAAGAACACAATTGATATAGGGAGCAACAGTTAGAAATAAGTGCACTAGTAAACACTGGAATTTAAGCGGATGACGGGTCCAATTCTGCCACCAATTTCAATTTGTGTTTTTTCCCTGTATCACCAAGCAATTCTCAGACACAAGCTGGGTGTCTCTTACAGTTCAGCTCAGTTCTGACATTATCTACATGCACATAGTGGCAGATCCCACAGGGTAAGGGCTCATTCCTACAAGACTCCCCTTCTCACACCCCACACTTCAGACACAGATTGCAAAGGTCCATGTGGCCACTTGTGCTTCTAACCACTGACCACAGATTGGAGGTTCCAAGGACCCCCCCTCATGGGCTTGTTTAATTTGCTAGAGAAGCTCACAGAATTCTGAGAAATATTTTACTTACTAGGTTATAAGCAGCTTATTATAAAAGGAAGTAACTCAGAAACAGCCAATGGAAGAGATGCTCAATGCAACGAATGGAGGGGCTGGGAGCTTCCTCGCCCTTGGAATGCACCATTCTCTCAGCACCTCCATGGGTTCACCAACCTGGAAGTTCTTTTAGGGATTTTATAGGGCTTCATTACCTAGGCATGACGGATTAAATCACTGACCACTGGTGACTGGATTCAGTCTCTGGTCCCACCCCCTCCTGGAGGTCCGGGGTGGGACTGAAAGTTTCCACCCTGGCGACTAGTCCCCAACCCTTAGATGTGAGCCAAACAGCATAACAAAAGACACCTTCAGCCTGTGATCCTGGGAATCCAAGGGTTTTAGGAGCTCTGTGCCAGGAATGGGGACAAAGATAAAATATATATTTTGTATTATAAATCACAGTATCACAGAGTGCTAGTCAAGTAAAAATATCGCCAGGCAGCTGATAATATGAGACCATAATTTAGCTGAGAGATTAAGTGGGAGATTGGCATCATCTTAGTGACACCACAGAATCTGTCCCCATTTGGTCCACTGTTTGGTCTGCTCTCTTCTACTGCTAGTTTCACAGGCTGTGAATGAATGGCACACAGTGATGTGATTTATGAATGGCATTGTAACAGTCCTTCCTTTATAAAAATCATAGCACTATTATATTTCTACATCATACTGGTACATGTGTGATAGGATAGTTTTAAATCAGAGATGAAGGGCTGGCACGTTCAGAACACAAAACCCCAAAATAGGGCACTTTGGCACATTGCGTATTTTAAGCTGAAGGATTTGAGAAACACAAGGAGCAGGAAGGATTCTGAACTCCCCCTTCTCCCCTGAAGCAGGTCATAGGACCTTAATATGAGAGGTGCCCTCCAGGTACCTTGAGGAGAGGAGCATCATTATCTCCAAGGAGAGAGGGACACTGAGAGGAACTGGCCTTGCTACCCCCAGTTTACCACCCTTAGCTCATACCCTTTTTTCTATCACATTTTCCATGACTTCCCACTCTTCATCAAACCTAGTATGTAAACCACTCAGGTTTAACCATCTTTCTGGCCTTGATTTCCTAATAAAGGGTTTCTGTGCCCTGTAAAACTTATATTGAATACATTTATATGCTGTCATCTTGTTAATTTGTCTTTTGTCAGTCTAATTTACAGGACCCCAGTCAGAGAACCTAAGAGGGCAGAAGGAAAAATACACTTTTTTCCATCCTCTGCAGGAATATCAGAATAAGGTTCTCCCAGCTACAAATATAAACCATGACATTCTGGCAAGGTGGCATTATGTTAAATTTCCTAGCTAAAATCTAAAAATCCATTAAATCATCCCCCATCTAGAGACAATCTAGGAAACAGAATGAAAATTATCTTTAAATTGAATAGGATAAATTCATGCTGAACTGGTGAGGTCACTTCAGAGTACTTCCACATAGTAAGCCACTGACGACAAGGATTCCAGGACGACTGCTTCCACTCGTGTGACAGGACAAGATACCAGGAAATGGCAGGCTGCCCTCTCCCTTGATGTCCATTGGGGTGAATTCGTGGTCAGCTATTTTTTTAGACTCACTTAAAACGGTGACAATCACAGCTCTTATGTAAGGAGCAACTGCACCTCACCGAAAGTGGCAACCGGGGGGATACAACTTAAGTTCAGCAGAAAGCACTCGGTGTAGCACTGCCTGTAAGGCTCAGCACACCTAACCACAGTCAGCTGCTGGGCTCCCGTGACCAAGAATGACATTGATTTTCACAACATATGTCAATCAATACACACAGGCAGTTGTCATTCCTACTGCTGCTTATTGTGACATGAGGTATTGAGAGTACAAAAGCAGGACTTGAGGTAAATATAAGATTCTTAAAATGAGCACCTTTAAAAAAAATAGCCTTTTCTCCTGTATTAAAAGTTTTTATCTTAAAGATAAAGCTATTCAAAAAAAAACAAAACCAAAAAAAATGTTTAAGGACTTCTCTCTTCTTAATATTGCATTTACTCTAAAAACAAATATAATGTAAAGGAAAACTCAAAGATGATGAGAACGACTGCTTTTAGAATACCTTTTACTCAGTAAAAGCATACCTTTTACTCAGTAAAAAATATGCTTAAATTCTTTAAACCTAAAAGCCTTTAAAAACAATATTTATCATGTTTGCTATTCATTATTCAGACTTTTCATTAAATGTGCTATTGTACTGTGCCACAAGTAACTGCTATATCGAGCTGCAAAATAAAAATAGAGCTAAGAAATCCAGCTGCCAAGAACAAAAGATTTTGTCACACAATAGAATTGCTGGGAGTTATTTGCAATTTTTCACATCTGTACAAACTGCTCTACTGATCTCTAAACAATACCTAAGCTGTTGTATTTGAGTGTGTTATATGTGGAGACTTCGTAATAACAGGGTGTTTACACCATCTCTGACATTTTGTAAATGAGGAAACTGAGGCCCAAAGGATTCATACCACAGCCTCAGACTCCCTCAGGATTAAGAGCTGTATTTTGTCTGCAAAATATACAATGCTTTCTAATTTACCCTAAAACAGTGGTAGTGACTGGGGTTACATTGTGATTCTGCCGAACACTATTTACCATATCCAACTGACAAACAAATGACTGAGGAATAAAAATTTACACGCAATCAGAATACTTTATTGATTGTATGCGTTCTTCAACCTTAGCACTATAGACACTTGGGGACAAACAATTCTTTGTTGTGAGAGGCTGTCCTGTACATTGTGGAATATTTAGCAGTATACCAACCTCTACGCTTTAGATGCTAGCAGCACACCCATAGTTGGGACAACCACACAATGTCTCCAGACATCGCCAACCACTGGTCTAATGCTGGGAAGAAAATCACTGTTGTGGGCATTTTAGAAAATTAAGCAAATTTCGTGTTTTGTCATTTTCACCATAATCATCTTGGAAGTTCTCAGAATTTTCTACTCTATAACGCTGCCCCTAAATAACACGCATTCAGACTCACTGGAGCTCTTCCTATCTCTGTCTTCTATCTTCCATCTCCCATTACAGGTTGTACTGATTATAGGATTTGAATTAACAATATCAAAGTAGCTAAAAGCAATCAACTAAGACAAATGCTTCTGAAAAAATGTCCTTAAAAATTAATGACATGACCTATGTAATTATTTTGAATCTCATAGATTCATAATTGATTTTTTTAGACTTTCCATAAAATTTAGCTTTATGTCTTTTGTGAATCCTTTGGAAATTTTTCTGATATTATTTCATATTCTAAAATAAGAAACTCTCTCCACATTCTATTTGTCTTCTTTAACTATAAGCCCTTATTTATTCTCCATGTGACCGGCTGCATCATGCACATCCTTGGAGCATAAGGTTCTACGGCCTTTTTCCTTTTCTTCCTCCCCCCTCATTCTTTTTAGTCCTTTAATTTTCCTCATAACATGAAACACTCCAAAAAGTAATCAGAGCATTACTGAATTTCTGGTCTTAATGGGTTTTTAAATGATTATTGTTAACGTTATGCGATGTTCATCCTGACCTTCAACAAATTTTCTGATGTTCTGAGCAAGATTCCGGACACTGCTGGGAAGATTCCAAGGATCTTGCTTGATATGTAGTCTTAACCTTTTTGGACAACTCAGTTTTGGTTCCATGTCCTGCTGAAATTCTAAATAAATGCAGAAAATCTCTTGTTAAGTCTCAACCATTTACCAAGCACTTTACAAGCCCATGAACTCTAGAATCCTCTTTCTTTAATTCCTGTTGTCCTAGGTTATTATCATGGTGGTAATTTCTTTAGGTGTATCACAGGAGAAAATTTGTTAAATCTAAGAAAAAAGTTAAACCTTATTATTTTCTTACAAATACTTAGAGGAGCAAATTTAGATTAAAACCTCTATTCTCAATAGCTTAAACCTGATGTCAGAAAGTGGCAGCTCTAGATCTTGTTCTGCTTGGTGGTTCTGTGTTTCAGAGTCCCCCACTCCCTTCCTGAAGCCCCCTCCCCTCACCACTGCCATACAACCAAGTGGACATTATGCCTGATTTCAGCAAAAGCAACTCAACACTTAGATTTTTTCAATAAACCCATTTCTATTCAGTCCAGCCTCTATAGGTATTAAACATTTTGAACTGCCTTAAGAAATCTAAATGGTCCTATACTGATTTTTTTATGTGTATAAAAAAATTATCAAATAGAAATAGCATTAAGTAAATTATGGAACATGAGCAACCAGAACTTTCCTTCTTATGTTATGCATTTGCTTCATGACTATTGTGTCCCATGTTTGCCTCCCAGTCACTTCTAATAGCTAATTTTAAACCTTACCTTGTAATCCTTGACCCGGTGTGAGGTACTTGGTTTGTTCAAAGGCCCTCACAACAGCCTGCCCTTTTAGGAGATTGGTAATAGAATCCACCTATCATAACAGTAGAGATTTCTATGAGTTAACACACTTCTTATAATACATAATAGTTATTTCCAAGAGTGAATTTTGTACAATAGTTTTTTCTTAAAGTTACAATTATTTTTGAAATCTCATGATGCTTACAAAATCTATCTTTAAGTAAGTCACTGGAACAAACTCACCAGGTAACATTTACAATGACATTTCTCACTAACCTACTATGTATTAATAGAAAACACAAATTCACTTTACAAAAGAACAGTTCCAGAGTTGGTTTTTTTTTTTGATATTGTTAATGTACAATTACTTGAACAACATTATGGTTACTAGACTCCCCCTATTATCAAGTCCCCCCCACATGCCCCATTACAGTCACTGTCCATCAGCGTAGTAAGATGCTATAGAATCATTACTTGTCTTCTCTGTATATACTGCCTTTCCCGTGTCCCTCCACTGATACCCAGTTATTTTTTAAAAAAAGACTACACATTATCACAATTCTTTTCAAAGCGTTAAGAACTTCTACACTATGAATTTTGGTTATGTATATATATATATATATATATATTTTTTTAATGGAAAGCACCAACAAGAGCACAAAGACAATCTTGTGCTTCTTGAAATTAGAAAAAAATTGAGCAAGAAATGTCATAAGGGATTCTGAAAACTCACAAAGAAAAAAATAATAAAAGAGTAAGTCTTGTATGTATAATTTTATAATTTTCCAAAGGCTATAAAATACTTGACAGTCACAAGAATCCTTTGGATTAGTTGGCTGAAAAAATCTTTATTCCCATTTTACATTGTGGAAATTGAGGTAAAGGGGCTGGAGGGACAGGTTGAGACCTTTCCACACTAACCCTAAGGTGTTTTTACTACATCTGTACACGGGGTTCTTGACAGTTGAGTCTGCGGAAAAGAAAGACCCATAACTATCCCAAACATACCTGGCTGAACAGATGCTCAAGGCAACTATGTATCTTGTCCTGTTTATCATGAGAAATGCGAACACTTAGGGGAAGCTCATCACCTAGATATAAACAAAGATCATTCACCTTATGGCTAACATTCCAAAACATTTTAGTGAAAATAAAACAAAAAATAACTAACAACGAGTTCCCGGGCCATCATTAGTTTTCATGATCAGGAAAAGGGTTCTAAATGATTTACTAGCTCCTGGGCTATCAGATCACTGCTCCCCAAAACAAGAGGTGAAAGCAGAGGGCCTCACAGAAAGAACACCACATAGTCCAATTAAAGATATTTCAAATGGTGCATTTTTCTGATGGTAGAATTGTTGAAATAAACAGCAAATTTCAAAGTTAAGACTTATCCTAATTGGATGAAAAGTCTTCGCTCTTAACGTACCCAAAATAAGATATTTATAGATATTTCTCTCATTGGTGTTTTTCTCAACATCCTTCTCCCCGTCACCCAGAAACACAGCCAGCTCAGGTGCATGTGTCTTTAAAGTCCTGTTTCAAAGCCAACCCCACCTCCTCGCACCATTAACAGTGTGTAATGTTTTAGAAAAATGCGTTTCCTGTGTGCCTATATCCATCACAGCACCACAGAAAGACCATAGAGTGAAATAAAGGTTAGACTGTTTTTTTAATTCACTGTTTCTAATGGGACTGGGAAATGGACTTTATCAAGTACCAAAACCTGAAATGCAATGCATGTGGCTACCAAGAATGAAGGACAAAAGGTAAAATATACAGATGAACAAACTGATCCCTTGGGAGTATCTCTGACAGCGCCCATGCGGTTGCCACACGCACCTGAGTCCATCTCGTCGCTGTGGAAGTAGGAGCTGCACTGGCTGCTGCAGACGCTCGTGAAGGAGGCGATGGAATTCCTGTTGCTATTGCAGTCGCTGGGCAGAACGAGTCGTCTGTTACTTGTGAGTACATTTGCCAAGCTCCCACCATTGCCCATCAGAGAAACTTATTATGTCACAGTTATATTTATTAATGTTTCAGAGAAAAGCAAGACCATGAAAGATAAACTCATACAAATCATATCCTATCTTTTTTTTTAAAAAAAAAAAAGCATTTTAATTTCAGTCATCTTTGAAAGTTTCCTTAGGTCATATAACCTAACCCTAAGTGAAATTTTAAATAGTTGTAAGACTAGCAGTGAAACCAAACTTAAAATTCTTCATCATCTATTTGATGGTATATGCCTGTAAGTTAATTTGCTTATAGAGACAAAGCTCTCTTTCATAATCTCTGCCTTTCAACCCGTTCTGGCAGCTTACATTATTTTTTATCAATTGCCCTCTGAGCTCCCTCGGGGAGGAGGGGCACCTTGTCTCCACCTCAGAGCTCAGCACAAGATGTCACACATGGTAAGTGGCTCAATTACAGTGAATGTTGAAGGAAAGAATATTTTAAATGTTTGCATATGAATATGGACACCAGAAATGTAGGAAACAAATATTATTTTTCTCTCAGAATAAGTAAAAATAACAATTTTGAATTTATGTTTAAATTTTCTATTTGAAGCTGGAAGGAGACTATAATAGTAATTATCTGATAAGAAAATGTTTTGAGATATATAATTTCCCACTGGAGAGAAACCACAGGTTCCTGTTAAATTGCATACTGGTATCCTTAGAAGCTAAAAGAAAGCTAGATGGTAAAAGTGGTTAATCTGCTATATTAAATCTGTAGGAATAATTAATTCGTGTATTCATTAAAATCCCTTTCATACAGAAACTGGGGATTGTAGAGCAGTTAAGAGAAACTGTGAGCCAGGCCACCTGGTTTCACTGGTAAATTATGTAACTCTTGAGGGCTCGGCTTCCTTATATGGAAAATGGAGTTAATATCAGGACCTGCTATATAGGGCTGAGGTGGGAATTATGTGAAATCATCCTGTTCCCCCATGGGTCTGGTACAAATAATGTTTTTAATGTTAGCTATTAGTTTGTGCTAAACAGCTCTGATGAGAATAACTTTGATTTAACCATAATTACTTAATACCTTTTCACTGTAAAATACTGTATAACAGATAGGAATGAATAAGAGTTTCTGTCTTCAATTCAGGGAACCAAAATAGGAGCTGCAGAGGCTGTGCTTGCCGCACATACAGCAGGCCCAGCAGGTCTCCATGAGCATCCGGGGTACAAGGCTTCAAGGAAGAAGCACTTTCAATTGAGGGTGTTCATTGGAGGGGCTGTTATTTGAGAATTTGGTAGGAAGATGATGGCAGAGTTTGGAGGGAAGGTGTTATGGGCCGAATTAGATCCCCCCGAATTTCCTGTGTTGAAGTCTAACACTCTGTATCTCAGGAATGTGGCCTTAATTGGAGTGAGGGTCTCCTCAGAGATCCCTAAGTAAAAATGAGGTCATTAAGGGTGGGCCCTATTCAATATGACTGGCGTCCTTATGAGAAAGGGAAATGGGGACACAGAGACACGCTTGGAGGAAAAAGGATGTGAAGAGACACAGGGAGAAGCTGGCCATCTGCACGCCATGGAGGAAGCCTGGGACGGCGCCTTCCCTCCCAGCCCTTCGGAGGAGCCACCTTCGTTGACATCTTGAATTTGGACTTTTAGCACCAGAACTGTGGGATAATAAATAAATAAATAAATTTCTGTTCTCTAAGCCACCCAGTTCTTGGTACTTTGCTACAGGTCTACCAGAATTATACAGAAGGCCTGCAAGAGAAGAAAAAAGGCACAAAGCTGGCCATGGAGGTGAACAAGTGCAATTAGTCCATGCTTGGAATGCAGACTATAGGAAGAAAGGGGAGAAACAAGACAAAAAGAACTCCTACTTACTGCCCAATAGTCCAATAATCAGAAAGAGATCTTTGAAAAAAAATGCTAATATAGGCACAGTTTACTTATTTGCTATACATGTTACACAATCTGTAACAGAACAAGTTTCCCAAATTAGGTCCATACAGCTGGAGAAAAAAATGCTTTTTCTAAATTAACCAGATTGCAAATGGGAAGAATTTGAAAAAGTGGGCTGTCTCAATGTGCTTTGTCTAGGGGTGGTAAAGCCAGCAGTATTTTGTGAGCACCAAAATAAAACAACAACGATTTTTTTCCGGACCTTTGTGGAAAGCACAGAATCCAAAGACGTCGCGGATGAAATGAGTTTAAGGAATTACTGGATTACCTGTAGGAGTCTCTGTTGCTGATGGTGTCATGACCTGAATCTTCCTGCTCATCTCCTGCCATATTAAAGCAGACTCGTTTGCTATTTCTTTCTCCCTTCTCATTGTCACTGTCTGTTGGTACATGGCTCTCTGATGTCTTACGTTCTAATTTAGGAGAATATGTTATTGATGACAGAAGGCTGCAATGTGAAATTAAAAAAAAAAAGAATAAATGCACGTTTTCAAACTAGTTGTTACAGAAAACTACCTTTTCTGTTGAGTACAATAGGCTTACAAGTATTCCGAGAGTGCTCTGTTTCATGTGAAATAAATACCCTGCTGCATAAACAGTCTGTCATACAAAGTCCACTTTTTTCTCTCAGAGTAAGTAATAGCAATAGCACACAGTTTAGATTAGGAAGCTGTGTATTCAGATCCTGGTCCTGCCACTCATTAGCTCTGCTATCATAGCGACACTATAATAATTCTCCTTGACATCTATGATAACTGGCCCACACGGTGGCTATGAGTATAAAATGAGAACCACATATCCTGGTACATAATGGGCTTTACCTCTCTCCCCTAGACATTATCACCTCTATCACCACCATATGAACACACCTGGGAAACTTTAAAGTACTACCCAATTATTAAAACAAGCAATAAATGTGCTTAAATAGTCTCACTAGCTTACCCTGAGATATCCAAAACCCACCTAGACATCCACCTCTGCCTTGGGTGTCTCCAGGCTTTCTCTATTTGATAGGAGACTATTGTGTGGTCAATCCTTCCTCACTGCTCATACTAACTGGAGTCCTGGAGGTCGCGATCATAAGATGCCAGACAGAGTCACACGTGATGTGAGGACAGGAGGCATCCACAATCCAGTCATGATGAAATGTCACTAATCTGCCCAAACGAAAAGCTCTTCCACTTGGCCCAAGGCTAAATTGAATTGGTATAAAACTTGGCAGATTTTTGACTGGCACTGATTCCATCACTCTAGACTTGAATGTTGGGCTGTTAAATGTTTCTGTTGGATGTGTCAAGCTCAAAATTATGCAAAAATGAAACCAGTCTTTACCAGCACACAACATACTATAAAACTTGCACAATGAATGAAGCCACACCTGAACAAAGGGCCCAGGCACGGCTTCTCTGGCCGACAACTGTCGTCTCATTCACCAAACACTGACAACATTCTGATCTAGTTTGTAGTACATATGCACATAACCTGATGCTCATTTTTCCATAGCAATGTCACAGTCGTTTTATTTCAAGACCACGAAAATGTCTTAATACCTCTTGTATCTATCCCATAACATCCAACCCAGAGCTGTGCGAGTCAATATTTGCTCAGTGATTTCACTAATTAACTAAACTCATTTTTTGTACCATGCCCTGTTCTTGGTGCTGTGCATACAGCAGTTATCAAACAAAAGCCTCTGCCTTCTTGGCGCTTAACTTCTACATGGAGGAAACAAACAACAATCAAGTCAACTGTGTAGCGTATCACATGGTGACAAACGTTAAAGGGCAAAGAAGGAAGGAGCCAGAGCTGCGCCTTCAAATAGTGTAATCAGGTAAGGTCTCATGGTGAGATGACACCTGAATAATATTTTGGCACTTTATAGTTTTTAGACACCAGGAAAAATCAGGAAGCTGTGTTACATTGCTCAAGGTCCTGTGAAACTATGAATTACTTTAAACACAGTTTTTCTATTTGGAAAGATGCTTTTATGTCTTGTAAGACAGACTGTGTCTTACAAGTCTCCCTCCACCTGAAGATTAAAACATTAGATTAACTCCAATTACCCAAGCTCTATACTGCACAGATGAACTCTGATTCTCAAAGAGGAAAGAGACACATGAGTTCTCACTTTGCAAGGAGTGCTCTGTGCTTTATGTGTCTTTCAAATTAGAAGTCGGGGGCTGAACTCAAAACATTTTTTTCAAAATTGTATGAATTGTATTCACATATTTGCTTTTCATTTTGAACAGCTGCAATCATGTTTGCACTGACTCTGTGGGAACAAGTGTTAAGCTAACAAACAAATGATAGATAGAAAAAGTGTTTTTGACATCATGCTTTTGCATAAAATTTCCAGATTCTGAAAACCAATAAGGCATACAGCTTAATATGTGTGCATACAGAAATATGTTCTCTTAGTTTCACTCAAATAAAATATTAGGTACCTACAATAGGTCCATAAAATCTGAATTAAAATCCTGAGCAGCATGCCATTCCAGGTCAGCCTCCTCCTAATGCCCTTGACAAATAAAGACTTTTGTATGTAGTATATTAAGGCTACTGCGTTTTTCTGTTAAATATCATCATCACCATCATCATCATAGCTAACATTTGCTGAGCTCTTATGCCAGTTCTTATGCTAAGTAGTTAACAGGTATTGATTCAATCAATCCCTAAAACCACTTTATGAAGCAGGTATTACCATTGTTATTACCCTCCCTTTAGAGATGGGTGAGTGAGATACACTCTTTATACATATACTTTGTAAATTAAGCAGGAAACCCTCTCCCCACATAGCACTCTTACACTCTGGAGGGAGGAAGGTGGTCATCAGTGCTGTCCACTATATCCCAGTTCCCCTGGGCACATGAGTGAGGACAGAATGACCACTGACTTGCTTTCCCCAATGCAACGTGTGTGGAGGTGACCTGTGTCCCTTCCAGGTGGAAACCCTTATGCAAGTGTGCAGGCCACCTGATTCCCTCTCCCTGTTGTGACATCAGAGATGTTCCAGCTGATGGGGCTTTGATAGCCTGGACACGGAGTGACATCAATGTGGAGCAGAGACACTGTGGCTCAGATGGGCATGGAGAGTAACCCAGAAAGAAACCTTGTTATTTTAAGTCTGTGAGACTTTGAAGTTTTTGTTAACATAATAATGAAGGGGGTGAAAAACAGATGCAAGAAGTAAGATGTCTAGAGGAATATGACATGAGTGACTCGGACGCAGCAGTGTCTGCTTTACCCTGGAGAAGTAGGCACAGCTTCTCCACAGATCAGCCTGACACCTGAGTGTCTAGAAGGCCAGCCGTGCAGACCCCGGGAGCAGGGCCAACCAGTCAGAGGCTTGTCATGTTCCAGGGTCTGAGAGAGGCCAGTGCAGCTGGCACTCAGGGACAGGAGTCTGGAGAGATGGACAGGGGCAGATCGTGATGGGCCACGCAGGCTGCAATAATGCAATTAATACAATTTTAATTGCACAAAAAAACCAAAGTGGTTTTAGGCAGGGACTAGCATGATTTGCCTTTACAAATCCCTCTGGCATTAGCTAAACAAAGAAGGTACTGGAGGTACATAGTGTGAGCAATAGTGAGGGGAGGACAGTGACCCTGAGGTAACGGGAGGGTGTGTCTGGGGTGTAACTGGCAGAACTTGATGAGGTACTGGAGAGGATCGGGGAGGAAGAGAAGAATCAAGATGATACCTACATTCTGACTTGATTAACTGAAGAGATGGGGAATACTTCCCCGAGAAGGGGTTGAAGGAGATTTGAGTATAAGGAAATCCACAATTCAGTTTTGGAAACAAATTTAAGTTTGACATGTCTGCAACACATCCCAGGGGTTCATAATCCCAATCACAGAGGGACTGTGCAAATGAAATAGGTCAGTCCCTACAGTAATGTAACTGTCTAGCATGTAAGCCCCTATAATAAATAAATGTTTGTTTTTACGAAGCTGCAAGCCTCTTTTCATATGTTTACCAGCAAAATACTTGGGAAGACCTCAAAGATAATTCCTCCACCAGCCCTACCATTCCTCCCTGTCGCCCCAGCTCTCTAACAGTCCTACAGTGCAGTCTGTTTATCACTAAATCCTGGGCATCTGGCACCTGCAGAACAAAGTCTGTTCTCAAATCTCCCGTCTTGACCAGCCTCCAGTCCTCTTCATTCATTTCCTCCCCGTAAGAATACACAAAACCCTGTATTTTATCTTGTCAAGGCTTTGGATGGCCCCCAAATTATTTTTCTCTTTATTTAAGTGTCATTAGCCAGGAAATAGGCCATCGAAGAGCAAAAGTATTTCGCTTCCTAAAATGAATTAAGAAACACGAAGTCTTGGTTAACTTCACAACATCACTTCATTTCACTTTACTAGACAGTTTGTCTCTAGTTCCATCTTGGGGTCTGAACGAAGCAGGGGGATTTAGTGGAATGCCTATGTGGCACAAGAAATGTGTTTCTTGTAGGAGAAGTTTTCCCAGATGACAGGTAAGACCACCTCATGTAGGACAAGCTCAGCAGCAGGCCCTGCCCAGGAATGAATGACTCCTAGAAAGGAGAGCTAGCATGAGATGTGAGGCAATTTCTCTTTTAACACTTGGCAAAGCACCTGAGCTCTGTTTCTTCTGCACAGATATCTGTGTCTGACCATGAATAATTGCTACATAGTGAGAAAATCTGTTTGGTAACTAGCTTTTTAAGTAATTTGTCAACCTCGACTGCACTGCAGCATCTCTCAACAGGGCAATGGGGAACCCAAGCACTTGGACAACTGCAGTTTCAAAGTGATTATATTGCACATAAATTATGTGGAACATATTTATATTTAGAATTAAATTATATGGTGCACAGAGAAGACCAAGAAAGTTTCTCAAATCATTTGCTCATTTCATGTTACTTTCCTAATCATGCACAGTTGCATAAAGGCTTTTAGAATAACAGAGTGGGGAAATCTTAAGTAAAAATAGGTAATCATTTTAAGGAGTTTCAGTTAATAATAGTTTCACCCCTTTCTGCATCTAGTGCTCTAAGTATAAAGTGTTTGAAACCAAGTAAAAGGAGCCCCTGGGCTCTAACCATTTTCTTGAAAATATATCTACATTAGCTGAACTTAAAAAAAAGTCAATAAATTTACAAAGTCTGGACAATTGCCAGACAGTACTGACCAGTCAATGAATTAGAGGCCTTTTCGGGCAGTGTCCACTCGGGCACATCAATAATCCTACCATTGACAATGAACACATCTGGAAAGTAGGAAAAATAACTCTTGGCTTAACTAGAAGTACAGGATTGGTCCAGATGTTCTCCTAAAATTCCTTTGAGATCTAGGAAGCATGATTCAATGCCACAATTTATTGCCTTATAAAGTCTTCCTCTATGCCCTCCCCTAATACTTCAGGGGAAAAATAAAAACTGATTTCTAAAAGAGAATGTATCAGATAGTAAAATCCAATTTATTATATAAAGCAAGATATAATGGCCTAAAATATTAACTTCTCTGTCATGTTTACTCTAAGACAATCCAAGTATATTACAATTGTCTAAAATAGCAACCTGTTTTCTTAGCAACCTCACACTGTTTAGTAATTTTTAAAACCTAGTGTATTAGACATATGAAAACAATTTCAATTCTAAATTAACTCAAAAAAACAAAAAAATTAACATACTAAACAGTAACTGAAGATTATCTTAGAAATTTGATGCATCTAACATAGTGGTTTTGATCTCTAAATTTCAAAGATGTGTAAAATAAGAGATCATGTCAATTAAGATTTCATTAACATGATGTCTAATTATATTTAAAAAGCTTAGAATTAAGTTCTAAACATTTTGTGTCAAAATGGAATTATCCACGGAAGTATGGGATGATGTGTGTGTGTGCAAACTAAACAATACACATCCAATAGCTATCTAAACCTGTAACTTCATAAAGAGAGTAAAATAAAAGGATCCTAACAATGCTTATACCATTTTCAGATCCTACCAACTTTGGGTATATCCAACATTTCAATCCCTTGAATGATGAGTAAGCATGATCTTGGGCATTATACCGATTGCGTTTCGTATTGATTTTTGTAACTTCCGCCACAAACTTATAACTGTTTTTATTATTCATCCTGTTCTATCCATGAAGAACTGAGCCACCCCAAATCCCGTGTTGTGCTGACCGTCCAGAGCTGCCTTGATTTGATATGAAGCACAGACACACACCAGGATGTGGCAAATCATCCCACAGAATTCAGGCAAGTCTCCAACCACCAAATTCTAAAATAAGAATCAGAGTTGACCTCTTTGGAAAAATTTTAATTAACTTCCTCCTCCTTCCTGTTCTTCGTAAAAGTTCCCGAATTGTTGGCACAGCTATTTGGGTCAGTGATTAGTAGAAAATTAATTCAATCAGAAGGAAAAACCGGTAATTAATCCTAGGGATAGATAATTTTGCATTTATTCATTTAACAAGTATGCCTAGGGATTTGTTATATTTTATATTTTCATAAACATCTAATGTGTGCATATATACAAAATACTGTGCTGTGCTCTGCTCTATAAAGGATACAAGGAAATCCCTAAACACAGTTAGCACTCTTCCAATTATATTTTTCAATTCAATTTTTTCACATTGAGACTTAGTGTTTTCTGTAACACAGAATTTTGTCACTTTCTTTCCTGGTATTAAATGTTTCCTTAAAATGTATGTCTATATATCATTTTATGATGTTGGAATGAAGAGGATCTTTATGGTAAACAAAAAAATCCAACATTTCTAAAAACTAAAGAGAGAATGATAAATGTCCTTAAGTCACATTTTCTACAGCTACTTTATTAAGCACATTTAAAAGTACAGTAAATCAAGTACTTACTCATCTATTTGACAAACACACATCTCCACCTCTTTCAGTGCGGTCTGAAGTTTGCCCAGCAGTTTCTGATAGATATCTTGGGTTTCTAAGTCTTCTTCTTTTAACAAATACCGGAGGCCATGCCCATCTGGCTGTCCCAGAGACAGACCTGAAGGGGCCGCCATGGTTGTAATTGTATGTTGAATGTACACCATAGGGCTCAGTTTCCCTGAGGAGTTAAAATCATTCCATAGTAATATTTATTAACTATAACTTACAGTAACAATACAACTCAATTCATTCTAGACATCCAAGCTTACATCAAATAAAATGCCAACCCAATGCTGAATTTCATTAAGGAATTAAAACTTAGGGGGCCATTGTGACTGAAAACTAGGAATAGAGTTTGGTACCATGCCCTACTGGGACGGTGTGGACTGACAATATGTATCCCTGAAGCTGCTCCTCCTATATTTTTCTCACAGTTATAGAGCCATTTCAGATTAGTAGTTTTCACATGTATCTCTAATACATGTAAGGAAGGCAAGAATAATCATTCTTAGATGAAAAAGAATAAAAATGCAAAACTCCATTTTTGTTCACTTATGCATAATTATTGAAACAATTAAAATGAGGAATCCTTCCTTTATAACACTTCAGATTTATTTACACACCAGGAATCCATCCAATTTCAGGGATGCTAAAAGAGTTATGAATGCCTAAATTACCTTCATGATTTGATTAAGTTTCAAAAGCTGACATACCTTGCTCAGATTTATTTTCCTTATCATGAGAATTATGCTTCCTACTATCCAACTGAACACCAAATGCACTCCCCAGGGAAGTGGACGTTTTGGGGTAAGAAACTTCCATCACATTGACATGGCAGTTGGTAGGGCAGAAATCACTGCTGTGCAGTGGGGAGATTTTAGATTTGGCCTGTTTAAAGGTGGGCCAGGCTCTGTTCTTTAGTACACGAGAAAACTGCAAGTTAAAGAGGAAATACAAGCAGTTGAACACACAATGATAACTCAAACATCTCAATTCCACCATCCATAGCAAAATCAAAAGAAAATTAAATCATGGCAACTGGATCAAGTGAAATAAATTGTAAGTTGTTAGAAATTAAGTCATTATTTAAAACCCACACATTCTTAATAAAGCAAAGCAATACAGGCAGCAAATATATATAATTCCTTTGAAACTCTGGTTGCGAGTTAGATGCTAGAAGAAATGAATTTATGTGACCAATACCACTTACTCTGACTCAAATCCACAGGCTTCTAGCAGCTGAGAGTCTGACAGAGAAACCAAGGCGGCGTCCTAGGACACCAGGACAGGAACACAATACTTAGGGCACGGCAAGGTGGAAGAATTGGGTAGCTGTTAGGTGAAGGGTGGAAAAGATGGGATTATTCCAAGCATTGTCAGAAAGCCAGTTCAAACCTGAGTCTGTGAACCAGCTAGACAGCAAGGTGAGGCAGTGGACAGGCAGGACCAAGGCACAAGAAAACGTGTACTTCCCACAGCTCCTGCTAATCTCTGCTGTGCGCCTGGGTCAGGACTGGCCTGAAGACTGGTGTGGGCTCTGCTTTCCGGTCACTGAGCATAAAGTGACACTCAAGGGATCTGCCAGTTTCCAAGAGCAGCCACTCCACTACTTAATACCTTGCAGGCCAAACCCTTGCCATGGTCTATTCAGCCACCCAGTCCACTCTGCACACTGCTTACTTATCTGGAACTTTCTCCCTCTGCTCCCTGAGCTCCTTCAGGCCTTCACTTAGCTCCTCTCACATACCATCTACTCACACTAGGGCTTCGTACAGGATATTCAGTGAGCTTAGAACCTTCTCCCCTCACTGCCAAACTTATTCCTACACATTTGCAAGTCCTGTGAAATCATCAAGAGGCCTTCCCTGAGCCCTAGTCTAGGTTCACCTTCCCAAAGTACTAGGTTATAGCACACTGCAGTTCTTATAATTATGAATAATTTTCTTATCCCCATCTCCCTTAGCAGATGGTAAACTCCATGGGGGTAATGTTGACGCCTGTCCTGTGCACTATACACAGGTATGTCATAGAGCTGAACTGCAAAAGCAAAGGACTGAGAGCCACCAGCTACCTGTGTTTAGTTATGTCATCCCAATAACTGATGGGATGCTGGGCAAGCCACTGTCTTTTTATCATTCTTAGTAAAATAAGGGACATGGATTAAAAAGTCTCTTCTTGCTTAAAAACAATAACCAGAGCCTACCTGTTTATTCTACTAGTAGAATAGTAATTTAGGCACTGAAGAAAATAAAACTAAGACTACTGCTGGCTACTGTCTAAGTTTTCTAGTTTCTAGGTTAAATTCAAAAATAAAGATGCAATATCAAAAATCACACCTTGTAAATATAAGCTCACCATTAGAATATGAGCTATATGTATATTGTTTTCAGATCACATGTCAGAAGCTACATAGTTCAGCAAAGTGCTAGCACATAGTAGGAATCTAAATGGAACTAGATTGAAATGCAGGAAGCTACTAACAAAATTACTAACAAATTTGATAATATGTATAGTGAAAATATCCTAACCACTAATAGAGAAGAAGGAATTTAGAGAATACGTCACTTTACTAGCAAAGAAACTGTGGCCTGGAGATTATGTGGGAAAGACTCAGAATTTAAGGCCAAGTGTGAACTTTTAGTCAGAAGTTCTTTTCCACTGTAGTTGCAGGATAAAAGCCTCAGCTTCAGCTAGGACCCCCACAGCACACACAAAGGCACAGAAATCAACTTTATTATGTCATGGCACCCACGATAACAGGCAGTTATGCCTCTCTTGCCTTCTTTCGTTTTAGCCATTTAACCATTCACTCAAAAATATGAAGAGACCACCCACTCCACCCCCAGGCTAAGTGCTGGAGACACAGCCCTTGCCTTCATGGAGTTCAAGGTCTAGGAAGGGACACAGGTAAGAGCAATATATTACTGTTACACAAAGCAACTGTATTATTACAACTATACGTAACACATATATACAACTGTAAGTATTTACATCAGGATTATATAATACATATAACTGCCAGATAATTAGAAACTGTGGTAAGTGCTGAGAAGGAAGTGGACAGAGTAATGAACTGTCACCAGTGTGATGAGGCAGAAGAGGGGGCTATTCCCTTGGCAGTGGGGCCACTTTCCCACAGCTTTCCGACATGCATCTCAGTACAAATGCCTGGGAACACAGCATATTCCCTCTCTCCAGACTTGCAGAAGGGGTGTTGCCAAATGGGCCAGGAAACTGAATGGGATTGACAGAGGAGAGAGAAAAGGAGACCAAGTTCTGAGCCCTGGGACTTTACCACATGAAGGGGTTGGAGAAAAAAGCTGGGACCAATGTAGGGCACTGTGAATGAGGCACCAAAGGACAGAACCAGGCATACACAGTGCCAGAGAAAGCTGCTGAAGGGGTACCAGGCCAACTGCACCAGGTGCAACTAAAACAAGGACTATGATGAATGAGTTCTGTCAAAATACAAGTCACTAGTGACCTTAGAAAAGCCATTCCAACTAACGTGGAGGGGACCAGAGCCCAACTTAAGTGAGTTGAAAATGAAAGGGGAGTGAGACAGCAGGTGTCGACAGCACGTATGGGAAGCTCTCTTCAGGACAAAGATCAAAGAAATGGAGCAGGAGGGAGAGAGGAGTATGGGGGTCAAGGGAAATATTTATTTTTTAATATAGATGATATTAAGGTATACTTGCATATTGACAGGAATAAGTAATTCTTGGAAATGGAACCTGAGGTTTTTAATGCCCTGGTAGTTAATTCATGAATTATTGTCCATGACAACACATTTAATCCAATTATAGCCATCTGACTAAGTAAAAAAAAAATACAAAGTAAGATTATTTTTCAGATAGTTTCCCATTTCAATTAAATGTAAAGCCCCATTAGCATGGAGTTATAAAAGTTTTGTATCAAGGAAAGGGGACATGGCGAGTAATTTTGCCCAACACATGTGTCAGTTGATGGATTATGTGCCATTAATCATTAGAAGTACTTGGAATATTCAACGTAAGACTGATTCGTACATGTGCAATTTCTGTGTAAACAGGAGCTTCTCTTGAAAGCTCATTAAATATTTATTTGAAGGAAGTATCCCAGTACCCAAAATAAGCCCAATTATGGAATTATTCTGAAACACAAGAATGAATCTGGAATTAAAAAGCGTTCTAAGGACAATTTAGTGCATAGTTTTACATCAGGATCGCCTACACATCCCGTCCCCAGAAATTAAATGCCTGCTTAGGATTCATTCAGGTCTCCTGTAAGGTCTAAACTTCATACATATGCTGAAAAACATCTGTGGCCTGTACAACTGGCCAGGAAATCAATTATTATTGCAGCAGCCTGGCAAGAGTTGTAAAAATCAACTGGTTTCTATTTTTAAAACCTAAAACTTTTAGAGTCAAAATAAAGAAAAGCCAGCCTCTTTGAGATTTTAGTTTCTATGGATACACTTTATTTTACAGAAAGAGGGGTGTTTAAAGCCTTCATCTGGAGGAAAATACATTGCTAATAATAGCTTAAAAGTAAGTATGCAGAAATTTAAAAAAGAATTACTTATATTCACAAATGCTATAGTTTCTGTGGACAAGCATTTGACATACAAATGGAACTAACCTTACATAACCTATTAAGACAATAAAGGACCTAAATTTTGTACAAATATAAAAGATCCTTAACATTTTCTTGTTAACCTTGTTTATCTAGTAAAAAGATGGCTAATCAATCTAAACGTGATTATGGGCAAGAAGGGATGATTAAAGAAAACTTTTAAGGCACTTAAGTCCTAGTTGACTACATGTTTCCCTTTATTTCTAAATTTACATAAAAGTGGGAGGCATTCCATAGAACTGATACCTAGGTCTGTCTGCCAGCTATTTGACCTTAAGTAAAGTATTAATCTCCTTGAGAAAGAAGCAGTGTGCATATTCTGTACACACGGGGGTTTCATGGCTCACACAAGGATGTACATATGAGGCTTTCCACAATTCAGTGATACTGCTTTTATCATTTAAATCACTGGCCATTAGCTTGTCCATCTCCACACTAAAAGCCTCCCAGCAACTAGATACTCCTGAGGAAATGGAAAACACTTCTCACTCACCAGGATGATGTTTTGGAAAATATCCAACATTTGGGGAAAAGCCCTGAACCTCATGCTTCTAATCTGCATCCCCCCACACCCCACCAACAATACATGCCTTAGTTTATAGCAAACCATATTTTTGTTAGAAACCAAGGAATCACACCTTCCTCATACACCATCACCAGCTTATTATAAAGTTGTATATTCTTTAACTTCCACGTAGCTTGAACTGATCGTTTTCCTCCCGTCCCCAATGCTCTACATGAATCCAGGTGACCATCAACGCCAACTTCTTAGTGACTCTGATCATGATGCCACTCCAAAGTATCACTGGAAAAATCACATTTTTTCAGTTTTCTTTTTTTATTGCATTCAACTCAAATCCTCTTCTCTAGTCCAGACAATGTGCCAATTTTTTTCATCCGTGAGGCTCATTTCTACATCTTTGCCTTCAATTACGATATCTGGGCCATCTCTCCTCATCTTCACTCTGGCAAACCTTCCAACACAAAGCAGCTAGCATTTGCTGACTATTCAATCCACAATTTCTTCTGTACTGAAATGCTATTGCCCTTGCAGTCAGACCCATACCACTTGGCACATAAGCTGTGCATCACAGTGTCAAATACAGTAAACAAGCAACAACCAGCTTTAGAACACAAGTTCAAATTCCACTGCTGTTCCCAGCTGTGTGTCTTCGGGCAAGTTACTTAATGACTCTTAAGCTTTAGCCACCTCAACAATGAAATGCATGATGTGTCTCATATCATTGTGTTGGTAAGATTATACAATATATGTAAACTGTAAATTATCTCCTGCAATGCCTGATACCTGTAGCGACCCCTATAAACTGTCATGTGCTACATAAGTGTGGGAGGGCAGGCATCCTAAAGTAATTGACTTAAGCCCCTACTTGTCTAAGGTACACACTTAGTAAATAGCTCTCTATCCTTCCAGCGACATCCTGCAATATCTTTGCTTTCATGAACTTGAGTTTTTGACCTATGCCATTGGCTTTCACTGAAAAGTGCATTAAAAATATCCACCACATAAAACAAATTGCTGCTATTTTTGCAGGGATTTGTTCAAGGGCATTGCCAAATTTCCTGGTATCACCTTCTTGAAATCCAGGGTAAAAGATTTGTTGTAGAACTCTGCCCAAGAAAAGCTTTGCTTTTCTTAAGAAACATGTCTAAGTCACAGGAATTCTGAGAAATATTTAATAGACTGTGTTTCCTTGTTCATTATGGCCATCATGAAGCTGAAAACCAAATAGAATACTCTATTTTGGCAACTAAATAATCTTCGGAACTGCTTACTTCTGACCCATTCTCCCTGGTAGCCTGTATCATTTAGTCTAAGATAGCTTTACCTATAAATTTACTTGCTAATTTCCTCCAATATTCATTCCCTCCTTCTTCCTTATAGTAATAAAAATCCCTGAGTTTTAGTTGGGTACATGGATGCTACTTTAAGACTACATTTCCCATATGTTCATAAATGATTTATCCAGTAAAGGATGAACATCCAAAATATATAAAGAACTCATATGGCTCAACATCAGAAAAAGAAAGAACCTGATTAAGAAGTGGGTGGAGGACCTGAACAGACTATTTTCCAAAGGAGAAATACAGATGGCCAACAGGCACATAAAAAGATGTTCCACATCACTAATCACCAGGGAAATGCAAATCAAAACCACAATGAGATATCACCTCACACCAGTCAGAATGGCCAGTATCCAAAAGAAAAGAAGTAACAAGTATTGGCAAGGATGTGGAGAAAAGGGAACCCTCCTACACTGTTGGGGGGAATGTAAATTGGTGCAGCCACTATGGAAAGCAGTATGGAGATTCCTCAAAAAACTAAAAATAGAAATACCATACAACCCAGTAATACCATTCCTAGGAATTTACCCAAGAAAGCAAAATTTCTAATTCAAAAAGATATATGCACCACCATGTTTATCACTGCATTATTTACTTTACAACAGTCAAGCTATGGACACAATCAAAGTGTCCATCAATACATGAATGGATAAAGAAGAGGTGGTACATATACACAATGGAATATTATTCAGCCATAAAAAAGAAATCCTGCTGTTTGTGACATGGATGGAGCTAGAGGGTATTATGCTCAGTGAAATAAGCCAGGTAGAGAAAGACAAATATACCATATAATTTCACTTACTTGTGGGATCTAAAAACAAAACAAAATAAAATGAACAAAATAAGAGATTCATACACATTGAGAGTGACTAGTAGTTACCATGGAGAGGGGTTGAGAGGGGTGGGTGGGGAAAGGGAGAGGGATAAAGGAGCACAAAAATTCTCAATTATAATGTAAGTTGATCATGAGGATGGTTGTACAGTATGAAGAATATAGTCAGTGATTCCGTAACATCTGTGTTGACAGATAGTCAAGGTACTAGATGGGGTGAGGACTTATTGTGTACAACTGTTGAATTACTGTGTGGTATACTTGAAAACAAAATAAGATTGCATATCAACTAAATTCAATTAAGAAAAAAAGAGATTACACTCCCCAGCCTCCCCTTCACTGAAGACTAACATGATGCAAAATAGGGTGAGGTGTGCAACTTCCTCAAAAGGAAACTCTTTACCTTCTGAGGGGCTGTAACTTAGACATGCTGGTGATGAGCCGACTTTGACCTGGTAGAAGAGGGTAAGAGCCTATAAGAGAGAGCAAAAACATAGAGGGATCCCTAGAAGATCATCAAGCCCTGCCTCTCTGGACTCTTGCCAGGTTGGACTTTCATGTGAGTGAGAAATAAACTTTCTATCTTGTTAAAACCTGTGTTACCTGGATCCTTCTTAAAGCAGCTGAATCAATACCCTACCTAATAAAGGTTCATCCTAGGATGTTTTGTTTCCATTTATACAGTTTACCTTTTCCCATGTATATTTCTTTAAGCTACTTCCACTGCCCCTGTTGTTGAATGAATGGAGAGAAGAAAATCAAAAACATAAAGAGAAAACACACACACACATTGAGAAGTATGACAACCAGAATCTGCCTGAATCCCTATCACACTTTATATAGATTCATCTCTGAAGTAGAATGATTCTCTTTTCAAAATGTCTTCAAAAGGGGAATACTAATTTGCATCTGTTAAGAACTTTTAAATTTTACTTCAAAGCACTGTTACATCTTATAAAGAAAGGAGTAGAAAGACAGTCTTCTGTTCTTCAGTTTCAGCAAGACATGTTCATGAAATCTTTCCCAAACTCAAATAGGGGAACTGAGCTCAGCAATCATGAAAAGAATGAACAGATGTGACAGTTAAGCAGTAATGTCGAATATCATTTTTCTTTATGTGAATGGACTTATAAAAAATTTTGGGTGCAGTATGCATTCAACTTAACAAGCCCAACATTATAGGAAGTGCTTGAAGAAAAATACAGTGACCCCTCTTAACCCATCCATTCCACCTGAGGTCACCAGTGTGGAAGTATTCATTCTCCCACTTCCCTATTCTCATATGGACCTATCTGGACAGAGATGGGTTTATCATTTACTTACTATATCGGGAATATAAAACACACAGTTAGCTCATATTCATAAACACTGAAATAAATAACATTTCCTAGTATGGCTGCACCAAATTTTAACGAACAAGCCTTATTTTGAGAGAAATCATTTTATTAGTCTTCAATTGGATTCTATTGATTATAAATAGAAAGGAAATTAAAACCTTCTATAGGATATAACTCAGAGATCAATAATTACTTATACCTCTACAATATATCCTCAAATACACTAATTTCCTGCCTCCACTAAGCCATCATCATCTCAACTGGACTATTACCATAGCTTCCTACTCAACTTTATACTTCCATTCTTGCCCTCTGCAATCCTTCCTACGGAGGCAGCATGATCTTTTAAAAATCGAAATCAGAAGAAGTCATCCACTGTCTAAAAGCTCTGAATTGCTTCTCACTGATGTAAGAAAATCCAAACTCCTTCTGAAGTTCCAAGAGGCGCATACCTTCCATAGCTCTTCATACTGTTCCCTCCCAAAGCCTCCGGCCCCAGGACTGGCCAGTCTCTGCCGTCCGCTGGCCTTACATTGGCTTTGAGGTCCTCTGCACCAGCTGCTGCTTCTACCTGGATGCTTCCCCCTCCAATTTAAATAAAGAGTTCTCCTTGTCACTCAGAGACAAGCTTTCTCAAAGAGGCTTTCTTTAGCCACTCAGTCTGAAGTTACCACCCTGGCACTGCCCACCATAGCTCCCTATTTTGATTGCCCAATAACTTTTTTGGATATTTGATTTTCCTCCATGTAGAGATTTACTTACTTCTTTGCTGTTTCTCCCACTCAAATGTAAGCATCATGAGAGGAAAGATCTCTCCTTTGCTGCCACATTCCTAGCACCATGAACAGAGTTTGGCACATAAAAGGTGCTCAATAAAAATGTCAAATGAATTAACCAATCAAGCAATTCAAAGCAGCCTATGTTCCCTGTACTTTTTCATTGAGGGTTCTGCTCGCCTACTGAAAGAATAGGGAAAGAACCACAGTGAAACTCAAAAATCTGACTTCAGAATTAAGTGGCCTGGATTTAAATTCCAACCCTGTCTTTTGCAAGTAATTTCATTCTTTAGGCCTCGGTTATTAAATTTGGAAAATGTGGAATAGTGACCAAGCTCACAGGTTTGCAAAGATTAAATGAGGTAATGGATATAAAGGCATTTTAAAAACTCTGCAATGTTATAAAAATATTATTTCAATAAAGTGGTAAATAAATCAGTAATGAAAATATCAAGAACTGAATTAAATTTGGCATTTAAATCTAAATAATAATCACATGTAAAATATGTACATAGAATTTTTACCTTTTTATAACTGGATATTCTCTGACATATATGCTCAATTTTTTCACTGCAAATGGCACTGAATTTACTCTGAAGGTCAGTAGAAATCACTTCATTTAAAGAGTTAAGGCTGGTGCAGTTTTGTACAAAATGATCATCACTTTTAGCCAGGGCTTCAAGAATCTGTAGCGATACACACACACACATGCAAAACAGAACAAGAAAACAAAACCTTCAAAGTTAGCCATATAAAATTCTCACAGTTCCATACACAGGGTGACTTTGCCCAGCATGCTGCTTTCAGCTCCCTGGGATTTCTATGTTCAGTAAAACCCTGGCAGTACAGTGGTGGAGTTGTGTGTTTGGCTGGCATCTCTCGTTTCGCCTTCTGGTGGCTGTAAAAGCTTGCCCCAAGGAGGTGAATGGACTTCAAAGACTCCCTGGTGGGTAAATCAGAACATTCTGATGTGGGAACACACTGCCCATATTTTAGTCAGAGCTACTTAGAACTTTTTTTTTTCCTTCCAATTTGGTAGTAGAACAACAACTAAGGAAATCCAATAGAACAGCATCCTTACTTGCTACTGAAAGCCCAGCACAGAGAGTGCATTTAGCAAATGTTTGCTGAAGAAATGAATAAAAATGAGTTATTTTGCTAGAGTAAAAATCAATGTTACCTGCAGCATCTGAGCTCTGCTAAAAGCAACAGATTAAAGCATCCATATGATATAATCAATTAGTAAATATTTTCGGCTCTTTGAATCAATTATAAGGCATTTATGTGTGTGTGTGTGTGTGTGTGTGTGTGTGTGTGTGTGTGTGTGCATCCATACCACTGAACACAGAATTTCCAATGAGTTGAGAAGTAATCATATGTCACATTTGTTTGCAGTGTTTATAATTATTCAAAGATTGCAAATACTGATCATACTCTTACCTGACATTTTTATAATATTGTGCGAGATATACAATGTATAGATGTTACATTGATGTAAGCTCCCTTGCCACCTCCACTGCCCTGTTTTGCAGAATATGGAGTGTGAGTTTTTTGTTGAATCATCAGTCTGGAAACTGGAGCTTACTTTATCATTAGCAGTGTAATCTTGGTTAAATTTCTTTGACTCTCTTTTCTTCATGTGTAAAATGAAATATCTGCAGGACTAACTTACACAGTTGTCATATATGATATAATCCATGTAATTTGGAAAATCTGAAATAGCTAGAAAAGGAGATAAAACAATAGTAGTAACTTTGTCCCAAACTCTTACATGGATCTCCTTGATAGTATATACTATAGTTGGGAAGAGGCTGCATGTGGAAACTATAAATTCTATTTCAACAAATACATAGAGTGGTACAAAGTCATGAGAATAACTTCCAGAAGACAAAGCAAAAATGTAAAATAATCATTTTTTAAATAGTGTTCTTGGATTTCTGTATTATTTTCTCGCTCAAATTGTATTAAAATACATGCTGTAAAATGATAAATGTAGTTCAACTTCATTTGAAACAGGAATTGAAATGAAGAAATAAAGGCAACAAAGATGTCTGTCATATATCTTACTTGTAATACCTGAATCCTCACAGGGTGATATAAAAGCAGATGAAATACTTAAGCTCAGACCTATGAATGGTCTGACAGGAGTTTGATTGATTTACCTTGTGGAAGGATCACGAAAAGCAAGCACAGGGTCGCCTCTTGCCACATGTTTTATCCATTTGGATGAAGACTTCCCCCTTCCTCCCTCCCTGTCTTGCTTTAGTCCAAAACAAAAGAATGATACATCCTTTCTAAATGTCTGAGGGTCTACTCATAAACTGGTCTCTAAGCTTCATGAAATTTTAGGAAATAAACACGAGGCTTACAGAATTTTTAATTTCTTATGACGTATTTATTTCATGACTTCAAATACTCAGAGGATTATGTACATTAGAAAAAAAACACTTGTCATGATAACCATCTGAAATGTATTCACTGTACTGAATTAACAAACATAGCAAACTTACTAAATGTAGAGAAACCTTTGCTGAATCTACTAACACTTGCCTAGGCAAGAGTCCCATCTGACTCAACACTGTGCTCCAAGACAGATCAATAAAAAGGAAGACTGTACACATACTGAGTCATGTGGAAAAGAAAAGACTGAATGAGCTGACAGGTGAAATATATATAGCTATTCACATTTTCTATAGTGATGGTGGAGGGGTTTCAGTAGCTTTATTTAGAACCAAGTCCCTTGTTTTCCCAGGATCGCTTATACCTTGGCAGTGAGGCTGAAGAAACCTTTGGGTTCAATCATCTTCTCCACCACATTGCACTTTATCCCAGCTGTGCTGTCATACTCGTACACAACACCATATTCCAGATGGACATTATCCACAGTCAGACTCACGTGCTCCTTCTTCCCATCGATGATGGCCATGGTGTTGAACTTGTCAATTACCTCTGGAATAAAGACAATTTTAATTCAGCAAATCAATGAAGGGGTTGTTAATCTCTTCAAAGAATTTGAGTCTCTTCAAATAATGTTTAAAGATGTCTTTAAAGGATGTCTAATTTTTATGTGCTGAAAATTAGAAGCATCTATTCCTCCTAACATTTTAAAAATTGAGAACATTTTAAATAACATATGTATGAGTGATCCAAATCTCACCACTCTAACATGACTAGAACTATCTTTACACATCCATTTTTATCTATGGACCAAATGTACGCCTACGTATACCATTATAAACATTATACATACAATTTCATGTATATTCATTAAAAGCATGCATGACAAAGTCAGGGCTCCTAAAGCCGCCATCAAACATTGGATGAGTATTTTCTCAAAGCAGAAAAAATATGTGAAGCCATACTGAATAATCAGAAAGGAGATGCAATAACCATTTTTTCAATAGAGAGTTTGCCTGAATTTTCCCAAACAGCATCTTCTGGAGATAGCTCATTGAGAAAATTTGTTATTGTACACTGTAATAATATTTCCATCTGGAATGTCATCCTATAGGTTTTTAGCTTATAATCAATCAGCTAGTGTAAAAACACCTAAAATCTCAAGAAAGAAACTGCTGCTGAGAAACTGAACAGTAAATATTAAAGTAAGCAAAAATAGAATATGACTTTACTTAAGACAATTAAGTTCTAGAATAGCAAAAGCAGTAAATATAAAGTAGGCAAAAGCAGAATAATGTTTACCTTAAAATAAATCCCGGAACAGTTAGATATCAATTTTCAGAGCATCTTATTAACCCACTCTACCGTTCACTGTGATACTAATGATGATTAGGAAAAACTAACTATATGATGAATAAAAGCCTCAGGATAAGGTCCTGAGATCTGTCCTAGTTTAAATAAATAAGAGAGTCTATGTATCAACAACCTTGCTGTTCCAGTAAGGTTGAAACAGTTCTGATATTTAATGTTCATGATCAAGTGGCCTTCCAGATGGCAGGGGTTAGGGGGCGAGGTGAACAGCTTTTCCTAAGTACCCCATACGATCCGTATGGATACAGAATTCTCCAGCTGTGTTGGTTTGGAAGAATCATATTCATACAATAAAAATGTCCAGAGACGTCTACCAGTAATATGAGTGAGATATCACGAAAGTGTAAAAAAGGATTCAAGTATTTCTGTGAAAATGTTTTGAAACAGTAATTCAAGGTATTTGTCAAGTGCAAACACAACTGTAAAATTGTCTCAGTCCCTTCACCCTTGGTGAAGAAGTCACTAAATACAGCAATTTGCTGGGTTGCTTCACTGAGAAAAAAAATGATACAAGCCCTGTGCAAAAGATCTCTCTCTCTCTCTTCTTATTTTCATATTATCAGTTTGCTTCTTTTATTACTGTCAATGTTAGAATACAGTCAAAGTTACTTGAATCAATAAAGTACTTTCAAAGCACTATGGACCTTCTGAAGTGGGGCTTCAACTTTTAATGTGCAGACAATCTTGTTAAAATGAAGATTCTGATGCAGGAGCTCTGGGGTGGGACTGAGATTCTGCAGCTCTGTCTTGCTCCAGGTGATGCTCAAAGTAAGGAATCACATTATAATTTGGGTTTGAACCCTCGTTCTACCAGTTACTAGGTTGGGCAAGTCCCTTAACCTATATAGGCCCCAATTTCTTCTCCCAAGAAACAAGGATGATGATAATCATACTTTAAAGAGACTTTCTTTTTTTGATGACTTTATATGATAACCCATGTCAAATAACAAAGTACCTAGCAAAGTGTAGCAGTTATTACATCTTAGCTACTAGCTATCATTACTTATATCTTTGACATAACATCTTTCTTAATAATGTGGCTTAAACATATAAGATTTTCAATAATTGAGTCTAGGAGAGGGACACTGAAATAGAATACTATAAGCAAGTGAGGAAAAAAAGAAGGAACCCACCTTCTACTTTGCAGTCAAAAGCATCCCCTGCTTCATCTCCAGGGGGTTTGGAATTAGATTTTTGAAGGTCTTCTTGAGCACTCTCAATGCTATTATAAACCCACTGTATGGAATCTTGCTAGAAATGGTGGGGGGAAAGAAACCTCAGAGGTATTAGTGATTCCTAAAATGCATATCCAATTCATAAACCTGCTTTAGAAGGAGAGTTATAATCTTATTATGCTTCTAGCTTTTATTTTAAAATAATAAAACTTGAAAGAGAAAGAAAATCAACACCAAACTCTAATAGAAAGTCAATGGCAATCATATTATTTAACAAATTGACTTTTTTAAGCTCGAAATTTTATCTTCCAGAGATGTTTTTAAATAAAATGTATTTCCCAAATGTCTTACTTAAATGTCTCAAGTATATCTTAAAATAAGTTATTAATTACATTTTTAAATAAATAAATGTTAGATGGACAGTTTCCTGAAGAAACTTAATCATCTGTTAGTATTAATATAAACCATTTAAATGCTCCCCTAAAATTCATATATATTTTCATACAGTTAATGCTTTTTAAAATGAAACCAATAAAAAAACTGGAAGAACATCTTTCATCTCATTGCATCCCCAAGTGATGTATCTATCTTTCAATCTTCTCATGTCAAAAATCATCCTATATTTTAATTGAAAGAACAGTTCCAGTCTTATTTAGATAAATGGGAAAGATGAAATGGCTATCAAGTAAACACTTTTAAAGTTATATTACTTTATAGTATAAACTTTGAAGTTTTATACTAACACATAAAGTATAAATTTTTCCTGATGATAAATTGAATTGTACTAATGAACTGATATAATTTGCATTATTCATTTTTCTCTTGTATTAACTTCACACTGTGTTTAATTATTACATTGTTACACATCACTAAAATGCTGGTTAGCATTTGATCATTCAAAGACATCTTGATAACTTGTGGTGGCCTCCAATGAACTGCATTCTTCAATATTCATACCTTTGTGATACTCCTTCCTAGACTGACCCTGGGCTTGGTCATGTGACCTGCTTTTTCCAAAGGGATTTTACCCAGCATGATGTAAATAGAGAGTGATTGCTTGTTATATCCCCTCTTGAAATGCAGGTACCATGTGCAGAGAGGAAAATTCTGTTGAACACTGGAAAGGGAGGTGTCATGGAGGAACTCTGGAGGGAACCACAGGGAGGGGAGGTCTGTGTGCCCAGCGGTTCCCAGCAGAATGCAGCCATGTAAGTACCCTCTCAGGGACAAACACACAGTCAACCCATGGGATTAAGAGAAAGAATCAGTCACTGCCATTTTAAACCTTTAAGTTTTGGGAAAGTCTGTTTTGTGGTAATGGACACCTGATAGAGCATGTTATTCATTTAGTGAACTTTTCCATCCATTTATTGCTTTTCTTAATCATTTCATTGATCACCACCTCTCCAAGAAGGCAAGCAGGGAAAATGCAAAGGAATGAAACTCAAACCAGTTTGGCTACTTAACTAAATCTCTGATAGAAGGGTAAAGATTTGATCATTTTGGAGTATCTTTTTAAAAAACTCATTCAATACAGTTCAATAAATTTTAAACTACTATCAACCAGAATAGCCTATGCATCTAGGTATATGTTCCAGTTTGCCATGCTAGTTTTGACTTTATTAGTAAGCAAAATTTGAGCTATTTTCTTGGAGGTTCAGTATTTTGCAAGCTGTCAGTCCTGGCTTATAAGAAAATAGTCATTCACCTTTCTGGTTTGGACACAGTCATATTCTCAAATTCAGAAGAGCACTTCACTGTGCAAGGCAGAAAAAAATACAAAGCCTCTTCTTCTCTAAAGCCCCTTCTGCATTTAGCTGATTAATTTGAAAGAACCTTCCCTTAAAGTCCAATATTCACTTGACCTCATGAGATGATAAGCTTTGCTTATAAATTAGGATTCTAATTATATTTCTCTATGGCACTTGAAATTTGAATCAGAGAAAAATGCTAAAAAATTTAATTAACAAGAAGTACATTTTGGTATATTTTTTTAAGAGCTAAATCCAGTTACCCAAATAAATATAGCCAAAAATCAGTTACAGACCCTATAAAATCCACAACTTTTCATATAAGTCTTATAATAAAAAGTATAAGCATTTATAATTCACATATACAGACACAGACACACAATAACTATTGTATATTCTAAAGCAATCACAAGGGTCAAGAAAACAGTTCAAACTGTTGGATTTCAATTTAATAAACCATTCGCTATTTAAAAACTCATATCACAATGAAAATACCCCAAAGCACTTTTTAAGCAGTGACAATACTGTAACAATAAAATGTGGTCCTTTCAGCAAAATTGACTGAAACTAACCATGCAGATAAAATAATCATTATGAGATTTACAATGCTGTGCTTCAATGTGAACCTAGAAGTGGAAGTCACTATCCTATGTTATCCCCTAGGCTCTCTGTGCCAGTTTGCAATTAGATCTAGATAAGCTGAAGGGCAGTTTACCTTCATTGGTCTCCTGTATTTCCTGCAAGCTGTCACATGTGCAATAACACTGGCATGTGTCTCCTTGCTGACATTGATTCCATTTACTTTGATAATACACTGCCCAGGGTGAAGACCAGCTGCTGCAGCCACAGTTCCTTCAAATACAAGTAAGAAAATTGCCAAAAACTAACTTTAGGAATGAGATTCATCTTTATCACATATACAATAAAGAGAGTAATTTTAAAATATAATAGTGATCTAGTTAGTGTGTTCTTGATAAACTTCCTTCTGAGAGCAATGCCCTCTCAAAATTATTCTGCTTTTTAACTGGCCATTCAAACCGTGGTTAACATAATATTCTCCCACTGATTCTTCCCCCTAGGAATTAGTTTGAAGGGATATTGTAAAGTGACCTTTATAATGCTAATCAGCTATTTCCCTTTCAAATGTCTAGTCAATCTAATTTTTTAAATATGCATGTAAAATGACAAAATGAGAAAGCAGAAACATATGCCTGATTTCTCTTTCTATAGTCTACAAAATCCCTAAATATTAAAAAGTATTCACTTTCACTTTTTTAAATGACAACATTAAAAGAAATTCTGAAGGAAAAAAATCAAGTCAGTTAGCAACTATGAATAGACTGGATTTGCTCAGAAAAATATGAGTGCAGGATATGTACAAAGGGTCAGGAACCAGAGAATTTGTGGAGAATAAAATTAATCAGATGACATCAGCTATCATTTATTTGCATAGATATAGATCTCAATATGGAAATGGCATACCCTAACCAGTGAGTTAAGATTTTCAGAATCTTAGAATTATCACTATTTGATATCCAGAGCAAATCAACATTTAAAAAGCACCACTGATAAACAATGAATTAATATAAATGATTGTAAAACTTATGTGAGAAAAGCCTTCCTGTGTAAGCAATTTCTCCCATGAAAGTTATTAAAATCTTGAAGAACACAATTTATTTTCAAGAAGACATATATATTTTCTTCTCACTAAAATTCATTCCCAGAAATACTAAGTGTTTTTTTTCCTGGATTGAACTCAGTCTTGCGGACATTCCCAACAGAAAGAACAGCCTGAAAAAAGGCACCCAGTCAAGCAATAACCTGGCTGTTTGGGAACACGTCGGCAGGTGCTATCAGCTTAGAGTGGGAGCAGATGAGAAGCCCTGGAGGGAGGAGCAGAGCCAGGTTGGGAAGTCCACGCCTGCTCGATGCGCAGTTAAAGAGTTTGAACCTTACTACACACAGAAGAGGGAAAACATTTAAGAATTTTAAACAAAGCTTAAGTAACATGAACCCCCCCAAATAGAGGACAGATTATTGGGGTTTAAGTAAAAAATCAAAATCACAGCAAGCAGCTACTACACTTTTCCGGGTTGGATCTAAAGTAGTGTTAGTATGTGATGTTTGATGACAGAGTTGATGGAGAGGCTGGAGTCCCCAGGATAGCTCCTCTGCCTCTGGATTCAGCGATTGAGTGAGGAGTCCTTCAAATAAAGAGCAAAATACAGAAAAGTTCAATTGTAATATTGAGTTTAAAGGTATCAAAAAGGCATTTAGGTGGAGAGGTTTAATAAACATGTAGATCTAGATTACAGAACTCAGCAAAGAGATAATGGGCTGGAGATAGAGATTCAGAAATCCCCAGCAAAGGGATCAATATGATTGCTTATGGCAAGCAAGAAGGCAGAGAAGAGAAGAGGGTGCCAACAATTTAGGGGTCAATAGATGAAAGGGGTTGGTAGAGGAGGAGTAGGATAAAAATCTGAAAAGTACCATCTCGGAAACCAAGAAGTGAGTGTTTTAAGCAAACAGGAAAAGCCAGTTTAAAACTGAGCCAGAGTAAGCTCAAGACAAGAGTTATCCACATCCATTGTATTAAGTCCATGACAACTCTTCTAAGACGGACTCTGGAGACACGAGTGGAAGGTGGGAGAAGATGTCTCTAACTCTGGACCAAAATTCAAATAGGAAATGAAGATGTGCAGACAAAAATAAACACCAGTATTTCAGGAAGTTCAGCCACGACAAAAATAAACATTATTAGAGCGTTATTCCAGAGCTATGATTCTTATTGATTGGCATACAAATTGCCAGGGAATCTCATTAAAATGCTGATTCTGATCCTGTATGTCTTCAGTGGGCCCAAGATTCTAGATTTCTAACCAGCTCCCAGGTGCCACAGCTGTATGTCTGTGCACCACACTCTGAGCAGCAAGGATCTAGAAGGGAAAACAAGGAAGAAGTTAAAGTTTTGTGTTTGCTGTTCTAGTTTAAGATGGTTTTATTTCTTTATTTTAATGGGAAAGAACCGAACATGTTTATAGCCTATATTACAATAATCCAATGAAGAGAAATTGTTGAAAACTGTGGAAGTCGGTATGTGATACTCCAGAGGACATATCCGAAGGGAATGGGATTCAGAACGTTTGTAGAGAGATTAACCTTGGACTCCAGAAAGGAAAAAAGAAGACCACTGCCTCTAGGATGGGAGAAAAGCTGGTGATAGGGGCAGAGCCACCATCATGTGCAGAAAAGGGACTCTGAGGACTCCACGTCTAGCAGCCTGAATTTGTTTGTGAGGTGAAAAAGTAAGTTCATCTGGGGGGATTGGAGGCAAGTATGAGGAGAAAAAGAGAGCTGATCAGAGACACATAAAAAGTAGTAACAGACATGGTGGTGTGTGCGTGGGGTGGCCGCCCGGCCCGGCCTTTGCTGTGAGGCGCGGGCCACGGGCTTGGCGGCTCGGGACAGCGGGTTGCGGACGCCCACACCCACCTTCCTGCGCCCTGTGCCGCTCCCCACATCGGGATCAGCATTATTCTCGCACATCACACAGGCTCAGGACTCAGGACACACGCGAAGAAGGAAACGTCCGCCCAGTGCACTGAGCCAGCCGCGCACACAAGGTCCCGGCGCCGCTCCTCGCGAGCCTGCGGACGGGCTCCTCCGCCCACGGGGCGCCCACCTGGCCCCGGGAACAGTGGCCAGAGTAGTGGCGTGCAGGCCTGCCGGCATGGAGGCCTCCGGTGCTGCGCTAATTCTGCAGTCCACACCTACGCCCACAGGACCCGAGCAAGAGCAGGACCACCGCGACCCCTGGGGCAACAACGCTAGAGATGTGTGTAAGAGGTGGGTAGTAATTCTAGGTCTCGGGATGACCCGGGTGGGTGGCTTCAGAGGGAAGCACACTTCTGTGGAGTTCACCTATTTCCCCCAGCAACCTTCTCCACTTCGACTTTGGAAGGAAGACCATCAGCCAAGATTTCTTGCTCTGATTCTCGATGGACAGACACATGTACCTGAAAATCTCTGGGAAGAGGCTGTCTTGGAAATTGCAGGATTCAGTCCCCCCATCAATCGCCTTTCTAGCTGGTCTCTTAAGACTCAGTGAGGGTTGAGGAAGGGGTGGTGCCTGACTAGGTGTTCCTCGTTGTACACCAGTCAAAGGAGGACCTTTCAGCCATTCTGATACATCTTGGGGAGTTTTGGTTATCTCAAGAGATGTCAAAAAATAATTCGAACTCATTTTGATTGTATGGATAAATATGTCATTAAAATCCAGCAGAGGGGTAAAAGGGTGTCAGAAAAAAATCAAATGCTTGGACTAGGCATTCTTACAGTGCATGACTTTAAGTATAATCACCTTTTCTAAAGAATCAAATATAAAAGAGAGGAAAGCATGGTTCTTTATATATTTCATGGAAGCCACTCGACTAAGACATCATCATACATATATATGGACACATATCATTTAGGAAAGAAGTAACTGCATAACTCTACCTTTTCCTCCAATTAAACTTTTTAGGCACCATTTCGATTTTTGTGCCCAGACACCACCTCTCATTCTATCTAATGTAAACTAGGTATTTTATTTCCACAGCGCCCAAAAGAAGAAATTTTTACCTAAACTTTGGTTTCTGCTATTAGTTTTGCCTAGAATTAACCCTTGGCTCTAGTTTTCCTTCAGAAGAATTTTATTTACCTCATGTTTCCCTCGGCTGAGTGAATAAGGGTGTGGGAAAGTGGTCTGGGGGCTAATGGTTTGTGGTTAGGAGCTGGTGGAGGCCCAGAAGGTGTAAATAGTTATTTCTATTTGCCAAACTGCAAAGGGTGGCCAAGGGGCTGAAGGGTCCAGGGAAATGGGAAGAAGGAAGGGTAGGAGGCTGTGAGGAGTGGTTGTATCAACTTGGCCCCCACATAATACTACTGATTCTTCCCTTACCTGCCAATCACTGCTTACATTGAACTAATACCTGACTTGATGAGCATATCACCTTTTCCAGATTCTGCTTTGAGCAGTATTATGTAGAGAAGGCATAGGTTATTCAACAAATTGGTGTAGAAAATTTTTCTCGGTAAAAAGTTAACAAAATTATATCCTTACCTTACACTACACACTTTAACAACATAATGTAAATGACCTAATGGACTTGTTAAAAACTGGAAATCATTTTTCAAAAGGTGTAAGAAAATACAGGTGAATATTTTTAAGATTGAGGTAGAGAATATCCTCACTCCTAAAACAATGATTTTTATCACAATAGTGATGAATTTAACTACATAAAAATGTGTGAGTCCTACATGTCAAAAACAAATATAGACCTTTAAAATACTGCAATTAGAGTTACAACTTTTATGCTTTATAAGGGGTTTCTTTTGATGTACTTTCTCACACTTTCTTTGCATAATGAGGATCAATTTGGAGGGCCCCTTCACAGCTATATAGAGTTGGGGTCTCCTGTTAAGTTCTTGTCTCAAGAGTTTCTGCTTTACTAATATGGAGCATTGATAAGCTCATGTACTTGTGCTCCCGAAATGCATTGCTTTTATTTATTTATTTGGCCTCTACTATGATGTTTGGTTTATGTTTTTGTTTTGTATTAAAGGTTGAGTACATAAAAAAAAAAAAAGTAGTAATACAGACCAGTAAATATAGGACAATAATTGGGATGACACTAATTCCATGTCCATGATAGTGTTTTCTAGACACTCCGGAGATAGAGCAAAGAAGGTGGTTAGGTTGATACAAAACTGAAATGAGGCGCCCTTGATGCACCTGAGGGATAAGGACCGAGGCCCCTGACAGTGCTGGCAGTGGCACCTGAAGTGCCCCACCACGGAGTCAAGGCTGGTTAACGGAAGAAGGGGAGGGGGGTTCTTGGGGAGAACAATTCACCAGGAGAAAAAGAGAAGGATTCAAAGACCAGAGGTTCCAATTGAACTGAAAAACAACCTGTGAATATCAAAATGACAAGAACCCAAAATAAGAGATCACAGTCAGAAATCAGCATATTGGAATTTTAGATTCCACAGGTGAAATTCAGTTATTGATATACTGTAGTGTGTGACCATGGGAAAGGGCTGAAGAAGAGAAACAGGAAAGAAGTTTCTTTTTCTCATGGCAATGTTACAGTGCAAAGGAAACCACAGAATAATCTTTTCACTTAACAAACATCTGAAAGGAAAAGCACACAAGCATTTCTGTCTTGTATTCTTCAAAAGCAGGAAGCATAAGTAACCAGACTTGGGTGACCCTATCACCATGTTCCAAAGACAGAACCTTACTCTTTATAGACGATACTGCACTAGGGAAAGAGGAACAGCCCCATCCACTGAGGTTTTTAGTTTTTCATAACACTGATAAATTGACTTACTCCTTTTTGGTTTATCAAAAACAAAGAATGTGTTTGATGTACCAACCACCCCATTTTGGTATGAAATGTATCCCATTTCAGTTTTGTAAGATGAATGAGTTATTGGAAATGTGTTAAATGTATATTACCCTACAATGTTCTAAAAATCTAAGTGAAAAGACAAGATTTTGAAGTAAGATTTTTATCATACATACACTAATGAAAGCAATTTTATAATCCAATAAGGGTCTTAAATAAATTTGATCCTGATAGCAGTGCCCTCTCAAATTTTTCCAGTCTGCTATTCAGGTGATCTTATTAAGATGCTTTGTATTTTACATTTCTTAGTAATAAAAACATGTATGTTTCTTGTTAAGGCAAACACACGACCTCTTGTGCTTATTATAGTGACACTTGATATAGCAGCAAGTTATTTGCTATGTTTAGCCATGTGGGATCTTAAATTATTACTATCATTATAAAATTTACAAATATATATGATGACAAATGACATCAATGGCTGATTTGCCTATCCAATAAAAAGAGTAAAGTATTAACACAAGTTGTCAGTCACTAAAATTATTTAATTTAAAACATATTTTATGGCTTATAGAACTACTTGAAAAAATCATATATCAACAAGCTATAAAACATACAGATCATCCTTATACCTGAAAACTCACTTCTTTGAATTACTGATAAAAATATCACTTTTTGCCCTCAGAAAAAAATACAAATAGACAACCTTAAAATTATTATATCCTTTAGCTAAACTGAAACAAGCACAAAAGTGACACTGGGAGACAACATTCTCTTGTAAGTTTTTAACAATGTTAAATATATCTTACAATGTTTAAGAGTCTTAAAAATTATATTAGGAATGTGCTACCATTAAGCTAATAAGGTAAGAACATGATGGAGAAAAGTCATAACACCTAGACAATGCACATTTTAAGCATATTGTTGCATAGCACAGAATCTCCAACATGGTGGAAAGGATGAATTTCTCACCTCTTCCTACTGCATGCACAACTGACGGGCCATATCCTCGGATCTGGAATCCAAGTCCTTCCGCTGAATCTGGGATTTTTACTGTCCTAAAGTCAATCAGAAAATAGGTAAGATGATGTTAAAATGCTACACAATTGGTTACAACAGTTGTTCACCCTTTATTCATTCTTTCAATAAATACATATCAAGAGTCTACTATGTGAAAGACACCTGGCTAAATCCTAGCCAGTGACCAACATGGCAGGCACCCTCACAAGGGCCCTCACAGGCACATTGTACAGAGTTGCTCAACTGAACAGTCACTGCATAAAGAACAGGCTTGGGGAGTTGGGGGGCGGGGCAGTCAGACAGTCAGACAAAGCTAGTTTTGCATACTCATTTGGTCACTTGGTAGTTGTAAAAACTTGGATGAACTACTTAACTTCTCTGAGCCTGAATTTCCACAGAAAGATGATAATGTTCAAATTTGTTTTGCAGGATGTTAGCAGATATTAAATAAGATACCTTTGGTAAATTGCCCGGCATGTGCTATGAATTATGTAGGCACTTAATAAAATGGTAGCATCTCTCCTTAGTTTGCTGTTACAAAAATACCATTAGGGCACTGTGTAATTTCTTTGTTACACACAGATTAATATAAAAGAAACACAGAGTCAAAACACTTCTACCTGTTGGAAACTTCACCAAAAACTACAAAGAGCTAGTTATAAAGAACAGATCTGCCAAACACTTAATATGTCAAACATATTAAGAGTATGATTACCTTTAGTATTTATTCAGAGAAAGGTTTAAAAGAATAACACATCAAAAGGTAAGCCTGAATAAGAAAAGAAGTGTTTTCATTGAATCCCCACAGACTAGAAAATGAAGGGATGGAGAACTAGAATAAGCTGTCATGGCAAGCCAGTGAGGGATGTCCAATTTGGCACTAAAAAAATGAGCTACTTCTCAGAAGGACGCCAGAGATCAGATAGCAACATTGGAAAGCAGAGAACATGAGATAAGACAGAACATCCTAACAATAAAAATGAATATAATAAATTACAGTGGAAAGCAAAGACAAGTGACTACAATGCAAAATTTTGATGGATAGCCCTTGATGCCCAAGAAACAAAAGTATTTTCTAAAAGGTAATGAATTAATCATGAAATAAATGCCAGCAGCATTTTAAGGACACATTAGACAGTCTAATGTGGTAGAAGTTTGGTAGAACACCACTTAATTTGCAGTTTATGAAATAGCTGTTGGAGCAGTTGGTGCCTAGAACACTCAAGAAAGTCTTATACTGCCTTTAGGCCTGAAGGCAGAGGCCAGCACTGCCATCTAAAATATAACCCAGACAGGTATCCGGCATTCGGATAGAAATGAAAATTGCCTGTTGTTGGGAACCTTGAAAGTATTATTATAAATTAGGTTATGCCTTATGAAGTGATCTGCATATTGGTAGGATAAAGGTCACAGAACTAATTTATCCCTATTCTTAATTAAATACTTTTTGTTAAACAAGGTTGTATCTGCTTCCTTTGACTACCATCTTGTAACTACAGTCTGTCAAAAATACCCTTGAAAATGGAAAATAACTAAGGACAAGAAAAGGGCATAAATACATTTCGTGAGCATGAAACAAAAAGTAGAGATTGCTCATGCTTTTATATATTATGAATGAGAGCTCACTTTTGCTAAGTAACTTGGAGCTTTCCAGCTATGGTGAATTATTGTTGCTTTCAGATTGTGAGGAATTCATAGTGGCCTTAGAATTCTTTCTGAGCAAGGTCTTCTATCCTCCTAATATTGCTCCTGAAGGTTGACTCTACTCTAACCTTCAGGAAGGCTATTATATTTTTCTTAACAAAATTTTTACTGAACAACATGAAATGCTTTTTGGTCATAATACTGAGACTCTCCTCAAAAAATGAGCTTCAGAAAACATCTTCTCCTGCTGAGATCACTATGTTGACTATTAAAAGAAGAATAAAATTTGCACAAGAGGAATGCTCTGTTTCCTGTAGAAAATACAGTAAATTACTACAAAGCCTTTTGAAAAGTTCCTTGATGTGTTCAAGTGTAAAACACAGCTAGACTCAAAAGAAAAATCCCAGTTTCCCTCTCATATTTTTGCCTTTTTTTCCTCCCAAACAAGACATTATATAAATCATAAGCAGCTATTGTAAAAAAAAAAAATGAGTGATTTAAAAGACTTGTACATGAGAAGAAGAACATAATGGAAAGGTTATAGATTTCAAACAAATTAAAAGTAAGAGGGAAAAAAATGAGTACTCCATCCTAAAAACAATTTTGAAATACAATGTAAAATACGTTCTTGATGTAATAAAGAAGCAATGAAAAAAAATGAAATGGGAGAACAGATAAGCATCAGAGAGAACATCACTGGAGCACACACCACTAAGTTCTTACAAACCTAGATTTATTTTCAGTTCTCAGCAGCTCTGTGACACAGGCACACCCATTTTTTATGGATGAAGATGTTGAAGTAATCAATAGCAAGTGAGTGGAGGACAGGCTTGACCTGGACCCGAAATGTCAGGTTCCAGATACTGTGCAACAGGTATCAAGGGAAGACGCAGGTTCCAACCCTGCTCGTCCAGCCACTAGTTCTAGGATGGAGGATTTGCCCCTATCTGTTTAGTTCTGACACTGATAACCTCTAAGTGCTCTTATGCTGAAATGTCTAAGAGCAGTGAAACAGTCTTAGCAGGGCTTCCTCAGGGAGCGAGGGGCCATGCTGACTAATGACTGCTTCAGAATACTGCTCCCTTATTCCTTTCCAGCCCATCCTTTCCTTTCCTGTTTAAATGTCCTCACAATGTCCAGCAGTAGACAACTAGATTAGCCTTATCTTAGCAAGGGTTGGACAAAATGGAGCAACAGACCACAATTAGCTTTAGAGAGAAGACATCGTGATGGTGATTTGCTGCCCTGTGGCCCAAAGTCTTCCTAAATCAGTAACTTTAATGAGTGACACTCACTCTTTGAGAACCCTTGGGTAAACTGTTGGTAGAAGCTAAAGCATCTATCTCAATGACTTAATACTGCAGAATCTTGCCCATTACACTGCAATTCAAATAGTGCAATGGTACTATATATACTGGTACTATATATACACACACTATATATACTGAAGACTACTATACCGTACATACTTAGAATGTTTTCTTAAGTAATTAAAATAAGCCTTCTTATTCAAGAAGTGGCAACCTTCATTTACCTTAAAACTAAGGAAGTTGCTTATCACTATTGATAAATAATATAAGTACATTGTAAACAGTAATTTTGATATAATCATAGTATATTAACCTTATGCTAAGCACTTTCTATGCATTATCTAGATTAATTAATTGGCTAAGTAAATCTTGGAAAACCTGATAAGGGAACACTAAAATCAATAATTTGCAGAAGAACAGTCAGTATCTTCCAAGTACATCTATATCTTGTTAATTTCTTTTTATAAAGTCATTAAACATGATACCATTTTCTAAATATATGACTGTATATATGTGTGTCAATACTTTAAAAAGTCAACTAATGAATTTCAAAAAAATAACAATGGTTGTTTATAAATGATAGGATTGTTGGAAAAATGTATGACTGTAGGAAAAAATTTTAGTTTTTTAAAATCTGTATTCTCCAAATTTCCTATACTAAACATGAGCTTTTTTCCTAATCATATGTAGATAGATAGCTAAATAGATCTGTTTTTTCACAAGAATGGACATATTACTAAGTACATGTAAACATGGAAGTGTCTTTCACCAAGTCTTGATCTCATCTCCTAGGATCGTTTAATAATACCATAAAATACTGTTAAAAAACCATTTGAAAACACCATATAAATGGTGTCTAATCAACTCATAGTCCCTGAAATTCTTGAAGCTGAACATGCAGGAATACAAATCTTTATTATAAAGTGCTTACTAGTTTTCTTCACTTATAATCAAACTCAACCCAACCCAGTCCAGGAAAATTTGGGCAGCAAAAGGAAAGTAGTATTTCTGCTGCAAGTACCTGATTTGGGTAGCAAGCATTTTATTATCATAAGCAATGTAGTTTTCCCCATCATCTAAGGACTAGTAATAGTGATACTGGTGAGGTTTAAGCATTCCAACAATGAAATGCGTAATTCTAGACATTTACTTAGTTAACTTTTCTATTTTATTCACACACATACAATTTTTAAAAAATCTCACATAAATCATATAACTTACTCCCTTGGCTTTGTGCTAACAAGAACTCTTAGAGGTTTTCTGCTGTTTAAGCATGATTTCAGGAAGCAATCCACTTCATTGAAAGGTCTCATAAAAACTAGGTCACCATTAATAGCAAAAATCTTTTTCCCAACTTCCATGCCAGCCATCTATAAGAGAGAAAGAGCAAAAAAAATTCCAACTATATTTTAATATGGAGTCTCTTTTTTCATAGAATTAAAATCTGAAAAGGTATAGAACTTGTAGATTTTAATATGTAACACATCTGTAATGTTTTTATACAACTTCACTTAAACAGAACTCTGGGTGAGATAACACACTTATTCTCTTTAATCTAGTTTTAAATATGATCACCGATCTCTACTGAAATTCTCCCTTCTCCCTCCGTAACTTAACATTGTACTCCTCCTATGACCCTTTTTAGTGTTGTATTTTTATAGTTCTGTTTCTTATTTCATCCTTTTAACTACAGTCAAACCCAAGGTTAATTTTTTTTAGTATGTTTTCCATCTATCTCCAATTAACTCACAGAGTTTCAATCTCTACAAAGACATCGATGACCACCAAACATGCACTACCAGCCTGCCATAGCGTATGCATCTCCAGGGCAGGAGAAAAGAATGGTCTGGAACCAAGGTGACAGTTTACTACTAACTTTAAATAGGTTCAAAGTTAAAATCCATACTCCATTCTCACATTCTTTATTATAGATTTATATATTGAGAAGTTTGCTTGAGAATTAAACATCTTACAAACAAGGCAGCAAAGTGAGAATACTTGAAATCTGATGTACTTGGGATATAACTTGAGAGGTAGGCTCCATAGGACAGGAATTCTATTTTGATCATTGTGGAATTCCCAGAGCCTAGAACCCTGCCTAGAATACAATAAGTACTAAGTATTTCTGAAGGAATGATCAGGAGACTCCTTGGTTTGAAAGCTGGTGAGGTGAGAGAGCATCAATCAGTGTTAACCCAATGAGAAGATGCGTCAAATCATGTACTTTACTGATGGTACTGTATTAATTTGACAGTCAAAAGTGATAGGAACATAAAAGACAGCGCCCCTGATTTAATGGAAGAACCATATGGAATACGTACTACCTATGCAGTCCCCACAAGTTTCCAGGCTAGAACTAGGGAACAGGGAAGTCCCAGGGACATGGAGTGAGCTATTTGGCCTCCCTTGAGGTCAAGAAGTTCATAGCTATAGATCTCTGCCTCCCCCAACTATCCTGAGTACTCAACATGGACTCTGTCACAAATCCCAAAAGTAGTTGGTAAACCACAGAATGAAATTATTCAGAAATGTTATTTTCAAAAAAAATTACTTAAAGGCTGATTTCAACTTATTTAAAGCTTTCATATTTGTATGTCATGGACAACAAATTTAAATAAAAATGCTAATTTACATTACCTCGGCATTAGACCCCTTTTCTACCAATTTAATTATTGGAACTTTATTTTTGTCTTCTAACCCAAAACCGTAGCTGCCTTCATTGGATTTAATCTGAAATGCAAATTATTAGCATTATTAATACAGCAACTACCAAAAAAAGTTACTAATCAAACAGACTTGAAATAATACGCATCACCATCAAACACACTTATGCAATCTCCTGCTAATGTCTAATCAAGAAGAAAACTTATATAACATTAATAAACTTACCAATAATGATTTAGCTATAACATTTTCTACAACTTTTAAGTCATGTTTCATAAGTCGGTGTTTCATATTTGATCCTTCCATTTCCTCATCCGCAAAAAAACGGAAAAGTAGGGGTTCATCTTTGAATTCACTTTTTTCAAGGACTACAGAAACAGGGAGAAATTCAAACTGTTTCAATTAATCTGAAAATCAAACTCATTTTCTATACTGATACCATTCAGTAGTGTCTCATGACCTCAATTTTATATTCATAGAACAAGTTACACTGACAAATATCCCTAAAATATTTTTCTATTTCTTTCTATAATTTTAAGCTGATGTTTCCTTTTAACTGCTGTTACCTAAGGATTTTAAATTTTTAAAACAAAGTATTTTTTGAATGTTAAACTTTATAAACTTAACCAAATCTGTCACTTTCCAGACTAAAATCCAAATTTAAATAAAAGATTATATTGAATCCAAAAATGCATGGAATCTAAAACATAGAAACCTACAGAGTTCTGAATTTGTATGTAACATTGTATGTTTTTAATATGCTGCACAATTATTGGAAAACTCAAATGGGTGAAGCTGCCCTTATGTGTGTGATTAACTCCCAGCGTGGTCGTTCTTGTTCCAACACTTCAAATCAGAAATGTGTCTTCTGGGTGAAACGTGATTTTAGTTTCCACTCTCTATTTCTTTTCTGTACAAAAACATTATTCTCAATTAAACTTATTTCTGCAAAGGTCAGTTTTCCCTTTCATGTGAACATTAATATTTTCTTCCAAAGTCCCTAGATTCCTGGCATGCCCTACTGATATAAGGTTTATATTTTGTTAGCCTTTATAAAAATAAGAGTAAATGCTGATAGAAACTATTTGTATTCAGTGAAATCCTGACAGCTCTTAAAATGTTTTAAAAGAGAATTCTTCTCTGTTTCTATGTATCTAACCTTTATACCTAGGAATGCACTTGTTGGGACAGGCTGACTCACTGAGGTAGGGAGCTAAAGGGAAGATAGTGATTTTATGGTACAGTAGAAAGTTAGGCTTTACGATGAGACAGACCTGAGTTTAAGTTCCAAGTCTGGGACTGATTCTGGGTATAACACTGGGAAAGTTACTTTAACTCTCTGAACAGTTTCCTCAACTGTAAAATGGGGGCAATAAAGCCTTCCTTATAAAGTTTTGTGAAACTAAAATGAGGTAATAATTGTCAACAACCTGGCAATCAAAAATGATCATTACGGTATTCATTATTTTTCAGAATTCCAAATAATTGTTGACCAAATCAAATGGATGTACATGTTGATCTATGGATGGAAGACTGGCTGGCAACATGAGTTAACAAATGAAACTATCAGCCGCAAATTAAGAAGTAACATAAGTCATAGCTGACAACAGAAATGAGGATATATTTGAGATTGAGTTCAGTCTTGTCTACATGACCTAAGCAGTTTTCCAAAACTCACATGGTGTATTTGCTACCTGTGTTTTCTCCACCAAATGGTCTGTCTAAAAGGAACAAGAGAGGAAATCAATAAGGCCAGGCATGAGGTGAGCTGGCTGTGCTTTACTGACAGAGACTTTTGTAGGGAAAACTTGATTGTAACTCAGTATTTTAAAATAAACATTTAGATAAAATTACTGCTTGTTGGTGCTTTAATTTAAAGAGAAAAATAATCAGAACTTTTTAAGGATTTCAGCTTGACATTATAGATTTAGCTCCTATGATGTCATTTCTTCCACTCATTAGTTTGCTCAGGGACTGATACTTCTCTATCAAAACTCATACAGTGTTCAAAAGACAGTGGAAGGGAATGGAATTAGCAAGGAATATTATGATAGCCAAGGACGCTCCCAAAATTGCTGTAACTTTTGCTGTACTTCCTTCTTCATAAGAGGTTAACAAGCTTCTAAAAGTAATTGACAAATCACTTGTATGTGTTTATACGTATACATATTAACAATGAAAAGAGATTGTGTCCTATATATCAGAGATCCAAAGGAACCTGTAAGATGGTACAAATAGAGAGGGAAAACTAAGTCTCATTACTTTACAAATTTAAGGGAAACGAAGTCATCAAGGAAGAAAGAAAATCAATCTTTAATTAGCATCAAAAAAGAAACAGATTTTTCTGTTTATATACCAGAGATTTACCTATTTTTTCTGAATTATCAAAGCATTTTTCTAAAAGTAACAATAAATATTCAACCATATATGCTCTCATTTAATCATTTTAATATATACTGGCATTCAGAAAAAACATGAGTCTGATCTAAAATAGTTTCACAGAGGTATACAAGCTATATATATTTTTAAACTGCTAGTTCAAGCCTTTGCTCTCCTGGTATCCATCTAGAAAACTAGAAGAGAAGTAACAGGAATGGCACCAACAGTCAAACTGAGTGCAGATATGGTGAACCAACACAGACACATGGCAAGACCTAGACAGTCTCGCCAGTTCATCTTTAAACAACTTTACTGGGACATTGAGAGACTGCCAGTGTTCTAACAAAAACAAAACAGTGAGATTCATCTGTAAGCTTCCAGAATAAAAACCCCTACCATGGTGCATAAATCCATTGTCACAGAGTCCAACGCCAAATATCATTGCCTCTTCTCTGGTGCGGCAATCCCCCTGTTAACCGCAAAAGCACTGAACAAGTTAATAGGCCACCAAAGGCTTTGTTGTATCTGTACTAGATCTGACATTCTCAGCACTGTGTTGATAAAGTTATTCATATATTATGGCATGTATTACTTTCATAAGCCCAACGCACCACACTGTTATAAAACATTCACTTGATTATGACAAAATCTTTGGACATTAAGTGAAAAACAAAGATTTAATATTTCTTGAGAAAAACCATACTTTAATACACATGAAAATATACAAGTAACAAAAGAATTTACTGCCACCACAAATTATTCCTTTCTCTTACTTCTTTGATCTGGTATACCAATTGCACATCAAGGAAATAAGCTATATATTCAAAACACACCAAATAAAATAAGTAAAAGTCATTAAACATGCTCTCTGCTGTCACTTCCCTACCACCAAATGACCTTGCTTTTTAAGAAACCTACTAACCTGGGGTGACTTGTAAGACCTTAAGAGTAAATTGTTTGGAGCCAGTAAATGCAAGCTTTTCTTTCACTATCTTGCTAAAAAAATGATCAGATCATATAATGGAATCTAAAAGAGCAATATATACATGAATATGTCTGTGTATATATGTATATGTGTGTTTATAACCTTAGAGTTGCATGTTTTACAGTTTAAGAAGTGCTTTCTCACATATTAGCTTACTTTTTCCTACTCTTTTCTTTAGCACTTAGGTCCTCTATGAAATCTCTCCTCTCTCTGCTTCTATTTCGTTTCTACACCAATATCCTAATCTAAGGCCCCTACATCTCACTTCTAAATTACTTTTTTTCCCTATACTTTATCCAATATATAAAGGTATATAATTAAACTTTCTTACACAAGAATTTCATGTCCCAAGATTTTAAACAGACTCTCCTTTTTATAACCATAAAATATCAAGATTTTCTCCTGGGCATTCAAGGCCTTCCATATCCTAGTCTCATTCAGCATCTCCAGCTTCACTTTCCAAAGACCCACACATTGGCTCTAGTCAAGCTGACCCCCTACTGTTGCCTGAACTTTGTGCTTATTTTCATCCTTGCTTCCATTCACGTAATCATTCACACCTGCAGTGCTCTCCTCTTCACTCTCCATCCATTTAAATTCTACTTATCTGTCTATCAAGGACCAAGACAAATCCCATCTCATTCTGAGTCAACTCCAAGGACCCTTCAGCTAACTAACACAGGGTTTACAGTCTGTGTCTGTGGACAATGCGTCTATACCCTATACAAAATCAAGCAGTTAAATAAACTGCTATGCATTCTCAAAAGATACTGTTTTTTCTGCCTCGTAGTGTGCCAAGCACTAGAGATAGTACAGTAAAACAGTCAAACATAAAACTCTTCCCTGCCCTCAAGTAATTCAAAACTAGTGAAGGACTTGGTCATACTATATGGGATGGTTCAATTTGATCAGTATTCTCAATCAGGCCTTACACTAGGCACCAGTAGTAGGTTTAATAGGTCCCTGACCCAGGAAACATGATGTCTAGAGCAGTTTCAATGTAATATGGAATTTGCTAAGACAGATATACCCAGGGAACTGGCCACAGAAAACCCTGAGCTCAGTCTGCAGGGCCCTGAGAAGCTTCCAGAAAGATGATGCTGGAGCAGAATCCTAGAGGATACATAAAAATTAGCCCAACTAACAGCCCCTTGAAAGCAGGAACTATGCCTACTTCCTGTTTTGTTGGTTTATTTTAATCATCAGACACTTGCTTAAATGTTATTTAAATATTGCTTAAATGTTAAACTCACAATAAGAGCTTATTTACTAATAACTGACATTTGATTACACTGGCCACTGACATTTTATTGAATATAATAGTGTAAAAAGTATGAGTTAAAATGGGTTGGTATCATATGCCTTTTAAAAATGCTACTTGTGCCACATAGAGCTGACGTGTATTCTAAAAAGACACAACTAAAACAATTTTGAGTGTGAAGAAGGAAGATATGATTTAATTATAAACTATGACTGATCCATAAACAAATCACAACCTATGTGAAGTAAATGACTTATTAGTACATTAGCACACTTATCACATAAGGAGTTAACTGCATGGAATAAGTCACTTCATCATAACTCATGAATACGAGACTAAGCAGCACAAAAGCAATGAAAAATGTATTTAGAAGAAAACAACCATCATCATGTTTACCAAAATAATATCATGGAGTATACTGCAGAATAAGAAAAGAGCTGTCCAATCTAGAATATGCTCCAAATAATATATAGACCATCATTTTGGAGCCAGCTCTGTATTCTTTCCTCTGAAGCTGTCCAAATAAATTCAGTATCCTGGTCAACACTAGAAATTAAATTTTTTTATCACTTGAGAGTCTTGGGGGGAAGAGACCCTTGTTTTTTAAAAAACTCTCTTGTCCATATTAGATTAAGAATTTATCATTCTCTTCATTATTCCATGACCATGTCTTCCTCCTCAAAGCTATCCCATTTTGTCCTAATCTGAAGCTAAGCAATAAGAGTTAATCATGTCTGATCCTTACATTTGGATAGTTTTATACTATTAGAATCAGAAAGTTTAAGTGACAGAGAAGAGATGGGATATACAGCCACTCCAGTAATTAGTAAATAATTGTGAAAATAAAATCTAGAGAGATTAAGTGATGTCCAAGTTTGCATAACTGCTTATTAGCACAGCTGTCATCAAACATCAGGTGACCTGAGTCCTTTGCAATTTCTACTATGTATAATTTTTACAGATGTCATAACAGACTATTAAGAAAACCTGGGGAAAAAAATTGCAACTTGGCCCACTTTTTGAGCAGCTTATTCTATTCTGCTACTGCTCACATTTGGAAAGCAGAATTGCTAAAAAGAAATTTTTTTAAAAAACTGATAACTGACCTTCCAAGTCAGCCCTTTAAATATTTTCAGTGCCAGCTTTTGCTTTAAACATTTTTCTTCAGTTTCCTCACAAAATCAGTGTATAGTACAGTTCATGTGAAATTTGCATCATCATACTGCCTATGTGAAATTCCAACTCTGATACGGAGTACAGAATCAATTCCAATGACATATATGGGCCATAGTGTTATAAAAGGCTCTGACACTGGTAACCCCACTGAATGTATGCATTAGTGTTTTATGTAAAGGTAATTTTTAGTTTAATCTAAAATTTTCACTTCTATAAACAGAATAAATTTAAGTGCTATAAAGTTCAAAATAGGTGGTCTATTTGGATAGACCATTGACTATTTGGATAAACATTGGGTAGCCTAGTATGGAACTGTATGTTAAGATCTATGCATTTTACTATATGTATCTCAAAAAATTATTAAAAAGGAAAAAAATTGGGTAATCTAGAAATCAATATTTAATACTAAAAACCTCAAAAATTATGTGCACAGATGAATCAAATGTGAATTAAACATTAATACTTAAAACAAAAAATGAATATTTTTATGATTATTATCCACTTGTAACAAAGGAATGTTATTATCTACTTCTAACAAAGGAAATAGGCTACTTTAATAACAGAAAAGTAAAACTTGACTCAAATATCCAGACATGATAGCATTTCAATCAAGCAATATCCCCTTCCCCAAAATAGTAAGTTCTATCAAAGTGGATATTGGTTTTCTTAGCCTTTTCTCTAATCAAAGGGAAATATTTGATAATTTATTAGTTGACCTAGTATGATAAAACATTTAAATAAATTTATATTTGAATATCTATTATGATAGGCTAGATGCCCTGATTTGCAAGTAAATTTTCTCAATACCAGTTGTCAGTCCCCATTCTCAGAAGCAGAGAAACAATACGACAACTTTCAACTTTCTTATTTAAAGTGTATAAAGATAGATACTAAGGCTCATATGATCAAAGCACAGTTATTATCTAACAGAGAAAAAGGAACACGGAGATTAGGAAAACTCCTAGGACTAATAAACAGATACTTTATAACAAATTAGTGAACAAAAAAAGCAAAAAAAATTAGTGTACGTGCCCAGCTATTCTTCAGTGATATTCCAATTACACTTTATTTTTTTGATGGATTTCAGCTGGTATTTTTTAAATAGGAACATCTTCCTTTTGAACGATAATATGTATAAAAATTAAGTTTGAAGACTCCAAAGTCAGATGATCCAGGTTCAAATCCTAACTCTGCTTCATACTAGCCGTATGAACTTGCTTAAGTTATTTCACTGTACCTCATCGGCAAGCAGGGATTTTTTTTAAAAAGTACCCAAACCACCTCAAAGTTTAAAGCTGCAGTGAATGTAGCTCAGCAACTTCTATATGTCTGTTTACCTGTGCAATTAACCAGTCTATCAGTTTGTTGGCCATAACCACAGATTTGTAGGTTCTTAAATGGTAATCTTTATCTCTAGAAAGGAAAAAGAAACTAAAGACATTAAGCAAGAAGAGCATTAAGTGATCGCAGTGAAACATTTCATTTAGTATCCATGTTTATTCCACATAACCTGAATTGATTATCCAACTATGTTTAAATAAGAGAGGTTTACAAGATACACACAACATCTGAAAATTCCTTCATCAGCTCATACCAGGAGTCCTACAGTGATCGCAAAACAGGACATTTCTTCTTTCACATTTTTTATACCCAGATTATTACTACTATGTAACTTGGTAATGATTTAGCTAGAAATACAATTATCTCATGTAAAAGGATAATAAAATAGATCCCTTTAGATCAAGAGTGGAGTCTACAAAAAAATCACCTTAAACTATAGAGAATAAAGAATTCTCCAGGAAGGCTGGATTTGTACTAGAGGATGGTTTGTCTCAGCAGTAGTGGAAGACCGCAGGTCTGCCCTGAAGTAAACACACTGAGAACCTTGTCATTCATTCTGCCTCATCAGAGCGTGGACACAGAGATACCATGTCCCCAGGGAACCAAGGAAATCAACTGACTCTCCTCTCTTTTCAGTAGACTTCCCAAATCTGAGAATCATTCAAAGTTCAGTTAGCAACAAAGTACTCATGATCAGAACGGGGCCCCGAGGGCAGAAATCCATAATTCAGTTTTCAGGACTGGAACAAAAAGGAATGAGAAAATGACAGTCTTCTCAAAATGTCAAAAAATCCAAACTGTAAACTTGAAGTGATGAATAATCAGTAGCTACATTCACAGTTTGTTGTTAGTAAATTATAATTGATATTTATAACATTTTATCCACTTTCATAAAAAAGTTCCCCAAATATGTTGAAATCTCTTGAGATTTCAATAATAAATGCCCAGCATAGTTTTCATCTTTTTAGATCTATCTCCATACCTCTGATAGCTCATCACTCATTTCATCTTGGTGTCCACAAGCATCAATAAGAAGAAAAAGGGTCTAATTATAGACCATATGTGGGTCTGTGCATTCTTCACCCAAGTAATTTTTCTTTTCATAAGCTGAATTCACACATATTAAAAGAATGACTTTCAAACATTCCATCTGTTTTATGTTTTTTCCCATAAATTTTCCCTTGACAACTCATAAACAATTGTCATTTCTAGCCAAAGAACAATTCCTTATTAGTTATTACAGAATGACTTTCTTGATAAGAAATCCCATATGACTAAAATGTATTTTCAGAACACATTTTCTCACATACAAAACCTATATATATACTGAGATGACATGAAAAATTTACCACTATTGTTTTCTATTAGTTTAGCAGGAAAAAAAGATTTAAGTACTCATTTGCCTTTGAGTTAAGCAATGGTCTTTTAGTATTAAGTTATTCAGAAATTTAGCTAGAAATACAATTATCTAAACACAAGACGTCTGTGCCAGGAATATAGCAGAGGATCAGCAAATAGTGGCTTTTTCACCTCTTTCTACTTTGTAAAGTCTGCTTGTGAAAGTGAACAGGGCACCTTCAGTAGCGGTGGGTAAGATCTTGGTTTCCCCTGCAGGACCTACAGTGTATTCTGTTAATAGGCATTCCAATACACTTAAACAGTGACTTCTGGAATATTGCTTTTTGGAGCTCTGAGTTTCCTCGGAATTGGAAGCTAGAATGAACAACGGGAACGGGCTATATCAAACATTTGGCCTCTATAGCCATGACTGAAAGTCTCTTTACTCATTTTGGAAATGGTATATCCATTTTTTGTTCTGAAAAATATGTTTTAGTATAAACCCCAAATGATATCTGGCCATCTGAAATTAGTTTAACTTTGCATTACATTTTGTCAGTTAGTATATATTACAAAAGTACAATAATACTCCTGACGGTCTCCTCTATTAGCAACCATAACACAAAACTCAGTTATTTTGCTGCCATTCTAAAGAAATTAATTGAAAATTAATCCTGATTCCTCTTAATACAAAGGCATATCTCTTCAGAAGGAAAAATACAGTAGTGAAAATATCACAAAATTATAGTTACTACTCCAAAGGAATTCTTAATTTTCAAGTGCAAAATTTTTTCTTTGGATAAAAGAATATTAAAAGGAAATACTGTGAATTAAAATACACATCCAATATTTGATTACACAGTTTAATGAAAAAACTTAGTAAGTAATCATAATGGTAAATATTTATAGTAAACAGTATTTCCAAATCCTCTTCCAGTTCAATTATGCCTTACTAAATATTAACTAAATTGTTTCATTATCAAGTCTATAATTTACTGTGAATTAATGGCAAATAATCTTAGAAATTGTAATAAAAAGAGAAGGGGAAACTATAATTAGAGACTCAGAAAATTTACGAATATTTTAAGATAAATTGTTATTTAAAATAATTTTTAAAAGTAAATTCTTCACTATTGGAAGAAAAACAAAATAAGCCAACAAGTTCCAGCTGAATACTATTTACCTAATATGCACTATAGATATTTCCATTTAAGCTGCCCCAAACTTAGAAACCAGACTCACCTTATCACTGGAGTAAACAGACTATGAAGACGACAATATAATCTTACACCCTATTGTAAAATAAAGATATGTCAAAAGCAAGTAAGATCATTCAAATGACATAAGAGAGAAATTCTGAAATAAATTCACTGTCAGCATTCTGGAATCATTAACAATCTCAACTAATTTAAAAGTTATTCAAATATTACATTACACCATAAAAATATGACAAATCATGAAAAAAATAGGATTAAATTGTGCTATCAATTTGTTATATACATACAACATATACAAAGATTTTAAAAATTATTTTTCTTAAAATATAAAATTTCAAGATACAATGTAAACAAAATAAATCTATGCAGTAATACATCATGCAACTTGTTCATTATATGTCATATACATTTTGTTATGTGTACAAAGAAAACTGATATTACATGTATTTATATATATATATATATATACATATATATATATATATATATTGCTACATGTGAAGTAGTTTTCAATGGATGTAACCTGAGCAGTACTTCCATTTAGAACTAGGTAAGAGAATTTTAAAAATGATCTAACACTGTATTAATAATACCTTAATAAAACTTGTTTTAAATGATCTAACACTAGAATGATTTTATTTTTAATTCATAATTTTTTTTATGAAGGTATCATTGACATACAGTATTATGAAGGTTTCACATGAGCAACATTGTGGTTACTACCACATTATCAAGTCCCTGCCACACCCCATTGCAGTCACTGTCCATCAATGTAGTAAGATGCTATAGAGTCATTACTTGTCTCCTCTGTGCTATACTGCCTTCCCCGTGACACCCCTACATTATGTGTGCTAATCATAATGCTCCTTAATCCTCCTCTTCTTCCCTCCCCACCCCCTTTCCCTTTGGTAACCAGTAGTCCCTTCTTTCAGTCTGTGAGTCTGCTGCTGTTTTCTAACACTAGAATTTTTGAAATTCCAAGAAAAAATTGAGAGGCCTGTGTATGTGTGTCGTTCAAGAATTTTCTATACCAAAAGAATTTTTTTTAAGTCTCTCAACAGCATTTTATCTTGCTGAAGTATGACAACATGACATGCTGCTATTGATAAAGGTTGTGGAAGAGATTATTACCTTTGAAATCACATCCTGCATTTCATTTCTTGGGTAAAATGTTCCATCATCGTAACGAAATCTATATAACATCTGTTCTGGTTTGAATTGATGCTTATCAGTAACTAAGAACAAAGGAACAACATATTACAATATATTTAAATTACAATCTAAAAAGTAGCAGATAATAACAAATAAATGTATGAAACATATATTCCCAAATACTGAAACTTTTAATTTTACCAAAAGCTTTTGTTTTCCTAACACAATAATGTTTTCCAGTATTTTCACAGTAAGGTTTATGAGAAGACTTTGTTATATAATACATTTACATTTTCCATGTAATGATTTAAGAACTAACTTGAGGTAAGCAATATTCATCTGGCATAGTATATGTATTTATATGTGTGTGTGTATAGTAGATATTTATATTTACATAAATGAGTTTCTGTTTTCTATTTCTTCACAATGTCATAAAGTTGAGCAAAAAGTGTCTTTCAAAGAGCAAATACTCCATTAGAAAGTTATAATTTGATTCTCAGTCCTAAATTGAATTTTAGCATTTATCTGTTTTATCCCCACAGTGATCAGGCCAAGACCACACATACACCAATCTTGACCATTTATCCTGTGTTTAGATCTCCAGAGTAGATTATATAATTTTCCTACATAACTGATTCCAAAATTTCAACAGTTTTCTTAAACTGAGAAATGCTTTTCTTAGGTGCCTCTTAACATTTCTCTTTTCTCAGTGAAAAATGAGAATGCTCATCCTTCACTTCCATCTTTAGGATAGATTTTCATATTCATAAACATTCCTGCTAAATTTCTTCTCAAGTTTTCTTTTCTCCTGGAGAAGTCACTTTACAGACAGTCTAATAAAAAAATGAGTTTGTAAAAAGGGAAAACCTCAAATTAAAGCTCTAAAATTTATATTTGAAAATCTTCTTTATTCCATAATTTGCTGCAATGGGCTCTATTTTTATGATTAGAAGACTTTAACCTTTACTTTTTGCTAAAAATGTGAAGGGGGAGAAAAATCTTTCAAAATTAATTCTCATGAACTATATTTGGTGAATCCAGAAGAAAGCCAAAAGATGGGCAACACACACACACACACACACAAAAAAAAAGTTTCAGCTATTTGACCCCAACCTAACCAAACCAGGTCATGGCTTGCTGCCAGAAAAAGATAGACAACACAGCCTATTGTCATCTTTTTTTTCCAGATCAAGCCAAAAAGGAAGAAGCATCTGTGAAATAAAACCAAATGAAGAGAAATATGTTGAAATCCTACAGCTTGTTTCAAAACCAGTTATTTATTTCTCCATGCAATCTACCTAGCCCCATTGTTATTCCTTAAGATTCACCGAAATAAACTACAGTCTTGATACTCCAAAATTCAAGGAAATCTTGGGCCCAAATGTCTCCTGTCCCAATACAACAAGTGGTTTAATCTATTCAAAAGGGAGGGCTTAGCTATAAAGCAAACTTGTAACTTTGATAATTAATCTTGGGTTAATCTGCAACTCTTAGCTGTTAAAATAGTGAACAGTTCTGCATTCAAATCCACTCCCCCAACTATTGGATTAAGAAAAATGAGTTTATTAACTGATGGGTGTTCAGGTCATCTAGTAAGAAAGTTTGCATAATGCCATCTTTTAAACAACAATGTGCTATTATTGAGGTATTACCAGAAAAAGGACTGGTAAATGTTTAACAACTAGCTCTAAGTGGTAGGGGAGAAGAAGCACTCGTTCGGAGTATTTGCCAATTTCTATGGCATTCAATACTCCCACACTAGCTGATTCCAAGCTATAAAAATCAAGTCACTGAACATGGAGTTAGACATGAAGTAACACCTGATTATTTAGTATTTGAATCATACAGAAATAATAGGTATAAATAACACCAACAGCACAGATAGCAATAAAATGTACTAAAATAATTAGGAAGTGATTAGTTTTAAAAATATATTACCTTTGTTTTAAAAATAATTTATGTATTTATATGTTTATGTAATTTAATTTTAATAACTGCTTAACAACTGGCTTGCAATTTTTTAAAAAATTTAATTACCAGCTTTTTCAAGCTTGTACAAGCCAACTTCAGCACACCAATGGATATAACAGATGAATAACAGATGAGGTCTTTGAATTAAGTATTTATAATGTAAACAGTAAAGCCAGATAAGATGGATATTATCAGCATCTGACAGAGAAAGCATATACAGCCTCAATCCAAGAAGTCCAGGTACAATCAAGCTTTGACTGTAATGAAATTCTCAATAATATTTGCAATATATTGTGTAAAACAGCAATTATAGTCAACTTTTTTGCTTGCTCTCTTTAAAACAGATGATTCACTCAAACTTTATTTTAGGAATTCTATTCTCACTAAAATGAAGTTGGAACCATGTACAAATGAAACTAGCATGTTTCGCTGGTATTCTTTATTCTAATTAAAATGTTAATGTGAAATTGCATAATATGTTCTCTTAGTTTGGGGGAATCTATATTAGTTAGTTTAAGGCAATTAATAAGAAGGGATATTTCTCACAATAAAAATTCTGTATGCATGATCTGACTATACAACTGATCAAATCCTGATAACAGTAATAGCACAGGACACTAGAATCAAACTATGATGAACAGAACAATATTAATAAAGTATTCACTACTTTATCTCAGAGAGAGTTAATCAGGCTACAAATACCATTGTTCAAAAAGATTTAAGTTCTTAACTTAAATAGTCAACAGGTTCTTGAATTTCAAACTTCAAAATAAACTTTAATCCATAACTTATCTACTACTTCTATTTCAAAATTATATTGTTGGAGAAAAGAGGTATCTGAGGTAGGGGAATAAGTTGATTAGGACTGAAATCCTCCCATTCTGCTATCCTTCCAAGGAAAAATACCTTATGTTGTTGATTTTTTTCTTTTCTTTTAAATTAAAAATATTGGGAGAGCTGGGTGAGAGAAAAAGATGGCAGCATGAGAAGTGAGGCAGAAACCTCCTCCCAAAAACCACACATAACATGAAAATACAGCAAACACAACTAATCCTGAAAGAGTGACCCAAAGACTGCAACAAACTGCCTACATTTGGGGGAAAAAAAGACCTCACAGAAAAGGGTAAAGAAGCAAAGCTGTAGTCTGGCAGTACTCAAGCCCTCCCTACACACCAGCTCAAAGGCAGAGGAAGAGAAATGGAGCAGGAAGGGAGTAGAAGTCCAGAACTCTTAAACACACACCAATGGATATTGGCTTAGGGAGCACAAATCCAAATTACATGTTGCTCTGGAGATAAGAGAGGTTGGAAAGGTAAGACAGGCAGAATTTTCAGAGACACTGAGTTCCAGCTGCTTGGGGAGAACAGGTACCTACAAATGGCCACTGTGGGACAAAAGAAAAGCAGGCATTTTGAAAGGCTTCCCAACAGCAAGAGGGGAACTAAAGGAGCAAGGATTACACAGAGCTTACCACTGAGGAGAAAGGAAAGGCAGAAGAAATCGTCCTGGCATACTCAGCCCAGCAAGTTGGGAAATTTCAGGAGCTTCAGGCACTACAACACCCTGGCTGGCAATGCAGTGCCGAGGCCCCCCACCTCCCCACTGAGATATGCAGCCTGCTGCTCCTTCCTCCCGGTTGGCACTAGTTCATGTACCTGCTGCCCCAGCCAAGGCGCCAGGAAAGTCAGAGGACAGCCCTGCCTCTGGCAGCTATAGGGGCATATCGCAGAGACTCCTCCCTGAGTGCTCAGCCCACTGGACCTGGCAGGACAGGCAGGCACTTTAGCCGGGAAGCAGGAAAGAGCTCTCTTTCTTCCAGGCAGGAGTAGGCACCAAGCACCTGTGACCTCCGCCACTGCACCAGGTGTTGGCAGTGCCAGAGACTAGAGCTTCTAGGGACTAGAGGGCGCCACCCACACAAACTTATTATTCCTTATTAATCATTAGAAATAGGAAAAGGCAAAATAAAATTTTCTACAAACAAAATCCCACAGACACTAGAAAGAGGGCTAAGTGAAACTGAAATCACCAACTTTCTTGATAAAGATTCCAAAATAATAATCATAAACATGCTCACAGAGCTACAGAAAAACATTCAAGATATCAGGGAGGACATTAAGAGAGCGATAGAAACTGAAAAATACAGTGTCTGAAATGAAACATACACTGGAGGAATTGAAAAGCAGATTAGATGAGGCAGAGGATATGGTAAATGAAATAGAAATTAGAGAAGAGGAAAACAAAGAAGCTGAGGCTCAGAGAAAAAAAAGGATCTCTAGGAATGAAAGAATAATAAGAGAACTGTGCAACCAATCCAAATGGAACAATATTCATATTATAGGGGTACCAGAAGAAGAAGAGAGAGAAAAAGGGATAGAAAGTGTCTTTGTGGAGGTAATTGCTGAAAACTTCCCCAATCTGGGGAAGGAGACAGTCTCTCAGGCTATGGAGGTGCACAGATCTCCCAACACTAGGGACCCTAGGAGGACAACACCAAGACACAATAATTACAATGGCAAAGATCAATGACAAAGAGAGATTATTAAAAGCAGCCAGAGAGGAAAAAAAGATCATGTACAAAGGAAAGCCCATCAGGCTATTATCAGACTTCTCAACAGACACCTTACAGGCCAGAAGGGAGTGGCATGACATATTTAATGCAATGAAACTACTCAAAAAATACTAATATGACATATTTAATGCAATGAAACTAGAAAAACAAAGGAGGCCCAAAGTCAGTAAAAGGAGGGACAATAATAATGATCAAAGCAGAAATAAAGAAAACTGAGAAGAATTAAAAAATAGAAAAAAATCAGTGAAACAAGGAGCTGGTTCCTCAAGAAAATAAAGAAAATAGATAAACCCCTAGCCAGAAAAAAAGAGTCTACACACATAAACAGAATCAGGAATGAGAAAGGAAAACTCACTACAGACAACAAAGATATACAAAGAATTATTAGAGAATTCTATTAAAAATTATATGTTAACAAACTGGATAACCTAGAAGAAATGGATAACTTTCTGGAAAAATACAACCTTCCAAGACTGACCAAGGAAGAAACAGAAAATCTAAACAAACCAATTACCAGCAAAGAAATTGAATCAGTAATCAAAAAACTACCTAAGAACTCCTGTACCAGATGGCTTCACAGTTGAATTTTATCAAACACTTAATGAAGACCTAATACCCATCCCCCTTAAATTTTTCCAAAAAGTAGAACAGGAGGGAATACTTCCCATCTCATTCTATGAGGCCAGCATCAATCACTCTAATACCAAAACTCCATATACTACAAAAAAAGAAAATTACAAACCAATATCCCTGATGAACATAGATGCAAAAATACTCAACAAAATATTAGGAAACCGAATTCAACAATACATCAAAAAGATCATCCATCATGACCAAATAGGATTTATTCCAGGGATGCAAGGATAGTACAACATTCAAAAATCCATCATCATCCACCACATCAAAAAAAGGACAAAAACCACATAATCATCTCAATAAAAGCATTCGACAAAATTCAACATACATTCATGATAAAAACTCTCAACAAAATGGGTATAGAGGGCAAGTACCTCATCATAATAAAGGCCATATATGACAAACACACAGCCAACATTGTACTCAACAGCAAGAAGCTGAAAGCTTTTCCTTTATGATCGGAAACAAGAGAAGGATGCCCACTCTCCCCACTTTTATTCGACATAGTACTAAAGGTCCTAGCCACGGCAATGAGACAACACAAAGAAATAAAAAGTATCCAGATTGGTAAGGAAGAAGTTAACCTGTCACTGTTTGCAGATGACGTGATATTGTACATAAAAAACCCTAAGGAAGCCACCCCAAAACTACTAGAACTAATAGAACTTCAGCAAAGTTGCAGGATACAAAATACACAGAAATCTGTTGCATTCCTACATACTAACAACAACGTAGCAGAAAGAGAAAGGAAAACAATCCCATTTACAACTGCATCCAAAAGAATAAAATACCTAGGAATAAACCTAACCAAAGTGGTGAAAGACCTATACCCTGAAAACTTAAAGATGCTTCTGAGAGAAATTAAAGAAGGCACCAATAAATGGAAATACATCCTCTGGTCATAGATAGGAAGAATTAATACTGTCAAAATAGCCATCCTAACTAAAGCAATCTATAGATTCAATGATGCAATCCTTATCAAAACACCAACAGCATTCTTCAACAAACTAGATCAAACAGTTCTAAAATTCATATGGAATCACAAAAGACCCTGAAAAGCCAAAATAATCCAGAGAAGAAAGAACAAAGCGGGGGGGCCTATGCTCACCAACTTCAAGCTCTACTACAAAGCCACAATAATCAAAACAATTTGGTACTGGCACAAGAACATACCCGTAGCTCAATAAAACAGAATAGAGGGTGCAGATATAAACCCAAGCATATATGGTCAATTAATATATGATAAAGGAGCCATGGACATACAATGGGGAAATGACAGCCTCTTCAACAACTGGTGTTGCTAAAACTGGACAGCTACATGTAAGAGAATGAAACTAGATTACTGTCTAACTCCAAACACAAAAGTAAACTTGAAATGGATCAAAGACCTGAATATAAGTCGTGAAACCACAAAACTCTTAGAAGAAAACATAGGCAAAAATCTCTTGAATATAAACATGAGCAACTTTTTCCTGAACCTATCTCCTGGTGCAAGGGAAACAAAAGCAAAAATGAACAAATGCAACTACATCAAACTAAAAAGCTTCTGTACAGCAAAGGAGGCATCAGCAGAACAAAAAGACATCCTACAGTATGGGAGAATACATTCATAAATGACATATCTGATAAGGCATTAACATCCAAAATATAGAAAAAGCTGACATGCCTCAATACCCCAAAAGCAAATAATCTAATTAAAAATTGGGTGGAGGATCTGAACAGACACTTCTCCAAGGAATAAATTCAGATGGCCAACAGGCACAATGAAAAGATGCTCCACATTGCTAATTATCAGGCAAATGCAAATTAAAACCACAATGAGATATCACCTCACACCACTTAGGATGTCCAACTTCCAAGACAAGGAACAACAAATGCTGGTGAGAATGCGGAGAAAGGGCAACCCTTCTACACTGTTGGTGGGAATGTAAATTAGTTCAACCATTGTGGAAAGCAATATGGAAATTCCTCAAAAAACTAAAAATAGAAATACCATTTGACCCAGGAATTCCACTTTCAGGAATTTACCCAAAGAAAACAAGATCCCTGATTCAAAAAGACAGATGCACCCCTATGTTTATCGCAACACTATTTACAATAGCCAAGATATAGAAGCAACCTAAGTGTCCATCAGCAGATGACTGGGTAAAGAAGATGAGGTGCATATACACAACAGAATACTATTCAGCCATAAGAAGAAAACAAATCCTATCATTTGCAACAACATGGATGGAGCTAGAGGGTATTATGCTCAGTGAAATAAGCCAGGTGGAAAAAGACAAGTACCAAATGATTTCACTCATTTGTGGACTATAACAAGAAAGCAAAACTGAAGGAACAAAACAGCAGCACACTCACAGATTCCAAGAAGAGACTAGTGGTTACTAAAGGGAAGGCAGTTTTGAGGGAGGGAGAAGGGGATTAAAAGACATTATGATCAGCACAGATAATGTAGGTGGGTCACAGAGAAGGCAATATAGCATGGAGAACAAGTAGTGACTCTATAGCATCTTACAGTGCTGATAGACAGTGACTGCAATGGGGTGTGGGGGAACTTGGTAATATGGATGAATGTAGTAACCACAATTTTGCTCATGTAAAACCTTCATAAGACTGTACATCAATGATACCTTAATAAAAACATATATATATTTGGAGAAACATTTTAACAGAATTTATGATGGAACTTTTTGATTCCTTCAAGGTCTTTCAGCAGTCATGAACTAAAAGGTCCAGTTCTAGAAGACTATGTTCATGATGATATTATGATATTTTAAATAATACTTAAAAAATATTATTCTATGTCTACTTTGTACTAACTTACAACTGACTTGAATGTATTTGACTAGTTATTCATGTCTTCAGGCAAAGTAATAACAATCTTGTTTTTGTAAAGTAAAATTCCACCCAATATAGTTATGCTTTCGATTTTCAAAACCCAAATCACTGTGCAAATAAGCAATTAATCCTCACACAATCCCAGATCACCTTGTTGAAATATGAAAGCATGAGTAGGCAGGCAACTTGAAAATAATTTTATAGCTCTTTTGGAAAGACACCTTCTGCCTACACCATGACACCATGACTCTTTCCAGTGCTGGGAATAAGCTTCTATAATTCACTTTTATCTATTTCATGGTACCTCATAGTCAAAAAGGAAAATAACATGACAAACAGTGTAGCTCCTTCTGAAATATAGTAAGTAATCCCATAGAAGTACAAAAAAATTGCACACCCGTCATTTTTAAGCAATTTAAATGGCATCAATTTATGATAGATATTTAAGATAATTTTTTCCTGTTATTTGTAATTTTGAAAGGTTTAAAGTCACTCAAATCAAAAACACAACTCAAAAATCCTCAGTTGAAGATAAAAATGTTAAAAGTTATTTTTGTGAATATTATATACAGATACCATGGTAAAACATTAACAAATATACATAATGATTACTCTTATCTTTGATGTAATTTCATAGATCTTATATAGGAGCTACAGTAGCAGAAATTGGGTAGTTGTTAACCAAAGTGGCTTAGGTTTTGTTTTTCCTAGGCATGTGTCTATACATCTTTAACTTTCTCCTGTAGTCACGGGTGGTCAAAATTGAGTTGTATCCAAGGACATGTGCACAAAACTGATTCACAATGGGAAGTGTATTTAAAACAAACAAAACAAAACAGGGAGGCCCATTTAAAACAAATGAAAAACTCCACAACTCTTTCAAGGTAATATTTAGGAGCCCTGCACTGAAGCTGGTGGAGCCTCTGTCAGGCACCAAAATGCTGCATGGACAGACAGACACCACATCCCCTCCTCCACTACTGAGTGAATTTTATATCAGTGAAAAATAGGCTTCTATAACGTAAGCCACTGCATTGAGGAGGTTTCCCTGTTATAGCAGCTCGTATTAACCAACACAGTTTTCCTTCTAAATACCTCTCTAAATAATTATTTTCCCATCCTCATAAATTTCAACTTTCTGAGGTTAATATGTCAGTAGGTGGAATTTTTAAAGGAAAAGGTGAAAAGATAGTTTTAAATCTACTAGACCACGAGAAACCAAGGCTGCTAGTTCATGTTTACATGACTAAAATACCTAGCATAATACCTTACACAGTGAAAGAAAGACATGGTTAATATAAGGATAAACAAAAGGTGTCCATAAACAGATTCTTCTTTCTTTGCTTTATTGGTAACATAGTCTCTGGAAGGACATTGTCTAAATGGGAAAGGAATCACCATTTCTGAAGATCAATGATCACATGCAAAACCTCTCTACATGCTGCCTACTTGAGGTTCAGTGGCCTGCAGGAAACAATATATTCCATTCTTGTCCTAAATACATAGTTGGAATTGGGGTTAGAGAACAGGAAAGAGGGGCAGCAAACAGAAAAGCCAACTTAAATGTCTTTTCATTTTATAAGTTTTTGTAAAATGTCATTTAGCATACTAGGTGCTAAATGGTATTTTAATGGTGCTAATGAATCAAGTACAAAGTCATATACAGCTTATTAGTATTATGGTTGCTCAAAATAAAACTATTAATATATTCATTCACTCAGCAAATATTAACTGAGCACTTACATGTGTCAGGCACCCCAGGCATTTGCTATATATTAACAAACAAGTTTCCTGAACTCATGATGTTTACAGTTTGACTGGAGGCCAGCAAAGGTATGGGAGACAAAGAGGGAAAAAAGAAACAAAATAACATAATAATTTCAGATAGTTAAAGTGCATGAAGAAAACTTCAATAATTAAAAAAGGAATTTACTAGAATAACAGGACTGGATGGGATTCTAAAACTTAGAGGGTCATGCAAGGCGAAGTCATGAATATGGTGAATTTTGTCATTTCATTTACTGCTGTATCTCCAATGCCTTGAAAGGTCTGTAGCATATTTTAGGAGTTGATAAGTAATTGTTGAATGAGAACAGCAAGAGCAAAGATCCTAAGTGGAGAGTCCTCTTGGAGTGCTCAAGGACCAGCGTGGCCACGGTGTAACAAGGCAGGTGTAACACCACGTGTGTCAGCTAAGAGAGGAAGTCAGGGGCTCTATCACATAAGGCCTTGTAGGCCATGGTGAGAGATTTAGGCCACAGCAAGAGATATGGACTTTAATGGGAAGCCAGTAGATGACTACAAGCAGGAGAATGCCTTAATCTTACATAAATATATTTTAAAAGGTCTCTTCACCTGTCACCTGGAGAGTGTCCTATGGGGGCAGAGGACAAAGTGAGAGCAAGGAAGGAGAAAATGGTGACTAGGAAGAAGGTGATCCTAGAAGGGAAAGGCATGGTGTGATTAGGGCCTCTTTTGGTGGTAGAGCTCACAGGGCTTTTTTCTTCATGAGCAACAAAAAGGAATTCCAGGTGACTCCTATCTGGATAAGCAGGGGTATGGCAGCACCCAGTGTGGTGGGGAGAAATTAGAAGGATGTAGTTTGCTTTCACTTCACACTAATTTAGAAAGAAAATAAACATCAAAATACCACAGCCAAATAGCCACATTTACTCCTAATTCCCTGTCTTTTCTCCTCTTCTAACATTTGCATTCCAGCCTCTATTCTAAGTCCCATTATTACTGCTTTCTTGTTTGTATTGATGTTCTCAGGAATCTGATGCTCTCTTGAAATGATTTCCAAATCTGTCTCTTGATCTTTCTCCATTCTGAGCTTGACTCACATATTTTCAACCACTGAGCACTCCCCCATGATATCTTATCTCCAGTCCACAGCAAATCTGTGATATTCTCTCCAACCTACTCCTTCTCCTGAATTAACCACCTCCGTCATCCAGACAGAAAGCTCAGAATAATCTGACCTCCTTCACTCCTCATCTCCCATGTCCAAAAGGTTATCAAATATGCTATTTCAGCATCTCCCAAATCTCTTGAATGGACCACTGTCTTCACGTCCACTGCCACAGTCCTCCTGGGGAGTGTGGGGCCTCCTGATGTTCTGTGTTCTTTGCAGCTCTAACCTCTCCACTCCAGATCCTATGCTGCTGAATCTGACGGCACTAATACCAAGTTCTGTTCATTCCTCTGCTTAAAGGTTTCCATCAGCAACTCAACCCCTTTAGATAAGGCCCACATAACATAGCCAGAGAGGTACAGTTTTCTGGAATCACGTTTTGCCTACCTTTCTCACACCCCTCAACCCCCAGTATATATTCATCCATGAACTATACTGTCTTGCCCCATGGGACTCTGTGCTAGTTTCTGAAGAGGCCACCATGAACTTGCCACTCCAGTGCCTGGGTGCTCTACAGTATCCCTCAGGGTAGAATGTCCTACCCTCAGTCCCTGGCAGAGCTCTATTCATTCTCCAATGCCCAACATTAATGCCACTTCCATTATAAAGCATTCCCAAATGCTCTAGTTAGAACTCACAATTCCTTCCTCTACAATCCCACAATACTGTTATTTCTAAGTCTTGCCTGTGTTGTTCATTTTAAAGTTTAGCAAATACATCACCATAAGCCTGTACTCCTTCAACCATGGTTCTACATATTAGACACTCAAAAACAGTGTTAAAACAACATAAGCATCCTATAATGTGGAGAATTATTATAAACTAAATTGAACAATGGAATTAAGATAGATGCAATCTGTAGATAAACAGAATAAATAAGTAATTAATAAAATAATTACCATGGTGGATGATCCCATTTTCTAACAATGCTTGTCCCAAGTGAACACCTTCCTCAGGTCTGTGAATCTCTCCAATTTCCAACAGCCAGGACACAAATTCGCTGCAACAAAAAGCCAATGAAGAAGTTAAATAATTATCTCTTCCCAACGAAGTCTATCTCTACAATGGATACACAAGCCGCTTTGAAAGGAGTCTCAAATATAAAGGACTATTTGCAGTGCATTTCAGCATACATTTTTTTCACGTTATTTAAATTGGGCTCTATTCTAGAAAACTCACTCCCATCCATTCAGACTTACCTAAACTATACTAAATAACTCTTCAACTTGTTGAGACCACTAATAAACACAAAGGACATTTTTAGAGTAGATTTAATTATAAGGCTACTATCCAAAGAAAGGCAAATTTGGGACTAAAGAGAATACAACAGACCTTGAAAATGGCTAAGATACAGAACTAGATAAAGTAATAATGACTTAATAGAAGAGAACTGTCTTGACTGTGGCTTTCCAGGTATAGAGACTCAGTGGGTTTGAAACTCCAAGAGGACAAACAGAACTGCATGTATGGTAGATAGAAATATGAAGATGTCCTCCCTCACCTCCCCCACCCCATCAAGAATCCAACCCCTTTGTTTTTAATCAAATCCTAATCTAGGTGGTGCTATGAATGGGTTTTGCATATGAAATGAAAATCCCAAGTCAGTTGACCTTAAAATATGGGAATTATCCAAGTGGGCTTGACCCAAACAGCTGAGCCCTTTGAAGAAGAGTGTTTTCTCAGGCTGTTGGCACAACGGAAGTGAGAAAATCAAAAGCATAAGAAAGATTCAGTGTACCACCACAGTCTTTGAAGATAGAGGGGCTATGTAGCAAGGAATTCCTGCAACCACTAGCTGATAGAGCTCCTGGCTAACAGCCAGCATGGAAACGGAGGCCTCATTCTTAACAACCACAAAGGACTGAATTCTGCCAACAACCTGCATGTATGTGCTTGAAAGTGGATTTTCAAGAGACTCAAGATAAGAGCTCAGCCCACACCTTGATTTTGGCCTACGCAGAGAGCCCATGGTTGCTCACCTGGACTTCTGACCTACAGAACAAGGAGCCACTAGGTATATGCTAATTTTTTTTGCAACAATAGAAAATTAATACCCACTGAAAGGCATAGAAAAGTTTTGCTACACTGTTTTCAAGGTTTGACATTATTTGGTAAACTCACCAGTTATATCTAAACCGTCATCCACAAGTAATACTCCAGCACAAAACCACCCATCAGAACTGTCTACCAGGTACAGCTGCTGTGGCTATAAAAGGCCACAGGGTAGTATAGCTCCCAGCTTTCACCATTTGGGGGTGAGAGGAGGAGCCCCAGATATCAAGATAAGAAGGATGATGTTTTGTAACACTTAGGAGAGCCTCAGCTCGGTAGTGATTTTTTTTTTTTATGGCCATGTGGTATCATTATGAGAACACTAAATAAACAGACACTTTATAATAAAATCTTTTATCATACTCATGCTATAAAAATCTAACATTTGAACTATCACACAAGCTAACGAATATATTTTGGAATGGTTTTTGTTTTTGCACAGAGGCGAGAGAAGCAAAGATACAGAAAGTGTCAGGAAAATAAAGTTTCCATTTATTTCAAAATCAAAAGCAAAACATATGGCTGAAGTCAAATAACCAAGGGCTGTGGAAGTCTAAAAATGGATATCTAGTCTAAAGAGCACATTTTAAGGCAGAAGAAGTTGTTAAAGTGCTTTTATTCTGCTATTAAGTAAGAACCATCCATAAGAAAGAAAATAAAAGAAGATAAAATATATACTGGTAAGGTCATGTACTCTGTAATAAGACAACCTGGATTCAAATCCTGGTTCTGCCTCTACCAGCTGTGGGATACTGGATTAATAAATGCAGCTCTCTAAACCTCAGTTTTTTCCTCAATACCACAGAAGTAATAAGAAAATCAACCTTACAGTGCTGTCATAAATTAAATGTGCTACTAGATGTCAGAAACTCAGCATAGTGCCTGGCACGCTGTGAGTGCTTATTAAATGTGAGTGGTTGGCAAGCAGGTTTAGGTGGTTGGTATGCAGCTAAAGTCTATTTTCTGTTCTGATGTCACCATATTCTTGAATAAGTCAATTGAAAATGGGGAAATACCACATTTTAAGTATTGCTATAAATTAGGAGTATAGAGGGAAAAGGAGGAGGAGTAGGAAATGAAGTTAGTCAGTGGCTTTATTATGGGACGTACTCAAGTAACACGAATACATCAACTCTGCAAAAGGATCATGAGCTAGTCAGAAACTATCTCAAATTTGGGCTGTAACATAGATGTAGTTTGCCGTATGGAAAAGGCCACAACTAACACAGCTAACATTTGCTGAGTTTTTCCTATATATCATGTGCTCTGGGAATGCTTTACGTAACATTACAGCTAACCAGCACTACAGCCATGTAAGACAGTGTGCAGAAAGGAGGGTTGACAAAGCCCTTTCTCTTTCAATACGGAAAAACTTAAGCCTGGGTTTCCCTTCCAGCTCTGGGTTTCCCTAGGAGTCTGATCTGTGTTACTAGGCAGGCACTCTTTATGGTAAAAACAACCCCTGATGGTTGAATTAAATATTTTTATAAGGTACAGCTTGAAGCGACCCTCTTGTAATTGGGCACATCTCTGTTGGGTCCCTGGAAGTTGTGCCCATAAAGCTGTTAAAAAGAAATCGTGTCTTTGCTACATGCAGCTTCTAAGCCAGGATGGGCTCACAGCTACTCTCTCCCTTGCACAAGTGCTGTCGCCTGGAGGACCACCGTCTGGCCCACGATGAGGACCATGATGAGCCAAGGACAGCCCCCATGCTGCCTTACGGGCACCCAGTTTCCTGGTCTAAGTTCTTCTGATGGTGTGGGTGGTTATTTTGTGTGTCTGCAAAATTATTAAAAAGACATTCTGGCAGGTATTACAGGTAAGCACTATAATCATCTCCATTTTTAGAGAGGAAAGAGAAGTTTAACTTTCCCAAATCTCTCAGTTGGTTGGTGGTAGGACCAGATTTGAATGGAGACGGTCTGATTGTGAAGTCTGGGCTTTGAACCACTACTACAATCTGCTTCTATAGAGTTGACACTGGCATTTATGAGCTCTATGAATTTAGGCATGTTAAACTCCCTGAGTCCCTAATTTCTCAATCTTTAAAAAAATATAAAAATTGTAACTCCTAAGTATGCATTTAAGGATCAGAAATCATGTACAGGCAGAAAAACAGCACAGAACCTGGCCTAGCAGAGGCTCCTGAAGGCGTCTGCCCTTGCCTCTGGCCTTGCATGCCTAACTCAGGAGCGACTCCCTCATGCAGCCAACTGCAGTATCCCAGGGACACACAGTCCGTCCACGCTAAAAGCGAGGTGACCTCCCTCGTCTGTTGCCCTGTGCCTGGCCACTTGCATGACCCACTTTTTCTGACTCCTCCTCTACCACCCTCCAACCTGAGCTCAGCTGTCAAAGTTCTGATTTAAGTGATCGTGTAAACTGTGTGTTCAGTCTTGACATTTCTCTGACTTTCAGGCTCTGTACTCACATGCTTGCCGGGCTCTGTCCCTGCAGGCAAACCCACCTGCCTGCAGCCCCTGCCTGACCCCAGCCCCAGCCTCCACGGAAGCTGGTACTTCAGGCCTTGTCAAGGTCACCAGTGAATGGATGGAGGACTTAATTTTCTGGTCATGATTCCTGGTTCTATATCTATTCAGTCATCTCCATATGATCCAGGAAGTGTTGACAGTAGAAATATCCAAAAATGTTTAGGGGGATATGTTTTTAAAGAAAAACAAATAATTAAAGGAAAGTCAACACAGGAGATAATGAAAATATGAACAGAACACATGCACCCAGATCACCAGCCCTACCTTCCAAGGAAGCATTTAGGGAACGTCGTCAGTTTTCTTTTTCTGTCTTTGATCAGATTTCCTTGTTTGCACATCATTTTGTAAAGTTTCTCACCCTGTTCGGAGATCATTACCCAGGTATCTTGCTCCATTCCTAATTTTAAACCTATCAAAAATGAAACAAAGGACAGATAACTGAAGAAGTCTCTTCACTCACTTGTGCCTTCATCATCAAACATGTATTGCACGTCTACCATTCAGGTGGTTACAGACACAGGGCTCTATACAAGAGCCCTGGCTTTGGAGAAGTACATGGGAGGCCAGGGAGACAGTCAAGGCAAGATTCCCAGGGCCACAGGACACCTTTGTGCAAACTGTGCCCCAAAGGCACATGGTTTGGCCAGTGAAGGAAGAGCAGCTGTATTTTGGGTTCCATGTACACCTTTTGCAGGATTAGATCAGCACAACTGGTTAGGGGGGCAGAAACAGCCATGGAGGAAAAAATGTGATACAGTAAAGCATATTCAAGTATCTTGCATCTGTCTAAGAAATGTTAAGAAAGTTTGCATGAAAGAGCTAGGTTTGAATGCATGGGGATGAATCATCCCTGGAGAGAGAGAAGGTATTCACATGAGCTAACTTAGCTGAAGCAGCACAGAAGCACGGAGTCCAGGTTGTAGGCAAGAGGACCAGAAATGTGTGGCAGGGCAGGCAGGGTCCTTGCTCAAGCACAGTTTCAGCACACCCCATTCCTTAGGTACTAGGGAGCGCCAAGTGCTTTAACCAGAGGGAGGTAAGGCAGGGTAGTAGAGGAAAGAGTTTTGTTTGCTTTGGAAACAAAACTCAGAGGCCAGTGTAAGGCACAAACTGAAAGAGGGATGGTTTTTAAAGAGTGAGAGCATTAGGAGGGAACCTCAAACGTCCAGGTAAGGTGAAGCTCCTGCTGATGATAAAGGGGCTACAGGGTGAAGAGGATGGAGCTGAAAAACATCTAGGAGGTGGTACTGATAAGACACAGCACTGGGTTAAACCTAGGCACAAAGGAGGGAAGAAATCAGGATGCCTTCCAGGCTTCTCATGTGAGAACTGAACTGGGGAGGGAGCATGTTGGGCAAAGGGTTTCAAGTAAGGAGGAACCTGCGCTGAGCAGGTGGAGTTTGGTTGTCTGGGTTAAGCCCAGGAGTCAGGGGAATACTTGCATGTGGAGCTCAAGAATGAGGCAAGGCTGGAAATGAAAATCGAGAAAGAGCAGTTAGAGTGGAAGTGAGTCTGGTGGGAATAGATAACCAGGCAAGGACGAAATCCCAGGAACTCTGACAACCAGTGCATGGGACTGATGAAGAGAACTGTTGCAGAGGAAATACTTGAATTATTTTTAGTCTTCTAGCTACAAAATTTCTTACAAAAATTTTACTTTTTAAAATGGAGGAGCCATTAATGTTTGCCAGCAATAGGGAGTAATCCATTAAGAATAGATTCTGTTAACATGAACAGATTTACAGAATGTACTTATTATTACTCTTTCATTCTTTTTCCCTTCCCCTTCTCTCCCTTCCCTTCCCCTGCCCTATTCCCTTTCTCTTTCCCTTTCCCTTCCTTCCTTCCTTCTTTTTTTGCCTCAAGTTTATCTTTATGCATAGCCATACTGAAAAGAATAAAGGTTCAACTTGATAAATAATTCCATTTGCCTCTTAAATGATCTGCTATGCTATCTGAATTAACTGCTAGATTCAATAAAACTTAGATTCAGTTATGCATTCATAATCCTTGTTTCAAAATTTTCTATCTGGTTCTTCAACCCAGACCAATCAAAGGTATAAGTATTTGGAAATTCTTATACAAATGTGTACTATGAATATCTTAATCAAGGTAGGAACTTTATACTTCAAGAGAAAATAGCTAAAGATGGAAAAAAGGGCTCTTTGTGCTCTGAAATTTCATCAGCAATGAGATGGGTTTATTCCTAGGTCTCTGTGAGAAGACATAAGTATGGTCTTGTTTGTTGTCAATTATTTGGTAAAATAACTAGGTTCTGGACAGTCTGGAAAACAATTAACTGTAAAGATGGAGGCCACATGCACCTGGTCAGTGACAGAGGCTACCTCAGAGGGGTCAGCCATAATTTTTTTTTTTAACCATGAAAAAGGTGGCAAGTAGACTCAGCTAGTTTAAGGATAACAACTAAGTACATTTGTAAATTTTCTTTTTCATTTGTGATTTTGATGCATTTTATCTGGTTTCCATTGTCCTTAGAGTATTATAAATAAATATGGATCAGGAGCAAACAGACATGATGAAATAACAACTATGCAGTTACGTTTTAATGCAGGAAAATTTTCTTTGTATAATCTCCTCTTTGAGGCCTTGTTTTACTATGAGAAATAAAAATATGGACACTTAAAAAAAAAACTAGTAGTTATACAGGCATTTCTATGTCCTAGCTGAATTAAAGAAATATGCTTACTTGCAGATAAACATCATACAACTGAATATTATCAGGTCAAATATCTCTTGCAAATCTTGCAAAAAGAATTATGCAGATTTTCACTAGACCTCCTCATGTGACCAAGCTCTTCATTGGGTTACATTACATAATATTCAATGGCACTGTAAAAAATTTTTTAAAGATGATATATATCCAACTTCTTATTCTACAATTAGAACACTAACAAATTTAGTCAATGAATTTTCAATATACTGTTAGATATATAGAGAACAACTGCTGGAGGCCCAACAACACTGCATTATATCATTGAAGTTCATCTCTTAAAGGAAAACTCTGCAATGATGCTTTAGAAATGGCAAGAATAAAGTGCAACGAGAATTGAACAAATTTTAAAGTGAGCAAAACTGTTTGCTATGAGTGAATGTTTGTGTGCCCTGAAATTTATAAGTTGAAACCATTAACACCCAGTGTGATGGTATTAGGAGGTAGAGCCTTTGGGAAATGATAGATGAATCCCTTAAAAACGGGATTAGTGCTTTTTTATAAAAGAGATACCCAAGACATCTCTCACCCCTCCTGCCATGCGAGGACACAGTGAGAAGATGGCTGTTATGACCCAGTAAGTGGGCTCTCACCAGACACCAAATCATGGGCCACCAGCCCCTAGAGCAGCAAGAATGTTTCCACTGTTTATAAGCCATTAGTCCAAGGCATTCTGTTATAGCAGCTGCAAGAGACTAAGACACAGAAAGACACTGCCAGCCACACATCATTTTTTTGCTAGCTACAGAAAGTTTTCCTTTTCTTTTAGTAACTTATAACTTTGGAAGTATTCAAAAAAGAATTTTAGCACAAGGCTTACATCACATGGAAAATCAAAGTGAACATATCATACACCTTTTGACTTTCTCCTAATTTTTGCCCATTATTTGCTTTCTTGCTAAGTTAGAATCTTCACAAAGTGTAATTGTGCCCAATTCATACACCCACCTTTTCGCCGCTCTCTTTCTTTCAAAATAGCTTCAAACCATTCATGCTTCTCTTCAGGTGTTTTCGCCATACACACAAACCATTTATTCTTTGCTGTGTTATGTATCTTCCATCCATTCACAACAATGTGTCCACTACTATGGAAGTCAGCTGGAAATTAATGCATAAAGGTGAGCAAACAAATATCATATTAGTAATATGTCAACACGATCATTCAGTTCACAGAGGTTCCAAAAAGACTGAATTCTTCAAAATATCTTTGATTTACATATGTGTATTAAAGAACATAAAAATTTCTTAGAAATGAAATGCAGTCAGTGCTCAATAATGAAACATTTTAAATTCATAACAGTAATGCATTGCATGAAATTACACATCCAAACTAATCAACATTCCTTTCCTCTATGCCCAAAAATACTGTTGAAGTTCCCAAAGCAATAAAAAAAGAACTTTTAAAGAGTTTTCATCTCAATAATCAAATATTTAAAGTGTTAGATTCATTTTGCTTTTCTAATATTCCTTTGAAATATTATTGTAGGTTTCAGAGACAAACTGTACCCCCACAGAACAATTCTCAATTGTCTAATACACCACACAATAAGATCAGAACAAGTGAATAGAACATTCTAAGAGTGCATTTACCTAATTCTCAGTAAATGGAAATGTACCAACATCAATTCATTATCAGTGCACATGGCTGAAAAATACACACTTTCAAACCACATCATTCCATATAATTGGCATAAACAGAAATGCACAAAAAACTTTGAGTTCGTATGCACATTGAATTGTATTTTTCTAGGTCTCACCATAATTCTGGCTAACCTGTCATGCTGGATTTGAAAACATCAAGAGTAAACCCACCATAGCAGTTCTCTAACTAACAGCAGGTAGAGGAGAGTGACATGACTTGCATCCAGCCTTTACTGGCATGACAGTCTGCAAAGCAAAGATTCCAAGATGGGAAAACATACGACAAAAGACTGAATCAGCATCTGTACCAATTAAAGTGATACTTGTTTGTGCACCCTCACCAAGAGTCACTGAACAGGGATGGTCGGTGGACAAAATGTGAGCCACAAAACGTTAGAGGTGGTTTACAGAAATGAATTTGTGGCACTGTACCTTTTTTATGTTTTCTTTTTCTTCAAATGGTTTATTTCATTTGATAAATTCTGAGTAGAGATATACATGGTTGGAACTCATTCACCCACAATCTGTTCCCCACAGTCTTTTTAGCTCCAAAATCACCACACATTATCTGATCAAACTAACTGTTCCAAAAATGCATTATTAAATGATTGTGTATAGTTGGGAGGTATTAAAAATTCCAAGTTACATTTGATCCAGGATAGAATTAGACTAAGTATTAGTCTGTAGTTTATGCACATGTGCTATGAGCCCATTAATTTTCAGTAACAATCTGTGGTAACATACATATTCAAATGCAGATCCAAATGCAGGGATTCCCCCCATAAGGAAATAACAATCTGTTTTTAAAGGGAATTTTTGTACTTTTCTTCTTATCTTGACGATTTCTTTCATGTCATGTCTTATACAAAGTAGCAGAGCCTCAGAATACATGTCAGTTAAGTATCAATGGAGTAGGTAAGGAAGCGGAAATATTCATTCATATTATGCTACAACCCCACCTTAATACCTATAAAAATAACCACTGAGAAATTATGATAAATTGGGGTAGGAAAAGATCAAATTGTACATGTTCAAACACCCTCCTTCCCCAAGTTGTCACCTTACAAGGTCAGTATCACAACAAGCACAAAGTTTTCAGACTCTCTCCTCTTCCAAAATCAGGCCAAGATTACCTAAGTGAAGCCTAGCCCTGAAGCTTAAAGGATCCCACACTCCCACTAGTGTTATTATCCTTTTAACAATACTCTAGATGAAGAAAATCAGAATAGGCACACACAACCTGAAATAATAAAACACTGGGCTTATTCAAAACGAACATAATGTCTTACTCCCACAGAACAAGAGGAACACGAGTTCAAGAGCCAGGTGATGCTCCTGACCTAGCACAGTATGTGCCCTGGGCCAGCCGCTCTATAACCTGGGTCTTCCTTCCTTCCCTCCTTGGATTACTTGAGCCTGACTCTGCTGACTCTTCCTACATATTTTCCATCAGCCCATGTCTTATTAGCTCAAAAGCCTTTATCACTCAAAATCAAGTCAAACCACGTAGGTTTGCTTTAGAGTCTCCATAAGCTGACTTCACACTATCTAACCAATGCCATTTCCCATTATGTCAGTGTGCCACTCTTTGGTGCTTTCACCCTTGTCCTGTGAATACTTACGTGTTCCCCAGGCAGAGGCTCTCACTGAGATACCCCACTCTGCTGTCCACCTCATCAACTTTTTCTTCTCTTCAAAGTGTACCCACATCTTCACTGAAGCCTTGCTTAAACACTGTACTTGTGCATTCAAACTGCTCTTGGAGACAGTACGATTAAACTCAGAACCAGACAAGTCAGCATGTGATTCCATGTGGCTCTTGTTTCATGTATAGACAGCAAGATCATTAGCTGACTGTATAATCTACCATCTCAAGTAACAAGTTAATTGCTGTACCAATACACTATTTTGAAAGAACAGCTTGTGAGACCTAATAATTTAAAACTAAAGGATAATGTTCTTTTTAAATTTCATGTGCTAGCTACTTTCTATCATCAATTTTTTTAAAATGTAATTTTAAACATCTACATATATTAAACATATTAACATCATTACATACATACATCTACACACACATACATCCATATATATATATATATACAAATACATGTATATACATACAACAGGCCTCAAAATATAGTATATTTCATAATGATACATAATTACCAAGTTATCAACGCTATACAAAATAAGCAACTGATTTTCATTTATTTCAAAAGACTTAGTAATATTTAAACACCTTCATAATTTTAATCATAGCACATTTCTCAATACCTTTATTCTACAAAATAAGAAACTTATCCATAAAGAATACCCACAATGAGATCATGGTAAAGTTCAATAGTGCTTTTCCACAGTAGGAATTTTAAATATTTTTTGACAATGAGAATAAATAATTTATTAGTGGCAAACACAGGAATTTCCAAGTTTCAATGGGTCTGAAATATTAATTTTATGGGAAGTGTCAAAAAGGAATGGAATTAAAATTGCCATTCATTAAGTGTGGAATATCCAAGTACAAGTCTCTAGTCATTGATTTCTTTTCCTAAAAGAGAAAAATTCAAGGAGCAGCCCTGAACAATTCACTAATTATTCTGAAGCCATAGTGCTTGCAAATTCCTTACTCTTAAGTCAGCAGTTTGTATGAGAGGAGGTTTTTAAAAAACTGATACAATTATAAATCTCAGAGGAAATTCTTTCCAGTTCAAAGACTTGCATTTTAATGAGACATAACATAGTCAAGTATTGTATTCTCAAGCTGGGAAACAGAAGAAACTGCCAGAAAATATTTTTCAAAACATCAAGCAACTGATGTTTAAATAATGTATTAAACCTCATTCTGTTGATCAATAGGGTAAATGTGTAAATTTCTAAGAAAAATGTTTAAAATTAAAATTTACCCATATTATGAATATTTAATGTTCAGAAAATTATTTTTTGGAATAAATCTTTGATTTTGTCAAATAATAGAAGAAAATTTTCTGGCATCCAAAATAGCATGTGACAACAATGGAATATTACTTGGCCATTAAAAAGAATGGGATCTTGTCATTTGCAAGAACATGGATGGAAGTAGAGGGCCTTATGCTACATGAAATAAGCCAGATAGAGAAAGACAAATACTGTGTGATCCCACTTATATGTAGAGTCTAAAAAATGAAAGACAAATGACCAAACAAAGAAACAAAACAGAAACAGACTCATAAATAATGAGAACAGACTGGTGGTGCCATAGGGCAGGGGGTTCAGTGAATAGGTGAGATAGGTGAAGCAGATCAAGAGGTACAAACTTCCAATTATAAAACAAGTCAGTCACAGGGACAAAAAGTACAGCATAGAATAAAGTCAATAATATTATAATACCTTTGCATGGTGACAGATGAAGAGCATTGCATAATGTGTAAAATTGTCAAATCACTATGTTGTACACATGAAACTAATCTAATATTGAATATTGACTATATTTCAATCTTTTTAGAAATGCATATGACGTTCTTATGGCAGAAAAAAAGGTTCCAACTGATTTTTCTTTTAAAACTCTAAAAAGTAGCTGCATTTAATTCCTAAAAATACTTCTTTAAATAAAAAAAAAATAATAGCATATTGAAAATTTAAGTGTATCAGAAAAGAATTATTATGCTTTTAATAGTCTTTTCAACATTTAAAGTTATGCTTTTTAATTAAGAATGTATTCAGTTCAGCTTATGCAACACTACAGTTATTAAGGTAACTGATTTATCTGTTCAATTGACTATTAAGTAACAATAAATATTATGTTTATTTGGTATTAAACATGAAAATAAAGATGACTATAAATAAGATAACACTTATTAAAATGAAAAAGGGTACCAATTATATAAATCACATTTTAAAGCATTTTTTGTCTATGCATGAAACACAAATTGAAGGAAATATTTTATTAAATCTCATTTATTTATCTTTGGATAGTGAGATTATCTATTATTTTCCATCTTTCTATCTCTTTGTAATCTCAAAATTTTCTTTAATAAGCAATTAGTTTTCCAAACAGTATATTCAGTATTTTCAGATAGTTTCAAATATTTGTATTAAAAATGACAGCTTAACTTTTTCTTTAAAAAGAATCTATTCACTTAAGAATAAAAATTCTACATCTGATCAAATTCAAATTTGACTATATATAGCAACCTATGGTTTGCCCAACACTAAACTACAGACCACATTTTCTACAGGTCAACATTCTTACTCTCTGTCCAACTACACAAATACACTAGTTCCTATGAGAGCATACAAAATGATCTGGTGCTACTTTTTGAATGAATTTCCAAGCATATACTATGAAAATTACCATGAAAATTAATTCTAGAAAGTCCAACAGCCTTCCTACTTAATTCTTAAGCTGTGTATTTTTTCTAGCATCATGGTAAAACTAACATCTTCAGAAAGAATCTTCAAAGGGAAATTCAGTCAGAATTCACTGAAATGGAAGTTGGATCTAGAGAATGGTAGAAAGGAAGTCTGGCCACAACCTCAACAGCTACCATCATCCTTGAACACAGGAAGTAATGAATAACATGGATATATTAATTATACTTCCACATGTTATATCATCATTGAATCTATTCTGAGATATAACAGACATAATCCTAGTCATTAAACATTATAAATGAAGTACAATCACATTTATTTTTCAAAAGATTTGAATAGCTACATATTAACTGGAAGTTCAGTCTCATTGCAAATGCAATTATTTATTCTCTAAGTTTGAGCTAAATAAATGCAATTAGATGTCTGATGAGATCCCTTACTTAGAAGAGCATTTTATTTATATCTTCAGTAAATAAAAATACTCAGTATTTCTACAATACATTCAAATAGATGGGAGAACATTTAAATTTTCCTTCAAATGCTCTAAGCATGTTTTAAAATATATCTCAATTAATTCACTATTATTGTTTATACCTCACTATGTGGTAGTTATTGGTTTTTTATCTTAGCAATGGAAAAAAAAAAACATTGTCTTTGCCCAGCCCTTATTTAACTTATTTAGAGTCCAAATGTGGGGTGGACTTGGCATATGGACATTATTAGCCCTGCTGAGATCTCTAGCATTAGAGCTCCTATTCAGAACACTTAAAACCTGTGCTCATCAAAAAGAAATGAAGATTCCATGATGGAAATGACCAAGAAAACAAGAAAGGAAAAGGTTGGTGTGGTACCTAGACTGTCTCTTAGCAGAAATAAAGAACCAGAGTTAATCTCTAGACATGGATGCCTCATCTCTGCACCACTCTCTAGGTTGTCTCTGTACATACAAATCCCATACAGAGCCTCTGCTCCCTATTTCTCAAGGCATGGACATGGGAACCTATCAAACGTAAGTCTAGTTCCTGCTCTGTACTAAACAGCTGGATAAAGTTGAACAAGTTAGTTCTTAAATGGGGCCTCATTTCTATCATCTGAAATGTTAATGGGGTACATTAATTGATCTTCAAGATCCTATTCATCTTCAAAAAATCTATTTTTGAGGTTTCCAAGTCCTGGCAGAGGATATATACTTCTCCCAAAGACCTAGTGAACACACTCATGAGAAAACTGAATTTCCTTTGCAGGAAGCTAAGGGAAGGTATCCAATTGTAGCCTAAATTTTCTAAGATTTTTCTGGCAACTATTTGCAGCCTAACTCCTGCAACATGATGCTTAAGTATGTTTAAGAGGGAAGTAACTGAGTAATACAAAGTTTAATGAATTTCTTCATCATATTTCAATGAAATTTGAGCCTTGGAAGTCTATGCCATCAGACAACTTATTTATGACAACTAAAATCCCGAAATGTCATGTCTCCCCTACTAATTCATACCCACTAGCATCTTAGGTCTTATTTCTACAATGCCCTTATCCCCCAGGTACTCATGCCTTGAGGACTGGAATCTTACCAGCACTAATAGAACTTTTTCATGGGATTGACTCGAAGGACCATTTACATAAACACTGCATCCCCTTCACAGGCTGTCACTCCCCTACATTTGACACAGACATGCTGAGGATGGCATTTCATGCCCACGTCTATAAAGGTCCTGGGCTCTTACATTTCTTTATCTAGTGCCCCAGTTTCCCATAAGCACTGTAATCACAGTAATCACTATTATAATTCACTCAGACTATGCACACAGATGGTACAAGTGATAACAACCATGTCATCGAGGGGAGATGGAAGGAAGTGAGACACAGAAGATCTGAGGCATGGAAAAGCGGGAGGGAAGAAAACAGAGCACTGAAACCACAGGGACAGGTGGTTCCATGGCGAGGACGAGTGCCAACAGAGAACAGGGTGGGAATTTGCATGTACCTTCCCCCACTGCCTCCCACCCCAGGCACAGCATGAGCTTTGGATATTCTCTCGAGTAATCAAGACACTGAAGTGAGATAGGTGTTCACATTTTAGACAGGCACCATTTCTAAATTTCTAAGTCTCCTTAGAAAGTCTTAAAATGAGTTACTGGAACCTTATCAAAAATAACATGCCAATCCTGCCATGGAAAGAGAGCCCACTAGGTCTTATATGTTAGCACTGGAGTATTTGAAACTACATTACAGTCCACAGCACAGAACGCGACTCCTAGTTGGGCCAGCTCTCTGACACCTCCATATCTCCATCCCACCGTTGGCCAGTTAGGAACCTCTCTGCAAGATGACTTAGTTCCCTAACGGAGCACCCTGCCTCAGGTACCACCCGAATTTTGCTCGGTGCATTTCTTTTCCCCTTCCCTGCAGCAATCACGGGTCACTATTGTAAGTACTGGGCTGTTTGTTTGGGTGCTAACAAGGGACAGAGAAAGGTGCACAGGGGAGCTCTGAAAATCTATGCCCCACACCTGAGAAACATAGTCCTCTCCTCTGGGACTCAGGGATGGCAAAGATGGTATGGGGTGGGGCAAGTGATCTGCGCTGACTCCTATGTTTCAGTGGAATATCATGAAGGCGTTTCTCCATTGGAGAATACAAATCATTTAGCAGCAATATATTTATTTCATCTTGTCTTTTTTCCTAGAAGCATACCTTTGAAATTCTAATTAAAATCATTGAGAGAAAAATGTTTACTTTATTCAATTTATTAAGCATTCATATTATAGATATTTTCAAATAAAAAAAGATAATTTTAACTTCTTTTTACTTAATGTTTGTGACTCATCGTGATGTCATGAACTTATAAAAGTTTACACCTTCAGATCTACAGAGAAATGTACTATTTTTAAGTTAAAAAGTGCTTAAAATGAGCACTTAGAGTTGCACAAACCACCTCCATTTACAGCTTTCCACTATGACCAAATTGACAACTCAATTCAGATCAAGAATGGTCGCACAGCTAAAACAAATCTAGAGTCGGCTACATTCTACAGCAAATACATGAACAAAATGTCACATATATACTTAAAACACAGTATAACTTAAAAGAAAAACAGTTCATTCCCTAAATATTTTCTGTACTTAAACTGTCTACAGCAGGAACTGTGAGTGCCCTAGGACATTCCTACTCAACTATTTCTTTGTATTTCTGTGCTTAAGGCTGGTGCGTTTTGGTCAAATAATAGTTTTCCACTTTGACCACAGTCCTCCTCTCCCTTATCTGCCCTTTCTCCTCCAACTGCTCTACCTCAGGAAGTATTTCTAAGCTCTCAGACAATGCAGAAGAATTATTCAAGTGAGAATTCTGTCTCAGGAGGGAGTTTACTATTGGTGTTCCATTTAAAGTCCACTCGTCTTACCAGTGCCATCATCCACATTCTCCACTTCCATCACCTCTGTGTTGATTCGGCCACGAAAAAGGTACCGATGTCCATCTGTAGACACCTTGCTATTCTTCAACCGCCTTAGGATGAATGAAATCACAAAAATGTTTTACTAAATTTAATTTTTAAAAGTGTTGAAGCAATATAATTTAAGTAATCCTTGGAAAGACTCCAGTTTAATCAGTGATATAAAATGTTAGGCTTTTGGTGGTTTTTAATGGTGCTCTCTATTCGTAATAGCACGGGTGCTTTAAAGATGTGACATATGTACATGTACGTACTGCTTTTTAAAATACACTCAAGTTTTGGACTAAGGACAATATACAGGTTGGAGGGTAAATACATGCTTCATTCAATATTGGACATCAAAGGTGCCCAAACTCTGACAGACACTAAAAGCCAGTTATTTTAAAGTTTCATTTTATTTTTATTACCTTCATTTCTCATTTTTCAGGAAATAGGTGATTAATTCCCATTTCTTCAAGACCTGGTAAAATTCAGTGACTTATGATCCCTCTGCACAGAAACTGCACTGGGGTGCTTAAGTAGAATGTTATCCAGCTGAAGATATTTTTCCTATACTGTTTCTATGATGTGATAACTTATGCTTGTTGAATAGGTCTCTTACTACATTTATAATCTTTCATAAAGGACTTATTCATTTTTAAAATAGTCCAAAACATGCCAAAACTTTTTGTGTAGTATGTCTGGTACCAGCCTTTTATTTTAAAAAGCATGTAACACAATGTAAAAAAATCCAGTTGTAAAGATGAATATTTATAATAATGAATTAGTCATTTTATGTTCGTAGCTGAATCACTAAACATTCAAGAGAGATTTTCTTTTAAAAAACTTTTCTGTATTTTTAATTAAAGAGGAAAGGTTCTAAGAAATGTTTCAGGAGGATTAAAAAATAATACCTAGTCACTCAAGAGATTTCAATTGACCTGAAGCACTCAATTTGACTTATTGATAACAGACTGGCAAACAATTTAATAGACTGGCATAATTGCTCACTTACTGTGTGAAGGTGTAAATGTACACCCACGCTCTCTCCTCTGCAGTTAGGTGCCTGGCCCTGGAGCTGAGAGGTGAGTGCAGGCAGGGGCCATGAGTGCCATCACACTCCCTCAGATCCTTCCTTCGAAAAGAGCACGTGTTCTTGGCTTATCTGTCTAAACCCTCATCAAAATTTAGCAGTCCTTCATCACTACTAACTGAAACGAACTAAACTGATTAATCTGACTGAGGATTTGTTGGCCCTAGACCTTGGCCATCTGCACTCCCATGTTCATTTTGAAAGGACCTCTAAATGTCCTCTGTTTTTCAAGTTGAAATAAATGCTACAGGAATTCAGACCAGCTAGTTAGAAAGTTGGCATCATAGCAGGCTGAAGATAGAGAAGAATGCAGAGCAGACTAACATGCAGCAGTCTCTCAGGTAGGAAATAATATCATGTTTTCTTGCAAAAGATAATTTCTTGTAAGTTGGTACACCATACTTAAAACCAGTCACATTTTAAAAAGCTTAATATCCTTGATAACAGTTTTAGTCACAGGAAAACAATCATGGCATGCCATCTATCATCGTGTCCTATTTTCCAAAGTATTAATTTTTTTTGTGATCCTGCTATGAACGCTATACAGGCTTTTTATATTTCTTTTGGCCTACAGATACTAAATTCCAGTAAGTGTCGGATCAACACTGTAACAACTGAAATAGATCTCTGGTCCCTTCAAAAAATGGCTCCACTGAAGTATAAACATTGGAAAGCCTATGGTTTGAAAATAATTTTGCTCCATATTGTAAAGTTGACTTTATGGTTTCCCTCTTATTTGAGTCGTAATGGTCACCAGGATACATATACAGGAATGTTCATAATAGCAGAAAAACTGGAAACAACCCTAAAGTCCACTGATAGGAGAATGAAAAATGTTATTAAACTATAATATATTGGACCAGTGGAATATTATAAAACAGTTAAAATGAATCAACTATTGCTATACATACAGATATGCAGTTTAGAAACCATATTGCTTTCAAAATACAAGTTGTAGAAGACTAAATATACTATGATACAAACTTATAAAGCTCACAAACAAGCCCAAATATACTATGATACAAACTTATAAAGCTCACAAACAAGCCCAAATAAACAATAACATGTTAGATGTACTCAATATTACACAATTCATTATTTTTTTAAATACCAGTTTCTCCTAGGATTAATAGCATTAGAAGTATCAAAATTGGGGATGCCTAATTAGCACTCTTGTCTTTAATGAACATAACTCCAAAATTAAAATAAATTCCTCAAGTCCTGATTCTTGTAATTACAACATTAAGGAAGCTTGAAAAAGGTTCAGTTAATTTTCTTATACTTTCTGAAGGATCTTAGGAACTTAGATAGTACATGATAAAGGAGATGAAATATTCTAAAATGAAGGGAACAGTTGGTGTACTCACTACTTCAATTCAGGAAGGGAATGAACACACAGATTTATTTAGTGATTTCCATTTCTAATCGCTATGTCTTGTCCACATTATACATTCATTAAGGATATTTGCTGAACTGTAGGATTTTATTTTTATAAAACGTTTTCCTATTGTTTATTTAGCAATCACAGCTAGGAGACTATAAATGATATCATCATTTGTTCACCATTAATTTTGCAAAAGCTTTGAACTTCAAGGCAGGCATATGTATAAATAACGGTGAGATCAACTGTAATGAAAAAGATCCAGTTCTCAAATGGATGCCTCTATTAACTGCACCTAAATGGATGTGTTAATTAACTCAATGGGGGAAATCCTTTCAAAATGTATATCAAACCTTCACATTGAACACTTTAAATATCTTACAATTTTACTTGTTAATTGTATCTCAATAAAGCTGGGAACAAATAACTGCACCTAAACAACCTGAGCACATTAATTTTTAATGAGTCACATACAAATCAAATTAATAGCCTCTTGTACATCTTCCTAAAGCCTATTTCTATTAATTCTATTCTTGCTACCAAACACAAAGAATTTAGAACAGCATAAAAGAAATAGAATCATTTTCACATTTGGTTAAAAGCAATTTTTTTTAAATACCTTATATCCATTCTTTAAAACAAATAACATATCGATGACATTAATACATAAAATTATTTAAACTAATGATGGATTTCATTCATTCCTTCATTCATTCAATCACTTTTTTCCCTTATTCAACAACTATTTTTTGAATGTCTGTTACATGACAGGTTTGCTCCAGTCTCTGGAGAAGTAGCAGGGAGTAAAAAATGCAAGACCCTTGTCCTCAGGGACCTTACAGTCCAAACTAGTAAAGGTGGCAAAAAATAAACAAAGAAAATATCAGCAAGCACTTTCTAGATATTTATAGAGAATGGCTGTGAGGCTCCATTGGATGGAGTGGGTTAGGGAAGATATTTCTGAGGAAGTGATATTTAAGTGATATTTAAAAGACATGAACAACCCAGCCATGCAAACCTCAGAGGCAAGAAGAAACAGCCAGTGCAAAGGCCCTAAAAAGGAAACACGCATGGCAAAATCAAGGAACAGGAGAAAAAAAATGGTAAGCGGGTTCAGGGCTTGGAGAAGTGGGATCACATCAGGGATGTGATGAGATCAGAGAAATAGGGAGGGATCACACACAAATTTTATAAACCATGATCCAGAGTTTGTATTTTACTCTAGGAAGCCAATGATACCTTTAAGCGAAGCAATGACATATCTTACCTGTGTTACGAAATATGCTCTGGTTTCTGTAAAAGAGTATAAATCATGAAACAGTAAATGAAGATGCGGTGGGACCAGTCAGGAGACTACTGCTGTCACCCAGGGAGGAGATATGGGTAGACTGGCCTAGGGTAGATGGAGAGATGTGGGGAGGTTTTTGTATGTTTTGAATGAAGAAGCAATAAGATTTTCTAATGGATTAAAGGGGGGACGTTGAGGGAAAGAGAGAAACCCAGGCTAATTCCTAGGTTTTGGAATAAAAAAAAAAAAAAACCAATGGAAGAAAAAACTGGGAGAGGAGCAGCTTTAGGAGAGAAAATCAAGAACTCTATTTTTGAGAATCTTTACAGCCATCACAACTAAGATATCAAACAGGCAGGACATAGGAGTCTGTAATTCTGGGCTACAGATAGAGATCTCAGAGCAATTGATATGGATGTGGGAAATGAAACTGTGAAAGTGGATGAAATCCCCAAAGCAGAGCCCATGAATAAGAGGAAAAGGGAGCCAAAAGCCAAGCCCCACGGCAGGCCATTATTTAGCCGAGAGAGTGTGACAGCACAAAAGTGAAGAGAAGAAAGTGTTTTAAGAAGGATGAAGGGCTCAGCTAAGCTAAATGCTGCTGAGAAAACAAGTAAAACCTTAAACAGCAGAAAAGTAACCACTTAATTAGGAAACCCAGAGGTCAGTGGTGACCTTGGCATTAGCAGCTTAGGGAGCAGAGAGGGATCCTTAAAGGTGAGATTTTAATTTTTATAACTGTTAGTGTCAACTAAGTAAAGGTATAACCCTAGAAAAGGGGGCTCAGGTGTAATGAAGGAGAGTATCACTGCAGGTGGAGAGACTGCGAGCTCTCTGATTCAAAATATTGGACGCACCATCTATGAGAGTCTTAAACAGACCAAAAATAGTGACAGGATGTGGGTAGGAAGAAAGTGATACAAGAACTAAAGCAATCACTGAATTGTGTGTAGTAGGGACTATTAAGTGTTCTGTTAAACAGCACGAACAGGGAAAACTAATGGATAGGAAAGACTGTCGACGTGAATTTCACATAGGCTGGGCTTCTTGAAGAAGGTGATGAAATGGCTGGGAAGCAGCATTAGGAAACAGAGAAGCCACACCTGCCTCTCCTACAGGGCCTGAGGTATGTAGGTTAAGAACAAAAACAAAGATCTTTCTCCGGAAGACTCCTGGGGAGATACTGTCATCAAAGGTTCTACACGAAGATGAGGAGAACAGTCAGAGAATAGGCTGAGTGTAGGTGGAAGTTTACTGACCAGACTGTGAGTTCCCAGAGGCACAGAGGCGAAGGTTGAACCTGTGAGAATGATGAAGTTTCCAAAGTATCTGTTTATCATCTTACCTGTGTTTTCTTTTGCAGTACACCAAAAGATTATCAAAAAGGAAAAACACCCGTTCTTGAATATTTCCAGAAGAAATTTTCAGTAAGACTCCACACATTAGCATTTCAGTGCAGGTGTCAGTAATGTTCGACCCCTAAAAACAAAGATGGGAAAGTGTGATTACTTACTAGAAAGTTTTCTGTGTAATTCTTTTGCTCCTTAAAAGTACATTTGCTTTTATTTTTCGATGCCATATATGGATAGGATAAAAGTTCAGACAGACTATTTATACGCTGCATATAGATCTCCTTCCTTCCCAAGTATCCCACTGTAGGTCTCAGCAGGACAATTACTGTTAACAGACTCTGTGCCTCTTAAAGCTGTTTTATGTATGGATGCACACATAAGCATACATGACACGTTACTATGCTCTTTTAAAAGGAGATGACTTAAAACATTAATGTCCCTAATATTCTTTTGCTTCTCCTTCTTCTCCCTGGAATGGGAAAAAAAGCTCCAGGGACAGGTGGAGAAGTCTATGAAACTGTCTGGATTTCTAGCAGGTCTCAATTTACATATCCACCACTAGGATGGAGAAGAAGGGAAAAGAATTGAGAGGAAAAAGAAAACTTTAGCAAACTTCCACAGACCTATTCACCCTAGTTATTAAAAGCTGGCATAGGCCCTCATCCACTACATAAACCTTTACTGAGCCCCTACTAAGGTCTTACAGTTAGCGACAAAAATTAACACAAGCACTAACCACTGGGAAGCTGAGAGGGGCAGAGACAAGAGGAGCCCCGCCCCCCGCCCCGCCCCCCACTCCCCGGCATAACACAGGCATCGCGGTGGTACGAGCGGAGCGTGAACGTCTATTTTTGAGCCACTATAAATGCTGCAGAACCTAACTATCATATCGAATGCACCAAGATGGCCACACAAAAAAGGAAGTTTTCAATAGATATCTGAAATTCGGAAGATATTTAAAACTCCGTGTTAAAATGGTCTCTTTAAATCCAGGGATACATTTCTGGTTCTTTTTAAATGTAATGCTTAGTTATTATCTTGGACATTTAAAACTCAGAACATTAATTTTAAACTTCATATTTACACAATAATCATTGATATAGTTTTTCTGATTATAAAAATTTACATCAAAATGACAACTCTTAATAGGAAACTTCCCCCAGAGTGGGAAGTTAGTTAAGAGTGTGAATGTGTGAATTTGAGTATCTGTATTACAAACACATTTTAAAACAGACATTTCCCCTTCTTCCCTTTCATCAAAAGGGTGAATACATCAATGGAGATCTAATAAAAGAAATTCACACAATTTCATACACTTTGTCGTGTGATAATTAAGCAAAAATTTTCATCAACTGTGAGTATCAAATCTCAGTTCTTATTTATAGTGAATACCATCCCTAACTCAGAAAAAAGTTAAGATAGAATAGTATTAGAAGTGTAAAAAGGAAACATTACATGGACTCTTAGACACGGGACCAATACAATGCTGTGAGAAAAGGCTTTACAAACGGGACAAAATATTTCCTGTTAGACGTTTTCTAAGTAGCCCAAAAGAAACAAGGAAGGAAAATAATTTCTTATATTATGAAAGGGTTATTGAAGACATTATCCTAATCTGCATTTTAACCAACCTTCCAAATAATTTCCCAAAATTAATATATGTAGGTATTGGTAGATGCATTCCTCTATGACAGAAATCTTAACAAAACATTTCCTGGCTTGTTTGTAATTATTTTTATTAGTAGATAAAAGGAGAATATAAATTTGAGCCAACAATAATGGCTACAGGCCTTTTATTCCATCGTTTTACACAATCTCACAGGAGATACTGTCCAAGCTCCAAAGAGCTCATGGCTCCTAATGTGTAAAAATACAAAGTAGATACATTATTTTTGATGATAAAAATAACTGACTTCACACTGAACGCTCTCAGAAGTATGTCCAACAATCTCCCTTTATAAATTCACCTATTTGGAAAGCCACATTATTATCCAAAAGAGTTTTACTTGTCTCAAGATTGGAGCAAGTAAAAAACTCACAACCAGACAATATCTGAGAAAAGGACATGAGGACCTTGGCCCACAGCTGCTGGTTTTACCACTGATGCCTGCCCTGTCTCTGTTTTTCCGTCTTCCTGAGACCTGCCTGCATGTCAAGTGAATCGCTCTCCCCCACCAGGTTCTTGTTTGGTTCCTATCTTTTATCCTGTCAGTGCCTCAAAGGCACTTTTCCAATGACGTCATGCTCAGCGACTGAGAAGAACTGCCTCCAGTCCTGTGGGATGAGTGAACTGAGCAGCAGAGCAGTGTGGCTGATGAGCCAAACATTCTCCAAGGCTAGGTGTTGGAGAGGCTGAGCACTGCCTGTCAGCAGCTGTACCTTTGATCTCTAACAAAAAAATCACTTTTGTAGCAGGAACCTCTCTCATATGGTAGTATCAGACAAATCAAAGGCGTGCCAGGGCTGCTAGAGGATCAGGGAGGAGGGCCGTGGATAACACCCGAATGATGGGATATTGGAGTTGTTCATTGACAAAACAAGAAAGAGGGAGGGAGGGAGAGAGGCAGGGAGGATCTGCGTGAGCTAGAATTAGGGGAGTTTGTAAACAATGGGCTGTGAGACTTCACCTACCACTTGGACAAGACCATCCAAAGTCTGTCTCCCTCCCCTCACTCTCTCCTACTCTCTCTCTTGTCTCTGTTTCCAGTACTAACAAATAAAACTGCTGTCTGATGCTCCTTTGATTCTGTAGCTATGCTCATGCCCTCAAACCACTGTAGAAAGGGGATAATAGTACTTAATTTACAGTCAGAGTGAGAATAGGACAATATAGGTAACACTCCCAGCACAATGCTGAGCACATAGGATGGACTCAATCAAGGCTAGTAAAATTTTTACTATTAGTTTTGAAGGTGATCTGATTCTGTACCGTGACTTCACTTATTTCTCATCTCTGCTGTGGGCTCATGCTATGCTGATTTTTATGGTTTAACTCTTTGAAGGCCACGTTACTTCTCTTACTCTCAAGTTATTCATAAAAGACAGATCTTTCTTCTCAGGGAACACTGACTCTTGCCCGGACTTTTAAGGCCTTACAGCCTGTTTTTATGTGTAGCGATAGTACTACTTTAATAAAATTAAGTTCATTCCCTCATAAGATAGTCTATTTCTTTTTTTTTTTAGAGGGGATCTCTCATATTTATTGATCAAATGGTTGTTAAGAACAATAAAATTCTGTATAGGGGACTCAATGCACAGTCATTAATCAACCCCAAGCCTATATCTCAACAGTCTCCAATCTTCTGAAGCATAACAAACAAGTTCTTACATGGTGAACAAGGTCTTACACACTGAATAAATTCTTACATGGTAAACACTGCAAGGGCACTCATATGACAGAAACTTTCGGGTTTTGATCACGCATCATAAACTATAAACAATCAAGTCAGATATGATTATTCGTTTGATATTTATACATGATTTATATGTGAATCCCACATTTCTCCCTTATTATTATTATTATTATTTTTAATAAAATGCTGAAGTGGTAGGTAGATGCAAGATAAAGGTAGAAAACATAATTTAGTGCTGTAAGAGGGCAAATGTAGATAGATGATCAGGTGTGTGCCTATAGACTAAGTATTAATCCGAGCTAGACAAGGGCAACAAAACATCCACAGATGCAGAAGATTTCTCTCAAAACAGGGGGGGTGAGGTTCTAAGCCTCCCCTCTGTTGGTCCCCAATTTCTCTCCTGATGGCCCCCCTGCAACTATGCCTGTCTTAGGTTGTTCCTCCCTTGAGGAATCTTACCCTTCTCTGGCTAACCAGTCATCTTTCAGGGCCATACAGGGAAATGTAAAGTTGGTAAGTGAGAGAGAAGCAATATTGTTTGAAAAGGTTAGCTTTTTACTTCTTTGCAGATTTATGCCCTGTGGCTTCTATGCCCAGCACTTGTCTTGAGGTATCTTTACCACTTGGAAGAATTATGATACTCGGTAATTTTCTATATGAGGCACTAATTCTACTAAAGGGTTGTAATTATGAAGGAAGAAGAAAAGCTATAGAAGTAGCAGACGGAAGAAAACATGGGAAGATTATTTCTTTGACATATCTTCTTGTAGAGTAACATAAGCATGTATAGGTTTTAAACTACTAATTAAATTGAACACATACATTAACATAATAGGAATACAGCTACATGACCAAAGCAGACCTACAATTACCAGCCATCTCCAGTGAAACCAAGAAAATCAGTTAGGTACCCTAGGCATTTGTGAAAACTTATCAATGATATGATGGATATTGTCTAACTGAATTTGAATAGTTTGAGAAAAATCAGAGAAATTGAAACATCACAATCCTGGGAACTGTTCACATCCCATGTGTTCTTTTAACAGTAGATAGTCTATAGTCGCACGATTTTGGAGCACTGCAATTTGCACTTCTCCCAAATCTTGGTTGAGTTCGAACAGTATAGATCCAGTCAAATTGTTGTTTTACTGTATGCACAGGCCAGCTTAGATATCTCCTTCTTCATTCCAATGGCAAGTCCAGGAACCGGTGGGATGAATGCAGCTACAACTGCAGCAGCGCCAGGATCTTTGTTCAAGTTTTTTGATGTCCATCTTCTGGAATGACTCTTCTAGAGGATGTTGATGTTGGAAATTCTTCTTCATATCGTATCTTAATTCGTTCTCTGTGTGGCCAAATTAGGCTTTGATCCTCTGTATAAACACAAACAAACCCTTTGCCCACACTTTGATATGACCTTTATACCATTGTGAGGAACCTATAGGAGATCACCACACAGGGACTGCTTTTTTTTTTTTTTAAGAGAAAGGAATATTATCAGAAAATGTACTTCCATAGCTGATCCTCTGACACCCTTTGAAAGATCAAAATTAAGGATATGTAAAGCATGCATTAATCGTTGATTTGCAGTTATTTTATCCTATCAGGGAGTAATCCCCCTTTTCTTTCCATCTTTTCTTTTGTTTTTGCTATCATTAATCTACACTTACATGAAGAATATTATGTTTACTAGGCTCTCCCCTATACCAAGTCCCCCCAACAAAACCCATTACAGTCACTGTCCATCAGCACAGCAAATGTTGTAGAATCACTACTTGTCTTCTCTGTGTTGCCCAGCCCTCGCCGTTCTCCCACCCCCCACATTATGCATGCTAAACATGATACCCCCTTTCTTCTCCCCCCCACCTTATTCCTCCCTACCCACCCATACTCCCCAGTCCCTTTCCCTTTGGTACCTGTTAGTCCATTCTTGGGTTCTCTGATTCTGTTGCTGTTTTGTTCCTTCACTTTTTCCTTTGTTCTTATACTCCACAGATGAGTGAAATCATTTGGTATTTCTCTTTCTCCGCTTGGCTTATTTCACTAAGCATAATACCCTCTAGCTCCATCCATGTTGTTGCAAATGGTAGGATTTGTTTTCTTCTTATGGCTGAATAATATTCCATTGTGTATATGTACCATATCTTCTTTATTCATTCGTCTACTGATGGACACTTAGGTTGCTTCCAATTCTTGGCTATTGTAAATAGTGCTGCAATAAACATAGGGGTGCATCTGTCTTTTTCAAACTTGAGTGCTACATTCTTAGGGTAAATTCCTAGAAGTGGAATTCCTGGGTCATATAATAAGTCTATTTTGAGCATTTTGAGGAACCTCCATACTGCTTTCCACAATGGTTGAACTAATTTACATTCCCACCAGCAGTGTAGGAGGGTTCCCCTTTCTCCACAACCTCGCCAACATTTGTTGTTGTTTGTCTTTTGGATGGTAGCTATCCTTACTGGTGTGAGGTGATACCTCATTGTAGTTTTAATTTGCATTTCTCTGATAATTAGCAATGTGGAGCGCCTTTTCATGTGTCTGTTGGCCATCTGTATTTCTGTTTTGGAGAACTGTCTGTTCAGTTCCTCTGCCCATTTTTTAATTGGGTTATTTGTTTTTTGTTTGTTGAGGCGTGTGAGATCTTTATATATTCTGGACGTCAAGCCTTTATCGGATCTGTCATTTACAAATATATTCTCCCATACTGTAGGGTACCTTTTTGTTCTATTGATGGTGTCTTTTGCTGTACAGAAGCTTTTCAGCTTAATATAGTCCCACTTGTTCATTTTTGCTGTTGTATTCGTTGCCCGGGGAGATATGCTCAAGAAGCAGTCACTCATGTTTATGTCTAAGAGATTTTTGCCTATGTTACTTTCTAAGAGTTTTATGGTTTCATGACTTACATTCAGGTCTTTGATCCATTTCGAATTTACTTTTGTCTATAGGGTTAGACAGTGGTCCAGTTTCATTCTCCTACATGTAGCTGTCCAGTTTTGCCAGCACCATCTGTTGAAGAGACTGCCATTTCGCCATTGTATGTCCATGGCTCCTTTATCGAATATTAATTGACCATATATGTTTGGGTTAATGTCTGGAGTCTCTAATCTGTTCCACTGGTCTGTGGCTCTGTTCTTGTGCCAGTACCAAATTGTCTTGATTACTATGGCTTTGTAGTAGAGCAGGAAGTTGGGGAGTGAGATCCCCCTACTTTATTCTTCCTTCTCAGGATTGCTTTGGCTATTTGGGGTCTTTGGTGTTTCCATATGAATTTTTGAACTATTTGTTCCAGTTCGTTGAAGAACATTGCTGGTAATTTGATAGGGATTGCATCAAATCTGTATATTGCTTTGGGCAGGATGGCCATTTTGACGATATTAATTCTTCCTAGCCAGGAGCATGGGATGAGTTTCTATTTGTTAGTGTCCCCTTTAATTTCTCTTAAGAGTCTCTTGTAGTTTTCAGGGTATAGGTCTTTCACTTCCTTGGATAGGTTTATTCCTAGGTATTTTACTCTTTTTGATGCAATTGTGAATGGAGTTGTTTTCCTGATTTCTCTTTCCATTGGTTAATTGTTAGTGTATAGGAAAGCCACAGATTTCTGTGTGTTAATTTTGTATCCTGCAACTTTGCTGTATTCTGTTATCAGTTCTAGTAGTTTTAGAGTGGAGTCTTTAGGGCTTTTTATGTACAATATCATGTCATCTGCAAATAGTGACAGTTTAACTTCTTCTTTACCAATCTGGATTCCTTGTATTTCTTTGTTTTGTCTGATTGCCGTGGCTAGGACCTCCAGTACTATGTTAAATAGCAGTGGGGAGAGTGGGCATCCCTGTCTTGTTCCCTATCTCAGAGGAAAAGCTTTCAGCTTCTCGCTGTTCAGTATAATGTTGGCTGTGGGTTTATCATATATGGCCTTTACTACGTTGAGGTACTTGCCCTCTATACCCATTTTGCTGAGAGTTTTTATCATGAATGGATGTTGCATTTTTTTGAATGCTTTTTCAGCATCTATGGAGATGATCATGTGGTTTTTGTCCTTCTTTTTGTTGATGTGGTGGATGATGTTGATGGATTTTCGAATGTTGTACCATCCTTGCATCCCTGGGATGAATCCCACTTGGTCATTGTGTATGATCCTTTTGATATAGTTTTGAATTCGGTTTGCTAATATTTTATTGAGTATTTTAGCATCTACATTCATCAGGGATATTAGTCTGTAATTTTCTTTTTTGGTGGGGTCTTTGCCTGGTTTTGGTATTAGGGTGATGTTGGCTTCATAGAATGAGTTTGGGTGTATTCCCTCCTCTTCTGTTTTTTGGAAAACTGTAAGTAGAATAGGTATTATGTCTTCTCTGTATGTCTGATAAAATTCCGAGGTAAATCTGTCCAGCCAGGGGGTTTTGTTCTTGGGTAGTTTTTTGATTACCGTTTCAATTTCTTTGCTCGTAATTGCTTTATTTAACTTTTGTTTCTTCCTTAGTCAGTCTTGGAAGGTTGTATTTTCCTAGGAAGTTGTCCATTTCTTCAAGGATGTCCAGCTTGTTAGCATATAGGTTTTCATAGTAGTCTTTAATAATTCTTTGTATTTCTGTGGAGTCTGTCGTGATTTTCCATTCTTATTTCTGATTCTGTTGATGTGTTTTGATAAGCTAGAGGCTTATCTATTCTGTTTATTTTCTCAAAGAACCAGCTCTTGGTTTCATTGATTTTTTCTATTGTTTCATTCTTCTCAATTTTGTTTATTTCTTCTCTAATCTTTATTATGTCCCTCCTTCTGCTGACTTTAGGCCTTATTTGTTCTTCTTTGTCCAGTTTCGATAATGGTGATGTTAGACTATTCATTTGGGATTGTTCTTCCTTCTTTAAGTGTGCGTGTATCGCTATATACTTTCCTCTTAAGTCTGCTTTCGCTGCGTCCCACAGAAGTTGGGGCTTTGTATTGTTGTTGTCATTTGTTTCCATATATTCCTTGATCTCTGTATTAATTTGTTCGTTGATCCATTATTTAGGAGCATGTTGTTAAGCTTCCATGTGTTTGTGAGCCTTTTTGTTTTCTTTGTAGAATTTATTTCGAGTTTTATACCTTTGTGGTCTGAAAAGTTGGTTGGTAGAATTTCAATCTTTTGGAATTTACTGAGGCTCTTTTTGTGCACTAGTATGTGGTCTATCCTGAAGAATGTTCCATGTGCACTTGAGAAGAATGTGTATCCTGTTGCTTTTGGATGTAGAGTTCTATAGATGTCTATTAGATCCATCAGTTCTAGTGTTTTGTTCAGTGCCTCCGTGTCCTTACTTATTTTCTGCCCAGTGGATCTATCCTTTAGGGTGAGTGGTGTTTTGAAGTCTCCTAAAATGAATGCATTGCATTCTATTTCCTTTTTTAGTTCTGTTAGTATTTGTTTCACATATGCTGGTGCTCCTGTGTTGGGTGCATATATATTTAGAATGGTTATATCCTCTTGTTAGACTGAGCCCTTTATCATTATGTAATGTCCTTCTTTATCTCGTTACATTCTTTGTTTTGAAGTCTATTTTGTCTGATACTAGTACTGCAACCCCTGCTTTCTTCTCTCTGTTGTTTGCCTGAAATATCTTTTTCCATCCCTGGACTTTTAGTCTGTGCATGTCCTTGGGTTTGAGGTGAGTTTCTTGTAAGCAGCATATAGATGGGTCTTGCTTTTTTATCCATTCTGTTACTCTGTGTCTTTTGATTGGTGCATTCAGTCCATTTACATTTAGGGTGACAATTGAGAGATATGTACTTATTGCCATTGCAGGCTTTAGATTCGTGGTTACCAAAATTCAAGGTTAGCTTCTTTAGTATCTTACTGCCTAACTTAGCTCGCTTATTGAGCTGTTATATACACTGTCTGGAGATTCTTTTCCTCTCCCTTCTTATTCCTCCTCCTCCATTCTTTATATGTTGGTTGTTTTATTCTGTGCTCTTTCGTGTTTCCTTTAACTGCTTTTAGTGGGTAGTTGATTTTATTTTTTGTCTTTAGTTAGTATTTGGTTGGTCTGCTTTCTTTGCTGTGATTTTATTTTCTCTGGTGACATCTGTTTAGTCTTAGGAGTGCTCCCGTCTAGAGCAGTCCCTCTAAAATACCCTGTAGAGGTGGTTTGTGGGAGGCAAATTCCCTCAACTTTTGCTTGTCTGGGAATTGTTTAATCCCTCCTTCATATTTAAATGATAATCGTGCTGGATACAGTATCCTTGGTTCAAGGCCCTTCTGTTTCATTGCATTAAATATATCATGCCATTCTCTTCTGGCCTGTAAGGTTTCTGTTGAGAAGTCTGATGTTAGCCTGATGGGTTTTCCTTTACAGGTGACCTTTTTCTCTCTAGCTGCCTTTAAAACTCTTTCCTTGTCCTTGATCTTTGCCATTTTAATTATTATGTGTCTTGATGTTGTCCTCCTTGGGTCCTTTCTGTTGGGAGTTTTGTGTATTTCTGTGGTCTGTTCGATTGGGGAAGTTTTCAGCAATTATTTCTTCAAAGACACTTTCTATCCCTTTTACTCTCTCTTCTTCTTCTGGTACCCCTATAATTCGGATATTGTTCCTTTTGGATTGGTCACACAGTTCTCTTAATATTGTTTCATTCCTGGAGATCCTTTTATCTCTCTCTGTGTCAGCTTCTATGCGTTCCTGTTCTCTGGTTTCTATTCCATCAATGGCCTCTTGCATCTTATCCATTCTGCTTATAAATCCTTCCAGAGTTTGTTTCACTTCTGTAATCTCCTTTCTGGCATCTGTGATCTCCCTCCGGACTTCATCCCTTAGCTCTTGTATATTTCTCTGCATCTCCGTCAGCATGTTTATGATTTCTATTTTGAATTCTTTTTCAGGAAGACTGGTTAGGTCTGTCTCCTTCTCTGGTGTTGTCTCTGTGATCTTTGTCTGCCTGTAGCTTTGCCTTTTCATGGTGATAGGAATAGTTTGCAGAGCTCGCACGAGTGACGGCTGGAAGAACTTCCCTTCTTGTTGGTTTGTGGCCTTCCTCTCCTGGGAGAACAGCGAACTCTAGTGGCTTGTGCTGGGCAGCTGCGTGCAGAATGGGCTTCTGATTCCTGCCTGGCTGTTATGGAGGTTATATCCACTCTTGCTGTGGGCATGGCCTGGCTCGGGCTCCTACTCCAATATGGTGGAGCCGCGTTGGAGGGGGAACAGCTGGTATGCTATTTATCTCCGTGAGGGGCCTCTGTGCTCCCTGCTGCCCAGGGGGTTAGAGTACCCAGAGATCCCCAGATTCCCTGCTGTTGGACTAAGTGTCCCAGGACGCTTCCGTCCGGCTGTGTGGTCCCTGTCCCTTTAAGACTTCCAAAAAGCACTTGCCTTTCTTTGTCCCGGGTGCAACGTCTGCAGGGACCCGCTCACAGGTCTTACTGTCCTTTTTCCCTAGTTTCCAGCACCTCACACATGCACTGTGTCTGCGCTCTGGTCCGGATGGCTAGGGCGGGTGTTTAGCAGTCCTGGGCACCCTCTCCCTCCCCGCTCTGACTCTTCTCCTCCCACTAGGAGCTGGGGTGTGGGGCGCTCGGGTCCCGCCAGTCTGGGGCTTGTATCTTACCCCTTTCGCGAGGCGCTGGGTTCTCGCAGGTGTGGATGTGGTCTGGCTATTGTCCTGTGTCTTCTGGTCTCTCTTTTAGGAAGAGTTTTCTTTGTTGTATTTTCAAAAATATATGTGATTTTGGGAGGAGATTTCCGCTGCTCTACTCACGCCGCCATCTTGGCTCCACCCTCGAATGAGTCTATTTCTTTATTTATGCACTCTAATTATTAGAAAGATTTTTCTTACTATAGAGTTAAAATTGAACTCCCTTTCTACTTACCAACTGTACTTCCTGGAAGTGGGAAGACACCTTCTTCATCCTAATAGGCCCAGCAATATCTGAACATAACTTGACTGATTTCCCTTCTGCTTTCCGGGCTTTATATCCCATCGCCTTTAACTCTTCAACATATGGTTTGATTCCAGAAACCTGGAAGATTCTAGTAGATCTCCTCTGGACTACTAGTTTGTCATGGTCTCCCTTAATATGTAACAGCTCCAGAAGTCAACATAACCATAGGGATGTGAGTTGGCAAGTGAAGAATATAGTAGTGCTATTATATCTCCAGTTCCCTACAATACACATATATTCATTTACCATAAGATTATATTAACATATTTATGTCAACTCCATCCTACAACTCCCTCCAAGTGTCCTTATAAGTCAACAAAGTGCCTAGATCTTTTTTCCTCTATCCTATACTTAAACAGTTTGACTTTTTGAATCATTTAATCCAACCTGATGCCACAGCAAACATTCAAAACCTTTTCGTATTATTTTATGATGTATTATTTTAAGATAGTACCAGAGGTTCCCATTAGCTTTTAGCTCATGATCAAGAATCAGAATAAGATTAGTTGATCTATTTGAGGTTGACTACTTTTCATAAGCAACCCAAAGCGTCTGTTTAGTTTATCTATTAATGAAATTTTAATGGGCAATGACATCAAGCCCAACCATCCAGTTTTTAGAATTCATGGTTATGTATCCAAGTATACCTCACACTATAAACATAACATCACTCAGATTATATTTACTAAATCCTACTGAGACATTTCTAACACTGAGGTGATGTGTCTTTAATACATAAAGCAGGCATCAAGAATTAGTACAGTATCTACCTTTAACATCTTCTATCATAATCATCTCCTATCATCACATGAATTATGTTTAATAAATAATCAAATATTTCCCAGGAAATTGTTTACATATTTAACAGAATCTGTGTCAAATATACATTTATCAAAAAAGTCATTCTAAAAGAATGGCTTACAGCATTTCTCTTCACCCATGTTTATATGTTAGATGATAAAGGGTATCTACTTGTCTTTCATTTGCCATGATTTAATCTGTGCAGTAGCTCCATGATCATGACAGCTAGAAATCATTGAGTTTTTGAATCACAGATGTATATGATATTATAAATGTTGAGGCAAATGTGGTCAAGTGTAGATACAGTCTTCTGTGTAGTTATGATATACCTTTCACTTCAAACCCATCCCACCTACAAGTAGATGCTTACTGTCTGTTTTTAGATAAGGTTGTGGCATATTTCCCCCTCACTTACATGACATATGACAAATCTACCTTTCTCTGTATTAAAAAACAGGGAAAAACTCATGTGTTTATCTTTGGTAAATGAAGTTTGTGATATTTTGAAAATTGCCTGCAACTTTTTTTTTTTCATTTACCAAGCAATGCCAGGAGAGTTGCTAGGGTTAGGGGTAAAAAAGCTTAGCTACAAAATTCAGAGGAGAAATTGAAATAAAACATGGCTACAAGCATCAGATTGCTAGATAAGGGTCAGGAGCACTGAAATCAATCAAAATGAGATTGTCAGATAGGTGAACAAGAAAATCACAAAGGTGGAAGCGATGAAACAAGCCACCAGGCAGATAAGTCACCAGAAGAGAGTGAAAGCCTCCAGGGCGATGGTTCTCAAAGTTACAGATTGCAAGACACACCTGTTGGACCTGTTACAACTTCCAGGTTCCTGGGCACTAACCCCAGAGGTTGGAAGTGGGTAAGTCTTGGGAAGGTCCCAGACCATTCCAGCAAATGTTGACTTGTCTCGTATCCTGTCAATACTATAAGCAACACAGCTTTTGAGCACCTGAGTCCAGATGTTAAAGGTCACAGGACAGGAACTTTCTGACCTGGAGACAGAGGTGAACACAGGCCTCTGCCTCTGTCCTGGCTGCTTCCCAAAGTCCAGGGCAGATTTTTCCTGTTTTGAGCTCACAGTTTCACCCATGGAATATTTCATCAGCACTGAATATTCTCTTCAGTCTGCATGATGTTACATGACCTGGTTAGTATTTTACCTTCATTTTGAAAATCCATGCTAACTTTTAAAATCAGATGTCTATTCTTTGGCAAATACTTATTTAGTCACTGAACAACCATGTACAATAAACACTTTGATCTAAATGAAAGTCAGATTTTTAACATTTCTGCAATATGCCAGGCAAAGTTTTAAATATTTACTCCTGATATAAATCTCTAGCCAGTTGGTCTCTCTATTCCTAAAGTTTTAGGGGAAAAAAATGTATTTAATTAAGTCAGCTTTGTATACTCGTTCATGAGTCACCATGTAGATGTCAAAGGCAGCAGATTATTGGATTATGAAAAACTATAACTGAAAAAAAAAATACTACCCAAGAAAATAAGCTAATTTAACAGTGCAGTGATATATCACAGAGTCATAAACCAATATTTGAGAGAGAAGGTGTGAATGAATTTTTTTTTTTGAAGAAAACATGGGAAGATTGATTATTTCTTTGACATATCTTCTTGTAGAGTAACTTAAGCATGTATAGGTTTTAAACTACTAATTAAATTGCGTACACACATTAACAAAATAGGAATACAGTTACATAACCAAAGCAGACCTATAATTACCAGCCATCTCCAGTGAAAGCAAGAAAACCATTTAGGCACCCTAAGCATTTGTGAAAACTTATCTATGATATGGTGGATATTGCCCAACTGAACTTGAACAGTCTGAGAGAAATCAAATTAAAACAGCCCATCCTTGGGGACTGTTCACATCCCATATGTTCTTTTAACAGCAGAGAGTCTGTAGTCATAAGATTTTGGAGCACTACAACTTGCACTTCTCCTAATTCTTGGTTGAGTTCCAACAGTATAGATCCAGTCGAATTTGTTGTTTTACTGTATGTACAGGCCAGCTTAGGTACCTCCTTCTTCATTCCAATGGCAAGTCCAGGAACCAGTAGGATGAATGCAGCTACAACTGCAGCATCGCCTGGATCTTTGTTGAGGTTTTTTGATGACCATCTTCTGGTATGACTCTTCCAGAGAGTGCTGATGTTGGAAGTTCTTCTTCATATCGTATCTTAGTTCATTTTCTGGGTAGTCAAATTAGGCTTTGATCCTCTGTATAAACACAAACAGACCCTTTGCCCACACTTTGATATGCCCTTTATACCACTGTGTAGGACTCATTGGAGGTCACCACACAGGAACTGCTGTTAGTCCATTCTTGGGTTCTGTGATTCTGCTGCTGTTTTGTTCCTTCAGTTTTTCCTTTGTTCTTATACTCCACAGATGAGTGAAATCATTTGGTATTTCTCTTTCTCCACTTGGCTTATTTCACTGAGCATAATACCCTCCAGCTCCATGCATGTTGCTGCAAATGTTAGGATTTGCCCTCTTCTTATGGCTGAGTAGTATTCCATTGTGTATATGTACCACTTCTTCTTTATCCATTCATCTACCGATGGACATTTAGGTTGCTTCCAATTCTTGGCTATTGTATATAGTGCTGCGATAAACATAGGGGTGCATCTGTCTTTCTCAAACTTGATTGCTGCGTTCTTAGGGTAAATTCCTAGGAGTGCAATTCCTGGGTCAAATGGTAAGTCTGTTTTGAGCATTTTGATGAACCTTCATACTGCATTCCATAATGGTTGAACTAATTTACATTCCCACCAGCAGTGTGGGAGGGTTCCCCTTTCTCCACAGCCTCGACAACATTTGTTGTTTGTCTTTTGGATGGCAGCCATCCTTACTGGTGTGAGGTGATACCTCATTGTAGTTTTAATTTGCATTTCTCTGATAATTAGTGATGTGGAGCGCCTTTTCATGTGTCTGTTGGCCATCTGTATTTCTTTTTTGGAGAACTATCTGTTCAGTTCCTCTGCCCATTTTTTAATTGGATTATTTGATTTTTGTTTGTTGAGGCATGTGAGCTCTTTATATATTCTGGACGTCAAGCCTTTATCGGATCTGTCATTTACAAATATATTCTCCCATACTGTAGGGTACCTTTTTGTTCTATTGATGGTGTCTTTTGCTGTACAGAAGCTTTTCAGCTTAATATAGTCCCACTTGTTCATTTTTGCTGTTGTTTTCCTTGCTCGGGGAGATATGTTCAAGAAGAGGTCACTCATGTTTATATCTAAGAGGTTTTTGCCTATGTTTTTTTCCAAGAGTTTAATGGTTTCATAACTTACATTCAGGTCTTTGATCCATTTTGAGTTTACTTCTGTATATGGGGTTAGACAATGGTCCAGTTTCATTCTCCTACATGTAGCTGTCCAGTTTTGCCAGCACCATCTGTTGAAGAGACTGTCATTTCGCCATTGTATGTCCATGGCTCCTTTATCAAATATTAATTGACCATATATGTTTGGGTTAATGTCTGGAGTCTCTAGTCTGTACCACTGGTCTGTGGCTCTGTTCTTGTGCCAGTACCAAATTGTCTTGATTACTATGGCTTTATAGTAGAGCTTGAAGTTGGGGAGTAAGATCCCCCCTACTTTATTCTTCCTTCTCAGGATTGCTTTGGCTATTTGGGGTCTTTGGTGTTTCCATATGAATTTTTGAACTATTTGTTCCAGTTCGTTGAAGAACATTGCTGGTAATTTGATAGGGATTGCATCAAATCTGTATATTGCTTTGGGCAGGATGGCCATTTTGACGATATTAATTCTTCCTAGCCAGGAGCATGGGATGAGTTTCTATTTGTTAGTGTCCCCTTTAATTTCTCTTAAGAGTCTCTTGTAGTTTTCAGGGTATAGGTCTTTCACTTCCTTGGATAGGTTTATTCCTAGGTATTTTACTCTTTTTGATGCAATTGTGAATGGAGTTGTTTTCCTGATTTCTCTTTCCATTGGTTAATTGTTAGTGTATAGGAAAGCCACAGATTTCTGTGTGTTAATTTTGTATCCTGCAACTTTGCTGTATTCTGTTATCAGTTCTAGTAGTTTTAGAGTGGAGTCTTTAGGGCTTTTTATGTATAATATCATGTCATCTGCAAATAGTGACAGTTTAACTTCTTCTTTACCAATCTGGATTCCTTCTATTTCTTTGTTTTGACTGATTGCCGTGGCTAGGACCTCCAGTACTATGTTAAATAGCAGTGGGGAGAGTGGGCATCCCTGTCTAGTTCCCAATCTCAGAGGAAAAGCTTTCAGCTTCTAGCTGTTCAGTATAATGTTGGCTGTGGGTTTATGATATATGGCCTTTATTATGTTGAGGTACTTGCCCTCTATTCCCATTTTGCTGAGAGTTTTTAACATGAATGGATGTTGCATTTTTTTGAATGCTTTTTCAGCATCTATGGAGATGATCATGTGGTTTTTGTCCTTCTTTTTGTTGATGTGGTGGATGATGTTGATGGATTTTCGAATGTTGTACCATCCTTGCATCCCTGGGATGAATCCCACTTGGTCATGGTGTATGATCCTTTTGATATAGTTTTGAATTCGGTTTGCTAATATTTTACTGAGTATTTTAGCATCTACATTCATCAGGCATATTAGTCTGTAATTTTCTTTTTTGGTGGGGTCTTTGCCTGGTTTTGGTATTAGGGTGATGTTGGCTTCATAGAATGAGTTTGGGAGTATTCCCTCCTCTTCTATTTTTTGGAAGAATGAATTATTTTTAAAAAAAAAAAAGCTCTTTAGGTGAATCATTAATTTTAAACTACCATAAAGCCATTATGCATAATGTAACATGTATATGTACATACTTAATGAAGATACTCTTAAATAATGTTTTTACCCATATGATTCAGATTTCTCCTGTCTTTTGGCAATTCCTTTAAAAATTATCAAAATAAGGTATTTTATCATCTCGATGATTTATGTTCTTTAATGTGCACTTTTCTTTAGGAAGCTACATTTATAATGTAAAATTAGATACTGTTTCTTGGGACAAATTACATATACAGAATTTAAGTACAGCAAAACTCTGGCTAGGCAGTTATACAGATAGTTCTAATCCTGACTGCTTTTATTAAACCAAGGAAAGAAGGTTGACTGTTAGTCCCAGTTAAGAAGAAATCATCCACAGATAACTGTAAGCAGGGTGGCAATTTACTCACCCAGGTCCCCCTTATTCCAAAGTCTCTCTCTTCCACCCCAACCTGTGGAAACCTATCTTATTCTTCCTCCATCACTCCCACCCCACCAGTGCAAAGGGTACAATACACTGAGGGATGCCCAAGTATACATGTTCCTTAGAAAAAAGAAACAAAACCTGTACAATAGAAATACCTTCACAAAGTCTGAATTTCAGACAACTGCAAGGTGTTCAATTCTAACAAAAAGAAGTAAAAAATCTCACATGGTACATTTGTGAGCCATAAGTTAGAACAGAATTCTAAAAAGGATTAGAGAAGATCAAAGTAGCAAATAATGAAACAAATATTGAACTCTCAACAGAACCAGGTCAGAATCACCATCATTAATTAAAAGAACCAAAAGTACCAAAAATAGTGAGAAGCCACTGACAATTAATATATAATTACAGTGTAATTATATTTGCATTTAAATACCATTCAATCTACTATGTACCAGGCACGGTCCTAGATGCTGGAGACTCAAGAGGTCAAGATATGACCCCAGCTTCCAAGAAACACAAATCCCAGTGGAAGAAACAGATATGTGAACACAGAATTAAATGCATTGCAATCACTGCAATAATAGAACATTTAAGGAATGAAAGCTGGAATGAATTAACAGTAATGAATAACAGGAATGGTGTGTGTGTTTATGATTATGTATGCTTATAATTAAACACAGTTCATTCCATGCTGTGGTTTCAGCTTTCAATCATTCTTCAGTAATTTTCTTACATTTATGATGTACACCATATAAATATCACCTTCCAATATGGTGAAGAAACAGTCTGAATGAATGGAACACACAATGACTTCAGTCATCAAGACCAGGATGCAAAGGCAGCCCCTGTTGGCAGTTCTCATCACCATCAGCTACTCTTCTTGATGTGTGAACCTCATGTTACAAGATCCAGGAAGAAAATCATAACAATTCAGAATTTAATTTGCTACAAAGTTGAATAATTTTTGAATCTATAATTTAAGGTGTATAATCAGTAATTATACAGTAAGCATACATGAAAAACTATTAAATTTCAAAGCACCATTACAGAATTTAATGTGGAAGTATGATGAATTTCACATGTGGACACTTTTTAGGTGCCAAAGTATGCTTCCAGAAAATGACAATAGCCAGAAAAGAAAATCAAAAGCTTGTGTATTTGTTTTATGGGTTCTTCTCTAATTTCTAGTGCTTTTTCAAATATTAAAACTATGATTTATGAAAAACTGTGTTGATAGAACAAATACCCTCCTCTCAACAAAACCAGTAAAACTAATGTTGTTAAACCATACCTGGACTCTTTGAAAGGGAAAATCTTTTCATGTTAACAGGTTATCTTAATATAAATTTTAAAAGAGTACATTACTGATCCTTTGCAGCTATGAGGTGGCAAAACTCACTGCAATATGAAACTATTCACTGATTATCTGACCCCAGGATCATTAGGGTCCGCCTCATTCACTTGTCAACTAAATGTTGAATGTCAGTATCAGAAAGATACAAACTGACTGCAGAGAGAAACATAATGTTGGAAAAGATGAAAGATCACATGAGGCCTTGAAACTTCCCCACTCATACAATGCTGACAGCCGGAGATCTAGAAATCTAGCAGAGCTAGTTAGTTAGACCCATTCACTGCAGTAGAAAAGAAAATTGACAAGAATGACAGCTAAATGGGTGTTTCATAAGAGAACAGTTTCAATATCAAAGGAGTCTCTTGAGAAAATTAATGAGGCATTTGAATATTCTTTCAAAAACATCTTTTTGAAATACTATAAAAGTCCAACGTGAAAGGAAGAGTACCCCACTGTTCCACCTTACAATGGTATTATAAAGTGTATGCCTGCCAAAAAGACTCAGCATGATTCACTTCCTGAGATTCAAATTAAATTATAACCTAAATTCTGGTATATGTCAAGTAAAACAAACTGAACATGTTTTCATCCTACCAAGATAAAATCCCAATCAAACATTCCCCCACTCTCAGTTATTATGAAATTTTGGTCCCTTTTTAAGTCGATTGAGTTTCCATGGTCTTTTTCCCAAACCACATACCCTTAAATAGTAACAGCCATCTATAAATCAATTCTACCTCAAGGTAGTAGACAGATTTGTATCTACCAAGTCACCTTATAGAGAAGACAAAAAGAAACAGGCCTCATCACAACCTTTGGATGAGAGCCTTACACTATGAAATAACAAGAGAACATGACTTGAAATCAATACACTGTCAGCCACATACTTAATCAAATGTAAGCAGCAGATTCCAAAATCAACAAGGGGTGATTTCTAAAATGGTCTTGTACCATTGCATTTATCCATGTAAAAAAAAGGTCATCAAGAGATGTCAAATTTCTATTCTAATTTTTTTTACTTTCTAAAACACAACAATTATCTTGAATCTTTTTTCCAACACCTTCATATATTAATAATTCTCCCTCTTATATTTTAATGTGATTTTTTTTCCAGATTTGAGAGGTCAATTCCAAACAGGACTGTCAAGGACAAATGTAAAGCTGAACTATTAAATGACCTACTGTTTATTAATACTCCTAAGTCACCGCAATTCAGTATGACTCCAAAGCTTATAGTTATCATTATCATACTATCAAGCAAACAAAAAGCAGACTAAGACTGAGAATGAGAATGGTCCTCTTGTACAAAATGAATCAGTGAGTCTGATTAAAGTTAATAAACGTCCTTTCAAAGCATATTAATCAATGTCCTAAAACTACCTTCAGCAGAATATCTTGTGGAATGTTTTGAATGTTAGGTGTAAGATATATGACTGAAATATAACAAATTATACTAACAAATGACAGAATCTCAAATATGAACAATTAAACTATAGCTCTTCCTTGGTGGCAGTCACAATGTAAACACTGACAAAAATCTAGTTTCTACAATCAACTTACTCCTAAAAGGCAAGCAGAAAACCAAGTTAATCTAAAGAATTAGCTAAATTTTTATCTGAGTGAGTACAATATTACATGGTGAATAAGGAATATGAGCTTTAGAATCTGTCTGCCCATTTTCAAATTAAACTCTGCCATCTGTGAGTTGTAAGAATTTGGGTAAATTATATAGCCCTCCTTTTTAAAATCTGTGTAATGGGGATTATAAGACGTCAACAAACTTTTACAAGACTCACCAATTTTGCCCACAACGGTGGATTAGCATTTCCCTGCAAGGAAATTAGATGCTTGGCAATCAAGGGCTTCTGCCCTTCCCTAAGCAAATTTACCCCAAGCAAGATCAGTAGAATCTTGGATTGTCATCTTGAGTCTTGAATGGAGCAATACAAGGATGGAAAAAAATCATTAGAGCCTATCCAGGTTAGCTAAGGCATTGATGACACTACCAAACAGCTTTCAGCTGCCTCAACAGACTTACAAGTCGGACAAGTACTATTTTCCCCTTGATTCTGTGAGCCGCCCAATATCTCTCAAATTAGTTTTCCTTTAGTTTCTGCTACTTGGAACCATATAACTTTAAGTAATATAATAATTTCCATAGATATATCATATATTAGACACATGAGGGGAATTTCTTGAGGAAAATCTAACCACTGTAACAAAGCTTGAAAACACAACCTCTCCTTTGCATAGCATTTCACAATATTCAAAGCACTTTCACTTACTTCATTTGACCCTTGCTTTAGCACCAAAATAAGAGTTAAGAGTCCATTCTAGAAACCTAATCTGCTCTAAAGCCATGCTTTGTTCACTATGTCATATGATTTGGGAACAATAAATACCAACTGTTTGTTCACCTAAATTTAACATTAAGAATATAATCATAATTCACAGCATAAAATACTAGATAGGCAACTTACCTGAGATATTTTACTGTAAAAAGCCTTCACTTGCTTAATGGTGAAATAAGACTGGATAATTAAGGGATTTACTTGCAATAATCCACTTAAAGTGAAATTTATGGTGTATCAGACTCAAAACCCACTAAAAAGAGTTATAGTTACTGCAGCAGGAGTGTCATCTCTAAGATGTTCTGAAAGGTTCACAGGAGCTCATGGAATGAGATAAGACAGGATGCTGTTTCCCAGCATTAGCTCAAGGCTCCTAACCTCAAAAACTCTTTAAGGAACTCTGTGTTCTGTAACTGTCATGACATCTGACATCTGTCCTTGTCCCTGTCCTAATCCCAGAAAAGTCACTCTAAACATACACAAAGTTGTCTGTAAACTGAGCAATAATCCACGTTAGCAATTTAAAGAAAGCACTTTCACCATTCTCACTTCCTCCCTAGAGGCCCTGTCTGAATTCATCCCATAGGACTGTGTCCCTCTGTTTTGTGCATCTTTAGAGTCCTACCAGAGAGCAGTTTCTCCTCAACTTTCAGAAGAGACTCTAACAGCTCGCCCTGTCTCTCTAAGAGGATGGACCACGATGGGGAATCAGGTTCTTCATCACAAGTTGACAACCAACTTGGCTGGAACATGTTCCAAGCTGGTTCTCTCAAAGTCCCCAAACTCCCAAACTACTGTGTGGTTGCGTCTTACGCAGTCATTTCAAACACAGCTCAAGTAGAATCTGGGATGCCACCCTTTTTGGAACCTGCCATTCATACTGTCTCCCTGAGCCAGCTGCAACTGTAGTCATGTCTGATTTTCTCCAGCCAGTTTCTGTTGAATTGTGGGGCTGGTGAGGTTGGGTCATCCACTGCAGTGGACCACAGATGACATCGTATTGCTCACATACATCCTTTGAGTAACTGGCATGTACAGCACAAGAAATAGCCACATGTTTTACGGAATCTCTCATTTCTGCAGTAGACTGTTTTTAGGATAAGCACAAGGAGGAAACAAAATTATGACAGATTCCATTTCCCTAGAGTACCAAAAAGAGTCTGTGAAATTTCTGGTTTGATAAAAGGCCTGGCAGATGTGACTGACAAATCCTGCAATTTAAAGCAAGTTTGGTTCCTCCTCCAATGTTGGAATGACAAGAGAACAGCAAAAGCAAACTTCAGTCCATTTTTTCTCATCCCAGCAGGACAAACGCTCCCCAGGAAAAGAATTCCCACCATGAATCAACTGTAAGACACACAACTATCTTAACTGATTGGAATAAGTAGCATTTGTGTTGAAATTGGAGGTCACCCTGGACAGCTAAAATGGAATAATACAGATGAGGAAAAAGCTAAATCAGATCCCAGTTAGCATTTGAAAAGGTTGATGGGCAAGAATGGATAAATGGAATTCCATTAAGTCAGTGTTTTTTTTCCCAAGGTTTCTTTGAAAATACTAGTGGATATGATTTTAAATCTAAATGGAAATCAACATATTAAAGATAAGAAACAAATCAATCATTATAAAGCCCTAAAAACAAAGCAACCCACTTGAAATTGATACAATATTTGATAGGAAACATTTTAAATCTTCCTTACACTTTAAAAAATGTATCTAAAATGCTGACTTTATAACAACAAAATATTATTCTAGTCGAGAGCTCATGCTCACCTAAATTAGGGAAATGTAAAGAAAAAATTTAGTTTAGTGCTAAACCCCATGAAATAACTGGAATTCAAAGTTAGAATCACTGAAAACTTAACTACAGAGTCTGAAAATCACTCTTCTTTTGTTTCTTTTGTCCTTGTTAACAATCTTTCTTTAATGAATCATGGAACCATAACATTTTTCATCTTGGACAGTCCTTAAAAATCACATCATATCCAGTTCTTTCATTTTAAAATGAAGAAATTCAAAGTTAGAGAGATTAAGTGGGCTTAAAATGAAATTCATCATCAAATACCTAATTTAAAGTCTGAAAATAATATCACAGCACATGTACAAAGCCTTATTTTACTCTCTCCAAGATTCAGGCTATGTATTTATTAACCAAAATGAAGATAAGAAAAAGGTTAATCCCGATACTCAAATACTGAAGTATCACAGTGCAGAACCCGTACAGTATCAATTAGCTTTATCGCAAAGCTTTCAGGTTGAGGTTAAGTCAACTAACTGCCACTTTAAAACTACCACATCGAAAAATAATAATCACAACACATTTAAGACATGGTTTTAGCCCTCCAGCATTGTCTTGGAAGATGATCATTTATGATTCCATCCAATGACAATAATTCTACACCTTGCCTAAGACATAACAAAACCACTTTAAGCTAGATTGTTGAGGAGAGTGAATGTACCTCCCAGCCTTCAATGTGAGACTGCCATTCCTCTAAAACTTCCAACTTCTCCATCTGTCTCTTGGCCTCATTTATATTGGAACAGACGGCTTTCATGGCTTGGAGGGCTTCCATCACTGCCGCGTAGTCACTGTGTTTCCTTGGAGTCCGCTTCAGCAGCTCCTGTTTATACACAAAAAACAAACCGCCCTTTGATCTCCAGCTTTCTGGGACAGCAGGTTCAGACTGACCAGGAAATGAAAACTGCAAAGACTGTGAGAGCCCTTCCAGAAGTGACATCACAAACCCCACCACGATTAAGATAAAAAACAGAAGGTTGAATCAATGAATATGCGTTACCCAGAAACACATTTTGCACTCATTTTAATTTTTCCCTCAAAATTATTGTTCTTAAATCTAAGTAAGATTTCTCCTTTTTCATTGTCAAGTATTTCACCTGTAGCACTTAGTTTTGTTTTTTTTTTGAGAGGGCATCTCTCATATTTATTGATCAAATGGTTGTTAACAACAATAAAATTCTGTATAGGGGACTCAATGCACAATCATTAATCAACCCCAAACCTAAATATCAACAGTCTCCAATCTTCTGAGGCATAACGAACAAGTTCTTACATGGTGAACAAGTTCTTACATAGTGAATAAGTTCTTACAGGGTGAACAGCACTTAGTTTTTTATGTTTGATTTTTGCCCCATCAGAAGTATCATTACGTGTTAATTTCATTTTCCTACTGTCTTTAACAAAATGATAAAGCTTTAAAAGAATATGTCCAAAATTTCAAAAATAATTTGATTGCCTTATTTTCTAAGAAACCGTAAAAATGTCATAAAGTGGAATTTTTAATTATAGCTTATACTCTAGCTACATAATTTATAAATTCCACAATACTCCATCGTTAAAAAAGCAATTTATGCTATTTTCACCAATAATTCAGGTTAATTCTCTGCAATGAATTAATTGCCACATGCCCTTCAATAGCTTCTTTTTCTTATTTGGGTTTTTTATTTTTGGTTTTTTAATTACGTTTTCCTTTTTTCCATTCAGGATATCAGAACTAGAGTAATCTTTAATCTTTTAAATATATTAAGAGATCTTGTTTGCTGTTTAGAAGCACAAAATTAAACATCTTCACCCACTGTCTAGACAGTTGTGACCACATTGCTTTTTGGTTAGTCATTTGTTTCTTACTACAGTTGCCATCCTCATGTAACTAACACAATTACAGAAATCCTGAGGCAAGACTTTAAAAGAATTTTCTTAATTCTTAACATACAGTGGGAAAATATGCGGTTGTTATGCTCTCTTGCGATGTTACTGCTGAGAATTCTGCCATAAACTTTGACCTTGCATTCAATATATTCACACTCCATTCTACAGAGCTAGCACCAAAGAAGCACATTACATCACTCCCAAGGCAAAGTTTAAGAAGTTACTCTAGATCACAAATCCAGAACAGGGATATGCAGTCTCCTCCCAAAATCCTGAAGTGTAGAAATATTTGTAAATTATGTGAAGTAGTCAACTCAGTCTGCATGGAATTGTGCCCAGTGGGTATGTGGAGTTGAGACATGAAGTTAGATACTGTGAAACAGCAAGGGAAATGAGTAGCAATAATCTTTTGTCAGTTATTTGATGTGAACCCTTTGCTAATTGACCAACCCAATAATTCCAAGTTCCACAAATAAGACCAACGTATCTTTTCGTTAGCACATAGCCTAATCCCCTGTGGTTTTTCTCTGTATAAATAAAACCACCCAAAATCAAAGAGAATATCAGCAATTTTTCAGCTTATGGTACAACAAAAAAACGTATCTGCTTACCAGGTAAATCATTTTTTCATGTTACTTTCTAAAAACAATCCTCCAAAGAACAGAAAGATGTCATCTCTTCTGTGCTTGAAGGGGTTCTGAATTTACCTCTTTCTTTCTAACCAAAACTGTGTCCACGATCTTGTCTTTTGAGAGGTCAACTCAAACACCTGAGGTCACTGCTATCCAGAAATGAGTGACTTAGAACAACCACTTGGCATAATGTATTTCTCTTCATATCACTATCCCTTCTGACTCTTGAAACAAACAAATCCCTGGGAACCTAAATTCAGGAGCAGCAGGAATAGCTGTGCTGGTGGGCGCACGTACAAATCTGAGGCCTGGAGGGCCTCTCAGGAACATGGGAATCATATCTGCACCAATCCTGTCCACCCTCTGAAGACTAAGCCTAAGCTCTGTAGCCCTGGAGATCCCTGTGTTAGCTTCTCTCTATGGCTTAACCAACCAACATTCACTTGTTTTTCCTAAGGAGAAATCCATGTCATGAAATTTTACAAGAAGCCCAATTTATGCATCTGACAAAAGTTATAGCAAAAAATGTATTCTGAGTTCAAACTCATAACATTAATTTCTCAGAAATTAAATCAATAAGAATAACTAGTTAAAAAATAGAAATACCTTATGACCTAGTAACTTCTAGGAATTTACCTGAAGAAAACAAACTCCCTGATTTGAAAAGATACATGCACCTTTGTGTATATTGCCACAATAGCCAAGATTGGAAGTAATCAAAGTGTCCATCAATAGATGAATGGATAAAGAAGATGTGGTAAAATACACAATGGAATACTACTCAGTCATTGAAAGAAAGAAATCCTACCATTTGCGACAACACGGATGGACCTAGAGGGTATTATGCTCAGTGAAATAAGTCAGGTACAGAGAGACAAATACCCTATGATTTCGTATGTGGAATCTAAAAACAAAACCAAACAAAATGAAGAAAACATCAGTAGACTCATGGACTCTGAGAAGTGACTGGTGGTTACCACAGGGGGGAAGGGGGTGGGAAAGGTGAAATAGGTGAAGAGGATCAAGAGACACAAAATCTCAATCATAATATAAATAAGCCATGGGGATAAAAGTACAGCATAGAGAATACAGTCAATAGTTCTGTATCATCTTTTTATGTTGACAGATAGTAACTACATTAGTTGGGGTGTGGATTTAACAATGCAGATAACTGCTGAATCACAATGTTGTATACTTGAAACCAATATGATATTGTATATCAATTCTATTTCAATAAAAAAAGTACCACTTAATATGTGCATGGCACTGTTTTTTTTAATTTAGATACCAGGTAGTAATTAATATAATAAACCAGAATCAATATATATGAGTAATAATGGATAACATTTATGGAGTACATACTACATTAAGTGATTTGTATAAATCCTTTACATACATGTATAAGTAAGTATACACACGTAGATATATGCATATATACACATTCTGGCAGGTATATGCTATAATATCACTATCACCATCATCATCATGGTTTCATAAATGAAAACTTAAGACTTAGTTTAGGCTACGTGCTTTATTATAGTTTCAAAAAAAAATCATTTCCAGAATCGCTATTCTAATCTACTCAGAGACCCTTGAAGTACAAGCAATAATTAGTAAACTACAATATCTTTCTCATAATAAAACTTTTGGTCATTGTACTGAGGCACTGGACCTATGACTATTAATGGAGCATTTCCTTTCTTCCAGAGGCAGTGTTTTCTTAGCACTATCATTCCACATCCTATCATTTATTGTCCCATGTGACCCACAACATTCCTTGTAATAATAATATAAAAACCAGGCTCTGAAACTGTGTAACTTTGACCTTTAACTTCATTCGAATCAAGAGGTCACCAATATTAGAGGAAATAAAAAAAGAAACCAACAGTGGATTTACTTAAGATAAAGAACCTTGTAGATAAAGTGCTATATAATTTGGTCATAACGTACTTAATGGGATCTATCTTGAAACTACTGCATTTCCTCTAAATGAAACTCAAGAGTATTTTCTACAAAGAGAACTAAAAGTATCTTTTCTTAAAAGATTTGTTTTCTACTCCATATATAAATTAGTGATGAAATAACCATTTTCTCTGCATTAACTATATAATCTGCCCTTCCTTTAGAATGTCAGATTATTTTAAAAGAAAAAAATGTTTTAATATCATCAGCAAAATATGCAGGTACAAGGAAAATGCGACAATTAAGTAAACACACAAAATACCTTCAGAAGGAGAGGGTACTTGCATATTCTCTGGATTGGTGTTACTAAGTACCCTTCCAGGGGAACATCCGTGTGCTTTCGTCCTCCAAGCAGCATGCAGTTCTGGGGCAGATATAAAAATAATTACATGTTTAAAACTTGAAGCTGTGAAACTTTCTTCTACCATAAAATTTTCTGCTGAAAACTTGTGAAAGCCTGTCTCCCTGTAGCTTCTTTCTCAGAGAAGAGCACATTCAGTCCCAAATAACATGTACAGGAGAGACAGAAAAATACTTTTGCCTTTCATATTAGCTACATAAACCAAAATGCTTTTTGAATCTTACCTTGAAAATTGATTCACATATATTCTCCTGAGTATGAAGTCTGAAGAAAAAGATAGAAATAGAGATAGAACTGGAGGAACAGATGGATGGACGGATGGATACTAGATACATAGGTCAATCCTGTTTATGAAGGGCATTAGCACTATGTTGAAGAAGAGCAGGTCTAAAGACAATTGGGTTCTCCCCATGTGATGCAACTAGGACTGACTTCAGAATTCTCATTTTTCTCTTTATAAAACTGGCATGTTTAAACCAAGCAATTTCTAAGTCACTCTTAGCTGTAATATCTCATCAGCAACACTGGCCAGCCAGCCTCAGAGAAGGTCAGATATGACACAAGAGGCAAGATGACTAGAAAAATCTCAAAATCTGTAGTCAGAGTGAGATGAAATAGAAGCAGCTTCCATTTACCAAAAAGTGATGGTCAAGACAAAATCAACTCTGATAAATAAAGCCTTTAGCCACTTAAGCATTTGGTCTTTGCTTAAAGGGTATAAGCAGCAATGCAAAACAAAAATAAAATATTTGAAACTGGTGCCAAAGCCTATTTCCACAGTGCCTATCAGAGTGACTGGCATAGAGGAAGCACTTAATAAATATTTAATGAAGGGAGAAAAGGGCTCCTCAAACATCATACTGATAATTCAGAAACTTTTATACAAGCATTTAAAAAATACTGTCTGTCCCATGTTCACTGAGAGGGGAGACCAGATGCTGAGCAGGAGGGGTGCCATGGGAAGACTGGCAGGAGCAGAACAACTGTCCTGATCAACTCAGTTGCAGCTCCAGGTTGTGTATCCACATCAGCAAGACCAATGCCATGGCTTTAACTTCACCCAGACATGTTAGAAGACAGATCAAATAACTTTTGATTGAAGCATACTCTTTCCGGGTTTCACCCCCTACAGAAATTGGGTTATCAAAATATTCTTTCCAACTCTATACGGTATTGTCCCCAGAGGAATCCTATGAAATCCAGCTATCTACATCTCATTGTATTTCCGGTGATGTTTCAGTGTCCCCCTGTGAGTTAGCACCCTTTATAAATGTGGCCACAAGGAAACTCTTACTTGCTTGTCCATGATTACTGTGTCGATTACCAACTCCCTGCATAAAAGCAGAGGTTGGCTGCCACTTTAGCTCAGCTTATGAGAGCCTGCTCTTTCCTTACGTATATATGAAGAATGTTTTGAATGTTTTCTAAATAAGCTCCCAGAGATTTCAAGAACCAGAAAAACTTACTGAGGTGGCAGCATATCCCAGTACCCAAATAATATCATCACCCCAAATCTGTAAGTTCTCACGTGTTTTCCAAAGGGGATTGGTATTATCCCCATTTTATGGATAAAGAAAATGACCCTAGAGATATAATGAACTTCCTAAAGTCATCCAGATAATTAGTGGCCATGCATACCAGGGCAAAAACCCTAAAAGCCAGGTTCTTCCTACCAGACTTTGCTGTGAGATCATTTAAAAACCAGCAGCCTTGACTTGGGGCTTTTTCACTGTGGCTTCACACAGTTCAATCGACAAATGAGACCAAGGAAAACAAGCAGCCACCTGGGCTGAGACAGAATGCATGCACTAAGGCAGCCGAGATATATAACACTTCATAAAGAGCCTTAAAACTGCAGTGGCATAGAAGCTTCTCCTGACCATGGCAGATAGAAGAGATCAGGATATCCTCTTCCCAAAAAACAACCATAATACAGGTCATAAATGGCAAAACAACAATTTCAGGGCTCTAAAATCAACTAAAGTCAAACAACAGATTGAGAAGCATTTGTTAATGAACACCTGCTGAATTTCAGGTAAGAACAGTGAGAGACTGTGGCATACTAGCCTGGGCTTCCCCACCCTCCCCTTGTCCCACCCCTACTGCGCTCCCCAGCTCATCCTGCAGTGGTGCTATCAATCAGGTGGTGCTCCCAGGTGGTGCTAGCACAACAGCACCAGGGACCATCTGGCCTTGAAAACCTCTGCCAGAGGGGGCTGCAGAGGGCAAAAATCCCACACCCAGGTCTGTCACTAAAATTGGTGCACTCCATTAAAAAACTGTGGGGAATGCCCACAGTCTGCTAGCCTTCCACTGCAGTCCTGTTCGGGGCAAGGGCACACTGTACACAGGCAGAGAAGACCTGAGAAGCCCAATGGGATGAAATACCCAAATCTGATTCAAAGCCACATGCCCTTCAGGTATATGCTCCCCTCCAAGCTCTCACAGAGATCCATAGGTAAGATGGATAATAATGTTTGATATCCTCTAACAAATCACCAACTGACCACTAAGCTAAGCAGTCATGGGAGTAACCCTTAAAAAGAAAAGTAAATAATAATACAAAAAAACAAGCAGAGCTCAGCTGACCAGTGATGGAGAACTAGCTGCACCCTTTACTCCACACCCTCTCAACATGAAGCAACCAGAGAGGTTGCCACCCCCTTTTCCCTAGCAGCAGCTAGGGTCTCCATCTGTAGAGGGGGGAATGAGACAGGGACCATGGGCTTAGACAGAGTAGGGTGAGGGCCTCCTGCAAAAACAAAGCAAGATAACCCATTGTGAGATTTGTTTTGGCCTGCTGGGGGGCCCAGCTTATTTTTCTGACTTTACCCAGGTGCTACTTTTTTTCCTCCAGCCCTAAACAAATGATTTGCAACCTGGGCAATGTAGCAGGCAAGCCCAAAACAACATAGCAAAAACAAGGATTCCATCTTGAAAATGAGATTGCGTTTTAAAACCCAATTAGTTAAAAAGTAACTTTCTTAACAAATAGACAATAACTCAGCCTACCTTGGGAAGCAAAGCAGGCAGTCTTAAGTGATATGCTCCCATACCAGGAAGCTGCTATCCCCGGAGGAAATCAGAGCAGTAGAACTCTTGTAAATAACCAGGAAGACTAATAAGAAATTTAATGTCTCTTCAAAGATAAACATTTTGGGACCACTTAGCAGGTGTACATCTCTAGCCCTTTGTCTCTCAACTGCCTATAAAACCCCTAGACCACACACCACCCTGGGACTCTCTTGTCCCCTCCTGGCCTGAGCCAGGAGCTCTGTTCTCTCGCTTTCTCTGTAAATAAAAGCTTCTCACTTACTCTCCTGAAAAAAACAAGCAGAGATAATGGCAGCTGTACATACAAGAGACCTGGATTCTCAACTTGAATGAAAGCAAATTACTAAAAGCAAACCAAAACAAACAAACAAAAAATAATACGCAACCTCAGGGAAATAGACTTGATAAGTTAAGATTAATACTGTTGTCCCCAGACAACGACAACCACCACCAGCAACAAAAAAAACTAAACAAATATAGTTTTTAAAAAATCAACAGAGAAAGTAAAACTAAAATATTTGCACACTAAAAACACTTGTTTAACATAAAACTAGGCAGAAAGGAGGAGCAGAGAAACAAAAATAACATGAGAAATGTAGAAAAAATAATAATAAAATGGTACATGTAAATATAATCCTCTCAATAATTACGATAAAGGTGAATGAACTAAACTTTACTCCAGTCAAAAAGCAGAGATTGTCAGACCAGGTAAAAAAGCAAGATTCAACTATAAGCTACCTACCAGAGGCATGTTTTAGATTCAAAGTCATAAATACCTTATAAGAAAAATAATGAAAAAAGACAGTATACAAAAGCTGTAATGATGGCTATAATAACATCAGGCAAAACATTAAGAAAAGAAATACTCCTAGGGACAAAGAAGGACATTTTATGGTAATTAGAAATGTAAATACAATTTTAAATGCATATATATCTAACAACAGAGCCCTAAAACATATAAAACAAAAACTGACATAACTGAGATTTCAATATCCCACCCTTAATAACTGACAGAACACCCAGAGGAAAGGATATAGAAGATCTGAACAACACTATTAACAAAAATGACTTAATGTTCAAGAATACTCCACCCAAGAACAGTAGAATATACAGATTTTAAGCATATATGGAACATAGAGAAGAAATAATAAACTCCAGGACAAACAATGAGCTAAGCTATAAAAAAGTCATAATGAATATTAAAGGATTTAAGTGATTTAAGTAATGTTCTCTGACCAGGATGGAATTAAATAAAAAATCAGTAACAAGAAGAAATTTGGAAATTACCCATATATCCATATTGGGAAATAAAATAACACAATGTTAAAACTGTGATGATCGTAAGATTTTACCCTACTTGCAAGCTAACAAGTTAACCTGCCACAGATTTATGGATGCTGGAAGAACACATGAAATTCCAAGGACACAGATACAGGACAGATTTTTTTTTTTTTCCTCACAGCAACAGCAGTAACCAGAGTAACCCTTTTGTGGGGGGCCAGTTCCCAAACCATAATTCACACATTACAATACAAAGAGGGCCAGGAGTCACATGCATATGTACAATGGGAGAGGAGACCTGAGATTAGGAACCATGAATCTTTTATAATGGCAGCAGGCACATCTGCCCAGTGCTGAGGAGGAAGAGAATATCTCCATCTTGGCCAGCTGTTCATGATACAAACATCCTTTAATAGATAGGCCAGAACAAAGGAGGTCAGTTCTTCTGCTCAGAGAATGTGCAGAAATGTAAGAGTTCCATGGAGAAGTGCTTCTCAAGACAAATTTCTTTAACAATGGATCAAAGAAATTAGAAATGAAACTAGACATTTTTTAAAGTCTAATGAAAATGAAAACACATGTCATAATTTATGGAATGCAACTAAAGCACTATATAGGGTACAGTTCATAGATTTAAACACCTATATTAGAAAAGGAAAAAAGATTATAATAAAGACTCAAAAAGAAAAACCTCTCAACAAAATATGAATATAATGGAAATTTCCTCAACCTAATAAAGGACATTTAAAAAAAACCTACAGCTAACATCATACTTAATAGTGTAGAACTAAGTGATTTCCCTCTAAGATCAGAAACAAGGCAGGAGTGTCTGTGCTTACCACTTTTATTCAACACTGTACTGATTTTAGCCAGTACAAAAATCAAGAAAAAAATAATAAAACATTTACATTGAATAAGAGAAAGTAAATATTGTCTTTAGTCTCAGATGACATGATCCTATATGTAAAATATCCTAAATATTTTACAATAAACCAGAACTGATACATTAATTTAAATCACAGGATATAAGAACAGGCAATATACAAGATACAAGAATACATAAAACTCAATTAAATTTCTGTATATTAGCAATGAACAAGCCAAATATGAAATTAAGACAATTCCAATCACAGCAGCAGCAAAAAGAGTAAAATACTTATGAATAAACTTAACAAAGTGTAAGGCCTGAAAACAGACTTCTTAAATATGACAACAAAACCATAATTATCATGGAAAATATTAAATAAATTGGGCTTCACCAAAATTTAAGACTTCTGATTTTAAAAAACAATATTCAAATGAACAGACAAACTATACTGGGAGGAAATATTTGCAAATTATATGTCTGATACAGGAGCTGTATCCAAAACAAAAAACATAACTCAGTATAAGCTAAATATCTCCATTTAAATACTGGCAAAAGATTTGAATAAGCATTTCACCAAGAGGCTTTATGAATGGCTAATAAGCACATGAAAGCATGCTCAGTATCATTGGTCATTAGAGAAATGCAAATAAAAATCATTTTGACATATAACTACACACACACTAGCATGGCTATAATCAGAACTGATAATATCATGTGTTGGCAGAGATACAGAGCAACTGCGAACCTCACATATTGCTGGTAGATATGACACAGCCACATGGCAATTTCCTCTTAAGGTAAACTTACTGTGACCCAGCAATTTTGCTCTTGGTAACTACCCAAAAGCATGAAAATATATGCCCACACAAAGACTTGTGTAGGAATGTTCATAAGAGCATTATTCATTAACAGCCCAAACTGGACATTTCCTGACTTTTCCATACTAACAAATCTCTTTCTCTCTAAAGTGACCTCCCTCCCAGATGTACTATTGTCAAGGTCCATCATTATCACAGTCACTTGACACAATGTTCATAAATTGGCCATTAACAAACAAATGGCACCCAAAAATGGACTAACAGTTACCAAAGGGAAAGAGACTGGGGAGGATGGGTGGGAAGGGAGGGATAAGGGGGAAAGGGGGCATTATGATTAGCATATATAATGTAGCAGGGGAGGGGCACGGGGAAGGCTGTACAACACAGAGGAGACAAGTAGTGACTCTACAGCATCTTACTATGCTGATGGACAGTGACTGTAATGGGGTATGTGGTGGGGACTTGATAATGGGGGGAATCTAGTAACCACAATGTTGCTCATGTAATTGTAGATTAATAGTACCAAAGTAAAAAAATAAAAAATAAAAAATAAAAAAAAACAAATGGCAAGTGCATAAACCAAATATGGTGTATCCATAAATCAAATACTATTCAATAATAAAAATGACTGGACTAGGGATACATGCTACAAGGATGAAACTCATAAACATTTTACTCAGTAAACAAAGCCAGGCATAAAAAAGATAATGATGGAATCCATGCATATGAAACATCTAGAAAAGGCAAATGTATGGAGACAGAAAGCAAGTCAGTGATTGCCTGCTGCTAATAGTGGAAGTGGAGATGAGCTATAAATGGGCACAAGGGACCAACTGTTGGGGGTGATGGAAATGCTCCAAAACTGGACCATGGGGATGGCTGCTCCACTCCACAATTTGTTAAATGTGATTGAATTGGACACTCACAGTTTGGTTCTCACTGGCAATTAAATTGTCCAAGTAACTGCCAAAATGTGCACTTACTTGTGCTATCCTAAAGAAATTAAGCATACTTTCTTGCTCTTTTTTATGAAAACTGAATAAGGAATGTATGTAGAGGAAAGGTCAATCTCAAAGTTTCTTTCCTGCGTACCTGTGATTTGTTTCCTTCCTGTTACTGCCCTACTGACAGCTCTAGCACAGAAGTACATGGATCCCTAGGGAGCAGATGGATATACAAGCAATGATGAACTCTGGCATCAATGTTTCCTCTCACTAGGAAACCTGTGAGTCTCACAAACAACCGGGAGAGGGCATTATCAATGATTTCCCACACATAGCTTCTGTCAACTCTCACTTCTTACATTTTTCAAAGGATTCTCACTTCCTAGCCCGGACAGGATCAAGGAGAGGGCCCAAAAGCAGTTACTACAATACACTGATGCCATGCTTTGGCCCTCGGGGGCTTGTCAGCCAATAACAGTATCTGGTAACATATAAACACACCATAATTCATGAACACATACTCACCAAAAGAAATGTCCGGATTGTTCTTATTTTGTTAAGTTCAAGAAGCAATTTTTGTGCCTTCTCATGGTTGCTACAATATTCATCATAGATACGAAACTTGTCTTTCTGCAAATTCAAGGAAGAATAAATTAGAGCCATTTTATTAGCCATATTGAAACACTACCCTGTGTGATGTTTATGGAAGAATTTTTATTAAGAATTTACTATGGTTCAAGAGCTATACTGTGCATATATAAAACTACATTTTATTTATTTAATTTCCCTGATCTATGAAGAAAAGCCTAGGAAAAGAGAGAGACTTATATTAATTATAGTCCAATATGATGTATGCAATAATAGGCAAATGCACCAAGCGGTAGCAAATCACAGAGAAAAGAGTGCTTAGCATGGCTGGGAGGATTCAGATACAGCTTTAAGAAGGAAACAGTATCTGACCAAGGTCCAGAGAAATGAATCCATGGTTCCCAGGCAGAGAGAAGAAAGTATTTTAGGTAGAAGGAAAAACTTGTGCCAGATCATTGAAAAATAGAGAAAAAAAGTACCCTGCAGTTCACATGCACCAGTCTGGGCAGTTGTAATTAAGAGGGACTCTGACAAACAAGAAAATTCAACAAGTTACTAAGATAATGGTGAACCACTACAAACGAGAGGTCATTTCAGAGAGAAAATGTTGTTAAGTATATAAAAGTAAGGAAATGGTAGCTACGTTCAAACACTCTAAAGGAATTACAACTCTATGTAGTTCCAAAACACAAAATTAGGATCACTAGGTGGAAAGGGCATAGGCAGATGTGGGATTGATATAAAACTTTTCTAACAATTTGCAATGTCACTGAAAGTGATTTAAGTTAAAAAAAAAAAAACAAGGGCCCTTCATTTTTGCTATAGGAAGAATACTTTTTGAAAAGGAGTAATTTCATCATCATAATCTCTAAGCTCCCTTTTGCCTATAAGACTTTCTCCATGTGGCTATGATCGATATCTATCAAAGCAATACCAATAAAAGAGGAAGACAGAAAATATACTGATCAAATTATTAGAAGTGTATCCTCTGAAATTTCAAAGCCACGCATTTAGAAAGAAACACTGAGTGCTACTTCATATAGCCAGTAGAAAATGTACTAAGTTACTTATTTCAAAAAATGGTATGAACCAAAATAAAACAAACTTCAGAAATTGTTTAACTAAATTCATAGATGACAGATTCACAGTGTGTTACTGAGGAAATGGATGTCAGGGTGCAAGATTTCCATGTGCAGCCCTGGACTTAGATAGCAACTGGTCCAGCTGGCAGAAGATTTTAATTCTTTCCTGAATGGGAAAAGTCTGGATTAAGGGGACACAAATATGTGTGGCTTCCAGTGGTGCCCAAGGAAAGCACAGCTTGATCTTCCTGCACCCAAGGAGGCTCTCTCTTTAATATAATTATCTTTATGAAATATATACCAATTATAAAAATAATGTATACAGAGTGTTCACTGCTACAGAAATACAGATCTAGGAACAACATAGAATTACCTTCACAAGAACTAACTAGAAATAAAAAATAAAAGTTGATTTCTCTAATAAAATACTTACATATTTTTAAATAAACATTAATTGTACAGCATTTTGATAAACAGATTCAAATTGGTTTCTGAAAATTAGCATCAGTGCAATGGTATAAACAGCAGCACTATTTTTCTGTTTTTTAGTAGGACTATCCTCTAGTTCTGAAAATGATATTCACTATACTATACAGGTGGATTTTAACTTTGCAAATGTTTTGCATAAATAATTTCAGCTACAGTGTGCATAAAAAAATGAAGATGATCACACAAGCACAACGCATAATTTGAAACAACTTGAGCACTGACTTATTTTGCTGACCTTCCTCAGTACAATCTTTTGAGAAACTGTCTTTAAGAAAAATTCAGAAGCAGGCGTCTATGTACCTAAACTGACTGGATTTGTTTGCCTCCAGTTGGTCACAAGTCGGTTAACAAGGGAACATTCTGACTAATAAAAGGCTCATAGCACCATTATAAGAGTAAGGATTTTCTGCCTCAAAAGAGAAATGCTCTAATGTTTGAGAGAAACATAAAAATCCATTCATTATGAACACCCTGAATATTCATTAGAATTCAAAGCTACAGAGGATGCGAAGAACTAACTGGTTAGGAAAAAGAAAAGGCTGTTTCTCCCTGAATGAAATGGATGATGTGGGGCTCTCTCCCCTTTTCTGGCTCTAAGTGGAATATTTCACTGGCCTTAAAAGACCCCAAACTTCTGGTGTCAGATTGTACTGCTAATGCTGAATTCCCACACACTACTATGCCAAAAACCTTAACCTTCAAATTCAGGGGAGAGAGCTTTAAAATAAACAGAAATGTGTCCTACAAAATGAAGAAAGCAGGTCCCCACTTCTTGTTGAGCATTAGGTTCTGGATGTAAGCATTCTTCCACGACTTTTAAAAATTCTCTATGTACTGCAAGGATATCTTCAATGTTTGAGAACAGCATCTGTAAATAAATGTAAGTGCAACAGTGAAGCAAGTTTAAAAGGTCCATGCGAGCATTCTCCCTCCAAGCTGAAAACCTCAGCAGATAGCTCTCCTTCCCACCCGCCTGGCTAGCAGAGTACCACTTTGTCTGAACATTCTCTCCACTCCCACACAACTCTGTGAACTGAAAACCTAGTCCTGGCTCTTAGGAAAAGTCCAAGTAAATAAATTCAAGCATGGTAACCCCACTTCATTAACAATCCTAGGCTGCAGGTAAAACAATGTGGGCAGATTTGCTGGAGGCTTCTAGGGGAAGTATTTCTTTGCTCCTAAGGGCACCCTGGAATGGACAACCCTCTTCCCCTTTGGAAAGGGGCTGTGTCCAGAAGTGGAGCAGGTACAGGGTCGTTTTGCAGCTGAGGGAGGGGCCAGCCCAGGGGCAAAGCTGATAAACTGGAGGATGAAGTAAAGAGCTAGAGAGAACCTGCCGTATTACTGACCTCCTGAGCCTTCTGTCCTATCTGGAGCTCCTAACGGAGAGCCAAACAATCTCCAAATCAGTTTGAGAGATAGGTGTCTTTTCCTTGCAACCAAAAGCACACAAACTAAAATACTCCCATGGTAAGGAGATTTTGAAAGTTAGTATTTAACTTATGGGGAAATAGAGGTTTTCTTGGAATTTTATTTTCAGTAAAGCAAAATTCTCAGAATTTTTTTACTTTCAGTAAAGTAAAACAAGTTAGCATCATAAATATCAGTGATGATTTATACAACTTGAATGAATAATAGTGACTTACAGCACAATTAATTTTCATTTACTTTCCCATTTTTTCAAAGCTCTTCACAATTTTCCTTCCCTACAGTTTAAAAGGAAATGCTTATACATTTGCCTCTCAGTTGAAGGAATTATGTGGATTTTCCTTCCTGCACCAGTGGACCATCCAAACTGTTTGTTTTTTGGTGACCAGAGACTGGAAGTGCCACTTGCCCACACCCTGCACACTGAGCCACCTCTAACTCAGCTCCCTCCTTCTCAAAGACACTAAGGTTCTGCTCTTGGGTTGATTTTTCTTCCTTATTTCAAACTTTCCCAAGGCCTTGGCAAAAAAATTTCTCTGTCTTTATTCCATCTTCAGAACCCCCATTTCTTTTCCCTAGCCCTAGTTTCCCTTTTTCTGATTCCACACAAGTGTCTGGCACAGAACCTATACTGGAGCTGAACATAAATTGAAGAGCTGTCAAATTACATCCCACAGATAACATTTTATCTAAGGGTTACTTGTGCCTGGGTCAAGGGCCAATTGCACCTCCTCACCTTCACTGTTTCCTCTGTTACATTTTTGTCAACTTTTGATGCTGCACACTGGTTCATCCGGTGTAGGAATGCCTGCATGAAACAAGAAAAGATGAAGGCAACATTAGGTTAATAAAATAATTGGGTATTCGGATCAGAATTTAAGTTTTTCCAAGAAACCAAAGTTTAACATCCAATAACTGAGTGTAATAGTTTTGTTGTAAAAAGTGAAAACCTTGCGCATTGCTGCTCCTAAGTGGAAATTATATTTCCTTTCTAGTTTGAGAGCCGGGCAAACAGTATATATGAATTAAATTTATCCACCAGGATCTCAAAGCTCTGTGATAAAAAAGTCAAATGTTTCCCAAGCCTCTAACTCTTGTGAAACACAAAATATCAAAACCTAATGAAACATGGAATTTCTAATTTAAAAAACAAAAGGGCCACTAAAATTCTAAAGTGACCCCTTTAGAGCTGAGAGAGATGGAGAGAGGGAGAAGAAGGGAGACTCTTCAAAAAGGAATGGAAGGATTCCCTTCCCCTCTTACCTACTTCCCCAAGTTTTATTAAGCCAGAATTTCTATGTGCAGAATTTGCTCTCCAGAGCCCTACGGTAGGCAAATAAGTTCATTAGTATTTCAAAGATCTGGGCTCTTCTTGATGGCCACTAAGCTTTGACCCATGACTAAATAAGCTATTATTTTTACAAAGAAAAAGAAAATTAGAAAGAGTTATTTGTACTGGGCCTTAAAAGAGGTTAGAAAGTGAAGAAGAGTCTTTACATCCAGCAAATTTGGTTTGCGTCCTCAAGGCATCATCCTTAACTACCTAGTGAGAAGGTGAGATAACATCTTCCTTTGTCTGTCTTCAGAACTGCAGCCACTAGCTAAGAAGTCAGGGTGTGACTGACTGCACAGCCCACTGGGGACCCGGGGACACAGGGGCTCGAGGGACCCTCTGGATACAGCATCAAACAAATAGAAGTCAAAGTAAGAATCCCATTTCTGACATGCTCTATTTACAAAGATTTAAGAGACTAACAAAATACAGGATGGTCCATGATGTTCCAAAATTAGCACCCTCAAGACACTGCTAGGAAGAGTATATAAAATGGCACATTTCTGAGGACAACTTGACAATATATCTTAAATTATTACATGGGCATTCCCTTGCACCCAGCAATTCTAGGTATCTATCCTAAGAAAACATTCAGACAATGGGTTTCAGCACACTGATTACAAAAGTGCAAACACTGGAAACAATCTACATGCCCATCAATATGGGAATCATTTAATATATTATGACACATGCAAATTATAGAATACTATGCCAAAGTATAATCATAAATGAAATGTGATGAAAATTATATATACATATGTGTGTATACAACAGATGTCTATAAAATATTGTTTGGTGAAAAAGTTTACTAAGCAGCTGTGGATAAAGTGAAGGTTCCTGTGGCCAGGATTCTCACCTGGCCCTGGTCGGCTGGCTCACTACACACGTGGGGCAGTATGTTGCTACTGACTCTATAAAAGAGCCTTGCCCAGTGCTCTGGGCAACATGGTGGCATGGCTGCAGCAGAGCGGAGACAAGAGTGGAGTGGTGGCAGTGCTGAGGACAGAAACTGAGACGGCTGCGGAGACAGAGAGGCCCAGAGGCAGAGACCGGCTTGCTGCATGCAGACTCCCTCTGAGTGGATGGGATTCTAGTGACTGACCTGCCACTGTGGGAATAAAGTTGGGTATAAACCCTTTCATTCCAAGAACGTTCTACTGTCATTTCTTTGGTCACATTGAATCCATAGTGAACTTGCCCAGGGCTGAAACCCATTGGCAACACAGCAGCACACTTGGTATGTCATACATATATGTACACAAACATATGCATATTACAGGTAAGTATACGTGTGGGTAATGTCAGTGTGCATTCATACTAAGAAAAAAATATGTAGCATATACCAAAATGCAAACAGTTACCTCCAGGTGGTAGAAAGGTGACTTTTGTTATACTTCGTTATTTTCAGAGTACTTGGCTGTGAGCATGTTGTAACTTTCGTAAAAATAAAAACAAAACCATTTAAAATCAACAAAACAAAGGAGCCACAAAATCTCGTTCCTAACATTAGCTCTGGCACCATCTTTATTCCTCATTCAATCAGTTCATTTCAGATTCCATAACTACAAAGCTACATCAGTACTAATTGCCTCAACTGAAAGAAATAATACAGCTGAAGCAAGTAAATTGAATAAAAAAGCATTGAATGTCACTTTAATCTTTTTATTTGAAAACATGTGCTACAATTTTTTGAACTATCTGAAATTAGGTATAATGGGCAATGGAAAGATTATGAATTTTCTTTGTCCATTTTAATTAGTGTTAGTCTAATTTTTTACTTTAGTTTTTCTTGAATATTTTTCCATACACTCATTCCAAAAATGCTCCTTAGGCCTTTCCATTTAACCTTAAAATAACAGGTGATTTAATTGACTACTTTACATTTCATATTGACCACATAGTAAACAGATAACCTCTCGTGCAAGAGAAGCTTAAACCTCACCTCTATGTGTACAAACCTTTTCTCCATAAACTGTACTCAGTCACATTCTGAAACCAATAAATTAAGGTAGGAGGTATGTCTTGCCAATGCATTTCAGCCCCAGGCAATTCACTATGGACTCAACGTGACCAAAGAAAGTGACAGCAAAACGTTCTTGGGGTGAATTATACCCAACTTTATTTCCAGGTGGCAAGTCAGTCACTAGAATCCCATTCACTCAGACAGTCCGCATGCAGCAAGCCAGTCTCTGCCTCTGGGCCTCTCTGCCCACACAGCCGTCCCACACAGCTGTCCTCTGGGCCTCTGGCCTTGGCGCTGCCACCACTCCAGCCTCTGCTCCACTCGCATGCAGCCTTGCAGCCCCACACCCATGTTACGCACAGAGCACTGGGCAGAGCTCTTTATATAGAGTCAACAGCCATGTACTGCCCACAGGTGTGCAGTGAGCTAGTCAACCAGGGCCAGGTGAGAATCCTGGCCACAGGAACTGTCATTTTATCCACAAGGTAGTAAAAATAAATCAAAATATGAATTAGAAGGGAACATACAAACTAATAAAGTAAATAAATCTTTATCTGACCTTTTATCTTCTTATACTCAGTGACAATATAGAATTATTTTGCTTAGTGTATGAAAAAGAAACTGGAACTTGTTAGCATTTCTGACCAAACACTTATTTTTCTTAAGAGCCTCATTTTCTGTAACAGTGAAAGTGGATTTTTAATAGTTTGCTGAAAGTGCAAAATCGCCCATTTTTTATTTGACATTTTTGATAAATGTATGTCTTCCTTCTTGAAGATAAAGAATGTATTTTCAGAATCACCCTTTAACAACCAGCATCTAAAGATTCTTTCAGACTTTGGTCACTGGGGTATTTAATCTTTCTCATATCAACTAAGGCAGCACTAATACCTTCATCACAAAAATACCTGAGTAGTTTAATACACTGTTTTTATCTCTGCATTCATTCATTCTCACTGGTTCAAAATTTCACTTGACTTAGATCACCTTCATTTTGCTATAAATGGATTGAAAATTGAAAGGAAAGGAGCAACACACAGCAGCATTTCATCCGGAGAATTCCGCTTTATTAGGGAAAGGTGCTGGGTTATATAGGAAGGGGCATGAGCTGATTGAGGTGTCACTTCTACGGGGGCTGGTGGCTATTGGCTAGGTGCTGGGATTAGGGGGGCGAGGGGTGATTGGGCTTCAGGTGGCGCCGGCGGAAACCGAGGACCCAGAAGAGAAGCAGGAAGTTCGCCATCTTATGAGTGGGGGCCCTTCAAAAATAACTACTGGAGACTAGCTTTTTATGCCATTGGCTCTCAAACTTTGTATTTTGTCTAAGACTTGGAGAGTTTCTTCCAAAAGCAGATTCCCCAGCAGGACTGATATGGCAGATTGGTTTAGGATCCAGAAATCTGCATTTTGAGCAACTTCCGCTGGTGATTCTGATGCAATGATTCAGAGACCATATTTTGATTAAGAATCCTGTATGTGTATTTTTCCAAAGACTGAAGAAAACAGACTTTGAGAAAAATGTGAGTAGGTCTCAATGGGAAAAACAGGTTCACTTATTTCACCATGACTTTCAACTCCGTGTCCCACTCCCTCAGTGTACAGTACTCTCACCACTTGGGGTTTGATGTCCCCCTAGAAGACCCTCCCCCCAACAGTGAAAATCACAATCTGGCCTGTGTAAACAGGTCATAATAATCTGAGGGCTAGTGAGATGCAGAGACAGGTGAGCTGGACAAGAGAGACTAAGTCACATTTGGAGAAGTGAGACTCGCAGGACCCCTTCAGCTTGCACGTCTGTTAGCAGGAAACTCAGTTTGCCAGCATTCCTCCAGCAAGGACTTTGCATAATATAGTCCTAGATATTACTGTGGTCCCAGATGGCTTTTTTCCCAAAGAGCAGAAAGCTTCACCTTCTCTTCAACTGGCTCCATGTTCTCTTATCACATATTTGATAAAATGTTATGTGTCATAGATTAATTAGTTTCAGAAAGCTAAAGATGTCACAAATTTGCTACCAAGAAATCAAAAGAAGGAAGAAAACTGATTCAGATATAATGGGGAAGACAAGTAGTGATTCTATAGAATCTTACTACGCTGATGGACAGTGACTTTAATGGGGTATGTGGTGGGGACTTGATGATGGGGGATTCTAGTAACCACAATGTTGCTCATGTAACTATAGATTAATGATACCAAAAAAAAAAAAAAAAGATATAATGGGGAGATGATGGCAATTCCCTCCAGTCCATCTGGTCCACTGACAGCTCAAAATAAAGCCAAGTCCACACTGAGTTTTATTCTCAGAAAGCACTTGCTTATTTTATAATTTAAATGTACTAAATTACGTTTCTCAAGTCATTTTTGACCCTACTGTTCTCATTAATCAGGAACACACAGTAAATCATTCTCAAAAGTTGTACAGATTTTAACAGTTTGTTCCTTTTAATTGTAGATAACCTGACACCAGAATTTCGTATCATATAGGCACTGAAACTTATTACTCCTATAAACATTCTCCATTTAGAATGATCTTAGCAGAAAGCTGACACCTTAAGAATATGGCTATTTAGTATGACTGGAGATGGGTAAATTTTATATATAAAGGTGAAAAGGGGACAATTTAAGAAGGGCTTCACTTTTGAGGGGAAATGTATACTCACTTCATGAAAATAAATAGAAAAAAATAATATGGGTAAATATTTTCCTTTTACCTCCTGGAGTTAAAAGAGTATTATAAGATCAAAATTCTTTGGAAGGGAAGTGTTTTGATTTGTCTTCCTGAGAAAAAAATGAAATCCTAACAAATAAAAGGCCTTATCATTTGAGTTTGCCTTCAACACCTGGTTGATAGTGTTGCCATTTTATTGGAATGGAGCTGTCTGACTGAGGAGTAGGTTTTGGGTTGGGAGAATCAGAGTTTGTTCTGGCCATGTTGAGCATGAGATCTCTATTGGACACCAATGTAAACATCAGCTGAGGTTCTGAGGAAGGTTGAAGGTGAAGATAGTACTGAGTGTAACACTCGCATGGAGATGTAACTCAGGGAAAGTACACACAGAGAGAAGAGTCAACTAGCCCCAGTTTATTGGAAAGAGTATGTGGATGAAGGAAAAAGCCACAGAACAATGTTGGGGGTACTCCAACACTTAGATGTCAAGCAGAAGAGGAGAAACCAAAGAAGACATTAAGGTAAGAGCAAAACCAGGAGAGTGCGGTGTCACAAAAGCCAGCGTAAGAGAGGGTTTCAAGAAAAGAGGGAGTGGTCAGCGGCTTTAAGGGCGCTGAGAATTCAGGGAAGGTGCAAACAGACACATGACTTGACAATGCAGGCTCAGTCACTGGTGATCTGGACCACAGCAGTCCCAAAGGAATGGGAAGAGGGGGAAATGGGGGATAGGGAAGTGGAGCCAGTAACCATAGAAAAGTTAAAACATTTAAAAATTTATGCTGGGAAAGGGGGCAAATATAAAAAGATGGATTTGGATCAAGGGTTTATTTTTAGGTTAGAAAATACAAGCTTGATGGACAGTGACTGTAAAGGGCTTTGTGGGGGGGACCTGGTACAGGGGAGAGCCTAGTAAACCTAATGTAATTGTAGATTAATGATAACAAAAAAAAAGAAAGAAAAGGGGGATTACTCCATGATAGGATAAAACTAACTATAAATCAACGATTAATGCATGCTTTAAATATCCTTAATTTTGATCATTTAAAGGGTGTCAGATGACCAGCTGTGGAAATACATTTTTCTGATAATATTAGTTTCTCTTAAAAAAAAAAAAAAAGCAGTTCCTGTGTGGTGATCTCCAATAAGTTCTTCACAATGGTATAAAGAGCATATCAAAGTGTGGGCAAAGGGTTTGTTTGTGTTTATACAGAGGATCAAAGCCTAATTTAGCTACTCAGAAAATAAATTAAGATACGATATGAAGAAGAACTTCCAACATCAACATTCTCTGGAAGAGTCATTCCAGAAGATGAACATCAAAAAACTTCAACAAAGATCCTGGCGCTGTTGCAGTTGTAGCTGCATTCATCCCACCGGTTCCTGGACTTGCCATTGGAATGAAGAAGGAGATATCTAAGCTGGCCTGTGCATAAAGTAAAACAACAAATTCGACTGGATCTATACTGTCGGGACTCAACCAAGAATTAGGAGAAGTGCAAGTTGCAGCACTCCAAAATCTTGCGACTACAGACTATCTACTGTTAAAAGAATATATGGGATGTGAACAGTTCCAAGGAATGTGTTGTTTCAATTCGTCTGATTTTTCTCAAACTATTCAAATTCAGTTAGACAATATCCATCATATCATTGGTAAATTTTCACAAATGCTTAGGGTGCCTAACTGGTTTTCTTGGTTTCACTGGAGATGGATGGTAATTGTAGGTCTGCTTTGGTCATGTAGCTGTATTCATATTATGTTAATGTGTGTACACAATTTAATTAGTAGTTTAAAACCTATACATGTTTATGTTACTCTACAAGAAGATATGTCAAAGAAATAATCAATCTTCCCATGTTTTCTTCCGCCTGCTACTTCTATAGCTTTTTTTCTTCCTTCCTAATTACAAACCTTAAGTAGAATTCGTGCCTCATATCGAAATTAACGAGTATCATAATTCTTCCAAGTAGTAAAGATACCTCAAGACAAATGCTGGGCATAGAAGCTACAGGACATAAATATGCAAAGAAGTAAAAAGCTAACCTTTTCAAACAATAAGGCTTCCCTCTCACTTACCAACTTCACATTTCCCTGTATGGCCCCGGAAGATGACTGGTTAGCCAGAGACGGGTAAGATTCCTCAAGGGAGGAACAACCTAAGACAGGCACAGTCGCAGGGGGGCCATCAGGTGAGAAATTGGGGATCAACAGAGGTGAGGCTTAGAACCTCACCCCCCCTGTTTTGAGAGAAATCTTCTGCATCCGTGGATGTTTTGTTGCCCTTGTCTAGCTTGGATTAATACTTAGTCTATAGGCACACACCTGATCATCTACATTTGCCCTCTTATAACACTAAACTATGTTTTCTACCTTTATCTTGCATCTACCTACCACTTCAGCATTTTATTAAAAATAATAATAATAAGGGAGAAATGTGGGATTCCCATATAAATCAAGTATAAAAATCAAACGAATAATCATAATTGACCTGATTGTTTATAGTTCATGATGCATGATCAAAACCCAAAGTTTCTGTGATGACTGCCCTTGCACTGTTCACCATGTAAGAACTTATTCACTATGTAAGAACTTGTTCACCATGTAAAAACTTGTTCGTTAAGCTTCAAAAGATTGGAGACTGTTTGGAATTAGGCTTGGGGTTGATTAATGATTGTACATTGAGTCCCCTATACAGAATTTTATTGTTGTTAACAACCATTTGATCAATAAATATGAGAGATGCCCTCTCAAAAAAAAAAAAGAAAGAAAGAAAGAAAGAAAATACAAGCTCAATCTATCCTCAAAGTTCCATCTTATCATCTTATCTTCCCTTAATATAGTTTTGGTGAACTCTTCATAACTTCTCTGGTTCACCTGGACCTCACTCTTCCCTGAAGACCTCTTATTTTTTTGAGTAGGAACCCTTCCTTTAAGATGGAAAAAAGTGACATACACACATACTGTGGTGTTTATATCTGTAAATTTCAATTCACAGAAAAACTTACAGGAAATTCAATAATATTTACAGAAAAATTCAGTAATATTTATACCATGTGCCACGATTGTTCTTGGCAGTGGTTCTTAAATATTTCATTATCAGGACTCCTTTATACTCTTAAAAATCATGGAGAACCACAAAGAACTTTGATTTTTACATATTACATCTATCAACATTTAACATATTAGAAATTAAAAGATTTTAATACTTGTTATCCAATAAATCATATTTATTATTTATTTAAATTAATAATCATAAACCCATTACTTATTAACATATATAACATATTCTTATCAAAAATAGCTATCTTTTTCCAAAAAATTTCTGAAGTGTAGTACTGTTCTACATAATTGAAAATTTCTTTGATGTTTAGCTTAATATAAGATAGCTGGATTCTTATAGTTCAGTCTGTTGTGATGTAGTGTTTGAAAACAACACATTTACAATGATAGTTTGAAAAGGGAGAAATATGTCTGCTGCTATAACATTTGCAGAGAGTTGTGACTATTCTTTATTACAACACAAAAACTCAGTAAGGGATAGTTTCTTAAAGGTGTAGAATCTGAAGACATATCAGCGAACTTTCATACTCTGGTTCACTAAAATCCACTGACCTCTATTGCATGTGAAGGGACATTTATCCATGCTTAATTAAACTGTAAATTTTTTAACAGTCATTTACTGTTAAAAGTATATCACTGTCATCTATATACTGTTATATATACTGTTGAAAGATATAAAGTATGAGACTTATGCATATCTTCTAAATACTAACACACTTCATTATTCAATATAAAGAAGTCACAAGAAGTCACGTTAGTTAATATCACTATCCAACTCATTAGAAAATTCTTTAAGCATTAGGAAGCTGGCAAGCTCACAGTGATACATGATTTTTCCAAAACTCTAAATTCATTTCCAACTTTAAATTTATCATCAACAAATACTATATCAGTTGTTTTCCTGGAAGTGACAGACTCACTTCATTCTTTTTTTGAGAAAATATCTGCCAAAACCCAAAATGCCTAAAACAATAGCTTGTCTCTCAGTTATATCAAGTAAATATCATGTGCCATAGTAACTCAAACAATCACAAAAACCGTTTCCCTGGAGACAACCGAAATACCTGAGTATGCAGCAGCAGTACTTAGGTATACTGCCCATTTCATCACACAGAATATGATAAAAATATATGCTCAAGAGACAAGATTTAATAAAATTAGTAATTTTTACAGCTTTACGAAGACTATTTTTTTAAGTAAAACTGTCATCCCCCATTACCATCCCAATGAGTGGGTAACAGTAAAGTATATAGTGATTATTAGTACAGTTTGGTGCCATTGCTTTGATTCATATGAAAGCACCAGCAGTTTTACATACTGCTGCTCGTGCCTATCAATGCAAACAAAAGGTGGGATCATGGGGAAGACAGTGTAGCACAGAGAAGACAAGCAGTGACTGTGGCACCTTACTATACTGATGGACAGTGACTGCAATGGGGGATGTGGGGACTCAATAATATGGGTGAATGTAGTAACCACATTGTTTTTCATGTGAAACCTTCGTAAGAGTGTATATCAATGATACCTTAATAAAAAATTGTATATAAATAAACTATATAAAATTCTCAAAACCACAAGAAGCAGAAAATTAATGGAAGACAAAGACGAAAGTAAGGGTGGAAAACATAAAACAGTAAAAAGTATGGTAGCTACTAATACAGCTATATCAAGAAGCACATTAAATGTTAATGGTCTATTATCTGTGGAATATAAAAACAAAGCAAAACAGAAGAAACAAAACAGCAGTAGACTCACAGACACTGAGAAGTGACCAAGTTATCCAGGGGGAGGGGTTGGGGAGAGTTTGGGAGGAAGAGTGAGGGGTATAAGGGGGATAATAATTCACAATCACAATATAAGTTGGTCACAGGGATGGTAGTAGAGCATGGAGAATATAGTCAATGATTCTGTAACATCTTTCTACATTGATAGAGGGGGTGAGGATATAATAATATAAGTAACTGTTGAACCACTGTGTTGTACATTTGAAATCAATATAGGATTTTATGATACTTCAATAAAGAAAAACTCAATGGTCTAGATATACCAATTCAAAGAGACTGTCAGAGTGGATCAAAAAATAAGACCCAACAATATGCAGTCTAAAAGAAACCCACTTTAAATATAAAGACACATAGATTTAAAAGAAAGGGTATGGTGAAAAATACACCATGCTAATTCTAATCAAAACAAAGTGGGAGAAGCTATATTAATTTCTGACATAGCTGACTTCAAACCACAAAGAGTTATCAGAGATAAAGATGAGTATTACATAACTATAAATAGGCCATGTATCCAAAAGGATGTAACAACCCTTAATGTGTATGTATCTAAAACTTCTATCAAAAGGATAGAAAGTTCTATCAAAAATGGAAAGGTCCAGTAGGCATAAACTCAGTAAAGACATAGCTGAGATCAACAGCAACATCAACCAATGGGACATAATGGACACTGACAGCAGAACACACATTCTCCCCAAGCACTGACCAAAATAGAACATATTCTGGGAGTAAAACACATCTTAACAAGAGTAAAATAATAGATGTTATACAATGCTGCTCTCAGACCACAATGTAATTCATTAAACTAGAAATTAACAAACAGAAGACAGCTAGAAAACCCCCAAAATACACGGATATTAAACAACATACTTCTAAATAATATACGGGCCAAACAAGAAACCTCAATAGAAATATGAAAATATTTCGAAGAAAATGGAAATAACAACTTGCCAAAATTTGTGGGATGCAGCAAAAGCAATGCTTAGAAGGAAATTTATGGTGCAAAATGACACAAGTTATTTTGTGGATATCAACAAAAGGATTTTAAGTTTATATGGAGACATGGAAGACTCAGAATAGCTAACACAATATTAAAGAAGAACAAAGTCAGAAGAATGACACTACCTCACTTCAAGTCTTACTATAAAGCTACAGTAACCAAAACAGGGTGGTATTACAGAAAGAATAGACAAATAAATCAATGGAACATAACAGACAGCCCAAAAATACACTCATACAAATAGAGTCAACTGATCTTTGACAAAGGAGCAAAGACATACAATAGAGAGAGGACAGTCTGTTCACAAACAAACGGTGCTAAAACAACTGGACATCGCATGCAAAAAAGAAAAAAAAGAGATTAGACACAGACCTTACATCCCTCAAAAAAATTAGCTCAAAATGGATCACAGAACTAAACATAAAATGCAAAACTATGAAATGCCTAGAAGATCACAGAAGAAAATGTAGATGACTTTGTGTGTGGTGATTTTCAAAATTTATTTATTTTTCCTTTTTCAATTGAAGTATCATTGATATCAATTGTACACTGGATTCAAATAAACAGCATAGTGGTTTAACAGTTGCTCTTATTATTAAATCCTCACCCCCACTAGTGTGCTTACTATCTGTCAACAAAGAAAGATGTGTCAGAATCACTGACTATATTCTCCATGCTATACTACCATCCCCATGACGGTGATGACTTTTTTAGAAACAACACCAAAGTCATAATCCATGTAAGAAATAGTAAGTTGGACTTCATTAAAATTAAAGATTTCTTCTCTATGAAAGACAAGAGAACAAGACAATCCAAAGACTGGGAGAAAATATTTGCCAAAGACATATATGATAAACGATTATCCAAAATATGCAGAGAACTCTTAAAACTCAACAGTAAGAAAATGAACAACCAGATTAAATAATGGGCAAAAAAACTGGACACCTCACTAAAGAAAATATACAGATAGCAAATAAGCATATAAAAAGATGCTCAAATCTTATGTCCTTAGGCAATTGCAAATTAAACAGCAATGAGATGCCACTACACACCTATCAGAAATGACAAAATTCAAAATACTGACAACACCAAAGGCTGGCAAGGATCAAGGAAGGCAAAGGTTGAGAAATCCAGAAATCTCATTTCCTGTTGCTGGAATACAAAATAGAACAGCCACTTTGGAAGGTAATTTGGCATATTTTTACCATAAATATTCTTACTATACAATCCAGCAACCATGGTCCTTAGAAGTTACCCAAATGAGTTGAAAATTTATATCCATATCAAAACAGGTACCTGGATGTTTATAGCAGCTGTGTTCATATTTTCCAAAACTTGAAAGCAACCAAGATATCCTTCAGTAGGTGAATGGATAAACAAACTGTGGATCCAGACAACAGAATATTATTCAGTGCTGAAAAGAAATGAACATGATCTAGTCCCCCCACTCCTCTCCTATTTTGTCTCATCCCAGTTTCCCATTCTGGACCACTGCCCAACAACACCCTTCCTACATCTCCCCACACTTACTTCCACCTTGGCACCTTTTTAAAACCTCAAACACTCTTCATCCAGCTTTCATCTGCTGTCACTCAGTTCTCAGCTTAACTGCTACCCCTTCAGAAGTTCTCTCATGACCATTTTCCTGACATGCTCCTTTTCTCAACCCTGAAAGTGCCCACCCAACACATTATTCTGTTTTATTTAGCCCAGAACACCTCCCACACCTTCATGTCCCATTTTCTGTCTCTGTTGGTTTACTAGGCTCCCACATTGGGACTGAAGCTCCGTGAAGGCAGAGTCGGTCTGTTTTCCTCCCTGGAGTACCCTGGCATCCCCAACAATGCCTGGCACTTGATAAGCTCTCAATAAACTTTAGTGGAATGAGGGGAGAATTTTTTCTTGGCTAAATGGTTTTTTTGTCAGAAGACCACCAGACTGTTTAGTATTAATTTCCCTAATGTATTATCTTTCCAAATATTCACAGGCAACTTGACATATAAAGATACTACATAATCTTTGTCTTTTCCATCACCATATACCAGGGTTTTTCAACATGAGTACCATCGACATATGGAGCCAGATAAATCTTGGTTGTGAAAACTCTCCTGTACATGTAAGATGTTCAAAAGCTCCATGGCCTCTACCCACCAGATATCAGTGGCAATGCAACTGCCACCCAATTGTCACAACCAAAACATGTCTCCATATACCTACTCTACAGCTCCACAGTTAAGCAACACTGCCACATACAATCCCCCAAAATACCTACAGCAATGCCAAATAAATTCACAAATTTGAAGCTAAAAAGCTTTTGAATTATCAGCCTCTGTGAGCTACACTGCAAGTGATTTCCTATGTCTCACTGAGCTTTACCTAAGTCCCATATTTCTCTATTTCTCTCTGTCTCAATAATTGTGTTAGATTATGAGTAAGTCAAACACATTTTTATTAAAATTATAAATAGGGACAATTTATGCTTAAATTTCTTCTCAAATAATGAAGCAGTTTTTTTTTTTTGCCTCCCTTTGTCAGGTCTTTCCCATTCAGACAGAATGAACAACAATTATAAAATACTGTTGGTGCATGTCTGCTCTCTACCAGATTGTAAGTGCCTACAGAATATGGGAAGCATCTTTCTACCTTTGGAAGATATAAGTTTGTCTCTAGACTGCCGTGACAACATTCTATCCATACAGAACTCCAAAAACTTATAGAATAATAAATCATTTGTTAGTAGCTCAGCAGCAGTGATGACTCACCCTCATGGACATCCATTACTCTACACCATCAAAAAAATATGTCACAGCTGGATTATTCAGATAGATGCCTAATGCAATCACAGTAATACCTAAACAGCATGTCAGAATCCCAGTAAAAGCCCTTTGAATGTTGATATTACTCATGATTGAGAATCAAATGGATTTGTTGTATCACAATTGTTGGGGGCCTTTTAACATCCCCTCAATTTCCCACCAAAAGAGGTTTTGCTGTTTTTCAGTATAACTATTAATTCAAAGTGAATATCACTGTCATCTGAGAGCCTAGGTGAACATAATTTCTCATTATACCATCCAGACTTTTTAACTCCCAGGTTAAACTTTCCCAGGATTTAAGGATTTCTATATGACCTCTCTATGCCAAAAGACAGCATGACAGACTGTGTTCTTCAGAAGTTTTCAGGGGAAAGAATTAATCTTTGCGAGCATGTGATCAGTGCACTACTTACATACAAGAGACAAGATTTTTTTTTAACCTATATTCCATATGCTGTACTTTTCACCCCTGTGACTTTTTATTTTATAATTGGAAGTTTGTACCTCTTCATCCCCTTTACCTATTTCACCCATCCCCTTCCCTCTTGTAGCCACCAGCTTGTCCTTTGAATTTGTAAGTCCATTTTTTGTTTTTGTTTGTTCACTTGTATTGTATTTTAGATTCCACAAAAAATGGTATTATGCGGTATTTGTCTTTTTCTGTCTTATTTCACTTAGCACAATACCTTCTAACTCCATCCATGTTATCGCAAAGGGCAAATTTTCATTCTTTTTTACGGCTGAGTAATGTTCCTTTATATATGTACCTCCTCTTCTTTATCCATTTATCTATCTTTGGACACTTTGGTTGCTTCCATATCTTGGCTATTGTAAATAATGCTGCAAGAAGCATAGAGGTACATGTATCTTTTTAAATTAATGTTTTTGTTTTCTTCAGATAGAAGTAGAATTACTGGGTCATATGCTATTCCTATTTTTTATTTTTTGAAGAACTTCCATACTGTTTTTCATAGTGGCTGTACTAATTTATATTCCCACCAACAGTACACAAGGGTCCACTTTTTACTATATCCTCACCAACACTTGTTATCTCTTGCCTTTTTGATACTAACTATTCTGACTGATGTGAAGTGGTACCCTGCTGTGGTTTTGCTTTGCACTTCCCTGATGATTAGCTGAGCACCTTTTCATGTGAGAAGATGATTAATAATATTGTGGCTGGAAAGTCAATAGTGAAAATAGAAGATGAAAGAGAAATCAGAACCACTGTCAATGGATTACAGTAATGCATAAGATTATTAAAATGAAAAATGAAAATTAGGAAATTTATTGAGATGGTTACAATAAAATACTGCAGTTAATGCAAACTTTCCTAAAGTGGGTCTTTTGTTAATATTTAAAGTTTTTGTTAAGTTTTTGTTTAACTTTTTCTTATTCTTTTCACAGCTTTGATTTCTACCACCTCGTCTTGCATCTCAGCCTGTACAAATAGGTATGTTGTAGCCATCTTCCTTAGATATTTAACTTCCACTGACCTAAAGCAATGGGTTGGTCTAAAGTAAAAGTCAAAAGCAGCAGAGGTATTTTTAACATAAGAGTGTGGTTAAAACATTGATTCAGGTGCTACCATTTAAAGAAATAAAAATATTCACATTAAAGTCAGTAATTTTAATCTATCTTCAAACACTAGGAAAAAATAACACAGGGCCCACAGTCCTGAATGGTAGCAATAGGCTGGAGCAAAGGCATGTTTCATTTGCTACAGTCACTACTATTCCTTATTATCCCCTACACTAAAGCTAAATGTCATTATTTATTCTCACTCTAACGTTGTTATCTTCTTTACACAAAATCCATTTTACTCAGTTTTGTGACGTAGACATCTCTGTAGCCATTTCAATTTTCAGCACATAGTCTTGCAGTTCAGCCAAGGCCCTTTTGGCTCTTTCAAATTTTTAATACTGATCATTCCAGAATATGTTTTAAAGTGGCATCTGACCTTACAGCATGGAGTGAAAAAGTTCTCCCAAGATGAGAGACAGAAAGAAAACCTTAAATAAAATAACTGAGAAAATCGGCACCTATTTACTTAATGCCTAGTTTACCAAGGAATTCACAATTAGGTTAGGTGTTATTACTTAGAAGTGATGTTTTCTAGAGACAACTCTGGCAGCCATGTATACAACTAGTTTTCACAAAGACTGGAAAAACTATATGTCCTTTATTATAACTATTAATTTTTTTTAACATAGTGACTCTGGCAATAAACGCTTCTTGGCTTATACCTTCCAAGTATCATTTGATTCATGATGATCTTGTGCTTCTTGTATTGTTTTGGGTGATGGAATTCTCTTTCTGGAATGGTCAGGAATACACTAGCTTTTAGGGAAAAATCAACTAAAAAAAGTAAATAAGATTAAGTGTCCAATATTCACAGTTGTTTTTTGAAATCCCTCAAAATGAATATTCTGTGTTCCTTTCCCAAAACACCTAGAAACACCTACCCAGATACTTACACAGATGCAGGATGTCTCCAAGAGGTAGAATTCAGCCCTGTGGTAGCATTTTTGAAGCAAAAGGCTGTAAGTCTCAGTTTCACTGCTCATTAAATCAGGTTAATAATAGCAGTACCTACCGCACTGAGAGGTGAAAAGACTTCACACAGGTAATTTTTGTTAGCAGTTTGTACAGTTCTGGTGCATAATTAGGACCAAATAAATGTTAGCTGATATCTCTACTACCACTGCTACAAACACAACCATAGTTCTGTAACTTCTACTGTGGCTTTAATTATTAATAACACCAGAGAGACAGAAATAAAGGGTAAGGGCCCTGCCCTCCCCCTCTCTGCTCCTCTAGTAACAGAGGATTAGTCCAACTAACTCTAACTTTGGGAGAATTCCTTGATATGAAAACAAATAATTCAAGGCATTTGCAGGAGAAAAATCTACTATGTTTATTTTTTAAAAATACACACACACACACATGCTCACATACTCCATATTGTCATATTGTATGCGATCTTTTCTGCTGGGAATTCCAGGCTAGCTCCCAGTGTGGTGCCTGTCAATCCCTCTATTCACATTTTCTAATCATCCCAAAAATTTACAATTAACAGAAGAAAGTAAAAAAAAATTAATTCAGGTGGAAAAGACTGGAGCCTATCTCTATAATCCTGGAGAGGATTTAAAGCACAAGGTATTAATAAAATGAACAATGTATGGTGGCACATGGTCAAACAATAGCTTTTACATGATCTGGGTACAGACAAAAATCACACAGGTTGATGAAGTAAAATGACAGGCTCATCTGAGAGGACTTCTACAGAGTAGTCAGGAACAGAAAAAAAGACTAACATTCTGGAAGTTACCTTAGCCCTTCTGGATGCTACCAGCTCTTTACAGCACCAATAGAACCATTAAAGATAGCATATTGGGCAAGGTTGCAAAATTTAATTAAAATCTATTCATTTATATGTTACAAGTCATAGTATTTGTAAAAGAGCTTAAAGTCAGACAAAAATGATAAATTTTTCATTTTGTTCAGAACTATAACCAAAAAAAAAAAAAAAAAGATAAATCCCACAATTTTTGGTGGCATTTCAGATAGAAGAATGTTTCATGGTGTCAGCTCATGATATACATGGGATAAAATGGACTTCTAAACAGGAGTTCATAAGCTTACATGAACATACTTGCAAATTTTTTCCTTAATAAGATGTCCGCTAAATTGCCATATTTTTGATATTATACAAATATTTATTCAGACTTTCCAGTAGACTATTGTGTCTCCAATATAATACTTCATATTGTGCTGCTCAGGAATTTACATTGATATCAGATAACTTAAAAACACAGTACAATGAAAGAAAAAGGCTAAGCGGGAAGTAGAAAGTACATTATATAGATAATATTCTCAAGCACAAATTTTTCTCTGGCACAGGAAACTGGTCATTTCCCAAATTTAAAGTGCAGAACACTATTCCTGTTTAAGTCGTTATTCAAGAATCCAGTTCCCATGAAAAGGAAATGTAAGCAATGGGGGAAGGAAAAATACTTAATGTTGGAAAACAACCCAGAGAAATGCATGAGGATCCCAACACCAAGATCCGTCTCTGCCTGGCACCCACCACCCTCTTTTCTCTGATCTAGCTCACTGTGCAACCCCACGAGGCATACAAAAAAGAGTTTTTTGCTTCATACTTGTTTCAACTAATATAGAGAACTTTTTTAGTGAGAAATGTATATATCTAACTTACCTTCTTTAAAACTGACTCCTAACTCTGTCCACTCTTATCATTAAAACACATGACTTTTCCATCAAAATCCTATTACCCCTTCTGACTTACCATATACCTTTCTCTCTTTCTCTCATGCCTATATATTCAATAGATCATCCAGTCTTAGTCTTAGTTTTCTTTCTCCCCCTTTTTCATTCTACTTGAACTCTATTCCTAAAACAAATTAATATACAGTCATGAAAATGGTTAGTGTTGGGCTAATATAGCCAAAGAGATCAATGGAACAGCAGGGAGCCCAGAAAACATCCGAGGAGGAGGGAATTTAGTATTTGAAACAGGCGGTACTTTAAATTAGGGAGGAAAGAATGCACAGGAGTCCAGACAATAGGCAATCCAGGTTGGGGACTTTGCCAAAATAAAATAAAAAATCAAAAACGAGAAGTGGTTGAGAGCCTGAACTCTGGAGCCAGCTTGGATGTGTGACATCACACAAGGAAATTTACCTTCCTGTGGCAGTCTCCATGTTTGTAAAAGGAGAGTGCTATGGTATCTACTTACAGACTTGTAAAGATTAAACACATGAATCAAACATACAGCAACTGGCACACTGGAACCAATAGATAGCTGTTTGCTATTGTTACTATTTTTTCTATTTCATTTACATCATCAAACATACTTGCCAGATGCTGCTTTCATTAACTAGCACTCTAATGTTAGAAGGAATATTTTCAAGGGGAATTGCTCTTTTTTTACCCACACAGCAAGTTATAATCAATGCATTAATAAGAACAGGTATTGTGTACATATAAATAACATAAAATATTTTAAAATGGCTTAAGCCACTGATAATTTGTATTCATAATTTTCTCTGTAAAAATTATATTAACCTCCAAGAAGGCAAATATCTGAAGGCATTTGCTTATACATTCAATAAATATGAGGAAAAATAAACCCAACTATGAAAATCTGGGTTAACAATTACTACAAAAAATTCCACTATATTTCAAAAACCAAGTGAAATGTGAAATATTATAAATATTCCTATATACTTCATGAATCAAATAGGAGCTAGCAAAAAGCTGTTAATGAGTTCATTTCCATGAATATTGGCTTGCAGCTCTGTCAACAGCTGAATATTCATGAGGCAAATTGGGTGAATGTTAAGTAAGAAAACTTTCCTTCCAGGAAAAAAAAGCTCTGATAACTTAAAAATAGTGTATGCATTCTTTTCGGACCTAGATTATGTAAAAAACCAAATGAAGAAAAAGCTAATGTCTGCTCAAACTTTATGAGTTCTGTTGAATAACCACAAGAATACAACAGATTTGCTTTACTACTGCAAAATGGCAAATACCCCTAAAATCAATAGTTTCTTGATTTCAGAACTTGAATCATCCTAGATCCTCAAGAAGCAAGCAGCCTTTTGGGGTTGTAAATGAAATTCTCGCTAGACTGAGTGCAGATAACTAACATGGTTTAGGGCAATTATTTACAGGGCTTGGAGTGTGAAAATGCAAATAATATAAAAGATAAACTGATTGGGACACTAAAACCTAATCAGAGATAGCCACTGTTTTGAGGCAGGTGTCTGGAAGCTCTAAACACCTCAGCAAGTAAATCTCAGGCAGCAGTGATAATACTCAGGAGGATGAGAACATATGGTCCACTGTCACTCCTCTGAAAGTCACCCCAGTAGATGACCCCAATAGGTGTCATTGGGGAGAACAGGGTATGAAGGGTGAGTAGCACCTCACAGGGAATAATTTTTACGGCTGCAGCTTCTTCCAAGTGCAGTAGGATTTAAGTTTGGGCCACAAATCTCATGAAGGACTGGACTAAAAACCAGAAATGAGTAGAACCCAATTTTATAGCACGGATGTACACTGTTCAGTGGATTACTGGGTGGAAGCTCGGTGGGGAAGTGGTGTCCCTGTTCATCCCAGGACACTGATTTGAGACCGCAAAACTAATTCCAGACCCTGCCTCCCAGGTGGACAGGAACTCTCCTTCCCTTCCACCTTGGCCAGGACTGCCTTGGGGCCACTGGGGAGGCTGAGGACACAGGCGCTCAGCAGACCAACCCACAAATGAACAGCTCCCTCCACATCAACTGTGAAACTGTACATTGTGATCAAAGAATCAGGGCAGGAACTGGATTTCAAAATCTCATATTCAACAACGTATGCTGAAATGTACTGGGAGTGGGCATCCCATTGGGAAGCTAATGCCTATGTCCTGAAATACCTGCAAATTTCACCTCTTGTCACTAAACAAAAGGAACAACATGCTCATGGTACAACAGATTCATTGTGTATCTGCTCCACACCAGGCTCCCTTCTAAGCACTAGGTAGATAATGATGAAAAGGCCAATTCCCTGCCCTCAAGGAGCATGCGTGCCAGACAGAGATACGCAAAAGATAAACCATTAAACACACAGTTCGATTTCAGGTGTTGGTGAGCACTAGGAAGAAAAATAAAACAGCTAATGGTGTAAGAGTAGGACCTGACAGCCAGGATTTGAGTACTCAGAAGAGGTATCATTTGAGGAGCAACCTTAAGGAGCTCAAGTGAGACATGGAAATGTCTGAGCTGCAACAGAAGGCAAAGGCATCACAGATGAAGCAGGGGCGTGCAGACCCAAGGGAAGGGCAGAGTGGAGGAGGGGAGAAGAGGAAGCAGCAGTTGACAGACAAGGGCACATCACAGAGGGCCTGAGGGTCATGGTGAGGACCTGGCCATTTTATTCTCAGTGTAGTAAAGAGCCACTGGAGAGTAGTCAAGCTGTTGGTCAAAAGCTCACTAAAGCTAATGCAAGGAGCACCAACTAGGGGTGAGACCAGCTGGGTTTCTACTGAAATAGACAGGTTAGAGAGGATGGTGCTGCGGACAAGGGTGGTGAGGAGTGGTCAGAACCTGTATATGTTTTGAAGCAATTGCTGGCATGATTTGCTGATGAATTGGCTGCAGACTGGGAAAGAAAGAGAAATCAAGGTTGCCTCCTGAATTTTTGGCCTGAACAACTCATGAATACTGGGGCCATTTACTGGGAAAGACCAGGGGAGGACAGGGTTAGAGGAAAAACATGAACAGTTCTTATCTTTCAAGGCAATACATAAGCAACAGGACAAATTCAATCAAAACATGGATGGTGCGGGGGAAGGAAGAGCTGACATGTAATGTTAGACAACACAGGTTCATACACTCTTAAAATTAAACTTGTATTTTAAATCCACATTTTACAGATGATGATTTTCCTAAAGTAAAACATGAAGCCAAAGGGCAAGGCCCCAAAAAGATGAGACATTAAGGAGCCTGAAGGTGCCCACGATCTGAGCTGTATATATTCGCTGCCTCGTGTTCAGTTCATGGTCCCAAGAAGCTCACCTCCGTCCAGTTCTCCCCCTCATCACGTGTCTCCTACCCAGTGCCTGTGTCCTTCCTGTGCCCTCCTCCTGGAATGCCCTTCCCCAACTCCGAACTTAGTCAGCTTCTACCCCTCCTTAACAGGCGTTCAAGGGCCCTCTTTCCCAGGTAGCCCTACATTACCTCTCCAGCCTGAGCTGGGTTCAGCTCTTCCTGCTTCCAAAACGCCTCATGCACTTCCTCACAACTGCACCTCATACACAATTTGACTGTATTGAATGGATATACCCTAGCCTGAAGCTTCTTAAGGACAAACATGACATTTTAACCATCTTTATAACCAAAACAACCAGCCAGTGTTGTGCACATAGTAGGAATTCAATGTTTGATTAGTGAATAATAGCCTGAGTGCCAAATCAAGGTTAAGGCATCTCTGGGCTTCAGTTTCCTCATCTGTAAAACAGGTACCAAAAATAGAATCAATTTATAGAGAAGGGGAGGGACTAGAGGATGAAATTAGAGAGGTAAGGAGGAAGACAGCGTAGGGTCTTGTTGGCTATTATGAAAGCTTCAACTTTTAGTCATATGAAATGGAGAGGGTTTTGAGCTGAGAAGTGATAGGACTTGGCCTTTGTTCTAAAAGTATAAGTGTGGTAGCTTGTTGATAACAGAAATGGGATGCAATCTCAGCAGCAGGAAGATGATTTATGGAGCTGTTGCATCGTTCATTATGTGAAATGAATTTTGTTAATACATCCATAATGAGAAATGTGTTACACACACCCACATGAACACAATTTCAAATAAGCACTTATCCAAATTATGCTCTTTTCTATTTGTCAAAATTATTTAAAACACCAGTTAAGGGGTAACTCCATGGCTATTTCCTGTGTTTTATGTTTCTTTTTCATTGAAATACTCCCTTCCCAGACTGAATTAAGGAAGCCATCAAAAAATATTACTAGTAAATAGTGTTAGCAATTGCTCTTATGATATGTTATTTCATTAAATTAAGAATAAATGAGATGTGGCTGTATTTGGTGTACAGTTCTTTTTCATTCCAAAATGACATAAATGAAGACCACCCAGTATCACAAGTCCATACTTGAGGGAATATGAATTCAGAAATAAGAAGTCTCATATACATATATTTATATAGGGACTGTGAATGTTTAAGAAAAACACTAAACATTAGTTTAATCAAAACATAAATTCCATCAATACTAAGCTAAGAAAATCTAAACTAAGTAGAATGTATGATATAAACTGACATGGTCCTTTTACCCATGGCAAGAAGTATAAACAATTTTGAATTCCCAATAGTCTGAGTCAGTAAAGACAGGCATAGCTGATTTGATGCCCATTCACTAGGTAATGAAAGTGCATATGAATGAAATAACTACCTGTTGCCCAATGGCCAGAAAGAGCAAGAAAGACAGCTAGAGAATAATTGAAGTTACTATTAAAACTTACTGTATTATCACAAATAGAGCAAAAATGATATATGTCTATTTTTTCAGTAGCTATAGACAATTATCTCAATCAATGCTTTATAGGAAAATTATAAATAATTTTGTAAGGTTGGATATAATCTTAGTTCATTATTGCAATGGAAAAACTGAGTTTTCCAAGGTCAAACAGCCAAGAAATGAAGACTGAATTCAATTCCTGCTTGACTCAAACCAGCTCTCCAACTGCAGGCTGGAGTGTTAGGCCAACATTTCCCCACAGCTAAGTGAAAATAGTCAGACCTCATGTGGAGGCTGAAATAGAAACCAAATTACATTCAGTTTTTAAATTTAATTTCCAAAGTTCCTATCTCAGGTTTGAAAAAGGATGTCATTCTTTTCCTATCTTTTAGTAGAGAAACTAAGTCGTCTTCTGTTCAAAGCTACTTGACTTTGTACTGACTTTTTCCCTAACGGAATAAAAATCACAGAATTTGAGCAACCTTATATTTCTGTAACAGAGTATTGCTTATAGAAGAAAATTCCTCAGAAATCCTTTCCTCTTATGCTAATTACAGCATGTAAATTAAGAAGGCCACATTAAAAACACCATACAAATAAGTACCTACTTTTCAGTTAACAATTTCCAGCAGTTACCAGAGACAGGCCCAGGTCTTCCCAGTGAGCAAACGACCCACTAGTTTCACCTCGAGAAATGTTCCCATCTGAATAACTTCCTACCATCTGAAGAACTCAGACATTTAAAGGGTCACTTTGTTTTAATTGGAAATTACTGTATTAAGCAACTACTACTTAGAGCAATACAGAAGCTAAAAAGGTTTAGGATAGAGTTAAGATAAATCTCAAACCCTGAAACAGTCTTTGAAATCTTTTAAAAACAATGTACTAATGAATTCAAAGTAGCATAAAACTTTCCTTGGAAGCTGACCAATGAGGTTCATGATGATGATTAGTAAGCATTCATTCTCCAAAAAGCTAACTGTCCCCTGTGCAATGTTAAATGTGAATTTTGTCCCCTTCAGAGCACCATTAATTAAAGAAATTAGTAGGCAAGCCACAGACTGGGAAAAAAATATCAGTAGTACATATATTTGATTAAAAACCTTTGTGAGCAATATGTAAGTACTACCTACAAATCAGTAGTAAGAAAAAAGAAAAACTACACAATTTTTTTAAATAGGTAAAAACTTGAACAGAAAGAAAATATAGAACTGTCAAAATGCACACGAAAGGGTACTTGAGATCGCTAATTATCAGAAAATGCAAATGGAAATGAGAATAAAATAACAACTAAATACGATGAACTAAAATCATACAGTAAAAATACCAAGTATTGGTGCAGACATGAAACTGGCTCTCAGAAATTGCCCATGAGAACACAAAACAGTAAGCACAGCCCCTTTGGAAACCAGTTTCTTATAATATTGGACATACATTTTCTAGATGTCCTAACAGTCCTACTATATGGAATTTTCCCAAGAAAAATAGAATGTGTCAACCCAGACACTCATGTTCAAACATCCATGGCAGCTTTATTCATAACAGATTAAAAACTGGAAACAACCTAAAAATTTATCACAAGTAGTGAATAAACAAATTGTGTTCTCACTATGCACTATAAACAGTGAACATATCAATTTTCTCATAAATATCACCCATTAAAATGTATTTTAAGTTTTAACTAGTGAAGTAAATATTTATATGTCGCCTAATCAGTTTTTCACTCATGTTGACAATTTTAAAGTTTGCAGTGTAAAAATCGTTTTCTCAAAAAGAAAACAGCTTTAACAGGGTGTTGTATCTTAGACAATGAAGCACAGTAAAACGACAAACTAATTTGTCTGTTGTGCAAAGATAAGTATTCTCAAACTGCAGTATTACATAATCAAATACATATACTGGTTTTATTTAGGACAATAAATGATACTCTAAAAATAAGTTTAAGTGTCGATCATCAAATACCTTCAAACCATAAATTTGTATCATATTCTGTTTGTGATGCATATTAGTCAAAATAAAAAAATTAAAGCCAGCAATATAAGAATTATAAGGCTTATAAGAAAATGTTAGGCATTGTATTAATCATTAATACAATCATGAAAAGCCATGTAAATTCTATTTTGTGGCCTTACAATAATTTTAAGATTTATACTTTCATGATCCATAAAGCATGTATTATGTATCATTTCATTTGGAGAGTGGCCAATATGAAGAGTGCAGCAAGTAGTTAGTCTAAAAAAAAGAACACTCTGGATGGGAAAGGAGGGAAGTGGGAAAGAGAAAGAAGTAAGGGCGGAAGGGAGGGAGGAAAGGAACTATTCCCCTTAAAATTTCCTTTTAGGTTAGAATCATACCATACAGAATTATTTTAAAACTTTATGTAACTCCTTAGCATAAAATGTCTTCTAGAATCTAACCCCTGTCTCTTCTCCAGGCATAGTTCCTGCTTTAATATCCCCTGAATGTTACACTGCCTGACACATAGCCCCGAGCTCACTAAGTATGCACCTCATTATCTGGGCTTCATGGAGAAGCAGTTCTTCATGTCAAGCAAAGTAGTTACTGATAAAATTCTTGAACACAAGGATTAAGTCTGTTTCTCTGATTCTCCCATAGAATCTAGCCCAGAACCTCACATAATAATAACTACTTAACAAAGTAACGTTAAATTCATTGGGTGTAACTATTTCTTTTCTCTGCTGTTATTTTTTTAATTCAAATTTCTCAACAACTCTTTAATATATCGTTACATGTAAATAACTCATGATCATCTTTACTATCTTCAAGAACAGGAAGATATTTCATTCTAGATTTAAGAAAACCAATTAGTTGACATCAAAAGGCTGTGACCAATGAAAGAATCTCCTCTCTTCTCTACCATATACCCGAACTTGCAATATATACATTCAGTAACATCATTAAGGCAACTTCAACAACTTAAATTTTATGGTAGTGTCTCTGCCAATGTGAAGTATCAGTCAAATGCAAACTAGCTTATTCCTGGGCAGGACTAATTCAGGCTTTCTCCTCTCACATGGTAGCAGTGATCTCAGCCAGCCCTCCTACTAATGACCAGTGTGCAGCAAGTGTCTAAGACAGTCAGAGACACCTATGGCCTTGGAGCAGAAGGAAACATGGTCTGGCTTGCATTAAGACATACGCTTTAGTCAATGACATCACCCAGGACCAATTGACAGTAGATGAACAATAACCAGTTTAACATTACACAGAATTGCTATATATCACTCCTACAGAACTTAACTTACTTTTTAAAATATTATCTTCAGTCATTTACCTCCATGAAGTCATACTGTGACTCCAATCACTTCTTCCTTCAATCACCAGTGTTAATGATGAGAACTAAATCCACAATTTACAGAATTTTCCATGAAGATTTCCTCCAACACTGTGGTCATTATACTTTTTCTTAAAGAGATCGCCAATAGAATTATTTGAATAAAATGCTTATATGGCATTTAATCTTATATTTGGCCATGCCTGATTTTTGGCACTATATAACACCCTCAATAAATAGCTACTGAAATGAAACAAATTCTAAAATTTCAAAAAGTAGTTGTACAACATAGTGTTCTTTCTAAGAAACCAGAATTAAAACTACAAATTAGGTATTTCATCCTTAATGATTCCAAATAGATGCTGTTATCTGGAAAAAGGGATAGAGACCTATAAAATATGCTGCATGGGCAGAAAATACAGCCAGAGCAAGGCAATAATTAGAGAAAATACCTGTCTGTATTTAAAAAAAATAGAATTCTTAGATAACAGAACATCCATTTGCAAATACAAATCTAGAACCATTTTTAACAACTGTTCCCTCATCATTAAAAATCATCCAAATATTTTGAAATCTGCTTACAAACTTAAGCTGAGGAAAATTTCAAGTGGTTCTAGTTCTGAAATCAACAGTTCACAATCTGCACATATTATTTTTTTAAACAAATGCATTAATTTTTTTCATGACCTTAACATTTCCAATTGAAATGTGTTCAGCTGAGTTTTTCCTTAAGAACAACTAATTACATTGCTCCTGTTTTTCTAAGGTACCAGTTATGACCCCCTATAACCTTTGAAAGAACTCGTTTGGTTCCTCTAACAAGAAGACAGTTCCTATTATGTTCAGATGAATAACCCTAACTAATGGAATCTAAACTGTCGTTACAGAGGCTGTGGAAGATAAGTTTTTGATTTAAGTGTTAGCATTCAGGTCCTATGTATGGTGATATTGCCATTAACAGCGATGCTTCTTGCAAAATACTGCACTGTTTGAAGAATGCCTAAACCATCATACGATGTATGAGAACATTAAAAAAGAAATCTGTGTCTTAAATATTGCTTAAGCAAAATTTAGAGAGAGAGAACTATTTAATTTGAGGGAAAAACACTTTGAGGAAATATATTCTTCTTAGTCACTAAATTAGAATGCCACTGTATTTAAACGTAAACTTAGACTCGAGCCACTTATTTTAGCATGAATGTTGTTTTATTGTAAATCAAATATTAGCTTTCTTTTCTTATCTCTTTTTCCATATCCATATCACTTACTAATTTCTCTCTCCTTTTCTCAAACCAAAGATCACAAGTCCAGGCATCTGCCCAGCAGGCAGATCGTATGAGTGAGTGGAGAGGCAGCAGGTGGTCAGGTCCCAAGGCAGGGGTCACAAAATGGTAGCCTGGAAACCTGATCCGTACACAATTGGTTTGTTTGCTCTGGAAAACGCAGATAAAAACCCAGAATTCCAGCTTATTCTGGAAAAGCAGGAGCTCTGGGCTCCCTGGGGCCACACTCCGTCTTAGCAACAGCTGGTTGGAGCTGAGCATCACTGCCCCTTTGGCTGGGGCATGGCCTCTCACCAGCTTGCCACCATTACCACCACCTGCTTGTCACATGTACATGACCTGCCTAGCTTCTGGAAGCTTCTGAGTCTCCATCTCTTTCACAAAAGGATAGGCTATTCAAGTAAGAAACCCTTAACTTAGGCCCAAGACTCCACAGTTAAGATGGGGGCCTGGAAGATAAAAAGTGAACAGCAGGCAGCAACCATGAGAAACAAAGAAGACAGGCAAAGTCTCCTGGATGTATTCTGGGCAGTCAGAGGGTGCGGTGCAAGGGAAAGAGAAGAGCCGGGCAGACCTGAGCTTCGATCACAGGCTCTACCGCTACCGCTCTCAGCAGGACTCGGGTGGGTGGCTCTGCCTGTGCCCCTTAGGGCTATCAACCTCTCTCTCCAAGAGGATGCTGGCGAGGCCCTAGAACCATGAGCACATTGTGCCCAGCACGCGACAGAGCTCAGGAGACTAGGGAGCAGCAGAAGGAACGTGGGACCTCTGGTAGAGAAATGTGGCAACCAGTCCCGGCTGCACTCCATCGCAGCTCTTCACCTGGGACGCTGAAATAACACCACGAGCGCGGCCCGGCAAGCACCGGCTGCCCGTGGGTCCAGCAACTCTCACCGACTTGATCATCAGCAGTCCTACCGCCCTAATCTGGCCCGGCTTCCACCCGTAGGAGGAGAACAGCTGACGGGAACCGAGAGGAGGCGGATGCTAAATAGTTGTGGGTTCTGCATTTGGGAAACTGAGAGAATGGGAAGAGAGACAAACCAAAACCGCAAGACGAGAAGGGAGAAGTGTTCAGATATTTTCTATGGCCTCCGGATGAGGCATCCATTATGTGAGGAGGCAGAAAGTGAAACGGAAGGGTGGGGGTGGATTAATCATTCAAAGCGAAAAAGCCTCTTTTGAGTACCTGCCACTCTGCCTTATAGGGACTGTGGGAACACTGTGTTTATGTGCATGGGACACACACAGTTCCACACACACACAGTTCCAGTGCTCCAGAATTCCTAATGCGGCAGACAGACACATTCACAATACCTGATAGGAGGCTTGCCTTCATAAATGACAGTGTAGAAATGAAGATTATCAGAGCAGTGGGGGAAAGGTGGGGAAGAGACGAGTTAAATGCAGCTGGGGGCGGGGGCGGGGGCGGGCGCATACCCTGGACAGCTACTTATAAAAGATGGAGTTTAAGCATCACAGGCTAAGACGGGCTTCCATAGGCAGGAAGACGTGGAGTAAAGGGCATTTCTAGCAAAGGGAACCATTTGCAGCCAGACCCAGAGACAGCAGCTAGCAGGTCTGTTGAGGACAGGTAGCCCAGTGCATGAGATGGGGGCAGGGGAGTGAGGCAGCACCGGAACCGGGAAACGCCCCTGGAGAGGAACTGTGATGGCCCTTCCACACCAGTCTGTGATTTCGTCCTGGACACATTTGGTAACTGACACTCTGCACCCAAAGCACACAGCTCTCCCTATGGAGAGTGAACCCCAGAATCCCTGCAGAAGCCAGCTGCTGGAGAGGAACAATATTCTAAAGGCACCCAGACAGTACACAGAAAAAGAACCAAGCTTTAGGATGCCAATAGTGGCTCTGAACTGATCCATTTCAATGGCTGGCCAAGCACCCTTGCCAGCTTAACTTTGAAGGAGTAATGACCAACTTTACACAGTTCTGGAAAGACAGAAATATGATGACAAAAAGCAAACATAAACACATCAAAAATGAGTGATTTTATTTTTTAAATCATCTTCAATTTTGATTTAGGTGAATTCTAACTCTGACACAAGATATGATCTCTAGTCGCCTGACAAGAGCTGGAAAGGGTCGTGGGGTCCCTTGAAGGTCTCAACCTTCGTGTTATTCTCAGCCCTCAGGTTGGGGGTGCTGTGTCCTACACTACTTCAAGGTGTCTGGCACCATGCAAGTGCCAGGGTTACAAAGTCAAACCCCTGCCTTTAGAAGGCCACAGAATGATAGAAGTGATACAAATGTAAATCAGTGACTTAAACCCAGTGAGACAAATGCTCCACAGAAGTGTTGAGAGCTCAGGAGCCAATCCACCTATTATAGCTACATGCTCCCTGCACAACTAGGCAGTATAGTGGACTGCCTAAGAGCTGGACTCAATCACGAGATAGTTCAAATACCAACTCTGCCACTTACTAGCTGTGTGATTCTGGGCAACTGCTTAATCTCTCTATACCTCAATGTCCCATCTGAAAGAAAGGGAAAATAAAAGAGCCTACCTCATGGGATTACTGTGAGAATTAAGAGAGTTGACAGACACATGCACTTTACTGTGCCTTGCACACTAAATCATTTTCATTAGTATAATCTGATTGGCCCAAAAGAGATCCTAGAAAAAAGTGTTAATCTTTCCCCATTTCTCCTCTCTCCTCTCTCCAAAAGCAGCATTATGGAAATGAACTTTTCTCTTAATACTGGTTTGCCAACCAAGTGAAATTAACCTTGTACTTCCATCTCTCAAGTGATAGCTGGCCTGAGATCTTCCCACCATTCCTTCTGTCTTCCTATTCACAAAGCTTTCTGAGAGCCTGAAGGAGAGCTGTGTTGCCTGCTGGAAACTTCATGGTTCCGATAGTAGAATTAAAGAGACATCCCCCAGGATATCTCTGGTGAGCACCACTGGCTGTTTGCATGGATGGAGCAGCTCCACACCCACAGGGCCTGACCCAGGACCAGCCAAGTGCAGACATTCTGCTCTGACATGGCCCCTGCAGCCTCACTGTTCCCTCCGAATGTGTCTGGCCTTCCAGGGAAAAGAACCCCTTCCTGCTTCCCTTTCAGCCTCCTACACACCAGCAACAGCCTTCTTAGGGATTCTCTGCCTCTGATTTCAGGATGCACAAGCTGCTCTGTTGGCAGCGAGAGGTTTAGCGTTCCAGAGCAAACAGTTGTTTTCCCATCCCTGACAATAAGATTGTTTCATCAGTGCACAAATAAGTCATCACACAGATTACTACTTTATTCTTGACATTTAAATCTGAAGTGAAGTACCTTCTTAATAATTCATTAGGTTTTAAAAATATAACTTGGGTAATATCCATGGCAAGTACATTAGCATCAATATTAAGTATAACTTAAACACTGCATGTGTTAAAATTAAGACAAACATGGCCAGTAGAATTAATAATTATAGCATTATGTTCAAAATTAGAAACAACCCTTAAATAGATAGGAATTAAAAAGCACCCCCTTTATTTTCAGCCCTCTATACCAAACTCTGTTAATTAGTTTGGCAGCAAAGCCTACTAAACTGCTGACGAGTGGGCAGGACGCTATTGTGTTTGGCTTTGAACACAAGTCAGGATTAGGAAATCAACACGGGAAGCATACTTCAAACATCCAAAAGCATTTTCTATGCTTAGCATCTGGCAAGACTTGGTGTGTTTTCTCTGCTTCAATGTCATATTGCTCTGGTCCCTAGAACAACGTGGTGGCTACAAAAGGGGAAAAAAAAACTTCTGTGTTTAAGCAGCAGCCTGAGTTCAGCCTGAAAGCCACTGAGTCGGGACCTGTTCCACACAGTGCCTGGCAGTTACTCACCAAGGGAAGGACAGGCCTGGGGCCCCTCCCGCTCCCGGTCCATGGTTTCCTCCTTACCCCACACTGCAGCTAGGGACCTTCAGCATTTCCTCTTCTGGGAAGGCTGGGAATTGACTGTGTTTATGAAATGAACATGACCCAGAAAAGCATTCATCATGATCCGCTTGTGCACTGGAAAGAGCCCTCAGCTGCACTTCCCGTCATCAAGTGTCTGAGCTCCTGTTTATTAAAGCACAGCTTGGACCAGCGGGCAGGTAAGACTTCCAGGTGAGAACAGCAACAGATCTTTGGCACCAAATCACCACTACTCCTGGCTTCCATTTCTATATAGGAAGTCAGAGAAATTAATGTCTTACAAACTACCAGATATAGTTAAATAAATGAACAACTCAACAATAATTATTCTACTTAATCTGGCATATGCTCATCAAACTCCAAATGCAGTTATGTATATATGTGTGCATAATCAGCACGACATAGTGACCGTGCTCTGGATTAGAGTCCAAACTCTTGAAATTCAATACTGCCACCACCACTGTATGCCCTAAAGTGCTTTACTGTTCAATTCAAAAAAAAAAAGTTCAACAATTATTTATTGAACACTAAATGCCAGGCACTGAGCTAGCTTCTAAGGAATTAATGACAAATCAGTCTCCTGAGTTTACGATCCAGTAGAGCACACTGATATGAATAAAAACATTTACATTAAATATTGCATTAAGGTGTATTGGATATAAATATATTTTTAAGGTTCAGAAGTAGAACAGAAGATGGAGTAATCATATCTTGGTAATATATAAAGGCTTTACAGAAAAGCTGATATCTTAGGAGGGTTTTAGAAAATGGATAGAAACTCTTCAAGCTGACAGAGGGGAAGAGCACTCAAGACATGCAGAAGAGCAGGAATAAGGGTGTGATGAACTAAGTTCCCCCAGCAGGACTGAGCACAGAGTTAAACTGACATACTCCTTAGCTGGTGCCAGGCACTGCACTAAGCTCTTCACATTCATTAACTCAATCCTATGCCTTGGGTGCTAATATCATCCCCATCTTACAGAGGTCAAAGTCAGAGGAGAGAGAAATTAAAAACCTCTCCTATGATCACACAGCTTCAATCTGGACCCTGTGCATCCAGAACCCACATCCCTAATAACTATGAGGTAGCACACAGCACTTAACGGGCGATCAGAGAGTAAATCAACAAAAACTCACTTTTTTCTCTGGAGAACAAAATTCAAGGGATCTGGCACAAGGAAGCAGGCAGGAAGAGGACACTGCTGGAAATTTTGTTGAGAATGTATCGTGGACGACCCTCAAACCAGCTTAACTGCTTGGAATTTCTGTAGACCTTCCAGGAGAGGGAACATGGTCACTTCTCAGTATAGAAAATTCACTATCATGGAGGGTGAGGACTCACCTGAGTCAAGAATGGAGGCACAAACCTCAACTAGGAAGCAGCTATAGTAATTCAGGTAAGGGACAGTGAGGATGGCGACATGACAGGTACTGCAGAGTGCTTGCTGTGCCAGCATGGGGGAACCCACATCCAGGGCTCACGGAGCTGGGTCAGTTAAAGGAAGCATTTAATCTTTTTTCATGAAAGCCCTTTTGGGGCAGGGCCAAAGTGAAACAAAGTTTGTTTTCCTTCACCATTGACATAAATCATCAGTATGCAGATAGGGATGATTCAGAATCTGTTACCATTAATGTTGTTTTTGAAGTACACAAACCTAAAATGTTCAAAAGATACAAAGTATATGCATTTAACCATAGAAACTAAATGTTCTGCACCTGCTTTTCAAAATTGTCTAATGAGATCAGGAAAGGGGGGATAAAAATTAAAGCTTAACTAATGTAGTTCAATTCAAAGACTTGAATATTTGCATACCAAAATTCAATAAATACCAGCAAGATGCTAAAAGCTGCACCAAAACTGAGCATTTAGGTCCTCTGGAGAAGGTAAGATAGTACACAAGTAATCATTTTATAAGGCAGAAAATAATAAGCAAGTAAGAACATTCTATGGGGGTTTAAAGAAAGACATGATCCCATTTCATTTAGGGATCAGAATAAGCTTTATGAAGTAGGTAAGCATTTTAGGTTGGCTCTGAAAGATTGTGTGCATGAGGAAGGATAGAGTCAAAATATTGTAGACTATTCTTAAACATAAAAATGTAAATCTATTCATACAATCCTCAACTTCCACTGGGCTCTTTACCAAACTCCCAAATGGAATGCATGTTTGTTTTAAAAGTTTCCCTGTAAAGAATGAAGATTCTATTATTTTTTTCAGTATTTCTTTGACTAATTGTCATCTTCCCTTCCATCAGTTGCTCCCTAGGGGAAATCAAGGTGCTGCAGTGCAAGCAGTAGGAGCTTTGAAATCATAATAACAATTAAATTTTGGTAGCAAGCTTTAATTAAGCATCTACTATGTACCAGACACATTTCACCCTCACAACACACCTATGTGGCAAGAATTATTACCCACACTTTTAGATGGGGGAGCTGAGGTACAGAGATATTCTGTGACTCAGTGATAAAGCTAGTAAATACCTGTTTCTATTTAACCTCTACTTGTTCACTGGTAAAAGGAGGGACGGCAAACCCACTATCCAAGTGTTCTGTGACGATTAGGCCAGATTGCAAGAACAGGGAACCCAGCTGAGAACTGGGCACAACCAGGCTCTCATTTCCTAGTGTCTGTGATTATTATTGAATTCATCTCAGCTTCAAGCAACTTAAATCATTTCCAAAACCTCTGATGAAACCTGTCAACACAGCCACACCTCATGCCCAGGGCTCACTGGCTTCTGGGCTCCTAAATGTACCCCAGCTGAGCCCACCGGGTTCACCACACCTTAAGGGTATTAAGTGAGTCATACTTCACACTCAGACATCTATTGACATTGAAGGTCATTAGGTGAAACTCCCACAATTCAGCATTGCCAACAAGTCGGCGCCCATTCACAACTACAGGGAACTCGTCATGTTAGAGATATTTATTCCAAGGAAATGATGAACTTCCCTACTGGCAATGAGAATCAATAGGAAGATCACCTCATCATAGAATTAAATCTTCTCCCTGGACTTCCAGTAATGGTGGTGTCTTCCCGCTAGACAGTTCTCTCTTGCAAATGACTCTTGTCTCCTTTATTTATTAGAGGGTTTACAGCCTCAGTTTCGTTACCTGTTTTGTCTGCAGTCTTGTTCCCATATCTTTCACCATCCTGGTTACACTCCCCTAGCCTGTAATTATCTCTTAAAATAAGGCCTACAGAACAAAATGAAATGCGTTGATGGAGAGTAAAGAGACACTTGTGCCCTCTTTCATCCAGGTGCTCCAGGTAAGGCAACATTTTGCTTCCTTAACAGTCTCATAATACTTTCCCTTCTCTTAGGCATTTGTTTAAAACACCAAATACTTTTTTCCCAATAACTGGAGCATTCTAGAAATTTGCTTTTATGCCTTTTAATTTTACTTTCTCCTTTTCAACCATTTTATCTTCCTATCCAAAATAATTTTGTTGCCTCCTTCTAATACCAACCAAATGTTGGCACTGATTCCATCCAGTTTCCTTCTGCGATTTTACCCAGGTTGCTAAACAAAGACAAAGAAATACAGAAAGCCACACTCAGTGCTCCACAGCACTCTCATGGTGGCATCCCTCCAATGGTGTTCCCATTTAATATGTAGCAGCATCTCTACTTTAGGAATAGTCAACTGACTTACTCTTTGATCTGAGAACGTGCCAGGCAGTTTTCTCCCATTCTTCAGATCCTTTTTTTGTTTTTGGAACACCCAATCCAATTCTCTTTGCTGTACAAAAGCTGACTTTTTGTTCAACTCCTGCCAATTCTACAAAGGGTTACACCAGTTCCCACGTATTACTACAGAATTCAAAGTTCAAACAGAGGGTGGACCCCCTGGGGGAAGGGAAGGCTGGTTCTTTATTTCTGACAGTTAGAGCAATAACCTACCTCATCTCCACTATTCCCTTCTCCTCTTCACATCAAGGTGCCTTAAGATCTAAGCAAATGGAACTCACCACTGTGTTTCTAAACATGCCAAATCTTTCTCCACTCTGATTCTTTATATTACCACCCTACTCCTTTTGCATAGAAGCTCTTTCCTTCCACTTGTTGAAATTCCTTTACTTCCTTCAAGTCTCAGTTTCAGCTTTATCTGCTCTGTGAAAGTCCCCTAAAGAGAAGTTGCTCTGATCCTACTTTGCTCGTATATCTGTTAGTTGCTATATTTTAAGTATCTACATAGCTGGGATTCCCATTAAACTGTGATCTCCTCCAGGGAAAAGCCATGTCTATAAAAATGGAAGGCCCCAGCATAGCATTTGCCCCAAAGAAAACACTCAATAAATGTTTGCTGAATAAGTAAATGAATGGGAAGATGCAAGAGACATTACAGTACTAAATATATACAAACACTAGCAATTAAGGAGCAAGGATAAACCAAGCTAGAAAATGCATGGCATTTGTTTGTAAACATATATATTTTAAGCTTGGTAGTTGAAAAGAGTCTTTAATCTTTTTATATATCCTGACTGTTCAAAGTTAACAACCACAAACAGACCACAAACTAGAAAACCATCTGAAATTAATTTTAATCTCCATGTCACTCATTTTTTGTCCAAGAGCTACATTTTACCTAAAGTGAAAAAAAAAAGTCTGGCACATCGGAGTCAAACTTTTCCATATGGTATTGGCATTTAAGTAGATGTGTGGGATTGAAAAGAATCAGACCTGGCTTATTTGGAATATTTTTACCATTGCAACTTTTCAAGTAAACAGTCCAAATGTTAGAGCATAGAAGCAAAGAATAAAGAAATTCCTCAAGTTGGTTAGAGGTGATGAAGAAAAAGAATTACAATTTTAGTACCCAATAATTTATACTACAGTAGATAATATGACGCAGCTCTAAACATATATAACTCATCAAAATAGATAATATGAACTCTAAGACTACATTTAAGTCACACACACCAATATAATTTACTACTTCTAAGTGATTCACTGAAGCTTACAACATGTATGATAATAGTATGCAGAAACTTCAGTTGTTTATTAGTATCCTTTCTTTTATCATTATAAGAAACAAAGTGATTTTCCTTCTCACGCTATTTGCAAAACAATAAACAATAGCTCTGGGTAGATGAAATATTTTCCAGTAAACTGTTAATAGTTCAACAGCAATTTCTAATTAAGAGGGTATTTCCTATTTTTTGTGCTTAAAGGCTGGAGTATAAACTCTATTAATTTAGAACTTTTTTGGAGAAGCCAAGTGTGATATGATAAGTTATAAGAAATACATATTTTGTAATTCACATGACCAAATACATATTTTCCAGGTGTAACTCTGGGGGAAAATATGTTACCACCCTGGGGCAAATAACCTTTGAAGCAGAAATCAGTCAAAGGGAGAAACAGAGTGAGAGAAAGCTGTTTATTGCTTACAAGCAGTCGTCTACTTCTGCTCACCCACGCCTCTAACGACATAACTGCAAAAATACCCCGTCAAATCTCTCCAGTCCCAGTGAACACTTACTCTCCACCCTCTTTGTAATCACTTCTGACATGGAGATGGACTATTTCTCCCCACCCCTTGGGAACACCTATTGATACAGAGATGCACTAAGGCCAAACAAGAGGTTCTGGAAATACTACAATTTTACCCACACCAGGTATATGTGGTCTTCATTCACAGTTCCTGAAAACACTGCAGAATCTTAAAGGTGAAACAGTTGTTTTGCCATGTTAATGAGAGACTTTCGGACCCCCCCACCCAAGGGTAGGCGCTGGAGGCTGAATCAGCCAATGGCCAATAATTTAGTCAATCATGACTATGCAATGAAGCCCTCACAAAAACCAATGAGAAGAGCTTTTCGGTCTCTTGGTCTCTCTCTGCTCTGCTTGGTTGGATCCTGCTTCTTGGTTGGGGAGAGCTTCCATGCTTGGGGAACCAGATGCCTCCACATGTCACTGAGCCACACCCCAAGCTCCACGAGGACAGAAGCTCCTTTATCTGGAACCTTGCCCTGCGTATCTCTTCATCTGGCTTTTAACTTGTATCCTTTAAGGTATCCTTTATTAAACTGGTAAACATAAGTGTTTTCCTGAGTTCTATGAGCCACTCTAGAAAATTAATCAAACCTTAGGAGAAGGTCATGGGAACCTCCAATCTGTAGCCGGTAGGTCAGAAGCACAGGTAACTGCCTGGGGTTTGCACCCGGCATCTGGAGTGGCAGGTGGAGGGCAGTCTTGTAGGATGGAGCCCTTAACCTGGGAATCCGGTGCTGTCTCTGGGCAGATAGCAACAGAATTGAATTGAGTTCTCGAATTAGGTATTCGAGAATTTTAAGTATGTGTTCAAGAATTTTAAGTGTGAATTTTAAGATCCCCTCCCACACACTTACACACATTGGAATCAGGTCTGGGAACCCAAATGGAATTATACTACTATTACTCATGTGTATAATATTGTTACTGTTTTACGTGTATGTAGAAAAAGATGACACCATCGCATTTAGTGTCAGACAAGCAGGAATCACACCAAGCATATGCTTTAAAATTTCTAAATGACCAAACAACATATGTTTCATAAATAACCACTTGAAACTCCTCTTGCTGAGCATTAAGATGAGACAGAAAAAAATCTAAAACTTATATCATTATATTCTAAAATTGAATATAGACTATTTACAGAGATAAAACTAAGAAGTATAGAACAGTCATAAAACAATTAAAAAACCACCCAACAGAAAGGTGTACATATGTTTATCAAAAGGCATTTATAAGAATGTTAATAGACTGTCCATAACAGTCAACAAAGGGAAACTACCCCAATGTCCATCAGCAGTGGAATGGTAAATTGTAATACATTCATAGAGGGAGCAATGAGAATGTTTGGACTACAACTATAGGTAAATGGCACAAACATAATCAAAAGTGAAAGATATGAGACACAAAAGTCTCCCTCTCCCCCATTCTCCTTCTCCCCCTTCCTGTTCCCTTCCTGTAGTGTTTCCTGCTTAAGGGCCTCACCATATGACTCAGGTTTTTCACAGCATGGTCGTCTCAGAATAGTCACACTTCCTGGTGTCTGGCTTCAAGGGGGAGCATCCCAAAAGCAAATCTTCCAAGAGACCCAGGCAGAAGCTGCAAAGCTTCCTGTGACCTAACCTAGCCTTGGTAGTCACTGGTCAATGGTAATTTACAAGGCCAGCCCAGATTCAAAGGAAGGGTGCTACACATCCTTTGGTTAACTGGGAAGACAACTTTGTAAACCAGTTGCGCTGGTGTATTATCATTTAAACAAAAGCTTAAAAATACATAAGAAAGAATTCATGTATTCATCTAATCAAAAACCTGTTACTGAATTCCTGATAGATACTAAGCATACGAGGTGAATAAACTACAGTTGAAAAGATATAACTGCAAGCTAAAATATAATACTTAGGCACTGTGTTCCTGCCCTACTACTTATTCATAATGATATCCATCCAGCCATTTGTTCAATTCCATTGCTCTCATTTTCTGCAGTTTATTCAGTGACTACTATGCACTTGGAAAAAAAATGATATATACTAACATTTATTTGTTTCACTTTAAATGTGTTTTTTCACTCATGCATTCTCAGGTTCACTATAGGACTGGCATTGTATTAGGAATTAAATGCAGGAAATAAAAATGTGAAAAGGCACAGTTCTTGCTTACAGATCCTTGGAGAAAAACACAATGAGTAAGACTTGGAGACAGAAAAGCACAGGTAATGCACAGTTTACACCGACCAGATTCAGTAGTTCATTTGTTCATAATATTTCAAAAGACCAGGAGGCCCCAACCAGTGAAGACTCTTGAGTTAGGATTGGTTTTTTTAACAGGCCATGGTGAGCCATTACACATTTTTGAGAAAGAGAGGGATAAAATACAAGTTATACATAACACTCACTACAAAATTTAGTTTTTTAGTAGTGCAGGAAAGATTGAGTGAGAATAAAGTCAGAAACAGCTCAGAGACTTCCAGGAAGAGTTGCAAAAGCCCAGACCGAAGAGTGGCAGAAGAAATACATAGGAAAGGAAGGAATCAGGAGTTGTTTCTGAGATACAGTAATCAGGACACAACAGAGATTGGGTGTGAACACAACAACTGTCCATTTTTTTACCGATTTTTAGAACTAAGTTAATATCTAATTGTTTATCTCCTTCCATGAAAACAGTGAAATTGAAGAGACCTAAGCAATTGGTGGATCTGAAATGCAATTATTTTAAAACTGGCGTCATTGTATTATCTGTAGGTTAGAAGGACTGACTGGCATAACTATTCACTGAAGGAAAAGCTGAGTGACTTCTTTGTATTGGTTTTGTACAATCAGTCCCAAACAAATTCTCAGGATTTGCATGATTAATAGTAGGAACATTTCTCACCCCAATCCTTGGCCAACCACACTATTTTAATCCACCAAAAAAGCAATGTAAAAAAAAGTCAACCCTCTTTCATTCATCCCTTTGTTATACCTTATATGGGAATATTAACTCCAAAACTTAATAGAACAGAATATTTCAAGGTAGAATTATATTTAACTGATCTCATGACATCTTATAAAATGTTTCTATTAAAATAAAATTTTAAATATTTAGATAAATAACATATATCTATTAAAATATAGCTTTAGAACATGACATGAAAAATGCTTATAAATTTGCACCTTCAAAATCAAAATACTAGCATGCTTTAAGAACTATGGACTTTCAATTTTTTTACTTTTTTGATCTAGCAATCATGTTGTTTCTTCTTAACCAAGATACCAGCAAAAATATATTTCATCAGCTTAAGTCCAGAATAGTGTCACAAAAGCAATACTGAGGAGTTCTCTAACATGAGGTTCCTATAATTTATGTTATTTTAAGAAAGCTGATCATCAAGAGCACACCAAAGCAATTTTTTAGTAATAATTCACCTTTTCTCCAATTTTTCAATCCCTTCTAAGTGCAGAAAGGTAAATGTAAGTACAATTTTATAATTCAAAGAACGTTTTCTTGGTTTCTCATAGCATCATCTATTACAGTCAGCCAACGAGATGCTTAACACCTACTATGTAACAGACATATGGTAGGTTCTATGGAAAATATACAGGAAAAAGGTGTTAAGTTTTACAATATGTAAAAGCACCTTGAAAGTCAGAACAGTTGAAGAGTGCTGCACTTGGCATTAATACTCAATTTCCACTTCAACTCACTATCTATGTGTTCAGAGGCTCTTACGAACATTACTGTTCCCAAATGTAAAATGTCTGACTTGCTGAATTATCAGGAACAAATATGATAATGCTTTGTAAACTGTGATGTCCATCCAAATAATTATTATAAAAACCATATAAATAGTAATGCAAGACAAGTAATATTGGAGTCATGAAATTTGTGTAATGAACAATATAATATATAGGATGTGACAGAAGGTAAGAATGATACGGGATAAATTAGGGTATGTCATTAGAAAGTTGATATCTGAATTGGGTCTTAAATTTAAGACAAGTGAAATATGGATACTCGAGAAGAGGGGAAAGCTTTTCCAGCAGAAAGAACTGCATAAGCAGAGGCAATAATGTAGGTAACAAGATGTTTAATTGGATCACTTGAGAACCAAATGAACTCTATGGGCTGGATTCTTCAGGGGTAGCTAGAGTAAGTAGGTTTGGACAGATAAGGTAGAAACCTTTTTGTAAAGGCTCTAGAATGTCAAGTTGAGAAATCGGGAGCATCAAGTACGGGCAGTCTATGACAAAAGAAATAAGAAGTTGAAAAGATATTTTGGAAGATTAACCTGAGCATGTCTGTTTGGATGGATACCACTGCCCACTATCTCGTTGTATCTCCCTTGAACAAAGGGAGATTAATTCGAAGAATAAGCAGTAGAGACCTGGGGACATTGAGAAATGTCTAAAGACATTCAGAAGGGGGAATCAAAAGGTCCCTCAGACTGGTTAGGTAGGGGATGAAAGACAAGACAAAGTTGGCATCTAGCCTTCTAGTTCAGGGAGATGGGTGAATGCTAATTACAGAAAGGAAGTGAAGAAAAAGAGAGGGAAAATGATGAGTTCTGTTTTGCACATGCTGAGTTAGAGGCAAAAGTGAGGCATACAGAGTAATGTCCTATATGCAGAAGACACGACCTTGGAATTCATCATCTTAATTGCAATGATATATTTGAAATTAATTTTATTTGTATAAAGGTAGTTGTAGAAGCCATAATGAGTTGAAAAGCTTACTAAAAACAAGTCAAACTTGTGTAAAAAAGGGAATGAGAAGTTAAGAGAGTTGGAATCAAACGTGGTAATTACAGAGTTTCATCAATGAGTACAAGGGATGTCCACAAGGAGGAAATTGCAAAAACACTAACACTAATGAGCAACTTCAAATGTCACAGGGAAGCAAAGGAAAATCAAAATTGTGACAGAGTAGAGGTACGGTTAAGATAAGATAGTTACTGGGAAACTTCAGAAGTCTTTCTTCTAAAGAGAAGAGTCAGGAAGCCAGGTTAGGAAGCGTTCAAGGAAGCAGGGAAGCAATAAATGCAATAATAAATACAGCAATGTGGTCCAGAGTCTGAAAGCTTTCGGAGAGAAGTTCCACAGCAGCTACCAGAGGCAGTGAGATCCAGATGAGCTTTACTCTTACCTGCCAATGCAAAAGACCTGCCTCCTCTGCTGGCATGAAGTAATCCCAGAGAGAGAAATAAATTAAAGTGACATGTTTTTCCCCTTCTTCATATGTAATAGCAACAGCCTATGTTCTGTGGCGATCGCCAATGGACTTTATTACAGGAATTACTGCAACCAGAAATCCAACTAGTACCATTACAGCCCAAAGAAAAGGCATCTGAGACTCTCAACAGTGAACTTCAATTATACCTTTAAACGTAAGAGATGAGATGAAAACAAAATAACACCGTCAAGGCCACTGCCCAAACAAGTGGCTTCACACAGGTTCTTGCATTTCATATCTCCCTTGGTACACATATGCTTATGTTCACAAATTAGGGCTTACAAAATAACTTTCCATATCTTATCACAACAAAGGACTTTGGAAAATACATCAGTCTCCTATGGGAATCCTCTTAAGACTTGAACATATTAATTTCTACATCGTCCTTATTTCCCAAAGTAGCACACTTCCTTTTCCACATCAAGAGTACTTCCTACTAATCATTGTTGTCTTATTGCTTTGCTCAAATACACAGAAAATAATTTGTTGACTGCTTTCTATCTAAGATAAAGGGGAAGTTTAACAACATCTTTTCCACTTCCAGTTTTCTCATTATCATTGTAAAGGAATGGGTAACCCTAGATGACATCTCCATATAAATGTAGTCTCTTGGCTAATTTCATTTTTCTTCAGCTGCTTCTTCAACGTTTAGTTACTTCTCAGTTTTATGAGTTAATTTTGTTAGTGTATTCCTTTACGTCATTCAATTATTACATTTTGTTTCATTATATGACATTTACTTTAACATTTACAGACTTGACTCGAGTTTGTAGGCCTTTACTAGACCTCTAATGCTTTTCCAGAATATGGTAAATGTTTTTCTCAACAAAAAGTTTTCAAAAAATATTTCTATATCTTAAGATGATACTGAGTACTACTCACACCAATTCATTCAAAAAACATTTATGAACACTTACTAAGTGCTAGGCTTTTAGGGGTTATGCAAGGAGCAATAAACAAATGGTCATAAATCCCTTCCCTTTCCTCATGAGCTCACTTTCTAATGGGAGAAGCAGCATAAAAAAACAAACAAGATAATTAAGGTCTTTATTAGGCCAGCAAGTGCTTTATAGAGAAATTAAAGCAGGAAAGGTGACAGGGGAGTGTTGGGTTGAAAAGGGTAGGACGGCAGCATGGAATACAGTGGTCAGGGCAGACCTCACTGAGAAGGGACATCTGAGCAAAGATCCAAAGAAAGCAAAGGAGCTGGCCATGAGGGTCTCTTGGAGGAGAACATTCTAAGCAGAGGGAGTAACAGTGCAAAGGTCCTGAGGCAGGAGCATGCCTACTGTTTGAGGATCAGCAAAGAGGCAACTGTGATTAGAAGGTGAGGGGAATAACCACAGGAAATTAGATCAGAAAGGGAAAGGGGAAGAGTGTCAATCATACAGTCTCACAGGCCACTAGAAGAATTTTGGCTTTTACTCTAAATGAGATGAGACAGATTTAGAGAATTGAGAACAAAGTAGTGAAGTGACTTGATGTGTTCTTACAGAATTGCTCCAGCTACTGCATAAATCCCTGGTTGTAGGTATGCAGGGAAACCAAAAAGGAAGCTGCTGGATTGGGTAAGAGTTAGTTGACAGAGGTGGTAAAAAGTGGTGAAAGTGTGGAGATCTTTTAAGGCTAAAGCTAAAACGACTTACCACTATTAGATGTGAGCTATGAGAAAAAGACTAAGTTGTCGTTTGCTGACATGGTTAAGATCTCGAAAGGATGAGGTTTGGCAGAGAGAGTGGACTGGGAGGTAGGGGAGGTGATCAGGAGTTTGGTTTTGGCCATGTTATGTTGGTGATGCCTACCAGACATACATGGGAGATGCAGGTATTCAAGGCTGAAGTTCAGGGTGATCTCCAAGGGAATAAAGGTAGGTAGAGAACAGAAAGTGACAGAGCAATGAATCTTGTGGCTCTGTGTTACCCATTTCCCTGTTTCTCAACCCTACCGACACATTAGAATCAGCTAGGGAGGTTTTTTAAAATATTAATTCCTGACACTCCACCCTCTTTCCCCCTCCTGAGAAAACTGAACTGGTCTGGAGTGAGGCCATCATCATATTCCCCACTGATTTTGTCCTGGCATTTGTTATGCTCAATGGGTTGGTCTCTTAGGTCTCACCTGTGCTCAGGAGAGCCATTCCTACAATCATTGTAAAAGCCTGTCTGCCAGTCAACTCCTCCTGAATCAAGGTTCAGTTCTGCTACTCTCTTGCTCAAAAACCTCCCCTACTGCTCCATTGTCTACTCATAGTTCTAAACTACTTTTTCTAGCATTCAAGGCCATCCACCACCTGATCCCAGGCCACCCTGGTTATCCACTGCTCCCCAATACCAACCCTCCAGGCAGACCATTTTTAATCACTGTTCTATAAAACCAAAACCATAGAATGAGACACACTTTCCAATAATTCCCATCAAAAGTATATCTACTTATAAACCACAGGCCTCCCTCTTTGTTACCAGAGTAAGAGAAGAAAGAGAATCCGTTTGCGTTAGCTAAACTAGTATAAGAATATAACTATTAAAGAGTTTCAAATAGCACGGGTCCTGCTGCATCCGCAGGTGGACAAAAGGAGCCCTACACAACTGGTCTCTGTCCTGATCCTCCGGGCTCTCATCTAGCAGGTTCCAAGTGGCCTTATAAATGGCATTCATTGCACTAAAGTCTCAGAAGAGAATGATTTTATTTCACATGTCTTACTCTGAAGCCAAAAGAGGATTACCTCTTGATCAAGAAAACATGAGTTTGTAGCTACTAGTGTGGGAACTCTTAATTCCAAATATTTTTGATGCATTTTCTCAAACTGGCAGCCCAGCCCAGTCTCTGTAGGGAGTCACTGAGGCTGAGAACTGCAGAATGAAATGTCAACCTTTATTCGTAAATTGGCTCCATCCAGAAATGAAAGCATGAAAACAGATTAGGGATATTGTTATTTTTACTGGGATAATTAATCCCATGTTGTTGAAAGATTGAAGATCATTATAGTATCTCTTCATATGAATAGGAACAGCTCTCTTCTGAGGTTCTGAGGTTAGGGATTCTTCATTCGTTTTTGTTTTGGGTTTGGGGTGGAGGTTTGAAGACTACACTGAATCTGGACCTTTTACAGTTTTACATGAAATTTACAAAGACTCCAAGAAAAAGATCTTAACCTCTCAACAACTGTTACTCAAACATGACAACAGCACGTTAATAAACATAACCACTTTGCTCTTTGGTTTCCCAAAACGGAGTTAACTGATTTCTCTCTCATTGTTTTTCCATACTTCCTGAATTTCTAAAAAAATTATAACAACAGGGTAAACACTCCAGAACAAATACTATTTAAGGTGCTGGGAATTAAAACAAGTCAGGCTACAGAAATTTGAATTGTAGGACATTAAGACAGGAGTCAGGCAAAGTTTCTGTAATTCTGTTCCTTTAGTTTTAGTTTGAAGCCACCCTTTTCACCTGTGTCTACCTGGGCCATAAGTAAACTGAAAGAAGACCCTAAACTGAAAGAAGACCCTTTTAATGTTTACACAATGATAGCAAAGTGAACCTGCTGATCAAAACAAACAGTGGCCTTCGAACAAGTTGTCAGCAAAGGTTTCAAGCTTTTCCTAGTGGCTCAGTCTCTAGGGAAGATGAAGCTTGATTTATTAAGGAAGGTCCCGGTGTCTGGTAATGTTTTTTGAAATTATACAATAATCATAAAATATTGATAACCCTCTTAGGTGGAAGATAGACTAAGGGAGTAACTATGAACCAATAGTCTTAAATGATTAGTCTAATCATCTAAGGAAATAGGTTTAATAAAAGCAGTCAAAATCTATCTCTCCTTGGGTTACAAATATTGGTCCTAATCTTTTTATTATATGGGACCATCTATCCCTCAAAAGTTATAAGTCTAAAATCCATCCTCTAAGCTACCTGGTCAGTCCAGGCCAAATTTTGTCTGCCAGGAGATCCTAAAAGTGAAGGGTATCAAGGGACCAGATCAGAGTGCATGGAAAGGGGCTGAGCAGCAGAAACTATGTTTCACAAGTGTAAATGGTAGACATCCCCCGAAGCTGCTTCCTTGGCTCTGTGTCCCAGACTACGGAGACCTCTGCTGTGTTAACTCTTGACCCCAGTTCCTTTCTTGCCCCTGTGAAATGTCTCTAGATGTTATCTTAGACCAAATTCTAAACCCAACCCAGCCTAGCTTCCCAGTGATCATTCCAACCACATTCACTGTGCTCGTGATGGATGAGCACCGTCAGCGTTCTGCCTCCTCCTGGGACTAAGACACTGAGCAGAGTGATGGAGAAAATCTCAAAGCCCCCAAAGAAGACCTACTGATGGGACTGAACAAGGTGGTACAGACTTGAAGGGATGTTCTGTATCAGGTTTCCTGCCTAGGCATTGTATCTTGCATTATTTCATTAGACAAACCTACTTGCCTTTAAGGCTCACTGAATATATTCTGTACACATTCCTGTGTTAGTTCGTTACAGTGGCTGTTACGGTTCAGGCTGATTTTGTCCCAGTTTTGTCAGAAACACACCACATTCTCAAAACCAGTGCCACCGATAAAGCATAGATAAGAAAGCCAAGCTTTTCCTAACTCTGAAACAATCAGGCAGACAAGTCACAAATAGCACAAAGAAGTGAATGGAAAAGATTTCAACTCTTTGAGGTGACTGTGTTTGTTCTTCCTTTTAACTTTCGTGATGTATTAGCCATAGAATGGTCTGTAAAGAGAAACGGAAGAGGAAAGCACATAACCTTATCAAAAACTACAGCCAGCTAAACCCCTTCCCTTCCGTTATATTTTTGAAAGTCTAATGGAATTATTCACCAATTTCTATTCTGAAGTTGGTAATGGCAATAGTAATAAATCTATTTCCTTTCCTTTTTGCTATAAATTCAGTGAACTAAAAAATGAAGCTCCACAAAAGGCTGCTTAAAATTATCATTCACTGAACCAACCCTGAAAAAATTTTCAGCACAGAATCCTAGCTCCCAGAAGCTATTCACAGCAAGGCCCCAGGATGCTGAAAAGAGAGGGAATGTTTTCCAGAGTCCTGGAGTGACCTTTCCCCTCCCCCTTAGAGTTTTTGGCAGTGCCTCCCAGTGACACTTCATAGGCCACAACGGGGCTGCATCCAGCTGTCCACCCTTCTCAAGGGAGTCACTTTCTACAGGGCCATCAGGGAGACAATACCATCAGAAAAAGGAGAGGGTTGGGGTTGCAGGGTACTCCTAACCCTCCCTGTTCTCTCTCAGGGAAAGACCTTAACTAAGTGAAATGCATGAAAGCACATACCTTAGCTTTTAACTCCTGGATTATCTAAAGTAACTGGCTTTAGGTCCTGCTGTACATTCAAGGTCTCCAACCCCCTGTGCCGCACCCGCCTTGCTCAATGCCTCGGTCCACTCGGGGCTACAGGACACTTCACTGCAAGCAGAAGCGTCTCAGCAGTGGTACATAGTGAGGACCTCTGGGTTCCCGCCGGTGATGAATTCTAATCTTGGCTACAGTTCCCACTAGACACAAAGCTACCGGGACCCGAAGCCATATAAACAAACACTCTACAAAATAAGCTATTCAACAGTATAATTGGTATAAACATCTAACAGAGTGAGGTAGTGAATTTTCAGTTTGCATCTCCAAAAACATATATGCCTATCTAAAGTCAGAGTCAGTGTCCTGAGAATGACAGTTATGAATGAACTAGCTAAAGCCTTAAGCCTTTGAGTCGCCATACTTTCGCTTACCTGTTCTATTAACTTTATTAGCAATGTATATCTGGGTTTAATTTCATCTCTAAATTATAATTATTCTGAAGAGTTAAACAGGAGAACTAAGAAGCACTCTCATCTTTGATATTACCTGTTAATGTTAAGAGTAAAAAACAAGGTTTTTCCCCCCAATTATTTTTACAGACTTCCAGGAAGAAGTGTGGCAGAAAGGAGTGAATTCCTGCCTTTTCATCTTATATAAAATGTCAAGGAACCTTTTTTATTTTTTTGACGGACTTTTATTCCCAGTCTGCTTCCTTTATTCTCCTTGCCATGTAGACTCCCTGATACATCATGTTTTACTCATTTGTCTTGTATTTCCTGGTTTAGAGTGAGGGCTCCATGAAAGCAGAGATGTTGACTTCTTGTATATATGTGTTTGTACATAATGTATATATACTTGGTATGTAATATATATGTATCTCCTCTCAGCCTAAAAGAGTTATTAGCAAACATTAAGGGTTCAGTAGTTATGCCCTGGAAACAATATGAATCCAAATATCTGGCTTTTGAAAACCATTACTGGAGAGGCTAACTCATATAATGCTGAGCATATTAGAGGTATTATTTAAACTGACCTGGCATGTAAATCGCACTGTGCTGAAAATAAGATTTTTCACAAAATTAATTTGTTTTGAAAATAAATTTTTTAAATCACTGATTCCAATTTGTGGTCATTGTACCACATTTTTTAGTTCTGTACTTATTTTTAAATTACTGCAAGTTTCACTTAACATGTATTGAATACCAAAGAAAACTCTAGAGTATCATAGAGGAGTCAGAACTTACTTAACCCTTGCTTTAAACACCTTATGATTCAATCATATATATGATAAACATGAGCTATATTTAACACACAAAACCAGTAGTTCAAACCTGCTATGAAGTAGTACATAAGTAACTAACACAGAGATCCAAAATGATCCGAGAAGAATTAAACTGAAACTAGTTTCAGTAATGATGTCCATTAACCAACAACCAACAGGAGGACTAAGGTTATCTATAAGGTTGTCTTTAAAAGGTTTATTGTGTTTCCTCATTTCTGTAAAGAAAAATTCTGACTTCCAGGTCATCTTTGGCTCCTGAGTGACTGCCTGACTCTGACCCCTGTCCTGGAATGACTGGGAGCTTCTTGTTGCTCTCTTGCTCTTGTTGGTTTGCCTGAAATGAACTACTGTTCCTTCCTGACTTCTAGCTTCTGTGTGCTTCCGGAGTCAACAAATTCTGTGTCCCGGTCCCAAACATCTGCCCTGGTTTTCCCACTCCTGATTAATCATACTGCTGCCACAATCTGGACATGCCCAAGGATGGTGAGTCACCAGCACAAAGTCCTGGAACAGGTGTGCAGTAGAACTACTCAGAATTCCCACTGCCCACTTAGGAACTGACGAAAGGGTCCCGCAGGTGTGAGTTACAATGATACAGGCCTTGAAGGTAGTTTTGAGTCGTGAGTTATACAAGAATATGCAGCACCTGACATATAGCAAACACATAATAAATGATGATTTCCATATTATCCTGGGACACTTGTCTTTGGAGGCTTCTGAAAAAAAACTTAAATTATACAGAATCTCCAAATCTCCCACACACTTAGCTGCAGTGAAGGCCAATGAGGGAAAATAACTTTCAGAAACTCTTACAAACATATGTGAAGACATGGATATCTATATGGGCAAGAATGTATTATTTTAGGGAGAAATAAACCAAGTTATACTAAATATAATAGCTTCTTAAAGTAAAGGAATCCAAGAACTAACATAAATGATTTTCTGAAAACACAAGTCTAAGGTATGACTGGAACCCGAAATGTGGCAAAGACTATGATTTTCCCCTCAACATTTATTTTCCATTTCTTTATTTCAGTATAGAATTCCCCAGGTTTCATTTATGTACATGGCCACCCAACTAGATACATATTTCCTAGTCTCTCTGGCAGCTGGTTCAACCATGTTATGATGTTCTGACCACAGGGAAGAGAGTGAAAGTGACGTGAATGTCTCTCCCACCTTCTGTCCCCCTGGGACAGGTAGGGGGTCCCGGTAAGCCAGCTTCAACCAGACAAGAACACCCTAATGTACTGGCTCTCCAGCCTTCTCTGCACACTGGAACTACCTGAAGAAGCTATGCGATCCTGATGCCTGGCTCTCTCTCCTACAGACTCTGATGTGATTGGTCCTAGGGGATGGTGGAGAAATAAAGTAGAAGGAACAGGCGTCTCTGAAGGATCTGAAGGAGCTGAGTGGCACCTGGAACAGTGTTGGGCAACAGTATCGATAAATGAAATGACCAGACCTCCAAGAGAGGATGCAAAAAGACCAGGTTGATTACAAAGGGCTCTCATATTCACAAATAATCCTTTTGTGTTGTTTAAATTACTGCTGTTTGTCCTCTGCGAAAGTAGCTGAACAAATACACTTAATAAAACATTTAATAAGCACAAAAATTCTGGCCTCTGATTCAGAAGAAAAAATACGTAAGTACAGGTAAAAAAAAATACTCTTCTTCTTCTAAAGAAAAAAAACAAAAATGTACCAATAGCAAAAAAAGAGAATATCATTTCAGCATATTCCAGAGAAATCACTGGTGAGCTAGAGAAGATTCATTAAAAAAGAAAAATAAACTTAAAAGGTTAAGATTATTCCATTTGACAAGATGAAGGCAGAAAAATATTTTTTATTTGCCAATCCTTAATCAATGAGAACTTGGAGGCAAAATGTAAAACCTCAAAAAACATGGTATTAGGACAGGGTTCAATAAATACTGATTTATTTTATAGGCCCATTTTTTATAAGATACAGATGTTTAATAAAGGAATGGACTCCTATTTTGTTGTTCTGTCATCCTCAACATGTAACTTCCATTTCATGGTCTAAAATGGCTACCCCATCACTTGCCATCACATACTCATACCAGCCAGGAAGAAGGGAGAAAGTACATACTCCTTCATTATAAGGATGCACCTTAGAAGAGACCCATGCCACTTCTGCTCACATCCTAGAATCTATTCATATGCCTACACTTAACTTCAAGGAAGGCTGGGAAATGTAGTCTTAAGCTGGACAACCTTGTACTGAACTAACCCTTTTATCACTATAGAAGAAAAGAATATTGCATATTGAGGACATGTGGAAGTCTCAGCCAGAGGTCTCATGATCAGGAGATACAAGAAAAATTGGGATAAAGTTGTACCCAGAGCATTTTTAAGAATGTGTAAAATATATAAATATAAAAGTATTTCTACATAAAATATAAAAATGTATTAAAGAAATACAAAGTCAAATACAACATAGATATACATGTAGAAAATAAAAGCCCCCTTTACTCCCATAATTGTGAAATAATGAATTATTAAAGTAATCTTGGAATATGTGGGTTTGGGATGACCATTTAGGTGAAATAATGCCTTCCCTAGCTCTTCCCCTAGTGCTATAGACAGAACTAAAACTTTGCAGTGCAAGTTGTCATTTCTGGAATCCTAAAACTTCTTTCTTTGGAGCAATAGTCTCGAATTAAAAAAACTAAAATCCAAGAGAACATGACAGCAAGCCAAGTTAAGGCACTACAAGGCATCAAAGGAAACATTTCTTGCACAATCACTAAAAAGGGACTGCCATTCATCAAGCCTCTCCTGGCAAGAAGACAGTTTAAACAGATATCTAAAAAAACAAAAGTGGCAAAGTAAAATCAAACATAGACATCAACCCCTATTTAACTCTCTCAGAGAAATGAAATTTTAAAATGAATTAAAATGTTTACTTACATTCTATATTACTGTATTTTTTGCTATAAACCCAGAGAATACTTTTGTATCAGTAACCATCTGCAGTCATTTCTTAAGTATTATACAATTTAACCTTTTGAAATGAATGGCTTGCCTTTTGATGGAAAATATGCATTTTGCATTAATGACAGAACACAATGTCCTTGGCTTACAGAGTCTCAGACCAGGTCCTTTTTTGTACACTATGCTTAACTATATACTTAGCTATACCGCTAGGTTAGAATACAACAAATTTACTCAAGGTATCAAAGTCAGAAGTCATGTATACTAACTAGAAGTGTTTAAAAATCACAACCTCAACTTAATGTATCAATTTTCTTAAAATTATAATCATGGAATTCCTGGATCTCCTAGCTCATGAGAATAGGAAAAAGAGTTTGGATTAAATGTGTCAGGATTTGAATGATTATGCTTAATAACATTCAAAAAGTGACCTAACCACACTTTTAAACAAAGAACCCTTACTAAGAGATGTTTGTCTGGATTTTTTAAATCTTTGAGGCAAATATAATGCTATAAATCAAAGAAATCTTCATTTTAATATAGCTAATCAATTTAATAAGGTGAAAATCATAAAAAGCTCATCTACTATGTAAAGTAATATTATAAATAAGTTTTAAAGAATTAAGGTAAACAAAAACAACTCTTTTTAGCTCAAACTAATTGTACTCAAAATTCACACATAACAATTTCATTTGGTATTAAAGTGTAGTACCAGGTATACAACAAAAGAATTCAATAGAACACTTACAAGACAAGTACTGATAAATCTGACTTTTTAAAAAAACATGTATGATGATTGCTGTGTGCATTGAAGGTAATAAGGCAGAAGTTCTATCAACGTGTATCATGGTTTTAAAAATGATTACCTCATTATTTCCAAGATGTGAACCTAGTCATAATATATTTAATAAATCAGAAGAGGCTGCTTCACTACTTTGACTTCTAAATTCATATGTTACACTTAAGAAAGTCACATTAAAAAAATGATTATACCAAGATTGTCAAACATCCAACCTGAGATGTCTAAATTCAATGCCCTTTACTATCCTCAAAGTGCCATGTTCCAAATCTTTACCAGTGTATTTAGGGTACCTCACTTTCAGCAAAAACAAACAACAAAACAAAACAAAAGCAAAACAGCACACAAAGAAAACAAAAATTCAACTTCACAGAGAAATAAAGGCCACCAGGTAGAAACCTCCAAGTTCCCTCTCCCCTCAAGTAACCCATGACCCTATAACCTTCCCTCCCTCCGAGAGGAAAGCCATCCCTCCCTCCGAGAGGAAAGCCATCCCTCCTGTTGCTCCAAGACCACCCTGCATTCCTGAAGGTCTCTCTGGCCTCCTCAGGACCACTATGAAGCTACTGATCCCTCCCATGTGCTCTCAGGCTTGGAAGAGAAAGGCGTCAGGAGCAGGATACGTGGCCTTAGCAAGTGCCAGACACAGCCTGCAAGGTAGGGGAAGCAGAGAGAGGGAGATAAATTTGGGGTTCGGGAAGGGAAAACGAGGGAATGCTTACCAGCTATCAGGACTTAACCTACAGAAACTCATTTGAACTTTGGGTCAGCCCTCTGAGATATTACCAAAATATGGTATTTCCAAATATGAAACTAGACATAACGAGGTGATATAATTTGCTCCAAGTTACACAGTTTGTACATTTCAGTGCCAGAACTTTAACCCAGGTCATCAGATTCCCTACACCCATGCCCTGTACCATGCTCTTCAACCCACTGTCCCAGTATGGGAATCAGAGACGCTGGGGAGCGTTCACAAGGAGGCACAAAGGCCATCCCAGCAGATCCACAATCCACAAGCTCTAGACTAGAGAAGAAGAATTTTCAAAATATACAAGAGAACTTGCTCATTCTGAGAATCTGCAATGACATTTTGCTGTGGGCATGTTTTAGGGCAGGATGCTCAGTGAATCTGCCAAATGCCTTCCTTGTCTCCCAGGGCCATTGAAGGGCCATCCCTTGGCATGATTTACCTGAATGCATTTGGACTTCTATGGTAGCTGCTTTGGTTCCCTTCTTATTGCCCCCTTCCCCTTGGCTATACTCATCTTCCTCAAACATCCCTGGACACAATCATCCCCTTATGGTACTAACCTGTTTCTCCCCCTGATCTACTACCAAGCTCTCTGAGTAGTTCCTCCGATGGTCTTCATCCCCTGAGCCTCCACTCACGTCTCAGTTCATTCTCAGGTTCTGCTCACACATACTTACTACAGCTAAAACCCCAAGGATGTCTAACTGCCAAATCCAGTGGCCTCTTTAGTTTTCACATTACTGACCCTTTTAATGTTCTGACACTTTAAAGAAAGCCCTTCTTCTGAGAACCTGGATCCTCCATGCCTTTTCAGAGACAACTCTCTCCTGGTTCTTTGTTTCAGCCTTTGATGGCTCAGTCCAAGTCACCGAGGCACTCTGCTCTTCCTCCAGCCTCTAAGTATCAGCTCTCCAACAACCTTCCCGTGGTTTACATGTTTTTTCCCTCCAATTGTTCCCCTTGTGTCATCTCATCCACCTGATGGCGTCAACATATATGATTAGGTCATTCGTACATCACTAACTTTTGTTCCGAATTCTTTCTGAGTTCCATATTCTTATCTTCAAAAATTGGCAGGATTTGCAGCTCAGCAGGTCCAAAACCAAACCACTCTTCTCCTTCCAATGCTATTCTGTCCCTTGCATTCCACTTCTCAGCTAATGACACTCCCCATCTTGTCCTCAAATTCAGGAGCTAAGCACCACCCTATGGTCTCACCTCTACTTAAACCCCTACTGGGTGAACACAAATACTAAAGGTTCTACCCAAGAAATGTACCACAGTTGTTGGGTGTTTCGTTTTTGTGGTTTGGTTTGATTAATCTTCTTCACTGCATCTACCTTAGATCAAACATTCCTCACTTCTTACCTGGACCAATGCAATGGCAGAAACCCTTGGGTGACCAGACACCAGTCTTTGTTCTTCTGTCCTGTTGACAAAATCCTCTTGCTAATAAACAAAGCTAATCTCAAAAGGTATTATTCTTACACTGATGTCATCATATTACAATAAGGTATGATTATGCAGATGAAACCATCAGACTGAGGACACATCCCTCTGTGCAGGGAGAATGGCTCCAGTCATAAGGATGAATACTCCAAAAATCAGAATTATGAACAAAACCCATTTTGATCATGATGTATTCACTATGGGTCAAGACAAATTAAGGGCACCTTCCTGATGCCATCCTCATGTCCACATTCAGGCTAATGACTAGAACACAAAGAACGCAGTCAAGTCATCCTAGGAACAGTGCCCAGCCAGGGGAATCAAATAGGAGCCATCCTAGAGCTTAGGATAAAGACAGGGCAGAGTCTGCAGACCCTGAGACAACATCACTTCCAGGGGAGCAGAAAAAAGCTGTATCACACAAACTAGACTACGTTTATGTTGCATGTTGATTCCAGGATTACTGGCCTGTGCTCTCCCTTAGCAAATAACAGCTTTTTGAAGGTTATATACCCCTTCCCAGTGCTGACCTTGGAGGCCTTAGACTTGTTTATTATTAATAAGAGAGCAAGTGTCCCCTCACAATTGATTTTCCATTGCCATCAGTTGAAGTCAGCGAATGAAATCCTTCTCAGACTGGACAGGACTTACTTCATCTCCCACCAATACCTAAAAGCATACAGAACTCTTTACCTCCATTAATGAGAAATGTCTCAGCACCATAGAAGCCAGGCCCTGCCAGCCTCCCCAGCACGCCATGAGGCCCCGTGACCGTGCCGTTCCTCTGGGACGGGTAACTACCTTCCCAGCACTGGCATATTCCTCCTCATCCTTCATGAACCAGCTATTATCACCTCCTCCCCTGAACTTCCCTTGACCTCAGACTAAGGGAGCTCCTTGATGCCTCCAGGCCCCTTTATTTACTACTCCATTGCTGCACATAACACATGGCATTGTGACTTTTTGTATCCAGAGGGTTAGGGCTCCAACAAACACACTGGAGGAGGACACACTCAGCCCACAGCATAAGCCGGGGGCATGAATGTGTTGGATCAATATATCTACCTGGAAAAGATAGATCATGACTGAAAGAAGTTCTTTTCAGATTCATTCAAACTGTTTTATTTGCTTTTCCTTTATTTGCCTATTTGCTTTCTTGAGCAGCTGCTATTTACACAGCACTGCGTTGAGGGTGCTGAAGCCAAGAAAAGCATACCTAAGGAGTAAATGCACCATCCCTATTTTCTTGGAGTTTACCATTTAGACAGGTGGGCTTTCTAACTACTTAAGCAAAAACACCAATCAGAAGGGTGGGGAAAGGCTTCTTTGCTAGAAAAAGCCAGGATGAAGAGACAGGAGCCAAACAATTTAGCACCCCCTCACTCTCTGCAAGGGCCCCAGAAGCCAAACCACAGAACTGGGGAGCACCATTTGAAAGAGCTCAGAGACACACATTAAGCCAAATCAGGTAACAGATATGAAATTGTTTAGCATAAACTGTAAAGCCCCATACAAACTATGGCTATTGTTACACAGAACGCAAAGTGTTCTCGCTGTCTTAAAGTCCACTGAGCATGTATAAGGAGGCCATGGGAAGGACCACATGACAGAAGGGAAACACGGGACAAAGCAAAGAGGCTCAGAGACATAGGAGAAGGGTAGAGGAGGATATAAGAAATATAAATATTGCACAGTAAGGATGACGAGTATGCATGGCTCTGTATAACTGCAGCACCAGAGGAAATAACAGTAGCTATTTACTGTCTGCCAAGAGCCAGACACTGAGGGGAGGCCCAATGCATGTATGTATCATCTCATCCTTACAACAACCATGAGAAATGCTACTGTTTCCCCATTTTACAGATGACAAAAATGGCGTCTGAAACGTTTAGGAAGATGTACAAAGTTACATAGGAAATTGGAGACAGGACCCCAATTCTGAGGCATCTAACTTCAAAGCCCAGGAAGGTAGCAAACTTCAAAATCTTTTGTTTCTGACAAGACACGTAGCTTCAAGTATGCCTAAGTGTGCCTCAATACGTGCGTATGCCAAGTATGCCTAACCGTGCATTCTGACTTGCCAAGAACAATCCCAGTTTACATCTGTTTCCCAGCATAATTATTAACACTCCCTTTCACTCTCAGAAGTGTCCCAGTTTAGACAAAGAAATATACAATTGTCCAGTCTCAATGCCACAAGCCAGAGTGAAACGAGCCTACACAATTTTCCAGGCCCAATGTAAAACAAAAATGTGAGGGCTAGGGTTCAAAGAGCAGGGGCAAGTGCTAGTAAAGGTACTGAAATATAAGGCTTTTTTCTTTCTTTCATATACCTGCTCTGCTCACACTCCATTTTCCCATTGGACTACACTTGTAAAACACAAGTTCAAAGATAAAATTAGCAAGAATGCCAAGACAGTGGTAGCAGAGCATTAAACCAAGTTCCAGGTCCTGCTGAGTGTGCAGCCCAAGCAAATGTACAGGATGCACACCCATGCAGCCTGCCCTGGCTTGCCTTTCTCCAGCCGGGGCATGAAACCCTTGAGATCTTGGCATGCCCTGGGACTGGGTTGCAAACAGGAAACCGGTTGCATCTATTACTGGCCAGGATTGGGGCATTAAATGTTGGTTATTAGGTCCATAAAACAATTTATTTAGAAGACAGTATTTCTAATAAAGTACAAATTTCATTTCCCAAGCAAAACAAGAATATAAATCCAGGCAAACTTGGTCCCTCTCAACCATTTTATCTATGGCCTAAGAGTAATTAATCCAAATAAAACAGCCTATCCATGATATCCAATGAAAGTTTACAATACCATGAATCGAAATACTAGTGTGTTACAAAGTCTTTAATACCACAATGCCTGATTTAAATCATGTTTCTGTTTTAAATTTAGGCACTTACATGTTTCATTTAAAACTTTTGGTTACATAAATTCATATGTGCCTGAATGAAATTTAAGCAACTCCAGGCTACCCATCCAGACAAAAGGAAAGAAAAACAAAATTCAGAATTTTAAAGATGGATGAGGAAATGTCCTTAAAAATTGGATAGGAGGTCAGAGAATGGTTGTTGATTCATTTATTCATTCAGAAAGCATTTGCTGAATACCTACAATGTCCCAAGCACTGCACAAAATTCTGGGGAAACACAGGTGAGTAAACTGTGGTCCTGTCCTCAAGAAGCCTACATTCTAGAAGAATGAGACAAAAGTAAGTACATGCATAAGCTTCCTTTGGTACTAAGGAAGAAGAAACTATGCAAGAGTGGATACAAAGCAGTAAGTACTCTAGTCTAGGGGGGGGACAGGATATATCTTGAAAGGTTTATTGAAGGAGATGGACTGAGCCTTGAAAGCCGGGAAGGAATTAACAGGTAGGTAAAGGCTGGGGAGGAGCAAAGAGGCCTGAGAAAGTGTGGGAAGAGCAAGCCATTCTAAACGACAGCAGCAGGCTTTAAGAACAGAGCTTTGTTAATCAAGAAGTGTGTGCCTGGGTGGTAACTAGAGAAGGCTAATACCAATTGATACTATGTATAGAGAAAAAGGGCAATATTCAAGGACTACCTGGGGGAAGGTGCTCTCCCTTTAAAGGCCAAAGGTTGGAAACTTGAACAAATAGAAATGAAAAGTACAAAAGACCTCAGAAAGAGGTTTTCCCCTCACGTCATAGGATCACTTAATCAAGAGAAATAATTATATTTTGTGTGCTTATTTATGGGGCTGTAAGTAAAAATATATTCTTGGTAAAACTAAAAATATGTTTCCTATCTCTTCATAAGAGTGACGCAATGACAGAAATCTAAAACAGTGACTAATATAACAAATATTAAAATTTGACTTAGGAATGCACTATTGAATTTTTATAGTAAATTTACCACTGCACTTATTTAGTACTACAGCTATTTAAAAAGAAAAAAAACTTTAATTGTTTTTCTGCATTTCTGATTGGTCCCTTGGGATGGATTCCTAGAAGAATTAGCAGGTCAAAGGGTCTGAATATTTTTTAAACTCTTGGTACATATTAGTTTAGGCTAAAACTAAAATTAGATCAACTGTATTAACTGAAGGTGACCAGGTAAAAGACATGGGAATTTAACGTTGCTATAAATAACACTCAAAAAGGAAAAATATAAAAATATAAGTAGATCTTAGGTACTAAAAAGTCGAGGTAAACTTTTGTTCAGGATGCCATTCAAGCCAATCACACGTGTGTGTGAACATGTATGAGCACAAATAACAAAGAAAAGGAAAAGCAGGAGAGTCTATAATTTCTGAATGAGATAAAAAATATGAAGTCATAAAATGATCCACTAGTAAATAGGAAAATACAATTTATTTTATACCTCCAGTAATTTCTTACCTAACTTTACAAAGTAGTAAGTTTTCAATTTTAATAATCAAGTAAGATTAGAGGAAAAACTGTTATTTTAAATAAAGATCAACATGATCAAAGAGCAAACTGATTTTTAAGGTAGGTTAGGTTAGCTTAGATTAGCTATTTCTCTAAGGTAGGGCTGTGTCAAATAATTTGTCACATACCTCCAGAAAGGAGTAACTAATACAATTTAAGAAGTGACTCAAATTCTTCAGAAGTCAAAAGATGCTGTCACCAACATTTCATGAAATCCAAATCTGAAGCATTTAGAAGTCAAATCTCCTACACCTGAAACTAATATTGAAGTAGAGCAGAAACATGGGACAAGCATCATGATTAATTTTTCCTGCCTATGATGAAAAATGCTAAGATATAAATAGCATAGTAAGAACAGGAGGGACTCCATCTGAACGCTAAGATTCCATTTTAAAAAGCAGGGAGTTAGGAGGTAAGATTCCTGACATATATGAGGTAATTAGCCAACAATCAACCCTTTATCAAGGCAGTGTGAGTGGTCCTAAATGGTATGTTCCCACTGATAGAGGGAACCACTATTTTGGAGAAGAACAGGGTCAATAAATTCCTTTTGTTGTTTATCTTACAAAATACATAGAGGACTGACTGGATGATGATATATTGTCTCTCACTGGAGAAAGACATAATGAGACCACATGTCAAGACTATGCTCCCTTGACCCTTGACCCCATTCTTGACCTTAGAAGACATGAATCCTAAGACTTTCAGCATGCCTCCTCTCTCAGGCTGCCCACACTCCCCTTTCTTCAAGTGTGTACTTTCCCTTAAATAAAGCCTTCTTGCTGCACAACTTACTGCGTTTATTTATCTCTGTGCTCTTCCAAGCCTGTTGGGAGGTTAATAAGAGATCCCTTTTCCCAGTGGTAAGCATCTTTGTTATTTCGTTATTTCATTCAATTTTCCAGACTTAAGCAGAAGTCTTTACTTTCTCGGTTCTACTTCAGATAAGCAGGGAAGGGCTACTGTGGTCCCTAATTTGGGTTTGCAAGTTCCCATCACCTGAGTGACCCAGATGGGACTGCAACCATATGATCATTCTCTGTAGCAGCCTACCCCTAATTCTCCTTTCTTTGCTTTGGAGAAATTCTCAGAACATAATCTCACTCTATCCAGTGCTCTGCAGCTCCCCCAGATCCTGGGATAGTAGAGGTTTAGTTTCCATGCCATGCAGATTCAAGTAGACGCTGGAGGCCAGGTAGCCCTGGCTTTAGGAGTTGGCAAGGGATCTGCACTATGCCAAGCAGGAGTTCAATGAACTCTCCTTTACTCCCTCTGCTCTTCTTGCTCTCCACTGCCTGCGTGGCTGCTGCCATTCACTACTATTTTCACTATAATGAATTTCTTCCTTACCTACACTTTCTGACCTGTTCAGGAACTCTTTGTGAATCACAGTCAAGAATCCTCCCCCATCCTGCTGAGGTTTCATCTAGAGAACAGAGAGAGATCTCCCCAGACACAGCTGCCTGGCAACAAAATATTACCATATACGAACTACACTTCAATTTTTTTTAAGTCAAATTTCCTTAAAATAACGCATTTTTTACATTGCTGCATGGAAGTGTACAATTTTACTCATCACCAATTATATTACAGTCTGAGAGATCCATACTTCTCTAAAGAATGTGGCCCCTGGGGCTCAAGTATATTGATTTTCATTTGAGAAGTCAACCAGAAGCCAATCTGTGCATCTTACCTCCTTGAGATACCGTTTTTTTTTTTCTTGCCACAGCCAAGTAATGAATTTCCTCTATCATAATTACAAGCAGAAAGTTCACCTCTTTCAGAAAACTGAGCAGGAAGTTTGGCCTTTGAAACATTTCCCCTTGGACCAGGGGGATATGGAACAGAGTGGTGGAAGGAAAAGAAGGTTATATCTGAGTGAGAGAGCAAAGGCTAAAAACTGGTCGGTCTGAATGATGCTCTCCCAGGCATCTGGGTGGAAAGGAGCCAATCCTCACACACTTTGTCTTGCTGCAGTAAATATAATAATTTCAACTTCTGAGTGAAGGCCTCACAAGTTTCTTTCACTAAGTTTTGACCCTCCTGGTCCCAAAATGAATGAGATGTTTTCAAAGTGGACTTCCAGTGAGTCAAGCTGAAACTGTGAAACAGTTCCTGCCAGTTCTACGAATTCTTAAACTTGATCGGCACGAGTTTTATTATACAGCTTTTCTGGGCTCTGTGTGGACAGGGGACCCAGGAGCTGAGCGAGGAAGAGATTTAAACCGGGGATGGGGGTGGGGATGGAAGAGGAGACTGTAGGTCTAGGACGGGGTGAACACTACATGTGGCTTTAATATCGAACAGCTGCTCGAGATCATAACCCCGCTGCTCTTTCTGTACCCACCACCAGAATCCTATGTTTCAAAGACTCAGAACTAAAGGGACTTCACTACCGCTCAATCTGAATAATGAACTCAAGCTCCAGAACAATCCAGGATTTTTTTTAACTAAATGTACCTGACTGTAGCACACTGACTTTAATCACCAAGCCAAAGTCTTAAAACAAAATCCCCAGGGAAGGAAGAGAAGGAAAAAAACTTAACACAATCCGAGCAGCCAGGGAGAGGAGTAAAGGAGAGATAAGATGGGGCAGCAGGGGCTCCCCGAACCAAAGGCTTCTCCCCTTCGGGCTAACTTTTCGAACCCGCAGCTCTCCAAAGCCCTGGCTACTCAGGGCATCCCTAAGCATTAAACAATCTCCCCGGGGTCGGCGCGCGGACTCCGCGCCCGCGAAGCCGTCCCGGGGCGCCGGCCCCGCGCAGACAATGCCGCTCGCGCTGCCCGCGGCCGCGGGGGGACCCTCACCGACACCAGGAACTCCAGCGTGCCCACGTAGTCCCGCTCGGTCTTCTGGAGCTCGCTGAGCACGCACACGCGCAAGCGAAGCTGTTTCTCCAGGTCCTTGGCGCTTTCGTCGCTCATGGTGGGCGGCGGGACTCGCTACCCCGCGCGCTCGCTGCTGCCCCGGCGCCGCCGCCAGCAAGGAAAGTTGCTGCCTCCGCAAGGTCCGGGAAGGGAAGGGCGCCTTTACATGATGGGGAGAGGCTGGGGCTGGGGCGGGGGCAGGGGAGGGGGCTCCCGCTGGATCTCCGGCGCCGGAGGCGCGGGGCTCTGCAGAGCAAACTCCCAGGAGACCTGTCTCCCGCCCTGGACCTGCGCACCCAACCCCGCCGCTCCGGCCTCACGCGGCCCGGGCTGGAGGGGAGGCGGCTCCGGCAGCCACAGCGGTGACTTGGATATTAATCAAATGCTTTGTATCCATGTGACTCCGACCCTTTACCCTTAGCCAAATCTCAGGAAAAAGGAAACACAACCCTAGGGAAGTGTGTTGCGTGCCAGCTAACACACACACACACACACACACACACACTCACACATTCACACTCACTCACTCACTCACAGCGTCAGCACTTGAGATGGAACTAACTGGAGAGTCCCAAACCTAGGAGGACCTACTCCAAGACGCAGCTCGAGGGGTTGCTGCTATGACTCCCGTCTATTGTTTTGCTTTATTGTGTTTTGTACAAATCCTGACAGCAAAGAAACAAGTCCCCACGGTTACATAACTGGATGGGAACAAAAACAACCATGGTATTGACCCTCCCGTCTTTGAAAAGAAACACATTGATTTTTGGTTTTGTTCAAGCACAAAACAGGTTTGCTTTTAAAGCCCCCCAACCGAGAATCATTCACAGGGCAGATACCCTCTTGCCTGCACTTGGAAAGTCAATTACCATAACAAATGAAGACAGGATGGGAAAGTGACAGCCATGGCCTATACAATAAACTACAGATACAATAAGCATCACCATTGTACTATGCTGTTTTGGAGGGAGATCCTTTGCATATTTATAACATCTTTCAGCATTAGGATAAATATTTAAATTCAGTCAGAGGCAAGAATATTCTCCAGTTTTGTTTCTAAGAGCTGCTATGATTTAAGGTGTCACTAATTGAAAAGACAAAGCAGTTGCTGAATGCTCATCAAAAGTATGAATATACCGATACAGATACAGATATATAGATACATTCTTAGGATTTGAAAATGGAGGGAAACACACAGCAGGTCCTGATTGCAATGTTTATGTTTATTGCTTTTTCTCACTTGGAAAGAGAGCCAGGAACTAATGAGCAATGAATATTTGCAATTAAAGTAACAAGCAGGCAAAACAATTTATATATTCTTTTTTGTTGTGATGTTATCCACATATTTTTCAGTCATTTTTTCCTACTTAGAAGGACTTTAAACAAAACAATTTATATATTTTTTTGTTGTGCTGTTATCCACATAGTTTTCACAGTCATTTTTTTTCCTACTTAGAAGGACTTTAAACAAAACAATTTATATATATATTTTGTGTTGTGCTGTTACCCACATATTTTTCAGTCATTTTTTCTGGACTTTAAACAGTCCACATTGATGACATGTAAATAAACTGAGTAGTGACTGGTTTTGATGCAAGAAAGCATCATGTTAATTTATTCCAATAATTGAAGGCATTAGTAAAACTCTAAAAAAGATGCTTTCCACTTTACTTAGATTAAAATAATTATCAGATGACATCTTTTCAGAGCACGTTTTGTCATGAATCACTATACACCTCTATAATGAAACAATGAGAGACTGTACTTTTCTTCTTACATGAAAGGCACAATTTTTTGAGCATTATGTGAGGACTTGATGGACAAGACGTGTTTCCCTCTTTCTCTTGTGCATGGCTATTTAGAGGTAGTCCTGAGAAAGGACAAATAAGTAAATGGCTTGTGCATGGCTGTTTAGAGGTAGTCCTTACAAAGGACAAATAAGTAAATGGCTTCACACCCTGTGACAGAAGAACAAAGAGTAAGGCACATTAAAGAGCAGATTGCACAACACCTAGTGAACAATAAACAAAAGAAACAACAAGGGTATGGAAGACACAGGAAACACACTCCCAGTAATGAATGAATGGGAAAATCCAACATGATTGAAGCTTGTCACAATGCACAAGAGGCAGCAAGGTATGAATGCATTTCCTCCTCCCCAGATCTGCACCCTCCTCTAATGTAAGAATGAAGTAAATAAATCGTGCTTCCCTTCAGGTGTTCTCCAGATAAAATAATATTTCTCTTAGTATTTGTTCCCAGTTGGAGAATTCCATATGCAATTTCTTTCTATCAAAAAAAATTAGTCCATACACAAAATCCACTAGACCCTCAGTCTCACCTCTGAGAACAATATTTTGAGCTGGAATCACCAATGGGGTTTTACCCACCAAAAGCATTTGCCTCAATGTACACACAAACATGTACTGAGAACCTTTATCTGTAGTGCGTAGTTCTAAGGCCTGAGGACCACAGAGACCATGGTCTCTAGGCAAATATTTCTCAAAATGGGTCATATAGACCATTGCATTACAATCCACTGAGGTCTTTTTAAAATGAATATTCCTGGGCCCATCCCAAATGTACTGAATGAGAATCTCGGAGATGTAAGTCTGACAATGTTTCCATATTATTCTTAGGCACACTAATAACTGAGGGCCACCATTCTAAAGATAGAAAATTGAGTGAAAAGAATGTCACAAGTATAAGAAATTGTATTCAATGGTGAGCTTCAATGAATGCTTTACAAAAAAAAAAATGCAAAAAAAGCTAGCAGAAAAATATTCATTTAAGTGTGCAGATTCAGATTTTTCTCCAAAGTGCCCATGTAGAAATAATTATCATAATAGTTTCTGCCCATTCTTGTATTCCTCGGCCTACTTCTCAACATCACTTATAATTAATGAACAACTTCAGAACACCATGTATGACTTCTGCCAGGTACCTCTCAGTGTCTTCTGTAGCTATGGCTGGAGTTCTTAATTCCTTATTAAAGACAGAAGAGCATAAGAACAGGGCTGGAGTACCTGGAAACCTTTACTTCAGTGGTAAATACGGTCTTTCATAAACTCTGAATGTGTTATGTCCCCCTTCTCCCAACTGAAACTTTAGACTCTGTTTGCCAGGAAAAGGAAAGCAACAAGAAAAATGGACAGGATCATTTTTTTTACTGAAGTATTAATGAGGTTGAAGCATCCAATAAAAAGGAGATGGGAGAAAAAAAGATAAAAGAGGCTGAGTAGCACGGTAGCTCAGCTGTTAAACTTATTTCATATACATGAACTTGGTGTGGTTAAAATTCATCCTTATATGCTTCAAAGAGTCAAAGTTCAATGCACAGTAGGTTTCCTTTGGTCAGGCTGAGAAAATTACTCCTGGACTAAAAGACAGGAAAATCCAAAGGTCTGTGCAAGGTTTTTTGTATCCTTGCAAGAAGAGAACTCACCAGGTCATACTTCAGATATTGATCATTTTAACCTCCCTGCAATTTCAATACTAGTATTTGCCCAGGTAAAGTAATAAATCAAATTTGATGCTGAAGTTCATTAAGAGAAAATGGCACTGAAAAATAAACGGGAAGATCGCTTGATTGCATGGCTATCTTGTTAAAAAGAGAACTCTTAAGAGTCAGACTGCTTTTTATTTACAAGTAAAATTGATTCTGCCATTTCCTTTATTATTCTGGCCTATGATAGATGATTCTAGGTTATGCTAGTATAAAAAATATTATAGACACAGTCTGGCTATGTAATGCACAATCAAAAGAAGTAACTCTAAAAATACTAACTTAGTTATATTTTAGTCATAACAAGCATAGGTTATACTGGAGCATGTAATTATTTCTTTCATATCACTTCAAGGATTTTAGAATATTCATTTTGTCTAAAAGGACAAAATACAGTTTCATAGTCATATTTTAATTTTAGATACAATGTTTATGGCACAGCAAAATAAATAAATGCTTAGATAGGATTACCTTAGCAAGATTCTAAAGTTCTTAAAGACATAGTCATTTCCACGCTAGCTTAACTCCAAATCAGCCTCATAGCCATAATCTAACATGTAATGGGTAATCACTTTCCTCATTATGGAAACTTAACTTACAATCATCCCTGTAAAACAAATAGTCAGTTTTTGTGTGTGATTAGTCTCAGAAGAATGTCATCCTTACATTGTCTTACCTTAACCATCTGCCTACCTAGCCTTCCCTTCCTATCACTTCTTTTAAAAATCCTCTCCAACCTCAGATACCTCAGCTGCACCCTATTTCTCTCCTCCCTATAAAAATTTCTACTGGTTGTCTTGCTTCCTACATAATACCCATTAATATGTTCTCCAAGGTTGTCATTCTGATACGTATAAATATACAGATGTATATATATTACATATTATATATGATAATATCTAGCTATTATCTAGATCTATTATGTATATAATTTTTATACATTTAAATCATTCCCTGCCCGTCATAGCCTAGTTTCCTCAGAAAGCAGAGTGTGAGACAGCAACTAATGTGAAGACAGCATATATGGCAATGTGATCTTAGGAAGCAGGAGTGAAGACAAGGAAGAGTGAAACAGAGGAAAAGGGAAAAAACCAACACTGGAACACATAATGGAACTGGCCACCCCTACAGGAAACTGGGTGCTCTGTCCTAGTGGATCTTCTGAGGAGCCTGTGAAATACATCTCCGAACTGTCCCCTGGGGAGAAAAGAGAGAAGCATTTATTCTTATCTCCTATTCCTAACTAGTCAAGGATTGCCCCATAGGGCATCAGTTGGTCCCAATTTGTAACATTTGTTACGGTTAGTCAGCCAATATGTCTGTTATTTTTAAATAACAGATTACATTAGGATTCACTCCTTGTGCTGCACGCTCTATGGGTTTTAACCATTGTATGACATGTGTGCACCATTCCAGTATCACACAGAATAGTTTCACTGCCCTACATATCCTCGGTGCTCCTCCTATTCATCCTTCCTCTCTCCCTAGAAGACCCTGGCAATCACCCATCTTCCCATTGGTCTGCATAGTTCGCTTCTTACAGAACATCATATAGAGTTCATAGAGTATGTAGCCTTTTTAGATTGGCTTCTTTCACTTGGAAATATGCATTTAAGTTTTTTCCATGTCTGTTCATGGCTTGATAGCTCATTTCTTTTTACCATTGAATAAAATTCCATTTTCTGGATGTACCAGTATATTTATCAACTTATCTACTGAAGGGCATCTTTGATGCTTCCAAGTTTTAGCACTTATGAATAAAGCTGTTATAAACATTTCTACGCAGGTTTTTCTGTAGACATAAGGTTTCAACTCATTTGAGTGAATTCCAAGGAGCATAATTCCTGGGTCTTATAAGGAGAGTATATTTCATTTTGTAAGAAACTGCCAAACTGTCTTCCAAAGTGACTGTTTCATTTTTCATTCCTACCAGTAATGAATGAGAATTCCTATTGCTCCACATTTTTTCCAGCCTTTGGTGTTGTCAGGGTTTGGGATTTTGGCCATTACAGTTGGCGTGTGATAGCTTCTCACTGTTGTTTTAATTTGAAATTCCCTAATGACATATGAGGCTGAACTTTTCATATGCTTACTTGTCATCTGCGTATCTTCTTTGGTAAAGTATCTGTTCAGGTCTTTTTAAATTAGGTTGTTTGTTTTTTTGAGTTTTAAGAGGTCTTATGAATATTTTGGAAAACAACCCTTATCAGATATGTCTTTTGAAAATATTTTATCCCAGTCTGTGGCTCCTCTTTGTCTTTTTGCAAAGAAGAAAGTTTTCATTTTAATAAAGTCCAGTTTATCAAGTTTTTTCTCTCATGGATCACAATTTTGACATTGTATCTAAAAATGTTTGGATTTATAATTAGCAAACCCAATATCATCTAGATTTATCTCCTCAGAGGTTTATAGTTTTTTGTTTTACATTTAGGTTTATGATCCATAAGTTAATGTTTATGAAAGGTGTAGCGTTTGTACCTAGATGCCTTTTTTCTTTTTGGCATTTGGATGTCTAGTTTTCCCAGCATAATTTGCTGAAAGGATTATTCTTTGTTCATTAAATTGCCTTTGATCTTTTCCAAAGATCAGTTGATTATACCTGTGTGGATCTATTTCTGGGTTCTCTATTTTATTACTTTGATCTATTTGCCTATTTTTTTGCCAGTATCACACTGTATTGATTACTTTAGATTTATACTACGTCTTGAAGTCAGGTATTATAGTCCTCTGACTTTGTTTTTTTCCTTCAATACCGAGTTGGAAATTTCTGGTCTTTTGTTTTTCCGTATCAACTTCAGAATTAGTTTTCAATACCTAAAAGTTAACTTTCTGGGGTTCAACTGGAATTATGTTGAATCTATAGATCCACTTGGGAAGAACTGTCATCATTGCTATATTGAGTGTTTCTACCCAGGTACATGAATTATATCTTCATATATTTAGATCCTTACTGATTTATTTCATCAGAGTTTTTAAATGTTCCTCATGTAGAGAATGAATACACTTTGTTAGATTTACACTTAAGTGTGATATTTCTTTTGATGCTGATGTAAATGGTCTTGTGTTTGTGTTTCTTATTTTAAATTCCAACTGTTAATTGCTGGTATAGAAGAATACAGTTTATTTTATATGTTAATCTCATGTCTTTCCAGCTTGCTATAACCATTTATTAGTTCTAGGAGGTTTGCTATTACTGTTTTGGGATTTCTACGTAAACTATCATGTCATCTGTGAACAAAGATGGTTTTATTTCTTCCTATCCAAATGATATGCCTTTTAATTCCTTTTCTTGTCTTATTGCATTAACTAGAACTTCCAGTGCAATGTAAATAGAGTGGTGATAGCAGACATCCTTGCCCTATTCCTGAACTTAATGGGAAAGCACCTAGTTGCTCACCATTGAGTGTGACATTGGCTGTCAGTTTTTCAGATATTCTTTATCAAGTTAAGAAAGGTTGTACCCATTTTTGACAGTTATCATTTTAATTCTTATATTGATAAACTTTGTACAAATAAGTAAAACACTTAAATTGCCCTTTCTTGTTTTAGAAAATTTAGGCAATGTCTCTTGACTATACACTACATTAGATGAGACTATTAACAATTCTACCCTTCTTTCCCCTTCCCACTGCTTTTCACTTTCTCCCTTTTCAGTAGTATCTCTGGTCTGTATTGTCAGAATTGATAATATTTGTCTTACGTTCTTTTTTTTTAGAAAAGCCAACTACTGCTTTATTGGAGGCACCACTGTGGGACAGGATGCCAGGCTGTCACTATCAGCTCTGCCAGGGCAGGGGTGGGGATGCACTGGATGAGAAGGGCCTGCGGCCCCACATCAGAGCCCCACCATCCTTAAAGGCAGGAGAGGGGGTCACCTTGGCACTTCCAGCCCATGGCTGCCTTCCAGGCAGGTAGTTACAGAGCAGAGCAGTGGAGGGGGACTAAAACTTAATGTCAAGGCTCAGACACCAGCTGCTGCAGCCTCAGTGTCCACCAAACCCCCAGCCTGGTTACGTTCTGCAACCACATTTTAAGTTGCCCATGTTTCTTTATAAAAGCTTAAAATCAATAAAGAACATACTTTATATGGCTACTTTAATAATGCTCACTACAGAAATAAGTAGTGTGATAAAATTGCATTTCATTCTCTCTAGGTCCAAATTCATAATACTCATGATACTCAAGGGACTACTTCTAGGCTAACTGGTTTCTGTTTCATAATACAATTGCTGAAAAGCATGCATGACATCTCTTGGTTTTCTTCATATCTGAACCACGACTTTAGAACATAAATTCATTCTATTTAAGAAAAAGAAAATGGGATAATTTCTTTCTGTAGCAGGGATGTATTTCCTCCATCATAGATAATGGGTCTGTTTCCTGTTTGATCTCTCTTATTAGAAGAAACACTGATTTGGAACTTTATGTGTGTCCAGGACTTGTCTAAATAAAATACAGCCTTCAGTAAGAATAAGCAGGTAGCAGCTGTTTAGTTGGAGGTTCCAACTACCAAAATGGGAAAACTGGGGTGTTGGCACCAAAAGTTCCAATTCTGCCTATGTAGATAGTTATATTTTATTAGAGAAGAATCCTTAGGTATTTTTAGTCTGAGACTGATGCTTGATACTTACATTAAATATCAGAGAACACAGAAGGCAAGCAAATAAATATCGGGAAGAAAATATTAAATTGCTCTGCAAATAGGCATGCACTTAAGCCACTCTTCTCACTCCTGCAGCCTCAACATTCACCACCTGTCCTCTGCTTCATCCTTCTCCTATTATTCTGCTCTACCACTACCTCACTGTCTTTTCCTTGTCAAAAAGCCTTTTTTTTTTTTTTAATAATTATTTTTTATTGAAGGGTAGTTGACGCACAGTATTACATTACATTAGTTTCAAGTGTACAACACAGTGGTAGAACATTTATATATATAATTCTAGGTTCCAGCTATCACCCTACCAAGCTGTTACAATATCTTGACTATATTCCTTATGCTATACATTACATCCCGGTTACTTATTTATTTTACCATTGGAAGTCTGTCCTTTTTTTTTTTTTTTTTTTTTTGTGAGGGCATCTCTCATATTTATTGATCAAATGGTTGTTAACGACAATAAAATTCTGTATAGGGGAGTCAGTGCTTAATGCACAATTATTAATCCAACCCAAGCCAAATTTTCATCAGTCTCCAATCTTCTGAGGCATAATAAAAAAGTTCTTACATGTAGAACAAATTCTTACATAATGAATAAGTTACATAGTGAACAGTACAAGGGCAGTCATCACAGAAACTTTCGGTTTTGCTCATGCATTATGAACTCTAAACAGTCAGTTCAAATAGGAATACTCATTTGGTTTTTATACTTGATTTATCTGTGGATACCACATTTCTCTCTTTATTATTATTATTTTTAATAAAATGCTGAAGTGGTAGGTAGATACAAGATAAAGGTAGAAAACATAGTTTAGTGTTGTAAGAGAGCACATGTAGATGATCAGGTGTGTGCCTGTAGACTATGTGTTAATCCAAGCTAGACCAGGGCAATAAAACATCCACATATGCAGAAGATTTCTCTCAGAACAGGGGGGGTGAGGTTCTAAGCCTCACCTCTGTTGATCCCCAATTTCTCACCTGATGGCCCCCCTGCGACTGTGCCTGTCTTAGGTTGTTCCTCCCTTGAGGAATCTTACCCGTCTCTGGCTAACCAGTCATCTTCCGGGGCCATACAGGGAAATGTGAAGTTGGTAAGTGAGAGGGAAGCCTTATTGTTTGAAAAGGTTAGCTTTTTTCTTCTTTGCATATTTATGCCCTGTGGCTTCTATGCCCAGCATTTGTCTTGAGGTATCTTTACCACTTGGAGGAGTTATGATACTCGGTAAATTTGATATGAGGCACGAATTCTATTTAAGGGTTGTAATTAGGAAGGGAGAAGAAAAGCTATAGAAGTAGCAGACGGAAGAAAACATGGGAAGATTGATTATTTCTTTGGCATATCTTCTTGTAGAGTAACTTCAGCATATATAGGTTTTAAGCTACTACTTAAATTGCGCACACACATTAACATAATAGGAGTATAGTTACATAACCAAAGCATATCTGTAATTACCAGCCATCTCCAGTGAAACCAAGAAAACCAGTTAGGCACCTTAGGCATTTGTGAAAACTTATCTATGATATGGTGGATATTGTCCAACTGAACTTGAACAGTCTGAGAGAAATCAGACAAATTAAAACAACCCATTCCTGGGGACTGTTCACATGCCATATGTTCTTTTAACAGTAAATAGTCTGTAGTTGTAAGACTTTGGAGCGCTACAATTTGCACTTCTCCTAATTCTTGATTGAGTTCCAACAGTATAGATCCAGTCAAATTTGTTGTTTTACTGTATGCACAGGCCAGCTTAGATATCTCCTTCCTCACTCCCATGGCAAGTCCAGGAACTGGTGGGATGAGTGCATCTACACCTGTAGCAGTGCATGGATCTTTGTCGGGGTTTGTTGATGATCATCTTCTGGCATGAGTCTTCCAGAGAGTGCAGATGTTGGAAGTTCTTTTTCATATCGTATCTTAGTTCATTTTCGGGGTAGCCCAATTAGGCTTTGATCTTCTGTATAAACACAAACAGACCCTTTGCCTACACTTTTATATGCCCTTTATACCCTTGTGTAGAACTCGTTGGAGGTCACCACACAGGAACTGCCCTTTTTTTTTTTTTTTGCTTTGTTTTTGGTATCACTAATCTACACTTACATGACGAATATTATGTTTACTAGGCTCTCCCCTATACCAGGTCTCCCCTATAAACCCCTTTACAGTCACTGTCCATCAGCATAGCAAAATGTTGTAGAATCACCACTTGCCTTCTCTGTGTTGTATAGCCCTCCCTTTTCTCCTACCCCCCCATGCATGTTAATCTTAATACTCCCCTACTTCTCCCCCCCCTTATCCCTCCCTACCCACCCATCCTCCCCAGTCCCTTTCCCTTTGGTACCTGTTAGTCCATTCTTGAGTTCTGTGATTCTGCTGCTGTTTTGTTCCTTCAGTTTTTCCTTTGTTCTTATATTCCACAGATAAGTGAAATTATTTGGTATTTCTCTTTCTCCACTTGGCTTGTTTCACTGAGCATAATACCCTCCAGCTCCATCCATGTTGCTGCAAATGATTGGATTTGCCCTTTTCTTATGGCTGAGTAGTATTCCATTGTGTATATGTACCACATCTTCTTTATCCATTCATCTATTGATGGACATTTAGGTTGCTTCCAATTCTTGGCTATTGTAAATAGTGCTGCAATAAACACAGGGGTGCATCTGTCTTTCTCAAACTTGATTGCTGCGTTCTTAGGGTAAATTCCTAGGAGTGGAATTCCTGGGTCAAATGGTAAGTCTGTTTTGAGCATTTTGATATACCTCCATACTGCTTTCCACAATGGTTGAACTAACTTACATTCCCACCAGCAGTGTAGGAGGGTTCCCCTTTCTCCACAGCCTCGCCAACATTTGTTGTTGTTTGTCTTTTGGATGGCAGCCATCCTTACTGGTGTGAGGTGATACCTCATTGTAGTTTTAATTTGCATTTCTCTGATAATTAGCGATGTGGAGCATCTTTTCATGTGTCTGTTGGCCATCTGTATTTCTTTTTTGGAGAACTGTCTGTTCAGTTCCTCTGCCCATTTTTTAATTGGGTTATTTGTTTTTTGTTTGTTGAGGCGTGTGAGCTCCTTATATATTCTGGACGTCAAGCCTTTATCGGATGTGTCATTTTCAAATATATTCTCCCATACTGTAGGGTACCTTTATGTTCTATTGATGGTGTCTTTTGCTGTACAGAAGTTTTTCAGCTTAATATAGTCCCAGTTACTCATTTTTGCTGTTGTTTTCCTTGCCCGGGGAGATATGTTCAAGAAGAGGTCACTCATGTTTATGTCTAAGAGGTTTTCGCCTATGTTTTCTTCCAAGAGTTTAATGGTTTCATGGCTTACATTCAGGTCTTTGATCCATTTTGAGTTTACTTTTGTATATGGGGTTAGACAATGGTCCAGTTTCATTCTCCTACATGTAGCTGTCCAGTTTTGCCAGCACCACCTGTTGAAGAGACTGTCATTTCGCCATTGTACGTCCATGACTCCTTTATCAAATATTAATTGACCACATATGTCTGGGTTAATGTCTGGATTCTCTAGTCTGTTCCATTGGTCTGTGGCTCTGCTCTTGTGCCAGTACCAAATTGTCTTGATTACTATGGCTTTATAGTAGAGCTTGAAGTTGGGGAGTGAGATCCCCCCTACTTTATTCTTCTTTCTCAGGATTGCTTTGGCTATTCGGGGTCTTTGGTGTTTCCATATGAATTTTTGAATTATTTGTTCCAGTTCATTGAAGAATGTTGCTGGTAGTTTCATAGGGATTGCATCAAATGTGTATATTGCTTTGGGCAGGATGGCCATTTTAACGATATTAATTCTTCCTAGCTACGAGCATGGGATGAGTTTCCATCTGTTAGTGTCCCCTTTAATTTCTCTTAAGAGTGACTTGTAGTTTTCAGAGTATAAGTCTTTCACTTCTTTGGTTAGGTTTATTCCTAGGTATTTTATTTTTTTTGATGCAATTGTGAATGGAGTTGTTTTCCTGATTTCTCTTTCTGTTGGTTCATTGTTAGTATATAGGAAAGCCACTGATTTCTGTGTGTTGATTTTGTATCCTGCAACTTTGCTGTATTCCGATATCAGTTCTAGTAGTTTTGGGTGGAGTCTTTAGGGTTTTTTATGTACAGTATCATGTCATCTGCAAACAGGGACAGATTAACTTCTTCTTTACCAATCTGGATTCCTTGTATTTCTTTATTTTGTCTGATTACCGTGGCTAGGACCTCCAGTACTATGTTAAATAACAGTGGAGAGAGTGGGCATCCCTGTCTAGTTCCCGATCTCAGCGGAAATGCTTTCAGCTTCTCGCTGTTCAATATAATGTTGGCTGTGGGTTTATCATAGATGGCCTTTATTATGTTGAGGTACTTGCCCTCTATTCCCATTTTGCTGAGAGTTTTTAACATGAATGGATGTTGAACTTTGTCAAATGCTTTTTCAGCATCTATGGAGATGATCATGTGGTTTTTGTCTTTCTTTTTGTTGATGTGGTGGATGATGTTGATGGACTTTCGAATGTTGTACCATCCTTGCATCCCTGGGATATATCCCACTTGGTCATGGTGTATGATCCTTTTGATGTATTTTTGAATTCGGTTTGCTAGTATTTTGTTGAGTATTTTTGCATCTACGTTCATCAGGGATATTGGTCTGTAGTTTTTTTTTTTGGTGGGGTTTTTGCCTGGTTTTGGTATTAGGGTGATGTTAGCTTCATAGAATGAGTTTGGGAGTATCCCCTCCTCCTCTATTTTTTGGAAAACTTTAAGGAGAATGGGTATTATGTCTTCCCTGTATGTCTGATAAAATTCCGAGGTAAATCCATCAGGCCCGGGGGTTTTGTTCTTTGGTAGTTTTTGGATTACCGCTTCAATTTCATTGCTGGTAATTGGTCTGTTTAGATTTTCTGTTTCTTCCTGGGTCAATCTTGGAAGGTTATATTTTTCTAGGAAGTTGTCCATTTCTCCTAGGTTTCCCAGCTTGTTAGCATATAGGTTTTCATAGTATTCTCCAATAATTCTTTGCATTTCCGTGGGGTCCGTCGTGATTTTTCCTTTCTCGTTTCTGATACTGTTGATTTGTGTTGACTCTCTTTTCTTCTTAATAAGTCTGGCTAGAGGCTTATCTATTTTGTTTACTTTCTCGAAGAACCAGCTCTTGGTTACATTGATTTTTGCTATTGTTTTATTCTTCTCAATTTTATTTATTTCTTCTCTGATCTTTATTATGTCCCTCCTTCTGCTGACCTTAGGCCTCATCTGTTCTTCTTTTTCCAATTTCAATAATTGTGACATTAGACCATTCATTTGGGATTGCTCTTCCTTTTTTAAATATACTTGGATTGCTATATACTTTCCTCTTAGGACTGCTTTTGCTGTGTCCCACAGAAGTTGGGGCTTAGTGTTGTTGTTGTCATTTGTTTCCATATATTGCTGGATCTCCATTTTGATTTGGTCATTGATCCATTGATTATTTAGGAGCGTGTTGTTAAGCCTCCATGTGTTTGTGAGCCTCTTTGCTTTCTTTGTACAGTTTATTTCTAGTTTTATGCCTTTGTGGTCTGAAAAGTTGGTTGGTAGGATTTCAATCTTTTGGAATTTTCTGAGGCTCTTTTTGTGGCCTAGTATGTGGTCTATTCTGGAGAATGTTCCATGTGCACTTGAGAAGAATGTATATCCCGCTGCTTTTGGATGTAGAGTTCTATAGATGTCTATTAGGTCCATCTGCTCTACTGTGTTGTTCAGTGCTTCCGTGTCCTTACTTATTTTCTGCCCAGTGGATCTATCCTTTGGGGTGAGTGGTGTGTTGAAGTCTCCTAGAATGAATGCATTGCAGTCTATATCCCCCTTTAGTTCTGTTAGTATTTGTTTCACATATGCTGGTGCTCCTGTGTTGGGTGCATATATATTTAGAATGGTTATATCCTCTTGTTGGACTGAGCCCTTTATCATTATGTAGTGTCCTTCTTTATCTCTTGTTACTTTCTTTGTTTTGAAGTCTATTTTGTCTGATATTAGTACTGCAACCCCTGCTTTCTTCTCACTGTTGTTTGCTTGAAATATGTTTTTCCATCCCTTGACTTTTAGTCTGTACATGTCTTTGGGTTTGAGGTGAGTTTCTTGTAAGCAGCATATAGATGGGTCTTGCTTTTTTATCCATTCTGTTACTCTGTGTCTTTTGATTGGTGCATTCAACCCATTAACATTTAGGGTGACTATTGAAAGATATGTACTTATTGCCATTGCAGGCTTTAAATTCGTGGTTACCAAAGGTTCAAGGTTAGCCTCTTTAGTATCTTACTGCCTAACTTAGCTCGCTTATTGAGCTGTTATATACACTATCTGGAGATTCTTTTCTTCTCTCCCTTCTTGTTCCTCCTCCTCGATTCTTCATATGTTGGGTGTTTTGTGCTGTGCTCTTTCTAGGAGTGCTCCCATCTAGAGCAGTCCCTGTAAGATGTTCTGTAGAGGTGGTTTGTGGAAAGCAAATTCCCTCAGCTTTTGTTTGTCTGGGAATTGTTTAATCCCACCGTCATATTTGAATGATAGTCGTGCTGGATACAGTATCCTTGGTTCAAGGCCCTTCTGTTTCATTGTATTAAATATATCATGCCATTCTCTTCTGGCCTGTAGGGTTTCTGTTGAGAAATCTGACGTTAGCCTGATGGGTTTCCCTTTATAGGTGACCTTTTTCTCTCTAGCTGCCTTTAACACTCTTTCCTTGTCCTTGATCTTTGCCATTTTAATTATTATGTGTCTAGGTGTTGTCCTCCTTGGATCCTTTCTGTTGGGGGTACTGTGTATTTCCGTGGTCTGTTCGATTACTTCCTCCCCCAGTGTGGGGAAGTTTTCAGCAATTATTTCTTCTAAGATACTTTCCATCTCTTTTCCTCTCTCTTCTTCTTCTGGGACCCCTATAATACGGATATTGTTCCTTTTGGATTGGTCACACATTTCTCTTAATATTGTTTCATTCCTGGAGATCCTTTTGTCTCTCTCTATGTCAGCTTCTATGTTGTTCCTGTTCTCTGATTTCAATTCCATCAATGGCCTCTTGCATTCTATCCATTCTGCTTATAAACCCTTCCAGAGTTTGTTTCATTTCTGCGATCTCCTTTCTGGCATCTGTGATCTCCTTCCGGACTTCATCCCATTTCTCTTGCGTATTTCTCTGCATCTCTGTCAGCATGTTTATGATTCTTATTTTGAATTCTTTGTCAGGAAGACTGGTTAGGTCTGTCTCCTTCTCTGGTGTTGTCTCTGTGATCTTTGTCTGCCTGTAGCTTTGCCTTTTCATGGTGATAGGAATAGTCTGCAGAACTGGGACGAGTGACGGCTGGAAGGACTTCCTTTCTTGTTGGTTTGTGGCCCTCCTCTCCTGGGAGAACAGCGGCCTCTAGTGGCTTGTGCTGCGCAGCTGCGTGCAGACAGGGCTTCTGCTTCCTGCCCGGCTGCTATGGAGTTAATCTCCGCTGTTGCTGTGGGCGTGGCCTGGCTCGGGCAGCTACTCCAAAATGGTGGAGTCGCGTTGGAGCAGGAGCTGCTGGGAGGCTATTTATCTCCGTAAGGGGCCTCCCTGCTCCCTGCAGCCCAGGGGTTAGGGTGCCCAGAGATCCCGGATTCCCTACCTCTGGATTAAGTGACCCGCCCTGCCCCTTTAAGACTTCCAAAAAGCACCCGCCAAAACAAAACAACGCCCACCAAAAAAAAAAGAAAAAAAGATTTTTTTAATTAAAAAAAGAAAAAAATTTTTTAATTAAAAAAAAAGGTGGTCATTCGTTTTTCTTTATTCTCCGGTGCCAGCCTCAGGCCTCTGCTCACCAGTCGGTCTTTCTGCCGTGTTTCCCTAGTATTGGGGTCCCTATCCCTTTAAGACTTCCAAAAAGCGCTCGCCAAAACAAAACATCAAAAAAGCAAAAAAAAATGGTCGCGCGCTTTTCTTATGTCCTCTGTCGCCCAGCCTCCAGTGCCTGCTCACTGTTCTTGCTGCCCTGTTTTCCTAGTATCGAGCGCCCTGCACTCTGGTCCGGATGGCTGGGGCTGGGTGTTCGGCAGCCCTGGGCTCCGTCTCCCTCCTGCTCTGCCTGCTCTTCTCCCGCCGGGAGCTGGGGGGAGGGGCGCTCGGCTCCCACAGGGCTGGGGCTTGTATCTTTCCCCCTTCGCGAGGCGCTGAGTTCTCTCAGGTGCGGATGTGGTCTGGATATTGTCCTGTGTCCTGTGGTCTTTATTCTAGGAAGGGTTGTCTTTGTTATATTTTCATAGATATATGTTGTTTTGGGAGGAGATTTCCGCTGCTCTACTCACGCCGCCATCTTCCGCCCTCAAAAAGCCTTTTTTATCTTTCAGAATTTGTTGAAATTTCTTTCCTGCTCATGTTTCTCTTTCATTCTCTTCATGGCAATGGGTATTTTCTTTTACTATTAGCTAATGGTGGTGGTGGAGGGGAGAGCTTGAAGAGATTAAGGAAAAACACACATCCTCATCCATTAGCATGAACCGTCTCTAATTGGAAGCTTCAAATTCAATATAACACAGCTGCCAGAGGAACATTTTTTCAGAAAAGGTTTATGATATCCAAAAGAGAGGACCAGTGGTGTCTTCATATCTTCGCTAATGACACCTGCACAAGTACCTAAATAAGTGTACACACAGAGAGATGTGCTAGAACAGAAGCCAGTTCTGAAGCAAAAGATATAAACACTGGAATACTCTAGATGGAGGAATCTACATAATCTTTTAAAGATAACACTGGGGAGTGGGTTATGTAATATATGGCACTCTCACAACGTACCTTGCCTCACTTGACCCTTATGGATAGATAATGCCCCTTAATGAATTATGACCCCTGTGTCGATTTCACTTAATAATTTGACAGTTGTGCTGCTCTCATTAAGAGATATGCCTATTTTTTTCCACTACCTTTAATCTCAGCAGCCTGGCTAAGGCCTTGTGAATTGGCTTTACCAACACCATAGCAGTGATGATGTACAAGTTTCAGAGATTAAGAACTTGTAAATTTGACTCTTGTCCTCTTGAAAACCTGAGACCATCAGGCTAGGCAAAAGCCCAAAGGAGCCTTCTATAGGATAAGAAGCTACATGGAAGAGAACCTAGGCACCCCACCCACAGTCAGCACCAACTGTCGGACCTGGGAGCAATACCATCTGGGACCACTGGGCTGTCAGATGACTGCAAGCACATGAGTGACCTCAGGCAAGACCAAAAGAAACACTCGCATGGTTTACTCACAAAATTAAGAGAAATAATAAATCATTAATGTTTTAAGACACTGTTTACTGTTTTGAAGTGTTTTCGTCTTGAGCAATGTGTACTGAAACAACATCTAACAGAAGTTCTGAACTTTGTCTCTCATTGGACCATTTTAAAAGTACATGCTCGTCCCTTCAACAATCACTGTGCAAAAGGGTTTCTGTGTGCCGATTGACTGAGGGCTGAGTTTTTCAATCAGTTATTTTAGCTAGAAATTGTCATGATGGGCTTGGGTCAAACCAGGTCCTGTTCCTAAAACTAAGGGTGAGTTAAATCTCACCCAAGCCAAGGGAGGGAGGGAGTGAAATGAATGCTGGAGAGGTGATCACAATGTCCACAACAGGTGCGGGGAGGGTAGCAACTGGCCATGGATAAGCCCCTGTCCATGACCGTCATTCATCCCCTTTGAAGCCAACATTGTGTACCTTGGAACACTGCCACCCTCGCCCAACCCGCCACTATCAGAACCCCCACCACTGAGCCTGCTGTAGCTGCTGCCATCACTGCAAGCCCCTGCAGCCAGTATTACAAAACTACTCCACATCTTGAGTGATCACGGCTTTCAGAGGGAGCTACACCTACTGCCAAAGTGCTGGATTGCTCTCCGACCTAAACTGAGCTGAGTGCAGTGTATACAGAGGGTCCAGCCAAAAAGGTGAGGTTGGAAAGATGGAAGAGATGAGGTAGAAATGAGACACACCAGGGGAGAGGAAGAGAATGTCATGTCCTAGCGTGGTTGCAGGGCCTGGGAATGGCTGCATATTCCTTCCACTAGAACTGCAGCAGCTTTGGAGGTGGCAAAAATGGCTCTGCCTGCAGAATCAGCTTCACAGGAGAGAAAAGGTGATGACAGTGGAGGAGCCAGGGTTTTAGGAAGCATGCTGGGTTCTGGGACACTGGCCACAGCTGCCCCCCAGAATGTTCTGTGGGCCTGCCATGCAAGTCACACATCTGGGTCTCTGAAGAGTGGCTCTTTGCCACCAGGATCTCTTTGTCTAACATTCATGCATTCCCTCAACAGTTGCCAAAGAGGATGTTCTCATGTTCACAACTGCTAAGTCCTGGGAGGCTCTGTAAATTCCAACTTCTTAGTGTTGGCTGCAGCAAAAGTGTAAAACTCCTCTGCAGCTGCAGCCTTGCTCAGGTGGACACGTGGACAGTAAGTGTCTCAGGGATGAGGGAAGAGTGGAAAAGAAAAAAGAGGAGGGAAATGCTATCCATGAATAACTGAAGTATATGCATATGCTGGGCAGGTTTCTTCCAACTTTTACATTCTCTCCTTGCACATTTTTATGGATTCAGATCATATTTTCTTTTTAAAAACAAGGTGCTGACTTAGTACATTCCACTTGATATTATTTCATTTTTTAGAGTTTGCATATATATTTATAAGAGCAATGCATGAATAGTTTTCCTTTTTGTACTCTTCTTTAACAAGTTTTCTTATTAAAATTAAACTGGATTCTTTACATAAATGAGAAGACACCTAGAAAAATGTATGGTCTGGGATAGTTAAATAATATCGAAATTATCTGTTTTTTAAAGGTGAACTGCATATTCAGTTATAAAACCATCCTCCCAATTCTGGTACCTATTTAAATAGTGAAAATCGACCTAATTTGCAACCTCTACTTGTATTTTCTCTTTCTTTTTGTGAAGATTTTGGTTGTTTATATTTTTTAATGTGTTGCCACGTAATTGTATGTAATATACTTTAAGCTTTCACATATGTCATGTCTATTCCTGATATTTTATGTTTGCTCTGTGTCCTTTACTTGTTAAGCAACTTTGTGAAGGGGTTTTCTGTTTCACTGGTCTATGCATCCAGCTGGCTTTTGGAATGTTTACTCTTTATAATTTTTTTCTCTTCAACTAATTTTTGCCTCTTATCTTTATTAATTTCATTTTCCTATTTTCTTCACATTTTCCTTGCTGCTGTTTTTCTAACTTTTTAGCTAAGTACTAAATCCTATATAATCAGTAACTTTTCTTTCATTATGAAGCTATTTAAGGCTATACGTCTGTTATGCATACTTTTTAATTTACCTCAATAATTTTAACACTTTTCTTTACACAGCTTTTTTTTTTTGATATCGTTAATGTATAATTAGTTGAACAATATTATGGTTACTAGACTCCCCCTATTATCAAGTCCCCCCCACATACCCCATTACAGTCACTCACTGTCCATCAGTATAGTAAGAAGCTATAGAACCATTACTTGTCTTCTCTGTGTTGTACTGCCTTCCCGGTGCCCCCCCTCTACTTTATGTGTGCTAATCGTAATGCCCCTTTTTCCCTCTTGTCCCTCCCTTCCCTCCCATACTCCCCAGTCCCTTTCCCTTTGGTAACTGTTAGTCCATTCTTGGGTTCTTACACAGCTTTTTTTAACAGTTTGCAATTTCAACTTTGATTTCTTCTTTCATCTGACAGTTTTTTATAGGAGCATGTTTCTTAATCTCCAAAAAATCACTAGTTTGCTCCTATGCTTCATACTTACTGTTATCTCTTAAATAATTATGATCAGCAATCCCTACTTTTTAACAATACATTCAGTATTTATTTGTGGCAAACTATATAATGACTTTTTATAATTGTGCCATGATCATGTGCCATGATCATGGAAAAAAAGCTTATTCTCAATATAAAGATTACAACATTATATATACATAAACTTAAAGTTTTGCTGAATTAATTCTATTAAATCTTTATTTTTTCTTCTCATTTTATCAAATTCTGAAAGAGCTGTATTAAAATCTCCACAGTAATTACTTACCTTTTTTTTCCCTTCTTGCATCCCTTTGCTCTCTTTAGTATTTTTTATTATAGGCTTTAAGAGTATTTATGAAATCAACATATTTCTAGGTTTGTTTCTTAATTAATCTAAGAGTATCTGATGTTCAAAAATAGAATTCAGTCCATTCAAAGTGTATTAAAATGATCAAATGGGATTTATATTAGAAATAGAAAAAGATTCAATATCAAAATATCCAATTAACATAATTCACTAATTAATGCATTAAATAAGAAAATGTTTTCATTGTTTCAATACATTATGAAATGACACTTGATAAAATTCAGCAGCAATTATAAATAAAAACTCTATCAAGGCATTGAAAAAAATGGCTTAAATATGATAAAGACTGTGTACTCTAAAGCACCAACAAGTGTTGTTCCAAATACTGCAATGCTAAGGCCATTTCACTGAAATCAGGAACACAAAAGAAATATTCTCTATTACCATAATTAAACAAGATCAAGTCTATAGATCTAAGTAATACAATACACAATAAGGTAAATAATAAAATATCACTAAGTATTAAACAAAATTATCTTTTTGCTATGTGCTATATGCTATCATAAACGGTATACTATAATTAACTAGAAAATTTTATTTAAAAATATTCAAAAATTAGTGGCTTTACTTTTTACTGGGAATAATGAGCAAGAAACAGAAAGAGGAAGTATATACCATTTTTAATATGGCTGTAAATCATAGCATTTACCTCCAACAATAGGGATAGGTGCTTAGTTGAATATTATACGTTAGTATTTGAGGTCAAATAACAAGATCTTTATATCATAAAAAATATCTGAGAGCAGTTAAAAAAATGTATGAAAAGCATGGGAGAGATTTTCCTTGTGAACATTACAACTTAACAAAAATCCACCATAATCAAAAGGATATGTTATTAGCACATGAATAGGCAACTATATTAGAGTAACAGAAAACGGTCAATAGCTATGTTATAATATATGTAGAAATTTAAAATCTAAGTTGTAGTAGGAAAATGAGACACATACTTCTGGCCATAATGGAATAATAGGGACTGGATTTAGCCTCTCATCTAAGCACCTAGAAAAGGAGATTTCCTATGTCCCTCTGACTCTCTTCTTTTTTCCTCGGGACTCCAGTTACAAATGTCTGTTAGGCCATCCATTACTTTCCTACAGCTCACTGATACTCTCTTCAATATCTCTTTGGGCTTAATTCTGTGTAATTTCTACTGCTACATCTCCAAGTTCACTAGAATTTCCTTCTTCAGTGTCTGATATGCTTTTAATTTCATCCATTGTATTTTTCATCTCCAAAGCAAAGTTTTCAGACCTTGAACTTCAGGCAGCTCAGAGCCGTAATTCATGAGAGTGTGGAAAGAAGACCAATGAGTGACCTAGCTCACTGCCTAGAAAGCCTTTTCAGGTTGAAAACTAGGAGAACTCTAACAGCCCAGTAATCTCATTGACTGAGAAGACAGAATTGGGAGGCCAAGGCCGCTGTAATTCTCAGGGAAGAGCACCAGGGAGGAGAGAAATGCACAGAAAGAAATTGGGAGAGCTGCAGAAATCTGAAGTTGGAGTCCCAAGGAAAACAGGGGATAGTCAAAGGAACAGAAATACTATTTGAAGAAATGATGGCTGAATTTTTCCAAATTTGATAAAAACTATAAACCTACAACAACCAAAAAGCAAATAACCCAATTAAAACATGGGCAGAGGATATGAACAGACACTTCTCCAAAGAAGAAATTCAGATGGCCAACAAGCACATGAGAAGATGCTCCACATTGCTAATCATCAGAGAAATGCAAATTAAAACCACAATGAGATATTACCTCACACCAGTTAGGATGGCCACCATCCAAAAGAAAAACAACAACATATGTTGGCAAGGATGTGGAGAAAGGGGAATGTACCACGCTGCTGGTGGGAATGTAAATTAGTTCAATCATTGTAGAAAGCAATATGTAGGTTCCTCAAAAAACTGAAGATAAAAATACCATTTACCCAAGAATTCCACTCCTAGAAATTTATCTGAAGAAAACAAGAACACAGATTCAAAAAGACATAGGCACCCCTATGTTTATCGCAGCACTATTTACAATAGCCAAGATATGGAAGCAACCTAAGTGTCCATCAATAGATGAATGGGGAAAGAAGAGGTGGTACATATACACAACGGAATACTATTCAGCCATAACAAGAATACAAATCATACCATTTGCAACAACATGGATGGAGCTAGAGGGTATTATGGTCAGTGAAATAAGCCAACAGAGAAAGACAAGTACCAAATTATTTCACTCATTTGTGGAGTAAACAACAAAGCAAAAACTGAAGGAACAAAACAGCAGCAGACTCACAGACTCCAAGAAAGGACTAGCAGTTACCAAAGAGAAAGGGGGTGGGCAGGGCAGGCAGGAAGGGAGAGAGAAGGGAATTAATGGGTATTATGATTAGCACACATAATGTAGGCAGTACAGCACAGAGAAGACAAGTAGTGACTCTGTAGCATCTTACTTGATAATACGGGTGAGTGTAGTAACAATGTTGCCTATGTGAAACCTTCATAAGATTGTACATCAACGATACCTTAATAAAAATAATAATAATGTGGAGGAGAAAATAGTTGTTTAGAAGAAATGAGTTTTCTCAGGAGATGATTTTCTCGAAGCTAGGTGATGGGGACGCTGGGGTTTATATCCTCTTCTTTCTACTTTTGTGTAAAATATAAATGCCCCATAATAAAAAGTTAGTAGAAACAAGGGGAAAAAAACTATAAACCTACAGATGTAAGCAGCTCACTGTGATGAACTGAAATGTGTCCCCTACAAATTCACATATTGAACCCTCAATGCCCAACGCGATGGTATTTGGAGATAGAACCTTTGGGAGGGAAGTAGGTTTAGATAAGATCCTGAGGATGGAACCCTCAGGACAGGATAGCAAGAAGGGTTTAACTAAAGAAAGAGGGCATGGTAAGAGGGAGCAGTGAGTGACCAGGGATGATATCCTGAGAAAAGGCCTGCAGGCAAGAAAGCGTGTGTGCATTTAGACTAAAAGTAAAGTTTGTTGTATATCTGGGGTGGGTGTCAAAGGAATTGAAGGAAAGAAAGAGAAAAAACTGATCGAAAAAGTTCCTGAGGAGGCAGGGGGAATGGGATACAAAGCACAGATGGAGGGCATAGCAGACCACAGACATCTGTGCTACTGTAAATGGAGGAAATAATAGGCACAGATGTGGGCGGGAGAGTTAGCACATGTTTGGTCAAGAGGGGAGTTTCTTCTGATGGTTAGTTTATCTATGAAGTAGGATGTTAATTCATCTGCTGGCTGTTGGGTCAGAGGAAGGAGAGAACAGAGGATCCAGACCCTGACTTCATAGAGACGCCAGGCTGGCTCCCATGTGATTTTCTCCAGCAACGCTCAGCTGCCACACAGACCAGGCAGACTCGGACATGATGCCAGAACAGAATGAAAACCTTATTCCCCATCTTATGTCCCTATGCCACCTTGTCTCTCTTAAAGTATCAAGCAATATTAACTGAGTTTCTTGAAGTCCTGAGTAATGTGAAAGTGGTCAGAAACAGATGGGCATTTCGCCAGGTTTTCAGAGACAAGGCCTAGGGATCCACTTATTGCAGTAGGCAGTCGTAACTTGGAATGCTTCACCTGCCCCACTTTCCTTTAACTTATCTATCTGTCTTTCATGAAGAGCTTAAATTCATTTACCAGCTGATTCTTTTTGAAGCCACGTTTCATTTGTTGTTATTGAGTAAATTCTGTAGTTCCTGTCTGAGTCAGTTTGGACGGTTCTAACAAGGTACCAGAGACTGGGTGGCTTATAAACAGAAATTTATTTCCCATGGTTCTAGAGGCTGGAAGCCCAAGCTGAGGGTGCCAGCACGGTCAGGTTCTTGTGAGGACTGTTGTCCAGGTTGCAGACGACCCTCTTCTCACTGTGTCCTCACCTGGCAAAAGGAGGAAGAGAGCTCTCCAGGAAGTCTTTTGTAAGGGCACCCATCACGGTCATGAGGGCTCCACACTCATGACCCGATTACCACCTTCTAATATCACCCCCGCTGGGGGTTCAGAATACCACATATGAATGAGGGGAGGGGGTGCACAAACATTCAGTCCTTAATAGTACCAGAAAATACAAGGAGAATAGACTCCCCTTCTATATATTTTCAGTTTTATATCTACTTTTAGAACTTTTAGTGTGTTCTGAAGTGTAAAACTCAGTAACGTATCTGTAATTTCCAGAATCAATGCCTTAGTATGACTCATAAAAAGATTTGTGTGATTTACTGAGCAGAATCCTAAATACAGTGATTATGTTGACTTCCCCAAAACTTGTATGTTATCGAGGCAGTAGGCAGCAAGCAGGTTGCTAGGGAAACTCTGAAAGAAAGAAAGAATCTGAGTTGGATGTGGGCTTCTTCTGAGCATCTCACAGGATAAATGAAACCAAAGAAAAATAGATCACCCAGAAGGTGCTAGATGGGATTTCACGCCTTGTGTTCCCTTTTACTTCCACGCTGAAAACAGGCAGAAATGGGTAAGAAAACCAAAATATCAGACAAGAAAGGAAGTTGGAAGAGAAGCCTCCTCTTGATTCCTTGGCAGAAACGTTTTTGTCTACCATTTTCAACAAAAATTTTGAATAACTGAAATCAAAATTACAGCAGCTTCTCAATTGTTTAACTCTTATTTTAAATTTCCCAAGAAGCAGAATTAATAGTCATTCAGGCCAGTGGATAAGAATATTTTTTTTGAACTAACATCAGAACCGCTGAGCCAAATATGGACACAACAAATAAGAATATTTGAAATATGGACAGTTCTGAAAAATCTAGAGTTTTGGATGATTCAGTCATGAACAAATGTGACCACACTACACTTACATCAGCTGAGAACCTGTGAAATCTCCAGGGGTTGAATTTTTACTGATAGATTAGCAAACTTGAGAAACCTCATTAGATCTACCTTATGATTTTCTTGTACAATAAGAGCAATAAAGGTGTCTAGCTATTCATAACAAACCCTTTTAACCATACCTGAGTTTTGTTAATAAGGTGACTTTTGGAAATCACCTAAGGATGGCGGCTAGTTTGCCGTAGAACCAGCCATGTGATTAGGGTTGGAAGTTTCAGTCCCACCCTCTTGACCTCTGGGAGGGGAAAGGGGCTGGAGGTGGAATCTATTGCCAATGGCCAATGATTTAATCAAGCATACCTATGCAAGGAAGCTCCCATAAAAGCTCAAAAGGACAGGTATGGAGAGCTTCTGGGATGTTGAGCACTTGGAGGTGCTTAGACAGTATCATGCTCGGAGAGGGCATGGAAAAAGCTCCTTGCCCCTTCTCCATACCTTACCCTATGCATTACTTCCATTTGGAAGTTATATCATTTTACAATAAACTGGTAATCTAAGAAGTGAAATGTTTCTAAGTTCTGTGAGCCACTCTAGCAAATTAATCAAGCCTAAGGAGGTGGGGGTGGGGAGCATCCTTGGAACCTCCAATCTATAGTCAGCAAGTCAGAGGCACAGGTGACAATCTGGACTTATGACTGGCATCTAAGGTGGGTGGGGTAGACTTGTGGGACTGAGCCCTTAACCTGTGGGGATCTGACACTATTTCCAGGGATGGTATCAGATTGGATTGAATTGTAGGACACCTAGCTGCTATTGCAGCATTGCTTGATGGTGTAGAAAAAACACACACACACTGGAACTGATGTCAGAATCACAGTCCTCAACCATAGACTCAAAAGATCAAAAATTGTCCTATTTTTAGGTAAAATGTTCTTACAGTGCTTTAAAATCAAAATATGCCTTAACTGTTATTACAAGCAAGATCCCTACTTATTAATGTTGACCTTAACCTCAAAACTTTATGAATAGAAGAAAGTATTTCTCACTTTATATTCCTTTTCTGGAATTCAAAATAAAGTGCTTAAAAGAAAAGCACTATTTTGAATATGATTGGAATGGTCCTTAAAAAATTAAGAGGTATTACAGAATATAACTGATAACTCCTTTGATACATTTTTGAGGAATAGCTAATAGTTCAAGCTTTCCTTTAAAAAAAAGTATGGGGGAAATATAGTCAAATTAGATGCCATGGAAAAGTTGTCCTTCCTTTTGAGCAGAAATGTCCAGTATTCCCACTTTCATAGGCACTACAGCTCATGTTGTATGAAGGAAAGATATTTTTTAAAGTTCCTTTTAAAAGGAATACTATTTTTAATTGGCTCTAAGAAAACTTTTGGATGGATGAAGCGTGGGATTTATTTAAATGTACTTGTTTGTTTTTAACCAAAAAGAAAGATGTTTTATGAAGCTGCTTCAAGCCTTTTTCTGGGTTTCTCACTAAAGCAGAGATGAAAGCATATTTGGGAAGTCCAGATGATTCTTATTTGTCAAAAACTGACTGGCTTGCCACACAAGTCTCCTAGTTAAGAAAAATATAATGTTTTGGCACTAAAATCTGGCATTTTATTTATACCTCTTACCCTCTTTCTATATTAGCTTTTTGATGTCCATAATCTCTCCCATCCTACAACTGCCCCCTACCTCATCTCACACATTCTTTGTTACATGCAGTGAACTTTCCCTCAATTTCATGTAACGTTCTGTGCAATTCCAGCTTCTGGTTGGTCCCCAGATTTTTCCCATCCCATCTGATTTACCTTCTGTGAGCTCTCCTTTACACAGGCATAAAGCTGCCACTGTAGGCATCTCAAGAGACCCACCTGACTTGCATTATCTGTCATAGTCTTCCTTGCCTTACACTTTTTCTGTGACGAGTAAATATTATTGGTTATCTAGGGTTTTTAAACCCATATGCGTATGTGGAAAAGATAAAAGAAGATAATGCTCTTCCCTAAGCTTGGTGTCAGAATTCTAAATCAAATTCATAATCAAATTTATCAATGACAGTACTGACACCATGAAAGATAAAGATGGACCAAACCTAGAAATCAAATGCAACCCAAACCTTAAGGGATGCTGAGACCAGAGATGTATTTATATACATACATACATACTAATTATTATTAATATGTTTATAAATATGGTAGATATTTCATTCAGGCTAAGTTGATGATATCAATACACCCATTTGTAATTAGTGATCTTATTTTAAGTAAAGGAATTGTACTTACAACACTTCATTTCAGAAATGCAGTTAATTCAGTAGAGTGTGGTTTCCTAATGAATGTTATTTTACTTGGGTTTCAGTGGTCCTGGGTGATTGTGAGTGTGTGTGTGTGCATGTGTTACTAAGACCAAAGACATAAAATGTTTCTAGTTATGTGATTTACACTACTTAGGAATGTGAACACAATCTCAACTTCTGATTAGGATAAATAATGAAGCATTTATGGCAGTATGTGTTTTTGACATAAACTTTGAACAGTGTGCCCTCAGCAAATGACAGGCCTTCTATTCCTCTTATGTCAGCTTTCACGTGATCAAATCTCCACCTAAGATGATTCCAGTTGATTCAAACTTCAAGCAAATGGAATTAGTTAGGAAAGCTGATTTTAGAAGTAAAGTCTCTTTTCCTCCAGATTGATGAGTTTATACCCAGAATTAACATTAGTGAGAATTCTCAGACTTTTCAAGTAGAGAATAGCCCCCTACCGAGATGCCAGGAGTATAAACCCAGAAAATTGCAGTCAGAGCGACTTTATATTGTTTTCTCCAATTAAAGGCTAAAATTGGATCTCTAAAATAATGGGAGTTTGGGTAAAAACATTTATATAGAATAGCTTAAGGCAAGTAGCCTTATTTTCAGAATATAATAAACAAGACTAAGAATACAGTTGCAACTATATGGATGCATGTAATGTAAAGGAAGTAAATGCATTAAAGTTAAAGTATCATTTCATGGAAATGAGCTTCCTGAACTGGTAAATGTGCTGTTCAAAGAAAATATTTCAAAGGCATACTTCTCTATATGATTAAGATTCTTTACAATTAAAGAACTTTGTCTTAAAATATTCTTCAACTTCAAAGGCATTGCTAGTCAGGAAAACCCCCTGGACTCTTTGGTGACACTTCTCATTTTTTTCAGTAATGGGAAATTACAATACCAAAATACAACAGAGCCCACACATCTGTTAGCCACTTTTGCTGTAGGTATGGAATCGATGCAAGATGTGTCTGTTGAAGCATGGGGGAGGGGACACAAAGCAAATGAATGCAGCCAGCAAATTGAAGCACCAGCTCCAGAGACAAAATGACAAGTGAAAGGAAGAAAAACGAAACAGCCAATTTGAATCCACTTCAAAGTTTATGTGTATATGTGAGTGTTTCCGTGCACCTATGTATTTTGTCTGGGAACAAAGGCATACTCAATAAATATTGGTTGACTGATCAATTTGTTTTGCGAAATTGGAATCTCTTTTGAGAGACAGAAATAAAAGAGCCATTTCTAATTCAAAAGCTAGCTTTCCTATAAATGTAATCAGAATTGAAATATTCAACCTATTTATTTAATTTACCCAATATGTGGGAAGATACAAATTAAATAAGTGTATTGAGAAAAGCATAACAATCTTTCAATGACACCTTCATCATCAAACATTCAAAATAGTAACATAAGTTTCTGTTTATTGCATACACCCTCTGGTCCAAGCACTGGGGCAAGTACTTCATGGGATTCTGGCAACCCTACATAGTAGCTTTTAGTAGTCCGTTTTACAAATAAAAACCTTAAGGCTGTGCCCAGTTCTCAGACTGAATTGGTAACAGATCTAGGTTTACTCAGGTGTGTCTGAAAAGTCTGTTTGTTCATCTATGCAAGGAGTTTCCAAAGGCAACAGCATTATCTAGAAATTTGTGAGAAATGTGAATTCTCAGGCCCTGCCTCAGAGCTACTGAACCAGAAATCTGAGGGTAGGGCTCAGCAATCTATTTTTCAACAAGCCCCCTGGGTAATTCTGATTCCTGTTTAAACTTGAGAATCACTGCTTTATTTTATGCTACCTTTAATATACAATAACATGTTATGGATGATTGAATATGACAAGGATTCTTTGCTTGACCAAACTTTAGTCAGGCTCCTGAACCTCCTCTAGGCCCATCTGTGCACAATCTTATAAAATCCAGTTTTATCAAGAACCCTGCTAAGTCAGTTTAAACAGCACACTTCAGCCTCAATAGCTGATCAGGTTCCCCATCATTCATCTTCCCCCACATGATATCTGATCACCCCGTGATCTTCAGCAAGAATCCTGTTCATAAGGTTATTCAGAATCTCTCTTACTCCTGATGCTTTATCCTAGTAATTTTCTACCTACCAACCCCCATGGTGCCCTTCAGCTATCAGTTCCCACTTTCCCATGCTATATTTGGATTTGAGCCCCAAACTCTTTCCCACACTGTATGATATTAATTAGTGGTCCCTATACCTGTTGCAATGGTCTTGAATAAAGTCTGCCTCACCCTCTTTTACAAATGTCATTAAATATTTTTTCTTTAACAAATATACACAAATGAATTTGGCATAACTCAAAACTATTTGGAAGTTGTGTACTTAGTCATAGTTTACTTGACTTGTAAACTATGTTGAACAGTTTATCCTTGTAAATGGCAGTAAGGTAATTTTAAGAGTACCAAATATGTAACTGAGTAATAATTCTAATAATTTTTGTTAGCATTTTTAAAAATGAAGAGATTGATTCTGTACATTTTTGTCAAAATCAAATTAGAATATCCAGGACCTTTCTTTTAAATATATTATACAAAGAAAGTTAAAAGATAGTGTTAATAAGCAATAATTCTGAAATTGAAATTATATTCATTGACTATTGCTAATCAGTTTGACTTGTGATTGACACATATTATTACTATATACAGACATCAGCTTATGGGATAGTTAAATTTTCATAGATTGATTGTAATCAGCCATAGCACTATGTATAGCCAACAATTCCAAAATTTCTTAAATATGCTTATCTATTTAATTTTAAAATAAACTTTTTATATATAAACATAATATACCTGTCCCCACATTGATAAAAGAATAAACAGTGTGCAACTAATATGAAGAAAATAAATGGTATCATTGTAAGATATTATAGAAATCATGGAGGCCAATACCAGCATTTTATAAATAAGAAAATTTAATTTCAATGAGATAACATGGAATTTTCCCAAACAGCACAACTTTTACCTTGCATGCAGTGGATGCTTGCAGCTAGCCTTCAAAGGTGCCCTCTATCCAATTTCTTCTCTCCTTATATGCATATCACATCAATATGTGTTTATTTCCTTTCCCCTTGTGTAACACTTGATTTCTCTCTTACTTTTGAAAGCTACTTTCACTGGATATAGAATTTTCATTCACTTTAAAGATGTCGCTCCACTGTCATCTTTCTTACATGATTTCTGAAAAGAAGTCTGCTGTTTCTCTCATTGCTCCTCTGAAGATAAGTCTTTCTGATTGCTATTTAGATTTTTCTCTTAGTTGTCAGTTTTCAGCAGTTTGAATAGGATGCACCTAGGTTTGCTTTTTATTTTTTGGGTTGTTTAAAAAATGGTGATTTTTGAGCTTCTTGGATGTATAGTTTGATGTCTGTCACTAATTTTGAAAATATTCTTGTCATTACTTCTTTAAATATTTTTCTGCTCCATTCCTTTTTCCTTCAGGAATCCAGTTATGCCTATGTTATGCTATTTGATATTATCCTACAGCTATTGGATGTTCTGTTTACTTTTTCACTTTTTATTCTTGTTTTCCAATTTGAGTAATTTCTATTGACCTATCTTCAAATTCACTGATTTTTTTTTTTTTAGGCTATGTCAAGTTTACTGATGAGTTCACCAAAGTCATTCTTCATCTCTGTTACTGTATTTTTTAGTTTTAGTATTTCCATTTGATTCTATTGTATAATTTTCTACTCTCTACTTAAATTGCTGTCTTATCTCATATATTTCTTTTCCCTTAGCACCTCTAACACATTAATCTCAGCTATTCTAAATTCTCTGTCTGATAGTTCCAACATCTTGTCATATTCAAGTCTGGTTCTGATATCTGCTTTATATTTTCAGACTTTTTTCCTTGCCCTTTTGCATACATGATGAGGCTTTTTGTTGTTGTTGTTATTGAAATCTGGCCATGCTGTATAATATACTAGATGTTGAAATAAATATTTTTTTAAATTTGGAAATGAGCCTGCCTTCCTTTCTTTCTGTAAAGCTTATAGAGTGGAGTTTTATGTTAATTAAGTCAGAAGTTGGGCTGAGTTTGAAGTTTGTGGTTATTATGGTTAACCTCAATGCACTAGGGCTTCAAATTCGTGTTTATGGTATGGGTTAACTTGCCAGTGGGTTTCTCAACACCTATTCCCTGCTTGGCGCAGTCTTTGTTCTGGTTTCCCATTGTACATTCCACTGTTATTTGTAATCAACCCCTGTTACTGTGGTGGTGTTGTGTGGGGAGCTCATTTCCTTATGTTCTGATTAAGCCCCAGTCTTAGGCAGGCACTATGAAATTTGGGAGTATGCCCTTTACAAGTGTTCCTCCACCTTCTTCAGATGTGAAGCTGGCCTTAGCACATACTCTACCTCTCCACCAGGGACAAAGCATTTTGTTTGTTTCCCTTCCCTAGCTACAGTGCATTTCCACCAGTATCCTCAAGCTACAATTTTTGTTTCCCTTTTCCCATATGGGTAAGACTTTTGTTCTGTAAGAGGGATGGAGACAGATCTCGGCAGAGCTGTGGCAGTGCCTGCCATTCTGTGCCTGAACCAGATTGGAGAAGTTTTCTCAAGATCCTCCCTGGTCTTCCTTTTGAGCACCTGGTAGAGTTCTTAGAGGGAAAACCTGCAAGAGGATGCAATGCTCTCTATCTCTGCAGCCTCCAGGTGTTTCATAGTCTCCTTCAAGTCCATGCTTGACCTTTAGAAATTCATTAAAAGTTGCTAACTGAATATTCTTACCAGCTTACATGGTGTTGATGGTGTGTGTACAAAGTAAGCAAATACTCAGATTTTATTTATCCCTGTAGGTATCTATCTCTCGCCAGATTTCAAGTAGTTATTTGTCCAGTGACCTTAGTTTTCAGAAGGGCTTACAGAATGTCATTAATCTGTGGTTTGTTCTGCTGTAGAGGCAGGAGAGATATTTTATCTATCTCTCTAATATGAGTTGAAACCCTCTTTTCGCTCTTTTAAAAATCCTCTGAAAATCGCTTTATCTTGTGATTGGCTTTTACCAGTAGAATACAGTGGAAGTGACATCCTGGGACTTTGAGACCAGACTTAAGAAGAGTGGCAGCTTCCACTAACTGCCTCTTGGAGGCCTGAGACACAGTGTACCTAGACAGCCCACTGGATAGAGAGGCCACATATTGGAGCCCCAAGCTGCCTAGCATGTGTGTGAAGAAGCCATCATAGATGATCCAGCCCTACCTCCCATCTGACTGCAATCTCATGTGAGACCCCAAGCAATGTCAGACAACAACACACAGAATCATGCAAAATAATAGTTATTTTAAGTTGCAGTTTTGAGGTGGTTTGTTATTTAGTAATAGATAATGAAGCAGTGCTCAGTAAATATTTATGGTATAAATGAAAATGTTAGACATATTACCTCAACTATAATTCTCTAAATGCCATATCTTCCTCCTTCTAAGAGCATTGGAGAGCTAGGCATAAAAAGCAAAAGACTTGAGAGAAAAAAACAACCTAGAGGATACTGAAAATGAAAACCTATTGTTATTTTTCCCTCACTGGATCACAAAGTGAAGAGTCAGTATAGAGATGAGAGAATCAATCTTTATACTTGTTATCTTGACCAAAGTATGCATTCAACAAAATGTTGTCATGTTAAGCTCAAAATTAATTTGGATGGAACTAAGAAACCATTCTATTTAACTTATGGACCTTTCAAAGCCAATCTTTATAGATCATAATTAAAATGAGATCTAAATAAAATATTATTATTCCAAGCAAATTACCCCGAAAGTATGCATAAAATTCTGAAGATATTTTCACACTTATTCCAAATGTGAACTCTCCCTATTTACTTAAAAAAAATTGTCTAAAGATTTACCTACTCTGAAGAGAGTCAGAAAATGACTAAAAATTGCCAAAAGAGAGAGGTCTTTATCAACTCAGACAAATTACACCCTATATAATTAGTACTGTTTTATAACCATGACCCTTCTTAAAACTTAATTAAAGTTTAACAGAAAAGGACTAATGAGATAAATGAGTCAATAGCTGGTTAGCACAAAAGAAAAATAAATTCCAGACATTTAGGTAAATAGGGTAATTCACAATTGGGATAAATTTAGAGACCTCTCTGAAGTATCGTATTAGTTCACTTATCAAGATTCCCTTAAAACAATTCCTCTTACAAATCTACTCCTGATGACAAGAAGAAAACTTACAGCCAAAACACTATTCATTTTACAAGATGATGCTCCTATCTGCTTCAGGCTTATGTAGATGACAGTTAATGAGGAGTGCCTTCCAACAGAGACTGATTTCTGGAGCTATAATAGAAGGAACTAGCATTATGGCATTAAGAATTTAAAAATTTCCATTTTAATCTTTGACTTCCTAGTTTCCCTAGCTTAACTCAGCTTGGCTGACTAGTCCAAGTATTGCAGCCATCAAGATTTTACAGCAGCACTAGTACTGTTTTAACGAGATAAAAGTACCATGAAACTAATGCTTCTCTTTGAACCTCAGTTAAAACAATGGTCAAAGCAGTAACTATAAGTGAATAGAAGCAACTGTGAGAATTTGTGCTTGGAATTTCCTGTGGAAGTTGTATATGTTTCCCCTTTTTTTCTCTTTTTTGATAGTAGTCAATGACTGAAGCTTTGTTTATATGCTATAGTATTTCCTGCACAGGTGTAGCTTGAAATTTAGGGAGGAACTTGAAGAAAATATGAATCTACAATTTGTTTTTTGTTATGGAGGGTTGTGTTGTAGCTGAGATTTTAAATTCTGTCTCAAAGAAAAAAATGTAGTTGTACCATAAGAGTAATTTTAGAACTGGTTTTTAAAAAAGAAAAAACATATAATGTTTATTAAGACTTTACTATTTGCCAGAAATTGTATGTAATTTAGCTATTTTATTTCTTAAAAACGTACACTAAACAGTGATATTGTCTCATGTAACTGTATATTAATGATACCAAAATTTAAAAAAAAGCGGTATTACTTCCATTTAAAGATGTGGAGGTTGAGACTTAGAAATAAAACATTTACTTAAGTTCATAAAACAAAATTGGTAGCCAACTTACAATAAGAAACCAGTTGCTCAAAGTATGATGTTTTATTGCAAGACACACTGTGATAATTAGGAAGCTTCATTCATTCATTCAGAACTAATATTTATTGCATGCCCATTATATTCCAGGTTTGCAAAGCTCTAAAGAGGCAGTAGAAAATAGCAAGACTTAGTCTATTCTTTGGGAAGCTTATGCTCCCAGGTCTCTGGTGGTTTGTCCTTATGAATCATCTCTCCTCAGTTAAATCATCAACATTCATTCATCCAATAAAAATGTATTGAAAACCTATTCTGGACCAGGTCTTATTTTAAATACTTAATGAGTAATGAATAAAACAAATTTATGAAACAAACACCGACTCTCCAGCAAGAGAGAGTAGAGGTAGTAAAGACAATTAAAACAAATAAAAAGCATCAAATATTATTTAATAATTACTAAGAAGAAACAAATGATGGAAGTGGGAAGGAGTGAGGTAGAAGAGAAGTCCACAATGAGAGGAGTATGTCAGTAAAGGCTTTTAGCAGAGAAGTCCACAGTGAGAGGATTATGTCATTAAAGGCCTTTAGGAAGTTAGAAAGGAAGTAGGCAGGGAGACAGATGTCTGAGTAAAGGCAGAGCATGAAGTGAGTGTCAGAGCCCTGAGGCAGGAGTTTGCCTGAGGATGCTGACGTGACTGAAGCAGAACGTCAGGAGAATGGCAGTAGATGAAGTCAGAGGGAAAAGAGGGCCAGTTGTCTAGAGGGTAGACCAGAGTGAGGACTTGAGCGAGATGGGTTACTGCTGGGAGGTGTTGAGTGATGGGATGGCATGATCTGACTTCACCTTCACAGTTGATTCAACTGCATACACTTGTGTCCTGGAGCCCAGGACAGAGGGGTACATTTCTTTTCACTTCTAAAAGATCCAAAGCAGTTTGAAACATAGACCTTCAAGAGTAGCTTAGCTTTGGCACAGATGAAGCTGACTGAAAAAAGGATAAATTAACTTCTCTGGAATAAGGTATTTCCTGTATTATTTTCAATGAGCCCATAGCAAGTTGGAGGCTCTGAGCCAAGGGACACAACACCAAGTTCCATTTTTAGCAACTGCTTTAGGGGGTGTGCACAGAGCTACAGAACTGTTTTGCAAACCTTCTGAAAATATATCTTTTCAGCATTTCCCTGTCTCTCCCAAGGCATCCGATTTTTAAATAATAATGCACCAAAAAAAGTAATAATAACAACCTGGGGCTATTTTTCCCAATGAGAACAGGTCAGCTTGAGAATGGTTGATATTCTCACCCAAAGGCACTTTATATCTGTTGAGAGCCTCACAGTTGCAGTGACCATTAGATCCTAGAGTCCCAGGTTGACTGGTGATAGCACCTTCAATGTAAATGGCTTTCCTAAAGTTACACACTTCACATATTAGTAGAACCAGGCCTGACTAATAATACTTCAAATGAATGAGCATCTTCACCATGCTAGGTGCCATCCTCTGTACCTTATGTTCAGTAATCACGAATGAAACTGAACTGTAATTCTATGATTACAGGCATTAGTATCTTCAATTTGCAGGTGTACAAATTAAGACTCACAGAGACTGAGTAACTTCCCAGTATTACAGCCAACTCCATGGCTGCCTCACTACTATGCTATTTTGTTTTTACTAAGCAACCCTCCTCTTTAGAATACTAGCAAGGATTCTTAGAGATCACAAATAGTAGAAATAGCCAAGGCACATGTCTCTCCAGGAAGTATTTCAATAAACTGGCTTTATCTGACACCATACGAACTTCAAAGTAGCCTATAAATGTTAGCAAGGAGAAAATTATTTTCAAAAAGAAGGGAGTAAGAACTTTCACTCTTATTAAAATCTCTGTTCTTATAAATTTATTCTGTCATACACTGGCCACTATATTCCAGGGACTATAATTGGATTGCATCAGGGATATGTTTTCATGTTTACTTCTTATTTGCTTCAAGACAGAAGTGAAATGATTAGTAATATTTTCAGTATTGGCAATACCAACAATTCTGTATTTGAATTATATTCAAATTCAATTCTTTATATTATTTTTGTTTATTTTATTTTGTTATATTTTATATTATGTCATTAACCATTTCTGAAGCTGTTACATAAGGCAGGACCCTGACTAAACTCATTCACAGATTTTATTAAGCATGAACATGAAAACTATTAAGACATATCTTAAAGGCTTCCCTGTTTACTGTTTCTGATATCAGTGGAGTTGTTATGTGGGGTAGAATTTCTTTGGTAAAAATCTTTCAGGACCACATCAACAAAAAGAAGGACAAAAACCACACGATCATCTCCATAGATGCTGAAAAAGCATTCGACAAAATTCAACATCCATTCATGATAAAAACTCTTAACAAAATGGGTATAGAGGGCAAGTACCTCAACATAATAAAGGCCATATATGACAAACCCACAACCAACATCATACTTAACAATGAGAAGCTGAAAGCTTTTCCTCTAAGATCGGGAACAAGACTGGGATGCCGACTCTCCCCATTGTTATTCAACATAGTACTGGAGGTCCTTGCCATGGCAATTAGACAAAACAAAGAAATACAAGGAATACAGATTGGTAAAGAAGAACTCAAACTGTCACTATTTGCAGATGACATGATATTGTACATAAAAAATCCTGAAGACTCCACTCCAAAACTACTAGAACTAATACCTGAATTCAGCAAAGTTGCAGGATACAAAATTATTGCACAGAAATCTGTTGCTTTCCTATACGCTAATGATGAGCTAGCAGAAAGAGAAATGAGGAAAACAATTCCATTCACAATTGCATCAAAAAGAATAAAATACCTAGGAATAAACCTAACCAAGGAAGTGAAAGAGCTATACCCTGAAAACTATAAGACACTCCTAAGAGAAATTAAAGAGGACACTAACAAATGGAAATTCATCCCATGCTCTTGGATAGGAAGAATTAATATTGTCAAAATGGCCATCCTGCCTAAACCAATCTATAGATTCAGTGCAATCCCTATCAAAATACCAACAGCATTCTTCAACAAACTGGAACAAATGGTTCTAAAATTCATATGGAACCACAGAAGACCCAAAATAGCCAAAGCAATCCTCAGAAGGAAGAATAAAGCAGGGGGGATCTCGCTTCCCAACTTCAAGCTCTACTACAAAGCCACAGTCATCAAGACAGTTTGGTACTGGCACTGGTACTGGCACAAGAACAGACCCACAGACCAGTGGAACAGAATAGAGAGTCCAGATATTAACCCAAACATATACGGTCAATTAATACATGATAAAGGAGCCATGGATATACAATGAGGAAATGACAGCCACTTCAACAGCTGGTGTTGGCAAAACTGGATAGCTACAGATAAGAGAATGAAACTGGGTCACTATCTAACCCCATACACAAAAGTAAATTTTAAGTGGATCAAAGACCTGAATGTAAGTCATGAAACCATAAAACTCTTAGAAAAAAACATAAGGCAAAAATCTCTTGGACATAAACATGAGCAACTTCTTCATGAACATATCTCTCCGGGCAAGGGAAACAAAAGCAAAGATGAACCAGTTGGACTATATCAAGCTGAAAAGCTTCTGTACAGCAAAGGACATCATCAATAGAACAAAAAGACATCCTACAGTATAGGAGAATATATTCATGAATGGCATATACGATAAAGGATTGACATCCAAAATATATAAAGAGCTCACACACCTCAACAAACAAAAAGCAAATAATTCAATTAAAAAATGGGCAGAGGACATTGGAATGAAGAAGGAGATATCTAAGCTGGCCTGTGCATACAGTAAAACAACAAATTTGACTGGATCTATACTGTTGGAACTCAACCAAGAATTAGGAGAAGTGCAAGTTGTAGCACTCCAAAATCTTACGACTACAGACTATCTAGTGTTAAAAGAACATATGGGATGTGAACAGTCCCCAGGAATGGGTTGTTTTAATTTGTCTGATTTCTCTCAGACTGTTCAAGTTCAGTTGGACAATATCCACCATATCATAGATAAGTTTTCACAAATGCCTAGGGTGCCTAACTGGTTTTCTTGCTTTCACTGGAGATGGCTGGTAATTATAGGTCTGCTTTGGTTATGTAACTGTATTCCTATTATGTTAATGTGTGTATGCAATTTAATTAGTACTTTAAAACCTATACATGCTTAAGTTACTCTACAAGAAGATATGTCAAAGAAATAATCAATCTTCCCACGTTTTCTTCCGTCTGCTACTTCTATAGCTTCTCTTCTTCCTTCCTAATTACAACCCTTAAATAGAATTAGTGCCTCATATCAAATTTACCAAGTATCATAATTCTTCCAAGTGGTAAAGATACCTCAAGACAAATGCTGGGCATAGAAGCTACAGGGCATAAATATGCAAAGAAATAAAAAGCTAACCATTTCAAACAATAAGGCTTCTCTCTCACTTACCAACTTTACATTTCCCTGTATGGCCCTGGAAGATGACTGGTTAGCCAGAGACAGGTAAGATTCCTCAAGGGAGGAACAACCTAAGACAGGCACAGTCGCAGGGGGGCCATCAGGTGAGAAACTGGGGATCAACAGAGGTGAGGCTTAGAACCTTACCCCCCCTGTTTTGAGAGAAACCTTCTGCATCCATGGATGTTTTATTGCCCTTGTCTAGCTAGGATTAACACTTAGTCTACAGGCACACACCTGATCATATACATTTGCTCTCTTACAGCACTAAACTATGTTTTCTACCTTTATCGTGCATCTACCTACCACTTCAGCATTTTATTAAAAATAATAATAATAATAATAATAATAATAAGGGAGAAATGTGGGATTCACATATAAATCAAGTATAAAAATCAAACAAATATTCATATTTGACCTGATTGTTTATAGTTCATAATGCGTGATCAAAACCGAAAGTTTCTGTGATGACTGCCTTTGTACTGTTCACCATGTAAGAACTTATTCACTATGTAAGAATTTGTTCACCATGTAAGAACTTATTCGTTATACTTCAGAAGATTGGAGACTGATAAGAATTAGGCTTGGGGTGGATTAATGATTGTGCATTGAGCATTGAGTCCCCTATACAGAATTTTATTGTTCTTAATAACCATTTGATCAATAAATATGAGAGATGGCCTCTCAAAAAAAAAAAAATGGGCAGAGGAGCTGAACAGACACTTACTTCTCCAAAGAAGAAATTCAGATGGCCAACAGGCGCATGAAAAGATGCTCCACATCACTAGTCATCAGCGAAATGAAATTTAAACCACAATGAGATATCACCTCACACCAATAAGGATGGCCACCATCCAAAAGACAGACAACAACAAATGTTGGCAAGGATGTGGAGAAAGGGGAACCTTCCTACACTGCTGGTGAGAATGTAAATTAGTTCAACTATTGTGGAAAGCAGTAGGGAGGTTACTCAACAAACTAAAAATAGAAATACCATTTGACCCAGGAATTCCACTCCTAGGATTTTACCCTAAGAATGCAGGAACCCAGTTTGAAAAAAGACATATGCACCCCTATGTTTATAGCAGCACTATTTACAATAGCTAAGATATGGAAGCAACCTAAGTGTCCATCAGTAGATGAATGGATAAAGAAGATGTGGTACATATACACAATGGAATATTATTCAGCCATAAGAAGAAAACAAATCCTTCCATTGGTAACAACATGGATGGAGCAAGAGAGTATTATGCGCAGTGAAATAAGCCAGGCAGAGAAAGACAAGTATCAAATGATTTCACTCATATGAGGAGTATAAGAATAAAGAAAAAACTGAAGGAACAAAACAGCAGCAGACTCACAGAACCCAAGAATGGACTAACAGTTACCAAAGGGAAAGGAACTGGGGAGGGTGGGTAGGAAAGGAGAGACAAGGAGGGAAAAATGGCTTTATGATTAGCAGACGTAATGTAGGGGATGGGGGGCCTGGGGAGGGCTGTACAACACAGAGAAGACAAGTAGTGATTCTACAGCATCTTACTACACTGATGGACAGTGACAGTAATGGGGTATGTCATGAGGACTTGATGATGGCAGGAGTCTAGTAACTATAATGTTGCTCATGTAATTGTAGATTAATGATACCAAAATAATAATAATAATAATAATAATAATTACGTTTACTGTCTCTGGCATGTAAAATCATGAATAAAGGAAGGGAAAGAGGAAAAAAATCATTCAGGAATTTGAGGGAATTCACTAGCTTTTGAGTATCTGTCAGTATTTTTTCTGGAATAATTGCTTTTAATTGTATGAAAAAAGTACAGATTTTGCAATGGGAGAACATATTTTCAAAATCCAGATAAGTAGTAAATCCAATCTTCCAGGAAAATTCCAGTAGACTTTGTGTATTACTCATCAGGACATGTTAACGTGCATGAAGAAAATTGAATAATGAAGGTTCATTCAGAATTAGCCTGTGACAGACATCATTATGCCCATACCCTCATTCTGTTCCTGAAGGTAATTGGTGATCCTAAACATTTACTGGTATACCATTTCAAGTCATCCTTTGAAATGAAATTCCATGAGCAGAATATCATTTTAACATTGCTGAAAGAAAGGGGAACACACCAAAAATATGAGCCACACCTTTGAGGATTTTTTTTTCAGTCTTAAAATCACACTAAGGAAACAGCATATACATGTATGAAATGACATCAGTAATTCTGAATGAAAATTCAGAGGTTAGTCTTGAACTGGAGGACAAACTGGAGTTAGTCAGGTGAAGAGATGGGTGGAGCCGTGGGAACTGCAGGAGGACAATCAATCCTAAAAGAGGGAAAGAGAAAGTGTGCTTTAGAATTCTGGGTATTTGGAATGACAGCAGGGGTTCTCAAACTTAAGCCTGGCCTTAGAATCCCATAGAAGGCTTGGTAAAACACAAATTGTTGGGCTCCATCCCAGTGTTTCTGATTCAGCAGTTCTGGGGGGGACCTTGAGGAATCTGCATGTCTAACAAGTTCCCAGGTGGTGCTATGCTGCTGGCCAGGGACCCCACGATGAAATACCTGGACTCACACACAGCATGTGACACAGGCCAGGGCCTGGGCTATTGGTGGAGCCATGAATTAGGCTTCTGTCCTTCCCCAGAGTAGATGAGAGAAACAGAAATATTGCTGAAGGTTTAAGGGCAGAGAATGACAAACTGAAATTTGGGTTTTAGGAAAGACTATTCAGAATGCACTGAGAATAATAGAGAACTGCAAGACTGAAGATTAATTTGGCCTTTATTTGGGGAAAGATGCTGGTCATTGTGGGAAGACAGAAAACTTCCTATACAAAATTTTGGGGAAAACTGGAGTCAGAGAAATATGCAAAGCTGAGTCCAGGAGGCCAGAGAGAGGATTTTAAATGCATCACCAAACTAAGTTTCCACAAATATAAGGGCTATGGCGACAAGCAAGGACAGAGACATAAAAGTTCTGGTGATGACCTGAACATGCTCATTTTTCCCTCCTCAGAAGGGTCATCCATGTTAAAAAAAGACCAATAATGAGTAGAGTTAAATCTGGGGAGGTGTTTTCCTTAAGGAAATTAGCAGTATTTGGGCATTTCAAGATGCTGTCAAGTATTGATATGTATGGTAGACTTCTCTGATCTCCAGATAAAGTGTAAAACAACTCCAGGTTAGTCAACAAAACTCAAACCAAGGCAAGATGACAAAATGGCTGGACTAGTACTTAATTTATTCTGTCTAGTCCCCACAAAGATACAGGTTTGATCAAAACTACAATTTCCAAATTCTGTCATAGTTAGGTGCAAGACCTATTTATGTTACATCTAACTATAACTAGAGCATTTAACCATAAATTGGGCAAAGTGAGGTCTTAAACTAACAGGATATAATTATTATGAATGTCAAGAGACTGCTGGTCTCATTAATCATACTAAAATAATTTGAACCTCTAATGAAACAATGGCCAAAGGTACTTCCCATTTAAAAAATTACTATTATCTAGAGGAAATAAGCCTTATTATTCTGTATTGATTTCCAAAAAAGTGACAATTATAATTTATACAAAAATAATCTCATGAGTCCAGATCAGATGCAGGAAAACACCACCACACACTAAAGGAGTTTGTTGCAAATGTGTTTTTCTTAATGAAGGATGGATTAAGCATTCCACTCTATAAATTAAATTCTTAATTTATTACATTTTTTCATCTCTTATTCTCATATGTGCACTAAGTTGCACAAAGATAAAACCTGCAAATACTTGGAAGCTATAAGCAGAGGAATAAGCTTTAAAGCATATTTTAAATACACCTAAATATTTAAGGCTGGAAAAGTTTTAGGAGAAATAGAAAATATCCATTTCCAAAGGAAAACGACAGTTGGCAAAGTGTGACAAGAGCAATGTGGAATCGCCAGTGGTGCTAAGAACTGCATTGTCATCGAGAGAAAAATATAAGCTCCATCAAATGCTATAAGCTAAGCTGTCCAAACACATTTATCATAGAAACAAACAGAACAATGTAAAAAACCCTCAAAAATGAGGACACCAACATTCCTCAAATAAAGTAACAGAGATACCAAAATCTAGCAAATCTCCATTTTCCTTTTTCTCTCCCTTTCATGTTAGCTTGTTTTTCTCCTGGCCCGCCATTGCTAACAGAGGCTGCCAAGAAGCTCCTTCCACCAGAAGTCAATGGTCCTGCTGTGGGGACTCCTCTGGTCACTGTATTAGCTGGGCCAGTCCCTGGTGCTTGTTAAAATCAGAGCTGTGATCTTGCACTGAGCTTCAGGATGAGATTCTACATCAAATTGTGAACAGAATGGAGCAATATGCAAATTAGAACCAGTTCTTCAGGAGCTACACTTTCCCTTCAAAGGCTTGAAAAGTGCCCAATTGGAGAAGTCTCTCACTCATCTTGCAGACTCTGATTTAGTAGATAGAGGCTGGACTGGGGTACGAAGAAATTATTTCTTTTCAAGAAATTCTCAGAATCATAGATTTGGTAGAGATCCCAAAGGTCCAAATCATTTATTTAACTTTTCCTTGACTTTGCCAAAACATGCAAACTTAGAAGTTCCTCCATGCCCATTGTCTCATGCCAATATGACATCTCCATGAATTGTCTTGACATTCATGTTTGCTCTAAGTATGAAACAAGTATTTCTGTTCAATATACTGTACACTAAAACTAAAACAGTGATATTCACAGCTTGACTACAATGTTTCACAAGGTAGAAGTTCCTCTAACCATCTTCCAAATGTAGGGGAAAATCTGTGCTTCAGGGGAAAACAATGCACTGTTTAAAGCTTTGGAGCACAGTCTTCAGAGTTAATTGACTTTGATTTTATGGGGATTCTGTATCCTTCATTGTCTTTGGGCTGTTTCACCCCTGTGTAAGTTGTAGAACACTGATAGCAGTGCAACAATGCTTGCCTATACACACACAAATAAATTCTGTCCAGTGAAGGGAAGCCCTCCCCACACCACACTCCCAGGGAAGGGATGAGGAGAGGGGAAGAAGGCTGTACTGCATCCATTTGAACATTTAGTCAGTATTTCTGATTTGCAAATATCTTTGCTTTTTGACATCTTTGAACCATTTGTAACATCTTTTTGTTTCCTCATTTAATTAATAAGATAAACTCTTGACATTTGTTCATTATATATTGGTATAAGAATTGAGACTTTACCTTTTAAAAAATTTGTTCTCTATCACAACACTATCTTTTTAAATAACTCCAGATTACAGTAATTTAATTAAATCCACTTTTTCTATTTGTGTTATTTTCTTCAGACTGTAATAGTCTGGTTAAAAACAGTAAACTGTCCATGGCCAAAAAGTTTTTAATTTCAATTATGTTCTCATATTGTCTATGAGCCAAACAAAAACTTTAAAGCTCCACCAAGAAGGGTGATGAGAAACTGAACTCTGTGTGTAAGTGTCTGTGTGTTGGGGGGTAGAAAGAAAAGAAATCGATTACATACTATTAAAAATAGTAACACAAGAGTACGGCATGAAATTGGCATATTGCAATGATCACAGTTCTCAAACACCCCATCTGAAGTATCAGAAAAGCTAAACTAGATTGTAGCATTTATCACATGAGAGAGAATGTAAAACTCTTGGTTATTTTAAAAGAGGTTATTCCCAACTCCATTAAAAGTGATGTAGCACTATAAGTATCTTCCAGCTTTCCTTCAGTTTGTACTGCAAATAGACTTAATATTTAATTACCTTGACTATCATAAATAAAAAAGTAAAAGAAGTATTAGGTTTCTGCCACACTTAGTAATATCTTTAGGTAAACTCATTTATTGGACAATCATGAAGAATTAATTATGTGTGAGGTATCATTATTATTATTATAGTTGATTCAAGATTCATTTCAGTTACAGAGGTGTAGCCCAATCAGTGCCCTGGAAGGTAATGAGAAACTCGAATTTCACCAGTTGGCTCTGGCACTTACCTAGCTGGGTGAACTTGAAGAAGGTACTCAACAATTCCCATACTCTTCTTCCTCATCCAAAAGAGGGATAATACTATTAAGAAGGTGGTTGCTTCAAGGGTAAAACTGTATACTATATGCAAAAAGTTTGCAAAATCCTGTCCACATTTTATTGATTATTACATCTAATGTAAATACATCCATTTCAGAAACACAAATAACTAAAGGAAGCTTTTGATCCTGACCCAGGATATTATTGTTATTATTTTTACTATTACTACCAGATAATTTCCATACATTATTTCATCTAATGATCACAATAACCTTATGACATAAGCATAATTAAAACAAATTTATCCAAAACAGAAAGCATCAGGACAGATTGTTCACTGGTGTATTCTACCAAACATTTCAGGAAGAAATAATACCAATTTTCTATAATCTCTTTAAAAAGATAGAAGCAGAGGGAATGCTTCTATGTGGTCAGACTTAACCTTAATACCAAAACCATGCAGAGACATTATAAGAAAAGAAAACTACAGACTACTCTCTCTCATGAACATAGACAAAAAATTCTCAAAATAATTAGCAAATTAAATCTGAAAGTGTATAAAAAGAATTTCACACCATGACAAACTGGTATTTATACCAGGTAAGCAAGGCTGAGTCGATATTGGAAAATCAATTAATATAATCCATCACATCAACAGACTAAACAAGAAGGAAGAATGATAATACTAACAGATGCAGAAAAAGCATTTAACAAAATCCAATACCCATTCATGATAAAAATTCAGTAAATTAGGAATGGAGAAGAACTTTCTCAACTTGATAAAACTATTATCTACAAAAAAACCTATAGATAACATATTTAATAATGAGAAGCAGGAAGCTTTCCCGCAAACATCAGGTATAAAGTAAAGATGTCCCTTTTCATCACTCCTTTTTAATATCATACTAGAAATCCTTGCTAATATAACAAAGCAAGAAAAGGAAGTAAAAGGTATACAGATTGGGAAGGAAGATCTAAAACTGCTCACAGATGATATGATGTCTCACAGATGATATGATGTCTATGTAGAAAATCCAAAAGAACTGACAAAAAAATCCTGGAACTAATAAGTGATTATGGCAAGATCAAGGGATATGGGTTAATATACAAAAGTTGATTGATTTCCTATATATGAAAAATTAACAAGTGGAATTTGAAACAAAGAACACAAAATTATTTACATTAGCACTCAAGAGAATGAAATATTTAGGTATAAATCTAATAAAATATATATAAGGTCTATATGAGGAAAATGACCAAACTCTGGTCTGTGATCAAAGAAATAAATAAATGGGAAGATATTCTATGTTCATGAATAGGAAGACTCAATATTGACAAGATGTCAGTTCTACCCAACTTGATTAACAGATTCAGTGCAATTTTATTCAAAATCCCAGCAAATTATTTTATGAACATCAACAAGCTGATCCTAAAGTTTATATGGAGAGGCAAAGATCCAGAATAGTCAACACAATATATTAAAGGAGAAAAAAAAATGGTTGGAGGAGTGATACTACTAGACTTTAAGACTTACTATAAAGTAATCAAGACAGTGTGGTATTGGTGAAGGAATAAGCAAACAGATCTATGGAACAGAATAGAGAGCCCAGAGATGTAACACCACAGGTATAGTCAACTGATCTTTGACAAAGGAGCAAAGGCAACACAATGGAATAAAAGAATCTCTTCAACAAAGGATGCTGGAACAGCTGGACTTCCACATGCAAAAAAAATGCACCTAGAAGCAGTCTACACACTTTTCACAATAAATAAAATCAAAATGCATTATAGACCTAAATGTAAAATGTAAAACTATAAAATTTCTAGAAGACAACATAGGAGAAAACCTAAAACCTAGATGATCTTTGGTATGGTGGTGCCTTTTTAGATATAACACCAAAGACATTATCCACAAAAGCTGGACTACATTAAAGTTAAAAGCTTTTGCTATGTGAAGGACAGTGTCAAGAGAATTATGAGACAAGCTACCTCTGTGAAGAAACATTTGCAAAAGACACACTGGATAAAGGATTGTCATACAAAAAATACAAAAAACTCTTAAAACTCAACAGTAAGAAAACAAACTTAATTAAATAGTGGACCAAAGACCTTAACAGACATATCACCAAAGAAGATATATGGATGGCAAAAAAGTATATGAAAAGGTATTTCACATTATACGTCATCAGGGAAATACAAATTAAGAACAATGAGGTATCACTCACTACATATCCATTAGAATGACTAAAATCCAGAATGCTGACAACACTAAATGCTGATATGGGTATGGAGCAACAGGAACTCTCATACACTGCTGGTAATGCAAAATGGTTCAGTTACTTTGGAAGACAGTAGGTGGTTTCAAACAAAACTGAACATACTCTTATTGTATGATCCAGCAATCACACTACTTGGCTTTTCCCCAAAAGAGCTGAAAGCACACACACACACAAATATGCACACAGATGATTATAGCAACTTTATTCATATTTGCCAAAACTTGGAAGCAACCAAGATGCCCTTCAGAAGGTAAATGGATAAATAAGTGGTACATTCATACAATAGAGTATTATTTAGCACTAAAATAAACGAGCTATTACACCTGAAAAAATATGGAGGAATCTTAAAAGCATATTACTAAGTGAATGAAGCCAATATGAAAAGACTCCATACATACTGTATAATTCTAATACATGATATTCTGGAAAATGTAAAACTATGGCAACAATGAAAAGTAATGGTTGTCAGTGGGGAAGATCCGGTGGTGAGGAGATGAATAGGCAGAGCACAGAGGATTTTTAGAGAAGAGAAAATACTGTGTATGATACTGTAATGATGGATACATGACATTATACATTTGTCTAAACCCATAGAATGCACAACACCAAGAGTGAACCCTATGGTAAACTATGGATTCTGGGCGATTACAATGTATCAGTGTAGGTTCATCCTTGGTAAGATGTACCATTTGTTAGGCTGGAGAAAGGAAAAACAAGGACATGCAAACAGAACAGAGAGATGCCATTGGAGGAGAACAGACCAGACCCCAAAGTCCATGCCGTATATGGAAAGGGGACAGCTCTCCCTGAATTCCATCCTGATGTGCCAACTAAGACCCGGATGTCAGTCTCCTCCCTCTTGGAAAGAAAAAAGTTTCTAGTTGACTATTACATCACCTTTAGCCAATCATACCACTCAACACCCCTTAGGATAGCTTGCCCACTCCTCCCCCTCCTAATCCCTTATAAGCGCCCCACTCCCTAACTGGGTGTGACTTCTCTGGCCTCTGGCAAGAAGGCCACAGAACCTCACCCGGGGGTATTTAAATAAATTACCTGGCCCTTTGTTGCCTCTCTTTGCCTGCTTATTCCAGCTAGAATTTATCTTACATATGGTGCCGAAATGCAGGAGGAGTGTGAGTGCGAGGCCCTGCCCGGCCACCGGCGGCCCCGCCCCCACCTTCCCCAACCTGGGACCTCAGCCTGCTCTCCGCTGCATAGATTATTTTCTGGTGAGTCTCTCAGTTTCTCCCAGTCTGCTTCCCTTCCTAACTCCCTTTCACCTGGTCTGTCTGAAATCATAGCTACGTCCAGATCCGGGCATTCAGCCCATCCGTTGCGAGTATCCGGGATACTCACCCCTGGCCCTGTGGTGGGGGAGACGTCCCTCACCCAGGCTCCCAGGCCGTCTCCCCTGACTTGGTGCACTTGGGACGCTGGGTGCTCTCCTCTCAGTGGGATTTTTTTTTGGGTAGTGAACACAGACATGGGAAACCAGCCCATGAAAGCAGAGGCTCAGACCCCACTGTGGTGTCTCATTTCTAATCTGGCTACTCTATATTTGTCCTGGGAAGTTCACAAATGGAAGTTAGTCTTCCTTTGCTCTGAGGCCGGTCCTCAGTATCCCTTGAACAACCAATCTCACTGGCCCCCTGAGGGAACTTTTGATTTTAGCCTCCTCACCGACTTAACTAATTATTGCCACCAGAGGGGAAAGTAGAATGAAATCTCGTATGTGCAGGCTTTTTGGACTTTGCACTCCCGTCAAAACCTTTATGTTAAGTGTTCTATAACTCAGGTTCTCCTGGCCTGATCTCCAGTTAAAGATTGTCAGCCTCTTACTCTGCTCAGTCCTTCCTTTTCAGATCCACCAGAAAACCTCAGTCTCCCGCCTCCCTCAGCTCACAATCCCCTCCCCCTCTCTCCACCACCATCTTTAAGTCTTTTGTCTTCACATGTGTCGCCTCCATCTTAAAGTCCTGCATTCTCAACCATGCCCTTGCCCTGCTCTCCTCTTCCGGTGGCTGCACCACCCCCTCCCCCTCTCCTTCCGCCTTCACCGCCCTCTTCCCCCCACCAGAACACGCCCCTCCCACCCTCTAGTTCCAGAAGCCACAGACAGGAAGCTGAGAAGAGAGAGAGCAATTAGATATCAGTAACGTAAGTCTTTGTATCGGTTTGTCTATCTGTGTATATGTTTTTATGAAAAAAGTGTTGCTGACTGTAGTTGTTGTATCTCAGTTTGTACGTTTGTGTGTCTAAGTGTATAAATGAAAAATATTTTATTTAAAAAGAAGCAATTGTGAAGATTGAGCATTCTAGAACTTCCAGAGAATCTAGTAAAAAATGTTAAGCATGAATGCTAATTTGAGTTTAGCAGAGGCGGGCATGTCCTTGTTATCAGCTGCCTAAGTTTACCTAAGGTCATTTAAGTCAATGTTATCTGCTAAATCTTTTAAGAATAAAATGCTTAAAGGCTTGGCTTTGTCTAACATTCAGTAAAGATTTTGTAAGTAATCTAGCATAGTTGCTAAAAATAAGTAAACAAGCCTAGCAAATAAATTTTAATAATAATACTGTATTAATGTATAACAGTATATATATATGCAAACAGCCTGAGAATTTTTGTAGTAACCAAAATTCTTAAAGTTTGCTAAGTTATATAGACATATTTTGTGCCTAATAAGAAATTGTGCTATAAAGCACATTTCCAAAAATGATAATATATGTTCATAAATGTATCAATCTGAAGAATGCTAGTGTAACAGTTTACAGTAGCCTATTTTTCAGTGTTCACTGAAAGTTAAAGTAATAGTTTTAAGTTCTGATCAAAACTACTTAAAGTAGTAAGGAAAACATTTCTGCATGCTAAAAAATGTCTTTTGATAAAAGAAAGTTGTAAAAAGTTTGTAGAAGAATTTAATATGGTCATGCTATATAAAATTAAAGCAAATGAGTCTCAGTATCAAGTACACAGCAAAATTAGAATTTTGTATTCAGTTAAAAAGACAAAGTTTTCTTAACTGTTAGCTCTTAATATTGAAAGATTGCAGAAAGTTCTTCTAATTGTTTTATCAAAGCAGTTTCTTATGCTTGAAGTCTCAGTGAGTTGTCGGAGTCTTTAAGAAAATGAGATCTTAATATTAAGAAGACTAAAAGCTAAACTTTGATAACAACTGTGTAACCTTTATTTGCCTTTGAAGTACTTTGTTGTCATTCTAGTCAATTAGGTAAGTGTTGCTTCATAGCAACCTATAATCCTATTTAAGCAAGTGCCTTAAAACTTTCTTCTGACAACTTCCCAAAATCAAATTCAAAAAAGTACTTTTACCTCTAGTTAACTCTGATATTTTCCAGAGGGCCCCTGGGACATGTCAGAGGAATTTTTTCTCATTGGAGAAAGTGTTTGGCTAATTTGGCTTATTTATCTGATATATAATTACCTGGAAAGCACTGTCAAAGAGAATGATGCTGAACTTTGTTACTGAATGTTTTGTGTTACAGAAATATCAGAATTTCCTTATGTCAACTGTCTTACAGTAAGCTCTCATCAGATCTTTAACCATTGTCATTTGTAAGTCTTTTGCCATTTATAGTCACTGTTTTATTACTCTTAAGCTAGTAAAGAACTAGATTTCAGCAGAACAGGTATTGGTTACATAAGATTAAGTAAGCTAAAGAAGATGATTTTGGTGACTTTTTGTTTCAAATGTTGTTGATAAAGTGTTTTAAGCTTTTTCTCTGAAGCTGACAACAGTTTAGTAAATGACTGCCTTTATAAGCAGAATTGAAACTTTATCTTTCTCTCTACCTGATCCCTCCAGAATTTAAAAACTCTCAGTGACTATTTTTATGTTTCATGGCAGTATATTTATTTGCATAAGTTCAATAAGAACTTGCATTCCTTGTAAGAGGACCAATTAAAAACACAGGTTATACTACCAAGGCTTTGACTGGAATGTCATACCTGAGAGACACGTGCATAAACTCAGATATGAACAGACAGCTTTAAGGAACTAAGATTGACTTTATGGAGCCAACAAAGCCCCTTGGAAGAACTGGCCTGGTACCTTGCTTACACAGTTCCCAGCAGCCTTACCAGGTGAGTAAAGAAGGTCACTTTCTGGCAGGTGCAGGAACCTCAAGAAGAGAGGAATTCACCCAAATGAACAGGTACTGCAGGTACAACATGATCGCAAGTCTGGCTTGGCTTTCTGGCCTCAAGAGGCCCTTAAAAGTTCAATCTGAAATTCCTTACAAAAAGTTCCAGCAAAGCATATTTAAAAGAGCCCATGTAATCAATTGTTCTTCTTGCTGCACTTATACAAATAATCAAGCCAACACTTAATTATTTTCTTAATCTAACTACTTCTAATAAAAATTAGGGTGATTTTAGAGGAAAGTATTGTTTCAATAATGCAGTCTTATCTATACTAAATCCTAATGCTAGTCATTGAAATGTAAACTCGATCCAGAATTCCAGTCCCCCTACAGCCTGGCTAATGCCCCTACTGGGCCCCTTAATAACAGTTTGTGGTTTACTCTTAGTTGCCCCTTGTGTCCTCAGGTTCCTCCAACAGCAGCTTACCCAGATGACCCGAGTTGCCACCAACCAGATGTTACTTCACCATTACGCACCTCCTCCCTCTGAACCCCCTGCTTCAGCCTAATACCAGCCTCAAACCCCCACGACACCCCTTGTCAGCTGGAAGTAGCCAGATTGAGTCGTCGCCCATTATGACCAAAAGGCTGGAATGTTAGGCTGGAGAAAGGAAAAACAAGGACATGCAAACAGAACAGAGAGATGCCACAGGGGGAGAACAGACCAGACCCCAAATTCCGTGCCGTATATGGAAAGGGGACAGCTCTCCCTGAATTCCATCCTGATGTGCCAACTAAGACCCAGATGTCAGCCTCCTCCCTCTTGGAAAGAAAAAAGTTTCTAGTTGACTATTACATCACTTTTAGCCAATCATACCTCTCTACACCCCTTAGGATAGCTTGCCCACTCCTCCCTCTCCTAATCCCTTATAAGCGCCCCACCTCCCTAACTGGCTGTGACTTCTCTGGCCTCTGGCAAGAAGGCCACAGAACCTCACCCGGGGGTATTTAAATAAATTACCTGGCCCTTTGTTGCCTCTCTTTGCCTGCTTATTCCGGCTAGAATTTATCTTACACCATTCTGATAAATGATGTTGATAATGGGGGGGAGGCCAGGCCTGTGTGAGGCCAGGGGATATAAGGATAATACGTATACCTTCCTCTTAGTTTTGCTGGAAACCTAAAACTTCTTTTGAAAAACTAATTTACAGGTGATAAAGTGAGGATCAGGAAAGTTAAATCATCTAATAAAGATCAGTTAACAAGTGACTGAGTCAGCACTTGAACCTAGACTGGCCTAGTTTCAAAGCACATACCTTTCTCCTTCTCTGCATAATTGCTTATTATAGTGGGAGATTTGAAACAGGTTAATTGAAAAAGTCAACATTCCTTAAAGAAATCTCCTGTCAAGGATCAAAAAAGATATATAGTTAGCATGCCATAAAACAAGCACTTTCAGCCTGATTGATTCAGCAGCAAATAGTTCCCATAAAGGAGGACTTCACTCTGCTGACATTTCTCAATGTTCAAGCACATGGTGTTCTAGGCAATGTTCCTATTTAGGTAGTTTTCTGACGTAATTGAAGTAACCAGTCTGCCTGAAATAAACCATCTGCCTCGTTCATTCAACTACAAAATGTTACATTGCACTAAAAAATTTAAAGGAATTTTCTAGAACAAATAGTTTAAAGGGTTCTTCTAACAGGGAGATAATTTTAAGTTATGTCTGAAAAAAAAGTTAGACAGTTAATAAGTATCCTGTAGTAAAAACAAGTCATGTTATCAAAAGCCTAGAAATGTGTCCTCTCCTTGGGAGGAAATAAGCAATGATCCAAGGTAAGAAATAAACTTTAAGAATCTAAAATGAGAATTTTAAGAACAAACCAAACATACTTTGAGGCTATCACACTGAATCCTGAGGAGGGCCAAAACTATGAATCTATTAAAATTCCTCAAAGAACTTATGATCTATTAAGGAAGTCCTCATTTTGATTCTTTGTTCACATGGGGATGCCCAAATGTCAGCTGATGCAAATACCTTCCTACAAATATTTCCATGAGTAGAGAGGAAAAAGCCCTCCAAGAATAGAAATCACCAGAACCTTCCTTATATTCACTGGCATTTAAATTAATCTTTTGGGACAGGGTAGGAAGTTGTACCTCTACATTTATGTGAGAGCATGAGGGAGAGAGTGGATGTGGGTTAAATTGCAATATTTCCAGAATCTCTCACCTGGCTTTAGTGTATCTGCATATTAATAGTTGTTTCCAAGGAGTGGAGAGAATTAGTGGATGTACAGATCCATAGGTAATTACTAGGGAGTGCTAGAGTTTATCTGGACTTGAGAGATTGGGTGGAGGGCTCTTCCACTGCAGCCGGGTGGAGAGAGATGGGGATGACTGTAAAAAATAAAGTGGTTTCTTAAACTTTATTTCTCCTTTTGACTGATTTCCATTTTAGAGGTATTTTGCCCCCGGATTTTACCCCTGGAGTTGATGCCAGGGTTCTTGTTCACGAAGCCGAAGAATCAGCTTCACAAACACCCAAGGTAGGAGAGCAAAGTATAGGCTTTTATTTAGAAATAAAGTGAGAGAATAGAGCTCCTGGCTCATGCCAAGAGGGGACAAGAGAGCCTGTAGTGGTGCGTTGTCTAGGGGGTTTTATAGGCAGTTGAGGATTTTTCGAGAACATGAAAAAAACTTAGGGGTGTGGACTTGCATCACCTGCCGTGTCCTCAAGGTGGGCTGGGTCATAGCCTGATTGCTAGGGCTGACAGCAGAGTCAGGGCTTGTGCTGATACCCTTGCAGAACAAGTTGTTCCTGGCCTTTTGACCTTTAACTGATCTCACTGAAGATGTCTATATTCTTAGGTATCTTTCCCTAGAGAATTAGTGTGACTTTTGACTTTGCATAATGCTTAACAGAGTTTCAATGGGAACTTCTTTGCCCATTGTTACATTGCTCTGACTGTAAATATTCTGCCCTGCTTTTCCCAGAGGCCCCCACCCTACTCTGACTACACCCACCGTCCCTGTCTCAGAGTTACAATGGAGAATTAGGAAACAAAGTTGGTCCAAGCCCTAGTACTGAAACAAATAGTTTATTTCAAAAAGTAGAAGAAAGATCTAGAAAAAGAGGCTGAGGAGTGGCCAAACAAGAAAAAACCAGAGGAGTAGGTGGTGATGGAAGCCACAGGTATTATGTTTTAGGGAAGGAAATGTGATAAACTGTGTTGAATAAGAGTGAGAAACCAGGAAAATTAAAGCACCAAAGTGTACATTTCTCTTAATAACAAAGGCCTCTGGTGATGTTAGAAAGTCATTTTGGTGGAATCATGGGGATCAAAGCCAGATAGAGGAGGGTGTGTAGGGACTAACGGGATGTGACAAACCCGAGGCAGTGAACACAGAGAACTTTTTTTTATAAGTTTGGCTGTAAAAAGCAGGAAAAAAATGCTAAAATGGTTGTAGGAAGGGAGCACAGGGTGGAGGTTTTGTTTTGTTTTTAATTTAAGACAGGAAAGATTAGAACATATTTAAATACTGATGGGATGGGGCAAAGCTGCAAACCCAGGAGAAGCAGGAAAACAATTGGCAGGGTAACATTTTTTAGAAGGTAAGAGAGAATGGATCCCAAATACACCCAGAGACTCTTGCCCTTGAATAAAGGAACACACCCTGGAACAAAAAGGAGAGGATGGTTTCCGAGGCTGGCCGGACTGCTCGTATTAGAGAAATAAGGGAGTTTCTTCTAAGGGCTTCAATTATTTTTCAGGAAAATAGAGAATAAGTATAATAAGTATATCTGTTGACAAAGCAAGAACTGGAGAAGAAGTAATGGTATTCTTATTTTTTCATCCATAAAGGATGAAATCCCATAAAGGGAGATCCTTGATAATTCTAGCTATGCCTAGTTTCTAATAATTCACTGCTACTTAACTACGTTATCTGGTGATGGTTTAATGAGATTTTGGTATTATGTTTTGCAAATGTAGTAAACCTTGACATAGGGAGGATAGAAACCAAAATTAACATAGTCCATTCTGCTCTAGGAATAGACTCACTAATTGTGTTTAACTTCCATGTCAACAAGTCAGGCAGGGATCTCCTAAATAAATGGTGGGTTCCCTTATAAAGGATATCTGTTATCACAGACATGTTCTGATAAGTGCAATGACAGGTACCAGCTTATTAAAGGAACATGTCCTGATATTGGAGATAGAAGTAAAATGATGCCTTTTGTTGTTTTTTTTTTAATTAGCTAACAATAACAGAGAGGAGTGTCATTATGGAGAACAATTTGATCAGAAGCATAGGGAAGCAATGCTAACTATGGAAAATCTTCAAGCTAACACAGAAAGAGCCTTTTAAATTAATCTATGAGAGTTAGAAGAAAGGCAAATCTATGAGATTCTTGTAACGAAATAGCAGCTAAGAACAAGAAGTAGGAAAAGGCAATAGATCAACTAAGCAGTAATTACACTTCTGCCAAGAGATGAAACTTCTAGCTATGGAGGAGAGAAACTGGTTAATGGACAGTTAGCAGTGAGACAGGGACCATGGGTATAGTCAGAGTAGGGTGAGGGGCTCCTGGAAAAGCAGGGCGGAATATTCAGTCAGAGCAATGTAACAATGGGCAAAGAAGTCCCTATTGAAACTCTTGGGTTAAGCATTATGTAAAGTCAAGGTCACACTAATTCTCTAGGGAAAACATACCAGCCTAAGAATATAGACATCTTCAGTGAGATCAGTTAAAGGTCAAAAGGCCAGGAACAACTTGGCCTAGACTGTTTGAGTATTCTACAAGGGTATCCCCCATAACCCGTGACTCCACTGTCAGCCCTAGCAGACAGACAATAACCCAGCCCACCTTGAGGGCAGGGCAGGTGGTACAAGTCCACACCCCTAAGTTTTTTTCATGTTCTCGAAAAATCCTCAACTGCCTCTAAAAGCCTCTAGACAATGCACCACTATGGACTCTCTTGTCCCCTCTTGGCACGAGCTGGGAGCTCTGTCCTTTCACTTTATGTCTAAATAAAAGCCTGTACCTTGCTCTCCTACCTTGGGTGTTTGTGAAGCTCATTCTTCGGCTTTGTGAACAAGAACCCTGGCATCAGCAGGAAAAAAAAAAAAAAATATATATATATATATATATATATATATATATGTATGTATGTATGTATGTATGTATGTATGTATGCATCCAGAGTCAACAGAGGAACAATCTAGCTGGCATGTCCAACATAGTAACAGAGGTTTTAAAGAGATACTAAGCTTCACAAAATACAGGAAATAAAGCAAAGGGTGCATAATGAGATTAGATTTTTCAAAAGCCTTATCTAATAAGGAACTGGCCTCATTTTCGAAGGATGAGAAACACACACAAAAATACCATTCATTGGATGTAGTTAATTTCACACAGGATTTTCTGAAAATAACTAAATGAAAACCTAGCTGTGGCTTGCAATGAACATGCTTTAGGTTAAAACGATAAAAGAGGAAATCAGCCCTTAACAAAAAAGTCACACATAAGACTTTGTTATGTTAGTAATGATGCCGGGGTTCTTGTTTGCAGAGCTGAAGAATGAGCTTCACAAACAGTCAAGGTAGGAGAGCAAGGTACGGGCTTTTATTTTGAGATAAAGTGAAAGGACAGAGCTCCTGGCTCTCGCCAGGAGGGGACAAGAGAGTTTGTGGTGGTGCGTTGTCTAGGGGTTTTATAGGCAGTTGAGGATTTTTCGAGAACATGGAAAAAAACTTAGGGGTGTGGACTTGTTAAGTGGTCTCTGAATATTTAGAATTAACACAAGCAACTTCTGATTTCTCTCTGAGATACCAGCATCTTGGTCTGGGGGCATATGAAACAAGGCCACCTGCTCAGCCCCCAAGGTGGCCTGAGGCATTGTTTGCTAAAGAGTAAGTGAAGAATTTCTAACGTCTTAACTTCTTGGGTATTAAAATGCAATCTTATCTTTAAGGTGGAATCCTTTCTGCCTTTTACTGTGTTGTTAATGCCTGGGCTTACTTGCTAAATTAGTTGCCCAGCTTGCAAAATCACTTCATCAGATCTGAAGGAGGAAAGACAGCACATAGGCCTGGGCCTTTTAGTATGCTAAAGTGAACCTTACATATGATTATAAATGGTTAGCATAATAAAACATGTGCTACTCTTCTTTATATGGGGAACATTAACTGATTTCACTGAAGAATGATTCTAGAGCTCAATGTTTAACATATAGAGTTTTAGTAGGGGGAGGTTTCCTCGCATGTAGTTACATTGCTCTGACTGTAAATAATCCCGCCCTGCACCCTCCGGAGGCCCTCACCCTACTCTGACTACATCCACGGTCTCTGTCTCAGTAAGGCATTGCTAGAAGTATAATCTACGTATCAGCTTGCATCTCCTACTTTTTTGAGGTCTGAACAGGTCCATTTTGCACAGTGTGGAAATCCAAAGCCTTCCCATTCCTGGAGAACAAACCTTGTTAGGTTCAGTTCTGTTTCTGGGTTCACACTTCTATGCCTGCTGTCTCTGTTTAACATCGAGATGACTGAGGTATAAAAATTATCTCTATCTCCAAGCCAGTCTGCACATTCATTTGTGAGTGTGGTATGCTTTTATATTTGGGAAAGCATGGGCCAGCAGAAGAGTGTGTTGTAGAGATGCAGATCTTTTCTGTTGAGTCTTCAACAATCCTCTTCATAGAAAACCCTTCAGCCACCTTTTTTTCTTGTCAGCTGCTTTAACCACCCACCACGCAGCACATGTTTCTTCTTCCTCATCTCCGCTCCCCTCCCTCTCTTCTTTGCTTCTATCTCTTCCCCACCTCTCTCTCTCAGAACAAAAGAAATTCCTCTGTAACTCTCAGAAGAGCAATTTAACTAGCCTCTTTTGTGACTTTGACTTTGCTAAACACCACACGCCACAGGGCGCCTCCTCCTACCCAGCGGCTAATCAAGGCATTTCCTCAAAGGTAGCTTCCTCCCCAAAAGGCATTCTGGTGCCAATTGCTAAGAAAATAAATCCAATGCCCTAAATGACACAAGCACTTAAGAAGAGTCGTTTTGTCACAGCGGAAAACAAGTAATTGCTTGAAAAGCTCATGTCATATACTAGTAATATTCCACGTAGCCTGCAATTATTGAGACTAAAGTCTGTCGTAGAGTAGGTGCTGCCTGTAAGAGAATTTTTACCACCCTAGGAAATTCTCAATGAAATTGACAGTTGTAACTCTGGGGCAAAATACCCTTGAAACCGAAATCAGTCAAAGGGAGAAATAAAGTTCAAAACCCATTTATTGTTTACAAGCAGTCGTCCTGCACTTCTCTTATCTCCTGCTGAGGCAGAAGCCAGCGAATACTGCCCCCAACCTCTCCCGTCCAGATAATCCCTCACTTGCCCAAGCAATTATCCATTGATATGGAGATGCACTACTCTCCACTCCTTGGAAACACCTGTTGATATGGAGATGCACTAGTCAGGCAAGAGATTCTGGAAATTTTGCAATTTTACCCACAGCAGTCACTCTCAAGAAAGCTTTCCAAAAAAGAAAGTCTTGAGAGGAGACTGCATTTTGTGGGTGGGAATAACTTCAGTTGTGTACCCAAGCTGACACTTCCATCAGCATTCAGTCCTCTTCTGTCTGCCTCGGTAGAATAGCAGAAACAAACAGCAGCTGGCTAAGGCTCCAAGACCATGGGCTAAGTCAGCACCAGGCTGAATACCCACCTTCCTGCTGGTAGTGAGGTAAACATCTCAGACTCATTCCACATCCTGTTTCCTTGCTACACAGCTGTCATGAGGGGATTTCCCTCATCACCTGGGAAGTCTCTTCAGCTTTTTCCTGTACTGGATGTGTTCTTCCCTAGATCCCAGGTCTTCCTACTGCTGTTCAGAATTCCTATGAATGACATTCAGAATCTAGCTTTTGTATATGACCAGATTTTTTCTCTATGACTTTTTCTTTGTCTTGTAACTCACAGGGGAAAATCCCAGGGCAAAACACCTTTGAAACCAAAATCAAAGGGAGAAATAAAGTGGGAGAATTTCTTACAAGCAGTCATCCACTTCTGCTATCACATGTCTCTTGCAACCTAGCTGCAGAAGAAACCCCCACCTATCCTCTCCAGTCCAAATATGCACTCCTCACCCTTGTGATTACCTATTGATATGGAGATGCTACTTCTCTCCACCCCTTGGAAACACCTATTGATATGGAGATGCACTAAGGCCAGGGGAGAGATTCTGGAAATACTGCAATTTTACACACAACCTTTATTTGCCTCTTTTTTTATTTATATTGCTGGACATTCAATGGGTCATTTAAATCTAGAAACCCGTGTCTTTCAGTTCCAGAAATTTTCATATTTTCCACTCTATAGTTTCTTTCTGGAACTCTTATTATTCAGATATTAGTACTCCTATACAGATCTAAATTTGTTTTAACTTATTTCAATTATCCACCTCTTTTGCATCCATTTTCAGAAAGATTTCCTTGACTTAACCCTCTAACCCTTCAATCCTTTTAATTCTCATATATTTTTAATATCCAAAAGCACATTCTTATTTTTTGTTCATTCACTTTTTACATTCTGTTCGTTTTGTAGATGCAGTATCATCTTGTAACTCTGTGAAGATCCTGGTAATGTGTTTTTTGAAGTTTCTTGATCCTTCTTGTATTTTCTATTTTCTGTAAGTTTTGTTTGGTTTGCTTGCTGTTTATTTTCTTTCTGTGTTTCATGTCAGGAGCTCTATTTGCATGAGCAGAATTTGTCAGTGGTGGATATCATTTGACGGGAAGCTGCCTTTTTCATTGAAGGGCAATAAAAATGACACAGGGACCATAAATGTAGTCAGAATAGGGTGAGGGCCTCCGGAGGGGGCAGGGCAAGATATTTGCAGTCAGAGCAATGTAACTACATGCAAGGAAACCCCCCTGCTAAAACTCTGTTAAACATTGAGCTCTAGAATCATTCTTCAGTAAAATCAGTTAATGTTCCCCAGATAAAAAAAGTAGCACGTTTTATTATGCTAACCATTTATAATCATGTGTACGGTTCACTTTAGCATACTAAAAGGCCCAGGCCTATGTGATGTCTTTCTCCTTCAGATCTGATGAAGTGATTTTGCAAACTGGGCAACTAATTTAGCAAGTAAGCCCAGGCATTAACAACACAGTAAAAGGCAGAAAGGATTCCACCTTAAAGATAAGATTGCATTTTAATACCCAAGAAGTTAAGACGTTAGAAATTCTTCACTTACTCTTTAGCAAACAATGCCTCAGGCCACCTTGGGGGCTGAGCAGGTGGCCTTGTTTCATATGCCCCCAGACCAAGATGCTGGTATCTCAGAGAGAAATCAGAAGTTGCTTGTGTTAATTCTAAATATTCAGAGACCACTTAACAAGTCCACACCCCTAAGTTTTTTCATATTCTTGAAAAATCCTCAGCTGCCTATAAAAACCCCTAGACAACGCACCACTACAGACTCTCTTGTCCCCTCTTGGCATGAGCCGGGAGCTCTGTCCTTTCACTGTATCTCTAAATAAAAGCCTGTACCTTGCTCTCCTACCTTGACTGTTTGTGAAGCTCATTCTTCGGCTCCACAAACAAGAACCCCGGCATAAAAAATATCAGTATTTCTATGTTTTCACCAGTCAGTTTTCCCTGAAGGGAATTCTCTATTCTCTTATGTGGTATGTGTAAATGAGGCTGGGAGAACTCTTATTTATGTATGCAGAAAGAGTCAACCTTTCCTGAAGCTGTGCCCAAAGTCACGAATCCCAGAAGACCACCAAGGAGCCAACACCGATGCACAAGCAAAGAGCCTTTATTCGAGCTAGCTCAAGCTCAATCTCTCATCTACACCAACGCAGTGGCAAGATGCCAGAGAAAGAGAGTGCGTTTTCCCCAGAACAAAGGTTTTATGGGTTTCCAGGGCGGTTTGGGAGGGGTGATGGCCATGGCCCTGGCTGATTGGCTGGGCCTGGGGGTAGTTGGGGGGTGATGAGTTGTGGCTTTGGTCAGTTGGCAGGGTCCAGGGGTGGTGGGTGTTCTTGCTGACTGGAGGGGAGAGAGGGACTAAGCTCCAATTGGGTGAAATAGGATCCAGGTCCCAATTGGCTGAAATAGAATCTGGGAGCTTGCCCTTTCATTCCCCCCTTTCTCTGGATCCTAAGAAGGGACCCAATCATGGGTCTAATAAGGTTTTGCAGTTGTAAGGAGATAAAGGCTGATACTGTTGTCTTAGCACCATTAGCTGGACTGTATTAATTCTATCTTTAATAGAAGTTATCAGTTTATTGAGGATACATGGTCTAAAGGTAAGCAGGAGTAACAAGATTACTAGGGGCTTGTATTGAGCACGGAGGACTATCAGTTGGACAGCCCCCACGTGGTCTCTGACAATCTGGACCAGCCTGTTGATGATACAGGGCTCAAGGGTTAGTAAAAGGAGTAGGATGGCAAGGGGTCTTTGAATATTAAAGATAATTTCCTGCCTTGATTTCTCTCTGGGACACTGGCGCCTTGGTTCGGGCGCACATCAAAAGACTGCCTGCCCAGCCTCTAAGGTGGGCTGAGATATTGTCTATTTGCTAAAGAATCCTGCCTTTTACAATGCTGTCTACAGCTGGCTCTGCATGCTAAGTCAGTTGCTCAGCTTATAAAATTACCTAGTCAGATCAGAAGGAGGAAAGACAGCACATAGGCCTGGGCCTTTTAGTATGCTAAAGTGAATCTTATACACGATTACAAATGATTAGCATAATAAAACATGTGCTACTCTTCTTTATCTGGGGAACATTAACTGATCTCACTGAAGAATGATTCTAGAGCTTAATGTTCAACATAGTTTTAGTAGGGGGGGGTTCTAGCATGTAGTTACATTGCTCTGATTGCGAATATCCTGCCTTGCTTTCTCCAGAGGCTCTCACTTAATTCTATCTAAGCTTATGGTCCCTGTCTCATTCTCCTTTCTACAGATAGAGACTCTAGCTGCTGCTAGGGAAAAGGGGTGATGACTGCTCTGGCTGCTTTGTGCTGAGAAGGGGGCACAGTAAAGGGTGCAGCTAGGTCTCCATCACTGGTCAGTTGAGAGGGCCTCAGAAGGCTGGCGCTTCTATTCTGGGTTTCATTTCTATTACTATTTGCAGTTTTGTGGCTTCTAGGCAAGATAAAACAAATTGTGTTATTAGGTTATGTAGCAACATCTGGAGTTGGATTTTCCATTCTGGAAGGACAAACTTGATGAGATTAAGAATGCATGGTTGAATATGAGAACTAGAAATAGTAAAACTTTAATTGCAATGATAGGAGAAAACTAAAACATCTGGAAAATCATAGCTAGATATTTTGAAGAAGCTGGAATTCTGGATCTAGTTTATGTCTCAATGACTAGTATTAGGATTTAGTATGGATAAGGCTGCATTATTGAAACAATGTTTTTCTCTAAAATCACTCTCATTTTTATTAGAAGTAACCAGGTTAAGAAAATAATTAACAGCTGGCTTGATTATTTGCATAAGTGCAGCAAGAAGAACAATTGATTACACAGGCTCTTTTAAATATGCTTTGCTGGAACTTTCTGTAAGGAACTTCAGATTGAACTTTTAAAGGCCTCTTGAGGCCAGACAGCCAAGCCAGACTTGCCATCAGGCTTTGCCTGCAGTACCTGTAGATTTGGATGAATTCTTCTCTTCTCGAGGTCTCTGAGACATCCTGAGATTCCTGCACCTGCCAGGAAGTGACTTTCCTTACTCACCTGGTAAGGCTGCTGGGAACTTCGTAAGCAAGGTACCAGGCCAGTTCTTCCAAGGGGCTTCGTTGGGGCTTCGTTGGCTTTATAAAGTCAACCTTAGTTCCTTAAAGCTTATGCTTGTGTCTCTCAGGTATGACATTACAGTCAAAGCCTTGGTGGTATAACCTGTGTTTTTAATTGGTCCTCTTATAAGGAAAGCAGGTTCTTAATGAACTTAAGCAAATAAATATACTGCCATGAAATATAAAAATAGTTACTGAGAGTTTTTAAATTCTGGAGGGATCAGGTAGAGAGAAAGATAAAGTTTCAATTCTGCTTATAAAGATAGTTATTTAATAAACTTGTCAGCTTAAGAGAAAAAGCTTAAAGCACTTTATCAGCAATATCTGAAACAAAAAGCCACAAAATCATTTTCTTTAGTTTACTTAACCCTATGTAACTAATACTTGTTCCACTGAAATTTAGTTCTTTACTAGTTTAGGAGTAATAAAACTGTGACTATAAATGACAAAAGACTTACAAATGACAATGGCTAAAGATAAGATGAGAGCTTACGGCAAGACAGTTGACATAAGGAAATTCGGATATTTCTGTAACAAAAAAACATTCAGTAACAAAGTTTAGCATCATTCCCTTTGACAGTGCTTTCCAGGTAATTAAGCAGGTAAGTATATATCAGATAAATAAGCCAAATTAGTCAAATGCTTTCTCCAATGAGAAAAAAAATTCCTCTGACATGTTCCAGGGGCCCTCTGGAAAATATCAGAGTTAACTAGAGGTAAAAGCACCTTTTTGAATTTGATTTTGGGAAGTTGTCAGAAGAAAGTTTATTTGGCACTTGCTTAAATAGTATTATAGGTTGCTATGAAGCAATACTTACCCATTTAACCAGAATGACAACAAAATACCTCAAAGGCAAATAAAGAACGTTACACAGTTGTTAGCATAGTTTAGCTTTTAGTCCTTTTAATATTAAGATCTCATTTTCTTAAATACTCGGACAACTCATTGAGACTTTAAGCATGAGAAACTGCTTTGATAAAACAATTAGAGAACCCTTTGTAATCTTTCAACAGAAAGAGCAGATTAACAGTTAAGAAAACCTAGTCTTTTTAACTGAAAATGAAATTCTAATTTTGCTGTGTACTTGATACTGAGACTCATTTGCTTTAATTTTATATAGCATGACCATATCAATTCTTTCACAAACTTTCTACAACTTCCTTTTACATTCAGTTCTCCCTCTTTAAATAAACAGCTGTACTTCAGAAGAAAGTTACTTTCTTTTATCAAAAGACACATTCTTTAGCATGTAGAACAAATTTCCATTCCTTATACTTTCTCTTATTAAAACATACATCTTTTAGCATACAGAAATGTTTTCTTTATTTAAGTAGTTTTAATTAGGACTTAAAACCATTAGAAACTTTAATTTTCAGTGAACGCTGAGAAGTAGACTATTGTAAACAGTTACACTAGCATTCTTTAGATTGACAAATTTATGAACATTTTGTAATTTCTGTAACTATGCGCTTTACAGCACAATCTCTCACTAAACATAAAGTATAACTTCTTAACTTAGCAAAACTTTTAGGTTTTAGGTTACCACAAAGATTCTCAGGCTGTAGGTAGGTATATACACTGTAACACACAATTAGAATGGTGTTCACTTGCCACACTCATTTAGTTCACTCATTTGTAACAACTATGCTAGATTACTTACAAGACCTTTACTGAATATTAGACAAAGCCAAGCCTTTAAGCATTTTATTCTTAAAAGATTTAGCAGATAACATCGACTTAAATGACCTTAGGTAAACTTAGGCAGCTGATAACTACAAGGACATGGGAGCCTCGGCCAAACTCAAATTAGCATTAATGTTTAACATTTTTTTATCAGATTTTCTGGAAGTTTTAGAATGCCTAATTTTCACAAGCGCTTGTCTTTAAATCAATTTCATTAATACCATCCGGAGGTAGAAAGATATTTTCATTTACACACTTAGACACACAAACATACAGATTGAGACATAATGATAACGTTTCCTCTGGCAGCCATCCAACATTGAAAACTGGCTACTCACTAAAACAAAAAGTCTGCCACCGACCCTTCTGGACTTCCACACTGAGGTTGTTAGCTCTCCCCCTAATATCTTTAACCTGTAAAAGAGTGGCTGGATTAAATGTTCCCTCCGGCAGCCAGCCAATGTTAAAGGACGGCCACTTGGAGGTGCAGAAAACACGAAATTTTCCCTTCCTGATGTCCGTGCTCAAATTGTGAGCTCTCTCCCTAACGTCTGAGAAAAATGGTCTGTCATGAGAGACAAGGAGGTTGTCTGAGTCTGTCCCATTTCTTTTGTCAACAAGACTAAGACAAACACGACAAACAACAGGCGCCTATAGAGAAGAATCTGCCGCGGCCGCGGAGACAAAACTGAAAGTAAGTTGAGGGCCTGTTGGACTGCAGCGGCAGCTGACTTTCCTCACAGATGAGGACCTCGTCCTCCAGACGGGGGCAAGGGACGTCTCCCAAGACCCCTGGTCGGCAACCCGCCAGGGCTTCTGCCTAAGTCAATGCTGACCCAGATATAGATTGGAGCTCCTACAGGCTTATACAGGCTTGTTCGCGAACAAAAACAGTGAGACACAGATAAAGACAGAGTGGGACACAGGTAGACAAGGACAGACAGATAACTGAGTGCACTCACAAGCCGGCACAGGTCCTCTGGGTCGGGAGTCCTGGGGTTCTCTGGGATCCCGGATGAGCCCCCAAATGTTGTGCCCAAAGTCACGAATCCCAGAAGACCACCAAGGAGCCAACACCGATGCAAAAGCAAAGAGCCTTTATTCGAGCTAGCTCGAGCTCAATCTCTCATCTACACCAACGCAGTGGCAAGATGCCAGAGAAAGAGAGTGTGTTTTCCCCAGAACAAAGTTTTTATGGGTTTCCAGGGTGGTTTGGGGGGGTGATGGCCATGGCCCTGGCTGATTGGCTGGGCCTGGGGGTAGTTGGGGGGTGATGGGTCATGGCTTGGGTCAGTTGGCAGGGTCCAGGGGTAGTGGGTGTTCTTGCTGACTGGAGGGGAGAGAGGTACTAAGCTCTGATTGGGTGAAATAGGATCCACGTTCCAATTGGCTGAAATAGAATCTGGGAGCTTGCCCTTTCACTGAGAGTGAAGTTCCAGTCTTCTGCTGGTGAGACAGGGACCATGGGCTTAGACAGAGTAGGGTGAGGGCCTCTGGAAAAAGCAAGGCAAGATATTTACAGTCAAAGCAATGTAACAATGTGAAGTCCCTATCAGAACTGTGTTCCGCATTATGCAAAGTCAATGTCACACTAATTCTCTATGGAAAAGATACCAGACTAAGAATATAGACAGCTTCAGTGAGATCAGTTAAATGTCAAAAGGCCAGGAGCAACTTGGCCTGGAATGTTTGAGTGTTCCACAAGGGTACCTCAGTATAACCCATGACTTCACTGTAAACAGCCCTAGCAAACAGACAACAACCCAGCCCACCTTGAGGGCAGGGCAGGTGGTACAAGTCCACACCCTAAGCCCTCAATTCCCAAAAATCCTCAATTGCCTATAAATCCCCTAGACATTCCCAGGGCTCTCTTGTCCCCTCCTGGCATAAACCAGGAGCTCTTTCCTCTCACTTTGTGTCTAAATAAAAGCCTGTACCTTGAGTGTTTGTGAACTTCAGCTTTGTGAACAAGAACCCCAGCATCACTGGTATGAGGACAGGACACCCATTGGCTGAATATTAGAGAAGATCTTGGGACTTGTTTCATAAACAAACTTCCACCTGATCTTCTAAAGGTCCCTGATGTCTCACATTCCCAGGTTTTTCCAGGGTTCTGAGACATGAATTATCTTGCTTTTTGTCTACCAGCCCCTCACACTGCCCCATTCAGTTGCTCAGTTGCCCCAGGTTCATCCATTTTTCATCTTTAAAAAACTTGTTGTAATCTCTAATTTGCTATTGTCTTCCATTTAGTTCCTGTGGTCTTCTGGGTTGACTGTTTCTTAAAAACCTCTTTTGCTATTTTTTCAAGGTGTTATGAAATGTGGCAGAAGTAACCACTTGTCCAATATACCTTGTTAGCCAGAAATACAATTTTCTCTTCTATCCTTATAGTCTGGCTTCCATTCTTATCCCTCCCTGTGAATAATTCCTGTAAAGGTCCCAGTCATCCTCTATATTGCTATTACATGGGGCATTGCCTTGACCTGATCTTCTTTGATGTTTTGGCAGTTGATACAACTGGCCCCTCATTGAAATTCTCCTTCTGGGGCTGAATGATACCTGTAATATAGTAAGTTATAAGAAATACATATTTGGTCATTCTTATGACCAAATATATATTTCCCAGGTATGTTTGGTCTTCATCTACAGTTTCTGAAAACACTGCAGAGTCTTAAAGGAGAAACAGGTATTTTGTCATGTTAATGAGAGACCTCCCCACCCAAGGGTGGGGGATGGAGGCAAAATCAGCCAATGGCCAATAATTTACTCAATCATGACTATGCAATGAAGCTCTCACAAAACTCGCAAAAAGAACTCTCTCTGCTCTGCTCTGCTTTGCTCAGTTGGATCCTGCTTTTATGCTTGGGGAACCAGAACACCTCCACGTGCCACCAAGCCAGGCCCCATGCTCCACGAGGACAGGAGCTCCTTTATTGGGCACTTTGCTCTATGTCTCTCTTCATCTGGGTGTTAACTTGTATCCTTTATTAAACTGGTAAACATAAGTGTTTTCCTGAGTTCTATGGGCCACTCTAGCAAATCAATCAAACCTAAGGAGGAGGTTGTGGGAACCTCCAACCTGCAGCCGGTAGGTCAGAAGCACAGATAACTTCCTGGGGTTTGCAACTGGCATCTGGAGGTGGGAGGTGAAGGGCAGTCTTGTAGGACTGAGCCCTTAACCTGGGAATGTGGTGCTGTCTCCGGGCAGATAGCATCAGAATTGAGTTGAGTTCTCAGACACCCTACTGGTGTTTGAGAATTGCTTGGTGTTAATATGTGTGGGAAGTCCCCCTCTCACATATCTATACACACTAGAATTGGGTCTGGGAACCCGAGTGAAGTTATGCTACTATTACTGATGTGTATAATATTGTTACTATTATACATTTTTCTTTTAAAACTTGTCCTCTTGAGTAATACGTAGTTGTCAGTTTGTCATTTCATTTCATTTCATTTGGTGTCAGAGATGTTACAATACCATGTTCTCCTGTTTTTTCTCTTACTTCATCATCTGGTCCTCAGTCTTCTTTGCTTGTTCTTCCTATTTTCCCATTTCCTTAATGCTCCAGGATGAGTCCCTAGATCTGCAGTCAACAAGCTGGGAACCTAGGAGAGTTGCTACTGTAGTTCTGGTGCACATCCAAAGGCATGAGAACTAGGAGAATTGATGGTGTAAGTTCCAGTCTGAAAGCTGGCAGGCTTGAGACACAAGAAGAGCTGATGTGTCAATTTGAGCCTGAAGGTGGGAAAAAGACTGATATCCTGGTTCAAGTAGTCAGGCAGGGGGCTTCCCTCTTACTCACAGGAGATCTCATCAGCCTTTTCTTCTGTTCAGGCTTTCACACGATTGGATGAGACCCACCTATATTCGGTTAGGCAATCCGATTTACTCAGACTACCTAATCAAATGTTAATCTCATCCACAACTATCTTCACAGACACACCAGAGTAATGCATGACCAAATTATCTGGGCATGCCATGGCCCAATCCAATTGACATATAAAATTAACCATTATAGTTAATCAAAAATGTCAGTCATATTAGACAGTCATAAAAGAGATATAGAGAATTGGAACTTTTAATTTTATATCAAACACATAACTGCATATGGATTTACCTATCTTTTGTTGTAGATCCAAAACTTTTCCTTTGAATATGATTCTGGTGATTGAACTTCCGGATGGACCTTCTCACAAAACTATACTCATAATTCATCTTCTACATTTTCCAAGGCCTGTTTCCTTATATGAGAAAAAGCAAACTCTAAAAGCAAAATATTACTAGACTTTTAAAGGTTTTTTCCTCAAATTTTTTATAGTTATTTGATTTGATCTCATTTTTAAAAAGTGAATTTTCTTCCTGAAGTATTTAATTTAGTTTTCATAGTAACATTTTTCTTTTAAAACTTGTCATCTTGAGTAATATGTAGTTGTCAATTTGTGTAACATGTAGTTGTTATATTATTAAAATGACAAGAATTAGGATCAAACACAATTGAGTCTAGGGACACATACAACTCACCTAGTGGGAGCATAAGTACATGGGCAGAATGGGGAATAGTGTAGCAGTGGGGAATTCAGTTGGTTGTGGGAATTAGCCAGTATGATTCAGAGAGAGAGGGTAAAGATTTGATTAATCCAGAGAGTCAGCTCAATGCAAGCCTGCTTAGTGAGTTGCTCCTCAGATCACTAGGCTGAAAGGACATTGAACATTAATATATGCTTGCATTGAATTTATTCAGGAATCCCTAAAGAACACAAATTTTCATGAAAAACAATAAACAAGAAGAGAAAGAGGATACACCTCTAGAATTTTTTAGAAACTCTTGATTTTTTATCAGTTTCTATTTTCATGATTGCCTTCAAATATATAATTAAAATATTTTAATTCTCACTCTGATCACCCTGAGATATACCCTTTGGTATTTCAAAAATAAAAGTATATGTTGTTTTATTAAAGTGCTAACTTTTGTTTAACAGTCTTTTCTTAAAGAAAAATTAAAATTCTGCTATATTCCATTTAGATGATAACCTGTGCTTCACGGTGAAAACAACTCAGAAATAGGTATTTCGGTTAATAATATCCTGTCAAGGTAAATCCTTTTTTTTCACTTTTCTGTAATATAAAACACATATTTTCATGTTGACAAGTTGATATTGTAAAGAAATGCTCTAACTTCTGCTGATTATCTCTATGACATAGCTGTAAATCTAGGTGACAAAAGTCTAAAAAAGTTAAGTTTTGAAAGATATTTTTTTTAAAACTATTGACTATTTTTATTTCTGAATACCTAAAAAAATAATAGTGCTCTGTTACTCAAGTCATCAGCGACTTCAGTAAACACTCTAGTGATCAACTAGTAACATTTATTCTGGGTAATTTGTCACATTTTATTTTGCGTGGGTAAAATTGCAATACTTTCAGAATCTCTCGCCGGGCCTTAGTGTATCTCTATATCAATAGGTGTTTCCAAGGGGTGGAAAGAAGTAGTCTGTCTCCACATCAGTAGGTAATTACAATGGCTAGGAGGGCATATCTGGATTGGAGAGGTTGGGTGGAGGCCTCTTATGCAACTGGGTCATGTGAGACACAGGAGAGCAGAAGTGAATGACTGCTTGTAATAAATAAACAGGTTTCTCCCACTTTATTTCTCTCTTTGACTGATTTTGGTTTCAAAGATATTTTGCCCCAGGAGTTACAGATATTATAGCCCATTGGAGACAAAATACTGTGCTGTGCATGAGATGAGAGGGTTCCAGAAACAGGCTCCCTGGTTTTGAGTCTCAGCCTCATCTATTTTGATGAACTTGGGTGATTATTTAAGTCTATAATTGTTAGCATTATCAAATGCTCAATCCTTGAAAATATCATCCAAATAACCTTAAAAGGCAAATCTGAATTTATTGCTTACATCAGTAAGGGAGAACACTCTTTTGACCATGAATTAGTAGCAACTTGGAGGAGAGAGAACAAAGTTGTGGTATTTATGAGATTTTGGGGTTTGGTGTAAGAAGTTGAGACAGGGACTGTGGGCATAGTCAGAGTAGGGTGAGGGCCAATAGAAAAACACCGCTACCAAAACTCTGTATTAAACAATTAAGCAAAGCCAAAGTCACATTAATTCTCTACAGTAAAAATATCAGATCACGGGAATATGGCGGCATGAGTAGTTCAGAGGAAATCTCCTCCCCAAAACATACATATTTATGAAAATACAATAAATACAACTACCCCTAAAAGAGACACCAGTGGATGCAGTACAACAGCCAGGATACATCTACATCTGCGAGAACTCAGCATCACATGAAGGGGGTAAGATACAAGCCGCAGCCAGGTGGGACATGAATGCTCCCCCACCCCAAAACCTGGTGGGAAGAAAGGAGTTGGAATGGGGAGGGAGTGAAAGCCAGGACTGCTAAACAACCAGCTCTAGAAATCCACACCCAGAACGCAGACACAATGTGCATGGGGTGCTGGATATTAGAGAAACGGAAAATAAAACCTGTGGGCAGGTCCCCGCAACCGGCACCCCAGAGACAAAAGAAAAGCGAGTGCTTTCTGCAAGTCTTAAAGAGACAGGGACCCCAGCTATACAGGGACCCCATAGCTGGACAAAGTTATCCCAGCAGCTGGGAATATCGGGGAAACTTAGGCGCCCTAAACGGAGGCAGTGCAGCTCTGAAGCCCCTCATGGCACTAAGCAGCCTGCCAGTCGTTCCTCCAACTGGCGCAGACCCACCCCAACACATGGGCCCAGTAGCGGAAGAGTGGCAGCGTGTGCCGGGGACGGTAGTGCCAGAAGGGACCAAGAGCAGATCTGTGCGCCACAGGAGGGGCTTGTGCAAGCCTGCAGAGGCGCGACCGAACAGCCTGGGCGTGGCTCGTGCGCACCGGCGGCAGTAAGCCTGCGTGGAAGAGCCCCGTGCGCACCTGCAGCGGAGCAAGAGGGAGCAGGCACACTCCCAGCAGCCGGCCAGAATTCCAGCCCAAAGCACAGCCACCTGGGACAGACCCAAAGGCCGCTGCTGCCGCACAGCTGCCCAGCAGGGTCGCCACTAGCATGGAGGAGCGCACCTGGCATGCCTGCCACTCCCCGCAGGGCTCCGCGCTGCTCTGATGGACACCCTGCCCACAGCTGCTTAGGGGACTAACCTGGTGGCTCCTCCAGGAGTGTGGTTAACCATCACAGGCAGCGGAGAAGGGCAAGGCATCCAGCAAGCAGGAAAGGACTTTCTTCTCCCAGCTGACACACACGCAACCTGCCTACAGCCACTGCCATCACCATGAAAAGGCAAAAAAATATGGTCCAGTCCAAGATAGCTACACCTGAGAAAGGATCTGCAGAGGCAGACCTAACCAGTCTCCCTGAAAAAGAATTTAAAATAAAAATCATAAACATGCTCACAGAGCTGCAGAGAAATATGCAAGAGCTAAGGGATGAAGTCCGGAGGGACATTACAGACGTCCAGAGGGAGATTACAGAAGTGAAACAAACTCTGGAAGGATTCATAAGCAGAATGGATAAGATGCAAGAGGCCACTGATGGAATAGAAACCAGAGAACAGGAATGCATAGAAGCTGACACAGAGAGAGATAAAAGGATCTCCAGGAATGAAACAATATTAAGAGAACTGTGTGACCAATCCAAAAGGAACAATATCCGTATTATAGGGGTACCAGAAGAAGAAGAGAGAGAAAAAGGGATAGAAATTGTCTTTGAAGGAATAATTGCTGAGAACTTCCCCAAACTGGTGGAGGAAATAGTTGCTCAGATTACAGAGGCACACAGAACTCCCGAGAGACGGGATCCAAAGAGGTCAACACCAAGACACATAATAATTAAAATGGCAAAGATCAAGGACAAGGACAGAGTATTAAAGGCAGCCAGAGAGAGTAAAAAGGTCATCTACAAAGGAGAACCCATCAGGCTATCATCAGACTTCTCAACAGAAACCTTACAGGCCAGAGCAGAACGGCATAATATATTTAATGCAATGAAACAGAAGGGCCTTGAACCAAGGATACTGTATCCAGCACGATTATCATTTAAATATGAAGGAGGGATTAAACAATTCCCAGACAAGCAAAAGTTGAGGGAATTTGCCTCCCACAAACCACCTCTACAGGGTATCTTAGAGGGACTGCTCTAGAAGGGAGCACTCCTAAAAAGAGCACAGAACAAAACACCCAACATATGAAGAATGGAGGAGGAGGAAAAAGAAGGGAAAGAAATAATCATCAGACAGTGTTTATAACAGCTCAATAAGCGAGTGGGGTTAGACAGTAAGGTAGTAAACAAGCTAACCTTGAACCTTTGGTAACCACAAATCTAAAGCCTGCAATGGCAATAAGTACATATCTTTCAATAATCACCCTAAATGTAAATGGACTGAATGCACCAATCAAAAGACACAGAGTAATAGAATGGATAAAAAAGCAAGACGTATCTATATGCTACTTACAAGAGACTCACCTCAAACCCAAAGACATGCACAGATTAAAAGTCAAGGGATGGAGAAAGATATTTCATGCAAACAACAGAGAGAAAAAAGCAGGTGTCGCAATACTAGTATCAGACAAAATAGACCTCAAAATAAAGAAAGTGACAAGAGATAAAGAAGGACATTACATAATGATAAAGGGCTCAGTCCAACAAGAGGATAAAACCATTATAAACATATATGCACCCAATACAGGAGCCCCAGCATATGTGAAACAAATATTAACAGAATTAAAGAAGGAAATAGAATGCAATGCATTCATTTTGGGAGACTTTAACCCACCACTCACCCCAAAGGACAAATCCACCAGACAGAAAATAAGTAAGGACACAGAGGCACTGAACAACACACTAGAACAGATGGACCTAATAGACATCTATAGAACTCTACATCCAAAAGCAACAGGATACACATTCTTCTCAAGTGCACATGGAACATTCTCCAGAATAGAACACACCCTAGGCCACAGAAACAACCTCAATAAATTCCAAAAGATTGAAATCCTACCAGCCAACTTTTCAGACCACAAAGGTATAAAACTAGAAATAAACTGTACAAAGAAAGCAAAAAGGCTCACAAACACATGGAGGCTTAACAACATGCTCCTAAATAATCAATGGATCAATGACCAAATTAAAATAGAGATCCAGCAATATATGGAAACAAATGAGAACAAGAACACAAAGCCCCAACTTCTGTGGGACACAGCGAAAGCAGTCCTAAGAGGAAAGTATATAGCAATCCAGGCATATTTAAAGAAGGAAGAACAATCCCAAATGAATAGTCTAATGTCACAATTATCGAAATTGGAAAAAGAAGAACAAATGAGGCCTAAGGTCAGCAGAAGGAGGGACATAATAAAGATCAGAGAAGAAATAAATAAAATTGAGAAGAATAAAACAATAGCAAAAATCAATGAAACCAAGAGCTGGTTCTTCGAGAAAATAAACAAAATAGATAAGCCTCTAGCCAGACTTATTAAGAGAAAAAGAGAGTCAACACACAGCAACAGAATCAGAAATGATATAGGAAAAATCACGACGGAACCCACAGAAATACAAAGAATTATTAGAGAATACTATGAAAACCTATATGCTAACAAGCTGGAAAACCTAGGAGAAGTGGACAACTTCCTAGAAAAATACAACCTTCCAAGACTGACCCAGAAAGAAACAGAATATCTAAACAGACCAATTAGCAGCAACGAAATTGAATTGGTAATCAAAAAACTACCCAAGAACAAAATCCCCGGGCCAGATGGATTTACCTCGGAATTTTATCAGACATACAGAGAAGACATAATACCCATTCTCCTTAAAGTTTTCCAAAAAATAGAAGAGAAGGGAATACTCCCAAACTCATTCTATGAAGCCAACATCACTCTAATACCAAAACCAGGCAAAGACCCCACCAAAAAAGAAAACTACAGACCAATATCCCTGATGAACGTAGATGCAAAAATACTCAACAAAATATTAGCAAACCGAATTCAAAAATATATCAGAAGGATCATACACCATGACCAAGTGGGATTCATCCCAGGGATGCAAGGATGGTACAACATTTGAAAATCCGTCAACATCATCCACCACATCAACAAAAAGAAAGACAAAAACCACATGATCATCTCCATAGATTCTGAAAAATCATTCAACAAAATTCAACATCCATTCATGATAAAAACTCTCAACAGAATGGGTATAGAGGGCAAGTACCTCAACATAATAAAGGCCATATATGATAAACCCACAGCCAACATCATACTGAACTGCGAAAAGCTGAAAGCTTTTCCTCTGCGATCGGGAACAAGACAGGGATGCCCACTCTCACCACTGTTATTCAATGTGGTACTGGAGGTCCTAGCCACGGCAATCAGACAAAACAAAGAAACACAAGGAATCCAGATTGGTAAAGAAGTTAAACTGTCACTATTTGCAGATGACATGATATTGTACATAAAAAACCCTAAAGACTCCACTGCAAAACTACTAGAACTAATATCGGAATTCAGCAAAGTTGCAGGGTACAAAATTAACACACAGAAATCTGTAGCTTTCCTATACACTAACAATGAACTAATAGAAAGAGAAATCAGGAAAACAATTCCATTCACAATAGCATCAAAAAGAATAAAATACCTAGGAATAAACCTAACCAAGGAAGTGAAAGACCTATACCCTGAAAACTACAAGACACTCTTAAGAGAAATTAAAGAGGTCACTAACAAATGGAAACTCATCCCATGCTCCTGGCTAGGAAGAATTAATATCATCAAAATGGCCATCCTGTCCAAAGCAATATACAGATTCGATGCAATCCCTATGAAATTACCAACAGCATTCTTCAATGAACTGGAACAAATAGTTCAAAAATTCATATGGAACCGTCAAAGACCCCGAATAGCCAAAGCAATCCTGAGAAGGAAGAATAAAGTGGGGGGGATCTCGCTCCCCAACTTCAAGCTCTACTACAAAGCCACAGTAATCAAGACTATTTGGTACTGGCACAAGAACAGAGCCACAGACCAGTGGAACAGAACAGAGACTCCAGACATTAACCCAAACATATATGGTCAATTAATAAATGATAAAGGATCCATGGACATACAATGGGGAAATGACAGTCTCTTCATCAGATGGTGCTGGCAAAACTGGACAGCTACATGTAAGAGAATGAAACTGGATCACTGTCTAACCCCATACACAAAAGTAAACTCCAAATGGATCAAAGACCTGAATGTAAGTCATGAAACTATAAAATTCTTAGAAAAAAACATAGGCAAAAATCTCATGGACATAAACATGAGTGACTTCTTCATGAACATATCTCCCCGGGAAAGGGAAACAAAGGCAAAAATGAGCAAGTGGGACAATATCAAGCTAAAAAGCTTCTGTACAGCAAAGGACACCATTAATAGAACAAAAAGGTATCCTACAGTATGGGAGAACATATTCATAAATGACAGATCTGATAAAGGATTGACATCCAAAATATATAAAGATCTCACATGCCTCAACAAACAAAAAGCAAATAATCCTATTAGAAAATGGGCAGAGGAACTGAATAGACAGTTCTCTAAAGAAGAAATCCAGATGGGCAACAGGCACAGGAAAAGATACTCCTCATCACTAATCATCAGAGAAATGCAAATTAAAACCACAATGAGATATCACCTCACACCAGTAAGGATCGCCATCATCGAAAAGACAAACAACAACAAATGTTGGCGAGGTTGTGGAGAAAGGGGAACCCTCCTACACTGCTGGTGGGAATGTAAACTAGTTCAACCATTGTGGAAAGCAGTATGGAGGTTCCTCAGAATGCTCAAAATAGAAATACCATTTGACCCAGGAATCCCACTTCTAGGAATTTACCCTAAGAATGCAGCACTCCAGTTTCAAAAACAGATGCACCCCTATGTTTATTGCTGCACTGTTTACAATAGCCAAGATATGGAAGCAACCTAAAGTCCATCAATAGATGAATGGATAAAGAAGATGTGGTACATATACAGAATGGAATATTACACAGCCATAAGAAAAAAACAGATCCTACTATTCGCAACAACATGGATGGAGCTAGAGGGTATTATGCTCAGTGAAATAACCCAGGCGGAGAAGGACAGGTACCAAATGATTTCACTCATATGTGGAGTATAAGAACAAAGGAAAACTGAAGGAACAAAACAGCAGCAGAATCACAGAATTCAAGAATGGACTAATAGTTATCAAAGGGAAAGGGACTAGGGTCGATGGGTGGGAAGGGAGGGATAAGGGCAGGGAAAAAGAAAGAGGGCATTACGATTAGCATGTATAGTGCGTGGGGGGCACGGGGAGGGCCGTGCAACACAGAGAAGACAAGTAGTGATTTTACAGCATCTTACTACGCTGATGGACAGTGACTGTGAACGGGTAGGTGGGGGGGACTTGGTGAAGGGGGAACCTAGTAAACATAATGTCCTTCATGTAATTGTAGATTAATGATACCAAAAAAATATATATCAAACTAGGAACAAAAGCATTCCTCAGTGAGATTAGTTAAAACTAGAAAGCCAAGAGCAACTTGGCCTAAAAGTTTGAATACTCCCCAGGTAAAGAAAAGTGTCTCAGCATAGTCAATGCTTTCAGTGTGTCCATTAGAATATACCATTGTAAGATTTACTTTAGCACCTGCTAAAAGGCCCAGCTTATTCAGGAAGAATTCTATCTTAAAGCTAAGATTGCATTTTAACCTAACGGACAGTGGCTCAGCCCACATTGAAGGCAAGGCAGACAGTCTTGGTTAACATGCTTCCAGACAGAAGCTGATATCCTGGAAAAGAATCAAAGCAGTAAATTTCTTGTGTTAAGCCAACTTAGAAGAATAGCCAATGATAAGAAACTTAGTGTCTCTTCAAAAATAAACATTTTGGGACCATCTGGCAGGTCTGCCTCTCTAGCCGTTTGTCTCTCAACCACCTATAAATGTCCTAGGCAATGCACCACCTCGGACTCTCTTGTCCCCTCCTTTTACAAGCCAGGAGCTTTTCCTCTTGCTCTATCTCTAAATATAAAAAGCCTCTGCCTTGCTCCCCTACTTTGAGTGTTTGCGAAGTTCATTCTTCAACTCCTTGAACAAGAACCCCGGTATCAGCGTTTTTCAAGTCAAGGTTATTAGGACCCGGTAAAGATCAGGATAGAACACGTTAGGGTTGGTGAGCGCAGCACAATGAGGGCTTTAAGGCAAGGGTATGGAAGAGTCTCAGAAAGCAGAGTTATTTGATACTGTCTATTGAAAAGCCAGTCTTATGTTCATTAAACATGATTTCCAGGAAGTTCTTCAAAGGAACATTGAAGTTATTTTTAACTTTTATCTCTCTGGACCAGAATTTCCTGCAGTTAAGACATTGTAATGAAGACAGTGGCAGAGTAAAATCATGATGATGCGGACAGCAAAATGTATTTTGGGGGGTGAGGGAGACTAGGTGCTTTTCGTTTCAGTTTGTCATTTGCAAAGCAGGAGCAATAATAGTAAATTTATGGACAATGGTGCCTAAGTAAGTACCAACAAACCTTCTAGAAGGAACGTATGTATAACAGAAGCAGCAAGGGATTGGAGTCAGTCAAATCTAGAGTTAAATCTAAGTTATAAATCTGTAGTAGGTATGACCCTACTCTGTGACCTTTAGAGCAGTAACTCTCTCAGTGTTGGTGTGGGAATTAAATAAAGTCATGCATGGAACATATGTGTTTCAGACAGGAAACCTGTGGCTCATTCAAAGGGGGACATTTGGAAAGGGCTTGTATAGGGACTGATTGCAAAGGAGAAGAAACCAAGAGAGGATGAGGCAACAGCAGGGAGTCCTGTTACCACTCGCAGACCTGCAGAGATGAGGGAAGCACTGTACTGAGCCCGCAAGACCTGTAACCCTGGGAGAGTAGCCACTGACAAGAGCGGACGCCATCCGTAAAGGAGTGCAGACCCTGCCAAACCAGGCAGGGAGGAGCAGGAATCAATACCCTGACTTCTTCCCTCTCTCACTCTCCAATCTCCTGTGCTGCATTTGTCAAATCCAACTAAAAGCCAGAAGGTAGATGAGCCAGGATCATGAAGTCCTCCCAGGTCAGCTTGGGGGCATGAAGGAGAAGAGCAAGGGCTGTATCAGGAGGAGTACAGACAGAATAACCAGCACTACCAGGCACTTACCAAGCTTCAGTTCTCCTGCTGTGACCCATTTAGAAATGATGCTACTGTTGAAATAGCAGTCTCTGCCAGTATAGTGCTAAAGAAATCTCTACATGTCTATTTTGGGGGTAAAAATTTTTGAGCACTAACCATGTACAATCCTTGGTGTAATAATACTTGGTTAATGTAAGGATGTTTACTTAATGGGCTTGTTCACTATGTAAGGGACAAATATTGTATGTGCTTTTCAGCAAATCAGGATGTAAGAATATACAATGTCCGTTAGGATCAGAAATACAATGTCCATTCACAATGTCCTTTCAGTTCAGGAACCCCCTCTTAACAAAACTTATAGGGTGTTTTTTAAAACTTGGGACAAAAAAAGAATTGGTTGAATAGAAATTAATTCACACTATGGCATAAACGTACCAAAATACAGAAGTCATATATGAGTATCTATCTATACAGGACACAGATGCTAACCACCAATGTGTCATCATAGGGCATGCCGAAGATCCTGCCCAGAGGCTTAGGAGGATGCCTTCTGGAAACTCTTTGTCCTGGTTCAGTGCCATCTTCAATATCACTTATTTTAAATCTTGATTGGTCCATACAGGGTGGCCATTTACTTGTACCATTGCTTGTGGCCAAATACAGACCCCTCTCAGACACACAAAGTTGATTAGCCTTACTTCCCTTGCCATCTAAACTCTTTTTGAATGCTCTGGAATGCCCTAGAATATCCTCTGCAAATACTTGTTTCCGCTGCAGAGGAGGATATTAGACCACTCCTCACTTCCATCATTGCATCCCCACAATGGCTTTAAGCTTGGAAAGGAATGCCTTCTAGAATGAGTCTACCTGACTCCTTATTCAAAGTCACTTCCTCTTGTGGTTGGTTGTTTCTCATTGCAAGAATGTCTGCAGGGTTGGATTTGACCTTGACCTAACCTCCTGAGCAGGGCTTTAGGGTTCGAATTCTCCCTTGGTACCAGCTATTTCAAACTTTGTTATTGTCTTAGGTAGGAAATGTTGAAGGGAGGATACTCCCCTTTAGGTAGCTCACGGGAAGGGTTCTTTAAGGATCTGTACCCTTCTGGAGAATCAATTACTTAAGCTCTGGGCATTTAGATCCCAGTACTTCTCTGTGACATAATTCTCATTATTCTATTACCACAACTCATCTTTTAATCAAATAAGCTTTTGAGAAATGAAAGCATATACTTTCCAGAAAATACAGTGTAAAGGAGACAATACTAGTTTTGGGCGTGTAAGCTCAATATGCTTATTAAAAAATTGGTCCTGTTTTTTTAGAGTTCACATGAATTTTTATACATAGCTACTCTTATATACAAATCCATTCATCTTTAAAAGATTGGATTCCTTTTAAAAAATTGGATTCCATTTTAAAAAGATTTAAAAGAATTCCTTCAAGGCTTGGGCTATAATTTAGTCATCTCTTTTATTCCACCTTTGTATTCCTTTGCTTCACGACTTTAGTTCATTTGTGAAATGCTGCCACCAAGTGAAGAACCATAAAATGAAAAAAAAATCCATTTAATTTTTTTTTGTTTTCAAAGAATGAAGCTTTAATACCATGTATATTTAGTAACTGCTTTCATGCATAAAAAATAATGATTTATTATTAACATTTACCAGTATATAAATAAATGTTGCTTAAGTGCTTGAAACTACTTATTCAAGTTAATTCGTAAAAACTTTATTTAGCCTTTTTAAACCTCACACTACCCCCAGGAACATATTTCATTTGCCCCACTTTATGTTGAGGAAAGGAAGGCTCAGAGAAGTAAAGTAACTTGACTGAAGTTAAATAAAAATCTATTAAATGTAATGCAAACAACTATGATGCTTTTATCAGAGACCAAAGCCCAAGATACCCAAACAATCTTCTTAGAAAAATATATGAATTGAGCAATAAAACAAAGTCTTTTAATTAATAAACAGCTTAAAGTGAATAAATATAGATTAAATAAGTACAGTGAATACATACAGATTATACTTAAAATGAAATATAATAAAAGACAGAATGGATGGTGGGTGGTAGGGGAGGGGTGTGAGAAAGTTATTCTTTGGAATTTGTATTCTTTTTTTTTTTTTTTTTTTTTAATAATTATTTTTTATTGAAGGGTAGTTGACACACAGTATTACATTACATGAGTTTCAAGTGTACAACACAGTGGTAGAACATTTATATACATAATTCTAGGTTCCAGCTATCACCCTACCAGGCTGTTACAATATCTTGACTATATTCCTTATGCTATACCTTACATCCCGGTTACTAATTTATTTTACCATTGGAAGTCTGTCCTTTTTTTTTTTTTTTTTTGTGAGGGCATCTCTCATATTTATTGATCAAATGGTTGTTAACGACAATAAAATTCTGTATAGGGGAGTCAATGCTCAATGCACAATCATTATTCCACCCCAAGCCTAATTTTTGTCAGTCTCCAATCTTCTGAGGCATAACAAACAAGTTTTTACATGTAGAACAAATTCTTACATAATGAATAAGTTACATAGTGAACAGTACAAGGGCAGTCATCACAGAAACTTTCGGTTTTGCTCATGCATTATGAACTATAAACAGTCAGTTCAAATATGAATACTCATTTGGTTTTTATACTTGATTTATATGTGGATACCACATTTCTCTCTTTATTATTATTATTTTTAATAAAATGCTGAAGTGGTAGGTAGATACAAGATAAAGGTAGAAAACATAGTTTAGTGTTGTAAGAGAGCACATGTAGATGATCAGGTGTGTGCCTGTAGACTATGGAATTTGTATTCTTTCTACATCATTTTCTTCTCCAGTTTTTCAACCATTTTGAGGCTCAAGGTCATCTAGCAGTCAATCTACATTTGAAGTTATAGCACAGAAACATCCCTTGAGGGCAAAATGAAGGCTAAATACCCATGAGAACGTTTCAGAACACTTCAGAATAACCCAGGTAAAGAACTAGCTGAAGATGCTGTCTCTTCATCCCTTTTGCTTATCTTATGTACACAAAGGAAAACATTTCAGGTTCATCCTTCACAGTTGTAATTTAAATTTGTTCCACATGCTGTTCTCTGACTAAAAACTTGTTTTGAGGGAATCGGTAAACATATCTTTGCCTGAAATCTTAATGTTGAAATGCCACTTATAGCAAACTCAATCATGTGTGTTTTCTAGTGAAAACCTTGTTATTCTGGGAAAAAGAGTCATTGTCTAAAAAGCAGTATAACTTTTTAAGATATGTTATGTTGAAATATCATGAGCTAAGCACTCATGAGGTAGGTTGTAGTGTATTACAAAGTATGTACTTGAATCAGGGAATGGATGAATCAGGGCCGAAACACTATTTCTATAACATCCTTACTAGAAGATCATTTAAATTTATGGTCAAATTGGTCAGTGGATTCTGATGGAGAAGTCTGTGGTTGCAGCATTTAAAGTATCTTCCAAAATGTTTAACTTGTGACAAAGGCTATTGATCCCTGTGCATCTGAGGTGTTTTCAACTTAGAATCTGATGGAGCACTCATACTGGTTTCCAACAATTTTGCAGTAAAAACTAGAGCAACACAGACATGAACACCTACAGATTCTGGAGGGTGAGAGGTTCAGGTTGCTGAACCTATGCAGTTGGCAGAGTGCAGAAATAGTCATCAAAAGCAAAAGACCCAGGTAATCTAGCACCTTAGCACTCTGGCCATTTGGAAGAAAGTAAGAAGGGCACCAATGCCCCCACTCCCATCCATTCTGGTGGTTTTACCCCAGCTGTTTTCTTCTTAGTACTAACCAAAGTCACTCTCCTCTGTTTATCCTCGCCCCATTTCTGAGATACCTTTAGTCTACTTAACATAACCCTCTCTTTCCTTCAGGTCTTTGCCATGCCCCGTTCAGAGATGATAACAGGAGTACAAGCTTGGGAGACTCTCTGGGACTGAGATGTGCCTGTGTTTGTTTCTGTGTGCATATTTTATCTCTAGTGTATCACTTAGTATTTATGAAGTCTTTAGATGATTACACAGACATGGCCTTACAAATAATTTATTTCTGGCAAAAATTGTATTGCAAACCACAAAAATTTGTTAGCATCAAGAAGCACAGTCCTGGAAATTTTTTAATGTTTTGGTCAGTTGCCATGTAAATGAATAAAAATGTTAGTTGTTAGCTGTTTCTTACCATTTCTCCCCCTTTCCATCACCTTCTTTATCCTCCAAAAAGGTTAAGATTTCAAGACAAATTGAAACAGAAATAAGTCCAAGGATTTCAAATTTCCCTGAAGATATGTATTGTACAGGTAGGAAGTTTTAGTCCCAAACCAAGTGGTCATCCAAGCACAAATAAAGTGATTGTGTAAAAGTATTAGTAAATGACTTCACTCATCTGTGGAGTATAAGAACAAAGAAAAAACTGAAGGAACAAAACAGCAGCAGACTCACAGAACCCAAGAATGAACTAACAGTGACCAAAGGGAAAGGGACTGGGGAGGATGAGTGGGAAGGGAGGGATAAGGGGGGAAAGGGGGCATTACAATTAGCACACATAATTTAGGTGGGGGCATAGGGAGGGCTGTACAACAAAGAGAAGACATAGTGATTCTATAGCACCTTACTATGCTGATGGACAGTGACTGTAATGGAGTATGTGGTGGGGACTTGATAATGGGAGGAATGTGGTAACCACAATGTTGCTCATGTAATTGTACATTAATAATACCAAAAAAAAGTGTTAGTAGATCCTATTGCCAACTTCATACAGAAAAACAAAACAAAACAAAATGGGAGAAAAGTTGACCAAAGACTTTTGCTTCTGTAAGAGCTGGTATGTTTTGCTGATACCAACAAAGACTATAGATTAAGTGTCTAAGATAAGCTTATATAGCAATTTTTAAAGGAATTTTTCTAAGTTTCTATAGAAAAATTCACATGAATTTAATGGAAAATTTCTACCAACCCAAATATGCTCTGTTTTGGATTGTCTTAATCAGCTGTCAATGACAACAAGGCTCAAGTGGACCTTTTGTGCATCTTTCAGAGAATTCTCTTCCAGGAATAGGAATCTACTGAAAAAAATACGAAATATATCTTTCTTTGGTTTCTGTGAAACACTGCTGTTTCCATTTTGCGCATTAGAATTGCTCCCAAATTATCTTCCTGGGAATAAAATAGTCATTTCTATGAGCTTTAAGCTAATGCTTAAACCCATTTTTCAAATTCTGCTAGTGTATTCGGCATAGGAGAATGAACCTACCTATTTATTTATTTACTGCCATTTTAACCATTCTTAAGTGTACAACTCAATGGTATTAATTACATTCACAATGTTGTACAGCCATCAACACTATCTACTTCCAAAACATTTCAACACTCCAAATAGAGATTCTATAATCATTAAGTAACAACTCCCCATTCTTCTCCCCACACCCAGCCCCTAGTAAACTTTAATCCACTTTCTGTGAATTCACTTATTCTAGCTATTTGATATAAGTAGAATCATATAACATTTGTCCTTTTGTGTCTGCCTTATTTCACCAAGTATACTCTTTTTAAGTTCTGCCCATGATGTAGTATGTATCAGAACCACATTCCTTTTTTATGGCTTAATAATATTCCATCACATGTATATATCACATTTTGTTTATCCATTTATTTGTTGATAAGACACTTGGGTTGTTTCTCCTCTGAGCTATTGTGAATAATGTTCCGATGAACACAGTGTACAAGTGTCTGTTTGAGTCCCTGTTGTCATTGCTGTGGGGCATGTGCCCAGGAGTATAATCTCCAGGTTTTATGATAATTCTATATCTTTTTGAGGAAACATCAAACTCTTTTTCACAGAAGCAGTATCATTTTTTCATTTCCAAGCAATGGACCAGGGTTCTAACTTCCCCACACGCTCATCAACACTTACTATTTTTTAAAAACTATAGCCATACTAGAAGGTGTCAAGTAGTTTCTCGTTATGTTTTTGGTTTGCATATTTCTAATGATTAGTGATGTTAGCATCTTTTCATATGTCTATTGAGCATTTGTAAATATTTTTTGGAGAAATGTCTATTCAAGTCTTCACCCATCTTTTAATTGGGTTGATTGTGTTTTTAATGTTGAGTTTGGGGAGTTCTTCATATATTCTTATCAGATAAATGATATGCAAATGTTTTCTTTCATTCTCTAGGTTGTCTTTTCACTTTTTTGATAATGCCCTTTGATGTACAAAGTTCTTAATTTTGATAAAGTTTAATTTATCTATTTTTTTATTGTTCATTCTTTTGGTGTCAGATCTAAATATCCATTGCAAAATCTAAGATCATGAAGATTTACTGCTGTGTTTTCTCCTAAGAATTTTATGATTTTAGCTCTTATATTTATGTTGTTGATTTTTGCATATGGTGTAAGTTATTTATTTTCAGAGATTATATCTTGACATAGGGTGACACATGGATCATTATAGGAATAACCAATTAATTACAAACAAATTTATTTCCATTTAGTGGGGCATCAACTGCTGCTCTACACTGGGGAGAGTAACAGAGGAAACAGAGTAGACAGTTAAGAATTCTGGCTTTTTAGTGCATAAGACGAGATTCAGATGTAAAAGAAAAAGGAAGTTGAAAGTTTAAGTTAGGTAAAACTTACATTCCCTGTCATCCATATCCCACGATTTTCCCATACTTGATAAAAATGCTTCAAGGAGAAAAGAGAAAGGAAATTAGAGGGAAGATTTTAGATCAGGGAGGGTCCCAGAGAAACGAATCTACGCCCACCTCCCAGGATGATTCCTAGAAAGGGAGTGAGATAAAATTTTACATTTTGGGGATCTGAAAGCAGAGGGAGGAATATTATGTCTTCTATCTGGCTACTCCTGGACGCTACAAGACCCACAGAAAGTTTCATGCATTCTCGTGATGAAATAAAGCAGATTAGATGGCTATGTACGGTTCCATACATACAGACACACAGGGCTAGAGAGGAACCTCAGAAATATTTGCTAAGCATCCCTCCCATGGGCATTGGAGAGCTACCAAACTTCTTACATGAAACATTGCAAGTCACCCTATTGATACAGTTTCTATTACAATGTCTTTAAAATCAAGTTCAAAACGTATTCAATTATGTCTAATAAAATTTTGTACATCCAACAAAAAAGCTATTACATTTTCTAGGAACACTCACCTTGTCTCACCTTGCAGCCAGAAGTTGCTCACCAAACTTCACTACTCACTAATTTGGAGGATTAGCCAATTTAAATTATTCACAGAAGCTGGCAACTAAATACAGTTGAATGCATTCACAGGGAATTGTCGTATTTTTAAAGAACCACCAGTACTTTCATATGAGGCTTTTACAAAGCCATTAAACGATCATTCAACACAATGTTACGTGCAAATAAATTATTTAATCTGCTTCTGTATATCCAGTGCAATGCAACACATGGATGCAGGCAAGGGTGAAAGACTGATAAGTAACAAAAAGTTGGCGTTTCCCTCGCCGCTGGATGCAGACTCAGCGGCTTCTACCATTGGCGCAAACCGTCCTCGCCATAGCAACAAAGTTCCCGCCGTAGAGCGAGCGGCTCTAGGTCTGAGGAACATGATGTCGTAAAGCCGCGAGTGTCGTAAATCAGGCGCGGAGCCGGGAGGCGCAGAACGTGGCTGGAGCAGTCCGACAGTCCCAGGAGTAGCAGACGGATGGTCGCGGGTGTGAGCGCAGAAAGCCGACGAGCCCGCGGTGCAATAACGGTGAGTAGCAGAGGGGACTGCGGAGCCGGGCAGCTGGGGCGGCCGGAGCAGGGACGGCCAAGTGGAATGGAGCGTTCTCTGCCCCCCTCCGCTGCCGCAGCTGCCGGACCCGCGGCGCGGCCGCTCCGCTCTCCCCGAACCGTAGAGTCTCTTACCCGGCCTCTCTCCGGCTGGCCGTTCCTGCCGCCGCTGCCGCCCCCCGGGACGGTTCGCCGCCGCCGCATCCCCGGCGCTGGGCGGCCGGCCAGCCAGTTTTCTGGGCTGGGTGGAGCGGGTTTCCCCCATTCTTTAGCCCCTCGCCGGGCCAGGCCGGGCTGCGGGCTCCATGTCGTCGCGCGCGGGTCCCGACGGAGCGCGCCGCGGGCCGACCGCGCTGGGCCGGCGGCGATGAAATTGGGACCGGCCGGCGAGGGGCGTCCGTGGAATGGGGGGCGGCGGGACGGGAGGCGCGGGGCCCTCAGCGGCCCCGCTTCTCGGGTCCCGGCTGGCCACGGCGAGGCGAGCCCCGGGAGTGCGGCCCACGTTCCTTGAGGAGCTGGCCGGGCGGCCGGGGACTCCGGGCACGAGCGGGCACCTACTTGCCGCTGTGGGAGACATGGAGCTGGCGGCGAGCTGGGCGGCAGGTGCCTTTGTGGAGTTGTTACCTGGTCTCAGAGACGGGTAAGCACCACAGACAGATCCCCTCGTCCGGGAGAGCTGCTTTTCCCCGCCGGGATGGGGCTCTCCGTGGACGCCTTTTTTCTGTTTGGTTTTTTTGGGAAGTTGTTATCCGGGCTGGAGTCGCGGAGTGCTGGAGTCGCGCCCGGGTAATGGAGCTTGGATGGCGCGCTGGGTCTGGGATGGCAGGCGGGCGGCCCGAGGGTCGCGCGGGTCCGCTGCCGGCGCTGCAGTTGGAGTGTTTATTGATTTGTGTAAGTATTTTTGCATGTCTGCTTATCTCGGGGGGCGATTCTGTACTGTTCTCTACCTTGTTCAGTCAGCAGTGAAATGTCTGCCCATTGCTGTTGTCTGGACAGGTCCTGTGGCGAGAGGAGGGAGAGTGGTCCGCCCGGGGGCGGCGGGCACTGGCGAGGTCCCCCACCCGGAGACCGGGTACCTGTTTGTATAGTAATGGGCGGCAACGACCCTGCCGCCCGCTGCAGCCCAGGCTATGTAAGGAATTTCAGCTATGCATAGGTTTCGGACCAAGCGGCTCCTTTTGGCTGTTATTTTTAAAACGAGTTTTTAGGACTAGGGTAATAAAGGTGCCTATGGTGGGATCGCTGTACTTTCCAGTAAAATGAGGAAATGTGTGTGAGTGCCAACACTCTGCCCCTACCCAGGCTCCCTGGCTCCCTTTCACCCTCCCCTCCTGGATGTGAAACGCGAGGTTCTTTAACCTTTCCTGGCAGTTTTAGATTTTTTGTGTGGGATTTCCTGTCTAGAAGCAGATACCAAGATTTTAAGTGGTTCATGATGTTTCCTTCCAATTGTAAACTTTTAATATATTGCGTTGACACTGAAATCACTGCTTTCATGAATGATTTTTAGTTATTCGAGTAAACATTCGCTTTTTGAAGACGTCTGTTATGCCTGGTAATTAATATTTGGAATCGTCATTGTGGGAAGATGACTTCTTAGAGCAAGGAGCCTCGCACAGGCCATTGCAATTTAATTTCCTGTTTTAGCGTCAAATACTGTGTATTTTATGTTGAGCTGCAGCCGCTGATGCTGATGTGGCTCTGTGAAAGGACAGGTGATTTGGCGAGAGCTGTTCGCTCTTTACCTTATTGAAAGTGTTCGTCGCCAGAGAAAGGGGCTTTTCTTGTTGCTGACGACACGTGTGTGACAGGTGAGTCTGAAGCACTCAGCGTCTGTGCAGCTGCTGTAAATACGTTTACCTGAACAGGAAAGAGTGGATTTTTCTTCCAAAGATCCTGTAGTATGAACATTACACCCATAAGGCATATTAGCAGGTGACTTAAGGGAAAAAAAGCTATCCTGAAAGGTACTTGAAATCAACAGGAAAAAGAGGTTCTGTTTTTTTTTATTTTGATATCATTAATATACAATTACATGAGCAACATTATAGTTACTAGACTCCCTCCATCATCAAGTCCCCACCACATACCCCATTACAGTCACTGTCCATCAACGTAGTAAGATGTTGTAGACTCACTACCTGTCTTCTCTGTGTTGTACAGCCCTCCCTGTGCTCCCCTGCTACATTATGTGTGCTAATTATAATGCCCCTTTTTCCCCTCTTATCCTTCCCATCCCACCCCATCCTCCCCAGTCCCTTCTTGGGTTCTGAGTCTGCTGCTGTTTTGTTCCTTCAGTTTTTTTCTTTGTTCTTATACTCCACATATGAGTGAAATCATTTGATACTTGTCTTTCTCCGCCTGGCTTATTTCACTGAGCATAATACCCTCTAGCTCCATCCATGTTGTTGCAAATTGTAGGATTTGTTTTCTTACGGCTGAATAATATTCCATTGTGTATATGTACCACATCTTTATCCATTCATCTACTGATGGACACTTAGGTTGCTTCCATTTCTTGGCTATTGTAAAACAGTGCTGTGATAAACAGGGGTGCATCTGTCTTTTTCAAACTGGGCTGCTGCATTCTTAGGGTAAATTCCTATAAGTGGGATTCCTGGGTCAAATGGTATTTCTATTTTGAGTTTTTTGAGGAACCTCCATACTGCTTTCCACAGTGATTGAACTAATTTACATTCCCACCAGCAGTGTAGGAGGGTTCCCCTTTCTCCGCAGCCTCGCCAACATTTTTTGTTGTTTGTCTTTTGGATGGTGAAAATGGTACAATTTTGAGGTAGAAAATAGAGTATGTTGTGGCTTTATATGTTTCTACTGTATTTTTAAATTTTGTTTCTATTCGTTTTGTTTATTGATGAATGGGTTTTTTTACTGAGTCTTTTAGATGTTTATATGCTTTTAACCTGGTGATTTCTAGTATTTCCCAAATATTTGTTCAAGTTGTAGACAGTTTAGAAGTATTTCCTAAATAAGTAAATATTCAGCTAAAGATTAAGCTTAATTTAAATTCTCAGTTGATAAAATGTTATTTTCTATTTTTATTTAAGATTATAGCTTTTATTGAACCATTCTGTATAGTTCATTTTAACTAAATATACCATTTGTCAGCAGAACAAGACTTAGAAATTACATCAGTGAAGAAGAAGAAAGGCCTGATGGAAGTGAATACAACCACCCACAGGTACGTAAAATTTTTAATTTCTTGTTTAATATTGTTTACTATGCTTTAATACTGTAACTTAGTTCAGGTGAAATTTCCTTTTGAACTAGCCTTTCAGAGTCAGTAGATCATCACTTAGTAAGAAGTCTGTAAAACTTTACTCCTTGCAGAAATGAATAAGGAATGTGATAGAATATATCCCTATATTCAGATCTTCCTCATATGCAAAACTGTTTGGAAATGTGGATCAAAGAGTCAAATTAGAGTCAAAAAATAATTTAAAACTCATCACAAATGGACCACTGTGCATTAATTTGAAATGAAGGGCAGGTGCTCTATGTCATAATCCTTTTCCTTAAGTAGCTTTTATCATTTTTAGTTGGTATAATTTTATTTTGATTCATGTCAATTTGAATTAAATTTGGAAACATTTTAGTGTCAAATCATATATTATTATGATCTCTGTTTAAAGGCATCTACTCTCCAATACATCATAATTTAGGACAAATGTGGTGAGGTATATAGCAAAACCACACTTGATTTAATCTTCCCACTGCTATTTATAGTTTTCTTCAAACATTTTTAGATATAATTTGCTCATAGTTCTCATTTCAAGGAGAAATGTAGCTAAGGAGAGATTGTAAGACCTAGGTCTGAACATAACAAGCTTACTAGATATAAGTGTGTCCAGTACAAAGAGAATTCTAACTGTCTGTGATTGGGGCTCTTTTTCAGATTAATGCACAGTGGCAGGATTTGTGTATAGCAGGAATGGAGTGCGTTATAGGAGCCAAGGTCAGGGAGGCAGGTAGAGTCCTGATTACCTAGGGCCTGAGTCCAATTGGCATGACTTCACATTCATTCTCAGATGGGAATCTGTTGGAAGAACTCAAGCAGTGGATTTAGTATGTGAGGAACTCAAATCAATTTAGGTTACTAGGAAAAAAAGAGAGAAGACTTTTCACAATGTACAATTTACCACCCCAAGTCCCATTCACATGCCTTTTTTTTTTTTTTTTTTTGAGACTTCACTATGTGGTAAAGCTCTGCAAATGGTGGGGCTGAATTCATTAGGCAGGAGGATCACACCAAATTCAATAAATAGGAATGTGTATGCATGAGGGAAAGGTGAATCGATGAATGTGGTGATATTTTTTCAAAACATGTATGTTAGAGTGATTTATTACTAACATAATTTAATAATGTGATTTATAAAAGCAGTAACAGAAATATCTTACTAGGTAGTTGTGAGACAACTCCAGTGACAATGGGATGACACCGTGATACAACCGCCTAAGTCAGAGGCTTCGCTTGAGGGTACATCACATTGCCGTACTAATGTACAAGATAAGACATGGTACTTAAAGAAGAAATTAAATAAATATAGAAGTTGAGTATGTATGAAAATTAACATAACATTTAATCTACAGCTGCTTAAATAATATAGTGTTTTAGAATACTAATTTCTGTATTTTCATTATAATAAATTTATTGTAATTTTACTGTCTTTACAGTGTACTTTCTTCTTAAACTCTGACTTTAGTCCTGCCTTTTATATTACACATTTTTTCTTACAACATTTACCTCAGAAAAGCTGATGATTATGGATCATTCCTCACATCAGTTGAGACTTTGTCTTTTTAGTATCAAACATTGTTTTTATATAGATCTCTCTTTTGCCATGATGAAGGAAGCCAGATAAAATCAGAGGATAATGTTTAATGAAATGTTTCAGAAAATTGTCATTTTTCTCATCTTCACTGTTGTGAATGGATATAGAATCTGTGTATATTTATTTTGTAGATTTCAGGATAATTTGTACAAAAGGTCATTATATAAACCAGTTGAAATTAAATACTTCCATCATTTCCTTTCCCCTTTAGATACCCTGTAAAAATGTAGATTCACATTATGTACAGTATGTACCCCAAAATAGAGAATTAAGAAAATTATCTACATCCAGCCATTGGACTTTTTAAAGTCTTGCTGAGATATAATTCATACACCATAATTCACCCATTTAAAATGTCCAGTGCAGTATCTCTGACTAAATTCACAGACTTATGTAACTGTCCCTGCAATCAAGTAGAACATTTTCATCACCCCAACGAGGAACCCACATCCCTCAGCCATTACCCCCAGCTCCCACCTTCCCTAGCCCCAGGCAGCCAACATTCTACATTCTGTCTTCAAGGTTTGCCTACTCTGGATATGTCATACAAACGGAATGACAATTTGTGGTCTTTTGTGACTAGCTCTTTCAGTTGACATAAAGTGTTCAGGGTTCATCACGTTACTGCACATATCAGTACTTCATTTCTTTTTTTTTTAAATTTTTTATTAAGGTATGATTGACATACATCCTTATGAAGGTTTCACATGAAAAAACAGTGTGGTTACTACATTTACCCATATTATCAGGTCCCCACCCATACCCCAATGCAGTCACTATCCATCAGTGTAGTAAGATGCCACATATTTACTATGTGCCTTCTGTGTGCTACACTGTTCTCCCCGTGATCCCCCACAACATACGTACTAAACATAATACCCCTCAATCCCTTTCTCCGTCCCTCCCTGTCCTCCCTCCCACACCCCTCTCCTTTGGTAACCACTAGTTCATTTGTGGAGTCTGAGTCTGCTGCCATTTTGTTCCTTGAGTTTAGCTTCATTGTTATACTCCACAAATGAGGGAAATCATTTGGCATTTGTCTTTCTCTGCCTGGCTTATTTCACTGAGCATAATATCCTCCAGCTCCATCCATGTTGTTGAAAATGGTAGGATTTGTGTCTTTCTTATGGCTGAATAGCATTCCATTGTGTATATGTACCACATCTTTATCTATTCATCTACTGATGGACACTTAGGTTGCTTCCATAAACATAGGGGTGCATATGTCTTTTTAAATCTGAGAAGTTATATTCTTTAGTTAAATTCCAAGGAGTGGGATTCCAGGGTCAAATGGTATTTCTATTTTTAGTTTTCTGAGGAACCTCCATATTGCTTTCCACAATGGTTGAACTAGCTTACATTCTCACCAGCACTGTAGGAGGGTTCCCCTTTCTCCACATCTTTGCCAGCATTTGTTGTTCTTAGTCTTTTTGATGCTGGCCATCCTTACTGGTGTGAGGTCATATCTCAATGTGGTTTTAAATTGCATTTCCCTGATGATTAGTGATACGGAGCATCTTTTCATGTGTCTGTTGGCCATGTGAATTTCTTCATTGGAGAACCGTCTTTTCATATCCTCAGCCCATTTGTGAATCAGGTTATATTATTTCTGAGTGTTGAGGCATATAAGTTCTTTATATATTCTGGATGTTAACCCCTTGTTGGATATGTCATTTACAAATATATTCTCCCATACTGTAGGATGCCTTTTTGTTCTGTTGATGATGTCCTTGGCCGTACAAAAACTTTTTAGTTTGATGTAGTCCCATGTGTTCATTTTTGCTTTTGTGTCCCTTTCTGGAGGAGATGCATTCAAGAAGAAGTTGCTCATGCTTATATTCAGGAGCTGTTGCCTATGTTGTCTTCTAAGAGTTTTATGGTTTCATGACTTACATTCAAGTCTTTGATCCATTTTGAGCTTACTTTTGTTTATGGGGTTAAACAATAATCCAGTTTCATACTCTTGCATGTAGCTGCCCAGTTTTGCCAACACCATCTGTTGAAGAGGCTATCATTTCCCCATTGTATGTCCATGGCTTCTTTATCATATATTAATTTACCATATATGGTTGGGTTTATATCAGGGCTCTCTAGGCTGTTCCATTAGTCTATGGGTCTGTTCTTCTGCCAATACCAAATTGTCTTGTTTACTGTGGCTTTGTAGTAGAGCTTGAAGTTGGGAAGCATAATGCCCTCAGCTTTATTCATCCTTCTCAGAATTGCTTTGGCTATACAAGGTCTTTTGTGGTTCCATATGAATTTTAGGATGATTTTTCTCAAGTCCGTTGAAGAATGCTGTTGGTATTTTGATGGGAATTGCATTGAATCTATAGATTGCTTTAGGCAGGATTGTCATTTTGACAATATTAATTCTTCTGATCCATGAGCACGGGATGTGTTTCCATTTATTGGTATCTTCTTTAATTTCTCTCATGAGTGTCTTGTAGTTTTCAGAGTATAGGTCTTTCACTTCCTTGGTTAGGTTTATTCCTAGGTATTTTATTCTTTTTGATGCAACTGTGAATGGAATTGTTTTCCTAATTTCTCTTTCTGCTAGTTCATTGTTAGTATATAGGATTGCCACAAATTTCTGTGTATTAATTTTGTATCCTGCAACTTTGCTGAATTCAGATATTAGATCTAGTAGTTTTGGAGTGGATTCTTTAGGGTTTTTTGTGTACAATGTCATGTCATCTGCAAACAGGGACAGTTTAACTTCTTCCTTGCCAATCTGGATACCTTGTATTTCTTTGTGTTGTCTGATTGCCATTGTGTTGTCTGATTGTGTTGTCTGATCTCCAGTACTGTGTTGAATAGAAGTGGGGAAAGTGGGCATCCTTGTCTTGTTCCCGAGCTTAAAGGAAAAGCTTTCAGCTTCTCGCTGTTAAGTATAATGTTGGCTGTGGGTTTGTCATATATGGCCTTTATTATGTTGAGTTGCTTGCCCTCTATACCCATTTTGTTGAGAGTTTTTATCATGAATGGATGTTGAATTTTGTCAAATGCTTTTTCAACATCTGCAGAGATGACCGTGTGCTTTTTGTCCTTCTTTTTGTTGATGTGGTGGATGATGTTGATAGATTTTCGAATGTTGTATCATCCTTGCATCCCTTGAATAAATCCTACTTGATCATGATGGATGATCTTCTTGATGTATTTTTGAATTTGGTCTGCTAATATTTTGTTGAGTATTTTTGCATCTATGTTCATCAGGGATATTGGTCTGTAATTTTCTTTTTTTGTAGTGTCTTTGCCTGGTTTTGGTATTAGAGTGATGCTGGACCTTAGAATGAGTTTGGAAGTATTTCCCCGTCTTCTATTATTTGGAAAACTTTTAAGGAGAATGGGTATTAGGTCTTCACTATATGTTTGATAAAATTCAGTGGTGAAGCCTTCTGGTCCTGGGGTTTTGTTCTTGGGTAGTTTTTTGATTACCCATTCAGTTTCATTTCTGGTAATGGGTCTGTTCAGATTTTCTGTTTCTTCCTTGGTCAGCCTTGAAAGGTTGTAGTTTTCTAGAAAGTTGTCCATTTCTTCTAGGTTATCCAGTTTGTTGGCATGTAATTTTTCATAGTATTCTCTAATAATTCTTTTTATTTCTGTGGTGTCCATAGTGATTTTTCCTTTCTCATTTCTGATTCTGTTTATGTGTATAGACTCTCTTTTTTTTCTAGATAAGTCTCGCAAGGGGTTTATCTATTTTGTTTATTTTCTCAAAGAACCAGCTCTTTTTTTCATTGATTCTTTCTATTTTATTCTCAATTTTATTTATTTCTGCTCTGATCTTTATTATGTCCCTCCTTCTACTGACTTTGGGCATCATTTGTTCATCTTTTTCTAGTTTCTTTAATTGTGAGTTTAGAGTGTTCATATGGGATTGTTCTTTTCTGAAGTAGGCTGCACTGCAATATACTTTCCCTCTTAGCACTGCCTTCGCTGTGTCAAGCAGATTTTGCAGTGTTGAATTATTATCATTTGTCTTCATATATTCCTTGATCTTGGTTTTTATTTGGTCATTGATCTATTGGTTATTTAGGAGCATGTTGTGAAGCCTCCCTGTGTTTGTGGGATTTTTCATTTTCTTTGCATAATGTATTTCTAGTTTAATACCTTTGTGGTCTGAGAAACTGGTACAATTTCAATCTTTTTAAATTTACCGAGGCTCTTTTTGTGGCGTGGTATATGATCTACTCTTGAAAATGTTCCATGTGCGCTTGAGAAAAATGTGTATTCTGTTGCTTTTGGGTGGAGTGTTCTGTAGATGTCTGTTAGGTCCATCTGATCTAATGTGTTGTTCAGTGCCTGTCTCCTTTCTTATTTTCTGTCTGGTTGATCTGTAGAGTGAGTGGAGAGTTGAGGTCTCCAAAAATGAATGCATTGCATTCTATTTCCCTTTTTAATTTTGTTAGTATTTGTTTCACATATTTGGGTGCTCCTGTGTTGGGAGCATAGATATTTGTAATGGTTATATCTTCTTGTTGGATTGACTCCTTTATCTGTTAGTTGCAAGAAATATCTTTTTCTATCCCTTCACTTTTAGTCTGTGTATATCTTCGGGTTTAAAGTGAGTCTCTTGTAGGCAGCATATAGATGGGTCTTGTTTTTTTATCCATTCAGTGATTCTGTGTCTTTTGATTGATTGGTTCATTCATTCCATTTACATTTAGGGTGATTATCGATAGGTATCTACTTATTGCCATTGCAGGCTTTGAATTCGTGGTTATCAAAGGTTCAAGGTTAACTTCCTTACTATCTAAGAGTCTAACTTAACTCACTTAGTATGCTATTACAAACACAATCTAAAGGTTCTTTTTTTCCTCCTCCTTTGTCTTCCTCCTCCATTCTTTTTTTTTTTTTTTTTTTTTGTAGATAATTATTTTTAATAGAAGGGTAGTTGACACACAGTATTACATTACATTAGTTTCAGGTGTACAACATAGTGATTCAACATTTATATACATGACAATTCTAGGTACCAGCTATCACCATACCAAGCTGTTACAATATCTTGACTATATTCATTACATCCCGGTTACTTATTATTTTACCATTGGAAGTGTGTACTTTTTTTTTTTTTTGAGGGCATCTCTCATATTTATTGATCAAATGGTTGTTAACAACAATAAAATTCTGTATAGGGGAGTCAATGCTCAATGCACAGTCATTAATCCAACCCAAGCCTAATTTTCGTCAATCTCCAATCTTCTGAGGCATAACAAACAAGTTCTTACATGGAGAACAAATTCTTACACAGTGAATAAGTTCTTACATGGTGAACAGTACAAGGGCAGCCATCACAGAAACCTTCGGTTTTGCTAATGCATTATGAACTATAAACAGTCAGTTCAAATATGAATACTCATTTGATTTTTATACTTGATTTATATGTGGATACCACATTTCTCTTTATTATTATTATTATTTTAAATAAAATGCTGAAGTGGTAGGTAGATACAAGATAAAGGTAGAAAACATAGTTTAGTGTTGTAAGAGAGCAAATGTAGATAATCAGGTGTGTGCCTGTAGACTATGTGTTAATCCAAGCTAGACAAGGGCAATAAAACATCCACGTATGCAGAAGATTTCGCTCAGAACAGGGGGGGTGAGGTTCTAAGCCTCACCTCTGTTGATCCCCAATTTCTCACCTGATGACCCCCCTGCGACTGTGCCTGTCTTAGGTTGTTCCTCCCTTGAGGAATCTTACCTGTCTCTGGCTAACCAGTCATCTTCCGGGGCCATACAGGGAAATGTAAAGTTGGTAAGTGAGAGAGAAGCCTTATTGTTTGAAATGGTTAGCTTTTTATTTCTTTGCATATTTATGCCCTGTAGCTTCTATGCCCAGCATTTGTCTTGAGGTATCTTTACCACTTGGAAGAATTATGATACTCGGTAAATTTGATATGAGGCACGAATTCTATTTAAGGGTTGTAATTAGGAAGGAAGAAGAGAAGCTATAGAAGTAGCAGGCGGCAGAAAACATGGGAAGATTGATTATTTCTTTGACATATCTTCTTGTAGAGTAACTTCAGCATGTATAGGTTTTAAGCTACTACTTAAATTGCGCACACACATTAACATAATAGGAGTATAGTTACATAACCAAAGCATATCTGTAATTACCAGCCATCTCCAGTGAAACCAAGAAAACCAGTTAGGCATCTTAGGCATTTGTGAAAACTTATCTATGATATGGTGGATATTGTCCAACTGAACTTGAACAGTCTGAGAGAAATCAGACAAATTAAAACAACCCATTCCTGGGGACTGTTCACATGCCATATGTTCTTTTAACAGTAAATAGTCTGTAGTTGTAAGACTTTGGAGCGCTACAATTTGCACTTCTCCTAATTCTTGGTTGAGTTCCAACAGTATAGATCCAGTCAAATTTGTTGTTTTACTGTATGCACAGGTCAGCTTAGATATCTCCTTCCTCATTCCCATGGCAAGTCCATGAACTGGTGGGATGAGTGCATCTACAGCTGTAGCAGTGCGTGGATCTTTGTTGGGGTTTTTATGATCATCTTCTGGCATGAGTCTTCCCGAGAGTGCTGATGTTGGAAGTTCTTTTTCATATCGTATCTTAGTTCATTTTCGGGGTAGCCCAATTAGGCTTTGATCTTCTGTATAAACACAAACAGACCCTTTGCCTACACTTTTATATGCCCTTTATACCCTTGTGTAGAACTCGTTGGAGGTTACCACACAGGAACTGCCCTTTATTTTATTTTATTTTATTTTGCTTTGTTTTTGGTATCACTAATCTACACTTACATGACGACTATTATGTTTACTAGGCTCTCCCCTATACCAGGTCTCCCCTATAAACCCCTTTACAGTCACTGTCCATCAGCATAGCAAAATGTTGTAGAATCACTACTTGCCTTCTCTGTGTTGTATAGCCCTCCCTTTTCTCCTACCCCCCCATGCATGTTAATCTTAATACCCCCCTAATTCTCCCCTCCTTATCCCTCCCTACCCACCCATCCTCCCCAGTCCCTTTCCCTTTGGTACCTGTTAGTCCATTCTTGAGTTCTGTGATTCTGCTGCTGTTTTGTTCCTTCACTTTTTCCTTTGTTCTTATATTCCACAGATAAGTGAAATCATTTGGTATTTCTCTTTCTCCACTTGGCTTGTTTCACTGAGCATAATACCCTCCAGCTCCATCCATGTTGCTGCAAATGATTGGATTTGCCCTTTTCTTATGGCTGAGTAGTATTCCATTGTGTATATGTACCACATCTTCTTTATCCATTCATCTATTGATGGACATTTAGGTTGCTTCCAATTCTTGGCTATTGTAAATAGTGCTGCAATAAACATAGGGGTGCATCTGTCTTTCTCAAACTTGATTGCTGCGTTCTTAGGGTAAATTCCTAGGAGTGGAATTCCTGGGTCAAATGGTAAGTCTGTTTTGAGCATTTTGATATACCTCCATACTGCTTTCCACAATGGTTGAACTAACTTACATTCCCACCAGCAGTGTAGGAGGGTTCCCCTTTCTCCACAGCCTCGCCAACATTTGTTGTTGTTTGTCTTTTGGATGGCAGCCATCCTTACTGGTGTGAGGTGATACCTCATTGTAGTTTTAATTTGCATTTCTCTGATAATTAGCGATGTGGAGCATCTTTTCATGTGTCTGTTGGCCATCTGTATTTCTTTTTTGGAGAACTGTCTGTTCAGTTCCTCTGCCCATTTTTTAATTGGGTTATTTGTTTTTTGTTTGTTGAGGCGTGTGAGCTCCTTATATATTCTGGACGTCAAGCCTTTATCGGATGTGTCATTTTCAAATATTTTCTGCCATACTGTAGGGATCCTTCTTGTTCTATTGATGGTGTCTTTTGCTGTACAGAAGCTTTTCAGCTTAATATAGTCCCACTTACTCATTTTTGCTGTTGTTTTCCTTGCCCGGGGAGATATGTTCAAGAAGAGGTCACTCATGTTTATGTCTAAGAGGTTTTCGCCTATGTTTTCTTCCAAGAGTTTAATGGTTTCATGGCTTACATTCAGGTCTTTGATCCATTTTGAGTTTACTTTTGTATATGGGGTTAGACAATGGTCCAGTTTCATTCTCCTACATGTAGCTGTCCAGTTTTGCCAGCACCACCTGTTGAAGAGACTGTCATTTCGCCATTGTATGTCCATGGCTCCTTTATCAAATATTAATTGACCATATATGTCTGGGTTAATGTCTGGATTCTCTAGTCTGTTCCATTGGTCTGTGGCTCTGCTCTTGTGCCAGTACCAAATTGTCTTGATTACTGTGGCTTTATAGTAGAGCTTGAAGTCGAGGGGTGAGATCCCCCCTACTTTATTCTTCTTTCTCAGGATTGCTTTGGCTATTCGGGGTCTTTGGTGTTTCCATATGAATTTTTGAATTATTTGTTCCAGTTCATTGAAGAATGTTGCTGGTAGTTTCATAGGGATTGCATCAAATCTGTATATTGCTTTGGGCAGGATGGCCATTTTGACGATATTAATTCTTCCTAGCTACGAGAATGGGATGAGTTTCCATCTGTTAGTGTCCCCTTTAATTTCTCTTAAGAGTGACTTGTAGTTTTCAGAGTATAAGTCTTTCACTTCTTTGGTTAGGTTTATTCCTAGGTATTTTATTTTTTTTGATGCAATTGTGAATGGAGTTGTTTTCCTGATTTCTCTTTCTGTTGGTTCATTGTTAGTATACAGGAAAGCCACAGATTTCTGTGTGTTGATTTTGTATCCTGCAACTTTGCTGTATTCCGATATCAGTTCTAGTAGTTTTGGGGTGGAGTCTTTAGCGTTTTTTATGTACAGTATCATGTCATCTGCAAACAGGGACAGTTTAACTTCTTCTTTACCAATCTGGATTCCTTGTATTTCTTTATTTTGTCTGATTGCCGTGGCTAGGACCTCCAGTACTATGTTAAATAACAGTGGAGAGAGTGGGCATCCCTGTCTAGTTCCCGATCTCAGAGGAAATGCTTTCAGCTTCTCGCTGTTCAATATAATGTTGGCTGTGGGTTTATCATAGATGGCCTTTATTATGTTGAGGTACTTGCCCTCTATTCCCATTTTGCTGAGAGTTTTTAACATGAATGGATGTTGAACTTTGTCAAATGCTTTTTCAGCATCTATGGAAAAGATCATGTCGTTTTTGTCTTTCTTTTTGTTGATGTGGTGGATGATGTTGATGGACTTTCGAATGTTGTACCATCCTTGCATCCCTGGGTAGAGTCCCACTTGGTCATGGTGGATGATCCTTTTGATGTATTTTTGAATTCGGTTTGCTAATATTTTGTTGAGTATTTTTGCATCTATATTCATCAGGGATATTGGTCTGTAGTTTTCTTTTTTGGTGGGGTCTTTGCCTGGTTTTGGTATTAGGGTGATGTTAGCTTCATAGAATGAGTTTGGGAGTATCCCCTCCTCCTCTATTTTTTGGAAAACTTTAAGGAGAATGGGTATTATGTCTTCCCTGTATGTCTGATAAAATTCCGAGGTAAATCCATCTGGCCCTGGGGTTTTGTTCTTTGGTAGTTTTTGGATTACCTCTTCAATTTCGTTGCTGGTAATTGGTCTGTTTAGATTTTCTGTTTCTTCCTGTGTCAATCTTGGAAGGTTATATTTTTCTAGGAAGTTGTCCATTTCTCCTAGTTTTCCCAGCTTGTTAGCATATAGGTTTTCATAGTATTCTCCAATAATTCTTTGCATTTCCGTGGGGTCCGTCGTGATTTTTCCTTTCTCGTTTCTGATACTGTTGATTTGTGTTGACTCTCTTTTCTTCTTAATAAGTCTGGCTAGAGGCTTATCTATTTTGTTTATTTTCTCGAAGAACCAGCTCTTGGTTTCATTGATTTTTGCTATTGTTTTATTCTTCTCAATTTTATTTATTTCTTCTCTGATCTTTATTATGTCCCTCCTTCTGCTGACCTTAGGCCTCATCTGTTCTTCTTTTTCCAATTTCGATAATTGTGACATTAGACCATTCATTTGGGATTGCTCTTCCTTTTTTAAATATGCTTGGATTGCTATATACTTTCCTCTTAAGACTGCTTTTGCTGTGTCCCACAGAAGTTGGGGCTTAGTGTTGTTGTTGTCATTTGTTTCCATATATTGCTGGATCTCCATTTTGATTTGGTCATTGATCCATTGATTATTTAGGAGCGTGTTGTTAAGCCTCCATGTGTTTGTGAGCCTCTTTGCTTTCTTTGTACAGTTTATTTCTAGTTTTATGCCTTTGTGGTCTGAAAAGTTGGTTGGTAGCATTTCAATCTTTTGGAATTTACTGAGGCTCTTTTTGTGGCCTAGTATGTGGTCTGTTCTGGAGAATGTTCCATGTGCACTTGAGAAGAATGTATATCCCGCTGCTTTTGGATGTAGAGTTCTATAGATGTCTATTAGGTCCATCTGCTCTACTGTGTTGTTCAGTGCTTCCGTGTCCTTACTTATTTTCTGCCCAGTGGATCTATCCTTTGGGGTGAGTGGTGTGTTGAAGTCTCCTAGAATGAATGCATTGCAGTCTATATCCCCCTTTAGTTCTGTTAGTATTTGTTTCACATATGCTGGTGCTCCTGTGTTGGGTGCATATATATTTACAATGGTTATATCCTCTTGTTGGACTGAGCCCTTTATCATTATGTAGTGTCCTTCTTTACCTCTTGTTACTTTCTTTGTTTTGAAGTCTATTTTGTCTGATATTAGTACTGCAACCCCTGCTTTCTTCTCACTGTTGTTTGCTTGAAATATGTTTTTCCATCCCTTGACTTTTAGTCTGTACATGTCTTTGGGTTTGAGGTGAGTTTCTTGTAACAGCATATAGATGGGTCTTGCTTTTTTATCCATTCTGTTACTCTGTGTCTTTTGATTGGTGCATTCAACCCATTAACATTTAGGGTGACTATTGAAAGATATGTACTTATTGCCATTGCAGGCTTTAAATTCGTGGTTACCAAAGGTTCAAGGTTAGCCTCTTTAGTATCTTACTGCCTAACTTAGCTCGCTTATTGAGCTGTTATATACACTGTCTGGAGATCCTTTTCTTCTATCCCTTCTTGTTCCTCCTCCTCGATTCTTCATATGTTGGATGTTTTGTGCTCTGCTCTTTCTAGGAGTGCTCCCATCTAGAGCAGTCCCTGTAAGATGTTCTGTGGAGGTGGTTTGTAGAAAGCAAATTCCCTCAGCTTTTGTTTGTCTGGGAATTGTTTAATCCCACCGTCATATTTGAATGATAGTCGTGCTGGATACAGTATCCTTGGTTCAAGGCCCTTCTGTTTCATTGTATTAAATATATCATGCCATTCTCTTCTGGCCTGTAGGGTTTCTGTTGAGAAATCTGACGTTAGCCTGATGGGTTTCCCTTTATAGGTGACCTTTTTCTCTCTAGCTGCCTTTAACACTCTTTCCTTGTCCTTGATCTTTGCCATTTTAATTATTATGTGTCTTGGTGTTGCCCTTCTTGGATCCTTTCTGTTGGGGGTTCTGTGTATTTCCGTGGTCTGTTCGATTACTTCCTCCCCCAGTGTGGGGAAGTTTTCAGCAATTATTTCTTCTAAGACACTTTCCATCTCTTTTCCTCTCTCTTCTTCTTCTGGGACCCCTATAATACGGATATTGTTCCTTTTGGATTGGTCACACAGTTCTCTTAATATTGTTTCTTTCCTGGAGATCCTTTTGTCCTTCTCTATGTCAGCTTCTATGCGTTCCTGTTCTCTGGTTTCAATTCCATCAATGGCCTCCTGCATCCTATCCATTCTGCTTATAAACCCTTCCAGAGTTTGTTTCATTTCTGCAATCTCCTTTCTGGCATCTGTGATCTCCCTCCGGACTTCATCCCTTATCTCTTGCGTATTTCTCTGCATCTCTGTCAGCATGTTTATGATTCTTACTTTGAATTCTTTTTCAGGAAGACTGGTTAGGTCTTTCTCCTTCTCTGGTGTTGTCTCTGTGATCTTTGTCTGCCTGTAGCTTTGCCTTTTCATGGTGATAGGAATAGGTTGCAGAGCTGGGACGAGTGAGGGCTGGACGGACTTCCTTTCCTGTTGGTTTGTGGCCCTCTTCTCCTGGGAGAACAGCGACCTCTAGTGGCTTGTGCTGGGCAGCTGCGTGCAGACAGGGCTTCTGCTTCCTGCCCGGCTGCTATGGAGTTTATCTCCGCTGTTGCTGTGGGCTTGGCCTGGTTCGGGCTTCCCCTTCAGGAGGCACTGGGTTCTCGCAGGTGTGGATGTGGTCTGGATATTGTCCTGTGTCCTCTGTTCTTTATTCTAGGAAGGGTTGTCTTTGTTTTATTTTCATAGATATATGTGGTTTTGGGAGGAAATTTCCGCTGCTCTACTCACGCCGCCATCTTCCGCCCTGCCAACACTCTCTTTTTTAAGAAGAAAATTTCAAACTTCAGAAAAGAAGAGATAATACTATAATGACCCCATCACCATTTACCAGCCTCATCAGCTACCAACACTGAGTCCTTCCTGTTGGGGGAGTTTAAGTCCTGGGCCACAGGGAAGTGGTGCACTCCAGCTTCCCTGGGAACCTCCTGCAGGGCCCACACTTCTCACCAGCAGCTCCTCCTCCCTTTGATGGATACTTTTATCTCTAACTGGGATTACTAAGTAGGTGTATGTGGCCTCCTTCAGAATCTTGTTAAGAACAGCCATTCCAGAAGGCTGCAAGTTTTACCTGTAAGCCATCTTTCTATATATTACTGACAGACATCACTCTCCCATCCCTACTTTGAATTACTTGTTAGTCAGGAATTGCCCTAGAAAAATATGTACTTCTATAGAACAAGTTTAAACCTGTAATTGAATACAGTAGATCTTCTTCAGCACATTTTCATTGCTGAAATACTGTTTTATAAGAAATTATATGTACTGGTACTGTAACTTTTAATGCAAGTCATTTAGTTATCATTTAGGGAAAAATGAAATACTAAGCATTTTTTTATTGCAATCTCCTCAGGACTTATGAGATGCTAGCAGAGACCAATACCACACTTTCTGTGGAGAAACAGAACATATCTTCACTCAGCTCTCTTACTGTGAGGCCAGGGCTGGATCCAACTTGTGTTGGAATTCGTTGGCGTTTATTGTTCAATAGACTTTACTCCAGGACAATATTTAATGATTCCTAACCTCAGCAAACAAACGTCAAATAACAGAATGCAGACATACTTGTTCAAGGTTAGTTATATTATCTTTTTTCTCTTGGGTTTTACATTTCTGTTGTAATTTTTTTTGTGTGTGTGTGAAATTCTGAGTTGTTTAATTAATACACACTGAGTAAAAGTCATAATTATGCTTCTAAGAAAGGAGACAGAAATTTTCTTTTTTAAAGTCCTTGGATGTCTCATTTTCAAGAGATACCTAAAGTTAACTCTGTTCAATAAACGAAACAAAAGTGACACATTTTAAATTTTGTGAAAGCTGAATCTTGAAAAAGTAAGTCAGGACTGCATTAAATTTGATTTTATACATTAAATATTATTGCCGGTCACCAGAGGTATACTTTGAGATGCTTTGACTGACTTCCTAATTGATTTCAGTTGTGGTGAGTAATCCTTTTCATGTATTGTTGAATTGTTTGCTAACATTTGTTAAGGAATTTTGCATCAATGTTCATTAAGGATATTGGTCTGTAATTTTCTTTTAGTTTGGTAGTGTCTTTGTCCAGTTTTGGTATCACGGTAATGCTGGCTTCATATAATTAGTTTGGAAGAAGTACTTTCTCTTCAATTTTTTGGAAATTTTGATGATAGGTATTAAATATTTAGTAGAATTCACCTATGAAGACTTCTATTCTTGGACTTTTGTTTGTTGGGAGTTTTTTTTTTTTATTATTACTATTCAGTTTCATTACTAGTAAGCAGTCTAATCAGATATTCTATTTGCTCCTGATTCAGTCTTGGAAGATTGTGTTTCTAAGGGTTTATCCATGTCTTCTAGGTTGTTCAATTAATTGACATATACTTTTTTGTCGTAGTCTCTTGTAGTCCTTTGTATTTTTATGGTGTCAGTTGTAACTTTCATTTTGGATTTTATTTATTGGGGTCCTCTCTTTTTTTATTAATAAGTCTGGCCAAGGGTTTACCAATTTATCTTTTCAGTCTTTATTTTATTGATTTCCACTGTAACTGCTATTATTTCCTTCCTTCTACTTATTTTGTGCTTCGTTTGCTCTGTTGTTTTCTAGGTCTTTTAGGAGTAAGGTAAGATTGTTTACTTGCGGCTTTTCTTCTTTCTTGAGGTAGGCCTGTATTGCTATGAACTTTTTTCTTAGAACTGCTTTTGCTGTGTCCCAAAGATTTTGGACTGTTGAGTTTCGATTTTCATTTGTCTCAAGGTATTTTTTGATTTCCTCTTTGATTTCTTTGTTGACCTGTTGGTTGTTTAGTAACATGTTTAACTTACATGTTTGTTTTTTACAGGTTTTATCCTATAATTAATTTTTAATTTAATGCCATTGTAGTTACAAAAGATGCTTGATAAGACTTAAATATTCTTAAATTTATTGAGACTTGTTTTTTTGCCTGACTGTGATCTGTCCTGCAGGTTGTTCCATGTGTATTTCAAAAGAATGTATTCTGCATTTTTTAGAAGGAATGCTTTGTATATACCTGTTAAAGTCCATCTATGTAGTGTATCATTAAGCCACTTTTTCCTTATTGATCTGTCTGGATTATCAATATGTTGATGTAAATGTGGTGTTACAGTTCACTACAATTATTGTATTACTGTTGATTTCTCCCTTTGTGTGTTGATATTTAGATGCTCCTATGTTGGGTACATAAATATTTATTGTGGCAGGGTGGAAGCCATTTGTAGGGGCACCTGCCAGGTTGGGAATATTGGGTGGGCAGTCTACAGGTGAACACTGGTGCAGGGTGAGTGGTGTTAGCAAAGTAGGTGGAGAGAGAATTTACTTCATACATTAACCTATTTACAATTGGACGATGAATTGCAGTAGTTTAAATGGGCAAACTTACTTGATTTCATAACATTTTTATGTTTATTTTTGTAACATTTAAAATTAAAATACCAAATTTTAACTTAAGACATCAATAGATACTGAAAATGTTAACTGTATGTATGTGTTTTGTATTTATCAAGTTCGTCTCAAAAGTAGAATGCAACATTATTTTCCAACCTGTTATCTCAATTATAATGGTACCCTGTGAATAAATTATTGTTGAATGAACGTATATTGTATTTATTGCTAGAATTTTGCTATAAGCAACCCACAACATGGATGATTTACTTTTTGACTGATTTTGGTAAACCAAGTTTAATTTGGAGGAAATAAATAGTCCTTTTAAGGAAGAATTTCCTCAATTTCACCTTGCTTGATCCAACTAAAGGTTTACATCTTCAAGATCCCTGTCCTGTGTTTAAAAAAATGTGTGCTTTATAAATTGAGCTTATGGCTGCTAAAGGGAGTTAGGGTATTAATTTCTATTGCTTTACTTTTATTCATAATTTTAAAACTTATAAATTAGTTAGAAAGCTATTTTGTATCTCAGGCCTAAACATTCCTGGGGTATGTGACAAGGTTTTTGCATATTCATTTTCTCTGAGTTAAGGTTAAAATTTATGTATTTTTCCTGATTTTGAAGAAGTGGCTGGTGTAGAACTTGAGGCTCAGTATGAATACCTAAAGCCTGTTCCTGGCCTGCAGCTCATTGGTTTTGTGACCTTACACAAGCTATCATCTAGCTGAGCCTTTGTTGCCTCTTATGTAAAATTAGGGACTTTGAATAGATCAGTGACTTTAATACTTGAAATATTTTTTCTTTCAAACAATAGAGCCTTCCTTTAAAAAAGAAAAAAGTTACATCAAACTATTATACAAAAGAGAAACAAGGAGAGCTCTCCAGCTAGACAGATGAAGTGTGGCAGTGTCCTAGTGGAAGATTAGACTTCTTTTTGCACATTTCTGTAAGAGGTTTTTATTTCTTTAAAATATTTTTTCATAGACAAATTTAAATATATGGCTTGATTTCTCCATTTTGAAAGTTAGCCCTTTTTTTTCTGGAATGTCAAACAAGCAATTGCATCCTTATTGTTGCTGCATCTTAATGATAACTTAAGACATTCTCTTGAACTTTTGTCCCAGATGTGGGTCTTTTGTTTTTTTCTCATGCAGACATTTTTTGCCCCCTTGGCTAACTTTCTCAGACATCATTATCATTGTACATGCTTGCCAATGCTATTTTTTTTTTTTTTTGTGAGGGCATCTCTCATATTTATTGATCAAATGGTTGTTAACAACAATAAAATTCTGTATAGGGGAGTCAATGCTTAATGCACAATCATTAATCCACCCCAAGCCTAATTTTCGTCAGTCTCCAATCTTCTGAAGCATAACGAACACTTACATGGAGAACAAATTCTTACATAATGAATAAGTTACATGGTGAACAGTACAAGGGCAGTCATCACAGAAACTTTCGGTTTTGCTCATGCATTATGAACTATAAACAGTTCAAATGTGAATACTCATTTGATTTTTATACTTGATTTATATGTGGATACTACATTTCTCTCTTTATTATTATTATTTTTAATAAAATGCTGAAGTGGTAGGTAGATACAAGATAAAGGTAGAAAACATAGTTTAGTGTTGTAAGAGATCAAATGTAGATGATCAGGTGTGTGCCTGTAGACTATGTGTTAATCCAAGCTAGACCAGGGCAATAAAACATCCACGTATGCGGAAGATTTCTCTCAGAACGGGGGGGAGAGGTTCTAAGCCTCACCTCTGTTGATCAGAAGCTTAGATTTCTAAGGACATAGTTTGAGGACCAACAGTTATGAGAAAATCCTTCTAATGAAAAAACCTTTTTAATGAAAACTTGCCGATATCTTGCTTTCTTGTGTATAATTTGCTCCCCTTTCTCTACTTTTAATAAATGGAAAAGTATAAGTAAAATTGCAGGTGTATTCTCCTGATTAACAGACTTTTAGCTACTTCCACCATCAGAACACAGTCATTACCCAGAAATCAACATAAAGGTCAAAGAAACAAATATTTAGGAAAAAAGCTTTTGGGAAAAAGGTAATTAGCATTACACTGGTAGTTCCTTACTTCAAGTTATGTGAAAATATGATTTTAATTTTACATAGTGTTTAGAAATGGTAATATAAAATTGTTTCAATCAATAAGTACTTCTTCCTGAACTGGGATTGAGTTGTTAATTTTACAGGCTCTGTTTACTAATGTTGTAACCTTATTCCTTTTATAAGGCCTGTCTATAACGCTATTGTCACAAAAGTGTTATGGAAAATGGTGTCCGAAAATATTGGGAGACATGCTAGCCAAAAACCTTGTCTTCACACCTAAAATTTATAAAGGCATTTCATAGCACATTATCATTCTGATCACAGTGTTTATTATGTTCAGTATACTTATTTAGGCCCTACTTTGAAGGGCAGTTAGAGGGTACATTTTATAAAAAATTGAAATAAGGAGATTTTTATTGTAATAAGACACAATACTACTTTTATTGTAAAAACACCTGTAATAGTTTGAAATATTCCCACACACTATATAATTAAGTAGGTAACTGTAACCAGTCACGTGTTTCCAAAATTGGCTCTAATTTCCAAAAAGGAACAAAGTTACAATTAAAGAATTGTATATTATTTTCCCTGTTTCTAATTCTAGAAAGTTATGAAACAGAAACGAAGTTTGAAAACTGGCTTTAGGCTCTATTTTTCCTTACTTAAGGCAGATTTTCTGAAATCTTTGCATCCATATGAATAAAGAGATGTTGTAGTCATAGTACAAATAGAAAAATGTTTTCACTTAATTTTTTTGCCAGAAATTTTACATGATGTTTTTATGACAGTCCCACTTTCATTTTATGTATTCGAGATCCTGTGCTGAAAAATTAATAGCACAGATCATACCTTAACATTTTAATTTTCTAAAAGTACAACAATGGAAAGCCCATTTTGAGGAAAAATTCATTAGGTAAGTAAACTGATTAAAGTTTTATAAAGGGTGTTTTTTCTAAGAATTGCAAAGTAATGTATTCAGTATTATATGATGCATTCAGTATAATATGACTTGAATTGTTTAAATCTCTTCTTACCAGTAAGATCAAATATCACCTTTCTGAAATTATGCATAATCAATACACCAATATTGTACTTTTGGTGAGATTAATCAAAATAGTATTACTGATATATGTTTCCTAAATTAAACAGAAATTTATTTTATGTGATTATTTTTATTTTTCTACTTAATTTAAGCAATCCCCAAGACCTATCTCTAAAAGTATTACTTAAAGGTCATATTTCATCAGCTACGCATTATTTATATGATAATATCTTGTTTAACTTAAAAGTTATAGATATTTAGCCTTTGGGAGGAGAAGATTAAAGATGGTGGTGTGAAAGGTGAGAAAGAGGCTTCCTCCTAAAACCTTATAAAATATAAAAATATTATTAATACAACTGATCCCGAAAAAGAGCAACAGGAAAGAGGGCTGAGCCAAACTGCATACACCTGGAGAAAAGAATAAACCTCACAGAACAGGCTAACATACCAAAGCTGTGGCCCAGCTGAACCCAAGCCCTTCCCCCACCCCAGCTCACAGACGGGAGGAAGAGAACCAGAGCAAGGAGGGAGTGGAGGCTTGGGACTGCTGAATACCTAACTCTGGAGATCTGCTCTGGGAGCAGAAACCTACATTTCATGGTGCTTGCATGGTACTCTCATAATTAGGGGGTTGGAAAGCTAAGACAGGCAGAATCCCCACAGAGACTTGAGATTCCAGCCACTTGTGGAAAGCAGGAATCCATATCCGGCTGCTCTGGGACAAAAGAAAGGTGGGCAGTGTGAGAGACTTCCTAACAAGGAAGCCTTTAGCAAGAGGGTGGCTAAAGGGGCAAGGATTGCACAGAGCTCACTGCTCAGGAGAAAGGGCAGGTCGACAAAATTGTCTGGGGACACTCTACCCAGCAGGTGGGGAGCTTTCATGATCTTCAGGTGCTCCAGCTCCTTGGCTGGCTACACAGCTCCAAGGACACCCTCCGTGATACGCAGCCTATTGTGCCTTTCTCCTGGCCAGCCCCACCTGGCTCGCAAACTGCCAAACCCTACCCTGGCATTAGGCCAGCCAGAGGGAAGCCCCATCTATAGCAACTACAAACACAAAGCATACAGGCTTATATCTGTGTACTCGGCCCACTGGATCTGGCAGTGGAGGCAGGCATAGCATCTGGGAAGCAAGAAACAGCTCTTTCCTCCCCAAGGCACCAAGACCACTCCCCTGTGACCCCCAACAATGCTTCAGGGGCTGAGCAGCTCCAGAGAGTAGAGATTCTGAGCACTAGAGGGCGTCATATACAAATATGAAACACCAAAGAAACCTGGTTCAATGTTAAATTATGAATACACCACCTGAGAAAGATTCAAATTAAATTGACCTCATGAATCTTCCTGAAAGGGATTTCAAAATAAAAATCATTAACATGCTCATGGAGGTACAGAAAAATATTCAAGAACTCGGGAATGAATTCCGGTCAGAGATCCAATCGTTGAAGAGCACAATGGTGTGTATTAAAAGCAGATTGAATACAGTGGAGGATATGATAAATGAAATAGAAATTAGAGAAGAGGAATACAAAGAAGCTGAGATACAGAGAAAAAAAAGGATCTCTAAGAATGAAAGAATATTGAGAGAACTGTGTGACCAATTCAGATGTAACAACATTTGCATTATAGGGGTACAAGAAGAAGAACAGAGAAAGGGATAGAAAGTGTCTTTGAGGAGGTAATTGCTGAAAACTTCCCTAATCTGGGGAAGGAGATAGTCTCTCAGGCCATGGAGGTACACAGATCTCCAACACAAGGGACCCAAGGAAGACAACACCAAGACATACAGTAATTAAATTGGCAAAGATCAAGGATAAGGACAGACTATTACAAGCAGCCAGAGAGAGAAATAAGATCACATACAAAGGAAAGCCCATCAGCCTAACATCAGACTTCTCAGCAGAGACCTTACAGGCCAGAAGGGAGTGGCATGATGTACTTAATGCAATGAAGCAGAAGGGCCTGGAACTAAGATTACTTTATCCGGCAAGATTATCATTTAAATTTGAAGGAGGGATTAAACAATTTCCAGATAAGCAAAAACTGAGAGAATTTACCTCCCACAAAGCATGTCTACAGTGTATTTTGGAGGGACTGCTATAGATGGAAGTGTTCCTAAGGTTTAATAGCTGTCACCAGAGATAATAAAACCACAGTAAAGAAAATAGAACAGTTAGTTAAATACTAAGCAAATGCAAAATTAAATTAACTATTCCCAAAGTCAATGAAGGGATAGACAAAGAGTACAGAATATGATACCTAATATATTGAGAATAGAGGAGGAAGAGAAAGGAGGAGAAAAAAAGAAACTTTAGATTGTGTTTATAATAGCATATTATGTGAGTTAAGTTAGACTCTTAGATAGTAAGAAAGTTAACCTTGAATCTTTAGTAACCAAAAATCTAATACCTGCAATGGCAATAAATATATACCTATATTCACCCTAAATGTAAATGGACTGAGTGCACCAATCAAAAGACATAGAGTCACTGAATGGATTAAAAAAACAAGACCTATCTATATGCTGCCTGCAAGAGACTCACTTTCAATCCAAAGACACACACAGACTAAAAGCGAAGGGATGGAAAAGATACTTCACGCAACCAACACAGAGAAAAAAGCAGGAGTTGCAGTACTTGTAACAGACAAAATAGACTTCAAAACAAAGAAAGTCACAAGAGACAAAAGTAGGACATTACATAATGATTAAGGGGTCAATCCAACAAGAAGATATAACCATTATAATATCTATGCTGCCAACAAAGGAGCACCTACATATGTGAAACAAATACTAACAGAATTAAAAGGGGAAATAGAAAGCAATGTATTCATTTCAAATAGAAAGCAGTGTATTCAACACTCCACTCACCCTGAAGGACAGATCAACCAGACAGAAAATAAGAAAGGAGACAGAGGCACTGAACAACACATTAGATCAGATGGACCTAACAGACATCTACAGAACTCTACACCCAAAAGAAGCAGGATACACATTCTTCTCAAGTGAACATGGAACATTTTCAAGAGTAGATCATATACCAGGCCAAAAAAAGAGCCTTGATAAATTCAGAAAGATTGAAATTGTTCCAACCAGTTTCTCAGACCACAAAGATATGAAACTAGAAATAAATTATGCAAAGAAAATGAAAAATCCCACAAACACAGGGAGGCTTCACAACATGCTCCTAAATAACCAATAGATCAATGACCAAATAAAAACTGAGATCAAGCAATATATGGAGACTAATGATAATAATTCAACACCACAAAATCTGTTTGACACAGCGTAGGTGGTGTTAAGAGGAAAGTATATTGCAGTGCAGCCTACTTCAGAAAAGAACAATCCCATGTGAGCACTCTAAACTCACAATTAAAGAAACTAGAAAAAGACGAACAAATGATGCCCAAAGTCAGTAGAAGGAGGGACATAATAAAGATTAGAGCAGAAATAAATAAAATCGAGAATAATAAAACAATAGAAAGAATCAATGAAAGCAAGAGCTGCTTCTTTAAGAAAAGAAACAGAATAGATAAACCCCTAGTGAAACTTTATCTAGAGAAAAAGAGCCTACACACATAAACAGAATTAGAAATGAGAAAGAAAAAATCAATGGACACCACAGAAATAAAAAGAATTATTAGAGAATACTATGAAAAGGTATATGCGAACAAACTGGATAACCTTGATGAAATGGACAACTTTCTAGAAAAATACAACCTTCCAAGGCTGACACAAAAAGAAACAGAAAATGTGTACAGACCAATTACCAGCAACGAAATTGAAGTGGTAATAAAAAAACTACCAAAGAAAAAAACTGGACCAGAAGGCTTCACCGCTGAATTTTATCAAACATTTAGTGAAGACCTAATACCCATTCTCCTTAAAAGTTTTCTAAAAAATACAAGAGGAGGGAATACTTCCAAACTCCTTCTATGAGGCCAGCATCACTCTAATACCAAAACCAGGCAAAGAGCCCAGAAAAAAAGAAAAATACAGGTCAATATCCCTGATGAACATAGATGCAAAAATACTCAACAAAATATTAGCAGATTGAATTAAAAAATACATCAAAAAGATCATCCATCATGATCAAGTAGGATTTATTCCAGGGATGCAAGAATGGTACAACATTTGAAAATCCATAAACATCATCCACCACATCAACAAAAAGGACAAAAGCAACATTATCATCTCCATAGATGCTGAAAAAGCATTTGACAAAATTCAACATCTATTCATGATAAAAACTCTCAACCAAATGGGTATAGAGGATGGCAAGTACCTCATAATAAAGGCCATATATGACAAACCCACAGCCAACATTATACTAACAACGAGAAGTTGAAAACTTTTCCTTTAAGATGATAACAAGACCAGGATGCCCACCTCCCCACTCAAATTCAACATAGTACTGGAGGGCCTAGGCATGGCAATCAGACAACACAAAGAAATAAAAGGCATCCAGATTGGCAAGGAAGAAGTTAAACTGTCCCTGTTTGCAGATGACATGATATTGTACATAAAAACCCCTAAAGACTTCTCTCCAAAACTACTAGATCTAATATCTGAATTCAGCAAAGTTGCAGGATACAAAATTAATACACAGAAATCTGTGGCATTCCTATACACTATTGAAGAACTAGCAGAAAGAGAAATTAGGAAAACAATTCCCTTCACAGTTGCATCAAAAAAATACCTAGGACTAAACCTAACCAAGGAAGTGAAATACCTATACTCTGAAAACTACAAGACACTTATGAGAGAAATTAAAGAAGATACCAATAAATGGAAACACATCCCTCATGGATTGGAAGAATTAATATTGTCAAAATGGCCATCCTGCCTAAAGGAATCTACAGATTCAATGCAATTCCTGTCAAAATACCAACAGTATTCTCAATGAACTAGAGCAAATCGTTCTAAAATTCTTATGGAACCACAGAAGACCCCAAATAGCCAAAGCAATCTGGAGAAAGAAGAATAGAGACTAGGGGATTATGCTCCCCAACTTCAAGGTCTACTGCAAAGCCACAGTAATCAAGACAATTTGTTACTGGCACAAGAACAGACCCACAGACCAAAGGAACAGACTACAGAGTCCTAATATAAACCCAACCATATATTGTCAATTAATATACGATAAAGGAGCCATGGACATACAATGGGGATATGACAGTCTCTTCAACAACTACTGTTGGCAAAACTGGACAGCTACATGCAAGAGAATGAATCTGGATTATTGTTTAACCCCATACACAAAAGTAAACTCAAAATGGATCAAAGACCTGAATGTAAGTTATAAAACCATAAAACTCTTAGAAGACAACATAGGCAAAAATCTCCTGAATATAATAAGCATGTGGAACTTCTTCTTGAAAGCATCTCCTTGAGGAAGGGAAACAAAGCAAAAATGAACATATGGGACTACGTCAAACTAAAATGTTTCTGATTGACAAAGGACACCATCAACACAACAAAAAGGCATCCTACAGTATGGGAGAATATATTTATCAATGACATATCTGAGAAGGGTTTAACATCCAAAATATATAAAGAACCCACACCCCTCAACACCCAAAAAGCAAATAATGGGATTAAAAAATGGGCAGAGGATATGAACATGCAGTCCTACAAAGAAGAAATTCAGGTGGCCAACAGACACATGAAAAGGTGCTCCATATCACTAATCATCAGGGAAATGCAAATTAAAACCACAATGAGATAGCACCTCACACCAGTAAGGATGGCCAGCATTCAAAAAACTAAGAACAGCAAATGCTGGTGAGGATGTGGAGAAAGGGGAACCCTCCTGCACCTCTGGTGGGAACGTCAGCTAGTTCAACCATTGTGGAAAGCAATATGGAGGTTCCTCAAAAAACTAAAAATAGAAATACCATTTGATCCAGGAATCCCACTCCTTGGAATTTACCCAAAGTATACAACTTCTCAGATTCAAAAAGACATATGCACCCCTATGTTTATCACAGCACTTTTTACAATAGCCAAGATATGGAAGCAACGTGAGTGTCCATCAGTAGGTGAGTGGATAAAGAAGAGGTGGTACATATACACAATGGAATTCTATTCGTCCATAAGAAAGAAACAAATCCTACCATTTGCAACAACGTGAATGGAACTGGAGGACATTATGTTCAGTGAAATAAGCCAAGCAGAGAAAGACAATTGCCAAATGATTTCCCTCATTTGTGGAGTATAACAAAGAAGCAAAACTGAAGGAACAAAATAGCAGCAGACTCAGAGACTACAAGAATGAGCTAGTGGTTACCAAAGGGGAGGGGTGTGGTAGGGCAGGTTGGGAAAGAGGGAGAAGGGGATTGAGTGGTATTATATTTAGTACACATGGTGTGGGGGATCATGGGGAGAACAGTGTAGCGCAGAGAAAGCACATAGTGGATCTGTGGCATCTTGGTGCACTGATGGACAGTGACTGCATTGGGGTATGGGTGGAGAGTTGATGATATGGGTAAATGTAGTAACCACATTGTTTTTTCATGTGAAACGTTCATAATAGTGTACATCAATAATACCTTAATAAAATATTATACATAGTTGATTTATTGCAGATGCAGCTAGAATTTGAAAAATATATAACTAGAGAACTTAAAGAAGGTATGTTGCCAAAATTTATGAGTTAAATTTAGGTGTCCTTGCCTTCTGAAATGAATTCTAAATAGTAAATAGCAACCCTTTGTGTTGTTTGGATAATAAGTATTATATTAAATATTTTTTCTTATACATATCTAATGAAAAATGTGAAAGCATATCCTTTCATAGTGAAGAATATACTTACTTCTCATTTATTCACCATGTTCCATAGCTTTTTAAAAATCTCAGCACATCCATGGATATGTTCTTATTTTTGGGTATACCTTTCCTTTCCTTCTATTCCTATAGAACTATCATCCTGCACTTCTCAGAACACATGGGCTTTGCCAGCTTCTCATGTTTCTGGTAGTGATTTAAGGATAAAAAACCAAGACTCATCTTGTAATAGACAATTTCAGTTTGAGTAAGTGTCATTTGAAGGGTGACATTTAAATCTCCAGCCATTGACTTGGTCATTGGTTTTATCTTTTACCCTCAGGGAAAGCTCCAAATTCTTTAGGAAGGAATAAAAACACCCAAATCAAATCTGGTTCTTGCCAAATCCTTCAGCCTCATCTCTTGCTACTTACCCTACTCTGCCCTTTTGCTGTAGCGTGTCACCGAACTAGACTACTTACAGTTCCACAAATGTTCTTCCTCACCTCTAGCTCTTTGCAGATGCTTCTTCCCTCTGTCTGGCACATCTTTCCCTTGTCCTGCAGGTATCAATTTACATGTCACCTCACCAAATGGCTGACAATACTGACACAAAACTCTGATGTCCCCTCTGTGTGTTCATATAGCACCTGTTTTATACCTGTCGTGGTATATGTGGCTGTATGGGAACTGCCTGTTGGTCTGTTTTTCTGGTTTATAGCATATGATTGTCATGGTGAACTGTGTCATCTTCATCTTGTAGTGAGAAAACAACATGCTCTGATTGTTGCCACGATAGTAAATAAAGTGTTCAGCAATGGGCAATTTATATTTCTTAGTAATCTTGTATTTTGTTGATATATATAGATATTTTTCATTCTTAACACTTATAAAGGTCCCAACTTTTTTTTAAAACTCATGCTTGTTAACTCTGAAGTATTTTATATAAAGAGTATAATTTTTTCCTTTCCTTTCCAGCTGCTGTTAAATTCAAATCTGAATCCTGTATAGCTGCTCCTCCAGGATCTACTAATGGGTCAACTACAGCACAAGATCTATTTTGGTTAAACATTCTATGATCATTTTTTCTGTGTTGCTTTTTTTTTTGAGAGTGTATAACATTTGTTTATGTAAAACAAAAAATAAATCCATAGAAATACATAATTAATACAGATATATTATATTTACATATTACGTATATTTTTTATATTTCTGTGAATTGACTCTAGACAATACAATGGCCACCCAGGTTACCTCTTTTTTTTAATTTAAGGTATTATTGATACACACTCTTATGAAGGTTTTACATGAAAAAACAACGTGGTCACTACATTCACCCATGTTACCCTGTTTCCCCCACATCCCACTGCAGTCACTGCCCAATAAACAGTATAGTAATATGCCACCAAGTTACTAATGGCCTTCTCTGTGCTACACTTTCTTCCCCATGATACCCCCCACAACATGTGTGCCAATCATAATACCCCTCAATCCCCTTCTCCCCCCACACCTGTCCGCCCCCACTCCTCCCCTTCAGTAACCACTAGTCCCTTCTTGGAGTGTGTGAGTCTGTTGCTGTCTTGTTCCTTCAGTTTTGCTATGTTTTTATACTCCACAAATGAGGGAAATCGTTTGGTACTTGTCTTTCTCTGCCTGGCTTATTTCATTGAGCATAATATTCTCCAGCTCCATCCATGTTGCCAGTGGTAGCATTTGTTTCTTTCTTATGGCTGAATAGTATTCCATTATTATATGTACCATCTCTTCTGTATCCATTCATTTACTGATGAACACTTAGGTTGCTTCCATATCTTGGCTATTGTAAATAGTGCTGCAATAAACATAGGTGTCTTTTTGAATCTCAGAACTTGTTCCCTTTGGTAAATTCCTAGGAGTAGAATTCTTGGGTCAAATGGTAATTTGGCTTTTAGTTTTTTGAGGAACCTGCATATTGCTTTCTATAATGGTTGAACTAGTTTACATTCCCACCAGCAGTGTAGGAGGGTTCCCGTTTCTCCACATCCTCATCAGCATTTGTTCTTTGTCTTTTCGATACTGACCATCCTAACTAGTTTTTTATTTGCATTTCCCTGATAATTAGTGAAGTGGAGCATCTTTTCATGTGCCTGTTTGTAATCTTAATTTCTTCTTTGGAGAATTGTCTGTTCACATCCTCTGCCCATATTTTAATCTGGTTATTTACTTTCTGAGTGTTGAGGCATGTGAGTTCTTTATATATTTTGGATGTTAACCCCTTGTCAGATATGTCATTTACAAATATATTCTTCCATACTGTCGAATGCCTTTTTGTTCTGTTGATGGTGTACAGAAGCTTTTTAGCATGATGTAGTCCCATGTGTTCATTTTTCCTTTTCTTTCCCTTGCTTGAGGAGATGCATTCAGAAAAAGTTCTCATGTTTATACTCAGGAGATTTTTGCCAAAATTGTCTTCTAAGAGTTTTATGGTTACATTCAGGTCTTTGATCCATTTCAAGTTTACTTTTGTGTATGGGGATAGACAATAATCCAGTTTCATTTTCTTGCATGTAGCTGTCCAGTTTTGCCAACACCAGTTGTTGAAGAGGCTGTCATTTCCCCATTGTATGTCCATGGCTTCTTTATCATATATTAATTGACTATATATGCTTTTGTTTATATCAGGGCTCTCTAGTCTGTTCCATTGGTCTATGGGTCTTGTGCATTTGTTCTTGTGCCAGTAACAAATTGTCTTGATTACTGCGGCTTTGTAGTAGAGCTTGAAGTCAGGGACTGTAATCCCCCCAGCTTTATTCTTACTTCTCAGGATTGCTTTGGCTATTCAGGGTCTTCTGTGGTTCCACATGAATTTTAGAACTATTTGCTCTAGTTCATTGAAGAATGCTGTTGGTATTTTGATAGGGATTGCATTGAATCTGTAGATTGCTTTAGGCGGGATGGCCATTTTAATACTAATTCTTACGATCCATGAGCACGAGATATGTTTCCATTTATCAGTATCTTCTTTAATTTCTCTCATGAGTATCTTGTAATATTCAGAGTATAGGTCTTTCACTTCCTTTGTTAGGTTTATTCGGAGGTATTTTATTCTTTTTGATGCAATTGTGAATGGAATTGTTTTCCTCATTTCTCTTTCTGCTAGTTCATTATTAGTGTATAGGAATGCAACAGATTTCTGTGTATTAATTTTGTATCCTGCAACACAGAACATGATTTATTTTTTTGTGTGTTAGGTATCTTTTTAAAAAAAATTTTTTTATTAAGGTATTATTGATATACACTCTTACTAAGGTGTCACATGAAAAAACAATGTGGTTGCTGCATTTACCCATATTATCAAGTGTCCACCTATACCCCAATGTATCACTGTCCATCAGTCTAGTAAGAGGCCAAAAATTCACTATTTGCCTTCTCTGTGCTACATTGTTTTCCCCGTGATCGCCCACACCATGTGTACTGAAGATAATACCCCACAAACCCCTTCTCTCTCCCTCCCCACCTGCCCTCCCACACCCCTCCCCTTTGGTAACCACTAGTTCCTTCTTGGAGTCTCTGAGTTTGCTGCTATTTTGTTCCTTCAGTTTTGCTTAACACAGAAATTTATTGATGAGACTTTGTTTGCACACTTGACCTATTGCTAATATTATGTAATTAACAAAAAGTGAAAAGTAAATGTTATGAAACCCAGTTATATTTAGGATCTTCTGTTGTCTTGTTTATAAAAATGAACATTTAGATTCTGTCATTTTTTTTTTACTAGAAATTCCAAGTTTAAAAAATAAAACTTCATAAAATATTAAAATTCCCACAAACTATGTTCAGCTGTTCTATGCATTATATTAAATAGATTGAAAAGATGTATAAACAAGTTAGATATTTATTTCTCTTTCTATATCATCAACTGCAAAATATTCGAAGGCCACATTTGAAATATCTTTTGCTATTCTATAAAGTCTTTGTCCACTCCATGTGCAGATGTGTAAACAGTCCTCACACATTCATTGGAAAATGGAAAATCAATACCAATTAGCTTCCTTTTGATAGAATCAGAATTGGAATTCATTTTCTTCTTTCTTTAATGTGGTAGCAATCTCTCTCTAGCACACAAAGCTATACTTGAAGTTTATTGAAATGATAATCCCTCTTCAAGACATCAGAATAAGAAACCAATTGAAAAAGTCAATATCAAAATATCCTGAAGTTGTGCCAAAATCTCACTCTAAACTCAGACTATATCTAGAGAGATGTTCACAAACTCAGATGATGTTCTGTGGTTTTATTTATTTAGTTAGTTATATTTTGGTATCAGTAATATACAATTACATGAGCAACATTGTGGTTACTAGATTCCCCCCATTATCAAGTCCCCACCACATACCCCATTACAGTCACTGTCTGTCAGCATAGTAAGATGCTATAGAATCACTACCTGTCTTCTCTATGCTATACTGCCTTCCCCATGCCCCCCCTACATTATGTGTGCTAATAATAATGCCCCTTAACTGTGGTTTTATTTTTATCTTCTACATTGCTGTATTTATATATATACTGAAGAAATTTTTCTCTGCTCCAACACAGTCCCAATTTTCTATGACATTTTTAATCAAATTCAAGCTAGAAAACTTAAGTTTTTCATTCTTGGCATTTCACACTACAATCTAAAACACAACTAAATACATAACAGAACATAAGCTCTAACTCATGCAAACTGCCTGGTCATTAAAACATTTAAACTTCCTTGAATATTTGCACTGAATATGCATTATGTAATGAAATAATTATTGAAAAAGTGTGAAATACAGAGTTAATTATGCCTATTTCATATAGATAAATTAGAGTCAGAGGATTTGTCATGGAACTTTCCCAGCATCTCAGTAACACATAATAGATGCTATCATTTCTATAAACTGTTATCTTTAGGTCATCAAAATAAGTTATTTCCCAGACTTCATAAAATAACTAAATATCATTCATTTGTTCATTCATTTAATAAGTGTGGAGTATACCATATGCTCTGTGCATGGCCCTAAGATTATTAAGTCAAATAAACATTAAAAAAGTCTTAGATGACATCAAACCAAGAAACAGAAATGGCGGAAGGTAACTAACATCTTGCTTTTTTGCAGTCAAATGCTCTACCAGTAACATCTTTCTTTTTGAATATGCACCCCATCCTTAAAAATTTTGCAGCATGAAAAATGTTTCACATATGCATACATTATATATTTGTGTCCCCTTCATACTAATATATTGTACACATAATAAAATTTATTAAGAAAATCTAACTCCAGGGTGTCCTACTGTGACTTCCATCTTCTTCCTATGAGTAATCCTTGAGATGTGGTTCTGTTTGTATCTTGCGTATCTCTCTTTTGTTACACCACATTAAATCCCTTGTCAGGGGAGTTTGAAGCAGCAGTGATTACAGAGATATCAGTAGGGTAGCTAAGTAAGTTTAACTTTGTGTATGGACAGTGTGAAATGGGGAGTGTTTGAGGAATTGTATTAAAACACAAATTTGGAAAAGGGAATATAATGCCCTGGCCAGGCAGAAGGCTTCCTCTTTTAGAAAGAAATGAAAAAAAATTAATCACGGGTTTTTACTAGTAAGAACTTAAACATTGGGGAAAAAATGACAAAAATAAAAACAGTGTCCTTTGTGGTCTAAGTGCAAAAAAACAAAGAGGGCCATTTGCACACAGGGAGGAGGGATGCTACACCAATACTGAGATTGTGACTTGTTACAGAATTTCTAGAGGTTTTCTGCAGTACTCACATTAAAATGTATTAAGTCCTCTTACTTGTAAGTTCTACTTTATGCTTAGGAAAGTATTCGATGTGTGGAAAGACAGACTTAACAAATGTTTATTAAGCGCTAACTACACACCAGGCACCTGGGATGGACACAGCTGGGTCACCGAGATCCCTCTTCTGGAAAGGAGTTGGTACTTCGAGCTGTTGGCCCTGCAGGCATGGCTCCAGCTGCAAAGCTACTGTGCCCAGGCTGGGCCACCTCAAGGGCTGATGGAGGCGGGGCAGAAAGGGCCAGCAATTCTGGGTCCAGGTGGAGTGAATGGCCCCTGAAGGCCCTTTCAGCTCAAGAGCGAAGGCGCCAGGCCAGCCCTGTACCCTGACTCTTCTTTCTTCTGCTCTGTTGCTTTGGCCACTTCCCTTTCACTGGTGAGGGCTCAGCGGGCTCGTTTGCACAGGCGGCCAGCCCACTGGTCCCTGCCTCAGTGTCCGCTCCCTGGAAACACTACCTGCAGCAGCTCTCTTCTGGAAGCTGGGACCCCTCTGGTGAACAAGGTGAGAACCACTGTTTTGGCACTTACACTTGGCTTACGGGAAACAGAAAATGAACATGTTAAACAAACAGATGAAAAAGATAATTGTAGCGAGTGCTAACTGCTCTGAAGAAAGTAAAATGGTAATTTGAGGGAGCAACCAGTGCTCTGTGGGGTGGGGGTTATTTTTCAATTGAGAGGTCAGGTAAGATGTAATTATTTGGGCAAAGAGCTGAATGGCAAGGGCCAGGCAGGCAGAAAGATGGTGGCAGATGTTAGAAGAAATTGCAAGGACAGACACTATTAAAAAAAAATAAAAAATTTAAACTTTGGGGAGAAAATATCAAAGAATGTATGATCTTGAGGTTGGAAAGGGTTTTTTAAACAAGCCATGAAAAATTCAAACCACACAAAATTTAACTGCATTGAATTTTAAAACATTTGTACTACAAAATATAAACTAAGAGGACAGGCAAACCACACACTGGGAAAAATATTTGCAACACATGTAAACTGATAAAGAATTATTGTCCAGATAACGTAAAGCAGCCCTACTACCCATAAGAAAAATAGAGAAAGAAATGGGACTAGGGATCAGGACTTATATTTGTGGCTCTAATGTTTCATTTCTATTAAAAATGATTTTGAAACAGCATATCTAATGGTTGAAAATTAGGATTCAACATGAATGGGGAAACGTGTTCATTTAAATTGGTCTCTGAATTTTTGTAATACCTGAAATACTTCGTGTTTTGAAAAAAAGGGATCCTATATGCCTAGCACTTGGGGGATACGGGGGACAGATTGCAGGACAGAGTGGATTTCAGGCTGATTATAACAGGAAGCAAGTGGAGGGTCTTAAATATGGGAGTGAGATGGTTTTAAAAGAATACTCTGAAAGTCATTATGTCATTCGGAAAGTGGATTTTGGGAGTGTGAGAGTAAGGAAGGAGACAGTTGTGAGGCTGTAGCTGCAGTTCAGAGAAAAGATGGTAGCAAAGGAGAAGTGGACAGATTGGGGTTTCCACTTTTTATTTTGAAATAGTTTTTGACTTAAAACACGGATGCCAAAACATTACAGAGATTCCCATACTTGACCCTGTCCCCCTAATGTTTTACATAGCCATAATCCAGTGGTCAAAACCAGGAAATTAACATTGGTACAATACTATTAATTGAAAGACAGATCTTACTTAATTTTCACCAGTTTTCCCACCAATGCCCTGTTTCTGTTCCAGGATCCAGTCTAGAACCCCACATTGCATGTAGTTGTCATATCTTCTTAGCCTCCTTTAAACTAACAGTCCCTCAATTTTCCCAGCTTGCTTAATTTTGAAATTTTGAGGAGTATCAGTTGGTTACTTTGTAGAATGTTGCTCAGCTTGTGTTTGTCTGAAGTTTTCTCATGCTTACATTGAGGGTAAACATTTTTATCAATAATAGCATTAAGTGATGCTATTCCTTTCTCAGTACCTCATATCAAGCAGCACATAGTTTTCTGTGTGCATATTTGTGTGTGTGTTGAGAACACTTAAGATCTATGCTCTTAGTGAATTTCAAGTAAACAGTACAGTATTACTACAATCACCATCCTGTATATTAGATGAGTCTATATATAAGTACACGTGTGTGTATAGATTTATGTAAATATATATATCTTATAACTTGACTTACAACTGACAGTTTATATCCTTTGACCACATCTGTCCTTTTCCCCTACCTCCCAGCCCCCTGCAATCACCAGTCTATACTCTGCTTCTATGACTTTAACATTTAAAATCCACATATAAGCGAGATCATACGGTATTTGTCTTCTGTGTCTAGCTTATTTCACTTAGCATAATTTCCTTCAGGCTCATCCACCTTGCCAGTAATCATTTCACCATGTGTATGTATATTAAATCACCATGTTGCACACCTCTAGAAATCCACATTGTATACCCTATATACATATAATTTTATTTGTCACTCATACCTCAGTGAAGCTGGGGGAAAGTGTACATGATGTCAGTATTGTACATAATGTCAGAGGGCACATGATGTCAGTTACTGGTGATGTTAACTTGATTACTTGCTTAGACGGTGTCTGCCAAGTATCTCCACTGTGGTATGTTCATACAATGGAATATCCCTTAGCAATAACAGGTGACTGTGAAATTATTATTTTCCCCTTTGTAATTAATAAATAGCTTGGGGAAGATATTTTGAGATTATACAAATATACTGTTTTTACTCAAAATTTTGCCTACCTCTTTTAATAACTGGCTCTTGCCAACAACATATTTTACTATGGTATTTGCCTAACAGTGATTTTCTATTTCTTTTATGCATTCTACATTTATTCATTGGAATTCTTCTATTAAAGAAAGCTGCCATGAATAAAGAATAAAGATTATTTGTCCATCTACAGTTTGAGAAACCTTTAAACTATTCATGTATTTTAGGCAAGTTGAAGATCTAAATTTAGGAATCAGTGACTTATACACAGAATTTAAAACCAAGGGACTGGATGGTGGTGGGAGGTGGCAAGGAAATATCTACCTGTAAGGATGTTTATTGCAATTTTGTTTATAATAGCAGAAGTTGTAAACAACCTAAATGACCAACATGGAGGATTTCACATGACATGTATCCATGTCTTAGGTTGAGGTCCTTAGAAGCAAAGCCTAAGAAGGGAATTAAAATGTTTATTGTGAAAGTATTTTATTAAAAGAGTAGTTTCAGGAGATATGTGAAATAGCACAAGAGAAACAGGAAAGGACTGGTGAATAAAGTTGTGGGTTCAGCCTAAATCTTACCTCCTGTAATCCTATGTGGATCTCTGGAGTAAAATGAAACCACAGAGTTGTCCCACCTTGAGGCAAGAGAATCTGCTCTTTATACTCGCATTTTAGGCACTCAGAGCTTGTGGGCCTACACAGAGCACTGGAGAAAAGAAGGGTTATAATCTCTCAGGCACTTGAGGACTGTGAAGTTCCCAAATTTAAGAGAAACTCTCAGAACAGAGATACAGCTGTGAGCTGTTAGCAGGTAGAGTTAGAGGTAGTGGTTGGGTATGCCTGCCAGGTAATGTGGATCTGGATGGGGCCAACTGCGTCTGCTAAAATCCATACAAGGCAATAATAGCCATTTAAAATTCATCTACATGTGTGAACTATATATATATGAAATGTCTTCATGATGTGTTGGTAAACAAAAAATGGTAACTTCTCTTTAACTACAAATACATATCTAATGTTTGCAAATATATAAGAAAAAAAGGCCAGGAAAAATGTATACTTAGGTTATTAACATCATCTCTAGCAGTTACTAATAAATTTAAGCAGACATCGATCTTCAAACCCACTAGCCCCCCCAGCTGGTATATTCTCCAGAGAAATGAGTGTGTATTGCCACAAAAAGACCTTCCCAAGAGTTCCATTGCAGCTTAATCATAGTGAAAACTGGAACCAGCCCGTATATATATATATATATATACACATCTTTAGAAGAATAAATAATGAATCATGGTATATTCCTACAATAGAGTATCGTTCAACCATGCAAAAGAACAAGCTAGTGATATGTTGAGGAAAAGAAGCCAGATGTGAAATAATTTAGTATGTATAATTCCACTAATGTTCCTGTTCTTCAAGAAGAGGAAAAAGATTTTTATGGTGTTAAAGGTTAGAACAGCACTTACCTGTGGGTTGAGGGTGAGTTGGTAAGACAGGAAAGAAGCACAGGGGGATTTTCTGGGGAGATGCATTTTTTTATAGCTTGAGCTGGAGTCATTTTATACATATACATATAAATTTTATGATTTGTATTTATAATATATATCAATTTATTGTATATAAATATCTCAATAAAATCCTGTTAGTATGGGGGATGGGTTGTGTGTAGGTTGAGAATCAGGCCTGGTTCCCTCTTGAGCTACAGGGTTAATTAGCTGGCCTCACTAAATTTTAGCCATTACCTCTTTAATGGTAACAATATCAAGGGCAGATGTGAGGATTAAATGAGAGAATGTACAGTGCTGGGTACAGTAAGAGTTCAAAAACCATCAGTTCATATATATATATTTAAATATACTTTAAAGTGATAAAATTTTAAATTATTAAATATGCCATAAAGTATGCTAAAAATATAAAATATACATAAAAATGTTTAAATATAAGTTAAATATACTATTTAAACTTAGGCCCCTATTTAGACTATCAAAGGGAGATGTAGCATCGAGGCCCTTTTACCACCCCCCAAATCTTGCCACATGGGGTAAATAGCGCTATTAATTATCTGCATGGCTGACCTCAGGGATGGCATTAGGAAGGTGAATGTTAACACAGGATTTGTGATGGGCAGAAGAGGAGTAAAATTTCTGCTTGACCTGCGGAATCCTGAGAAGGCTGGATTTGGTCACATATTCCAAAGGCCACAAAGTCCAAACATTCGCACACACAAAGCCTCAAGGATGTGCATTTTGTGTTCTGGAGCCTGGTTTTCCAAATACGGCTACAAATCTCTTGGGCCTCATGATATATTTCCCTGTGTAGACAGAGAAACAAAGGAAAGAAAAAGAGATACTCATTTTAAACCTAAGCTATCATGCAGTTACCTGCTTTTCAACCATTTTCTCCCTCTGGCTATCAATTCCCAGTGTCAAAGAGAATAAAGGCTTTGGCTATTGGAAGCCACAAACAGTAATCACTCAGAAAAGCATGATCATCTGAACTACAACATCACCAGGCTTTTGCTTCCTCATAGTTCATTGAAGATACCTCACTAGCTTCCTGAAAATCATAACCACCGTATCCTATCGTCATTATCAGAATCTTCATAAAATCATCCCAAAACCATTTACATTGTTCTTCATAAAAATGCATTTCCCAAGATGTCATTCAGTGAGTGAATGGATAAACAATGATACATCGATAAAGTGGAATATTACTCAGTGATAAAGATATGAGTTATCATGCCATGAAAAGACATGGAGGAAACTTAAATGCATATTAGTAAGTGAAAAGAGCCAATCTAAAAAACAGTACTGTATGATAGCAACTATGTGACATTTCTGGAAAAAGCAAAACTATGGAGACAGCAAAATGATCAACAGTTACCAGAGGCTGGGGGCAGTGAGGGTGTGAAGGGTGAACAGGCAGAGCACAGGGGACTTTCAGGGCAGGGAAGCTACTCTGTATGACACTGTAAAGTTGGATACAGGACATTATGTATTTGTCAAAGCCCATTGAACTATATATCACAAAGAGTGAACCTTAATGTAAACTATGGACTTTAGTTAACAGTGTACCAATGTTGGTTCACTGATTGTAACAAGGGAACCACACTAATGTAAGATGTTAATAATAGGGGATACTGTGTGTAGCAGGGGAGGGGTGGGAAGGCATGTGACAACTCTTTGTACCTTCTGTTCCGTTATTCAGTAAACCTTATACTGCTCTAAAAAAATAGTCTATTTTTTAAAACATCATCTTGAAAGCATGGATAAAGATACAAAAGTAAAAGTGAAACTATGTTGCTGGAGTAATCTGTTTTTTCCCTTGAGATTTCCAGTAGTATAGACCTACTTAATTCTCTCTCCTTTTTTTCTGAAGTTAGGTCCTTTCCTTCCAATATGTGAGTGAAATCTAATAGTGACAGATCATTGCTGTGGCCTCATACATGGGAGTTTTACAGTCACTGTGACTGAATTAAGATAGGATGACTGCTAGGGAGATCTGCAAAGCAAATGCTGCTATCAGTTGTACAGTTACTGGACAGGAAGGGAACAGACCAGTGTTGAGACCCCATCTCAGTGGGCTACAGCTGTCTGAGTGTGCCCAGAGCCTGTGTCAGATGGACATGGGAGCTGAGAAGCCACCAAGATGGCCCCAGCCCCATCCTCTGTCTATACTGCATGAGACCCCCTCAGGGAAAACCTGAGTCCACCAGATGTGGGCCAGATACTAAGCAATGATTGTTGTTGCATGTCACTAAGTTTGGGGTGGTTTGTGTACAGAAACCAACAACTGAAATGGATAGTAACTGCTGCCATTCCTCATGCTCAATTTTACTTTTATTTTCTTCCTGACAGTTGGGCCTTTAATATTTACTTGGGCTATTTAATACATTTAAAATTTTATCACTTTATGGCAGAAATACCTTTTGACCTAAAGGCTTTGCCTTTTTTCTATGAGTCAGTTGAACATATTTTGATCTTTTGAAAACTGTGCTTATGGGAAAATTAAAACTAGCACTATGATCTTTTAAAAGTGACTATTCTAAAGTCAAAAGGAAAAAATATGCTCCCTGAAAAATAACTTCTTATTTTCAAAGTTCTTCTGCATGGCATCTTTACAAAAGAATAAAGAAAATACACCAGTAGGAGAAAATTGAGGCATATCATGACAATCTTACAATATTTTAAGTATAAAAATTTGTTTTTTATTGTTTAGTGTTACTTGAATAATTTTTTTTCTGTTTAAGTAGCATTAGAAATAGAACTTGCCTTCTACATACTTTGTTGAGCAGAGCTTTGAGAACTGCTCTGTCGTTTACTCTATTCAGACACAATACAATTCACTTCTTAAAACTGAAAATAGCTTCCAAATGCCATTATCATTTGCTAACTTTCACAGACACTTGAAAATTCTAACTAAGCTATGCTTATGATTTCATATTTCTTCATTAATTGATGGAGCCACATAATTACTATTTGACCAAGTGACTAGACAGACATGAAGAGACAACTTCTTTAACAATATTACATCATAAATATTTTTGTGAAATTTTTAAAATTAATTAATTAATTTTGTTGTCATTTATCTATAATTACATGAAGAATATTATGTTTACTAGGGTCTCTCCTTCACCAAATCCCTCCACAAACCCCATTACAGTACTGTCCATCAGCGTAGTAAGATGCTGTAGATTCACTACTTGTCTTCTCTGTGTTGCACAGCCCTCCCCATGCCCACCCCCCCATTATACATGCTAATTGTAGTGCCCCCTTTCTTTTTCCCCACCCTTATCCCTCCCTTCCCACCCATCCTCCCCAGTCCCTTTCCCTTTGGTAACTGTTAGTCCATTCTTGGGTTCTGTGATTCTGCTGCTGTTTTGTTCCTTCAGTTTCTTTGTTCCTATAGTCTTTGGGTTTGAGGTGAGTCTGTTGTAAGCAGCATATAGATGGGCCTTGCATTTTTATCCATTCTATTACTCTGTGTCTTTTGATTGGTGCATTCAGTCCATTTACATTTAAGGTGATTATTGAAAGATATGTACTTATTACCATCGCAGGCTTTAGATTCGTGGTTGCCAAAGGTTCAAGGTTAGCTTCTTTAGTATCTTACTGTCTAACTTAACTCACTTATTGAGCTATTTTAAACACTGTCTGGTTATTCTTTATTTTTCTCCCTTCTTATTCCTCCTCCTCCATTCTTTATATGTTGGTTGTTTTATTCTGTGCTCTTTTGTGCTTCCTTTAACTGCTTTTGTGAGTAGTTGATTTTATTTTTTGCCTTTAGTTAGTATTTGGTTGGTCTGCTTTCTTTGCTGTGATTTTATTTTCTCTGGAGACATCTATTTAGTCTTAGGAGTGCTCCCATCTAGAGCAGTCCCTCTAAAATACCCTGTAGAGGTGGTTTGTGGGGGGAAAATTCCCTCAACTTTTGCTTGTCTGGGAATTGTTTAATCCCTCCTTCATATTCAAATGATAGTCGTGCTGGATACAGTATTCTTGGTTCAAGGCCCTTCTCTTTCATTGCATTAAATATATCATGCCATTCTCTTTTGGCCTGTAAGGTTTCTGTTGAGAAGTCTGATGATAGCCTGATGGGTTTTCCTTTGTAGGTGACCTTTTTCCTCTCTCTAGCTGCCTTTAAAACTCTGTCCTTGTCCTTGATCTTTGCCATTTTAATTATTATGTGTCTTGGTGTTGTCCTCCTTGGATCCTTTCTGTTGGGAGTTCTGTACACTTCCATGGTCTGACCGATTATTTCCTCCCCCAATTTGGGGAAGTTTTCAGCAATTATTTCTTCAAATACACTTTCTATCCCTTTTTCTCTCTCTTCTTCTTCTGGTACCCCTATATGCAGATATTGTTCCTTTTGGATTGGTCACTCAGCTCTCTTAATATTGTTTCATTCCTGGAGATCCTTTTATCTCTCTCTGCGTCAGCTTCTATGCATTCCTGTTCTCTGGTTTCTATTCCATCAATGGCCTCTTGCATCTTATCCATTCTGTTTATAAATCCTTCCAGAGATTGTTTCATTTCTGTCCTTCCAGACATCATCCCTTAGCTCTTGCATATTTCTCTGCAGCTCCATCAGCATGGTTATGAGCTTTATTTTTAATTCTTTTTCAGGAAGACTGGTTAGGTCTATCTCCTTCTCAGGGTTTGCCTCTGTGATCTTGGTCTGTATCAATTTCTTCTGCCTTTTCACAGTGATAGATATATTTGTGGGGAGCTGGCGCGTGTGTTGGGTAAGAGAAAGTCCCTTTTTGCCAGTTTGTGGCCTTCCTCTCCTGGGAGAACAGCTGCCTCTAGCGGTTTGTGCTGGGTAAGTGCATGCAGATGGGGCTTCTGATCTTGCCTGGCCGCTATGGAATTTATTTAGCTCTGCAGTTGCTGAGGGCGTGGCCTGCTTCAGGCTGCTTCTCCAATATGGTGGAGCCACATCGGAGGGGGAACAGGTGGGAGGATGTTTATTGTGGTGAAGGGCCTCTGAGCTGCGCTGCAGGGGTTTGGGTGCCCAGAGTTCCCTGGAATTCCCAGCTGCTAGGCTAAGTGTCCCGGGGCACTTCTGTCCAGCTGTGGGGTCCCTGTCCCTTTAAGACTTTCAAAAAGCACTTGCTTTTCTTTGTCCTGGGTGCGCCGGCTGTGGGGACCCGCTCACAGGTCTTACTGTCCTGTTTCCCTAGTTTCCAGCACCCCACGCATGCACTGTGTGTCTGCACTCTGGTGCGGATGGCTGGGGATGGGTGTTTAGCAGTCCTGGGCTCCCTCTCCCTCCCTGCTCTGACTCCTCTCCTCCCGCCGGGAGCTGGGGGGAGGGGTGCTCGGGTACCGCCTTGCCGCATCTTGTATCTTACCCCCTTCTCAAGGTGCTGGGTTCTCACAGGTGTGGATGTAGTCTGGCTGTTGTCCTGTGTCTTCTGGTCTCTCTTTTAGGATTAGTTGTATTTGTTGTATTTTCAAAAATATATATGGTTTTGGGAGGAGATTTCTGCTGCTCTACTCACGCCGCCATCTTGGTTCTCCCCCAATATTTTTGTGAATTTTAAATGATTAAATGGTGGAATGACATTTCTGTGAAGTTCAGAGGTTTAACAACAATCATATTTGAAAATACATCCATTATATCTTCATTCATTGATAGGTTTTTATTTCCTAGAGATCTCTGCTAGAGATTACACTGCACATGCTTCGATCTCCATCTCCCCACCATGTATAAAGAATTTAAAAAATAACGTAGCATTCAGTTATCTCCAGAGTAAGGCTGCATCACCAGCCACTCTACAATTTTGTGATGCATGACAGTAAGCATCTATTTCTCAATAATGCATCTGAGGGTCAGCTGGGGTGGCTCTGCTCCACGTGTGGGGCCGTGTGCCTCGTTCTTTTCTTCTCTTGAGAATTTCAACAAAAAGAAGCCGTAAATATGCGAACATATTTCAAGTTTCCACTCATAAACATCCTAATATCCCATTAGCCAAAGCAAGCCACATGTCAAGGGGCAGGGAGGTGAGGACATGGTAGTGGTAAACACATCTAGTTCTATTCCAAGGGAGTGAAGATTGGGACCAAACCACCAATCCACCATAAATAGTAAGTGAGGATAGTTTGCTCTCTTAAACCCTGAATCCTATACCAGACTCACAAGAATACACATCTGGAGCCAAACCCTGAAGCCCACCCAGATCAGCTCCCCAACTCTTGCTCTACTTCATGTTTGAGTCTCATTCCAGGTAAAAGGTCAAATGTCCTTCCTGTCCACACCTGATTCCAGGATTCGGTAGTAGACTGTCTCACTACTATCCTCAGATATTCTGAAGGGTTAGTATGAACGTTTCCCAGGACAATACAATGGAATATATAAAAGAAATATAAAAAACAATTTGGAATGACAAAAGCAGTAACAACTGCCACCATTTATTAGCAGCTTGATATGTTTCAGGCATTGTGCGAAGCACTTTGCAGAATTATTTCAGAAGATAGGAGGCACCCATATGGAGTTACTCTAAAACATGAATTATCTATCTCTTGAGTGGGGGCTTTGAGTGGCCAAGTCTTGTACCCACTGCTAAATTGTAACAATATAGAAAATACTATAGCTTTGGCTGCCTAATATCTGTTCCTCACTCTCCTGGTAAAAGCAGAATTGATGAATCTATCAAAACAAAGTGCTCTGCCATTCTGAGCCTAAGACTTTTTATTTTCTAAGACTTTATATTTTTAGTAGAGAGTTAGAGAGAGGGAAAATGTATGGAGCTGACTTGTTGAAACTGTAGTTGTAGTTTAGTCCCTGCTAAGAGCACCACTGCTTCCTGTCCTTTCCAGCTAGGCTTTTTAGCTGATCTTTTGTTTAGTCAACCATGCCAGATCCTTTCAAAAGTTAACTTTTTGCTACATTTTCAGAGCCAGTTTTTCTTGCTTTCCACCAAGAGCCCTAACTGGTCAGGTTTCCCAAATGAATGAGCTAGCTAGGGTCACACAGAATGCCACAACTCATGAAATATCTAAGGTCCTCAGGGTGGGAAGACGTTTTTCATCTGTATATATTTAGTGCCTCAAACAAATTCCTGGAATATAACATGCTATAGACTGAATGTTTGTGTGCCAACTCTCCCCCACCCCCCAATTCATATGTTGAAATCTACTATCTAATGTGATAGTATTTAGAGGCTGGATCTTTAGAACATGCTTAGTGATGAGGATGGAGCTCTCATGAATGGGATTAGTGTCCTTCAAGGTCATTCTTGCCCCTTCCATCATCTGAGAACAGAGAGAAGACAGCCATCTATGAGCTAGGAACTGGACCCTTACCAGACACCAGATTTTCCAGTGCCTTGATCTTGGACTTCCTAGGTTCTAGAACCATGAGAAGTAAATTCTGTGGTTTATAAGCCTCCCAGTCTATGATAGTTTGTTAAGCAGCCTGAAGGACTAAGAAAATAGGTAATTAATTTTTCCACATTTCCATGTAGACCTTCTGGCCTCTCTTACTTAAAGATGACACCTGTCACTCTCCATCCTACCTTCATGCTTCAAATTCTCTGAATTCAGCAAATTTTAAAGTGATAAGATCAGGAGCTCAGACTATTTATCAGCAAATATTCAATAATCAAAATTATTCTGTGAGGCCTTGTATTAACAACAAGTATACCAAACTACTTACAGAGAGAGAGAGCTACACCAAAAGAAAAATGTGTCAGAGTTCCCCTAGCCTGGAATGGAACTCTGTATAGAATGATAAATCACATAGATAAGGAAAATTGAGTCTTTCTTAAATGTAAGTTAGCTCACAGAGAAAGTAAGAAGATTATTCTAAAACCATCTTGGATTCTGTCTGTTATCAAAGTACCTCGAACAAGGTTTAGAAATAAATTCTCTCTTTAAGGGAACATTATCTGCAAAACAAAATTCAGATGCAACATGAAGAGAAAAACTAAATATTTCAACCCCCAAAATAAGTGAATGAATTTGTTAATACTATTTTGGAGAATTAAAAAAACAATTTCATAACATTTTATAATCCCATAACAAGGGATTCTATTTATAGCTATTGTGTCCATCACAGAAAAATGGAAAATTTGGAAAAACACTGAAAGAGGAAATCATCCACTATTTTAAAGTGTTAGAAATCTTTCTGTTGTAGGTAACAGGAAATCCCAGCTCAATTTGCTTTAGTAAAGAGGGTATGTATTGGCTCCTAGAACTGAAAGGACCAGGAATTGAACTAGCTTCCAGCACCAGTTGACTGGAGAAGAAATAATGTTTCCAGGACCAGATTTCTGTCTCATCATCCATAGGCTGGCTCCATTCTCGGGTGGGCTATGTAGGGCTGCTGCAGGCCACTCCAGCTACTCTAGCATCACTTTACCTCCAGTTCCAAATCTCATGGAAGAAGAAAGACAGTAACCCTGATGGCTGAAACCAGAGCTTCATAACTGAGCTGCCTCTGAGTGGGCCCACCCGGAATCCTCCCAGGTGCAGTGTGCTGACTGACTGGGGGAAACCACGGTGGAGCCCACCCCCTAGACCACTAGGGCTGCGAGTCGTGGAGAGCTTGATTCCGTAATGGAAACTGGGGCTGAAGCTTGAAGGAGAAGGAATGGCAATGGGAGGCAAATCACAAATGTTTGCTCCTAGAAGACCGTCACTGGAATAACTCCATTAACATTCCATTATATGTGTGCACACGCGCACACACACACACACACACACACACACACACACACACACACTACCAAAGCTACTAACTGTGCGTATTTGATTGCTTTAACTTCATGTGGCCACCTTGTGTCTCATTACACTGCCTACAATCCTACAATCCCCTCTTTCAATTGAATTTCATGATCTTAGAATTTAGGGCATTTAAAAGTAAGAAATTAGGGCATTTAAAAACTGATTTATAGTAACCAGGTACAAAATGTAAAATTCTGTATTATTCCATTTATATAAAATTCTTAAAAAATAAATGTAAAATCTAAAAGATTAGTGGGTGCCTGGAGCTGGGGGTGGGAAGATGATGGAAATGTTCTATGTATTGATTATGAGGGTGCTTTCACCATTTGTCACAATTCATTAAACTGTACTCTCAAAATGGGTAAGTTTTATTGTGTATTGAAGTTGAAAACAAAACTAAAGTAAATAAAACTGATTTGTATCTTCTCTTTACTTACAATGTACATAAGCATTGTTGTGTGAGAAGAAACTGTTTTCAAGGACAATTAGCACATGGTCTGAAAATCACAGTTAGTAGAGCCAAGTTAAAGATTTCAAAGCCAAGCCCAGGAATATATGAAAGATTTTTTTGAAAATCTAAGTTCATGAATTTTTCATCTGAGTTAGAGCTACTAATCTATCAAATATTTTGTATACAGCTTCTGAACAAATCATTCGTGACTAATTTTAACAAATTTTCTTTAATTCATTCAAGAGACAAATATAATGAAAACTAAAGTAATGTTTTAGGCCAGAATCAAGACAGAGTAAGCATGATGAATTATCCTTATTTATTTTATATGATGATATATTGAAATTTTCCTCAAAAACTTTAATATAATAATATTATATGAGTCATGGCCCATAGTAACTGATGCCAAGTACAACAGGGACAGAGTTGGCTAGAAGAGTCAGGTTTACATTTAAATGACAATGTAGCAAACATATGTGCAACTAATTAGGATTTATTTAGAATAAAACATCTGGCATAAGAGAATTTCTACCAATGCTACTAACGGAGAATATTTTATTTCTTTACCTGCACAATGGCCACATTGCATTTAGTACCTAGAGAGTCTCACTACTCTCACAATCCCCTCTTTTAACTGAATTTCTGATCTTTTAACTCAGGGCACATAGCACTCACCAGACACTATAGTGCTAGACATGTGCATGAGAGATGAGCTCTGTTATCAAGGAATTACAAGGTCTGTTTATTACAGATCCTGCAGTGAAGGTCATTTCTCAACTGTGTTTCCTTGGGAACAGGGGGGTGTTTACTGTTGGTATTACTAAATATTTATGTGACATTTAGATAATCAAAAGTCTCCCAACAACTTTTACATGCCATCTTTCTCAATGGCTGGCACAATTGAATGGCATTTTTATACACATTTTACAAATAGAGGATCTAAGTCAACATCAATGGGTATCTCAAAACCAGTAGAGAGCCTTGACTCCAACACAAGGAATTATGATTCATGATTCTTCCAAGAAATAGAAAGCCACTGTGGACTCAGAGCAGGAGAGGGAGTTTTTAGCAGAACATTTTTTTTCTTTTAGAAAGAGAACCTTGGCAGAGTGTGCAGAATGAAAAATAAAAGGCAGAGAAGACAGTTGGGGTATGGTTGCAATAGGTCAGGCTCAAAGTGATAAGGGCCAGAACAAGGATTTAGCATATGCAAGTGTCGGTGTAAATAAAAATGGTGAATAGGCACAGTGAAAGCATCAGCACAGTCAAAAGTTTTACCCTCCTCTGTGTGTAGGGAGTCAGGGCAAGAGTCACAACTGAAGTGGGAAAAGCAATGGCACCACCATGGGAAATCCAGGTTCCAGGGAGGGGGAAGGAGGTCGAGAGCACAAATGTATTGTTTCAGCAGGTTGGACAGAACAGAAAGGTCAAGATCTGGAGCTAGAAATACCCAATTTGGTGGCCAGACCCACTTTCCAAAAAATTAGCCATTTTAGGTAGATGGATTCCAGAGAAGGTGACCACAGCCAACAGATGGGAATCTAGGTGAGCAGCTGACACCAGTATGGCTTAAGCATGTGAGAGAACGTTGTCGAGACTGGACTTGAAAGGTAAATGTGGGAGCCAGCCACACATAGAAATCCAGGCAGCACTCAACTTTGGACAGGTCTGACTTCTTGCCCTTCCTTGTAGGGGAAGTAGCAGAAATGAAGCATGAGCTGTGCCTGTGACCAGCGCACTAGGCGGGTGTTTGATGCAGGAGCTCCAGCCAGGGGAGCGGGGCCCAGGGCTCTTGGAACTAGAGGACAAGTAGAGACTTGGTTAGTGCCCAGCCATGAAAACTGAGACAGAGTGTGGTTGACAATGCCTAAGATTGAATATTGAATATTGAAGAAAAAAGGACAAAATTGGTCACAGAGTCCAGAGCCGGTGGTCAGGTGTTCCTCTCCAAGGATGGAGAAGGCATGTAAAGGTAGAGACACAAGAGCACTTTCTGAAGTATTCCAGGGAGCACTAAGATCAAAGCGTAGTTTGTTCAAAACTGAAAGGGGCTCCTAATGGCACACTAGAGATAATTAGATGTGTTAGCTGTCTAGACACCAATATAAGAAGAAAAGATAACTTTCCCAATGGATAATTGAAGAAGAAACTTCTCTTTTCTCTTCACTTTATAACATTTTAACAAGAAGAAAGAGAAAGATCAGGAGAGAGAGAGGAAGAGAAAGAAAGGAGGAAGGTTAGAAGGAGGGAGGGACCGAGGGAGGGGAGGGAGAAGGGAGGAGACCCAGAAGGCGGCTTAGCATCTGCTTTCATGACATTGCTGCTGCTTTTACTGTATTAGTGGTGTCATATGATTTCTCTGTATCACCAGGACCATTCAGTTTTTTAATCAGACAATTTTTGTCATATATAATTAATTGTCTTCTTGAAGATATCTCGAAAACTTTGCCATTTGAATTAGAACGAACAATTTCCAGACTCTATGATAGATGTCATCCTATATTTCTTTTTGTTGTACTTCCGGATTATACCCAATAAATTGGATCCCTTGTCTTCATTTTGCTTGTATACATTTTTTCATTTTTTCAAGTCAGTATCTTCTCATACTTTTCTTAGAGTGGGTGTGTAAGTAATCTGTTTCTGAATTATCACAAATCTAAAACTGTTTTCATGTTGTCCTTACCTTTGGCTGATAATTTGGTTAGGAACAAAATACAGTATTAAGTTCTCCCTTGGAATTTGCATGACATCATTACATGTTTTCCCAGGATTCCAGCATTGCTGGTTCTCACCAGAAGATCTCACTTTGAAAACCTTCATTTTCTTTAGAATCTAATAATGCTGATGACAAGTTTGATACCGATTGGATTCTTGCTAATTTGTAGATAGCCTGCTTTTTGCTCCAAAGTCCTTTCAGATGCTCCCTGGAATTTCACAAGTGTGGAACTGAGTGTGGGTCCTTTCAAATTATGTTATTCATTCTTCTTGAAAGAACTCTGAACGTGGGTTTTTCTTCATCTCTGAGAACACATCCTCCTATCATTTCTTTGAATACTCTCTAATGTTCCTTTTCTTGTTTTCTTTTTTTCTGGAACACTAATTATATGGATTATACCCAACCTCTTTTCTCATCTTTTGTGTATTATTCTTTATCTCTTGGTCATTTTGCTCTAAAATATGAGGTTTCCTAGATCTTTGCATACAAATTTTCTGCTGATTTTTAAAAATTGCAGCAATCTGTATCTTTCTTAACTTTTTATTTAGAAACAATTTCAAACTTACAGAAAAGTTTGCAAAACAGTATTAAAAACACCTACATATCCTTTGCCCAGATTTACCAGTTGTCAGCATTTTTCCCCAGTTGCTTCATCATTTGCATGTGTGGGCACATAGTCTCTGTGTGTGTGTATGTATGTTTTACAGCCAAGGATCTAGAACCAATCCTTCCTGCATAACCCTCAGAAGAAACCAAATTTACCAACACCTTGATTTGGACTTCTAGCCTCCAGAACTAGGAGACAATACATTTCTGTTGTTTAAGCCTCCCAGTTTTTGTTACTTCATCTAGCCAACTAATGTATCACTCAATACCCATTTGTCCTCAATAGTTATGTTACTTTGGATCACTGAGTGAACATGTCTGATTTCTTCTGTGCATAGTTACTGTCCCTCTCTAGCAACTAATAAGCAATCTACGGGGATGTTCTTTAAGACCACATAAATATCCCTCCCCTCAACAATATTCCCCTCTAAGATTTAGCATCCATTGATGATTCTAGTATGAATCTATCTTTACCATTATGGTCACAAAATAATTTTTCTACTCCAGTTTTTTTTCTTCTCCAATAGGTAATTGCCAATATTTGTTGGAATTTGTTTTATCCTCTTACATGTGATTTCACAAACATGATATTCTCTGTCTCCTAGTATTGCTGACAGTGGGACTTTTGTGTGATTTTTTACTTTTATTGTTGATTCTATATCATTTGGGTAGAGTGTAGGGAGATTTGAAATCAGGTGACTACTATTAAGCTCCAGATTGCCAATTGTACTTTTAAATTTCAAAAATTATTTTTCTTCACTTCTTTTTCATGGTAACCAATTCTTGTCTTATGGATTAATGTCTTTCCTAATCTCTTGGAGAATATTAAGATTTTTAAAAAAATTTGTCTTCTGATTACTGAATTACCTTTGCTTCCTATAGGGTTAGCTGTCTTTTTGTTTTGTGCCTTTATTGTCATTGAAAAAAATTTGGTTATTGGTTGCCCATTCTCATTCATGGAGGAAGGGCTGAGTTGCTCATGAGGGCATACAGCATGGAAAGCCTCCAAATACGGACAGTCTAATTTCCCTACTAAGTCCCTCACCCGAATGGGAAAGCTGACTGCAGTCCCCATGTGTATGCTTGCTACCTGTCATTTAGCCAGACTGGGTATGCCCCTGCTTCTCTCCCACCAACACCAACAAAAAGGGCTTTACTCTGGGGTGCCTATAACCACACTCAGGTCCCTACGATTCCTCACACAGACCAGCTGGCATTTTTAGAGATAATTATTCCAGTTTTACCCTTGAAACATTCACAATGCTTTGAGAAGAGAGAGGCAAGGGAGAGAAGTAAGAGCTAAGCTCAAAACACTTCTCAAAACTCTTTAATTAACCACTTACAGATTCTTATCTGGTTCTCACCAACTCTTGGACTGCAGTCATTGCACGGCTATGGCCCTAGCTGTTACCTCCACCATAGACACTTTGCTGACATTCTTTTGGAATTTAGCTCCTGCTCTAGTTCACCTTTCGGTAGTATCCCTTTGGTTTTCCATCTTCAGGAAACTGGTTTTGACTCTGATTTGTTGTTCTCTTTCATCTCAGCATTAGAATTAATCCTATTTTAAATTTCCTTATAGTCATTTCAGTGAAATGTGTGGAGGGAGCAGGGGTCCATATGAATATTCTCAGTTAGACAATCTTGTGTCATTTGTTTCCTAGAGCATGGACAGTACCATGAGCTCTGTATGGCTGGTGTGGGCTGGGACTGCACTGTATGGCAAGTGGCAACGCACCTGAGGGTCTGCACCCTGGGTGGGAACTAGGGTTCATAGGATTCATGTCGTAAGTTCTGCTGCAGGCTGGAGGTGCGTGTCATTAAAGGTAGAAAGGCTAATGGGGTGAAAGAAGGGCTGTGGATCACTACACTAATGATAACCATCCTCCATAATTGATGATTTTAGTTGTGAAGTAAACTCTCCTGGACTGAATCAGCCTCAGAATTCAGATTTAAGAAAACTAGGCTGCTTTTCCTAATTCTATATCACTATTTCTGCACATGTCATTTCATAGTAGTAGTGATAATATTCCATTTTCAGACATCTTCATTAGATTAAGGAGAAGTCTGAATAGTTCTCAAAGAGCATTCATGGTAATGGCATCCTACTTTTTGAACTAAACTTTTAGGATTTCATGTAGAAGTACTTCAATTTTTTAACAGCTATAAACACTGAAAGATCCTAAAAAAATGAAAGCTATTTTTCTTTACAGGCATGGTGGGGGGCAAGGAATTTTAACGTTTGATAATAAGCAACACTCACTTAACTGCTGAATTATCTTGCATCCATGGTACAAAAATAACTGAAGATACGTGTTCCCTCTTCAGGCTGTCCTGGAGGGTTGTCATCTCTGGATGTCACATTGTGCCAGTTATGCTGATGAACCACCAATATTGTCCATTCTTTATTTAATATTTCTTCAAAAAAAAATCCATGTATGGGGTTTCAAAATATTCATTTCTTTACCTTTCACCTTTCTTCTTGAAGCTGGCCTTCTACTGCTTTTCAGGTAGCTTGCTACTCATCACACATTAAAAGTTTGCTACCAGGAATCTCGAGCTCAGATTAAAAATTATTTTCTTTTTCAGGAATCTAATTTACATTCTCCTTATTCAATGTCTTTTTTTTTTTGTATCATTAATATACAATTACATGAGCAACATTGTGGTTAGTAGATTCCCCCCATTATCAAGTCCCCACCACATACCCCATTACAGTCACTGTCCATCAGTGTAGTAAGATACTATAGAGTCACTACTTGTCTTCTCTGTGTTGTACAGCCTTCGCCATGCCCCTCCCCCAACTAGATGCCCAAGAAATACTGGCCAGTGTTCATCTCAATCATAGCAGATCCTTCCAGAACATATTTATTGTCCTTGAAATCACTGTAGTTCCCTACCTGCAAGTTCAATGGGAATTAAGTTAAAAGATGGTTTTCTGTTTAGTAATTTGTAATGCTGCCTTTAAATGATTTTTAAACATCAAATGTGTTTTTCTTGTTAAAATAATCTTCAAATAGTCATGTTGTACATAAAAAAGTTTTGAATGGTATAACATTTTCATATAGTATTTAATGTTACAAGGCATAGAAAGATCTCTTAAGGATTATGCCATCAGTGTATGTCTGTCAGGGTTCCACAGTCAAAGAGGCCATGAAGCACAGAGCTTATTATAAAGTGACAGTGTTGAATTTCATCTGAGCCCTATGCTCCTGGAGAGCAGTGACAGTTGAGACTCCTCTCTATACTTTTGTAACTCTTTTGTGCTTAAGAAATGGCAAAATGACTAAGCAGCTAACCAGCTAACTACAAAGGACCACCATGTCCTTTCTTATTCTGAGATAAGTCCTGATTCCACCCTTCCTCAATGACTCTTGTGTTTCATAAGATAGTTCAACTGCTTTTACAGGGCTAATGCCAAAGAGTGTTCACAAAAGACTGTTTCTTTTCATTTATTTATTTATTTATTTATTTATTTTGCTATCATTAATCTACAATTACATGAGCAACATTATGTTTATTAGACTTCCCACATCATCAAGTCCCCCCCACATACCCCATTACAGTCACTGTCCATCAGCAGAGTAAGATGCTGTAAAATCACTACTTGTCTTCTCTGTGTTGTACAGCCCTCCCCGTACCCCCCCAACATTATGTCTGCTAATCATATTGCCCCTTTTTCTCCCCTTGTCCCTCCCTTCCCACCCATCCTCCCCAGTCCCTTTCCCTTTGGTAACTGTTAGTCCATTCGTGGGTTCTGTGAGTCTGCTGCTGTTTTGTTCCTTCAGTTTTTTTCTTTATTCTTATACTCCACAGATGAATGAAATCATTTGGTACTTGTCTTTCTCCGCCTGGCTTATTTCACTGAGCATAATACCCTCTAGCTCCATCCATGTTATTGCGAATGGTAGGATTTGTTTTCTTCTTATGGCTGAATAATATTCCACTGTGTATATGTACCACATCTTCTTTATCCATTCATCTACTGATGGATACTTAGGTTGCTGCCATATCTTGGCTATTGTAAATATTGCTGCAATAAACATAGGGGTGCATCTGTCTTTTTCAAACTGGGCTCCTGCATTCTTTTTTATTTTTATTTTTATTTATTTTTTTATTTTGGTATCATTAATCTACAATTACATGAGGAAAATTATGTTTACTAGACTCCCCCCTTCACCAAGTCCCCCCCCACATACCCCATTAGTCACTGTCCATCAGCATAGTAAGATGCTGTAAAATCACTACTTGTCTTCTCTGTGTTGCGCAGCGCTTCCCATGCCCCCCACCACATTATACATGCTAATTGTAATGCCCCCTTTCTTCTTCTCCCCCCTTGTCCCTCCCTTCCCACCCATCCTCCCCAGTCCCTTTCCCTTTGGTAACTATTAGTCCTTTCTTGGGTTCTGTGAGTCTGCTGCTGTTTTGTTCCTTCAGTTTTTCCTTTGTTCTTATATTCCACATATGAGTGAAATAATTTGGTACTTGTTTTTCTCTGCCTGGCTTATTTCACTGAGCATAATACCCTTTAGCTCCATCCATGTTGTTGCAAATGGTAGGATTTGTTTTCTTCTTATGGCTGAATAATATTCCACTGTTTATATGTACCACATCTTCTTTATCCATTCATCTACTGATGGACACTTAGGTTGCTTCCATTTCTTGGCTATTGTAAATAGTGCTGCGATAAACATAGGGGTGCATATGTCTTTTTCAAATTGGGCTGCTTCATTCTTAGGGTAAATTCCTAGAAGTGGGATTCCTGGGTCAAATGGTATTTCTATTTTGAGCTTTTTGAGGAACCTCCATACTGCTTTCCACAATGGTTGAACTAGTTTACATTCCCACCAGCAGTGTAGGAAAGTTCCCCTTTCTCCACATCCTCACCAACATTTGTTGTTGTTTGTCTTTTGGATGGTGGCAGTCCTTATTGATTTGAGGTGATATCTCATTGTGGTTTTAATTTGCATTTCTCTGATGACTAGCTATGTGGAGCATCTTTTCATGTGTCTGTTGGCCATCTGAATTTCTTCTTTGGAGAACTGTCTGTTCAGCTCCTCTGCCAATTTTTTAATTGGATTGGTCGCTTTTTATTTGTTGATGTGCGTGAGCTCTTTATATATTTTGGATGTCAACCCTTTATCAGATATGTCATTTATGAATATATTCTCCCATACTGTAGGATGCCTTTTTGTTCTATTGATGGTGTTCTTTGCTGTACAGAAGCTTTTCAGCTTGATATAGTCTCACTTGTTCATTTTTGCTTTTGTTTCCCTTGCCTGGGGAGATATGTTCATGAAGGTGCTCATGTTTATGTCCAAGAGAGTTTTGCATATGTTTTCTTCTAAGAGTTTTATGGTTTCATGACTTACATTCAGGTCTTTGATTCATATTGAATTTACTTTTGTGTATGGGGTTAGACAATGATCCAGTTTCATTCTTTTACATGTAGCTATCCAGTATTGCCAACACTATCTGTTGAAGAGGCTGTCATTTCCCCATTGTATGTCCATGGCTGCTTTATTGTATATTAATTGACCATGTATGTTTGGGTTAATATCTGGACTCTCTATTCTGTTCCACTTGTCTGTGGGTCTGTTCTTGTGCCACTACCAAATTGTCTTGATTACTGTGGCTTTGTAGTAGAGCTTGAAGTTGGGAAGCGAAATCCTGCCTGCTTTATTCTTCCTTCTCAGGATTGCTTTGACTATTTGGGGTCTTATGTGGTTCCCTATGAATTTTAGTAGTTTTTTCCAGTTCATTGAAGAATGCTGTTTGTATTTTGATAGGGATTGCACTGAATTTGTAGATTGATTTAGGCAGGATGGCCATTTTAACAATATTAATTCTTCCTACCCAAGAGCATGGGATGAATTTCCATTTATAGGTATCCTCTTTGATTTTCTTAGGAGTGTCTTGTAGTTTTCAGGGTATAAGTCTTTCACTTCCTTGGTTAGGTTTACTCCTAGGTATTTTATTCTTTTTGATACAATTCTGAATGGAATTGTTTTCCTGATTTCTCTTTCTGCTAGCTCATTGTTAGTGCATAGGAAAGCAACAGATTTCTGTATATTAATTTGTAAAAGACTATTTCTTAGCCCCACTTTGTCCCTTTTGGGAGTTTTATGATTGCCTGTCAGTTGTTCAGAAGGAATGATATTTACTGTCTTTAACAAAAGTGAGAATTGACAATGTTGAACTTTATTTGTGCCCTGTGCTCCTAGAAAGAAACAACCGGGTCAAAAATCTCTCCCCCATTTTGTAACCTCTTTGGTTTACATGAAATGGCAACGAGGTAACAGCAAAGGAATCTACCCCTATAGATTCAGAAATATGATGTGCCTCCACGTTTTCTCAATGATTCCCCCTTGTTTTGTAAAAATCCAAATCCTCTCCCTCTTTGAGACATTGAATAATGGACATTCTCTCTGCTCCAACAGCCTGAATAAAACATTTCCTTAAGTGTCTAGTATATTTTATCTTTCACAGAAATAAAAAGCCATATTTAAATTACCTATTTTCCAAGATGAATTTTGCTTCACTTGGAATCCTGCCCTTGAGGAGAAATGTGGCCTGATTGATTAGTAGTTTGTCTAGAGCATCAGGTGTAGGCATGTCTCCAGCTCTGGCTCTGCCACTTATACTGTGTCACCATCTGTCTTGCCAATGGGTTTCAGCCCTGGGCAGGTTCACTATAGATTCAATGTGACCAAAGAAATTAACAGCAAAACATTCTTGGGGTGAAAGGATTTTACCCAACTTTATTTCCAGGTGGCAGGTCAGTCACTAGAATCCCATTCACTCAGAGCAAGTCTGCAGGCAGCAAGCCAGTCTCTGCCCCTGGGCCTTTCTGCCTGCACAGTCATCCCACACAGCTGTCCTCTGGGCCCCTCTACCTGCACAGTTGTCCTGCACAGCCGTCCTCTGGGCCTCTCTGCATAGTCATCTTGCACAGCTGACCTCTGGGCCTCTGTCCTTGGTGCTGCCACCACTCCAGCCTCTGCTCTGCTCTCCTGCAGCCTTGCAGCCCTGCCACTGTGTTGCGCCCAGAGCACTGGTCAGAGCTCTTTATATAGAGTCAACAGCCATGTATTTCCTACAGGCGTGCAGTGAGCTAGTCAACCAGGGCCAGGTGAGAATCCTGGCCACAGGAACTCTCATTTTATCCACACCATCGATCTTCCTGTGCCTCAGTGTACTCATCTGTAAGTGGGAATGATAACGATGATAAAGTCAGAACCTACCTCACAGGGTTGTTGTGTGAAGAGCTCATCACAAGTGCCTGGTTCCGAGAGCTGGGCATGTCCTTGTTATTATTATTTGAGGAACACCTAAGGCTCACCATGTCCATATATTCTGAGGAGAGTTTATTTCCTACTCTGTATTTCTGAACTGAAATTTCATACTCACCTCTTAACTCCAGGGCTTGTACAGCACATACATTGTAAGAAATAGTAAATATTGAATAAACTAATGGGGGATGAGTGGATGGATGGCTGGATGAAGGAAGGAAGGAAGGAACTATGCATGAGGGGTAAGCATTATAAGCAAAGAGTGATTGTTTTTAATCAAATGAAGTATTTCTTTACAGTTAAGTGAACAAATTGAATTCTCACAGACATGTCATTAATGCTCAGAAATCAAAGCAGATACATTTTGCAGAGGGAGTTGGTGCTACACAAGCAGCTGATATGATCTAGAACATTACGCTCTGTGTTCTGGGGTCAAGGCAGTATGACCTAACTTCAGTTAATGACAGCTGACTCTGGAAACATGGTTTCTTTCCTTAGGGGAAAGGAGTATAAATTAGAGTCTAGCCTGATTGAAATGCATCACTCTTTAACTGAATGCAGGGATTTGAATTCACACTTTCTGATTTGTCAGGGGGACAGAAATGCTTTCCACATATAATCAGCCCCTTCATTCTTCATACAAAATGGAAATATATAGACTTATCCAGGCACTAAATGTGGGCAATCTTTTTAAACTTTAAAACAGATCTGTATGTTATTTTTAAGAATTAAGCTGTAATGCGATATCATTTTATGTTCTGAAACAAACCAATATTCCAGGGAACTAGCCATAATTCCTACTATATACTGCCCTCTAGTGGATTTCTTTCAGACATAACCTCTGAAAATTATTTTAAATCACCTACACGCATAAGCTTTCTTGTACATGTGATGCTAAATCTTTAAAATAAACTTTAAAAATGTGTTTGAAAATATTAAACAGTGCTCCCCCAAATTATTTTTTCAAAAATGCTCTTGTACTTAAATTACCTGGTGTCAAGGTAAAGAGCCTATTCATTTCCCCCAGAGCTTGATCCTCCCTCAATTGCCATAGCTTGCCGTACAGTTGGTTTATTTCTATTTTTGCCCATCTCATTAGTGGATCCTGAGCCTACTACTGCTTCTAACTAAATTCACCCTGTGTAAAAGAGGAATGACATGTTCTGGTAAGAAGAAGCTCAAATAGCTTCTTTAAACACTGCCTTGACACCACTGGTTAAGCAAATGGCTATTTCTCCACATTTTACAAAAGAAAGCCACAAATCAATGGTAACGTTTAGAAGAGAACTTAGATGTTCTCATTTCTACTGACCCCTGGATGTGTGAAGTTCTGATAACAAGAAGATGGCTTTCAGTATATGGTGATTTGACTTGTTCCACTCAAAATTTGGTTTGGTTACATGTTTCCTGTCTTTAGGTATCTACCTGATTTCTCACTGCTTCTGTTTTAGTGTCTGGACACTGCAACATTTACTGTTGTTTTAAAATAATACCTCAGGGTAGGACTGCTCCTCATAAGGTAATATCTTCCTCAATTTTCTTTGGTAAACTTTACACAACAAATATTCCACAAGGAATTGGGAATTTAATGAATGAGATTTTCTCAGAGCAGGAATTTATGATGAATACTAATTAAATAGCAGGACTCTCATGGCTAACTAATTATGTGGAAAAGAAAATGACCAGGAGAACATTTCTGGAAGAAAGTTGTTTTTTTCTTTTTAGTAAATGCATGACTAAAGTTAAGCTCAATTTAGTCTTCTTAAAAATACATATAAAATGTTAAATCATTCAGTGAAAACTAGCCTCTTGCTTGCTGGTAAAAGACCTTTTTAGAAGTGGGGTTTTAAAATATTGCTGTAGTAATAATTCGCCACCAGATTATTAGACAATGTCTTTGCTGTCTGATAAAATTTTGAAATGACACAGTACTTAGAGTCTATTTGTGTTTTTTTAAATGCATTTCTATATCCTACTTACTTATCAAGAAATTTCCTCAATACTCACAAAACAAATATAGGCAATTGTCTGTTTTGCTTATAATATTAATTTCAATTACACTTTAAATATGTCACAACTAGAACTTTGAGATAAATCTCTTTCCAGACTGAAAAATACAGGATTAAGCAGAGCTCTTGAAAGTGATTAAATTTGACTCCAGTGTAATATTTATATATTCAACATATATTCACTCTCTTCCTCTAAAAATGTTTATTGAGCATCCACTCTACACCAGAACGTATATAATACATGGAGGATTCAAACATCAACAAGACAAGGTACTGCTGAGTAGGAGTCCAACATTTAGTGGGAAAGACAGATGAGTAAACAAGTAATTAAAATATGATACAGTTAAATGTTTGTAGAGAAAATGGAAAGTTTCTATGGCCTGGATTCTCACCTGGCCCTGGTTGGCTGGCTCACTGCACACGTGTGGGCAATAACTTACTATTGACTCTATATAAGGAGCTCTACCCCATTGCTCTGGCTGCACGGCTGCAGGAGAGCAGAGGCTGGAGTGGTGGCAGTGTGGAGGACAGAGATGGAGATGGCTGTGGGTGAAGAGATTTTTGGCGGCAGAGACCGGCTTGCTGCATGCAGACATGCTCTGAGGGGAGGGGATTGTAGCGCTTGACTTGCCACCGTGGGAATAAACCTGGGTATAAAGCCTTTCACCGCAAGAACGTTCCAATGTCATATTCCCATCTCATTCAGTCAGGAGTGAACTTGCCTGGGGCTGAAATCCATTGGCAAGACAATGTTTTAAGAGAGGCATGTATAGGTTATTATGAGACCATATAAGGAACATATAACTTCAAGGGGGGACATTTCATAGAAGCAGCATTATTTGCATTTTAAAAAATAGGTGAGTTTATTGGGTACGTGGGGAAGTTGGGGTTCCCATGGCCAGCATCCACACTGAACTTAAACCACTTGATGACGTAACTGGCCTGTTGCTAGGCTGCCGCTTCCACACCTTTAGGCAATAAGCTATTATTGCACTATATAGAGAGCTCGGCCCAGTGCTGTGCGCAGAGGCAGAGACACTAGTGCTCGACCTACTGCCGGGAGAACAAGTTGGGTAATAAACCCTTTCACCCCAAAGAAACGTTCTACTGTCATTTTTTTGGTCACAATGAATCCATAGTGAACTTGCCGGGGGCTGAAACCCTCTGGCAAGACAGTACACAAGCTGCAATGAGGCAACTCCAAATTCAAGTGCAGCCAGGCATTGAAACAGCTGGCCTGGGAGGGAACCTGCCAATACTTGCATCTGACTCGAGCAAGGGCAGTCTCTAGGGTAAGGGGTAATTTGCAGGCGAAGGGGTTCTTACTTGTTTCTGTAGATGCTTTGGAGAGTTTATGGAAATAATTGAATTGTAAGCAGGATAATGGTATGATTAGATCTAAATTTTAGCAAGTGTACTCTGGTGGATAAAAATTGTGAGGGTTATTTCATTAACTGCAGGCAAGCTGGTTAAGAGGACTGGGAGGTAAACAAAACATGAGATGATGAGAAATACAAAGCCAAGAAGACAATAAATCCAATGGCATATGGCTTCAGAAACTCACATTAATTTTTTTTCTGGATTTATATATTCTCTAAAGTGAATGTATAAATCCTATCAAATTGTTCCTCAGGTGAAGAATGTACAAGTGAATTTCTAATCAGAAATATGGCCACATGTCATTAATAGAAGCAATTGTCACTCATATTTGCTTATTTTCCTTTCTCACAGAGTATCATTCTGTACACCTGTTTCTGCTCATGTCTCTTATCAGACCTGGATCTTGCCTTCCCTTTCCAGGTTAGTCACTTAAAGGCATTGTTCATAGGCCAAGAGAAATCTCTGAAATACGAATTAGTGGGGGGGAATAAACCACCAGAAAGAAAAAATGACAAGAGACAGTGCCAGACACACAGGATAATGCACTGGCATTTCCGCAGTGACTAAAGACAGTCTAGGACACAATGCACTCATCCTTAGTTTGAGCGAATTTGAGAATCATTTATAAATGCACCTTGATCCTGGGCCAAAAATAAAATAAAAATGAGCTCAATTTTGATGCTTAAATAAATGTTATTGGGGAAAAGAAAGCCAACCACTTTATATTTTATGACAGCTGAACTCAATTTTAGTGGGGCAGAATTGAACAAGAGTGCTCAGTTTATAAGGGGAAAAAATGTCAAATGTGGATGGACTGTCATGACCCTGGTGCACTTGGACTTGTATTCCAGACAGGAAGAAGGCGGCTCTCAATTCGGAGCCCTTCGGTGCCATGTGCTGCTCAGCCACTTGCTGGCTTTGGGTCCTTGGACGTGTTACTTAGCTGGCCTCAGCCTAGTTTAGTCATCTATAATAGGCTTCCATGGCACTATTGATGTTTGGGGCTAGACAGTTCTTTGCTGTGGGTGACAGTCTGGAATGTGAGCCAGGAGGTTCTGAGCATATTTCCTCTAGTGTGAGGTGAGCTCCCGCCTGTGCTCAGCCTTGTTGCCCGCGGGTGGCTGCTCACACATATCCAAGTCATGAACACCATGAACCCAGGCTAAATCTTTGTAGAGAAAAGTAGTATTTCCCAAATAATTAAAGTTTGCAAGAATAGTGCTCTGGCTAAATCAAAAGGAAATCACATTACAAAGTAAAGATCTAGGTTTTTCATCTTAAAATCTGCATTCAAAACACTTTGCAATTTTCTTTAAGAATAGTAGAGCAAATTATTAGCACTTGTAACTGAAGTCTATTTATTGTTATCCACAAAAAATAAAAGCACAGTCCAAATTCAAGTTTTTCCCTTTTGCTAGATTAAGACCATCTGCATGCACATTTAAGTTAGAGTTTGCCCTCAAAAGCTTCAACCATCAACAAAATGTATGGTCATGTGGTTCATTGGTTGATTTTAAGAACTGAGTTTTAGTCTGGACATCTTCTACAAATGTGAATTTCATCTTATATTTTAAAATTTGTATAACTAATGTTAGCTTCTTTTCAAGTCTTGCAAGCTACAAAGCCCCCATTTGATGGGCAATTTAATGTAAGAAAGGTCCAGGCTCCATTAGAGGATTTCTCTTTCTTATTATAGTCACACATTCCAACTTCTGCCAGTTTAGAAACATCTTGAGCTTTTCTTTCATTGATACATCTTCTCTATCAATACTTGCTCTGGGAAAATAGTTGAAACACCAGAGCTAAAAGACGGGAAAAACAGACATATATACAGTTATTTATCAAGTAAACATGGAGATGTTTATGGTTTTTAAATACTTACCAGCACTCAGTTTCTAAAACAGATTTTTAAATTAACTAGGTGGAATTTAAAGCAAAAAATTAAAACAACTTGCGTGGCCAAAGCTCCAGCTGAGATTCCAAAATTCCCCAGCAACGTCATCTGCTGTCAGCTGTTAGTTCTTCAGATACTGCTTCAAGTATTGGGGAGAAAGAAGTCACCCTGAGCCCACTTAAGGGGAGCTAAGCCATGCAGGAAGCAGGAGAAAGCACTTTAATATCTTCATTTGTCACAAACTTGTGTAACACCCCACTGAGATTCCGTACACCATTTCTTAAGATAGAGCCACTTCCAGCAGTTCCATGTGGTGTAATCAACTATGGAAACAGAACGTTCCCAGAGGGATATAGATGTTCTGCTTTCTGTCCTCACCAGCAGTAACAGTGCTAACAATTACAGTCCAAAGTGTGCTCCAAACTTTGTTAATCTTTTAATAGTCTCAGCAAGCAGGTCAAGTGACCCTTACCTCCTTACTTATCCTCATAACTGTGTACAGATTTTACCAAAAATAGAAATGCTTCGTTTCCAGCAAATCTAACCAGTTGCCACCTCGGTGTATGGGGGATCTGCTGCCAACATTGCACGAGTTTGTGGTACAAAGAATTTTCTATTCCAATATCTCTGATACCATTCTCTCAGGCATTGTTTCATTTCTTTGGAATAAGGGGTTCTTAATCTGAAAAATGAGAGTAATAATAGGTACTCAGCTCTTTACCAACAAGACAGTGAGATGAGATGCACAGGGAGGAACACAAACTTAATGGGCTGAGTAATGGTGAGGGAGGAAAGAAAGAAACATAAAAAGCAAGGTGGGCAAATGTTAAAGACACAATTTCTCCCAGGGCCACCCATTCCAATTTCCATGATTTACTTCTCCTTAAAGTTAAAATTGTGGAATGTAAAAAATCTTCAATACATTAACAGGCTACTCAAACAAACTGACCATGTTCTACTGATCAGGCCTCCTGCTAATTCTATAACTCATTGCTTGAAAGAAGTAAATAGAACAATTCTACAGCCACCAGCAGTAGTAAGAAGTGCCATGTGCTTCTGCAAAAGCAACATGCCACCTGAAACTGCCATCGAGTCGGGAGCATGTTTAACACCCCACTGAGATTCCAAAGTGATGTTATTTATTACTGTTTGTAAGTGAATATATGGGCAAGAATAATTGCATAGAGATAATGGCATATTCCCTTGGCATTTGGTTCAAAATGTTATTACTTATCACTGTTTGTAAGAGATATGGGCAAGAATCACTGCATAGAGACAATGGCATTTTCCCTTGGCATTCCCTTGGCAAACAATAAAGCTTGATTCAGAGACAGATAATTACTTCCTAAAATTTTCAGGTAGCGCAATTCCAAAGCATTACCTTTTCAACCCAAATCTGAAATAATTTTTTCTCTGGGATAATAACAATAATAATAACAAATATTGCTCTCAGGCAATAAAATGGAGGGTGTCAGTGTTAATGTGGATCGCACTGCGCATGTACCAAGTGCTTTACCTGTCATCCCATCTGTGGCAGATACTAGTCTTCCCAATGTCCCTATTATCTTTCTTAGATGATATTAATAATAGAATTAACATTTTAAACCAAGACCACACCTGCCCATTTGCAGGCTACTATTGTAAGACTACACTTGCACTTAAAGTGTGAGAATATGACTGACTTCTAAACAAGGGGGCATGAGGAGAGCATTGTGTACAGCTTCCAGGTCTTGCCCCTAAAGGCAAAGCCTCACCAACTGCTTCCCCTCCACCTGGTTCCCACTGGTTAGAATGTGGGACCAGTTATCTTAGACCACAAGTAGAAGCTGAATGTTGAAATTGTGAAGCAACATGGTGGGGAGGGAGCCCAGACTCTGTGGACCAAAAAGCCTGAATTGTGTATCAGAACTTCTGCATTACAGAGGCACAAACTTTCCCTTGTTCAAGTGACTATTATTTTGGATGTCATTAGCACCAAACCAACTTCCTAACAAATGATTACATCTTCACAACAAGCTTAAAATGGAAATACTATCAACTCCATCTTACAAATGAGGACATTTTTAAAAACCTACCAACTTTCCAGACCTAGTAAGTGGCAAACCTAAGTTAAAAGTCAAATGCCACTGTTTGCTCAATCATTGAAACCCTTACCAGGCTGAAACAGTTTAATTCTAAGACCTAGCTTTTTATGACTTTGGAACAGTCATATTTATTCTATTTCATCTTCAATTTTGTCATCAGCAAAATCTAGTGCAGGAAATGAAACACTCTAGTAATTTAATACAGAAATTGTCATTTTTACAAATATCTTAAAGATCTAGAAGAGCTGCCACTGCCACTGGATTTTTGGTATTAAGGGCACACCATCTGAGATATGGCCAGGAAATAGCTGCTCTTAACTGACAACACTGCAGCCACTAAGCTGCTTCACATCTGTGAAACTGATGATTTGTAAGACAGAGCCTACAGCTGCAAAGAACCTCAGCTGCAAAGGAATCTGAGAAATGTGGTCTTTACCCATCCAGCAACTCTATCCTGGAGGAGCTATAGAAGGAAATGCAGATGAATGCACAGAAAGGATTAGACAAGACAATGTCTAAGAATCCTGGCCCCACTTTTTACTTGCTGTGTGTCATTCGGCAAGTAACTTAACCTATTGGTGCCTCAATTTCCTCATTGAAAAATAAAAATGATAGTGGTACCTACTACATAGGGATGTTGTGAAGATTTAATAATTACAAAAATATGTAAAATATTTAGACAGTGACTGGCACATGGTATTATATGTATCTATTATAATTACTATGTGTATCATGTTAAGCCTCTTCTAATTCCAAAATTCTCCAATGTATTTATCTTCAGTTTAAGAAATTGCAAGAACAACCATCCAACATCCTCTGGTGTTAGCTGCATGGGAAATCTTTGACCATTGGACAAAGTCTGTGATGTATGTCTTCTTTATTACATTATAAATGCTGAGATTTCTAAATTTCTCTTAGATAAAATTTGCTCAGATTTCTGGCCAATTTTTAAGTGATACTATGGCTGGGACTGACGGCTTTCCTGCAATAGACATTCTCTCTCTCTGTCCCCTAGTACAAGATTCCCTGATTCTTCAGCTGGATATCTGCTGACCAGAATATACACAGCATTCCTGCCTCCCTTGCAGCTAGGGTGGAATGTGACTCAGTTCTGTTCTATGGAAGTTAACAGACCTGAAACCTCAATTACCCTTAAACAGAAAGCTATACCTTCCCTTTCCTCTTTTCCTTTTTCTGTCTGTGGTATATGCTGCTGCCCACTAACAGTGCCTTACAAAAGGTGACTGTTACATATTCAGGAATTTTGCAAGCCAGTTGTTAAACTGTTGGTAGTTTTATATCAGCCTTGGCAGGAATATTTATAGCATGGAAATCCACAAACACAATCAGAACTTCCCCCTAATCAAAAGGAATCTCCTTTTTCAGAGAGTCAGTTTACCAGCACCATTGTCCTTATCCTCCTAGAATCAGGATACTTGAGTGACAGTCTATGGGCCCATATGATGAGGACAGGTCCCAGAGACAGCAGAGCAAGCAGTCTGGGCTCCTAATTCAGAGCAAAGCCACTGTGCCAGTTTGTGCTTTCCATGTATGAGACACACATTTCTAACAGGGAGCAACTTTGCCCCCCAGGTGACATTTAGCAATGTCAGGAGACATTTTTGGTTGTCATAACCAGGAAGGTATGGTTGCTTCTGGCCTCTGTGTGCCATGCCCAGGGTTACTGCTAAGCATTCTACATCTACAAGCCAATGTCCAATGTCAGGAATTATAAGGTCCAAAATATCAGCAGTGCCAAGACTGAGAAACTCTGATCTTGTTTCACTATTATGTTCAGTTTCTATTACAGTGGGAAAACCAAGAGCATAACTAATATTAGTTCAGATTTACAGATGAAATCTCCAATATCCTTTTATATAAATATAAGTGCATACATACACTCATAACACCTACACATGTGTGTATATATATACACACTAAATAACCTTTACCTAAAATAAAATCTGAAGGTAACTACTTGTATAATGGGTTTCTTGGCATTTTTCTACTTTTGAAGCATTCATTCCTTGAAATCTCTGAGCACTGTTTTGGGCAGTGGAAGAGGTAATTTACCAAGTAACTAGAGAAGTTTAAAGAGTTAATGCCCTGTCAGAGAATGAGTAATTTACTCCTACCCAGAATCTTATATTGGGAGCAAAAGGTGAGGATGTTAATATTTCCCCTCCAAGAAAGTGAAAGGCTCCCTGTAATTTCCTCCTGAAATTACACCAAAGATGGTATTGAACCTGACCAGTAGAGTTCCTCTGATCACATAGAAGTGAAAATGGGTTCTGCAGAAATGTCCACTGGGGAAATAAAAATGTCGACAAAGACAAAAAAATGAAAATGCAAGCTATCCAGGGATGTTCAGTGGGAAAAAACCCTGAAAATACATATTCTGTGAGACCAGAGTGAATCTGAGAGAAAAAAAGCAATAGATACTTTCCAGTTTTTATGTAAGGGAAAAATGGACAGTTCTGATCTCTCCAAAGCAAACATAATTGTTTTAGCACTAAGTATTAACTGAAGCTTATTTCTCAATTATTTATATAATATGAATCGTATATCTGTAATACAAATTACATAGGTATGTGTGTGTATGTACACATATAAATTAAACCGAGCTCTAAAAGTTTAAACATAATTATAATAAAAATCAACTTGATTTCTTCTCTATTTTACCTAATCAAGGAATCACACTTTTGTAAGTAACAATAACCTTTCTTTCCATCATTCTAGACATATCCTATGATTGCTACCCTTTTCTCTGATTTTTTTTCTTTCTACCTTTGTTACTTTCTCTCTAAAATTCATACAGGTATGTGATTTCATCTATCCCTCACCTTTTTGAGCAAACTGCTCCTCAAAGTTCTTCCATTTACTTCATCCTGATATTTTCTATATCTTTTGCTTGTGTTCCACCTGTTATTCAAAGTTATAAAGTACGATTCCTCCCCAAAATGTCTAATATTCATCATTATTATTATTTATAATCAAGGGACTTCCTTCCCAGCCCCTCAATTCAAATCTTTTACTAATTTATCAAGTTTTAAAGCTATTGTTAATCTAATCACCACCAAGCATACATTTATCAAATAACTTCTATATGCTAATGTTCTGAAGGAAACAAAAATGAATCAGACAGGTCCCTCTCTAAAGAAATTTACAATCTAGCAAGGGAATTAGGACATTTTAAAGAAACTATATTTCATTTACATTATTTCTCAAGAGGAAGTTATATGGCTTCATAAATCAGCTATATATATTAAAGCAACACAGTGATTTGTGTTCAAATACTCCTGAATTTTTATATTAAAAAATTAAATATCTTTTTTATAGTTCTTGCTTAAAAAGAAAAATACATACTGAATTTTGAAGAGTCTCTAATTCTTCTGTATAATTTTCTCTAATCATTACTATTGGTTTCCCCATGTGTGCACAAATTCAACCTTATAAATGTTAACATATATGGAAAGAACAAACAAAACTGCAACCTACATTCCACTCCTGCCTCAGAGGTTGCTAACTGGCACCTAATGAGTCATTTCTAACCCAAGATGTGCTTGCTGAGCACAAAGTATCCTATTTCTTAGAAAGTATGATTTTCCATACTGCATGCAACCTACTTGTTCTGTGCCTTTTCTTTGTTGCCCCTCTGATCTTCCGGTTTGGCCTTGTCCCCTCTTTGCCCTTTCAGCTATGCAGATTCTGCCATCCTTCAAGATCTGGAGACCTAAGTCCCACTATAAAGCTTTTCTCAGTTGTGCTAGTTATCACTGACCTGACTTTAACCTATTTCTATTATCCACATCATATATTCATACATCTTGTAACATGTGAAGTCCCTTGTTAAAAGATTCACTAATGGAAGTGACCTCTCCTGCAGGGACAAACTATCACTATTCATTTACAGGAAATCCCCAGATATGACCACTGCTCTGCCATCTTGAAGCCCAATTGGTGCAATTGGATGCTGTGGCCACTCAGGATCTTGTGCAAAAATATAACTGGAGAGACTGTTGATGGGAGCGAAGTCTCCATGGGCAGATCCGAGAGCCTCAGCAGGATCCTCCCTCTGGGTCACCCTCCCAGGAATGCCAGCCCTTCCACACACAATCTCTACTCCCTCACCCCTCCCGGCTTTCCTAATCCCAGCTCCAGAATATCCAAATACTTCTACACCTAACCCTGCCTGTATTTGTGTCAGCCTTCCTGGGGCTTTTCAAAGCTGCTTTAACTGGCCCTTACTCCTGAATGGAAAGGCTCTGTCTATCCCTTCCTGCTCATACCTGTTAGGAAACATGTAATCAGGTTTTTAAATTTAAAAAAACACAATAAAATTACATAAACAGATTATAAAGTGTAATATAATTGTTATACAGTATGCAGTTTTGACATCTGACATCAATAGAGTCTATATTTTGTAAATATTCACAAAATCTCAGCAAACTCTTTTAAGGTATCTTTTGTCCTCATCACTTCCTGTCTTTAGATTCTCTTCCATTATCTTAGGAAATGTAACTGACTGTGTGAACCTGAGACCCACTCTGACCGTTGGGTGTTTCTAAATTAAGAAAATGTTCACCTCAGTCATAGTAGCTTTTTTCAAACAGTGAACAATGAAATATGTATTACTTCCCTAGATGGAAATAATCATTGCCCACAGGCACTAAAACCAAAAAATTCCAAACTAATCACTTATATGATACCCTTTTTATCTTTCTAGCATTTTTTTCCAACATTCCAGAAGAGAAATAGTTCTCTTTCATTATCATAAAAAAGCTCTTGGGGTTTTTACCTTTTGTTATTTTCTTTATTTAAAAGCCTGGTTTAGATTTGAAAGGCAAATACAAGTTTCAATATTGAAAATTAGAGACAAATATGACCACTAAAATGGTCTGAGAAGTCAAAAGAGTCCAAAGTGCCCATACAGGGGAAATCCCAGTCTGATTTTCAGAAGTCGTGAATGTCTCATGGCTCTGTCTGTGTTCCAGCTTCTCTAAAATAATAAGTGATTTGGGTGTCACCCAGATTTCAAAGCTGTCATACTTCTGGTATTATATGTGTGTATATGGTATTATGAATATAAAATATAATGAGATAATTTTTTGGTTTTTTAAAGTAAGATGCATACAATAAAGTACACAAATCTTAGTGTGCACCTTTATGAATTTTGACATGTATATACACTCATGTAACCATCACCAATGATTGGATAATTTTTAATTAGTGGATAGCTCTGAAATATATTCCTACCCTGAATATAAACATGACAATTGCATGTGGGCAATTAAAAATGTCAACATATTTGATTTACGCCATATGACTTTCTAATTCCCATTTTCAACAACTCATGGGCTTTCACTGTCTATAAATCCGTAAATGCCAGACTCTTGCCATCCTTATTGTGGGAACTGATTTCAAAGGAGTGAGACCCCCCTAACCTACGGCATATAGGAAGCGGGTAACAAAAGCTCTGTGAATCTATCCGATTGCCAGAAAACTTTGAAATCTACTATGAAAAAACAAAAGCTAGATGTTACTAATATGGCTACAAATGGCAATGGAATAACACAGATTCTCTTTTCAAATTGTGTCCCCAAGACCCAGAAAAACTGTAATGAACTATTATGTATGTGCAATTTTAATTAGCATTATTCATTATGAAATATTTAAATTTTTTATACACAATATCTATTATTCCTTAGTTGGTCCTTAAGACTCATGTGTATATATATATATGTATGTATATATATATACGTGTACACATATATATGCAATATGTATGGTGGATAAATACATATAATCACTTGGTGTAAACCAGGAAAAAAAAGAATGAAACAAAACAACTTCACTCCTTCAAAAACAAAATGAAATCTATACCACTTAGTCACATTTGAAATTAGAATTCTTACTGAAGAGTTTTCCATTTATTTTCCTTTCTTTCTTCCCAGGCAAAACATCCATAAGTCTTCCTCAGGAGTATGATCATTCATACTGACAACGTGCACTACACTAGGTCCAGGATAGAAGGTATGCTCTATGACAAATGCTCTGATTTAGTATTGACAGGCTAGCTGGAGTCAGGAAGCAGCAGAGAAACTAGATTCAAACAGCATCCAGGCTCTCCTTTCTAAAAGTGAAGAGTTGGGATTGAGAGGCTGGTGTGCAAGTGTACACAGAAGTAGTTGTGACTCCATGGTAAGATCTTGTCCATGAATGTGCACCAGCCTCAGCCAGGTGGGGCTATTTCTGACAAAAGCAGATGACCCTTCTATACTGCCTGTACCGCCTACAGAAAACAGATGAAAGCCTAAGACCCTGCAAGATGTTGAGACTTCAAGATTGTAGGAACCTTAATCCCTGACTCACCTCTTGGGGAAAGCTGCCTCCTGACCATGGAAACACACACTTGACTTTTACAGGAGCAGAAAAATTTATTTGGCTCAACTTTTAGGCAGGAAGCTAGAGGTAAGTGGGAGGAGAGGTTGGGGTGACCACAGAGAAGTTGAGACTAGTGAGTTGAGACTACAGATAGCTTCCATCAATGAGAAAATCCCTAGCAGGAGGAGTAAAACTGGAGATATTCCACAAGCTTGACTCCAACTGGACATGATCCTGGGGTGAACTGAAGTAACCTTCCCTCATTATGAAGTCATTAAAATAAATTTGTATTGCCGTTCTGCCCCCCTTGGGGTGCAGAGAGAATTTTGGGAAAGAGCATGGGCAGTTGTAATTAGCTTACATCCTTGCCAGCCTGTCAATCAACATTTGTTTACATAACAATACCCCTCCTAAAAAAAACTGACAAATCCCATAAAAAAGAACTTTCCCCAAATATTCAGGGCCTGCCTGACACTAGGTTGAGGCTCTCTCTATAACAGAGAGTAATAAACTTGTCTGCTTTCTTGCCTTTGGTTTTACTCGGACTTCCCTGAATCACTCAACCGAGAGTTCCTTCCTAACACAACCACTAGATTTTTTTATTTTTTATTTTGGTATCATTAATCTACAATTACATGAAGAACATTATGTTTACTAGGCTCCCCCCATCACCAAGTCCCCCCCATATACCCCTTCACAGTCACTGTCCATCAGTGTAGTAAGATGCTGTAAAATCACTACTTGTCTTCTCTGTACAACCACTAGATTTTACTTTGCTTTTTATTTTTTTTGGTATAGGAATTATAGTTAGCTAAACTGTAGATCTTTCTATTTCATTTTTTTGTTTGTTTGAGAAAGCAACTGGACAAATTGACAGCTACACTACTGATAGTGTGTACTGTTACAAAGTCATGACTTTCAATGAATGTTATTGTCAGTTATACTAGTCAATGCCAACGTAAGGTCCTTATTAAAATAGAAATAACTACCCTAGTGAAAAGTAATCATTCTCTAGTTAGTTAGTCTATTTATTTAGTATATGATTTGGATATACACAAATGAAGGTTGTACTACCTTTGATGAGAGAGTTTGTTTTCTTCCTATGTCCTCTCATTTGAAATATATTGAACATATAATCCAAAGAATAAAATGTTTCAAAGAGGTTTTTTACAAGCATGATTGTGATGGTTAATTTTATGTGTCACCCTGATGGCCATGGGGAGCCCAGATTCAACATTTCTGTGGTGTTTCCAGATGAGATTAGCACTTGAATTGATGGACTCAGTAAAGCAGATTGCCCTCCCCAGTGTGCGTGGGCATCTTCCAATATGTTGGCAGCTGGGATATAACAAAAGGCAAAGAAAGGAGTAAATTATCCCTTTTTACTGTCTTACTGCTGAGCTGGAACAGTTAATCTTCTGCTCTCAAACTGGGAGTTAAACCATTGGCTCCCCTATTTCTCAGGCCTTTGGACTTAGAACTTCAGGTTGAATTATACCACTGGCTTTGCTGAGTTTCCAGTCTGCAGATGGCAGATTGTGAAATTTCTCAGCCTCCGTAATTGCATAAACCAATTCCTCATAATTAATAAACAAGCAAAAACAAACAAACTGATTCTGTTTCTCTGAAGAACCCTCGCTAATGCTGATCTCATATTTGTTCAAATGAATTTAAAACAAAATGTCACTGAATATTTTAGAAATTTATTTCTCAAAGATCTACTTTTAAAACTACATGTAACGCTTAACTAGTTTTTTACATTATGGAAGTCATATCAAAGATATCTTTAAACAGTCTTTTTAAGAAGTTTTAAGTTAGCAAGTTACATAGAATATTTTTATTAAGTACTGTATAATTTCTTCTAGTCTTTTATTCCAACATAATATCCATTTTTGTAAAGGACTCATAGTTTTTACTTAGTAGTTCAATATTTAAGTTTCCAAAGACACAGGAACAAATTTTAATGGATTAAATCAATTACAGAATACAAATAACATTTAAATGAATGTTGTCCACACAGTCCTTGGTATTAAGGGATACCCAAGATCTCTGACTTACTAAAAATGTATCTCTCTGAGCTACTTCTCCAATCCTTGCCATTTCTCTAATTGGTTTCCTTGAATATCCTGAAAAATGTTTCTTTGATAGTTTCCAGAAACTTCTGAAATGGTTCAGGATATTATTTCAATGACATTTGCTCCAAGACCACACCAATAAAAGATGATGTTCCCTAAACCTGGATGTGCTTCAGGATCATCTAGGGACTTTGTTAAACTGGGCCTCATCCTCATTGGTTCTGGATTAGTAGATTCAGGAGGGATCCAATATCTTTGTGATTTCAAATAAATAATGCTGAGACACAGAAGATGGGGTCCAGAGCACAGTTCCCCAATATATACTCAGGTGGCACAATGAGGGGAGTAGCAGTGTGGGATTCAGCAAGCCAGCAGGTGGTTCAAGCCTTTCACATTCAAATAGCTCACAATGAAAGACAGACTGCTGGTGGGATGAGTCATCCAAATGGTGTACCACTATACATACTAAAGAGACCACCTTCTTTATTGACTTCTGGAATCATGGCAATTCTACTTCCCAATTTAAATGAGAAATCAGGTCTTTATCCAAAAATAGGAGTACTGTCACCCCTGCTATGGACTAGATGTGTGTGTCCTTCCAACATTCGTATGTTGAAACCTAACCCCCAAAATGATGGTATTTGGAAGTGGGGCCTTTGGGGGGAAATCGGGTTTGGATGAGGTCATGCGGGTAGAGTCCTCATGATGGGACTAGTGCCCTTACAAGAAGAGACCAGAGAGCTAGTTCACTTTCTCTATGCCAAGTAAGGATACAGATAGGTGGCTGCCTATAAGCCAGGAAGAGGACTCACCAGACCAATCACACTGGCACCCTGGTCTGCCCTCTACCAGCATTTCTGAACCCCGCTGCCTTGCTCTACTTTTTTCTGTAGCATTTATTGACCTCTACCATATTAAAGAATTCACTTACTTTTACATATATATTGTACCCACAAGAATTAAACTCCATAAAAACAGAAATTTTCATCAGCTTTGTTCACTAACATATTCCACACACCTAGAGCAGTGCCTGACACCTAGTTGATGCTTTATAAATCTTTGTCAAATGATTGAATCTCAGTCTTTCTCTTTTCTTCCTAGAGCTTGGTAATACACAGCTCAATATTTATTGTACAGTTCATTTCTGCCCACCTTCTGTCTCTGGATGATATTATATGAAAAACTATGTGATTCTTATAAATAAAAGCAACTTTCTCCTGAGTTCCATCCTAAAGGCTGATTCACTATCCAAGCCCATTACCCCTTCCTCCTCAAGGCCAGAATATTTTTGGACTAGAATCTCCATAGTTAACTTAGCTGTTTGCTACCTGATTAAGAAAGCATCTCCCTGTTTTACCACACATACCTGTCACCAAAATAGAACACCATCCTTTTCCCACTGATTAACATAAGGCCTCTGAATCTCCTGTCTCATAAGCTCAGCTTCTCCTGTTTTGGAAGGCAGTGATGTCACATAGTATTACAGGCCTCAGGCAAAATGGTTTGGGGTCCTGGGTGCCCCGTCCATTCTCAAATGTCTCCCAGCCTTGACTCTGTAAACTCCGTGTGGCAAGGCATCTCCAGATTCCTTGGAACTGTCACAACCTGTAATTAAGACATCACCTCATACCTGGGAGGTTTTCCCTTCCTGTCCAAGAATGACCAGTGTGGAGCAGGTAGCCTAGGGGAAGAAACATCATCCACACCACTGGGGCCTGTCTAATCTGAGCAAACCAGTCATGATGTTCCCAGGTGTCAAATTCATCCAGAGACTACAAAGGTTTAGGGCGCAAAGCCTCAAAGAAGAAGAAAATGGTCCCCTGTGCATATCCTCCCCCACAGACCCAGGATGGCTGACAGCAACCCCTCTGATTGCCTGGTCCTAGCCACTGCCTGTCCACCTCCTATGGAGGCGTCCTCTCCACCTATGTCCCTCTTGAACCTGCTAGCACACTGAGCAGCCAGGGAGAAGCAAAGTATTCAGGGTGCTGGCTGTCGTACTCTCCCCCTACACCCAGCTTTGCCTTGGAGTCCTGACTAACACTTATTACTGCAGAGCTTTTGAGAGTTGAACTGGAGTGAAAGTGGAAATATGAAAGTGGAAATAAGAAATATTAGCTAAAGTAGAATGTGAGGTTATCTTTAGATTTCAGTGACCTGGGCTTTTTTCTCCTGTCTGTCTTGTTGATTTTTGTGTGGTCTCCACTGTGTTTGGTTGTTACTGGTACAGAATTGTGCAGACTTACACAGCTCAGAAGGGGAGAAAAACACTTAACCATTAAAATTAAAACATTCATATTTTGCTGCCAAGGCAACACTAACTCCTTTTTCCAGGTTTGAAATAACAAGCAGATCATTTGTCCTCCCTGCTCCTGACCCCTCTGATCCGGGAATGCCGGATAGCATGCCAGCTTACTCAGGACAGACTTGCATGAGATCTGCGCTCATCCCCAATCTCCTTTTGCCTCCCACCCTCATCGCACACTTTACCAGCCCTCCCCAATGTGTGGCCTAGAAGCCATTGAATTTCTGTTTTTAACTTCCCCAGCCAAAAATAATCCAAGCCCACTGCCCAAAGATAAAATCTAAAACTGATTACCATGCCCTCTATCAGGGATACAAGCAGGGAAGTCTAACAATTCCAAAGGTTTCATGCAATATAAATGCATAAAAAATGCATAATCAAGGCCTAAAGGAAGAAAGGGGCTCCTGGCATAAAAAATATGTCCCCTGGTGCTAAAAACACCAAAGGACTCCCCCGTAGCAGAGTTTAATAAACCGTGTTTATACGTATGCTTCGTATAGAGACATTTCCAGTAAGAGCCTAATGCTGTAATGCTCAGCAGCTGCAGTGGTAACCTCAATGTGTTCCATATGGAGCTGTGCTTATAATCAGCTCCTTCTGGAAAGGCTCTCTCCAACTTCTTCTGTAATTAGGATTAAAATGCACTGAGCCCCACAGGAGATGGTAAGAGAGGCCTTTTATTTCAGTCATTATCATTTCTCTTAGGCAAGATCACCTTTCAGAAAAAGCTATAGATTCTCTCTCTAATCTTCACAAGAAGAGGTCCAGCCTATTAAACTCAATTTCCTCTTTTTTATAATCTGAAAATGACTTTGAGGCAGCAAGCTTCAGCAGAATAGCAAATGTTCATGGCTTCACTAAAAGATGCTGCTGGGATCAACAGTGACTTGGGGAATTTGTAAAAAAATAAAATAAAAGTGTGTCTCATTGAGACAAGCAGACACAGGAACCTCAGAAAGGAACCTCAGGTCATTTTAATGAGAATATGTTCCCACACACATTATCTGACACAAGACAATTATGTTAATTAACACACTGAAGTCTTGAACTATATCAGTAAAAGAGCTACCAGAAATCATCCATGTGTACAAAACAGCGTTCACAAAAGGAATAGGTAGATTACCTTCACTAATAAAATTATAAAGGTTTGATATGATGAAACACTATAAATAAAATTAAAAAGCAAACAACAAACCTAGGGCTGGGGAGATTACAATATATTTGTCAAACTAAATTAATATCCTCAATATAGGAAAGCTCTTACAACTCAATAAGGACAAAAATATATAAAACACCCCAATAAAAACTTAGCAAAACCAAAGAATGGGAAATTTACAAAAGAACAAACAGCAGTAAATATAAAAAAAAGTTAAACCTCATAGTTAATTGAACAAATTCAAATTAGAACCAAGAAAGATCAGTTTCCACTGTTAAACAAGCTCAGAATTAAAACAAATTTAAAAGAAGAGGTATTTCTGAGGAATTTTTTAAGAAAGAGGAATTTCCAACATGACAAGAGTGTCAGAAAGAAAGACTCAAAGGAAAACAAATTATTAGAAACTTTTTTAAGGGAAATTTGGCAAAAAGTATAACAAATATCAAAATTGTACCTATCTCCTTGTTGGAAGAGGACATGACCACCAGTTAACCTGCGAGCTGGACCTGGGCAGTCACAGGCTTCTCACCCCTCCCCTGTCCTTGTGCATTTGCTCACTGTTCCTGCAGTAGGAGCCAGTTTCAAGGATGCAGCTTTGAGAGAGTGAGGTATTGCTCAGACCATCTAGACTAAATAGGGGACTGCTCTATGTAAACATTTATGGCTGAGTGGGCAGGTGCAGAGATTTACTCCTCGAGGGGCCAGCCAGGACAAGCCCCGTATGTGTGTTCCTTTGCCTCTTAAACCTGCAGCCCACCAATCCGGAGTAGTCTGACTCTCCTGTCTCTTCTGCTCTGTGGGGATGGGTGGCCAGTTTCAGATTTTATTCAGGAAATTCCTGAGGGTGCGAACCAATGTTTCTTGACCCAGTAATTCCACATCTAGGAAAATTGTAATTATTTGTCTTTAATTTAGAGTTTGATATTGAAATTTACATTTTTGAGGTTTAAATTTATAACCTAATGAATTGTTAGCATCTTACTAAATAACATTCATATTCATTTGAGTGTATTCAGAATACCTAAACTATAAATTTCTTAATACAGCATCTATATTTTCTTGAAAATAAAATAGAGAAGAAAGAAAATAACCTCATAAATTTTCTCCCCCTGACCTTGTTCTCATTTTCATGTAGTTTCTATTTCTCTCCTGCTAGGGACTCTGCTTTATTACCTTCAAGGCAAGAAGAGACAGCATGACAGTGGCCCTAAAACAGGGGACTTGAGTGGGTACCTGACTCTGCTGCTTACCACCTGTGCATCTGGGGTAAGCCTTGCAGCTACTGTCAACTTCAGTTTCCTCATCTGGCCAGTTGGGAACAGTCATCTGCTCTAAGTCCTAGGACAGGTACAAGGATCACAGGGAACACTGTATCGCTTAGCACAGGACCTGCCTTTGACTGAACACTTAATGAAGGGTAATTCTTATGTAAAATGTACATAAATAAACATTATGCATGCATTATATGTTACTAACTGCTGTTACCTTAAATGTGGGACTCTATAATTCTATTGCTGATATCGTATTGGAATTGTGGCCCGTCATCTATGAAAATAGCACTGTCTCACCTCTACCTACAATGAATGTCTGGGCAATTGCCTGTGACAGTGAAAATTTGAAAAAAAATCTTAAGTTCTTGCAACATGGAATTCATTAAATAAATTATAAAACCTATATAGGATGGACCGCTATGCAACTATTGAAATTATGGTATATTTAAGTGTTATGTGTATTTAATGGATGTTTGTAGGGCCCTTGTTTTCTCATCTGTGAAACCAGAAACCTGTATTAGAGATGATTCTTAGTCACCTTGAGCTATTTTCTTCCTCTGTATCTGTAGGTCTTCATTGTAATTTATTTCTTTAGTTTGTTATTTGTGGGGAAGTTGGGGTTCCTATGGCCAGGATCCTCACTGAACTTAAACCACTGATGATGTAACTGGCCTGTTGCTAGGCTACTGCTTCTACACCCATAGGCAATTAGCCATTATTGCGCTATATAGAGAGCTCGGCCCAGTGCTGTGCACGGAGGCAGAGACGCTAGTGCTCGACCTACTGCCAGGAGAGTAAGTCGGATAATAAACCCTTTCACTCCCCAAAAAACGTTCTACTGTCATTTTTTTTTGGTCATACTGAATCCATAGTGAACTTGCTGGGGGCTGAAACCCATTGGCAAGACATATCAAGGTGGATTTGAAGGTATTTTACCCACACTGAAAGAAAACAGACAGGAGTGAATAGGAGAGGTGATTGTAGTAACTAGATTTTCAGGGGATAGTAAAAAACATTCCTTCTCTAGGGCCGCAGCGATGTGATTGATGCTTGCAGTTGTGCAATATGGTGGCCCTGTGGGTGACTCCACCTGCTTCAAGTGGGAGAAGCTCTTCCACAGTACATGTAGATAATGCTGGGATTGATGGCTTCAACCAAAAAGTCATTAGCAATCTGAAGCCTGTTCTAGCAACCAGCCACATAAATTTAATAGGCATTTGTCTATCAAAAGAGAAAAATATTTTGTTTCAGCAATTTGTGCTTCATCTTGCCATTGTAGTCCGAAATGTCTGGAAAATCATGCAGAAAAAAATACAGAAAAGAAAGCACACAATCTTAACAAGAAGCACCTCAGATTCTGAAGATGATTCTGAACAGATGAAATAAATACCAGATAGTTGACAATGGCTTCCTTTTCAGCTATGGGAAGTTCATCCTGCGTAGACATTCAGCAGACCCTTCTCCCTGAGTCTCTGTCCCTCATTCAGATGCGGCTCCTTTCGCTGGGGCCTCAGGGTCCCAGATTCATCCTCCCACAGCCCCTTGTGATGAAGGCAGAGGAATGTTCCAAAGTCTGGAGAAAAAGAGCAACATTCTGCAAAGCCAGGCAGCTAGAAGCAATCACTTTTCTGTAAGGCAGAAAGGTCAGAATCAGAAAAGGAATTAGATATTCTGGATCAGAAATTCTGGGGTGAAGCCTAGCAATCTGTGTATTCATAAGCTCTCCAGATGATTCAGATGACCTAAAAATTGAGAATTACTGATTCAGTCCATTCTGCTGCTTCCCTCCATCTTTAACTGAGTCTGAAATAGGTACATTCACAAGGAGATCATCTCAATAGCATCCTTTGGAAATCTCCCTACTCATTTTTCTCTCTTACCTCTGCTTCTGCGAGACTTTCCTCACTTGAACAACATGATATGTTAAAATACATAAAGTGACATTTATTCTACCACAGTTTTGTGTGTGTGTGTGTGTGTGTGTGTGTGTGTGTGTGTGTGTGTGTGTAGTTCACCCAGAGGGGAGTTGTGGATAAAATGAGAGTTCCTGTGGCCAGGATTCTCACCTGCCATGGTTGACTAGCTCACTGCACACCTGTGGGCAATACATGGCTGTTGACTCTATATAAAGAGCTCTGCCCAGTGCTCTGGGCATGACATGGTGGCAGGGCTGCAAGGCTGCAGGAGAGCAGAGCAGAGGCTGGAGTGGTGGCAGCGCCAAGGACAGAGGCCCAGAGAATGGCTGTGTGGATAGCGAGGCCCAGAGGCAGAGACCGACTTGCTGTGTGCAGACTTTTTCTGAGTGAATGAGATTTTAGTGACTGACTTGCCACCGTGGAAATGAACTTGGGTATAACCCTTTCACCCAAGAACGTTCAACTGTCATTTCTTTGGTCACATTGAATCCATAGTGAACTTGCCCGGGGCTGAAACCCATTGGCAAGACCAATGACTTCAATCGCTACTTCACATCAATCAGTGATTAAACTGCTGTGCCCTGAGGAGTGGAATTTAGGGCTTCTGCTGTGTGTCTTCAGAGTCCCCCACTCCTCCTCACCCTAGTTCTCCAATAGTCCAGCCACATCTCAATGGGATTCCACAGGTTGAAATTCAAGGGAATGCTGCTCCCATCCCCACAAGGCTCACAGCAGAAGTCCACAGACCTGAAATTCCATGGGGAGGGTGTCTAGACCCCAGGGGCTCGTTCTCTGCTCAAATGAGGAGACAGCTGGTAATTTTCAGTGTGCCCTACATGCAGCCTTTACCCCCATCCCTGCCTTCCACACAGTAGCATGCCAAATCCCTGTATCTGATCCCCACTTCAAATTCACAATAAAGACCTAGTAAGAATGTCTGCACTAGAGTATGATCCAAGTCCAGCATTTTCTTGGGCCAGAAGTGGGCTTTAGTTTGCACAGTTCTATGTAGCATCAATATATATCTGCTTTCAACCTATATTAAAGCATCCTCCATGACAACTGTTTTCCACAAGTTATTTACAATGTTTCCACACTATGATAGATGCATAAACTTACTAGGAGAAACAGGAGGTGGAGGAGGGCAGCCAGCCCAACTTCTTGCAGCCATCCAAGGGTCAGGTCATCTATCCTGTCATCTTGCCTCTGACCTCCAGCTGCTTTACTTGAATACAGAAAAGCACAAACAGCAGCTGTCCTCATCTTCTATGGCTCTCCAACTAGCCATACCCAAAAACAAAATTGGCAAAAGAAAAAAGAAAGAAAGAAAGGCTTAAGGTAAACCAGGACTAAATGAAGATAAAACTGTGAGGTTGAGAAAGTCTTCCTTGGTCGCCTTCCCACTTTGCATTTCAGAATCCTCCTTCCATCCAGGCTGCCCATACTGCCAGCCCCTCTGCCCTCATCTAGTTCCAGAAGCTAAAGGCGACCACTGAAAGGTCCAATCTGGACTTATACTTCCTGAATAGCATCTGGTTGTCTGAATAAGAAAGTTTTTTTCTCCTCATAAATGCCATCAAATATACATTCTACTTCATTCCTATCTCTTAGAATCTGTTATCTTCTTGTTTCTCCGACAAAAACTGGAAGCAGTTAATAGGTACCAATAAATTAATTTTACCTTTTATTGGGAAACAGTTAATCTTTTTTTCATTTTTCTCAGTTAATTAGTGTTTATTAAGTTCTCACTATGTGTGCAGCCCCATGCTATGAAAAAGAGTAAGATATTTAAGAAGATTACATGCTAGCTAGGAGGAAGGCTACACACCAAAACATTGTTTAAACAAAAAGCTGAAGTATAATGTCATGAAATGCTAACATAGAGGTATGCAAAAACAGAAGGAGACTGGACAGAGAAAAGAAGAACAGAAGGAAGCATCTGGAAGTGAAACTAAAAGAATAGCTAAAGGCCAGTTGTCAACAACTGTGTGTTGTCCTAATGAGTTAGACCTTTCTTCCTGCAAGTGGGAAATTTGAATAGCTTTCTGAGGATAACTTGGTCGAAGGAAGTGGCTGTGAGAGGAAGTCTTCAGGCTCTCCCCTGGCAGAGGTTCTGCTCTGGGTTCTGCAGGTCTTCGGAATTGCCACCTCCCCAGCACAGGCAGAGGCGACCCACTGTCCTGGCACTGCTTGGGAAGTAGTTCTTAAAATATCATTTTAAAACATCTTTCAGTCTGTATAACCCTGTCTTCTCAGAGGATTTTAGGAAAAAGGCCACTTATATTTCCAACTGAATGAAGTTCAATGTTATCTAAATGAAAGGTTTGGGAGAACAACATTCTCTCCCTTGTTTGGAAACAGAAGAATCTATCAATCGACAATATTAAAAGAAACTACAGACTTCAGATTTAATTAACAGATTATCAGCTGATGTCAGCTGAAAAAGAATTAAAAAATTCATAGAACAAAAGGTATGTGATAAAAACTGTGGTTCAGAAATTAGTACTGGATCTTCTGTTTCTTTAATATAATGCTTCGAAACCCAACATGTAAAATGATAAAACATAACATTTGACATTATACATCTCCTTGTGAATTTTTCAAACCACTACCCGTAATTTGACAACCACAGCTATGTGCTACAGGAAAGTCTAAGCCAAAACATAGGAATGGGAGCCAGTGAGTCAAGTGGGGGGAGGCGGAGTGCAAGGAGAGAGATTAATGCATGTTAAGCTTATGAAGAAAAAAAATTGAAGATTTTCCAAAAGTGCAGAACTAAATTCAGTCCTACAGCTACATAAGGAAACTCTTAACTAAAATAGACATACCATTCAGTACTTTGAAATTATAATTGGCCTTTCAGCAGCATTTTGCATTGAATTAGTCTCCTTTAACTATGAATCCAGAAATACCAGCCCCAACTGGTGCATCTTCCCTGTACCCCTAACATTTGATAAAGATCATTACTTTCTTTAGTATACATGAATTTCAAATTTTTGCTGAATGATTTCTTAAAGTGCATTCTAAATAGGAGCCCATGCATTGGCACACAGGAATGCTAATGAGGAGCTACAGGCAGTTCTCAATTTAAAACTTGATTGCATTCCAAAAATGTATTGGAAAGTTGACTAATTGGAACTCAGAATGCATCTTCTTGCAGAAATAAGTGATGGAGAGTTTCCTGGACTGTCCAAACTAGGTCTGCTTGGCCATGGCATACATAAGCCTAAAGTCTGGGTCCAGGAAGCTTGCACCTCTCTCTTTTTTTTTTTTTTGAGAGGGCATCTCTCATATTTATTGATCAAATGGTTGTTAACAACAGTAAAATTCTGTATAGGGGACTTAATGCACAATCATTAATCAACCCCAAGCCTAATTCTCAACAGTCTCCAATCTTCTGAAGCATAACGAACAAGTTCTTACATGGTGAACAAGTTCTTACATAGTGAATAAGTTCTTACATGGTGAACAGTGCAAGGGAGTCATAACACAGAAACTTTCGGTTTTGATCACACATCATGAACTATAAACAAGTCAGATATTATTCATTTGATTTTTATACTTGATTTATATGTGAATCCCACATTTCTCCCTTATTATTATTTTTAATAAAATGCTGAAGACTTGCACCTCTTTTAGGATTACTGTTATTATATAGTAAACAGTGTCTTAGCCATTCTCCCTCCTCCCAATTACTATCTCTCCACCCCTTGCTAGGGCCCCTCTCCTCAGACCCACCGGGTGTCACCAGCACTCCCAGTTCCATCCCCACCCCTGCTGGCAAAGCACTCCAGCTCCAAAAGTACTTTCCCTGCATCCCTCCAGCCCGAGCCCATGTGCCCATGATCTTCATGCCCACCGTGTGCAGCAGAAAGGGAGGCAGCAAGAGAGACACATTTGCAGTTAGTCTGCCACTTACAAGCTTTCTTATCGGCCAGAGATACGTTAGCAGCAGTTCCTCTAACCGCTTGTTCTGGTGGTTGAGAAATCAAACTGTCCTTAAGAAAAAAAAAAAAAATCCGTAAATTTTCACATGCTCCATTCTTGGCAGTAAAAGAGCCCAGGCTCATGTCCAGATAGTGGAAGTCCCTACTGCTACTGTGTCTCATTTCTGTGGTCGTTTTGAATTGGTTTAAGAAGAGCTGTCTATGGCTTATTTCTCTCCTTTCTTTTTCCTTGAAAGTATTTCAGCATGTTTTCTCTAAATGCCCAGTGATCCCTTAAAGGGAGATCCATTTCTTTTGAAGCAGATGCCATTTGTCACTGTCCTATTCTGGTGATGAGGTCTGTTACATGAGACCATGTTGTCCTTGCACCCAGTGCAGGCATGGCGGGGAGGGGCTCGTTCAGTACAAACTCTGGCCAGCAGTAGAGGCTGCCTGGAAAGTGCCGTGAGAGTGGTTCTCAGGAGAGGGCCTCAGCTTCCCCGCCGGAAGGCTCGCATCTGCCGCGGATTCCACTGACTGCCTCCGGAGGGCGATGAGGGGCCCCACACGCTTACACACACTTTCGGGCGCTGGCAGTGTGGGGTCAGAGCGATCTGGTTCAGATCTGAATGTTTACATTTCTAGCTGTGTGACATTGGGCCCTTTACTTAAATGTTAGCTTTCTCACTTAAAAACTGAGATAAAATCTACATCAAAGAATCCTTGTGGTCCATACAGTTAACATTTGTAAAGATATAGAAACTCCAAACTATAAATTCCTGTCCTTTTCACCACCAGTCTGCCACTGCCTTTTCATCAGCTGAATTTCATAAATATTGGCCCTGACCCTCTTTTTTGGTTATTTTCTCTTAAATTGGGAACTCCAAATTTTAACCAATGTATTTTTTTCCTTCACAATGAACTTGGATCATGTCTTTCTTCCACATAATTTCTCACTTCTAATAACGTACTGATTGTAAGATGGCCTTGCATCAAGTTTATAAAATAGCTTTTATTAAATGTACATGTCATCTATAAATCAGAAAAACCTAATTTTCATATAGGTTCAAAGTATAAGGTTTCTAAAAATTGAGTTAATAAGGTAGTTTCTGCTCTATCTTGTTATCTATAAAGAAACAAGTTGTATAAAGTAATGCAATACTAGCCAAGTTCCTTTTCCTTTGGGTGTTTAGGTATACCTGGCACACATTCGCCTAGGTTTATGCAAATACCCAATCACTCATGGTGCTGTCTGCAGCCGGGCATCCTAACCTGTGTCTGCTCTATCCCTTCTTGACACTGATGTAAACATAGCAGGTCTTGAAGGTTCAAAAGATCCCACCCCCCAAAGCATGTGGAAGCAACCCATATGCCCCACAGCTTTCCGAGGGAGACATGATCAATGTCAGCAGGCACCTCATCTGCAAATGCATGTTTCACCATCCCTTCCCAGGACTCTGTCTTACCAGCTCCACAGACTTCCTCTTCCTCTTCCTCTTTCCCTGTTCCTTCCAAAAGTAAAGCAGAAGAATGCCTGCCTGGTCTCAGAGGAGCAACATCCGCTCTCTGTGAAGCTTTGGTCCTGCCATTGCTGGGAAGTCCTCTGTTCGCAACACTCATCAGGACCTTCTAAGCAAAAATGCTGTTCTTCCTAAGAAGAAATCCTTCTCTTTCCATTACCCTATAAAAAGGTGGAATGACTAACAAGGTCCACTTTCTGCAGAAGCCGCAGTGGCCATATAACTGGGCATCTGAACAGAACAACTACTTCCAGAAGGCTTCTGACCAGAAGGCACGTCCTCCTGAGAGGTTGTCCCTGCCTTTGAAACACAATTACAGAAATTGTTCAGGAAGAGTGGAAAGTTGGGTCCAATGTCTCTAAATAAACTTAGAATTTTTAGTTCTTTAAATCATTCTAACAATTATTCCATCTTTTTACATATCTTTTTTATATGGCTATTTAAGATAAAAGCACGAAGGGTATAGCGGGAATGATGCAGATTCAGCCAAACCTGTGTTGGGTCCCAGTTTTACAATTTAGCAACTGACTCTGGACATACATTTTAACATTCTTTTCTTTATTATTCTGAGCCTCAGTTTCCTCATATCTTAAATGGAAATAATAAACGTTGCCTGGGTTTTTTTTTCTAGTTTCTCAAGTTATGGTTTGTTTTGTTGGGAGGACAATGTTAGTTTTCTTCTTAACTCTTGTATTGTTTTCCCCTATGCACTAAATATACTACCATCGACATTTTCAGTTTCTAAAGCCTGAATCAAAACTAATAGTAGTCGTTTCGATTTAAAAAATAGTAAAACCAGCATTAAATGATAGAAAGATAACAAGCTAAGGAGCCAGACAGACGTTTGTTCCAGAAGTAACCTTGGGCGGTTTCTCTGTTGGTGACCTCCTCTGTACGTGGAGGTGATAACACCCCCCTGAGAAGGCCACTGGAGAGAGTAGAGATGCTGCTCTGAGTCTGCCACATAGGAAATGTGCAGTGAGTGACAGCCTGACATGGAGTGTGCTGGTCCCTAACTTAATCTTATCACACTCAGATAGGGCGCTACCCCACTCTACCCTCTGTTCGCTCGGGGGCAGTTGCATGGAAACCCACTGGATAGCTCATACACTTACAAGGGGCCTTTGTGGCTGTGCTTGGTAAAGAGAGGCACAGTAGCAGGTCTTGACTGCCAACAACGAGTGGCCTCAGAAACAGCTGGCCCTGTAGCTCACATTTCCATCTCCAACAAAATATTCCTGCCCTCAGTCCTAACCCATGAGACCCGAAAAGTAGGGCAATGGGTTTTAAATGAGACATAGTGACCTAGTCTGTACAACATCAGAACATAGTAGTTCTCTCTTAGGATGCAAGCACCCAGATCCCCAACAAGGCCCACGAGTGCAGCATGTTGAATGGCTCCTTTACCTTCAAGTTCAGTCATTTAGCACCAAAGGCAGAGCCTAGCACAGAGTAGACACTCAATAAGTTTGCTGACGATAAGTCAATGGCACAAATACCACATATATTGCTGTGCCCCAGGAATGCCAAGATGTTCAGAAAGTGACAGCAATGATGCAGTCAGGCTAAAGCTCTGACACTGCACATAATCAGACCTAGTGATTCTATACTTTGTAGTCCTATTATAATGACAAGCTAGTTTGATTATTTTAACTCTGTCTTACACTCCCAAGCTGGTTATTGCCTGGACTTAAGATTCAATGAATACAATATTGGGAGTCATTTTTAGGATTAGTGAAGTGCCTTCAATTCTAATATGTAAGATGGAACATATTAAATTATAAATTCCTGGTTGTTACCAGAGTTTTGTGTGATATAAATCCTATTATTATAAAGACAGAGGTCATAGATGGCCAGGTGATAGCTAGAAACAGCACACTGACTTTTCCGTAACAATTTTAGTCATGCATCAGACTAAATAAAAATTTTTTGCCAAACAAAATTGGTTTGTTGTACTCAAATTTATAACACTAATGATAGCCAGACTTCCTCATATTTTCTGTCCCCAAATTCTCTGATATAATTTTTTTTGCTGATACCAAAACATGCAGTTTGTTCAATATAAATGCATGAGTTCATTATTTTTGTCACTAGAGGGCAGGAAATTAAAGTACATTATTTCCAAAACCCCTTAAAGATTAAAAGTGCTATATTTTGAGAATCATAAAGATTTCCTAAAAGGGGGAAATAATTCAGTAAATATTGCCCTAGCAAATAATTCATAAGCATTAATAAATTCAAATGCTTTTGTTTTAATAATTTTATAGGTAAGAAATATGACATTTTATTGGATGGTAGTCTTATAAATGAACATTTGTCCTAACCCAATAACTTTTAATAGTTTCGTTTGCTATAGAACAAAAATCCCTTCTTGCTTCTGCTGTGACTATTCATCACATGATGGGCCTCTTTTCTCAGAAGCTTATTTAACCAATCCTTAGCTAATAGTTTAAATTTTAAATAAGGGAACTCCATCTATTGACTCCCAGTCTCCTTCTGAATGGCTCTCAAGGTGCTCTTCCATACCTGGCAGGCACACCTGTGAGCATCTCCTTGCACAGGATGCACAGGTAAATGCCCTGTGAGATTTGCACACCGAACATTTCTGGAAATGCCCACTAAATGAACCACACAGAGCTCAGTCCTTTCCTATATCTCTTGTATTTAAAATAATAAAAATTAGGAATTTAGGTACAATACAAGGAAAAATAATCAACTATGAATTTTGTGGTCACAGAATTCAAATCAAATGATCTCAGGCTTTCACTGATCATCTGTCTCACCCCTAGTGTGGCAGCAGAATGGTACGTCCCAGAGACTGTGAACATGTTACCTTCCACAGCAAAGGGACTTGCAGAGATGATTAAGGTTAAGCTTTAAGATAGAGGTTTTCCTGGACTATCCAGGTAGACCAGTTCAATCACATGAACTCTTAAGATCAGAAGGAGGAAACAGATGGGGGATGGAATGGGGGTGGAGGCAGTTGGTGGGAGCAGAGAGATGGAAGAAGAAGGGGGAGTTTGAAAGGGTAAGAGGGAACTGAACCACCATTGCTGGCTTTGAAGATGTGTGAGCAGAACTGCAGCCAAGGGGTGTGGGAGGCTTCTAGCACTGGTGAATGGGCCTCCGCTTAGTCAGCATACTTTGCCTTCTACACGAATATGCCAATGTTTCATTTCCAATGGTCATAGAATTTGAGATGTCTATGCAACATCAAGGGTAAGCTGGCTAGCACTCACTGGAGTTCTGTGGCTGCAACTCAGGAGAGATGTCTATGCTGTAAGTACAAATATGGAAGTTATCAGTGTATGGTGTATGGGGACGGTGAAAATCAGAAGAGTGGCAATGATTTCCAGGAGGAATATATAGAATGAAAAGAAATAAGATTCTTAAATTAAAGGCCTGAGTATACAATACCACACCCATGGAGAGAGAGAACCCAAAGGGACAGAAAAGGGCAAGTTGAGCAGTAAGAGGAGGACCAGTCGAGTGCAGTAAAGAACCAAGGTAGAGAGAGAAGAGAGGTCCCAAGGAAAGGAAGTGGCCAGTAGTCAGGTAAAACCTACAGCATGCCCTTGAATCCAGCGTTTAAGAAGCTGTTGATCTTCTGATGGCAGTCCCAGCAGCACAGAACAAAGCTAAAGTTACAGTCAAGTGGGTGTACAGAACGTAAGAAAATAAAACGAGTGCTATTTCTTCCTTCTAACTGATTGCATTTTAGCTCTGACATCTATTCATTGTCTCATGAGGACATTAAAACTAAAGTTTACTCTGCAGAACATTGATATAAGGAATGTGAAGAAGACAAAGATGCATAAGATGTAGGGTCTTCCCATTAAGGAATTTAGAGTTGAAAGGCAAGATAATGCATAATAAAAAAACAATAGCTGGCCTTTATCAAACATGCTTAATGTGACTGGCACAGAACTCTTTTAATCTTTATGACAAACCATTAAGTTAATGTGATTATTATTCCTGTTCTCTTTTCAGATGAAGAGACAAGCACAGAAGAATTATATAACTTGCCTAAGTCACTTATCTAGTAAGCACTCAGTAGGAATTCAGCTGCAGGAGATATGGCTCCAGAGTGTGTGAATTTAACTACTATTGCCTACAACTATAAGGGAAGCTTGAATATACTAGGGTCAGCAGAGAGGAACCCATGAAACACTTTGGGTGTTCAGAAGAGAGACAAAATAACTTCTGAGAAGGAACCGGGAGAGAGTTCATGATGACGTGGTATCTGGTTAAAACCTAATGGACACATGAGGCATGTTACGCTGAGAGGGAGGCAAGTAGGCTGAAGCAGGGAGATGATCAAAGGTCCAGAGGCAGAGGCAGGATTGCATGTGGGGTGCACGGGGCATGGGGTACGTCTGGCTTGGTGTTGAAGGATAATCAACGAGTGATAGGGCAGGAAGGGACGTGTAGACAGAATCAGGAGGAAGCTAATTAGGCCTTTCTAAAGTCATCAAAAAAAAACCTACAGGTGGTTTTGAGAAGGGTTAAGAATGTGATTGGTGTTGTATTTTTAGAGAGATTAATTCAGCAGCAGTGTTAGGGAGAGCTAAAATACCATCTCTGATGGCTTCTACATTCTAAAATAGTACAATAGCAGTTATCCAAGAATCCCATCTTGTTTTCCTATGGTTGTTATAGCAAAGCACCACAAACTTGGTGGCTTGAAACAGCATACATTTATTCCCTTACAGTCCTGGAAGTCAGAACACCAAAATCAGTTTCACTGGGCTGAAATCAAAGGCTTGGCAGGCTGTGCTCCCTCACGAGACCCTAGGGGAGAATGTTTTGCCTTGCTTTTTCCGGCTTCTAGGGCTGCATTCCTCACATCATTGGCTTGTAGCCCCTTCCTTCTTGCTTCATTTGCCTCCTCTTCTGTCTCAAATCTCCCTAAAATATTAGGCCTCCCTGTCATTAAGATACTTGTGATTTCATTTTGAGTTCATTGAGATAATGCAGGTTCATCTTCTAAAATCCTTAATCACATCTGCAAAGTCTCTTCCTTGTCTAAAAGGTAACAACACTCACAGGTTCTAGGGATTAAGACCTGGATACTTTTGGAGGTCACCATTCGACCTAGGACCACAGCCATTTAAAACAGCAATTCCAAACCCTTTGGCCTGCTTTTCCTCCTTGTCCTTGAGTGACCGGGTGGTGACAAAAATATTATTCAATTAGAACAATGGTCTGGAACTGCCAAGGGGAAATGGGGAACATGCTGACCCCTGTATCCATCTCTGGGGTGTTGTAAGAAATGAGAGAGAAAACAGCCCCTACTGAAGGAAACAAGAAGACTCCATCTAACAAGGAGATTAGTGACATGCCCACTGCAGTTCAGATGGGAAAGTGGAGCGGGTGTTGGTGGGAAAGGGGATGACTTGTTTACAGAACATGTGTTCATGGGAACGGCGGGAGACACCGGTACCCAGGAATACTGGAGTGGAGGCAATGCCATCGTTTAGAGCTAAGCTGGATGAACACACAAGGTCTGAGAGGAAAAAGCAGTGAGGAAGGGCAAGTACAGGGGTATGAATTAGTTGCAGGACCAAGTGCAGAGCCCCTAGGTGCAGCCGAAGCACACAGACGGGACAGGAGTGCTCACAAAAGCAAGTCCTGAAAACTCAGGCACTGTGAAGAACAGATTTGCCAAGAAAAGGTTAGATCAGGTTAGTACATGATAACCAGAAATTCTGAACGTACAAGAACTAATTCATGGAATTTTACATTTCCCCCATTATTCCATTTTCTGCAAAATTTTGTGTTGCTCCATGCAATATGAAACAATAAGAGCACAGTGCCTAACCATTGTAAATTAAATAGGCAGTTAATTTGCATTAAAGAAATATTTATTAGGGGGGAATTATTGCTAAAGAAGATCAAGCCTTCGAGGATGGAGTAACAGTGATCTTCCATAAAGCATTCATTTCATTTGGGCCAGGATCAAAACTGGAAATGAAGTGGTGGCTTTCTATAAACATGCTATTAAAAATGTAAAGAAATTATTTTAAGCTGATAAGCATAAGATGTTACCATATTGATAAATCTCAGAAATGGAAATGGGAATTGTCTCCTTTGGAAACTCAACTATCTTACTTTGAAGATATTTGCGTAGAGGTTTCAGTCAAGGTCCTGGAATTAGACGGATGGCATCATCAGCTGGGATTTTTGAGGAAGGCTTCTTGGTGAAGGAATTGTTTGCAGAGGTGTAGACAGGGTTAAGAGAACCATCAGGGTGTTGAAGCACTCTCAAGGGCTCGCAGCAGCTAGAAACCATTACCACCCACAGGCCTAAGGTGCTAAGGCTGTCCTGGAACCAGGGACAGCCAGGGCCTTGGGAGGCAAAGAATACTCATCACACCAGTAACATATTTTGGTAAGGCTGGGAGACTTCCAAGAACTAAACTTCAAGCAACTACACCCCTTCTCCCACCAGTCACGCCATATAATATCCTGCCCTGAGCTGTCAGAGTTGGCCATGACCCAGAACAAGATAATCATTCTTGGGGCTTACTTTTTTCAAAGTTACCCTCTTTTGTGCATGCCCTCAATTTCAACCAAACATGGGAACTACGGTGCCTCTTAGGAGCTTTACCATTACAGAGCTCTGAGTTGGTTTGACACAGACTGGATAAGATTAGGGCAACCTGAAGTGCTGGCAGTTCTACCCTGTCTCCCACCTGTGCAGAATGCAGAACCTCATTAGGCCCTGAGCAAGTTTTAACTTCATCTACTGGTGGAAGAGAAGGTACTTCTTTGCTCATTTACATAGTCCAATGCAGTGGGATACAGTGCAGTGTGTTGCTAAGGGTGAGCCTTGAACGCAGAGGTTGGGAGGAGCCTGGTCATCCCTCAGGGCAGCAAACAAGTCCTATAGTCCTGCAGCCTGAAAGAGGTATATTTGGAAGGTGACATCAAAGTTTTCAGGAAACACTTTTGCTAAAGGAGTCCATACATTCTAAATGGAAAATGGCAGGATGAAACTATTATTCTTATTGTCATTATTAGTACTTTTGCTGGAACAAGCACGTATCACTTATGGACTTTACAGCTGGACAATTTTTTCCAGTTTTTCAGTTCCTCTGTCAGGCCCAAAATGGGCAATTACAGAAGCAAATGAAATCCTTTAGACGAGCCAAAGGTTTTTAGGGAGCCATCACCACCTACAGCCCGGGCAGCAGGTCCTATGGGAAACAGGCAGTGTGAACCCCATCTGAATGAAAGTACAAGCCCACAGCTTTACTTCTGGCTTTGGAACATATGGTGTGGTAAAGGATCAGCACACAGCATATAATTAAGGACATGGCTTCTCAATGGTAATGCCTAAATGTGCATGTGCTCAGCTGCACATTACCTCCTTGTATGGAAACAGATATGGTTAGGCTTTGGTCTGAGGCAACATTGATGCTTTGGTGACTGGTGAGCAGCCTCTGAATTATACATGTCTTCCTCACCACTTCTACCAGCCTCCAAGTAGCTTCTTATCTTGTATTATGTGACCCCATCATCTTGGCCACAACCAAATGGAATCAGTGGGGTCTGGGTGAGCATCTCTGGTGAGCAGTCTACGTGGTGGCTGGGCCTGAGAGCCTCACAGAGTGTCACCTTAGTGCAAAGACATTTTCTCTCTAGGAAAATCTCAGTGGAAGCAGAAGCTGGGCAGCAGAAGCATCCAGAAGCAGGCACAAACTGTGATACCGAGTGCAGGAGAGCAGCAAGGGTGGCAGCAGGCGGTGGCAGAGAAGCTGTAGGCTTGGCATGAGGCACAACAATAGAAACTGAGGCTCCAGCATGGTGCTGTAACTAGAATACAGAGCAGGGAGAGAGGGATGCCTGATTCTGGGACAGCTGCTGCAGGAGCTGGAACAGCCATGGTGACCTTTCACTTCCTTAGTCCCTGGCTGTGACATTGCAGGTATCATTTGCCTCTGTATCCTTGTAAAAATTCCTATCACCGAGACTGTCTCTGTGATACTCCTGAGCATGCAATTCACAGAGTATGCCTCTGTGCCTTGCAACTTGGAAACAAAACAGTACAAAACAAAACTGGACACAGAAGATTTGGTGTTGAAACCACATTTGTACAAGTAAAAGTCATTCTCATCAGGAAAATCCCTTCTGCACACAGGACAACAATGGATGACTGTGGGAGAAAATTAGCTGCCGATGTAACATTGCATTTTGGTTCTGCCAAATCAGCTGAGTACTTACAATGTGCCAGAAACTGTGCTCGACAAAACTGGTCACAAATTAGGGAAATTATTGTAAATAACTTGGAAGAAACATGAACTGTTAACAGATTTCTATTGCTGCTGAGCATAACACTACAATATTTTACACCAACACAACTACATCATGGGCTCCTTGAGAACCAGACTTGTGTCTTAGTGCTCTTTCAACCTCTACAGGACCTTGCATACATATTAGTGTGATGCTGGTCACCACTTTTTCGGTCTGGGGTTGTCAAGATATCTGGTCTGGCATGCAGTTAGATGCAGCAGCCAGGCAACGCATTACCTTGGATTTATGGTTACACAATTTCTCCACCTGTAAATCAGTGAAAGAGCCAAGAGTAACCTCTTTTGATTATAATTGTTAATATATATCTCATTATAAAGAGCCATCAAAAGATAACTTCCACCAGTTTCTTGGTAGAAATAGCTTGTAGTTTCTAAGTGGAAGCAGTTCTTCATTCACAAGAGAAGGCTGGCTGGTAGACCAGCCGCTCACAGAATGGCAGTGAGTGGTGAATTCCCCAACAGCACAAGGCTTAGTCCTCAGCTTTACAGACTCACATAGATGAACATGTAGAGTGCCAATTTAGCAACTTAAACGAACAAAGTAACCACCACTTGGCGGGACTTTCACACATGCTTAAGCGTGGTCCCCCCAGGAGGAGAGGTTCATAGAAAGCTGTATTCTAGGGGGTTCTCAGTTTGAATGGCTCAAAGGAAGAGGAGTAAAGTGTACTGTTTATGTCTTGTGGCATCAGGCCGTTATCTTGCTGCATCCATCTCTAACACATGCAAGTCCCTGCCAGGCATATGGTACCTCCCACTGGCCTGGCGGGACACCTCTCCTGGAAGCAGGGTCTGGATGAGCACCATCACTTAGTCCTCACCTTCTCTGTCTCTTTTTGATGTTACAAGCCCTGGAATTATTAACTTTTTGGCCACCAACCCCTTTGGCAGTCTGACAAAGCCCATGAATCCCTTCTCAGAATAACATTTTAAGATGCATAAAATAATACATAAGGATATAAATGAAACCAATTATAATGAAACATTGTTCAATCTGCTCAAGTTAAGGTCCCCTGCAACCTGACCCATTCATTCATAGAGACCTTCTCCAAAACAGGTGTCATAAAATTGATAAGCTTTCCACTTACTAATGTAAATTCATATTTCTGCCTGGCCTTGTTATTATTTCTAGATTGCCTTAGTTAGGTTTGGCAACTCCTCTCTTCTTCTGCTGCACAATCATAAATCATTTCCTGGTCATGCCAACACATGGCTCACACGAACAGGTAGCTGACAAAATCCATCATTTCCTCCACTTCCTAGTCCTTGAGATGATATACAGGAGAGAATTAGTGAGAAACCATATAGTACAAAGAAACAGTCTGGATGGAAGCCCTCATTGTGCCTTGCCTATTTACTAAGCACCTTCTGTGTATAAAATTTTACATAGATATCCATTCCTGAGGCCTGGAATGTTTGGAGCCCAGTAAACTGTTCTGCAATTAAATCTCATCACCCAAGTGATTCTGGGAAAATCACCTGAGCCTCTGGGCTTCACTTTCCTAATGTATAAAATATGTAAATAACAGCAGTAGCTCTGGAGATTGTTGTGAATGGAACGAATGCAAGAATGTATGTGAAAGTGTTGTGCACTAGTGAATTGGGCATTGAAAACTACAAACATAAAGGGTCTTTGTAGAATTTTTGTTTTTATTTTTATTTTTTTTTATTTTGGTATCATTAGTATACAATTATATGAGCAACATTGTGGTTACTAGATTACCCCCATTATGAAGTCCCCCCCACATACCCCATTACAGTCACTGTCCATCAGTGTAGTAAGTGCTATAGAGTCACTACTTGTCTTCTCTGTGTTGTACTGCCTTTCCCAGGCCCTCCCCAACTACATTATGTGTGCTGATCATAATTCCCCTTTTTCCCCCTTATCTCTCCTTTCCCACCCACTCTCCCCAGTCCCTTTCCCTTTGGTAACTGTTAGTCCATTCTTGGGTTCTGTCTTTGTAGAACTTATAACACACCTAAATTCAGTCCTTGTTGCATGGACCCATCTTCTTCCTGACTTTCAAGTTCAGAAGCATCAGAATCATATCCCTCTCAGTGCATCCTACAATTATTTTGTTATAATTGTTAACATACAACTCATTCTTAAAATACTAGCATCTTAAAACATCCTTGGTCCTCCTAGAATATTTTAGCTCCCACCCAACGACCATGAGTAGTTAAGTTCCAAGGTTTTAACTGCCTGCTATTGAGGCTTCTCAGAAACTGAGTTCCCCATCCTTAGAGCTGTTCAAGCAGGAGCTTGATAAACATCTGTAACATTTCCTGTGAGGGTTTGGTCAGTGTGACCTGCATTCCAGGAAGCCAACAACCTGTACTCTTTTTGTTACAGATTTCCTAATCAGATTTCTGGAACAATCTGTCTGCCGTCACTCCACAGGGCTGGTGTTAGTGTTTTCCCTCTTAGTCATCCTTTCAAATTGCCTCCGTACTCAAATCTCCTGGCATTCTGGATGGGTTACAAGCTGCACTCACATGTAAAAGGACAGGCAAATAGCCTAGGAGCATTTCTTCCTATAAAACTGCCAAGCACATATCAACTATGTAGAAATTCATCACTGAAATCTAAACCCTGCTGATATGAGAGGTTCTCCAGCTCTTCCCTATGCTCACCATTTCAGACTATTTTGGGAGGTGAGAGGGCATAAGAGAAAACTGTTTTTCTTTCTCTGTCTCTAAAACAAAGGAGAGAAACCTATTTTTACCCCCTCTCAGACATATGACGACCTTAACACAGTCTTCACCACTGTCTTACAGTGAGGAAAATTCTCTATTGGAAATTAATTCATAGGAAATAAATTCTGCTAGCTGCAACATCAGACTCCCAGAGATTCCACATTTTCTAGAAATGTTTTAAAGTCTGAAACTTTTTCCCTGAAACTTTTAATGTACCAGAGCAACTTTATGCCATGGAACAGAGATGCTTATCCCCACATTAGCATCCCTGCCAAGTTATCATTGGATGCCTACCCTTCAGCTCCACAAGCATTTGCCTCTGTGGCAGGTATGTGTGGTACTGGCATTGGCTATGTAAAAATGAGACATGGTCCTTGCCCTCAAGGAACTTACTATCTTGGTACAGTTTTCGGTACTCATTATATTACATTTAAAGTCATTGCTATGGTTGCATGTGACCGTTCTGATTTGTTTTCTTGATGGGGATGGAAATGGGTGGAGTTACAGGGACACCTAAATTTTGCATGAGAAATGTGTGATCATCACCTTTTGTGAGTGTCACAGAGAGAAAGACAGACAGAGGGGCTGAGAACAGCTGTGCTAGCACACGCAACGATGTGTTGGCCTTGATAATTACAAGAAGAAAGTTAAGTCATGGCTCCTGGCCTTAAGGAGCTTAGCATATAACTAACAGTGTATATCAGTGAGCCATATGGATAATACATAAGTAAAAGCTGATTTATGGGGTTTGGACTATGGAACGGGAGAGAAAGCAGATCTCAGTGAGGAATGACTTTTATCAGACTTGGGACATTTATAGTGGTGGGGAGACCTCAATGTTGGGCAGGCTTTGATAGGTGAGAGTCATAGAACAAGCACATTAGAGAGGGGGAGGCTTTCTCCAAAGCGAGATGGGCCGAGGCTGCTCCTGGGCCCTTCATGAGTCTTCCTGCATCACCACTAGCCCACCCGGAGCTGCAGCTCTAATCAAGACAGACTTAAATTCCCCCACTTCTCTGCATCCCCATCAACCTCCACTTCAACTCAGGACCTCATCAGGGCTTGCCTCTTTACCTGCTACAGCCACCAAATGGCTCTTCTTGCCTCCACAGCTGCTGATAGATGCCTATACAAATCATGACGCAACGTGTCTGGCAGCATTAGAAACAAATAAAGGCTATTATAGAAGCACAGTGGAGGGTAACCAATAAGTTGTGGGGAATAGTCAGGGAAAGTTTCTGAGACATGTTGGCTCCTCACCTGGGTCTTAAGCAATGAAGGAGACCTTGCCAGGTACAGGGGAGTTGGAGGGTGGAAGGGCATTCCAAATGGGAAAGGGCATATGAGACATTGTTGAGGCATTTGCTGGGAGGCACACAGGGGCAAAGAAAAGGACTGTGAGGTCCTGGCACCTGAAGGAGTCTTGTTGCTCTGGCACACCTGCTTCTCCCATGACAGGCTCATCCCCTTTGTCCACAGATGGTGATGGAGCCCAGAACCCACAGCCACCCCATCGGGCAGGTAGTTGGCCCAGGACCTTTCAGAGCTTTGGGAGACAGCCTCTGTGAAGCACCTGGGTCTCCCTCAGGAAGGGGAGCAGTGCAGAGGATCCTCTGGATGAGTTTAAGGATGGTGTAGACCTCAGTAGCGTTGTAGTCATCACCAAGAGAAGATGGAGTAGGAGTGGGGAAATGGAAGGGTTAAACTCTAGAGTTCTATCAGTGAGGATCCACAGGGTACATCTCAGAGACTGCCAGGACACACGCAGGGGTCACTGGAAGGGGAATGGACTTCCAGGGGTGTTTCTCATGGTGGCTAAAGTCAGAAAAATGTACTGCATACTAGATGAGAGCTGGCTTCTAAGTCAGGCACACTTGCTTTAAAATTTAGACTCTGCTGGTTAACAACTGAATTGGGCAATTTTGTTAACCTCTCTAAGCCTCTACTCCTTTTTCTACAGAATGAGGGTAACAGCCCTGCTTCACTGCTTTCCTGAGGACTGGATGCAGTGACACCCTGTCCTTCACACAGTCCCAACACTTGGTAAGGCATTCCATGTCGGTTACTAAACTGTTACTATTTAAGTGACCTCATTTTACCTTCTCCAGTCAGAAGGACAAGACATCTACAGATGAAGATCACAGTGGTAACATTTTCAAATTTATAATGTAAATAAGTCATTTTTTAAGAGTTCATTTTCTAGATTTTATCCCTTATATAGAATGAAGGACACCTGTGTAATTAGCCTTGTTCTACTGATAAAGATCTCTTTGTACAGCAGCACAGAGGGAAGTTACAGGTTATTGAGAAAATGCTTTTAGTTTATTGTAAGACAAAATAAAACATGCCACTATCTCAACATTAATTTTGAAGTGAACTAATTAACAAGAACTTTTCTCTTTCCTTATTTTCTTGTTTCTTTCCTTCTTTCCTTAGTTTCTTGTTTAGTAAAACCCAAGCTGTCTAGTTAACTAGTTCAACAGATAGAGTTGACAACCTTTGAGATGACTTCAGAGAAGACCTGGTGTTTCACACATAGGGTGAAGGAGCACACAGCAGCTATTTCTGAAGCTGAAAAAAGGGGACTGTCAACACCTTTCAGTGAGTTTTTCCCTTGGGAAATTGTGCCAGGTACACGTTTTCCATTTTCACCTATTAAGAAGCTGAATATCTTAAAATCTGAGCACTAATTCAACTCCAGTGCTATACGCTAAAAATCCTAAATCATGGTTCTCATACAAAGAGTCCAAAAGTTAAGTGAGATGAAGCTTTCTAATTTTTTTAACAAGAAGAAAGATAAAGTCAAGGGAGGGAAATGTTGCCTGCTTTCAGAAAAATGTGTACTTTAGTGAATAAAAATATAATTTTTAGGGAAAAACAGTTTGTCTACATGAAATGAAATCTGGTTATCCTATCAGAAAACAATCCTCAGTTCTAAAATGAAACTGATGCCTCAAAAAAATGGGAGTACAAGAGTATGTGGCAATGTAACAACTTCTACCTTTTCTTTTGAAAAGAATGATCTTCAAACTGTGCAGACAAGGCAAGCCTTGTCAAGAGGGAACTGAACCCTAAGATATGGAGAAGAGTTAAAAGACCGCTCAGTCACAGTAAGCATACCATACTTTGAGACCAAGATGTGTCTTAGGATACAAAGGGAATGTTCAGGTGCAAGCAAGGACCCCAATTAGATTATCAGTGAGAAATAGAGAAAAATCTTAAGAAGGGGGAGAAAATGCTTCTGTCTTCCAAAAGGTAAGCCCAAGCAACTACCAAAGAATAAACTTCATATCTCTATCTAGCAAATGTCTAACATGATTTATGGCCTGCCAATGCTTGGGAAACAAAGACGTGGTCAAGATGATCCACAGAATCAAAAAGGGTTCACTAAGGGAAAGAATTGTCCAATTAGCCAGAAGGTAAGGAGTCATCAGAGATACCATATACTAGGATTTAGCAATAAGGTTTAAAAACTTCTCAAAAAAAAAAAAAAACCCCATTAGCCAAGAGCATATTTTCATGCTCAGTGTGGGTGAATTCGTAGATGGTTGAATAATGTTAAATATGGATAAGAATTCACTTAGAGGTCTAAGGGGTTTTGTATCTGTTCTAGCTCTTTCCTGTAATGTTGTCAATGACCTGAATGAACACCAAGAAAGCACATAAATGTCAAATGCATGATGTGGTAATTTATAGATTATAACATAATTACTTTAATATATTTTTTGCTTTTTTCCCCAAACCAGTGAAATATTAGGTCCAAAATAAAATGAAATTTATGAAATGTAAATAGGAAGTTGTACATAGCAACTCAAAGGCAAACATACAAGGCTTTTCTTACTTTATCTTCAGAATGACCTTGTAAGGTAGGTATTATATTTGCCATGTTATAGATGATAAAATCGAGGTTAGCCAAATTAGTAACTTCCTAAGTTATAGTACAACCTCTGGTTTCCATCGTCACAATCTTGGGTTTTACTTTAAGTTAAGTGGAAAGCCATACAAAGGAGCGACACAGTTGGATTTGTGTCTTTAAAGGAACATTCCAGTGGCTGTATTGAGAAAAAACCCCAGAGAGTCACGATGGCTGCAGGGAGAATGGTGAGAAGGTGCTTGCCATGATCCGATAAGAGGCCGTGGCATCTTGTGGAAGCTGTCAGAAGTAATTGGATTCTGGAGATTCTTTCAATAATACAGCCACAGGATTTTCTGATAGATTCAATGTGCTCAAAGAAAGAAGGGTCAAGGATGATTTCTTTCTAATCTGCACAACTTGAAGAATGGAATTGCCATCAACTCAGATGGGAACTTCTGTAGAAGGAGTAGGTTTGGGGGTGGTTAGAGCAGAACCATATAGTCTCTTTCGGATATGTCAGTCTCATCATGACTATTAGACATACAAGGAGAGGTACTGAATAGGGAGTTGGGTTTAAGAATCTGGAACTTAGAAGAAAATTCAGAGCTAGAAATATAAATCTGGGAATATGGGAATTGTCAGTCTATGGGTGGTACTTTCAGCCATGAGACTGGGTGAGAGCAGCAAGGGGATAAGTGTAAGATGAATCAGAGACAACCTCAGGGTGCATTCTGGAGCTCTTCCACATTAGGAGGACAGGAACAAGCAGGGAAATCATAAACAAGGACTAAGAAAATGGCAATGCAAATGCAGTTTCCTGGCAGATGAGTGAAAAAGTATGTCCAGGGTGGTGAGTTCTCAAGTGGCAGCGAGAGGAGTGTGGAGTACTGGGTTGACCAACCTGTGGGACCTGGGATCGTCTGATAACTCTGAGTGGTAATAGCCATCACAGTGAGTTGATAAAGATAAATCACTTCGAACATTGGTTTCCAAACTTTGCTGCATCTTCAGTGAATCACCTGAGAATCTTTTAAAAATAGCGGTAGCTTGCTCCCTCTTCAGATACTCTGATTAGGATTTCTTAAAGCTCCCCAGATGAATCTAGTGTGTAGCCAAGTTTGGGACATACTAGCTTAGAACAAAGTCTGGTCTAGAGAAAGCTTTTTCAGTAAAATTGGTTTAAAGAAGCTTGTGGAAAGCAACAAGGTTTAGGGGGAAGGAGTGAAAATCAGTGAGCAACTGATAAATCATGTGACAGTACAATTGTACACTGAGCACTCATTATTCAAAGTTGGCGCAGACGGTTGTGATTACGTCAGCTCCTCATTTGGTGCACCACAGATTTTGACCTTTATTCCAGAATTAAGTTGTACTTAGCACCTGTTGGACAGAAGCAATGAAAATTTCTCTAAGAATGAGACATACACGTCCAAAGGGTGGGCAAGGCCAGGATGCACAGACTGGAAAAAAGCCAGTGCACGTCACCCTCAGTCCCTGGGATGATGTGTAGTGTGCTTCCCAAGCAGTTCTGAAACCGGTTCCTCCCATCGCTTCAGACTGAAGAATTAAGATCACAGATTGGTTTTATTTCTCCTGTAGCTGATGTAACCCCATCCAGACTTTTTTCTCCCTCCTAGACATCTTGCAGCTGTGAGTTTAATGACAAGTTGCATGTTTCAAATAAAGTTCAATAATGGAGGCCTAACTCAGATAACAAGAGGCTCTGGGAGATTCTTTATTCACCAGCTGTTAACTTTTGACTTGAAATTCTGGTTGGGTATTTGATCCTTTCATTTAATTCAGAAAAGCACTTAAAGCACTTAGGGAAACACTGGGTTGATTTTCAGCTTGAGAATCCCATGTCCGCGGAAGAGATTGGAAATAGCTCAAATTTTGTTAAGTCTCCTCTTCTAGCCAGCAGGCAAAATGGAGTTAGAAATGCTTTCTGTACAAACAAGAGTTTGCTTTTACTGCGGTAAGTTCACACTGAAGGAAGTGTGGGCACAATCGGGGAAATTGGCCGGGAGTGCCCTGACTACGTAGGAGGATTCAGAGGTTAAAAGAGGGAGGTCAAAGATTAGGAATTGGGGTGGCAATTGTAAAGGAAAAGAGGAGGGCAGCGATCCCTAATCAGAGAAAAGGGGTAGATAAAATAATAAAGAACTAATTATTAGGAATAGGGGAGATAAGAAACAAAAGAGGCCAAAAAGAGTTCCCAGGTAAGAGAGAAAAGGCCTAAAAAGGCCAGTTAACATGGAAAACACTCCGGCAGGGAAAGGCCAAGGGCATATGCACAGACCCAGACAGCGATGGGGGCAGATGTTAGGGGAACACTGCTCGCATTCTGATTTGAAGGAGGAAGGAGGAACACATGCGCTGTTTGCTGCCACTGTGATGACTTTTCTAATTGTCACACCTACAGCAGGAAAGCGTCAGAGTAAAGCAAAAAGCACCTATAGATGACAGAAGTTAAAATAGTGTGCTTAATTTATTACTGATCATTTTCAAATGTGAAAGAGCTGATGAAAGTTCATAACAAGAATGATGCAACTGACGAGCAAATATGGTTATATGTGGGGCATGAAAAACAAGATAAAAAAGCCATTTCAAAACATATCAGATAACGTCTAGAAGGACCATCATTAAGCCTATTTTCAAAGAAGTCAGTGAATGTTAGATCTGATTTATAAGATTAGATGAATGTACTTTAAAGGGGAAATATTTTTGACATAATCCTGAGAAATAATACACATACTAACAATATGCAAAGTGTCTTGCCAATGGGTTTCAGCCCCAGGCAAGTTCGCTATGAATTCAGTGTGACCAAAGAAAATGACAGCAAAGCATTCTTGGGGTGAAAGGGTTATACCCAACTTTATTTCCAGGTGGCAGGTCAGTCACTAAAATCCCATTCACTCAGAGCGAGTCTGCATGCAGCAAGCCAGTCTCTGCCTCTGGGCCCCTCTGTCCTCACAGTTATCCTGCATAGCTGTCCTCCAGGCCTGTCCTCAGTTCTACCACCACTCCAGCCTCTGCTCTGCTCTCCTGCAGCCTTGCAGCCCTGCCACCATGTCGCGCCCAGAGCACTGGGTGGAGGTCTTTTTATAGAGTCAACAGCCATGTATTGCCCACAGGTGTGCAGTGAGCTAGTCAACCAGGGCCAGGTGAGAATCCTGGCCACAGGAACTCTCATTTTATCCACAAAAGCATATGCTAAAAATATCCCAAGACAATCAAATAAAGAGATTTAGTAAGTATGGAATAGATTCTAGACATCTGTATTTTTATAAAACCTCATGCATGCATCTGCATGTACATCAGCAACTGGCCTGCATCTGATGTACATCAGCAACTGACCTAGAAGATATTAGACTCCAGTGAAGAATAAGCTGGTGGCCAATAAGGATTTTAAATAATAACTGAAATGTATGACTAATAACACTTTACTGTTGATGTGTGATATCACCAGGCAAAACAGCACCTAGATTGATAAATAGAAACATGTTGCAGGCAAAAGGAACATTGAAAAATCCCGAGAAACTTCCCATACAGGATGTAATTTCTGAAATATTTATATTAGTATGTGGATAAAATGAGAGTTCCTGTGGCCAGGATTCTCACCTGGCCCTGGTTGGCTAGCTCACTACAAACATGTGGGCAATGCATTGCTATTGACTCTATATAAAGGGCTCTGCCCAGTGCTCTGGGCGACATGGTGGCACAGCTGCAAGGCTACAGGAGAGCAGAGTGGAGGCTGGAGTGGTGGCAGCACCAGTGAGGACAGAGGCCCAGAGGATGGCTGTGTGGGCAGAAAGGCCCAGAGGTAGAGACTGGCTTGCTGCACACAGACTCGGGATTTTGGTGATTGACCTGCCACCGTGGAAATAAAGTTGGGCATAAACCTTTCACCCTGAGAACGTTTTACTGTCATTTCTTTGGTTACACTGAATCCATAGCAAACTTTCCCAGGGCTGAAACCCATTGGCAAGACATAATAATATTTTGCTTATAAAAGTTTTATCCAGGAAGGAGAACTATCCTTTTTGATTTGACAACTCTTCTCATGCAATGTATCAATAGGAATACACACACTTTTAAAAATCTAATTATTTCTAGTACATTACATGGTGAAAGAACAAATCTTTGTCATTTTTCAGGGGCCCTCTGGGTAATCACAAGTAAAGTTATAGGTGAAAAAGATATTCTGAAAGTTCTATTTTATTTTTTTCTATCCTGGGACTTGGTCTTAGGAAAACAAAAGTAAAAAATATTATCACAGGATATTTAGTCTTGATTAAGATGAGACTATGACTGCCTGTGAAACAATACTTGCCACATGTTTAATTGAAGTGACAAAAAAAATTTAAAAATACACATAGAAAGTAATGTAACTGCAAAAATGTTAGCTCTTTAAAAATGAGGACTCTATATCCTCCTCTTTTTGCTGTTTTCTTAAATAATCCAGGATATAATAAAGTCAACATAAAGCACAAAAAGTTAGTCTGTAAGACAATATTTGCTATGAAGGCAGATGACAGAAATATTAACCCTTCATACTGCAAAGGAAAGTAATCAACAGTAAATGAAGGAAGCAATCCCATTAACATTGAGCAAGCTAAGTTATTAACACATTCCTTAGCTTTTCAGACTCAGGTATTACAAATCAAGGCAAATAAAATTTACATTCCAAGCTTTGCTTTTCATTGTGCTCTTTAATATTCTGGAACATGCTGGCACTTTAGGATAAATCTTGCAAGACCATGAGAACTAACTTTGTAAGATGTTATTAGCATACAAGGCTTTCATCACTACCACCTTCAAAGGAATCAATAAATAAGCATTTAAAAAGTTTAAAAGTTTCAATTTCTACTACAGTTAATATTAGTAATTATAATCCACATAAACAAATTCTTTGCAGTTCTCAATAAGTTTTAAAGAGTTTAAATGGGTCTGAAGAACAAAAAAGCAAAAACAGAGAAGTACTGTTTTAGGAAAAATTTTCTTTTCCTTGCAAAACAGAAGCACATATGTAGTCATATTTTCTCTGTCACTATTTCTTCTAGCATAGTGTTAGCCACCACTATGAATTATAACTTTCAACTACCATTCACAGAGAAAATTTGAAGGTGGATAGAAGGGAGCTGTCTGTCACAAAACAGCATTTTAGCTGACAAGAACTCATAAATATGGATAATACAACTTTCTATAGCCACATACTTGCTACAGCCTTATATACCTAGAAATGGCAAAAATTAAGCAAAAATATAGCATATTAGAAGCAAATCATATAAATATAAAATTATGCTTAGTAACCAATGTTTCCATGTTCTACCTTGCTTAGAAATGATTTATGTATCTAGTGATTATCCATTGATAAGGTTGACTTAATCAGTCTACAGTTTTAAGAGCCCTAAATATCTTTTTAAATTGAAATATAATTCACATACCATAAAATTCACTGTTAACATATATACAATTCAGTGGGTTTTAGTATATTCACAAGGTTGTGCAACCATCACCATTATCCAATTCCAGAACATTTTTATCATCCCCAAAGAAAACTCCATACCTATTAGCAGTCTCTCCCCATAACTCCCTTTCTCCCACTCTTGGCAACTGTTAATGTATTTTATGTCTATACGTTTTCCCGATTCTGAACATTTCATGTAAATGTATCATACAATACGTGGCCTTTTGTGTCTGGCTCCTTTCACTTAGCATAATGTTTCAAGGTTCATCCATCCTCCAGCAAGAATCAGTATTTTATTCCTTTTATGGCCAAATAATATTCCATTGTATGGACATACAACATTTTGTTTATCTGTTTGTAAGTTGGTGGATATGTGGATGATTTTTACTTTTTGGCTATTATAAATATGCTGCTATGAACATTTGTGCATACATTTTAGTATGAACATATGATTGAATTTTCTTGACTGGAAACTAGGAGTGGTAATTCTGGATTATACAGTAACTCTAATTTTTGAGAAACTACAAAACTGTTTTCCACAGAATCTGCATTATTTTACATTCATATCAGCAATGTCTGAGGGTTCTAATTTCTGACTAACACTCATTATTGCCTGTCTTTGAGTGGTATCTCATTGTGGTGTGGATTTGCAATTCCTTAATGACTAATGATGTTGAGTGTTTTTTCACATAGTTATTAGCCATTTGTATATATTGCTTGAAGAAATCTCTATCCAGATCCTTAGCCATTTTTCAATTTATTATTTGTTTTTTTATTGTTAAATGCCCTAAATATCTTGGAAATTATCTTCAAGCTAACATACTACAAAACATGACTCCCAGTGGGATAAACTGTTTTAATTTAGTGGTTTGAATTTTGATGATTCAATTTAGTTACAGACAAATTCACATTTTTTCATAAGCAATCACTACACCTGTATAAGTTTAGACAAAGCATGTCCAAAAGGAATTTCAAAATTCATTTTTACATTATACTTTAGGTTAATAACTCAGAGAAAATGTTTTTTTATCACACCAAAATTATTCAACTAGTTTTATTTACTAAAGGGTTACCTTAATTATGTGAATTTGGATTTTTAAAATGTTTCTGAGTTAGCATCTGCAAGAGTACTTTAAAAAATTTTAGCACATTGAAAGTATTAGTTCAAATTCCCTCTTTTCTTGGAATTTTAAGAACTTTCAAAGTACACTTAATTATATTCCTAAGCCAATTGGAACAAAACTCCTTTATTTTTCTATTTATCTTCTTCTGTCCTTCAGCACCAGGAGAACATTCTTCTCTCTTCAGCTTTATGAGGGTATAGTATGTCTGAAGGTGAAACATTATTGCCCTCATTCCTCACAACAGCTTTTCTTTCTTAAGACAGGTCCCGTCACCTATTCTTTTGATCTTTGTTATGTCTGAAATTTCCCCTTTACCTAGTCTTTTTTGGAAAAGTATTGTTTAGATATGAGTCTTTTCTGTCCTTATATTGTTTCTCTGCTTATTTGTTTTGTCTTTTTTTCCCCATCGTTTCCCACTGCCCTAGGCAAATGGGTAGGAGACTCATTTCTCAATCATTTGCTTTAACATTGCTTTTGACTACTCAAATCAAACTTTCTTAATCTGTTTCATGCTCCCTACATCTCAAATTCCTCTTAATTTTTGTTAAAACACTTAATGTCTGTGGGGAAGTTGGGGTTCCTATGGCCAGGATCCTCACTGAACTTAAACCACCTGATGATGTAACTGGCCTGTTGCTAGGCTACCACTTCCACACCTTCAGGCAATAAGCTATTATTGCGCTATATAGAGAGCTCAGCCCAGTGCTCTGGGCAGAGGCAGAAATGCTAGTGCTCGACCTACAGCTGGAGAACAAGCCGGGTAATAAACCCTTTCACCCCAAAGAACGTTTTGCTGTCAATTTCTTTGGTCACATTGAATCCATAGTGAACTTGCCCGGGGCTGAAACCCATTGGCAAGACAATATCACAAATGGTATATCACAAACATCATTTCTGTAATATGAAACAGTAATCTTTAAAGTATTTTCCCTGTCTTCTCTAGCTTATTTCTTCATAAAGGAGCCTTGGAGGCAGGTATCAGGAAGGAAAGAAAAGTGGGAGAGAGTGGAAGAGAGAGGGAGGGAGAGAAAGAAGAAAAAGAAAATTGAGAAGATGGAGAAGTGTCTTCTGCTGTTTGGAATCAGCAGCTAGAACTCCTCAATCTCACCTTCCTACATTCACATACTTTGGTTTTGCTCTATAAATTCTATAAAACATCTGTGTAACATAACTACAAGGACCTAAAGATATAATAATAGGTTGGTCCATCAATGAGACTTGCTCTTCAAGTTGTTCTTTCATCTGAATGAGCAAGGCTTTTTTGTGAGACTTGGCCAAGAACAGGGTACAGCCTGGAGCTCTGGACAAGGGCTCCCCTAACAGGTGAAAGGCAAACCAACAGCTTTGTTAATGGGCATCAGCTGTGGACCCTGGGAATGTGGAATACCAAGATATGCGCAGTAGAGTGCCTGCCCTCAAGCAGTTTGTAATAAATGGTAATATCATATTACATGTCAACACACACTAGAATGTCAGGGTGTACAGGAGTGCATGTGTCAGTGCTGAGAAGGTGAGTATGTGGACAGAAATGGGCTGAAACAATTTCTTGGGAGAAAAGACTGATGAACTGGGTCTGGAAGGTTGGAAAGATTTGTTTCAATAGAGGATGGAAGGTTGGATAGAGATGGCCATTATTGTCAAGGAAATGTAAACCAACCTACAGGAAGGAAAAGATGCAGAATATTAAGGAATACTGTATAAGATAGAAGTGAAAGGGTTTTCAAGTTCCTTTGCTTCCAGACTCAGCTGAAGTCAGTCTCTTCCATGAAACCAGCCCATTTGCCCAGAGTGCATCAAGAAGAGGAGAGCGCCAAACAAAGACCCCCCTAAAGCATCTACTGTGTGAGCAGGCGAAAAAGAGAAGGAACCTAGGAAAGAGGAGCAGGAGAGACAATGTTCCCGATGCCAAGGGAGAGGAATTTCAAAGGGGGGTGGGAAACAGCCTTAGAAACCGTTTAAACGCAGTGTTTCCCACTTTGAAATCACTACTGATCTGTAAGAGAAGTTTTCTTTAGGGTGGTAAGGACAGAAGGCAAATTATCAGGGTTTGAGAGTGCTGCTTTTGAGAAGCCTGAAAAAAAGAGAGCTTGTGTGAAGGATGGATATGGATAGATGACAAGAGAAAGATTAAAGACATAGGAGCAAGAAGGGACCTGATGGTGCTGAAGAAGATGGCTGGGAGGGAGTCATTAGCAATGCGTTGTTAAAGGAAGCTTGAAAACATTCCTCACAGAATTGCCCAGACTGCATAAGGCAGAAACCTAACTTCACATTTGCTATTTTCTCACAGGTTGCAGCAATGGCAGAAAGCCATAAAAGAGACCTGATGGGCAATAAGGTCTGTGTTAACAAGGCATTGAGGAATTAGCACAAAACCAAATGCTACGGGAGGACTGCCTGTACCACAAAGCCCAGCCACACCCATTTATCTTCTCCCCAGTTACCTTAATCAAAATAAATCTATATGGCTCTCATTCATGTACTTAAGAAAAGGTTTTGCAAAATCTTTCTCCCACAACATAGAATTTCAGATCTGAAAGAGACATTAAAAATCATCGAATCAACAACTCAATAGCAAAAAACAATCCAATTTAAAAAGGGGTAGAAGATCTGAATAGACATTTTCCCAAAGAAGACAACATATGAAAAGATACTCAACATCCCTAATTATCAGGGAAATGCAAATCAAACCACAATGAGAGATCACCTCACACCTGTCAGATGGCTATTATAAAAAAATAACAAGTGTTAGCGAGGATGTGGAGAAAGGGAACCATTATGCAAACGAAGGGAATTATTGTGCACTGCTGGTGGAAATGTAAATTGGTGCAGCCAGTATGGAAAACAGTATGAAGGTTATTCATAAATTTAAAATAGAACTACCATACAATTCAACAATTTCACTTCTGGGTATTTATCTGAAGATAGTGAGGCCACTAATTTAAAAAGATATATGCACCCCTTATATTCATTGCAGCATGATTTACAATAGCCAAGATATGGAAGCAACCTAAGTGTCCATAGATTGATGAATGGATAAATATGTGGTGTACAGAGAGAACGGAATATTACGCATCTATAGAAAAGAATGAGATCTTGCCATTTGTGATAACATAAATGGACCTAGAGAATATTATGCTAAGTGAAATGTCAGAGAAAGACAAATCCACAGGATCTCACTTATATGTAGATTCTAAAAAACCAAACAAATGAACAAATAAACAAAACTAAAGTAGCCTCATAAACACAGAGAGCCGTCTAGTGGTTGCCCTAGGGAAGAAGGCTGGGGTGATGCAAAATGGGTGAAGGGGATCAAGAGGCACAGACTTCCAGTTATGAAATAAATAAGTCAAGGGAATGTAATGTACAGTATGGGGGATACAAGCAATGATATTGTATTAACTTTCTATGGTGACAGATGGTAAAAGATTTATTTTGGTGATCATTTCATGATGTATATAAATGTCAGATCACTACACTATACACCTGAAACTAATACACTATTGTAAGTCAATTATACATCAATAAAAAATCTAATCATGAACAACAATGGACTTCAAGGATAACATTTTCCTTTCCCAACTTATTTTCCCTTTTCTTCTCTACAAGTTAGTATTTCTTTTAATAAAGTTTACTCTTCCACTAAAATATGACAACAGCATAGCCAATAAATAGAAATTCTCGTCTTTCCATCTCCAAATCTCTAACTGGTTTAATAATTCACTCCCTCACAGCACCTGAAAAATGGGACTTTTATCTTTGAATTCATCTATAAAACTGTTCTCTTCTCCTCCCACTTGCTAAATGAACTCCATTTATCACTCATTTTATGGGAGCTTATCTACTCCAAGAGAAGTTTAATCAGATAACCTGGTCCTTAGAAAAGCAGAGGAAGATTGCTAGGAATGGCTTCTATTGTTTGAGAACCTCTCTTTGATCTGAAAATTTTAGGAAGGTTATAGTATGTCTCTAGGGTCTCCTGCATTTTTGATGATCCAGAAAATTACTACCTTGGTCCCAGAGTCTAGAGAGTCTTTGCTAAACATGCTCACTCAATCCAATCCTTCAGAGTTATGTGAGGATGAGCTTAGTTCCCAGAGACTGAGCATTCCTAGTTTAATATTGTGATATAATGTGACAGATTTACACATTGTTCTGACATAATGAAATGCAAAGAGATGAAGTGCTTTATTTATCCAATAACTTCTTATTTCAACAGTTCACTGGTAGTTGTATAGGCTTTCTTGGCCTTGTCAAAAAGGCCCCAGGAAGCATCAGTGTGAGCCTTGCAAAACAGCCTCACCAGTTTACAAAGACCAAAGCACTAGGCCATGAAGTCAGAAAGAAGGAAACAACAGCACAAACAAGAAAAAAAAACAGGAGACCTGGGAACCTCTCTTCCTCAGAGGCATCCATTTTACTCTCTGCTGCCCGGGTGTCCCTCTGCCTGGATACAGGAGCCACACAGTAAAGGTTGTTGAATGAATCCCTTCCACGGTTCATCATTCACTCAACAAACACTGCTGATCATTTCTTCGGTGAACATTGTGCTCCCTTTAAGAGATATGAGGAAGTGCATATAAAGATAAAAAGGATACAGTTCTGCAATCAGGGAGAAGGCAGCCTTGTGAGGAAATCAGACAAGTACTTAATTGGATGTGTTTTGCCTCACACATACCAGGTGTCAGGGACAGGGACACAGAGGTGAGATTAACTAAAATCCTGGGGGTAGTTAAGAAAACTAGTAAATCATTTCAAATTTCATTTAAGTCTGTTGTAAAACTAACTCCTATGAATTTGCTTTAACTCTTTGGTAGAGAATGTGGGGAAAGATTTGTGCTCTCTCTTCTAACAGGTGCTCTGGCTATAATATTGGAGAGTATAGGAGTTCCTGGTTACAACTCATCAAGAAATTTGAAAAGCATATGAGTGAGTGTGATGGAGAGACACTGGCTCACACTGTCTTCCAGAGTCCGACCAGGACTCGGCAGGCAGCATAACAGGAGGCTCCGTAGATAACACTGTTTTTATTGACTAGAGCAAAACTCTCCAAGTGGGTTTGTATTGTATTCGGGTAGGAGCAAGCGGATGCAAAAGAGCCTTCTTCATCACGAACGTGGGAACAAGAAGAAGGAAAGGGTTTGCTCCAACATTTTTAATCTCCCCCAGTTTTGAGAGAGAGAGAGAGAGAGAGAGAGAGAAAGCAGTTATCGTTCTAAAGGAAAGCCTCGCTACGCACAGTGTGGCCGAAGGACCAACAGCAGGAGCATCATCTAGAAGATGGTTAGCGATGCAGAATCTCAGGCTTCAGCCCCAACCTATTGCATCAGAAACTACAGTTTGACAAGACCCCCAGGTGATTTGTATGCACGTTAAAGTTTGAGAAGCCTTGCTCTAGACCAGCGTGGTGGCTGCACATTGGAATCACCTGAGAGGCCAGCTTTTTAAACCAGTGATCCCACCCCTAGGAATTCTGATTTAAATGGTCTGGCTCCCTAAATGATTCCAAATGTGCAGTGAAGGTGGTAAAGCACTCAGAGGCCTCCTGTTCCCCAGAGAACCTCTGAAATAGCAGCAGGTCTGGGTGCTGCTCATGTGGAATGAATACGAAGAGGCCCCAAAAGCCCGGTGAAGTGGCCGCCCCTTGCCGATACGGGTAGGAGCCGGGACCCGGGCTGGCTGTCCGGATCCAGGGGCCCCAGCTTATCCTTGCACATGTACTCATCAAGACTACTCACTGTGCGTTTCAGTATGTGGAATCCATGTAGAAATTTGTCATGGTAGATCAAAATATTAAACCTGGAATGTTCTATGCCTGTGTGTTTAGCCCATCCTCAAACAAATCATTTGCAATTTACTTAGGGTCCTCTGCTGTAGAAGGTAATAAGAGCAGAAAGGTCGTCCAAAAAAGTTCGAGGCCTGAAGTTGGGAAGCAGAAAACAGAGAGGAGACACACAAAGGAAGCAGCACCCAGCGAACCCTGCCGTGAGTCAGCCTGGGGAGGCCCAGCCCCTTCTCGGGAGCCGGATTCAGGCTCAGGCGCACTGGCAGGGCTGGTGGGGCTGCGGCTGCTGCTCTCGGCCCAAGACCAAGTCTTAATAGCAACTTCCCTCCCTCGGCTGCTTAAACTTTTTTTTCCCCTGTAGCTGGAAAGAAGTGTCACATTTTGCTCACTCCCAACCCTCTCCCCCACCCCCTCTCAGGGAACGTGTTTGTGCAGAGGGGGTGCTGAGAGCCACCTCCAGCCTCGGGTGACTGCTGTAAGTAACTTTCAACTCCTCTCATTGCCACACGATGAAGTTCCTCGGGAAGCCCAGGAGCCGGACAGCTGCTTTTCTGTCTCTCGGTTTGTTCTTTTTGAAGATTCTGCAACCAGGGCACAGCCACCTTTATAGCAACCGCTATGCTGGGTAAGTGAAGCGACTTTCATGCCCTGCGCAGCTTTTAGCTGTATGAGGGAGCTGGTTTGCTCCTGAGTGCGCCTCACTTTTTCTGGTCTTTGGTCTCTGCGTGAATCTGACCACTTTACTGGTCATCTAAAATAGAAAGCGCAAACAGCTCCCAGCTCTTTGGTTTAGCTCACTGAGAGAATGCAGTGGGCGCCCATCTAGCTTTTCATACTATTTATCGTGAGCCACGCTCAGCTGTGGGCTAGCGTTGACTGGGATTCTGTCTTTGGAGCAGCCAGAGGCAGTATTCGCAGCATTTGCCTGGGTTGACGCTCTGCAGGAAGGATGCTGTTGACCCCCGTGAATTATGATCCAAAAGCTAAAGCTGCTGCTGTCGGAGTGTGTGCAGGGATTCAGGAGCAGTGGGCTGAAATTCACCAGTGATTAATTTAAGAACTTAGTGTGATTTTTTTTTTTTTTAGTTTGTTACCCTACAGAGGGGTTATTAGAAGGATTTTCAAATCAGCAATGCAAATGAGTCAACTCAAAATAAGCAGAATAAAAGTGGCCAGCTGTAAAATTATGGGTATTTTTCTGAAAGAAAAACAAAAGAGGAAAAACAATTAGTCTTCTCCCCCTCTGTAGGTTAGCTCTGTGTTTGCCTTTCATAAAGAGGCATGCATGTCTTCTTATCCCAAAAGCTTGCTGTGGAATATATAGCATGTGCTTTGCTCAAATTTGCAGGGGGTTGTTCTTTGAATCTGGAAATTATGGCTTTCCTGCATTTTAGAGCTGCAAGAAACTTAAATTGCTCCTCTAATTCAATTCTTGTTTTACAGAGAAAGAAAACCAGTACCTTAAATCTTTTTAAATGGTCTATCATTCAATAATTACCAGTTGAGGCAAGCTTTCATATAGATCTGGATTATGACTAGGGAGAGTTCAGTGTCTTGAAGCAAATTATTCTCACTAGGAGGAGCAGTACAGTGAAGAATTTTACATATGTTCCTGGAAAAGGTAACTGTTTCCCTCTCCCTCTGGAAGAATCTAGGCACTGCCTTTAGAGTTCCTCTGAATACAGTGCCACAGAGGAAATTGTAAAAACATGTCCTCAGTTTTAGAGGATGCAGAATAGGGATGGGGGCCTTGGTTTAGATAAGGGCATAGATGGTAATACAATCTCAGATTTTTCTCCCTGGGTGTTCTGGGGAAAAGCAGAAAGGAGTTAATATCTGAGGACTGCTTTTCAGTTTCCTTGATACACATGGTGCAGGCTTTACATCCTGCCATTTGTCACTGCCCTTGGAGATTGAGGTAAGGAAGGCTTGTTTAATGACTGGTGGCAGAGGAGTTTACCCTGACTCTCCTAGCTGATGTCGGGCCAGGTGATGAACATATTTCACAGGTTTAGACCCGCCTGGGTGACATAGGACCTCACTCCTCCACTCAGCTGTGGCCCTGCTCATAATTATTTCAGTGTGTGATGTTTGTCAGTGATAAGTCACCAGACCTGCTTCAGCTGAGCAGGTGTGCACACACTCCAAAGCACCACTTAGCAGAGGAAATGAGGCCAACGATGGTGCCCTTTTCTCATAGAATTTGCAAGCAACTGGAACCTTTCTGGAGAAATTTTTTCTCTTGTTCTGCAATGAAAGTAATAATTGCTGTTTCTTTCTTTGGGTGCTGTATAATAAGTTAGTCCCAAATGTGTAAACTACCAGATGTCTGAACACTGAGGGGGCTGGGGAGGGAGGGATGAAACAATGAGAAACTGAAGAAAGGAGCCTCACCTGTCCATCACAGTAGAGGCCTAGAGCATCCTTAAAACCAGAAATGTTTCTGAGCACACTCACCACCAAAAATGGGCAATTTTAACTTACCTTCAATAGATATGTCATTCTCTCATCACTGAAGACAGAAATGCTGCTTAGGGCTGGGATTATTTTGCTGCTTTTACTCAGGAACTACTTTCTGCCAGTCTAGCTCTTCAGCGAACAGAACTGTGATGGGCTTGATATGGTAGAATAGTATTTAGCATTATTTTTGTTGCCCATCCAAAGTTACTCTAAACCACCTCATTTTTATCCCTTATGCAATTTGTTTCAGTTTTGTTAATAATTATGGAGCAGCCCTATTTCTTGCATTTTTGTAAAAAAAATTTTTTTTGTAGGCCTTGTTTCACTCTAATATATGATTATCATTTGCAGGACTCTGTGAATGAATAAGAAATAGAACACTCAGACCAGCATGCCTCCTGAGAGCAGCTAGTGAACTTAGTCCTTTCCGCATTAACCAATAACAGTTATACAGAGCCAATTGTAGAATAGATGCTTAGTAAATGGCAGATTTAAATGTCTCAGGAAAAATTGTACAAAGACAAGGAAAATAACATTTTGGATGGCTATACTACACATTTATAAGAGATATAAAAATACATGGAAAAGGAATGAAGCAAAGTGTAGAAAATAACTTGACTCTGAATAATATTTAGTGATTCTCTACTGTAGAAGGCTTCCAGGGCTACAAATGCAAGTCAAACATTTCTGTGATCAATGAATGTCAGTCAGTAAGTCTCCTCCGCAGGCAAACACACACTGTGTCCTCACCTTTTCTCTCCTTGGGTATTTCTGGAAGCAGCCCTGGTTAGTTATTATACTGTGGCAATGAGGGCAAAAAAAATGTAAGGATCTTCTGTATCACATGAAATTAGGGTAGTTGTTTCTTTTACCACCCCTAAAAAAAAAAGTTCTAAGACATGAAGCAATAAATCTGGCAATGCTGTGGAATTCAAGTGGCTATGGTTTTCCAAGAACTACTTATCCAGTACCTTCTTTGTGCAAGTCAATGGAGTGTAATGATTAGAAGTCCTGAAGTTCAGCTGCCTGGGTTTCAATTTCTGCTTTCCCATATTCAGTAGCTCTGTTACCTTGGGCAAGTTCCTTAACCTCTCTGAGCCTCAGTTTCCTTATCTGGAATATTGAATATTTGAACCTTCCTCACCAAGGTTTAAATGCAATAGCATAGGTAACTGATGGTTCTTGGCACTTTGCTGTTTTACCAATACTTAATATAAACATTTATAAAAATATAAGATACCAATATTATAAAAATATTAACTTTTTCAACAACCTTTCAGCTAAATAAGGTATAGACAGGGTAACTCTAGTTCAGTGCTAACTAACCCAAGGTCACTGTTAGGTCATCATTGGAATTCTAACTCAGCTCTGTGTCTTTTCAGACTGTACTTCTCATTTTGCTACCCACTTATGTTTAGAAAGTAACTGCTTTTAAGAAAAACTGAAGATTTAATCTTGTTTGGGAAACTAATAGTTTTGGGCTAATAATGGAAAGGAGTAGATGACAGAGGTAAAGTTGCAAGTTTACTCATGGTTGCTTCTCTAGGGTGATGAGTCACTGATGGTAAATTATTAGAGAAGCAGAGAGACAAGGGATAGAAAATGGAAGATAACGGAACTGTATATTGTTACCAAAAACAAAAACTAGGATAGAGAGTGGCCATGGGAGTGTGACTTCATTCATTCAAGTATTTCTTGAGTGCCTACTTTATGCAATGAACGTTGACCAGCAAGTCAAGGCCACAGATAGTTTGTAGCTTAGTAAAGAAAACAGCCCCACATGTGACAGTGTACAACGTACAAATGCCGTGCGGGCTGGACGGATGACTATGGGGGTTGATAAGAAAGCTTGGTGAACAAGGAGGAGGAGTAGGAATCCCTTCCAGAGCCTCACCTGTCTGGTCACCCAGCCCTGCTGTATCTTGGGTAGGTGAGTTCCTGCCACCCGGGCTGCTTCTTGGGACCTGAACCCACTGGAATCACAACTGCCTGAAGAGGCCTCAGGGATGCTGCTTCCCTCACCTGGCCTTGCATCTGTTGAAGCTCTCATGTCTCAGTGCAATTTCCTCCCCTTCTCTTCCTCAGGGGAGCAGCAGCTCTGATAACTTAGCCTTTCTGCATGATCGCAGGTATGTGCAGGGCTGGTTACGGCCCACTCACCAGCTGGTGTGTTCTGATTAGTTAGTGTCCATGCTGTACTCATGCCCCCAAACCCTGTCCCCCACCCTGCCACCCCACCCCAGTTATTTTTCAAGTTTGCTAGTCCTCCGTGAAAGTGGGATACAGAGATTCAGGAGCTAGATTAAAGGAATACGTTTTTTTTCATTTTTAAAGCAGTTGGGTCCTTGAAATGCTGTAAGCAAAGAGGCCCCAAATTGGGATGTGCTGTATTGAAGAGAAGATAGTGAGAAATACAGTGATGAGCTAGAATAGATAGAATTTCAGGGGCATTTCATTGTATTTGTTTCCACCTAACCTCTCTGGCTGTTCCCTTCTGTTGCTCAACAGCTTTTAATTCTTTTATCATCTGATGGTGTTTTCTTTTTAATGCTCTGAATTTTTAGAAACCTAGGGCTACAGTGTAAGAGATTATACTGAAATCTTGAATCTGCAGGTTATCTTCTGTGTTAGTAGTTAAAGTGCTTTTCAGATAGGATGGCCGCAAATCCCATCCACCCAAGACTGGCCTGGCTTGTCCCTGCAGTTTGGTGTGCTCACTGGCAGTGTGCCCATTAGTCTAAGACAGGTCCTGATTTGGACGTGCACCATGGGTTTGACCTTTATTCTTGGCTATGTTTGCTGCTTTACTGAGCTTTACATGAAGTCTTCAACTACCTTATTTTACTCCCAAAGAGCACATTTATCTCCAGTTCCTTCCATTCCTGTCTTCTCTTGCAATAGCCAGCAGCCATGTTTGGACTTCTTTACTTCAGCCAAGTTCAGGTAATTTTCTCCTAACTGATCTTCCTCTAATCCTTTCTCGTACTGATGGTCTTACTAAAATAAGACTTGTGTTGTGTTGCTCCCTTGCTCAGATATCTACTTTGGCTCCCTGTTGCCAACTATATAGAGTCCAGAATCCTCTGTCTGGCTCTCAGGGCCTCTATCTCACTCTTCCTCAATCCTGAAACTCCTCTACAGTCAGGTCAGGGAAGTGGGCCTTCAGCATTGCTCATCTTTAGCAGGAAAGGCAGGCAGGCCCCACTCATCTCATAATAAGCGCCTAAAGTAAAAGGAGCTATCTCAGATCATGAATGATTAAAATGGGTGAGATACACATTTGGGGCATTAGGAGCTATGAGGGATATCTGGTGGGTTCTAAGGTTGGTTTTGAACCTGGCCTGCACAGTCAGGCTGTGATTAATGGACTACTTCTCCAGTGTCTTTTGGAAGTTCTTTTTAGCAATTAGCCCTTAGGAGAATAATTTTAGTTTTCTTTATGCATTAGTTCATAGTGAAATCCCTAAGGGCTGGTTGTTTATCGGCTGATTATACAAAAGCTTTATTCCCCACAGTGTGTTGTGTGTGTTGAGGTCTCCTGCCTTACTTGTTTAGAGATGTGCAATGTGGCAGCTCTCAACTTCTCCGACTTGAATTCACAGGCAGATGGTACTCCGTGGGGATTGGCTGCTGAGCTAGTGAAAGGAGGAAGGTTTCTTCTGTTTCTGGGCCACTTTCTCCTTGGAGCCCAGTCTTAATGTGGCCTTTGTTCTGTGGTGCCAGGATATATTCTGGGTAATACTGTCAAGCATAATTTTCCACCCCTGAAAAGCTGTGAAGGTTGTTAATGTTTCATGACTTCATAGTCTGTATTATGTGAGCTCCAAAAGCATTGTTTTTACTTCTGTTCAGTAATTCCATTTTCAAAGGCAGGAAAACTCTTAGTGACTAGTTTTAGAGTCACTATTATGATCAATCAGTTGTTAACTGGTTTATAGGATTAGAATTTGCTTTGCCACATAAATGCCTTCCTAATCTGCCTTTGACCATTAGTGTCTTTCTAAGAAAGTCGAATGTAGATCTTTTTCTGGGTAGTGTAGGAAACTTCCAGGGGGAAAAAAATAGTTCTAGCAACCTTCTAAGTGGTTTTCTTCAACAAAATTACCATCTTTGTTCTTTTTCTCAGTGTACTTTGAAAAGAGTAAAACATTTCCTTTAGTATCTGTGTTGTTAAAGATGCTGTTGGGTTGTTACTTTTCCACTATAACAAAGAATCTCAAAGGTGAATAGTTTAAGCAAGACATTGTTTCTCATGTAAAAATCCAGAGCAGGTATAGTTAGTGCGAGAGAACCAGGCTCCCTCTGCCCTGTACCCCTGCTGTACTCAACACTCAGTTCCCCAACATGGCTCGAGAGGTTTTCCAGCTCTTGCAGTCCAGCCAGTAGGAAAGTGGAAAGGCACGGTCACTCTGCTTTCCTTTAAGAGAACAGTCTTTTAACATCCTTAACATCACTTCCCTATCTAGAGTCGTTAGATGGCCTGAGCTGCAAGGAGGCTATGAAATAATGGTGCAAGTGGTCTGGGAGGGAAGGGGAAGATCGGGAAAGACATACTGAAAATAACTAGCAGTCTCTCAGTGGTCACTTTGATATTTAAAGATTAGCAACCCTTTCTCCCTTCTACTTGGTTCTCCTGAAGAAGCAATCTATCCAGAGGGGCTTTTAGAATTTTTACTTCAAGAGGATGAAAAGTGTTTTTTTATTCTATAAATGGCATTTTTAAGTGAGAGTGTTGGAATTAGAAGACACAAAAATATTATAGCCAATCCTTTTACCTAATACACAGGAAGCAGAACTGCAAAAAAAAGTAAAAGGATTTTCAGGGTTGGTGGTGGAATTAGGACTAAAACCCAGGTCAGCTGAGTTTGCAGCATTATTTATAGTTGATGACACTGTCTTTGATGAATCCAGAAATCTTACTCTTTCCTATTCCTGGAGTTGGGGATAAAGTAAAATGTTTTCCAAGGCTGAGAAGTGTTTAATGAGGGAAGATTTAATTTCATTTCTATAAATATTTGTAGCATATCTGGCCCTCTGCTAGTCTGGGACTATGGAGATAAAAGAGCAGTCCATGTGTACAGCATAATGAGTAACTTGGGCAAATAAACAATTCCAACTCGGATCACTGTGCCTACAGAGAGGAAACTCTTGGTGCTGGGTGAGTGCAGAAGGTCACTTAATTCAGATTGAAAGGGGGAGAGAGGTAAAAGAAGGCTTCTTGGTTGAACAATGAGTCTTAAGAGGGAAACAGAAATTTGAGTGGATTATTAAATATGCAAGGTATTTTACATTTTTCTTTTAAATGATTGGTACTCAAAGGCCCTGATCTTAGTCATAAAGAACAAGTAGAAATTAGGTTAAGGCTTTCCAGACACAGAGAAGTATATTGCATGTGCAAAAAAACAAGTGAGAGAGCTTGGTCACATCCAGAAATCAGAGCAATTACGTATGGCTAATATGGTATTTCTCTTGGTGAGAGTAAGGAGAGGCGAGGTAAGGCTTCAAGGTCATGCAGCACCTCATGTCCCATGATGTGGAGTTCTGCTTTTTCCCAAAGGTGACAGGGTACTAATGAAGAATTTTAAGCAGGGAATTTAGATGATTAAGTTTTTTTCAAAGGAAGTTCCCTCTGCCATCTCTTAGAAAGGAAGATTTGAGGGCTGTCTCCTGGGAGTGACAATCAAAGGGAAAGGAGGGAACCAATCAAATATTTAAGAGGTACAGTTTTCAAAATTAAGCAACCGAAGAGGAAAAGAAAGAAGAAATAGTGTAAAATGATCTTAGGATTGGGTAATAGGACTGAGGTTTTTGCAGAGAAGGTCAGTACTTTTTTCGGCTATGTATAGTTTGAAGTGCCTATAAAGTGCCCAATTGGATAGGTGGATCTGAAGTTCACGGGACAGCTCTAGACTGTGAAATAGATTCCAGTATCTGATATATATAAAACATCTTGAAATTTTGAGTGTAGGGTAGGTAGGACACCCAGGAAGCACTCATTACGTGAAAAGCATAGAGTCCCAAACTGAATAAGACAGAAGGGAAAAGCCAGAGAAAAACTAGTGGAAAGGCCTAGAAAGAGATTAACAACCCCAGAAAATGTCAGAAACCCAGGAAAATAAGAGACCAAAGAAAGGTGAGAGCAGCTACATTGGGTACTGCCAAGTATGCCCGTTGGTTTGGCCTCAGGGATTCAGTCGTGTGCTCATCAAAGGTGCTTTTGGTGGAGTGGTGGGTGAAAACTAGGGCACGGTAGGTTGAGGAATGAAAGAGACATGGGCGACTGGCAGTGAGTAGAGACCACTGCTAATTTCAAGAAGCTTATTCATGAAGGGGGTTGGGACAAGGAGCCAATAATTAGAGTTGAAGAATTTTTTTTTTGTCATTTTGTTCCTATTTCTTAAGATATGGCTAGATTTTATGCTGGGTGGAAGGAATAAAAGAGGGAGCAGCTATAGATAAAGAAGGAGGAACGTGAAGGTGATAGATTAGGTCTCCAAAAGACAGAAAGCCAGCTGGCCTCTTTTCTCCGCAAAACAGGAGGACAGTTCCTGGTCCTATGAAGGCATAGTGAATAAGGAACCTGATAAAAGGAGAGGTGGTTTTGATTTAAAATGTTCCTGAGGGAAATGACTTGGACCTTCAGGAGGATCACCAAGCATTACTGAGAACCCAGTTGATGGTAGAGATGGTCTCTAATACCTAACACTTTATATTGTACTCCGATTTACAAAGTACTTTATCATTTCGCTCAATGCTAGAGAAATACAAGTTAGTAGCAGCCTTTTCGTTATCCTTTCTTCCACAGCTTCCCCCTCCCATTTCTGCCCTCTTTCATTTCAAGCTCCTGAAATTGTTCTAACACAGATCTTCAGAGTTATATGTGTATTCTTTCTGCTTCCTATTCCAGCTTGGTTTTTCTGTCACTCAGGGTCCCAGCAGAAACAGAATTTTGCTTCAATGATTGAACTGCAGAGACTTTTCAAAAGGGGCTGTTTACTGAGATGCAGGCAGGGTGAAGGAAGACAGGGATGCTGAAGCACCCAAAGGTTAGCGATTTCTGGGTCTGAAGGGACAAAGAAGGAAAGAAATTAACCTCCTTGAGGCCAAAGAGAGCTGGCCCTTGGAGGAGGGGCTGCCTAGCAGGAACCAGTACTGTGGAGGCTAGTAGCTACTGTCAGAAGTGTGACACTGAAACCAGGAAAGAGGGACAGGGAAGAAATCCCCCTGCCTTTCTCTTCGCCCACCCTCCATTTGTGTGCTGGGGAAAGAAGCCAGACACAGGCCACGGAGGCCCATCTCTCAGGCTCCATGATTCTACTGAGAATCTTCCCATGCGACCTCATGTTCCCTGGAACATGTCACCGTGGACTCTCATCATTCAATCTATGACAATTCTGCCAATGGGGGAGGGCATATCTTTAAGCCCTTAAGTAGCCACAAAGCAAGCCAAGAAGGAACAGTGTCAGAATTCCCCCATCCCTACTCTGCCTTCCTCTTCTGTGCCTGAGAGACGGGCCTCTGCGGTCTGTGTCTGGCTCCTTTCCCCAGCACACAGATGGAGGGTGGGGGAGAGATCTGTGAAAATGTCTCAGTGTCTTAGCCAGGGGAACAGGCCTTCCCTCTCCTTCCTCTGAGTTACCTGGGAAGTGGAGGTAACTCCATCTTTCAGTCTTCCCATCCTCTCTTATTCCATGACACTTACCACGTACCAGAAGGTGCACTGAGGCCTTACTGACCACCGTTCCTCATCCCTGGACAGGTTGGGAATCATCTAAGTGGAGAGAGACAGTCTCTGTCTCCTGAAGGCTTATACTGCAACCCAACCATCTGAACTGGAAAAAAATAATAATAAAAATGCAAGTATACAAGGTCAACAACACTGAACTTTGTTTTCTTAACGCAGACACCACGTATTTTATAGCATTTCAGTCTCAGATTACCAACTGCTAAAAAATGGAGTAGGTGATCCCATAGTTTTATCACTAGCTGGGCATTTTTTTTTTTTTGCACTTAAAAGAATCTAACCATTTGCACATGTGACCTCATTTGCCATATTTTCATTACTCCATCTATCTTTCAGATTTTTACTCTTATCAGACTAATTCATGAATCACCTAAATGTCTACTAGGTTCTTTTTGTGATGTTTTTGAACATAATGAGGACACAACATGTGTGGCATGACATGTTTGGGGTCCTATTGTACCCCATCAATTGTGTTTCCATGGGATGGATGGAATGTGTGTGATGACATGATAGCAATATATTTGGCATCAAAATTGCTAAATATATGGAAGTGTAGGGGCATTTGGGACAAGACTGTGTAGCAAGATGTTTGGAGTAGTTAGAAATTTGCTGCTGAAAAAATCTAAGACCTTGACTTAGAGGGCAGAAGATGAGGACACATATGGGGTTGTTCATTCCCTCTAAGTTTTCAGACCTCTCTGTGAAAGGAAAATATCTGTAAATGACTAGCAGGAAATCTTAATATGTGATAGGAAAACCACTTTGGTATTTCAGAGAGATATGCATTCTGCAGTGTTTCCTTGGCCTGAATAAGGTGTGTTTTTTCCTTTTCCCCCAGGAGCCCCATTTGCTGAGGTTGTTCATTCTCCACAAGAGGTTTTCTAAAAACACTCCAGTCACTGCAAGCCCCTCGTCTACCTAACCCTCTTTCTTCCTCCCTTACACCAAAACCTTTTACTAATAAGGCAAAGAATGTACCTTTTCCTTTAGTGATGAGATGGAGGTGTTGTGCATCTGACCAGAATTATCTTGCCTTCTGTTCCCACTAACTCAGACTATACAGATCCCTTATCCTGCCTCTCTTCTTCCTAAAGACAAAGCATAGAAAAGGGATAGTGTCAGAAGAGATGAGAAGAATAAAATGAGATCCAGGGCCATATAAATATCTGAGGGTAGAAATTTCCAGGCCTAGGAAACAGTGATGGGACATTAGCCTGCTTGACGTGGCCCTGGAGAGTGGTTTTTAGACCAGCAACATCAGCATCCTCTGGAAACTTGCTAGAAATGCAAATTCTCAGGCCACATCCTCCCCCTTAAGCCCCAAGGGTAGCCCTGGCATTCCGAGCATTAATAAGCCCATCATGTGACATAACACATGTTTGGAAACCAGTGTGGTGGACAAGCAGCAAGGTGACAAGTCACTGAGGGGATAGTGTCCCTTTTTTTCCTGTGCTCCCCTGCAGATAGCCTCTGTTTCCATTACACCCAAAACGTCTCAAAATTACCTCTCCCTCTGTGCCTTTGGCCAGGTGGTACACATTTCTGGGGAAGGTCTGCTTCCAGCCCATCTGCCTTTCATGAGCCCATTCAAATGCTACCCCTCTGGCACGAGTTCCCTAATCCCCCCAATCAGCTATGATCGTTCCCTCCTCTGAGATCCCCTGTATCTGTCATTAGTGACAATCACCACAATCTCCTGGGTGTTATAGTTGTTTGTGAATGTCTTATCTTTCCTTTTCAGTTATAACCAAGTTGAGAATAACATGCTATATTTATTCTTAGCTGTATTCTCACAGTCCCCAAATAGTGTTTGGCATATTCAGGAGAAGTTAAATGGATGGGAGGGAGGAAGGCAGGCAGAAAAGTAGAGTAATAAATTAGGAATCAAGCTGCTGACATTTGCAGGCAGTTTTGCCAGACTAGACTTCATCAGTGACAAGTACAGTAGTGAGAAACAGAAACCATTTGCCCCATTCGGATGCAGGAGGGATGTGGGGATCCTTCCAACTGCCACCTGTATGCCCCTAAGTGCAATATTCCCCATCCTCGTGTCATTTTCTTCCTGCCCAATGTGTTTCAGGTATTGCTTGAATTACCCAAATTTGGTCTCAGATACTTATACAGGCTCCTAAAATGGCTTTGAACAGACTCTGCTGTGAGTAGGAGATCTCTGAGACCAAACTGCCGTGTCCTGTGTCATGCTGGAATGGGCACCAGCTAGTGTCCTAGAGATAGAGAAGAGATCCTTACCTTTTTGTCCTTGTTTTATCCTCTAAAAACATATGAATTCATCTGAGATTATAGATCATACCTTAATCATCAATTCATGTTGTTTAATATTTTCTCTAGTCTTTGAATAACTTTTTGAACCAAAGTACTTCTAATTAAATTCTCAGAACTTTATTGTCCACATTCTTTTATTTCATCTTTTTCTAACTCCTTTGATATCTTGATGTAATAAGAATGTACATTTGCTCACAATTCCCATACTCAGTCCCCCTACTCAGATCCTCAAATAAATTCCAGGTACCATAGAAACAGAATGGCCCTGGAGCGTATAGATGGGCACCTTTAAAAATAAGCTAACAATAACAATTTGAACAGATAGAATTGAATCAAATAGAGTGCTGTGTGATTCAAAGTCTCCTCAAACTTCTAGTATTTTCTGATTGGAGCTCAGCATGCTTCCCCATGGCAGTGGTCAAGCTTTCGTAAAATCTGTACCAATCCAAATTGAAATTGTGTGACATCCGTCGGTTTCTGTGAGAAAGGCTTAAAGTCTTAGCCTTAAGTTAAGGACTTGTGGAAGAAAGGGAAGATGAGGACCAGCTGAGAAATAGCAAGAGGAAAGTCCCCAGGTTGTGTAATTACTCTCTATGAAACTAGCACACAGTAGTCCTCAAGAAAAAATGTATGACATGCCAAAAGGCTAGCCACCATCTTAGCCTCTCTTTTGTATGTGAAAAGTCTTTTTTTTTTTTTCCTTTTATGCAACTTACATAGAGAGCATTTAACTACAGGATGAAAAGCTCACCATGAGCCCAGCTATTGGTAGATTCTTTCTAGGTAAGAGGATCTTTATAAGAAAAAAGTTAGATGAAATAAAACTTTACTAATTCAAACAACTCCCCCCAAATTAAGTATTTCTAAACCAAACCGACCAGTGTAAAGATGAGAAATCAGCAGGATGACCCAGTCTCATTTCTGTAATAGCAAGATAGATTTCCTGGGAATGGAAAAACTTTATGATAAATATCTAACAAAAATTTTGTTACACATTGTGTATAATTTACTTGCACATATAGCACAGCTTCTAGTAAACCTATCTTTAAGGATTAATTACTGCTAAGATTCTTCATTTCACAGTACAATAGGAAGCCAGTTCTTCATTTCACCTCAGCTAAAAATATCCATTAACTTCAAAAACAGAAATGGCTTAATAGGGGCCCATGAAAATAGTACACCCTAAGTGGTAAGACCTGTAACTTTCTTTACCTGCTATCACATTAAGGACAACAGTCATCTTGCTTTCGAAGCTCCAGAGGTAATTCACGTGTCCTGTACTTTGTGGAGCACTTTATATTCTTTATTTTGTTTTATCAGGCTCTGAGCAGCTGACTGGGATATCCATTTAGGTATTAGCTAAGGCTGGAACACCTGACTTTCTGGCCATTGATAGGAGCAAGGAATTGTTTTCTTCCTCAGCATTTGTCTTCCAGAACATCCGGAACTTCCTCCTGAGCCCTTAGGGTGCTCTTAGGTGGCACTTAGCACTTTGTACTGTAATTGTCTGTTTGTTTATTCTTCCTGACTAACCTGTGTACTTTTTGGGGTAAAACAACCCCATTTTATTCTTCCTCAAATCTAATCTCTACACAGACTGCAGGTACTGTTAAGTTTTATTATTGTTACTCTTCTACTTTCTGAAGTTGAACCACAACCAGGTGTCAATATTTGACCTTTTTACCTAAAATAACAGCAATTTCATATGGTTTAACCTAATACAAGCTTTAACCAACTCTGAGAAATGAGGACATATTTTCTTTCACGCTGTAGAAGTACTGGCAGTTTATATGCAATTTTCCATTCAAGTACCAAAGATCTATTCAGATTACAGAGTGTATTGCCAGAGCTGCTTAAACTTTAATGAGCAAAAGAGTCACCAGGGGTCTTGTTAACAATGAAGGTTCTGCTTTGGGAGGGTTGGGGCAGGGCCTGAGACTCGGCATTTCTAGCAGATTCCCAGTGCTGCCAAGGCTGTGGTTCATGGGCCATGCTTTGAGTAGCAAGTTTTTGGACTATAGGATGAGGAGTCAGGAGATATAAATTCTAGATCTACTGCTAGCTATTTATACAACTTTAATAAGTCACTTAATCTGTCCAGGCCTTGCTTACTATAATGTCCAAGGGTTCAGTTAGGTGTCTGTTTCTTCCAAGTCCACATGGGGTCATGTTTATATATGGGATTAGAGAGTCCATACAGCATAAAGGTTAGGAGCACAAGCTCCATCCTCAGATTGTCTGTGTTTGCATCCCAGTTTTACCTCTTAATGTGTGACCCTAGAGAGAATTACTTAATCTCTCTGCCTCAGTTTCCTCATCTGTAAAACTGAATTAATACTGAATTAGGCCTCATCCTAAGCACTTTACGTACATGAACTAACACATATAAGCTCAATGTAGGCTATTTACAACATTAGTATTCTCTGTAGTTTCATTTCTAGGAAGCTTTCTAAGGGAATTACCTGAAATGTGAGCAAAGATTTAGTATAAGGACAGATGTTTATCATTAGTTTGTCTTATCAAAACCTGGGAAGCTACCTATATACTCCTCAATAAGACAAAGGTTAATTATAGCCCATATTATGGAATCTGTGTCTGTTATAATGTCTACAAAAAAGTTGTAGTGCTCAAGATACAGTATGACATGGGGTAGAAACAGGATACAGAACTGTATTAACTGCTCCAGTTTAACCATGAATTCCAATATATGATAAAAATACTCCAAAATATTGAGTATTATGAGCACATGATTGCATTATAGGTGATTTTTTTTCTTCCTCCCTCTACTTTTTTCTATTCGACATGAAACATGAACAACTTTTGTATTCAGGGAAAAAGTAATTTTAAACATGTGTAAATCCCTCTTCTCCAGCACATACAAATCAACCCTATAACAAGAACTTCAGTTTATATGGTGCCTTATTCCAAAGCTGTTCTAGAAGCATTGCAAATAAGAATCAGAAGTCAGCAAATTTAATAATATAACACTTGGGACCAGACTAATGACTGAAAAGAAAAACAAGCATGTTCATTTTCTGTTTCTGAGTGAGAATGAGATGGTTGGGTATTCCAGTGAAGCATTGAATGGCCTAAGCAGCTGCCTTGCTGCATATCCCGTAGACACTGGGGAGACGGTAAAACACAGGAGCAGGGCTTAAGGCTTTTCAGTTCAGAGTAATATCAGAAACAACCAGTGTCATGCTGATTTGTGTGTTTAAGCAGATGGGTTTTCAAATAGAGATTCTTCAGCAGTTTCAATGCCACAGTACAACCAAATCTGTATTTAGATTTTCATTTGAAAGTTAATGCAATGTGTCAGGAAAAAACATTTGAAGTGACTAGAGGGAGTATCCATTATGCCTTTACATATATTCCCCTATGACATAGAATTTTTCCCAGTCTGGGCTAGCCCATTATATTTTGAGATGAGATTCAGGAAAAATACTTGCTAGCAGTTTCCGATACCACCAATTTCTTTTTAAAGCTGCCATAATAGTGATGATCAGGACCCAGTCCAGGTTGAATGTCTTCTGACTTGCTGAAGAAGGTAAAGGCTATTTCATCTTGCCTCTATGGGGCATGGACGGAGAGGAAAGTTTCTGTGAATAAATTTTCTACCACTATTCCACTGCTTGATAGAATCCCTTATCCTTAATTTTTACTTGACTTTTTAGTGCTTTGAACTTCTCACTTTTGGGGTAGATATCACCTATGAGCTATGGATGCTTGGTTCTCTCCCTAACCATTAACATCAACCTGAAAACTGCAAGGAAAAAAAACACAACTTCTGAATAAAAACCACTTTTCACTCACTTGTAAATTATTCTCATTTGTCTCCCTCTCTTGTACATTCTAAAACCTTGACTAAAGAGACTTTTGTCTTAAAACATGGGCTTTTGATTAAAGAATACTACTGACAGAGGCAGGCTTTGCAGCTAATTTTGTGGCTGCCTGCAGTGTGTAACATTGTCATCCAGAAAAATTGGTCTTCAAAGTAGGACGCCCAAGAAAATATATCTTCTATCTCATCCTTATTTTAATTTTCATGTTTGTTTTTTAATATAGTGGTACCTTAAATAATACATGTAAGTGACTTAAATATATAGAAACTGGGAGTGCTCACAATATTCAATATTCATGGCACTTTGAAAATGAGGGTGGTGATCTCAAAATTCCATTGAGTCAGTCAACAGTAGCATATCCTGAGACCCACATTCATCTCTTTACTAGATTTCCTTTGAGCAGCTATATTTCCCAGATGTTTCAGATGTTAGGAATATAAAGGACTAGGAAAATAAGGCCCTATTCTTGTGAAACCCATATTTTCATGAGAGACAATGCACAAGTGAACAAAAAAATACAGATTCTTGCAACAGGTATGATTAAATGAGATACTGTAGCTTTCATTTATTTATTCAACAAATGTTTATTGATCGTCTGCTATGTCCCTAGTACTGTGCTAAGCATCCAGCACAAAATAGATGTGGTCCTTGCTTTTGTTGAGTTTATACTCAAGTCAAGGTGGCAGACGTTCATATTGCAATTGTGATGCATGTTATAAAGGCGAAGGAGTACAGAGTGCTACCTGTGCGGAAGGAACTGCTGATGATGGATAAGACAGGAAAGGCTTTGCTGAGGATGGTATTGAAGGCAGGGTGTGAATGATTAGTTTATCAGAAATAGCTATTATAGCAGGTGAGCCCTGGGAAAAGCTGTGTGGTGCCCAAGGAGAAAGCAAGGAGTGTCTCTACATGATGCCCCCGCTGATAATGACAATTTTAAGTTGTGATTTTTAAAGGGAAATCTGGCCCAAGAGGTTACTATTTGTATGAAGTACCTTTAGACTTTGCAGAGCCCTTGCTCATGGATTATCTCAGCTGTGTCTCAACCACACATGTGGTGGGCAAGTGCTTCAGATTCTCATGTGTATAAAAACAATGCAGGTGCCTTTCCTAAACTTGCCTTCTAAACTTTAAAACGGGCTGTGGTTCTTATTTTGTAGGGCTCACCCGAAATTGTGAAATGGTGCTCGGTGGGATCCTTTGCTTTGTGTACAGAACCTTCTGAAAACTAGCTGTTGGCTTCAAGAGGCAACTGAGCTGTTGTGTGTTGGCTGCAGAGGTGAAAGGGGGAATTGGAGGCAAATGTCAAAAGGAAAACGCCAGTATGGTTGGGAGGGTCTGAGAGCTGTTCCGAAGGCAACACACCACAGGAGAGAATTGGACCCAAATGCCAAGAGGCTCTCCAGGCAGATGATGGACATAAGTGTGAGAAGGTTGGGGAGCAGAAGCTACACCTCCTATTCAACACTGATGTAAATGCGGACTTTGTCTTCATTTTAAACATAGGACTCTTCATGGGCAGCATGTCTGGGTGAAAAATTGCAGCTTATTTTTCTTTGCTTTTATTTCCTTTGGTCTTTTTTGTATCAATATTTGAGAGAACCATAGATGAATCCCTTGTATCACTGATATAATGTGTTATTTTTCACCCATCACTTGTCTTTTCACTTCATAAGGGAAAAGAAAACAAACAATTTTAATGGTTATGAATTCCATTTTTCCTCTTGTGGCATTTAGAATTATCTTGTTTAAAATGTCAAATATCTCTTTCAGTCAAAGTTATACCAATGTCTTGGGGTTTTTTTTCCTCTCTGATTTTGCAGTCTTTCTTTTTAGAACTTTATGTGGAATTTTTTTGTACACGGTGTGAGAAAGAGCATAAGCAAATTTTATCCTACAGGGCCATTCACAGAAGAGGACATGCACAGAGCCAATATACACGAAAAGGTGCATTCCACTCACAGCAAATGCAAATTAAAGCAATGAAATGCAGTTGTTCACTTATCAGGTTATTAAAACTTTAAAAGATTGAAAATGCTCAATGGTAGTGAGGGTGTGGAAGAAATTGGAACTCTCATACGTTGCTGGTGGAAATGTGAAATTGATACAAACTTCGTGGAAAAATAATCCAGCAGAATCTATTAAGAGTTAAGATCCTTACATCCTTGGGTAGATCAATCCATTGAATAGAAAATACCTGGCCCAAATAAAAAAACTAGCATGGGTGTTACAATGTTTATTGTAGCACTGTATGTAGTGATTTCTTTTAATCCTAAAAATGAAGCCTATTAATAAGAGAATGATTGGGAAAAATCATGATATATCTGTCTATACTATGGGACATTATGAAGCTATTACAAAGAATGAGTTATGGGCATATATTGGCCTCGAGACATGTGCATGATATATCATTAAATGAGAATAGGAAGTTTTAGTTTGTATGATCTTATTTTTGAAATGTGCCAGCTTCTGCATTGTAGGACTGTGTCTTTGGGTGTTTGTGTTCATTCTTTTTCCCTTTTCAGGAGGTGGGGAGGAAAGGGTGGCAGTGGTGTTTTGTGGGAGTAGATTACCTTCTTCCCTACATTAAAATTATTTGATGTATCAACATGAGAGGTTTAATTTCCCCACGTGATTATGTACTTCATGAGAACCAGACTAGGGAAGAAGCAACCTGGGTTCTGTTCTGGTTTACATGTCTTGGGTATGCCATTGTGTTCTTTATTTCCTCAATACATGTTGGAAAAAGAGAGGTTAAACAAAATATCAAATGCTCCTGAAATGAAGTCGTCATAGGGCAAAATGATGATGTTTCCCCTACAATTTTTACATTTTCTATGGTTAAAGACCAAGATTTACAAGTTCATAAATTCTTATCTCAGTTATGGCCCACAAGAGAAGCACTCTCACCTCAGTTCACTTTCAGTTGAGGAAGATTCAGTGCCTCAATGCCCCTACTTGTCAAATGGAAATGTAAGCTCAGCCCAGTTCACTTCACAGAATCTCCCAATCATCTAGAATGTTACCTCTATAAGGAAATGAACTGACCTCAAAGCTGATTGCTCATCAGAATTACCTGCAGATTTAACAAATGCAAATATACCCTAGGCATAACCCAAATGTACTGAATCAGAATATCCAGAAACTGAACCCAAGAATCTATTTATTTAATCATTTCAAAGTGATTCTGGTGCATCTCATCTATAGACTAGTCTGTGAACTACAGATGAAGTTTATCAGATAAGAAGGTCAGGCTGCCTGCCAAAGGTAATATATGCAGTGATGGCAGCAAACATTTGTAAAGCCTCCACATAAAAAATACCTTTTAGTGCTAAGCTCTTCTGCACAGCTAGCAAATGTGTAAAATTCAAACGTGTTTGCAAATTTTCATTTCCCCCCTTACATAGCCTTGGTATGGGGTTTTTGTTAAAGTAACATACCATCCTGGCCATAAAAACTGTTATCCTGAGTCTATTAATGTGCACCTGACCCTTTCAGTCAGTGTCCTGATATTGATTGTGTCCTAGTCTTTAACCACAAAGCATATACTTTGTGCCCAAACCTCACAGTCATCTGGACAATACTATCCTTTAAAAAATCCACAAAAGTAAAGCTAGTGTCCAGATCGTAGTTGTATAGTCTCTTACTTTCTTTCTGAGTTTTGGGCATGTGACTGACTTAAAAGTTGAAAGAAAATCTATTAACACCAGACCTTCAATATCTGAAACTCTTGAAGAATATTACCATTAACACAGAAAGAAAGGGCAAGTGGAAAAGGAACCTTTTAGAAACACTGAGACAAAGCAAATGGCATGCATGGTATTTCTCTTTAGCCTCTAAGGCAGTAAAGTACCAGATGTCATACAACAAAGTCAGAGGGGACCATGTAACCTAATGGACGTAGCCAGAGTGCTCAGCTTTAAAAAGCTCTTGTGCTTATAAAAACAAGCAGCTTGGCACCATTAACTCCATATGTTAGATTTAAGACCTTTTTTCTAGCCTGCATTTGATTTACTTAAACATTTGCAATGCTTACCTTTTGTATTAAAAGGGAGACCGTAAGTGAAGAAGATGTTTGTTCAGCCTCCAATACAGGGTCTTTCACATAGTAGGTTGCTTAGTAAATATTTGGTGACACTATTACCTGCTACCTTCAAATTGTGCAGTTGGAAAAGGAAAGATCAACCGAAGCTGATTTCTCTCAAGTTGAACAAGTTCCACAGAGTACACATTGGTTTTATTCTCTAGTGGAGTAGCCAGGCAATGTTTGATGTGATGGAGAAAATGCAGAGCAGAGTTGTGACTGAGCACAGAGTCCCTAACTCAAACACGCTAAAGTGAGCCATCATTAAGTTCAAGGTATGCAATGCAGATACACAATTATAAACTCACCAAAGACAACTCCTTCCCTTTTGCAAGTTCTATTTTCTGGAAGGCTGTGGCATTACCCAGATGTGCTGTTGCTCACATCACTCTGACTACTTTGCCTTTGTCTCAATTGATGGGCTCCCTTCCCCACAACCGCTACCCCCCCTTGAGGCTTAGGCTATCTTTCAGAGTTGTCTCTGAGCTCTGTTCTCTGCCTCAAAGATGTTGCTTGTTATCATGGCTTTGTGTTCTGATGAGTCTCAAGCCATTATTTTCATCTCTGACTTCTTACTCATAAATCAGTCCAGTTGACTGCTGGACATTTCCATGTGGATACCAACTTTATCTTTTTATTCTGCAAACACTCTTCCTGCCTCTTTTGCCTAATTTATCCAGTCTGGAGAAATGCAACCACCCAGGGTCAAACCCTCTGTCACATTTCTCTGTCCCCTTGTTCAGTTGCTCACCACGTCTTACCACTCCTTTTTCCACCATCTCTTCCTCAGTTCCATTTATGTCATGTTTTCATGCCTGCATGGTCATAATAACCCATAACTTGCCTCTCTGGTTCCAGAGCATGAGCTCCAATCCATTCTGCACATCGGCACCAAATTAACCTTCCCGAAGTGCCTTTCTGTATGTTGCTCTGCTGATCCAGAACACATGACATCACAAGAATCACGTCCAGACTCATTTGTCTGGCATCCAAGACCCTCTACTGCCCTTTTCCCCTTCCCACTTAAACTCCTTTTTTCACTTCAAAATAAATGTTTTGTTCAGAGTTGTCTGCCTGTTTCCCCAAACATGACCACAGCTGCCCATACTCCATATCACTAGGGATGCTGTCTTTCTCTTCATCCTAGCAGAAATGTCCCTGCCCTCCAGTCTCTAGTTTTTTTTTTTAAGGTTGAACATCAAATTTTAAGTTTGAACCTTTTCTTTATTCTTCAAATTAACATGAAAAGGAATTCTAAATTGCAATTTTATCATTACCATATTGCTGTGTAACAAGCCCTCATTACAAAATTTCTATCTACTCTCTAAAAAAAGAAAACCCATATATTATCTAAGTGATGTATTAACAGATGGAATTTTAACCAACTTCATACCAGGAAACTATTAACAGAGGTGCTTCAATCACATAGCTTAAACTATGGGGAAAAGGTAAAAAAATTATTCTAACATGTACTAGTCTTTTTACTTTTCAAATTTTTAATAAAATACACTAATTTCCCCAAATGAAGAATATGACACATTGGTGTCAACTTAGGTAAAAGCTGATGTCAAGCAGTCTTGACCAAACAAGCCCACAGAGACCTCTCTCCTCTAAACGCTGCTCTTGGCAACTCTAGGCTCCCATGCCTGCAACTACTTTCATGTTTCTCTTAGACCTCCATGAAAATTAAATGCTCAAAGATTAACTCTGATTAGATTTAGAACCTGACCCATCATCTTGATCATACTCCCCCATTCAACTTGTCCAAAACGATGAAAGAAAAAAGAGCTGAAAAAAAATATTGGAAGCTGGGCTCAGTACCTACCCCACCAAGGTTCAAACAAGAAAATAGTTCTGTGAGTTGAATTTAACCCTCACTTGTCTTTGTTCAAATAACTCACATCTCTTAAAAATGGGAAATCTGTACTTGGAAAATGGTATCAGCCTAAATAAAGGTGTGGAGTAGAGAACTCTTGCCAGGTGAAGTTTTCTGACTTCCTAGCTTGACAAAGTTCCCTTAGGAGGATTTCCTGACATGCAGATGTACCCCTCTCCACAGCCAGCACTGACCCAAGGTCCTCCTCTAGGTAAGGGAGACAGTGGGCACAGACCTGACTGGGTTCCCTAAGATTTTGCAAATTCTGTGCTCTTGACACTTATCCTAAAGAGTAAGTTATGGTTTTACCTGGCTGTGTTTTCTTTAGCCCAATCAGTATTTTAAAAAATGAAAGACAGTTCTTTTTTCCAGTCACAAATAGCTTAATTTTTTTCAAGTGTTTATAGTGCAAAATCACAATTCTTTAACCCTTGTATGAGTTTCCAGACAGTTACATTATATTCTTAATTGTGTCCAGATTGATTGGGGCTTAATACATTTTGCTGTGGGGAATTGAGTAGTTTTAAGAATAGGTTAAATATTTTAGAAAATGGTACACCGAGAGATTAAACTGGATTGGGAGAGTGCAAATGTAATTCTGGAAAGCGAAAGAACATAATGAATGTCATATACACACCCATACCCCATTCTCCTTGTGTCTTTTAGTGCTCTAGATTCAGTCCCAAAAGCCTGCTTCTACTAACAGTATGGCAGCTAGGCTGAAATCAAGCTCTCATCAGGGCTGCATTGCCTCTGAAGGCTGTTGGGGACAATCTGTCCCTTCCTTCTCCCAGCTTCTCATGGCTGGGCTGGCGTGTGGCCACTTGGTTCCAAACTCTTCCTTCCTCCCTGATCACATCGCCTTCTCTACTCTTGGGTGTGTATCAAATCTCCTGTCCTCTAAGCACACTTCTGATTATGTTTTAAGGCCCACCTGGATAATCCAGAGCAATTTCCTTGATCAGGATCCTTAATCACATCTGCCATGTCCTCTTTTGCTACAGAAATAATATCCACAAGTTGCAGGGATTAGGACGTAGATGTCTTTAGAGGCCTTTATTCAGCCTACCACAGTGACTATTATTATTTTGTATACATCAACTACTGCATAATTAAAATTTTAAATTTTAGAACGGCAACAATATTCCTAGAAGAATATATGCCATATGGTTAACAATGGTTATCACTTGGGAGTAGGATGATGAGGAATTTTTACTCTCAATGTTATATATTTTGTAGCATTTTTGTAGCATTTTACTCTTACAAAGAGCATGTGATTGGTATGTTTGTATTTAGGGATTAAACAAGAGGGATTTAAGAAGAAAAAAAATACTTCTGGCAATATTAAAGGATGCAAACAATGCCTGAATTGGGTATCTTTATTCTTTATTTCATGATGCTTATTTCCAGCACTACCCGCCCATCCCCTGCACAGCTGCTCACCTCTCTCTCATCTATGCAATTTGGATTGAAAACATACTTCAGGCAATTATATCCAAACTCAGATTTTCTTGGCTTCAAAATCCCTGCTGTTCTTCTCTTACAGGCTATTTTTCCTATTTTCTTCCTACAAAGACTAAAGAAAGAAGTTTCTAGAAGGAAAGGGACAAGAATAATTGGAAGGAATAGAAAATATTTCTTTCTGACCTGTGCTCTGAGTTCTTCCTTTTATTTTCTCAAGGGCTGTAGCATAGCAATCCTAGTACATGGGGCAAAGCTACTCCTCCTCCAAGTCTAAATCTTACCTTTTGTGGAGGGTTTTACCTGCTATGTTGCTGACCGTGTATCATTCATTCACTTTCTCAGTCTATAGTCTTGCAGCAGTTGCTGTTTTTTCAGATACTGTAAACAGCTGGCTGAGAATATAGTTATGAATTAAGGCCCTTGCCCTAAGAAGTTGTAGAGTCAATTTTTCTACTTTTCCCTCAATCTGCTGCCAAGGTCCAGTGTCACTGGCTCAAGATACAGTTCCCTGATGACTAATTATTTCTTCTGTCTCATTTTTGGCATCCAATTCTTAACAAATGCCTCAAAGCCTGGAGAGTCCATGTGTCTAGTAACCAAACAAAATTAGGAATGTTTCCCTCTAAAGGAAATGTCATTATGTTAAAGGACAAATTTGGAAACGCTTTGACTTTTCTATAAATGTATAAAATTATAGTCACTATTACATTATGTCTATTTGACTCTACCAATAAAGGCATTTGCAGTTTTGTGTGAGAGAGGACATTTTCCATTGGTTTGGTAAAATAACCAACTGTTTTAACATGTATAGGTAATCAGGCCTTGAATTAAATCAACTTGGTTTATCACTAGGTACATTTATTGTACTGTCTAATCACTGAGGTAAATACAGCTGCTATGGGCATGTGGCTGAAATACTCTAAAATGGGGGTGGGAAATTTGTTAAAAGCTGCCAATAACTTATTTTCCTTTTATTCACTTTAAACATTGCAGAGAGGGGCTAGTTTTCATTGACAACAAAAGCACAACTGACTATGTACTTTTTAAAAGAAAGGAATTCTCTAGATAGATGAATCATAGAAAACTTGTACAGTCATCCTTCTCAAACTTAGTGTGCACAGAAGTCAACTGGGGATCTTGTGAAAATGAAGATTCTGATTGAGTAGAGTAGGGTTGGGGCCTGAGATTCTGCATTTGTCACACACACACACACACACACACACACACACACACACACACGCGCACGCACGCACGCACGCACGCACGCACATAGCCCTGCCCTGCCTGGGGATGCTGATTGATCCTGATTATGTGAAATCAAGGGGAAAAAAAAACTCTGTAGTTTGGCCCTGAGATGGTTGGAGTCACGACACCTTCTCCTTTTAGGTGCCAAAGGTAGTAAGTATCCTTAAAGAGGCTCTAATCCAGAGGAGGTGCCTTTCTAATATTGTGAGCCTATAATAGCTCAGTTCTTTTAGTTGCTTGGTTTACTCTGGGCTTTAAAAATGTATGTATTTTTAAATACCCAAATGATACTATAAATTCAGTGAGAGTAGAAACAGGATCCTGACAGTGCTGGATGCCTATTAAATATTCAACAAATGTGTCTGTAATTGAATATTATGATTTCTGTTTCTACAAAGTATTTCCAGCAAGCCCAGTCTGTAAGCTGTCACTTTTGCCAATAAAACAACTTTGAGAGCTTAGGAAGACATTTAAATTTAAGCTTTACATGTTCACAGGGATTGAAAATAGATTTTAGGCTAAGGCTCCGTATTAGTATACCAAGAGATCCCCTAAGATCTTTGGGGAATTGTCACCACCTAAATGCCCCCGTTTTCTCTCTCCTCACCATCTGGAGGTGCTTCTCATTCAGAGCAAATCCTCCTTTTCAATCACTTTCCCTTTTTTGTATATGTGTAATATTTCACCCTCTGTCCATGTATATCTCCTAGAGTGGAGGTGTGTGAAGAGGATTGTGGGCAACTTGTATACCTGGCACCTACTGTGACTCGTCTTGTTTGTGTTTAATATGTGGATATAATTATGATCAAAATTCAAACTTAGGGATATTTTGAATATTTAATTACCTTGTAAACCCCATTTCTAAGCAAAAATTTTAGATGTGAGATTCTAAAAATACTTTTTAGATTATAATTACTTTAATTTGGAGCTTTTATAAGACCAGGATTAAAATTTATTTCTAGCTAGCATTTAAAAATCACAAGAGCACCTGAATTTCAGCTTAATCCCTGTGCTGAGAGAGAAGCAGAAAGTAAATGGAAACTGAATGCAGCTGTAAATTGGAAATATATACAGAAGTTAATTTAACAGAGAAAACTAAAGTAGCCTTCCACTAGCCAGAATACTGTAAAATCAATTGTCTCTTAGAATTAAGGAAAAATTGAATGAAGCCATTTGGAGACTGGGAAGCACTTTACAAATGCTCATTGTGTCAAATGTCTATGATGGAAACTGCAATTATAAATCTGGGTAACTTGGAAACAATGGATGAAATATTCCCAGGCTCCCTATAAACTGCCTAGGGCACTTACTGCCTACTTCTTGTAACACAGAATGTCTGTATACTGGCTGGGCCAGGTTCTGCAAGCTTAATTGCTAGAGGAGGGAAAGATGTATTTTCTCTCTTTTGAAGAGCCATAAGCTGATTACATGGAGTAGATGACTTGTTAGGGTCACTCATTTAAAAACTTGAATGAGAAAATGACATGGCTAGGTGTTCACTATAGGCAAGTTGCTTAACCAGTTTCTCTCTATTCAGGTTTCGTCACTTACCAAAAGAAAACTTGAGGTAATTATCATTTGTCTATGAAAATGATCAACATGGCTATTAAAAAATGATTTATCCCTAAAAAAACAAGCTAGTCTCTAAAAGGCACCTACTTTTTTAGGAGGAAGCACTCTGAATATGCTAACATCTCCATTCCAGACAAGAACCAGCCCACTCTGGCCTTCTAGAAGGAGCTCTCATAGCCTCCGTGAGGATTTGTACTCGGTTTAAGCTTCGCAATACAGATCTTATGGATCTTTATATTGCTTCTTGTGTCTTGAGGACTCTGTCCTAGTTTACAGCAAATCATGAGTACTTGAAGTATGTTCCACATGTCTCTGCTTTGCTACAGCACAGAAAACTGTGCTGAGTCACATGCTTTGCTGATTTCAGTCCCTGACACAATTCTCCCTGCCACTGCCTCAATAGAGCTGTTGAAGGTGTGTATGGGTGCCCACAAATTGCACGGATGGCTCTCCTGCTGCTGCCGGACACTCCAGCACATGAGGTTGTAGCCTCAGGTGTCCAGCCACACTGTTTTCTCTACCCCAGCTGCCCTGAGGCCTGGGCGAGGGAGCTCTGCTCCCTTGCACCCCTGCCTCAGTGCTGGAAGAACTCTGCTTCCTGTGGTTGAGCCATCTCCAGACTGGGTGAACTGGTATTTGTTTCAGGTGCTAGTACAAGCATGCATATCAGTGGAGACTCCTCAGGCCAAAGGGACTTAGAGAAAGAGAGAAGAAGATGGAGAAAGAGATCCATCCCAACACAGGTCGGCTTGGACCCTAGGTATTACATGGTTTTGTGAATTTGTCCAGCACTGTTTCTCCTTGGGGTAATAATGCTTCAGTGGTGTGGACTGGGGTATCACCACACTGTCTTACCCTCAACCACCCATTCCTACCTGCTGATTGAGACTCACTGCTGACTGATATGTTATCAGACACCATATCTCTTCCTCCAGAATTCTCTCCCAAAGGTTCTGACATCCCTTTCTGAGAAATACTTCATGTAAGGTATATGTATGTACATGCACACATACACTGCTGCTGGGGGCAGGGTCTGATCCCACCCCCTCCAAAACCAGGGCCTTCTCAGGCTTGTATCAATGAGCTGATGCAAACAGAATTCAGCAGGAGAGATGGTGCCCAGTTCCACACACTAGACTTTCCTGAATCTGATCAGCAGCCCAGACAGAGCCCCTTCTCCTATATCCTGGGACTCTGGGAATGGGTCTGTTACTTATAATAAGTTTGTTTCATATTTTCCATAGAAACCCTGATGAATCTTATATTTTCCATATTATTTATCATAGATAGTCTGGGCTTTCTAACAAATGAGCATTTGAATTGTGTATTTGTTAAGGTCTTATTGTTTGCGAGTAACAAAAACCAGTCTGAGATACTTTAAACTGAAATGAGAAATCCGTTGTAAGTATTCAGGCAGGGCTCTTGGAACTTCAAGGCATGACCACCGACCTTTCCTCAAGCACCTGGGCTCATCTGACCTTTGTTTGCAGTCTCTTTGTATCACAGTTGAAGTCCTAAATTCTGGGCAGAAAGAATTGGGTGTCTGTCCAGCCATGTTCCAGGAAGCTAAGGCTACGGGCGCAGTTTCAGGTAATTCAAACCAAATGCTTGGGGCCCAGACCTCTAGAAGTTGCAGAGATGGGGGTCTCTATGGACCAGGCTCCAAAAAGTATCCACGTAGGGAGCATTCATTCATCTTTTCTTTCAATCGTTAAGATAGTACTAATGATCAAGTGACTGCAAATCTTTAACTCATGGTTCATAGGAGGCTATTTTAAATGTTTTTCAGAAAGGAAAGGAACTTTGACAACAAATTAAGCAGTTTTGCACTTGGGTTCTCTGGATCTATTAAAATACATGCTTTTAGATATTTTTTAACCACTCCAATAATTTTAAAAAGTGTTCATTTATTTCCCATGATAAAGCTGCACAGGATCATTAGGACCTTGAGTTTGATTTTTGGATAAAATGATAATATGTTGATATGTTAATGCTTACTGTGTCCTCATGATAAGAAATATTCTCTATATAATTTTCTTTAATGCACTCTGGAGAAATCATTTAAACTTGATGTGTAGCAGACATCGTAATGACAGCAACACTTATACGGTGCCTTCTGTGTGCCAGCACTCCCCAAGTTCTGCACACATGGTCTTTCCAATCCTGGGGTTCATGAAAATGGGGGGAAGATGGGGTATGTAAGTGCCAGAGAAGATTGGGAACCACCAAACTACATCTTAGTTATAGTTCAGTGTCTGCAGTATTTCTGATGCAGAAGTAAGAACCTTTCACCCTTAGCAGGGAGTTACAGCTCTTCCCAGGAAAAACTTCATAAACCAGCCTTCTTTTGCTTGCCACCTGTGAGTTTGGTTCTGGCCAGTTTCCCACATTTCTAAATTGTAGTTTTGGTCTGTGTTTAAAGTAATCCTTTAGTGTTTTTGCATTTCTCTTACTATGCAGGGCATCTATGGTTAAACGTAGCTGTAGCAAATAATCACTAGACTACAGAATGCTTTCATGGAACCATGACTCAGACTGTCACACACTTGTTCTTTAAAGAATTTGAAATGTATTCTTTGATCTGCCACAAAGTTTCTCAGTCTCCCTTCAGCATGTCTATCCCTTCAAAACTAAGAAGTAGCTGTCTAATAACAATTCAGATTTAAATATTTCCTGGTTGTGTGATATTGAAACAAATAGTTTTCCATATGTACCTGTCACAACAATCAGAAATGAGTGATACTATCTCCTTTTACAGATGAGGTAACTGAGGCTTAGCAAATTAAATAACTTGATGCATAAGTGCTCAAAGCACCCCTGGAATAAACACTATAAAGTTCCAGGAAGTGGAGACTGTATTCCTGTTGTATTCTCAATACCCACAACAAAATGGGCCCACAGTAAATATACAAGTGAGGAATAAATGAATAACCCTGTCTAACTTCGAAGTCTATGCTCTTTCCGTTATATCATGTTTCCTTTGAGATTAGCCTGGGATATGCTTTGTGCCTAAGTACAGAAATAATTGTTTCCAGCAGCAGTAATTAACATGAGTACAATATTCTACTGTCATAGAATACATATATACACATAGCCATGAACTTGTCTTTATGTATTGCTGGCATGGGGCTGGTTAGTTTGTGTACATGGAAATAAATCATCATAAATCCATGACTGGAGGAGAAGGGACAGTCAGAATTTTGTTTGAATGCCAGCGTGTTATTATTGGAGCTACCAAAATTCACCTGCTAATTCTGGGATATTTTTCTTCCCAGATAAAAATAAAATGCAACTCCTTTGAAATTCTTATATTTTCTTCTGTCAGTATGTTTAATTGTTGATGTTTTATAGCAGTAAAGGTATACTTCAAACCCTAATCGAAGTCAGTGGAAGCAAAAATGAAGATAATTGACCAATGCTATGAAAATTATCCTTGGGGCAAAATTGTTCCAACTTTACCCATGCAATTGTTGATTATATCATATTGTTTTAAACCTTGAAATTCTAACTCTAAGGATTCATTTGTCTCTGAAAAAATACCAGAATTACAACATCCATTGACTTCCAAACCCAGACGCTGCAAAGGATACTTCCTTTGGGGAGATGCTGCCCAATGATTGCTGGAAAAAATGGCTATATTGATTCAGAACAATGCTTTGTATTACCTTAGCAAATACAGTTTGAGGTCAATTACCAGAAATAGTAGTTTTTCATTCAGAGTTTGGGAACTCTCTGGTATTTATAAAACCGAAGGAATGTGTGCTATTCAACTTGTAACCCTGCTTATTCAGTGAGCTACTTTAAGTGAATATATAAATATCTGGCTCCAGAGACCAGCAAAGACATCACACAGCTTCAGGTCTGTAAACAGTGCCTCTCTGTTAAAGCTGCTATATCAGAATGTTTAAAACAGACTTAAAACAAAAAAAACAAAAAAACATCATTTGGAGGAATATATAAGAAAAACCTTGATTTTGTAAACTTCATGACTGTATGAGTCAAAATACACTATTTAGACCAAAGAATGGTAAACACCTTTTGAGTTGTGGATCCTTTTGTGATATTGATGAATATTATCTGTTACCCCCAAATGGAAAGACACACAAATTTTACAGAATTCTTTAATCTCTGAAGTTCATCTGTTTCAGGAATATGTCACTTCAGTGTTTAGGCACATGTCTACTTGGACTTAAAATTATATATTAATTAGCCTGGTGTTCTGTGTAGCCTCTTACTACCTTTGTATGGCTACAAAATACCCAAAATGATAATGGTAAAGCATTTGGGAAAGGTTACTCTAGCAACGTGGCATTTGATACCAGGCCATTCTTCCAGGCCTTTCTATTTTGTCAGCTATGTAGTAGCTTGTATTGCTTATCTTATGTGAAGTGGGCTACCATGAGCTTCTGGTCTTACAAGTGCATGATTTCCTCTGGAACCTTATCTGAAGCCATATTCAGGAAACAAAAGGGTTTCCTAGAATGACCTAGAATGAAATAATAGAACTTCTGGGCACCATTTCTGCCTTTCTCAACTAATTCCACTGTGACATTGTTTAGCTAAAATAGCCTGTGTTTTGTCTTTCCCAAGAAATATCAGTTATCATGTAGGCCCTGTGTGGCACAAAGAACCTAAAAAATGTACACCTCTCCCAAGGGTCTTACAAATCTGGTTGGAGAAAGGAGATCTACATAGGGAACATGGAGTAAACAAGAAAATAGTGAATTTTTCAATAATGGCTCAGAAAAGAAAATATATTGACTCGGGATAATTGGTACTAACAACAAGTATGAAATTAAATCATTACGAACTTCATGAGTAATTCTCAGAGTGTTTTCCAAAACTTATTTGATTGTAGAACTTATTTTATAACACCAATTAATATACTAAAGAGCACTCTGGGGAACCCTGAGCTGGAATTATCATGAAAAATTTTCCTGAGAGAGAAAGACCTTTATAAGAAATATGAGTCAAGTATGGTCCAGAATCACCTGCCCAGAATCTCCAGGAGTTACTTGTTTTAAAAAAAATACTCATTACTGGGCCCTACCTCTGTGCTATGAAATCATAATTTCTGGTGCAGGGGGCCTTGGCTCTCTGCATTTTAACACCTCAGGTTATTTTCATGCAGTCAGGCATAAGAATCCCTACTGGATGCACAAAATGAAAAGGGAAGGCATTCCTAGGTAGTCACAGCACATTAAATAAAATGCTTTGAGCTTTCTGAGTTTAATCTCAAAACTTGAGAATTTAAGATTTTGCATATAGTGACTTCTACCAGGCTATCATTTGCTGGACATAATAGAATGACACTTGATACTTCTAAAACAGACATTCAGGATTCCATTTGACTATAGTTTCAAACATTTTTTAATTTCCTGCCCAAGAAAACCATAATTCAAATATAAGTTATTTCATGTTTGTATAAGTCACATACAGAGTTTCTTTTGATTTTTACTGATAGCTTTGTATGCCAGACTTTACAGAAATGAAGCAAGGGAGGGAAATTTTACAGTAAAATGAGTTTTATTAACTTTATTCCCAGGACTGCAAGATCCTGGGTAGAATTTGAGGGCTAGCTAACTCTAATGCCCAGGAGAGCTACTGATGAAAAATTCTTATTTATTTTTCTTCTGTGAGGAACATTTTTTTTTAAGTAATCTAAATCCTTCTGCAGGTTATTTCATTAAACAGTGGGACTGAATGCTTTTGCCTCAAGAGGAAAAAGGGAAGAGAATTTACTTGTATGGGAGTTCTCCTGAGGATATGGTCCTTTATGTCATTTATCTCATTAGATACCCAGGAAAACTCAGGGAGGGGCATGATGCACAGCATGTCTTTGTCATTTTCATAGACTAAGGAACTAAAGTTGAAAGAAGCTGAATGTTTTGCTTAATGTCTTATGACTGTAAAATGGCGGAGTCAGAATTTTAACCCTCTTCTACATGCCTTGGTTTCCCCTAGCACATCTCCCCCGAAAACAGTAGAAATATCTAGAGACAGTGTCTCTAGCCCAGGACTCTCTCCTCATTTCCTGGTGACACATCATTCTGTGGAGGGCAGCAGTCCTCAGTGGTCCAGCTTGGGTGGGGTTTGCTCATCCTGGGGATTTCCATCCCATGATGCTCTCAGTGACCCCAGGCCTCAACAAGCAGAATGGAGCCATGATTACTAATGCAGACTTAATTTGACAATGACTAGCTGCTTAACCTTAAGTAAATTACCCAGTCTTTCAGAGACTGCTTCTTCAGTTACGTGATGGGAGTAATATCTACCTCACAGAATTGTATGTGCTTCTTGAACAGCTTTAGTGAGGTATAATTTACATGTAATAAAATCACTCAATTTAAGTATAAAATTCAATGAGCTTGGTAAATGTTTTCTTTGAGCAACTACCACTATAATCTAGTTTTATAACACCTCCATCAGCCCAAAAAGTACCACAGGACATTTGTCAGTCAATCCCCAATCCTATCCTCAGTTCCAGCAAACATATGCCTGACTTCTGTCATAGTGGTTTTGCCTTTTCTAGAATATCATATAAGAGGAAACAGTATGTAGTCTTGTGTGTTTCATATCTTTCATTTAGGGTGATTTTTGTGGTTATTCATTTTGTTTTTACCTTGTATCAGTAGTTCATCCCTTTTATTGCTAAGTAGCATTCCATTATATAGATACACTACATTTCACCTCATCATCTGTTGATGGACATCTGGGTTGTTTCTGTTTTTTGGCTATCATGAATAATGCTGCTATAAATAATCATATACCTTTTTCTGTGGGCATAGTTTTTTATTTCTCTTGAGTAGATACCTAGAAGTAGAAATGCTGAGCTATATAACAAACAAACATATGCTTTGTGTTATAAGATGTAGTCAAACTTTTCAAAGTAGCTGCATCATTTTGCATTCGCACCAACAGTGACTAGGAGTTTCAGTTGCTTCACAACCTCACCAACACTTGGTATCGTTAATCTTTTTAACATTAACTTTTCTAGTGGGTATGTAGTGGTTTCTCAATGTGGCTTTAATTTTTATTTCCGTGATGATCAATAATGTTGAGCTTCTTTGTGCCTTTTTGGCCATTTGTATATCTCTGTGAAATGTCTGTTAAAATTATATGCCCTCTTTTAAAGAGTGTTTATTCACAAAAAATAAAAACATATATTTTGTGTAAGTTCCGTTCAAATATTTTGCCCAATTTAAAATTGTCTTCTTACCATGAATTTTAAGAGCTCTTTATGTATTTTGGAAACAAATCTTTTGTTTGATATGTTTTGCAAATATTTTCTCCCAATATGTAGCTTGTATTTTCATTTTCTTGGTGGTGTGCCTCAAAGATGAAAATACTTAATTTGGTTGAAGTCCAATCTATCAATTTTTTTCCTCTATAACACAAGAAGCACAATTCAAAAAGTAAATGCTTTGGGTGGCACATCTAAGAAATTTACCTGAACCGAAGTCACAAAAAATTTTTTTCCTAAATTTTCTTCTACAGGCTTTATAGTTTTAAAATAATTTCTTACATTTATGTTTATAATCTATTTTGAGTTAATTTTTGTGTGTAGTATGAGGTAAGAGTCAATATTCATTTTTTTACATGTAGGTAGCCAATTATTCTAGCACTATTTATTGAAAAGATTTTCTTCTCACGATTGAATTTGCCCTTTGTTGAAAAATTGATCATATGAACCTGTCTCTGTCTACATTGCCCATTCTGTCCCACTGATCTAAATTTCTATTCCTATTGCAATATCATACTTTAAAAAATTATGATTGTATATTAAATGTTTAAATTGGGTAGTATAAATCATCTAACTTTGTTCCTTTTTAAAAATTGTTTTGGTATTCCAGACATTCCTGTCAATTTCTCAAAACACATAGAATCTTGACTGAAAGTGCATAGAACCTATACATTAGTTTAGGGAGAGTGGCCATCTTAAGTTTCTGTTAACCTAGTATATTTCCATTTCTTTAGGTCCTATTCAATTCCCTCAGGAATATTTTACAATTTTCTGTAAGGTTTTGTATGTAATCCATTAAGTTTATTCCTGAGTCTTTCTTAAATGTTATTATGAATGGAATTATTATCTTTCATTTTTATAATTTTACTGTTAGTATATAGAAATATGTTCACATTGCTATTTGTGTCAGTTTCCCATTGCTGCTGTAACAAATTACCATAAACTTAATAGCTTACATGACACACATCTCTTCTTTTACATTCCTGGAGGTGAGAAACCAGTCTGTGCCAAAGTCAAGGTATTGGCAGGGCTGGTTTCTTTCGGAGGCTCTGAAGGAGAATCTGTTTTTGTTTTTTTCATCTTTTGGTACCCACCTGTCTTGATTGGTTTATGGCCTCTCCCTTCATCTTCAAAGCTGCTTTCATCACCACATCACCTTCTCTCCTGTACTCGTCTCCCTATGCCTTCCTCTTAAAAGGACACTTGTGATTACATTAATGCCCCACCCCAGCTAATCCAAGTAATTTCTCCATCTCTAAATCCTCAAACACATCTGCAAAGTCTCTTTTGCCACATAGGGTAAATTCACAGATTTCAATTATTAGAAATAATAACTTTGGGGGCTGTTACTCAGCCTTATGGTCCTGCTAAATTCACTTATTAGTTTTGTAGGTTTTATGGAAGTTCTTTAGGATTTCTACATGCACAATCATGTCACCTCTGAATAAAGGGTTTTATTACCTCCTTTCCAATTTTTAGGATATATATATATTTGTCTTATTTCAATGGCTAGGGCCTCTAATAAAATATTGAATAGAAGTGATGAGAGAAGATACCCTTTCCTTGTTTCTCATAGAAGCAGGAAAGCAATTTGTCTTTCTCCTTTGAGTATGGTGTCAGCTTTAAATTTTCATAGATTGTATTAACAAGGTTGGGAAAGTCCCATCTATTCCTAGTTTGCTGGGATTTTAAAAAATCAGGAATGGATATTAATTTTGTCAAATGATTTTTTTCATCTATCAGGTGACCATATGCTTTTTCTCCTTTATTGCATGATCTATTTATTGATTGGGGATTTCTTTCTTTTTATTTTATTTATCTGGTGTATATATGTATTTTATTTTATTTACTTATTTTGTATCATTAATACACAATTACATGAGCAACATTGTGGTTACCAGATTCACCCCATTATCAAGTCCCCACCACAGACCCCATTACAGTCACTGTCCGTCAGTGTAGTAAGATGCTATAGAATCACTACTTGTCTCCTATGTGCTATACTGTCTTCCCCGTGTCCCCCCCACCGACATTATGTGTACTAATCATAATGTTCCTTTTTTCCCTTATCCCTCCCTTCCCACCCATCCTCCCCAGTCCCTTTCCCTTTGGTAACTGTTAGTCCATTCTTGGGTTTTGTGAGTCTGCTGCTGTTTTGCTCCTTCAGTTTTTTCTTTGTTCTTATACTCCACAGATGAGTGAAATCATTTGGTACTTATCTTTCTCCACCTAGCTTATTTCACTGAGCATAATACCCTCTAGCTCCATCCATGTTGTTGCAAATGGTAGGATTTGTTTTCTTCTATGGCTGAATAATAATCCATTGTGTATATGTAACACATCTTCTTTATCCATTCATCTACTGATAGACACTCAGATTGCTTCCATTCTTGGCTATTGTAAATAGTGCTGCGATAAACATAGGGGTGCATATGTCTTTTTCAAACTGGGCTCCTGCATTCTTAGGGTAAATTCCTAGAAGTGGAATTACTGGGTCAAATGGTATTTCTATTTATAGTTTTTTGAGGAACCTCCGTACTGCTTTGCACAATGGTTGAACTAATTTACATTCCCATCAACAGTGTAGGAGGGTTCCCCTTTCTCCACATCCTTACCAACATTTGTTGTTGTTTGTCTTTTGGATGGTGGCCATCCTAACTGGTGTGAGGTGATATCTCATTGTGGTTTTAATTTGCATTTCTCTGATGATTAGCGATATGGAGATCTTTTCATGTGCCTGTTGGCCATCTAAATTTCTTCTTTGGAGAAGTGTCTGTTCAGATCCTCTGCCCATTTTTTAATTGGATTACTTGCTTTTGTTTGTTGAGGTGCATGAGCTCTTTGTATATTTTGGATGTCAACCCTTTATTGGATATGTCATTTATGAATATATTCTCCCATACTATAGGATGCCTTTTTGTTCTACTGATGGTGTCCTTTGCTTTACAGAAGCTCTTTAGTTTGATAAAGTCCCACTTGTTCATTTTTGCTTTTGTTTCCCTTGCCCTTGGAGATATGTTTATGAAGAAGTTGTTCATGTTTATATTCAAGAGAGTTTTGTCTACATTTTCTTCTAAGAGTTTTATGGTTTGATGACTTACATTTAGGTCTTTGATTCATTTCAAGTTTACTTTTGTGTATGGAGTTAGGCAGTAATCCAGTTTCATTCTCTTACATGTAGCTGTCCAGTTTTGCCAACACCAGCTGTTGAAGAGGCTGTCATTTCCCCATTGTATATCCATGGCTCCTTTATCATATATCAATTGACCATATATGTTTGGGTTAATATCTGGACTCTCTATTCTGTTCCAGTGGTCTGTGGGTCTGTTATTGTGCCAGTACCACATTGTCTTGATTACTGTGGCTTTGTAGTAGAGCTTGAAGTTGGGAAGTGATATCCCCCTGCTTTATTCTTCCTCTCAGGATTGCGTTGGCTATTTGGGGTCTGTTGTGGTTCTATATGAATTTTAGGACTATTTGTTCCAGTTTGTTGAAGAATGCTGTTAGTAGTTTGATAGGGATTGCATTGAATCTGTAGATTGCTTTAGGTAGGATGACCATTCTGAAAATATTAATTCTTCCTACCCAAGAGTATGGAATGAATTTCCACTTGTTAGTGTCCTCTTTAATTTCTCTTAAGAGTTTCTTGTAGTTTTCAGGGTATAGGTCTTTCACTTACTTGGTTAGGTTTATTCCTTGGTATTTTATTCTTTTTGATGCAATTGTGAATGAAATTGTTTTCCTGATTTCTCTTTCTGCTAGTTCATCATTAGTGTGTAGGAATGCAACAGATTTCTGTGTATTCATTTTATATCCTGCAACTTTGTGGAATTTAGATATTAGTTCTAGTAGTTTTAGAGTAGAGTCCTTAGGGTTTTTTATGTACAGTATTGTGTCATCTACATACAAACAGTGACAGTTTGACTTCTTCCTTACCAGTCTGGATGCCTTTTATTTTTTTGTGTTGTTTGATTGCCGTGGCTAGGACCTCCAGAACTATGTTGAATTGAAGTGGGGAAAGTGGGCATCCATGCCTTGTTCCCAGTCTTAAAGGTAAAGCTTACAGCTTCTCACTGTTAAGTATGATGTTTGCTCTGGGTTTGTTATATATGGCTTTTATTATGTTGAGGTACCTCTGTACTCATTTTGTTGAGAGTTTTTATCATGAATGAATGTTAAATTTTGTTGAATGCTTTTTCAGCATCTATGGAGATGATCATGTGGTTTTTGTCCATCTTTTTGTTGATGGTGTTGATGGATTTTTGAATGTTGTACTGTCTTTGCATCCCTGAGATGAATCCCACTTGATCATGGTATATGATTCTCTTGATGTGTTTTTGAATTCTGTTTGCTAATATTTTGTTGAGTATTTTTGCATCTATGTTCATCAGGGATGTTGGTCTGTAGTTTTCTTTTTTTGTGGTGGCTTTGCCTAGTTTTGATATTAGAGTGATGCTGGCTTCATAGAATGAGTTTGTAAGTATTCCCTCCTCTTCTATTTTTTTTGAAAACTTTAAGGATAATGGGTATTATGTCTTCTCTAAATGTCTGATAAAGTTCAGCAGTGAATCCATCTGGTCTGGGGTTTTGTTCTTGGGTAGTTTTTTTATTACCAATTCAATTTCATTGCTGATAATTGGTCTGTTTAGATTTTCTCTTTCTTCCTTGGTTAGTCTTGGAAGGTTGTGTTTTTCTAGAAAGTTATCCATTTCTTCTAGGTTATCAAGTATGTTAGCATATAGATTTTCATAGTATTCTCTAATAATTCTTTGTATTTCTGTGGTGTCCATAGTGATTTTTCCTTTCTCATTTCTGATTCTGTTTATGTGTGTAGATTATCTTTTTTTCTTAATAAGTCTGGCTAGGGGTTTATCTATTTTGTTAATTTTCTCAAAGAACCAGCTCTTGGTTTCATTAATTTTTTCTGTTGTTTTATTCTTCTCAATTTTATTGATTTCTTCTTTGATCTTTATAATGTCCCTTCTTCTGCTGACTTTGGGCCTCATTTGTTCTTATTTTTCCAATTTCAATAATTTTGAATTTAGACTGTTCACTTGGGATTGTTCTCTTTTCTTTAAGAAGGCCTGGATTGCTATATACTTTCCTCTTAGAATTGCCTTCGCTGTATCCCACATAAGTTGGTGTGTTGTGCTGTTGTTTTCATTTGTCTCTATATATTGCTTGATCTCTGTTTTAATTTGGTCATTGATCCACTAATTATTTAAGAGCATGTTGTTAAGCCTCCATGTGTTTGTGAGCCTTTTTGCTTTCTTTGTATAATTTATTTCTAGTTTTATACTTTTTTGACCTGAGAAGTTGGTTGGTAGGATTTCAATCTTTTTGAATTTACTGGGACTCTTTTTGTGGCCTAGTATGTGATCTATTCTGGAAAGTGTTCCATGTGCACTTAAGAAGAATGTGTATCCTGCTGCTTTTGGGTGTAGAGTTCTGTAGATGTCTGTTAGGTCCATCTGTTATAATGTGTTGTTCATTGCCTCAGTCTCCTTACTTATTTTCTGTCTGGTTGATCTGTCCATTGGAGTGAGTGGAGTGTTGAAGTCTCCTAGAATGAATGCATTGCATTCTATTTCCTCCTTTAATTCTGTTAGTATTTTTTTCACATATGTCGCTGCTCCTGTGTTGGGTGCATAGATATTTATAATGGTTATATCCTCTTGTTGGACTGAGCCCTTTATCATTATGTGACATCCTTTGTCTCTTGTTACTTTCTTTGTTTTGAAGTCTATTTTGTCTGATACAAGTACTGCAACACCTGCTTTTTTTCTCCCTGTTGTTTGCATGGAATATCTTTTTCCATCCCTTCACTTATAATCTATGTATGTCTTTGTGTTTGCAGTGAGTCTCTTGTAAGCAGCATATAGATGGATCTTGCTTTTTTATCCATTCTATTACTCTGTGTCTTTTGATTGGTGCATTCAGTCCATTTACATTTAGGGTGATTTCCGATATATATGTACTTATTGCCATTGCAGGCTTTGGATTTATGGTTACTAAAGGTTCAAGGGGAGCTTCTTTTCTATCTAACTGTCTAACTTAACTCACTTATTACATTATTATAAATACAATCTGATGATTCTTTCTCTCCCTTCTTTTTCTTCCTCTTCCACTCTTTATATGTTAGGTGTTTTATTCTGTATTCTTTGTGTTTCCCTTGACTGATTTTGTGGATAGCTTATTTTATTTTGCCTTTAGTCTTCTTTTTTGGTCTCCTTTCTTTGCTGTGCTTTTATTTTCTCTGGTGACAGCTGTTTAGCCTTCGGTATACTTCCATTCAGAGCAGTCCCTTTAAAATACATTGTAGAGATGGTTTGTGGGAGGTAAATTCCCCAACTTTTGCTTATCTGTAATTGTTTAATCCCTCCTTCAAATTTAAATGGTAATCTTGCTGGATATAGTATTCTTGGTTCAAGGCCTTTCTGTTTCATTGGATCGAATATATTGTGCCATTCCCTTCTGTCCTCTGAAGTTTCTGCTCATAAGTGTGATGATAGCCTGATGGGTTTTCCTTTGTAAGTGATCTTTTTTCTCTCTCTGACTGCTTTTAATACTCTGTCCTTGTCTTTGATCTTTGCCATTTTAACTATTATATGTCTTTGTGTTGTCTTCCATGGGTCCCATGTGTTGAGAAATCTGTGGACTTCCATGGTCTGAGAGACTATTTCCTTCCCCAAATTGGGGAAGTTTTCAGTAATTATTTCTTTCTCTCTTTTCTTCTTCTGGTACCCCTATAATGCAAATATTGTTCCATTTGGATTGGTCACACAGTTCTCTTAATATTCTTTCATTCCTAGAGATCCTTTTATCTCTCTCTGCCTCAGCTTCTCTGTATTCCTATTCCCTGATTTCTATTCCACTAACAGTCTCTTCCACCTCATCCAGTCTGCTCTTAAATGTTTCCATTGTTTGTTTCATTTCTGTTATCTCCCTCTTGAATTCATCCCTTAGCTCCTTAATATTTCCCTGTAGCTCCATCAGCATGCTTATGACTTTTATTTTGAATTATTTTTCAGGAAGATTGATGATTTCAGTGTCACCAAGCCCTCTCTCTGGTGTTTCAGGGATTTTGGACTGAACAAGGTTCTTTTGACTTTTCATGGCAATGGGAGTGGTTGCTGGCAAGTGGCATGTGTGTCAGCTGGGAGAACAAAGTCCCTTCCTGCTTACTGGTTGCCTTGCCTGTCTCTGCTGTCAGTGCTAGTTAACTACATACAGGGAGCAGCCTCTGTGTTAATCCTCTAAATTGCCATAGGCAGGGTGGCCCTTGGAATGGCAGGCACTGGTGAGGGTTGCAGGGGAGCGGTGTGTGTTCTGTCATGAGAACAGAGCCCCTTTGGGCCTTCTGGAGTCTGTGCCCATCTCTGCTGTTTGTGCCTGTCAACCACACACACAGGGAACAGACTCTGGGTTAATCTGCTGAGCTTCTGTAGGTGGGACAGCCATTGGGTTGGCCTAGGGCACTGGCAGGGTTGCAGCCGAGCAGTGTGTTTTCTGCCATGTGAAAAAAGCCTCTTTTTACCTCCCAGACTCTGTGCCAGTCTCTGCTGTCTGTGCTGGTCAACTGTGCACAGGGAGCAGCCTCTGGGTCTGGGCTGGTTACCTGCGTGCAGGGAGAAGCCTCTGTGCTAAGCTGTGTGGTTGCTGTAGATGGGGCTGCTCCCCAGCTGTTCCACAGCAATGGTGGGTCAGCTGGTTTGCTTGCAGTGCTGGCAGTGGGGAAGGAATGGCAGGCTGATTATAGCCATGAGGGGCTTCAAAGCTATGTTGCCACCCAGGGTGTTAGGGAGCCTGAAGTTCCTTAAAGTTTCCAGCCTGCTGGGATGACTGTGCCAGGGTGATTTTGTCCACCTGTTTAACCCTTGTCCCTTTAAGACTTTTAAGGCGCCTGCTTTTCTTTTGTCCCAGGGCAGCCCGCTGTGGGAACCTGTTCTCAATCTTAATCTCGGACCTTGCTTTTCTGCTCTTTCAATATCCAGTGCAGCATGCAATGTGTATCTGTGCTCCCTGGGCAGATTACTAGGGCTGGTTATTTAGCAGTCCTGTGCTTCCACTCCCTCCCCACTCTGATTCCCTTCCTCCCACCAGTGAGCTTGTGTGGGGTTAGTGCTTTGTATCCTACCCTTTTCTGTGAGATGTTGGGCTCTTGCAGATGTAGCCGGGCTTATGTACTGTATCTTCTGGTCACTCTTTTAGGAACAGTTGCATTCGCTGTATTTTCAAAATATGTATGTTTTTGGGAGGAGATTTCTGCCACCCTACTCACACCGCCATCTTGAGAATCTCCTGCGGTTTTTCTTTTTTTTTTTTACTATTAAGACAGATTTTATTTTTTAATAAACCTCCTTTGTCATGTGAATTATCTTTTCTAATAATTTTTATGTTTGATTTGCTAACTTTTAAAATATTTTTATATCTATGTTCAGGAGAGTGTTGGTCTATTATTTGCTTTTCCTTTTATGTTTTTGTCTGGCTTTCATACCCAGGCAGCACTTATCTCATAAATATACTTGACAGGGCTGGTTTCTTCTAGAAAAGGAGTGTCTTTTCTATTTTGTGTAATCATTTATTTAAGATTATTATTTTTCTTAAAAAAATTTCCTCCAAATCACCATTGATGCTATCTGGGCTTTGGCGTTATGTGAGTTTTAAATTACCAATTTAACTTCTTTATCTGATGAAAGTATATTCAAATTTTCTGTTTCTTCTGGAAGAGTTTGGTAATTTGTGTCTTTTGAGAAGTAATTCCCTTTTCTCTAAATTACCAACCTTGTTGAAATAGTCATAATACTTTTTATTGACCTCTTAATGAGGTATGATTTGTAGTGATGACCTCTTTTATTCCTGAAAAGTAATATATACTGCATATTTTTTTTCTTGTTCAGTTTAGCTAAACATCTATTTCATTGGACTTTTTTCCCAAGAAAAGAACTTTTATTTAATTGACTTTTCATTTATCTGTTTTATTTTTCTCTGATTTTCACTTTGTGATTATTATTTTCCTTTTTCTTAATTTGGATTTCATTACCCTTTATCTAGCTTCTTAAGGTGGAGTCTTTATTTTAAACCATTTTTCTTTTCCAATATTAATATTTGAAGTTAAAAATTTCTTCCTAAGCACTCTCACTTTTCTAGGTTCATGCCACATATTTTAATATATTTTTATTTTAATTAATTTCAAGATATTTCCTAATTCTCCCTGTAACTTGTAAAGTTGTTATTAATTTCCAAATAGTTGGGCATTTCCTAGATTTTGTTGTTATCATTTTCTAATTTAATTCCATTGTAGTATTATCATAATTATCATAATTCTGTATGATTTTGGTTCTTTCAAAATTATGGAATTTTTTTTTATGGCCCAACATATGGTTATTCTGGTGAATATCTCATATGTACCTCAGAAGAATGCATATTCTGCTCTTCATTTTGTGGAGTGTTGATATTCAGATTTTCTCTATTCTTATTGATTTTGCTTTCTACTCCTCTATTACTGAGAGAAGAGTGTGGAAGTCTCCAACTAACCATGTTGGTTTGTCCATTTCTCCTTTTGATTCTGTCAGTTTTTGGTTTGTTTATTTTGGAAACATATTAGAATAATTATAAATATATATGTATCTTTGTGCTGGATTGGTCCTTTGAAAATTATGAAATGTACTTGTTTGTCTCAGTAATATTATTTGCCTTAAACCCTATTTTGTCCACCCATTCTCATATATTTGTTTGCCTGGTACAGTTTTTCCATATTTTAATTTCAACCTATTTGTGCCTTTGAATTTAAAGGGTCTTCATAGGCAGCATATACCTGCATCTCGGTTTTTAAATCTCACCTAGTAATCTCTGCCTATTGACTGGAGTATTTAGTCCATTCCTGTTAATATAAGTTTTGATAGGGTTGGATTTACTTTTACCATTTCGTTTTCTATTTCTCCTGTTACTTTTTTCTTCCTCTCTCTATTATGTTCTGTAAATAAGTATTTTTGGTATATCATTTAAATTTCTCTATTCATTTTGTAGCTCTGTCTCTTTGCCATTACAATATGCATTGTTAACTTTTAACAATCTACTTCAAGTTAATACAGGCTTTAGTACTGTAAAATAAAGGAACTTTGCATTCATATATACACATGTCTGTAAGTTTTAAACCCAATAATACAATTTTATGATTTTTGCTTTAAGCAGTCATATACTTTTTAAAGAAGTTCAGAGAGGAAAGAAAAAGTTGTATGTGTCAGTGTGGAAATATATGTCTATATGCATATGTATGTGTTTATACACACATATGCTTACACACATGCATATTTACAGGCACATACAACAGGTTTTTGTCAACCTCAGACTATCGATAATCAGTGTTGTGGCTGCACCAACCCCTGTGGTTCTTATTGTAATGCCAAGACATCTTCAGTACTAATTATTAGGAAACAGAAAGAGACAAGGTTTATTACTTACAAAGCTTGGAAATTACATGGCACATTATGGGCTTCACAGCAAGGTGGCAGTAGAAAAAAGAGCACAAACCTGGGATTCTGTTTTTATTAAGGTCAAGAGTGGGGGCCTAAGGCTTCAGGGGTTACTCCTTATTGGTGAATTTGAAGCATAAGAATGGGAATTTAAAATGCAAGAAGAGAAAAAACAAGGAGCCCAAATGGTCAGTTATTAAAACCAACCAAGATCTCTAAAACAAAGGATCGTGGTGGGAGGAGGGCAGGCCTGACTATTTATGTAGCCATGTGGCTGACAATGTTTATCTGAGATAGTCATCATTGAAGAGGATGCCTCCTCAATCAAAGCTTCAGTCACTTGCATTACAAAAAAGAAAACCTGACTGTAAGGGCTGATATTACATACATGTGGCTCTACCTCCGCATTCTAGTGTTCTTCATTCCTTCCTCTGGATCACTTCCCTTTAGCCTGAGGAACATTGTTTTTCCTAAGCATTTCTTGTAGCACAGTTTCCTTAACAATTTGCTGAATGTTTTCAGATCTGGAAATGGCTCTATTTCACATTTATTTTCAAAGAATCATCTCCCTGGAAAGAATTCTTGACTGACAGGATATTTTTTCTTTCAGGATGTTGAATATGCCATTCCAGTATCTGAAGTCTCCATTGTTTGTGAGAGAAGCTAGCCATTTCATATCATGTTCCTCATGCTAACCTTAAAAGTAAAAGAGTCATCTTACCAGAAAAAAACAGGTTTATTCAGGAATAGCAGCAAATTGCAATCCAGGACTTGTAAGCTGTAGCAGAATAATAGGCATGTCTTGGAGAACAAAGGAGAGGACCACTCTTTCATAAGGGAAAGGGGCCAAGTTGGGAGGGCTGTTGTAAGCAAAAAGTCCATTTGGATAAACTGGGAGTCTCATATATCATGGCTTCTTGTTGGCTGGATTCTGACAGTTTCTCTTTGGCTGGGCCATTCAGCGGAGGTGGAAGGTGGAAACTTTCTTCCTGCTGGGTAGTAAGGTAGCTAAAATACTTGAGTCCCTCTTTTGGTGGGTCTGAGATTTATGAGTGGTCAGTGTGAGAGCTCCCCCTGCAGGCCACCCAATGCCATGTCAATGAGGTTTCCCTCAATTGATTTTCATTCTATATTGAGTCATTTTTTCTTGCTTCTTTCAAGAGTGTCTCTATATCTTTGGCTTTCAATAATTTGACTCATATGTCCAGGAGTATTTTCTTTGGTTTATCCTACTTTGTATTTATTGACTTATTTATTCTTAGATTTGAAAATTAATGTTTTCACTAAATTTGAGTAGATTTGAGCCATTTTTCCCTCAATTTTTATCTCTCCTCTCCTAGGATTTTAACTGCATATATTTTTTATATTGATCCACAGATTTTCACGACTCTGTTTATTTTTCTTCAATATCTATTTTTTGGTTGGATAGTTTTTACTGATTTATTTTCACATTCATTGATTTATTTTTTTCTCCACTCTCAAATCTGTTTGTGAGTCTTTGCAATACATTTCCCATGTCAGTTAATATACTTCTAATTTCTAAAGTTTACATTTGGTTATTTTTTATAGTTTCCTTCTCTTTTAGTATTCACTATATTTTTTTACTCATTAGTATATTTCATTTAATCCCTTGAACATGATTTCTTTAATTTTTGAACTATTTATAACAACTTTTTGAAGTCTTTCTTAAATTCAACATCTAGGCCCACTCGAAAGCAGTTTCTATTGGTAGCCTTTTTTCCTAAATATGGCTCATTCTTTCCTGCCCTTTTCACATCTCATAATCTTTGGTTGAAAATGAGAAAAAGGTGTTCTAGATAACACTTGTAGTGACTCTGGAATATTTTTTTGTTCTTTGGACAAATTTTGGCTTTTTTGAGTCACACTGAAATAGCTACTGGTATTTGGGGGTTAAGCAGCTCTCTAGGGGGCCCCCTCTGTGCCTGCATAGTTCAGATGTCAGGCAATAATTTGGGATTAACAGTGATTATGCTCAGAGGCTTCAAGCTACTAAGGCTTTCACCATCTTCTGCTGTATGTGGATTGCAGTATACATCCAGGTATATGTAAGATTCATAGTCTTCCCCACTTTCAATTTTGTCCAGTTCCCTAGTGTATCCAATGAGCATGGGTAATTTAGCAGTCGGCCAGGTATATATGGAAAGTTTATTGTATCAATTCCTCTGTAATTCTCTCACATCTAAAACGTCAGATTTCTAGCTGCTTTGCCACCTGCTCATGAGTCTGTCACCTCTAGTTGATAAAGTTGTAGATTTTCACTGCCCATGTTGGGCAGTTGGTGGAGCCTGGGGATGCTTCCATACAAAAAAAAGCTGCAAACTCATAGTTCTTACTCAATGCAGTAGCAGTTTCTCATAAGTAAACACTTCTCAAGTTGTTGTCTATTTTTGGTTATTTTCCAGTGCCCTAAAATGATTGTCAAGAGTAATTTATCCAGTGTGTAGTCATTTTCTATGGAGAAGAATTGTGGCTGTCTCATGCTGTCATTACCAGAAGCAGAGTCCATAGGATTATTGTAAGGATGAAAAGAAACAAGTACATATAGTATTGGGTACAGTGGCTGGCACATAGTAGGTACTCAATGAATGATAGTTATTTCTATTATTATTATTAATAGATTCTAGATCCCTCATTGTAACCTTAGTATTACTCATTGTCTCCTCTGGAGCAGAGCTTCTAAACTATGTGCTGGAGTATCCATCTCATCAACTCTGGTTGCCTGTCACCTCCACCTCACCCAGGATTCCAAATTCCTCAATTTACCCCAGTGACCCATACAAATATCATTTTGTATGTGTGCCATCATGTGGAAAAGTTTAGGAAGCACTGCTCTAGTGTATGGCCCAGAGTAAAGTCCTTATTGGGCCTTCTAGATCTGTTTTCAAACTGGTCTTTTAGGAACAAGTCTTCTAAGGAACTTTTTCAAAGTTCTCTAGAATGCGAACTCACCTACATATAAGACCATCCATTCAACAAGTAATTTTGGTGACTAGCAATGTGCCAGGCCCATTTTCCCACCCTCCACTAATTCCAGGAGTAAACCAGATGTCCAGATTCCAACATGGTCCATAGTATGTTCTACATTCTATGAGAGCTCTGTTTTTTTCTATAGTTTATGTACTTGGGGATTGAAAATAGCCGTAGTTAAGTTTGTTGGCTTTACCAGACATGTGCATCCTACCATTAATTCCCTAAGATAGTGCTACCGAATAAAAATAACAATGATCCTGAGCCACACAGTCTACAAATACTGCATGGAAAACAGAAGGAATTTTATTTCACAGCTATTTTCCAGTTTGGGGCCAGTCTTTTCATAGTCACCAGAGCACTGATACTATTGTAGCCATCAGCCTTACCAACCAGACATGGAAAATAGTGGTGGTGTTCTGAGTCAGCTTTGGAATTTTTATTCAGGTTTCTATTTCTGCTAGTGTGAATTAGCCTCTCACCAGAGTCCTTTGTGCCCTAGGTTTATGGGTCTATGCTGATTGGTATGACTCTTAGTTAATGTATATCTACATTTATAATTCTAGCATATTATCAGCTAATAAAGATTACATGTGAACTGCCTTGGGTATTAATTTGCACTGATTATCTGTGCCCCAATTTGAAGCAGAAAGGTCAACACTTTTATGAAGATGTATGATTTAATGGTGAAGTATGCTAACTTCCCACTAATAGGACCATGTTTGCTGTTGCCACTTAATAAACCCTTCAGTTAAGGATCAGCATTTCTGTATGATACCAGCTTTAATGAAAAATACCTTAGCATGCCTATTTTTGAATTACTATAACAGCTAAGGAAGACATGAGTTACACACAATAAATTACAGCAAGAAAGATAAGCTGCACTGTTAAAAATCTTAACAGGGAAAAAATGTTTACTGTTGATCATTAAAATGCTTTACAGAAAAGTTTCAATTAAAATAGTACAGTGGTGAAATGCATTATGTTAGACTTATGAAAATAGATTATAGTTTCAAGCAGCTGCCAACACAATAGTTCACACTTTAACAAGTAAAATATGCCTTCATCACACTCAAGTTTCACTACTCTCTTGGTCTTTAAATCTGTTCTTCCTCCCTGCACAGGCAAGGACAAAAAGACAGTGTGTTAATTAAACAACTTCAGCATAGTTCATAAGGGAATTGTTTTCTCTCAACAAAAAAAAGTTTTGAAGTTAGTGCCAAGTGTTTGTTTGGGGTTTTGTTTTAGTTTATCAGTTTGTGTTTTGGTCTTCCATGTAATATTTTTTTCTAAAATGACTCTGTACAATACTTGGTTATTTTCACACTAAAAGCCAATTTCCTGAAATCAAGTCAGCATTTCAAAATACTATGGAGATAAAAAATTAGATAAATTAAAAAGTATAAGTCTGTGAAGTAACTTGGCATTTAATAGAGGTATGTGTTTCTTGAATTTAAATATCTCAAACCATCATAGGCACAGAAATACATGGGAAGCACTAAAGATTTCTTTGTTGCTCATAGTACAGTTTTTTGCAGGGGGCCAGAAATTCTCTATTCCTCAGAGACATTCAGGGATCCAAGCTCCTTTATCTTTTCTGCTACATTTTCAGGTTCAGTGTCTTCCAGTGTATCTTCTGTGCCCCCCAGCAAATGAGGAAAGTAAAGGTGTAGAGGATTTCAAGGGATGTTTGAAGGACCAGGCTTAAAAGGGGTACATATTACTTCTACCCACATGTCATTGACCAGACTGGTCACCTAGGAGCCACCCAGATTTAAAGGAGCTGAAAATAGAGTCAGTGGTGTGCCAAAGGAGAAGAAAATGAGAGTGTTGATGAGCACCACTAATCCTGGTCACAGTCATCGGGTTGTGCACTTACATAAATCCATGATAAAGACTGTTGAATAGGCTGCTATGTCTTAATTCTAAAATAAGAGACAAATATTTGGCTCCTATGTGAATTTCCTCTTGTTTTCTCTGTTTTTAAGTTACGTTTTGTATTAAGTGAAGGGAAAAAAGAAAAGTGACAAATTCTTCCACTATCAGAATGTAATTTTCAAGTTAGTGTACAGTTTTATCCTTCAGGGATTACCATTTAGTTAGACATTAGTCACTCATAGTTGATTATTTTGTTTATTAAATGATTTGTACAATAAACCTATTGTATATCAACATACCATACTAATTATGCAATGCCATTATTATTTGCCATCTCATTTGTATTTATTGACATTTTATTATATCTTGAAACATATCTCATGTTTGAATATATAATTGATATATTCCCTGCAACCTATCTTAAAGTTAAATAATATATATTAATATACTATATATATATTATATATATGTCAAATTTCTTATTTACTATGTTATTTTCTGACTTGTATTTATAACTTGATAAGAATTTCCTTCTATAGTTGCCTCTTTTAATGTGTCCTATGTCAGCTCCTTTGATTGATATGGCTGTTTATATTCCTTTTGAGAGTTTAATGAGACTCTTAATTTCAAAATTTCAGACTCATGAAACTAATATTGCTTCACACACAGTTATGGTTTAAAATAACATACCTTTGAATAAGCACTGCTGTGCTCATTTGAATGTGTGACTAAAAATATCACACATCTCCAGAAGATTGCTAGAACCAAATTTCTTGACATTTTAAGTTTATTTGATGTGATTATTCATACAGATTTTTAAACTTCTAAATTTTAGTAGTAGTTAATACTGGGAAAAAAAAACTTCTAAATTTTAGTAGTAGTAGAAACTGGAAAAAAAATTTTACTCTAAATTATTTCTGTTCCCATTGACAACTTTAAATATATTAACCTCTGATATTATAGTAATTGATAACATGAGAATATCCTATCAGGACCAGTCCAGGCAACTACCAAATGAAATATTATGGAATTTGATCAACAATAATTGAGTACCTATGAGACAAAAAGACAAATTAACAAAAATTCTGGTATTTAAGAAGCTTACATCCAAGTTCTGAGTAGATATGGAACTAATATGTACATATGTGTATGTCTATAATTAGACATCCAGGCCTTGAGAGTAACTTCCAGAAATGAAAGGTTTGGGGAGTCCCATTGAATCTTTGGTGATTTTAGTAGATGGATATCGAATGCTCCACAAAGAAGGTGATAAGAGCAAGATCTTTAAAAATGATGAGTAGGATTGCAACAACTGATGGGATAATAAATTCAAATCTGAGAAAACTGTTCTAGCCTATGGGGGCCTCCTTAATCACTGAATCTTATATATATATATATATATATATATCTATCTCCAATGTCTAGTGCAGTGCCAAGTGACAAGAATTTGTTCTAGAAATGGATGGACGGATGGTTGGGCAAACAAATAAATGTTAGAATCATTTATTCTTTTATTCATTCATCCAAACAGATTTTTAAAAATATTAGGACAGGACTGTACAATTTCATGGAAGATATAATAGGAAAGAATTTCAAGATTGGGGGATCCCTGAAAGTGATGTCACATAAGTGTTTTCTTCAACAAAATCAGTAATTAATTAACACATATATAAAAAGCCCACAGTAAGGTAGCTAGAGCTCTGTTTTGAGGTTGTTGTGTCTCTAGGCTTTAGATCTTGGGTTGGTGAGTCCTGAGAGTTGGTGGGCGCTCTAAGAAGGAGCACCTCCTTGTATTTGCCCTAAATCCTGTGTCCCTCAAGAATCAAGGAGTGTTCCCTTTCTTTGTTGGGGATTTTGTGAGCAACTCTATAGAGTTAACCTACTCAAACCATTCATTATCCTAGACGTGAGGATCATCTAGTCATCCTACACCTCCTGTATCTCCTCAGCTCCTTTGGTTGCCCTTCTCTATACCCTCTTCAAATCCTTTTTGTCTTTCTTGAAGTGAGATAACCAGTACTACACACAGCATGCCAAATGATGGTGTTTTCACAAATGTAACTGCTGTCATTCATTTTGCTGCAGGAAGTCCTGTCCCTTATTCAGCACTGGCACTGTAGTAGGTCTTGAATCCTTACATTTGAATCACACTTTTTTTTTGTTATCATTAATCTACAATTACAGGAAGAACATTATGTTTACTAGGCTCCCCCCTTCACCAAGTCCTCCCACCCCACAAACCCCATTACAGTCACTGTCCATCAGCGTAGTAAGATGTTGTAGAATCACTGCTTGTCTTCTCTGTGTTGCACAGCCCTCCTCATGCCCCCCCCAATGTACTATACATGCTAATCGTAATGCCCCCTTTCTTTTTCCCTGCCCTTATCCCTCCCTTCCCACCCCTTCTGCCCAGTCCCTTTTCCTTTGGTAACTGTTAGTCCATTCTTGGGTTCTGTGATTCTGCTGCTGTTTTGTTCCTTCAGTTTTCCTTTGTTCTTATACTCCACATATGAGTGAAATCATTTGGTACTCGTCTTTCTCCACCTGGCTTTTTTCACTGAGCATAATACCCTCTAGCTCCATCCATGTTGTTGCAAATGGTAGGATTTGTTTTCTTCTTATGGCTGAATAATATTCCATTGTGTATATGTGCCACATCTTCTTTATCCATTGAATCATACTTTATGGTTCACATCGTCCTAACCTATGTTATCTCATTTGATTTTACAATAACCTTCTGGGACAGGGACAGCTGCTGTTGTCCTTCACTTTATAGATAAGAAATTCAGCCTTAGGGAAGTGAAAAGACTTGACCAAGGTTACCATAATAGATAATAAAAGAGCCAGAACCTGAACCATTGACTCTAAAGCCCACCGTAATAACAATGATGTACCATCTATTGCAGCTTGTTGAATACATGGTCACTACTAGTAGATACAGCACTAAGTACATTGCATGTTTCCATATTTAATTCTTAAAACCAACATCCCCATTAGCAGAAGGTCAAAACAGTGAAGTGATTTGCGAACAGTCACAGGACTAGTATACAGCAAGAATAGGATCAAAGCAAAAAGATTTCTGCTAGAGCCCAAACTGTCCCATCCAGCCCAGATCGTCTGACTCTGAATCCATTATTTTGCACTTAATATGCCAGGCAATGATGTCACACAGTCCTGGGCTGTTTCTGATAACTTGGGGTTTATCATCCTACAAGTAGATATCTTAAGGGGGACGACCATCCTGGTGTTCCCAGGACTGCAGTTTCCCTGATGATGGGAATTTTAGTGCTCAAATTGAAAAGCCCCGGACAAGACAGGATGACTAGGTCACTGTCATTATCTGGCCCTTTTCTCTCCACTAATGAATCTTGTGGGAAATTCCTATTGTCTATCCAAATTAATCTGCTATTTTGTTTCCTGGAAGAGTTCATTTATCACTGGAGTTAAGATGTCCCCTCTGAGGAGCAGGAAAGGGGAATTTGAGCCCTGACAGATGTATGTATCTTTGAGTAAATCCACGAGATTCTCTGGCCTCTGAAGACCCAGATTAAAACTCCATGTGGATATCTGTTACACAGCAGAATTTAGTTTAACTGAATTTTGTTTTTTCTGAATTCTCCCACACTGTGTAAACGTCAGTTCTGTGTATCTTCCCTTCCCCTAACCCCTTAAATTTTGATTTCTTTTATCTTTCTGAGAAGCCACTCCCAACCCCTTTCCCCTTATGTATTTAACTTGTGTTCACAAATTTATTCCTTGGCTGACATGTCCCCTGAGAAAACCTCAGCATGTAAACTGTTCTTTCATACAGTTTGAAATTGCAAAATCCCCACTTGCAACACAACCATTAAATGTGTAAATACAAAATATAAAGTTCTGTTTTTTTTATTACAGTTTTACTTGAGAGCCTACATAAGGAAGTGAAGGCTTCTGATAGGTTTCTTTTGCAATCTAAAGTGGGTCTGTGGTCGGCCAGGGCAGAACCCCGAGGCCCAGAAGCTCATTAGTCCTATCACCACTAGCCTCCTCCCTGGTTATATGTACATAAGTCTTACTTCCTTTTTGGCTACATACATATATGTACGTATAAATAAGAGCTTATTTTAACATTAGTATATGCTGGACCAGGTTTTATATGAGAGTTGAGTAATTAAATGACAGGTGGTAGCAGCCCAGGATAATGGACAACGTGACCGAAAAAGATCCTAATGGCTTAATCTTCTACCATGATGATCCCTCTCAGATAGCTGAGCTGAGTCACTCCTGGGTATCCCGATGATGAGAAAAGCCAGAGTAGAAGGGGGCCATGTAAAGCTCTGCTGGCCCCAAAATGATTGTGAGAGTACACAACAGGATTTTGTCTCGTGCGTTTAAATGAGAGCATGACCAAAGCAAATCGGGCTCTAGCCATTCATCCATCACTCAGCAATACTTGTTTGAGCAACTACTGTGTGTCAGGCATTATTGTTGGTGCATAGGCTCCACTTATATTATGGTGGGGAAGAGACAGACAGACAAATGTACTGAATGGGGGTAAGTACTGTAATGAAACCCAGCAGGAGAGGAAATAGAAAGTGAAGGGTAGAGACAGAATGCAGTTTTAGCTGGTGAGGTTGGGGAAGGCCTCTCCAATGAAATCGTGACTGAGTAGAGCTATGAATGAAGTGAGAGCATAAGTTACACCTGTGTCTGGGAGAAGAGCATTCTGGATAGAAAGAATGGCCAAGATAAAGATCTGTACCTTTGGTCACCTTATGATACCTCGAGGAGAGTGTAGTACACACCACAAGCTAGGAAACAGCCAGAGGTGACCATGAGAATAACAGCCGTGGATCCTTTTACAGACACCATGAGCTGCTATCTCACGGTTGTTGACAGTTCTAGTCTTTGAATGTCTGCCACATTATGAAAACATAAAGAACCTCTGGGCTAGCTACATCAGCAGGATGGCTGGGAATCTCAGAAGACAGAGAAAAGTTCTCTTTGGGGTACTGGGAACTGTTTGGCATCTCTGGATAACCAGCCAAAGTGGGCCCTGCTTTTTGAGAGTCTGTAGATCCTGAGAGAGATGGGGCAGGTTCCTTCCTCTCCAGGAGCCCAGATTTCCCAGCAGCCAGGTCAGTCCTGAACTGGGGAGAAGCTGAGGTATTTATGCCATTTCATTGGCATTTATGTGTTTTGTGGGCATTCTTCTGCCTGTCATAAAACCATTCCACATGGGAGACTACAGGTGATTTGCTCCTGAGGGGCAAATGGTAAGGGAGGGGAGAACATGAAGAGTTCATACACCCCATCACCTTGAAGTTTCGCAGAGCTGGCATGCTGTCGGTAAGAAACCTATATTTGCAATTTTAGTAAGAGAACATGACCAGGACAGAGAATGACCATGAAATATTAAGCTCCTACAGGACACATGACATAGTGATAAGCTTAAGCATGAGGGTAATGATGTATAAAGTTTCTGATGTCAGGAGACACATCATTTCTTGGGAAAAAATCAGACTTGCCTATCAAAAATTAATTTTTGGGATTAAGAAACTGAACTCAGCTTTCTTCTGGAAGCTATTAATTTACTTAGACAATTTAAATTATTTATAGAAGTACTGTCTTGGCAGGCAATAAAAGCAAAAACTATATAGGAGCTTCATGGACTAGGGTCCTAAAGGATCCATAAAGGAAGTGGGACTTAAGCTCTTTCTTGTAAGTGGGCAGAATTTGAATAGGCATAAAGGAGAGTGCTCCTCATGGGGGGAATATCATCAGGCAAAGAGACTGTGATACACAGAGATGTGGAGAGCCCTGTCTAGTGCAGCCTGGCTGGCACAGTAACAAGTCAGTTTGGAAAGATAATTGGAGGTCAGGTTGTGGAGGATCTTGCATGCAGGAATTTGAGTTTCGTGTTGAAGCCAAGGGGAAGCCTTCACTGTTTTTGAAGAAAGCCATGGTGTATAAAATTTTCTGTGGCTGAGTTAGAGTGAATTCACTGCAAGTAGTAGAGCCTGATGACAGAGAGAGTAGTTAGAAAAAACTGCAGTGGTCCATAGGTCAGGTATCAAATGTCAGATGAAATGACTTGATACATTAGGTGAGTTGTACAAAGATTGACATGAGGTTTAAAAAGGCGTAGCAACTTCTACTTTCGACCAAAATGGAGGAGCAGGGATTGGATATAACCTCCTGCCTAAAATAACTAAGAAAAACAAACTATATGAAACAATGTTTTTCAGATATTGAGCATCAGACATGACAGGACAGTGATCACTGAGGAAAGAAAGTAACAAGGTCAGCACCACGATTGCTCTACCGTGCTGACTAGAGAATGTTTCCACGGAGCAGCACGGGGAGGGGAGCCCCACGTAGAGCCTGGCAGTCTTCCTGAGGTGAAGAGAGGATGCTGGGAGTCCACGGCAGCAAGCAAGATCTGACTGGAAAGAGTCCAAGAAAGAGAGCTGCAGCGAGAGAGTTCCAGGGATCTGCAAGGGGCACCTCAAGCATTCAGCTGAGACCCAGTCAGCAAGTATGTGTGACGAAGCTACCAGAGCCTGGAGAGAAGAACCACCAAAAGGACTAGAACAATCCCTGAATCTCAGATAGGGAAGGAACAGTGTATCTTCCCACAGGACAGAGTAGAAGATCCTTGTAATTCACAGGACATCAGGGAGAGTACTTAGAACGGTCTGCCTTCAGTCATGGAACGAAACCAGCTATAGAATAGAGGCTGCTTTAATCTTGGCTAAGAAAGCTTTACAGCAAGACTTAGAAGAATTTAATTATTTCCAGTAACTTAACAGCTTCTGAGAACAAAGCTCAAAAATATTAGTTTAAAAATACAAAAAATGAATAGCCAAGATACGGAAACATCCTAAGTGTCCACTGACAGATGAATGGATAAAGATGTGGTACACATACGGGATGGAGTGTTACTGAGCCATAAAAAAGAAGGGCATCTTGACATTTGCTTCAGCATGAATGGACCTTGAGGGTATTATGCTAAGCCAAACATGTCAGAGTAGACAAAAACTGTATGATCTCACTTATATGTGAAATGTAAACAATAAAACAAAAGAATAAAACAAAATACATGGATACAGAGAATAGAGTGTTGGTTGCAGTGGTGGAAAGGGGAGTTGGTGGCTGGGTAAAATGGGTGAAGGGGGTTGGTAGGTAAAACTTCCAGTTATGAAATGAATAGTTCATAGGGATGTGGTGTGTAGCATGATGACTATAGTCAATGCTATTATAGTGCATATTTGAAGGTTGCCGGGAGAATGGGTCTTGAAAGTTCTTATCACAAGAAAAATATTTAACTTTTTATGGTGACAGCAACAAGTAGACACTGTGGTGATTATTTCCCAGTGTATACAAGTGTTGAATCATTGTACATCTGAAGCTAAAGTATTATTTATATCAATTATAACTCAATAACAAAAATACAAAAAATTTCTAGGACCCAACAAAGTAAAATTCCAAATGTCTAGCATCCAAATATTATCAGTCATGCAAAAGAGTAGGAAAATATGAACCATAATGAAAAAAGTTAATAGAAATGGACCCACAAATGCCACTAATGGTAGAATAACTAGACAAGATTATAACAGTCATTATTATAGTATTCCATATGTTAAAGAAGGTAGATAAAAGATTCATCATTTAAGTAGAGACATGGAAAATATGAAAAATACAAATTGAAATTTTAGGGATGAACACTAATATCTAAAATGCAAAAATGCCTTAAAAAATATATCAGTAGTTGAATGGCTAAAGTGAGATATATATAAAATATATATAAAATGTGTGTATGTGTGTGTGTGTGTGTGTGTGTGTATATATATATATATATATATGTACAATGGGGCATTATTCAACATAACAAAGAATGAACTTGCCATATGCAACTTCAGTGAACCTAGAGAATATTACGCTAAGTGAAATAAGGGAGAGAAAGACAAATACTGTATAACTTCAGTTATATGTGGAATCTAAAACACAAATGACAAATAAAACAGACTCATAAATATGAAGTACAAACTGGTGGTTGCCAGTGGGGAAGGGGTGGAATAGGTGAAGTAGGTGAAGGAGATCAAGAGGTACAACCTTCCAGTTATAAAATAAATAAGTCATGGGATGGTAAAGTACAGTGTAGGGAATATAGTTAACAGTTGTAATAAGTCTGTGATGACAGGTGGTAACTACACTTAACATTATGAGCATTTCCTAATGTATATAAATGTTGAATCACTACATTGTATGCCTGAAATAAATGTATTCTATGTCAACTACATTTCAATTTTTAAAAATGAAGGTAAATAAATAAAATATTAAAGAATACACTGGGTGGGATGAATAGCAAATTAGACAAAGTAAGAGATTGGTGAATTTAAAGACATGGCAATAGAAATTACCTTAATCACAGAGAAATAACAACAACAAAAAAAAGAGGCTAGATCATTAGTAAGCTATGGGAAAATATTAAGCAGCCTGATATACATGTAACTAAAGTCCCCAAAGAGGAAAGAGAGAGTAGGAAGGAGGGCAGTAAAATATCTGAAGTAATGGACAAAAATTTTGACAAATTGAATCAAAACTTAAACTCACAGATCCAAGAAGTTCAGTGAGCCTGAAGCACAAGAAACATGAAGAAAACTACCGCAAGGTACAACATAATCAAATTACTTAAAACCAGAGATAAAGAGAAAACTTCAATGGAAGTTGGAGGAAAAAGACACATCATGTACAGAGGAACAAAATAAGGCAGATTTTTTATCCCCAAATCTATCTATAGATTCAATACAATCCCAATCAAAATCTCTTTTTTTTTGAGGAATTGACATGCTGATTCTAAAATTCTTATGGAAATAAAAGCACCTAGAAAAGCCAAACAATTTTTTTAAAGAACAAAGTTGAAGGACTTAATGACATATTTCAAGACATTTTAAGAAGCTGTAGTAATCAAGACAGCATGATTCTGGCATAAAGTCTGACAAATAGAACATTCTAAATCCAAAACTTAGAACTATACACTTCTAGAAGAAAACATAGGGGAAAATCTTTATGACCTAGGGTTAAGTAAAGATTTCTGAAGGGGATAAAGAGGAACAAAATCTCAGTCATATTACAAATTAGTCATGGAGATGAAAGTACAACCTAAAGAACCACAGTCAATACCTCTGTAAGATCTTTCTATGTTGACAGGTAGTAACTACCCTAGTTGGGGTGAGCATTTAACAATGTAGATAACTGTCAAATCACTATGTTGTATACTTGAAAATAATATATATCAACTACAGTAGAAAAACTTAAAAATTACTAAAAAATTTCTTAGATCTGAAATCAAAGAACAATGAACTTTTAAAAATTCATTACAATTAAAAACTTCTCCTATAAAAATAATGTTGAGAATAAAAAGACAAGCCACAGACTAAAAGAAGGTACTTGCAAAGCATGTATTTGATAAAGGATTCATATCCAGAATATAAAAAGAACTCTTGAAACTCAGTAAGAAAATAAAAACCAGCAAAAAAAAAAAAAAAAGATTTGGATGCTTCACCAAAAAAGATATACAAGTGGCCAAATTAGCACATGAAAAAGTGTGCTAATTTAGCACAACATAATTAGCCATTAGACAAATGCAAATTAAAACTACAATGAGGATAAAAGGTGACTTCAAGCTTTGGACTTTGGGAAACTGAAAGATTGATGGTGTGTATAACTGCTACAATAGGAAAGCCAGTATGGGCTACAGATAAAGGATTGAATATTAGACATCTTCCTTTGAGGTAAAAAAGAAACATTCAGAGTGGAAATATCTAGGAGACAGATGATGATAATAGGACTAGAACTTGGAAGACAGGTCATGTGTGGATATGTAATTGTTAAAAATAGAACCATATAAAAGAGAATCTATACCCAAGTGACTTCTTTCTTGATAGATATTTCTACATGTTTTATGTATGTATATGTGTGTGTTTTGTGTATGCTCACATGTGGACCCATGTGAAAAATTTACAAGGTTATTTCATTGCCTTGGAATTAGCAAACACTCAAATGTTTAAATTAAATTACTTTTGGGTTAGATCTATTCCTCTGCTCTGAGTGATATAAAGATAGGAATCCTGGGAATAATGCATTTTATACTAATCTTTAGAAAAGGGCAATCAATAGCTTTAAGTCCAGCCTGCATGCAGGTGGGTTTTATATGTATGCCTCATCCACCATGGCTATCATCAAAAACAATACATAGTCCCTATCATGCCCCACATCCAAATCTGTGTTATGATCACTGTCAACAATTGTAGTCACCATTACACCACCTATAGAAGAAATGGAACTATTAAGTCCTAACATCCTTGGATTTAAGCCTAATATTAGATTGAACTATGTGAGGAAATGCTCTCTCAGTGGAAGACATCTGTTTACATGAGAACAAACTAAAACTCAGTAGCATGCTGCTTAATTTGGTGAGGGTGTTTTGGCTAAGCATTTCTTCTTGATTGTGGCTTCCTATCCATCAAAAGCATTACAGCAATGGATACCCCTAGGTATTTTGTCACTCAACTACTTTTGTAGACAAAGATTTCCACTCTGGTATCCTAAATATCAAACCAATTAGCATAAGCATTTGTTGATCTTTTGTAGTAAAAAGCATAGCAGTATTCAAGTCAATGACACAGAATTGAGAATGTTTTACTAGCACATTATCAATAAAAAAGACTTTCAGAGGTATTAAACCCATTCAAAACAGATGCCTTGAAGCATTTTGTCTGGAGTGTTTTCTCTTCCAAATATCAAGTGAGGTTTTGAACACAGAGGCATATGTTTTATCTGAGAAAAAAAATGTCCTTTCTCTAAAAGGCAGTGTAATACCAGGGCTGTTTAATCAATAAGCTCTAATGGATAGGACACATATAAATGTTTTTGGTTTTTGGAATGTTTGGGGCTATTATTTTAATATGAACTTTTCATTGTCATAATATACAAGTATACAGAAAAGTACCCAAACTGTACATGTTCATTTGAATGACTTTTGGGAAAGTGAACATATTCAGGTAATTGATAACCAGACCAAGACACAGAATATTACCAGCCCTTAGAAGTTCCCTTGAGTTCCTCCCAGTTACTGCCCCTCCCCCCAAGAATAGCTACCATCCTAACTTTTAACACCATAGCATAGTTTTATTTGTGTTAATGGAATGAACTTGATGTTAATGGAATCGTAGTCTTTCTGTCTGGGTTTCTTTCACGAACATGTTCAGGAAAGGTGTCTGTGTTGTTCATGCAGTCACAGTTCATTCATTCTCTTACCTCAGTGTATCCTTTCTGCTGTTGGTAGATCTTGGGTTGTTTCTTGTCTGGGGTTATGACAAATATTACTGTCATAAGCATTTTGTATATGTTTTCTGGTGAATGTATGGATGTAGTTCTCTTGAGTATAGGGTAGAAATTACTGAGTCATTTGGTAGCTTTTAGTAGATACTCCTATAAACAGTTTTCCAAATGGTTGCAACAATGTACACTTCCATCAGCAAGTGTTCTAGTTGTTGCATAACTTAGCTAATACTTAGTGTTATTTGCCTTCTATCTGAGCCATTCCTGTGAATGTGTGGTGTTATTGCACTGAGTTTTAATTTTCATTACTCTAATGACTAATGACTTGCTATTTTGTATGATGTTTGGCCATTTTGGATGTCTTCTCCATAAAGTGCCTAGTCAAGTCCTTTGTTCATATTTCCATTGGATTATATATTTTTTGTTGAGTTACAGGAGTCCTTTAGGTAATTTGGATATGAGGTCTTATGGGATATATGCAGGGTCATTGTAATTACAATTTGTAGCAAACTGTAAATATCCACTCCTATGGTGTCTTTTGATGAACAGAATTTTTTCATTTTAGTCTAATTCATCAGTGTTTTAATTAGCATTTTTCCCTTTTAAGAAATCTTTGCTTACCCTGAGAATTGAAATATATTCTCCTATTTTTTCAAAAAACTTTGTTTTCTCATTTAGAGCACCAATCCACATGGAATAAATTTTTGTGTATCATGTGAATTAGTCAAGATGTTTTTCTCTATATATCTATCCATTCTTGCTTAGATATTTACCACCCTGGACATTTGATTGTATCTCTCCAGTTGAGCAAGGACAATAACTCCCAAAGAATAACATATACATATGTAATATGTGTATATATACACACACTTACGAGCATCACATATACATGACACACACACACATTGAGGTGCAGATTGTGCTCCAAATATCCATTTGTGAATTGGCTTTCTTATGCTTCTACATATATCCAGTGTCATTATTGGCTGATTTCCAGAACAGCCTACAAAATGTTCCTTGGCACCTACTGTTACAAGCACATTGTACCAGTAGAGTGAAAAACGCAGTCAAATTCCAGTCCTTGACCCCAGAACATCTTCCCCTTCACCAGCAGCAAGATCAAACGGTGCTTTGAGAATGAGTAAGAGAGGAGCTTCAAAAGAAATGAGTATGACAGAGTGAAGTAGCTGCTATTGAACAGTAATTACTCACTCATTAATAACTAATAGAGAGCAAAGTCTTTATCTCTTCCCAAATGTTCTGAATTAAGGAATAGTAAGTACCTCCCATGGCAAGGCACGTATTATACTGGCAGCTTCCAAGCTCCTCATGTAAAGCTCTGAAGATTACATCTTACACAGCCTGGGGGAACGGGACAGCATTCGCGGGCTTGTGAACGGTAACCGCAGCAGTGTGCAGTACGGTTCTGTATGTGGCCTTGCTGGGCGTAGACATAGACAAATATATGTCACAGACATTTTCCCAGGTGTCAGCGAGCAATTGTTGCTAGAACTGGATTGTCAAGATTTGTTTATATAATATCCATATTCATAGTTCTAAGCAAGGATGTCAGTATTCTAAGCCTTTTACACTGGATGCATTTTAAACAATATACTTTAATGAAAGAATGGAGTTCATGATATGCTATAACTCTTCAAGTAACACAAAATTCTTCCTTTTATTATTTCTGGCGCTAAAGTTCAGTCCTCTAAAGGAATGTCCACTAGGCAGGTAAAAGCCTGTCTAGGGAAAAGAATTTAAATGAACCCACTACAACTGCTGCTGGTTATTTCTACGTAATTAATCTATAAGAGTTTTATAGCTTAGCTGAGTGTCCAAGTTGAAAGCTAAATGGCAGTGCAGTAACCCTCTTCCAAAAAAAGAGTGGTCTGACACAAGCTATTCCTTTTGAAGTTGTTGCAGAGTTATTATCGTCAGCTTAAAAAATAAAATAATATCTGACATGTCCCAACAGTCACAGAGAGTAATTAAGACTAGGGGTTTAAAAGATGTAAGACTTGCCTGAACTTGGTATGTTAGTGAATGAGATCTGATTTATTTGAAACCTTATTCAAATTCAGGGTTAAATGTTACACATGCAGACTACTGGATGTCACCTGGTAGGAAGTGAAAGCACAGCTGTTGCTCTGTATTTATGACCTGTCCAAAAGAACCATATCTATGCAGATTTAATAATAGTGAATGTTCTCACACCCCTGGTAACACTCCCATAAGCCTATTAAAAAGAAACCAAGAAAATAGTCATCTAGTGTGATACAGTTGGCATACAGGTAGAGTGTGTCACATCATTTCTGAAAGCACTGTAATGTAGGAATGTGGCTCTTTGCAGAAAAATGTGATTTTGCTCATCCCAAAATGAACAAGACTTTGATCTCAGCCATGAGAGCAAATGTGTTTCAGAGCAAAGATGCCCTGCAGTATCAGGATTATAAATAGATGGTGCATCAGTGGTGTGATTTGTGGGCTTGTACAGAGCCCCCTCTGCAGCCCCAAAATGTTTTCCACATCAAATCAGACTCGACTGTTATTGCAAAAAAGTCAATTGCAGTGGACTGAGGGGTTGCCTTCTTTTCGGACTGCTCAAGAAAAGAGTCCAATGGAAGCAATGAGTGAGTTAGGCAATCAGATCCTTGAGAATTGGTGGGCCAGTTAGAATTAGTCTTGATGGTATGGGAGCAGGAGATAGAAGGTGGTAAGAACTGAATTAGAATTTAACTAGAATAGAAGTTGTGGAGGATAGTGGAATGAGTAGAAAGGGGGCAGACCTGCCTCTAGTGGACAAAGGTCATTAGCATGGCTTCTAGAGTAGCAGCAAGCATCCTCTTAGTTGTAGAGACGGGGGTAGGTCCCAGCAGGAGCAAAGAAGGCAATGAACCCAGGTATGGGCAGGCTGTGTCTGGTGGGAAAACATACCCAAAGCCAGTACCACTCTGGCTGATCTTTTTTGGAAGCTCTAAATTTTCAGTAAATCTGCGGAGACTCATACGGTCTCTATCCTTATTCAGAAAACATTAACTGGAGTCAGATTCCTGCTATGGGTATAATGCTGGTTGCGAGTTTCTCATTTGAGATCCTTTAAGCAGATGACTGGCTGCCTTAGTCACACCTGTGGGACTTCAGTATTAAAGCAACCTTGGAGTTCTAGTATAACCTTGCATCCAAGGCAGGCATCTTTTCTACATTGTTCCTGGAAAATGCTCAGTTAACCTCCAGGGTAACTTGCCTCCGAAGTTTGAGCCATGAAGTCAGATAGACTTCAGTTCAATCCTAGCTCTACCACTCACTAGCTATAGGACATTGGGCTTAACCTCTTTACATATCAGATTTCACAACTAAAGATAATAGCTCATAGTTCCTGCACCATAGGATTACTGTAAGAATTAAATGAAATGGTACATATAGCATATTATATGAAAATATAATTATAGAAAAGAGCATGTGGTAAGTATTCAATAAATGGTAGCTGTAGTTATTATCTACTTGAATATCCTCCCTTTATTAACCTTTACCTCAAAAGCAACTCTTGATAGAATATTTTATATACAACCATTTTATTAAAAGCTTCTCAAGGAGGGAGGCATTTATTTGTGTCTTTTTTCTCCATTACAATGTCTTTGGTCAACATCAGACCCCCAATGTCTTGAATGGAGCATGAGACACTTAATACATGAAATGAATTTTGCGTTCAGCAAATTTCTTAAGTCTTTTCCATGCAGGAGCTAAATGCTCATATTTTCTGGGGGTCAACAAAATAAAACTGTTGAAAGAGATTACAAAGTCAAAGTGCAGCCTTGAGCATTCAAATCCAAATTTAAAAATGGTTTATGCCCTAGTGTCAGAAAATTTGAATATCCTTTATCTTGCCATGTCAGGATCTGGTTTTAATGCTACCAAGTAGAGTGAGAGAAGTGGATAGATGTAAGAAAAACAAGACCAAAGAATTTCGGCCTGGTGTGATATCCTTCCTGCTTTCATTGAGCAGAAGTTTTTGTTTCCTTTTTCCTTTTCCACAGTTCTTCCATTCCTCGCCAGGCTGCGTTTGCTTAGCTGCCTTGCACACCTGTGTGTCCCAGTTGCATCTGGTTTCATTGCTTCTTCCTCAGCAGTTTGCTACAGTGCCCAACTTGCTATCTACAACTTCTGAAATGTACTTGGTTACCTTAAAAAAAATGATTTTTTAAACTTAATGAAATGATACCTTCTCCTGTACTGCCTAAAGCATCCAATAAGCTTAACGCAAATCGGGCAGTTAGGGCATATTTGTTCAAAGAAGACTCTGATTTGGCATTTCACCAAATTCATTTTATGGGACTTAGGAAAAAGCATCTTGGTTGTGTTCTGAGCAGGACTTTAGGCTGGTTTGGTGTTGATGTTAATGGCATTTCAACTATGATGCTTTCTAAAAGAAATACAAATTGCTTCAGCTTTTGATCCTACATGTTCATGTTGGGCCTCAGCTCTCTCAAGAATTCTGGTAAACCACGGGGTGCTGGAGAGACTCGGATGGATTTGAGCTGGTACGGGAGAGGTCCAGTAAAAAGGACTTGGTGATGGATAAGATAAGTGAGGAAGACAAAAAGGATGACTTCTAGATTGCTGGCTTGAGGGCCTGGATAGGTAGTGGTGCCATTTAGTGAGGTGGGACAAAGGGGGAAAGCGAACTGCCATGGGTTACACAAAAGCCTGATCTAGAAGATTTGCAGGTAATAGGAGAAAATTTTGCACAGAAAATGAAATGAAAATATGAGTTCAAAGACAAAAAAATGATGTAAACTTTCCCATTGCTAAATGATGTCTACATTCTCTTTTTTGATATATTTAAAATTGTGATATATATTTAAATGCCAATATTTACAATACACTGAAGAACTATATACATTGCAGCTAAGCTTATGAAAAATATTACATGTCAACTTTAAAACATGTGAAGAGATAGTTCTTCAAAATTCTTTTAGGGCGTATCTTAGCAAAAGTCTTTGAAGACCACTGCAGAAGGAAACCTAGGTAATATTCCAGCCTGTACGAAGAAACTCTAATGTCAAGTGGTTTTCTTAGCAATAGAAAAGTAAAAGCTTTTTCCAATGCTTGCTGCTTCTGCAGCAAACTGCACACTGGTGAGTTTCATATTCAAGGACATCATGTCCTTTAGTCAACCAGCAGGCCTGGTGCCACAAATATATAAAATATGAGGCCAGAATCAAGGTATATATGGAGACAGCAGTATTCTATCTTGTTTCATAATTTTTATATTTCAAGTATCTCATCCTGATTCTTAATTGTTTCTAATAGCTTCACGGTGAATCCTATGGAATAGTAGCTGACATTGAGGAGCTAAAACAGTGTCTCTGCTGGTTCTAAACAAATGAGTGCAGTCAAGTGATGCCATTGAGTAGGACTTAGTGAAGAGAATCCCCCGCGGAGCAAGCTGGGTTGATGAAGGGTTGAGGGCAGAAGGAAGGAAGAGACAAGAATGTCAGGGGACCGAAAGTGCAGGGTGGGGGAGGAGGTACAAAGCCACAGACAACTGAAAGACAAATGTGCAGGCAGATTGCAATTCCAAAAATATGTAATGAACACCTGTTATGAGCTGGACACAATTGTGAGCTATAAGCAAGATTGAGATGGTTGCTTCTAAGACTCACTGCATGATAATTTTTAAAACCAGCTTTGGGATCCACAGCAACTGTAGTCACCACTCCTAACCATTTTTTAGAATCAGAACTCTAATCAACAAATAGAATAATAAGTTTCCCCCCCCCCCAAATAAAACTGAAGATACCTTCTGAGCTATCATCTTAAGTTATAAAAAGGACCAAAGGTGGTAAATCTGTGATATACAGATGTGTGCATATAGATGAATTATTGACATACAAATATTTCCTTAGAACACTCAGAATCATGACAATGATATAGGTAACATATATATATTAAAATTGGTATATGACCTCTCATTTCCAGTAGGCCCTAGTAGATTCCCCTGCAACTTCCCCTGCCTATTTGTATCTATTCCTGTATCTTTAACAATAATATAGGTAACATGTATATATTAAAATTGGTGTTTATTAAAACCTTTTATTTCCAGTATCCCCTAGCAGATTCCCCTGCAACTTCCCCTGCCTTATTTGTGTCTGTTCCTGACTCTTCTGTTTTACTTCCCAGCCCACCAAGCAGCTCAGGTAGGCTGTGGGCGCAATGGGTAAAGATTGTGCTTGATGTTGATCTGCTTCTCTATAAACACAGACACACACGTGTGTTCACATACCATTGCTGGTAGGCAAAGATAAAACCATGGGCCAACTATTAATAGGTAATTTAATCTTTATTGGTTTTTCTAGTAATTTTGATAAATGTGTGTTGTCTGTCACTCTCTTAGATTGCCCAGGGCTCCCAGATCTCAGAAAGCACTACACGTGGGGAGAGTGAGGTTTGCCTACACCAGTAGTAAATGGCTTGTTGGTGATCTAATTTGTAAACAGTTTCAATTTTAAGAGCACTGTGTTTACCTTTGCTAATAGGTATATATTCTGTGTCTTAGATGGATAACTGAAGAGATTTGTTAGACCCCTCAAAAAGTGTTATTCTGTATAGACCAGTTTTCCAGGAGCTGAGGACAATATAAACATCAATATTTTTATTTCATTCTTTTAGTAGGAAATCATTCTAAAATATAACACATCCTAACTGAACACAAGGCTACTGTTTAACCTTTTATGACCAAATGTGATTATTATCATCACAGTTAGTGAGAGGCATGTGAGGTCTCTTGGTTCCCATGTGATATGGCTTCCGGATACCCTTTTTGTCCCTGTATTAGTTCTTGCGTTTCTTTTTGCTCTTAGTTACACTAATTCAAGCAAGAAGCATCAGATGTCTGTGGAAAATTCTTTACCCCCTTTTGAATGTCTTCCATCTTGTTATTCTAGCACAGTGATCAGAAATGATAGATGCTCAACAGGGAAGGAAGGAAGGAAGGAAGGAAAGGAAGAAGTGAAGGGAGGAGAGGAAGGAGGTTATTAGCTGAGAAACTAGATTGCTCAACTAATTATCAGTATTATTTCCAAATTAAGTGTAGGTAAATTCCTAAAGAATTCTATTACCTCAGCATAGATTCTGTGGTAGCTTGGAAATGGCTTTTACTTCTTATTCCTGGGATGGATTGTTGAAAGATTCTGTGCATGTCTATAGGTGTACATATATAACAATCAAATTAACCACCTAATCATTTTTCAAACTCACTTAACCTCTTACTGTCTTTTGTCCACATATAAAGAAGCCTCTAAAACAAATAGTTGTCTACATATAGTTAAATGTTATTGCCCACACTTAAGAACAGTCATATCAGTAAGAGACTGCTTTCAGCCTCTAGTAATAGATGTGCTCATTTAAGACTGCGAGTAAATCAAATGCTAACTCGGGCTATCTTTCCTAGGTGATTTCCTAGATGTCTTTGACAATAGATCTTCGGTTAACAGGGGAAGAAAGTTGATTGACAAGTGCACTGATTTTCCAGGATCGCCTCCCGTCCATCCTTTCCCTGACACTGGAGTGATCCTCCACGATCTCCTGGCCTATAGCTGCCCCTCCTGCTCTCTGTAGGCGAGCAACAACTTATTGTTCTAGTATTAACTCAACTACTGCCTCTTTTAAGAAACGTTTCTCCTAGAAAGATTTGGGTGTTCTTTTCTCCTTGCTCCCATGGACCTCCATACACACCTTCATTTTATCAAACACATTATAATGTAATGTAATTGTGAGTTTGCATGCCAATTTCCTATCTCAGTTATGTGCTTCATTTTGCAAACATGGTATAAGTGCTGGGTCCAGTAGGCATTGTGAAATATTTTTCAATGACTGAGAATCAGGAGATTTTGTTATCATAAATCTCCACATGAACTTCTGAAATAAATCACTGTCACACCTTCTAACAGGTATCCATTTTTCCTACTAGAGCATATCTTCAGTAGGCTATGCTATATACACTAAGATATACTTTGAAATAATAATTGGAGAGCAGTTACTAAAATATGAATGAAGAGCTAGCTCTGCATTTATAAAAATTCTAACTATCAAAATTTAGGGAAGTGTCATTCTTTTTAGTTAAAGCAGTTCTTTCACACTACAAAGCAGTGGAGAATTTCCTGTATGTGTAACTAATGGATGACAGATGACATACTGTGGTACTGAAGCCTTTATTGGATATGAATATATTTTTATAGCTCTATCTAGTGAAATGAATATAAAGAATATAGATTAATTTATTGGAAATAATTGAAATTATTTTGACAAAATGTTTTACCAGTATATTACAGCAAAAACTATTTCCTAGCCATAAAATGATTAAGTTAAAGCTTTATATGCACACTCATGTTCATTGCAGCATTATTTACAATAGCCAAGATATGGAAGCAACCCAAGTGTACATCTATAGTTGAATGGACAAAGAAGATGTGGTAAATACACATGATGGAATCAGCCATAAAAAAGAAGGAAATCTTGCCATTTGTGATAGCATAAATAGACCTAGAAGGTATTAAGCTAAGTTAAAATAAGCCAGGCAGAGGAATACAAATATATGATTTCATTTGTACGTGGAATCTAAAAAACAAAAAAGAGAACACAAATATAGACAACAGATTGTTGGTTACCATAAGGAAGGGAGTAGGGGAATGGGTGAAATGGGTGAAGGGGATAAAGAGGTACAAACTGCAAATTATAAAATAAATTAGACATAGGAATGGATGCACAACATAGAAAATATAACCAGCAATATTGTAATATCTTGGTATGATAAAGGGATAACTGTGCTTACTATAGCAAGCATCTAGTAGTGTATATAATCATGGAGTCACTTTTGTACATCTAAAGCCAACAAAATATTGTATATCAAGTTTACTGCAATAAAAAAAGATTGTCACCTAAAGAAATTTTTTAAAACTATATAATTGTAAGGGAAAATCATCTTGAGCAAAGCTTTCTAACTGGATTACAGATGTTAACTAATAATGGATATTCACATACATCTTCTGTAATAAGTCTTCAAAGAGGATTATTTTAATAATATGTGAATATGTTAAAAAAAACCTGTGTGCATAACCAGTGCCACCGCAACCCAAATACTGGGAGCCTTCTGTGTGTGCAGAATAGTGCCATGTCAATACCATATAACAAGTATCTTTTGTGATCACTGTACGGCTGGCTAGACGTATTGTTGCTTGAGAAGGTCATGCCCTCCCAGCAGTCTGGAAGGCTACAGCCATCCTTGTTCATCTTTCTATCCCTAGTGTCTAGCACCCATGGAGCTCTTCCTAAGAGTGAGCAGTCCATTATGGCAGCAATGGGGAGTTGGGCATGCAATAATGACCATCATTCCAGGCTGTACCATGTGATTTAAAGCTGAGATGTAAATTGTATCTTCATTTGGATTTAACCAATTTCAGATTCTCATAGCAAAATAAATTGGATGGAGAGTCAGAGGACCAGAAATCCAATCCCACTTTCACTTCTAACTCTGGGATTCCCCCACAGACGAGTCACCTAACCTTGATGAGCCTCCCTTTTAAGTCTGTAAAATGAGAGGAAATAGGAAAGTGGACCCAAAGTCCTCCAAGGTCTTACACAGCTTTAAAATTCTTTTATCTATAACTTTTGTAGGGAAATTGGAAATTTTGATTTTAATTATATTGGCAAGGGACTCTTTCCTACAGGCTGGGAATTAGGATACCTCAGTCCTGGTTATGACTCTGATAGTAATTAGACACTGGCCTGCTTTACCCTGTTCTGGGAGGACCTGGGGAACATGGGGCTACACTAGGTGAGCTCTGAGGTCCTTTTTGGATCTGAGAATCAAGAACTCAGTCACCAAGCCACCCGTGACGTTGTTGAACACTAAAACCTTCACTCTTGACCTGAATCATTTGGCACCACCAACTGTCCCTTAATATACTGAACCAATGGTTTCTTAGAGTCATCAGAGCAGAAACAGGAGCCCACTGCCAACTTCCAATGTTTCAAAATCCCTAATCAAAAACTATACAAACTAAAGCTTCAAATTTTTCTTTTGGCTGTTATGTGTGGTAGTTGTTTAGCTCATGGTATGTCATGATTATCTTGTGGCAAATAGTTAATCCAGCCTGTTAAGATTTGGTTGGCAGTAAAATATAAAACAAAAACAGCAGATTGCTAATAATTACAGTCTCATAGACCAAATTTTCCAGACTTTGGAGGAAACAATAAATAGGGTTTTAGTAGAGAAAAAGTGATAATCACTAGGCTGAATCATTATGGAATAGTCCCTGTACAGGATTGTTAAATAAATCCAGAGCCTGTGTAGGTGCCAGATGATACTTTTTTGATTCCAGATAATTAAACATTTATTGAACGTCTTCTACAGGCCATGCTATGCTTAGCACAGGTGATAGTAATAGCCGTATGCCTACGGTCAAGGAGCCTGCAGTCTACAAAGAAAGGAAATAGAGACTTACAAATCCTATAATTTATAATACTGTGTAGAGCAGGTATTTTGCTCAGGCTCTGCTGTTCTGGTGATTGCAATAACTAATATTTCTCAGGCCTAATGCCTCAACCAGTAAAATGTTTGGGAGACCCAGGAATGATCAAGAGTTTCAACAACTTTTTAAAAAATTGAACTATAGTTGATATTCAATCTTATATTAGTTTCAAGTATACAACACATTGGTTCAACAATTACCCATATTGTTAAATCCTTTTACCCACTAGTGCAGGTACTATCCATCAACATAGGAATATGTTACAGAATCATTAGCTATATTCTCCATGCTGTACTACCATCCCTGTGACCAACTTGTATTATGATTAAGAATTTTTGTGCCCCTTTACCCTCCTAACCCCTCTACCATGGTAACCACAAGTCACTTCTCAGCGTCTGAGTCAACTGCTATTTTTTTTGAGGGGTGGTGGTGCTTATTAGCAGAAGAAACTTGGCGTTAATGGAGCAGTTAGCACACATCATCATGTTTATCCCTCTAACAAACCTGTGAGGTGGGAATTGTTCTTTCTTTTTGAAGAGACTGAGGCTCAGAGGTAGACTGAACAGACTGAGTTTCCACCCAGACATCTTCCATTCCCCCCTGTGCATGGTGGGCAGGATGGGTCTTCTCTTTACATGCACTAGGTTTAAGTAGCTCCCAAAAAGGGTCCTGTGGGTGACAGACTCGCTCTGTTCCTTCTGAAGGGCAAAAGGGATGGATTCAGACCTAGACTACAAGGTTTTCAGAATGAGGAAGCAGCTCTCACAGTAAGGCCTAGAGGCCAGGGCTCTGACCTTGTGGAAGCTGCTATGGCCAGAGGGTTTAGCCATGGTGCCATCTGGCCGAGAGAGCTTTGCTTGTCCAGAAAGGCCTGGGGAAAGGCCCAAAGGGGTGATTCTGGAATTTCACCCTTGGTAAGAAAGCAGGGCCCAGTCCACGTCTCCAGAGGGAGGTGACAAGCTTTAAGAACTTTGTTAGAGTTGGGAATTCTTATTTCCCCAACATGTTTACTTCAACTTCAATAGTTTCTGTTCCATTACAGTGATTAATAGCAAAACTTTTGGGAGGAAGGGGGATTCCATTTTTTTTTTTAGGTAATTACTTTTTTTTTTGGTATTATTAATATACACCTACATGAGCAATTGTGCTAACTAGATTCCCCCCATTATCAAGTCCCCACCACATACCCCATTACAATCACTGTCCATCAGTGTAGTAAGATGCTATCAAATCACTACTTGTCTTCTCTGTGCTATACTGCCTTCCCCATGTGTCCCCCCAATACATTATGTGCACTGATCATAATGACCCTTTTTCCCCTTATCCCTCCTTTCCCACCCATCCTCCCCAGTCCCTTTCCCTTTGGTAACTGTTAGTCCATTCTTGGGTTCTGTGAGTCTGCTTCGGTTTTGTTCCTTCAGTTTTTTCTTTGTTCTTATACTCCACAGATGAGTGAAATCATTTGATACTTGTCTTTCTCTGCCTGGCTTATTTTCACTGAGCATAATATACCCTCTAGCTCCAACCATGTTGCTGCAAATGGTAAGATTTGTTCTCTTCTTATGGCTGAATAATATTCCATTGTGTATATGTACCACATCTTTTTTATCCATTCATTTACTGATGGACACTTAGGTTGCTTCCATTTCTTGGCTATTGTAAATAGTGCTGGATTAACATAAGGGTGCATATGTCTTTTTCAAACTGGGCTCCTGCATTCTTACAGTAAATTCCTAGAAGTGGAATTCCTGGGTCAAATAATATTTCTATTTTCAGTTTGTTGAGGAACCTCCATACTGCTTTCAACAATGGTTGAACTAATTTAAATTCCCATCAGCAGAGTAGGAGTGTTCCCCTTTCTCCACATCCTCCCCACATTTGTTGTTGTTTGTCTTTTGGATGGTGGCCATCCTAACTGGTGTGAAGTGATATCTCATTGTGCTTTTAATTTGCATTTCTATGATGATTAGTGATGTGGAGCATCTTTTTATGTGCCTGTTGGCCATCTGAATTTCTTCTTTGGAGAAGTGTCTGTTCAGATCCTCTGCCCATTTTTTAATTGGATTATTTGCCTTTTGTTTGTTGAGGTGCATGAGCTCTTTGTATATTTTGGATGTCAGCCCCTTATTGGATATTTCGTTTATGAATATATTCTCCCATACTGTAAGATGCCTTTTTGTTCTACTGATGGTGTCCTTTGCTGTACAGAAACTTTTTAGTTTGAATTGTCCCATTTGTTCATTTTTGCTTTTGTTTCCCTTGCCCTTGGAGAAATGTTTATGAAGAAGTTGTTCATGTTTATATTCAAGAGAGTTTTGCCTGTATTTTCTTCTAAGAGTTTTATGGTTTCATGACTTACATTCAGGTTTTTGATCCATTTTGGGTTTACTTTTGTGTATGGAGTTAGACAGTAATCCAGTTTCATTCTCTTACACGTAGCTGTCCAGTTTTGCCAACATCAGCTATTGAAGAGGCTGTCATTTCCCTATTGTATATCCACGGCTTTATCGTATATTAATTGACCATATATGTTTGGGTTAATATCTGGACTCTCTTTTCTGTTGCACTGGTCTGTGGGGTCTGTTCTTGCACCACTACCAAATTGTCTTGATTACTATGGCTTTGTAGTAGAGCTTGAAGTTGGGGAGCAAGATCTCCCCTGCTTTATTCTTCCTTCTCAGGATTGCTTTGGCTATTTGTGGTCTTTTTTGGTTTCATATGAATTTTAGAACTGTTTGTTCCAGTTTGTTGAAGAATGCTGTCAGTATTTTGATAGGGATTGCACTGAATCTGTAGATTACTTTAGGCAGGATGGCCATTTTGACAATATTAATTCTTCCTACCCAAGAGCATGGGATGAATTTCCATTTGTTAGTGTCCTCTTTAATTTCTCTTAAGAATGACATAGTTTTCAGGGTATAGGTCTTTCACTTCCTTGGTTAGGTTTATTCCTAGGTATTTTATTCTTTTTGATGTAATTGTGAATGGAATTGTGTTCCTGATTTCTCTTTCTGCTAGTTCATCGTTAGTGTATAGGAAAGCAAATTTCTGTGTATTAATTTTGTATCCTGCAAATTTGCTGAAATCAGATATTAGTTTTGGAGTGGATTCTTTAGGGTTTTTTATGTACAATACCATGTCATCTGCAAACAGTGACAGTTTGACTTCTTCCTTACCAATCTGGATGCCTTTTATTTGTGTTATTTTGTTCATTTTGTTTTGTTTCTGTATTCCACAAATAAGTGAAATAATATGATATTTGTTTTTCTCTGCCTCTCTTATTTCACTGAGCATAATACTCTGTAGCTCCATCCATGTTGTCACAAATGGCAGGATTTCTTCCCTTTTTACTATTGAGTAATATTCCATTGTGTATATGTACCACCTCTTCTTTATCCGTTCTTCTATTGGTGGACATTTTGGTTGCTTCCGTATTGTAAATAATGTGGCAATACACACAGGGGTGCATATATGTTTCTGAATCAGAGATTTTGATTTCTTTGGTTAAATTCATATAAGTAAAATTACTGGGTCATATGGTATTTCTATTTTTAGTTTTCTGAGGAACCTCCCTACTGCTTTCCACAGTGGCTGCCCCAACTTACATTCCCAACAGTGTAGGAGGGTTCCCTTTTCTCCACATCCTCGCCAGCACTTGTTATTTCTTGTCTTTTGGATAGTGGCTATTCTAACTGGTGTGAGGTGTTATGTCATTGTGGTTTTGATTTGCATTTCCCTGATGATTAGTGATATGGGGCATCATTTCAAAAGCCTGTTGGCCATCTGTATTTCTTCTTCGGAAAAATGTCTGTTCCAGTCCTCCACTCATTTTTTAAATCAGATTATTTTTTCAGTGTTGAGGCATATGAGTTCTGTATACATTTTGTATGTTAACCCCTTATCAGATGAACTATTTACAAATATATTCTCCCATACTGTAGACTGCCTTTTTTTTTCTTCTGATGGTGTCCTTTGCTTTACAGAAGCTTTTTAGTTTGAGGTAGTCTCACTTTTTCATTTTTTATTTTGTTTCCCTTTTCCAAGGAGATGTGCTGGGGAAAAAATTGCTCATGCTTATGTTCAAGAGATTTTAGCCTGTTTTCTTCTAAGAGTTATGGCTTCATGTTTTACATTCAGGTCTTTGATCCATTTCAAGTTTACTGTTGTGTATGGAGTTAGACAGTAATTCAGTTTAATTTTCTCACATGAAGTCCAGTTTTCCCAACACCAGTTATTGAAAACACTGTCTTGTCCTCACTGTATGTTCATGGCAGATTTATCATATATTAATTGAACATATATGCATGGGTTTATATCTGGGCTTTCTGTTCCATTGATCTATGTGTCTGTTCTTGTGCCACTATTGTACTTTTTTGATTACTGTAGCTGTATAGTATAGCTTGAAGTCAGGGAGCATATACCCACAGCTTTGTTCTTCATTCTGAAGATTGCTTTGGCTATTCAGGGTCTTTTGTGTTTCCATATAAATTTTAGCATTACTTGCTCTAGTTCATTGAAAAAATGTGATTGATATTTTGAGAGGAATAGCATTGAATCTGAAAATTGCCTTGAGCAGGATGGTCATTTTGATAAAATTAATTCCTCCTACCCATGAGCATGGGATAGATTTCCATTTATTTGTGTCTCCTTTAATTTCTCTCATGAGTGTCTTATAGTTTTCAGAGTACAGGTCTTTCACCTCCTTATTTAAATGACTGTTCCTGGGAAGTTTATTCTTTTTGATGCAGTTGTGAATGGAATTGTTTTCCTGATTTCTCTATCTGCTAGTTTGTTGTGAGTATATAGGAATGCAACAGATTTCTGTGTATTAATTTTGTATTCTGCAACTTTGTTGAATTCAGTTATTGTAATTGTTTTTTGGTGGAGTCTAGGGTTTTAGGCATCACATGATCTTTAAAGAGTGACAATTTTACTTCTTCCTTACCAGTTTGGATGACTCTTATTTATCTTGTCTGACTGCATGGCTAGGACTTTGACTACTGTGTTGAATAAAAGTGGTGAGAGTGGACATCCTTCTATTGTTCCTGATTTTAAAAGAAAAGCTTTCAGCTTTTCACCATTGATTATGATGTTGGTCATATATGGCCTTTATTATTGGAGATACTTCCCCTGTTTACTCATTTTCTTAAGAGTTTTTTTTATGAGTGGATGTTGAATTTTGACAAATGCTTTTTTGATTGATGAATATTGTATTATACTTGCATCCCTGGATAAACCCCACTTGGTTGTGATAGATGATCCTTTTGATGTATTTTTTATTTGGTTTGCTAATAATTTGTTGAGGATTTTTTGCATCTATGTTTATCATGGATATTTGTCTATAGTTTTGTTTTCTTGTAGTGTCTTTTTCTGCTCTTGGTATTGGAGTGATTCTGGCCTGATAGAATGAGTTTGGTAGTATTCTCCTATTTTCTGGAATACTTTAAGAAGGATGTGTATTAGCTGTTCTTTACATGTTTGATGGAATTCAGACATGAAGCCATCTGGTTCTGCACTTTTGTTCAGAGTTTTTTTATTACCAATTCAACTTCATTACTGATAATTGACCTGTTCGTATTTTCAATTTCTTCCTGGGTCAGTCTTGGAAGGTTGTATTTTTCTAGGAATTTGTCCATTTCTTCTATGTTATCCAATTTATTGGCATATAATTTTCATAGTATTCTCTAACTTGTATTGCTGTGGTATCTGTTGTGACTATTCCTTTTTCATTTCTAATTTTGTTTATTTGTGTCCTCTCTTTTTTAAATTAAGTCTGGCTGGGTGTTTGTCTATTCTGTGTATCTTCTCAAAGAACCAACACTTGGTTTTATTGATTTTTTTCTATTGTTTTATTCTTCTCTATTTTTTTCATTTCTGCTCTGATGTTTATTATGTACCTCCTATTCACTTTGGGCTTCATTTGTTCTTCTTTTTCTAGTTTCTTTAATTGTGAGCTTAGACTGCTTATTTGAGATTGTTTTTGGTTCACCATACTGTTTTGCTTATTATAGCTTTGTAGTATAGTTTGAAATCAGGGACTGTGATACCCACAACATTGTTCTTCCTTCTCAAGCATTGCTTGGGTTACTTGGGGTCTTTTATGGTTCCATACAAATTTTAGGATTATTTGCTCTGGTTCCAAGAAAAATGTCATTGATATTTTGATAGAGATTGTTTCTTTGAATTTCTTTGGGCAGTATGGCAATTTAACAATGTTAATTTATCCTATCCATGAGCATGAATTATCTTTCAACTTATTTGTGTCATCTTCAATTTCTTTCATCAGCATCTTTTGTTTTCAGATGTACACGTACTGCTACTCCTGCTTTTTTCTCCCTATTATTTGCATGAAATATCTTTTTCCATCCCTTCACTTTTAGTCTATCTATGTCTTTGCGTTTGAAGTGAGTGTCTTGTAGGCAGTATATAGATGGTCTTGTTTTTTATCCATTCTGTAACTCTGTGTCTTTTGATTGGTGCATTCAGTGTATTTACATTTAGAGTGATTATCAATAGATAGGTACTTATTGTTGTGGGCTTTAGATTCATGGTTATGAGAGGTTCAAAGGCAGCTTCTTTGGTATCTAACAGTCTATCTTAACTCACTTACTATGCTATTTCAAGCACAGTCTAAAGGTTATTTTTTTCTCCTCCTCTTCTTCTTCCTCCTCCACTCTTCATATATTAGGTGTCATATTCTGTACTCCTTGTGTATCCCTTGATTAACTTTGTGAGTAGTTGATTTAATTTTGTATTTGCTTAGTAACTATTTGGTCTACTTCTTTCACTCTGGGTTTATTTTTCTCTGGTGACCACTATTTAGCCTTAGGAGCACTTCCATCTAGAGCTGTCCCTCTAAGATACACTGTAGAGATGGTTTGTGGGTGGTGAATTACCTCAACTTTTGCTTATCTGGAAATTAATTCCTGCTTCAAATTTAAATAATATACTTGCTGGGTAGAGTGTTCTTGGTTCGAGACCCTTCTGTTTCGTTGCATTAAATACATCATGCCACTTCCTTTGGGCCTGTATGGTTTCTGCTGAGAAGTCTGCTGATAGCTTGATGGTGTTTCCTTTATAAGTGATCTTTTTTCTCTCTCTGGCTGCTTTCAATACTCTCTCCTTGTCCTTAATCTTTGCCATTTTAATTATTATATGTCTTGGTGTTGTGTTCCTAGTTGGGAGATATCTGCACTTCCATGACCTTAGAGACTATTTCTTTCCTCAGATTGGGGAAGTTTTCAACAATTATTTCCTCAAAGAGACTTTCTATCCTTTTTTTCTCTTCTTCTTCTGGAACCCCTATAATGAGAATATTATTCTGTTTGGATTGCATGTACAGCTCTCTTATTAGTCTTTCATTCCTAGAGATCCCTTTTTCTCTCTGTTCCTGAGCTTTGTTTTCCTGTTCTCTAATTTTTATTTTATTTATTGTCTCTATCTCATCTAATCTACTTGTAAATCCCTCCATTGTATGTTTCATTTCAGATACTGTATTGTTTTTAAGTTTATATCTCTCTGTTGAAGTCTTCCCTGAGATCTTGAATATTTTTCTGTAGCTCCTTGAGCCGATTTATGACTTTTATTTTGAAATCTTTATCAAGATGATTGGTGATTTCAGTTTCACTAAGCCCTCTTTCTGGCATTTATTCTTGTAATTTTATTTGGATCAAACTCCTTTGCCACTTCATTCTTTTACTGTTTCCTATGAAATAATAACTTTGTGTAGGTGGTGACTTCTAGTGCCCAGAAGCTCAATATCCTGTTCAGGTGCCCCAACTGTTGGCGAGCAGTGGGTGTATGCATTTGCCTTGTTTGTAGTGAGCGGTGTGGGCTGTCAGATGATTGCACAAGCAGGGAAAATACTCTCTGGAGCTGCCAACTGCCTGCAGCAATGGCAGGGGTCTCAGGTAAGCTGACCAGTGACTGCTGGGAGGAAAGAGCTCTGCTGGGAGTATTTCCTGTCTTCCTGGCTGTAATGCCTGCCTCCACTGCCAAGTCCACTGGGCTGAGTGCACAGGGAGGAGCCTCTGTGCTGTGCCTCTATAGCTGCCATGGGTTGGGCTACCCTCTGGCTAGCCTGGAGCAATGGCAGGGCAGCAGTGAGCTGGACCAGTGCCTTTCTAGAGGAAGGCCTCAGGGCTGCATTGCCAGACAGCATCTGAAGCTCCTGAGAATTCCCAACCTCCTGGGCTAAGCATTTCGGGAAAGTTTGGTCTACCTGCCCTTTCTCCTGAGCAGCAAGCTCTGTGTAATCTTTGCCCCTTCAGTGCCCCTCTTGCTGTGGAAGTCCCTTGAACTTCCCACCCTTCTTTTGTCCTGGGGGGTTGGTTATGCATACCTGTTCTCCTCAAGTGGCTGAAATCTCAGGTTCTTTCTTTTCTTCTCCTCTTCTTCTTCCTCTGAGTATTCTGCCTGTCTTTGATTTCCAACCCACTAATCTCTAGAGCAACATGTAATGTGGGTTCATGCTCCTGGAGCAGATCTCCAGGGCTCGGTGTTCAGCAGTTCTGGGCTTCTACTCCCTCCCTGTTCTGTTCCTCTTCCTCCCACCTGTGGGCTGTGATTGGGGGAGGGCTTCAGGCCTTCTGGATTGCAGCTTTGGTACTTTACCCTTTTCTGTGTTGTCTTCTCTTCTTCCCCAGATGTAGGCAGTCTGTTCTGCAGTCTTCAGGTCACTTTTTCAGGATTAGTTGTTATTTGCTGTACTTTCATGTTTTATGTGATTTGGGGAGGAGGTTTCTGCCTCACTTCTCACATCACCATCTTTTTTTCCTGTGCACCAGTTCTTTTTCATCCCATCATTCCCCTCCTGCTCTTCCTCTCACCTCAGGGTAACTCAGCTCTAATTGAGATTGTCAAGAAACTTTTTTCTTAGGGTTGGATGGGGAGAGATAGATATACCTCTATGTTACTGACATCAAACAACTTTCCAAGGTGCTTTCTGCATTGCATTGTGTCCCCTTGAGATGTATGTGAAAATAATACAACAGAGTGCTTTATCATTAAGACCACATGAGTAATAAATCACTAGATGTAGAAATAATGTTCCCTTCCTTAGAATAGCTATGTAGTTCAGGATCTCATTTTTTTTACAGCAATATCATGAGTTATGACCTTATTCCATAAAACCCAAAGATTAAAGCTTGGTACCTAAGATGGAGATAGAATTGTAATGGATTATTCCAGGAGGTTGTGGGTTTCTGTTCACCTCATGCATACTTTGTAGATAAATTCCCCATCATATTCCAAAAATAAATAGAAGCCAAGAACATATAATACTCTCACATGCCACTTTCTCTAACTCTAAATTTATATATAGTTCTAGTCATCCTGAACTCCTTCTCCTCTGAGATAAGAGTGAAACTGCTTTCCTTTGGTTCTAACTACCTGCCTCCTCCAAGCCAAGACCTTCCCCCAAATCATTGTTTGAGAAGGTTGTGGAGATCTGAATGGATGAAGGAATTTCCAAGGTAGTGATGCTGAACTTAAAGAGAGGAATTTAAACGAGTTTAAATATATCCATATAATGGAATATTATTTAGCCTTAAAAAGGAATGTATTTCTGACACATGCTACAAACTGAGTGAATCTTGAAGACATTTTGTTAACTGAAATAAACCAGACATAAAAAAAAGCAAATGATTCAACTTAAATGATATTCCTAGAGTAGTCAGATTCATAGAGAGAAAGTAGAAGTGGTGGTTGCTAGGGGCTGGAGAGAGGGGCTATAGGAACTTGTGTTTATTCTCTCTGACCCTGCTTGCTCTGTTTCAGATTTCCCAAGTCTCAGAAACTTCTGTAATATATTCCATGCGTTATGACTCTTCGAGATTTTACTGCATATTTACTTGTACTGTAATTGAGCAGTCTCTGTGTTGGAATGGGTTGTAGTGACACCATGTTGGTATGGAACCCAAAGGGCTCATTGGATTCTCAGGCTTTGAGGGGACAAGCCATGGGGCCAGATCTCAGGTGGGCTGTAGAAACTGGAGGAGTAACATGTGCTCTGCTTCATAAAAAGGGTAACTTTTTTTATTAAGGTATCATTGATATACAATCTTATGATGGTTTCACATGAGTAATGTGGCTTCAACATTCACCCATATTATCATCCCCCCCACACTCCATTACAGTCACTATCCATCAGTGTAGTAGGATGCTGTAGAGTCATTACTTGTCTTCTCTGTGCTATACTGCCTTCCCTGTGTGCCCTGCACACATTATGTGTGCTAACTATAATCCCCTTTAATCTCCTTCTTCCTCCCTCCCCAACCTCTCCCCTTTGGTAACTGCTAGTCCCTTCTTGGAGTCTGAGTCTGCTACTGTTTTGTTCCTTCAGTTTTGCTTTGTTGTTACACTCCACAAATGAGTGAAATCATTTGGTACTTGTCTTTCTCCATTTGGCTTATTTCCCTTAACATAACACCCTCTAGTTCCACCCATCTTGTTACAAATGGTAGGATTTGTTTTCTTCTTATGGCTGAATAGTATTCCATTGTGTATATGTACCACATCTTCTGTATCCATTCATCTACTGATGGACACTTAGGTGGCTTCCATGTCTTGGCTATTGTAAATAGTGCTGCGATAAACATAGGGGTGCATATGTCAAAAAGGATAACTTTTGAAGAAATCCCTTTACTCCATTCAGGTCACACCCCTCCTCCACTGAAAATTTTTGGGCGGATTCCCTCTTCCTCAGATTAAAAACCAGAGTCTTACAATGGCCTTCAAGGCCCTATCTCTGTAATGCTTCCTTCTGCTCTTCACCTTCCTCACCCCACCCCAGCCACACTGGCTCTTTATTATTCCCCAGTCACCAGGCATGCTCTAATATCTCAGCCTTTGCACTTGCTCTTTCCCCTGCCTGGAATTTTTCTCCCTGAGAGGTCCATGTGACTTTCTCATTCATCTTCCTCATATCTTTATTCAAAGTCACTTTCTCATTTACACCATATTTAAAATGAGAAAACCCTTGATTGGCACGCCACATAAAATTTCCCTGCCTCCTAGTCTCCATAGTACTCCTCACCACCTTACAGACTGTATGGTTTACGTATTTATTATATGTGTGTATTTGCTCCCTGATGGAAATCAGGATTATTTATTTTTAATCATTGTTGTTTCCTCTTTGCTTAAAACAGTATGTGGTGTATACACGCTCAGTGAATACTTGGATAAATTATTAACACAGAATGAACTAGCATTTGCTTCCCAGAATGGTTAGAAATCATACAGCTATTACAAAAAACTCTCTTCCTGTTGAATGGAGTTGTAACTGGGAGGTGTGTATGTCTACAATAATCCCAGAATCCTGTGACAACCAAGGAATGTTAATCCGGATTACTGGCAATAATACTAATGCCAAAGGGCACTAAATTCTCAAGTGAACCATGACTAAATAAAACTATCTTTTGTATAGAACTCACATCCTTTGGGAGATCAATGGAATCAGTCACCATATCAACAGCAACTACTCAGTGATATGAATGCCAAAGTCAGCTTGGCATTTTCCTTTGTGAATAAGTAAGATCAGAGGAAGGTGGAAAGTTTTGCATCATTACACTTCATTAAAGCTGCAGTTTTTAACCCCCACCATGTACCAACACTACACCAGGAGTTCAGATCATTTAAACCTCACTACCCTACTAGAAGATGTAAAATTCTCCAGAGAAACCTGAGGCTCAGAGAAATTAACTTCTCAAACTCATGTTGCCAGGTGATTCAAACTGAGGTTTTCCTGAATCTGAAGTCCAAAGCCTTTTCATTTTGTTACACTGCCTCCCAAAATAATAAAATCAGACCACTGGGGGTTAGCTTTTGCTGACCCCGAACTAGATTTGAAATTACTTAGTCTCTATAACCACTTTCTACCTGGATTATTAAGTGCTGACTATAACAATGAAATTTTTCCATAGTAGAAGGAAATGACATTTTAAGGTTGCTATCTTTCCAATTAATTTTTTGAAAATCACCTTGGCTTATCGCTGGGGAAAAATCTCTAAGCAGTAAAAGAAGTGCAATGGGGAAAAAAAGGCAGCTTATCATAAAATGTGCTTTGCATCATGATAACATGTGATTTATTATTTATAATAAATGTGGAAATAAATTCTTTTGGTGAATTTCATAAATAGGACAGTTTTGGTAATGTGAAGTCTTGCTTCTAGCATTCAACTAGTTGAATAATTTGTTGGGATGTAAAGCAGGACCTTAGAGCAGTTTTCCAGATGTAATTAGGTTTTTAGTTTATTAAAGTATAGGTTTGAAGTTCTCCAATATATAAAATATTTCCAATAATCAAGCACTGGGATACTCTCTGAAAGAAACTTGAAAGAAAGTGATTATATATTTAATTAGGGTGCATCAGAAGAGAAAGACTTACCTATCTCAGAACAGCTATTATAACTTATTCTAATTTTTCCCAAGATATAATTATTCTAAATGACTCCAGCTAACTTTAACTGAAATAAATAGGTTGATATATTCCTTTCCTACCTTAGGTAATGCTTAGTTACACACGTCACATTGCTTTGTCTCTTAATTAGCAATTTCTCTAGTAGGAGGGATGACAGGCAACCATAATTTAATCAGAGCATCTCCTGATAACTGGTATAATTTGAATTTGAACTCTGTTATGCATCTGCTTCCATTCCGTAGGGAGGATTAGACAGCCTATATGGAGCATTAAGAGTGAAGGGGAAAGGGTTGCAAAAAAAGTCAGCAGAGGAAGGCAGGGCCAACTGGGATAGAGTTTTATAGGCCAAGCTAAGAACTGAAGAATTCTTTTTCTGAATGGAAAGATATTGCAGAGTTTTAAGCAAGGAGGGGACAGGATGCCATTTGCGTTTTTTACAAATTGGCTTGCCTACTTTATAAAGAGCAGATCGAAGGGGTCAAGATGGCAGTAGAGAGACTACAGTAGAGATGGCAGTTAGAAGGCTACAGACCAAAGAGAATGGAGGAAGAGCAGTGGACATGAGGAAAGGAAGAGTCAAGATCTGTATGAGAAGCATAGGCACTAGAGTTGGTAATGGACTGGGTGTCGGACTGAGAAGAAACTTTCAAAGACAAGGCCCTGTTTCTGGCTTGAGAGGTCTTAATTTTGGTACCCCAAGAAATTGATTTGAAGGAAAAATTAACTTCATTGTTGGATATTTATGTTTGAAATGTATATGATAGAGCCAGGGAGAGATGGTTAAATATACAGTCAGATATGTGAGCAGGAACTAGAAAGAAAGGTTTGATATAGAGATAAATTTGGGGGAAGTTACCAACATATCAAAGCAACGGGATTAGGTAAGATGCCTAGGGAAAAGGTTGTGCAATAAAAAGAGACATTTATAGGCAGGTACAGGAGGATGAATCATGGAGAAGGTTGATTTTCTAAGTTATATCTATGTTGCTAGTCTTTTTTAAGAATGTGCATTACATACCTTATTAGGTACTGGGCATGCCATGACGCATCAGAACTAATCCTTGACTGCAGGAAGCCTGCACTGCAGCCAGGGAGACAGCCATGGAAAGAAAGCAAAAGAACACTGTGCATATAATTACCTACGTATTATACTCGTGTGATACGCAGTAAGCGCTGGATGTGCTGGAGCAAACCCTAGCCCAGATTTGCCAGCATTAGCTTCTGAGCCGTCACTCCTTTTCCTAGTCTGAATCTGGAGGCCCCATGTGTTTAAGAAGAATAAATCTAATGATAAGAGGTGGGGAGATGGAAGGTAGGTGTAGAAGATGGGATAAAATTGTTCATTTTTTGATTTTATACTGAAAGGAAAAGAGGAAATGTCATTGCATTACCTCAGTTTCCCCAACTCAGTCAGTCTTTGAGGCCAAAATACTTGGAAATACTTTGCCTAGACTGAGTTCTAGGCAGTGGGACCTACCCTTTTGGTCCTAGCACTCTGTTCCTGGCCAATAAGGAACTCCACCAAACTTGTAAAGACTGTCCTTAAAGTCCCAAGGACCGTAGGCCCAGAGAGAACCTTATTTTTATGTAGCATTTGGCTATTTTACAAAGAGCCTTCATTTCCATTCTCATTCTGTTCTCCTAAGGCTCTCATATATGGATGAAGTTTCACCATTTTATAGATGACCAGACCTGAGGGAGGTCAGGGCCAAGCCTTGAAGCTCATTTTCATGACCTGAACTCCAGTGCTCTTTCCACCTCAGCATGGATGTGGATGGCATGGGGCAGATTTACACCTGGGCGTCCCATGGTGATATCATATCACTGGAGTCCCCTGGGTTCTTTTTCGTGATACTGATCCATGTTTCCTGTTCCGTGGCATTTGTGAGGATATTTGGAGGGAGAAGAATGGGATACTGGACATAGAAATGTCTCAAATAGAAAACTACTTCTTAGTAACAGTATTTAGAGTTAAGGGCTTCATGGGAAAGTAATACAGTTTCTGAAGTCAGGAGTGTGAGAAAAGGTCAGTTCTTACTCTGACCTGGGCCAAGAAAGGACGTCCCAGCCAGCCCTTCTCCTCCAAACTTTTTCTCACTGTACCCCATTTATTGTCTGGGCAAAAGAGGCAAAAATAAATAAAGAGGTAATTTGGAATTAGAAGAATAATTCCTCCAATTACCTGCCCTTGTTTGCTTCTCTGCTTCCACAGAGACTAGAAGAAGGATTCCAACACCCACCAAAACCCAAAAGCCTCATGGAAATAGCAGTGTGTTAGGTATTTTATGTCCAGAAAGGGAGACAGATAAGAAATAACCCCAGAGAGAACAGAGCGGAGGATGAACTAAACAAAGACTTCTGTACAAAGAGGTTTATTTTGTTTTAAAAACATCCATTTGATATTTCATTTTATCTTTGCCACCATTAGCTCCTCAGTGCTGTGTTTCTCTTCCTCTCAATTCACACAATAGTGGACCTTTTAAAGTCAGGGATTGCAGAAATTAAATGTACCTTTCTAATGACGCCATTAGAAATGCCATTAACCAACCCGGAGTCGCACGGGACCTCGTGCCCCTTCCAGCCAGGCGCATCCTCTTCTCTTTTAGAAACTTCTGAGCGGGCCTTAGAGCCAGCCTGCATGATCTCCTGCAAGGTTACATCGAGAGGAGGGTGTGCTTTAATTTTTCTTCATAAATTTTGGTTAAGGCAGAACAAAAGAATTCCAGCAGAATAAAATGTTATTTTTAAGCAGTATAAAGACTCTGAATGTTTTCCATGGCCAACTGGAATGAGGTTTTAGAATTAATCTCAGGAGGGATATATATCCTCCTGTCTTTCCGTGACATCCATTTCTCTTGATTTCTAACAATTATGTATTTCACAGTAGGCATTCTCTCATTAGAGCAAGTAAAATCACAGACACCATGCTAATGGTAAAGTCAGATCCCTGTTAGCAGATTTAACTGCTATTCTACTTGGATGATAGCAGCCAAAAGATTTGCATATATTGCTTTCTCAGTATCTAATGTTATGAAGTAGAGCATTTTAGTGCTCTGCTTTTTAGAATGAACAAATTTTGTGGCTCTGCAGTATAAATTCCTGTTACAACAAAGACCTCAGGCACATCGAAGGATTGCATAGTTGAAACATTTCAGGCTATGTTTGGCATTTTAGAGATTAAATAATAATTCTCTCCCAGTGTCTACCACTGTGCAACTTCACAATGCCTGTATGTTACCTAATTTGATCCTGATCGTGCTATAATGAAAGAGCAGCATTATCCATTATCCATGTCTTAGAGAAAGATCACAAGGGTAAAATCATTTGTCTTGAGTTTCACACCTAGTAATAGAAAAAACCAGTACTATAATCCAAAGTGGGAAAATAGAATATTAGATGGATCTGGCCACCTCCAACTGTAAGCTCTTGAGGCATGGGGTAATGTAGAAAAAAAAAAGAGGCCAGTTTAGATGTGTCAGAATAATTTCATGATACCCACACAACTCTGTTTCCAGCCTTACTCAAAGAAGGACATTGTCACAGAGAATTTATAGGTTGGCACACATCCTGTATGAATGAGCTTCATCAACTGCTCTCAATCCTGCTCCAAACCAAATCATATTATAAAGAGAAGAGGGGTGTGATGTGGGGCAGGAAGGAAGTCAGTATGAGGGATAAGGTTTCTGATCCTTTCCTTCAAGACCTCTAGCCTCCTTTCATAGTCCTTGATGTGCAGTACAAATAAAGTCATTCACATTCCAGAAATCTCCCTCTTTCAGACTCCCAGAATCTAATAACATTTTAAATCTGTGTTTCTTTCCGTGAACTGGTACCCATGCATCACAAAGTCTACAGGACATAGATTTTAGTCACCAAATAGAAAAAATGAAGTACCTATACTGATGAGGCACTAAAAAAAATGCAGCCTGAAGAAGAAGCTATCAAAAAGTAAAGGCCTTTATATGATCACAAAGCAGTTAAGATTTGGGTAATTTCCCTTTGGGGATACAAAAGAAACATTTAAATTTTTGCCTTTGAACATAGTTGACAACAATTCTTTGACTCTTTGGCTTGTGTGGTTAATTTTAGATTGCTAATATTAACAACCCCTCACTAATTATTCTTAATTAAAACTTACTCCTGAGCTACTGTTAAATGCCAAAAATCTGCATCCTCAAAATTCTTCCAGAAGGCTCTGGCTTGTAGAAGCCTGGCAAAATTATTACTTCCACCTGTGCAGGTTGCCTTGTACATTAAATGCCCTGTATATTAAAACCTACCAAATTACCCTCAGCAGACATCCCACCAACCCTCTGTGCAATTTGGGAAAGACAGTTGGACAAAAGCATTGAAAACAAGCACACATGGGATCACGTCTTGGTTTACATGTGTGAACATTGTGGATTTCCTCATTGTGAAGTAGTCATGGATTTTATGGTGCCTTCTCCACCATCACCATCATCTTCCCAGTTGCCAGAGTAAGACTTGAGAGCATGAAGAATGCCTTCTTTTGACACCATGACTGGGTCAAGGGTGGGCTTGGCATTTTACTTGATCCAAATCTAGTGGTTTAGGGCTTTTTTCTTTTACTAGTTAGAAAAGAAAATTACCTCCTTCTGTTTGATAATGTGGTGTAAGGCCTGGGACTTCTGCAGCCATTCTATGATAGAAAGGGAAGGAAGTGGGCTTGAGTGAACACAGGAATGCAGAGCTAAGAGAATTATTGGGAAATTGATTAGAACCCTGACCAAACTCCACTGACCTATTGCTAGACTTTTCATTTATAAACAAATAATTTCCCATTATGGTCAGTCCATAATGGGTTTTGTTAGTTTTTTAAATATGGAGATGGGTTTTGTTAATATGGAACCAAAAGCATCCTACCTGACTTGGTAATCCCCCAATCATATTCCTTAACCTCTGGCAGATGTATTCCAGAACTGCTTACATTCATAGAGCCAGAGAGTCCCACTGCTAAAAAAGATAAATAAGTTCAATCTTTGCTCTAGGAAAGGAACCCAAAGGCCTAAACTACCCAGCCCCTTTCATATAGTCACCACATAGAGGAAATAAATGAAAACAAAGGGGCACATTCAGTGTTTAGGGACTTAACTGGCTCTTGGGTCACATGGGAAAATGACAAAACGTAGCTGTCTCCTTACACTGTTTTTTTTTTTTTATTGAAGTACAGTTGACATACAATATTCATTTCAGGTGTACAACATAATGATTTGACAATTATATACATTATGAATCATAGGTATTTCTATTTTTAATTTTTTGAGGAACCTCTGTACTGCTTTCCACAGTGGCTGCACCGATTTACATTCCCCCCAATAGTACATGAGGGTTCCCTTTTCTCCACATCCTTGCCAATGCTTATTTGGTTTTTTTGATACCTGCTATTCTGACTGATGTGAGGTGATATCTCATTATGATTTTGATTCACATTTCCCTGACAATTAGTGGTGATGAGCATCTTCTCATGTGTCTGTTGGCCTTCTGTGTATCTTTAGAAAAATATCTATTTGGGTTATCTGACCATCTTCAATTGGATTATTTGAAAGTTTTTTCTTGGTGTTGAGTTGTATGAGTTCTTTATATATTTTGGATATTAAACCTTTACCAGATCTATCATTTGCAAATATATTTTCCCATTTAGGAGGTTGCTTTTTTTATCTTGTTGATGATTTCCTTTGCTGTGCAGAAGCTTTTTAGTTTTATGTAGACTGACTTGTTTATTTTTGTTTCAATTTCTCTTCCTGGGGAGACATATCAAGAAAAAATTAAGGTTGATGTCCAAGAGTTTACTGCTTACATTTTCTTTTAGGAATTTTATGATTTTAGGTCTTTAATCCATTTCTATTTTGAGTTTATTTTTGTGTATGGTGTAAAAATGCGGTCCTGTTTCACTCTTTTGCATGTAGCTGTCTAGTTATTTCAACACCATTTATTGAAGAGACTGTCTTTTCCCCATTGTGTATTCTTGCTTCCTTTGTCATATGTTAATTAACCACATAAGTATGGGTTTATTTCTGGGCTCTCCATCCTGCTCCATTGATCTATGTGTCAGTGTTTGTGCCAGCACCATACTGTTTTGATTATACAGTTTTGCTGCATAGTTTGAAATCAGGGAATGTCATACTTCTAGCTTGTTCTTTCTCAAGATTGCTTTGGCTATTCGGGGTCTTTTGTGGCTCTGTACAACTTTTAGGATTATTCTACTTCTGTGAAACATTCCATTGGCATTTTGATACAGATTGCATTGAATCTGTAAATTGCTTTGGGTAGCATGGACATTTTAACATTATTCATTCTTCTACTCCATTAGCATAATACATATTTCCATTTATTTGTATCATCTTTAATTTCTTTACATTTTAAATTCCATATCTTCATTTTAAACCTTCAACTGTGCTCTTCTTTCTTGATGTGCTGTTTCCAGTTTTCATTTAAGTCTTTACAGTATCCACCACCACTGTAATTACAGAGCTTTTTGTCAGACTAAGATTAAACTCCAAGGAGGCTCTTACTTCCTAGAAATTTTCAAATTCAAAATGCAATTCACAGGTGATAATAGCTATACAATTTTTATATCAACCATTACTTACAGACAGTATAAACTAATTTGGACTAACTAGACAAAGTAATCCTAAAACACTGACTAACCTTTGACAAAATTCAACCCTAATTCTCAATGCCCTTGTGTGTAAACAGATAATCATTACTTTGGCTTACCATTTCTTCAATTCTTAAAAGATAGAAATAATCAAATATACTTCCTCACAATTTAGCTAATTATTTTAAAAATTTTTCAAAAGAGGACCAAGCACATTTCCCTGTATGGTCCTGATGATGGCTGGTTAGCCAGAGATGGGTAAGATTCCTCAAGGGAGGGACAACCCAAGACAGGCACAGTCACAGGGGGGCCATCAGGTGAGAAACTGGGGATCAACAGAGGTGAGCCTTAGAACCTCAGCCCACCCTGTTTTGAGAGAAATCTTCTGCATCCGTGGATGTTTCGTTGCCCTTGTCTAGCTTGGATTAATACTTAGTCTATAGGCACAGACCTGATCATCTACATTTGCCCTCTTACAGCACTATATTATGTTTTCTACCTTTATCTTGCATCTACCTACCACTTCAGCATTTTATTAAAAAAATAAGGGAGAAATGTGGGATTCACATATAAATCAATTATAAAAAGCAAATGAATAATCATATCTGACTTATTGTTTATAGTTCATGATGTGTGATCAAAACCGGAAGTTTCTGTGATATGACTGCCCTTGCACTGTTCACCATGTAAGAACTTATGCAGTATGTAAGAACTTATTCACCATGTAAGAACTTGTTCATTATGTTTCAGAAGATTGGAGACTGTTGAGAATTAGGTTTGGGGTTGATTAATGATTGTACATTGAGTCCCCTATACAGAATTTTATTGTTGTTAACAACCATTTGATCAATAAATATGAGAGATGCCCTCTCAAAAAAAAAAAGAGGACCAAGTAAGAATGCACATAAAGCACTTAGAAAACACTTGACAATAGTAAGAACTCAAAAGCTATTGGGTGTCATTGTAATTATTGTTAGTATAAAGTAAATACATCAGGCATTACAACTGAAAAAATTCCCTGCAGATTGTTCAATTTGGATAATAACCGTAAGCCTGATCATTCTTCACAGAAACATTCCATATTCACATTGCATTCAGATGTCTCCAATAAGGTTTTTAATAAATTCTAGACATCTTTGTTAATATCCCCAAATTTAAACAGAGAAAATACATGAATTTATAACTATTAAAATTTTATGCAGCTATCTTAGTCTCTGCATGATAATCATATATTTTTTTCAACTTTGAAATATAATTGATATAAACATTGGAAGCTTAAGGTGTACAATGTGATGACTTAATTCCCTGATATATTGTGAAATGTTTATAAAAGGTTAGTTAACACATTCTTCACCTCATATAATTACCATGTTCTTGTGGGGGTAAGAACATTAAACCCTACTTATCTGGCAACTTTCAAGTCTGCATTACAGTATTTTTATGATCACCATGCTGCACCTTAGATCCCCAGAACATATTTGTCTTATAAATAATATCTTATAAAAAGATTGTACCCTTTGACCAGTGTTTCCCCATTTTCCTCATCCCCCAAACCCTGGCAATTAGAATTCTACTCTCTGTTTCTATGAATTAGACTTTTTTTTAGATTCCACAGACAAGTAATATCATACAGTATTTGTGTTTTTCTGTCTGACTTATTTCACTCAGCATAATGCCCTCAAGGTCCATCCATGTTTTCAGAAATGACAGGCTTCCTTTTAATGGATGAATGATATTCCTGTATGTGTGTCTGTGTATGTATGAACACACAACACATTTTCTTTATCCATTCTTCTGTCAATGTACACTTAAATTGTTTCCATGTCTTGGCTATTGTGAATACTGCAGTAAACATGGGAGCTTGCATTACCAATTTTTTCATTCTGTTTTTCTCATTTAATTCTACATACACCAAGCAGTAAAACACAGTCACCTCCAAAGAGGTAAAGACCATACACAGACCTCAATATGAGTGTTTACCAGTAAAAAAATATTTCCTCCCCAAACCAAATTAAGATTACCAAAAAAGGAAATCTCCAAACTGAGCAGCACATTTGGCAAGAATGTCAATTGTTGCAGTTGGTTTTCCCAGTTTTATTGGTTATAGCCTCCATTCTGTTCTGCTGTCATTTCATCAACTTATTTTTGGTTAACAAATAAAAGACTAATTTAGAAAGCTAGCTCACAGCTTTCAACAGAGGTTTCCCACACTTTTCTATAGCTGCTTCATAACTTTAAGATACCAGAAGAAAAAGATTTCTACATGAGAAATTTCCAATAAACATTTTTTAATCTTTTGTAGGATTAGCCTCATTAAAAGCCAGTGTCCACATTTTTCTTCCCAGTGGGGCAGGCACTGGATTGGCTCACTCACCACATCTATCCCAGTCTCCTCCTCGTATGCATTTCTGGCTAACAGCGGCTACAAACACCCCAGCTCACTTGCAGTGGGGCTTTCAGATGTGATATAGATTTTTGCTTGCTCAAAACTCAAATTTGGAGCTAAGTGGGAAGAGACCATGAAATCAGGGTGGCTATATTGGACTGGGTTTACAGTAGCAACCATGCTCTCAAGATACCACCCCTTCTCCCAATCTGTACCTTGAGGTGAAGAGTGGATGATGTCACTGTTTCTTTTTTCTCAGATTACTAAACCAACTCTTCTTTGAACTCGTGGGATTATTTCTTCCAGTGTAGACAGTCCACCTTGTTACACTAAGCCAGTGTCTCTTTTCTGGTGTTATAGAGCCTTATCTGCTTTGGAATCACCTGGGATACTTATCAGATCTATTGAATCAGAATTTATGGGGATGGAGCCTGAGGTATTATATATATAAAAGAGAATATATATAAATATGTGTGTTAACACATAACTATAAAACAAACCACTTTATGTCCAGTTTAAAATATGAAATATTGCTAATGTATTAGAATCCTCCCATGTATATCCCCCTTCCCTATTCATATGCCTCTATCATTTCCCCTTCCTCCTGAGGTTACCTTTATCCTTATTTTTGTTCCCTTGCTTTAAAACAATTATCACATATACATGTATCCCTAAAATACAATTTTTATAGTCACATTTTTGAAATTTATAAAAAATTAATTATGTATTAGGTATTTGTGAGTTCCTTTTCTCACTTAATATTTTATTTGCAAGATTCATCCATGTTGATGTCCACAGTTGTAATTTATTTATTTTAACTGCTGTACAGAACTCCATTTTTTGGAGAGCTACAATTTATCATTTCTACTGATGGAAGTTTGGGTTGTTTCTAGTTTTGTGATTATGGAATAAAGCTGTGATGAGCATTCCTGTGCAATTCTCCTCATGTACATGAGCATGAGTGTTTTCATGAGTGGGACTGTTGGAACATTGGGTATGGACATGTTTAACTTCTACCAATTAACACCTAATGGTTTTCTTCCAAAATGCTACACCAATTCATATTCTAGAACTAAGATGTGCGTTTCAATACCCATTTCTTGATACTATCAAAATTTAATTGAAAAACTGCTAGATATGAAATTGTGTCTTACTGTGGTTTTAATTTGCATTCCCCTGTTTACAAATGATACTGAGCATCTATTCATATTTAGTCATTTGTTTCTTGTTAATTACATGTTCATATCTTTTGCCCATTTTTTTTTGTAAAGTGGTTAATAAGGTCATCTGTGAAAATTGGCAAGTTTTTTTTCTTTCCAATTTCCCCTACCTTTTATGTTTTGGTCTTACTGCACAAATTCTGTTTAATAGAAATGATCATAAACCTCCTTCTCTTATTCTGGATTTCAAAACAAAAAGCATGGAGCATTTTACTGCTAGTATGATGAATGCAGATTTAGACCATCTTACCCTTACATGTCTCTTAACTCTCATATTTTATAACTTTCTTCCTGTACATTTTCAGTAATTTCCTTAGATATACTTCTGATTTGCTAATTCTTCTTCAGTTGTACCTAATAAGCTATTTAACCTGTCCACTAAGTTTCTACATTCATTTATTATATAATCCAATTAAATTCTTGAAGACTAGCTTGGTCATATTTATAGACTCTAGTTTATCAGTCATATTTTAGATCTCATCTGTCATCTCCTTAGAATAATAAATATGTATATTTATACTCCATTTCAGAGGTTAGCTAACTATGGCCTACAGTTCCAATGCAGCCCTCTGCCTGTTTTGGTCAAAATGTTTTATTGACAAGCAGTCATACCCACTTGCTTCATATTGTCTTGGTTGTTTTCAACCTACAATGGTAGAATTGAGTAGTTACAAGAGAAACTGTCCGGCCAACAAGCCTAAAATATTTGCTGTCTGGTTCTTTACAGGAACACTCCTCCAATCCTTGCTCTGTCTGATTATCAGTAAGCTCTGTAGATCTTATTCTTCTCTTGCTTGTTTCTACTGACTTGCTCGTGGTGGTTTATGTCTTGGTATGGTTTATAATTGTTGATAGTGATGTTTGTCGGAACTTGGGGGGAACTCTTTGAGGCCTGGTTTTAAGATGGATTCCTCTAGAAGGGGTCTGCAATTTTTCTGCTAGGAACTTAGGGGCAAGTCATGTCACAGATCAAGGTTCCCTCTGAAATGAAGGTTTTTCATGGAAGCTCTTTATTGGGGAGTGCTCTCATAAAAAAAAATCTGGAAGCAAATGAAGGAAGCTGAGGATATAGGGAGAATTAAACTGCAACTCAGTTACAACAGATTTCATGGGAAGCAGTAAAGCTGGTTTGGCCTTTCAGCAACATCTAAAATTAAGGCGAGGGAGCTGGGTCTTTGCACCTCATCACAAACTAATGTTTGTATGTGGGATGCCCCTGTGTGTGGAGGGGGGTCTTCGGGGAAACACCTCCCTTCAACTGAAGGCAATTACTTAAGATGGACTCAGCTGTGAACCATAAGCAGGCAACACTCTGCAGCTGGGATTTCTAAATTTTATTCCTACCCTTACTAGATGGCTAGCTTGAAGCTTTCAATTCTCAGTGATGGCTGTGTTCTCCTCAATCCAGAGCCAAGTCCAAGGCAGACAAGTTCCCCTATTCCTTTCTTTCATAAGGCATTTTTCTAGTCATCTTTTCATTGATGTTGTTTTCTTTAAGGCTTTCTGTGAGGGCTTCTGATGTGAATTCCTGCCTTGCTCAGACTCTGGGGCATCAGGGATTATCAAGATGTCCCTCAGGGTAGCCACTGGTCTCAGTGTTCACTTATCTCTGCATTTTTTGGCCTCTTAGGCTTTCCCTTGCTCTACTGCCACCCTACCCATGCATATTAAAAGATATATCATGCACAAATATACATATTCCATTATTGTTAAGTGTTTTGTGATTTCAGGATATTTAACCCAAGAAATTGTCTTTCTTTTTGTTGATGTGGTGGATGATATTGATGGACTTTCGAATGTTGTGCCATCCTTGCATCCCTGGGATGAATCCCACTTGGTCATGGTGTACGATGGTTTTGATGTATTTTTGAATTCGGTTTGCTAAAATTTTGTTGAGTATTTTTGCGTCTACGTTCATCAGGGATATTGGTCTGTAGTTTTCTTTTTTGGTGGGGTCTTTGCCTGGTTTTGGTATTAGGGTGATGTTAGCTTCATAGAATGAGTTTGGGAGTATCCCCTCCTCTTCTATTTCTTGGAAAACTTTAAGGAGAATGGGTATTATGTCTTCCCTGTATGTCTGATAAAATTCCAAGGTAAATCCATCTGGCCCGGGGGTTTTGTTCTTTGGTAGTTTTTTGATTACCGCTTCAATTTCGTTGCTGGTAATTGGTCTGTTTAGATTTTCTGTTTCTTTTTGGGTCAGTCTTGGAAGGTTGTATTTTTCTAGGAAGTTGTCCATTTCTCCTAGGTTTCCCAGCTTGTTAGCATATAGGTTTTCATAGTAGTCTCTAATAATTCTTTGTATTTCTGCGGGATCTGTTGTGATTTTTCCTTTCTCATTTCTGATACTGTTGATTTGTGTTGACTCTCTTTTCCTCTTAATAAGTCTGGCTAGAGGCTTATCTATTTTGTTTATTTTCTCGAAGAACCAGCTCTTGGTTTCATTGATTTTTGCTATTGTTTTATTCTTCTCAATTTTATTTATTTCTTCTCTGATCTTTATTATGTCCCTCCTTCTGCTGACCTTAGGCCTCATTTGTTCTTCTTTTTCCAATTTTGATAGTTGTGACATTAGACCGTTCATTTGGGATTGCTCTTCCTTTTTTAAATATGCTTGGAGTGCTATATACTTTCCTCTTAAGACTGCTTTTGCTGCGTCCCACAGAAGTTGGGGCTTAGTGTTGTTGTTGTCATTTGTTTCCATATATTGCTGGATCTCCATTTTGATTTGGTCATTGATCCATTGATTATTTAGAAGCGTGTTGTTTAGCCTCCATGTGTTTGTGAGCCTTTTTGCTTTCTTTGAACAGTTTATTTCTAGTTTAATGCCTTTGTGGTCTGAAAAGTTGGTTGGTAGGATTTCAATCTTTTGGAATTTACTGAGGCTCTTTTTGTGTCCTAGTATGTGGTCTATTCTGGAGAATGTTCCATGTGCACTTGAGAAGAACGTGTATCCTGTTGCTTTTGGATGTAGAGTTCTGTAGATGTCTATTAGGTCCATCTGTTCTAGTGTGTTGTTCAGTGCCTCTGTGTCCTTACTTATTTTCTGTCTGGTGGATCTATCCTTTGAAGTGAGTGGTGTGTTGAAGTCTCCTAGAATGAATGCATTGCATTCTATTTCCTCCTTTAGTTCTGTTAATATTTGTTTCAGGTATGTTGGTGCTCCTGTATTGGGTGCATATATATTTATAATGGTTATATCCTCTTGATGGACTGAGCCCTTTATCATTATGTAATGTCCTTCTTTGTCTTTTGTTACTTTCTTTATTTTGAAGTCTGTTTTGTCTGATACCAGAATTGCAACACCTGCTTTCTTCTCTCTGTTGTTTGCTTGAAATATCTTTTTCCATCCCTTGACTTTAAGTCTGTGCGCGTCTTTGGTTTTGAGGTGAGTCTCTTGTAAGCAGCATATGGATGGATCTTGCTTTTTTATCCATTCTATTACTCTGTGTCTTTTGATTGGAGCATTCAGTCCATTTACATTTAGGGTGGTTATTGAAAGGTATGAATTTATTGCCATTGCAGGCTTTAAGTTTGTGGTTACGAAAGGTTTAGGGTTAGCTTCTTTACTGTCTTACTGTCTAACTTAACTCACTTGTTGAGCTATTATAAACACAATCTGATGATTCTTTATTTCTCTCCCTTCTTATTCCTCCTCCTCCCTTCTTCATATGTTGGGTGTTTTGTTGTGTGCTCTTTTTAGGAGTGCTCCCATCTAGAGCAGTCCCTGTAGGATGCCCTGTAGAGGTGGTTTGTGGGAGGCAAATTCCCTCAACTTTTGCTTGTCTGGGAATTGTTTAATCCCTCCTTCATATTTAAATGATATTCGTGCTGGATACAGTAGTCTTGGTTCGAGGCCCTTCTGTTTCATTGCATTAAGTATATCATGCCATTCTCTTCTGGCCTGTAGGGTTTCTGTTGAGAAGTCTGATGATAGCCTGATGGGTTTTCCTTTGTAGGTAACCTTTTTTTTCTCTCTGGCTGCTTGTAATACTTTGTCCTTGTCTTTGATCTTTGCCATTTTAATTATTATGTGTCTTGGTGTTGCCCTCCTTGGATCCCTTGTCATGGGAGTTCTGTGTACCTCTGTGGTCTGAGAGGCCATTTCTTCCCCTAGTTTGGGGAAATTTTCAGCAATTATTTCTTCAAAGACATTTTCTATCCCCTTTTCTCTCTCTACTTCTTCTGGAATGCCTATGATTCTTATATTATTCCTTTTATATTGATCACTCAGCTCTCTTAAAATTCTTTCATTCCTGGAGATCCTTTTATCTCTCTCTGCATCAGCTTCTCTGCATTCCTGTTCTCTGTTTTCTAGTCCATTAATGGTCTCTTGCATCTTGTCCATTCTGTTTTGAAGTCCTTCCAGAGCTTGTTTTATTTCTGAATTCTCCTTCCTTAGTTCTTGCATATTTCTCTGCAAGTCCATCAGCATGGTTATGACTTTTGTTTTGAATTCTTTTTCAGGTAGACTGGCTAAATCTATCTCCCCAGATTCCTTCTCAGGGGAAGATGTAGCAGATGCTGAAGCTGTCTGGGTTAGTCTTGTCTGGATCATATTTTTTTGCCTTTTCATGTTGACAGGTGCTATTGACTGTCAGCTGGGAGGGCCAAAATTTTCACTTACTACTGGCCTTTCTTTACTGGGGCAACTGCGACCCCTAGTGGCTTCTGTTGGGTAATTGCGTGTAGAGTGGGTCTTTGTGTCTTGCCTGGCCGGAAGGGAGAAATTTCCCTTTCTGTGGGCGGAATTTGTCTCAGGCTGCTTCTCTGCTTTCGCAGCGCCCGGTGGGGTGATGGATGGGGGGGCTGCTTGACTGTTTGCCTCCGTGAGGGGTCTCAGAGCTGTTGCCCAGGGGGTTAGTGCACCCGGTTTTCCCTGTAATTTCCAGCTGCTGTACTGTGACCTGGGTTGTTTCCGTCAAGCTGTTAAGTCCCTGTCCCTTTAAGACTTTCAAAAAGCCCCCGCTTTTCTTTGTCACAGGGGCATCAGCTTCGGCACCCGCTCAGAGGTCTTACTCCCTGTTCCCCCAGTATCCAGGGTCCCCTGGGCATGTACTGTGTCTGCGCTCTGGCCCGGATGGCTGGGGCTGGGTGTTCGGCAGTCCTGGGCTCCGTCTCCCTCCCGCTCTGCCTATTGTTCTCCCGCCGGGAGCTGGGGGGAGGGGCGCTCGGGTCCCGTAGGGCCGCGGCTTGTATCTTACCCCTTTCACCAGTCGCTGGGTTCTCGCTGGTGTAGCTGCAGTCTGGCCACTGTCCTGCGTCTTCTGGTCTCTCTTTTAGGGCTAGTTGTGTTTGTTGTATTTTCAAAAGTATATATGTTTTTGGGAGGAGATTCCCACTGTCCTACTCACGCCGCCATGTTGGCTCCGCCTCAACCCAAGAAATTGTACTGACAGATATGTTCCAGGTGAATATTATGCACACTCAAATTTAAAAACTACTAAACTACTATATGCTAATGGCTGTCAATCCACTGGGTCTCAAATCCTCTTAAATCTCAAGTATCAAAATCCTTCCATATAATCTTTTCTGATTATTCCAGCTAAACCTTTTTACACATAGTTTTTACATAACTTAAAAAGCATTAATAACAAGCTACCTTATATTGCAATAATAATAAGGTATTATTCATGCCTTATATACCCAACTAGATTATACATCTTTGAAATTCTTTCTTATGCTTTGTAATTCCTTTCCTTTTTCCAACCCACTGGGGACTTGAATAATTGCTATATAGGTATCTGTTGAATGAATGCATTGTTCTCCATTGCGGTAATAGTTTTTCAGATTGTGTCCTAGTCTTAAATACTACAAGAAGAATTAAACTGAAGTGCCGAATAATGATTTGACACAATATATAGCAAATCCTTGAGACATAGGGGAGATAATATCCTGCTCTAAGAAATTAATTTAATGGCAGTCATATTTTACTGTTTTTTTTTTTTTTCCCTCTCTGACCTGTGCTAATGGAAGAAGAGGAAATTCTCAAATCTTACAATGGAAGCCTGTTTCAGAAATTTAAAAGATGATGCAGTATGCAACAAATTTCAATTCAACTCAGCAAATATTTATTTATCCTCCATTATGTGTGAGATAACATGGTAAGCATTCATCCTCTTGAGAAAATTTCTGTTCTGCAGTAGAGTACATCAGCAAGGCTTTTGAAGCCTGTGTGTTTTTCTTTTCTCTGCTTTAAAGTAACTGCAGCAACAAAGCAAAATAAGAATGAAGGCATCACTTCTGCCTAACTTTAATCTGAGAGTGAAGTCTAAATCTTCATGTCCTAAGCAAACTGCCACAGGGAGCTGCTTCATGTTCTGAGTACTTTATATTGCAACTATAAACCATGACCAAAGAAGGGAGAATCCATCTCAACCTCTGGAGTATTCTCTGCCAAGTTGTCTCTTATTTACTGCTTTTTAATGAAATTTTTCATGTGCATCAAAACACCATCTGTCAACAAAGGAAATGTGGCTCTGAGACTAACGCACTTATACCATAGAATCTACATGTGAACATTAATTTTTCTAGATGGGATTACCTCATGGATTTCTTTGTGCTTGAGAATGAGATTTTTTTTTTTTAAAGTAAGTGAACATCCTACTATTAACTCTTCCACAGAATACAGGCTTTCAGAAAGTTCAGCAAATAACTTAAACTGTCCTATTTTTCTTGCAAATATGAGATGAATATTAGCTATTGTGCACCCTAAATCTTCCCTTCTGAAGGCACACAAGGTTTTTTAAGTGGCCATCGAAGTAAAATGGGGTTTTAGGGAAAGGTGTTCAGGGAGGAAAGAAAGAATGCCAATATGTGTTTTTCCACTTGTGAAGACTGATTTAACAGTAAATTCAGTTAGTTATTTCATTGGTTTCCCTTATCTCATTCTCTAAAAATAGCCAAACTAAGTAAATGGCTGTTATTGTGCAGGGGGTTTTTGGTTACAAGGAGGAGGCAACCTGGCTCAAACTGGCCTGCACAAGAAGGAAATTTTCATAATACACACAGGAAGGCAAGAAGTAGGACAAGCTTAAAAGTCGATTGAACAAGACCACTGAACACCCAGTTCTGTCTCTCCTCTCCACAGTCCACAGACTCTGCTTCACCCTAAAGCTCACTCCCTTCATAATTACAGGCTGCCATTGTCAAGTGGGGTTATGAATTTTTTCCCCCCAACTGTGGAATCACAGTGCTTCCCTTAAATCTTATTAGGCCCATTTATAACCCATGTTGATCTCCAGACTAAACAAAAGTTGCTGGAGGGATATCCAAGTTCTGATGGGCTGATCAAGACCCATTCCTGATGTGGGGATGGGGTGGATATCTGACCAAATCAGTCCTGTTAGGGTTTTAGAAGGAGAAAATAGATTTGGAGTAGCAGCCAAAAGCATCCACTATAGTCATCTAATCAGATACCTTATGAAGGACAGCGTCAGAAATCCTTTTCTATGTCCAGGTAAATCATGTCTTTAGAAGTATCAAAAAATTGTACATTTGTAGCATGTACCAGTAGAGAGAATATTTATACAGGACTTTGAAATTATACAAATCCAAACAAAAGGGGAAATAAAGTGTCCTATATCCCCAATCTCAGTTATAGGAATAACAAGACCACCTAAATTCATGTTTCTCAGATGCCAAAAAGCTGCCTGAGAAGAGAGCAAATAATAAGTCCCAAATTAAGACACTGATTACTGGCTAGATTCAAATACCTATGAAAAGGTCAAGAAACAGAAACACCAGCACCAACAAAAAAGGTTAAATAGATCCAGAATAAAATTATGTTTTATTGTTCACAGTGAAATACACTTGGAGAAGCATCTGTTTACAGCTCTAAGTTCTAAAGGATGAGAAAATTTTATCCTGTACAGGGAATAATAGCTACTCTGCATTCAGAGGCTAGAATAAGTCAGGCTTTCCCAGATGGTAGCTCACTGACACTGTGACTCTAAACCCATCACAGGCGGAACTGCTATATCCCTAACACCTTCCACTGTGTTTGGCACATAATGCAATCTTAATAAATGTGGCCAAATGAAATCTCAGAAAATCCTTATGCAAGGATATATCACTGTTTCCATAATTTAATGATTGGGAATTCTTAGCTCTAAATGTTTAAGCAGTTTGGTCAAGTGGTGGAGCCCAGATTGGAATCTAACTTTACTCTTTCCTCCCTATTTGAAGAAGGAAATGGAACAGAGAAGATAAATAAACTTAGAGATAAGAATGAAAAAATAAAGTATCTGAAGTGTAAATGTTCTTAATACCACTACATTTGGTAGGTTCAAAAACAGACAGGCTCCAGATACTTCAGATGATAGAAGTTTGCTGCAAAGAAACACAAGAACGGGCACTATTTCCACACCAGGCCCCTATTGCTTACAGGGTCGTTCACAAAGGGCAGTGTGCCCAGCGTGGGCTGCCTGCTCGAGAACTTTGCCCTCGTGGTAACAAGGCTCTTACCTGTATGTACTGCCACTTCTCCTGATACTGCAGACTAACTGATTTTTTTCTTTATGTCTCAAGTGCAAATTCCCAGAGATGAGGTCTGACTGGATTAGCAGTCAGTCACTGTTCTGTAGAGCGAGCCCAACTGGGCAGGACTCACTTGTCATTCCACTTGATTGTCCACTGACTGCCTGTAAATTAGGTGTCAAATTAGGTGTGTTTCCAAGAGAAGGAGTTACAATATACCAAGCAAAGGACACTTCAAAGGGAAACTACAGACAGGTCATACTTTCTGAAGCTGCCTGGGGTGTCTGCTATAAGATGCTTCCTCTTGGGAAAATGTTATTCATTCTTCCATTAACAGATTAGAATATGAGAGAACATGAAGACCTAGTTGATGCAGTCAGGAACCCTCAAAGTATAAATAATTATTGGATAAATGAAAAAATGCTGAAAATGCAAAAATGTCATAACATCTCATATAACTCTTACTGTGTGTCAGGGAGTTAGTCTAAGCACTTGATTTATATTCATTTAGTCCTCACAATAACCCATGAATTAAGTACCAGTATCCCCAATGTATAGATAGAGGGACTTAGGCACAGAGGTTAAAAATTTTGCACAACATCACATAGCTGGCTTCAGCAACTTGCCTTCAGAGTATGTGTTTTTACCACCCTATTATTTCTTTTAGTAGATGACAGAACTCTGTAGAAAGAGACAGGAGGAAACTTCCAGATGCCACACTTTTGAGGGAAAAACAAAGCTAAAGCAGAAAGGAAAAAACTGCAGCCCTGTGGTTCTGGAAGTCAGGTCTATGGAAAGGGGCCTGCAAGGCTGAGACTGGGATTCTAGTGCCTGTAACAGGCAGAAGTGGGGAGCCAGAAGTGAGTCTACATGAAGGAGGGAGCCTAAAAGTGTGGAGAGAACTAACCCCTCCAGCCAGAGAAATAGAGGGAGGCTTTAGTCTACTAGGAACTTGAGGGTGGGCGATACTTTTGAAAAGTGGATATCCCAGGCTCCTAACTGACATTCCGCATGACATAGGAATTGCAATTAAAACAAAAGCATGGTCCTAGACCCCTCAAGATGGGCTCGAAGCCACTCCAGAGACACCCTCACAACCCAAGACTGCCACAGAATAAACTAAAGTGTATTGAGTTCCTTCTCATGTGCAGTTTAGAGCTTAATGGGAAATACAGACATTAAACAAATAATTACAGTGTGCAATAAGCATTGTGATGGGAAATTTATAGTGTATCAGGAGAATATAGGAACAAAGTGAATTAAATTATCCAGATATCATGGAAGAGCTCTCTGAGGAGCTTATGTTAAGCTGTAATTTTCATGGTGTATAGTATTAGTTCACTAGGGCTATAGTAACAAAGTACTACAGACTTGGTGACTTAAACCTTGGGAATTTATTTTCTCACAGTTTGGGTCCTGGAAATCTGAGACTGTGTTTTCAGCATGGTTGTTTTCTTCTGAGGCCTCTCTCCTTGGCTTGCAGATGGCCACCTTCAATCTGTGTGTCTTCCCCTTGTGCATGTCTGTGCCCAAATTTCCAGCTCTTAAAGATATCAGTCATATTGGATCAGGGCCCACCCTAATGATCTCATTCTAACTTAATTACACCTATAAGGAGAAATCTGGAGCTTCACACCTGTGTCTTTCAAAAGGAGCCTGAGGAAGATCCTCGGGTTGCCCATAAAACAGAGATGTTCTTCCATAGATGTTGCACATCAAGGCATAGCATTAAACATGGCAGCAATCATGCTCAAACAACATAGCCTTAGAACTTCAAAATGAGAAGTTCATTCCTCATTCTGACCAGAGAGATTGTAAAAAAAGCATGGAGATGGTGTTCTCTTCCTGAGTTCTCTTCTCTGGGTGCATACATTCTCATGACACATTTACTAATACTTTTTTTTTTAATACTTTTTAAATTGATTAAACTTATTTAATAATATTCATGTGATGAGATGCTACTGTTTGTTAGGATTGGTACTCAAACTTCTGACCTGAATGGGTGCTAACATCATAGCAACATAACCTCATTTGTCCTGTAAGGCAAAGCAACAAAATGTAAGGATACCATGAGTGAGTACATGTTAATGATTGGATAATCAGTTATCTGGGATAGCCTGCTGCTGCTATGCTACATCCTTAAAGTGTAATTAAGATTGCCTGTTTGTTTTCTATGACTTTATCTACGTTCCCTGAGTTAGAACTAACTGATTTACAGCACATTGTAGGTATATGAGCAGCTGGTTGCCCTCTCATCTCTTTAACCTCAACCCATATTCAGACCGTGGCTCCCCTCATCTTAATCCCAAAGGGTAACCAAGGGGTCTTAAATTGACGTTGCCACCTACTGGGTGAAAAAAGTTGATAAATTACAAAGAAAGCCTCTCTATTCACCCTTGGTAGTTGTGCATAGCTAGCTTTTCCCTCTCAATTCCAGGAGCTACTTCACTTCCTGAAACCTTCCTGTTTGTAGTACTGAATTATGATTCACTGCTCAAACGGTCTAGCTATCAGATCTATGGGAAAGTAAGCTGTCTGTTTGGGAGAACAAATAGGGCATTTGGTTTTATGTGATGAATAAGGAGTTCTTGGTTTTTGATTACTGGTTAGTCTACTAATATAATTTATCAGTTTACAAAAAAAATAAGACATTTCATTGATTTTCTTAAGTAGCTTTCTTTATTCTCTGTCTTTTAATAAGTAATCAAACTAATAAACACATTTCTCAAGTCACACCTGAGAATTTCTGCAAGCTGGGATGGAATGATTTTTTTTGGGATAAAAATGACAAAGCTGGGTTTGAACAATCACCTTCAGAGTTAAATAATCCCAGGAGTAGTCCCCTTTCATTCTCTGCTCACAGAGAAGGAACCAATTGCCAGGTTGAATTATTCATCATTTAAAAAAAAAACCTTCCCATGGCTGTAAAACAGCCACAGATTGCTTTTTTTTACACTCTTGAGGAGTTGATAGGGCCCCAGATGGAGGTGTTTCTCAGCAAGCTGTCAAGCAATCCATCCCTCAAAAACAACCATATCACCCAGCAGAGTTGCCTTTCTCTGCCAAGAATTATATTGGGTCAGGTGGGAAAGGCCAGGATATGATGAATCCAGAAAAACAAAGGTCAGAGAATTATGTACAGAAAGGAAAATGAGAAAAGGTGTAATTATGTTTTAATTCCAAAGGTCATATTTGGTGGTGTTTTCCAGGGATGATGATATTTTCTTTCCTTCTTTCTTTTATTCTGTCCAGAAAAACAGACTTCCTGACACTGATACTGAGAGGTGGTTTTGTGTGATTTTTGAGGAAACCAGAGTTGCAAACCATATTAGGGCAGGATTGCCTACAACATGAGCTTATCAATCAGAAACCAAGGGCTTTTTAAGTCATAGACCTAAAGAAGGTATAAAAGGATCATCTGAAATAACTAAGTTAAAGTGATAGGAAATGAATACACAGCTCAAAGGAACCACTGTCCAACAAATTTGGAAGCCTCCCTTTGTTCTAATGCCCTCCACATTGTACCTTAGCCTTGGAAACTGCTATTCATCTAAGTAAGAAAACCATAAAAAAGTATGCAAATTCAATTCTTATTCCTGTAAACCTTTGAGGCTTGAGAAATCAGTTGTGAATGAGATGCTAGAGTTTTTGTTTTGTGCTTTATATATGTGGTATTAATAACAATCTACTTTAGTGCAGTCATTGTAAAATGCCATAGAGGATTATGAAAAATGTTTATTTCTGTTGTACTTTAGTTTTTCTTACATTTCCTCTGGAAGCCAGTTATGGCCAATGATCTACTTTATGGCAATCCATCAATAAATATAATATCTATGCAAAACACACTGAACAGTTGTGATTATTGTATATTACAGGTGTGCTTCCCAACCTGTCCTCATCATGACATAAATAGAAAATGATAATATCTGGCACACCTGAGGGAGAGGTCACCACAGCAAGAACTCTGGTGGACAGATGACATGTCAATCATCTTAGGCAATTTGGGATCCTCACTGAAAGAACATTATAGAGTGTTCAAATACCATTTCAACTGTGGTAAAAATGTAATGGCTGTAAGAATTAATTTTAAATTTTTATCACTTAAAAAATTTTACAGGCATCAGTCTCTCATGGCACACCTGTAAGCAATTCATGGTCTGTAAGCAATTCTTGCCCCACATGCCAGCTGGGGGACACTGTGTCAGAGAAGCAAGATGCCCCATAGAGATGGTTAATCTTTACTGTTCTCAGTGTGGAGAAAGTCCAAACCAGAAGTGTTCCATAGTATGGATTTCATATGTCTGACTCTCATTGAGAGTTACATTCCTTGTCAGCATTAAGTTTTAAAAAATTGTTTTTTCTTAGTTCTGTCATCAGGAATTTTCTCTCTTGATATCAGCTCTGAGCTATTCATGAAAGTTCTTGTCCTTACTGCCACTATTCCTGTGTTCCTGGCCTTTCAATCTTAAGTGTGGGTTTGTAATTTTCAAAAACTGATGAAAAAACAAATAGTTTTCAGATAGGGGAAAAAGACCAATGCAATCAGAGAGTAACAAGAACGGGATAAAATACCTGCTGGCAAGTCCAGAGTTTTGCTGGTTTTCTTCTTAATTACAGAGGCAGGTTTTTTTTCTAAAGGCAAAAAGATAGAGATGGCTAAGTCTTTATTTTTGAAAGGTAAATACCTCCATTTTTTCCCCTTTCTTATAGTGATAAAGTGATAAGACTTATTCCCAGCACAGAAGAGGAAGTATATGCAATGAAGAAAATATATCACCAACTTAAGGTAACAGTGTCCACTCACTTACCATTATGCTTATGTGTTTACAGAGTTTTGTTGACTTGAGTTGAATAATTGGAATTAACCAGCTAAGAAGAAAATCCTAAGAGACAACCTGAAAGATCTTTTAAAGGATGAAGTTACTCAAAATATTCTGACCCATTATCTATTTACTATTTCATTTATTCATTTTCCATCTCCCCTAATAGAATGTAAGCTTCATGAAAGAGCTTGCCTATTTTTTGTTCATTTTGAGTGTTAAGAAAATTCTAGAAGCTTAGAAAATGTTCTGTGTTTTTGTTTCTTAATAATGAATGAGTGAATTTAGTTTATAATTTTCAAAGCTTCAGTTTTCCTTCTTGAAATCTTCCTGCTGATCATTTAGAAACCTTTCTTCTAATTAAAACTAAGCAGAAGTGAGTTGAGGAAAATAAAAGCTAGAAATTCAAGTTAATTAATTTGCTGTGTTTCAGTGGGTCTGATAAGACAATTTTGTTGGCAAAGGCTGATGGGCTCTGGTGAATTCGATCTTTGGTGAATTTTCTGGATTTTAGAGTTAAGAGAGTCTCTCATCTCCCATCACTGCATATAATCGAGTTTTAGATTTAACTAAAAGTTATGGTGGGAAGTGTGATGATGGACTGCTTTCCATGCCTACCAAGAAAAGAAGCAATCCCGCAAAAATATGTGATGGGCTAGCTCCATCTCAATGGACAGTAAGACAGATTCCCAAGGAGGCCTCATTAATCTTCAGTATGAGATAGAAAAACATGTGTCCTAGGTGACTGAGTACAATCCTGCCTGGAGGAAGTGTTGGGGAGATGAGGGAGGTGGGAGAGACTCAGTGACTTTTGGAAATACTCATTATCATCAGCTCTCTGGTCTTTTATTTTTGGTTTGATTTTTCTCTTTGACATCATCCCTGCAAATACTGAATTTATTTGCAAATGAAGTTTACAACTTTCAGTTTATTGATTTCCTTTCTTCCTCCTCATTCCCAGCGCCTAGAATGCCATGTTCAATTTAAGCTTGGCGTCACATTACAAGGGCCCGGAGTGAGGATGCAGGAGCTTAATCCCCAACTGTTGGGATTTTATCTAATACCAGACAGACTGTGCTCATGGGGCATTTCCCAAACCACCTTTCCTCCTCAAAGGAAGATCTGCCTCTGGACATTGACATTAACCTTCCTCTGATCATGTAAAATCACCAATCCCATTTTAGCCTTTTCAAGTAGCAATATCTGAACACTATCTAAATAGTCCACCAGGGACTCAGAAGTTTCAAAGAAGCAAAGCAAGTTTCAAGTAGAAGTTTCTGTCTCTACTGAAATTGTGTTTTAGATATTCTTTTGGAAAAATGAAACTGCCACTTTATACCTTGGAGTCCAGTATTTCAGGGAACAAATATTCTGAACCGAATATTGGAAAAATGATCTGTCAAAGGAGTTTTTTCTGAGTTTGTGACTAGATTTACATGACAGGACTTACAAAGTTATGAACACAAAATTGCATAATTATATATGCGATGATCACTTACCATTATCAAAAGCAATCAAATGACATCAGTGAGGACTATGATGGTTGCTTACAAACTCTTGTAAATCCTAGTAAGTGGAACTAAAAGACGTAGTGCATAGAAAGGATGGTGGACGTTGTGTACAACACATTGATACTGTGTTTCTTTTTGTACACAGTTAAAGAAAAACATTCCTGCATGAAGTTTTCATTTAGTCCTCAAGGGAAGATAATAAGCTGGGGGAGGAAATGTTTTGGATGTGAAGGAGCTTAGAGGAAAACTGAGAAAAGGGAGGAAAAGGTACTGGCAAGGACGAAGGGAGCAGAGAAAGGCAGACAGTGGCTAAAGTTAGAACGTGGACTGTGCCCCAGCGATGCCGGCCCACAGAGAATTGCACCAGCCCTCTTAGTCGCTACTGCCAGCCAGTGCTAAGTGCTTTCTATAAATTGCCTCATTTTAACAACTGTGAGGTGGGTGCTAGTATTACTGCTATTTTACAGATGAAGAAACTGGAAGACAGAGGAAGTAACTTGCCCCAGGCCACAGCATGGGATTAGCACACACATCTAGGCAGTGCCAAGCCCTCCAGAACCCAGAGGAGGCCTGCCTCTTGCCTCTGTTTACTCTGCTCATCTTCACAATGGAGAGGATTAAGGCCAAGGTTGCTGGGTAGTGGAGCCTAGACTCAAATGTGAGCGTTATCCAGCTCTCAATCACTTATTCCTAGAGTTATAAACACCATCCCCAGATTCAGTGATTTGCAGAAGGATTCTTGCAGCTCAGCCTACAGTCCTACTCACAGTTATGATTTTCATAACAAAGGGATACAAAGCAAGATCAGCAGAGAGAAAAGGCACATGGGTTGAAGTCCAGGAGAAACCAGGAATAGCTTCCCAGAAGTGTCTGCTAGGGGAGTACCCAGAAGGTTCTGAACACCTTCAGCAACAAATGGTGGTAACATGTGAAACAGTTGTGTTATTTCTGCCAGGGAAGCTCATCATAGACTCAGTGCCTTAGTCATGTAGGCCTTGCTTCCTAACACATACCAAAATTCCAGACTCACAGAAGGAAAGCAGTAGTTCAGCATGAACTATATTGTTTGCACAAACAGTTTAGACACAGTGAACCACTCTTCTTGGTTAAGGTGATGATAACACTCCCAACATCTAAATTCCCTGATGCCAGCTAGAAGCAATCTTGCAAGCAGGCCTTTTTAGGGATAGCAGTCTCTGGCCTGCTATGTTGACTTTTTCTGCACATGTATTCATTTCCTTTTACTAAAGACATCATTTCATTGGGTTGTAGTTTGAGGCATTGAACTTAAATAAATTTTCTACCTAAAAGCATCATGTTAACTTGATGTCACTTTAAATTCAAATGATTTCATCAAGTGATGCACTTTTACTACTGAAAGCAGCAATTCTGGCCAGGCAGAAAAAGCAGCCTGTCGAGAGAAAGACTATGACTGTTTGTCATCTTATGCCCTGGAGTTGATGGAACAGAATTAGGCCATTGTTAAGAGCTCCTTTGTGTGCATCGCCTCCAAGGGGAAGGGGAGAGGGGGTTGCCACGAAGATTTCAGTTGCCTTTCTCTAAAGCATGGTGTGGTAGGCATGATTCTAAGTTGGCCCCCAGATTTCTGAGCCCTGTTGTACATGAGCTGCATAGCCCATCCTCTGAGTGTGGGCAGGGACTGTGAATGTGACAGGATAGTCATTCCCTTGATAGATTACAGAAGGGAGAAAGGAAATTATGTGGCAGAAGGGAGATTGCTCGGGGTACCCTGATCTAACCAGGTGAGGCCTTTAAAAGCAGAATGATTTCTCTAGCTGTTCACAGAAGAAGAAGCCAGGGAGCCTCCCCTACCTGTCTCCAAGAAGAATCAAACTGCTGCATTGTGAACTGTCCATGGGAGGCATGTGGTAAGGAGTGCTAGTGGCCCTTAGGAGGTGAGAGCCATCCCCAGCTGATAGGCAACAAGGAAGTGGAGATGTCAGTTCTGTAACCACAAAGAACTGATTCTGCCACAACCGTGTGAGTTTGGAAGATGACCCTGAGGTTCAGATGAAATTATAGCCCAGCCAGCACCTTGATTTTAGCCCAGTGAGACCCTAAAGAGGAAGTCTGCCAGCTGTGCCTGAACTTCTGCCATACAGAGCTGTTGGATGATAAACGGATGCAGAGTTTGTGGTAATTTGCTCTGCAGCAATAGAAAAGCAATAGAAACGGAATAGAAATAGAAAAGCAATAGAAAAATACACAGTAAGATAACCCTACATCTTGGCCTTTGATGGCTCTTTGTTTAATAGTATATATGGGTGTGTTAAGTTTATTTTTCTGATTTCACCATCGATAACCAAGCATTTTTGGAAAAGTGAAAAGTGACTGGACTACATGCTTAATCTGTTAATTCACAATCTCATCTAAAACATGAACATATGTAAAATGTGTGTGTAATGTTGAATGGAATCTGAGAAGTCACAGTCAAAAGCATAGCTAATTAGAACAGAGCTGGTTACTTTCCTAATTAAATTTTACGGTTTTGTTGAAGAATTAAAACAAGAAAGTTAAACAAAAAACCATGCCTCCAGAGAACTGGATTGAGAAAGCACCAACCAATTAAACTGTTAATTAAGAGCATAGCCATGATTTAAATAAAGTTATGATGGAAAGGGGACAGTTGCAGGTGAATAAAATTAGAGTCTGCATACTATGTTCTGCCTACATTTCTTCACAAATTCTTTGTGCACTGAAGGAATAGAAATAGCTTTATATAAGATCACAAAGTTTCTATTACAGAACTGACACATCCTGTTGAAAGAAAAATTAGTGATTCTGTTTCCAGTTTTCTCATCAGAGAGCCATATAATGAAAAACTGTCCTGTACCTGAAAGTTTGTCCTGTTTCAAACTAAAACAGAGCCTCAAAAATATTAGTTGGCTCATCAGGTGTCATTGAGTGACATGTCAAGTGTCATAAAATTCCATGGGGAAAAATTGCACTTTGATGAGGAAGGCTTCATCCCTTTTCTTCTGCTTGTGTGTGAATTTCAAGGCTGCTGTTGCAGGTGTGACTCTCAGCATTGTGCTGTGGTTGACTTTTTTCTAATCCTCATTGGTGCACTTCCACGTCATAAACCTGGACCTACAGGAGCTACAGAACACCTGTGGTCATAGGGACTCATAAGCTCAAACATCCATCTTGACATTTTAATTTATTAAAAAAACTTGTGAGGAAGAAGATAGGTGATAGAATTCATGCTGTGGGAGGTGTTTCCAGTTTCATTAGAAACTGATTGTGTCATTATAGGATCTCTTAATCTTTGTGGTGGTAGGCAGAATTCTAAGTGACCCTCAAGATTCTTGGCCCTGACATATACACACCTTCTCCCAGGTATTCCCTCAGAAAAAATCTAGGTACTGCTGTAAAAGGATTTTGCAGATGTAAATAGGGTCCCAAATCAGTTGACCTTAAAATAAGGAGAGCATCCAGGTGGGCCTGACCTAATCAGGTGAGCCCTTTAAATGCAGAGTGTGCTCCCTAGCTGGTTGTAATGAAGAAATCAAAGAGATGCATTCCTGCTGGCCTGGAGAAAATCAAATATCCATTCTGAAAACTGCCATGGAGCAAGAAATTGCAGAAGGCCTCTACATGCTAAAAGCTATACCCCATCGACTAGAAGGAAAATAGGGACCTCAGTCCTACAACCACAAGGAAATGAGTTTTACCAGAAACCAGTGAGAATGTAGGAATATCCTGAATCCCAGATGAGACCACAGCCTGAGCAGACACCTCAAACCACTTCCGACCTATAAAGTGACAAAATAATAAAATTGAGCTGCTGGATTTGTGGTAATTTAGCAATAAAAATATAATACACTGGCCTTAAATAGCCAGTGATGTGGTGAGCTAGCTGAAGAGACACAGAGCCTTATGAATAATATTGAAAGTTAAAAGTGAGGAAGAAACCAAAACTTCAATCCACCAATATGTTTGGGCCAGGAAATAGCATTTCCATTTTTTTGTTAAAGACTTTATAAAGTAATGAAACAATATTACTTTCGCTTTCTCTGGCATGGGTTTTCAAAGAGGAGGAGAAAGCTTTTTATAATCCAGGCAGATTTCTAATCGCAGTTATGGATTAAATTTCAGGAATACAAATTTCAGACATGGCATGCAGTTTTCTCCCTTTGTGTAGCTATTGGTGATTAGTAAACCCAATAACAAAAACACATTAAAAGACACAATACAATATGTGGAAAAAACAGGAATGCATTAGAAGCATTCTGTCAAAAATAAAAGCCCTCTATAGTATTATGATTACCCCAGTGATCCTTTAACTAGGTTGACAACGTGACGTTGGGTGAATACCACAGTATTTTAAGTTGACCATGTTTCCTTTCTGTTTGTATGACTTTCTTTACAGTTTTGGTGTTTAAACCTGTTTTGAGACAAGTTTTGAAACTTTAAAAGTACTTGCTCTCACTGGATAATAGTACCTGCCATTCCTAAAGTACTGGTACTAGGACAGTTTGGGAGTTCAGGACCAGCACAGCCTCCCAGAGAAGATCTCAACTGGGCCCATTCATGCATATGCCATCACCTGTCATCGCTTCACTCCCATGTCTAGTGGTTGGCAGGCTGTGGGCTAGGATGACAGGACAGTTGGACCACACATCTTTTATAGTGTATCTGGCTAGACTGGGTTTCAAATGTAAGACAGCTTTTTCCACAAGCTCCTTGAACCGAAGCTTGGAATCAGATAACTTCACTTTTGCTACATTCCACCAGCCAGAGGAAGTCAGAGGGCCAGTCCAGTTTCAAAGAGTGGGAAAACAGACTCCAATTCTTGATGAAATGATTGTGAGTCGTGAAAACTGACCTGAGAAAAATCTGTGGTTATTTTTATAATCCACCCCACCCCCAACCCACATAGCTAATCCAGTCATCACCAGTTCCAAGGTGGAAGATGTTAGCTACCTAATTTCTCTGCATTCTCACCGCCACTACCTTAGTTCTGGCTCTGATTATCTTTAGCCTGAATTTCATCACTTTCCCAAATTGCCTCTCTGTCACCTCACATATGACTCCCATTTGTTCTCCATATTGCAGACAAGGTGATCTTTCTGCAATGCAACACTGACCATGTCATATTTCTACTTAAAATCTTTAAGTGTGTCTCATTTTCCACAGCAGTAATTCCCAGGCCAGACAGCACACTGAATCACCTGGGAAGATGACATCTGGACCCACTGCCAGAGATTCTGACATAATTGCTTGAGTGAATCTGGTTATTAGTATCCCCTGTGCCTGGCAGTAGTAGGCGCTCAACAAATCTTGAATGAACGGACAAATGGAATTCATTCATCCATCCACTTGCCTGTAATTATAATACAAACAGCTCTAACTTGGATTCTAATCAAGAACATATGTATAACTAAATAAATTTTCAACTAGATTAAAAAAAGAAAGCTCAGGTAGAAATAAGAATGATTGTAGAATGATGGGTTAAGGGAGTATCACGGAATAGGCAGTGGTGTGATAGGGGAAATTATCCAGCTCTTCAATTACTAAGAAAGTTTTCTGGAGACATTAGGATTTTTGTAAGAGTTGATGATAAGTTTCTTTAAAGAACCAGCTCCAAGATCTGCAATTTTCCATTACAGCTTCACGTAATTTTGAGATTTTTTTCTTCAGGTGTTTGTTAACTCACTGAATACAATAATGCTAATTAGCAGAAATATTTAATTCAAAAATCAGAGTTCAGGTGTTCTGCCTAAGTCAATTTGTTGTTTTGTATAATCAAAAATGGATGTCTTTAAGCCTCTGACATAATTGATTAACAACCCCATTCCTTTTTTATAACCTAAAAACAGCTATTAAGGATGCCTATATCATACTTCTCGGTTCCCTAAAAAAAAAAATTCAGAGCAGCTTCTGCATATTCATCAGCTACAACCACAAAGACTTTGCTTGATTAAAGAAGTTTTCTGTTTTCTACCACTTTGGTTTTCTAGCTGTATAAATGTGGAGTGATTAAAATTCCCATGATCCCACAAATATATTTTTTAGATCTTTTCCTGATAATTGCATTTGCTTTGAGGCTATCTGATCATAAGTGTTCTATTCTCACATTTCAGCCACATTTTGAAAATGGACTATGATCTGCGCTAACAATCAGCATCATATTCTTGAGAAAGAAGAAAAGAGAAAGTACACAGCATGGAACATAATCTAGCGGAGGAAAAAATTGGCCCAGTGTAGAGACTGGTGATCTTTAAGAGGCTGCATCACAAGTCTTGATTGTTCACTTCCTTACAGAGAATGTTGGGAGCATGCACAGGTGGTGCCCTTTGTTAAGGGAGGGGGACGAGCCTTTTGGTGACAGTATAATGGATGATACGCTGAGGCAGCAAGCCGTGGGTGCTCAGGCAAGAAGGGAGTAGACAAGGATAAGCAGTGGAAGGGCAGGGTATATTCTGCACTCATTCAACAGTCTGGTGTTTACTGAACCAATTGTTTTGAGAAGCAAGATCAGTCAAGTTTCAGTTAGAAGACTGAAACCACACGAATAGTTTGAACAGGAAAATTTTAATGTAAAGTAGTATTAGCTGTTAAATGGCAACTAACTGCTAAAGGCATAACAGAGGAAATACAGTGCAGAGAGTAGCTATTACCCCTAGAGATGAGGAAGAGTACACAAGAAAGAGACCAAGAACTTGACAGAGTCTCTTCCTACCCCAACCAAACCCCCTGAGATTCAGGCCTCCTCCTGGTCAGTGGCCCTCTGAATGGGAGAGAAATTTGCTGGGGTGCCAGCATACCAGAGCTGGTAGTGGAAGCTGTTTGCCATGGTGACAGAAAAACTTGGCAGAGAGGAAGTGCAACTGGGACTCCCACACCCACCAAAAGCCCTGCCACAGGAGGGGAGAAAGCTCACTGGGAACAGAAGAAGAAGTCCCTTCACCCGTTGTGCCCTGTGTCCCTATAAAGCCCTCTTGACAATGCCTAGCTATCAGAGGAGAAATGTTCACAGAGTCCAGCTTCAGTATCACAAGGCAGGATAGAAAGAGGGTGGATTTGGATTTGAGAAGAAATATGTTAGTAACTGACAATCACCTTTGCTGGCCCCAAGGATATGGTGATCAACAAGATTAAGGTCCTTGTTCTCTTTTACCCTCCCATCTGAAGAGAAATAAAGAGAAGTGAAAAAGCCGAGGCAAGGGGTAAGTACTGAGAGAGAACATATGTTACCTCTGCCCACCAGAAAAGGAGAGGGAAAGGATTTGACAGTCATTAAGTACACTTACTATGTGATGAGTACCAAATACCTCATGCAATCTCCACAATTTAAGCAGACATTGGAATTTTGTTATCCAATTTCATAGATGAAAAAAATTGAACCATTCTGTTTTCCATTCCACGGAAGATGTTTCTGATTTAAGGAGTTCATTTTGAACATGCTATAAAGAGAAGTTTCACCTGAAATCTTTATCAGGTTTTAAAAAACTTTTGCTGAGATTATTTGGTGGCCAGCTGAGGGAAAGAAGGGACACAGAGAAACGCAGATGTGCTGAGAGGGGAGTCGGGCGGGGGGAGCCAGGAGCCTGCCTCAGGCAAACAGGGCTCTGCCTCTGCTCTGTCCGAAGTGGCTTGGGCCTGGGCTGTCAGTCATCCCTTCTGCCGCCGTCAGCAGCCTGTCTTCCTTTTTCATTTCTTGATGAATAACATGCTTAAACCATATAAGCATATCTTAGTGTATTTAAGTAACAATAAACATTAAAAATGATTTTTCTAATATGTATTTGCGAATAATGGAGGAAGTGCTGAGAGATTGGAGGAGAAATAATAGGAATGAGTAGGATATTTCTATTTTAACCAATCTAAGGTCGACTCTACATATCACAGATTGTACTGTTTGTCATGTATTTTTGAAAACATCAGGGAAAACAACTTTCAGATTGTAAGGACGATGCAATGTTGATTTTGGAATAACGTTATTTCTTAGGGTCACCTGATTTCTTTCAGATGCGTAAGAGCCCTTGTGGATAAAAAAGATCCATTGATCAAGATTGGTCAATATCAATGACATATACTAAAGGGTGATTTTCATAGGACTTAGGATATTGACTAGAATAATTTATTCCTTAATTGTACAAATAAGATTTATATCATACAATGATAAGTGGATTCAGTCTAGAATGAGAAATATAAGAACAGGAGCCATAAAAGTCAACTCTGATGAGTAATATTTAGCCTCTTCTTCATCAGACATATGAATAATGGTCTCTAGAGAATGTCTATGAAGCCAGAGGGTAGATAAGAATGGATAAGAAGGTAGCAGTTTTTTGACAGGGTGATAATCAGAATTACAGGTGATTTTAATAAAACAGAAGTTCCAGAAACACAGAAATTAAAGTTACAGACAAATGCAGAGTAAGCTTGCAAGTTTTAGACTATAAGTCACACAGAAAGGAAAAATCAAAGATCATAGTGAAGTAGTGAGCTTATCATGAATAAACAGTATAATTACATATCAATAAGTTGGTGTGCCTGTTAGGATGTAAGAACTGTGGGCCTTCAGAGATTTCTGGAGTGAACTTTGTACAGAAGACTGTTATGCAACAAAATTCTCCTCTTCTTCCTGGTTACTATATTTCCTACATCTCTTGCCATTAGTTAGGTATATGGTCATACAGCTGGGCATAGCCAGTGCAACGGACACAAAAGTGATGTGGACAATTTCTGGACCAAGACTTAATAAAAAAGGAAGTTTTCCCTCCACTCCTTCTTTCCTTTTCTGCTGCCTGGATGACAGTAAAGCAGGGCCCAAGAGGATGCAAGAGTCATGACATGGAAAACGTCTGGATCTCTGAATCACCACATAGAGGGAAGCTGCCAACCCTCAAGAAATACCCAGGTTTCTCTGCTACATGACCAAGGAAAAAACTTCTCTTGTATTTGAGTCATTATATTTGAGCATTACAGGGGGAGAAATAATATTCTCTTTACCTTTCTGAGTTCTTAACTGAGAGCACTGCAATTAAAAAACCGGTTAGCAAAAGAAAAAGAGAAGTTTATTAACAGGTATACCTTATGTATACATGGGAGATACGCAGGGACAAGTAAGTTATCCCCAAGGTGGCATAGAATTCAGACTTAAATATCATCTTAACAGAGAAAGGGAAGAGGGGATGTTGGCCTCTTAGGGAAGAGTAAATGAGTTTGAGGGAAGATGGGTAGACCTCTAGAAGAAGAGACGGGAGGTGTGAGTGTTTATGACAAAGTTTGTCTGAATTCCTGGGCTCTTCTTCTCTGGTTGATGAAACTCCTGAAGAGAGGGATTTCTGACAACTGTGTTCCTTTTAGAGGATGTATTTTTAGGCAGATAAGGGGAGAAAAAAGAAAGCCAATCCCTGCATTTGGTGTTTTTCAAGTGACTACAGCTCAAAGTAATATACAAAGAAGCATATTTTGAGGTGGCATGTCCTGAACTCCTACAGTCATATTATGGGGTGGCATATTCTGCAACCCTTCAGTATCATCACAACTAATACTGAAGATAGTACATTAGAAAGTTACCTTAACAAGAACAAAAATGTATGGCATTAGCTTAGCAGTTGGCAAGTAGGTGGAAGGAACACAGATATCACAATCTGGAAGAAAAAGATCAGTGTTATGTAACAACAAAACATTTAGCATTTGGTAAAACTACCAGCTGAACTTGGAAGGCAAAGAAAGTGCCTGTTGATCCTACAGCTCTGAGGATAATAGTTGCAATTACCTAGAGTATTAGCACATGTTGGTTCTTCTGTTTATAGAGAGGAATTGCAAGAAAGAGCTGAGTTCAGGCAGGAACTGACCAGTTTCCAAGCAGAAATGACAAGGAACTGTAAGTATGAAAAATCAGGAAGATCTGACTGCTTCTAGATCCTAAACACAAGAAGATGAGACTGAAAAAGGTTTTGAGCAAAAAAGGTCCATTTTGATCTTTCAGGTTTGCAAAATGACTCAGATTAAGGGAATTACTTCTCTACCTTTCTACTCCAATGTACTGTTTCAAATGCCCTCAAAGTGGCTTTCTTACCTTGGAGAAAAGGGGCACTGCATAAGGGTCAGAAAGCCAAAAATTATAATAAACAAATTTGAGAACTACCTCTAGGAGATGGCCCAAAATATCACAGATCTGAGCACAAACAAACAAAACTTTTGCTATGTAAAATCTCACACAGCTATCAGGACCCAAAACTTAAACCAGAAGCTGGCCGCACACCTTCCCACCTCCAAGGATTGTGTACTCACCAACATCCACACTAAATGTGGCTGTGAAGACTAATGGGCAAGTGGAACCTTCTACAGAGTGCTAGAGAAAACTGTGATGGGGTAACTGAGGGGCTCCACCCAGCCCTTCCTCCACTGCTCCAGAGCAGGGAGCCTTTACCATGCCAGCAGCTGGATGCCATCCTTAACTGGCCAGTGAGCGCTCACACTCCCTGCTCTTCCCTGTTGTGGATATCCTGTCTCCACTCACCACTGCACGCAGGCAAGGGTAGGTGCAGGGAGATAATACCCTGCCTTTCAGTCTGTACATCTCAGAGCATGAGAAGCCACATTCAGACCTACTGGAGAAAAATGTGCTAACTGAAGGGGATTTGGGGTGGTTCCCTCAAGCGGCAAAATCTCACCAAAAATCTAATTCTTCTGGGCCCATATGTCTCAGCCTCCCTTACACGTAGGAGTGAACAGGTGGGTGAGTTCCAGGAGGTGGAGAGAAAGAAGAAATGGTGAATGCTTCGTAACCATACTCACTTTCCCTATCCACTGGTGTTTGATGACTGCGTCGGGGCCTCAGTGTGGGGTGGAGTCCCAAGAGGAAAGGAGCCTGGCCCCTAAATCACCACATGACAGAAAGCCACCCACCAGCAAGGAGCAACTGCCTCAGAAAGGGCAAACTAGAGTTTGAGTCAGTTTACATCCTGGGTCTATTTGTTGCCATAGCTGGTGTTTCTCTAACAGAAAAAGTACCTTTAAAACTGACCCTGTCTCTGAGACTCTTAGCCATAAACTCTGTGGATTCACTGAATATCATGAGTTTAAATTCTACAAAAACTAGCATAGCCTGAGAATTTAGGAACATCTCCATTCAAGAGATCTGAATCAAATATCCTATGCTGCTGGCATTGTGTGAATCACAGTGCTGTAGGCATACAGCAGTGAATAGAAACTGGACCTTCAGACCAGGAGCTCAGAGATATTCATTAGGTCATCCAGAGCAAAGAGAACTTGGTAGAACCTCTACAGATTTATTCCAAATGTATTGTTTACACACATTCAACAACCTAGCCAAACTTGCTTATCCACAGTTCCCCAAATGTGTCGTCTATGTTCCAATCTCTGAGACTTGTTGATGCAGATGTGTAGATGTGTTGCAAAAGGTTTGTTAAGTGACTACGGTGTGCCAGGCACTGTTCTAGATGCTGAGGGCTATGGCAATAAAGAAAACCATTGATGATCCCTGTTCTCATGAAAGTTACATGTCAGTGAAGGGAGATTGGCAATAAATACATAAATAGCATATTGAATGGTCATAGTTCTAGGGGAAAAGTAAAGCAGGGAAGAAGGTTGAGAGGCATGGAGTGTAATTTTAAATAGAGTGGTCAGGGAAGACATTCATGAAAAGTGTTATTTGAGTAAAAGTTTGAGGGAGGTGAGGGTGAGTTGTTATTCCCACATCTTTGAGAACACCCAGCCCTTTCTCATCTACCTGTTGAAAGGGCCAGTCTCAGAAGCTAACTCATCAGAATCTTTGGCCAAATGCCACAACGAGACGCACTCATTCTCCTTGAGCCCTTTAGCAATTTTGTTATTCTCTTGTGCAATCTGTTCTCAGATTCCAGTTTTCTTACTCAAAAACATGTTCTCTTCCACTCATGAGTTTTGAGGAACAACTTAACTAATTTGATTAGGATAACCTTAACCCCACACAACCTCCAACATCACCCAAAATTTTTTGATATAAAAAATTCGACATTTTCTCAACATCTTTTTACCCTTTCCAAACAAATTGCCTCTCACACACCTCTTCCACAGAGAAGTTCTGCCTTTCATGCCTCATATGCAAAGGATACACTTTTTAAACATATTGTACATTTTTAAAATTCAGAAGATGAAAACTGTTAATGACACCCATAGACTGAGCGTGAGTCAAGGGGAGAGGATGGTTTGAAGGAAAAAGTCAAGCCAAGCCAAATACTTACAGAACTTAGGTTCAATTTAATCTGGGGTTAGCAGAGAGGCTTTAGAAGTAACAGTGCTTATTGATTCAAGTACCTTGGTTATTCTCAAAAGAAAGGTGGAATGGAAAAATCTGATTCACCTGGGAGACTTTTTCAGACTATCTTGCTGAATATGCATCACCACAACCCTATGTTATCTGTAATGAAAAACTTGCAAATACTGATTACGAATCTGAATTTCCCAATACTCATCAAAGAATCTATAGTTGTTTAATATTTACCAACAAAAATTCATGGATATGCTTTAGGGATGGTCAGTTTCATTTAGTGTCCATCTTAAATTTCTAGATCCTTTCTTTCTTTGGTAACATTCCTCATTCCTTTGGAAAAACCATTTTCCTGAAAGAAGTATAATAAAGTGCAGAACTCTTTCATGGATAAATGTGTTTGTAATTTAATGAGAAGTTAAATGGATTTCTACATTTTTCTCCTTAAATAATTTTTAAAAAGGAATTGATAAAATTAAAACAGTTTGGGAGACAAACCCTGTACCCATTTCCACTTGGGAGGTAGAGTATGTGTGTGTAATTGCAAGTTCAAAGTGACCCTCTGTACTAACTTGGATACACTTGAAACACTTCAAGAATGCAATTCTTATATAGAAGGATAATTCATAGAAGTGCAATGATTCTTAGAACTAAGAGCATTTTGCTTAAGAATATAATACACATAAACCAGACCAAACCTCAAAAATAGGAACTTACCTCTTTCCAGTAAGGCCACCCAAAGATCAGTTTTTTGTCATACTTAGTTTCTTAATTGTATGGCTTCTCTTTTTTTTTTCAAGGAACATATACAAGGCACAGGTGTTTTTTTTTTTTTTTGAAGTATTGCTGATGTACAATCTTATATTGGTTTCAAGTATATGGCACAGTGGTTCAACAATTACCCATATTATTAAATTCTCACCTCCACTAGTGCAGTTACTGTTAATGTAAGAAGATGTTACAAAATCATTGACTATAATCTCTGTACTTTACTGTCATCCCCCTGACCAACTTATATTATGATTGAGAATTTTTATGCCTTTTTATACCACTAATATTCCCCTCCTCCCTAACCTCTCCCCCATGGTAACAACCACTCACTTAATTTCTATGAATCTACTGCTCTTTTATTCATTTTGTTTTGTTTCTATATTCCATAAATAAGTGAAATAATATGGTATTTGTCTTTCTCCACCTGGCTTATTTTACTTAGTGTAAGTAAGGACCACCCTCTAGGTAGTCCATCCATGTTGTTGAAAATGACAGGAAATTTTTTATGACTGAATATATTCCATTGTGTATATGTACCACATCTTCTTTATCCATTCATCTATTGATGGACACTCAGGTTGCTTCCAAAACTTGGCTATTGTAAAAAAATGAAGCAATAAACACAGGGTGTATATATCTTTTCAAATCAGGGATTTGTTTTCTTCAGCTAAATTCCTAGAAATGAAATTATTGGGTCCTTTGGTATTTCTATTTTTAATTTTTTGAGGAACCTTCATACTGCTTTCCACAGTGGCTGCACCAGTTTACATTCCCACTAACAGTGTAGGAGGGTTCCCTTTTCTCCACATCATCACCAACACATTATTTCTCAAAGCACAGGATTTTAAAAATCTTATATAACACTTCCCTATCAAGGCGTTCCAAACTCCTTATAAGATGTCAGCTCCTTTAGTTCTCAAATCTCCCAAGCAGGTAAAGAAATGAAAAGTGGTCTTTGTGATGGGCTTTATCTCATTTTCTGCTATGGAACATGAGTTACAGTTACTTTTGAAGGTGAAATGGAGCTGTAATTTCTTTTCTTTTTTTTCTATCATTTACATTGCTTTATTAATGTGTTTTTAAATTGTTATCATTGATATACAATTTTATTAAGGTTTCACATGAGAAACATTGTGGTTATTGCATTCACCCATATTATCAAGTCCCCCCCACACCCCATTGTAGTCACTGTCCATCAGCATAGTAAGATGCAATAGAGTCATTACTTGTCTCCTCTGTGATGCCCCCACAACAACATATGTGCCAATCATAATACCCCTTAATCCCCTTCTCCCTCCCTCCCCATCTGCCCTCCCCTACCCCTCCCCTTTGTTAACCACAAGTCCCTTCTTGGAGTTTGTGAATCTGCTGCTGTTTTGTTCCTTCAGTTTTGCTTCATTGTTATACTCCACAAATGAGAGAAATCATTTGGTACTTGTGTTTCTCCCCCTGGCTTATTTCACTGAGCATAATACCCTCTAGCTCCATCCATGTTGCTGCAAATGGTAGGATTTGTTTTCTTCTTATGGCTGAATAGTATTCCATTGTGTATATGTACCACATCTTCATTATCTATTCATCTACTGATGAACACTTAGGTTGCTGCCATATCTTGGCTATTGTAAATAGTGCTGTGATAAACATAGGGGTGCAAATGTATTTTGGAATCTGAGATCTTGTTTTCTTTGGGTAAATTCTTAGGAGTGGAATTCCTGAGTCAAATGTATTTCTATTTTTAGTTTTTTGAGGAACCTCCATATTGCTTTCCACAATGGTTGAACTAATTTACATTCCCACCAGCAGTGTAGGAGGATTCCCCTTTCTCCACATCCTCTTCAGCATTTGTTGTTCCTTGTCTTTTTGATGTTGGCATCCTAATTGGTATGATGTCATACCTCATTGTGGTTTTAATTTGCATTTCCCTGATAATTAGTGATGTGGAGCATCTTCTCATATGCTTGATGGTGATTCAATTTTCTTATATGGAGAGGGATCTGTTCAGATCCTCCACCCCAATTTTCATCAGGTTATTTATTTTTTGGGTGTTGAGGCATGTGAATTCTTTATAAATTTTGGATGTTAACCCCTTATCAGATAAGTCATTTATGAATATATTCTCCTATATTGTAGGATGCCTTTTTGTTCTGCTGATAGTGTCCTTTGCTGTGCAGAAAGTTTTTAGTTTTATGTAGTCCCATTTGTTCATTTTTGCTTTTGTTTCCCTTGTGTGAGGAGATGGGTTCAGGAAAAAGCTCATGTTTATATCCAAGAGATTTTTGCCTATGTTTTCTTCTAAGAGTTTTATGGTTTCATGACTTACATTCAGGTCTTTGATCCATTTTGAGTTTACTTTGGTGTACGGAGTTAGACAATAATCCAGTTTCATTCTCTTATAAGTACTGCCCAGTTTTGCCAACACCAGTTGTTGAAAAGACTGTCATTTACCCACTGTATGTCCATGGCTACTAAATATTAATTGACTATACATGCTTGGGCTTATATCTGGCCTTTCTAGTCTGTTCCATTGGTCTATGGGTCTGTTCTTGTGCCAGTACCAAATTGTCTTGATTACTGTGACTTTGTAGTACAGCTTGAAGTTAGGGAGAATAGTTCCCTCAGTTTTATTCTTCCTTCTCAGGATTGCTTTGGCTATTGGGGATCTTCTGTGGTTCCATATGAATTTTAGAACTTTTTGTTCCAGTTTGCTGAAAAATGCTGTTGGAATTTTGATAGGGATTACGCTGAATCTGTAGATTGCTTAAGGCAGGATGGCCATTTTGACAATATTAATTCTTCCTATCCATGAGCACTGGATGTATTTCCATTTATTGGTATGTTCTTTAATTTCTCTCATGAGTGTCTTGTAGTTTTCAGGGTATAGGTCTTTCACCTTCTTCGTTAGGTTTATTCCTAGGTATTTTATTCTTTTTGATGCAATTGTAAATGGAGTTGTTTTCCTGATTTCTCATTCTGCTGGTTCATCGTTAGTATATAGAAATGCAAAAAATTTCTGTGTATTAATTTTGTATCCTGCAACTTTGCTGAATTCAATTATTAGTTCTAGTAGGTTTGGAGTGGATTCTTTAGGGTTTTTTACACACAATATCATGTCATCTGCAAACAGTGATAGTTTAACTTATTCCTTACCTATCTGGATGGCTTTTATTTCTTTGTGTTGACGGGTTGCCATGACTAGGACCTCCAATACTGTGTTGAATAAAAGTGGGGAGAGTGGGCATCGTTGTCTTGTTCCCAATCTTAAAGGAAAAGCTTTTAGCTTTTCACTGTTAAATATGATGTTGGCTGTGGGTTTATCATATATGGCCTTTATTATGTTGAGATACTTGCCCTCTATACCCATTTTGTTTAGAATTTTTATCATGAATGGACATTAAATTTTGTTGAATGCTTTTTTGGCATCTATGGAGATGATCATGTGGTTTTTGTCCTTTTTGTTGATTAGGTATATAATTTTGATGGATTTTTAAATATTGTACCATCCTTGCATCCCTGGAATAAAATCCTACTTGATCTTGATTGATGATCTTTTTGATGTATTTTTGAATTTGGTTTGCTAATATTTTGTTGAGTATTTTTGCATCTATGTTCATCAGGGATATTGGTCTGTAATTTTCTTTTTTTGTGTTGTCTTTGCCTAGTTTGGGTATTACAGTGATGCTGGCCTCATAGAATGAGTTTGGAAGTATTCCCTCCTCTTCTACTTTTTGGAAAACTTTAAGGAGGATAGGGATTAGGTCTTCACTAAATGTTTGATAATATTCTTACATGAAGCCATTTGGCCCAAGGGTTTTGTTCATAGGTAGTTTTTTGATTATCAGTTCAATTTCATTGCTGGTAATTATTCTGTTCAGATTTTCTGTTTCTTCCTGGGTCAGTCTTAGAAGGTTGTATTTCTCTAGAAAGTTGTCCATCTCTTCTAGATTTTCCAATTTGTTGGCATATAATTTTTCATAGTATTCTCTAATAATTCCTTGTATTTCCATGGTGTCTGTATTGATTTTTCCTTTTTCATTTCTGATTCTGTTTATGTGTGTAGACTCTCCTTTTTCTTAATTAATCTGTTAAGGGGTTTATCTATTTTGTTAATTTTTTCAAAGTATGACCTCCTGGTTTCATTGATTCTTTCTATTGTTTTATTCTTCTCAATTTTATTTCTGCTCTGATCTTTATGAAGTTTCTCATTCTACTGACTTTGGGCCTCATTTTTTTTTTTTGTTTCATTAATTTTGAGTTTAGACTGTTCATTTCAGGTTGTTTTTCTTTCTTGAAGTAAGCCTGTAATACAATGTACTTCCCTCTTAGAATTGCCTTCACTGTATCTCACAGGTTTTGAGGTGTTGAGTTGTTGTTTTCATTTGCCTCCATATGTTGCTTGATCTCTGTTTTAATTTGGTCATTCATTATTTTGGAGCATGTTGTTAAGCTTCCATGTGTTTGTGGGCTTCTTGTTTTCTTTGCATAATTTCTTCTAATTTCATACCTGTGTGGTCTGAGAAGCTGGTTGAAACAATTTCAGTCTTTTTTATTTAATTCACCGAGGCTCTTTTTGTGGCCTAGTATGTAATCTTTTCAGGAAAATGTTCCATGTACACTTGAGAAGAATGTGTATCCTGCTCACTTTGGGTGGAGTGCTCTGTAGATGTCTGTCAGGTCCATCTATTCTAATGCGTTGTTCAGTGCCTCTGTTTCCTTACTTATTTTCTGTCTGATTGATCAGGCTTTTAGTGTGATTGGTGTGTTTAAGTCTCCTAAAATGAATGCATTACATTCTATTTCCCCCTTTAATTCTGTTAGTATTTGTTTCACATATTTAGATGCTCCTGTGTTGCATGCATAGATATTTATAATGGTTATATTCTCAGGTTGGACTGACCCCTTTATCATTATGTGACATCCTTTGTCTCTTGTTACTTTCTTTGTTTTGGATTCTATTTTATCTAAGTACTGCTACTCCTGCTTTCTCTGCCAGTTATTTGCATGAAATATCTTTACCCATCCTTCACTTTTAGTCTGTGTATGTCTTTGGGTTTGATATCAGTGTCTTGTAGGTAGCATATAGATGGGTCTTGTTTTTATATCCATTCTTTAATTCTGTGTCTTTTGATTGGTTCATTCAGTCCATTTACATTTAGACTGAGTATAGATAGATGTATAATTATTGTTATTGTGGGCTTTAGATTTGTGGTTAATAAAGGTTCACAGGCAGCTTTCTTGCTAACAGTCTACTCACTTATTATGCTATTTCAAACATGCTCTAAAGGTTATTTTCTCTCTCCTTCTTCTTTCTCATCCACTCTTTGTACATTAGGTGTCATATTCTGTGCTCTTTGTGTATTCCTTGATTAACTTTGAGCAGTTGATTTAATTTTGTATTTGCTTAGTAATTTGTTGTCTACTTCCTTTACTGTGGTTTTATTTTCTCTGGTGACAGCTATGTAGCCTTAGGAGCACTTCCATCTAGAGCAGTCCCTTTAAAATAAACGGTAGAGATGGTTTGTTGTTGGTAAATTCCCTCAACTTTTGCTAACCTGGAAATTGTTTAATCCCTGCTGCAAATTTAAATGATATTCTTGTTGGTTAGAGTCTTAGTTGGAGGCCCTTCTGTTCATTGCATTAAATATATTATGCCAGTCCCTTCAGGCCTACAAGGTGTCTGCTGAGAATTTTTCTGATAGCCTGATGGTATACCTTTATAAGTGATCATCTTTCCCTCTGTGGCTGCTTTCAGTACTCTCTCTTTGCCCTTGATCTTTGCTGTTTTAATTATTATATATCTTGGTGTAGTCTTCCTAGGGTTCCTTGTGTTGGGAGATCTCTGCTCTTTCATGACCTGAGAGAATATCTCATTCCCCAGATTGGGGGAGTTTTCAGCAATCATTTCCTCAAAGAGACTTTCTGTCTTTCTCACTCTTCTTCTTCTTCTGGTGCCCCTATAATGTGAAAATTGTTCCATTTGGATTGGTCACACAGCTCTCTTACTACTTTCATTCCTAGAGATCCTTTTTTCTCTCTGTGCCTCAGCTTCTTTGTTTTCCTATTCTCTAATTTCTATTTCATTTACTGTGTCCTCTACCTTATCTAGTCTACTTTTAAATTTCTCCATTGCATGTTTCATTTCAGATACTGTATTTTTCAGTTTCTCTCTCTTTCTTGTAGTCCTCCGTGAGCTCTTGAGTATTTTTCTGTAGCTCCATGAGCATGTTTATGATTTTTATTTTGAAATATTTATCAAGAAGATTGGCGATTTCAGTTTCATTAAGCCTTCTTTCTGGAGTTTTTTCTTGAATTTTTGTTTAGACAAGATTCCTCTGTGTCTTCATTTTTTTTTTATTGTTTCCTATGGGATAATTGATCTGTTTAGGAGGCATCTTCTAGTGCCCAGAAGCTCTGCTCTCTGGAGTTGCCAAGCCCCTTTAGCTATGGCGGGGGTCACAGGAGTGAAATTGATGCCTGCCAGAAAGAAACAGCTCTTGCCTTCCTGGCTGTAGTGCCTACCTCCACTGCCAGGTCCAGTGGGCCAGGCACACAAGGAGGAGCCTCTGTGCTATGCCCCTGTAGCTGCCACAGGCAGGGCCACCCTCCAACTGGCCTGGTGTGTTGGTGAGGCAGCAGGTGTGCCAGACTAGTGCCTGCTTGGAGGAAGGAGCGTCAGGCTCCATATTGTAGTGGGGGGCTTTGGGGTTCCACTGCCAGCCAGTGGGTGGAGCATCTGAGAGTTTCCAACCTGCTGGCTGAGTGTGCCAGGACAATTTTGTCAACCTGCCCCTTCTCCTGAACTGCAAGCTTTGTATAATCTTTGCCCCTTTTGCACCCCTCTCACTGCTGGGAAGTCTTTCAAACTGTCCTCCTTTCTTTGTTCCAGGTCAGCCAGTTGTGCATACCTGTTCTCCACAAGTAGCTAGAATCTCATTCTCTCCCAGTATTCCACCAGTCTTTGCTTTCCAACCCCACTAATCTCCAAAGCACCACTTAATGTCGGTTTGTGCTCCCAGAGCAGGTCTCCAGGGCTAAGTGTTCAGAAATCCTCAGCTTCTACTCCCTCTTTGCTCCATCTCTTTTCCTCCCACCTGTGGGCTCGGGTAGGAGGGAGCGCTTGGGTCCTGCCAGATCATTGCTTTGCTACTTTACCCTTTTCTGTAAGATTTTCTCTTTTCCCCAAGTGTAGGCAGTCTGTTCTGCAGTCATCTGGTCACTCTTTCAGGATTAGTTGTATTTGCTGTATTTTCATGTTCTATGTAGTTTTGGAGAAGGTATATGCCTCACTTCTCATGCTACCATCTTTCTCCCAGAGCTATAATTTCTTAACTTCTGATTGAGGTGCCAGCTGACCTCATTCTACCTCTTAAGTTGAGTGGTTATGTTCCAGTTTTGCTCTTATTCTATTTCTGCAAGGTCTTTTAGCAAACTATAATAGTTCTTTCCTTCATGTAGAACTTGATGAGAAGAGGGAGAGGAAGGAAGCCTTTCAATAGATAGCAGCTTTTGTTTCTATTTTAAGGGATGTAAACATTTAAGATGTTAGGTCTCAGTGCATCAGAGTTATTCTGCTAATGACATATGTAAAGCTCAACCAATAAAAAGTTGAATGTATTTATTTTTGAGTACATAACACCACACATTGATAATGTTCAAAATTCAAAATGTTTAGAGGATATACAGTAAGAAACTCTCCATCCCATTCTATCCCCTAGTCACAGCTCTTGCAACAGAGGTCACCAGTTTTGTCAGATCCTTATAGAGATATTTGACACAAATCCAGAGAGAGAAGAGAAGGAATATATAATATATAGAGATAGATAGAGATATGTATTTATCTCCTTTTTTCATAAGTTAAAACAAACTATGCATACTGGTTAGCTACTTGGCTTTCTTCACTTAAATTACCTTGGAAATCATTCCATAACAAAATACAAAAACTCCCTTATTCTTTTTTATAGCTGCATTGTCTTCCATTGCATGGATATAGCAACGTGTCATTAACCAGTCTTCTATTGAAATAGTAAGATTGTTTCCAATCTTATGTTATTAAAAACACTGTTGCAAGGACTAATATAATTGGAAAGTCATTTCACATATGTATGAGTAAGATAACTTCTCAGTAATGGGATTCCTGGGTAAAAGACGAAATGCACTTTGATTTATAGATATTTTTCAAATTGCCTTTCAGAGAGACTTAACCAATTCACACTCCTAAAAAAATGTAAGAGAATTCCTATTTCTGTACACCCTGAATATATTGTACAATCTATTTTGCTCAAGCCAAATAATGAGTTTTCTCATTCTTTTAATTGTTGGTGATTTAAATTTATTTTTTATTGAGATGTAATTAACATTTAACATTATACTTGTCTCAGGTACAACATAGTGATTTGATGTTTATATACATTGCAAATGATCACAATAAGTCTAGTGAAACCCATCAACACATAGAATTCTATTTTTCTCTTGTGATGAAAACTTTTAAGTTCCCCTCTGTTAACAACTTTCATATATAAAATACAGTATTATTAACCATAGTCATCTTGCTGTGTACTACATCCCAGTGACTTATAACTGAAAATTTATACTTTTTGACACTTCTCACACATTTTGCCCACCTCCTCATCCCCTCTGGCAACCACCATTCTGTTCTCTGTTCCTGTGAGTTTGGTATTTTTTATTGTTGCTACTGTTACTTGTTTTAGATTCCAAATAAAAGGGAGATCACATGGTATTTGTCAGCATTATTAGCATCATGCCTTCAAAGCCCATCTGAATTATTGCAACCAGCAAGATCTCTTTATTTTTTATGGCTGAATAATATTCCATGGTATATGTGTGTGTATGTGTATCACCTATATATATGTGATATATCAAGGTGGAGTCTTTAAGGTGAATATATATATCACCACATCCCCTTTACCCATTCATCCATCACTGGACACTTAGGTTGCTTCCATGTCTTGACTATTGTAAATAATGTTGCAGTGAATATGGGGGTGCATATATCATTTTTAGTTGGTGCTTACATTTTCTTCAGGTAAATACCCAGAAGCGGAATTGCTGGATCATATGGTAGTTCTATTTTTAATTTTTTGAGGAATCTCCATACTGTTTTCCATAGTGGCTGCACCAATTTACATTCCTAGCAATGGTACACAAGGGTTACTATTTCTCCACATCCTTGCCAACACTTATTATTATTTTTTCTTTTAGATAATAGCTATTCTGAGTGGTGTGAGGTGATATTTCATTGTGGTTTTGATTTGCATTTCATTGGTAATTAGTGATGTTCAGTTCCTTTTCATCTACCTGTTGGCCATCATATGTCTTCTTCAGATTCTTCAGGAAAAATGTCTATTCAGATCCTTTGCCCATTTTTTAAAATTGGATTGTTTGAATTTTTTGCTATTGAGTTGCAATAGTTCTTTATATATTGTGAATTTTAGCCTCATCCGCTATATTATTAGCAAATATCTCTTCCCATTCAGTTAGTTGCCTTTTCATTATGTTGGTGGTTAACTTTGCTGTGCAGAAGAATTTTAGTTTGATGAAGCCCCACTTATGTGTTATTTTGCTTTTGTTGTCAAACCCACAAATCACCACCAAAACCTATGTTAGGAGTTTACTGCCTATGTTTTCTTGTGGAAGTTTTATGGTTTCAGGTCTTTTGCTCAAGTCTTTCATCTCTTTTGAATTAATTTTTGTAAATGGTGTAAGATAGTGATCTAGTTTCACTCTTTTGCATGTGGCTATCTAGTTATCCCAGCACTATTTATTGAAGAGACTGTCTTTCCCCATTGTAAATTCTTGACTTCTTTGTCATACATTAGCTGACCATATATGCATGGGTTTATGTCTGGGTTTTATGTTTTGTTCCATTTATCTGTGTGTCTGTTTTTATGTTAATACCATACTGTTTTGATGACTATAGCACATAACATAGTTTTAAATTAGGGAGCATAATGCCTCCAGCTTTGTTCTTTCTCAAGGTTGCCTGGGCTTTTCAGCATCTTTTGTGGTTCTATACACATTTTAAGATTATTTGTTCTAGTATGTGAAAAATGCCATTGAAAGTTTGATAGGGATTGCACTGAATCTGTAGATTGCTTTGGGTAGTATGGACATTTTAACAATATTAATTCTTCCAATTCTGAGCACAGACTATCTTTCCCCTTATTTGTGTCTTCATCAATTTCTTTCATCACTGTCTTATAGTTTTCAGAGTACAGGTCTTTCACCTCCTTGATTGAATTTATTTCCAGATACTACATAATTTTGAATGGGATTGTTAATTGATTTTTCTGATAGTTCATTACAGTGTTTCTAATAGTTCATTAACTGGTTGTAGAAATGCAACCAGTTTTTGCATATTGATTTTGTATCCTGTATCTTCATTGAATTAGTTTATTCTCACATGTATTTGGTGGAGTCTTTAAGGTTTTCTAGATATAACATGTAACCTGCAAATAATGACAGTTTTGCTTTTTCCTTTCTGATTCAGATGCCTTTTATTTCTTTTTCTTGCCTAATTGCTCTGGCTAGGACTTCCAAAACTATGTTGAATAAAAGTGGTGAAAGTGGGCATCCTTGTCCTATTCTTAGAGGGAAAGGCTTTCAGTTTTTACTGTCGAATATGATTTTAGCTGTAGGCTGTCACATATGGCCCTTATTGTATTGAGGTATGTTCCCCCTGTCCTCACTTTGTTGAGCTTTTTATCATAAACAGATGTTGAATTTTACCAAATGTTTTTTTCTCACCTGAGATGATTATGATTTCTTTCCTTCATTTGTTAATGTCCAATACTTGACAGATATTTTATGTATCAGAGGATTTCTTATGTGGCCCACAAATTTAAAGTAACTTGCATGTATCTTAAAAAATAATAATTTTCAAAATTTAACTTAGCTATAAAACTGCTTAAAAGTACATATACCCCATTCACTATGACCATAGCTTTGCCAAAACAGTTTTATATGGCAGATTTCTAAACCTCAGCCAGCTAATAGAATGTTTCAAGAAATAATTGATACAAAATGTTCCCAGTACTATCAAAGAAACTGAACAATATATTTATTTGAAACAAAATTATTTTTTAAAAAGTAAACCAGGTGTATGATTCTTTCAGTGTATTGTTGAATTTGGTTTGCTAATGTTTTGTTGAGAGTTTTTGCATCTATGTTAATCTATGATATTGGCCTGTAATTTTCATTTTTTGTGGTGTCTTTGTCTGATTTTGGTATCAGGGTAGTGCTGACCTTATAGAATGAGTTTGGATGTATTCCCTCCTCTTCTACTTTTGGAAGAGTTTAAGGATTGATATTAATGCTTCTTTGAATGTTTGGTAGAATTAATCTATAAAGCCATCTGGACATGGACCTTTGTTGGGAGGTTTTTAATTAAACGACTCAATTTCCTTTGCTAGTGACTAGTCTGTTCAGATTTTCTGTTTATTCATGATTCATCTTGATAGGTTATATATTTCTAAGAATTGATCAATTTCTTCTACATTGTCCAGCTGTCACAGTAGTCTCTTTGTCTCTTTATATTTCTCCCCTTTCATTTCTAATTTGAAGTTCTCTCTTTTTCCTTGATCAATCTAAAGGTTTGTGTATTTTATCTTTTAAAAAACCAGATCTTAGTTTTACTGATCTTTTCTATTGTCTTTTGTTGTTGTTTTTATTTTTTTCCAGGTTTATTGAGAAATAATTGGCAAATATCACTGCATAAGATTAAGGCATACACAACATGATGGCTTGATTTACATATATTGTGAAATGATTACCACAATAGCTTCAGCTAACTTCCATCTTATATTGATACGTTAAAAAAGAAAAGGAAGAAAAAAAGGAAAAAAAGGTCACCCTGTCATACTAACTCACAGGATTTTTCTCTTAACAACTTTCTTGTATGTCAGACATCAGTGTTAGCTATAATTATTTGTTGTACATTACATCCCTAGTCCTTATTTATCTTATAACTGGAAGTTTTTGCCTTCTCATGACCTTCCTCCAATTTCTCTTACCCCACCCTCATCTCCAGTAATCACAAGTCTGATCTCTTTTTCTATGAGTTTGATTTTTTTAGATTCTATATATAAATAAGATCATACAATATTTGTTTTTGTTTGACATTTCATTTAGCATAATGCTTTCAAGATCCATCCATGTTATTTTAAATGCAAGGATTTCCTTATTTCTATGGCTGAATATTCCATTGTATATATACCCATTCCACCACAACTTCTTTATCCATTCATCCATTGAGAGACACTTAGGCTTAAGTTGTTTCCATGTCTTGGCTATTGTAAATAATGCTGCTATGAACATGAGGGTGCAGAAACCTTTTTGAATTAGTGTTTTCATTTCCTTTAGATGTATTTCCAAAAGTATGATAATTCTATTTTTAATTATTTGAGGATGCTCCATACTGTTTTCCATGGTGGCTGTACCAGTTAACATACCCACCAACAGTGCACAAGGGTTCCCCTTTTCTCTACATCGTATCAGTATTTGTTATCTCTTGTCTTTTTAACTAAGGCCATTCTAACAGATATGAGGTGATATCTCATTGTGGTTTTGTTTGTTTTTTAATTGAAGTATAGTTCACATATAATATATTACTTTCAGGTATATAACAGTGATTTGTCATTTGTATACATTATGAAATGCTCACCATGATGGGTGTAGTTACCATCTGTCACCATACAAAGTTATTAAAATATCATTGACCATATTCACGATGTTGTACTTTTCATTCCCATGACATATTCATTTTATAGCTGGAAGTTTTTACCTCATAATCTACTTCACCTATTTCATTTTTCTCCCCATTCCCCTCCATTGTGGTTTTAATTTGCATTTCTCTAATGATTCATGATGTTGAGCATGTATTCATACACCTGTTGGCCTTTTATATATCTTCTTTGGAGAAATGTCTATTCAGGTCCTTTACCTATTTTTTAATTGGTTAATTTGGTTATTGCTAGTTGTATCAATTCTTTTATATATTTCTGGATATTAACCCTTTATCATATCTGATGGTTTGTAAATATAGTTTGTAAATATTTTTTCCAATTCTATAGGTTGTTTTTTCCCCTTGTTAATGACCCAAGGAGCTTAGTTCCATGCTTTCTGTTAAGAGTTTCATGGTTTCAGGTCTTATATTTAAGTCTTGAATCCATTTTGAGTTAATTTTTATGAATTATGCATGATAAGACTCATTCTTTTATATGTGAATATCCAATCATCCCAACACGATTTTTTGAAAAGACTGTCTTTTCTCCCTTGAGTATTCTTGGAGTATTCTATTTCTTTCTGATTCAGTCTTAGTAAGCTATGTATTTCTAAGAAATTTTCTATTTCTTCCTGATTGTCCAGTTTGTTGTTGAATAATTGTTCATAATAGTCTCTTATGACCATTAACTGTGGGAATTGTAATATCTACTTTTCATTTATAAATTTCTTGATTTAGGTCCTTTCTCTTTATTCCTTGGTTAGGCTAGCTAAGGGTTTGTCAATTTGCTTAACTCTTCAACTATTAGTTTAGTTAATCTTTTCTGTTGTTTTGTGTTCTGTATTTCATTTACTTCTGCTCTAATCTTTATTATTTCCTTTCTTTAGCTAACTTTGGGCTCATTTTGTTATTTTTCAAGTTCCTTAAAGCATAGAGTTAGGTGTGTGTTTGATATCTTTCTTGTTTCTTAAGGTAAGCATTTATTGCTATGACCTTCCCTCTTAAAGTTGCTATTGCTGCATCTCATAAATGCTGGTGTGTTGTGTTTCCATTTCCATTTGTCTCAAGAAAATTTTTATTTCCCCTTTAATTTATTCTTTGACCCATTGGTTGTTTAGGAGAGTGTTGTTTAATTTCCATGGGTCTGTGCATTTTCTACTTTTCCTCTTGTTATCAATTTCTAGTTTAATGCCATTGTGGTCAGAGAAGACACTTGGTAATGATTGCAATCTTCCTGAACCTGCTAAGGCTTGTGTTGTGGCCTAACAAATGGTCTTTCCTAGAAAATGTTCCATGTGCACTTGAGATGAATGTGTATTTTGCTGCTATTAGATAAACTGTTCCACACATGTCTGTTAGGTCAATCTGGTCTGTGGTGCTGTTCAAATCCATTGTTTCCTTATTGATTCTGTCTCTGGATGATCTATCCATTTTTTGAGAATTAGGTATTAAAATCCCCCAATATTAATTTCTTATTGTTTATTTCTCCATTTAGCTCTGTTCAATTCTCCTTTAAATATTTAGGCACTCCAATAGTGAGTGCATAAATATTTACAATTTTTATATTTTCCTGATGTAATGACTTCCTTTATCATTATACAATGACTTTGTCTCTTTTTATCATTTTTGGTTTAAAATAGTTACCCTTGCTTTTTGTAGTTGTTGTTAACATTTGCTTAAAATGTCTTTTTCCATCCCTTCCCTCTCAGCCTGTGTGTGTCTTGAAGGTTAAAGTGAGTCTGTTGTAGGTAGCATACTTTTGGATCTTATACTTTTTGTCTATTCAGTCATTCTGTCTTTTACCTGGGGAATTTCATATGATCATGTTTAAAGTAATTATTGATAGGTAAGGACTTACTATTGCCATTTTTAATTTTTTTGGTTGTTTTGTTGATCCATTATTCTTTATTTCTTATCCTGCTTTTTTGTGTGTTTTGATGTCTTTTGTATAAGTGTGCTTTGATTTCTCTATAGTGTTCTTTTGTGTAATTACTATAGGATTTTCCCATATGGTTACCACGAGGCTTACATAAAATATCTTAAACTTAAAAAACCCTATTTTAAACTGATAACAACTTAACTTTATCCTTTGTTTTTCCCCACCTCAAATTTTAGATGATTTCTGTTACAATTTACATTTTTATATTGTTTAACCAACAACATATTATTGTAGCTATGGTTATTTTTACTATGTTTTTTTAAAGTTTCAAACAAGCATTGCAAGTGAATTACGACCACTATTACCATATAGCAGAATCTATCTATAACTATATATTTACCAGTAGGATTTACCTACCTTTTAATGTTTTTATGTTAATTTGCATTCTTTTACTTCTCTCAAGAAACTCCATTTAGCACTTCTTGTAATGCAGATCTAGTGGTAATGAATTTCCTCAACTTTCGTATGTTTGAAAAAGTCTTTATCCCTCCCTCATTTCTGAAGGAAGCTTCTCCCATTATAGAATTCTTGGTTGAGTTATTGTCTTTCAGTATTTTGAATATGTCATTCCATTCTCTACTGGCCTAAAAAAGTTTCTGGTGAGAAATCCACAGACACTCTTACGGAGTTTCCCTTATATGTAACTTCTCTCTTTTTTTCTTGAAGCTCTAAAAATTCTTTCTGTCTTCGACTTTTGACAATTTAATTATAATGTGTTTTATTTTGGGGTCCTTTGGGCTTCATGCATTTGGATATCCATTTGCCTCCCCAGGTTCAGGAAGTTTTCAGCTGTGTTGTTTTAAATATATGCTGCCTTTCTCTTTCTCTTCTCCTTCTGGAATTCCCATAGTACAAATATTGCTTCTTTTCATTGTGTCCCATAATTCCCATAGGATTTCATAACTCTTCTCATTCTTTTTCTTTTTATTCCTCTGACTGAGTAATTATCCCTCAGGTCACTGATCTTTCTTTTGCATGGTTGAGTCTACTTTTGAAACTCCCTATTGAATTATTCAGTCCAGTAATTATATTTTTCAACTCTATCTCTAGGGTTTCTGTTTGGTGGGTGGGGGCAGTTGTTGGTTTTGTTTTGATTTGTTTTGCATGCTGGCTGCTATTTCTTTGAACTTCTCATTTTGTTCATATATTCTTTTCCTAATTTCACTTAGTTATCTGTGTTTTCTTGCAGTTCACTAAACTTCCTTAAGAGGATTATTCTAAATTCTTTGACAGTTCATAAGTCTCTCTTTATTTAGGGCCAGTTATCAGAGCTTAACTAGTTTTCTTTAGTAGTGCTGTCTTTACCTGATTTTTCATGAGCCTTGATTCCATACATTGGTATCTGTGCATTTGGGCAATCAGGCTCCTCTTACAGACTTTGCAGGTTGCTTTGGCATAGAGAGATCTTCACAAGAGCTCAGTTTGGCTTTCTAGGTGTATCTGCTGGTAGTGTCTTTGGGCAAATGCACCTGCTATTACAGTCTTTTGGGGCAAGGCAACTGATTGAGCTGTGAGGACCCGAGTATGGGGTAGTGCCACTCACTGAGAACAATTAGATAGGACTGCTGGCTTGGCTCCCTACCCAAGTGAGGTTGTAGAATAGGCTTCATGGTTGTCTGGATTCTCTGTTCAGATTTACTAGATGGTCAAGACTGGTACTATATTCATTGATAGATGAGGTGATATATTAGCTCCCATTCCTTGGCAAGGCAGCAAGCAGCATACAACCCAGGGCCTGAATAGCTCATTGTTTGGGGACCCAAATCAGGCCACAGTGTGCACTGAATTCCCTAGTCAGGTGAGGCCACCAGGTTTTCTCTACAGGTGGGGGAAACTGTAGGTTGTGTTCTCTGCTCAAGTACCCCCGTACATAGGGTTATTGGATGGGCTATGCAGCTTCTGGTGTGCTCTGCTTAGACAGGCTTGGACAGGCTGAGGACTGTATTTTCTAATGAGTAGGGCTATCAATTAGATTCCTTGCCCCAACACAGCAGGAGAAGCATCTCTAAAGTTGGTAAAGCTCTTTGTTTATTGTCTTAACTCAAGTTAACCCATACCCAAAGTTTCCTGACCTAATAGGGCCACTGGCTTTGTTTGGCAAACTATCAGTTCTGCCTACCCACCTGCTGGCACAAATGCCATCAGGCCACACAGCTTCCAGGAGTTGTTGCCAGCCTTTTTGGTCAGATGAAGCCAGAAGATCTCTCTCCACAGTGAATGGGACTATGTCTCAGTTTCCTTGCCTGAGTGTTAGGTGTAATGGTCAATCCAGGCTACTCTCAATTTCTCAAAGAGGCTCTCTGGTTGGGAGGGGCCAAGAGCTACCCTCAGCCTTGGCTGTGAATTAGTTCCCTTGCCTGTGCATAGCACAGGAATGTTCTACACCTTGTACTGGCTTTGCTCTGGGAGTGATCAGCTTCACCTACCTGCTTCTCAGCTTCAGCACTGCTGAGCCACACTGCTTCCAGGAGTTGTCATCAGCCCTTTGGTCAGTTAGGGCCAGAATGCGCTCTTCACAGCAAGTGGGGCTGATTAAGCTCTTTGCCTGGATGTAGCTAACCTGGTCCCTAGCATCAGCAAAAACTCCTTATTGGAGGATGTGAATCATGCATATCTGTACCCTGCTGAGTTCCCTGCTCAGGGCATGCCCTCGATTTGGTTCTTCAGATGAGCAAAGTTGTTGGTTGGGATTAGTATTTGGGCACTGCAGGTGCTAAGATCTGTGTGCTGGTTGTTGTGAGTCTCCCTTCTTCTCTATCAGACTCAGATACCTAGTGGTTGGGCCCTGCAGAGTCCCTTGTAATTCCCAAGGTGCTAGATTAGAGTAGGAGCTACTGCAAAGCAATTCACAATGCTGGGGGTGCTGCTTGTCCCCCCAGGTTCTCTTTTCCCACTGGAAAAACCAGGGGGAGTCCTTTCCAAGTGGTTCAGCACTGTTGTGGGGAAGGGGCAATTCAGTCAATGTGTAGCCACTTCCCTTACCCTCCTAATGCAGTCTTGGTCTCTGAGATGCAGGGGTGTATGTCAGTCTCACACCCCATGTCCTAGAATTCTCTCAGTGGTTTCTTATTCTTGAAAATATGTTAGCTGTTGTTCATGTAAGAAGGAGCAAAGTCAAGAACAACCTCTGTCACCATCTTGGTGATGTCACTCCTCTGTTTTCTTTTTGGTCTCTATTTCATTTATTTCCACTCTGACCCTTGTTATTTCCTTTCTTCTACTAACTTTGGGCTTTGATCTTCTATTTCCAGTTCCTTGAGATGTAATGTTAGGTTGTTTATTTGAAATCTTTCTTGGTTCTTAATGCATATCTTCGTTGCAGTGAACTTCCTTCTGTGCTAAGGAGAATAGATCTTAAAAGTTCTCATCAAAAGAAAAAAATTTTTTTTAATGTTGTGCAGTAAGGGATATGAACTAGGCTTATTGTGGTGATCATTTTGTAATATATACAATTATCAAATCATGTTGTACACCTGAAACTAATATATTTTTATGTCAATTATCTCTCAACTAAAAAAAAGTCAGTTGCTTTTTTAAGTTCAAAATTCAAGAATCTCAAGCATAAAGACATGAAAAAGTTTTTGTTTATTTTTAATGCATAATAGGGAGGAAATTTTTCAACTATATTTTAATAAGCATTTACTCTCCAAATCAAGCCAACACAATATGTTATTTTAAAACACATGTCAACAAAAAGAAAGGGGATGAGGATTAAAGATGGTGGCGTGAGATGTGAGACAGAGGCTTCCTAAAACCGCATATAATACGAAAATATAATTAATACAACTAATCTTGAAAGAGCAACAGGAAAGAGGACTGCACCTAACTGCGTATAACTGGAGAAAAGAAAAAACCTCACGGAACAGGGTAACGTACCAAAGCTGTGGCCTGGCAGGACCAAAGCTCTTCCCCCATCCCAGCTCACTAGCAGGAGGAAGAGAAACAGAGCAGGGAGGGAGTGGAGGGCTGGGACTGCTGAATACTTAACTCTGGAGATCTGCTCTGGGAGCACAAACCTACATTTCATGGTGCTTGCATGGTACTCTCATGATTAAGGGGTTGGAAAGCTAAGACAGGCAGAATTCCTGGAGAGACTGAGATTCCAGCCACTTGTGGAAAGCAGGGATCCATATCCGGCTGCTCTGGGACAAAAGAAAGACTGGCAGTCTGAGAGACTTCCTAACAAGGAAGCCCTTAGCAAGAGGGCTGCTAAAGGGGCAAGGATGCACAGAGCTTACTGCTCAGGAGAAAAGACACATAGACAAAATTGGGTGCACTCTGCCCAGCAGTGGGGGTGGGGAGGAGCTTTCACGATATTCAGGTGCTCCAGCTCCCTGGCTAGCTACACAGCTCCAAGGACCCCCTCCATGATATGCACCCTACTGTGCCTTGCTCCCAGCCAGCCCCACCTGGCTCAGAAACTGACAAACCCTACCCTGGTGTTAGGCCAGCCAGAGGGAAGACCTGTCTACAGCAACTACAAATGCAAAGCATAGAAGCTTATTCCTGTGTGCTCAGCCCACTGGTTAAGGCAGTGGAGACAGGCATAGCAGCCAGGAAACAGGAAACAGCTCTTTCTTCCCCGCAGGCACCAATACCACTCCCCTGTGACCCCTGACATTGCTTCAGGGGCTCAGCAGCTCCAGAGAGTAGAGCTTCTGGGCAGTCGAGGGCACCATATACAAATATGAAACACCAAAGGAACCTGGTTCAAAGTAAAATTATTAATACAACTCCTGAGAAAAATTTAAATGACATCAACCTCATGAATCTACTTGAAAGGGATTTCAAAATAAAAATCATTAGCATGCTCATGGAGGTACAGAAAAATTTCAAGAACTCAGGAATGAATTCCAGTCAGATATCCAATCATTGAAGAGCACAATGGAGGGTATTAGAAGCAGATTAGATACTGTGGAGGAGAAGTTAAATGAAATAGAAACTAGAGAAAAGGAATACAAAGAAGCTGAGGCACAGAGAGAAAAAAAGGATCTCTAAGAATGAAAGAATATTGAGAGAACTGTGTGACCAATCCAAACAGAACAATATTCACATTATAGGGGTACCAGAAAAAGAAGAGAGAGAGAAAGGGATAGAAAGTGTCTTTGAGGAGGTAATTACTGAAAACTTCCCCAATCTGGGGAAGGAGATAGTCTCTCAGGCCATGGAGACCCAAAGATCTCCCAACACAAGGGACACAAGGAAGAAAATACCAAGACGTATAGTAATTAAAATGGCAGAGATCAAGGATAAGGACAGACTATTAAAAGTAGCCAGAGAGAGAAATAAGATCACATACAAAGGAAAGACCATCAGGCTATCATGAGACTTCTCAGCAGAAATCTTACAGGCCAGAAGGGAGTGGCATGATGTATTTAATGCAATGAAGAAGAAGGGCCTTGAACCAAGAATATTTTATCTGGCAAGATTATCATTTAAATTTGGAGGAAGGATTAAAAATTTTCCAGATAAGCAAATGCTGAGAGAATTTCCCTCCCACAAACCACCTCTACAGTGTATTTTGGAGGGACTGCTATAGATGGAAGTGTTCCTAAGGTTTAATAGCTGTCACCAGAGGTAATAAAACCACAGTAAAGAAAGTAGAACAGCTAATTACTAAGCAAATGTAAAATTAAATTAATTATCCCCAAAGTCTATCAAGGGATGCAAAGAGTATAGAATATGATGCCTAATATATAAAGAATGGAGGAGGAAGAAAAACGAGAAGAAAAAAAGAACTGTTAGATTGTGTTTGTAATAGCATATTAAGTGAGTTAAGTTAGACTCTTAAATAGTAAGGAATAAACCTTGAACCTTTGGTAACCACAAATCTAAAGGCTGCAATGGCAATAAATACATACCTATCGATAATCACCCTAAATGTAAATGGAATGAATGCACCAATCAAAAGACATAGTCACGGAAAGGATAGAAAAACAAGACCCATCTATATGCTGCCTGCAAGAGACTCACTTTAAACCCAAAGACATGCACAGACTAAAAGTGAAGTGATGGAAAAAGATATTTCGTGCAACTAATAGGGAGAAAAAAGCAGGAGTTGCAGTACTTGTATCAGACAAAATAGACTTCAAAACAAAGAAAGTCACAAGAGATAAAGAAGGACATTACATAATGATTAAGGGGTCAACCCACCAAGAAGATCTAACTATTATAAACATCTATGTACCCAACACAGGAGCACCTACATATGTGAAACAAATACTAACAGAATTAAAAGGGGAAATAGAATGTAATGCATTCATTCTAGGATACTTCAAAACTCCACTCACTCTGAAGGACACATCAACCAGACAGAAAATAACTAAGGAGACAGAGGCACTGAACAACACATTAGAACAGATGGACCTAACAGACCTCTACAGAACTCTACACCCAAAAGCAGCAGAATACACATTCTTCTCAAGTACACATGGAACATTTTCAAGAATAGATCATATACTAGGCCACAAAAAGAGCCTCAGTAAATTCAAAAATATTGAAATTGTACCAGCCAGTTTCTCAGACCACAAAGGTAAGAAACTAGAGATAAATTACGCAAAGAAAATGAAAAATCCCACAAACACATGGAGGCTTCAAAACATGCTCCTAAATAACCAATGGATCAATGACCAAATAAAACCAGAGATCAAGCAATATATGGAGACAAATGACAGCAATAATTCAACACCGCAAAATCTGTGGGATGCAGCCAAGGCCTTGCTAAGAGGAAAGTATATTGCAATATAGGCCTACCTGAGGAAAGAAGAACAATCATGAGCAGTCTAAACTCACAATTAATAAAACTAGAGAAAGAAGAACAAATGAGGCCCAAAGTCAGTAGTAGGAGGGACATAATAAAGATTAGAGGAGAAATAAATAAAATCAAGAAGAATAAAACAATAGAAAGAATCAATGAAAGCAAGAGCTGTTCCTTCAAGAAAACAAACAAAATAGATAAACCTCTTGCCAGACTTATCAAGAAAAAAGAGTCTACACACACAAACAGAATCAGAAATGGAAAAGGAAAAATCACTCCAGACACCACAGAAATACAAAGAATTATTAGAGAATACTATGAAAAATTATATGCTAACAAACTGGATAACCTAGAAGAAACGGAAAATTTTCTAGAAAAATACAACCTTCCAAGGCTGACCCAGAAAGAAACAGAAAATCTGAACAGACCAATTACCAGCAATGAAATTGAACTGGTAATCACAAAACTACATAGGAACAAAACCCCTGGACCAGATGGCTTAACTGCTGAATTTTAACAAAAATGTAGTGAATACCTAATACCATCCTACTTAAATTTTTTCAAAATGTAGATGAGGAGGGAATACTTGCAAACTCATTCTACAAGGCCAACATCACTCCAATACCAAAACCAGGCAAAGACACCACAAAAAAGAAAATTACAGACCAATATCCCTGATGAACATAGATGCAAAAATACTCAAAAAATATTAGCAAACTGAATTCAAAAGTATATCGAAAAGATTCCATCATGATCAAGTATGATTTATTCCAGGGACGCAGGGATGGTACAACATTTGAAAATCCATCAACATCATCCACCACATCAACAAAAAGAAGGACAAAAACCACATGATCATCTCCATAGATGTTGAAGAAGCATTTGACAAAATTCAACATCGATTCATGATAAAAACTCTAAACAAAATGGGTATAGATGGCAAGTATCTCAACATAATAAAGGCCATATATGACAATCCCACAGTCAACATTATACTTAACAGCGAAACGCTGAAAGCTTTTCCTTTAAGATTGGGAACAAGACAAGGATGCCCACTCTCCCCACTTCTATTCACCATAATACTGGAGGTCCTAGCCATGGCAATCAGACAACACAAAAAAATTAAACACGTCCAGATTGGCAAGGAAGAAGTTAAACTGTCCCTGTTTGCAGATGACATGATATTGTTCATAAAAAAACCCTAAAGAATCCACTCCAAAACTACTAGATCTAATACCTGAATTCAGCAAAATTGCAGGATACAATATTAATACTCAGAAATCTGTGGCATTCCTATACACTAACAATGAACTAACAGAAAGAGAAATCAGGAAAACAATTCCATTCACAGTTGCATCAAAAAGAATAAAATACCTAGGAATAAACCTAACCAAGTAAGTGAAAGACCTATACTCTGAAAACTACAAGACACTCATGAGAGAAATTAAAGAAGATACCAGTAAATGGAAACACATCTGTGCTCATGGATAGAAGAATTAATATTGTCAAAATGGCCATCCTGCCTAAAGCATTCCACAGATTCAATGCAATTCCTATTGAAATACCAACAGCATTCTTCAACAAACCAGAGAAAATCATCCTAAAATTCATATGGAACCTCAAAAGACCCCCGAATAGCCAAAGCAATCCTGAGAAGGAAAAATAAAGCAGGGGGCATTATGCTCCCCAACTTCAAGCTCTACTATAAAGACACAGTAATCAAGACAATTTGGAAGTGGCACAAGAACAGACCCATAGACCAATGGAACATACTAGAGAGCCCTGATATAAATCCAACCATATATAGTCAATTAATATATGATAAAGGAGCTATGGACATACAATGGGGAAATGACAGCCTCTTCAACAGCTGGTGTTGGCAAAACTGGACAGCTACATGCAAGAGATTGGAACTGGATTATTGTTTAACCCCATACACAAAAGAAAACTCGAAATGGATCAAAGACCTGAATGTAAGTTATGGAACCATAAAACTTTTAGAAGACAAATGGGCAAAAATCTCCTGAATATAAGCATGAGCAACTTCTTCCTGTACGCTTCTCTTCGAGCAAGGGATACAAGAGCAAAAAAGCACACATGGAACTACATCAAACTAAAAAGTTTCTGTATGGCAAAGGGCACCATCAACAGAACAAAAAGGCATTTTACAGTATGGGAGAATGTATTTGTAAATGATATATCCTACAATGGTTTAACTTCCAAAATATATAAAGAACTCACATGCCTCAACACCCAAAAAGCCAATAACCCAATTAACAAATGGGCAGAGGATATGAAGAGACAGTTCTCCAATGAACAAATTTGACATGAAAAGATGCATCACATCACTAATCATCAGGGAAATGCAAATTAAAACCACAATGAGATATCACCTCACACCTGTAAGTATGGCCAGCATCAAAAAGACAAAGAACAACAAATGCTGACAAGGATGTGGAGAAAGGGGAACCCTCCTACACTGCTGGTGGGAATGTAAGCTAGTTCAACCATTGTGGAAAGCAATATGGAGATTCCTCAAAAAACGAAAAATAGAAATACCATTTGACCCAGGAATCCCACTCCTTGGAATTTACCCAAAGAATACAAGTTTTCAGATTCAAAAAGACATATGCACTCCTATGTTTATCACAGCACTATTTACAATAGCCAAGAAATGGCAGTAACCTAAGTGTCCATCAGTAGATGAATGGATAAAGAAGAGGTGGTACATATACACAATGGAATATTATTCAGCCATAAGAAAGAAACAAATTCTTCCATTTGCAACAACATGGATGTAGCTGGAGGATATTATGCTCAGTGAAATAAGCCAGGCAGAGAAAGATAAGTACCAAATAATTTTCCTCATATGGGGAGTATAACAACAAAGCAAAACTGAAGGAACAAAATAATAGGAGACTCAGAGACTCCAAGAAGGGACTAGTGGTTACCAAACGGGAGGGGTGTGGGAGGGCAGATGGGGAAGGAGGAAGAAGGAGATGGAGGGGTATTATGTTTAGTACACATGGTGTGGGGGATCACGGGGAGATCAGTGTAGCACAGAGAACGCAAATAGTGAATCTGTGGCATCTTGCTGCACTGATGGACAGTGACTGCATTGGGGTATGGGTGGGGACATGATAATATGGGTAAATGTAGTAACCACATTGAATTTCCATGTGAAACCTTCATAAGATTGTATATCAATAATACCTTAAAAATTTTTAAATAAAATACATGTCAACAAATTATGTTGCACTTATATTAAGCAGCATTTGTTACTTGCTATATAGAAAGTCAAGTTTCTTTTTCCATATTGTCAAATACTGAGTTTAACAGTAATTTTATACTACATAAAATTTAGTGTTCTGATCTGTTTAACCTAGAAAATACTACTTGGTTATGCAGACCAGGTAATTTGAACCAATACTTACACTCAAGGTAATTAGATCTGCATTCAAACAAAACATTTCTTTAAGACATCAAAAAGCAAACAATGTGATGACGAATTACTCGGTGAAAGTCCAGGAGAAGATGAAAATCCAGAGAGAGAAGCCCAAAGTTGATAGGTACTTTTGCTCTGGAGACATGTGTTGACCCAGAAGTGAGAGCCCTAACAGGGTTTGCCAAGGGGAGAGACTGTAGTAAAGCAACCTGTGCTTTGGGTTGGAATGCTGAAAGATTGCACCCTTAGGAGTAAGGGTAGACCAGAAATAAGTAGCCCTGCTTTGAAACTTTGGGATGATCTGGAAAATTTTACATCCTGAATTTAAGTTAAGGTGATCCTAGATTATTAATGGCCCCAGAAAACAAACAGAGACAAATATGTGAGGAAATAAGATATCATGAACAGGAACTAGAAAAAAGGAACAAAAACATCTACATGGTTCCAGGTAGTAGAACAGCATTAAACTTACTGTACTCATAGAGATAAAAACTAAAGCCTTAAAAATGTCAGCTAGAAACTATATAAGGTGATATTGAGAATTCAAAACAAAAAAATTGAAAACAGAAATGAAAAACACAATAGGTGGAATTACTATCTCCAGGGATGGGATTAACAGCAGATGAAACACAGCTGGAGGGTAAATTAGTGAAATGAAGACAGAAGAATATACCCAGAGAGAGACAGGAAAAGCCAAAAGATAAAAATATAAAATAAAGGATAAGAAACATAGAGGTACAATGAAAAGATCTAATATAATTAGTAGGAGAACCAAAAAGGAATGAAAAAGAGAAAAAGCAACATTTGAAGGGATAATGTATGGTCTCTAATTATGCTTCCATAAGATATTTATTAATTATACTTTCAGTGGAGAAACTGGTCAGACACCACAATAACCAAGTGATCAAGGTTTGCATCACAAGTAATGGGGTGAGGCAGTATCACATGACTCCCCAAATGATATGCTAAGGAGGCACACATCTTTTCTGTAATATTCCTGCCAAAATGCTTAATCCAAATCTAATCATGAGAACATATCAAACCCAAAATTTTTCAAAATGATTGACCTGTACTCTTCTAAAATGTCAAGGTCATGAGACGGGGAAGGTTGAGGAACTCTTCCAAATTAAAGGAGACCAGGGGAGTTGTCAGCTAAATAAAATGGATCCCAGATTGGATCCTGGTCCAGAAAAAAGGATATTAGTATGATGATTTGCAAAATCTAAATAAATTCTCTGATTACAGTATACTTCAGTATAGACTTTAATTCTGGTATTTTATAATTGTACATGGTTATGTAACATTCTTGACTTTGGTAAATACAATCTACTGTTTTATAGCATAATTGGGTATCACATCTGTAACTTAAAATTCCAAAGCAGAGTTAAAGTAATAGGAAAGAAATTCCCACCCACATTTAGGGAAATTGAAAAAAAAAAAAACCTTTAAAATAAGGAAGGGGGTAACAGGAATGGAGTGGGAAATGTAATCTATTCTCATTCAGTAGAGCATACAGATTAATAGCTAATTTCTCAGTAGAAGCAATGGAAGCCAGAAATCAGTGGGATAATAGCTTTAATTGCAAAGTAATAACAATGACAACAATAAACAAGGCTAGCAGGTCCTATTTTCTAGGGCAAAGTAAGCTAGCTAAAGCTGCATTGGAGGATTGTGATTGCTGTGTGTTAGGTTTCCTTGATTGGTGTGTCCTGTAAGTGCAGACTCACTTAGGTTTAGATTTGTGGTGCGGGCTGGGCCGCTAGGGTAGCCTCCATCTTGTGGGTCCCAACATGCAAATTCACTTTCTTGATGCCAAACTGTATGTATATACCCAGCAAAAGTATCTTTGAAGAATGAGGATGAAATAGGTCAGGCAATCCTGGAAGAATTCATCAGCAACACTCACTAAAGGAAATGTTAAAGGGTATTCAGAAGAAGGTATAACTTCCAAACGAATGAAGAGAAAAAAACAGAACAGTGAAAAAAAATAGTTGCCAGAAGTGAAAGAAATATTGAGATGAGAAAAAGCATCAAAGAATAGGTAACATAATTAAAAGTACTTGTTAGGTGATAAAAACTAAATTAAAAAACTTATTACTATGAAAATTAGGAGAATTGTCTCCTTTAGAGGTACTGGCAAGTTTTTGTTTCTTAATCTAGGTGTGGGTTCATGGCTTTTCGCTTTGTGATAATCCTTTACGCTTCACACTTTGGTGTTGTATTTTATACCAAAATAATGTTTTTAAAATGTGACAACACTTTATTGGCCTTTCATTATCATATACCACATAAAAATGATGAAACGGCCCCTCAAACTCCTAAAGTATCTCACAAGGTTAGGTGGTTTGAGGGTCAAAAAATTTAGAAAATCTCTCACCCATCCCCAGTTAAAGATCCTACTCTACCCCTCCAGGCAGCTGCTTTCAGAGATTCATAAGACCTGATTTTTTTCTGTAAATGATAGCCATTGCTTTGATATTAAATTTCTATCCATAGTCCCCTCTACTCCATGCTACAGCCTACAAGCCTTTGTAGTGCTCTTTCACTGAGGTATATTGTTGATTAGCAAGTGTATAATTTCATTCACAAGGAAGCCATTCTGAGGTGAGGGCTGTGCTGCCTAGAACTATGTGTTGTAGTTTTGATCAAATCCTTTCTAAAAAATGGACTTTTTCATTTTATTTTTTAAAAAGAATTTGATCAAAATTACCTTAATAATTTAAGAAAGTAGATCTTAAGTGTTCTTACCACACAAAAATAAACAGTACAGAAAGCAAAATAAATAGACTTATAGAAAATTTTAAATAGGCAAAAAATGTTTGAAACATTATAAAGATGTTGCTGGCCAGCCACATCTAAGGAAGTCTCTCCCTGCCAGGTGAAACCTCAGCCTGGATGGAGGAGGGCTCCTGATTCTAATTTGAAGGAATTTGAGATCAGGTCAAACAAGTGCCATCAAGAAAGGAACTCATTAAAGTACTTGTCAGCAGCTGTGCCAGCTGTAGAGTGGAAGGAAAAATAGGGAGAAAAAGAAAGTTCATTTCATGCTAGGTGTAGGGCAAATCCCTTGCCAACTCCAAAAGCCAAGGTCACCTGGTATCTGGTGTCTTCTTGATCTGCATGGTGTGGGAATTATATTCCCACCATCCCAGAATTTGGGGGTGCTGTAGAGCACTGGATGGAGTGAGATCATGTTCTTAGAACTTCCACTTCCCTACTGGTCTGAAATAAAATAGGGAGAGAGAAAAAGTATTGTATTTAAGACTAGAAAGCTGAATGGAATAGCAAAGCGATAAAGACATTTACCACTGGCAGTGGAGGTTGGCAAGTTCTTTTGTCATGAAAAAGAATTAGCAAAGTGGAATAGGCTTATGCAGCAAGAAAGTTTATTTGATAAGACAGTACACACTCAGACAGGAGCACCGGCAATCTCAGAGAGGAGGCACGCTTAAGCGTTTAGGGTTTGAGGTTCTGTAGGGCCTTTTGGGTAGGGGTCAGCATAAGACATGATATATGCAGGTGATTAATAATTCCTTTGAAGTTTTGTCTTAAGAATACGGTTATTTAGGTGCTTGTGTTCATCTAGATCTAGGCATTCTTTACCTGCAAAGGTTTGTTTACACTCCAGAGGTCTGTCATCCTGGTTACAAAGTTACTTAATTGATTAAGGGGCTGGAAGAAGATAAAGAACAGCCTATAGATTAAGTTAAAGAATAAGATGGACTTTTTTCACAGGCTAAATGAATTTTACAGTGGCATGATCCTTGTCCCATTTCCCTGCTCTATCTCAAAACTACCACATTTCTAGCTACCATACCTGATGATTCTCTGTAGATGTCCAATAATTGTGGTATCCTAACACGGATCTCTAATGTAACTTGGGTTTCTAGCCTCCATTACTCATGATCTTGGAGCTGAGCCAAAGGGAAAACTCAAAACCTAGGAAACACTTGACATTCAGACTCAGAAAACTGTTTTAATTTTTTTTTAGAATAACTTTCTATTTCACAGGGATTTTTCAGTTTCCCATTCATTGAACATTCTCTTTTTTAAATACAGCTATTTTAAAATTATTGTTTAAGCAAAGGAAGGGCTACAGAATTCCTGCCACGATTTCAATGGAATAATTAGGAATTGTATTCATTTTAACCCTCAGGCTTGTTTTTCCTCTCCATACAAATTTATCTCCTGTATTTTCCCCCTTCTCTCTCTATTTTAAGTAACTTTCCCTACTTTAGTTTTAAGACATTAGGTTTTCTGGAATATGAAAACTGGACCCTAAATAATAGTCTGGAGGCATTTCAATGATTCTTTTCGTGAGGTTGCTGAAAGGCAAAACCAATGGCAACCAAAGGGTCAGTAATTTCTCTCTTCTCATCTTGATGACACAGTGCTTTATGACTTTACTTTTGATTTAGAAATGCTATAGAAATGTTGTTTATGAAAAAAAGGTTATGTATCCAAGTTATAAACTGCATGAATGAAATATACACCTATATTACATCTTAAAACATATATGCAAACATTACATGTTTGTAATGATATGATGACAGGAGAAGCATAAATTGAAACTTTAAGGTTAAATTAGGTGTTGAGATGCTACTGACAAATCAAATACTCTAGAAACTGAGAGATTTCTGAAATAAAAGAGTCTATTGAGCCATTACAGATGCTAGCTAGAATAAGGACAGAGTCCTGGGACAGGAAGTTTTTACTTCAGCAGCAGCAAGGCCAGTTAACAGAAACAACTTGTCCGCTGGACTCAAGAAACAGGGCACATCTATAAGGGGTCTCAAGGAAAGAAATTTCATTAAATTCACATCTGTAGAGATAAAGAAGGTAGGCTAACCCAAAGTGGGGTAAATCCAGGGATGGGTGGTTAGTCCATAGAGAAGGCTGGCAGATTGGCTGTTGACAATGGTGAGACACTGATCACGTGCAAGGAGGATGTAGTGGTCCTGGGGACCTTCTGGATAATTGTTGAAACAACTTCAACCAGTAACGTGGAGTCTCTGGTTAGCTGTGTCCTGAGGCTATTGACTGATTACCTTCTCTTGTCTCTCTCTCCTTCATTCTCTGGCCCTTTTGTCACTTAATTTGGGACATTTCAGAATGTTTGCCTTCTCACTATCCAGAGAAAAACTTAGTTGAAATATTTGGTTAAACTATCTGTCGTGGCAGGAAGAGCAAAATACTGAGAAGATTGGTGAGTAGTTCCACAGACAGCTAGGAAAGGACACAGAATCCCATACTTGTGAGCTCTACAGATGGGACTGAAGAGTGCAGCTTCTGGCTGTGGATTTCCCTGTCACACCCGGAGCACAGGGCCGCTCTCAGAGTACTTCCTCCTAGAACTCTAAGAAGTGGCTACAGCTATCTCCATAGCTGCCAAGAACCCTGAAAGGCAGCTCCGACTTGTGTCCCTTCTATCATGGTGGGGGGAAGGGAGCATTCATTCTTGCATTTGCTCTGTTTGCACGCATTTGTTTATTAAATGACATTGTGTTGAAAACATTTTGCTTTTGTTTTCCACCCAATGCCATGTTTTTAAGATACATTGGAAAGTAGTGTTTAGATTTCTGTCCTCATACCAAAGTTATGTTCTGCCCTTTCCCTTCCCCTTGCCTTCTTTCCTAACCTCAATCTTCATTGTTTGCTGTTCTCTGGGTCTATGGAGGAGGGAGGGCGATAAACAACCTTTTAAAAGAAGCTCTTTCCCCTCATCCCCAAATATCCTTCAGGCAAAATTTACTGCTACAGTAATCCTTTATTTGGGTTTTTGAAATTCAAGCACAGCATGATTTGTATCTTCTTCTACAAAAAATGGGGAGAGGCGTGTCAGCAAACATTTTGTAAAGGGCAAGAGAGTAAATATTTTAGGTTTGAGGGCCATATGGTCTCTGTCTTAACCACTCAACTCTGATGTCATAGCCTGAAAGCAGCCATAGACAATATTTAAACAAGCATAGCAGTACGCCTATAAAACTTTATTTATGGATGCTGAAATATTCATCTTCATTTACTTTTTCTCTCGACTGTTTAAAAATGTAAAACCATTCTTAGCTTGAGACCTTTCCTACCAAACAGCAGACCATATTTGACACTGGGCTGTATGTATTTTGCTGACCCTTGACTTAAAAGGTAAGATCTTTTTAACCCAGCAGGCTTTAAAATTACAGCTTAATGAAGGTAATTCTACCCATATTATCTGTACTTTGGGGATTAAGTTTAGGTATACGTTTTATAATCACTGAGCCAATCTGTATGTGTTTGATATTTATTGTGCTTGTAATATTTAAGAGAATTTGACATTAAAGAGAATCTGATGTATTTGTTTAGGGGGATTCCAATTAAACTGTGTAATTGATTGTAGACTTATTTTAAATTGAAAGTAGAAAGAAGATTTAATTACTCTTATAAACAATAATGGAATGCTTGGAAGAATCTGAGTCTCTAAACTTAAACTTAATAATTTACATTAAAATTTAAAGTTTGATTTATGTTGTTTATGTATAAAGGATTTACTTGTTTAGGTAGTAAACTTGCCTGGAAAGGCATTTGAAGTAAAAATTCATTGACTAAATGTATAAATGTAATGTAAAATGTTTAAATGATTTGATGGAAAGCTGATTATTTCAGGATGTTTATCCTGTGTAACTTAATCAAACTTTAATCAAAGAACAAGGAAAGGTAAATTTCTTATTTTACATATAGATTTATAAATAAAATAATAGGGCTTCTATGTTATACTTAAAAGTTAATGTAAAGGATGTTTTAAATTATGTAGTTGTGGGGTAAATGAAAGTTTTCACCGAGAGTTTCCAAAATTTCCCTCCTGGCCTTAGTCTGTTTATATACCAATAGGTGTTTACCACACCAGAGCCTCCAGTGGATTTTGGGGCAAGGGGTGGAGACATAACAGCCATTCTGGCTCCCCTTTTTCCTTGTGCCTAATTGGTCTGATGCTTGCCAGTCACCAAGGACCGCCCATGGAGTTCCTGCAGGAAGGGGCAGGCTAGGGGCAGAGTGCATGCTACAGCTGGAGAAAACAGATGGTTCAGGGCCTGGCTAGTGAACATGAGAAATAAATCCTTTTCACCCAACCTGTTCTTCCCCTTGTCCTCCTTTGGTTTCACCAGCTTCACAGGAAACTCATTCCAGGCTGGGAACACCCTTCCCCCCAGAGCTACAGTAGTATACTAAACTGATGTTTCTAAATGCAAGTAACTGGAACTCATCCTTTCTGTGCCAAAACTTTCTGGACTTCAACACCTTTGTTAAAAAGAGGGACCCATATGGAGCACAATGTCAGGAAGGGGGCACAAGGTACAGCCAGCCAGAGTGCCCAGTCTGTTTCGACCACAAGCTTCTGCCCACTTGGCCACCAGAGGCGTGCCAGCTGGCTTGTTCCCGTGATGGGGCATTGCTGCTGTGTCTCTGACATACGCTCTTGCTCCACAGAAATAGCCAAGCCAATCCAAACCACCTACAGCCAACCAAAGTCATGGTGATGATGTTGCTTTTGAGCACTTTGAGGCAGGAGACCCACAACTGTGTTTTAGGTCTTCAGCATGATGCCTGCCAGCTGATAAACACAATATTATGTGCGACTGGAGAAACATACTTTCTGCATAGAAATATAGGACCATCTAAACCCACCATAGGCTTAATCCCAAATTTTTTTTAGTATATTTTAGAATAGAGATCAGCAAACTATAGTCTGGGGCAAAATCTGGCCTGCCCCCTGTTTTTGGGGTAGCCTTCAAACTAAAAATGGTTTTTATATTTTTAATAGTTAAAATAGGGATCATATTTTGTGACACATGAAAATTATATGCAATTCAAATTTCAGCATCCATAATAAGGTTTTATTGAAGCACAGCTAAACTCACTCATTGGCATTTTGTCTATTGTAGCTTTCACAAAGAAGAGTTGAATGGTTGCAATAGAGATGGTATGGTCCACAAAACCTAAAATATTTACTACTTGATCCTTTACAGAGAAAGTTTGACAACCATACTCTAAGTGGAACAAGTTTGTCATGTCCTGTTAGATGATGTACTGGCTGGACAATTCATGACTACAACATATTTTATATCCCAGTGGCCTGAGATGGTATATTGGCCGGAGGATTGAGGTGGTCATACAGCCCCTTAGGCTGCAAATATGTAGGGTGGTTCTGTCTGACACACAGGTAAACTGACCCATATATTTAAGTGGGATTGGTTTCTCCTGGGATTAAGTTATTCTCTTGCGAGAGCAGCAAATTACACTGATTTTTTGCTTTCTATTCTCAAAACTTTTAGTATCTCATCTGACTCAGAAGTTACTTCAAATCCTAACTCTTTGGATCTTGATTCCTCTTACACCTTCGTCATCTTTAAAGAGGATAAGCAATATGCTTGTTCTTCAGTCAGTATATGGGAGTAGCCTAACTTCCTTGCCAGAAACCTCCAGATTATATAACAGTCAGGCCTTAAGAGTCCAGATGCAAGATGAATTTACTGTGAAGCTCATAGAATGTCAGCTTTGGAACCCTCACATGGACAAGCCCCTTCTAATGTGTTTATATGTCATATGTAATGGAAAAGTAAGAATTTTAACTGTAATCTTTTGAGACCAGTGTCTCATTCCACTTAGAGTTTCTTTCTGTCACTCATATCCTCTTGTCTTTGGAAAGGCTATGGGTATTTGGGTGATCTAACATCTTAAAGGAAGTGAAATTTTGGATATATTCAGTTTGGGATTATATTTATTTGATCTGAAGTTACTTGGTCTATAGTTACTACTAGTTGTCTCCTTCCACCTACTAGGCCAACACAATGAATTTGTGGCAAGGACAGGAGAAAAATAAAGTGATACAAACTCATCCTATAGTGCCCACTGCCAGAAGTAGTGGTAAATAAACAAGGTTGGAAATGTAGGAAGCCAGAAAGTACTCTGTAGAATATTTTTCATATAAGCAGATATGTATAATTGTAAGCAAAAGGTTTGTTTCTCATCACCAGCTAGTCAAACAGACATTCTCTGCTGTCAGGAATATGATTCATAGTGAATCACATACAATTATAAATGCACCATAGCTTTTGTAATGGATATCATGTGTAAAATTTCTATGTTTTTAAAGTAATGACTCTGTAGCATCTTACTACACTGATGGACAGTGACTGCAATGGGGTGGGGTGGGGGGGAATTGATAGTATGGGTGAATGTTGAAACCACAATGTTGCTCATGTGAAACTTTCATAAGATTGCATGTCAATGAACCTTAATTTTTTTTAATTCTATGTTTTAAGAATTTATGCATTCAGAAAATAAATCCACAACACTTCTGTAAGCAGGAATATATCTGTGTATTTTATGTATCCCAGTGCATCATGTCAAATCTTAGTGTACACCTAGCACATTTTGGCCTGTTAAGTATGGTGGTTCTAGGCGAAATAATTGCAAAACTGCCACTGACTCAGTTAAGTGGCCTGAAGAAACCAATGTTTCAGTGGCAAAACTATGTATTCATCAATAAGCCGATGACTGATTGTACAAGGGTAATTTGATTACACAATTATGCAGCTCAATACAAGGCAACAGCAACTTCAAAATGCTTTTGAACTGTTTCTGTGACCAGGTTTATTTTGTATTTTTTTGAGAGGACACCTCAAAATCATATGTGCTCCAAGTTCCACAAGACCCGCAAGTCTTCCCTGCCCAGGAACACCAATCTGATGCCTACTATGAGAAAGGAGCTGCACTGCTTGTCCACTCTCTTTACTCTTTTGTCTAAATAATATATAATAGCGCACATTTATGAAGAAAGAGGTAGGTGAGAGATCCCACCATTACTATGATTCTTAGTCCCTACATGTCAGCTCCTCTTTCAGTCTTTTCAGATGCTGACTGATAAATTATATCCATTCTTGAATGTCAGATTAGCAGTGCAGGAGGTCTAACTCCCCTTTCCATGCAGGCCACAGCATAGGTTAGATCGGCCTATGGAGTGTTCACCATTCTATTCCAAACAATGGCCATTTTTAGGTAAAGAACAACCTTGTGCCTCTCTGGTATTCCTGGGAATCACATGTATTATTTTTATTGAGGTACTGTTGATATACAATATTATATCAGTTTCAAGTATGCAACATAGGATTTGACCAGTCTATATTATTAAATGCTCACCCCTACTACTGTAGTTACTATCTATCAACACAGAAAGATGTTACAAAACTATTGACTATGTTCTTTATGCTGTAGTTTCATCCCCATGACTAATTTATGATTGAGATTTTGTGCCTCTTTATCACCTTCGCCTATTTCACACCCCACCCCGCAACCCACCCCTATGGTAACCACCAGTCACTTCTCAGTGTCTATGAGTCTATTTCTATTTTGTTTGTTTTGTTTTAGATTCCACATACAAGTGCAGTCATGTGGTATTTGTCTTTCTCTGTTTGGGCATCCTCATTTTATATTTCCAGGGCATGAATATGAAAGAGCACTGATGGGCAGTACCAAGTGTCCCACTGAGTTTAGAGGTCATACAGGGGAACCACACATTCCCTGCATTTCTCCAGCAGCTCTGGCTCTCTGGGCATAGGGATGGAGAAGGTAGTTGAAATTTAAGATTTCAGAGGAGCTGGAAGGTGTTGTCCTTAAAGTGGATGTCTGAAACAGAGTGGAGATTTGGATCACAGAGTTCAGAAATATGGAGGCTCAGGTGTCAGATATGGACACTGATAGCTTCTGGAGTATTGTCTACAGGTGGGCTGCTGCCTGCAGACTATGAGGGGTGCCCCACCCCAGTGCATGAGGTAAAGTAACTGCAAGGTCAGCAAGGAGTCGGGACAGATGTGGCATTTCCAGACAGCACTATCTTTGGAGGAAGATCAACAGTGGGGAGCAGAGAGAATGCCAAGAAGAACAGTGGAAGATTGGCTGTTATCTCCCCTGAGATTTGAGCTATTTATACAGAGGTGAGGATTTGCTTTAGCCCTGGAAGGCTTTTCAAAATTTATTTGGGTGTCTGGCAAAGAAATGAAAATCATGAATCAGTTGTAACCACTTTTGAGTGAAATTTTTCCCTGGAAACTTCATTTCGTCTTGGCAACAACAAAGGAAGGGTTCCTTTGTCATGGTGACCCTTGTTATCCAAATATTTGCAGGAGGCATTCTCCAGAGTGGCACAGGAGGAGCCTGGTATTTGAAAATCCTATCAAAGTGAAGATGACATTTCAGAGACAGATCTCATCTCCCTGGGAGTCAAGGTGCCTGCATCACAAATCAAGCCACATTTTCAGAGTAGACCCCCCAGGTCCTTGATCAATACTAACTAATGGTTTGTTCATTCTCTTTTCCCTTGGAAAAAACTAATAGCAATTTGGCAAGTAACCACCATTGAATATGCAGTCCTAAAAGCCTTTTTTTTAGGCAGTTCATCCTTTGAAAACCAGAGAGTGATGTTTTTGTACAGGACTGATTCCATATCCATCAGCTGCTCTGTTGCTCTATTTCTAGTGTCTTGTGCTAGCCGTGCACCTCGTATGTAGTACAAGGTGCTTCTTTGATCTACCATGTCAGCAGTAAGAGAGGCCCTTAGCTTAACAGAGGTCTGACTAAAAGGGCAGACTTCAAAGTGAGTGTCATTTTCAGAAACAAGCACACTTTACCAGATCTGTATGGGGATTTTTAATCACATGCTGCTGACAGAATGTTCCTCATCATTTTTGTTTTTCTGTATCCCATTATCCTTCTAGTCTTTCCCCTTTGAAGTGTTCACACACAATCCCTACAACTGGGTTTTGAGGGGGATTCATTGTGCTTAACAACAGAGCAAGAGCCTTAAAAAAAGATCATGACATGGTCCCAGATCTTCTCTCTAATTGTCTCCCACCTGCTCTCCATTATCCAATATTTTTGTTTTGGAGTCATGCTGACTGAGATCTCTATCTCCAGCTTTAGTTCAAATGGCGTGACTGATCTGACCAAATGTCACATACTAAATGACTTTGAAGACCACACTGTGATTCTCAAATGTTTTCTGACATTGATTCAAATAATCCTTATGAAATTCTTTTAAAGGACAGTGTTACCCATTGTTGTTTGCCATGACTGTTCTGATCATTTAGGATGTTTAGGATGGGTGTCTTGGCCATTATGGATGATTTTTCCATTAAACCCCACAGAATTATATTTGTAACTTTAATCACTAATTAAAATACATTGACATCATACTTAATGTATGAAATGAGCTGAATTAAGCCTTTTTAAATTAGAAAATTCACGTTATGCAGGAATAGTGGTTATAATCAGACAACTATCCCTTCTCATGGATAATGGTGGGCATAGCCATTTCATTGATAGATGGTTACAGGATCATTCTGTGCATCTGATTCAGCTCTATGCTGCTCTTCCTATGACCTTGAGCACTCACATAAGAGAAGAATTTAGTTTTGAAAAGGATGTATTCTTGAGGCACAAGTAGGAAGCCTGGATTAAACACCTTTGATGCAATCCTTTACGACCCACCCCCCGCAAAAAATAACCATATCCAGGAATAGTTTTAATAGCTACCGTTCAGCTCGCATCTCAGTAGAAGTCCAGGCTGTTTGTTTAGCATGTGCCCCTCAAAGCCTGTCTTTGGTGCTAATTTGAACTGATTTCTGCTGCATTCTCTGAGGCACAATTAGAATGATTAATCTACTTCCCTTCCCATGACTGAAGTAGTCATCTTGGACTGAAAGGCTTTTCCATATTTGGGGGCTACTATAGGAGAATTAAAAAAATATATTTTTTTGAAGCTTTGGAAGTGTAATAGGAGAATAACAGACAATAGAGAAAGAACTCTGGGTTTGACCACTACAGACTTTGGCAAGCTCTACTCCTAGTGCCAGAGACAAATTGCATGGTTCTTTCTGCTTCCTGTACATACATTCTGTCTGTCTAATAAGATCATAAACTCTTCTGGGGCAGTCATTTTGTTCTTTAAACATTAAGCATCTACAGTGCGGCAGGTGCCCCCCTTAGTAATGGATAGAACTGTGAACAATTTATGCAGAGTCCCTGCCCTAGGACCTGCTAACTTATATGCAATAGAACTAATTTGAGCCAGTGAAAAGCATCCCCCATACTGAGAGTGTGGGAGAGGTGGTTTACCAATGAGCTTTCCAAGCCTCCAAATATGGAAAAGCCTTTCAGTCCAAGATGACTACTTCAGTCATGGGAGGGAAAGTGGATTAATCATTCTAATTGTGCCTCAGAGAATGCAACAGAAATCAGTTCAAATTAGCACCAGAGACAGGCTTTGAAGGGCACACGCTAAACATGCAGAATTGCAGATTTAGAGGGAAAGTGTGGAAATAGAAGTTGGAAAGCAGAGGCCTTACTAAGAGCAAGGAGTGAGATTTGAAGTCTGCAAATCTCAGATCTTTCTGCACCGGCTCGCTCATTCCTATGCTCCAGAGTCTGCCTGGAATAAGGGTAACAGGGTAAAGACCCTGGAAGCATGATGTCTGCTCCCTCCCCAAACCCAGACGGTTACTCCAACAGCATGCCTCCTAGCTGAAGCCTCAGAATGAGAACGGCTTCCCTGAAAGAAGTCAGAGCTATACATTCCTATTTTCTATCCAAATTTCTTAGGAAAAAATTAATCATGATCACTAGTCTTCTTTGAGTTGTTACAATTTGGCAGACGCTCTGTGCTCTTTACATATAAGATCTCGTTTAATACAAAAACCTTAGGTGGCAAGTGCTACTAATAATTCCAGGATGACAAAGCAAGGAAGCAGCAGAGCAATGATCCAAATGCAGTCTAGGTAGCTGACCCTGGGCCTGTGTTCTCAAACATCTCACTTAATTTCCCCAGGGGCAGTTGCCTAGTGCTCTAGTTAACACCAAAGCAAATTTTTATAGCTCCTATTTTAATTAAATAAGGAAAGCATGATTTCACATTCTGTTTAGCACTGTTTTTTTTTTTTTTCTTGTCATCATTCTAATTTTTGACTCAGTTCAGTTCCACAAACATTCATTCAGCGACTACTCTGGTGCTCATGACAGTGATCACTGCCATGGAAACAAAGCATCTGCCCCAGAAGAGCTTGCCATCTTGGAGATAAGACAAATGTATATGGAAGAAGAAGAGAGACATTCCATGGCAATACATGATATAGGCAAATACAAGAATGTCTGATACCAGCTGCAGGTACCATGACAGAATAAATGCTGAGCTGCTGAGAAAGTGGTGTCGGTCTGAGAATCAGCAGGGTGTCTTGGTGCCCTCAGCCATCAACACTTGCTGTGGGGCTTGGATCAGACCTTCCCTTAGGGCTGGACAAAACTCAAATCTTGAATAAAACCTGAATAAAGTATAGAGCTTTGGGTGCCTGTGTGTAATGTGCAGGGAGGAAGAGACAGGGACATGGCAAAGAAAGAGTAAAGGTGCAGCAGGAGGAAAGAAGACATAATAAGCCAAAAAGTATATTTGTTACCACTTGTGAGGGTAGAAGAACCTAGGTGGGAAGGATTAGACTTCAAGGTCTCCTTCAAGGAAGCCCAGTAACTTCCGGTGCCTCTCATCAGTAATGGTGCTGCCCCCCTCTCTGCCAGAGACTGAATCTCACAGCAGTTCTTAATTGTCTAGAGATCATCCTGAGATCTAATTTACTGTTTTAAACCTGGAGAATTTACCCTGACAAACAGTCATCTGCCTGAGTCCTTCTGTTACTCTCCTCTTACCTGGACAATTGCTAATAGCTTCCTAACTGCTCGGCATTCTTTCAGAGTCACTCTGAGCCAGTCCCTGTCCCCTTTATGCAACAGAGACAGATCACTTCCCCGAAGCATAGTTCAGATTGTCACTAGTATCATGTGTTCATCATCCTCACTGCTAGCACCGCTGTGTGGCAGGAACTAGGTTGAGCCCTTTGCATACATAATCTTACTAATTCTCACACACAAACATCAGCTTTATTCCCATTTTGCAAATGATGAAACTGAGACTCAAATACACAAAGGTCACATAGCTTATTAAAGATAAAACCAGCATTTGAATCCTGGTCTAACTCTAGTCTCCATCTTGGCCATTTTTCTATTCTACCTCCCATTTCTCTGTTCAAAAACTTAGTTTGTAAGGCAGCGGGGAAGCACTAGATGTTTTTGAAACAAACCACCCCTTTATATGAAAAGCCTTCCTCCCTGACATCTCTACCTATCTTAATTCTCCCCAGATCCCTTCTCCTCCATGAAGACTTTTCTAACCACTAACTAAACTTAACACCTTTGCACCCAACCAGGTGGTAAAACGTGAAGAAGAAAGGCAAAATAGTACTAGGGCAAGAATATCTTTCTAATACCTTCTTTATTTTGAAACAATCTTAAATTTACAGAAAACTTGGAAATAAAGTCCAAAGGGTTTTTTCTGAACCATTTGATAGTAAGTTGCCCTATTACATGGAGCATTTCTGAATCTATTTCCTCCAAAAAGGGGGTTCTACTAACTGACATAGGACCCTCAAAACCAGAAACTAACACTGATACTTAGTACCATTTAATCTTCAGACCCCACTCAACTTTGATCAGTTCTCCCAATAACGTCCTTTACAGTAAAAGCATCTGGTATAGAATCACGTGATTGCATTAACTTGTCATTTCTTTTTAGTTTCCCTCAGTCTGAAGCTAGTCTTTCCTTGACTTTCATGGCCTTGATACTTTTGAAGAGTTCAGGCCAGTTATTTTGTAGAAAGTTTCTCAGCTTGGGTCTGTCTGATGTTTCCTCGTGACTAGAATCTGGTTCTGCTTCTTTGGCAGGAGCATCCGAGAATGTGCAGTGCTCTCCTTACATCCTATGAATTGGCACAAGTTTCAGTGTGTCCCGTGGCTGAGATGCTCACTGTGATTATTTGATCGAGAAGTTGTCTGCCAGGCGTCTCTCCTGTTTTTTTCTTTCAGGGCTTTGTAGGGAAGCACTTTACAACTATGTACTATCCTGTTTCCCACAAAACTTTTAATTAATCTATGTATGTAGTTAGTTATTTATATTAATATGGATTCATGGTTTCCTATTTTTATTCAATAGACTTAATGTATTATCATGATCTATACTGATGCTAAGTTTGTTCTGTATTAGGCCCATGGGAGGCCCTTTAAGCTGGCTTCTGTGACTTTTTGGCATGTTCCCATCATTCTTTGACTACTTATTTCTGGCACAAGTGGAAGTTTCCAACTCATCTCATACTTTTTTGCCCCAGTCCTGGAATTATCCATTTTTCCAAAAAGAGTCTTGGTTCCTTTTAGTGGAAAATGGCATTTAGAAGCCAAGATCTGGGTACCAGATATGCTCATTGACATTGGGTTTAACAAAGCTAGGGAATATATGCATGTCTACACACACATCCTGACTTTTATGTAACTATTTTTGTATCTACTTTTATATTGAAACCATGGATTTATATTAATGCCTAATTTTAGTTTTATGTTTGTTTTATTTCTGTTTTGTGTGTTTTTTTCCATGTTTATAATTTCCTTCCTTGGCACTGAGAAACCAGCCTCCTGCTGTTTGAAATATATTTACTTATTTGGTCAATCGCTATGTAACCAAGTCCCACCACTCCCCCGCCTTTACACATGCACACACACACACACACCCCTTCTCACCCAGTTTGGGCTCTAAAAACCAGTGCCAGAAGGGTTTCCCCATGTGGAAACCCTTCTTAATCTGTTCTGACACCTGGGCTGAGAGCCCATCCACCTAGCACTTTGCTCACCCAGCATGGGTTCCGGCACCCATCACCTAGCCAAGCCCTCAGTGTGGACATCCTCATGACCCTGCCCAGGCAGTACCACTCCACACATGCCAGGGTGATGTGCAAACCGAACTCTACCCCGGGGCTTTAGTCCTAAATTGTTCAGGAAGGGAAGAGGAGGAGAAAGAGGAAAAGGAAGCAAGCATATACTTGGAAGTAAAATAAATTTGTCTCTAAGTCCTTATTGCCGCTGAAAAGTTTGATGAACGCTGGCAAGCTGCTGACCTTGGAGATCTTCCTCCCTGGGAGGGCACATGGCATAGTGCAAAGAAGAATGACTTTGGAGTAGAAAAATCTGGGTTGGAAACTTGGTTCTGCAGTCCTAGTCTATTTCAGACTGCTGTAGCAAAATGCCACAGTCTGGGTGACTGATCACCAACAGAACTTTATTTCTCACAGTTCTAGATGCTAGAAGTCCAGAATCTGAGGGCCAGTATGGGCAGGTTCTGCTGAAGGCCCTTTTCCAGGTGGCTGGCAGGCTGCCGACTTCCTACTGAAGTCTTCCTGTGGCCAAAAGGGGCAAGGGAGCTTTTTCAGGCTGTTCTTATACAGGCACTAATGCCATTCATGTGGGCTCTGCCCTTGTGACCTACACATCTCCCAAGGGCCTTACCTCCAAATACCATCCAATTGGGTGTTAGGATTCCAACATGAGTATTTGGGAGGGAGATACAAACATTCAGACCCTAGCAGCCACTGACTAGTCCTGTGACCTCAGGCAAATCACTGACACTCACTTATAAAAGCAGAGTTATGGGGATGAAATGTGATCATGTAGACAAAACGCCTGGCACTGGTAGGAATTTGGCACTTGCTATGCTATTGTTATCTGTAAATGGAGATACAAACGTCTACGTTACAGGGTCGTTGTGAGGATTCGTGATAAGAGATGTGAACTGCCTGGTACACAGTAAATGCTTAGTACATAATTGCTGTTATTACTTATACCTCCTTTGTGGCACATATATTCTGCCTTGTAGTTATTTTTGTACATACATTCTCTTAATTAGGTTGTAAGTATCTTGAAAATAGGAATCTTATTATGCTCATTTTGTATCCTCAGCACTTCCTAGTGGAGTTCCTGGCATGTATTTTTTTCACTAAATTAATGGAGAGCTTTAAATCACCAAGATTAAAATTTGGGAATTTTGTTCTATGGGCAATTTGTAATAATTATAAATTTGGGGCTATGGTAGAGACATCAAAAGTGGTGTTAAAGAATCATTAATTGAATAGTTCCATATAAGATGAATTAGAAAAGGAATTAAAAGTGAAAATTTAGAAATTATCTATGTATTTGGTCAACTATATAGATTTTTCCATATTTGCATGTTTATAGCATGGCTTCAAATAATCAGGGTTTGGTGTGGCAAGCTGCATTTACTTTCCAAACAATAATTATTTGCTTTAAACATGGGTGGGGAAATGTTTTTGTTTGTAATGTCTGGGGAAACAGGGAGGAGGGAAAGGGGCTGAGCAGAGGGTAACATACAGGCAACCATGTCACAAAACAGGGAAAAGGGAATCTAAAAGGAAAATGGGACATGGCCAAGCAGTCCATTTCCATTTGGCCTAAGTCCCTGGTGCCAGCTGGTCACTTAGAAGGTCAGTACTCAAGTTAAAAAGTCAGAAACAGTTGAAAAGTTGGCCAAACTCAGGTTCCTCCAGTTCAACCATATTTCCCCTGGGTAAGCCTCTTCTGGTAGAAAAAGAGAAAGAAAATGAGCAGTGATTCTAGGGCCCCTGACTCTTGAGCCTCTTCTCCCCACCAATTCAGTACATAGTTTATTGCATTATATGAAGGTTTTCCCTACACAGAGGCCACTGCTTTGTACCCCTAGGAAGATAAAGGGCCTTGCAGAACACTGTTAGCTTGTCTCCTGCTTTTGAAACTTTGTATTTCTTCCTAGCACATACCTGTACTAGAATAGGAAGGATAGGAAGTCTGAGAAATACAGATTTGAGGAATTGTAGCTTTGTCCCACTGAGGGGGACTGTCAATCAGGTTAACATGTCATAAATGATGGTATCTAACCAGCATTTTTGCAGAAGCATTATTTCTTTCATTATTACTGTATTCTCTCTCATTTTATTGTACAGTGGTTTAGATAGAACCAGAGCCTTGCCAGAAGTACATTTGGGAAAAATGATTTTATTTTTTTGTCCAAATCATCAGCAATAGAAAGCCCTCATGTAGAATCTTGTGTTTATGAGGCTAAAGAAAAATATCCCATTCTGCCAACCTCTCTAAGTGACTCAGGTCTGTGGTTGTGAGTTGTGATGTGGAAGGGCTTTATGCTAAGGCTTGTCATGGCCTTAAAAGGATAAACAGAATAGAATAAGTAAGAACCCTTGCCTGTATTTCCACACTTGCAAAATGTGAATAGACTTGGGATACTGACAATGAAGAAAGTCAGTTCAACTGTCCCTGTAAAATTATGATCACAGAACATGAACAGAAATCTGAAGATTGTGTATTTATAAATCTAAATCCTCAGAAGGGAGTGATTCTAGGCTATTATGGCCACAGAGCAGTACAGGGGTTTGTGGGCAGGCTGGTATCATTGTCCCGAGACTGCCTTGTTCACTTCCTCCATGTTTCCTGTACATGTGTATTTTGGGGAAAGGGTAATAAATACTTTCAGTGACAGAAGTATAAGACTTGGATAACTTGTCAGTGGGAATTAATTCCCTGAATAGTCTAGATAAAATTCCATATTGATCTTACTAGGATAGATGTATATAAACATTAAATGGTTAAAAACAAAGATCATTGATGGTATAGTTATGGTGTAATAAGAATGTGCCAGAATGGGGGCAAAGAGAAATTTCAGCTGACTCTTAATGAAATACAACTCTCCAGAAATGTAACATATTAAATAAGACCCCAAACATTAGTGCCACGATACTGCAATTGTCAACCCTGTGATTTAAATGGGTCTCACATGCATTTTGAAAAGCACGGTGACATATTAGTCTGGTGAAACTTCTTAAGGTAACATAACTTGGCAGGTCTTTGTTAAAAGAAAATCTCACCAATTTCACTGTCTCCCACACTTTGCCATAAGTTTTTGCTTATTTGACAAGATTGTACCTTTTCCTTCTGAGCCAGTGTTCAGGGCATGTTTATGGACACCTTCAGGCTTATGATGAAGTGTGACCAGATAGGAGGAACAGCCGTAAGCCAGTAAGATTTGTGATGCGTTTTGCTAGAGTCAAACATGTCCGTGAATGGTTGGCAATAGCTCTTCACTCTGACAGTGTCTTGCACTGGCAGCGTTTTGCATGAGAACAGTGCTTAATCCCCTAACTGCTGATCTTTTTGTCCAAGATGACTTACTGTAGTGCATGAATAGTCTATCATATGAAAATGGTTGTCCACTTGTTCTGAATAGGCTTAGAAGAATAAAAAATTTTTATTTAGGTACTTTGAGTTTCTGGGTTCCTTTAAAGGATAAAAGTAATCAATTTGCATTGATTTGACTATTTTAAACATTACCAAAAGCTAAATTATTTTATTCAATAGACATTTGAAGAGATAGGGTAATTAACAAGAGACAAAATAGATGACCTTATGAGCTTATAGTATAGTCAGGAAGAATAAAATAGGCAAGTGAAGATGTAAACAAGATAGTTATAGATAGTGGTAAATGCTATGTGAGAAATAAACAGGATTAAATAGAATGGGATTCTTCAAAAGTTGAGAAAAGGTCTCTCTTAAAAGGTGGTAGGAGACTATAAGTTGTCATGCAAAGGTCCCAAGAAAGAACATTACAGGCAAAGATTAATGTAAATGCAAAGGCAGATTTGTTTAGCTGAGCTATTTGATGGACAGAAATAAAGCTATTAGGGCTGGATTGTAATAAAAAGAAGGGAGAGCACTAAGATAAGAGATCTGAGAGATATATCCCAGAGCAAGTGCAGACAAGGCCTTAGAGCAAAGGATAAAATACTGGTTTTTTTCTGAGGACAGAGGGATGCCATTAAGAGTTTTTAAGCAGAGGTGTGATGTGATCTAAAGAAAAACACACTTTCCAGGAATGGATAGTCTTAGCCATAACCCAAAACCAATATTGAAAGTGGTCTACCCCAAGGATCAACTGTGATTAGAAGCCTACAATTTCTTGGAAACTTGGTACAATCAGTGGTTGGTGTCTATTCCATACTTAATGCTGGACTCATAAGCAAGGGGAATAGGTTAAAATTATTAGACTTTAGAAGCTTGTAGGAAAGCTCACAGAGAGGAAGAATTCAGACTTTTGAGGAAGGGCACTGCTTGACTAATGCTGGTGCCCAGGAGCTTTGAACAGACACCCTGCAGAGCTGAGATCAAACCTCTGAGGGTATTTTCTGGCCAGATGGTGCTGATCTCTGAAGGTGCACAATGATGCCCATTCTAATAAAGTAGGAAAAAATGCAAATTGAATCCAAACGCTACCGCTAGAAACAACTGATGCCATTACAGATATATAGAGGGTAGCGGGAACTCCATTTTTAAGGAGTGAAATGGAAGCTGGATGCAACACTTCCAGTCATATCCTATTAGTCTAATGGCCATAAACAAGTTTTGGAATAAATACAACTACAGCTAAACCTTGAGAAATGTGGGGGTTAGAGGCATGAACCCCAATGCAGTCAGAAACCCATGTATTACTTTCAACTCCCCCAAAACTTAACTAATAGTCTACTGTTGACCAGAAGCCTTACCAATAACATGATTGACACATATTTTGTATATGTATTATATACTGTATCCTTACAATAAAGTAAGCTAGAGAAAAGAAAATATTTTTTCAAATTGTACAAATCTCCAAAAAAATTTCCAGTATATTTATTGGAAAAAAATCATTTATAAGTGGACTGACAGAGTTCAAACCTGTGTTGTGCAAGGGTCAACTGTAATTCTTGGTAAACATGTAACCCAGCTGGTGGGAGCAGAGGTGCACAGATATGCTGTAGAGAGAGCAACTTGCAGACTGAACCACCCAACAAGTCTTGGGCAATAGTCGGTTTCCTTTCCAGAGAACATGGAGACTGTTGACTAATCTGGCAATCGGTTAATTACAGTACAGTGAAGTCTGTTCAGGGTTCTAACCTCTGAAGTGCTCAAGCCTCAGCATGAATCCCTATCTCCAAAAGCAAAGAATCCTATTATGAGCTAAACATAAAATGTAGCCTTCAAAGAGGCAGAAGTTTAGTGGGACAGGGAAAGAACCATGAATGGTACTTAACAGAAGTAAACATTATTTTTAGTTACCCTCTCTCTCTCCCCCGACCCTTGCGAGGTCTGGCAGGACCAGGATAAGGAGACGGAAGAGGTAGCTTAGCTTCAGGAATTAGCAGGAAATGGACTTGTTCTCCTTTCATGGTTCAAATGTTAGTCTCAAGGGCCAAGATCAGATATGGTCCTATGACAAAGAGCCTATGCAACAGACCATTGGCCTTGTCTTTGTCTGGGTCTTGAGCTAAAGGAAGAGAAAAGAGTTTGACATTGACCTGTGTTCCCTCTCAGTTCAGCAAACAAAGCCTGAGTCCAGGAGGGATTTGGGAAGAGAGCGCTAGCATGTTTTCCCTGGAGTGTTCAAAGCAGTGGGACTTTTGTATGTGTTGGTTTAGCTAAGCTGGGACTATGCTTCCCAGAATTCCCATCCAGTTCAGAGTTAGGATTGGCCCCAGGAACTGCTGGAGATGAACAAGGCAGTGGTAGAGCAGAAGCCAGCCTGCTCTGAGGTCTGAGTCAGGGGCCCCGTGCAGCTCACCCACATGGTCGCTGGCCTCTCAGCTCACCCTCACTATGTCCACAGGGCAGCAGTCCAGCCTGCAGCTTCTCAGGCCCCACTGAATCTCCTTCTTCACCTTTTTCAAGTTCTGTGCAGGTGTACATGCATTTCTGTAGCACAGGATGCCAGCTCCTCCTGCAGGTGTCACATGGTGGAAGTCGGAGGCAGCAGGGGACAGGCAGATTCCACTTGTCCACCCTCTCCCCAGCCTTGCACACCTGTGCTGGCTCCAGGCCCACTGGGGATCAGAGACAACCCCTCTGATAGACTTCTTCCTCAGTTCCCACAGCTGCATAAAGTCTAGTTCCCATAATACACTTGTTCCACATCACTTGAACTTTGATACAGTAAGCTCAGTGACATTGTGGGGACAAGCTATGCCTCAGCCTTGAACAACAGCAAGGTTTCCTTCCCGCTTCCGGTCCATCCGCAGCTCTGTTCTGCATTGTCTTCACTCCGGGAGCCAGGCTGAAGGAGCAGCCTCTGCTTAGAACATTGCCAGTCACCACGCCAGATGAAACAAAGGCAGGGAAGCCCACCTGACTCCTAAGGCTCTGCTTGGCAGGGCCTCACACTGCTTCCCCTCACACTTTCTTGGCCAAAGCACTTCCAACAGGAATACCTGAATTCAACAGAAAGAGGTGTAAACATAGTGCAGTATGTGCGTCCTTTTTTCCTGACACCAAACCCCTGTCGTTCTTCTACACCAGTCCTGCAGTCCAACATCAACTGGGTGTCCAATGCAGCTCCCACACTAACTTCTAGTTAGCACAGACCCCACAGACTAAGGGCTCAGTGCCACAGGACTGCTCCACTCTAGGCAGCAGCTACCCACACCTCTGCTCAGCCAACTACAAATTCAGGGGTTCCCACAGCCCCCTCCTCAGCTTTAACAATTTTCTAGAATGACTGGCAGAACTCAGGAAAGTTACATAGGTTTACCAGTTCACCTTAAATGTTACAACTCAGGGACAGCCAAGTGTGTAGGAGAGGAGATGCTGTCTGGGTGCACCACTTTCCTAGCACTGCAGTACGTTCACCAACTTGGAAGCTCCCTGACCCCATCAGCGGTTTTTATGGAGGTTTCTTTATATAGGTATGATGGATTAAATCATTGGCATTGGTGATTGAACTCAATCCCCAGCCCCTTTCCCTCCATGAAGGTCAGGAGGTGGGGCTGAAATATCTAACCTCTAATGATACCGTTAGCTTTTCTGGCTACCAGCCTCTTTCCTGAGCTATTCCCCTCATACCCTGAATCATTTCATTAGCATACAAAAGACAGTAATTCCAAGGGTTTTATGAGCCGGATGCCAGAAAAGGAGACAAAGCCACATATACAATAATAAACATACGTGCTCATGTGTGCGCACACACCCACACACCCACACCCTCTTCAGGAATATAACATAGTTGGCAGGAAGTCAAGGATTTAAATTTGAAGATTACCTTTGTCTCCCTCTTTCCAACACAGATAACTAAATTGTTCACGCAGCAATATTTTGGGGATGTGAATTGGGCACAGGCACTGTAATTGAGGTTATTTTAAGACCACATCACTATTTCATTTATTTTTATTATTTTTTCTAGTTCTCCTTTGGGACTAAAATGCTATATTTTACTTCAGCTGCAACATGATAAAATATTTATTTGAGAAATGAATGAGTTGAATACTGGGTCACGTCTGAATCTTGAGACCCAAGAGGAAAATAATTGTTTTTTCCACCCTAATTCTCAAAAACAGGCCAACTTTAAAGGGTTTATGAGGGATTGACATTGCAAACACATGGAAAATAAATTAAAGGACCACTACTGCTTGTTCCCTGTATGCTCATAAAACTGCTTCTAGTTTTTAGCTATGGAAAAATCAATATCTTTTATATAATGATGTTACCATAAGGTTTCTCCTGTGTTTCAAACAGAAAATGAACTTGAGAATTCATAAGATCATTACTATTTACCTTGAAATTGTTTTATTTACCTACTCTTCTCCTACTAGGTTATAAACTTATTGAGTATATTAACTGTATCTTGCTCATTTCTATATGCCCAGAAGTTATTATAGTACCCGGCATAGAGCAGATGCTCAACAAATGCTTATTATATTACCATAGTTTATCGATTTTAAGAGGCATATGTTTTTCACATTTTAACATCTCTGAAATTTGGATGTAGGTGATAATGGCTTAGGTCACTGCCCATCAGGTTTGAAATCTTCCTGATCCAATCAAGAAAGCATCAAATTTACAGCATATTAGATTTAATGAAGTACAGGGTGATTAATAAATTATTAAAAGGTCACCTTCCTAGAGTTGTTTATTATATTGATTCAAACATATTTTATTAAGGAACATCATGAGTATGACATTAAATATCCTTTTATGATTTTACAGCCTTCAAAATTATATAGTTTAACTCAAAATCTATTTATCATTATTTTTGTTACTTGTTAGTTCAAATAAAAATATAACTCTACTAATGGAGTTCACCATTTTAACCATGTTGATTACTTTTATCCTGCCATGTAATTGAGTGAGAAATGGGCCTTTCTCTTCAGAGGTACTGTCCTTTCACTCATTTTTTTAATAATTTATGCAAAAGTACTAATACATTTCACAGTAATTTGTGGTTTTCATTAACGCAATTATTATATATTAAATACACATACTGAGGAACATATTCTGCTAAAATCCATGGGGGAAAGTAATATTTCTATCCCATACCAACTGAGGCCATTAAGCCACAGGTAAAGTCTCCACTAAGCAATTAGCAGTTGTCTAAGTGAAACAAGGGTCACTACTTTACGACCAGCCAACCCTCTCCCAAGCTTTAGTGAGCAACCTGCTGCTGTTCCTATTCTATTCATGAATTTCAGTTTACTTACATGTGTGTGCTGCCAAGTTTCTCTAATTCTCCACTTGAAAGCTTGGTTGTTTTAATAGCTAGAGGAAAAGATTTCATTATAAATTGCATGACCATATTTTTTTAATTTGAAAGGATTGGAAAAAAGGAAACTAAGGTATTTTTTTAAAAATTGTGTGTTTGTATGTTGTGAATGAGGTATACAGAGGAAAGGAAGAAAAAAGTCTGACTTTTAAAGCAACAGTCTACTTATTATAACATGATTAGAGATGCTAACTGAAATTCTTCACTAGACCATCTCAGCAGGTAAACTCATGACAAGCTTTTGCATCATCCCACTGGTCTGCAGATATATATAAAGGCAACTCTTCATATTATACATAAGAATATTCAAATATACCTACAATTTCCCAATATCTTTAATAAAAGATAAGTTTGTTACATGTTTAGTTGAATACCAAATATGGGAATATAGGTTATTTTCAGATAAGGGCCAAGTGGCCTTTTACAAGTAGCACATCCTTAGGTATTTATTCCAGAGAAATGAAAATTTGTTTTACACAAAAGCCTATACACAAATGTTCATAGCAGCTTTATTAAATATAGTTCCCAAAGTGGAAAAAATTCAATGTCCTCCAACACTTGAGTGACTAAACAAATTGTAGCGATCCATGCCATGAAATGCTGCAAGGCAATGAAAAAGAACTATTGATATATGTTACTACTTGGATGTATTTCAAGGGAATTGTGCTGGTGAAAAAAACCAATCCCAGAAGGTTACATCCTATATTATAACTTTCTTGAAATAACAGAATTATAGAGGTAGAGAACAGATTGTGGTTTCCATGAGCCAGAGACGGAGGGGGGGTAGAGGCATGGCAGTGGCTTTAAAGGGATAGTCTGACAAAAGTGTTGGAAGAGTTCTGTATTTCAATTGTGATGGTTGTTACACAGATCTACACATATAATAAAGTTACACAGGACTACACACACATACACACACACTCCCCTGCATACTGACCACCTGAAAAATTGGTGAAATATGAATTATCCAGGTTGTGATATTGTACTATAGGTATGCAAAATGCTGCCACTGGAGGAAACTAGGTAAAGGGTACATAGAACCTCCCTGTTCATTTATTTACAATTTCTTGTGAATGTATAATTTCAGAATTAAAGTTTTAAAAAATTATTTTGCATAGACAAGTGGGACTATAGCAAACCAAAAAGCTTCTGCCCTGCAAAAGAAAAATAAAAAGTGAAAAGGCAACCTACAGAATAGGAAAAGATATCTACAAACCATTTCTTTTGTAAGGGATTAATATCCAAACTATAGTAATGGGAACTCCTACAACTCAATAGAAATAAATAATAAAATTTTAAAACTAAAGTGAAGATAACCCAATTGAAAAATGGATAAGGAACTGAATAGACATTTCACCAAAGAAGACATACAAATAGCCAGCAAAAGTATGAAGAGGTGATCAACATCACTAATCATCAGGCAAATGCAAATCAAAACCCAATAATTAAAACTGAGAAGCTGAAAGCTTTTCCTTTAAGATTGGGAACAAGACAAGAATGCCCACTCTCCCCACTTTTATTCAACATAGATCTGGAGGTCCTAGCCACGGCAATCAGAAAACATTAAGAAATAAAAGGCATCCAGATTGGCAAGGAAGAAGTCAAACTGTCCCTGTTTGTGGATGACATGATATTGTACATAAAAAACCCTAAAGAATCCACTCCGAAACTATGAGATCTAATATCTGAATTCAGCAAAGTTGTGGGATACAAAATTAAAACACAGAAATCTGTTGCATTCCTATACATTCATGATGAACTAGCAGAAAGAGAAATCAGGAAAACAATTCCATTCACAATTGCATCAAAAGAATAAAATACCTAGGAATAAACCTAACCAAGGAAGTGAAAGACCTATACCCTGAGAACAATGGGACACTCTTAAAAGAAATTAAAGAGGACACTAATAAATGGAAATTCATCCCATGCTCTTGGCTAGGAAGAATTAATATTGTCAAAATGGCCATCCTGCCTAAAGCAGTCTACAGATTCAATGCAATCCCTATCAAAATTCCAACAACATTCTTCAATGAACTAAAGCAAATAGTTCTAAAATTCATATGGAACCACAAAAGACCCTGAATAGCCAAAGCAATCCTGAGAAGGAGGAATAAAGCGGGGGGAATTATGCTCCCTGACTTCAAGCTCTATTACAAAGCCACAGTAATCAAGACAATTTGGTACTGGCACAAGAACAGACCCATAGACCAGTAGAACAGACTAAAGAGTCCACATATAAGCCCAAGCATATACGGTCAATTAATATATGATAAAGGAGCCATGGATATACAATGGGGAAATGACAGCCTCTTCAACAGCTGGTGTTGGCAAAACTGAACAGCTACATGTAAGAGAATGAAACTGGATTATTGTCTAACCCCATACACAAAAGTAAACTCAAAATGGATCAAAGACCTGAATGTAAGTCATGAAACCACAAAAGTCTTAGAAAAATATATAGGCAAAACTCTCTTGAATATAAACATGAGCAACTTCTTCATGAACATATCTCCCTGGGCAAGGAAAACAAAAGCAAAAATGAACAAGTGGGACTATATCAAACTAAAAAGCTTTTGTACAGCAAGGGACACCATCAATAGAACAAAAAGACATCCTACAGTATGGGAGAATATATTCATAAATGACAGATCTGATATGAGTTGATATCCAAAATACATTAAGAGCTCACACACCTCAACAAACAAAAAGCAAACAATTCAATAAAAAATTGGTCAGAGGAGCTGAACAGACACTTCTCCAAAGAAGAAATTCAGATCGCCAACAGACACATGAAAAAATGCTCCACATCACTAATCATCAGGGAAAGCAAATTAAAACCCCAATGAGATATTACCTCACACCAGTTAGGATGGCCAACATACAAAAGACAAACAACAACAAATGTTGGCAAGGATGTGGAGAAAGGGGATCCCTCCTACACTGCTGGTGGGAATGTAAACTGGTTCAACTATTGTGGAAAGCAGTATGGAGGTTCCTCAAAAAACTAAAAATAGAAATACCATTTGAGCCAGGAATTCCACTCTTAGGAATTTACCCTAAGAATGCAGCAGCCCAGTTTGAAAAAAGACATATGCACTCCTATGTTTATCGCAGCTTTTCAATAGCCAAGAAATGGAAGCAACCTAAGTGTCCATCAGTAGATGAATGGATAAAGATGTGGTACATATACACAATGGAATATTATTCAGCCATAAGAAGAAAACAAATCCTACCATTTGCAACAACATGGATGGAGCTAGAGGGTATTATGCTCAATGAAATAAGCCAGGTGGAGGAAAACAACTATCAAATGATTTCACTCATCTGTGGAGTATAACAACAAAGAAAAAACTGAAGGAACAGAACAGCAGCAGACTCACAGAACCCAAGAATGGACTAACAGTTACCAAAGAGAAAGGGACAGGGGAGGATGGGTGGGAAGGGAAGGATAAGGGGGAAAATGGGGCATTACGATTAGCACACATAATGTAGGGGGGTGGGGGCACAGGGAAGGCAGTATATACAGAGAAGACAAGTTATGATTCTATAGCATCTTACTACACTGATGCACAGTGACTGTAATGGGGTATGTGGGGGGGACTTGATAATAGGGGGAGTCTAGTAACCATAATGTTGTTCAAGTAAGTGTACCTTAACAATATCAAAATTAAGAAAAAAAACCCCAATAGTATCACCTCTCACTTGTTAATGAGCACTATCAAAAATACAGGATGTAACCGTGTTAGGATGTGGAGAAATTGGGACCCTTGTGCACTGTTGGTGGGAAGGTAAATTGGTGCAGCCACTACAGAAAACAGTATAGAGGATCCTCAAGAAATTAAAAATAGTATTATCCATCATCCCATTTCCAGGCATATATTGCAAAGGAATTGAAGTCAGGATCTTGAAGAGATATTTGCACTCTTGTGTTCATTGCAGCATTATTCACAATATTTCTGAGAATATTTTGAGACCCCCCCAAGGAGGTTTGCCTCTTGCCGCCTCCCCATCTAACCTGACTTATCCCTAATCATTTTTGGCCATTGTCACCACCTTTCCATGATGCAAAATCGTATAAGTTTATTCTTTGGTTCCATTTTAAGATTGCAATAAAGAAATTACAATTCCAAAAAGAAAAGTTTAATTTGATCAAATCTTTGGAGTTTATCACCAGACCATTGGATTCGCTGTGCCCCAGGGATTCTTTACCACTTACTACTATCTATCTCTCTCCATTAATAATGTGTCATTGGACCCCAATCTACAACTGGTTGGTTTCCAGAGTGTTCCAGAACCGAAAGGAAGGAAGGAAACATTTGATTTTTTTTTTTTACATTAACTTCTGTGCTCTCATAAGACTTCACCTGAACCAACATAAATAATAAATAATCTTACCCATGGGGCATTCCATTCTTTACAGACCTGATGTGACCAATTTCTCTATTACATATTCTTAACACTATTAACATTGAAATTAAATTTAAAAATGGTTTTCTTAAAACGTTTTTCCTAGATCATGGGTCCTAACAGTTAGGGTTTATGGTCTTTCAAAACCTTACCTTTAAGTTGCCAATGCCAAGTTCCTTCCTCAAAGGGAACCAGAATCCTGGGAAGTTGTGCCCACTGCTCATCCTCCAGGCGCTACCACACTACACCCACAGACACACACCCATTAGGAATGTTGGGCAGTCTCTCCCTGGATCCCTAACAATCTCAAGGCTTCAGGCAAATAAAAAACATTTACTCATGGTAGGAAGTTTGGTAATTCCTTTCTGAAATGATACTGTGAGTGAGACTGCCTGGGCTTCATAATCTCTCAAAGTCTCTTTTCCCTTCTTTCTCTCTTTCTCCCTCTTTAGCTCCAGGGGAAGCATATTGCCAGCCCAGGGCAAACAAACCCGTGAAACCAATGAAGCCGAAATCAGCACAACTCCTTCCTCCCCATACCCCACAGTCTCCTGTGACCCAGATTCTCCTGCCTCCCTCACTGCTAGTGTGTCTTTCAATAGCTTCCAATAGCTGTCTCTCTTTCCTAAGGGCATCCCATAGCTCATTGCCCAGCTCAGTGAAGCAAAGCTGAAGTGTGTCTCTCTCCTCTGTAACCCTTTCCAATACCTGAAGAAACAACAACTCCACAATTCCTGCTGCCATATAGCCACTCAGGCCCCCTAAATAGTCCCCTATCTCAGAGAGCTAATTATATAGCTTCTGGTGTCTCCACCTTTCCCCAAAACTGGGGAGGGCCCCACTCATCCAGGAGGTGCTTTACCCTAGACCAATTCCCCACTAAAGTTTCCCTGAGTGGAAGCTCCACGGATGGTGGGTTTCTGGGTGAAGCCGCACTATCCAGAGGTGGGGTCCCCACCTGCACCATTGACAGGAGTGTTTCCAGGTGTCTCCCCACCATCTCTAGGGGAAGCCTGCCTAAGCATTGCACCCACGAAGACAGATTTCAGGTGCAGAGGTCCTGTGAACTATCACAAGGTGTGGCTGGGTTGGGGGGTGGGGAGTGTGTTCCCAGCCTGGGATGAATAAACCATGAGACAGGTGAAGCTGAAATCAGTCAAGAGAAAAAAAACCTTTTATTTGGAGGCCTGGCTCCATTTGTCACCTTAGCCACCACTCTCACTTGCCCGTTTCTCCCGACCAGTCACACACTTACCTCTCCACCCGCGCTTTCTGAGAGCAACCCTCCAGGCAGAGTTCCGGCAACTGACAGGTGCCAGACCAGTGATGCAGCAGAGGGAAGGAGAGAACAGCTTCTGTGTATAAATGGAATGTTGTGGAGATGACCCCTCCTCGCCCCGCCTGGTCCCCTCCCCTTTTCCCTTGGTCATGGGCACTCACAGAAGCAGGACCAGTAAGGGACCTTCGATTAAAAGAAAACAACAACAATAAAAAAAAAAAAAAGAAGAAGAACAGCTTCTTTCCATCCCTTGTAACACCTATTGATATGGAGATGGCCTAAGGCCAGGCAAGAGGGTCTGGAAATATTGCCATTTTACCCACAACCTCTCTCTTCCTTCGTGCTTTTTTCCTCAATACTTCCTTTTACTCCTTAGAAAACTATCTACAACCTTAGGTAAATAAAAGCAGTGCATTTCTAATTACTCTCTTCAGGCACTAGTAGTAATTCTCCACATTTTTTAAAGCCTTTTCTTGTTGAAACAATTTTCTTTTGTTCAAAAAATTTTCTTACAATTATGCTCTACTTTGCCTTTAGTCTGTCATATCATTATGCACTCATACTCATTATGGAAAAGCATATTATTATGGATATGATTTTAATCAAGTACCATTTCATAGGCATTCATACATTCTTTGTACTTTGGTTGCTATCTTTGTAATAAGAAAACTAAAATGTCCTGATCTAGAACAAGAATCTAGTAACTTTGTTGTGAAACATTTCCTTGAGTATTATATAGGATATACATAATATAAAGAATAGCCTGAATCTTTAAAATTCTGTTTTCCTCCTGCCCCTTAAAACATGAGCTAAGAGGGGAACAACCAGGTATTATTAATTTGCAAAGTTATATAGAGTCACTCAATAACTGTTGTTATTATTAATGGAGAATTTTTAAAGACTATGATAAGACTTTAACTTTTTTATTAAGACTTTTAATTAAGACTATAACTTTTTATTTGTTAGAAGTATAAAAAGTCAGAAATTTACAATATCCTTCATTCTTCTTCAGTTTGACATATTTATATTTAAGCACCTACCATGAGCAAGGAAAGGGCTTAGAATGAGTAGGGTGTAGTTTCTGTAGCACTTGGCCAACAGTATCTCTTAGAAAGTTGTTAACAGTGTAAATCCTCACACCCCACCCCAGATATACTGAGTCAGGAATTCTGGGAGTGAGATTAACAAACTCTTCAAACTGATTCTGATGTATGCTAAGTTTATTTTTTATTTTTTATTTTTGAGAACTACTAGTCCACACGAGAACAAACAATTATCATGTAGTTCTGAGAGAGCCATATTAAATGTGTCTATAAAACACTCTAGCAAGAGGAAGAAACAGAAAATAACTCTGGGAAAATTAAGGAAGCCTATATAGAAGAGATGACATTTAAGCAACCTCGAGGATGAGGAAGACTTTCCTCTTTAATTCAACAAATCCTTATTTAGCACAGATTATCCTAGTCACTCTGCCAGACTGAGAAAGCTTAACAATAGTTCAATAAAAGTCACTGAGCAGTAACTCAGAGGCATATTTACCAGGAAGCTAATCTAACTGAAGCTTCAGTCTTCCTCACTTGCCTGGGACCCTTCCAATGTTCTGTCTGTATTTTTGCAATTATATAAAATTGTGAAAAAATATAAATACATACTTTTTTCTTACATTGAACCACCAAAACTGTATAAGCCTCAGGTCCCCCACAAAACCTGGATCTACTTCACATGTGCTCTGGGAGTAAAAGGAGATAGTAAGGAAGCAAGTAGGACCTTCTAGCAAAGGAGACGATGTGCCAGAGGACTAAGGCAGAGTGCAAGTCTGTCGGTGTGACCCAGGGGAGTGGTGACCGGGTGGAGGTGGAGGGGGAGTCATGCTGAAAACGGGCATTATCACAGGTCTTGAATGCATCGCCACAGGGCCTGGACTTTATCCTCTACTCAATACATAATGTTAGAGATTTTCCTGTAGGTGCCTGCATTTAACAAAGGTAAACTGTACAGCTGTAGAAGCAGACAGATTGAGGAAGGCAGAGACTAGAGCCAGGGATGTCAGTCAGCAGCAGGATGAAATGAAACAGAAGGGAAACATTAAAGGTGTAGGTTCAGGCAACAGGAGGGAATTTGAGGAACACTTAAAGAAAGAATCTACCTGGCAGTTGATTAGAAGACAGACCAGGAAGAGGCATTAAAGGTGACTTTTAGATTTACAGTTTGGGTGCATTATGATGTGGGCTATAAACCTCTCAAAAAAAAATATGGGAGGAGCAGTTGATTTCATGGAGAAAATATTGAGCTCCATTTTCAGAAAGTTGAATCTTTCTACATTAAGCTTCTATCATTCTGAAATACATAAATAGAATTCTAAATAACTGCTTTTTGAAAAGAGCTATACATTTAAAAGAAAAACCATTTATATGTAGCCTAGTGCTCTACAAATACACAATATAATTTTAAAAGTTGTTATAGTCTATAGTCATTAATTAAATCACTTCCTAAAGAAAACAGGAAAGGGATTAAATATACAGGCAAAAGTCTGTGTTGCTAATAAAATTTGAATCAAGTATGCTTTAAAGTAATAGCACCAACTTTGGTAGCTAGAATAATGGTTCTGAAATACCTACAAATAGCTTCTAGGGTGAAAAGGTGGTAAGACTCCCCATTATGTCATTAAATGGGAGGTTGTAGAAGAGATAAGGAGAAGGAACATTGAGTTCCACTGGGATCCAAGTGGAGGCAGAGGGTTAATGGAAGAAAAACTAAAGTTCCCCATCAAAGAGATGCAGAATATATATATATTCTGAATACAGATATTCAGGAGAAAACCTAAAGTTCCAAGACAGACAGAAGCAGTGAATTGTATCTGCAATCCACATCAAAGAACACTAAACAGATCTGATGCCTTGATATAATTATATGGATCAGACATTTAGCAAAGCATAAAGCAGCATGATGCCTCAAGAAAAAGGTCATCTAAATATCCCTAAAGGATTGTTCACCAAGATGATTCAGAAAGAGTAAACACCTCGAGGATGAGGGACATCTGTTTCTGGTGCATGAGCTTTGCAGTGCCTGTTAAATTTCATGACGTATTCATTGCCATTTAACAGGAAAGCCATTGCCAGGGCGCCCTACTCCTAATTTCGTATCTGTTTACTGGGCCACTGCACAGCTAAACACAGAAGAAAGAAGCAGTGCATGCTCTAGGGTTGCATGAAACTCCTCAGGCCAGCCTAACATCCATCAAAGAGTTCCTTGCTGTGAATTATGAATTGATGCACCTGGGATTCTGACAGTACCATCCTGACCACATTTCTGCTTTTAGGATTAGAAATATTTCTCTTTCTCTACAAATATCCCAAGCCTGGTTAAAGTTAATTCCCTTGGCTTTCTGAATTTTTTATGACTCTGCAAGCTAAAGGTGATTTTTAGATACTCCTACGAAAATGAATTACCACCTGCTCAATCGGCAAATGGTCAGGAATTTATAAAAATAATAGTGCAGAGGCAGGGAAAGGGGAGTTGTTTAGTGGGTATAGATGAAGAAGTTCTGGAGATCTGTTGCTGTGATAAGTATATTCACAGCAATGTGAATATACTTAACACTAATATTATACACTTAAAAAATGGTTAAATGGTTTAAAAAATAACAGTGGAGTAAAAAATTCTTATTTTTATTGTGTATTATGCCATAAGAGACCCCAGGCCCTTAATGGGTACCTCACAGCTTCAAGATCCCTCAAAGAAATCTGCCTCTTTCTTTCCATAATTATTTTTGTATAGAATTACTGCTTTGATTCTTGGGTCTTTAACTGTATATTTGTCAAATCGAAATTGAGCAGCAAAATCCAATGGCAGGTATACAATCAGAAGCTGAGTTAAAAGAATTGTGCACCTGCAGCTGTAAGGAGTTACATGATTCATAAGCCAAACCTCTTAATGTGGTCAAGAAAAGCAATGTTTAATGATTCCAAACTTGAAGCCAAAACCTTTTCATTCTTCAGTATTCCTCTTCATACAGAAAAGCAAAAACAGAATTTATTTCAAACAACATATAGGTAGATGATCATTTCTATTTTATTTAAGAATGTAGTGTTTTTGCTAATGCAATATATGTGTTCCAGAAAACCTTGCATTCTACAAAATCATATGCTAAAAATAACAGGGTTTTTTTGAGAAAAATTAGATTAGAAACTGACCACTCAAACCTATGCAACTTTATATATTGAATACTAACAATAACAACAAATATTAACAAAAAACAAATATATATTAACAAAAAAATACAACTTTATATGCTAAAATATTAACAAAGACTAATAAAATACTAGCATAGAATAAAAGGTATGTTAAGTTCTTAATAAATACTGTAGTAAACATAGGTACAGTAAATATAGCTATTTTTTACAGGAAATAATGGTAGCTAAATGGAAAGGGATGACAGGAGGGTTGAGTTTGTTGAGCTTTGTAGCAGCAAAAATGACATTCAGAAGGATCAGGAAAAGCCAAACAAAGGGTACTTCCAAGACAGAACAGTGGCAAGCTGAGCCAAGAGTGACGATGTGGGGCAAATGGGATTTTGAACAGTCCTGAGTTCCTCTGTGTCTTGCTGGGCTCCTCTGCAATAGTACACTTTATGTTCAGCTCCTATTTCTTGGCAGTGTAAAAGATTAATGCCCTGGAAAAATCATGTTTGAATGAAATCAAATTCAGAAACCTTTTGACATTACCCTGCATAACTACTGTAGACTAGATGTTCTGCCAAAATTCATGTGATGAAACCTAATCCCCAATGTAATGGTATTAGGAGGTGGGGCTTGGAAGAGGTGATTAGGTCATGAGAGTAAAACTTCATAAATGAGGTTAGTGATCTTATGTGTAGATTTTACTCAGGACAAATTGGGAATGGACTTGTTTCCTATTCCTGTGTCAACATTTGTATGCAAATCCCTTTCTGCACCCAGATAAATAAGTTTTCCTCTAAAACTGGTGCAAAACTTAACCTTTCTCCAAGAGCCACTGAAAATGAGTAGCTGATTCAGTACTGCTAAGGGTTTCTTGATGCCTCAAGTAAGCAGAGAACATTTTAGTGACTTCAAAACTATAGTTAAATTTGGTGTTGTCATTAATGACTACTTGAAAAAGCAGTCCCCAAATGAAAAGAACTTTAGTAAAACATGGTCCTCAGACCAACTACTTCAGAAATACTCAGTGAGACTGTTAAAAAGGCAGATTGTCTTGGGCCAACCCAGGACACTTGAAATGAAGATAACTTGCAGGAGGGCTGAAAAATCCTCATTTTTAAAAGATATTCAGATGTGTCTGATGTTCTCTGAAGTTGGAGAAGCAATAATGGTTTTTTGCCAAATAACCATTGGATATGGTAGATAATAGTTGTCTAATAGATAATTGTCTAATGTAGATAATATTTTTAGAAGCCTGTACTACTTAAAATCTGATACAGTCTCATGACAGGCACTAGAACAGAGAAAGCATTGCAGGAATAGACTTAAGTAAGTGCTATCTGATACTGTTAGGGAATATTACACCTGAGACATTGATCGTCATTGTGAATCTATTCCCTGACAGGGCATTCAGGTCTTAATGTTCAAGTCTTTAATCCATCTTGAGTTGATTTTTGCGTATGATGTAAGATAAGGGTCCAGTTTCATTCTTTTGCTTGTGGCTGTACAGTTTTCCCAACACCATTTATTGAAGAGTTTCCCTTCCTCGTGGTATTTGCTTGGCTCATTGTGAATTAATTGACCACATATCCATGGGTTTATTCCTAGGCTCTCTATTCTATTCCATTGATCTATATGCCTATTTTTAATGCCAATACCACACTGTTTTAATTACTATAGCTTTGTAGTATAGTTTGAAATCAGGGAGCATGATGTCTCAAGCCTCTTCTTTCTTAAGATTGCTTTGACTCTTTGGGTCTTTGTGGTTCCACACAAATTTTCAAACCATTTTTTTCTATTTCTGTGAAGAATGCCACTGAAATTTTGTTAGGGATTGCTTTGAATCTGTAGACTGCTTTGGGCAGTATGGTCATTTTACACTATTATTCCTATCCATGAGCACAGAATATCTTTCTATTTATTTGTATATTTTTCAATTTCTTTCATCAATATCTTATAGCTTTCCAGAGTACAAGTCTTTCTTTCACCACCATGGTTAAATTTACCCCTAGGTTTTTAAATTCTTTTTGGTACAGTTGTAAATAGGATTGTTTTCTTGATTTGCCTTCCTGACAGTTCATTGTTAGTGTATAGAAAGACAACTTATTTTTGCATACTGATTTTTTATCCTGCAACTTTATTGAATTCATTTATTCTAAGTTTTTAGTGAAATCTCTACCATTTTCTATATATTATATGATGTCATCTGCAAATAGTTTTATTTCTTCCTTTATGATTTGGATGCCTTTTATTTCTTTACTAAATTTAACTTTTTATATTATTATATGTTTTATATAACTCTCAGGAGTTGGAGTAGAGTTATACAAATGAAACTATTACTTCAATAAATGAATGTTCTTGATGATTTAAAAATCTTAATCAGCTGAACATTCAGAAATTTTTAATCCTTATAAAAATTGACAGCTATTTTCAATCTGAAAAATCATATTTGGCTATCATGTATCTAAATTATTCTAATTCTTCCCCTTCTTACTGTCACTTTTCTTGTCCCAGGCAGATGATCTGACTCCAAGTCTTTCTTGGATTCAGGATTGTGCATGACTGTCTCCCTTTTTCATCCTTATAAATAAAAGTATGCTTCCATCAGCTATTCTGGGCTCTATAGGGTTTTTGTTACATTCATAATCTATTGCCCTGCTTCCTATTTCTGGTGGTTGTCAAATGGGTACCATGAAATTCATCTTTTATTGATTTTTCTTCCAAATTTCATGAGTTTTTGTAATAACAACATACAGGGGCATTTGGTAGTTTTTGAGGCTGAATACATTAGATTTAACAGTTGAATGATTTAGATGTTTATTTGTAAATCTAAGTGCTAGTTCTCCTGGGAGTTCCTACCAGCTAACCCATGGCATTCTAAATTCAATAGGAATTGGGCTCCATTTAGGTATGACTTTATTTAGATAGAAACAGTTGCTACTCTTATTTCTAGTTCAACTGGAAGAAAAACATTCTCATAATTTTGTCCTCATAATCTTGAGTGGGACTGGAGGAAAAAGTGACCCCTTGACCTTACAATCTCACCTTTACCCCTCTGTTTTAGATTAATCCAGTAAGCTCAAAGGAGTATTTAATCCAAGATTCTTTGAATTGTCAGTTGATACCAACAGAGCCAAGTCTCCTGTTGATTGTGGGCTGGACCTCCAGGCATTTGATTCACTTCAGCATTAGAAGGCTGGTAGGTTACATTGATATGCATCTATCATCGTTAGTCCTTCCTGGACTTTAGAGACAATCCAGAGTACAGGGAAGATGGTGTGGGATATTAGCAACAGCAAAGTGGAAACAGAATCAGGGACATACTACTTGGAAAATCTCCCAAGAGCCTTTGGGAATATATATATGTTTTTTTCAAAAGCAGAGGATCCTGGATGCAAAGTTTTAATAGAGCAAAAGCAACAGCTTGGTCATTTAACAAGAAAAGCCACATAGAAGAGACATCTAATAGGCACCCAGCTAACTACTATGGGAAAACCAGATTACCAGAAATGTACTATCTCTTCAAGTCTATGTCCTTCAAATTTGGAAGAGTTTCAGAAATATAAGAAGAAGTATTATTTCTAACAGATTTTTGGTGGAGTCTTTAGGAATTTCTATACTTGAGATTCTACAAAGCAAGACAGTTTTACTCCTTTCTAATTTGAATGCCTTTTATTTATTTTTCTTACCTCATTGCTCCAGCAATCCCACTTCTTGGTATATATCCAAAGAAAGCAAAAACAGTGTATCAAAGAGATACCATGCCCTTTGATGTTCATTGCCATGTTTCACAATAGCCAAGATAACAAAACAACCCAAGTGTCTGTCAATGGATGAATGGATAAGGAATACCATATTTTCTTTACACACACATGCACGCGCACACACACACACATACACACACTGGATATTAATCGGCCATGAGAAACAAGGAAATCCTGTCATTTGCAGCAACATAGATGACTCTGTGGGACATTAAGCCAAGTGAAATAAGATGAGAAAGATAAATACTGTAGGAACTTACTTATATGTGCAATCTAATAAAAGATAAACTCACAGAAACAGAAAATAGAATAGTGGTTACCAGGGGCTGGGGAAGATGTGATGTTGGTTAAAGGGTATAAGTTTCCAGCTATAAAATGAATATATTCTTGGGATATCATATACAGCACTATGATTATAGTTAACATTACTGTATTATATACTTCAAAGTTGCTAAGAGACTAGATTTTAAGTGTTCTAATCCCAAGAAATAAATGGTAATTATGTAGTATGATAGAGGTGTTAGTTAATGGTATGGTGGTAATCATTTTGCAATATATAAGTACATCAACTCAACATCTTGTACAACTTAAACTTATACAAACTTGTGTGTCAATTAAATCTCAATAAAACTGAAAATAAAAACAGTAGGTAGAGTATGATGCCATTTTGGCAAAAACAAATATAAATTTATATTTATAAGCAAATTGGATGAATACGAAACTAGCTACAAGAGAAAAGACCCATCATTCAACAAAAGCCATTAGAATTCTATAAGAGAATATTTAGTTACTGGCGGAGAATGCTACCAGTACATATACAACTTTAAAAAAATGCCCTCATTGTTCCTATGAACTCTTAAATATATTCTGGTTAGAAACCTGCCCTCCCATCAGGGTCAGGTAATGGTAACATCACAAGAAGATGGGTTTAGTCTTACTAGTAATCAGGAAAATACAAGTCAGAATAAAATATTAGCACACAGACATGAGATTAATAAACAGTAAAAGGTCCAACAATACCAAGTGGAGTCCAGAGTGTGCAGCAATGTGAAACTTCATAACCTGCTCCTGGAGCACATTGGTAAGAATACTTTGGAGAGTATATGACAATACCAAGTAAAGAATAAACATGTATTTCTCAATTTATTAATTCCACTCATAGATATATATCCTGGACTGTGTTTCTCAAACAATGGGTGCCCTGGAGCATCAGAGTGAATGCACAGGAACACCATGACATGTTTAAAATTTTTGAGAAAAACACCTTGAAAATACTGCTATTAACTTGTTTCAACCTAAGTACTTAATGAGCCAAACTATTAAGTATTTCTTCTGACTTTTTTCACTTGGCAGTTTACCAAGGACATTTTTCAAGTCAATACATACATAGCCATCTGAATGTGTGTGGGTGCCAATTATTTAATTAATGAATGTGGATCCTTAGAAAACAAATTTCAAAAACACAATTATGTACTTTCTCTGACATACCTGAAGACAGATTTATTCACAGCATACATTAAAAGGATCATATACTATGACTGAATGGTATTTATCCATTTATCCTGGGATGCAACATCATACTCAATGCCACTTCTAGAACTACGTTGTGAGCACTTCGTCTTGTTTCTGATCTTAGAGAAAATGCTTTCAAACCTTTCCCCATTGAGTATGGTGTTGGCTATGGGCTTGTCATATATGGCCTCCATTGTGTTGAGGTATAACCCTCTTACTTGAGTGTTTTTTCATGAAAGGATGTATTTTAACAAAATGATTTTGCTGCATCTGTTGAAATGTTCATAAGACTTTTTTCTTTCATTCTATTAATGTATGTATCACATTAATTAATTTGCTTATGTTGAACCATCCTTGCATCCCAGGATAAATGTATAAATACCATTCAGTCATAGTATATGATCCTTTTAATGTGTGTTGAAGTTAGTTTGCTAATGTATTTTTGGGCATTTTTACATCTACATTCATCAGGGATATTGTTTTTCATTTCTTGTAGTATCGGGGTAAAGCTGGCCTCATAAAATTAGTTTGAAGAGGAGTTAACACTCCCAATGTTTGGAAGAGTTGAGAAGGATTGGCATTAATTCTTTTAAAAATGTTTGGTAGAATTCACCACTGAAGCCATCTGTCCTGGTTTGTTTGTGTTGGGAGGTATTTTATTATTGATTCAAGCTCCTTACTCATTATTGGTCTGTTCAGATTTTCTGTTTTTTCATAATTGAGTCTTTCTAGGAATTTATTTCTTCCAGGTTATCTGGTTTTTTTTTTTTTTTTAGATAATTATTTTTTATTGAAGGGTAGTTGACACACAGTATTACATTACATTAGTTTCAGGTGTACAACACAGTGATTCAACATTTATATACATGATAATTCTAAGTACCAGCTATCACCATACCAAGTTGTTACAATATTTTGACAATATTCCTTATGCTATACATTACATCCCGGTTGCTTATTTATTTTACAATTGGAAGTCTGTACTTTTTCTTGGTTGTTGTTGTTAGGGCATCTCTCATATTTATTGATCAAATGGTTGTTAACAACAATAAAATTCTGTATAGGGGAGTCAATGCTCAATGCACAATCATTAATCCACCCCAAGCCTAATTTTCGTTAGTCTCCAATCTTCTGAAGCATAATGAACAAGTTCTTACATGGAGAACAAATTCTTACATAGTGAATAAGTTACATGGTGAACAGTACAAGGGCAGTCATCACAGAAACTTTTGGTTTTGCTCATGCATTATGAACTATAAACAGTCAGTTCAAATATGAATACACATTTGATTTTTATACTTGATTTATATGTGGATACCACATTTCTCTCTTTATTATTTTTAATAAGATGCTGAAGTGGTAGGTAGATACAACATAAAGGTAGAAAACATAGTTTAGTGTTGTAAGAGAGCAAATGTAGATGATCAGGTGTGTGCCTGTAGACTATGTGTTAATCCAAGCTAGACAAGGGCAATAAAACATCCACATATGCAGAAGATTTCTCTCAGAACAGGGGGGGTGAGGTTCTAAGCCTCACCTCTGTTGATCCCCAATTTCTCACCTGATGACCCCCCTGCGACTGTGCCTGTCTTAGGTTGTTCCTCCCTTGAGGAATCTTACCTGTCTCTGGCTAACCAGTCATCTTCCGGGGCCATACAGGGAAATGTTAAGTTGGTAAGTGAGAGAGAAGCCTTATTGTTTGAAATGGTTAGCTTTTTATTTCTTTGTATATTTATGCCCTGTGGCTTCTATGCCCAGCATTTGTCTTGAGGTATCTTTACCACTTGGAGGAGTTATGATACTCGGTAAATTTGATATGAGGCACGAATTCTATTTAAGAATTCGTTGTAATTAGGAAGGAAGAAGAAAAGCTATAGAAGTAGCAGGCGGGAGAAAACATGGGAAGATTGATTATTTCTTTGACATATCTTCTTGTAGAGTAACTTCAGCATGTATAGATTTTAAGCTACTACTTAAATTGCGCACACACATTAACATAATAGGAGTATAGTTACATAACCAAAGCATACCTGTAATTACCAGCCATCTCCAGTGAAACCAAGAAAACCAGTTAGGCACCCTAGGCATTTGTGAAAACTTATCAATGATATGATGGTTATTATCTAACTGAATTTGAATAGTTTGAGAAAAATCAGACAAATTAAAACAACCCATTCCTGGGCACTGTTCACATCCCATATGTTCTTTTAACAGTAAATAGTCTGTAGTTGTAAGATTTTGGAGCGCTACAATTTGCACTTCTCCTAATTCTTGGTTGAGTTCCAACAGTATAGATCCAGTCAAATTTGTTGTTTTACTGTATGCACAGGCCAGCTTAGATATCTCCTTCATTCCCATGGCAAGTCCAGGAGCTGGTGGGATGAGTGCATCTACAGCTGTAGCAGTGCGTGGATCTTTGTTGGGGTTTTTTGATGATCATCTTCTGGTATGAGTCTTCCCGAGAGTGCTGATGTTGGAAGTTCTCTTTCATATCGTTTCTTAGTTCATTTTCGGGGTAGCCAAATTAGGCTTTGATCCTCTGTATAAACACAAACAGACCCTTTGCCTACACTTTTATATGTCCTTTATATCATTGTGTAGAACTCATTAGAGGTCACCACATAGGAACTGCATTTTTTTTTTTTAATCATTAATCTACACTTACATGACAAATACTTTGTTTACTAGGCTCTCCCCTATACCAGGTCCCCCCTATATACTCCTTTACAGTCACTGTCAATCAGCGTAGCAACCTGTTGTAGAATCACTACTTGTCTTCTCTGTGTTGTACAGCCCTCCCCTTTCTCCCACCCCGCTATGGATGCTAATCTTAATACCCCCCTACTTCTCCCCCCCTTATCCCTCCCTACCCACCCATCCTCCCCAGTCCCTTTCCCTTTGGTACCTGTTAGTCCATTCTTGAGTTCTGTGATTCTGCTGCTGTTTTGTTCCTTCAGTTTTTCCTTTGTTCTTATATTCCACAGATGAGTGAAATCATTTGGTATTTCTCTTTCTCTGCTTGGCTTGTTTCACTGAGCAAAATACCCTCCAGCTCCATCCATGTTGCTGCAAATGGTTGGATTTGCCCTTTTCTTATGGCTGAGTAGTATTCCATTGTGTATATGTACCACATCTTCTTTATCCATTCATCTATCGATGGACATTTAGGTTGCTTCCAATTCTTGGCTATTGTAAATAGTGCTGCGATAAACATAGGGGTGCACTGATCTTTCTCATACTTGATTGCTGCATTCTTAGGGTAAATTCCTAGGAGTGCAATTCCTGGGTCAAATGGTAAGTCTGTTTTGAGCATTTTGATGTACCTCCATACTGCTTTCCACAATGGTTGAACAAGTTTACATTCCCACCAGCAGTGTAGGAGGGTTCCCCTTTCTCCACAGCCTCGCCAACATTTGTTGTTGTTTGTCTTTTGGATGGCAGCCATCCTTACTGGTGTGAGGTGATACCTCATTGTAGTTTTAATTTGCATTTCTCTGATAATTAGCGATGTGGAGCATCTTTTCATGTGTCTGTTGGCCATCTGTATTTCTTTTTTGGAGAACCGTCTGTTCAGTTCCTTTGCCCATTTTTTAATTGGGTTATTTGTTTTTTGTTTGTTGAGGCGTGTGAGCTCTTTATATATTCTGGACGTCAAGCCTTTATCGGATGTGTCATTTTCAAAGATATTCTCCCATACTGTAGGGTTTCTTTTTGTTCTATAGATGGTGTCTTTTGCTGTACAGAAGCTTTTCAGCTTAATATAGTCCCACTTGTTCATTTTTGCTGTTGTTTTCCTTGCCCGGGGAGATATGTTCAAGAAGAGGTCACTCATGTTTATGTCTAAGAGGTTTGTGCCTATGTTTTCTTCCAAGAGTTTAATGGTTTCATGACTTACATTCAGGTCTTTGATCCATTTTGAGTTTACTTTTGTATATGGGGTTAGACGATGGTCCAGTTTCATTCTCCTACATGTAGCTGTCCAGTTTTGCCAGCACCATCTGTTGAAGAGACTGTCATTTCGCCATTGTATGTCCATGGCTCCTTTATCAAATATTAATTGACCATATATGTCTGAGTTAATGTCTGGATTCTCTAGTCTGTTCCATTGGTCTGTGGCTCTGTTCTTGTGCCAGTACCAAATTGTCTTGATTACTATGGCTTTATAATAGAGCTTGAAGTTGGGGAGTGAGATCCCCCCTACTTTATTCTTCTTTCTCAGGATTGCTTTGGCTATTCGGGGTCTTTGGTGGTTCCATATGAATTTTTGAATTATTTGATCCAGTTCATTGAAGAATGTTGCTGGTAGTTTCATAGGGATTGCATCAAATCTGTATATTGCTTTGGGCAGGATGGCCATTTTGACGATATTAATTCTTCCTAGCCATGAGCATGGGATGCGTTTCCATCTGTTAGTGTCCCCTTTAATTTCTTTTAAGAGTGACTTGTAGTTTTCAGAATATAAGTCTTTCACTTCTTTGGTTAGGTTTATTCCTAGGTATTTTATTTTTTTTGATGCAATTGTGAATGGAGTTATTTTCCTGATTTCTCTTTCTGTTGGTTCATTGTTGGTATATAGGAAAGCCACAGATTTCTGTGTGTTGATTTTGTATCCTGCAACTTTGCTGTATTCCGATATCAGTTCTAGTAGTTCTGGGGTGGAGTCTTTAGGGTTTTTTATGTACAGTATCATGTCATCTGCAAATAGTGACAGTTTGACTTCTTCTTTGCCAATCTGGATTCCTTGTATTTTTTTGTTTTGTCTGATTGCCGTGGCTAGGACCTCTAGTACAATGTTAAATAACAGTGGGGAGAGTGGGCATCCCTGTCTAGTTCCCGATCTCAGAGGAAATGCTTTCAGCTTCTCGCTATTCAATATAATGTTGGCTGTGGGTTTTTCATAGATGGCCTTTATTATGTTGAGGTACTTGCCCTCTATTCCCATTTTGCTGAGAGTTTTTATCATGAATGGATGTTGAACTTTGTCAAATGCTTTTTCAGCATCTATGGAGATGATCATGTGGTTTTTGTCTTTCTTTTTGTTGATGTGGTGGATGATATTGATGGACTTTCGAATGTTGTGCCATCCTTGCATCCCGGGGATGAATCCCACTTGGTCATGGTGTACGATGGTTTTGATGTATTTTTGAATTCGGTTTGCTAAAATTTTGTTGAGTATTTTTGCGTCTACGTTCATCAGGGATATTGGTCTATAGTTTTCTTTTTTGGTGGGGTCTTTGCCTGGTTTTGGTATTAGGGTGATGTTAGCTTCATAGAATGAGTTTGGGAGTATCCCCTCCTCTTCTATTTCTTGGAAAACTTTAAGGAGAATGGGTATTATGTCTTCCCTGTATGTCTGATAAAATTCCGAGGTAAATCCATCTGGCCCGGGGGTTTGGTTATCTGGTTTTTGATGGATAATTGTTCTTAGTAGTCTCTCATGATCCTTTGTATTTCTGAGGTATCAGTTGTAAAGTCTCCTCTTTCCTTTCTGATTTTATTTGAACTTTTACTCTTAGCTAGTTTTGATAAACACTTGTCAATTTTGTTCATCCCAAAACTAGCTCTTCATTATTTATTTCTGCTCCAATCTATTATTTCCTTCCTTGTGCTTGCCTTGAGCTCAGTTTTTTTTTTCTAGTTCCTTGAGGTACAAAGATAGGTTATGCATTTGAGATCTTTCTTTTTTCTTAATGCTGACATTTATCTATATAAACTTCCTTCTTAGAAATCCTTTTACAGCATCCCATAGGTTTGGATAAGTAGTATTTCTATTTTTGTTTGTTTCAAGGTATTTTTTATTTCAATTTTGGTTTATTCTTTGACCCATTCATTGTTCAAGAGTGTGTTAATTTCTATATAATTGTGTTTTCCAGTTTCCCTCTTGTTATTGGTGTCTAGTTTCATACCATTGTATTCATAAAAGATATTTGGTATGACTTAAATCTTCTTAAATTTTCTAAGACTATTTTGTGACCTGTCATAAGATCTATCTTGGAGAATGCTCCATATATACTTGAGAAGAATGCCAAATCTACTTCTGTAGATGGCATGTTCTATTAATATCTCTTAGGTCCATTTAGTCTAAAGTATGGTTCAAGTCCAACATTTCTTTTTTGATTTTCTGTCTGGATGATCTACCCATTATTGAAAGTAAAATGTTGAAATCTCCTACTATTCCTATACTATTATTTATTTCTCCTTTCATATCTGTTAATATTTGCTTAATATATTTTGGTGTTCCAATGTTGGGTACATACATATTTAAAATTTTTTTATAACTTCATGTATTGACCACATTATCATTATATAATAACCTTCTTTCTTCTAAAGTCTATTTTGTCTAGTAGAAATATGCCTACCTCTGCTCTTTCTTGGTTTCCATTTGCCTAGAATATCTTTTTTCATCCCTGTCCTTTGAGTCTCTGTGCATCCTTAAACTGAAGTAGGTAGCGTATAGCTTGTTCTTATTTTTCTATCCAACTATCTTGGCTTTTTAATCAGCTACTCTCTTTTGACTGGAGAATTCAATCCATTTAGAGTTATTTGTATGTAAGGACATACTAATGCCATCTTATTAATTGTCTTCTAGCTGTTTTGTGGTCCCCTCATTCCTTCCTTCCTCTCTTTTCTTTGTGAATTAATGATTTTCCAGTTGGGGGATACTTTGAATCCTTTGTCTCTATCTTTTATGAATATACTTGTGGTTTTTGCTTTGTGGTTACTGTGAGGCTCATACAAAATATTTTTATATGTAAATATAATATATATATATATGTATATATATATGCCTCCTTTGCTCTGATAACAATTTAACTTCAATGACATACAAAAACTCTGTACTCTCCCCCTTTTATGCTTTTGATGTCATATTTTTCATTTTTATATTGTGTATCCAATAAAAAATTGTTGTAGCTATAGCTATTTCTAATACTTTAAAAACTCCTTAAACCTTTATACTAGAGTTAAGTAATTAACATACCACCATATTACAGTATTAGAGGATTCTGAATATGACTATATGCTTACCTTACCAGTGTGTTGTATATATTCATGTTACTAATTAATACCCTTTCATTTCATCTTGAAGCATTCCTTTTAGCATTTCTTGTAAGGCAGCTTTAGTAGTGATGAATTCCCTCAGCTTTTGTTTATTATGGAAAGTATTTACCTGGCTTTAATTTCAAGAGGAGAACATTGCTGGGTAAAGTATTCTTGGTTGACAGTTTCTTTCTTTCAACACTTTGAATATATCATCCCATTCTCTTCTGGTCTGCAAAGCCCCTGCCAGAAATTCACTCATTTCCTAATGGGGGTTCCCTTGGATAGCAGAAATTTTTTTCCTCTTGCTATTTCTCAGGTTCTCTCCTTGTCTATGATTTTAAACAGTTTCCTTATAACGTGTCTCATAGGTCTTTTTCAATTGAAATCTTGTGATGACCTATTAGATTCATGAAGTCAGATGGTCAGAGCTCTCCCCAGGTTTGGGAAGTTTTCAACCATAATTTCTTTAAACTTTATATTCTTTTACCCCTCTGGGATTCCAATAATGTGTTCATTATATCTTTTGAAAGTCCCCCATCAATCCTTTCTCTCTTTTTCATCATTTTTGCTCCTTTGATTGGATAATTTCAGTTGACGTATCTTCCAGACTCTATAAATGGACATCAGTAAAGGAAGACTTTCTCTTGAATGTGGGGGCATGCTGGCACATGCTGTGACCCTGAATCTTTTGTTTCAGGGTGCCAAGTGCAGGGGTATGTGGCAGCACCAGTCTCTAGGGGAATGATGGCTCTTTGTCTCAGGCTGCTGGGATCCACAACATCAACACCTGTGTGGTCCTTGGAGAGCATTGCCAGGTGTCTTCAAAGACAGCAAGGGCTGTTGATGTCCTCAGCAGCACCTCCATGTCCATGGTAGGGACCGAAGCAGACATAAGTTGTGACTAGAGCCAGTGGTGTGCACAAACTCAGCTATGGCAGCCAGCTTCAGGTGCCTATGTAATGGCAGGGTCTGGATGCAGATATACACATGGTGGGGGCCAGGGCAGGCAGAAAGGGCTAAATGTGGGCTCACAAACAACTGTGGGGGCCACAGCAGTCAATTTGCTCTCTTGTGATTTCACAGTCTCCTCTTGGGCATGCACATTACAATGGAGTCTGGTGATAGGAGTCAGACTATGAATGTGCCCATGTGCATTTAGAGGAGCTAGCTACAGGTAAGCATGGTGATACAGGCCATACCCAGAACACATGGCATGATCTGGGTCCATAAGCAGCTGTGGGGCCCTAGATATCAGCATATTCTCATGTGATTATAAAATCTCTCTCCAGGTGTGCACACAACAATGGAAGCCAGTGATGGGTATCAGGTCTGTGGCATGCAAATGCCCAGCTGAAGGAACTAGCCCATATCATCCAAAATATATAGAGTACTCACACAACTCAATAGCAACAAAAAAATCTGACTAAAAAATGGGCAGAGGATCTGAATAGACATTTTTTCAAAGAAGATATACAATGGGCAACAGGCACATAAAAATGTGCTCAAGATCATAGGGAAATGCAAATCAAAACCACAATGAGATATTACCTCACACCTGTTAGAATAGCTATTATTTAAAAGACAAGAAATAACATGTGTTAGGATGTGAAGAAAAGGGAGCTCTTGAGCACCATTGATGGGAATGAAATCGGTGCAGCCACTATGGAAAACAGTGTGGAGTATGGATTTCTATTCTATTAAATTGATCTATGTGTCTGTTTCATGGCAATATCACACAGGTCTGGTTACTAGAGTTTGTGAGTTTGATGCCTCCAGCTTTATTTTAAGACAACTTTGGCTTATTTGGTATCTCTTGTGGTACCATACAAATTTTAGGATTATTTGTTCTATTTCTGTGAAAAATACCGTGGGAATTTTGATAGGGATTGCAGTGAATATGTAGATTGCTTTGGGTAATATAGACATTTGAACAATATTCTTCCATCCATGAGCATAGAATATCTTTCCATTTATATGTGTCTCCTTCAATTTCTTTAATATAGCCTTCACTGTACAGGTTTTTCACCACCCCCTTTAAATTTATTCTTAGGTATTATTTTTAATGCAATGTATATGGGACTGTTTTCTTGATTTATTTTTCAGATAGTCCATTGTTAGTGTATAGATTACAAGAAATTGTATGCTGATTTTATACCAACCAACTTTACTGAACTCTTTTTTTTAGTCCTAACAGTTTTTTTGGTGGAGTCTTTGGGGTTTTCTAAATATAAAATCATGCACAAATTGTGACAGTTTTACTTCTTCTTTTCCAATCTGCAGTACTTTATTTCTTTTTCTTGCTAAATTACTGTGGGTAGGGCTTCCAATACTATGTTGAATAAGTGGTTAGAGTGGGCAACTTTGTCTTGGTTCCTCAAAAGTTTTCAGCTTTTCACCATTGTGTATGATGTTACCTGTGGGTTTGTCACATACATGGCTTTTGTTATGTTGAGGAATATTCCCTCTATTTTGTTGAAAGTTTTTATCATAAATGGGTATTGAATTTTGTCAAATACTTTTTATCTATCTTTGAGATGATCATAGGGTTTTTATCCTTCATTTTGTTAAAGAGGTGTAGCATGTTGATTTATTTGTGAATGTAGAACCATCCTTGCATCCCTAGAATAAATAAATAGATTCAATAAATTGAATCATCACCACTTGATCCTGGTGATGATTCAAGTTCTTTAATTTTCTTTGCTTTACTACTGTTTTGATACAGATTTTTCCATCTATGTTTACCAGGGATATTGGCCTGTAATTTTTTTTCCTGTAGTGTCCTTTTCTGCCTTTGGTATCAGGTCTAACACTAGTCTTACAGAGTTTGGGAGTGTTCCTTCCTCTTCAATTTTGAAAGAGTTTGAGAAATATAGGTATTCACTCCTTTTTAAATGTTTGGTAAAACTCACCAGTGAAGCCAATCTGGTCCTGAACTTTTGCTTTTTGGGAGTGTTTGATTACTGATTTACTCTGCTAACTGGTAATCAGTCTATTCAGATTTTCTATTTCTTCCTGACTCAGTCTTACAAGATTGTGTTTCTAGAAATGTATTCATTTCTTATAGGTTGTCCAATTTGTTGGCATGTCATTGTTTATAGTAGTCTATTATGATATTTTGTATTTCTGTGGTGTCAGTTGTAACTCTTTCATTTCTGATTTTATTTATTTGAGCCCTCTCTTTTTTCTTGGTAAGTCTAGCTAAAGTTTTGTCAATTTTGTTTTCTTTGCCAAAAACCAGTTCTTAGTTTCTATTGTCTTTTTAGTTTGTGTTTCATTTATCTTCACTCTGATCTTTATTTCCTTCCTTCTACTAATTTGGAGCCTAGTTTGTTTTAAAGTTAGATTCAGATTTTTCTTGTTTATTGAGGTAGGCTGTATTGGTATGAACTTCCCACTTGGAACTGCTTTTGCAGCATCCCATAGATTTTGGTAAGCTGTATTTTCATTTGCCTCCAGGTATTTTTTAAAATTTATCCTTTGATTTCTTTGTTGACCCTTTGGTTTTTCAGTAGCATGTTGTGATTTCTACAGGGAGTCCTGTCAATAGAGAGGAGCCTTAGTTAAGCAAGGATCCACTACATGCAAGTTGGTTTAAAAGAATTTCTTCTGTACTTTCAGTTCTCCAAATAAATCATGATCATGTCTTTGTATAGTACCATTAAATGAAAGAAACACAGATAGATAAGGAGACTTTATTCAAAAGGAGTCTTGCAAATGTGGTCAAAAGACTGTTACAATAAGGTGAACATGCCTACCTTTAAATGTACAAGTCTCAAAAGTCATACAGAAAAGAGATTTTCTTTAATGGGGAAGAGTAAGGAACAGATGGAGGAGGCTTAATTAGACAGTAAATCAGAGAATGTTTCACCATGAAGTCACTTGAAGCTCACAAGAGGCTATATGCTCCCTCAGACTGAGAGTTAGTATAAATTCAGGGTAAAGTCAGTGTAGCAAGTATTTTGTCCAGATTGATCAGTGGGGACAGTTTAGCTAATTATTTATGAGGCAAAGAATGGGATTCTGAGCATCTTTATATGAGCTTATAGGTAAACAAGGGGGTGATCTGTGAGTCTTTTCTAAGTCACAGGGGGAAAATGGTTCCTTAAAGCAAGCCATTTCTATAACACAAAAGGGCAGTGGGATTACTGTAACCATCACTATTTTCCAGAGTCACAGGGCTCAGGTAAATGTCAACACCTTCTGTCTTTTATCCCCAACCCAAACCACCTCCTATGGAAGCTTCTGAATGATGCTCTTATCCCACTTCCCTTCACCTTTCCAGGCTGACTCCTACTCATGATTTAATAATAGGTATCAGCAATACCTCTTCTGGGAAAGTATCCCAAACCACCTCCCAAATGCAATCAAACAGTCTCAGTATGTCTTCTCTCTTTAGACTAACTAGAGGTCTGCTTAGTCCTGAAGACCAAGCTGTGTCTTACTCATCATTGTATCCTCAGAACATAGCTCAACAGCTGAGAATCTGTATGTGCTCAATAAACAGGGAATGGCTGTGGAGTGATTAGGCCAATTTCTAAAAACCATAGCTACTGTATTCTCACAACTGAGAGAGCAATCACCAGACTCTTGGGTTGTTTGAGTAATGGGTACCTAGTTGCTTGATTATCCAGCATTCTACTTTGAGAATTCTTCTTTCTTCTTTGGCCTTTTAAATCAGCTGACAGTTAATGTGGAAAATAATATGCTGATTTCCATTTCATCTTCTTAGCTGCTTTGAAAAAATGCTTTCAGTAACAGTGTTGAAAATAACTTTTCAATTTTTAAAGTTATTTTGCTTTATATATTATTTCCAATACTGACCTGTAAGTCAATAAAACTAATCACTGAAAAGTGACACTAGTGCTAAATTGTTGAGAGTGTATTTTTTCTGACTCTTGAAAAGGAAAATATGGGTGAACTTGAGAGAGATTTTCCTAGGGAAATGTAAATATTTATCTTCAGAAAGGCATATTGAGTATGGCAGAATTACAGAGTTTAAGAGGTACTTGGCAATCATGTATTTCAACCCCTTTACTAATAATTAACAAAATTAAGGCTCTGACATGTGGAATATCGAAGTTTAGATAGGAAATAAAAGAAATGTTTTCTTTCTGATTCTAGGTTGAGTATTTTTTTCACCAAAGCAAAGATGAGTTTTATTTTATTTAGGTGGTTAGTACAAAGAACTATGGAGCCAGAATCTGCAAAAGGCAATGAATAACAAACTCTGACATGTGTTTCATTGAGTATTAAACCCCAGAAAAAAAGCCAGAATTCTTAAATGTAAATGCACTCACCACCATACTTGTTTAGTATACCAAATGGAATATTTCTGAATGTAGCAAAATCAAATATGAAAAAGTCACCAATGTTAAAACCATAAATTATCAAAAGAGGGTGAAAGAAAATCCCTTCCTATTACTTGATGAGATGCAGCCCAGGGGCTCTTGTCTTCAAACATCTTTATTAATGGGTATCCAAGTGCTGCACCAGGTGATCTCTGACGTTGTCCATTCTACAAAACCAGGCTAAATATGCTAACCAACTTGATTCTCAGATATAGAAGTTTTTAAGCTAGCAAAATATAGTGAAATATTGTTTTTCTCATCTAATAAGTTTCCTCAGTGCTGTTAAATTCTTGGAGCCTCTAGTGTAGGAGGAGTTAGGAAAGTCTTCCTCAGTGTTTATGTCTTCAAATGTTCACTTAGTGGGCAGGAATCAAGAGAGTATTGACTGTTTTCTTTTTTTCTGTCTTTTTCTTTTAATTAAGGTATCACTGATATACAATCCTATGAAGGTTCAACAGGAGCAACATTGTGGTTTCAACATTCACCCATATTATCAAGTCCCTCCCCAGTTACTGTCCATCAGCATAGTAAGATGCTACAGAGTCATTACTTGTCTTCTCCATGCTAGATGGTACTGATTCTTACATTATAAAGGTGGTGGTATGTAGGTGCTACAGAAGGATGCAAGGTGCCAAAGTCAGATGTATTGACTTCCTAATTTCTCCTGGGTGGGGTGGGCCATCACAGGTCTTTATCCTTTGTTCCATGACTTCAATATCCCTAGTCCCCAAATCACCTTCAAGCCACCCTGGCCTGATCATGCTGAGAGTTCCCACCCCTTGTCTAGCATTATGTTAGTTATCACACAACCTAAGTGGAATGGTGATCATCCTGAAAGGGGGAAAAGCAGTGCCTGGCACTAACATCTATACCTCGATCTCCTGTTGAACATAAGCCATTTCACAGAACACCAACATCAGACAAGACTACTCTGTATATTTCATGAAATAAGATAAACCCAACCACTGTGATCATGTCTAAACAGACTAAAAAACAAAAAACAATATCCAAACCAGAAAAATGACCAAACTACCCCCTTTTTAATATCACTGCTATTTATCAATTACAGCTTTAGTCCCACTTTGTTTCTCCCACCTTCTAGATAAAATTATTAAGATATTCAAGGATAGAATCCCCCTTTTTCTGAAAGCATTCAATACAGAGAAAAATCCCAGTTCCCAAACCCTATACCAGATCATCTAACACAAGCCTGAATCCCTTAAATTCTTGATGTTAGGCAGAATTATAGATATGAGAGGATGGAGAGAGAATAAGGCCAGTAAAGCCCCCTAAAAAGGACTCAGAGAGTTAACCAGATAAAACTAGAAGGCCAGAGAAGACTCACAGAGTTAATGAGTTGAAGCTCCAAAGGCCAAGAGTAACTTGGAATGTCCAAATATTCCCCAGATAAAAGTATCTGAGTGCTGCCCGTGTCTTCATTGTGTCAATTAGATCATGCCATTGTAAGATTTACTTGAGCCCACTAAAAGGCCCAGTTTATTCTTTAACTTAACCTATATTCTGCTTTTTTTCCTCCTCCATCCCCTAATCAAGTAATTTGCAACCTGGACAGGAGACAAGCATCATGATTAATTTTCCAAACAAGCCCAGATATAAACAGCATAGTAAAAACAGTAAAGAGTCCATCTTAAAGCTAAGATTGCATTTTAAAACCCAGGAAGTTAAGTAAGATTCTTAACATATTCTTTAACAAACAGACAATAACTCAGCCCACCTTGGGGGCAGGGCACGTAGCTTGATTGATATGTTCCCAGAGGGAAATTTCTATCCTGGGGAGGAATCGATCAGTAAATTTCATAAGTTAATTTCACAGAATTTACCTGGAGGACTGAGAATAGAAGAGAAAAGATGTAATGCCTCTCATCAGAGATAAACATCTTGAGACCACTTGCCAAGTCCACACCCCTAGCCCTCTGTCACATTCCTGAAAAATCCTTAAAAGGGGAACCCCAATTTTTATGACCCCTCTCTGAGTTCACCCACATTCTCTCTCTCTCTTTTAAGCACATAACTTTAAATAAAACTTTTACTCTGCCTCACTACTATGTCTCTGCCCTTCAATTTTTTGTTGCAGCAGTGACAAGAACTAAGGAAAGTAAACAACACCCACCTAACATTGCCAACACCCTCTTTCTGAGATTACTCCTTATTGCAACAAGCCAATAAACCAAACTTTTTTTGACCACCCATATGTTCTGAGAGCATTTGAGTGATGGGCTTCAGCAATCCTTTCAAACAGGTCAATGTACCAATTAATAGTTCAGGGCAATGTGAAGAATCTCTTTTCCACTATGTATGCTCTGTTTTGATAAATGAGATTTACTATCTTACTATGACAATTCATATTCAGCCTTGAAGCAAATTAGAGAGAAAATTGGGGCAGCAAGAAAAGACTTTTCCAGGCTTTTCCACTTTTACCTAATGTCATGGAATAATGCTTTTCTGATGACTAGTACTCAGGCTAGTATTCATAATTTCTATTATATTGAAATGGGTAAGCAATGCTTTCATTTAGACTGTGTATTTAGAATTGTATTCATTTAGAATTGTATTTCACTACTGGACCTCCACTAATTTTTATTACTTTAATCCCTAATCAGTCATTAGTATATTTTTGTCTTTATTGGTGAAGCAAGAGGCTTAATTCCTTTTTTTGGTATCATTAATCTGCAATTACACGAGGAATATTATGTTTACTAGACTCCCCCCTTCACCAAGTCCCCTCCACATACCCCATTAGTCACTGTCCATCAGCGTAGTAGGATGCTGTAAAAACAATACTTGTCTTCTCTGTGTTGCACAGCCCTCCCCGTGCCCCCACCCACATTATACATGCTAATCATAAGGCCCCCTTTCTTCTTCCCCACCCTTCTCCCTCCCTTCCCACCCATCCTCCCCAGTCCCTTCCCCTTGGGAACTGTTAGGCCATTCTTGGGTTCTGTGATTCTGCTGCTGTTTTGTTCCTTCAGTTTTTCCTTTGTTCTTATATTCCACATATGAGTAAAATAATTTGGTACTTGTCTTTCTCTGCCTGGCTTATTTCACTGAGCATAATATCCTCCAGCTCCATCCATGTTGTTGCAAATGGTAGGATTTGTTTTCTTCTTATGGCTGAATAATATTCCATTGTGTATATGTACCACATCTTCTTTATCCATTCATCTACTGATGGACACTTAGGTTACTTCCATTTCCTGGCTATTGTAAATAGTGCTGTAATAAACATAGGTGTGCATCTGTCTTTTTCAAATTGGGCTGTTGCATTCTTAGGGTAAATTCCTAGAGGTGGGATTCCTGGGTCAAATTGTATTCCTATTTTGAGCTTTATGAGGAACCTCCATACTGCTTTCCACAATGGTTGAACTAATTTACATTCCTACCAGCAGTGTAGGAGGGTTCCCCTTTCTCCACAACCTCACCAACATTTGTTGTTGTTTGTCTTTTGGATGGTGGTGATCCTTACTGGTGTGAGGTGATATCTCACTGTGGTTTTAACTTACATTTCTCTGATGACAAGCGATGTGGAGCATCTTTTCATGTGTCTGTTGGCCATCTGAGTTTCTTCTTTGGAGAACTGTTCAGCTCCTCTGCCCATTTTTTAATTGGATTATTTGCTTTTTGTTTGTTGAGGTGCATGAGTTCTTTATATATTTTGGGCGTCAACCCTTTATCGGATCTGTCATTTATGAATATATTCTCCCATACTGTAGAATACTTTTTTGTTCTATTGATGGTGTCCTTTGCAGTACAGAAGCTTTTCAGCTTGATATAGTCCCACTTGTTCATTTTTGCTTTTGTTGCCCTTGCCTGGGGAGAGATATATTCATGAAGAAGTTGCTCATGTTTATGTCCAAGAGATTTTTGCCTATGTTTTTTTCTAGGAGTTTTGTGGTTTCATGACTTACATTCAGGTCTTTGATCCATTTTGAATTTACTTTCGTGTATGGGGTTAGACAGTGATCCAGTTTCATTCTCTTACACGTAGCTGTCCAGTTTTGCCAGCACCATCTGTTGAAGAGACTGTCATTTCCCCATTGTATGTCCATGGCTCCTTTATCATATATTAATTGACCATATATGTTTTGGTTAATGTCTGGAGTATCTATTCTGTTCCACTTGTTTGTGGCTCTATTCTTGTGCCAGTACCAAACTGTCTTGATTACTGTTGCTTTGTAGTAGAGCTTGAAGTTGGGGAGCGAGATCCCCCCACACTTTATTCTTCCTTCTCAGGATTGCTTTGGCTATTCGGGGTCTTTGGTGTTTCCATATGAATTTTTGAACTATTTGTTCCAGTTTGTTGAAGAATGTTGTTGGTAATTCGATAGGGATTGCATCAAATCTGTATATTGCTTTGGGCAGGATGGCCATTTTGACAATATTAATTCTTCCTAGTCAAGAGCATGGAATGAGTTTCCATTTGTTAGTGTCCTCTTTAATTTCTCCTAAGAGTGTCTTATAGTTTTCAGGATATAGGTCTTTCACTTCCTTGGTTAGGTTTATTCCTAAGTATTTTATTCTTTTTTATGCAATTGTGAATGGAACTGTTTTCCTGATTTCTCTTTCTATTAGTTCATTGTTAGTGTATAGGAAAGCCACAGATTTCTGTGTGTTAATTTTGTATCCTGCAACTTTGCTGTATTCCGATATCAGTTCTAGTAGCTTTGGAGTGGAGTCTTTAGGGTTTTTAAAGTACAATATCATGTCATCTGCAAATAGTGACAGTTTAACTTCTTTACCAATCTGGATTCCTTGTATTTCTTTGTTTTGTCTAATTGCGATGGCTAAGACCTCCAGTACTATGTTGAATAACGGTGGGGAGAGTGGGCATTCCTGTCTTGTTCCCGATCTTATAGGAAATGCTTTTAGCTTCTCACTGTTCAGTATGATGTTGGCTGTGGGTTTTTCATATATGGCCTTTATTATGTTGAGGTACTTGCCCTCTATACCCATTTTGCTGAGAGTTTTTATCATGAATGGATGTTGAATTTTGTTGAATGCTTTTTCAGCATCTGTGGTGATGGTCATGTGATTTTTGTCCTTTTTGTTGATGTGGTGGATGATGTTGATGGATTTTTTAATGTTGTACCATCCTTGCATCCCTGAGATTAATCCCACTTGATCATGGTGTATGATCCTCTTGATGTATTTTTGAATTCGGTTTGCTAATATTTTGTTGAGTATTTTTGCATCTATGTTCATCAGGGATATTCACCTGTAATTTTCTGTTCTGGTGGGGAATTTGCCTGGTTTTGGTATTAGGGTGATGCTAGCTTCATAGAATGAGTCTGGAAGTATTTCCTCTTCTTCTATTTTTTGGAAAACTTCAAGGAGAATGGGTATTATGTCTTCTCTGTATGTCTGATAAAACTCCATGGTAAATCCATCTGGCCCGGGAGTTTTGCTCTTGGGTTGTTTTTTGATTGCTGCTTCAATTTCGTTGCTGGTAACTGGTCTGTTTAGATTTTCTGTTTCTTCCTTGGTCAGTCTTGGAAGGTTGTATTTTTCTAGGAAGTTGTCCATTTCTTCTAGGTTTTCCAGCTTGTTAGCATATAGATTTTTGTTGTATTCTCTAATAATTCTTCATATTTCTGTGAGGTCTGTCATGATTTTTCCTTTCTCATTTCTGATTCTGTTGATGTGTGTAGATTCTCTTTTTCTTTTTATAAGTCTGACTAGGGGCTTATCTATTTTGTTTATTTTCTCAAAGAACCAGCTCTTGGTTTCATTGATTTTTTTCTATTGTTTTATTCTTCTCAATTTTATTTATTCTTCTGTTATCTTTATTATGTCCCTCCTTCTGCTTAATTTAGGCCTCATTTGTTCTTCTTTTTCCAATTTCGATAATTGTATCTTTGACTATTCATTTGGGATTGTTCTTCTTTCTTTAAATATGCCTGGATTGCTATATACCTTCCTCTTAAGACTGCTTTCGCTGCGTCCCACAGAAGTTGGTGTCATTTTTTTCCATATATTGCTTGATCTCTATTTTGATTTGGTCCTCGATCCATTGATTATTTAGGAGCATGTTGTTAAGCCTCCATGTGTTTGTGAGTCTTTTTGCTTTCTTTGTACAATTTATTTCTAGTTTTATACCTTTGTGATCTGAAAAGTTGGTTGGTAGAATTCCAATCTTTTGGAATTTGCTGAGTCTCTTTTTGTGGCCTAGTATGTGGTCTATTCTGGAGAATGTTCCTTGTGCACTTGAGAAGAATGTGTATCCTGTTGCTTTTGGATGTAGAGTTCTGTAGATGTCTATTAGGTCCATCTGTTCTAGTGTGTTGTTCCGTGCCTCTGTGTCCTTACTTATTTTCTGTCTGGTGGATCTGTCCTTTGGATTGAGTGGCATGTTGAAGTCTCCTAAAATGAATGCGTTGCATTCTATTTCCTCCTTTAGTTCTGTTAGTATTTGTTTCACATATGTTGGTACTCATGTGTTGGGTGTATATATATTTATAATTGTTATATCCTCTTGTTGGACTGAGCCCTTTATCATTATGTAATGTCCTTCTTTATCTCTTGATACTTTCTTTGTTCTGAAGTCTATTTTGTCTCATACTAGTACTGCAGCACCTGCTTTTTTTCTTCTTGTTGTTTGCATGAAATGTCTTTTTCAATCCCTCGACTTTTAGTCTGTGCATGTCTTCAGGTTTGAGGTGGGTCTCTTGTAAGCAGCATATAGATGGGTCTTGCTTTTTTATCCATTCTATTTCTTTGTGTCTTTTGATTGGTGCATTCAGTCTATTTTCATTTAGGGTGATTATTGAAAGATATGTACTTATTGCCATTGCAGGCTTTAGGTTTGTGGTTACCAAAGCTTGAAGGTTAGCTTCTTTACTAACTGTCTAACTTCACTCACTTATTGAGCTATTATAAACACAGTCTGATGATTCTTTATTTCTCTCCCTTCTTATTCCTCCTCCTCCATTCTGTATGTTAGGTTCTTTTTTTTTTTTTAATGCTCTTTTGTGTTTCCTTTGACTGCTTTTGTGAGTAGTTGATTTTATTTTTTGCCTTTAGTTAGTATTTGATTGTTCTGCTTTCTTTGCTGTGATTTTATTTTCTCTGTTGACATCTGTTTAGCCTTAGGAGTGCTCCCATCTAGAGCAGTCCCTCTAATATACCCTGTAGAGGTGTTTTGTGGGAGGCAAATTCCCTCAACTTTTGCTTGTGTGGAAATTGTTTAATCCCTCCTTCATATTTAAATGATAGTCATGCTGGATACAGTATCCTTGGTTCAAGGCCCTTCTGTTTCATTGCATTAAATATATCATGCCATTCTCTTCTGGCCTGTAAGGTTTCTGTTGAGAAGTCTCATGATAACCTGATGAGTTTTCCTTTGTAGGTGACCTTTTTTCTCTCTCTGGCTGCCTTTAATACTCTGTCCTTGTCTTTAATCTTTGCCATTTTAATTATTATGTTTCTTGGTGTTTTCTTCCTTGAGTCCCTTGTGTTGGGAGTTCTGTATGCTTTTGTGGTCTGAGAGACTATTTCCTCCCCCAGTGTTGGGAAGTTTTCAGCAATTATTTCTTCAAAGACACTTTCTATACCTTTTTCTCTTTCTTCTTCTTCTGGTACCCCTATAATGCGGATATTGTTCCATTTCGATTGGTCCCACAGTTCTCTTAATATTGTTTCATTCCTGGAGATCCTTTTATCTCTCTCTGTATCATCTTCTCTACATTCCTGTCCTCTGATTTCTATTCTATTAATGGTCTCTTGCATCTCATCCATTCTGCTTTTAAGTCCTTCCAGAGATTGTTTTATTTATGTATTCTCCCACCCTAGCTCTTTCATGTTTCTCTGCAAGTCCATCAGCATGGTTACCACCTTTATTTTGAACTCTTTTTCAGGTAGATTGGTTAAATCTGTCTCCCCAGGTTCCTCTCAGGGGAGGATGTCTGGGTTATTCTGGCCTGGATCAAATTCTTCTGCCTTTTCATGGTGCTAGAGGTAGTTGTGGACAGTTGGCGCGTGTGTCAGCTGGGAGAAGCAAGTCCCTTTCCAATTGCTCCTGGCCTTCCTTTCCTGGGAGAACAGCGACCCTTAGTAGCTTGTGCTGGGCAGCTGCTCACAGATGGGGTCTCTGATTCTTGCCCAGGCCACTGTGGATTAAGCTCCACACAGTTGCTGTGGGTATGGCTGCTTTCAGGCTGCTTCTCTGCTATGGCAGGGCCACACTGGAGGGGGAATGGCAAGAGGCTGTTTATCGCTGTGAGGGACCTCAGAGTTGCACTGCTGCCCAAGGGTTAGGGCGCCCGGAGTTTCCTGGGATTCCCAGCTGCTGGGCTGAGTGTGCTGGGATGCTTCCGTTCAGCTGTGAGGCTCTTGTCCCTTTAAGACTTTCAAAAAGCACTCGCTTTTCTTTTGTCCCAGGGGTGCCAGCTGTGGGAACCCGCTCACAGGTTTTACTGTTCCATTTCCCTAGTATCCAGCACCCCATGCACTGTGTGTCTGTGCTCCCCGTGCGGATGGCTAGGGCTGGGTATTTAGCAGTCCTGGGCTCCCTCTCCCTCCCCACTCTGACTCCTCTCCTCCCTCTAGGAGCTGGGGTGGGGGGTGTACTTGGTCCCTCCGGGCCGCAGCTTATATTTTACCCCCTTCAAGAGGTGCTGAGTTCTCGCAGGTGTGGATGTAGCCTGGCTGTTGTCCTGTGTCTTCTGGTCTCTCTTTTAGGGATAGTTGTATTTGTTGTATTTTCAAAGATATATATGTTTTTGGGAGGAGATTTCTGCTGTCCTACTCATGACACCATCTTGGCTCCTCTAATTGCTTTTTTATTAGCAGTTGGATTTATTAAGTTGGATTTATGAAGTCTATGCATGTCTGATCACCCCTCCAATGATACCTTAACCAGGTGTATTATCAGCCATGGGCCTAAAAGACAGGTGGGTGCTTCCTGGAAGCTGGACCAGGTCAGGAAGAAAGCACAAGATAAGAACCAGAAGAGCCATAAACTTAGTTCCATGCAACATGATTTTTTAATTGCAAAGAAATTTTTCTTGAAATTTGAACCATTCAATGAATGCCTTCTAGTCACCTGGTACTATTTTAAACACTTTATAGTATTAATTAGTTTAAGGCTAACAAATATATGAAAAATATATTATCTACAACCCCATTTTATACATGAGGAAGCTGAAAGTGCAGAGAGCAAAATTGCCCCAAGTCACACAGCTAATAAGAACTGAGATTCAAACTCAGCCTGCCTGGTTCTAGAATTCATGCTCTTAATCACTGCATTATCTATACTCTCTATAATTCCATAATTATAACAACCAAAAATAACAACAACTATAGTATATACTAATTAATGAGGAAGCCTAATTTTCATCTTCATTTTACAGATATAGAAAATGAGTCCCAAAGAGATGAAGGAACTTGTCCTGCATCCCACAGATGTTAAATGTGGGGAGGCTGCATTTAATCCTAAGGAGTCAGACTTTAGAGTCCAGGGAATTAACCACCACCCTGCACTGGCTTCCTATCCAGCTCTCCACTTTCATGCAAGGAAACATTCCAGTTTTGTTCATATTCTTGGTTTATTTATTGCTTTCATTCCTCCTTAAAGCCATCTATAGGTTTTAATCTCTGCATAAGGGACAATGTCATCATATCCTTTATCTTAAACCAGAAACATGTGAAGTAAAACTTTATCTTTACTGTTTCCAGCTTTCCTTTTCATATGCTTTTCCAAAAAACAATAACAAATAGCTGATATTGTTTTGAGATTTCACTGTGTGCCAGATTCTGTTGGGTGTTTTATTTCTATTCCAATTAATCCTACCAAAACAACTATGGGTAAGTTTTTAAATTATCTTCACAGTACAGATGAGGAATTGAGGCTCAGAAATGTTAAAACCTCCCCACAAAGTCACATTGCCAAATACAGGATTCCTGCCCAGGGCCGTCAGTTTCCAAAGGCCATACTCTTGACCATTACACTAAACTGCCTCCAACTCTTTGATAGATCTGACTGTGTGACTGGTAATCATGCATGGGAACACCCCCAATTTCCAAGGCCAGAAGGTTCACAAAGGAACATCCTTTCTTTAGAATATCAGATGACTGTTTACAGCAAAGACCAGCAAATGATGGCAAAGAGCCTTTGGCCATCCCGACAAGGTTGCTGATACTTTGCTGTCATCCTAGTCCAGGGTCACACAGCTTTGCAGTTCAAAGGCTATTTATCATTTCATCCAGATGTGATCAAGCCCTAAGGAAATGATTGATGGCAACCTGCCCACAGGGGCTGACTGGAACTTTGAAATATCTGCATATTAATTTATAGGGGGAATAATCTCTGACAGGAAGACCAGGGTGTGAGAACTGCCAAACAGAGCCCATCAAACACTCAGTCAGAAAGCTGGGAGTTGCTTATTCCTCTGGAGCATTCTCAGAAGATTCTGCAGACACTTAGAGTCAGTAAATTATGGGCACTGAAGTTAGGCATATTCTGTATTACCATTTTGTAGCTGTGCATCCTTGGAAAAGTGACTTAGTCTCTATAAATCTGAGTCTTATCATTCAGTAAATTTTTCACAATTAATTCCTCTCTCAAGGTGTTATTGAGATTAGAAATATTTATAAAGTGGTGGCACTTTACCAACCACACATGAGTATTACTGTTCTCTGTATCTTGATACAGGCATGTGCCTGCCACCCATACTGAAATATCCACATTACTTTCCAAGCACCCTTTCCCCAAAATATTGCTGGAGAAAAACTGATAATTCATTTTAATTTACTTTCCTAATATTACAATAAAACACAATTTCTGATTTTGCAAATTCTTTGTTAGTTTCCTTTAGACCAACTGCTTTCTGATGACCTGTAAAGTTTCCTAGGGAGCCTTCTCCAGGTCATGCGATAGGGTATGTTACTTCCATGGACCTTCCCTGTGGAAAAGCTGCTCTCTTCTGTTGGGGTGAGGATTCTTATTTTAGCATGTGTCCCAGAAAATAACACAGACTCATTTTCAGGGTGGTTTTTCATATTATTTTAGGTTTCTATGTCTCTCTACTTTCTGAAAACAGAATTTTTTTCATATCCACTGGCATTAAGGGATGACAGCAAACCTTAAAATCAAAAACCTGTCTCTGTAGGGGGTTTAGAGGCAAGTCCCAAAAATGATTAAAAGATTAGAAGAAAGATACCAACATACTTTACCTCAAAAAGAAACCAGCCCTTCCGCGCTGAAGAATGGAACAAGAAAAAATTTAAGCTGTGCTGCAGTGTAAGAGATTAAGAAAAACATCTGCAATCTTGCTACATGTGGATATAAATTCAATTAGGATGTTGTCATGAGACTTAAAAGATACAGTTCAGATGCATCTACTGGGGACGGTTTGGTTCAGTCCTAGAGGTATCCTTGCCCAAGGGCTGACAGATGGATGAAATGACCTCTCAGCCTCCCTTTCAGCCCCACACCTGTTCTGTGACTCTTGGACTAGCACATAAGCTGAGTCAGACTTGCCCTTGCAACTTAGTGCAGTCAGCTACTTGAAAGAAAACAGGTAGACTCTTTGTCCCCAAAATAAATGCCTCTCTATCCTGTTCAAGATTAAATTATACCACCAGAGGTGTATTTCCTTGAGTCACAAAGTACTTTCGGTCCTCTAGAATTCCCTAACAGAATGCAGACCATGACACTAAAGGGCAGATAAAGTAACTAAACCTTCTCAGATAAGGGTTGAGCAGAGTTCCCGGCCCTGCAACAAGAGAAGAGAAGCATTCCAGACTGAGAGATGACAGAGACATGACTGTAAAGACAAACTGTGCCTAATTGAAAATGTAACTCTAGACTTGTGCAGAAAAGAGAGCTCGCCTCTATCCCAGCTGATTTTGGTCATTCTTTCAATGAATGTGGGCTCCTACCAGGTGTGGAGCACTAGACGAAGCCCTGGGAACACTCAGCAAGCCAAACAAACATGGCTCCTGTACTCCTGCAAAACTGAGCACATGGTAAACACCAGTGAATTACTAATGGGGTCCACATGCGAGCAACAGATAGTGACTGAGTTGCTTTTGTGCATGAGGCACCACTGTAGGCGCCTGGAATGGGTGATAACCAAATGGAAAACTCTGCCCTCATGGAGCTTACATTCTGTAAGATGAAGTTATATAATGAAAGAAACACCAGGTGTTATAAGAACAGTGACAAGGAGACCTAGCCTAGCTGACAAGTCTTCCCTGAAAAAGGGATATTTCTACTGACAGGTGGGGGCTAAGTAGGAAAAGATGTGTTGGGGAAGGGGAGGTGCCTGGAGGGTGTTCCATTTAAAGTTACAAACGTTGTCAGTCTACCACAATTTGGCATTTGTGGTGGCATGAAGAGTAATTTATATCTTTCTTTTTCTTATTCAAGTTTTGTGTGATAAATAATTTCAAACAATATCAAAGTCACACTTAGAACCTCCTTATCTCATTTTTACCTTGAGGTTTTTAATGTACTGGTCTTCAATCATGATCACATTCTATATGGATATAATTTAGAAACTAACTTTAAAATCAAATAGGAGTTTTACCTTGACAATGCAAGCATGCGTCTAACTCCAAAATGTGTTTGTTTTCACTGAATGCAAACAAACTGACATGTTGACATGGTGACACAGACCTTTCCCCACCTGCATTGAATGTGAACTACAGGTTGATTCCTGCACTACAGGTGGACCTGTGGCAACCCAGCAGTACATCCCTGATGTCAGAGGGAACAGTCACTGACATCCACGTTCCCCAGAACAGTTCCCAAGCCCTGTTAGCCTTCCTACGGGACGCCAACATCCAGCACAAGTAAGCATTCTTTTTCACTTGTTTAGTTCATTTATACTGAACTGAACAACAGCTATATTCAGGTTACTTACAGAGGGCCTATGACGTGTTTCTAGTACTATTTTTTCAAAATTATATGGGAAAACTGACATGAATATAAGAGCTGTATTCACCTTTGGTTAGCTTATTAGTGTAATGGGGGAAGAGGGAGAAAGTACATTGACATATTTCCCCATTGCCACTACATGATCAGCATAAACAGATTTATGTGTGAGGAAAAGAGAACAGCCTAGCAATACCTAGAAAGTGGGTGGGAAGGTAGTAGCAGGAAAAGCTTTTGAAAGTGTGACAGCTAAGCAAAGAATGAGGCTTGTGAGCAGAGGGGATGATGCAAGCAAAGGGGAGAAGCAGCAGAGCATACATGCAATGCACTGATGTAGTTTCATGTTATTAGTGTATGAAGTGCAAGTCAGAGTAGAAACAAAAGATATTGGAGCAGTAGGGGAAGGCCAGCTTGTGGGGAGCCCGATGTATGGGCTAGTAGTAGCTCAGCTCTTATTTTGTGGGTAGTGCTGTGCAGTTGGAGGATGGAAGCAAGGGAGTCACATGTAACTGGAGAGGAGGGGTGATGGGAGACTACGGTAACAGTCCAGGTGAGAGACAGTGAGCCCCAGAGTCAGGAGCAGAGCAGTGGGACCAGGAAAGCATTCAAAAACATAGTTCAGAGGCAAAACTACCTGGACTCTGCAGCAGCGTCTATGCCTGCTTGAGATTTGGGCTTTGCTTGGGTTAGAGGGAGATTTTGGCTCCTCTGTAGGCTGAGAGGAAAGACCAGCAGGGAAGGAGATATTGATGACAAAGAAAAGAAGGCACCTGTGGAGGAATGGGGTTGAGTGGTAGGAAGAATACCTTAACCCTTAAGGCTGAGGAGGTAATGTGGGCTAGTTAAGACTGTAGAGAGGAGAGTCAACAAGTTGAAATGGATCATAACTGATGGCTAAATTTTCTGGATGAAGCAAGAAGCAAAGTTATCTACTACAGTGAAGAAACAGGGGCTGAAGAGAGTTGCCAAGAAAAACTGGAATAAGAACCCATAAGAGCAGTGGTTGAGAGAAGAGAGATTGTAGCACTGATTCAGAGTTGAGATTTTGTTGGATAGGACCACAGAGAGGTCAGGGTGGCAAGGAAATTAAGGTTCCTAGTGAGATGCTATCTCGAGTCTTCATCCACAGTGTCTAACCTGGATAGGAAAGGAGGGAATCTAGGAGGAATGATGGGACAAAATGGAAAAATCAAGGAAGATATCAATATCATTATATTGATAACAGGTGTAGCATGATTGAGGGCAAAAAATATAGGCAATTGGATGTTGAGAGTTCTAGGGAAGCACGTTTATGGCTGGTGACAAGATTCAGAGGGTAGCCATGGGGAGATGGCCAGAGTGGTGATCATTAAAGATGACGCTGTCAAGAACAGGTGGCTGAGTCACCAGACAACCACCACAGCAGTTTGAATCTCCTTAGTCGATGGCAAGATTAGAGATGAAGAAAAAGTGCTCCTGAGTCAGTAATATTAGGGTATAGCCAGAAGTACGAGGAAAACAACAAGGAATGGCATGATGCTGGAGGGAGGGTGAGCTTTTTCTGGAAGTTAGATTAATGGGGAAGCAGAAATGGGATCACACGTGAGTGCTGCCCTCCCTCCCTTCGGACCCCATGGTAGGGAGAGTGGAAGAAGCCACAAAAGAATCTGTGTCTTTGAGAGTGTCCTCTGAAGAGGAGAATGTGAAAGTTTATTTACAATGAAAGAGGGATTCCAGCAGGCACGAGGGAAAGGAAGTGGTGGAGAGATGGAGAGTCAGTGAAGGATCTTGTGGGGAGAGACACAGTTTAGTGAATTAATAACACAATAAGGAGTAACTTAACTTTCATTTGGAATCCTAGGATTTCAGGGCTGAGAGGAATGACTTTAAATGACTGACCTCAACTATTCCAACTCTTTAGCAAGTGGTTGTATTACCACAACTGACACAAAGATCCCTGATGACATCTGGCAAGGCCTGGGAGGGGCTCATGGCCTTGTGAGTGCTAGCTCTGTGGAAGGCTGGCCCCAGTGGTAAAAGTGGCAGTGAGATCCTTCCCTGGTCCACACAAACACTTCCCTGCCAGAAAGAGAATTACAGCCTTATTTATAAAGAACTGGTAAGCTTGTTGCAGAAAAATATTCTATCTGTGCTGCTTAAACAGCTGTGCATAAAATTGTTGTTTATATTGAATGCATTTTAGTCATTGAGGTAGCCCTGAAGACATGCTATGATTCTCTCAATTCCTGGCAGGAAGGCACTTGGCAATTATATCTATAGGTGATTAGTGACAACTCACATGCTTCATTAATTATTATTCAGTAGAAAAAAATATACCAGTTATTTTAACAAGTCTCTATTTCCAGCCATTAAAATATAGGTCATGTGGAACTGATATAGAATAAAATATCACACTTTATGTCACAGAGAATAGACTCTTAAAAATGGGTGTTTTAACTCAGTTGTCTCCTCATGGAGAACAGTCATTTAGAATTATTCATTTTGTTGGTCCCAAGATAATAACACATAAGAGTCTATTAAATTCCAGGGGGGCAGTAGGTAGGGAACATTTTAATTGACTATTATTACTGTAGCCTGGGGTATTTTCAAAAAATCTATACATAATGTATAGCTATAGTGGTATTTAAGGCAGAGATAATGTGACCTTATGTGTTTGCTGCTAGGTGATAAATCCCTCACCATGACATTGACAGATGAGAGGACTCATTCAGTCATAAAAATTTTCAATCATTAAGTACCTGCAAAATTTGTCAATGGAATCTCAAATTTTGAGCCCCACCCAGCAACCCTAGAAGCTTTGGTGGGGTGGTTTTGTACTGATGCTGACTGACATCACTTGGAAAATTCTGAATAGCTCCAGTCACTCTTACAGGAAAGAGTGCGTATAATTCAAGTAGGTCTTTATGGCTGGTGATTACTCCTAAGAAAATAGGATAGTTACAAACATCATTTTTGGGCTCCGTTTCACAGCCTTCATCAATCTCCTGGTGTCCAGTCAACTACTTGACAAGGGAAATGGGGCTAGACTTGTCACAACACAATTATTTTAATTTTTAGCTGGCCTTTTAGGTCTGTATTAACATACAGTTTAGTTACTGAACAGAAGACCCTGTATCAGTTTGCTGGGGCTGCCACAGCAAAGTACCACAGACTGACTGACTTAAAAAAACAAATTTATTGTCTCATGATTCTGGAGGCTAGGGGGCTGAAATAAAGCACTGGCAGCACTGGCTTCCCGTGGGGCTCTGAGGGAAGGAGCTATTTCTCTCCTTGGTTTGCACAATGGCCATCTTCTTCCTTTGTCCCTTCAGATCATCTTTCCTCTACATGTGCCTGCCTTTGCTCCTAATTCCCCTCTTGTTTCTTTAATTGTGGTAAAATACACATAACATAAAATTTACCCTTTTAACCATTTTAAATACACAATTCAGAGGCATTAAGTATAATCAGCACCATTCATCTCCAGAACTTTTTTTCATCTCCCCAGAATGAATTTCCCCTTCTTACAAGGACACCAGTCTATTGGTTTAGGGCCCATCCTGGTGACCTCATCTTAACTAATTAGATCTGTAATGACTTGATTTCCAAATAAGGTCACATTCTGAGATACTAGGGGTCAGGGCTTCAACATATGAATTGAGGGTCAGGGGGCACAAGTCAACCCAAATGCAGCAGACCCCAAAATACAATGGCTTACATGAAATAGTTTACTCCTCCCTCATGTGACAGTCCAGAGGTCAGGGAGCTACTGCTGTGCTCTACTGCCACCCCTGTCGCTACCACAACTGCCTCACATGCCATAAAGCTGGTGACTAGACATGGAGTCATGAGCCCCACCACCTCAACCACCTCTGAATAGTCACATCTCTGTGATCTTGATATGGCCGCAGCTGCAAGAGATGTCCTTTCCCTGTTCTTAACTTCCTATCTTGTCACAGTTCACAAATTTGTACCCAACAGCAGCAAGAGAGTCGAGGAAAAGTAGCTGTCAGCTCCGCAGCCTGTGGTACTGAAGTCCATAGAGGGAGCAGGGATAAATGCTGAGATATAGTTGAGCACAGACACACAAGAAGGAAAAAGGATCAGCTATATTCTAATATTCTTTTCCATTTTTACTTAACATAGAACCCAAAAGGAATGAGAGCTGGTGTTTCTAGATTGAATTAGCCTAAATTTGAGCCTGACAATATATTAAAATCCCCTGATGAGATTTTAAGAAGGACTGATACCTATTGTCTACATAGGGCCAGTGTGGCATAGTTTTTAAAGTTCATGGGTGATTTTAAAGCAGCCCAGCTTGAGAACCACTGACCTAAATGAATGGATAAATACTAGGAATCCAAAGACTAATGATATGTATGGCAGTTGGAGACTTTAAATAAGAAGCTTAAAAGTTTATTCATCAAAAAAGCTAATACCCGACTAGAGCAATTCCATATAACCTTAAACTGAAAAACTGCAATTCTCATGCTTTGGTAAAAATATTAGCGAACTTGACTAGGTAAGATAACTCTTTTGTAGGAGAAATTACCTATTACAATTATTTAACAATCTCTGGGCATTTCATTATATCATTAGTAATAAATCACTTATCAAATGATAATGATAAATGACAATCCAATCAATTAAGCAAAGTTTTTCATTCTGATCCTCCTGGGAAAACATTGTCTTTCTAAAGGGAACGATGAGTGTTCTATCAAGAGCTTCCAAACAAACAGATATGTCAGCAACAGAACTTTCTGTTGATAAATGTGGGGATTTGTTTTTACCTTTAGCAGAAACAAGTTATCCACACTTGGTTATATTTAGAAGATCTGTCTACTTTGGAAATACTGCAAAAGCAATATACTGCTGCTCAATTTTGTAAATATTCTGAAAAAAATTTAAACCTCTGAAAATATACATAAACACAAAAATAAGTTATCTTTTTAAACTGGAAATTCAGAAGGAGATTCTTGTATAGATCACTGGCTTTAGCAAATTAATTTACAATTTTTTCCCTTAGTTTCATGGGATGGAGAAAAGTAGCCAGGAGAAATGGATAGATGGTACTAGTAAGGGAAACATACCTGAAGATTACCTGTAGTAACCAGATTACACTTACAGTTCATAACCACCTCAGCCCTAATCAACCTTGCCTCTTTCTTGACCATCGCAGATTCTATCACAACACAGGAAGTTTGATACAGAGGCTCATTTGGTTCTGAAGACCTACACTGGCACTACTGCAAAGCCCTTTAGTCCATTCAAACCTACTTCCGTCTATAAATCTTGATTAAGTACTTTGTCCCTAGTGGGTACTCAGTAAAGAATGAGTAAATCAAAAGGAATGTCCTATACCCAGCATGACCCTAAGTAAATCTTTCTTCATGAACCAAAAAGTGTTTATTCAGGTAATTCAAGATAAGTTTCTTTAATTTAGTGGCTTATGTAGATTAGCTTTAAAAGTCATTTAACCATGCCATTACATGTTCTTTTAATAGCACTTAAACCACTAAGCGACAGGCTCTTTAGGAAGGTAAAATATGACAGCAAAGCTTTTTAGCTAACTGCCAGGCCCTTCCCAAAATCACTGAAAGGTAATTATTTCAAGGGAGTGAGTGCCTTTTTACATACTGGTGTTCTAATTAGAGGAGGTGGGTGAGCCTGTATGTAGCTCAGACTTCAAGGTCAAGAACTCTAATGAGTCCAGCTGGGGCTGGTTCCACACACTGAGTGACCCTGGAGTCTGTCACCCTGGCCTCTGTCTGCAGTTTTCAAAGCCATTCACTTTGATCATCTGAGCTTGTCTTCACTTGGAATTCTTGATACTGTCAGGCAGTGAAACAGCTTTTTCCAACTCTCGGTATTTTTTAGGTTCTCTCTTGAATTCTGGTAGCTGCTTAGTCAATGGTAGTTATTACTATTATTATTTTGGAACTTCGGTCTCAAATTTTACACTTCGTATTCATTTCACTATTTAACACTTTTATTTCCCAAAAAGAACATTTTCCCACCATTTGTTATTTTTAGAAATGTCAATCTTTGCTATCTTTTTTTTCATAGAAGCCTAACTTTCTTTGGAAATTGCCTGATTTTTATATTATTGCCATTCAGTTTTCATCATGTCTATCATTTCAAATCCAGGATCCTCATAGAAGATCTTCAGAAAGCACTGGAGAAGGAAAGCAGTTTACGAACCCAGAGAAATCGAAGATCCCTCTCTGGATATAACTATGAAGTTTATCACTCCTTAGAAGAAGTACGTAATCAAAGGAGTTTTACTGATTCTTTGCAAATGCATCTTCATCCTTTCAGTCTAAGGACTGGGAGAGAAGCATTAAGACAGAGGCAGGGCTATATGAAGAATATCATAGCTCTTATATTGCATAGGCACCTCAGTTCAATCATGTCTTCCACTAAGCCTTTTCTTCTATAAGAAGTAGCAAAATAACTTGAATTTCATCTGCTTTATCCAACCCACCCCTACTAAGGACATGGGAAGTAAAATGGAAAATTGAGTCAAGGTCCTTAGAACTGGAATTATAACAACATTAGTTAGCTTTACCTTCCGTGGCTCTTTTAGAGTGTGAAGACGGTGACTTGGTTGAAGAGTAACTTTGATACTTGCCCCACACCCTCTGCAATTGAGACCTCCCAAAGGCCAAGCATCATTTGTGGCACCTCAGGGGCCTTTTAACATGCTACTATTTATTCTACCTGGAAAACACAGTAACTCCATCCCCCTGTCACATCCTTTACTGTTCTTGTGGACACCAGCTAGTTATGCTTCAAATCTCATTGTAAGCAAGAAGATAGCTGTCTCCACTTTCTCAGGCTGGATCAGACCACTCCACCTCCCATCCCCCCACATAATACATGCACTCAGAGCACATGGATATGATACCTATCATAGTTTTTGTCTATGTAATTGTATGATTATTTGATTAATGCCTTTCTCTCCTAATAAGCTGCAAATTTCATGAGGCAGGTCATTTCTTGTTCACCACTACCTTCCCAGGAGCAAGCAAATAGAGATCTCCAGATAGTTGATGAGAGAATGATAAATGAATACATTTTCCATGTTTCCCCTGAATTGTGCAAAAGAATGCCAGACCTAGAATTAATGAGATCTTGTTATTAAGAGAATTTTTGATGATGAGATCAACATTGTTTTCACATATTTCATGTCTCAATATACTTCTTAGAAGTTTGAAATTAGAAGCAATGGAAAGATGTTTAGATCACTTGGCACAGGGAAGTGCTATTAACATACACTAGAAAAAGTCCGATTTTTTAAATGTATCTAAATAGACAACGTATATATATATATATATATATATATATATATATACACACACACACACACACACACACACACATATATATATATCCTGTTCATTAGACTAAATAAGAATAGAAAGAAAAGAAAATATAGGTGCTTTCTATAATCCCATAATCTATTTTTCAGCACAGACCCTTGCACATCATGGAACAGTAGGACACTTTTGTGTGACTTCCTTACTCTTCATAAGGTTTTTAAGTCAGAAATGTTTTCCATCTCAAATATACCCTCTTGAAGGTGTGACTGGATGAATGCAAATGTATTGCTGTTACTGGGGAAGTTATTCAGAGTATGCCCTCCTGTTCATGGCTCAGTAGAGTAACCTTTAAATGCAAAAGATAACATCTTTTTCTTAGTATCTTCTGTTCAGTGGCAAATTGCAATATATAGGACTTTAATAAGTAATTTCAAATAAGTTGGATGGTTTTCCTAAAGCTGATTTCTTTCTTTTCCTCCTAAATACTTGGAGGAAAATGTAAATACATTTTTTCAAAAAGAACACAGAACACATTAACTTTCTGTAAAGCCCTGCCATCAAGATAATAAATGGTAGTGGAAGGCTTTAAAAAGAACAATATAAACACATGAAGCTACTAAAGACAAAAAATAAAATTTAAATTTAAGTATTCTGAAGAAAATTTAAAACACAAAATTGGGTTTTGTTCAGTTTTATTCTCAATGTATGCTCTTTACATTCTCAGACTTTTTGTTACCTTTGTTCTCTAAAAGCTCCATAATTGTGAGAATCTGAGACAGCTTTTATTTATTTGCTTTTAGATTCAAAGCTGGATGCATCATCTGAATAAAACTCATGCAGGCCTCATTCACATGTTCTCTATCGGAAAATCATATGAGGGAAGATCTCTTTTTGTTTTAAAGGTAAAAAATAATAAATTATTAAGTATTTCCTAAATACAATTGTCAACTTTGACTTATGGGGAAAAAAATGAAATGGTCTTTCACAGTGTCTCAACATCATCTGATAATTTAAGAGAAGATTTTCCCTCAAGGTTTTGAGCCATATTTAATTTTTGCCATTTAGTATTCATGAGTATACTAGTTCAAACATATACAGTTATTGGTGAACTTAAAAAATGACCTTCAAAATCATTTGTGAGTGGTATACTTAAGATGAACCAATATAAAGCTATATAAATGTGTAAGAAGGAACACACCATTCTCTGCTACCTACTGACCTATCCCTCTCCCCACCTTCTCAGCCCAGCATCTAAAAAGATTTCTCTGTCACTGTCTCTACTTCCTCCCCGCCCCCCCCTTCAGACCTTGTCTCACTGGCCTTTGCCACCACAGCTCCCCTAAACCTTCTCTTGCCAAGTTCAACATTGACCCTCTTGGTGCTTCTCTGGGCTCTCCGACCCTTCCTTTTTTGGTCTCACCCGTGGCTTTTCTCTCAACCTTTTCTTGTGGTCTGGCAAGCCCAGGATTCCATCAGATGTGTTCTCACTCTACCCACCCTCTCTGGATAGACACATCCACCCCATGGTTTCAACAGTCTTTCCAGGCTTTCCTAACCAGTGGTGTCCACCTTCTGAAGCTTTAAATGCATATGCCATTCTCATTCAAATATTCACAAAAGCCCCTCAGACTCAAGATGGCACCACTATGGTCCCAGTTAAGAAACATGAGCATTGTCTTAAATTTTTCTCCTTTATTTTGACCACCTACTTTAAATCTACCACCAAGCACTGACCATTTCCTCCTTCTAAATATCTTCTGGATCAGCTCCAATCTCTTCTGTTCTCACTGCTCCTGCCCTAACTCATCTCTGGATCTATTCTCTCTGGACTAGTGAAACAATGGCCTCAGTGCTGAACTTCCTTTCAAGTCCCCATCCGCTGCCCTCTCATCGTCTGACCCATCACTGCTGTCAGGGGGTGCCGGTGCTCGCTCTCCCCTCCCCTCTTCTCCCACACCCATCCCTCCCATGGAATTCAGGATGAATCATCTCTCTTTTACATAGTATCCAGGGATTTCATGTGTTCTCTGCCTCTGGGTCCAGCTCCATCTGCCATTCCTTCCTCATACTCCCAGAGCAGTTCCTCAAACTGCTTGTAAACATAATTCTGTTACCTGATTCTACAAATTAAGTTTTTTTGTTTGTCCATTTTGTGTTGCAATAAAATTTGACTTTGTCACCTATAAAATATAGCTATTCCTTTAAGGAATATTCCTTGGGAATAGTTCTGATTCTTTGGGATTCTGATCCTCTTTTAGGGGAGGAGTGGGGGAATTTAGCATTTTACTTAACAGTCATATATTATATTAAAATGGAGAAGGAAATCTTTTAAAGAGATTGTCCTTTTCTGTGTGTGTTTTCCAGTTATTTGATTTGTAATTAGGCAGTAAATTTATTGTTGCTGTATAAACAAGCCTGGAGACTTCTGAAATAGATAGGAAACCTTTCTCTTTTTATGGGTTACCTAATGAGCCAAACTATAATGAAGAAAAAGTCTGAAACCTTATTAAATTAGGCTGGTCAGTGAATCTAAAAATAAAAGCCTGAGTTGGTAACTATGAATACTCTTGCTTTCAGCTGGGCAGAAGATCACGAACATACAAAAGAGCTGTCTGGATAGACTGTGGTATTCATGCAAGAGAATGGATTGGTCCCGCCTTTTGTCAGTGGTTCGTAAAAGAAGTAAGTCAAATCCCTTACACAATGTCATTTCAGCTAATTTGTGCTTCCCATGTGTTTTTTATTCTGCTCAAGGAACAAAACTTGGAGCTTGAGGCTAGTGATACCTGATTGAATGATAACACTTTAATTTTGTGGGTCCCTCTCATATTTATGCAGACCTCTCATAATGTGGGGCCATTTATCCTCACCTCTCCCATTGGAGGTTGAAATTACTAAACCCTCACTAAAGAGGAAGAGCCTGAGGTTCAGAGCATTTATGAATTTGTGACAAACTAGGACCTAACCATAATAACTGGCATAAGACAAAATGCTAAAAATTCACGTTATGATGTTCCAGAGCAGTTTCTCATATGATATTCAACTTGAAAAATTCTATATCACTTGTCTTCTCCATCAAAATGATCTCACATGTGCTGTAATAATAAAGAGATGAGCAAGTTATTGCATTTTGCCCTCCTGCTATGGATCTTAATTTAAATACCAAAGACCTTTAGCATCTGTGTATTTAACATTCTTGGCTTCAGTATTTTTCAGTGACTCTAATGTTTGATGTCTCATAGTGATTTCTCCTTTTCTGAAGCCTTCATTTAAGTCACAAGCTCTCTAAGGCTAGTGTATTAAGTGGTTCCCTACTCCAAGAGTCAGCCAACTTCATGAAACAACATCTTAATAGGTCCTGATACTTCTATATTCATCATCAAGGATGCAATGACTTCCATGTTTTTTTATACTTTGACTTCGTAGATTTATCTCTTTAGCCATGTACTTATAGACAAACATTCAGCATACAAAAGATATTTAAGTATTTGTTGTATTTCACAGGGTTTTAGTGAAAATTATGTGCCCTACTGAGGTTTGTGATTTATAGGACTCTCCTAATCTTGGAAAACATCTCTCACAAATGTCAAGAATGTACTAAATTTGCAAAAATCTGCTCCTCTGCCATTATGAAACTCATAAAAATAAAATTTTCAAACTATTCTCACTCAGTGTATTGAGCAATTCACATTCTTCAAAATACCATTTCATCCTGGTAGGACAAATGCAAAAGCTAATAAATTGTTAACTTGATCACCTTGTATTAAATATCCATTGTATACATACAACATATTGTCTGCTATCTCAAGTTTAAAAAAATAAAAGTGTGAGGAAATGATTAAGTACAAAACATCTGTCTTTTAATACATAAGACTGTTGTTTATAGTGAAGAACATAAGAATGTATATCCCATCTTACCTTACCCCAACATGTGCAACTTCTTTGGAACACCTAAACTTACATTGTTTGTTCATTGCCAAGTCACCAGCACCTAGAACAATGCCTAGCACTCAAATAGATCTTCACAGAGTTGTTAACAAATGGGAATAATCCAGTGGTAATGATGTGCAAAGATTTCTGGGAGAAGACTTGTCAAATTACCTCAGAGGATATGAGTTGTATGGTACAGTCTGTACAGCCATATATAAAGGCACTATAATCCAAGCTAACTTGCCAAGAAACAGAAAGACACATTGTAACCACAGAAAGGGAAGAAGCAGGTATGATGACTGTCAACTGAGGGTAGTTGGTTTTGGAGCAAAGATGAATGAGGAAAGGCTTTCTTTCCTCTTTCCTATACGAGGCCACTTTCAAGCATGCAGATGAGTCCAGCCATTTCAATGCCTCTGCTACCCTTTCCACACCTCTCTTTCACTTTTTATAGCTGTCACTTGCCCCTCCACCTTATCACTTACATTTCCCATCTGAGTCAGGGAAGCAACCTGAAATGGGAAAAAGGAGGCCTAGGGGTGACTTGTCCCAGCGTCCTTGTTGAAGCAATGGGCCTGCCAAGGTGTGACAGCCACATAGTAGCAGTAACTGACATGGGTCAACATTTATACATCACAGGTTTATAAGAAATGTTCTCATCCTGCTTTGAAGATCCCATCCACACTAATGGTGGTGTTGGGGGTGGTGAGATGGCGATTTCAAAGATGTATATACCCTTAACCTGCATAATTTTGGTGTGCAAATCATTTAATCTTTCTGAACCTCAATAATAACAACATGTGACACATTGGGTTATTGGGAAGATTAAATGATATAATGCATGTAAAATACTTAATAGAGTGCTTGGCATGTAATGAGCACTTAATAAAATGAACTATTACTATTAGTGGTATCAGCAATTTGTTATTTTTAAATAACCAATGTAAAGAGAATCATTAAAAAGAAAATCACCAAGGATATGAAAGAATTCAATGCAATAATCAACCAATGGGATCTGAACAACATTTATACATCATGTCACCAAACAACAAAATACACATTCTCTTCAAGTGTCTATGGAACATATACCAAGATATACCATGTTCTGGGCCAAAAACAGATGTCAAAAAATTTAAAAGAATTGAAATCATACAAACTGTGTCCTCTGACCACAGTGAAATCAAACTAGATATTGACAGCAGAACAGTAACAGGAAAACCTCCAAACACTTGGAAATTATCATGCTTCTAAATTATTCATGGGCCAAAGATAAATCTCAGGGGGAATTTTTAAAAATACGTTGAACTGAATGAAAATGAAAATACAACATTAAAATTTGTAGTACACAGCTACCGCAGTGCTGAGAGGGAAATATATAGCACTAAATGTATATATTAGAAAAGAGGGAAAGTACAATCATCTATAATCTCACCTCAAAAACCTAGAAAAGTAATAGAAAATAAAACCAAAGCAAGCAGCAGGAAGTAAATAATATAGATAAGAACAGAATCAATGAAATTGAAAACTGAAAATCATTAAAGAATCAGTGAAACAGCTGGTTCTTGAAAAGATCAATGAAATTAGCAAAACTCTCAAGAAAAAGAGGAAAGACAAGATACAAATTACCAGTATCAGGAATGAAACAGGAGATATCACTATAAACCCTACAGATATCAAAAGGATAATAAGACAATACTCTAAACACATAAATTCGATAACTTAGATAAAATGTATCAATAAATTGAAAAACACAAGCTACCACAACTCATCCATTATGAAATGGGTAATTTGAATATCCCTATTAAGGACATTGAATCATTTTAAAATTAAGAAATAATAAAAATCTCCATACCCATATGGTTTCACTGAAGAATTCTACCAAAATATTGAAGAATTAATACCAATTCTACACACTCTCTTTCAGAAAATAGAGCATTTCCAATTCATTTTATAAAGCTAATATTATCCTGGTACTAAAATCAGACTAAGACTGTATTAAAAAAGAAAACTAGAGACAAATCCCCTCCATGAAAATAGATTCAGTCATCCTTAACAAAATATTAGCAAATAGAATTAAAAAATCTATAGAAATAATTGTACATCATGACCAAATAAGGTTTATTTCAGGGGTGTAAGCCTGGCTCAGTATTTGAAAGTTAATCAACAATCTATCATATTAACAGGCTAAAGAAGAAAAAAATCACATAATCTTATCAACTGATACAGAAAAAGCATTTGACAAAATTCAACACACGTTCATGATAAAATCTCTCAAAATAGAAATAGAGGGAACTTCCTCAACTTTATAAAGAACATCTACAAAAATCTACAGTAAACATTATATTTAATGGTAAATGACTAAATGCTTCCCCTTGACATCAGGAGCAAGGTAAAGATGTTCATTCTCACCACCCTTAATTAACATAGTACTGAAAGTTTGTGTCAGTCCAAGACAAGGAAATAAAAAGCACAGATTGGAAAGGAACAAATAAAATTATCCTATTTGTAGATGACATGATTGCACAGGAAATCACAAGGAACCTATAGAAAAATTCAGCAAGATCGTAAGATACAAGATAAACATATAAAATCAATTTCTATATACTAGTAATGAACATGTGGGCACTGAAATTAAAATACAATACCGCTATAAATAATGCTACAATAAACATAGGGTTACATATATCTTTTTGAATTAGTAATTTTGTTTTCTTCAGGTAATTCCCAGAAGTGGGGTTACTGGGTCCTATGGTATATATTTTTTTAATTTTTTGAGGAATCTCCATAGTGTTTCCCATACTGGCTACACCAATTTACATTCCTACCAACAGTGCAAAGGTTTCCCTCTTGTCCACATCCTCACAATAATTCATAAAAAAAAAAAAGAAATACTTAAGAATCTAACAAAACATGTATAGGACTTACATGCTGAAAACTATAAACACTAGTGAAAGAAATCAAGCAAAATATAAATAAATAGACATATTTATGGATCAGAGGACTCAATATAGTAGAGATGTTGATTTTTCCCAAATTGATATACGTGCTTAACATAATTCCTATAAAAATTCCAGCAAGACTTTATGTAGATATAGGTAAGATAATTCTTAAACTTATATGAAAAGACAAAGGAATTAAAAGAGCTAAAACTATTTTGAAAAAGAATCATTCTACCCAATTTTGAAATATATTATTATATAGCTACAGTAATCAAAAGTGTGTGGTTTTGGTGAAGGGATAAACAGAACAGAGAACCTACACAAATATGCCTTATTTTTGATAAAGTTGCAAAGCAATTCAGTGCAGGAAAGATAGCCTGTTCAGCAAATGGTGCTAGAACCAGTGGACTTCCATAAGCAAAAACAAAAAAATGAACCTCAACCTGTCTCATACCTTACATAAAAATTAAAATAGATCACAGAATTCAATGTAAAATTATAAAACATTTAGAAAAAAACATAATAAAAAATATTCAGGATCTGAAGCAAGGCAAAAGAGTCCTTAGATTTGACATCAAAATCATGTTCTATAAAAGGAAAAGTTGATAAATTGAACATTTTCAAACAATCAAAATCTAAAACTTTTGTTGTGTTAAAGACCTTGTGAAAGAGGTTGAAAAAGACAAGCTACAAACTGGGAGAAAATACATGTAAACCACTATCTATAAAAGGACTCATATTTGGAGTATACACTCAAAACTTGACAATAAAAAAGCAAGCAATCCATTTAGAAAATGGGCAAAATGGACATAAAGAGACGTTTCACCAAAGAGTATACAGATGGCAAACACTCAGAAAGTTGCCATTAGGGTAGTTCAAATCGATACAAAATAAGCTATCACTACATACTGATCTGAATGGCTGAAATTAAAAATAGTCTTATGTATATGAATGAGAAAGGGTCGGGAGGGGGAGAGAGAGCACAGTAAATGCTGCACAGGATGCAGAAAAACTGGATCACTCATAGATTGCTGGTGGGATTATAAAATGAAGGAGATTCTCTTGAAAACAGTTAAGTTTTTAAAACTAGACATGCAACTACCACATGACCCAGTAATTGCGCTCCTGGCATTTATCCCAGAGATATTAAAGTACATGTTAGCTCAAAAACCTGTACACAAATGTTTATAGCAGCTTTATTTATAATAGCCAAAAACTGGAAACAATCCAGATATCCTTCAATGGGTGAATGATTAAACAAACTAGTATATGCATACCATGGAAAATTACTCAGCAATAAAAAGGAAATACAGAAACATACAACAACCTCAATGAATGTCCAGAGAAATGTGCTCAGTGAAAAACACAATCCCAAATAGATACACACTGTATAATTTTATTTATATAATGTTCTTGAAGTGACAATAGAAATGGAGAACAGATGCATGGTTGCTGGGGGTCAAGGAGAAGTGGGGATGGAGAAAAGTGGATATGGCTCTAAATGGGCATCATGAGGGACCCTTGTGGTGAAAGCAATGTTCTCCACTTTGACTGTATCAATGTCAGTACCTTCATTATAATTACATGTGAATCGACATTTATCTGAAATTTAAAAATGTATTATAAAAATAATACCAGGTCCCCATACTCCTGAGTTCAGTTCTCATTGGAACCAGGTGCTGTCTCTTGCCTAGAGGATCAAAGGCAGTTTCATCCCTATTCTCTCTTCACTGCTGTATAATCCTCAGCTGACCCTGACTCTCTATGTCATGGAAACCAGAAGTACCAAGACATGGCTCTGGCTCATATGTCTCTCTTCTCCTGCTAGCTTGGCTCTGAGAGCCATTCTCACTTCTGCTTCCCACCTCAATTTAGCAGATGAGTCCATGAGTCTTGGACAGACAAAGATCAGAAACATGATATAAAAGCAAACTGCCTGCTTATATGATTGGTGAGATGGGGTTGATTATTTTTTTATTTTGAAAATCGCTCAGCTTGAATTCATTATTTCAACAAATAACTGCTGGTTGGAAGACTTCTGAAATTGCAAAATATGTAAGATTGTGGGTTTTATCTTTTAAACTGAAGATCATTTAATTATGTTGAAAAATATAGAGCCATCACTTTTTATTTTAAAACTTACTCTTTTTTCTAGTATTCATATCACAAATTTTTATAGCTTGTAGGCAAATTAAGGGAAACAATGGAAGTATGCTTGGACTGCAAGATCTTTCTCTTGTTAAAGGTTTATACTAGATTAGCAGAACCATTACTAATGTTACATTTATAGTACCATGGGGGTTTTGAGAGGGAAAGGGAAAGGGGAGAGCAGACACAATGAATTTACTATTGAAATATGTACTACAGGGGCCCCTTCACTGTGAAACCAAAAGCGATCTTTAAAAGTACTACCTTGTGGTGACAAAGTTTTCTTAAATTTGTCATAAGCCAAGAGGGATGATATAGACACTAAATTCATCAAAGAAAAAACTAGAATAGGTATGTAAGAAAAAAGAAACAGAGACAAATATACAGAACTTGGAAGTTATCTTTATGCAGAAGTGAGTAGATATTATTTATAGGAAAATAAGAGATTTAAATATGAAGGTAAACAGGGAAGTGAACAAAGACTAGACAGCAAGGGGAGACATCAAAAGGGACACTCACAAAACTTAAAAATAATGGACTTAATGATGACTTCATAGCATCTTACTACACTGATGGACAGTGACTGCAATGGGTTGTGAGGAGGACTTGATAATATGGGTGAATGTTGAAACCACAATGGTGCTCATGTGAAACCTTCATAAGATTGTATATCAATGATACTTTAATTTTTTTAAATGGACTTAAAAATTAAATTATAAAGCAAAGGAAACTACCAAGTTAAAAAAAAAAGGTTAAAAACATTTTAGTAGTTCCCCAAAGAGTTAGAGTTGCCATGAAACCCAAAAATTCTACTCTGTTTATGTAATCAAGAGAAATAGAAATTTGTGCTTGAATGTTCCTAGCAACATTACTCATAATAGTCAAAAAGTGGAAGCAACTCAAATATCCATCAACTGATGAAGAGATGAACAAAAGGTTGTAAATCTGTACAATGGGGTATTATTCAGCCATAAAAGGAATAGGGTATAATAAGAGCTACAACATGGATGAACCTTGAAAACATGCTAAGTGAAATAAGCCATACATAAAACCCACATATTGTATCATTCCATTTACATGAAATGTCCAGAATGGGACAGTCCATAGAAACAAGAAGTAGATTAGTGGGTGCCAAAGGGGCCTGGGGAGAGAGGGAAATTGGGATTGACTACTAAAAGGTATGATGTTTTTGGAGTGATGGAAAAGTTCTAGAATTAGATAGTGATTATGGTTGTACAACATTTTAAATATAGTTAAAACCACTGAACTGTACACTTTAAAGTGGTGAATTTTGTTATATGAATTGCATCTCAATTAAAAAAGGAATGAAATGCTAATATATGTTATAACATTGATGAAACTTGAAAACATTATTCTAAGTTAAAGAAGTCAGCCACAAAAGACCACATCTTATACAATTCAATTTATATGCAATGTTCAAAACAGGCAAATTTATAGAGACAGAATGTAGATTAGTGGTTACTTCTGGCTGGGAGAGAGGGGGTTGGAGAGTTGATGCCTAAAGGATATGATTTCTTTTTTGGATAATGAAAATATTCTAAAAGTAGAGAGTAGTGATGGTTGCACAATTCTGTAATATATTAAAAACCACTGAATTGTACACTTTGAAAAGATGAATTATAGGATGTGTGAATTATAACCCAATAAAGCTGTTACTTCTAAAATTAGAGTTAAATAGGGTTCCACTAGAAGGCATTTATATTAATAAGTCCAATAATTTCTTGTTGCTCACTGCATTTTCGGCATTCTGCTGACATTATGGAGGTGAGCAAAAAGTGTAAGTCAGGGTTCCAGGAATTCAAGGAATCTATTCTATTTGAGGAGACATATTTATGTGCAGGAAACAATAGTAAACAACATAAAGTAGTGTATCTTGGGGGATTAAATTATCCTGCCTATAGTAGCTAAAGGAATTCAGAAATCAGAGAAATCCATGAGACTTTAGAAGGAAAGTTTTGGGAAAGATTTGTGGAGATGAGTCTCATTAGGCCTTGACTAAGGAGCAGGAATTGGATCAATGAGATAAAAGAGTTTCAAGAAAGAGAAAAGACTAATGTTGATACCATGGTACTTGTATGGTTGTAGATTAGTGAGACAATAGCCTATAGTTTGTGTGAATAGATTCTACTGCAATATGAAACTCACTGAAAAATTATAGTTAGCCTTGGAAGTGAAACAGGCTTTGGTCTGATAAAATAAAACTAGAAAACACTGATATGTAGTAAAAAGCATGTGTGATTGGAGAGTTTAAAGATGAACAGCAATGATATCTGGATAAAAGAAAGGAGGAGAATCCAGAGGGTGACCAACTAGAAATTTTTAGGGCAAGAATCTACATATGGACAGGAAAAGTGGATGTAGGAATGGAAAGTAAAGAAAGCATATATAAGAACAGAATAGAAAGCCCAGAAATAAACCCACACCTATGTGGTCAATTAATATATGACAAAGCAAGCAAGAATATATAATGTGGAATAGACACTCTCTTCCATAAATGGTGCTGGGAAAACAGGACAACTAAATGCAAAAGAATGAAACTGGATCATTGACTTACACACCAAAAAAAACCTCAAAATGGGTTAAAGGCTTAAGTGTAACACCTGAAACTATACATCTCCTAGAAGAACACATAGGCAGCAAACTCTTGAGCATCAGCATTAGTAACTATTTTCTGGATATGTCTCCTCAGGCAAAAGCAACAAAAGCAAAAATAAACAAGCAAGAGTAGATCAAACTAGAAAACTTCTGCACAGCAAAGGAAACCATTAACAAAACAAAAAGACAACTTACTGCATGGGAGAACATGGATATTTCCAAAAGATATATCTGATAAGGGGCTAATATCTACAATATATAAAGCACTCATACAACCCACACCAAAAAAAAAAAAAAAAGAATCCAACTGAAAAATGGGCAGAGGGCCTGAACAGACATTTTTCCAAAAAAAAGACATACAGATTGCCAACAGGCACATGAAAAGATGCTCATCACTAATTACCAGAGAAATGCAAATCAAAACTACAATGAGATATCACCTCTTACCAGTTAGAATGGCAACTATCCGAAAGACCAGAAATAACAGATGTTGGCAAGGATGTGGAGAAAAGGGAACCCTTCTACATTGCTGGTGGGAATGTAAATTGGCACAGCTACTATGGAAAGCAGTATGAAGGTTTCTCAAAAAACTGAAAATAGAAATACCATATGCCTTATGACCCAGCAGTTCCACTTCTGGGAATTTACCCAAAGAAAACAAAATCACTAATCCAAAAACATATATACACTTCTGTTTATCACAGATAACAGAATAAATTCACAATAACCAAAATATGGAAAATTTCTAAATGTCCATTGAAAGATGTATGGGATAAAAAGATAGATGAATAGGCATATACAATGGAATATTACTTAGCCATAAAAAATAATTAAATCTTGTCATTTGCCACAACACAGGTGGACCTAGAGGGTATTATGCTGAGTGAAATAAGTCAGAGAAAGACAAATACCATATGATTTCACTTATAAATGGATTCTAAAATACAAAACAACCGGACATAAACATAGAGCACAGTCTGGTGGTTGCCATAGCAGAAGGAGAGTAGGGGGATGGGTAAAATAGGTAAAGAGAGAAAAAAAAAAAATAGAATGGTATCCTGATTTGAGCAATGGTGGTGTGAGTGTATATACATGTCAGGATTCATCAGGCTATATGCTAATATGTGTGCATTTTATTGTGTACCTCAATATAGAAATTTTTAAATAAAAAATAAAGCACATATATAGTGCAAAGGGCAAAAAAAATCACTCATTCATTCATTCATTCTACCAAATGTTTGTTGAGCACTTCTTTTAATGTGAAGGCAGTTTGATAGCAATGGTATTAGTACTGCACTGTTATGTGCAAGATTGTAACCCTTTCATTAATTCATTTACAATTCTAAAGGGGAGATAAGACAGAAATACAGAAAGAAGTACCCATAAAGAAAGTCTTTAGGAACTGATGATTGGCTTGACATGGGGATGAATGTACAGGATGGGTCAGAGATGGCAAGATGCCCAAGAGAGTGATGGTGTTATTGATGTTGGGGGAGCAGCAGTTAAGGGCTGGCAGAATCATTAGTTTGAAGGGAAGAACCGAACACAACACTACAATTAAGCAGATTAAGTGATTAATTTATTCAACAAGTAATTACTTAGTGCCTACCATGTACCATACCAAGTACTATTAATGCACTGTGGGTATTGGGGAGGGAGAAGTAAGATAATCAAAAACTCTCCTGACATGCAACTTGATGTTCATGGACCAAGAGAATGAAATACTCTCTGATGAGAGGTTAAAGAGATCCAGCAAGCAGCCAAAATAAATGAATACCTGATCCACAGGCTTAATTTGGTCAGGAGTAAATCCCAGTGGTTTTGCCCACCATAACAAAGTTGTGTCTGAAACTTTTCTTGTCTATAATATTTAATATGATAAGAGAAGGAAAAAAATAGAAGACTATAACAGCTCACCATTGAAGTTCTGGTACAAGTTCAGGAGAAATAACAATGATTTACAGGGTAGCCAAATAATTTTCAGCAGCAGCCCATTTTTACATTTTTTTGTTTTTTAATTGTGTAAAGGCCAGTTAGTTCTTTGTTGCCAGTGCAGATGGAATAGCATTTGCTTCACTTCTCAGAATCATCTCCAGTTGAATGAGGCAATTCAGGCTGTGTTCACTTTAGAGAATTTGAAATTGTCAATCTCCTGAATTAAGTACCTCAAGCCATGGCAGGTGCTAGCTGGCCTGGAGTTCTGTACAGCGCTAATTTTTGCCTCAAATAATCTGACATTACTGGGGAAATTTTGACCAGGCTTTATTCATAGACTATTTAGAAGGTAACTCAAGGAACTATTTTATTTTCAAGTGAGGAAGATACTTCCAAGCATGAAAGCAAAGGAGGAAAGTGCAAAGGAAATGATTGATAGTCCTGCTTTCATAAAATATTTTAGAGGAGTACTTAATGATGTGGGAAACTGTCTATAACATGCTGTTATATAAAAAAAATAAAAATCAGCATGGACATTATAGTTTCAATGTTGTAAAATCTATACTAAGATATAGATATGTGAGAAACACACTAAGTGCTAAAAGAACTACAGGTGATTTTTATTATGTTTTTCTGGATTTTCCAAATTTTCTATATTAAATATACCAAAAACATATTTTTAAAACAAATTTAGCTGAGCTAAAACTGAATATATTTCACTCTCAAATTGAACTCATTGATGCTTGAGTATATCTTCCAAAGATATTTTAGAATCAGTGGCTGACTTCTTTAACTCAGTGGAAGACTGAAGATAAAGCAAGGGTTTGTGAGAGGATAATCCATGTGCAAATGGAACAAAAAGCTCTGAAATTGGAAGTCCCTCCAGACTTTAGAGACTATAATATATAGGTGGGTCTAATTTGATCCTGTTACAGAAAGGCAGCAGCACAAAAGAAAGAAAAAGAAAGAAAAGAAAAACTTCTGTAGTTTCCCAGGTGAGCCACAGTAGTCCTGTGCTGCTACATAATGTGAAATGTGCCCTTTCCAGGGCCAGCCAGAAAACACTGGAAACCACCTCTGTTACACACTCCCAGCCACCTACACTTGGCACCAGTGTTGGATAATCTTGGTGCTAAAATCCAGCATGTAATTCAAATGTACTATGTAGATAATTTAAATAGCAAAGAATAGGAATGGGAGACTTTGAGAGAAGGGAGTTATTTTCTAAGAACCAGCTGATAATTCTGAGCAGGGTAGGTAGTAATTTTAGAGACTATGGTGGATTGTGTGTACAGGACAGAGCTCAAAGGAAAACTTAGAGCAATGGGTGTAGGTGAAGTCCTCCAAATGGAAAGCCTTTCCAGAATGGGAAGGGTCTTTCTCTTGAGATCTAAGAGCTTTCCAAAAAATATTCCTGTTCAATGATTATCTTTTTTTACTCTCATATATCTTACTAGTTATTAAAGGTAAAAAATATAAGTATAAACTATGAAATGTAGGTGTGAAACTCAATCAAAGTTTTTATTAGGAATGTATCTGTAGTTTTGTGGGTTTTGTAGAAATGTGGTGGTATAGAAAAAGGCTGAGTCTACCTCCTCCCACATACACACTGAAACCATATAAAGAGCAATTCATCCTGAGGAAGAACAGAGGCCTGAGTGAACACCTGCACAATGAGGTATAAAACCATATAAAAAAATGACAGAGGTGGAGACATGGGAATAGAGGGAGCCCGCACCACCAGGATAGCCTGTAGTAAGGTGGGATATCACTGAGCTACTGAAGCACAGACTCACCTGCTCTGGGGCACAGGAAAAAAAAAAGCTACTAGTTTGAGGGTTTAAACCTGATCCCCAAATGGAAGTGGAACTGTTGGAATTCTTTCAAGGACCAGAGGTGTTGGTGGTTGCCACTGTTTGCATTCACTCCCCTACCCCAAACACTGCTAGCATGGACAGGAGAAGGGTGAGCAATACTATTTACCTTATTCATGCACATTGACAATGTGGAAAGGAGCAGGGTCGGGGTGAACACACCAGCTCCAGATGTGGTGGCCCCACCCACACCTGAACACAACTGTTGGAGATCCAGCAGTCCCACCAAAATGACACTAGCATGATGCTCACACAGATTGCCCTGCCCAAGCCCCTTCCATCCCCATCCACACACTTGTATGGCCCCAGGCCAGTGCCAGCCCAGGAGACCCACAGACTCCCAGACTCCCCAGTCACCTCATCAGCATGGTCACAGCTGGTGTCCACCCAAAAGATCACCAGACTATGCCCCGCCAGCCTCAGTTGCCCTGCCAGAGAGACCCCAGACTATTGCTCACCGGGAGATCCCTGGACTGTTCCCTTTTGACACGGGCCACCCTGCCAGTGTTGTCCTGGCTGGCAACCACACAGGAGACCCTCTGGGAGGTCTGGCCTCTGGACACCCTCATGCCTCCACCCACTCAGCCTCCACCCAGCTCACCCAAAACCACAAGGTACGTGTAGTCTACCAAGGGGACCTTCCTACATAAGGCTACACCTTCAAAACTGGAAGAGTAGCCCTTTCACCTAACCTATAGAAACATACAGAAAGTCAATCAAAATGAGGAAACATAGGAACATGCTTGAAACAAAAGAAATTTAGAAAACTAAATGAAACCAAGGTAAGCAAGCTACCTGACAAAGAATTTAATATAATGGCTATAAAGATGCTCACCAGACTTGAAAGAATAATGGATAAACTCAAAACCTTACAATAAAAAAAGTACTAATCAGAGATGAAGAATGCAATAAATAATATAAAAAATACACTAAAGGGAATCAGCAGCAGATTAGAGGATGCAGAATGGACCACAAATTTGGAAGACAGAGTAATGAAAAGCACTGAAGCTGAACAACAGGAAGAAAAAAGAATAAAAAGAAATGAGGATAAATTAAGGGAGCTCTGGGACAACATCAAACATCCTAATATTCACATTATAGGAATCCTAGAAGAAGAAGAGAGAGAAAAGGTGTAGAAAAACTTATTTAAGGAATAATAGCTGAAACTTCCCTATCCTAGAGAAGGAAACAGGCATCCAGGTCCAGGAATTAGAGAGGCCCAGTTAAGATGAACCCAAGGAGGTCCACACCAAGACACATAAGATGTCAAAGATCAAGGACAAAGAGAGAATCTTAAAAGTAGCAAGAGACAAACAATGAGTTATCTATAAGGGAAAAACCCATTGGGCTATCAGCTTATTTTTTAGCAGAGACTCAGGCCCAACATAGCAGAAGTGCTTAAAGAGAAAGACCAAACCAAGAATATACTACCCAGCAAGGTTATCATTCAGAATTGAAAGAGAGATAAAGTCTCTCAGATAAACACAGGTTAAAAAGGTTCACCACCATGAAACAAGCATTAGAAGAAATGATAAAAAGACTTCTTTAAGAGGAAAGGAAAAGGCTATAACTAAAAGCAAGAAAAGTATGAACAGAAAAAATTTCACTAGTAAAAGGAAACAGATGGCAAAGGTAGTAGACCAATCATTTAAAGCTAGTATGAAGGTTTAAAGACAAAAGCAGAAAAATGAACTGTTTCTAAAAATTAAGGTATTCATTTTAAAAAGGTGTTAATACATCATGTACACAAAACATGGAGGAGAAGGAGTTGATACAGTGCTGTTAGAATGTGTTCAAATGTGACTATTAACATAAACTGCTATGTATGATGTCATATTTAAACCATGTGGTAACCACAAACCAAAACCTATAATAGATACACAAAAAACAAAGAGAAAAATATCTAACCATAACACTGAAGAAAGTCATCATGCAAGAGGAAACAGAGTAAGAGATGAAAAAAGGTCCAGAGAACAAAAACAACTAGAAAATATTTAACAAAATGGGAATAAGTATATACTTACCAATAATTAAGTGTAAATGGACTAAATGCTCCAATCAAAAGACATAGGGTGACTGAATGGATTAAAAAACAAGACCCATCTATAGGCTGCCTACAAGAATTCACTTCAGACCTAAAGACAAACAGAGACTGAAACTGAAGGGATGGAAAAAGATTCCATGCAAGGAGAAGTGGAAAAAAACCTGGAGTATCAGACAAAACAGACTTTAAAACAAAGACTGTAAAGAGACAAAAACATTATATAATGATTAAGGGCTCAGTTCAGCAAGAAGATATAACAGTTGTAAATATCTATGCACCCAACAGAGGAGCACCTACATACACATCAAATATTAACAGACATGAAGGGGGAAATTGACAGTAATACAATAATAATAGGGTACTTTAACATTTCACTTATAGATCATCCAGACAGAAATTCAATAAGGAAACAGTGGCTTTTAATGACACAAATGGACCTAACAGATATATATATAGAGCATTATATTCTCAAACAGAAGAATACACATTTTTTCAAGTGCACATGGAACATTCTCCAGGGTAGGTCACATGTTTGTCCACAGAAAAAGTCTTAATAAATTTAGTAGTATTGAAATCATATCAAGCATCTTTTCTTAAACAGTATGAAACTGGAAATCAATTACAGGAAAAAAATACATAGACACGGAAGATAAACAGCATGCTCTTTACAACAAATAAAGAGGAAATTAAAAATACTTAGAAAATAATGAAAATAGAAACACACCAATGCAAAAACTTGGGATGCAGCAAAATCAGTTCTAAGAGGAAAGTGTATATAGCATTACAGGCCTGACTCAAGAAACACGAAAAATCTCAAAGTCTAACCCTATACCTAAAGGACCTAGAGAAAGAAAAAAGCCCAAAGTTAGTAGAAGGAAGGAAATAATAAAGATCAGAGCAGATATAAATGAAATAGAGATTAAAAAGTAGACCCAAACCTATAACAGATACACAAAAAAACAATGAAACTAAGAGCTGGTTCTTTGAAAAGATAAACAAAATTAATAAACTTTTAGCCAGACTCATCAAGAAAAAAATAGGACTCAGATGAATGAAATCAGATCTGAAAGAGAAGTTACAGCTGACACTATAGAAAAACAAACAATTATAAGGGAAAATATGAAAAATAATATGCCAACAAGTCACATAACCTAGAGGACATGGATTGACTCCTAGAAACATGTAATCTCGAACCAGGAAGAAATAAAAAATTTCAATTGACTAGTTACTAGCAATGAAATTGAAGCAGTAATCAAAAATTTCGAACAAAAATTGAGAACCAGATGGCTCTAGAAAGAAGAGTTAATAATATCCTTTTCAAACTATTCAAAACTAAAGAGGGAAGAAAGCTTCCAAATTCATTCTATGAGGCCAGCATCACCTTGATACCAAAACCAGACAAAGGCATTACAAAAAAAGAAAATTACAGACCAATATCCCTGAAAAAACATAGATGTAATAATCCTCAACAAAATCTTACTGAACTGAATTAAAAAATACATAACAGGATCATTCACCACAATTAAATAGGATTTATTCCAGGGATGCAAGGATGATTCAATGTCCACAAATCAATAAATGTGATACCCCACATTTTAAAAAAGGATAAAACCGTATGGACATTTCAATCCTTCAAAAGCATTTGACAAATTTCAGCATGCATTTATGATAAAAACTCTCAAAAAAGTGGGTATAGAGGGAACAACTTCATATAATAATGGTCACATATGACAAAGCCCACAGCTAACATCATACTTAATGGCAAAAAGCCGAAAGCTTTTCTTCTAAGATCAGGAATAAGAAAAAGAAGAAAGAGATGCCCACTCTCACCACTTTTAGTCAACATAGTACTGGAAGTCCTAGTCACAGCAATCAGGCAGGGGAAGGAACTAAAAGGCATCTAAATTGGTAAGGAAGAAGTAAAATTGTCAGTATTTGCAGATAACATGATACAATATATATAGAATACCCTAAAAACTCCACCAAAAAAACCCTATTATAATTAATAAATTCAGAAAAGTCATAGGATACAAAATCAATATACAGAAATCTGTTGCATCACTATATGTAAATAGAGAAATTTAAAGACCAATCCCATTTACTATTCCATAAAAAACAATAGAATACCTAGGAATAAATTTAACCAAAGAAGTGAAAACTATACTTTGAAAACTATACAATATTGATGAAAGAAATTGAAGAAGACAAAAATAAATGGAAAGCTCTTCTGTGCTCCTTGATAAAATGGTCATACTCATCTTACTACACTGATGGACAGTGACTGCAATGGGGTATGTGGCGGGGACTCAATAATATGGGTGAATATAGTAACCACATTGTTTTTCTTGTGAAAGCTTCATAAGAGTTTATATCAGTAATACCTTAATTTAAAAAATGGCCATACTGTCCAAAGCAACCTACAGATTCAATGTAATCCCTATCAAAATACCAATGGCATTTTTCACAAAACAAGACCAAATAATCCAAAAATCTGTACTGAATCACAAAGACCTCGAAAAGCCCAAGCAGTCTTGAGAAAAAAGAACAAAATTGAAGGTGTCAAGCAACCTGATTTCAAACAACACCACAAAGTTACAGTAATTAAAACAGTATCATACTGGCACAAGAACAGATACATAGACTGATGGAACAAAACAGAGACCAGAAATAAACCCACACCTACATGGTCAATTAATATATGACCTAGGAGGCAAGAATATACAAAAGGGAAAAGACACTCTTTTCAATAAATGGTTCTGGGAAAAGTGAACCGCTACATGCAAAAGAACAAAACTGGGTCATTGTCTTATACCATACACAAAAATAATACAAAATGGATTAAAGACCTAAGTGTAAGACCTGAAACCAAAAATATCCTAGAAGAACAGAGGCAGTAAAGTCTATTTTCTGGGTATGTCTTCCCCAGGCAAGGAAAATGAAAGCAAAAACAAACAAGTGGGACTACATCAAACCAAAAAGCTTCTGCACAGCAAAGGAAACCATCAACAAAATAAAAAGGTAACCTACTGTATGGGAGAATATATTTGCAATATCTTATTATCCAATAAGGAGCTAAAACAAAAAAAAAACAGAAAGAACTCACGTAATTCAACATCAAAAAAACAAATAACCTAATTAAAAAATGGAAAGAAGACCTGAATAGACATTTTTCTGAAGAAGACTTACAACAGCCAACAGACACATGAAAAGATGCTCCACATCACTAATCATCAGGGAAAAGCAAATCAAAACTACAATGAGATATCACCTCATGCCAGTCAGAATGGCTACTATCCAAAAGACAAGGAATAACAAGTGTTGGTGATGATGTGGAGTAAAGAGAATCATCCTATACTGCTGATGGGAATGTAAATTGGTGAAGCCACTAAGGAAAGCAGTATGGAGGTTTCTCAAAAAACTGAAAATAGAAATACCATATGACCCGGCAATTCCACTTCTGGGAATTTAGCCAAAGAAAACAAAATCACTAATCTGAAAAGATATATGCACTCCTATGTTTATATCAGCATTATTTATAATAGCCAAAGTATAAAAAATTTCTAAATGTTCATCAATAGATGAATGGATAAAAAAGATAGCTGAATGGATATATACAGTGGAATATTACTCATCCATTAAAAAAATAATTTAATCTTGCCATTTACAGCAACACAGATGGACCTAGAGGGTATTATGCTAAGAGATAAGTCAGAGAAAGACAAACGCCAAAAGACTTCACTTACATGTGGAATCTAAAATAAAAAACAAATGAACAAACTGAAATAACTGAAACACAGAGAACAGACTGGTGGGTTGCCATAAGGGAGGGGATTGGAGAGATGGGTGGAATAGGTGACAAGGGCAAAAAAAATCATTGAGAACGTTTGATATCTTGACCTGGGTCATGGTTAATGCATATACATATCAAAATTAATGAGCCATAAAGTAACATATGTGCATTTTATCGTATGTGCCTCTATATAATTTAAAATATTTTTAACTTTAAAAAATGTGTAACACAAATTTTAAAAAATATGTAACACAAAAAACAAAATCTTTTAATGAAGAGAATTTTAGTTGTATGTGTAAAATGTGCCAAAACCAGGGAATAAGCTCTTTTAAAAATTTCCATGAAAACTTCCTGCTGCTCTAATTAATTCTCCTATTATCAAGTTTTAATACCTCTTTTGTGTTGAGATGCACCTACTTTAATACTACTACTTAATTTTAATTTCATTCTAAATAATTTTACACCACTCCAGTCAGGTGAGGATAATCTTCAACCTGATTAGTGACTCTGCCTCCTCTTTGACCTCAGCTGTGCTATGCCTAATTCTCCCAGCGTGTCCTTCATTGAACGCGTGGATTAATATTTTTAGATCCTCTGTAGTGATTCCAGAAGTAAAACAAAAATAATGGAAAATTTAAAAGCTATTTTTTTAAAAGTCAGTAACATTGATCCTCAGAAAAAATGCCCCTGTATTCCAGGTTATTGTAGGGCTCTTCGAACTCAACATCCAACAAATTATCCAAAAACAGTGAAAAGGAGGGAAACTCTTGAATTTAACTTTGTCACACCATTAAAGACTTCAGTTACTCAAAAACTGTCTTCAGATTTAACCAAAGCTTATTTGGTGAATTCTGGCATATGACATATATATATATTTATGAAGAAGACAAAATAGTCTTGGTTGGTGGTATCTATCAAATAGATTCATCCTTTGTCTTTCTTAATCAACTTAGAAATTCCCTGACCTAATAATACCAAGCATATCATTTTCCTGACAAAAGATAATACTCAAAACTTTCTCTAATATATTTTAATTTAAAACCAAAATCCATTATGGTGAAGTATTTTTAAAATAAATTGCAGTAAGGTGAATGTAGTACCTAAAGACTGCCACACTGAGGCATGTGGTGCATTGCTTTGTGACTGGCTTTCAGATCACAACTTAAGTCTTCCTCATAAGCAACAATAGTGGTCAAGAAATTAAGTTTGTAAAGCCCAGATGGAATCTGATTAGCAGATATCTCCTTTTCTGTGTATACGGGTGGTGTCAATTGGTTGCTAAAAAGTATCCTACACATTAGAAGGAAAGCGCACCCTTACATTCTTTATGGTTTTCATGTTAGAATAATAGGAAATAGAAAGTAACGTGGTCATCTTTTTTCTAGAAACTCCACCTAAACTATAAAAGAGAAACAATATATGTCCTATGACTTAAAGCATTCAAGCAAGGAGGTCTCTCAGTCGTCCTATTCAGTACTGAACAGTCCTCACATTGTGATCATTCTCGTGTTGTCTGACCAGATGGAGAATGGCTGCAATTCTCGGAGAGTTATAAAAATCACAAAGACAGCATATGCAATACAGTGACACCCTATTTATTTGCCAGAGGAAGAACACATTCTGGCAAATCTTGGAAACTAAGTCCATTCCAGAATAGAATGCTAGAGAACAGCTTCCTTATTTAATGTATTATTTTGAATAAAGAACTTTAAAATGAGGCCATATTAGCCACCTCAAAATATACAAAACAAAATTTGACAGGATTATGAGGAAAGTGACAAATCTAAAATAATGTTTTTTAAACACAACTCTGACTGAGAGCAGACAAAAATTTTAGCAATATAGATGAGATAAACAATGCAATTAATAAACACAATCTAATAAACACAGACTCCATACCTAAGAATTAAAGAATGCAAATTCTTTTTTTAAGCACAATTGGAACATTTGCAAAAATTGACTATATGCTAGGCCACAAAGCAAGTTTCAAGAAATGCCAAAGACATATCACATAGACCATATTATGACTATAATGTAGTTGTTAGAAATTATTTTTAAATATAACTTCAAAAAGGAAACTCACATATTTTAAAATATAAAAATATAAGTAATTCATAGCTTAAAGAAATCAAGAAAAATTTTCAATATTTACAGCTGAATGGAAACAAAGCTATTATATATCAAAACATACAGAATGTAGCTAATGTAATAACTGAAGGGGAATTTATAGTTTAAATAAATATATTAGAAAAGAATAAGTTCTTGAAATTCATGAGCTAAGCTTCCCACTCAAGGAGTTAGAAAAAGGCAAAAGTCAACAAAAGAAACAATAAAGAGCAAAAATCAATGAAACAGAAGGCAAAGAAACAATCTTCCCCATTGTATCTTTATTTTATATATAATTAATTTCAGCTCTAGGCCTAGATGCTTTACTCAAATAATAATAGAGCAAAATTATCTTGATACCAATAGAAGACAAGGACAAAATAAGAAAGGAAATTATAGACCTATCTCTCTCAGGAATATAGATGTAAATATTAGCAAGCTGAATCCAGCCAATATATAAGACTATATATCATAATTAAATGGGCTTATCCCAAGAATACAAGGGTGATTTAACAATAAAAAATTATTTGATGAAATTGATCATAACAACTACATGATGAGGTTAATACATGAAGAAAGATTATTTGCTAAAATTTAATATCTATTAATGGCAAAAATATAAACAACTTAGTGTGAAACACAACATCTTTAATGTGCTCAACCTTGATTTCAAAATTAATATGAAGGGAGAAGGGTCAAAAATAGCCAAGACAATTCTGAAGAGGTACATCAAGGGGCGACACGTCCTACCAACAAATTCTATCAACAGAGTCTACATAAACCATGGTGTCATTTTGGTAAGTGGATATAAAATAAACCCCAGTGCATTAGAGCAATTCTGTGCACAAATGAAAACTTGACATTTGACCTAGGTGGCATGCCAGCTCACTGGGGAAAAGACAAACCATCCAAATGAATACAGTGGTATAACTGGTCTTTCATAATGGAAAATAAATTAACACATCCTAACATCACATGTAAAAAATCATTTCTAGGAGGTTTAAGGCCTACATTTGAAAAACAAAATTTTAAATGACTTTTTGAAGAAAATACAGAATGACATCTTTATGCTCTCAGGTATGGTTTCTTAAAACTTATAGATTTAATGATAATAAAAATTTTAATTTATATACAGCAAAAACTTGAAAATAGGAAGTAATAAGCTACAAGAAAGGAACATGTTCATGAACATGCATATAGCCACACAAAGAAATAATATCCAGAATATAAAAAGAATAAGAATTTAATAGAAAAATGGGCAAAAATATGAGCAATTTATAAAATGGACTGTTACTGTATAAAAACCCTTCAATATAATTTCTAATCAGGAAAGTGTGAAGTAAAACAAAACACAATTTCATATCCATTAAATTTTTTTTCATTGAAAGCTTAACCATACCAATGGTTGGTAAGGTTCTAGAGAGAGCAATGGAATTCTCATTCACTGCAGATGAGAATATTTGCTGATTTAGAGAGAAAATGGCAGTATTTAGTAAAGTGGAAAGTATGTGAATCCATAACCCAGAAAATCCCTTCCTAGATATTTATTATAAATTCTCACCATTGTCTAGGAGAAATGTGCGATATGTTGATTGCAACATTGTAACAGTGAAATATGTGAAGCAACCTAACTGTCCATCAACAAAATAAGGGATCAATATACTGTGCATTTACCTGTTATTGAATACCATATGGCAAATAAAATGAATAAATCAACTTAACAAGTGTCAAAAGTGTAATATCGGAGACAAAGGCAGACTGAACATGACTGAACATCATGATCTCATTTGCATGAAATTTCAAAGCATACGCATATTATGTATTGTTCCTGATCCATATATATATATGTAGCAAAACATAATTCATGCATGGAAATGATAATGTCAAATTTGGGATAGTGAGTACCTTGGTGGAGGGGAGGAAAACGAGCTCAAGGAGTGATAAAAAGGAAGCTTTAGTTTTATCTATAAGTCCTCAATTTTTTAAAAGATTTGATAAATAGGGCAAAATGTAGTTGGTGGGCACATAGATACAATATTCTTCTCTGTACTTTTTCTACATGCTTAAAATACATTGTCTTTTTAAAATGAAGTAGGCAATATTAAGTACAAAAGCATGGTGGTCACTTGCACTGGAGGAAGGAAAGGCAGGATAGGATGCGACTGTTCAAAAGCAAGTCTCTAGCATGGTCTGATACTTAGGTGCTAAAGTGATTCATGCTTGGAAAAGGTGAGTCTTCCCCAGGCTAGACTGAGACAAATGAGCTATGCTCCCCAGGGCTAGGAAGGGAGGGAGAGAAATTACCATGACTTTATCCTACCCCAGCACCCTTCCCCTCCATCTCTTCTCTCTTCCTTTCTAGAGTGGCATGGAAAGCCCCCGCTGCCTAACTTACGGGAGAAATGTAGCTAACCATACAACTCTGTCTCTTCCATCCCCAGCATGAGACTTCCTGCAAGTATTGGGGAACCTCCATTTTTATAGGAAAACAAAATTCCAGGATTTGTACAACTGAACACATACCACGGATTCTCCTCTAGTTTAAGACATTAAACTGTTAACAGAAATTCAAGCATATATGAAAGTTCTGCTGAAGATATCTGGCCAAATTATCATTGAGCCTTAAGTAGAGGAGAATAAGAAAGAATTCTATTAAGCATTTATTACCTTGTGTTAATCCCAGATATATTTAAATTATATTTAATAAAATTGTATTTAGCTCTCTTACATTCTTGAATATATTCCTGTATTTTCATTATTATTTCTAATATAGTAATAGTTTCTAATAATAATTACCTTGTTGGATTGCTCTCTAAGCAGAATTCTCACCATGTAAATACAGAATATTCCATATGAGTTCAGAAATCCTACTTAACTAGATATAAAAGAAGATTGAAATTTTAAGTATTATGCTTTCTAAGATAGGATATACATAATTTAAGAATTGTTTTGAATTGTGTTTTTAATATGGTAAAAATATGAGCAATCCATACTGGGTTCTAAATCAGTATGAAATGAAAGGTAATTCTCGTTCTCATACACCATGCCCCAGGCCTCCCCTCCAGAGACAACCATTGTTACAAAGTTTCTATGTGTTTCTCTAAGACACATTACACACAGACTAACATGCATCAAAAAGAACTTTTTAAAAATATCGTTGGAATGGTATTTCAAAATGTCTGTATTCTTAACTTGACTTAGCACATTCAATGCTTTTCTATATGAGGCCAAATCTATAGTGCAGAATCTTTGGGCTTGGGGTCAGACACACTCTAAGTAATACCCAGTCCCAAGAGCAAGATTTCAAAGAAGTCACAATAAAGATGACAGAGATAAGATATTGTCCATTAAACTTTTTATAGAAAAGTCAGAAGAGAACAGAGTGTTATGCAATAAGTTCCAATACTTGAGTCTGGTTCCAATTAGAAATAAGCAAGTGACATACATAACTAGCCTGTGTCATGACATATCATGTAAAGATATAAAAATATTTTGATAATTATTTGGTACACAACTGAATGGAATCTTAAAAAATAACTGATTATTCAAAGACATATCTAAATTGTTCCTTAAATTAGCCTAAAATCTAGACAGATCTGAAATACTTCAAGAGGCTGCCCAATTAATCTGTTTAGCCACCTTTGCTAAAATGCTATAAGCAATGAAGAGTTTGAAACAAAAGTCTAAATAAAGAATATGTGATATCAAAGAGAATAGTTCATAATAGCTTGTTATTTTTTAACTACCAACAATATTTTTGTTATTATGTAGCTACCATCATATTTGGTACGGATAGAAAGGACTTTTCATATTTTTTTCTAAATCCATACTTGGGATCAATTTGTAAGAAAATTGTCATCTTTGTATTTTAGGCTCTTCAAACCTATAGGAGTGACCCAACCATGAGAAAAATGTTGAATCATCTGTATTTCTATATCATGCCTGTGTTTAATGTTGATGGATACCATTTTAGCTGGACCAATGTAAGTTATTTTATCTATCCAACTGATAAAAAGAGACCAAGTAAATCATAGAAAACAGTTAATAGAACAGGAAGGGAGCTTGGTGGCCAACCGCTTAGTGATTCCAAAGCTACAAGAGACCTTCACACCCTCCACTAACATAGCAGCAACTTCTTTATTTTATATGTTTGGCTTTGCATAAGATTTCACATAAATAAAGATTTCTCCTTCCAATTAAATTGTGAAAAATCACTAGTCCAATCCAGCTTATTCAATTTTGCCTGTGAAGAAATGAGGCCACAGGAAAATAAGAGATATCAAGTGACAAAAATTGGAGCATGAAGCTGGGTAGACGCTGCTAATCCAAGTCCTCTTCTCATTTCCTGGACTTGTCTGTTCCCAGAGGAACTCTACCCTCCCTGCTGTGACTCATTCACTGATTGAACTACTGAAGTTTTGCATGAATAACTTTTAAGGATTTTTTTCCACACCTATTTTTTCAAATACATCTAGGACCGATTTTGGAGAAAGACAAGGTCAAGGAACTCAAGATTTCACTGCCGTGGAGTTGATGCCAATCGTAACTGGAAAGTGAAATGGTGTGGTAAGTTGGCGACTAATTAGAATTCAGATCCAAAAGTTTCCACAGCTTTCACTCTCCAAAACTGAGGAGCCCCAGTAGGTCTCTAATGTATGACTTATGTTTTTCTGTATGTGAAAACCTAGCATGTAATCTGTAGCTATATGTGCAAAAGAAAATGAAAGGTTTTTTTAAAATATGTAAATATCAAAGATTTAAATCTGTCCAACCAATTCTGAAAATTGAAAATTTAAACACAGATGTAAAAGCAGAAAACTGAGGAATATTTGTCTGTCAGACACTAAAACAGGAATTATGGATTGTGATAAAAATCTGGTTAAACATTTTCATCCTTTCACTAAGAGTAACACTGATCCCACCTTCATGTGTCTATGATGAGCATAGCTGCCAAATCCTTGTCTAGAATCTACCAAGTCAGATGTGTCATACATCGGTTGGCCACTCACAGAGCCTATATATTTCTGCTGCACTCCATGTTTCACTGATACCTGCCTTTCAAGTAAGGAGAAGATGTCATTTTAAGGAAGGAAACTGTTTTGCAGAATAAAGAAGCAAGGAGGTACCAAAAGAGAGAGAGAGAGAGAGAGAGAGAGAGAGAGAGAAAATTAGCCATTGCTAGTATAGAGGCAAAACTTTACCTCTGCCCATCTTGGGCTTTCAGCTAGAGGTCTTAAGAGATTCTTACAGGAATTATATAGTAAGAGAAAAACAGTTTATTAATGTGTGCAGCTCCTGTCACATGGGAGAAAACTCATGAAAAGTTACTCAGAGTGGCAACTTAGAACTCAGGCTTATCTAGTATCTTCAACAAAGAGCAATAAATTTGTAAAGAAATGACAGCACAAAGGAAGGCAGTTTTAGGCTTCCAAGGGCAGCAAACTGTGGGAAGGTAAATATATGGAAGGGAACCAGCAGAGTAAGGTTTGTTTGCTTAATTGTCTTCAAGCTCAAAATACTTTTTCTGTTAAAGAGACGTATTTTGGGGTGGCACATTCTGGTTTCCTTCACTAGTATCATACTCTCCTTCCCCTCCCTCCTGTTCCCAGGTATCAAAAATGCAGTTCTGAGGAGTTGCCCTTCTACAGAGTACCTCCTTAGTTCCCTCAAAATATAGGCCATGTGTAATAGAAAGTCTTCCATTAGTCCCTTAGAAAAGGCCTTCCATGAAAACACTCTGTCTCTCCTGCTCTGGGTACTGTATTAGATGCCAGTCCTCCCATGCTTACCAGCATCCAACAGGATAACTGGACATGGGCTCAAACTCCTTCCCTACACCCCGCTCCAGGTAACCTCCGTGAATCTATTAGAACTGGCGAATGAGAATGTGGTAGAGCAATAAGAAAATGGCTCTAGAATGTGAAAGATATGGTTTGATTCTACCATTATTAACTCAGTGATTGGGTGAATTTCTTTCACCTATCAAATTATAGTAATAGTATCTACTTCATTGGGTTCTTATAGGAATTAAAGGCATTTACATGTTTCATGCCTAATTCAGTCCTAGCTCCTAAACAGGAGTCTAAATATCAGCAACCGATCCTCCTCCCCAACCAATAGAACAGTCAATTCACCTCTGAACCGCAGGTCAATTATTTGTAAAATCGCCTCTTTCCTTCAGGAGAGTATTGTCATGAAGAGCCATAAAGTAAACTTACATGTACTTAGTGGGGATGAAAAAGCATAGCACAATGGTATTTCCAATGTCTGTTTAGATCTAGAAATTGTTTTCCTCAACCTGGACTGAGACAACAAACTTGTTCACATTAGCTCCCCAAGAGCACTAACTTTCTAAAAATTGTCTTTTTTCCCTCCCTGATGGCATCACTTTGCATGTCATAACAATGTGTCCTGTTTCACTAGTTGGTAGGTGCCTGCATCCATAGGGATGTCATACACATGAGGCCCACAAACACCTGAGTGGGTAACTGAGCTGAGTAACACTAGCAGGCCAGCCAGCTCTGCCTGTGTAAAATTAGACTCTTGTCTATATCCAGTTACTAATGAGTGTCTTGCTTTCCTCTGTTCTTCCTTTGTGCAGCTTATTTTCTTCATATGTGTGCTTTCTTTGATTTCATAGTTTCAATGGCAGTCCCAACTAGAATTCCTCTGATTCTTCCCATTTTTGAATCATTCTGATTCTTCCTGTGAGTCAACACTCAAGATGTACAAGGGATTATGCCAAGTGTCACTTGCAAAGTGACCTTGATAGATCACTGTAAGTGATGTGCAAATGTGCACAGCCTGGCTGGGACCATCGATCCCCCACAAAGTCTGCAGAGTAGATTCAGATGATTTGACTGGCAGAGATGGCCTTCCCCACTCACAACATCACATCCATCCCCCACAGCTATTTGCTTGGTGAAGGGGATAGTGAACCTCATTGAGGGTTGTTGCTTAAGTAACAACTTCAAGTTGTTACTCTAAGGTCAAGAGCACCTAAGTTTAAATGACATAGAAATGCCCAGGACTACTGAAAACACTGTAGAATCCACATTGAACTGACAAAAGCAGTTGTTCTTTCTCTGAGGTCAGTGAATCTCAAACTTCAAGACTAGAACATGAAACTGCTTTCTACCATGAAAAATTTGTAGACACAGAGCTGAGAGCATACAGGTGGAAACAGACAGACTTTCCAATACTTCATAGCCCCCTGGGGAAAGTCTGGCAGAAGAACTCAGCAAGTCAGAGTAGTGGTGGAAACAAAGAATAAACATGAATTTCATTCATTCACTTGCCAAAGTTAATTGCGTACATATTCTCTGTAGGCCCTGGGATGTTTTGCCCTTACAGGATGCACTCTTTTAGAAATGCTGTGAGTGCTGCTTTTGCCAGATTGGAATAAATCTAGGAAAGAGACAAAGGGTTTGGATTATATCCACATTTAAGATTTAACCCCTGAATAATTCAAGCAATGCCTAAACATAAAAACTATTAAGACAAACTATGGAATAGGGGAACACATCTGCAAATCATGAGTCTGATAAGTCTTGTATTCAGAATATGAAAAGAATTCTTATAACTCAACAAGAAGACAACCCAATTTTAAATGCACAAGTGATTTAAACAGACATTTCTCCAAAGCAAAACTACAAATGGAAATAAGCATATAAAAAGTTGTTCAACATCATTAGCATCATGTAAATACACATCAAGGTACCACTTCACACCCACTAAGATGGCTAAAATAAAAAACACAGGCAATGACAAGTGTTTCTGAAGGCTTGGAAAAACTGGAGCACTTATACTTGCCAGTGAGAATGCAAAAAATGTGGCCACTTTGGAAAACTGTTTAATAGTTCAAAAAGACTTAAACAGAGTTACCTTATGACCTAGCAATTCCACCCCTAGGTATATGCCCAAGAGAAATGAAAATATTTTTCCATATACAATGACTTGTACATGAATGTTTACAGAAGTTTTAATCATAATAACCAACAAGTAGAAACCCATCCAAATGTCTAGCACCTAATGATGGTATAGCCATACAGTGGAATATTACTTAGCCATAAAAATGAATAAGTAGTGATATATACAACATTGATGAACCTTGAAAACATTATGGTAAATGAAATAAATCAGTCACAGAATAACGAATATTGTATGATTCTACTTATATGAAATGTCCTGAATAGACAAATCCAGAGATACAGAGAGTAGGTTAATGGTTGCCAAGGGCTAGGGAAAGAGGAAAATGAGAATGACTGCTAATAGGTAAAGGGTTTCTTTTTGGGGGATGATGAAAACTTTTCAGAATTAGACAGTGATGATAATTGTAAATATACTAAAATTCATTGCATCTTACACTTCAAATGAGTGAATGTTATGATATGTGAATTGTAGCTCCATAAAGCTATTACAAAAAATTTTAATTACCATTTAGAAACCAGTTAGATACTTACTGACATATAACTACTCTTTCAGAACACTCAATTACCTGCTATTGTAAATTACATGGAATATGGAGAAAACCATATTTTTAGCAGCCCAATCACATATGCCCCTCTCCACATATGTCCTTCTCCTGCCAACACCCCCTGACTTGATAAAAAAAAAAAGGGGGGGGTCCTGTTTTGATCAGGAAGATATTTTGATAGCTCACCTAAAGTGAGAAGGGAAACTTCTATATACTGGTTGTTTTTAGCCGATGCTTGTGAAAGAACAGTAGATGGTCACTGGCTGCTTTCTAAGAGGATGAGTTCCTCCTGCTAAAGAGCTTTGATTTTGAGAGAGCTATTCTACCTAAGAACCTGGGCTGAACTGCTATTTAAAAAACATGATACAGGGGATTTCAGAGACTAAATTTGAGGAAAGGAGAGGGGAAAAAAGGTAACATTGCTAAAATATCTAGGAAGGGATTTTAGAACTCAAAGATGTCTGTCTAATGAGGATTTTGATTAAATCTCACTGAAAAGTATGTAAATTATCTTCAGTATTTCCTATCAACCACCATTGGTAATATTCAGTAAATCTACTTCACTTACTAAGGCTGAAAGATTTAATGAGTCTTTATCTAACTCCCAAGAAATTATTTGGGATTCCGGAGAAATATGAAGGGAAAATCTGTTGGCTAATGCTATTTGTTTTAAAATGAATTTAGAGTAAAAAGAAACATTAACACCTAAAATCTGTGGAAGTTAGTAGAGAAATTTAAAAATTAGAGAACCAATGGGTTAAATTATTCTGTGTATTGTGCTTTTTATAAGGGGAGTAAAGGGCATAGAACCCTAAAGATTTAGAAATTTAGATCAAATGGGGCTTGTTCACTGTTGTTGTTACGTATGGCTAACATTTATTAAGGATTCATTATGTGCCAAGCATGTGCTAAGTGCTCCAGATGAATTTTTCATTGATAGATGCTATTTTTGTCCCTATTTTGCTGATGAATAAAATATGAAATTAGGAGAAATTCACAGAAATTAGGAAACTTGCTCCAAATTACACACAAGTTGAGCCAGAATGGGAAGCCAAGTCTGACTTACTCCAGTAGCCCTGTCTTCACCATTAGTCTGACCTAGTAGGGATCAGCTTGCCATGAATGGGCACTCTACTTTTAGAGAGTTAAACAATGTTAGGCTTCTAATGAGTAGTTTTAGTATCAAAAGAATAATAAGACTGGGACTGTTTTATCCAAAATTATGAAACACATAGAAAGAAAGAGCCTAGGAATGTATAGTAAGAGAGTAGCAGAAGATTCCCCAAGTGCTTTAATTAGCACTCACAATATAGGTAGGTCATGGGGAGGGCAGTACAGCACAGAGAAGACGATGACTCTATAGCATCTTACTAAGCTGATAGGCAGTGGCTACAATGGGGTGTTGGAGGGGACTTGATAATATGGGTGAATGTTGAAACCACAATGTTGTTTATGTGAAGCCTTCATAAGATTGTATATCAATGATACTTTTAATTTAAAAAAAAAAGATTCCCCAAGTGCTGTGTCTGATCTTGGGCCACCTCATACCATGTACCTAGTTTAAATTTACATGTGATGTTAGGCTATGATTATGAATTCTCCAGTGAGATATTTTTCCTCCAAGCCAGGGCTTGGTATCTTCTCATAAAGGGAGGGTTTTTTTTGTATCCCACAATTTCATTGAAAGTACCACTGTGAGGGTTTCAGGTACACACCCAGGTCTTACTCCCCTTTCCTGCATATTGAGAATTCAAACCCTGACCCTTTGCCTCCTTCACAAGCAGCCACTGAAACAAGCCTCCAAGAGTAGAAAACACCCCAAAATGGCTTTAGTTTACTGTCACCTATCCTCATTCCTGCTCCCTTTTCATGTTTGTCATGTTAGGAACATTCTTGGGAAATCCACTCTGTATTTAAATTGATTTACTGAACATGCAGAGATGTTTATAGCAGGAGCTTTTATCATAGTATCTGCCACAATCTTGCATATTTTCTGATCCAGCTATCATTTTAGATATTAACACAATTAGAATTAGTCTTGGCCTGACTTCCCAATGATGGTTTTAAAACCTTCTATCATTACCATAATTTTCTAAACAATCTTACCTGTACCTGACCACAGAGAACATACCAATGCCTGGCAATTTTCTTTATCTGCTGCTTCCTACAAGTGAAAATACCACAAGAGCAATACTATCAGTTTCAAAACAAACTTAGTAGCTTTAAAGTATTCCTTTTATCCCAAATGTTGTCTTTTTAAGTCCTTTAGCTGTCTGGGGAGAACTGACAATGAATACCAAAATTTATGAAGAACTGGTTCTTACTGATTTTGTTTTGTTGTTTCTTTGGTTTTTGTTTTCCTCTCAAATGTCATCATTTTGGTGATTTTTTAAAAATTAAAATGTACTTGATATACAATATTATATTATTTTTCTGGTGTACAACATAGTGATTCAACATTTATATACATTACAAAGTGATCATGAAAAGTCTAGCTACACCTCTCACCAAAGTTATTAAAATATTATTAAAAAATATATTGTTGGCTATATTCACTGTGCTGTACATTATATCCCTGTGACTTATTTATTTTATAACTGGAAGTTTGTACCTTTTAATCCTCTTCACCTGTTTCCCACATCCTTCTGGCAAGTACCAGATTGTTCTCTGTATCTTTTTCCATTTTTTGTCTTTTAGATTCCACATATCAGTGAAATCATGAAGTATTTGTCTTTCTCTGACTTATTTCACTTAGCATAATAACCTCTAGGTCCATCCATGTAGTCACAAATGGCAAGATGTCATTCTTTTTTATATATACTGTAACTTCTTTATCCACTTATCTATTGATAGACACTTAGATTGTTCCCATATCTTGGCTATTTTAAACAATGCTGCAATGAACATAGGTGTTTATATATCTTTACAAATTACTGTTTTAATTTTCATTGTATAAATACTCAGAAGTGGAATTGCTGGCCATAATGTAGTTCTATTTTTAATTTTTTGAGGAACCTCCATACTGTTTTCCATAGGGGCTGCACCAATTTTCATTCCCACTAACAAGGCATAGTGTTCCTTTTTCTCCACATCCTCACCAATGCTTGTTATTTATTGTCATGTTGATATTAGCCACACTGACTGCTGTGAGGTGATAACTCACTGTGTTTTTGATTAGCAATTCCCTGATAATTAGTGATGTTCCCCCCTTCTACTAGATTTGGGCCTCATTTGTTCTTCTTTTTCTAGTTCCTTTAGGTATAGGGTTAGATTGTTTGAGATTTTTCTTGTTTCTTGAGGTAGGCCTGCACTGCCCTCTTAGAACTGCTTTTACTGTGTTCCATAGGTTTTGGAACATTTTGTTTCCATTTTCAATTGTCTCAAGGTACTTATTTCCTCTGATTTCTTTGTTGACCTGTTGGTTGTTCAGTAGCATGTTGTTTAGCTTCTACATGCTCAAATTTTTTCCAGTTTTGACGCAATTGATTTCTAGTTGTGGTCATCAAAGATGCTTGATATGATTTTAATATTCTTAAAGTTATCAAGATTTGTTTTGTGCCCTAAAATGCAATCTTTCCTGGAGCATGTTCCATGTGCACTTGGAAGGAATGTGAATATTTCTGGTTTTGGATAGAAAGCTCTGTATATGCCTATTAAGTCCAAATGGTTTAATGTGTCATTTAAGGCTAATATTTCCTTATTGGCTTTCTGCCTGATCTTTCCATTGATGTAAACATTAAAGTTCTCTACTATTATTGTACCACTGTCAGTTTATCCCTTTATCTATTAATATTTTCTTTATGTATTTAGGTCCCTCTCTGTTGGGTGTATAGATATTTACAATTATTATATTCTCTTTTTGGATGGATCTCTTTATCATTATGTAATATCCTTCTTTGTCTCATTACAGTCTTTGTTTTAAAGTCTATTTTGTCTATACAAGTTTTGTTACCCCAGTTTTCTTTTCATTTCTGTTTGCCTTGAGTATCTTCTTCCATCTTCACTTTCAGTCTGTGTATGTCTTTAGATCTGAAGTAAGTCTCTTGGAGGCACTATATTGATGGGTCTTTTTTCTTTTCTATCCATTCAGCTACCCTATATCTTTTGACTGGAGCATTTAGGGTACTTACATTGAAACTATTGATATGTACTTATTTCCATTGGGTTGAGTGTTTTCTGGTGGTTTTTGTAGTTGTCTATTTTCTTCTTGCTCTCTTCCCTTGTGACTTCTGACTTTCCTTAGTGTTTTATTTATATTTCTTTTATTTTTGTATCTATTATAGGCATTCTGTTTATGATTACCATAAGGTTCATATGTATAATATGTAGTTTTTTCTATATAGCACTTTATTTTAAGTTGATGGTTCCTTGATTTTGAGCACATTATAAAAGGATGTTCTAACCATCTCCAACATTTTATGTATTTGACATATTTTATATCTTATTATTTTGTGTATCCCTTGACTAATTATTGTAGATATAGCTAATTTTACTACTTTTGTCTTTTAACCTTCATATTAGCTACATAACTGATCCACTACCTTTACTGTTTTCCTTTGCCAGTGAGATCATTTATTTCATAATTTTCTTATTTCTGGTTATGGCCTTTTCTATTTAAGAAAGTCCTCAACATTTCTTGTGCAGCCAATTTAGTGTCCAATGTGGGGCTCTGGCCCCTCATTTCTCAGGGAGGGACTGTGTGGTTGTGATGCCCATCTAGCTTGCCATACCAGGGAATTCGTTCCTAACTACCTGTCTTGATGTGACTTGCTTTATATCCTTAGCTCTATAAAATTTGTGTGCTAGTCTTCAGGTTATTCTGAGACAGCTGTATTTTTGGTGTGTCCATGGGAAGAGGTGAGCTCAAGATCTTCCTACTCTGCCATCCTGTTCCCAACACCCTCTGTTGTTATTTTAGGCATTTTAAGTTTCTCTTGTATTGAATGAAGTCTGTAGTGCATATCACAGAAACTAGGCATACTCTCTCCATTCCAGCCTCTTTCAAATAGGCCTTCCTTTTCTGCTTAGGCTAAAAAGATAAAGGCTGCATTTCCTAAAACCCCTAATAGTTAGGGATCTAGGTTTGATTTATATTTTACCAATTTATTTTCATTATTGCTACTACCCCAAATTCTCATATTTAATTACCATCCATACTACTTTGGCCTTTATAACAATGTACCTGTTAGAAATATTGGTAAGCTATTATTTCTATCTTCTTAGTATTACTTAGCTAAAGAATATATTATCAACTCCTTTCAGCACTCCTCTAACTCATCAATAACTTAAACATGTTTTTGCAATAAGAAGATCACAAAGCTAAACTGAATATCCTCCTATTTCTAAAACTTAAAGAAAATACAAAAAGCTTTCATTTTCTCCTCTTGCTATCCAAACACATATTTTCCAGCTAATACACCACTAAAAGAGCTGTTCTACCTTTTGTGAAGTCACTGTTAAATCCTATTTTTCCTAATCCAGATTATATGCAAATCTCACATCATCTCCCTATTTTATACTTCATGTTCCTTATACAAGTCATATCAAAACCTTTTAAAAATGAGCTTTCTGTAACCACAAATTAAATAATGTGTGGTACTGACTGTGTGTGTATGTGTGTGTGTACACACAATGATACATTGTTTTATTTCTCTGGTCATTCTGGGTGAATATAATAATTTGCATATGAGAGACAATATCTTAGTTTATATATAACATCCATCCCAACAAATATCTTTGTTAAAATTTTTGAAAATTGTATTAAAAAGTTTAAAAACCTTCTATAAATAGTTCACTTTTGAAAGTCACTAAAGTAAAATGATATTTTTGAAGTAAGGTGGCAGAATCACTCCCTCAGCTCCTGAATACTGAGCTACTGATCTTTCATTTGATGCTGATTTTTAAGTCCAGTAATTTAATTGCACCTGTTTCAGCAGGGAAGTCTCCCATGCTTCTCAATCTTCAGGATGTCTCTCATCTTGCCTTGGGCATCTGAGTAAGCTTTTTAAAGCTTTTACCTACTAATTCTTTCCCACTGTGCTGTTTATTTTTCAGCATTATTGAATTTTGGAGTTCACCAAAAACAAACTACATCTCTCTGATAATTTTCCTCCAGCTTGTCATTTACATTTGACAAGTCATGTTATTTTTTACTTTCATAAATTTCATTCATATCTCACTGCTTTTAATTTTTTGGTCCATGTTATTATTATTAACTTCTCATAAGCATTATAGCATTATGCTTCTGGGTCACTAATGTTGTTAAATATATCCTTGTTTTCAGATTTCCAATTTCCTTTCAATCTAGATGCTCATTTTTAATCCAAACTCTTTTTGAAGTAATTTTTCTGTTATCAAAACAATCTCTTTTGAATGCTATTCTTACATGCAGAAATTGGAAAACAGTGATACTCTTTTTATCTATCACTTTTTATAATTGTCTGAAAAGCTGTGATATGCCTAATAATGACAACAGACACATGGGCAGTTATGTTGCCTTTACACTGTCTTCTAGAACAGCATTTCTTAAACCACACAAAAGTCCAGGATAACGGTGCCAGTAGATTCGGTGTTCAGTGAGGGCTTCCTGGCTCCTAGATAACACTTTCTCACTGTGTTCTCACCTGGTGGAAGTGTTAGAGAGCTTTCTGAAATTTCTTTTGTAAGGTTATTAATCCATTCATGAGGGCTCCACCCTCATGACCTAATTACCTCCCAAAGATCCCACCTTTTAAACCATCACGTAGGTTATTAAGATTTCAACATGAATTGGGGGAGGGGGAGAGGGACATTCAAACCATAGAAATAACTGACACTAATAATGGTAATATTTTTGAGTTGTAAAATATTTTTTTTACAATGTAATAAAAACACAAAATACATTTTATATAACTATCATCTCAGAGACTATCAGATGCATGACTAAATTTGCTTACTCATTTATTCACTTACTACTTACTGAACTGGTTATTGGGAAAATAGAAATAAACAAGATAAAGTCAGGCTGTCATATATGCTATGAAGAAAAAAATAATACCAAGAAAGTAATACAGAGTGCCAGGGATAGGAGTGGGTCAGTTCTTTGAGGTAGTATAGGGGAGACCATTCTGGTAAAATGGGACTTGAGAGCAAAGGAGGGCTGGGGAAAGAGCAGGTGGAGGGAATGATAGTGTAAAGGCTCTACGGGGAGCATCTTTGGTGTGTTTAACGGAGAGGAAAGAGGTGGCCAAAGCTGAGGAAAGAGGGGTAGGAGATGAGGTTGGAGAAGTAGCCAGAGGCATGATGATATTAGGTGGAATGGGAAACCACTGGAGAGTTTTGAATTGAGAACTGATATGATCTAACTTTTTAAGGTAATTATTGGGCTACTCTGTATCAAATGTGTTGTTAAGGGATGATATTTGGATTCAAATTATATTTTCCCATTTAAAAGCATTGCTTTCAAAATATAGTAAACAGTCTAACCTAATAATATTATCATTTACATCTTAGAAAATCATGGCATATGTCACAGAGCATTCTAAATGTAAATATATCTTTATTATATAAAGAACTATTTTTTAAAAGGAACCAAAATAAAGATAAGCAACCATGCTAGAAAAAAGATTTGCAGAAAATAAACCAGAAAAAGTTTTACCATCATTTTTATATAAACACTTCAGAATCAAATATTACATAATAAAAATAATTTTTAGGAGTACATATAAAATGTAAAGAAAAACTGCAAGATCTCTAGACATCAAAAGTTAAAATACCAGTCATAATCCAGGAAAAATAAACAAGCATGATAAAATGGGCAACCTCCTAGTAATAAAAAATGATATTAAAATAGAACAACATTTTATCTATTGAATTATTTCCCAAAACGTTTCGTGTGATAACCTAAGCTAGAAGCTGTGGTAAAACTGGATAGCCTGTATCTCTGGAGGCATTAGAAAATAATTTGGCCAGATACATCAAAGATGCCATCATTAAAAAAAGAAAGTGCTGCATGCACTCTATTTGCCACATTGTGATAGGCACTTAGGGAGCAAGACAAATCCAACAGATTCTCTGTCCTCACAGAGTTTAAAATCATTGAGGTTGAAGCTAGATGAAGAGAAGGAAGAGAAAGGAGAAAGAAGAGTGGAGGGGGAAGGAAAGGAAAGAAAAAATGAAATGTTATAGATACTACATAGAAATATATTTATATATATATCTCAATACACATATTTAGATATGCTACTATGGAAATATAAAGAAAGAAGAGACCATGTCTGTTTGAGAAAGTCAGGAGTCTTCATAGAAGATAAAATAGCAGTTTTGAATGTGAAATATATGTTTGTCATCAGATAGACTAAATTGAGGGGCAGAAGGTAAACAGAGCAAAGGATTTGTAGTCATGAGGGAATTCCAGGTAGAGGAAACTGGTATGTCTTGAGGAAGAAAATGCAGCATGAAAAGGCTGGGATGAAGGATGACTGGAAGGACTGGTGAGAAATGAGCAGAAGGTCCAGGTATATCGTTCGTGATGGACCTGCTGAGATTCAGTGCCATGCTGAGCTTTATCAGTGTTATTCTGGAAGTCATGTCTTTCAAACTGAACTGAGGTCATGTGGTTATGGAATTATGTCACCGAGAAAGTCCCAAGCAGTCATAGCACAGCTTCAGTGCTTATAAATTTCATTTGAAAATTTTAGAATAATTATTTTGTCTTAGAACAAATGTAAATACATAACTGAGTGGACTGGACAATTCACACTAATTTTTAAGGAAAATGAATATTTCAGAGAAGTTATTGACTTACCGTTTCTGTTGACTTTGACTGTTAGGGATGTTGTGATGGAAAAGTTTAACAAACACTGGATAATTGGAAGCTGTTAGATGGAGGGATAACTGGACACTTTAAAGCTTGGAAGAAAACGACTGATCTCTGAGTGTTACTTCAGCAGGAGTGTCAGCCTAAGGATGTATTACTAAACTACAGCAGGCCCATAATCCAGGAGGGACTGGCAAGGACGGAGATGCAGAAATGCAGAAACAGCAACATTCACTTAGACCTCAGTGAGATGTAGATGATGAGGTTCAGAGGGAAAAGGGAGAGGTCTAGGATGACTTCACTTGTTAGAATTACTGGTGGATAAGGGTGTCATCTACCAAGACTTTGCATCTAGTAAGAGGTGAGGATTTAGTGGAAAATCTGAGTCCAATTTTGAGCAGTGGGTTTGGGAATCTAGGCAAAGATATGAAATAGGTTAACTGGATATAGATTTGGAGCATTGAAAAAGGTCTAGTCTGAGCATATAAGCTTGCAGGTCCTTAGCCTACAAGGAGTAGTTGAAGCTTTGGGGAAAGATCAGTGCACATGAGCTGTGAAAAGAGAAGAGCCAATGGAGAACCTTAAACCTGTGCACACTCTTTGGTCTAAACAGTCCATTTTGAAAATACATTATAATAAAACAGAAGAAGATGCTGACCATAGTGTAATTCATAAATTTATAATAATAAAAGATTGAAGACAACCCAACCCTTAAACAACAGGTCAATGGATAACTAAATAATACATTTGGTGAAATTTTAGGAAGCCATAAAAAGGGACAAGAAGTTCATTTAAAAAATGAACTTATGAGCTTATAATATAATATTTGGTCTACTTCTGGTTATATAATTATTTTTTCACTGTACTTACAATCCTTTAAAATATGTAGTAATGATTCTATATGTACATGTGACAGATATCTGTATAGAATGTATAGACATTTATATACTAAGAAAATAAAACACAGGGGAAAATAAACCAAAATTCTGCAATTGGAGGACTAATATTAGTTTTTCTTTTGTATTTCTAAGCTCAATTTTCAAATTCCACTTTAAAGAACAAACTTTCCTTTAGTAGTGTGTATTCTGTATTTATTCTTCTATGCACCCTACAAGCAGTCAGCCAAATGACCAATCAAATGACATGATTTTTTTAAAGATGCATATAATGAAATGAGTCCCAGAGATAAATGCCACTGAAATACATGATCTTGTTGCCACTGTGAGACTTTCAGTTAAGCCACCCTACCACACCACTCAGTAGAGCAACAGAAATCACTCAACAAATATTTTATTTATTGAGCATCTAATATATGCAGGTACTTTTTGGATGCTACTTTGGAATGTTTCTTCAGGTCAAGAAAACTGTTTCTGAGTGTCTTCTCCAAATGCATTTTTTCTCTACCTATGTTCAAATGACACTTTAAATAAAAATATGTTTTCTGACCATCTAACTTGGACCAATTGATATTCTCAGTTTTCTTATAAACTGTAGTTTTGTGTATTAAAAGACAGAGGAAGAGAATAAGATTTGAAGGATATAGGAAAATAGGTAACATTATACATTCCTGCTGAGAGTGTGAATAGGTGCAGCTTCTGTGGAAGGGTATTTAGTAATGTCTACCAAAATAAAAAAAATAATTACTCAGTCAAAAGGATATATAGTTCTACTTTTAGGACTTGGCCCTGTTGATATACTCACATACGTGAAAAATAGCAAATCTATAAGGGTATTCATTGCAGCATTCTTCATAACGAGATTAAGAAGCATTGAAATGTCCATCAAGAGAGCACTAAATAAATTAAGCTAAATTATACAGAAAAATAGAAATAGACAGTTATTTTATGTATTGATAGAGAAAAATTTTCAGGAAAACACACACACACAGTTGAACAATACGACGTTTAAGATTAATAGATACAGAGAATACTGCTCTTTGTGTAAAAAATTTTTCTACACAGATGGATATAACAAAACTGGCTTTTTGCTTATAAATGCATAGACTAACCCTGGAATAACATAAGAAATTAATAAAAGGGATTGTCCCTGGGGAAAAGAAATGAATGACTAAAAGATGAAAAAGGGTCGATTTATGATTTATATGACATAACCATGCACATCCATTGACCGTTCAAAAATATCAACAGTAAAAATAAGTCAACATTTACTGAAAAATCTAAAAAGAATTTAACTAAAATCAATCTACAGAATGCACTGCCACCTTTTAAAGCACTCTCCTCCTTTCATATTAGTTTTTGCTATTTAGCTTAATTAATATCAGTAAAACATGGGGCATGTGGGATCAAAAAGAAACAGCTCATGGTTCTATAAAGAAATCATATTATCCTCCTTGTACCACTCCTGCCAAATAGGGGCAGTACCCCACTCAATCTAATAAACACCAGATGCACTGCCCTCTACCACTCTGGCTTCCTCATCATTTCTCTCAGTATTTCCCTAGAGGTTTTGACTATAAAATAAGTGGAAAGTTTTATTGTGATTCAAAACATTTTACAAAAATTTATTGCTTTATTATAAAAGGAAATAGAAAGTATATATCAGCAAAAATATTTTAATGTGACTTATTTCATTAGAATACAAAATCTGTTTTCTTACACTGGAGAATCTATTTAAAAGGAAGTTCTGGCATGCCATTCTAGCCTGTGTAATTCTGAGAGAGTCTAGACTGGCCTTCCAGAAAGTCCCACAACAAAAAATAGCACTAATTCATATCATTCACCACCCCTAGATCAGGAAGGTACTTTGGCAACAACCAAATATAAAGTAGTAATATGGTTCAAAACTATTCATTTCCTTTTCTTTGTATTTATTCCCATTCTCAGTTATATTCTTCTTCTCAGGTATAATTTGATTTGCTCATGTTTTAAGGGTATGCCAGAAAGCCTGAAAACAACATCATTGTTCAGATTCTTGTGCAATCTCTTGCCTTTTATTATAAATTTAAATTATAATAAAACTAACCTTAAAATATAAAACACAAATGGAATTTTGATGTGATAGACTAAGAAGGGGCTTTCTATAGGGCAGATTGATTCACTTAGTAAAGACTTATTGAGTCCCTGCTATGAGTGAAGCACAATGGCAGGAAAATACGAATTCTATTCAGTTCTTGTTCTTGGAAACTAGCAGTCCAGTGAGGGAGATTGGCATAAACAACTGGCTGTGTTTGAGGCCAAGTGAAAGCTGATAAATAGAGGCATGAGCATTGTGCTCACAGAGGAGAGAGGGAAGAGAGTGGACAAGTGGCAGTCAAGTGGCTTTTGAGCTGAGCCTTCCAGGTGTGGAAGGATTCATATAGGTTTTCAAGAGCTGGACAGTCCAGGCTGAAGGATGAACAGGAACAAAGGTGTGGGAGAGAATGACTGGCAGGAACTGGTGAGTGAGGGGTGGATGGGGCTGCCATGCTTGTGGGGTGTACAGAAGAGAACATGAGCCAAAAAATGTGAAGTCAGTAGGGGCCCGCATGCTGTGGGGTCAAGCACAGTGTTGTTGCCCATGGAGCCAGTTAAAGTTTTGGGGTGCTTGGCAGAGTAAAATGATTTGTTTTATAGAAGCATTGATAGCAGCAGTACAAAGGATGGATTAAAGCATGTGGCAGGGAGATCAGTTGAAAGCCATTGTGGGGCCCAGGTGAGAGATTATGAATGCTGAATTAGGACAGAAGCAGAAAGGAGAGGACACTAGAAAAGTAGAGCAAATGAGATGGCGACAGACCGGAGGTGGGAGGAAAGAGTGGATGTGGACACTGTGGAGTTAAAGAAGATTCTAAGATATTCAGCCAAAAATATAATTCCCCCATACATCCAGTTTAAAGGCTTCAACTAAAAAACCTAAGAATGTTAATAGAAAAGAGAAAAGAAAATTTTTCTGGAGGCATCCATCAGTCTGAAACATGTTAATAAATTTGTTAGTTTAGTTAATAAATAGTCTCAAGAGCAGTATGCTAGGCATACTATCCTATCCTCAAGAAGATTGACAGTTTAGTAAAAATACAATTATATTAAACTGTGATAAATGCTGTGTTGCAATAAATAAAGGGGTGCTTATAAGAGTATATTAGTATCCTGTTGCTGCTCTAACAAATTACCACAAACCTAGTGACTTAAAACAACACATATTTAATTTCTTACAGTTCTGGATACCAAAAGTCCAAAATGGATTTTGCCAGCCTAAAAGTGTGGGAAGACCACACTTCCTCAGGAGGCTCTAGGGGAGAGTCCATTCCCTTGCCTTTCCCAGCTTCTAGCGGCCACCTGTATTTCTTACCTTGTGATCTCTTCCTCCACCTTGAAAACCAGTGGCATAGCATCTTCCCTTTGCTTCTGTCACATAGCTGCCTCTTCTGTCTATAATCAGATTTCTTTCTTAGAGGGTATTGTGATTATATTTAGGGTCTATCCAGATAATCCAGGATAGTCTCCCCATTTCAAATTCCTTAATTTGTCACATCTGCAAAGATCCTTTCCCATATAAGATAACATTCACAGATTCCATGGATTAAGGCCTGGCAATCTTTGCGGGCCATTATTGAGCCTACCAAGGGGTATAAAGGAAAGGCTCTTAATCTGCCTCTTTATCCTGAAGGCTGTGGTGTGCTTTTGGGAACTTGTAAGTAAGGGAATCATATGGAAATATAAGCATTTTAGTAAAATTAATTCAGAATCTCAGAGGATGCAGATTGAAAAGCCTAGAGCCAGGGAAACCCCACAAAAATTCAGGAAAGTTTTGGGTTGGTTGTACTGGAGAGAAATTAAGACAATGTCAGATTCTGAGAGGAAGATGATGGAGTAGGAAAATCCAGGGTCGCCTCCTCTCGTAGACACACCAAGGCTGCAATGACATATACAGACACTAATTCTTAGAATGGCCTGAACACTAGCAGAACATCTTTTTCACAGCTAAAGATAAAAAGAAAAAGCCACATCAAGAAATGTAGGAGAGGCAGAGATGTAGTCTGGGAAGGAACCAAACCACCCCCCCACCCGCCAGTGCAGTGACCCACAAGTGAGAGAGAGATCACAGGCACAGAGGTCCCCCCTGAGAAGCAATGGTCTCAAGCCCCACTCTGGGCACTCCCCACACTGAGAATCTGTACCAAGAAGGCAAGCTCCCATAATGTCTGACTTTGAAAATCAGCATGGCTTAACTCTAGGACAGCCAGAGGACTATAAGAAACTGAGACTCCACTTTTAAAAGGCCTGTACACGGTCACACTCACTCCGAGGCCCAGTATGGAGGCAGCAGTTTGATGCACCTGGACCATAACATGAAGATTTATTGACTAATTTTATGGCATGTGCCAGTGGGGCAGAGATCTTTAGGGACTTTTTCTGAGAATGGAAACATTGGAAGGTGCCATTTTTCTTGCTTCTTTCAGTCTAGCAATTGGATGCCAGTTCCAACATTTTCCACCTACACACAGAGGAATATATTCCAAGCAAAAGAGCAAGATGAAATCTCAGAAAATATAAAAGCTGAAAGATGTGGAGATAAGCAGTCTATCTCACAAAGTAGTCAAAGTAGTGGTCATAAAGAGGCTCACTGAATTTGGGAGAAGAGTGGATTAACCCAGTGAGAGCATCAACAAAAAGACAATATAAGAAAAGAACCAATCAGAGCTGACAAATACAATAATGGAAATAAAAAAATACACTAGAGAGAATCAAAAGCAGATTAGAGGATGCAGAAGAATGGATCAGCAATCTGGAAGACAGAGTAGTAGAAATCATCCAAGCTGAACAGCAAAAAGAAAGGAGGATTTCAAAAAATGAGGATAGATTAAGGGACCTCTGAGTAAACATGAAGCACACTAACATTCACATTTTAGGGGTTCCCGAAGGAAAAAAAGAGAGAGAAAGGGACAGAAACTGCTTTCAAGAAATAATAGCAGAAAATTTCCTGAACCTGGGGAAGGAAAACGTCCAGGTCAAGGAAGCAAAGAAAGCCTCAAATAAGATGAACCAAAAAAGTTCACACCACAGCACAGAATAACTAAAATGTCAAATGTCAAAAATAAGGAGAGTATCTTAAAAACAGCAGGTGAAAAGCAACTAGTTATATACAAGAGATCCCACATAAGACTATCAACTGATTTTTCAGCAGATATTTGCAGGCAAGAAGGGAGTGGCATTGTGTATGCATGTGTTGAAAGGAAAAACCTACAACCAAGAGTACTCTACACAGCAAGGTTATCATTCACAATTGAAGGAGAGATAAGGAGTTTTCCAGACAAATAAATGTTAAAGGAGATCATCATCACTAAACCAGCTTTACGAGAAATGTTAAAGGGACTTCTTTAAGTGGAAAAGAAAAAGCCATAACTAGAAGTAAGAAAATTATGAAAGAAAAAATTTCACTAGTAAAAGCAAACATATAGTAAAGATAGTAGATGGATGGACCTAGAAGATATTATGCTAAGCAAAATAAGTCAGAGAAAGACAAATATTTTATGATCTCACTTATATGTAGATGCTAAAAAACAAAACAAACAGACCAGAATCAGATTCATAAGTACAGAGAATTGGTGGTTGCCAGAAGGACTTGGGGGTATGGTAAAAAAATAGAAGGGGATTAAGAGGTACAAACTTCCAGTTCTAAAATAAGTCACAGAGATATGAAGATAGCATAGGGAATATAGGCAATAATATTGTAGCAAGTTTGTTACAATACACACTTATCATGTATGGCAACCACACTTACCATGGTGAGCTTTTTGTAATATGTAAAACTGTCAAATCACTGCTGTACACCTGAAACCAATATAATACTCTATGTCAACTAATGGCACCAACAGTTCTTCACATACTGTTGGATGAAGTAAATGATTCCTGGTTTGAGTAAGCAGGTGCCATATACCAAGATTTGTATTACAAGAGGAAAATGAGATTTGGGAAGGTGTTTGAGGACTTTAGATAGGGAGGGAAATTTTTATCTAAGGAAAAGTATGTTATGAGAATTAAACATTTTGCTTTTAAACTAAGTTTTAGATTGCAATCAATTCTTGGACCCGGCCCACAAACAGAAATCAATTAAGTAACACAATTGTTAATACTAAATTTTATCCTCACTTCCTTAGAACAGAATCTAAGGATATTAAGGAAAAGTGTAATTACGTTGGAATTTTTTTCATCTGGACTGGAACCATAAATTGTCAATGCTGTAAAGAGTCTTAGCAATCATTTTCTAACCAACAGGTCTCACAGAATTTTTTTCACTATCACATACCCAATTGATGATATTACATTCCTGTGGTTAATTCCAAGCACAACATGGCTAATTTACCTTTTCTTGCCCCGTCTTTACAAGAGTCTATTAGGATGAATTAAGAGTTATTTATCAGGGTAACTAAATTGATGTTTTTTAGCTAAATAATCATGGGACTAGCTACTGTGAGAACTGCTAGCAACACAGGGTCACAACACCATGTGAGAACCACTGATCCAGGTCCCTAATCCAGCCAGGACAAATGCAACCAGAGCAGTGACATGCCTGTGCCCAAGTTCCTGAGTAGTACAGTTCTGACTGGAGCCTGATCTGGTGATTTTTCATTCCATTGCTACTTCTAGTACCCCATCCTTCCCTACTTCTTTCTAAAGACTACCTTCCACCCCATTTTACCATCAGAAAGACTAAGGTTCACTGAAATAAACCTTAGTCTGTTTGTTTTTTTTTCAGTAAAAGCCTATTTTTTCAAGTTCCATCCATTCTGAGCCCCATTGAGCCTCTTTGCCATTACAGGTTCCCCAGGGCTTCTAATGCTCCCTGCTCTCTCCCCCCGCTGGGCTCCTGCACACTAGGTCTGCACCACGCACTTTATGATTCCATCATATCCTGCATTGTCTTGTCCTCTCACTTCCTCATATGTGCTCGTCTTGTCTCCTTCCTAGATTTATGACATCCTTATAGAGTTTCAAGTCTTAATACTCAGAATCTAAAGACATGATGTATGGCATGGGAGTTAAATTGCTGAAATGTTCAGAACAGAGATATATGCTCTTTCATTTGACAAGAGTAAAATCTCTCTTCATTGCAGAGATCTATTATATATATATATATATATATATTCTAAAGTTCTGCATGTAGATGGGAAAGAGAATTTTGCCTTGGCTTCAGACACAATATATTGGCTTATATAAACCAAGGGAAAACTAATAACCTTTAGATTCTCATGCTCCTAAAACCTAAAGAGTGATGAGTTTGATGTTTCCTGTTCTTTCCCCTAGAAGTCTGTTTTATCATTGTTTCTGGGATATTGAAACTTTTTTTTGGTGTTTTTACTTGTTTCCTTCAAATGCTGTGTCCTGGTGCTTTAGCTTTCTTCTATCTTGATTTTTTTGTAGGACAGTAGGTATTTTTGATCAGAATCTGTGTAATTGAGCTAGCTCTGGACAGGACTCTTCAAATTATGTATGCAACACAGCTACTTAAAATCCCAAAGGGATTTACTGTTCAATGTATTTCTGAGCTGTTTCTTTGCATTTTAGTAAAGCCTGGATAGTGCTCCCAAAAGGCTATAAATAAAATTAGATTGTTTTAGTGGTTTTCTTCCCACATGAATTAATTTATTTCCATCTTAGAGGCCCTGCTATTCAGGATTCTGATTCTATTTTTTAAAGACAGAGTTGGTATAGATGAGCAAGGCCAAAATTCAGAAACACTGGCAGAGAGAATTTTGAATGTGCTATCGTGTTCTGCTGTTGAATCAATACTTAATCTGTGGTAAATAACTTCGGCAGGATGCCAATCCATAAAATAAACCATAAAATGCTATAGAATATTCTAGTGTCTAAGGGGCTTCTCAGATAACAAACATTAAATTGAAACATGGCCCTTAATATTATAGATTAGTTCATGTATGATAATATGAAAGAAATGCTTATTCTTTTTTCTTTTTTTTTAACAATTAGAAATTAATTATTATTATTTTTTTTTGGTATCATTATCTACAATTACATAAACAACATTATGGTTACTAGACTCCCCCCATCATCAAGTCCCCACCACATACCCCATTACAGTCACTATCCATCAGCATAGTAAGATGCTATAGAATCACTATTTGTCTTCTCTGCATTGTACAGCCCTACCCATGCATCCGCCCCCTACATTATGTCTGCTAATCATAATGCCCCCTTTCCCCCCTTGTTCCTCCCTTCCCACCCATCCTCTCCAGTCCCTTTCCCTTTGGTAACTGATTGTCTATTCTTGGGTTCTGTGAGTCTGCTGCTGTTTTGTTCCTTCAGTTTTTTTTCTTTGTTCTTATACTCCACATATGAGTGAAATCATTTGATACTTGTCTTTTCCACCTGGCTTATTTCACTGAGCATAATACCCTCTAGTTCCACCATGTTGTTGCAAATGGTAGGATCTGTTTTCTTCTTATGGCTGAATAATATTCCATTGTGTATATGTACCACATCTTCTTTATCCATTCATCTACTGATGGACACTTAGGTTGCTTCCATTTCTTGGCTATTATAAATAGTGCTGCAATAAACATAGGGGTGCATATTTCTTTTTCAAACTGGGCTCCTGCATTCTTAGGGTAAATTCCTAGGAGTGGAATTCCTGGATCAAATGGTATTTCTATTTTTAGTTTTTTGAGGAACCTCCATACTGCTTTCCGCAATGGTTGAACTAATTTACATTCCCACCAGCAGTGTAGGAGGGTTCTGCTTTCTCCACATCCTTGCCAACATTTGTTGTGCTTTTTCATTTTAATATGCACCCAATATCAGTCAAACACTGTGCTAGGCCCAACTGAGTAGGGAAATGGGTATGTGCACAATTTTAACACAGAATACTAAGTTTTGTGACAAATTCAGGTAAAGGGTGTTATGGGCATATATGGAAGTGGTACCTAACTCATATTAGGGACATTGAAGCTCCAAGATCCCGAGAGGGAGTGATAACTGAATTGAGCATTGAGTACAATCAGACTGTGAAGAAAAGGGATGCTTTAGACAAAGGGAACAGCATATGCAAAGTCACAAAGGCAAAGGAGTATGGAACCTTGGGAAAATGACCAGTAGTTTAATAGGAGTAAAAGTAGAAGGTTTAAGGCAGATTGGTAGAGGCTAAAACTTCAAGCAGGTCAAACAAAAACAGATCCTGCATGCCCGATCATGCATAAGCTTCTAGTCAGAGGGAGGGAGCATGACCCTCTGAATTCCAAGGAAAGGAAATACTGTGTAACCTTGAAACTATTACAGAGCCATGGAAAGTATACAAAATTATCTAATAGTAAAATACCAGCTGCAGTCCTATCTGTCTATAGCAACAGGACAAAAATCACAAATTGTTTTTAAGACAGAAATACACACACATAAATTGAACTGTAATACCCGCCACTACCAAATTCAAACATTTTGATCACACTACCTCTAATGCCTTTAAGTAAGGATTTCAGAATTTTATCCAGAAAGCAACCACTGAAGGGTTTTAAGCAGCAGAGTGATAAGATCAAATTTATGTTTCTAGAAGATTAAAATGACATTGTTGAGAAGGTTGAATATAAGGTAGGCCAGACTGAAAGCGGGGAATTATCCTGATAATGTAGGGAATAATGATAAGGACCTGAATTTTGTTGGTAGAAGTAGGCATAGACAGATTTAATATGTAGGATCAATAGAATTTGCTCTCCAATTGGATGCTGGGATGAGAGAGAAGAAAACCTCTATGATTGCTCCACCTAAGTTTCTGACTTAGGCTACCAGATGAATGAGAGAAACATGAATGAGATTAAGAAACAGTGCAGAAGAACAATTTGGTGGGCAGGAAAGAGAAAGATGATGTCACTTGGGGACATCTTGAGCTTTCAGAGCCTCTGAGATAAGTAGATGATATCCAGAAGCCTACCATACACATGCGTCTGAAGCTTAAGCTAGAGATTCAGGAGTCACTGACTTGCAGTAGATCCCATCCCCACATGCCTACTCAAGAAATATTGCTCCAGCAATGATCCCATCTCTTTTTTTCTATTGTGTTTGGTTGGTTGGGGGTGTTTGTGCTCTACTGGATTTTTCCCATCAGCATAAAAGCATATTGCTATTCCTCCCATCTAAAAAACTTTCTTCTCTTGTTTTCACTTCTTCTACCAGCCACCATCCCATTTTTTGTTCCTTTGTGCAGTGTCTAATTCTTCTCCTTCTAGTCCCTCTTAAGCTCACTTAAGATGAACATACCCTTACAAGTCCATCAAACTGTTCTCCACATTGCTAAATCCAGTGGTCAAATCTCAATCTCAGATGATTTGATTTGTCAGCAGCATTGACACAGTGGATCATGCTTTATTTTTAGCTTCACTTGGTCTCCATAATATTAAACTCTCTTCTAAACCTACTGCTTCTCAGTCTTTTTTTTCATGGTCCTCTCCTTCCCCTTACTCTTATCATTGGGCTGTCCAGGGTTTAGCCTTGAACTTTTTCTCTGTCAGCATTCAGTGTGTTAGAGAGCTCATCCTCTACCCTATCCCATGAGTCCCAAATGTGCATATCTTCAAAACATTTTCCCAAACTCCTATGTATAACATATACTTGCTCTCTTCACTGGGTTATCTAATACACATCTGAAACTCAAAATATCCCAAACTGAACAACAGATCTTCACTCTTCTGGACCTGCTCTTCCTATACCCACTCTCAATTCAGTTGATGGCAACTCCATTCTTTCAGTTGTTCAAGCCTAAAATCATGGAATAATCGGTAACTCCTCTTTCTCTTATTCCTTACGTCTAATCCCTTAATCCTGATCCTTTAGAACAGCTCTAGATTCCAACCTTTCCTGACTACCTCTTTACTACCACCTTGGTCCAAGCCATCACCATCTTTCACCTGCATAATAGTAGGAGCCTACTAACTAGTCTCACAGCTTCTACCCTTGCACCCACCCTCCCCACAACACACACACACACACACACACACACACACCACACGACCTCCCTCTTCCTCTCTCTCCCCTTAGCCAGAATGAATCTTTGAAATGTAAGTTAATTGATGTCAGTCCTCAGCTCAAAATACTGCACAGACTCCCCACTTTACTCACCCAAAGCGTATAAAACAGCCTACAAAATTTCACATGTCTTGGGCCTCCATTGACTATCTGATCTCATCTATTTCAGCCTTCCCCTCAGTGTTGGCTCTCTCCACACTGGCCAGGCACACTACAGGCCTGCCTTGGAGTCTTTGCACTGGCTATTCTTTCTGCCTAAAACACTCTACCCCAGAAGCCACAGCTGACTCCCTGCATTCTTCAACTCTGCTCAAAAATCAGCTTCTGAGAATGACCCTCATCACCATCTGTGTAACAGCACCCAACTTCTCAGATTCCTAATCTTATACTCTACCTTTTTCTATTTTCCACAGCACTTTTCTACTATACAGTTCATTTGTTCACTGTGTTGTTTTTTGTCTCCATCACCACTAGAATATAAGCTCTATAAAGCAGAAAACTTTGTTTTGTTCATTGATGTATCCCAGTGTGTGGTGCATGGTATGGTATGTATATAGTAAACAATTGTTGAGTAAGTATCAACATATAAGTTGTAGATCAAGAAGCCATATTCACTGAAGAGAGAGATCATTGAAGAAAATAGACTAAAGGCAGAACAATTGGGTACTCCTTTTAACCAACTGGTAGAGGAAGAGAAACCCATAAAGAAGGCTGAGAAGGAAAGAACAGAGTGATTGGAAGAAAAAAATGTAAGGGAAAAGTGTGTCCAAAACCAAGAGAGGGGACTATTTCAAGCAGGAGGTCAAGCTCTGGTAAAAGCCAGGAAAGGAAAGCCCCCTGGGCCCTCCTGCAGCCACAGCCTCTTTTCCCTGCTTTGCTGGTGAGTCTTTACCTTTTATGGCCCTGCCCATCCTCCACATAGCACTGCTCTCTCTGCTTGTTCCCGAAATGTTATAATCGGTCCTCTCCATTGCAAATCTCTCTGTTCATTCTTTGGAAGAAAGCTCACCAGCACACAATTACAGCTTTTATGTTAAGAGGAAATTTGATGGCCTTCTTTTGCTATGATTTGTTAAAACCTTACTTATGAAGCTATCACTGTATTTTGTTGGGGGCAAGGGAGGATTTGAACCCATGTGCATTAGCAATTTGGGGCCCATTACCTGTATATAAGAACTTTTTAAAAAGTACTTCATCTTCTTTCTGAAACTGTTAACATTTGTTAAAGCACCTACAACTTAGGGAAAGCTCAGAGTTTTAGATTTGAGATTATTCAAGAGACATTTAGGCAGCAGAATGTTCTCATGAACCAATGGGATTTTTGAAGCATTTTCTTGTTGTTGCCCTTGTAGGTCCTTGGCCTTCAGTGGAGATGAACTGGGGTTTAGATATCTAATCAAAGACCTAAATTCAATGAAATAATAGTCTGAGGTGCAGGCACTTTCCCTGAGCAGGGCCTGCTCCACCTATTCGTTCAACAGTATTGAAAGAATACTGAGGCTGCCCATTTTGCTAAGTACTTGGGAATAATAAGGCATGCCCCCTGTCCTCACCCTCTAAAGGACAGTCGATATAAATAAATAACTACTGTACAACATAAGCGCTACCAGATTTATGCCAGACACAGTCATCTCCAGAATTACTCTGTATTTCATACTCTCCTACTCTTCCCACCCTATTTTGTATCTGTCCCTCGTGGGCTAGTACAGGATGTTATAAAAACCTCAAGCCTACCTAGAAAACACTGGTGTTGGCTGGATCTACTTAAGATGCTGCTAAAAAGGCAAGTAGTCTCGGGTCAAGAGGAGTGTCTCAGTGCATCTGTATAGCAGGGGATACAAAGCAAAATACTCACACCCACATGACCACCTACAGCCCTGATTTCTCTCCAGTTCAGAAAGGAATAGCTCTGGCCCTATTTTCAGTACCAAATAGTTAACCTTTTGGTATCCAGTCTTGAAGGAGAAAAGTAATTCCATTTTTCTTCCTTTATAAAGGATAAAAGCAATTCCCACCCTTTGTTAGTTACAAACCAAGTAAGTCTCTAGCCTCTATGAAATTTGAGAGTGGCTTAGAAATAGTTACAATCTATGGAAAGAATGAAAAATAAAAATACTAAAGAGTTAAATGCCTTTTTCTTTGACACTTTAAACAAAGCAAGTACTTTATCTTTAGCAACTTAGAATGTTTAGTCATTTAGAAGAGGGTCTGATTTTTCTAAGGAAATGTCAATAGAACTGTTACTCATTATCCCAAACATGAAGTATGTTATCTTTTTTAAAAAGTTAACATACTATGTTTATACAGTATGTAATATTGAATATAAAATTTGCTCAATGGGTCATACTTTAATTTTGAAAGCATGTAAGTCTCCGAGATGAAGTTTGAAGAGAGAGCTTAGGCAACTAATTCCCAGTTATATTTGATGGAGTTGGATGGAGGTGGAGGACAGGAAAGGAGAGGATGGGAAGAACATTGATGGTATCATGAAGTGAACTTCTACTACAGTGCTCTGAGAAGACCACTTGAAAAACAGTTATTAATTCACAATAATAACAACAGGAACAACAATTAACATATACCAAAGGAAAAAAATTACAAAATGTGAATGAAGAACATAAAATAAGATCTGAACAAATGGAATGACATAATATGTCCTTGGATTGAGTGACTCAATATAGTAATATCCTCCCCAAATCAGTATAAATTGAATGCAATTCCAATTAGAATCTCAACAGGGTTTTTTATTCTGTTTGCCGCTTTGGGGAATTGATGAAATGACCATAAAGTATATATAGAAAAGTAAACAGACCTTAAAAATGAGACTAAAACTGTGAAAAAGAAGAACAGTAAGGGGAACCTCATCTTGCCTGGGATCAAAGCACACTTTAATGCCATCAGAGATTAATAGGGTAAAAAATATGGAAATAGACAAATAGAACAGCAGAACAGAGAATCCAGAAATAGATCTACACATGCAATAGACTTTAAAATATAACCAAAGTGATGTATCAGTTCTATGGAAAAATGATAGAATATTTAATGATACTGACAGAATTGGCTATCTAGATACAAAAACTGAAGGATTTTATGTTACATAGGTACAAAAATATATCCAGAAGGACTAAAGACTTAGATGGGAAACATAAATGATAAAAATTTTAGAGGAAAATCTATAAATTACCTGTAATCATTGAGAATAGGGAAAACTTTCTTAATCAAGCCAGAAAACCCAAATGCCATTTAAAAAGACTTAATGATTATATAACATTTAAAATGTCTAAAGTGATAAAAGTTACCACAAACAAAGAGTAAAATAATAAACCTGAGGATAAAATACAATGCAGATGACAATCATCTACACAAAGCTCTTTTATACATGGGTAAGAAAAAAGATAAATAGCCCAAAAGAAAATAATATGAGCTAAGGACACGATTAAGCAATTCAGAGAACAGTCCAATCCAAAATAAACATTGAATCAATGCTCAAACATACTTGCAGTTAGAGGGGCAAATTAAATTGTTGTCACTAAACTGGCAAAAATCAAAAGGTGATACACTTGTAGGGTATTGTTGGCAGGGATTAAATAGAGGTGGTTCTCAAATATTGCTTGTAGAATAGTAACAAACTTAAACAATCCAACAAAAATCTATGGAAGTTAAAATACAATCCTTTAAAAATTTTTAATCATGTGAATTTAACACCTATTTAAAATGAATATATATATATGTGTGTGTTTTTAAACACATCCTTCAAACCAGTGTGTTACGCCTATAAATCTGTCTCATAGAAAAACAAAAGTACAGACATGTAAGGATATGTGTACTAGGACATTTATTGCAATGTCAGGTCTACAGGAATGTCTCGATGTTCCATATTGTAGTATTAGTTATCACAGCAAAAAAACAGAGAGAGAGAGATTGACAGAGAAATAAATATAATTCCCAGCAATAAAGCAAGTAGGAGACTAACTTATGCTAAAACCACAATAGAAGAGAATTTACAAGAAGGAATTCAAGTTAATGTGGAAGGAGTCCTACAAAACATCACTGAAGGAAAAAGCTAGTGGCAAGAGAATTACATGGTTATGATCCTGTTCTGTGACCAAAATTAGCTCCTATAAATATGAATGTGTATCTATATTCCTATATAAAAATACATATATGCATGGGTGCATAAATGCATACTTATACATGTGTGTGGGTTTGTCAACTCTATTAACAACTACACTCAGTTGTTAACTTGGGTTAGTTGAAGGTTCGTTGACAGGGGGAGATGCAAGTGAAAAATTTTTTTAAAGACTACAGCAATTTAAAAATATTTAATGGAATAGGAATCCACTGATGTGGAACTTTAAAGCTATAAGTGAAAAGAAAAACAATGAACATATGCCACAATAACTATGACTTCCCCAAATTCTGCTTACAGACGACCTAGCTGCTTCCATCAAATCAATTTTCACAGAGGCCAGTTGCTATAAAATGTAAAATAAAACCAAATTCATCTACCTTTTATCTGTTTCTGTTTTTTTTTTAATTTCTAAAAATTTCCCTAATAAAAACAGTTCCTCAGATCTCTAATTTTGTCTTCTCTCCTATGCTTCTATACAACTAACATATTTTTATAGAAAAATAATATTGGGAAACAGAATGAGCATATCACCAGCCTAACAACCTACTATCATTCTTTGATACATTTCCCCTTATTTTCTATGGGTATTTTTAACCATCTCATTTATACAATTGTCTGTGCTTTTTTATCACCAAGTATTTAATTATAACCGTTTTTCCATGTGTTTATTGAATTAACAGTCCAATGGTTATTCTTAAAGAAATCCATGATTTAAAAAAATATTCAGAGAGACTAAAGATTTCAATACCTCTATTTTTGTATTAAAATTGCAGTTAGGAGATCAGCCAAAAGCTTGATGTGCTCACATTTACATCATATATTTACATATATCATTACATCATATATTCATTTAGGAAATAATACCTGGACACTGATGAAGTATTTAAATTAGATTTCATTTATCTCTCTCACCCTTATTTTAAGGGAATTAATATCTTTCTGCCCAATCAAAAATTAAAATATTGTGTTGTTTAATTCATCTTCAAACCATTCTTTCTAAATTTTTATTTTTGTATGTTTTATATATATTAGCCCACAAATAAGTCATGTATATAAATTCAAAATAAATTTATGTCAGGAATATACTTAAAGTTTCTTACTGATGGTATGAGGAGTCAAAAGCATTTAGAGATACTGAAATCAGAAGTCCCATCTACTATACAAGGCCTACAATTCTGCCTGGTTGTTAATCCCACCCATTCACAACCCTTCTAGAACTTTTTCTCATCAAATAGGTCTTTTTCTAACTTCTTCCTCTGTGCTGTTTTCCCCATTGTTTGTATAAACATGCTTATGTCTTTGCCTCTAAGAAAGTTTTATCTTCCTCTTACTCTTAAGCTTAGTGCTGGCCCTCATTCCGATCTTCCCTTCCCTTGTGAACCAAGTTTCCGGAACACGTCTGTACTCATTGTCTCCTACTCTTTTCTTCCCATTTATTCCTCTCAGTTCACATGAAGTCTGCTTTTTCTCCGACCATTCCATTAATTTTTCTATATCAGAAGTCCCCAATTACTACAAAATTTAATTCACCTCTCTTCTGCATTTTATGTGCAGACCGTACTCTCCTTCTTGAAACATCTAGTCTCTTGGGTTCCATGACACCCAACCATTCCCCCTGAGCCTGAAGGACAGGTTCCTCTTACTATTCCTGACTTTAACACATCAGTGTTTACCAGTTTGATGCTTGGTGTGTTGTTTTCACCCAAAAGCCATTTTCAGTGACCTACTCTCATAAAATGATCATGATTCTCAGATGTCTTCTCTAGCCTAATATTTCCTCAGTGCTTCATGCCCACACCCAATACCATTAGACGTTGCCACTAGGCAGCTCTAGGCTTCTCACACTCAACATGTCCAAAATGGAATTTATCATCCCCTGCTGTCCATGTTCAGCATCATCTATTCAGCATTTCAAATAGTACAACTACTATCTAGTCAGCCAACTCAGAAATGTAGGGTGTCATTCAAACTCCCTCTTCCTTGCCCTACATATTCAACTAACCACCAATTCAGTTAGTTTCAGCTTCCAAGTATTTCTTTAACACATCCACGTCTGTACTCATTGTCTACCATTCCTACTACCACTGTTCTAATTTTAGCTATAACATCTCTGGCCTGGATTGCTTGCTGTATTTGCATCTCATTTCAGTCTCCCTGGTTATTAGGCTTGTTTCTTACAAATCTATCCTACAAACTTTTATGAGGTCAATCTAAAAAGAAAATCTTATCATGCCTTAATGCCTTTCATGGTTAGGGTGAGAGAAAGAGATATGTAGGTGGACTGCTAATAGGTATGGGGTTTCTTTCTGGGGTGAAGAACTTCTAAAATTAGATAGTGTTAATGGTTGCACAACTCTGCAAATATACTAGAAAGCACAGAATTGCCCTCTCTAAAGGGGTAAATTTTATTATATGTAAATTATATCTCAATAAAGCTGTCATTAAAAAAAAAGCCTTCACAGTTATATTAGTTAAGGACCTCCAAGAAGCAGATACAAACTCAGGATTAGAAATAGAGAAGATTTATTGCAGGAATCACCTGTGAAGAATAAAGGAAAGGAAGCAGAAGGAAGCTAGGAGAGCATCACGATGCAGGCCTGAAACCAAAGAAAGGACCGGGGACAGGAAGACTGAGTTGGGAGACTCTGAGAATGAAGTGCAGTTCTAGTGAAGGCTCAGTCAGGCCAGTGGGGAGCTCCCAAGCAGACGCACACGGAAACACACAGGGAGAAAAGCCAAGTGAAGAGGGAGGCAGGTTGGAATGACACATCTACAAACCAAGGATTGCTAGGAACCACCGGAAGCTAGGAAGAGTCAAGAAAGGATTCTGCCCCATGGCATTCAGGAGGACGACCCTGCTGACAGCTTGGTTTCGGATTTCTAGCCTCAAGAACTGTGAGGGTATAAATTTCTGTTGTCTTAAGCCACCCAATTTGTGGTACTTTGTTAAGGTAGCCCTTACTACAAACAAGTCTGCCATAATAGCAAAGCAGACATCTGATACATCTACTTGTACCACCATTTTTTTTTTTCTGTAGACATGATATTGCTGGATCCTTATTTTTCTATATGAAAATATCAGTCATTTTTTTGGTGGGTTTAGTCTATTAGCAGTCTTCACAATCACTGTTCTATCAACACTTACCTCTGCTATTATGAATCTTCATTTTCAAAATTTTCCTTTTTCTTTTCTTCTTTTTATTGTTTTCTAGTAAATAAGTCAAAGTTATTTCTGCTAGTTGTGAAGTTTGAGTACTGTTTTTCTTCTTCTTGCAGTTATTCCTGACTTTTATTAAGACCTATGTTTAGGTTTGGTTTTTAACATCAATTTCTAAATGTAATCAATATCTCCTTTGCCAAAGACGCCAATAACAGCATGCTTTTGCCTCCTCTGGTCGTCCCTCCCCCATCCTTCCATCAGTTTGCTCTCTTCTGGAATCTGATACTAGATCATTATACTTTTTTCCTTTGAACATTGTTTATTTAGTCACCAGATCTTACTAAGTGTTCACTCTCCTGTAATTCTCTTATCGAGTAGGTTCTCTGTAGTTATTCATCATTTTGTTGGAATACTTTCTCCAAGTGTGTTTCAAATTATGTATGTGTTTAGTATACCTCTTGAGGCCTTTTATGTGGAGGAACGTCTTTACTTCCCTCTCACATTTCAAGGAGAGTTCAGCTAGATAAGAAGTCTAGATTCAATTTTTCTTTTTAAAGAAACTTCGGAAATACTACTCTAGTATTGCTATTACAAAGTCAGATGTGAATCTAATTCTTGTTCCTTTATAGATGACCTGCTTCTTTCTATCTGAAATTGTTTCCTTTTCTTAAATTTCACTTTAGTGTGTCGAAGTGTTGATGTTTTGCCTTTTATCTCTCTTGTTTGAATTACAGTAAGTCCATTCAATCTTTCCTTAATTGCGGGGAAATTTCAATTAGTAGTTCTTCAAATATTTGACTCTTTTTGGGCCCCTGTTAATAGGATGTTGACACTTACTCTATTTTTCTTTGCTTTTAATTTCTCTCATTCTTCCAGTTCCTTGCCCCTTGTTGATGACTTCTGGAAACATTTCAAAACCCACTCCATTTCATTAATTCATTTATTGACGGTATTCGTTCAAACCATGGTTTTGAATGAATCAAGATGTTTATTTCCATTATATCTGGCTTTTTAAAAAATATAACTTCTTACCCCTGTTTAATGTTCCAAACGTCCTCCTATATGCCCTTGAGAATATTTATTTAAGATATACAATCTATTTAAGATTATTGTACATTCATGTTTCTGTGGCTCAATAGTTCTGCTCCCTCTGGAATTAGTTGCTGAGTTTCTCACTTCTCCTTTCCAGTGTTTTATATGAGTGTTCCTCAAATGTCTCCTTACTTTCTCTATTTTGTTTGGAATATCAGCTATAGTTTTTATATTAAGTTTTACAGTTCATCTATGTCTCACTTCTCAGGCCTCTCCAGAATTAGACTCAAAGAAGGAAAACCACAATTGCTGTTAAGTTCCCCATCTCAATTCTCCTATAGCATAAACTAGATATAATATCCCTAAGATTTAGCCTGACTTGGATATCATTTTTCACATTTAGTGTAAGTGGGCTGTCACAGAATCAAACATTTTCCATTTGTTTATAGAAAGAGTTATGTTTTCTAGGGGCATGGGAGGGCTAATAATGGCCCAGAGAGGCAAATAACTATGGAGTATGTATTTCCAAAACTTCTTGGAACCTCAATACTTTGTGATTGTCATAGTGAATCACATGTTCTTTCCTCCTTTTCATAGACCTGTATGACATAATTCAATTCAAAAATTATTAACACTTACTTTTGAGGATTTCTTAACTGAACCCTAACTGACCCCCAAGATAACTGGAGAAGCCTCTTGGGTTTTACAAAACCAAGCTGGAAATTGCTGATATAAAAATAAAATAGAAATTGGTTCACTGGGTTCTGCAGAATTATTTGTCTTGCCTTCATGTTCTTAACATATCAATATTTGTATCTTACCAGACACCAGTACAAATGCGTAACCTTTTCTTTTGATCTGACATTCACTTATTCAATACATATTTGTTGAACACTTGCCATACTATTGATCTAGTTGCCAGGTGCACAGCAAGAAAGACACAGTCTCTGCCTTCACAGAGCTTTAGAGTATAATAATCCAGACTGAGTGTAGGTTGTGTTAGAGAACTGTTTCTTTTCCTGAGTTCTTTTTTTTCTGTGTTGTTTTCCAATGTATCCCAGGCACCAAGAACAGTGTAAATGTTGGTTGAATGTTAAATGAGGAAATAATTGACACTAAATACAAGTGTGTTGAGTGTTTTGGAGTGGAAGTACAGGCACCATGGGGTATTAACGGTAGAAAAAAATCACAGTTTAACAATGCTGATTTGTGATTCTTGCATATGGCCTGTCCGTTCCTCCATTCCTTTTCTTTTCTCACTTGCAGATGAAGGAGCTTCTATGCATCCTTGTGATGATACGTACTGTGGACCTTTCCCAGAATCTGAGCCAGAAGTGAAAGCTGTAGCTAACTTCCTCCGCAAACACCGGAAGCATATTAGGGCTTACCTCTCCTTTCATGCATATGCTCAGATGTTGCTGTACCCCTATTCCTACAAATATGCAACAATCCCCAATTTTAGCTGTGTGGTAAGTATTTGACCCTGTACATGTGTTTCAGGTTTCATACTTCCTTCCTGATGCTAAGATAATTCTAAGTAGTCATGATAATAGCAAACACATATTGTGTTTGTTCTAATAAGCATTATATATATAGTAACTAATTTATTTTTCATTATCATGTGAGGTAGGTAACTATTATCCCCTTTTTACAGATGAAGATACTGAAATCTAGAAAAATTACATAATTAGACTAAGAACACACAGCTACTGAGTATCATAGCCTGAATTCAGCCCCAAGTCTAATGCTGCTTCTCAAATACAATCATTTCAAACCTATTTACATTCCTACCACAGGTTATATGGAAACGTCAAGATGGATTTGATTAGTATTACAGCTTTGGCCACATATGCCGGGCTGTAACTAACTTTATTGAGTAAATAATTGTTCATAAATTATGGCCTGACTCTCATTAATTAAAAGCAGGTTTTAATTTACAATCACTATTTGCTCAATACTACTTAGTCTCTGGGCATGTATCTGACAAGACAGGGCTAAGAATGAGCAACCTTTCAGGCATAAGATTGCTTGAAAGTGAAGAAGCAGAGTTTCTTCAACTCAGAAACTCAACAAGCTACCCACTGTAGGACATAATTCCTTGTAAAGTGAGTGTGGTTCAGTGTATAGCATCTAAAGGCCTGTAAAGTTCAAAACCAGGCCAAACTGACACACAGTATTAGAAGCGAGGAAGAGAGGGGACAGAGATGGGAAGGAGGCACAGGAGGGCTTTGGGGTTGTTCTTGATGTTCTGTTCCTTGACCTGGAAGGTGGTTGCATGAATGTGTGCAATTTGTGATCATGCATTGAGCTATAACCTTAAAACTTGAATAATCATCTCTCTGTATTTATTTTAAAATTTTTATAATTGACGGCATCCCCTCTTTCCCTATACTTTGAACTCCAAACCCTGCACCAAGTTGCCTTGGGGTATTGCAGGAATTTCTGGCCTCTATGTCCAGGACCTATAAGGAATGGGGAACATGAAGAAGTCAGAGGAAGGCCTGGAGGGGAGGCCTGAAGTCTGTGCAGAAGAGGAACTTTGTTCTTGGCACTTCAAGCAAGAATTCTGAGCAAATTCTCTCCCTTGAGAAACACTGTAGAGGGGGTGGTTGTATCTGAGAGTGCTATTTATTCACCAGCTAGCCCATGGGTCCGATAGGCTACTTGCAGCTGCTGCTGTTGACCGGGCATTCGAACCACCTCACATCAAGTGTTTCTATAGGTGAATGTTCAGCCCTTTCTAAGCCAGGCACAGGGTCTGCTTATACTCCCACAACATTGTATGGCATATGCAGCATATTAAAACTATTTCATGAGAATGTTCACCGTATTTTGAATTTCTCTTCCTACCAGAGTTAAGCCTATTTTCCTTCTGTCTTGGGTTGGAGAATGTGGTATGAAGTATAGATCAGCAGTTCACAACTATATTGTTCACAAGTAATATTTCAGCCCTAAAAGGGCTTTTATCCCTTTCTTCCACTATCTTGTTAAGAATTTACCTCCCAAGAGACAGGGAACAGTGCTAGAGACGTTTGATTGTCACCACAGGGGTAAACACTGCTACTGGCATCTGGTGGGTCAAAGCCAAGGATGCTGTTAAACACTCTATAACACACAGGGGGCCCCCCATAGTGAAGAATTATTCAGTCCAAACAGTCAGTAGTCCCATTGTTGAAAAATATGTGTAAGCTAAATCGCTAAAACCAAGACTACAATTCTTGGAAACTAGGTAGTCTGAATGTTAACCAGAAACCATTAAATTCTATTTAAGATTGTTCAAAAACATCTTATCAACATACAGAAGTCTGTATTTCCACTAACAGTTTTAGGCCATTTATTAAGATGCTTTAAATATGGATGTACTTAAATAAAAAATATACTCCTTACTTAGCTGAGGTCCAGTAAGTAAGAGCTGGGTCCTGCTGAACAATTAGCAAGAAGAAGCAATGGATAAAGGAGGAATCACTTCCATTTTTTTAAATAAGTGTCTAACTGTCTAACGCTGGTAAATAAATCTTAAAAAATCTGATGAAGTTTCCACTTTTGGGGAGCAGGATCATATCTAAACCTCTTATCAACATACACCTACCCCTGAGGGACAGAAGCGCTGTGAGATCAGAGGCTAAAATTATACATATGTTAAACATAAACAGCCAAAGTGATTATCTTTTATTTCTTTATAGATTCTTTTTCTTGGGTTTAGTCATCTGAAATCATGAGGAACAAAGGTTTCCTCACCAGCAGGATGCAGTAATCTTTTAAATGTAGAAATACCTGCTCTTGCCACAGAATATTACTGAGGCCGTTGGAGAAAATGTTAAAATCTTAGAATATCCTACATAAAGAGACCTCATTATGGTGTTTACATTCCTTTTCTGTTAGCCCCTGAAAGGATAATGTCATCATCAGTGGGATCAGTAATAAATTGTCTGCCACGCTCTGGAGCCCAGTCCCTGAATAGCCCCAAAGGGTGGCATTTGCTGCAAATGCTGCTTTATGCGTCCCTGCGGTGAATAAGGACAGCACGGTGAAGCGGGATACAAACACTGCACCAGGCTGCCCTGAGTGCTTCAACTGCCATGTTAAATTATTCACAGCAAGTTGCATACTGGTTTCAACAGGCTCCTTTTCCTCTCAATGGTTATACAATACTTCTGTAACTCCTTGTTGAAACTAGTGCTTTTATGCCATTGGAAAATGTTTTCAAGAGTTGTCAGTATCATTCTAGTTCATATTAGAATATTCACCTTTTAATATTTTGATGGTGTTGAGAATTTTTGCTGAATTTTGGCATCATTAGGAATTTCTACATCTCAGCAGTCCCTGGCTGAGCTCTGTCAGAGGTGTTTGTAACGTTAGAAGTTGAAGCATTCTGAAATTGTTATTTCCATTCATGGTAGGGATAAACATAGCATAAGAGAAGTCATTTGTATTGAATTAAAGGGTTTCTTATTTGATTCAAATATGTATCTTGTACACAGCCACTGAAGTATGTAAAGATCAATAAGATTATCTTAATACTCTTCCAGATCCATGCTTATTCAACATTCATGCAAGAAATATTGATTAAGCATCTGTTACAGGCACATTGCTCAATAGTGCATATGCAGCTATGAGTAGGACTGACATGGGCCCTGTTCTGTCAAGCATTTTGTAATTTATTTAGTTCAGAAATAAATGGCTCTGAACTAAAGTGAAGAGGACAGAATGCTAAATCAGCATTAGGAGATATGAATACTTATCCAACTCAGTGACTCCTTGCTGTGTAACCCAGCCTGCCCATCTAACCTCACTGAGGTCTTTCTTTTCTTGTCTGTGAAATGGAAATATTACTGATCCTTGAGTTGTGAGGATTAATCAAAGAAATAATGTGTTCTAAAATATACTGTAAAAATGCAGCATGGGACAAAGAATAACATATTAAATATAGATATTAACAAATGTGACCATCCTTGTTCTGATAAGGCTCAAGCAACACACAATTGCTTCTAAAGGTTTCAATGCACTGGATAAGTTGTATCATTTACACCATTTTCCCTTACAGGAATCTGCAGCTTCTAAAGCTGTGAATGCACTTCGGTCAGTACATGGGGTACGGTACAGATATGGACCTGCCTCCAGCACATTGTGTAAGTTTCCTGTGTGTGTTGTGTTAGAATCAGCTCTTGAACCAATATCCTGTATAATGACTTCCCTTTATTAAAAAAAAAGAGAAAATGTGTTCCCCCTAAAGGGAGATTTTTGACTACCAAATTAACCAAGGAAGATGGAGGGAGTTTGTATCGGATTAGTTTTACGCAGTTTAATTGAAATCATTGTGCCAATTTAAATCAGTTCTAAGCAGAGAATATTCTAAGCATGTAGTAACGACTACAAAGTTGAATTGAGACATTATGACAATAGAAACTACCAAAATGGGCTCCTTAAGCAATTGTAACTACTCTAAGGGTGGAAATGGGTCCTGGGAAGATAATGAAGTAATATTTTAGCCCTAAAAGGGCTTTTATCCCTTTCTTCCACTATCTTGTTAAGAAATTCTATCTCTTTCATACTCTGTCCTCTGTCCTTACTCAAAGCAAGAGGAGCCTGAGACACAGCAGAATCATATAGCTGTCATCTTCACATAATTCTATCTATCTCGTACTTGTCCTGGCAAAAATAGCATAAAAAACTGGTATTGTTTCAGTAGATGAACACGCTCTGAAATTTTAAAAATAATAATAGTATTATGTCAGGCTAGTTCATACAAATTTCTGGAAAAATGTATACAAAGATTCCTCTATGATACATTTACTCATTTGTTAAATTACTATTAAGAGCGTGTTATACTAAAAACTACACAATAAGCACTTTGAGGTGTAAAGATGCAAAATAATAACAGCTATATATATCCTGAACTACTTGCTTAATTTTCACAAAAACCCAGTGCAATAGGTACTGTCATTTTTTTTTTTTGGAAAGGGGTGACTGAGGCACAGAAACGTAGGTGGTGAGATCAGATACATCCCAAGCCCACAGTCTACTCTGTGCTGAAAAGCTGGAATGCGTGTGGTCACAGGATCCAGGAGAGAGTTGCCAGAATGGATTATCTGCTAGGTTAAATGCCATTGAGAGGTGAAAAGTAAGATCTGAGGAGGGAAAAGAACAGAAAAAGAGAGAAGGCCTGCTGTCATTGGTGACCTTCACCAATGCTTTCATGGACAGGAATGGCAAGACCAGGCTGAGGATGTAGAATATATAGAGATTCTGAGTTCTAAAGCAAAAGGAAGAATAAAAAGAGGATGGTTTATAGCAGGATGCTGAGAAGGAAGTGCTATAGTTAAGTGCTTGAACATTTTGGCCAATGCAGAAATAAGAGAAGGGGATTTAATTAATGAAACAAGGTCTGGAGAAGGGACCCTCTCACCACCAGAGATGATAATAAGAATGGTATCAAAAGAGGACACTTGTAAAAGATGAGCAATATTTATTTCACTGAGCTGGCAGGAGAAAAGACAGAGGGCTCCAATGTCAGTAGAGGTGATGGGCTTGTTGCTCACGATGAATATAGGGACAGGGGCAAAGTGAGGGGCAGGAGCAGAAGAGAATGAGAAGATTTCAGGAGAAAAAGGAGCCTAGAACAGCAGGGAACAGACAGACTTTAGCAATAGGTATGAATTTACAACACTTTCTCCAGCTCCTTCATGAAGAGTAAAAAGCAGAGAAACTGGACCAGGGATTGAGAATTAGCCCCCCCCAAAAAGCAGAACTAGGACTGGATAGGGCATTCACTGTGAGCAGCTCAGTGGAGTGATTGACCATGGCCAAGAAGAGAGTCAAATGAAATTATAAGAAGGCTGGGAGGGGTCTGGAAACTACAGACTTGCCTAAGTAGAAACAAAGGCAAAGTATATTAGGAGTTTAAAAAAGAGGGAAGGAGAAGAAATGATGGGTTTTTTGGGAACAGAATTTCAGTATTCTATACCTTGGAAGTGGGGAACAATTGAACGATAAGAAGGAAGTCCACAGTGTAGGTTTGTTTATGAAGGAAAAAAAGCGAAGGGAAGATCAATGTCATTACAACTGAGACTGAGAAATGTTGAGGTCATCATCCTGGAAAAGCATTAATACTTAGACTAGATCCTCAAAGATGAGAGCAGGTATGATTTATAAGTTCCATAAGCCTAATGCCGAGGAACTCTGTTAAATCATTCTTGTTGAAAGGTATTTAATTTGAAGGATTTAGGATACTTAGTATGCAAGTACTGTATATACACTTCGGAAATTATGCAGACTCCTTAGTAAGGATGACATTTTTTCTTTTTACCTTTTAGATGTGAGCTCTGGTAGCTCCATGGATTGGGCCTACAAAAATGGAATACCCTACACATTTGCTTTTGAACTGCGTGACACCGGGCATTTTGGGTTTTTACTCCCAGAGATGCTCATCAAACCCACTTGTACAGAAACCATGCTGGCTGTGAAGAACATCACAGTGCACCTACTGAAGAAGTGTTCCTGAGATGTCCCAAGGGCCAGGGAGTGCTGGTTCTGCACAAGAGCTACTCGGTGGTGGGTGGAAATTGTCTTTAAAGTGAAGGGCAAGTGCTTAGAATGAACATATCTGTGGACTTTAAAGGACCTTTTCATGCCGTTTAACTCTGTGGCAATAAAAAATGGGGGGTGAAGGGAAGCATAGCCTACTTTGTTGTAAGAAAATACAACACTTTTATATCCCTTTCGAGTCTTATTTGATTAAGTGGGGGAGGAGATATTTCCAAATTCTTTTGTCTCAAGCAATGTGCAAACTGAGGATCTCACTCCAATAAATCTTCATGTTTCTCAATTAAGATCTAGGCTACTAATGATGTTTAACCACTTGGTTCTCTTTTGAAATAGAATTCAATAATATTGATATAATATTATATTTCTTAATATAATAAATATACAATTTATCAAGGCCTTGTATTAGTCACATCTTTATCCCCTGGCATTAGTACACCATACCAAAAGTAAGTATGTATGTGTATGTGTGTATGTACATGTGTATATATATACATATATATATATATATATATATATATATATACGCACACATGTGCTTTTGAATCATATTCTTATATTGCTGATATAAGTAAAAATTGCTTCTGGACATGTTGAAGTATTCTGTTTCATACTAATCTTGGAGAATTTCATCTGAAGTCTTTGGTTCTCCTCCTATTCCAATTTAGTTGTTCTCTAAGCCTGGCATACACTGGTTACTGGGAATTTTCCTTCACCATTACCTGGAGTTGTTTTCCTATGCCTTTCTCCTATTTTCTGAGATCCTACATCTTTCTCTTGGTTTCCTGCCTCATTTTGGTAGAACAAATTCTTTAGGAGTTTCCTGAGAAATAATTTAGAACCTCAAATTTATGAAAATGTCTATTTTTTACTTGTATTTCATTGTTTTGCTGGGTGTAGAATTTTAGAATATAATTTTTCTTCAAAACTCTAAAGGCATTTCTCCACTCTTCTAGCTCCAGTAGTGCTGTTGAGAGTGTCATGGTACTTTAGTCCTCATTCTTTTTGTGATAATTTTTTTCCTCTCTGGAAGTTCTTAGGGCCACCTCTTTATCATGATGTTCATCATGCATCTGGATCAGATAAATCCTCTGAGAAGACTTGTATTTGCTTCTACCAAGTATAACCAATTGGGAATTAGTAGGAATTAAACTCTCGGCTAGAGATTTCTTAGACCAGTTAGAATTTGGGCTGCAAACCTGGCTAGCGCTGAATTTTGTTGTTCCAAATATTTCTAGGGGCAGTCTCTCCCCTCTACTCTTGCTGAACTTTGAAATAGTTGATTTGCCTTATGGTTCCCTGGAGGCAGTATGAGGGCTTCTTTGTAATTGACCTTTATACTGAAGGTATAGGTCTTGGGAATCCCAGAATCCTGGGAGGAGGAGAATTTGCTCTTAGACTTTCCACCTTGGAGTAGCTTTGAGCTTTGTTCTCTGCTCTCACTCTTTGAAATGCTGTGAAAATCAGTCTGTACCCACCTGGTTTGACAAATATTCTCAGGATAACAATGTACCACTTCTCTTCCTAGGTTCCTACCTTCATTCAATGCCTAGCCTGAGATATCCTTACTTTTTTGTCACATGTTTTAAAGATGATTTAAAAAATAAAGTTTTTCCAGAAGTTTTAGTTATTTCTAGCAATTCAGATACCTATCCTGCCATTTTCCTAGAAATGGAAGTCTATATCACTTTTCTAAGCCTCAATGTCCTCATTTGAAAAATGAGGATAATAGTATAACTACCTTATGGTATTTGAAGACTGAAATTACTATGTATTATCTTAATGCTGTGTCTGGCACCTCAATGTTTACTCTCCCCTTATTGTAAGTAGTATTCTCAGAGCCTAAACATGAGGGCTCTATCTTCTATATATATATATATATATATATATATATATATATATATATATATATATATTGTGACTTAGTTTAAAGAGATTAAAAAACTTCAGTTCATCCTATCAAGCAGCAAATGCTCAGGAATGACTTGGTTGACTTGGGGGCAGGGGGCTATTTTATACTGGATATTTCTACCCAAAGAACAGGCAAAAGCCAAAGTGTCCAGAACAACCAGGAGGCCAGAGGCTTATGAAGACCCCCAAGAATGGGAAGGGGCTGCTTCTCAAAGGACATGACAAAGAGGCACACAGTTGACTGGTATCATCTGGTGGTCTTCATGAGCTGTTAACACCAGAAAACTTTCCTTTAATTGGGAGCATGATATGTAGCCTCTGCTCTATCAGCTCTCTGTGTCCACATCCTTTGCTGAAGTCCGTTGATGCCATTCCATCAAACATTATCACTCCTGTTACCACCAAGCAATAATCAACTCTTGAATAATTAGAGGGAAAAAAAGTATTAACAGATAACCTGCAAAATTAGTCTTTCATTATATTTTTAACTTCCACCTATTTCCTATACCCTATGTAATATAAGATCTGCTAACAAGTTAATACCAGAAACTTAAAATTTATATTATTCAATTTTTCCCTGCCCTTTACATTGTATAGGTGCTAAGAGAATTTTTCTCAAAGTCAAAATGAGAACAACATAAAATATAGAAGCTGTATAATCCACAAACTGTATGGTATATAGTTTCTTTATTATCCATATATAGATTCAAGGTAAAATTTTGCCTCAGTGAACTTCATGTAATTTCTTTTCAGTGATTACTCTCACATTTCAGTAGCACTGTATGTACTTTAGGGATCAAATTCTATAAGTGGGTATTTTAATATTTATAGGCTATTTTCATTTTTAACCCCCTTAAACTAAGTCACAAAATATACTATTGGATGATTTATGTTCAAAGCATTCTTCCAGGTGCTGTGTGTGAGAAGGGGTGCTGGGAACACAAAAGTTGTATTTATATCAATACTTGCTTATACATGCAAAAGTTAACTCCAAACTAAAAACAGTCCCTGCATTTTTAAAAATAGTTCCTGCCCCCATTCCCCACTATTATTAAAAATAATTTCATAGATTCTGGTTGAGTTGTAGCTCAACTTAATCAGTTTTACAGAGCATTTTAATTTCCTCAGTCTGCTGTACAACATACCACAAATTGGGTGGCTTCACCAAAAGAGATTTGTTGTCTCACAGTTATAGAGGCTAGAAGTCCAAAAGTCAGTGTGTCAGCAGGACCACACTTCCTCTGAAACATGTAGGGGAATCCATCCTTGCCTGTTCCTAGTTTCTGGCCAGTTGCCCACAATCTTTAGCATTCCTAGGCTTGCAGCTACATAATTTCAAACTCAGCCTTCTTCTCACACAGCCTATTCTTTGTGAGTCTCTATGTCATCACATGGAGGTCTTCGTATAAGGAAGGACACCACCCATATTGGATTAGGGGCCCACCCTACTTCAGTATGACCTCACCTTATCTAGTTATATCTGCAATGATCCTATGTCCAACTAAGGTCACATTCTGAAGTACTGTGGTAATTAAAACATCAACTCATCTTTTTGGAGGAGACAAAACTCAACCTATAACATGAACAAATGTCATGAGACTAACTATTGGGGAATAGATGCAAAAATAAAGTTTTTTTTTTTAGTGCTAACACTACTGGTGAGATTGTTTTAAATAGACTACTAATGGAAAAAGAATAATCGATTCTTTATAGTTTGCTTTTTTAAATAATAAAATTATAGTTCAAATTTATTATTTATTTTTCTTAATGTAGAAATTTATTAGTTTTAGGTAGCACCATATATTACCTTACCTCTCGATAATTATTTTGGACTGCTGCATCATAAAAAGTATTTACAGCTAAGTTACACTAGATCAAATCTAATTGATTAAATCAGAATTCTGTGCAATGTTAATTAAAGTATGCTGTAGATTAAGCAAAGTAATAACATGAGTGATGACATTTAATGGAATATTTTCATGAATCAGAATCAGAATATTGCGTAATAAACCTGAAAACAGCTATACTGAATAACTAATACATTTCACAAAACAAATTGCACTGAGAACTGCTAAGACATCTGATAATGCACATGCAAATAAGGGCAACTTGAAGATCTAAAGCATACTCTCATTCCTCATTTCCAGTGTGCCACAGAACTCCCCACTGTCTCTCTGCAGCTGTGACTTCTAAGACTATTTCCTCTCTCCCCAGGGAGTCCCTGCCCAGGGCACCATCCTTTTCCACCAGCCTGCAAGGGAAGACATCAAATGATCACTCAAGATATTAGAGTGTCTAGACTCTGGAGTACTATTTGTCTTATAATTTAGTTATGAGGTAAACTAAGAGGATAGCTTCCCACATAATACCAAAACAGTGAGCTGTAAGTTTCAAACAGACTCTAGAGTAAATGATTTCCTAGTTGGGAAGAATTAAAAGGTAACAGAAATACCCAGCCTCTCCATGAAAGTGACAAGCAACCCAGTTTACATGCTCTGGAAGAAATAATTTCCAACACCAAATGACTAGTGTTACACTCAGTTACTGAATTTCTATTTTAGCTCTACTTTTGTGAGAACCACAGATCCCTGCTTCCTAGGTAGAACTCTTCAGTAATTTAAAGCTTTATTCAATCTTCTAAGGGGGACTCTCTGAATTGTGTTGTTAGATGTGTTTAGGTCCAGCTGTTTGTCTCAAGCAATATTGGTCTGGAATATTGTGTAAGGTTTTCATTTGGTACAGTAGCAAACTCTGTAATGGCCTTGTGCTAGGGTCAATAGAATTTTGTAAAACAATGAATATTTGAAGTGTCACTATACCTGTCACAGCCTATCAAGGGAAATTACATGAGGATATATCCTAAAGAGGTTACACTAAGCTAAACCAGGAGTGTCCAAGAATCAACTAATTTTTTGTGACAATAATAGTAACTTGCAGTAGGATTTATGCTCAAAGAATTAATTCTGTACTGGGAGATTAAAATCAATGTAATGTTCTTTTGAGACTCATAAATATGAACACTAGATTTTATCTTTCTTTAAAAATACAGAGCAGAAATAAATAAAATCAAGAAGAATAAAACAATAGAAAGAATCAATGAAAGCAAGAGCTGGTTCTTTGAGAAAATAAACAAAACAGATAAACCCCTAGTCAGACTTATCAAGAAAAAAAGAGAGTCTACTCACATAAACAGAATCAGAACTGAGAAAGGAAAAAATCAAGACAGACACCACAGATATACAAAGAATTATTAGAGAATACTATGAAAAATTATATGCTAACAAACTGGATAACCTAGAAGAAATGGACAACTTTCTAGAAAAATACAACCTTCCAAGGCTGACCAAGGAAGAAACAGAAAATCTGAACAGACCAATTACCAGCAATGAAATTGAACTGGTAATCAAAAAACTACCTAAGAACAAAACCCCTGGACCAGATGGCTTCACCGCTGAATTTTATCAAGCATTTAGTGAAGACCTAATACCCATCCTCCTTAAAGTTTTCCAAAGAGTAGAAGAAAAGGAAATATTTCCAAACTCATTCTATGAGCCCAGCATCTCTCTAATACCAAAACCAGGCAAAGACACCACAAAAAAAGAAAATTACAGACCAATATCCCTAATGAACATAGATGCAAAAATACTCAACAAAATATTAGCAAAGCGAATTCAAAAATACATCAAAAGATCACCCATCATGATCAAGTAGGATTTATTCCAGGCATGCAAGGATGGTACAACATTTGAAAATCCATCAACATCATCCACCACATCAACAAAAAGAAGGACAAAAACCACATGATCACCTCTGTAGATGCTGAAAAAGTATTTGACAAAATTCAACATCCATTTATGATAAAAACTCACAACAAAATGGGTATAGAGGGCAAGTACTTCATCATAATAAAGGCCATATATGACAAACCCACAGCAAACATTATACTTAACAGTGAGAAGCTGAAAGATTTTCCTTTAAGATAGGGAACAAGACAAGGATGCCCACTCTCCCCACTTCTATTCAACATAGTACTGGAGGTCCTAGCCACAGCAATCAGACAACACAAAGAAATAAAAGGCATCCCTGTTTGCAGATGACATGATATTGTACATAAAAAACCCTAAAGAATCTACTCCAAAACTACTAGATCTAATATCTGAATTCAGTAAAGTTGCAGGATGCAGAATTAATACACAGAAATCTGTGGCATTCCTATACACTAACAACGAACTAGCAGAGAGAGAAATCAGGAAAACAATTACATTCACAATTGCATCAAAAAGAATAAAATACCTAGGAATAAACCTAACCAAGGAAGTGAAAGATCTGTACTCTGAAAACTACAAGACACTCATGAGAGAAATTAAGATACCAATAAATGGAAACACATCCTGTGCTCATGGATAGGAAGAATTAATATTGTCCAAATGGCCATCCTGCCTAAAGCAATCTATAGATTCAATGCAATTCCTATCAAAATAACAACAGCATTCTTCAACCAACTAGAGAAAATCATTCTAAAATTCATATGAAACCACAAAAGACCTCGAGTAGCCAAAGCAATTATAAGAAGGAAGAATAAAGCTGGGGGGATTATGCTCCCCAACTTCAAGCTCTACTACAAAGCCACAGTAATCAAGACAATTTGATACTGGCACAAGAACAGACCCATAGACCAATGGAACAGACTAGAGAGCCCTGATATAAACTCAACCATATATGGTCAATTAATATATGATAAAGGAACAATGAACATACAGTGGGGAAATGATAGCTTCTTCAACCACTGGTGTTGGCAAAATTGGACAGCTACATGCAAGATAATGAAACTCAATTATTATTTAACCCCATACACAAAAGTAAACTCGAAGTGGACTAAAGACTTGAATGTAAGTCATGAAACCATAAAATTCTTAGAAGACAACATAGGCAAACATCTCCTGAGTATAAGCATGAGCAACTTCTTCCTGAACACATCTCCTCAAGAAAGGGAAACAAAAGCAAAAATGAACTATGGAACTACATCAAACCAAAAAGTTTCTGTATGGCAAAGGACACCATCAACAGAACAAACAGGCATCCTACACTATGGAAGAATATATTTATAAATGACATATCCAACAAGGGGTTAACACCCAAAATATATAAAGAACTCACATGCCTCAACACCCAAAAAGCAAATAACAAATGGGCAGAGGATATGAAGAGACAATTCTCCAAAGAAGAAATTCAGAGGGCCAACAGACACATGAAAAGATGCTCCACATCACTTATCATCAGGGAAATGCAAATTACAACCACAATGAGATGTATCACCTCACACCAGTAAGGATGGCCAAGAACTAAGAACAGCAAATGCTGACAAGCTTGTGGAGAAAGGGAAACCCTCCTACACTGCTGGTGGGAATGTAAGCTAGTTCAACCATTGTGGGAGGCAGTATGGTGGTTCCTCAAAAAACTAAAAATAGAAATACCATTTGACCTGGGAATTCCACTCCTTGGAATTTACCCAAAGAATACAACTTCTCAGATTCAAAAAGACACATGCACCCCTATGTTTATTGCAGCACTTTTTACAATAGCAAAGATATGGAAGCGATCTAAGTGTCCACCAGTAGATGAATGGATAAAGAAGAGTGGTACATATACTCAGTGGAATATTATTCAGCCATAAGAAAGAAACAAATCCTACCATTTGCAACAACATTATGGAGCTGGAGGACATTATGCTCAGTGAAATAAGCCAGGTGGAGAAAGACAAATGCCAAATGATTTCCCTCATTTGTGGAGTATAACAATGAAGCAAAACTGAAGGAACAAAATAGCAGCAGACTCAGAGACCCAAGAATGAACTAGTGGTTGCCAAAGGGGAGGGGTGGTGGAGGGCAGGGGGGAGGGAGGGAGAAGGGGATTGAGGGGTATTATGTTTAGCACACATGGTGTGGGGGATCACAGAGAGAACAGTGTAGTACAGAGAAGGCACATAGTGGATCTGTTGCATCTTACTACACTGATGGACAGTGACTGCATTGGGGTATGGGGGGGACTTGATAATATGGGTAAATGTAGTAACCACATTGTTTTTTCATGTGAAACCTTCATAAGAGTGTATTTCAATAATACCCGAATACAAAATTTAAAAAAAATACTTGAGAGTCTGTTACTTTTTATTTATTATTTTTAACCAAGCTACTTTCATACAGAAGACACTTTTATCATGTCAACATTTCAAGCTCAGATCTTACAGCTATCTGCGTACTTATCTAGACCAGTTAATTATTCCAAGTAGTTTTTAAATATCACTACTAAGCATGTCCCTCCTATGACTGTGTACAAAGTTTTCATGCGCCACTGTCTTTCGCTTCCCCTTTTCTTTTCCTTAAGGGCCAAAGAGACTTCTAGTTTTGTCTCTCTTAACCCTTTTCCTCTCCCTCCCTCCAATGTTGGTTCTTCATCACCAGACCAGCTCCTGAGCTTTTGCAATGGAGAATTGGGAGGAAAGGTGGAAAGAACAGAAGAGAGGAGGATCCTTAGACAAGGAATGAGAACTATCCCAGGAACTTTGGGGCTAGTAGGCCCAGGCATCTGCCATCTCTAGGATGATGAATAGGAGAGTAAAGAAGGAATTTGAAGAATCATTGCTAAATCGACATATATATAAGAATCATTATATATTGTTTTTGTGGTATTCAAAGATGTCAAAATTACTGGGCCATATTCTTTTAAATACATCATTATTCAAAAATGAGCCCCTGAATCCTAACTTGAGAAGTATTAAAATCTGTTCAGGACGATTATTATAATTTCTGTGTGGCTAGAATGCCCTTGCTGTGTCTAGGAATATAAAGCCTTAAAAATCCTGTCTTCCCAAGATGGAATCCAGAAAGTGTCTCCCCAGTACCTCTTACAGAATATAGGCATGTGACTTAGGATCCTGTAATAATAAGTTCAGGAGAAGCTTAAGAAGATGTTAGAGTAGGAGGATCCTAAGCTCATCTCCCCCCACAGACACATCAAGGTTACAACTACATATATTATAACTTACTCTGGGAACAACTAGAAAACTAGCACAACAGCTCTTCAGCTAAAAATATAAAGAAAAAGCCAAGTCAAAAAGGGCAGGAGGGACTGAGATCAGCCAGGAACCAAACCCCAGCATGGAAACCAACAAGCAGGAGGGATCTCACAGGTGCAGAGGTCCTCACTGAGGAGAGGATCAAGTCCCACATCGGTCATCCTATCACCCTGGGAAAATGCACCTGGAATGAGCCCCCATAAACTCTGGCTTCGAAAATCAGTGGAGCTTAACTATGGGAGAGCCAGAGGGCCTTGGAAACTGAGAGGGCCATAGGAAACCCTTTAAGGCTCTGCTATTTAGGGGCCTGCACACAATTTCAATCACTCTGAGACCCAGCAAGAGGGAGCAATTAGAAAGACACCTGAGTTATATGTGAAGGAGATTTATTGACTAATTTTAGGGCTTGTGGTGGAGGAGCAGGGATCTGTGAGAACTTTCTCCAGGAATGGAAGTGCTGATGGGAAAACCATTTTACTTGCCCTCCTTCAGCCTAGCTGACCCCAGCCTATTGAGAGTCAGTTCTTGACATTCTCCACTGACCTTGCCAGCAAGGCTTACCCTGGCTCAGAGTTTCCTTGTGGACCCACCCTACCCAACCACACCAACAGTCACCCACTCCAAAGCAAATACTGTCCTGCCACACAGATGGGGCAGTCCAAAGCAGAATGGCAAGCCTCCAAAGCAGTTCCTGCCCAGGAGAGGGGCAGGTTCCAGTCCTGCCCACCAGCATACTTGCAATAGTGGTGACTGAGCCTCTCAGCAGCCACAGCAAGGACCAGTCACAGCAACCAGTGCACCCAGGGTATCATGGCCAGGCATTTAGACCATCCAGGTTGAGGGCCAGCCATGCCCACCAGCACACCCACAGCTGTCAGGCCTAGTCACAACAGGAGAGTGAAAGCAGCCCACACAGAGGATGTCCATGGAGGGCCTGCTGTTGGGGACCACAGGAAATTGCATTACTGGGTCTCACAGAGCACCTTCTATGTAAGGCAAATATCTGCAAATATATATCCAGGATATAACTGACCTACATAATACAGAGAAACAAACACAGAGAGTCACACAAAATGAGAAAATGGAGGAATATGCTCCAAATGAAAGAACAAGAGAAAATCTCAGGAAAAGAACCAAATGAAATGGAGAAAAGCCATCTACCTGAAAAGAGTTCAAAGTAATGGTCATAAAGATACTCACTGAACATGAGTGTAGAGTGGATGAACTCAATGAGAACAACAAAAACAGAAGATATGAAAAAGAACCTATCAAAGCTGAAGAATATGATAACTGAAATGGAAAAAAAAACCAAACTTGGAGCAGATTAGACAATGCAGAGACTGGATCAGTGATCTAGAAGACAGGTTAATGGAAATCATTCAAGTTGAACAGCAAAGAGAAAAATAATTTTAAAAATTAAGATAGGTGAAGTGAATCTAGGACATCAGTTATACTAAAATTCACATCATAGGCATTCCAAAGGAGAGGGGAGAAAAAGGGATGGACAACTTATTTGAAGAAATAATAGTAGAAAAGTTCCCCAACCTGGTGTTACCAGTGGAGATGTTACTATTCTTCTGGGACAATGTCTTGGAGGTGACGAGGAATGAAGTCACCAGATGAGAGTGCAAAGCAACCAGCAAAGCTTTGAATAAGGGGTGAAAGAGTGAAAGGAAAATGAATTCTACTAATCAGGAGGGCTCCAAGGGAGGATGCCTTTAGGGTAGCAGTGTCTAGGGGTTTATAAGCACAAAAAAGGAGGAGGTTTACATGATTGTCTGGGGCTTGTAGCTGGGGCTGAGATAGGATTGGAAAACTCCCTGTTTCTCAGGCTGGATTTTCCAGATGTCCAGGGTGTGGCTTTTTGTTTATTGCAAAGCCTTGACCCTAGTTCTCTCCTGGCTGCACCTTACCAGGACCTTGAGCTCTATCTGCCTGCATCCCACTAACACCTGCCTCACTGGGAAAGTAAACAGACATCCAGGTAAAGGAAGCACAGAGAGCCCCAAACAAGATAAACAAGGAGGTCCACAATAACAAAATAATAATTAAAATGACAAAGATTAAAGAATAAAGAGAGAATTTTAAAAGTAGCAAGAGAAAAACAACTAGTTATTTGCAAGGGAAATTCCATAAAGCTGTCAGCTGATTGTTTAGCAGAAACTCTACAGGCCAGAAGGGAGTAGTATGATATACTCAAACTGATGAAAGGAAAAAACCTACAACCAAGACTACTCTACATACAAGATTATCATTCAGAATTGAAGGACAGATAGTGTTTTCCAGACAAACAAAAGAATTCCTAACCACTAAACCAGCCTTACAAAAAAATGTTAAAGGGACTTATTTATGTGGAAAATAAAAGGCCATAACTAGAAACAAGAAAACTATGACAGAAAAAATTTCACTGATAAAACCAAACATAAAGTAGTGGTGGTAGATCAATCACTTATAAAGCTAGCATGAAGGTTAAAGATAAACATACTGAAATAAATATTAGTTGAGGGATACACCCACAAAAAAATGAGATATCAACTATAATGTCAGATACGTAAAACATGTGAGGAGGTGAAGAGTAAAAAATGTAGTGCTTTTAAAATGTGACCAAACTTAAGCATGTATCAACTTAAAATGGACTGCTTTATCCATAAGATGTTATATGACAGCCTCACAGTAACCACAAACCAAAACTCTATAATAGATACACAAAAAATAAAGAGAAGGGAATCCAAGCATAACACTCAAGAGATTCTTCAAATCACAAGGAAAGGGAGCAAGAGAAGAAGAAAGGAACAGAGAAGAATAAAGCATCCAGAAAACATACATAACAAAATGGCAATAAGCCTATAACTATTAATAATTACTTTAAATGTAAATGTACTAAACAGATATATACAACGTATTCCATCAAAAAACAACAGAACACACATTCCTTTCAAGTGCACATGTAACATTCTCCAGGATAGACCACACATTAGGCTGCAAAACAAGGCTCAATAAATTTAAGAAGACTGAAATCATATGAAGCATCTTCTCAGATCACCACAGTATGAAACTAGAAATCAATTACAAAAAACATGGAAAACACAAACACATGCAGGCTAAACAACATGCAACTGAGCAACTGACAGGTCAACAAAGAAATAAGAAAGGAAACCAAAATAGCCATGACACAAATGAAAATGTTTCAAAATCCTTGGGACATAGCAAAAGCAGTTGTAAGAGGGAGTTTGTAACAAAATGGGCCTCCCACAAGAAACAACAACAAAAATCTCAAGCAACCTAACCTTACATCTAAAGGAACTAGAGAAAAGAACAAAGCCCAAAGTTGGTAGAAGGAAGAAAATAAAGATCAGAGAAGAAATAAGTGAAAGAGACTCTTAAAAAAGACCAGAAAAAGTCAATGAACTAACAGCTTGTGTGTTCTGAAAAGATAAATAAAATTGATAAATTTTTAGCTAGACTCGTCAAGGAAAAAAAATGATTAAGAGGGCTCAAGTAAAATCAGAAATGAAAGAGAAGTTATAATCAACACCACAAAAATACAAAGGATTAATAGAGAACAATTATGAACAATTATATACCAACAAATTGGACAACCTAGAAAACATGCATAAATTCCTAGAAATGTATAATCTTTCAAGACTGAATGAGGAAGAAACTGAAAATTTGAACATGCCAATTACTAGAAATTAAATCAATTCAATAATCAAAAAACTCCCATGTAAAGAAAAGCTAATACTATCCTTCTTTATGTATTCCAAGAAATGGAAGAGGAAGGAATGCTTCCAAATTCATTCTGCAAAGCCAACATTACCATGATACAAAAACCAGAAAAAGACACTAAAAAATAGAAAGATTCAGACCAATATCCCTGGTGAACACAGATGCTAACATACTCAAAAAATATTAACAAGACAAATAAATGATACATTAGAAGGATAGATCACCATGATCAGGTGGGATTTATTCCAGGGATACAAAGATGGTTTAATATTGACAAATCAATCAACATGCACAACATTAACAAAATGACTGATTTTTTTAAATCATAAGATCATCTCAATAGATTCAGAAAAGGCATGTGACAAAATTCAACATCCATTCATGATAAAAGCTCTCAACAAAGTGGGTAAGAGGGAACATACCTGAACATAAATGAATTCAGTAAAGTTGCAGGATACAAGTTAACATACAGAAATCTGTTGTGTTTTTAAATACAATAATAATGAACTATCAGAAAGAGAAATTAAGAAAACAAATCCATTAACAATGGCATGAAAAAGAATAAAATACCTAAGAATAGATCTTACTAAGGATGTGAAAACTTGTACTCTGAAAACTGCTAAGACATTGATGAAAAAAATTGTATATGACACAAATAATGGAAAGATATACCATACTCCTCAAGGACTAGAAGAATTAACATTGTTAAAATGTCTGTACTACCCAAAGCAATCTATCAAATCAATACAATCCCTATCAAAACATCAAAACAGTTTTCATAAAAGTAAAACAAATAATCCTAAAATTTGCATGAACCACAAAAGCTTTGGATAGTAAACACTATCTTGAGAAAAAACAAAGCTGGGTATATCACACTCCTGATTTGAAACTATACAAAGCTATAATAATCAAAACACTATGGTACTTGCACCAAAATAGACACATAGATCAATGGAACAGAATAGAAAGCCCAAAAAATAAACCCACACTTGTATGGTCAATTAATGTATGACAGAGGAGACAAAAACATACAATGGGGAAAAAACAGTCTCTTCAATAAATGGTATTGGAAAAACTACATAGTTACATGCAGAACAGTGAAACTGGACCACTTTCTTATGCCATACACAAAAATAAAATGGATCAAAGACCTAAATATAAGACTTGAAACCATAGCATTACATTCCTAAAAGAAAACATAGGCAGTAAAATCTTGGACATTGATCTTAGCAAATTTTTTGGTGGGGGGGGATCTGTCAGGCAAGATCAACAAAAGAAAAACTAAACAATTGGGGCTACATCAAACTAATGTACAGCTTTTGCACAGTGAAGGAAACCATCAATGAAAAGGCAGCCTCCTGAATGGGAGAAAATACCTGCAAGTGATCTATCTGAGAAGGGAATAATACTGAAAACATATAAAGAAACCATATAGCCCAACATCAAAAAAACTAACAATTTGATTAAAAACTGGGCAGAGAACCTGAATAGACATTTTTCCAGAGAAGACACACAGATGGCTAACAGAAACATGAAAAGATGTTCAACATCACTAGTCATCAGAGAAATGCAAATTAAAATCACAAAGAGATATCACTTCACATCAGTCAGAATGACTACTCTCCAGAAGACAAGAAATAACAAGTGTTGGTGAGGATGTAGAGAAAATGGAACCCTCATGCACTGTCCGTGGGAATGTAATAAACTGGCACAGCCACTATGGAAAACAGTTTGGAGATTCCTTGAAAATTTAAAAATAGAAATACCATAGGACCTAGTAATTCCACTTCTGGGAATGTACCCAAAGAAAAATGAAAACACTAATTCTAAAAGATATGTACCCCTATGTTCACTGCAGCATTTTTACAATAGCCAAGATGTGGAGGCAACCTGTATCCATCAATAGATGAATGAAGATGATGCACACACTGGAGTATTACTCAGCCATAAAAAAAGAAAGAAATCTTGCCATTTGCAACAATACAGATGGACCTTGAGGGTATCATGCCAAGTAAAATAAGTCAGATAGAGAAAGACATATACTGTATGATTTCACTTACATGTGGAGTCTCAAAACATGAACAAACAAAACACAAAACACAACCTGACTCATAAATACAGAGCACAACCTGGTGGTTGCCACAGGGGTTGGGGTGGGAGGAGGGGAGATGGGCAAAATTGGTGAAGGGGGTTAAGAGGTACAAATCTCCAGTGATAAAATAAGTTACAGGGATGAAAAGTACAGCATAGGCAATATAGTTAATAATCTTGTAATAACTTTGTATGGTGACAGATGGTAACTATGCTTACCACGGTGAGCATTTCATAATGTATATAAATATTGAGTTACTCTATTGTACACCCAAAACTAATAATGCCATATGTCATCTATACTTCAATTAAAAATAAATTAATTTTTTTAAAAGATGAAGTGCACTGGATTACAGTGATCCATAAGGCAATGACTGCTGCCCTCATGAGAAGGCCATGTAAAAGTCCAGAGGCCTGGAGACCAGATGCACAGGGGAAAAGGCCACAAAAGACAGAGACACATATCAGAGTAATGTCACCACAAGCCAAGGGAAATCAAGGATTGCTGGCAATCACCAGCAGCTAGACGAGACAAGGAAGCCATCAAGGGAGACTCAACTTCCACAGCTGTGAGAGAATAATTTCTGTTAAGTCACATGCACACACAAAAAAATGTATACCCAATAGAATTGCTCACAATATTAAAAAAAACAAAAACAGTTCTTAAGTGAGAGATGCTACTCAACAGGTATAAGTCTTCTGATATGCAGAATAAAAAAGTTCTAGAAATCTGCGGCACATCATGCTATTGTGCCTAAAATACTGGATTGTATGTTTAAAATTCGGTTACGAGCATAGATCTCATCAAATTCCACAATTAAAAAAAAATCAATATGGGAGATTTTAAAAGAAGTGAGCAACTTGAGAAAGGTGGTACCACACAGAATCCATGTGGCAGCAAAAATGGCAGCCAAGTTCATGGGCAGAGGACCTGAACAGATATTTTTCCAAGGAAGACATTCAGGGATGGCCAACAGACACCTGAAAAGATCTCAACCTCACTATCAGGGAAATGCAAATTTCTCCAGGACTAAAGGCAGTGGTTAAACTCATCAGCCAGTTCTGCAGCCTGCAATTGGACATCATTCCCAGACTTTAAGCTTTGGGCTGGTTCTTCCACAATCTGTATAATAAACTTCTTTCCTGCTTTTAATCAACTGGCACCAATTCCTGCTGTCATACTTTTTATTACAACTCTTACTGGGTTGCATACAAGAATAATGACTCAGTTTTCCATATTTAATTTTCTGTATTCTAATGTGATATTAAGCCCAGACATTATTTGCTGGATAATGTTATTTGTAGATTTTAATCAGTGACTTAGCTCAAAGTAAGGTTTGGTTTCCAAAATATTAATGAAAATGGCATAAGTAGATCATGGAATAAAGTGTTTTCAAAATTCCAAATGTAATTGCTCTTGTAAAAAGAGGGCACAATGAAACAAGATGTTTTGCTTTTTATTTAGAAAAGAGGGAACCAACTCCTTTATTTTTTTATCTGTAAAATTGGGATAATGAGACCTGTATTATAGATATACTATGAGGATTAAAGGAGGTAACATATGAAAAATATCAGCAAAGGGCCTGAGCTCCATGCTTGCCATACCGAAGTTTTCTAAATTTTGTAGGTAAATATTTTACTAGGGGGATATATATTAATCTAAACAAAGCATACAGACGTCTCCATTGATTTTGGGTAAATTATCATTAGGATTATACCTTGATCTACTTTTCTCACACTTAAGTTATTAGACAGCTTGTATAACTAAAGGAAATTCTTTTCTCTTTCTATAGCACACTGTTGACAAAGTAAGTCATCCTAGGGAAAAATTTCATCTAAGAGTAAGAGGATATCATTTAAATATAGGCTTTAATGGGAAGAAATATCCCTTCATTCAATGCTCTGGGATAATAAATATTTTACTCTTAAAAGCCTAAACTAACAAGACTAAAACAGGTAGGTACATTTTACCCTTCTGTGTATATGGCAGACAACCAATCCATTTCCAAGGAATTGTACATTTATCCAAAGGTTTGTTGAGCAACCACTGTGTGATTGGTACTGTCCTTTGCCAAGCTAATTGCAATATAGTGAGTCACATTCTTATAACCAAATATGTATTTCCCTGGTATATTTGTTCTTCATCCACAGTTTCTGAAAACACTGCAGAGTCTTAAAGGCGAAATGGGTGTCTTGTCATGTTAATGAGAGACTTTCAGACCCCCATCCAAGGGCTGGAGCTGGAGGCTGAATCAGCCAATGGCCAATAATTTAGTCAATCATGACTATGGACTGGAGCCCTCACAAAAACCCCTTAGAAGAGCTTATTGCTCTCTGCTCTCTTAGATCCTGCTTTGTTATGGGAAAGAGCTTCTGCACTTGGGGAACCAGAACACCTCCAAGTGCCACCCAGCCAGGCTCTAAGCTCCAAAAGGATAGAAGCTCCTTTATTTGGGACCTTACCCTGCATCTCTCTTCATCTGGTTGTAATCTTGTATCCTTCATGATATCCTTTATTAAACTGGTAAATGTGTTTTCCTGAGTTCTGTGAGCTGCTCTAGGAAATTAAGCAAACCCAAGGGGGCGGTCATGGGAACCTCCATTCTGCAGCTGGTAGGTCAGGAGCACAGGTAACTGCCTGGGGCTTGCAACAGGGTCTGGAGTTGGGGGTGGAGGACAGTCTTGTAGGAGGGAGCCCTTAACCTGGGGAATCTGGTGCTGTCTCCAGGCAGATAGCATTAGAATTGAGTTGAGTTCTCCAACACTTGCTGGTGTTCTATAATTGGTCGGTGCTATGTGTGTAAAGACCCCCTCCCACATACTTACACACCCTGGAATTGGGTCCAGGAACCCAAATGGAGTTATACTATTCCTACTGTGCATAATATTGTTATTGTTATATATGTATGTAGGAAAACAAACCCTTGCAGTAATCTATGAGCAAAAGCGTACAGAAGATAAAGTTCAAACCAATGCCTTCTCTCTTGATAACTTCTCTGCCTCTTCTCTTATCCCCCACTTCTTGGGAAATCCCCCTGCCACCATAAGCATCCCCAGCCGAAACACCCATCTCTGGCCTGTCTTTCTGGATTTCTCTCCACACCCTCCCTACCAAAACTGACCTGTCTGGTGCACAGAGGGAAGTGCCCTCATCTAACTCTCTGTTGAGGGTGTGTTAGTCTGCTCAAACTGTCATAACACAATACTGCAGACTGGGTGGCTTCAACAACAGACACATTTTACACAGTTCTGGAATGTGGAAGTCCAAGATCAAGGTTCTAGATAATTCAGTTCCTGGTAAGGCCTCTCTTCCTGACTTGCCTTTCTTTCAAGCCAGGAAAGGAGAGGCATCAGGACCCCACCCTTATGACCTCTTTTAACTTTAATTGCTTCCTCAGAGGCCCCATCTTCAAATACATCTATACTGGAGATTAAGGCTTCAATGTACAAATGGCAGCAGCAGGTAGACACAAATATCCAGTCTCTCACAGAGGGGATACAGTTAACTCAAACACACCACAATTGTGTGAAACAATTTTAACCTTCTTTGCACAGAATGCACCTTCTGATCGAGCATATTGCTTAAAAATCACAGGGAAGAATTTATGACTTGGGAGCATAAGTACATCCTAACGTGTCATGTGGCACTCGTGTCTACCTACTCCACTGGGTACAAGGTGCATTCTCATTCTAGTTTGCAGTTGTTTTTCGTTTCCACTTCTTCAGTGCTAGGAGTGTGCAGTTTACCACACTGATGGTTGAACCTGTGGTCACACATTCCAGTTCCCAGAACTTCAGGCCAAAGGCCATTTCTGAACAATGCCCACAAACATGTCCACATCATCTGCTCTGTTCTGGCAATACACCACACAGCCATTCCTGGATTGCATTCCAAATTTTTCTAATCATTTATGCTTGTGCACACACAGAAACAAATAAGCTTACATATTCTTAACCTTTAAGTTTTTCCTTCTATATTTACCTGACTTTGGGGAACTGACCACAGAAGTGTCCAGATAGTTATGTTACCATGTAGTAGATACAGATAGTATTTAGAAATCTTAATTGTTGCTTTGCTTTTTCCTTAGAAACACAAAGGGAGCAAAGATGTGTTTGTAACATACTACTTTTTACCCCCAACCTATTCTCAGTGTAGGATTCTAAGCAGCTGCTATCAAGCCGATACCTAACCAATTATTATAACTATTCTTAAACACAAGAAAAAGAGAAGTTTGGGGGAACCTTCATTTACCAAAAAGCTGTGCTCCAAGCATTTGTATTCAAAGAATTTCAACAATGGATTTTTGTCATAATAGCATTTGAAAAGTGGCTTTAGTTTTTTGAAGTACACTGTACTTTCCAGTAATCTGACAACACCCCAAAGAATCTAGATAGTAATGTCAGAATGTTATGTACACAGTAAGTCTAGTTCAATCATTACTTGCTGATTTATTAGTTGCTATACAATCTTTGTAAAAATCGAGGCACAGAATATTTAAGTGATTTGAGTACAGTTTCTTGTCCAAGTAGTGGCAGAGCTGAGAATGAATATAAGGCAAGTCCTTAGATTTTTTTTTAATTATGGAAACTTTTTGACATACAAAGGTGCTATATAGCATCATAAACCCCATGCTCCCCATCACCTAATTTCAACAATAATCAGCATTTTATTTTGCCAAACTTATTCACCTTTCCTCCAACATTTTTCTTGTTGCAACATTTTAAAGCAAATCCTAGACATATTATTTCACCCATAAATACTTCAGTATATATATATCTAATAAAGTAGTCCTTAGATTTTATGCATATTTTACAACTACTTGTGGTAGATTAACAATTTCTAAACAGTGACCAAGGGACTCAAAAGCCCAGAAAAATATTCTAGTACCCTTCTTTCATTTTTCCCTATATTTTTCTCTCCCTTAAAATAGGAAATTCACATCAATTTTAATAGGCCAATAAATAGAAAAGTAAAAAACAAAAATCAATAACTTTGAGAGTACAAATATAAAATACCAGTTTCAAAGTTACTTTAAAACATTCAGTATGTTCCAGTTCTATGAAAAGCACAGTCAATCCCTCTTTTATTTTCCTCCAAGAAAATTAGTCCCTTGGAAAAAGTTATGGTGTGGAAATTCCATTCTGGGTACTCCAAAAATCCTGAGGTTGTATGAAGGCTGTGTGTATATATAATTTGTTATGAAAATTGTGGTGATACTTAGCAAAATATAAAATTCCTGAGGGTCTCACTTTGTTAAATAAAAGTTCTCTGATATTGCTGTTTTATGAGTTTATCAAAATTTTAGTTCTAATTTTAATATGAAATCTTAATTTCTCATTCAAAGGCAATCCATTCACTAGTGAGGCAACTTACCTATAGAGTGGCTATCAAATCTGGAAACAAGCAACTATATAAAATAAATGGCTTATTGATACTACAACAATATGTGCTGTGTCTGATGTGTTGACCCTCATGAGTGATGTAGAGTTCAGAATGCTGAGCAGAATGCAATGCACAGGACATGCTAACACAGCATTTCCAGTAATCCTTGCACACACATCTGTAGTACATCACCTCTAATCAGTAGTTCAGATATGATCCCTGCAATTAGCAGAATCAACAACTGGGTATATTAAAAGTGAAAATTTGGGGGGCCTTACCTCAGACCTACTGAATCATAAACTCAGGCTCAATAGTCTTGTTTTAACAAGCTCTGCAGATTATTCTAATGCAAGCTAAAGTTTGAGAACTGCAGGCTCAGATTATTTGTGTCTCTAACTTTACTGAAGAAAAACAAAAAACCCTGCCCTTTCAGTATACCTCAAGCATAGGGTTGCCAGATTTAGCAAATAAAAAAATTTGAATTTCAAATAAACAAATCTTTAATATAATTATGTCCCAAGTATACAAAGAATATGTAAGTATCCCTATGCACACTTATACTAAAAAAGTGCTTGTTGCTTATATCATATATTAAAATTGAACTTTAAATCCTGTGTGCTGAGTTTTTTGGCATCCATACACAAGGGTGTTCTGATCAGCCAGCATTCAGCATACTCCAGAGGGCTATGTTATCCAATTCAGTTTTAGAAATTATCCTACCAATATCTCCCAACTCTGGGGTCACATGGTGGCTGGTCTTCAAGTGAGTCTACTACCAAGACAGAACATAAAATTTTAACAATCCTCATGCCCTTTCTAGTCAATTCCTCCTCCAGAGGCAACTACTGTTCTGATTTTTATCACCATAGATTTTTGTTCTAGATAGTCACACAAATGAAATTGCTCTCATTTTCACATATTCAAAACATATTTTGCTATAGAGCAGGGAATTTATCAATCATCTTTTTTCCTTTCTCCTTTCCTTTCTTTCTTCTGAAACCACCTGTAAAGGCCTGAAGAGAGTACCCCACCCCCAACCCTCGAGGAGCCTGAATGTGTAACCAATCCAAGGAATTAACTAGAGGAAGGGACAAGAGATGGAGGCTTTAGGTCAGGGATCCCTGGACTGCCTCCTGAGATGGGCTCCCAAGCTGAGAAGCACTTGGGACTCAGGAAGGGATGGCTATAAGGAGGACCGCATGAGCACCTAGGAGTGGCACAAAATAGAGAATAACTCTAGCATATCAGCAGGCTGTGAAATCAAGCCCCACCATTGCCTTCCGGGCAACACCCACCACCAAGACATTCATTTAGTGGCTGGAGTCATGTTACTGCCCATGTGTTCCAAGAGATCTGTAATGAAGGTGGATCTCTAGCATCCCAGGACCCTTTGGATGGTTAGGAGCTCAAATATCTGTACTTTGGTGACAGACAAGACCATAGTGGTACACCCTAAAGTAAAGGAGGAGTGTGGATACCCTGTTCCTGCTAACATAAGTTAGGCATTCAGTTATTTAATATTTTAGTGCTTTTCAAAGTACCCACCGGAATAGCATCTAATTATCATTTAAAAGTCTACTACCCAGACAGAACATAAAACTTTAAATGCCAAAATATGTAATCTAATATCCTCTATAGAAGAAATATTTCTATGATGTTCCTTTTTGCTTACATTCCTCAGGGATCCAGGGCTGAAAGACCATATAAATCCAAACACATATTATTAGTATGGTTGATTTATACATGTACAAGCAAATATTATCATTTGAGACAAATCTAGAAAAATACAAAGAATACAGCACATTTTAAATAAACCCCCAAAATGTTGATGCTTAGCATAAATATTCACTTCTCAAGCTGTACCCTGACTTCCAAAATTTCTCAAAGGCAGATCCTCCAGTGACGGCTCCACCGTGGCTCTCACCATATGCATAGTCCATATATATCAGGTCCCAAAGACCCGAAGTTCTTTTGTGTCTGAGGAGATGCCTCATAATGGGATCACACATGATGCAAAGTCTTCCTGCTTCTCTGCCATTGGAGGATGGGTCCTCCAGGAGCCAGTCCCAATGCAGAGTTTGAGGAGCGAGCTGTTTATTAAGGATTAACACCTGTGCAAGGAAGGGGCTGAAGCAGGATTTGACAGAAGCCATTGAACTGTCATGCAGACATAAGAAACAGCTAGGAGCTCTGGGGTGAGCATTGCCCATGAGAATGTCCCCAACCGGTCAGGTGGCTGCACCTCTATATCCCTCTCTCACTCAGTCACGAGATGCACGCAGCTCCAGGAAGGGCATATGTAGATAAAATGAGAGTTCCTGTGGCCAGGATTCTCACCTGGCCCTAGTTGACTAGCTCACTGTAGACTTGTGGGCAATACATGGCTGTTGACTCTATATAAAGAGCTCCACCCAGTGCTCTGGGCGCGACACGGTGGCACGGCTGCAAGGCTGCAGGAGAGCAGAGCTCTCTGTCCTCGGTACTGGAGTGGTGGCAGCACTGAGGCCAGAGGCCCAGAGGATGGCTGTGCAGGACGAGGGAACAGGCAAAGAGGCCCAGGGGACAGCTGTGCTGGACGGCTGTGCAGGCAGAGGGGCCCGGAGGCAGAGACCAGCTTGCGGCTTATAGATTTGCTCTAAGTGAATGGGATTTTAGTGACTGACCTGCCACCTGGAAATAAAGTTGGGTATAACCCTTTCACCCCAAGAATGTTTTGCTGTCAATTTCTTTGGTCACATTGAATCCATAGGGAACTTGCCCGGGGCTGAAACCCATTGGCAAGACAGCATGACCCTGGGCAAGGCATCTCTCAGGAGCTGAATCTAACCTGAAGGGGCTGACAGCTGGAGATTATGGACCACTCACTCCATAGTTGGAGACCAAGTTCTGCCTTGAAGGCTGATGTAAATACCCAGAGCAACTATTCTCCAGCTCTTTCTGCAAGAACGATATGGATTTGTCTCAATCCCTGAAAGCACCATGCTCACCCTCAACTTTGGGTCCAAGATATGCCTGAAATATCTCCACTCTCTGCACCTGGCTATCTCCTTCCCATGCCTCAGCTCTCATCCTTAGGATGGCCTGCCCTCACCACCTCCTTTATAATAACACATCTCATATTTTGCTTAAGGCAAATTTTCTGCCTTATTCCCTGCTTAAACACCCTCGTTGACAGCAGGGTTGATGTCAGATTTCTTTGTGCTGTATCTTCACAGTTGACCAATGAGCCAAGCACAGAGTAAATATTTAGTGTACATTTATGAATAGATTACTTAACTTGATATACCTAGTATTTTAGTTTGGATTCCCCAGAAGCAGAGCCTAAAACATGGGCTCAAGAGCAAGCACATTATTTGAAGGTGATTCCAGGAAACAGTTGTGGACAAGTTGGGAAGTGAGATAGGGAAGGAAAGAGAACTATTCATTACCCATTACCACTGTAGGCTTAATCCTGCTGGGGAAATCTGAGAACCAGCATTGAGTATGTGCCTTGAAATTATCCATCCTAAAATGAGTGACCACATACTGTATGATTCCATTTGTGTGAAATGTTCACAAGAGGCCAATTCAGGGCAAGTACATTAATGGTTGCCGGGGGGTGCAGGAAGGGGAGGATTAGTAGTAACTGCTAACACCTATGGTTAGGGGATGGAGGGAGATGTCTTGCCTGAGGGTTTCAGCCCTGGGCACGTTCAATTAGGTGAGACTGAAAAAGGACAATGGAACATTCTTGGAATGAAAAGAGTTTGTGGATAAAATGAAAGTTCCTGTGGCTAGGATTCTCACCTGGCCCTGTTTGGCTAGCTCACTGCACACATGTGGGCAATATGTTGCTATTGACTCTATTTAAAAGAGCTCCGCCCAGTGGTCTGGGCGGCACAGTGGCATGGCTGCAAGGCTGCAGGAGGGCAGAGCAGAGGCTGGAGTGGGGGCAGTGTCGAGGACAGAGGCCTGGAGGATGCGGCTTGTGTGGGCAGAGGGGCTCAGAGGCAGAGACCAGCTTGCTGCATGCAAACTCGCTCTGAGTGAATGGGATTTTAGTGATCAACCTGCCACCGTGGAAATAAAGTTGGGTATAACCCTTTCACACCAAGAACGTTTTACTGTCATTTTCTTTGGGCACATTGAATCCATAGCGAACTTGCCTGGAGCTGAAACCCATTGGCAAGACAGGGTTTATAACCAGCTTTATTCCCATGGTGGCAGGTCAAGCACTAGAATCCCAGTCACCTCAGAGCAAGTCTTCATGCAGCAAGCCGGTCTCTGCCTCTGGGCCTCTCCGCCCCCGCAGCCTTCTCAGTCTCTGTGCTGGGCGCTGCCATCACTCCAGTCTCTGCTCTCCTGCAGCTGTGCAGCCCAAAGCACTGGGTGGAGCTCTTTACATAAAGTCAGTAACAACGTATTGCCCAGAGGCAAGTAGTGAGCAAGCCGATCAGGGTCAGGTGAGAATCCTGACCATAGGAACTTTCATTTTCTCTACAGGGGAACAAAAAATGTCTGGAGTTAGATAATGGTGATGGTTGTTCAATGTTGTGAATATACTAAAAAAGTTCCTGAATTTTATATCCTAATACGAATTGAATGTTATGTGAATCATATCTCAATAAAACAAATTACAATAAACAAATGAGGGAGCTGGCTCCACACTAGCTCCATTCATTAGTCAGGGCTGCTGGGGGATGGGGATGCTAATTTCTGCAGTATTACCAGCCTGTGCTAAGCACAAAGTGAACAGGCTCCAAGACCAGGGCAACCTTCCAGCAGATATACCAGCACTTTGCAGTCTGGAGGCAGAATGTACTGAAATGGGAAGGATGAGGTGGGTAGCCAGGTAGGGCACAGATAGGATCTGCTTCCTTTAGTGCTTGATGGACCTAGCAAACCCACCTGGCATATTCTAAGATGAGCCATTCTGTGGGGAAGGCTCACTCAGAAGCCTCCAGATCCCGGAACTGATATATATAAACTTATCCTAAAACAGACCAATACATGGATGATGTGTGTAAGGAGCCCAGTTATCTCAGCTGGAATCCCAAATCAAGTAAAGCTGTGGCAGGAGAAGAAACAGTTCAGAGTGAAATTGTAGTAGGTTGAATAATGGATAATGATCCCCCTGTATATCTGCATTCAAATCATTAGAACCTGTGAATGTTCCATTTTAAGGCAAAAGGGATTTTGCAGGTGTGTTTGGTTAAGGACTTTTGCTATGGGGAAGGTGTCCTGAACAACCCAGGTGGGCCCAGTGTAATTAATCACAGAGTCCTTATAAGAGGGACTAAAGAAGCTCAGAGTTAGAGGAGATGTAATCACAGAAGCAGAGATTAGGGAGACACACTCTGAAGAAGGACAGGGGGGCCCCAAGCCAAGGTACCACTACAAGGTAAAAAAATTTAAGGACAGAGATCCTCCCTCAGGTCTTCCAGAAGGAACCAGTCCTGCCAATATCTTGAGTTTTAGCCTAGTAAAAATGATTACAAACTTCTGACCTCCACAGTTGCAGGAGAATAAATCTGTGCTGTTTAAAGCCACTAAATCTGTGGTAATTTGTTACAGTGATAATAGGAAATTAATATAAAGACTGAGAACACTTTCCCAGAATGGATTTAAAAAATAATCATCATCGCCTCTTCCCTAGAATACACTGCAAAATTTGCAAGGGTCTTAAAATCACAAAGAAAACGCTTTGGATTTTGGTTTTCTTATATTTAATATAGTTAATCCTCTTTTATAATTTCTTAAAATATTGTACTTGTCTTCATATGATTTCTTCCTAGAATCAAGTATTATTTGAAATAGGGTAGTTTTGTATGGTTTTTTTTTAATTTTAAAAGTTGAATGTTACAATTTACCTTTTAGATGTTGGATTTATAAATTATACCATGCCAAGTAAATATTCTTTCTAGATTATTGACATATAAAAAAATATAGTGAATAAGTTCCCAGAAAATGATATGTTTACAATTCTAAAAATACTATCAAATTCAGTACATCAAATAGAAATGTTCCTACTATATATTAGCAAACATGGGAACACACATTAACATAAACTGAAGGGAGTGGGCTATCCGGCATGAAAGTGAGCACGTAAGACTCTTGACGGTGAGAATGGGACGTGGGGTAGGATAAGTAGTGAAGTCTTAGAAAAATGGGGGGGTGGGAGGGAATGGCAGAGTTAAGGTTTAAAGGACCTAAAAGAAGTGAGGTGTTCCAGGGATACCTAGTAAAAGTCCACGTAACTTACCTCTGATTCCAGTCTCTTCTCCCCATTAGCACAAGATATTAGAAAATTCAATCATGTTGTACCTCTGCTTATAATGGTCTGAAATTTGTTAAGACAAAATAAGGCAAAAAGCCATGCACCATAATCTCAATGGCATGCAGAGCCCTTGAGAACTGGATGCTAGCTGACTTGCTTGTCTTTTCACCCCCATACGATGGTGCCAGACTCTCCATTTGTTCCTGAAACCTCTGTGTCTCTTGTGCCTCAGGGCCTTTGCAAATACTCCCTCTGCCTGGGTGAGTCCTTCTTGTCCTCATCAAGTATCTATTCATCCCAGCCTAAATATCTTCTCAGTGAAGTTTCTGCTAGAAGTAATCCATTGTGGGCCCTGAACATCCATCCCTGCATATTCTTGCCACAAATGCCAAGAATACAAATCCCTGACTACTCATTACCCTGACCATTTCTCAACATTATGTTTGCAAAGAGAAATCTTGAGGGCTGATGAAGCATCTTGCTTGCCACTTACTGTAAAAATGATAAATTCCTTCAGCTCACTGTTCTTCTCCTGAAACACAATGCATGGTATGTGCAAACATTCACAGGGGCCCACTGTGGGACTTGGGGGACATGGGGAACCTGGTGTGGATGTCATGATAGTGATACTCACTGTGCTGTAATAAAGTCATTTGTCTCTGACCTAAGAGTCTCAGGTGTTCAGTCAGCATCCATGAAACGGTACCAGTAGAATAAAATCCCAGATTCTTCACACCTTGATAGTTCCCCATCTCTCCAGGCAGAGCGTGTGGCCTCTTATATCTATAATCCCACAATATTTTTTCAAATAAAATATTATTATATAAGGGTATGGGTTATGGTACATAGGAGATAATCAGAGGAATATTTGCCAAATAAATAAAAGAAAATTATTTCCAGGTCAGTAAAGATGTTGGCTCTGATACCCATTTCATTTTCCCCTGAAGCTGGGTCCATTTAAATAGAACAGACGAAATGAGACTATTCTTATGTCGTCAGAGGAGAAAGTTCCTAAAATGACTAACGCTCTGAAGACCTTGGAGAATCTAAGAGTGGCAATATTTGGCTCTTTGATTCTTTCTTCATGTCAGTTAAATTTAGCCAGCATGACCCTGTTAAAAATTCCTAGACGTAAAAAAAAAGTCTGTTTTAGCATTCTTTCCCTAGTCCAGAGTATATGTTTTCTATTCTTAATGATTGAAGGTTAAGTCCACATTCAAGATTTTGAATAAGATTTTTCTCTGAATGTTGTAAGCTGGATGAATGAAACTCTCATTAATTATGGAATTTTTTCCCAGTGATTTTTATCATATTTTTGCAGCCAGGAGGCATGACAGCACATTAATAAGCTGAGAAAAATAAATAAACAAATAGAATCTTACTTGATTATGAAATCATGAAGAGAAATTGAGAAAATGCAAAGTAGCAAACAGAGGCAGCTGTAAGAAAGCCCCAGAAGTGAGGATGTTATAAAACAATAGACATCTCTCTGGTCAAACGCAACAGGTTGGCTTAGAGAATGGAAGCAAGAGTTACCCCACTAATAATCTATACAAACACACTTCCTCCTGCCCAAGTGGTAGGGAATTGAGGAGTAACTTAACTCGATTCAAAATAAGCCAAATGTTTGTTATTAAGAACCAAATGTAAAGGTGTTAATATTTGAAATAGACTTATATTATGAAATGTGCATTTTATTTTTCAGATAGCCTATGGGCAAGGCTGAGTTCCTGCTGGAAATGGACCCTTATTAAACAGAGGAGGATTCAGTCCCTCAGTCCCTGCTAACCTGTGAGGCCACAGACCAAGTTACAGGAAGGCACATTTACAGGTTTGTGCTCCAACTGGCGCAGTTCACCTCACCCTGGCTCCAGGGCTCAGTCTGTGTGAAAAGTTTAAAAAAAAAGAAAGAAAGGATACTTAGGGCCCACAGTAGATTTTTCCAAATTGCCCTATATTTGTGAAAACATACCAAAATTGGGAATGGCTTGAGAGAACACTGCACATGTATTCAATTGTATTCTGCTTTCCTTAAGTTCAGCCTACATTTGAAAATGGGAAGCTGGCCACATGGAAATACCATTAGTCAAGCAACATGACAGCAGGGAGATGAGTCTCCTAACATTTGGAGAAAAGGATAATATATACCCTCATAATTCTCTCAGCTGAGCTGCACTGCCCTTCTTGTTCTTGATCTGTATCTTGGGGCTCTGGGGAAAGGGTAAATAATCTCCATGATCTTTACCCACAAGTTCAGGGTTGCTTCCACTACCGACTTGTAGTGGGAAATGACTGAGGCAAGGTCTTTACTTTGATCATTGCCGCTGCACCCACCTACCCTTTTTATTGCTTTTACTTTAAAGGGTCTTATGCCAATTATACCTCTCACTTCACCAACACCTTGGTGATTGCTCAGGGGCCAGAAAATATGAAATTGTGTTGAACCATTAGCTTTTAATAATAGTTCAGTTAAGAAAACTCTGGATTCAGCAGTAGATGAATGGGAGGAAATGCTATTGAAACAAAACATCTCAGTGGGCAGGGAGGGAAACTTGCCAGTCTCAAACATCCCCTTCCCCATTCACCTTCTCTATTGTGCAAGGCACAGTCCTTTGCCTCAGACTCCAAACTCCTCTAATCCAACAGGTTTCCACTGGCAGCTCTGGAAGGGAATATGTCTAAGGTCCCAGACTGTCAAGGATGTGTGTATTGTTACATTTTGTGCTACAAACTGAACTAGTGGTAAGAGTGCCAATGAAATCATCCCCTGTTCTTCTTGTGTACCTGGGTAATAAGATGAGGGCCACTGACAAAGATACCATGACAGGCATGCCCAGGAGATCTGGAGCTCCTGACTCTGGTTTATACATCATGAGAAAAGCTCTTTTTACCCAGTTACTCAGGTGTGTGCTTGGGTCCATTGAACAGTGGGTTTGGGTTATTTGAGGATGAGGGGCTGAGGATTGCTTCCATCTTTTCAAATTGGGGAAATGGTAAGTAAAAGTTTAACTTTCTCATTTGTAGAAGGAGAACTACCAAGTCTCAAAAATTAGAGTCGCCTACTTACCACTCTGCTTAAGAGGTTGTGTACTAGAGGCTGGTACTTTCCTGTGTTCTGTACTGCCAGAATCTACATACGCCTCCCCCCAGGGTGGAAAGGCAGGGGACATGTTTTTTAGACATGATTGTCAGGACAAGTAGACCTATAAGAATCCCTAGATTGGCAAATAGTTCAGAGCTACTTCCACTTCTTGGGAGGTATAGTCCCCAGAATGCTTCTTAAAACCTATGAGGGTTGGGAACATCTTTATACTAATGATTTTCATTTAAAAAAATTGTTAAATCAGATTTTTGAAAACTAAATGGCATTTAAAAGGGCACTATGTATGAAACACTGAGGGTAAAAAACCAAAAAACACTGAATGGTTATATTGGGCAATATTCACTATTCCCAGGTATTTACTAGAATGATAAGAATATTTTAAAAGACATCCCTATTGTTGACCAACTTACAACTACCATTTAGAACTCAACTATCCTGAGCCACATTTCTCATATGATTACATATAATTGTTATTCCTGACTGTCCTACTCTTGCTAAAGGCGCCAATGTTCTTCTTTTCTTCAGAGCATATAACTTCAGATCCGTCTTTGACTCCTTTTTATGACACACCTTCTCTACCTAATCAATTGCCAGATCTTGTATTTCCTTTATAAAGTGGCTGCTAATATTCCTTCCAACTGAAACTGTAGTTCTCATCCTTGTTCTGGCCTTAAATGGGCTCCCAGCTCCCAACGTCTTCTCCCTTTAGCCCATTTTGCACATGGCAGTTTGATTAACCTGTTCATATCATCACACTGGTTATAGTATCCACCTATTTGAAAGTCTTCCCAGATTTTCTATTGTTCGATGCAATGGTTTTCATCTGGTAAGACATAACATTTGATCTCTATATTTTCCATTCTTTGCAAATACCCTACCACCCTTTGATCAATAGGTAAAATTCATTTATGCCAGTATCTTAAACTTTTAACCAGTTTAAGACTGGCAGTTTCTGTCAGTCATAATACTGATTAGAGCAACTTGCGGGGATGTTACAGAGTGTAACTTGCTACAACTAAGAGGAAAGAGCTTAGAGTAACATCAAGCCTATGCCATGGAAACTGTGCTGTGCTTGTTGGAACTTGTGAAAACATTTCATTGCCACCAAGTATCCAAGAGTTAACTTCTAGGAGTAAGAAGCTCTGTTCCAAAAGAAATGCTGCTGAAGGTCAACTAAGTGATTAGTGAGGTAACTATGGTTGCTTTTAGAGACACCGTGAGACTGTAACTATGCTATCACTTGTGCTGTAAGTGCTGCTGACTTGTTCAGTGTTTCCAGACCTTTAATCCTTTCCATTGTCCTGCTAAAATTCTAGTATTTGAAGGTATGCCAAAAGATTGGAAATCATTGGCCGATAAGATTTGTCCAAATTCCTTCCTACAGTCTACAGGCCCTTCTCATCTTTGACTCCAAACTTCCTTTCCAGCCTCGGTTTCCAATACTCACTTGTTGAGTCATGTGGGATCATGCCTTGTTCTTTGACTAAGTCAGCTTTTTCATGTCTCTGAGATTTGATGCAGAGAAAGTTGGGTCCTTGTTTTATCTGCCTTCATTTATCAAGACCCAGTTATAGTAGTATCTCTTCCTTGGTGTTTCCTCTCACTCCCCTAGTGAGGGGAAATTGTTCCCATCGTCCTTTGCACACATCTTCATTCTAGGATGTACCCTTATATTTTGTGATCATGGCACTATGTCTATCTCCAGGGCATCAAGGATTGTATGTCTGAGTTCCAAGGGCACAGTCTTCACCTCATTCATCTTTCAATTCCCAACTCTGAGATGTTACAAGCCCTCAGTAAATGTTTGTAGAATTGTTTTTCCTGAGATTCAGGCCATCCATGATCTGCTGCTAATTAATCTTTTGAAAATTATCTCCCATTATTCTCCTATATGTACTTTACACTCAGACTGAGCTACAGTACTTACTGTTCTGAGATATGACTTACCCTTTCTCACCTCTACCAATGTTCTTATAGGAATTCAAAGGAGTCTTATGTTTGGGACACTCACCCTCTCTCCATGATAACCACCAACAAAAATTCTACCTAAAAGTCAAATCTATGTTCTCCCAAGAAGTACCCCTCATACCCAGAGCAAACATTGTCTCTTAACTTGTTTATATTTGATGTTTAGCATACCTAGCACAAGCTCTTCTGGACTGTAGTCATTTAAGTATATTTTGCCTCCTTTTCTAGGTTATAACTTCCTAAGGCAAGAAAGAAATCTTAATAGTTCTTGTTTTTTCATTCATACCTATGCAATTAATATCTTGCACATAGAAGGTAGGTTTTCAAATGCATCATTTCATTCATTCATGTGTATGTCTTGTACTTCATACTATTCTCTATGTTCTATTTACATATGATATCATATGATTATAGTTTATGTAATAGAAGCCACTTCAATATTTCCTCAGTTATAATAACATTATGCAATTGTTATCAAGTGTAGCAAATTCTTGTATCATACACTCAACACTATTGCAGGCCTCTTTGCTTAATGGGATAAATTTTTAAAACCCTGCACAGGATGGAGGTGCTAACCAACTTTATGGTAATCATTTCACACTATATGTGTATCAAACCATCACATTGTATACCTTAAACTTACATAGTTAAATATCAATATCTCAATAAATCTAGAAAGAAAAACCTTATATAGATGTTCTCCTCTTAACTCTGGAATGTGAAAAAATTCTATTTATAACAGAACAATAGTACCTAACACAAGCTAATTCCTTTTTTCCCTCCTTCAAACAAAGTTAGTTTCTCTCTCCTCTTTGCTTACGTTCACATATTTATTATAGCAGTTATTTCTATTACTTTGTAATATGTTTTCACATTTATCTCCCCTGTTAAATTTTGAGCATCTCAAGGGTTAGAACCATGTCTTATGTTTCTATATTTTGGTATTGATAATAATAATTAGTTTACATATATATATGTATATTTTATATTTACTTTATATTATACTTATATGTAAATACAGACTTTATATACTTATATACTTTCACATAAATATTATCTATACAACTATTTTGCCTGGAAATATTCTCCATTCAATAAATTTTATTGAAATGGTGAATGGATGTTTTAAATTGTCAATACTTTTTATCACTACCAATTTATATTCAGATCTAATAGGAGAGAAAAATTAAAGCAAACATACTAAGACCCATTGCTCAAAAAATAGTATTGGAAATGAATACAAAACACCTATGAAATAATAACAAAAGCCAATAGTCAACCATAATTTGATTTTCACAGAACTTTCTAGTTTGATATTATTGACCCATAGTTTGATATTACTTAGTTACTGGGGTAATATGAGTCTTCCAATGCAATTGAGAGCAGTGTTTCTCAAACCTCAGTAATGAACAGACAGACCCCTTTTAAAATAGAAGAAGCATCCAGACTTACAGACTTGCCTTAATTTGTGTTTACTATGTTACTATTTAAATACAAACTTAATACAAGTAACAAACATCTTATGCTTATGGCCTTCATACAATTTAAAACCCAAAATAAGTTTACAAATTAAGTTCAAACAAAACTTTAAAAATGGATAAAATTCAAATAAACATAGATGTGGTAGATTTTGCTCTTTGGCTGAAACAAAATGTCTATTTGCAATGAGACACTGGTGCCAATGGTGGGCTCTCTTGGGTTCCTCAGGCACCTACTACCTAAAAGTGTCTTCCTTGCAGATCATTCCATCCTCTCACTACTTTTGCTATTCAAGTGTCATTCTTCTTAGCACAGAATGACTCATTTGGCCTTTACTTGGCACAAATACATCATTTATTAAGTTAACCACTATTCTGTTAGTCCATGAGAAATAGAGTAACTCAGTGCTCTTTTATACCTATCCAATAAGCAAATATTACCATGAAATTATAGACATTATTCTGTTATAAAGTGGTCATTCTGGTGATTCATAATATGCTTATGATTAACATTTTAGAAGATTATCATCAAAGGGAAACCATCAAATTTGACCCAAGAACCCCAACTTCCTTAAGAACATGGGATCCAAAAACTCAGTTTAACAAACACTATCCTAAGAAATAAATTTCCCCCATTGTCGGTTTTTCTGTTGGAATCCCATTCACAATAGTATAAGCAACTTCAAAGTTGTAAGTTAGCATGTTTTTTAAGTTTTTTATTGAAGTATAGTTGACATACAATATTAGTTTCATGTGTACAGTATAGTGATGCAACAATTGTATACATTATGAAATGCTAACCACAAGAAGTGTAGTTACCATCTGTTACTATACTGAGTTACTACAATATTAGTGACTGTTCCCAATGCTGTACTTTTATCCCTGTGACTAATTTATTTTATAAGTGGAAGTTTGTACCTCTTTATCCCCTCCATCTATTTTGCCCATTCCCCACCCTCCTGTTGGCACTTTTAAAAGAAGTGAAAAATGTGTAGCATCCTCAGCATGAGCCTGTATCTTCCATTCACTATAGTTCCTTTCTCGCCTCTCTTTGTCCACCCTATACCCCGGCCTTCCTACTTTCTCTATTTACCCACTTGCTTATCTTTTCTTCTCTCTTCTACCTTTCCTATTTCTTCTATTTTACCTATCCTCTTTTCCACTCTCCTTTAACTGTACATTACATAAAACTGAAGTATGCTTCCAAATTATTTTAGATGTGTATTTTACCTTTGATTGGTCTTGTAAGGATTAATAGCCACAAACAAACAAAAAATGCTTTCCCACCTTAGTGGCATGGTGAGGTGCACAGCATCTGACATCAAGGTTGGTGGCTTATGTCTGTCCCCAGTTATTTCAACTAGTGCCTGTCTGAGAAGACCAGCTTGTTTTAATTGTACACAAAAGCAGCAAACTAAAAGACGTCTTTCTTCTGCCTTTTACATGCAGTAAGGCTTACAGGAAAAGACTGAAATCTCCATTTACATGTTATTGAAGATCCTTTTTTTTATCCCAGACTAAATATTTTCACTTAAGACAGACCTGTACACTAACAACTGTTTCTGAACTTCTACAGATCATCTAGGCTCAATGGCAAACCAAAAAAAACCTCCCCTAGATAAAGGTCTGCAAATTCCCACAAATATCCCTCTTTTCTCTATCTCCTTGCAAATCACAGAGAAATGGAAGGTGAGGTCAGCATGTCCTGGGTTCCAGACAAGCATCAGCAACTCTGAAGGGAAAAATGCTATGTGCTTGAGCTGACCTGCGGGCAGTGTGCTGAAAAACAAAGTGTGACTACAGTGAAGTGGGGTTGATTATCCTGTGACTCAGAAACAGGATCCAGAGCCAATTTCTAAAATATTTTGATTACCAGCCCTGTCTTTGGAATGAAAATTTGGCCTCCTAAGCAGATCTCTTTGAAGGGCAATTCTGGTAGTTGCCTGTTGGGTTTGGGCTGCAGGAGTGGAGTGAATGTTTTAATAAGGCCTAGCTCAAATACTACCTCTTTGTAAAGCTTTCCTTGATGTTTCTTGTCAAAATTCATTGTGTTCTCCTTTTTATTTCCATAAATATACCTCCTTAAATATTGTTCATTCCACTTCATATTGTATTTTAAAATAGTTTTGTTGCAAGCCTCTTGAAATCAGCATTTAACTTCAGTCATATTTATATCAAGTCTGTGCTGGTGGTTACAAATAGAAGGTATTCAATGCGTGCCTGATGACAGCACTAAAAAGTTGTTGAATTGTTACTTTGGTCATTAATAATGAAAGGATAGTGAGTCTATGTCACATGGTCTTTAAAACTAGCCATGGCAGCTGAGGAAGTCAGGCTTTCATGAAATAATACATGGCTCTATTTTTGGACATATCTACCACCTCAATTTTTTTTTTATTAAGTTATCATTGATATATAATCTTATGAAGGTTTCACATGAGTAACGTTGTAGTTACTACATCCCCCCTATTATCAAGTCCCTACCACATAGCCCATTAGAGTCACTGACCACCAGCGTAGTAAGATGCCATAGAGTCACTACTTGTCTTCTCTGTGCTATACTGCCTTCCCCGTGCCCCCCTATATTATGTGTGTTAATCATAATGCCCTTTAATCCTCTTATCCCTCTCTCCCCACCCAACCTCCCCAGTCCCTTTCCCTTTGGTAACTGTTAGTCCATTCTTGGGTTCTGTGAATGTGCTGCTGTTTTGTTCATTCAGTTTTTGCTTTGTTCTTATACTCCAAAGATGAGTGAAATCATTTGGTACTTGTCTTTCTCTGCCTGGCTGAGCATAATACCCTCTAGCTCTATCCATGTTGCTGCAAATGTCAACCACCTCAATTTTAAGAACATCTTTAGAAACACTGTATCCATGATGTGTGTGAAAGGGCTCTGGAAACCCTAAAATGTTATTAAAATGCAAGTGGTTAGTGTTAGGTTCTGAGATGAACCATTTTCCGAGATGAACATAGCATTTCTGTGTCTAGGTAGTCTGGTAATATATCTTTTGTTGAATGTTTTTTAAAAATAAAATGGTATAATAAAACTTCATGAGTATGATTAATTCATACTCAACTAAAATCAGAATTTACCATTATGATCATATGAGGTGAATGTTCCTTTATTCTACCATTAGCATGTGGTTTTGCTAAAAAAGGAAGAATAAGATAGCAAACTTCTTTAAAGATTTTGATAGCCTCATAAACAAATTATAATATAGCAATATTTGTGTTGTAAAAACCAGAGACCGGTAGCAAAGACCTCTCTTAACAACACTTTGGCCTAACGGTGGGGTGTCTCTATGGCTATGGCATCTGAAAGTATTAAAGCTGCCTACATTTAAAAATAACTTTTTATTCACATTTTTCCTTTAGCACAATTAGTAAGGTGTATATCTTCTACAGAGCTTACTTAAAATTCATATGGACACAGATCATCAAAGGATCTAGGAAATACAGGCTATTTTATGCACCAGTGCCAGAAAATCATTTCAAAAGGTAATAATGAACAACAAGAAAAAAATAACCTTCAGTTGGTACAAGTATGTGATGACAGATTACATTTTCAGCAGTCTACTGTTGTAAAACATGACAGGAAATTCAAAATTCAAAGGGTTCCTTTGAAATTAACAGATTTCAGAAAGACCCAGATTGCAGGGAACTTAACCTGATACTGCTACAGTCAGAAAATCATAAATACTGTCCATGGGCACTAGGTCAGATGTGCTGCTGTTATTGAATAGCTAATAATTGAGGTACTTAAAACATCACCCAATGGTGAAAACCTTGACCAAAGTGAACTCACTGTAAGTCTAGAAATAAGCAATCCTTTCAGAGCAAAAATAGAAGAACAACTCAAAAGGTATCAGGAGCTCAGAAAAACTCTACTGAGACTTAGTTTCCCATTCTTCAAAGTGTTTTTATTGAAACTTTTAAGTGGAACAATAATAGAAATATTTTCTAATCCTAATTCAAAACACAAAGCAGGGCAACACAGTCAGAAACAGTTTGTTATCATAGATAAGCAAAATAGAAGAAAAATTCTATATTGTCACCACCTAGAGATAAACAATATAAACATTTTTGCTTATGTCCTTTCAGATGTATTAAAGCTCAATACATTCATTCTATTGTAACCTGATTTTTTCCCCAGTTACTATGCTGGAGACATCTTTTTGTGTCACCACATGCCACCATTTTTTAGACTTCCTAGTATACCACTGTATGTATATATCCTAATTTACTTAACCAATTTGGTATCAATAGATGTTTAGGTTGTTTACTATAAAGCAGTGTGATTAAACAATCTATTCTAGGTCCTGAGCCCCGAATGCTCTCTTAAAACACAAATCAGATTAGTCACTCCCTGATTATTTTAGGCTTGGGGAAAAAGACCCTGACTCCTCCCACAGTCTAAAAAACCCTACCTAAGCAGGGCCCTTGCCCTACATGGAGACCTCCTACCCTTTCTCTCACTTACTTGCTCTAACCCAACTTAACTTTCTCTGTGCTCAGAAAATACAACTATGTCATTTCTGCCTCAGGGCCCCTGAATATATCTTTTTTAGCTAGACTCACTGTTTAGCAAGTTACTTACCATCCTCTGCCACCTAGAAAGGCCTTCCCTGACCACCCACCCTATCTTTTTTCAGTTACTTCACTTCATACTGTCTGAAAATATCATACTACTTTATTTTTTGTACATTTTCTGTCACTCTAGGCTATAAATAAGCTCCCTGTACTCTTAGCACAGTACCAAAAAGCTCCTCAACAAGTATTTGTTAAATTAGTTAATTCAGAACAGAAACACAACAATAGTCCATTTTAGTTGTCTCTTCAGAGGCAGCATTTGCAGAGAATAGAACATTGGCCTAGGAGTAAACCAGTCTTTTCTAATACTTGGCAAATAAACATCAGGGGAACCTTCTCTTAACCCTTATTCCTTTCTTCCACTATACACCAGTCCAGATAATACTCAGTTTTCCTCTGTGGTATTTACCACAGGTGTTAATAAGCTATTCATATCATTATTTGCTTAAATCATTTCTCCTCCATGAGACAAACTCCATGAGGGCCGGGACTGTGCCTGATTCCCGGCTGGGTTACCAGCTCCAGCATAATGCCTGGCATAAATAAGTGTGCAAAAAATGGTTGTTGAATAAATGAAATTCTAGTCTTCTCTGGGCTGAAAACATGGAAGTTTAAAAATATACAGGATTGAAACTTGTATTATCTTAGCAGTTGGTGACAGAATTCATCTCAGGATGGGAATGTTGGCTGGGGAAATACTATGATAAACCGTGTGGAGCAGGTGAGCACCCAGAGACTGTGGGAAGGTGCTGAGGCAACAAAAGAAATGGCTGACCTGTTCAGGGTGACAGAATGAGAGGAATTTGCTTTGCCTCTGAGAGAAAGAAGAGGTGAGGTAGGGAGAGGGAGTGAAATTCCCTTGATAAAATCTCTACATCCATCTCTCTCAGTCAAGTCCATTTACCATGAAAACCATCCACTGGGAGTAGGTTGTTGGGGGTGGGTAAGCTGAGAAAGAGACCGAATGTGACATCAGAGTTGATGCATTGCTGAACAGAAGCAAAACATGTGAGATACTGAACCAATCTATAAATGAAACAAAAGTTTGGAGCCAAAGGTGACTTTGAGACTGTAAACTGCCTAGGAATTTATAGAAATTACCTACAAGCCTTAGACCCAGGGGACTAATTTCATTGTATCTCGACCTCAAGGAACAGAGAGACCCCAGGTGACACCTACACTGAAACAGTGACTCCTGTTACTTGTCACCCCATCTCTGGCCTTAGTTGCTACTCATCCTTTTACCAGTTTGGAATTTGGAATCTAAAAGAATGAGGAAAAACAGGGAGAAAAAAAGGGAAAAATTTGGGGGGAGAAACTCTTCTCTCTTATCACCAGATAAGATAAACTTACCAAAATGTTTCTTCCTGTTTTTTAAGAGATATAACAGTAATTTCATGACTTACCATCTTTTGGGGAAAGGTGCTCTATAAATAAACAGCATATTCTTTGCAGCTATAATTGAATTACTCAAAGTAAACTCCAAATGGCTTCTTGATTTCATGTGATTACTCAAACAGATTTTGCCATTTCCAAGTTTCTTCAGAGCTAAGAATTGCTATACTGCTTTCAAATCCCTACCTAGAGAATAGTTTGTGAGGACAACCCTAAAAATTTTGATGATGATTCATGAATGACCTGCCAGGAGAAAAATACCTGATATCAAGAGTACTATTCTTCACATTTTGTGTAATCTTAGAACACTGCAGGAAGAAGGAAATAGTTGCCCAGTCAGACATAAATTATTAGAATATATATATATAAGCAAGTTTTCTTCTTTTTCACAGAATTTAGTAGATTAAAGCATGATTAATGTCAGGTTGTGTTACAAGTGTAAACACCCAGGCTTCATTACTGCCAGTGGCTCCTGTTTTCAGAAACAACTCCAATTCTCCCCAGAAAGTTTTAAAACTTTCTTGCCAAATTCAGCGAACTCATAAGTCAACACCCACTAATACATTCACTCTACTTCTGCTGGTGTCTGAATGGAGGAAGAGGAATGGGGTAGGGGGCTAGAGAGGCAACTTTACTGACTCTTCAATATCCACTTATTACATTCAAAGTAGCTTTGTTGATTACAAACTGGCTCAAAGTAGAGAATGACCTACATGTTATTCAGAGAACTGAAACAATGGACTATAGAAATTCAGAAAACTCCATCCCCCACATATGTATTATCCCACCTTAGAGTGGGGAACAGTCTATTACATGTATAACAGTCTATTACATATATTTACACATATGAACTTTAAAGAGATTAGAAAGTCATATCATAAAATGTGTATGATTACAGTTTCTGAGTATGGGTGTGGTAGAATAATAACCCCCCTCCTAAAGATGTCCACAGCCTAATTCCCAAAACCTGTGAAAATGTTACATTACATGGCAAGAGGAATTGAGGCTGCAGATGCTAATCAGCAGAAAAATTATCCTGGATTTTCCTGGGTTATTCAGGTAGGCCTTGAAAGGAAGGGAGCGACACACAGCAGCAATTCACTGGAGAATTCCGCTTTATTGGGGAAAGGTGCTGGGTTATATAGGAAGGGGCATGGGGTGATTGTGGTGTTACTTCTACGGGGCAGGTGGCTATTGGCTAGGTGCTGGGAGTGGGAGTGGGGAGAGAGGTGATCGGGCTTCAGGTGGCGCCGTCGGGAACTGAGGACCCGGAAGAGAAGCCGGAAGTTCGCCATCTTACTGGTGGGGGCCCTTCATTCCCCCCTTTCTCCTCTAGGGGTTGTGGACGTTGCTTCTTTCTGACTGCTTCCTGCTGAACGGGGGCAGAGAAGGGAGTGAGGGCTTGAGGATTGGGGGGAAAGGGTTGATAGGACTCCCCACAGTAAGGACGAGTAGATGTGGACTTCTTCAGGTTGGAAATCAATGAAGGTTCCTTGTAACTATAGGTTGAGGACTTGTTAATTCTAATGGTGCCAAGAGGATACGGGTGCCAGAAGCCAGACGTCTGCGGCCATTGTTTCCAGGAACAGTTTCCAGCGGAGAGAGGGGTCCATCTCAGCGTGTGTTGAGGAGGTTACGTGAGGGTGAGGGATTTTCTGTGGCCAGAAGCTGATAGTTCCTGAGTAAAAGCTGGTTGAAAGTTTGATTAGAGATTTTTCTGACTTGGGATTTGATGAACTTTATTATACAGGGTAAGAAGAGACGGGCGAGAAGAATGATTATTATGGGGCCTGCAATGGGCCAGAGCCAGGTAAGGAGGGGGTTTGTTAGTATTGAAGAGAATGGGTTGGAATTGGAAGCAGAGTGGAGGCTGGAGGTAAGGTCGGTGAGTTTGGTAATGTCAGTTTCCACAATGCCAGATTCATTGATGTAATAGCAGCACTCTTCTCGAAGGAAGACACAGGTGTCACCCTTTTTGGCTGTAAGCAGATCTAAGGCCCGCCGGTTTTGAAGGGTGACTTTAGCTAGCGAAGTGACCTGTCTTTGGAGAGAGGCCAGGGAATCGGCAGTGGATGTCAGGGCTCCCTCAAGTTTGGCGTTGAGATCTTTAATTGCCCATAGAAAGTGACCCAAGGCTCCTCCCAAAAACCCTGCCCCAATGGCTGAGGCGGTCAAAGAGATACCGACCATGATGGGAAGGAAAGCAGCCCTTTTTGTGCATGAGGGCAAGGGAGGTTGGAGCTCAAGAAATTCTGCCATGCTGTAAAGTGTAGGCTGTGGGATTAGGGTGATGAGAATGCAGTGTATATCAGAGTTGGGAGGCAGCGAGTTGAAAAGACTGCTACTATTACACTAAAAGAAGTGTCCCGGTTGAGTGAAAGTCTTAGAGCCGGAGGTAGGGGTGTAGATAGAGAGGCAGTGAAGTGCGCTGGAGGGGGGTGGAGCTGGGCCTACACAGTGGTGGATGGTGAGATTATCTGCATATTCTGGTTCTCACAGGGGTATGTCTGCCAGGGGGCGGAGGGGTTGTCCTTCTGCATGGAAGGAGTGGTTGGAAATATTAAGGGGCACGGTGGCCAGCAACGGGCGCTGTAGTGATGCGCACAAAAAACAATTGGCGGTGTTGAGGGTGTGGTTGAGAAAGATGGTGGTGTCTTGAATAAGCTGTAACCAAGAGTAGGAGGAATAAGAAGATGAAGAAGTGCCATCAAGAGTTTGGATAATGACTTTTTCAGAATGTCCGATAACTGATGCAACTTGAGAGATCTGGGAGTGAGAGGGAACATACTCTCGAGAGATATGAAGGGTACCATGGGGGGTCAAGGACTCCCCATAGTAAACTGAGGCTGTGACTCCGGTGGCCCATCGAGAGTCCCAGGGATCTGGGATTGATAAGGAGAATGAGCCGTTGGGGTATTTCATGAAACGGTTGGAGGAGTAATACTGTGCGTACTGGGAGTTACTCATGTAGTGAATGGTGCAAGTCTAGAAGGGACATCCCCCGTAGGTGTCTTGCCATCACCTGCAATAGGCTTGTCTTTGGTCATAGAGGAAGCAGAGGTAGGGAGAATAAAGGTAGCTGCTAGTGAACACTTCGGTGGAGGGAGGAAAGTGGAGGTATAAAGGCTCAGAGCAGCCTTTCAGAGGGCAGTCTGATGTGGCAATGAGGGCAGTAACTTTTGTTTGATGCTGTGTGTAAGTCTGTCTGTCTTTGAATCGCCATACAAAGGAGGCTGGGGTGGCGGGGAAGACAATAGGAATGAGGAGAAAAAGCAAGAGAGCGGTAAAGGAGGAAAAAGTCATGATTCGGGTATGGATGGCAAAGGGGGTGAATGGGATTTTAGAGGAAAGAGGACAGTAAGGTCAGGAGTCTGGAGGGAGGGAGAGTCTGTAAACTTTTGTAGGTTAAGAGATCTTTTAGGTGATGTGGGGACAGAATGGTAAGGGGCGCCCCGAATGTCAGTTTATGAGCTTCCTTCTGCAAGAGCTGTCCAGCGGCTAATGCCCATAGGCAGGGGGCCCATCCCTGAACCATGGGGTCTAATTGCTTGGAAAGATAAGCTACTGGGGCAAAGGATGGGCTATAATATTGGCCTAGGACTCCTAGAGCTTGACTGGACCTCTCATGAATGTATAATGAGAAAGGCTTCAACAAATCAGGAAGATGGAGAGCTGGGGCTTCCACAAGGGCTCCACAGAGCTTAATGAAGGAGTGTCGGGGTGAGGAGGATAATGGTTCTTCAGGGGGGCCCTTGCTGAGGTCATATAGGGGTCTTGCCAACAGGGAGAAGTTAGGGATCCACGCTCTAAAATACCCAGCCAGGCCTAGAAAGGAAAGGATTTCTGTCTTGGTTTTGGGAATGGGCAGGTCAGAGAGGAGCCGTTTTCTGTCTAAGGTAATGGACTTTCTTTGTTGAGATAGAAGAAATCAGAGGTAAGTGACAGAAGGGGAAGAGATTTGAGCTTTGACGGGGGATACCCGGTAACCTCTGGAAGCTAGAAGGTTAAGTAGGGAGGCAGTGTCAAGTTGAGACTGTTCTCACGAGGGACTGCAGAGTAGAAGATCGTCCACGTATTGTAATAAGGTGGACTCAGAAGCTTTGTGGCAAAACTGTCCAAATGAGTTGTTCAGAATGTCTTGTGTATGGGTCCGTCCAGGTGAAGGCGAAAAAATTTTGGGAGGAGGGGTCTCGGGAAGCCAAGGCAGGGCAGCAATAAAAGGGTGTATGGATTTGGGACTAAGGGATGGATAGGGACGATGGCCATGTTGATGAGGCGAAGGTCTTGGATGAGGCGGAAAGATCTGTTGGTTTTTTTAACAGCTAATATGGGGGTATTAAATGGGGAGTGAGTGGGTCTGAGGTAATTTTGTTTAAAAGATCTTGAATGATGGGTTGGAGGCGTATGAGGGCTGAAGTGGTTAGGGGGTATTGGGCCTGACAGATATACTGAGAGGGGTCACATAATTTGATAGAGGCAGGAGGACATAGAGCCACGGAGGGGCTTGTAATGTCCCAAACTCTGGGATTTACAGGGTGTATGAGGGCGGAACTGGAGCTTTCATTGGGTAGAGGGGGGTCATCGGCTATGAGGGCCATTAGAAAGGGAGTACTGGGGGCTGTGGGAGTGGATATAGTTATGGAAACATGGAGGAGAGAAAGGATGTCCCGTCTTAGGGGATGGGACACTGGGGCATAACCAGGAAGGAGTGGGAGAAAGGTATGGGATTGTCTTGGATTGTGCATAAAAGGGGGAGGGGGTTTAATGGGAAAATCTGTTTACTACCTACCCCGACTATAGGAGTAATGGCAGGCGTGGTAGGGCCCCGGTATTCTCGCAAAACTGAGAAGGTGGCTCCTGTATCTAGGAGGAAGGAGATGAGGTGACCGTCTACTATTGAAGTAACCCTGGGCTCCTGTTTGGTGATGGAAATGGTCGGGCGAGAAGCTCCCAGGCCCCATTAATCTTCTTTTGCCAGCCCCACTATGGCGGGCTTAGGATGGGGGTTGTTCGTCCAGCCTCCCCTTCGGGTGGCTGTTCAATCGACCTCCAGTGGCCCTTTTTGTGGCATCTGGGGCATGGGGTGGTAGGAGATCTGGGGTAGGGGCATGCCCTTGATCAATGTCCTTCTTGTCCGCATTTGAAACAAGCTCCTGTGGGGGGCTTGTTTGCAGAAGAGTGCCCAGGTTGTGGTTTTATCAGCTGGGCTAACATTTGGAAATTGGCCTGATCAGCCTTTTGTTTACGTTGTTCTTTCTCATCCTCCCGGTTATGGAAGACTTTAAAGGCTACTGTTAGGATCTCAGTCTGTGGGGTAGCGGGGCCCTGTTCTAACCTTTTGAGTTTAGCTTTAATGTCGGGGTAGCTTTTAGCTAGGAAGTATGTCATAAGGACATGTCTCCCGTCAGGTGTTTCTGGGTCTAGGCTGGTATACTGTAATAGGGCTTGAGTGAGTCTGTCTAAGAACTCAGAGGGAGCTTTTGAAAATTGATTATTTACGAGCTGCTTTTTTCAGACTTGCTATTAAGCAGCAGGCGAAGATATCTCGAGAGCGGAGACTCACGGTGGTGTTATAATCTCAGTGTGGGTCTTGTTTGGGGACAGTGGTGGGGCCAGGGGGATAGGTGGGGTCAGTCCTGTGGGTTTCGGTGACGTGCGTTTGGGCGAAGTCTCAAACTCGTCTATGCTCTTCAGGAGGGAAGGTATTGGCTAGGAGCATGAAAATGTCATGATGTGTGAGGCTGTATCACTGGAGGGTCTATTGAAACTCTCTGATATATGTTGTGGGATCAGTGGAAAAGGAACGTAGGCATTTCTCAAGTTGTGCTAAATCTCTTAAGGAGAAAGGGACGTGAACGTGCATGATGCCTTTGGATCTTGCTACCTCTCGGAGCGGGTGGCGATAATTTTGGGAGGGTCTCGGGACTGAGTCTTAGGAGGACTGAAGGGTTTTGGCTCAGTCTGTGGGGGAGAAACAGGTGATGGGGGCAAAGACAGAGGAGGCTCTTGGAACTTAGTTAAAGGGTGGCTGAAAGGCTCAGGCTTGAACTGCAAGGGGGGTGAGGTGGGGGAGGAGATGGTGGTGGAGGAGGGGGGAGGGGTTTTTGTAGGAGAGGAGGGGAAAGGGAGTGAATGGGAGGCTTTTGCGGGGGAAACGGCTTGCAGGCTAGGAGAACTTGGGGAGGTAGGGGTAGGAGGCGGAAAGCTTCGGTATAGGGAATCTCCTTCCAGTTTTTCAGGCACTGGCAGTAGTTAAAGAGATCGCAAGTGATGTTAGGATCAAGAGTTCCCCCTGTGGGCCATTGGTTGTTATTGTTTAGGGGCTATGTCGGCCAATCTTGGGAGCAGTATTTGCGGAGAAGTTTTGGTTTTATATCAGGCGTCAGGGAGAGGGTGGCTAGATGCTTGAGCAGGCATTCAAGAGGTGAACTTTCAGGGAGGGATGAGGAGGCTCCCATGGCTAAAGGACAGAGAAGGAGACAAACAGGGGAAGAAGAACGGAGATCCTTGGACTGGGAGCAGACGGCAAGGAGACAAAGGGCGTCCCCGATGATCCTTGGGGGTCTGCGGAAACTCGTATACGAGTCGGTTTCTTAGGAAGTGTGGGTCATCACCCAGACTTCTCTAAGAAGGAAGAGTGCCGGAGTCCGAGGTACCTAGTACTAGGAATTTTCGGCTGACGGAACGGATTTCGGCAGGCCGAACGGAAGGAGGAGGGGGAAAAAGGGAGCGTTCTCATCCACAAAGGAGTCACCTCGTTTATGGCTCTTGGAGGGGGGCCTGAGGGTCTGCTGCAGCCGTGAAGGCTGGAGGCGGGGAGAGTTCCTTCTTCATCCCTGAGCGTCAGGGCCTGCCGGACAATCACAGTCAATGGCACTGCAATAGCTCAGGGAAGAGTGGCCCACTCTGGGGGAAAACTTACCTAAAGGCCAAAGAGGAGTGGTGAGTGTGAGGAACCAGCGCCGGAAAAAGAGGATGAGGGCAAGTTGCTGCTGGTGTCGGGGGGAAGACGGGGCCCAGTTGGGGTGTCCCGTCTCCCGGGTTTTGGCACCAATGAAAGGAAGGGAGCGACACACAGCAGCAATTCACCGGAGAATTCCGCTTTATTGGGGAAAGGTGCTGGGTTATATAGGAAGGGGCATGGGGTGATTGTGGTGTTACTTCTACGGGGCAGGTGGCTATTGGCTAGGTGCTGGGAGTGGGAGTGGGGAGAGAGGTGATTGGGCTTCAGGTGGCGCCGTCGGGAACTGAGGACCCGGAAGAGAAGCCGGAAGTTCGCCATCTTACTGGTGGGGGCCCTTCAGGCCTGATGTAATCACAAGGGTTCCTAAAAGTGGAAAAGGGTGGCAGAAGAGTCAGAGGGAGGTGTGATGTTGGAGGAATGATCAGAGAGATGCAGAGTTGCTGGCAAGGAGGTTGGGGAAAGAGGGCTGCAAGCAAAAGACTATGGGATGCCTTCATTAGCTGGAAAAGTAAGGTTCTCCCAAAGATCCACAAGAATGAACACAGCCTATTGAGACATGGGTCAGACTAACTCCAAAACTGTCAGATGCCAAATTTGAGTTGCTTTAAGGCTCTAAATTTGTGGCAGTTTGTTACAGCAGCAATAGGAACCTAATACAATGGGTAATCCTATTTGTTTTCAGGGAAATTTTGAAAGAGAGTTTGGTACCTTCCAAATTTTATATAATATATATGCATTACCTTTATAATTAGGAAAATCTCACACTTATTGTTTTTCCAAAAAATAATGCTATGATGGTAATGACGGCTGTAGTAGGAGGTTGTCAGCACTTAGGCTCAAAATGGGCAACACCCAAATTGCTGCTTAAAGTTCTTAACGTCATTTATTGAGCAAATTGACTTAGTAAGATTCACACAACAAAAAGGAGCAGACTAAAGAATCCACTCCAGAACTACTTGAACTAATATCTGAATTCAGCAAAGTTGCAGGATACAAAATTAATACACAGAAATCTGTTGCATTCCTATACACTAATGATGAACTAGAAGAAAGAGAAATCAGGAAAACAATTCCATTCACAATTGCATCAAAAAGAATAAAATACATAGGAATAAACTTAAGTAAGAAAGTGAAAGACCTCTACCCTGAAAATTACAAGACACTCTTAAGAGAAATTAAAGAGGTCACTAACAAATGGAAACTCATCCCATGCTCCTGGCTAGGAAGAATTAATATTGTCAAAATGACCATCTTGCCTAAAGCAATCTACAGATTCAATGCAATCCCTATCAAAATACCAACAGCATTCATCAATGAACTGGAACAAATAGTTCAAAAACTCATATGGAACCACAAAAGACCCCAAATAGCCAAAGCAATCCTGAGAAGGAAGAATAAAGCAGGGGAATCTCACTTCCCAACTTCAAGCTCTACTACAAAGCCACAGTAATCAAGACAATTTGGTACTGGCACAAGAACAGACCCATAGACCAGTGGAACAGAAAAGAGAGTCCAGATATTAACCCAAGCATATATGGTCAATTAATATATGATAAAGGAGCCACGGATATACAATGGGGAAATGACCGCCTCTTCAACAGTTGGTGTTGGCAAAACTGGACAGCTACATGTAAGAAATGAAACTGGATTATTTTCTAACTCCATACACAAAAGTAATCTAGAAATGGATCAAAGACCTGAATGTCAGTCATGAAACCATAAAACTCTTAGGAGAAAACATAGGCAAAAATCTCCTGAATATAAGCATGAGCAACTTCTTCATGAACATATCTTCCTGGGCAAGGGAAACAAAAGCAAAAATGAACAAGTGGGACTATATCAAACAGCAAAGACACCATCAGTAGAACAAAAAGGCACCCTACAGTATGGGAGAATATATTCATTAAAGAGATATCCCATTAAGGGTTGACATCCAAGATATATAGAGAGCTCATGTACCTCAACAAACAAAAAGCAAAAAAGCCAATTAAAAAATGGGCAGAGGATCTGAACACACACTTCTCCAAAGAAGAAATTCAGATGGCCAACAGGCACATGAAAAGATCCACATTGCTAATCATCAGAGAAATGCAGATTAAAACCACAATGAGATATCACCTCACATCAGTTAGGATGGCCAACATCCAAAAGACAAACAATAACACATGCTGGCGAGGATGTGGAGAAAGGGGAACCCTCGTACACTGCTGGTGGGAATGTAAATTAGCTCAACCATTGTGGAAAGCAGTATGGAGGTTCCTCAACAGACTAAAAATAGAAATACCATTTGACCCCAGAATTCCACTCTTAGGAATTTACCCTAAGAATGCAGGAGCCCAGTTTCAAAAAGACACATGCACCCCTATGTTTATCACAACACTATTTACAATAGCCAAGAAACGGAAGCAACCTAAGTGTCCATCAGTAGATGAATGGATAAAGAAGAGGTGGTACAATGGTACAACTATATACACAATGGAATATTATTCAACCATAAGAAGAAAACAAATCCTACCACTTTCAGCAACATGAATGGAGCTAGAAATAAGCTCAGTGAAATAAGCCAGGTGGAGAAAGACAAGTACCAAATGATTTCATTCATCTGTGGAGTGTAAGAATAAAGAAAAAACTGAAGGAACAAAACAGCAGCATACTCACAGAACCCAAGAATGGACTAACAATTACCAAAAGGAAAGGGACTGGTGAGGGTTTGGGGGGAATGGAGGGATAAGGGGATTAAGTGGCATTATGATTAGCAGACATAATGTAGAGGGGTACATGGGGAAAGCAGTAAAACACAAGATAAGACAAGTAGTGACTCTACTACACTGATGGACAGTGACTCTAATGTGGTATGTGGTGGGGACTTGATGATGGGGGAATGTAGTAACCACAATGTTGCTCATGTAATTGTATATTAATGATACCACAAAAAGGCACAGAGTTTATTCTAACAATTACGTCAATTTTATATTTATTGAGAGTCTGCAGAGTATCAGCACCATGTGGATCCATCAGCTGACACATACCTTTTACACAGAGTTCCTTAACAGACAAAGCGTGACATTCCCTGCAGGACAGTGTGCAGCCGCTTCCTGACACGTTTCCCTTGAGTGTGCTTCCTCTGCTGTGCTTGGTGACTGTGTGGTGGTGCTGGCATTCAGGGCTGGTGGGGGAAGGGGGCTGTCAGATGTGATGAGGTAAATTAATGCTGTTGGGACCCATGGAAGAGGTGGTGGTGCTGGCAGGAGAGAGGTCTGGGTGAGCAGAGGTGATAATTATTTCACAGTTCATTAATTATGGCACTGGGACACCACAAAGATGTCCTTGTTTGTTGCAACATATTGATTTCCTTTGGTAATTTTCTGACCGTGCCAGGTAAGCCAGTGGAAAGGCGGTGATGTGTCTGAAGGAGGAAGTAACAAAACCATCTTTTTCTTCATCTCCTCCAAACTCCATATGTTACACAAAGCTCCTAATGCTTTGTCTGACCTAACTTTGCACATCCTGTTTTCTCTCTCCAGGCAATATTCAACCCTTCATTCCCCACCTTGCTCCTGAGCCTCAAACTGTCAGTTCTCCTTCTCCAGGCCATCCCCTCAGCCTGGAATGCCTTTCTCCCCATTTAAAAATTGTTTTATCCTTCAGAGCTGGACTCAAATGCCAACTGCTTCTTGCAACAATAAGAGAAACCATGTGCCCAGAACTTCCTATACATTATATTATTGAATCTGTTCCAATGTAGTCTTGCTGTCTCATCTTAATAGAGTGTGTATTTGATCCTGGGATCTGTCTGCTAACTGGGAGCTGCTGCATAAAACTTCTCTGCAGTCAGGACCCATGGTTGGTCCCTCTTGCCTCTTTGCTCCCTAAACTCTGCACTGAAATCTCTATATTATAACTTATATTATAACTTATTTAATCTTTCTTCACACTTAGTGTTTTACATGTTTGTGTCCTCCCTTCTGACCCCTCTCTCAGTTTTTTGAAGACTGGTACCTTGTATACCTTATCTTACTTTTCCTCCTATAAGATGTATAACCACTATGTGTATGTAACATGGAGGGCTTTATAAAGGTGGGCAAGCAAGCCATGTGTACCAATAAAACATAGATGTATCTTAAGTTACAGATCAGGTATTTCTCCTCTGGCTGCTTCTCCTATCCAAGAGTTTTGAAAGAGTCACAAGTTTCAAAAAGTTTAGAATTTTCCCGCTTCACTACCACCTCTCTTAATGTGGAAAGTTCTGGCTGTGTCACAGACTGGGATTAGGAAATGCTATTATAATTGTTGCTTCTACTAATTTTTTTTAAACTTTAACTAGCAGGACCTACTGCTTAATGAAGTGGAGTAATGAACCTTGTAGAAATGATTCTAGGTTATCAAGGTAGATTAATAGATTATATCATGGGAGAGGCAGCACAGGGAAAAAACTAGCTTCCACAACCAAGCAGAGACCACCTCTGCCCCTCCAAAGTGAATTCACCATTGTCTTAGAGAACATTTTAGGGGTGGTGGGGGAAGACAGAACAGACTCTAGGAGGCTGGTTTAACCTGTTGGCTCTAATGCTTAGACAAATGAGGCAATGGTAGTTCAGACTGAGATGATTTGCAGGCGGTTACTGAAGAGTTTCAAAAGCCAGTTAACGAAGCATTGATAAAAGTGAAAACTAAGTAAACTTCACATAAACGCTGGTCATTTGAAGAGCAAGTGGGTCTGATAATTCTTAGACGAAATGAATTGGTTGCTGCCTTTCAGGAATGGCATCTCCCCAAGTTATATTGCTAGTTTGCCCCTAAATGAGACAAGACTCTAGAAACTAGTACATGTTTACAAAATAAAAATCCTAATGAAAGAAATACAAAAAAGACACCAAAGTTAAGGACTATTTTCTGTGCTTTGAAAGAATTCCCTCTATGTGTATGTGTGTAAATATATTTTTTCATTTAGTTTACTGTATCATGTATTTTGTAAAACTGCATAAATATTTAACTTCGAAAAACAAGAGAATATATTTCCCCAAAATAAAGCTTCCTCATACCAATTTTTTTCTGAAACAAGTGTTTCCAGAAGCAGAGACTGCTTTTTATGGCATGTGTTTTTCCATTTGCAAGTGAAATGAAGGAATGAATTAAAAGAGCCAGAAGTGTCTGCTGTAGCTGGCTAGAGCAAAAAGTAGAAAAATATAGTCATTTTGCCTGAACCCTCTTTCAATGACCTTCTCTTCTCCATCAGAAAGGAATGATTGCCAGCATTTCTAGCATATGTCTTGCTCTATGATAATAACACGGAAGAGGTTTACAGAGGCCTGGTGCAATGTGTTCTGGAACCACTCTATCTTCAACTATAAAAGTGGAAGGGAAAGGCAATCACATATAAATATCACTTTTCTTTCCTAGTCTTTCTCTCTGAAACATATATCCAGTTACAAAAATGTTAGCCAAAGGGCATGTTTTAGGATATTTAGGGATTTTTAAAGGGAGGAGGATGAGAATCCATTTTATGAGCTCTAGTTTCTACTCACCATTTCTAATGGTCAGTTTTGTCATTGTCATTTAGCAATTGTGTTATAATTTCAAGGATTAATGAAGGTTTCCAAGAGTGGTGGTGGACCAGGATCCTTCTAGCTCTCATTTTAGAGAGAAAAGAGTGGGGAAAAAAGGAGGAACAAGTACAGCAGAACTAGGAAATTTGGCACACATTCTTCAGGTTAATGTTTATTAATGTGCCTAGGCTCCCAGTCACAGTTAACTAACCAAGTCCTAATTATATTACATGGAGCAAATTTAACCCTCTACAGCAAGAGTGCTCAAACTTTAGTCCATCAGATTCACATCAAGGACTTTTTAAAACATAGATTTCTGGACCCTGTACCCAGAATCTCTGGTTCAGTAGGTTTAGAGTAGGGCCTAGGCATCTGCCTTTCTAACTAGTGCCCAGGCAATGTTGCTACCATTGGTCCAGACACCCCACTTTGAGAACCACTGTCCTAGAGCAGTTATTTGCAATACTGACTCTGCATCAGAAGACTCTCCTTCCAAGGATTTATAAAATCCTGATACTTAGGCTCTACCCTAAATTCACTGAATTAGATTCTGTGGGGTTGCTGTTGTCAAAGATAAACAAATCTGGGTGCTAATTAAAGCAGTAAGGATATATTTTATTCAGTAATAATCATGAACAGGAATCAACTTTGTCAAAACAAAAGGCAAGAGAATTTTTAAAGTTAGGGTATGCTGAGGGAAAGGCACAAGAGGTGTTGAGGGGTCCACCTGGGTTTGTTAATTGGCACTTATCCTGAGTAGAAACAAACTCCTTATATCTTTAAAACAGGAGGCAAGTTAAAGCACTGCATGCCGCAAAAGTAGGTCCTTTCCCACCCACAGGGACTGGGAGCTGGAATGAGAGTTAGCTCTTTGAATGTTCACATTTCAAAGAAAGATCCTTGAGTTTCTGGACAAGACAGTCCTGGGTGGTAGAGATTTACATCTCAGATGGGCAGAGAAAGGATTTATAATTGCAGTATTTCTTAAGTATCTGCACTAGAGGGGCTTAGGGGCTTATCTGCCTATCAGGTTTTGGCTATAACAAAGAGTAGGCTCTGCTGGCAATGCTGAGCTTTCTCAGAGGGTGTTTAAGTGAGCTGGCATTGTCATCCCAGGGGATATGGCCTTGAGTTGTTAGAAACTATGCTAGTGTTTCCTTAGGTTTCTTAGTAAGTGTGTGGGAAGGAAGGGGAGAAGGGGCAGGGAGGTGGATGAAATCATTTATGTTGAGAATTTGGTTTTCCAGGTCAAGGTTGAGGCCTAGTTAAGAGGACTCAGAGGAGCCTGACTAGAGTTTGGTCAAGGAAAAGTCTTTGTCAGTCTGAACATCTGTTGCAACTTGCAATTAGATGATTCCAGTGACCAGAGTAGAAAACTAGTTCCTGCAGCAAGGAGATTTATAATACTAGAAGAGAGGTGAAGTTTGCTTAAATGTATGTCTTTTATAAGTTGTTCCTAATTCTTACACAATTGCAGAAGCAATTGGCAAACAGGAAGGATTTCTGTATTACTCTATGGTGTGGACATGTAGCATTTCAGAGCAGCTGCAATTACCTTATGTATTATAAAGTAACATTTCATTTAAGTTCCAAGTCCAAGTCTTAGAGAAGTTTCTTCTCTAAGAAGAAACTCAAGGATCTTTCTTTGAAATGTGAACATTCAAGGACCGATGAAATGTGAACAAGACAAGGACCACAGCACTGAATATTTTTTTAAGTGATTAAAAATATATTCAGGGGCATCTGACTCTTGACTATGGGAAAGCCTAGTGCATGCCCCTCCCTCTTTGTGTCCAAAGCCATCCCTACACCCAGGGAAAATTGTGTCAAATGATGTCCCCTGGCTGCAGCATATTTGTTCAGGGAAAATTACGTTGAACACCAAATGCAGCCTTAAACAGGAGTAAGAATTAAAAAGGAAATGCAGCCTAGGGGGTGATTCCTTTGACGATGGTAGGAGTGAACTGGTTATGAGACCTGCTATTGACTGAGCTGTGTCCCCTCAAAATTCATATATTTAAGCCCTAACCTCAAAGGTGACTATTTGGAGGTATAGCTTTTAAGAGTTAATTATGGTTAAAGAGGTCATGAGGGTGAGATCCTAACCCAATAGGATAGGTGACCCTCTAAGAAGAGGAAGAGAGAGAGAAATCTTGTTCTCCATGTCTCTAGACACAGCAACAAGGTGGCCAACTGCAAACCAAATCAGCCAGCACCCTGATCTTGGCCCTCCAGCTTCCAGAACTGTGAGGAATAGATTTCTGTTGTTTAAGCCACCCAGTCTATGATGTTTTGTTTTGGCAGCCTGAGTACACCATTCACTCATTCATTCATTCACTCAACAACTATCCCTCTTCTAGGCACTGGAGATATAGCAATAATCAAAATACAGTCCAAGCCTTTAAAGAACTTATATTCTAAGGGGGAAAAAAACCCCAAATAAAAACAATAAAGAGTGTGAGAAATGGTTATCAGTGGTATGGGGAAAAATAAAGCAGGTCGAGGGGCTAGAAGGGTGGGGAGTAGCTATTTTATGTGGTGTGGTCAGGAAAGGCCTCGCATATCAGATGACTCTTAAGCAGAGACCTGAATGAAGGAAGTGAGCCATGGATTTTCTGAAGGAAGAGGATCCCAGACAGAAAGAATAAGTACAAAGATCTGGAAGCGGGGCATGCTTGACAATTTCAAGGACTAGCAAGAAAACCAGTGTGGCTGGAGCTGAGCAAGCCAAGGAGATACACCTACAATGCCTGGCAGGGTAGGTATATTGCACAGAGACTTGTAGGTCTGTATTAGGATTCTGTTTCTTACTGTCAGGAAAATGGGGCCATTAAAGGCTGTCAAATGCAGCAGTGACCTGATTTGACTTCCATTTCAGAAGAATCATGCTTGCTCATGGGTAAGTGATGATGGGGTGGGGGAAAAAGCTAGAAGCAGGGAGACTTGATTGAAAGTGGATTGGTACTTATCAAGAGGTTCGGTTTACTTTGGTTTGGCGTTTGAACAGCTAGTGGATGAATCTTTTGTGGGAAGTTCCACAATGATTTTGTTCATGTTCTTGGGTTATTCACAGAGTAAATAGAAAATATATTGTATTTTTATTTATACCCAGGAGCTATGATTTCCCTTTTGACCTTAGGTTCTAGGGTCTAAGATTCCCTTTGGTTCTTCAAGAAACGTCACTAAAGCCTGCTCAGGGACCTTTTTCTCTATACCCTGTCAAGCCATCAGTTAGCCTGACATCCTACAACTCCTGGCACTGGCTCATCCAACCCCATCCTGCCTGTGGAAGGATACATCTCACACTTTAAGGGGCACATAAATCCTCTGGGGGACCTTATTAAAGAGCTGATTCTGATTTGGTAGGTCTGGGGGAAGGTTCTGCACAAGGATTCTGCATTTGTAGCCAGCTCCCAGGGCTACTGTCCTCAGACAATACACTGAACAACAATGTATTAGACTATTCAGAGGACTCTACGCACTCTAGATACTATTTTTGCTAAGAAAAAAATTAGAAAAATGTGTATGATGAGAAATTTATTCCTCAGTGCATTTTTATTGGGAGAGAATGTTGGACACCAAGAGAGCTGAATTACCATTTCCTCTTTTTCCAGGCAATAGATTTAATATATATATATATATATATATATATATATATATATATATATATATTCTGTTGGAAAATAAAAGGGAAGCATTTTTATTTTAACTTATTTTTCTTATAGTCTATGCATTCACAGGGCTCAAAATTTATAAAATGGTCATGAGTGATATGCCCCAACTCTAACCCCTGTATGCCTAATTCCCCACTTCTGTATTCTCCCAGAGATAGTCTAAGCAAATAAATGCATGTGTGTGTGTGTATAAACTTTTCTCCTATGTTTTCACAAATAACACACTATGCCTACTATTCTAAAGTTTGCTTCTTTTAACACCTAATATATACATATATATATATATATATATATATGTATATATTAGGGATCATTTAATATCACTACATTAAAAGCATCCGTGTCCTTTATTATGGCTATGTAGTAAGCCATTAGATGGATATACCATAATTTATTTAACTAGTCTCAAAATGTAGTTTCAAATTAATATCACTGGAACTGAAAGCTCTAAAAACTGCAAATGAAAACAAATTATAATCCAATTTTCCAGCTGTGGAGGGAACATATTTGTACATAGGATAAAAACTAAATTGTTATTACTCCTGTAGTAAATGCAAATCTTCTTAAATTATTCAAAAAATTAAAAGATTTTACTTAGCTACAGTGGTGAAATTTTAAAAAGAAAGCAATGTTGACATCTTCTAGTATGTAAAGGATTCCTTTGGGCTTATGAATAGTATATTAGGACATTGCAGAAATTCAGGTTAAAACAGTGGTAAATAACTAAAACAAGCTTTGAAAGTACGTAAGTGTTCATGGAGAGTTCAAAAAATATGTAACCTATTGCAGTGGAATCATTTATGCACTTTAAGGTAGCTTTTAGGTGCATGGAATTGGGTAATTATCCAGAAAATTCCATTCATGGTCTCTCTGGATGATTTAGCCTGTTTGCTTGGCAGATCTTCCTCCCTGAAATACTACTTCTATTTTGCTACTGCTTGATGTAGCAAATGTATGTTTTTTTCCAACTACATGAAAAACTCCAGAATCAGTCATTTCTCTCTACCTTACATCCAGTGGGTTCTGATTCAGTAGTCTCGTAGAGGTGAAGTTGATATTTGGTAGTGTAAAAAGTAGAGGGTTTCTAATATTATCATAGAGCAAAATTGACTTTTTCCTGTGAACAATTATATGAATTTGAACATGTGAATGTATAGATTCATGCAACCACACCTACCACCATAATCAGGATATAGAACTCCTTTCTACCACTCCTCTCCTGGAAAAAAAAAAAACTCCCTTATGCTATTACTTTATACACAGCTCCTTCCTCTACATACAACAGCTAATAACCACTGATGTTTTTCACCTCTATAGTTTTGCCTTTTTGAGAATTTCATAGAAATTGATCCTATAGTATGAAACTTTTTGAGTCTAGCTTCTTTCATTCAGAATGTCTTTGAGAGTCATCCAAGTTGCTACATGTATCAATAATTTGTTCTTTTGTACTGCTGAGTACTATTCCATTGTATAGATATACCAGTGTTCATTTATCCATTTATTCAATGTATGAGTTGTTTCAGTTTTTAGTGAGTATGAATACACCATAAACATATGTGAACATAGCTTTTTATTTGTCTAGGGTAAATATCCAGGAGTAGGATTGCTGGGACATACGCGAAGTGTTTAACTTTATAAAAAAAATATCAAACTGTTTCCTAAGAGTTGCTACACCATTTTGTAATTCTGCCAGTAACCTAGGTTCAGGTTGTTCCACATCCTCTCTGGCACTTGATATTGTTGGCCTTTTTAATTTTACCCATTCTAACAGGTGTGTAGTAGTATCTCATTGTGGTTCTAATTTATATTTCCTTAATGGTTAATGATATAAAACATCTTTCCTCATGCTTCTTTGTCATTGTATATCCCCTTTAGTAATATGTCTATTGTTTTTTTCCTCATTTTTAACATAGAGTTATTGCTTTATGTTTTATGAATTTTAAACATGTATTTTAAATATAAATCATTTTTCAGATGCATGATTTTCAATTATTTTCTCCCATTTTGCATCTCGTCTTTTTATTATCTTACTACTGTCTTTCAAAGAGCAAAACTTAAGTTTTGTGAAGGTCAGTTTATCAATTATTTTATTTTATGGATCATGCTTTTGGTGTCAACTTTTGCTTAATCTCAGCTCATAAAGATTTTATCCTATGTTTATTTCTAAAAGCTTTCTAGTTTTATGTTTTATATTTAGATCTATAATCTTTTTTGAGTTTATTTTTTATAAAATATGACTTTAGGTTGAGGTGCTTTTTTTTCACCCATGGATGTCTAATTATTTCCACACCATTTCTTGAAAAGACTGTCCTTCCCTCACTGAATTGTCTTTGAATGTTTGCCAAAAATCAATTGACTATATTTCTCTGAGTCTATATTTAGACTTTCTATTCTGTTCTGTAATCTATATGTCTATCCCTTAGCTAATACCATAGAATCTTGATTATCACAACTTTATATTAAGACTTAATATTGGGTATTGTGAGTCATCCAATTTTATTACCCTTTTTAAAAATTGTTGGGGACCAAGATGGTGGCATAGAGAGATCTTGAACTCACCTCCTCCTATGGACACTCCAAATCTACAGCTACAGATAGAACAGTTCCCTTTGAAAAAGACTAGAAAACTAGTGAACAGCTCTTCATAACAGACAGTAAAAGGACCACATCAAGATGGGTAAGAGAGGCATAGACTAAGTCTCACAAAAATGCTACCCCTGGCACAGTGACCCACAACCAGAAGATATTTCACATTCAGAGCTTCTCCATGAGAAGTGAGGGGTTCCCACATAAGGCACCCAATTTTTGGATCCTGCAATGGAGAGATTAGCCCCCAAAATTTCTGACTTTGAACACCAATGGGTCTCATGTTCAGGAGGTCCAATTGGCTGTAGGGACCTGAGATACTCTTCTTAAAGAGCTAATGTAAAGACTCACTCACTTTTGAATTAACACAAAAGCAACACTTTAAAAGTGCCTAGGCCATATTCTAGGAAAGAAATTCATTTCCCTATCTTAAAACATCTTCTGGAAAGGCAGGGATATATTGAGACACTCTCCTGAGATGGAGATACTGTGGGCATTATTTTAGTGCTCTCCCTCTCCCTTGACATTGCAGGCAGGCATATCCTGTTCTTGAGCTATCTTGTTGACTTGCTAAAGTCAGAGGAACAACCCACCCTGCCTGTTCCCACAGCCCCATGAAAGCCTACAAGCAAACTCAATTGCTGCACTCTCCCATGATTCCATGAAAGTTGTTGGGTATGAGCAGTACACACAGGAGATGTTCCTTGAAGTTCTGGCTCTGGTGGTCAGTAGAATTTGCATTCCTGGGTCCCAAGGGACTATAACAATCTGAGAGACAGTTCTTTGTAGGCTACCATGCCCAGGGTACTACACAGGCAATAGGCTGAAACACAGCCCCAAGTCTGTCAGTGAGAAAAAAATCTACTTGTCCTCAAGCTTCAGCCTGAGCAGCAGATTTCAGGTTTGCCACACATCTAGAGGCTACAGAGATGCTCTTAGTGAGGCTAAGAACCAGAAGACACCATCTTCCTGCTCTCCCTCAGCCTCACTAAAGCTCACTACACCTCCCAGACAGAAGCTTATACAGTCATCTGAGGGCCTGATTTTTGCAACAGGGTGCGCCGCCAGATCACCTGGTCTGGACGCTAGCAGGGTTTACAATTGTGGCCCTACAGTACTGTATATCTGTACACTTTTAAAGCTGCTACCTGATAGTCTGGGTCCAATCATCCTGAAACTAGGTGCTGACTGAGATCCCTTCCTTTGGAATTTTCACAGGTCTTGGGACTACCTGGGACATTTTTAACAACTGGGACCACCAAGAATAAATCAGGTTACTTCAAAAGTACAAAGGTTTGAGAGATAACCAAAAGCTGGAGCAAGATTTAAAGACAAGGTTCATCTCCTACATAAGGCCACTCCATCAAGACTGGGAGAGGTAAGTGTTCACCTAATACACAGAAACAAATACAGGGAATCAAACAAAATGGGGGAAGTGTCCCAAACAAAATAACAAGGGGAAAAAAACCTTAAATGAATCAAAGTTAAGTAATGTATTTAATAAAGAGTTCAAAGTAATGGTTATAAAGATGCTTACCAAACTTGGGAGAAGAATGGATGAACACAAATCATGAACAAAGAAACAGAAAACATAAGAAAGTGCCAAACAGAAATAATAAAGCTGAAGAATACAACTGAACTGAAAAATACACTACAGGGGTTCAACAGCAGACTAGATGAAGCAGAAGAAAGGATCAGTGGTATAGAAGACAGGGTGAAGACAGGGCAGTGGAACTCAACAAAACACAGTAGCAAAAAGAAGAAAAAGGCTTAAAAAAAAAAGAAGATAGCTTAAGGAATCTATGGAACAACATCAAGCAGAAAAATATTCACATTATAGGGGACTCAGAAGGAAAATAGAGAAAGAAAGGGCCAGAAAATATATTTGAAGAAATAATGGTTGAAAACTTCCCTAACTTAGAGAAGGAAACAGACATCCAGTTATGCAAAGCACAGGAAGTTCCAAAAAGGTGAACCCAAAAAGATTCACACCAAGCCACATTATAACTAAAATTTCAAAAGTTAAAGATACAAAATCAGGAAAGAATCAAGAGAAAAACAATTGTTACATAGAAGGGAAGCCCTATAAGACTATCAGCAAATTTTTCAGCAGAAATTTTGCAGGTTAGAAGGGAGTAGCATGATATATTCAAAGTGCTGAAAGGAAAAATTTCCAACAAAGAAATCTGCACCTGGCAAAGTTATTGTTCAGAATTAAAGGGGAGAGGAAAGTTTTCCAAATAAGCAAAAGTTAGAGTTCATAAACCACTAAACCAGCCTTACTAGAAATGTTAAAAGGACTTCTTTAAGCTGAGAAGAAAAGGCATCAATCAGCAACAAGGAAACATATAAAAATATAACTCTCACTAATAAAGTAAATATATAGTTAATGTGGATTAATCACTTATTAGGTTAGTATGAAGGTTAAAATACAAAAGTAGTAATAATATAATTAGAATAATCACCTAAGTGATACGCGAAAAGATGTAAAATGTGACATGTGGGTGGGGAGAGAATAAAAAGGTAGTTTCAGAATGTGTTCCAACATAAGTTTCTATGAACTTTAAATAGACTGTAGTATACATAGGATGATATATGTGCATGTTATGGTAACTACAAAGCAAAAACCTATAGTAGATATATAAGAGATAATAATAAATGAACCTAAGAACAAAAGTCATCAACCACAAATTTGTTTGCTCCTCTTATCTTGTTTTTCTAAATCAAATTCTTCAATCTACCATGCTCTTCCTCTGCCTGCCCTGTCCAGTGTATTAATACTTTTCCTGCAGAACAGTGAGCAGGACTTCTGAGTTTAAAGATGCACTTTACTTACAGAGTGATAAAAGAAGAGTATCAAATTATAATCCTCTTCATATGAAAAGTAAGAAAGCAGATGACTTACTTTGAAGATGGCCTTTCTTATCTTAGTTATGTCATTATTGTGGTCTCAGCAAAATAGATATATTTCTCTGTTTAACCAATGTTTCCCATCTTTACTATGTTGCCTGCTTTATCTTTTATTTCTTCTCTTCAAAAATTTGTGTGATTAAACACTACCATGAATACATAATTAGGTGTAAGGTGTGAAGTAGATGATAGTATAAAAGGATAGAAAAGGGATGAACTGGTGCTGTTGGAAGCAGAAGGAGAAAACTTAATTAAGGAGAAGAATTTCAATGAGACTGAAAGTTGGGGAGCCTTTGGTGAGAGCAAACAAAAGAATGGTGGTGGGTGCTGTGGATTGCTGAAAGATGAATAAAGGCAGGCAGGAGTAGAAAAGCTTGATGTTTGTATATGGATATGAGGTGTGGAGTAAAAGGAAGAAAGGGGTAGATTTGGAGGTGGAATGAGCAGGATCTTGAGGGCCTACATGTGTATTTTGGGAAGGAGGAGTGGGCAGGGAAAGTTATAAGAAATGGTGATTTAGAGAGACACCATAGCTTAGTTGTTTAAGGAGTATGGACTCTGGAGCCCGACTTTCCAAATTGTCATCCTGGCTCCATTACTTATGTATGACTGGGCAAATTATCTCAATTCTCTATGTTTCAGTTTCTCTACCTATAAATCAGAGATAATAATGGAAACATCCTCATTTGGGTTATTGTGTCTGGCTTATAATAAGCTCTATGTAAATGTTAATTACTATCACCATTACTATTGAGAAATTATTTGGAAAGTCAGGGAAAAGTCGGATTATGGAATGTTTTGAAAGCTAATAGGATTTAGAGATTGTGTGAAAGTCATAGTTTTTTTAGTCAAGTGAACATGATGCTATTCTTGAGGTTAACTAATATTGGCTTTTAACGTCAATCAGATATACTCAGCTTTAACTTTCACTCAGATTTTAATTTTCATGTTACACTGAACTGCTATCTATATTTAAAAGGATGATGAAAAAGCACACCAAGGAAGACCATAAAACCCAAGTAAAAGTCTTTTATTGTTTGATATTACTTAACTATTTGTAACCAAAGTGTGAATGTTATCCAAAGAGAAAAGTCAAGTCAGCTAATATGTAGCAAAGTTATAGATGAAAGGGAAAATGATGAGGTATAAGTGATAAGAAGGTGATATAGCAGTCTGAGAGGCAAAAATGGACTTAGGAAAGCAATCATGTATAACAGATAATATTTTATGTAGATTAGAAAAATGAGCCCCTTCCCCTGGGCAGATGCTGGGGCAGGATGTCAGTTCCATTTGAGATGTTTGTACAGGGCATGATCTCCAAATCTTTGCATGGTGGTCCTGGACCCCAGACCAAGCCATGCTGTACTGCCTCAGTCACCTCCTCACTATTCCGCCCACATCCACTCTTGTCCTCTTCCAATGCATTTTCCACACAATACGTTTAAATCACCATTTTGATCACTTCATTCTACTCTTAATCCTTCAATAGATTTTTCTCCCCCAGTAGTATATAAATTTTTTTATTGAAATATATTTGACCTACAATATTGTATTCATTTCAGATGTACAACATAGTGATTCAACAGTTATATGTATTACAAAATGCTCACCATGGTAAGTGTAGTTGCCATCTGTCATCATACAAAGTCATTACAATATTTACTAACTATATTCTCTATACTTTTCATCCCCATGACTTATTATTTTATAATTGGAAATTTGTACATCTTTATCCCCTTCACCTATTTTGCTCATTCCCCCCATGCTCCACCCCATTGGCAACCACCAGTTTGTTCTCTGTATGTATAAGTCTATTTCTAGGCATTTTTGCTTTATTTTTTAGATCCCACAAAAAAGTAAAATCATATGGTTTTTGCCTTTCTCTTCCTGACTTACTTCATTTGGCTTAATACCTCTAGGTCTATGCATGTTGCTCCAAATGGCAAGACATCATTCTTTTTTATGGCTAATATTTCATAATGTGTATATACCAAATCTTTATCTATTTGTAAATGAATGGACACTTATGTTGCTTCAATATCTTGGGTATTGTAAGTAATGCTGCAATATACATAGGGGTGCATATATCTTTACAAATTAGCATTTTTGTTTTCTTTGGGTAAATATCCAGAAGTGGGATTACTGGGTCGTATGGTATTTCTGTTTTCAATTCTCTGAGGAAACTGTATACCGTTTCCATAGTGGCTGCACCAATTTACCTTCCTACTAACAGTGCATGAGGGTTCCCTTTTCTCCACATCCTTACCAACACTTATTTCTTGTCTTGTTATTATTAGCCATTCTGACTGGTGTGAGGTGATATTTCATTGTGGTTTTGATTTGCATTTCCCTGATGATTAGCAATGTGGAGCATCTTTTTCATATGCCTGTTGGCCATCTGTATGTCTTCTTTGGAAAAATGTTCAGGTCCTCTGCCCATTTTTTAATTGGATTATTTGTTTCTTTGGTGTTGAGTTGTAGGAGTGCTTTATATATTTTGGATATTAACCCTTTTTCATATATATGATTTGCAAATATCTTCTCCCATTCAGTAGGTTGCCTTTTTGTTTTATTGATGATTTCTTACTCTGTGCAAAAGCTGTTTAATTAACTTCTTTTCCTACTTAACTATTTAATAAATTTATATTGCTATTGGGATGAAATCCCAAACCTTGAACATGACAAGGTTGTGAATAATCTAGTTCCTAGTTCCCTCTTTATCCTTACTGGCACAATTTCCCTTTGATAACTTCCAGCCACCTGCCTTGTTTTGGTTCTTGAAACTTGCCACGCTTCCTCCTACCCCAAAAGACTGCTTGGATTTAGTTTTCTTCCCTAATTTCTACTCTTCCTTCAGGTCTCAGTTTAAATGTTACTTCAGGGAAGTCATTCCTGAATACAAAATCTAAAGTAGATCTCCTCATAGCACTCTAATATCTTCTTTAATCATACTTAACACAGTTGTAATTTTATATTAATTAGTGATTTACTTGTTCAGTATCCTTTTTCCTACTATATACTGTAAGCTCCACAAGGGGAAGGGTCATGCCTGACTCAGCCCAGTGTATTTTATTCATCCAAGTGCCCTCTATGTCAATGACTATACTATCTAGTTTAGAAGTGAATGGAGAGTTGAGGTCCTTGCTCTTGAGGGAAACAGATAACCAATCAGTAAACAAGACAAGATGATTACAGATCGTGGTATGTTCTATGCAGTAGACTCTGAGCTCTTTAATTGCAGAGATCTCTGTGTTATTCATTAATGAATGCCAAATGTATTGCTGAGGACAGTGGTAGCTGCTGAACATAACTGAAGAGTTTACTTTGCTCATGCAGAGTCTAAAGCAAATATTCTTGATGAGTGGATGGCTCTCTTCTAAGTGGTAATTCAGGGTCCCTGCCTAGTTCTAACTTGTGACTCTGCCATCTTAAGCTTGTGGCCATAGAAGGGGAAAGACCTTGGAAGATTGCTTATGGAAATTTTTCTTTAATAGGCTAAATGTGAATGGCTACACCTAACTGCAGGGGAGCCTGGGGAACATAACATATCTCTATTCTGTGAAGAAGAGTAAATAGATTTGGTGATCTAGCACTTTCAACAATGCCTGGCACAACACTGGCATTATGAAGAAACAAAGATAAATTAGAAATGGAGCTTTTTCTAAAAATATTTTAATATATGAGAGTGTACATAGAAATCAATATTGGTTCATCTAGTATATTGAATCTCTAGCTGCCAGGAATCTAGAAATAGTCTTTAAAATGAAATTAATGAATTTATGAATTTGTTTCTCAGGACAACAAAGTCTCAAAATAATCTACTTGTCCACTTTACTTCAGGGTCACCTTCAAGGTTTCCATTTTTATTTTCCATGTTTTTTTTTTAGCCTGTCCAAAATCTTGTCAGTTCACAACCTCTTGTTCTTGGATTTGGACGGTTGCATCAGGACAAGTCCCTAGTTCAGGCAACTGAAAGTATCAGAACAGTGAAAAGACATAGTAGTCTAACAATTTGGGACGCAGTGTTGATAGAGCCACTTGGCTTGGAACTTGGAAAAGTGCTCCTAGTCCACCATGTAAATTCTTTGCAAGTATCTTATGGTATTCTTTGTAATCTGCTCTGAATTGAATACTGCAGAAATATTCTTTGGTACCAAAGCAGACCCATGGTTATATGTGTGTGTGTGGTAACTGTTTATACTTACAGCTTTTCCATTCGGAACCTGGTTTCCTGTCCTGAACCAAATCTTATTATTAAAGGCACATAAACAGAGCAAGAAGGGATCCCATCAATCAGAAGCATTCACTTTTCGCTTAATTTTAGACTCAGATCAGAAGGGATCAGAAATATAGAGTTTACCGGTTTATTCTAGAGATGAAAATGTGAAACATTCCAGAATCCTTGTCAAATGGTTTTTGTTTGCTCCTCCCAAGACGTCGGAGTGCACAGTCCTGGATAACAGTTCGTGCATCTGCAAACGAAAATAAAGTCGAGCGGGGCAGGTGCAAACAACCGTGCAACTGAGAATGGGCGATGAGGCTGTTTCCAAGACACCTGGAGCGGAAAGGGCTGCGCTCCCACTAATAGGGAAAGTCGGAGAAGTGGATGCAGGGTAACCGGGAGTCCTGTTCAGCCAGCGGGAACATGGGTACCGGGGGTTCCTCTGTCCCGAAGCGAAGACAGAGGAGCTCGAAGCGCCCGGCGAGGCGCCGCAAGACGCCCGCCACGCCCCTCGCCGCTCTGCAGGCGAACGCGGGAGGCGGCGAGGCCCCGCCGGGCCACCGTAGCGCTGCGGCTCGGGCGCTCCTCCGGCGCCGCCCTCCGCCCCTTGCCTCCCGGCGCCGCGGCAGCTCTGGGCAGGGAGCGCCGCCGCCGCGGCCTCCGCCGCCGCTTCCTCCTCTGCAGCCGTTCGGTCCCTGCGTGACGCGTCGTTTCCTCCCAACATGGCGGCAGGGGCAGGTCGGCGGTGGTGGAGGCTGGTCCGCGGTCACGGCGGGTGCTAATCCCCACAGTAGCCAGGGCAGCCCTGCTCTCGCCGGGCCTCTGAGACGCCGCTGCCTCCTCGTCCCTCCACCCGCGGCCGACGGCCGCCCCCGGTCGGAGGGACGAGTGAGGTGGGGTGGCCGGGAAGCGACCCCCGCGGCCAGGAGAAGCGGCGGTCCGACGGGCGCGGCCCTCCAGGGACGGCCTCTCGCGGGGCGTAGATCTCGGCGTCCCTCGCCCGCACCGCGGCTGGTCCTGCCCGCCCCTTCCTGATCCTGCCGTTGCCCTCCACGCCTCCTCCCCCTGACTCCCACCCGCTCTCCTTTCTCCCATCTATTCCTTCCCTACCTCCGCCCCTCCAGCCTCTGGGAGCCGCGGGTCGGAAGAGCCGCCGCCTCCTTCTCTGCTTCCATGTATGAGGGGAAGAAGACGAAGAACATGTTCCTGACTCGGGCCCTGGAGAAGATTTTGGCCGATAAGGAAGTGAAGAAGGCGCATCACTCCCAGCTGCGCAAAGCGTGCGAAGTGGCGCTAGGTGAGCGGGGAGGAGGCCGGGGCTGGGGGTGGGTGCGGGCGGGGCGCGGCGACCAGTGCAGGAGGGCAAGCGTGGGGGCTTGCCCTCGGCCGGCGGTGCTGACCTCCGGGAGCCCTCGCGAAGCCCTGTGCTGCCTGGCAGGAGTTTCCCGTAACTGGACCGGGGGGAGGAGGAAAGGCACTTTAGCTGGTCTCGGGGACCTCGGCAGGGCTTGCAGTCGAATGAGAGAATGAGTAGATTTTGTTGGTGGACCGTGCGGTGCGGACAGGATATCACGCTTTGTGATGAAGCAGATGAGCTGTTGTTTATTAGCTTGGAAATTGAGGTGGAGCTGATTTGTCAAGATTGGGCGAGGGAAGGCTTCTGTATTGTAATTTCAGTAACTTTGTCTTTTGGCGTGGTACTTTGGGAAGATAGGCTGAAGTTGTTCCCTTGTTGACAGTCCTGAGAAGGGGTTTACGAGAGGTGCAGCCCCTTCTGATATCTCTCCACCTCCGCCACAAGACAAACATAATGTAACATCTGACTGGGCTGACCTGGAAGAACAAGACCAGAGGTTAAGGGGTGGCGGTGGCGATATAAAAGCTGGGAAGAAAAAGATCTTTAGGTAGACTGGCTTATTGACAAGGAAGGGAGGGTATGAAAGGAGTAAAACGAGAAAGACAATGACACCCACCAGCCACGTCTGGACAGTGGCAGCTGCTCTCAAGCTTGAGTTGTGATTGAATAGTTCAGACGGAAAAGATCTAGGATAATGAAGCCCATAGCAGGGTATAATCCAAACAATACCCGTGGCGTGGACCTGCTGCCGAAGAATTGTTAAGGGAGAACACTGATAGGTCTGTTGCATCCATCAAAGATGAAATCGTTTAAGGAGAGACCAGGAAATTCAGCACAAAGATGAATTCCTAATGCTCACACTTCGTTTTTTAGCACTGGAAATTTTAGTCTAAATTAAATTGACAAGAAAATGAAGCTTGTTAAATGGGCTTTGGGAAGAAGTGTTTGTAAGGGGGTAAAAAAATCCAGAATAATTTAAATGTATGGTAAAGGGCCAAGACAGCTTGAAAGCAACTTTGCTTTTTAATTATTAAAAAAGTGAAAGACCACTTTTTAACTTACTTTGGTAAGCTATACTTCTTATTTGTCCTTTTTTTGGATCCTTTAAAATGAAGATAGGAAAAACATTGCGGATGAAATTGCATTGAAAAGTTTTACATCTGTTGTATATGGGTTTAAGTTTAGTTTTTCAGTCCTTCGTGGATTAGAAGTTCAGCTTTTGTTATTTTTGTGGCTAGTGAAATACTGTTCCAGGTCTGTGAGAAGACACTGTACAGTGGTAAAAATTGAATTTACATCTGGGTTCTAAAAGGAATAATTATTAAATTGGTGTGGGATGAGGGATAGAGTGATTTTTTTAGAATTCTTGAATTGTTATGTGTAGATTCATGAATAACTCGCAGGTGAAAGAACTTGAGATTCAACAGAAGTTTTAGCTTTTGAGACCATATTAAAATATATATTTAATATATTTAATTATAATTTATATACTAAATTAAAACTGTTAGACTGAAGGAATGAAGGGTGTTGTGTATATTTATTTTTCCTTTCCAAAATGCTAATATGAGTAAATGTATTTTAATGGAGAGCTCATTGGAAGGAGAATCTGGGAACCTGGGCTTAAAGCCCAGTTCTCTCACTTTGGGGTATAGTCAGGTACTTGGGTCTCAGTTTCCTTCTTTTAGAATTACAGTATTGAACTTAATGATGGTACAGTTTCATCCCTCTAATGTGCCATAAATGTGGACACAATGTTTTGTTGTGCATTGAGCATTCCTGCCAGTCTTGATTGGCATTTTTAGAGAGTTTATAGCTTATAGTTCTTGCCATTTCTAGACAGAGGAACTACTTATAGTGTGTGTGTGCCAGCTTTGCCAGGATTAGATTTTGCCCATTTTTACTTTTTTGCCCCTTCCATAGTTAACAGACTTACTATGACAAATGTGACTATCCAAGACAGGATACTTTATGTACTTGAGATGTGTAAGGTGTTTTTTCCCACATTTCGTAAAAGTTACATATAGCTTCCTACAAAATCTTATTGAATAATATCACAACAGAATCTCATTGAGCAACATCACAGCAGTTAATCCCTGGGGAATTTTGTTTCTTCCCTTCCAGTCATCCCTCTACATTATCATCCAGCATAAATTGATAGGGATAACCCAGTTTATCTTTGCAGAAGGTGTAATGTCTTGCAGTAAGATGGGATCCCCAAATATGTATTATCCCTGGAAACTATTACAGACCTTCCCTTTCCTCTTCAAGACCTGGGCCAGGTTCATCTTGATCTCTTGATAATCTGTATGCTCATCAAGCAGGATGGGAAGTTTAACTGGGGTGGTCTGGTTTGGCCATCACTGATTTACAGGTTGTGAGTGGGTAGATACAGAAGTGGGTGTTGTTATAACCCTTATGCTTTCTAAATGACTTCTAAATATACCTGCCTGCATACCTTCCCCTATATTTATTGAACACCTACCTTGGAGCTGAAGGGTGATGGGCAGTAAACAAGAAAATGTATAATATGTCAGACTTTTTAATCTTTTGTGTTTTGAAAGCATTTTATTGGTTATGTGGATAGATTTCAGAGCTCTGGTATTCAAAATTAATTCAGTTATCTTTAACATAATGGCCAATTATAAATAGGTTTTCTGTAAATAATACTCATGAAATTACAGTTCATCACATAGTCTTAAGAAAAATACTATTTTGTTAAAGTACAGCTTTTAGGAAACCTTACTTAGATTAAGGAGATTTTATTTCATTAAAACAAAGTCCATTTTCAAAGGCACTACCTAAACGAACTTTTATTTTCACAAAAAGAAATACTTTCACAGAAAGAAATAATGAGAACTTTAAAGGATATGCATATTTAAAACTTTTATCAAATTATCTTACATTTCAGACTTTATTTTGAAGTAAAGAATGATTTAAAAAAAAAAGAAAGCCCCTCACCTCTACCTTGTTAAAGTCCAATGTGAAGGCCATGGTCCCAGAATTGCTCCAGGTTGCCCTCTCTTGGTACCTGCCCCATTATAGCTCTGCGGTGAACAATGAACTCTGAGAATGAGGAGGGCTTCTAGGCTGTAGCTTAGCTTGATCCATTCCTGCTCTCTAGAATCCTGAATTAAAAATAGTCTGGCCATCTGCTGGCAGATGAGACAACAGCTATTTTTAGTTTCAAAGAATTTAGGATTGTTGCAGGATTGGGTTTGAAGGTAGCATTGTTTGTCTCATGGGGAGTTGCAGTTGGGCTGTATTCCAATCAGGCCTCTAGTTTCAGGAGTTTCTTTGATGTTAGGGCTATGAATTGTTCAGCTTCTGCTTCTAATGAAGATATTCTTCAAATATTAGGATGAAAGAGTTCAAGGTTGGGAGCTGGCAGTAATAAAGAATAGGAGTGAAAGGGGAGACCAGAAGAAGGTTTTAGAGGCAAGGGAGGCATACAGGGGCTGCAGTAAGAGTGGGTTACTATGGAGATATGAGAGAATGGTAGAGAAAAAGAGGATTGTTAGAGAAGTATTTTTTGCATTAGACAAGGTATGAATTTGTGGTGTTCATAATATTATAAAGTGATCCTACTGACTTAGTTTTCTTATATAAGAGTCTGCTACCTATAATTATAGTCTGCAAGAATGTAAATATAATATTTAGGCTAAAAATTTGCAGAACTTGCATCCTCGTGTCCCTACAATCCTACATTTATTTTGGTTGGTAGTGTTAGAAAAAAGGGATTATGGATGGAAAGGAAATTGCTTAAGTGTTTTTGGTCCCTGTTTTATGCTACTTTTGGTAGTTCTATTAATTTTTGTCACTTTTCACTGTTTATGAAAAATGACTCACACCCAAATAATACCCTGTAGACAGTGAACATTTTAATTACAATTTAAATCTATTAGCAAGTCTCCTTTTAAACCTTCCCTGCTATCTAAAAAGTATTTTCAGTAAGCCAAGCTTCCAGAATTTTGAGATAGCTAGGAAAAAACTATAATGAATGAAAAGATTGAAAGATTCTGTTTAGTTTGATTTGGAAAAAAGTTAAGTTTGAGTTACAGTGTATATTCTTTACATAGTGGAGATTTACAATGCACATTAACATAGTTAAGATTATGAAATGCCCTCTAAGAAAAGACATCTTCCAGATTTTGCTTATTTATTGAAGTTTTTCCTGAATTTATTCAACTCTTTTCAGTGTTTGTTAACACTCCTTGGAAACATTGTTCCTACAGAATTTACTTTAGGACACTGTTCAAGGGACAGAAAGGCATAGTAGATGCAGTTGCCCTAACTGCTGATGAGACCTTTCTCCAGAGAAGAGTCGTGTTCTTAGTGAAAGCAGGAGTCCTGTAGACCGTGTAAGAATAAAGAGGAAAGGGTGATATCAAGATCAGAGGACTATTTGTCTACTCTTTGTTTCCCATTCCATCTAATGGCAGGCGACTGGTTGTCTCTGCTGATAATCTTTAACTTGGAGAAAAACTTGTTGGTAACTGTTTTTTTCAAGGCAGAATAAAAATATGTTGTGAATGGGAAATAATTTAGTAAAATATTTGTTATAATATTTCTCACAAAATGGAGGAGCGATTATATGAGAAGGGAAAAATACCTGAAAAAATTTTTGCCATTCAAAATTAGGTATATTCTTCATTCAGGTATTTGTTGAACCTAGTGTGTGCCAGGTACTGCTCCAGTGCTGGGCATACAGACAACAGTGAACAAAACAGGCTTTCATGGAACTTAGTTTCTAGTGCATTGAGGCTGAAGTGAAAAACAAACATATTTTATGTTGTCAGATTGATCTGAAGAAATAGTTCAGAGAATAACCAGGACTGCAACTACAGATAGGCTTGTCAGGAAAGGCCTTTCTGTAAGGTGACATTTCAGCAGAGAAATGACAGAAGAGAGAGATTCAGCCTTTCAGATGCCTGGATGAAACGGAAATAGAGAAAAAGTAACACAAATGTGTGCTTTGGTACATTACAGGAAGAATGGCTGCTTGTGTAGCTTGGGGAGAGTGAGGAGTGATGAGGAGAGGAGGGTGCCTTTGGATTTTATCAGTGATGGAAGCTACTGGAGAGTTTTGTACATGGGAATGACATAGCAGATTTACATTTGAAAAGTCCTACTTTGGCCAGAGGTGATGGTGATTTAGACTAGGCTACGTTGGTGTTGGTGTAAGGACTGAGAATTGGTAGCATTTGGAACATATTTTAAAGGATTTGCTAATGGGTTGGTTGTGTGACAACAATCTTGTAGTCAGAGCCAAAGGGTTGTTAGAGCATTCACCATGATGGAGAACATCAGGAGAGAAACATTTGGAAAATAAGTTAATATAGTAAAACATTTTCATCCAGCCCTTTATATGCATTTTAGATTTTTTGATGATAGAATTTTCTCATGATATTATAGGATATTTTCTGTTGAGAAAAAGACACAATGTAAATTATAGGATATTTTCTAATAAGAATGTACAAGATGCTTTCAAAGTTTGAGGGTTTTTTTCAGTGAGGTTTTTTCCTGAGAGAACAAGACTTTCACATAATTTTAATTGCAATAAAAAATTGATCTGGTCCCTTTCTGGGATAGGATCTTTGCAGATGCAAATTAAGTAAGTATTCCAAGATGTAATCCAATGACTGGTGTCCTTTATAAGGAGAGAAAGGGACACAGACACACCTAGAAGGCCATGTGGAGATGGAGGCAGAGATTAGAGTTATGCTACCACAAATAAACCAATGAATAATATCAGGAGTTACCAGGAGCTAGGAAGAGGCAAGGAAGGGTTCTTCCCTGGAGCCTTCAAAGATAGTATGGTCCTGCTGACTCCTTGAATTCAGACTTCTGGCCTCCAGAACTGTGAGAGAGCAAATTTCTGTTGCTTAATTAAAGCCACCATTGTGTGGTAGTTTGTTAAGGCAGCCCTAGGAAACTAATAAAAGTTTCCTTTATTCCAACTTTGGAGACCCACTTTGATTTATTTGAGCTTCCATTTATGGAGTATGCCAATTATAAGTTTAAATAATCAAATACTGTCTTCATCTGGTCTCCTGTTTCATAAATACAGAGAGCAGTTATTCTGAGGCTTTAGTCTATGAGTCTTTTGAGAAACGTCTTAAGAGTCCTGAGCCCATGTATTTAAGTTTTGTGCTCCACTTTTTATATTTTTGTTTTGCTTATATTTAGACTTGATATAATTTCATTAGTCTATATAGCCTATGTTATTTTCTCATTCAATAAAGGTTGTGAAAAACAATCTTTAAATCATAATATTACCTCTGGCAGTGTCTTTAGAAAACTTGAAGTGGGACAGTTTTTTTCTCTCAGCTTCAAATTTGAAAAGGTATATAGTGGGACTTCACTTACTCTGCTGTTTAATAACCCTCATCTATCCAGAATTTTTCTTAAAAAATGACATAATCAATAAAAATATAAGCAGGCAAAAGAGATACCATGAAGCCCAAGCCCTTTATTTAGAGGAGAGTCCTTATGCCTTTACTCAAGTCTGTTTACTTTTAACTATACATAAGTCCAATAAATTTTGTAGTTTTTTTTTTATATAAATAAATTGTTTACTTCAATTTATTTTCAAAAATAAAACTGAGAAAAATATTACCCATGACACTATATGGAGGTAACCATTATTAACTGTATAAAAAACAACCTTATTGAGCTATAGTAATTTATATACTATAAAATCTGCCTGTTTTAAATGTAATGATTTTTATTAAATTCATTGAGTTGTACAGCCATCATGATAATCCAGTTTTAGAACTTTACCATCACCCCAGTAGGAAGATTACCTAGTATCCATTCACAGTTAATCCCTGTTGCCACTCCCAGATCCAGTTATCCACTAATCTGCTTTCTGTGTCTAGATTTGCCTTTTCTGGGCATTTTGCATAAATCTAATCATACACTTTTATGTCTGGCTTCATTCCTTCAGCATAATGTTTTTGAGGTTCATTCAGGTTGTAGCATGTATCAATTTTTCATTGATTTTTATTTCTGAATAGTATTCCATATGTGGATATATTTTGCTTTTCTGTTCACCAGTTTATGGACGTTTGAGCTGAATGAATAATGCTCTGAATATTTGGGTATAATTCTATATGCGGACCTAAATTTTGCTTTCTCGTGGATAGTTACCTTGGAGTGGAATTGCTGGGTCATATGATAAATTTATGTTTAACTTTCTAAGCAACTAAGTTGTTTTCCAAAGTGGCTGTACCATTGTACATTCTGACTAGCAATATATGAGGGTTTCTCATACACCCTTGCCAGCTAACATTTGCTAGTGTCTTTTTATCTTAGCCATCTTAGTTGATAGGAAGCTATTTCAGTGAAACACTTAACTTCTTGATGTATTTTTTCAGAAAATTCTATACACACACACATATATACACATACAAAAGCAGATATATTTTTCAAATAAGTGAGCTATCTGATTTCTAAGGCAAAAAAAGGAAAAGAAATAGCTAACATTTATTGAATGTTTACTGTATGCCAAGTTCTGTGCCAGTTATATACTTTATTGGCTTTATGTCAGTCCTCAAAATAACCCTATGGGCTTAAGTGCTATTATTAACAGCATTTTGCAAATGAGGAAACTTGAAGTTTAGAAATTGTATTTGGTAGAGCTGGAACATGAGCACCCTTTGAATTAATGTGGCCATTCTGAGCTCACCCTTAACCACAAAACTGTTTATAAGTAACAAGGTGTACAAAAAGTGAAAGACTGGCCTCCATAGAAAGAATGGTACTGTTAGGAACAGAGAAAGGGCAAAATACATAAAATATAAAGAAATAACCAACTCACAGCAATACAGAAAAATAGTGTTCTGTACATTTCAGTGAATCTCCAGGGTAATTTATGTACTGTGTGTTTATAATGGCGTCTCTGAGTCCATCATGTACAAGACCATTTTATTCTGTGTTCTGCTTAAGTGAGGCAGATCCATATGTCTTGGACTATCTTTCTGAGATTTTTTAACAAAATTTTAAAGTAACATTTTAATAATTTAAGGCATTCGGAGATTTCTACTGTCCTCTGACACTGCCAAGGATTCTGGATAGCTTGTCTTTTACTGTATTTCTAACCTTTTAAAAATACTCTCACTTGCTTCTTATCCTAATGTTTTAAAGCATTTTCAAATCGTTTTAAGGATTGATATAAAAACTAAAAACAATCTTATTAAGATGTCATAGGAAATTATAAATAAAACTTTGTTACCTAAAAATAACTATTTTATATCTCAGTGGTTTTTTTAATATGTACACAAATGTAATTGTGTCATTGTCATAATTTTCAGTGGTATAGTTTCATTATTTCATGTATATTTTCTATATATCTGTGTTTTCTTCCTAACTAGCATTTAAATAACATACCATTTGCTTAAATGTTTTTGAATTTGGAGATATTTACATAAAAATTTTGCTGTACAAACTTTTTTATTAACGCCTGCAAAATTCATTGAGTGTTTGTTATGTATCTATAATTATTTTATGGCTCTTGTTCCTTAGCAAAATTGCTGTAAATGTACTTTCTCCACTGGGTGTAAGTGTATAGCACAGTATTTGCTCTCTTTAGAGGAAAACAAGACAGAGTATCTGCTGTCTTTACATTTATTGGTTTTGATCCATTTTTATGTAACCATTTCTTTTTATCTTTCCCTTGCAATTTTTTTTCTGTTCTAAAAGTAGAAAACAAAGACATAGAAGTTTCCCTTTATAGTTAGGATAGATACACTTCTGTTTTCTATACATTTTAATTTTCCATACTTTTTTCCTTAAGATTTATTAGTGTGTATTATGAGGTTTATATTTAATAAATTCATTTTATCCCTTTGAATTGATATTCAGGTATTGAAAAGCAGTTACTAAGTAAGTTAAAATACATTTTATCATGTCTTACTCCATCAGTCATTCTCAATTTATATTAGCATGGTATCTAACGTGATATCTGATAGGATTGATTAGACCTCATTGTTCCATATTTATTTTTATAATTCTTTTCCCAAATAATTTTAGGATTGTCTTTTATGTTCTTTAAAGCTTACTTTTAGCATCTTATTAACATAATACTTAATCAGCGTTTCTTACCTTTTATTCTTTATTATTAGATAAAAAGTGTTACAATTGGGAAGACACTGACTATTTTGTTTCATCTGTTTTGTTGGGTCCTCATGCTTCTATTCCCTAAGTGTTAATTCTTACATGGTAATTGAGAATGTGTTTAATGCAATAACAAGCAAAAGCTTATGTGTAATTTCTAATGTGCTTGTATCTTCAGAAAGGAAAATGGAACCACATGCATGTCTTCTTGTAATAGTAAAGATTAGAAATAAGATACAGCATGTTTGATACCAGTTAGTAATTAATAATTAATAGTTCATTTAGCTTTTAAAATATGTACCAGTGTCACAAATAGGTGTTTTATAATGATTAGAGAATGGAAGTTTTATAGTGAATACTAATTCTGTCTATAACTATTTTACTAGAAAATGGATAGACAGAAACATTAAAATCACCAGAATGTATTTTTCCTTTACTAAATGCAATGATGAATCTGTGTGTATGTATGAAGTGAAAGTATTTTATTCTCTCTATTCTTACCCCCAATCTCCCTTACTGTGGATATTGGGGAAGCCTTTTGAATGACAGATTAGAAGGAAAAGTATTTTTGTAAGTAATATGTAGTACATGCTTCCCTTTAAAAAGTCAGTGAATATACCAAAGTATGGTGTATTAAACTTTTATACCTAGTTATATCTTCATGAAGATATCCTTTTGAAATAAATATTTTTTCAGTTCTTAATTTTATTTTACAATTCAAAAATCACACTTGATTAGGTGATTAATATGCTAAAATATGGCTTTCCAATAAAAAGTTTGGTGTGTAGGTCATCATCATTATAATAATTTTTGTTTGGTTCTTCTTGGTTTGAATGAAAAATGTCTTTTAAGGAAAGGTTAGTCTTTTTCTCTTTTATTACTAAATTAAAATTATATTTGTGAATATTTATTAAGCAGTTTTAAATTTCATATTAAATTTAGTGTCCTTGAGGAAAAAATTCAATGTAAGGGAGACTTTCAAATCTCAGTCTAGCAATATTATTTAAAATTAAGGATAACAAAATCCCATAAATGTCTAGGCAGAGAAAATAAGCCTCTAAAGAAGGAACTGTAACTGTTCAGTTTAAGATTACAAGTTGCAGCCTGTGAACTTAATAGGAATTTGCCGAAAATGATAGAACAGCAACTATGCTAATAAACTCAGACATACTATTTTAAATTTTTAAAAATGTTTTATCCTGCCTCTTTTTCCCTTGTTCCTTTCTGTCATCTCATTTCTCTGTCTCCGTCTGTCTAATCCTTCTCATTCCCTTTACTTCAAATTCTACTTCTAAAAATTGTTAGAAAATAATCAGACATGTGTAGATGTACAAGTTTTATTCTCTGGTAAATATATGGAAGATACATGTACATCATTGTGCTCTTCATAATTGCTAGAAGTTGAAAGTAATGCCAGTTGTCAACAGTATGGGATTGGCTAAGTAAATAATGGTATGGTCACTGCAACATCTCTGACACCAAATGCCATGGTGTATTTTTTCCCTACATATATGTATAACAGTAACAATATTATACACAGCAGTAATAGTAGTATAACTTCATTTGGGTACTCGGACCCGATTCCAGTGCATGTAAATATGTGGGAGGAGGTCTTCCCACACATACTTACACCAAGCAATTCTTGAACACCAGCAGGGTGTTGGAGAACCCAACTCAATTCTGATGCTATCTGCCCAGAGACAGCGCCAGATCCCCCAGGTTAGGGGCTCTGTCCTGAAAGACTGCCCTCCACCCCTGACTTCAGATACCGGTTGCAAGTCCCAGGCAATCATATGTGCTTCTGACCTACTGGCTACAGATTGGAGGTTCCCACAAACCTCCCCCTTAGGCTTGCTTAATTTGCTAGAGTGGCTCACAGAACTCAAGAAAACACTTAACGTTTACCAGTTTAATAAAAGATACTGTAAAGGATACAAGTTAACAGCCAGAAACATAGGGCAAGTTCCCAAATAAAGGAGCTTCTATCCTCATGGAGCTTAGGGCCTAGCTCAGTGGCATGTGGAGATGTTCTGGTTCCCCAAGTGTAGAAGCTGTCTCCGACCAAGAAGCAGGATCCAACTGAGCAGAGCAGGTGAAGCAGAGCCGAGAGAGAGAGAGCAGGCAGAGAGATCAGGTCTTCTCCAGAGTTTTTGTGAGAGCTTCACTGCAGTCATGATTGACCAAATTATTGGCCATTGGCTGATCCAACCTCCAGCCCTCACCCTTGGGTGGGGGTCCAAAAGTCTCTCATTAATATCACAGAACACCCATTTCATGTTTAAGACTCTGCAGTATTTTCAGGAACTGTAGATGAAGACCAAAAATATGTGGGAAGGACATATTTGGTCATCTGAATGACCAAATTTCTTCTAACTCATTATATTATAGCCACATGGTAGAATACTACACAGCACTGAGTGGCCATGTACTGGAAACATGTTTATTGATATGGGAAGATGAGAGAGTGAAAAAAGCAGATGATGTAATAATATTTTCTTAGAACAAATATGTGTAAGTATATATAGAAAAATTAATTATAAGGAAATTTTGACATATATTGAGAAACATCTGATTGTCTTGTGGTAGAACTACAATAAAATACAAGGTTATTAAAAGGGTTTGCCACTGAAGGTTTTAGAAGTCTATATGCTTCTAAAGCACTTTCCTATGATGCAAAAATATTGTCTATTTTCTTCCCTAAGCATGTGGTATTAAAATGTATAGTAAGAAGAAGAAAAAGGAAAAATAAGCAACCCATGAAAATAAGTAGTGGACTTTGTATTGAGGTAGAAATAAAACCAAGAAAGAAGATAGCTAGTATCAAAGATAGATGATTGAATGATAGTCACATTTATTTACCAGCAAGTCAGCTTAATAGTGAACACAGGGACAATTTAAATTTAATTGTCTTTGGTATTGCTTACCAGATAGGTCTACCTAATTATCAATTGGAAATGTACTCTGAGCTTCATCACTTATTAGCGTGTGGTAATAAGAAAGAAATTGTTTTCCAGATAAACTGTTATTCCTTTCTCATTTCGATTCCTTAAAATGGGGAGAGAATAACTGGTCTCAACCAGACTTTTGACTAAGAAATATTTATGATTATGCCTCTAGTAAATATGTCTACATACTATATAAGAAAAAGTGTTTTTGAGAGAACCTCATTGGGTGTTATGTCTTCCAAAAGGAAGCCTTAGTTTTTACCTCAAATGAACTCTAAGCCAAGAATAATATAAAGGTTTCAGAAGATCTCATTTCCGTGTATGTATCCATTGTGGCCTTCTCAACACATTTAGAAATGGTATGGAAAATTGATTCAAGAGTACAGGTTTCCTTGATGTCTATAGAAAGTCCAATAGTGTTAACTAGTATAGACTGTTTTGCAAATTCTGGGGTCTGCATCCTTTGTAGAGTTGGGTACCAAGTTTTTTTCATTTATATAGAACCTGCCATTTGTCAAGTATTTTTCCTGTACATTTCATTTGTCTCAAAATAATACTGTGAGTTGTAGATGTTGTTATTCTCATATTTCATATTGATAAATGCTTGCCTGAAATTAGTGAACAAAAATGGCATGCCATTATAACTTGACTACAGCTTGGTTAATCTTGAGAAGTTGAATTTCTGTCTTCCTCCTCTACCTTGCCCATAGGGAATTTTATCCTCAAAAATCATGTCATATTGTACCAGATACTCATTTTTTATATTATAAAGAGATAATTACCTCTTTAAAAGGCAGGTAATCTTTGGGATTATGAAACATAGTAGCTATTCATATGTTGGTTCTATCTTTACATTTCTGAAGAATGCTTTCTTGCTTGCAGCATCTTCATAAGTTTTGCCCCACTGAGAGAATTAAAGATTTGACTGAATAAGGGGAGATAATGTATTACTTTGAAACATGTGATATTACAAGGCATGGCAGGACTGGGACAGTCCTGAAAGAAGCTCCTTTATATAACCTAAGAATGGCATGAGGTAGTGGGTAAGAAAGAATAGACAGACAGTTGCAGAGTGGTGGTGAGAAAATATTTAAATACAAGCTTCCTTGCTTTGCATATAGTAACGTTGTATGTTTTAAAATATGTTGAACACTCACTATAATTTTGTTGATAGTTTATTTTGTGTGTTTGGTAGATAATGCCCATTAATTAGCTATTTTCAGTTAAAAAAGCAAATTAGTGGATTTTGCCACTATCTGGCTGATAGGGATGACCTACCATTTTGTATATTAAATTCTGCAGTTGTGAACTCTGATTTTACCACAGCGTTAAAAGCCAAAATAAAGACTTTTTAGCTTTCATTGACATTTATTGAATACCTTCCATGTGTCTTACAATTTTATTAGATACTGTGTATGCTAGAGATCATTTATCTATAATCCCTGCATTCAGGAAGTTTATAATCTCCCTGGGGAAATAGATTGTAATAAAATGATGTTATAAGTGATCAGTAGGTGCTATGATAGACATATATAAAATTGATGGAAACCCAAAGGAAGAATTGATCAGTTAGCTTTAGGTGTAGTGATTGGTTGGGGGCATGGATCAGCTTTATAGTGGGATCACTTTAAACCACAGGCTTGGAAGATCATCAGATACCTATGTAGGAGAACATTATAGGCAAAACAAGTTGCTTGAGTGTAGATAGTATGAGATAGTACGGCTACACTTAGGGAACTACAGAAATTCAGTATGACTGTCAGATATAGTTTGGTAGAGTGGATGAGAAAGATGAGTCTGGCAGAAAATAGCAGGGGCCAGTGATCACTGAAGACCATTTATGACATGCTAAGGAGTTCAGACTTCTTACAGACAGAAGTAGGGTGCCAAGCAAAGGAGCGAAATGATGATGTTGCAGATGAGAAAGATCACTGTCATCAAAAATAGATTACTGGGATTCAGAACTGTAGGAAGTGAAACCATTGTATTAATAAATGGTCATAGTCCAGATTTTTAAAAGCAAGGGCTTGAACTTGAGACCCAATTTGTATAGCTTAGAGTTCAGTAAATCAGCAGGACTTCATAACTATTTGGGTGTGAGAAATGTGGGAAAGGAAGGTATTTATGATGGTTCTGAAGTTTCTACTGGGAGGATTTTGGGTTGTTGGATCCATTCACCAATAATGGTAGTGTAAGAAAATGAGCACATTTGAGAGAGTGGGGTAGGAGAAAGAAATGGATTCAGTAATGGTTGAATTGATTTGGTGCATCTGGGACATCTAAGTAAAGATGCTTAGTTGGCAGCTGTTCATAACATGACAGAAGCTTAGGAGAGAGCTGAGCTGTAGATAGAATTTTACATGTTGATCAGAATATACTTAGCCACTTAGGTCCTTTTGTAGAAAAGGAGATGTATATGAACTTGCCAGTAAATTTGATCTCATTTATTGCTTTCTTCAAGAAACATTTGTTAAGTACCTATTTATTCTAGGTCTTATGGTAAGCCTTGGGAATATTAGAGATACAAAGGATGGCCTTTCCTGTTAAGGAGCAAATTGAGGGAGATGGGCACACAAAATAATTCAGTGTAATAAGGCAAGTGGTGATAATGATAGCCAGAAAACGCTGTGGGAATAGAGAAGGGTAATTATCTCAGCCTGAAAGTGCAGGGGAAGATTTCTTGGGAGATGATGTCTGTTTATGGTGTGAGCCAGGAAAAGATGGCCAGGAAGAGTATTCTTGGGAGGGAAGAGCATCATTCACTAAGGCATGAATAGCTGAAAAACATGAAATCTTGGAATTACCCAGAATATGGACATTTTAAGGATCTTAAGTGTGAGGCAGGAATGGTGGATGAGGCTTATGGACAATATTAGAGGTGATGGTGAGCATATGCAGAAAATCACTGAAAGATTTTTAGTTGGGAGTGACAGAACATGTGACTGAAGCAGTCTTGAAAGGTACCTGCTAGGCAGATTGGTGGTCGGGGTGGAATTCCAGGCAGAGGATATACTTTGAGCAAAAGCCTAGAGGTGTGAAAAATAGGAGGTCATTTCAGACTGTTATTTTATTATAGGAGTATGGAATGCAAAGAGATGAAAGTGGTAGACAGGGACCAAATCTTGGAAGATCTTGTGCATAATGCTGAATAGCTTGAACTTCATCCTGTCAAAGGTCACTCTTGCACTAATGTGGTGTTCAAAAATGGGGATGAATCAGTAGGCCTGATGTGAGATGAGGACCTAATCCAAGGATCATGAAAAAATCAAATTTCAGGAATTATAACAGTTTTCATCCTTGGCAATACAATAAGATCACCTGTGAATGTCTTAAAAAAGCAACCAACTATATCACATTACTGGAGATCTTGATTTGCTAAGTCTGGGCATGAGCCTAAGCATCTTATTTTGTTTTTAAATTTTACACTTTATGTTATCATACAATAATGATGACTTTCTTTTTTGGGTGTACAGTTCCATGAATTTTAACACATGAATATTCACAATTAAGATACAGAACAGTTCTAGCATCCCCCAAAAGTCTCTTGATATCTCTGTAGTAACACCCTTCTCCCCATTTCTAACACCTGGCAATCACTACTCTGTTCTGTGTTACATAGCTTTGTCTTTTTGAGAATGTAATATAGATTAAAGCATATAGTATGTCAGCTTTGAGACTCGCTTCTTTCACTCAGCATGTCTTTGAAATTTATCCAGGTTGTTGCATGTGTTAATAGTCTGTTCCTTTTTATTGCTGAATAATATTACATTATATGTATGTGCCACCATTTGTTTATCCACCTCCTGTTGCAGGATATTTGAGTTGTTTCTAGTTTTGGCAGTATGACTAGAGCTGCTATAAACATTAATGTATAGATTTTTATTTGAACATAAGTTTTCATTTCTTTAGGATATGTACCCAGGAGTGGGATTGTTGGGTCTTATAGTAAGTTTATGTTTATCTTTATTTCCAAACTAGTTGTTTCATTTTATGTTCCTACTACCAGTGTTTAAGAGTTCCAGTTGCTCCACATCTTCATGAACTCTTGCTGGTGTCCATGTTTTAACTGTATTTTAACTGTTTCAACAGGTGTGTAGTGATATATCATTGTGGTTTTCATTTGCATTGCCTTAATGACGAATGATGTTGAACATTTTTTCATGTATTTATTTGCCATGCATATATCCCTTTGGTGAAGTGTCCTAAGTTTTTTGCTTAGTTTTTAATTTGGTTGGTTCTTTTCTTACTGTTGAGTTTTTAGAGTTTTAAAATACATATACTCTACATATTAAATACATGTATTCACATAAGTCCTTTGTCAGATGTGCAATTTGCAAATATCTTCTGTAGCTTACTTTTTCATTTTCTTAAAACTGCCTTTCATAGAAAAAAAAGGTTTAATCTTGATACAGTACAATTTATTAACTTTTTAAAATGCCTAGTTGTTCTAACACTTTTTGTTGAAAAGAATATCTTTTTTCCTTTGAACTGCCTTTGTACCTTGGTACAGAATCAATTGGCTAAAATGATTTCACTCGTGTGGAGTGTAACAACAAAACAAAAGAGAAGGAACGAAACAGCAGTGGACTCAGACTCCAAGAAGGGACTAGTGGTTACCAAAGGGAAGGGGGTTGGAGAGTGTGGGTGGGGAGGGAGGGAGAAGGGGATTAAGGGGCATTATGATTAGAAGTATAGCACAGAGAGGACAGGTAGTGACTCTATAGCATCTTACTATGTTGATGGACAGTGATTGCAATGGGGTGTGTGAGAGGGACTTGATAATATGGATGAATGTTGTAACCACAATGATGCTTATGTGAAACTTTTGTAAGATTGTTTATCAATGATACCTTAATTTAAAAAAATCAGTTGGCTATATTTCTATGGATTTATTATCTGGACTCTATTCTGTTTATTGGTCTCTGTGTCTATCCCTTTTCTATTGTTTTGATTATTATAAAGTCTGAAAGTGTGATATTTCCTCCCACTTTATTCTTTATCAGAATTATTTTGTCTATTCTAGTTATATTGCTTTTCTTGTAAATTTTAGAACCCCCTTCTCTATATACAGAACATTCTGCTGGAATTTTGACTTGTATTGGGTTAAATCTGAGGATCAGTTTGAGGAGAACTGACATCTTGTTATGAGTCTTCCAATCAATGAACTAGCTAGGTCTCTCCTATTCTTTAGTTCTTTAATTTCTTTGAGTATACATTCTGTACATGCTTTGTTAGGTTTATACTTAAGGATTTCATTTTTGTGGGAGCTATTGTAAATAGTATTTTTTAAGTTTTGTGTTGCAGTTGTTCATTGCTAATATATAGAAATTTGGCTGATTTTTGTTTTAAAAAATACATGATAAATTTATAAGCTCTAAGAATTTGCCTTCTAGATTTCTTGGGCTTTTTTACTTAGACAATAATGTAATCTGTGAATAAGAAGAGTTCTGTTTCTTCGTTTGCAATCAACATGCCTTTTATTTCTTTTTCTTGCCTTTTGCACTGACTGGGTCATTCAGTACAAAGTTGAACAGAAATGGTGAGAGTAGACATTCTTGCTTTGTTCCAGATCCTGGGGGAAAAACATTGTTTTTCACCATTAAGCTTGGTATTAGCTGTAGGTTTTTTGTAACTATGCTTTAAAGTCGAGGAAGTTCCTTTCTATTACTAGCTTGCTTTTTTTGAATCAGTTGATAAAATCATGTGATTTTTCTTCTTTAGCCTGTTTACATGGTGGATTACACTGGGTGGTATTTTTTGAATATTAAATTAGCCTTGTATCCTTGGAATAAATCCTAATTGGTCATGGTATATAATTCTTTTTATATGTTGCTGGATTCTGCTTGCTCATGTTTTGTTGAGCATTTTTACATCTATATTCATGAGTGATATTGGGTCTTTATTTTCTTTTTCTGTACCTACTGTCTTTGTGCAATGCAATTCTGACACTACCGGGGGTCAGGTCATATTTAACAGGTTAAGGCCACAGTCCTCCACAAAACTTCCTTCACTTCATACACCAGCTCCAACCTCCAGAGTTTCCAAGCCATCTGCACTTAGAACTAACTGGCTACAAAATGGGGTTCCCACTACCCCCTCAGGTTTGTTAGACCAACTCACAGAACTCAGGAACGTGCTATACTTGGGATTACAATTTTGTTACAAAGAGTGGAAATCAGGACCATCTAACAGACTCATATGGTGAGGTTCATGAGAACCCCAAATGCAAAGCTTACATATCCTCAGGATGCATAACCCTCTTGTCACATCAGTGTGTATCTGTATCACTCATCAGGGGAACTCACCCCAGCTTTAGGTGCCCAGCTTTTTTGTTGGGGTTTCATTACATAGTATGATTGGTTGATCATTGTTCCACATGATTGAACCCAATATGCAACCCTTGTCCTTTCTCTGGAGGTCTCATAGCCACATGGTTGGTCTTTACAGCATGGCTAGTCCCTAACCTGAAAATGTCCTAGAGGCCCATCATGAATAAGAAAGACACTTCTATAACTTAGGAAATGCAGGAGTTTAGAGGCTCCTTCGCAGAAACAGGGATAAAGACCAACCAAGCTCTTAATTATACAACTGTCCAATTTTGTTATCAGGATCATATAGGCCTCATAAAATGTCTTGTAAAGTGTTCTGTCCTCTTCCATTTTCTGAAGGAGATTGTATAGAATTAGTGTTAGTTTTTCTGTAAACATTTGGTAGAATTTTCCAGGGAAACCATCTGGTCCTGGAGATTTTATTTTTGGTTGTTTTTAAACTAGAAATTGTGTCTTTAATAGTTATAGAGCTATTCAAATTATCTGTCATATTGAGCAAATTCTGATAGTTTGTACTCTTTTGAGAAATTGGTCCATTTCATCTCATTTGTCAAATTTATGTGGATATAGTTGTTTGTCTAATCCCTTTTAGTGTCTGGTGTTTGTATGATAACCTTCTTTATTTCAGATATTGGTAATTGGTGTCTTATCAGTTTTGCTAGAGGTTTGTCAATTTTTTTTTTATCTTTTTCAACGAACCAGCTTTTTTTCATTCATTTAAAAAGATTTAGTTTAATTCTGCCTTTTTCCTACTTTCTTCAAGTTGGAGCTTAGATTTAAAAACTTTTTTATTTAAAAAACAATTCTGAAATTTATTGAATTGTGAGAACACTTAAGTTCACTCTTAGCAAATTTCACTTATACAATACAGTGTCATCAACTGCCGTCACCAGATCCTCTCAGACTTTATTCATCTTATAACTGAAAGTTTGTACCCTTTTTCCAACTTCTTCGTATTACCCTTACTTCCCAGCCTCTGGCAGCCACCATCCTACTCTCTGCTTCTATGGGGCTGTTTGTTTATTTTTAGATTCTACATTTAGAGTGATACTATGCAGTCACCATCTGGCTTATTTCACTTAGCATACTGCCCTCCAGATTCATTCATGTTGCAAGGTTGAAAAATACTCCGTTGTGTTCATATATGCCACATGTTCTTTATCTGTTCCTCTGTTGACAGACACTTGGGTTGTTTTCATAGGTTGGCAATTGTAAAAAATATGAACATGGAAGTATAGCTATCTCTTTGACATAATGATTTCATTTCCTTTGATGTATACTGAGAAGTGGAATTGCTGGATCATATAGTAGTTCTATTTTTAATTTCTTGAGTAACCTCTATAATTTTTCATAGTGGCTATATGAGTTTACATTTTCACCAGTAGTACACAGGGTTCCTTCTTCTCCACATTCTCACCAGCTTTTATCTCTTGTCTTTTTGACATTAGACATCCTAACAGGTATGAGGTGATATCTAATTGTGGTTTTGTTTTGCATTTACCTAATGATTAATGGTATTGAGCACCTTTTATATACTTGTAGTCCATTAGTCCATTTGTATGTCTTTAGAAAAATGTCTATTTAGGCCTTTTGCCTTTTTTTTTTTTTTTTTTTTTTTGCTGTTGTGTGAGTTCCTTGTATATTTTGTATGTTAGCTCCTTATGAGATATGTGGTTTGCAGATACTTTTCCCATTACATAAGTTGCCTTTTCATTTTTGTGGATGGCTTCCTTTGCTTTGCAGAAACTTTTTAGTTTGATGTAGTCCCACTTGTTTATTTTTCTTTAGTTGCCTTTGCTTTTGGTGTGAAATCCAAAAAATTCCTCGACAAGACCAATATCAAGAACCTTACCCCCTATGTTTTATTCTAGGAGTGTGACAGTTTCAGGTTATGTTATTTTATGTTTATTCTTAATCCATTTTGAGTTGATTTTTGTGTATAATCTCAGGTAGGGGTCCAGTTTCATTCTTTCGCATTTAGCTGTTCAGTTTTCCCAACACCATTTTATCAAAGAGACTACCTTTTCCACATTGTAAATTCTTGCCTCCTTTGTCATATATTAACTGACCATGTAAGTATGGGTTTGTTTGTGGACTCTCTATTCTGTCCCATTGATCTCTGTATCTATTTTAGTACCTGTACCATACTGTTTTTATTTCTGTAGCTTTGTAGTATAGTTGAAGTCAAGGTGCCTTTTATTTCTTTTTCTTGTGTAATACCTTTGGTTATTATTTCCAGCGCTATATTGAGTAAAAGTGGCAAAAGTGGGCATCCTTGTCTTATTCTGGATCTTAAAGGAAAAGCTTTCTGCCTTTCACCATTGAGTATGATCTTAGGTGTGGGCTTGTGATTTATGGTCTTTATTATGTTGAGGTGTATTCCTTCTATAAGCAGTTTTTTAGCTATTTTATCATAAAGGCTGTTGAATTTTGTCAAATGCTTTTTCTGCATCTCTTGATATGGTCATGATTTTTATCCTTCATTTTGTTAATGTGTATTACATTGATTGATTTGTGTATATTGAACCACCTTTGTATCCTAATACACGCACTTGATCATCTTTTCTAATATAAACATTTAGTGCTATAAATCTCCCTCTCAGCACATTTTAGCTATGTCCCATAACATTTTTTTACATTTCACCCTAGACTTCCTTTTGACCTGTGGATTGCTTAGAAGTTATTTAAGTTCTATGTTGGAACTTGTGCTATTATCCCTCTTGATTTCTAGTGTCATTCCATATTGTGGCCTGAGAATATACTTTGTGTGATTTCAGTTCTTTTAAATTTGTTGAAGTTTACTTTAGAACCTAAATGTGGACTATTCTGGTGAATATTGATGGGCATTTGAAAAGAATATGTATTCTGTTGTTGAATGGAGTGTTCTATAAATTTAGATCCTGTTGAGTAGTAGTGGTGTTCAATTTTAGGTCTTTGGTGATATATCTAGTACTATTGTGAGAGGAGTGTTGAAGTCTTCAACTATAATTGTACATCTATGTATTTCTTTAAGTTCTATCCATTTCTGCTTCATGTGTTTGAAGCTCTTTGTTGCATGCACATATAGGATTACTATGTGTTGGTATATTACCCTTTTATCATTATGTAATGCCCTTCTTTGTCCCTGGTCATTTTCTTTGTTTTACTTTATTTGAAATTGACAGAGATATTCCAGGCTTTCTTTTGATTCATGTTTGTGAGGTATATCTTTTTCGATTTGTTTACTTCCAACCTACCTGTATCATTATAGTTGGTTAGTTTCCTGTAGATAGCATATAGTTGGTTCATATCTTTTAGATTCAGTGTGCTAAAGTCTGTCTTCCTATTGTTATGTTTAGACTTTGTACATTTAATAGAATATTGGTATGTTAGAGGTTAGTTTGCCATTTTGTTTTCTGTTATTTCTTGTATTTTTCTTTCTTGTGTGTCACTTTTTCCATATTGTGTTTTCTGTGGAGTTTGAGTGTATCTCTGTATTTGAAATTTTTTAGTGGTTGTGCTAAGTATTACATTATTCATGTGTAACTTGTCAGGGTATATTGTCAACATTTTAACAATTTGAATAACTTGTAGAAATATTAGTGTGCTCCATTTAAGTCCCATTACTTTACCTCTTTATAGGATTATTGTCTTAAATATTTCCCCTACCTTCATTAGAAACCACATAAGACAGTATTTTGTTTTTATTTCAGATACCTAACATAATTTAGGAAACTTGAGGAGAAAATACAGTGTTGCACTTTCCCATATTTTCATTGATTCCATTCTTCCTTACTGGTATTTCAAATTTTCTTCTTTACTTTTTCTATTCAGTTGAAGAACTTCATTTAGGGAGATCTAGTGGTGATTTTTTTAAAATTCTTTTTTCTGCAAAGGTCTTGATCTTAATTCCCTCAAGACATTTCCACTGGATATAGACTTCAGGGCGACAGTTCTTTTCTTTCAGCTTTGGAAATGTGCCACTTCTTCCAAATGTTGACCTGCATAGTTTCCAATGAGAAATCCACTGTCATTTGAATCATTGTTCCTCAACAGGTAATGTTTTTTCTACCTGCTTTCAAGGTTTTTTGTCTGTAGGTTTCTGAAGTTTGATTATGGTGTTTCTTGCAATGTGTTTCTTTGGATTCCTATTCTTTTTGGGTTTGCTCACCTTTCTGAATTTTGTAGGTTTGTGTATTTGTGCCAAATTTAGGAAGTTTTCATCCATTATTTCTTCATACCCTCTTTCAGCCCATAATCACTCTTTTTCCTTTCTTTCTGGGACTCTAGTGATATGAATAATACATCTTTTGTTACTGTTAACAGGTTCCTGAACTCCTATATGTTTTTCCCCCCAATATATTTTCTACCTGTTATTCAGATTGGTTAATCTTTGTTGTTTTATCTTCAAGTTCACTGATTTCTTTCCTCCATCAAATTTATTCTCCTATTTAGTCCATGCAAGAAATTTAAAATTTTGTGTATTATATTTTTCAGTTTTAAAATTTCCACTTGGTTCTTCTTTATGTTTTCTACCTTCTGTTTTTTTCATTTGTTTCAAGTATGTTTGTAATTGCTCATTGAAGCTTGTTTTCTTTTGATGACTGCTTTAAAATCCTTGTTAGATAATTCTGATGTATGTGTTAGGTGGAGTTGGCATATGTCAGTTCTATTTGCTCATTGAGGTTGAGATATTCCTGTGACTTGGTATGGATGATTTTCAGTTGTATGCTGGATATTTTGGGTGTTGTGAGATTCTAAAATCTTTTTAATATTCCTTTTACAAACAGTCATCCTGTTTAGGCATAATGCACAAGTCCAGGTGGGGGTGGATGTTCAGCTTCTGGCTGGGCCCTGATAACACCAGGGTAAGTGAAAGGAAAGGCTTATTTGAACTGCCTAGTTGCTGCTGAGTTGGGGGTTAAAGTTCAGCTCCTTCTCACTACATCTTGCTAAACTAAAACTCATTCCCCATTACACAATTCTCCATTCTCCTCCCACACCCCACCCTGTGCCTGAAACCAGCATTCATTCTACTTTCTGTCTTTATGAATTTGATTACTCCACATACTTCATTTCATATAAGGGGAATTATATAATTTTCTGTATGATTTTTATTCCCCTAAACATAATATCTTAAAGGTTCATCCACACTGTAGCATACATCAAAATGTTAATATATATCATATTTTGTTTATCCATTCATCTGTTGATGGAAACTTGGCTTGCTTCCACTTTTTGGCTGTTGTGAGTAATGCTGCTCTGAACATGGGTGTATAAATATCTCTTCAAGGCCCTGCTTATAATTCTTGTGTATACTTGGGAGTGGAATTACTGGATCGTATTTGTAATTTTTTTGAGGGATTGCCATACTGTTTCAATAGCAGCTGCACCATTTTGTATTCCCACAAACAGTGCACAAGCATTCCTGTTTCTCCACATCCTCACCAACACGTTACTTTGTTCTTTACTCTCTTTTATAAATCCTTCATTCCAATCCAGTATATGTCTGTTTTTGTTTTAACATAACTTTATTGAGGCATATTTTATATATCATATAACTCATTCATTTCAAGTGTACACCTCAATGTTTTTTCAGTAAACTTCACATCCTAGTGACTGTAAAGTGGTGGTGTTTTGGTTTTGATTTTGATTTGCATTTTTGTAATGTAATGATGGTGAGCATTCTTTTCACATGTTTGTTGGCCATTTGTCTATCTTTGAAGAAATGTCTGTTTGAGTGCTTTGCCCATTTTTAAATTAGGTTGTTTGGTTTTTGGTTGTTGAGTAGTGGTTCTTTATATACTCTGAGTATTAACCCCTTATCAGATACATGATTTACAAATATTTCCCCCCGTTCCTTAGATTGCCTTTTCATTGTGTTCAATACATCCTTTGATGCATGGTTAGTTTTCATGTCATCTAATTTACTTTTCCTTTTCCTTACTGTGTTTTTGGTGTCATATTCAGGACATCATTGCCAAAGCCAGTGTCATGAAACTTTTTCTCTATGTTTTCTTCTAAGAGTTTTACAGTTGTAGCTTATACATTTAAGGTATTTGGCCCATTTTGAGTTAATTTTGTATGATATGTGAGGAAAAGGTCCATATACATGCAGCTTTTAACATAAGCCCTAGTTTTAGAAAGATAACACTTAATATTAGAAGTTGCTAGTAAACATGAAATTCTAAATAAATTTGAGTTGTTTGGTTATTTAGACTTGTCTTTTTTCTTTGGTGACCTCCTAAGGCTTTCTGCAGTATTACACATACATGATATTTATTTCACTTAAGCTACACTTTTATAGATGTTACATTATTGTTTAAAGTTGTGTATGGTGGCCATGAGTGTTGTATAAAAAGCAAAAAGAACAAGTAGTCTTAGAAAAGAGAAGGACCAGCATTCTCTCCTTGTTTTCTTCATACTTTTCAATTAGATGCCCATGACCTTGTGGAAAAAGCCCTGATAGGCAGTCACTTTTTTATTCTAATACTTATTAAACCATTTATTAGATCTGAGACAAGAAGGTTACCAGGTCCCTTTAGGTCTCTTTTTTCATCTTAGTGCCTACTTCATAGGGTTATTGTAGGATTAAATGATATACTACATATAGTCAGTAAATGTTAATTCTTACCCTCTTGATTGTGATTGGCAAGGAGATGTATATGCAGTTAATGTATAAAATCATAATTATCTATGTACTGTTAAGGGAGCTGCTTAGATCATTTGTTTTTTCCAAGTAAGTGGCAGTTATACAGGTATATTTACAAAGGTAAATCTGTTGAGCTGAACACCTAACTTCTACACCTTCCAGCATATATATTATACTTTAAGTTTACACTAAAAATATGCATAGGGAAAATATTACACATTATAATGTTAACTGGAGTTATTTCTGTATGGTAGGATTATGTTTGGTGTTCTTTTTTCTCCTTTATACATTTCTGTATTTTCCAGATTTTCTAAAGTGATCATGGGTTACTTTTGTAATTATATTTTAAAAGATAATTTAATCTAGATGCTCCACATTGCTAATTATCAGGGAAATGCAAATTAAAACCACAATGAGGTATCACCTCACACCAGTTAGGATGGCCAACATAGAAAAAACTAGGAACAACAAATGCTGGCAAGGATGCAGAGAAAGGGGAACCCTCCTACACTGCTGGTGGGAATGTAAACTAGTCCAGCCACTGTTGAAAGCAATATGGAGGTTCCTCAAAAAACTAAAAATAGAAATACCATTTGACCCCGGAATTCCACTCCTAGGAATTTTCCCAAAGAAATCAACTTCTCAGATTCAAAAAGACATATTCACTCCTATGTTTATCGCAGCACTATTTACAATAGCCAAAATATGGAAGCAACCTAAGTGTCCATCAGTAGATGAATGGATAAAGAAGAGGTGGTACGTATACACAAATGGAATACTATTCAGCCATAAGAAAGAAAGAAATCCTACCATTTGCAACAACATGAATGGAGCTAGAGGGTATTATGCTCAGTGAAAAATAAGTCAGGCGGAGAAAGACAAATACCAAATGATTTCCCTCATTTGTGGAGTATAACAACAAAGCAAAACTGAAGGAACAAAACAGCAGCAGACTCACAGAGTCCAAGAAGAGACTAGTGGTTACCAAAGGGGACGGGTGGGGGAGGGAGGGAGACGTGGAGGAGGGAAGGACGGTTGGGAGGGAGGGAGAAGGGGATTGTGGGGTATCATGATTGGTACACATGGTGTGTGTGGGGTCACAGGGAAGACTGTAGCTCAGAGAAGACAAATAGGGACTCTGGCATCTTTCTACACTGATGTACAGTAACTGCAATGGGGTATAGGGGGGACTCGATATTAAGGGTGAATGTAATAACCACATTGTTTTTCTTGTGAAACCTTCATAAGAGTGTGTACCAATGATACCTTAATAAAAAAAAGATAATCTGAAATAGTTATAGATTAAATAGTATGCCTGGATTTTGCTTTAATTGAATTCATTAAGGAAGTTATAGCATGAGATGGATGAAGGTATAGCTGAAACAAGATAATTGCAAGGTGGATAACAGAACATGGGGAGTCATTATTTATTATTTATTTTTGAGTGTGGTTGGAATTTTCTCCAAAAAATGTTTCAAAAAGGTAAAAGGGTGTATCATAAAATGGGAGACTTCATAAGGACTCAAGATGACTTCATTTTTTTCTGAGAGGAACAATTTTTGGTGAACAAAAATTTATCTCCTGATACTGAGACATACTCAGTATTTTGCAGTTATGGGGGCTGCTTTTTTTTTTTTTCCTGTGTTTTCAAGCTCCTACATTTTAGCTGAGTCACTTTAGCTGAGCTGCTCAGTTATATAATATATATGAAATGTCATTTATTTTCTACTCTGTTATAAATCTTTTATTCCAATCAGGTGTGTCTGTTTTTGTTTTAATATAAATTTAATGAAGCATATTTTGTATATCACATAATTGATTCATTTCAAATGTACCAGTGGTTTTCTCAGTACATTTATTAAATTGTGCAACCATCACTGTAAATCTATTTTACAACATTTCCATCACTTTTATAAAATCCCTCATGTCCATTAACTTTAAATGCCCATCTCCACTCCAGGCAACCACTTATCGACCCTCTGTCTCTGTAGATTTGCCCGTTCAGGATGTTTCATGTAAATTGAATCACACAGTATATAATCTTCGGTGTATGACTTTTTTCTTAGCATAATGAGTTTGAGTTTTATCCGTGTCATTACATGTATCAGTATTTAGTCCCTTTTTATTGCTGAATGGCATTCATTATATGGACTTGATGTATATATGTTATATTTATCCGTTCACCATTGGTGCATATTTAGGTTGTTACCAGTTTTTGGCAATTAAGAATAATGCTGTTTTTACCATTCACATGCAAGTTTTTGCATGGGTATGTGTTTTCATTTCTTTTGGATAGGTACCTAAGAGTGCAGTTGCTGGGTTATATGGCAGTTATGTTTAACTTTTTAAAAAATTGGACAACTGTTTTCCATAGCAGCTGCACCATATTTCTTCCCTCTAGCAATGTATGAGGGCGCCTATTTTTTCCCTGTTCTTACTGATATTTGTTATTGTACATCTCTAGAATGTAGAGTAGCCATTCGAGTGCTGTGAAGTAGCATCTTGTTTTGGTTTTGATTTTCATTTCCCTAGACTGGTGATGTTGAGCATCTTTTCAAGTGCCTGTTGGCCATTCAATTTTGCTTGGTATAATGTTTGTTCCAGTCTTTTGCTCCATTTTTTGTTTGGGTGGTTCTTCTCATTTATTAAGGGGTATGTATCTTTACTAACTGAACACCACACCTTGCACATTCAGCTCTTCTCTCTCTTGCCCTTTTCATTCCTTTTTTCAGTACTTTGCATCTCCCTTAATTCTTCTTATCTTTCAAGGTTGAGCTCAGATACCACCTTTTTGAAGGCTTTCAGGATTATTTGTTACTTACTTCTCACTCTTTTGGTCTCTTATACTAGTTACATTTTGTCCCTTGAAATTTAGTTTTAATTATTTTCAAGAATAGAAAGATCTTGGTATTAGTGGACTTAAAATTTGCAATTTGGTCTATTGAGCTCCTGATATGGTAATAGTAATTTATAATTGTTCTAAGGCACAAACCTGAACCGAGTGTGCACTACTTTTCAAGGCTGGTGTGAAGAAACAAGCCACTTAGTTATTAACTGAGGTTAGTTACTACCCAGGAATATGGCCAGCTTTGTTTTCTCTTTGTGAGGTTAATTATTTGCCATAGACATATTTATGAATTTTAGGATTGTTTTGAAGGTCAGCAGATAATCCTTTTCAATATCAGTGGCCTGAGATTGTCTTATAATTTTTAATTGTTTTATTTATAACTAAAATCCTCTACTAGATTTTATGATCTTTCATTTATTCATCCATTTATTAAGTGTCCACTATCAGTATGGAAATGCAGTTTTAATAACATTGGCCCTATCATTAAGTGTGTGACCTTGGGTCTACCACTTAGGTATCTTTTTTTTTTCTCATGTATACAGTCAGAATAATAATAGCTTCTGTTTCAGAGTTATTTTAGTATCTAATAAGGTATTTTAAAGCACCTGCTGTATTACCTGGCACTTGGTAACTGCTCAGTATACATTTGGTGTTATATGCAACTTCTGATAAAAACCAAAGATTCATTGGTACATGAGACTGACATGTTCTTACATAGTTTATAATCTGGTAGAAAACGGAGACATAAAACAAGTTAGATAAGTGATGAGTGCGTCTAAGGAGAAATAAAGTGTTCTATGGAAGTGTGCAGCAGGAAATCTAGCCCAGACTGGATTTGTGTGTGTGGAGGGAAGGTGTCACAGATCGCAAGGATTTCTCTGTTACTTCACAGGGTAAATGATAGTCAATAGAGGGGCTAAATATTAACGGACTGTGGGTCAGAAGTCTAAGGGAAATAACAAATCAGATTCCTACGATGAAATCATTCTTTTGCAGAATACAACTCTATTAGAAGTCTAACAATATTTAAGTGTAAAACCTTTATCATGCTTTTGAAAATTGTGCTGCAAGAAGTGTGATATCAATATGCAAGTTTGTTCAGTTAGGGTATGCAAAAAAATACATTTTCCAAATCTAGAATTATTTTGGAAGGGTAGAATAAAGCATTTGACTTTACCTTAGTATTACAAATTTAAGTGTCAGGCCACACCAAATGGTGGACTTGATGGTGGTGCCTTTGGAGATTAAAATAGTGAGAGAGAGAGAGAGAGAGAGAGAGAGTGTGTGTGTGTGTGTGTGTGTGTTTGTGTGTGTACAGTTTTTGATGTACAACTCTGAGAAATGCAAATTTGATATTTTCATAAGTGTTTGTGAGGTTTCAGTTTTTGATTTGTAAATCATTCTTCAAGGTCTTTAGTCACTTGTATACTGGACTGTCAGAAAACAGCATTTAACTCAAAACATTCAATGCTGCATCAGTTATTTAATACTTACTCCTTATACTTTTTAAATAAGTTCTGTAAATATGCATAAAATTTTGCTGGTCTCTGCTGAGATACTTTTGAGATTTGTTTAGAAAGATAACTTCATTTATGTGTGTATAACTACTAATATCCATTTGATAAAATATCATAAATGTACAGTTAGTAATGATGTGTTTATGTTTATGGCTACTAGGAGCATTAACTAATTTATAGTCTAGATACATTATTGGAAAATTTCCCCTAATATAGATATTTAGAGGTTAAATCATTTTCTCCTCATTTTCATTTTAAAAGCAGAGCTTTTTTTATGGGGAAAAGTAATCTTCCAGTTATAAAAATCTTGGTTAAAAAAAAATGCAGAAAAAATTTTTAAGTAGTATTTTTAAAGCACATTGAAATTTGAAAGTAACATTTGTAGACTTCAAAAATAATAGATAAATAGATTCCAACCTTTAACATTTGACCAAACATAAAAATATTCACCAGGATATCTTGATTGCCTTGTTTGCTTAATTTTTTATTTTATTTCTCAAACTAGTTAAAATGTACACATAGTGTGAAATTTATAGAGTACAAAGAAAGAGAAAAAGAATGAAAAATAAGTTTTCCCTTGTTACCTAGTGCTTGATGTTTTCCCCTTTAGACAAACACTGTTACTGTTTCTAGCAAATCCTTTCAGAGAAGGCTCATGCATTTATCAAATATATGCAAATGTATTTGATTTTCCCCTTGTGTTTACCTTAAATGGAATCTCTGGCTGTACCTGTATCCCAATTTTAAGTACTTTCTTTTATTATTCCAAACTTTTAGTTCTTTGTTCTAAAAGGCTCTTAAAGTTGCCATTGGAAAGAACTATACATTTATGAGTTCCTTTCATAAAATCAAGCTTGGGTGATTGCTTCCTTGGTATTTATCATATTGTTTGTACTTTTTTGTATTTAAAACTTTTATAGGGGAAAAAAAAGATTTTAAAAACTCAAAACAAAGCACTTTCTCACCTAGTATTCTTATGAGACAGACAACTTGATATTGTCATCCCCATTTGGAAAATCTGTAACACAAAGTTTAGAAAGGTCATAGAGTGGTAGACCTGGGGTTTGATTTTCAGTCTTTTTGGGCCTTACATCCATTTCTTTAGAAATAGATCCCAGGGCCCTGACTTACAGTGCAGTATTCTTTCCATGACCCTTAATTGCTGCTTCTGCTTATCTTATCTTAAATTAACTATTTTCATCATCTTAGAAAATTTTTGTCAAGGATTTCAGAATCTCTGAAATGTGATTGTTTATTTACCAGTAGTGGTATTAACACTTAGAATAATAATTCTGTTGTTGATTTTCACTGTAGTCTTGTTCACTGCAGATTGTTGATAATGAACAGCCACTGCATTCTTTTCTACTTAAATAAGTTCCATTAAAAGATCATTTTCAAAATACATGATTTCTCTAAATGCTTATTTTCACAGTGAATTTTTAAAAATTTTGGTTTACTACATTTAATTAATGTCATTAGTTTGACATTTAATCTGAATTCTGTTGAGATTTCATTTTGTGTTTTATTTAAAATGTTTTAAACATAAAACCTGGAATGGAAAAGAAAATTATTGACTTGAAATATTTGCTATATAAATCGTATTTCTAGTTTTGGTTTTCAAAACAGTAGGATTCATTCTATTTCTGAATTAATAAGCAGCATGGTGGTTTTCTTCCTTGTTAGAACTTTATGAGCACATTGGAAAGTAATTATAATAAGTCTAAAATCAATATTCTGTTTAATACATAAGTTATTGAAACTCAGCCATTTGATTTGGCTTGTTTCTTGATCAAAATCACACTTAAATCATTCCATATTCAATCTCTTGTTATCTCGGGTAAGTCACTTCAGGTTTTTCAATATGTAAAAGGACTTGGGTAATAATGTCTGCTATTCTAAGAATTAATAGGATGTAGGTAAAACTGCTTTGTTAATTGCAAAATGCTGCACAATTTAAGAGATATTGTTTTATTAGACTTGTTCTTATGTGATGTTCATGGGCTCATTAACAGTTTTCATCATCTTAGAAAATATTGTCAAGGATCTTAGTATTGTTGATGTACCAAATAATTCAAGAATCTGTTTCAGTCATTAAAACTGTTTATTTCTATTTATCATGGAACAGTTGTTTAAATGCATTAGAGAAGTTAAGTTACACTTTATCTTTGGCCAGAGATCAGGGTCTAAGTTAAGATTTGCAGTACTTTTTTGTTATAAAAATTTTTTTTAATGTGAAAATGTAAAATTAAATTTGGAAATTCTAGGTTTGAGTTATTTGTAAGCTGTCTGTGGTTCATATATCTAGTTCTCATTTGAATCTGGTCACTCCCCCTTAGGTAGCTGTTGATGTTTATGGTGGAAACTTTACTTTTTATCTTTATTCTGAAAGTTCTGACAAAGCATTGAGGGCAATAATAACAGAATAATTGCAGTCAGAGTTTTGCACAACTTTTTGACACATCCTCTAGAACTGTGTTATAAAATGGGGGTGTGCTGGCTTTGGCAGTGGGGCAGGAATACTGGCTTTTGAATGAAAATCTGTTCTTCCTTTCATGTATCAGAATGTAACCAGACCAGTTTAGCTCTATGACAAGAAAACGTTTGTTTGAAATTAATCAGGAAATTTGGTAATGTAAAGGACTATTCTTGCATCATACATGCCTGGTTTTTTTTTTCAGCTTAGTAAAAAATTAATCAGGATTGTTTGCCTGTAATTGTGGAAGTATTGGATTCTACTAAAAGTACATATAAAGTACATTCACTTGAGGAAAATTTCCATAGTTTTTTTATGGTGCTTGTTTCATCTTATAGAATACTGTAAGGTAAAATTTAGCTTAGCTCAGGGCAAAATGTTTATAAATACATAATAAACTTTCTAAGCATGTAAAATAATACTAAGTATTACATTAGTATCTGTGACAGTTTTACTGTACAGCATGGGGATAAATAAGACCTTGCAGTACACAAATATTCATTTAACCTTCAACCTAGTGTTGAAGCACATGATATTTTGCATCGCACCTTCCTTTTCCAAAATTTTTGAAGTTCTTAAGAATATCAGAACATACATATTTTTATCAGTTCTTCTGTCATCATTTTAGTACCTGGGGACATCTATAATTTGTGTTAGTGAATATTCACTGTACAAGCAACTCTTAGTTGATCCCAGCTGGATATTTGTTACCATTGCATCTTTTTGCTTCCATAAACTAAGAAAGGGAGGGTGGGGGGCAGTGAGAGCAGCAGCATAAAGAAATGCTACACCTTTTTTGGGTGTTTTTCTGGGTACTCTAAAAAGTAACTTAAATTTTAAAAATTACTTTGTACTAAAGTAAAAATCAATTGTTCATACATGATACAGTAATAATTTTGCAAACTAATTATACAGAGGACCTCCAGATTCTGAGGAGGCTAATAAGTATGTTTGTTATAAGGCGATTGATTGGTTTCGGGGAGAAGTAATAGCTGCATTTTATTAAGCACTGTATCTCTTAACCACCTAGTTTCCTTATCTACATCCTCAGAACACATTAGAACTTTCCATGCTGCTGGAAGTTCTTTTGTGCGTCTCAGTTAGCTCTCTCTCCAGTTAGCCAGGAAATTGTTTCAAACCCCAGTCTCCTCAAGCCTCCTTAACTCTTCCTATTCCAAATATCTGTTGTTGTGTAATGAACCACCTGAAGACTTAGTGATGTAACACAGTGACCATTTTATTCCCACAATTTCTCTGTGCATCAGGAGGTTGGATGGGGCAAGTTGTTGCTCCACAATGTCTGGGGGCCTCAGTTGGGAAGTGTCAGAGGACTGTGGCAGATGTGAAATGGCTGGAAACTGGAAACCCCTGGAGGCTTCTTCACTCACATGGCTGGCACCTGGGTGGTAATGACTTGAAAGCTGGGCTCAGCTGGAATTTTTGACTGAACCACTTACTTGTGCCCTCCATGTGGCTTGGGCTTCTCACATCAGGACTGCTGGGTCCAAGAATGAGTGTCTAGAGACCCAGCATCTCAAGAGAATCAGGCAGGAGCTGCTTGGCCATTTCTGACCTAATCTTGGCAGTTCACTGTCACTTCCACTGCATGCTGTTAGTTATAAATGAATCTCTCCAAGTCCACCCCATATTCAAGGGGAGGAGAATTAGACTCTGTCTCTTGGTGGAGTTGTGGCAAGGTCACTTTTCAGGGGGCATGTGGAATAGGAAATAACAGTGACCATTTTGGAAAATACAGTCTGCCAGACTATCTCTCAATCTTCAAATTTATATGTCTTAGTTCCTGCTGAATATTGCCACTTGAATATCCCAGTTACTTGAGATAAAACATGTCTAAAACTTAGCTCTTCTTCACCCCTGCCCATTCACTCACCATTACATAGTAAGAAAAACGCAATTTGTGTCTGTTAGTGGTACCTCTATTACCCAGTTTTGCAAGCCCTAGATCTCCTTTTCTTGCTAACACCCTCTTCCTCCTCCCCTAGATAAATGAGATTGTTTCATGTTTTTTCTCCCAGGTATTCATGGAATTCACATTTATTCATCCCTTTTGTCACAGCTTTAGTTCAAGCTATGATGTCTTCCTTAGAATACTGTAACATTCTGTTAAACTCCTCTATTTTTATTTAATCCTTAACTGTATGAATTGTGATTGCAAAGCCCCACGGTTGGCTTTATTTTTGTTATTTTTCAAAGTAATCCCTTACATTTAATGCAGTGCTTTCTAAGTGTTTTGTTTAAAAGTGCTTTTACATATATGTTGTCATAGTTGGTCAAATCACTGTTCTTAATTGATCCTATGTCATCCTTATAGTTTGGGTTACAGCCTTCATAGGTAATCTAATGAGAGTTATATTCTGATTTTCTAAACCTGTGCTTGCACAGACACAATTTGGGATGATTCACAAAAGCAGTGAAATTAAGGACTTTGGTAGTAATCATATGCTTTTCTTCATACTTGTCTCCAAGCCACCAAGCCATTTGTGATCACTTGGTGGTTAGAATCTGATTCCCTTTCTAGAGATTTTTCCCTTTCTGAGGTTTCATTTAAAAGAAGGAAGGACACAGGAAAGATATGCAAAAAATGGATTCCACGCCAATGTTTTTGAATACTGGCTGCATTATGATAATTGATGGATAGCCTCCCATAGTTACTGCTTTGAAAGAGACTAGGGATATGTAAGTTCTAATGTGTTCATTAAAAACTGTTCATTTGACCTTAAGGTCTTCCTTAAATTATAAGTTTAATTTGTATTTGAGTAAATGCTGTTGCTCTGCAAACTGTACTGTGAGACAAAATTATGTCATGAAAGGTAGATACAAATCATTCATAGTGTATAGATAATAGAACTTGATGAATCTGTATTATTTTGAAATTTATATTTGTACTGCCAAAGGGGGAAAAGAATGCTGCTAAGCAAGTTGATGATAAAAATAATATGAGAGAAAATTATTGACATACTTAGGAAATCAGGGATATAACCTGCATATAATCACTTTTTATCAAATCATTCTTGCTCATTAAACTAGTCCTATGCCTTATCAACTGTGCTGACTTGGTTACAGTTACTTAATGTACCTGAAGGGAATAAAACTTGTGTTCCTTTCAAAATGCTTTAAAATCTGTACTTTTAAAACTAATTCACAACAACTTAGTTCCTCCAATTTTAATCTTTCCTTGTATAAATAATACAGTCCAAGGTTTTAAAAAAAAGTTGTAAAAATAGTTCCAAAGGGATAGGGAGAGTTAATCGTGAGAAAGAAAATAATTTCTGAAAGAATGTCAATAATAAAGTTTTTTAAGAGCTATGACTACATAGTTAAAAACCCTAAATATCACTAAACAAATTTAGCATCTGATTTTTTTCATCTCAAAAAATGATGACTTTTCTTATCACATGAAATATTGTCTCTCTGCATTGTCTAGTATTTCCAGAGCAATGTCAAAAATATTTTGTTTGGTCATCCTTATAACAAATCTGACTTTAACAGGAAAGTATTTCACAATTAAACACTATGTGGTTTTTAGTTTGAGTATGCTACTTACTAATTTTTTTCTTCTGGGTGCTTTTTCTTTAGTTAATTGAGAATTTGTTTGCTCCTTGATTCAACTGCTGAAGGCCAATCTGAAGCAAACTGTTTCCAAGCCCTAATTCATTAAAATAGAGAGGCAGTTTCCTCAAAGACTATGTTACTAGACATTCATTATAAGTTAAGAAAACAGAAAAGGAATTCCTTTTTAGCCTAGACTCAGACACTAGTCTAAAGAGGTCTTACAGGTACCATAAACAGATGTGGACATAGTGGATGAAACTCAACTGTCTTCCACTTGTTTCTTTTAACAGCTGTACAGCAACAATTCTTAAACATGTTTCTGTATCGAATTCCCTTTAAACCTTGTTGAAACAGTGAGTGTAGGACTTCTCATCCAGTAGTTTCTGATTCAGTGAGTAGGGCCTGGTGATGCTGATACTCTGGTCTGGGGCCACACTTTGAGGACTACTACTTTATAATAAGTTTACTCTGGCCAGGATTCTCACCTGACCCTGGTCTGCTTGCACACATGTAGGCAATAAGTTATTACTGACTCTGTATAAAGAGCTCTGCCCAGGGATGCAAGGCTGCAGGGCTGTCAGGTGGTGGAGAGACCCAGAGAAAGAGACCAGCTTGCTGCATGCAGACTTGCCCAGAGGTGAACAGGATTCTAGTGCTTGACCTGCCACCATGAAAATAAAGCTGGGTGTATACCCTCTTACCCCCAACATTCCGTTGTCATTTTTCGGTCTCACCGAGTCCAGCGTGAACTTGCCTGGGGCTGAAATCCTCAGGCGATATAATTGGTGACATGAGCAGGATTCACTGAAGACTGAAAAAAGAATGGAATAGGCTGCCCTCATGGGAGGGGTGCTTCAGCAGGCTGCCCCACGGGTGGGGAGACAGTCAGGTATCCTGTAGTGGACATGTGGTCTGAGGTGGCTTGCCTCCTAGAGGATCAGACCGCTCTCAAAGACTGGGGAGATGTGGAGGTGACACCTGAGGGAGTAGAGTTGGCTGGCCCTCAGCAAAATAGGGAATTCCTTAAAGAAACAGAGTGCCCACAAGATGGCAGGAACCATGGGTTGACTTTTTCTCACAATGTTAAGAAAGGCCATAAAGTAGAAGGACATACTCCTGTGAGAAGCAAAAGAAGAGGCAGCATGAGAGTGCAACCTGTGAGGTACTTTAGAGGAGGTAAAAAATTTGTTGATGACTAAGATGGCATCATTACAAGGTGTGTGGAGTTGGTAAAGGCTGTAATTGTAGCACGAGAAGAAGTACATGAGAATGCAGGCTGCAAGCGAGGTACTGTGGGGGAGGTGAAGGATGTAATGGTGCCATCAGTCCTGGAAATGGAGGAAGAGCTGGGGTCTGATGAGCAGGTTGGGGTGGAGGGTGGTGCTGGTTGAAAGCCTGCCCAATTGAAAGCCTGCCTGTTTGTAGTTAAGAAAATAAAGACAGAGCAACTGCAGTTTCCTCCAGGAAATGTGTAGCTGCCTCCTTAGGTCATGGAGCACTCTATGCTGCACCCCCTACACGCAGACTGAGCTGGTGGATTTGGGTTCCTGGTTTCAGCAGAAATTCTCAGAGTCAATATCAGCTTGGCTCCTGCATCTTTGGGATGTAGGAGTGGATAATATCATTCTGTCTGGATCAGAGATGGGAAAGCTCACTTCCCTGACGACTCATCCTGTCTTGCTGCAGTGACTACAAAATACACATCAGACCCCCAAAAATCACACTCCCTCTTTAATTGGATTATTGCCGCACTTTGCAACATATGGCCCAATCAGGGTGATTTACCATCTTCCTCTGCTAGATGGCAGATATATACTGAGCTCCAACAGGTGTTATGGGAGTTAGGCATGAAAAATGCCATTTATAGTACAGTGAATTATGGCCCAGATGAAATATTTACGGCAGGGATGAGAAATGTGGTGCTTCAGATGGTTCCCCTGTCCCTCCTTGGACTCCTGGTGGCCATTCTTGCCCCTCACTTAGGATAGCCCATAAGTGAGGTCACCCATATGGTAGCCGATTTGGGAGAGGCTGGAACAATGAGAGCATGGAAGGGAATACAGTCTGTTATTCAGAGGAAGAGTTTAAAGGGCCCTATGAAGGTCAAAAGGACCCAGATATGGGTTGATTTGATAAAGGAAGGAGCAGACAGAGAAATTGGATGGAAAGTTAAATAAAATGTTAGTAGAGGTGTGGCAGCAATTGCAGCCAGAACAGCAGTTTCAGCAGCAGGTTAAAGTGAGGACCAACAAATGGAATCAGAGACAAAACCACAATCCCAACCTGTGTGCCTGCAGGACTCTCTGTTGGAGAGTGAGCCGACCTTGCCTAGACCCTCACAGGAACTCGATTGGGCAATATACAGTTTGACTGAGGGGGAGGGCCAAGGCACCCACCTTGGGGGAGCAGGTGGGACCGGAGTCTACATGTTGAAATACCAATTTATTGCTCCCCAGTGAATGTACAATGTGTCCTGGCTCTGGTAGACACAGGAGGTGAATGCTCTTTGATTTATGGCAACGTTGAGCCATTTTCCAGGACCCCCACCACTCTTATAGATGGATGCAGGGGTGAGGCTGTAAGAGTGAAATAAGTCTGAATCCCATTGGGAATAGGGCATCTAATGCTGTGTGTGATGATATGTGTACTTCTGATTCTCTTACAGACAAATGTGGCATAATTGCAAGAGGTTTTGGGTCTTTTAGGCTACTGGAGAGTGTTTATCCTGCACTTGGCACAAATTCTGAAGCCCTTATACCATTTGGTACAAAAGGGTGTCAGGTGGGGCTGGGATGAAACGTGCAATTAATTACCTTTGCTGTTACAAAACGGACAGTCAAGACTGGGCAGGTTTTGAATGAGACAAACCTGTCAAGGCCCTGTGAGCTGGATGTCCATGTGACTAAAATGGTTATGGCTGGGGTCTCTGGCACTGGCTTGAATGAACTTGCCAACCTATTGGATTCTGGTCACAACTCTGGAAAGAAACAGAGGTACAGTACACCTTAATAAAGAAATAATTGGCTGTCGTGTACCACATCTTGCTGGCTATGGAGCCCATCATCAGATGGCCCTGATAAAGGGCAGAAGACAACGTGGACTGTAGCCCGTTGGTGGGGCCTGCCTTTGACCTTTGAAAAAGTCAGCAAAGCCTGGTAGGAGTGCATTTTATGCCCTAAAGGGGACTTAACACTAAGTCCCACAGCAACATGGGACAATAGCTAAGGGGCTGATGCCTCTCATCAGGTGGCAGATAAACTATATTGGGCCTTTGCCTTTGTCAGAAGGGTGCTGATATGCCATGACTTGTGTGGACACTGCTACTGGACCTCTGTTGCTTTTCCTGCATGTCATACAGACCAGCAAATGACCAAAAGCAGTCTGGAGTGTCTCTTTGCAGCTTATGGCCAACTGTAGGTAATTGAGAGTGATCAAGGCACTCACTTTTCTGGACACGCACTGCAAGAATGGGTGCAACAATTAGGGATAAAGTAGAAGTTTCATGTACCATAATGCTATCAGGGCAGGCATGATAGAGAGGTACAATGGTTTGTTAAAATCTGGCCTGAAGTCAGACACTAATAGTCTATGGGGATGGTCAGTCCACTTACAGACAGTGCTACAGCATTTGAATGAAAATCCTGGGAAAGGGTCATTGAGCTCTGTAGACATGCTAATACACATTGCTTCCTCACTTATACAATTGCAAATATAATCTGGTTTGAATACAGGTTGGTGGCAATCGATCTCCTCAGGTTTGAGGATTCTCATAGTTTCTTTTGTTATTTGTATCATAATTTTTGTTGTTATTTATATATTGTTGTAGCCTCTGTTGTTATTGTGGAAATTGGTTACAGTGTTCCAGCTTTCTTGCACAGGTACCATCACGGAAGATTGAGGGCGTGTAGATTGTGAGGCAAGAATCCTGAAGGGTTGGAGTGTAGAGAAAATGGAGTTCTGTGGCCAGAATTCTCACCTGACTCTGGTCTGCTTGCACATGTGTGGGCAGTAAGTTATTACTGACTCTATGTAAAGAGCTCTGCCCAGGGCTACAAAGCTGCAGAGAGATCCAGAGGTAGAGACCAGCTTGCAGCATGCAGACTTACCCAGAGATGGATGGGATTCTAGTGCTTGACCTGCCACCATGAACATAAAGCTGGGTATAAACCCTTTTACCACCAACATACCATTGTCACTTTTTGGTCTTACCAAATCCAAAATGAACTTGCCCAGAGCTGAAACTCTCAGGGGAGACAATTGTAGAATGAATATTTCATTTCAGTTGTATCAGTTAATAGAAGGTTACTTAAATACAGCACATGTGTAGTGTGTAATACACTGCTTTAAGTAAGACTAGAGAAACTTGTTTCTGAATCACTACTTACTAGCTATCTGACCTTAAAGCCATTAGTTAATCTGATCCAGTTTCCTCATCCATAATATGAGGAATTGTCCTTTGAGGATAAAATTAGGTAATGTATGTGTAAGATAAATTTTAACCGAAATAAGCAGGCGAAGAGAGACAACAAAGGGCCAGGTAGTTTATTTGAATGCCACTCCTGGGTGATGCTCCGCGGTCTGGGTACTACAGGCTGGGGAAGTCACACCCGGTCAGGGAGGTGGGGGCTTATAAGGGATTAGGAGGGGGAGGAGTGGGCAAGCTATCCTAGGGGTGGTGGAGAGGTATGATTGGCTAAAGGTGACATAATAGACAACTAGAAACTTTTTTTCCTTCCAAGAGGGAGGAGGCTGACATCCGGGTCTTAGTTGGCACATCAGAAGGATGGAATTCAGGAAGAACTGTCCACTTTCCATATAAGGCACAGACCTTAGGGTCTGGTCTGTTCTCCCCCTATGGCATCTCTCTGTTCTGTTTGCATGTCCTTGTTTTTCCTTCCTCCAGCCTAACATTCCAGCCTTTTGGTCATAATGGGCGACGACTCGATCTGGCTACTTCTGACTGACAAGGGGCGTTGTGGGGGTTTGAGGCTGGTATTAGGCCGAAGGAGGGGGTTTAGTGGGAAGAGGTGCGTAACGGTGAGGTAACATCTGGTTGGTGGCAACCCGGGTCATCTGGGTTACCCGCTGTTGGAGGAATCTGAGGACACAAGGGGCAACTAAGAGTAAACCACAAACTGTTATTAAGGGGCCCAGTAGGGGCATTAGCCAGGCCATTATGGGAAACTGGAATTCTGGATCGAGTTTACATCTCAATGATTAGTATTAGGATTTAGTATAGATAAGGCTGCATTATTGAAATAATACTTTTCTCTAAAATCACCTTTATTTTTACTAGAAGTAGCCAGATTAAGAAAATAATTAACAGTTGGCTTGATTATTTGCATAAGTGCAGCAAGAAGAGCAATTGATTACATAGGCTCTTTTAAATATGCTTTGCTGGAACTTTTTGTAAGGAATTTCAGATTGGGCTTTTAAAGGCTTCTTGAGGCTAGAAAGCCAAGCCAGACTTGCCATCAGGTTGTGCCTGCAGTACCTGTAGATTTGGGTGAATTCTCTCTTTTCTGAGGTTCCCAAGACATTCTTGAGGTTCCTGCACCTACCAGGCAGTGAGTGACCTTCCTTACTCACCTGGTAAGGCTGCTGGGAACTCTGTAAGCAAGGTACTAGGCCAGTTCTTTTAAGTGGCTTTGTTGGCTTTATAAAGTCAATCTTAGTTCCTTAAAGCTGTCTGTTCATATCTGAGTTTACACACGTGTCTCTCAGGTATGATGTTCCAGTCAAAGCCTTGGTAATATAACCAGTGTTTTTAATTGTTCCTCTTACAAGGAAAGCAGATTCTTATTGAACTTGTGCAAATAAACATATTGCCATGAAATATAAAAAGTCACTGAGAGTTTTTAAATTCTGGAGGGATCAGGTAGAGAGAAAGATAAAGTTTCAATTCTGCTTATAAAGGCAGTCATTTACTAAACTGTTGTCAGCTTAAGAGAAAAAGCTTTAAAAACTTTATCAACAACATTTGAAACAAAAAGCCACAAAATCATCTCCCTTAGTTTACTTAATCCTCTGTAACTAATACCTGTTCTGCTGAAATCTAGTTCTTTACTAGCTTAAGAGTAATAAAACAGTGACTATAAATAATAAAAGACTTACAAATGACAATGGTTAAAGATTTGATGAGAGCTTACTGTAAGACAGTTGACATAAGGAAATTCTGATATTTCTGTAACACAAAACATATAATAACAAAGTTTAGCATTATTCTTTTTGACAGTGCTTTCTAGGTAATTAAGCAGGTAATTATATATTAGATAAATAAGCTAAATTAGCCAAATACTTTCTCCAATGAGAAAAAGTTCCTCTGACATGTTCTGGGGACCCTCTGGAAAATATCAGAGTTAACTAGAGGTAAAAGTACCTTTTTGAATTTGATTTTGGGAAATTGTCAGAAGAAAGTTTCTTTGGCACTTGCTTAAATAGGATTATAGGTTGCCATGAAGCAATACTTATCTATTTAACTAGAATGACAACAAAATACCTCAAAGGCAAATAAAGAAGGTTACAGAGTTGTTAGCAAACTTTAGCTTTTAGTCTTTTTAATATTAAGATCTTATTTTCTTAAATACAACCCATTGAGACTTTAAGCATGAGAAACTGCTTTGATAAAACGATTAGAGAACTTTTTGCAATTTTTCAATATTAGGAGCAGACTAACAGTTAAGAAAACTTTGTCTTTTTAACTGAAAACAAAATTTTAATTTTGCTGTGTACTTGATACTAAGACTCATTTGCTTTAATTTTATATAGCATGACCATATTAAATTCTTCCACAAACTTTCTACAACCTTTTTACATTTAGATTTCTCCCTCTAAATAAACAGCTGTACTTTAGAACAAAGTTACTTTCTTTTATCAAAAGACACATTCTTTAGTATGCAGAAATGTTTTCCTTATTACTTTAAGTAGTTTTAATTAGAACTTAAAACCATTAGGTACCTTAATTTTTAGTGAACACTGAGAAGCAGGCTATTGTAAACTGTTACACTAGAATTCCTCAGATTGATACATCTATGAATGTATATTATCATTTTTGGAAATGTACTTTATAGCACAATTTCTTATTACGCACAAAATATGTCTATATAATTTAGCAAACTTTAAGAATTTTGGTTACTACAAGAATTCTCTGGCTGTTTGCATATATATATACACTGTTATACATTAATACAATATTATTATTAAGATATTTATTTGCTAGGCTTGTTTACTTATTTTTAGCAACTATGCTAGATTACTTACAAAACTTTTACTGAATATTAGGCAAAGCCAAGCCTTTAAGCATTTTATTCTTAAAAGATTTAGCAGATAACATTGACTTAAATGACCTTAGGTAAACAGGCAGCTGATGACAACAAGGACATGCCTGCCTCAGCCAAACCCAAATTAGCATTAATGCTTAACATTTTTATCAGATTTTCTGGAAGTTTTATAATGCCCAATTTTCAGAAGCGCTTGTTTTTAAACGAAATATTTTTCATCTATACACTTAGACACACAAACGTACAAACTGAGATACAATGACTACAGTCAGCAACACCCCCCACACAAAAACATATACACAGACAGACAAGCTGATATAAAGACTTGAGTCACTGATATTCAATTGCCTTCCCTCTCTCTTCAGCTTCCTGTCCATGGCTTCTGGAACCAGAGGGCAGGAGGAGTGTGTTCTGGTGGGGAAAGAGGGCGGTGAAGGAGGAAGGAGAGGGGGAGGGGGTGGTGCAGCCACTGGAAGAGGAGAGCAGGACAACGGCATGGTTGAGAATGTAGGACTTTAAGATGGCGGCGACACGTGTGAAGACAAAGGACTTAAAGATGGTGGTGGAGAGAGGGGAAGGGGATTGCGAGCTGAGGGAGGCAGGCGACTGAGGTTTTCTGGCGGATCTGAAAAGGAAGGACTGAGCAGAGTAATAGGCTGACAATCTTTAAATGGAGATCGGGCCAGGAGAACCTGAGTCATTGAACACAACATAAAGGTCTGGACGGGAGTGCAAAGTCCAAAAAGCCTGCACATATGGGATTTCACTCTACTCTCTGCTCCAGTGGCAATAATTAATCAAGGTGGTGAGGAGGCTAAAATTGAAAGTTCCCTCAGTGGGCCAGCGAGATTGATTGTCCAAGGGATACTGAGGCCCAGCCTCAGAGCAAAGAAAGACTAGCTTCTATTTGTGAAACGGGACAAATATAGAGTAGCCAAATTAGAAATGAGACACCACAGTGGGGTCTGAGCTTCTGCTTTTGAGGGCTGGTTCCCCATGTCTGCGCCACTCCCCAACTAATCCCGCTGAGAGGAGCGCCCAGTGTCCCAAGCGCGCCAAGTCGGGAGATGTCCTGGGAGCCTGGGTGAGGGATGTCTCCCCCACCACAGGGTCAGGGGCGGGCCGGATGTCCACAGACGTCCTGGGGCCTGGAGTAGGGACGTCTCCCATACCACAGGGCCAGGGGCGGGCCGGATGCCCGCAGAGGGTGGGCCACCTGGACGTACGTACAATTTCTAACCGGCCAGGTGAAATGGAGTTAGGGAGGGAAACATACTGGGGAAAACTGAGGGACTCACCGGAAAATTATCCATGCAGCGGAGAGCAGGCTGAGGTCCTGGCTTGGGGAAGGAGGGGGCGGGGCCCTGCACTCACGCTCCTTCCCGGGTTTCGGCACCAAATGTAAGATAAATTTTAGCCAAAATAAGTAGGCGAAGAGAGGCAACAAAGGGCCAGGTGGTTTATTTGAATGCCACTCCCGGGTGATGTTCTGTGGTCTGGGTACTACAGGCTGGGGAAGTCACACCCGGTCAGGGTGGTGGGGTCTTATAAGGGATTAGGAGAGGGATGAGTGGGCAAGCTATCCTAGGGGTGGTGGAGAGGTATGATTGCTAAAGGTGACATAATAGACAACTAGAAACTTCTTTCCTTCCAAGAGGGAGGAGGCTGACATCCAGGTCTTAGTTGGTACATCAGAAGGATGGAATTCGGGAAGAGCTGTCCCCTTTCCATATAAGGCACAGACCTTGGGGTCTGGTCTGTTCTCCCCCTATGGCATCTCTTTGTTCTGTTTGCATGTCCTTGTTTTTCCTTCCTCCAGCCTAACAGTGTGGAAAGGTGTTTTAAACTCTATATTGCTGCAGCACAAATAAAGTAATATTGCATATTCTTTAAATTTTTCAGCTTGTTTTAAAATACTACTGTGGTTTATAATATTGTTCCTCTTGATATTTTGATATTCTCTCTGCCTCATTGCCCTTTGTCTTATTAGTCCTGATTTCCTTTTAGTGATAGTGTCTTTCAGTTTAAGTGACCTTGAATGGTTTGAAAAGAAATAGATTAAAATGAGTACAGACAGTCCTTGTGGGACTATAAAAATACAAGCAGGACCATAAAGATAACCATGTAAGCTATGTTAATAATCAGTGGGAAAATTGCAATTGTTTTGTGATCTTTAAAGATTTTGTCAAAACATTAGAAACTCTCTTTCACAGGGAAATGGGGCGGGGGGGAGATACTTAGTACAAGATAATTTAAAAATGAGATACATTAAGAGTTAGTGTGTTATTGCTTTGTAAAACTTACCAAGATCCATTTGAACAGACCATGCCTTCTTGTTAATTTAAAATATCAAGATGGATGGATTGGAAAGAAGGAAAGGAAGAGAAGGAAATTCTAGAACCATGTGAGTTAGCAGAGAAACTTTATATTCAATATAGCTCATGTTGAGTGTTTTAATTAGACTATTTAAATATGAACATTTAGAAAATAGTGGAACTGTAGAATAAAATGGTTCATATAGCTAATAGGATCTTTTGAACCACAATGTTTTAGAGCAAAGGCCAGCAAACCTTACCTGTAAAGGTCATTGTGGGCCAAGGAGAAAAATCAAGAATATTATAAAAGTACTTACAATACCAAGACAAAACAAACTTACACAAATGTTTTTATTGATGAAATTCAAAATAATTGAGTATAAATTGTGTAATCTTGGTCTACAAATGAGAAGAAAGGAATTCTTTTAAAGGTGATAATGTTACTCTTCATTGGGCTTCAGAGTTAGTGCCCTAGCATCAAATTGGTTGTACATGTTCAACTGTTAAAATTATTCTTAAGTTCATGGGCTGTAGGAAGACGTTGGAGGGCTGCCTTTAGTATGTGAGCCATAGTTGTTGACCCATGTTTTAGAATAGAAAGGATGTTTGCAGTCCTCTGGTAGTTAGTAAAGTGGAAGGTTGTTCCTCAAGGTCACACAGTTGTTACTTTGTGACAGGTGGTATCAGAACACAGTGCTCTTTAAAATGTTATACCACCTCTGATATTCTCAATGAATGTATTATTTCCTTAACCAGAATATACTGTTTCCTAACTAATTTATAAGTGAAAATATATCTTACACAAAAACTGCCATCTCCGCCTTTTCCCTTCCTTTCATCTTTTTTCTACCTTGTCTGATTTTTAGCAGTACCTCAGCTTCTTAAATAATAATGATATTTTTAAATGAAAACTAATGCTTTAAATTTTGTTATGAAGACTTCAGGCAGTTAATACATCATTTTCCCCTCATCCATACTATATTTTTAAAAATGATTCAAATTATGTTTAATTATATGTATTGGTGAACTGTACAGTTTTAGTAGCCATATGCAGATCTTTAACATCAGATAATGTGAACTTTTATTTATTATTTTAAATACCTACACAAATTATTTTTACATTGTTTCCCTTCCCCTCCTGCCACTGGTTAAATGGGAAGAGCTTTGGTCCTCAGAGAATAGACTGAAATACCAAACACAGAAAGTGCTTGGCACAGAGTAGATAATAGTTTATCTATGACAAAGTGGTTTGACAAAATCACTTTATAAAGGGCCTAACATAGTATCCCAGTACATGATAGTTTTTAATAGGTATTAAATTCATAGGCTAGCAGTTGTATATAATACCAAAATTTAACGTTTTGCTCGGTATTCATAGATACACCTATGTATGGAAGAGTTAAAAAAAAAAAAATTGGATCTGAAATTAGATTACCTAGTTTTAAAACATACTGAAACCTGATTAGCCACACATCCAAGTCATGCAGTCCTTGAGCAAGTTATTTAACCTCTCTGTGCCTCAATTTTTCCTGACTTTTAAAGTGAGGATATGACAGTACAGAACTCATAGGATTGTTATGAGGGTTTGAATATGTTAGTATGTGTAAAATATAATAGTGCTTGGCACATAGTAAGTTCTCAACAACTGTTGGCTTCATTAATAGTAAGTATTAATGTTGCATTTGATGCTTGTCTTCCAAATTTCAGACAGGTTTAGTCAATTAACCAAATTCCCTAATCTATCAATTAAATTTAAGACTCTTTTATTGCAGCTGGGATTTATCTAATTTACCTCATCTCTTATAGGTATAAACAGCAAAAGAAAAATTTCCCATTAAATTGAGCATGTGTGTTTTATAATAACCATAATTGGGAAAATACTGGTTAAATATCAGCACATATGTACCTGGCAAGAAGTTACAGTTCTGGCCTAATAATCTTGAGATATCACAAGAGTGGCATGTTATTTTTTTTCCTCACTCAACTTGTGCTGTATATTTTGTGACTTGAATACAGCATACATAATACTCTGTTCTTAAATATTAATGCTTCTGGTTAATGTAAATAGTTCCTTCGGGGTGAAAAAACTATTTTGAGAAAAGGAAATGCTTTGGGATATAGTAATCCACAATACTACTTATCCTTATGGTTAATTTATATTCTTTGTATAGTTTTATAAAATTTATTTTATTCATATAAATTAATACATTTAGCCACAACAGAATTTTATTTTAGTATGTGATTTTCTTTGGACTTTGCATTCTTTCCAACTTCTTGTAGATGGCTACAAATCAGTTTATAAAACCTGTAAACAAATGACTTAATGATCTTTCTGATGTTGTTTTCTAATGTATGCCTCTTTCTTTTTCCCCAGAGGAAATAAAAGCGGAAACTGAAAAACAGAGGTTTGTGGGATTTCTTTTGTTTAGTAAAAATAATTTTCAAACTTATCAGCCTTGGCCAAAATAATGATATAATCATGTTTTTAATGTGACAAGTTTTCTGCATGTGACCCTTATAATTAATTAGAAAAACAGTTAAGAAATACTTATACTTGTAAGCATACTTTCAAATACAAAAAGATCTCATATGTAACTATGTAAGGGTATTTCTGAAATACTATAAGATATGCTTTAAAGTCTTTGCTTAAAGACTTTCATTTATATTTAGAAAGATTACTAAATAATTATTTAGTAACCTGAATAATTATTTAAAGTAACTTCAATTTCTTTGATAATCTTGCATTTAGTCACACTCTGGCCATTAGCTTTTACCTGTAGCAAATAACTTAACTTCTTGGGCTTTGGTTTTCTCATGAATTATGGGAAGATGAAGACTGTTTTAGCAAAGGTCCTTTTAGAACTGAAATTCTGTGTTTTTATATGAATTTATCATAAATGTGATAAATTTGATGTTCTAATCAGACTCTTCTTTTTCCTTTAGCCCTCCTCATGGAGAAGCAAAAGCTGGATCAAGCACTCTTCCACCAGTGAAATCAAAGACAAATTTTATTGAAGCAGACAAGTACTTCCTACCCTTTGAATTGGCATGTCAGTCCAAATGTCCCCGTATAGTCAGTACATCTCTAGATTGTTTACAGGTATGTATAAAATGGCAGTATCTAAAAACCATCTAATTTGAATGTTTCTAAACATCACTACTCACAATTTATGATTCAGACATTTTCCATGAAAGCCGTGAATATTCTTTTTGTGGTAAGAAAACAAACGGTTGCTTATATTCAAGAGAGATAATAATAGTTGCAATTAGTTTAAAAGGATAATAAAAACCGTTAGCTAGCTTAGTGAGACACACTCTTTACTAAGATGATCATTAATGAAAGTGTTGATTTGGTCAGTGTTTCTCTCCATGCAATGCAAGAGAACCTGCTGCTGGCTTTACATTCATCATTATTTACAGTGAGTTTTACTAAATCATTTGCATATGATTTTACTAATTGCCTATTGTATTATATAAAACAACAGGTTAACACTGGCCAGCTTTTTATATTCACTTCTGGACTTTAGGTCTGACATTAATTTATGTCAGAAAAATTCCATAAATCTTTCTTGCCATTTTATATACACAGACGAATACAGGGGTCATTCCTCTTTTCAGGTGTTTTCACTGTTTGGGGATTATACCTATTTAACAAATCAGTGGCTAGGAAAATATGATTTGTTCTTAAAATACATTAAGGATAAGATCATTTGATTTGTAACCTTTTCCCTTTAAAATTAAAATTATAATATCCAAGCCCTTCCTTGCAGGGTTATAATGGTAATGATGAATGAACAAATCTCTGATTTATTGCAGCTAGTGTATGGAAATTGGGTTTTCTGAATATTCACAGATCTGATTTGGAAAGAGGTTTTGGATCGTTTAAGTGTGTTAAGATAGCTTTCACAAAAGCAGTATCAATAATGTTTACATAGACAGCAGTAAGCTCTTTATTCTAACTCACTAGAGACATGTTCTGAAGCCTTGCTTTCTGAAAGTACTGCTTGATGGTTTTGTTGTGGTTATTCTATTTTTGTGGTTATTGGGAGTGTAAATAATTTCATGTTTTTAGCTAATAAAGCTTTCTTCAGAAGTTGGCATGTAACTTTGGCTATAAGTAGCCAAAATGCATTTAATGCATTTATGTAAAAAGTTTAATATATATTCAGTTGTAAATTGTAATTTTGATACATATTTGATTAGCATATATATTAACTTAATTAGAATCATTATTTTCTTTCTCCATTTCAGAAACTTATTGCTTATGGGCACTTGACTGGCAATGCTCCAGATAGTACAACACCAGGCAAAAAATTAATAGATAGAATTATTGAAACAATTTGTGGCTGTTTCCAAGGTCCTCAAACAGATGAAGGAGTTCAGTTGCAAATAATAAAGGTAATTAATTACATAAAATGAATTTATAATTCATCTTTATATTTTCAAATCAGAAGACTTTAAGCTTTAAAAATTTGGAAAAGCAGTGCTTTGCAGCTGTAATAGAGGTTATTTGGGTGCATTTTAGATCCCATACGTGAAGAGATTTTGTTATTGAATGCCAAGAATTTGTTAGAAGAAGACTATTTCCAAATCTCTTACTTTGAAGGTCCCAATTTTGGCGTGAGTCCCCAAGTCTCCCAGACTTTTCAGTTTCTGACATGTTTACCATACATATTCCATCTTTTGAGCTTTAGGGTCCATTGTGAAGGTCCTGTGACTCTTCTAGTTTCTTCTGCACCATTGGACCCTTCAGGAGTCTGTCTTCTAGACCCAGTCTTCACCCTTTGGTCTACTCATTAACCAACTTTCCTGATTCCTTTGTACCAGATCTGCTAAGGCCTGTCCTGGGTTTGTGCTGTAACATTCTTGGATGATTAGACTCCTTTAAAGAACAACCACTCAGTTGTGTTTTCAGTCTGTTATAAATATTGAATTCTTAATGTTACTGCTAATGGTAGTGGTCGGGAGTGGGGTAGGGGAGTGGGATTTGAGTTATTTTCCTCTGTTCTTGTCCCCACCACAACAAAGAATTGAAAGACAGAGACACAGTAGTAAAGCAGAGTAAAAGTTTTATTTAAAGTTACCTACTTGAAGAGAGAAAAAGTACAGACATCCTCAGAGAGGAGGAGCCCTGAAAGGTTGGGGGTTCCCTCTTTTAAGGATTTTTCAGGAATGTAACAAAGGGCTAGGGGGTGTAGCCTTGTCAAGTAGTCTCAAGATGCTTATCTCTGGTGAGAGACACAGTGCCTCCTTTCCTCTATCAGTTCCCCAGGTAATTCTGCAAAATTAACATAAGGAACTTACTGATCCAGTTCCTCCCCAGGATAGCAGCTTCCCCCTGGGAACATATCAATCAAGACCACCTGCCCTGCCCTCAAGGTGGACTGAGTTACTGTCTGTTTGCTAAAGAATATGTCAGGAATTTTACTTCCTAACTTCCTGGCTTTTAAAATGGAATCTTAGCTTTAAGATGGAATCTTTCCTGTCCTTACTATACTGTTTATATCTGGGCTTTTTTGGAAAACTAATTATGATGCTTATCTCCTGCCCTGATTACAAAGTTGCTTGATTAGGCACTGGGGGAGGAGGAAAGAAACAGTATACAGGTTGTTAAAGAATAGGCTGGGCCTTTTAGCAGGCTAAAGTAAATCTTAAAATAGCATGATCTTATTGACACAATGAAGACATGGGCTGCTCTCAGATACTTTTCTTTATCTGGGGAATATCTGGTCATTCCAAGTTATTCCTGGCTTTTGGACCTTCAACTGCTTAACTCATTAACTCTGAGTCTTTTCTGGCTCTCTAGTTTTATCTGGTTAACTCTGAGTCCATTTTAGTGGGCATTACTGGCCTTACTCTCTCTCCACCCTGCTCATACCTATTTTTCTGCCTAACAGTGGTAGATTAATATATATCAGTACAATTTTCTTGTATTATTAGTACTTCTGGAATTGTTTACATGTATGAAGTGTTCCTTCATGTGTGGCTGTAGCGCCTTCTGAGCCTTTCAATTTCATATCCATATTCATTTCACAAGGCTATATAATATCTTTATTCTTAAAAAGCTGTCTGACCTGTTGCCTTTCATTCGTAATTTCATGTCTGTCATTGCTTATTTAGCATATATTCAATGCTGACTCTGCATAGCACTGTACAACATAAAAGGTCAAAAGTTGTGAGTCCTTGCTTTTGAAAAATTTGAAGTAACCTAAATGTGTGAAAATACACATAAGGTTCACTTTACTGAAGAATTCACTTTAGGATTATTTTAAATGCTTTATTCTAAAAGATTTGTAAATATCTTCAAAATTTAGTAAATCTAAGTAAATAAGTGGATACAATGTGTGTCCTCCAAAGTTTACAGTCTTTTCCAATAGATCTTAAGAAGAATATCTCTGTTTACTATGGCAGTTTTAATGCTTTGCATTTTAACAAACTAAATTAAATATTAAAATGAAACTTGGGTCAAACAAATTAGTTTTCTAGTGTTCTGGGTTTGGGAGGATTATATGGAAACTACTACCAGAATGAGGAAAACAAAATATTTTAACAGTTGATAATATACTCAAAGTATGTAGAAATTCTCTTAGTATATACCTAAAAGTCTCAGTGGTATCTGAAAGTTTTTATTCTAATATAAAAATAATCATATATTTTTGGGCTGAAACTCTGGATGGAGAAAGTTACTTTTTTTTTTCTCTCAAGGCTTTACTTACTGCAGTAACATCTCAACATATAGAAATTCATGAAGGAACTGTACTGCAAGCTGTGAGAACATGTTACAATATCTATCTAGCAAGCAAAAATCTCATCAATCAGACAACAGCCAAAGCTACTCTTACTCAGATGCTCAATGTTATTTTTGCACGCATGGAAAACCAAGCAGTAAGTATTAAAAAAAGAGAGATTGTGTAGAATACCACAGGCATCAAATACAGAAAAGAGTTTATAGATACTATAGTGAAATATTTGTGCCTGTAGAGAAGTATGTCTTTTATTTGCAGTTTTAATTAATGGGTATCTATGGTATTGTGTTTTGTTTTATTCTGAGATATACTGACTTGTTTGACTTTGTATAAAATGTTTTTACTTCACAAAGAGAATTTGAAAGATACTGATGTCATCCTCATGGGAGTATTTATGAATTGATACCATTATTTCAATTGAGTGGAATGTAGATATACAACTTCCTAATTTGATCTCTTCTGGTATAAAATTATTCATTGAGCCTTTAAAAATATTTCATTTATATTGATGAAATATGTTTTGGGGGTTTAAGAAATCAGATGGAAACTTTTTTTTGTTTTTTTAATTGTGTAGGTCTTTGTAATTAAAAATGAACTTCTAACTTGTTATTTTGAACTGATTTGAAACACTTTATTGTCATGACTGTTAGGACACATGGTGGTAGAGGATAGGGATATTGCTAAACACTGCAGTACTCAGGATAGCCTCTCCCCCGCCAAAAAAAAAAACCCACGAAGAATTATCCACCCCAAATGTCAGTAGTACTGATGTTGAGAAATCCTGCTCTAGAAAGTATGGAAATGTTATAGAAATGTTTAGTTTTTAGTTTTGTTTAGGTAATATATTCACATCATTAAAACACCAAAAATAATGAGAAGATACGAACTGACTTAACATCTCTGTTTGTGTGTACCAGTTTCCATCCCCCTACAAAGTAACCACCATTACTTTTTTTTTTAATTAATTAATTATTTTTTTTATTGCGGTATCATTAATCTACAATTACATGAGGAACATTATGTTTACTAGACTCCCCCATCACCAAGTCCCCACCACATACCCCATTACAGTCTCTGTCCATCAGCGTAGTAAGATGATATAGAGTCACTACTTGTCTTCTCTGTGTTGTACAGCCCTCCCCATGCCCCCGCTCATTGTACATACTAATCATAATGCCCCCTTTCCTCCTCCCCCTTACTCCTCCCTTCCCACCCATCCTCCCCAGTCCCTTTCCCTTTGGTAACTATTAGTCCATTCTTGGGTTCTGTGTCTGCTGCTGATTTGTTCCTTCAGTTTTTTCTTAGCTCTTATACTCCACACATGAGTGAAATCATTTGATACTTGTCTTTCTCCGCCTGGCTTATTTCACTGAGCATAATACTCTCTAGCTCCATCCATGTTTTTGCAAATGGTAGGATTTGTTTTCTTCTTATGGCTGAATAACATTCCATTGTGTATATGTACCACATCTTCTTTATCCATTCATCTACTGATAGACACTTAGGTTGCTTCCATTTCTTGGCTATTGTAAATAGTGCTGTGATAAACATAGGGGTGCATATGTCTTTTTCAAACTGGGTTGCTGCATTCTTAGGGTAAATTCCTAGAAGTGGAATTCCTGGGTCAAATGGTATTTCTATTTTGAGCTTTTTGAGGAACCTCCATACTGCTTTCCACAATTGTTGAACTAATTTACATTCCCCCCAGCAGTGTAGGAGGGTTTGCGTTTCTCCACAACCTTGCCAACATTTGTTGTTGTCTGTGTTTTGAATGGTGGCTCTTACTGGTGTGAGGTGATATCTCATTGTGGTTTTAATTTGCAATTCTCTGATGCCTAGCTAGCTATGTGGAGCATCTTTTCATGTGTCTGTTGGCCATCTGAATTTCTTCTTTGGAGAACTGTCTGTTCAGCAGCTCTGCCCATTTTTTAATTGGATTATTTGCTTTTTCTTTGTTGAGGTGTGTGAGCTCTTTATATATTTTGGATGTCAACCCTTTATCGGATCTGTCATTTCTGAATATATTCTCTCATACTGTAGGATGCCTTTTTGTTCTCTTGGTAGTATCCTTTGCTGTACAGAGGCTTTTCAGCTTGAAATAGTTCCACTTGTTCATTTTTGCTTTTGTTTCCCTTGCCTGGAGAGATAGATTCATGAGGAGGTTGTTCATTTTATGTCCAAGAGATTTTTGCCTATGTTTTTTTCTAAGAGTTTTATGGTTTCATGACTTACATTCAGGTCTTTAATCCATTTCGAATTTACTTTGTGTATGGGGTTAGAAAATAATCCAGTTTCATTCTCTTACATGTAGCTGTCCAGTTTTGCCAACACCAGCCGTTGAAGAGGCTGTCATTTCCGCATTGTATGTCCATGGCTCCTTTATCGTATATTAATTGACCATATATGTTTGGGTTAATATCTGGACTCTCTGTCCTGTTCCACTGGTCTGTGGGTCTGCTCTTGTGCCAGTACCAAATTGTCTTGATTACTGTGGCTTTGTAGAAGAGTTTGAAGTTGGGAAGTGAGATCCCCCCTGCTTTATTCTTCCTTCTCAGGATTGCTTTGGCTATTCGGGGTCTTTTGTGGTTCCATCTGAATCTTAAAACTATTTGTTCCAGTTTTTTGCAGAATGCTGTTAGTATTTTGATAGGAATTGCATTGAATCTGTAGATTTTTTAGGCAGGATGGCCATTCTGACAATATTAATTCTTCCTACCCAAGAGCATGGGATGAGTTTCCATTTGTTAATGTCCTCTTTACTTTCTCTTAAGAGTGTCTTGTAGTTTTCAGGGTATAGGTCTTTCACTTCCTTGGTTAAGTTTATTCCTATGTATTTTATTCTTTTTGATGCAGTTGTGAATGGAATTGTTTTCTGATTACTCTTTCTGCTAGTTTATCATTAGTGTATAGGAAAGCAACAGATTTCTGTGTATTAATTTTGTATCCTGCAACTTTGCTGAATTCAGATATTTTTTCTAGAAGTTTTGGGGTGGAGTCCTTAGGGTTTTTTATGTACAATATCATGTCATCTGCAAATAATGACAGTTTGACTTCTTCTTTACCAATCTGGATGCCTTGTGTTTCTTTGTTTTGTCTGATTGCCATGGCTAGGAACTCCAGAACTATGTTGAATAACAGTGGGGAGAGTGGGCATCCCTGTCTTGTTCCCGATCTTAGAGGAAAGGCTTTCAGCTTCTTGCTCTTCAGTATGATGTTGGCTGTGGGCTTATCATATATGGCCTTTATTATGTTGAGGTACTTGCCCTCTATACCCATTTTGCTGAGAGTTTTTATCATGAATGGATGTTGAATTTTGTCAAATGCTCTTTCAGCATCTATGAAAATATTCACGATGTTTTTGTCCTTCTTTTTGTTGATGTGGTGGATGATGTTGATGGATTTTCAAATGTTGTACCATCCTTGCATCCCTGAGATGAATCCTACTCGATCATAGTTTATGGTCCTCTTGACGTATTTTTGAATTCGGTTTGCTAATATTTTATTGAGTATTTTTGCATCTATGTTCATCAGGGATATTTGTCTGTAATTTTCTGTTTTGGTGGGGTCTTTGCCTGGTTTTGGTATTAAAGTGATGCTGGCTTCATAGAATGAGTTTGGAAGTATTCCCTCCTATTCTACTTTTTGGAAAACTGTAAGAAGAATGGGTGTTATGTTTCCTCTATATGTCTGATAAAATTCAGCGGTAAATCTATCTGGCCCAGGGATTTTGTTCTTGGGTAGTTTTTTGATTACCAGTTGAATTTCGTTGCTGACAATTGGTCTGTTTAGATTTTCTGTTTCTTCCTTGGTCATTCTAAGAAGGTTGTATTTTTCTAGAAAGTTGTCCATTTCTCCTAGGTTTTCCAGTTTATTAGCATATAGATTCTCATAGTATTCTCTAATAATTCTTTGTATTTCTGTGGGTCCATCATGATTTTTCCTTTCTCATTTCTGATTCTGTTTATGTGTGTAGATTCTCTTTTTCTCTTAATTAGTCTGGCTAGGGGCTTATCTATTCTGTTATTTTCTCAAAGAACCAGCTCATGGTTTCATTGATGTTTTCTATTGTTTTCTTCTTCTCAATTTTATTTATTTCTTCTCTGATTTTTATTATGTCCCTCTTTCTGCTGACTTTGGGCCTCATTTGTTCTTCATTTTCCAATCTCAGTAATTGTGACTTTAGGCTATTCATTTGGGATTGTTCTTCCTTCTTTAAATAGACCTGGATTGCTATATACTTTCCCTTAAAACTGCCTTCACTGTGTCCCACAGAAGTTGGGGCTTTGTGCTGTTGTTGTCTTTTTTCTCCATACATTGCTTGATCTCTGTTTTAATTTGGTCATTGATCCATTGATTATTTAGGAGCATGTTGTTAAGCCTCCATGTGTTTGTGAGCCTTTTTGTTTTCTTTGTACAATTTATTTCTAGTTTTATACATTTGTGGTCTGAGAAGTTGATTGGTAGAATTTCAATCTTTTTGAATTTACTGAGACTCTTTGTGGCCTAGTATGTGGTCTATTCTGGAAAATGTTCCATGTGCACTTGAGAAGAGTGTGTATCCTATTGCTTTTGGGTGTAGAGTTCTGTAGATGTCTGTTAGGTCCAACTATTCTACTGTGTTGTTCAGTGCCTCTCTGTCCTTACTTATTTTCTGTCTGGTGGATCTGTCCTTTGACGTCAGTGGTGCGTTGAAGTCTCCTAGAACGCATGCATTGCATTCTATTTCCTCCTTGAATTCTGTTAGTATTTCTTTCACATATGTTGGTGCTCATCTATTGGGTACATATATATTTGTAATCGTTACGTCCTCTTGTTTGACTACCCCTTTATCATTATGTAATGTCCTTCTTTATCTCTTGTTACTTTCTTTGTTTTGAAGTCTATTTTGTCTGATAGAAGTACTGCAACATCTGCTTTTTTCTCCCTATTGTTTGCATGAAATATCTTTTTCCTCCCTTGACTTTTAGTCTTGTGTGTCTTTGGGTTTGAGGTGAGACTCTTGTAAGCAGCATATAGATGGGTCCTGCTTTTTTATCCATTCTATTACTCTGTGTCTTTTGTTTGATGCATTCAGTCCATTTACATTTAGGGTGATTATTGAAAGATATGCACTTATTGCCATTGCGGGCCTTAGATTCGTAGTTACCAAAGGTTCAAGGGTAGTTTCTTTACTGTCTAATTGTCTAACTTAACTCTCTTATTAAGCTATTATAAACACAGTCTGATGATTCTTTATTTCTCTCCCTTCTTATTCCTCCTCCTCCATTCTTTATATGTTAGGTGTTTTAATCTGTACTCTTTTGTGTTTCCCTTGACTGCTTTTGTGCATAGTTGATTTTATTTTTTGCCTTTAGTTAGTATTTGATTGTTCCACTTTCTTTGCTGTGATTTTCTCTGGTGACATCTGTTTAGCCTTAGGAGTGGTTCCATCTATAGCAATCCCTTTAAAATATCCTGTAGAGGTGGTTTGTGGGAGGCAGTTTCCCTCAACTTTCGCTTGTCTGGGAATTGTTTAATCCCTCCTTCATATTTAAAAGATAATCGCATTGGATACAGTATTCTTGGTTCAAGGCCCTTCTGTTTCAATACATTAAATATATCATACCATTCTCTTCTGGCCTGTAAGGTTTCTGTTGCGAAGTCTGATGATAGCCTGATGGGTTTTTCTTTGTAGGTGACCTTTTTTCTCTCTCTGGCTGCCTTTAATACTCTTTGTCTTTGATCTTTGCCATTTTAACTACTACATGTCTTGGTGTTGTCCTCCTTGGGTTCCTTGTGTTCAGAGGTCTGTGGGCTTCCATGGTCTGAGAGACTATTTCCTTCCCCAGTTTAGGGAAGTTTTCAGCAATTATTTCTTCAAAGACACTTTCTATCCCTTTTCTCTCTCTCTTCTTCTTCTGGTACCCCTGAGATGCAAATATTGTTCTGTTTGGATTGGTCACACAATTCTCTTAATATTCTTTCTTTCCTGGAGATCCTTTTATCTCTCTCTGCCTCAGCTTCTCTGTATTCTTATTCTCTGATTTCTGTTCCATTAACGGCCCCTTGCACCTCATCCAGTCTGCTCATAAGTCCTTCCAGAGATTGTTTTATTTCTGTATTCTCCCTCCCAACTTGATCCTTTAGCTCTTGCATATTTCTCTGTCATTAGTTGTTTTTGCATGTTTTTAATATATTTTATGTTCTTTATTTCTGATGGACTCCAATTTCTAAGTCTAGAGACAAGTTGGCACCTTATATAAAGAATTTATAGTTGAATGTAACATCATCCCTCCAAATTTTAAACAACTTATTTTATTAATTTTGGAAATTCTATATCTTTCCAGTTGCAGGAAGCCAAACAAATGGAAAAAGAAAGGCACCGGCAACACCATCACCTGTTGCAGTCCCCAGGGAGCCATCATGAGCCTGAACCTCCTCAGCTTAGATACTTGCCCCCTCAGGCTGTTGATCATCTGTCCCAAGAACACGAAGGGGACCTTGGTCCCCATATAAATGATGTGGATAAAAGCCTTCAGGATGACACAGAACCTGAAAATGGATCTGATCTTTCCAGTGCAGAAAATGAACAGACTGAAGCTGACCAGGCAACTGCCGCTGAAAGTAATCTTTTTGAGAAGGGTTTGTGGTTGGGGAGGGGTGTGAGTGTATTGTAGGAAGAGTGTAAGAATGTTTTTGGCAAAGTTTAGAAAAGGTAATACAACTTTAATAGATATCAGACACATTGTGTAATTGTAGAAACTTTCCATCCTGGGTGGTAAAGTTCATTTCACTTCAATGCACAGGACGTCTATTAAAGATACCATGCCTTCATTAGCATCTCATGAGCAGTATGATTTATAAACTTGCTTTGGAGGAGACAGTGTTACTAAAAAGGGTCACAAATGTCTGTTAGCATTTTATATAGGAACTTCGGTTTTCTTATAATAAGTTTCACAGGTAACAAGAGAGCTATTTAGTAAGGTTATTTGAAATGTGAATGAAAATTTTAGGGCATCATTATGTTATTCAGAAAATATTATAGCCAAAAAAGTACTGAAATTAAATATAGAAAGAAACCTAACGAGGAACACCTGATAGTGAAAAAGGTCATTTATTTTTATATTCTGATGTGTGATAGTCACTAAAAGTGAGATATTCTCTGACAGTACTTTTTGTAAGTAAATTTATAAGAAAGAAATAAGGTGACAAAAATTAGATTTATTTATTTTTACAAGTTTGTTCTTTAAAAATAATCATATGAAGTAATTTTTTTTCCTCAAACATTCTTAGCTTAATTGTTCTATACCATTGCCAAGGAGTTTGGTTGTCCCCTTTTTTCCTCCTTAGCTAGGTGTTAAAAAATGTTGTCTATCCATTGTGGTTCTACAGAGCTAGGATGATTCAATCTTACTAACAGTTCATCTGAATTCTGTGTTTTTACTTCACTATGAGGAAGGATTTCTCTAACGTATTTTCAGCTCTTGATTTTTTTTTTTAACCACATCTTTTCTGAAGTCTGATAGTGACGTGAACCATCAGCAGTAGCATGAACAGATGGATGCCTGTTTATTAAAAGGGATAATTTTGATAAAACAAGCACTCACAGTACTCAAGCTAGTAGAAAATCTGTACTGCTGATCTGATCTGTTTTTCTAGCCTGCCCTTGCGAAAATTTCCCCTACTTACACTGTGAGCTTACAAAGAAACTAATTCAAAGGGCTAGTCTCTAAAAAAGTTGGGACTTTATTTATTCCTTCATTTTTTCATCTATGCATTTATCAAATATCGATTTAGCATACTGTGTCCTAGGCACTGTTCTAGGACTTGGGGTTAAAAAGCTGATAGAGATAACAGCCATTGCTCTTAGGGCAGTCATGGTCTTCCTGGATTGGTCAGGTGTGTTAAGGTACTAATATAAAAATCCTGAAAGTGCCATGCACAGGGTAATTCTGCTGAGGAGAGTTAGGAAATAACTTTTGTAAAGAAAGTGATGATGTTTTAGCTGAGTCTGGTTGGATAGAAGTAGGAATTGGCTAGCTAGAAAATTTCAGAAATTTTCCAACAGAAAAAACAACATGGGCTGAGATCCAAGGAAAAGAAGCATCTACGATGTATAAGATACAACTGTAGGTACCTTACAGGATACAGAATTATAAATAAGACTCAATTTCCTGTGGCATAGCCGTGGTTATTTTGACTTTAAAGATGTTTTTCTCTCAACAGCAGATATAAGTGAAGCTTTTTCCCAAGAGCTGTTGGTTAAGAGTACATGTTCTTGAGTTAGATTACCTTTTCTGAATCACATCTCTATCACTTACTAGCTTTGGACTTTGAACACAATAATTAACTTCTCCAGTCATTTCCTATGTGTAATAAATATGGCCCACTGTTATTCTAATCTATTTCTGTCAGATAATTTATGTGAGAATTGACTGTTGATTCACTAGTCATTTTGTATACTTTTTAGTGACTGCATTTAGTTATGTTGAAACTCAGATTTTCAGACTTCAGGTTATTTTAGCCAAATTGGAGCACAGAAATACGAAGTGTAAGAATGGTGGAAAATTTACCTGTGAAAACATTTATGTGTTTTTACTCCTCAAATGCTCTTGCATTCAGATTTTTTTTATAAAGTAAGGTTACTCATTTGATATGCTCACTTACCAGATTTCCTTTTGTGGCATTCAGTATTTTGTAGAATACAGCATAGGTTAGGAGCAATGAAAAAAGGGAAGATAGGCTTCTGGAAGCCAGAATTATAAGTAGTAGCTCTTTATAGTAGTGTGAATGGGGATGAGAGTGCAGGCAGCAGCACTATCAGCTGATAGGCAGTCCGATGCCATTTGGTGTAGGGCAGTGGTTCCCAAAACAGGGTCCCAGACCCCAAAGCATCTTAAGTGCTAATCAAGCCTTCCTGAGATATATGCAACATTTCAAAACTCACTGGAAATCCTGTTTTTATCTGTAATGATCTTCATAAGCTAGCTGGAGTATCATTTATCAGTTTCTCTTAGGCTGTTGCAAAGTTATGATTGGCAGTTTTATCTGTTGATTAATGTTAAATTGGGAAATTAATTCTTTTTTATTTACTAAAGATAATTTTACATTGGATATGTAGATTCTTTTGGGAATGAAATAAGGAAAGGCTGGAAAGCACTGTTGGAGGCCCATATGGCCCTCTCTCTCCTTCTTCCAGGACCTTACTATATTAGAGTACAATGATGAGTTTATTATTGATAAGCCTAATTTATCAAAGCAAGCTATAATTACATTTAATGTATTATTTGACAAGTGTGTGTGACATGTTAGAAATGTTGCATTGAAAATAAACTAAAAATTTTTGCTTCTTAAAGGAATATGCTAAAATATTCACAAGTTGAATAATTACTCAGTAGTTTGGCAAATGAATCATTGTTGAAATTGACCCAACTTTATAAAATACTTTAAAAGTTAAAATATTTAAAATTTTGAAGGTTTAACTTGTAATAAATAGCTTCTAGCTTCATATATCTGATTTTTTAATTTTAATTTTTTAGGAAAGTTCTTCATTACAGGTGTTTAGTAAAAGTTACCCCAAAATTAAAATAATACTTTCTTGAATTTTCTTTCTTATAGCATTATCTAAAAATGACATATTATATGATGGAGAAAACCATGACTGTGAGGAAAAGCCACAAGACATTGTACAGAGCATTGTAGAAGAAATGGTGAACATCGTTGTTGGAGGTAGTATATTTCATTCAAAATTAGTTTATTGTCTTGCAGTATTTCATCTGATTATTTGGACACTTTTATAAAATGTGAGGAAAAAAGGACAAAAATGTAAGCTCTCTCAAATTAGTGTATCTGTAGAAAAAATGTGTAAGTATTTTTGGTTATATAGGAGTACTGCCTTTTCTCCAGCTTCAGTTATAGTCTTTTATGAAAACCTATTCCCCACCTCATTAACAAAATGATTGATGTGATCACTTTTTGTTTTTGCATTTGGTGGGAGAAGGGCAGGAGTATATTCTCCATTCTCCTAAATGTGCCAAATTTTATAAATTAGAAAATGTTTAAATTGATTTGGTGTTTAGTATTTCATATCCTTTTTGGAAAAACTGTGATTTCTTATACCTTTATTACCACATACAAGTCACAGTTGATACAAAATCTGTTCCTATCTTATGGAATGTATTATAAAAATGTTTTAAAATTTGTTAGGGATTTCACTCCCATTTTTCATAAATTGCGTTATAGATAGGATTGGATATGAAACCAATCCACTGAAGCTTATTTAATTCGTGGTGTCTTGCACAGGTCTAAGCATGGTGCCTTGCTACATGTACTTCTAGAAGTGTGATTAAATGTACAGTATGTCTCTTGAATGAGAATAGTACTGTTTCAGCCATACCTAACTCCCACGTATAACATGATTTCTAAGAATTTATTTCCTCCTTTTGTATTACACTAGAACAGGCATTCATGTGATTGCCTTCTCGTTTTTTCATTTTTCCATTCATCTTTTCATCCAACAAATAACTTATGAAGTGTGTACAGTTGCATGGCACTGTAAGGGAATACAAAAGTTAAGCCAAGATAGACCATTCTCTGTAGGAAAGGGGTTCTGGAATGTATGTATATAAGACTAATACAAGATACAAACTGATAAGTGCCATTAGAAAGAAGTAACTAAAATCCTATTAAAATTCAGAAAAAAAATAGTGATTATTTCTAGCTAAAATGACCTAAGAGGTGCCACTAGAACTTAGACTGTATGGATTCATGCAGTATGGGGAGGGGGAGTATGATATCCTGGAAACTCTATTAGCCAGAGTCTAGAGTAGAGGGTGATTTGGAAGTTGACAGGTGATGATTTAGCTGAAGTATAGAGTATGTGCTGTCATGAAATGGAAAATAAGGTTAAAGAAGTAGTTTGGAGCCAGTGGATGGTTATAAATTCCAGGTTTAAGATTTTGGACTTATAGGAGGTCCAGTAACTAGGAGACCAGTGCAGTAATCTAATCCTAAATAGACAGTAACAGTAGAAGTGGAGAAGAAAAACTGAATGAGAAGTGAGAGAGAATGGATGTGGAATCAACAATATTTTACAACTAATTAAATACCTAGGTGAAAAAGAGAAGATGTGCCAAAGGTCCCTAAGATTACCTCAAGGTTTGGAGATTCACTGGAAGGACTCACAGGACTTATCCATATAGTTACACTCACTACTATGATTTATTACTATATAAAGGGATAAGGAAAAAAGAACAAGGAGAAGGCATATGAGGCGAAGTCTGGAGGAAATCAGGTGCACACTTCCAGGAGCCCTTTCCCAGTGAAGTCACACAGGAAGCTCTTAATTCTTCCATTATAAAACTGTGAAGTGGTGTCTACTAGAGCAGCTCATTAGAGACTCAGTGCCCAAGGTTTTTTATTGGAGGCTGCTCATGTAGGCACCCTGTACTTGCATGTACTAAAATTCCAGATTCCCTGAAGGAAAGCTGGTGTTCAGCGTAAACCAAATTATTTGTGTAGTTTAGACATAGTGAGCTACTCTTACTACTTCTTGGAATAGTGAGATACCTCCCAAACTGTGAGTTTTCAGGTGCCAGCCAAGGGCCAGCTTTGTAAGCAGGCCTTTCTAAAGACAGGCCGTCTTAGTCCTGCTATGTTAACTCTTTTCTTCACTGTTGGTCTCCCAGTTTTTCAGCCTAGTTGGATGGTTGTACTATTGGTAGAATTGAATCATGTTTAGGGGAAGTTGGCTTGGGAAAAAAGGTAGTAATTTTCATTCTGACGTACTGAATTTGACCTTTGGTTGCTTCATGTATGTGGAATTGTTAATGAAGTATATAATAGAAATACAGAAGTCTGGCCTAAGGTAGCAAGGCAGGTGCTATAAATGGGAGTCCTTTGGTTGAAACCATAAGATTACCAAACGGGAAAGTGTAGAGACTAAAGAAGAGACCATGATCTTGGAGAGTATGAATTTTTAAAAATGCAGACTATAAACTTATAGTCAGGGAAAAAAGAACATTGTATGCCCATGCATTCTTTAAAAATCTGATAGTATATATATCAGGGGTTGGCAAATTATGTTCCAAGAGCCAATTTGGCTCACTGCGTGTTTTTGTAAATACAGTTCTATTGGAACACAACCATGCCCATTTGTTTATGTATTGCCTGTAGTAGCTACTTTTGCACTATAAAAGTGGAGTTGAGTAGTTGCAACAGAGATCATGAAGTTTGCAGAGCCTAAAATGTTTACTGTCTGGCCCTTTACAAAAAATTTTGCCAGTCTCTAATAAGGCATACAGAGTGTGAAGTGAAAGTTCTTTAATTTTTCTGCAGCTTTTTACAAAAAAAATAGAAAATTTTCAAACCTAGAGAAAAGTTCAAAAAAGAGTATAATGAACACCTGTATTCCCTCTCTCTAGATTGACTAATTGTTAACAATTGTCTACATTTATGTGTTGTCAAGTAGATCTGCACACATTCGTATGTATGCATGTATGTGTGTTTGTTGCTTGTCTTTGCTGAACCATTTGAAAATTGGTTATATGCATCAAGATTCTTTACCCCTAAATACTTCAGCATATATCTTAAAACAATAAAGGCATTCTCATACTTAACTATAATTACATTTTCACACCTAAGAAAATTAACACTATTTCAAGAATATCTGATATGAGTACTATGCTTTAAAATGTTCCCATTTATCCCAGAATGCCTCTCATATCCTCTTTTCTTTTTTAATCCAGGGTCCCATCTAGGTATAGTCACTGCATTTGATTGTGTCTCTGGTTTCACTAGTTTAGAACAAGTCCTCTTGCCTTTTCCCTTACATAACATTTACTTTTTTTAAAGAATATAAAATTGTTGTCTTGTAGAATATTCCAAATTTTGAATTGATTTGATGGTTTCAATAAACATACTTAGATTAAACATGTTTGACAAGCATACTGAATAATGTCAGTACTTCTTATTACATCATGTGAACTGGTACATAATAATAAATTACCCTCCTGTTAGTGATAATGTTTTATCAACTGCTCCCTTTATTATAAGGAAACATTTTTCCCTATATAATGAATAAGTAATCTGAGAGTGATACTTTGCGATTATATGGAGATCCATATGCTCAGTGGTTTTAGCATCCATTGATGATTGTTACCTTACTTAGATGGTACATTGGTTGCAGTATAGAGATTTCATAATTCTAACATTAACTGACATTTTTCTGTGGAGAAGAGCTCTACCCGCTTCAAAAATTTATAGTATGAGCTCATGAATTCTTTTATTATTCAACTTATTAAAATATTTTTCCATCATTATTCTTCCTGATCTGGTCAGTAGAGTCCTTTCAAGCCAGTTGTAAGGTCCTTTGGATGTGATTCCATTAGCCTTTGAGAATTTCCTTGTTTTCTGAAACAGATGTTCTAGGTCCACCTTCAACTTCCCCTTGCTCCAGCTCTCAAATCAGCTAGATTTTTTAAAGATGTAGTTTTTTAATCTTTTTAATGGGCAGTTGTATTTAGAGAACAAGATCTGGGGTACTAAGTGTGCTCATTGCGACTGAGGAGTCATTACTTTAGGCCCTTCCATTGAATAGAGATACACAATCACTAGTTGATATCAATAGTTCCAACTCACATCCAGTGCCAAAAAGGTTTCTTTTCATATCTGCATTCATATTTGTATCTCTCTTCCCACAGTGAAAACCAGATTGTCACCATCAGTGTGCCATTACCAGCCACAAACTTTAATTAGAGTTCAAGATTTGTTTGCAATTATATGTGTCCTTAGAATATATCTTACTAAGGATGAAGAATGAGAGTTACTGTGTTTTAAAGTTTCTTGTATTAACTATTTTATTGGTGTAATTTTTTTACTTGAAGAAATTTACATGAGTCACTGTCAAAACTATGTAAAATACTTACTCAGAGAACTCTTAAATTCCCTTCTTTGCTGACTTACCTTCTATAGGTAACCTCTTTGAATAGCTTTTAGTTTGTCATGTATGTTTTCCCCCAGAGAAGTAAGCAAACTCTTGTGTTATTTCCTTTTCTTTTTGGGAAAACACTTTGTATCCTCTGTGTTCCCTTTTTTTCACCTAATATATTCTAGAAATTTCACTTGATAGAAAATTGGTCCAATTGATAGAGATTTTCCTTATTGTTTTTTCTCTTGGCTGTCTGCATAATACTCTACTGTGTGGATGTATCATAGTTATCCAACCAGTCCCCTAATGATAGGAACTTCTGTTGTTCCAGTGTTTTGCTATTACAAATAACGCTGTAGTGAATAACCATGTGCATTTATATTGTTTCATATTTGTGGAGGTTTGTCAGGGCAAATTCATAAAAATGAGATTGCTGTATCAAGTGGTAAATGAATACAAAGATGTGTTAGCCATTACTGAATTTCCTGTCATAGGTTTTGTGCCATTTTGCACTCTCAGCAGCAATATATGAGAGTGATTTTTTCTCCACAGCTGCCAGTGGAGTTTAAGGTTTTGAATCTTTGCCAACAACCTGATAGGTAAGAAATAAGTCTTAGTTTAGTTTTAATTTGAATTTCTCTGAGTGAAATTAAGTACTTTGTCATAGGTAAGGGCCATTGTGTATCCTTTTTTGGTGAGTCATCTGTTCATGCTTTTTGTTCATTCTATCAGCTTTTTATCCTTTTTTCCCATTAGTTTTTAAGAATCCTTTATACATTAGGATTCAGTGATATATATATTTGATAGATATTTTCTCTCAGTTTATTATTTGTCCAAGTCTTTAGAGCTTGATGTGTGTTTTTTGCTCTGTAAAAGTTTTTTAATAATACTTTTCATACTCACCTGCATACTTATATTTAAGTATAAATGGGAACATACTGTACTAACTGTTTTATAATCTGCTTTTTCACATACTAACTTAGTTTTCATTTCATGTCAATTTTTATTTTGTTATATTGGTGGTCCATATTTATTTAAATTAAATAATCTCCTGTTAATACTGGTTTTTATATTATTTCCAGGTTTTTGCTTTTGATAAACTCTGCTTTGATGAATATTTTTATTATATGTATCCTTCTTGCACTCTTTTTTTAGGATAAATTTATAAAAAGGAATACTTTGATCAAGATGTGTGGACATGCAAAATTTATATACAAGGCTTTGTTTAACATTTTAATAAATGGGCTATAGCTTATTGTTTAATTTATGTTTCTTTGATTATTTTCAGGCTCAAAACATAGAAAGCAGTTACTATTTTTTGTAGGCAATTTCACATGGTCCAACTGTATATCTGTGGGCTATTTATGCTTTCCTGATTTGCTTATTTATTATGTCTTTTGCTTGTTTTTCCTTTCGCTTTTTTGTTCTTCTTTTGAGAGTTACTCATACTAAGAAATTAATCCTTGTTCAATGTATTGTAAATATTTTTTCCAGTCTTTGTTTTGTTTTGGTTTCTTTACCTTCACTTATGTTGTTACTCTTCTGTGCAGATATTTGACCACATATAAAAAATTTAACAAATACTGTCTTTTCCTTGTAAATTCTGTTTTGTCTTCCTTAGAAAGGATTTTACCACCTTAAGGTAATACAAAATTCGACCCCATATGTTTTTCTAACACTTTTGTTTTCATTTTTTGAATTTAGATCTTTAATTTACCTGAAATTCTTTTTTCTGTATTATATGCAATTGGATAGCTGATTATAACCCATAGGATAATCCTTCCTTTCCCAGTTAGTTTAAAATGCCAATTTTTTCCTGAATGGTTCTGTTTGAGTTTTCTGTACTATTACATTGAGCTGTTTATTCTTACTCAGTGTTCAACTGTTTAAAATATTTTAACTTTATCATACATTTTGATCTTTATAATGCAAGGCCCCACTGTCAATTTTTTAAACATCTATTAAGTATATTTTAACTTTAGAAGCAATTCATTAAGTTCAAAACTAAGTTTATTTAGTAGTTGGAATTGTATTGTGTTTATAACAGAGGGAGATGTATCTCCTTTGCATTGTTAAATCATCCAGAAATGTAAGTTCATTTAGTCATACCTTTTTTGTCATTCAGTAAAGTTTTGTCATTCTCTTCTTTTGGCTCCTGTACAGTTCCTGTTAAATTATTTCTGTATTTTTTGTTGTAGTTTAGTATTATTTTAGATAGGTCTTTTTCTTTTTTTCCATTTCCTAAACACTTGTTTTTCTGTATTTATCTCCTGTTCACTTTCTGAACTCACACTGTTTCTAAAAGTTTTACATTTGGCTATCTTGGGTTTTCCTAGGTAAATAACAAATTTTGTCTTTGTTTCTTCCTTTACAGTACTTATACCTCATTTTTGTTCCTTTGGTTTTGTTCTGTAGCATTGGTTTGTCCCTCTAGAAAATGTTGAATAGTGTTAATATTGGCAAGGATCCTCGTTTTGTTTTTAACATAATTGCTGTATTTCACTATTAAGTTTTATGATTGCTATTGTTTTTTGGAGGATACTCTTTGTCAATTAGGTAAGTTTCCTTTATCTCTAATTCTTTAAAATATACTTTTATCTGAGTGTATGTGTGCCTGGGTGTGATTTACTTTCATTTTTTGTATCAGGACTGGCTGTTGAATTTTTTCATATCTTTTCATCATCATACTGATCTTACTATTACGTCTTTACTCTCCTCTGTCTTTCCATTCTTCCCTTCCATGTTTCACACTACACAGTTGTTTCAATATTATGGGTCATTCTTTCATTGTTCATACAGTCTTTTCTAATATCCATCTGTATTCAGAATATTACAAGGGATTTTCCAAATTGCAAATGCTTTATTCATTAATGTCCATCTGTTGGTTTTCCCATTGTGTGTTTTGTATTTCAGTAATTATGTTTTGTCTCCGAGAACCCCATTTTTCTTGGAGCTTTTTTTTTCATAGCATTTTGCACTTATTTATTGATGAAGCATTCTTTCACATATTGAGAGTGCGAATTAGATATAAAATCTGTTCTGCCAAAAAACCATTTGCTCAAATTGCTGAGCTTTGGCCTTACTTTTGAGCTATAGACTTTACATTTCTTCTTTTTTATAGAGTAGAAAGAGTAAACTTGATCAATATTTAAAGATCTTTCGCAGTAATTGTGTGCATTTCTTTTCCATTTCTCATGATGTTTTGCTCTCCAGAATCTGTGAAGTGACCACAATCCAAAGGCAGACCTTATTTCTGAGCTGAAAACTAAAAAGCAGATGCCTCCCTTGAACAGGGTGTGGTCTAATGGTCCTTGGCCTGTACAGACCTATCTTACTTACCTTGTCGTCAGCACAAACTGAAGCCAAGTGAAGCTTGGGATAACTGCTATTTAAACATTTTATATATTCTAGCTTCTGGGGGTGTTCTTCAAACTTGTTGGTTACCATAGTCCCAGCCTTTGCCGGGAAATCTTACACGGCCTTCATTTAGTTAAGGCATTAATTAACAGTAGTTGAGTAGAAACAAATTAAGTGAAAGCCTAGAATGTTAGGAGATTTCACTGTAGCATTAAGTTAGTTTTCCTTCTGTGTTTATTGCAGTACTCTCTGGTTAGCTGGGATACTGCTCTCTCCTCTTTTACCCTATTTCTTAGGTTGAGAGACCTACCAAACAAATCCTCCACTTTAATTAGCATACATAGCTCAGATACAGTCTAGATGACCGTGATTGCCAATGCTGTGTTGGTGAACATTAGCATGGTTCCCCAAGTCCTTTGATTCACATATTCCTTCTCTCCCATAGCCTTTGCCATTCTGGGCCTTGATGTATATTAGAACCCACTAGGTTATTCATTTAATCTCCCCCAATGCTGGGATGTTTAGGTAGTGTTATTCCCTTTTTTGCAAATGAGAAAATTGAGAAACTATAGGTTAACTTGTAGGAAGTAGTAAAATGAAGATTCCAACTCAAGGATGTCTGGCTTCAAAGCGTGAAAATAAAATTAGAGAATATTTTCAGTTTCTTTGAAAAATTCCTAAGAAGGGAAGAAGTGTTATCAATGAATATTGATTATTCCTTTCAGAATTTTGATAAAAAGGGAAAAAATGTTTATTAACTGAGGTGTGCAAGAATTGAAGGAAGAATTTTATTAACTTATCATTGATATATAATCTTATGAAGCCACCAACATTCACCCATGTTATCAAGTTCGCCCACCCCACACCCCATTGCAGTCACTGTCCATCAGTGTAGTAAGAAGCTATATAGTCACTGCTCATCTTTCCATGCTATACTTCCTTCCCTTTAATACCCCCTGTATTATGTGTGCTAATCATAATGCCCCTTAATCCTCTTCTCCCTCCCTCCCTACTAACCCAACTTCCCCAGACCTTTCCCTTTGGTAACTACTAGTCCCTTTTTGTAGTCTGTGAGTCTGCTGCTGTTTTGTTCCTTCAGTTTTGCTTTGTTGTTAAACTCCCCAAATGAGTGACATTTGGTACTTATCTTTCTTGGCCTGGCTTATTTCACTGAGCATAATACCCTGTAGCTCCATCCATGTTGTTGCAAATGGTAGAATTTGTTTTCTTCTTATGGCTGACTAATATTCCATTGTATATATATATACCACCTCTTCTTTATCCATTCATCTACTGATGGACACTAGCATTGCTTCCATATCTTGGCTATTGTAAATAGTGCTGTGATAAACATAGGGGTGCATATGTCTTTCTGAATCTGTGATCATGTCTTCTTTGGGTAAATTTCTAGGAGTGGAATTTGTGGGTCAAATGGTATTTCTCTTTTGAGTTTTTTTGAGGAACCTCCATATTGTTTTCAACAATGGTTGAACTAATTTACATTCCCACCAGCAGTGTAGGAGGGTTCCCCTTTCTCCGCATCCTTGCCAGCATTTGTTGTTCCTTGTTTTTTGGATGTTGGCCATCCTAACTACTGTGGGGTGATATCTCATTGTGACTTTAATTTGCATTTCCCTGATAATTAGTGATGTGGAGCATCTTTTCATGTGCCTGTTGGCCATCTGAATTTCTTCCTTGGAGAAGTGTCTCTTCAGATCTTCCACCCATTTTTTAGTCAGGCTATTTGCTTTTTGGGTGTTGAGGCATATGAACTCTTTATATATTTTCGATGTACAGCTTGAAGTTGGGAACATAATCCCCCCAGCTTTGTTCTTTCTTCTCAGGATTGCTTTGGCTGTTCGGGTCTTTTGTGGTTCCGTGTGAATTTTAGAACTTTTTGTTCCAGTTCGTTGAAGAATGCTGTTGGTATTTTGATGGGGATTGCATTGAATCTGTAGATTGTTATAGGCAGGGTAGACATTTTGAAAATATTAATTCTTCCTATCCATGAGCATGGGAAGAATTTCTATTTATTGGTGTCTTCTTTAATTTCCCTCATGAGTGTCTTGTAGTTTTTTAGGGTATAGGTCTTTTACCTTCTTGGTTAAGTTTATTCCTGGGTATCTTATTCTTTTTGATGCAACTGGAAATGGAGTTATTTTCCTGCTTTCTCTTTCTGCTGTCATTGTTAATATATAGGAATGCAACAGATTTCTGTGTATTAATTTGTGTCCTGCAGCTTTGCTGAATTCAGTTATTAGTCCTAATAGTTTTTTGTTGGAGTCTTTAGTTTTCTGTGAATAATACCATATCTTCTGCAAACAGTGACAGTTTAATTTCTTCCTTACGAGTCTGGGTGCCTTTTATTTCTTTGTGTTGTCTGATTGCCGTGGCTAGAGCCTCCAGTACTATGTAAAATAAAAGTGGAGAGAGTGGGCATCTTTGTCTTGTTCCCAAACTTAGAGGAAAAGATTTCAGCTTTTCGCTGTTAAGTATGATGTTGACTGTGGGTTTGTCATATCATATATGGCCTTTATTATGTTGAGGTACTTGCCCTCTTTACCCATTCTGTTGAGTTTATCATGAATGGATGTTGAATTTTGTTGAATGCTTTTTCAGCATCTTTTGAGAAGATCATGTGATTTTATCCTTTTTGTTGGTGTGCTATATGATCTTGATGGATTTTCAAATACTGTACCATCCTCCATCCCTGGGATAAATCCTACTTGATCATGATGGATGATCTTTTTGATGTATTTTTGAATTCAGTTTGCCAATATTTTGTTGAGTTCATTTTTGCCTCTTAGGTTCATGAGGGATATTGGTCTGTAATTTTCTTTTTTTGTGGTGTCTTTGGCTGGTTTTGTTATTACAGTGATGCTGGCCTCATAGAATGAATTTGGAATTATTCCCTCTTCTACTTTTTGGAATACTTTAAGGCGGTTGGATATTAGCTCTTCTTAAATGTATGATAAGATTCAGCTTTGCAGCATCTGGTCCAGGGGTTTTGTTCTTAGGTAATTTTTTGAATACCAGTTCAATTTCATTGCTGATAATTGGTCTGTTCAGATTTTCTGTTTCTTCCTTTGTCAGTCTTGGAAGGTTGTATTTTTCTAGAATATTGTTGTCCATTTCCTCTAGGTTATCCAATTTGTTAGCATATAATTTTTATAGTATTCTAGTATTTCATAGTATTCTCATAGTATTCTTTGTATTTCCATGGTGTCCATGGTGATTTTTCCTTTCTCATTTCTGATTCTGTTTATATGTGTGCACTGTTTCTTTATAAGTCTGGCTATGGTTTATCTATTTAAAAAAATTTTTTTAAAGAACCAGCTCCTAGTTTCACTGATTCTTTCTGTTGTTTTATTGTTCTCAATTTTATTTATTTCTGCTCTGATCTTTACTGTGTCCCTCATTCAACTGACTTTGGGCCTCATTTGTTGTTCTCTTTCTAGTTTCATTACTTGTGAGTTTAGACTGTTGATTTGAGATTGTTCTTCTCGCTTGAGTTAAGCCTATATTGCAGTTACTTTCCTCTTAGAATGCCCTTTGCTGCATCCCTCAGGTTTTGGGATATTGAATTGTTTTTATTTGCCTCCATATATTGCTTGATCTCTGTTTTTATTTGGTCGTTGATCCATTGCTTATTTAGGAGCAAGTTGTTAAGCCTCCATGTGTTTGTAGGTTTTTCATTTTATTTGCATAATTTATTTCTAGTTTCATACCTTTGTGGTCTGAGAAGCTGGTTGGTACAATTTCAATCTTTTTGAATTTACTGAGGCTCTTTTTGTGGCCTAGTATGTGGTCTATTCCAGAAAATGTTCCATGTGCTCTTGAGAAGAATGTGTATCCTGCTGCTTTTGAGTAGAGTGTTCTGTAGATAACTGTTAGGTCCATCTGTTCTCATGCATTGTTCAGTGCCTCTGTGCCCTTACTTTCTGTCTGGATGATCTGTCCTTTGGAGAGAGTGGTGTGTTGAAGTCTATGCATTCCATTCTGTTTCCCCGTTTAATCCTGTTATTATTTGTTTTGCATAATTAGTTGCTCCTATGTTGGGTGCATTGATATTTATAATGGTTATATTCTCTTGGATTGACCCCTTTATCATTATGTAATGTCCTCCTTTGTCTCTTGTTACTATCTTTGTTTTGAGCTCTATTTTGTCTGATACAGGTACTGCAACTCCTGCTTTTTCTCCCTATTAGTTGCATGACATACCTTTTTCCATCCCTTCACTTTTAGTCTGTGTATGTCTTTGGGTTTGAAGTGAGTCTCTTGTAGGCAGCATATAGATGGGTCCTATTTTTTTTATCGATTCTTTAGCTCTGTCTTTTGATTGATGCATTCAGTCCATTTACATTTAACGTGGTTATTGATAGGTATATACTTACTTCCATTGCAGGCTTTCGATTTGAGATTACCAAAGTTCAAGGGCAGCTTCCTTACTGTCTAACAGTCTGACTTAATTCTCTTAGTTTGCTATTTCAAACACAATCTAAAGGTTCTTTTTTTTTTTTCCTCCCTTCTTCTTCTTCCTCCACTATTTTTATATTATGTGTCACATTCTGTGCTCTTTGTTTATCCCTTGACTGACTTTGTGGGTAGTTGATTTAGTTTTACATTTGCTTAGTAATTAATTGGCCTACTTCCTTTACTGTGGTTCAATTTTCTCTGGTTACAGCTTTTAGCCTTAGGAGCACCTCCATCTAGAATAGTCCCTTTAATAAAATACACTGTAGAGATGGTTTGTGAGTGGTAATTCCCTCAATTTTTGCTTATCTGGAAATTGTTTAACCCCTTCTTCAAATTTAAATGATAATATTGCCAGGTAGAGTATGCTTGGTTGGAGGCCCTTCTGTTTCATTGCATTAAATACATCATGTCACTCCCTTCCGGTCCCACCAAACCTCTCAGGTCCTGAGAAGCCCTTATTCACCCTTGTAATTACCTATTGATATGGATTTGGACTACTACTCTCCACCCCTTGGAAACACCTATTGATATGGAGATGCACTAAGACCAGACTAGAGATTCTGGAAGTATTACAATTTTATTCACAGTACTCCTTGCCCTTTTAGCACCTGTCTCGCTGTTGGGACATCTTTCAAAGTGCCCACCTTTATTTCGTCCTAGAGCGGCCGGTTGTGCGTACCTCCTCTCCACAAGTGGCTGGAATCTCAGTCTCCCAGAGTATTCTGCCTGTCTTTGTTTTCCAACCCCACTAATCTCCAGAGCACATGTTATGTGGGTCCATGCTCCCAGAGCAGATCTCCAGGGCTGAGTATTTAGCAGTCCTGGGCTTCTACTCCCACCCTGCTCTGTTTTTCTTCCTTCCACCTTTGAGCTGGTATAGTGGGAGAGCTTGGATTCAGCCGGACCACGAGTTTGCTACTTCATCCTTTTCTGTGAGATTTTCTCGTTTCTCTATATGTAGGCCATCTGTTCTGCAGTCTTTGGGTTGGTCTTTCAGGATCAGCTGTATTTGCTGTATTTTTGTGTTATACATGGTTTTAGAAGGTTTCTGGCTCACTTCTCACACCACCCTTTTTCATTTACCACTTTTTAATTGCAAAACATACTTTGGAGTTATCCATTTTAATCTATTGAGGGTGTTCTATTTTGGATAGCAAAAAGCAGCTTCAGAGTTGGGATATCCGATAACACTCCTTTCATTTATTGAATTAATCAAAAATTGGACACATTATCAATTATCAACAAAATTAAAATAGCTTTTAGCACACAGTGAGAATCAGTTGTGTCCTTAATGTATTTTGTGTGTGTATATGTGGGGGGTTGTATATTATGGTGATGACTCATGTACATTTTATTATCTTTGTTGCTGAAGAGAAGAAACATACACAAAGAAAGGTGCAATACCTTACTCAGTAAGTAGAGAAATGATTTGAAACACAGGTCTTTCATATTCCAAAATTTGTGCTTCTTGTAGTATGATTTATTTCTCCCATGCTTTTAGCTTTCTGGTAGCCTGAAAGGGGCAGTTGCCTGCCAGAGAGTACTGAGTTACAGCCACAAACATGTATATTTTCCTTTTTTAAAATAACATATATTACACCTAGAGTTGTTCTGAAACTCAGTATTATTTGTGTCTATGTTTATTCTGTAAGAAGTCATTTATTTCTGTATTACAAGTATGATTATTCAGAGTAACATACTGAAAAATATTCAGATGTATGTAGGCCATTATTTCCATAGCTGTGTTCCAGAGAATATGTATTTTAGAGCTATTAATAGATATTCTAAAAAAAGGATAAGGGGTTTGTGGTAAAATAAATTTGGAAACACTGCATATTGTATATCCCCTTCTGAGTGCTCAGTGAATATTAGCTAATTACAGGCTATAATAAACCTATTTCCCAACATTTCCCTAACTTATTTGATAATGGGTTATTTTTTTAAGGAGTTTCTATTAATGTCTCAAGGTATTAATGTTTATTGGAACCCAGTTTAATAAATGCTAATGTAGACTAAAAGTAAACTTCTGTTTTGGCATGTTCAGGTTAGCCTTTCATCAGCAGGGTGTGTTTCATTGCTAGAGCTACTTAAGGATCATATTCAAAGGTGTTCCAAATGCATATGTACTAGTAAGTATGCTAGCATTTAAATTGTGCCAACACATACTACCTTACACTGCTTTTCTGCTACTTTCATTTTAAATACTCTGTGTTTTCAGTATACTCAAGTCAGATATATTTGCATGCTTTTTTTTATTCTTACCATTTAGATTTGGGAGAAAGGACTATTGTAAATGCAAGTGCAGATGGCAACATTGGAACTGTAGAGGATGGTAGTGACAGTGAAAATATTCAAGCAAATGGAATTCCAGGAACACCAATTTCTGTTGCATATACACCATCCTTACCTGATGACAGATTGTCTGTCTCTTCCAATGATACTCAGGTATATATAAATGGAGGGGGGTGGAGTGGGAACCCTGTTTATCTTAACAAATTTATAGGTTACCATCACCTAGAAAATATATCCAGTTGATGATGTTGACAGATTTCAGTTTGGGAAAATAAAAACTTAGGTTTTTCTCCCTCACTAATAACAAATTTAAGCTGTTAATTCTCTTAATATATTGATAGTTACATTTTCAACTCTTGAGGTGTGTCTTTTATGTGTTGACATCTTCCCTGTACTTCCCCCACCCCCATTGAAATTACAGTAAGAAGAACATTTTGATCACATACATATTCATAGGATAATTCCAGTATCATAGTATGAAAAAGAACTTATAGAAGTCTAGGGAACTTCATCTTACCTTTTGTTCAAGGTTATAATGAAATCCATACTATGGTAGTGATAGGTCCTCCTCATCCCCACCCTATATTTTGTGTGTTTTTATCCTTATCTTTTTAGATAAGGGAATCCTTCCCTAAGTATTGCCCCATACATAGGGTAAGTTTTCTTGGCCTTGTTGAGCATCAGTTGACAACTTTCAGACATTGCCATGGCAGTCTCTGTTGTCCTATGCCTATCTTTGAAGAGTAGGAAAATAAAAAATAAAATTGGACAAAAACACAAAACACCTAGTGACAGGTGGTAGGTAGAAAGCATAGTTTAGGCCCTGGATATGAGGTATATTGCCAGGGCATGATCTGCTAGTTTTTGTTAATAATAGTATGAACTGGAAAAACTTTAAGAGTTTATTTAGTGGCAAAGAAGGAATATTTTAAAAGAATGTTTTTTTTTTAGGTATTGTTGGGGATAAGGGTAGCATGTTAGACTAAAGAGAAACAATGTTGAAATTTCTCATCTGGTTTCCCTCCTAAAAGAACTCCATCTATAGGGCTGAATTGATTTTACACTGGCAAATATCTTTATTTACATGGTATGTTAACTCACTTAGGAATCTGGAAATTCTTCAGGACCTTCACCTGGTGCTAAGTTTTCCCACATTTTACAAAAGGATGCCTTTCTAGTATTCAGGTCGTTGTGTAAACTGTCAATGAAACCACTGTCAGATGGCCCACCAGATCCAAAGTAAGTCATGAGCTTTTCTGCCTTACAAACTTTTAAGCTTGAAACTTACTGTAAGATAGTCTTTGGATTTTCTTTTGTTCTTCTTAGTACTGTAGGACCCTCAAAGATACAGTTTAAGGGTTGGTTTACTTTTTAAAAATTGTGTCTGAAAACAGTAAGTTCAAAACTGCTAGAGTAGATTGGCTTACTCTATTTCCCAAAGCATACTGCAGTTTTACAGAGTTGTGCCTGGAACATAGTAGGTGCTCAGTAAATATTGAATGAATGGATGAATTCTTATTTCAGTGTTGTAATTTTGGAGCCAATGTGGCCTTATGTGAGACTTCTGAAAACTACCAGTTGAAAAGTATAAATCTTAAGAGAAATAAATCTTAAAAGTCATAATGAAAGATTACACATACTTATTAAGGTCTGAAAAATGCCCTTGAGTTGTAGGAAGTACTTTGAGATAGGAGTCAGTTTTTGGTTCCCATCAAATATACTACTTTAAACCATAAGAAAATGCCAGTTTTGTTAAGTTACAATTATCAAGTATCTTTCATTTCATATGATTCAAGTATAGCTAATTCCTACTTAAGATTGACTTTGGGAGTTATTAGACAGGTATGCTTCTCTAATGTTGCAGCATGATGTATATGTTATACTGTGGCAATTTTAGGAGAACCTTCTGGAGAGAGAAACCTTAAGAAGGCCTGAGTGACTTTGCAAAAATATACTGAAGTGGGGGAAAGCATTTCAGATTCTAAGTGTCAACTAAAAAGAAAGACTAGATACAGTCAAAATAAAAATGTAGTTTTGGTAAACTACATTTGTTACATTTTCTATAGTTTTGTTATATTTTGCCATATTGTACTGATTCAGTGAGAAACACCTTTTAGGCCCAGAAGTCTAAAATTCTAATACCTTTTTAGGGTCAAATTCTGATAGATATATAATTTATTGATTCTTCTGTATTTTGAAAATATGAAGTCTACAGAAAAAGGTTCAGATTGCAGTGTAAAGTTGATTATGCCCTCTATATTTTATAAGAATAAATTAAGTTTTTTCAATTTCATCTTATTGTGAAGGCCAAAATAACTCTCATTCAAAAATTGACAATTTTGACTATTCATTATGAGTTGAAGACCAACTTTAAGGAAGAAATAACTTAAAAATTTGGTATTATTGCTGACAGCCATTTTCCTATGATTTTAAAAATATTAATTGATCTTAAAAGCCTCAGATACTTAATTTTCCCATATCAAATGTAAAAAGTGTGATTTGAAAAAATGTTAGAAATATAAAAGAAGGAATTCTTTAAAATGCCAAGAATGAATAGAACACAAAATATATTAACTTTGAGGAGTACTATGGGGAACAGTGTGTTCATCTAGCCCTGTAGAAAGAATAGTCTAGTTTTGGAGGGCTGCCATCTTTAATGTTACAAAGGATTCTTATGCAAAATAATGTAAATTAATTGTCCTTCTAGTTAGTGAACTGAAACCAAATATTAGGAAATTATGTTTGAACATAAAAAATACCTTCTTGACATCAGTATCATAAACACTGGAATTAAATACTAAAAGAGATCTTTTTCCAACTCTTGAAACTCTTCTTTTTCCAAAAGATGAAGCACAGTGTTCTATCTTGAATGATTTTTTTGCCAAAATTAATGAGCTTTTGTAGTTATATAATTTTCTTTTTCAATCTTTGCTTTTCTTTGCATTTTGTGGCCTTGCTAAGATCATTCAGGAAATGTTCAACTTGAGTCATAATTTGTAAGTACTTACACCATAAAAACCTGGAACTGAAATTTCTAGCCTCTTTTGCCTATCAAAAGTATACTTTATTATTATATCATAAGGCAATAATTTGACCATTTTTTCATCAATTAATGCCCTATACATAGTAGGTACTTAATGTTTGGATGAATGCATGAATAAATTCATTAATTGAGCACATACTATATACAAGGCATTTTGTTAGATGCTAGGGATGCAAAGATAAAACATAACAAAAACTAATGTTTTTGAGAATGGAAAGCTGAGGTTTTAATCGCTATTGGAATTAAGCAAAAATTTGATAAATATGAGCTAGACTAGGAAGTAGTAGTGTATAAGCTTTGGATGGCTTCAACATAAAGGGTAGATACTGGCCCACTCCATATTTTCCTGTAGCTATTAAACATCTTAACTCTTACTGTTACTAATGTGATTTATTTGAGCTTTTTTTTTCTTTCTGTAATTCTGTATTTGCTGCACATATTCTTAGATTCAGAATAACCATCTTGGAAACATGACTGTAATAGTGAATCATGATATTATTGGTTTCAGCTTTATTTCAAGGCAATTTACATGAAATTAAATGTTCCTTGTTAGAATTTCTTAGGTCCTTGAGTTACTTGATACTCAGTATAAAATTTTTACGGTAAAAATCAGGAACAGTTTATTATACAGTATTGTAAATGTGACTAAATACAGCATTTGGAATAAATAAAACACCAGCTGCTAGAGTACTTAAATATGTCCTGCATTTGAAAAGTTCCTATAATCAATTTCCTTGGTCTTTTGGGCTTACGGTGCCTGTTTCAATGGGAGAAAAATTATATTCATGAAATCTGACCACTAAAAAGCAAGATAATGATTAGAAGTATGACATAGTATATTGATCAGATAAAAAATTTTTTTTAATTTAAGCTGAAAATGTTTTTTGGTTGTTCATTACAAAAATACATTTATCCATTTATATATTTATCCAAATATATGTTCTGAAGCCTCTTTTATGTATTTCAAAAAAGAAAAAAACTTCAGTTACTGAAAAAGCAAGCTTGAAAGTAGTACTGTAACTGTTAATACAACCAGAGAACAGTTTATTAGTATTTAGGATTTTTGAGTAGCATAACTAGGAAAAAAGTACATTGGAAGGAACTATTAATACTAAATGCGGCACTTCTTCTGAGAAGTTCATGATGATTTCTAAAAAAAGAGTATGCTTGTGAAAAGAACAAGTCATAAATCTTTAAATTATTTTTCTTGCCCAAAGGAACAGTACATGAATGTTAAATATGTGTGAATAGTTTTCTCACTTTAAAAGTTCATGACATTATGTGCTATAAAAGAACTTAAGTGGAACTACCAATTATTAGCGGCTAAGCTTATTCAGCCTACATACCTTTTTATGTTCTGGAGTTCTCTGTTCTTATCCATCTGAAAGTTTGTGAAATTATGTGGTACCAGAAATTATCTTTGGAATAATCTACTACCATACTGCTAAACTTGTCCATATACTGTGCCTTCTTTTTTACATTTTAGGTCTCATGAGTTACGATCCAAGATTCTTTCATTGCAGTTACTTCTATCCATTCTTCAGAATGCAGGACCTGTTTTCAGGACTAATGAGATGTTTATTAATGCTATTAAGCAGTATCTGTGTGTTGCACTCTCAAAAAATGGAGTCTCATCTGTTCCAGATGTTTTTGAACTTTCTCTCTCCATATTTCTTACTTTGTTATCAAACTTCAAGACACATCTGAAGATGCAAATTGAGGTATGTTCTGAATTTAGGCATTGCTGGATATTTCATTTGCTTCATATTAAATGAGATTATTAATATAGTGGAAAAATTTTCAGAATGTGAAATATTCGTGTGCTACTTTTTTTCTTCACCTATTCAACTAACATACCTACAAAGTACTAAGCACTAATTGAGCACTAAGAGTGCAAATTAAAATACAGCCTCTTTCTTCAAGGAATTTATACTTGTTTAGTTAATGATTCTACTTGTCTTGAATTAATTTGGTCCTTACAAAGCTCTGCTATTGTATATATGGTATGTAATGGTGAATTTGGTTATCTTAAAAGAAAGCTCTAAATACTTTGCCTACGTGGTTTTAGCCATGTAAGTTTATGGCACAATAAAGAGGTAATTGAGAAAGATTATGTTTTTGGGGGTTATATTTTAGGACATTTGAATTTGAATTTTTGCTTTGTATTTTTTTCTAATGTATATATGTTATTCTTAACGTTTTCTCCCAAGATCTTTGGAAATAAAACGGCAGTCATGTGTTTACAAAATATTTCCGGAGACTTAGCAGAACTTAATTAGGGAATCTTCCAACCATGTCTGCATGTACCATGCAAGTGTACCAATTCCTGATCTTTTGTTTCATCTTCAAATAATACAGTATTTAAAAATAATACTCTTATGTTTTCCTGATTTAATGGGTGCCTTTTCCCATTTTTCATTTGTTAAAATAATGTTTTGGTTGAGGCATTGTATATTTAGAAATACTTCTATGCTAATCATTTTCACCTTCATATTATATCTGATATGATGTGCAGGTTACATTTTAATTTTTATTAATTTGATATTTAATCCTAACTCAAGATGAATAATTCATTAACTTGTAGGAAGGATAAATTGCTTTCCCAAAGTTTTGAGGTGATTAAAATAATCATATTATTGTTCTACAATATCTTAAAATTTATTATTATGTGAAAGAGACAGAAAAAGGCCTTGCTATTTTAAGTGAAAAACTTAAACTTGGGCCATATTTCTTAACAGAAAACAATTTCTAGTCTGTACATGTCAAATTTTAGAAGTTTACCTTGTCTGTTTAAGTAATGCAAGGAATTTAGAAAGTAAAATAATGCAAAACATTTAAAAAGACACTTAAAATTGCTATATTTAGGTAGTCTTTTCCCATTATATTCAGGAACTACAAATAAAATAGACATTTTGAAAAAAGCTTTTGGAACTTTTGCTTCTACAATAATACAGAAGTCTTTGATTTGATGATAAAGCATTTAAATTGACACTAGGTAATTTTGGAAGACTGCATCCAGTTACAAATTTTTAAACACTGAGACTCTACTTCTGAAGTATTATTTAGTATACTGCATGTAAATATAAATTCTTATGGCACCAGAGATCACAAAAATCTTTTACTATTTTTGTGGAGTAATTGGATACACAAAATTTTGTAAACAGATTTAAAAGGAAATACTATTAAGAAATTTCCTGTGTGATCATAGACAATAGATTCTCATTACAAAATTATAATACTCTTCTGGTATTTTTTGTTCTTGTTTTTTGTAAAGATTAGGTTTATTTCTTTCTCTTGTCTCTTACGGGGATATATTAGGAGGATAGAACAAGGTGAGTGTAGGATAGGCTTTTGAAAATATTAGACATATACAAGTGCAAGATTAGATGTGTTCCAGTTGAAAAACACAACATATCAAAACCTAAAATTTGCAAAACAAAATTGAGATTGTTGTTTCATGAAGATTTATTTTATGAGAAAATTAACTATAGAGTTTCTATGTGATGTTTTTTCCCATGGACATTAACTTACATATCTATTTCAGAAAACAGTTTCTACACTTTTTAAGAGACTTATGTGAAGACAAAGTGCTTGTGATAGTACTATTATTCTACATACATTACATTACAGGTGCTCAATAAATCTTTAAAGTATAGTTTTTGTTAGAGCCTTAGTTGATAGATATGGTATATTAAATTACAATTATAGGCTTTTGCTTATTAGTGCAATTCAGTAACTCATCAGCAGTAGCTAAAGTTTTTTTTCCCCCTTTCTCCAAATCTGTGTTTCATTTACTCTAAATTGGAGTCCCAAATTTTCTTTCTTATTTATTTATTGAGGTATAATTGCTATGCACTATTTTATTAGTTTCAGGTGTATAACATACAGTGATTCAACATGTGTATACATGGTAAAATGGTCACCAAATAAGTCTTGTTATCTACCATCTTAGTCACCTTACTAAATTAGTACAGTATTATTGACTGCATTTCCCATGCTGTGTATCACATCCCCATGCTTATTTATTTTGTAACTGGAGATTTGTACTTAATCCCCTTTAACCATTTTACCCAACCCCCATCCCCTCTGCAACCACGAATCTGTTCTCTGTGTCTATATATTTGGGTTTTGTTTTGTTTTGTTTCTTAGATTCCACATACAGGTGAGATCATGCAGTATTTATCTTTCTCTGCCTTACTTCATTTAGCATAATACTCTCAAGAACTATCTATGTTGTCACAATTGGCAAGATTGCATTCTTTCTTTTGGGTGAGTAATGATCCATTTGTGTGTGTGTGTGTGTACACACACCACATCTTCTTTATTTATCCATCAGTGTGGATCCTTAGGTTGTTTCCATATCTCTGTTATTGTATATAATTCTGCAGTGAACATAGTGGTTCATTTATATTTTCAAATTAGTATTTTCATTTTTCCTGGATAGATACTCAGTAGTTGAATTGCTGGATCATATGGTAGCTCTATTTTTAGTTTTTTCAAAAACCTCCATACTGCTTTCTGTAATGGCTGCACCAAATTACCTTCCCACCAACAGTGCATGAGGGTTGCCTTTTCTCCACATCCCTGCCAACACTTCTTATTTCTTGTTTTTTTAATAGCAAATTTGACAGGTATAAGATGGTATCTAATTGTCGCTTGGCTTTGCATTCCTGTGTTAATTAATGATGTTGAGCATCTTTTCATGTGCCTATTGGTTATTTATATGTCTTTTTCAGAAAAATGTTCAGTAACTCTACCCATTTTTTTATTGGATTTCTTTTTTGGTTTTGAGTTCTTTAAGTATGTTAGATATTACCCCTTAGTGGATATATGACTTGAAGATACCTTTCCCCACCATTCGGTACAGTGTCATTTTGTTGATAGTTTACTTCTCTGTGCAAAAACTTTTTAGTCTGATGTAGTTCCATTTGTTTACTTCTTTTTTTTTCCCTGCTTGCCTTTGGAGTCAGATCCAAAAAAAGTCACTAATATTGATGTAAAGGAGCTCACTGCCCATGTTTTCTTGTAGTTTTATTGTTTTAGGTTTTACATTCAAGTCTTTAATCCATTTTGAGTTAATTTTTGTGTGTCCAGTTTCATTCTTTTGCATGTAGCTGTCCAGTTTTCCCAGCACCATTTATTAAAGAGACTGTCTTTTCCCTATCACATAATTTTTCCTCCTTTGTCCTATTTTAATTGGCCATATATGCCTGGGTTTATTTCTGGGCTGTCTATTCTATTGCATTAATTAATCTATGTGTTTTTATGCCAGTACTGTACTGTTTTGTTACTGTAGCTTTTTAGAATAGTTTGAAATCAGGGAGTGTGACACCCCTGGCTCTGTTTTTCTTAAGACAGTTTTAGCTATTCAGGGTCTTTTGTAGTTCCACTCAAATTTTAGAATTATTAGTCTGGTTTTGTGGATAATGTCATTTTGATAGGAATTTTGATAAAAATTGCATTGAATCTATAGATTGTTTTGGGTAGTATTATGGACATTTTAACAATATTAATTCTTCCAGTCCATGAGCATGGGCTATCTTTCCATTTATTTGTATCTTCTTAAATTTCTTTCATCAGTGTCTTAGACATTTTGAGTGTACAGGTCTTTCAACTTGTGTAAATTTATTATTATTTTATTCTTTTAGATGCTGCTGAAAATAGGATTGCTTTTCTTGATTTCTCTTTCTAGTGCATTATTAGTGATATTTTTGTATATTAATTTTGGATCTTGCAACTTACTTTAATTCACTTAGTTTTTGGTGGAGTCTGTGGGGTTTTTTGCATATAACATGTCATCTGTAAAAAGTGACAGCTTACTAATATACTTCCCAATTTGTATGCTGCTTTTTTTTTTCCTTTTTCTTGCCTAATTGCTGTGGCTAGTACTTCCAATACTGTGTTGAATAAAAGGGGTAATAGTGGGCATTCTTTTGCTCCTAATAGAAAAAGCTTTGAGCTTTTTCACCATTGAGTATGATATTAGCTGGGGTTTTGTCATATGTGGCCTTATTATGTTGAGGTTTTCTCTACATCTACTTCGTTGAGAGTTTTTATTATAAATGAATATTGAATTTTCTCAAATGCTTTTTGTGCATCTGTTGAGATGAAAATAATTTTTATCTTTCATTTTGTTAATGTAGTGTGTCACATTGGTTTTTTGAATGTGGAGTCATCCTTGCATCCATGGAATAACTCCCATGTGGTTATGCTGTATAATTCTTTTAATATATTGTCAAATTCAGTTTGCTAATATTTTGTTGAGAATTTTGCATCTTTGTTCATCAGGGATTGGCCAGTAATTTTACTGACTGATTGATTGACTGCTGCTGTCAGTCTGGTTTTCGTTATCAGGGTAATGCTGGCCTCATAAAATGAGTTTGGAAGTGTTCCTTCCTCTTCTATATTTTGGAAGAGTTTGAGAAGAATAGGTATTAAATCTTCTTTGGCTGTTTGGTAGAATTTTTCCAGCAAAGCCATCTGGTCCTGGACTTTTCTTGTTCAGAGGCTTTTGATTACTGAATCAATGTCTTTACTAGTAATCAGTCTATTCAGATTTTGTATTTATTAATGATTCAGTCTTGGAAGATTATGTTTCTAGGAATTTATCCATTTTTTCTAGGTTGTCCCATTTGTTGGTATAAAATTGTTCATATCAGTGTCTTAGGATCATTTCTATTTCTGTGGCATCATTTCTACTCTTCTCTTTTATTACTGATTTTTATTTGAGCTCTCTCATTTTTTATTCTTGGTGAATCTAGCTGAAAGCTTGTCAGTTTTGTTTTCTTTTCAAAGAACTAGCTCTTAGTTTCATTGATGTTTATCATTATTTTATTCTCTATTATTGCTCTATCTTTATTATTTTCTTCCTTCTACCAACTTTTGGTTTAGTCTGTTCTTTTCCTAATTTGTTTAGGTGTAAGATTAGATTGTTTAAGATTTCTCTTGTTTCTTGAGATAGCTTTCTATTGCTGTGAATTTCCCTCTTAGAACTACTTTTGTTTCATCTCAGATTTTGTCATGTTTTAATTGTTTTCATTTCTAGGTATTTTTTAGTTTCTCCTTTGATTTCCTCTGTGAATCATTAGTTTTTAGTAGCATGTTGTTTAATCTCCACATATTTGTAGTTTTTCCAGTTTCTTCTTGTAATTAATTTTTTTCATCTTGTTATGATATCAGAAAAGATATTTGATGTGATTTTAATCTCTTGAATCTATTGAGACTTGTTTTATGGCCTAACCTGTTTGTGATCTATCCTGGAAAACCTTCATGTGCACTTGAGGTGAATGTATTCTACTTCTGGATGGAATGTTCTGTATATGTCTGTTAAGTCCACATGGTCTATACATGTTGTGTTAAGGTCATTGATCCTTTACTGATTTTCTGTCTGGATGTTCTCTTCATTCATGTAAGTGAGGTGTTAAAATCCCTTACTGTTATCATATTGCTGTCAGTTTCTCCCTTAAATTCTGTTAATATTTGCTTTATGTATTTTCATGTGTCTATGTTAGGTGTATATGTGTTTATAAATATTATATCTTCTTGCTGGGTTGACCCCATTATCATTACATAGTGCCCCTTGTTGTCTGTTTTTTTTCCTGTCAATGTAGGAAGACATTAAAGTATTATTCTCTATGCTGTATTTTCATCCCTGTGAGATTAATTTATATTATAATTAACATTTTTGTACTTCTTTATCCCCTTCACCTACTTCACCCACCCACCTCAGCCCCTCCCCCATGGTAACCACTGGTCTCTTCTCTGTGTCTATGAGTCTATTTCTGTTCTTCTGTTTTTGTTTTTTGATTCCACATGTAAGTTAAATCATATGGTATTGTCTTTTTTTGCCTGGCTTATTTTATGTAGCATAATATCCTCTGGGTCCATCTATGTTTATGTTGTAAATATCAAGATTTCTTTCTTTTTTATGGCAAATATTCCATTGTATGTATGTCACACATCTTTATTCATCTGTTGATGGACATTTTCATTGCTTCCATATCTTGGCTGTTGTAAATAATGGGACAATAAACGGGTGTATGTATCTTTTCAGATCAGTGATTTTGTTTTCTTCCAGTAAATTCCCAGAAATGGATTTGCTGGATTGTATGGTATTTCTATATTTAGCCTTTTGAGGAATATCCATACTGCTTTCCACAGTGGCTGGACTAATTTAGATTCCCAACAAAAATGCAAGAGCATACCCTTTTCTCCATTATCCCCATCAGCAACTGTTATTGTTTTCTGGAGTAGCCATCAGACTGCTGTGTGGTGTGAGGTGATGTCTCATTGTGGTTTTGATTTGTACTTGCCTGATGATGAGTGATATTGAATATCTTTTCATGTGTCTGTTGGCCATCTGTATGTCTTCTTTGGAAAAATGTCTGTTTAGGTCCTCTGCCCATTTTTTAATCGGGTTTTTTGGTGTTGAATTATATGAGTTCCTTAGTATTTTGAATGTTAGTCCCTTATAAGATATATCATTTGCAAATATATTCTCCTATACAGTAGGTTACCTTTTTGTTTCATTGATGGTTTCCTTTGTGGTACAGAAGCTTTTTAGTTTGATATAGTCCCACTTGTTAATTTTTTTACTTTTGTTTCTCTGGCCTGGGGAGACATCAAAAAAAAAAATTACTCATGTGGATGTTCATAAGATTCCTTCCTATGTTTTATTCTAAAATTTTTATAATTTCATGCCTTAAATTTAAGTCTTTAATCCATTTCAAGTTTAGATGGTGATCCAGTTTCATTCTCATGCATGTAGCTGTCCAGTTTCTTCCCAAGCCATTTATTGAAGAGACTGTCTTCCCATTATATATTCTTGGCTCCTTTGTCATATATTAATTGACCATATAGGTGTTGGCTTACTTCTGGGCTCTCTGTTCTTTTCCATTGATCTATGTGTCTACTTTTGTGCTAGTATCATATACTGTTTTAATCATTGTAGCTTTTGTAGCTTGAAATCAGGGAGCATGATACCTCCATCTTTGTTCTTCTTTGGCAAGATTTTTTTGGCTATCTGGAGCTTTTGTGGTTCCATATAAATTTTAGGATTTTTTTGCTCTAGCTCATTGAAAAATAACATTGGTATTTTGATGTGGATTGTGTTGAGTCTGTAAATTGCTTTGGGAAGATGGCCATTTTGACAATATTTATTCTTTATGTCCATGAGCATGGGATAGCTTTCCTTTTATTTGTGTCTGGTTTCTTTTATCAGTGTCATAGTTTACAGAGTACAGGTGTTTTACCTCCTTGGTTAGGTTTTCTCTTCTATTAATTAGTCTTTGTTTTAAAGTCTATTTTGTCTGATTTAAGTATAGCTACACCAATTTTCATTTCTACTAGCATGAAACATCTTTTGCTGTCCTTTAGCTTTCTGTATGTGTCTGTCCTTACTTCGGAAGTGAGTCTTGTAGGCAGTATATAGGTGTGTCTTGTTTTTTTTTGTTTTTTGTCCTTTCAGCCACTCTATATATTTTGATTGGATAATTTATTCCATTTGAATTTAAAGTTATTATTGATAGGAATGTACTTGTTGCCATTTTGTTCATTGTTTTCTCACTGTTTTTATAGCTCCTCTCTGTTACTTTCTTCTTCACTTGCTCTCTTCTATTATGATTTGCTTACTGTCTTTATGTGTTGAGCTTGTTATGCTTTAAGTGTTATGCTTAGATTCTTTCCTCATTTTCTTTTGCATATTACTCTAAGTTTTTGCTTTGTGATTACCTTGAAGTTCACATGTATTCTCCTGTTTATTACAATATATTTTAAGTTGCTGATTACTTAAATTTGGACATATTCCAAAGCTCTACACTTTTTACTCCTTCCCCAAGTTTTATGTTTTTGATGTCACTTTTTACATCTTTTGTTTTGTGTATCTGTTGACCAGTTATTTTAATTATATTTATTTCTTAGTACTTTTTTCTTTTATCTTATTTGCTCTGTAATTGATTAATCCACTATGTTTACTATATATTTACCTTTTCCAGTGAGAATTAATACTTTCATATTTTTCCTTGTTACTAATTAACACCTTTCCTTTTCAGCTTAGGGAAGTCCCTTTAATATTTCTTATAAGGCTGGTGATGAACTCCTTTAAAGTTTGCTTGTCTAGAAAACTCTATTTCTCCTTCATATGTGAATGATAACCTTGCCAGATAAGGGTATTCTTGGCTGGAAGTTTTTTCCTTTCAGCCATTTGAATATATCATGCCACTTGCTTCTGGCTTGCAAAGTTTCTGCTACAAAATCTGCTGTTAGACTTAACAGGCTTTCCTCTGCAGGTAACAATTTGTTTTTGTTTTTCCGCTTTTCAGATTCTTTCTATGTTTTTTTTAACTTTTAACATTTTAATTTTAACGTACCTTGGTGTGGCTCTCATAAATTTGAATTCATGTTATTTGAAACTCTATTAGCTTCCTGGACCTCAGTGTTTGTTTCCTTCCCTTATTTCTTGAAATTTTCAACTGTTTTTTTCTGCACGTAACTTTCTGCCTCTTTCTTTTTTGTCCTTCTGGAACCCTTATAAGATGAACGTTATTCCACTTGATGTTGTCTAAAGGTCCCTTAAGTTACTCCACCTTTTAATTTTTTTTTCTTTTTGTTTCTCTGGGCATGTTCCATTGCTTTGTCTTTCAGCTCGCTGCTCCTATCTCATCTAGTCTGCAGTTGTGAACCCCTCTATTGTATTTTCAGTTTAGTATTGTTTAGCTCTGTGACTTCTGCTTGGCTCTCTTATGTTTTCTATTTGTTGAAATTCCTACTGTGTTTATCCATTTTTCTCTTTGCCTCAGTGAGCATCATTATGGTCATTACTTTGAACTCTTTATAGGTAGATTATCTCCATTTCATTAAGGTCTTTTTTGAGGTCTTGTCTTATTCTTTTGTTTGGAATATATTTATTTGTTTCCTCTTCTTGCTTGACATGTTTGTTTCTATGTATTCTGCAGAACAGCACCCTCTCTCAGTATTGGAGGAGTGTTCTTGTGTAGGTGATGATCCTTCTGGGCTAACTTTGCCCTAGGTCTTGGTTGTCTTTCAAACCTTTATGATTATCTAAACTGCCAGATTTATTCTCAATATGCACATGTTGTTGAGTGTGTGCTAAGACCTGTGAATAATCCAAAGGGAGAAATCTCATTTAGCACTTAGTTTCAGGCTGACTGTAAGCCAGACCCTCAGGCAGCATCTTTGAAAGTAGGCAAATGTATTTAGTCCTGTGGGGCCACAGTTGTAATCCCTGTTGGCCTCTAGGTCGAGAGTTCTGGAGGTGTCCCCTGTGCAATGATTGTAAAAAACAGGGCTCCAGGTAAGTATAAAAGCTCTTTCTGGGAAGTTTTGTTGGTCTTTATTGGGTTCAGGGTATTGCACACAGGGATGGCGTCTCCCAGCTTACACTCCCTTGAAGTACCTCTTTAGGTATATTGGAAACCAGAAGCCTGTTCTTCATGCTGAAGCTTTAGGCAAAGTAAACAGGCCTTTTTTAAACAAGAAAACTGGGGTTGTGGTCCAGCCTTCTGTCTGTGCAGTGCTCTCAGGGGTGGTGGCCTGCCAAGAATTGTGTTTCTGATTGTGCAGTCCTTTGGAGCTCTGCAATGTTAGCTTTCTTGGCCACCAGGCCAGGTAGTCAAGGGATGTTCCCTGTGTGGATTGCCCATATACTCTCACTTTAGCAAGGTAGCTGAAGGTTATAGTGTTTGGGGCATACTCACTGGCTTCACAAAGGCAGCCTGAAAATGTCTTGAGACCGTGTATACATGGGCTTCAGCAGTGCAGCAGGAGAGTGCATTGTCTGTGTGCCTGCCAGTTTTGGAGTGGGAGTGGGAGAATGCTGCAATTGTTTGTGCTCAGCAGCCCAGCCAGAGACAAAGAGGTGTCATATCCTCCTACATTTACAGAGGTCAACTAGGGAACAGGAGAACTCAACGACCATTCACACTTGCCTGTCCCAGTCAGGGAGCAGGAGATCATTGCAACTGCCTGCACTCTCTGGCCTCACAAGTGCCACAACCACTCAACCCTGCCCATCCCAGCAAGATGGCAAACTTCTTGATTCATGGCACTATTAGAGCAAAGATTGTAATGTTTTCATGGTGTACTGTGTCAAAAGAAATACCTAACAGTTCCATTTTTTAGGCAGTTAGGTCCAAACAGCAATTATTTGTCTTAACAATGTAGTCTCCATTTGAAAAAAAAAAATGGCAGACACAAATGAAGAGAAAAAAAAGTTTGTATTTCATTCTCAGTAATAATTACTGACTTTAGAATGTATATGCCTCTTGGGCTCTGCACAGCTTCTTAGACCGTGAAATCAAATGGACACTGCCACCATCATTTCCTATTCTTCATGATTTTCATATGGTACCTGATTTTTATCATAGAAACCACTAAAATCCAAGTTTGTAAAAATAATGATGTCATTGAAAGGAATGCAGTGTGACCTAATTGATCTGATACCAAAACTGAACATTCTTGCAAGGTATCCAGTAGATAAATTCCTTCTGAAATTTACCTCAGAAATTCTCATGGCATCCTTCTGAGCTTGCTGTAACTTTCTGGGGTGCTTGGGTACAGTGTTGGAAACTGTGGCCATAAATAGTTATTGAATACTTACTGTGTACCATGAAGTGTGGTCATGGTGCTTAGCAAGAAAAACCTGGTGACTACCATCTTAGAGCTTATAGTCTTATATGAAATACTGACATTAAAGAAATATTAGAAATGTGTTGAATTTTGTGAAAGAAAATCACATTACAAGGATACCTCACCCAGTTTGGGGGAGGAGACATTAGTCATATTATAAATGTGAATTTCTATATTCATAATGTTTGAAACATGATGTTCCATAAATGTTGGTTTTATTTTTCATTCATCCCCTCTTAAGTTACAGTCATTTTTCCAAAATAAATTTGAATCTAAACATTCTTAGCTCTTAAATTGAAATTTTGTTTAATTAGTTAACTGCTTTGTACTTGACATTGTTTTGTATAAAGGATAGTGAAGAATAGTTTGTAGTTTTCAGACAATAAAGACTTCCACATGTGTATATAATTATAAAAATATAGCGGTGTATGAGAATTAAATCCTTGTGTGGATTACAATAGCAGTTACTTTTAAGTGTAGGAATAGTTAGACTTACCCATTACTATAATGTCTGAAAAACATAACTGATGAACATAATATCTGGTGGGGGGGGGGGTTTAAAAAATCAAATATGAGTTTTATTAGTTTATTAGAATACGTTCAAGAAGTTATCACCCAGAGGAACTCCAAATCTTTGCATAATTCTTTTGTAATGGCTGTGTGATAACAAACAAAACATTGTGAAGTACAAAGGCTATTTTAAGTCATCTATCCAAGTTATTTTAGTCCTGACATTTCAAAGATGGACTTCAAAGTTGCTGAACTCCAGAGGAGCCTGGATTCTAATCCCTGCTTTCCAGCTTTGAGATATTTAAAAAGTGATCACATCCATGAAATATAAATAATATTTTAAACAAATTTTCCCCAATCACAGGTGTTCTTTAAAGAAATTTTCCTGTACATTTTGGAAACTTCTACCAGCTCATTTGACCATAAATGGATGGTTATTCAGACATTGACAAGAATTTGTGCAGGTATTTCAGACTATCTTCTCTCTCATTTTGAGATATTTAGAAGGTCAAATATACCCATATACTAGATGCCTTTTGTTCAAACTAATACACTGTATTGTTTCAGATGCTCAGAGTGTAGTGGATATTTATGTTAACTATGACTGTGACTTAAATGCAGCAAATATATTTGAAAGACTAGTAAATGATCTATCAAAAATTGCTCAAGGACGGGGCAGTCAGGAACTTGGTATGAGTAATGTTCAGGTAAGAACTTTAAAGGCATTTTCAAACTTAAACTTTGCTAAGGAAGAGCTATATGTTTTCCTTAAAAGGTCTATTGGTTTTTATTCTTTTTGTGAATTATTTTGTAGGAACTGAGCCTGAGGAAAAAAGGTTTAGAATGCTTAGTGTCTATTTTGAAGTGTATGGTTGAATGGAGTAAGGATCAGTATGTGAATCCCAACTCTCAGACAACTCTTGGTAAGGTGACATTTTGAGTTAAATTCTTTGTCATTTTAAGTAAATGGTACTTTGGAGGATAGTTGCTGCAGATACCATTAAGCCAGTTTCATCATGTCTTTATTCACTTAGCTGATGAAGAAGCATTCTCTGTGAGTTAAGTAATGAGCTTCAAAATCATGAATTTCCCAACTTAGTTATTCAAGCTTTTTTTTCTTTCTAAATCCCACTAGAAATAGTTTGAATATCACATTAAAATGCAGCATACTTATGCAACTTTGTTAAAGGATAAGCAATAGCAGAAACATATAAGAGCCAACATATTTTTTAAGAAGATTGAATTGTTCATCTGTGTTTGGCATTTATCTCACTTAGAGAAAAACTCATAGCTCCATCTCCCCTAGCATTAAGAGCCTTTTGAAAGAAAACTGTTCCTTATGAGGCAGGAGCTGGGAGCAGAAATCCAATGGATACTCAGCACTGCAACTGCAGAAAGAACTTTTAATGGTGCAGATTGTACACATGCTAATTGTTTTCATATCAAAGTATGTTGTCTGTTATGGCACTTAATATTTTATTTATATTAAATAGATATCTAAGTGGCATTGAAATACTTGCCTTATTTGGGAATTTTTCTTTTACATTTTTTTTCTTTGATAGAATAATTTACTGTGTCAGTTTTTCTACTTTCAGGTCAAGAAAAACCCTCAGAGCAAGAGACGAGTGAAATCAAACACGCTGAGACAATAAACAGATATGGAAGTTTAAATTCCCTGGAGTCAACATCATCATCAGGAATAGGCAGCTACAGTACACAGATGTCTGGCACTGATAATCCAGAGCAATTTGAAGTCCTAAAGCAACAAAAAGAAATAATAGAGCAAGGGATAGATCTGTGAGTGTCTGATTTTAAGGAGAAATGTTATTGAATGTTCCTCTCCTGGTACTGTGTTACTTTTGGCCTGGATTTCTCTACATGTTCAGATTATTTTATTTCCTTCTTTCTACTATCTTTCAGTGAGTAAAAAGGGACATAATTCTCCTGGAAACAAGACTTCTAGTGGTTCCTTATTCTGGTCCCCCTTGTTCATTGCAGTCTAGCCCAAACAGATCTTATAACACATTTGAAATTGGCTTTGCACCTTATTTGATATGCTGTTCGTGATTATCATCTGTGCAGTTTGTTGGTCATTTAGGTCGGCTATAATATCCCCTATTGTATTTCCTAAGCAGGTGACTACCCAAAAAATTTTAAGTAGGAAACTTGTAATAGCTAGCATTGCTCCTTTATAGGTTTTATATTTTCTTTAGTTGCTTTACAAATGTCCTGCTCTTGTTATTGACCCATTATTACTCATTTCATTTTTTTTTTTTTTTTTTTTTTGTAGATAATTATTTTTTATTGAAGGGTAGTTGACACACAGTATTCCATTAGTTTCAGGTGTACAACACAGTGATTCAACATTTATATACATGATAATTCTACCTACCAGCTATCACCATACCAAGTTGTTACAATATTTTGACTATATTCCTTATGCTATACATTACTTCCCGGTTACTTATTTATTTTACAATTGGAAGAGTGTCCTTTTTTTTTTTTTTTTTTTTTGTGAGGGCATCTCTCATATTTATTGATCAAATGGTTGTTAACAACAATAAAGTTCTGTATAGGGGGGTCAATGCTCAATTCACAGTCATTAATCCACCCCAAGCCTAATTTTCATCAGTCTCCAATCTTCAAAAGCATAACAAACAAGTTCTTACATGGAGAACAAATTCTTACATAGTGAATAAGTTACATGGTGAACAGTACAAGGGCAGTCATCACAGAAACTTTTGGTTTTGCTCATGCATTATGAACTATAAACAGTCAGTTCAAATATGAATACTCATTTGATTTTTATACTTGATTTATATGTGGATACCACATTTCTCTCTTTATTATTATTATTTTTAATAAAATGCTGAAGTGGTAGGTAGATGCAAGATAAAGGCAGAAAACATAGTTTAGTGTTGTAAGAGAGCAAATGTAGATGATCAGGTGTGTGCCTGTAGACTATGTGTTAATCCAAGCTAGACAAGGGCAATAAAACATCCGCATATGCAGAAGATTTCTCTCAGAACAGGGAGGGTGAGGTTCTAAGCCTCACCTCTGTTGATCCCCAATTTCTCACCTGATGGCCCCCCTGCGACTGTGCCTGTCTTAGGTTGTTCCTCCCTTGAGGAATCTTACCCGTCTCTGGCTAACCAGTCATCTTCCGGGGCCATACAGGGAAATGTAAAGTTGGTAAGTGAGAGAGAAGCCTTATTGTTTGAAAAGGTTAGCTTTTTACTTCTTTGCATATTTCTGCCCTGTGGCTTCTATGCCCAGCATTTGTCTTGAGGTATCTTTACCACTTGGAAGAATTATGATACTCGGTAAATTTGATATGAGGCACGAATTCTATTTAAGAGTTGTAATTAGGAAGGAAGAAGAAAAGCTGTAGAAGTAGCAGGCAGAAGAAAACATGGGAAGATTGATTATTTCTTTGACATATCTTCTTGTAGAGTAACTTCAGCATGTATAGGTTTTAAACTACTAATTAAATTGAGCAACACATTAACATAATAGGAGTATAGTTGCGTAACCAAAGCATACTTGTAATTACCAGCCATCTCCAGTGAAACCAAGAAAACCAGTTAGGCACCTTAGGCATTTGTGAAAACTTATCTATGATATGGTGGATATTGTCCAAGTGAACTTGGACAGTCTGAGAGAAATCAGACAAATTAAAACAACCCATTCCTGGGGACTGTTCACATCCCATATGTTCTTTTAACAGTAAATAGTCTGTAGTTGTAAGATTTTGGAGCGCTACAATTTGCACTTCTCCTAATTCTTGGTTGAGTTCCAACAGTATAGATCCAGTCAAATTTGTTGTTTTACTGTATGCACAGGCCAGCTTAGATATCTCCTTCTTCATTCCCATGGCAAGTCCAGGAACTGGTGGGATGAGTGCATCTACACCTGTAGCAGCACGTGGATCTTTGTTGGGTTTTTTGATGATCATCTTCTGGCATGAGTCTTCCAGAGAGTGCTGATGTTAGAAGTTCTTTTTCATATCGTATCTTAGTTCATTTTCAGGGTAGCCAAATTAGGCTTTGATCCTCTGTATCATTTCATTTTTATATGTTGATAAGGTAAGGTATAAATTCCTTTTCCAACCTGGCTGCTTCACCAGACCCTGGTCTTATGAAATCAGTTTTCCTATTAAGCTATGTGATGTCAGCGTGCTCCTGCACCATTTCTTGTCTACGTATTACCATGCTGCTTGCCTTTCTCTTACCATCCATCTCTTCCTTCATGGAAAAGCTATAAGGAAAAGTGGCTTCTGGCCCTTCCCCATGAATCCAGCTACTGTGAACAGCTGGAGAAACCTCCTCTTGTGTTCACTTGGCCACTGCTTCTGCTGCAAAGCATTTCTTCTTGAGTGTTCAGCAGTGCCTCTTGGTAAATGTTCAAGGTCCCTTTTTCAGTGTTCATATAAAAAAAAGCACTGACAAAATGACATTCTTTGTCATAAAATTATAAAACCTTGCAAAATTTCCTCAGGAAATAGCCACTAATATTTTATTCATTCTGATTTTTAGTCAGTATTTATCAGAGTCCCTCTGTTCCAGGCAGGCATTATGCAAGGTCCTTGGGAAATGTGGTGAATGAAACAGCCCTTGCTTCTTAGGGGTTCAGGGTCTAGTATGTATGAACAGATACTCAGAGGGAAACTTTGGTCACTCAGGAAACAAATATTTGGTGTTTGGGACAGTGTGCCAAGAACCAGGAAGGCTCTTATATTCAAGATTACAGTCTAAATATGGGCAAAATGTGTTTTAAAAATAGCTTTTAGTCAAGTGCATAATAGAGTGTTGAACAAAGTGGTGCCAAGGGATGATAACTCTACCTGAAGTACTTAGGAGTGAGAGGGAGTCATCGCATAGGGTTTCAGAGTAGAGGTCTTCCTAGTCCCTAGTCCTCATTCAGCCATCAGACTTGCTTTCTGCTCCATGCTTTCATGGGAATACTTTCATGTTGCTGTAATCCCAGTGTACTTTTCCATGACCATTCCTTTCATGACATCACTCTGTCCTGTCCCTCTTACCATCTGACTGTGCCATCTCAGTCTCACTGTGGGCTATTTGTCTCCTGCGTACATCTTAGTATTTCCTGGGTTTTGTCTTACTTTATAACTTCTTGATGATTGTGTTGTTTTTCATTACTTCATTTAACTGTGAGTTACATCTCATAATACCCATGTTACTTTTAACATAAATACCTCTACTAAAGTCCAGACTCAAATCTGTATTTGCCTGTTGGGCATCTCCACTGGATACTGAATAGCTTCGCACACTTAGCTTGTCCATAACTAAATTTATCAGTCTCCATTCTCTCAATAATTAGTTTCTCCAATATGCCTACCAAAAAACAAAAGGCAAACAGAAAATCTTGTCATTTCTATAATCCTTATTTAGCTTAGTAACCCCAGTATGCTACTAAATTAATAAGCTAGAATCCTGGGACTTCCTTAATTTTTCCCCTTGGATGTAAGCTGTCAGTAAATCCTATTGATTCTACTTCCTAAATATCTTTGCAATTTATTCTCTTCCTGTCCATCTCACACAGTTGTTCTCTCAAGTCAAATCATCACCATATCTTGCCTTGACTAATATAATCTTTAATTGGCTTACTTTTCTTGATCTTATTCTCTAGTGTTTTCTCCCACTTAGCTAGAGTAATCTTTCTTGAATGAAAACCTGCTTCTATTTCTTCCCTCTCTGTCTCTTAGAGAATAAAGCCACAGTTTGTTGTAATAACATATAACACTCTTCATGATTTGGATCTGTTGGACTCTAAGCTTCATCACCTGCCACTTCTTTGTCTTACCTCATTGTTCCAACAATATGGACCTATTTATTAAAATATCATGCTGTTTTATGCTTTCATGTGTTAGTAAGACCTCTTTCTAAGATGTTTTTTCTTACTGCTTTTAAAAGATGTAATCATTTTTCAAAGCCCAGTTCCACAGCCACCTTCCTCAGGAAATATACTGACTATCTCTATTAATCAGTCACTTTCTCTGCTGTGCTATCTTCTTACCTTATAAATGCATTATGTGTTGCATTTTTTACTCTTATTTCTTAAAATTGTGTTTTTTCCATTTGAGTAAAAACTCCTAGAGTACAGAGATTGTGTTTACCTCAGTGAAAAATGTTTGACTTTAATATGTACGTGGCAATGGCTGAATTAGGACTTGATGGGGAATCATTAGGAGGGTAGAACAGGGAAGGATGTTTCAGACGAAGAGAATGGCATGTGCAGCAGCACAGAGGAAAGGGAGAACAATTGAGGACTTGTTATTTGAGGACTATTGTTTAGCATGACAGGGCAGGCTGGGAGGATAGTAGCAGGAAGTGAGATGAGAGCATTGAGTTGGATCCATATCACAGAAGGTCTTTTTCTTCATGTAAAGGAGTTTTGTCTTATTCCTTTTGGCATTGGTGTCCTGTGTATTGAAGGATTTTAAGCAGAGGAGCAGCCATATCAGATTTCTGTTTTTGGAAAGACGACTCTGCCAGCAGCTTGAAGGATAGATTAGAATGTGAGCAAAGAAACAAGAGATAGGGAGACATGTAAGAACTCTTGCGGTACCCAGATGACAGGCGATGAGGTGCCAGATTAATTACTGGTACAGTAAAAGTAGAGAGTAAATGATTTGGAAACGAAGAAGTGACATTTAAATTGGATCTTTAAGCATAAAGGTGAGCTCCCCAGTGAATGGAACAGGTAAAGGGCATTAACGTTAAGAGGAAGTAGACTCACAAAGTGCTTTATGTTTAGGGAATGAAATAGTGTATGTGGGAGTGGATGAGAGAGATGCTAGAGGTAATACTGAGAAAGCTTTTATGTATCAGTCTAATCAGTTTGGACTTTATTTTGAAAAATACTGGGTATGTAGAGATTTTTTAATAAAGGAAATAATGCTTTCAGATTGTGGATAAAATAGTCACCAGAATTCAAAAGCAGGAAACTTAGAATTAATCAATGGTTGTATGTAGAATGAGCCAATATTATTTGAGCATTAAGGAGAATATATATATTAAAATATAAGATATTTAAGTATTTATATCCTTACTCAAAGTTCATCTCCCATGCCAGATAGTCGTGAAATGGTCCATATCATTGATAAAGGTGACCTTCTATTTGAGACTCCTTTCTAAGAATAAAAAATTAAACTTGGTATAATGTAATATTTTTTGTATATTCATGCATTGACTATATTAAATAAGCTATTTCCTGAGTGTTATTAGAAAATTTATTTACTGTGGTTTAAGATAGAAAAGCATTTGTATTCCCTAAAAAACTATCTATTAATGTTCTTATTAACTTGAACATCATCTAGATTTAATAAGAAACCAAAGAGAGGAATACAGTACCTCCAAGAACAAGGGATGCTTGGCACTACACCTGAAGATATTGCTCAGTTCTTACATCAAGAGGAAAGATTAGACTCAGTAAGAATATAATTTTATTTCATTATAATCTTTTCTATAAAATTCATCTTTAAGTTAATAATGATACATACTTTTTTCTCCTTTAAAATACCCTCTTATGTAAGTAAACCTTAAAAATAACCTAGGTATTCTTAATTTTGCTTTTTAATTTTCTAAACTGAAAATATCTTCATTTTTTTTTTGTAAAAATGCATTTAGTATGTTTAACTTTTACCTTCATGTTTAAAATAGTGTGCTCTTGTATGTAGTCAAAACCTGTGGATCTTACAGTTTTTCTGTTTTTTTTAAATGGCTGTACAGCAAATGTGACATTCTATTAGGATATTGGTTTCTATCTTTTGCTCTTTAGACTCAAGTGGGTGAGTTCCTGGGAGATAATGATAAATTTAACAAAGAAGTCATGTATGCATATGTGGACCAACATGACTTTTCAGGAAAGGACTTTGTTTCAGCCCTTCGTATGTTTCTGGAAGGATTCCGTCTTCCAGGAGAAGCTCAGAAAATTGATCGATTGATGGAAAAATTTGCTGCAAGATACCTAGAATGCAACCAAGGGTAAGCAACATTCAAATTCAAATACTTAAGTTACCAACTATGTCCAAGACACTATGCTCGAAGGCATCAGAAGCATAGTTACATGCTCCCAGAGAACTTAGCTTATCTATGACCTGTATGTGGTAAGATGGTTCCGTAAAAAATTATAGAAGGTAATCCTGAAAGAAAAAATTTTAAGTGCTATGAAGTTTGAGGTAACTTATTTAAGTGAAACTGTAAACAATTTAAGTTAATAACATGATACATTTCTTTTTCCAGACAAACCCTTTTTGCTAGTGCAGATACTGCTTATGTTTTGGCTTACTCAATTATCATGCTGACCACAGATCTCCACAGTCCACAGGTATGTTTTCTTCCAGGGCAGTTCTACAATAGAGTACAAGCTTTAAAAGTTCTTTTAAATTCAATAAGTAAAAGTATAAATTTAATCTTATTTTGTTAAACCAATCACCAAACTGGAGTATTTAATTTAATTTGGTATAGTTTATTTTACAAATCTTTAATTCTAATTAAACTTCTTAGATATCTGTAAAATAAATCTGTATTTGTCTCATTAACTGTATAAAACAAGATGAATTTTAATCTAAGAATATATTTATAGTTATTCTGCCTATACCTATTACAACATGGAAAGACACTACATATAAACCTCCTTTTTATTTTTTTTTACGTTTCAAGAAACAGTAGAGTGATTAGTGTAGATCTTTCATGTGCTCATCACCGAGCTTCTACAGCTGGATGGCCGATCACAAAGCTTATGGCCAATCTTGCTACATTTATATCCCCACTATCCCCCAGATCATTTTGAGGTGAGTTCCAAGTAGCATATCATTTCATTTGTTTTATTTTGGTGTATATCTCTGAAAGAGAAATACTTGAAACATAACCATAATACCATTGTTACCCAAAATTGACAATAACTTTAAAATATCAGATATTCAGAAGTATTCAGATTTTTTTGCCTGATAAAATTCATCATTCCTTCTTAAATATTAAGGAGTTGTCATTTGATATCTAATATCCACTAGCAAAAAAAGTATTTTTAAAGTTTAGATAGTTAATGCTTAGTTTCAAAAACATGCTTAGGGGGAAATTATCTTTATAAATTAATCTATTTGCAAGAATTTCTTAGAAAACATGCTTTGGTATCCTTAGGGGAAATTATCTTTACAAATTAACCTATTTGCAAGAATTTCTTTTTAGGGATAGGCATCTAATGATATCTATTATTCTTAGGCTGTGCAACTGTATACATATGACTAATCTGAGATATATACTGGAAAAAACTAAAGTTTGAGATTAAGCTTTGCAATATAGGGATTTTTGTGTGTATTTTGAGATATTTAAGATGGTGTTGATATGGAAAGTATATACTACATATATGATGGGATTATATAGAGAGGTACTCCTTTAAAAAAAAATCATTTAAAATTTGCCTTTGGCCAGTTACTGGTAGTGTAGTAAAAGCAGCTCACTTTGAGGGTTTTCATTATCTAGCACTGTTTTCCATGGCTTTATATGGCGGTGTACAGAAAAAGACATACTCGGATTATCTTTAAATGAGTTTTCTGTGTGATTTTTCAGTAATAAATAACCATAAACTAAACCATAAGTAGAATTGTGTTTTTACTGCCTCCTTTGTTTTTAGAATGTTATATTGTTAAATAATTATAAATGAATTATCAGTGTTATATGCATCTGTATCAAATCTTCCTATACTTAACATTCTTATGAAAGGAATTTTGAAGAAATACTAAAACTTCCTTTAAATCCTTTCCAAGTACCCAGATTGTTAGATTTCTGAACACATACCAGTTAGAGAACATTATCTTGAGAACAGAGTCCTGTCTTGATGGCACTATCTACTTCCTGTCTGGAGAACATGTGCTTGGAATCCTCATCCAGCAGTAGTATTAGTTCCAGTGGTAACTGCTTATGGTTCTCTCACTCCCCCTCAGACTGCTGGCTGGCATTGTGTGCTGATACGCAGCCTGCAGCCTGCAGCTACAGAACAGCTTATGAATTCCTATGAATAACAGGCTACGTGGCCTGTTAGAAAATTCAGTCTATAATCATGACCCCGTATGATTTATGAACTATAACAAAGGACATCACTTAAAGAACACAGGTAACTTTAAAGGAATCCCTTAAAACTTATTCTCATTCTTAGTTGTTTTCCAAGTTAAAATATAGGTGAATTTTAACAAGTTACTTATGTTCCTTTGTCACCTAAAATGTTTTTAGACTACCAGTGAATTTTTTGAAAATTTTGAGGTATGTTTAGAACGTGTAATTTTTTTGTGTATATTAATCTCTATCAGTTTTAATGACTGGCTTTACGTGATTCAGGCACTAAAACTAGGCACAGCTTAATGTAAGTACGTGAGAATGAAAGTCAGGAGTAGAGTGTTCCATAGTGTGGAAGTAAACAGGAGAAGAAAAGTAGGATTATGTTCTATATTACTTACAGAATCCCTCTGTGGTAGAGTGTTCTGTTTGAGCAGTGTATTTTTATTTCGGGTACCTGAAATTTATCTTATCTACTCTCACTTCTTGGGAGCTCCCACCTACCCAGATCCGTAAACATACTCTACTGCTACTTGAGATTTCTACCAAAACTTCTCTTTGTCTCTGATTGCCTTGATGCTAAAACAATATGCCACGTTGAGTATTTCCGGATGATGTTGATCTTTTAGCATCTTATGGGCATGAATTGTGTAGTCTTTTATTTTGGTATCCTTGGGTCATTGTGTTTTAGAACTCATCAGAACTTCATGTGAAAGGCTTTCTTTCTTTCACATTTTTTTAGAGCCATGACTCAAGATGAGTTTTAAAGTTACGACTTGTTTATTATTCTTTGTACCTTCTTGTAAATTTGCAGGAGCCTTATATTTAGAGTTGCCTTAAATTATTTATGGAAGGTGGTAGGAATATAATTAAATATGTGTATAGGCATACCTCATTTTATTGAGTTTTACTTTATTATGATTTGCAGATACTGTGGCTTTTTCAAATTGAATGTTTGTGGCAACCCATGCATCTGGCAAGTCTGTTGGTGCCATTTTTCCAATAGCATTTGCTCACTTTATGTCACTGTGTCACATTTTGTTAGCTCTTGGAATATTTCTAGTTCATTATTATTTGTCATGGTGATCTGTGATCGGTGATTACGACTCGCTGGAAGCCCAGATGGTAGCATTTTTTAGCAGTTAAGTATTTTTTAATTAAGGTATGTAGATTGTCTCTTCAGATGTAATGCTACTGTACACTTAGTAGACTACAATATAGTATAAACATAAATTCTATATCCGTTGGAAACCAAAAAATTCATTAGACTCACTTTATTATGATATGTGCTTTATTGTGGTGGTCTGCAGCTGAATCTGCAACAGCTCTGAGGTCTGCCTTCAGAGACATCCTAAGACTTCAGGATTTTGTCCATCTGGGTTTTTGGAGATAAAAAGTGTAAACAATTTTCCTGTGCTAGCCTGGTGACCAGGCTACCATCTTTGTAGACTGCAAACTTGTACTCCACAGATGGATCAAGGTGTGCAGTAGGACATTCCTGTATAGCCTCCTCTGAAACAAGACAAAATGTTCCAAGGTTACCTCACCTGGATCACTTATTACTCAATTGCCATGATAAATCAGTCAGATTGTTATCTAATTTAAATTAATCTCAGCTGTTATTCTTGAAGCTTCTGTTGCATAAGATCAGCTTTTAAGTCATTGGCAACATATTCATGTTATTCTGAACTAAGATTTGAATCTTTCTGATAGCATGTTTCTAACAATTGTCGTTGTCCTTTTTTAAGGACCACGGCAAGAGCTCTTAAACCTTGAGCGAAAACAGTTCATTATTCAGTCTCTCCCTGTTTTCTTATTACAGATTACTCATGCATAAGAGAACAATGTTAATGAGTATGTGCTAGGATGGGTCTTCTCTACATTGCCTTTATTTTTTGACTTCCTTTTTCATTCTGATGTGTTCTGCTGAATATTTTCTGCTTCCTACCCTCACAGTACATTTAAATTCTCTTATATGAGTATTCAAATACATAAAATAAGAGTTTTAAAATAATTTTTTAGGGATTTTATGAATTTTTAAGTAATTTTTAAGGATTATAATAGTTTTTCAATTTCTAGGTTAAAAATAAAATGACAAAGGAACAGTATATTAAGATGAATAGAGGTATCAATGACAGTAAAGACCTTCCTGAAGAGTATCTGTCAGCCATCTATAATGAAATAGCTGGAAAAAAGATATCAATGAAGGAAACAAAAGAACTAACAATCCCTACAAAATCAACTAAACAAAGTAAGTATCCAAATCAACTGAGTCCTGATTGTTCAGGAGAATATATTCTTAAAATAATTTTTCACTTGGTTTAGAATACATAAAATATTACTTATTTTAATGAGAAGTATTATAATACAGTTTGCTGATCTGATTGTATTTTTTTCCCCATCCTGAAGAAAGATAACACTGGTCAGTGATTATTGGAAATTGCAAACATAGTATGCATGCATTTGTGTGTGTTTATACTTGTCCATTTAGCAGTTGATCTCAGCATGGTCTTGGAGGTCAGATTTGTTAGCCCCATTAGTCAGACTTCAACTCTCAGTGTTTTTTTCTGCCTCATCATCTACAAGCAACATATTTCCATCTGTTCCTCTGTCATGTACACATAAACAGAAGCTGGAAGTAGGGGTGATTGAAGGAGGCAGGGCAAGTTAGGATCATGAAGGGCCCGTGGAATTGGAACTCACTACTTCTGGTGCATCGTAAATCCCACCACTGTAGTGTTCCTTGACTAACCAGCATTAGGAGCCAACTGTGGGCCTGGCTTCATTCTAGACATTCTGTTTAAGTAGACAGTGGTGATTAAATTAGAGCTAAAGTCTTGCTATAGGACTAAGGTGAGGGTAGTGGCTCAAGAATATAACAGTAATGTGAAGAAAGTACTCTGCCTTTCTGAGCACTTCCACTTGAAAATGGAATCTCAAGCTTTACCTAACAGAACAGATTGCAATAGCAAAATTCTGTTGAGAGAAGCTAAAAGGCCTATGTGATATGTACATTTCTAGAAGTTGAAAAATTATAAGAGGAGAGTAGGGACTAGGAAAATATTAGAGGGAATAGTGGAGTATAACTGGCTATATCTTTTAGAATAATATAGGGAATGATTCTAAGGAATTTTAAGTTCTCCCTTATTTTATAGATAGGAAACTGAAATAGAGAGATTAGGAAGCTTCGGATCATAAATCTATAAGCTGAGTATAGTGTAAAAAATTTTATTAAATCTCTGCACCTAAAACTCAAAGAGTAGCAAAGCTAAATCTTGATGTAGGCATCCTTGCCCCTTACTGTAGTCCAGTTCCAATCAGCAGTTTACTTGGTAGTGTTATTTTGGCTCTTCTGCTTATAACATCATAAAATGTATTATTGGTCAGGACTTCTTTTTCACAACTAAGTAGATGCCATTCTCTGATTCGATGTTCTTCTTCATACTCATGTTATAACATCTTCATATTCCTCTTTCTATGGCCTATTTTATACATAGTGGTAGGAAGTCAGTGAGAAGCAGGATCTGAGGAGATGGTGGAGTGCTCAAATACTGAAATCATCGTAGGGCCACTGTTGTCTTAGCCCAGGAGATGCCATTCAAGCAAGTCTTACAAGGGTGCCATTGCCTTTTACTACTCTTCTATCCCCTATTTGTGTTGTTGCCCTAATACTTTCATTGTGACTGATTTGTCCCTACTCTTTTCCCTTCTCATAGGTTTTCCACCTATCCGTATCTTATAGTTCAGGATTCCCACTCCCCACACTTTTGAGGTGAAATTAATTTAACAAAACTAACCATTTTGAAGTGAACAATTCAGTAGCATTTAGTACCTTCACAGTGTTGTTCAACCACCACCTCTGTAATTTCAAAACATTTTCATCACCCCACGTAAAACCCTATATCCATTGAATAGGTAACTCCACATTCCCTCCCTCTCTCCAACCTCTGGCTACAGCCAGTCTGCTTTCTGTTTCTGTGGATTTACCTGCTGTGGATATTTCAGACAAATGGTATCATACAATATATGACCTTTTTTTTTTCTGGCTTCTTAGGACTATTTCTAGTAAGTACTGGTTGTGTTTATTATTTTATAGTAAAACATCAAAATGACATTTTTAAATGTTTTACATTTTAAATGCTAATAGTGTTTGTTGTTTCAGATGTAGCCAGTGAAAAACAAAGGAGACTTCTGTATAACTTAGAAATGGAACAAATGGCCAAGACAGCTAAAGCACTCATGGAGGCTGTGAGCCATGTTCAAGCACCTTTTACAAGTGCAACACATTTAGAGCATGTGAGGCCCATGTTTAAAGTAAGAATTACTACTAACTTCTGGTTGCAATATACATTTATATATCATTTTGTTCAGCATATTTTTTAAGGAAATACAGGGATACAGCCATTAGTGTAGACCCAGAAGCACAATACCAAATATCAGTTTTCTCTTAAAGAAAATGAAAAAAGTTATATACTATTAGCAATTAATAGGGGTGTGAGCTTAGAATTAAGAATAGAAAGATTTCAAACAATGATCTTTAAAATCCTTGGGCTGTTTTTCTCTAAATGAGCTCTGTTTAAAACTTAATTAACTAAAATTTCAAAGTGATCTTGAGCCTCTTACTTTCTTTGAATGCTTCTCGCCCAGGAACTAATATGAGGGTTCTGAGTAAGCCCAGAAAGTACAATAAGGAACAAAAGTGAGCATGACTTATGTTTATAGGTTGATTTAGTGATACTTATTGATTCTTTAAAATTTGATTTACCATTCCTGCTTCATTTTCCTATTCTATATCTTTTCTCCAAGTTCCAGAATAAGTAAACAGTGCAGTAAGGACTGTAGGGAAGTGCAGGAGAATCTAGTCAAGTTTGAAAAGGGAAAATGGGTAAAGTATATTCTAGTTTGTGAGACAGTATGGTAAGGTGGTCTGTGGAAGCTGAAGATCATAACTGGAGTGACATTAACTACACATATGTATGAGTAGTAAAAGATGACTACAAGACTTCTGTGCTTCCTTTTAGCTCTAAATTTTATAATTATTTCTTCCCTGTAGTTCAAGTTTGTGTATTAATGATACGTCTAAAAGCTCGTGAAGAATTGCACGATGAGAGTAGGGCTAGGGAGATCATCTTAGAAGAAATAGTGGAGTATAACTGGCCTTATCTTTTGGAATAATACTGAAAATTATGCTGAAACATAAGAAACACTTCTTTTATGAAATAAATTTTATAAATCGGCTTTTTGTTTTGAATAATCTTACACCCTTATTTTGTTTTTCCTTTCAAACTGGTTTTTTAGGGGTGAAGGAGGACGAAAAAGCAAATAGAATAAGAAACCAGCTATAATTACCACTCAGAAAAAACTTCTGTTAATATGTTTCTATGCTTTTTGGTCTTAATTGAACAGTTTTGATCAGAGTGTGTATAGAATTTTGTATCTTGCTATTTCTCATATAAGTATTTCCTCATTACAAATTCTTCATAAATAGCTTTATTATCAATTTCCTGGGTTACTGTTTTTTTGATACATCCTCTAAGCTAGAATTTAATAAGTAATGAGTTTCTTGGCACAGTAGACAGAGGGGAAAACTATATAATGTTGCTTGGGCTTAAAAAAGTGGGAGGGCAAGATTATAAATTCAGTAGAGTACTCTAGAGATATTTTAAGCACAGCATCTATAAATAATACACATCAATAAAAAATGGAAATAGTCAAAATCCATAAATTATTTTAGTTTTACCCCTTACTTCAGGACTCATCTTTCTCTGTTTCTCTGCAAGCTTTGTCCCTTGCAGTATTCCATGGACCTTTTATTTATTTATTTTTTCAAAACTTCTTCAAATCACACACTGTCTGAAAGCTTTGAGAAATATTAAAATAGTATAATAAAATTTAATTATTGCTTATGATATATTTAAAACTTTTAATTTTTCTAGTTGGCTTGGACACCTTTTCTGGCTGCATTTAGTGTGGGTCTACAAGATTGTGATGATACTGAAGTAGCCTCTCTTTGCCTGGAAGGTATAAGATGTGCAATCAGAATTGCATGCATTTTCAGCATTCAGGTAACAAAGAATTTTGCCTTTGTAGCCAGTCTGGAAATCATAAATAACTTATGCCATTACTAGAGTTTAAATTATGGCTGACTTACTAAACAACTAATTTCAAGTTTAGGATTGAATTTAAATTAATCTTAATGTTTAAGTTTCTAAGAAGCTGTGACAGAAAGGGTAGTTCTGTACTGATGTGTCTAAAACTGATCATAATAATTGGTTTATGTTTTTTTTCTCTAAAGAGTGTAAGCTGTATACAAAGTTTCTAAGACCTTAAGTTAGTTTGAATATCTTATTGAAATATGTTTCATGTTCATGCTTATTTCATCTTTTTTTAGTATTTTATATATTTACATACATCTTTATAACTTTAAGCCTATAACATGTTATCTTTAAGAGAACCCAGTTTAGTACATAATTTTCATGAAGACAGTCCCTTTAGTAATTTATATGCTTTATCTGATAATTCATGTCAGCAAAAGCTTGCTTGCTTTTTTTAAAACCATTTCACATTTAATTATGAATGTTCTGGCTTAAAAAGCACAGCCTAGCCATAGGAAGGAAAATGAGCAAATTTATAAATCAGGTTTCTGCTAGTCCACACAGTATTGAAACATAAGTGTTCAATGAGTTTTTTTTTTTTCCAAATGAAATAACTTGTTATCACATCTTGATTTGATAGTTCTATTACCTTTGGATTTTAGAAATTCATCCTTTTTTCTGTTTGATCACCATCTTAAAATTTTAAGAACCCATAGTTTGAGGTATTGTATGTATTACATTATTTGTTGGTTAAAAACTTACTAAACAGTTTGTCAGTATAGACTTAGAGATTACTCTGTTGTGTTTACAACCACTTAAGTATATTTTTCTCTTTGTTATAGCTGGAAAGAGATGCATATGTCCAAGCGCTAGCAAGATTTACCTTACTTACAGTGAGTTCTGGTATTACTGAAATGAAACAGAAAAACATTGACACCATAAAAACACTTATCACAGTGGCTCATACAGATGGAAATTATTTAGGAAATTCATGGCATGAGGTATAAGCACTTTTTTCAACTTTGCAATTTGGTTTATAAAATGAGCTGATACTAAATATTTTATCACTGACATGCATAAGTGTTTTGGGAGAAAATATAGTACATTCAGAATAAGCACATTTAGCTTTTTATAATGATTTATAATATAGTTTATATTTAAATCCTGGCTGCATACATTTAAATATTTTTGCAGACATTTTTAATGTGGAATTAAAAACGTTTTTCCTTATTGTAATTAAGATTCTGAAGTGCATCAGTCAGTTGGAGCTTGCACAACTTATAGGAACTGGAGTAAAACCTCGATACATTTCTGGAACAGTGCGAGGCAGAGAAGGATCTCTTACTGGAACAAAAGATCAGGCTCCTGATGAATTTGTGGGTCTAGGGCTAGGTAAGAATCTTTAAAAAATATCTTTATATAAAGTGTCAAAAATTGTTAACTTGTTCAACATACATAACTTTATTGTAGCAATGAAATATAGTGGGATATAATAAAATGCCCTTTGGCTAACTTTATGAGGAAAAAACAAGGTGACTATGTAAAAAGCTGTCTTTTTTCTGCCAGGTCTAGTTTGCAACATTAAATGATACTTAGTTTTAATCTCATAGTTGGGAATGGGAGAGGGTGCAGTTTAAAATTATCTGCTTAAGACTAAGTAGGTAACTTGAATGAGTATAATAAAGTGATAAATAATTGAAACAACTGGAGAAGAGCATTTACATTCAGATTTTTAAAAGGCACCATGCAGACATAACCAGATTCTTCTGCCAGTATGGAAACTTCCCCATGGTTCCCATGTGCTAAGTATGGCCAGGAACTCCAGATTTAACCTACTAGAACAAAGGGCATATTAGTGAAAATGGATGAATACAGAAGAACCAAAGGCAATTTATTTGGTCATAAATGGGAAGAGTTCCACCAGGGCAGAAGAAAAGTTTAAACTTTTGAATATTGTACTTCTGGTTTAAATTCTTCTGTGTGCACTGTATGCAAGTTACTTTAACTCTCTGAGCTTCAGTTTCCTCTTTTGCAAACTAATGGTAATAGAGTTGTTAGGATTAAATACCTATATATGTATAAAAATGGACTTAGTACAATGGCTGGTATATTAATAGTTTCTGGATTGTTCTCTATCCGTCTTCCCTAACCCACTTCCAACCAAGAAATCTAGAGACAATTCTGAAAGAGAGCAGGAAAGCATACAAATGAGATCTAGGAATATTTACCTTTTTTTAAGGCTTTGCATTTTAACGTATTTCTGGACATGTAACTTTTTGTCTTTTGGGAGTTTTTCTATTGCAGTAAAAATTCTTAAGTCCAAAAAATTTCAGGTTTGAAAAATTATCTGTAGGCAAAGAAGTAAAGTCCAGCACTATGTTGTGGCCTCAAGCTGGACTGGTAGTTCCCAATAGTAATCCAACAGTGGCAGTCAGCAGTACAGTCTGCGCCTCAGTTGTATCTTTGAGGCTATGGTGCTGAGGTTCTGGGAGGTTCAAGTATAGACCTAATACCTTGGTGACTGAGCATCAGTATTTAGAAATGGTTGTATACCTGCATGGTGGCTTAATATAACTTGGAAGTCTGACTCAGAACATTAGAATTATACTTACTCCAGAAGGTGGCATGAGATAAGATGAAAAATATTTATAGGCAAGTGAAATGAATGTGCATTAGTTGATTCAGTGACTTTCAAAAGGCCTTATCCCCTTGGAAAAAAGCCTAGGGAATATAGGAAGGCCAAAATAATAACAGGTGCAAATTGCCAGGGCACAGTTTTGGCAAGTAACAAAAGTAGGGTGCACTAAAAATAAAGCACCTATGGAATATTTTATCTTCTGAAAGTTTCAGACTTCGAAATTACTCAAGCAACCAACCACAATCTCTCTTTCATGCTCTATCTAGGTTTTCTCTGTGTCATCTATTTCTCTTGTTGATATGCTCCATTCTTCACTCACTCCAGATTGATGAAGTCTCTCATTTTTGAGTCTACATCCTAGAGGGAGCTGGTTTGTAGACTTGGCCCCTGTTGGTCAGAGCCTTCCCTTCACACCTTTTCATTGGTCACCAGCTAGCCCCATGTGGCAGATACCCACTCCTTTCTCTGTGCCTTGTCAACAGATGTTTTCTTCAACAGGATGCTGTGGTCAGAAACCATACATGGTTTTTGAATAAATTAATATCTTCCTCTATTAACAGCATCTATGCCCCAAGTAGTCCATGTAACTAAGTTATTAAACGTGAATATATACTTATCTGGCTTTCTGACTAATAAATATATACAAGTCTGTAGTTATGCTTTCTGGAAATGTGAAACAATTATTAAGAATACGTAGCATACGATTTAGATTTGAATCATATGTATACTCTCCTTTGAAAGTATATTTTAAAGTTTAAAAATTCAGTGGTTTGGTTGTATAAATCTTAAGTGAATATTCACAACATCTGCATCTTTGTTCTTAGTTAACCTAAATGCTTGTGCATTTGAGAAATTTGGTAAACTGAAACTATTAGCCTATTCTGTTACATTGTCATACAAATCTTTGAAAGATTTTAGATATTTGTGAAATAGGTCATTTGGATTGCCAAATAGTTTATATATTTTTGATTCCTCCACATATGTTTTTATTAAGGGTTTCAAATAACTAAATATAAAGGGTATAGAAAGTTCTTTAGGAAGAACATCCAGTAGATACAGAAAGGAAGTTATATGGTGATTGGCATTATTTTTTCTCACAGATTCTTCATTAAATTCCTATACTTGAAGCTATGTCCTTACTACCCCAATTCTCTGTCACTTATTTCAGAGGCTTTCATCCATGTTCACTTGTATTATAGAAGTAGACTCCTAATTTGTCACATTGACTCCACTGTCTCTTTTATTTCCCTGCTTTCTGTAGATACTACCAGATTTATATTTGAAGAATAGATTGGATCGTGTCAATATTCTAAAAAGTCTAATGGTTCTACATATTTAAATGTACATTAAACATGACAGTCAAGGTTTTTCACACTGTATTTCTAGTCTGGATTTCCAACTTCATCTTTTACTACTGTTCTCTCCCTTCTTCTTTGTCCCCTGCCAAATTCTCCATTATGGCTACAACCAAGTGTGTTAAAACATGATGTTCATGTGCATACTTCCATTACTTTATATACGCTGCTCTTTCTACCTGAATTGCTTTTCCTTCTGTCTCCCTTCCCACATCATCATCCTTCTAGGTCCAACTTGAATTTTATTTCATGATAGGTAAAATCTTCCCATGAGCTCCCTTTTATCAAAATGTATTCTTTGACTCCCCAAAAACATAACTTCTAATAGTCTACTGTTGACCAGAACCCTTGCCAATAACATAAACAGTTGACTAACATATATTTTGTAAGTTATATGTATTATATACTGCATCTGTGTAATAAAGTAAGCTATAGAAAACATTTTTTCAAATTGTCACAAATCTCCAAAAGATTTGCCAATGTATTTATTGAAAGAAAGTCTGCATATACATGGACCCACTCAGTTCAAACCCGTGTTGTTGCAGGGCCAGCTGTCTTCATGCTAAAAGTAATAGTGAGCAAAATGCAGGTAGTGATGGTTTAGAAAAGTAATTTTGGCAGGAAAATGAAGGAGAGAGTGAAGAGGAGGGGAAATTATCAGCAGAGAAAGCCATCAGGAAACTGTTTCAGTAATCTGGGCCAGAGATTATTAAGGTCTGAACTTGAGTAGGAATGAAATGAATGAATGATATGAAAACAGGTCAGAAAAAAATTTAGTCACTAATGGAGTGGGAGAAAAATATCAAAGATGATCGTCAGGTCAAGAATTTGAAAACTAGGGAAACTTTTTCTTTCCAACATATGGAACCAATTTTGGGGGAAAAGATGAGTGGTTCTTTTGAATAAGAGGATGTTAGAACATGCAGATAGAATTTCCAATAAACATTTGTAATCAGGATACTGGAGTTAAAATGAACTTTTTCCAGACGAGTACCCAAATAATTGAAGATCTGATTACATGGAATTGGGAATCAAGCTAAGAAGATATCAGTAGAACTGGGGTTAGTGTTATGTTTCTTAAACATCAAGATAAATTATGCCTAATGTCATTAACTTTGTGATCTAAATTCTCAGTGCCCCTAATTTGTGTGACCTTTGCAAACACATTTGCGTCTTTATAAACATGTCTGCATACCACTTAGTACAGCTCATTGAGCACATTTGGCCTTGTACAGGTCACCAATGCCAAAAGAATTGTTCACACAAAGCTGTGTTTCTTTCATTAGGAAAATAACCGATTTCAGAAATGTGTTTTATAACTGTAAGTGTGTTCTGCCCTGACTTGCTCTCCAACTGAAACGCCTCTCTTTGTGTGGTAGTCGGAGGAAATGTGGACTGGAAGCAGATAGCAAGTATTCAGGAGTCCATTGGGGAGACCAGCTCTCAGAGTGTTGTGGTTGCTGTAGATAGGTAAGGCCCGCTTTCCTCCCTCCAGGTGAATCGCTGCTCAGTGCTGAAGAGGAAGATTACTGCTGAATGATTTCCTAAGTCATACAAGACTGCTATGGCACACTGTGATTTACATGATGAAATACCTTTAAGTTTACTTTTTAGGTCATAGAATATAGGAGGGAAATAAACAGTATGAAAATTTAAGTTACAGTACATATTAGTGCATTGGATAAATGGTGACCTTGATTAAAAAGAATACAAATGTTTTATTTCCTTTAATAGAAAACAGATTCCCTTTATTATTTCTATTTGAAAATGGAGTATAGTTTGTCTTTCCGAGGTCCACTATAGGTAAATGAAGGGATTTGCTAGCAATTCTCATCACAAGCTTCATTGGAAAGGACTTTGGAGTCTATATACTATATACACTATTGGGTAGTCCTCATTTTTAGTTTGTTTCCTAAAAGAAAACTCTTACTACGCCTTAATTTTACTATGGATTATTTCATTTATTTCAGACTTTAAAAATTCCTAGTATGCAGGGCATTATCTAGTGTTTCTTTCAAAGATGGACTTTTTCCTTATGAATACCCAAATAATTGAAAGTTAACATTTTACAACACTGATGTTTAAATTTTCTTTACCACTTCTGGTGGAAACTTTCAAAGACTATGTAGCATAATCTTTTCTTGGTGCTTTGAGACTCATGCGGATCCATTATTTTACTTTGCTTCAGATACTTTTTGCTCTTAAGTACAGACAGAACTATATTTTTAAATGGCTATTGACCCTGGAAATGCTCCCTGAAACTTTTATCTTTGAAAAGAATTCTCAAGGTCCACTTGCTGTTCTTTTTTTGGGGAAAGAGGTCATTTGCCTTTTTCTTGTGAAAGCTAAAGAATGTGTATCATCTTATACCTACTATATAACTTGAAGGCTTACCATGGGCTTGGCCCTTTTCAGAGTGCTTTATGTGTATTACTTCATTTAATCCTTTCAGTAACCTCATGAGATGAGTATTACTATTGTGCTCAATTTACAAATGAGGAAACTTCAGATAGGGGAATTAAATAACTTTCTCATCCCCACAGACAGGCTAATACTGTCTTGATTACTGTGATAACCAATTCATTCATGGAGAATTTTGAGGAGTGGTGCTAGGATATACCCTCAGGCATCTTATCTCTGAGTGTGCACTCTTGACCTTTCCACTTCCCTGCCTGCTTGTAAACTCCAAGCAGTGTAATATCCGCCTTTTGGCTACCAGAGTAGATTTCTTCCAAATGATTTTGGCCTCCAGATCATCTTTGCTGTCATTATGACAATCTATTCAGGCAAGAGTCAATATTTTACACTGTTTCTGTTTCCATACAATACTTTAGATGACCATACTCAGCCCAAATTTATCCAACTGTCCACTCTTTGTTACATGGAGATAGGTCACTCATTTGAACAAATGATATGCCTCTCTGTTTTAAGAATTTATGCTATTTCAGAGTCTTAGCATAAATTCTATTAGTACTTTATCATTTCTAACTCATCATCGCCAGATACTTGTACAAATATAAATCCCATGTTCAATTTTACACAAAACCTCAATGTTTAAATTTTAGCTTATATTGAGAGTTTTTGCTTTATTACAAAATTATATTCTTGCTGCATTTCACTTTCTCATTAAGTTTATTCTGAATTTCTTTCTAAATATCTGAGTTTATTTTCTTATGTGATATTCTCCCTCTGGTCCATAAGTTAACTCATTGAGATAATCCTATATTCAAGACCATGATGAGAATACTGTCAGGCAACCTGAAAAGTGCTCTACTTGTCCTGCCAAAAAAAGCCATTTTCCTGACCTTAGGCCTATTGTTCTGAGTAACCTGTCTGACAAGTATAATAACTAAACATGAAAAATAAAAATCCTTCTTGCTTAATTATTTATAGCTTCTGTTTCCTAACATGCAGAAAAAATGTGGTTGCATTAAAAGTTTTAAGATGTTAAGATTTTCTAATTATCTCCACTTTTGAATTAGGAATCCTCTACCATTAGAACTTAGAAGAACACTGGTCCCTTGAATCTGAAGTACCTGATCCTCTAGGATTTTCTAGGGTAGAATTTGGTAGGCATTGCTAAACAAGACCATTTTCATAAGTATTACTAAACTGTGCAGGGAAAGATTTTGTCTAGGAATGATTTACTTCTAAAAGTTAAAACACAGCAGTATAGTTTTTGTTTTTATTATTGTTTTTATGCTCCCCAGATCTAGCTTTGTACTGGCCCATCTCACACTTTGAAACGTTCTGTCACCTATCTGAAAATAACATACAGCTCATCCCCAAATGCATTTGCTCATAAACACCTTTCAGTTAGGTCTAAGAAATAAAATGTTACCTCTGATATTTTCACTGTGAAAACTTTCTGCATACACAGTAATTTAGTTCTGCCTGTGTGTTGCATACAGTTTAAAGTTTATTTGATACAGAATCTCTTAAGTTTTGTCACTTTTTTTAAGTGCATTGCTATCATATGCATAAAGCAGTAATCTATCAATTTTTTTCCTGTATTCATGCTTTTCAGGGCATGTCTTTTAATATTAACAGACAAGGTTCTCGTGCTTCTGTCCTTAGCTTTTTGTACTGAGAATGTAGACTCCATAGAGTGATTTGTGAAACATAGCTGTGTTCTCCTGCCTTAGTAAATTAAGGCTTCACTTTAAATGCCCCCACAGACCACTGTGCTCTGCCATATGGCTTATCATTAGTGCAGCATTACTAGAAATAGAGTGACCCCTCAGAGGCTACTAAAGTGAGTAGGAATTTGAATGCCCTTTCCCAGTATGCATGCACACTCTGCCTTCCCCCATCACAGTGAATCTGCAGAACTGGTGATTGCTACTGATACTTCTTTGTCTGGTTGCCTTTGTTCTCCATCATTTCACTGCCTTCAGAGAATTTGTTGCTTCTTTCCCCTGTAGTTGCGTGTAATCTCTATTTCTGCTTCTGCTCTTTACCCCTTCTATCCCTTGTCACTTGCTTCTTTTTCAGTTAAAAAATTTTTTTTCTGGTTTCTTTTGTTCCTTTTCCTGTTGTTTCTCCTATATACTATTTAGTTTTGACTCTGTAGTATGGTTTTCTAATAGCTATTGTCATTCATAAGAGTACATTTAGTAATCAGCTAATGACATTTACAATGCATAGCTCAGTGATTTTCATTTTTGAACAAATGAAAATTTGTGGGTTTTTTGTTTGAGAGCTTTGTAGGCTTTTGTGTATTTTTAATTTCTGGATCCAGTCTAACCATTGGATTAAATAGGACCTTATTAGTCTTTATTATTTTCCCCCAACTGTGTTTTCAGTCAGATCTTTAAATTGTTCCGTTCTATTGACAAGAGAGAGCAGTATAGGCAATCTCAAGAGATCAGATTCTGAGTCACCATGTTGTCAGTTTTCAAGCTGTTTTTCCTGTTGTTTTTGTTACATGTTGCAAGGGCATATAGGTATTCAAGGGTACTGAGGTCAAACAATCATGATACACTCAGAACATTGAGATTGTGGTAGTAGGAAAAAACTAGAATGTGTTTTTAAGTGTTTAAATTATGTTTTGCTTTCATGTAAGTGTGAGGCAGTGTAGCAAAGTGGGTAAGAAGATAGATTCTAGAGTCTGCCAATCCTGGTTTCAATCCTAGTTCTAACACTTACTAGTTTTGTTATTTAGAGGAAGTTATTAAATATCTTTGTGCCTTAGTTTGTTTATAAAATTGGAAGTATTCTAGTACTAATTCATAGGTATTTGTAATTCTTAAATGAGTGTGTGTATATATATTTAAAGCACTTAGAATAATGACCACCTTGTGATGTTGGAGCTATTACTGTTACTATGATTACTTTTATTTCCAAGTTTCATATTTGACTTTCTCCTGCCTGTAAGGTTTCCTTTTCCTTTTTATCTTGCAAGTGGTATACATTTTAAACTGAGAAATACTGGTTTATCCTAGAAGTCACATCAGACCCTTGGTTACAAACCAGAACATTAGTACAAAATGCAGATTTTTTTAAAAAAGAAGAAGAATATGTTTTTGCTGAAATTTTTCATGCAACTTTGAAACACAGAAAAAGAGCTCAGTGAAGACTGGGCAAAGATGGACAGAATAGCTTAATCTAAACATTTGCATGCCCTAAGAAAAGTTGTTCAGTCACTTCTTGGGTAAACTGTTGGAGACTACTTGCAAGATTCTATTAAGTCACTTGTAATTTAACATGTGAGTTTTCTTATCAAATGTATATAACTTGTAAAAATAAAGGAGGATCTTTTTTTTTCATTTTAATAACTGTTTAATGCTAGTAGATAATTAGGAAAAGTTGAAAAGTCTTGTGTTTTGTAGTGTGCCAATTACTAGCTAGTTTTACAAATAGGTATTTTTTCCATTTTTAGAGTCCATAAAATACCTACCTAGTGTTTGTAAATTTACTAATAAAGTTACAACAACATATTCTTACTTTAATATATCATCACTGAATGCAAAGGAGAGAAGGTTTATGTCAGCAGTGGAGAGAATATGATTTAATGCTTAGTATTAAACCATATGATAAAATAATATTTAATTGACTGCTAGTTTTTTGTTGTTGTTCCCTTGAAACAAACAGAAGTAGCTGGTACCCCAGGCTACTTTTAAATTGATGTAACAGAAATGAGACTTCATAAATTTTTGAATTGTGTCTTTTTTCTTTAGAATATTTACAGGGTCTACAAGGCTAGATGGAAATGCAATTGGTAAGTATGTACATTTATTCACTTATAAATTGGCTTTTTAGCTAAAAGACTTGAAAGTTAAGGTAAAACATGTAAATCTGTTTATGTTATAGTGGATTTTGTCCGTTGGCTCTGTGCTGTGTCTATGGATGAATTACTTTCCACTACACATCCAAGAATGTTTAGTCTACAAAAAATAGTAGAAATATCATACTACAACATGGGAAGAATAAGATTGCAGTGGTCTCGAATCTGGGAAGTTATTGGAGATCATTTTAATAAGGTATTTGAATAATCATATGATTTCCTTATATTTGTAATATTTTTCATTGTTTAAAATTTCCTTATTATCTAATTGATATTTTTTCCCTTTCCAAGCGGTTTTTTGTTACATTTTTATAATTAAATTTAGAAAAACCTTTGAGTCCTGTTTTTCTTTCTAGAAATTATTATTCTTAGTTCTAAGAATTTAGTTAAAAATGCATAGTTCTTGTTGAGAAATACTGTTAACACACCTACTGCCTCTATAGAGAATCTTAGGATTTACCTATCTGTACTATTAATTTTTTTTGTTTATTTTGTAAACAGACTTTCACTGCTGACATTAACACCCTATATTTCTGTTGCCATTACAGGTTGGCTGTAATCCTAATGAAGATGTAGCTATTTTTGCAGTAGACTCCTTGAGGCAATTGTCAATGAAGTTCTTAGAGAAAGGGGAGCTTGCTAATTTCAGATTCCAGAAGGATTTCTTAAGACCTTTTGAACATATAATGAAACGAAACAGGTATTATATTTGTTGAATTGCTTAATATCATAAAAATACCTATTGTCTTCCACAGCAGGGGGGAAACAGAAGAAAGGAGGAAGAAAGACTGATGAGTTGTATCTGTATGCATATCTAAGCAATTATATGAATATTTTAGGTCTCCAACAATTCGAGATATGGTTGTACGGTGTATAGCACAGATGGTTAATTCTCAAGCTGCTAACATCCGGTCTGGATGGAAGAACATTTTCTCTGTATTTCATCTCGCTGCATCCGATCAAGATGAAAGCATAGTGGAACTTGCATTCCAAACAACAGGGCACATTGTCAGTGAGTATTATTTTAGCTATGTTCAAGTTAAAAAGCAAACAAAGAAACTTTAATGCGTTTAGAAGATAATTCAAGTATAATATTATTGGCCTATTATGGGTTTTAAGTTTACTAGGTTTTGCCTACAGATGTGAAGTAAATAATGATAATATAATCAAATCATTATTATATTATTAAAGTTAACAGTTATTGAATATTTATTATATGGCACTTCGCATGTATTCTTCAGTCTTTACAACAACTCTGAGATATATCTCATAGATTATTATCTTCATCAGTTTGTTTTTTACTAGATTAGGAACTAGGCCCAGTGAAGTTAATTGGTCTAAGAGCACAGAACCAGTGCTAAGAGCCAGTGATGGTGTCAGGATCCAAAGCCAGACACCTTAAGGGCAAAGCCTTTGTTTTTGACCACTACACTATACAACTTACTTTGACTTTGAGAATAAAATAATAAATAAGTGAGAATAAAAGAAATAATGAGGACGTAATTTAAGCCTGTCTACAAGGTAATAATGATAACCCATCAGCAGCAGCATCAAGAAGAAGGACATTATCATAGCTATAATTTATTGGTCCCTTGCTTGAATTCAGTATTGGGCTAAGCACTTCACTTACATTTTTGTTAGTGCCTACAAGTGTTCTATATTATTATCCCCATTTTATAGAGTAAAAAGTTGAGATACAGAGGTATTAAATGTAGTTTTGTATATTCCCTCAAATTTTTGTATAGTCACAATTTGTCCAGTACCTACTGTGTACCAGTCACTATTAGGTGCTGAGATTATAATGTAAGCAAAACAGACCTCTTTCTCTGTTCCCACAATTCAAGGCAATCAAGGAAGTGGTGTAACATAATGACCCAGGGCTGTTTGTCATCAAATCTCTTAACCCATAAGAAGTGTGCATCTAAAGGTTGATGTACTTTTGGTACAAGTAAGAATAATTGAAAATTTATGATTTCTTTGATATGTTTTCCTTTCTTTTAGCCCTTGTGTTTGAAAAACACTTCCCAGCGACCATTGATTCTTTCCAGGATGCAGTGAAATGTTTGTCTGAATTTGCGTGCAATGCAGCTTTCCCAGACACAAGTATGGAAGCAATTCGACTTATTCGCCATTGTGCAAAATATGTGTCTGATAGACCTCAGGTATAGCATCATTGAGTAAAGAAAATGTTACTGAATGTGTTTATTTCCAGTCTGAGATCTAAGTTATTTGAATATTAAGGGAGTATGAAGCATTTATTTTTCAGTAACCCAAAAATTATCTGAACATATTCTGAATTACAATGGTTAGTAATGATAGCTAATGTTTATTGAATGTGTCAAGTATTTTTCTGAGTGTTTCATGTGTATTAACTTGTTTAATCTTCATTACAACTTTATGGGATAAGGTAGTGTTATATTACAGCCCATACAGATAAGGAATCCGAGATACAAAGAAGTAAAAAAACATGTCCATGGTTGCAGGGCTACTAAAGGAGACTCAGCGTTTTGGAACCACACCTGTGTTTGTCACCATTACCATACTGTTTCTTGCCTGTCATGCTGTTAAGTCCTGAAATTGACTGTGGATGGGTGTAGGCTTAAACACTGAAGTAATAGATTTAATTAGTCATTTGGCTGCCAACTTTAACTTGTCTATCTGAATCTGTCTTTGTAACTGTCATAAGGAGAAGTGATGCATCATAGATTTGGTAGTAAGATCTTTACTACATACTGACATGGACCTATGGGGTACTTAGTACTTTTTACATATATTGACTCTTGACCACCACACTTCCCCAGTACAGTTGGTATGACTGTAGATTATCATAGTCATTTAAATGACAGAAATGGAAACATGATTTAACCTGGTAATAATGCAGAAAGCTGATGAGAGGGTTGAAGCTGAAACCAACATTTGGATTCTAGCCCAGTGCTCTTTATAGGCATTTATAATTTCCATCTTTTTATAAATTATTGCTTATCAGTTGTTCACTTTTCATTAGTAAAGCATATAAAAATTTTTTTGAGAAATATGCTCAATGTACAGGTATTAAGTTTTGTTTTTAATCAACGTGTCTTCCTTTTTGAAGGCTTTCAAGGAATATACAAGTGACGATATGAATGTTGCACCTGAAGACAGGGTGTGGGTGAGAGGATGGTTCCCGATTCTCTTCGAGTTATCCTGTATAATCAATAGATGCAAATTAGATGTAAGAACCAGGTAACAATCAGTATTTGTAATTAAAATTTTGAAAGACATATTTTGACTTTAGTCAAATTAACTTTTCTTATGTGAATACAAGTACAATAGTTGCTATAAATTGTATGTTTTATCAAATAGAGCAATTATTGGACAGATTTCAAAATATGTTGACCAGAGCAATGGTAAAAATGGAAATACATTATTTTTTCCTAATTTTATTATAGCTTACTTTGAATTTTAGTTTCTATTAATACTTTACACATTTCTGTTCTTTCATACATTTGTTTCCAATCAGAAATTGAACTTAGTGGCAAAGTTTAATTTCCTGATATGTGATAGAATTTCCAGATGCACATCTTTGGTTGATTTTTGGTAAAGAACCATTTGTCTTTGAAGAATTGTTAGTGACATAATTTTGAATAATGTAGATCTAGTCAAAAAGAATTGAACTGTTTCAATAGTATATTCTCAATACAAGATCCATGTGAACATACGGTCCATTTGTAAAGAAACTATTGTGGATATAAGAAAAGTAGGTACATGCTAAGTGTGCACATCTCATGGTACAGCTCATATCAATCCCATAGGTAGAGTTTTTCTCACACTGTTGAGACATGGCCAACTTATGTTAAGCAAAATCCCTCATTTAAGTGTCCAGTCTTTTTAGGAATCATTAGTCATTTGGAGAATTAACTTTAGGTCAGAAGGTTAGTACAGACTTGTAACAAATCAGTGAAAGAATGAATCTCTCCTCCCCTATGCCAGAACCACACCCACCTCCATCCAAAGTTTAGTTTGATATATATCCTAAGAAACTTTATTCTTTTAGTATTATTTATTATAACAGAAGTTTTTGTGAAAGAGATAAATAATCCAAAATAGAACTCAAACCTTGGGAATTTGTCATAAAATTTAGTAATCACAAGAACATATTATAAGATTTTAGTTTGTATTTAGACATTGAGGATTGTCAGTGGACCTGTTAGGAACATAATAAAATTCAAGACAACTTTCAGTTGTCCAGATATCTCAGTGATGCAGCTAACAGGTCATGAGTGTTAGGTCATGTGAACTCAGCACCCACTCTGTGCCCTTGTTTATTTGTAGAAAGTTACTCGATGAGAGACCTATCTGCTTTTCTAAGGCTCTTTGGCCTGTCCTTATCTGGGACCACACTACCTTCTTTCTCACCATATCCCATGTTCAGATTATCGATGGGTTCTAGTTGTTAAAGAGAAGAGAAAATACGTATTCCAGGTAGTAAAGGAGAGCAAAAATAAGAGTGAACTTTGTTCAGTGATGGGTTTGATTTTCTTACTTCATCCCAGGATTTGTAAGGGCTGTTCATTTAGATTACATTTAAAAATATGACACTATGATTTGTATAACACACTCATTAAACTACTTTTGCATTTGATGCCTTCAGAATTCTATAGATTTAGGGTTAAATGCTTAACCTAGAGTCCCAAATATGCTTTTTCCCTATACCAGCAACTTCATTATTGCTTTGAAAAAGACTTCTTCTTTGGAAACCTTTATGGACCTGTGTTTTCTTTGGGGGCCAGGAAGAAGCAATATTCCCACGTCCTTTTGGCCCCCGCCATGGGAGTTAGCATCCAGTTACTTGTAGTGGGAGGAAATGGGTTTCAAGTTCAGGAGATGGCAGAAGTGGGAGCCTTGTTTCGTTGTAGGGGGAAGTGTAGGGCTCTGACAGGGTTTTCCTGGGGAAGAGAGAGAGTGTGTTTTCCATAGGAGTTTCTTTACAGTAGTTCCTTTTCATTCTACTCATTCTGCACGTTAGGGATCTTATGGAGCAAATAATCTGTTGTGAACTTGCCATAGGACCAAACTACCAAAATGTTATTTTACCCATTCATTTAACAAATACTTGTTTAGAATCTACTGTGTACCAGACATGTACTAGACTAGTGGGTAGCATAGCAGCAAATGAGATAGACTGTGTACCACTCCTTATAGAGCCTTTCAAAGAAAATTTTGTTTGGGGAATAAAAACCTTTTCTAAATTGAAGTGTACCTGTGCTTTGCTAAAAAAAAAAAGTAACATACAGAAAAAAGAGCAAACTTTATGGTTACATGAAGTTATTACTATTTTGAGAAAGATAATGAATCAGGGAGGCAATTTTGAGTTTTTAGTTTTAATCCTTATTGAAAAGATAGTGATTGTGATACCAAGCAGTATATTCAGTAGGTATTTACTGTGTGCCTCCTAGGTAACGAGCATTGCTCGACCCCTGGGCTATATCAGGAAACAGACCTTGCCCACTTGAATGTCGTAGCAGATTAGTTTTATAAATCCTTTTGTTTGGGGGTATTATATGAAAATTGCAATGTTAACTAAAAAATTTTCTATAGCTCTTTGAAAAAGATATTCCAAAATCTAATTTTCATTCTTAGACTGCTATTATGCTTTTCTTCCTTGGCCACAGTGCCACAAAATTAATATTCACTCAAATGATGATGTTTCTCAATTTTTAATTCCACTTAAAATTTTCAAATGCTAGAATTATGGAGTGGGAGTGAAGGAAAAGTAAAGAAAAAATTTTAGGCCAAGATCTTTTTAGTTTTCTCCTTTATGATGCATCCTAAAGAAACCTGTTTTTAAAACTTAAATTTCTTAAAACTCAATATCATGTCTTAGTTTAAAAACAGTTTTAAACTTTGTCTTCAGTAGCTTTGCAAATTAAAAAAATATTTTAAGAGTGGGATTCTGATGTGGTATGCTTTTTTTGTATTACAGGTTTTCTAATTATGTTTTACTATTTTAGGGGTTTAACAGTAATGTTTGAAATAATGAAAACTTACGGCCATACTTATGAAAAACATTGGTGGCAGGATTTATTTAGAATTGTTTTCAGAATCTTTGACAATATGAAATTGCCAGAACAGCAGACAGAGGTAAGAGAACAAGAAATTTTCATTTAACACAGTCAAATTAAAAAACTGATATTTTCCCTGATACACAGCAGCATTTAAGCTCACTGAACAGAAAAAATTCTTAGAAATTTTTGCTTTATCAAGAATGCTTTCTGGGAGTAGAACTGAGTTAATGGAGTGGGTTTTTTTGTTTGTTTATTTTCAGTGTTTTGTTGAACTTTCAATTTCCTTTCCTCATTTTAGTGTTGTCACAACTATAAACACCCAGTAGTCTTCTTTAGTATTCAGTGATTTTTTATTCTGAACTGAATAAAGAATACATAGTAGCAAGTTGTATTTATTTCATTGTCTTTTAGTGCAACCCAATTACAGTGTGCTTTTCAGTGTGGGGAGAGAGCTTCAGATTTTCTTGTTTGTCCCATAGAATTGTAATGAATGCAAATTTTGGAGGCACTCTTACCTGCACAGTTTTAATTCAGATCTGCGATCTAGGTAGACTCTAACTTAAAAACATCTTATTAAGTGCACATATATGTATGCATTGGTACAAAACCGTATGTGGAAACTCTCAGTCCAGATTTTATGTATTTGAGAAAAATGAAGATATTACACTAATACTGTATGGCCCTTTTTGCCTTTTATGTTGTTTTCAAGTAATCATACTTGATGAAAGTCAGTTTGCTTTAAATCCGTGCTAACTCCACCTGGATAAATTCTTAACCATTTACTTCCTTCTCTTTCATGTCTGTCGTTCTCTGAAACAGGCCAACTGTTGTTACTCATGCATATTTTTAGAAAAGTCACAACCCTAACAGCAAGACAATAGCAGTGATAGTTATTTATAATCAAAATAGGCAGTGCAGAAAATAGTTGAATTATTTTATACATAGGTGGTTGTGGGATAATAGAGAAAAGTAGATATCAAATATTAAGTTGAGGTGAATGTAATATTCTAGAGAGAAGTAAGTGCTTTGAAAGGAACACAGGCTTAGATTTTAAATATGCAAGCATATTTCTTTTTTAATTTTAGTAGTTGATGAATATTCAACCTTAATTTAATGATTCTTTTCCCCTAGAAAGCTGAATGGATGACAACAACTTGTAATCATGCACTATATGCAATCTGTGATGTATTTACCCAGTATTTAGAAGTACTCAGTGATGTACTTCTGGATGATATTTTTGCCCAACTATACTGGTGTGTACAGCAAGGTAGGTCTATACCAGATAAGTGACAGCAAGTGTTAAATGTAGCTCTTATAATATATAAATGAATTGCTCTTTTCTTTTCTAGACAATGAGCAGTTAGCACGATCTGGTACAAACTGCCTAGAGAATGTTGTTATTCTGAATGGTGAAAAATTTACCCTAGAAATCTGGGATAAAACTTGCAACTGCACCCTGGATATCTTCAAAACCACAATCCCACATGCGTAAGATGATTTTATACAACTTTATATCTGTTTATTGAATGATGGACATAAAAGTTTTGGTAGTAACTGGTGTTTTCTCATAACAGAGATAAATCCTTTAAAAATTATCTCAATGTTCCATGAGATGTTTATTACAAATCAGACTCCTATAAACTGTAACGAAGACATAAATTCTTTATAAACCAAAACGTTCAGTCTGATCATCCAAATTAGGGTCATAATGAAGTAATTCTGTTTTTAAAATGTTTTATTTTACCATATTAAACAAAGCAGTGGTTTTGAACTGAAAAAAAAAATCTCAACATGTATTTCAGTTACTGTAGATTTAATAATTTAAGAAAAATGTATTCATAAATATTGTATTTTACAGTTAATTGTCATCTTTTTCTAAGGGATAAATTTTCAGTTGGATTGTAGTGAAGGAGTTTTTACCAGTGGGGAAACTAAGACCTGGTCTCACTAAATGACTAATAAGAAGACTGGAACTTTCCAACTCAACCTTGGGAGCTTTCTGACTTGCACAGTTATACCTTAGATCAACAATTTTTAAATCTACTTAATAAAATGTTTTAAATCTTATGTAGCATTTCTTACTAAATAGGCACATGTATGCACTAGCACTATATGTGAAAACTATCAGTTAAGTATAAACTTGGACTAGAAAGGAGTTAAATATGTTTGCACAGGTATGATCCCTTTGTAAATATCCTATTTAATTGGAAATAGCAAGTCAGACAAAAGGAACACATCAATAGGAAAACAGTCTATATGTAGGATTACACTAAAAAGACACACAGTAATCCCCTTGGCTTATTTATAATTATTGGGCAGTTTTTATTTTTTGGTGCACATTTTGTTGGAGCAGTACAACTGACAAATGACTCTTATTTTTATGTCTAAGGTAGTATGAATTCTTGCCTAGCTATTGTCCCTATGATGTCTTTACAAAACAGTTGGGCTTAACCTTTTTTTTTTAAGATCTACTTCTATTTTAATTTACTGAATTACACACTAGGATAAGATGTTTGATCTCAAAGATATGTAATGAGCATCTCTTAATAGAAAATATCTGTACCAGAGTTCTTTCCAAACTAAAATGAAATGATACATTTACCATGATTCCACCCTGTTTGCCAGGAGCTCCTGCTTCTCAGAAGCAAGAACTTGGGCCTTAATCTTCATTGTTTCCCAAGCACCTAATCCAGGAGTGACAAGGCAGTTTCCTCTTTGGGGCCAAATTTCATTTTGCTCATTTTTATACATTTAAAAAAAATTGAATCAAAAGAGTTCTGTGAAACGGCAAACTTTTTTTTGATTTCACTTTAGAAAATATTTAATGACTTAGGAAAAATATTTAATACTCAAGAAAAGGGAGTTTAAACTTTTTTTAATAACTTTTCAGAAGTGTTTTTACTGTAAAGCTGATTACCAGAGCACCCTTTTAACTATGTTAAATGCTAGCTGTTTTCTAGAAGTACATACCTTCAAACTTTTTACTACATTTTTTTTTTTGCGAATTGCTCTTAGCATTAGTCAAAGAAGGGATATGTTGCTTTCAGTATACTCTTGTGACATTTTTGTGCCTGTTTCAAAACATGTTGGTTGTGGTGTTTCACACTGTCAGTGATTGGTGTGATCTGATACTTTAAAGGCTCTTGACCTGGCGACCCACTTCTGGAGAAACTGCTCTCCCCCCACCATCTCCTGTGAGTGAAAAACAGTTGGTAAGTTTTAATAAAGCATATTTTAAATTACTATTTATGACAGTTTTACTATGGGCCAAATTCTTTTATAGGAGCCTAGCTTTTTTTTTTCTTTTGACGTGTTATTTTTTTTTTTAATTGATTTATTTTGTTATCATTAATCTACAATTACATGAAGAACATTATGTTTACTAGACTCCCCCCTTCACCAAATCCCCCCCACAAACCCCATTACAGTCACTGTCCATCAGTGTAGTAAGATGCTGTAGAGTCACTACTTGTCTTCTCTGTGTTGCACAGCCCTCCCCATGCCCTCCCCACATTATACATGCTAATCATAAGGCCCCCTTTCTTTTTCTATGCCCTTATCCCTCCCTTCCCTCCCTTTCTCCCCAGTCCCTTTCCCTTTGGTAACTGTTAGTCCATTCTTGGGTTCTGTGATTCTGCTGCTGTTTTGTTCCTTCAGTCTTTCTTTGTTCCTATAGTCTTTGGGTTTGAGGTGAGTCTCTTGTAAGCAGCATAGAGATGGGTCTTGCTTTTTTATCCATTCTATTATTCTGTGTCTTTTGATTGGTGCATTCAGTCCATTTACATTTAGGGTGATTATTGAAAGATATGTACTTATTCCCATTGCAGGCTTTAGATTTGTGGTTGCCAAAGGTTCAAGGTTAGCTTCTTTAGTATCTTACTGTCTAACTTTACTCACTTATTGAGCTATTTTAAACACTGTCTGGTCATTCTTTATTTTTCTCTCTTCTTACTCCTCCTCCTCCGTTCTTTATATGTTGGTTGTTTTATTCTGTGCTCTTTTGTGCTTCTTTAACTGCTTTTGTGGGTAGTTGATTTTATTTTTTGCCTTTAGTTAGTATTTGGTTGGTCTGCTTTCTTTGCTGTGATTTTGTTTTCTCTGGTGACATCTGTTTAGTCTTAGGAGTGCTCCCATCTAGAGCAGTCCCTCTAAAATACCCTGTAGAGGTGGTTTGTGGGAAGCAAATTCCCTCAACTTTTGCTTGTCTGGGAATTGTTTAATCCCTCCTTCATATTTAAATGATAGTCATGCTGGATACAGTATTCTTGGTTCAAGGCCCTTCTCTTTCATTGCATTAAATATATCATCCCATTCTCTTCTGGGCTATAAGGTTTCTGTTGAGAAGTCTGATGATAGCCTGATGGGTTTTCCTTTGTAGGTGACCCTTTCCCTCTCTCTAGCTGCCTTTAAAACTCGGTCCTTGTCCTTGATCTTTGCCATTTTAATTATTATGTGTCTTGGTGTTGTCCTCCTTGGGCCCTTTCTGTTGGGAGTTCTGTACACTTCCATGGTCTGATTGATTATTTCCTCCCCCAGTTTGGGGAAGTTTTCAGCAATTATTTCTTCAAATACTCTTTCTATTCCTTTTTCTCTCTTTTCTTCTTCTGGTACCCCTATAATGCAGATATTGATCCTTTTGGATTGGTCACACAGTTCTCTTAATATTGTTTCATTCCTGGAAATCCTTTTATCTCTCTCTATGTCAGCTTCTATGCATTCCTGTTCTCTGGTTTCTATTCCATCAATGGCCTCTTGCGTCCTATTCATTCTGCTTATAAATCCTTCCAGAGATTGTTTCATTTCTATAATCTCCCTCCAGACATCTGTAATCTCCCTCCGGACTTCATCCCTTAGCTCTTGCATATTTCTCTGCAGCTCCATCAGCATGGTTATGAGCTTTATTTTTAATTCTTTTTCAGGAAGACTGGTTAAGTCTATCTCCTTCTCAGGGTTTGCCTCTGTGATCTTGGTCTGTATCAATTTCTTCTGCCTTTTCATGGCGATAGATATATTTATGGGGAGCTGGCGTGTGTGTTGGGTAAGAGAAAGTCCCTTCTTGCCAGTTTATGGCCTTCCTCTCCTGGGAGAACAGCGGCCTCTAGCGGCTTGTGCTGGGCAGCTGCGTGCAGACGGGGCTTCTGATCTTGCCCGGCCACTATGGAATTTATTTAGCTCTGCAGTTGCTGTGGGCGTGGCCTGCCTCAGGCTCCTGCTCCAATATGGAGGAGCCGTGTCAGTGGGGGAACAGGCGGGAGGCTGTTTAGTGCGGTGAAGGGCCTCTGAACTGTGCTGCGGGGGTTCGGGCGCCCAGGGATTCGCAGCTGCTGGCTAAGTGTCCCAGGGCACTTCCATCCAGCTGTGAGGTCCCTGTCCCTTTAAGACTTACAAAAAGCACTCGCTTTTCTTTGTCTCCAGGGCGCCGGCTGTGGGGACCCACTCACAGGTCTTACTGTCCTGTTTCCCTAGTATCCAGCACCCCACGCATGCACTGTGTCTGCGCTCTGGTGCAGATGGCTGGGGCTGGGTGTTCAGCAGTCCTGGGCTCCCTCTCCCTCCCTGCTCCGACTCCTCTCCTCCCGCCGGGAGCTGGGGTGAGGGGTGCTAGGGTCCCACGGGGCCGCGGCTTGTATTTTACCCCCTTCGTGAGGCGCTGGGTTGTCGCAGGTGTGGATGTAGCCTGGCTGTTGTCCTGTGTCTTCTGGTCTCTCTTTTAGGATTAGTTGTATTTGTTGTATTTTCAAAAATATATATGGTTTTGGGAGATTTCCGCTGCTCTACTCACGCCGCCATCTTGGTTCTCCTCAGGAGCCTAGCTTTTTAAAAAGATTTAAATGTACTGTCCAGAATCCTCATGTTAAATTTCATGATGATAAATTTCCCAGGTGGCTAAATTTGTCTCTGATAAGTGTCATGAAAGGAGGTTTTTAAAATTATTTTATAGTATAGATGGTCTGAGACAGAGTAAGGTGGTAGGTGTCGAGAGTTTTAAGAGGTAGGTACCAGATTATGTAAGAATTTCCATGGCAAGCTGAAGGTGTGCTTAGATACCATTTTATTTTACTTAAACTTTTAATTTTGACTTGATTTGTATTTGTATCTGTCAGTACATAGATATAGATGTGTGTGTGTGTGAGTATGCTGTACATATATTTCTCTACCTACATAGATATACCCTCCTCCACCCCCAAGAAATTGGCTATGCAGTTGTATGGGTTAGTAAGTTTGAAATCTGTAGTGCTGCTGGCAGCTGGAAGCTTTTGGGCAGAGGCTGAGCTACAGTCAGTCTACATGTAAAACTTCTTCAGGGAAACCCTGTTTTGCTCTTAAGGCATGATTGGTTGAGCTCATATTACTAAGCATAGTTTCCTTTACTTAGAGTTGACTGGCTGTAGATGTTCCCCACATGTACAAAAATACCTTCACAACAGTGTGTGCATTAGTGTGTAGTTGAAAAATGCTTCACTAGCCAAGCTGACAAACCGAACCATGACACCACATTTCCCCAGATGTCACCATTTTACTACATTTGCTTTATCCTTTCCTTCTTCCGTCCCCCCTTTTTCTCTCACCTACTCCTCAACATGCAAATTTTTCTGAATTCTTTTAAAGTAATTTTGAAAATAAGATACCTTTTATCTGTAATATTTCCTTTAAAAACAAAAATCTTACATTAACAACCTAACAAAATCAGAAAATTACCTTTGGAATGGTAATATTAACTAATTTGGTCTTATTCAAATTTCTGCTGTTCTCCCACTTAGTAAATATTCTTGAATTTTAAATCCAGGAAGCAAGATGGAGCAAATTAGTGCCCACTGATCTGATACATCCCTCCCTCACAGCTTTTAAATTTCTTAACTATTGCCAATGGCTAAAACTCAGATTTCATAGAAAAGTACCACTCTGAATTTCTTGAGAGATCTGTGACCTCTGCATACTGGGCACACATTGCTGCATGACCCTGAACTGCAGGAGCTGTCTGTTCATCACAGACTCCACCACTTAGAACATCCTGTTTCGAGCACAGAATGAGTTTCTCTCATTTTTGTTTTTCTTAAATTTGGCCCACTCTCTGCGTGCCTCGTGGGCTTCTATTTGTGCTGCCTCTGCTGTGTACTGTGGTAGTTTGCAGTGCTGGTCTTGATACCAGACCCAAAATCAAATCCTGGCTCTGTATCAGTGAGCGTCACTTACCTCATGTTAAAATGAGTCTTGCGATGAAAATGAGATTGGAGAATGCATGCAAAGGTGTTGGAACAGCACACGCCAGCGTGAGCAGTGTGCCTGGGCCTGCTGCAGGGCTCAGTGGGACGCACCCAGTGGAGCCACTGGAGGATGGCTCTCAGCCTCTTCCATTTGTAAATGTTTAACATTATAAATTGTTGCTATATGCATTGTTACATTTAAGGTTTTACTTCAAAATGTATTTTACACCATCATGGGCAAATAAATTACCCAAGTACTCTATTGTATCTATATAATTATTATTAAGAGTAATCATAGTAACAGTAATAGAATTTTTGATTCATGTAGTGTGCTTCACTTAAACAGTATTTTCATGTGTGATTCTTCCAATAATATTTTGAACCATGTTTAACACATATTATCCCTGTTTTATACAGAAAGGAAAACAAAGAATATAAGCTGAAATTTTAAGTCTAAGTTAAAATATTACTCTGATTAGCACTGCTTTCTGGGAATGCAGGCCCCGGGTGAGGTTGCCTCTGCATAGGGCTGTTACATCAGAACTCTCAGGTCCTCAGTGTGCTGTACTGCTCTGACAAAATAAAGCTAGAATAGTAGTAATATCAGTGCCATATGTTGTTTGACCCTGTGCTAGTGCTTTGCATTTATTATCTAATCCTTTAACAACCTGCAAGGAAAGTGTCATCACTGTTTTCAGATCAGAAAACGTCAGCTCATGAGGATCCATTGTTTTCTCAAGTTTACACAATAATGTTGGAGCCAAGTTCTGGTGTAGCTCTGTTGGACTTGAACATACACCGTACCCCTTTTTGGTCACCCCACTGACCTTCCTGGTTGCTGGTTACTTGGGGACAGTACATCCTTCCCTAAATTCACCCCTACAAAGCTTCCCTGGGCTTAGCCTACACAAAGATTTCAGAAGTCTCCCCATCTCTGCCACATGTATGTTCTGCTGACATTTCATGACAATTCATGGGTATTGCAGGTTTTTCACATAATGAAGCTGAGCATTTTTATCTGTTGCTCTTGAGTGGTATCAGGCTCAAGTCCAGTGAGGGTCAGAAAAGAAGTTTCTCTCTTGAAGACTATCAGCTTTATCCATGTCTATGTAATGTTAAATAATGTTCTCATTGTATCTATAATTGCAATGTGTAGCATATCATTTCCTAGGGATATAATGTAATATTTTTTTTTAAATAACATTAAAAAAGTTTTCAACTTTAACCTTACTCATTGTGCTTATAACGAATTTTTTGTTTTACTAGGATACAGTTTCACAGAAGTCTGTAGATATCCATGATTTCCTTCAGCCAAGATCTGCAGATAGTAGACAGCAAGCACCATTAGTTTCTGTCTCTACTGTGAATGAAGAAGTCAGTAAAATTAAACCTGCAGCAAGTGAGTTATTTCTTTTAATAAGAGTAAATAGTGTATTTTGTTTCAGGTAGGAAATGTATGAAACTTTTGCTTTTACTTTTATTATTAACAAATGTATACTATAATTGATCATGTGGTGTCGTTGCTACTGTGCTTGCTCCAACTTGGACATCCCCTGATAGATGACTCTGTCTTGCAGATGGTCAAGAACTCTGCTTACACCTGCTAGATCAGCTTTTTCCACAATGCTTTCAGCTAATGTTTGTGTCAAACACATGAGTCTCCTCTCTCCATCCCCTTCTGCCTGGGAAGATGCAACTGGGGGGCCTTAATGGTCCTTCCTTTCCCTCCTGGCAGAGACAGTGTGGGGCCAGTGCTTTCTAAGCAGGAGTTCTGAGCTTTCTAAGGAACACACCTCCTCTAACCTGTGGCACCCCACACCTAGGTCTCTCGCTACCCCCCTCACTTCTTTAGTTCTTTTCACAAAGAGGGTGATCCCTTCTGTGTTTTACTAAGTTGGTCCAATTTTGTTTACTGAAGGAAAATTATAACCCTGAGGAATGATTCCCTCCCCTGCAGAAGAAAATAGGACAGCTTTAATGGCTTTTTAAAGTGAGGTGAAATTCACATAAGAAACATGTTTTTGACGTGAACAGTTCAGTAGCATTTAGTACATTCACAATTTTTACAACCACAGCCTGTATCCAGTTCCAAAACATTTCTATCATCCCAAAAGAATATCCCATAATCATTATGCTGTTCTCTGTCTTCTCCTTCCCCAGCCCCTAGCAGTCACTCATCTGCCTTCTGTATCTATAGATTTGCTATTCTGCACATTTCATATAAACAGAATCATATAATAGGTGACTTTTTATGTCTAGTTTTTATTTAAAGAGCATGATGTTTTCAAGTTTCATCCACACTGTAAAATGAATCAGTAATTCATTCCTTTTCATAACTGTCATTTGTCATACATCTGTTAATGAACATTTGGGTTTGTTCCAGCTTTTGGTTATCATGAGTAATGCTGCTCTGGATGTCCATGTACAATTATTATTGGAGTACCTGTTTTTAATTCTTTGGGGTATATGCCCAGAAGTGTAATTACTAGGTCACATAATAATTCTGTGTTTAACTTTTCTGAGGAAGCACCAAAATGTGTTCCACAGTGTCTGTACCATTTTATATTCCCACCAGCAATTCCAATTTTTCCACATCCTCACCAGCACTTTTTTTTTTTTGATGAGCCATCCTAGTGGGTGTGAAGTAGCTCATTTTGGATTTGATTTGCATTTCTCTAAAGATTAGTGATGTTGAACATCTTTTCATGTGCCTATTGGCCATTTGTATATCTTTGGAAAAACATCTGTTCATGTCCTTTGCCCATTTTTACTTGGGTTGTTTGTCTTTTTGTTGTTGAATTTTAAGAGTTTGTTACACACTCTGGATACTATGTTTATATCACATGATTTGTACATACTTATTTTCTCCCATTTTGTAGGTTATCTTTCATGTCTCTGATAATGTCCTTTGATACAGTTTTTAATTTTGATGAAGTCCAATTTTCTATTTTTATTTTTGTTGCTCATGCTTTTAGTGTCATAGCTAAGATTCCATTGCCAGATCATGAAGATTTCCCCCAGTGTTTTCTTCTAAGAGTTTTATACTGTTAGCTCTTCTATTTAATCATTGATCCATTTTGAGTTTTTGTCAAGAGAAAATTTTAGTAACCCTAGTTGCTTAACACTTGTTGAGAGAAGACAGATCCTACTCAAAAGGAGCATCTAGCTCTAGTCATTATCTTGCTAACTTCTTAAAAGGGAGATAGGTGGTGGTGGTGAGTGGCCCATTTTCATTTTTATTCCTACTCTCTGGAGAACCACATGACTCATGCAGGAATCCGTAACAGCTTCACTGTGCTGGAAAATGCTAGCAGAACAGAATAGTGAGTGGCTTTTCTCTCTCTCATCCCCAAGACTGAACCTAAATAAATATACTTAGCTTTGTAAAGGAAGGACTTGGTCATCACACATGAGAAAGTTTTCACTTGGCTAATCTGGGAGTATACCTTTAACGCCCAAAGAGTGCTGGTCCCCTGCCACCTGAAGCTGAGGGCCCAGGCTTCTTTTCCTTTGCTCTCATTTCCCTTGAAGTTCTTTAGGAAAAATTCACCATGGGATTGTTGACTCAGAATAGATGGGAGTTGGAGGAAGAACAGGTGACCACCATGTTCCCGTGAGCCCTTTCAGCTTAGTGACAGGTGTGGCTCCTCTGTTCCACAAGGCCATCTGCTACCCAACTCTCCTCCTCAAGAGGAGAGGACCACAGCACAGATCTGAGTACTTCACTCTCCAAAGGGCAGCTGTCTCATTCTCTCTATACACTTTCAGAAAACACCACTGCCTCATCCTGATTCAGTCCCCACTGTCCCACATAGTCAGGCTTTGCTTAACATTGCTCCCCATCCTTTGATGACCAGGTGAAATAGTCGGCTAATATAACCCTGGCAGTGTCAGCCCTTGTTGTGAGTAAAATTTGTCCAAGTAGGTGTCTACATACATGCTGTTGGTCCTTGGTAGTGAGATGGAAGTTAGGACCCTCACCTTCCAGTCCTGAAGGGACACAGAAAGCAGAGAGAATCCAGCTACCCTACTTCATCTGCTAAATCTTCAGTTTGCCCTGAAGAAAGCGCTAATCCCTGTGAGCAGCTGATGCTGGAGCTATGAGAACGCATCTTTTCGACGCCAGCCTGCCCCCAGGTACCCACTGGAGCCCCAGGGTGCTGCCAGGAGCCTCTTGCTCCAGGGGCCGAGAATGTTGTTATGACTTCAGTGAGGGAGGTGGTGAATGACTGGACGTCAGCTCTGCCTATGGTAAAGGACTAGGAAAAAAAACACGTTAAGGGAAAGAGAAAACCATGGGACTTGTGGGCTTACTTTCTTTTGTTTTTAGACTTGAGATCTAGTATTAAGAACTAAGTGTTAAAACAAGAGCATTCTGAAGACTGGAAAGGAGCCTTTATTAATGACCAAAGTAAGGATAAATTAAAGGAAGTTACTCTGCTACCCCCCACAATCCCCCAAAACATGAATTAATTGCACAAATTGGTGCCAGAAAAAGGAATTTGTAATAAAAGCAAAAGGAAAAAGAGACTGAAGGATCCTAAGTGATCCATTGCTGGAGATGTTGCCAAAGACTGTTTAACAGGCAGATCCTGGGCAGCGTCCGCCTCCTGGAGAGCTCACTGGAGAAGCTGCCCTGAGGCCCAGGGTCAGGGTGGCCACGAGTCAGTGCTGCCAAGCTAATGCAGCATCTCAGGAGTTACTCATCTTCCCTAACCTTACACTTCTGCATCTGCCAGAGTGGAATGGTCAGTGAAATGAAAGATTCTTTCATGAATATGTCCTTATATGCTTATGGATTGTCAGAACCATCCTCTTGGGCAAATTTGTATAGGCAAGAAGAGTATAGCTACCCTTCTGTTCACCTGGGCAACGTGGAGAGTGCTGGATTATTTGCAGTTCAGTTACTTTTATAGTAATTCCCTCAGCAGTGCTTTGTATAGACTTCTTTGCTTATGGGTCCATTTGAAAATAATGAGGTCATCTAGCTACAACTGCTAACGTGGATCTAAATAAAACACATGCTGTGGCTAACCCACACATGCCCCATTCGTCAGGATTCTTGGCTGTCTGTCACTTCCTGTCTCATGGATCTAGTTTGTGTTGATTTCTTTTGGTTTAGGTTTTCATATTACCTCTACCCAAAGGTCAAACTTGGCCTTACAGCAATGCTATTAAAGTTTTAGCTTTTAATCCACTTGTTAGATAGTTTATTAAAAACCTAACTCTAACAAAAATTTGTATTGGAATCTTGAACATATTCACTGTTCTATGTCTTTTGGAATATTTGTTTATTTTAAAATTTTTCTAAGGTTTTCTAAATATTGATTAAACAGTAGGTTTGTGTACAAAAGCAGTATGTCTTTCTCAGTGTGATATGTGCAAGTTACCTCCATACATATTGTTTCCTTAGCATTATAATGTCATAGAAATTATAAAGGATTCAAAATAATTTCTGTTTGCATGTGCATTGGGGTGGGTTTCCTCACAGAATTTCCAGAACAAAAATTGTTTGCCGCCCTGTTGATTAAATGTGTTGTGCAGCTGGAACTCATCCAGACTATCGACAACATTGTGTTCTTCCCAGCCACAAGTAAGAAGGAAGATGCGGAAAACTTAGCTGCTGCGCAGGTAAGGAGAGGTGGAAAGAGCTGCTCTTTTGTTGGGTAGGAAGCTAGCAAGGTAATAGTCTGAGCTTCATGGCAGAGGTCAAGCTAGATTTAGTTTGGGGGGGTCTTCATTACACTGATGTTATTTTAAACCATGAGGTTGGACAGCAGCACTGAGCTAGTGAGTGGGCAGAGCCAAGAGGAGGGTCAGGGACAAGCTGGGGGCCTCCATGGTTTAGAGCCCCAGTGATGGGACCACTGGTAAGGAGCCTGTGCAAACAAGTGTCCGTGAGGCATGGGAGACCTAGGGGCAGCGCCATCCTGGAAGTTAAAGGAAATGTTTGAAGAAGGGAGTGATCAACTCTGTCAAATGCCGTAGGTCAAGTAATATTCCGAGGATTGCACTCTAGCACTTTAGTACCTAGATACTGTGGTTAATTGTAAGGTTGAGAACAAAAGCATTACTGCTATGGGTACAGGGAACTTACAGACAGCAATTATAAGTCTGTCAAGGAGTTTTGCTGTAAAGGGGTACAGAGAATTGAGGTAATAGGTGGTGGGGAAGACGATGGGGTCAAGAGAAGGGTGTGCTTTGTTTTAATGGTGGCTTTGCAGCATGTTCCCTGATGAGAGTTCTCCAGGACAGAAAGAAGAAAACTGAATGCAGGAGAGGGAGGGACAGCAGCCAGAGCAGTCTTCCTGAGTGGAGTGGCACCTACCACGTAGCTCTCAGGGACTGTCGTGAATGGGAGGGTAGATAGGCGGTTCATGCAGGACAAATACGTGGGTAATATATGCAGAGAGGTTTGCTCCGTTGCCGGGGGCATTTGTAGGAGATCCCTTCTGCTAGCTCTGGTTTCTCATTGGGAGGGAGGAAAACTCATCCACATAGTAGTGAATCCAGGAAGGAAGTATTAGATACTTGAGGAAAGAAGTGAAAACATTAGCTAGTCAGCCTGGAAAGTGGACTGGAAGAGTGTAGGAGGATTGCTGGGCTACAGCACACAGAGCCCACAGGGCCTGTTTTTCTCCAGGTTGCTTATGGGGTGGGTGCAAATGTGGAGCAGGCAGTTCTGCCAGCCAGTTACTAATATGAGGAGGTAAGGGTTATACAAGAGAGTAATGATAACCACAGGCCAGGGATGCTAAACTGATTAAGAAGCAAAGGATGGAGGCCCAGGGGAGCGAGGGATGGTGAAGTGGGGAAAAAGGCTGTAGGCTCTGGTAGGGTGCAGAGCTCCTGGACTCAGTAGTTAGGAGGGAACTGCAAAGATAAGAGGTGGTGCTTGGTAACTAGGATGCATGGAATAAAAATTCTGGAAATTTCATTTAAAAAGATGGGCCTTTCCAATTTTCTGTTGAGATAGAACAGCTTAAGTTCCGTGGCTTGCTTATAAAACTGGTCTTTAGGGAGCATGAGTTACAGATTTACCAAAATCTGTGAGTGTGTATGTGAGAGATGTGGTGGTTTGTTTTTCCAAAAGAGAGATGCCGTGGACTTTGATGTTCGAGTTGATACTCAAGACCAAGGAATGTACCGCTTTTTAACATCACAACAACTTTTTAAGCTACTGGACTGCTTATTAGAGTCCCATAGATTTGCAAAAGCATTTAATTCCAACAATGAACAGAGAACTGCTCTATGGAAAGCAGGTAAGCTGTGCATGTCTCCCATTTCAGTATCCCCTGAGAAAGGACATCTCACAGATAACCTGCTGTTACCAGAATGCATGGATTGTATACATCAGGCCTATGCATTGCATTTTAATCTACCAACCACGTCTTGCCCGGTGTGTCCTAAGCCAAACACCTGCCTGCGTAGGTTTGTTTCCCGCTTGTTTAATCAACCTGTTATTTGACTGATTTGACCAATCATCTTTTCCTCTTGTTTACCCAGCCTGGGCTTTCCTTTGATACTGTCAGCATGCTCAAAGCTGCCCTTTTCTAAGAAAAAGTGTGAAGGTCCCAAATATAGAGTCTGGCATGTATTCAGATGACTTCTCTGTGTTTACCTCAGAATGGAATTGAACATTTTAGTACGGAGGTATATTTGTTTTTGAATGAGTTGGAAAATTGAAATTAAAAACACATTTTATAATAAATTAAAAATACTAGCATAAATAATTAAGGAATACTTAGGCACCTGATAGGTGCAAAATAGTGCTGGACGAAGCAGCAGAATATGGCAGAAAAAAAGAAAGGGAGCTGATGTTTATTGAACATCTAACATTATGTCAAATAGAGTGGTGTGTGCCTTATATTTGCACATTTTATTTAGTGCATAATGTTTAACTCTTAATTAAGCCCATGGCTTTGTTCATCCTCTTCTCTTTAAAACTAACTTCTGGAAAGGGTACTCTGCTTGTTTTCTTCCCCTTAACTCAACCCAAGTTTCTCGGCATTATTCTCTTAGACGGTTCCTGCCGGCTCCGTCAGGCCCTCACCGCTGAGCACTCTGGCTCGGGCTGTACAGAGCTTTCAAGTGCGGTTCCATTTGAAGAGTTCACTTTACCAGGCCCAAAGTTGTTTTGGATCTCTTACCCCCAGCTAGAAAGGGTCACAAATTTTAAACAAAGAAGTTGCCTTCAGGTTGGGCCTCCAAGCCCAACTTGGCCTCCCTTGCACAGTCCTGAGGGGCCTTCTCTGTGCGCTCCTGCCCGCAGGCTGCCTGGACGGGGTGGAGGCCCAGGCTCAGGCCGCTGTTCTCGGGGCGGCTCTGCCTTGTAAGCAGCAGGTGCCACAGCTGGGAAGGCACACAAAATGTGCCTCCGAAGTGGTCGTTTTGCCTTTATGTCAGATGCTGCCTTAAATTAATTCCGGAAACCCTTTCTTCAGGCTTCAAAGGCAAATCCAAACCCAACCTTCTGAAGCAGGAGACAAGCAGCCTAGCCTGTGGGCTCCGAATTCTCTTCCGGATGTACATGGATGAGAGCCGAGTTAGTGCCTGGGAAGAAGTCCAGCAGAGGCTTTTAAAGTAAGACTGTGGGTTGAGTCTGCCTTTGGCCCACGTGGCCACATGGTACAGAGCAGGAAGGACTGCTGGGTCTGAGCCCTGGGCAGGGCCAGGGAGAGAAGGGGGGTCCTAAGGAGGAGATTATAAAAATTAATAGTCCTAGAGATAAACTTGTTTTGGCACAGTTGGTGACATAAGAACAAATCATGTCTATTATTGCTATAACAGAGTGGAGGAAAATGTTTTACCTCTTAAAACATAAAAACTTAATATTGTAGTTTTTAGGTTTTTCATACCACACGTGATTGCACCAGTTTACAAACCATTTTTGAGAGTGAAAACCTCCTGCCTGCATAATTTGAAAACATTTTCAGAATTTTTGTTGGTATTACTTTGTGTTCTAGTTTTAGTTTATGAGTTTTAAGATTCTGTCCTTTAAAATGTATCCTCTCACTGAGAGTGAAACATGCCATTCAGAAAGAATAGTCATCTGTGTGTTGTTTTTGTGTCTGCTTGGGGAAGAGATGTTCTCAGAGACCAAATAAATACATTTTAGAACTTTGAAGATGACAGCTAGTCTGTTTTCCCATTTTATTGATGAGACTATTAGAGTCTCGATCTTCACAAGTTAAGGCAGCCTCTCCCCAAGTTGCAGTCCATGTCTTTTGATGCCTAGCTGTGCTCCTGCACTGTGGCTTTGAATTCAGTGAAAAAAGAAAACAGAAAATGTAGGTTTCCTGAAGAGTTGCAGGGGCTTCTTTTAATATCATTATTCTTCCTGATTTGAGACGTATTTATGTTGACATTCTAGTTAATATAAACAGAATTTAGCAAGTTCCTGATAGTGAACATTTGCTAGCCTCTTTGTCTTAGTTGGCAAAGGTTTCTCAGTAAATGCCTTACCAGCAGGTATATAAGCACATGTGAAAATGGGTGAATCTTTTCTGTTACAGTGTCTGCAGTGAAGCTCTAAGTTACTTCCTTACTCTAACATCGGAAAGTCATCGGGAAGCCTGGACTAACTTACTGCTTTTGTTTCTGACTAAAGTTCTAAAGATAAGTGATAATAGGGTAAGTAAGAGACATCGTATCCAGCCCAGCATTTCTAGCCTGACCAGCAGCTCCCCCAGAGGGAGGCGGGGGTGCCCAGTTGGAGACCCATTGCCCAGGAGCTTTCTGAGGTTGGCCAAGCAAAGCCCAGGCCCCTCTGCTGCTTTGTGCTGGACCAGGTGGCCTGTTCCTCATTGGCCCTCAGTTGTCTTCCTCCTTACCCTGCTTTGTTCTCTGGTCAGTGACTCCGTAGGGAAGGAACCAGAATTCTTTAGGACACCTTGACAAGCTACAGGATTCCTCCACACACTGCAGTGCCCATTCTGGCCCCTGAAGTGTCTCCTTACACCCCATTTTGAAAACTGCTGTCCTGCCCACACTCCTTCCATCTGCTCCCTATCTGAGGCTGCCTCTGAGGCCCTAGGCCAGTGATCTTGGCTTCAGGCATTCCTTAGGCGTGTTTATTAGTTTGATGTGACACACATTGCCTAGTGAACTCATTTAAGGATTTTAAGCCAAAAATGAAATACAAATATATAGCTGTAAGTATAAATGCATATTTATGGTTTCCAAACATAGATATTTCACCCTTTAAAAACTATAGCAACTTACAGCTCACATAAATGAAAACAGGTTGCTATGATCCTTGAATGGGTTTAAAAATGCCTCGTCAGGTGGCCTGACATTTGCTACTTTGGGCCCTGGTGATGTATGGGACCCTGTGCAGTCCAAGTGATGCCACTCAGTGTCGTACAGGTGTTCATCTCAAGTCATATGCTCTGGGTGCACATGCACTGCCATCTAGTTCCCCGGGCTGGGTAAAGCTGGGAGAACTGAATTCAGGCACAGCAGCCATGTGGCCAGGAAGGACTCCACACCCCAATCTGTCTTACTGCCCAGCTTGCTTTCTTGCCACAGTGTCACACTGCTTCCTTGCACCTTGTAGAGGGTGCATAGAGAAGAAAAAGGGAAAAAATAGGCAACTAGTTTCAGAGATTAAGGAACTACAGCAAAGATATAAAGTATATTAATTGAACTATAAATATGGAATTACAGTCTTTGCCTAGAGATTGCATATTTTATACTGCAGTGTTAGGTAGAATTTTCCCTGAAATTTCAAGTTTTACTTAATGAATAAAAGATACAGTTTCAATAATCCAGAGCTTAGAAAAACTCAGCTGTGGTTCCTACTTGGCTTACTTTTGCTCATTACTTATTACCCTGGAAAAACAATGATACATACCAAAAGTTCATTGTAAGTTTATCAAGGAAATGTAATGGAAGATGTTTTTCAAAGTAAGGATAGATATGAGTATTATTTGTACTAAGTCTTTTGAATATTTCTCACTCAATCTTTCAGTTCCATAATCAGTACACACACTGCTTTACACAGACATCTTTCCTGCTCCATTGATCATTGCATGTCCCAGAGTGGTTTGATTCTAAAGGCAGTTTGAGGTTCTGTGATTTGGAATGCAAGCACTAACAAGAGAAATTCATTTCCTCTTGCAGTTTAAAGCTCATGCATCATTCTACTACCCTCTCTTATGTGAAATTATGCAATTTGACTTGATTCCTGAACTTCGTGCTGTTCTTAGAAGATTTTTTCTGCGAATTGGAGTAGTTTTTGAGATATCACAACCATCAGAACAGGAACTTGGAATAAACAAGCAATGATGGGAATTTAATGTTTTCTGTTGGCATTTACAACCCTCAGCTCTTTAAAAGGACCCTGGAGCTAAGGTTTCCTACCTGAAAAGTGGTTTCTCTGAATTGCAGTGTGTAAAGGTTACTAATAAAGATGTTTAGAGCTGTAACTCAGAGTTGCAGTGCTCCAGACACTTCTAGTAATCTGGTGGATTCTGTTATGTGTGACAATGTTGAGCCAAAAGCCTGTTTCCACAGTGTCAGCTTATGCTCACTTGTCTGAGAGCCCCACATATTTTTGGCAGATGTGGAAGTGAAACTTACCCAAAGAACTATTAGATGTAAAGATTTGAACTTCTACAAGAAGTACAACTCAGGAGAGCTGTATTTTGAAGGATAAAATGTTTATAATTGGGGGTGGGTGGGGGTGGGGAGAAATTATTGTTCAAGGTAAAAGATATTTAGCAACTATGGTATTCTTATTCTGAAGATTTTTTGCACACTCAGGCAATCTGAGATACTGGTAATCATCCTGTGAAAAATGTACAGAGATGCAGGTCTGTAATATAAAAATCTTAAAAACATATAATTTTCCTGCATTTTATTTTATTTCATTATTTTCTTATTCATTTGCTAAATACCTATAATTGTCAAATGCACTAAACATTTGGGTTGAACTTTTTGTCTTTTTTATTTTGTGGGGATTTTGGTTTTGCCCTTTTTGCGGGGGGGGGTTGGAAATTTTGAGGGTTTAACAGGCCCAGAAACTGTTCTGGTTGACACTTGTCATGATCAACAACAAAAAAAGGTAGACAATATTCTCTAATGGCGTAACTACCTGTATGATACTTCTCTTAGGGCTTTTAAAGATAAGCCATTAAAATAGAGTGATCCTTCACGGACTGAAACTTGAATCACTGCAAAATGAATCAAGGTTGCTGTCACTTTTTCTTTTCTTTTGAGTGGCGGAGCTTGATGTAGATTTTACCCTATGTACAGAATTTAATGTTGAATATATTAAATCTGGCATGGTTTGGAGAAGTTAGATTTACTGGAATCGTATTCATACTGTGAATTGTGTTCTGATGGTTAAAAAAAATGACAAAGATTGTCAAGCATTCCGTATTAACAGTGGATGTAGAAAATTTTTTCAGATGGATAAGATGTATATGGTACAGATGTAAAGTTTTCTATGTAAAAAATTCTGTACAACTTTCTGTACAATATTGATTCTCATCTGCATATTCTAATCAGGTTATAGGTCAATAAAGTTTTTGGATTATTTCATCAGTGCAATCAAAACCTGTGTAATCTACAGCATTACCTGTGTAATGTTTGTTTCTTTTTTGTTTTTGTATTAATCCAAAATAAGGCTATACTGTTTCCTGAGAGAGCTAAAGTTTGTAGGAGTCATTCAAGTTGTGTGATACAATGGCATTAAAAAGGAAAATGGAACATACACTGAGATCATTTGAGGGTTGTGTTAAAAAATGGGAAGTGTTGAGTGTTTGCTCTCACACCTTACATATAAGCAGGCATTGAACAGTATATTTATAAGTGCACCATTATTTATTACCTGCACGATGCAAGATCTGGGCGCCACCATGACCTTCTGGTCTGAGAGGTAAGTGTTTCAAATGCTTTGGTGGTTTATTATTATTTTATCGTATAGTATCAGGACTCTCCCTAGAGGACAAAGGCTTTCATTTTACTTTCAGATGAAGGTAAAAGAGGAAAAATCTTTACAGTAAGCTAAACAATGGTTAATTATAAAATAGTATAAAATTTACATGTATCTAAAATTCAGAGAAATTTCACATGAGGTAAACATGTCTAATTATGCCAGTGGAAATGCACAGGAATCAGTACAGTACCTAGTGGAGTTTGGGGAGGAGGAGTTCTCAGCTATCCCGGTGTTAAAGACACTATAGAGAATTACCAGAATATGAATAAATGTACCACTTTTATGCTGGTGGGGGACTCCTCACTCAGACCCAAGGGTCATGGTGGCACAGCAAGGATCCCGGGCTCTGTCCTTGACCCCTGGGTGTTCGTGTCTCCCTTCAACTTCTAGAACACCTTGTCTAGAAACATCAATTAATTACAGTTAAAATCAGAAAATAGACATTGGTAATAAAAATAATTTATTTCTATCAAGTAGTAGTTAAATCATAAATCAGTAAACTTAATGCCTTCATTAGCACACAAACAGGCAGAAAGATGTGGCATTTAGTCCCTGGCTCATGGGAATAAAAGTTTCGTCTCCCATCATTTACACTGAATCAGTCGCTACAAGTGACATGGAAAGAGTAACTAGCACATTTGATTCTCTTATTACACAGTAACTGTATAACAGCTACAACCAGCTGCTAAATGAATTGTTTTAAATAGTGATTAACAATGGCAGATACACATATAAAACAGCATTCTGGTTTCACAGTATCGTTAAGACACTTTTGTGTTTTAATTCACCTTAACAGAATTTAGAGTAATGCACATATGGTAGTTGATTTCAAGAGTTCATTACCACCCTAATTTGTGGCAAAATTGTGCAAAAACTCTCTGTATGATTCTACATTACATAAATTAAACTCAACCTTTTATTTGTATACCTAATATATATCCATCGTGGAAAAAATATACCTTCTGTACAGATGAAACTTGTGTTAAGTACCTTCCAAGTAGAGGCCAAAAGTAGCACATATTATTAAAGGTTCAGATTTAACATCCATTTCTCCTGAAAAGGCACACTGCTGGGTCAATATAGATTTATTTCAGCCGTGCACAGTAGAGACCCTGCCAGGGGAAAGCACCTGGTTTTCCAAGCACCAGCTGCTGCTCCTGGTTCAGGTGCTCTGCCATGAACTGTTTCAGCGTTTCTGAGGTGCCCGGGCGGAGCCAGGGCTCAGTTGCCACAGAGTCGGATCCATCATCACCGTCATGCTTCATGATGTCTTCAGGGTCCCCCAGTGAGCTCTCATCTACAAGGGGCAAGAGAAACACAACTCAGGTGATGTGGGCCACAGATAACACAGCAGTTCTGCAGTTAGGAACATAGTACTGTAGAGAAATGCCAAGCTGTACACTGTACCATTATGTCCACACCCCTCACCTTTTGAGGTAGAAAAGCAAATCCAGAAAGGATACAGTTTTATGAAAAACTGATAGACTAAGCAAGGTGACTGTAGAAGTGTAGGCAGTCTTAACTTGCTGTCACCTCAGGAGAAACTGAATGGATACCACACAAAACTTATAGTGAGCAAGGTTTGGGAAATAATTTCCTTACAGCAGTGTTGTTAAATAGGTTGGGAGTTAAGTCACCAGGAAAGGGAGACACTAGACAAGAGAGAACACTACTACCTAAGAGGTGTGTCAACTCCATTAAAAGGTAGCTCTTAATTTTTCATTATTTAATTGAATTGGTTGTCCTCAACTTGCATATGTGTTTTATTATTCGGTGTAATAACAGGAAAATCTTCCTACCCTGTGATGTCAATTTCGGTCTGTGAATGACTTCAAAACTCATTCCGTCTATTACCCACCAGCCATCAGTGAGAACTTCGATGTAAGCAGGTTTAAGAGTTCATAGAGAGTTTGCTGTAGGCCATTAAACTATGCCATCTACCTGTATTAATAGGTTTATTCTGAAGTTCGTTGAGTCTTCGAATTCGTTCCTCATTTCTCATTCTAATCTGATCAACATTTACACTGGATACAGATTTTAAAGAGAAACCATCTGGTGGTACATGAGGATGGCTGTTATCCTGTAGTTAGAAAACAGACCTTTACAAATGATCATTAACATAAAATACATTCAGAATAAATCAGTGAGTCAAACAAAACCTGTAGCATTTGTATTCTACCTCCTGTTGTTTATCCATGTAGGCTCAGATGAAAGTTTGGCATTTATGGTAACATGTAAGTGCTGCCAGACTGAATAAAGGTGGGCACTTTAATACACAAAAGAAAAAAACAGCAGTGGCTTATTATCAGTCCAAGTACAGTAATCAAGATAGGGTAATCCTGGCATAAGGATACATACACAGATCAATGGACTAAAAATGGGAGTGAGTCCAGAAATAAACCCTTACACTTTCCAGACATAAGAGCCAACAAAATGCACTATAGGAAACAAATATCTTTTCAACAAGTGGTACCAAAATAACTGGATGTTCACATGCAAAAGGACAAATCTGGACCCCCTAACCTCACACCATATGCAAAAATTAACAAAGTGGGTCACTGACCAGAAGAGCAAAAACAAAACTCTTAGAGGAAAACAGAAGTTAACTTTCATGATACTGGGTTAGGCAATGGCTTCTGTGCTCCAATGGACACCATCAAGAAAGTAAAAAAACCCACAAAATGAGAGAAAATACTGCAAACTGTATCAAATTTGGGGCTTGTATCCAAAATATAGAAAGAAAACTCAACAATACAAAGATAACCTGATTTGAAAACGGGCAAAGGATTTGAATAGATCTCCAAAGAAGGTAGATAAATGGCCAGGAAGCACATAAAAAGTTGTGCAACATCATTAAGGAAATAACAAACATGACTTCACATTCTAGGATGGCTATAATAAAAGACAATGGTGACTCTTGGCCAGGATGTAGAGCAATTGGAACCTTCATACAGTGCTAGTAGGTATGAATGTAAAATGGTGTGGCCACTTTGGAAAAGTCTGGCAGTTCTTCAAAATGCTAAACATGTTACTACATAACCCAACAATCATACTCCTAATATGAAATGAAATTTCATTTCTTCTACGAGAAATGAAAAACAAAAAACTTGTGCATGAATGTTAAAAGCAGCAATATTCAAAACAGGCAAGTTTTGAATGGATAAACGAAATGTGGACTATCCACACAATGAAATATTACTCAGCAATAGAAAGGAATCAAGTACTGACATGCTAAAACTTTGATGACCTTTGGAAAAAGGAAGAAAAAAGCCAGTCACAAATAACCATATATTGTATAATCTCGTTTATAGAGACAAAGATTAGTGATCGCTAAGAAAACAAGTTACTGCCACCTAGTAAAGCTGTACATATAATGCTAATAACAGCATTTGCCATTTGTTGAGAGTTCTCTGTACTTGACTCAGGGCAAAAATGCTTCGTATATAATTCTGTTACCTCCACGTCATATATAAGGAAATAGTTTAAGAAACTGCCCAAACTTGCTTACCCACCAAAGAAGTGACACTTGAGGTATATAAAGGGTTGCAAAGCCTGCACATTTTAGTGGGTGCACTGTAAAAACATTTAAACATGTTATGTGAAAAGAACATGGGTTTGAATATCAGCCTTCAATGTTACCTTGGGCAAATCATCTGACCAAAACGGAGAAGATACTTACAGTAATAGGTTTAAGTGACTATGAGGCTATAGCAGGCTTTGCAATAAATGGTATCTCTTACTGTGCCTTCTCTGAAATCCATATATTCTGCAGGAGGGAGGTAGGGAGGGCTGGGGTGAATAATGAACACAGGACAGAGATTCTGTGCCAGGTACTAGGCTTAGTTGCAGCCACCCTGGGAGATAGGAATATACTACCTCAAAGCAGCCAAGGCACCAGAGTTCAATGACCAGCCCAAGGTCATCCAGCTGTTTAACTGGGAGAGCCTAAGGTCAGGCCTCATTCCAGAGCACAAATTCTCTTTACTGGACCACACCAATTTAGCATGAGTCAGAACCCAGAACTCTCACTCCTAAACTGAAGAGGAAAAAAGAAAAGGACATACTAAGTCCAGTCCTTTCATTTTGTTCCTCCTGCGCTCCCTTGCAGAGGGCAGCGGTGCTGGCAGAGGGAGGGCATCCTCTTCGATGGCAGGATACGTCTCACCATAGGCACCTAGAAGGACCACACATGGAGAGAAATCTTCAACATCCATTTCAAATCCTTTTAGTCTGTTTTTAAATAGCTTCAGTAAGATTTATATAGAGTAACAATCCCCCCAGCGCACTGTAGGCAGTTCAGTGACTCGTACAGGACTGTGTGATCACCACTGCAGTGGAGCTTCAGAACATTTCCGTCACCTCAGAAAGCCCCCTTGTGCTCACTGGCTCACTCCTCACTCCCACCCGCCCAGCCCCATGTAAACACTGACCTGCTTTCAGTCTCAAGGGATCTACCTTTCTGAAATTACAGAGACAAAATTATGAGGTAATATTTTGAGTTTTCACTTAGAATAATGTTTGAGGTTCATCTGTATTGTACCATGTATCAAGTTGACTCTTTTTTGAAGAATAGGGCTCCATCAAATGGGTATGTCACACATTTTGTCTAGCATTTATTAGCTGATGGACACGAACTCATTCTAGTTGGTGATTATTAATAATGCTGCTGTGAACATTCATGTGCATGTCTTTTTGTGGCCATATATTTTCATTTCCTTAGGGTATTTTCCTAGGAGTGAAATTGCTGGGTATTACAGTAACTCTACATTTAGTGTTTTAAGGAATTAGCTAAACCATTTTCAAAAGTGGTTCTATTATAAGAAGGTTCTAGTATCCCCACATCCTTTCCATCACTTAGTATTGTCAATCTTTTTGATCATGGAGGTAAATAGCTTACAACATTTAGAACTTTTTGCCCCAAACTCTCTATTTTGAAAAAATTGAAACCTAAAGAAAAATGGTGACTATAATACAATGAGTAACTAAGGTCATCATTTCTTATTTTGCTACATTTACTATATATGGGGGGTTGGGTTTTGTTGCTTGCTTGCTTTTGCTGAGCCAGTAGACATCATGACACTTCATCCCTAAATACTTCCGCTGGCACCATCCAGAACAAGGACTGTCTCCTACGCAGCCACATCGCATTATTACATTCAGGAAACTTAACATTGATGTAATACTATCATTTAACATATGATTGATATTTAAGTTTTTGAAATTTTCAGTGTATAGCTTTTTTTATGGAGCAATATACTACATTCTACTGAATGATATGGGGTTCTCTACTACACCAAAAATAGTTTTCTGACTTTATGTACCCCACCACTAATTCATTCACACTTTAGACTGTTTACCAGAGTTCAGTGAAACTGAGTGGGAAGTACAGAGAATTCTTATATCCCCTATATGTATACACCCTTCTCCCACTCTTAACAGCTCCCACCACGGTGGTACATTTGTTAAAACTGATAAACCTACACTGACAAATCATAATTGCTCAAAATCCATAGGCTCATTAGAGTTCACTTTTGGTGTTGCACATTCTATGAGTTTTGAGATGTAGCCATCATCACACCATTTCATACAATAGCTTCACTACCCTAAAATTTTGTGCTCCACCTGTTCATTCCTCTCTGCTATAACCCTCGGCAAATGCTCGTCTTTTTACTGCCTCCATAATTTTACCTTTTCCAGAGTTCAAATGGTTGGGATCATACAGTATGTAGCCTATTCAGATTGGCTTCTATATACATTCAAGGTTCTTCCATGTCTTTTTCTGTCTTCTGAGTACTGAATAATTGATTCCAATGTCAGGATGTACCATAATATATTTATCCATTCACCTACTGAAAGACATCTTGGTTGCTTCCAGGTCTTGGCAACTTATGGACAAAACTGTTAAGAACATTTGTGTACTGGTTTTCATGTGGAAATAATTTTCAAAGAGTGTAATTGCTGGATCCTACAGTAAGAGTATGTTTAGTTTTATAATAAACTGCCAAACCATCTTCTCAAGTGGCTATACAATTTTGCACTCCCACCAGCAATGAATGAAAGTTCCTCCTGATCCACATCCTTGGCAGCATTTGGTGTTGTCTGTGCTCTGGATTTTGGCCACTCTAATTGATGCAATGTGGTGCCGTGTTGTATTCATTTGCATTTCCCTGATAACACAAGATATGGAGTACCTCTTCATATGCTTATTTGCCATCCGTATGCTTTCTTTGGTGAAGTGCCTGTTTGGATCTTTTGCCATCTTTTAATTGGACTGTTATCTTACTGTTGAGTTTTAAGAGTTCTTTGTATATTTTTGACAACAGTCCTTTATTTAGATGTGTCTTTTGCAAATATTTTCTCCCATCTTGGCTTATCTTCTCATTCTCTTGACATTGTCTTTTGCAGAGCATTTTTTATTTTAATAAAGTCTAGTTCATCAAGTTTATTTCTGTCATGGATCATACATACCCTTGATGTTTTATCTAAAAAGTGATCACCATACCCAAGATCTTCTAGGTTTTCTCCTATGTTATATTCTAGAAGTTTTACAGTGTTGCATTACATATTTATGTCTCTGGTCCATTTTCAGTTGAATTTTGTTCAGGGCATACAATCTGTGTCTAGATTAATTTTTTTGCATGGATATGTCCAGGTCCCTACCACAACTTGTCACTAATCTGTTCTCTATGAGTTCACTTGTTTTTGTGACCATTCAGGTCCTCTGCCCACTTTTTAAATTGATTTTTTTTTTGGTATTGAGTTGTTTTGATTTCTTTATATATTTTGGGTACTAGCCCCTTATTGGATATATCATTTACAAATATCTTCTCCTCCCACACAATAGGTTTTTTGTTGACGGTTTCCTTTTCTGTGCAGAAGCTTTTTAGTTTATATGGTCCACTTATTTATTTTTGCTTCTGTTACCCTTGCCTGGGGAGACATATCCAGAAAAAAACTCTAGGAGTTTTATGGTTTCAGGTCTTATATTTAGATCTCTAATCTGAGTTTATTTTTGTGTATGGTTCAAAACAGTGATCCAATTTCTTTCTTTTGCATGAAGCTGTCCAGTTTCCCAACACCATTTTTTGAAGAGACTGTCTTTCCCTATTGTATATTCTTGCCTCCTTTTCATGAATTAGCATAGGCATGGGTTTATTTCTGGGCTCTCTATGCTGTTCCAGTAATCTGTGTGTCTATTTTTGTGCCAGTACCATACTGTTTTGCTTGCTATGGCTTTGAAATCAAAGTAGTTTGAAATCAAAGAACATGATACCCCAGTTTCGTTCTTTTTCAAGATTGTTTAGGCTATTTGAAGTTTTTGTGGCTGCAAATTTTAGGTTTATCTGCTCTAGTTCAGTAAGAAATGCCATTCATATTTTGACAGGGATTGCACTGAATCTGCACTATGGTCATTTTGGCAATATTAATTCTTCCCATCCGTGAGCATGGAATAGCTTTCCATTTGTGTTTTCTTCATTTTCTTTCACAAACGTCTTATAGTTTACAGACTGCAGGTTATTCACCTCCTTGGTTAAACTTATTTCTAGTTATTTTATTCTTTTTGATGCAATCAATTGTAAGTGGGATTGATTATATATATAAAAATGCAACAGATTTCTGTACATTGATTTTGTATTCTGCAACCTTACTGAATTCATTTAATAGTGTTTTTTTGTGGAGTCTTTAGGGTTTTTCTACATATAGTATCATGTCTATACCATGAAAGTGATTACTGATTCAGTTTCTTGCTTTTATTGTTATCATGATCAATTTGGTTTTTTCCAGCTTTACTGAGATACAATTGACACATAACATTGCATAAGTTTAAGGTGATGATTTCATATACATATATTGCAAAATGTTTACAGTAGTTATAAGGATAGTTACTACATCCTTCACCTCATATATTTACCATTTTTCTGTTGTTATGGTGAGAATATTAAAACTCTATTCTCACAGCAACTTTCAAGTATACAATACAGTATTGTTAAGCACAGTCACCATGCTGCACGTAAAATTCCCAGAATTTGTTCATCTTAAAAGTGAAAAGTTTGTACCCTTCGACCAATATTTCCCCCATTTCCCCACCTCTCAATTTCTTTAATAGACACAGGCCTATTCTAATTTCATTTTCTCTTGTGTGAGTTTTGGCAGATTATGACATTAAGAAAACTGGCCCATTTCATCTAAGTTATCAAAAAGAAAAGCACTGAAACTACCAACTTTACCCATATTCATGAGAACAGCAGTAACACAGTCACAATTGTGAGATATCTGTGGTGACCATTGATCAAAAAGAGAGATTGCTGTATCTTTGGTCAAGTATAAAATCTAGTGTAATGGAAATTCTAAGACACCACCTTGAGTGTCCCAGACTGTCTTCACTGTCAGCAGGAACAAGTCACATTTCCCTGATTCTACTACAGACAAGTTATCCTTTATTCACTCTACACAATATGACTTCTTCAGACAGGAAAAACTCATTAAAAAAAAAAAGACAGCAATATATGGGCTAGTTTGGAATTTTTATCACATGAAAATATAAAGTAATTGGCATGAAATACAACTAATATATAGAAGAGATCATTCCCTTATGGATAGCGCATAAGCTTATATATTAAGTGTATATATAGAGTATTAAGAAAAAAGATCCCATGTTACCTTCACATATCTATCCATTTGTATGTATATGTTTAGTATTATTTTATTGCCTGATTAAATTTGTTTACCAACCACCCCCAACTGTCAAGATTAAAGACTGCTCCAAGCCCACAAGGATACCTCATGTTATCCTCTTGTAACTACACATACCTCTCCCTACCCCTTAACGTCTGGCATGCTGGCAACTACTAATCCTTTCTCAATTTCTAAGATTTTATCATTGTAAAAATGTCACATAAATGCAATTGTACAGTATATAATTTTGGGGGATTGGACTCCATTGTTCAGCCTTATTTTCCTGGAGATTAATTCAAGTCATTGCATATATCAATAGTCCACTCTTTTTTAGTGCTTAGTATTATTCCATTTTATGGATATAAAGCTGTTAAGAAAATCCATATACAGATTTTTTTGTGAAACATTCACATGACTTCTAAAGTTCATTTTAGTTTTCAGATCTTGAAAACTTCTTAAGTCATATCTGATCATTTTTTCATTGTTAGTAAAACAATACTCCTTTTTTTACCATCTCAAATGAACACAAGAAATACAAATAATGTTTAATATTAAACAAATGATTGGTAGAATAAATATACTCACCAATAAAAGCACTATCAGATTCCAATAATGAATTTTTCAAGAAATCATCAGTGTCATCTCTAGGCTAAAAGAAATGTTACATATCAGTGATTTTTTATTAGTCCTGTGCAGAAAAACAAGTTTGTACTAAGAGGCACACATCTCCATACTGTTCCCAAAATTAGCAAAAGAGGATGGGGAAGGTAGGACTTGCCGCTTCCTTCCTACACCACAGTCCAATGCCCAGAAAATACAGGTAAGAACTTCTAAGGGGCAAGTTATTCCTGATGAAAATAGAGTATGAAGCAATGAACCCAATTAAACAATTAAAGTCTTTACATTGCTGAGATTCAGTTATTCTTTCAATAAATCCATACAGTACACTTACTATTTCCTCCACGCTAGGAACTGGAAATATAAAGGTGAGTAATCGTTTCTGCTGTGGAGTGGGAAAGGGCGGGGACGCCTTATGTGTCAGCAGTTTTCAAGAAGGCATAGCACAGACATGGGGGAAAAAATCCTAGGGTTGGGTTTGTAATGAGTTCTCAAGAGAGCAATAATTTAAATTCACATAGAATTTTACAGTGGAGAATAATTTCACCTTCTATGTTGCAAGGAACCTAAAGTCATCCACCACCACCTCCCTGTGTTTCCCTTCTGAATTTCAAGGATGTACTACAGTGAAGAGCTGTCCATTAACTTCTAAAGAAACTGATAGACTCATACACAGCACTGACAATCAGAAAGTTCTTCTCTTCCACTGAATTCTTCCATATACTGAATTTATTTTTATTTTAACTTTTATTAGCTCTATTTCTGCTTTCTAGCATGATAATAATAGCATCTAATATTTACCAAATGGTCTGCACTAAATTAGCAAATTGTTTGCTTAATCACCTTATCTCTTTATAAGAGATATAAAACAGCAGCCTCCTGTCCTCCTCAGTCTATTCTCAATGAATAACAGTGTTAAAATATGAAACAAAGAGTATTACTCCTTTGCTCAAAAATTTTGGAAGCTTCTCAACACATTCACAGCATAAAAGACAAAACCTTGTGATGACCTCTGAGGCTCCACAGTGCAACCCATCACCTCTCGGCCTCAGGTGCCACCCCCACCCCCTTGCTCATGGCTCTCTGGCCTCCCTGGCATTCTCCCTCCCCTTTACATGCACCAGGCCTCCTCCTGCCCAGGGCCTCTGCCTTCCTGGTCTTCCTCCAGAGGTGTTCCCTGATATTTCACATGGCCACCTCCCTGATGCCCTTACACAAATATTAGCTAAGCAGTGAGGCCTTTCATGCTCACTGCATTTCAGAGGCAAACCCTCTTACCCTGGGACTCCCAGCACCCTATTTCACAGATACCATTTTCTCTAGAGCCCCATGATTTAATCTACTATAGATTCTATTACCTCTCCCGCTTACCAGAAAGTAGGGATTTTTATTCCTTTTGCTCACTCTCATATCCCCAGCACCTAGAATAGTATCTGGTCCATAGTATTCAGTAAGTATGTGTTGAATAAAAATGGCTCATCCCTTCCCTTTCTTCAGTCTTTGCACAGATGTCACCTCAGGATAAGTGACGCCCTTACCTTGCTCCTTTTCTTTACAGGCCTCACCACTGCTTGTGTTACAGACTCCCACTTCCACTGCTGCCACCATTGACAGCAAATACTTACACTGTGCTCACTATGGGCCAGGCCCTACTCCAAGGGCTTTCAATATATTATCTCACTTAATCCTCACAATCCTTGAGCTACTTTTATTTAATAAAATTATTACATGCTAGGCTTGTCTCTGAACCTTGCAAATATTAATTTAATCTTCATAGCCATCATCCGAGGTAAATACTATTATCTCATTTTACAGATTAGGAAGCTGAGGTAAAAAAAGATGAAATGCTTACCTGAAGTCACACAGATATAGACAAACTTGTTCTTAGTTATCACAATGCTTCCTCTACATATTATATACTAATATATCTCCATTGATACTGGTAAGATTTAAGTTCTTAATTCAATATTCCCAAAGAATTCAAAATTAAAATACTTATACTCCTAAAAGTTTGTATCCCCCAAAATCTAGCTTGAAAAATTGTAACTGATTTCTTACCATTTTGTGGTCTCGCACTTTAACACTTGGGATGGCATCCAAATCAACTGTAGTCAATAAAGTGAAAAGGTTAAGAAGTACTTAAAAAAACAAATAAGTTTTAGAGTGTCTTTTGTAACTAGGTCACAAAAATTTTTATTGGAAATTACTTTTCAACTATTATATTTCAGAATGTTTTTAAGATACCACTTATTATAAATAAATATAATCTATCATACATTCTAGTTGGATAAAATTCTCCCATTCACATTGATGAATATAAAAAGTAGAATCACTGTAAACATAAAACTGATGCCTACAGAAAAAATAAAGAAGGATTCTTCACCAACTTCTTTTGTATTTCTACCATCTGGGTGGAAAGTTGTTGAGAAGAATTAAACAGGAACCAGTTCAATTCCAGGCTCCTGGTTCCAGGGGCAAAAAAGAGTTGGAATCAGGTATCCCAAAGGCTCCTCTGATTTGCACAGAGTTCTGATATGTTCAAACTTGGAGAAGTCCAAAGTTCCAGGCGTCAAAGACAGTCTGTATTCCTTCTTAGGTTTCTTATAGCCAAATTTGTGACTGTTTTATAGTTAAACCATATTCTTGTGCATTAAATGATTAAATCCACCTGGAGACTCCTTTTGGACTACCCAGTCTAAGATGCCAAAACCACACTGGATCAGATCATTGGCTGCATATCTTAAAGAAATTTTCCTCCAAAGTGAGCACAAAGGTTGAATATACTTGCTCCTCTCCTCTCCTAATGATAAACCTACTGTTTTACCATAGAATTTGGGTTTTTCTGCTGTCACAGGGTGATCAATGAGACCATTGTTAAAAATTCTGTACAAGATGGGGGGAAGGCTTTTTCTGTATCAGTCCTTATCAAAGTCTCGACCTGTGACCTGGGCCCAAAGTGATGCACCCCTTACTCCTGTGAGGTGGTCTCAAGTGGTTCAAGAGGATTCCTCAGATTCTGCAGGCCAAACCAGCCTACCAAGGCAGGGTAAATTTTCCTAAGAATAACTGGTATGACCATGTTCTCCTATTCTTGTTACCTGACTGGTGTCTTTTTATGATTCATTTTCCATGGCCACCTGCAAGAGCCTCAAGGCTAGCACATCTGGTGAGATACACGTGAAAGTCATGTCATACACCTGGTCAGTGGAGCCCATCCAGAAATGCTCTCTGAAGCACTCCCTCCATTCTGCCTCTGGGTGTCCAACCACCCCAAGGTACATGTGCCCATAGGGCCCCACAGTTCTCTGCAGTGCTCATCACAGTTATGCTCATTTTTAGCACCTAACTTCTCCAACAGAGTAGAAGCTCCTTGGGAGCAGTAGCATATTTCATTCATCACCACATTCTCCGGATATGGGTCAGCACCTGCACCCATAGAAGGCCCTCAATAAGTATCTGCTGATGGGCTAATTATGCAAAAATATATTCATAGCCCAGTCTGATGCTTTACAGATTTTATGCAATATCAACACTTAAACACTCAGGGTAGAGAAATGCCCCAGGGGGCACTGTCTGCCCAGCATGCCTTTCCCTGGCTCCTAGCTCCTGGGGCAGCTGTCCCCCGACCTAGTCAAGGTACTCCAGTCTCCAGACTCCAGTGAACGGCTGGGACCCTCTCATGCATGCAAAACATAAACCAGTGCAGCCAATCGGAGGCCTCTCTGGGAGCCATTCTTTTCTAGGGCTAGAGATCAAAGGGCCACGTGAGCATGCAGCTGCCATTAAAGGGGCCTGTCCAGGACTGAAATCAATACAAGAGGTGGAGAAAGAAAGATGGCAAAAAGCCCCAATGACACTCTATGAAATAGTAATGATTATTTCTTACCTTTAGCAACTTCCTGGATTTTTATTCTATTTAGTCTCTTCTGCTGCTCCCTTAGCAGGGCTTGCTGCTGAATCTCTAAAGTGTGATGATCTCTTGGAGGATCTGGGTACATAAATTTCAGATCAACTCTTGTTTCTGAATCTGGTGCAAAAAATAAGTTATACAACAAAGTTAAATCCTGTTTCCAAATGGGACTTCACAAAACTTCACTATAACATATGAACAACCTCACTTCAAAAATCAAGAAACAATATAAATAATGGGACATCACCAAAGTCAAAGAACATTCAAATTATCATAAAACTAAAGACCATAAAATATTTAAATATTCTTCAAATAAATATCTTTTCACAAGCTTATTAACATCATAAGGAAGCCCCCCAGAACAAGCAGGAGCTTACTGATGCGCTCTCCATCCCTCCAAGATGCCACCAGAGCACACAAAGGGCAACTATTTACAGGCACACCCAGCAGGCAGTCACACGGCTACGACTCAGGCAGCCATGAGACACTAGGATCACAGCTGAATCCCTTATAAGAAATTATCAAAATAATATAATAGTGAAAAATGGGAAACCATGTTCAGTAAGAACTAGAACATGGTTAAGTATAAAGTTAACAGAAGAGATTCTGAACATATGAACCTGAACTGGACCCTGACTTCACCACTTCCAGACTCAGTTTCCTCTCTGCAAAAACAAGAAAATATCAGCAACTCATTCACACAATGAATGAGGACCAGATGTGGTAATACAAGCAAATGAAAGACTCAATTTTATGGTTTAAACCTCTTTGTTCTCAAGACATCTTTATATTCTTAAAAATTGAGGACCCCAAAGAGCTTTTCTCTCTCTCCCTCCCTCTCTCTCACACACACACACCCCAAATTAGAAATTAAAACTAAGACATTTTTAAAACATGAAGATACACAGATGCACATTCTATTAGTTTCAGAGCAATTAAGTCATCACATGCTGTGTAACCTCTAGAAAACCTATACATAAGAGAATAAATATGAAAAAAACAAATAATGTCTTAGTTTATAATAAAAATAGTTTTGATCTCACATATAATAAAAACACCTTTGACACCCACTGGGCTTAACATCAAGCCTGGCATATGGTAAGTACTCAATGATAGCATAAAAAATAACTATGGTATTTGTAATTGATGACACTTGTAAATCTAAATTAGAAAAATTAGAGAAAATTAATTATATCTTGTTTTTATGTTACACTCAGAAAACTAGAAAACATCCAAAATATTAAGGGTATTTATTTTTAGTGGTTTGAATAAGGTGATTTTTTTTCCTTCCTTCTCTTTCTTTCTGTATTTTCTAAACATTCTGTAATAGACTTTACCTCTAAAAATAGAAGAAAAGTTGGAATTCTGGCTCATCTGGTATAGGTCATATGACTACACATCCCACTATATGTCTCCCTTTATTCTAGTACCTGCTCTGGTGACTGTTCCTAAATAAAAATTACATATTACACACACTGTGGCTCCTCTCTGTGTTTCTGGACTCCCAGGTCTCTCATTACCTTGGTAACCCTAGTTCCCTAATGAGTATTCCCTCGTTAAGTGTCTACATCAACTCTTCTCCACCCTCTTGCTTCTCCTCCTGCATCCTCAGGGAGCCTGCTGCCTTCAACAACCACCTCCGCTCACTCTCTCACACCCTAAACCTATTCCTCCTGTAGCAGCTCTTCACACCGGCACTCTGACAAGCTCCTCCAACTCTGTTCCCTTCACTCTTTCCCAGCACCTTCCAAGGCCTGTCTTAGTGCTATTGCCTCCAACACTATGCCTCCTATTCAATCCTCATTCCAAAGTTAATTGGCTTCAGTTTCCATATTTCCACCAAAAAGGACCTAGTAGAGATTACCAGTGCCTCTGAGCCAAGTGACAGCCCCAGTAGTCATCCTACACCACGACCCCTTCTCCGTTGCCCATTCTCCTCCCTCAGCAGCCAGGATGCCATGTTCTGTCTCCTCCAGGCACTCGGGCCTTTCCTTCTCAGTCCCTTTCCTTACCAAGCTTTGTCTTGCTCTGTCCATCCACCATTAAATGCCAAGCGCCACTCTTCACACCGTTCATGATCCAACCCACTCCCAAGGCTTTAACAGCTGTAAACTCTTCAAAATAGGCAAACTAAAACTTCATCTACCAGATTGGGAAATTGAATAATTTAAGCACACAGAGGTTTTACTTACCATCACTTAAAATATATATCATAACTGAAATATTACTTTAGAAAAAGAATACAAATGCCCTTAAGGATATATGAATATGGGTAGAACACTCCTGCCATATGTTAAAATAGCAGCATTCTACTCACCTCTATCTTTCAGCTCATTAAAGTCACGAATATTCTGAAAAGTTGCAGGGTCTAAGCCCTTAGGTGACTGTCTTCTGACAGGAGCTTGCAACCGATGTCTAGCCATATCAAATATGTCCATGGGATTCCTTTCTCTTTTCCTATAGATAAATGACAAATTATGATGTATGTTTTAAGGGAAGAGAAATCTGAGTTCACATTTAACTCCCTGTACAAGAAACTTGGTATCTTTCACTACAATATATTATAAAAATTTACTTTAAAAGCTGTTATATCAATTCCTTGTAATAAAAAATGTAATGTTACAATCTCTCAAAATGCTCAAATGCAAAGTACCCTACTAGAAGAGTAGAATAAGTTAGCTTCACCTTACAACATATACACACATCTTTTAGGTCAGATAAACCATGATTCAAAGACCTGCTCTGCTTTTTACTAGCAGTTTGACTTTGATTTTAGTATCTTTAAGATGCAAATAATGTCTATTCCTTTTAGTCTTGAGAGCATGAGAATTAAGTGAAATTATATATTGTGAAGAACCCAGCATAGTGCTTGATATGTATTAGGTACACAGTAAATGGTACCTTCCTGGGGCAAAGTTGGGATTCCTATAGCCAGGATCCTCACTGAACTTAAACCACCTGATGATGTTGCTGGGCTGCCGCTTCCACACCTTTAGGCAATAAGCTATTATTGTGCTATATAGAGAGCTCGGCCCAGTGCTCTGGGCAGAGGCAAAAACGCTAGTGCTCGACCTACCGCAGGGAGAACAACGCGAGTAATAAACCCTTTCACCCCAAAGAAACGTTCTACTGTCATTTCTTTGGTCACTGAATCCATAGCGAACTTATGGGGGGAAGAGGGGGGCTGAAACCCATTGGCAAGACAATTGGTGAAGTCAGCAGGGTTCATTGTTGACCAAGGAAAAAGACAGGCTGCCCTTATGGGTGGGGTGCTTCAGCAGGCTGCCCCTGTGAATGGGGAGGAAGTGGACTGTCCCCCAATGGGTATGTGGTCTGAGGTGGCTTGCCTCCTAGAGGGCTGGGCCCCACGCCAGGACTGGAGGCAAGTGGAGGTGATACCTGAGGCAGTAGGGGAGGGGTGGCCCTTGATATAGTAAGTAGGTCTTTTGAGAGACAGAGTGCCCATGAGGCAGCGGCGACTGTGGGTTGGCTGCATCTCACAGTATTAAAAAATTCTACAGAAGAGAAGTGCTCCTGAAAAAGACCCAAGAAATGATGGCACAAGAATGCGAGCTGGAAACTTCTGTAGATTCCCTGAAGAAGGAAATGGCATTGATGCGACAGGAAGCAGCACGAGAATGCCGGCAGCAAGGTGCCATTCAAGAGTTGAAAATTCCTTACAGAATGAGACGGCAGCACTGCCAGGTGCTCTGAAGGAGGAAAAGGCAATAAAGGAAAAAGTCGAACTCCTGAGGGAAGCACAGGTGGAGGTGGCACGAGAACACCAGCTGAAAAGCATTGAGGTGAAGATAGGAGCTGCTGAAGACTGAGCTGGTATTGCTGCGAGGCACAGTAGAAAAGGTAAAGGTTGTAGCAGAGGAGGCACTTCGGGGAGGGCAGAGAAAGGTGCCATCAGCCCCAGAAATGGAGCTGGGGAAGGATAAAGGTGGTGCTGGAGGCACTGACCCCTCCTGTATTGAAAGCACGCCCAGAGGTTGCAAAGAAAATAAAGACCCAGCAGCCGCGAGTTCCCCAAGGAGAGGAGCAGCCCCCTCCCCAGGTCGTGGCGCACTCTATGGTCCGCCCCTATACTCAGGCTGAGCTGGTGGATTTGGGCTCCCGGTTTAGGCAGAAGCCTTCAGAGTCAGTATCAGCTTGGCTCCTGTGTCTGTGGGACTTAGGGGTGGATGGAATTGTTCTGTCAGGATCAGAAATGGGAAAGCTGTCTTCCCTGACAGTGCAGCCCGCCTTGAAGGAGCAGTTACAAAGTATACATCAGACCCCAGGGACTCACTCCCTCCTCGACTGGCTTATGGCTGCACTTCATGCTGTGTGGCCCAATCAGGGTGATCTACCATCCTCTCCTGTTAGATGGCAGATGTATGCTGAGCTCCAACAAATGTTATGAGAGCTAGGCATAAGAAATTCCATCTATTGTCCAGAGAATAATGGCCCATATGAAGAGCCTTTCACTACTGGGATGAGAAATATTGTGCTTCAAATGGCTCCCACATCCCTCTTTGGGTCTCTAATGGCCATTCTTTCCCTTCACTTAGCATAGCCCATACATGAGGTAACATGTAAAGTAGCAGACTTAGGAGAGGCTGAAGCAATTAGAACATGGAAAGAGAGAAGACCTGTTACTCGCAGGAAGAATTTACAGGGCCCCACAAAGGTTATGAAGATGCAGAAGTGGGTTGATTTAATACAGGCAGGAGCAGATGGAAGGAAATTAGATGGGAAGTCAAATAGGATCTTGCTAGAGGTATGGCAACAGCTGAAACGAGAGCAGTAGTTCCAGCCATTAAGACCAGAGAGGCAGAGGTCAGATACAGAGCCATATGTCCACCCCGTGTGTTTGCAAGACTTCCTGCTGGAGAACGAGCCAACCTCACTTGAGCCCACACAGGAAGATGATTGGGGATCATGGTTCAACTGAGGGAAAGGTCAAGGTACCTGCCCTGAGGGACCAGGGGGGGACCGGAGGCCACATGTTGGAATAGCTATCCATTGGTCCCCAGTGAACATACAACGTGTCCTGGCTCTGGTGGATACAGGGGCTGAATGTTCACTGATTCATGGTAACCCTGAGCAGTTCCCCAGGACCCCCACTATCATAGATGGATACAGGGGAAAGGCTATCAGAGTGAAACAAGCCCAAATCCCTTTGGGAATTGGGTGTCTACCCCCAAAAGAGTATACTGCATATATATCTCCTATCCCTGAGTATATCTGGGGATGGATATCCTGCAGGGTCTATGGTTGCAGACCACTGCAGGTTAGTTCAGACTGAGAGTATGTGTGGTGAAGGCAGTTCTGAGGAGCCATGCTACGCACCCACCCATAGCTTTGCCTGTGACTCCACGGGTGACTAATACCAAATAATACAAACTGCCTGGAGGGCATAAAGAGATTGGAGAAACTCAAGGAGCTGGAAAAGGTGAGTATTATAAAGCCCACCCATAGTCCTTTCCTTTCAGTTCCCCAGTATAGCCAGTAAAAAAGCCAGATGGCTCCTGGCATATGACTGTGGATTACAGAGAATTGAATAAAGTTACACCCCCTATTCATGCTGCTGTCCCCTCTATTGCAGACCTGATGGATACCCTCAGCCATGAACTAGGAACATACCATTATGTGGAAGATCTTGCTAATGCCTTCTTTTCCATTGACATTGAGCAGGAAAATCAGGAACAGTTTGCCTTCATGTGAGAAGGATGGCAATGGACTTTCACCGTCCTTTCACAGGGATACCCCCACAGCCCCACCATCTGTCATGGACTCGTAGCCCAGGACTTAGCTCTATGGGAGAAACCACCAATGGTGCAGCTGTACCATTATATTGATGATGTCATGCTTTTGTCTGATTCTCTTTCAGATCTAGAAGGTGCAGCACCTAGACTGCTGCAACATCTATAGGAGAAAGGATGGGCTGTGAACAGCACCAAGGTTCAGGGACCTGGTTTGTCTGTCAAATTCTTGGGGGTCATCTGGTCGGGTAAGACCAAAGTGATACCAGAAGCAGTTACAGATAAAGACCAGGGCTTTCTTACCCCTACAACTGTAGCATTGCTACAGGAATTTTTGGGTCTTCTAGGCTACTGGAGAGTGTTTATCCTGCACTTGACACAAATTCTAAAGCCCTTATACTGGTTGGTATGAAAGGGCGTCAGGTGGGACTGGGATGAGACATGTGCATCTGCCTTTACTACAGCAAAACAAGCAGTCAAGGCTGTGTAGGCCTTGAGTGTGATAGACCCACCAAGGCCCTGTGAGCTCTATGTTCATGTGACTGAAGACGGTTATGGCTGGGGTTTCTGGCAGCAGCTTGAACAAACTCGCCAACCTACTGGATGCTGGTCACAACTCTGGAAAGGGACAGAGGTACAATACACTTTGATAGAAAAACAACTGGTGCCATGTATCATCATGCCCTGCAGGTTACAGAACCCATCACTGGAATGGCCCCGATAAAGGTAATAAACACCTATTTCATCTTGGGGTGGGTGCGAGACTGGACCCAAAAGCCAAGGAGTGGTGTGGCACAAACACCCACACTAGCCAAGTGGGGTGCTTACCTACAGCAGCGTAGTGCCCTATTAGCCCCTTGAGTGAAGAACTCCAATGCTTATTGGGGCCAGTGACATATACTGATGAAAAGTAGGAAGAACTTCCTTTTGAACCATTAGTAGCAAAGAGTTCCTATCGGGAGGGAAGAGCCCCTATACCCAAAGATGCATGGTACACAGACAGCTGGACATGGGCAGCCTGCAAAATGGAGGGCCATAGTTTTCCATCCTAACACTGAGACAATACGGATGGAAGATGGTGAGGGGAAGAGCAGCCAGTGGGCAGAGTTGTTGGGCTGTGTAGCTTGTGATCAGCCAGGAGCCCTCCCCTATAGTTGTCTGCACTGACAGCTGGGTGGTCCACTGGGGACTAACCCGTGGCTACCAACCTGGTACCATGCCAACTGGCTGGTTGGTCACCAACCCCTTTGGGGGCAAGAACTGTGGCAAGACTTATGGGCCTGTGGTTAAACTAAAATAATTACAAAATACCTTGTGACAGGTCATTTGCCACTGGCATCCCCAGGAAATGATGAAGCAGATAAATTGCCCCAGATACATTGGTTAGAAGGAAAGCCTGCCTCTGATGTAGCCCAATGGTTACATCAGCGTTTGTTGCATTGGGGGGCAAAAGACAATGTGGGCTGTAGTCTGTCAGTGGGGCTTGTCTTTGACCTTTAAAGAAGTTAGAAGAGCCCGGCAGGAGTGTGTCATGTGCTCCAAAAGGGATTTACACCGAGTTCCACAGCAACATGGGACAATAGCTAAAGGGCCTATACCCCTCATCAGGTGGCAGATAGGCTATATTGGGCCTCTACCTGTGTGAGAAGGATATCGGTATGCGATGACTTGTGTGGACACAGCTACTGGTCTTCTGGTTGCTTTCCTACCCGTTGTGCAGAACAGCAGACGACCAAAAGAGGCCTGGAGCATCTCTTTGCTGCCTATGGCCAACTACAGGTAAAATGAGAGTGATCAGGGCACCCATTTTACTGGATAAACACTGAAAGAATGGGTGCGTCAGCTGGGAATCAAATGGAAGTTTCACATTCCATCCAATCCAACCATAGCAGGCATGATAGAGAGGCACAATGCCTTATTAAAATCTGGACTAAAGTCAGATACCAATAGTCTGCAGGATGGTTAGTCCACTTATGGACCGTGCTATGGCATTTGAACGAGAGACCCCAAAAGGGAGCCCTGAGCCCCGTAGACATGTTAACACATATGGCTACCTCCCCTATACAACTGCAAATAAAAACCAAGGAAGAATCACTGAAGCCAAAGTTTGGCCACCAGAATAGTATCTTGCTCCCAGCGCCAACTGCACTGAACCCCGGAGACTCCATTGAGTGGACGTGGCCTTGGAACTTTTGACACATGGACCAACGATGGCTGGCTCTCCTGGCACATTGGGGACAAGGCCTGGGATCTGGCCCCCTGTGTAATCCTGGAATAACAGCACAGTGGCCCCCAAAGTTCACAGTAGCATATACTGAACGGCCAGAAAGTAGGAGCATCTTACCGGTGAGTTTTGTTTTATCATTATGGCCAGTGCATGCACCTCCAGTAGCACTATATATAGACCCTTCAGTAACCCCGTCGGGGAAAGGAGTAAAAGTATGGTATACTAAACCTGGATGGGACCCCCTTCCTGCTACAGTCCTATCACAGGACCACTCTCTTGCATGCATCCTACCTGATGGACAAGATTTGCCTATGTTGGTGTCATTGAAACATGTGTCTCATCGCCCCTAAAGTCTTTGTGGATTGGGAACCTCCTCTGGCTTGAGGATTATTATAATTTTTGTTATCTGTATTAAAATCTTGTTGTATCTTAATTTTTGTTATTATCTCTAAGTTGTTGTTATCCTCTGTGGCTGCTGTAGAATCTGGTTACTGTGCTCCAGCTTTCTCACACAGGGACCATTACAGAAGATTGAGAGTGTGTAGATTGTAAGGCGAGAATCCTGGAGGGGTGGAGTGTGGAGAAGTTGGGGTTCCTATGGCCAGGATCCTCACTGAACTTAAACCACCTGATGATGTAACTGGCCTGTTGCTAGGCTGCCATTTCCACACCCATAGGCAATAAGCTATTATTGCGCTATATAGAGAGCTCGGCCCAGTGCTCTGGGTGGAGGTAGAGACGCTAGTGCTCGACCTACCACCGGAGAACAAGACGGGTAATAAACCCTTTCCCCCCAAAGAAATGTTCTACTGTCATTTCATGGTCACACTGAATCCATAGTGAACTTGCTGGGGGCTGAAACCCATTGGCAAGACATCTCCCCTCAACCTAAAACAGGAATTACACAGAAAATATGGTGTTGATATACTGCCCAATATTATGGGTATTATCCACAGTCCCCATCACTAATTTTTTTAATGGGCTTTCAGGGAACTTCATACCTAATTAGTAAAAAATGCTGTATTCTGTGGTACCTAGGAAATTAACAGAATAGACAGGTAATTTAGGAAGGGAATCTTCTGCTAGGGCTCTGGGTGGGGTTGGAGGTTGACCATAAGAGAGGACAGGAAGGGGTATGTTATCTCTAGCCCTAAGAACACAATACAACCAAGGATCTCCTGCTGCTTCTTTCAGCACTTGGTAGGTCCCCGCTAGTTTTGAAAATGTAGCTCTAAGCTATGGGTGTAAGACAGCTGCCAGACTGCTGTTTTCATTTCTTTATTCACCAAATCCTCCTTAAGCACCTATATGGGAACAACTGGGATCTCAACAGGCAACGCCCCTGCTCTCCTGGAATTTCCTCTCAGGGGGAAGGATTCACCAAGGCCACAAAGCTACTTTGTCAAGGCTGACACTGACCTCTAACAGTGAACCACCTAGGGCAACAGGAACTGCAACAGAAGTTCATTAAAGTGCAAAATACTAAGGCGGCTTCTAGGAGGCCATTAAATTGGACTCCATCTAGTTTCCATTAATGCTAATAGGCTGCTAAATTACAAATTAGGTTATTAGATCCTTCTATGTGAGCTGGCTCACGTTTGTTTTGTACCTAACACATAAGAGCTCAATAATGTGGTGAATTAATGAATAAGATTCTTTTTGTGAAATTATTTATAAAGTTGGAATAAAGAACCATCCCTGAGATGTCTCTCATCACAATATAAACTAAAAATTATACCAAAGTAAATGTACTTGATCAGTTCTTGCTAAATGATGGTATGAAGTCTCACATATATTATCTAACTTAAGTTAGCTGTAGAGTTTACAACAAATACATGCATTTATTTATTCTTCAAAAAATCTCATGAGATAGAAATTACCATGTGCGATTTGCAAATCAGAAAACTGAAAAGCTGCCTGGTTTCTCTTTCCTATATTGGTTTCCAAAAGAAAGCAGAGTCTTCAATTTGTGAATGAAAACAAAGAAAATAAATAAATAGTCAATGACCTATTATACTGAGTTAAATATGCATAACTGGAATATGGAAAAGCTGCAATAGTTAAGGCATTTATAACATCATAAAAGAAACTATGGAAAACTATATTGACCTCTCAATTACATAGAAGTAACTGACCTACTATGGAGGAATTATTCATTGAAAATTAGCACCTTGGGTTATCATTTCATTATCTAGTCAGTTTATACCTTGAAATTTCCTCTCCTTGTTTACTTAGCCAGAACATGCTTGGAGAATGCCAACAAAATCCAAGCAAAGCAAAATTAGGCAGGTTAACATGCTACATTAATATCCTACTACATTCCAGAGTCAGAAACATCAGTATGAGGTTACTATACATACAAACTGATAGTCACAGGAACAATCACTGGTATGTTTAAGACTCAGTTTACATACACATATCATCCAGCTCTGTCCATTAAAATGGCCTAGAAACAACACCACCCAGAGCTCGGTTTCTAAACACTGTTCTCCAAGGAGGATCTGGACTCCTTGAAGAGATGGCTGATTTCAGGGCTAGGGCAGGGGAAATGTAAAATGAACCTAGAGCATCTTGTAGCACGAGAAAGTAGGGAAGTGCTCTAAAATCAAAAGGATGGAACACATCAAAGGGACACAGGAACCAACAGGAAAGAGCTCACCATGGCCAAAACCACAACAATTTGAGCAATATAATAACAGAGTTTTGGATTATAACCCCAAGTACAAAATAAATACATATGAAACAACACTGATATAAACAAATGATTGAGAAATAAAGGGAGGAGAAGGGACAAATCTTTCTTACAGAGGAATTCTAAATAATATATATAGATAATCCCCTCTCCAGGGGATAGAGCTCAGCCCCACCTCTCCCCACTAAGCTTAGTGATTCATGTCCAAAGCGCAGCAATTCTGTAGTGGAAATGCCTGACAACTACTAGTTTAACCAAATGATGATGGCTTCCATCCCCAGGAACGTCATGTACCCCCTGATGTGATAGAATCAGAAGGCCACTATGCACTATTCTTTCCAAAAACCCATAACCCCAATCTAATCATGAGAAAACATCAGACAAACCCAGATTGGGGGACGTCCTACAGGACCTGGCCAACCCTCTCCAGATTGTCTCAGGCATGAAAAATACAGAAAGACTGAGAAACTGTTCCAAACCAGAGAGACTAGGAGACATGACACCCATATGCAATGTGGTACCATGTACTGTTAGATCCTGAAACAGAAAGAGGACATTAATAGAAAAACTGTAGAAATCCAAAAAGTCTGGAATTTCGTTTATTATATTCCAACGTCAGCTTCTTAGTTGTGACAATCGTACTCTGGTGATGTAAGATGTTAACAATAGGGAAACTGAATGTATGAGGGGGTGTATGGAAATTCTCTGCACTGTATTTGGAACTTTTCTGTAACTCAAAATTGTGCCAAAATAAACCATTTAACTTTAAAAAATTAAACACCCCTTAAAGAAAACTGGTAGCTACCCACCACATTGATTTTACAACCCACTAAACGACTGCAACCTGTGGTTTGAGGAACATTGCTTTAGAAAATTTATGAGTCCTTTTGACAAAAATGATCAGAAATGTTTGGTATACTGTAAGCTATTTTGCTAGAAAGTAAGTATTCCAGAAAACAATAAATTATTGTATGAAAATGTAAAAAACAGCTTTAAATGTAATTGCTCTTCCTTTAAGAAAACGCTACTTCTTTTCTTCTCCTTTCATCTTCCCTCATCCAAATCTCTCTGTCACTACCACCACCATCATCATGACTGTCATAAATATATTATTAGGAGCACGGAAGGGCAGTTAAGCTGCTCAGTTAAACATTTTATATTAGGTTAAATGAATATTCATTAAATATCCCACCTTTTCACAGTAAACAGATTCAACAACTGTTGGGTAAAGTTTATTAAGGCAGTTTTATTATCTACATAAATTTGAAAAATATGAATCAAAAAGGATATTATTTATAGAAAGAGCTATTTTGCCAAGAAAGAAAACTTATCACATACTACAAACACAAAATAGACTAAAGAAATCATATACTATTTGGATTGGATGCCACGAGTCCCTCCACTAGAATATAATTATTTAGCTAGATTTCTTTTGGGGAAAAAGGCCATTTCAGTCACTACAAATTCACTAGCAATCTGTTAAAAACTTTTTTCAGGTGTGCAAATTGTCCATTCTAATAAATTCAGTGTTACAATAAAGATTAATCCTGTTCCAAATTGTAGAATTACTGGATAGATTGTGACTGACATGAGATTCCTTACCCTGAACACAAAAGAAGTTAAGGAAAAAAAAATGCAATTCAAAACTTGCCTTATATGAATTTCTTCATCACTATCCATGTGTAGCAACTGCCTTTGTAGACGCCGCTCTTCGTGACGAAGCTGTTTTCTCATTTCTGATAATTCCATGATTACATTTTTTTTCTCCTCTGCATATTTCCATTGATAAGTAAAAAATAAGAACAAAAGATTAAACATTAAAACATAAACTAACCATAAAGCTAAAATGCTAGGAGAGACTTTTTATGAAAGTTCTTTTTAATGTTTTACATATATAGGTATTTCTGAATATCATGAAGACCCACAAACACATTTCTGGTGATACAGGAATTTCAAAAATTAAGGAATATTCTTGGGGCGGGGAAGAGTGCAACTATAAAGGGGCAGCACAAGGCAGTTCCTTTGGGGTGATGGAACAGTTCTGTACTTTGGCTGTGTAGAACACAAATTATGCATGATAAAAATGCACAGAACTACACACACAAATCCAAACACACATAAGTTAGTGCATGTGAAAACCGAAACCTGATGAACGTCCATGGAAGCACCCCGGTGTCAGGTTCCTGGCAGTACCAGGAAGCTGGGGGAGGGTACACAGGACCTTCAATACTATTTTGCAATGTTTATGAGGCTGTATTTACTTAAAAATGAAAATATTTGCTTTAAAAAAATACTCTAGATTACAGGCTTAAGAATGAACTCTACCTTCTGCACGGAGCTGATTTTTCCTGGCAGGCACTGGAGGAGACTGTGCCCTGGACATGGAGCTTGCCTGTTTAACAATCATGACAAAGATATAGTCAGTATGTCTTCCCTACTCAGCAGCTTGAAGAGAGTAATTCTTGAAGCAACTACATGTAAAAGAAACCAAACTCCCCACTAACCTACCTATAAACTTCCCTACAGTACTTCCTCTCCCTGTGGCAATGGGAGAGCAGGAGCACATGCCCATCCAAAGGAGTCCCATCGCCTGCCCTCTACCTGGTAAGTGATTTCCTCCCTCCATCAATTACTCCCTTTGCTCCACCCTTCTCCTCTCCTTTCTCTCAGTCTAGGCTTAAAAATCTCTTCCTTCTTTAAAAACAATTCTTACCTCACCCTTCATCACCAGCTAGTGCCCATCCTCCCCCGCCCTTCAGAGCCATTCTTAAAGAACAGTACACGCAGAGCCAATGGCGTCCAGCTCCTCTTTCTCATTCACTCCTCCCTACTCCTACCTTTGCTTTACACCCCATCACTCCACTAACACTGCTTTCTCCAAAGCCATCAAGTGATTCCCAGGTGATACATTCAATGAGCATTTTAAGCCCTTATTTTACTGGCCAACAGCAAAGGACATCACTGACACTCTGTTACTTTCTCTGCCTCTATTTCCTTTCTCTGCTTCTTAAATGTTGGTAATTCTCTAGTGCTCCATTTTCAGCTCTCTTTACTTCCCCCAAACTCATCCTAGACAATCCTACTAATTTGGTAAGCAAAATTAATGGTTTCCAAACTAAAAATCCAGTCCAGAGCACCTTCTTTAGCCACAACCTTTATTTTCAACCACCTATTCTACAGATCCCTTACCAAAAACTTGGAAGTTGTCCATGACTCCTACCCAGCACACACACAGTCAGTAAATACCACTATTGGTGTCTCTTAAATACCACTATTGGTGTCTCTTAAATACCACTATTGGTGTCTCTTAAATATACTTGAAGTTGTCACCTCTTCTCAGTTCTTAATGTCATGCCTTTGTTTAGGTCCTCAAAGTCTCACATCTGAACTTCTGCAAAAGCATCTTGTCTCCATGATTACAGTCTTACATGGCCTTCAAAATATATCTCCATACCACTGCCTCAGAGAACACTATGTGAGACAAATATGGCCATGTCATTCATCTACTTAAAATATTACAGTGAATTCCCATATACTATCTACCACACACCTTCTAAATCAGAATCTCAGAGGGTGGGATTCAGGATGACATTCTAACATGTTTCTCTGTCTAATCTGGTAATTGCCTGTTTGGTATCCAGTGGCCTGTAGAGTCGTCAAACACTTAAGCACTCCACATAACACCTCACACATATTCTGACTTCCAGCTCCACTTCCACTCTGTCAGGCACTGTCAGGCCAGACCAGACCAAACCATTGCATATTCTCCATGTGTGCCATGCAGCTTACACTTCCTTCCATGATTTTGCACGTGCTGAAAGTCCCTCCTTCTCTTCCTCTTTATGGCAACTTCCTACTCATTCTTCAAAAGTCAACTGAAGGATCAAGCCTTGTAGAACACTTTCCTGGCTCTCTTTTGATTGTGGCTCATTTCAAACTATAAGGGACTTCATTACCATAACTACAGCTAGCTAGATGGTATATTAACAGAAAAGGCCTGCTTGAGGGACCTGGACCAAACCCACTGTGTGGCTATCCGTTGTATCAACAATAACAAAATTTGCTGAGCCACTAAAAAAAAAAAAATTTGAACTTTAGGACACCAAGTAGTATCAGTTACAACTGAAGCAGCAAAAAAATTAATATAAACATTATCTATATTCCAGACCTGAAAAAATATAACCTTACTAAATATGATAAATTAAGAAAATCTCATTCAATCCCCCAATCCAAAATAACTTGTCCAAGATTAACAAATTGAAAGAAAAGTACATACTTGAAAGGAACTTATAATGCTGTCAACAGAAGGTGGTCTTTGGAGCTTGCTTGCGATTTTGTTCTGAAGAGCAGGAACTACAGGAGAAGGCTGTCTCAAGCACTGGGGGAAAAATATACATGTACATATGCTTACACAAAGACACATACACCAATACATGAATAAACATACAACCCAATAGTTAATAAAACCATCTAAGAAGTTCAGAATGTTACTGATTTTATTTAATAAAATGTTTTTACCAAAAAATGTCAGAAATCCAACTACGTAAGATCAAACACATCAGTTATGATAAACATAAATAGATTTAGATGTCCTTATTTAAAGAACACGACTTTTAGATTAGGATAAAAAAATTCAACAAACTTAAGTAAATCAATGGCATGTTCAATATTAGGAAAGCAAAAAAAGCAAAAAAAAAAAAAAATAGCCAAAGTAAAAAATTGTCTAAGGAATAAAATATAACAATACAAAAAATAAGACCCTTTTCTGGAAAACAATATAAATCAACCTCTAAAATTTAGATCCCTTGTTACCAAGAGCATTGTGAGTGAGGGAATCTTCTAGATCACAATAGAGTTCTGTCTCCATAAGAAAATAAAACAGGGTTTCAGTTTATAGTGTAATAAAGTTAACAGTTCCCAGTTCACATCAAGATCAAAATGCTAAAAACATAAGCTCACCCAACAGAATGCAATAATTATCTGGGTTAAAAAAAAACCCAGACCAGGGTATATATGCAGTCCATATAATAAAATAACTATAAAGGAAGCAAAAACAAAGTTAAAAATTCAATTAACATGATAATTTCAGAATGAAGAGCAAACTGCATTAAATGGAACAAAGCTGCTTTAAAAACCTTATGGTACTCCACAATTAAACTGTAACAGTCATAAAGTTATACATTTCTAAGAAATGTCATTTTTCTTACACATAGTAAGAAACTGACAGAAAGACAATTGTGGGAAACTAACAACTCTCATTCTTAAATAACTGATTTTACAAAAAAAAGTCTGTTTTCTGTTCAGTTTTGCTATAAACCTAACAAGGCTCCAAAAAATAAACTTTATTAATTAAACAAATTTGAATATTTTAAATACTAATGTTTTAATAATTATGTTAATATATTCTAATAATAATTTAAAAGGCTGAGCAAATATATATCTAACTTTGTATCTCAGGAATGAAAGGCACTGCCTGATATTCCTAGCACACTGAAAAAAAAAAGATGTAGATTTTACTTATAACTTCTCTCTTAAACAATGTTTCAGCAAATTCTAATTGTGAATAATTACTTCTACCACCATAAATCCCTGGGGTGAGAAATCAAATAGTGTATCAGAACCAATCAGAAATGGCTCATGTTATCTATAGTGGGTTACACATTTAATAGTGTTACCAAGGAACCCACTTGTTACATGTAATATTTTTGTGAATCCTGCTTAGAAGAAATAGTATTTGTTTAAATCTAAAACAATTTTCTTAAATTAAACTGGGCCAGCCCTACAACACATACTGGGTCTTCCCAAGTGTGCTCCAGGCCAACTGCATCCAGCCTCCAGGGAGGCTTGTAAAATGCAGAGTCCTGGATTGCCCTCAGACTTAGTGAATAAGCTTATTTTGTAGAAGAGACCCAAAGATGAATTTTTAACATGTTTCCAGTGATACTAATGCATATAAAATATTAAATATAGCTTTGAAATGTGAGCAAGGGTGTGGACTGGATCCTCATTAAGAGCCAACTGGCTTCTTAGAGAGAAAACCTGTCTGGTAACTTTGCTTCATGCACTTAACCATGAATATCAGCTCCCTATCTCAGAGACACGGACTTACACAAGTCTGTGCTGAGCCACCAGTTACTTTTTTAATTTCCAGTCCATCAGGGACAAATGTATAAACCAGAGTAAGAATGAACAGCTAGATAAATGAACATTTTTAAATAGGCATCACACAGTTCAAGCCCAACTTTTTTGTGACATCACCTAGAACAGGAAGCTCAGGGCACGGCACCCATGAGACAGTACTCAGAAGGACCGAACAGACATTCCTCCCTCTGCTTTCTCCCTTTGGCTAACAACTCCATCACTCTCATTGTGAAAGTGGACTAAAATATGGGTTTAGTTGACATTTTTGTCTAAAACTTACCTTTGTCTCTTCCCCAGTTATGCTTTCTCTTTCACAGTAGTGCTGAAGTTGTAGATTATGTTTTTCTTCTTCCTTCTTCTTTCTTTCTGCTTCTTTTCGCCTTTCTTCAGCTAACTGAATGAGCTCTTCATTTTTTAGCCTTTGCTTTAAAATAGAGAAAAATATACACTCCATACATACATTCTATAGTCCATTAAAAAAATTGCTGGCCTATTTGTCTGAAATAAAGGGATAAAATTGAAGATACAGTTCTTTCACATAAAAAAGTTATCTGCTTAGTATTAAATTTAGTATTAAAATTATATTAGGCATCTTTTTATAATATCATACTCAGCCCACACTACTTTTGGCTTTAAAGTCATAACTTTTATCACTTTTCTTAGTCTTTCATTGTAATAAAAAATAGTAATAGCCAATGAATGGATATTGATCTTACATTCTCTAAATGTACTCCAAGACTGTTCTCCTTTGTAGGTAATGAATATCATTTCAAGTCAAAATAAAGATTTCACTTTTAGACTAAGTAGAAAAATAATATAGGAAAAAATTCTACCTCCTCCTCTTTCTTCCTCTTCTTTTCTTGTTCCTCTTCATACTCTTGCTGAATTCGTGCCCTCTGATCAGCAAGCCGCTTTTCTTCTTTTTCTTCTTCAATTCTCAGTCTCTCTCGCTCTGCTTCCTCTCTTTGTTTCTTTTCCTCAATCTAAACAATTAAACCTAGTTATTACTTTGTAAAACTATTGAAAAGTTAAATCGCCACTTTCTTTTTCCTAGTATCCTATGAATTCAACATTTGTACCTTCTTTTTTATCAAAAAAGTGAGTTCCTAGGGGGAGGAGCAAAGATGGCATCATGAGCAGTTCATCAGAAATCTCCTCCCAAAAACATATATATTTTTGAAAATGCAACAAATACAACATTTCCTAAAAGAGAGATCAGTGGATACAGTACAACAGCCAGGCTACATCTACATCTGCGAGAACTCAGCTTCTCACGAAGGGGGTAAGATACAAGCCCTGGCCTGGCGGGACCCAAGTGCTCCCCCCACCCCAGCTCCCCGCAGAAAGAAAGAGTTGGAGCAGGGAGGGAGTGGGAGCCCAGGACTGCTAAACAACCAGCTCTAGTAATCCGCAGTGGGAGTGCAGAAACACAGTCCACGGTGTGCTGGATATTAGAGAAACGGAAAAGCAAAACCTGCAAGCGGGTCCCCAGCAGCTCCTCTGGGACAAAAGAAAAGCCGGTGCTTTTTGAAAGTCTTAAAAGGACAGGGACCTCACAGCTGGACAAAATCATCCCGGCACACTCAGCCCAGCAGCTGGGAATCCGGGGAACTCTAAGCGACCCAACCACCTGGGAGGCAGCACAGCTCTGAAGCCCCTCATGGTGATAAGCACCCTGCCAGTCATTCCCCCAGCTGGCATGGACCCTGACACACCGGCCCAGTAGCAGGAGAGCAGCTGCATGCACCGGCGGCAGCGGTGGCCAAGTAGCCCACACAAGCCCGTGGCGACGTCGGCCAAGTGGCCTGGGTGCAACATGAGGCGGTGGTGGCTGAGCGACCCGCATGAGCCCACAGCGGAAGAGCTGCGTGGGAGCAGCCACACCCCCAGCAGCCGCCCAGAATCTCCTCCTGGTGCACAGCCGCCAGGGACAGACCCAAAGGATGCTGCAAGTGTGGAGCTGCCCAGGGTGGGGCGGGTGCCACTCTTGCAGGAGAGCACACCCGGTGCACCTGCTAATTCCCAAATGGCTCTGCACTACCCTGACAGAGACCCCGCCCACAGCAGCTTAGGGGATTAACTTGGAGGCTGCCCAAGGAGTGTGGGTAACCGAAACAGGCAGCGGAGAAAGGCAAGGCGACCAGCAAGCAGGAAAGGCCTTTGTTCTCCCAACTGACACACGCGCAACCTGCCTACAGCTACCTCTATCACCATGAAAAGGCAGAAGAATTTGGTCCAGTTCAGAATTATCCAGACAACCGCCAAGAGAGGGCCTGGGGAGATAGATTTAAGCAACCTCCCTGAAAAAGAATTCCAAATAAAGGTCATAACCATCGTGATGGATCTGAAGAGAAATATGCAAGAGTTAAAGGATAAAGTTGGAAGGGAGAATACAGAAATAAAACAATCTCTGGAAGGACTTAAGAGTAGACTGGATGAGGTGCAAGAGGCCATGAATGGAATAGAAATCAGAGAACAGGAACACAGAGAAGCTGAGGCAAAGTGAGATAAAAGGATCTCCAGGAATAAAAGAATATTAAGAGAACTGTGTGACCAATCGAAATGGAACAATATCTGCAATATAGGGGTACCAGAAGAAGATAGAGAAAAAGGGTTATAAAATGTCTTTAAAGAAATAATTGCTGAAAGCTTCCCCAAACTGGAGGAGGAAATAGTCTCTCAGACCATGGAGGCCCACAGAACTCGCAACAGAAGGGACCCAAGGAGGAAAACACCAAGATATATAATAATTAAAATGGCAAAGATCAAAGACAAGGACAGAGTGTTAAAGGCAGCCAGAGAGAGAAAAAGGGTCACCTACAAAGGAAAACCCATTAGGCTATCATCAAACTTCTCAACAGAAACCTTACAGGCCAGAAGAGAATGGCATGATATATTTAATGCAATGAAAGAGAAGGGCCTTGAACCAAGAATACCATATACAGCGCGATTATCATTTAAATATGAAGGAGAGATTAAACAATTCTCAGACAAGCAAAAGTTGATGGAATTTGCCTCCCACGAACCAACTCTTCAGGGTATTTTAGAGGGACTGCTCTAGATGGAAGCACTCCTAAGGCTAAACAGATGTCACCAGAGAAAATAAAATCACAGCAAAGAAAGCAGACCAACCAAATTCTAACTAAAGGCAAAAAATAAAATAAACTACTTACAAAGGCAGTCAAAGGAAACACAAAAGAACACAGACTAAAACACCTAACATATAAAGAATTGAGGAGGAGGAATAAGAAGGGAGAAAAATAAAGAATCATTAGACTGTGCTTATAATAGCTTAATAAGCAAGTTAAGTTAGACAGGTACATAGTAAAGAAGTTAACCTTGAACATCTGGTAACCACAAATACAAAGCCTGCAATGGCAATAAGTACATATCTTTGAATAATCACCCTAAATGTAAACGCACTGAATGCACCAGTCAAAAGACACAGAGTAACAGAATGGATAAAAAAGCAAGACCCATCTATATACTGCCTACAAGAGACTCACCTCAAACCCAAAGACATGCACAGACTAAAAGTCAAGGGATGGAAAAATATATTTCATGCAAACAAGAGGGAGAAAAAAGCAGGTGTAGAAGTACTGGTATCAGAAAAAATAGACTTCAAAACAAAGAAAGTAACAAGAGATAAAGAAGGACATTACATAATGATAGGGGTCAGCCCAACAAGAGGATATATAACCATTATAAATATATATGCACCCAATACAGGAGCACCAACATATGTGAAACAAATACTAACAGAATTAAAGGATGAAATAGAATGCAATGCATTCATTCTGGGAGACTTCAACACACCACTCACTCCAAAGGACAGATCCACCAGACAGAAAATAAGTAAGGGCACACAGGCACTGAACAACACACTAGAACAGATGGACTTAACAGACATCTACAGAACTCTACACCCAAAAGGAGCATGATACACATTCTTCTCATGTGCACATGGAACATTCTCCAGAATAGACCACATACTAGGCCATAAAAAGAGCCTCAGTAAATTCAAAAAGATTGAAATTCTACCAATCAACTTCTCAGACCACAAAGGCATAAAACTAGAAATAAATTGTACAAAGGAAACAAAAAGGCTCACAAACACACGGAGACTTAACAACATGCTTCTAAATAATCAATGGATCAATGACCAAATTAAAACAGAGATCAAGCAATATATGGACACAAATGATACCGACAGCATAAAGCCCCAACTTCTGTGGGATGCAGCAAAGGCAGTTCTAAGAGGAAAGTATATAGCAATCCAGGCCTATCTAAAGAAGGAAGAACATTCCCAAATGAATAGTCTAAAGTCACAATTATTGAAACTGGAAAAAGAAGAACAAATGAGGCCCAAAGTCAGCAGAAGGAGGGACATAATAAAAATCAGAGAAGAAATAAATAAAATTGAGAACAATAAAATAATAGAAAAAAATCAATGAAACCAAGAGCTGGTTCTTTAAAAAAATAAACAAAATAGATAAGCCCCTAGCCAGACTTATTAAAGAGAAAAAGAGAATCAACACACATCAACACAATCAGAAACGAGAAAGGAAAAATCATGACAGACACCACAGAAATACAAAAAATTAATAGAGAATATGACAAAAATCTATATGCTAACAAGCTGCAATACCTAGAAGAAATGGACAACTTCCTAGAAAAATAAAACCTCCCAAGACTGACCAAGGAAAAAACAGAAAATCTAAACAGACCAATTAACACCAATGAAATTGAATCGGTAATCAATAAACTACCCAAGAGCAAAACCCCCAGGCCAGATGGATTTAGCACTAATTTTATCAGACATATAGAGAAGACATAATATCCATTCTTCTCACAGTTTTCCAAAAAATAGAAGAGGAGGGAATACTTCCAAACTCATTCTATAAAGCCAGCACCACTCTAATACCAAAACCAGGCAAAGACCCTACTAAAAAAGATAATTACAGACCAATATCCCTGATGAATATAGATGCAAAAATACTCAACAAAATATTAGCAAACCGAATTCAAAAATACATCAAGAGGATCATACACCATGATCAAGTGGGATTCATCTCAGGGATGCAAGGATGGTACAACATTTGAAAATCCATCAACATCATCCACCACATAAACAAAAAGAAGGACAAAAACCACATGATCATTTCCATAGATGCTGAAAAAGCATTCGACAAAATTCAACATCCATTCATGATAAAAACTCTCAACAAAATGGGTATACAGGGCAAGTACCTCAACACAATAAAGGTCATATATGATAAACCCACAGCCAACATCATACTTAAAAGCGAGAAGCTGAAAGCTCTTCCTCTAAGATCGGGAACAAGACAGGGATGCCCACTCTCCCCACTGTTATTCAGTATAGTACTGGAGGTCCTAGCCACAGCAATCAGACAAAACAAAGTAATACAAGGCATCCACATTGGTAAAGAGGCAGTCAAACTGTCACTATTTGCAGATGACATGATATTGTACATAAAAAACCCTAAAGACTCCACTCCAAAACTACTAGAACTAATATCTGAATTCGGCAAAGCTGCAGGATACAAAATACACAGAAATCTGCTGCTTTCCTATACACTAACGATGAATTAACAGAAAGAGAAATCAGGAAAACAATTAGATTCACAATTGCATCAAAAAGAATAAAATACCTAGGAATAAACCTAACCAAGGAAGTGAAAGACCTATAGCCTGAAAACTACAAGACACTCTTAAGAGAAATTAAAGAGGACACTAACAAATGGAAACTCATTCCATGCTGTTGGCTAGGAATTAATATTGTCAAAATGGCCATCCTGCCTAAAGCAATCTATAGATTCAATGCAATGCCTATCAAAATACCAGAAACATTCTTCATCCAACTGGAACCAATAGTTTTAAAATTCATATGGAACCACCAAAGACCCTGAATAGCCAAAGCAATCCTGAGAAGGAAAAATAAAGCAGGGGGCATCTTGCTTCCCAACTTCAAGCTCTACTACCAAGCCACAGTAATCAAGACAATTTGGTACTGGCACAAGAACAGAGCCACAGACCAGTGGAACAGAATAGAGAGTCCATATATTAACCCAAACATATACGGTCAATTAATATATGATAAAGAGCCATGGACATACAATGGGGAAATGACAGCCTCTTCAACTGCTGGTGTTGGCAAAACTGAACAGCTACACATAAGAGAATGAAACTGGATCATTGTCTAACCCCATACATAAAAGTAAATTCGAAATGGATCAAAGACCTGAATGTAAGACATGAAACCATAAAACTCTTAGAAAAAAACATAGGCAAAAATCTCTTGGACATAAACATGAGTGACTTCTTCATGAACATATCTCCCTGGGCAAGGGAAACAAAGCAAAAATGAACAAGTGGGACTGTAGCAAGCTGAAAAGCTGTACAGCAAAGGACACCACCAAGAGAACAAAAAGGCATCCTACAATATGGGAGAATATATTCATAAATGACAGACCAATAAAGGGTCGACATCCAAAATATATAAAGAGCTCATGTACCTCAACAAACAAACAAAAAGCAAATTGTGCAATTAAAAAATGGGCACAGGAGCTGAACAGACAGTTCTCCAAAGACGAAATTCAGATGGCCAAAAGACACATGAAAAGATGCTCCATATCACTAATCATCAGGGAAATGCAAATTAAAACCACAATGAGATATCATCTCACACCAGTTAAGGATGGCCACCATCCAAAAGACAAACAACAAATGTTGGCGAGGTTGTGGAGAAACACGAACCCTCCTACACTGCTGGTGGGAATGTAAACTAGTTCAACCACTGTGGAAAGCAGTATGGAGATTCCTCATAAAGCTCAAAATAGAAATACCATTTGACCCAGGAATCCCACTTATAGGAATTTACCCTAAGAATACAGCAGCCCAGTTTGAAAAAGACAGATGCACCCCTATGTTTATCGCAGCACTATTTACAATAGCCAAGAAATGGAAGCAAACTAAGTGTCTATCAGTAGATGAATGGATAAAGAAGATGTGGTACATATACACAATGGAATATTATTCAGCCATAAGAAGAAAACCAATCCTACCATTTGCAGCAACATGGATGGAGCTAGAGGGTCTTATGCTCAGTGAAATAAGCCAGACGGAGAAGGACAAGTACCAAATGATTTTCCTCATTTGTGGAGTATAAGAACAAAGAAAATAACCGAAGGAACAAAACAACAGCAGAAACACAGAACCCAAGAATGGACTAACAGTTACCAAAGGAAAAGGGACTGGGGAGGATGGGTGGGAAGGGAGGGATAATGGGGGGGGAAGGGGGCATTATGAATAGATGTATAATGTGGGGGGGGCAAGCAGAGGGCTGTGCAACACAGAGAACACAAGTAGTGATTCTATAGCATCTTACTATGCTGATGGACAGTGACTGTAATGGGGTTTGTGGGGGGGACTTGGTGATGGGGGAGTCTAGTAAACATAATGTTCCTCATGTAATTGTAGATTAATTATACCAACATAATAAATAAATAAATAAATAAAAGTAAGTTCCTAAATTTTTCAGTTCCCTCTATTTTCTTAGGGAGGTTGCGTGATGTAATATTAAGAGTTATGAGCAAAATTCTTTTGTATCAAACACTTTAAGGCTGTATATCTTTAAGAAACTTTCTTACTCACTTTTGTCATCTAACAAAAGAGAATAATCAATGTCTGTATCTCAAACGAGTGCTCAAAACATTGAAGAGAATCAATGTACAGAAAAAACAAAAGTTCCTCCTACATGAACTGTACTCAGTAAATTATAACGGTATTATTCTATAATGACTGCTACCTTTTATGTCTCAAAGTTCCTTGGCTTGATTAGCATCATAAAAAAACAGTAAAATATCTTACCATTCAATCTTTTTTACCCAAGAATCCTTACCTCAGAATGACCTTCCTTTTTGCCTATCTACTGGCAAGTTGTGAGGTGAATGAGAATTTAGCCACAAGGATTCATAATTTAGTTTCATCTTGAACGCCACCTAGAGCCTGCAGTGCTGACTACTGTGGGTGTCTATTCTAATGCAGTCTAAGCTCTGAAAGGAAGAGGACCCTAAGAGATAGTCTACATGCTCCATGTATGAGGCAGGGAAGAATGGCAGCATGGGTACCAGGTATCTATGATACTGGTTTAAGGTTACCTATAAAGTATGAATTGTTTATGACTATTCATATTATTTTTTTGATCTTGTATACATTTCCTCTAGCTCCAAGGTTGTTATATCTGTCAATCTTTTGAGCTATAAGAACTTTAATCTTACTTGTCCTATGATTTTACAAGCTAAGGTTTTTTCCAACACTTCTTTCAAAAAACACTATTAAATATGCACAATCTTAACATTTAATACTAAGCAGTGCACACATAACCACTTCAAGTATAATATACCTAGAGAATATATCGATTCTGATCTATATACCCAAATCAGTTCCACAGTCAGTTCCCCCTTCTTCCTACTCCATGAAAAAAATTTACAATCACAAGGTCACTTCTTTATTAAGGTGCACAATTATAAATGGACCACACACCTAATAAATCCAAGGAAATGCCATTCCACCAAAAATGCTACACAGTAGTTCAACAGAAAGTAGAAGGCTATCTTCCAGGTCAGTAGTTTTCAAACTGTATAATGCAAAAGTGCTTTAAGGGTTCTACAAATTCTTTATTAAATTTGTTAATTATTTTTAAAGCTGTAATTAAAAATGACATCTAAATACTTACATGTTATTTACCAAAGTTTAACCACATGAAGACTTCTACATTAACTTAAACTAACAAGATAACTTATTTGTACAAACATAGATTTAAGGTTTATCTTGCCAACTTTGTGCACAGATAAGAACATTTTGCAACATTTCTTTTAACACTTAGGCTTGGGAATACTTCTTGTCTTGACACTACATTGTTGATAGTAATAATAAATACCATTTAGCTATTTTCACGTTTTTAAAGCTCTGTGTTAGAATATGTTTGTGGCCAAAAAAAAGTGAGGGTATTAAAAAGCTGGTCAAAGAAACTATGTCCACCACCATTTGAAGCAATCCTTTCACAGATAAACTGAGGGTTTCCAGCGTGGGAGAACTGAAGGCTGAACTTACTAAAACCAATATAGTCAAAGCTTTCCCCCATTACTAGTTTTTTTCAGAGGGAAGGACTTCCCAGAGCTCTCTAGAAATGTAAGTGTAAGTACCAAGAGATATGATACTTAAAGTCAAGAGACTTGAGTTTAAGCACTTGCCTCACATTTGCTAGTTCTGCTACCTTTTAGCCTGTGTTTTAGTTGCATGTCATAAAATAGAAATAATACCTTCTTCAGAGTTTTGAGGTTTAAAAAGATACTGTATGAAAAAGTATCCTATAAATAATGAAAGGCAATACAATTGCAAGATTTTTTTTCCCCTGAATCTACCCTAGACCATGTTAACATGTGCCAAGTCTAATAAGAACTACCTAATTCTGACTTGCTGTCATTATGCAATACATCACAGGGTCAAGGTCAATAGGTGACACTGTGACCCTTAATCTGCTGCAACCTGTCTTGGGATCTCTGATGCCACTCTATTACATTCCGTATCTCTATTAATTCTGTCAATCCTTAGAAAGGTCTTTCCATCTATTTCCACTGTCACCACTCTAGTAAAATAACCCTGCTTCCAATCTTTATATTCTCCAGTAACACATCCTAAACACTAACACCAAATATCCTTAAAGGATTACATCTGTTATCAGTGCCTTATATAAGAGTACACAGTGATTAGGATTAGAAAGATGACAGGTTTGAGTAGAATCATAAGAATTTGTTTAAAAGGTTGGGATTCAATTATATAGCCTTAAATGACAAGACTAAGGAATTTGGGCATTTTCTACAGAAAAGAAAAGCTTCTACCAGGTTTTAAGTAAAAAAGCATAACATGTGAGAAGTCATAAAAGGAAGATTAACCAACCCACCAAATTCATCTCACACTGGGATGTAAGTATGGAGGGGAGATAAGGAGAAAAGAAACTGATTCTCTTACAGGCACGTCTCTCATTATCTCAGGCCCCTCCCTAGTACTCAGCATAAAGATGAACACAGTGTAGGAGTTCAGTAAGTCTGTTTGTTCTATAAACATTAAACGCTCAAGTGTTTTCCTTTGGGCATTTCTACTTCTTTAAATGCTATTTTCTTACATACATAAATGGGGCAAATAATTGCAAATTGTGATTGATTACATCTAATCTTTATTTATTTACTATACTACTATCTATCTTTGTTATCTATACTACTGAGTCGAGAATATCAAATAATTTGGAATGAAAACATTGGTTTTCTACTAATGCTAAGCACCCAGATTCATTCTATGACAAATAGGTAAATATATTACTGTTTCAGTTTTATAAATTTCATCACTCTTTTTAACAATCAATGATTTAATAAACTTTAGAAAAGATGTCAACTTGTATATCTAACAGGTCTCCTTATTCCTTTTTCAGATGTAAATGAAATAATGTTAGTACTACCTATATATGATATAAATCAGTTACCTTAGATAACTTATTGCATTTTAGAACTCATTCTTTATGCTATAGATACAATCATTGCAAGTTTAGTTTATTAGAATTCTTATGAAACTTTGAAACTGTAATCAAATAAAGATTTCACCTGAAAACGAAGAAAATTCTTGTATAATTCTTGCTGTTTAATCTGAAGTTCTGTTGGCGGCTCAACAAATACATTTCCCCGAGCAAAAGGAGAGCTCTGTGTTTGCATATGACCTTGAAAGACAAATTTTGCAAAAACATACCATTAACCAATACTTAGAAAATGAAAAGTTTAAAGAATGAAGAGTTTGCTAACAAATTTAAATTTTGAAAAAATGTGCTAAATAAAGAAGTCCAGAGTTAAGATCAGAAGAGGAAAGTTGAGATTAAAATCTGAAGACCAGATGAAAAATAACAAGAAATGTAATGAAACTAAAATAATATTAGTTGAAAAATCATAATGTAGCTACACCTGAAAGACACCAAGGAAACATAAAAGCTAACAGCCTAAATAACTCTCACTGCAGCAAAGGCTTTAAATAAAATTTATGGAGAGAAAAAAAGTATGTGTTTAAGTTCTTATGTATGTAAATGTCCTTTTCTTAAGAATACTGCTCAATTATATATTAAATGTATTATGCATATATACATAAAAAATTTCTAAAATTGTTTTAAAAAATCAGTAACTTCAAAAGTTTCCCCATCCATGGTAAAATAATTATACCCTAGGAGTCTCTTTGAATGCAGGAAAAAATACAGTACTTAAATTTAAGCCTCACCCTCACATAACTTTTATATCATTTTTTAGTTACTGACTCAATTTTTATACCATCAACCTAAAGCATTTATTTCTCTCACTTGAGTAGTTTGCACAAGCCAACTGCTGTGCAGTTTAGTTGCCATTTAGGTCTATTTTGCCTTTGTATTTGAATTTATTAATGCTTATTTGAACAGATAAACAGAAAGCCAAATCAGTATTTAAACATTAAAATCTTACATTATGGTGGAAAGGTGATCAGCAAAACCAAACTGAGTGATATGTTTTACCTTTATGACCACTCAGTTTAAACCTTTGGAGCAACAGGGAAAAAGACTTTTAACAACAGACAAAGCAAGTTCTTTTAAAAAAACAATTATAAAAATAAAGCCACAGGGAAGCACTTGCTCTATACAAAGAAAATCATAATAGGCCAAAACATAAACTTAAACCAAATTAGGATGGACTACAGAAATATGGTTCATCCAAGAACCATCAAGTAAAAGAAAAACAACATTAAGAATGGCCACAAAAACAAGCCTAATGAAGACAAAACATTAGAGAATAACACCATAAGCACACATTGTAACATTCAATTTTCAGATAGGTTCAACTTTCCTAAGGCCTTTAATATAGTAAATATCACTATGTATGTGTATGTGTGCATACACATGTACATAAATTCACACACACACACATACATATATATATGGATACATATATATGATGGCACAGAAACAAATTAGATGAATATGGATAGTTTCTTGCATTCAGAAAGTCTATTTTAGTCAATTAATGGGGAATAAAAGTTATTTAAGGAATTTCAGTTAATTAAAAAAAGGGAAATTTTAACATTTTATTATTTTTTATGATTTCTTAAATGAGAGCATCCTGGTCACACCAGCAGCACCAAAACCCTAGTAAAGGTACAGAAAGTTATCAGACAATAAATTCTGCTGCGCATATTCAGTAATCCAGCTTATGCTCACTCTTTGGAAAGCGTCGTGGACACTGTTAATTTTTCTTGTGTTTTTGCAGAGAAAAAGAAAATTCTAGGCTGAGACAGAGCTACAAACAATACCAGATGTGGAAGAAAAAGGTAGAGAAGGTATTTGTAGCACTGAGACCTCAATACAGACTACTAGAAGAAGCAGCAAATTATAATAAAAAGAGGTAATAATCAACAGAAAGAAGCCAAAATTCTCAATAATATGAAAATGTGTTTTGATGCTCCTATTGCACACTAAATAAAGAGTAAGCCAAATTAATAATTTCATCAAAATTAAAAATTACAATTTCAGTGCTCCTAAAGTCAAAACTAGGTCTACTGAGTAAAAATATATTTTGAATCAAAGTAAGAAAGCATTTTCTTGTAATTAGAGATCAAACAGTGGTACAGACTGCCCACAGAAACAATAAACTCATCTGAAGTGTTCAAAAAGGCTACAGAAATTGGTGCCACCATCAAAGGCTTGAAAGATGCAAATGCTAGTAATTATCATTATCGTTACTCATTTAATCTACCTGTTTGGCCAGTAAGTCATAAGGGTTAAAAATTTTAAAAATTTTGAAACAGTTTATATGATCAGTCAGGGATATTTTTAAAGGGCCTCCTCATGTAAAGTTCTTTAATAGTCTAAAATCAAAACTTTTCTTAAAGTACAAACACAGAATTTGTAATAAATAAATGGTTACTTTTATAAGCATCAAAATATAGCACAAGATGGTATATTCTTTAAACTTCAGTTTATTTTTAAATATGTAACATGTTTACTTGGTGAAGAAAGATGATGACAGCTTTTGCTGGCAGGTCATAAAACACACTAAATAAATTTTAATTTATAGAACCTTTAATTAAAGGATATGTTTTTACTGAAGTATAGCTGATATATTATATTAGTTTCAGGTGAACAGGATGTTGTTAAACAGCAAATCAAAGATATTTGCTTAAGAAGGGGGATGTGACCAGTAACAAAATAAACTTTTAATTACTTCATTTCTTTGTACATTGTGATTTGACAAAGACGGGCAAATGCTTATGAAATTAAGCAAAAAATGAATTTCATTGCACAATTTATCATACCACATCTCATACATTTTCACTAATTCAAACAGTTATGGGTGTAAGAAGCAAACTGTGTGTAGAAAAGTTACTTGATTTTAAGAAACATACTCCTGAGAGCAAAATGAAAATATTAATAGTAGCTGAACTATACATAAGTCATAAAACTGAGAAGAAATGCATCATACTAAGAAGCAAACTATATTTTCCTTTCACTTTTTTCAAAACAACTATAAAGAAAAAGTATTGTAAATAGCCTAAATAATGTGTTATGCTTCCTGACTCAGACTAACCAAATTCTCAAAATCACACTTAGAACTTTGTCAGAGAACAGAAGGGAAATGTTATTGAACAACTTTAGAAATGTAAAAAAAAAAAAAAATGTTATTAAAAACCTGAGTTTTTATTTGCAGAATCTTCTAGGTTCTCAGCACTCAAAGTGGCTAAATCTTGGTCTAGAGATACAACGGCCCTTTTGTCTTCATATGTTCTTGCATCTGGGTTATGGTAGGCATCTATATTTTGTCTGTGCATCCTATTCAAATCAGCTAAGAGGGAAAAATAAGTCATTTATTTCAATAAATACATTTTTATAATTAGTATGCATGATACATTTTTCTTACAGTACGAAATCAGAAAGAACAACAATTAAGAGTTGGAATAACTCAAAGACATCTTGGTGTCCTGAAAACAAAATTATCAAGACTTCTAAGATTTTGTTTAAAACAGCTTACAAAATAAACTCAAAATCAGTATAGAACTTAGGAATGTATAGATCTTTGACAACCATAAAACCATAGTCATATTTATATTACTTCATAACTTTTCTTAATATAGAACAAACAGCAATTCAAAACAAGTCATAGTGAAATTTACCCAACATCATTACAAAACATAATCATGTGGAAGGGGGTTTTAAAACAGTATCTACAAATTATTTGACAATCCTCCCTTAATAGATGGAGCTCAATTCCCTTCCCCTTCAGTGTGGACCAGAGTTAGTAACTCACTTCTTATGAACAGGCTATTGCAGAATGATGGTATATGACTTCTGAGGCTACTTCATAGAAGACATTAATCGTTTCCATCTTGCTTGCTTAACTGACTCTGAAGAAAGCCAGACAGATACCATATCATAAGGACACTGAAGGAGCCCTATGGAGTGGTCTACAAGGCAAGGAACTAAGGACTCCTGAGCCATGTGACTCAACCTCATGAGAAACCCTGAGACAGAACCACCCAGGCTAAATCACTCAGAAATTATTGACTCACAGAAATGCAAGATAATACATGTTTGTTATTTTAAAACATATATGTTGGGTAAATTGTTACACAGGAGCAGATACTATATACACATGGCAAAAAGTCTAAGTATGCAGGACTAAGTCAAACCACCAGTCTTAAAAAACAGAACTGAATGATTGTAGAATTCAAAATCCTTACCAAAAAAAAGTAGTTCTCCACAAAACAACTGTGATGGTATGGCAGCAGAGAAAGTGAATTTAACCCTGGTATGAGAAATATGCATCAGGAAGCCTGTTATGTTCAAGGATGTATTCTGAACATGAATCACAATTAGAATATCAGATAGAACACAGCAAGTAATATGTGAATGTTACCACGGAGAACTGGAATTGAGAATCAGGAAAGTTCACATTGTTTCAGTATTTAGGACAGACTGGACTGAAACTGGACAGTGGTATCACAGGGGACAACTGGTGGGAAAGTGTAATGAGGACACAGCTCCAAGGTGGGAGGGAGCAGAATATGAAGTATTCTGGCAATGTTGAAGTAGTCCAACTTGACTAGAGCATAAAACACACATAACAGAGTAATAAGAGAGAAGATAGGAAAATGCAGTTTGGATGCCTATTCTGGAATATTCTGAACACAAGCTGATGGTTCTCTGTCCTGTTCTATAAATGATAGTAGAGACAGTGTTTGTAGTTATAGTAGAACGAGTAATAATGGCAGATATATTTAATATTCCCCATTTTTATATACTATATAATAACCTATGATAACAGTACTGTTAATTTCACCCCAATACTATAGATGAGGGAATTAAACTGAATTACTTTACTAAAAGACCACAAAGCTAATAAATGGCAGAGTAAGAATGTGAACTCAAGACAGTGAGACTCCAAGGCCCTCACTGATTTTTGAGTATGGTATAACATAATTGATTATACTTTTGACACATACAGCTTGGATGGGAAAAACAAAGCAGGAGAATGAAGGGAGAATGAAGAGATAATGAGGAAATGGCAACAGCCCAAGCAAGACATAATAAATCTGAATTATTGTGACAGTACAACTGAAAATGAAGAGAATTCAAAGAACACTAAAGAGGCAGACCTGCACATTAGGGTTATTAACTGACTGGATTTGGGGGAGTCAAAAGGTCTCTGCATTTTTTTTGTTTGATCAGAATTATGATGCTTTTACACAAAAAGACAGATGAGTGGGATTTTTAAAGTAAAGTTCAGTTTTGCATGTTAGGTATGAATTCCATTCCATCTGATTGTTTAATCCATTAAATATCAGGTCCAGACATTCAGAAGATAGAATGGAAGTGACATAGAGAGTTTTAAAACTGGTCAGGAGCAAAGAAAGAGATCTGAAGATCATCTGCAGAGAAAGCCTAAATATAAACACAAGGAGTAGAAGAGATGAGGTGGAAGAGAATGGATGGTGGGAAGAGTATATCTAACTCAAGGAACACACATATTAGAAGACGGTCCTAGAATAAAAATCATATTCACAGACCTCAATGAATTAAACCTGGTTCATAATATACACCTAATAAAATGTTAGCTAAAGAGAGGACAGCATCTCAGAGAATGCTTAAGACTTAAAGGAAGGAACTGTCAACCCAGAGGTTATCAAATATAACCCAACTGTCAAAGAGGATATGGACTGAATAAAAACCATTAAATTGGAAACTGGGACATCAATTATTTTTTAAAATGTAGCATCAGTAGAGTGGTGGGAGCTGGAAGTCATCTTATAGAATATGAAGCAATAAGAGAGTGGTAAGAAGTGACAGCAATTAGCACATACCACTTTTCAAATATGTTTTATATGATAAGGGAAGTATAGCAAGGTCAAGAGCAGAGTTTTTGTTTGTGTTTAAGAATACAAATAACTTAAGTACATTGAGAGGTAGAAGGGAAAAAAGGAGTACAAAAACTGAAAATGCAAGAGAGACTGGACTGACTGAAATCCAAGAAAAGCTGACAGCAAGAAACTTGGCATGTGCCAAGAAGAGGCAAGATTTAGTGAGGTGCTTCTGAAATCACCAAATCCTAGGATCTATGTGGATATGGAAAGTAAATGAAAATAGAAAGGTGATGGGAAAGTTGAAGTCATAAACTAACATCTGAGGTCCCTAAAAGTCACAAAAATGATACAAAGTAATTCAAATGGGAAATCAATACCCCCGTCATCCAGTTCACTCAAGCTGACCAGCCTATATAAATGAGAAGTAACATATATCATTCTTCTATTTTGTGTTACAAGACTGCAGTATATATCAAGCTCAGTCCTTCCAGATGGTATCCAAAGATCTGTTATCCCACCAGTGAATGCTTAGGGAATGCAATCTCATTTTGATATTCACCAATAGAAACCATAAATTAAGAGATAAATGTATAAGTAAACAAACACTATAATAAACTTCAAAATCAATTAACATGTTGTAGTTTACTGTTATGATAACATAAAGTCCTCTCAGAGTAACAGTCAATGTATTTATGTGAAAAGAAAATTAATTTCAGCAGAGTACACAATTATTTAGGACTATAAGACTCACCAATCAAAACAAATCCATATTTGCTGTTTATTGGAAAAAAGGATTTGTCAATCAACTGGTCATTCCTTGCCTGTGATGTGGTAAAATGTTTCAAATCAGCTAAAAATTAAAATGAAAAAAGGCACTTTGGTCAAGAGTGTAATCTGCCAACTACAAAGATGTCACTGAAAGGGAGCCTTTATTTCAAATGTAAATCATCATATCACTTAACATAAAATTGCTAGCATTACAAGAATAATTCCCCAAAAGAGAGAATAACAAAAGAAAATATTACAGATTCATGAGTAGGAAAATAATTTACTCCCTGAACAATTTATCTGATCAGGACTAAATTATATGATACCTACAGATAAACAATATATTAATAGTACTAAATTTTTCATTTCTTATTTTATTTTATAATCTGTTTTGCTATAGACCTAAATGATTACTTTGAAATTAAAATTAACTTTACAAGTTAGTTGCTCTTGGTACTTTGGTGGAAAATACTAAAACATTTTAAAGAAAATGGCTGAGTTATGCATGTTAAATATGCTAAATAGGCATAGAATTATTCAGTAATCCATGGGTCACAAAAACTACTTTATAATGGGTCAATTTAGAAGGCTAAAGAAAATTTCCAGTGCTGGCACTACTAGTAAAACATATTTCAAAATTAGCCTAACTTAAAATATATACACTTACTTATAGAGATCACAGTCTCTAAGACAAATAAAAATCTAACTGGTGGTCCATAAAATAAATCTTACAAACCTAAAAACAATGAAATAACATAAAGTATATTTTCTGAGCAAAACAGAATATACACTAAAAGTGAACAAAAGAAAGTTACCTGGAAAATGCCTGTATATTTGGAAATTTTTAAAACTCACTTCTAAACAATCAATGGGACAACGAAAAATCCCAAGGAAAATTAGCAAATTGAATTGAATAAAAATGAAGATCTCAAAATTTGTGAGAAAAAAAGCAGTACTCAAAGGGGAATTTGTAGCATTTTAAAATTCATATTAGAAAAGAAAAAATGTCTTAGCTTCCACATTAAGAACTTAGTAAAAAGGAAGAGAAAATTTAACATAAATAAGAAATAAGAGCAGGAATCAATGCAACAGGAAGAGAAGAACAGAGAAAAATGAATGAAAACAAAAGCTGATTCTATGAAAAGATCAATAAAATGGATATTATATCAAATTTAGTTTTTATTTTATCACTGTGCCAATATTATATAAAATGCTAACATTAAGGAAAACTGGGTAAAGAGTACTACCTACAATAACTTTGCAATTCTTCTCTAAATCTTGAATTATTCCTAAATAAAAAGTAACAAACAAAACACACACAGTGAGTTATCACTACACACTTACTAGAATGGGTAAAATTTTAAACACAACGTTAATGCTGATGAGGATTCAGAGCAACCAAAAATCTGTGCTTTGCTGGCAGGAATGCAAATGGCACGGCCACTATGGAAAAAGGTCTAGCTGTTCCTTACAAAGTCAAATATACATTTATTACATATCCTAGCAATTCATTCCTATTTTTACCCCAGAGAAATAAAAACTTATGTCCACACAAAGATCTGTACACAAATGTTTTTAACAGCTTTATTTGTAACAGCATTAAACTGTAAACAACCTAAAATGTCCACCAACTGGTAAATGGATAAACAACTGTGACACCTCCACACAATGGAATACTTTTCATTAATAAAAAGAAATAAGCTACTGACATATACAAAATATGGGCAGATTTATATTACATTATACTAAGGGGAAAAAAAACAACAGAAAAGGCAATGCTATTGTGCTAGAACACAAATCAAAGGTTGGCAAGGTTATATGGCTGGAGACATTGAAATGTTATATATCTTGATTGTGGCAGTGGTTACTAAAATCAGTCAAAACTCATTAAACAGTAAGTGTTTATTATTAAATAAATAATATTAATAGTTTCTTTTTATTACTGAATAGTATTCCACTGTGTGCAGGTACAATTGTTTATCCATTTACCAGTTGATAGACATTTGGATTGTTTACAGTTCAAGGCTATTACAAATAAAGCTGTTATAAATGTTTGCTTACAGATCTTTGTGTAGACATTTAGTGGTTACTAAAATCAGTCAAACAAACTCATTAAACAATAATAAACACCTTAAAAGGCAGATTTTAATTGTATGTAAACTGTGTCTCAATAAACAACATAAAATCAAATATAAATCCAGCTGGAGTAAGCACAATACATAAAAGAAATTAAAAAATCAAATATACATGAAAAAATTGTTTAATCTCACAATTAATCAATTAGAACTGAGATATTGTTGCTATATTTCAAACTGATTATTTTATTTAATTTTAATTCATTTTTGGTTTTCTTTTCTCTTTGTGTACAGTGTTTTAAAAATTTAACATATGATAGGTTCATGTAATGGTTCTATCACCCCAAAAACTCCATCATGCTCTTTACAGCTACTACCTTTCACTAGACATAACACCTAAGCAACCACAGATTTGTTCTCCATCCCTAGAGTTTTGTCATTTTGAGAATATACTTCTTTCAATACGCTTGAAAGAGAAGGGCTTCTTTCACTGAGCATAATTCCTCAGAGTCTTCCAAGTTATTTTGTGCATCAATAATCCATTCTTTTTCATGGCTGAGTAACATTTCAATATATGGATGTACCATTTATTTATCCATTCACCCATTGAAAGACATTAGAGCATAATTAACTTTTTATGAAACTTGAATAAAGAACTTCAATGAATAAAGAACACAGAGAAAACAGATTTTAAGTAAAGTAAATAAAAATGAGAGTTATTAACTTTAAAAGGATTGATGTTATGTTATAATTGTATGGGTAACAGATTTTGGTATTTTATTGATAACTACTTTCCCTTATAAAGAGATCTTCCTTAGAAAGCGCAGCTAAAAGTGAACATTCAGTTTATTTAATTTCCTTGTAATAAAACGTCAAAGATAAAACAGGAGTAACTAAAAAGCCCAGCAGCTGAATTAAAGTTAACAAACATTAAGCACAGAGATTATATGGTCTTGATCATCACATGAAGTAAAGCAGAAAATGGTTCTTTATTACATATTTCAAATATAATAGAAAAATTAAGTTCCATCCTCTCTAAAATATAACAGCCACATAAAACAAACTGATATTCTTTAAGTGAAGAATTTACTTACTTTGAAAACACCATTAAAAAGAGTTCCACTGTATTTGATAAAATAGTATATCTTTTCTATTTCATGGCATGACTGTAGCATTAAATTAGCAAACTAAATATCACCACTAAAAGTGAAAATCTCAGAAAAGTTTGCTCCATTCTCATTAGTTCAAGCAATCCTGAAACAGTATTTTGTAACTCAATAACCCACACTTATCCTACTCACTTCCACCAATTAAACACATCCAGAACGCCATAGTTTTATTATCTGAACTGGAAATAATCTTTGAGGCAAGCTAGAAATTATTCTATTACAGTGTTTCCCAAGTTTCAGTCATTTAAGCACCTCCTTCCTGGTAACTGGTATGTTTCTACCAATTCACAATTTAAACTGACTGTAGCAAAGACTGGCTAGTTGCTTATCAGCCTCCTGGGCATAAAAAAAAAATCTAAACTTCTCAGCCTTCCAAGCAGTTAAATTAGAACACTGTAACTAGCTCTGAACAATGGAATAAAGACAAATGATATTCCTCTACTTCTAGGCCAGGCCCAAACAAAATTCTCAATTTGTTCTCCCACCACCCTGGACCCCGTCTGCACAGTTAAAGTGAAGGACTCCAAAATGAAGGAGTGACACATGGTGGGCACAGGGATTATTTGTTGGAGGAGAACCACCCAAACAGCATCAGAATGTGACACAAGTGATAAACTTTTATTGCCTTAAAACTTAAAACCTCTGAGAATTGGGGGTTTTTGTTACAGCACTTTGCATTAAACAACTAGACTAAAACCTTTACTTTAAAAACAATTATTATAGCACTCTCCATAAACATAATACCAGTAGTTTTCTAATATGTGTTCAAATAAACACAACTTTTAAAGCAAGAAATGTATATCTACACGTAACCTAAAATCACCTCATCTATAAAAAGTAAGAGTTCCAGTCTTCAAAACTATGAAGAAAGTATTTAGGAGATGAAGATAGGAAAGGAACAAATCCTTTGGGAAGAAAAGAGTTTTCTTATTAATTTAAGTAGGCTTCAAATACATCTACTTTAAAAAGTCATCTTTAACAAAGAATCAAAAGAATAATACTTAAGAACTCTAATAACTCAATAACAAAAAAGTCTTCTGACTGCTTAACTCTATGCCTACAATAACGTGTAACACCTAATGAACATGAAACCTGTATTTTTACCAATTTAATAGGTTTCTATTAGTCATTTCTCATTTCCAATAGTTTTCAAAAACCCATTATCTTTGTCTACTTTTATTCTTAGTTAAAAGCTAATCAGAGGCTATCCTAATATATATATAACAAGCTGTATAAAGCCTCTCTTTTCAAAGTGTTTTGTTGTATGAGTTCCAGATCAAACATTTTTGAGAGTATGTAACTGAAATCAATATAATTCTGCAACCTGCCAGAAAATTTCTGAGATCATGTATTTTTCAAAGAAGTCCTTAAATATATTTAGCATTATTAGTATTTTTAGCATTAAATATATTTAGCATATATTAGTATGAATTAAACACAACATCCCACATTATTCCAGATCACTAATTTAAAAAATAAAAAACTTGTAATAAGGGTCTTACTCTTTTTACTAGGAAATTTTAAAATTCTAACTGGTAGTTTGGGTAAAAACTTGCCAACATGAGCTCTTCTCTGCAATTAAGTTAGTATCATCCGAGGATGGAAAGTTTCAAGTAAAATAAATAAATAAATAGTACTCTTAAGAAAGGCTTTCTAACCTGTTATTATTTTATTAGCAAAATACCTCTTTTGCATTAAGTTACATAAAAACAGACTTTGCCTTACAGGCTGATTCCCACTTGTTACTTCTCCCCATTCTTTTAAAAGTTAAGAACAATTTAGTTTCTTTTAAAAACAACAAAGCAATGGAAATAACATACTTATCAGATTTCCTTTTGCATCTCTCAGAGGAGCCCCACCACCGCCTTTCCCCCAGGGATTATAACTTCTCATTTCAGCTTCTAATTTAGCTTCATATTCTTCTTTTTCTTCACGTTCTTTCTTCCTTCTTTCTTCTCTTTCTCGAATCTTGACAACGTAAGAAACATTCATAAGAGTGCTGACAAGTATTCTGACCAACAAAAAGTTAGTTTTAATATCCTGTTTTGTTTGTTATTGGAGAAAAAAACGGGAGATAACTTTTTTAAATATGCTTCACTATAAAATTTGGTATCATAAATACATGTGATACCCAATTTTAAAAGTTTGATTGTTTAAATATATAGCTGCTGCTCCCTCACATCACGCACTAGAGTACTTACCAGCTACTGATACCACTTTGAACTAAACCAACTCCTCCCTCCCAACACCAACTTCTTTCTGGGCCATTCCTTCACTAACCTCACCAATTCTATAGCAACCAATAGGATCTCTCTATTTTCCTTGTTCATCTATCCTTTTATGGGAGCTAGTTGGCTACAAATTACTTCCCCACAGTTCACCAGACCTACTCTACCCTGGGCGAACTCCATTCCCAGAATTCAAAGAGGTTGAAGGTTCTAAACTCTTTGGGGAATATTGGGCCACTTTCAGTATAACTTTATGAAAGCTAAAAAACATACAGTTTTATCATCATCAGGTATAACCACAGGGCTGTTTTCTAGAGACATATGGAATGGTAAAAGAGCAAGTATCCATTTTAGAAAGTTACTTTTAAAATCATCACCATATGTATGGAAAATTTAAGCAACCACTCCAGCGAGACCAAGGAAATCATCACATAAATAAAATTCTAGAGCTAGGAAATCGAGTTTTGTCAGTGGTGCTTTTAATATGCTCATTTGAAGATAAATTCATACAAAAAATAATGTTGGTAATTCTTTAATTTTTAAAAATCCATCTTCCAAGGAAGTTGCCCATGTGAAAACTGAACCAAAGGACCTTAAGAAGAAATACAAGCAGAACTTTATAGAGAAGTGCCTCAGGAAGGCCTACACCTCCCAAGAGTTCCAGAGTCCTCTCAGAGATATGGGTATTACCCACCCGCCACCCCCCGCCCAAAAAAAACCACAACATTTGATACAGTTACTCTTCAGTAAATTATCTTATCTTTAAAAATTAAAACTACACAGAACCCATTGTCCTCTGCCTAAGCCTTCTATCTCTTTTCTCCCTATCTCAGTTCATAGCCACATCATCCTCTTGGATTACAACACTCAGAATTATCTGCAAGCCCTCTGTTCTCATTTCCGGTATCTAAATTCTATCAATGAAACCCCAGAACTTGGATATCCTTGGGTATCTTCTGGATATCATTCCCTATCTGGCTCAGGGCCTCATTACCTCTTAGGAGGACCAACTCAATTGTTTACTAAAAGGTTTCTCTGCCATATCTCTTTCCTAATCATCCACATGACAACCAGATATCTTTCTACAAGCTAAATCTGCTTACATCAACTATTCCTTTCACTCTCTGGCTTAAAATTTCTTCCCTTTAACTGTCTGTAACTGGATGAAATTGAAAACCCCTTATTATCTGGTGCTTCACAATCCAGCACAATGTAACACTCCAGCCCCTTCTCTCACATCAATTCCACTCCCTGAATATATCAGGAATTTCAAATCTATTCATTGTGTAACATGCAGCTCAAATATCAATAGCCATGTGAAGCCCTCCTAACTACCCAGGCAATTATTCTCCCTATCTTATCCTTCCAACAGCATTCCAGTCTATCTATATCAAAACTTATCAAAGTGAATTACAAATAACTGGGATTTTTTCTCCTCTACCACATTCTGAGTTCTAAGGTACCACTGTGCTAACAAAATGTTTAACATTAAATAAATGAACTGAATTAATAAATGAGTGAACACCTGTTGCTGCAACGCTTCTTGGTAAGACTGAAGTGACTGCTTTGAAGGCTTTGGTTTATCTTCAAAAAACAATCCTGAATTTAATGCTTGATCACTTGTAATTTTCAGTTTCTTGTGTCCAACTGTATTCCTATATCAAATACACAATTAATAATTTGATTTATTCTTGATTTATTTAATTTGGATCTATTTATGGCAAAGAAAATGCAACACTCTTGAAAGAGCATGACATATAAGTACATTTAAAAATAAGAAAATATATTTCTCTGTAGGTTAAAGAGAAATTCTTAAGTAAATGACCCCTTCCTAAGCTCTCCATACTGTCTCTGCTTTCATAATTAATGGAACTTTCAAATTTACTGGATCTTGCTCTTAACCTAGGTGACAGTTACATGGGGATGAAAATATTTTGTGATAATTCATCAAACAGTATACATATGACTTACACACTTCTCTAAATACACAGAAATAATAATACAGTGGAAGTCCCTCAATAAATATAACTAATGATTTATTTAATAAATATACTCCAATATTGAGGACTAACATCATACCCATTTCAAGAATAAAGCAATAAAATTACAGTAAAAAGTCTGACTGTCCCAAATAAAATTAAAATTTTTGAAAAACTTACAAGGAATTCAAAAATGAAAATTTTTCTACAGATAATGGTTACATAATCTCAAGCAATAAAGTGCTATTTGTCCTAAACACAACATATATTAAAGTACAGGAATGCAGTCACTCTGAAGAAAGTAATACATTTAAAAAATCTGAGTTATAAAAAATAAACTGAAGTACTAGTTCTGTAAAATTATAATTATAAAAAAGAGAATACACAAAGACTTTTTCTCTCCAAAAACTTAATCACTTTAAATAATGAGTTCCCTCTGCATACCTAACTTATGCAGTCTATTCACCATCTTTTACTAGAATAAACAGATGTTTGCGAATACTGTCACACTGGATTACAAAAGGGTAAGGGAAGGCGAGGAAAACCAAAGCAAGTATTTCTGACATACATAAAGTTCTTTTTAAAGTAAGAGGGCTCTGCATGTGTAAATGAATAAAGGTTGAGAGGGCTCATCTGAGTGAACTCAATCTCTCAAAACAAACTGGCTATAAATTACATGATGGATACAGATTCTCTTAATATCTATTTCACTCACTTTTCTTCCTATCTCTTAACACTCGCTCAAGGACCCAAATTATTTATCGACTCAATGCTTGCCCAAAGAAGACAGAGTTTGGAAATGTCTGTATAGCCAGATCAGGATGGAAGAAGGAGAGAAATGGTAGGGGTGGTAATTATACAATTCAATGACTTTCAGTAAATTTATGGAGTTATGCAACCATCACCACAATCCAGCTGTAGAATTCTTCCACCATCCAAAAATATCCCTCATACCCATATGTGAACAATCCCTGATCACACACACAACCACAGACAATCAGTAAGTAAGTGGCCTGCTTTCTGAATCTATATATTTGTTTTTCCTGGACATTTCATACAAACAGAAGCATACAATATACATGGATTCTTGAATTTACAGTGTTTTTGAGATGTTACAGATATATCCACACTTCACTCCTAATTACTAAATAGTATTTCATTATCTGGATTTAACACATTTTGCTTATCCATTTACCAGCTGAATGGACATTTGAACAGCATATACTATTATAAAATTCACATACAAGTCTTTCTGTGTAAATGTATTTTCTTTTTTTTTTATTAAGATGTCACTGACATACACTCTTACGAAGGTTTCACAAGAAAAAAAAGTGGTTATAACATTCACCCTTATTATTGAGTCACCCCCCATACCCCATTGCACTCACTGTCCATCAGTGTAGTAAGATGCCATGGAGTCCTTATTTGTCTTCTCTGAGCGACACTGTCTTCCCCATGACCCCACACACACCATGTGCACCAATCATGATACCCCACAATACCCTTCTCCCTCCCTCCCCACCCTCTATTCCCCACAACTCCCCTTTGTAACCACTAGTCCCTTCTTGGAGTCTGTGAGTCTGCTGGTGTTTTATTCCTTCACTTTTGCTTCCTTGTTATACTCCACAAATGAGGAAAATCATTTGGTATTTCTGTTTCTCTACCTGACTTATTTCACTGAGCCTAATACCCTCTAGCTCCATCCATGTTGTTGCAAATGGTAGGATTTCTTTCTTATGGCTGAATAGTATTCCATTGTGTATATGTGCCACCTCTTCTTTATCCATTCACCTACTGATGGACACTTAGGTTGCTTCCGTATCTTGGCTATTGTAAATAGTGCTGCAATAAACATATGGGTGCATATTTCTTTTTGAATCTGAGAAGTTGTTTTCTTTGGGTAAATTCCTAGGAGTGAAATTCCCAGGTCAAATGCTATTTCTACTTTAAGTATTTTGAGGAACCGCCATACTGCTTTCCACAATGGTTGAACTAATTTACATTCCCAGTAACAGTGTACAAGGGTTCCCCTTTCTCGACATACATGCCAGCATTTGTTGCTCCATGTCATCTCAATGTTGGCCATCCTAACAGGTGTGAGGTGATATCTCATTGTGGCTTTAATTTGCATTTCCCTGATAATTAGCAATGTGGAGTATCTTTGCATATGCCCGTTGGCCATCTGAATTTCTTCAGTGAAGAAGAGTCTGTTCAGATCGTCCGCCCATTTATTAATCGGGTTATTTGCTTTTGGGTGTTGAGGTGTGTGAGTTCTTTATATATTTTGGATGTTAATGCCTTATCGGATAAGTCATTTACAAATATATTCTCCCACACTGTAGTATAGGATGACTTTTTGTTCTACTGATGGTGTCCTTTGCTATACAAAAGCTTTTTTGTTTGATGTAGTCCCATGTGTTCATTTTTGCTTTTGTTTCCCTTGTCCAAGGAGATGCATTCAGGAAAAAGGTGCTGTTTATATTCAAGAGATTTTTGCCTATGTTTTCTTTTAAGAGTTTTATGGTTTCACAACTTACATTCAAGCCTTTTATCCATTTGGAGCTTACTTTTGTGTACAGAGTTAAACAATAATCCAGTTTCACTCTCTTACTTCTAGGTGTTCATTTTTTTTGCCAACACCAGATGTTGAAGAGGCTGTCATTTCCCCATTGTATATCCATGGCTCCTTTACCATATATTAATTGGCTATATATGTTTGTATATATACAGTTCTCTACTGTATTCCATTGATATATGGGTCTGTTCTTTTGCCAGTACCAAATTGTGTTGATTACTATAACTTTGTGGTAGAGGGTGCAGTCAGGGAGTGTAATTGCCCCAGCTTTATTCTTCCTTCGAAGATTGCTTTGGCTAGTCGGGTTCTTTTGTGGTTCTATATGAATTTTAGAATGATTTGCTCTAGTTCATTGAAGAATGCTGTCAGTATTTTGACAGGGATTGTATTGAATCTGCAGACTGCTTTAGGCAGGATGGCCATTTTGATAATATTAATTCTTCATACCCAAGAGCATGGGATGAATTTCCATTTATTACTGCCCTCTTTTATTTCTCTCAGAAGTGTCTTACAGTTTTCAGGGTATAGGTCTTTCACTGCCTTCATTAGGTTTATTCGTAGGTATTTTATTCTTTTTGATGCAATTGTGAATGGAACTGTTTTCCTGACTTCTCTTTCTTCTAGTTCATCATTAGTGTGTAGGAATGCAACAGATTTCTGTGTATTAATTTTGAATCCTGCAACTTTGCTGAATTCAGATACTAGTTCTTGTAGTTTTGGGATGGATTCTTTAGGGTTTTTATGTACAATATCATGTCATCTGCAAACAATGACCATTTAACTTCTTCCTTACCAGTCTGGATGCCTCTTATTTCTTTATTTTGTCTGACTACTGTGGCTAGGACTTCTAGTAATATATTGAACAAAAGTGGGGAGAGTGAGCATGTTTGTCTTGTTCCTGATCTTAGAGGAAAAGCTTTCAGCTTCTCAATGCTAACTATGATGTTGGCTGTGAGTTTGTCATATATGGCCTTTATTATGTTGAGGTGCTTGCCCTATACACACATTGTGTTGAGAGTTTTTATCATGAATGGATGTTGAATTTTGCCAAATGCTTTTTCAGCATCTATTCAGATGAACATGTGATTTTTGTCCTTCTTTTTGTTGAAGTGATGTATGATGTTGATGGATTTTTGAATATCGTAGCATCCTTGCATTCCTGAAATAAATCCTACTTGATCACGATGGATGATCTTTTTTATGTATTTTTGAACTCGGTTTGCTAATATTTTGTTGAATACTTTTGTATATCTATGTTCATCAGGGATATTGGTTGGTAATTTTCTTTTTTTGTGGTGCTTTGCCTACTGAAATTTTGATACTGGAATGATGCCAGCCTCATAGAATAAGTTTGGAAGTATTCCCTTCTCTTCTACTTTTTGGAAAACTTTAAGGAGGATGGGTATTAAGTCTTCACTAAATGTTTGATAAAATTCATCAGTGAAGCCATCTGTTCCAGGACTTTGTTCTTGAGCAGTTTTTTGATTAACAATTAAATTTTGTTGCTGGTGGTTGGTCTGCTTAGATTTTGTTTCTTTCTGGGTCAGTCTAGGAAGGTTTATTTCTCTAGAAAGTTGTCCATTTCTTATAGGTTTTCTAGTTTGTTAGCATATAATTTTTCACAGTATTCTCTAATAATTCTTCATATTTCTGTGGTGTCCATTGTGATTTTTCCATTCTCATTTATGATTCTGTTTATGTGTGTAGACTTTTATTCTTGGTAAGTCTGGCTGGGGGTTTATTTTGTTAATTTTCTCAAAGAACCAGCTTCTACTTTCATTGATTCTATTGTTTTATTCTTCTCTATTTTATTTATTTGTGTTCTCTGATCATTATTATGTCCCTCCTTCTACTAACTTTGGGCCTCATTTGTTCTTCTTTTTCTACTTTTATTGTGAGTTTAGACTGTTTATATGGGATTGTTCTTCTTTCCTGAGGTAAGCCTATATTGCAATATACTTCCCTCTTAGCATGGCCTTTGCTGCGTCCCACAGATTTTGCAGTGTTGAGTTATTGTTGACATTTGTCTCCATATATTGCTTGATCTCTGTTTTATTTGGTCATTGATCCATCGATTATTTAGGAGCATGCTGTGAAGCCTCCATGTGTTTGTGGGCTTTTTCATTCTTTGTGTGTGTAATTTATTTCTAGTTTCATACCTTTGTGGTCTGAGAAGCCGGTTGGCACAATTTCGATCTTTTATAATTTACTGAGGCGCTTTTTGTGGCCTAGTCTATGATCTATTCTTGAAAATGTTGCATGTGCACATGAGAAAATGTGTATCCTGTTGCTTTGGATGGAGTGTTCTGTAGATGTCTGTTAGGTCCATCTGTTCTACTGTGTTGTTCAGTTCCTCTGTCTCCTTACTTATTTTCTGTGTGCTTGATCTGTGGTGTGTTGAAGTCTCCTAAAATGAACCCATTGCATTCTATTTCCACCTTTAATCCTGTTAGTATTTGTTTCACATATGTAGTTTCTCCTATGTTTGGTACATAGATATTTATGATTATATCCTCTTGTTGGACTGACCCCTTTCTCATTATGTAATGTCATTCTTTGTCTTGTTACTTTCTTTGTTTTGAAGTCTACCTTGTCTGTTAGAAGTACTGAAACTCCTACTTTTTTCTCATTATTTGCATGAAGTACCTTTCTCCATCCCTTCACTTTTAGTCTGTGTATGTCTTTGGGTTTGAAGTGAGTCTCTTGTAGGCAGCATATAGATGGGTCTTCTTTTTTTTATCCATTCAGTAACTCTATGTCTTTTAATTAGTGCATTCAGTCCATCTACATTTGGATGATTATCAATAGATATGTATTTGTTGCCATTGCAGACTTTAGATTCGTGGTTACCACAGTTCAAGGATATCTTCTTTAATATCTAACAGTCTTACTTAACTCACTTAGTACACTATTTCAAACACAATCTAAAGGTTAATTTTTTTTCCCTTCCTTTTCTTCCTCCTCCACTCTGTATATATTAAATATTATATTCTCTACTCTTTTGTATCCCTTGACTCATTTTGTGGGTAGTTGATTTAATTTTGCATTTGCTTAGTAATGAACTGGTTTACTTCCTTTACTGTGGTTTTAATTTCTCTGATGACAGTTATTTAGCTTTAGAAGCACTTCCATTTAGAACAGTACACTTAAAATACACTGTAAAGACAGTTTGCAGGAGGTAAATTCCCTCAACTTTTGCCTATCTAGATATTTAATCTCTGATTCAAATTTAAATGATAATCTTGTTGGGTAGAGTATTCTTGTTTGGGCCCTTCTGTTTCATTGCATTAAATATATTATTCCACTGTCTTCTGGCCTGTAAAGTTTTTGCTGGAAAGTCTGGTGATAGCCTGATGGGTTTTCCTTTGTGGGTGATCTTTTTTCTCTCTCTGGCTGCTTTTATACTCTGTCTTTATCCTTGATCTTTGCCATTTTAATTATTGTATGTCTTGGTATTGTCTTCCTTAGGTTTCATGTGCTGGGAGATCAGTGCACTTCCATGTCCTGAGAGACCATCTCCTTCCCCAGATTTGGGACATTTTCAGCAATTATTTCATCAAAGACACTTTCTATCCCTTTTTCTCTCTTTTCTTCTTCTAGTACCCCTACAATAGGAATACTGTTCCATTTGGCTGGTCACAGAGTTCTCTTATTATTCTTTCATTCCTAGAGATCCTTTTTTCTCTCTCTGCCTCAGCTTCTTTGTATTCTTGTTCTCTAATTTCTATTCTAATTACCATCTCCTCTACCTTTTATAGTCTGCTTTTAAATTCCTCCACTGTACGTTTCATTTCAGATACTGTATTTTTCTAAGTGTCTCTCTTTTGAAGTCATTCCTGAGATCTTGAATAGTTTTCTGTAGTTCCATAAACATGCTTATGATTTTTATTTTGAAATATTTATCAAGAAATTTGGTGATTTCAGTTTCACTGAGCCCTCTTTCAGGTGTTTGAGGGATTTGGGATTGAAGAGAGTTCATATTCCTACTGAATAATATGGAATACCTTTGTATAGGTGGCGCCCTCTAGTGCCCAGGAGCTCTACTCTCCTGAGCCTCACAGCCCTTGGAGGGATGGCAGGGGTCACAGGTGAGCAGTGCCAGTGCCTGCCAGCAGGAAAGAGCTCTTTCCTGCTTCCCAGCCACAGTGCCTGCCTCCACTGCCTGGGCCAATGGGATGAGCATGCAGGGAGCCACCTCTGTGTTAGGCCCCTGTTGCTCCCATAGCTGGGGCTTCCCTCCAGTCAGCATAGCACAATGGCAGGGGAAGCAGGTTTGCAAGCTGTTGCCAGCTGAGAGGAAGGAGCAGCAGTCTACATAGAGCAATGGGGGGCATTGGGGCTGCGTTACCAGCCAGGGGGATGGAACACCTGAAGCTTCTGAAAGTTTTCAACCTTCTGGGCTGAGTGTGCCAGGATGATTTTGTCCACCCATCCTTTCTCCTGAGCAGCAAGCTCTGTGTAATCCCTGCCCCTTCAGCAGCCCTCTCACTATATGGAATTCTCCAAAGTGCCCACATTTCTTTTGTCCTGGAGCAGCCAGTTGTGGGTACCTGTTCTCCACAAGCAGCTGGAACCTCTCAGTCTCTCCAAGTAGTCTACCTGTCTTTGCTTTCCAACCCCTCTAATCTCCAAAGTACCATGTAATGTAGGTTTGCACTCCTGCAGTGGATCTCCAGGGATTGGTATCTAGCAGTCCTGTGCTTCTACTCCCCACCTGTTCCGCTTCTCTTCCTCCCACCAGGAGGGCTTTGATCCTGCCGGATTTTGGCTTTGCTACTCTACCCTTTTCCATGAGATCATCTCTTTTCCCCAGATGTAAGCCATCTATTACACTATTCTTTCTGGTGACTCTTTTAGGATTAGTTGTATTTGCTGTATTTTCATGTTATATGTGGTTTTGGGAGATTTCTGCCTCACTTCTCACATTGACATCTTTTTCCCCCTCTCCTGATCTTTTGGAGGGAGATCCTGTCATATATCCCTTTGATGATTTGATAAAAACTATCTACTTAATTGAAGAAATACACAAAAATTGTGCATACAATTCCAAGGGATTCAAAGCCTCTCTGAAACATACACACCTCAGGTAAAGAAAGTGAAACATTCTTTTCAACTCTGAAGTTCCATATTTTGTTCCTAATAAGACCTCACTCACGAAAAGGATAATACTTTCTATGGTGGCAAATATCAGTTTACAAAGTAGAAATATGTGTTTACAAAATAATTATAAACTCTTCTGTTATAATTAACCACTATATTGTAAATTTGATTAGTTTCCTAAAGTGTGACTAGAGGTGAATACTAATTCTAAAAATCTAAGTGCTCATCCCATCAAAATCAACAAAATACAAATATTTGTATGCTGCTGTTTATTCTAATCAAAAAATTATATCATTGTGGTAGACAGATGGTATAATGCAAATATTTAAGGCTTTGAAGGCAGACAGCACATTTTAGATTTCTACTTGCACTGCTTATTGACTGAAGACTTGGGTAAATCACTTTACATGGCTGAGTTTCAATTTCTTCAACTGTAAATATCAACAGATACAAGGTATATAAAGAGACTGACATGATAGTGGCACACACTAGGCTCTCAGTAAGTTAAAATTATTCTTATTATTTACTTGTAATTTTAGTAAATGTATACCCCATTTAGGAAAATCAAACTTCTAACATACAAGTCACCAACCAGTGAACAAAGGTTTGGGGGTATAAATGGCAGACTTACAAGCCTCTTCCCTACACCAATTCTTCCTATGAATGAAGCTGTGTTAAAGCAATAAAACATCCAAAGGAAGACAGACCATGTGTACATCAAAATATGCAACATATATTCCTTCCACCTCTAATTGAGCTAATCTGCTGGAAATAACTAAGTGCATTTGGAAAGTAATGGGTTTGTAAGAAATTTAGGTTGGGTTTTCAGTTTTACTATTATACCACAACTTAAACTTTTTAATGTGGCATGCAGAAAAACCCAATAGGAAAGAGATAACTTAAAAAATGACTACACTGGAAATGGGAATCAGGATTAACAGGAAGTGGGCATGAGGGATCTCACTGGGAAGATTAAAGTGTTCTAAAACCGGAAAACATTTCCACAATGGCAAAGTAAGGATATCTGAAAATCTGCTACTCCATTAAAGTAATGAGAATACTGTTAAAGTTTGCCAAAATCAACTATTTCATAATTCTGGAAATTAACAAAAAGCTTGCAACGGTCAAAGAAAAGCTAAAAAAAACTTTTCATTAAGAACACTAATCTTGTGGCATGTGACCAGTTGTTTCCTATTCAACATCTCCCTAGCTCCATTTAAACCTTAAAATACAAGAGCCTCCCAAAGATGACGGCTGTGAAAACTAGCAAACCAGGGGCCACTTGGGGGATAGAATAGGTTTAGAGTTCCTCAAACTGTGAATCTCTGGAAAAACCTCATTTTTGACCTATCTGGCAACTCTGCAAAAGCCCCATTAATAAGGCCTGCCCTTATTTAACACAGAGCTTGCTTAGTATGAATATCCTTATGACAAGGTATACACAGAAATCAATCAGCTGCAATTGTTTAACATTACAGTTATCTGAAGTATACAGTTATCTGAAACAAAGAGAACACTGATCAAAAAAAGAAAAATTGGAGTAATAACATATCTGTGGAGACTTAAAGAGCCATGGAATCTAGAAAGCCACATGCATGTACAGTTATGTGGATACCAAGAAAGCTCTGAGAACACACTTATCTCTCATTTCTGGCTGGCACTGAGGCTCTGGGATAGCAAAAAGTGAAAGCTAAAACTGATGGAAACTCCTGGCTATTCAAGGCATACCCCAACACATAGAACACTCAGCACAGTCTGAAATACTTGTTGATTTAAGCACTTTAAGGAAACTGATGTCCAATTATGAGCTAGAACAGCAAAAATTTCAGTGGCCACACATGACAGAGTATAAACTTTACAGAATCAGTTCTAATAGTTACTTTAAAAGGAGCAACAACAAAGAACAACAATAAGCCATAAGGAGTGGAGCAAATCTGATTTCCATACTTGTCACATCACATTTTTTTAATGTCCAGTTATGAACAACAAAAAATTACAAATTAGCAAAGGAATAGGAACATTTGAAGCACACAGGGGGAAAAAATGCATACAAAAGAAAATGCCCTTGAAGGATCCCCGGTGTTAGACTTACTAGACAAAGATTTTGAGGTATTATAAATACTTTGAAAGAACTAAAGAAAAACATGTCTAAAGAATGAAAGTACAAAAATATTACTCCAAATAAGGAATATCAACAAAAACATAACAATTAATTGTAAAAATAGAACAAAATAGAATTATAGAGTTGAAAAGAACAATAATTGAACAGGAAAATTCACTAGACGGGCTCAACAACAGATTTTAGCAGGCAAAAGAAACAATCACTCAACTTGAAGATAAGTCAATTGAGATTACCTGGTCTGAGGAACAAAAGAAAAAAAATTAAGAAAAATGGACAGAACCTCACAGATCCTACGGGACTTCATCAAAGATATCAATATTTACATAATCGGAATCTCTGATGGAAAGTTAACAAATTTGATGAAAATATTAACCAACACACCCAAGAGGTCCAGACAGAAAAATTCAGAAGTCCACACCTATAAACATCACAACCAACCTGCGTAAAGACAAAGAGTCCTGAAAGCATAAAAAAAAAAAACTCATTAAGTACAAAAGATAGTCAATAAAATTAGTAGCTAATCAGAAACTATAAAGGCCTAAAGGCAATGAGATGACATATTCAAAGTGTTGACAGAAAATGAAAACAAATAATTTTATATCCAGGAAAACCATACTTCAAAAAAAAAATGAAATAAAGATATTATTAAATAAAAACTCAGAGAAGTCACCTCTAACAGAACTGTCTAATAAAAAACATTGAAGTGAAGTACTTCAGGTTGAAATGAAGAACACTGGAGTAAACACAAGAAATAAAGAACACTAGACATGGTAACTATGTAAGAGAAAAGATATAAAAAATACATTTTTGTTTGTAACTCTGTTCTTCTCTAATCTAAAGGACAACTATAGGACGGCAGGTAAAAAGAAAGTAAAGGAGAATCTCTAGAGGATTAAAGATGGTGGCATGAGAGGTGAGACAGATGCTTCCTCCTAAAACTGCATATAACACGAAAATATAATTAATACAACTAATCGTGAAGGAACAAGAAAGAGGAATGTGCCAGACAGCATACACCTGGAGAAAAGAGCAGACTTCATGGAATAGGTGACATACCAAAGCTGTGGCCCAGCGGGACCCAAGCACTTCCCACACCCCAACTCAAAGGTGGGAGGAAGAGAAACGGAGCACAGAGGGAGTGGAGGCCTGAAACTGTTGAATACCTAACTCCAGAGATCTTCTCTGGGAGAAAAAACCTACATTTCATGGTGCTAGCATGGTACTCTCATGATTATGGGGTTGAAAAGCTAAGATAGGCAGAATTCCTGGAGAGGCTGAGATTCCAGCCACTTGTGGAAAGCAGGGATCCATATCTGGCTGCAATGGGACAAAAGAAATGCGGAAGTCTGAGAGACATCCTAACAAGGAAGCCCTTAGCAAGACAGCTGCTAAAGGTGCAAGAATTGCTCAGGAGAAAGGACAGACACACAAAATTGTCTGGGTGCACTCTGCCCAGAAGGTTGGAAGCTTTCACGATCTTCAGGTGCTCAGGCTACCTGGCTGACTACACAGCTCCAAGAAGCCCTCCATGATACGCAGCCTGCTGCACCTTTCTCACAGCCAGCCCCACCTGGCTGGCAAACCGGCAAACCCTACGCTGGCGTTAGGCCAGCCAGAGGGAAGATCTGTCTACAGTAACTACAAACACAAAGCATAGAGGCTTATATCTGTGTGCTCGGCCCACGGGTTCAGGCAGTGGGAACAGGCTTAGCACCCGGGAAGCAAGAAACAGCTCTTTCCTCTCCCCAGGCACCAATACAACTCCCCTAAGACCCCTGACATTGCTTCACAGGCTGAGCAGCTCCAGAGAGTAGTGCTTCTGGGCAATAGAGGGCGCCATATACAAATATGAAATGCCAAAGGAACCTGGTTCAAAGTATAATTATTAATACAACTCCTGAAAAAGCTTTAAATGACACAGACCTCATGAATCTTGCTGAAACAGATTTCAAATTAAAAATTATTAACATTCTTATGGAGGTACAGAAAGGTATTCAAGAACTCAGAAATGAATTCTGGTCAGAAATCCAACCATTTAAGAGCACAATGAAGGGTACTAAAAGCAGATTAGATACAGTGGAGGAAACGAAAAATGAAATAGAAACTAGAGAAGAGGAATACAAAGAAGCTGAGGCACAGAGAGAAAAAAGGATCTCTAACAATGAAAGAATATTGAGAGAACTGTGTGACCAATCAAAATGAAGCAATATTTGCATTATAGGGGTACCAGAAGAAGATAGAGAAAAAGGGATAGAAAGAGTCTTTGAGGAGGTAATTGCTGAAAACTTTCCCAATCTGGGGAAGGAGATAGTCTCTCAGGCCATGGAGATGCACAGATCTCCCTACACAAGGGAACCAAAGAAGACAAACACCAAGACACATAGTAATTAAAATGACAAAGATCAAAGATACAGACATACTATAAAAAGCAGCCAGAGAAAGAAAGAAAATCACATACAAAGGAAAGCCCATCAGGCTGTCATCAGACTTTTCAGCAGAAATCTTACAGGCCAAAAGGGAGTGGCATGATGTATTTAATGCAATGAAGCAGAAGGGCCTGCAACCAAGACTACTGTATCTGGCAAGATTATCATTTAAATTTGAAGGAGGGATTAAACAATTTCCAGAACAGCAAAAGCTGAGAGAATTTACCTTCCACAAACCATCTCTACAGTGGATTTTGGAGGGACTACTGTAGATGGAACTGTTCCTAAGGTTTAATAGCTGTCAACAGAGGTAGTAAAACCATAGTAAAGAAAGTAGAACACCTAATTCCTAAGCAAAGGCAAAATTAAATCAACTATCCCCAAAATCAATCAAGGGATAGAAAAGAGTATAGAATATGATACCTAATATATAAAGAATGGAGAAAGAAGAAAAAGGAGGAGGAAAAAAGAACCTCTACATTGTGTTTGTAATAGCATACTGAGTTAAGTTGGACTCTTAAATAGTAAGGAAGTTAACCTTTTGTAACCTTGAACCTTTCATAAGTAACCATGAATCTAAAGCCCGCAATGGCAATAAGTACATACCTATTGATAATCACCCTAAATATAAATGGACTGAATGCACCAATCAAAGGACATAGAGTCACTGTATGGATAAAAAAAAACAAGACCCATCTATATGCTGCCTACAAGAGACTCACTTTAAACCCAAAGACATACACAGATTAAAAGTAAAGGGATGGAAAAGATATTTCATGCAACTAATAGGGAGAAAAAAGCAGGAGTTGCAGTACTTGTATCAGACAAAATAGTCTTCAAAACAAAGAAAATCACAGGACATAAGGAAGGACATTATTTAATGACAAAAGGGTCAATCCAAACAATTAGATATACCTGTTATAAATACCTATGCATCCAACACAGGAGCACCTACATATGTGAAAAAAATACTAACAGAATTGAAAGGAGAAATAGAATGCAATGCATTCATTCTCGGAGATTTCACCACTCCACTAACTCTGAAGGAGAGATCAACCAGACAGAAAATAAGAAAGGAGACAGAGGCACTGAAAAACACATTAGAACAGATGGACCTAACAGACATCTACTGAACTCTACAGCCGAAATCAAGAGAATACACATTCCTCTCAAGAGCACATGAAACATTTCCATATACTAGGTCACAAAAAGAGTCTTGGTAAATTAAAAAAGATTGAAATTGTACCAACCAGTTTCTCAGACCACAAATGTATGAAACCACAAATAAATTATGCAAAGAAAATTAAAAGTCCCACAAACACATGGAGGCTTCACAACACGCTCCTAAATAACCAATGGTTCAATGACCAAATAAAAACAGAGATCAAGCAATATATGGAGACAAATGACAACAATAATTCAACAACACAAAACCTGTGGGATGCAGCGAAGGCCGTGCTAAGAGGAAAAAAGATTACAATAAGGCCAACCTCAGGAGAGAAGAACAATCCCATATGAGCAGTCTAAACACACAATGAACAAAACTAGAAAAAGAAGAACAAATAAGGCCCAAAGTCAGTAGAAGGAGGGACATAATAAATATTAGAGCAGAAATAAATAAAATTGAGAAGAATAAAACAACAGACAGGATCAATGAAAGTAAGAGCTTGTTCTATAAGAAAATTAACAAAAGAGATAAACACCTAGCCAGACTTACCAAGAAAAAAAAGAGTCTACTCACATGAACAGAATCAAAAATGAGAAAGGAAAAATCACTATGGACACCACAGAAATACAAAGAACTAATAGAGAATATTATGAAAAATTATATGCAAACAAACTGGATAACTTACAAGAAATGGAGAACTTTCTTGAAAAATACAACCTTCAAGGGCCGACCCACAAAGAAACAGAAAATCTGAACAGACCAATTACCAGCAATGAAATTAAACTACTTATCATCAAACTACCTAAGAACAAAACACCTGGACCAGATGGTAACACCACTGAATTTTATCAAACTTTTAGTGAAGACCTAATACCCATCCTCCTTAAAGTTTTCCAAAGAGTAGAAGAGGGAATACTTCCTAACTCATTCTATGACACTGGCATCACTCTAATACCAAAACCAGGCAAAAACACTACAAAAAAAGAAAATTACAGACCAATATCCCTGATGAACATAGATGCAAAAATACTCAACAAGATATAGCAAACCGAATTCAAAATACATTAAAAAAATCATCAATCATGATAAAGTAGGATTTATTCCAGGGATACAATGATGATACAACATTAAAGGATCCATCAACATCATCCACTACATCAACAAAAAGAAGGACAAAAACCACATGATCATCTCCATAGATGACGAAAAGGCATTCAACAAAATTTAACATCCATTCATGATGAAAACTCTCAACAAAATAGGTATACAGGGCAAGTACCTCAACATAATAAAGACCATATATGATAAACCCACAGCCAACATTATATTTAACAGAGAGAAGCTGAAAGCTTATAAGATTGGGAACAGGACAAGGATGCACACTCTCCCCACTTCTATTCAACATAGTACTGGAGGTCCTCGCCATGGCAATCAAACAACACAAAGAAATAAAAGGCATCCAGATTGGCAAAGAAGAAGTTAAACTGTCACTGTTTGCAGATGACATGATATTGTACATAAAACCCTAAACAATCCACTCCCAAACCACTACATTTAATATCTGAATTCAGCAGAGCTGCAAGATACAAAATTAATACACAGAAATCTGTGGCATTCCTATACACTAACAATGAACTAGCAGAAAGAGACATAAGGGAAACAATTCCATTCACAGTTGCATCAAAAAGAATAAAATACCTAGGAATAAACCTAACCAAGGAAGTGAAAGACCTATACTCTGAAAATGACAAGACCCTCATGAGAGAAATTAAAGAAGATACCAATTAATGAAAACACATCCCATGTTCATGGATAGGAAGAATTAATATTGTCAAAATGGCCATCCTGCCTAAAGCAATCTACAGATTCAAGAAATTCCTATGAAAATACCAATAGCATTCTTCAGTGAACTGGAGCAAATCATTCTAAAATTCATATGGAACCACAAAAGACCCCAAATAGCCAAAGCAACCCTGAAAAGACAGAAAATAAAGCTGAGGGGATTATGTTCCTCAACTTCAAGCTCTACTACAAAGCCACAGTAATCAAGACAATTTGATACTGGCAAAAGAACAGACCCATAGACCAATGGAACAGACTAGAGAGCCCTGATATAAACCCAACCATACATGGTTAATTAATATATGATTAAGGAGCCATCAACATACAATGGGGAAATGACAGCCTCTTTAACAGCTGATGTTACCAAAACCAGAGAGCTACACGCAAAAAAATGAAACTGGATTATTTTTTTAACCACATACACAAAAGTAAACTCAAGATGGATCAAAGACGTGAATGTAAGTCATGAAACCATAAAACTCTTAGAAGACAACATAGGCAAAAATCTCCTGAATATAAGCATGAGCAACTTCTTCCTGAATGCATCTCCTTGAGTGAGGGAAACAAAAGCAAAACTGAACTCATGGTACTACATCAACCTAAAAAGTTTCTGTATGGCAAAGGACACCATCAGCAGAACAAAAAGGCATCCTACAATATGGGAGAATATATTTGTAAATGACATATCCAACAAGGGGTTAACACCAAAACTATATAAAGAACTTCCACACCTCAACACCAAAAAAGCAAACCCGATTAAAAAATGGGCAGAGGATATGAAGAGACAGTTCTCCAAAGAAGAAATTCCAATGGCCACCAAACACATGAAAAGATTCTCCACGTCACTAATCATCAGGGAAATGCAATCTAAAAGCACAATGAGATATCACCTCACACCAGTAAGGATGGCTAGCATCAAAAAGACTAAGAACAACAAATGCTCGTGAGGATGGGGAGAAAGGGGAACCTTCCTACACTGCTTGTGGAAATGTAAACTAGTTCAGCCATGTGGAAAGCAATATGAAGGTTCCTCAAAAAACTAAAAATAGAAACACCACTTGACCCGGGAATCCCACTCCTTAGAATTTACCCAAAGAATACAACTTCTCAGATTCAAAAAGACATATGCACCTCTATGTTTATCGCAGCACTTTTTACAATAGCCAAGATATGGAAGCAACCTAAGTGTCCTTCTGTAGATGAATGGATAAAGAGTGGTATATATACACAATGGAATACTATTTAGCCATAAGAAAGAAACAAATCCTACCATTTGCAACAACATGGATGGAGCTGGAGGACATTATGCTCAGTGAAATAAGCCAGGTGGAGAAAGACAAATGCCAAATAATTTCCCTCATTTGTGGAGTATAACAACAAAGCAAAACTGAAGGAACAAAATAGCAGCAGACTCAGAGACTCCAAGAAGTAACTAGTGGTTACCAAAGGGGATGGGAGTGGGAGGGTGGGTTGGGAGGGAGGGAGAAGGGGATTTAGGGGTATTATGTTTAGTACACATGATGTGGGGGATCACTGGGAAAAGTGTAGCACAGAAAAGGCAAATACTGAATCTGTGGCATCTTGCTGCACTGATGGACGATGCCTGCATTGGGTATGGGTGGAGACTTTATAATATGGGTAAATATAGTAACCACATTGTTTTTTCATGTGAAACCTTCATAAGAGTGTATATCAGTACTACCTTAATAAAAAAAAAATTTTTTTAAGGGCAAGGAGGAGGGAGGAAAAAAGGATTAATAAACTGTGTTAGCAGGCTTCAATGTATAAAGATGCAATTTATATGACAATAATGGCAACAATTTCAAGGGAAGGAATGACATTATATTGGAGAAAAAATGTGTATACCACTGAAACTAAGTTGGTATTATTCTAAATTCAGTTGTTTTAAATTAAAACATTAATTTTAATCTGCAAGGATACCACAAAGATAGTAACACAAGAATTATACTAAAAGAATCAAGGGAATTAAAATGGAATGCTATAAAATATTTAACATAAAAAAGGCATTAATGGAGAACCAAAAATAAAAAAGACAGAAGATTTTGTTTTTAATTGCAAACTGATTAACAAAACCCTACCTTAACAAGAATTAAAAGAAATGTTAATATAGGCAGAGGCTAGAAGAACACCAGGATTCTAATGTATACTCTCTGCATAAAGACACACTTTAGATTAAAAAACACAAATACATCGAAGGAAAATCATATATCTTGCAAACAGTATGCAGAGAAAAACAAGAGTAACAACATTTATACTAGACAAAACACACTTCAGGTCAAAATTGTTACTAGAGACAAAACAGGATCTTTTATCCTGATAAAAGGGTCAATTAATCAGTAAGACATATCAATGATAAGCATATACATACCTAACCGCTGAACCCCAAAACATGTGAGACAAAAATGGACAGTAAAAAAGAAATAGGCAAATAAAAAATAAAAGTTGGAAACTTTAATACTTCACATCTAATAACAGAATAGAATAACTTCACAGAAGATCAACACAGAAACATAGGAAATAAACAACACTATAAACGAGCTAGATCTAACAGACATTGACAATGATCCACTCAACAACAGGATAATGCACATTCTTCTCAGGTACATATGGAACATTCTCCAGCACAAACCATATGTCAGGTCATAAAATAAGCCTCAATAAGTTTTAAAAGGACAGAAATCATACAAAGTATATACTCTAATTGCAGTTGAATTATATCAGAAATAAGTAACAAATGGGAATTTGGGGAATTTGTAATTGTGTGGAAATTAAGCAACACAATCAGAATAACCAATGGATGAATGAATAAATCAAAAGAGCAATTAGGAAATACTTGGAGATGAATGAAAATCAAAAGACAACAACAAAATTTAAGGGACGTAGCTAAAACAGTACTAACAGGGAAATATATAGTTGTACACACACAAACACAGACACACACACACATATATATATGTGTGTGTGTGTGTGTATATATGTAAGTATATATGTATTTATGTATGTATGTGAAGACACCAAATCAGTAACGTTGTTTGCTGTCAAATGCTACCACACTGAAAAAAGAATTAACAATAATCCTTCACAAACTCTCCAAAAAAACAGGAAATGGAGCAACACTTCCAACTAATTGTTCCTTTTATACTACCCAGATACCAAAATTAGACAGACATCAAAAGAAAACAAAACCAAAGACCAGTATCACTCATGAATATAGAGGCAAAAATGCTCAGCAAAAAATTAGCAAACTGAATAATCCAGCAACATATAAAAAGGATGATATGAACAAATGAGATTTATGACAAGAATGCAAGTATGATTTAATATCAAAATAATCAACATAATATACCAATTAAAAGAATAAAGAACAAAAATCACACAAGCATCTCAATTAGATGCAGAAAAAGTATTTGACAACAATTCAACTTCCAAATTAGAAACATGTTGAAGGACTATGCTATATACCACTTCCTGAAAAGACAATTATGACAGGATCTTTCTAGGAAAAGATGACAGAGTAGGAAGGCAAGGTGGAAACCTCCCATATACACACAAAGGAAGAAACTACAGCAAATACAACTAACCCTGAAAATGACCTGAAGATTGCAGAACAAACTATCTACACTTGGGGAAGAAGAGAAGACCACACAGAGAAAGGTAAAGTGGCAGAGCCACCATCGCTCAGGACCCAAGTTCTTCCCCAAGCCTGGCCCAGAAGCAAGAGAGATAGGAATGGAGCTGGGAGGGGATAAGTGCTCAGGAATCCTGCACACACCTAGAGATCTGCTGTGGGAACACAAATCCATATTGCATTGGGCTTTGATGATTAATGGGGCTGGACACCAGGGAGAGTTGGAGCACTCTGAGAGGCTGAAACTCCTGTTGCTTGGGGAGGACACACACACTCCATTGGACCCGAGACCCAAAACAGAGGAGGCAATTCGAAAGATTTACCAGCAGCAGAAAGTGTGACAGGAGTGGGGATTAGAGAGAGCTCTCTCCAGAGGAGAAAGAGGAGATGAACGATGCTTCCCCAGCCCTCCCTCAACCCAACTGGTTGGGCGCTCACAGAAGACAGCCCCAAACACTCCATCCTTCTCACTGGTGTCTCAGCCCTGTGGTGTACTTCCCTGCACACCCATCCACATGCCTGACTGCAGGAGCAGTCAAACTTTCCTGCATGGCAGGCAGAGGGAGGCTTTCCCAGCATTCCCAGCCCTCTCTTAGCAAAACTGGAGAGGCATGTGATGGAGGCAGCTCCAAAGCTCCTTCCACTTCACTGCTGGCACAGCCCTCACCAAGCCATGTATCCCCTCTGCCCACCTACCCCACCTGCCCCACAGGCTCAGCAGTACTACCATTGCTGCCTGGAAGGCAGAGGGCAGCCACATACACAATGATGTCAGCAGAAGCACCACATGGCTCACAAACAACACAGAGGGAGCGGTCAGCCTCAGCTGACAGAGATCACCCACTGCCTGCAGACAGGCAGAAAGGCAGAGCCAATAGACCACCAGCAGCAAATGTGGCTCTATCTCAGAGAAGCAGGAACTAGTGAATAAAGTCTTGAGATTATAGGTACCACACGACACCCTCTTCAGAAAGCAATTACTTTCTAGATCAAGAGGCACAGCTGATCTATCTAATACAAAAGAACAAGCACAGAAATCCACACAAAAACCGACAGAGGAATATGTTCCAAACAAAAGAACAGGGTAAAACACCAGAAAGAAGGCCAAGTGAAATGGAGATTGCCAATATTCTTGATAAAGCTTTCTAAGTAGCAGTCATAAAGATGCTCACTAATGTGCAGAAAAGAACTGATGATCTCAGTGAGAACTTCAAAAAAGAGAGAAAACTTGAAAAAAAGCCACTCATAGCTGAAGAATACAGTCAATGAAATGAAAAATACAATGGAGGGAATGAGTAACAGATTGCTGCAAGAAAAGGAGACAGTGAGATGTAAATTAGAGTACAGGAAAAAAACTAAGTTGAGGAACAGACAGAAAAAAGGATTTCTCAAAATGAGAGGCAAGGGAGCTGTGTGACAACTAAAAATGAAACAAAATTTGCATAATAGCGGTGCCAGGAGAAGAGAGAGACAAAGGAGTAGAAAGTCTCTGAAGAAATAATTGCTGAAAACTTCCTCAATCTGGAAAAGACACCCACGTCCTGGAAGTACAGAGAGCCCCTAACAAAAGGAACCCCAGGAAGACAACACCAACACACATAGGGATTAAAATGGCAATGATTAAAGAAGACAAAGACAGGATGTTAAAAGCAGCAAGAGAGAGGCAGACAGTTACCTGTAAGGTAAACTCCGTAAGGCTATTAGCAGATTTCTCAGCAGAAACTTTACAGAACTAAAGGGAGTGGCATGAAATATTTATTGTATTGAAATGGAAGTACCACAACCAAAAATCCTCTATCCAGCATGGTTATCTTTCAGAATTGAAGGAGAGATTTAAAGCTTCCCAGATAAAATTTAAAAGAATTCATCACCACTAAACTGGTCTTACAGGATATGTTAAAGGGACTTCTATAGATGGAAATGTTCTTAAGCCTAAATATTTTTAATCAGTGAACATAAGCCTACAGTAAAGGTTGCCAATTACTTACTAAGCAAGTATGAAGTTAAGAAAAGGAAAGTAGTAAAATCAACTATACAAAAAGACAAGTGATACCCAAAATTGTAGATTATGACATCTAATACACAAAGTGTGGAGGAGGAAAAAAAAGAGTAAAATAGAAATACTTTTATATGGTGTTCAAAAAAGAGTAACCATCAACTTAATATAGACTGTTATATATTTAGGAAACTATGAGCCTATGGTAACCACAAACCTAAAGTCTACAATAGATACACAAAAAATTTAAAAAGAGAAATCTAATCACAACACTGAAGAAAACCATAAAATAACGAGTATTAGAGAGGAAGAAAGGAAGAGAGGAACTATGAAAACAACCAGAAAATAATATAATGGCAATAAGTACATACCTATCAATAATTACGTTAAATACAAATGGACTGGATGCATCAATCAAAAGACAGAGTGGCAGAATGAATAAAGCAAAAAGGCTCATCTATATGTAGTGTACAAGGGTCTCATTTCAGACCAAAGATATACACAGACTAAAAGTGAAGGGACAGAAAGATATTCCATGCAAATCATAGGAAGGAAAAGGTAGGAGTAGCAGTATTTATATCAGAGAACACAGACTTCAAAGAAAGTAATGAGAGACAAAGAAGGACATTACACAATGATAAATGGGTCTGTCCAAAAAGAGGACATAACCATTATAAATATCTATATACCCAAAGGAGCACCTAAATGTGTAAAACAAATACAGAATTAAAGGGAGAAATAGATTGAGACTCATTTCATTTTAGGAGACTTGAATATACCACTCATATCAATAGACCAACCACAGAAAATAAATGAGGAAAGAGTGGATACTGAACAACACATTAGATCAGATGGACTTAACAGATATATACAGATCATTCCACCCACAAGCAACAGGATGCACATTTTTCTTAAGTGTACATGGAACATTCTCAAGAACAGATTACACATTAGGCCATGAAAAGAGCTTCAATAAGTTTAAAAATATTGAATTTGTATCAAGTATCTTTTCAGACCACAATGGTATGAACCTAGAAATAAATTACATGAAAAAAATAACACAAACACATGTAAGCTAAACATGCTTCTAAAAAAAAAAAATCAATGGATCGATGAACAACAACAAAAAAAAACAGAAACCAAGCAATACATGGAAACAAATGAAAACAAAATTCAAGAGTCCAAAATTTGTGAGACACTGCAAGAGCAGTACTAAGAGAGGGGTACGCAGCGATACAGGCCTACTTCAAGAAACAAGACCAATCCCAAATAGAGAGTCTAAACTCACAACTAAAGAAACTTAGAAAAATAAAAACAAATGAAACCCAAAGTTAGTAGAATGAAGCACATAATAAGGAGCAGGGCAGATATAAATAAAATAGAAAAGAATAAAATAGAAAAAAAAATCAATGAAATCAAGAGCTGGTTCTGTGAGAAGATAAACAAAACGGACAAACCCCTAGCCAGACTTATCAAGAAAAAGAGAGGACACACAAAAAAATCAGAAACTGGAAAGGAAAAGATATAACTGACATGACAGAAATATAAAGAATTATTAGAGAATTCTATGGAAAATTATATGTTAATTAATTGAACAACCTAGAATGGACAAATTCCTATAAAAGTACAACCACTCAAGATTAACCCAGAGAGAAGCAGAAAATGTGAACAGACCAATTACCAGTAACAAAATTGAACTAGTAATCAAAAAGCTCCCAATGAACAAAATTACAGTCCAGATGGCTTCACAGCTGAATTTTATGAAACATTTAAATAAGAGTTAATTTTCATTCTTCTTTAAGTATTCCAAAAAGTAGGAGAGGAGGGAATACTTCTAAGTTCATTCTATGAGGCTAGCATTAGTCTAGTAAAAAAATGAGAAAAGACACTACAAAAAAAGAAAATTATACACCATTATCCCTGACAAACATACATGTAAAAATCCTCAACAAAGTATCAGCAAACCAAATTTAAAAATACATTAAAATGATCATTCAGCACAACCATGTGGGATTTATTCCAGGGATACAAAAATGGTACAATATTCATAAATCAATCAATGTGATATACCACTATAACAAAAAGGATTAAAAACCATATGATCATCTCAATAGATGCTGAAAAAGCATTTGACAAAATTCAACATCGATTCATAATAAAAACTCTCAAAATGGGTAGAGTAAGTACCTCAACACAATAAAGGCCACATATGACAAACCCACAGCTAACATCATACTCAATGGCAAAAAGCTAAAAGCTTTTCCTCTAAGATCGAGAATAAGACAAGGATGTCCTCCTCTTTTATCACTTTTATTTAAAATAGTAAGGGATGCCCTAGCCACACTAGACAACACAAAAAGATAAAAGGCATCCAAATTGGTAAAGAAGAAGTAAAACTGTCACTATTTGCAGATGACATGATACTATATATAGATAAACTGAAATGAAAAGTTTTCATTCTTTCACCATTGAGTTTCTTGTTCATTTGTATTCACTTATGACTTTCATTATGCTAAGGTAGTTTCCTTTTCTTTCTAATATGTTGAGTGTTTTTATCAAGAAAAGTTGTTGAACTTTTCAAATTTTTTTTGGTATAAATTTAGATGGTAGGTGGGTTTTTTTCCCCCTTCATTCTGTTAATGTGGTATATTGATTGAAATTTATGTGTGGAACCATTTTTCTGTTCCAGGAATAAATCCCACTTGGCCATGATGTTCAATCCTTTTAATATGCTGTTAAATTTGGCCTGCTAGTATTTTGTTGAGAATTTTTCCATCAATGTTCATAAGGAATACTGTTTCTTTAATTTTCTTGTAATGTCTTGGTCTGGCTCTGATATCAGAGTAATGCTGGCTCCCCAGAATGAGTTAGAACGTATTCCCTCCACTTCTACGTTTTTGCAAAAGGTGGACAAGGATTGGTGATATTTTTTCTTTTAATGTTTGGGAGAATTCACCTTTGAAGCCATCAGGTTCATGGTTCTAATAAGCAGAATTTTGATTAGTGACTCATTCTCCCTACTAGTTACAGATCTATTTAGATTTTATACTTTTTGTGATTTAATCTTATATCCAAACAGTATTGATTTTCTAAATGATAAATATAGGATGTCCTTGATTTATTTCGGGTTCTTTAATTTCTTTCAATAATACTTTGTAATTTTCAGATTGACTAACTTGTGTGTAATTTATTCCAAAGCATCTAATAATTTTTGATGGTGCTGTGAATGGAATTGTTTTATTTCATTTTCATATTATACATTGCTAGTCGACAGAAATACAACTGAACTTTGTATATTGATCTTGTATCTTGCAACTCTGCTGAACATTTTTTATTTCTCTTTTTAGTGAATAGTAGATTTCTTGGCATTTTGTCATATGTATTTTACCACAATAAAAAAGTTGAGAGATTGATTCAAGATGGTGCGAGGTAAGACAGAGAACTCCACCTAAAACCGCATATAATATGAAAATATAGTTAATACAACTAATCCTGAAACAGCAACAGGTAAGAAGTCTACACCACACTGCATACATCTGGAGAACAGAGCAGACCTCATGTAACAGGGTAAAGTATCAAAGCATTGATCCAGTGGGACCCAAGCCCTTCCCCGACCCAAGCTTACTGGTGGGAGGAAGAGGAATGGAGTGGGGAGGGGGGTGGAAGCCTAGGACTGCTGAACCCCCAGCCCTGGAGATCTGCTTTGGGAGCACAAACCTACATTACAGGGTGCTCTGGAGATTAGTGGGGTTGGAAAGCTAAGACAGGTGGAATACTTGAGAGACTGAGATTCCAGCCATTGTGGAGTACAGGGATCCACATCGGGCTGCTGTGGGACAAAAGAAAAGCAGGCGGTCTGAGAGGCTTACTAGCAGTGAGAGGGCTGCAGAAGGGGCGGGGTTTGAACAGAGCTTGCTGTGCCAGAGAACAGATAAGTGGACAAGATTGTCTGGGAGCACTCTGCCCAACAGGTTGGAATCATTCAGGAGCTTCAGGCCCTTCATACCCTTGGCTGGATACTGAGCTCCAAGGCAACCCACTATGATACAAAGCCTGCTGCACCTTCCTCCTGGCCTGCCAACACCAGCTGGCAAACCAGAAGTCACTGCGCTGGTGTCAAGCCAGCCAGACAGAGGCCGTGCCTAAGACAGCTACAGGACAAAAGCACAGAGGATTACACTTGTGTGCTCGGCCCACTGTCTCTGACAATGGAGACAGGCATTGCAGTTGGGGAGCAGGATACAGCTCTTTCTTCCCCCAAGGCACCACGACTGCTCCGCTGTGAGCTCCGACCTCACTCCAGGGACCGAGCAGCTCCAAAAACTAAAGCTTCTGTTCACGATAGGGCACCACACAGAAATATGAAACGTAAAAAGAAAGATGTTTCAGACCAAAATCTCACAAACACCAGAAGAAAAAGGGACAAATGAAAATGAACTCACCAATCTTCCTCAAAGAGAGATTAAAATAAATATCATAAACATGCTGATGGAGGTAAAGAAAAATACTCAAGAACTCAGGGACAAATTTATGATGGAAATTCAATAATTAAGAAATTCCATGTCTGAAATGCAACATACAATGGAAGGATTTAAAAGCAGACTAGATGTACAAAAGATGGTAAATGGAACAGAAATTAGAGAAGAGGAATACAAAGAAGCTGAGGCACAGAGATGAAAAAGGATCTCTAACAATGAAAGAATATTGAGAGAAATGTATGACCAATCCAAATGGAGTAATACTCGCATTATAGGGGTACCAGAAGAAGAAGACACACAAAAAGGGATAGAAAGTGTCACTGAGGAGGAATTGCTGAAAACTTCCCCAATCTCGGGAAGGAAATAGTCTCTCACGCCATGGAGGTGCACAAATCTCCCAACACAAAGGACCCAAGGATGACAACACCAAGACATATAATAATTAAAATGGCAATGATCAAGGATAAGAGCAGACTAGTAAATGCAGCTACAGAGAGAAAAAAGATCACATACAAAGGAAAACCCATCAGACTATCATCAATTTCTCAACAGAAACCTTACAGGCCAGAAGGGGGTGGCATGATATATTTAATGCAATGAAGCAGAAGGGCCTCGAACCAAGAATACTCTACCCAGCAAGGTTATCATAAATTTGAAGGAGAGATTAAACAATTTTGAGATAAGCAAAAGCTGAGAGAACTTACCTCCCACAAACCACCTCTACACTGCAACTTGGAGGGACTGCTATAGATGGAAGTATTCTTAAGGCTAAATAGCTATCACCAGGGGAAATAAAACCACAGTAAAGAAGAACAATTAATTACTATGCAGATTCAAACTCGAATCAATGACCCCCAAAGTCAATCAAGGGATAGACAAAGAATACAGAATATGATACCCAATATATAAAGAATGGAGGAGGAAGAAACAGGAGAAAAAAAGAACCTACAGGTTGTGTTTGTAATAGCATACTAAGTGACTTAAATTAGACTGTTAGATAGTAAAGGAATAACCCTTGAACCTTCGGTGACCATGAATCTAAAGTCTGCAATGGCAATAAGTACATACCTATTGACAATCACCCTAAATGTAAATGGTCTGAATGCACCAATCAAAAGACACAGAATCAATGAATGGATAAAAACACAAGACCCGTCTATATGCTGCCTACAATAGATGCATGTCAAACCCAAAGGCGTACATAGACTAAAAGTAAAGGGATGGAAAAAATTATTTCATGCAACTAATAGGAATAAAAAAGCAGGAGTTGCAGTACTTGTATCAGACAAAATAGTCTTGAAAACAAAGAAAGTAACAACAGACATAAAAGGACATTACACAATGGTAAAGGGATCAGTCCAACAAGAGGATATAACTATATAAATATCTAAGCCCCCAACACAAGATCACCTACATATGTGAAACACATACTAACAGAATTAAAGGGGAAAATAGAATGCAGTACATTCATTTTAGGAGACTTCAACACACCAATCAATGCAAAGGACAGATTGACAAGACAGAAAATAAGTAAGGAGACAGAGGCACTGAACAACGTATTAGAATAGATGGACCTAATGGACATCTACAGAACACTCCATCCAAAGCAACAGGATATACATTCTTCTCAAGTACACATGGAAATTTTTCAAGAATATATCATATACTAGACCACAAAAAGAGCCTCAGTAAATTCAAAAAGATTGAAATTGTACCAATAAGCTTCTCAGATCACAAAGGTATAAAACTAAAAATAAATTACACTAAGAAAATGAAAAAGCCCACAAACACATGGTGGCTTAAAAACATGCTCCTAAATGATCAATGGATCAATGACCAAATAAAAACAGAGACCAAGCAATATTTGGAGACAAATGACAACAATAATTCAACACAGCAATATCTGCGGGATGCAGCAAAGGCCGTGCTAAGAGGGAAGTATATTGTAATACAGGCCTACCTCAGGAAAGAAGAACAATCCCAAATGAACAGTCTAAACTTACAATTAATGAAACTAAAAAAAGAATAACAAATGAGGCCCGAAGTCAGTAGGAGCAGGGTCATAATAAAGGTTAGAGCAAAAATAAATAAAATTGAGAAGAATAAAATAGAAAGAATCAATGAAAGCAGGAGCTGGTTCTATGAGAAAATAAACAAAATAGATAAACCCCTAGCCAGACTTATCAAGAAAAAAAGAGAGTCTACACATCTAAACAGAAACAGAAATGAGAAAGAAAAAACCACTACCGACATCACAGAAATACAAAGAATTACCAAAGACTACTATGAAAAATTATATTCTAACAAACTGGATAACCTAGAAGAAATGGACAACTTTCTAGAAAAATACAACCTTCCAAGGCTGACCAAGGAAGAAACAGACAATCTGAACAGACCAATTAGCAGCAACAAAATTGAATTGGTAATCAAAAAACTACCTAAGAACAAAACTCCTGGACTGGATGGTTTCACCGCTGAATTTTAACAAACATTTAGTGAAGACCTAATACCCATGCTCCTTATAGTTTTCCAAAAAGTAGAAGAGGAGGGAATACTCACACACTCATTCTACAAGGCCAGCATAACTCTAATACCAAAACCAGGCAAAAACACCACAAAAAAATAAAATTACAGACCAATATCCCTGATAAACACAGACTCAAAAATACTCAACAGAATATTAGCAAACTGAATGCAAAAATACACGAAAGAAATCATCCACCATGGTCATGTAGGATTTATTCCAGGGATGCAAGGATGATACTATATTAGAAAAATCCATCAACATCATCCATCACCTCAACAAAAAGGAAGAAATCACAGGATCATCTCCATAGATGCCGAAAAAGCATCTGACAAAATTCAACATCCATTCATGATAAAAACTCAACAAAATGGGTATAGAGGGCAAGTACCTCAACATAAAAAAGGCCATATATGAAGAACCCACAGCAAACATCATACTTAACAGTGAGAAGCTGAAAGCCTATCACTTAAGATCGAAAACAAGACAAGGATGCCCACTCTCCTCACTTTTATTCAACATCGTTCTGGAGGTCCTTGCCATGACAATCAGAAAACACACAGAAATAAAATGCATCCAGTTGGCAAGGAAGAAGTTAAACCGTCCCCGTTTGCAGATGACATGATATTGTACCAAAAAACCCTAAAGAATCTACTCCAAAACTACTAGATCTAATATCTGAATTCAGGAAAGTTGCAGGATACAAAATTAATACACAGAAACCAGTTGCTTTCCTATACACTAACTATGAACTAGCATAAAGAGATATCAGGAAAACAATTCCATTTACAGTTGTATCAAAAAGAATAAAATACCTAGGAATAAACCTACTGAAGGAAGTGAAAGACCTATACTCTGAAAATGACAAGACCCTCAGGAGAGAAATTAAAGAAGATACCAATAAATGGAAACACATCCCATGCTCATGGATAGGAAGAATCAATATTGTCAAAATGGCCATCCTGCCTAAAGCAATCTACAAATTCAATGCAATTCCTATTAAAATACCAACAACATTCTTCAGTAAAATAGAGCATATCATTCTAAAATTCATATGGAATCACAAAAGACCCCGAATAGCCAAAGCAATCCTAAGAAGACAGAGAATAAAGCTGGGGGATTATGCTCCCCAACTTCAAGCTCTACTACAAATCCACAGTAATCAAGACAATTTGATACTGGCACAAGAACAGAACCACAGACCAATGGAACAGACTAGAGAGCCCAGATATAAACACAATCATATATGGTCAATTAATACACGATAAAGGAGCCACGGACATACAATGGGGAAATGGCAGCCTCTTCAACAACTGGTGTTGGCAAAACTGGACAGCTACATGCAAGAGAATGAAACTCGATTATTGTTTAACCCCATACACAAAAGTAAACTCGAGATGGATCAAAGATGTGAATGTAAGTCATGAAACCATAAAACTCTTAGAAGACAACATAAAATATTAGCATGAGCAACTTCTTCCTGAATGCATCTCCTTGAGTGAGGGAAACAAAAGCAAAAATGAACACATGGGACTACATCAAACTAAAATGTTTCTGTATGGCAAAGGACACCATCAACAGAACAAAAAGGCACCCTACAGTTTGGGAGAATATATTTGTAAATGACACATCCAACAAGGGGTTGACACCCAAAATATGTAAAGAACTCACATGCCTCAACACCCAAAAAGCAAATAACCTGATTAAATAATGGGCAGAGGATATGAAGAGACAGTTCTCCGAAGAAGAACTTCAGATGGCCAACAGACACATGAAAAGGTGCTCCACATGACTAATCATCAGGGAAATGCAAATTAAAGCCACAGGGAGATATTGCCTCACACCAGTAAGGATGGCCAGCATCAAAAAGACTAAGAACAACAAATGATGGCAAGAATGTGGAGAAAGGGGAACCCTCCTACACTGCTGGTGGGAATGTAAGTTAGTTCAACCATTGTAGAAAGCAATGTGGAGTTTCCTCGAAAACTAAAAATAGAAATACCATTTGATCCAGGAATCCCACTCCTTGGAATTTACCCAAAGATTACAACTTCTGTGACTCAAAAAGACATATGCACCCCTATGTTTATCGCAGCACTATTTACAATAGCCAAGATATGGCAGCAACCTGAGTGTCCATCAGTAGATGAATGGATAAAGAAGATGTGGTACATATACACAATGGAATACTATTCAGCCATAAGAAAGAAACAAATCCCTACCATTTGCAACAACATGATGGAGCTGGAGGATATTACGCTCAGTGAAATAAGCCAGGCAGAGAAAGACAAGTGCCAAATGATTTCCCTCATTTGTGGAGTATAACAACGAAGCAAAATTGAAGGAGCAAAATAGCAGCAGACTCACAGACTCCAAGAAGGCACTAGTGCTTACCAAAGGGGTGGGGTGCGGGCAGGTTGGGAGGGAGGGAGAAGGGGATTGAGGGGTATTACGTTTTGTACACATGGTGTGGGGGATCACGGGGAAAACAGTGCTGCACAGAGAAGACAAGTAGTGACTCTGTGGCATCTTACTACACTGATGGACAGTGACTGCATTGGGGTATGGGTGGGGACGTGATAATATGGGTAAATGTAGTAACCACATTGTTTTTTCATGTGAAACCTTCATAAGAGTGTATGTATATCAATAATACCTTAATAAAAAAAATTTTTTTAAGTAATTCTTCATGACTTCAGACTAAGTTTCTGGTTGTGATAACAAAAAGAGCACAAGCAATCAAAGAAAAATTGAACTTCTAAATTAAAAACTTGTGTTTCAAAGGACACTGTAAAGAAAGCGAAATGACATACCACAATATGAGAGAAAAGTATTACAAATCATTTATGTGATAAGGGACTTAATATCTACAATGTGTAAAGGACTCCTACAACTCAATAATAAAAAAGATAAGTAACCCAATTTTTTAAAGGACCAATGCTTTGGTTTGACATTTCTCTAAATAAATGTGCAAATGGCTAGTAGACCCATAGATAGAAGCTCAGTATCATTAGTGCTGAGAGATATGCAAATGAAATCCACAATGAGATACTACTCCATACCCATGAAGATAGCTATAACTTTTTAAAATCTGAAAATAAAAAGTGTTGGTGAGAATATGAAGAAATTAGAACCCTCATCTCATTGCTGATGGGAATGTAAAACAATGCAGCTGCTATGGAAAACAGTTCCTCAAAAAGTTAAATATAGAGTTACCAATTCTACTACTAAGTATATACTCAGAAGAATTGAAAACTTATATTCACACAAAATGTGTACACCAATGTTCACAGCAGCATTATTTTAGTCAAAAAATGGAAACAACCCAAATGTCCACTGGCTGATGAATGGATTAACAATTTATGGTGTATACACAATGGAATATTATTCAGCTATAAAAAAAGTTGAAAAAAATATTAAGATGGTAATACTTAAGCAGATCTACACATTCCACAAAATCTCTTATCAAAATCTCAACTGCCATTTTACAGAAATTGACAAGATGGTCCTAAAATTCACATGAGTGGCAAAGGATCTAGAACAGCAAAACAACTTAGGAATAGAAAAACTTTTTGGATAACTCACATTTCCCAATTTCAAAACTTACCTCAGTTCTACAATAATTAAGTGCTACTGGCTGAAGGAAAGCCACATACGTAGATGAATGGAAGAGAGAATCCCAGAAACAGACCCATACAAACATGTCCAACAAATTTCTTAAAAAGTGCAAAAGCAATTCAATAGAAGAATTATCTTGTCAACAAATGGTGCTTGGAGCCACTGGATACCCATTAAAAAAAAAAAAAAGGCCCTTAATCTAAGTCTCACATCTTAACCAAAAATAAACTCAAGATGGGAACAGGCTTAAATGTAAAACTAAAAAACTTTTAGGGGGAAAAAAGAAAAACAGGAGAAAATCTTTGGGATCTAGAGCTAGGAAATGAGTATTTAGACTTTTACTGAAAGCATGAGCCATAAAATGAAAAACTGATAAACTGGATTTGATAAGAATTTAAATTTTTGCTCTGTGAAAAACCCCACTAAATGGATGAAAAGATAAGCTTTAAACTGAGAGAAAATATTTGGAAACCACATATCTGACAAAGAACTAGTATTTAGGACATATAAAGAGTACTCAAAATGAGTAGTAAAAAAAAAAAAAGAACTGACTAGAAATGTGCAAAAGACATCAAGAGGCATTTCACCAAAAGATTTATAGATGGCAAATAAATACATGAAAGATGTACAGCATCATTATCAAGGAAATGTATATTAAAACCCCAATGATGTATCACTACACACCTATCAGAATGGCACAAGCAAAAGTGAAAACACCAAATGCTGGTGAAGATGTGAAGAAACCATATTTGTAATACATTGTTGATACAAATGTAAAATGGTACAGTATCTCTGAAAACAGTTTATCAGTGTCTTACAAACCTAAACCTGTAACTACCATATAACTCAAAATTAATACTCTTGGGCAATTATCCCAAAGAGATGGAAGATTATGCTCACACAAAATCCTGTACACAAATGTTTACCGTAACTCTATTAACTTGGATGTCCTTTAACAAGTGAATGCAGTATACATACCATGAAATGCTAATCAACAATAAGAACAGTTTATACATGCAATAACCTGTATGATTCTCCAGAGAACCCCAAAAAGTTACATACTATATTATTCCATTTATATAACATTCTTAAAATATCATAGAAATGAAGAACAGGTTAGTTTCTGCCAGTGACCAGGGGCAGGAAGGAAGCAGGTATAGCTATGAAAGGACACCATAATAGATCCTGGTGATGATGGAAGTGTTCTGTATCTTGACTGTATTCAATATCACTTACTGATACTGTATCAGTTTCCCAAGATGCTAGCATTGGGAGGAAAGTAGGTAAATCGTACACAAGATGTCTCTATTTCTTACAATTCTACCATGGGAATCTACAATGATCCCTAAATAAAAAGTTTAATTCTAAAAAGATACTCTAAAGTATATTTACTAATATGGAAAAATGTTTATAATATACTATTACTTTTTAAAGCAGGTTATGGAATATATACAATATAATATCATTTTGGTGTGTGTTGTGTATACATTTTATGAGTTCATAGATAGTATTCCTAGTTGAATATTTAGATATGTCTATCTCTGGATGAATGAGGTTTTAGGTGATTTCAACTTTTGCATATGCTTGTTTATATTCTTTCTTTATCAATAATAAGCATGCATGACTTTTCTACTGAGAGTAACTGAGGTTATTCTTAATTTTAAAATGTGCTTTCTATGAAACACTGACTTAAAAACTACTTTCAACATACTGGTTATATAATAGTGGAAAATATTCAAATAAGTTCTATCTGCTCTGAAGATAAACAGGAGTTGAATAATACAGGTTCTATGGAAGACAAATTAATCTTAAAAGAAATTATTATTTTAACTAACAACTTACATAATAGGTTGTGCTGGCTGGTGGGTGACAGGAACACTAACATAAGCTGCAGGCTTTATTTCCATCATTCCTGAATCATCTTAGAAGAAAACAAACACATTTATTTCAGACTATCTATTTAATAAACTTTTATCCCTAAGGGAAAAGTCACATACTGAAAATGTTACTTTAGGCAAAATTCTTATTTCCTTATGGGTTAGTATAGTTAGCAAAAAATAATACAAGAAAACCCAAAATAGTATTTCTTAAAGCTAGATGAAAAAGGAAATAACTATGTGCTATGACTGAGTTTTAAAATATAGCATTTATTAACTCAATAAGTATTATTTGAATTAAGTAAAGGTGTGCTTTTCTCATTTATATATTTTTACTTGCCAAAAAACCAATTTTCCTGGCTGTAACACTGGAAATAAAAGTTTACCCTATTGATAACTTACAGTAAGCAAGACTGGGATCCAAAGTATTCCTGGCCCCATAAAAATAGTATGCATCATCATAAGGAGTTCGATAGTTAGTAGCCAAAGGTGGTAGTAGGGGAGGTGGAGGCAGAGATGCAACCCTACATCAAAAGAAGATTGGAAAATTCTCATATTCATTGCAAATTCTTCTTAAATGAACATATTATTTTTGCAAAAAATGTTACTGAAAATCACACTGCTTCATTACAAAAAGCCACCATCTTGCTTCAATCTATTCCCAAAAATTATGACTCAAAAGCAAAAAATATGACAAAGTTTCAGAAATTAAGGTACAGCACTTACATAGACAAATGCCTTGGATATATTCAATGAATTAATATCTAATTAGTTACTATATGCCATTATTGAACAAACATGGTCCCTGTCCCTCAGGAATAATACAGAAATTAACAGACAATTACAACAAAGTACAGTAAATAAAACAACACAAGTAGACGATGGGTACTATAGGAACATGGAAGAGGGACATTCAAATCACATAGGGGAAAGGAAGAAAGTTTAAAGAAGGCTTTCTAGAAAAGGCAGTGATTTAGACATGTTGCTAGAGTGAGTGAACGGCAGAGAGGAAGGATAAGGACAGAAAGAGGTACAAAACAGGATTCACGTGGTTCCATTTGATTAGGGGGAAAGGGTGTTACTTTTTAACTCTAAAAATATATTGTTCTTTCAAAGGAAGTCAGCTATAATACGAAACGGAAACCACTTAAATAACAACAGAGAAGTCTTGACATGTTTAGTATTTCATAAAGTTAAAATTTCTAAACCCTCTACTTTGGCACTTCATTGCTGATTAGGAAATATCTTTCTTTCCACCAAGTCCGTATTTTCCAATAATAAAAATGGAAAAAGCAAATTCCTTTAGATGAACAGATGAAGAGAGAAGATAAAAGATGAAAGAGAAGGGGGGAATCCTTGAATATTTCATTTCAAAATGTATCTTAATAGGTCCTCCATTGTGTATACTTCAAAATAATTCTGAATAGCTAAGAAGTTCTCTTTAGTCATGCATGTTTTTTATATTTGCTAGATACTCAGTGTGTCTCACCTGTTTTCACTCCATAATAACAAAGCAGTAGAAAAAAAAACTGCTATGAAAGGGAACTGTCATTAAATCTTAAATTTTTAGAGATTTATGTAAGATTTAATCCCCATAACAACCCTGTAATTGTAGATCAGAAAAATTATTACTATTCCACTTTTACAAAGAAAATCAAAGTTCAATGAAGGTTTGCCCAAATCTATATAGTGAGGACAATCATTTTCATTCTTAAATCAATACTGAGACCATGATGTCATACACTGTAATTTCAATCCCACAGAGTCTTTGGAGTCAGGAAGCCATTAGATGAAATAAACAAGACATGATAAATACAGTAAACACAATCCTACAATTGTTAGCAATAAATAAAAGACTAAGTCTTATTGAAAGAAAGTATAGCCCAGAAAATATCAACATTAACAAAGAAAAATGCCTGATTAAAATACACTCCAATAATTAATACATTAACAGCATGCAAAAAATAAGGTCCAGTTCTATTGACAGAAGAAAGTATAACAAAGAAAATATCAATGCTAGTAACAGGTTTTCTTTATGTAGAGTCTAACATAGCATGATGCCTTTTACCTACAGAATTCAAATCCTTACTCTAACATCTAAATTACAGATTTTATAATCTCAACATTTTTTATTTCAGGTATTTTGAGCTGCATGGCCAATAAGGAATTAGAGAAAAAGAGTTGAAGGGAACAGAAGTTAAAGTAATATATGTAAAAGAGTAACATTAGAAACTTTTTCTGCATAAACTGAAGAAAGTATTCAATGTTTGCCAAGTGGAAATTAGAGAACTGAAGAAAATATGTGGCTTTTATAAGTTAAAATATATTAAAAATAGATATTCTAAAATACGACCAAAAATGAAGCACTAAATGTACTTACTTGTTCATTCTAAAAATATTAAAGCATCTTTGAAACAAAAGAAGAATGTCATAAGGATTTCCCTTGTTTTTATAATAACAGAGAAGAGACTTAACAAACAAATTTCAAGAGAAATTATTTGACAAAAGCCTTTAGTTGTACAAAAATCTCTGAAGGATAATATTACCTGCTTCAGCAAATCCTTTTAAACCGTAAGATATAATTATACCATACCTAATGCCGAAACACAAAACATTTTAAACAAGCACCTGGGAGGCACCATTTCACCAAGGGTGCTGATGAGTCCATTGTGCAAATCTTCATTTTGAGATGGGATGGAGTGAACTGGTGGGATGGGTGGGACAGATGGGGCAGATAAAGGAGGGAGAGGTGTCTGGTAAGCTACTCTGGGTCTTTCAGGTGGTATCATCTCTTCAAAGTGTCTTGGTGCCACACTAAACTGCTTTAGTCTATCAGGCTAAAATAAAGAAAAAAATCTGTTTGTTACATATAACCATAAATCTAAAGGTGGAAGGGACCTCAAAAGACCCTTTATCCCTGACTGCCAAACAGGTACTTAAGTTAGTCACAGAATAACAGAATTTTACAGCTATCAAATATTTTGAAGATCTAAGCCTAATTTTATCAATGGGGTAATTGAGGCTCCCTAAGTACATACATCATTAAGGTCCTCACTATTAATAAAATAATCAAGCCAAGACTAGCACCAGATATTAACTCTAAATATAAACCTCTCTATATTACAATGCTATGCTGCTTTTCTACCCAATTGCAATTTCTAACATAAAGTATTCTCTAGAATAGTCAGTAAACATTTTCTGTAAAGAGCCAGATGGTAAATATAGCAAGCTTTGCAAGCCATGTGGTCTCTTCACAACTATTCAACTTAACCATAGTGTTATAGTAAAATAGCCCCATACAATATGTAAACAAATGAGCAAGGGTGTACTGCAATAAAACTTTATTTTTAAAAACGAAGTAACTACATTTGGCCACAAGCTATAATTTGCCAACCCCTGCTCTAGAATATCATTTATATGTCCTTTTCTAAGATTTGAACATCAAAAGTAAATAATGGTCTATTATGTCTAGTATTTTTATTTATTTAGTCTCATGAAGCAACAACACTCTAAAGCTTGTTTCATTCAATTATAAATAAAGTCTTTCAAACACTAATGAAACTACAAATCTCAAAGTTTTAACATGCCACCATATTACATTAAAAAGTTCAAGATTTTGTAAGTTTTTTATTATGAAACTATTTCAATGGTATTTATTGATAGAGAAAAATACATTTAGCTTTGGAATTTATCCTTTGTTACCCCACAATATTTAATTCCCCAGGAATGACTTCTCAGATTAACCAAAAGTTTTATTCTATGTTCAATCAAAAACCACATTGGGAGTGATGCGGGTGCAGTATTAAACTTTTTTAAATGGATAACCCACAGGATATATTTAGCAAAAATGAGAGTAAATAAAAGTTGTGTACAGATGAGTAATTTTAAGTTACTGTATTCTCCTTAAGAATGAACTTTTTAATGAAATTAAAGTTTCTTAATCATTCAAAGATAAAACAAAAACTTGCCTTAGCAAATAGATTCCATATATCCAACTACAGAAAAAGGGCATTTTGAGAAGAGCAATTAATTATTACCTTCTCCTTACATAACTGCAATGATGTGAGTAATTCATTCCACTTATTGATGAGAATTGCAAAATTAAAGTAAAAATAAGATTATTATACCTCTAAATTTACATTAAATAAAAATTACTAAAATGCTTAAAGATTTCAGTTTTTCTGGAAATCACTCTAATATAAGAAAAGTGGTCAATACTTAAGAAAAATATTAACATCTACTGTATATTAAATTGTTTTGGAGTAGTACATGTGAACAAAGTAGAACGGACTAATTTAAAAAGATCTAAAAAATGATGTACTATGAAAAAGGAAATATCTTAGAGAAATAAACAAGTAATAGGACTCAAATTCTATGAGAACTGGATTTAGTTTATTACTATTCAAATTGGTCTATTCTTACATTTTACCCAATATCCTCTATCTCCACCTACTACCACATTTGCGGCCTATGTGAATGAAAGATTAAACATTAAAAGATGCTAGGAACCCTTACCGATTTCTCAGGGTCTTGTGCTCCAGAAGCTGCAACCCTGAGCTCCAAATCTTTTTCTCTGAACAAAATTAAAGTTTTATGTATTAAAAAGTTAAACACTATCAAAATCGTAATTATTACTGAACAAACTTACACAGAAGGTCCAAGTAATGACATCTCCAAAAACAAATAATTCCATTAAATGACTCTGAAAACTAAATTTGCTGAATTGGTGCAAAATAATCTAGAATTCACATATAAACTGCCTTGGAATAAGTATCTCTCAACCAGTGCCTTGGGTACTTTAACACCTAGGCAGGCAGTTCACACAGAATGAAGTATAAAGTAAAACAAAATCTTTACATTGTGAAACAAATAAAAAGCTTCTTTTAGGGTATAAGTATATTTTCAGTATCCTAAAAAGAAGGGAAAAAAATTAAAAATTAGTATCATACTTCCTAATAAGAGTTTTTAAGAAAATGCTGGGCGATGGCTAATAGCAAATATTGCCTTCCTCTAAGAGGAAAAAAGGTAAAACTAAAAGATGACAGGTCTCAAATTCTTTAGGACGAAGATATCTATTGATAATTTTAAACTAATCAATATTTCAGAGTTTATTTCTACAAAAAAGATTACAAACTCTTAAGACTATATACAGTATAAAATCTATGGATTTATCATGATTATTTTTATATCGCATATTTATGTGAGCTTACCATTTCACATTATTCTAAGACAAAATACTTTTATTCTACATTTGTTATTATATATGATATAATATAGTGGGCATATAGGTAACATTAAATACTACCCTAAGCCAAAAACTGTAGAAATCAATGAAGGGATGTGTAAAAGGCCTGCTACAGGATATATACATAGTCTCACTTATTACCTATGACAAAGAAAATGAACACATTCATACTATTTGATTACCTTGGCTGACTAACAATGTGGAGATTGAAATAGAAGTGCTTTACAAATACAAAATCAACTTAGGAAAAATATCTTATTTCACTATGTCATAGTTACCACTATGGCATTTTACACAACTGCATATTAAATTCAAAACATCTTTTAAAAATGCAAACCTTTCATTACCGTCTCTTGTTATTCTGTTGTTCAGCCATTTGTTCCAATAGTTCTAGTCTATATTGCTGTTTCCTTCTCTGAATAAGTTCTCGATCTTCACCTCCTAGAAAGTGGTAAGAAAATAATACAGTCTTAATTCTTGAACTGTGCAACTCTTAACTCTTAACTTTAAGAACCTCAATTTTAAATTACAACAGAGTAATTACTGCATATGTAGGAAATACAGAAGGTAAAATCCTATTTTTCATCATTAACCTCTTCAAACTAGTTTCATAATTTATGAGTATCTACTAGCGGTCAAACACAAGACACATTAATATTTCCCAAATTTCTACAGTTAGTCAACAACTTATTTGAGTTAGTTATTTTCAAATAAGAGAATACTCTATCCTCATCTCCATTTTTCCAGTAATTGGGATAATAGCTCTACTAGTATCTCCCAGAAGCCTGTAAATAAACAAGTGCATCCAAAATGAAAATCTCAAAAGCAAATGCCCCTCTGTTTTCTGGTAATGGCCTAATAATCGAGCTTTGATTGCTTATCCTCTCTTACCCACTTTATATATGAACCCTCTTTTCTATTCTCCTGGCTTTTATCCTTAGGCAGAAACTCTCGACACTTCTCCTGGATTACAGCAGTAACCTCCTAGCTAGTCTCCAGAACTCCACCTCTCCCTACTCCAATATATCTAGCACACTTATGTAAGATTAACTATCTTATCATACTGGTACCCTGCTCCAAAAACTCCCATGGTTACCTTAATTCTATGGAAGAAAAATATAAACCTCTCATCCTGACCTCATTTATGTAAAAATCCAGTTGTGCAAACATTTTGGATTAACAGAAGATCATTATTATTGCATATGTTAATGACACAAAATAACCTCTTAATTTAGGTATGTATGATCTGCAATACCACAAATCACAGGATATCAAAAATGCAACTGAACCAGTGATTTCTCTACTGTCTTAACTATTAGTCTACCAACCTTCAGTGGACATACAGCAACTGAATTTATCCAGTAAGCACAGATATCAGCAATACTGAGGTTCCCACAGGGATAACAGGACTTACATTAAGGTTAATAATAATGTTTTATAATCAAAGTAGATAAATCCACTGTGCTTCTGATCATATGGAGCAAGAAGCATAGAACTTAACCTCTCACCATAAAAAAGGTAATAAAACTAGGCAGATTAGGAAGTAACTGTTTTTCAGACACTGAACAACAGACAGCAAAGGACTGTAACACCTGAATAAATGAAGTTAGCCCTTTCAGCACTACTATTTCTGCCTGAATGCAGTATCCAGAGTGCCGGTACAGGGAAGGAGAAACCAAAGTCAAACTGGGCAGATAAAGACCAAAATCCACAAAGGCTAATAAAATGGCTGGAAGTTTAGGCAAAGATCCAAAAGGATCCATAAAGAGCTTTAGAAATCTGTCAAGGGGTTTCTTCAAACTTTACTGTGCACTAGTCTTACTTGCACAGACTGAATACATCAGACTGGGCAAAAAACATGGAAGGTGCACAAACTGCACAATTCTCAGATGTCTTCAAACAAAGTGGAAAGACTCCAGCCAACTAGAGTGGAGTCCCTGGTGAGCCCTCCAGGTATTTTGGAAACACCCTCAGAAAGGTTACTCTGTAGAGCTGAACTATCCACAGGAGGAAGGCTACTCTAGATGTCCATAACTATACTTAAAATAAGGCCTCAAAAAGACTGGTTCTTAAGTAACATTAAAAATGTGACGGTGGTAGGCAAAATTCTCAGATCTATGTTCCCTGCCTTCTGGTGCTGAGTCCCTGTATAAACCCTCCCCTTGAGTGTGGGCAGGCCCTATGACTGGCTTCTAGCCAACAGAATATGGCAAAGGTAAAAGGAATTTGCAAATCTAACTAAGGTACAAAATCAATTCTGAACTAATCAAGAGACATTATCTAAGGTGAGCCTGATGTACTCACTGGTAATCTCCTGGCTGGCATGATAAACTGAACAACCATGGTAGAGAAGCCTGAGTGGCAAGAAACAGCAGATACCCTCCAGGAAGCAAGGGCAGTCTCCTGCCAACATCCTATGAGAAGCCAGGGCCCTTAGGAATACAGCCATCAGGAAATGAAGTATGCCAACAATATGAATGGGCTTAAAAATAGATTCTTATCCAGTAAAGCATCCAGATGAAAAAACAGCCTGGCTGACACCTTGATTACAGCCTTGTGACACTTGAGCAGAGAACCCACCTAAACTCTATGCCCTCTGAAACTGTGAGATAATATGGGATATTTTGAGCTACTAAATTTGTGCTCATCTGTGATAATACAGTGACCTATAATCTTTAGAAAAGTTAGTTAATAGAAAAAAAAAATCACACAGTGAAGATGGGAAAAGATGTTAAAATAGCTACCATAACCATGCAAACATTTAAATGAAAATAGTAACTAAGGAGGGAGGAGCCAAGATGGCAGTGTGAGTAGGACTGAGAAAATCTCCTCCCAAAAGCATATATATTTTTGAAAATACAACAAATACAATTATTCCTAAAAGAGGGACCAGAAGATACAGGACAACAGCAAGGCTACATCTACACCTGCGAGAACCCAGCTCCTCACTAAAGGGGTAAGATACAAGCCGCGGACCAGTGGGACCCGAACGCCCACCATCACAGCTCCCCAGTGGGAGCAGAGGAGTTGGAGCAGTGAGGGAGAGGGAGCCCAGGACTGCTAAATACCCAGGAGCGCAGACATACAGTGCGTGATGTGCTGGATACTAGGGAAATGGAACAGTAAAACCTGTGAGCAGATTCCCACAGCCAGCACCCCTGGAACAAAAGAAAAGTGAGTTCTTTTTGAAAGTCTTAAAGGGATAGGAGACTCACAGCTGGACGGAAGTGTCCCCGCACACAAAACCCAGCAGCTGGAAATCCCGGGGAGCTCTGGGTGCCCTAACCCCTGGGCAGCAGCACAGCCCTGAAGCCCCTCATGGTGATAAAGAGCCTCCCACCCATTCCCCCTATAGGGCGGCCCCGCCATAGGGGAGCAGCAGCCTGAAAGCAAACACACCTACAGCAACCGCGTGGAGCTTACTCCACAGCAGCCCGAACAAGAATCAGAGACCCCCATCTGCACACAGCTGCACAGCACAAGCCGCTAGGGGTTGCCGTTCTCCCAGGAAAGGAAGGCCAGGAGCAGGTGGAAAGGGACTGTGTTCTCCCAGCTGACACACATGCCATATGCCCACAACTACCTCTATCGCCATGAAAAGGGAGAAGAAACTGATCCAGACCAGAATCACACAGACATCCTCCCTTGAGAGGGAACCTGGAGAGATAGATTTAAACAATCTGCCTGAAAAACAATTCAAAATAAAGGTCATAACCATGCTGATGGACTTGCAGAGAAATATGCAAGGGATAAAAAGAGAGTACAGAAATACAACAATCTCTGAACGGACTTAAAAGCAGAATGGATGAGATTCAAGAGGCCATTAATGGAATAGAAATCAGAGAACAGGAATCAGAGAAACTGATGCAGAGAGAGATAAAAGGATCTCCAGGAATGAAACAATATTAAAAGAACCGTGAGACCAATCTAAAAGGAACAATATCTGCATTATAGGAGTACCAGAAGAAGAAGAGAGAGAAAAAGGGATACAAAGTGTCTTTGAAGAAATAATTGCTGAAAACTTCCCCAAACTGGGGAGGAAATAGTCTCTCAGGCCACGGAGGCACACAGAACTCCCAACATAAGGGACCCAAGGAGGACAACACCAACACAGATAATAATTAAAATGGCAACGATCAAAGACAAGGACAGAGTATTAAAGGCAGCCGGAGAGAGAAAAAAGGTCACCTACAAAGGAAAACCCATCAGGCTAATCATCAGACTTCTCAACAGAAACCGTACAGGCCAGAAGAGAATATATACTATCAGGCCAGAAGGCATGATATATGTAATGCAACAAAACAGAAGGGCCTTGAACAAAGAATAGTGTATCCAGCACGATTATCATTTAAATATGAAGGAGGGATTAAACAATTCCCAGACTAGCAAAAGTTGAGGGAATTTGCCTCCCACAAACCGACTCTACAGGATATTTTAGAGGGACTTCCCTAGATGGAAGCACTCCTAAAGCTAAACAGATATCACCAGAGAAAATAAAATCACAGCAAAGAAAGTGAAACAATCAAATACTAACTACAGGCAAAAAATAACATCAACAACCCACAAAAGCAGTCAAAGGAAATACAGAAGAGCACAAAATAAAACATCTAACAAATAAAGAATGGAGGAGGAGGAATAAGAAGGGAGAGAAATAAAGAATCATCAGACTGTGTTTATAATAGCTCAATAAGCGAGTTAAATTAGACAGTAAGATAGTAAAGAAGCTAACCTTGAACCTTTGGTAAACACGAACCTAAAGCCTGCAATGGCAATAAGTAAATATCTTTCAATAATCACTCTAAATGTAAATGGACTGAATGCACCAATCAAAAGACACATAATAATAGAATGGATGAAAAAGAAAGACCCATCTATATGCTGCTTACAAGAAACTTACCTCAAACCCTAAGACATACACAGACTAAAAGTCAAGGGATGGAAAAAGATAGTCCACGCAAACAGCAAGGAGAAAAAAGCAGGTATTGCAGTACTAGTATCAGACAAAATAGACTTCAAAACAAAGAAACTCACAAGAGATAAAGGAGGACATTACATAATAATAAAGTGGACAATCCAACAAGAGGATATAACTATTATAAATATATATGTACCAAATACATGAGCACCAACATATGTGAAAGAAATACTGAAAGAATTAAAGGAAGAAATAGAATGCAATGCATTCTTCTGAGGAGACTTCAACACACTACTCACTCCAAAGGATAGATCCACCAGACAGAAAATAAGGAAGGACACAGAGGCGCTGAACAACACACTAGAACAGATGGACCTAATAGACATCTACAGAACTTTACACCCAAAAGCAACAGGAAACACATTCTTCTCAAGTGCACATGGAACATTCTCCAAAATAGACCACATATTAGGCCACAAAAAGAGCCTCATTAAATTCAAAAAGATTTAAATCCTACCAACCAACTTTTCCGACCACGAAGGTATAAAACTAGAAATAAATTGTACAAAGAAAGCAAAAAGGCTCACAAACACATGGAGGCTTAACAAACATGCTCCTAAATAATCAAAGGATCAGCGACCAAATCAAAATAGAGATCAAGCAATATATGGAAACAAATAACAGCAACAACACAAAGCCCCAACTTCTGTGGGACGCAGCAAAAGTAGTTTTAAGAGGAAAGTATATAGCAATCCAAGCATATTTAAAGAAGAAAGAACAATCCCAAATGAATAGTCTAAAGAAACAATTATCAAAATTGAAAAAGAAGAACAAATGAGGCCTAAAGTCAGCAGAAGGAGGGACATAATAAAGATCAGAGAATAAATAAATAAAATTGAGAAGAATAAAACAATAGAAAAAAATCAATGAAACCAAGGGCTGGTTCTTTGAGAAAATAAACAAAATAGATAAGCCCCTAGCCAGACTTATTAAGAGAAAAAGAGAATCAACACACATCAACAGAATCAGAAACGAGAAAGGAAAAATCACAACAGACCCCAAAGAAATACAAAGAATTATCAGAGAATACTACAAAAAACTATATGCTAACAAGCTGGAAAACCAAGAAGAAATGGACAACTTCCTAGAAAAATACAACTTTCCAAGACTGACCAAGGAAGAAACAGAAAATCTAAACAGACCAATTACCAGCAATGAAATTGAAGCAGTAATCAAAAAACTAACCAAGAACAAAACTCCCGGGTCACATGGATTTACCGCAGAGTTTTATCAGACATACAGAGATGACATAATACCCATTTTCCTTAAAGTTTTCCAAAAAATACAGTAAGAGAGAATACTTCCAGAATCATTCTATGAAGCCAGCAACACCCTAATACCAAAACCAGGAAAAGACCCTGCCAAAAAAGAAAATTGCAGACCAATATCCCTGATGAACATAGATGCAAAAATACTTAACAAAATATTAGCAAACCGAATTCAAAAATACATCAAGAGGATCATACACCATGATCAAGTGGGATTCAGATCAGTGATGCAAGGATGGTACAACCTTCAAAACTCCATCAACATCATCCGCCACATAAACAAAAAGGACAAAAATCACATGATCATCTCCATAGATGCTGAAAAATCATTCAACAAAATTCAACATCCACTCATGATAAAAACTCTCAACAAAATGGGTATACAGGGCAAGTACCTCAACATAATAAAGGCATATATGAAAAACCCACAGCCAACATCACACTGAAGAGTGAGAAGCTGAAATCTTTTCCTCTAAGATTGGGAACAAGACAGGGATGCCCACTCTCCCCACTGTGATTCAACATAGTACTGGAGGTCCTAGCCACAGCAATCAGACAAAACGAAGAAATACAAGGAATCCAGATTGGTAAGGAAGAAGTCAAACTGTCACTATTTGCAGATGACATGATATTGTACATAAAAAACCCTAAAGAATCCACTCCAAAACTACTAGAACTAATATCGGAATACAGCAAAGTTGAAGGACACAAAACTAATACACAGAAATCTGTGGCTTTCCTATACACTAACAATGAAGTAATAGAGAAATCAGGAAAACAATTTCATTCACAATTGCATCAAAAAAAATAAAATACCTAGGAATAAACCTAACCAAGGAAACGAAAGACCTATACCCCGAAAACTACAAGACACTCTTAAGAGAAATTAAAGAGGACACTAACAAATGGAAACTCATCCCATGCTCTTGGCTAGGAAGAATAAATATTGTCAAAATGGCCATCCTGCCCAAAGCAATATACAGATTCAATGCTATCCCTATCAAATTACCAACAGCATGCTTCAACAAACTGGAACAAATAGTTCTAAAATTCATATGGAACCACCAAAGACCCTAAACAGCCAAAGCAATCCCAAGAAAGAAGAATAACACTGGGGAGATCTCGCTCCCCAACTTCAAGCTCTACTACAAAGCCACAGTAATCAAGACAGTTTGGTACTGGTGCAAGAACAGAGCCACAGGCCAGTGGAACAGAACAGAGTCTCCAGACATTAACCCTAACATATATGATCAATTAATATATGATAAAGGAGCCATGGACATACAACGGGGAAATGACAGCCTCTTCAAAAGCTGGTGTTGGCAAAACTGGACAGCCACATGTAAGAGAATGAAACTGGATCATTGTCTAACCCCATACACAAAAGTAAATTCAAAATGGATCAAAGACCTGAATGTAAGTCATAAAACCATAAAACTCTTAGAAAAAAACATAGGCAAAAATCTCTTGGTCATAAAAATGAGCAACTTCTTCATGAACATATCTCCCCGGGCAAGGGAAACAAAAGCAAAAATGAACAAGTGGGACTATATCAAGCTGAAAAGCTTCTGTACTGCAAAGGACACCATCAATAGAACAAAAAGGCGTCCTACAGTATGGGAGAATATATTCATAAATGACAGATTCGATAAAAGGTTGACATCCAAAATATATAGAGAGCTCACGCACCTCAACAAACAAAAAGCGAATAATTCAATTAAAAAATGGGCAGAGGAGCTGAACAGACAGTTCTCCAAAGAACAAATTCAGATGGCCAACAGACACATGAAAAGATGCTCCACATCGCTAATCATCAGAGAAATGCAAATTAAAACCACAATGAGATATCACCTCACACCAGTAAGGATGGCCACCATCCAAAATACAAACAACAGATGTTGGCGAGGTTGTGGAGAAAGGGGAACCCTCCTACACTGCTGGTGGGAATGTAAATTAGTTCAACCATTGTGGAAAGCAGTATGGAGATTCCTCAAAAAGCTCAAAATAGAAATACCATTTGACCCATGAATCCCACTTCTAGGAATTTACCCTAAGAATACAGCAGCCCAGTTTGAAAAAGACAGATGCACCCCTATGTTTATCATAGCACTATTTACAATAGCCAAGAAATGGAAGCAAACTAAGTGTTCATCAGTAGATGAATGGATAAAGAAGATGTGGTGCATATACACAATGGAAAATTATTCAGCCATAAGAAGAAAACCAATCCTAACATTTGCAACAACATGGATGAAGTTAGAGGGTATTATGCTCAGTGAAATAAGCCAGGCAGAGAGAGACAATTACCAAATGATTTCACTCATATGTGGAACATAAGAACAAAGGAAAAACTGAAGGAACAAAACAACAGCAGAATCACAGAACCCAAGAATGGACTAATAGTTACCAAAGGGAAAGGGACTGGGGAGGATGGGTGGGAAGAGAGGGAGAAGAGGGAGTGAAGAAGAAAGTTGGCCTTACGATTAGCATGTATAATGTGTGTGGGGCACAGGGAGGGCTGTGCAACACAGAGAAGACAAGTATTGTTTTTACAGCATCTTACTACGCTGATGGACAGTGACTAATGGGGTTTGTTGGGGGGGTACTTGGTGAAGGGGAGAGTCTAGTAAACATAATGTTCCTCATGTAATTGTAGATAATGATATCAAATTAAAAAAAGATGTAGAAGACATGAATATCACTATTCAACCAACTTAGTTGACATTTCTAAACCACTATACTCAAAACGACACAATGCACATTCAACCACACACTAAACATTCACCAAGATAGACTATATTCTGAGCCAATAAAAATTTATCTAAAAATTTCAAACTTGAAATAATTGAAATTATACAATTTATTGTCTTAGACCATAAGGGAATTAAACAAGCAGTCAATAACAAAGACAGCAGGAAAATCCCCAAGTATTTAGAAATTTAAGAACATATTTCTAAATAGACCATGATTCTGTCATAAACCCCACAATATATTGTTATTTTTGCTCTAAGAAGTCAATTGTCTTAATTTCTAAAATAAAGCAATAAGCCAGAAATGAGGTCTGTGAGGAAAAATCACAGGAAAACATATTTCAGTTCAACTGAAATGAGAATTATATCAGAGTCACCTCAAGATAGAGTGGGCTGCCACTGGAGAAACAAGTTTCCTATGGGTATATACAAACAAAGGCCAGGGAGGAAAAACACAACCATGAGATTAATCAGTGGATTAAATTACTATAGTGGTTTGTTCCATAATACATCATCTCACCAAATACTCATCCATAATTCCTGGATTACATTAATGATAAATTCATGCCATTCATCTTTAAAATTTCAGGGTAATCCATTTATTAATAAAAATATTTGTCGGTAGGCTCTCAACATAGAAAGTCATTTCTCCAATTTTTACCATGTTTAACAAGATACATCATAAGAATGAAGCCTTACTCTGACCTACAGATAGGTTACATTGGTCAATTCTCACTTAAAGACATTACACTAAAATAAAATTCTCCCTACTTTGCCATTCTCTTAGTGTAGTCATTTCAGGGAACCCAAGATTTAAATTACTGCTTTTAGGCTGAATGAATGTAAACTGTTATCCTATCTCCTTATACACTTCACTGAAACCAAATTTCAGGTAATTTTAAAAATAGTTTTTACTCAAAGAATAGACCACTTTTCTATTTAAAGTTACACAAAGGAAATAAGGCTGTTTCTAAAATTAAATTCCAACAAGTTAATACAGAAAATCAACATGCTTATAAGCAATGACCTTCATTTCTGACAAAACAGACAATTTGGATTATGAACATGATTTGAACAAAACACCTTCTCAGAAATTACATGGAAGAACATGGGAAAGGATGTTACCAAAGAATAAAAAGACTTAGTTCAGAGAATTACTAAAAATTAAGGCAGTTTTGTTCTAGTTAAAGAAGCAGGATAAAGAAAGAAGAAAAACCTACCACACATCACACAGAATGTAAGAAATAGCCACACTACAACAAAGTGCAAATAAATTATGAAATTAGAAGCTTATAATTGAAATTAAATTTTCATTTATCATCTATCAAAAGGTCGTCACTAAATAAGTTATTTAGCTTTAAAATTATACATATAGCTATACAAGTTAAATGCTTAGCATAGCATCTATCACAAAGTAAGCACTAGATAAATGTTTTCAATTGTGAGAATAGTATTAATTACAACACTGAGTGCCTACTAAAGACCTTTTATAAAACACTCTGCAGAAGTCTCATCAACTGAAGTTTTGTATGTACCGAAGAGCATCCCTGCAAAAGGACTGCAGATCTCTTGGTTAGTAGATTTCGATGGCTCATTGTCCTGAGCACTGAAACAAAAACAAAAATAATTAGAACCCAAACAATTTTTAGGGAACAAAAATTAGAATAAAATGTAGTTATGTGTCTTGGCCTTTCAAAGTACTATAAACACTGTACTGGTTATATATTTTTAAAGTTTGGGTAAAATCATGACATTTTAATTCTTAACACAGTGGGACTCCAATATATTTCAGCTCTATAACCTTTTTCTTCAGACTGCTTAACTGGCTCCATAGATTCCCAATAATACTCTCTTTCACAAGAACAGTTGTCCCCATAAGGAAAATGAACCTACGAATACATACATAAAGTCCGAAAAAGGAAGAGAAAGGTGATACCTACATACACAATTGGAAAAGATCATCCTGAAAATATCCTTCCTTGAAAGATAAGAATAAGAGGAAAAAAAGAAAACTCCCTCAAAGGAACTTAATTTGGCCCCAAACAGTGAATTCTCTTATCACAAGCATCTTTATATATTACTTTTTTTCAAAGAAAAGAGACACCTTTCCTGACATATGACAATATTATCCTCATTATACACCACACATTCAGAACCATTTATCCTTACGTATGATATGAGAAAGTCACCAAAACGATAACTATAAACAGACACACAACATGAGTAGAAAATGTAATTATTTCCTTTCTTTTCAACATGACAGAGTATATATGAGGAGTAACTTAACTAAAAGCAAAAAAAAAAAAAAAAAAAAAGCATGAAAGCCATCTATTCAATAAGCTGAGTATCAAAAACAAAGTTTTGAAAGGAAAACTCACATTGCAGGAGTATTTTCAATTTATTCCCAGTAAAGTTTCATCACCCCCATAACTCTACAATATTTTAAATTGACTTTTATGTCCATTAAATGCTTTTTTCACCTTTCATTATTTCAAACAAATGTGTATGGTCTATAATGATAGGGACTTATTCAGAACACTCTGGCATGTTTTATAATCAAAACCTGTTCTTCAAAATAATGCTTTAAAGTACTATAAATTTTAACTTACAAGAATTCTCCATTCACTGATTTTTTCCATAGATTCCTATTTCACTAACAAGGAAGGCTGTTAATATACTACCCTTTCTAAGTTTTTCAAAAAGCCAGTTTTAGCAGTTGCTGTTTCACATGTAATGGCTAAAGGGCAGAATTTACCATACATACAATACCTTTTATTTCCAGCAGATGAAATTCGTATGTTTGACTGTTCTGAGACATCACTACCATATTCCATAGGAGGCACATTCCCTCGTCCGTTCCTGTACATCCTTAAAAATACATCGGTTTATAGTGAAAGGATTAAAGATGGCACCATGAGAGGTGAGACACAGGCCTGGTCCCAAAACCACACATAATACAAAAATATAATTAATACAACTAATCCTAAAAGAACAACAGGAAAGAAGGCTGCATCAGACTGAATACACTTGGAGAAAAGAACAGACCTCATGGAACATGGTAATGTACCAAAGCCATGATGCAGAGGGACCCATGCCCTTCCCCAACCCCAGCTCAATGGCAGGAGGAAGAGAAACAGAGCGGGAGGGAGTGGACACCTAGGAATGCTGAATGCCCACCCCTGGCGATCTGCTCTGGGAGCATGAACATACATTGCATGGTACTCTGGAGATTAGTGGGGTCAGAAAGCTAAGACAGGCAGAATACCAGGAGAGACTGAGATTCCAGCCACTTGTGGAAAATGGATCCACATCCAGCTGCTCTGGTACAAAAGAAAGGTGGCAGTCTGAGAGACTTTCTAACAGTGAGAGGGCAGCTAAAGGGGCAAGGACTGCACAGAGCTTACAGCTTAGGAGAAAGAATAGGTGGATAAAATTGTCCAGGCACAATCTTCCGAGCAGGTTGGGAGCTTTCACGAGCTTCAGGTGCTCCATCCCCCTGGCTGGCTATGCAGCTCCAAAGCCCCCAAATGTGATACACACCATGCTGCACCTTCCTCCAGGCCAGCCGGCACCTGGGTTGCAAACGGGCAGCCCTGCACTGGCATCAGGCCAGCCAGAGGGAAGCCCCACCCATGGCAGCTAAAAACGCAAATGACAGAGGCTTACACCTGTGTGCTCAGACCACTTGTTCTGGCATTGGAGACAGGAATAGAAGCCTGGAACCAGGAAACAGTTATTTCTTCCTCCAGGGCACCAGCAGTGCTGCCCTGTCTCTCCAGGGACTCCCAACATCGCTCCAGGGACTCAGCAGCTCCAGAGAGTAGAGCTTCTGGGCATTAGAGGGCACCACATACAAATATGAAATGTCAAATGAACCTGGTTCAACCCCAAATCCCACAAACACCAGAAAAAGGGTCAAGTGGAACTGAACTCATACATCTTAATGAAAGAGATTTCAAAATAAAAATCATAAACATGCTGATAGAGGTACAGAAAAATATTCAAGAACTCAGGGAAGAATTCTAGATGGAGATTCAATCATTATGGAATATAGTATCAAAAATGAAATACACAATGGAGGAATTTTAAAGCAAATTAGATACAATGGAGAAGATGGTAAATGAAATAGAAACTAGACAAGACGAATAAAAAGAAGCTGAGGCACAGAGAGAAAAAAGGATCTCTAAGAATGAAAGAATACCTAGAGTTCTGTGAGACAAATACAAACAAAACAATATTAACATTATAGGGTTATGAGAAGAAGAAGAAGAGAGAAAAAAGGGGATAGAAGGGTCTTTGAGGGGGTAATTGCTGAAAACTTCCCCAATATGGGTAAGGAGATAGTCTCTCAAGCCATAGAGGTGCACAGATCTCCCAACACAAGGGACCCAAGGAAGACAACAACAAGACATAAAGTAATTAAAATGGCAAAGATAAAGGAAAAGGACAAACTATTAAAAGCAGCAAGAGAGAGAAATAAGATCACAAACAAAGGAAAACCCATCAGCCTATCACCAGACTTCTCAATAGAAACCTTACAGGCCAGAAGGGAGTGGCATGATGTATTTAATTCAGTGAAGCAGAAGGGCCTCTAACCAAGAACACTCTACCCTGCAAGATTATCATTTAAATTTGAAGGAGGGATTAAACACTATCCAGATAAGCAAAAGTTGTGAGAATTTGCCTCACACAAACTGTCTCTACAGTGTATTTTGGATGGACTGTTGGAGAAGGAAGTGTTCCTAAGGCTAAATAGCTGTCATCACAGGAAATAAAACTACAGTAAAGAAAGGAGAACAATTAATTAATAAGCAGATGCAAAATCAAATCAACTACCCACAGAGTCAGTCAAGGGATAGACAAAGAATACAGAATATGATACCATAAAGAATGGAGGAGGAAGATAAAGGAGGGGAAAAAAAAGAACCTTTACACTGTGTCTGTAATACCATGCTAAGTGAGTTAAGTTAGACTGCTAGATAGTAAGGAAGTTACCCTTGAACCATTGGCAACCATGAATCTAAAGCCTGCAATGGCAGTAAGTACATATCTATTGATAATAGCCCTAAATGTAAATTGTCTGAATGCAACAAAATACATAGTCACTTAGTGGATAAAAAAAACAAAACCCATCTACATGCTGCCTACAAGAGACTCACTTCAAACCCAAAGACATACATAGACTAAAAGTGAAGGGATGAAAAAAGATATTTCATGCAAATAATAGGGAGAAAAAAGTAGGAGTTGCTGTACTTGTATCAGACAAAACAGACCTCAAAACAAAGAAAGCCACAAGAGACAAAGAAGGACATTGCATAATGATAAAGGGGTCAGTCCAACAAGAGGATATAACCATTATAAATATAATATCTATGCACCGAACATAGGAGACACTACATATAAGAAACAAATACCAACAGAATTGAAAGGGGGAAATAGAATGCAATGCATTTATTTTAGGAGACTTCAACACTCCAGTCACTCCAAAGGAGAGATCAACCAGACAGAAAATAAGTAAGGAGAAAGAGACCCTGAACAACACTTTAAAACATATGGACCTAAAAGACATCTCCAGAACACTCCACCCAAAGGGAGAAAGATGCACATTCTTCTCAAGTGAACATGGAACATTTTCAAGAATAGACCATACACTAGGTGACAAAAAGTGCCTCAGTAAATTCAAAAAGATTGGAATTGTGCTAACCAGCTTCTCAAACCACAAAGATATAAAACCAGAAATAAATTATGTAAAGAAAATGAAAAAAATCCCACAAAGAACTGGAGGCTTAACAACATGCTCCTAAATAACCAATGGATCAATGACCAAATAAAAACAGAGATCAAGCAATATATGGAGATAAATGACAACAATAATTGACCACCGCAAGATGCTGTGCTATAAGGGAAGTATACTGCAACACAGGCCTACTTCAGGAAAGAAGAACAATCCCATATAAACAGTCTAAACTCATAATTAATGAAACTAGAAAAAGAAGAACAAGTGAGGAACAAAGTCAATAGAAGGAGGGACATAATAAACATTAGAGCAGAAATAAATAAAATCAGGAAGAATAAAACAATAGAAAGAATTAATGAAAGTGAGAGCTGGTTCTCAAAGAAAATAAACAAAATAGACAAACCGCTGGCCAGACTTATCAGGAAAAAAAAAGAGAGTGTACTAACATAAACAGAATCAGAAATGAGAAAGCAAAAATCACTATGGACACCACAGAAATACAAAGAATTATTAGGGAATACTCTGAAAAATGATATGCTAACATACTGGATAACCTAAAAGAAATGGACAACTTTCTAGAAAAATACAACCTTCCAACACTAACCCAGAAAGAAATAGAAAATCTGAACAGATCAATTACCAGCAAAGAAATTGAACTGGTAATCAAAAACCTACTTAAGAACAAAACACCTGGACCAGATGGCTTCACCGCTGAATTTTAACAAACATTTAGTGAAGACCTAACACCCATGCTCCTTAAAGTTTTCCAAAAAGTAGAAGAGGCGGGAATACTTCCAAATTCATTCTATGAGGCCAGCATCACTCTAATAACAAAACCAAGAAAAGATACCACAGAAAAAGAAAATTACAGGCCAATATCCCTGATGAATATAGATGCAAAAATATTCAACAAAATATTAGCAAACCAGATTCAAAAATACATCCAAAAGATCATCCATCATGATCAAGCAGGATTTATTCCAGGGATGCAAGGATGGAACAACATTAGAAAACCCATCAACATCCTCCACCACATCAACAAAAAGAAGGACAAAAACCACATGATCACCTTCACAGATGCTGAAAAAGAATTTGACAAAATTCAACATCCACTCATGATAAAAACTCCCAACAAAATGGGTATAGAGGGCAGGTATCTCAACATATAAAGGTTATATATGACAAACCCACAGCCAGCATCATACTTAACAGCAAGAAGCTGAAAGCTTATCCTTTAAGATCAGGAACACGAGAATGAACACTCTCCCCACTTCTATTCAACAAAGTTCTGGAGGTCCTAGCCATGGCAATCAGAGAATACAAAGAAATAAAAGGCATCCAGATTGGCAAAGAAGAAGTTCAACTGTCCCTGTTTGCAGATGATGCGATGTTGTACCAAAAACCCCTAAAGAATCCACTCCAGAACTACTAGATCTAATATCCGAATTTAGCAAAGCTGCAGGATACAAAATCAATACACAGAAATCTATGGTATTCCTATATACTAACAATGAACTAGCAGAAATAGAAATCGGGAAAACAATTCCATTCACAGTTGCATCAAAAAGAATAAAATACCTAGGAATAAGCCAAAGCAATCCTGAGAAGAATAAAGCTGGGGGGATTATACTCCCCAACTTCGAGCTCTACTACAAAGCCACAGTAATCAAGACAATTTGGTATGGGCACAAGAACAGAACCATAGACCAATGGAACAGACTAGAAAGCCCTGATATAAACCCAACCATATATGGCCAATTATTATATGATAAAGGAGACATGGACATACAATGGGGAAATGGCAGCCTCTTCAACAGCTGGTGTTGGCAAAACTGGACAGCTACAAGCAAGAGAATGAAACTGGATGACTGTTTAACCCATACACAAAAGTAAACTTGAGATGGATCGAAGACCTGAATGTAAGTCATGAAACCATAAACCTCTTAGAGGACAACATAGGCAAAAAAATCTCCTGAATATAAGCACGAGTAACTTCTTCCTGAACATATCTCCCTGAACAAGGGAAACAAAAGCAAAATGAACACATAGGACTACATCAAACTAAAAAGTTTCTGTACGGCAAAAGACACCATCAACAGAACAAAAAGACATCCTACCATATGGGAGAATATATTTGTAAATGACATATCCGACATGGGGTTAACATCCAAAATATATATAAAGAAATCACATGCCTCAACACCCAAAAAGCAAATAACCTGATTAAAAAATGAGTAGAGGATATGAAGAGACAATTCTCCAAAGAAGAAATTCAGATGGCCAACAAACACATGAAAAGGTGCTCCACATCACTAATCATCAGGGAAATGCAAATTAAAACCTCAATGAGATATCACCTCACACCAGTAAGGATGGCCAGTATCGAAAAGACTAAGAACAACAAATGCTGGTGAGAATGCAGAGAGAGAGGATCCCTCCTACACTGCTGGTGGGAATGTAAGCTAGTTCAACCATTGTGGAAAGCAATATGGAGGTTTCTCAAAAAACTAAAAATAGAAATACCATTTGACCCAGGAATCTCACTCCTTGGAATTTACCCAAAGAATACAACTTCTCAGATTCAAAAAGACATATGCACCCCTATGTTTATTGCAGCACTTTTTATAATAGCCAAGAAATGGAAGCAACCTAAGTGTCCATCAGTAGATGAATGGATAAAGAAGATGTGGTACATATATACAATGGAATACTATTCTGCCATAAGAAAGAAACAAATCCTACCATTTGCAACAACATGGATGGAGTTGGAGGATATTATGCTCAGTGAAATAAGCCAGGCAGAGAACAGTGAAATAAGCCAGGCGGAGAAAGACAAGTACCAAATGATTTCCCTCATTTGTGGAGTATAACAATGAAGCAAAACTGAAGGAACAAAACAGCAGCAGACTCACAGACTCCAAGAAGGGTCTAGTGGTTACCAAAGGGGAGGGGTGTGGGGGTTAGGGGTGTGGGAGGGCAGGTGGGGAGGCAGGGAGAAGGGGATTGAGGGGTATTATGCTTAGTACACATGGTGTGGGGGGTCACAGGGAAACTGTGTAGCACAGAGAGGGCAAACAGTGAATCCGTGGCATCTCACTACACTGATGGACAGTGACTGCATTGGGGTATGGGTGGGGACTTGCTAATATGGGTAAATGTAGTAACCACATTGTTTTTTCATGTGAAACCTTTGTAAGAGTGTATATCAATAATACCTTAAAAAAAAAAATATATATATATATATATATATATATATATATATATATATATACAGCAGAAGTCTTACCATTAAATTAAATCAAGTGTGGCAAGCCACAACATTTGCTAACACTGTAAATCATGTGAAAGAGTAAATATTAGCAACAAGTCAAAATGAACATTATAAATAAATATGCTAATGCAGGGACAGAAAATGATTAGTTCACTTAACTCACAAGGTCATATACAGCAAAAAGATTAGAATGTTTTTAAAAATCTTTTTCAGAAAATAATTTTTAAATGTTTTCAATTAATCTTTTTTCCATTTGGCAAACATTGATTTCTTTAACTTAACTTCTCATACAAAAGAAACCAACATGACTTTTTATACCAACATTAATCAGCATGTACGAAAATCAGAATTTCTTAAGTCAAGTTCCCTAATGTGGTTGTTAACAAACTAGACAGTCTCTCATGAAGACTATTAGAAATATCTGTTAAGGTATTATTCAATATTTTAGGTGAATTCATTATCACATTAAGAAAAATGGCAATTTTTAGAAGAAATGGAACTTACCACTCTCCTCAAAGCCAGGGTATAAAAAAGTTCTTCCTTTGTTTCCATCATACAAACTATTGTGTATATCATTGGCAGAGAAAAAAACTACCTAGAATTTTAACCTTAATAATGTATGACCTGCTGCAACACATAGCTTCCATTTTTTTTTATCCATATCTAAAACAACAGAACCCTCCACAACCCCTTTCAAAAAAAGAATTTCAAATTTATTTCAATTTACCAAAACACAGCTGGTTTAATATCTGAAGCCTAGGTCCTTCTAGTGATATGCTACTGACACATCAGTTTACTGCCCTTCTCTTTCTACTGCTTAAAGAATGGGTAAATATAAATTGAAATTCAAATATGCAATTAACAATGCCAGACAACCAGATTTAGTTATACTGGATCTACATACACATACATGTGCAAGAAAGAGTTAACAGAGCAGGCCTGAGATTGCCTACCCTTAGAAAGTCCTGTTGGCAAGTTTGGCCCCTGGCTGACACCTGGGAAAACAGATTTTGGGAGGTTTCCTGCCATTACCAGAACTGGTAAGAGGGGTTCTCCATGTCTAAACTGTTTATACAAGCAATAAAGTTTTCCTTCAGAGAGTCCAGAATTTTGGCAAGTGCTAGGAAAAAAGTGCCTATATGATCAGTCCCCGATAAAAACATCAAGAACTGAGTATCTAATGAGCATTCCTGCTAGACATTTCACCCTTGTGAGAATTCAATATTGGAGGAATTAGGCATGTCCTGCCAACTCCACTAGGCTCCCCTAGGAGAGCACTCTTGAAGTTTGTGCCTGATTTTCTTCACACTTTGTCCAATGCAAAATTTTCCTCTGCTGATTTTATTTTGTATTCTTTCACTGTAATAAGTCACAGCCATAAATATAACTATATATACAAAGTCCTGTGAGTCCTTCTAGCAAATCACCAAACCTGGGGATGATCCTGCAAACCCATATCACAGACAATAGTAAATTTGATGATGTGGTGACCAATGTAAGTTTTAAAATATAGAGGAATTCAAACCTACAAATTTTTGAAAACATACTTTGGTTAAGATTAAGTAAGAATTAAGGTTAAACAAGAATTAACCAAAATTAAAGACCACTTAAACATACAAAAGTTCTAAAATTCATCCAAGAAGCTTATGGCTTCCTGCTGATTTTTAGCTAAGTTGTCTAATGACACTTAGACTTGCACTTCTAGTTTATCTTCATACAGCTGAACCCAAGGTATGCTATAACCAAAGCATCTACACTAAAAACAATTTTATAAGTGTTTCAATATACATATATGCCTTAATAAAGTAAGCAACATAAACACAAAAGGTCACTTACAAAGTTCACTCCATATTAAAGAAATTTAAGAAATTGTTTTATTTATGTATAAAATCAAGGTCTCTTTGCTAAATTCTACAGTAAAATCACAAAGACTTCCTAATGAACAGCCCATATGAAAGGTGCTTTAAGGTGTAACCTTTCACCAAAGGACAAAAATCATGAACAAGATTATAAAAGTCCCCTCTGTCACCAATAACTACAATCAAGACATGTGGGGACATGTGCTCCACATTGCTAATCATCAGGGAAATGCAAATTAAAACCACAATGAGAAATCACCTCACACCAGTTAGGATGGCCAACATCCAAAAGACAAACAACAACAAATGTTGGCGAGGATGTGGAGAAAGGGGAACCCTCCTACACTGCTGATGGGAATGTAAACAAGTTCAACCATTGTGGAAAGCAGTATGGAGGTTCCTCAAAAAACTAAAAATAGAAATAACATTTGACCCACAAATCCCACTTCTAGGAATTTACCCTAAGAATGCAGCAGCCCAGTTTGAAAAAGACAGATGCACCCCTATGTTTACTGCTGCACTATTTACAATAGCCAAGAAATGGAAGCAACCTAAGTGTCCATCAGTAGATGAATGGATAAAGAAGATGTGGTACATATACACAATGGAATATATTCAGCCATAAGAAGAAAACCAATCCTACCATTTGCCACAACATGGATGGAGCTAGAGGATATTATGCTCAGTGAAACAAGCCAGGCGGAGAAAGACAAGTACCAAATGATTTCACTCATATGTGGAGTATAAGATCAAAGGAAAAACTGAAGGAACAAAACAGAAGCAGACTCACAGAACCCAAGAATGGACTAACAGTTACCAAAGGGAAAGGGACTGGGGAGGATGGGTGGGAAGGGAGGGAGAAGGGGGAAAACAGGGCATTACGATTAGTACACATAATGTAGGCGTGTGGGGACATGGGGAGGGCAGTGCATACACAGAAGACAAGTAGTGATTCTGTGGTATCTTGCTACGCTAATGGACAGTGACTGTAATGGGGTGGGGGTGGGGGAACTTGATAATAGGGGGAGGCTAGTAACCATAATGTTGTTCAAGTAATTGTACATTAATGATATCAAAATTTTTTAAAAATTAAAAAAAAAAAAAGACTGGGGACATGTTTAAGAGGCCAGAAAAAGGCAGAGATAATGCATTTCACTAAAAAGGATAAAATAAAATCTAAAAGCATTGTATTCAATTTTATAAAATGACTAATATGATTGTGCTTACTTTGTTAAACCAAGGCAAAATTACAATTTACATACAGAGATTCCATAAATATTTTAAGTTGCCAATATAAAACATGAAAAACAACAAAAAGAAACCTAGATGGGACTCTAACAAGTGGTGAAGCCAAATTATAGTTTGGACAATTAGTCACCTTATTTTCTATTAAAATTTCTCTGTAATTGTAATGGAAATTCCTTCATTTACTGAACTTTCTTTCATATTTTTAATAAATTTAGCACTCTGAACTACCCCTATTAGTTCACTTAACAGTTTTATGGTGGTCTTACATTTTAGAATAGAAATATTTACTGAGACAAATGAAGTTTCTCTGAAAAAAACAGGAATTTGTGAACGGCAGCAGTTCTTTTACCATTGCCATCCCCCTCTTCAAACTTCTCAACATTAAGGGCGACTAACAGTTGGTGAAATCCAGAAGTAATACACTCAATACATGTCTAAAACAGCCTTATTCTTGTCAAAGTCCAAGGGTTTAGTTTGTCCCTGAGAAGTCCCTCCTGTTTAGCCACAGCTTTAGAACCAGTACCAGATTAAAACTATTCCTGTGACCCAGAACTAATCTATCTAAATATTCTATGGCTTTAAATCCATAGGTTCACTTACCACACCTGAATCCACTGGGTTTTTTCAGAAAGGGACAGACCTCATAAATTAAAGAATTTGTTTCCTTTGATATAGCAAATCAGAGCTGACTGAAGCAACGAAGTAATTGTAAAATGGTTTCAACATCCTACTGTCAAAAAGGCAAAATTAAAGGTATGTTAAATGGACAAAGCTTTCTCTATTTCCTTGAAGACGTAGCTCCATAACTCAACTTAATTAGGTTCAAATGTCAATGCCCAAAGAAGCCAATTATATGCTAGAGGCCAAATTTATCTAAAAATTAACATGTGTTTATCTTTAAAATAAAAAAATTAATCTCTTACAGAAGAAAAGTGTATTGTTTAAAACCACCATATTTTTAGTTAATTTAAATGTGAATGAACTAAATGGTAATGAATGTATCTTTTTTCCTTAGTTAACCACAGAATCAAACAAACAACTTCAAAAACAAAATCACAATGTTTATGCTATCAAGAATAACACACTATAGAAATAAAGTATTTACCAACTGATGGTCACAGATTGAGAGAGCTCACAGGAAAGAAGAATAAAATTTCTCCTTAAAAGAAATCATCTAAAAGGCTTGACGTCCAGAATATATAAAGAGCTCACACGCCTCAACAAACAAAAAACAAATAACCCAATTAAAAAATGGGCAAAGGAACTGAACAGACGGTTCTCCAAAAAAGAAATACAGATGGCCAACAGACACATGAAAAGATGCTCCACATCGCTAATTATCAGAGAAATGCAAATTAAAACTACAATGAGGTATCACCTCACACCAGTAAGGATGGCTGCCATCCAAAAGACAAACAACAACAAATGTTGGCGAGGCTGTGGAGAAAGGGGAACCCTCCTACACTGCTGGTGGGAATGTAAACTTGTTCAACCATTGTGGAAAGCAGTATGGAGGTACATCAAAATGCTCAAAACAGACTTACCATTTGACCCAGGAATTGCACTCCTAGGAATTTACCCTAAGAATGCAGCAATCAAGTATGAGAAAGATCAGTGCACCCCTATGTTTATCGCAGCACTATTTACAATAGCCAAGAATTGGAAGCAACCGAAATGTCCATCGATAGATGAATGGATAAAGAAGATGTGGTACATATACACAATGGAATACTACTCAGCCATAAGAAAAGGGCAAATCCAACCATTTGCAGCAACATGGATGGAGCTGGAGGGTATTTTGCTCAGTGAAACAAGCCAAGCAGAGAAAGAGAAATACCAAATGATTTCACTCATCTGTGGAATATAAGAACAAAGGAAAAACTGAAGGAACAAAACAGCAGCAGAATCACAGAACTCAAGAATGGACTAACAGGTACCAAAGGGAAAGGGACTGGGGAGGATGGGTGGGTAGGGAGGGATAAGGGGGGGAGAAGTAGGGGGGTGTTAAGATTAGCATCCATAGCGGGGTGGGAGAAAGGGGAGGGCTGTACAACACAGAGAAGACAAGTAGTGATTCTACAACAGTTTGCTACGCTGATGGACAGTGACTGTAAAGGAGTATATAGGGGGGACCTGGTATAGGGGAGAGCCTAGTAAACAAAGTATTCGTCATGTAAGTGTAGATTAATGATTAAAAAAAAAAAAATGCAGTTCCTATGTGGTGACCTCTAATGAGTTCTACACAATGATATAAAGGACATATAAAAGTGTAGGCAAAGGGTCTGTTTGTGTTTATACAGAGGATCAAAGCCTAATTTGGCTACCCCGAAAATGAACTAAGAAACGATATGAAAGAGAACTTCCAACATCAGCACTCTCGGGAAGACTCATGCCAGAAGATGATCATCAAAAAACCCCAACAAAGATCCACGCACTGCTACAGCTGTAGATGCACTCATCCCACCAGCTCCTGGACTTGCCATGGGAATGAAGGAGATATCTAAGCTGGCCTGTGCATACAGTAAAACAACAAATTTGACTGGATCTATACTGTTGGAACTCAACCAAGAATTAGGAGAAGTGCAAATTGTAGCGCTCCAAAATCTTACAACTACAGACTATTTACTGTTAAAAGAACATATGGGATGTGAACAGTGCCCAGGAATGGGTTGTTTTAATTTGTCTGATTTTTCTCAAACTACTCAAATTCAGTTAGATAATAACCATCATATCATTGATAAGTTTTCACAAATGCCTAGGGTGCCTAACTGGTTTTCTTGGTTTCACTGGAGATGGCTGGTAATTACAGGTATGCTTTGGTTATGTAACTATACTCCTATTATGTTAATGTGTGTGCGCAATTTAAGTAGTAGCTTAAAATCTATACATGCTGAAGTTACTCTACAAGAAGATATGTCAAAGAAATAATCAATCTTCCCATGTTTTCTCCCGCCTGCTACTTCTATAGCTTTTCTTCTTTCTTCCTAATTACAACGAATTCTTAAATAGAATTCGTGCCTCATATCAAATTTACCGAGTATCATAACTCCTCCAAGTGGTAAAGATACCTCAAGACAAATGCTGGGCATAGAAGCCACAGGGCATAAATATGCAAAGAAATAAAAAGCTAACCATTTCAAACAATAAGGCTTCTCTCTCACTTACCAACTTAACATTTCCCTGTATGGCCCCAGAAGATGACTGGTTAGCCAGAGACGGGTAAGATTCCTCAAGGGAGGAACAACCTAAGACAGGCACAGTCGCAGGGGGGTCATCAGGTGAGAAATTGGGGATCAACAGAGGTGAGGCTTAGAACCTCACCCCCCCTGTTCTGAGAGAAATCTTCTGCATATGTGGATGTTTTATTGCCCTTGTCTAGCTTGGATTAACACATAGTCTACAGGCACACACCTGATCATCTACATTTGCTCTCTTACAACACTAAACTATGTTTTCTACCTTTATGTTGTATCTACCTACCACTTCAGCATCTTATTAAAAATAATAAAGAGAGAAATGTGGTATCCACATATAAATCAAGTATAAAAATCAAATGTGTATTCATATTTGAACTGACTGTTTATAGTTCATAATGCATGAGCAAAACCAAAAGTTTCTGTGATGACTGCCCTTGTACTGTTCACCATGTAACTTATTCACTATGTAAGAATTTGTTCTCCATGTAAGAACTTGTTCGTTATGCTTCAGAAGATTGGAGACTGACGAAAATTAGGCTTGGGGTGGATTAATGATTGTGCATTGAGCATTGACTCCCCTATACAGAATTTTATTGTTGTTAACAACCATTTGATCAATAAATATGAGAGATGCCCTAACAACAACAACCAAGAAAAAGTACACACTTCCAATTGTAAAATAAATAAGCAACCGGGATGTAATGTATAGCATAAGGAATATAGTCAAAATATTGTAACAACTTGGTATGGTGATAGCTGGTACTTAGAATTATCATGTATATAAATGTTGAATCACTGTGTTGTACACCTGAAACTAATGTAATGTAATACTGTGTGTCAACTACCCTTCAATAAAAAATAATTATCTAAAAAAAAAAAAAAAAAAAAAAGAAATCATCTAACTCATAAATTAGTTATATCATCTTGTTTCCATATCAAGAATATCTAATGCAGATGAATTCTGCTATAACAGGTACTTTTGTCTATAGAAGTTTAAAGAAAAGCACTGATCTGTTAACTATAGGTCATCATTTATCTCCTTTTTTTTTAGTTCTTTCCCAGTTTTTATATTTACTTTAATTCAGTAACAGTGTTTTTCTAATATCAACCCCATCTTTACAGTAGGGAAAATAGTACTAAAATGGCCCTTCCAAAGATAAATGAAATTTAACTACTAATAGAAAAAAGGAATAATATATTAAGTAACTCATGTTTTAATAAGCATTTCTCCTAATACATATTGAGCATGCACACTTCTTGGAAGGTCCTACCCTAAGTAAGCAAGCACTCAATCTATGTGGCTAAGTAACATACAGATTCTAATTTCAGATGGAGTGTTATTTCAGAATTTTGTTAAATGTTAAGATTACAAACTAAACAATATCAAGAGCTAAATAGAAAGCAAGTGCTATTAACCACATAAAAACTAAAAAACAGCATTTAATGCTAAAAATTTCTTTTACTCATTAACATCAGTTATAAAGTAAAACACAGTAAGGTAATGTTAGCTTCCACAGCTCAAGTTAACAAATAAGAAAGACCAAGATGACTGTATTTAAGAAGAGCCCATAAATTTTAAATTATTATTAGACACACTATTACATTTAACTTTAGGAAGCTCCTAAAACATAAATTTTACCCATACTGGTAAATACGTATACATAAATAACACTCACACACGGTGCAATTGTTAAGCAAAGTGCTAACCACCTTAGTAACTATTTTAAAAACTTTGCTGGTCACTTGCTGCACTGATGGACAGTGACTGCATTGGAGTATGGGTGGGGACTTAATAATATGGGTAAATGTAGTAACCACCTTGTTTTTTTCATGTGAAACCTTCATAAGAGTGTATATCAATCATAACTTAATTAAAAAAAAAAAAACATTGCTGGTGATTAATGATGAGTTTAGGAAAGTTCCTGGTTTTAGCTTTTCCCGTATTTAAAGTGGAGAAAATATTTCATTAATAAATAAATTATGGTATTATGAAAAAGTTTTTAGAATTAGAAAAGAATGGAGACCAAAAAAAATTTTTTAATAAAAACTAGAATTTATCACATACTGATTTTTAGAAGAAAAAGGAGAACAAGGAAGAATGAAGGAAATTAAGGAATTAATTATTTAAGAAATTAATGAAGGAATTTAGAAGAATAAAGGAAAATAAATTTTCTAATTCTCACAATCAGTTATAATTCTTTTTCTGTCAAGAACTTCTGGCTAAGACTACAGTGCTATTCAGAATAAATGGTTAGAGCAAGAGACCAAATGCAGTAACACAGTTCTTTAGTCTCAAAAACTTCACTAACAAGTAGAGTCATTTTTTCCTTTCAACCACTCTGCCTACTAAATAAAGCCATTGAATGATAGATGTGAATCTTTTTTTCTTTTTTGCTGTAAAAGGAATCTACAAATCTAAAAATACAGAAATTCAATTTTAACCTCAATTGCCAGAGACATGTGTGAAAACCCTTATATCTAGAGATAATGCATTTATGCATTAATGAAACAGAAGTAACAAAATAATGATTTACATTTTCAAGAAGTACTTTTTAAAACTTTAGTAAATGTAACAGGAATTATTCTCATTCATCCTACTGTTTAATCTGTTCTTAAAATACCACTTGGGGGAGATTATTTAGAGTCATTTCATTTATGGCATACATAAGAAAATAAGATATCAAATCATTAGGCTGAAATTCATTAGTTCTCATGTGTAAAATTATCGCAGATTATAATTACAAAAATAACAGATTAAATGTATAAAAAACAAAGCATCAACCATCATAATAAGTTTCTTGAAATTCCAAACTTAGAAGGTATATATTACACTACACTCTAAAGGTAAAACAGACACCATCAAGAGAAAAAGTTATGTACAAAGAAGACAGCACCAAGAGACCAAGAATACCTGCAGTTGCCCAACTGAAAGTTCTTTTAGGTTAGGTAGTCTATAACTGCCTTCAGATATAAACATTTGCATATATATTACCGGTTTGGGAGCATTTTCTGAAGAGCAAATAATTAAATTCAAATCAGAGATAAACTACAACTGACATTGCAAAATTCTAATCCTTCACTCAAATTATCTAAATCAGAGTGAATATTAAAAAGATTGGGTGAGCAGGACATAATAGCTACAGAATAAAGAGAAGACAACCATAAAGACTTTGCATTACTATTATTACTAACAGAATACTGGATGTGCAGCATCACATCACGGAAATTTTCTAAAATAGTAAAAAAGTAATCTATCTGGACTAATAAATCAAAGAAGTCCCCAAAACTGCTCAAAATTTAGATTTCACTCTTCCAATTTAACAAGTCAGTGAAAAGGAGACCCTGCATATTTCTGTCCACAAATCAATAGTTAAATTAAAATACAGCAAATTTTAAGTATTAAGACAAATGACTTAATGAAAGAAGACCCCATTGTAGCATTTAAGAAATTACACATAGTATCATAAAAGCAATCACCCAAAGGAACTAGAAAGCAGCTGAAAACCTGATCAGAAAAATTAGAGCCATTTCCATAAAATAAATGTTGAATAAGTAACATATTTTTTCAATAAACATATTGAAAAAAGTACTTAAAGCACAGGAACATTAAAGAAATAAACTGTATTTCATGTACTCTAAGGTGTCCCTTTTCCACATTTTAACATCTCTGACTGGGAGCACTGTCAACCTGGTTTTCAGATGAGCTGTGGAAGAAAGGAGTTCCTTTTCCCTGTCAGTCACCTTGAGGCATTGTGAATCTGAGGCAGCTCTGACTTCTTACCTCTAGGCTTTGTGGACAATACTGGCAGCAAGAACTCAGACTGCAAACCTGAACCAGTACCAGCTTACAGTTCAAATTCTCAGGAAAGTCTTTTTAACTCCCTCCACTCGGTGCCAAGTTAAGAAGTGCAAATTTCTTTTCTATCCCTTTCTGTGGGAAAGTTTATTTCCCACTTGATTTTACAAAAAGGTTGTAGCCTTTCACTGTGCCTGCTTTATAACAGGGTCCCTTTCCCCCATCTTGGGTGTTTTCTTTGTCCCCTCAGTGGCACATATTAGAATTAATCAAATATGTAAATCAAATGAAGCTGCTTTTCTGATATAAGAAAAACTGTAATATTAATCAATTAAAGAAAATAAAAATGACGTTATAAATACCTGTCATTTGTATACACTCTCAAAGGTCTTCTATCAAAATCACTTTCATATCTAAACCTCTCATCCATTTCTTCACTTAATCCAGGATCGTGGTCAGGCCTATAACACTGTCTGTCAAAAACAGGGTCTTCATTAAACCTGTGAAATCTTCTATCTGGAGTATCAGCCTTGCTGGCAAACCTTTGGTGTTTTTTATTGAAAATGCCAAGTTCTTCATTAGATTTTTTAATAATTCTTCTATTCCTTAATTCAATTTCATCATCTAGTTGTCGATATCTGTCCTCCTCTAGTCGTCTTTGGTTTAGAAGCTCTTCATATGCCTCTGAAGGAGTTAAGACCTCTCTTCTAGGATGCTCTGAACTTTCACAAGATGTTTGTATTTGTGAGGGTAAATCAGGTTTACCCTGACTAATAGGCTTTTTATTTCTTTGACTCTTGTGCTGGGTAATTAAAAGAGAAAACAGAAAATAGATCTTAATGAGATCCTATTTCTTAAAAGTAATTAAACCCTCAAATGATGCTTATTCTACTTATCATCTCAACTCTAAGGGTTAATCCCCTTTAAGAAATATCTAATTGTTGCAAAAAAACTTCAAGGAAGTGTTATCCTTCCATAAAATTTAATGAATATTAAATAAATATGCAACAGTAATGTGGATAAATGACTACAAAAAGAGAGGATAAGCTAGATGCAAATCCCTATCCCAGGAGAATATCAGGTATATTTTGGCAGTTAAATATTGCTTCAAAATATTTCAAATTAAATTTTTTCTCAATACAAACAATATAGAACCTGGTATGGTTTTTGGCCTTAGTAACATCAACCATCCTTAAATTTGGGGAAAAAAGCAGCGAGAGAGCTAGAAATAGTCAATATTTAAAACTTAATCAACACCAGTTAAAACCAATCCCTAAAATTAAATCATCCTCATAAAGTTAAAGTTAAAAAGTTGGGTAAGTTCTTCAATATGAGTTAATACCATTTACAAAACTAAATATTTAAATGCACTGTGTTTGGTTCAATTTCTGTTAATTTTTTAAATGTTTACATAAAAACCAAATGAAAGGTCTAACATATTAAAATATTTTCAAGTACAAAATATTCAACCTGGGGTGTTATTTATTTTAAAAGCAAAACCTACCTCAGTACTCTTTTCTACCTGTCTGAACTTGTCTGTGGACTCTTCCTTACTCCTGAGAAATTCATTGTATTCTTTGTTGCGTTCAAGTTTCAACCTTTCCTTAAAACAGAAACCAAGGCAATGTTAACTTCAACTTCAGGAAAAAGTACAGTAATATCAAATCAGACTAATACAAATCAGAGACCTTATCCAGAATCAAGTTTTACTAATAATTTCAAGGATAGAAGTAGTTTACAAAACACAGAAGAAGCAGGAAAAGGTCCAAGACTAGCAACACAATTCCTCACTTTCTTTCTTGCCACATGAAAATATGCATTACTACATGCTTAGGTCCAGATTAACATGAGGTCTCTAACAGAAGAGAGCTGTCTTGGCTGTAAAATACCTACCTTTTTATATTTCAATATTACATAGCTTACATGACATTTCCCAAGGGGCACACCCCATAAATCCATGGATTCCCAAGGTCAGACAATCCAGGTGTGCTGTGCTAACAGCATTCATAAATAAATCTCTCTCTAGTAAATACATGAATGTGTTTGCCAGGTCTGTCATTAGCATGTTTCTAAGATTTGACCAGGTTACCTTTCATCTTTCCTTCTCAGAGACACCTCCTGTCTGCAATCCCCTACCCCACTCTGCTGCTAATCACTTCTTTCCCAAGTATAAAAAAGGATCCTTGTTATATTTTAAACATAAAAAGGTAAAGTTATCACAGACACAAAGTGTTACAATGTAAATGTTCTGTTAAAACACAAATATATTATGTTAGAAGATGTTTTTAAGCCCTAATGCTTCCCATGTCATTGACACAGCACATTCTTAAAAAGTATTTAAAAAAACTAGGTTAACTTTTGAAAGTATTAACTGTCCCTTTGTCTTATATACTATTCCATGATCTCTGATCTAGCTTTGAAATTGAATCTCTACAAGAGGTATACAGTGCTTTATCCGTACTCCCTCTAAGTATCTACATGTATTTGTAGTGATAGAAACACACATTCAAATAGCCTCAGACCTCACCCTACATAAAAACTCAGTATACTCTCATCTACTCATCTCATTGATAACTATCACAAAACATAAACTTTATAGCTCAGAAATCAGTGCTGAAAAAAGTAGTCTGAATATTCAATTAGTCAATGTATTAAAGAAATATGTCACATTTCATGGTTACAAATGTTACAGTAAAAAAAAATGTAACAGCACAACTACAGACTCCAAAGATTTTTTTTTTAATATATTCAAGGATGGGACATAATGTAATCTTCCGTTTGCATTTAAATCAGGAGTACGTTCTTTCATGATTTTGATGTCTCAAAAACTGGTACCCACTACTCCTATCCACCTACCTTGGCAGATAACCTCTCACCAATAGGAAGAGAAACTCCCAGAGTAGATGGATCTGTTCCACTCGTGGACAGAAAATTTTTCTGCATATATACACATTAAAAAAAATGTATTACCTAATTGCCTTTATAAAATGTTTCATAAATGTCTTTATATTCTATATTCTAAACTATTACATTATGGAGAGCAAAAGAATGAAATGGAGATGAAGACAGAAATCTATAGAGACCATACCAAAAGTAATCAGAAAAAAGAGTTTTATTCTAATCAATAATGCCCTACAGAGGACAATCAGATATTAATTTTCCTTTACAATACATATATACTTACTGATTGCAGATAAAAAGCATGGGCAAAACGGCAACTCTTTCCCAATTTATATTCCTTTTCTAGCACACATTCTTCATTCGCAGTGCCATACTATTCTTTTAAGGCAAATTTAAACCTCCTAACAAATATGCTTATGCATGTTGTATAATGTTTTTTTTTAATTTTCCTGTAATTACGAGTGGATATCTACTCAAGTGGTAGAATATATAAGCTATGAACATTATTTCTTTATGTGTCCCTCCATTCTTGTTGATTAAACATTTAGGTAATGCAGTTCAGTAGACAGGGCATTAGAATTCAAAAGACCTAGGCTCTAGAGCTAGCCCCAATACTTCTCAGCTATGAAACAATGAGCAAGTCATTTAACTTCCCTGACCCAGACTTTCTTCTTTCATAAAATGAGAATGGTATCTGCTCTGCCTAACCTACAGAAACTGGAATAAGCATCAAGGAAGATGAAAAAATGTAAGATCGCCTTGAACACAATAAAGCAAACACAAGAGACTAGTAAATATATACAATCCCTAATTTACGTTCCTAGTAGACATATAATCTGGAATAAATTCTCGACATCTCTGCTTCAGTTTGTCTGTGAAACAGGGATAATGCCATCTACATCACTAGATTACGAGGATTAGATCAATAAACACATGTTAAACTGTCTAGTTCCATGCCTTTTATTTATTCATTAAACATGCAAGTATTGACTATCAAATATTTCCCAGTAACAGCCATACCTCAGAGATACTGCAGTTCAGTTCCAAACCAATGCAATAAAGCAAGGTAAATGAATTTTTCATTTCCCAGTGCACATAAAAGCTATATTTCCACTGTACTGAAGTCTACTAACTGTGCAATACCATCATGTCTAAAACAAAAACCATGTATATACCTTACTCTTAAAAGTACTTTATTGCTAAGAAATGCTAACCTTCATCTGAATTGTAAACTTTTTGGTGGTGGAAAGTCTTGCCTTGATGTTGATGGCTGCTGACCGATCAAGATGGTGGCTTCTGAGGGCTAGGGTAGCTGTGGCAATTTCTTAAAATAAGACAATAATCAAGTCTGTTACATCAGTTAACTCTTCCTTTCATGAACGATTTCTCTGTAGCAAGTCATGCTGTTTGACAGCATTTTACCCACAGAACTTCTTTCAAAATTGGGAGTCAATCTTCTCAAACCTTTCCACAGTTTTATCAATGGAGTTTATGTAATATTCTAAATCCTCTATTGTCATTTCAACAGTCTTCATAGCATCTTCACCAGAAGTACATTCCATCTCAAGAAACCACTTTCTTTGCTCATCTGTAGGACACAACTCTTCATCCATTCAAGTTTTATCATGAGATTGCTACAAGCCATTCAGAACTTCAGCCTCCACTGCTAATTGTAGTTCTCCTACATCCACAACATCTGCATTTAATTCCTTCATAGAAGTCATGAAGTTCTCAGTCATTCATGAAGGTTGGAATCAACTTCTTCCAAATTTCTCTTAATGTTGATATTTTCACCTCTTCCAAAGCATGAATCATTAATGTTCTTAATGGCAGGTAGAATCATGAATCTTTTCCAGAAGGTTGTCAATTTACTTTGTCCAGATCCATAACAGGAATCACTATCTATGGCATCTACAGCATAACAAAATGTATTTAAAATATAAGTCTTGAAAGTAAAAATGACTCCTTGATTCATGGGCTACAGAATAGATGTTATGTCAGCAGACATTAAAATAACATTAATCTCATACAGCTCTATCAGAGCTCTTGGGTGACCAGGTGTATCATGAGTGAGTAATAATATTTTGAAAGCAATTATTTTTCTGAGCAGTACACCTCAGAATGGGCTTAAAATATTGAATAAACTATGTTGTAAATAGATATGCTGTCATCCGGGATTTGTTGTTTCTTTTAAAGAACACAGGTAGAGAAGATATAGCATAATTTTTAAGGACTCAATAATTTTGGGAATGGTAAATGAACACTGATTACAACTTAAAGTCACCAAGTTGCATTAGTCTCTAAGAAGAGTCAGTCTACCTTTTTTTTTTCTTTGGTATCATTAATCTACAATTACATGAGAAACATTATATTTACTAGACTCCCCCCTTCACCAAGTCCCCCTCACAAACCCCATTATGGTCACTGTCCATCAGCAATTTCTTAAAATAAGGCAATAATCAAGTCTGTTACATCACTGTCCATTTTACGGTCAAGATGCTGTAGAGTCACTACTTGTCTTCTCTGTGTTGCACAGCCCTCCCTGTACCCCCACACACATTATACATGCTAATCTTAATGGCCCCCTTTCTTCCCCCCCACCCTTTATCCCTCCCTTCCCACCCATCCTCCCCAGTCCCTTTCCCTTTGGTAACTGTTAGTCCATTCTTGGGTTCTGTGAGTCTGTTGCTGTTTTGTTCCTTCAGTTTCTCCTTTGCTTTTATACTCCACATATAAGTGAAATCATTTGGTACTTGTCTTTCTCCGCCTGGCATATTTCACTGAGCATAATACCCTCTAGCTCCATCCATGTTGTTGCAAATGGTAGGACTGGTTTTCATCTTATGGCTGAATAATATTCCATTGTGTATATGTACCACATCTTTATCCATTCATCTACTGATGGACACTTAGGTTGCTTCCATTTCTTGGCTATTGTAAATAGTGCTATGAGAAACATAGGGGTGCATCTGTCTTTTTCAAACTGGGCTGCTGTATTCTTAGGGTAAATTCTTAGAAGTGGAATTCCTGGGTCAAATGGTATTGCTATTTTGAACGTTTTGAGGAACCTCCATACTGCTGTCCACAATGGTTGAAATAATTTACATTCCCACAAGCACTGTATGAGGGTTTCCGTTTCTCCACAACCTCACCAACATTTGTTGTTGTTTGTCTTTTGCATGGTGGCAATCCTTACTGGTGTGAGGTGATATCTCATTGTGGTTTTAATTTGCATTTCTCTGATGACTAGCAATGTGGAGCATCTTTTCATGTGTCTGTTGGCCATCTAAATTTCTTCTTTGGAGAACTGTCTGTTCAGCTACTCTGCCCATTTTTTGATTGGATTACTTGTTTTCTGTTTGTTGAGGTGCATGAGCTCTTTTTATATTTTGGATGTCAACCCTTTATTGGATCTGTCATTTATGAATATATTCTCCCATACTGTAGGATGCCTTTTTGTTCTATTAAAGGTGTCCTTTGCTGTAAAGAAGCTTTTCAGCTTGATATAGTCCCACTTGTTCATTTTTGCTTTTGTTTCCCTTGCCCGGGGAGATATGTTCTTGAAGAAGTCGCTCATGTTTATGTCCAAGAGATTTTTGCCTATGTTTTTTTCTAAGAGTTTTATGGTTTCATGACTTACATTCTGGTCTTTGATCCATTTCAAATTTACTTTTGTGTATGGGGTTAGACAAGGATCCAGTTTCATTCTCTTACATGTAGCTGTCCAGTTTTGTCAACACCAACTGCTGAAGAGGCTGTCATTTCCCCATTGTACATCCATGGCTCCTTTATCTTATATTAATTGGCCATATATATTTGGGTTAATGTCTGGAATCTCTATTCTGTTCCACTGGTCTGTGGCTTTGTTCTTGTACCAGTACCAAATTGTCTTGATTACTGTGGCTTTGTAGTAGAGCTTGAAGTTGGGGAGCAAGATCTCCCCCCCACTTTATTCTTCCTTCTCAGGATTGCTTTGGCTATTCGGGGTCTTTAGTGGTTCCATATGAATTTTTGAACTATTTGTTTGAGTTCATCGAAGAATGCTGTTAGTAATTTGATAGGGATTGCACTGAATCTGTAGATTGCTTTGGGCAGGATGGCCATTTTGACAATATTTATTCTTCCTAGCCAATAGCATGGGATGAGTTTCCATTTGTTAGTGTCCTCTTTAATTTCTCTTAAGAATGTCTTGTAGTTTTCGGGGTATAGGTCTTTCACTTCTTTGGTTAGGTTTATGCCTAGGTATTTTATTCTTTTTAATGTAATTGTGAATGGAATTGTTTTCCTGATTTCTCTTTCTGTTAGTTGTTAGTGTATAGGAAAGCCACAGATTTCTGTGTATTAATTTTGTATGCTGCAACTTTGCTGAATTCCAATATTAGTTCTAGTAGTTTTGGAGTGGAGTCATTAGGGTTTTTTATGTACAATATCATGTCATCTGCAAATAGTGACAGTTTGACTGCCTCTTTACCAATGTGGATGCCATGTATTACTTTGTTTTGTCTGAATGCTGTGGCTAGGACCTCCAGTACTATATTGAATAACAGTGGGAAGAGTGGGCATCCCTGTCTTGTTCCCGATCTTGGAGGAAAAGCTTTCAGCTTCTCGCTTTTAAGTACAATGTTGGCCATGGGTCTATCATAAATGGCCTTTATTATGTTGAGGTACTTGCCCTGTATACCCATTTTGTTGAGAGTTTTTATCATCAATGGATGTTGAATTTTGTCAAATGCTTTTTCAGCTTCTATGGAAATGGTCATGTGGTTTTTGTCCTTCTTTTTGTTTATGTGGTGGATGATGTTGATGAATTTTCAAATGTTGTACCATCCTTGCATCCCTGAGATGAATCCCACTTGATCATGGTGTATGATCCTCTTGATGTATTTTTGAATTTGGTTTGTTAATATTATGTTGAGTATTTTTGCATCTATGTTCATCAGGGATATTGGTCTGTAATTTTCTTTTTGGTGTGGTCTTTGCCTGTTTTTGGTATTAGAGTCAGCCTACCTTTGAAGCCAGGTATTGACTGCGCCTCTCTAGCTACGAAAGTCCTAGATGGCATTTTCTTGCAATACAAGACTGTTTTGTCTACAGTGAAAACATGTTGCTTAGTGTAGCCACCTTCATTATCTTAGCCAGATCTCTTCTGGATAACTTGCCTCAGCTTCTACATCAGCACTTGCTGCTTCACCTTGCACTTTTAGTTTATGGAGATGACTTCTTCCCTTAAACTTCAGGCACCAACCCGTGCTAGTTTCAAACTTTTCTTCTACAGCTTCTCCAACTCATCAGCCTTCACAGAATTGAAGATTGTCTTGTTCTAGATTAGGCTTTGGCGTAAAGGTATGTTATGGATGGTTTGATGTTCTATCCAGACTACTAAAACTGTCTCCATATTAGCAAAAAGGCTCTTTTGCTTTCTTATCTTCATGTGTTTGCTGGAATAACACTTTTAATTTCCTTCAAGAACTTTTTGCTTTGCATTCTCAAGTTCGTTAACTGCTTGGACCAAGAGGCCAACCTTTCAGCCTATCTCAGCTTTCCAAATGCCTCCCTTTCTAAACTTAAGCTTTTGATTTAAAGTAAGAGACATGCAGCTCTTCCTTTCACTTTAACACTTAGCAGCCACTGTAGGCTTATCAGTTGGTCTAATTTCAACATTGTTGTGTCTAGGGAATAGGGAGGCCCAAGGAGAGGAAGAGAGATGGGAATAGCCAGCCAGTTGATGGAGCAGTCAGAACACACACAATGTTTATCTATTAAGTTCAACATCTTATACAGGAGAGCAATACATGGCACCCAAAACAATTACAGTAGTAACATCAAGATCACTGATCACAGATCATCATAACAAATATGATAATAAAAAAGTTTGAAATATTGCCAGAATTACCAAAATGTGAAACACAAAGTAAGCAAATAATATTGAAAAAATATACCAATCGATGCTCCAATGCAGGGTTGCCACAAACTTTCAATTTGCAAAAAACACAGTATCTCCAAACAACAATAACATGAGGTATGCCTGCATGTCTTTAGGTGGTAGAGAGACAAAGATAAGGCACATGTTCCCTCCATTCAAGAGATTTGCAATTCAGAAGGGAAAACATGTAAACAAATAACTACAATATAATATACTAACTGCTACAAAAGAGTTATATAAAAACACTTGGGAACAGAGTGATTAATAAAAGTGATTAAAAATGTTTCATTAAATCTGAATTTACAGCAAGTTATGCTACAAAAAACTAACCTGAAAGTTGGCTGTACAGAACTCTAAACTTATTTGTCAAGGGAAACAATATGACACTTGTCTAGATCCCTGCATCAGTTTTTTAATGGCTCTGAAATTTGTCATGTTTTGAAGAGAAATGACTCCACTTAAAAGCATGAAGTCAAATGGACCATGAAGCCTAAGTATAAAAACTGCTCACTGACTATGAAGCTCAATTAAAATCTTTATAAAAAATTTGAAACATTGAAAAATAAAAATATGTTCCTCACTATTGACTTTTTCTCCCTTAAGCTGAAAATATTCAGAGGCAAAACATTGAGTTATGATTCATTTTTCATCTAGAAATATATTCACAGCAACAAAGTGCTTATAAATCTAGCCATTCTGTAGAGTCATACATGTACAAAAACACATTCAGAGTCCCAACCCTGGGAAGACAGAGATACAACATCCTCACTTCTTCATTGGGCAATTCCTCCTCCCAAGACAGGTACAGGAAGATGTTTGAAATTTTGAATAAAATGAAAAAAAAGAAACACTAAGGGCTATATAGTGAGTTTTTTAAAAAGCTGAAGTTAAGTCATTCACTCACTGACTTTGTAAATACTGGGTGCCTACTACATCCCAAACTGTTTGGTACATCTGTGAAGAGAACAGAGATCCCTGTCTTCCTGAAACTTACATTCAAGCAGGGGAACTGACAAGAAATAAACATAATAAAGAGTAATTACAGGATATTAAAGGTGATTAAGTGCTGTGACAAAAAATTTAAAAGAGTAGGCTACAAGCAGTACAGGCTTCCAGGGGATGGGAAGAATAGAAAACCAGAGTTTCCTTTTGGGTATGTTCCCCATTAAGACACTTGTTAGATTTCTAAGTGAAAATGTCAAATAGGCAGCCAAGCAGAAAAGTTTAAGGGTCAACAGAGAGGTCTAGGTGGAAAATACAAATTAACTGATTCGATTTAAAAATTGTTCTTCTGAGAATATGTCCTACCCTGCACTGTTAGATGTTCATGTGTATTTTTTATTCTAAAAATTGGAAAGGAGATAGCAATTGTTTAATGGCTCTTCTTGGCAAAATTTAAAGATCCTTTTTTTTTTTAAGTGTCCATGTAATCCAGAAGTCTGGAAGACACAAGAAACCCAGAAAAAGGGACTTAGAAACTACTAAGGAAGCAAGGAAGCTATAGCAGCACCTCGCCATAGCCTATGAAGTTTTCTTTTTCCTCTGCTTTCCTTTCTACTTCCATCTTCTTAGATGTTGACCAAAAATTCTCTTTCAACCAAAAACTGTGATAATAAGGGACTGCTGCTCCTCTACCACAACTACATTCTTGATAATCCAACACCAAAATCTATTTCACATCCCTCTGAAATTAAAGATTTGTGCTCCTTGATCTCTTTCTCTTACTTGAAGACAATTTCTTCTTAGGCCTCCCATCATCATTCTTTTTTTAAATCTGATATGCATGAAATATTATGTAAAATCCACAAATGAAAATGTTAAGATACTCCATATGTAGAAAACTCCGTAAGAAGCGGTGGGAGAGGGAGGATAATGATGTACAAGGCCAGGAAGGCAGGCTGGAACATAAAAAAGATTTCACATGTCACGCTCAGGAATAGGAATTTTTACCCTGAAGATCAATGAAGTCTATTTAATCATTAAGGAACAGGATCATTCTGGAAAGTGGCATAGAGAGTGGAATAAGAATTTGTGGACGGAGATGAGTTAAAAATGTATAGCAATAATTTAGCAGAATAAAGAGTAAGAGTACACAGTCCTAAAACACAGCATCAAGCTCCTAATAGGCTGTTTAAGGAGGTATGATGTTCCACCACTGCTTATCACAAATGTCAAATTAAAAAATCTACTCCCGACAGGTGCAGAGCCAAGATGGCAGCATGAGTAGAGCAGTGGAAATCTTCTCCCAAAACCATATATATTTTTGAAAATACAACAAATACAACTATTCCTAAAAGAGAGACCAGAAGACACAGGACAACAGCCAGACTACATCCAGACCTGCGAGAACCCAGCGCCTCTCGAAGGGGGTAAGATACAAGCTGCGGCCCGGCGGGACCTGAGCGCCCCACACCCCAGCTCCCGGCAGGAGGAGAGGAGTTGGAGCGGAGAGGGAGAGTGAACCCAGGACTGCTGAATACGCAGCCCTACCCATCCGCACCAGAGCGCAGACATAGTGCGTGCGTGGGGTGGTGGAAACTAGGGAAACAGGACAGTAAGAACTGTGAGTGGGTCCCCGCAGCCGGCACCCCTGGGACAAGAAAAGCAAGTGCCCTTTGAAAATCGTAAAGGGACAGGGGCCTCACGGCTGGATGGAAGCGCCCCGGCACAATCAGCCCAATAAAAGGGAATCCCGGGGAACTCCAGGTGCCCCAACACCCTGCGTGGCAGCGCAGCTCAGAGGCCCCTCACGGTGATAAACAGCCTCCTGCCCATTCCCCCTCCAGTGCAACTCCACCATAGCGGCAGTGGCCATGCCCACAGCAACGGGGCAGAGCTTCTTCCACAGCGGCCAGAAAAGTATCAGACACCCCATCTACGCACAGCTGCTCAGCACAAGCCACTAGGGGTCGCTGTTCTCCCAGGAGAGGAAGGCCACAAACCAGCAAGAAGGGACGTTCTCCCAGCTGACACACGCACCAGCTACCCGCAACTACCTTTATCGCCATGAAAAGGCAGAAGAATTTGATAAAGACCAGACTAACCCAGACATGCTCCCCTGAGAAGGAATCTGGGGTGACAGACCTAACCAATCTCCCTGAAAAAGAATTCAAAATGAAGGTCATAACCACACTGATGGATCTTCAGAGAAATATGCAAGAGCTAAGGGATGAAGTCCAGAGGGAGATTACAGAAATGAAACAATCTCTGGAAGGACGTAAGAGCAGACTGGATGAGGTGCAAGAGGCCATTAATGGAATAGAAATCAGAGAACAGGAACACAGAGAAGCTGACGCAGAGAGAGATAAAAGGATCTCCAGGAATGAAACAATATTAAGAGAACTGTGTGACCAATCTAAAAGGAACAATATCTGCATTATAGGGATACCAGAAGAAGAAGAGAGAGAAAAAGGCATAGAAAGTGTCTCTGAAGAAATAATCCCTGAAAACTTCCCCAAACGAGGGGAGGAAATAATCAATCAGACCACGGAAGTACACAGAACTCCCAACAGAAGGGACCCAGGGAGGACAACACCAAGACACATAATAGTTAAAATGGCAAAGATCAAGGACACGGACAGAGTTTTAAAGGCAGCTAGAGAGAGGAAAAAGGTCACCTACAAAGGAAAACCCATCAGGCTATCATCAGACTTCTCAACAGAAACTTTACAGGACAGAAGAGAATGACATGATATATTTAATGCAATGAAACAGAAGGGCCTTGAACCAAGGATACTGTATCCAGCACGATTATCATTTAAATATGAAGGAAGGATTAAACAATTCCCAGACAAGCAGAAGTTGAGGGAATTTGCCTCCCACAAACCACCTCTACAGGATATTTTAAAGGGACTGCTCTAGATGGAAGCACTCCTAAGGCTAAATAGATGTCACCAGAGAAAATAAAATCACAACAAAGAAAGCAGACCAACCAAATACTAAAGGCAAAAAATAAAATCAACTAAACACAAAAGCAGTTAAAGGAAATACAAAGAGCACAGAATAAAACAACCAACATATAAAGAATGGAGGAGGAGGAATAAGAAGGGAGAGAAATAAAGAATCACCAGACAGAGTTTATAATAGCTCAGTAAGCAAGTTAAGTTAGACAGTAAGATAGTAAAGAAGCTAACCTTGAACCTTTGGTAACCACGAATCTAAAGTCTGCATTGGCAATAAGTACATATCTTTCAATAATCACCCTAAATGTAAATGGACTGAATGCACCAATCAAAAGACACAGAGTAATACAATAGATAAAAAAGCAAGACCCATCTATATGCTGCTTACAAAAGACTCATCTCAAACCCAAAGACATGCATAGACAAAAAGTCAAGGGATGGAAAAAGATATTTCATGTAAACGAGAAGAAGAAAAAAGCAGGTGCTGCAGTACTAGTATCAGACAAAATAGACTTCAAAACAAAGAAAGTAACAAGAGATAAAGAAGGACATTACATAATGATAAAAGGTTCAGTCCAACAAGAGGGTATAACAATTATAAACATATATGCACCCAACACAGGAGCACCAACATATGTGAAACAAATACTAACAGAACTAAAGGAGAAAATAGAGTGCAGTGCATTCATTTTAGGAGACTTCAACATGCCACTTAATCCAAAGGACAGATCCACCAGACAGAAAATAAGTAAGGACACAGACGCACTGAATAACACACTAGAACAGATGGACCTAATAGACATCTATTGAACTCTACATCCAAAAGCAAGAGGATACACATTCTTCTCAAGTGCACAAGGAACATTCTTCAGAATAGACCACATACTGGGTAACAAAAGGAGACTCAGTAAATTCCAAAAGACTGAAATTCTACCAACCAACTTTTCAGACCACAAAAGTATAAAACTAGAAATAAATTGTACAAAGAAAGCAAAAAGGTTCACAAACACATGGAGTCTTAACAACATGCTCCTAAGTAATCAATGGATCAACGAACAAATTACAATAGAGATCAAGGAATATATGGAAACAAATGACAACAACAACACAAAGTCCCAACTTCTGTGGGACACAGTGAAAGCAGTCTTAAGAGGAGAGTATATAGCAATCCAGGCATACTTAAAGAAGGAAGAACAATCCCAAATGAATAGTCTCACATCACAATTATCGAAATTGGAAAAAGAAGAACAAATGAGGCCTAAAGTCAGCAGAAGGAGGGACATAATAAAGATCAGAGAATAAATAAATAAAATTGAGAAGAAAAAACAATAGAAAAAAATCAATGAAACCAAAGGCTGGTTCATTGAGAAAATAAACAAAATAGATAAGCCTCTAGCAAAACTTACTAAGAGAAAAAGAGAATCAACACACATCAACAGAATCAGAAAGGAGAAAGGAAAAATGATGACAGACCCCACAGAAATACAAAGAATTATTTAAGAATACTATGAATACCTATATGCTAACAAGCTGGAAAACCTAGAAGAAATGGACAACTTCCTACAAAAATACAACCTTCCAAGACTGACCAAGGAAGAAACACAAAATTTAAACAAACCAGTTACAAGCAAAGAAATTGAAGTGGTAATCAAAAAACTACCCAAGATCAAAACCCCAGGCCAGACAGATTTACCTCGGAATTTTATAAGACATAAGGAGAAGACATAATACCCATTCTCCTTAAAGTTTTCCAAAAAATAGAAGAGGAGGGAATACTCCCAAACTCATTCTATGAAGCCAACATCACCCTAACACCAAAACCAGACAAAGACCCCACCAAGAAAGAAAATTACAGACCAATATCCCTGATGAACGTAGATGCAAGAATACTCAACAAAACATTAGCAAACCGAATTCAAAAATATATCAAAAGGATCATACACCATGACCAAGAAGGACTGATCCCAGGGATGCAAAGACGGTACAACATTTGAAAATCCATCAACATTATCAACCACATAAACAAAAAGGACAAAAATCACATTATCATCTCCATAGATGGTGAAAAAGCATTGGACAAAATTCAACATCCATTCATGATAAAAACTCTCAACAATATGGGTATAGAGGGCAAGTACCTCAACATAATAAAGGCCATATATGATAAACCCACAGCTAACATCATACTGAACAGCGAGAAGCTGAAAGCTTTTCCTCTGAGATCGAGAATAAGACAGGGATGCCTACTCTCCCCACTGTTATTTAACATAGTACTGGAGGTCCTAGCCATGGCAATTAGACAAAACAAAGAAATACAGGGAATCCAGATTGGTAAAGAAGAAGTCAAACTGTCACTATTTGCAGATGACATGATATTGCACATAAAAAACCCTAATGATTCCACTCCAAAACTACTAGAACTGATATCGGAATACAGCAAAGTTGCAGGATTCAAAATTAACACACAGAAATCTGTGGCTTTCCTATACACTAACAATGAACCAATAGAAAGAGAAATCAGGAAAACAATACCATTCACAATTGCATCAAAAAGAATAAAATACCTAGGAATAAACCTAACCAAAGAAGTGAAAGACCTATATCCTGAAAACTATAAGACACTCTTAGGAGAAATTAAAGAGGACACTAACAAATGGAAACTCATCCCATGCTCTTGGCTAGGAAGAATTAATATCATCAAAATGGCCATCCTGCCCAAAGCAACACACAGATTTGATGCAATCCCTATTAAATTACCAACAGCATTCTTTGATGAACTCGAACAAATATTTCATAAATTCATATGGAAACACCAAAGATCCCAAATAGCCAAAGCAATCCTGAGAAGGAAGAATAAAATGGGGGGGAGATCTCGCTCCCCAACTTCAAGCTCTACTACAAAGCCACAGTAATCAAGACAATTTGGTACTGGTACAAGAACAGAGCCACAGACCAGTGGAACAGAATAGAGATTCCAGACATTAACCCAAATATATATGGCCAATTAATATAAGATAAAGGAGCCATGGATGTACAATGGGGAAATGACAGCCTCTTCAGCAGTTGGTGTTGGCAAAACTGGACAGCTACATGTAAGAGAATGAAACTGGATCCTTGTCTAACCCCATACACAAAAGTAAATTTGAAATGGATCAAAGACCAGAATGTAAGTCATGAAACCATAAAACTCTTAGAAAAAAACATAGGCAAAAATCTCTTGGACATAAACATGAGCGACTTCTTCAAGAACATATCTCCCCGGGCAAGGGAAACAAAAGCAAAAATGAACAAGTGGGACTATATCAAGCTGAAAAGCTTCTGTACAGCAAAGGACACCATCAATAGAACAAAAAGGCATCCTACAGTATGGGAGAATATATTCATAAATGACAGATCCAATAAAGGGTTGACATCCAAAATATATAAAGAGCTTACGCACCTCAACAAACAGAAAACAAGTAATCCAATCAAAAAATGGGCAGAGGAGCTGAACAGACAGTTCTCCAAAGAAGAAATTCAGATGGCCAACAGACACATGAAAAGGTGCTCCACATCACTAGTTATCAGAGAAATGCAAATTAAAACCACAATGAGTTATCACCTCACACCAGTAAGGATGGCTACCATCCAAAAGACAAACAACAACAAACGTTGGTAAGGTTGTGGAGAAAAGGGAATCCTCCTACCCTGCTGGTGGGAATGTAAATTTGTTCAACCACTATGGAAAGTAGTATGGAGGTTCCTCAAAAAGCTCAAAATAGAAATACCATTTGACCCAGGAATTCCACTTCTAGGAATTTACCCTAAGAGTGCAGCAGCCCAGTTTGAAAAAGACAGATGCACCCCTATGTTTCTCATAGCATTATTTACAATAGCCAAGAAATGGAAGCAACCTAAGTGTCCATCAGCAGATGAATGGATAAAGAAGATGTGGTACATATACACAATGGAATATTATTCAGCCATAAGACGAAAACCAGTCCTACCATTTGCAACAACATGGATGGAGCTAGAGGGTATTATGCTCAGTGATATAAGCCAGGTGGAGAAAGACAAATACCAAATGATTTCACTAATATGTGGAGTATAAGAACAAAGAAAAACTGAAGGAACAAAACAGCAGCCGAATCACAGAACCCACGAATGGACTAACAGTTACCAAAGGGAAAGGGACTGGGGAGAATGGGAAGGAAGGGAGAGATAAGGGCATAGAAAAAGAAAGGGGGTATTACGATTAGCATGTATAATGTGGGAGGGGAGCATGGGGAGGGCTGTGCAACACAGAGATTCTAGACAAGTAATGATTCTACAACACCTTACTACCCTGATGGACAGTGACTGTAATGGGGTTTGTGGGGGGGACTTGGTGAATGGGGGACCCTAGTAAACATAATGTTCTTCATGTAATTGTAGATTAAGGATAACCAAAAAAGAAATCTACTGCTTCCTCATCTGGTTCTATCCTACATATCTACATCATTATTTACTGACTACTCTCAAAAAAAATCTATAGAAACTCAGTCAGGCTACTAAGCCTAATATGCCTCATCTTAAGAAACTTAAGTCTACCCTCTAAGTCCTTCTTCATTTTATATTCTCTATCTGAAAAGCTGCTTCTCCTCAATTCACACTCTAGAATACCTGAGTTCTACCTATCCTATAATGTCTTGCAAAATAACCTCAAGGCCTTTCCTGATTATGTTCTCCTTGTAAGAGTTACCACTTTCTGAATTGTATGAATGTTAGTTCTACAACTAGATTCCAAGTCCCTTGAAGACAGCATTCAGACCTGCTTCATCTTCATGGTAAATATTTAAAAAGTAAGTATTGGTTGAATCATGAATGGATGTGTGTGATTTTTTTTAAATAGTTCTGTAAAAGTATAAAACAGATTCTCTTTGTTTTCCAATATAAATTTACAAATGCAATCCACAGGTTTGGGTGCAAAAATATTGAGTAATCTATATCCTGACCACATATAGTTTTAAAAACATCTTAGAATATCTTCAGTATTCTATTATCTTACTGATCTTAATGTGATCGGGACAATTTGAAGAACAAAAATTGGCATGCTGAAAACAAATAGACTTACAATGGCTGCAGAATATTTCTAAAGGATGCATAAGAAAGCAACAAAAACAAATGCAAAGCAGGAATCAAAAAGAATGCTTTATTGCAGTAATGGAAAATCATAATGTATAGATGTCACGTTCGTAAAAACAAGAATACAAAATGGTACCAAAAGTTTCAAAATCACAGATGAAGCTATTTTTCTTGTTTGAGAGCAGAAATATCACAAATGCAAATGACTGCAAGCTACTAGATCTAAAACAAAAAACAAATTAAAAAAAATAAGACCATTTTGCAGGCAACCCTACCCTTCTTCTTGCTGTGTAATACCCTAAAGTCAAGGGAAACAAACCATTGATATAATGTATGCAAAATCCTTTTTCACCATGTGCAAATCAGGATTGTAACAAACATTATAAAGTAGAAAAAAAAACAACTGAAGAATCTCTTGAGATGACTAGAAACATGATTGTTTAAAATAATTTTGTAACCTAAAACATAAACTGCATTTTAAAACTTAAATCTTTAGTTTAGCTATTATATAATTTAACAAAATATACTTAAAGCAAGGGTTCTGCTAAGTAAACATGAAATCATAAAGCAAAGATTTGGGTAGTTAAATAAATATGTTAAATGAAGTTTTATAAATTTAACTCATAGAAAAAGGATTAGCAACTAGAACTCCATGTGTCATTTTACTACATTGTTAGGGAATGTAGAAGAGTAGGAAATGGGCTATTTTAAGCCATGATAACTTTACAGAAAACATGAACAACCAGAATTTACAATCTCACTTAAAAACAGAACCCACTGCCCTACTCCAAAGGTCAAGAGTCTGTGTTACTCCATGGCATCAGTTCTTAGACCATTTTTTTTCTCCATCAACATTATAAATATGACTTAACTTTCACTGTAGTATCCCATTCCTAGATACAATGAAAACCTAAAAATTAGCACATATGACTAAAACCTCAAGAAATCAAATTTAGAAGATGAATTTTTAGGTATAAGATGCAGCTAGTTAATCAAATTCATTACCTGAGTAAGATAGAGTCTATAATCTTGCCTCAATTCTTCTTTTAGCTTATGCTTCTTCCGCTCATAGTCTTCCCCAAGTGGTAAACTTAATCCATAATCAATTCCTAGAAAGAAAACAAGTAATTAGCTCATTTTCAAACCAACGTCAATTTCAATACAATCTCCTATAACAAAGCACAGTAGGAAAGAACACAGTCCTCCTGATTCTGAGACAGAGATGAGAACAAAACATTTTGTACTTAAAATGCTTCAAAAGGTAATATATTCACTTAATGGAAACAATCCCTCCTACCCATAAACCCCTCACCCAGTTCTCCCTGCTCAAAACACCAAGTATTAACTGCTTCTCCTCACCTTCCAAAGACTTTTTAACACATCTATAAACATACTTTTGCACTGTTTGGCACCTTGGCTTTTTAAGGAGTGCAAAATTAAAGCAATGAAAAGCTGATTACCTTTACATTTTCACTTAATTCTACTGAAATTTCTTCAAAAATACCTACAATTTTAATGTCTGTTCTTTATTCTGTGAAAATTATTAACATGAACTTTTAACATACAGGAATATCTTTGTTATATAAAATTTGAGAAAAAAATATAAGACCCATGCATGGCTCAAGTTGAAATTTCCAAGAACTTTTAAAGTTAAGCCACCAATTCTGATTTCATGTAAATGGTATTAATTTTTATTGTGGCCAAAAAATACATAATAAAAAATATACTATTTTAACCATTTTTAAGCATACCATTCAGTGGCATTAAGTACATTCACAATGTTGTACAAGCATCACTGGTAAGTATTTAGATTTCTTAAGCCCCTTCCCTTTTTCAGTACTGTTATATAATACCATAGTTTGAGAAATTACTACTTCTAAACAAAGTAAAAATTTTCTTTGGAAAGTCAGCTAACAAGGAATATAGATGACATAACTGATTAACATGTGCCTCAGTCCCTCATAATGCAGCTAAATAATGGGAATTTATCATGAATGTGTCTTATCACTACTTTGTTACATCACTGAAATATTTCAAGGGGAAAGAGGCCAAAGTATGTTTAGATATAAACATAAATGGACACCTATTAATTTTTATGGAATACCAAATTCCACTTTCCACCATAAACACCATGAAATTCTCTTTAACACTTTTGGCTTACTTACTTCCCGATGATAGAGAATGTAACAGAGGATTCCTTAGGGACACCTTTCATTCATGTTTCTGATTCTCTTCCAAAAGAATATTAATAATTCCATATACTTGGTATTTTAAATCATCCTAGAAAGGCATTTTTTCTTCACAAAGCAATCTAAACCTTTTTTTTAAAGAAACAGAGTTTAAGCCTAAAGAAAGAAAGAATTTGGAGTCTCATGTTCAGAATGGAATATAACTCCTTTGAAACTAAACTATAAAATCCATGAAAGCATGATCCATGCTTTATTCAATTGTATAATGCCTGGCATACAACCTATACCCAAGAAATGTTCAGTGAATAAATGTGTGAATAGTCAAATATATGAATGAATGCCTACGAGGAAAGAATGAATGAAAGAGAAAAAAGCACACTATTATTAGTATTTTACTACTACTTTTAGTCATCTGATTGCATAAAGGAAGCATAATAACTAGTAACAAGATACATCTCTAGTTATATAGGGTCACAATGCATGCTCTATTGTGTTAAGGAGAAAAAGCTGCAAGGATGATGTCTCCCAATGTGGTTGGCTTTCTGACTCAGGGAACAAGTAATTTATAGCTTTCTGAAAAATCAAGTCTTTAAGGTGGCTTTTGCTTCTGTTTTTCAAGTCTGCTTGATAGATTTATATGGAGGAATAGAAAGAAAAACATGATTCATTCTCATTTATAAATTACTGTTCATACTAAGTTCAACTTTTTACTATTGATTCGACAGTATTTGTAGTAACACAATGCCTTCTGAATTACTTAAAATTTTATCAATTAAGGTATAGTCAAAAAAAATACTAACTTTATAATTCTACTTTTGACATCCAATACCAACATTTATGGCATTAGACATAGGTCTTAGAAATAAAATCAAGAATTGTACACAATTTAAATATTCTATTCACTTTAAACTATGCATTAACAATGGCACCTCAATCGACTTAATGAGCTAAGAAACTAGCTAAGACTTACATATTCAGGGCAGTTGTCTCTGATGGTTCTAGTGGCCAGTAAAGCATCTGGTGTCATCTTAGGGTCATTTGAACTGATGTCACTTCAGGTACATCAGTGACTCTAAGATAGTTAACATTGTGCTTCAGAACCAAGTTAATTAGAAGTATTTGGTGTCTACAGTGGTTCTAGGTTAAATAAAATACGTAAAACTAAAGTATACTATTATTCTAAAATTAATTTACCTTTTAACAAAGCATTGAGAAAACAAATTACCATGGAATTCTGTTTTTTCTTTTCATTATTACTATGAGAAGGCATTATGCAAAAATAAGTAAAGGGCAATTATAGGAAACAATAAAAGGCCTTTTCATAAGCAGGTAATTTATCAAGAGGTGTGACTGCTTTGAGGAAAACACTGTATTCAAACTTCAACTATAAAAGCATTATGACAAAGGACACATTTGACTTGTATCAACTGAACAAAAGAGGTAGAATGTCTGGATTTTAGTTTGTAATAAGAGAAGCCTAACACTACATATGTTAAAAGGAATGATAATTAAAAGTACAACTAAAAATTAGTAAAAATACCATTTCATTTTTACTAGTTTTCAAAATCTTTGCTATAGTTTATTGCATTATTACATTATAGTTCATAGTTTATCAGATAATTCCAGAGCTTCTCTACAATGTAAAACCCTGCTGTTGCTTTCTTTCTGGTATTACTTTTAAATTACATCAGTGTAATTTTTTTCCTTATAATTCTTTCTTTTCCAAATTTAAGCATAATTGTATTTAAAATGAATTTTTAAAAATCATATCTAATATTTCCCAGTAACAAGAGTAAAATCTTCTTATTTTACTTTGGTAATCTGTAATCTTTACTTGCATATTTCCAAAATAATGACTTCAGAGCAGGAAAAGTGAATCTTAAGAGCCTGAAATACTCTGTGAATAAAGCTCCATTGACTTTCTTAAACATATCTTTTGGTGAACACATGAATTCCAAGAGGAGTAATCCTCTTGGCTATATTCCTAGAACTGGAACTGTTGGTCACTGGAGAAGGTCACAGGGTTTAGTAGATACTGCCAGTTTTTCAGAGTTGTACCATTATACATTCCCACTAGCAATGAATGAATTCCAGGTGATCCGCATCCTTGCCTATTCTTGGTATTGTAAGTCCTTTAAATATTAAATATTATAATTGTGTGCGTGTCCCACTATAGTTTCAATTTGCATTTTCCTAATGACTACATATGCTGCATACCTTTTCAAATGTATTTGGATTTACTCATTTGAGAATACTTATCCATCTATTTTGCCTATTTTTAAAATTAGAGTCTTTTTCTTCAGATTTGTAGATTTTATATATATGTATATACATATATACACACATGCATCTACATTTATACGTATAAAACTACATATACATATAGCTGCCTTCCACATTCTTATATCTTTTGATGAATAATTCTTAATTTTAATGAAGTTCATTTACTCAAACTTCTTTTTGGTTAGTTCTCTTCATCATCTGTTTAAGAAATCCTCATCTACCCCCAATACCTAGAAGGCATTCTACTATGTTTTCTCTAAGAGCTTTACAGCATGAGGTTTTACATTTAGCTCAATGATCTGTCTTGAATTAATACTGTATGCAGTCTGAGATAAGCTATAGGTTAAGGTTCTTTTTTTCCCTTTCTTTTTCTTGGCATGAATGTCTAACTTATCCAGCACTACTTACTGGAAAGGCCATCCTTTTCCCCACTCAATTGCAGAGGCACCTATGTCATAAATCAGATGTCTGTATATGAGTGAATTTGTTTCTATGTTTTCTGTTCTGTTCCAGTGGTCTACCGCTTAACCACATACCGAAACTAAACTACCTTAATTACTACAATAAGTCTTTATATATAACACTTTTAAGTTCTCCAAGTTACTCCTTTTTCTGTAAGACGGCTATAGCTATCGAAGTTTTTTAAATTTCCTTATAAACCAACATATTGAGAAACCTGCTGGTATTGCACTGACCACCATGCAAGCTGTAACAGTGCAACCATCTTCCAAATCAATGGAAAACTATGATTGCTTTGTGACCTTCATGAATTTTTGTCAAAACAGTAAAAATTATCTTACTGTTGCTTAAAAACATATAGGGAAATTAAGAAATAGTAAGCTAATAAATAACTTGGTACACTGAAATTTAAAACATTAGAAACATTGAGACCTAAATACTTTCTTTGCTAAAAACTTTTCAAGAGTAATTTGAACATCATTTGCCTTGTTACATAGCTTACAATATGTTGCATTTTTTTTCTATGCTTTGGCAATCCTGATAATATTGAGAGACTTCTAATCCACAAACACAGAATGTCTACCCATTTACTTGAATGTTCTTTAATTCCTCTCAGACATGTTTTATAGTATTCTGTGCACAGGCACACCTCAGAGATATTATGGGTTTAGTACCAGACCACTGAAGTAAAGCAAATATCACAATAAAGTGAGTCAAATGAATTTTTTGGTTTTCCAGTGCATATGTTTATAGTCTATTAAACTGTGAATAGCCTTATGTCAAAAAAACAATGTACATGCCTTAATTTAAAAATGCTCTATTGCTAAAAAATGCTAACAATCATCTGAGCTTTCAGGGAGTCATAAGCATTGATATCACTATACAAATACAATAAAATTCATGCAAAAGTTCCAAGTATTGAAAGAATTACCAAGATGTGACACAGAGACACAAAATGGGCAAATGCTGTTGGAAAAATAGTGCCAATAGACTTGCTTGATGCAGGGTTGCCACAAATCTTCAATTAAAAAAAAAAGGCACTATCTACAAAGTACAAATGTGAGAACCAATAAAATGAGGTACATCTATAAAAGCCTTGTCCTTCGGTTAAATTTACTTTTTAAGTATTTTACTCTTTTTGCTTTATGAATGGAATTGTTTACTTAATATTATTTTCAGATCTTATGTTCATTGCTAATATGTAGAAATACAATTGATTTTTGTATATTGATTTCATATCCAGGTATCTTGCTGAACTCATTTATTACTTCTAATAGGTTTTTTTGTGGATTCCTTAGGGTTTTCCTCAAGCAGAACCATAATCTGCAAATAAGGACAGTTTGTACTTCTTTCCAACCTTGATGCTTCTATTTATTTTTCTTCCTCATTACACTGGTAGGACCTTCAGTACAATATTGATTATATGTGGTAAAAGTATACATCCTTGTCATGTTCCTGCTCTTAGAGAAAAGCATGCAGTCATAAACTATTACGCATGATCTTAACCCTAGGTTTTTCATAGATGCCCTTCCTTAGGATTAAAAGATCTCTTCTAATCCTAGTTTGTTGGCAATTTTTATCCTGAATGAATGTGGCATTTTGTCTAATGCTTCTTCAGCAACTCAAGAGAGGATCATATGCTTTTTGTCCTCAACTCTATTAATCTAGTATATTACATTAATTTTGAGATGTTAAAACTAAACTTGCATTCCTGTGATAAAACTCCCTTGGCCAGAGTACATAATCATTTGTATACATTGCTAGATTCAAGTAGGTAATATTTTGTTGAGGATTTCTACATCTATATTGATGAGGGATACTAGTTTGTAGTGCTCTTTTCTTATGAAAACTTCACCTGGCCATGATATCAGGATAATACTAACCTTACAAAAAAATGTTAAGAAGTATGCCTTTCTCTCATATTTTTTTCCCTTAAGTTTGTGAAAGAATAGTATTACTTCTTTAAATGTTTGATACAATTCATCAGTGAAACACTCCAGCCCTGTGCTTTTCTTTGTGAGTGATTTTTAATGAAAAATTCCATTTCTTTATGTTATAGAACTATTTATAGTTTCCATTTCTTTTTGAATCAGTCTCAGTAACAGGTTTTTCTAGAAATTTGTCCCTGTTGTCTAAGATATCTAAGTTGTTGGCATAACAACATACAACATAGACAAGTCAGCAAACACTAAAGATTAGTCCTAACAGCTATGTGAAATTCTACTTGAATTAACTTGTTAACATTACTTCTATCCCATCTGTAAGGAAATTCGATAAAGAGAAAGATGTCAATTGTGACGAAGATGATTAATTTTATGTGTCAACTTGGCTAGTCCATGGTGCATAGATTTGTGGTCAAATATTATTATGGATGCTTCTGTGAGGGAGTTTTTTGGATGAAAGTAACATTTAAATTGATGGACTTTAAGGGCACAAAAATTCTCAATCATAATATAAGGTGGTCACAGGAATGGCAATAAAGCATGGAGATATAGTCAATGATTCTGTAACATCTTTCTATTTTAACAGCTAGTAATTGTACTAGTTGGGGTGAGGATTTAATAATGTGCGTAACTGTTGAACCACTGCTTTGTATTTATATACTTGAAAATTGTGTATCAACTATACTTCAATAAAAAAATGTGATAAATATATATAAGGGAATATTACTACAATAAAAAAAAGAAATCTTGCAATTTGTGACAACATGGATGGACTCAGAAAGTACTATATGCTAAATGAAATAAGTCAGACAGAGAAAGACGAATACTGCATGATTTTACTTACATGTAGAATCTAAAAAACAGGGAACAAAACTGAAATAGACTCAAACACAGAGAACAGACTGGTGGTTATCATAGGGTAGCGGGTTAAGGGGATGGGTGAAAGAAATGAAAGGGAAACAAAACTAGTGAAAGTTTGATATCTTGATCAGGGAGATGGTTACATAAATATATACACAAGTCAAAATTTACCAAGCTATACACAAGATTTGTGCATTTTATTGCATGTATCTCAATTTTTAAAAAGTGCCTCCCAATGAGATCACGCTAATAAAACTATATAAACTCTGAGTAAAGCAGATTGTCCTCCATAATGTGGGTGGGCCTCATCCAGTTTAAAACTTAAACAGAACAAAGACAAATCTCCTGCAGGCAAGAAGAAATTCTGCACCAGACAATCTTCTAACATGAACTGCAGTATCAGCTCTTTCCTGGGCCACTGGCATTCCAGCCTATCCTGTAGATTTTAGACTTCCAGCCTCCACAATAACATAAGCCACTTCCTTAAATCTCTCCCTCTCTCTATCCCTGTGTGTGTGTATTGTGGGGAAGTTGGGGTTCCTATGGCCAGGATCCTCACTGAACTTAAATCACCTAATGATGTAACTGGCCTGTTGCTAGGCTACCACTTCCACACCTGCAGGCAATAAGCTATTATTGCTCTATATAGAGAGCTCGGCCCAGTGCTCTGGGTAGAGGCAGAGACGCTAGTGCTCAACCTACCGCTGGGAGAACAAGACGGATAATAAACCCTTTCACCCCAAAGAACGTTTTGCTGTCAATTTCTTTGGTCACACTGAATCCATAGCGAACTTGCTGGGGCTGAAACCCACTGGCAACACATGTATACACAGATACATACAAATATACATATACACATAAATACCCTATTGGTTCTATTCTCTGGAGAACCCTGACAAATACAACGACTTTAATGTTGGATTTGAACTAATATTTTTCTAAATATAACCTAACAGCCTTTCCTGTTTATTAATAAAGATTGTATTTGAAAAAAGGATAGTCAAAAACAATTTTGAAGAGATTCCAGGAGAAAGATGACTGGATAGGAAGTCACTGTGATAACCTCCTCCCACGTACAAAGAGGAGCAACTACAGCTAATACAACTAACTGAAAATGACCTGGAGACAACAGAAAAAAATCTTCTACACTTGGTGAAAAAGAGAAGAACACAGTGAGAAGGGTAATGGGGCACAGCTGCAATCCTTTAGGATCCAAGCCCTTCCTTCATCCCAACTAGCAAGCAGGAAGGAGAGAGGAATGGCACAAGGAGGAGATAAATGCCAGGGAACCAAGTACACATAACCCTGAAGATCTGCTCCAGCAAGACATCTCCCCATAGCAATAGCCCTTGCAAATCAACAGGACTGAACACCAGGGGGCCTATTTTCACTCGTGGAGGACTGGGTCAACTGTTCTGAGACTCAACATAGAAAAAAGCAGTTTTAAAGAGATTTACTAACTTCGACAAGTGTGCCAGAGGGGTGGGGGTCTGAGGGAGCTGTATCCAGAGGTGAAAAGGCTGGAAGATGCCACTTTTCCAGCCTTCCTAAACCCAGCTGGCCAGACACTTGCAGAAGCTAGTTCTGAAACTCTCCATCTACCATGATTGCCCTGCTCTGGCATTCCCCTGCAGAGTTGTCCCATCCAACATGCTCAGCCCAGCACTAGTTGCATAAGCCATTGCTGGCAACTAGGCTGAGTGCAGGCCCACCAATAGTGCACAGCAACAGAAGGACTCAAGCTACACCAGCACCAGGCCTGGTCACTCATTAAAGCTGCACCAGCATCACACACTGAAGCATAACAGCAGGGCTCAGCCATTGCTGACAGCCAGGCTGAGTGTGGACCCTCCATCAAAATGGAGGGGCTGGGTTGATTATTAAGCTGTATTAGCTTCACACAACAAAGCAGAGCAGTTGGAATTAGCTACTGCTGGCAGCCAGTCTGGGTTAAGGCCCACCAGCCATAGCTGTGGCTCAGGAGGGTGTGCACAGCCCACACGGGGGACATGCTTTGAGCACCTAGCTCTGGTGAGTAGGGGGTTTGGGGTTTCTAGGCACCACAGGAAGCCTACAACACAAAGCCACTACCTTCAAGACCAGGAGATACAGCTGATCTTTCTAATACACAGAAACACCAAACATAGAGAACCAGACAAAATGAGAAAGCAAAGGAATATGTCCCAAACAAAAGAACAAGATAAACCAGGAAAAGTACTAACTGAAACGGAGATAAGAAATCTACCTGATAAAGAATTCAAAGTAAAGAGACTCACTGAAGTGGAGAAACAGAACAGACAATCTCAGGGAGGACTTCAAAAAGGAGAAAATATAAAAAGACCAATCAGACCTGAAGAATACAACTAAAATGAAAATATAGTAGAGGAAATTAATAGAGGATGCAGAAGAACAGATCAGTGATCTGGAAGACAGGGTTCTGGAAAGTAACAAGCTGAGAAACAGAGAAAGGATTTCTAAAAAATGAGAATATGCTAAGGATACTCTGCAACAAGTCCAAATGCAAAAATATTTGTATAATAGGGATCCCAGAAAGAGAAGACTGAAAGGTGTAGAAAGTCTATTTGAAGAAATAATAGCTGAGAATTTATCCCAACCTGGGTAAGGTAACAGACATCTAAGTCCTGGAAGTGCAGAAAGCCCCAAAGAAGATGAACAAAGGAACTCTACACCAAGACACATAGTAATTAAAGTAGCCAAGTTTAAAGATAAAGAATATTAAAAGTAGGAAGAAGCAAGAAAAAGCAGAAAGTTACCTATAAAAGAAACCCTATAAAACTACCAGCATATTTTTCCGCAGAAACTACAGGCCAGAAGGGAGTGGCATGAACTATGCAAAGTGCTTAAAGGGAAAAATGTACAACAAGAATATTCTACCCATTAATGCTATTATTCAGAGCAGAAGTAGAGATAAAAAGTTTCCCAGATACACATTAAAAGTTAATTCCTCGCCACTAACCTGGCCTTACAAGGTATGTGAAAGGACTTCTTCAAATGGAAATGTTTTAAATTTAATGTTTTTCATCAGTGAAAACAAACCTATAGTACAGGTAGCAGACTAATCCCTTGCAAAGTGAGTACGAAGTTCAAAACACAAAAGCAGTAAAATCAATTATACACAAAAATTAATTAAGGGATACACAAAATAAAAAGATGTAAATGTGTATCACATACATAAAACATGGAGGGAGGAATAATAATTAAGTAGTACATTTAGAATGTGTTTGAAAATAAGTGACCACCAACCTAACAGAGAATGTTACATATATAGGATGGTTAAACTTTATTGTAACCATAAACCAAAAGCATATGAGATACACAAGAAATAAAGAGAAACGAATCGAAGCATAACACTAAAGAAAGTCATCAAATCACAAGGGAAGAAAACAGCAGAGGAAAGAAAGGAACAGAGAAAAAGTACAAGAACAAACAGAAAACAACAAATTGACAATAAGTGCCTATTAATAGTTATTAAAAATGTAAGTGGACTAAATGCTCCAACAAAAGATATAGGGTGATGAAACAGATTTAGAAAAAGAAAAAAGGCAGCTCATCTATATGCTGCCTACAAAAGACTTCAGACCTAAAGACACACATAGACTGAAAGTGAAGGGATAGAAAAAGATATTCCATGCAAACAGAAGTAAGAAGAAAAACAGGAGTAGCAATATTTATATCAGACAAAACCAATGAAAGTACCAAGAGACAAAGAAGGGCATTACATAATGGTAAAGGAATCTGACCAACAAGAAGCTATAACAATTGTAAGTATCTATGCACCCAACATAGGAGCATCTAAATATATAAAGCAAATGCTAACAGACCTAAAGAAAAGAAGAAATTGACATTAATACGGTAATAGTAGGGGACTTTAATACCTACTTACATCAATAGATAGATCATCCAGACAGAAAATCAATAAGTAAACACTGGCAATGAACAACACATTAGACGTCTGATGGGTTTAACAGGCCTATACAGAATATTCCACCCAAAAGCAGCAGAATACACATTCTTCTCAAATGCACATGGAATGTTCTCTAAGGTAGATCACATTAGGTCACAAAACAAGCCTCAATAAGTTTAAGAAGACTGAAATCATACCAGGCATCTTTTCTGGCCATAACAATATGAAACTAGAAATCAGTGCAAGAAAAAGTGGGAAAAAACACAAACATATGGAGACTAAACACCATACTTCTAAATAATCAATGGATTAATGAACAAATCAAAGAGGAAACCAAATAATACAAGGAAACAAATGAAAACAGTGAAACATAATGGTTCAAACCTGTGGGATGCAGCAAAAGCAGTTCTAAGAGGACATTCATAGCAATACAGGCCTACCTTAAGAAACAAGAACAATTTCAAAAAAAACAATCTAATGTTACAAGTAAAGGAACTAGAAAAAGGAGAACAAACAAAACCCAATGTCAGTAGAAGGAGAGACATAATAAAGACAGGAGCAGAAATAAATCAAATAGAGATTAAGAAAACAATAGAAAAAAAATCAACGAAACCAAAAGCTGGTTCTTTGAAAAGATGAACAAAATTGGCAAACCTTTAGACAGACTTATCAAGAAAAAAAAGAGAGAACACAAAATCAGAAACAAAAGAGAAGTTAAACTGACATCACAGAAGTACAAAGAATTTTAAAGAATTCTATGAAAAATTACATGACAATAAATCAGACAACCTAGAAGAAATGGATAAATTCCTAGAAACATACAATTTTTTACAAGACTGACCCAGGAGGAAACAAAATAATCTGACCAGACCAATTACCACTAATAAAACTGAATCAAAAACTCCCCCCAACCCCTAAAAAAGGAAAATAAAAACATAAGTCTAAGACCAGATGGTTTCACAGGTGAAATCTACCAAACATTCAAAGAAAAACTAATACCCATCCTTCTTAAAGTATTCCAAAACACAGAAGAGAAAGAAATACTTCCAAACTCATTATGAGGCCAGCATTACTCTAATACTAAAACCAAATACATGACAAGTACAGACCAATATCCCTGATGAATGCAAAAATGCTCAAGAAAATATTAACAAACCAAATCAAAAATACATCCAAAGTATCATTCATCACAACCAAGTGAGGTTTATACAAGAGACTCAAGGATGGTTCCATATCTGCAATTCAATGTGATACACCACATTAACAAAAAGAAGGAAAAAAGTAAATTGATCGTCTCAGTAGATGCTTGAAAAGCATTTGACAAAATTCAACACTCATTCATGATAACAACTCTCAACAAAGTGGTTATAGAGGGGGCATGCCTCAATATAATAAAGGCCATATATGACAAATTCACAGCTAACATCATATTCAACAGTGAAAATCTTAAAGCTTTCCCTCTAAGATCAGAAACAAAAAAAGGATGCCCACTCTCACTACTTTTATTCAACACAATATTGGCAGTCCTAGCCATAGCAATCAGACAAGAAAAAGAAATAAAAGTGCAATTGGTAAGGAAGAAGTAAAACTATGACTATGTGCAGATGACATGACACTATCTAGAGAAAACCCTAAAGACTCCACCAAAATAGCTATTCATACTAATAAATGAATTCAGTAAAGTCACAGGAAACAAAATCAATATACAGAAATCTGTTGCATTTCTACATATGAGTAACAAACTAGGATGAAGAGAAATCAAGAAAACAATACATTGTACAACTGCACCAAAAAGAATAAAATACCTAGGAATAAACCTAACCAAGGAAATGAAAGACCTGTGTTCTGAAAAATAGGAAATATTAATGAGAAAAATTGAAGAAGATACAAATAAATGGAAAGATATTCTATGCTTATAGACAGGAAAAATTAATATTGTCAAAATGGTGATAGTGCCCAAAGCTATCTACAGACTGAATGTAATCCCTATCAGAATGGCATTTTTCACTGAACTAGAGCAAATTATCCTAAAATTTGTACAGAACCACAAAAGACCCTGAGTAGCCAAGGCATCATTGAGAAGAACAAAGTGGGAGTACTATGCTCCCTGATTTCAAACTATAGTAAAAACTACAGTGATTAAAACAGTGTGGTACTGTCACAAGAACAGATACATGTTGATACAGAGTAGAACAAGAACCTGGAAGGAAAGTCACATATATATGGTCAATTAATACATGACAAAGGAAGCAAGCATATACAATGGAGAAAAGACTATCTCTTCAATAAATGGTTCTGGGAAAACTGGGCAGCTATATCCAAGAGAATGAAACTGGATCACTCTTGTGCCAGACACAAAAATAAATCTGAAATGGATTAAAGACTTCTAATGTCAGTCATGAAACTATAAAACTCTTAGAAGAAAACATAGGCAAGAATCTCTTCAACATTAACATTAGTAAATTTTTTCTGGATACATCTCCCTGGGAAAAAGAAACAAAAGTAAAAATAAATAAGTGTGACTACATCAAACTAAAAAGCTTCTGCACAGTAAAAGAAACCATCAACAAAACAAAAAGCAAACTACTGTATGGGAGAATATATCTGCAAGTGATATATCTAATAAGGGTCTAATATCCAACATACATAAAGATCTGATACAACTCAACACAAAAAAATACAAACAATCCAATTAAAAATGAGCAGAGGATCTGAACAGACATTCTGCTGAAGACATACAGATCGCCAACAGATACATGAAAAGATGCTCAACATCACTAATCATCAAGGAATTGCTCATCAAAACCACAATGATATATCACTTCACACCAGTCAGAATGGCTAATATCAACAAAACCAGAAATAAGTATTGTCAAGGTGTGCCTTGTTAGTGGGTATGAAAATTGGTGCAGCCACTATGAAAAAAAGTATGGAAGTTTCCCAAAAAACTAAAAATAAAAATATGGTATGACTCAGCAATTCCACTTCTGGGAATTTACCCAAGAAAACAAAATCACTGATTCAAAACGTAAGTGCACTTCTATGTTTACTGCCACATTTACAGTAGCCAAGATATAGAAGCAACCTCAGTGTCCATCAATAGATGAATGGATAAAGGAGAGGTAGTACATATATACAATGGAATATTACTCAGCCATAAAAAGGAATGAAATCTTGCCATTTGCAACCACATGGATGGACCTAGAAGCTGTGCTAAGTGAAATGAGCCAGGCAAGGAAAGACAAATACCATATGATTTCACTTAAATATGGAATCTAAAGACAAAAATTAAAAAACAGAAATAGACTCATAGACACAGAGAAGAAACTAGTGGTTGCCATGGGAGTGGAGCATGCAGGGTAGATGAAACAGGTGAATAGGATAAAGAGCACAAAATTCCAATTATATAAATTAATCATCATAAGGACATACAGCACAGGAATAATAATAATATTGTAATATCTTGATATGTTGACAGTAACTACACTTACTAGGGTAAGCATTTAATAATGTAGATAACTGTCAAATCACTATGTTGTACACCTGAACCCAACAGAATATTGTACATCAACTACACTTCAATAAAAAAGTTTCTATAATTTTAAAAATCTCTAATTCATAATTTTTATTAAATAACTTACTGAAAAAATTTGATTGACTTAATATCTTCTTACTATGAATTTCATTTTAAAAAATACATTTAAAAGCCAACCTCTCTTCCAAGAGGCATACTGATTCAGTGCATCATTTATCATGAACATTACCCATGTGTTGAGTACTTTGCCACACCTTGAGAAAATAAAGAGGTGTAAGTTCTTGTCCCAAGGAACAGCATCCAGTCAGTAAACAGATTTATTTCAATACAAAAGAAGAATTATTTCAATATAACATAGTAAGTGTTACTCGATACCTTCTATAACCTGCTAGTACCTACCAGTTTGGCATACAATGAACTCCCCTTTCAATCAGGGATAAAAGCAATTCAACAGTTTTATGCCAGGTCTAGGCTGTTTTCTGTTTTTTAACTCAAATTTTAAATTCTTTTTTTGGAGTAAAAGAGTCTCTTCACTGTTTACAGGTCATTTCTGAGTTGCAAAAACTCTATACATTTTCCCATGTTACCATGTTCTCCTCCTGTATTCCCCCATTCAATCTTGGCTGCCACAATTAGACAGACAGAAAGGGCAAGGATACTTTTTTCTTGCATCTGTAGTGGAAACCTTAGCAGCAGATGGTAACTGCTCCAGGACTGCCAAATAGATGCATTTGGTTGTTTTTTAATCTCAAGAGGTCATGCTCATGTCCCTATAATATAACTCAAGAAAGAAGTATCTTCAAATGCAGAATAGGATCTATTCTACGCTATACAGAAAGAGAAGAGAGGGCTATGCAGTATGTGCACAGGTCTAATCATGTTACTTATATACAAGCAGCTGCTTACAAGACAGACTGGAAAACAGAGTTGGGAGGGTCACAAATTTTCATGCTATATCCTTCTTGAGAAGAATGTATATCCTGTTGCTTTTGGATGTAGAGTTCTATAGATGTCTATTAGGTCCATCTGCTCTACTGTGTTGTTCAGTGCTTCCGTGTCCTTACGTATTTTCTGCCCAGTGGATCTATCCTTTGGGGTGAGTGGTCTGTTGAAGTCTCCTAGAATGAATGCATTGCAGTCAATATCCCCCTTTAGTTCTGTTAGTATTTGTTTCACATATGCTGGTGCTCCTGTGTTGGGTGCATATATTTTTAGAATGGTTATATCCTCTTGTTTGACTGAGCCCTTTATCATTATGTAGTGTCCTTCTTTATCTCGTTACTTTCTTTGTTTTGAAGTCTATTTTGTCTGATATTAGTACTGCAACCCCTGCTTTCTTCTCACTGTTGTTTGCTTGAAATATGTTTTTCCATCCCTTGACTTTTAGTCTGTACATGTCTTTGGGTTTGAGGTGAGTTTCTTGTAAGCAGCATATAGATGGGTCTTGCTTTTTTATCCATTCTGTTACTCTGTGTCTTTTGATTGGTGCATTCAGCCCATTAACATTTAGGGTGACTATTGAAAGATATGTACTTATTGCCATTGCAGGCTTTAAATTCGTGGTTACCAAAGGTTCAAGGTTAGCCTCTTTAGTATCTTACTGCCTAACTTAGCTCGCTTATTGAGCTCTTATATACACTGTCTGGAGATTCTTTTCTTCTCTCCCTTCTTGTTCCTCCTCCTCGATTCTTCATATGTTGGGTGTTTTGTGCTGTGCACTTTCTAGGAGTGCTCCCATCTAGAGCAGTCCCTGTAAGATGTTCTGTAGAGGTGGTTTGTGGAAAGCAAATTCCCTCAGCTTTTGTTTGGAAAGCAAATTCCCTCAGCTTTTGTTTGTCTGGTAATTGTTTAATCCCACCGTCTTATATGAATGATAGTCGTGCTGGATACAGTATCCTTGGTTCAAGGCCCTTCTGTTTCATTGTATTAAATATATCATGCCATTCTCTTCTGGCCTGTAGGGTTTCTGTTGAGAAATCTGATGTTAGCCTGATGGGTTTCCCTTTATAGGTGACCTTTTTCTCTCTAGCTGCCTTTAACACTCTTTCCTTGTCCTTGATCTTTGCCATTTTAATTATTATGTGTCTTGGTTTTGTCCTCCTTGGATCCTTTCTGTTGGGGGTTCTGTGTATTTCCGTGGTCTGTTCGATTATTTCCTCCCCCAGTTTGGGGAAGTTTTCAGCAATTATTTCTTCTAAGATACTTTCCATCTCTTTTCCTCTCTCTTCTTCTTCTGGGACCCCTATAATATGGATATTGTTCCTTTTGGATTGGTCACACAGTTCTCTTAACATTGTTTCATTCCTGGAGATCCTTTTGTCTCTCTCTATGTCAGCTTGTATGCGTTCCTGTTCTCTGATTTCAATTCCATCAATGGCCTCTTGCATCCTATCCATTCTGCTTATAAACCCTTCCAGAGTTTGTTTCATTTCTGTGATCTTCTTTCTGGCATCTGTGATCTCCCTCCGGACTTCATCCCATTTCTCTTGCGTATTTCTCTGCATCTCTGTCAGCATGTTTATGATTCTTATTTTGAATTCTTTTTCAGGAAGACTGGTTAGGTCTGTCTCCTTCTCTGGTGTTGTCTCTGTGATCTTTGTCTGCCTGTAGCTTTGCCTTTTCATGGTGATAGGAATAGTTTGCAGAGCTGGGACGAGTGACGGCTGGAAGGACTTCCTTTCTTGTTGGTTTGTGGCCCTCCTCTCCTGGGAGAACAGCGACCTCTAGTGGCTTGTGCTGCGCACAGACAGGGTTTCTGCTTCCTGCCCAGCTGCTATGGAGTTTATCTCCGCTGTTGCTGTGGGCGTGGCCTGGCTCGGGCAGCTACTTCAAAGTGGTGGAGTCGCGTTGGAGCGGGAGCGGCGGGGAGGCTATTTATCTCCGTAAGGGGCCTCCCTGCTCCCTGCAGCCCAGGGGTTAGGGTGCCCAGAGATCCCCGGATTCCCTACCTCTGGATTAAGTGTCCTGCCCTGCCCCTTTAAGACTTCCAAAATGCACCCGCCAAAACAAAAAAAAAATAAAATAAAATAAATTTTTTTAATTAAAAAAAAAAGGTGGTCACTCGTTTTTCTTTATTCTCCGGTGCCAGCCTCAGGCCTCTGCTCACCGGTCTTGCTGCCCTGTTTCCCTAGTATTGGGGTCCCTATCCCTTTAAGACTTCCAAAAAGCACTCGCCAAAACAGCAAAAAAGAAAAAAAAAAAAATGGCCGCTCGCTTTTCTTATGTCCTCCGGCGCCAGGCCTCCGGTACCCGCTCACTGTTCTTGCTGCCCTGTTTTCCTAGCATCCAGGGCCCCCTGGGCACGTACTGTGTCTGGGCCCAGATGGCTGGGGCTGGGTGTTCGGCAGTCCTGGGCTCCGTCTCCCTCCCGCTCTGCCTTTTCTTCTCCCGCCGGGAGTTGGGGGGATGGGCGCTCGGCTCCCGCAGGGCCAGGGCTTGTATCTTACCCCCTTCACGAGGCGCTGGGTTCTCTCAGGTGCGGATGTGGTCTGGATATTGTCCTGTGTCCTCTGGTCTTTATTCTAGGAAGGGTTGTCTTTGTTATATTTTCATAGATATATGTTGTTTTGGGAGGAGATTTCCGCTGCTCTACTCACGCCGCCATCTTCCGCCCCCAGCCTGCTATATCCTTCTGTACTCTTTATAATTGTTTTGTCATGTGTTTTTTTTATTATTTAATGGGGAAAAAAAACTCAAACAAACCAATGCTTTCAACCTCATCACTGAGCCAGGAACTACATTTCAAAAGCAGTTCAGAAAATCTATGAACGTTGGGTTGAAATATACGAAAAACTTGAAAGTATTGGGTGCATTACTTCATCTATTAAAAATGTCTTCCAGGATATAAAGCATCAAAATCAAAGAAATACTGCTCAATTTCTCTAACGGAAAATGTTCACCGTCTCCAAGGAAGAGAAAGGATTAGAAGATTATCTTTAACTGAGGTTTGAAAGACCTGAATTAAAAAGATTAATGGAAGCATTTCTCAACTGTAATGGTTTAGTTATTAAACACAATAATGACTTAGTAAAAGAAGTCAAAGAATTTCCTTTAATTAAATAATTATAAATATTATGCCTAGAAAAGGTTTAGAGAAAGAGAAGTCATCATTTGTTTTTATAGATCATTTTTGGCTGACTCTCACAATTCAAGTAAATCTGAGTTATCCTAACAAACTCCTTACCAAGGACATCATTTTATGAGTTTATATGGACTACACCATGTACATGCTATATATAAAATAAAGAACTTCCCTAGGCTTTGTCTCTGGTCCTGGGAGGTAACTTCTAAATCCTTAGAATTTTCCAAATGATAAGAATGTTCTTGTTATTCATCATAAGTACCTTGGGCTATACCCTACAGTTTATACTAATAAGGTGACTTATGGTGGGCCTCTAGAGAGCTTATGCTAAAGAGACGACACAGATGGGGGCCAGTCACTCCAGAAAGAAGGTAGAGGATTGGACTTTTGAGCCATTTGACATCAGCCAGACCTCAGGGGAAAGTAGGGGATCTGAACATTGAACCACATAGGTAGTGCTTTAATCAATCATGCCTGCACAGTGAAAGCCCAGAAAAAACTGGACACTAACTCAGGTGAGGTTCCTGGATGTCAATAATATTGATATGCCAGGAGGGTAATACATCCCTGAGGCTGCCAGAAGCTTCGTATTTGGACCCTTCCAGACCATGCCCTATGCATCTCTCCCTTTGGCTAATTCTGGTTTGTATCATTTTGCTATAATAAGACTGTATCATAAGTATAACACTTTCCTGAATTATGTGAGTCATTCTCTGAGAATTACCAAACTTGAGAGGATAGTGGAAACCCCCATTGTTGTAGCCAGCTGGTCAGAAGAGAGGATGGCCTGTCAACTACTGAACTTGCAACTGGTGTATGAAGTAAGGTAAGACTTGTGGAAGACTGTGCCCTTAATTTGTGAACTTTGGTCCAAATCTGGGTAGTTGACCATAAGTCATTGCAATGCTCCTCAAACACTTTTGTGAAAAGTATAGTAGAAAAATCAGAAGGATAAACAATATCCATGAATATCATCACTATTTGTTCATGAATATCACTGTCTAACAGAATTTACAAAACAATAAAAATGTAGTGTTATATGATAGTTGAACTAAGAGCTTTTAATAGATTTTCACTGGCTAAATTAATATTGCCAGTTTATGTATCACTGATACCTACTATGCTTAATTACTTATTCAAAGTATGGTGTCACAAAGCTTTAATTCTATATGTAATTTCCAGATGTTACCTTTTTAGACCAGCTTGTTTTATAATTCCTACATGAGCCCACCTGAGAAAACTCTCCATTACCAAATATATTAACATTTTTCCCACTATATACTTAACCTGATTTTTTCCCAATGTTATTGAGAATAACTGACATATATCATTGGGTAAGTTTAAGGCATAAAGCATAATGTTTATTGTGAAATGATTACAAAAGGTACAGCTAACATCCATCTTCTCATACAGATACAATAAAAAGAAAGAAAAAAATTCTCCTTGTGTTACAGAAATTGAGGGTCTTAAGAGATAAAGGAACTTAACCAAAATATAATAGTTAAGTTCACGAAAGCTGTACATAAGCCAATAATTTGTAAAAGAATCAGAACTGAAAGCACTACCTATATAGCTGATCCTAGAAGTAGCAATTACTTTGATCTGTTTTTCTCCCACTAACTATTCGGTCTCTTGGCCAACAATTCCTTGTGCCCAGTTAGTGCAAAGCCACTAATAATTTAGTAGGATACCCATGACCATGAAAAACAGTCCACTTGAGAACAATGTTTTAACCAAAAGTACTTATCATATTTGACTTCCTTTATGGAAAAAAATTTCAGTCATCAATAATTCACAAGATTAACTTTTTAAATATTCATATTTTCTTTAAGAGATAAAGTATACCCACAATAAGCTAAAATGTGTTAAGAAGTTTCCAAATACTTTCATAACAAACAATAATCAAAGACTCAGTAGAGCTGCAGTATTACCTTCTTTACAACTCTAACATTGTCATCAAAAATTAAAATGGTCTTTTGCCAAATAACATTCTGTATCCTTTAAGCATATTCCTTTGATTTTTTCATTAAATGCAAGTCCCTTATTTTTATTCAAAAATTAAGTTTCTCTCTCACCCCCTTACACATAAAAATTCCATTCAAATTTTTCAATTAATTTTTAATTATATAAACTTACTGCTATGATTTCCATAAATCACAACCAAGGCAGTATCATTTAAAATGCGTAGAGGTTTCTCAGAATGCATTATATTTCATATATACACAGTACTGTCATAGGTAAGTCTCTGGAAAGGAAAGAGTTACTGAAATTCCAAAGAAATCTTTTTTCTGACAAGACAAAGCTCTTCCATGGCAGCCTACTAATTAATACCTTAAAGTCAATTTAGCACACTTAATGACATACCTAAGGAGCCCCTGGTCTGTTGACTGTTTGGCAGTATGTTTTTCTTAGCCATGGAGATTAATATTTTACTATTTTCAGAAAGCTTCTCTGATGCCTTTCTCTGAAAGAGACATAATATTTACAAAAGCAGAGGTGGGGGGAACCCACAAAGTAAACAATTCATCTCAATACTTTAACTAAACAACTTGACAAAATTATGAGATATATCACAGAAGGTATTTAAGTATAAGTTTTGAGGATTTAACCAACAGTTTTTAATACTGTAATAAATATTCCACCATTTAAGTAATTCACCCATCATCAAATATTCACTGAGTCCCTACCAGATGCTGGAAATACACAAGTGGAAAAAACAAACAAAATAATCTCTGCCATCACCGAGCTCATAAGCTATTGGAAGGACAAACAATTAACATAGTAGGTTATTAGACTATGTAATACGTAGAGAGTGATAGAGAAGGGCTATGGAAACAAAAATAAAGCTTAATAAGGAGGCCCAGAAATGACGGGGAGGGGTTGCAAGGCCTCAATGAGCAGGTGATACCTGAACTAAGACTTCAAGGTTATTATTTATGTACTATTTAATATCAGAAATTATAATAAAGCTGTATTAAAGGGTACATAATAACTTTTCCCAAGCACTGTAAGCTAGTCCTAACTACTGGAGAGTGGTTAAGAGCATGACACTGAAGCTGGACATATGAAGGTTCCAATCCTGAACCCACCAAAGTGTGTATCTGGACAAATTACTTAACCTCCACTGAGCTTCACTTTCCTGATCAGTAAAAAATTTCTGCCTACTTCACAGGGACATCGTGTTTAAATGAGATAATACATGTAAAGTCCTTGGCACAATTCTGTGTACATGGCAAGTATTATGGAATGAAGGTAACCCAGAATGATGGTCAGGAGAACAAGCACTAGAGTCAGGCTGCCAGGAATCATCAAAGCCTAGTTCTAACTCTTATCACATTAGCCTCATTACTTAACTTCCCCATGCCTCAGTTTATTCATCTGGAAAATGACAATAATAGTAGTATTTATCTCACAGATTCATGTGAAATACAAATGTAACCTCTTAAGATGATGCCTCATCCATAGTTAGCACACAATAAATGTTAGCTATGTGAGTAAAATTCCTTTATAATTAGTGTGTTCATATCATTTATTAAAGGATGCCTTTTTCCAGGACAAATGCTGAACAAGATGAGACAGTGGAACAACAGGTAAACTAGGATTGTCTTGGGCAAACCAATATACACGGTTACTGTCATTATGATGGATAATATGGCATATTAATCTGCATCCTATATCTTATATACTGAACCCATGAGAGACAGTGACAGACATATCTGTCTAGATTAGTGCTTATTAGAGCCTAGACAGTACCTACCACAATCTCAATAGGTAATCTGCTAAATGGATGAATCCCTCTTTTACTAAAGCTAGGAAAGCTTTAAGAAAGCTTTTTCAGACACTGCTTTCAGAAACATTTTAACAAATTTATGTTCTAAAAGTAAACATAAAATAAACTATTTTAACAAATTCACTTTTGTAGATTTCAAAAAATTTTAAGAAATTGATTCATTTAAAAAAATTGAATTTTTCACATAGAATATGAGAACTTGTTTTTATACCTATTTTGTTTATATTCTGAAAGTTCCTTGTATAGTCTCCTAGCCATTTTATGAGCACATACGCTATTCACTTAAACCCTAACAAGAGGGAAGAAACCACGAAATACAAAATACCACAAAAGACTGCCATTCAAAATCACTGAAATCTTCTCTGGAGTCAGGCTCTTGGAATTAGAATGACAGCACAGCTGAATTAAACTACAAAACTGAAGAGTCTCACTCATAGATGCTTTGCATTACCCACAGCTTATCTTCAGAGACATTTTAATGAAACAAATTGGAAATTATAAACTTTACCTTCATCTCCATATAAGGTGGATCACTTGCCAATTCTGCTTTCTCTTTGGCCAGTTTGGCTTTTGCTCTTCAATAAATTCATCCAAATTATCAGCCATTTTGCAGATATTAAAAAAAAACTTCAATGAGCACACATACACAGTATTTTCAGGCTAATTATTAACATGCAGGCTTAGTATACATTTCATATTCACTAGCACTTATCAAATTGAAAACTTCAAACAAGCTTGACTAAAATATGCCTGCCTCCTCTCCTAACTCCCCCAAAAAACTACAACACACTTTAGAATATCTGAAATTAAAAAAAGAAAAGCACCACCATTTCCATCCTACTCACACACACCTTTAAAAAACAAAAACAAAGAAAACACTTTGATCCTTAAGTCAAAGCCCTTTTTTTTAGAGTTTTTATAAAACTGTCTGGAGGTAGTTTTGAACTTAAAAAAAAGTTACAATAAGAATAGTACAAAGAATACCCAAATACTCTTTACCTATTCCCTAGTAAGATTTTCTACCACTTGCTTTGTTCTTTATGCACACAAGTCCAAATTCACTCTACGCCCATATAATTTTTATCAAAAAGTACTCAGTGAATTACATGTATCATGGCCTTTTACCCCTAAACACCTCAATGTGTATTAACAATTAGATTATTCTCTTACAACACCTCAATTACCAACTTCAGTAACATTGTTTTTTAATCCAATCTACTGTCTGTTCCAATTTTGTGAAATGACCTAACAGTATCCTTTACATCTTATTGTTCTCTCCAGATCAAGATCCTATGTAGGTCAGGTATTCCATTTCATTGTAATGTTTCACTGAGCCTTCTTTAATTGGAACATTTCCACAAACTTCCTAATTGATGGTTGCCTGAGTTGTGGGTGGGAGTGAAAAATGACTACAACGGGGCATAAAGGAACTTCTTGAGGTGATGGAAGCATTGTAAATAGACATGACTGTGGTGATAATTGCCCAATGGTATGAATTTAAAACATGTATGGAACTGTTCACTAGTGAGTAATTTTATCCATTTCCTGTCTTTATAGTTTTGCCTCAACTGGAGAATAAATATGTAGACTTTCGTGCCTGGCTTCTTTCACTTAATACAATGTTTTTGAGATTCATCTTTGTAGCTGCATCTGTCAGTAAGTAGATTTTTTTAAATTGCTAAGTAATATTCCACGGTTTGTTTCTCTACCTACTGTTAGACATCTGGGTTGCTTCCATTTGTGGGCTATTTATGAATAATGCTATAAACATTTGTGTACAATTTTTTTGTGTGGACATGTGCTTTTAATTCTCTTCCATATGTTACCTAGGAGAATTTTAGTTTGGTGGTACAGTGCTAAACTGTTCCTCAAGTGTAACATATCTGCATTATTTTACTTTCCAACCAGCAGTCCGATGGTTGCAATTTCCATACACCCTTACAAACCTTGTATATTTCAGTCTTTTTTGTTCTCAGTCATTTCATTGGATGTCTGATTTATGGTTTTAATTTGGACTTCTCAAATGACTGCTGAGCATCTTTTTTCAATCCATTCATATATCCCTATAAATGCCATTGGCAAGATGTCTATTCAAATCTTCTGCCCATTTTTTAAATCAAATTGTCTTATTACTGAGTTTTAAGACTTGTTTATTTATACTGGATACAAGTTCTTTATCAGGAATTGGATTAAAGATGGCGGCGTGAGAGGAGAGACACAGGCTTCCTCCTAAAACTGTATACAATTAGAAAATAAAGTTGGCGCAACTAATCCTGAAAGAGCAACAGGAAAGAGGGCAGCGCCAGACTGCACACACATGGAGAAAAGAGCAGACCTCACGGAACAGGGTAACGTACCAAAGCTGTGGCCAGGCGGGACCCAAGCCCTTACCCCACCCCAGCTCACTGGCAGGAGGAAGAGAAATGGAGCAAGAAGGGAGTGGAGGCCTGGGACTGCTGAATACCTAGTTCCAGAGATCTGCTCTGGGACCACAAACCTACATTTCATGGTGCTTTCATGATACTCACATGAATACTGGATTGGAAAGCTAATACAGGCAGAACTCCTGGAGAGACAGATTCCAGCCACTTGTGGAAAGCAGGGATCCATATCTGGCTGCTCTAGGACAAAAGCTTATAACTGTGTGCTCAGCCCACTGGTTAAGGCAGTGGAGACAGGCACAGCAGCCAGGAAGAAGGGAACAGCTCTTTCCTCCACTCAGGCACCAATATCGCAACCCTGAGACCCCCAACACTGCTTCAGGGGCTGAACAGCTCCACAGTAGAGCTTCTGGACACCAGAGGGCGCCATATACAAATATGAAATGCCAAAGGAACCTGGTCCAGAGTAAAATTAATACAACTCCAGAGAAAGATTTAAATGATATGGACCTTACAACTCTTCCTGAAAGGGAGTTCAAAATAAAAATCATCAACATGCTAATGGAGGTACGGAAAGATATCCAAGAACTCAGTAATGAATTCAGGTCAGAGATCCAATCACTGAAGAGCACAATGGAGTATATTAAAAGCAGGTTGTATATACAGTGGAGGAGACAATCAATGAAATAGAAACTAGAGAAGAGGACTACAAAGAAGCTGAGGCACAGAGAGAAAAAAGGATCTCTAAGAATGAAAGAATATTGAGAGAACTGTGTGACCAATCCAAATGGAATAATATTCACATTATAGGGATACCAGAAGAAGAAGAGAAAGAGAAAGGGATAGAAAGTGTCTTTGAGGAGGTAGTTGCTGAAAATTTCCCCAGTCTGGGGAAGGAGATAGTCTCTCAGGCCATGGAGGTACACAGATCTCCCAACACGAGGGACCCAAGGAAGACAACACCAAGGCATATAGTAATAAAATTGGCAAAGATCAAGGATAAGGACAGACTATTAAAAGCAGCCAGAGAGAGAAATAAGATCACATACAAAGGAAAGCCCATCAGGCTAACATCAGACTTCTCAGCAGAAACCTTATAGGCCAGAAGGGAGTGGCATGATGTGTTTAATGCCATGGAGCAGAAGGGCCTGGAACCAAGATTACTTTATCCGGCAAGATTATCATTTAAATTTGAAGGAGGGATTAAACAATTTCCAGATAAGCAAAAGCTGAAAGTATTTACCTCCCACAAACCATCCCTAGAGTCTATTTTGGAGGGGCTGCTATAGATGGAAGTGTTCCTAAGGTTTAATAGATGTCACCAGAGGAAATAAAACCACAGTAAGGAAAGCAGAACAGCTTATTACTAAGCAAATGCAAAATTATATTAACTATCCCAAAAGTCAATCAAGGGATAGACAAAGAATACAGAATATGACACCTAATATATAAAGAATGGAGGAGGAAGAAAAAGGAGGAGAAAAAGAAAAGAACCTTTAGATTGTGTTTGTAACAGTATCTTAAGTGAGTTAAGTTAGACTCTTAGACAGTAAGGAAATTAACCTTGAACCTTTGATAACCACGAATCTAAAGACTGCAATGGCAATAAGTACACACCTATTGATAATCACCCTAAATGTAAATGGACTGAATGAACCAATCAAAAGACAAAGAGTCACTGAATGGATAAAAAAACAAGACCCATCTATATGCTGCCTGCAAGAGACTCACTTTAAACCCAAAGACATACACAGACTAAAAATGAAGGGATGGAAAAAGATATTTCATGCAACTGACAGAGAGAAAAAAGCAGGAGTTGCAGTACTTGTATCAGACAAAATAGACTTCAAAACAAAGAAAGTAACAAGAGACAAAGAAGGACATTACATAATGATAAAGGGGTCAATTCAACAAGAAGATATAACCATTACAACTATCTATGCTCCCAACACAGGAGCACCCACATATGTGAAACAAATACTAACAGAATTAAAAGGGGAAATAGAATGCAATGCATTCATTCTAGGAGACTTCAACACTCCACTCACTCTGAAGGACAGATCAACCAGACAGAAGATAAGTAAGGAGACAGAGGCACTGAACAACACAATAGTACAGATGGACCTAACAGATATCTACAGAACTCTACAGCCAAAAGCAAAAGAATACACATTCTTCTCAAGTGCACATGGAACATTTTCAAGAATAGATCATATACTAGGTCACAAAAAGAGACTCAGTAAATTCAAAAATACTGAAATTGTACCAACCAGTTTCTCAGATCACAAAGCTATGAAACTAGAAATAAATTATGCAAAGAAAATGAAAAATCCCACAAACACACGGAGGCTTCACAACATGCTCCTAAATAACCAATGGATCAATGACCAAATAAAAACAGAGATCAAGCAATATATGGAGACAAATGACAACAATAATTCAACACCGCAAAATCTGTGGGATGCAGCCAAGGCTGTGCTAAGAGGAAAGTATATTTCAACAGGACTATCTCAAGAAAGAAGAACAATCCCATATGAGCAGTCTAAACTCACAATTAATGAAACTAGAAAAAGAACAACAAATGAGGCCCAAAGTCAGTAGAAGGTGGGACATAATAAAGATAAGAGCAGAAATAAATAAAATTGAGAAGAATAAAACAACAGAAAGAATCAATGAAAGCAAGAGCTAGTTCTTCAAGAAAATAAACAAAATAGATAAACCCCTAGCAAGACTTATCAAGAAAAAAAGAGTGTCTATACACATAAAGAGAATCAGAAATGAGAAAGGAAAAATCACAACAGACACCACAGAAATACAAAGAATTATTAGAGAATACTATGAAAAATTATATGCTAACAAACTGGATAACCTAGAAGAAATGGACAACTTTTTAGAAAAATACAACCCTCCAAGGCTGACCAAGGAAGAAAAAGAAAATCTGAACAGACCAATTACCAGCAACGAAATTGAACTGGTAATCAAAAACCTACCTAAGAACAAAACTCCTGTACCAGATGGCTTCACCGCTGAATTTTATCAAAGATTTAGTGAAGACCTAATACCCATTCTCCTTAAAGTTTTCCAAAAAATAGAGAAGAAGGGAATACTTCCAAACTCATTCTATGAAGTCAGCATCACTCCAATACCAAAACGAGGCAAAGACACCACAAAAAAAGAAAACTACACACCAATATCCCTGATGAACCTAGATGCAAAAATACTCAACAAAATATTAGCAAACCGAATTCAAAAATGCATCAAAAGATCATCCATCATGATCAAGTAGGATTTATGCCAGGGATGCAAGGATGTTACTGTTAGGCTGGAGAAAGGAAAATCAAGGACATGCAAACAGAACAGAGAGATGCCATAGGGGTAGAACAGACCAGACCCCAAAGTCCATGCCATAAATGGAAAGGGGACAGCTCTCCCTGAATTCCATCCTGATGTGCCAACTAAGACCCGGATGTCAGCCTCCTCCCTCTTGGAAGGAAAAAAGTTTCTAGTTGTCTATTATGTCACCTTTAGCCAATCATACCTCTCCACACCCCCTAGGACAGCTTGCCCACTCCTCCCCCTCCTAATCCCTTATAAGCCCCCCACCTCCCTGACCGGGTGTGACTTCTCTGGCCTGTGACAACAGGCCACAGAACCTCACCCGGGGGGTATTTAAATAAATTACCTGGCCCTTTGTTGCCTCTCTTTGCCTGCTTATTCTGGCTAGAATTTATCTTACAGTTACAACATTCGAAAATCCATCAACATCATCCACCACATCAACAAAAAGAAGGACAAAAACCACATCATCATCTCCCTAGATGCTGAAAAAACATTTGACAAAATTCAACATCCATTCATGATAAAAACTCTCAACAAAATGGGTACAGAGGACAAGTACCTAAACATAATAAAGACCATATATGACAAACCCACAGCCAACCTTATACTTAACAGTGAGAAGTTGAAAGCTTTTCCTTTAAGATCGGTAACAAGACAAGGATGCCCACTCTCCCCACTTCTATTCAACATAGTACTGGAGGTCCTAGCCACGGCAATCAGACAAAACAAAAAAATACAAGGAATCCAGAAGGCAAGACATCCCTGTTTGCAGATGACATGATATTGTACATAAAAAACCCTAAAGAATCCACTCCAAAACTACTAGATCTAATATCTGAAAATTCAGCAAAGTTGCAGGATACAAAATTAATACACAGAAATCTGTGGCATTCCTATACACTAACAACGAACTAACAGAGAGAGAAATCAGGAAAACAATTCCATTCACAATTGCATCAAAAAGAATAAAATACCTAGGAATAAACCTAACCAAGGAAGTGAAAGATCTGTACTCTGAAAACTACAAGACACTCATGAGAGAAATTAAGATACCAATAAATGGAAACACATCCCATGCTAATGGATAGGAAGACTTAATATTGTCCAAATGGCCATCCTGCCTAAAGCAATCTATAGATTCAATGCAATTCCTATCAAAATACCAACAGCATTCTTCAACGAACTAGAGAAAATCGTCCTAAAATTCATATGGAACCACAAAAGACCTCGAATAGCCAAAGCAATTCTGAGAAGGAAGAATAAAGCTGGGGGAATTACACTCCCCAACTTCAAGCTCTACTACAAAGCCACAGTAATCAAGACAGTTTGATACTGGCAAAAGAACAGACCCATAGACCAATGGAACAGACTAGAAAGTCCTGATATAACCCAACCATATATGGTCAATTAACATGTGATAAAGGAGCCATGGACTTACAATGGGGAAATGACAGCCTCTTCAACAGCTGATGTTGGCAAAACTGGACAGGTACATGCAAGAGAATGAAACTGGATTATTGTTTAACCCCATACACAAAAGTAAACTCGAAATGGATTAAAGACTTGAACGTAAGTCATGAAACCACAAAACTCTTAGAAGACAACACAGGCAAACATCTCCTGAATATAAGCATGAGCAACTTCTTCCTGAACCCATCTCCTCGAGAAAGGGAATCAAAAGCAAAACTGAACTCATGGGACTACATCAAACTAAAAAGTTTTTGTACAGCAAAGGACATCATCAACAAAACAAAAAGGCATCCTACAGTATGGGAGACTATATTTGTAAATGACATATCCGACAAGGGGTTAACATCCAAAATATATAAAGAACTTACACACCTCAGCACCCAAAAAGCAAATAACCTGATTAGCAAATGGGCAGAGGATATGAAGAGACGGTTCTCCAAAGAAGAAATCTGGATGACCAAAAGACACATGAAAAGATGCTCCCCATTACTAATCATCAGGGAAATGCAAATTAAAACCACAATGAGGTATTACCTCACACCAGTAAGGATGGCCAGCATCAAAAAGACTAAGAACAACAAATGTTGGTGAGGATGCGGAGAAAGGGGAACCGTCCTACACTGCTGGTGGGAATGTAAACTAGTTCAACCATTGTGGAAAGCAGTATGGAGGTTCCTCAAAAAACTAAAACTAAAAATACCATTTGTCCACGGAATGCCACTTCTTGGAATATACACAGAGAATATAACTTCTCAGATTCAAAAAGACATACGCACCCCTATGTTCATCGCAGCACTTTTTACAATAGCCAAGATAAGGAAGCAACCTAAGTGTCCATCTGTAGATGAATGGATAAAGAAGATGTGGTACATATATACAATGGAATACTATTCAGCCATAAGAAAGAAACAAATCCTACCATTTGCAACAACATGGATGGAACTGGAGGACATTATGCTCAGTGAAATAAGCCAGACGGAGAAAGACAAATGCCAAATGATTTCCCTTATTTGTGGAGTATAACAATGAGGCAAAACTGAAGGAACAAAATGGCAGCAGACTCAGAGACTCCAAGAATGAACTAGTGGTTACCAAAGGGAAGGGATGTGGGAGGGCGGGTGGGGAGGGAGGGAGAAGGGGACTGAGTGGTATTATGTTTAGTACACTTGGTGTGGGGGATCACGGGGAGAACAGTGTAGCACAGAGAAGGCACATAGTGGATCTCTGGCAACTTGCTGCGCTGATGGACAGTGACTGCATTGGGGTATGGGTGGGGACTTGATAATATGGATAAACGTAGTAACCACGTTGTTTTTTCATGTGAAACCTTCATAAGAGTGCATATCAATCATACCTTAATCAAAAAATTTTTTTAAAAAGTTCTCTATCAAACATGTTTTGTAAATATTTTCTCCTAGTCTTTAATTTTTAAGTTTTCTGAATAAGCCTGTTTTGAATGAAAATTTTTAAGAGCAGTTTTAGATGCACAGCATAACTGACTGAAAGGCACAGATTTCCTGTATATCCCCTGCCCTCACTCATGGCCAGCCTCCCCGTATTATCAACTTCCCCCACCAGAATAGTACATTTACTACAATCACTAACATACTTGGGCACAGAGTTATCATCCAAAGTCCTTAATTTACATTAGGGTCCACTCTTGGTTTTGTATATTCTATGGGTTTCAACATAGGTGTAGCAACATGTATCCACCAGAGTAGTTTCACTGCCCTGAAAGTCCTCTGTGCTCCATCTGTTCATTCCTCCCTCCCTTCTAAGCCTGGGCAACCAGTGTTCTTTATACTGTCTCCATTGTTTCACCTTTTCCAAAAAGCCATAAAATTGGAATCATACAGCATGTAACCTATTCAGATTGGCTTCTTTCACTTACTAATACGCATTACTGACGTTCCTCACTGCCTTTTTTCAATTACTTTTAGCATTCAATCTAATATCCCATTGACTGGATACCACAGTTTATTCATTCACCTACTGAAGGACATTCGGTTGCTTACATGTTTTAGTAATTATGAATAAAGCTGCTATAAACATCTGTGTGATAATGTCTTCTTAAGAGCAGAAGTTTTTATTATCTTATCCATTTTTCATCAGTTTTTAATCATTTGTGTGCTGTCAGATGTAAGATTTTGCCCAGCCCAAGATCACAAATGCTTTCTTCTATATTTTCTTATAAGTTTTATAATTTACTATTATAATTAAGTCTGTGACCATTTCAAGTTAATTTCTGCAAATGGTGTAAGGTAGGAATAACCAAGGTTCAGTTTTTTTCCATATAGACATAAAGTTATTCCAGCACATTTTCTCAAAAGACTTTTCTCATTGAACCTTGTGTTTTTTTTTAATGTTTTTCAAAAACCTATGAAACTTAGTGACTAACTGGCTATGTGGCAAGAAAGATGGAGCCACTGTTAACCAAAGTCTTAAGTACTAAAAACTAAATGTGGATGAAATCCTGGACAGAAATAAGTCAGAAGAAGCCTACTTGCTTGGAAACGTTTGGTTTAGACATGTTAAGCTGGAGTTGTTAAGACGTGTTAATGGAAATTTCCATCAGATGGTTAGAAATTCAAGACTCGTACTCAAGGAAGAAGACCACATTAGAAATGTTTTTTTAAGAGTTAACTATTTTAAAGATAATAGTTGAGGCCATGGTTAAATGAGCATAAACAGGGTAAAAAGAGATGAACCAGAACTAAATGCTGGGCAATGTTCACTTCATGGGTTAATATAAGAATTAAGGATGGGGGAAAAAAATTACTGAGAAGGAATAATTAAAAGAAGGATGCAAAGAAACCCCCATCAGCAAAATTTGTGGAGAAGAAAAGAGAGATGAGAAAGAATCAGTCAAAAAAATGAAATAAAATTTTTTAAAAAGCATCCACTGAATTTAATGTTTGGGGGATGATGGTAATTTGTAAAATTACAGAAAAGCAAGCTTTACCGAAAAGAAATACGCTGTAATTTTTACCAGTAAAGTAGTACATAATGTGAACTTCATTCTGCTATTCACTTTCAAAAGAACACTGATTTTAAAATACAGTTTTAGTAAAATGCATCTCAAACCAAAGAAGTAAATATATTTTAGACATTTTTAATTTGCTAATTGTAAAAGATTTTTCCTAATAAAAATTCAAAACACCTTATCAGTTTTCATGTTAAAAAAAAATCACTTCTTAAAATCTGCTAATTTTCCTAAATATTTTATGCCTGATAGAAACAAAAGATAATAATGGTATAATATATATACTTTGCTGTAAGATTTTATCCAAAATTCAAGCAGAAATGTCATTAGCCTAAAAGAGAGAAGATAAGAGGGGCGGAGCCAACATGGCGGCGTGAGTAGGACAGTGGGAATCTCCTCCCAAAAACATATATACTTTTGAAAATACAACAAACACAACTAGCCCTAAAAGAGAGACCAGAAGACACAGGACAGTGGCCAGACTGCAGCTACACCAGCGAGAACCCAGCGACTGGTGAAAGGGGTGAGATACAAGCCCCGGCCCGGCGGGACCCGAGCGCCCCTCCCCCCAGCTCCCGGCGGGAGAACAATAGGCAGAGCGGGAGGGAGACGGAGCCCAGGACTGCTGAACACCCAGCCCCAGCCATCCGGGCCAGAGCGCAGACACAGTACGTGCCCAGGGGGCCCTGGATACTGGGGGAACAGGGAGTAAGACCTCCAAGCGGGTGCCGAAGCTGATGCCCCTGTGACAAAGAAAAGCGGGGACTTTTTGAAAGTCTTAAAGGGACAGGGACTTAACAGCTTGACGGAAACAACCCAGGTCACAGTACAGCAGCTGGAAATTACAGGGAAAACCGGCTGCACTAACCCCCTGGGCAACAGCTCTGAGACCCCTCACGGAGGCAAACAGTCAAGCAGCCCCCCCATCCATTACCCCACCGGGCGCTGCGAAAGCAGAGAAACAGCCTGAGACAAATTCCGCCCACAGAAAGGGAAATTTCTCCCTTCCGGCCGGGCAAGACACAAAGACCCACTCTACACGCAATTACCCAACACAAGCCACTAGGGGTCGCAGTTGTCCCAGTAAAGAAAGGCCAGTAGCAAGTGAAAATTTTGGCCCTCCCAGCTGACAGTCAATAGCACCTGTCAACATGAAAAGGCAAAAAAATATGATCCAGACAAGACTAACCCAGACAGCTTCGGCATCTGCTACATCTTCCCCTGAGAAGGAATCTGGGGAGATAGATTTAGCCAGTCTTCCTGAAAAAGAATTCAAAACAAAAGTCATAACCATGCTGATGAACTTGCAGAGAAATATGCAAGAACTAAGGAAGGAGAATTCAGAAATAAAACAAGCTCTGGAAGGACTTCAAAACAGAATGGACGAGATGCAAGAGACCATTAATGGACTAGAAAACAGAGAACAGGAATGCAGAGAAGCTGATGCAGAGAGAGATAAAAGGATCTCCAGGAATGAAAGAATTTTAAGAGAGCTGAGTGACCAATGGAAAAGGAACAATATAAGAATCATAGGTATTCCAGAAGAAGTAGAGAGAGAAAAGGGGATAGAAAATGTCTTTGAAGAAATAATTGCTGAAAATTTCCCCAAACTAGGGGAAGAAATGGCCTCTCAGACCACAGAGGTACACAGAACTCCCATGACAAGGGATCCAAGGAGGGCAACACCAAGACACATAATAATTAAAATGGCAAAGATCAAAGACAAGGACAAAGTATTACAGGCAGCCAGAGAGAAAAAAAAGGTTACCTACAAAGGAAAACCCATCAGGCTATCATCAGACTTCTCAACAGAAACCCTACAGGCCAGAAGAGAATGGCATGATATACTTAATGCAATGAAACAGAAGGGCCTCAAACCAAGACTACTGTATCCAGCACGAATATCATTTAAATACGAAGGAGGGATTAAACAATTCCCAGACAAGCAAAAGTTGAGGGAATTTGCCTCCCACAAACCACCTCTACAGGGCATCCTACAGGGACTGCTCTAGATGGGAGCACTCCTAAAAAGAGCACACAACAAAACACCCAACATATGAAGAAGGGAGGAGGAGGAATAAGAAGGGAGAGAAATAAAGAATCATCAGACAGTGCTTATAATAGCTCAACAAGCGAGTTAAGTTAGACAGTAAGATAGTAAAGAAGCTCACCCTAAACCTTTCGTAACCACAAACTTAAAGCCTGCAATGGCAATAAATTCATACCTTTCAATAATCACCCTAAATGTAAATGGACTGAATGCTCCAATCAAAAGACACAGAGTAATAGAATGGATAAAAAAGCAAGATCCATCCATATGCTGCTTACAAGAGACTCACCTCAAACCCAAAGACGCGCACAGACTTAAAGTCAAGGGATGGAAAAAGATATTTCAAGCAAACAACAGAGAGAAGAAAGCAGGTGTTGCAATTCTGGTATCAGACAAAACAGACTTCAAAATAAAGAAAGTAACAAAAGACAAAGAAGGACATTACATAATGATAAAGGGCTCAGTCCAAAGAGGATATAACCATTATAAATATATATGCACCCAATACAGGAGTACCAACATACCTGAAAAAAATATTAATAGAACTAAAGGAGGAAATAGAATGCAATGCATTCATTCTAGGAGACTTCAACACACCACTCACTCCAAAGGACAGATCCACCAGACAGAAAATAAGTAAGGACACAGAGGCACTGAACAACACACTAGAACAGATGGACCTAATAGACATCTACAGAACTCTACATCCAAAAGCAACAGGATACACATTCTTCTCAAGTGCACATGGAACATTCTCCAGAATAGACCACATACTAGGACACAAAAAGAGCCTCAGTAAATTCCAAAAGATTGAAACCCTACCAACCAACTTTTCAGATCAAAAAGGCATTAAACTAGAAATAAACTGTTCAAAGAAAGCAAAAAGGCTCACAAACACATGGAGGCTAAACAACACGCTCCTAAATAATCAATGGATCAATGACCAAATCAAAATGGAGATCCAGCAATATATGGAAACAAATGACAACAACAACACTAAGCCCCAACTTCTGTGGAACACAGCAAAAGCAGTCTTAAGAGGAAAGTATATAGCAATCCAAGCATATTTAAAAAAGGAAGAGCAATCCCAAATGAATGGTCTAATGTCACAACTATTGAAATTGGAAAAAGAAGAACAAATGAGGCCTAAGGTCAGCAGAAGGAGGGACATAATAAAGATCAGAGAAGAAATAAATAAAATTGAGAAGAATAAAACAATAGCAAAAATCAATGAAACCAAGAGCTGGTTCTTCGAGAAAATAAACAAAATAGATAAGCCTCTAGCCAAACTTATTAAGAGGAAAAGAGAGTCAACACAAACCAACAGTATCAGAAATGAGAAAGGAAAAATCACGACGGACCCTGCAGAAATACAAAGAATTATTAGAGACTACTATGAAAACCTATATGCTAACAAGCTGGGAAATGTAGGAGAAGTGGACAACTTCCTAGAAAAATACAACCTTCCAAGACTGACCCAAAAAGAAACAGAAAATCTAAACAGACCAATTACCAGCAACGAAATTGAAGCGGTAATCAAAAAACTACCAAAGAACAAAACCCCCGGGCCAGATGGATTTACCTCGGAATTTTATCAGACATACAGGGAAGACATAATACCCATTCTCCTTAAAGTTTTCCAAGAAATAGAAGAAGAGGGGATACTCCCAAACTCATTCTATGAAGCTAACATCACCCTAATACCAAAACCAGGCAAAGACCCCACCAAAAAAGAAAACTACAGACCAATATCCCTGATGAACGTAGATGCAAAAATACTCAACAAAATTTTAGCAAACCGAATTCAAAAATACATCAAAACCATCGTACACCGTGACCAAGTGGGATTCATCCCAGGGATGAAAGGATGGCACAACATTCGAAAGTCCATCAATATCATCCACCACATCAACAAAAAGAAAGACAAAAACCACATGATCATCTCCATAGATGCTGAAAAAGCATTTGACAAAGTTCAACATCCATTCATGATAAAAACTCTCAGCAAAATGGGAATAGAGGGCAAGTACCTCAACATAATAAAGGCCATCTATGAAAAACCCACAGCCAACATTATATTGAATAGCGAGAAGCTGAAAGCATTTCCGCTGAGATCGGGAACTAGACAGGGATGCCCACTCTCCCCACTGTTATTTAACATAGTACTGGAGGTCCTAGCCACGGCAATCAGACAAAACAAAAAAATACAAGTAATCCAGATTGGCAAAGAAGAAGTCAAACTGTCTGTACATAAAAAACCCTAAAGACTCCACCCCAGAACTACTAGAACTGATATCGGAATACAGCAAAGTTGCAGGATACAAAATCAACACACAGAAATCTGTGGCTTTCCTATATACCAACAATGAACCAACAGAAAGAGAAATCAGGAAAACAACTCCATTCACAATTGCATCAAAAAAAATAAAATACCTAGGAATAAACCTAACCAAAGAAGTGAAAGACTTATATTCTGAAAACTACAAGTCACTCTTAAAAGAAATTAAAGGGGACACTAACAGATGGAAACGCATCCCATGCTCATGGCTAGGAAGAATTAATATCGTCAAAATGGCCATCCTGCCCAAAGCAATATACAGATTTGATGCAATCCCTATGAAACTACCAGCAACATTCTTCAATGAACTGGAACAAATAATTCAAAAATTCATATGGAACCACCAAAGACCCCGAATAGCCAAAGCAATCCTGAGAAAGAAGAATAAAGTAGGGGGGATCTCACTCCCCAACTTCAAGCTCTATTATAAAGCCATAGTAATCAAGACAATTTGGTACTGGCACAAGAACAGAGCCACAGACCAATGGAACAGACTAGACAATCCAGACATTAACCCAGACATATATAGTCAATTAATATTTGATAAAGGAGCCATGGACATACAATGGCGAAATGACAGTCTCTTCAACAGATGGTGCTGGCAAAACTGGACAGCTACATGTAGGAGAATGAAACTGGACCATTGTCTAACCCCATATACAAAAGTAAACTCAAAATGGATCAAAGACCTGAATGTAAGTCACGAAACCATTAAACTCTTGGAAGAAAACATAGGCACAAACCTCTTAGACATAAACATGAGTGACCTCTTCTTGAACATATCTCCCCGGGCAAGGAAAACAACAGCAAAAATGAGTAAGTGGGACTATATTAAGCTGAAAAGCTTCTGTACAGCAAAAGACACCATCAATAGAACAAAAAGGAAACCCTACAGTATGGGAGAATATCTTTGAAAATGACACATCCGATAAAGGCTTGACGTCCAGAATATATAAAGAGCTCACACGCCTCAACAAACAAAAAACAAATAACCCAATTAAAAAATGGGCAAAGGAACTGAACAGACGGTTCTCCAAAAAAGAAATACAGATGGCCAACAGACACATGAAAAGATGCTCCACATCGCTAATTATCAGAGAAATGCAAATTAAAACTACAATGAGGTATCACCTCACACCAGTAAGGATGGCTGCCATCCAAAAGACAAACAACAACAAATGTTGGCGAGGCTGTGGAGAAAGGGGGACCCTCCTACACTGCTGGTGGGAATGTAAACTTGTTCAACCATTGTGGAAAGCAGTATGGAGGTACATCAAAATGCTCAAAACAGACATACCATTTGACCCAGGAATTGCACTCCTAGGAATTTACCCTAAGAATGCAGCAATCAAGTATGAGAAAGATCAGTGCACCCCTATGTTTATCGCAGCACTATTTACAATAGCCAAGAATTGGAAGCAACCGAAATGTCCATCGATAGATGAATGGATAAAGAAGATGTGGTACATATACACAATGGAATACTACTCAGCCATAAGAAAAGGGCAAATCCAACCATTTGCAGCAACATGGATGGAGCTGGAGGGTATTATGCTCAGTGAAACAAGCCAAGCAGAGAAAGAGAAATACCAAATGATTTCACTCATCTGTGGAATATAAGAACAAAGGAAAAACTGAAGGAACAAAACAGCAACAGAATCACAGAACTCAAGAATGGACTAACAGGTACCAAAGGGAAAGGGACTGGGGAGGATGGGTGGGTAGGGAGGGATAAGGGGGGGCAGAAAAAGAGGGGTATTAAGATTAGCATCCATAGCGGGGTGGGAGAAAGGGGAGGGCTGTACAACACAGAGAAGACAAGTAGTGATTCTACAACAGTTTGCTACGCTGATGGACAGTGACTGTAAAGGAGTATATAGGGGGGACCTGGTATAGGGGAGAGCCTAGTAAACAAAGTATTCATCATGTAAGTGTAGATTAATGATTAAAAAAAAAAAAAAAAAGCAGTTCCTATGTGGTGACCTCTAATGAGTTCTACACAATGATATAAAGGGCATATAAAAGTGTATGCAAAGGGTCTGTTTGTGTTTATACAGAGGATCAAAGCCTAATTTGGCTACCCCGAAAATGAACTAAGATACGATATGAAAAAGAACTTCCAACATCAGCACTCTCGGGAAGACTCATGACAGAAGATGATCAGCAAAAAAAAAAAAACTCCAACAAAGATTCACGCACTGTCACGGGTGTAGATGCACTCATCCCACCAGTTCCTGGACTTGCCATGGGAATGATGAAGGAGATATCTAAGCTGGCCTGTGCATACAGTAAAACAAAAATTGGTCTGGATCTATACTGTTGGAACTCAACCAAGAATTAGGAGAAGTGCAAATTGTAGCACTCCAAAATCTTACAACCACAGACTATTTATCGTTAAAAGAACATATGGGATATGAACAGTCCCCAGGAACGGGTTGTTCTAGTTTATCTGAATTCTCTCAGACTGTTTAAGTTCAGTCAGACAATATCCACCATATCATAGATAACTTTTCACAAATGCCTAAGGTGCCTAACTGGTTTTCTTGGTTTCACTGGAGATGGCTGGTAATTACAGGTATGCTTTGGTTAGGTAACTATATTCCTATTATGTTAATGTGTGTGCACAATTTAATTAGTAGTTTAAAACCTATCCATGCTGAAGTTACTCTACAAGAAGACATGTCAAAGAAATAATCAATCTTCCCAGGTTTTCTTCTGCCTGCTACTTCTATAGCTTTTCTTCTTCCTACCTAATCACAACCTTTAAATAGAACTCGTGCCACATGTCGAATTTACCGAGTATCATAATTCTTCCAAGTGGTAAAGACACCTCAAGAAAAATGCTGGGCATAAGCCACAGGGCATAAATATGCAAAGAAGTAAAAAGCTAACCTTTTCAAACAATAAAGCTTCTCTCTCACTTACCAACTTAACATTTCCCTGTATGGCCCCGGAAGATGATTGGTTAGCCAGAGACGGGTAAGATTCCTCAAGGGAGGAACAACCTAAGACAGGCACAGTCGCAGGGGGCCATCTGGTGAGAAAATGGGGAGCAGCAGAGGTGAGACTTAGAACCTCCCCCCTCATGTTCTGAGAGAAATCTTCTGCATACATGGATGTTTATTGCCCTCATCTAGCTCGGATTAACACATAGTCTACAGGCACACACCTGATCATCTACATTTGCTCTCTTACAACACTAAACTCTGTTTTCTACCTTTATCTCGTATCTACCTACCACTTCAGCATTTAATAAAAATAATAATAATAGAGAAATGTGGTATCCACATATAAATCAAGTTTAAAAATCAAATGAATATTCATATTTGAACTGTGTATAGTTCATAATGCATGAACAAAACCGAAAGCTTCTGTGATGACTGCCCTTGCACTGTTCACCATGTAACTTATTCACTATGTAAGAATTTGTACTCCATGTAAGAATTTGTTCGTTATGCATCAGAAGATTGGAGACTGATGAAAATTAGGCTTGGGGTGGATTAATGATTGTGCATTGAGTATTGACCCCCCTATACAGAAATTTATTGTGGTTAACAACTATTTGATCAATAAATATGAGATGCCCTCACAAAATATATATATATATATATATATATATATATAAACACACTTCCAATTGTAAAATAAATAAGTAACCGGGATGTAATGTATAGCATAAGGAATATAGTCAAAATATTGTAACAACTTGGTATGGTGATACCTGGTACCTAGAATTATCATGTATATAAATGTTGAATCACTGTGTTGTACACCTGAAACTAATGTAATGCAATACTGTTGTCAACTACCCTTCAATAAAAAATTAAAAAAAAGAGAGAAGATAACAAGTTTCTTTCACTCTAACTTGTCTCCACATAATAGTGTTAACAATTATCAATTTCACATGTTCATTCAGTTGTTCTAACTTTGAAAGATTGCTCCTGAATCTATAAATACTTAAATTCCCCTTTGTTATAATAACTAACATCAATTATAAATTCTAGTATTTTACAAATTTATTTATTACAGTAACCATAGTAATAAAACATTTTTAAACAATGATAGTGAGTATAATATATGCCTTAGCTAAAACGAGATTTATCAGATACAAATTTATATTTAATCATTTCTAAATTTGCTGTCTAATCTGATTAGAATGTAGTATCTCTAACATTAAATTGAAGAGTCAAAGATACTAATAAGCTTTCTCTGGCAATGCCCTCCAAAACTACCAGGAACACTACTGTAGTTAAACTAGTTGGATTTACGACTCATTGCATCAAGGGATGCATCCTCGATGCCCACCATGGGGAACTCTGGAATAATTTAATTAAGAGGTGTTAGATGAAGCTTACAGGATTTAGACTTGTGTTAGGTGATTTGGGGGAGGGCTTAAGGAAGCAGAGTTCTGCTCAGGATTGAATGCTGTAAAAAGGTAAGGGTAATTCTATGACTGCACATCTTAGTAACTCTTATCTATACAGAGAGACTAAAGCTGTAACTGGTGAAGATGCAGCAGTCACTCATCCACTGGGAAAGGGATGTTTGGCATTTTGTGGCTTAGACAAACAACATTCATGCTTTGTCTGTGTTTGGACATGACTATGGAGTGGTATTGTTTTTGTCATGACCCATTACAGACACAGAGCAGCTCTGTTCAATGTTGATGCTCTGTGCAACTGTTTATCTTCATAGAACAAGCCTAAGCAGTAATGCCAGGCCAGCTCCTAGCAACACCAAGGCCTTTGTGATAGTACAGGCCAGCTTCTAGCTGTCATGGCCACTTTTCTCTTTCTCACTCCTGACAGCATGTACAGCCTTAAGCACAAAGCACAGTAAGTATGTTTAAAATTTTAAAATTACATTACAAGAAAGACCAGCCAAAAGAAATCTGAAACAGGGTATCTTATTTTTCCCTCACTCCTAATGTAAAATCATTCACAACTTCTTAAGATATTACTAGCAGGTTTCTTTTTTTTTTCCCCAAGTAGCTGTGTACATAGTATGTAGATGATAAACTGTTTTCAGGAAAACAGTTAAATTGAAAGGCCTGGATTTGAAATCTGATTCCATCACTAATTGACTTTATGTGATTGACCTCATATGTTAAGGAACGTTATGTTGCTTAACCTCTCTAATCATCAGTTTCTTGGAAATATCAGTAAAATGGAAATATCTATTCCATAACTGTTATGAAGAAAAAACAAATGATGCATATAAAATACATGGCACACCGAACACTTAGAAACCAATAAAATCATGGCTGTTTTATTAATCCTTGCTGTATTTTCATCAGTACTTCTTTTTTTAAAAGGCCTACAAAGTACACTGGGATTTAAATCACCAATAATTGATACTTGGTTATCATAATCCAAATCAACATCTCTAAATCTTAAACTCAGGCCCTTCAGGGTTATCATATACATATACATATAAGCAGACCAGAACATACTCACTCTGCTAAGCCTAAGCAAATCTAAAAAACAGAAAGCATGCAGAAAGAACTGAAGATGCCAAACTCCTCCCAATTTCATCAATCACAAAGAGAGGAGAAATGTTGCTCCCATTCTTTTTCCCTTACATAAACTGCGAATTTCCTCCACATTATGGAAGCCTGACGAACAGAAAATAATTCCCCTCCTAAAGGAGGGCATTGTTCTAGATGCTAGGGGGATGAACTGTGCAGGCATGATCCTTTCCTTCAAATTTGGACCAGATAATGACCCCTGTTACAGTGGGTCACAGTCTAGCCAGACTAGGGGTTGGGGACTGCTATGAGATACCCATAAAGGAGCCAGTAGTAGTATCCAGAAAACAATTTGAATATGTCTGGAATTCAAAATAGACTCCAAGATGGAAAAAAAAAAGGTTTCATCATTTTTAAAATAATCATTAAAGCTACAGATAGGTTGGCTGAAAAAAAATAGACCTTTCGGTAGGAGAACAGGACTGAGGACAGCATAGCAAGGAATGATAACATGGGTGTGGGGTGAGGAAAAGAGCCTGGGAAAGAGCCTTAGAAGAGGAGGATTAAATGACCCAGGACAATGTTTCTTACTCCCATCCATCCAGAAATCCTTCCACCAAATGAAAGGTGCTCAATCTTTTAGTCCCAGCAGATGACATCCATATGAGCAAATTACTTCCATGAACACACCCAAATTTTGACAAATCCCTCTAAATGTTAAGAATACCCTGTTGCTGGAGAGAGAGAATAAAGTTGAGGATTAAGATACAAAGAGAGAGCAAATATATAAAAGTGCTATTAAATCTGTTACCAACTGTTAATAATGTGTCATAAATGGTAAGGATAGCAGAATGATTAAACAACTTTTGGGTTATGCAAAATTGCCCAAACACTTGCTCAAACACCTTTGTTTCCCACTCTGAAAAACTATGGGAATGTGTAGCCATAATATTAAAAGCATAATCTGAAATCTGCTCAAAGTATGTAATAATTAAGTCACATTTTTCTGAATACTTCATTTGGGAATAATTGTACTTAAAGTATCCTGTTTCAATTAACCCTATTTAAAACCAGCTGCTGGCTTCCAGGTTATCTGTACTGCAGGGGACCCAAAATTTCATGCCTGTAGAGCAGGTCAGCAGATACTTAACGACAAGAAAGGTAGTGTCCTCCTATAGAAAATTAATAATAATCAGAAAAGAAAGCAGCATTTTACTGGTTTCCATGGAATCCCTTTTTGTTGCTTGTCAACATGACAAGTCATTCTTTCATTTAGGACCTCAAATAGAACCTCTCTGAGGTTAACTGCCTTTTTACAAACTTTTTTTCCTGGTTGCTATTAAGCTCTTAGACTTTTTGAGGTGTTTGAAAACTAGGTGGTGGTTTACTTTAGACTTTAGTCTTCCCGGATCAAGCTAAACTTCTTAATCCTCTAATCTTGAGAGCCAGTCTCTCTCTAAAAGATGTCCCACTATTAACATTTACTGAAAATTGGATTCAAATCCCAGATAACCTAAAATCAAGGCAGTTAGAAAGACAGGCAAGAGGAAAACAGGGTCATAATAGCACCAACTTCACAGGGCTGCGGTGATTAAATAAATTTTACTTGCAAAGCGCAGAGAACGTCGCCGCATGCACAAGCACTCAATAAACGTTAACCATTAACCAGCACCGAGGAAAACATGAGGTGCTTCGAGAGGCTTCGCCAAGCAGCGGAAGAGCCGGCTGATGGGGAAGAAAGGCGAAAGCACAGCCAGTCTCTGGGCGCTGTGGGTGGCGGCCACTTTAGGAAGCATCAACGCGTTGTCAGGCAACCAAGTCTCAACAGCTGCGGAGGTGGCAGCGGCCCCATAGTCCCGACCGCGTACCCAGGGTACAGCCCGCGAGTCGCCCCTGCTGCAGCGAGACTCCCACCAGCAAGAAGCCCCAGGAAACATCGCCCAGGGCCTGACAGCTGCGAGCCCCCGACCCGTGAACTCTACCCTGAACCCGGGCTCAGCAGCCGCGAGACCTCCCCCGCCGGGGGAACCCCGGGGGGAACCCCGGGAACCCCGCCCCCAAATGCTGGGATTCTCGGCGCCGCGGCCAGTGGGACTCCACAAGCCCTCCGCCCCCAAGGAGCCCCCGCCTCCTCCCCGGGGCAGCTAACCCGGCCCTGGGACAGCCCCCTTCCCAAGTCGCCAGGCCCGCTCTCTCCACCGCGAACGCTATGAAGAGCTCGCTCGCTCGCGTCTGGGGACATACACAGCATTTTAGCGAGGTTCCTCGCAATCCGAAGAGCGGGTAGCGTCCGTCCGTCGCAGGCTCCGCCTCTCAAGCCGAGTACCCCGCCCTCCCTTCGCCAACGGCCGAGCGCGGCCCCGCCCCCACTACGGCCGTAGGGCAAGACCGCGCGGCCCAGGGCGCCCCCTGCAGTCCTGGAGGCCCTACAGCCGCCCAGCGAATCCCAGGGCTTACCGCGTCCAGGATGGGTACTTCGCCGCCTGGTTCCACTAATCGGCCTGCTTCAACTGGGGGCCTCTTAAACCTTGGAGCCACTTCCCAGGCTAAATCGATTCCAGCCCCTCCAAGCCCCAGCCGGCCTGGGAAGAGGGTCACAGAGCCTGAAAAGAAAAAAGGGTAGGAGTGGCAGTGAGAAAAACTTCTAACATCTCATTCCTGGCCATTTCTCATCTCCCCACAGTCTGGTCAACATTTTGTCCTGCGCTTTCATTACTAATTTCAACATAGTTCACTCCAGTACTAAGTGGTCTATGCTGCCACTAGAAAAGAGATCTCTAGGTTCCCAGTAGAGTGGAACTTAAAGTGCTGTATCGTAAATTACTTTGTAAAAGCGTTTTAAAAATAAATTTTCTTCAAATGGAAGTTCATGTCAAAACTGCAGACGGAGCTGTGGACATCCGATAATTCCAATGTTTTTAACTGTATGCTACACACCTTACTAGGAGTAGAAGATACAACTCAGAATGTAGTGTCCTGCACTCTAAAGCTTACAGTGAAAAGAAAAACTTATAAGTAAATAAATACATCATTACAAAGCAATGTAACAGTTTATAGAAGTACCTTACAGACATTTAGAGACACCATAGACGGAATGATTACGGAATAGAGAAGTTAAAGATTTCATGGTAGAGATGTCTAAACTATGTTTATAAAGATTAATATGAACCCCCCGGCAGAAAAGTCAGGGGAGACCATTTTAGGCAATGCTAACCATACATGCAAAGTTTCTGGATGACTAAATTAAGATGAAGCTGGGTAAGTGAACTGTGATGCTATTCTTTCCCTCACAATCATCCCTCACTCCAGCAAAAAAAAAAAATTATTGAACCCCTACGCTAGGTGTTAGGAATAAAACAAGGAACAGAGAGCTGGTCCCTGGATTTTGGAATTTAGAATGTAGTGTGAAGTTGAGGGAAAGAAGGAGAAAGTAAGAACACCTGAAACAAACATGTGAGATAATTAAACACTGTATTAACTGTTGGAAAACAAATAGGTTGCTGACATTAATTCGGCCTCGGGGACAGACGTGGTTCACAGGGCAGTGCTGAAGATTAAACTGTAAACTGTTTTCCGAACTGGTTACTGGACACTTCCAGAACGTTTATACCTCATTGAGATGTTAATTTTTACAAATAACAACAGACAAAATCATAGCGGTCCAAGAGTTTCCACAACCACAGCGGAACGCTCAGGCACACCCCTCTAAGAAAAGTGTAGAGCCAAACCACCACAAACCCGTAGGATTTTACGCATGTGCAGTGATTCATCTGGAAATAAACTAGGAAGTCATGTTTATCTTTCTTCTCAACCAGCATCCAGAACTACTGATGTCTCAGTTTTTCCACAGACATCCTTATTTTTTAATCTTTCAACAAATATTTCATGTAAGGTACCCATACCCATTGCTTTTTTTCGCCTTCCCCCCTTAAGGATCCGCCCATTTTTAAACATGGCGGGGGCCGAGTCTGCGCAGTACGAACAAAGACGGCCCATTCGTTTCTGGCATAACGTTACATGCCCTTCTTCCGGTGTAGAAGGCTATACCATTCCCGTACCCACCAATTGTGTTTGTCCTAATTCACACATATAATTACCCAAGATAATATTTTCTCATTTCAGCCACAAGAAGACTCCTCTGTCTCTAACTATTATGTAACTGCTGTTTATATCGCCGCGTCCCCGACGGGCTCCCGCCATCTCCGAATGGTCTGTACCAACTTCACCTCCGGTTCTAGGTGTCATGGCTGCCTCGAGAGTCTAGTACGAGTTTGCACCTGGTGGGGAGGGTCGGAAGCCCACACCCGGAAACCTAGCGAAATAAGGTTGCGTCTTGGTTGGCGAGACGACAGTTTCTCCGATTCCTCGGCGATGGCGGCATCTGGGAATGGTATGGCCCAGAAAACGTGGGAATTGGCCAACAACATGCAGGAAGCCCAGAGTATCGATGAAATCTACAAATACGACAAGAAACAGCAACAAGAAATCCTGGCGGCGAAGCCCTGGACTAAGGAGTGAGGAGGTCCCTGGCGAGAAGAGGGGAGGGAAGGGTTGGCGGGAGTTTAAGAGACCCTGGGGGCGTGGGAGTTGAAGACGGTGGAGAGTTTGTCAGAGGGTGGAGAGCTGGTCTTTTCATGGGAAGGCAGAGAAAGAATATGCGCCTGAGAGATGGTTGTCTTTTATCCTCGCAAATAGAGCTTAAGCCCTTCCACTGGGGTTTGCTTCGACTCCTCTTTCTGTCTCTAACCTGTTTGCCTTCGGAAGATGGAAGAGGAAAAGACAAGCGGGATTTGAGTTGTCACTCCTCAACATCTGTATTGTCATATATGCCACACAATCTACCTCGAACCCTGTGTACCTTGTTGGGATCTTCAGCTGATCCTAACCTGGAGACTGCAGCTGTCGGAAACTGAATCAGCCCAAGAGTCTCTAAAATAACTATGACCCAGCCTTTAGAGATCTATAATCGTTTTCTGATTGCTAGTAATTATTTCAGAAGCATAAGGAGGCTCTCCCCAGGGTCCTAAAAGGTTATTCCACCAGTTCACATGAGCTAGAAATTACATCAGTAGACCATAAGGCTCTCTGCCCCTTAGCAAAATCCCTGTGTCCCTGGGAGTGGTGATAAGTTGAGTATTTTTTACCTATAGCATTTATCCTTTACTAAGCACAGATTTTGTTAGGGAGTGGGTAAAAAGAGTACAATATCTTTAATGGAAAGATAGGATAGCAAAAGATCAACTAAAACCATGCTTCATCTGTCAGTCTTTTATAAGGCAAGCTTTTAACTGTCAGTATTCCGATTCAGCAATGCTTATTGAATACTTAATATGGCTGAGCACTGAGCTAGGAATTTCCATGTGTCATTTAATCTTCATGACAACCCAGTACTGTATTTTCATTCCTTTTTGCAAATAAGAAAACAAATACAGTAATTTATTTCAACATCATACTGAGGCAGTGAACTCATAAGTAAGCAATTGTCAAAACCTAAGATCAAATCTCACAACTGCCACTAAGTTCACTGATCCTAGAAAACTTACTCATCTTCATATTTGTATCTATAAAATTGAAATAAGACCTACCTATTGGTAATGTCATAAAGATTAGATGAGATAATCTATCTGTTTTTTAAAAAGGGTCCAGAATGTATGTAATAGCAGCACAATAACCAAGATTTTAATTCATGTCTTGACTCCCAAGACCAGGTCTCCATATTTTCCAATTGTGACTGAAATCTGTTGGCAGACATCTTAAAAAGGCTTCTCAGAGACATTGACCACTGTATAAAGACTGATTACTTTGCCTTGCTGTCTGCTTGCGTAGTAGCAGTCTATGCACTTTAAATGGATGTAGCCTATTTAATATTTGGAAACTATCAGTTTGCTCCACTGTCTGACTGATGCTGTAATTATATTCATCCTAGCTGTCTTGAGCTGCATCAGTGAGGCAGAAAATGTTAGTTTTTTCAAGAACAGTTTGGTTACATCCACAGATAAACTCTGAAAGAGTGATCATAGTAGAACTAGAGATATTAGGGCCACATTTCCATTTTGAGACTAATATCACAGAGAGAAGATACACCCTTAAACGCACTGTTCTTTGAGAGTACTGTGAAAGATAGGTTAATAATACTAATAACAGTATTTTTAAAGTTTTAGTATGTGTCAAGCACTAAGCTAAACACTTCATATACATTATTCACTAACTTCCTCCTAACATCTCTATGAAACACCTCCTGTTTACAGAGGAGGAAACTGAGGCACAGACATTAAGTGGTTGTCTTAAGGCCACAGCTAGGACATGTCAGTGCAAGGATTCAAACCTAGGCAGATGGAATAGTTAAGTACTACCATTTAATCAGTCAGAATCAGAGATTTGATGATTCAAAATCAATGGAGAAAAAGTTTATTGAACTGATTATGTAATTACCTCCTCAGCAGCTCAGGGTTGTTGCATATGAGTACATGGCTGCATATATAGAAAACACCACAAACAAGTAAAAATGTTCCTTAAAGTTTAGTTAATGCAAGTTAAGAGAGTCTCATGTTGAATTTGAGTTTCTATACATGAAACTATCCTCTACATTAATAGCATATTAGAAGACTATTTCATACTTTTCCCTTCCCCCAAGGGAAAATGCTTTGCAGGGACTGTGACATGTTTATCACTTCCATCTCCCTGCATTAACTGTCCTTTTCTACATCCTTTTTTCCCACATGGCACACTTTCTCACCCTTCTACCCCTGTAAATTTTTCAATAGTTATTATCTTCACAAAAACTGTGTTTTGAAATTGTACTTCATATAAGAAAGTTAATTACACCATGCTTTTTTTTTGTAGTCACCATTACTTTAAGTACTGCAAAATCTCAGCATTGGCTCTACTGAAAATGGTGATGCATGCCAGATCCGGAGGCAACTTGGAAGTGATGGGCTTGATGCTGGGAAAGGTGGATGGTGAAACCATGATTATTATGGACAGTTTTGCTTTGCCTGTAGAGGGCACTGAAACCCGAGTAAATGCTCAGGCTGCCGCATATGAGTACATGGCCGCATATATAGAAAACGCCAAACAGGTAAAAATGATGTTCCTTAAAGTTTAGTAACTGCAGGTTAAAGAGTGTCATGATGACTTTGAGTTTCTAAACATGAAACTATCTTTACATTAAAGTTATATTTTTTTAAGTTATTCTCAATGATTTCTATATAGCATATATGAAATCAATGTTGTTGTTTTTTTAAAATAAATACAGTCAAGAGAGTAGATCTTTAAAGTTCTCATCACAAGAAAAAAATTTGTAACTGTGTGGTGATGGATGTTAACTACACTTCTTGTGGTGATCATTTCATAATATATACATATATGGAATCATTGTGTTCTACATCTGAACTAATGTTATATGTCAATTATATCTCAATTTAAAAAAATTTTTAATTCTCACACTCATTATCAGATGTGTGTTTAAGACCAAAAATTTGGGAATAATCTAAATGTTCCTGAGTATAAAACTGATTAAATGTAATATGGTATATCCATACGATAAACTGCCAGCCAACCTTAAAAAAATTAAAAGTAGTTATCTATACAGTATATGGAACAAGTCCCAGACTATTCTGTTGAATGAAAAGGCAAAGTGTAGAACACGGTATGTGGTACACCCTTGTGTATGTTTTTATCATCTACATATATGCAAAGAGTATATATTCTGTATGCAAAGAATATCTCTGGAAGACAGGTATGTAAGCAGCTGGCTATAGTGGTAACATCTGGGCTAAGAAACTGGGTAGCTGAACTTTAGGAAAAAGGTAGGAAGACTTAAAACCTTTCAGTCTTGTATAACTTTATTGCACTTCTATATTGCTAATTTGTGCATTGGACATGTATTATCTATTCAAAATATCGTTCTTTTAATCTGAAAGCAGCATATGCTATGAACTATTCTGCATACTGCCATTTTACCATAGTGCTGTGTACACAGGCAAATGACAAGTGTCTCTAAGATTAAACAGGAACCTCAAGCTCCTTTGCCCTCTTCATTTGTTAGGTTGGCCGCCTTGAAAATGCAATTGGCTGGTATCATAGCCACCCTGGTTATGGCTGCTGGCTTTCTGGGATTGACGTTAGTACTCAAATGCTCAATCAGCAGTTCCAGGAACCATTTGTAGCAGTGGTAGTAAGTATTTTTACAACCAGTTTTAATTAAGTTATTTGTGAAGATTTACTAAAGCAAGTATTCTGAGAAATAAAAACTGTTGTCAAGAGCAAGGCTCTGGTATCAGTTTGCCTCAGTTTGAGTCTGAATTGAAGCTCGGACTTTGAACAAGTTACTTAACCTCTTCATCTCTTGCCCCCCACTCTGTGAGATGAGGGTGATCATAGCACCTATGTCTCAGTTCCCTGCACTGAATTAAGTAAGTCAGGAATTGCTAGAGGAGCTATTGATATGCTCAGAGTGTTTTAAGTGCAATCCAAGTTACTATGAAGATGGTAGAAGTTGTTCATCTAAAATGAAAATAAGCAAACCTTTGAAAAGAGGTGAGCAAATCTTCAAATAATATTCTTTAATAGTATATTAATTTGGTTTTTTATTTTGGTTGTTTTTTTTCCTATTATTTGGTTACCATAATTATTGTGTGTGTGTGCCTAGTGTTATATGTCCATACTTATTTCTAGGTTTATAATGTTTAAACAGAAATGTATACACTTTTTCATAATCAGCAGATATATAGATATACCTTTCTTGTAGATTGACCCAACAAGAACAATATCTGCAGGGAAAGTGAATCTTGGAGCCTTTAGGACATACCCAAAGGTAATTTTTAAAATGATAAGTATAATTTTTTAAATTCTAAATATTTATTTTTAAACATGCTATGGTCTCATTTTATCCTGCAACAATTTAATAATATTTATAAAAGCAAACTACTTTTGCCCTTAGCAAAAGGCAATGCATTTGTCTTATATATTATTAATTTTACTAGAATAGCAATTGTACATTTGTTATTTAGTGTCTGTATGCCCATGGCATTCTGACACTACTAGAGAAACAAGCTAAACACATCTGTCTGCAATCTGAAACAAATATTAGCATAAGTGCATATCACCTAAGGTCAAGAAAAATGAATCTGTATAGCAAATCCAGCCTTCAGCCGTCAAATGGGGTTGAGGCTGGGTATCAGCAATAAGCTTTTTTTATTAGAACACTTATGTTCAATATGTGATTTCCCAAAAGTAACATTTCTATAAATTAAAAGCTACATAGGAAACATGTTTTTCCTGTTTTGTTTTACTCTTCTGTTTTCTTCACTTTTGTTTAGGGCTACAAACCCCCTGATGAAGGCCCTTCTGAGTACCAGACTATCCCACTTAATAAAATAGAAGACTTCGGTGTACACTGCAAACAGTAAATAATTTTAAGATGTATTTGATAAGAAAATCATCATAGGAAATCTTAGAGATTATCCAGTCTAAGCCCCTAAGTTTAAAGATGAGAAAAAAGGTTCAGGTGAAATACATTTCATAATACCTTTTAAAATAATACTTGGAATATGCAAATTAAGGATAATGTTTGAATTTTTTATTGTTGTAACCTAACATATTGCCTTTCACACATCTATAAACACTTTGTCAAAATACAAGATACTTTGCCTATTAATGAAATTAACAATTGAGGGAAGTTGTATTCAGGGCCTGCCTGACATTAACACATATGCTGCCCCGAGAGTATCCAAGTTCTATTTAGCCAAAGTTCCTCCTAAATAATGCCACACCAAAAGTTAAAGAAGCCATACTAAAAGCCATAGAATTAAATATACTTTAAATTAGTGAATATTATCATGTGTGAATTATGTCTCAGTTTTTAAGAGTGTTAAACCAATAAGGACAGTTTTCTCCACCTTCTAAGTACATCTTCCACCTCTCTTACTATTATCTTGACCTAACCTACCACCACCTGGAGCCTGAACCAAAGCACTACCCTTCCAACTAGTCTTCCTCCTTCTACCCTTCACCCCTTAAAGGTCTTTTGTCAGCCAAACTAATTTATTAAAATATAAGTCAGATCATGTTCTTCCTTCTCAAAATGACTTCCAGTCTCACTAAGAACAAGATCCATAGTCCTTACCATGAATTATACAATCCTATGTGGTCTGGCCCTTTTAACTTCTGTGAGTTCATCTTCTATCACTGAACCTTTGCTCTCTCCAGTCTAGTTCATAGTAGCCTTGTTTTGGCTTGTCAGAAGTGCCAGGCAGGCTTCTGCCTCAGGGCCTTTGCCTTTACTGCCCTCTGCCTAGAACATTCTTCCTTATTTTATGTGGCTCACTACTTCAATCACTGAGTGTGTGGTTAAGAGTCACCTTAACAGAAAATGTTCATTGGTCACCTTATCGAAAATAGCATCTACCAGTCACTCTACCAGTTCCTTTCCCTGGTTTAGTTTTCTTCTTATCACATGTCACCATCTCGTACATTTTTGCTTCCTTGTTATTGACCCTGTTAGAGTGTGAACTTCATGAGAGTAGAATTAATTTATTGCTGTATCTCATATTTAAAACCAGGTGTGATACACAGAAGGGTGCTTAAGTGATTATGTAGTGTCCCCTTTTCTCCATACTTCCTGTCTCAACTTTAAGGAATACCTTGACTACCCATATGCTCTTATTTTTCTACTTAGAGATTCTTAGAAAATTACATAATTTCTAAAATTAAATTTTTAAATATATCTGGTTTTCAGTCATCCCTAACATACTTCTGAAAAGAAAAGATGCTGTTTTATTTTTCAGTTACAGGTCTGGGATTAAGTCACTTAAATTTGTCCTACTGAAAAGAGTTTAAACCATTTCAGTTTGAGAGAATTGTTCTAAGCATAGAAGCACCTTTGCTGTGATGTTTTCATTTTCAGAGTAACAGTCTGTTTCTCATTTATATTGTGGTATCAAGAGCTTATACCTGTAATACCTGCTCTACTTTTCTCACCACCAAAACAAAAAAGAGTGAGGCAGTCTATGCTTTCTGTATCCAAACAAACCTATATTTCCTGATTTTCTGAAATAGCCTGTCAGAGAAAAGTAACCCCTTTCTAGCTACCTACATGGATAGAGTCTCGCATTTTGAAGCTGGAATTGCAAGGATATTCAAAGATGTTTTCTTACTTAGGATCAATTTCTAAATAAGAAAGGATAAAGTTTTTCATAGGGCAAGTAAGTGGCTCAATTTATTTTTTATTTCAAATCTTTAATTAATCATAGTGCCAGGTTGAAAGAACATAGGTTGTATGCAGACTGGTTAGATCTATTTCCTAAATTATTTGATAATAAGCTATTATTTGCAGTTTGTACTGACCTTTGTTCTTTTCTACCTTAAATCCTAGATCATAATGTACACTGAGAGTCCATTTTAAATGTAGAATCTAATGTACATATTAAATATTTTTAACTTTGAAGACACTTAGTAAAAATAAGATACAAAATGTTTTTATATTAGCTTGTATGTTATCAGTGTTATACAAGCATGTAGTTTAAGTAAGGAGCCAAATGGTTCTGTTAAACTCACTATGAAAGACAATAATCTTGTACCACTTCCCTGTCCCCCAGAGGCAGTGACTAAACTATCAGAGCCATTCCTTTAGGTATTTACCCCCATATCTTCAAGCAACATGCTGATAGTGCTACTTCTTGATTTCAGCTCTAGGCAGTATCTATTATTGAATTTCTGTACAGAGGATGAGGATTTAGCTCCACAAGTAATTTTGAATATTATTCTTGTTTTCAACCCTGCTAGTGATTTGCAGCTACTCACTACATATTAGACAAAAAAATTTCATCACGCCAAGCTATGGAATTAAAACAGTAATTACATTAAGGTGATCCATAAATGTTAAAACATAAAAGTCTATTCTAGACCCTCAAGTTGGAGTTCCCTTATTTTCTATCCTTCTAAATCTACGTATCTGTTTCTACGCTCATCCTCTCATCTCTTCTTTCCTCAAATATTTATAACAAGTACCACTCCTCCTTTCCAAAGCTCACCTTTCCACTTGAGCCTCTGCCTCCCTTCCCCATACATAACCCCCTCACCTCTTAAGTACTCTATTAAATGTCTATGCTCTGGATGTAAAAATAAAGGCTGTGAGGTTTTTTTGTAAGACACCACTTTTCATTTCCTTTCTTTGCCACTTACTAGCTCGGTAGCTTTGAGCAAGGTCTTCACTTTCTAACTCTGTTTCTTTGTCTGTAAATGGAAATAAAAAATCCTTCCTTGTGTGGTTGTAGGGAAAATTAAATGAGAATGTATGTAAAGCATGCAGGACATTATAGATGCTCAAGACATACAATGTTCCACTTCCACATTTCACTAGCTGTGTTCTTTCCATCTTCAGATATGCCCAAATATCTTAATCTTGAAACCTCCTTCACTTAATTCTGAAGTCTTTAATTTCTTACTTTTTTATTTCTTCACTCTAAATTTAATCAATAAGCATTTTTTTGTTGCATCCATGTGTCTTTATCTTTTGTACTACCAACCTGAATCTGAGTCTTTATCTCTTCACATCTGTCCCACTGCAGAGGCATCCTTTGTGGTATTCCTGCCTACGGTTTCTCTCCTCTTAACACATCCTACCTCAGCCAACTTCCTAAAATACCTCTCTGGCCACATCATTGTGCTGGTCAAACACCTTGCATGACACCCAAGTACCTAGGGGATAGAGGTTAAATTTCTTATCCTTTTATGTAATATTCTCCACCAAGTAGACCCTAACATAGCTTCCTAGGTTTCCCTCACATAATTCTTCTCTTGCTAAATTGTCCAGGCAAACTGATTTCATTTATTGTTCTTTTCATAGCTTTCCTTTTTGTGAGTTGATACTCTCTGTCTAATGCCCTCCTTGTTCCCAGCACGTCCACACCATAGACTCATATAAGGATTACTCTAAATCCTGCCTTCTCTCTACACTCAGAGTACTCATTATCTCTTAACATTTAATTGGTAGCTGATTTGTTGTATATATGCACTGTAGAATCACTTATTGTTATTCAACATATATCATTGTATTTAACTTTTTGTGGACTCATATCACATCTCTGATTAATGGTAAGCTCCTTAAGGTAAAGAAGTCCCTTGTATTTCTTTGTATCTGTTCATGTACAGAACCCAATGCAATATTAAATATTTATTACTTTAAAAAAACACATTTTGCAGACATTTATCTGAATTTCCCTTGCTATTCCTGATTATAAATTAGGCACCTTTGGAAGCAGTAATCATTCTTTCAGGCACTTTAAGGACCTACTTTAAAGTTTCCTTTTCTGAAAAGCCGTAGGTCCCAATTAGAGGATCAGAAAGGGAAGAACAGGGAGTCTACATGTTATTTTCAGTATTTTTAAAGACCTAACAAAAATTATAGTTAGTCCTAGAGAGGTAATTCATTAAGTTTATGTGCTATTAGCTGGAATTTATGAACTCATAAGATGGAAAACATAGGTCATTCGAAAGTTGTGATTGGTTGCTGGTAACTTCTTGGGAATTTCTGAACTCTGCAAAAGGAAGACATAAAACACAAGAAAGTTCAGTTAACCGGAGATTAACTGAACCACACCCCTGAAAAGTAAGGAAACCATGGTTACCTATCATTGTGTTGTATTAAAAACTAAAACATGACTATATGGATATAAAATGTAATTAATTTAAATTTGACCAAAACTTACATGATATCATTGAATATTTTTTCTTACTAAATTTGTGCTTTTGTTTCATAGATATTATGCCTTAGAAGTCTCATATTTCAAATCCTCTTTGGATCGCAAATTGCTTGAGCTTTTGTGGAATAAATACTGGGTGAATACGCTGAGTTCTTCTAGCTTGCTTACTGTAAGTACTATACTTGTAAGGGACATGTTTGATTTTTACCTTCATGAGCCACTTAAGTTGTTTAATACCTGATGCTCTTTTTATGGAGAGGCTATACCTGACTTGGACAAGATGGCAGGACTGGGGTCAGATTCTCTACAACCAGAACTGGGTTGGAATACTAAGCCAAGCCAACCTCTGTGTCAGGTACCTTTGCAACCAATTCTAAATGGCAAATATAGTGGCCAGAGGAGGGTGAAATCTGCCCCAGCCTTCAGGAGACTTATAGAGAGAAAAATACAAATACTGGTTTCTATTGTGTCAGATGTCTCTAGTAGGACTCTGGTTACAAGTGACAGGAGACCCAACCAAACTGGTCTAAACAAAACATAGTCCAAGACTAGGACTTACTTCAGGCACATAAAAGGTCTTGGTCTTTCTCCGCTTTGATTTCCTATCAGTTTACTTCAGTTTCAGGCTTCATGTGAAAGCAAGATGGCAGCATTAGCTTCAGACCTCCCAGCCTCTCAGTTTCACATTCAAAAGAGAATATCAAAATAACACACACACACACACACACATGCGCATACATATACACATACATGTGCATACATATACCCAGGCAAAGCCTCATTGTGTTTGAGCTTTGTGTAGCTCACATGCCCACTTAAAAGTGCCCTGGGGCAAGGAAAGAACACAATCACTATCTGGGCCAGGGCAAATGCTTCACTTTTGGACTGGAATAAAAGAAACTCAGGAGCACATGGACTAAGAATGGGGAAGGAGTTGTCCCCAGAAGGAAATCAGAATATCATTACCTTAAAGTAGAAGATGCTGGACAGAAAAAAAAAATTTTTTTCCAGTGTTTCATTAAAACCTGACATATTTAGAAGAATATTTATTCAACAAGCTTCTATCTAGAACTTAGTTGAGAACACTTGTGGTTTTTTTACTCTTTTATTTTAAAATAAGCCACTTCCTACAGCACATTATAGCATAATTAGAACCACAAAATTTGGAATAAAATAAACTCAGTTCAGAAACAACTCTGCCACTCTACTAGCTGTGTGTGACCTTCAGAAAGTTATTTAATCTGACTGAGCCTTTCTTGGGCTCAATAGTAGAATGGTATCTACATTATCAAGTACACTGAAAATTAAATGAAATGCTTTATGTAAAGCCATTAGCTAAGTGTCTGGCATAAATAAAACCTCAATAAATTATTTTGCTGTTTGGTTATTGCATTCATGGGGATAGACCTCACTTGAATATACTTGGTATGATTTTAAACACAGTTCTGACAAGCTTTTTGTTCTTATTTATTGTCTTCAACAGTCAAAAGTAGCAGATTAGAAGGAAGGAGAGTGATCACAATAGCAAACATTTATTAAGTGCTTCCTACGTGCCAGTCACTTGCAGAGAAGCTTTATATGTGTTGTTTTCTTAGAGGCAAGTATACTAATAGCAGCCAGAAGTAACATATGATGGCAAGGGGAGGAAACACTAAGACCAGAGCAGTCTGAACCTTTGTGTAAAGGCAATCAGCTCTACTGCTAAGCCTATGGCTGTCCCTATATTCCTGCACTGTATATATTGAGGACATTAATAATCAAAATAAGGTTAAATTATATTTCCTCCTTTTTTATGGTTTTATATATAGTACCTTGCAGCATTTTAATAAAATATATAAATGTTCATCTTTCCCCAGCTAAAGCATGTAACCTAAAAACTATCAGAAAAGTTATTTTCTGATTTAAGAAATTAGTTCCCTATATTCATTCTCTGTGTGTTTGAAATACAACTGATGTCATTTTATCTTATTTTTAATAGTATAATTGTTCCTGCCATCCTACATTTATATGGCTTGAGCTAAATTTTCCAAATGTGAGGTAGCCTTCAAATCTTTCTCCAGATTATAGAGGGGTGGGGGATGTATTGGTGCACTAAACCATTTACATCCAAACAAAGTGAATATAACTGCATCTTTTTAAAATAGCATAAGTTTGCAAAATCATTGGAAGAGCTGGTAGTATTTTAAGGTGCCCTCTGTGATAACTATGATGACAGCAAATAATTTTTCATGTTTGGTAGTTGAACTGTGTTTCCTCTACACAGTCTAACAAATTGAGAATAACACATTAATTGTTGCCAAATTGTTTAATTTTCATTCTCTTCTATTGAGGATATAGGAAGGAGATGCAATATACCTCACAACTCATCTTTGTGAAAATTTGTTTAGACTACAACATTTTTCAAAAGATACACCATAAAAATATTTTTTAAAAATTATATTTAAGTGTGCATGTATAACTACTCAAGTTTTTCTTTTTAAAAAATGTGAAATATTAAAGGACAAAATGATAGATACAATAACCCAGCTTACCAAATGTAGGTGTGCATGTGAACATGAAACATTCACTAAAATGTAACTGTGATAATAGGTAAGTGGAGGGATTATAGGTATTTACTTTTTTCTTTATATTGCTCTACATTTTCCAAGTTTTCTGCAATAACTTAATTTTATAATCAGAGAAGCTAAAACAAATGTTATTTTTAAAATACCACCATACATATTAACCCTGGAAGTTCAATAAGAACAAGTAACAAAATTAGTCAACAATTATCAAGCCTTTAGCAGGTACCATGGACAGTCCTAACAGCTTTGTATACATTACTTAATTTAATCTTCACAATAGTCTTCAGGTAGAAATTACTGCTTTCCTCTTACATTTTCAGAAGATGACTCGAAGGCACAGTAAAAGTGCTTTCCAAGGCCTACCAGCTACTCTGCAGCAGGGCCAGAATCTAGACTCACCGCTGTGTACTTCAAAGCCTCTCATAATATCGAATACTAGATTTAAGCAGTCAAAAAGAAAAACTCCAAATTTAATCTTGAAATTACAAAAGGGAGAAAACGCTACACTTGAACTGCTTGAACTGTGGGATCCGTTTTACAAGTATAAGTTGACTTCTTACTTCACTGACGATCCACTTAGATTCCTTTGAGGAATTCTTTGTAAATGAAATGTCCTCTATGGAGGAAAATTAATTTACATTTAAATATAGATTTAAATGTAAATAAAATAAATATATATTGTTAGACCTATGTACTGACATAACACCATTTTCCCCACAGAATGCAGACTATACCACTGGTCAGGTGTTTGATTTGTCTGAAAAATTAGAACAATCAGAAGCCCAGCTGGGACGAGGGAGTTTCATGTTGGGTTTAGAAGCACATGATCGAAAGTCAGAAGACAAACTTGCCAAAGCCACTAGAGATAGGTAAGAGCAAATCTAGTCCTGCCCCTAATTCTTTGTGTTTCTACTTTTGCAAATAATAGTAGGATTCAAATTCCTTATGGTTCAGCTTATAACCTAGAATGTTACCTGAATATTAACTTCTTGGGACCTTTAAAAGTTGTCAAATGCAGATTTTAATTTTGAAAATTTAGGAGACATTAAGTAAGAACATTAAAGGCTTAAAGCTCTACATGATGTTATGAAAAATTCCCAGTTACCTTTTCTAGGTTCAGCTAGAAAGGGTAACAAAACCAGTCTGGATCTTTGGAGGGGGGGTGGGGAACTTGCACAAGAATGCTCTAATCCGATCATCTGAGGGATTAAAGTACTATTTCTTAAATTTATCAAGTTTCAAATTCTAAAGTTTTAAACCCCTACATTTCATAGAAATGACTGTATCTCTCAAGTTATTCTTCTGAAATTATCATTTACATATTAATTTAGTCTTTCAAATTTCATTAACAAGAACTTGTTAGGAACAAACGGGTTATGTTTTCTGATAATTAGTGAAACAATTATATGGCTCTTCAAATGCGTACAGGATAAGGAAGACTACCTAAATAATATTTATTTGCACTGAGATTTGAATTTTAATGTGATAAGGGCAGAGAAGAAGGGAAAACTATGTTGACATCTATATAAATCAATACCTTGGTATCCATTTTAAGAAAAACTGGATTGGTCAGTAGGAAAGAGAAGGGAGAAGGGGAGGCAAAGTGTATTAGGAGCAGAAGTCATCTTGGGCTAGAATTATTTCATTCCTTTCTTCTCTATGGGTTTTTAGAAGATATAGAGCTAATGACCTGGATCAAAATTACATTTTTCTTTGATACTAGGTCTCATATGAGGTATTTGCTCTGAGTACATTTTTGCTCATCTGTCTTTATATGTCTGTTTATAATTTTATCTACACTTACAAGTCAACTTCTGAATGAGAGCAAAAATTTCACTGTGGGGATGTCTTCAATTATATGAGATGAAAAGTAGGAAGGACAAAAGTAGTACAAAAGTAGAGAATTTTTATTTTGGGGTAACTTTACAGGAATTGCATCTTTTCTGAATATTTGTGGTTTTTCACTGTTTATGTGTTTTTATCAACTCTAAAATCTAAGTCTTTACCCACTAATCTAACTTTGACTTTTAATTGTTAGAAGGATGTGATTATTTCAGGAAAAAAGCATAGAATTCTTTAAAATCATTTTTTAATTCTAACTAATAAACAAAGAATAATAGATTTTAATGTAATACTGGAGTCAGTCTATAATTATGAATTACATATAATTTCAGTCACCTTCTGAAACAGAACATTTCCCAAAGCTGCTAACAAGTAACAAAATTAACTATTATGAGTTATATCAAATTTTACATTGTTAATCTCTTGTGAAGATGCTAGTAAGTAGTGAAATGGTTAAAGACATGCAGAAGGCTAAAAATTAGAAGAGTAAACTATAAATTGGCGTGGTTTGGGGAGTATGAATAGAACTCAAAATCATCATTAATGCAAGGAAATGGGAGCTGAGGGCAACTTGCTTGTTTGAAAGTTTTCAGTCCTAGTGACATTATGTGATGTGTTTTTTTCTTTTTCAGCTGTAAAACTACCATAGAAGCTATCCATGGATTGATGTCTCAGGTTATTAAGGATAAACTGTTTAATCAAATTAACATCTCTTAAACAGTCACTGAGTTGTACTTTTGCCTGACTGAAAGCCAGTATGAGAAAAATACTCAAGTAAAACTTTAAAAACCAGGTACCAAAAATCTGATTAGAAGTATAAGGTGCTCTGAAGTGTCCTGAATATTCACATCCTTTAATAAAGCTCCTTCAAATGAAATTTTTCTTTCATTGTTTTGTGGGAAGGGTTACATTATTTTTTTAGTATCTTTTAATGTTCTTGTGTCATTAAAGGATACTTCTTACAAGGGAAAGAAATATTTTATTAGAACCATTCTATTTTTTAGGGTCTTGACTATCTAAGAATTTCAGCATTTCACTTGCCATACGGATTGTCAGAGCCACTTTTTAATTTGCTTGTACCTTCTTTTGATAGTCTATTACTAAAAATATAACATGTCGTTTTTATGTTCATATGAAACATTAACCCAGTCACACTAGAAATATTTTCTTGAAAACTAAATAACTTATTTGAGACAGAGCCTAGCATAGGGTATCTAGTCATTCAAATATTCACCAAGTGTCATCACTGAACTAGGCCCAGTGTTATTCTCTGGAGATATTTTGAACAAGATAGACATGGACACTGTCCTCACAGAATTTATCAAGGAAGCTAAAGCTACGTTAACACAAACCTAAGTGTACAGGTATGAAGGGAGAAATAAAGTGTGCTGGGGAACTCTCAGGATGAGTTACCCAGGTAGGCTTCCTGAAAGAAATGACCTGACATAAAGTTGCAATTTGAAAGATAGAAGGACTGGCCATAAAAAACATAATGGGGAAGCAATTACTTTTACAGGCAGAGAGTACAGCAACGTGTAGAAGGTCAGAAGCAGATAGCAAGAACCTAGAATAGAACCTTCAAGAACTGAGATTCAGTTAGACTTGAGAGTGTTGAGTAGGACATGGAAAATGGCAGGAGATGACTTTAATGGTAAGATGAGGATAGATCCTTCAGGGGCCTTTGGACTTTATCCTAACAGCAGTGGGGAGTTTAAAGGGCATAGATGTACTGGACTGATGTTTCTAAGATCGCTCTGTTAAGAGATTTGGGATGACGGCTGCCAGAGAGCAGTTGAGATGACCTGGAGAAAATAAGAGTGAGAAGAGGGCTCAAGACAAATCATAGAAATGTCAACTTTTAAAATGGGCAGAGGAAGAAGAGACCCCAGAAGCACAGAAGAAAACATTAAGAAGTAATTTTACCAGTGACTTCACATGGTGCCAAGACATCAAGGAAAACAATGCTTAAAAGTTTTCCATTAGATTTAACAATGAGGTAGTCTTTGGTAAGATGGGGAAGCCAATTAACAGTATCCAACTGTTTTCCTGGACAGTTGATATATTAGCATTTTGATCTCTTTTTAATATACCTTTAAATAAAAGCAGGCATCCCCAGCTTCAATTGGCTCAAACTGACCTCCATTTCTATGGTCTTTAAAAAAAAAATCGTGACTGGCCATAACAAGCAGCCACAATATCTATTGCCACAGCCTTCAGGGAGTCAACACCATATTAAGTCATTTAGTTGGGAACACTGACAAGCTTATTGAGGTGACAGACATGATAGAATGGTTAAGGTTTTTGACATGAAAGTAAGGAATCATTGAAGTCACCATGAAAACATACTAGCAGTTTTCATTCCAAGACTTGGATAAAGTTAACCCACATTTAATTTGACATTATGACCTAATCAATTAAGACATCTTAGATGATGGAAAATGCTTATAACAACAGAAATACCAGGAGAAGAAAGATTTTCACTCTTTATTAGACTCATTTTAAGAAGTCTCAGTATTTCTATAATGATGCCTTGATTGGGAGTAACACACGAATAGTTGCTTAAACAATAAAAAGAATTTGTTGGCTCACCTGACTCCAGAATCCAGAATCATATTTGACTTGGGCACAGATGAATTAGTTCTCCCGTTAGAGTTCTCAGATCTGCCCTACACATGTTAAACTCAACCTAAAACTGGATTACCCCCAAACTGGCTGCACAACACACTATCCAGGTAGTGGGAAAGAGCTGCTCATTATTGACAGGGTTCCAACTCTACTCCAGTTGGTCTAACCTGGGTCATGAGCCCACCCCTGGAATTATATATAGTGACTGACTTAGACCAATTAAGGGCCAGCCCTAGAGGTGGGGTCAATAATGCCCAAAATGTGTAACTATACACATTGAGAGGTCAAATGGGTACTACAGAGACAACGAACTATGTCTCCTTTACTCAATGGTACAGCCCTAGGAGAAACAAACCAGACAGGAGCATTTGCATTTTATTATAAATGTAACTTCAGTAAGAAGCAAAGTACTTTACAAATATTCTTCGAGTATCTTTAAGTTTTAGTGTATTGTATCATGATCACTTTTGGTTTACATGCTCCAGTTTAAATTAGTGAGCTTTTAGAAAATCAGGGTTTCATTTGCAGCCGTCGTTCAAAAACTAAGTCATGAATTGGGGTTGCTTTTTCCAGCAAAAAATTATCTCACTTTCTTGGGCTCTTCTGGAGCTGAAAAGTCTTTTTCTAAGTGAAATCTGTTTTTTGTTCAGTTTCAGTGTTTTTCAGAGATAAGTCTTCTTTGATAGTATACAGGAAACGTCGATCATTATTGAAAATTTAATCCCAGTGTCCAAGTAATAAAACTGTAGCCAAATGCACAGTCTGGAGCAGGGATGGAGAGAGAAGTCAATGGATATGGAATGGGGATTGGGACCAGTTAAGGGTACACTGAGATCCCAGAATCAAGGGTGTTCCAAATTTTCCAGATTGTTTTAATATCTCAAGGTCCTAATTCCAAATAATTTGACAACACTGATATCTATATATAGTGTTAAGAATTTATGCACTTAGTTCCATTTTTACTTATGTAAGTTACATGAATATGTCATTCTATATATTTATTGATTAACAATAGAACACCACACAACTGTTACTCTGAAATCAGTAGTATTGACAAGAACAAAAGATTGACAAGGAAAGAGAAACCGTTTGTGTCCCATGGTTTCTGAATTTGAATAATAAGCTCTGAAACCAAACATCACATGCTCCATTTGAGGGATCATGTCTGAAGATTGTTGTCACAAAGTAGTATGACTACCTGGTTTAGAATTTTGAAAAATCACTGCATTGCACAATAGAATAATAAACTGCCCAATAGTGCAGCCACTTAAAATAAACACAGAAGAGCTGGAACATAAGTAATTTTACATGAATCAGAAAAACTTGGAGTTGGAGTGCTGCATACTGCAGAAGTTCAGTTTCCAAAAATTGTTCTGTGAGTGATGAGGTACAGATGCATAAGTCATGCATGCAGAGAATTCATTTATATTGCTAAGTCTGCACTGTATCCACATGTAGCTGAATAAACTGAACTGAACACAGACTGTTGAGTTGCCAAGGTTCCTTTCTATGTTTCTGGATTGTAATTAGAAACTCTAAAGACACATACATAGGTGTACAGAGGGCAGGGGTAGAAGGGTTTGTGGGTTTTTTTTAATTTTTGAGATAGGAAAATATACTACACAGAATAGCAGCACTTATTTTGCTCATCCTTACAATATAAAATAAGTAAAAGGTTATGTTCAAATTATAAGGCAATTTTTTCATCCACTTTAATAATTGATGTATCTATGTCATTGTGTTTGCAAAATATGTTCAAAAACTGAACATCTAATTGTGTGTTCTCTTTGTTTTGGCCTATTTTCAAAACAAGTTCCAACAGCAAGTAAATTTACCTTCTTGTGGTCAAAATGCTAGTTGAAGGACTTAATGTAACTTCTGAGGTAATCTGTAAGTTTCTGAAGGTTTCTAAACCTTTTATCCATATATTAGTGGGAGAAAGACCATCTTTGTAAATATAAAGTTATGATGTACTTATTTTAGAAAACTAATAACATGAAGCTCAGGTCATCTGTAACCAGATTGGCATACTTAAACTTTTGATCTCAGAAACCAGAATATTATAAAAATAAAATAAGGAACTCTGTCATTTCGGGTCAAACTTGGGAGGAAACAGCTAAAATCGTAGCTTGATAACTAACACCAATGATTAATTGCTTTTACAACATGTGGATTATCTTGGTGCCAAAAATTATGGAACAATTGCCTAACAAATTAAAGAGTCCCTGATGTCAGTACTCATATTTTCTTTGGATTATACTAAGCAATTACACTAAACTTTCTAATGACTGAGTAAAATGGTATTGTGCCTTGAGGCACATTTTGATGAACTACAGTTGTACTTTTCATAACCTAAGAGGCATATGCATAAAGAAGTATATTGTCTAGAATAGAGCTTTGTGACCTTTATATTTTAGAGGTTTATAAATATCTATCATATAACTACACATATGTTTACCATTAATAGTCATTACACTACTTACTTCCTTGAAAAACTGGTTGGTATAAACTCATCTCCAAATAAATGTTTCACTTAAATGGCTCATTTTTGTTCCTAGAATTTTCTGCTTCATATCCATCCTCATATTCCCTTCAATTTATTATTTGTATTATTGATGATACTAAATAAGTCCTTTAAAACATGTATGTGTTTAGCTTTAATCTTACTTCAGCTCCTATGCAAACCATCTATCATTTCTTGCATGTGGTTCCAGTGTACCTGAGACTATTATCTTATGATTCAAGACTTTAAAAAAATAACATTAGACTAAGTAAGAAATTAATTTACAATCTTATATATGAGGACACACCATTTGAATAATTACAACCACTTGAAATGTTCTATAGCTTCAGAGAAATTAATGTGATATGCCACTGATATAAGAATTACACATGAACACTACCTTTAGGAGAGATTATTTTATAAACTTTCTAAATAGTCTTAATATTTAAGTTAAAACACTACATCACTTAAAACTAAGGAACTGTGAACTATTGAAATGATAATTCATTAGGCAAACATCAACACTGTGGACTTCTAGTTATCCCTAGATCTAAAAACAATTTATTAAAAGTGCTTTACCTGTTTCAGTAAAGAGCAAAACTGAAACAAAAGCTGTATTAAATATGAAAATGTGGAGCACAGGTAGAAATTACATTTTCTAATTCTAAAGCTTCTGCTATCAGATTTTTAAGAGCATCTTTGATAGTAACTATTCACACTACAAGAACATTACACTTAATCAAGATTTTGAATTTCAACTTCTAATCAAGTGGCAACTGTTCTCTCCTTCAAACTTCAAGTATAATAAAGTCCCTTATTCCTATTAACAAAAGGAAATTTACATTCTGCCTTATGAACTAAATGAGCTGTTTTATATCACTGTGACCCAACGGGCTGATCTGATTCCTGCTTTGATGCTATTCTCCACTACTCACTATGATCCAGCCACAGTTGTCCTCTGGGTCCTCATGCTCATCCAGCTTTTCCCCCTCCAAGCCCTCAAACTGGCTGCTTCCTGGGTGTGGAACACTTCCTCACAGGCTCACAAGGGCTTGGCTCACCAGGCTACTCATTTTCAAGTCTCAACTCAAATTCTGTCTCCTTGGAGAGAACTTACCTTCTCCCTCATCTCAAGGAAACACCTCTCCCCTTTCCTCCTTCCCCACTCTACACCCCAGTTTCACTCTATGTATTTCTTTCACAGAATGTACCACAGTTTGAGATTGTCTTGGTTATTGATTTATTTACTTTTTCACTGTCTGTGTCCCCTCACTAGAATGTAAGCCCCATGGGAGTGGGAACTTGGTCTAACTTCTATATCCCCAGCACCTTGAACAATGGTACATGGTAGGCCCCTCAGTAAATATTTATTCATTGAAGAAAAAATACAATGAACATTTCATTTGTTTTTAAGAAACATTAACAATATGTGTTTTTAGAATGACAGGCTTAAATGTCCACACCTTTTTATGGTAAACTGACTTGTTGCACTGTAAGATCACTATAAAAAGAATATCTTTTCTTGAACTTAGTAGATTTAAAATGAGTGAAAAGGTACTGTTTTTTCAATCAAGGATCACAATCTCGGAAATATGGGAAAGGCCACACACTAATAAGAAAACAGCCATTTTCAAAAGCAAGCATGAAGGAATGGAAATTTTTTCAAACAAGCTGACCAAAAAAGCAGTCAAGAGCCCCAAAACTAAGCAACTAAATACAGGTATACAGTTATAAAGGATGTTATCACTGATTTTAACAAATTATTGTGAAAGACACGAAATAGAGGATGTTACTTTGCTGAGTTTCACTCTTAGCCTCAATCCATCACCAACTAATTAAACTTTTACTGAACTTATTATTGGCCTGATAAGCTTAAGCAAAGTCTTGGATCTCTATGAGAAGACAGATTCCCCACCCATGGCTGAAAGACAATTTTTTTTTAATTCCTAAAACATAAGTAATGAACTGTTCCTGAAATCTAATTTAAACTTTTTCTAAAATTAGAAGTCCCTTTCTTACAAATGCTTTCTAAAAGACTCAAACTAAACTGTGAGACTCTATTGACATATATAGACATTACTTAAATTAGAATATCAGTGGCAATATTTACAAAAATACTTCTTGAAAATATTTTAAATATAAAATAATTAACTGCATAATATAAATGTGACCTTAAGGTATGAAACTGACTTTCAGTTTAGATACCTTAATTTACAGTCACATCTCTTACATTATATTTATTGCCATTTGACCCTCTAGTGGAAGATGGAAGTGAACTATTTGAGAAAAAAGATTATATATGTTAAACAGAATTTGAAAAATATAACTTGAGAAAGTCTTTTTGTTTTAAAACTAATGGAACTTAAAAAATATAATAGATCTTCACAAAGTCCTTTCACATCCATTCTTAGGTAACAAAGGGGCAGGTAACAAAGCTGGATCTGAAAGTAGTTTCTGAGAGTAAGTGGACTTCATCTGGTGACTTAATGTGGGGTTAACTAGTATGTGAGGAAGTACTGGAGATGGCTTTGTTTTTTGTAACAGGGTGAACTGTGGGCAAGACAGGAACTGAAGGAGGCATATCAGATTTGTGCAGAATGGAAAGGAATTCAGTTTTTGACAGGTTCAGGTTTTGTTGCCACAGGGACATTCATATCTGTTGGAATGAATATCTAGCAGATAGTTGGAGGTACAGGTCTGGAAGTCAGGAGAAATACTTTGGATTATTTTATATAGAACCTATGCAATAATCATTTACATTTATAGAATACATTATATAATAACACCAGTTACTAAGTTTTTAAAAAATTATTTATTATTGGTGCCTGCATTGTACATATTATGGTATCAAAAGACCATGAAGCCCCCAAATAAATGATCACTTAACCCAAGTTACTGAAATCAGGAGTAATATCTTGAATTGAACTTGCCTCATCCATAAACAAAAGGGCTTCCTTCCTTTGTTTAATTCTACAAATTGCAGCTTCTGTAAATGGATACCTGTTAAGAAATGGTTTACTCCATCTAAGCTACACACCTCCTATGGTCACTTTAATTTCTTTCATCCAAGCATCCTCTCAAAATATCCTATGAAAATGGAAATCATGTCCCAAATATCTAAGCAAACCTTCCCTCCTTAAGGGAATTTTTCATTGCTCTCTTTATTAGTTATTTATTGCTGCATAACAAAATACCCCAAAACTTCATGGCAGCACACTTAGTTATTTCACAACTTTCATGGGTCAAGAATTCACATCCTCTGATAAGAGTCTCTCACAAGGGTGTACTCAAGGTGTTGGCCAGGGACAAGGTTTCAACTGAAAGCTCAACTGAGGAAGCATCAACTTATAAATTAAAACAGTAGATCTCAGTTCCTCACTGGCTGTTGGCTATAGGCCATCCTCAGTTCCTTGCAACATGGGGCTCTCCTAAATTATAGTTTGCTCTACAAAGAGTGCAAGCCAAAAATGCAATAGGAAGAATCATCTAAGAAGACTGAAGTCACAATCTTTGGTAACCTAATTGCATAAGTGTCTTCTCATCCACTGTGCTTTATTCTATGGGTTAGAACAAGTCACTAGGTCCAGGCCATACTAAAGGGGAATGAATCACACAAAGGCAAGAATACCAAAAGGTGAGATCATTGAGACCATCTTGAAAGTCTGCCTACCATACTCACTAATATTTACCAATATATAAGGTCAAGACAAAAAGAAACGTTAACTCCAAAAAGTGCTAATTTCTCTGTATGGAAAATTGATGTGATGATATACGTCAGGGCCCTTTAATTTGTCAGTTTCTCAATGAAAACAGCTAATCATTAAAGTGCTTTGCTTTGTGCTTCTCACAGGACTGTGTAGTATATCATCTAGAAGGTCATGATATATATACTGATGGACAAAGATACATAGAACAATACACAAAGCAAAATGTATGTTTCTGTCTAAAGTTACTTGGAAACTCTAGTGGAGACTTTTTAAAATGTGCTTTTTGTCATTATTCTTCCAAGAGTACCCTTTAAAATGATTCTCAAGACTTCACATTTAAAAAAAAAAATTTCCCAACATCTGTCAAAGTGTAAATCTTAGAGTACTTTATGCTGAACTTAAAAATGCAGCACTGAAGACAAATATTTCTTGTAGTCTGCCAAATTGGAAAATACACAGATGATTGGTTAACACTGGGTACCACTAGACAGGAATTATATTTCACATTTTAATGAGAAAATACTTTCTTTTAAGCTTAACTTGTTGCATTAAAAAAAACTAATTAGTAATTCAACCATTTAAAACTATTTTAGATACCATCGATCACAAAGAGATTTTCAATTCCAAGAAGAGCAGAATCCAAATGAACTTTCAGAATATAATTTTATCATTTGTTAAAGCCCTGATTACTAAAAAGAGAAATAAACAGTCATAATCCCACCACTAGGAAATAACAAGTATTAAATATTTTGGCATACAGGTATAGAGCCACAGATCTACATCTAAATCTACACATGTATAGACATAAACATAGATAGCCTTTTAGACACTTAAATTTGTATATAATTTTACTACAAATGAGATCATACTCTTTTTTATAGTGATATATAAAACTGTTATAAAACAAAGATTTTAAAAGCAAGTAATTTTTCAATAAGGCATTGCTAAACATGTTTCTACCAAAGTAATGTTAGCCGCCAGTTAAGTACTACACAGAGCAATGGGACAGTCAGGCATACATTTCTAAAGTTGTTGTTTCCAAACAAATGAAGGGCATCTGATTTGTGCCATAGGGTTTTAGCCATATTATTTTGATCATTCTTTTATTTCTTCATATATTTCTGTAGCTTTTTATTCTGTTAAGTACCACCACTCCTTAAACTGTTTCTGTAGTGTCTGAATCTAAATTATTAGTTTCTGAATCACTGTTCTTCTCAGGACAAATTTAATCTCTGATGAATCTTTCTCTGACACCTTAACCAGTTTTGCTTCCCTCTTCTATCCAAACTAGTCAGCATAGTTATTGATTTGCTATTTCTCTTTTCCCTAGTTTCTCCCTCTTGCCTACTTATGGCACAGAGTTTCAATGATTAGTTCTATTCTGGAAACTATTAAAATTATGTCACCTCACATTTAACATGTGTAACCCAAATTCATCCACTTTCTCCTCAAATTACTTGCCACCTCTCCTCTTTCTCCAGTTTTTATTTTCAACTTCTCCTTCCCTGTATCTTATCCAATCTCTATTAAATCATGCTTCAATATGCCTTCTAAATTTGTTCATTCCTTGCCACTTTCTTTGCTTCCACCCTCATCCAGGCCAAAATCACCTCACAAATGGACTTGAGTAACAATATCCAGAATGAAGTCAGGGTTCATCCATCCCCATCACTCATCCCTCTTTCTAGACCATGATTACTGTAACAGTCAGTGAGATATAAGGGCAGGGGACCTGACCTTGAAATCAGAAGCCCAAGAGTAAACTTCTTTTCTGTTCCCTGATGTGTGACCTTCAGCATATTTATTTTTCTCTAGGCCTGGGAATTTCCTTATCTTCAAAATGACAAGTTGGACTGTCTACATGGGCTCTCCACTGCCTTGTAACTCTTACAATATTCTACTCTGATGCTTCTTTGCTCAAGGAACAGCAATGACAGCCTTTCCACCATGCCCCTCCCACAAGATCAGAGCTGTTACTCAAGTTTTCCAGCTTGTACTGCCCCTTACATCCATATCACTCACTTTCCCTAATGAGCACCAGTCTTTCCACTATAAATGTCACTTCCTTATTCTATTGTTCCTCTTATCCTTCACTTGTAAATTATTCATTTTACAAACATTTATAGAATGACTGCTAATGTACAAAGCACTTTGCTAGATAAAACATGTAATTCCTGCCCTTAAAGAACTGTAATCTCATGAGAAATAAGGTAAAATAACAAACATGTAACAGTGTGTTAAGTACTATGCTAAAGAATTTAATATATCCCAGTTGTTTTAGGAGCAGAAAGGAGCATCACTTAACAAGACTGATACCTGGGAAGGCTTTGGAAAGGATGCACTAATCCCAGACTGGGTCCTTGAAACTTAAACGGGAAAATAAGAATTGAGGAAAGAAAGTGTATCCTTTGATGCCTCCTTTGCTACCTTGAGGAGCAGAGGGGGAAATTTTTTACAACAGGGTATATTGGGCCAAGTGTCAGATTGGAATATTGGAGCATATAGGGAACGAGGGAAAGCAGTGAGATTGATCATAAGGAACGGACTAGAATGTTACCCTGAGCAGTTTGGGTTTTATCTGAAGAAGGGGGAAAGTATGGGCTATACTTAGATTCAGACAATTCCCTTCCTGGTCTGTTACTGGGAAAAGGTAGTTACTGGGCACTGAAACGTTAAAAACTGACGGCAGGAGAAATGGTGGCCTGACAGAAATTGTTCTGGTTACTTCTTGGTCCACAAAAATCATCATATGACCTCATCAAGCTAACCGGCCTCCACTCGGACCCCACCTGGTGGTCACCATCAACCTCCCGCCGTTGCGTCACAAAGGGCGGGACACGCGGGCCACAGAGGGGGCGCTTCCGGAGGCATCGCGATATTTCCTGTTAGCGGCGGCCTGACCCTCAGCGTCTACTTGCCTGGCAACGACACCTGGGCAGGGAAAGAACAGTGCCCTGGCGAAAAATCATCAAACCTGAGTTAACTGACCCCGATCTTCCCGCGAGCGGTAAGGCGCTTTCAGAGAAGCAGCATAGGGACGGAGGAAACCGTAGTGCCGTGTTTCTCAAACTTGCCTGCCAGTAAGACTTGCCGCACCACTTGTTAAAATGCAGATCCTTGAGCCTTAACTCTAGACATCTAGAATTGCCAGGAAAACAGTCTGAAGGTCTGTATAATAAACGACTAGCTAGAATCAAACAAGGCTGGGAAACAGCTCTAGAGGAGGAAGACATGGGTCGGGGTTGGCGGCGGAGCTAAAGGAGTGGGGTCAATGGGCTTTGCAAACGCAAAAGCGGGAGCCAGGAATTTAGAGCATCTGGAAGCCCCTGAGCCTGGGGCTCGCTAGGGAACTATACCATCTGAATTTGGAAACCCCCACCTCATCTAGTCTGTAAGAGCCCCAAGAGGTGAAAGCCAAGGGGTCCACTAAAATGGGTCCTGTGTCTTATTGGCCAAAATTACCCCTACAGGTAATTTATAGTACAGGATTGCTCTTGCATAGCTAACTGTATAGCAGCTTGTAAGGAAGAAACCCTGGGGTGTATAACCTCTTTAAGATGTGCATTTTTGCCACAGTTATCAGTGTGAAGAAGATATTTGAAATTTACAAGGCCTTCTTAGAGCGCTAGTAAAGTAGCTTTAAGCTGACCCCACTAGCGATCTGGAGAAATAGAGATATCCTATTAAGTGGAGCCCCGAGATATTAGAGATATCTAGCAGGGAAAATTTACCAAAAACAAAAAAACAAAAGTTTCTCAAACTTTGAGAAAACAATGAACTTCTTTTGAAATAAATTCAACTACATCCCACAAGCGTTAACACAATTATTATTTTTTTTTCAAATATGAATATTCGTTTGATTTTTATACTTGATTTATATGTGAATCCCACATTTCTCCCTTATTATTATTATTATTTTTTTAAAATAAAATGCTGAAGTGGTAGGTAGATGCAAGATAAAGGTAGAAAACATAGTTTAGTGCTGTAAGAGGGCAAATGTAGATGATCAGGTGTGTGCCTATAGACTAAGTATTAATCCAAGCTAGACAAGGGCAACAAAACATCCACGGATGCAGAAGATTTCTCTCAAAACAGGGGGGTGAGGTCCTAAGCCTCACCTCTGTTGATCCCCAATTTCTCACCTGATGGCCCCCCTGCGACTGTGCCTGTCTTAGGTTGTTCCTCCCTTGAGGAATCTTACCCGTCTCTGGCTAACCAGTCATCTTCCAGGGCCATACAGGGAAATGTAAAGTTGATCGGTGAGAGAGAAGCCTTATTGTTTGAAAAGGTTAGCTTTTTACTTCTTTGCATATTTATGCCTTGTGGCTTCTATGCCCAGTATTTGTCTTGAGGTGTCTTTACCCCTTGGAAGAATTATGATACTCGGTAAATTCGATATATGGCACGAATTCTATTTAAGGGTTGTAATTAGGAAGGAAGAAGAAAAGCTATAGAAGTAGCAGGCGGAAGAAAACCTGGGGAGATTGATTATTTCTTTGACATATCTTCTTGTAGAGTAACTTCAGCATGTATAGTTTTTAAACTACTAAGTAAATTGTGCACAAACATTAACATAATAGGAGTACAGCTACATAACCAAAGTAGACCTACAATTACCAGCCATATCCAGTGAAACCAAGAAAACCAGTTAGGCACCCTAGGCATTTGTGAAAACTTATCAATGATATGATGGATATTGACTAACTGAATTTGAATAGTTTGAGAAAAATCAGACAAATTAAAACAACACATTCCTGGGAACTGTTCACATCCCATATGTTCTTTGAACATAGATAGTCTGTAGTCGCAAGATTTTGGAGCGCTGCAACTTGCACTTCTCCTAATTCTTGGTTGAGTTCTGACAGTATAGATCCAGTCAAATTTGTTGTTTTACTGTATGCAGAGGCCAGCTTAGATATAATTATTTTTATTATAATGTTCTAAAATGCATCCAAATCCAAACTAGGTTCAATTTAAATTCCTAAAGCTTATAATTTCTCTAAAACAAACCACAATACAAATAAAGTTTAAATTAATAAATGTTAAGATGAATAGTCATGTTTTGATGAAACAAAACCCTCTCTTGTGGATGTGACTGCTACAATGCAGGCTGTTTTGAGTAAACAGTCTCTAGTAATTGTGTATTATGGGTTGAAGCCCCTGTAACATTTCCCAATGGCTTGTTGATAAGGTCCATTGACCTTCCCTTGGTTTAATAAGTATTTTGTGTATGTATTACATTTGCCTCTCCTTTCCTAATAATCTGAGAGAATTAAGGAAACACCAATTTGTGCCCTAGAAGGTAGAGACAAAATCCAGTTATATAATGGTCATTCATAACGATTCAGATAATTCAAAGTTTCTCTGTTTTAGCCCAGGTTAGAAAACAAGAGAGTGAAGCAAGAACTTATGTGCTAACAGTATCGGGGGGCTGTAATCTCAGGGAAGAAGGAGAGAAGGAGAAAAAGAATGAAACAGAGCAAGAAGGAGAGCAAATATTAGACAGTGCATAACCCAGAAGACCACAGCATGTTTTCAGAGAGATATTTTGAAATGGCTGTCTCCTAAAAGTATACAGGAGAAAGAAGGGAGAATAAATCATTTGTGGCTCCTGTCTCTCATAGGTCAGAATTACCACCACAGTCAATTTATAGTACAGAGTCATTCTTCATTAAGCTACCTGTACAGCAGTTTCCTGACTTAGCTGTAAGAGAAAAACCCTGTGGTGTGCAACATCTTTAAGACATGTGTTTTCACCACAGTTATCAGTATAAAAAAGATATTCAATTTTCCAGAAAAAGTTCTAAAATTTTAAGATTTGGGCCAAAGAAATTGTATTTTTAAAATATTTTAAAAATAAATCAAATGTATTTAAAAGATAATATTTCTATTATATTTAAAATATTGGATATTCTCTACACTACCTACAAACAGAATATAATTCATAAAAGAAAGCCATTTGCAATATCAACAAAAAATAGATGATCCCAAAATGACTTATGCATGGTCTTAATCAGAAGAAAATTATAAAATTACTGAAAGTCATTAAAGAAGCACTTGTAAAATGGAAAGATACCACAGTGATGACAAAGAGGACTCAATATTAGACAGATATTAGTTCTTCACAAATTGTTCATAAATTCAGTGCAATTCCTAAAAAAATCCTAAGAGGATTTTTGGAACATGACAAGTTGATTTTATTTTATATTTTTTATTAAGGTGTCATTAATATACACTCTTATGAAGGTTTCATATGAAAAACCCCATGGTTACTACATTGACCCATATTATCAAGTCCTCACCCCATTGCAATCACTGTCCATCAGCATAGTCAGATGCTACAGAGTCACTACTAGTCTTCTCTGTCCTATACTGCCTTCCCCATGACCCCCCCAACATTATGTGTGCTAATCATAATGCCCCTTAATCCCCTTCTCCCTCCCTCCCCACCCACTCTCCCACCCTTCCCCTTTGGTAAATGCTAGTCCCTTCTTGGAGTTTGTGAGTTTTCTGCTGTTTTGTTCCTTCAGTTTTTCTTCATTGTTTTCCTCCATGAATGAGGGAAATCATTTGTACTTGTCCTTCTCCACCTGGCTTATTTCACTGAGCATAATTCCCTCTAGCTCCAACCATGTTGTTGCAAATGGTAGAATTTGTTTTCTTCTTATGACTGAATAATATTCCATTGTGTATATGTACCACCTATTCTTTATCCATTCATCTACTGATGAACACTTAGGTTGCTTCCATATTTTGGCTATCGTAAATAGTGCTGTGATAAACATAGGAGTGCATATGTCTTTTTGAATCTGTGATCATGTCTTTGGGTAAATTCCTAGGAGTGGTTAGGTTGCTTCCATATTTTGGCTATCGTAAATAGTGCTGTGATAAACATAGGAGTGCATATGTCTTTTTGAATCTGTGATCGTGTCTTTGGGTAAATTCCTAGGAGTGGAATTCCTGGGTCAAATGGTATTTCTATTTCTAATTTTTTGAAGAACCTCCATACTGCTTTCTATTTCTATTCTAAACTAATTTACATTCGAACCAGCAGTGTAGGAGGGTTCCCCTTTCTCCGCATTCTCGCCAGCATTTGTTGTTCCTTGTCTTTTGGATATTGATCATTCTAACAGGTGTGAGGTGATATCTCATTGTGGCTTTAATTTGCATTTCCCTGATCATTAGTGATGTGGAGCATCTTTTCATGTACCTGTTGGCCACCTGAATTTCTTCTTTGGAGAAGTGTCTGTTCATACGCTCTGCCCATTTTTTAATCGGGTTATTTGCTTTTTGGGTGTTGAGGCATGTGAGTTCTTTATATTATTTTGGATGTTAACCCCTTGTTGGATATGTTGTTTATGAATATATTCCCCCATACCATAGGATGCCTTTTTGTTCTGCTGATGGTATCCTTTGCTGTACAGAAGCTTTTTAGTTTGATGTAGTCCCATTTATTCATTTTTACTTTTGTTCCCTTGCCTGAAGATGTGTTCAGGAAAAAGTTGCTCATATTTATATTCAAGAGATTTTTGCCTATGTTTTCTTCTAAGAGTTTTATGATTTCATGACTTACATTTAGGTCTTTGATCCATTTCGAGTTTACTTTTGTATATGGGGTTAAACAATAATCCAGTTTTATTCTCTTGCATATAGATGCCCAGTTTTGCCAACACCAGTTTTTGAACAGGCTGTTTTTTCTCCATTGTATATCCATGGCTTCTTTATTGTATATTAATCGATCAGATATGATTGGGTTTATATCTGGGCTCTCAATTCTGGTCCCTTGATCCATGGGTCTATTCTTGCGCCAGTACCAAATTGTCTTGATTACTGTGGCTTTATAGTAGAGCTTGAAGTCAGGAAGTGTAATTCCCCAAGCTTTATTCTTCCTTCTCAGGATTGCGTTGGCTATTTGGGGCCTTCTGTGGTTCCATACAAATTTTAGAACTATTTGTTCTAGTTCATTGAAGAATGCCAAATATTGTTCCGTTTGGATTTGTCACACAGTTCTCTTAAAATTCTTTCATTCCTAGAGATCCTTTATTCTCTCTGTGCCTCAGCTTCTCTGTATTCCTATTCTCTAATTTCTATTTCATTTACCATCTCCTCTACTACATCTAATCTGCTTTTAAATCCCTCTTTTGTATGTTTCATTTCAGATACTGTATTTTTCAAAGTTTCTATCTCCTTCTTGAACCCCTCCCTGAGGTCTTGAATATTTTTCTGTAGCCCTGTGAGCATGTTTATGATTCTTATTTTGAAATCTCTTTCAGGAAGATTGGTGAGTTCAGTTTCACTTGGTCTTATTTCTGGTGTTTGTATGATTTTGATTTGAATCAGGTTCCTTTGATGTTTCATATTTGTAGGTGGCACCTTCTAATGCCCAGAAGCTCTACTCTCTGGAGCTGCTCAGCCCCTAGAGCGATGGCGGGGGTCACAGGCGAGCGGTGCTGGTCTCTGTCAGGAGGAAAGAGGTCTTTCCTGCTTCCCGGCTGCAGTGCCTGCCTCCACTACCAGGGCCAGTGGGCCAAGTGTGCAGGGAGGAGCCTCTATGCTATGTGCTTTCACTGCTGTAGGTGGGGCCACCCTCTGGCTGGCCTGGCACAATGGTGGGAGCAGCCAGTTTGCAAGCCAGTGCTGGCTGGGAGGAAGGTGCGGCAGGTTGTGTATCATGGTGGGGGCCCTGGAGCTGCATTGCTAGCCAGAGGTATGGAGGGCCTGAAGCTCCTGAAAGTTCCCAACCTGCTGAGCTGAGTGCACCAGGACAATTTTATCCAACTATCCTTTCTCCTGAGCAGCAAGCTCTGTGCAATCCTTGCCCCTTTAGCAGTCCTCTCACAGTTGGGAAGTCTCTCAGAGTGCCTGCCTTTTTTTTGTAGATGCCTTTTCTCTACAAGCAGCTAGAATCTCAGTCTTTCCAAGTATGCTGAGTGTCTTAGTTTTCCAACTCCACTAATCTCCTCAGAATCATGCAATGCAGGTTCATGCTCCCAAAGAAGATCTCCAGGGCTGGGTGTTCAGCAGTCCTAGGCCTCCACCCACTCCCTGATCCATTTCTCTTCCTTCCACCAGTGAGCTGGAGTGGGGGAAGGGCTTGAGTCCCGCCAGGTCATACTTTACCCTTTTCTGTGAGGTCTGCTCTTTTCCCAGATGTATGCAGTCTATCACTGCATTCTTTCCTGTTGCTCTTTCAGGATTAGTTGTATTTGCTGTATTTTCATAATATATGTGGTTTTTGGAAGAGGTTTCTGTCTCACCTCTCATGTCACCATCTTTAAGCCAATCTCCGATGAAACTCTTTGACAAATTGATTTTAAAATGCATATGAAAGAGTTGAGGAAGAGAGGATTCTAGGTATAGGCCAGAGTAGAAGGCATCCATCTTCCCACCTAGACTACAACTGCACCGGCAGAACCTGCCTGTGTAACTATTTTGGAAGGCCGTAGTCTATCCAAGGCTTACAACTTCTAAGGGAAGGCTTAGACAATAAAGTGAAGTTAATTTTGGTCCATTTCAATTTCAATCTCAATTTCAGTCTCTACAGCAGCTACCCATCACCCACACCCAACCCAATGGCATAAAAATGTGCAGGGGTTTCTGGACCACCTTGCACACAGCTTGCAGGAGCCAAAGTGAGCAACAAGCACACTGTCCATCTGTCCTCTTATCACTGATTGCTGCTTCTGATCACAGACAAAGAGGCTCCACCTCTCCCCACTGTTGCAGGTTTCCCCTACCCCTCAAGCAGAAGTGACTTCCAAGGGATTTAAAGAGCTAGTGCTCTTTTTTTTCTTTCCTTGTTCATTTTTCTGTTTCCTCTTTTGGGAGCCAGACACTAAAGACTAGAACATTCAAAAGCAAATGCATATAATGGGAATATTAGGAAGTGACTGTGCATGCCCAGAGAAAGGTTCAGGCTCAGAAAACACCTGAGAAGACTTTATATCTTAGGCTGATCCTCAGCACAAAGACAGCCAACAATAATAAAAGACAAAACAACACAAAAACAATAATAAATAACAGAAAACTCGGGAGAAGGGGAATAAACTGATTTTCAGATATACCTCATTACTAGATTAAAATTCCAGTTTTCAATAAAAAAATGAAGTCATATAAAGAAATGGGTGAGCATGACCCATTCAAAGGAAGAAATAAATCAAGGGAAGCTGTCCCTTTAAAAGACCTTATGGCAGATATAGGAGACAAAAACTTTAAAACAACTGTCTTAAAGATGTACAGAACATCACGAAAATGATATATAGGCAAAATGAAAAAAAAATCAATAAAGATGCAGAAAAACTACAAAGAAAGCCTGGCACTGAAAAGTATAATAACTGAAATGGAAAATTCACTACTAGAGGGATTCAAAGGCAGATTTTAATATTCAGGAAAATGAATCAGTGAACTTAAAGAGAGGACAGTAGAAATTACTGGGTCAAGGAACAGAAATAAAAAAGACTGAAGAAAAGTAAATAGAGTCTAAGGATCTGTGGGACAACATCAAGCAGACCAACATATATGCATTGTAGGAGTCCCAGAAGGAGAAGGGAGACTGGGGTAGGGAGAAGATTTAAAGAAATAATGTCTGAAAACTTCCCTAATTTGATGAAAGATATGAATATAAACATTCAAGAAGCCCAATGAATTCCAGGATGTACTCAAGAGACCCACACCAAGACACATTATAATGAAACTTTTGAAAGACAAACAAAGATCTTCAAAGCAGTGAGAAATGGCTAATACAAGGAATTCTTAGATTATCAACACATTATTCACTGGAAACTTCCAACACAGTTGACAGTGGGCCAATATATTCAAAGTGCTAAAAAGAAAAAAAACCTGTCAACTAAGAATCCCATATCCTGCAAAACTGTTCTTCAAAGGTGAGGGAGAAATTAAGACCTTCCCAGGTCTTAATCAAAAGCTAATTGAGTTTATTACCACTAGACCTGCCCTTTAAGAAATGCTCAAGGGAGCCAGCTGAGTAAAATGAAAGGACACTAGACAATAACTTGAAGCCATATGAAGAATGCTACTATTGTACAATGTTTAGTAATTCCACTTTTTATTTTTCTACACAATTTAAGCTAATACATTTTTTAAAATAATTAATGTAAAACAATATCAGTGTAACTTTGTAACTCCACATTTTGTTACATAATTTAAGTGACTAATGTATTTAAAACAGTTGTTAGACTATGTATGGGGGCACACAATGTATAAAGATGTAATTTTCTCACATCAACAACCAAAAGATGTGGGGATGGAGCTGTAAAGGAGCAGAGTTTTTGTATATTAAATTAAGCTGGCATAAATTCAAATGAGAGTTATATAACTATAGGATGTTACATGTAATCCCTATGCTAACCACAAAGAAAACAGCAACAGAATACATACCAAAGGAAATGAGAAAACAATTTTAAAGCTTCACAAAAAACAAAAGAAGAGAGTGAGGGAGGAAATGAGAGACAAAAAGCTATAAGACACATAGAAAATAAATTAAATGACAGAGATAAACATTTATACACCTAATGAAAGACCATGAAAATATATGAAGCAAAAACTGACAACTGAAGAGGGAAATAGACAGTTCTACAATAATCGTTGTAGACTTCGTTATCTTACTCTCAATGAATAAAAAAACTAACCAAAAGAGAATAGATGACTTAAATATAAAGGAACAAGATTTAACAGACACATACAGAACATACTACCCAACAACAGTATGCACAGTCTTCTGAAGTGCACATGGGACATTTTCCAGGACAGACAATATGTTAAGCCAAAAATCAAGTTTCAATAGATTTTTTAAAAGATAGATATCATATAAAGTATCTTCTCCAACCACAATGGGATGAAGTGAGAAATCAATAACAGAAAGAAAACTGGAAAATTCACCAATTTGTGGAAATTAAACAACAACACACTCTTAAATAAGCAGTGAATCAAAGAAGTCACAAAAGAAATTAGAAAATACTTAAGATATGAATGAAAATGAAAACATACCAAAGCTTATTACATGCAGTAAAAGCAGTACTAAGGGGGAAATTTATAGCTATAAGTGTTTACATTAAAAAACAGGAAAGATCTTAAATCAACAACCTAACTTTACAACTTAAGGAACTAGAAAACAAAGCAGTAAACCCAAAGCTAGCAGAAAGAAGGAAATCATAAAAATTAGAACATAGATAAGTGAAATAGAGAAGAGATATTCAATAAAACTAATGCTGGTTCTTTGAAAAGTCAATGCAATTGACAAACTTTGAGGTAGATGGACTACAAAAACCCTCAAATTAATAAAATTATAAATGAAAGGGGGGCTATTTTACTACCAATCCTACAGAAATGAAAAGGATTATAAGAGAGAACTTTTTATAGTTACATGCCAAACACTGGACAATGTAGATGAAATGGAAAAATTCCTAGAAACACAAAACCTACCAACACTAAATCATGAAGTAAAAGAAAATCTGAATAAACCTATAACTAGTAAGAAGAATATGAATCAATAAGTGAAATCCCCCAACAAAGAAAAGGCTTAGCCCTGATGGCTTCATTGGTAAATTCTACCAAACATTTTAAGAACTAACACCAATCCTCAAACTTTTCAAAAACTTTAAGGGAACACTTCCTAACTCATTCTGTGAGGTCAGCATTACTGTGATACCAAAGTCAGACAAAGACACTGTAAAAAAAAAAAAGAAAAAGCCAGGCCAATAACCCATGTGAACATTGATGCAAATCCTCAACAAAATACTAGCTCAGAAAACCAAAATACTAGCTCAAAAAACCAAACTCAGCAGCATATTAACAGGATTATACACCATGAATAAATGTAATTTATTCCAATAATACAAGGATGGTTCAGCATACAAAAATGAATCAATGTAATACACTACAATAACAGAACAAAGGAGGGAATAAAACCCATATGATCAGCTCAATTGATGCAGAAAGAACATTTGACAAAATTCAACAACCTGAATTTTCATGAAAAAATAGTCAACCAACTAGTAACAAAAAGAAACTACTTCAACATAATAAAAGCCACATATGAAAAACCCAAAGTGAACATCATACTCAATGGTGAAAGACTGAAATATGTTCTTCTGAGATTAGTAGCAAGGCAAGGATGCTCACTTTTACTGTTTTTATTCAACATAATACTGGAAGTTCTAGCTAGGGAAATTTGGCAAGAAAAATAAAAGGTATTTAAATTTGAGAGGAAGAAGTCAAATTAGCTCTGTTCACAGATGATGTAATCTAATCTGTAGAAAACCTGAAAGATTATACACATACCATAAAAAAAAACTATTGGTATTAATAAATGAATTCAACAAAGATCAGGATATAAAGTCAATACACAAACATCAGTTGTATGTTCATACACAATGGCCAATCTGAAAAGGAAATTTAAAAATCAGTTCCATTTATAGTGGTGTCAAAAAGAATAAAACACTTGGGAATTAACCAATGAGGTGAAAGACTTGTACACTGAAAAATTACAAAGCACTACTGAATATATCTTTAATAGAAGACATAAATAAATGGAAACACATCCCAAATTCATGGATTGGAATACTTAATATTGTTATGACATCAATACTACACAAGGTGATCTGCAGATTCAATGCAAGCCTATATAAATCCCAGTGGTGTTTTTTGAAGAAATACAAAAAACCTATCCTGAAAAGTCATATAGAATTTCAAGGGACCCAAATAGCCAAAACAGTTTTTTAAAAGAAGAGAGGACCCACACTTCCTGATTTCAAAACTTACTACAAAACTATAGTAGTCAAAGCAGCATGGTACTGGCATAAAGACAGACACATAGACCAATGGAATAGAATAGAAAGCCCAGAAATAAACCCTCACATATATAGTTAAATGATTTTTGACAAAGGTACTAAGACCACTTAATAGGGACAGGACATTCGTCTCAACAAATGATGTTGGGAAAACTGGATATCCACATGCAAAGAATGAAAGTGGACCCTTACTTAGCCCCATATATAGAAATTAACTCAAAATGGGTCAAAGGCCTCAATGTAAGACCTAAAACTATAAAACTCTCAGAAGAAAACAAAGAGCAAGAGCTTCACAGTATTGAATTTGAGAGTAATTTTTTGGGAATGACAAAAGACACAGACAACAAAAGAAAAAATAAGCAAATTAGACTTCATGAAAAAAATTTAAATTTATGCATCAAAACACATCAACAAAGTAAAAAGACAACGCACAGAATGGGAAAAATGTTTACAAATCATATTCCTGATAAGGGCTTAATATCCAGAATACAAAAAGAGCTCTTAAAACTCAAATGGACCAAGGTCTTGAAAATATTTACATATCATATATCTGATAGGGGGCCTGCAACTCAAGAAGAAAACAACCTGATTAAAAAATGGGCCAAGGACTTGAATAGACATTTCTCCAAAGAAGATACACAAATAGCCATTAAGCAAATGCAAGATCCTCAACATCACTAATCGTTAGGAAATGCATATTAATACTACAATGAGATACCACCTCACACCCAATAGGATGGCTACTATAAAAAATATAGATAATAAAAAGTGTTAGTGAGGATGTAGTTATTTTAACTCTTGAGCACTGTTCAAGAGAATGTAAAATGGTAAAGCCTCTGTGGAAAACAATACAGCAGTTATTCAAAAAATTAAAAGTAGAATTACCAAAAGCTCCAACAATTCTACTTCTGTGTATATACCCAAAAGAATTGAAAATGGTCACAAAGGGATTTTTGTACACCCATATTCACAGCAGTATTATTCACAATAGCTATAACATAGAAGCAACCCAAGTGTCCACAGACAAATGACTGGTAAATAAAATGTGGTATATAAATATAATGGAACATTACTCAATCTTAAAAAGCAAGGAAATTCTGACATATGCTACAACATACAAACCTTGAGGACATTATGCTAAGTGAAATAAGCCATTCACAAAAACACAAATATTGTATGATTCCACTTATATGAGGTTCTTAGAGTCATCAACATCAAAGAGACAGAAAGTAGAATGCCAGTTCCCTGGGGCTGGGTGGAGAGGGGAAATGGGAGTTATTGCTTAATGGGTATAGAATTTCAGTTTTGCAAGATGAAATAGTACTGGAGATAGATAATGGTGATGATTTTATAGCATTATAAATGTATTTTTACCACTGAACTTATACACTTATAAAATGGTTAAGATAGTGAATTTTATCTTTCAGTGCAATTTTTAAAAATTGGACAAAAAAGAGTTAAGAACCAAGAATAACCAAGGTGAAGAAGTATTATTAAGCTGTACTAATTAAGATGGTATTGACCTGGGGATAGATACATAAATAGAAAAGAATCAAGAACATAGTTCTGGGAAAACTGGTCTCCATAAGAACAAAATAAAATTGAATCTCTATCCCACTTCCTATATATTAATTCAATTAGATAGATAAAAGACCAAAATGTATAAAACAAAACTTTAACATATTTTCAAGGGAAAAAAAGATCTTTCTCTTAAAATAGGATAGGGAAGGGGTTACTATGCTACATAAAGCGTAAGACATGAGCAAAAAAAATGATAAATTTAACTACATTAAAAAAATACAGCTTCTATTTTTCAGAAGATGCCATGATAAATACACTGAGGAGAAAGGGAGAAAAGACAAGCTATAGTCTGGGAATAGATATCTGCTATATATATAACCAATAAAATATTAATGCCTGGCAAAAATACATATGTATCTACAAATTCCTTAGAAGAACACAACCCAGAAAGAAAAATAGGAAAAATATAAGAAAGGACAATTAACAGAAAAGTCCATATGGCCAATAAACAAGAGACCCTCAGTCTCTCTAGTAATAATAGAATGTCAAATTAAAACAATGAGATGACACTACTGATCTGGCTGTTCTAAAATCCCTTTTTAATTTTCATTTTTACAAATTAAAAAAATTCTAAGGTAAAAAGTGAAGTATTATTTCACAGCCAGCAGATAGCAAAAGTTAGACTATTGACAGTAATGTAGATTGCACTATAGAGCAATAAGAACTTAAGCTGTCAGTGGTAAAACTACTTTGGAGAATAATTTGGCAATATACAGTAATGCTGAAAATGTGCAACCCATAAATGGCCACCCCTAGTTTTAAGCCCTAAAGAAACTCTTGCATATATGCTAAAGATGATATGCATAGAAGAACCATAACAGCAACATTGCAAAAGCAAAAAGAATTTAAATACCCAAAAATTTACCACTCAGAAGAAATACATTTCTTACAATGGAATATTATATACCAGTGCAAATATTCTAGAGCTACATGCATCAGTTTTGATGATTGTCACAAGAAAACATTAAGCAATAAAGAAAGTTAGAATCAGAATAACACTTATGACTATAAAAATGTAGAAAACAATACTATACATTGTTTAGATATACATATATCTGTAGTAAAAGACACAAATAGGGATGTCTAAATTTAAGCATAAACTAAGAGAATGGAGAGGGCAAAATGTATAGAGGGGTTCCATATGTATTTGTAATGTATCTAGGTCAATAAGTTTGCTATTATCATTATTATTCTACTACTGTTTTGTTCACAGATAAAGTGAACACTGTTCACTGTTTCACCTGTTAAATAAGAACAGGCTATTAATAAAAGATTGCTGTATATAATATATCCATATGTGGCTCATAAGTTTGAAATAACTCATTTTTTAAGCAAAAAACTTAGAATCAGAATACTATTTATGGCTGTAAAAATGTAGAAAACAATACTATATGTTGTTCAGAAATGTTAAGTGTTTATACATACATCTATAGTAAAAGTATACAGACATGAATAGGAATGTCTAAATTTAAGCATAAACTCTAATTTAAGAGAATGGAGAGGAAGAAAGATATAGAGGGCTTATATACAGCTGACCTGTGGATCCATTGGTGTGTTGTTATTCTTTATATTTTTATAATGCAATATTTTATGAAATATTTTTAAGACAAGATTAAGAAAAGTTATTTTTACTTGAGTAGAAACTTAGTTTGGAATATTACTGTGTCATGTTTGAAATTCAATCTGCAACTAATAATTTAAAATTTTTGTTATAAAAGTAATGAATTTATGCAGATTTCAAAAATCTATGAAGATGTGATAATCTTATTCTGTAGATTATAGTTTGCATTCTGAAGAGTGTAAGGATACATTCCATGTCTTCAAATATTTTATGGTGGGCATTTTATATAATATAGCCTGGGTAATTACATACCAATGCATGAGAACACAAATTTAATTTACTTTCTACTGAATTCATTTTTCTTCCTCAACATTGATCTCAGGCCCAGAATACACAAACTGACGTGTTTGATTGGTAAAATTCCAAATATACTGGACTTACAATGCTCAATTTTAAACCATATTTTCTTGTTACATTTTTAATAAGGGAATATAAAGCACAATTGGGGAAACTGGGATATCTGTCACTTAAATAGCTATACTTCCTGGATGACTGAAAAAAATGGGTTATGTCAAATTTATAAGTAAGTACCATTATTATCCTAATTTTATAAGAAACTGAGGTAACATGCCCCAAATTGCCTAACCAGTGAGCAGTGGAACCAAAATTTGTACCCAGGCAATCTGGATTGAGAACCAATGCATTCTGTTGCCTCTTTTGCACCAGCCCCATTTTCAAGTATGCACCAGTGTCCCTTGTATACACTCAAGGTTTTCACACCATATGTTCTCATTTGACAGTTTAATTAATATAGTCACCACAAGAACTATGGAAAAAGGAGCTGGGAGATCTAGTCTCATTCTCAACTGCTGCTAGTATGAAACAAATCTCTGCACCTTAGTTTCTTCACATGAGAACACTAGGTGATAATCCTTGAGGTCCTTTTCAACTCCAAAAGAGAAAAATAATCCTTTAAAAGATGCCCACAACAATAATTCAATACCAGGAAGAAGAAAAGATGTAAACTAGAAGTTAATGAGCATTCTGTATTAGTTAATTTTGGTGTTTTTAGTCTTATTATAAAAAGAATTAAGTCTATAAACCTAAAAAATATCTAAATGCCCCTAAAAATATCTATGAACAAGCTCATCAAATAGTGTTGTATAAAAAAATTAAAGAGTAAGTAAAAATAATTTTTCCTAAATTACTATCTACATAATATTCCTTTTATTCCTTTTATTTTTAGAATGCTGGGCATAAAACAATACCTAAACCTCCTTTAACATGGTTTCAGAACAGAGCTATTGCTGAGAATTTGATTTATAGAGGAATCATGGTTCGACTGACCTTGGATCTAATTGCCAAAAACAGCAATCTTAAACCCCGAAAAGAAACTACTTCACAATACCTGAAGAAAATAACACACGTAAATTTTTCAGACAAAAATATAGATGCAATTGTAAGAACTCTGAAATTATTTCCTATCTTTACATAATTAACAATGTGAAGTTTAGAAATTGCTAATAAGAAGGTATACCTTCTTATTAAGTATATTTTTATTACACAGGGGACCCTTGAATAACAGGATTTGGAAAAAGTTTTGAAGATCTGCAGATTTGAAAAAAACATTTTCTTTTCTGTAGCTTATTTTATTGTAAGGATACATTATATAATACATATACCGAGACTGTGTTAATCAACTATTTATATTACTGGTAAGGCTTCTGGTCAACTGTAGGCTATTTATGGTTAAGTTTTTCAGACGTCAAAAGTTATACATGGATTTTAAACTCATGGGGGTCAGCACCCCTGACCCCAATGTTGTTCAAGGGTCAACTAGCTGTATTAGCTATATTTTGACAAGTCAGCTTTATGTATTTTACATTTTAATTTCCTGTTTGTAATGATACTTATTAAAACTGTCTCTAAAATATATATGATCTATTTTAAATATGTGTTAAATATATATGTTAAAACCGTATAGTGTAGCAAACTAGATTTGAAAGCATATGTTAGAAAATAATTTCAAAGATAGTTACTTTTGCATAATTTCAGAACTTTGTAATATGAAATTTTTAACATATCAAAATGTTAGGAACTATGCGAAAACCATATTTCAAAGCTTTAACAGTGAAAATGTTTTCCCACATAATTTAGCTGATTATATAAATGTAGGTTATACTGTGTCAATAATATGAGACAAGATTATGTTTACTTGTATAAACTCTGAAACTACATTTTCCCTGTGCTAATTCTTGACTTCAGTTTGGGAGACTTTAAAGGCAGCAATCATCCTTTTAGGCCATTTGTTTTATTTTTATTAAGGTATCGATATACACTCTTATGAGGGTTTCACATGAGCAACATTGTGGTTACTACATTCACCCCATATTATCAAGTCCCAACCAGACCCCATTGCAGTCACTGTCCAACAGCGTAGTCAGATGCTATAGAGTCACTACTTGTCTTCTCTGTGCTATACTGCCTTCCCCATGTGCTATACATGACTCCCCCTACATTACATGTGCTAATCATAATGCCCCTTAATCCCCTTCTCCTTCCCTACCCACCCACCCACCATCTCCAACCATTCCCCTTTGGTAACTGCTAGTCCCTTATTGGAGTCTGTGAGTCTGCTGATGTTTTGTTCCTTCAGTTTTGTTTCATTGTTATACTCCACAAATGAGGGAAATCATTTGGTACTTGTCTTTCTCTGCCTGGCTTATTTCACTGAGTATAATACCCTGTAGCTCCATCCCTGTTGTTGGAAATGGTAGGATTTGTTTTCTTCTTATGACTGAATAATATTGCACTGTGTATATGTACCACCTCTTCTTTATCCATTCATCTACTGATGGACACTTAGGTTGCTTCCATGTCTTAGCTATTGTAAATAGTGCTGTGATAAACATAGGAGTGTATATGTCTTTTTGAATCTGGGATCTTGTTTTCTTTGGGTAAATTCCTAGAAGTGGAATTCCCAGGTCAAATGGTATTTCTATTTTTAGTTTTTTGAGGAACCTCCACATTGCTTTCCACAATGGTTGAGCTAATTTACATTCCCACCAACAGTGTAGGAGGGTTCCCCTTTCTCCGCTTCCTCACCAGCATTTGTTGTTCCTTGTCTGGTCAAAGTTGGCCATCCTAACTGGTGGGAGGTGATATCTCATTGTGGTTTTAAATTGCATTTCCCTGCTAATTAGCGATGTGGAGCATCTTTTCAGGTGCCTGTTGGCCATCTGAATTTGTTCTTCAGAGATGTGTTTGTTCATATCCTCTGCCCATTTTTTAATTGGGCTATTTACTTTTTGAGTGTTGAGGTGTGTGAGTTCTTTATATATTTTAGATGTTAACCCCTTGTCAGATATGTCATTTGTGAATATATTCTCCCATACTGTAGGATGCCTTTTTGTTCCGCTGATGGTGTCCTTTGCTGTACAGAAGCTTTTTAGTTTGATGTAGTCCCATTTGTTCATTTTTGCTTTTGTTTCCCTTGCCCGAGGAGATGTGTTCAGGAAAAAGTTGCTGTTTATATTCAAGAGATTTTTGCCTATGTTTTCTTCTAAGAGTTTTATTAGCTTCATGATTTCATGACTTACATTCAGGTCTTTGATCCATTTTGAGTTTACTTTTGTGTATGGAGTTAGACAATATCCAATTTCATTCTCTTGCATGTAGCTGTCCAGTTTTGCCAACACCAGTTGTTGAACAGGCTGTCATTTCCCCATTGTATGTCCATAGCTCCTTTAGCATATATTAATTGACCACGTATGCTTGGGTTTATATCTGGGCTCTCTATTCTGCTTTTTAGGCCATTTGTATTAGTATTCACTGTTTACAATAAACAGACTATAGATTAGATAAATTTTCTCAAAAAAGCATAAGCTACATGAGGACAGGATCATATCTGTTTTGTTTACATCACTCTGAATCACCCATCCAATACAGTGCTTGATTCACACTAAGTGCTTAATAAATATTAATTGAAAGAATTAAAGAAAACACCAAAACCCTAGGCAAAATCATCAATTAAGACTTTTTTTTTCAGAGACCCTACCCCGTTCCCATTCTACATTCCTTCTCCCCATGACTCCAACCACCCAAACTTCATGTCTCTCTTCTGTTGTCCAGAGAACTCTCTACCTCATACCATTAGAGACTGCTTTCTCCAGAGAACCTCCATTTAACATTTTTTTTTGTCACCTCAAAATCTGTGCTCCTTTAATGGAATGACCTTTGTTAGGAGCAAAGCAAACTGGTGAAGTAGTTCACACTAAGATAAGAATAACATGTAAAAAGTTCCAAAGATGTGGTTATATTTTAAAAGATTTTGTTACCTTTATGAAAGCTGAGATATTTTGAAGCAACTTCACAAAACCCTTGCCTACTTATCCGATGCTGACTCTACCACCACACAAGAATGCCACACTTTAAAAAATACTTTGTTATTTTCTTATCTGAAAAGCAAATTATGTTAATTTGTATAAAAATACATATAAAAAGAAAAAAACTTTTAATCCTATTGTGCACAGTAAAGCACTACTCATATTTAGGTGATGTCCCTCCATTCTTTTTTCTACACATATATTCATATAGTTTTATAATAGTAGGTCATATTAAGTGTACTGATTTTATTTTATTATGAGATCCTCAATACATTACTAAAGAAGCTAAAGGATATTTGGTGGTCATATAGTATCCTCTTCAATAGCATTATCATAGTTTATTAATGTGTTGTTCTTGAATATCTAGATTACTCCAAGTTTCAGTATTATAAGCCTCAACAGATTTACTTCAAACCTACAAGAAAGATTAAGCTCTGATTTATAATGTTGAAGCAATAATTTGGAGCCTAATTCCTTCCAAAAAAATTTCTTGCACTGGGAAAATCTTTCTTAACAAATACAGTTTTATTGATATAGTTACAGAATACTAAAATATAGACCTAATTTTACAATCATTTTAGTCTTGTTTTGACTGTGCTAAGAACAAAGGAATACTGTTCTTTTATATTAACCTTAAGGAAATGTTCAGAATGATAAGGTGAAAAAATTTCTTAAAGACATTCAAGTTTTCGGGAGAAATAAAGTATGGCTTGTTTTTATTTTCCTTTTAGGAAGACCTGTCTCTTTGCAAAAACCTTAGTGTTTTATATTTGTATGATAATCGTATTAGTCAAATCTCTAATTTGAATTATGCCACAAATCTGACCCACCTGTATCTACAAAACAATTGTATTTCATGTATAGAAAACCTCAGCTCATTAAAGAAACTGGAAAAACTGTAAGTGCTTTTATTTTTAAGTAATGTAATTGTCATCATTACAGTAATATTTTTGCATGCAGGCCTTCCCATTATCTGCAGTTTTGTGAAACAGGCCTCAGTTTTTATTCTCTTGTAATATCATTAGTACAAAATAAATTTTTTCACATATAATACTTTACAATTTGTGTTTTACTAAGCCTAATACACTTTTCTTTGCAGGAAGGTGAGTTGTCTTTAAGGGATACCTAAGCATCCTTAAGTAGGTTCAACTGGTGAAAAAAGTTTCCATAGAACCCAAATGAGTTCTGTGCCTTTCAGAATCATACATCTCAAAAGGGCTGGGTCACAGAATGGCTAATGTTGATGTGGATTTGATTGTAAAATGTTATTTACTGACTGTAATGATTTTAAACAATGAAAACTGATGGATTCAATTTCCTCAGATTGGGAGAACAATCAGTGCTTCTCAAAAAGTGGACCAAGAGCTTCAGAATGGGAAGAAGAAAGTAGAGTGGAAAATGCTTATTAAAAATGCAGACTGCTGGGTTCCAGCCTCGATAGCCAAATCAGAATCTCTGGGGGTCAGCCTCAGAAATCTTCATTTTTAAACCTACAATTCTTCTGCATCCTAACAGAAGAGGAGCACTGGCAGATAATTTAATAAGCACTATTCCAATTCTCTCACTTTAAAAACAATAAATTTATTCCTTAGGCTAAATTAAGTATAAGAATCATATATATAAACCTTTCATTAGTTCAATATGAAAGAACATTCTGCATATATAATTTCCACACAATTCAATGATTTTGCTATGTTTTTATCATGTTACAGACTATGATGTTCTCAGAATGTCTGTTTAAAATTATGCTTTATATTTTTCAGATATCTAGGAGGCAATTACATTGCTGTGATAGAAGGTTTAGAAGGATTGGAAGTACTAAGAGAGCTTCATGTTGAGAGTCAGAGGCTTCCCCTTGGAGAAAAGCTTCTGTTTGATCCAAGAACTCTTCATTCTATCGCAGTAGGCCACATTTAAGAAATTTAAGAATTCTGCAAAGAATATAGTGATTAACAGTTATAATAAAACAGGAAGGCAATGATGGTATATTTGGACATTGTACATATTCTGTATATCTGTAGGTCCAGTTGAGAATTTATTTGGGGGCTAAAACTAATTTTTCCAATATGATTTCTCAGAGACTAAGTGGCTGTAGAGTGGGGTAATAATGTCTGCCTCTAGGGTAACTGGAAGGATCAAAAGAAGGATGTGGAAAGGTTATGTAAAGGCCAAACTTCTAGTACAGGTGCTAATTCATTAATAATTTTAACCTTGGCTATTATCATGACTTAAAATTTTAAATATAAGGGAAAAGCCTAAGGAAAGAGGAATAAAGATTTGGCAAATTTTAAACAACCTAGAGCATCACTGCAATATAAGTCATTTTCTTGCTGGATTCTGATTTGACTGTGGATTGCCGTATACAGAGCTCTGCCTCATCAGAAACAGGTAGATCTAGCACCAGATATTATGCTCCACCTGTCACCTGACATCCCATGGAAGTGTCACAATGAGTTGAGAAGCCAGAGGGCGCCACAGAAGCCTTTACTAATCCTTAAAATGGGATCTGTAAGAATATGCTACCTTCACTTCTAGGGCAAGAGACGAAAAAGGAACATGGTTGTTTTTTTTACAGATTTTGTTGGTTTTATTTTAGAGAGCCCAGAAACAGAAGGCAGTAGAAAGTTTTTGAACCTTTAAAGTGCTTTAAATTGGAAGAGAAAAATGATCATGATTTCTATCCTACTCCTTCTATCCTTTCCATATAATCAACTGTGTCTCAGCTCAACCTCAACTGATCTAAGTAGACTGACCCCACTGTGGGGATGGCTGGTTTTATTAAAAAACACCATTGAAAACATTTTTGTTTGCTCAATATTTGCAGAGATTTGAGCAGATTCCGTAATTCTAAAAATAAGGTGTAATTTTTTAAGCTGTATTTCAAGTCTTAAAAAGTATCAGGAAGTATCTTCTCTGAAAGTTGGCTGTGTAGACACCTCAGTGGGTAGACTCCATCTTGGTAGAGATTCCTTGGCCTTAGATTTTAAGATAGTTTAGATTTAATGTTGCTTTATTACATATTTATGTCCTCATTAACAACTGATGTTGAATTTCTTGTTAATTAGCTAATATTTTAAGTGGCTTCTGAACATATGGACTGTGAAAACTATAGAGAGAGATAAAAACCAGATATTTTTTCATTCTTGGTGATGTTGCTTATTTTAAAAAGCAAAGACAAAAATTATTTCCTCCTATGTAAGTACAAATCTTGGTGAAATTAAACTCAAAATGATAATTTGCTTAAACTGAAATAAGCATTTTTTTTCTACATTGTGTTAGCATTTATTGGGGCATCTTCTTTCTTTGTGTCTTGATTCTTGGCTTCTTTTTTCTCTTATATTCTGGAAGAGGAAAATTGGACTTATAAAGAAATTTAGACAAAATTGTGTTATAATTACCATGGTTCTAAAAGTTCAATCTGAAAAAAATATGGCATTGAAACAAAATCTGCATAGCTTTTATTTTCATACCTAAAGAGCAAAACAGCCTGAACTGATAAACCTTAAATTTTTCACGGATTAGGATTTCTGGTTCCTATATATAGTATTTAATTAGACTATTTTACCAATGCTAATTCGGTTATTTTTCTTACAGAAATCCCTCTCCATATTGAATATCAGCAATAATAATATTGATGACATAAGAGACTTAGAAATACTGGGGAATCTTCATCAGCTTATAGCAGTTGACAACCAACTTCTGCATGTGAAGGTAATGTAAAGAAAAACTAATACAAAAATATTTACATGAATTGTGATAAAAAATGTACTTACTTTTGCAGATATCTATAAAATGTAATATTTTTAAAGCTATTCTGGATTTGTTCTAAAAAAATAATGTATCTCTACTTCTGAATACATTTATTTGCATAATTCTGCCCTCTTACCTAGTTTTCTCTTCCTTACCCAATGCCTCCATCCCACACCAACAGAAAAAAGTTCCCTAAGAAGGAACTGTATACCTTTCCTGTCTGTATTATTTTTCCATCAAATGTTTCCCTCTAAAACTAGGTTTCTTGCCCCTTAACTGTGATCTCCCAATGAATGGCTTTCTAGTAACTGTGACTGGATATGAACTCTCTCTTGGCTGCTCTTCCTTGGTATCTGTATCTTGAACTGTTCTAATTTGCACTAGCTACAGTTATGTATGTTATGTCATATCATATCATATTCGTTCAATTGTTCATTCATTCAAATATGCCAATGAGTTTCTGTGAATAATGCATTCACCCCATGGGAAATGGAAACAAAGTAGCCAGTCACACAAACTCACGTTTCTTGGAGAGAAAATGGTGGAGAATTCCAGTCTCCCAAACTGGCATCAATCTTAAGTGCAAGATAAGTAATTTTCCTAAATGTTTTTGTAAGTCCAGATTCTGCACACAATTTTTGGCAATAAAATGTTCCGTAATGAGTGGTGACTATATCTTGAAAGATCTGGCTAACTGTTAATTATCATAATTACTAAGATTCATTGCAGTTATTGTCATTACATCTGAAGTCTTATTCTGTTACACTTTACACTCTGGACATAAAAGGAGAATTTGATGACAGAACAAAAATCCTAGCCTCCAAATCATCCCAAAGGAAGTTTTTCTGAATGACATTATGACCAGACTATTTTTGCCTACAAAGATTAATTGTAGGCCATGTAAATAATACACCAGGATAAACGTGTATCCTGAATAAAATGCCTTCATTACTGTTGATTGTTTAGTCTAATGATCAATGTCTAAATAACCCTTATTATTTAAAAGTGAACTTGATGTCACCTCATCTGTGTAGCTTTTCCTGAACCTCCCCACCAAGTTGATCTATTCAGAAATATTTACTTAGTATATGTGTGCCAGCCACTGTTACAGGCCCTTGGAGAAACATTTTCTAGGCACTGAGGGTACCATGATAAATAAGACAGACAGCATCTTTACCCACAAAGAGCTTACATTACAGTGACACAGGGAAGGGAATAGTCAGAAAACAAGCAGAGAAGACTGTGAAAAGTGCTATGAAGTAGTTAAATAAGATGACATAATGGAAAAGAGCTCAGTGGATATTTTAGATCAGGTTATCAAAAAAGGTCTCTGAGGAAATGACATTTATGCTGAGATCTGAAGGATAATAAAAAAGAAATCTGTACAAAGAGCTAGGGAAGGAAAATGCAGGTCACAGGGAAAAGCAGATTGCGAAGATTCTGAGGCCAAAGAGAGCTTAGTGTCCTAGGAATGAAAAAGGAGCCAGTTCACTGTGATAGGACCCCAGTACTTAGCTCAGTTTCTGACACACTGTAGGTGCTCAATAAATAATTATTGAATAACTGAAGAGGCAACAATACAAAATAAGATTAGAAAGGAAGGTATAGGGGCCAGATCATAAAGGCTCTTTTAGGCCATGGTCATGAGTTTGACTTTATTCAGTACAATTCCTATTAACATACTAATGCATTTTTCACAGAACCAGAACAAATAATCCTAAAATTTGTATAGCACTACAAAAGACCCCAAGTAGCCAAATCTTGAGAAAGAACAAGATTAGGGATATCATGTTCCTTGATTTAAAATTACTACAAAGCTACAGTAATCAAAATAGTATGGTACTGGCACAAAAATAGATACATAGATCAATAGAATAGATTGAGAGTCCAGAAATAAACCCACACTTTTATGGTCAGTTGATAGATGACAGGATGGCAAGAATATGCAAAGGACAGTCTCTTCAGTCTCTTCAATATATGGTGGACAAGCTACATGCCAACTGGACAGCTACATGCAAAAGAATGAAGCTGAAGCACTGTTTTACACCATACATACAATAAACTTGAAATGATCAAGGACCTAAATATAAGACCAGAAACAATAAAACTCTTAGAAGAAAACATAGGTAGAAACTGTCAAATATTGGCATTAGTAATTCTTTTTCTGGATATGTCTCCCCAGGCAAGGGAAACAAAAGCAAAAATGAATAAATGGGACTATATTAAACTAAAAATCTTTTGCACAGTGAAGGGCCATTTAAACAAAAAGGCAACCTACTGTATGGGGGAACATACTTGCAAATAATATATCCAATAAGGGGCTAATATTCCAAATATATAAAGAACTCATACAATTCAACACCAAAAAATAAATAAACCTATTAAAGAATGGGCAGAGGACCTGAATAAACATTTCCCAAAGAAAACATACAGATGGCCAACAGGCACATTTAAAGATGCTTAACATCAGTAATCATCAGGGAAATGCAAATCAAAACCACAATTAGATAGCACCTTATACCAGTCATAATACCTAGTATCAAAATCACAAGAAACAACAAGTGTTGGGAAGGATGTGGAAAAAAGGGAACCCTCATTTACTATTAGTGGGAATGTAAACTGGTGCAGCCACTATGGAAAGCAGTATGGTGGTTTCTCAAAAGAACTATAAATAGAAATACCACACAACCCAATAATTTCACTTCTGGGAATCTACCCCAAGAAAAGAATCAATAATTCCAAAAGATATATGCACTCTTATGTTTATCACAGCATTATTTACAATAGCCAAGATATGGAAGCAACCTGGGTCCATTGGTAGATAAATGGATAAAAAAGATGTACATATATAAAATAGAATATTACTCAGTCATAAAAAGGATGAAATCTTACCATTTGTAACATGGATGGACCTAGAGTGTACTATGTATTATGCTAAGTGAAATAAATCATACAGAGAAAGACAAATACCATATAATTTCACTTATATGTAGAACCAAAAGCAAACAAAACATAAATAAATAAATAGACTCATAGGCATAGAACAGATTGGTGGTTGCCAAAGGAGTGGGGGTGGGGGATGGGTGAAATAGGTAAAGGGAAAAATTAGTGAGAATGTTTGATATCTTCATCTGTGTGATGGTTACATGAATGTACACACATCTCAAAATTTATCAAGCTGTGCACTAAGATTTGTATATTTTATTAAATGGATCTTAATATAAAAAAATAATTTAAACAGTGTTAAACAGAAAACCAAAAAAACCCAAAATGGAATCAGAATTATCAGACTTTAAAATGTGGAAGACTTTAGAATAATGTCTTCAAAGTTTTGAGGTAAAAATAATCTCAATCTTTAATTATATACTCAGTCAATATTTTGAACAATTATGAAGTATAAGACACTGAACATGCAAGCTCTCAAAAAATATTTACTTCCCACATGCCCTTTCTCAGGTAACTCTTAGAAAATGTGTTCACCGAAACAAAGAGAAAGCAAGGAACTGGGGAGACATGCAGTAAGGATATTCCCCAAATGAATTTGGAGGGAATTTGAAATGAAGGGAAGTGCTAGAATACTATCTACCAGCCCAGGTTGTGGCAGGCAGAATTAGTGATAAATACATAAAAACTAGGGAAATAAACAATAACCAATTTTGAATTCTAGGGAAAATAAGCAATCAGTGCATTATGTGACTTAGCTTTGAAGGATATATATATAAGTGAGCTTAAAAATATAGTCAATATTAACAATTTTAGGTTAATTTTGGTTCTTTTTAGAAACCAAACAGCTCCATTGACAGAATGAGGGAAGGAAAGTGTAGTAGGAGTTAGAGTGGTACTTAGGAGAACTATATCATCTTCCATAGCAGGAATTCAGTAAATAAATATCTAAGATTTAAAAATCAATAACTATCAGTTGTTATTCAGCAATTTGGAGGCAAGTGTGTGTCAAAACAGCTGAAAAGTTGAAAGTGGTTTTGCAAAAGCCCTCATGTACTTTTTAAGTTATGTTATAAACTTTACGGTCTTATTTCTTTTAAACTATGTTGATTACGTTGCTTTGATTTTTAAAAAGAATGAATTGTTGGTACAGAACAACTGGCTAATATGTTATCATATATAACCATATCCCCCATTAGACTGAGAGCTTTTAAAAGCAAGGAATTGTTGATTTCAAGATTCCCTGGAGGTCAGGCCAGTGCCTGGCACACAGTGGGCACCTACTATATGTTTATAGAATTAATGAATATAGGAACAATAAAAAATATTCAACTATCTAAGGAAAGAATGCAAACTATTCAACAAGTCCCAGAGGCTGGGATATGCCAAAAGTTGCTTTTCTTTTCCATAGAGAGAAGATATCCAAAGAGGAGAATGAATGAAGTCACAAGTTCTTTTACTTCCAGTAGGAAGACATAAGCAATTAAAAATACCTAGACACAGCTCCCTGGAAGTCTGAATACAGAGTTCCCTGGGATTCATTTGAAAAGTGCTTTTGGGGTCCACGATATCCTCTGAACACTTAGTCAAAGGTTATGTCGAAGTTTAGCATCAGAATGTTAACTTGTTTCTCAGTACATGTTTTGGGGATTAGTGTCTCCATTTTGGGGCTTTATTTTTTCTATTCTTTATGCTCATTGATCAAAGTTGCCCAAAAGCTGCCGATATCAAACCATGTGCCATGGGAGAGAAAGCTCAACATGCCATGCACACGGTTGCTGACATCCATCCTAAGAGTCTTCAGCAACAGACAGCTTTTTGCCCTGGAGAAAAAGAAGTGGAAATCATTAGAGAATCCTAATAAAGCTACTCTAATTACCAAGGTCTTTAGCATTCAGAACAGCTGCTTTTGTATGGACATCCATAGGTAACTCAAATGCACCTATAGAAAATACATGAAATAATTTAAAATATGAAAAAAATATGGTCTTTTAGGATGGTTAAGTAACCTTGAACCATCCAATAAAGACTCTCCAATCAAGGTTTGAGCTGTGAGAAAGATGTTTAAGAAAAATAAAAAGGAACATATATAACAAAGAAAAGTACTATCATAGCAACTGGAATCCCGCAGCTCTGTGAAAGGAATAAGAAAAGGAATGTCCCTTGCTAGACATTGGGAAATACAGACATTCTCAGAAAATGCCCATAGTCTACTAAGGGTCCTAGAGCCACAGGAGAAAGGGCTACATTAGAGGAAGAAATGTAGATATTGACATGGAAGATCTGGGTGTCCACGTGGCTTCCGTCCTTCCTGATGTTTGGGATTTAATTCCCTTTCCTTTCACTTCTACAGACCCATAGCTGCCAAGGACTCCTTCCTGCAACATCCTATCATCCTGCCTTCATGTCTCTTTTTTTTAAACTGAAGTACTGATATACAATCTTACATTGGTTTCAAGTATACAACACAGTGGTTCAAGAGTTACCCATAATCTTAAATCCTTACCCCAAGTAGTGTGACTACTATCTGTCAACATAGGAAGATGTTACAGAATCATTTGGCTATATTCTGTATGCTATACCTGCCTTCATCTCTCTTATTCCCTAGTCCAAAACTGGTCCAGGGCAGACTTGGAGCAGGAAAGGGTGAAGGTGAGGTAGCAGATGAGTAGAGGAGGAAACAGAAGAAAAGATAAATCCTGCCGTTCCTTTCTCCTTCCATGTCTGAGGTGCCTCTAATCAGCAAATCTTTCGAAACAGTTCCATATAATTTCTCCTTTATAATTCCTGTCCTGCTTCTAATCTCGGATGCATGCATTCATTGGTTTCTTCTTATCTATCCATTCCAAGCACCTACCATGTGGCAGCACTTGCTAGACAATGGGAGAGACAATATCAAGCAAAAACAGATATGGTCCCTGGCCTTAAAGAGCTGTCAGCATTGAGGGGAAGAGAAACATTAGGTACACAATCGTCCAAACACAAATATAAAATTGCACCTATGGCAAGTACTACAAAGGAGAAGTATGTGGATCTGAGAGTTTATAGCAGAGATTAGCTCAGTGAAGGCTTCCTATAGGAAGGGATTGCTGGACTGAGCTGTGAGAGAGTAGGAGAGCTTACCAGGTAAAGAGAATAGCAAGTGCAAGGCCCTGGGACAGGTGAGTGCAAGATAAAGATGAGGGACAGGGGAACCCTCCTGCACTGTTGGTGGGAATGTAAACTAGTTCAACCATTGTGGAAAGCAGTATGGAAGTTGCTCAAAAAACTAAAAGTACAAATACCATTTGACCCAGGAATTCCACTCCTAGGAATTTACCCTAAGAATGCAGGAGCCCAGTTTGAAAAAGACATATGCACCCCTATGTTTATCACAGCACTATTTACAATAGCCAAGATATGGAAGCAACCTAAGTGTTCATCAGTAAATGAATGAATAAAGAAAATGTGATGCATATACACAATGGAATATTATTTAGCCATAAGAAGAAAACAAATCCTACCATTTGCAACAACATGGATGCAGCTAGAGGGTATTATGCTCAGTGAAATAAGCCAGGTGGAGAAGGACAAGTACCAAATGATTTCCCTCATTTGTGGAGTAAAACAACGAAACAAAACTGAAGGAACAAAACATCAGCAGACTCACAGACTCCAATAAGGGACTAGCAGTTACCAAAGGGAAGGAGGTGGGAAGGGTGGTAGAGGAAGGAGGGAGAAGGGGATTAAGGGGCATTATGATTAGCACACATAATGTAGTAGGGGTCATGGGGAAGGCAGTATAGCACAGAGAAGACAAGCAGTGACTCTATAGCATCTGACTATGCTGATACACAGTGACTGCAATGGGGAGTGGGGGGAGCTTGATAATATGGGTGAATGTAGTAACCACAACGCTGTTCATGTGAAACCTTCGTAAGATTGCATATCAATGACACCTTAATAAAAAATAAAAATAATAATAAAAAAAGATGAGGGACAGGAAAGAGAGAGGGAAGGTGGAGCATAGTGCAAGTAGAAGCTGGTGGATAGATGGGACACATAAGTCATGACAGAGTTTTGTTTTTATACTAAGAACAATGGGGAGTCAAGTAACTATAGATTTGCATTTTGTAAAGATCAGAATGGCTACAGTGTGAATAACAGATTGGAAGAGGCCAAGCTAGTAAGTGAAAGATGGTGAAAACTTGAATAGGACTGGGGTGGAAATGGAGTGAATAAACCATAGAGCTGTTAAGGAAGTAAAGTGGACAGGACTTGGTAATGAGTTGGATATAGGGAGTGTGGAAGAAAGAAAGAGGTCAAGAATGGTTCTTGGCTTCTGCCTTGCACATTGGAATATAGGGAATTCAAGAATCAGGTTTGGGGGAAAGTAAGATCATGAGTTTTGATCATATAGCGTTTGAGTTGCCTTTGAAATGTTCCAGAGAAAATATTAAGTAGACAATTGGATATATGAAGCCAGAGCTCAGTAGACAGAAGAATGTGGGAGTCTTCAGTGTATTGGTTAAGTGGTCACCACAACTGCCATCATGATGAGAATGCCTAGATATGGGAGAAGAGAGTATGATGAAATGCTCAATATTGCTTCCCAGAAAAATCAGGTTCTTCTGCTTACATATAGATGACCCCTCCTTCCTTGGTGTAATAGATGTTTTACTATTTTCATCAACATAACCATTCTTTTTCTACAAGGTCTGCATATAAATGGAGTTGGTGGGTTACAGAAAAACATTTTTCTAACTATGATTTTACATCATGTTGTGGTCCAGGGAAGGAAAACAAATGCTATTTGAAAGGGATAAAGGTAGATTATAAAAAAGAAAACAAGTAAATTAATACCTGATGGTCTGCCACAGGGATACCTGCTCCTGATCCCAGAGGGAGCTGCAGTACTTGGGAAACATGGTGATGCATTATTGGGAGGTGTTATAACATGACCACCTCACAGATACACTTTGAGCTTTTTCTCATTAAATCGGTTGTTTTTATGGACTAACTCGGGCAACAGTCCACCAGGTATAATAGTTGTGTTCATTATGAGATGTGTTCTCAGTTCTCAAACGCAGCTTTTAGAAAACTGCCTGTTTATACATTGGGGATTTCTACAGTCAGAGATTTGTTACTTGTGGGGTTAGAGATCCATGCAAGATCCAGGGAGCCTGCAAGAATATGGAATCACAAAGCCATCAAGGGAACAGTCAATAGGGTTAGATGCTCCAAAGAACTGAGACTGAGAAAATCCAAGATTGGCAATGGACAGCTCGGTGATAAGGTTAGCAGTGCCTATTCAGAAGCACCAGGTTACAGGAATGCTCAGTGATTGAAGTAGAGGCAGTGCTCCAGACCCTTTAACTCCAAATGTGGTGCGAGGATCAGAAGTATCAACATCATAAATTCAGAATCTCAGCTGCTTCCCTAGACCTAAAAAATCAAAGCCATCGTAAAATCCCTACATAATTCCTAAGCACATAAAAGTCTGTGAAGCACTGGTGTGGACTACTCTTTCAAGAAGTGTGCTGATGGTAGGGAGACAGGATAAAAGCCAGAGGAGGAGAGACTGGAAATGGAAATGCAAGAGCTAAAGAAGATCCCAAGACGAGGAGGACTCTGAGAAGGGAGAATCAAAAGAATTGATTAATCTGGGAAAAGAAATGGGACTCGTTGTTGAGAAAAATGGGAAAGAGGAATGGAAGAGAAAGTATAATGATAGACAACTGAGAAAATTCTGTGGGTGCTGACCCAGTTCTCCCCATTAAAATTCATGGCAAAGTCAACCACTGAGGAGGAGAAGAGAGATTGTAGATCAAACAACACTCCGTAGTTTAAAAACTTTAACTCACATGGCTCTAGTTTAAATGACATTTGCTTTTGGTTAACATTTCTTTGCATTTTTTTCTATAAATCCTTTAAATAGGTATGTATCAATGTATTAGAATATCAAATACTTAAATAACCATTTACTATAAAACTTTTGCATTTTTGCACATAGCTTGATGAGCCATACACTTCACTAGAAACAACATTGCTTGCTGACACTTTTAAATCAAATAAATATCATAGTTGCAAGAATGTACAAAAACTTGAAGGAACAAAACAATGTTAATCTTTACCTACAGTTTTAATGTCTACAAAGCTTGGTATATCAATATAATGATCTGAAAAGTTTATCTCACAGTCAGATATATTAGTGATTTACTCCATTGGTTTTCTGATGACCATTTATCATGAAGTAAAGTATCTTCAGAATGAATAGAGGAAATCAAAAATTTGACATACTTGCCTCTTATATAAACTAAATATTTGATTTATAAGGCACAAACGAACAAACCTCTATGGCCTGTCATGTTTTTCCAGTTTCTAATTTATTCAACCTCTGCTCAATATTGATCCTGACAAGCACAGTAACCCAAAGATAAATTTATTCGCTCCACAGTTTAGTCAGGAACAAGCCAAAAATTATAGATTTTTCCAGGCAGATGATGACAGGCAGTCAGGGGGATGACAAATGGCTGTCTTTAAATTTAGTTAGAACAGTTGGGCCAGACATTTCCGATAAAGATTGGAGCATGCTGGTCAAATACAGGTTCATCAGTGCCCATCATTAATTGTAGAGCGAGCATTGCCGGTGCTGCAGGGGCCTATCTAGAGCTTAGGCACCAGCCCTGCATGGGAAATAGAACTGGCTCCCCAGTATTTCACAGCACTCCTTTAAGTGATAGCATGACATGATCATTTATCAAACAGAGACTGTCCAGAAAAGTGTCTGCTCCCTTTAGTAACTTATTGAAGGGCAGGAAAGTGAAAGCATTTTATTAAAGACAGGAAGGCAATGAACAACCAGAGCGTATCCAAAGGGTAATCATATTTCAGTGCAGGCATAGTTTAGTCTTAAATAAACATACACTGGTGGGAGTATGTCCAGGGTCATTTATCAAGTGAGGAACAATTAACAAAACTCTATAGGACTCTCTTTATCTATATAAATTTAAAGTTATCTTATTGTTATTATTAGTTAACTTTTGGATGATGGGCATTATGTTCAACATTGTACATAATGCAATGCACAATTCCTTCCTTAGAGGTCTTTAGACTAAGAGAAATAGAGTGAAACTCTCACATAAAGTAAGATAATTATGGCTATATCAAATGCTGTGGAGGGGGCAAAATCCAGGGCCTAGGACTGATGATAAAATTATAACTTTTGAAGAGAACTTTCTTATAAGAAGTCTACTACTTGTTAGTGAGTCAGAAGCTTATTTCTTACAACATTTTTTGCTCTCTGTTGACCAAAATTAAGAGAAAGAGAATTAGTTGAGGAGTGGCAAGGCAGGCAAAGAGGCAGATAGTTAACACATTTGTTCCAGGCACCTTATATGCATGGCAACTAATTCTAATTATCCTCACTTTATAAATAAGGACACAGACTGGCCTAAGATCAAGCAATAAGCAGCAGCGCCAGGAAGTTTGGGGTTGTCCATATTTTTTTAAAACAATTACTTTTATTTTTCACATAAATTATTTATTTGTATACCTCAGAGTCTAGCATAGAACTTAGCCCATGACTCAATAAGTATTTTGTTCAATAATAAAGTAGGCGGAATTGAAATATTTTCCACTTTGCATAAGAAGACATTGATCTCAAGAATATTCAGACACCTACCAGGTGCTCTGCAGCAAGTCCTAGACACCCAGCTGTCCTTATAATTATTCCCCAAAGATAGCAGCATTTCTTCATTTAGACAGAGGCACTTAGCAAGATGTTCCAAATTTGTGACCTCTGTGATATGACAGAGTTTTGTGAGGATTTTTAATATGTTGAAGGGAACTGCTGTCAAAGCTTCATAATAAAAAAGATTTTCTATAATTTAAAGACTAAATGCAGTCTTATTATAAGAAGCTTTCCCCAAAATGGGCAAACAGAATATCTAAGCAACAAAAAACATGAATTAAGCAAAGTATAAGATGGAAGGTACAAATCGTTTCAATAGATGTACAAGGCTGAAAGGTATCAAAAGCTTTGAAGGTGAGGAAATGATATGGGGAATAAAAGTACCAAGCAATGTATTGTCAGTTAATTTCAGCTTTGTAATTAAGAAGATGTATGAATTCATTTATAATCTATATGTCCCATTTTCCCTTATGCCCTATAATAATTCTGGTCTTGGCTTGAGGAAAACAAATGGAAGAATCATAGGTGCTTGCCTGATGCTATCCTCTGGATTTTCATTAACTTTGTAATCCTCACCTACGCATTCTAAAGAACAGCACTCCCCGTGGGGATGTACAAGATCTACATGCAGGGCCGTGCTCCGAAAACTACAAAGCTCTCCTCAGAATTAGTTGTTATCAGCATTTATCACTAGCAGCAAAACATTTGCTTTAAAAGAATGTTTTGCATATTAGAGATATTTTTCCTTCTTTTTTTTCCTGTGGCCATTGACTTTTTAAAAATCAATTGAAGGCTATAGAATAGAAAAATGGTTTTTGCATTAGTTGTTTTGAGTAATTCATTACAGCTTAAATTTAACTGATCTTTAAAATAAACAGAACTTTGGGGCATATATAAGAAATATTATATTTCACTTCCATTAAATAGTAGCTAAAACAAACAAACAAACAAATATATATATATATAAACAAGGAAGGATAGTAAGCAAGGAATGAATGAGAGAAAGATGGGGCATTGCAGAAAGAGATAATTACATTGGATGGAAAAAGAAACCCATATATGGAAAAAGTGGTAAAGAGGGCAAGTTGAGAGAGCTGGTTCTTAATGACATTAATCTGCTTTTATCACATTCATTTGGATTGTAGACCATGAAATAACTTAAGTATTCCTTGAAATAACAATTAGCTGATTTTCTTGCAAGCTATAAAAACACCCAAATGTTACTTATTTTATTAAGGTATAATTGACATACAGTCTTATGAAGGTTTCACATGAAAAACAATGTGGTTACTACATTCACCCATATTATTGAGCAACCCCCATACCCCACTGCAGTCACTGTCCATCAGTGCAGTAAGATGCCACAGAGTCACTACTTATCTTCTCGGTGCTACACTGTCTTTCCCATAATCCCCCTACCACATGTACTAATCATAATACCTCTCAGTCGTCTCCCTCCCTCCCCACCCACCTTCTCCCACCCCTCTCCTTTAGTAACTGCTACTCCCTTCTTGGAGTCTGTGAGTCCACAGCTGTTTTGCTCCTGCAGTTTTGCTTCATTGTTATATTCCACAAATGAAAGAAATCATTTGGCATTTATCTTTCTCTGCCTGACTAATTTCACTAAGCATAATACCCTCTAGTTCCATTCATGTTGTTGCAAATGGTAGAATTTGTTTCTTTCTTATGACTGAATAGTATTCCATTGTGTATATGTACCACCTCTTCTTTATCCATTCATCTACTGATGGACACTTAGGTTGCTTCCATATTTTGGCTATTGTAAATAGTGCTGCAATAAACATAGGGGTGCATTTGTCTTTTTGAATCTGAGAACTTGTTTTCTTTGGGTAAATTCCTAGGAGTGGAATTCCTGGGTCAAGTGGTTTTTCTATTTTTAGTTTTTTGAGGAACGTCCATATTGCTTTCCATAATGGTTGAACTAGTTTACATTCGAACTAACAGTGTAGGAGGGTTCTTTGTCTGCATCCTTACCAGCATTTGTTGTTCCCAGTCTTTTCTATGTTGGCCATCCTAACTGGTGTGAGGTGATATCTCATTGTGGTTTTAATTTGCATTTCCCTGATAATCAGCAATGTGGAGCATCTTTTCATGTGTCTGCTGGCCATTTGAATTTCTTCTTTGCAGAACTGTCTGTTCATATCCTCTGCCCATTTTTTAATTGGGTTATTTACTTTTTGGGTGTTGAGGTAGGTGAGTTATTATACATTTTGGATGTTAACCCCTTGTTGAATAAGTCATTTATGAATATATTCTCCCATACTGTAGGATGTCTTTTTGTTCCGCTAATGGTGTCCTTTGCTGTACAGAAGCTTTTTAGTTTGATGTAGTCCCATTTGTTCATTTCTGATTTGTTTCCCTTGCCTGAGGAGATGCATTCAGGAAAAAGTTGCTGATGTTTATATTCAAGAGATTTTTGCCTATGTTTTCTTCTAAGAGTTTTATGGTTTTATAACTTACATTCAGGTCTTTGATCCATTTTGAGTTTACTTTTGTGTATGGGGTTAGACAATAATTCAGTTTCATTCTCTTGCATGTAGCTGTCCAGTTTTGCCAACACCAGTTGTTGAAGAGGCTGTCGTTCCTCCATTGTATGTCCATGGCTCCTTTATCATATACTAATTGACCATATATGCTTGGGTTTACATCTGGGCTCTCTAGTCTGTTCCATTGGTCTGTGGGTCTGTTCTTGTGCCAGTACCAAATCACCTTGATTACTTTGGCTTTGTAGTAGAGCTTGAAGTTGGGGAGCATAATCCCCAACACCCAAATGTTATTGGTATACATATTGTAAATTGTACCCTTCAGTATGATGACAATTAGAAAAAAAATCCCTATGCTCAAAAAAGAGGACTAGAAAGATACATAGCAATATATTTAAGGTGATATTTGGATGATAAGCATGCAAGTAATATTTTTTCTCATATTTTTCCCTTTGATGTTTTTAAATAGATTTTTTAAATGAATATGCATTCTTTATAAAATAAAAAGCAACAATATATATTGTTGCCAATTCCAATAGACTGCTTACTCAGAACTCCTCAACTCGTTAATGTGTAAATTTCCATGAGCTCCACTAAGAATAGGGTATCTTGCGCAGTATGGATGGCCAAAGGGGCAAATGTGTTTTCTGAGCTGCAGGTTAGGTCTGTTTAAGGGAGTGTGATAGAGAATGGTTCTGTGGCTCCCAACTCAAGACCTCACTTTCTGCCTCATCTTTAGCCCCCTCTATTATTGTATAAACTATTTTATATATAAAAAAATTATGGTACACCTCCTAAGTAGCTGGCACTTAAACTCCACAAAAAGTAATTACCTTTAAAAACAGCTAACTGACATGAAAGAAATACAAATAATTATGAAATACTTGAGTCTTGCTTTTTCTTCTCTAATTATAGGATTTGGAGTTTTTACTGAACAAGTTGATAAAGCTGTGGAAAATGGATCTAAACAGAAATCCTGTTTGTCTCAAACCAAAATACAGAGACAGACTGATACTGGTATCTGAATCACTGGGTATGTGTTTATATTAATGTAATTTTCTTAGAGAAAGAGACCTGGCTTTTTAATTTAGATAAATTAACTTTTTAGTTAATTTATCAGGATGCATTCAGAAATATAAATATGAAATCTGAACCTACAAAAATGGTCAAATTTAAATTTGATATTTTGAATAAGAGCAGGTTAAAATTGAAAAGTAAAATATGAAATATATCTTCTGTTCAGAAATAATTAAGTCACCAGATACTCTTCCTTTAAAAAGAAAATGTGACAGCTACCAACAAAAATGGTTAGTTATAAATGCATAGAACTTGCTGACCTTTTGCCAGATTTTCATTGCCACAAATCTTCTGAAGATCCTGAGAGACCCTTTAGCTCTTGGTTCTGTAGATAAAATTGATCAAGGTTTCACTGCTTGACACTTTCCAAATGTAAGAACATACACAAGCTCCTTTCATTTGAAAGGGGAGGAGGAGGATGGGAATCCCTTTATGAGATCCTTACAAATAACATTGCTGAATATGCACTATACTGGGGGTAATGTATCAAAGCTCTTCAATAAGGACCAAGTTATACAGACAGCATTAGAGACAAGTACTGCCCTCTCACAAAGGAGATTCATGAGAGGGTTTCCTATATTTGAACTCCTGTGATATATGCTGTATTTGGATATAAAAACGAATGTATAGTAAAGCCATTACAAATCTCATAGCTGTAGTAAACCTTGATTGATCATACTGCTAGTGCAGTGGTTCTCTTGGGAGAAGGAGGGATTTGACAGAGGACATATCAGAAAAATCCAAGACAATTTTTTTAAACACATATGTGAGCATCACCCCTTGCCCAACTACATCCCACCAGCCATGGGCAGGAAACAGAAAATACACAGGGAGAACAGTCATGTATATTTTATAAAAGCTCTACAGATGATTCTGCTAGGTACCACTCCCCCTACCCAACTTTTCATCTCTTCCCTTCTTGCCTACTTTCCTTGGGAAGCAGAATAAATACAATTAATGTATGAAGATTAAGAATGGAGCCATTTCTGGAAACATTTCTCATGATATAATACTGGAGGTGGTGCTGTAAAAGATGTGGAGATAAGATACTGATTTCCAAATAAAGAAGATTCTGTAAAATAAATCTTTTCTGTAAAATAAAACATTTTATGATTATAAAATACTTAGTTCTTGTAAAAATTCAGAAAACATACAAAATACCATAATCCCACCACAAATCTGTTAACATTTTAGTATATTTGTTTTTAGTATTTTTTCTATACACATATGTGCATATAACAAACTCTCTTTTTCTTGTCTTATTTTCATTTCCTTCTTTTTCAACTAAATGTAAAACTAAATAACATAAAGTTAATTGAGGGTGTGGTTTGATGTGCTCCAGTAAAGAGGATGGAGGGGACCATTTTATGTTTGATAAGTAACACAGTCCTCACCAAATAGAATGACAGTTCACAAGTCTGGTTTGTTTAACATGAGTGGAAGAAAATACTGTATTGAAAGCAACACATTAAAACAAATATCACAGGTCTCTGCTCTTGCATCCATTACCTGACTTCCCCTCCAGAGTCACCTCTACAACTAATAATCTCAAAAAAGATGATTTGCTAAAAGATAGAATCAGGTTTACTAAGGTATAGACTCCTAGTCATTCCTCAGCTCTTTCTGGAACATTAACACAGTGAAGAAGATATTATGGTAAAAGACTGATTTTTCATTCCTTATCTTAAAATATTTTTAAAATGTGTTGATTTACACATAATACATTCAAAATTATACTAACAAATTATACAATTATTAATAAAAACAGATCTGGAAAGATCAACAAGTACAAGTAGTTGGGAAACTTGAGCATAAAAGAATGACTTTTAATGTGAAGTTGTAAGTACTAAGTTGTTTGATGATAAAACATTTAGCCAGTTTCTTATATTATAATTTGGAGAGTGCTTTTATTCCATTAAAATAAGTACATGAGATAAGACACGGAAACAATTCTACTTCTAGAGTTTATGGTTCTAGTTTATATTTCCAGCTTTACCACTTTATTTTGTACTCTTGGTATAACAATATTATGGATTACATATTTAAGTGGTAATATTAATGCTTCCAGTAGTACAATTAATATTTTATTAGGATGTTGTCATTTTCCCTGCAAGAATATGACCAAAAAATGTTTACCATATCCTTCTTATCATTCTGGACTCCACTGGAAAACATTCTATGGATGATGAAAGAAAATGTATTTTTTAAATTGGAATGCAGTTGATATGTAATATTATATTTGTGTCAGATATATAGCATAGTCATTCAGTAATTATATACATTACTAAATGCTTGCCATGGTAAGTATAGTTATTCCCTGCCACTATACCAACATACTACAATATTATTGGTTATATTCTCTATGCTGTACTTCCATTCCTATGACTAATTTATTTTATAATTTGAAGTTTGTACCTCTTTATCCCCTTCACCTATTTCATCCACCCACCCCCCCACTCCAAATGGTAACCAATAGTCTGTTGTCAGTATTCGCAGGTCTATTTCTTTTTTGGTTGTTTTGTTTTTCAGATACCACATGTAATCAAAATCATATATAGTATTTGTCCTTCTCCAACTTATTTCGCTTACCATGGTCACTTCTAGGTCCATCCACATCGTTGCAAATGGCAAGATTTCCTTTTTAACAGTTGAGTAATATTCCATTGCCTATATGTACCACATCATTATCCATTCACCTATCGATGGACACTTGGGTCACTTTCATATATTGACAATAGTAAATAATGCTGCAGTAAACATAGATGTGCATATATCTTTTCAAATTAGTGATTTTGTTTTCTTTGAGTATATATTTAATTTTAAAAACTACTATATAGCAAACTTTGTCAGAAAAGAAAGTCTTTCTATTGAATGAAGACCACCTATACTCATGTGATTAAAAAGGTAATATAAAATGTTCAATAATAAGGGAATCATTTGATATTTTATAGTATATTCATATATACTGTAATACTGTCAGCCTTTAAAAATTATGTTTAAAGAAAGACATGATAAAATGCCCACAATACAATATTTAAAAGTAGGATGTAATTCTTTATAAATTGAGAATTACAATTTTATATAATACATACATATATGTATTGTTGTAAGAGATTTCAGTGATTGTCTCTGGTTATAGAATACAAGCAATGTTAATTTTTTTCTTCTACAATTTTTTTGTATTTCCCAAATATCTTACAAAATACATTATTTGTGTAATTTAAGATGCTCAATTTTCAAAAAATTTTTAAAGTAACAAAATGTGTAGATAGCTGAAACCTCACCTCATAGAACCAAGAAGCCAGCTATGCAGGTTTTTCCTATTCTATCCTATATCCTAGGCTATTACAAGCATTTTTAATGTATATACTTTAAAAATACTGCATTAAATATACAAAACTTCTTATTCACTTTAACATAAGATATATTTTGCTTTTTCCTAAGAATAATAACTATAACATTATTTAAGTGAATAGATAATATTTAATTTTCGTTGACTATATTTTTTTTTCTAAAAACAATATACATACAACACTACAAGGGCAACCCTACATCAAATTATTTACAGTGATTATCTTTGTCAGTGATGGGAAGGAAAGGTAATTACAGAGCCTTTCTATGGTTTTTCCATTATGTTTCAGTTGTATATAGTAAACACATATTCTCTTAGAAATCAGAAAAAAATAAACAAAAACTCAACACATGTAGCAAAGTTGGATAAGTAAGGTATTTTAAAAAGAAATTTATTTTGGCACATGGCGTAACTTAAGTTCATATGCCTTTCACCAGAAGTATATATATTTATACATATGTTTATGTTTATATATTGTATTTTTTTTCTCTAGAATTTCTTGATGGAAAAGAAATAAAAAATATGGAAAGACAATTCCTAATTAATTGGAAAGCATCCAAAGATGCCAAGAAAATCAGCAAGAATAAGAACAGTAAAATTGAGGATGCAAGTAAATCATACATAAGTAAGCAGTCTGTTATTCTTTAGTTGATTACCTCTACTAATTCTGTTCAACAAAAAAAAAATTCCAAGAAATAAGGATTTTTTGTTTAAAGTTTCTGGGGGTTTGTGTTGTTTTACTTACTTACAATTCCTAGATAACCTGTAATGTTTATATATGAAAATGGTAGCCACTATCAACAAAAGCTCTATTTGTGTATGTTTGAGTATGTCTGTGTCAGCTATGTAAATAGCCATGAGGTGGAGAAAAATGTGTAGTTTTGTATCTGCCAAAAGTGCATGAAATTAGTTATGTAAATAGTGAAAACAATCAGCTATGTAAATTCTGAAACCTAAATCACTAGTCTATTTATTTAGCAACAGTGCAAAAATCACATTTTTCATCAGGATAGAAAATAAAAATGTATTATATCCACAACTGTGGCCTATACTCCATGTCCTATCCCTTCCTCATGTGCATACCCCAATACTTGAATATTTTGAATATGCCTAAGGTTACATTACACAAAGGATATGCCAGCCTCCTTTGCCTAACTAATACCTAAATGTAGCTAAGTATAATGTGCAATAATTATCTTTATCATATTGGGGAGCATCTTAGAATTCACTCTTCACAAATTCTATAGTATACACCATTGGAAAGAGCCCTTCCTTTGTTTCATGATAGTGTTTTAGTGTTCATGATCATGTTCCACAGTTAACAGGGAAGGGGGTCATAGAAAGTGGTTATGTCAATGGATTAGGGAAAGGGCTGGAACAGTGTAGTGAGGCTTTATGCATGGATAGCATATCCTGGAGTTCTGTCACTCTAGGACGAAGAGGCTGAGGTAAGGAGAAACAGATGGTGGAAAGGCATAGAACTCTGATGATTTTGCCACATCATGTTCATTGAATATGAACTGACTGGGAAATCATTTTGAAGAATGGTACTTTCTGAGCTGACAATATACCCATGAATGATAATACAGTGTTGGCAATGTGAATTTATCAAGATCTAATGTCTATAAAATGGACAGGGGCATTTCTTCTCCTCTGCTTATCCCTGGCTGACTGTGAAGGGCAGAAATAGAACCAGGGTAAGGATTCCAGTATTTTACATATTTTCAGAATTACACCAAAGATGCCAAAGTACCTTATTAATATTGGAGAACTCATGGAATTCAATACCAATGTTCAACCAAAAATGACTATTCTAAAAATAATGTATCTGTCCTCTTAACAGAGTTCAAAAATTCTTCCTACTTCAGAGACAATTAGGTAATTTTTAACTTCTCTAGTGAAATTTCAACAATATAACTATTATAATGTGCCTTAAAGTTGACAGTTTTAATTATACTGTCCTTTAATTTTCTCAATCTTTATTAGTCTCTTTAAAATCTAGAGTGATCCTCAACTAATTAACAAAAACAGTCCTTAAAGCCATGTAGATACACTAACAATGAACTATCTGAAAAGGAAATTAGAAAAACAGTCACATTTACAATAGCACCAAAAAAAATTGTTTAGGAATAAACTTAACTCAGGAGGCAAAAGAACTATATACTGAAACTATAAAATATTGATGAAATAAATGAAGACACAAACAAATGGAAAGACATCCTATGTTCATGGATTAGAAGACCGAGTATTATTAAAATGTCCATAATACCTAAAGCGACCTACAGACTCAGTGCAATCCCTACCAAAATCCCAATAGCACATTTCACAGACATAGGAAAAACAATTCTAAAATTCATATGAATCACAAAAGATCATGAATAACCAAATCAACCTTAAGAAAGAACAAAGCTGGAGGCATCACACTTCCTGATTTCAAGATATTTTACAAGCTAAAGTAATCAAACAGTATGATACTGGTACAAAAATAGATACATAGGTCAATGCCACAGACTGGAGAGCCCAGAAATAAACCCATACTTATATAGTCAGTATATGACAAAAATGGAAAGAATATACAGGAGGGAAGACAGCCTCTTCAATAGATGGTGATGGGAAAATTTGGCCATTACCTGAAAAAGAATGAAACTGAGTCACTGTCTTATACCATTCACAAAAATAAACTAAAAATAGATTAAAGACCTAAATATAAGGCCTAAAATTATAAAACTTTTAGACAAAAATAGTAAGCTCTGGAACATTGACACTAGCAATTTTTTTCTGGATATGTCTCCCTGGGCAAGGCAAACAAAAGCAAAAATAAACAAGTGGGGAGCCAAGATGGCGGCATGAGTAGAGCAGTGGAAATCTCCTCCCAAAAACATATATATTTTTGAAAATACAACAAATACAATTATTCCTAAGTGAGACCAGAAGACACAGGACAACAGCCAGACTACATCTACACCTGCGAGAACCCAGCGCCTCGCGAAGGAGGTAAGATACAAGCCGCGGCCTGGTGGGACCCAAGCGCCCCTCACCTCAGCTCCCAGTGGGAGGAGAGGAGTTGGAGCAGAGAGGGAGAGGGAGCCCAGGACTACTAAACACCCAGCCCTAGACATCTGCACTGGAATGCAGACACAGTGTGTGCGTGGGGTGCTGGAACCTAGGGGAACAGGACATTAAGACCTGTGAGCAGGTCCCCGTAGCCAGCACCCCAGGGACAAAGAAAAGTGAGTGCCCTTTGAAAGTCTTAAATGGACAAGGACCACACAGCTGGACGGAGGCTTCCCGGCACAATCAGCTCAGTAGCTGGGAACCTGGGGAACTCTGGGCACCCTAAACCCCTGGGCGGCAGAGCAGCTCCAAGGCCCCTCATGGTGATAAACAGCCTCCTGCCGGTTCCCCCTCTGGTGGCTCCGCCATAGCAGCAGAGGCCACGCCCACAGCAACCGCATGCGGAGCTTCCTTCACAGCGGCCAGGCAAGAAACAGACCTCATCTGCGTGCAGCTGCCCAGCACAATCCGCTAGAGGTCGCCATTCTCCCAGGAGAGGAAGGCCACAAACTAGCAAGAAGGGACATTCTCCCAGCTGACAGGTGCGAAATACCCATGACTATCTCTATCGCCATGAAAAGGCAGAAGAATTTGATACATACTAGATTAACCCAGATGGTCTCCGCTGAAAAGGAATCTCGGAAGATACACCTAACCAATCTTCCTGAAAAATAATTTAAAAGTAAGGTCATAACCATGCTGATGGACTTGCAGAGAAATATGCAAGAGCTAAGGAGGTAGAATACAGAAATAAAACAATCTCTGGAAGGATTTAAAAGCAGAATGAATGAGGTGCAGGAGGCCACTGATGGACTAGAAACCAGAGAACAGGAACGCATGGAGGCTGATGCAAAGAGAGATAAAGGGATCTCTAAGATTGAAACAACATTAAGAGAACTGTGTGACCAATTCAAAAGGAGCAAAATCCGCATTATAGGGGTACCAGAAGAAGAAGAGAGAGAAAAAGGGATAGAAAGTGTCTTTGAAGAAATAATTGCTAAAAAATCCCCAAACTGGGGGAGGAAATGGTCGCTGAGACCACAGAAATACACAGAACCCCCAACAGAAGTGACCCAAAGAGGACAACATCAAGACACATAATAATTAAAATGGCAAAGCTCAAGGACAAGGACAGAATTTTAAAGGCAGCTAGAAAGAAGAAAAAGGTCACCTACAAAGGAAAACCCATCAGGCTATCATCAGACTTCTCAACAGAAACCTTATAGGCCAGAAGAAAATGGCATGATATATTTAATGCAAGGAAACAGAAGTGCCTTGAACCAAGAATACTATATCCAGCACGATTATCATTTAAATATGAAGGAGGGATTAAACAATTCCCAGACAAGCAAAACTTGAGGGAATTTGCCTCCCACAAACCACCTCTACAGGGTATATTAGAGGGACTGCTCTAGATGGGAGCACTCCTAAGGCTAAGTAGATGTCAGCAGAGAAAATAAAATCACAGCAAAGAAAGCAGACAAACCAAATACTAACTAAAGGCAAAAAATAAAATCAACTACCCACAAAAGAGCACAGAGTAAAACACCCAACATATAAAGAATGGAGGAGGAGTAATAAGAAGGGAGAGAAATACGTAAGAATCATCAGACAGTGTTTATAATAGCTCAATAAGCAAGATAAGTTAGACAGAAAGATATTAAGGAAGCTAACCTTGAACCTTTGGTAACCACAAACCTAAAGCCTGCAATGGCAATAAGTACATATCTTTCAATAATCACCCTAAATGAAAATAGACTGAATGCACCAATCAAAAGACACAGAGAAATAGAATGGATAAAAAAGCAAGACCCATCTATATGCTGCTTACAAGAGACCCACCTCAAACCTAAAGACATGCACAGACTAAAAGTTGAGGGATTGAAAAAGACATTTCATGCAAACAACAAGAAGAAAAAAGCAGGTGCTGCAGTACTAGTATGAGACAAAATAGACTTCAGAACAAAGAAAGTAGCAAGAGATAAAGAAGGACATTACATAATGATAAAGGGCTCAGTCAAACAAGAGGATATAACAATTATAAATATATATGCACCCAACACATGAGTACCAACATATGTGAAACAAATACTAACAGAACTAAAGGAGAAAATAGAGTGCAGTGCATTCATTTTAGGAGACTTCAACATGCCACTCAATCCAAAGGATAGCTCCACCAGACAGAAAATAAGTAAGGACGCAGAGGCATGGAACAACACACTAGAACAGATGGACCTAATAGACATCTACAGAACTCTACATCCAAAAGCAAGAGGATACACATTCTTCTCAAGTGCACAAGGAACATTCTCCAGAATAGACCACATACTAGGCCACAAAAAGAGACTCAGTAAATTCCAAAAGATTGGAATTCTACCAACCAACTTTTCAGACCACAAAGGTATAAAACTAGAAAAAATTGTACAAAGAAAGCAAAAAGGTTCACAAACACATGGAGTCTTAACAACATGCTCCTAAATAATCAATGGATCAACGACCAAATTAAAATGGAGATCCAGCAATATATAGAAACAAATGACAACAACAACACAAAGCCCCAACTTCTGTGGGACGTAGCAAAAGCAGTCTTAAGAGGAAAGTATATAGCAATCCAGGCATACTTAAAGAAGGAAGAACAATCCCAAATGAATAGTCTCACATAACAATTATCGAAATTGGAAAAAGAAGAACAAATGAGGCCTAAAGTCAGCAGAAGGAAGGACATAATAAAGATCAGAGAATAAATATATAAAATTGAGAAGAAAAAAACAATAGAAAAAATCAATGAAACCAAGAGCTGGTTCTTTGAGAAAACAAACAAAATAGATGAGCCTCTAGCAAAACTTATTAAGAGAAAAAGAGAATCAACACACATCAACAGAATCAGAAAGAAGAAAGGAAAAATGATGACAGACCCCACAGAAATACAAAGAATTATTAGAGAATACAATGGAAACCTATATGCTAACAAGCTGGAAAAACTAGAAGAAATGGACAACTTCCTAGAAAAATATAACCTTCCAAGACTGACCAAGGAAGAAACACAAAATTTAAACAAACCAATTATGAGCAAAGAATTGAAGTGGTAATAAAAAACTACCCAAGAACAAAACCCCTGGGCCAGATGGATTTACCTCAGAATTTTATCAGACATACAGAGAAGACATAATACCCATTCTCCTTAAAGTTTTCCAAAAAATAGAAGAGGAGGGAATACTCCCAAACTCATTCTATGGAGTTAACATCACCCTAATACCAAAACCAGGCAAACACCCCACCAAAAAAGAAAATTACAGACCAATATCCCTGATGAACGTAGATGCAAGAATACTCAACAAAATATTAGCAAACCGAATTCAAAAATATATCAAAAGGATCATACACCATGACCAAGTGGGATTCATCCCAGGGATGCAAGGATGGTACAACATTTGAAAGTCCATCAACATCATCCACCACATCAACAAAAAGAAGGACAAAAACCACATGATCATCTCCATAGGTGCTGAAAAAGCACTTGACAAAATTCAACATCCATTCATGATAAAAACTCTCAACAAAATGGGTATAGAGGGCAAGTACCTCAACATAATAAAGGCCATATATGATAAACCCACAGCCAACATCATACTGAACAGCAAGAAGCTCAAAGCTTTTCCTCTGAGGTTGGGAACAGGACAGGACAGGGATGTCTGCTCTCCCCACTGTTATTTAACATAGTACTGGAGGTTCTAGCCACGGCAATTAGACAAAACAAAGAAATACAAGGAATCCAAATTGGTAAAGAAGAAGTTAAACTGTCACTATTTGCAGATGACATGATATTGTACATAAAAAACCCTAAAGACTCCACTCCAAAACTATAGAACTGATATTGGAATACAGCAAAGTTGCAGGATACAAAATTAACACACAGAAATCTGTGGCTTTCCTATACACTAACAATGAACCAATAGAAAGAGAAATCAGGAAAGCAATTCCATTCACAATTGCATCAAAAAGATTAAAATACCTAGGAATAAACCTAACCAAGGAAGTGAAAGATCTATATCCTGAAAACTATAAGACACTCTTAAGAGAAATTAAACAGGACACTAACAAATGGAAACTCATCCCATGCTCATGGCTAGGAAGAATTAATATTGTCAAAATGGCCATCCTGCCCAAAGCAATATACAGATTCAGTGCAATCCCTATCAAATTAACAACATCATTCTTCAATGAACTGGAACAAATAGTTAAAAAATTCATATGGAAACACCAAAGACCCCGAATAGCAAAAGCAATCCTGAGAAGGAAGAATAACGTGGGGGTGATCTCGCTCCCCAACTTTAAGTTCTACTACAAAGCCACAGTAATCAAGACAATTTGGTACTGGCACAAGAACAGAGCCACTGACCAGTGAAACAGAATGGAGACTCCAGACATTAACACAAACATATATGGTCAGTTAATATATAATAAAGGAGCCATGGACATACAATGGGGAAATGACAGTCTCTTCAACAGATGGTGCTGGCAAAACTGGACAGCTACATGTAAGAGAATGAAACTGGACCATCGTCTAACCCCATACACAAAAGTAAATTCAAAATGGATCAAAGATCTGAATGTAAGTCATAAAACCATAAAACTCTTGAAAAAAACATAGGCAAAAACCTCTTGGACATAAACATGAGTGACTTCTTCACGAACATATCTCCCCGGGCAAGGGAAACAAAAGCAAAAATGAACAAGTGGGACTATATCAAGCTGAAAAGATTCTGTACAGCAAAGGACACCATTAATAGAACAAAAAGGTACCCTACAGTATGGGAGAATATATTCATAAATGACAGATCCAGTAAAGGGCTGACATCCAAAATATATAAAGAGCTCATGCACCTCAACATACAAAAAGCAAATTGTAAGATAAATTCCAATAAATTCTAACCAAAATAAGCAGGCAAAGAGAGGCAACAAAGGGCCAAGCAGTTTATTTGAATACAATCCCCGGGTGATGTTCCTCGGTCTGAAACACAGGCCGGGAAAGTCACACCCAGCAGGGCAGGCAGCAAGTTTTTAAAGAAGGCAGGGGGAGGGAGAGCAAAGGTGTACAGTGGCGTGAGGATTTGCTCGTCTAGGGTACGTGGGGGTCTCTCATTGGCCTTTAGCCAGGTACTGGAAAGTTACCACTAATCTTTTAGCTTTGGGGGAAGGGCTCTAGTTGGGAGTGTTATCCTATCAGGCTCTGGAATGTTGTGAGACAGGAACCTGTTGGTCTCTTCACCTCGTTTGGTGAGGCCTGAGCTTGTCCATCAGGCTCACACCCTCCCCTGATGCCTCCAGCCTTACATTCCAGCCTTTTGGTCATAATGGGCAACAACTCGATCTGGCTACTTCCAGCTGACAAGGGGTGTTGTGAGGGGGATGGTTTAAGGCTGGTTGACGGCCAAAGGATGCTCAGTTGGGAGGGGTGAGTACTTGTGCAGCAACAGTTGATTAACTTTTATTTGTGAAATTTCTGCCATGCGCTGTTGAAGGAACTTGAAAACACATGGGGCAATTAAGAGTAAGCCACAAACTGTTATTAAGGGGCCTAGCAGAGGCATTAGCCAGGCTATTAAGGGAGACTGAAGCCACCCATAAGTGCCGCCTTCAGGTACTCGTGTTTTGTGGAGGTCCTTTTGTAGTTCTTGTAGTTTTTTTATGCTTTGTTGTACGACCCCAGACTCATTGATATAGTAGCAGCATTCCTCCTGCAAGAAAATACAGGTTCCACCATTTTTTGCGGTAAGCAGATCTAAGGCCTGCTGATTTTGAAGGGTGACCTGGGCAAGGGAAATAAGTTCTCGCTGGAGGGAAATAAGGGAGGTCGAGGTTTCTCCCAAGGTTAGGCTCACTCTATCATCTAATGCTGCCAATTGACTTGCTAGACCACTAAGCTATGGCCTAACACTCCTGCCCCTGTGGTGGCTGTGGCCACTGTAGTAACTAGGCTCACTCCCACTAGCACAGGTAGAAAAACCGCCTTCTTCTAGTGTTTTGATATATAGACCATTCATCTAGTGCCTGTCTTACCTCAGGTTTGCTGTACAATGTTAGTTGGGGCACCAGCATCACCGAAAAGTAGGGTCCTACCATGGTGCTGTTGATGCATTGGGTAAGCATATTATTGCACCAGAAGAACCCGCCCCCTTGGAGACTGGAGTGTCTACAGTTACCTGTTGTCGGCATTGGCTTCTCATTGACAATTCTGAGATGGTGGAATGCAGGGTCAGGTAGCAGGTCAGTGGGGACGATGGTTCTTCATGCCATTTTCTGGTGGCCCTGGACCTATGTCGAGCTTCGGGCTTAAGGCTCATTTGAGCCTAGAAAGGTGATACCAGGAGGAATGCCCGTGTAATTTGACTGCTGAGGGCATAGTGAGGATTACTGTATAACACCCTGTCCAGCAGGGTTGGAGAGATTTTGGCTGGAGTTCTCTTAGGAGTACCACGTCTCCTGGCTGAAGGATCGCTATGTCTCCTGGGTTGTTGGATGACGTAGGTTGGGGTAGGAGTTGGTCTGCATGTTCCCTAAGAAGATGCCTCAACAGTGTAAAGTAAGGAAGGTAGGACGCTAAAGGAGGAGAGGTAGCGGGCAGGCCTGTGTTTAGTAAGAAGGGCCTGCCACACATCAGCTCAAACGCGCTTAGTCCAGCTGGTCCCCGGGGGGCAGCACGCAGCCAAGCGAGAGTGATGGGGAGAAGATTGGGCCACGAGAGCTTTACCTCTAGAGACAGCTTAGTTAGTTGGTCTTTTAAGAGACCATTAGCCCTTTCGACCTTACCCGACGATTGGGGATGGTAGGGTATATGGAGGTTCCAGGTGATATTGAGAGCCTCAGCTGTTAGCTGAGTGGCCCAAGAGATGACAGCAGGCCCATTGTTTGACTGTAGCGAGGCAGGCAGGCCAAAGCAGGGGATGATATGCGCCACCAATGTCTGTGCCACTACCAAAGCTGTCTCTTGGCTGGTGGGGAAGGCTTCAATCCATCCTGAAAAGGTATCAACCAAAACTAGTAAATACCTGAGCTTTTTATGTTTAGGCATGTGGGTGAAATCGACCTGCCAGTCCTGTCCGGGGATGGTTCCTCTCATCTGGTGGAGGGCCATCCAGATCTTCAGAGCACCTTGAGATGAGACGCGATGACAAGTAGTGCAGGCTTGGTGCACCTGATCTATGGCCTTGCAGAGACCATAAGGGGCAAATATGGGGGAGAGAAACCGGTGCATGGCTTCCAGCCCAATGTGTAGAAACTGATGAATTTTGGATATGACACGTCTGCCTTGGGCTTGGGGGAGGTCAATTCGTCCCCCAAGATATATCCATCCCTGATCTCCCAACGTCCCCCCTTGGTGTAGAAGCAATCGCCGTTCGTCATTGGGGTATTGGGGCAAAAGAGAGGGGGAAAGAAACAGCACAGAGGGTTGCTCCATCCCGGATGTTAATTTTCAGGCCGTGGCATTTGCCAACACATTACCTCTGGTTACTGGATCGTTTCTAGTCTGATGTCCCTTACAATGCACGATGGCCACTTCTTTGGGGTCTTGTAGGGCCTGTAGCAGGTGGCTGATAGCCTTGCCATTGATGATCGGGGTTCCCTTAGTGGTAAGGAAGCCCCTTTCTTTCCAAATCGCAGCATGAGTGTGTGTAATTAGGAAGGCATGTTTAGAGTCAGTATAAATTGTGGCCCTCTTCCCAGCTGCCAGCTGTAACACCCGGGTAAGAGCTACTAATTCGGCTTTCTGGGAGGTGGTCCCAGATCGGAGTAGGTTTGTTTCTATCACCTGTGTCAGAGTCACCACTGCATAGGCTGCCCTTTGCACCCCATCACTCCCCTTCACCGAGCTTCCGTCCACAAAAAAAGTCAAGTCAGGGTCCTCGAGGGGCACATCTTGTAGGCCCACTCTAGGTTTCCTAAGAGCCTCTACAACTTCTACACAGGAATGAGTGGGCTGATCTGCCTGATCGCTGATGGGAAGCAACGAGGCTAGATTAAGTGGTGGAGAGACTTGTAGGGTTACCTGCGATGTTCAATGAACAGAAGATGGAATTCTTGTACCCTTGAAGGACTCAAGGAGGCCAGAGATTTATGACTCAGAAGATCCTGTAACCGGTGTGGGGAATACACAGTAATGGGCTGTTGGAGGGTTAATTTCAGGGCTTCTCGGGCCAGACTTCCCTCAGCTGCCAGGGCTCGGAGGCAAGGTTGCCACCCCCTGGCAGTGGTATCTGTTTGGAGAGAAAGGCAACAGGACAGTACCCCGGCCCCACTGGCTGTACCAGCACTCCAGTTGCCACTCCTGCCCTCTCTGCTGTATATAGAGTAAAGGGCTTAGTTAAGTCAGGGAGCATCAACAGGGGGATGAAAGCAATGCATCCTGCAACTGATTGAAAGCAGAAGCCACCTCGGTGGGTGACATCAGCGGCCCAGTAGGAGTCTCCATGGCAGCCACATAAAGTGGTCTGGCCAGAAGGGCAAAGTTAGGCACTCAGTGTCTGAAAAACCCCACCAATCCTAGAAAAGATAGTATCTCGGCTCCTGAAGTAGGTGGCAGGAGAGCTTTAATCACAGCCGCTCGGTCCACCGTCAGGGCTTTAGTGGTGGGACTTAGAGTTAGCCCAAGGTATGTAACCTGAGGTAGAGACAGCTGTGGTTTGGCAGGGGATACCCCGTATCCCATGTCTGCCAGGAAATTAAGAAGGGATGTGGTGTCCAGAACTGAGGCCTTTTTTGAGGGCTGCAAGTAAAAGATCATCCATGTATTGGAGGGGAGTACTCTCGCCCATTGAGTGTCATGAGAGGTCCTCTGACAGGGCCTGTCCAAAAAGATGGGGGCTATCTCTAAAACCTTGAGGCAGAACTGTCCAGGTCAATTGTCTAGATTGACAGGTGTCAGGGTCTTCCCATATAAAGGCAAATAGCGGCTGCGAGTCTGAGTGGAGAGGTATAGTGAAAAAGGCATCTTTAAGGTCCAGTACAGTAAAATGAGAGGTACCGGAAGGGACCTGAGACAGAAGAGTATATGGGTTAGGCACTACTGGGTGTGAGGGAATAACAGCTTTGTTAATTATTCAGAGGTCTTGAATGAGGCGATATGCTCCAGAAGGCTTTTTTACCGGCAAGATGGGAGTATTGCATGGAGAGTTAGTCGGTACTAAAAGCCCCTGCAAGAGTAGATGATTAACAATAGGCCATAGTCCCCTTCGATGAGCCTGTGAAATAGGAAATTGAGGCCAAGAAGAGAAGCGGGATGGGTCTTTAAGGCGTATTAAAACCAGGGTGTGGTGGGTTGCCACCACAGGGTTGGAAATGTCCCACATGACCGGATTGACAGCAGTCCAGGAAGTTGGGAGACTCAGGTTACCGTCGTCTAACTCTCCTTCGCAGACCAAAGCAATGAGGGAGTTTCTGGCATCCTGTAAGCATTTAAAAGGTGGGAGGGAAATAGAGGCTCCTAAATTATAGAGCAAATCCCATCCTAACAGAGGGGTAGGACAGGAAGGCATGACTAGAAAGGAATGGGTAAACGGGATACCTTGGAAGGTGCAGGCCACTGAGCCCATCTCTAAAGGCTTGGAGAGGGTTCCAATGACCCCAACTACAGAGACCTTGGCAGGGTTCAAAGGCCCTTTAAAGGAGGGGAGAACAGAGTAGGCAGACCCCGTATCCACCAAGAAGGAGATGGGCTTACCCGCTACCCACAGCTTGGCCCTGGGCTCGGCAAGGGTGATCAGGGTGTCTGAATCCAGGTGTCTTCAGTCTTCAAGGATGCCCAGCAGGTCTGAAGGGTAGTCCTTCAAGGGCATCCAGCCCCCATGGGGCTCTGCCACCAGAGAAGGACCACCCCCGAGTGGACAGTCTACTTTCCAATGACCTCGCTTACCGCAGCTGGGGCATGGTCTGGTCGGTCTGCGTGGTTGGTTGGGGCACTTCCGTGACCAGTGCCCTTCTTTGCCGCATCAAAAGCAAGGGCCCAGAGGTTCAAGTCGATCTTCAGGGACACCCCGACGATCTCCACGAGCCAGCTGCAGAGCAGCTGTTATGGCGCGAGTCTGTTCTGCCATCCGTCAGCTGACCTCCTCTCGCTCTCGTCCTCTCGGGCATGAAAAACTTTAAATGCCATATCTACCAGGTCTCCCAGAGGGGTCTGGGGACCATCCTCAGCCTTTTTAAGCTTGCGCCTGATGTCGGGAGCTGACTGAGTTATAAAATGCACGGCTAGGAGAGAGGAACCTAATGCTGAGGCCGAGTCAATTTTAGTAAAAGCTCCTAGAGTTTCTTTTAGGCGCTTGAGGAATTCTGATGGGTTTTTGTCAGGCTTCTGTGTAATCTCTCTAAGCTTATCATAATTGATAGCCTTTTGGGTGGTTGAGTTCATACCTGCCAATAAGTAGTGAACTGTGCGATTCCGGCACGCCTCACCTTCGGGAGTATTATAATCCCACATGGGTTCCTGTAGAGGAACAGCTTCCCTGCCCATAGGTTGGAGGTACCTAAGTGTTGTTTAGAAGTTCAGACTGGTCCTTAATAAAGCACCCAATAGGTTCCCATTCATCTGTGGCATGGGCTTCATTGGCACAGTGCTGTGCTGCTGCTGTGACACAGTCATATTCCTCCAGGGTTAGAGTGGATTGGAGGACTACATGCACATCATGCCAGGTGAGCTTGTAAGCTCGAGTGAGATATTTAAACTGCTTAGTGAACATTACAGGGTTGGAGGAAAAGGACCTGAATCACTGTTCTACTTGGGATAAGTCTGCCAGAGAAAAAGGAACATGAATCTGCACTACCCCTTCAGCCCCCACTACCTCCCTCAGAGGAGCCATCAAGTGAGCTTGAGACCGCTGTGACTTAGAGTGGGTTACAGGAGGGCTAGACCACTTGGGCACCAGCTGTGGTGAGTAAGATGGCAGTGGGTTTGAAGGAGGGGATGGAGGGGGCGACCTTGGCAGTGGGGGATACAACTTGGGAATTGATGCAGAGCTTGAAGACAGGGGACTGGGGTATGGGGGAGTTTTATCTGTTTTATCTGAAGTGGAGTTGGCACCTGTGGAGCAAGATGGCGGCGCAACTGGAAGAGATGGGGAACAAGATGGTGGAGAAAATGGAAGAGAAGGAGAACAAGGTGGTGGAGAAACTGGAAGAGAAGGAGAACAAGATGGCAAAGAAACCGGAAGAGAAGGAGAATGAGATGGTGGAGAAACCAGAAGAGAAGGAGAACGAGATGGTGAAGAAACAGGAAGAGAAGGAGAACAAGATGGAGGAGAAATACATTGAGGAAGGGAGCTGGCCCCTGCAGTGGGCCTGGAGGAGCGGGAAGGGTGGTAGCCGAGATCCTCCGCCGAGTCCGTCAGAGAAGAGCCTCCCAGTAATAGGAGGGGTAGAGATCGGCAGTCTTTGGCAGAGGCCTGGGCTAACAAAACTTGGGAAGGAGTACACTTAACATACAAATCTGGGTGGGTGTGCAGAGTCCAAAAAGCCTGCACATATGGGATTTCACTCCACTTTCTGCTCTGATGGCAATAATTAGTTAAGTCGGTGAGGAGGCCAAAAATGAAAGTTCCCTCAGGGGGCCAGCGAGATTGGTTGTCCAAGGGATACTGAGGCCAGGCCTGAGAGCAAAGGATGACCAGCTTCCATTTGCAAACTTCCTGGGACAAATATAGAGTAGCCAAATTAGAAATGAGACACCGCAACAGGGTCTGGGCCTCCGCTTTTGAGGGTTGGTTCCCCATGTCTGCGACAGCCCCCAACTAATCCCGCTGACAGGAGCACCCAGCATCCCAAGTGTACCAAGTCAGGGGAGATGTCCTGGGAGCCTGGGTGAAGGACGTCTCCCACACCGCAGGGCCAGGGGCGGGCCGGATGCCTGCAGACGTCCTGGGGCCTGGGGTAGGGATGTCTCCTGTTCCACAGGGCCGGGGTGGGCCAGATGCCCGCAGAGGGCAGGCTGAATGCCCAGGGGCCAGATGCCCCCCTGGACATAGCTATGATTTCTAACGAACCAGGTGAAACAGAGTTAGGAAGGGAAACAGACCAGGGGAAACTGAGGAACTCACCGGAAAATAATCCATGTAGCGGAGAGCAGGGTGAGGTCCCGGGTCGGGGAAGGAAGGGGCGGGGTCAGCAGTGGCTAGTCGGGGCCCTGCACTCACACTCCTTCCCAGGATTTCGGCACCAGATGTAAGATAAATTCCAATAAATTCCAACCGATATAAGCAGGCGAAGAGAGCCAACAAAGGGCCAGGCAGTTTATTTGAACGCAATCCCCAGGTGATGTTCCTCGGTCTGAAACACAGGCCAGGGAAGTCACACCCAGCAGGGCAGGCAGAAAGTTTTTAAAGAAGGCAGGGGGAGGGAGAGCAAAGGTATACAGTGGTGCGAGGATTGGCTCGTCTAGGGTACGTGGGGGTCTCTCATTGGCCTTTAGCCAGGTACTGGAAAGTTACCACAAATCTTTTAGCTTGGGGGAAGGGCTCTAGTTGGGAGTGTTATCCAATCAGGCTCTGGAATGTTGTCAGACAGGAACCTGTTGGTCTCTTCGCCTTGTTTGGTGAGGCCTGAGCTTGTCCATCAGGCTCACCCCTTCTCCTGATGCCTCCAGCCTTACACAAATAATCCAATTAAAAAATGGGCAGAGGAGCTGAATAGGCAGTTCTCTAAAGAAGAAATTCAGATGGCCAACAGACACATGAAAAGATGCTCCACATTGCTAGTCATCAGAGAAATGCAAACTAAAACCACAATGAGATATCACCTCACACCAGTTAGGATGGCCAACATCCAAAAGACAAACAACAACAAATGTTGGCGAGGATGTGGAGAAAAGGGAACCCTCCAACACTGCTGGTGGGAATGTAAATTAGTTCAACCATTGTGGAAAGCAGTATGGAGATTCCTCAAAATGCTCAAAATAGAAATACCACTTGACCCAGGAATTCCACTTCTAGAAATTTACCCTAAGAATGCAGCAGCCCAGTTTGAAAAAGACAGATGCACCCTTATGTTTATCACAGCACTATTTATAATAGCCAAGAAATGGAAGCAACCTAAATGTCCATCAGTAGATGAATGGATAAAGAAGATGTGGTACATATACACAATGGAATGTTATTCAGCCATAAGAAGAAAACAAATCCTATCAATTGCAACAACATGGAGGGAGCTAGAGGGTATTATGCTCAGTGAAATAAGCCAGATGGAGAGAGACAAGTACCAAATGATTTCACTCATATGTGGAGTATAAGAACAAAGAAAAACTGAAGGAACAAAACAGCAGCACAAACACAAAACCCAAGAATGGACTGACAGTTACCAAAGGGAAAGGGACTGAGGAGGATGGGTGGGAAGGGATGGATAAGGGCGGGGAAAAAGAAAGGGGGCATTACGATTAGCATGGTAATGTGGGGGGGGGCACGGGGAGGGCTGTGCAACACAGAGAAGACAAGTAGTGTTTCTACAGCATCTTACTACACCGATGGACAGTGACTGTAATTGGGTTTGTGGGAGGGACTTGGTGAAGGGGGGAGCCTTATAAACATAATGTTCTTCATGTAATTGTAGATTAATGATACCAAAATAAAAATAAATAAATAAATAAATAAATAAATAAAAATAAACAAGTGTTACTATATCAAACTAAACCTTTTGCACGGTGAAAGGAACTATCAAGAAAACAAGAAGGTAACCTAATGAATGAGAGAGTATCTTTGCAAATAATACATCAGATAAGGGCTTAATATCCAAAATGCATAAAGAACTCACAGAACTCAACACCAAAAACCAAAAATCTGATTTAAAAATGGGCAGAGGACTTGAAAGGACATTTTTCCAAAGAAGACATACAGGTAGCCAACAAACACATGAACGATGCTTAACATCACTAATCATCAGGAAAATGCAAATCAAAAACACAATGAGATATCACCTCACATTACTCAGCATGACTAGTGACAAGAAAAAACAAGTGTTGGCAAAAGGGGAAGATATGGAAAAAATCTGTGCATTGTTTGTGGGAATATAAACTGGTTACAGCCAACAATGGAAAACAGTATGGATGTTCCTCAAAAAATTAAAATGAAATACCATATGACCCAGTAATTCCATTTTTGGGTATTTACCCAAAGAAAACAAAAACATTAATTCTGAAAGATATATGCACCCTTATGTTGATTGGAGCATTAGGTACAATAGCCAAGATGTGGAAGCCACGTCAGTGTCCATCAGTAAATAAATGGATAAAGAAGAAGTGATATGTGTATACAATGGAACAGTATTCAGCCATACAAAAGAGTGAAATCTTGCCATCTGCAACAACACAGATGGGCCTAGAGGATATTATGCTTTGTGAAATAAGTCAGAGAAAGACAAATACCATATGATTTCACTTATATGTAGAATCTAAAAAAGAAACAAATTTTAAAAAAGAAATAGACTCATAAATACAGAGAACAAACTGGTGGTTATCTGAGGGGAAGAGGGTGGAGGGATGGGTGAAGTAAATGAAGGATAGGAAGAGATATAAACTTCCAATTAAAAAATAAATAAGCCACAGGGATGAAAAGTATAGCAAAGAGAACATAACCAACAGTATTATGATAACTTTGTATGGTGACAGATGGTACCTGCTCTCACTTACCATGGTGAGAATTTCAGAACATATAACTGTGAATCACTGTTGTACACCTGAAATTAATATAACATTTCATGTCAGCTTTATTTTGATAAAATAAATGAAATACAACAAGTGTTGGTGAGGATGTGGAGAAACTTGAACCCTTGCACATTGTTGGTGGGAATGAAAAATGGTGAAGCCACTGTGAAAAACAGTATGGCAGTGCCTCAATATTTAAAAACAGAACTACCATAAGATCCAGCAATTCCACTTCTGGATATCTGTACCAAAAAATCAGAATCAGGATCTCAAAGAGATATCAGCACTCCTATGTTCACTGAAGCACTCTTCACAATAGCCAGTTGTGGAAACAACCTAAGAGTCCATTGGGAGATGAATGGATAAAGAAAATGTAGTATATACATACAATGTAATATATTCAGCCTTAAAAATATATGGCAACATGGATGGACCTTGAGGATATTATGCTAAATGAAATAAGCCAGTCACAGAGAGACATATACTGCATTATTCCACTTTATATGAGGTATCTAAAATAGTCAAATTCAAAACATCAAACAATGGAATGGTGGTTACCAGGAGGTAGGGGAAATGAGGAGTTACTAACCAATGGACATAAAGTTTCAGTCAAGCGAGATGAATAAGCCCTTAAGAGATCTACTGCACAAAGTTGTATCTATAGTCTTAAAATCTGTAGATCTCTTTTTGTGTTACTACCACAATATTTTTAAAAAGCCATATATACTGTTATAAAATATAGAAGCATCATTTCATGCCTTGTTGTAGTTGCTATTATGATAACCATTAATAATTTTAAATGGAAAGCATTCCATTCTATAAGGCAAAGAAGAGAGGCCAAGGGAAGAAAAGACATCTAATATTTACTGTGCCAAACATTTCAGATATTCATACACTTTGCATTTAGTCATTATATCTTTGGGGCAGATAATTATTACATGAATTTTGCAGATGAGAAAGTTGAGTTTTACAAAGTGAAATAACTTGTCTAGGGTCACAAAGATAGCAGGAGGCACAGTAATTAATCAAAGTTACCTAGCTTCATGAAAGAACTGTGGCTTCTAGTGACCATTATAGCCATTATAGCCACTAGTTGAGTAGGAATTTAGGAAAGTCTGCAGATGTTTAAATATGTGATATGTAAATAATTTTTATAAATAAAAAGGAAGTAGGGAGAAAAATGGAATAATACATTATGAAAGAACTCCGAAATTTTTGAAGTATTCAAATAGCTTATATGACTTTCTATGTCTTTAAGGTCAATCCAAATAAAATATAATTGAAATTGAAAGTTGAGTTGTCCTGGAGTACTAAGTTATTCTCCCTTGGCCACTTGTAGAGACACTTCTTTCTTGCCTCCTACACATTGGCCATCCTCATCCAAACAGATGATATAGTTCTGAGCTTCTAAGGCTTAACCCAGTACATTGTAAGTGAACAGAAATTCTTAGGAAAATAGTAGTTTTTGTACTTCCTGACCTTTTACATATTTTTGATAGCCTTATAAATGGAGCTCTACATTGGGGATTATGGGAAAATTATAGGGATTATGACCTCAGGCTTCAAGAATCATATAATAAAAAATCTTGTCCTAAATATAGCCTCGTAACTATATAACTCAAAATTGGAAAAAAAAAATCAAACACTTTAACAAAATCCAAAATATATGCATATCTTTTAACATTTACTTTTGTAGTGCTTTGATGGAAACATTCATTTATTCACTTAATAAACATTTATTAAGCACCTTGGATGTGCCCAGGAGTACGCTAGGCACTGGGGATTAAAGAAGTCTCCACTTAAAGGGAAATCCCTGCTGGAAAGGGAGGAAGATGTCCCTTTTAAACAAGGAAATAATATAGAATGTTAAGGGCCAAAATAAAGGTATGAACATATTCCAGAAATTATATAGGACTGATATTCCCAAAAGGTTAAAGACTCTGAAATAAAAAACTCATAACAGCAAAGTGCAAGGGCAGTTAGTATTTATATTAATATTGGTATACCCAATTTGTCTATGAGAGTTGACCATAAACTTGCCTGTGAGAGTTTTTATGTGTAAAAGTCTGATATTTTATCTTGGATAAAATATTTATCTTACTGGTTTTACTGTGGATCTATTTAACTTAATTCCATTTCATAAAATATAATTTTAGATAGTGTAATACTATTAAGTGCCATATTTACAATTTAATTATTAGTTTCAAAGCAGAATGCTTTTAATTCTTTGTGTGCTACAGGTAACTTTGAAGCAATGCATCACTTAGTTCCTGTTCATTACCCCCAAGTGGGTAAACCAAAATTAGTCTTTCTCTCTGATATACACAGACACCTTGCAAATGACAATATATCTCTGGAAAGCACTCAAGAAGATAACCCTAAAATTATTGAAGAGACAAGGTAGGTGCATTCAAATATTTGTGAAATTTATCTTTTTCAGGAGGATGGGACACCCCCACTGTCAACAACACAAAGGAAAAGAGGCCCTCCATCTGTCTCCCAGTTCTCTGTTCTCAATTCCTTTTGGCCAAGCATCAAAAAAAAAAAAATTATTTGTTGGTCTGCCTCTCATAAAGTTGTAGTGGAAGGTTTAAGTAAAAGAAGAGCTGGGAGTCACAGATGAGAGGTGGGGCAGGTGATTTAGAAAAGTCCCAGAAGCAGCAGGTAAAGATGTCTAAATGAGCAGGGATCATTTCAAAAGAGCCTGAGGCCCAGTTGATGGCAGGTGGTCCAGTGAGTGAATGTCTGCAAGGACATCTGGTGGCAGTAAGGAGGGGAAGCCCAGAGCACTGGAGAGGCAGGCTACTTTCACCACTTCTCCAAACCAAAGGTTCTTAATCTGGTGTTTATGAAGGAAACATTGAAAGTTTCATTCAGAACTAACAGTTACCAAAGGGAAAGGAACTGGGGAGGATGGGAGGGAAGGGAGGGATAAGGGAGGGTGAAAAGAAAGGGGGCATTACGATTAGCATGTATAATATGGGGGGAGGCCCGGGAGGGATGTGCAACACAGAGAAGACAAGTAGTGTTTCTACAGCATCTTACTACGCTGATGGACAGTGACTGTAATGGGGTTTGTGGAGGGGGGACTTGGTGAAGTGGGGAGCCTAGTAAACATAATGTTCCTCATGTAATTGTAGATTAATGATACCAAAAAAAAAAAAGTTTTGTTCACTTCTCAAAGCTTAAGAGCCAAAAAATAGCTCAAGGATCACTATTCTAAACCTTAAGTATGTATCTAATTTAGCTCTATATGAATAATCTCTAAGTCTCCTGATGAGAAGTAAGTGCTTTTTATGGTTTTGATGATATTGCTTTGATGTAAAGATAGACCATAACAGAAAATAACTTCATTTATTCATAAAACTAATAGGCATCTGCTATATGCTGGGCAATACTGAATACAAAACTCAAATGAGATAGTCCTGATCTCAAAGGTCATTAAGAAAGCAATTAGAACCAGTGGATATACTTCAGAATCGATTTCCTTTTTCCAGAACTACCTGCTGAAGGCCATGTGGGTTTGGCATAAGACCCTCTTCTCAGGGTCCAGTCAAGGGACAGTGACTTAGCATTCCTCAATGGGGCCACCGAAGAAGACCCACGAACAGTGCCGTGCCTTCCTATCCCCCTTCCCTGAGAGGTCACTTTGACTTGCCAGGATGGAGGCTTAAGGGAGAGGGTTCTGTGAGCCTGGAAAATGATTTTTTAAGGGGAGGAGAAAAGATATGCAGGGATTCCTACTTTTGGTCTTGCCTCCTTTCCGTTCCCACACACAAGAAAATGGAAGTTTTGTGACAACTTGCTTTTCTGCCCATGTCCATTGTCATTACTATCAACATCTTAGGCAGTTTGTCCACAGCACCTTGATAGTTTCTTAAAAATTTACACAACTAGTGTCAATTCCACAATAGTGTTCTTGAGTTTTGAAAGATCTTTAGTATATCATCAGGTAGAAAAGAAAACAATAAAAATGGAGAGCCTTAGAAAAAAATGTTGGAAAATTCCATACATTGCCACAAACACTAAATTACATCAATTGTGAGCTATGACATATACCACATCTTCTATAGCCACAAGCAAAGCTGTAATCACTAGAACTGCATCGGTGAAACTGCAAATATATCACTCTCTCATTTTCCTAACTAGGAACACTAAATACAGAGCTAAATGCCTTACCTACTATATACAGCAAACACAGGCTACCCTAAAATAAGCCAGCAGAATACAGAGGTTGGTTCTGTAATAAGAACTTAGAGAATGTCTTGCTTCTGCCACTGTCAGTGAAGTTGACTGTGTTCAGTACTGAGTCTTCAGTTTTACAATGTGAACAAAATTACATAAGTATTCTGTTTTAAATGCTTTTTACTTCCTCAGGTAATATTTTTTACTGAGGTCACACCAAAATCTCATTTTGGTATTGCAAAAGATTTACCTTATCAAATGGGAATATCAGTTCTAACTCTAATAAAAGGTGACCAAATATATTACCAAATTTCATTAAGCTCTTGATATAGACATTTAGGACATGCTATTGTTAACATTTTACTAATTTAGGATAAAGCTAAGAGATAATAATAATAAAGGCAGAAGGTCAGTAAAGTGTTAAAAACAAAATATTCAGCCCAAACAAAAAGAATAGATTTTGAGTTTCTGAAAAGTTGACTAAAGCAATTCCTTCCCTTACTTAAAGGAGGAAAATGAGCTGGCATCAGCAGACATGTACCCGACAGTATATTTAATATTTGAAGTGGGGAGCCTGCTCAGCTGTAAAAAATCTTAAGAGTGCTTCTTCCAAAATGCTAAAAGTACATGTCCCACACTCCTTTAAGGTTCTCCACATTGGAAGCTGTGCTTGTATCCTGTGTAGAACCAGTGAAGCAACATCTGTCCAATGACAGGGAATGTTTTCCAACTCCTTTATAAATGTGTGCAGTCTGTGCTCATGTATATTTACACAAGCCTGCTTTCCCTACAGGGAGGAAAAAGTCAGACTCATTGACGTTGTTTTTGACCCTCAAACTGAACTTGATACTATCAATGTACACTTTAATTAAAGATTAATTCAAAACTGGTTTTTATTTAAAGGCTGATTCTGAACAAATGCCTTCACTGTTCAATTAAAAATAACAGATGGTATTAAACCAAAAAAATTACACATTATTGTTTCTGTGTTTGTCACAGTAAATACTTCTGACAGCTGTTTCCTCTCTTTTCAAACATGCTAGCAAGGAGGTGCTTGAGGCTTACTTTAAAAACAGACATTAAATGCATTTATATATTGTAAATAAGATCCACTGAGAATACTGTATAGCACTGTACAATGAAAAAAGCAAATTGTTACTCAATTATCTATCTTTTTTAGCCAAAGTAATGTCAATAGAGTCAACCCAGCAATTTTGTTAATGTAAAAATAATAACTTTCTAGTTGGGTTAGAATGTGTTTTTTTCAGATACCTTTAAGGAATGTGAACAATTCCTTAAATTTACAATTCACAGGAAATGTTCACTATATGTTATTTAACTATTTATAAAATACCTACTGCCCTTAATTAGAATATGAAAGTATTCATTAAGTTTCATACTGAGTTAAAAAGTGAACTTATAAAAACAGTTAAGAAGTTATTTTAAAATAACTTGCTTTCACTACTGTTATGTTTTAGCTGTTGTAGTAACAGATCTCCTTTGCATTTCAAGAATTTTTTAAACTTAGATAATACTTTTACTCACAAAATCCTGAGATGCTCTGACATAAACTCATTTGCAGAGCTCTCGATGCCTTTAAACCTAATCTCAGTCTAGTTAATTTTATACACAAAATAAATTTGTAAGTATCTGTAATGTAGGTATAATGTTAATATTTTGATTTATAGTTATCAAAGAACCCTTTTGAAATTAGGACACCCATGCCCCTGTCACAAAAAAAACAATAATGGTAAGCAACATAGAGGTTTTTTTCAGGACAGCCTAAGCTAGCTTTTGTGACTTCTAGTCTCAACTCTGTCAACGGGTTACTCTGTGAACAAGAGTTCTCTGTAATATTTAATTTATAAAAACTATATTATTTTTTAATTTTAAAATGTTTATTTTGAAAGCTGAATTTTCTTACACCAACAAATATTTTAAAAGAGTAGAACCCTTTGAGATAAGAATATTATCAGGTTCGCGTTATAGATGGGGAAAATGAGTGTTGCAGAAACCCAGTAAGAGGGCCCAAAATCACAATTGCCTTGAGGCAGAGCTGGGACTTGAATCCAGGTCATTAACTCCAAAAAGCCGAGCTCTCAACTACTCTGCAAAGGTGTCTCAAAAATGCCTTCAGATAGGCAGGTAAGGTGAGGGAAGCAGGTGAGAATGTCGTTGAGGTGAATTGGAGAGCACATGCCCACCTAAAAACAACTGCTACTACTTGGCTCCTAAACAGTGTAGCTAGGCAAACATGCTGAACTTGAAAAATAAGACTACTAACAAGCAAAATACCTAGATTATGAAATCATCTGAATTTTAAATACTAGATAAATTTTTATTCTTAAAAAAATCTATTAAAATGGATTTTTAAAAATCTGGTAAGGCTAGCAAGGAAATGGAGTGATGGAACTTTCATGCACTATCGGTGGGAGTGCAAGAACAGTACAGCCATTTTAGAAATAGTTTGACATATTCTTATGAAGTTAAACATATACTTACTTCATCTAGCAGTCCCACTCCTAGGTATTTCCCTAGTGAAATGAAAACCTATACTTTCACAAAAATCTGTACCCAAATGTTTATAATGTCTTATTTATAGTCACCAAAGACTGGAAACAACTCAAAGTCTCTCAACTGGAGAATGAATAAACTGTGGTATATCCACACAATGAAATACTATTCAGCATTAAAGGAATAACTAGTGATACACAAAACAATGTGGATAGATTCCAAAAGCATTATGCTAAACAAAAGCAGTCAAACTTAGATGGTTACACACTGTATGATTCTATGACATTCAGGCAAACATAAAACTGTAGACAAAAACAGACCAGTAGTTGCTAAGAACTAGGGGTTGACAACAAAGAGTCAGCACAAGGGAATTTGGCAGGGTGGAGGGTGGGGGTGATGAAACATTGCCTACCTTTATTTTGGTACTGATTCTTTGACTGTGTATGTTTAGCAAAACTTGTTAACTATATATATATATATATATGTGTGTGTGTGTGTGTGTGTATATATATATGTATATACTCAAAAGAGTTAATTTAACTATGTAAACTATAACTTGATTAAACAATGAGGTAGTTAAAAGATGAAAAAAGCATAAATTATATAAAACCTATTATATATATAACAAAGCAAATATACTTTTTTCACTGATATGTGTGATTATTTTACATTATAAAGGTAATGAGTGAAGATGACAAATTATTTGACATACTTAGAAAAAAATACAGGTATAATTTTAAAACCCACACCATACTCAGTGAAATAAAACCTACACTCTAAAGCCATGTACTTTCTGGAAGACTAGACAAGAATCCCAAATAATGATATACTACAAAAACAGTAGATGAATTGTTAATACAGAGTCAAGTTCAAGTATACCCTTTATTGAGATGATATATATACAAAGATGTTTTGCAAATAATTACGAACTCTACAAATATTGAGTAGAACTGTATGATAAAAAGCACAAGTATTAGGGTCGACCTGCCTGGATTGAATCCTGTCCTTGTCAGTACTAGCTATGTGGCGTTTGACAAGTTATTACTTAAACCCTCTCAGCTTTATTTTCTCAACTGTAAAATGTAAAGTCCTCAAAGGGTTTTTGTAAAAAGTAAATGAGAAAAATGCTTTTTGTAAACAATTTAGCACATAATAAGTTACCTGTCACCAATTAATGTAATGTTGAAAATTTGAAGATTTTCATTTACTTCAACTGCAAACACTGGTTTTTTTCAGGAATGGGGACTAGGCAGAATCATCAGAGGATTCAGAGAGGATGCTTGGAATGGCAGCAGATAGGTCAAGGGAGTGACCCTCAGTGGTCCGTGGTGTTGTATTAGTCCTTTCTTTTGAACTTGACTGTTGGCCAACACAGTTGGCCACTGGACAGCCACTGTCAGCAGTGAAGAGCCTGCCTTGTGCTCTGCCCTCCATTACACCTCTTGCAGTAACAGGAGACTAAAAGAGTAGGCTGGGGAGGGATGTGAGATGCCAAGGATGAAAAATTTAAGGAGCCCTAGGCACCTGATTTGCCTCACCCTAGTCCTGGCCCATCTTTCTTCCACATTCTTATTTCCATACCTCTTCCAGTTCACAGATATTCCATATTCTTCCCTATCCCAGGGGAAAATCTTTGTTTCTGCTTCTTTCAAAGCTTGAGATAGTTCACAGAGTTTGGTGATTAATCATTAATCTGTACTATTGTTACTGTGTCATAGATTCTATTTTGTTTGCTACCTGTTTTGGATAACTTTTATTTCTGAACTAACACTGTTTTTCTCCCCTCTATTAATACAGGGATCTCTCTTTAAAGGAATCTGAAAGCTTACTGACAAAAAAGTGATATACATGTACCTGACTTACTCCATATCCCAAAAGTAAAAGAAAATTTGCTTGTAAAAAGGGAGTAAATTCACCCTTAAGTGATCTGTTTGGTCTTTTACCCTTATAATAAATGTAGGCAACATCATCTTTTGTGGTTTATAGCTTCATATTATCTCATAATATTAGGAAAAAACTTCAGATTCTTGTTTGATTTGCTTCTTTGTAGAATATGAAACATTGCTTTCCAATTGCTCTATTCCTCATTACCTACAAGTTACTGGAAAAATAAAGATGTGCTTTCTCATCCAAAGAAATGAATGCTTTTTTGAACCAATTGTATTTTGGTGTGTTTCTCAAGTGCAAATCTAATTACGGTTATGAAAATCTGAGTATTATTCTGATTCATTAATACACTTAAAGTGTGGAACGATAATTTCAAGTACAAGTGCCACCAGTGCTGTGTACTACCTGGTAGTTCTACCTTTAAAATCTATTGTAAAGTATTAAATTATGTCTCTCATACAAGGGCAGTTTCCTTAAATGTGATATTCCGTCTTGACTCCACTTTAAAATGTCCTGCTCTTCGAGCTGTAGGCATTGAAGGATACACTAACTACGTTCCTAGAAAATACTGTGTGCCCACTCCTATTTCAGCTCTGAAGGCGATGGGTCCAAGCCTGGCGGAAGCCACAGAGGATGGGGGCGCCCCGGACGCCTCGCTTCCCGGCCAGCTCCGAACGGGCCTCCGCGCAGCTGCAGCCACGCTTCCCCCGGGGCGCAAGTGCAAAACACCTCAGGCCAGCATCCCGCCAGGGAACATAGCCGGGACGAAATTCACGTCCAAATACCGAAAACGGGTCGCGCAGGGGCAACGGAGGCGGCCGACCAGGGTTCACGCCCCGGAGGGAAGCGACCGTGATGTCAGGGCAGTTTACTCTGCCTTGAGAACTTTATGTGTCACAGACAGTGGGAATATTCGAGCCAAGTGCGTTTACCTCTGAGCGGCTCAATAAATTGGTCACGGAGTACCGAGGTGGAGGGACCACTGCTTTAAGTAGTTAGCACAGTATGGAACATTTACCTTGTGGTAGAATAAAGGTAGCGCTCGATGCGGCACGCTCCACGTTTCCTCACAGAAAAGTAAAGTCAGTCTCAACAAAACGGCAGAGTTCCCGCCCCAGCTCCGAGCCTGCCTGGAAGGCGCCGAACTCACACGGCCAGGGGTGGAAGGATGGCGGGGAGGAGAGATAGCTAACGAGGCAGCGTTGAGGTCTGTGGGCCCAGAACCCCGCTCTCGCCCCGTGGGCCTTCAACCCGGTGGTCTCCTGACCAGCTGCGCTCGGAGTCCTGCCTGGGGCTGAGCCAGGCCTGGGGGCGGGGCCAGAGGACGCCCCGCCCTGCCTGACGGTTTGATTAATGACTCTCCCGCCACGGAGGGGGCTTCGCAGGTGAGCTCGGAGCGGGGCGCGTCCAGCCGTCCGGACCTAACACCAAACTTGACTCGCGCGCGTAAAAGGCTCGCCCAGCCGGAGCTGGAAGCGGCGGCCCACTTCGGCTAGACGAGGATAAACTGAACCGCGCGGCCCTGGCCACGCAGACCTGCTCGACGCTCCTCGCTTGCTAGCGCCCCGAAGGCGAGCCCTGCACTGACGCCTCGGGAAAGGTGAGGGCTCCGACCGACCCCCGCCGCGCCGCGCGGTTCCCCGAATAGTTAGTGGGTGCCTTAGTCCAAGGAGAGGCCAGGGGTGTCCCATTCCTCCAGCAGAAACTACCCTGGGCTCCCGACCGTTTGTTTCCTCGGGGTCCCAGGCCCCGAGAGCGAATGGTGCGAGGGCGGCTGGGTGGGCACCTCGGGCCAAGGCGGGGCTAGGGCTTCCCGCCGCGCTGCGTGGGAATGAGCCCACCGTCTTACCTGCGACGCTGGCCGGATAACATTCCAGATGCGCGAACAAGTTCCGAACCCGAGTTGAGCTTGCGAGGTGGTCCTTCCCGGTAGCGCAGACCTTTCAATCTATGATGGGGAAGTAGAGTCAGTCTTCCTCAGCCTTCTAAGTTGCGCGGAACTCTCACAACCCACAGCTCTCCCCAGACGCTGGGGGGCAAACGCACCCCAGTCAAAAAGACCAACTTTGAGACCGCCCCGAACCACTTAAGGTGGCCGATCCCGCGCGCGCTCAGCGCAAGGGGAGAGGAGGCTGCGCCTCCCTGGGTCAAGCCTGAGCGGAGCGGCGCCCCGGCCTCACCGAGTCTTCGGTCCTCAGCAGGGCGTGCGGCACAGGAAGCTGCCATGGACCCCGACGATCCCGCAGGCAGCCCCCTGATCCGCAGCAATGAGCCCGCGCGCGCGGACGCCGCCCGCTGCGACTCCAGCCCGGGACGGTCCGGGCAGGGGCCTGCGGGGCAGGGCAGCTGCGCGCGCTTGGGGGGCGGGCGGCCCGCAGCCGCCAACGCGGCGCGGGAGCGAAGTCGCGTGCAAACTCTGCGGCACGCCTTTCTGGAGCTGCAGCGCACGCTGCCGTCCGTGCCCCCCGACACCAAGCTTTCGAAGCTGGACGTGCTGCTGCTGGCCACCACCTACATTGCGCACCTCACCCGCAGCCTGCAGGACGACGCCGAGGCGCCGCCCGACCCCGGACTGGGCGCCCTGCGCGGCGACGGCTACCTGCACCCTGTCAAGGTAGGCGGGCGGGGCGCACTGTGGAGATGGGGTATTGGCTGCACGTCCTCGTAATTTTTAGATTCAGAGTTATATTTGAGCCTTTGAAACTTTCTAAGTGTTTTAATTTACATAATTACATCTCCAATGTGGTTTTTATCAGATGTTTGAAAGTTTTACAAATTAAATGGAGTGATGGAATTGTCTGTCCCTAAGTACTCCTAGGAAAACAACGTTGAAAATTGTAAAACTGGTAGGAACAAAAATGAGACCCTTCCGCAACCCCCACAAAGTCATTTTCAGTCTGTTTTAATAAAAGCTATGATGGCCTAGACTGCTACCAAGAATGATGGAAAAACTAATGTGTTCATGTAATTTTCATGATAGATTGGCATATATGTTTAGTGAGCTTATTAAACATTATACTGAAATTTTGTAATGTACAAAATTAGCCAAGAGAATCCGTTTTCTATAATTTTTGTACATTACATTTAGATAGAATGGGCAAGGTTTTCTTTTAATGTGGTGTATGTGATTACGATTTATTGCCTGTATTTATTGTAACTCCATCATCCTTTTCTCCTAGGTTTGATTGAAATCCTGCATTGATCCAGCTTTCTAAAATGCATCTTCCCTATATTTTCTAAACCTAAATTTTCAAGTTTTTGGTTCCACCATTCTGAAATATTTAGACACACCCACAAATGCAAGATTAGGATTAAGCCTTAACTGTATCAGCATTCGATAAATTATTGAATATTCATTATTGAAATGTGGCAAAATACACCCTCGAATATTAACCTAAAATTTTGTGGTGGGGTTTAACAAAATTTACTTTGCAAATTTAATGAGCATTATGATAGACTCACTATGTCAAATGTAGAAATTTGAAAGTGCACTTATTTATAATTATGATAGACCCTATTCCATTCATGTGTTATATAACAATCTCATCTGAAGTCATTCATTATTAAGGTGTTGGTATTACAGTGTGCATTAGATTACTAATCAAATATATCAATAATATTAGATTGTTTTTGAGTTGACATTTCCCACATACTCTTTATTTAACATTAAGTAGACTTAATACAAAAAATCATCTGTTAGATGCCTCCTTGTGGGAGATATAATTCGGATGAGAATCAAGTTGTTTTTCACCTTGCACTGCTTTGAATAACTGTTAGAACCATTATTTTCATGTAATAATAAGCTTAAGAGTTTCTTGCTCTTGATTCATATGCCAAATGTTTGTGGTCTTATAACTTTAAAAAATTAAATCTTATTCTCTGAATCAATTATTTGAATTTTAAAACAAAGTTCTAGGGATAATGAAACAAGGCCAAAGGTTACCTCTTAAAAATGAAATTGATGGCTGAACAAGTAACTAGTCTTAAAATCATTTACTGAGTGCCTGCTATGTGCAAAGCACTGTTAGAAGAGTAAATACAATTAAGAATAAGACTCAATCCCTGCCCTAAATGAACCCATAATAGAGACAAAGACAAAAATACAAATACCAGTACTATAAGGGATAATGTATGTGCTATAAGAGAGCTATAACCATGTGCTGTGGAGGTTCGGAGGAAAGAGGTTTCATATCCACAATTGAAAGCACCCTGTATAAAATTATTTTATGGACACTAACAGAATGCTTAACTACTAAGTCTTTCTTTGATTAATCTAGTGCAAAAAGAATAAACACATTCTGATTATTTGTACTTCTTGGTTAATTAAAGATATGGTAACCATTAGTTAAAAAGTGTTCCAAAATGACTTTTTTTCCTGCCTCACAGCATAATGTTACTAAGTCTTACTTTGACCATCAAAGATCTATTAACAAATATTTCAATGCCTTCATTTTGAATCATCCTTATCAGTATTGAGGATTTAACATTGTTAGGAATTTACATTAAAAGCATCTCAAATGAAACTGTAAGGTTTAAGAGACCAGGTATCTGGGGCATAGCTTAAAACAATTTTTATCCCACAGGGATACAAGCCATTCTGATCAGCACCAGCATAACAAAAGCCAGTGATTCTCCAAGAGAACAGGGATATATTTCAGATTCTAACACTGGGAAAAAGCACAGATAACTTAATTGCATTGCCTCTGGAGAATCATTGTTGATAAACAGATAAATAATAATTTTAAAAATAAAGTTTTGTTGCTTTGGAGTTATTTAACTCTAAAAACCAAGAGTGCATCTCATCTTCCAGGAGGACTGGATTTTAAAATCAACACTTCATGAAAGAATTGCATATAGATAAAATTACCATTAAAGGTCTTCAGTTTCAGGTTCAGTTCTGGTTAATTATGTAAGTTTGCTAGATTGTTCTAAGCCTAATGAAACAACATGATTTTATTTTTATTTTTTAATTGGAATAAAGTTAAAGTTGATATACAATTATTATATTGGTTTTCGATGTTCAACATAGTGACTTGATAATTACATACACTATTAGATGCTTGCTACAGTAAGTGTAGTTCCCTGTTACCATAACAAGATATTACAATAGTATTGATTATATTATATACATGAAACAATATGATTTTTAAATATATCTTATTAGGTATAGTAGAAATCAGGATTGTGTTAATCTACACAATGCTAAAACAGACCACTGAAAAGTGAAATGTAAATCAGTCAACCAGCTTTTTGGCATGATGCTGACATGCAACCTAATCAATATTTTATCTGCATTTTTATCTCTGGCTTTTAAAACTATTTATGTGTGTACTGTAAATTCAGTTGAATAAAATCATTAGAAGCCTTTTGAAAATCCAAAGACACATAGTTCTTAAAAATGGAAGTTTTATTAAGTTCAAAGCAAATGAGGCAAAAATCCATATATGTATTTTTAATTTTGTTTCATTAATTACTTGTGTCCCAGACAAAATATAAGGAAGATGCTTTCATTTATCCCCACACTTGGTTGCATGATTTAGACTGATTTTCAATACAATGCACATAGCACATATCAACAATACCAGAGAGCATTCAGTAGTAATTTTATTTATCTTTAAATATATTTAATTTACATAGAATTCTCAAATTACATTTGAGGTTCATGCATGAACTTTTTATCCTCCAAGTGTCACCCCTTCTCAAAAAAAAGCTTTCTCTTCCTCTTCTTAAAAGGCCACTAATGCTACCATGAGGGACCCAACCTTAGGTCCTCTTCTAGCCCTAATTACCTACGCAAATACTATCACATTGGGGATCACAGCATTAACATATGAATCTGTGGGGTGTGATGGGGGCACAAACATTCAGTCCATTGTGCTATCACACTGGGTTCCTCAGGATAATGCAGAACTTAAATCTGGTCTAACAACTCTAGATCCTAACATATCAGAAAATTCTAGGCCAATTTCTAAAACACCTCAAAGTATCAACCAAAGGCAGGAATTCCAAGGCCAGGACCAGTGGTACACCCAGAATGTATAAGAATGTACACTGGTGATTTAAAAAAAAAAAAAAACCTGAAATGGGTTTGCAAAAATAAGTAGTCATTCTTATTACTATATCAAATGTATAATGCAAGGTTATTTATAGGAAGATTATTTAGGTGTAAACCATTTTAAATTCCAAGTAACACAAATGTTTTATTTTATCTGTATTTAAAATGTAGATTTCCAGCCAGAAAAATCTGAATTTAGGACTCTTAAATAACCTGAACTGCATGCGAGCAAATTAAGTTATCACATCAGGAGGCATAAAAATAGAACTTTTTTTGGTTGCTAAGAACAAACTTTCCAGTTAATATCACATGCCTATTTACTATTCCTTACGGCTATGTTTTACATATGGAATCCCAGTTTACAGGACAGTAACTGTAGTCAGAAGTACAATGAAGGCTTATATTATTCCAGATAAAATCTGACCCCACTTTACATTATGTAACTACTTCTGCAAAAGAGATTCATTCTGATTTAATTGGTCTGGAGTGTGATTTGGCAATCAGTATTTTTTAAAAGCCCCACCATGTAATTTTAATACACAGCTTGGGATAAGAACCCAGAGCTCTGGTCTTCAGCTTGTTAATAATTGTGCCTGTACTTTGGGCACTGTGGATTATCTGCCAGGCATATAAGAACATTTCAGGGTGCTGTATGAACAGCAGGTGAATGTTCACTGAGGAAGACAGCCTGCTGCTCACAGCAGCATTTACTCTTTGCAGCGTGGGACTCCACTGCTGACCTGTGTGAGTTGTACTTTTTTAGTCTAAAGACTTATCTTTATATAAAAAAAGTAGTATTTCTAATTAGTATTCCAAGAATAGAACTAAACTGAACATATGACCCCCCTCCAAAAAACAAAGAGAGGTTCATTCTGAAATTACTACTTAGGTGTTTTCATTATCATGCCTATTTGGCAATAAATTATATTGTTTAAGAGGTCCATTTTAAAGGTGAATTTAGAAAAATTACAATCAGTATACAAATGTGATAGTAACTGAAAGCTTAGAGCTGTGTGATGCCAATACATCCAGACACGATCTGGATGTTTTATCTATATAACACCAAGCATTCTGACATGTGCAACTTCTAGATATTTCTTTTAGCTAAATAAAATGTTTGGGTTCAATTAATCACTCTTCATTGTAGTTCTTTGACAAATGTAGACATATAGTACTTACCATGTATAACTTTTTAAAATATCTTTAAAGCCAGCAATCTTGTTTGAGGCTTAATTTTGACTTAGGTTTAGTTTAAAAGTAAAACATTGTAGGTTTACATTTAGTTCCAAATTAAAATATCAGTTGTCCTCTAGATTCACAATTGCACTTGTTACTAGCTTCATAATATTGCATTTGCATGTAGATGTTTGGAATTTTTAATATTACTATTACAGATGGTTGTATCTGTCATAGATACTAACTTTTGGATTCTTGTTTAAATATTCTTTTTCAGAAATGGCCCATGAGATCAAGATTATACATTGGTGCTACTGGTCAGTTTCTGAAGCATTCTGTCTCTGGAGAAAAAGCAAATCATGGCAGTACTCCAACAGATTCACAGTCTTAGGCTCTCCCCTAATGGGGGCTGGTAGAAGGTGGTGTCTGTTGTTTTTAAATACTATGAAATAATTCTATTTATTACATCATACATAACAAACATTATTTCTGAAAGTTTACATATGCCATAGTTGGATGTTCACATTTATCTATGGAATTAAATAATGAGTCTTGTATAAAACACACATACATCTTATCTAGTCATTGTGAGGGTCACTACTACATAGTGCAGTAGAAAATACTAGAAAAAAGAAAACTGTGTATATATCCAAAGAATGCACACATTTTCTGTAGCACATCTATTAAAAACTGAAAAGCTGATATCTATTGAGAGTCTTCCTAGTTTAAAAAATAAAAGCTGTGTTTGTAACATATCAGTATTCCATTTTTGTGGAAACCAGTTGGTGCTTACAGTTGGTCTAAGAAGCCATTTCATTTGGAAGGTACGAGAGCATTTATTCAGTTTAGTTTACTATTGTTGAGGTAATAGGAAGTTGCAGTAACTTCTATAACTAGTTATTTTTCCCCCTTAAAAAACTCGCTTAGAGTATTACAAATAGTTTGCATCATAGGATAAGCCTTGGCCACCTTCCTAGATGATTATTAAAGTATCTTCTTATGTTTCCAAATTATGGAAGGCACTCGATGTGGGCAGCAGAGTTCATCACCCTCCTCCCTGGCCACTTCATATCCACCCCGCCCTCATTCAGGTCCTGGATGGGGTGAGCCAGTGCAACTGCGGCCACTCTAGAGAGAACAGCGTGTTCCTGCCTGTCAGGGACCTTGGGTGAGCCCCCATGTCCCTCCCCCATCACAGCTTTGGCCGGGTTCCTTCTCCCCTTGTTAAATGCTGCTCACAATCTACCTATGTGGCCATTAAGAAATAGAAGAAACCCTGTCTGATTTGGAAATTGTGGCACTGATATGCTCCTTAAGGGGGTCTGAGTGACCATCCTAAGATAAATGAGGCCATAGCAGACCCCCTAAATCTGCCCCAATTTGAACCTGCAACCACGGAAGGTCATCAGCCACTGGCCTCTCCCACCACACTTCATGCCAAGTGCCCAGGGAGCAGCTGTTTTTCTGCCCGATTGTGCCAGAGATTTCGTTTTTCAGCAGGAGGTTGGGGGTCAGAGCTATGAAGTAGAAATGTACATCAGGAAACATATGGAATCTCAAAACAACAGGGTACAATAGAAACACCTGAAAAAGAATCATCCATCTCTTGTCACATCTCTACTGATTTAGGTTCCCCTTTATCTCCCTTTCTTGTTTTTCTCTCCAGTCTTTACTATTTCACTTTCCAACTGTTAAGTTCTTTTATTTTTCAATAACCCACAGTTTTAAAGTAGCTGAATTTGATCCAGGATTAGCAAATACTAAGGTATTTTAATAGTCTTAGTTGAATTAACATAATAGTTGAATCACCATTTTATTTTCTCTTTGCCTCAGTTTTCTTTTAGCTTTTGGCAATGAAATGAGTAAAAGACCATTTGAAGACCAAACTATCATTCAGTTGATTCAGCTGAACATGACCATGTTTTGGCTCATATCTGATAGTTTATAATCTTTATTACTTTAATGTGAACATTCCTTGTAATGTGACCAAAGCATGTCTTTAAAAGAAAAGGCATATAATAAAAGCTTTCTGCCTACTAATATGTAGCAAAAATATGTGTATACTTAAATATTTGTGAATGCATTTACTCACATCACATTGAAAAGAATAAAAAGTAAAATGAGATATGGATTCAGACATTCATCATTATAAGTTATGTGTTAAGAATAATCTTTTATCTTAAGGAATGAAATCAATTTTTTAAAAATTATAACAAGAATTTTAGAGAAATAGTTTTCTTGTGAATAATTGTTTGGCTACAGTTGTTAAAACGTATAATTGAGGGAGAATTATGACTTTTGTTGAATTACAGACTTTTCTAAATCATTCTGTTAAATAGTTAAGCTTTGCCTTTCCCGGTATTACTTCTTATTCTTGTCCACTTAACAAATGTTTTAATGCTACAGAAGCATATTTTTCTCATAGGTTTTCATAACATTATTAAATTTCCAAATATGCTAACAGCTTTTGGTAAATTGGAAAATCCCAGAGGAGAAATTACATATTTTCACCCAAAGGTTCAAAGGAGCATGCTCTTTTAATTATTGGTACATGGTAAGGGTAAGGGGTATTATTAAAATAAAATAAAACACTAATTTGAAAATCAGTCTGTTAAATTTGTGTCTTTCTCTGTGGATATTTAACAAATACTGAAAGGTATTTTTGAAAATTTTCTAGAAGATAGATAACTATTTGGCATTAGCTTCTTCACCATGCTGTTCTTAATGGAGTGTATTAGGACTGGAGAGGGAGAATGTTTGGATCACAGTATAACCCAGTACTTAAAATCTGCAAAGGAAATCCCCAGTTAAATTTCTGCCAGCTCACTCAGCTCTCTCAGTGATATGACATATATTTAAATTCCTCTATAATGGTAATTTTGCAGGATAGGGAAATGCCTCTTGAGAGGCATAACCAGTTCCAACAGACTTTAAAAATTGTTTCTTTTCCTGATTATAAAAGTACAGTGCAGTTTATCATATGTGAATTATACATCAATAAAGTTATATTAAAACTACATACATACTCATTTTTTAAAATTTAATAACAGAAGGAATAAAGTGGAAAGTAAAAGTCCTACAGTGAAAGTGGGTGTTTGGGATAAAAATGGAGTTATCTATTCACATGTCACTTGGCAGTAAAGAGTGGTTTTGCATTTTTAGAAGGCTTATTTGACCCAACTAATTCAATCTTAAAGATATCCTAAACAGTGCTTTTCTTATCTATTCATGGGGACATTATTTAAACTTAGAAGAAGCAGTACAATAAAGAAAATAAATGCTGATTGATCTTACTGAAATGCACAGTAATTATTTTTGTTCAAGATCCTTTTTAGGTTAAATTATTCAATAATTTCTCTTTCTCTCAAAGAGCTTCATTTTATATTCATGAAAGCAACTGACAGTTATCATCAGGTAAAAAGAAGTATTCAGGCTCTAGTACGGTGGTTCTTTTTTTTTGGAGTGGGGAGATAATTCTATATATACTTTTTCCAGCACATTAATCTTTTTCTTTAGAACTCAGTGTATTATAGTGCCATTCTGAGGAAATGAGTCAATACAGACAAAACATCTCCACAGTGGCCAATATGATTTCCTTAGAAATCAACACATGAATTATAAGACAAGTTGCTTGTTGACTCTATATAAAATTATATTATTATTAACTTAAAGGAAGAATAAATTATAAACCAGATTGCTTCTGATCCAAATTTATGTATTAGATTTCTTAGTTTGAGAGGATAGCTTAATCTAAATGCTCTTTCCTAATTATAGATAGGTTGTTGCAGATTGTATCAATTATGTATTTTATTTGAAAAGCTATATAACCTTTGACCTTTCAAGCACCAGTGGGTTCCATCTTAATTTGGTGACAATTCTTTTTTTTTAATTATTGCTGGAGGATGTGATGTGTACAGTTTCTGAGATGACATACAACTGTTAGTGTACTATTGCTATCTTTCTTCATGAGTACACACTTTTTAATTTTTAATTTTTGTTATTTGTTGTCACCTAACTTAAAAAATATCCAAAAGCTAAGATTCCAAATTTTTAAAAGGAACACTAGAGAAATATTATAAATTTGTATATCTCAAACCAATTTGTATCTACTTTTGTTACATACTGGTAACTAGCAGTCTTACCTGAAACTGTTGTACTGAAAAAAACAAATGCCTTGTAAATCCTATAGGTTTGCTTCTTGTAAACTTTGAGTGTGGCACAGATGGTACTGCAGCACAGCTGGGAATGAGGGACATTAAGTATTCTTGCCTAACTACATAAGCCCGGGTAGGGCTTCCCTTCCATGTTTATACAAGTCTTGGTTTCAACCCATAAGAGAAACCAGCTCAGTGAACTGTACCTCCATCACTCAAACTCTTTCATTATAAATTAAACCATGGCATTTAGCTGTCAGAAGCTTTTAAATTATAAACTGAAGAATAATCTTAACTATTAGACTTAAAGATTATGTCAATAGTCATTTCCTGTGCGTATGAATGTTACTGAAGAAACATGCATTCCTGCCTTCTCAGGACCAAGAAGTATGTATGTGGGGAGCTCTGGGGATGGACTTAAATCACTTGTCTCCATTTTTATGGCCAATGTGAGGTCTAAATAAGCACTATTTTAAACATTCTTGTTTTCAAATAAGTTCTGAAATTATTCAAGTTAAAATTTTAAATGTGTGCTATTATAAGGCATCTTAATACTTGATATAAATGGGGTCATATATGACCCCATATATCATGTGGATCATTTTTTTTAATTGAGCTGTAAAAAAAAAGTCCTGTGCGAGACTGTATCTACTCTATATGCAGCTCATGTGTGCCTTTTGCTGACTGTAAGCCCTTGTACTGGAGTCATCTTGAAATGTAGGCTATAACCAAGTGAGAAAAGTGGTATGCAAGGGCAGAAATAAGAGAGTCAAAAGAGAAGGTGGGAAGTGGGAAGCTTTTTTCAGAATGAGGAGGCCAGTTCCACCTATATGTGTTGTGTTCTGGAACTCTCAGAAAAGACTGCCTTGATGCTGGTCCACACCTGGCCTCAGAGGTGAAGAGAGCAGCCACACTATTCATTACATGTAGTGGGCCCAATGGGTCTATCTCTCTCTTGGGCCAGACAGCGAGTAGCAGAGGCTGGGCAACGTCTAGAGTGAAGGTGGTGGTGGGAATGGCTAGACGCAAGACAGAAACTTCCTGTCACCTTAAAAAATAACTGCTGGTCTCTCCTTCCATTAACCCAGGCAAGCCTCACCCAGACTTAGGGTCACTCTAGATTACACTAGTGGCCTCCCCTCCATTGTTAACAGAAGGCAGAACTTCTATGAAAATGAATGGTGGGAGGTGAAAATACGATACTCAAGATCTACCTTTAGTCAACTTGAGGAAGTAGAAAATGGGAAGGCAAGAACAGATGGAAAAAGAAATTGATTCTAGCAAAGAGACCTAAATCCCATTTCCTAATAGGGGATGAAGTGGGGACCATCTATGTAAGTAAATTTCCTTTGTGCAAGCCACAGTTTACTAAGGAGAGGAAGGGATCATATATTTTTAATTATTAAACTAATTTGGTAGTCCAAAGCCTCTCCTATTAGTGATCACAGCACCTCTGGTTAAGGGCAGGTTCCTCCCAGAATGAACTCATTGTATACCTTTGAAGTCACAGAACTGCCTCAGAATCTCTTGCAAGATAATGGACCTAAAATTCAAACTTTATTAAGAAATGGAATTCTAAATTCCAAAAATTACCCTCTATGTGTAAGAGCCAAGTTTGAAAGTCTATAGATAGTTCTAACTGGTAACAGAGGTGAGGGTCAGGCCAAGTGGCAGGCAGGTAGCCTTGCCATAGACACATCTCTGCTGTCATCTGCCTTGAGTAGAGTGAGGAAGCGTAGGGCATCGAGGAAACAGGGGCAAGAGCTAGCCTCGCCACCCTTCTCTAGGCAAGAAGGGAGGCTGCAGACCCTTGGAGAAGCCCTGGATTCTGCACAGAGCCACAGCCACATGAGGCCAGTGTGGCGCACAGCTGAGGAGGAGGAGCCTCTGGGCCCTGCAAGCTGTCACAGGGGTCCGGGCTGCACTGCCAGGGCCCAGGGACCCTGAAGAATGGGGGCCCTCAGAACAGGAGGTCATAAGCAGGGCTCAGGGCTCAGCAGTGACACCAGCACACTCCGTCAGGCAGGTCAGGGCCCAGAGGCCAGGTGGCCCGCAGGAGCCTGCGATCTCTCCTTCCACCTCTGTCGTACACGTAATTCTCCCTAAAGCTAACCAGGGAACAAGGGCAAGGACAGGTAGGAAGCCCACTGAGCAGGGAAAATGGGCTGATAGAGTTTCAACTTTGACTTCACTGCGTATTTGTTTGCGTGTTTGGCATTTGTGTTTCCTCTTCAAGGGTGAGAATTCTAGAACAAGATAAAGTTGGATATAGGACATAAAGAAAGCTACTTTAGTTTCCTCACATTTGTGTCCTGGTGTGGACATTTTAATGTGCTCATACCATTGAGATGGATTATCTGCATTGAAAATTCTCAACTTAATTGTTCAGTATTCCTTTTTAGAATTTCTGGTTTAGAAAACAGCTAAATGAGTGACTGTGGTAATACTGAGGACATCCATGGACCTTTATGAGTGGTTAGGAAAATTCACAGGGTGTGAGAAGCCTGCCCAGGGTTGCCCAGCAGGTCAGTGGCAGAGCCAGGATTCAGACTCAAGCTGTCTGGCTCTGGGAGTTCTTAAGGCTCTGTGAAGCTGCCTGCCCTGTTAGGTGCCCAGATGCTTCAAGCACTCCAGTATGCTACCCCCAGTCCTGTTGGAAAAACATCCTTCTTTGCTGCAGGTTTCTCTCTGTGATAAGCATTGGCTTAGTGTTTGCCCTCAATACATTTCCCTTGCCTTTTCACCCTCTTCCCCTTAATTAACAAAGTTGATGTGAAAAAGTAGCCAAGAAAGTGCAATGTAGGCCATGCAATGCAAGACAGGCATGTTTTCTCTGGCTGGTTAGTTCTATTAGGTGAAGAGGTAAAGGTGGCAAAGTGAAGTGTGATGCAAAAAAAAAACAAGAGGCCATAAAGGAAAAGATGGGTGGATAATTTTGACTACATAAAAATTAATTCATGAAACCAAAGAAAAAAACCACAAGCAAGATGAAAAAACAAAAAGCAATCCAGGAGGAGAGGCACTCAAGATGGCAGCATGAGTAAGGTGGCAGAAATCTCCTCCCAAAACCATATATATTTTTGAAAATATAGTAAATACAACTATTCCTAAAAGAGAGACCAGAGATACAGTACAACAGCCAGGCTACATCTCCATTGGCGAGAACTCAGCATCTCACGAAAAGGGTAAGATACAAAGCTGTGACCTGGTAGGACCCGAGCACTCCCCCAATCCCAGCTCATCAGTGGGTGGAAAGGGTCAGAGTGGGGAGGGAGTGGAAGCACAGGACTGCTAAATAACCAGCCCTAGTAATCTGCACTGGGAGCACAGACACACATCACATGGTGTAATGGATATTAGAGAAATGGAAAAGTAAAATCTGAGACGGAGACTGTGAGCAGTTCCCCACAGCCAGCTCCTCTGGGACAATAGAAAAGCCAGTGCTTTAAAAGTCTTAGAGGAACAAGGGCTTAACAGGTGGACAAAATCATCCCGGCACACTCAGCCCAGCAGACTGTGAACCTTAAGGAACCTCAGGCATCCTAACCCCCTGGGTGGCAATGCAACTCCTAAGCCTCTCACGGCAATAGGGAGGTTGCCATTCATTCCCCTCCGCTGGTGCTGCAAGCAAACCAGCTGACCGACCACTGCTGCTGAACATCCAGGGAGCAGCCCCACCAACAGCAACCACACAGAGTCTCCTCCCAGCGTGCAGCTAACCGGGACAGACCCAGAGGCTGCCGCCTGCACACAGCTTCCCAGCACAGGCAGAGGAAGCTGGGGCAAGGTCTAGAAGGCACAAAGGGATGCCATTCTCACAGGAGAACACACCTGGCACGTCTGTGATGCCCGCAGTGCCCTATGCTATCCCGAGGGCCACCCTGCCCATGGCAGCTCAGGAGATTAACCCAGACACTGCTTCCAGTGTGCAGGTAACTGGCACAGGCAGCAGAGAAGGGCAAGGAGACCGGCAAGCAGTAAGGGACTTTGCTCTCCCAGCTGACCCATGTGCTGAATTTTGACATATAGAGAAGACATAATAACCATTCTCCTTAAAGTTTTCCAAAAAATAGAAGAGTAGGGAAAACTTCAAAACTCATTAAGGCCAGCATCACTCTAATAACAAAACCAGGCAAAGACACTACAAAAAAAGAAAATTGTAGACCAATATCCCTGATGAACATAGGGGCAAAAATACTCAACAAAATATTAGCAAACCAAATTCAAAAATACATCAAGAGTACCGTACACCATGACCAAGTGGGATTTATCTCAGAGATGCAAGGATGGTACAATATTCAAAAATCCATGAACATCATTCACCACATCAACAAAAAGAAGGACAAAAAACACATGATCATCTCCATAGATGCTGAAAAGACAATTTGGTAATGGCACAAGAACAGAGTCACAGACCAGTGGAACAGAATAGAGACTCCAGACATTAACCCAAACATATATGGTCAATTAATATATGATAAAGGAGCCATGGACATAAAATGGGGAAATGACAGTCTCTTCAACAGATGGTGCTGGCAAAACTAGATAGCTACATGTAACAGAATGAAACTGGATCACTGTCTAACCCCATACACAAAAGTAAATTCAAAATGGATCAAAGACCTGAATGTAAGTCATGAAACCATAAAACTCTTAGAAAAAAACATAGGCAAAAATCTCTTGGACATAAACATTAGCGACTTCTTCATGAACATATCTCCCTAGGCAAGAGAAACAAAAGCAAAAATGAACAAGTGGGAGTATATCAAGCTGAGAAGCTTCTGTACAGCAAAGAACACCATCAATCGAACAAAAAGGCATCCTACAGTATGGGAGAATATATTCATAAATGACATATCCGATAAAGGGTTGACATCCAAAATACATAAAGAGCTCATGAACCTCGACAAACAAAAAGCAAATAAGCCAATTAAAAAACGGGCAGAGGATAAGAAAGAAACAAATCCTACCATTTGCAAAACATGGATGAAGCTGGAGGACATTATGCTCAGTGAAATAAGCCAGGAGGAGAAAGACAAGTGCCAAATGATTTCCCTCATTTGTGGAGTATAACCACGAAGCAAAACTAAGGAATAAAATAGTAGCCGACTCAGAGACTCCAAGAAGGGACTAGTGTTTACCAAAGGGGAGGGGTGTGGGAGGCAGGTGGGGAGGGAGAGAGAAGGGGATTGAGGGTATTATGTTTAGTAAATATGGTGTGGGGGATCACAGGGAAAACAGTGTAGCACAGAGAAGGCAAATAGTGAATCTGTGGCATCTTACTACACTGATGGACAGTGACTGCAATGGGGTATGGGAGGGGGACTTGATAATATGGGTAAATATAGTAACCACATTGTTTTTTCATGAGAAACCTTCATAAGAGTGTATATTAATAATACGTTAATAAAAAATTTTTTTAATTAAAAAAAATAAAAATAAAAAATGGGCAGAGGATCTGAACAGACACTTCTCCAAAGAAGAAATTCATATGGCCAACAGGCACATGAAAAGATGCTCCACATTGCTAGTCATCAGAGAAATGCAAATTAAAACCACAATGAGATATCACCTCACACCAGTAAGGATGGCTACCATCCAAAAGACAAACAACAACAAATGTTGGCGAGGATGTGGAGAAAGGGGAACCCTCCTACACTGCTGGTGGGAATGTAAATTAGTACAAACATTGTGGAAAGCTGGAAAGCAGTATGGAGGTTCCTCAAAAAGCTCAAAATAGAAATGCCATTTGACCCAGGAATTCCACTTCTAGGAATTTACCCTAAGAGTGCAGCAGCCCAGTTTGAAAAAGACAGATGCACCCCTATGTTTATTGCAGCACCATTTAAAATATCTAAGAAATGTAAGCAACCTAAGTGTCCATCAGTAGATGAATGGATAAAGAAGATGTGGTACATATACACAATGGAATATTATTCAGCCATAAGAAGAAAACAAATCCTACCATTTGCAACAACATGGATGGAGCTAGAGGGTATTATGCTCAGTGAAATAAGCCAGGTGGAAAAAGACAAGTATCAAATGATTTCATTCATCTGTGGAGTATAAGAACAGGGAAAAAACTGAAGGAACAAAACAACATCAGATTCACAGAACCCAAGAATGTACTAAAAGCTACCAAAGGGAAAAGGATTGGGGAGGATGGGTGGGAAGGGAGGGATAAAAGGGAAAAAGAGGCATTATGATTAGCAGACATAATGTGGGGTGGGGAGCACGGAGAAGGCTGTACAACACAGAGAAGACAAGTAGTGATTCTATAGCATCTTACTACGCTGATGGACAGTGACTGTAATGGGGTATGTGGTGGGGACTTGATAAAGGGGGGAGTCTATTAACCATAATGCTGCTCATGTAATTGTATATTAATAATACCAAAAAAATGATATTAAATGTAAATAGACAAAATATTTAAAAAATAATAAAAAAGCAATCCAGGCGTCTTTTGAAGAATGAATGTGGACCGAGCAACTCAGGAGTTGTCACAGGTAGTACCGATGGAATTGGAAAATCATATGCAGAACAGTTAGCAAAGCATGGACTGAAGGTTGTCCTTATCAGCAGATCACAGGATAAACTGAACCATGTTTCCAGTGAAATAAGAGAAAAATTCAAAGTGGAAACAAAGACCATTGCTGTTGACTTCGCATCAGAAGATATTTATGACAAAATTAAAACAAGCTTGGCAGGTCTTAAAATTGGTGTTTTAGTAAACAACGTTGGAATGTCATATGAATATCCGGAATACTTCTTGGATGTTCCTGACTTGGACAATATCATCAAGAAACTGATAAATGTTAATGTTCTTTCTGTTTGTAAGATGACACAGTTGGTGCTGCCTGGCATGGTAGAAAGGTCAAAAGGGGCGATTCTGAACATCTCCTCTGCCAGTGGCATGTATCCAGTCCCACTGATGACCATGTACTCGGCAACCAAGGCTTTTGTAGATTTCTTCTCTCAGTGCCTCCATGAAGAATATAGGAGCAAGGGCATCTTTGTGCAGAGTGTCCTGCCATACTTCGTAGCCACAAAACTGGCTAAAATCCGAAAGCCAACTTTGGATAAACCCTCGTCAGAGACGTTTGTGAAATCTGCAATTAAAACAGTGGGCGTGCAATCCCGCACCAATGGATACCTGGTCCATTCTCTTATGGGTGCAGTATCCTCAATCCTGCCTTCTTGGATATATCTTAAAGTGAGCATGATTGTAGGCAAGTCCATACGAGCTCGCTATCTGAAGAAAAACAAGAAGAACTAAGCATTGATCACTGCGTAGAGTAACTTGGCCAGATGCTTCAGCCTGTGCGTGTTTATTGCAAGGCACCCACCCATCTCAAAAACCTTCAGTTGCCGTTTTAATGTTACTAATAAGGTTAAATGGTGTCATGATTGGGAGGAAAGCAGAAGCGCTTTCAGAAGTTCCTGATATAAATTCTAGATATTCCCAGGAGTTATTTTGAAGTTTAACACAAATGGTCATATTAAATGGATAGAGAACTAATATGAGTGGGAACAGTGTAATGGAAGGAAAACCATTATAGCAAATCATGGTAGAGTCATACATAACACTCAACAGTTTTCATCTGGCCCAAAATGCCAATGATGATTATTTTGTATTTAATCTGAAGCATACTTTAAAAAGTAATGGCCAGCTAGTCTTCTTTGTTTTTAACACTTCGAGGGAGTAGAGATGAATTGATTCACTTACAGGAGGACACACTGCAATTTGCAATTTGCATAGCTCTCTGTCAGTTTTTCTAAAAGTATATTCCAGTTTGTGCATTTATACACTCAAAGGTAGCTAATGATGTAAAAATAATATGTGGAAATTGAGGTTTTTTTGACACGTGAAGCCCACTAAAATATGCTTTCCTCTAATACATATTCTCAGTTTAAGTATGTGTGAATACTAAAAGTTTTAATGTATGATTTATAAAGATAAATGGGCAAAATATGCATTGAGATGGGCAGCCACCTGTGGTACCACTAAAACGCTGACCCAAGAAAGTGGCCTGCTTGTACCTCAGCCACCTTTGTTTCTGCACTGCACGAATACTGCTCACATCTGTGACAACAGGCTGCCCCTAGAGCAGTAATGGTATCAGTGAAGTAGTAGTATACTTTTAAGACAGTGCCCTGTGGATAACAATACAATTAGTTTTAATAAGAAGAAAGGTATAAAAGGACAAAATATGATATAAAAGGTGATATATACATGGTGATGGTTGAAAACATATTTCTTTGGTGGTTGAAGACACTTCTTTGGTGCTTGCAATTAAGACCATTTTTATACTGGCTTAATGTAAAGTAAGACTTGCTTTTATCCTGCTATATATTGCTTAGGGAACTCACCAAGAAATAATTCAATGTTGTAAAACATGTAACACAGAAGGTAGGCCTTTACGTAGGCTGTGGTTCCTAGGTTCTAGGTTTAAGCACCAGTAAATCTGCAAAAAAAAAAAGAATTTTTAATTGGAATGTTGAAGTGTTTCTAGCTTCTAATTTTGCAGCTAAGGATATAAAACAAAAACAGGAAAGCCCAAATTACCATATGCTATTAGCATTCTTGTATGAAAGACTTCTTAGCACTAAAAAGTAGGAAGAACATAATCTTAGAATAATGAATAATTATTTAAGTTCAATAAATTCAGTTTTAATGAAAAAAAAAAAAGCAATCCAGGAAAAAAAGTCACAGTAGTAATTTCCTTTATATCAAAATCAGCCCTCAGAATTTAAAAGAAAGGATCAGTTACTCAGTAGAGAATTCTGAAAATTGATTTGCAAAATTCAGGGCATATATGATATTCAGGGCATTTTATGAATAAAAGTTTATAGAAAGAAATCAAACAGCCAATAGCTTTATAAAAAGATACCCAAATTCACTTTTGATTAATATAAACTTTATAAGCAATGAAATAACACATTCCACCGATCAGAATGACACAAAAAGTCCAGTTATAAGATAAATAAGTCCTGAGGATGTAATGCACAGCCTGGTACATTACAGTACTGCATCTAACAATACTGTATCATATATCCAAAAGTAGCTGAGAGAATACCTCTTAAAAAGTCTCATCATAAGAAAAAAATTGTAACTATGTGAGATGCTGGATGTTAACTGAATTTATTGTGGTAATAATTTTGCTAAAAAAACATTATGTTGTACACCTTACAATATGTTACATATCAATTACATCTCAATAAAACAGGAAAAATAATTAATTGGTTTCAGAGGGTAAGTGACAATGACTAATTTATCTGGTATACTAGAGTTAAATTGTTTTAACCAGGACCATAATGCTTGAGAATGTATGTTTTTGATGAAAATAAATCTGTAATTTTCATCCTCATGCATTTTTCCCCTTTCTCAGATAATATTAAATGGAGGAATGTGTGTGGGGGAGGAAGTATACAAATTAAAAATACCCATTATTGGTGAGGGTGTTGGAAATGAGGACAACTGCACAGCTGGAATGTAAGCTCTTAAATACAATTTAGAAATATATCTCAGTATTTTAATTGTATATGCTCTGACAGCAATTCCACGTTAAAAGAATTTCCCCTAAAGATGCACTGAAGTTCACAAATGTATGCAAGAATAGTTATTGCATGTATCGATCACCTATTACCTCACAAGTTAGAGATTTAACAGTATTGGCTGCACCCAAGTAACCTATCAAAAATGCAGACCTGAGGATGTAAAACACACCTGCTCAAATCCCTCCAGTGATTCCCTATTATTTAACAGTGATGTCTAACTTCTTAAGTTATTCTATGAAACCCCACTTAAATCACTGCCCTTACTCTCCACCACTTCCTGTTTTACACTTAAAGTTGTAGAACACACACACACACACACACACACACACACACACACACATACACACTGCTATTTCATGCTTCAGTGCCTTTGTTCATCAATCATCAGTTGGTCCACAAATATTTTTGTAATATTATGACACACATTGTTCATTGCTTATTATATCACTTAGGAACTGCCGCCAGCTGCTAATAAGAAAGACTCAACCATAGTGGTTTAAATAAGTTAGGATTATTTTTCTCACATAAAAGAAATCCACAAGTTGGTAGTCCAGGGCTGGTAAGATAGCTTCATAAAATCATCAGGGTCCAAGGTTTCTAGTTACTTCTCATTGGCCAGCATTGGGACACAAGTTCCACCCAGGTGTAAGGAATGAATATTGATCTGGTTGAAATATCTGTAAAGTGTAAAAAGAAAGAGGCTTATAAAGGGTCTTAGTGACCTACAGAATCATTGGGATGAAACAAATGTATGCTGAATTTATAGAAACAATTTCCAAAGTCATTCCGCAAAGTGGGCTGCTAAGGCAGGCTGATACTTCTGCCGTGATCTAGACTGCCTAACAAATGGGAAGCTGCCCACGCACCACACAGTGCTGATTCCAGAAACACACTGCCTTTGCTGCATCTATGTCAGCAAAATGAATAGCTCCTAGCCTGCTTTTTCCCCCACACAACTCTATTTAGAATTCAGGCTTTACACCAATGCACTTGATTGGCAGGACCCAATTCGTATCCAGAATCCTAGCTGCATGAAAGCCTTGGAATGTATAATACTTACTTTTCAGCCTCCACAGTACAGAAATGCAGATAAAAGGAGGCTAGAATAGCTACTGAGTGAGCCAGTCCTCAGCATCTATCACAGAAAGCAAGAGAAGAGGCAAACAGATTGGCTTAGACCTAAGGCTAGGCCCATACCACAAACAAAATCTAGGTCCATCATCAGTGAAGAGTCTACTCTGACACAACCTACTGAGGATGTTGTCTACTGAGGATGGCTACCCTTCGTGGGTATCTGGCCCAGTCTTAAAAGATCAAGGATGTCTTTCCTAAGGCAGAGGGACAAGAAGAACATTCTAGTCATAGGGAAAAGCAAGTGAGAAGGATATGCTGCTTGAAAGTGCATGGGGATGAGGGAGAGATACTGCACATATATTATTTCATTTTATCCTTACAAACATCCTAGGAATAAGTACTCTGCCATTCCCAATTTTCAAGTCAAGGAGTTCCTTGAAAGGCACATCAAAGGATTTGGATTTAAGGGCAGCCATAAATCCTCCATGGAAATGCAGAGGTGTCAGGTGTTGGGGAGTTGCTGGTTAGAAGAGAGGAGAAGAGACTTCCAAATGGCATAAAACCATAAATATAGTGAAAAATAAAATGGACTGGGAAAAGTTATTTGAAATGCATGTAACTGATAACTGACAAAAGATTAGTATCCAGATGTCTCAGTTGAGAGTTTCAGCCTTGGGCAAGTTCACTCTGGATTCAGTGAAACCAAAAAATGACAACAGAACACTTGGGGTTAAAAAGGGGCTTATACCAAGCTTTATTCTCACGGTGGCAGGTCAGGTGCTAGAACCCCATCTGCCTCCATCTCAGCCTCTGCCCCAGGCTCTGCCCTTGCCTCCTCTCCTGCTTCCCTCTCTTGCTCTCTTCTCTAGGCCCTGCTCCCAGAGAAGAGCTCCTAGGAGGAACTGGAGGAACTCTTTTTCTGTAACAACACAGGCAGTAATGGCTTATCTTGAGTGCATATACAAGCATGTGCCTGCTCAGTAGGCTAAGTATTACATCATCTCTCAAACACAATGAGTAGATTAGGATCAGGTGAGGATCCTAGCCATGGAACTTTCATTTTCCCTATGCCAGAATATATAAAGTAATTTTGCAAATCAATTTTTTAAATGGCAAATATTCCAATAAAAAACTGGCAAAGGCTATGATTTACAGAAGAGAAATCCCAAATGATTAAAAACATATGAAAAAAAATTTAAGGGAAAAAGAAAATATGTAAAATCATCTTTTCAACTTCACAGCAAATGCAAATCAAACTAACAATGCCATTTCATATTTATCAGATTGGCAAAAATGTTTAAATTCTGAAAAGAGCAACTTTTGACAAGTATGTGGTAGAACTTCTTAGAATGCGATTTGACTATATTAAGTATGAAGATGCATTTATCCTTTAGTCCTTCAACCCAGCAGTTCAGCTTCCTGGGACAACAGTGTGCTCTGAGAGCCAATTGTTAATAATTCAGGTATTTGGGTGCTTTATGAGGTAGCCATTAAATAATTAAATAGCTTGAAATCAGCAATGATGGGAGGATTTATATCATGGACATCTGCAAATGCTATAAACCAGGGTTTTGTTTTGTTTTTGTTTTTTTAAGATCCTGTTTATCAGAACACCACTGGGCGAGGAGAAACTCTCATGCTTATGTACAAGAGGACATGGTAAAAGAAACATTCAGAATCTACAGTGTTGAAGTTTAATGATGTGTTAATTTCAGGGCATAATTTGTATTAGATCATCATGGGGGTTCGGATAACATCACAATTTAACCTTAGTTTGAATTTTTCAATTACTTCCACATTCCCAGCTCTCCATTTACCCATTCTTAACTAATTCTTTTAAACAGTAAGAAAAGTGTGTGATTTCACTTAACCAGAAGCTGCTGGAGTGGCTCCCTGGTTGGTTAATTTGGTGACCATTCAATGTCTTTAAGTTGCTCGGTTCCTTCTCCTTTCTACTTTGCCCTCTCCGGCAAGCTCCCCTCATTTAACAAGATGGCTGTAGTGATGCCAGGAGTTCTTTCACAAATGATAATATCTGGGGGAAGAAGAGCTGTATTTTCCCATATATGTCTTTTCATCAAAGAAGAAAATTTTCCCTGAAATCCCCTAGCAGACTTCCCCGCAGGTCCCACTGGTCAGACTGAATAATTTTAATAACATTCCATTCCATTCCAAATTTGTCACAGGATTTCAGTAGTTGTTTGCAAGGCTTACTTTTAACATAAAAGTTACATTTTTAAGCAGAAAAGGAAAACCTTAGGGTCTCACATTGACAATTAAAGCCACTCATTATTTTAGATCTGGACAGAAATCATAAGTAATTTAGGTAATTTTCACAAAAGTTATCTCAGTAAAGTTCATGTACTTCAAGTGTTTAAGAATCAACTTTCATTAAGATGAGTGCCCTATTTTCTGACAATTTAATGTATTTTTCACAGATTTGGGACTTCAACCTTGATGAGAGGTATATAGGCTATGATTATCTTAATGTCAATATTATGTTTAAAAATAATCTTGCCTGAGCTAAAATGATCTTATGCATAAAAGTCGTGCATTTATGAGTAGGGTCATTTACATTTCTCTTGCATGAACTCTATTTTGACATGCTTACTATTGAGCAAGGGAAAGCACAAGCATATGGTTATTATAGGTACTTCCTTCCAGTTCCAACCTTATTTTCTGCTGCAAACATCTAGGGAAATTAGGAGGTTCTCCAAATCACCCATTAATATGAAAAAGGATGGAAGGCCAAATGTATTAATTTACTAATGAGATTTACATGTGTAAGTGCAGACTATAGATTCTGACAGCTCTTAAGAAAATAATATCATATATGCCCTGAATCCACATGTATGTCTATCTACAAAAAGTAAACTTCCAAGGTAATCCTGGTTACATTATCAAAGAATAGCTCTTTTTTTCAAAGTTACTTTTGATAAGTTGCCATATCAGATTTAAACCATTCAACTTTTCCCTCGAATTGGTTTTTGTTGTATTTACAACTGGCAGCATTAACTTAGTTCAGCAACTTGGAGACCAGCCACCCCCTGGGATGTGCTCATTGCTGAAGAATACCAAACATTTTTCATAATGCCAGCTTGGGTTTAAGAGAGTGATGGCTGAAGGGGCAAATCTCAGAAAGGGTCTATTTTTCCAGATGGAAGAAAAAATATGCTACTTTTAATTATTCTTTTTAAAATTTAATTCAACTGTAAAATTGCATACACGTAGTAAAAATCCAAATAGTAGAGAATGGTATACAATAAAAGATAAAAATATCACTCCCCCAACAAACCCTAACTTTCACTCCCTAGAGGCATGTATTGTAAAGTTTCTTTTGTAACCTCTCAAAAATATTCCATGCATAAGCAATCATATAAATGCATGTTTTTATTTAACCAAAAAATGAGATTTTACTAAATACCTCCTGTACCTCTTGCAAAATTTAATATATCTTGAAAAGTTTTCCAAATCAGCACACACAGATCTATGATTCATTTGTTCATTCATTCAATAGATATTTATTAAGTTCTAGAGACTGCATTAGGTGCTAGGAATAAAAAGATGAACAAAAGAGACAAGGTCTTTCCTCTCACAGAATGTATATATTCCACTGAGGGCAGCAAAAATATATAAAAACAAATATTAAAACAAAATAATTACAGATTTTGAAGGAAACAAAAAGGGAGATGTTTTGTAGTGGGCCTACTTTAGGTAGGCAGGGCAAGTGTGGCCTCAGTGAGAAAGATCCTGAGATTAAAGAAAGAAAAGAAGTCAGCCATTCAAACATCTGGGACAAGAGAATTCCAGGCAAGAGCAAAGGGCTTGAGATGTGAAAATTATTTTGTGTGCTATAAAAACTAAGAGTAGGCCAAGGTGACTGGTGTGTATAAAGAGAGGGGAAGCAAGAGATAAGGTAAGCCATGTGAAGGCATGGGTCTTTTTCTCTTTTTAAATTATCTTATTTTTATTGCAGTAAAGTATACATAACAAAATTTACCATTTTAACCACTTTTAAGTGTACACTTCAGTGGTATTAAATACATTCACAAACCATCACCATTATGTCTGCAGCCCCAACAGCAAGGGTTTCCAACCACACAGGCTATGGTATCTGTTTTAACCTCCTTAAACATTTCTGGGCCACTATTGTCTGCTTGCAGGTTGGTTCATTTCCAGAACTTTTCCATCATCCCCAATAGAAACTCCATACCCATTCAACAATAACTCCTGATCCACTTTTCACCCCAGTCCCACATAACCACTTTCTACTTTCTACCTCTATGAATTTGCCCCTTCTAAGTACCTTGTATGAGTGAATATCTGTCCTTTTTGCCTGACTTTTTTCCCTTAGCATAGTGTTTTCAAGGGTCGTCCACATTGTAGGATATATCACGGTTTTCTTGCTGTTTAAGGCTGAATAATACTCCACTGAATGTATATAACACATTTTGTTTATCCATTCATCCACTGATGGACATCTGGGTTGTTTTTTCTACCTTTTTTCTATAACGAATAATGCTGTTATTAACAATGGTGAACATTTGTTTGAGGCTCTGCTTTCAATCTTTTGAATATATATACCTTGAAATGGAATTGCTGGATCATGAAGTAATTCTATGTTTAACTTTTTGAGGAATCTTAATACTATCTTCCACAGAGGCTGAATCATTTTACATTTTCACCAGCAATGGTACACAGGTTCCAATTTCTCCATATCCCTGCCAACACTTGCTATTTGTTGTTTTTTTAATGGCCATCCTAATGGGTGTGAAGGGGGTAGCTTATATAAGTTTTGATTCGCATTTCCCTAACAGCTAGTTATAGTGAGCACCTTTTGTGTGTTTTTATTGGTCATTTGTATATCTTCTTTGAAGAAATGTCTATTCATGTTCTTTGTTCATTTTTTAACTGGGTTGTTTGGTTTTTTCATTGTTGAGTTGTAGGAGTTCTTCATATACTCTGGATATTAATCCCTAACCAGATATGCTTTGCAAATATTTTCTCCCATTCTGTGGATTGCCTTTTCACTCTCTTGAAAGTGTCTTTTAATGCACAAAAGCTTTTGATTTTGGTGAAGTCCAATTTACCTTATTTTTTTCTTTTGTTGCCTGTGTTTTTGGTGTCATATTCAAGAAATCATTGACAAACCCAATGGGATGAAGTAAAAATATCTCATCAGGCTGAGACCCAAGCCACTACTTGACAGAAGAAACAGAACACATTTGAGGCCCTAAGGAAAGAGTTTTAAACCCTTGTAGAGCATTCAGCAAACATTTTATATAAAGAGAAATCCTTGGGTAAAGTATGATCACGATTTGTTTTGCTGAATTTAGATTTTCATACCATGTGTCTTTGAAGCAAATGGATTTTATAATAGATTTTGTATCGGTTTCTTAGACTCCCAGTTTTTAAAGGAGCAATGTGTTTTACTGATTCAATTATTTAATTACATGCTTTCAAGTGTATTCTTTCTGGCAACAAGATCAACCTGTCTCCAGCATTAAGCCTACTGCTTTGCAGGCAGTATTCAATATATAATGATTAAGAAAAACGAGAGTGATAATATGCAGGGCACGAAAATCAACAGCAAATCACAACATGTTCGTAAATAAGGCAGGTGACTGCTTTATGAAAGCTTTTCTTAACCCTCCATTATCAATAAAAATAGGAACAGTAGCTATTGTTATAGAGGAAATAGAATCGCTTCTTTTTCTTCCTGGTACTGGTTCTTCTGGTGTATGAAGAGGTTGATTCCAGATGCCCTTACTGGAAACTGGGATGTCCAACAAACACCACCAGTCTTTTAAGCACTTAAGTAGGTGAGAAAGTGGAAGACTGAAAATTGAAGGGACACCTCACTGACATGGTGTCCAAAGGCCTGTAGAGGGAGCTCTCGGGCCCAGCAGGCCTCATCAATCGCAGACCCCACAGAAAGGGAGGACACCTTATAACTTAACTTTGGCAACTTTACCATCCAGCAGGGAGAGGGAAGAGCTTCTGCCTCCCGTAGCAATAGCCCAGCCACAGCCCAGTCGATGAGCAGCCAAAACACGAGACTCCCAGTTTCCTCCCAATGGACTTTTTGCTTACAGCAGTTCCCCAGCTCTCCCCATTTCTTCTATAAAAGAGCATTCCTATGTGGTTTTTTTCCTACTTGCCTGTGGTTTTGCCATAGTTTGTCCCAAATTACAATTCTGTTATTCCCAAATAAACCCATTTTGCTGGTAAAGTAACTGCCAGTTTTATTTCTAAGGTTAACAAGAGGACGCAAATGTAATGTACAAGGATGGGAGACCCTTTCTTTTTAGAGCCCTTTCTGCTCTCTGGGATCCCTAACAAGCCGGTAGATTAATCAGTACATACTCAAGAAACCAGCTCTAGGTGAGGTCCTCGTGAGCCTTGAAAGCCTCTATGGAAGTTCCAAATACCTCCGCAATGTAAACTGGTGTAGCGCGCCACCTCAGGCCAACCTGTCCAAGAAGAGCAGCAGCGTCCCGACCCTGCTCCCACGCAGGCGCGCCCTGGGCCGGCAGGGGCGGGGTCAGTCCCGGAAGGGGCGGGGCCAGCCCGGAGCGCCTAGCGGCTGCCCTGGCATTCCAAGTTCTTTTCTGCGCGGGCTCCCCGGTAGGAGCCTATGTGCGGGAAGTGCCGTGGCCGAGCGGGCCGGTCTCCGAGTTCTTCCAGGTGGGAGTCCCCGCGATCTTAGTTCCTCGCCGCTTTCTGCCAGGAACCGACTCCATGGCTGAATCCGTGCCTGCCTTCGCCCTCAGAGCTCTTGTGGTCCCGTTCCGGGGCCTCCGCCCCTCGTACGGGCGCAGCCGGGCGGTCGGCGACGCGGCCTTCCTCTCCCCCACCGACCGACGCGGCCACGAGCCCGCTTCCCCGCCATCTGCTCACTCGTCTATTGTGAGTAGCCGTCAACGAGTCTTACCTGACCCTCGTCTTTAGTGAACGCCGGTGTCGACTGTTCGCAGCTCGCAAACTGATTTAGGCCTTCTGTGGTTCACCGGCTTCGGAGGCGGGAGCACGATAGGCCGGTGGCCACGTGCACGGCCCGGATGGTTTCGGGGCTCCTTAAATAGGCAGCTTGTTAATCCTTAGGGAGCGCTTAATAAACTGAGAAGGGAATTCTCTCTCAGATACGAGAAAGCCTTTGCTTAACTACTTTGTGGTTGGTTTTTCAAATTGTTAACAGCTCAGTTTACCTACTGAAAGTTGTGGTCTCGACAGAGCTTGCTGCTTGCTGGCGTTTATACATAAACTCTAAAGACGTGGCAGTAGAGTTGGAGAATAATACATACAATGTAGAGGCCTGCTGTATCCGTAGTCACAATACGCAGAGATGTGTATTTCTGGACTTGGTACAGAAGGAATTGGTTACAGCTGGGAGGCTTAGAGGAACTCTAGCCTCATCAAAAACAAGTTATAAGTGAATACCTTCTTGATGAGACATGGTACGGTCATGGGGTTTTTGGTTTTTTCCTTCATATTTGAAGTACTGCTTCATCTAAAACAGTTAACTGTCAACAAGGCAAATGTGATGGCTGAAAACAGTTTATATTTGGTATTAATCATCCTTACATTTGAGGCCTAAGTGGCTTGAATCCCACTTTCATTGTTAGGTGTTTCTTTGGATTTTTCTAATTTTACAAACTAAATGTTAGGTAAAAATATTGATAATGCACGTAAGTCCTAATACATAAATACGCAAGAGCCAAGTGATCCATTTAGGAACCTAAATCTTACCAATAATATACTTGCTTCCCTGTTCTATTCCCCTGCCTTCCATCCCGAGATGCTTGTTATCTGGATTTTGTGTCTGGTTTCTTGGTTTTTTTGAGGGGAGTGGGATGAGTAACAGCTTTATTCTACATATATGTCATGAAACATTTTGTTTCAGATTTTACACAATTGGACTGTGCATGTAGTTGTCAGTAGGTCCCATGAATTATATATTGAACTGAAATTTTGCAAGTTGGAATTACTTGTAATTAACTGTTAGTAGTTCTGATATTGATTATGTGAAATAATTTCAAGACTTAAAAATGATAAATTGTTTTTTACAGTCCAACGTTTGATGTGTCTTCATAAATCATTTCCAGTAGCTCTCTTGTTCAATGATTTTAGCCTCCTGGGGTGCTGTAGGACGTGATCTGTGGCTCTAGCCATGCCCTTTGCAGTACACAAGCATGCTTTCAGGCAACTTGGGACTTAATTCTACAGGACTGCCAGTAATGATGCCAACAAAAGGTATCTGCTCTAAAACTCTTATTAGATTTGCCATTAGAATGCTTTAGTTGGAGGGCTGCACACTTGTTTTTGTATATCTAACCTTTAACCTGGTTTGTATCTCATCTGTGACAATCTCTGAGACAGAAAAGCAATGGCTGGATACTCATTAGGAATATCATGTCTTAAGATCAATAGTGCTTCAGTAAAGAACATCATAAATATATCCACTATTTTTCCTGTCAATGTTAATGAATCCATTTCCAACTTAGATCATTTAACAATATTAGGGTCCTTTCAAGCAAAAGGGCTAATACTCAAATCATTATAGATACGTTAGATTTTGGATTTATACTACCAAAAGTAGAATAAAGCAGTAAGTAATTGTCTTCTGTTCCATTAGAGATGTGTTGAACAACAGGAAATTACTCCACTATATAGTCTCAGTGTTGGTGGTTTTTATTAAAAAGCTGGTTGGGAATCAGGTTGCAACTATGGTTATGTTTATGGTTCCTGATTAAAAATGAATAAAAATGTTATTGGACCATTTCTACATATAAGAGGGCGAACAACAGATGGAAGTACAGAGTATTCACAATGAAATATTTAATTTCCAGGTGCAACAGCCTATGAGCTGAAGATGAGTGAAGGTCATCATGTTAAGTGTTTTCCAGAAACTTCTCATAGAGGATGGAAAAAAACCACTGGGAAGAAAATTACTAGGAATGTAACTGCATATAACAGGTACCAAAAGTTAAATTGTTTGGGTTTTCTTTTTTTTAATGTTTTTATGGTACTGTTTGTGGAGAGCAGTACCAGAAATGTTTAATACAATTTTTGTTGACATAGATAGCTGGCACAGTGATGACAAATTACTTTTTGCCGTTTACCCAGCTGAGGGTTTCTTTGAAGAAATAATTTTAAGACTGAGATGCCAGTAATCTACATTGATTATGTGATGAATTACTCAAATATAATGCAGTTTTTTTTAAATGGGTACGTTTTTTTCACCATACAGGTAGCTACAGATCAATGTTCAAGTCCATAACTGTGGCTTTTAAAAATTCTTCATTGCCTCAAGTAAGTATAATTGGTCAAACAACAGCATCTATTAATAATTGAAAAGTATCTGATAAACTTCAGATGGCTGGGATCATTTCCTCTTAAAATTGCTTTTGTATGTCAAGATTATGGTTTTTGAGTTTGAGTATGGAATGATTTTCACTGTTGGTTTCTGGTTTTTCTTTTCCCCTTGGAGGTCTGGCATGCAGCCATTTGGAAGAGAAAGAATTGGGCAAGAAGAAATGAACTGAAGCAAATGGTGAAAATTAACATTTTATTTAACATTGGTCATCTCACAATAAATTATGTAGAAAAATACATGTCTGAATACTTTTAATTGCTGGGCAATAAAGTGTTTCCTTTAAAATATATCAAATCTTTAAACATTTCTGTTCTTATAGCCACTAGTCAGACTTTCTTTAAACATATTTCAGGGAGACTATGCTCTTGTCAATAACTAGCTCATTTGTGGATAGTGATTTCTGTATGAGGTAGGTGGATAAGCAGCTAGGGAGGGAGACATTTGTAGTACTTCCAGTTCTCATACCCTTTTTCTTCCCTTAGCAGGTTTCTGGAGAGGCCCCAATCACTGAACACCAGATAACTATATGGGCCTCCCTGTATAACCTGTTGTTATACCTGAAATTTGAACTGTGTAAGTCCAATTATACACAGATGTTATTTTTTTTCCAGTAAATATACTGGAAGATTTTTAGAGATATGTGATAACTTGAAAAAAATTTTTCTCTTATTTTATTACAAGAATACAGTATATAATATATACAGCATACAAAATAAGTGTTAATCAACTGTGTTACCAGTGAGGCTTCTGGTCAACAGTAGGTTATTGTTTGGAGAGTCAAAAGTTACATGGAGATTTCCAATTACATAGGAGGAGGGGGGATTAAGCTCCTAAACCCCTTGTTCCAGGGCCAACTATAGTTGGAGTCTCCTAACTCCTTAATTGCCTTGTAAAAGTAGAGGTTTCACCTGTGACATAAATAAATTTTTTTAATTTAAATTTGATCAGTTTGCTTTTACCTCTGTAAACAAAAAAGTAATCCTAATCTTAGTTAATAAGCAATAACAATATGCTCTATTAAGGAAAATAGTGACTGGACAGTCCAGTCTGTCCAGGACTTGAGAATTTAAAAGAATTCTAAACAGTTCCAACCTGGGTGAAGACTTAAATAGAGCTAAATCTTGCTTTTCCCCTGTTGAGTCCCACAGCATATAAATTCCCTCCCTTTATCAGGATTATAATTTCAATATGGTAAGTCAAACAGTATAAGACATACACAGCAACATCTCTATAATCGTTCTTGTCCAAGGCAACACTTGAAAACCATTTTACCCCCCCAGTGATACCAGTCCTCTTGTTTCATCAATAGAACCTTAACACTACAATTGTAAAATGGATCCATTTTATGGATCCTAGCTTTAATAAATGTGTTTTGCCTTCATCCCAAACAGAACCAGAAACATGAAATGTAGTAGTTAGGATGCCACAAAATAAGGTCTTGACAATATACAATTGTAGGTAAATATGAAGACTTAACTGCTTAATCTCTGGCACTAGTGGATGTTCAAAAAATACTGTTAAGTGAATGACCAGGAAGGCAGTGACTGGCAAAACCCTGTAGAGAGAGACCTCTCCACCTTTATGGTTAAGAGCTCTACGAATTTCTAAAGAATCAGTGCATGGTAGTACGTTGGCTAATAAAGTGGCAATTACACAATATTTTCCTTTTAGTAGAATTCTTGAAGCTTTAACGAATGAAAACATTTTGGGATTTTATAAGGCGGCATGTTTTCTCATGATGTCCTGTCTTTTCAGAGCAGTTACCTTCCCTCCAAAAATGCAAACTACTTTTCTTATAATCAGGTTTAAAGACTCAATTATTATTCTTTGATTTGATATAAATTACATTTGTTCATTTAACATGGCTTTGTAAAAGGGAAAATTTTCCAAGGCTTCTCCTGATTACATATTTAGGGCTTCCTAAATAATAACTAACTATATAATGGATGTGCCAATATCTAGTAAAACATGAAGAGTCCTTAAATTTGAGGCTCTGGTTATTTAAATTAACAATCTGTCAAGTTCACAAGTGCAAAAAAAATGGTTTAAAATGATTTGTTAAAATGTAATTGCCATCTTGTGACAAGTGTAGGGGAACTACATAAAAGCTACCATTTTTTACACTGACTAGTTTGCAGCATTCATATCCATTGACCATGTTGATCACATGTACTGGACTAGCCAGATGTTTTTGTAATAGGATTCTAAATTTGAAATTTCTATTTGAGCTTTGGATTAGTGTTTATTCCATTAGCAATTAATTTTAAGAAAACATTTTACATTTTTTAGGATGGCATTCTAACATACTGTTATACACAGTATTAGCTGAATGAAGCATTACTTCAAAACCACTAACATTTCCACTGCTTAAGTAGAAATGACATTTTCTTCATATTGCTTATTCATCACTAGTGCAAATAGCTGTCCCAGGTCCATATGTGGCAATAAACTGTTGAAGTTGTTGCTGGCATTGAGTCAGATAGATGTCCCTTTGCTCTAAATATTCTTCATTGTACAGTTCAAATGGAAATACTGCATTTGGAGCAACACAAAATACAGTGGCCCCTAAGTGAAGAAGGAAAAAAGTGTAGAGAAATATTCCTTAATATGCTAAGATGAAATCACATTTTCAATAAAATAGTGGAAGTTAAAAATGGTGAAAGTTATGATCTATCTAACAGTTTCAATAATAATTATTTAAATCTGCCCTTTTTTTGAGACCCATTAAAACAGTTTAAGTAAATGTACAAATTGGTACCAGGGCCAATGGAAGAAGTATGTTAATATTCAAAGTTTGGAAATTATAACTTGTCACCTATTAAAATAGTCATTACAATTTTGAAGCTGATTAGTAATGTGAAGTGGAAGATTGAGAAGGTATGGAAGGCAGGGAAACACTTTGATAAAGGTTAAATGATCAAGGATGAACACATGGTACATTTCTCAGTTATTAAAAACCACTGTTAGTAAGACAGGCATAAAACTATAGAAAAGAACAGAGAGCTGGAAAATAAACTCTTGACAAAGTGTCAAAACCATCCAATGGGGAAGATAGTCAAAAAATGATGCTGGTAAACTATCCACATGAAAAAGAATGAGGTTGGTCCCTTACCTTACATCATAGAAAAGAATTAATGGATCAAAGACCTAAACTTTAAAACTTTTTATGATCTTAGAAAAAACATTGGGAAAACACTTCATGACAGAATTTGGCAGTGATTTCTAGGACATGACACCAAAAGCACAGGCAATAAAATAGGTAAATCAGATCACACCAAAATTTTAAGTGCATCAAAACATGCAACAGTGAAAAGGCAAACATGGATTGGGAGAAAATAACTTGCAAATTATGTATCCAATAGGGGGTTTACAACTCAAGAAACCCCAATTTTTTTAATGGGCAGAAGACTTGATAATTCTCCAAGGAAGTTGTACACATGGCCAATAAGCACATGAAAAGATGCTCAACAACACTAGTAGACAAATGCGAATCAAAACCACAATGAAATACCACCTCACATTTATAAGGAGGGCTACTCTAAAAAATAAGTGTTGGCAAGGATGTAGAGAAATTGGAACCCTAGTGCATTGTTTGGAATGTAAAATGGTGCAACCCCTATGGAAAACTGGCAGTTCGTCAGAAAAATTAAGCAAAATTATCATATGATCCAGCAATTTCACATTTGAGTATATACCCAAAAGAATTGAAGCAAGGTCTCAAAGAGATTGTACACTTATGTTCAAAGCTGCATTATTCAAAGTAGAAGCATCCTAAGTGTCCATTGATGGATGAATGGACAAAATGTGGTATGTGCATATACACACACACAATGGAGTATTTGTTCTTAAGGAAATTATATGCATGCTATACAACATGGATGAACCTTGAGGATATTATACTAAGTGAGAAAAGCCAGACAAAATAGGACAAATAATTCCATTTATATGAGGTACCTAGAAAAGTCAAATTCATAAAGATAGGGCTGGGGGAAGGGCAGAATGGGGAGTTATTGTTTAGTGGGAACAGTCTCACTTTGGGAAGATGAAAAGGTTACAGAGATGGATGAGGGCAACAAGGTGAATGTACTTAACACCACTTAAAAATGATAGATGGTAAATTTTATGTATATTGTACAACAATTTAGAAAAGTAAACACCTTTGACTATTACAGCAGGATAGTAATTTAGATATTTAAGCTCTTAAATTCTGTTTCATTCACTGATTACTTGAATGAGTACTGTAACATGACTGGCCAGGAATATATTTCCTAGCCAAGCAGACAGTGCCCACCTTTCTAGAGTTGTCTGTCATCAGTAAACATTTACACGGTCTCGGACTTCTGTGACTGCTCTCATTACTGCTTTACGTTACCAGAAACCTTGCTATCCCTTGAGAACACTCCTTTCCTTGTTGCTCTCTAAACTGAAGCTGCTTTTTCTCAAACAACCCACACCCTTAGTATCACAAGACAGAACCGTTGCCTAACTTGCTGCCCCTTTGCTGCTTCCAGACCATTTTTGCCCCTGCTTTCCTCAATAAAATTTTCCATTGATGCCAGTGCCATCCGGGCTTTACCACCCTCTCCCCTTCCACAGCGACATCAACAACCAGTTCTCAGCACTTGGTTTACAATCTTCCTGTCTTCCCTAACTCCTCACATTCAGTGACTTCCCTGTGATTGACCCATTTAATTCCCCACCTCCCTGTGTCCTGACATTTTCCCCTCTACCTCCACCACACATTCCTAAGGCCACAGGAAACCAACACCACCAGAAACTTACTTCAAAACCATCACTTGAAATGTTCTCCTACACTACTTCCTATCCTTCCAGCTTCTAAGTCTTCTCTCAAGAGAACTCCAATCTGCTTCCTCACTTTACTGCTCTCTTTTAACCAATTTGAGTCCCTTTCTTGCCAGTACTCCCCACCTCCACCTTGCCCCTCTGCATCACAAAGCCACTCACCTATCTAAACCTCAGCTCTGCACAAACTCAACATTTTGTGAGTTCTAGACAGAAAAATAAAATAGTTGGCATTTCTTAGTTTCCCTTTAAATGAATCACAGAAACTTCAGATTGGCACTTGTACTGCCTCAGAGTCCTGCTGAGTTTCTCTAGCACACTTGCTCTTCTCTCCCCCACAGGGATTATTACACCCCATTCTTCTCAAGCCTTTCATTTTTAGCTGATGGCCTCGTGTAGAGTCTGTGACCAGATCTGCAGAGCTACCTGATTTCCATTGTCTTCCCTTTTGTAAAATGAAGTGACTTCTCTATCAGAAACCAAATACCCTCACATGTGCTCTGGATCCCATCCCCTCTCACCTTTTTAAGAGCTTCAGTCCTTTGATCTTCCTTCTTTTCTGTACTATCATTAGTTTACTCTCTGCTGCACATATCTGATCTTATCTTTTATCTTTAAAAATAAACAAAAACAGTAACACCTTCCTGGACCACACATCCTTTTCCAACTAATACCCTATTTTTTCCTCATCTTCATAGTCAAACATGTCAAAATTACCTCTGTGTGCTATCTCCATATTCTCGCTTCCTACCCCACCCAGATCCCCATCCACTGAAATAGCTCTGATCAAGGGCACCTACAACCTCTAGCTTGCCAAATCGAATCTTACTCAGCAGGCACTTGCTACAGTTGACTACTTGAAACATTTTCCTTTCTTGACATCTATAACCCCACACTTGATTTTCTTCCTATATACTAGCTAGTCTTTCTCAGTCTCCTTTGTTAGATCTTCCTCCTTAACCCCATTTCTAAATATTGGAATTTTTAAAAGGCAGTCCTAGAGTTCTCTGTATAGTCTCTAGGTGATTTCTTCCATTCCATGGCTTTGAGTACCATCTCTGTGCTGATGATTCCTAAGTTTTATATCTAGCTTTGATATCTCTTCCAAGCTCCAGATTCTTTTATCTGTCCATTGATAGATCTGTAGGATGTTTCAAACTTACGTCTATAATTTTATTTTTCTCCAAACCTTTTCCTCTTTTTTTCCCAGTCTCAGGCAGTGGCACTATGAACCACTTAATTGCTCAAGGCAGAACCTAGGAGTTCATAATTCCTCCCTCTTCCACTTGCCCCAACTCCTAAATCTAGTTCATGAGCACAACCTATTGGTTTTCACAGCTAAGAAAAATATCCCTGAGTAGGGATCGTTTTCCTGCTATGTTTAAAGTAACATTTAAGGAGCTCTTGACATTGGTTTGCTTAAAACTTAAAAATCAATATACCAGCTGAAACTCATTATCAAAACAAGAAGTAACGATAGGAAAAAAAATCTTCACATAGGTTGGTTTTCCTCAACAAATGCTTTCTTTAATGCATCAAGAAAGCCCTGGCAGAGCCAAGATGGCGGCGTGAGTAGGACAGTGGGAATCTCCTCCCCAAAACATACATATTTTTGAAAATACAACAAATACAACTATCCCTAAAAGAGAGACCAAAAGACACAGGACAACAGCCAGACTACATCCACACCTGTGAGAACCCAGCGCCTCAAGAAGGGGGTCAGATACAAGCCCCAGCCCGGCGGGACCTGAGGCCCTCACCCCAGCTCCCAGCGGGAGGAGAGGAGTCGGAGCGGGGAGGGAGAGGGAGCCCAGGACTGCTGAACACCCAGCCCTAGCTATCCGCACCAGAGCCCAGACACAGTGCGTGCATGGGGTGCTGGAAACTAGGGAAGCAGGACAGTAAGACCTGTGAATGGGTCCTGAAGCCGGCGCCCCTGGGACAAAGAAAAGCGAGTGCTTTTTGAAAGTCTTAAAGGGACAGGGACCCCACGACTGGACGGAAGCATCCCGGGTCACAGTCCAGCAGCTGGAAATTCCAGGGAACTCCAGGTGCACTAACCCCCTGGGCAACAGCTCTGAGACCCCTCATGTAGGTAAACAGCCAAACAGCCCCCCGTCCATTACCCCTCCGGGGCCTCGCCATAGCAGAGCAGTAGCCTGAGGCTGGCCACGCCCACAGCAAGGGAGCTTCCTCCATACCAGCTGGGCAAGATACAGAGACCCAGTCTACACGCAATTGCCCAACAAAAGCCACTAGGGGTCGCAGTTGTCCCAGTAAAGAAAGGCCAGTAAAAAGTGGAAAAAGCCTAGGCTCTCCCAGCTGACAGACTCATCAATAGCATACCACTACACCTATCAACATGAAAAGGCAAAAAAATTTGATCCAGACAAGACTAACCCAGACAGCTTTGACATCTTCTACATCTTCCCCTGAGAAGGAAACTGGGCAGATAGATTTAACCAGTCTTCCTGAAAAAGAATTCAAAACAAAAGTCATAACCATGCTGATGGACTTGCAGAGAAATATGCAAGAACTAAGGAGGGAGAATACAGAAATAAAACAAGCTCTGAAAGGACTTCAAAGCAGAATGGACAAGATGCAAGAGACCATTAATGGACTAGAAAACAGAGAACAGGAATGCAGAGAAGCTGATGCAGAGAGAGATAAAAGGATCTCCAAGAATGAAAGAATATTAAGAGAACTTAGTGACCAATTGAAACGGAACAATATCTGCATTATAGGGGTACCAGAAGAAGAAGAAGAGAGAAAAAGGGATAGAAAGTGTCTTTGAAGAAATAATTGCTGAAAACTTCCCCAAACTAGGGGAGGAAATGGCCTCTCAGACCACAGAGGTACACAGAACTCCCATGACAAGGGATCAAGGAGGGCAACACCAAGACACATAATAATTAAAATGGCAAAGATCAAAGACAAGGACAGAGTATTAAAGGCAGCCAGAGAGAAAAAAAAGGTCACCCATAAAGGAAAACCCATCAGGCTATCATCAGACTTCTCAACAGAAACCTTACAGGCCAGAAGAGAATGGCATGATATATTCAATGCAATGAAACAGAAGGGCCTCGAACCAAGAATACTGTATCCAGCACGATTATCATTTAAATATGAAGGAGGGATTAAACAATTTCCAGACAAGCAAAAGTTGAGGGAATTTGCCTCCCACAAACCACCTCTACAGGGCATCTTACAGGGACTGCTCTAGATGGGAGCACTCCTAAAAGGAGCACAGAACAAAACACCCAACATATGAAGAAGGGAGGAGGAGGAATAAGAAGGGAGAGAAATAAAGAATCATCAGACAGTGTTTATAATAGCCCAATAAGCAAGTTAAGTTAGACAGTAAGATAGTGAAGAAGCTAACCTTGAACCTTTGGTAACGACAAACTTAAAACCTGCAATGGCAATAAGTACACACCTTTCAATAATCACCCTAAATGTAAATGGACTGAATGCACCAATAAAAAGACACAGAGTGATAGAATGGATAAAAAAGCAAGACCCATCCATATGCTGCTTACAAGAGACTCACCTCAAACCCAAAGACATGCACAGACTTAAAGTCAAGGGATGGAAAAAGATATTTCATGCAAACAACAGAGAGAAAAAAGCAGGTGTTGCAATACTAGCATCAGACAAAATAGACTTCAAAATAAAGAAAGTAACAATTATCGAAATTGGAAAAAGAAGAACAAATGAGGCCTAAGGTCAGTAGACGGAGGGACATAATAAAGATCAGAGAAGAAATAAACAAAATTGAGAAGAACAAAACAATAGAAAAAAAATCAGTGAAACCAAGAGCTGGTTCTTTGAGAAAATAAACAAAATACATAAGCCTCTAGCCAGACTTATTAAGAGAAAAAGAGAATCAACACACATCAACAGAAACAAGAAAGGAAAAATCACGATGGACCCCACAGAAATACAAAGATTGATTACAGAATACTATGGACAACTTCCTAGAAAAATACAACTTCCAAGACTGACACAGAAAGAAACAGAAAATCTAGGCAGACCAATTACCAGCAACGAAATTGAAGCGGTAATAAAAAAACTACCAGAGAACAAAACCCCTGGGCCAGATGGATTGACCTCGGAATTTTATCAGACATACAGGGAAGACATAATACCCATTCTCCTTAAAGTTTTCCAAAAAATAGAAGAGGAGGGAATACTCCCAAACTCATTCTATGAAGCTAACATCACCCTAATACCAAAACCAGGAAAAGACCCCACCAAAAAAGAAAACTACAGACCAATATCCCTGATGAACATAGATGCAAAAATACTCAACAAAATATTAGCAAACCGAATTCAAAAATACATCAAAAGGATCATACACCATGACCAAGTGGGATTCATCCCAGGGATGCAAGGATGGTACAACATTCGAAAATCCGTCAACATCATCCACCACATCAACAAAAAGAAAGACAAAAACCACATGATCATCTCCATAGATGCTGAAAAATCATTCGACAAAATTCAACATCCATTCATGATAAAAACTCTCAACAGAATGGGTATAGAGGGCAAGTACCTCAACATAATAAAGGCCATATATGATAAACCCACAGCCAACATCATACTGAGCAGCGAGAAGCTGAAAGCTTTTCCTCTGCGATCGGGAACAAGACAGGGATGCCCACTCTCCTCACTGTTATTCAACATAGTACTGGAGGTCCTAGCCATGGCAATCAGACAAAACAAAGAAATAAAGGCAACCAGATTGGCATAGAAGAAGTCAAACTGTCACTATTTGCAGATGACATGATATTATACATAAAAAGCCCTAAAGACTCCACTCCAAAGTTACTAGAACTGATATCGGAATTCAGCAAAGTTGCAGGATACAAAATTAATACACAGAAATCTGTTGCTTTCCTATACACTAAACATCAACCAGCAGAAAGAGAAATTAGGAAAACAATTCCATTCACAATAGCATCAGAAGGAATAAAATACCTAGGAATAAACCTAACCAAGGAAGTGAAAGACCTATACCCTGAAAACTGTAAGACACTCTTAAGAGAAAGTAAAGAGGTCACTAACAAATGGAAACTCATCCCATGCTCCTGGCTAGGAAGAATTAATATCATCAAAATGGCCATCCTACCCAAAGCAATATACAGATTTGATGCAATCCCTATCAAATTACCAGCAACATTCTTCAATGAACTGGAACAAATAGTTCAAAAATTCATATGGAAACACCAAAGACCCCGAATAGTTAAAGCAATCCTGAGAAGGAAGAATAAAGTGGGGGAGATCTCATTCCCCAACTTCAAGCTCTACTACAAAGCCACAGTAATTAAGACAATTTGGTACTGGCACAAGAACAGAGCCACAGACCAATGGAACAGAACAGAGACTCCAAACATTAACCCAAACATATATGGTCAACTAATATTCGATAAAGGAGCCATGGACATACAATAGGGAAATGACAGTCTCTTCAACACATGGTACTGGTAAAACTGGACAGCTACATCTAAGAGAATGAAACTGGATCACTGTCTAACCCCAAACACAAAAGTAAATTCGAAATGGATCAAAGACTTGAATGTAAGTCATGAAACCATAAAACTCTTAGAAAAAAACATAGGCAAAAATCTCTTAGACATAAACATGAGTGACCTCTTCTTGAATATATCTCCCCGGGCAAGGGAAACAAAAGCAAAAATGAACAAATGGGACTATATCAAGCTGAAAAGCTTCTGTACAGCAAAGGACACCATCAATAGAACAAAAAGGTATCCTACAGTATGGGAGAATATATTCATAAATGACAGATCCAATAAAGGGTTGACATCCAAAATATATAAAGAGCTCACACACCTCAACAAACAAAAAGCAAATAATCCAATTAAAAAATGGGCAGAGGAGCTGAATAGACAGTTCTCTAAAGAATAAATTCAGATGGCCAACAGACACATGAAAAGATGCTCCACATCGCTTGTCATCAGAGAAATGCAAATTAAAACCACAATGAGATATCACCTCACACCAGTAAGGATGGCTACCATCCAAAAGACAAACAACAACAAATGTTGGCGAGGTTGTGGAGAAAGGGGAACCCTCATACACTGCTGGTGGGAATGTAAATCAGTTCAACCATTGTGGAAAGCAGTATGGAGGTTCCTCAAAAAGCTCAAAATAGAAATACCATTTGACCCAGGAATTCCACTTCTAGGAATTTACCCTAAGAATGCAGCACTCCAGGTTGAAAAGAACAGATGCACCCCTATGTTTATCGCTGCACTATTTACAATAGCCAAGATATAGAAGCAACCTAAATGTCCATCAGTGGATGAATGGATAAAGAAGATGTGGTACATATACACAATGGAATATTACTCAGCTATAAGAAAAGAAACAGATCCTACCATTTGCAACAACATGGATGGAGCCAGAGGGTATTTTGCTCAGTGAAATAAGCCAGGTGGAGAAAGACAAGTATCAAATGATTTCACTCATATGTGGAGTATAAGAACAAAAGAAAACTGAAGGAACAAAACAGCAGCAGAATCACAGAACCCAAGAATGGACTAATAGTTACCAAAGGGAAAGGGACTGGGGAGGATGGGTGGGAAGGGAGGGATGAGGGCAGGAATAAAAGAAAGGGGGCATTACGATTAGCATGTATAGTGTTGGGGGGGCATGGGGAGGGCTGTGCAACACAGAGAAGACAAGTAGTGATTTTATAGCATCTTACTATGTTGAAGGACAGTGACTGTGAACGGGGATGTGGGGGGGACTTGGTGAAGGGGGGAGCCTAGTAAACATAATGTCCTTCATGTAATTGTAGATTAATGATACCAAAATAAAAATAAAATAAAAAAAAGAATGCAGCACTCCAGTTTGAAAAAGACAGATGCACCCCTATGTTTATCGCTTCACTATTTACAATGGCCAAGATATAGAAGCAACCTAAATGTCCATCAGTAGATGAATGGATAAAGAAGATGTGGTACATATACAATGGAATATTACTCAGCTATAAGAAAAAAACAGATCCTACCATTTGCAACAACATGGATGGAGCTAGAGGGTATTATGCTCAGTGAAATAAGCCAGGCGGAGAAAGACAAGTATCAAATGATTTCACTCATATGTGGAGTATAAGAACAAAAGAAAACTGAAGGAACAAAACAGCAGTAGAAGTACAGAACCCAAGAATGGACTAACAGTTACCAAAGGGAAAAGGACTGGGGAGGACGGGTGGGAAGGGAGGGATAAGGGCGGGAAAAAAGAAAGGGGGCATCACAATTAACATGTATAGTGTGGGGGGGCATGGGGAGGGTTGTGCAGCACAGAGAAGACAAGTAGTGATTTTACAGCATCTTAGTATGCTGATGGACAGTGACTGTGAACGGGGATGTGGGGGGGACTTGGTGAGGGGGGGAGCCTAGTGAACATAATGTCCTTCATGTAATTGTAGATTAATGATACCAAAAGAAAAAAAAAAAAAAAAGAAAGCCCTGACAAAATAGTTACCAAGTGAAAACAGCTACATTCTTCCACAGAAGTACTTAATATTATAATACCATAGTTTTTAAATTCAAGCACACATTTTTGTCTTCTTACTGAAATTTTGTATCTTAACAATTTTGATGTCATATCAGTAAAACTGGTAGCATTTTTTCTTTATAGTACATAAAATGTTTCTTTGATTTTAACAAGCATATTTAAAAATACAGAATAAAAGAAGAATATAAAGATATAGCATGTTAAAAATAAAAAATATTTAAATAAAAATAAAAATATTTATTCCTCTTATTTAGTACTTAATATTTTCCTCTTTCGGTAAGTAAAACTAATTTAGGATGATAACCTTTTTTAGGGGTCATGAACCTCTAAAACATACTTCATGGTACATCTCCCTAAGCAATAAGGTATAAAGCATATAACTATACAAAATTACATATAACTTAGGGATTCAGGAGCCACTAGAACTTTATAAGTATCCAGGGATTCTAGGTTAAGAACACTTGATTTAGTTAATTATAGAACAAAGTTGTAATGTTCTAATGGATCTTTGCAAAAAGTTATTTAATTATCAACTGAACTGAAAGCAAATTTAAGCACCAAACATACACACAGTAAAGTCAGTATTAATATATCCTTTAAGTCCAGGGTTGGAATCAAAGTTTGGTTTTAAGGATGGTATATCTCATCAAAATTAATGTCTCATCTAATTCAACAAAGAACTCTGTGAGTATAAAATAACTCTCTTTACTCTTAAGAGACTTTTTATGTTTTTATTTGCAAAACCGTAAGTCCATTCATTTCTAATAATTAAGTGCTATGGACATAGTATTATAACTTGCAATTCAGAGAAGGTGGTGATGCAAGATAATCATTTTATTTGGCTATGTGCCTAACTGTGGAAGACTGATTGACAATTAAATGTTGCATGTTATTTTAAAAGAAAGAATTATTTCATGTGTTGTATTAAGTACACATTTTTTCAGAATTCTTTAAGCAATTCAAAAGCTTAAGTATAGAAACAATCATGCACAATAAGGAACTTAATATCAGACAATGATACTACCTATAAATAGTAAATGTTCAAAGGTGAACAGGTCTTTCCTGATATGTAACACTTTAACAGACTAAGAATATATATAACACTTTAACAGACTAAGAATATTTAAGTTTAAATATAATTATTTGTAGTGATCATTAATTTAGCAGATTACCATATTTCAATGTGAGAGATGTTTCAAATAATAAAGCTGCAATTAGTACATCTTCTTTAAGCACTTTCTTCCTTAAGTTCAGTCGAGCATGGGCTTCAGACAGGGAAACTCTGAAAAAGAAAGTTGGTGTCATTCAAAATATGTTGATACTATAAAGATAATATATATTTTGGCAGGAACAAACCAAGACGTGTGAACATAAGCCACATCTTAAAGATCAGCATATTTTTCTTTTAAAAAAGTTTTTTAGGTTTTTTTCAAAGTATTTTTTTCCTACTGAATTGAAAAGACAAAGACTATTCCAGAACAAGCAAGTATCCTGATATATTACCAAAGAGTTGGTTTCCTCCCTGGCTTATCTTTATTATTCTATACCTTCTCCCCAAGTTTTATTCAGATAAATACACAGTTGGGAAATTTAACTATCTCTTACAGATACATCCTTGCAGTTTTCTTTCAGTTCTTCTTCTATTTGAAGCCCTCATAGAATCTTGAAATTTCAGTGTTGGAAGAAATCTCAGGGATCAAAGTTCAAACTCCCATACACAACTGAATTTTCTCTTTTAACATCGCAGGTTCAATCTCTTGAACTTTTCCTAGGATTCACTAGGAATCATAAGGCAATCCATTCCTTTATTTCTTATTTTTGAATTAGCTTTGGTTACCTGAAAAAGTCTTCTTTAAGCCCTCAGTAAGTTTGTATAATATACTTGAATGGTTGCTGGACTTGGGAACCAGAAAACCTGGGCCAAGTCTCTAGAATTACTAGCTATGTGACTTTGTATAAACGATTTAATTTGTATCTTTTTGGAAGCTCAGCTATAAAATGGGACTACTAATAATTCATAAGGTTATCATGATTTCAAACAAAGCATTTGAAAATTTGGGGACTCACCCACAAAGATTATATAAATGTAAGCTGAAATCGGTTTCACTGCAGTTTCCACACACTGGTCCCTGGTTCTGTCTTCTGGGATTACAGAATAAGTCTAATACTTCTTAAATGTGATAGCTCTTAAATATGGAAAGACAACTTTTCTAGTTACTCTCTGTTTTATTTTCTCCAACATTAATATTCCTAGTTCCTTTAATGTCATGAGACATAATTTTCAGACCTCTCATCATCCTGGCTACTCTACTCATGCCTAGATTTGGTTAATATTCCTTTTCAGTGCAGTACTTAGGTATGATTTGACCAGCAGAGTAGAGGTGAGGCAGAACTAGCATTTTCTTACTCTTGATATTATATTCTATTAATACAACTCCAAATCATGGTATATTAACAGCCATATTACATTGTTTACTCATAGTAAACATAGAAAGAATGAAATCTCAAATCTTTCTCATATAAAGCCACATACCACATAATTCTTTTTCCGATCCATTCACACTTGTACTAGGGAGGCTGGGACCTAAATGAGTATTACATTTATCCTATTAATTTGCTTTTTCGTTAAACTAAGATCATCATCTGAGGCATGAAAATTCTCACATTGTTTATATACAAATTTGATTATCATTTTCCTGATGTTCTCACCCAAGATCCTCCTAAAAATGTTGATCAGGACAGAACAAAGAGAACAGAGTATGGTTCAGTTCCACTTCTCTAGAGAAGCAAGGATGGTGTTATTTGTACCTATCTATAAACGACTCTTCTGAGTAGTGATTCATTTACTTTGCTATTTCATAAACCCCATCTCCACCTCTAGTGTTTATTTCTACAATGGAAAAGAGTAGAGTTATCATATTGAGATGAACTCCGCTTTATTTTTGGATCAATATAATCAGATGTAAACTGAGGTTATATGAGTTTAAATAAAATATATCTTTTTTTACTACACCTAAAAAAATTTTATGAGTAAATAGGACTTCCAAGCTTTTAAGCTTTGAGTATTGATTTTTTTAAATATTACTTCAGAAGGTAGAAAGCATTATACAATTCTGTTTTAAAACCATTTTAAAACATCACAGTTGATTTCTACCTTGTTTTATCTTTAGCATTTTTTTTTCAGTTCTATGAAGATATACAGTTGGGGAAATTAACTAAACATTTATCTCTTATAGACCTATACTTGACATTTTCTGCCAGTTCTTCACCTGTTTTATTTTATATTGCAGTTATAACAAAATACTTATTTATTTAATGGGTTACTTTACTCCTGGTACTACTTCATTATTTGTTTGAGATTACACATTAATCTATATCAAACAAAGCAATTTTGTGTCAATAGGATGATACAGCCACATTACAACACAGTAAAACTGTAACGCAGTTATTAAAACAGAATGAGGTAATTCTTTATGTGCTGATAGTATATGTAAACCATGCATAATTCCATTTGGGCAAAAAAGAACATATATATGAACATACGTACATATTTATGTTTATATATTACATATTTATATTTATAGATCTTCCTCAACTTATGATGGGGTTATGTCCTGATAAACCCACTGTAAGTTGAAAATATCATAAATCAAAAATGTATGTATTATACCTAACCTACTGATTATAATAGTTCAGTTTTGCTACCTACATTAAACATGCTCAAAACACATTAGCTTACAGCTGGGCAAAATCATCTAACACAAAGCCTATTTTATAATAAGTGTTGAATATCTCATGTATCTTACTGAATTCTGTTCCAAAACTAAAAAAGAGAATGGTTGTATGGGTACAGAATGGTTGTATGGGTACAGAATGGTTTTAAGTATATCTGTGGTTTACCATTGTGATTGTGAGGCTGACTAGGAGTTGTGGCTCACTGCCACTACTCAGAGTTATGAGGAACTATCCTACCACATATGGCTAGCCTGGCAAAAGATAAAAATTCAAAATTCAAAGTATGATTTTTACTGGATGCATATTGCTTTCACACCATCATAAAGTCAAAAATATCGTAAGTCAAACCATTGTAAGGGACCACCTACATAGATGTTTAAATAACATATGCATCTAAAATATATAACATTCAAATAACATATTTAATATATATATTTAAACATTAGTTTAGGCTAGTATTTGAATGTATAATTTCTGGAAAGATACATAAAAACTGTTAAAAGTGATTGTCTCTAGGAAGTGGGATAGGAATGGAATGGGTAGGTTAGTAGGATACTTTACTATTTTAGACCTTTCTTTTACTATGTGCATACTTTACTTTTATAAGAAAAATTAGTAAAAAAAGTTTTCAAGGAACAATAACAGATGAGTCTGTTAAAGTATTTAAAAGTACAAGAACAATATACTTAAGAATTTTCTCTGGGTTTTACTACAAAATACCTGGAATATGAACAGCCACATTAATAATAATAATAATTTGCATTTGAAATCAGGTACTTTTCTCAAACATACCTCATCAGAAAGTCTAACAAAAATTAATTTAGTGAAAACAAATGATTGCAAGTACAAATGATGCAACAATATAACAAAAGGAATTGTTAGGTCATCTTAAATTCTTTTGCAACAGGTAAATTATAAACCAACTAACCAGCAATCAAAGAAAAAAAGAAGTGACAAAAATAAATAACTACATTATTGAAAAGTCAATTTTGGCTTTAAAATTTTGTATTGAATACCTACAAATATTTTAATGCAGATGCTGATAATTTTGATCCATATATAGAATCTGTTCTGATTCTGCGACTTGCTAGGTAATAGCCATGTATCATTCTTTCTGCCTCCAAGCTGAATTCTACATTCAAATTCTTTGCAAAGGCCAGCAGCTAAATCAAAAATGTGAAAAATATAATTCAAACTTTATTATGGAATATATATTACAAAAACCAAAGAAGATTGTCATTTTATTTTTAAAAGTTTGCATGTTTTATTTATTTACATCAATCCTGATTAAATATCTGAGGCCATGCCACAGTCACTGAGCACTCTAAATCATAGTCTTACGCTTGTAAAGAATATTGAAGTTTACCCAGAGTAATCTCTTCCTCCCTTTTACTGCAGAAATGTTCTGTGCAATGTACTTGGGAATGACTATCAAGTCTGCTTCCAGTGGAATAAAGGCTTACTTGTGGGAGAGAGACTTTCCTGAGAACCTAATTTCCCTCTGAATAGCTTTCATTCTTTGAGTTTATTTCCTTATAACTTCCTCTCACAGGCCCTAGAGCTACTTGGCCTCCTACTTCCCCTCCTTCCTTTTAAAGAATACAACTGAACACGAGGAATGTGGGAGGCACTGTGAAGGTGAGCCTTGGCGATTCAGTAAAATTTGGGGTAAAGGAAAATCTTCAACAAAATGATTGTCACTGTTTTCTCTGAGTTTTGTCCTTTGTGACTTTCTGAGTAATTCCCAGTTCCTTGAGTCCTTATTCAAAGACAAAATTTTCAGACTTTTCAGCATCCTATTTGTTTTCTGCTTTTTTAACTCAGAACCAAAAGGAAAAATTAACCATAATAATGTTATCACAGGTAGATAGCCTGACATGAGCAGGAAAGGATTTGGGGACTCTGGCTGGTGTTTACATTCAGTTAGATGCTTGTTTATATTCTAAACATTCCATGTAAACTGTTCTTGTGGGATGTGGGGAGGGAGGGTATACATATCAGACCTACCAAAACTGACTGGTTCCAACATGGAGGAGAAGTGAAACCTGACTTCACCTCAAAGTACATTACATACTCATCAGCATACTAAAAATCACACCCCTTGGCACCATGACAGTTCCAAAGAAGACCATCTAAGGACAAAAGGAGAGCATCACCCTATTTCCTAGAAATCCCCTCCCTATTCCCAGAAAACCCCACCTAACCTGATGAATATTCCACCCCTGCTTAAACTGCAGCTGTAAGATTACCTAACCCAAAGCCCATCTTGCTGCTCACCTCTGGAGCATGCCTACATTCCATCCTTGAGTGCATACTTTGCTTTATTAAACTACTTTTTGCTTTTACCTGCTCTACCTGTTGATGAATTCTTTCTCTATTAGAGTCAAGAACCCTTCCACAGGTTGTGGTCTCACCTAGGGCACAGGGAGATCTCCCCAGATTGGATGCCCAACAACATTTTGGTGACCATGAGTAATCTTAATACTGTACTCAGTAATGACGTAGCCAAGGAGGATTCTATCTATGCTACTTTAAGCACTCCTTGTCTTTTTCTCTTGGATCCTTGGTTGTTTTTGCCTCTTCCTAGGTGGGCACAGGTTGACGATTTAAAAGCCGCTAGAGTGGTCACCACCTACAATAAGTCTCCTGTGTGAGGATAAGTTGGTCACAGAGGTTAGATTGGTGTCTAGGCTACCTGCCAACCTCAAGACCGTGTCTGTGCATTGAGGTAACTGTGAAGCAAAACAACCCACCCCACCCCACAGCACATTCTCCCTATAGGTTATAGACTCAACTTCCAAGAATCCATTTCCTATACTCATGGTGTTCCCTGGTGCCTCCTCCTTGACTTAGTCTAGCACCTCTTCCTCTATGTCTCTCCTCCTGCCTGTGTTAGACTAGGCAGAAAGGAAGGGAGAGGTAGAAGCCCATAACCTTTCTAGATGGGTTTATACCCACTCTTTGCCTAAAACAAGAAGTAAGACAGGGATGGGAAATCCCCAAGGCTGATTCCTGCACAAACAATACCAAGATATGTCCATGAGACCATGGCCCATTCACATGATCATTAGATTAAATTAGCATTAAATCCCCAAGGCTGATGCTTGTGCAAAGGGCACTGAAACATGTCTGAGAACGACCTTGGCCCATTCACATCATCATTAGAATGTTCCCCATCACCCATGGGTTTTTCTGTATGCGTTATGAGTAAGAGCAGCACAGACTCAAAGCAGTTATATGATCTGAACCTGTTAATCCACCCCTCATACTTTCTGTAAAACCAACAAGCATTCAGATAAGCAGTGCTGGTCCTGACCTCTCAGGCTGCCTGTTCTCTCTTCAAGAGTGTACTTCTTGCTAAATAAAACTGTCTTCTAGCCTTCTCATCTTGCTTTGTATTCCTTATCCATGTGCACTGGAAGAGGGGTTCCCCAGGGCACATGGACAAGGGATGAGAAAGACTCCTCCCTGTAACAATAAGGTTGCTATTAACTATAATATTTACATTTATACATAACTTTTTAAAGGATCTGCATATGTCCTGTCTTCTTTATTCTTTTTACACTCCTCAGTTCCCCTCAGGCCTTCAAAACTGAATAATGATACTATTAATGATACCAGTAGCCCTCTCTCGGTTTTACCCTATGGAGGCACAATAATATGCCACCTAAATTGCCCTACAGGAAAGGATTTTTTGCCCCAGCGACTGGGAGTACTGTTGGGGTTGGCCTCCAGTTGTCAACTTCTTCAAAGATTGCCTCAAGACAGCCCACATCAAATGAATGATTGAGGAGAAAGTAGGGGGGAGGGGATGTTATAAGGCTCTATTTCTTTCCAAAGCAGAACAATTCTGCCAGGTCCTTTAGCTCCAAGAGCTCATTTTGGGCCACCAGAGGCTATCTCTGGGCCTGCATCACAGCTTGACCCCTTCCTCTGCCCAATCCTGCTTCCTTATCCCTTCTATAGATATTGAAAGAAGAGTATTCCTTACTAAGCAATGGCACACTAAACCCCATCTCAGTCTGCCTCCTGGAGAGCCCAGATGCAGCAGATTCCATTCAATCTTGTGGGATGGACAGATTTATCTTCTGGAGAAATCATCTTCACTATTTCACTAGCCTAAGAAAGTCTACAAATCAACTATAGACTCTTTTGTCTGATCTTCAAGGCTTATTGTAAATTTGCCAAATACTAATCCTGATGACTCCATAACATTTTTGCTACAGTCAGGCAGGTCTTCTCAGTTTTCCATGTACACTCATTTCTACTTTCATGTCTGCTCCTTTTTTTATTTCTGTTTAGAATGCCCATCCTTCCTATCATTTAAATCTCACCTTTTCTGAAGGCCCAACTTTTTTATGGTCAATCTCCTTTGTGAAGTGCTTTCAACTCTTACATTTTACTTGGTATTTTCCTAACTGAATTCCGAAAATACTTACAGTCAGCACCACCCAACCTAGCACTTAAATTGTCCTTTAATTGTTTTGTGCATCTTGCTTTTACCTGAACTAAGTGATAAACTATTTAAGGAAGAAAATTTATATATCTTCTTTCCCTTCCTGCGAGACTATTGTTAAAAAGAAAGACATAGGTTCAACATGGTGTCACTTCTGCCAGGCCAAGTCATCAAACTAGGGCTTAATGTCTAACTAAACTGCAGTTTCAACCTCCCCCAGAAATGCAGTCAGTCAGGAACTTTCTGGTCAGCATGGATAAGATAATGTCACAGTTGTCCTCTCTGCCTCCAAAGCAATCCACTTAATAAGACCCTTTTGTCCCAAATGAAGGTGACCTCACCCAAAATAGTCCTTTTTTGTTTTTTCTGTTTATGACTTTCTTGTCCTGCCTGTCATCCTTTCTGTTGTGTGCCCTTTGGAGCATCTCTCTACTTGCTGATTCATGAATCACACTTAATAAAGCCAATTAGATTTTCAAATTTACCTGGATGAATTTTGTTTTTTTACACTATAAAAGAACAGAAATAGACTCAACTATATAAAGTACTCAGTAAATAGCTGACTAATTAATAAATCCATAGTTTTTGTTTTTTTTTCAGGGGAAAACTGGGCAAAAATATCTCTGGCTTATTTGTGTATCTATATATTCAGTACCCTAATTCTTAGAGATTAACCACTTTTTTCTTATATACTAAAACAAATAAAAAGACCTTAATGTATCATAAATATTATTCTTTTTCTGTTCTAATCTATGTGAATAAACCATGCTCATAATTCATTTTTAAGTCCACCTCACCTTTCAACTTTTTACCCATGCAATATGCCTACAAGTAAAGCAGGTATGAAAAAAATTGTAATGACCCATGGATTCCCATTTCCCAATATTCCCTGCCTTTTGTCTATCCTACCTACTTTACTGTGGATGGATTTCTGAATAGTTAATACTAAAAGGGCTTCACTTGTAAATACTTGAATATCTTTAATAGCTATGAGAATCATTACTAAATTTACATTACCTACTTTCAGGTCTCTGAATATGCCACACATGTTTTCAAGTCAGAACATTAAAGTGGGCTAGTGAGGCATGACACATTCCCTGAAGTCAGAACTCTGACTTGATAAAATTTATATAACAGAAATCTCTTTGAATCATCTGCAGAATATAAAAAACTATACCACCTATATCTATACAAGCTCTTTCCATAATTTTCTATAGAAATATTCAATTTTGACTTTCTTTTCATTGAGATTCTTCAAGCTATGGTGATTTGGATAGTGGTACAAAGAATAAACTCAACATTTTAATATCTATGTCTTTATACAGTTTTCTATTTAATTATAATCCTAAATATTTTCTATATAATGTCCTTAAGGTATCTAAAAGTCAGAAGGAATTGAAATAAAAGAATCCTAAATAAACAAAATTGACTACTTAAAGAAAGCTCCATTTAAATTGAGAAACATCAGCACAAGTATTTTGGTAATCATTTTTCTACCTTTACCTTTTCAAAATCATTAGTTGTGAACTGCTTAGAAGCTACATGAAGCAGCCCTTCAGGCTCAATGGCTTTCTTTAAAGTGTGTTGCACAGTAGGAAGAAATGAGTGACAAGGAGATGATTCATTGCAGTTAATCAACAACCCAAATGTCTCTACAAGATTAACTGGAATCAAACTGTAATCCTATATCAAATGAAAATGTAAAAGGCAAACATTAAACTCTGGCATTTTCACAAATACTTTGGAATATTTATAAATTAAGCATTTATCATTTAAATCATTAATATATTTATATTGTTATAATATTTGATTATATTAAATGAAATAACAATAATTATAAAAATTATTTTGTTATTATTTATTATTTAAAATCACTCCTGAATAGCATGGGAACTTATTTCTTACACATTATCATTGATACCTCCCCACTACTTACTCAAATAATGAGCAGACACTTCCTTTGCATGACTAAATGACATGAAAAATTTCAAACAACTGTGTCATTACTTAGTTCTAGTACCCAATTAAGTACAGGACAGGTTAATAATAACATTAAAAACAAGAAAAACATTAAGACTAAAGTCTGTGATTAAAATTCCTGAACAACATTCAGACAATAAAATATACATATACCTTACCATCTGACCAATTAGAGAGTTGGTTTTCTGCATATTCCTCCTTGAAGATGAATCCATATCAAGAAAAGTCCAAAAACTGCACTGAACTGGAAAAGTCATTTGTTGATCAATATCATCCCCAGACTTCTTTCCTGGGATGTACACTGTGATGCTTCTGCTTTCTACAACTTAATCAGAAGATATTACCCATTTGTTATTTAAGTTCATTTTAGTCTATATATATACAAATTAATAACAAATATTATAAAGAATTTTAATATCAAAACTTTGGATAGTAAAGATATAAGTAAATTTGATTGTTTTGTAATATATGGCTAAATTAGATAAAGAATATACAAAGAACAAGGCAAGAAAAATATTTGAAGGTTTATGTGTCCCATGACTTGGTGAGAACCAGCAGTCCAAAGCATATGGCCAGAATTGTGGTCACTGTGTGGGTGGAACAGGCTGAGGGTTAGGAAATTTGTCGTATAGTGCAGGCTTACAAGGAGCTGAAATTAAACAACATTCTTTAATATGGAAAACAAATAAAAGGAAATAAGCCATCTGTGTAGGAGTAAAAGAGAAAAAGATTGAGAAAGAAGATGAACTACAATGGTTAAAGGAAATATATACATCAAATTCTCATGTTCAAAACCAAATTCAGTATTTCTCCTCCTCAAATGGTTCTGTGTGCATTACTCACAATTAGGGCTATCACGTTCCATCCACTTAAAACCCAAACAAAAATATGTGGAAACATCCTATTCACTTTTCTATCCTTCTTTCACAAAATCTTAGCAAACTGAGTCCAACAATGTATAAGAAGAATTATACACCACAGCTAGGTAGGATTTATTTTAGGTATGCAAAGATGGTTCAACAACTGAAAGTCAATTAATGTAATCCATTGTATCAACAGGCTACAGAGGAAAAACCACACACAGTATCACATCAATTGATACAGAAAAAGCAGTTGCTAAAATCCAATACTCATTTTATTTAAAAAACTCTCAGTAGATTAGGAATAGAAGATAACTCTTTCAACTTGAAAAAGAACATCTACAAAAACCTATAGCTAACATCACACTTAATGATGAGAAACTTGATTTCCTGCTAAGATCAGGAACAAGACAAGGATGTCCCTTGACGTCCCTTCTCACCACTGCTTTTCAACATCATATTGGAAGTCCTAGCTAATGCAATAAGACAAGATAAGGAAATAAATAGGGCCCAATACAAACTCATGTGTTAGGACAACTGAGAGCAAAGGGTAAAACAGCATTAACACATGAAATTCCTTTTTTAAAAATTTATTTATAAAGGTAAAATGAGAAAGGTCACTTAATATAATTTCTCAATTCCTAAAATATGTAGAATTTTATCTGTTAAGTAACTCCCTGACAGTGATAAGTCTATAAGTTAAACAGGTGAAAATTAATTTAAAAAATATTGTTTACCTGATTGAAGCTGTTCAAGTTTATCTTTTTTGTGTGAAGCCAAGTCTCCTATAAAGCAGATACCACCTTTAGCTAGCAAAGCACTGCCAGCTTGAATGCTAACTGCTCCAGTTCCATACTTATTCCTGGACAGAGTAGGAAAAATTTCAGTAGAGACTGGATGACGTATACCACGAGGCACAAGGTTTATACTAAAATTCAAAAGCCTAGGGGAAAAAAAAGTTAATCACTACTATTATTTAATATTTGATTTTCATAATTCTTATGTTTAACAGCTACACAACTGAATTTAATCTGATTCAATATTTACTGAGTACTTGTGTTAGGGATAAAAACATATGAAACTTGGTTCTTAATTTGTAAAGCTCATGCCTAGAAAGAGGGACATAAAGAGAAAACTAAAACAGAATGTGATAAGTACAAAAATAATGTTGTGAGAACATCCATAAAAGAGTATTATTTCTTCCTGGAAAGAAGTCAGAGAAAGTTACAGAGAGATGACACTTAAACTGGGCCTTTGTCTTTTTACAGATTGCTTTCTTTTGTTTATTCAAAATTTTTGCTTTTAGGCTTACCAACAGCCTGTCCTGACTATCCCTGCTTCCTATGTATCATGGTAATTCTGATACATCCTTTTGCTTTCTAATCTCTTTGCCAATTGCCTCAGCCTCTTCATTTTTTCAAATTTTAATTCTAAGAGAGGAATATAATTAGCTTACAAATTCCTACCATTACATAGCTTAATGGCATAATCAGTTATGATGTGCAGATATCATAGTATAGGTAGATGCTATAAAATGTCTAGTGTATGCGCCATTCCAAGAAATTTGGATGTTAGTTTGAAGATACATAAAATGGGGGAGCAAGATTTAGAAAGAAACTTTTGCAAGCCTATAGAGCAGTATTTTTCAACTGTAGTTCACATTAAAATCATCTGAGGAATTTTTAAAAATACCAATGCCAAACCCCACCTCAAAGCATGTAAATTAGAATCTCTGGGAATGGGCCACATTCAAAAATTTTCTTTTTTAACTTTCCCAGGTGATCCTAATGTGCAGTCAGACTGAGAACCTATTTACACTGAACAATGGCCCTCAAATTTGGATACATATTGAAACCAGCTAAGGAATTTTTCAAATACTGATATAAGGTCATAGAATACAAGGTTAAAATACAAAAATCAGTGGTATTTCTATATATTCCCAGCACATATTTCAAAAATAAAACTTTATAAAACTACCATTTTAGTAGTATTAAATATACAAATACTTAGAAATCAATAATATATATGCATGACTTTTATAAAACATTGCTGAGAGAAATTATGAAAGATTTAAATAAATGGAGATATATACCATATTCACGGATTGGAAGACTTTGTATATGGTGTGACTCCTACTTCATACCATATACAAAGATTAGTTGTAACATAAAACAGACCTAATGCTAGGTCAATAATGCTAGAATAAAATATAAAAGGATATCTTTATGATGTTGTATTAGGCACAGATTTCTTAAACAGAACCCAGAAAACACTGAATGTAAAAGAAAATAATAATTTGGATTTCATCAGAACTAAAAAGTCCATTCATCAAATATATCTTTTAAGAAAAAAATGCAAGTGTTAGATTGAGAAAAGAATTTCATGGTACATATATGTGACAGGGATGTACATCCAGAACAACCCCATTTAAAAGTAAGCAAAGTATTAGAATGAATTGAAACTTAAGTGATCATCAGCTTAATATATACTACATAATCTATATACTTAGATGTCATCTACAAACCTCATGGTAAATACAAACCAAAAACCTTTAATAGGGACACAAAACATAAAGAAAAGGAATCCAAGTATAACACAAAAGAGATCATCATTCACAAATGAAGAGAATTAAAGAAGAAAGGAATAGAGAAGACCAACAAACACAACCAGAAAACAATTTAAAAAATGGCAATAATCATTCTAAATATAGATGGTCTAAATGGTCCATCAAAAGACATATGCAACTGAATGGATTAAAAAACAGGATCTATCTATATACTGCCTACGAGAGACTCACTGAAAACTTAAAGGCACATACAGACTGAAAGTGAAGGAATGCAAAAAAAATTCCATGCAAATGGAAGTGAAAAAAGAAGCTGCAGTAGCAATACTTATATCAGACAAAATAAACTTTAAAACAAAAATGTAACAAAAGACTAAGAAGGGCATTCCATATTGATAAAGGGACTAATCCAGCAGGAAGATATAATTTATATATCTATTCGTCCAACATATATGCACCTAACTATATAAAGCAAGTATTAACAGACATAAAGAGAGAAATTGACATTAATACAATAATAGTGGGAGACTTTAACACTCCATTTACATAAATGTATAGATCATCCAGACAAAAAATCAATAAAGCAACAGTGGCTCTGAATGACATATTAGACCAGATGGACTTAACAGATACATACAGAACACTCCAACCCAAAAGAGCAGAATACATTCTTTTCAAGCTCACATGGAACATTCTCTAGGCTAGACCACATGTTAGGCCACAAAACAAGTCTCAATATATTTAAGAGGACTGAAATCATATGATGCATCTTTTCCAATAATAAGAGTATGAAACTGGATATCAATTACAAGCAGAAACTGGAAAAAACTCAAAACACTTGAAGGCTAAAAAAAAATGCTATTAAACTACCAGTGGGTCAATAAATCAAAGAAGTAATACAAAAAATACCCAGGGAATAATGAAAATATTAACACAATGGTTCAAAATCTTTGGAACACAGCAAAGGCAGTTCCAAGAGTAAAGCTTATAGTGATACAGGCCTACCTCAAGAAATAAGAAAAATCTCAAACAACCTAACCTTACACCTATAGGATCTAGAAAAAGAAGAACAAACAAGGCCCAAAGTTAAAAAGAAAGAAAAAAATAATTAAGGGCATAATGGAAATAAATTAAATAGAGACTAAAAAAATTGAAAATGTGAATGAAACTAAGAGCTGGTTCCTTGAAAAGATAAAAAAAAAAGTTGATAAGCCTTTAGCCACACTCATCAAGGAAAAAAGATAAAGGATCCAAATAAATAAAATCAGAAATGAAGGAGTAGAACTGAAACTGATATCACAGAAATACTATGATACACCACAAAAATACACAGAGATTACTATGAAAAATTATATGCCAACAAATAGCACAACCTAGAAGAATTGTATAAATTCCTAAAAACATAACAATCTTCCAAGATTAAACCAGGAAGAAATAGAAAATCCAGACTGATTACTAGTAACAAAATTGAATCAGGCATCAAAAAATTCCCAAAAAACAAAAGTCCAGGTGAATTCTACCAATATTTAGAGACTTAATACCTATCATTCTCAAATTATTCCAAAAAACAGAAGAGGAAGCAATGCTTCCAAATTCATTCTCTGAAGCCAGCATTACCCTAATACCAAAACCAAAGACACTATAAGAAAACGAAATTATAGACCAATATCTCTGAGTAACATAGATGCTAATATCCTCAACAAAATATTATCAAACCAAATTTAATGATACATTAAAAGGATCATTCACCATGATCAAGTGGGACTATTTTCAAGGATGCAAGGATATTTCCACATCCACGAATCAATGTGATACACCACATTAACAAAAGGAAGGATAAAAACCATTTATTCATCTTAATAGTTGCAGAAAACCACTGGACAAAATTCAATATCCATTCACAATAAAAACTCTCAACAAAATGGTATAGAGGGAACATACCTCAATATAATAATAAATGACATATGACAAAGCCACAGCTAATGTCATACTCAATGGTGAAAATCTCAGTCTTTTCCTCTAAGATCACAAACAAGAGAAGGATATCTACTGTCACTACTTTTGTTCAACATAGTACTGGAAATCCTAGTCATAGCAATCAGGCGTGAAAAAGAAATTAAAGGCATCCAAACTGGTTGGGAAGAAATAAATTGTCACTATTTGCAAATGACAGGGTAATACATATAGAAACCCCTATATGTGCATTCAGTAAAGTTGCAGGATACAAAATCAATATACAAAATCTGTTGTGTTTTTTAAACTAATAAACTAGCAGAAAGTGAAATTTAAAAAGCAATCCCATTTATAACTGCAACAAAAAGAATAAAATACTTGCAAATAAATTTAACCAAGGATGTGAAAGACCTGTAATCTGAAAACTATAAGACATTGATGACAGAAATCGAAGATGATACAACTAAATGGAGATATTCAATGCCTATTGATTGGAAGAATTAGTATTGTTTCAATGTCCATACTCCCCAAAGTAATCCACAGATTCAGCACAATTCCCATCAAAATACCAATAGCATTTTTCACAGAACTAGAACAAATAATCCTAAATTTGTATAGAACCACAAAAGACCTAATTAGCCAAAAGAAATCTTGAGAAAGAAGAACAAATCTGGAAGTATCATGCTCTCTGATTTCAAGCTATACTACAAGGCTATAGTAATAAAAAAAAATATGGTACTGGCACAAAAACAGACATATAGATCAATGGAACAGAAAAGAAAGCCAAGAAATATACCCATGTTTATACAGTCAATTAATATATGACAAAAAAGGCAAGAATATACAATGGGGAAAGGACAGTCTGTTCAATAAATAGTGTTGGGAAAACAGGACAGCAACATGCAAAGGAATGAAATTGGACCACTGTCTTACACCATACACAGAAATAAACTCAAAATGGATTAAAGACCTAAATGTAAGACCTAAAATCATAAAACTTCTAAAAGAAAACATAGGCAGTAAACTCCTGGACATCAGCCCTAGCAATTTTTTTTATATGTCTCCCTAAAGTAAGGGAAACAAAAGCAAAAATAAAGAGGTGGGACTACATCAAACTAAAAAGCTTCTGCGCAGAGAAAAAACATCAACAAAATGAAAAAGCCACCTACTGAATCAGAGAACATAACTGCAAATAATATATTTGATAAGGAGTTAATATCGAAAATATATATAAATCACTCATATAACTCAACACCAAAAGAAAAAAAACTGATTAAAAGATGGGCAGAGAACCTGAATAGACATTTTTCCTAAGAAGACCTATAGATGGCCAATAGACCACAAAAAATGCTCAACATCAGTAATCAACAAGGAAATGCAAATCAAAGTTATAATGAGATATCATCTCACTCCAATCAGAATGGCTAGTATCAAAATGACAAGAAATAACAAGCGTGGGTGAGGATGTGGAGAAAAGGAAAGCCTTGTGCACTGTTGGTAAGAATGTAATATGGTGCAGCCACAATAGAAAACAGTATGGAGGTTCCTCAAAAAACTAAAAGTAGAAATACCATATGATCTGGTAATTCCACTTCTGAGTCTTTACCCATAGAAAACAAAAAACTATTCTAAAAGATATATGCACTCCTTGTCTATTGCAGCACTATTTACAATACCCAACATATGGAAACAACCAACGTATCCACCAATACATTAATGGATAAAGAAGATGTGGTATATCTATATACGTACATAATGGCATATTACTCAGCCATTAAAGAGATTGAAATTTTGCTGTTTATGACAACAGAGATGGACCTAGAGGGTATTATGCTAAGAGAAATAAGTCAGACAGAGAAAGACAAATATTATGATTTCACTTATATGTGGAATCTAAAGAACTAAAGAAACAAAAGAAACACACAGAATACAGAAAACAAACTCGTTGTTGTCAGAAAAGAGGGGGGTGGGGGGATGGACAGAATAGGTGAAAGGGATAAAGGGGTACAATAATAAATAAATAAGTCACTGGAATGAAAAGTACAGCATAGAGAATATAATCAATAATATTATAAAAACTAACTTTGTATGTAATAAAAAATATGGCAACTACACCTACTGTGGTGAACAGTGCATTATGTATATAATTGTCAAATCACTATGTGTAAAACAGAAACTAATATAATATTGTATATATCAACTAAACCTTAATGTAAAAGAAAATAAGAATGAGCAAAGAACTTAAGATACTTCATAAAAGAAGATACATGAGTAGCCAATAAGCACATGAAAAACAGTTCAAATCAGTAGTCATCAGGGAAATGCAAATTAGAACCATAATGAGATACCATTTCATGCACACTAGTATGGCTTAATTGAAGTTGACTAACACCATCATATATTGGTGAGGATAAAAACAACTAGAACTTATTCAAGATTAATGGAAAAACATGTCCACAAAAAGACTTGTAATAGAATGTTTTCAGCAGCTTTATTTATAATAGTCAAAATGTGTAAGACCCAAATGTCCACCACTAGGAGAATGGATAAAAAAAAAATCTGGCATATTCACATAATGGAATAATACTCATCAATAAAAACAATGAGCTACTGATACACACAACTGAGTCAATCTCAAAAACATGCTGAGTGAGAGACTAGACGCAAAAGAGTATACATTATATGATTCTATTTATATTAAGTTGAAGAATAAGAAAATTAACCTATGGTGACAGAAATCACCTGTGGAGATAGGAACTGATTGGAAGAGGGAATGAAGGAACTTTCTGAGGTGATGGAAATGCTCTGAATATCGTGGTGGTGCTGGCTATAGGAGTGCATGCATTTGTCAAAATTCATCGAATTATATACTTAAGATCTGGTTATTTCACTGTATATAAATTTCACTTAAAAAACAAAACAAAAGACAAATCTCTCATACAGCCCCAAAGACCATTTTAGAAAAAACCAAAGGTTAATGACAAACAGGAAAAGAGATAAAGGCTTTAATTTACCAGAGATATCACAAATCAATAAGAAATAAACAACTTAATAGAAAAACGCACAATAGTCAAGGAGGTTCATAGAAAAATAATAAAAGTGCTTAACAAGCTCTAAATGATGCCAAAACTTACTTCCAATTAAAGAAATGCAAATTAAAATAAAATATCATTTTTCTACCCATCAGATGGCAATTTTGGAAGTTTGATAACATGCACTGTTGGGGAGGCTATGAGGAAACAATACTCTCATACTCATTAGTGGGAGATTAAATTGGAGCAATCTGTAGCAGTGCCACATTTACTGCAATTTAATTTTAGCAAAACATCATCTGTCCAACTGAGTTAAAATTAACTTGAATTTAAAAAATTTTTAATTCATTCCATGAATTTGTTTTTGCTTTACAATTCCATATAAGATATTAATATAAGAAGCTTATTCCTAGCTTTTTGACATTTAAGTAATTTTTAAAAAGGGTACTTGCTAGTGGGGAGCCCCAAATGCCTAGGAGAGACTTATTCTGAAGTTAGGATGATAACCCAAAATGTAAGTTTAGTACTTTTGGCAGCCTTATTTGGGTGCACTGAATCCATATTAATGAATGGAAACTTGAAGAAAAAGAAAAAAATGGCTTGTTGGTTCTTAGTGAGGAGATTATTTTTAAAATGAAAAAAAAGTACAAAAGCAGAACACTGAGCTAGGAATTGGGAAAGAAAGCTATGAAGGATGCATTTATTTGTAAAGGTCTGGGTGGGAAAATAGGTTGAAATTTTGAGTGGTTGGAAAGCAAATAGTCCATTTTTTACTCCATGTTTTAAAAGTTTTGAACTTCACTGATAAAATTTTAAGTATTTATATTGCCCAGATAAATTCTAAATATCTGCCTTTTAATGATGCTTGTGGGAAGGATTTATGCAAATCTGTGACCAATCTATAATTTGAGAAAAAGTATGTCACTATTTTACCTGTCTACAAGTAGAGTATCACTTGTTATGATCAAAATATCCAGGTAATCTTCCAGCTCCTTATTATGGTTACTTGTCTGTACTAGACTCATCAGCAAACAGAGCTTGAGCAAACTGTAAGTCCCAAGAGGAACAATTTGTGATGCAAAGATATTGGCAAGTATTGCTGCAAACTTCCAGTATGAGCTGGAAGTCAAAGTAAGGAGATACCTGAAATTGTCGCTAATTTCAGGCCCTGAAGGTACTGAAAGCAAATATTAACACATATATTAAAAAGGGTTTAAAACAAGAAAATGACATTAGAAACACATAATTCCATTTACCTAAAACATCAAATTGCAGTTCTTTTAATGATGCCATATTCAGATTCTTATTATGATTGGAGGTCACTCTGGTCTATTGTTTCTATCCCAGGGATTGTAATAAAAGGAAACAGTCTTTCTGTATGTCCACATGGAATTGCAAGCAAATCCCTCATTCTTACTTTAAGATCCATGTAAGCAAAGTCAGATCATGTGGCTCCTGTATTGTACTGTTTGCTTCTATATTTCCATGTTTGAAATAATATCACCTTTAATGAGGGCTAACAAGCAGAATCGGAAATATTTGAATGTTGCTGTTAAAAGGTACAATTTATACTCTACTACTTTTTTTTTCTAAGTAGCTTGGATGTTTTATTTTTCAGCTATAATTTGAGCGGCTGATACTAGGCTAAATAGTTTGCATATGTTATATAAATGCAATCTAATATGCATGCATTCCCATTCTGATTTTTTAAAACCAAGAACGCAGCCTACAAGCACCATATTCCACTTTGCCTTTAGGATACACCCACTCTCAGCTCCTTCTCTCCCCATGTACAGCTAGATAAACCCTTGCCTGTTGGTCAGGACTCTCTTGCCAAAAATCAACAATTCCAATTTAAGGATCTGTAACTCACATTCCTTTCCTTCTCCCACTCCATTTTTTTTTTGGTATCATTAATACAATTACATGAGGAACATTATGTTTACTAGACTACCCCCTTCACCAAGTCCCCCTCACATACCCCATTAGTCACTGTCCATCAGCGTAGTAAGATGCTGTAAAATCACTTGTCTTCTCTGTGTTGCACAGCCCTCCCCATGACCCCCCCACATTATACATGCTAATCGTAAAGTCCCCTTTCTTCTTCTCCACCCTTATCCCTCCCTTCCCGCCCATCCTCCCCAGTCCCTTTCCATTTGGTAACTGTTAGTCCTTTCTTCAGTTCTGTGATTCTGCTGCTGTTTTCTTCCTTCAGTTTTTCGTTTGTTCTTATATTCCACAGATGAGTAAAATCATTTGGTACTTGTCTTTCTCTGCCTGGCTTATTTCACTGAGCATAATACCCTCTAGCTCCATCCATGTTGTTGCAAATGGTAGGATTTGTTTTCTTCTTATGGCTGAATAATATTCCATTGTGTGTATGTACCACATCTTCTTTATCCATTCATCTACTGACGGACACTTAGGCTGCTTTCATTTCTTGGCTATTGTAAATAGTGCTGCGATAAACATAGGGGTGCATCTGTCTACTACTTTTAAAGTACTGTACTACATATTATACTGTAATATTCTAAGTCTTCTCTATTCCCTCATTCTGTTCAACTCCTGAAAGGGATGTGTGATTTAATTCATGGCCAGTTTGGAAGGAATAGCTATGCCTCTATAACCCAGGCCCTCTTTCCTTCTTTTTGGGCTGTCATGACAGGAAAATGATAACCCCTACTCATCCATGCCCATGGACCAAGAGAGGTCTACCTTAGTGTAATTCTTGCCACATATGGGTGGTAATATCTGCCTAATTCTGCAGTTCAGCATGAGAAAGCATACTTTTCCACCTACATATAAATCATGTTCTGCTACCAAATCAATAAATCTGGAAACACTTCATGGTTGAAAAATATTTAAAAGAACACTAAAATGTCTATTGTCCATTAGTGCTTTTGTACTTCAACATTTTTATTCTTTTAAGAAGCTCTTTTCTTCAAGATAATCAGAGGGATCTAGAATCCACTTGTATTTCAATTCAGCATGGGTCATCTAGCGATTCCAAAAAAATCTAACTCTAATTCAAGATTTAACTTGCCTTTCCTATATTTAGATATTTGTGTGCCAAGTTAGAAGAGTAGGCACTTCTACTGCCCTCCACTTTTGTTTACTGAATGCTTAATTATGTGAGAGTAGTTAAAAGAAATTATTATCAGTAATAACGATGATATTTTGGCCCCCATATGTCTTTTTCTTTTGTCTTATTTCTTGATTGGTTAAGAACTCAGAAGAGAAAATTTTACTTTCACTGGGCTATTTTATTTGGCTCTTTTTATCAGATTATACAGTTACTTAGGATTGCCTAAGCTAGAAAATAAAGGGTAGGTAGAAAACCCTTTTAACTGATCTCTAACTCTTGGCATCCTGAAACATTTTCTCATTGCTAATTACAGAAAAGTCAAAGTAAGATTTGGCCAAAAGAAAGGAGTCCTTCATATGGACAAGGTTCTACATTTTCCCATTTATTTCCTTCATAGAATTTATTATCTGAAAATATCCTATTGATTAGTTTACAGGTTTATTGACTGTCTACCATATGATTTAAGAGTGGGAACCTTGACAGTCCTGATCACATCCATATCCCTAGTGCTTAGAAAAGTGTCTAGCACATAGCAGTCAATATTTATTTCCTGAACAAATGGACTTAAACTTAAATATGTCAATACATGATATTAGCATTTCCCTTACCTTTTGGATTACAAAAAGTGATGCTATTTGCCTCCATACAAACAGAAGTTTGTGAGGTTTTTACACAGGCTGGAATTCCAATAATTTTATACTCATTTCCTATATTCATTTTATTCACTGATTCATCTAAAATTATTAAACATAAAATAAAATATGTATTTATTAAACAAACTTTTTCCATGATCATATGCTTCAAAGATCTAAAACGAATACAGCAATTCAGTAGTTGAATTAGTTGTAAAGTATTTACTTTCGTTTAGTATACTATCCATATATACTGGCACAAATATGTAAATTGAGGCAATTTTATTCCTGCAAATGTTGATAGTTATAGGTAATGATGAATTAACTTCAAGAAGCATGTAACATAGCAACAAGGTAGTCTCCTGTAATACAATCAAAGGAAAAAACAAGATCATTCTACTTAAGATGAAATTCTTTGCATAAAATGACAAGAAATGTTAATAAAAATGACCTCTTAAGTAATAATATTATTTGGGAAGAAAATAATTTTAGAAGGTATCATTCATTGTCTACAATGTAGGCAAGGTACTTTTACATATAGTACCTAATTGTTAACTGTAAGACAACTATTGTTGCCCCATTTCATATATGAAAAAACTAAGAGCTTAAGTAACTTGCTCAAGGCTTAATAGTAAGTAGCAAAACAGAAATTTACAGGTAGGTCAGCCTCCCCAAGGTTTCCTTCTTATACATACTAGGTTCCTCTCATATCTACAGATTGGGCAAAGCTTTTGCAAAGTTCAAAATTTATTTTTAAAAACATACACTAAAAATATTGATCTTCCAATTAAACTGTTAGTTGGGTGGTTGTGAAGCTATGAAAGAGGAGTACAAGAAGTAGCGAGGATTAACTTCTCTCTGTAAAGATCAAAGAGTGATCTCCATTTTCTTCTCTCTCTCTCTCTCTCTCTCTCTCTCTCTCTCTTTACCTTCAAAGAGCATATTTGTGGACCCTATAGACTTGGAAGTGAAGAATCAAAAAATAAAAATTCCAAAACCACCCACCCAAACAACAAAAACAACTGAAGAATACAGAATGAATTAAAAGGGAAAAATAAAATTGAACAGTTTTTCAACTGTTCTGTGGAATCTTATAGTTTGGTGGATATGTCCTGAAGTCAAGGAAAGGTCAAAAGGAAGGTAAGGAGGCTGAGAAGTCTAGGTATTTCTTCTGATGTGAACCCCCAAAGGCCTACTTTTACTAACTTCATTTAAAAAAATATCTTTGGGTTCTATATAGAATTTACTTGAAGAGTTTTCTACTAAAATATAAGTCAGATGGCCAAATATATTTCTATATTGTATGGTTTATATGTAGTATTTAATATAATAGTATAGACTTTGAGGTTGGAATGTCCAAGTTTGAATCCTGGTTGTGCCATGTAGTCACTAGTTCAGTGACTGTTACCTAATTTTTCTGTGCATTGGGTTCTGCACTGTAAAATGGGGAAAACAATGGAATCTACTCAATAGGGTTACTGTGACTAAATGAGTCAATATAAGTAAGAGTGCTTGGCATGTAGTAGGTGCTATATAAAAATTACATATTATTATCTGGCTTACATGTCTGCCTCATCCTTGTCAGGCATGGTAAAAGAGTTCTTTGAGGCTCTACTTTTCTAACTCCAGAGTTTCCTATACATGGTTCATATCCAAGATCTCTCCTCAACAGTTTAATTCCTACAATATCAGCCCAAGAAAAGAAGCTGAGCCTCATTCTCATTTTCACAGTTTTGCCTTCTCAGTGAAGACTCACCTCTTCCCTGGGTGATTGATACTGATAATGATTTCTTCCTTCAAGGCAGACTGTTTAATCACAGGTCTTTTACCCATGCAGTTCTTATATATCAATTATATATCAATGTTCATTCATTTAACCAATATTTATTGAGTTTTTACTATGTGCAGTAAAAAAGCCAATTCCCTACCCTCATGAAGCTTATATTCAAAACAGTAACTCCAATATTTACATAAGATACACACATAAAATAATGGGAGCTCATTACTATAAATAATTGTGACCCTGGGATTTAGCATAGAGCTTGGGACATAGCAGGTGCTAATATCTTTTTAAGTGTTGTATGACTAAGTGAAAACTGATACATTAGCTAAATATGATTCTTTAGATACTCAAGAATAAGAAGACCTACTATTCTTAATTTACAGAAGTACCATTTATAACATATCAGCATAAACAAGTCAATTAAATGTGTTACATATTTTATAGCAATTTTCTTTTAATTGAAACAGAACTTACTTACCTCTTAGGAAAATTGTAAGAGATTGAAACCTAAATGGCTGATTGTTAGAATATCCTTGAAAGGCATGAAGTGCCTTTGCAGTAATTATTTCAACTATCTGTTTATCTTAAAGCAAAGAGCATAAAATAGTTATTAGAATATGCAATTTAATTTCCACATTAAAATATCAAACTTGTTAAAAATTGTAATTAAAAATATAAATGTATTTTTACCACCAAGTACTCTGAATTTTCTGTCTTCTTGAAGTGAAGATGAACATAGATTACACAAAAAGTCGTTTCTTACTGTTGCGGATTCTGTAGCACCAGGCATATGCACTCTTATGTACTGAAATCCTGAAAGAACACAGAGGTAAGCTAAATCTGCTTTTGGATTTAACTATCTATTTTCAACCCATGAAAATGAATTTTGCATGGGGTTCAGAGCAGTTCAATTAACATTTATTGCATGGCCACTTTTTGCCAGGCACTGTGCTAAGGCACTAGTGATATGGTTAAACACACAATTTCAATGGGTAACAGTAAGAAACAGATCATTTCGATATGTTGTCTTATTTACAGAGTGTTCAGAGAGAAGAGAGGTGGGGATGAAAGGAAAAGGTTTCCTGGAGAAGGACTGAAATGGAATTAAGCCAAAAGGTTGAGAGAGGACATTACATGGAGAGGGAGCAGCATGAACAGTCATGAGACAATGTGTGAGAAGAGCAAGTACTTCAGCAATACAGGAGCACCTGTTAAGTTGAGGGGGAGAAGTGAAGAAGGAATGTATTTAAAGATTATGCCATGTAAATTTTATAAATATTAAGATGCCCCTAATTTTATTCCATTTTTTCTGTTCTGTGAATGTATCATAACTAATTGTAAACATGATTCAGGATTAAACAATAAATTGCTTTTGATGTTTCAATTTTAATTTTAATATTTACCTTTTGAAAGAGGGCATGCTTCATCTGAACAAAGAAATCTTGCACCTTGCGTATACTTGGTTACAGTTGTCACTGCAATCACTATTCCTTGCATCATAAAAAACCTTTGAGATGTATAATCAAGTGGAAACTCACAAAGATCAAGACTATAACTTGGCAGAGGAGGTAAATGTGTTAACTTCAGCACTATATTAATCTAATAAGAAAATTAAAATGGTATTAATAGAAATTGCAGAGAACTTATATTATTGAATTATATTACAATAAAGAAAGTATATTTGTAGGGTAAATAAATGATTTGTTAGTGTTATTGGCAACCAAAATTGTATGCATAAAAGATTTAAAATATAAAATTAAAGATTCAAAACCCTTATAATCTTACATTTTAATTATTAACTCATTATTTTTCCTTAAAAATATACATTTCCTCACTGTATCCACTAAAAAGACTTATAAAACAATGAGAACCCAATAGCAATGAACATTAGTGCCCAGATTGTGATCTCTGAATATCATTTTTCAGTAAAAGGAACAAGAGCTCCTCAGGGGAAATGGCTGATTTCATATCTGGGCAGAAAATATATCAGATGGATCTGATTCATCTCTTTGAGCCAGAAACCAAGGGAGCTATAAAAAACTATAGGATGTGTCAAAAGGACACAGGAGCAAATTTTAAGAGACTCCCAAAGACCAAAGGTAGGAACATATAAGGGTCATAAAGAATGCCAAAAATTCATTGAACTACAATAGATATATTTAAAAAGTTATGTGTTCCTCTTAATTAAAAAACAAAAAAATTATGTTTACCATTAGAGGATGCTAGATTTCAACTCATTACTCTCTGAATATGTATAAATGGAAAAAATCAAACATTTATTCTACCTTTCTTGTACAAATTGTATTTCAGGGTAATCAAATAGTTGATGAAAGAAAACTTTTCTTATAGAATAATTTCAGCTAATAAATTCAGAAAGGTTGCTAAAATTAGAAAAATCATAATCTTGCAACTCCTAATGAAATAATGGATTCTAGGCAACGATTATCAATGGCAGCAAAAACTATTAGGTGAAAGTTGATGGGAGGCCCTTTGTTGGAGGGAAGAGACTGACATCACCTGAACTCACTGATCAGTTGTGATTTAGCAATCAGGCATTGCTATGGGACAACAGGTACTATAGTTCTCCTAATGTAGTGCAAAATGAAATACATGGTACTATGATGTATTTTTGTCAAAATGAGTTGAACTTGAATCTAATTAAGTCTTTAGAGCCAACTTCTATTTTCCAGAAATATGAGGTATAGAAGAGTAAGTTAAATACCACAAGAACATAATCACACAAATCCAGATTATGAGACATTCCACAGACTAATTAACTAGTATCTTCAAAACTTAACAGTATAAAAAGGAAAGAGGAGGAAATGGCTCTAGATTAAAAGAGGCAGTCATATATAAGAACCAATTATAATGTGTATACCTTGTTTTGATACTGATTTGAGCAAATCAGCTGACATTCTTGAGACCCCAACTGGGTAAATTTAAATATGGACTGGATATAGACAATACTAGGAACCATTGTTATTTTTCTAAGGGGTGATAAATGGCATTGTGGTTATATAAGAAAAGTTCCCACAATTTTTATAGTTTAATTCTGAAGTAGGTAGGGGTGAAATAATAAAATGTCTGGGATTTGTTTTAAAATATTTGAGAAAAAAATTGATGATGCAGGTATGGCAAAATACTGTAAGCTATTAAATGACTGATAGACATACAGAAATTCAATGTATTCTCTTTAATTTGGAGTATGTTTTAAGTGCTTTATTATAAAAATGTCTAATGTTATAAGTGACAATATAGAAAGCAAAGATGCATATTAGGATATTCCATTGAACTTTGAAAAATATGTATTGTCCTTTTTAATAAACAAAACATAAAACCTATTCATGCTGAAGTACTCTACAAGAAGATATGCCAAAGAAATAATCAATCTTCCCATGTTTTCTTCCGCCTGCTACTTCTACAGCTTTTCTTCTTCCTTCCTAATTACAACCCTTAAATAGAATTCGTGCCTCATATCAAATTTATCGAGTATCATAATTCTTCCAAGTGGTAAAGATACCTCAAGACAAATGCTGGGCATAGAAGCCACAGGGCATAAATATGCAAAGATGTAAAAAGCTAACCTTTTCAAACAATAAGGCTTCCCTCTCACTTACCAACTTCACATTTCCCTGTATGGCCCCGGAAGATGACTGGTTAGCCAGAGACGGGTAAGATTCCTCAAGGGAGGAACAACCTAAGACAGGCACAGTCGCAGGGGGGTCATCAGGTGAGAAATTGGGGATCAACAGAGGTGAGGCTTAGAACCTCACCCCCCCGTTCTGAGAGAAATCTTCTGCATACGTGGATGTTTTACTGCCCTGGTCTAGCTTGGATTAACACATAGTCTACAGGCACACACCTGATCATCTACATTTGCTCTCTTACAACACTAAACTATGTTTTCTACCTTTATCTTGTATCTACCTACCACTTCAGCATTTTATTAAAAATAATAATAATGAGAGAAATGTAGTATCCACACATAAATCAAGTATAAAAACCAAATGAGTATTCATATTTGAACTGACTGTTTAGAGTTCATAATGCATGAGCAAAACTGAAAGTTTCTGTGATGACTGCCCTTGTACTGTTCACTATGTAACTTATTCATTATGTAAGAATTTGTTCTCCATGTAAGAACTTGTTTGTTATGCCTCAGAAGATTGGAGACTGACGAAAATTAGGCTTGGGGTGGATTAATGATTGTGCATTGAGCATTGACTCCCCTATACAGAATTTTATTGTCGTTAACAATCATTTGATCAATAAATATGAGAGATGCCCTCACAAAAAAAAAAAAAAAAAAAAAAAAAAGGACAGACTTCCAATGGTAAAATAAATAAGTAACCGGGATGTAATGTATAGCATAAGGAATATAGTCAAGATAATGTAACAGCTTGGTAGGGTGATAGCTGGAACCTCGAATTATGTATATAAATGTTCTACCACTGTGTTGTACACTTGAAACTAATGTAATGTAATACTGTGCGTCAACTACCCTTCAATAAAAAAATAATTATTAAAAAAGAAAAAAAAATAAAATAAAATAAACAAAACAATATATGAACATAATAATATTAAGATCATTTAAAAATAAAAATACACAAGTCATCTTTGAAGTACTGCACCTTAGTTTTCTTTGTTAAATTTAACAAAAACTTACTTGGGTTTCAGTTTCTAATTGTCCAATTAATGAGAGAGTTTTAACAGCAGTAAAACAGACCTGTAATTTCAAACAAACAAAAAAGTTATGAAAAATTCCATGTGGCATAAAATTACTTCTTTCTTTTTAACTTACTGATTGAAATACTTGAGCAGCTTTTAAAGGCTGGTGTAAAATGTGATTTCCTAGTTCAGCATCTAATTCAACAACATCAGAGGGATTTATTAAAATATTGAATCGATAGACAGCATAACTTTGTTTTGAATCTGTAAAAAATCCATAAATATAAAAATGAGGATAGTTATATACAGGAATTATTTCAAAGTTTCTAAAATAAAGCCATGTTTGCTGCACATACCATTGTAATACTTGCAATCATCAATAAACTTCTGAAGGCCTCCACTTCTATCAAGATAGATAAGGGCTGCCTCTTTCATTCTTAGACTTGACATTTTCTCCTAGTTAATGATTCCTTTGTATTACTAATTGATTAAACCACGACTGCTGGTAAAGACTAACTACAGATGGTGAAACTCATAAAAACGATGAGAACACCTAGAAATAAAAAAAGTAAAACTTGCATTTGAAGATCTCTAATTAAACTTTATAGATTTTTAAACTTAAAATTAAGAGTAAAATAAAATGAGGTAAAATTCCTACCCAAAAGGAAATAAAACGTTTTTGTTTGCCAAATAGCATGAGTCATCCTTAGGTTATGAGACTTTCCACAAAACTGCTGCAAACTTAAGAACAGGAACTTCAAATATCTCTTTACAGAGTAGTATTACAAAAAATGCTTTTTGCAATGAATATTGGATGATGAGGTGCCCTTGCAGGCATTGTTTTAAAAAATGAAAGCTTTAAAAGTTGTTTCATAAATTCAATCTAACAAAGTCTGGTTCATCCAAGAAAACTGAGAATTTGGTTCCAGACCCAGCATTTCCTAGCTGGTATAGGGAAATCACCTGGCCTCATTTGGCTCAGAATCTTCATCTATAGGAAATGAAAGAGTTGTATTAAATGATAAAGCCCCTTCTGACTTAAATCGTCTATCAGTGACCAACACAAAACAAACTAACTTCAGTAACAAGTAGAGAGTGGATAATATAAAATCATTTAAAGACAGCACTCATTGAAACAATATATGCTCATAATTGTATTCAGTGATATGACTTAAGATAGAATTCTGCCTTCACAGAGCTGCCAATTTAGAGAAATCAGAAATAATATGATCACCTTTCATTATCAAATATTTATTGGGCATTTACTACTTATTATATACCAGACTGTCCTAGGCACTGGGGATACAAAAATGGGAAAAATATGGTCCCTGTTGATCAGGAAGAGTACAGTGAGGAATAACAGATACGTTGTTACAACTTGTATGCTATGAAAGAAACATTAATGTACTAGGGAGTATGGAGGGAACAATATATATAAAATAATTCACAAAATGTGGGGTCATCCTTGTGAAGGAGTCATAATGTCTTAAATGGTTTTAGGACATATCAATTAAATACGTGGAGACATAGAGAAGAAGTGAGGAATTCTTTACAGGAAGCATTTGATGAGTAAGATTTCACTAATTGAAGGAGAGGTAAGAGGGGAGGAGAAAGTTTTCTAAAGATAGGCTAAAACCATTCATACCCCTACTACTTGGAGTTCAGACCACTTGCCAAAGAAAAGTAATACTGTCCTTTTCAGTATTATATAAGGGGGAAACTTCAGAGTTTATTTCTCTGGGCCATAATGATCCCAAAGTGTGTTCAGGACACTGTACCTGTGCTTCATTAGAACATGATGTTTCTGTGGCTGAATAGAAGAGTCTATTGAAAATAAAATGGTTAGGTGAGGCTCAACCAGATTATGAAAGCTTTTTATAATCGTCCAGGCTTTTGTAGTCGTCCATGACGATTACATAGATAAAAGGAAGCCATCAGAGTTTTTAACGGGAATAACATGGTCAGATTTTAAAAATCAAACCCTGCTGCCTGAGCAGAAAAACGGTTGGAATAGAGTAAGAGTCGAAAGTTTCTAGCTATTGAAATAGTCCTAAAAGAGGAATGGCCCAATCTGCGGCATTCGGAAACAGAACGGAGGGTTTGGATTCTAGTTAGAGACTTCACACCGGCTCTGGTGACCAGTCTGTGAGTTTTCAACATGGTGGCGGGTGGATGCTGCTGCTCTAATGGTAACATGGAAACCAGGAGACGAGCAGGAGAATGATGAGGTGAAGTTCATTTCAATATGTCTTTGACAGGTTCTTGGGACACCCAGAGAAGCAGTAGGGTCACACAAATCAGGGCCTGGTTCAGTAGCTTTAAAAAAAACAGGTAAGACGGAAGGCTCTAGGTACCACCTGTGTAAAGCAGACGACCCGGGGAAGGATGCATTTTCAAGGAAGGGGAAAGTGGAGGAAACAACACCAAAGCCTGTGGAAAAGCATTAAATAAGCGAACAGGGTTAAAATCCTACAAGTAATCCCATGGTCGAAAGAACTCGTGTTGGTTCACTTGGCACAGGCGTGGGTCGAGTGTCCTCTCCTTGCCGCGTCAGCAGGAAGACCCCTCACAACGAAAGCGGATAATCCAGCCTCATACCCTGGGATCTAGGGCCCCTCCCACCCACAGTGACAACGTCAGGGGCGCGGACCCCAACCCAGCAGTGCAGTGACACCCACGTCGCACCCGGCGAGTTCCACAAGTCACGCGCCGTCTGGAGCTGGAAGCAGGAAGACCATCGGCGCATGCGCGCCTCTCCCTCCGTTGGCGGCGCGGGGGCTGCCGGGATCCCTGGGGTCCCAGTGGCCAGAGTGTCTAGAACACCTGCCTGCCGACCTATTTAATTTAGTCATGCGTGCTCCCACCCTGCAAGGTGGAGAGGGAAAGACAGAAGCTTTTAGTTTTCCTTATCACAGGCCAAGGATGTCCGTTTGTTTTTATAAAGATTAGAAAAAACTCTCCTGGTGGGAATGCAAAATGGTAGTTAATTTGGGAAATACTCCCGGATTACATCAAAGGCGGAGACATAGAGTTACAATATGACCCAACAATTTCATGCTATGCATTAGGTATTACAAATAATATGATAATTTAAAACTATGTTCACATTAAAACAACACACGAATGTTCATAGTATTATTCATAATAGCCAAAAAGTGTACACAACTGGGGAATAAAATGTACAGCCGCATACTGGCCATAAAAAGGAATGGGTATTAATATTTGCAACATCATTGAGCTTGAAAACACTATGCAAAGCAAAAGCCAGACACAAAAGGCCAAACAAATATTATGATTCCATTTATGTGAAATATCCAGAATAGGCAAATCTGTACAGAAATAAGGTAGGTTATTGGTTGCCTAGGGCTTGAGGAGAAATGGAAAGTGCCTGCTAATGGGAATGGGATTTCTTTTTCTTTTTTAAAAAAGTGTAGTTAAATATACATAACATAAAATTGACCATTAAGTGCATCCACATTGTGGAACCTCACCATCAACTATCTCCAGAATGTTTTCATCTTCCCAAACTGAAACTGTACTCAAATAGTAACTCCCCATTCTGCTGCCCTCTTATCAGCCCATAACAACCACCATTCTACTTTCTGTCTCCATAAATTTGACTACTCTAGGTACCTTACTTAAGAGGAATCATAGAGTATTTGTCTTTTTGTGAGTGGCTCATTTCACTTAGCAAAATGTCTTTAAGGTTCATCCATGTTGTAGTATGTCCGAACTTTGAGGCTGAAAAATATGCTATTGTACGTATATAGCACATTTTGTTTATCCATCCATACAGGGTTTCTCTTGAAGTGATGAAAATGTTCTAGAATTGATTGTGCACAACTCTGAATAAACTAAAAGCCAATGAATTATACACTTTAAATGGGTGAATTGTATGGTATGTGAATTAAATCACAATAAAGCTGTTACCAAAAATACCCCCCAAAACAAAAACAAAACAAAACAAAAACTCCAAAACTTAAAAGTTGTGCTGACTCCATCCCCATTAGTATTACTTGGTAGTTATCAATGCTGGTGTATTGCACGGGTGGGAAGATTCAAGGGGTGGAGAGTTGGACCACTTTCCATGGAAGAGTAATTAAGACCATCACTTTCAATATATAATAGTGTTGATAATATTCCTCAGAGTTTCTTTCTTTGCACCGATATAATCTATTAGTGGTAAGGTGAGGAAAGTGCTTTGAAGTAGAAGTCAATCTGCAACAGCAAAGGGCTGTTAAAACTGTCTTATACTGTAGTACAATTTTGTGGTCATATTATTTTAGATGGGAAGAACTAGGCTATGATCTGGTGATGGGCCTTGTATTGAAAGTAGAATCAATTTTTAAAAAAGGTACTCACATATTTTTAAGTTTTGATAAATCAGTTAACTGTAACAAATCATTTCCATGCCAAAGTAATGGTGGACTTTTATATCAATTTAGGCCAGTAAGATTTTCTAATAGATTTTTATGTATTTAATACATCCCTTAAAATATGTTAGACATAAGAATAGCACTCCTTAGCTATGTAATGCATTACCTCATAAAGCAAACTCACTGAAAATGAGAGTGATTTTCTAAAGTCAAAATTTCATTGCTTGTTACATTACTGGAAATACTTAACAGTGCTTTATCACTACAAAGAATCACTGAACATCACAAATTTTCAGTGGTAGGTTGAGAACTAGAAACTTCTCAATAGTCTGAAAATTTTAAGTAGATATCCAATGTGTAAAACTAGTATGGCAAGAAGCAATAATTTTTAGGTATATTCGCATAGAATGTTGGACAGATTTATAAAGATCAGTACTTGTCAACTGATGGATTTACCTTAATTTTTGTATTTAGGGGGTGGTGGTGTGGAAGAGGACTGTTCAAAGTCCCTTCTCCTTTCATTCTCACTCACTTTTTTCTCTCTTCCAGCAACTACATGGGACCAGCTGTCATGCCTTCTTCTTTTTATAAGATTTAATCATTTTAGAACAGTTTCAGATTCACAGCAAAGTTGAGTGGAAGGTACAGAGAGTTCCCATATATTCCCTGCCTCCATATATGCATAGCTTCTGCCTATTGCTCATTGGAGTGGCCCATTTGTTAAAACTGGTGAACCTACATTAACACATCATCACCTGAAGTCCATTGTTTACATTAGTGCTTACTCTTGGTGGTGTACATTCTTTGTGTTTGAACAAATGTAGAAGGACATGAATCTACCATTATGGTCTCATACAGTATTTTCCCTGCCCTAAAAATCCTCTGTACTGTGTCTATTCACTCTTCCCCTACCAACCACTAATCTTTTTACTGTCTCTGTAGTTTTGCTCTCTCCAGAACATCACATACTTGGAATCAGAGTGTGTATCCTTTCAGATTGGTTTATTTTACTTAGTAATATACACTTAAATTTCTTCCATGTATTATCATGGCTTGATACATTATTTCTTTTTAGAGTTGAATAAAATTCCATTGTCTGGATGTACCAGAGTATATTTATCTATTCATCTACTGAAGAACATTCTGGTTGCTTCTATGTTGTGCAGTTATGAATAAAGCTGCTTATAAACATCTGTGTGTAGGTTTTTATTGATATGTATTTTGCAAATGTTTTGTGTAGCTTGTCTTTTCATTTTCTTGACAGTCTTTTGAAAAGTAGAATTTTTTAATTTTAATGAAGTCCAGCTTACAAATTATTGCTTTCATGTATTGTGCCTTTGGTGTTATATCTAAAAACATCAACATTCCCAAAATTATCTAGATTTTTCTCATGCTATCTCCTAGGAGTTTTATAGTTTTGTATTTCATTTAGATCTGTAATCCATTTTGAGTTCATTTTTGTTAAGGTGTAAAGTCTCTCTCTAGACTTATTTTTTTCCCATGTGGATGTCCAGTTGTTCCAGCACCATTTGTTGAAAAGACTACCTTTGATCCATTGTATTGCCTTTATTCCTTTGTAAATATCAGTTGACTATTTCTGGGCTCTCTATTCTGTTCCACTGATATATTTGTCTATTCTTTTGCCAATACCACATTGTCTTAATTACTGTAGCTTTGTAGTAAGTCTTGAAATCAGGTAGTGTCAGTCCTCCAATTTTGTTCTCTTTCAATATTGTGTTGGCTATTCTGAGTCTTTTGTCTCTCCATATAAAGTTTAGAATCAGTTTGTTGATACCTGCAAAGTAACTTGCTGAGATCTTGATTGTAATCATGTAGAATCTATAGATCAAGACATTTTGACAAAATACTGTCTCCCTACCCATACCCTTGGAATATCTTCCCATTTATTTCGTTCTTTGATTTTTCACTAAGAGTTTTATAGTTTTCCTCATATAGATCTTGTACATAGTTTGTTACCATTCTACCTATTTAAAATTTGGGATGTACTAATGTTAGTGGTATTAAGTTTTTAATTTCAAATTTCACTTGTTTATTGCTGGTATATAAGAAAGTGACTGACTTTTGTATACTAACCTTGTATCCTACAGTCTTGCTGTAATCACTTATTGTTCCAGAACTGCTGTTGTTGATTCTACTGGATTTTCTACAGATGATCATGTCATTTGCAAACAGAGTTTATTTTTTCTCCCCTATCTGTATACTTGTTTTCTTATTGCATTAGCTTGGCTAGTACTTCCAGTATGATATTGAAAAGGAGTGATGAGAAGGGACATCCTTGCCTTCTTCCTAATCTTAGTGAGGAGGCTTCTAGTTTTTACCATTACATATGATGCCAGCTGTAGGGGTTTTTTTTGTAGATATTCTTTATCAAATTGAGGAAGTCCCACTCCATCAGTAGTTTACTGAGTTTTTATCACAAATAGGTGTTGGATTTTTGTGAAATCCCTTTTCTGTATATGATGATCATGTGAGTTTTCTTTGATGTGATGGGTTACATTTATGGATTTTTTAGTGTTGAACCAGGCTTACATACCTGGAATAAATCCCACCCAGCCATGTATAATGCTTTTAATACTTTGACTCAGTTTATTAAGATTTTGTTGAGAATTTTTGCATCTATGTTCATGGGAATGTACACCACCAATATATTGGTCTGTAGTTTTCTTGTAATGTCATTCATTGTCTGGTTTTGGTAATCTTGACTTCATAGAATGAGTTAGGAAATGTTTCCTGTACTTCTATCTCTTGAAAGATTATAGAGAATTTGTATAATTTCTTCCTTAAATGTTTGGTAGATTTCACTACTGAATCTACCTGTGTCTGGTGCTGTTTTGGAAGTTAAATTATTGATTCAATTTCTTTAATAGATATAGGCCTATTAAGATTGTCTTTTTCTCAGTTTTGGCAGACTGTGTTGCTTAAGGAATTGGTCCATTTTATCTAGGTTATCAAATTGTGGACATAGAGTTGTTCATAATATTCCCCTCTTATCCTTTTAAGGTCTTTGGGATCTGTAGTGATGTCCTCTTTTTCATTTCTGATAGTAATTGGTGTCTTCTCTTTTTCTTAGCCTGGCTAGAGTCTTATTGATTTTATCAGTCTTGTCACAGAACCAGCTTGTTTTATTGATTTTCCTCTAGTGATTTCCTGTTTTCAATTTCATTGACTTCTTCTCTAATTATTATTTCTTTTCTTCTTCTTACTTCGGATTTAATTTGTGATTTTCCTGTTTCCTAAGGCAAAAACTTGGGTTATTGTAGATTTTTCCTCTTTTCTTATATATTCGATGTTTCATTATAAGCACTTTCACCATATGCCACAAATTTTGATAAGTTGTATTTTCATTTTCATTTAGTTCAAAATATTTTTAAGTTTCTCTTGAGATTTCTCCTTTGACCTATTTGTTATTTACAGGTGTGTTTAATCTCCATGTATTTGGGGATTTCCCAGTTATCTTTCTGTTTACTAAGTTAATGCCATTGTGGTTTTAGAGCAGACACATGATTTCTATACTTTTACATTTGTTAAGATGTGTTTTATGGCCTATCTTGTAATATGGATAGAATTTGGTCTATCTTGGCAAATGATCCATGTGAGCTTCAGGAGAGTGTTCATTCTGGCATTATTGGGTGAAGCTGTTTACAGAGGTCTATTACATCCAGTTGCCTGATGGAGTTCAACTATGAGTTCAACTATGTCCTGATTTCCTGTCTGCTGGATCTGTGCATTTCTGAGAGAGGGGTGTTGAAGTCTCCAACTGACAGTGGATTCATCTATCTTTCCTTGCAGTTCTATCAGTTTTTGCCTAATGTAGTTTGATGCTTTGTTGTTAGGTGCAGACACATTAAGGATTGCTGTCTTCTTAGAGAATTGACCCCTTTATCATTATGTAGTGTCCTTGTTTATCCATTAACTTTCTTTATTCTGAAGTCTGTTCTGTCTGAAATTAACATAGCTACTTCTGTTTTCTTTTGGTGGAACACTTTTCTCCACTTACTTTTAATACATATGTATCTTTATATTTAAAGTGGATTTCTTATAGACAACATATAGTTGTACCTTGTTTTTTGATCCACTCTGACAATCTCTTTTAATTGATGAGTTTAGACCATTTATGTTCAAAGTGATAATTGATATAGTGGGGCTAATATCTACCATATTTGTTACTGTTTTCTATTTGCTGCTTTTTTTACTTGTTTCTGTCTTTTATTCTCTTTCTAGCTTTTGTGATTTTAGCTGATTCCATTTTTTCTCCTTTCTTAGGATATCAGTTACAATTTTCCCCACTCTGTTTAGTGATGGCCCTAGAGTTTGCAATACCCACCACACACAAGTATAACTAATCCAAGTTCTTTTAAATAACACTATAATGCTTCACAGTATGGTTAATTTCCTTAGTGAGTACCTTATAAGAACAAAATAGTCTTATTTCCTCCTTCCCTTGTATCATTGGTGTCATTTATTTAAAAGCATACACAAACATACTTATATACAAGCATACATAATGAAATACATTATTGCTATTATTTTGAACAATTACTTGTTAGATCAATTAATAAAAGTTTTTATTTTACCTTTATTCCTTATTTGATGCTCTTTCTTTATATAGATCTGAGTTTTTGACCTAATCTATTATTTTCCTTATTTCTAAAGAACTTCTTTTAACATTTCTTGCAAGGCACATTTGCTAGCAATAAATTACCTCAATTTTTGTCTGAGAAAATATTTTTCCTTCACTTTTGAAGGATAATTTCACAGGGTACAGAATTCTAGGTTGATGGGAGGAGTTTCTCTCAACATTTTAAATATTTTACTCCACTCTCTTATGCTTGTATCATTTCTGAGAAGTCCAATGTAATTCTTTGTTCCTCTATAGGTAAGGTGATTATTTTCCTCCAGTTTATTTCAGGACTTTTTATCTTTAATTTGCTGTAGTTTGAAAATGATATGCCTAGGTATATTTGGGTGGACATTTATCCTGTTTGATGTTCTCTGAGCTTCCTGTGTCAGTACTTTAGTGTCTGACATTTATTAGAGGAAATTCTGTCATTATTGCTTAAAGTATTTCTTCTGTTCTTTTCTCTCATCTCCCTCTGGTATTTCCATTATGTGTATACCCTGTGTAGTTGTCCACAGTCCTTGGATATTCTGGATTTTTTTTCAGTCTTTGTTCTCTTTTCTTTCTATTTTGGAGGTTTCTATTGAGACTTTCATTAGGCATGTCCAGTATACTAATGAGCTCATCAAAGACTTCATCATTAGTTATCCCCAGAAATGTTTGGTTCTTTCTTAAGATCTTCATCTCCCTGCTTACACTGCCCAGCTGTTCTTGCTTTATCCATTAGGGCCCTTAACACATCAATCACAGTTGTTCTAAACTCCCTCTGATAATTCCAACAACCTTGCCATGTCTGCTTCATGCTCTGTCTCTTCAAATTGTGTTTCCTGCCTTTTTAGTATGCCTTGTAATTTTTTCTCGGTAGCCAGACATGATGTAGTGGTTAAGAGGAACTGCTGTAAATAGGCTTTTAGAAATGTGGTGGGAGGTGAAGTGTTTTATAGTCTTGACTAGGTCTCAAGTCTTTTAGTGAGCCTGTGCCTCTGGAATGTGAACAGTGTGTTTCTGTATTTTTCTCCTTCCTTAGGTGGGACAGGATGGCTCAGGTGGAGTGGAGTTGGCCATTTTCCTCCTTCCACATGGAAGACTCAAACTGACTGGAGTCGGGTACTTTCTTCCTTCATGTCAGTTAGACTCTGATTAAACTCTTGCAGGTCAGGGTCTGGTTAACTAGTTTCTCCTGAGGGCAGGTGTTAAGAGAGCTCTGGTATATATTTCAGAATGGTTCTTTTCCCTCCTCTTGCTGGAAGCACAAGGGCATTTTTCTCCAATGTTTATTGTGAGAAGCTGGTTGAACTCCAGGAGGTAAATCTCACAAAATGTTTAGGATTCCTATGACTGGGCCCCCCTGGACTTTGAATTCTGAGTTGTCTACACTTAGCCTTCAGCAATTTGTCAAAACAGTTCAGGCTTTCCTACCCCTGCACTAGCTCCCATGATTGTCATGAGGCTCTGATCCAGTAAGCTGCAAACCCCTACATTTGCCCATCTCCATCTAGTCTTTGGGGCAGCAGTATCCTGTGTATCTTCTCTACCCAAGAAGACCCATTGATGTTTCAGTCTGGTAAGCTTTTACCTCAGCAACTTCTAAACTTCCTTACATGTGAAACTGAAAGATGAAGTCCTGACATACATTCTTGTGTACTTAACATTGCTCAGGTTATGCAATTTCCACCTCTTCCTCCCCGTAATTTTCCTTTCCTTCTTCCAAATTTCTCATTATATATAATGTGGTAAAATTGCTCAGCTACTTCTCTTAAAATGGTAAGATTATGAATTATTTACATTTTATTTTCGCATTATATATATAGCTGACTTCAGTTTTTAATACTTTTCATTGAGGTATAATATAGCAAAGTGCATAGCTCTTAAGTATCAAATTCATGAGTTTTGACAAATACAAAGCTTGGCTTCTGATATCTAACTGAAGCATATCACTAGGATATCTTACTAAAGTAAACTGTTAGTGTTCAACATAAATGTATCATTAACAAAGTAAGCTGTAATTTTTGCATTATTACTACCATTGAGGCATAAGAAAAAAATTCAATACAGCGTAACTATATTAACTACTATCTAGAAAAAACTGAATAAAATCCTACACACAAAGATCAAATTTGACCATTTGAGTGCTCTGTTTTACTACACATAAACCTTCTGAATTATGAGTTAACTAATAAAACATAGAATATTTAAATATTGGAAGTCACTGTAGATTCCCACAAAGTTTTGACTAAAATGAAATAGAAATATCTCAATAAAATGAAAATGCTGAAAATATATTAGGAGGAAATTATGAATCTATAAGATACTCTTGCAAAAGAAAATTTACAGTAAAAACTTCCAAGTCATACCTGAATGCAAGATTTGTAAAATTACCAAGTGAATCTGGTTTTTCCACTAAGGAGGAGGATTATGTAGAGTGATTTACACAGTTGCCTTAAGATCCATATGATGATTCATCATTTTCAGTACAATCTGTAAAAATAACTTTATTTCTAGGATCCTTTGGCTACTTCCCTGCTATTACTCTGATACTTCTAGTTCTCTATCGGCTTTTTGTGTAATATTGCTTTCAATTATTCTACCTTGACTTTGGGTAAATTACTAAAGTTACATTTTGAGAGAGCTGTATTTCTTTCTGACTTAATTACCTCTGTAAAATGGGTATAATGTAAAGAAATGATGAAATAAATACTTCTGTGTGGGTGTCCTTTTAACTACTAAGGAATATGTTTAAATGATTACAAATAGTTGATTATACAATATTGGTAAAACACCAAAAATGATAAATTATATAAACCTGCAATTGAAATGCTTTAAGGAAAGCCAGAGAATGAGTTCTCGTAATATTAGGTGAATAAAGGAGAACCAAAGCGGCAGAGAAGAAACCCCAACTTTTTATAGCAGGGGATCCTTCTGAGCATGTGAACAAAGTTGTAGCACTCCCTGCCCCAAGCTGATTTCACTTACACACAAAACTTAGCGTATCATTTCAAGGTACTCAAGCCATCTGAAAGTCATCTATGTACACTTTCAGGTTTCATATAAATGAACAATTACTTTGGGATGCGGAATGATCAGTAAAAATGAACAAAAGTAAAAAACTGCCTTTAAAGGCAAGTGGCAGAAAATCCCATGCCAAATATATAGCTAACTTCCAAAGTCATATATGAGGATTAAGTTATCAATTTTAATACATTTTATTGAAAAACTCATTCCAATATTTCCAAAAATTGTCCTACATACTCACTGCCACTTTTCATACATTCATACAGTCTATGATATATGTGATATACAAAAGAACAACTCATAAAATATCTGTCAAGTATTATAATATTATGCCTATGAATAATCACTATACTAGTTACAGGCATGATAAAAGATACTGGTGATAATAAATTTTATAGTAACAAATATTTCAAATATTTAAACCACCTTTCAAATGGTTACCATTGCTGAAATTATATCCAACAGTGTTCGTTGGCTCTCAGTGTAAATACCTTAAGTTCAAAATTTATTTTAGCATATAAAAATTTTGAATAGAGCACTTGCTCCCAGTTTGTACACTGGTTAGCACCTTTCCCCAGGTATGTCAAAATTTTGTTAATTTTCAGTGTTCAAATGTAACAATGGCCAGGAAGCCCTGTGAATTACCATAAGCAGTAAGATAAAAGGTATAAGTAACATGAAGAATGTTAAGGGATTCTTCATTTCGACCTCTGGAGTTTATTCTGGCAAACCATGAAATGGTTCAACTATTCAAAGAGCATATATTTTCCTAAATGACTTATCATGCTATGAGAGAAAAGATAAACTTAAAACTTCAAAGAGATTCTATTCCCTGAATATTAAACATGCCAGCCTAGGATAATCTAGTAATTTCAAATGTGTCCAAATATCTAGTCAAAATTTTATACTTCTATCCCTCACACATATAAATTAATTTTTGTAATGACTATTGTAACAAACACCAATTTTAATTAAAAATAATAACAGACATTAGATGATCATTAATCTTTTTGCTAGTTTTATTATATTATGTAAGACTTGTATTTCCTCTGCTGAGAAACAGCAATATTCTGTTTTAAATTTGTTCTTAAAAATATATATTGCACTTTAACCTCTGACAGTTTAATTAAGAAGTAGGTGAGTAAAAAACAAAATCATACAAGAAATTATAGTTTTTATTTTGCTTTATAATCAGCAAAGAGCTTTGTGTAAAAGCAGAACTTACAATAGTGCCAATAAAGCAAATATTTACAGTGTCACTATTAAAGTCTTACCTCTGAAGGAAGATTCAGTGTATTGGATGCAAATATTATTAATCTAACAAAAGCACACTCCCCTCCTCCCACTCAGCTGAACATTTTTAAGCTAAAGGGTGTTGGTATGAAATGCTCTCGTGATTTCTTTCTTAAGATAAAATACATGGAAAGAATGCTTGTTCTTGAAGAACCTAAACTTGGTCACTAAACTCTTCCATAATGTTTCCAACATGACTTGAAAAATCTCTACGCTAAACCAAGAATCAGAATTCCAAGATAAGCATTCTTTTTTAGTTTTTCTGTAGTTATTCTCTTTCACAATTACAAGTACACAAGTTGGTTGGTTGTCAGTATGATTTTAAGGCCAGTTGCCTGTCTTTCTGCTAAGATACTGACCATGCATTTACCTGAATTATTTTTAACTTTTGTTACATTGTAGTGAAATACATTTATACTGACCCAGAATTTGCTCTTCTACTTTTTAATTCCCAAGTAGGTAAATACTCTAGAAAGCTCAGTATTTTTCACTTAACCAATTAGTAAGACAGTTTTGAATAGCTATTTGTAAAAACAAATACCAAGATTTAGACCTACCTAGCAATATATTAAACATTCAAAAGACCAAAAGGAACATAAATAGAATGTATTTATAATATAAATACATAACACAGAGACATTCATTTTTGGCACCACCTAAAATAATATCCAGCAGTACCTTTCAGATCTTTGGGAATACTCAAAATTTGTAACTATTAAACTCTTACTTTTTCTGCAAAGGAACACTAATTCACAAATTTGAATTGGTATTTCAAAAGCAAAGTATTTCCTTTTGTACTTCTTAATTTGATCTACAGAATGAACACTTATTCAAAGCGTTAATTAGCAGCCAATGTGTTAACTATATTTTTACATTTTAATCCTACCAAGAATTGGTTACGTCAAATAGTGATTTATTATGGAAAGATACAGTTTCTTCTTAAACAACCATGTACCAATTGCATAGATCTGATCTGAGAACAAAGGTCAAAGTAGAGAGTTACAAAGGCATTTAATATATGTTAACTGAACTGACATAGACTGTTGAGGAACAATCTATCTTCAGTAGATGTTCGTGTAAACTTACAGGGAAAGAACAGTCATTAGCAAAAAAGTTTTCTTTAAAAATAGGTTAAGCTAAGAACAATAGCTTTTAAAATTTGTTTAAAAATAAGCCTAATAAACAAGAATACAAATTTTAATTCAAAACTTAGTTCTTTGAAATGCACTATTTTCTTGCATACAGCAGAAAATACATTTTTCATAGTTTTTAACATTACATGTAAAATGAGGCACTAGTTAAACATATTTGAATATATGCACACAAACAGGAGTTTCAGTCTCATCCATAGGCTTATATTTGCTCGATGGCTTCTGGATGGCAAACTGTTCACAAAAATAAGTCTTCTGAAGGAGGTGCATAAGAGAAACCAACAAAGGCATCATCTGCCTCCAGTACACTGGCATTCACTATAGAATAGTCAGAAGACACACACACAGAACATGGAACTGTTTCTTCTGTAAATGCTGCATCAAAGTTCCTGATATCATCTGGTCCTGCCTAAAACATCAAAAGCACACTATTATTCACCTTAGTTTCATTTTTATTACCATTAATTTAGTCCTTTGTTAAAACCACTTTATGAATTTGTATATTTATTCCTGGCAAGTTTAGATGTCTTCCTACTTCATCATTTCTTTGAAACAATTTCTGCTTTTCCTGACTTTTATTGTTTAGGTGAGACTGTCTGTCCTTCTAATAGTTAAGGTTCTTGTGAGCAGAGGTAAGGGTAAGGAAAGCTAGAATAGAAAGGACTTACCTATGTTAATTTGAATCTCAGGCCCTGCAACTGCAAAGGCACCCTTTCTCTCTAACCATCATCACCTCTAAGTTTAGAAAAGGGGCTCACATAGGTTTTCAGGATAGCATTTTGCATTTCAGCTTCCATAAAATGCCTGCCTATCCAGTTTTTCATTCTGGGTAGGTGAAGCCTCATGATGAAGGAATGAAGGGGTGTAAGTAGAATTGTGAATAGTGTGTTCTTCTTGGTGCTAGAGAGGCCATTAAGCACCCAGCTATATGCATCCAGCTATACATAATCCTTAGCTCTGGGGGCCTAAGGTGGCCAGGTACCTGGGAAATGAAGCATGGTGGCTGCCTGGAGGCAGTGTTTCTTAACCTTCCTTTACAAATCTGATAGAAATGAATTGGCCCTCCCATTCCAATGCATTTACAGATAAAAACTGGGATACAAATTCAGGTAATTCACTCTTTCTTTTTGCATTTACAGTTTTATTATAAAGGATACAACTCAAGAAGAGACCAATGAAAGAGACGGGGGACAGAGCTTCCATATTCTCTCCCCAGAATCAGGGTTTGCAGGTGATTCACTCTTAAAGCCCATTCCTGAAACTCTAGGTTATCTCTGCCCTAAAGGGAAAGGAATCTTTAAAATGTTCAAGTCATCAAGTATAACTGAGGTGAACAGATAGGGATTCAGAGCAGATATTATAAGCCAAGGATACAGTTAGTCTGTAGGCCTACAAACAGAGCAGAGACCAAAGAAACCCAGAATGCTATATCCTTCCATGTGAGAAATTCACCAAAAGAGGAAAAGGAATGCTAGAAATTATATTTATGTATACGTAAAAAATGTCACATTCTACATATAGCCCTAGAAGCATGGGCTCTGGAGTAAGACTAAGGTTTGAATGTTGGCTGTGATATTTCCTAGCTGTAATAATTCTTTATAAAAATTGCCTTTCTCTGTGAGTTTGTTTCCTCTTCTGTAAAATAAGGAATAAGAACCCTACTGCCTACCTGTTAAGGCTGTTGGGAGGATCTGATATGTGAACACATAAAATTCCCAGAATCTGACATACAGAAGGTGCTCGATAAATGATGCTAAATGCTCTTTTACTTGACTTTATAAATATCTTGTGAATGCTCTTATGGCTGTGGCTAGTGCTGCCTGGGAGGACTGGATGGTGCACGTGAAGAGTGAGTGGCGGCTGTCTCCATAGTGCCTGAGCCCAGACTCTACTTCTGCAACGTTAAACTTCGGACAAATTAAGTTTTTCTGTGCCTAAATTAACTCATCCATATTATGTGGAAAATGACAACACTATTTCATAGTATTGTTGCTGGGGAAGTAAACAGGTACAAGTATTGAGAACAATATGAAAATATCTACTTCATCATATTCCAGCGAACTTTTTGATCTTTGTTAACCTGTTAGGTGAAAAATGGTAATCTGTTAAGAGTTTTATTTTGCACTTCTTCAATTTTCAGTGAGTTTGAACATCGCTCTGTATATTTAGAAGCCATCTGTATTTATTTTTCTGTAACTGTATATTTTATGTCTTTTGTCCATGTTTCTACTGGTCACTGGTCTTTTTTTCATATTGACTGATAAGAATGCTTTAGGTGTGGAGGAAATTTTCCTCAGATATTTCTAAATTGTATGTGGTCAAATTCACCAATTTTTTTGTCTCTTATGTTTCCGTGGTTATGGGTATTGTAAAAGTTATAATTAATTAGACATAGAAGAGCAGGGATCCAAACCCAGAGGTATATGATGCTGAAGTCAACACCATTTCCATCTCCAATGTTCCTTATAAGTCCCTACCTCTCTAATGTGCTTGACAACACATTTATTTGGATAACTTAACTCAGTACAGCTCTCAATATAAAGAAAAAAAATAATTCTTAAAGGTTCTAGGTTCCCACAGCAAACCCTAAAAATTAGGGATGGAAATTGTCCTTAATGAAGTCACTTCTGGATGAGCTATATGAAAATAAGTCAATCTACAAATACTGCCATATTTATAGATGTACATACCTATTAATTAATATAAGCTATGTACTGAAATAATATTACAACAAAATCTGAGTAAACAGATTTCTGAAGTGATCTCTTTATCCTGCTCTAATTTACTAAAAAAGTACTTGAGTTTCACAGAAACACCAAAAAAGTTTGCATAAACAAAAAACAAATTACCTGTGATCCTGCAACCCCAAAACAATCTTGGTTTATATTTTCTTCCAGTCCTTATCTGCTACTTTCATCACCACAGTCATAACTCACAAAAATTATAATTTCCATGCTTTTATTTAACATTGTAAGGATTTTTCAAGTGTCTGCTCATTTTTATAATTATTATTATCATTATTTACTTAACAAGAAAAGGAAATAGAGCATAATGACTCTGAAATCAGGCAGATTTGAGTCCTTGCTCTACTAGTTTTTAATCCAGCTATGTGACATCTCTGAGTTTCTTCATTTATAAAACCTATATATATTAAGAATAGTAGTAATAGTAACATGGTAGCCTATTTGAGGAATAAAATTATATACTATAATGCATAAAAAGTATACATGCCTATATACAGGAAACTACTATCAGTAACACTTTTATTGGTGATTATTAACAATTTCCCTGTTATATATTTATTCCCCCAAAATTTACATTTTTAATACTGTACATGTCTTTGATGCAGCTTTCTGCTTAAAATTCATTAGGTAAAATGTTTGCATCAGTAGATTTAACAATTCAAGCTCACATGAACATTTTTATAATACTACCTTACTTTTCCAAAAAGGATATAACAATTTACATTATTATTAATAATGTTTGCATGTACCTAGTTTTATATCAATCTAGAAAAAACTGTGCATGTGTGTTACATAAAATGCTGACTTATAGGTATGCAAATGATACCTCAGTTACTTTAATTTGCATTTTTTTTAACCTGTTGAATTCATCCCTTTCTTATACATGCTCCAAAGAAACACCTCACAGTTACTGTGCTGAAAGACAATTTTGTCAATCCAATATAATTATAATTTTACTGGTTGTCTTGAAGTTATTGGTTGTAATGGGCAACCCTGAGTGACATATTTTACAAATATTTAGGTACTGATGCAGTTTCATTCAGGTTAGATATTGAGAGCTATTGCTAAAATTATGATGAGCTTCAGGTCTACAAGTCACCATTTTACAAAGAAAAATTTAGATATACATACCACATTTGGATTAAATGGCGGTGGAATCTTCTTTTGTATGAGGTCGGTCCAGCTGAGTGATTCAAAAAAAGGATGATTCTGAATTTCAAGCTAGAATATTAAAGAAATACATATGTATTTTTACTAACGTTGAAAACATTAAGTATTCACTGAAGAGTTTTATGAAGTCAAACCACTTTGTCTTTCAATAATTCTTTTTGGGTATGTGTTTTTTGTGTTATTCATGTTGCAAAATGGTGTACTGGAAAGACTACCAGAGCAGATATGAAATACAGTCAGTTACTCAGAATGACCAACTTAAGTTATATCCTTTTCACAGTCTTAATTTCCTCATAAATAAAATGGGGGTAACATTTCCACCTTAGATACTTTACAGGCTGTTTTAAGGATCAATAGAAAATATGGAAATAAAGTGGTAAGAAAAGAATAAAGCACTACACAGGTACAAAGAATTATTATTGCTATCTGAATGAGAGGTAAAGAAGTTAGGCATGAGAGGCTGACACAGTGGGACAGAGGTAGAATCAAGGTGATAAGAGCTCTACTACCAAAACGATATTTCACTCTGGGTTGGTGCTATCAAAGCTGGCGCAGTGCTGATTCCAGCTTTCTTCCTGCAAGGTGCCATGAGACTGTATGAAGTAGTTTACTGACCAAGTTTGTTGGTTTAACAAGACTTCTTAGAGAAAGAGATGTCTGACCAGAGGTGTGAAAGGTGAGTAAGAAACAGCCAGACAAAAGAATGAGAGGGAGAAAATTTCAGGCAGAATATGAAGGCCCTGAAGTAGCAAAGATATTTTTTTGGCTAAGAAAATGAGAGTCCAATGTGGTTACAGTATAGGGGATTGTCACATAAGGTGAAACTCAAGAGGTAAACAGGTCATAGCATATTGGGTCTCACTGAGAATTCTGGATTTTATTCTAGGGTTATGGGGAGCCATCAAGGAGTTTTAGGAAGCAATGTCACAAATGTGGTGTCTTAATTTTGTCTGTTTTTTAAGAACACTCTGACTGTAATGGAGGAATGGACTAAAGAGTCATGACTAGATAAAGGGAAAACAGCTCCTGCTGTGGCTAAACAAAAGATGACAACGGGAGGACAAGAGTGGGAGCAGTGGGAGCAGAAATGTGTCTCATTCTGGGAAAAATTAAGGAGGCTAAGACAAGAGGACCTGGCTCTTTGTTGAATAAAGAAGTAAGGAAGATAGAAGAATCAAGAATGACTTCCAGATTTCTGACGTGAGAAGGAAGATAGCAGGAGTTCAAATTTGAACCTGCTGTGTTTGTTCCACGGGGCAGTGTTGAACAGGCAGAGAATTTATGAGGCCAGAGTTCAGAAGAGTGAACTCTGGACTGAAGATACATAAGTGTGAGATTAAGACATGGAGATAACCAAGGCCACAGGGCCAACTGAGACTGCCCAGGAAGGGCGCACAGTAGAAGAACAGAGGTTTTTAGGACAACCAAAAGGGATCGCAACACTTCACAGGTTGAGGAAGAGGAGCTTACACAGGAGATTACGGAGAAGTGCCCAGACTTACAGAAAGGAAACCACGAGGTGAGTATGCTCTTGCAGAAGCCTAGGGAACAAAAGAGTGTTGGAAGTTTAAACGCTGCTGAGGACACAAGCTGAGGAATAGAAGTATCCAGCAATTCTTGTACATCTTTTGTGTTAAGCTGAGAAATGAGGAGTTTGAAAAAAAGGAGAATATGGAAACTTTCAACAGGTTTGGCTACCAAGGGAAAAAGAGTATATTAACTTGCAGGAAAGTAGGGTTGAGGACTTTTGGTAAAAAGCAGGAGACTTGATAACATTTAATTATTGATTAGAAGGAACCCAAACAAAAACTAGCAGTTATCTGTGCAGGAAAAAGCACACATAGGGTTCCCTGCAAGGGGTTGGGAACCAGTGTGCAGACAGAAACTGACCTTTAGTACTATAATAGGAAGAAAGAAATGACAGGAGCAGGTGCACATATGTCTGCAAATTGGATAGCAAGAAGCTGAGGCAGTTCCAATCCACTGACTCTATTTTCCCTATAAAACAGAAGGCCAGATCATCCGTTAAAAGGGAAGAAGGAAAGGAATCTGGGGATTTGGAGAGAAGGTCTGGAATAGCTAATACAGGAAGTAGGAGAGTAAGCTGGAGAGAGAAAGAAGAAGCATTATCACACAGTGGTAAAGCACAGAGACAACTAATGACTATGACTTCACAGTGCTTCCCATATGACCAGTTGTGCAATTTTCTTCAGCACTGTTCAGCAGTTCAGAAGATTAACACCTGGATTCATCCAGGGATGTGATTTCTGCCATGAGTTCAATAAAAGGACTAAGGGGCAGGGGTACAGGGATGGGCTGTGTGTGACATGTTAGCAAGACTCCCTGAAACAATGGCCGTGGGATCCAAGCTGGAAAGATAACTGTTGACAGAGCTCCCTCTGGAATTGGAAGTGCAGAAGGGGAAAGGCAGTAGCAAACAAGTTTATTATTCTCAGGTCAAGTTCTTGAGTGATAAAGAGCCCCCAAGAATTTATAGAAATTTAAATGAGTTTGAAAGTTCATGTTCCTTAACTGCTTGTGAATTTACTGACACACTAACATCATTGGTAACTCTACTTGCTATTTAATTATCCTGAATTTTTTAAAAAACAGACAAACCTGCAATTAAATAATTATCTCAAGGAGGTGTCACCAAATCTCACAAGAAAAGTGATTTAATGTTAATTTAAGGAGAAATGGCATTACCTCATGCAGTCAGAAGTCACTAAATAAATTCTTGTTAAAATAATTTAAAAGCTAAGTAATCAAAAACATTACCATACAAGTTTTTAAAAAGAGGAGAGGGGAAGGAAAATTCTTATAAATGAAAGTTAAATAAATTAATAGGGTGTGAAAGCTGGACCTTGGGGCTAAAGAAGAGAGGATCAAATTGTTATGAAGAACAAATGAAAAAAATGGCATGTGTCAGTGTATTAAATATTATAAGTTCTGTATAAACACTGGTGAAAACTGTTGAGACAAGTATGATTCTTTTTCACAGTGCTATTTAAAAGCTATATTCTTCTAATTAAATATCACATAAAATAAGGATTTATCTTCAAATTTTAAGTAAGCTTAAATGAAGTGGATACTAGGAAAGATGTACATACAAAGTCTTCTTTGGCACCAAGTCGGTTTTGCCTGTCTTTTTCTAGGAGTTCTTCCAGAATGGACCAGGCTGTGAGGCTCACTCCTGGCCTCAAATTTAGGGGCTTGTGAAGAATATTGTCATACATTTCAGCAACGTCTCGGCAATAAAAAGGAGGCTGACAAAAAAAAAGGAAAATAAAGTTAGTGTTACATGATATATGTCAAAATGGCATTAAAGTATGTTGGATTTGGCCTTGCTATACAGGTTGCAGTCTGAGCCTAGACAGTTGTAGAAATACACAGTCCTTTTTGGGTATAGGTACATCTTCAGGGTGGCTTCCAATGAAGAGATTTAAAATTCCAGTGCAATGCAGGGCTTAATACATGTCCATTAAACGAATTAGGGACAGTCTGTTCAATAATACCTTGCAGAGAGGTACAAATTGCAGAAAACTTGTAAAAGTATCTGTTCGAGAGAAAATAACCACCAACCTCATCATAGGCATGATAATAGAATTATTTGAAACAAAGATTCAACACAGATCAAACAATAAGTAATTTCTTGAGACTTCGGAATAAACTAACTAAAACAGATTTCTAGTAGAGATGGAAACCTTTGAAGATAGCGCTTCTTCCCAAGTACTTGTGGCAGTGACAGCCTTATGGGTGTACTCTGCAGAATTAAAATCCTACTGTCAGAGCTTGATAAGAGGAGGAGAATCCTGCACTCACCTCCTCACAGACACATCAAGGCTGCAACCAAAAACCATGCAGCTCACTCTGGAAACAATCTAAAAACTAGCAGAACAGTTCTTCTATTGCTAAAGTTCTAAAAAACAACCCACATTAAGAAGGGTAGGAAGGGCAGAGATGCAGTCAGGAACCAAGCCCCGGGTGTGGTGACCTACAAGCAAGAAGAATGTCACAGGCACAGAGGCCCTTTCTGAGGAGCAAAGCAATCAGGCCCCACGTTGGGCACCCCCAGCCCCAGGGATCTGCACCAGGAAAATGAGCCCCCATGACGCCTGGCTTTGAAAAATCACAGGCTTAACTCCAGGAGCCAGAGGGCTACAGGAAACAGACCTCATTCTTACAGGGCCAGTGCACTGCATCTATCACTTACTCTAGATCCAGCATCAGAAGCACTTGGGTTATGTGTGAAGGGGACTTACTAATTTTAGGGTGTGTGCTAGAGCGGCAGAGATCTGTAGGAACTTTCTTCTGGAAACAAAAGTGTTGGCAGGCACCATTTTTCTTGCCATCCTTCAGCCTCAATGGCCTGGCAGTGGGAGTTGGTTTTGACACTCTCCTTGCAAGTACTGCTCATTCCACCCGTGTTCTCCTCCAGACCTGCCTCAGCAGGTGCCCTACCACAGATGGCAGCCTCAGTCACTACTGGCATCCCCTCAATGTGACTGCTGCCACACCATACCCAGGAGTAAGCCTCAGTAAAAACGAGTGCTCCTCCAAAGCAACTCCTTCGATTAAAAAATGGGCAGAGGACATGAAGAGACAGTTCCCCAAAGAAGAAATTTAGATGGCCAACAGACACATGAAAAAATGCTCCACATCACTAATCATCAGGCAAATGCAAACTAAAACCACAATGAGATATCACCTCACACCAGTAAGGACGGCCAGCATCGAGACTAAGAACAACAAATGCAAGGATGCGGAGAAAGGAGAACCCTCCTACACTGCTGGTGGGAATGTAAGCTAGTTCAACCATTGTGGAAAGCAATATGGAGGTTCCTCAAAAAACTAAAAATAGAAATACCATTTGACCCGGGAATCCCACTCCTTGGAATTTACCCAAAGAATACAACTTCTCAGATTTAAAAAGACATATAGACCACTATGTTTATTGCAGCACTATTTACAATAGCCAAGAAATGGAAGCAGCCTAAGTGTCCATCAGTAGATGAATGGATAAAGAAGATGTGATACATACACACAATGGAATATTATTCAGCCATAAGAAGAAAACAAATCTTACCATTTGCAACAACATGGATGGAGCTGGAGGATATTATGCTCAGTGAAATAAGCCAGGTGGAGAAAGAGAAGTGCCAAATGATTTCCCTCATTTGTGGAGTATAACAACAAAGTAAAACTGAAGGAACAAAACAACAGCAGACTCACAGACTCCAAGAAAGGAATAGCTGTTACCAAAGAGGAGGAGTGTGGGAGAGGGGAGGGAGGGTGAAGGGAGCAGGGATTGAGGGGTATTATGTTTAGTACACATGGTGTGAGGGTTCACAGGGAAAACAGTGTAGTACAGAGAAGGCAAATAGTGAATCTATGGCATCTTACTACACTGATGGACAGTGACTGCTCTGGGGTATGGGTGAGGACTTGATAATATGGGTAAATGTAGTGACCACATTGTTTTTCATGTGAAACCTTCATAAGAGTGTATATCAATAATACCTTAATAAAAAATTTAAAAAACGTTTTAAGGTAAAACTAATTTCTATATTTAAGAGAGTTACAGCCTTGTTTTTATTTTAAATAGGAAAGAAGTACTTTATTCTTTACTTTTTAATATCTAACTTTATTTTGTAATAGTCTTATTAATGAAGCAGATGAGTCAAATGTTCCCTTTTGAATCAATTATATTTTATATACAATCATAATATTTTATACTTTCAAAGTTCTCTAAAGAAATTCAAAGGATTTGGAAGTATTGGGAAGGCAAATACCAGGCATTTAAAGAAAATAAGGTTTAAAGTGGTCACTGGATGTTCTAAGTCACTAGCATAACCAGAAAACCAGATCTGTTTAACAGCCCAGGGCAAAGAGAAGATAGTGCTAATGTCATAGGAATTAATCTCTCTTAAGAGAGCACCATAACGCAAACATATGCTGAATTTCACAGAGTTTCCCAGTCTTCTGGAGAAATACAAACACACAACAAAAAGCATAATTAAAAAACAAGTCCCAGCTCAGGTCTCAGCTGATGGTAGTATTCAGCCTAGTGTGAACAAGCAGCATGGAGCATGAGTGCATGGTTCCCAGCATAAGGCTGTGCGACACTCCTGGGACCACAAAGGGAGTCTAGAAACTATTCTGAGAATTTCAAAAACCTAGAGAAAAAAACATATTATTTTTATAAGGATATGTAAGCTAGATAGAAGGCCTAAACTGTTTGCGTTTTGGGTGGAATGCTATTAACTCAATGCAGTAAAACAACTTATTCATGTTAATCAGAAACTCTGCTTGGCCTTATGTGTCTTTAATTAATACAAACTGAGGAAACTGATTACATAATAGACATCATTTTTTTCCCAATGAAATCTTCAAGACATGGCTTTTATAGTGAAGAGAATAGAGGGTTCTCAGTGGTAGAAAAAGTGCAGCACCAGTGTACTGCACCATTAATTAAATATTATAAAAATAAAATACAAGGCAAAAACCAAAGCATTATCTCTTGATAAAAATAATTTTTCTTTCCATCTTCTTGAAGTCAGGCAAGATGATTGAAGTAAACTGAATAAAAGTAGGTAAATTTAATGTTATAACTAGGTGTCTCTAAAAAATGCAAGTGGGAAGAGAATATCTGAAATAGTGATTAGTATGACAAAGAAATAACTATGTTAAAAACTATTAAAAAAATGAAAAATTTTTCTTTTTGTGCATATCTCTAATGTGGTTTTGGATTCATTAACCAGGTTACTACTGTTCTGTTAGTGTTTCTAAGAGTCCATGAGATTACTGAAAGAGAGAAGAAAGAAAACTCAATTATAATATATTGTAATAATAATGAAATAGAAATACATACCAATCCATACAGCATTTCATACAAAACAGCACCAAGGCACCACCAATCCACAGTATTATCATAGGGCTGTTTTCTGATTACTTCAGGTGCAAGGTACTACAGAAAAGATTAAATATTAAAGCAACTTAAACAACTCAAGACAAAATTTATGAATAATTGAGAAATTTAACAAATACTGCTACCATCACACTAAAAACACATAATCTAGATTTTTAATTGTTTGGGTATTCCCATCCTATACCAGTGGTTCTTAGGCAGAAGTACACTTCAAAATCAACTGGGACACCTTTCAAAGTACACATATTCAAGCAATTCCCCCAGAAACTGTGATGCAGTTGAGACAAATAGAAGAGAACAGGAAATGTAGGATCTGTAATCCTAAATATGTAAAGTACATATCTGGGGGGAGGAAGTCTTTCACAAGATTAATTTGGTTTAGAAATTTGTCTAGCCATTACTCAAAAATGTTTCTCTTGAAGAAAGAATTCTTAATGTGGCAATTACAATGAATTCTTTTTCCTTTCGGTGAAAGAAAAAAGAATGAACTGCATTTTTATTAGAGAATCACAATAGTAATTCTCTAAGATATTACTAGAGAAGTTGTGTAAGTTATTAGATGGCTATTTACATTCTAATCTATAAAGTATTTAAAGTCATCACTTCACATATATAATATAGTGAATTTGAATTTTAAAGCCCAAAAATATGTATTTTCTCTTCCCATTATGAGATAAGGAAATAATTTCTTAAGCTTTTTTATATGGTCCAAAGAAAAAAGCAAAACAGAAAGGGTTTAATAACTTCTGGTCACACTTTGATTTAGATGACCAAAAACACTTGTGCTCCCTTGCTAAAAACTATGGGACTTAAAGATTTTGTTAACTATGATATCAACATACAGTCACAAAAAGTATTTCTTCATACATAAACCAAAACAGAATGGTTACAAATACAGTTGACCCTTGAGCAATGTGGGGGTTAGGAACACTGACCCTTCTGGTGCAGCCGAAAAATCCATGCATAACTTCTGACTCCCCTAAAACTTAACTATAAATAGCCTACTATTTGATTTTATGGTTGTAAATGATACAATGGACCAGTATCTACATATACTTCATGTATTCATAACATACCTAACTTTTCCTTAAAATTTTCAATATTTCTAGGCCACATGGTTCATCTGTGAGTTTTTTCAAATTAGCACAAATCTCTACAAAATCTTCAAATAAATTTATGGAAAAAAAATCAGCATATAAACAGACCCACACAATTCAAACCCATGTTGTTCAAAGGTCAACTATATATGCAGGAGTTAGGGTTAGATTAGAGAAAGGGAAAAAAATACAATTTCAAAGTAAGTATTGTTATTTACAGATACTTTTAATTAAGTTTGTGATCTTGATTAGAAGTCTTATGTGAGCCTTTTTATCACATATTTTCAACATGGTATTTGGAATATTCTATAATAACAATGAAATACTATCTGGCACCTGAGATTGCTTTTATAAATATATTAAAATTAGGACAATGTGAAGTGTGTGTGTGTGTGTGTGTGTGTGTGTGTGTGTGTGTGTGTGTGTAGTAAGAATAATAAGGCTTTAACAAATTGTAAAGATGATTATTACTGTCTCAAAAATACATTTTCTGCTAGCTAGCATGATTAGACAAAGGGATGTTATGGTTAATAAATTCTGATTTGTGACCACCCCCCCAATATTAACTGCTTTATTTTCTTATGTTAAAAAAACAATATGATTATAAAATATTTTAACCATACAGAAAAAATAAAAAAATATAATAGAAACAAAGTTGTCACCTACATGTAGGCAATGTCGATATTTTGCCATAGTTACTTTAGCTTATTAAAAAAAAGTTTTACTAAGATGTTTGCACACCATGCAGTTCACTCATTTAAAGTGTACAACAGTTATTAATAAATTTACAGAGTTACAAACATAACAATAATTTTAGGACATTTTCATCACTGCTTTGTGATTTTTCTTTAAAGACTAGAAATATTATGAAATGCTTAAAGAAGTCCAAAGTAAACTTCAGCATTAAAGACAAATAAGCATAATTTATATCTGTTGGGTTATCTGTGGTATCTCACCATCATGGTTAAAAATACCAATTACTAATTAACTTTAAATGCTCAAAAGGTCTGATTATCATGTGATTCCAACTGGCTGGAAGCTGAAATGATAGTTTTTATTCTACATTTTTTACTTCAAATTTTATATATGAAATCTGTGATTCACTTATTGCATTTTATACATGATTATATAAATGACAAATGAACCATATTTCTTACCTCTGGTGTCCCACAAAATGTGGTGGTGGTGTCAGAAGTAGCAATTCCTTCTTTACAAAGCCCGAAATCTGTTAAGACAACATGTCCCTGACAAATACGGGAGTAAGATAAAAGAAGGCATAGACATAAACTGACAGTTTTTAAAAGCATTTTACTTTGAAATAATTTTAAACCCACAGGAAACTGAGAAAACAGTACAGAGAGTTCCATGTACCCCTCACCCAGCTTCCCCCAATGCTGATGCCTTATACACTATGATAAGATGTCAAAATTAGGAAACTGACATAGGTACAATACTGTTAACTAGACTTTACAAACTTTATTCAGTTTTTATGATTCTTTTGCATGATCATTTGTGTGTATGTATGTGTAGTTTTATGCAATGAAGATCTATAGATTCATTAATTACCACCATAATCAAGATAGGGAACTGCCCATCATCCCAAAGGAACAAAGGAACTCCCTCCTGCTACCCCTTATCCTTGCACTCTCCTATTCCCTTGGTCCCTGCCCCTTGCAACCACTGGTCTCCACCTCTATAGTTCTAAGAATGTTATATAAACAGAATTATGTACTAGGGAATCTTTGAAGCTGACTTTTTTCACTAAGCATAATGACAACAAAAATTGAGAACTAATAAATAGGTTTATAAAAGATAATACTTACTACTGAATCCAAAAGAATATTTTCTGGTTTCAAGTCTCTATCAAATTAAAAGGGAAAGAAAAACAAAAATGAATATTAACTGAAATAAAATAATAAAAAGACATTTTTACAAATAATATTTTTAAAATTTACCTGTACACTATTTTGATTGCATGCAAGTAACCCAATGCACTGGCAATTTCAGCAGCATAAAACCTAGCTCTGTGTTCAGGAAAGGACCGTTCTCTTTGTAAGTGAAAAAACAGCTATAAAATGGAAATGAATATTAAGATCATCCACACATAAAATGAAACAAATATATTTTATTAATACAAAAATAGAATTTATTTTTTTACTTTGAACATGAGATAAAAATGCAACCAAGCATAGAACTGTGGCTCTTCATTATCTGTGTCCCTCATCTAGTAACCATTCTCTCTATTCAACCATGCGTCTTTTTTTATTTGCCCTTGCTAACGTACTCATCTCCCATTTACTCCTCAATCCTCAGTGTGACAGTCACCACCCTAGACAATGCACTCTGGAAAAAGTTATCAATGATCTTGACATTGCCATATAGTTATCTAACTGGGCCTTTTTTTACTGTTCTTATATTTGGAGGAAAAAAAAACACTATTCAGAGACTGGAAACTAGTGCTGGAAGATCATATATAACCTACAGATTTAATTTTTTTGAGCCAAACACTGTGTTTAGAAAAATGTACATTAATTTGTAACATTTACAAATGGGGAAATTTTTTGGTAAAAATTCATAGTTATGGTTTCTTCAGGGGAAAAAACTCTGCATAATTAAGCCTAAATTTCAATGTGGTAGCAAATGGATGGAGCTGAGTAGCAGCTGGACTCTCCAGTTCATTTCTTAAACTTCTGAGTTCTTAACTTATTTCTTATAGCCTGTCCTTTAATCATTAGGTTACCTGCCTGGGTGAAGTTTGTGCTAGGTCCTTACTCTAAGTCCCTGGCTTCTAAGACAACGATCTCTCCTTCTTAGGTCTCCTTCTACCTTGGAGAGTTCCATCCTCATTCTTTTCTGGCCCCTTATGCTGCAGGGATTAACAAACTTTCTGTCCTCAGTTTCTCTACCATGATTCTTTCTCTAGATGCTCTGCCCTGGTAACCAAATCCATCATTTTAACTATCACCTCCATGTTGATGTCACTCATGTGGACATTCCCAGCTCAGACCTCTGCTTGGAACTTCTACTGCAAAAACCTGCTTGCCTGCTGCTCTTTCTTGAATATTTCACAAGACAACAATTTCAACTTGTCTAAAACAGAGCATCTGTCTTCTCTTACATACTTATCGCTGTTTCTCTCTTTTAATGATAATCACTTTCCACCCAGCCCTCTAAGCCACGGGAGGCAGCAAGGTACAGCAGAGTCAGACTTTAGAGCTGATCAGACCTAGGTTTAAATACTGGTTCTTCTCTTTTCTGGGTGTAATTCATTTAACTTCTCTGATTTTCAAAGGTTGCCCCCCAAAATTTTTGTAACCTCTTCTGAAAGGTTATAGTGATGATCAACCACAACAAATCCTGACAGAGTAGACAAATGGGGCTGACCTGGGATTCAACCATACTGCTCCTTTACCCTTACCCCCTGTATCTAACCAATAAATAATCTTTTAGTTATTTCTGGAATACTAAAATTTTAAAAATCCTTTTTACCCCATCACTGCTCTTATTGACTGTAGCTTACACTATTAAAATATTCTATTCACTGGTCTCCTGATCACATATGTCCAATATAACTGTAATGAAAACTACCAAAAATGAAAATCTGAGCATTCATTAATAATAGCTAACAATGACTGTTTATTAAATCAAAGGCACTATGCTAAGAACTTTATATGTTTATATTATAATTCACCCAACTACTCTGCGATAGGGAATTAATGAGCAAGCTGAGGCTCAGAAAGGCTTATTTGTATATCTAGTATCATAAAACTTATTTGCTTATATTCTACCTGGATCCAAAACAGATCTGAATATACAAAAATAAATATCAAGGTTAAATCATGTCAAGTATAAAATCTAAGTATGAATATTGGGGGAGGAAATAAAAGTAATAATAATAGGAAACACAGAATGACATCATACTCCCCTTATCTCTATCCTTTCTCATCTTTATTCCTCTTCTACCGACTCCCCATTCAATCCCCCACACCCCAAAATTCTATTTCATTTGCTTTTTTCCCCCCATTATTTTAGCCAAGTGTATCTTTTAGAAGACAAGCCCAATTCTTTCCACTTTTGCCACTCAGTTGATGGGTGGTCACTATATAAATAGGGCTCAGAAGCAAAGTCCTAAAACAGCACAAGGAAAATGCAAAGTAGGCAACTTGCAGAAGGATCTCATCTGCAGTTAGATGCCTCACATGGTATTTCCAAGACAGAGTGGTTCTTATGTCTAGGTTAAATCCAGGGCCTGACACTTAAAGTACTGTGACACTGAGAAAGTTACTTAACCTCTCTGAGCCTTAACTTCTCTACCTATAAAACGGGCACAAAAGTGCTTACCTCAAAAATTCGTGACCATTAATTGAAATAATGCATGTAAAATAATTATAAATTGATAAATTATAAAATAATTATAATTAATAATAATTATAAATTATAATAATCAATAAATTACCATTATATCTTAGCACTAACACACACACAAAATAAAATGATAATATTCAAGGTAGGAACAATGTGGGTCCAGGTCGATCTGTATCTCTGAATCGGGGTACCTGGGGAGTTCATAATCTTGCTTCTACACTGAAGAGTCATAAGGCATTTGTGTCATAGATTTAGGGGGTTGAATAATGATTATTTTTATGATCTGCCTCTAGAATGATCTAGATATGTCTGATCATCTTTCTTCTAGTTCATTTATTCTACAGTTAAGGTTGAAATAATTATTTCTCTCTCTTTTTGCTCTGGGATTAGGGGACAGAAGATCCTTTTGTAAAGATGTGACAAAATCTACCAGTTAAAATAACTTTAAAGACACATTCACAGATCGGAGATCAAACAAATCAGAAAGGTGGGAGGATTGAGAAGCAGAGGAATACAGAATGGTCAGCTCCCTAGATGCTGGAATCAGACTGCCAGAGGTCAATTCCTGGTTCCAGTACTTACTAACCTTATAACTTGAGCAAGTTACCTACCTTTGCTTTGCCTCAGTTTCTTTGTTTTATACAATGATTGTTGTGATGATAAAATAACATGTACAAAGAGTCAGTACTGGGCACATTAAGTATACTGGATATGTTAGCAATTACTGTAATTATTATAATAGCAGCATTTTCCAAAGTATATTTCAATATCCCTCTGATTCAGAGTTTTTTAGAATATTATTAATAGATCTGGTTCAAACAAAAAAGGGGACTGTATGGTAAAAAAAATTTTTTTAAAGAAATCCTTGCTTTTTTTAAGGCAACACTTCTCAAAGTCTTTAACATGCTGAAATGTATTGTGAATAACCAAGAAACACTGTTAATCACCAATGGGATATAACATGAAACATTTCCAAACAGACTTCACCACAGAACTCTTTATTAGAGGATTATCTCACCTGATTAATAGTTTACACATTTTAGAAAAAGACAGGCTGGAATAGTATGTATAGCATGCAAATATTGAAACAGCAATTAAATGTTACAAATCATGTTTTATTCTAATGTTTCAGTTTATTATTCTTGCTACATAGCTCAGAGACAAAACTATCCATGAGATCTGTAGCTTCATAACAGGGTTCTTTTATGAACCTTCCCACCTATACCATTCAGCTGCTTAAGAGAAGAGCTTTGTGTTATACTTATCCACATCTTGCATTATACTTATTAGCCAGCACCTTATATACTGTTGCTACTCCACAAATAGCTTCTAATGCTGGACAATCCTTCCAAAAACTGATAAGGAAAAGAAAATTTTTGACTTTATTCCATTTTTTCCAAACATACATTAGAAAACTAGTTATAAAACTCACCTCTCCTCCATTAACAAAATCCAGAACAAAATACAGCTTTTCAGTTGTTTGGAAAGAATAATGTAACCCAACCAAAAATGGATGTTTCACATTTTTCAAGAGCACATTACGTTCAGCCATAATATGTTTTTGCTGTTAAAAAAAAAAGGTAAAGGATCAATGTGTATTATACAGCAGAGAACACCTCTGTTAGTTGAGAAAAAGAGTACAGGCAAAACAAAGCTATTTTACCTCTTTTCTGTTCAGAACTATTTTTTTCTGTAACACCTTGACAGCATAAAATTTTCCATCCAGTTTCCGTTTTGCAAGAAGAACCTGTTGTAGTTAAAGATTGTGCATATTATTCAATATTGTGATAGGAATAATTCAATTGTCAATAGTTAAATTTTACAAAAGAAAGTCAAAGGGACCTAGACAATATAGTGTTTTTATTTTGAAAATTGTTAACTACTGAATTTATTTCTATAATTTTACTTTTCCTTAAATATTTTAATAAAACAAAAAAAGATGTTGGTCATTTGAATAGCCAGGTACCACATGTCATTTAATGTACTGATGGTTGAGATTTCCACTAAATTTAAGTGCCAAAATATACTGCTTGAGATCTTTGTGCATGTGTGTGTACCAGCCCTGACAAATACTGAGGCTATATATTTCATGACTACACACACAAAAAAGGAGGATATGGTTTCTAGGCCATCAAAATGCATTTTTGTTTTACCATTTAGGTTTCTCTTATAGGTTTCAAATTCAGAAGAGTTCAGGGAAAGCACCATGAATAGCTGATTTTTTAAGATGGGCTGGGTTGTATGCAGACGCTTTCAAGGGTCTGAGGAAGCTTAGGGGATCTTGCCCCCCAAAAAAGGTAGACATACTCAAGGTTTTGAAAATAATTTTAAGGGATTCAAAATTTAAGGGGTTGCAAATAATTTTAATGGATGCACCACAAGTTGTGTAACAATAAAATTACATGTTCAAAAGCTTTTTGAGATGATCTGACAGCAATTCGTGACACTGTGGCATCTTAATTTCTAGTACATCTGTGGTCTTCCTAGCCAAAACCTATAACCCATCTCATCATGAGAAAAACATCAAATTCCAATAGGGAGGTAACTTACAATATATCTAACCAGTACTTCTCAAAACCAGTGAGGTCCTCAAAAACAAGGAAAAGTTTGAGAAACTGTCACAGCTAAGAGGAGCTTAAGGAGACATGATAATCAAATTTAATGTGGAATTGTGGATGAGATCCTAGAATAAAAAAGGACATTAGGTAAAAAAGTAAGGAAATATGTATAAACAACTGACTTCAGTCAATAATAATGTACCAATATTGGTTTATTAATTGTATCAAATGTATCATATTAATGTTAAGATGTTAATAAGGCAAACTGTGTGTGCAGTGGAGAATGGTTTGAGAATTATCTGAAATTTCTGCATTTTCTCTTTACTCAGTTTTTCTGTAAATCTAAAACTGTTCTAAAAAATGAAATGAAGTCTATTAATTTTTTTAAATGTTTGTTATTCAGAAAGGTGGAGTCAAAACTGAGTCTTCAAGGCGAAAATGTCCTGTGCTCAACTGCTGGCATTTTCATCATTTCCCATTCTTTTGTTCTCTACAGTATATGACTCGGTTAACATTCATTCTTTCTTACATTTTTCCTCTTCTTGACACCTCTGATGTGACTGACCCTTCCTTCTCTTTTTAAATTATTCATCTTCAAGTACAATCTGAGAAAATAATTGAAAGACTGAGGCAATTAGGAGGTACTGATTCCCTTCAAGTAGGCATTTTTCAGTATATTGGCAGATCTGGAGAACAGATGGTTAAAAAACAAATGGGCAAATGGAAAGGGGAGAACCAAGAGCACTCACTGGAAAAGTGTTTAGAATAAATATTAGACTGCCATTATTTATTTTACTTTATTATATATGTATTGCTATATTCAAATGCATTGTGAATTTGCATTTGTTTGTTTTTCCTTCTTTTTGTGTATTCTGCTTTGTTTTATTGCACTTTGTTAGTTTCTAACCACTCTCCAAGATTTAAAAAATTTTATTAAATATAACATATATAAAAAACTCACAAATCATTACAGCTCAGTAAGTTACTACAAAATGAACACACTATGCAAACAACTATCCAGGTCAAAAAATAAAACACTGTAGGTAGACTGAAGCCCCCTTTTATTACCACTCCAGAAATTACTCATCCCTGACTTCCTCAAATGTAACCACTGGCAGTAAACAAGTTCTGCTTTTTTTTTTATTTTAACAAAATTTATTAGTAGAATAATTAAAAGCACATAAAGTTGTCTCTGACTTCTTTCCCTCTAAATTATGCAATACACACTTACATTCTTTTTTTTACTGTTGTGCAGAATACTGCCATTGCACAATTTAATCCACTCCTCTTTGACATTTAAATTGTTTATAAATAATGATGTTATGAATATTCTGGCATATGCCTTTCCTAGTGCATATGTGCATGCATTTTTGTTGGATTTATAGCTAGGAGAACCAAAACGTCATAGGTGATACACATATATTTATATATATATATTCAGCTTGAATAATTAATAACAGTTTTCTACAGCATAAAAAAAGAAACATACGGGATTAAATCTAATTAAAGATATGTAAAAATTCTATACGGAACACTATAAAACATTACTGAGAAAAATTGTAGATGAACTAAAAAATTAACAAAGGGGTATACCATGGTCATGGATTGGAAGACTCAATAATGTAAATATAACCATTCTTCCCAAACTGATCTACAGATTCAATGCAATTCCAATCAAAATCCAACCGAATTTCGTGGAAACTGACTTGTGCTACACTTGTCTTCTCCATGACCCCCCCCACACCACATATTTATTTTTACTACAGATTGGAGTATAGAGTAAAAGCATACTTGAATGTACATGATGATTGTGATAATTCCATCTATGACACTTCTGGCCTTAAATGATCCTCCCTCCTCAGTATGACTACACTGTGAAGTTATATGATTTATGCTAATTCTTAAATTCGTACAGATATGCAAAGGGCCAAGAAAAGCCTCCTGAAAAAGAACAAGTAGAGAGAACTTGTACTGTTGGGTGTTAAGCTACCTTTGTCATGACAATGTGGTACTGGTACAAGGATAAAGACATCAATGAAACAAAATATAAAATCTCACAACAGAATATAAAACATAAAATCTAGAAGCAGGCCTATACATACATGGACAATGATGCTTATCCTGCAGATTAGTGTGGATAGAAGAGTCTTTTCTATAAACTGTGTGGGATCAGCTCGATATCAATAGGGAAAAAAATAAACTGCGACCCTACACCTCATATTATATGCAAGACCACTTCCTAGTAGACTCTAGATCTAAACATGAAGTTTCCAAAAGATAGTGGTTTTTGTTTTTAATGACGATCATCTCTAACATCCTAACATATGGTGAGCATTGTGAGAGGAGGATCCATTTCTAACTTTCCATTGTCTGTACTAGTACAATGTCCAGCATGTAGCAGGTGGTCAATATATATTTGCTGAATTAATAAACACATGGGTTTAATTGTATGGTCAGTTTCTGGAATCAGGGGAACTCAGAATAACAAACTAGAGATACTGAAAGCTATGAATATAGCAAACTATAATTAAACACACACATTTTTTATTAAGGCATTATTGATACACACTCTTACGAAGGTTTCACATGAAAAAATAATGTGGTTACTACATTCACCCATATAATTGAGTCCCCCCCCATACCCCATTGTAGTCACTGTCCATCAGTGTAGTAAGATGCCACAGAGTCACTATTTGCCTTCTCTGTGCTACACTGTCTTCTCCATGACCCTCCCACACCACGTATTTATTTTTACTACAGATTGGAATATAATACAAAAGAGTACTTAAATGTACATGATGATTGTGATAATTCCATCTATGACACTTCTGGCCTTAAATGATCCTCCCTCCTCAGTATGACTACACTGTGAAGTTATATGATTCATCTGACAATGTATGAGTAGAAGCAGGGTCTTTATACAGCCTTTGCCTTCCCCAACTGTTATTTTTTGTCTTTCCGGCCTCAGCTTAAAGAATACCTCTTCAAAGAAGCCATCTAAGCAGGGATTCCCCTTCACTGCCTACTGTCCTGTCACTTCACTTTATTCTTCATTTTCTTCTTAGTCCCATTACTGCTTGTAATTATTTGTTTGCATATTTTTAATTTGCTGTTTCCTCCATTGAGTTATAAGCACTGCAAAGGTAGTAATAACTATGTCAGTTTTGTTCAATATCTAACCAAGGCCTAGCATGGTGTGTGATACATAGTATGTACTCAAAAAAATATGTTAAACAAATGAATTTTATGTCAGAATTTGAGTAGATGCCTTATCTCCCTAATTATACTGTTTGTACTCAGAAGGCAAACAAAGCATCTTCATACCATGTCCTTTATACTAATGAGCCCTGTGGCCTTGAACATACACAGCATGTTTTCCTTAAGTACTTATTCACTGAATGACAAAATAAAAACACTCTTACCTTGCCAAAGCTGCCTTTTCCGATAACTTTCAGGAAATCAAAGTCTGATGGTTTAGCACTGTTATAAATGAACAATGACAAGAATTAAGACCCATAGAAATTGGAAAGATGTTAACTTTTAAACATTTCTTAGCACCTCACTCTTTAATAAGTAAATGGGTATAAAACACAAGCATGATGACTCCAGCTTTCACACTGGTAGCATCTCATTTTTAATATAAAACAGGTAATAATAAATAGTAATATCTACTTTCTGATTAAATAAGGCATTTTTTAGCTTTATTTAAGCCTCATTAAGTTCTGCTTAAGAAGGATTCAATAATACACTCACTGAGAGAAAAGAATATATAAGTTATACATATATTTTCATTTTGAACTCAACATAGCTTGTATGTAAACCAATTTTATCAGCTATAAACCTTACCAATGTTGTTAATGAAGAAACTGAACAACTATATAAATTACTGACATATCCCAAAGACTATCATATCTGGTAATTCTTTGGAAAAGGAAGTTACTGGAACACCTAGCAAAGTCACTAAGAAAAATTTCTGATGGAGATAAAGTCATCATGGTGTTTTGCATATTATTATCACTTATTGTACATTACAGATAAAAAACCTCTGTGCTCATTCTCATAGGTGGTAATGTATAACAGCTAAGAGTAGAGAAGCCAAAGGGAATACTAAGATTTTCCTTTTATTTATATTAACTTATCAGGTAAAAACAGCATTGGCTGTATGTAGGCAAAAGCACACAGCAGTTGAAAGTTGAGCTTAAGCAGCCTGAAGAGCTGTTACTGTCAACATAGTCTGAATTCCTAAGTTGTATGTTCTAGGGAGAAAAGAATGACTCTATTTAGATTTTAAATTTCCTTTAATTCATTATCAAAGAAAACAGTCAATTCAAACATGACAGTAAAACCAGATCTAGGTCAAATAATAACAGGTAAAGATCAGGGAGATAAATACTTAACTAAGCTTAGTTGTTCTTCTTCAAGAACCTGCTCTTTGGATTAGTTATGTGTTCTCTAATGATATGCTGAGATACTGAAATGATTTTTTAAACAAATGCAATCATGAAAAGTCATGCAAATCCTTCAAACACAGTAAACAGTCTGGCTGACGTCATGACCAAGGCCCCACTGTTAACTGCTGGTGATGAACCCTAACTGAAAGTAAATTTCTGTTTTAGTGCTGCCTTACCAACTCAATGTTATGATGACAGAAAAGAATGCTCAAAACCAAAATACTCTCCCAGTTACTATCCCATTTCTCTGCTTTCCTTTGCAGCAAAGCTCCTCAAGTTGCCTAAACTGACAGTCTGCACCTGCTATCCTCTCCTCTAGTTCTCTCACGAACCCTTTCCTATCAGGGTCTTGTACCCACCACACCACTGAAACTGCTCATAAAGGTCACCAATGACTTATTAAATCCAGTCAATTCTCCACCATCACTTTACTTACCTTATCAGCAACATTAACAGAGTAGATTACTCTGTCCCTGAGAAACTTTATTCACCTAATTTTTTTCCTCCTATCTTACTACTCTTCATTTTTACTGGTGACTCCCTGAACTTACTATAATGCTGATGTGTCCCAGGACTCAGTCTTTGGACCATTTCTCTTTTCTGTCTACATTCACTCTCTAAGTAGTCCGAAAGAGTAAGGGAAATGTAATATCCTAGGATAAAAGATAGATGACTTTAGAATTAACTGGTAAGACTGTATGAATAGTTACAAGTAAGGATAGCAACACTATATTCCTCTCCCAATCCATGGCAGCTATCACTAATCTGGCAGGGCACTCCTCAAACTGAGTTAAGAAGTGGCCTTGGAATCCTTTGTATTCAGTGTTCTAGGTATTCACTTCTAATGAAATGCTGGAGTTGACACTCAAGATGAAGTTTATTTCTGTTGCTCCTGGTGTTTCTCAAAGTGTTTCCTCTGTGTTCAAATAAATATGGGACTACAGGAGAGAATGGACAAAGTTTAATCATCCTTAATATGCTAGTGTTCATCATGACATCTCTGGAACATGTTGGCTAACAAGTAGGGTTGCACCCATAATGCTGAGCACCAGGAGAATATCAGTTAGACCTGCACTGACATTTTAGTCAGAACACCTCCCAAGTATCTCCCAGGACTTAAGGTCCCATAGGAAATACGGTCTGCTGATTTTCCAGACACACATCAAAAGACACCCAGAAAAGTGACAATGGCAAAACAACAAAACCCAATTAACAATTTGTTGATGAAAAACTCCTGAGAGCTCTCCTAAAGCAATGCAAAGCTAGAGGAGTAAACCAGGCAAGCATACAATACTGTATTTAGTGTAACCACAGTTATTTTTCATAGGCCTCCAGTTAAACTGGCATAATTATGTATATCTGCACATTCACACATAAACAAAATCTTCCTAGAATTTAGTTAAAGGATTGTTTGAACCAAATTAAACCTACTGAGGATTTCCAGATGGTCCCAGGTTGATGTTCTGTGAGGTAGAGTGTAGCTGTTGGGATGGGGGAAAAAAAAAATTATTCTTTTTGAAGCTTCAAAGGTTATCAGTCAATGGTTTTGAAATAAAATATACATAACTGTACTACAGACTGAGATGTATTGCCATGTTACAGAAATCTAAAGTTCTAATTCTTAATAAGTGCATAAACTTACTTGGAGACATATATAATCAATACAAACAAAATCATTTTTATGATAAATTTCAAGAGCAGTTGTAAGAAAAGGAAGAAATCAAGCTCAAAGTTGCCAAATGAAACTGGGGAAGCTCCTTGGAAGAAGTGGGTATTAAAATCACAATTTAAGAGGGATCATTCACATTTAAAAAGCTGGTTAAAATGCCTGTTTTTCAATTTTTCAAATAATAGCTTATTAAAGACAGGAAATGATAGTATGATGAATACTGCAAATGCTGGATTGCAAATTTTAGTTTGATAGGAGACAAACATATTTCTAAAGCAAACATGTATAAAATGAGTGCTTTTCTAATTCCACTATTGTGGCAGAATCAAAATTTTAGATAGGCTTTTCTCTTTACAACACTTAAGTAAATTTAATCCCTTGTGTTAGCTTACAAGCAAATCTTTACTCACCTAGTATGCCATAAAGCAGTTTAATTAATAAAATATTTAAATTCATTAATAATTAGCTAGAAATTTAACTCAAATTCCCAACATACTATTCTAGTGATCCTGTTATTGAGTCAATGAGCACTTTTCATAAAAGCTAAGTATAAGTGAATTCTGCTTCATGTAAATTCTCTTTGAAATTCTTTACATATTCAGAAAATTAAAATCAGTTATAGATGTCTCAGACATGCATACTTTTACTAGAGCACTGTAAAATTATACTTCATATAAGCTATAGTTAAGAAGTAGGCTCTTAAACAAGTAGTGACTCTGTGGCATCTTACTACACTAATGGACAGTGACTTCAATGGGGTATGGGGGGTACTTGATAATATGGGTGAACGTAGTAACCACATTGTTTTCCATGTGAAACCTTCGTAAGAGTATATATCAATGACATCTTAATAAAAAAAAAAAGTAGGCTCTTAAAAACTCTAAGTTACTCATACCTAAAAAATTTCATCTAAGCAATTTCTTACTAGAGACGTGTCATATATATTTCCACTTAAGTACATTTGAAACTTAATAGCAATCTCCAGAATACAAACTATTCTGTAAAATAAAGGGCAAAAGTTCTGCAGCACATTTGTTATAAAATATCAGCACCAGCTTCTTAGTTACAAATCAAATTTATTTCCTACCAATATCTTTACATAAAAAATCTTCATGTAATAAATTTTCAATCCCCAGAAGATAGAAATGTAAGGAACCATACAACCTAGCACAAGACAAAAAAATGTATCAATGCTCTGGTTTGTTAAATGAGATCCTGTGGTAGCATTAATTTTAACATGGAGTAATCTTTTATGCTTAAATATTATAGTGCTCCATAGAATCTGTTAACATAGTCTAAACTAAGTTGTTATTTCAATACACTTACTCTTTGAATGAATGCGCAGAAAACTGGAACACTTTTTCATTAAATAACCTTTTCTTATATAGATGAGGGAAGAGAATTAAGTGTGGACTAAACAAAAGGAGAGCTTGTCTCCCAAATTATATTATTATGTAGTAAGATTTTATTTCACAAGGACTTTGCTAAGGAGCACATTTCTGAAATATTAATAAAAATTATTGGGAAATATAATTAGATAACTTTTTACTGTACCCACTATTTTTAAAGATTATATCTGATTACTACACTGAGGCTGAGGTATAATTTATTACCAGAATGAACACTAATCAAGAGCTTAATTTTCTTGACATCTCAGCCTCTATTTTTGTCTCTATAAATAAGGTGATAGAGGTCCAGATGCCCTCTAAGGTATCTTCTGACTATTAACTTCATTTCATTATCTACTTAAAAGTCCTTAATAAATAGTTACAACAGTAAGATAAGTATGGTTCCTTCCCATTTTTTGGTAGAGATTCTTTTTATCAGTATTTTAAACTGCAAGAGATCCTAGTCCAAGTTTCAGATTTTATGGATGAAGAAAGGAAAAGGAAATAAAATTCAGATTTAAAGTCAAAACTGGCAGAACAGAAGCCAGAACCCAGGAATCTGTCTCAGTTTGGTTCTTCAAAACCAGTTGTCTCTTATAAGCAAGGCAAGGCAAGACATTTTTTTAATGACCTAAACTTATAGTTTCAACTGGAAAATTACAGTTGCATAGATTTTATTCTTTAAAATATTTTTGAATAGTTTCACCTTTTTCAATTAAAAACATATACTTGTAGTTGGAAAGGATGGAAAGTATTAGGGACAAGACATTTTTTTAAAATCCATAACCTTACCAACAGATGATTTTACAAATATTTACAGCAATTTCATATTGTTTTTGTGTAACTTATAAAACCTGACTGGAATCACATTACATGAATATGCATATACAATTTTATACCCTGATTTCACTTAATAGTATATCAAAACTTAAAATACTATCTTCAAAAATATTTCTCAGGTACACAATATGTGGGGACAAATGCTATGTGGTTGATGAACATAAACGCTGATTCTATTTTTTCATGTAGGTCATATTTAAATATATACCTTGTTTTTTTCATGTGAAGGATTATTTCATTTGCATCAACTCCTAAGTGACTTGACTATTTTCATGTTTGATACCTATTGCTAAACTGCTCTCCAAAAGAATGGCATAAAATTATACCACCACCAGTAGAGCCCCAGGGTACCCATGTAGATTAACCAATACTAAAACAGTATTTTATTTACTCTACATTTTTGTTCATTAGGTAAAGGAAAAAAAATCTCTCATTTAAAAACTGTACTTGCTTTTGGCGTCAAGGTTGAACATCTCTCCATGTATTTGTTGACTAAGAGTACTTTTTCATGACCCTTTTCCTTTTTTCTACTGGGATCTTAAATATCATTATTTCTAATAATCCATTTGTATTAGCTTTTTACACAGATGTTATTCCTTTTTATGCCTTATTTATTACAAACGTTTTCCCAGTTCATTGTTTCTTTTGTGATAAGCTGCACAGAAATAACTTTAAAATATTCCCTTACATTATCCTAGGAGCAACCATGTCAGAGACAAAAAGTTAAATCTGTTCTCTTAACTGAGAATCCTCTTGGGGTATCAGAGAAGAAAAATACTCCTATCCAGTAGTCACCAGAAAAGGAATATGAAGATTTTATCTGTGGGACAGTAATGTTCCAACTCATAATATCATCTTTTAAATCACAAAAACAGAACCATGACAAAGTCAAAAGACATTATAAAAACAAAAATGTACATCAATCCACCACTTCTGATTTTCATATATATTTAACAAGTTATATCAAATTTTAATTATAAAGGTATTATATTTATATAACATTTTCAGTATAATTTTAATTGCTCTATAGTATTTGGGTTAAATTATTGTAATTTACTTTTCCTACACAGCTTTCCAAGGTAAATGTTGAAAATATTTTCATAATAAGCCACAAGCTTATTATACTTGTTTATCACAATTTATTTCAAAAATAATATCCTATTCTTTATTTGGAATACATATTGATTATATGCATAACCTACAAGAGCAAAAGTTAGTTGACATCAACTGGCACAAGCGTATTTATAAAACCTGATAATGCAGAGGAAGGGAGATGTAATATTCTGGCTGAAAAGGTCCTTCCTGCTGGCCAAAATTCAAAATAGTTTCAAGTATGCTGGTGCTGCTGAAGATACATTGATCAAAAAATAAGATGTAAAGTGAAGAAAGACAGAATATAAAACTGTATATACTATATAACTAAAATTAGATAATTAAAATCCCTGTATATTAAGATTAGAAAGAAAATCACTAAAATGTTAAAAATTACTGGGTTTGGTTGGAAATAAGATGGGTAATACTTCTATTTTTAAACTCTGACATATCACTTTTTATACAAAAGTATTCATTCTATAAACTTTATGACAATGATCAGTAAGAGGTGTCCACACTTATTTTTTTGTGTTCTACAGAGCAGAAAATCTATAGTGGATGAAATTTTATCATTTTAAGTAAATGTCCTGAAGTTCCCAATAATTTCATCTTTGAGGAATGATATTTTTTCTGTTAAAAATATACAATCCCTCTTACTACCTTCTGAATACTTCTTTCATCCTCATCTTCAGATGGATCTGACTGATGTTTTGGACTGTCCATTTGAAGGAATGCTCTGACATCTGGACTAAAAACAAAAATTAACTTTATTATGACTTTGAAAGTATTTCTGCAGCTTTTCTCCCTTTTAAAATAAAAATAACAGTTAACTACAGTAGCATTTACAGCAAAAAGTCAATTAAAATCCATTAATATTCATTATAAAAAAGAAATAAGCAAATTAACTTAAAAAAAATAAGAATTCCAACAGACAAATGGACAAAGGTATAAATAGGAAGTTCACAGAAGAGAAAACCCAAATGGTAAGAAAATTTATGAAGATGTCTAACTTCATTAATAATCAGAGAAATACAAATTAAAACAATAATGATATACCCCTTGATGTCCATTAACTCACAAAAATTAGATAGGTAATACCAAAAGTTGGTAGGGATATAAGGAGACACCTTCATATATTGGTAAGAAAGAATATAAAATGAGATAACTTTTCTGAAAAGCAATCTGGCAATAGTTGGTAAAACCATGCATGCATTTTCTCTAGGTCCAGAAATTCCAGTTCTAGGAATAAACCGCAGAAAAAAAACGACATACAAGTTCAGTAAAAGACCTGTAACTAGGATACTCATTGCAATATTCTCAATAGTAGTGAGTCAGGAGCAAAATAGGCATACATACAGTAAGCAAGCTATGGTAACTATCTACAGAGAATTCCACTCAGCAGTCAGAAACAAGGAATTTTCTCTCTCTATATAGGGGAGTACCATTTATGTACATTCATTAAATACAGACTCAAAGCAGCAATTAATCAAATATATCCAAAGACACATAACATCATAGTGGGTATCAAAAGATCAACAGTGGATACACAAAAATCTGTTGCATTCCTATATACTAAAGATGAACTAGCAGAAAGAGAAATCAGAAAAAAAATACCATTCACAATTGCATCAAAAAGAATACCTAGGAATAAACTTAACCAAGGAAGTGAAAGACCTATACCCCCAAAACTACAAGACACTCATGAGAGACATTAAAGAAGATACCAATAAATGGAAAAACATTCCATGCTCATGGATAGGAAGAATTAATATTGTCAAAATGGCCATCCTGCCTAAAGCAATCTACAGATTCGATGCAATTCCTATCAAAATACCAACAGCATTCTTCAACGAACTAGAGCAAATCATTCTAAAATTCATATGGAAGCACAAAAGACCCTGAATAGCCAGAGCAATCCAGAATAAAGCTGGGGGGATTATGCTCCCCAACTTAAGGCTCTACTACAAAGCCACAGTAATCAAGACAATTTGGCACTGGTACAAGAACAGAACAATAGACCAATGGAACAGACTAGAGAGCCCAGATATAAACCCAACCATATAAGGTCCATTAATATATGATAAAGGACCTATGGACATACAATGGGAAAATGATAGCCCCTTCAACAACTGGTGTTGCCAAAACTGGACAGCTACATGCAAGAGAATGAATCTGGATTATTGTTTAACCCCATACACAAAAGTAAAGTCAAAATGGATCAAAGACCTGAATATAAGTCATGAAACCATAAAACTCTTAGAAGAAAACACAGGCAAAAATCTCCTGAATATAAACATGAACAAATTCTTCCTGAACACATCTCATTCAGCAAGGGAAACAAAAGCAAAAATGAACACATGGGACTACATCAAACTAAAAAGCTTCTGTACAGCAAAGGACACCATCAATAGAACAAAAAGGCATCCTACAGTATGGGAGAATATATTTGTAGATGACGTATCTGACAAGGGGTTAACAACCAAAATATATAAAGAACACACATGCCTCAACAACCAAAAAGCAAATAACTCGATTAAAAAATGGGCAGAGGATATGAAGAGACAATTCTCCAAAGAAGAAATTCACATGAAAAGATGCTCCACATCACTAATCATCAGGCAAATGCAAATTAAAATCACAGTGAGATATCACCTCACACCAATAAGGATGGCCAGCATAGAAAAAACTAAGAACAACAAATACTGGCAAGGATGTGGAGAAAGCCTCCTACACTGCTGGTGGGAATGTAAGCTAGTTCAACCATTGTGGAAAGCAATATGGAGGTTCCTCAAAAAACTAAAAATAGAAATACCATTTGACCTGGGAATCCCACTTCTTGGAATTTACCCAAAGAATACAACTTCTCAGATTCAAAAAAACATATGCACCCCTCTGTTTATTGCAGCACTTTTTACAATAGCCAAGATATGGAAGGAACCTAAGTGTCCATCAGTAGATGAATGGATAAAGAAGATGTGATACATATACACAATGGAATACTATTCAGCCATAAGAAACAAATCCTACCATTTGCAACAACATGGATGGAGCTGGAGGACATTATGCTCAGTGAAATAAGGCAGGCGGAGAAAGACAAATGCCATATGATTTCTCTCATTTGTGGAGTGTAACAATGAAGCAAAACTGAAGGAACAAAATGGTAGCAGACTCAGAGACTCCAGGAATGAACTAGTAGTTACCAAAGGGGAGAGGTTTGGGAGGGTGGGTGGGGAGGGAGGGAGAAGGGGTACTATGTTTAGTACACATGGTGTAGGAGATCACGGGGAGAACAGTGTAGCAACAGAGAAGGCACATAGTGGATCTGTGGCATCTTGCTGCACTGATGGACAGTGACTGCATTGGGGTATGGGTGGGGACTTGATAATATGGGTGAATGTAGTAACCACATTGTTTTTTCATATGAAACCTCTATAAGAGTGTATATCAATCATACCTTAATAAAAAATTTAAAAAAAAATCCTTCCATTTGCAACAACATGGATGGAGCTGGAGGATATTATGCTCAGTGAAATAAGCCAGGTGGAGAAATACAAGTGCCAAATGATTTCCCTCATTTGTGAAGTATAACAACAAAGCAAAACTGAAGGAACAAAACAGCAGCAGACAGAAACTCCAAGAAGGGTCTAGTGGTTACCAAAGGGGAGGGGTGTGGGAGGAAGGATGTGGGTGGGCAGGTGGGGAGGCAGGGAGAAGGGGATTGAGGGGTATTATGTTTAATACACAGGGTATGAGGAGTTACCAGGAAGACAGTGTAGCACAGAGAGGGCACATAGTGAATCTGTGGCATCTTACTACACTGATGGACAGTGACTGCAATGGGGTATGGGTGGGGACTTGATAATATGGGTAAATGTAGTAACCACAGTGTTTTTTCATGTGAAACCTTCATAAGAGTGTATATCAATAATACCTTAAAAAAAAAAGATCACAAGTGGGAATGAAGAAATGGGTTATGAAGATTAAAGATGAAGGAAAAAAAAGGGCTAAAATAAAAGAGGGGCCTTGCACAGACTAATGACAATTCTGAGGAATGATTTAATCACTATCTGAGGTACTACCTCCTCAAACTTTTCTTAATAATACAAATAATATAAATTCACTTTAATAATTTCTAAAAAGGGGAAGGGCTGGAGAGAATGTAGAATGGTACAACTCTATGGAAAACAGTTTGGCAGGTCCTCAAAAAGTTAAAGAGGAAGTTTCCGTGTGACCCAGCAATTCCATTCCTGTGTACCCAAGAGAAATAAAAACATATGTTCACAGAAAAACTCATACACAATGTTCAAGCACTCAAATATCCAACAACTGATGAAAGAACAAAATGCAGTTTGTCCATACAATGAAATATTTTTCAACCACAGGAAGGAATGAAGTAGTGATACATATAACATGAATGAACCTCAAAAACAGTATGGTAAATGAACAAAAGAAGAGAAGAGTCACATATTGTATGATTCCATTTACATGAAATGTTCAGAATAAGCAAATCCTTAGACATACAAGGTAGATTTCTAGTTGCCAAGGATGGGAAAGGGGAAAACTGAAAGTGCAGTTTCTTTTGGGATGATGTTATGTTAGATTTGGAGCAACAGAATGAGCTGGTGATAATGGTTATACAGCACTGTGACTGTACTACAAAAGCCAATGAATCATACACTTTCAAAATAGCTAACACGGTGAATTTTGAGTTCTAGCTCCAAAAAGTCTTCTAGAGATGAGGGTGGAGATCTTTAATCTTACTACACAGAGGCAAATACTATTAACATTTAGGCATTTTATTTCAGTTTTTTTCTATGTACCATTAAGACTATATGCTACATTTAAAATACTTTCATTTCACTGGTTTTCACCTAAAAATTACACGATAAGCATTTCCCCATGTTGTTAAAAACTCTTTGTAAACAATCACTTTTGATAGATGTATGATGCTGTATAATATGGATAAGCTGGTTACTCAGTGATTCTTTAGGGTACATAGATGGCTTCAAACATTTTATTACACAACTTTCATGGCTATAAATATGTAATTTACGATCTTTGTGTATAACATTTGAACTGCATTTATGATTTTCACTACAGATTTTTAAAAATGAAATTATTTGATCTGAATTATAAATCATTTTCAGGCTTTAAATAGTTTGTTAGGCTGCTTTCCAGAGAGGTTGTACCAATTTATACTCTCCTAGCAGTATGTGAACATCTTGAAGATCTCTCCCACTTTGCTTAGCATTAAATGTTACAGTTTATATTACATCTCTGATAATTTGATAAGTAAAAAATAGTAATTTAAGGCAAAGATACTCAACTTTACTAGTAATAAGTGAAATACAAATTAAAGCAACAATAAGATACCACTACCCACTCACCAGAATGGTTAAAATGGGAAAGACTAACAACATTAAGTATTGGTGAGGGGAGCAATATTATTTTATACATGGATGGTGGACATATAAGTTGGTATAATCAGTTTGGAAAACTATTTTAACATTATCCCCTAAGGTTAAATACAAAAATCCTACAACCAAGGAATTCTACTCCAAGATAACACCAAAAATGCTTGCACATGTGCAAGAAAAGATATGTTAACGGCAACATTACTCATAATAGCCAGAAAATGAAACAACTCAAATGCCCATCAGCAGAATGGATAAACTGTTGTATGTTCCTACAATGGGATATTATACAGCAATGAGAATGAATATATTACAGCTGTATTCAACAATATAGATGACCTTCACATTGTTGACAATAATCCAGACAGAAAATATGTATTGTATGTTTCCATTTATAGAAAGTTCAAAAAAGGCACATTAATCTATGCTACTACAAATTATGAGAGTAGTTATCCTTGGGAAGGAAGAAAGGAATACAGATTGAGAGGAGGCACGTGAGAGTCTCAGGGGTACTGGTAATGGTCTATTTCTTGGCCTGGGGTATGGTAATGTATTCATTTAGATGTGTTGCTCCCTCATAGTTCACTAAGCTATATAGTCATGATCTGTCCTCTTTTCTGTATGTGGTATATTGCAATAAAGCTAAAATAAGGTTTTTTTTTGCTTCCCTTTACACTCCTAAGTAGATAAGAAAATGTTCGGTTTCTCAGGTAATTAATTAGCCATTTGTATCCTCTTTTGTAAATGATTAATGTTAATGTGCTTTTTTTTTCTTTTGGTGTCTTAAGTGTGTATTATCTGCATGAGCTCTTTCTATATTAAGTATATTTTTCCATTACTGTCCTTTATCATGGGAAACTTTTTCTATATTTCATTTTTTATTTCACTTGTGATTTTGGGGGCTTAAAAGTTTTTAGTAAGTCAAATTTGTCATTGTTTTACTTTGTAGTACATCATACACTGCTAATATTGCTCAGAAAAAAACCTGTTTCTATCCAGAGATAAGAGAAATATTCATTCCAGTTTTTTAATAACTTTTAAAATCAACTTTATAATATTTTTTCCAGAGAAAAATCTTATTCCATTTTTTTTAGTAATTTTTAAAATCAACTTTATAATAAAGTTGATTTTGAAAATCAATGTTCTCTATTGAAGTAAAGCTATTTTTATAGTGTACTTCCCTAACACAATAATTATAGGCATACAGTAGTGTTCAAGGTACACATGCTGACTGGCTTCCTGCTCTCTTAAATCTGTCCTACTTTACAAACAGTTTGATGTTTAAATCAAGAGTGAAAATTAATAAAGTTCTGTTAACAACAAATGAGACCCAGAAAATAGGAAATGTCATTTTTTATAGAAAATGTCAGTTAAAAATTAAGTCTAAATTACTCATATATAGCTATATTTCTTTTTGCTCTTTTTGTGGTATTGTTATTCAGATTATATCAATTCATGATACAACCACCCCCCAGAAAAGTCACCCCCCACCCCCAAAAAAATTAAGTTTAAAAAACCCCTTGGCTATTTATTTTTGTGGAGTGTTGTAAATGGCCTCTACCTTGAATGGAATGGAGGTGGTTAGAGGGTGCATATGTATGTAAAAATCCACTGGGTTATATACTTAAGAATTGTGTATTTTATAGTATAATGTTAAAATGAACAGTTGTATTTAATACAAAATATAACATCTTTATAATACTATTCTAGATCCAGAATGAATGGTTAGAATTTAACAGATAATGTTAGAAGTTCTGAGTAACACTGTTCAAAGTACCAGGAGAAAAAAATAATAACCACTGCCACCATTTACTCTAGTTAGTCCATGTGAGGCTGTGTCAAAGGAGAAGACAAATTCAAGCTCTCACTGTGTGAATTATACTTCAAATGAGGCAGTAAAATGCCATCTGAAGTAATCATAAGTGTATACAGTAAAAAGCAAAGGTTAGAAGATTAGATCTAGGTTGCAAATAACAGAATTTGTCCTAGAGAAAAGGAATAAATGTTAAAAAGTGATTTTACAAAGGGCCAAACAATAAAAGGCTCTTTGCTGAAGGAGAGACAAAGGAGGAACTCTGAGTTCAAGGATCCTCCTTAATTTTGTGCCCCTCCATCATTTGCTGGAAGACCTGAATGGAGAGGCACCTGCTCCTCGATGCACTGACCAATCCCAGAGCTACTAAGCTACTAGAGGCACTGGACCCCCCTGACCCTCGTCCTACCTGTGAGCATCAGGAAAAATCCAGCACTAGGCAGAAGACCTTGGTTACAGGAGGTCCAGTTCTAGCATTTTGCTTATCAGCAAAATGAAGTAAGTTAAAAAAGGAAGTCAGAGGATCTGCTCAGAATGGAGAAAGCCCTCTGCAAACTGAAAATAACTATATATACGGTGATCACTGGTTTCACAACAATTGCTAAAAGTACTGTTTCAGTGTGATTGCAAAAAGACTGTTGAAGTGTGTCACGTATTTGTTTCACTGTTCATAAGGCAACCTTTACATCTACACAGATGGGTGAGCTGTAGAAAATCTTCTCAGATATTTTACTTTACCCTTTATTTCTTCTCAGAATATAAAACTCTATACATACAAAAAAAGTATACATAACATATGTGTAAATTACAAATCATAATAAATACAATTACCCATGAACCAATTACCAAACTCAAAAATGGAAACACATCTCAAACCATGGAGCTACCTGTATAATCCTAGGTATTTCTGATAGGACCTACCTTCTACCTTCTTTGGGAGCTGCTGGCCAACAGAAGGAAGTTTAAATTCATTAGCATGAGACACACATAGGGCTGGGAAAGCCCTTCATGTTAAGTGGCTGCCTGGAATGCTGTGCTGAGGACTGGAGGTCTTGTCTGGGTTAAGACGAGAGCACTGTCCCAGATGGAATAAGAAGTGGTGTCATGTGTGCCTGACCCTGCCAACTCACCCAGCCTCATCTCCTTTCTGAGAACCTACTCTGTTTCAGTCACCATGAAATGTTAATACTTAAGTGTCCTAAACATTTCAGGCTTTTTGTAGATTCTGGTACATGTCTTGCTCCCTTTACCAGGAGTGCTCTCCCTACCTTTTTTTCTTGAACGACTGATTGCACTAGGGAGCTTTCCTTGGACTCCCTAAAGAAAAGCTGGCCATATTGTTCTCTATCTTCTAGCATCTCTATCATTAAACTTTCCTAGCTTTAATTTTTAAAATTTAATATTTTGTTTTATATATCTGTTTCTCCCACTAGACTGGGAGTCTATGCAACTGGAAGGTCAGGATGGCTCTCATTTCTCTTCACTTTCCCATGACACAGCCTGTGCCCAATAAATCCTTTTTGAAGCAAGAATAAATATAATTAACAAAATGTTTTATCTGTGTGCTGTGCAGATTTATTTTCAGTTTAATCTGTAAAACTAATATAAGTACAAAAGAAAGTAGGGCTTTGAGATGGTGGAAGGAAAAGGAGATTAAGAATACCAGGAGGAAAATGCTCAAAGAATATTTTACAAATATAAATAGCATAGTAATATTCCATAGAATGTAAAGAATCTGTATCAGTAGCTTATTCAATATTATTAGGTTTGGTTTCAGTGTCTCTGTAGAACACAATGAAAATTACTTACTGGTTGTAAAGCTCTGGATACCTAACTAAGTTCTGAATGAATTCATTCAGTCCTGCTCTTCTTTGTTTAATAAAATCTGTTAAGAGAGATAGAAACAATTAGGATTATTTATGTCAGACTATGTAATTACTATCAATACAATTATATAAGAATTAAAAAGCGCAAAATAGTATATTTTGATTAAGAACCTATTTTTAAATTCATGTTTCTTAATATACAAGGAATAAATATTTAGAAATACATATTTTTAAGTCTATAAATACAATGATTATGAAGTTTAAATAAGGCAGGTAATTGTCTCCAAAAAGAAAATTCTCCAAAAAAAGTCTCTTAAATGATTTTAAACAGACTCACTACAAAACTTGGAGAGGTTCTGCATTATCCAATTCCTCATGAATTACCAGATAATGAATAAAAATCAACGCTGTGACATTGGTGACTGAAAAATCATACCAACTTAAAAAAAAAAATGTAAGAATTGCTGGAAATTCCTGCCAACTGGAGAATGGTGATTAATCAGTTAATTACCAGCAAAACTCAGTACCAAAAAACCCCTTGAAAAATACACTGAAACACTTTTCTAACAAATAATTGTCCAACTTCTTCAAAGCATTGTGATTATTGATAACTGAGGCTCAGGTAATAGCAGTTTAGCAACAAAGGTTAAGCACAAAGGATTCCTAGAAAATTTTCAAAATCTCGTTTCTGCTACTTACTAGTTAGCTGATCTTGAACCTAAGACCCAAATCCTTACTTATAAAATGGGGATAACATTTCTACCTCATAATGTTGTTATTGGATTAAATGAGACAATGCATGTAAGTTCATAGTAGAATGCCTGGTAGATAATCTTCAGCTATTATTATTTTTGTTGTTATCATTATTTGTTATTGGGGGTTCAAAGGCCATCATCCTAAACCCTAATTCTTAAGAAACATACCACAAAAACCAAAGAAACAGAGGGCAGAGTCAAGATGGTGGTGTGAGTAGTTCAGTGGAAGTCTCCTCCCCAAAACATACATACGTATGAAAATACAATAAATACAACTATTCCTAAAAGAGACACCAGTGGATACAGTACAACAGCCAGGCTACATCTACATCTGTGAGAACTCAACATCACACAAAGGGGGTAAGATACAAGCCGCGGCCCGGCAAGACCCAAATGCCCCCCCACCCCAGAACCTGGCAGGAAGAAAGGAGTTGGAACAGGGAGGGAGTGAAAGCCCAGGACTGCTAAACAACCAGCTCTAGAAATCTGCACCCGGAGTGCAGATACACAGTGCACGGGGTGCTGGATATTAGAGAAACGGACAAGCAAAACCTGTGGGCAGGTCCCTGGAACCGGTGCCCCAGAGACAGAAGAAAAGCGAGTGCTTTTTGCAGGTCTTAAAGAGACAGGGACCTCACAGCTGGACAAAGTTGTCTTGGCACACTTAGCCAGGATCTGGGAATCCCAGGGAACTTAAGGCGCTCTAACCCCCTGGGCAGCAGCGCAGCTCTGAAGCCCCTCAAGGCACTAAGCAGCCTGCCAGTCACTCCCCCAACTGGCGTAGACCCCAACACACTGGCCCAGTAGTGGGAGAGTGGAAGCACACGCTGGGGGCGGCGGCGCCAGAGGGGACCGGGAGCAGCCCATGCGAGCACGCCACAGCGGTGAACGAGTGGCCCATGATAGCCCGCAAGCGCCGGCGGCCGCGGCAACACAGGGGCCCAGGAGAGGCCCGAATGAGACCATGGCAGTGGCAAACAAGTGGCCTGGGAGTGGCCCGTGTGCACTGGCGACCGCGGCACCAGAGGCACCTGGGAGATGCCGGCGCGAGCCTGTGACGGTGGCAACCTAGCGGCCTGCGCATACTGGTGGCAGCAGCACCAGAGGAGCATGGGAGAGGCCTGTGGGAGCCGGCGGCAGTAGCAGAGGATCAGCCCAGGAGCAGCCACGCTCCGAGCAGCCAACCGGAATCCCAGCCCAATGCACGGGTGCCCGGGCCAGACCCAAAGGTTGATGCCGGCACACAGCTGCCCACACAGCAGGGGTGCTGCCATCCTGGAGGAGCACACCTGGCATGCCTGCCACTCCCCGAAGGGCTCTGCACTGCTCTGATGGAGACCCCGCCCACAGCAGCTTAGGGGATTAACCAGGGGTTGCTCCAGGAGTGCGGGTAACCGACACAGGCAGCGCAAAAGGGCAAGGTGTCCAGCAAGCAGGAAAGGACTTTCTTCTCCCAGATGACACACCTGCAACATGCCTACAGCCACCGCTATCACCATGAAAAGGCGGAAAAATTTAGTTCAGTCCAAAATAATAGTGCAGACAACCCCTGAGAGAGGATCTGTAGAGATAGATCTAAGCAGTCTCCCTGAAAAAGAATTCAAAATAAAAATCATAAACATGCTGATGGATCTGCAGAGAAATATGTAAGGGCTAAAGGAGCAAGTACAGAGGGAGACTACAGATATAAAACAATCTCTGGAAGGATTTATAAGCAGAATGGATAAGATGCAAGAGGCCATTGATGGAATAGAAACCAGAGAACAGGAATGCATAGAAGCTGACACAGAGAGAAATAAAAGGATCTCCAGAAATGAAACAATATTAAGAGAACGGTGTGACCAATCCAAAAGGAGCAATATCCGCATTATACGCGTACTAGAAGAAGAAGAGAAAAAGGGATAGAAAGTGTCTTTGAAAAAATAATTAGTGAAAACTTCCCCAAACTGGGGGAGGAAATAGTCGCTCAGACCACGGAAGCACACAGAACTCCCAACAGAAGAGACCCAAAGAGGACAACACCAAGACACATAATAATTAAAATGGCAAAGACCAAGGACAAGGACAGAGTATTAAAGGCAGTCAGAGAGACAAAAAAGGTCACCTACAAAGGAAAACCCATCAGGCTATCATCAGACTTCTCAACAGAAACCCTACAGGCCAGAAGAGAATGGCAAGATATACTTAATGCAATGAAACAGAAGGGCCTTGAACCAAGGATACTGTATGCAGCAAGATTATCATTTAAATGAAGGAGGGATTAAACAATTCCCAGACAAGCAAAAGTTGAGGGAATTTACCTCCCACAAACCATCTCTACAGGGTATTTTAGAGGGACTGCTCTAGATGGGAGCACTCCTAAAAAAGAGCACAGAACAAAACACCCAACATATGAAGAATGGAGGAGGAAGAATAAGAAGGGAGAGAAATAAAGAATCATCAGACAGTGCTTATAATAGATCAATAAGCGAGTTAAGTTAGACAGTAAGATACTAAAGAAGCTAACCTTGAACCTATGGTAACCACAAATTTAAAGCCTGCAATGGCAATAAGTACATATCTTTCAATAATCACCCTAAATGTAAATGGACTGAATGCACCAATCAAAAGACACAGAGTAACAGAATGGATAAAAAAGCAAGACCCATCCATATGCTGCCTACAAAAGAGACTCACCTCAAACCCAAAGACATGCACAGATTAAAAGTCAAGGGATGGAAAAAGACATTTCATGCAAACAACAGCGAGAAAAAAGCAGGTGTTGCAGTACTAGTATCAGACAAAATAGACTTCAAAACAAAGAAAGGAACAAGAGATAAAGAAGGACATTACATAATGATAAAGGGCTCAGTCCAACAAGAGGATATAACCATTCTAAATGTTTTTGCAACCAATACAGGAGCACCAACATATGTGAAACAAATACTAACAGAATTAAAGGAGGAAATAGAATGCAATGGATTCATTTTGGGAGACTTCAACACACCACTCACTCCAAAGGACAGACCCACCAGACAGAGAATAAGTAAGGACACAGAGGCACTGAACAACACACTAGAACAGATGGACCTAATAGACATCTACAGAACTCTACATCCAAAAGCAACAGGATACACATTCTTCTCAAGAGCACAAGGAACATTCTCCAGAATAGACCACATACTGGGCCACAAAAAGAGCCTCAGTAAATTCAGAAAGAATGAAATTCTACCAACCAACTTTTCAGACCACAAAGGTATAAAACTAGAAATAAATTGTACAAAGAAAGCAAAAAGGCTCACAAACACATGGAGCCTTAACTACATGCTCCTAAATAATCAATAGATAAGCGACCAAATTAAAATAGAGATAAAGCAATATATGGAGACAAATGACAACAACAGCACAAAGCCTGAACTTCTGTTGGATGCAGAGAAGGCAGTCTTAAGAGGAAAGTATATAGGAATCCAGGCCTATTTAAAGAAGGAAGAACAATCTCAAATGAATAGTCTAAAGTCACAATTATTGAAATTGGAAAAAGAAGAACAAATGAGGCCCAAAGTCAGCAGAGGGAGGGACATAATAAAGATCAGAGAAGAAATAAATAAAATTGAGAAGAAAAAACAATAGAAAAAAAATCAATGAAACCAAGAGGTGGTTCTTTGAGAAAATAAACAAAATAGATAAGCCTCTAGTCAGACTTAAGAGAAAAAGAGATTCAACACACATTAACAGAATCAGAAACGAGAAAGGAAAAATCACGACGGACCCCACAGAAATACAAAGAATTATTAGAGAATACTAAGAAAACCTATATGCTAACAAGCTGGAAAACATAGGAGAAATGGACAACTTCCTAGTAAAATACAACCTTCCAAGACTGACCCAGAAAGAAACAGAAAATCTAAACAGACCAATTACCAGCAACGAAATTGAAGCACTAATCAAAAAACTACCCAAGAAAAAAACCCCGGGCCAGATGGATTTACCTCGGAATTTTATCACACATACAGAGAAGACATAATACCCATTCTCCTTCTGGTTTTCCAAAAAATAGAAGAGGAGGGAATACTCCCAAACTCATTCTATGAAGTCAACATCACCCTAATACCAAAACCAGGCAAAGACCCCACCAAAAAAGAAAACTACAGACCAATATCCCTGATGAACGTAGATGCAAAAATACTCAATAAAATATTAGCAAACCGAATTCAAAAATACATCAAAAGGATCATACACCGTGACCAAGTGGGATTCATCCCAGGGATGCAAGGATGGTACAACATTCAAAAATCCATCAACATAATCCACCACATAAATAAAAAGAAGGACAAAAACCACATGATCATCACCATAGATGCTGAAAAAGCATTCGACAAATTTCAACATCCATTCATGATAAAAACTCTCAACAAAATGGGTATAGAGGGCAAGTACCTCAACATAATAAAGGCCATATATGATAAACCCACAGCCAACATCATACTGAACAGCAAGAAGCTGAAAGCTTTTCCTCTGAGATCGGGAACAAGACAGGGATGCCCACTCTTCCCACTGTTATTCAATATAGTACTGCAGGTCCTAGCCACGGCAGTTAGACAAAACAAAGAAATACAAGGAATCCAGATTGGTGAAGAAGAAGTCAAACTATCACTATTTGCAGATGACATGATATTGTACATAAAAAACCCTAAAGACTCCACTCCAAAACTACTAGAACTAAGATCGAAATTCAGCAAAGTTGCAGGATACAAAATTAACACACAGAAATCTGTGGCTTTCCTATACACTAACAATGAACTAATAGAGAAATCAGGAAAACAATTCCATTCACAATAGCATCAAAAGTAATAAAATACCTAGGAATAAACCTAACCAAGGAAGTGAAAGACCTATACCGTGAAAACTACAAGACACTCTTAAGAGAAATTAAAGAGGACACTAACAAATGGAAACTCATCCCATGCTTCTAGCTAGGAAGAATTAATATCGTCAAAATGGCCAACCTGCTCAAAGCAATATACAGATTTGATGCAATCCCTATCAAATTACTAACAGCATTCTTCAATGAACTGGAACAAATAGTTCAAAAATTAATATGGAACTGTCAAAGACCCAGAATAGCCAATGCAATCCTGAGAAGGAAGAATAAAGTTGGGGGGATCTCGCTCCCCAACTTCAAGCTCTACTACAAAGCCATAGTAATCAAGACAATTTGGTACTGGCACAAGAACAGAGCCACAGACCAGTGGAACAGAATAGAGACCCCAAATAGCCAAAGCAATCCTGGGAAGGAAAAATAAAGTCGGGGGGTATCTTGCTCCCCAACTTCAAGCTCTACTACAAAGCCACAGTAATCAAGACAATTTGGTACTGGCACAAGAACAGAGCCACAGACCAGTGGAACAGAATAGAGACTCCAAACATTAACCCAAACATATATGGTCAATTAATATACGATAAAGGAGCCATGGACATACAATGGGGAAATGACAGTCTCTTCAACAGATGGTGCTGGCAAAACTGGACAGCTACATGTAAGAGAATGAAATTGGATCACGGTCTAACCCCATACACAAAAGTAAATTTGAAATGGATCAAAGACCTGATTTAAGTTATGAATCCATAAAACTCTTAGAAAAAAACATAGGCAAAAATCTCTTAGACATAAACATGAGTGACTTCTTCATGAACATATTTCCCTAGGCAAGGGGAACAAAAGCAAAAATGAACAGGTGGGACTATATCAAGCTGAAAAGCTTCTGTACAGCAAAGGACTCCATCAATAGAATAAGAAGGTATCCTAGAGTATGGGAGAATATATTCATAAATGACAGATCCAATAAAGGCTTGACATCTAAAATATATAAAGAGCTCACACACCTCAACAAACAAAAAGCAAATAATCCAATTAAAAAATGGGCAGAGGAGCTGAATAGACAGCTCTCTAAAGAAGAAATTCAGATGGCCAAGAGACACATGAAAAGAAGCTCCACATCGCTTGTCATCAGAGAAATGCAAATTAAAACCACAATGAGATATCACCTCACACCAGTAAGGATCACCACCATCCAAAAGACAAACAGCAACAAATGTTGGTGAGGTTGAGGAGAAGGGGAACCCCCCCAACACTGCTGGTGGGAATGTAAACTAGTTCAACCATTGTGGAAAGCAGTATGGAGGTTCCTCAAAAAGCTCAAAATAGAAATACCACTTGACCCAGGAATTCCACTTCTAGGAATTTACCCTAAGAAGGCAGCAGCCCAGTTTGAAAAAGACAGATGCACCCCTCTGTTTATCGCAGCACTATTTACAATAGCCAAGAAATGGAAGCAACGTAAGTGACCATCAGTAGATGAATGGATAAAGAAGATGTGGTACATATACACAATGGAGTATTATTCAGCCATAAGAAGAAAACAAATCCTACCGTTTGCAACAACATGGATAGAGCTAGAGGGTATTATGCTCAGTCAAATAAGCCAGGCAGAGAAAGACAAGTACCAAATGATCTCACTCATATGTGGAGTATAAGAACAAAGAAATACTGTAGCAACAAAACAGCAGCAGAATCACAGAACCCATGAATGGACTAACAGTTACCAAAGGGAAAGGGACTGGGGTGGATGGGTGGGAAGGGAGGGGATAAGGGCGGGGAAAAAGAAAGAGGGCATTACGATTAGCATGTATGGGGGGGGCGGGGCACGGGGAGGGCTGTGCAACACAGAGAAGACAAGTAGTGATTCTACAGCATCTTACTATACTGATGGACGGTGATTGTGGTGGAGTATGTGGGGGGGACTTGGTGAAGGGGGAAGCCTAGTAAACATAATGTTCTTCATGTAATTGTATACTAATAATACCAAAATGAAAATAAAAACACAGGAAGCAGTTTTGTCCCCTTAGCTGGTTCAGAGGTTATGGATTACTCGAAGTCATCCACGCCCATTGCATAGCTTCTCAGTCCCCAACTTTGCCCATACTGAATTTTCTTCCTATCATTTTGATCAGGCAGAAGAATGGCCTTAAAGTTGGGGAACGTAATATGCTTGGCAGAAAATTACTTAATTCCTCGTTTGGTGTCTATAGGTTCTCAGCCTAAGGAGGCCATACGAGAATATGACTTGCATGGTACAAAAGAACACGTCTCATTAGAAGGCCTCCTTGTCATGAGGAACCTGGATTCTTACAAATGTTTGATGCAGATGAATTTCAGGCAGTGGCTGGACAGCACTTGAGGCCAGGAAGGGCTCCCTGCATTCAGAAGAGCTCCTAAATGCAGAAGAGTTCCTACTGGCCCTATATTAGTTGCTGTTCCTGAGGTGTAAGACACCAATTTGGCAGGAACTTTGGACACAGGTATCATCCACATATACAAGAGAATTTGACTTTCATTGTTAAAGAAGAAACTCAGATTGACATTTTGCTCATGCTCAGTCCCAGGGTTCTTTCTAACTTGTTTTGACCAATAAACTTTAATTGAACCGAGAAAAAAAAAAAACAACCAAAGATACAGGAGACTTGAGTGTCTCAAATGGTGAACATCTTGATAAAAATCTATAAACAATGTACAACTTAATGAGCTCTGTTTAATAAAATAATTCCTACTCAATCAAGGTTTGAATGTAGAGTGACTGTCACTGAAAATATGGGTTGTTTCCAGTCATGTACATTTCCATTCTTAAATGTAAGGTATAGCTATGAAAGAATAAATATAAATTAGACCTGGTCTCTTAGATCCAGACGCACTTGGTACTTTTTTCAATTGTAAATTTCTTGAATTTCAGGAAGCTATCTTGTAAACCTCCTCCAAGGGCACTCTTTATGTCACCAGAGAGTAAAGTACATGTGAAGTTTACATTAAAAACTGTTCTTGAAAGACAGTTAATTTTTAGGAACTAGACTTAGAAAATCTAATGATTTTATGGAAGCAGCTTTAAGTTGCTCTGTGAATACTTACTGAAGGCACATTTTACATTGGGAGATCAGTGGTGAAGAGAGTAATTTCTTCGGTGAGCAACAGCTCGTGCTGCACTAAGTGCTACTAGACTTTCCACTTCATAACTGACTTTAAACAGTTTGTAAGCCCTATGGAAAGCCTACTTAAAAAAAAGAAAAGAAGTCACTAATGTGAAAAGAAGCCCATTAGTAGTCAGAAGTTATGGGGAGATTCCAAGCTAAATTTTTATATTAACATTAAATATGCAGACATCTCAAATTCCACCTAAGTCTGAAACACAACACGTATCAGCCCATTAGAGGGTAAGTTCAAAGAATTTATATGAGGCTGTCATATTATCTTTAAGAATTATAGTTGGAGATATATATTTTTAACAATCTCCCCAACAAAGAACTTAATGCATCTGTTGTGATTCAAAAGAAATTTCAATTAGAGATTGAAAAGAACCTAATGCTCAGGTAATAAAATGAAAGCTTTAGTCTCAATAAAAAGTATGGAACTGATCTATAGGATTTCTCTGTCATTTCACTGCTTCAAGAAAAATCACTCAAGAGGACACACTCACCAGTACTGTGTGGCAAGGAAAAAAAACAAAACAAACTGTGACTTAAGGAGACCTTAGGTTTTAGTCCTAACACTGCAACAGGCGGCCAGAGCAATGACATGACATCCACACCACAGGATATCTTGTGCCCTCAAGCACTACAGAGATTCTTTAGTCTTGAACCACATTTCTCAGATTAGGAAACTGGGTAAGATTTTTGTAATGTTCCAAACACATAATTTTAAAATAAAATGCACATAAAAGATTTGTGTCTTTAAAGGCACCATGCATAAATCAGACAGTAAAGGGATAAGTGAAACAAACCTGCGTGAGTCTATTTTGCCACATATATTAACTGTGAAGCTTGGGAACATGGCTGAGCCTTGCTAAGTCTCCATTTTCCTAATGTATGATATAGGTAAAAGCAGCTACCTTATAATTATGAACTCAAATAATAGCAGTTATCATTACTACTGCTACTATTATTGGTATAGTTATATTATTATTGCATGTATAATACATGTATTGTTAATACATGTTAATTATTATATTACATATTATTATTATAGTGGTGGCATTTAAAAAAAAAAGCTTGCCACAGTAACTCTGGGTCTCATTTGTGCCACTGACTGGTAACACAAATGAACTCCTCCCTTCTTTCATCTGTCAAGTAAGGGATAGGATTTGATGATCTGCAAAGAAAAATTTGTCTCTTGAATAAAAGAAAAAAAAGAGTAACACTAGATAACAAAATCAATTACCTAATTCAGGATCCTCAACTATTTGAAAGTTTACATTGTATGGTAAACAATGTTTAATGTAATATATTAAACCTATTATTAAGTAGCCTTTCCAAAATAACTGAGTAGCTGAAAATGGCAGGCATGCATTCATTGGTTCACTAATCACCTACTACATACTTTACACTGTGCAAGGCACTGGTAATATAAAAACGTTTAATTAAGACATGGTAGCTGTCCTCAAGAAGTTCTAATTCTAGGGGAAGACAAATTTAAATCAATCGCTACACTCAGGCACACCAAAGATACTACCAGAGAGGAAGTCACACACTGCTGTAAGAGCAAAGATGTTCCCAATGCCATCTAGGGACTAGGTCTTGGAAAAATTGCCTGAGGTGTTGGTGCCTATAACCAAGTCTATAAAGAGCTAGATGGGTAAGAAGTCAAGGCCTCAAAGAACTTAAAGACTAGAATAATAATGGATCAGGATCCTACTAACAAAGGTTTGACATCAAACTATTTAGAATGTAAAAAATATAACTATCTGTGTGTACTCTACAGGAAGACCTTTAAATTCATAATGAAATTTTAACTTTGAAAAGTATAGGCAGAATAATCCTTAAAATCTGCCTTCAAATATGCGTAGCTTATCTTACACATGTTGGCAACCACCAGAATAAAAAGTGAAAAAAATGGAAGTGAAGACATGGGCTTAAGCTGCAGCATAAGAACTCAGAGATGTATGGAAAAACTCTATGCAATGGCTGTCAAAAATGAGCAAGTTAAAGGGCAGTTTTTTTCTTCGCGCACTAACTGTCCCATCTTTGCCAGTGAAAGCCCCATCAGTTGGGCTCCTGTATCCTTTTGATAAAACTGCAGTAGTCTTTGTTTTCAGGCAGGATGTCCTAGGACCACCGGGTACACATCTTGCCCTCAACCTGGAATCACCATTTTTTCCATGGAACCCTGATCCCTTTAAGGTGGGAATGGTATTTGGAGATTACAACCTGGATGGTAGGGTGTTCATTGCTACTTATTTGTTATTATTTTTAGGCCATTTCCAGCTATGAAATATGTCTTGCTTCAGAAAGAGAAAAATAGATAATAATTTTATATTTCTAAATTAAGTTAAAAAATTATAGGATTTTTATCCAAAATCTTTTATATTTGTATCTCTGCCCTCTTCTGCTTAAAATCTTGGTTCCTATGACATTATCATAATTACAAAATAACTATATTGTTAACAATGCGACTGTCAAGTGCAGTTAAAATTCCTTTGCACGCTTTTCCTGTCCTTAGTCTTTATTCCATGAATTGAATATCCTTGAGTTGAAATTCTGGGTTGCAAAGTCATTAAAAATTATTCTTCACATGTTTATATTACCAATCAAAATATACTTCAGTTTATTCCTTCAGTTTTTATTTTTAACTGTTGGAGACTGCTTTATTACTACATTTTATTTTATTTTTTAATTATTTAAAATATGCACATGGTCCCAAAGTCAAAGTAATGAACAAGATTCATCCAGGGACATCTAACTTCTACCCCGTTGCCTCTCACTGGCCTCTTCCTCCTCCTTAAAGTTACTAGTTTTTAGTTTTGGGGTTATTCTTCTATTATTTCCTTTTGAATCTCCATACCCTTTCCTACACAGAAAATATACACTATACACATCTGTACCTCGTTCTTTCCACCTAATGTATTCTGGAGATTACTCCATAGAAGAGCCTTTTCATTCCTTTTTATAGCTACATTGGATTTCCCTGTTGGAAGGATATTTCACTTGTTTCTAGTTTTTGCTATTAAAAATAATGTCAAAATAACAGTCTTGTATGTACACCATTTCATATAGAGTTTACCTTTGGAATAGAGTCCTAGAAATGTGATTTCTTGTACTTTTGCTACATATTCCCTTCTATATGGACTGTAGCACTTTGCATTCCCACCAGCAAAACATGTCTGTTTCCCCAGAGCCTAACCAAGTGAGCATCTCAACAATCTTTTGATTTTTTGAGTATGACTTAGATCTGATCTCCCCAATGAAGGGTGCCCCAAGATTTATGTGACATACAGTCTATTTCACTGTTGCCAAGTCAAAATACAATATGCTCAGTATTGATTTCCAGTTCTTGTTCGATAAAAATCCATTTTTCAGTATCAAATAATTAATCCACCAAAACATAAATACTATAGGGCATTCTGCTGGTAATTTGCCTTTAATAATCAAGTAGCAATGTTGCCTTTTTCTCTTGAAATGATTCTGTCTTTAGGGTCCAACTAAAAGGTTTACAGAACTCCAGCACAATCTCAAGTCTTACATTGTCACTAACATGCAGTTTGATTCCTTTTAAATGTCTTTCACTTCAAATTAATTTATCAAGGATTGACACTACAGTTATCTTTGATTCTTATTTCTATATGTCTCCTTTACCTAAGCAATCACAAAGATTTCTTTCCTTAAGAGTTCCTGCATATGGCTCGATTTTTAGCCCTATTTCCACCCTTGGTCTGGCTCCTGTCAACTAATGTGAAGACTATGGGAACAGTCCTGCCAGTCTCTGTCTTATCCATTCCACCTACCATGCCTACCAGACATTATACACTGTTAGTTTCACAACACATTGCTACTTCACTCAAATAACTGTAAGGCCCACTTGTTGCCCATAAAAATATTTTTCAACCTGTGTTGTTCCATAGGCAGACTTTACTGCTGCACCAACAAAAGCATTCCATTTTTATTTGTTCTGCACAAGACATTTTCTGCATAAGATATCATTGGGGAAAAAGAGTTCTGTGGCTAAAAAGAAAACAAGATTACAAAAGCCACGGCCCTATTAAATCAATTCTACAGAATGTATAATCTGGCTTTATTGTGCCAACTCAATATTCTCTTTATTAATGGATTCAGGTATTCAGGTAGTATCTATTTAGAACCTAGTATTTACCAGGCACCATACAAAATCAATGAAAAAGACATAGTGCCCACCTTTCTAAAATCTTCTGCTAGATCAGACAGACTGGCAGTGACAATGAAGTAGCTAAATTCTGCTAAGAGAAATAACGGGGAAAGTGAGAACCCTCTTCAATCCTGAGGTTTAGTAAGTGTAGAAGAAGAAAGAGCCTCTAGTGGAGAGAGCTACACGCATGTCCCAGCAGCCTCAGGGGGAAAACTAAGTTTTAATTAAAGCAAGAATGTGAAACAAATGAAATAGATGTAGAATAAAGAGCACTTTGTTACTTGTGGACAGCATTCCATGGAATACAATATAAAGGTTTGGGAGGGAAAGGAATGGTGTAAGGTTAGGTTGCAGAAAGGAAGTATAGTCAAGATAGGCTATTTGAGAGCTTCTAATTTGAGTAGTGAACAAGCAAGCAGACATGTAAGAAATCACAGGTTTAATGGGTTACCAGGTTACAACAAATTGGTTACAGAGGTAAGATGGTGGGAAGGGAGGGCACCCTAGCTTGTCAGGATTCATCTAAGGCACAGACAGATGAATTTTCCCAAAAGATTTCTGGTGGATAAGGAGACTTCAATTTCTCTGTAATAAGCCATTTGTGACCAAGATTTATTTTCTTGATTATACTGTAAAAAGGTCCAGGTTTGAGGCTTTAGATGTATAGACCCCAGATTCCTGAGATCCTATGTGCCATCAGGCTCCTAAGGGTGAACAACAGAACATTTTCTTGGTATCCCATTCAGAAGCTTGCAAGCTGCTGTGTGGAGAGTTTATGTTTAATAAAGGTCTCTGGATTTGACAAAGATGTCCTTAATGGTTAGAAAAGTACCCAAATTACCCTTAATGGCCATTAAATCTATCTGAAGCCACACTGCTTGAATTTAACTCCCAAACTGGACATTTACTAGCTCTATGTGGCCCTGGGCAAATTAATTAACCCAATTGTACCTCAGTTTCCTCATTTATAAAGTAACGATGATGATAATAATAATACCCACCTCAAAGGGCCTTGGTGAGGACGGAATGAATTAAAACATGTAAAGTATTTAAAACAATGCCTGGCACACACAGTAAACACCTTCCTGAGGCATTACTTTTATAGAGTGTAGATCAATCAGCTTTGTAAAGTCCTGTACTGCTATCCATTACAATGAATATGTTAAACACCTCAAATTTCAAATACTACTCATGGCTGGTCTATAAAGTTATGCTTACCTGGATCAAAATTATCACCAAATATTCTCTTGGCAGGAATCTTCAGGGCCATAGCAGGAAATTGTTTCTTTAACTAGAATTTTAAAAAATAACATTATATGAACTCAATTTTATTAATCTTCTAGTTATACATGTACCTAAACAAAATACAATCTTATCTTCAAGAAAATCCATTATAAAACATACTTTTAAATATATCACAATCCACTGTACAATATTAAGTTATATCAATAAAATACCATTAGTCTGATTAATCATCCTATTTTGTCCCAAAAAAGTATTTATTATGTTTGTGACCTTAGTTACTTAACATCTCCATGCTTTAGTTTTCTTGTCTATAATATGGGGATGATGTTAGCACTGATCTTACAGATTTGTTGTGAGGCTTAAAGGAAATCACTTATGTTCAGTGATTAGACTAGAACCTGGAGCACAAATTTTGAATACATGTTACTCACTATTTATTACTTCAGGAGAAGATGTGATCTTTGGGTTCTCTCTACATAAACAGATGGACAATTGTTTTCTAAGAAAGTTCATGAATCTTGCTTTCAATACCCTCTCCTCTAGTCTTCCCCCTAATATTCTAAGACAAATTGTTTATTAGAATTGATTATCCCCAGAGAAAGAACAATTGGCCTTGAAGTAATTAAATTTGGGGCAGTAAAATAATAAAAATGGGTAATACTTATCATTATATGCTTGGTGTCAAAATAACCACACACACAATACATCTAACTATGAACTGACAGGAAATACAAAGAACTGAAGAATGTATTAATCATTCTACCCATGAGCATGCTGTCAGCAAAATCCAGACTGAAAAATCTAAAGACAAATGAGCCTGTTTTTTTTTTTTAATTGTAAGGAAAGAAAAGAGAGGCAGAGAAGGAAATTCAGTGATTAAAAGACGTTTCACAGACTAATCAACCAGTCAGATAAATGCTGACAAAATATCTAAGACATATAATACTAAGACATTATTGTTAATTATTTTCAGATGTGATAATGGTATTGTGTGTGTGTTTATGTGTGTGTATTTTTTATGAATCATTATCTTTTTAGAGATGTATAATAAAATATTTACAGATGAATGATAACTGAAATTTGCTTCAAAATTATAGTGGGCTGGCTGGCTAGGGACAGAAATGAAACAAGAACGGTTGTGTATTGGTAATTGTTGAAGCTGGATGGTACATTATGTTATTTTCTGTATTTGTACTATTCTATCTATTTCTGTATGTGGTCAATAATTTCTATAAGAAGTTTTAAAATGCAAACTACAGCCATAAAAATACATTTAACTGATAAATGTTTATAGATTGGAAATTTTATTTTTTGTCTTTTATTTTATTCTAAAAGAAGCACAGGGGAAGGATTTGTGTTTTCAAACTTAGGGTAATCCAAGCTAGGTTTAACCTCACCTATAATTTCAGAGAACACACTGATATCATTCCCCTCTTTTTTATTGCCCTACACCACAGAAGGCTGGCTGGAAGGAGACTGGGAGGAGTTATATAAGAAACATAGACACACAAGATGGGGACATAAGAAAAAGATTGGGGAAAAAAAGGGAAGAGAAATGCAGGAAAAACTGAGGGAGACAGATGATAAAAACTCAGTTACACAGCAAGAAAAATTTTTTGCAAAAAACTTAAGATGGGGTGTTTGATGGAAAGAGAATCAAAGTGATGATCATGGGGGTGAGTACCCAAAACAAATTTTCCTACTTTACCTTTACACATAAAGATATTCAAATATTAACATTCCACCTAATTAATCTCCAGCTATTTAAATCCTGAAACCATCATGAGGATCCTAAGCTTTCCACTTGCGCAGACCTCCACACTGCTGAGTTCTAGATGACATCCCCTACACTCCTCCTTTTTATAAACAGTTCTACAGAAAGGAAACATGTGTAGAAGACAAATCTGGCCATATAATCTTTTTTAGTAAAATACAGAAAGGAATCTCAAATTTTCAGGTATTAGTAGTTCACTGAACAAAATTTGATATTATCTAAGAAGCTCATATAAACCATCTAGGTGCATACATACATGTGGTTGAGTTAACCATCATGTTATTCTTATAACACAGATATCCTGATAGGTATAGTCAGATTTGTACAATCTTCAAATAATGCTGATCATGTCTACAATAGTACACAACAATTTCAAACAGAGCTAGCAATTCAACCTTTACCCAGCCTCCAATATACATAAACCATTTTTTAAATCACTGAAAAATTACAGAGATTCTCATGTACAAACTCTTACTGGCTATTACTTTGTTTCAAAAGTGTACTGCACTTACAGTCAAAAACACAGTCTCAATATTCTTTAATTAACCAATACTTAAAACTAGATATAGTAAGTTCAGCTGCAATGCATTAAATTAAAACTAAAGAACAGAAAACACAGTAAAATATCAGTTACCTCTGAATAGCGACATAATAAGTGATTTTAAAATTTAGTTTTATTTTCCAGATTTTCTAGAACATGTGTTAATTTTAATAGAAAAAAATGCCATTAAAAAAATTCTTTCTCTGGGGATAATCAATTCTAATAAACAATTTGTCTTAAAATATTAGGGGGAAGACTAGAGGAGAGGGTATTGAAACCAAGATTCATGAACTTTCTTAGAAAACAATTGTCCAACTGTTTATGTAGAGAGAACCCAAAGATCACATCTTCTCCTGAAGTAATAAATGGTGAGTAACATGTATTCAAAATTTATGCTCCAGGTTCTAGTCTAATCACTGAACATAAGTGATTTCCTTTAAGCCTCACAACAAATCTGTAAGACCCAATTAGCAAAGCATTTTAATTTGGAACAAATACAGAAAGAGTGAAATGTTAGACAGAGATGAATTAGAAGCCTAAATTTCATGACTTAAAAAAACATAGTAAAGGAGGAGTAGCCAAGATGGTGGTGTGAGCAGAGAAGTGCAAATCTCTTCCCAAAAACATATATATTTTTGAAAATACAACAAATACAACTATTCCGAAAAGAAAGACCAGAAGATACAGGGCAACAGCCAGACTACATCTACACCTGCAAGAACCTGGCGCCTCATGAAGGAGGTAAGATACAAGCCGCAGTCCGGCGGGACCCGAGCACCCCTCACCCCAGCTCCCGGCAGGAGGAGAGGAGTTGGAGTGGGGAGGGAGAGGGAGCCCAGGATGGCTAAATATCCAGCCCTAGCCATCCGCACCGGAGCGCAGAATCACAGTACGTGGGGTGCTGGATACTAGGGAAATGGGACAGTAAGACCTGTGAGCGGATCCCCGCAGCCAGTGCCCATGGGACAAAGAAAAGAGAGTGCTTTTTGAAAGTCTTAAAGTGACAGGGACCCCACAGCTGGACAGAGGCGTCCCGGCACAATTAGCTCAGCTGCTGGGAACCCAGGGAAGTCCGGGTGCACTAACCCCCTGGGAGGCAGCACAGCTCCGAGGCCCCTCACAGTCATAAACAGCCTCCCGCCCGTTCCCACTCCGGCATGGCCCCGCCATAGCAGAGCAACAGCCTGAGCGTGGCCACGCCCATAGCAACTGGGCACAGAGCTTCCTTCGCAGCAGCTCAGCAAGAATCAGAAACCCAGTCTGTGCGCAACTACCCAGCACAAGCCGCTAGAGGTCGCCATTCTCCCAGGACAGGAAGGCCACAAACTAGCAAGAAGGGTTGTTCTCCCAGCTGACACGTGCCAAATACCCACGACTACCTCTATTGCTATGAAAAGGCAGAAGAATTTGATACACACCAGATTAATCCAGACAGTCTCCCCTGAAAAGGAACCTGGGGAGTTAGACCTAACCAATCTTCATGAAAAAGAATGTAAAATTAAGGTCATAACCATGCTGATGGACTTGTAGAGAAATATGCAAGAGCTAAGGAGGGAGAATACAGAAATAAAACAGTCTCTGGAAGGATTTAAAAGCAGAATGGATGAGCTGTAAGACGCCACTGATGGATTAGAAACCAGAGAACAGGAACGCACAGAAGATGACGCAGAGAGAGAGATAAAAGGAACTCCAGGAATGAAACAATATTAAGAGAACTGTGTGACCAATCCAAAAGGAACAATAACTGCATTATAGGGGTACCAAAAGAAGAACAGAGAGAAAAAGGGATAGAAAGAGTATTTCAAGAAATAATTGCTGAAAACGTACCCAAACTGGGGGAGGAAATAGTCGCTCAGACCACGTAAGTACACAGAACTCCCAACAGAAGGGACCCAAAGAAGACAACACCAAGACACATAATAATTAAAACGGCAAAGCTCAAGGACAAGGACAGAATTTTAAAGACAGCTACAGAGAGGAAAAAAGTCACTTACCAAGGAAAACCCATCAGGCTATCATCAGACTTCTCAAAAGAAACATTACAGGCCAAAATAGAATAGTATGATATATTTAATGCAGTGAAACAAAAGGGCCTTGAACCAAGATTACTATATCCAGCACGATTATCATTTAAATATGAAGGAGGGATTAAACAATTCCCAGACAAGCAAAAGTTGAGGGAATTTGCCTCCCACAAACCACCTCTGCAGGGTATTTCAGAGGGACTGCTCTAGATGGGAGCACTCCTAAGGCTAAATCGATGTCACCAGAGAAAATAAAATCACAGCAAAGAAAGGAGACCAACCAAATAAAAACTAAAGGCAAAAAATAAAATCAATTACCCACAGAAGTAGTAAAAGGAAACACAAAAGAGCACAGAATAAAACATCCAACATATAAAGAATGGAGGAGGAGGAATAAGAAGGGAGAGAAATAAAGAATCATCAGACAGTGTTTATAATAGCTCAATAAGCAAGTTAAGTTAGACAGAAAGATAGTAAAGAAGCTAACCTTGAACCTTTGGTAACCATGAATCTAAAGCTTGCAATGGCAATAAGTACATATCTTTCAATAATCACCCTAAATGTAAATGAACTGAATGCACCAATCAAAAGACACAGAGTAACAGAATGGATAAAAGAGCAAGACCCATCTACATGCTGCTTACAAAAGACTCACCTCAAACCCAAAGACATGTACAGACTAAAAGTCAAGGAATGGAAAAAGATATTTCATGCAACTAACAGGGAGAAAAAAGCAGGTGTTGCAGTACTAGTATCAGACAAAATAGACTTCAAAACAAAGAAAGGAACAAGAGATAAAGAAGGACATTACATAATGATAAAGGGCTCAGTCCAACAAGAGGATATAACCATTATAAATAATTATGCACCCAACACAGGAGCACCAGCTTATGTGAAACAAATACTAACAGAATTAAAGGAGGAGACAGAATGCAATGCATTCATTTTGGGAGACTTCAACACGCCACTCACTCCAAAGGATAGATCCATCAGACAGAAAATAAGTAAGGATACAGAGGCACTGAACAACACACTAGAACAAATGGACCTAATAGACATCTATAGAACTCTACATCCAAAAGCAACAGGATACACATTCTCCTCAAGTACACATGGAACATTCTCCAGAATAGACCACATACTAGGACACAAAAAGAGCCTCAGTAAATTCAAAATGATTGAAATTCTACCAACCAACTTTTCAGACCACAAAGGTATAAAACTAGAAATAAATTGTACAAAGAGGGTAAAAAGGCCCACAAACACATGGAGGCTTAACAACATGCTCCTAAACAATCAATGGATCAATGACCAAATCAAAATAGAGATCAGGCAATATACGGAAATAAATGACAACAACAACACAAAGCCCCAACTTCTGCAGGATGCAGCAAAAGCAGTCTTAACAGGAAAGTATAGAGCAATTCACGCATATTTAAAAAAGGAAGAACAATCCCAAATGAATAGTCTAACGTCACAATTATCGAAATTGGGAAAAAAAGAACAAATGAGGCCTAAAGTCAGCAAAAGAAGGGACATAATAAAGATCAGAGAAGAAATAAATAAAATTGAGAAGAATAAAACAATAGAAAAAAATCAATGAAACCAAGAGCTGGTTCTTCGAGAATATAAACAAAATACATAAGCCTCTAGCCAGACTTATTCAGAGAAAAAGAGAATCAACACACATCAACAGAATCAGAAACGAGAAAGGAAAAATCATGACAGATGCCACAGAAACACAAAGATTATTACAGAAAGACTATGAAAACCTATATGCTTAAAATCTGGAAAACCTAGAAGAAATGGAAAACTTCCTAGAAAAATACAACCTTCCAAGACTGACCAAGGAAGAAACACAAAATCTAAACAAACCAATTACCAGCAAAGAAATTGAATCAGTAATCAAAAAATTGCCCAAGAACAAAACCCCCGGGTCAGACGGATTTACCTCGGAATTTTATCACACATACAGACAAGATATAATAACCATTATCCTTAAAGTTTTCCAAAAAATTGAAGAGGAGGGAATACTCCCAAACTCATTCTATGAAGCCAACATCACCCTAATACCAAAATTAGGCAAAGACCACCCAAAAAAAGAATATTACGGACCAATATCCCTGATGAATGTAGATGCAAAAATATTCAACAAAATATTAGCAAAACGAATTCAAAAATACATCAAAAGGATCATACACCATGACCAAGTGGGATTCATCCCAGGGATGCAAGGATGGTACAATATTTGAAAATCCATCAACATCATCTACCACATAAATAAAAAGAAGGACAAAAACCACATGATCATCTCCATAGATACTGAAAAAGCATTTGACAAAATTCAACGTCCATTCATGATAAAAACTTTCAAAAAAATGTTCACAGAGGGCAAGTACCTCAACATAATAAAGGCCATATATGATAAACGCACAGCCAACATCATACTGAACAGCAAGAAGCTGAAAGCTTTTCCTCTGAGATCGGGAACAAGACAGGGATGCCCACTCTCCCCACTGTTATTCAACATAATACTGGACATCCTAGCCATGCCAATCAGACAACATGAAGAAATACAAGGAATCCAGATTGGTAAAGAAGAAGTTAAGCTGTCACTATTTGCAGATGACATGATATTGTACATTAAAAAAACCCCAAAGACTCCACTCCAAAACTACTAGAACTAATATCTGAATTCAGCAAAGTTGCCAGATACAAAATTAACACACAGAAATCTGTGCCTTTCCTATACACTAACAATGAACTAACAGAAAGAGAAATCAGGAAAACAATTCCATTCACAATTGCATCAAAAAGAATAAAATACCTAGGAATAAACTTAACCAAGGAAGTGAAAGACCTATACCCTGGAAACTATAGGTAAGACACTCTTAAGAGACATTAAAGAGGACACTAACAAATGGAAACTCATCCTATGCTCTTGGCTAGGAAGAACTAATATCATCAAAATGGCCATCCTGCCCAAAGCAAAATACAGATTTGATGCAATCCACATCAAATTAACAACAGCATTCTTCAACAAACTGAAACAAATAGTTCAAAAATTCATATGGAAACACCAAAGACCCCGAACAGCCAAAGCAATCCTGAGAAGGAAAAATAAAGTGAGGGGAATCTCGCTCCCCAACTTCAAGCTCTACTACAAAGCCACAGTAATCAAGACAATTTGGTACTGGCACAAGAACAGAGCCACAGACAAGGGGGACAGAATAGAGACTCCAGACATTAACCCAAACATATATGGTCAATTAATATATGATAAAGGAACCATGGACATACAATGGGGAAATGACAGTCAGTCTCTTCAACAGATGGTGCTGGCAAAACTGGACAGCTACATGTAAGAGAATGAAACTGGATCACTGTCTAACCCCATACACAAAAGTAAATTTGAAGTGGATCAAAGACCTGAATGTAAGTCATGAAACCATAAAACTCTTAGAAAAAAACCTAGGCAAAAATCTCTTGGGCATAAACTTGAGTGACCTCTTCATGAACATATCTCCCAGGGCAAGGAAAACAGAAGCAAAAATGAACAAGTGGGACTATATCAAGCTGAAAAGCTTCTGTACAGCAAAGGACACCATCAATAGAACAAAAACGTACCCTTTGGTATGGGAGAATATATTCATAAATGACAGATCCAATAAAGGGTTGACATCCAAAATATATAAAGAGCTCAAGCACCTCAAGAAACAAAAAGCAAATAATCCAATTAAAAAATGGGCAGAGGAGCTGAAAAGACAGTTCTCCAAAGAAGAAATTCAGATAGGCCACAGACACATGAAAAGATGCTCCACATTGCTAGTCATCAGAGAAATGCAAATTAAAACCACAATGAGATATCACCTCACACCAGTAAGGATCACCACCATCCAAAAGACAAACAGCAACAAATGTTGGCGAGGTTGCGGAAACCCCCCAACACTGCTGGTGGGAATGTAAACTAATTCAACCATTGTGGAAAGCAGTATGGAGGTTCCTCAAAAAGCTCAAAATAGAAATACCATTTGACCCAGGAATTCCACTTCTAGGAATTTACCCTAAGAAGGCAGCAGCCCAGTTTGAAAAAGACAGATGCACCCCTCTGTTTATCGCAGCACTATTTACAATAGCCCAGAAATGGAAGCAACCTAAGTGTCCATTAGTAGATGAATGGATAAAGAAGATGTGGTACATATACACAATGGAATATTACTCAGCCGTAAGAAGAAAACAAATACTACCGTTTGCAACAACATGGATGGAGCTAGAGGGTATTATGCTCAGTGAAATAAGCCAGGTGGAGAAAGACAAGTACCAAATGATTTCACTCACATGTGGAGTATAACAACAAAGAAAAACTCAAGGAACAAAACAGCAGCAGAATCACAGAACCCAAGAAGGGACTAACAGTTACCAAAGGGAAAGGGACTAGGGAGGATGGGTGGGAAGGGAGGGATAAGGGCAGGGAAAAAGAAAGGGGGCATTACAATTAGCATGTATAATGTGGGGGGCGGCGCATGGGGAGGGCTGTACAACACAGAGAAGACAAGTAGTGATTCTACAGCATGTTACTAAGCTGATGGACAGTGATTGTAATGGGGATTATAGGGGGGACTTGGTGAAGGGCGGAGCCTAGTAAACATAATGTTCTGCATGTAGTTGTAGATTAATGATAACAACAACAACAAAAACCCTATAAAGTTCTACAGAAAAATAAAGATGAACATTTGTAATTAAAAAAAAAAAACAGTACATCACCAATAGAACAAAAAGGCATCCTATAGTATGGGAGAATATATTTATAAATGACAGATCCGATAAAGGGTTGACATCCAAAACATATAAAGAGCTCACACACCTCAACAAACAAAAAGCAAATAATCCAATTAAAAAATGGGCAGAGGAGTTGAACAGACAGTTCTCCAAAGAAGAAATTCAGATGGCCAACAGACACATGAAAAGATGCTCCACATCACTAGTCATCAGAGAAATGCAAATTAAAACCACAACGAGATATTACCTCACACCAGTAAGAGACACCGTCCAAAAGACAAAGAACAACAAATGTTGGCGAGGTTGTGGAGAAAGGGAAACCCTCCAACACTGCTGATGGGAATGTAAATTAGTTCAACCATTGTGGAAAGCAATATGGAGGTTCCTCAAAAAAGCTCAAAATAGAAATACCATTTGACCCAGGAATTCCTCTCCTAGGAATTTACCCTAAGAATGCAGAAGCCCAGTTTGAAAAAGACAGATGCACCCCTATGTTTATCGCAGAACTATTTACAATAGCTAAGAACTGGAAGCAACCTAAGTGTCCCTCAGTAGATGAATGGATAAAGAAGATGTGGTACATATACACAATGGAGTATTATTCAGCCATAAGAAGAAAACAAATCCTACCATTTGCAACAACATGGATTGAGCTAGAGGGTGTTATGCTCAGTGAAATAAGCCAGGCGGAGAAAGACAAGTATCAAATGACTTCACTCATCTGTGGAGTATAAGAACAAAGAAAAAAACTGAAGGAGCAAAGCAGCAGCAGACTCACAGAACTCAAGAATGGACTAACAGTTAACAAAGAGAAAGGGACTGGGGAGGATGGGTGGGAAGGGAGGGATAAGAGGAGGGGGGGAGAAAGGGGGTTTTATGATTAGCATGTATAATGAGGGGGGGCATGGGAGGGCTGTACAACACAGAGAAGACAAGTGGTGACTCTATAACATCTTACAATGCTGATGGACAGAGACTGTAATGGGGTATGTGTGGGGGACTTAGTAATGGGGGGGGAGTCTAGTAAATATAATATTCCTCATGTAATTGTAGATTAATGATACCAAAATAAAAAAATAAAAAATAAAAACATAGTAAGTTATGTAGCTAGACAACATTTGATTCATTCTGGCCCATTTAGAAAATAATTTGTCTCTTAATTGAGATAGATTAATTTCCTCCATATTTGAAACATCTTAACAATGATAACCCACAAACTTACATATCTATCACACCCTGTTTTTAACATAAAGTGACAGGATTAAGAAAATTGAAAAACTACCTTTTTAAATATGAAGCAATTTTTTCTGAAGGATGCCTAATAACCTACCATTTATTTAAAAATGACAAAAGAATATTCCCATTTGTTCTTAAGGAGAGCAGAAGAAATTTAAATTTGCGATTTGAGGCATAGTTTTTTTTTTAACTGAAGCAAACTTTGCAACCCAGAGTTACTTAATAATCTGGGGTCTATAATGACCAACTCAGGCAGTGTTCTTTGGCTTCCTAATGCATGTTTGACCTGAAAGGCAATGTCTCCACCAACACTGGTCTTTGCATAAGATGTGGCCTGACGTGTTACAATGACTATGGTGTTCTTGCTTCTTCCTTTAGAAAGTGTTTGCAACTGAAAACACTGAATTAAGAATAATATTTAATATCTGAATTAGGAATATAAAAAAAAAACAGGTTTTAGTTATTTAAGTAATTAATGATCTCTTAGATCTCAGCCCTAACCAGATAACTGTCAGAACTTTTGAAAATCAATATTTACTTCAGTTGGATGTCAGAAGCTAAGACTTATCTCTAAGAATGAAACTATGGAAGATAGGCTTACGACAGACTTCCAGACCTACAGCTAATAGATGAGCAATTTAACCATGAAATTAACATGATTAACAATTATTCATGGGGTAGGTAGAAAGAATTTATTTCTAATATTCTATGGCATTAAAAATAAAATTTATTAAAATAAAAAATGTTTAAACTACACATCTAGTTTTCATATCTTCAATAGTTTATCTGGAACTTCTCAACAGTCCTCTCTCTCTCCACCCTTTTTTGTAAGAATCCCAAGGTTCACATGCTTTTGACAAAACTCCTACCCTTTTTAGCTTGTCTGATAAAAGTACTATTTCATCATTCCAATAAATCTCTTATTTTTTAGCCTTTTCAGGTATTTTGTTTTAAATAAAAATCTTGTAGACTACTACTTACAGTATTATAAAGTTTATCAAACTCTGCATATCTTCTGAAGACAAACCACTCACTCCTGCCCACTGAGACCAGAACTTTATAAACCTGAGAGACAAAAAAAATAACATAATTAAATATGACTGCAAAATAACACATTAAACATTTAAATACGTACATAACCTGATTTCACACTCATGAAACTAATATTAGACATTTATGTTTATGTATTACGTCTCCCAGATATACAAGTAGGCCAACTAAAATTTATTTTACTTGTCCAAAAGGTGGTATTTTTTTTTTAAATGTTAAGAAATATTTCTATAATTTTCAGAGAATAACATAGTCAACACCTGTGTACTCATTATTTGATCCTCTGAATTCTACCATTTTGCCATTTTTGTTTCAGATTTTTTTCCAAGAATAAAACAGTATAGACTCAATTGACACCATTCTCCTGTCTTCTTCCCCAGCAGTAACCATTACCCTGAAATTATAAAATATTTTCAAAAGTGTCATAACCCATAGTAAAGACTCAGTTATTAAAAGTTGTCCATCCAGGTCCTCTTTTACACAGTATTTTTCGGCTAAGAATCTATCCTCAGATTTCCTATTACCATCTTACATGTGTTTAATATTTTCATATATACATAATTTAATATAACTATAGTCAACAACCCCATGAAGCAAGCATACTACCCCCACTGTATGTATATATGAGGAAATGATGGCCCAAAAAAAGTAATTGCCTAAGTTCACAGACCTGTGAGCTGAAAATCTAAATCTTCCAACCCTCCATGCACCAGAACCAGTAACAAATCACCAAAAGATAAAGTACAGAATTAACCCTCATAATTCATCCCATAGAATACTCAGAGTATAATCCAACATACTATGTAGAGAAAACAGTTTGGGATCCCAAAGGTCTGGTATCATTTCTAAAGAGAAAAATAACAAGAATCTAGGTATATGAGGAAAGGCTCTTTAATATATGGCTTGGGTTATCAGTGCCTTTATTTTTCAGTGAAGACTAGGAGAAAGAGGTATGAGTTGCTTTGGGATTTACAAAAGAACTGTCCATAGTCTGTGAGACAACTTTGAGTAAGGCAGGTTTATTTTAGAATAAAGGCATACAAGTAAATATAAATTCTTCTTTCCTGTGAAAGAATGGTAAGCTACACTCACAGGTTCCTAGTTAGAGAATACTGTGAGGAGAGCATCTCCCTCATATTGTGCATGATGACAGTGCATGAATTCTGTAGTACTGTTTAAGATGTGGTTACATTAGCAGGCCCACAGTGAGAGGGGTCCCAGAACTTAAAGCCATATCCCTCTGTGAGAGAGGGGATAAGGTCTCACCTGGAAGATGAAGTAAGGTCACTGTTATCAGTCACCTGGGTAAGTGATAAGTCACTTAGACTGAGAGAAAAGAGTATTCACACACCCTACATGAGCTACAGGATGGTAATTATGTGGCTCGTCTGGTCTTAAGGAAGAAGACATCAGGTTCTCTCAGAGGAAGCTATTAGGCGTAAGATGTCAAATTGTAAGATGATACTGCTTGCACGGAGAGGATGCAGAAGTAGAGGATAAGGAGCCTTGTCAAGGTGCCCAGGAAGTGAGACATGTTTCTAAGACTAGCCTACAGATTTCTCTCATGTAGCATTCCGGGACAGACAGGCCTGGAGGCAGGACTGCTACAAAAAGATGGGAAACAGGTTTATAGGATTGTGAGCTTCTTGAATTATTTGTGCGGACTTCCTGATGTGCTAAGGTGGCCTGCTGTGGTTACTCAGGAACAGCTAAGACCGTACCCAAGCCTAGGTTCCAAGCTGAAACAGCTCTGCTGCAAATATATTTATAGGAACTAAGATAAAGCCCTGTGAAGTTATTCATTAGCAGTATGATTAGTGAACACAGGCTTATTAAGTAAAACACCAATAGGCCAAAAAAACTTCAAATTAAAAAAAATATTTCATTTTACATAAAGTAGCACAATATTTATTATAACACAGAATTATCTTAGTTTTTTCAAAAATATATTTCCTTATTTCTGTCTCAAGGAATGCAAGTTCCTTGAGAGCAAAGGCTGTCATTCTTGCTACCCACTGTATCCCCAATGCCTAGAAGAGCACCTGGCATAACACAAAAACTCAAAAAGCGGATAAATGAATGTATAATTTAGACTTGGCTTAAGTCAAGACATCCTAGAACGAAATGCATTTCTCTGTTAGAAGCTTTGTAGTATAGAGCTATATAAAAGACTTATATGAGAACTGGAGTATAAAAATATTAAAGTCAGTAATACAATGTTTGTTTTTATTCCCAAGTACAGCATAGGCATTTGGAGTTGCTGAAGCTGAACACAGAGTCTGTGTCAGGCAGGGTGGGGTCTCTCTGTACTGACTACAGCCACATTTCCTGAGGACTGAGGACTGCACTGTACTGATCACTAACTAACATGTGAACTTAGTGCTACTTTTCATCCAACATCAAGTCAACAAACACTTAATGAACAGCCATCTCTCTGTACTGTACTAGTGAAATAATAGTGAGGACAATTCCTGCATTCTAATCAGGGAAGGTACACGTAAATAAATATGAAATATGTGAAGGGGTGATAACTGCTTATAAAAAGTTAAAGGCAAGCAGGAAAGAGAGTAGTAAAAGGGGTAAGGAGGGTGTGAAGGTATTACTTCATACAGGAAGGTCAGAGAAAGATTCCCTAAGAAGGCAACATTTGAGAATCTGAAGGAAGTAAATGAACAAGGTGATTTGGATAGGGCCTTTAAGAACTCAGGGAACACTCTGAGAATAGCTGGGGAAGAGTGATGCTACAGGCCTCCCTGACCTTTTCACAGAAGACATGGAAATAGCTCTAAGCTAAAAAATAAAAGGACACCTGAACGAACCCACTTTCTATTATATGCTATGCATAAGCTTCCATCAAACTTGGCAAGAGGTTATGCCCTTGAAGGACAGAAATGCCCAAAGGGATGGAAGGAAAGCTTTCATACACTCCACTATTATATCCAGGGTATACTGACCTCTTGTTTACCACCAATGTGACATCTCTAAAATTTACTTACTTATACAAATGTGGAATAGATGAATAATGCTTAAGATATCATTGCAACACAGAGACTGAGGGGAGGTAAATGGCCAGGCACACACTGCAATCTCTCTGCTTCAGCTTTAGTATGGGATGTGCAGATATGCTTATTAAGGAAGGAAGAACAGAGGACAGAAGGGCTGTTCCCACTCCTTTTCTGAGACTTTTGGGGAAAACTACCATATAGGGGTCCCAGCCCCATCTAGTTAAGGAGGCAGAGTGAAGGGGTCAAGGGGCTTATTTAGTTTAATTCCAGCTTTTCTCAATTCCCATGTGACATGGACTCTGAGTTGAAAGTCAGTTGTCATGGCAAGGGCGAGGTGACCCCCTGGTCAGAGGCTGGGGTAGACCACTTGAGTCAGGACTAGGCAAAGGGCATGTCAGAGCCTCAGTGGACTCTATAGCCATGGAGAGCCAGGGAGAAGCTGAGTCAGCAGACAGTCACCACCACTCTAGCTAAGTCAACAATGAACAGATTGCAAGCCAGCTTATCAAGTGCAGATGCCAGCAACGGGTGCCAGCAAAATGCCCAGAGCTGGATCACGTCAGTTACAGCTGGATGTCTGCCAGACCAGTCATGCCACACCTGGAATGGTGAAGAGTTGGAGGGATGACAAGAATGCATGAGCCTTTACCAGGCTCCTATGAGGTCAGTCAACTCAAACACAATGAAATAGAACACCTCTCCTCCTATAAACCATGATGCCAAGGTGGAAAAGGAGTGTGTGTTCAAATAAGAGACAGCAGAATGAAGGCAGCCTGGGCGTTTTTACTTGAAAGAACTCTTTAAACTACAGCTCAAACTAAGTGTTAAACAGAATTGGGTTAAATAATTTCTTCATACTATTTAGTGGAAGAGGGTTTACAAGGAAGACCAGGAAGGTCATCCTTATAGACAAGATAAATGACATTTTTTTCAGGGGGAAAAGGACAGGAGATCTATGTATATACTAACAGGAATATTGAAACTAAATATGGTGTTTCATTACCCTATAGAAAAATGACTATTCTCTAATAATCCCTGAACACTGATTCAGCAAATAATCATTGTGCTTTTTCTTTATAAAGTTCTGTAGTAGACACCATGGTAATAAAAAGTAAAATCAGAAATGGCCTTTGCCTTTAAGGTGAAACAAATATACTGAATTATTATTTTTTACATTAAAGAAGAAAATGATCAATGTCATTAAGAAAGATACTGTGGAAGTTTCAAGACAGTTATTCTTAACATGGTATCAATGACCTCTTGAGTCCATTAAACCCCTGACAGTATACACAAAATCATATGCTTGTGTTGTATCCAGGTGTGCACATTTTCTGGTAAGAGGGTCTATCAGGAAGTTTCACAGGCTTTCTCCAAGGAGATTGGTAAACAGACAAAAATCTGCCCTGAAAAGGAAACTGTATTCTGTTACAGCACACAGGCAAGACTGAGGAGGATTTATCACCTGAAAGATAAGTAAAATTTGGATATGTGGAAATATGGGGGAGGACCTTCTAGGCTAAGTAAGAACAAAAACAGAGATGGAAACAGTCTCTATATTCAATTTTTTCCCATATGCTTTATGTTACATACTTACAGTAAACCTCTTCTTTTTCTCTCTGTGTTCATCAGAGCTGGGAATGCTTACACTTGGGCAGCTCTCCTTGTAGTCCATGGTATAATCCCTTTGGGTTTAATGCCTCAAAAGGACACCAAAAATATGACTCCGAAGAAATAGTCAGCAGAGGACAAACACAATTAGCTAATCCAAAACATAAAACCTCTTGAGGTAATGTCCAAATTCCATCATGCAACCTTAACCAACGGAAAAAAAAAAACTAATTAGCAAAACAATTTCAAAATACCATGATTTGTCATTCCTTGTATATAGGACCCATTTCATACTTATTCTGGAAGGAATTTACTTTTGATGCTAAGTCTCAGCCCAGGTTACAGATTTAGTTTGTTATGTTCCTATCATATCTAACCTACAAACATCTGCATCCCATCTACCTTCCTTACTACTAAGCAATTCTAGGAGCATATACACCACAGTTCATGTGGACTAAGGGATAACTTTCCCTGAAGAGGGCTCTACTGTGATGGATTCAGAGCAGGGTTTTTCAAAGTGTGGTTTTCAGACTTCTTGAATCAAGATGAAGAGGTGAAGCTTGCTTCTGATTAGGATCCTATATAGTAGGTAACTATTTACCCATTTTACAAATGAGGCAACTGAGACACAGAGAGGTTAAGATTTGCCTGTCCTGGATTTGAACTCAAGCTGTCTGCATCGACAGTCCCAACTCTTAACCACTGTGCTATGCTGTGTTTTGACAACTGGATTATTCTTATGCACCGGACCACTGGTCAGAGGTGTAGCACTAGATCTTCATACAGAAAAAATACAATTACATTAATATTATCATTGCACCCATGGACAAAGGACTCAAGATATCATGCTGATGTCACTTTTGCTAAACACAGCAGCAAGGACTCTCCACTACACTAAATAACACCTTTTAAAGGGTTAGCTTACCAGTGTCCCCTGGTGGTTACTTTCAGGAAGTCACTCTAACAGATCTAATAACTGTAAATAAATGATATTCAAGTAATGATTTCAAGTATCTACCAGCAGGCACTGAATGTTCAGGCATAATGAGTTTTAACTGATTATAAGGGTGCTTCCTTTGAAATGATTCAAAACCTCCTTTGTTGAATTTACTGCTAGAAAAGCAGGAAGGATTTATATGTAGCTAAATTAGTTAGAAAACATGGAAAGTAACTGGTCCCCTCCTAAGCTCAGGGTGCAGCATCTGTCTATAAACCAGAACACCTAAAACCCCCAAAAAGCAGCTCTTCCAGCCCCCACTGGAGCATGGCAACCACCTGCTCCGAGTCTTGACCTCCAGTCACAGAGCACTCTGCTGCTAAAGAGCCAGAGCCAGAGCAGGTGGAAGCCAGAGCTCTTCTAAGGCAGACAGATTGCTAGTCTTGCCCAGGACCCACAGCAGCCCATCCTTCTCCACCTCGCAGCAAAAATGACAAGAGGGTGACAGGGTGATGGTTATGGTGCTACACTTTCCACACCTGTCCCTTGAGAATGTGGGGCCCAGGGGATAAGGGGAGCAGGTCCTGCTTGTACTGTATGATGTATGAGCTTGAATGTCTGTCTGTATCTTACTATGCATGGCCCACAGGAGAACTGCAGAACTTCACAGGCCTTCCCTTTAGAAGGGACAATATGATTTGGTATTAAGTAGCATCAGGAGTAAATGAGGGGCAAAGAGCTGAGAGGCAGGATAAGTTGTTTCATACAAGGTGCCCAGGGGACACCTAAGGCTGCATGTACAGAGGCAGCTGAACACAGACAGCACTCAAGGTGGGCCAGAGATCCAGTCAGGCAATTGCATGAGTCTCCATTTTTTCTTCAGATCCAATACCACCCTTTCTCCACCCTGCCACATGCCCAGAAGGTGGACCTCTGTAGATCTCAAACTGAGGTAGCCCTCTGCCTTCTGGGTGGATTCAGCCAATGCAGGGCACTGGAAGGGTAGGAGCGAGATACTAAGGTATTTATTCCCCCTGCTCCTCCCTTTCTGACAGACATTGGTTTCCCTACCTAAGTCCATAGCTCCTACCAGGTGACTCCTCTCCCACAGCTACAGCTGAAGGCATGGGAGTAGTAATGGCTTCTGAACATTGTTAGTAGAAGGGGTGTTTTGCCATGCCCTGCTGGTTTTCTTAGCCCTGTCCACAACAGATTAGTAAATAGCCCCTTGGTCAGATTCCCTTCAATTATTTTTGAATGTGTTGTGTGACCAATGCAGTAATTGGTACCAAGAATGACCCCAGGAAAAAGACCCTCCCAAAATGGAATGCACATTTTGATGATTGCTCTGAAAACCTTCCTGTGAAGGGGGTGGATGGGAAACTGATAATCTGGCATACATTGAGTGATTTGATCACTCTAATTTCCTCCCATGTTGTCACAGGATAGAGTGCAGGTGGTGGGCAAGATGATGGAAATGCTTATTTCAGAAGTTGTGACACAGGCTGGGACTGCTTCTGGTTGTCTTTGAGAATGTGCACAAAGCGAAGTGCAAACTGAAAGCCATGGATTCCCAAATAGAGGTGGAAAAATCTATGGCTGTTACAAAGGACTGTTTTCTCTTACAGCTGCTAAGCTGACAGGACTAAAGATCAAGCCTAGGATTTGATGGTAAGTGTTGCAGAACCAATTAAACATGCAACCATGTGAAGGTTTTTCTGCTAACATGAGGGCACTGGCTAGAAACAAGAGTGATTCTATGGATGCAGACACTTGGGCAGACACAAATGAGGCTGAGAATGCTGAAATCCAAAATCAGCTGAATATCCTGCAGAAAGCAGCAACCTTCATCCCTTTGGGGAGACCGAGCCTCCCAACCTCCCAGTAACAAAACCCTTTCAAGTTGTTTCACAAAGGGATGTCAATTTTCTCCTCATTCCCTATTCCCACCACCCTTCATTGTCTAATGTGAGTTCAATCCCAAAAGAACCCAGAAGGAAGTTCAAAGCCTCATCTGGGAGGAGACTGCCTTTATACCAAAACTTTTGCAAAATTTCAACAATTTTTACCAGCAGGAGCCTGAGGAGTGTATATGGGAGTACATTCAATGGATGCTAGACCACAAACGACTACAACTAAGATTGCTGTGACCCTGTACATGGCCGCAAGTGTATCACATCAATCTTTCTCCAGATCATCCCCAAAAGGGACCGGAAGCCATTCACAAGGGTGACTGTTCACAAGGGTAAAGAGAAATGTGTAATCCTTCCAAGGGTTACTGGACACTAGTTCTGAAATGACATTAATTCCTGGAGACCCAAAATATGGTCCACGAGAGTGCTCATCTCATTCCAAAGAAGAGGTGATGGATGAAGTCAGCCCTGGCATCTCAAGGTGAGTCTAACTGAACCGCACACCCACCTGTGGTTATTTCCCTAGTCCCAGAATTTTAATGGAAATAGCAACTGGCCAAATCTCCACACTGGTTGCCTGTTCCATATCATAAAAACCATTATGAAAAAGGGCTATGAAGAAACCCTTGGAACTCTACCAACTCTCCAACTAAGAAAGTAAAACAAAAACTATTACCATGTTCCTGGAGGAAGCTCAGAAATCAGTACCACTATCGAAACCTTGAAGCATGCAGGGGCACTGTGTCCCATTATAACCCCATTTAACTTGCCTGTTAACCTGGACAAAAGTCAGAAAGATCTTGGAACACGACTATGGATCACCATGAAGTACATTAGATGGTGAGGCTGATGACCGCTGCAGTTCGAGACGTGATACTCTCTGCTAGAGAAACACAGTGTAACTAACCCCTGCTACCTGGTAAACAACTCCTAGCCTGGCAAATGTTTTTTTTCCTATTGTTATCAGGAAGGACAAGGAGATGCAATCTGTCATCAAGTGGCAGAAATGGAAGTACACCTTTGTTGCCTTACCTGATGGTTATTTCTGCACTATCACAATATAGTCTGAAGGGGCTTTGATCATCTCAGTAATGCACAGATTGATCCTCATGTTAATGACATGTTAACTGAATCTGGTGAACAAGAAGTAGCAAGTACTCAGGACACCATTGTAAGACATATAAACCAGAGGATGAAGATCAAATCCATGGAAGTTCAGGAATTTACCACATTGGTGGTTTCTATAGTTACATCTAAAGAGAGAGAAATTGGTTACTCTTGTACCCCCTCCACTGAGAAAAGAAAACAACTGGAAAGCTTCATATTTGCATGTATTTGCTCTCTGATCTAATCCTGGGTAATCAATGAGGCTGCCAGTTTTTACTGGGGCCTGCTCCAAGAGAAGGCTCTGCAGCAATGAAAGCTGCCCTAACTCTTGGGCCCATATACCACAGCACACCCACTGGTACAAGAAATGACATGACAGACAGTGATGGGGTAAGGAGCTTCTGACAAGCACCAAAAGAATAACAGAGTTGTAGACAACCGCACCCTGACCCCCACCTACCTTAGGTTCATTTGGTTTTTGGCTTCTTATTAAGCCCAGGAAGACATTAGATACCTGATCATAGGAAACCAAGAGACAGTGTAACAAGAACAGCCCATCATGAACAGAGAATTCTCTGGTCCACTGAATCATAAAACTGGACTGTACAGAAGCATTCCACTTGGTATAATAAAAGCAAGGCTAGGCCTGAGTGAGTCTGGAAGCACAAGTAAACTGCAGGAATAGGTAGCTCAGACTCTTCTTTCTTTGTTAGCTCTTTCTCAACCCACCCTTATGGGAATGATCCTACAACTAGCTACCAGAGAAGGGAAAAGGTGTATCTTTTAAGGATGTACGTGCATGATGTGCTAGCACTGGCCAGAAGAGAGCAATGCAGCCTTATTCAGGGATGTTCCTGAAAGAGTGATGAAGAGAAATCTTCCCAGTGGGCAGAATTCTGAGCAGTACACATGGCGGTCCACCTGCATGTCAGGAGAGATGCATGCCAAAGGTAGGTATCTATGCTGACTTGTGGGCAGTGGCTAATGGAGCACTTTCTTGTTAGGGAGTTGGTAAGAACAAGATTGGAAAGTTAGCTTTAAAAAACTGGGGGAGAATTTTGCAGAAATATGTGGATGAGCTTTTCAATACAGCACAATGTGAAAACATTTGTATCCCACATAAATGCCCAGAAAAGATCAACCATTGCAGAGAGGCTCTTAGCAATCAGGTGGTCATGATGACCTACCCTATGGATGTCAGTCAGCCTCTTTCCCACACACCCATTGCTTGCTCCATGGATCCAGGACAAAGCCGCTAAGGCAGAAAGGCTGGAAAGTATATAGGGGCTCAACAATATGGCCCTCCTCATTGCAAGACTGATCTAGCTGCTGCCCATGCTGAGTGCCCAACCTCAACAGCAAAGACCAACACTGAGCCCCACATGGCACCCATCTCACAGAGGTATCAGCTACCTGGGACAGCACCTGTCCTCATAAAAGCCAAATTTGCCCTCCCTGCCTGAAATGCTTCTAGCCTAAACTCTCATTCTTGGTAACAGCATGCCTTATTCATTGTCATACAATCTTATATGACATCACATCAGACCAAAGAACACCTTGAGGGCAAAGAAGTGTGTCAACAGGGTCATAACTACAGAATTCACTAGTCATACTATGTACCTCTTCACCTAGAAGTGGCTGTTTGACAGAATAGTGGAATGGCTACAGAAGCCTCAGCTGGGGCACCTGCTAGGAAACGACATTCTGTAACACTGCAAGTTGAACCGTAAGATGTGGTGTATGTGTTGCACCAGCAGCCAACATACAGTGCTCTCTCTCACACAGCCAGAACGCCAGGGTCAGGAACCAAGAATGGGCCTCTCAGCACTGTCTCTAACAATCCCTTAAGCAATTTTTGCTTTCCATTGCATCCCTGGGTTTGGTGGAGAAATGCTTCCACTAAGAAACAGTTCAGTTCTGTTAAACTGGAAGCTAAGACTACCCACTAGCCATTTGTGGCTCAAATAATGAAATGACTGACCTGGATTTCCAGGAGGAAGTGAAGATGCTGCTAGTCAATAGAGGGAGGAAGATTATATCTCAACTGAGGACATTCACTGGGGCATGTATGACCGACAGTCCTGGGCAATGGGAGACTATAACAACCCAATAAAGACAGGACTACTAAGGACCTGGATCCTACGGGATGGAGGTGGGTGGCACCCCACTAGTGAACAACAACTCTGACCAGCTAAGATCCTGGCAGAGGGTAAGAGGAACATAAATATGGACTAGAAGAGAAAAGGTATGATTACTACTTGAGCCAAAAGACCAGCTACAGTACAGACTATAGCAGTTTTGTATCATTTTAATCTTTTTCTTTTACCTTATATGAAGGACCCTGGTAGTGGTTCCAGGTGGGAGTACAAATGAACTGGAAGTGTTGACTGAGAGAACTCTGTTTCCCACGTTACAAAATGAGTTTAGTATATGAGTGAATACTACAAAAAAGGGAGGACTGTGCTGGATATGCTCTATTTGTCTTTTCAGATCCATCTCCACTCTGCTCCATGGAAGCTGACCTCTGCAGCCTGCAAGCCCACAGGCTCCTTTGCCCTCTAGCTGCTGTTTGACTTCATCTACAGAGGCAGGTTGTGGAGTGGGAAGAAAAGGATCAGGATACGTATTTCCTCACCCTGCTCCCTCCTGCGCCGACTGCAATTTGCTAGTTGCTGCATTCCTCTCTCTGAGGCCAACGCTCCTGTCGGTGATCCTCTCCTCTGTGTGACTACAACTCTTAATGGGGATGAAATGCTACAATTCTCCACCTCAAGTCCTTGGACAAATTTGTATTATCTGAGCCCTAGAGCAAATGGGGCTAGCAACACCTACTTTATATGGTTGTTTTAAGGATTTGAGAGAAGTGTAAAAGACCTAGCTCTGTATAGGTGGATGGTGAGTTGGATCTAATATATAATTTGTTTCAAATGAATTTTTGTTTCTTCTATTCAACAAACACTTTTAAATTATTCATTATGTATTAAGCAATAGAAGACAAAGATAAGAGAAAACCCTACCTTTGAGGAACTTATCTAATGGGGAATACTGATAAGTAATACAAAAATTTCAATAGTTGACTAAGTATGATGTTAGATGCATGCATTGTGCACTGTGAGAGCAAAGAGAAGGGATGAAAATGCAGACTGTCATACAGTCTCAGCCTAGCTAAAAATAAAGCCAGGCAGGTATGGGAGCAGCAGTTTGAAAGACATCACACTTATTTGCCTCAATTTTTTCTGGAAAAAGGAGCTAAAATCATTTATTAGAAATAAAGATGTTGCTGTGAAGAAAAAAGTTGAGATTAATTCACTTGCCCACGCTACCAACGAGCTAACTGGCAACAGAGCCAGGATTCAAGTACACATCTGTCCAATCCAAAATCTCTATGTACTTGTGTGCTATACCACACTGTCTCTCCTTCAGATTTTCCTTTCCTTCAACATAAATCAAACCAGCAAGCTAACAATACTTTATATTTAGTAGTCAAGCTTGTTACAAACCAGACTGTGTTTACATGTGTTAATCTGGCTGCTCCTCACAACACCCTTCCTGAGAGGAAACCTAAGAGAAACTGAAGCACAGAAGATGAAGTTACATGCCCCAGCAGGTGCAGTCAGCATCTGAACCTTCATCCATTACACCACAGTGCCTCTAACATATATGCTCTGAAGAGTTCTACAAAAGCAATTAAAGAGTTTCATAAACTTATTCCTAAGTGGTCAGAAATAAAATTATGAAAAAGCAACCTCCACTATTACTGTCAGTTTAATGTATTTTTCTTCTATAAAACTAAAGCAGTTGAATTTCTGCAAAATCATCTTACGGCCAGACAGGCAAATAAAACAGAATGAGAAGAGGACTGTTACAAGAGCCCCCACAATTGAGAAAGAAGAGAACAAACAACTACCTTATTTGTGTTAGAATAAAAGTTGGACCTTTGGGGGAAGTTCATACATAAGTTAGGCTTTTTAAAAGAGGAACAGGGAAAGAATCTGCCTTACTGTGACAAAGAATCATAAAATAGTCCTGTAGACTGGTTCCCAGTGGCAGCTGGCTTGCCTATGGGTGGGTCACTTGGCCCTAAGGAGAAGAAGTTCAGTACTAACCCAGAATGGAAGAACTAACCTTAACATCCAGCTAAGGAATCAACTCGGGGAAGTACAGCAAGACTAAATAAAGTGGGTCAGACGAGAACAGAACTTTCAGAGGCCAGCCAGCTCTTAGGAGACACTTTTGGTTGTTGCTAGTGGCTATGTGTTCAAGGATGGAGCTAAACATTCTACAGTACACAGTACAGCCCCTACAACAGAAAATTATCTGGCCCAAAATGTGAACACTTGATGAGGTTTAAGAAACTAACATTAATTGAGTACTAATGCCAGGCACTATTCTAAGCACTCACATCTAACACATCCCTTACTCCTCAGGACAACCCATGAAGTAAGTATCATTATCCCCATTTTACAGATGAAGAAACCTAGGCTATGAGGCCACATCCTCACACAGCTTTGGGTGGCAGCCCTGTGGCATGAACACAGCTCTGACCTGAGAGCCTGGCATGCACACACTGTCCCTCGATTCCTTACGATACTGCTACATGAATCACCTTCCTGTAAATCACCTTTGGAGATACAGGTGGAAGAGGAGAGGGCACCAAGTATTCACTAGCAATGGGGTTACAGAAAGCAAGCTGTGCCCAGGAAAAGCAGTTTCCTGATTCTGCCACCAGGAGGGGTCACGTTTATGCAGCACAACGTCAGTAGGGGCCCATCTTAACACACATCAGCATCTAACCAAGAGCGTGGTACAGAATGGCCTGCCTCTGAGTGTTGGTCCCATCACAAGGACAATCAAGGGCTACATCTTGAAATAAAAGAGGACACAAAAAAGGATGCTGTCTCAGAGTATGTTGTTTTTTTTTTAAAGAAAGTCTAGCTTGTCTTTTTTTAGACAAAAATTTATAGACTTAAATTTTTTAAATTTGGGGGTGTAAAAAGTAGAAAAATGGATGAAACTTCATGATAGAAAACTGTCCAAATTCATGTTATATTAAAATATTGATAAATATTGCTTAAAATAGATGGACGTTGGGCTTTTTTTAAGCATTGTTCCTTCATCATTGTGCCCATCTTTTTGTCCATTGTATGCAATTACCATGCTAGATCTTGTCCATTTTTGTTTCAGACAGCCAAAACAAAAAACAAAACTTAGAGTCAAACGATTCTTCTCCTTTCACCTCTAAAATACAAGCAGAGAGGTTCTTATCTCCATTTCCTTCACCTATCATGAAGACTGCTTGGTATTGACTAGTGGCCCTGACCAGATTACAAGGTAGATAAATTCACAAGTATTAGTATCCACTCTCAAGGATTAGGGCACGGTGGGGGTGGGGTGTGATTTGCACCAAGAACAATTAAGAAATTAAAAACAATCCTGTTCCAAAAGGAAGGAATCAGGCCTGGAAGAGCTGAAGTTCTGTTCAACAGGGGGTACAGGACTGGGTGCTGGGAGTTTGGAAATAAAAGCCCCACAGGAGGGTGCTGACAGAGACAGTCAGGAAGAGACAAGAGAAAATCCATGCACAGTCCCAAGGCATGGCACAGGGACTGGTATGGGAACTGGCTTAGGAAATGAGGACTGACCCAGAGGATAAGAAAAGGAACTGGAAGTGGGGATGGGAGCAGGATTATTTCTGAGAAGGGAACAGGCCAAGCAGGTGGGTTTCATTTTAAACTACATTAAAGTACCTTCCCAGGAAACTCTTACCCCAAACCGATTGGTTACTTCATTGAAAGTTTACTGTAATAGTATACAATCTGTATCTGTTTATTTTTGCCTCTCAGAATACTAGCTCCAAACATATCCCAAATGTTTCAATAGAAACAAAGCACATCTTTGTCACATCTGTAAATTAAGTTCACAGCAGAAGCAATTAAAATTCTAACGGCTGTCAAAGGAAGAAACCAGAGTCACCACCTCCCCACGCATGACATGATAAATTAGTTACAACTTTTCCTGTTTTGCTCGCTAATATATCCTTCCTCTAAATCCCATCCACCCCCTCTGATTTTTCCCTCATTCTGTAATCACAAAGCAGTCCTAGTTTTTCCTAGGTTTATCTCATCTCTTATTTGAGGCATCCTTTATTATCCTGATTCTTGATAAAGAAAAGTGGTGCAAGAATTAGAAATAAAATATGTGCAAAAACATCCAATGTTGAGACATAATATATAAGGACAGTCTGCACCCAACATAATTGATAGGAGTGTCCAAGAACCTGAACAACAACAAAAAATGACATGGGTCTGTTGGTTCTCTGAAACTGGCTCCATTTCATTAAAGACATTAAAAGAAGGGGCTGAGTGAGGAGATGGAAGTAACAGCTGACAGTCCTTTTTTTCTAATACTAGAATCAAAACTGCCAGGATAAGGATAAGGAGGAAAGCCTAAACTTACTCCAAATGATGACTTGTCCCTCAGCTGGTTCCAGAACTGACAGGGTAGGGGTATGAACTCTTAACAGCAATGCTCTGCTCTAGCCTTCTCAACTCCCAAGGGACCATTTTGGGTCCCCTATCACCAAAACACCTGCCCTATTCTGGCTTCCCAAGCTTCTCCTGTGTATCTTCCAGGCAGATGTGACACAGAACACTTCCAAGGATGATCTGTGATCACTGGCAGAGTGATGGGTGGATGGGTGATTATATGAGGCAAGATAAAAATGAAGGAAGAATTCACACAGAACTAGCAGTGGTAAAATACTGCAGACCCTAGGAAGCCTAGTGTAAAGCTCATTCTGGCTGGGAGGTGGGGAGAATTCAGACTGAGTCAACACCAAAAACAAAACATACAAATACCCATAAAGACAATCACCATTACATTTCGGAGTCTCTAGGAAGAACCTCCAACCTGATAGCTCTGCTTCTGCTCCAACCCCCTCCAATCCATTCCTCCCACAGAAGCCAGAACCATTTTTTTGACCTCTGTAAATCTAATAATTTCACCGCTTTGCTTAAACCCTTTGCACTGCTTCCCACTGCCTTTAGGAGAAAACCCAAACTGCTAGAATCCTACAGCACCCACTTGGCCTAACCTTTTCCTGTCTCTCCGGCTGTACCCTCCAGGGCCTCTTGCACCTCTATTCACTAGACTATGGTCAGAACAGCCCCTTCCCAGTTCACACACACACAATGAGCACATTCTCATATCCACTCTCTCATACCTGTATTCCTTCCCTCTGCCTGGAATTCTTTCCCTTCAGCTCTTTACAGTGAGACCTTTGTTCAAATGTCACTTCCTCTAAGTGACAAGCCTTCATGACCACTCTGACTAAAGTGCTTCTTCACCTACTTAATCTCCTGTCACCATCCTAAATTTTCTTCATTTTAGTATTTATTGCTATCTTAGACTGCATGGTGATTGTTAATTGAGATCCTCCCTGACTAGAGCATAGAAACTGTGACTTATTTCTGCCATGCACTTAGTAGGCCTCATTATACATTGTTTGTTTATGCTTACAACAAACATTTGAAAATTCCCCTTTGTCAAAGTGTGCAAGTGAGATCTTCAAAGTAACCACTGGCTCATCATTCCTTGATTAGTCTCCTGAATCATCAGTTTCTCCCTCTCAACCAGATCAATCCCATTATTATACATACTAATATGCTACAGCATCTTCATAAAATCCTCCCTAAAAATTCTGAATTATTTATTTAACAGATACTTACACAGTGCTTACCATGAGCTAGTGATATGTAATTTGTCTGTGCCCCAACTGTTATTATTTGCATGAATGATCCTGTTAACACCCTTAACTAAAGCTTTTCAAAAACAAGAACTCAGAGTAAACACAGATGCTTATACAGTGTGATAAAGGAAACTACTCCAAAGAAAATATTTGCTTTCAAGATTCTTCTTCTGACAGTAAAACTTTGCTGGTTTGCATATTAGAAGAAAATTCCCAAAGGACAAAATTTACAACCAGTTCATGATATATTTATGTGTAATTTAAATTATGGTACAATTTAAATTTAAATATGAATTGCAGTACATAGCTTTATACAAAGCTATGTTATTGGTAAAGATATTATGAAGAATTTTATCTTGAAGTCTTAAATTTCAAAAATCAGGACTTTTATATATATTTTCCCTGCCAACTCTTACCTATCAATAAAACTGCAGCTTTATCCCAGGAATGGTAAAATAAATTTAGGCAATATCTGTAAGTACTCAAAATCAAGAACAAAGAAAATAAGTTAGTCTAAAAATGCATGCCGTAGAATGGGAAAACCACAGTTGAGGTGGGAGGCAATATGGGAGAAGAAAAGATAAAATTAAATTCAGAAATATCTACCCAAGTTCCAGAAGCAAGTTTTAATCTATTAGAAAAAGTCACAAGTAAAACAAAAGCATTCACTCTACTGAAATATGTGCAAAGATACATTTGTAATGAAATGAAGCAAAATATATTAAACCAAATACTGACGTCAAACTAAAAAATCGGAAGCTTCAACAATAGATAATTCAAGTTATACTTATAAATATCACCTTTCTCGTAAGAACTAAATACTTCTGGCATATGTCTTTCCCCATATAACCAGGAAAATAAGAAGTATGAACATTTTATCAGTTTGAAAAATGAAGAGAAAGAAAGTCAACTACTTTCTGCAGATCAGAAAGAGGAAGAGAACATTCAGTTCTAACCAGTTCAGAAAACAAAGCAGGGATACAGTATTATCTGTGCACAGAGATGCAGAAACAAATTAAAGCTTAGGAATAATTCCCCACAAGAAAGGCCAAAGCTGCAGATGTTGCTCCATAAAGTCTGTCTTGTCCCACTGTTTCCTGAGTGAATTTATTATGGTTTTTTTTTTAACTTCTGCCTGTCCATCTATCATCTGCAGTGCTGGATATGCTGCTGTCTCTACACCCACTTCCTTGTATGAATCTAGATCTCAATATATATGCATTTGGATCTTTTTATTTAGTACTGAGTTGCCCCCTGCCTTAATTGTCCATAATGTAGAAATGATCATTAAAGTCCAAAATTTAATGACTTAAAAACCTATTAAACAGAACTTTACGTTCACTTTTATTTTTAAAACAGATGGTTTTTTTTTTTTAGTGGGTGTGTGCCTTATTTTTCCATTAAAAAACTAACTGAAATTTGTGTGTGCATGTTTCTTGTCCTCCAGGAGCTTATATGTAGCAAAAAAGACAAATGAAAATATACTGTGATCGATTCTCTTAGACAAGTATGAAAAGTCACTGGGATTTAGAACAAGGAAAAACTACTTCCAACTGAACTTTTCTAAGTATTTGGAGTAATGGTGACATGTGAAGGAGGCTCTGAAGGCTAGGTATTCAAAACAGAAAGGGCAGCAAAAGTCCTCATTACAAACAACAGCCATTAGTCCAGTTTGTCTGAATTCCTGCTCACTTTGGGGAAAGGACACAGTAAATACAAATAGAAAGAGAAACTGTCATGAAGCAATACTCACCTTGGGATTTTATAGAGCATTTTCATTAGAGCCTATTTTACTTCCACATTTACAAGCATAAGTTGGAAATCACTTTTCTGTATTTGGAGACAGAGGCTGGAAATGTGGATTTGAGATCATCAGGCTCGTTTGGATTTCATTCTGCAGATGATGACAATGCGAAGGCACTTGAAAAGAGAACTTAAAGGTCTATAGGCATAGAGGAGGGAATGAAGTTGAAGAGGGCTTGAAGAAAGAGGGGCTTAGCAACAATAGGAATGGCAGGCTTGCAAAAAAATCGACAAGAGAAGCAAGTCAGTAGCTATTTTGCATGTGGAGTGTAAGGTAGGAGGAGGAATTAAATATTGCCTCAAGTTTTTATTCCTGGGTTACTAGGAGAAATAACTAGAAATGGGGGAAGGGGAGAGCAGGGCAAAATGACAGTGAAATGGCTTAAGTAATTATTAGCCCTACCTAGAAATGTCTGCATCAGATCACAAATCTGACACTTTCTGGGACTAGGCATTGTTTCCAAGCACTTAGGATACAGCAGTGAACACAACTGGCAAGTACTCCTGCCTTCATGGAACTTACCCTCTAGTGGTAGACAACAGGTAATGAATAAATACATAGATAAATTTATATTACAGAGAGTGGGTTGTATGGAATTTTAAATAGGAAGGTCTTTATGAGATAGTAATATTTGAACAAATGTTACTAGAATTTCCTGAGTGAGCTATGCAAGGAGCCAGGAGAGTCAGCAACTAACACACAAATATCTCCAAATAATTTCACTCTATGACCCTTTTGAAGTTAGCAATTACATTTCACTTTGGTGACCCAGTCCCATTTCCTTGGGCTAGCACTCAGTGTTTTACTTCCTGACCCTATCCAACCCATAGAAGAAAACCTTACCAATGAGGCAGTGATAACAAACTGCTAGTAGGTCCATTTGTTCATAATGGCTGTTTACCTTCCCTACATGGGATAAAAAGACTGCATTTGGAAACAACAAAACCAAAGCACTGTTAGAACATGTTTGTACAAAGCTTAAGAAGACAATCATCTCCTTCTCAAAGCAATCATTGATGTAGCAACTTTGAGACTTGTGATTTAAATCAAAGGTGCTGGAGAATGATTATGAATCATGCAATTAAGCTACCAAGCAGGATGTTGCTGAGAGAAAAACCATTCACAGCACTATAAAACTGTCAAAAATAAAAACAGTACAATTATCAAAACTAAAAGTATTGTCATATTTTGATTTTATAATTTGTAGCTCAGCAGAGCTGAATTCTAGTCTCAGCTTGGTTCTGGGCCTTTGGGGTTCATCTTTATCTGTAAAGGGCAACTGGTCTGACTTTTCAGATTCTTTTCAATTCTGAAATTCTGTGTGGCAAGTTATGGTTCCTATGATGTTTAGTCTATGTATTTGGTTCTCTGGTTTAGTTCTGCAATAATTACACAAATAAGCACCCACCCACAACAGCACAACTTACAAGTTCTGTATAAAGTGATATGAACTTTTTTGGGACAAACCATTCAAAAGCATGGTGTTTAAAATGAAGCTAAACTCATTTTAAAAGTGCTAGCTTTTTCATCCCTCTTTTAGAACAACTTTTAAGACTCTGAAGTTTATCATTTGACAGTGGACTTGCTTTGGAACAAGGGGGATGATCCCATCTCTAGAACAAGAAAAAAGTAATGAGAGCTTTTCCAGTGGAACTGAATCTTTGAAAACTGCTCCCAAAGAATCCCTAAGCATTCCTAGCAACAGGTGTGCAAAAAGGTTTCTGGTGGTGATGCCTTTGAAAATTAATGCCCACCTGAATGCAAAATGAAGTAAATAGCCAACGTTGGTGTGGACTGTGTGCCAGGCACTAAGTTTTAACTCATTTAGTCCTGCCCAACAATCCTATAAGGGTGGAACTATCACTATCCCCATTTTACATATGTAGAAACAAAGGCATAAAGAAGTTAAGCTAATTGCCCAAGTTTTCGCAGTTACTTCAAATCCGGGCGCTCTGGCTTCAAAGCCTGAGCCTTAAATGTCTACAATACACTGCCTACGTACAGCTACCCTACTTTAAATAACAGTCCCATTACTGGTCGCACTCTTCCTGCAAACTAACACGGAGTCGAAGTCGCACGGCAAGTCCACTAACGAGTATCTCCTCCAGTCCCGAACCGCGAACTAGAAATGTATCTTAAAGAATATAAAATCTGTACAGTACCTGAGGCCTCTCGAGATTTGGGGTGGAGAGAGCAACGCAAATTTCTGTCCAGTAGCTAATGCCGTGAACAAGCATTGCCAAGCGAGAGCTCGAACCGGTGTCTCCCTCCCTCGGGGCTTCATGCCGCGGGGGGCGGCCGCCCGGCCGCGCCGCACGCGCCTACTCCTCGCGTTAAGTGCACCGGGGCCGGTCCGGCCAAACCACACCTGCTGGGGCGTGCCCGCGGGGTCTTCCCACCTGGCCCACAAGGCACCAGGACCCCTCCCCACACTTACCTTCGGGACCAACGCCCGGCGCGTAAAGAGCGGAAAGAGCCGCCTCAGCTGCGCCACACTCCGCGGCGTCCGGGGACCGCAGCTCCCACCCCCAGCGGCCTCCGCCGGGCTCTCCGCCCAGGTCTGACCTCCGGGTCCCGCCCCGACCTCCGGGACCCGCCCCCGAGGTAGGCCCCACCAATCAACGGTGCCGCCTCGGCTGCCGGTCCCGCCCAAAGCAAGGGGCGTGACTTCTACTCACCCACTCTGCCCAGCCTGACTAGGTGGCGCTGAACCCGAGGGGACCTGCGGGCAGGGGGCAGCCCCAGACACCCTAACTAAATTAAGAGGGTAGGGCCTGAGGGTTCAGGACCTGGAGGGAAGAAGGGAAGGACACAGGCAGAGGGAAGGGGAAAAGGAGACAGTCACAGGGGTAAGATGAGGAATAGGCTTGGGAAAAAGAGAGAAGGCACGCTCCCAGGTTCCAGCTAAGGTGTAGGGTAGGGTGAGCATCTTAAAGCAAGAGTTCCCATTTCAGGGCATTGGCCAATCTCATTTTCCTCGGGCAGGGTAGGAGTCAAACATGAATTCAGGATTCTATGCATAAGAAGTCATTGGTAATGGGGTTTGGAGGGGCAAGGAAAGGAAGCAATTGCTTTACTGACCTCCTCCACCACACATCTTACTTGGTCATTTTAAAAATCGGTGGAAAGGACTCTCAGAAAGAATACTCACTCTAGGTTTAAATTAATGTTAATCATTCCCTCTCCCCTCAAACAGCTCAGGCACTTTTCAAGAGAGTAGACCCATTACACCCAGGCCGAGTTTGGCATTAATACCCATAGTGTACAAGGTTTGTAACTCCATGTATGGATAAAGGAAAAATACCAGGCCACTCGCAAGGAATTATTTTAACTATTAATTTATTTGATTTTGAAAGGTGAAAAACGATTTAAGGAATCAAGTCAATAACTAATTGAATTATGGTGGAGAAACACAGGCTCAATTTGCCAACAAAACACGACTGACAGACAGTAACCTTTGCTAGGAGAATTTCAGAAAATAGTGCCAAGAAGCCAGTCTAGCTGTGTGGCCTTAAGGGAAGTCACAATATCTGAAGCCCTCAATTTCCTTACCTATAAAATGAAGAAATTAGGCCACGTGATCTCCTGACCCCTAAATGACCTTCCACACTCGATTTTAAAGTACAAATTCAAAGAACTCAGGATCTTCAATCTGACCCTCACCTACTTTTTCCATCTAGTCTCCAACTACTCTGTGCATACATCTGACAGACTGTCTCCTCACTGTACAATATCCACAATATACAGCCAACATTCCTGCCACTGAATATCTCAACCCACTGCTTCTCAGCTCAGAATACCTTTTTTTCAGTCCTAGCTACCAGTCTGGTCTATAATAGCTTAGCTCAGGGACCTCTCTGTGCAATAAAATGCTACACTGTAATACTTAGGGTCTGTGCCATCCAACTTGAAACTTAGCAGGCCACACTGTTTTATTTTCTTTTATAACATTTATCTCCAAAACTAAACGGTATGCTACTTACTGGATAGTCCCCAAGCCCCAGCCAATCCAGGAAGAAAAAGCTATTTTCAATATCTCAAAAAGCCTTTAAAAATTACATATTCATCTACAATTACTCAGTTTACCCATAACAACAAGATTTCCTGTTTTTGTCTGAAATTATATAACCCTGAAGTAAACCAGTCACTTCATGCTAATCAAAGCTTTGAAGGACAGTTAAATGTTACTGATTCAAAAAAAAAAGGAAAAATAAATTATTATTAAATAAGACTTATTTTGAAAACTAAATCTTTTGAGATTCATGGTATAAAAATAAATAGTCCCCTACCTATTCCTTTTTCACCCAATTGCCCAAACAAGTGATATAACCAATGGCAAGTGCTTAAAAATACATTCATCAGTCTATGATTATTTTCAGGTTTCCTTATACTCTCTTTCTCCCTTGCTGTAATTAAAATAGTGGTCTTTTCTTTTCATGCAAATAAGATTGCAAGAGTTTCCCCTTCTAATCTCAAATAAAATCTCAAGCATAAGATAAACAAGAATCATACAGCACTTCTTAGAGTTGGACTAAAAAAGTTTTTAGTGTTCCAGAAGGAAACCCTCAAATCATAGTAAACTGCTTATGTTAGGGGGCCCTACATGCCATTAATATCCTCAGAGAGTAAATTTTCCTAACTGCAACTGTACCCAGATGTCACAAGTAGAAGCTGAACCAAGTTTGCAAACTGGTTCAGCTAAGTAAGAGTGAAAACTGATTTGCAATCTATCAATGGCCCCTTGTGTTTTGAAAATGTCACTGGCTCTGAAGTATGGCCCAAACAATCTATAAATCACTACTCACAGCAAAGCTTTATAATATTCTGGAGATTTAAGAAGTATTAAATAAGCAGACTAAACAATAGTCACACTTCATTTTACAGAGTGGTTGTACCAGAGGCTATTGATTATAGACTCTTGGAACTTTTCTCTTCCTCTCTTCAAAATGTGAGGTGACTATTAAGAGTAGAGCCTTAGGAGAACTTCTGAGTCCAGCCAAGATGTTGTATCAAGGACCATATTTACCTTCCCATCTAAACCACCACCAACAAGAAGCCAGATAAAATATATAAAACAGTTTTCAAGATACTGGATATCAGGCATGAAGGACAGTGATGCCTCAGAAGTGGAAAATGAACAAGATTTACCCTGGCTTATTCCATTCAGAGAACTTACAGGCCAGGGCATAGAAAAGGGGAACTGCAGGAGAGTCTAGATTCCCTAAGTTGAGGAGATGGAGCTGTGAGTCCAGGGAGAGCAAGATGACTAGAGTTTACAAGACAGAGTACAGGAGACAGGATGGCAACACATCAAGAGGGTCCTCCTCAAATCTTCAACCACGCTGGTAAGTGCATGCATGTGAGGAAATTATCCAGGATCAAAGAAAAAACAGACTATCTGAAAGCATTAAAAGGAACAGTATGGGACACTCACAGAGGGCCAGGAAGAGTGGCTGTTTACACCAGACTGAACTGAAACCTTTCAGTTCAATGAGGTTGAATACTCAGAAGAGTCCTGCCTTAGTCCTGGAGAGTAATTGGCCTGGACTAAATGCTGCTTGGGTTCTACCAAGAAAGAAAAGTAAGATCTGAAAGGATCAAAGTATTCTAGAGTAGTTTAAGTACATCTCAAATTAAATTCAGCATATTTATAGAAATACAAAAATATTCAGCACCCAACAAGATAAAATTCACATCTTCCATTCAATCAAATATTACAAGGCATACAAAGAAGCAGAAAAATATCCATAATATGGAGAAAAATCAATCACTGAAATTAAACCACAACTGACATAGATGTTAGAATTAGCAGTTATTATAATGATAATGTACTAACAAAATTGAGGCAACAAGGCAGGCATAAAAATTTTCTAAATCTAACTTCCAGAGATGAAAACAGCACACTGAGGTGAAAATTACACTGGCTGGGATTAACAGAAGAGTAGACCTTGCAGAAAAAAAAGATTAGTAAACTTGAGGACACACAGTAGAAACTTTCTAAAATGAACTATAGAGAGAAAAAGGAATTGAAAAGAATCAATGAGCTATGGGACACTGCAAGCAACCTAATACATTTATAATTGGTGGCCCCAAAGAAGGGGGTAAAGATGAGCCTGGGGAAGGGAATCCAAAAAGACATTTGAAGAAATACAACATTTTTCAAAATTTGATGAAAATTATAACCCACAGATCTGAGAAGCTCAATGAACCCAAACACTAGGAATATGAAAAAAACTACCATATTTCATAATGAAATTACTAAAACCAGTGATAAGGCAAAAATCTTAAGAGCAGTCAGAAAAAAAGGAGACATGCAATGTATGGAGGAGCAAAGATAAAGATGGCAGCAGATTTCTTGTCAGATACAGTGCAGTGGAGCAACATCTTTGTTGTACTGAACAAAGAACACCTGTGAACCTAGAATTTATACACAGAAAAAACATCTTTTAAAACTAAAGGCAATATAAACATTTTTTTCAGATGTATAAAAGCTGCAAGTATTCATAACCAGTAGGCTCACACTCCAAGAAATGTTAAAGAAAGACCATCAAACAAAAGGAAAATGATTCCAAATTTCTGGAAATAGAGATAAACACTCAGAACTAAGAACACTGGAAAGCATAACTACACAAATATATGTTGTTGTTTTTTTTATAATTTAAATCCCTTTAAAAGATAGCAATTGTTTAAACAATAAATTTTTTGTGGGTTTTATAGCCTATGCATAAAGAAGATGTATGACAACAGCAGAAAGGCTGGGAGGAGAGACATGGAAGTATACTATTATAAGATGTATCCTAGAGTTAAATGTAAGTATCTCATAAGTAATGTATAATTCAATCACACACAGACTGTAATAAAGATGTATACTTAAACCATAAGACAACCATTAAAATGCTGGGGGGAGCATTATAAATAATTAGCCAACAAAGGAGAAAAAATAGAATTACAATGCTCAATTCAAAATAATGCAGAAAATGAGGAAAAAGGACACAAAGAACAGATAAAATAAATAGAAAACAAATAGCAAGGTGACAGACATAAATAAACAACTCATATCAATAATAACATTAAATGCAATGGTTAAAACATCCCCATTACCATGTATCATACTAGATAAATAAAACACCCAGCTATATGTTGCCTCCAAAAAAACTGTACTTCAAATAGAAGACACAAATAAGTTAAAAGTAAAAGGATGTGGAAAAAGATACACCATGAGTAACACTAGTCAGATGAAAGCTGGAACAGCAATATTGATGTAACAGATCAGAGCAAATAATATTGCCATGGAAAGAGAAGTTCATTTCATAATTGTAAAGGGGCCAATTCATCTTGAGGACATAAAATCCTAAGCATTTATGTACCTAATAACAGTTTCAAACTACATGAGCAAAAACTGAAACAATTTTAAGGAAAACTAGACACATCCACAATTATAGTCAGAAGTTTCAAAAACACTTTTACAATAACAGCACAAGTAGTAGAGAGAAATCAGCCAGAATACTGTCTTAGTTTATTTGGGTTGCTGTAACAAAATGCCACAGACTGGAGAGCTTCTGAACAACAGAAATTTAATTCTCACAGTTATAGAGGCTGGAAGTCTGAAATCAGGGTGCCAGCATGGTTGAGTGGGGGCCCCCTTCCTGGTTCACAACTTGTGTTCTCACATGGTGGGAGGGACTAAGGAGTTCGGTGTTGTCTCTTTTATAAGACTACTGATGCTATTCATGAGGGCTCCACCATCATGACCTAATCCTCCCAAAGAACCCACCTACTAATACCATCACCTTTGGAAGTTAGGATGTCAACAAATAAATTTAGGGGGGACACAAAAATTAAGACCGTAGCAGATAAAGAAGCCTAAACAACACTATCAACCATCTTAACCTGTCATTTATAGACTACTCCAAGACAGAAGAATATACATTCTTTTCAAATACACACAAGACATTTACTAAGATATACTGGGCCATAATAACGTAAGATGAATTTTAGCTGAAATTAGCAGGAGAAGAGAGGCAACAAAGGGCCAGGTAGTTTATTTGAATGCCACTCCCAGGTGATGTTCCACGGTCTGGGTACTACAGGCTGGGGAAGTCACACCCGGTCAGGGAGGTGGGGGCTTATAAGGGATTAGGAGGGGGAGGAGTAGAAAAGCTATCCTAGGGGGTGTGGAGAGGTATGATTGGCTAAAGGTGACATAATAGACAACTAGAAACTTTTTTTCCTTCCAAGAGGGAGGAGGCTGACATCTGGGTCTTAGTTGGCACATCAGAAGGATGGAATTCAGGAAGAGCTGTCCCCTTTCCATATAAGGCACAGACCTTAGGGTCTGGTCTGTTCTCCCCCTATGGCATCTCTCTGTTCTGTTTGCATGTCCTTGTTTTTCCTTCCTCCAGCCTAACATTCCAGCCTTTTGGTCATAATGGGTGATGACTCGATCTGGCTACTTCCGGATGACAAGGGACGTCGTGGGGGTTTGAGGCTGGTATTAGGCCGAAGGAGGGGGTTTAGTGGGAAGAGGTGTGTAACAGTGAAGTAACATCTGGTTGGTGGTGACCCAGGTCATCTGGATTAGCTGCTGTTGGAAGAACCTGAGGACACAAGGGGCAACTAAGAGTAAACCACAAACTGTTATTAAGGGGCCCAGTGGGGGCATTAGCCAGGCCATTATGGGGAACTGGAATTCTGGATCGAGTTTACATCTCAATGACTAGTATTAGGATTTAGTATAGATAAGACTGCATTATAGAAATAATACTTTTCTCTAAAATCACCCTTATTTTTATTAGAAGTAGCCAGATTAAGAAAATAATTAACAGTTGGCTTGGTTATTTGCATAAGTGCAGCAAGAAGAGCAATTGATTACATAGGCTCTTTTAAATATGCTTTGCTGGACCTTTTTGTAAGGAATTTCAGATTGAACTTTTAAGGGCTTCTTGAGGCCAGAAAGCCAAGCCAGACTTGCCATCAGGTTGTGCCTGCAGTACCTGTAGATTTGGGTGAATTCCTGTCTTCTTGAGGCTCCTAAGACATTCCTGAGGTTCCTGCACCTGCCAGGAAGTGACCTTCTTTACTCACTTGGTAAGGCTGCTGGGAACTCTGTAAGCAAGGTACCAGGTAGGTTCTTCTAAGGGGCTTTGTTGGCTTTATAAAGTCAACCTGTTCCTTAAAGCTGTCTGTTCATATCTGAGTTTACACACGTGTCTCTCAGGTATGATGTTCCAGTCAAAGCCTTGGTAATATAACCAGTGTTTTTAATTGGTCCTCTTACAAGGAAAGCAGATTCTTATTGAACTTGTGCAAATAAACATACTGCCATGAAATATAAAAATAGTCACTGAGAGTTTTTAAACTCTGGAGGGATCAGGTAGAGAGAAAGATAAAGTTTCAGTTCTGCTTATAAAGGCAGTCATTTACTAAACTGTTGTCAGCTTAAGAGAAAAAGCTTAAAACACTTTATCAGCAACATTTGAAACAAAAAGCTACAAAATCATCTTCTTTAGTTTACTTAATCTTATGTAACTAATACTTGTTCTGCTGAAATCTAGTTCTTTACTAGCTTAAGAGTAATAAAACAGTGACTATAAATAATAAAAGACTTACAAATGACAATGGTTAAAGATCTGATGAGAGCTTACTGTAAGACAGTTGACATAAGGAAATTCTGATATTTCTGTAACACAAAACATTCAGTAACAAAGTTTAGCATTATTCTTTTTGACAGTGCTTTCTAGGTAATTAAGCAGGTAATTATATATCAGATAGATATGTTAAATTAGCCAAATGCTTTCTCCAACGAGAAAAAGTTCTTCTGACATGTTCCAGGGGCCCTCTGGAAAATATCAGAGTTAACTAGAGGTAAAAGTACCTTTTTGAATTTGATTTTGGGAAGTTGTCAGAAGAAAGTTTCTTTGGCACTTGCTTAAATAGGATTATAGGTTGCCATGAAGCAATACGTATCCAATTAGCTAGAATGACAACAAAGAACTTCAAAGGCAAATAAAAAAGGTTACACAGTTGTTATCAAAGTTTAGCTTTTAGTCCTTTTAATATTAAGATCTCATTTTCTTAAAGACTCCGACAACTCACTGATACTTTAAGCATAAGAAACTGCTTTGATAAAACAATTAGAAGAACTCTCTGCAATCTTTCAATATTAAGAGCAGAGTAACAGTTAAGAAAACTTTGTCTTTTTAACTGAAAACAAAATTCTAATTTTGCTGTGTACTTGATACTGAGACTCATTTGCTTTAATTTCATATAGCATGACCATATTAAATTCTTCTACAAACTTTTTACAACTTTCTTTTTACATTTAGATTTCTCTTTCTAAATAAACAGCTGTACTTTAGAACAAAGTTACTTTCTTTTATCAAAAGACATATTTTAGCATGCAGAAATGTTGTCCTTACTACTTTAAGTAGTTTTGATTAGAACTTCAAACCATTACTTTAACCTTCAGTGAACACTGAAAAATAGACTACTGTAAACTGTTACACTAGCATTCTTCAGATTGATACATCTATGAATGTATATTATCATTTTTGGAAATGTGCTTTATAGCACAATTTCTTATTAGGCACAAAATATGTCTATATAACTTAGCAAACTTTAAGAATTTTGGTTACTACAAAAATTCTCAGGCTGTTTGCATATATATACACTGTTATACATTAATACAGTATTATTATTAAGATATTTATTTGCTAGGTTTATTTACTTATTTTTAGCAACTTTGCTAGATTACTTGAAAGAAAAGGAGCGACACACAGCAGCAATTCACTGGAGAATTCCGCTTTATTAGGGAAAGGTGCTGGGTTACATAGGAAGGGGCATGGGGTGATTGTGGTGTTACCTCTACGGGGCTGGTGGCTATTGGCTAGGTGCTGGGATTAGGGGGGCAAGGGGTGATTGGGCTTCAGGTGGCGCCGGCGGGAACCAAGGACCTGGAAGAGAAGCAGGAGGTTCGCCATCTTATGGGTGGGGGCCCTTCATTCTCCCCTTTCTCCTCTATGGGGTTGTGGACGTTGCTTTCTCTCTGCTTCCTGCTTAACGGGGGCAGAGAAGGGAGTGAGGGCTTGAGGACTGGGAGGAAAGGGTTGATAGGACTCCCCACAGTAAGGACGAGTAGATGTGGACTTTTTCAGGTTGGAAATCAATGAAGGTTCCCTGTAACTATAGGTCGAGGACTTGTTGATTCTAATGGTGCTAAGAGGATACGGGTGCCAGAAGCCAGGTGTCTGCAGCCATTGTTTCCAGGAACAGTTTCCAGCGGAGAGAGGGGTCCATCTCAGCATGTGGTGAGGAGGTTACGTGAGGGTGAGGGATCTTCTGTGGCTAAAAGCTGGTAGTTCCTGAGTAAAAGCTGGTTGAAAGTTTGATTAGAGATTTTACCGACTTGGGATTTGATAAACTTTACTATACAAGGTAAGAAGAGACAGGCGAGGAGAATGATTATTATGGGGCCTGCAATGGGCCACAGCCAGGTGAGGAAGGGGTTTGTTAGTATTGAAGAGAATGGGTTGGAATTGGAAGCAGAGTGGAGGCTGGAGGCAAGGTCGGTGAGTTTGGTAATGTCAGTTTCTACAATGCTGGATTAGTTGATGTAATAGGGGCACTCTTCTCGAAGGAAGACGCAGGTGCCGCCCTTCTCGGCTGTAAGCAGATCTAAGGCCTGCCGGTTTTGAAGGGGGACCTTAGCTAGCGAAGTGACCTGTCTTTGGAGAGAGGCCAGGGAATCGGCAGTGGATGTCAGGGCTCCCTCAAGTTTGGCGTTGAGATCTCTAATTGCCCATAGAGAGTGACCCAAGGCTCCTCCCAAAAACCCTGCCCCAATGGCTGAGGTGGTTAAAGAGATACCGACCATGATGGGAAGGAAAGCAGCCCTTTTTGTGCGCAAGGGCAAGGGAGGTTGGAGCTCAAGAAATTCTGCCATGCTGTAAAGTGTAAGCTGCGGGATTAGGGTGACGAGAATGCAGGGTATATTGGAGTTGGGAGGCAGTGAGTTAAAAAGACTACCATTGCACCAAAAGAAGTGACCTGGTTGCGTAAAAGTCTTAGAGCTGGAGGTAGGGGTGTAGACAGACAGTGAAGTGGGCTGGAGGGGGGAGGGGTTGGGCCTACACAGTGGTGAATGGTGAGATTATCTCTGTATTCTGGTTCCCACAGGGATATGTCTGCCAGGGGACGGAAGGGTTGTCCTTCTGCATGGAAGGAGTAGTTGGAAATATTAAGGGGCATGGCGGCCAGCAGTGGGCGCTGTAGTGATGCACACAAGAAACAATTGGCGGTGTTGAGGGTGTGGTTGAGAAAGATGGTGGTGTCTTGAATGAGCTGTAACTAAGAGTAGGAGCGGGGGTAAGAAGATGAAGAGGCACCGTCAAGAGTTTGGACAATAACTTTTTTGGAATGTCCGATATCTGATGCAACTTGAGAGATCTGGGAATGAGAGGGAACATACTTTCGAGAGATATGAAGGGTACCGTGGGGGGTCGAGGATCCCACATAGTAAACTGAGGCTGTGACTCCGGTGGCCCATCGAGAGTTCCAGGGATCTGGGATTGATAAGGAGATTGAGCTGTTGGGATATTTTATGAAATGGTTGGAGGAGTAATACTGTGGGTACTGGGAGTTACCCATGTAGTGAATGATGCAAGACCTGTAGGGACATCCCCCGTAGGTGTCTGTCCATCGCCTGCAATAGGCTTGTTTTTGGTCATAGAGGAAGCAGAGGTAGGGAGAATAAAGGTAGCTGCTAGTGAACACTTCGGTGGAGGGAGGAAAGTGGAGGTATAAAGGCTTGGAGCAGCCTTTCAGAGGGCAGTCTGATGTGGCAATGAGGGCAGTAATTTTTGTTTGACGCTGTGTGTAAGTCTGTCTGACTTTGAATCGCCATACAAAGGAAGCTGGGGTGGCGGGGAAGACAATAGGAATGAGGAAAAAAAGCAAGAGCGAGGGAGCAGTAAAGGAGGAAAAGTCATGATTCAGGTATGGATGGCAAAGGGGGTGAATGGGATTTTGGAGGAAAGAGGACAGGAAGGTCAGGAGTCTGGAGGGAGGGAGAGTCTGTAAACTTTTGTAGGTTAAGAGATCCTTTAGGTGATGTGGGGACAGAATGGTAAGGGGCGCCCCGAATGTCAGTTTATGAGCTTCCTTCTGCAAGAGCTGTCCAGCGGCTAATGCCCATAGGCAGGGGGCCCATCCCTGAACTGTGGGGTCTAATTGCTTGGAAAGATAAGCTACTGGGGCAAAGGATGGGCCATAATGTTGGCCTAGGACTCCTAGAGCTTGACTGGACCTCTCATGAATGTATAATGAGAAGGGCTTCAACAAATCAGGAAGATGGAGAGCTGGGGCTTCCACAAGGGCTTGACGGAGCTTAATGAAGGAGTGTCGGGGTGAGGAGGATAATGGTTCTTCAGGGGGGCCCTTGCTGAGGTCGTATAGGGGTCTTGCCAACAGGGAGAAGTTAGGGATCCATGCTCTAAAATACCCAGCCAGGCCTAGAAAGGAAAGGATTTCTGTCTTGGTTTTGGGAATGGGGAGGTCAGAGAGGAGCCGTTTTCTGTAAAAAATCTTGGGAGGAGGGGTCCAGAGGGATAGAAAAAAATGCATCCTTGAGATCTAGGACTGAGAAGTGGGAGGCCGAGGCAGGGATCTGCGATAAAAGGGTGTATGGATTTGGGACTAAGGGATGGATAGGGATGATGGCCATGTTGATGAGGCAAAGGTCTTGGACGAGGCGGAAAGATCTGTTGGTTTTTTTTTTTTTACAGCTAATATGGGGATATTAAACGGGGAGTGAGTGGGTCTGAGGTAGTTTTTGTTTAAAAGATCTTGAATGATGGGTTGAAGGCCTATGAGGGCTGAAGTGGTTAGGGGGTATTGGGCCTGACAGATATACTGAGAGGGGTCACGTAATTTGATAGAGGCAGGAGGACATAGAGCCATGGAGGGGCTTGTAATGTCCCAATCTTTGGGATTTACAGGATGTATGAGGGCGGAACTGGAGCTTTCATTGGGTAGAGGGGGGGTCGTCGGCTATGAGGGCCATCAGAAAGGGAGTACTGGGGGCTGTGGGAGTGGATATAGTTATGGAAACATGGAGGAGAGAAAGGATGTCCCGTCCTAGTAAGGGGATGGGACACTGGGGCATAACCAGGAAGGAGTGGGAGAAAGGTATGGGATTGTCCTGGATTGTGCATAAAAGGGGGGGTGTTTAATGGGAAAATCTGTTTACCCCCTACCCCGACTATAGGAGTAATGGCAGGCATGGTAGGGCCCCGGTATTCTCGCAAGACTGAGAAGGTGGCTCCTGTATCTAGGAGGAAGGAGATGGGGCGACCGTCTACTATTAAAGTAACCCTGGGCTCCTGTTTGGTGATGGAAATGGTCGGGCGAGAAGCCCCTGGGCCCCGTCAATCTTCTTCTGCTAGCCCCACTATGGCGGGCTTAGGATGGCGGTTGTTCGTCCAGCCTCCCCTTCGGGTGGCTGGGCAATCAGACCCCCAGTGGCCCTTTTTGTGGCATCTGGGGCATGGGGTGGTAGGAGATCTGGGGGAGGGGCATGCCCTTGACCAATGTCCTTCTTTTCCGCACTTGAAACAAGCTCCTGGGGGGGGCTTGTTTGTAGAGGAGTGCCCAGGTTGTGGTTTTATCAGCTGGGCCAACATTTGGAAATTGGCCTGATCAGCCTTTTGTTTACGGCGTTCTTTCTCCTCCTCCCGTTTATGGAAGACTTTAAAGGCCACTGTTAGGATCTCAGTCGGTGGGGTAGCGGGGCCCTGTTCTAAATTTTTGAGTTTAGCTTTAATGTTGGGGTAGCTTTGAGCTAGGAAGTATGTCATAAGGACATGTCTCCCATCAGGTGTTTCTGGGTCCAGGCTGATACTGTAATAGGGCTTGAGTGAGTCTGTCTAAGAACTCAGAGGGAGTCTCCTCCCTCCTTTGAATTATGTCTTGGAGCTTTTGAAAATTGACTACTTTATGAGCTGCCTTTTTCAGACCTGCTATTAAGCAGGAGGTGAAAATATCTCGAGAGCAGAGACCCACGGCGGTGGCGGACTGAAGGGTTCTGGCTCAGTCTGTGGGGGAGAAACAGGTGATGGGGGCAAAGACGGAGGAGGCTCCTGGGACTTAGAGGGGGGCTGAAAGGCTCAGGCTTGATCTGCAGGGGGGGTGAGGTGGGGGAGGATATGGTGGGGGAGGAAGGGGGAGGGGCTGTTGTAGGAGAGGAGGGGGAAGGGAGTGGGAGGCCTCTGTGGGGGAGAGACAGCTTGCAGGCTAGGAGAACTTGGGGGGAGGTGGGGGGAGGAGGAGGCGGTGGCAGTGAGGGAGATGGGAGGAGGAGGGGGAAAGCTTCGGTATAGGGAATCTCCTTCCATTTCTTCAGGCGCTGGCAGTAGTTAAAGAGATCGTGAGTGATGTTAGGATCAAGAGATCCCCCTGCGGGCCATTGGTTGTTATTGTCTAGGGGGTATGTCGGCCAATCTTGGGAGCAGTATTTACGGAGAAGTTTTGGTTTTATATCAGGCGTCAGGGAGAGGGTGGCTAGATGCGTGAGCAGGCATTCAAGAGGTGAACTTTCAGGGAGGGATGAGGAGGCTCCCATGGCTAAAGGACAGAGAAGGAGACAAACAGGGGAAGACGAACGGAGATCCTCAGACTGGGAGCAGGCCGCAAGGAAACCAAGGGCGTCCCCGATGACCCTTGGTGGTCTGCGGAAACTCGTATACGAGTCGGTTTCTTAGGAGGTGTGGGTCGTCACCCAGACTTCTCTAAGAAGGCAGAGTGCCGGAGTCACGAGGAACCTAGTACTAGGAATTTTCGGCGGAAGGAATTTTCGGCAGAAGGAACGGAAGGAGGAGGGGGGGGAGGGAGCGTTCTCATCCGCAAAGGAGTCACCTCGTTTATGGCTGTTGGAGGAGGGGCCTGAGGGTCCGCCGCAGCCGTGAAGGCCTGAGGCGGGGAGAGTTCCCTCCTCGTCCCCGAGCGTCAGGGCCTTGCCGGACGATCACGGTCAATGGTGCTGCGATAGCTCGGGGAAGAGCGGCCCTCTCCGGGGGAAAACTTACCCAAAGGCCAAAGAAGAGTGGTGAGTGTGAGAAGCCAGTGCCGGAAAAAGAGGACGAGGGCAAGCTGCTGCTGGTGTTGGGGGGAAGACGGGGCCCAGTTGGGGTGTCCCGTCTCCCGGGTTTCGGCACCAATGAAAGAAAAGGAGCGACACACAGCAGCAATTCACCGGAGAATTCCGCTTTATTAGGGAAAGGTGCTGGGTTATATAGGAAGGGGCATGGGGTGATTGTGGTGTTACTTCTACGGGGCTGGTGGCTATTGGCTAGGTGCTGGGATTAGGGGGGCAAGGGGTGATTGGGCTTCAGGTGGCGCTGGCGGGAACCAAGGACCCAGAAGAGATGCAGGAGGTTCGCCATCTTATGGGTGGGGGCCCTTCATTACTTACAAAACCTTTACTGAAAATTAGACAAAGCCAAGCCTTTAAGCACTTTATTCTTAAAAGATTTAGAGATAACATCTACTTAAATGACCTTAGGTAAACTTAGGCAGCTGATAACAACAAGGACATGCCCGCCTCAGCCAAACCCAAATTAGCATTAATGCTTAACATTTTTATCAGATTTTCTGGAAGTTTTAGAATGCCCAATTTTCACAAGCGCTTGTTTTTGATAAAATATTTTTTATCTATACACTTAGACACAGAAACGTACAAACTGAGATACAACTACTACAGTCAGCAACACCCCCCACACAAAAACATATACACAGACAGACAAACCGATATAAAGACTTGAGTCACTGATATCCAATTGCCTTCCCTCTCCTTAGCTTCCTGTCTGTGGCTTCTGGAACTAGAGGGTGGGAGGAGCGTGTTCTGGTGGGGGAAGAGGGTGGTGAAGGTGGAAGGAGAGGGGGAGGGGGTGGTGCAGCCACCGGAAGAGAAGAGCAGGACAATGGCATGGTTGAGAATGTAGGACTTCAAGATGGCCACTACATGTGTGAAGACAAAGGACTTAAAGATGGTGGTGGAGAGAGAGGGGAGAGGATTGCAAGCTGAAGGAGGCAGGCGACTGAGGTCTTCTGGCAGATCTGAAAGGAAAGAAGAACTGAGCAGAGTAAGAGGCTGAGAATCTTTAACTGGAGATCGGGCTTGGAGAACCTGAGTCATTGAACACAACATAAAGGTCTGGACAGGAATGCAAAGTGAAAAAAGCCTGCACATATGGGATTTCAATCTACTCTCCACTCCAGTGGCAATAATTAATCAAGGTGGTGAGGAGACTAAAATTGAAAGTTCCCTCAGGGGGCCAGCAAGACTGGTTGTCCAAGGGATACTGAGGCCCGGCCTCAGAGCAAAGAAAGACTAGCTTCTATTTGCAAACATCCCAGGACAAATATAGAGTAGCTAAATTAGAAATTTGACACCGCAGTGGGGTCTGAGCCTCTGCTTTTGAGGGCTGGTTCCCCATGTCTGCACCACTTCCCAACTAATCCCGCTGAGAGGAGCTCCCAGCGTCCCAAGTGTGCCAAGTCAGGGGAGATGGCCTGGGAGCCTGGGTGAGGGATGTCTCCTTCACCACAGGGCCAGGGGCAGGCCAGATGCCTGCAGAGGGTGGGCCGAATGCCCAGGGGCCGAATGGCCCACCTGGACATACACACGATTTCTAATGGACCAGGTGAAATGGAGTTAGGAAGTGAAACAGACCGGGGGAAACTGAGGGACTCACCAGAAAATAGTCCATGTAGCAGAGAGCAGGCTGAGGTCCTGGGTCGGGGAAGGAGTGGGCGGGGCCACTGGTGGCTGGTCAAGGCCCCGCGCTCATGCTCCTTCCCGGGTTTCAGCACCAAATGTAAGATAAATTTTAGCTGAAATAAGCAAGAGAAGAGCGGCAACAAAGGGCCAGGTAGTTTATTTGAATGCCACTCCCAGGTGATGTTCCACGGTCTGGGTACTACAGGCTGGGGAAGTCACACCTGGTCAGGGAGGTGGGGGCTTATAAGGGATTAGGAGGGGGAGGAGTGGGCAAGCTATCCTAGGGGTGTGGAGAGGTATGATTGGCTAAAGGTGACATAATAGACAACTAGAAACTTTTTTTCCTTCCAAGAGGGAGGAGGCTGACATCCGGGTCTTAGTTGGCACATCAGAAGGATGGAATTCAGGAAGAGCTGTCCTCTTTCCATATAAGATCTGGTCTGTTCTCCCTCTATGGTATCTCTCTGTTCTGTTTGCATGTCCTTGTTTTTCCTTCCTCCAGCCTAACAAATAAGTTCCAATAAATTTATAAGGATTTAAATCATATAAAGTATGTTCTCTAACTACAATGAAATTAAATTAGAAATCTAAAACAGCCATCTGGAAAATCTCCAAATATTTGGAATAAAAATATACAATTCTAAATAATCCATGCATTAAGAAGAAAACAAAAGAAGGCATCCCAATTGGTAAGGAAGAAGTTAAACTGACACTCTTCGCATATGACATGATACTATACATAGAAAACCATAAAGACTCCACAAAAAAACTATTAGAACTAAGTACTGAATTCAGCAAAGTTGCAGGATACAAAATTAATACACAGAAATCTGTGGCATTCCTATAAACTAACAACAAATTAGCAGAAAGAGAAATCATGAAACAATTCCATTTAAATTGCATCTAAAAGAATAAGATACCTAGGAATAAACCTAACCAAGGAGGTGAAAGACCTTGTGGGTAATGTAGTATTTCCAGAATGTCTCACCTGGCTTTAGTACATCTGCATATCAACAGATGCTCAAGGGTGGAGAGAAGGATGGCTTTAGGGCATTTGGATAATTTCTCAGGGGTGGAGAGAAGTTCGGCTCCATATCAATGGGTAATTACCTAGGCAACCGAGGGCGTGTCTGAACCTGAGAGGTTAAGGGGAGGGGGTTGGCTTGCTTGCTGGCTTGCTTCTTCCTGAGCAGAGGAGAGAGATGGCCCCAGACTGCAGTTTGTAGGTGAGGGGGAGGGCTGGTTTTGCTTCTGCTGGAGCAGGAAAGAGAGAAGGCCCAGACTGCAGTTTGCAAGCAATAAACGGATTTTAAACTTTATTTCTCCCTTTGACAGATTTCGGTTTTTAGAGGTATTTTGCCCCAGGATTTCCTCTCCCCGGACTTACAGACCTATATCCTGAAAACGACAAGACACTTATGCGAGAAATTAAAGAAGACATCAAGAAAACGGAAATACATCCTGTGCTCCTGGATAGGAAGAGTTAATATTGTCAAAATGGCCATTCTGCCTAAAGCAATCAAGATTCAGTGCAATCTCTATCAAAATACCAACAGCATTCTTGAACAGACTAGAAGAAATAGTTCTAAAATTCATATGGAACCACAAAAGACCCCGAAGATCCAATGCAATCTTAAGGAGGAAGAATAAAGTTGGGGGAATTATGCTCCCCAACTTCAAGCTCCACTACAAAGCCACAGTAATCAAGACAGTTTGGTACTGGCACAAGAACAGACCCATAGATAAATGGAACAGAACAGAAAGCCCAGATATAAACCCACACATAAAGGGCCAATTAATATATGATAAAGGAGCCATGGATGGCTATACAATGGGGACATGACAGCATCTTCAACAACTGTTGTTGGAAAAACTGGACAGCTACATGCAAGAGAATGAAACTGGATTACTGTCTAATTCCATCCACAAAAGTAAACTTGAAATGGATCAAAGACCTGAATGTAAGACCTGAAACCATAAAACTCTTAGAAGAAAACAGGCAAAAATCTCTTGAATATAAACATGAGCAACTTTTTCCATAACACATCTCCTTGGGCAAGGGAAATAAAATAAAAAATGAACAAGAAGGATTATATCAAACTAAAAAGCTTCTGTATAGCAAAGGACATCATTAGTAGAACAAAAAAGGCATCCTACAGTATGGGAAAATATATTCATAAATGACATATCCGATATGGGGTTGACATACAAGATATATAAAGAACTCACATGCCCCAACACCCAGAAAACAAATAACCCAATTAAAAAAATGGGCAGAAGATCTGAACAGACACTTCACCAAAGAAGATATTCAGATGGCCAATAGGCACATGAAAAGATGCTACACATAGGTAATCATCAGGGATATGCAAATTAAAACCACAATGAGATATCACCTCACACCAGTTAGGATGGCCAACATCAAAAAGACAAGCAACAACAAATGCTAGCAAGGATGTGGAGAAATGGGAACCCTCCTATACTGCTGGTGGGAATGTAAATTAGTTCAACCATTGTAGAAAGCAATATGGAGGTTCCTCAAAAAACTAAAAATAAAAATACCATTTGACCCAGAAATTCCACTCCTAGGAATTTACCAGAAGAAAATAAGATCCCAGATTCAAACAGACATATGCACCCCTATGTTTATCACAGCACTATTTACAATAACCAAGATATGGAAGCAACCTAAGTGTCCATCAGTAGATGAATGGATAAAGAAGTGGTACATATACACAATAGAATATTATTCAGCCATAAAAAAAAAGAAATCCTACCATTTGCAACAACATAGTTGGAGCTAGATGGTATTATGTTCAGTGAAATAAGACAGCACAGAAAGACAAATACCAAATGATTTCCCTCATTGGTGGAGTATAAAAACAAAGCAAAACTGAGGGAAAAAATAGCAGCAGACTCAGACTCCAAGAAGGGACTAGTAGTTACCAAAGGGAGAGGCTGGAGAGCATGGGCAGGGAGGGAAAATGGTATTAAGGGGCACTATAATCCACTATCACAATATAGGTAGGTCACGGGGAAGGCACTACAGCACTGAGAAGACAAGTAATGACTCTATAGCGTCTTACTATGCTGATGGACAGTGACTGCAATGGAGGTGGGGGGATGAGGACTTGATAATATGGGTGAATGTTGAAACAACAATGTTCTTCATGTGAAACCTTCCTGAGATTGTATATCCATGATACTTTAATAGAAGAAGAAGAAGAAGGAAAAAAGAAGAAGAAAACAAAAGGAAAATTAGAAAACATTTTGCACTGAATGAAAATGAAAACACAACATACCAAAATTTGTGGATGGCACTAAAGACAGATTTAGATTATACCCATACTAAAAGAGAAGAAAGGTCTCAAATCTGTAACCTCAGCATCCACTTAAAAAACAGTTAATAGAGGTTTGTGATCTTAAAGAGAGAAATTACCCAAAGTACCATAACCACTCAATATAGAGAAGGAAATGAAATCCAGATCTTCAACATAAAGTCCTGACCTCTTTTCACTTTAACTGGCTTTCTCATCTAAGTTCATGCCTTTGATTTTCCTCTCTATAAAGTTGGCTACAATATACGTACCTGAAGGCTGACCTACTTCGCAAGCTCCAGTTCCAAATTTCTAAGTATCTGCCAAATATCTTCCCGCTAAAAATGAATGAATTCATGGTTTGCCCTTCAAGCATGTTCTATCAATAGTAACACCACTTAATCACCCAAGTTCAAAACCTTGCCTTCTTTGACTTCTCCCTACATCTTCTATCCCTTTCCCATTTAGGTTCTCAGAGTTTCTGCTAAATTTGTTTTCTTATGCCAAAATCCTTCTCTTCTTCCACCTCCCACCCTCCTCACAAGGCTAACACTACACATCTTTCAGTTCTTGTTTAAATAGCTGTTCCTCAGAGAAGCATCTCCTACCAAGTAGGCCTTCCTCTGTTATCTCTATCCCACTAGCTTGCTCATTTTCTTCATAGTATCAATCATAGTTTGCTCTTTATTTCACTATTTAATATTCCCTGATTCCTGTCCCATTAGAGTGCAGGGTCCATGAAAGCAAATAACATATCCATTACATTCACTGTAGCAGCTTCAGTGACTGGGGCATATAAAAATGGGGGTGCAAATCAAGTGAATGGACATATTTCTTCAGTCCTTTCAAGTTTGCCTCCTCAATCTACGGCATTTGTCCCTCCTTTACTCCCACAATCTAGGTCTAAGCCATCTTATGCTGATTTCCCTAATGTTCTCCCAGTTTCCTCTCTTTTCCTTTTCCTATCCATATTACAGAATGTTGTCTAAGGGCAATTCTAGCCATGTCATTTTCTCTGTTCAAAAACCTGTAATAATTTTAATGTAATCTCTATCAAAATTCCAACAGCCTTGTTTTACAGAAATGGAAAAAACAATCCTCAAATTCATATAGAATTGTAAGGGGTCCCAACCCAAAACAATATTAAAAATAACAAAGTTACATGCTTCCCAATTTCAAAACTTACCATAAAGCTATGGTAACCAAAACAGTGTGGTACTAACATAAGGATAGACTATAGACAACTGGGATAGAACTGAGTCCATAAATAAACCCATACATCTGTGGCCAACTAATTTTCAACAAGGGTACCAATAGCATTCAATGGGGAAAGGATAGTCTCTTCTTTGGTCCCTTCTCCTTCACTCCCACAATCTAGGTCCAAGCTATCCTGCTGTGCTAATTTTCCTAAGGATCTCCCAGTCACCTCTATTCCTTTTCCTATCCATCTTGTAGAATGTTAGCCAAATGGGTATACAAATACAAAAGAATGAAGTTGGACTCCTACCTCACACCATATATAAAATCTAACTCAAGCTGGATTAATGACCTAAATATAAGAGTTAAAATTATAAAGCTCTTAGATGGAAACATAGGGATGAAGCCTCATGACCTTGGATTTGGCAATGGATTCTTAAATATGACACCAAAAACATGAGCATGAGCAACAAACGAAAAAAATAAAGAGGACTTCACCAAAATTAAAAGGTTTTGTGCATCAAAAGTACTATCAAGAAAGTAAAAAGTCAACCTATGAAGTGGGAGAAAATATTTGCAAGTCATATATCTGAAAAGGGTCTATTTACCAGAATATATAAAGAATTTGTACAACTTAACAATAAAAAGACAAATAGCACAATTAAAAGGTGGGCAAAAGACCTGAATAGACATTTGTCCAAGGAAGACATATAAATTGCCATAAAGCACATGAATAGATGCTCAGCATCATAAACATTAAGGAAATGTAAATCAAAACCACAAAGAGATACTACTTCATATGAATTAGACCAGCATAATAAAAAAAAGTGGAGACTAAGTGTTGGTGAGGATATGGAGAAACTGGAGCCCTCGTATGTTGTTAGTAGGAATGTAAAGTGGTGCAGCTGCTGTGGAAAACAGTTTGGCAGTTCCTTGAAAATTAAACAAAGAATTACCATATGACCAGTAATTCCACACCTAGATATATACACAAAAGAATTAAAAACAGGTACCCAAATAAATACTTATATATGCATGTTAATAGCAGTGCTATTCACAACAGCCAAAAGATGGAAACAACCAAATGTCCATCAACAGATGAATGGATAAACAAATTGTGGCATACATATTGAAAGGAATTAATATTCATTAATAAATAATTTCAGCCAGATAAAGGAATGAAGTACTGGTATGTGCTACAATGTGGATGAACCTTGAAAACATTATGTCAAGTGAAAGAAGTCAGACACAAGAGTCAGACACATCCTGAATGAATGAACTTACATGAAATATCCTGAATAGGTAGATCAATAGAAACAGAAAGCAGATTGCAGTTGCCAAGGGCTGGGGATGAGAGATTGGGGAACAATTGCTTAATGGATATGGGATTTAACTCAAGAGTGATGAAAATGTTTGAAACTACATAGGTAAGTAATGGTTATACAACATTGTAAATGTACTGCCACTGAATTGTTTACTTTAAAGTGGTTAATTTTGTTATGTGAATTTTACCTCAACTTAAAAAAAAACACCTTAGTAATAGCTTACTGATGACTGAATAGATCTCATCAGCCTAGCCTACCAGATTCTCCATATTCTGACCATCATATAACACTAATTCCCCTTCATGCTCCTCATGCTCCAAGCAAAACAAGCCCTTTCCTCTCCATGCAATACAGAGCCCCATTTCTCTACATATATAAAGTCCTGCTTATCTTTTAAGGCATCATAAAATACAAGTTCCTTCAAGAAATTTTTTCTCATTCTTTTATTGGGGCGTACTGTCTTTCCTTTAAGTTCTTATCAACATTTGCAGCTCTTGCTTTTTTACCTCAGAGTTATTTATTTATATGTCTTTTATTAGCCAAGATGCATATGTGATTCATCCTATTACTCCCAGGATTCTTAGGATACTTTTATGTAGAGCAGACACCTAAATATTTATTGAAGGAAAAAGATTTATATAAAATGCATTTCTGTATATAAGTCCTCTTGGCTTTCATTATAAAATTGGAAATTTGTTTTTCTGTAAATATATTTGATTCTAGCATGTCTAAAACCCTTTAAAAATCACATATAGCCAACATTACAATTTCCTGATGAAATAGTTACAAAACTATTTCTGAACACTAAAATAACTAGAACTGTTTGTCTTCTTGACACTAATTGCTAAGTTCTTAAGTGTCATAACAATAATAGCTATAAGTTACAGAGCACTTATGTGCCACACTGTCCAAGTACTTATACTGATCTTCACAGTAAAGCCTATGAGCTATGTACAATTATCATACCCATGTTACAGCTGAAGAAACACCTATAAAAATAAATAACTTAGCCCACTGTCACTTAGCTAGTAACTCATGAGGCTGGGGTTAGAAACGAGGGACTTTGGTTCTAAAGTCCACTTAACCACTATGCTATGTTATCTCTTTGTGACAATAGTTTAGCTGTGTATAATAAAATGGCTTTGAAAGGCCAATGAGTTTCCAAGAAAATATTTCCTAATATTCTAGAGCATGTTAATGTGAAACTTTCACCATTTTCTCAAACTTTGTGTTTAGAATTTTGAGATAGCTGATAACTTTTAGAAATAAACTTGATTTCATTGTACTAAAGAAATTATATTGACTAAGAAACAAAGTTGAAGTAGGAACACAACATAATGCACAATTAAAGATATAATAACAAATGAACTAAGCAATAATATATAATAAATAAAGGAACACAAAGTTTCATTACAGCAATAGGACTGTATGATTACTGAAACATAAAGGAGCCTGAAAATTTCACAAAAGAAGACTTCAGACATATAGTTTTTTAAATGTGTTTTCAGTATCTCAAATACTAATATATTCTTTATATGAAACAGTGCTTATATATCTTCTGCTTAAATGCATGTTGATTTACATAAATATTAATGTAACAGTGAAGGGACCTAACTGTATAAAGGAGAACTAGTGACCTATGATAAACTACATTCAAGCCTCATACAGCAGTGGGCCAGAGAAAATAATATTTGATAAACAATAATTAGAGAGGAAGTAAAATCTTTGAATTTGACATCTAACTGAATTCTTTTCTCAACTCTCAAAAGTCAGTTCTTTTCTATTAATCTTGTATGCAGAGAATCATATTATTAATGATGTACTGATTAATTTTATATGACACTGGTATTTGGAATAGGCCTTTGGGTTTAAATTTGTCTAAAATGATTTATATGATACGGTCAGTAACTTTTAATCCATCATTAATTATCCATATTCTTTTTAACATGCTGCCTATTTCAGATTCCATGAATGCAGACAGAGATTACAAGGACATTCTTATGCATTCTTTTGTATGCTAACAAGGAAATTTATTTTCCACCATATTTTCATGATTCTATACACTATGTCAAAAATAGGTGAAGTTTTTTTGTTTTTTTTTCCAGTTAGGGTCCTCATTCATATGAATATACGTTCTAAGATTTTATTGTAGGTTCACCTTTTACAAAATTAAAACATTCACAAGGCCTTGTTCTTTGTAATGCTTCTCGATTCATACCAAATTTGCATCACAATAACGTATCTTTTATAATAAGAAAACAGAAACAGAAAGAGAGGATGCAACATCCAAAGTTATTTACAGAGAATGAGGGAAAAAGGGAATGAGAGAAAGATGACTACTTGTGATTCTAAATCCTTGATCTGATATCATGATTTATAAATTGCTAATTACTGATTTAGCTAATATCTCCATTAATTGAAGGCTAACATTTTACTCAGCAAAGAGTATAATAAAAAATCAATTTCATTCAAGTATTGATTACCTAATATGTACACCACTCTCTTGCTGGGCCCTATGTACTACACATAATGTGTATAAAATAAGAATACTTTCACTCTCACCATCTATTGTTGATAGAACAAGAAATAAAGGTTATTAAGAATAGAAATTAAAAACTGACCAATGGAGTAATTAAAACTGGTTACCTGACTACAGTGAAGGGCAGAGGGTATGCTAAGTGAGCTTAAGTCTCTTCTATTATAATTGTATGTTCAAAGACAACATGTAAAGTTGGCAAAAATCAAGAAAGGGAAGTATGTTTATTATTTAGACATATGGAGGAAAAATAAAAGGAACTAAAAATGTAAGTGATTAAAAATGGCTCCTCAAATTAAACAAACAGACCTAACTGAACTGATTAGAGGAATTATTTCAAGTGACTTCAAAACAATTCCTAGTGGGATAAACCCTAAGGACTATAAGACCTCTAAAAAAACAAAATCTTAAATTCTATTCAAGCAATCATCTTATTAGTGACATTATTATTATTCTGAGACCATGTTTGTGTTGTGAGATAAAGTGAGCAATTTTATCTTTAAGAGCCAAGAATTTTGATGTGGGAGAGAGGAGATAGAGATGAGATTAGGTTTTAAAAAAGTCCAAAAAACCTACAGTACTGTATTTCAGTTGAAAGTAACAATATGAATCTATTTTGTATTTTACTTTTTAAATATATGTATATATGTATTACCTAGATCTGGCACAGAAAAGACCTAACCCAATGACCATCCCAATGAAATGAGCACCACCATCACCTAAATAGTGCTCTCTAAATATTTCCTACTAAAATGAACCAGGGCTCCTTGTAGAATTGGCTGACTGCAGGTCAGGGGCAAGTAATGTAGATAAACCTGGGATGTGTTAAATTTCTTACTTTCTGATACAATATCAGTAACTACTAGAGTCATGTCAAAGGTCACAGAGGCCAACTCAAAGAGTTAACCAAAGACAGGGAAACAGAGCATAAAAAAGAATAACTATGGAGAATTGAAACACACTAAATGCTAAATCCAAAAGTTTACAAAGATACTAAAAAAAATGCAAAACAAACCTCATGAGTTACCTCTGAGTGATGCTAAAGAACTATTTATTTTTTAAACTGGTAAATAAAGGGTAAGAATCAAGCCTTCATCCTGCCTTTTCAATACAAACTGTACCCCAAGGTAACCAAATAGTTGATGAGAAGTTTCTCTTTACAAAAGCAATCCAGCTAATGAATAAAGAATAGAATTAGAATACCACTGTTTTGCAACTCCTAGTGAATTAATACATCTAGGCAATGATCATCAATGGCTGCTCACCTTAAAAAAGGAGAGCCAACCAGACATTTTATACATCCTGATGCAAAAACACACCATCACTTATGAAGTATTCTTGCCAAAACATTTAAACCCAAATATCATTAAGATTCTTGCTCTAATTTTCAATTTATAGGAATATGGGCATCAGAGGCACATGATAAGTGACATTTCAAGGATGTAATCAGCAAAATTTAGTGGGAAATTCTACAGGACAAATTATCTTTTTCTTTATTACATAAATTGTAAGGGAAAAAAGAAAGGCAAGAAACATAGATTTGAAGAGTTAAAAAGATTTATCAACTACCAATTTGTAATGTACGGATGTTATCTAGATCTTGATTGGACTAAGCAAACTGAAAAGAATTATGAGGCAACTGGAGAAATTTTTAAATGACTGGATATCTAATGACATTAAGAAATCATGGGGTTTTTTTAGGCATTATGATGATGTGATTGTGTTATGTTTTTTAAAAAGAATCTATATTTTCAGGATGATATTGAAATATTTATGGATGAAATGCCCTAAGGTCTCAGATTTGCTTCAAAATGGTGGGGTCAGTGGATGGAGGTGGTGGTGGTAGGTGATTAGCTGAATAAGCCAGTAAGTAGATGTAATTAACCATAAGTAGATAAATGTTGAAGTTGCAGCCTGTTTATGGAGGCTTATTATATTATTCACACCATTTTTATAAATGTTTGAAATTTTCTGTAACAAAGAGGTTTTTCTCTTAAAACAGTGTTTGCTTTAGAGGAATGTTGAGGTGGGAGACCATTGCTTTTCATTATAAGCCTTTTTGTACTATTTTTGTTTTAATCTTTGGACACATGCATATAATTTCATTTCTAAGGAAACAGTCCTATTAATGAAATCAGAAATAGACATGCTAAAAATTTAATCAGTCTATGATGTTTAGTTCCCTTTCTTAATGATTTAGTTCTAAACTGAATTGGTGTATATATATATATATATATATATATACATATACACACACACACACATATATGTGTGTGTATATATGTATATGTATATGTATTTACATACACACACGCATACATACCAACAGTTTGCAAGTATAACCCATGGACACCTGGAAGGCCCTAAGATCCTTTGAGGGAGTCTGGGAGGTCAAACTATTTTCATAATAATGCTAAGATGTTATTTGCCTTTTCCACGGTGTTGACATTTGCACTGATGGTGCAAAAGCAATGGCTAGTGTCAGTGCCCTGACGAATCAAGGCAGTCACACTGCTGTACCCACAGTCACTGTATTCTCTACCATCACTCACTTGCAGTTTAAAAAGAGAAAAAGCCAAGTTCAGTTAAGGATGTCCTTGCTAAAGCAGTAAAAGTTATCAATTATAATATATCTTGATCTTCCAGTATATTTCTTTTTAATATTCTGCATGACAAAACGGGAAGTATGCATTAAACACTTCGGCTGTACACCAAAGTCTAATTGTCTGGAAGGAAAGTCCTTCGTTGCATGACTGTTTGAGTTAAAAGCTGAACTAGCTGCTTTTACCTAGAATACCATTTTTACTCAAAAGGATGACTGACAAATTATGTTATTTGCCAAACTTGGATATTTGGCAGGGTATTTTCTTTAAAAATGAACAAAGTAAGCCTGTCACATAAAGGAAAACAACTCAGTGTATTTGTTGGCAATGATGAAATTTCAAACTTTCAAGTGAAATATAGAGTTTTGGAAAATTTGTTACTGCCACCATGAGCTTGACTGCTTGCCTCCACTGAAAGATTTTTCTGATGCACTCGGTTGGTGATGTTAACAAATATGATTTTTAAAAATACTGTTGAATGAAATGTGTCAACATTTGGAAGATCTGCATAAATCAGTGAACCAGTATTTTCCAAAAGACTAATGCTTGAAGTTACAAAACCACACATGCATCAAAGATCCATTCAAAATGTAAGATGACCATAGTGGGTTGCATGGTGGCCTCCCAAAAAGATCATGAGATAAGATTATCTGTATTATTCAGGTGAGCCCTAAATCCAATGACAAGTATTCCTGTAAAAGAGAGAAGAGAGAAGACACAGAGACACATGGAGAAGAAGGCCACACAAAGATGGAGGCAGACAATTACCAGAAACTATAGGAGGCGAGGAATGATTGTCTCCTGGAGTCTTTGGAGAGACCCCTGGATTTGAGAACAAATTGTTTTAATCTACCCAATTTGTGTTAATTTTTTATAGCAGCCCTAGGAAACTAACACAATGATCAATGGATGTAAATGTAACTGAGTACAAAAGGCCATTAATATAGATTCAGAGTCTACAATGCATCTAATCTTTAAGAAACTATCACTTGCCAAGACGTGGTATAGAATCAAAGAAGAATCTCCACAATTTCCTGAAAAGGCTATTAAAACATCTCTGCTTCTTCCCACTACCTATCTTTGTGAGGTCAGATTTTTTTACATACTTAAATCAAAACATATTGTAACAGTTTAATGGAGAAGCAGGTATAACGTTCCAGCTGTCTATCAAGCCAGATATTCAGGAGATTTGAAATATGTAAAATGATGCTAATCTCACTAGTTTTTATTTTAGTTTTGGGAAAACTTACTTTTTATAAAAATATGTTTTTGTTAATATGTAATGTGTATATCCTTAAATTTAAATAAGTGCTTAAAATTTTTCAGTTTAAACTTCCTATATAGTAAATATCAATAATCCACACAAATACAAACTCTTTGGGGTCCTTAATAATTTTTAATTTTTGGTTCTGAGACCAAAAAGTTTGGAACCACTAGTATACACAGTCAGTAAAAGAGGACAGACAAGCAGGAGCCTGAGTAGTCAGAAGAGTATCGTGTACATAAGATTTCAGTTATTTTGAAATATTCCATCGAACCATGCATTGACTTTCAGGGGCAGGGAAGCAGAGAAAGATCCATCCAGGCAAAAGAACCCCATGAGAATATATAAACACAGGTCTATATGCGTGATAACATCAGGGAAGACTGGGCCATCAATAAAACATAAACACATAATTTCACATATCCAGATTATTATCTTCTTTTTAAAACAGTAGATACATGACTCATCCTTAGGCATCTTTGTTAGTTTTTAGAAACCCGTAACTTGAGAAGATTTTTGGTTTTGTTAAAGTGGGTAACGTGCTATTCTTCTTATTCCTCATACTCCAAGTAGCTGAAGTTAAGGCCTTTTAAATATTTCATCAGTCAACCACAACTGCCCTCTGAGTCTCCATGTGTCTGCAGGGTTGGTTTCTTCTGAGGCTTCTCTCCTTGATTTGTAGATGGCCATCTTCTTCCTGTATTTTCACAAGGTCCCCCCTCCATATGTCCTAATTTCTTCCTCTTATAAGGATACCACAGTCATATTGGGTTAGGGCCTACCCTACTGATCTTCTTTAACCTTAATTGTCTCTTTAACAACCCTGTCTTCAAATACAGTCACATTCTGAGGTCCTGGGGGCTAAACTTCAACATATGAACTGGGGGACACAGTTCAGTCCACAACCCTAGGCTAACTCAGCCTAAACCATACTTCCCTGGGGAAACTTTCCTTGACCCTGGACTTAGGTTAGGGCCCTTGTTAAACTCACATAGCATCCCATACTTATCCTACATATCATTTATCACACAAATGTAATTAAACACTTGGTGTAATTACTTTGTGACTATCTGTCTTACCAAACCCTAAACATCACGAGGGCAGGTACCATACTGTCACATTCACGCCTGGGTCCACAGGGTTTAGGCTCCACACTAGGCTCACTCAACTAGTGAGGGAGGGAGTGCTGTGGGGTGTCACAACATTAGAGTGTTTCATCAGTGGAAGCTCCAGGTCTGCAAGCCTGCCTGGAAGCATTTTGAACACTGAGGCAGCTTCCATCTGCAAGAGATGAACCAGCAAATCAGTATCATGGTGGTAAAGTCTCACTGGCTTTTAATCCCACTGGAGCACTAGGTTAAAGGGATAGAGCTTTAACTCTACCCCTGGCTCAATCATTAACTAGCAATATATAAATGGATCAATGTTCCTTAACTTTGCATTATCTCTCATTCCTCATACGTAAAGGCAGAAATTACCTTAAGTCAAAACTGGTCACAATTTAAACCAAAAACTCCTGATCTGTGAATATTCTAAACATACAAAGCAACTCTACCCCAACTACTGTGGCCTTGTCTGCCTTTGATGAGAGGGTCAACCCCAACCTTTAACGGCCTATTCTGCAGAAGCTCTGGAAGTCCCACCTCCAGGCTTCTGAAGTTTTCTCTGATGCTACAACAGGAGACTGCTAATCAAACAAGGCTTCAGAGAGTCACCACCACTTCCCAAAGACACAGGACTCAGAAAGCAATCAGAGTTCAGGGGTTCAAAAGGGTATCTGAAATCCATTTGCGCATTTGAATTTAAACAAAAACAAAGCACATATGAATGGCTGGAATATTTCTGGACTATGAGAAGGTGGGATCATGTTTTTTTATTTTGAAGTAGGGAAAGTATGTAATGTGGGGGGAAAAAGTCTCAGCAACTTACAGTCTCTTTAGTTGTTGTCTCCTACATATTGCCTACCCATGTATCTTGACTCCCCATGTGACTTTGAACATGATTCTACTTTGGTTACTGTCCCCAGACCTGATGATAATAATACCACAAGAGGTGGTTGTGAGTGTCATGTAGTCACATGTGCAAATGTATTAATTGCAGAGGTACAGAGGGAAGGGCTCTATAGAACCTTCAGACTTCTGGCTTCCACCTCTTAGGAACTGTGTAACTTTGGGAAAGTGTTAACTTCTTTCTGTCTCAGTTTTCTCATCTGTAAAATGAGATAATAATAATATCCATCTCTTGTGGCTGTTGTGATCACTTAATGTGATCATGTTTGTTAAGATACCTAGTGCCTAAAACAGAAGAAGCATTTAGTGTAAGCTATTTCTTTAAGTGCTTTGAAATTCTCATGTGATCACATTTGATCATTTCAGAAATCTGTTTTCTCCACTCTCTTCAAACTCCCTATCCCCTTTCTTTGCTCTCTCCCTCAGTAATGCCCCAGTCTCACTGAAAACTTAGAGGCCACCAGAATTTCTCTCCCTCATGCTCCACACCCCTAAATCTGGTGGTATAAGCACCGGAGCTTCCTTCCCCAGGCCCTTTGGTGACTTCCCCTTCTCTTTCTGGAAAAACCATTTATGTTTTCCTAAAAAACAAATGCTGCATGCTTTCTCTGTCTGTAATGTTCTGTCTCTCCTGTTTTTGGTGGAGTAACTCCTACTCTTTTTCTGGGTTTATTTCACCTTCTTCTCGACAACTTCTTTCTGACCATCTTCTGCAAACTGGGGAGTGTCCCTTTAAGCTTCCCACAGTCCATTAAATTTATATCCTATATTATCATGTTATATAATAATTCTCTTTGCATGTCTATTGTTTACAACTTCAGAACCTAGCACGTAGAGTAAACAATTGCTCCTGTTGGCCTGGGACTATCGTGGTTTTAACACTGAATGTCATGAATCCCAGGAAACCCCCCAATCCTGGGTTGGGCACCGTATTATACATTCATTAAGCTTTACTGAATGAAGAGAGTTCACATTTGATGTCTCCTCTTCCTCCTCTACTGTCCTCTCTTCAACACAGTGTCACCAGTTTCCACCCCTCACATCCCTAAGCTGCTGTGGCACATAGCACAGTGCTTTCCTCAGGGCCAAATCTACTGGACACTTTAAAGTCCCTCTTAGATTGGTCTATCAATAAATGATATTTGATAACCAAAGGCTATTCATGTGGTACACCTGTTTTTTCTTGTAGTGAAGCAAGCCAGTATTAAAATAGCCACATTTAATAAGTATATGAGTATATGTCAAGGCACCATCTCATGTGATGTTTACATAGCTCTGAATGTCATGCCATACTATAACTTCATTAAAATAATCACAAAATGTGTTAATGACTGGTAAATGTTCTCTGAATAACAAGTTTCCAGAACTGATGACTCATGGAATTCAAAAATATGTTTGAAGCAATGAGAAATGCAGTTCCCCTTTTTCATGAAATCCAAACAAAAAACAGAATGGTATTTTAGGAAGCTTGTTACAAATGATTTTCTTTTTCTTTTAAGCTTTGAAAACAAATGTATACATATTACCTATAAAAATAAGTAAACAAGTACTTATGTTTATCGGGTATTCATTTTTAATCAAAGAACAGGTTTTTTTAAAAACACTGTAATAGTGAAGGCTTTCCCTCACCCTTCTTAGAACTAAATATAAACCAACCACTTAATAAGAAAAAACGCCCAGAAACTATTTGTTTACATATCCTTATCTCCTACTGAACTCTTTAAGTTATTTGAGGGCAGGATTGGACCTTTTCTCTTACTGTATCTCTAGCACTTTGATAAATAGGTGCCTGGCCCAGGCAGGAGCAAAAATAAATGTCTTAAGTGGGGAGACAGGAAACCTACGTAGTAAGCACATTTTAGGTAGTTGTAAAACAAGGATTTTTCAAAAAAGAGGGCATTATATCAGAAATGCACACAAATTTCATTTGTAAAACATTTCCATATATATATATATATATATATATATATATATATATATATATACATATACATACACAAAGGAAAGCATTGGCAATAAACATTAATTGTAAAGTTGACAATTATGATAGCCATTATTGACTCATCTTTTCTCAAATTTGTAGAATTTCCAATATCACACTGAAAAATTAATTCAGCCCCTTACAGTCTATCTTACTTCCAGACAGTAGAAGATGTACTGGGAATCAAAGCAGCCTAAATGAAGAGTAAAATTCCTTTTTTGTCCAAAAATCAAGAAATCTGAAGGCAATTTTTTTCACTTCCCATATTCAGAAATTCCCAAAACACACACACACCTCAAGAACTAGACAGTGGGTAATACTTAGTTATTCAATTGGCATGTATCAGAACAGTCATCCTATTTTATACACATTCAATAAAAGTTAGCCATTATTATTAGTATTATATTCTGATTCCTGAAATTGACTATATCTTTATCTCATACCTATATATCTATATCTCTATATAAACAAATCTAAATAATCTGGAATTCCCTACTTCTTGACCTTTCTGATAAGTCAATTATCTCTAAATAATTTCAAAAACAATTTTTATAGAAAAATTGCTAAAATTGACATAAAATTATTAAACCAGTGATTTGAAATAGATTATCTTAATCTCCAATTCTCCTTAAATTCAAAGAAAAGTAAATTGCATTTTTCATGAAATTAAGAACTTATACAATTGGTCTAACAATTCCACTTTTGCTATGTGCAACAAGGGAAACCTATAAAAATTCAGTCATGTACTAGCCAAAAAAAATTAGCAATGACCAAAATGACCATCAAGGAAAGAACAGGTAACTAAATCATGGGATAGTCATAGCATGGAATATTACACAGAAGTGAACATGAAAACACATCTGTTCAATTCAACACGGGTGAATGTCACCAACACTCTGTTAAAATTAAGTATCAGGAGAAATTATTCCATCTGCCTAATTTTCAAACAAGAAATTCAACAGTTTATTCTTTACGGATAAACACAAATTTTGCAAAAATTACTGTTACAAAAAGTCAAGGGAATAATAAGTAAGAAGTTTTGTCATGCTTACTTGGGGATGGAGAGAGATGAACTGAATTGGGGAAGGGCATACAGAGAATCTAATGTATCACCAATATTCTATTTCTTAAACTGGGCGGTAGATACATGGGTGTCTGTTTTATTGTTCTTTATTCTATGCATATTTGTTATGAATATTCTCTTATATGTGTTGAATTGTATGTTAAAAAAAGACTGAATAAAAAATTTTTTTAAAAGACTGAGTAGTTTACAAAAAATATTTTAAACAAATTTCAAATCTAAGTCCACTATATCCCTAGAATGTTAAACCTTTTACTTTTTAAGTAAAAAAGTGTAAGTGCAAATTTTTGGTTTAATGAAAAAGTATCCATAAAGCTATACATAATGTTTACCTTCAAAATTTAGAATAAGTTTTCCAAATGTAAGAAACAGCTCAGTAATAAAACAATGGCTTTTCTATCAGATGAAACTAATCAAATTTTGCCCATTTTGTTATTTGTTGACCAGAGGTAATTAGTTTCAGAAACCGTATTAAAGAATAATTTTCTGACTAATACAAAGTGGGTCCATCCCTTACTCCATATTTTCTTCACCTTTCTATCATACAAGCATTCATACAATTAGAATATTTAGTGAGAGTTTCACTGGAAATAATTTTTAATACCAAGTCAGAAATCCCTAAGGGCCAAATCTGACATGATGGGCTTTAAATTGATGAGTCTGCCATCATTGTAAAAGTAACCCGGCAAATTGATGACAATAGTATATAGACAATTTTCAAAATTAAAATTGATGAGCCTGCTCCTTCTACTTGTCAGAGTAGAGAATTTATTGATCTCAAAAACAGTGGTGTTAGAGGGAAATAAGAGTCACGGCAGGGCTGGACTGGTCCTGTGGGTCCCTAGCACCAGTGGGCAGTAAGTCAGGCTAGGAGGATCATGATGCTGGTGATGCCAATAACAGCAGGGACAAAACAAGCCCCACAGGCATGATGAGCCCAGCATATTTATACTACATTAACATAAAGAGGAAGAATCTATCAAGGCTTGACATATTAATAAATTCTCCTAGGTAATACCCAATGCCTGAGAAGCCTGGTAAATAAATTATTTCAAAAATTTGGAGTTCCCTCCAGCAACGGTGTTGTTTTTATAGGTTATTAATTCAACACAGACAGGACTGACTATTTAGAAAGTTCTGAGCATAAATAAATACTACTTTCATAGCAGTAGTTTTTAAAATTTAACAAAACTATATCCAAATTAAATCTTCTAAGAATTAGAAGGATCTGTATTATATAACTTCCAACTGGTAAATTTGACTCAGCAGAACATCCTGAGTAAGTAGGAGGAAAGTAGGAGGAAAAGGCACTGTGCTAGATGCTTTACATACTTCAATAAAATGAGCGCACATTTATGGAGCCAAATCCTGTGCTAACAACTTCACATGCATTCTCTCCTGTAATGCCTAAGGAAACCTTATTAATTCCATCTGACAGATGCAGACAATGAAACATTAAGTAATTTATTCAAAGACACATAACAATCAGCCTGTGTTTTACTTGCCATATTATGCTTAAAGCACACTGCATTAATTTTCAATAAAGACCTAGCAAATCAAAAGATTTTTTAAAAAATAAATTGCTAACTAGCTAAAAGATTCATCAAAGGTAAAAGCCTTTTTAGCTTTATATTAAAATGGCATACATATCAAAGAATTTTAAAATAACATGTAATACCATTCTTCCCAACATGCACCCTACGAGATCTCAGTCTTCTCCAGCTCTCTTTCTAGTCTAGACCTGGACTTTCTGAAACAGACATTCTGTACTATTAACTCAAAAAAACATATGGCTATTTAAGCCACTTGAAGAGAGACTGTTATTTGCAAGCAATTACTCTGTAAGTTTTGCTGAAGTTACTAAGATAGAAAAACCATGGTCATAGCTCAAAAAGAAAAAAACATTAAAATGAGGTTAGGGAATAAAATAGTCTAATTTAAAAGTAAACTTCACACTTTAATGTCATGAGAACTAACAACTCTCACACAGCCACATTCAGCGTGTTTCGTATTATGAATCGTCTCCTGATGTCACACTCTGGAAACCTGAATTGGCTGTGAGAGGCAAACAAATACTGGCCTGTCAAAATCTAAAGTTAGAAGGGAAAAAAAAACAACTTTGTTTTTTTGAAATGGGAAACTATAAAAGGTAATTTAAAATTTATATAGCATGCTTTCTATTCTCCCTGGGCAACAGCATGCCAATTAATACTTACGCAAGGATTTCATCTTCATGGATGCATTAACATTGATTAACTAGGTCTCAGCATCCCTATGTAGGAGAAATGTTAGCATATTCCCTTCATATTCAATGATGCATATGGAGAAACTTGTGAACTGAAAAGTTCAGGATAGGATTTCTCATTTTAAAATGTTCGCATAAAGATGTTTCACCCCTTTCTCAGAAGTCACCAAAAAACAGTAGGGAAGACACAAAGACAGCAAAGTCCATACTACATGAAGACAGAATGCCTACGGAGGAGTGGGAAATGACAGAGTGGTAGAAGGCAAAATATGAGGGCCTCAAGAGGGGCAACTGACAGGAGCAAGCTGGCACAACTTGCTGATTCAGTGAAAAGGCTCAGGATTTGGTGCAACAGGCAAGAGATGAGAGGCTTCCTGTCTTAAAATACTAAATGGTCCTGGAGAAAACAGGTGCTGCTGGTGAAATCTGTGATAGTTCCCAACAAAATAGCTGGCTCACCTTTAATAAGTTCTACCCAAATACACGGAAATTGTATTAGTTTTTAATTGATTCTTTTCGTTTCCCACTCTTAATAATCATCAGGTACTTAAGGAAAACCTCTAATATAAAGAACTAAAGTAAATAAAAAGTGCACAATCTAGAACAAATAAGAACAGGAAATAGAAGAATAGGAGAAGACAAAAGGTTTTTGTCTACCAAAAAATACCCTCATAGAAATAGAAGATATTATATGCATGAAACAAGAACAAGAGTTAAAAAAATAAAATAATATAAAAGCACACAGAATAAGAAAGAACTGTTGGGAAGTAACAGTGACAGCTAAAACAAAAATGTAATAGGAAGATTGAAAGTTGAGTGATTCTTGCAAAAAAGTAGAACAGTAAAAGATGGACAACAGGAAAGACAGGTAAGAAAATGAGAAGACCAATTCAGAAAACCAGACACACAACTAATTGAAGATCTACAAAGAGAAATTAGTGAGGATGAAATTATCAAAGAATTTTTCTGAGATATGAACAACATAAATTTCAGATTTAAAAGGTGCACAGAGTACCAAGCACAATGGTTAAAGAGAGGACCTCACAGGAAAATCAATGTTATATTTCAGAACAGAAGATATAAAAAGAAGATCTTAAGAGTTTCCAGAGAGGAAGAAAGAGGTCTCATACACAAGTTCAGGAATAAGAATGAAATGGCTTCTTAACTGCAACAGTGGAAACCAGAAGACAATGGAGCAGTGCTTTTAAAACCCAAGAGAAAACAATTTTCAACCAGAGTTCTACAGCCAGTCAAACTATCATTCAAATGTTAAGGTACAATATGAGCATTTTCAGACAATATAAGATTTTAAAAATTATTTCCCATGTGCTTTTCCTCATAAAGCTATTGAACTATGTGCTCTACCAAAATAACATAATAAGCCAAAAAAAGAGGCAGCAACGGATCCAGCCCAGGTAAGAGGCAAAGATGATTCCCAGGATGACAGCTGTGTAGCAGCCCATAAAGGAACTGGAGAACAGTGGACTCCTAGAGGAAATTTTCCAGGGGGAGATATGGAACTGGGAGATTACAGTCAGCTAGATTGAACTACATGGGAAATTTTATGGCAAAGCTGTCCTAATTCTTTAGGAAGAATTAGAGACAAGCTCAAAGAAGATCAACACTTATGAAAATGAACAGAGCACCCTAATACTGTATGAAGGGGAGAGGGAAGAGTATTTAGAGCCTGAGTGAAAGCCCCTAACCTAAAGTAACATAACTGGGAGCTAATCCATAGATATGATGTAAACCTGTGCTTTTCAAACTTTTTTTTTTTGTTTTGTTTTGTTTTGTTTTTAAATAATTATTTTTTATTGAAGGGTAGTTGACGCACAGTATTACATTACATTAGTTTCAAGTGTACAAAACACAGTGGTAGAACATTTATATACATAATTCTAGGTTCCAGCTATCACCCTACCAAGCTGTTACAATATCTTGACTATATTCCTTATGCTATACATTACATCCCGGTTACTTATTTATTTTACCATTGGAAGTCTGTCCTTTTTTTTTTTTTTTTTTGTGAGGGCATCTCTCATATTTATTGATCAAATGGTTGTTAACGACAATAAAATTCTGTACAGGGGAGTCAATGCTCAATGCACAATCATTAATCCACCCCAAGACTAATTTTCGTCAGTCTCCAATCTTCTGAGGCATAACAAACAAGTTCTTACATGGAGAACAAATTCTTACATAATGAATAAGTTACATAGTGAACAGTACAAGGGGAGTCATCACAGAAACTTTCGGTTTTGCTCATGCATTATGAACTCTAAACAGTCAGTTCAAATATGAATACTCATTTGGTTTTTATACTTGATTTATATGTGGATACCACATTTCTCTCTTTATTATTATTATTTTTAATAAAATGCTGAAGTGGTAGGTAGATACAAGATAAAGGTAGAAATCATAGTTTAGTGTTGTAAGAGAGCAAATGTAGATGATCAGGTGTGTGCCTGTAGACTATGTGTTAATCCAAGCTAGACAAGGGCAATAAGACATCCACGTATGCAGAAGATTTCTCTCAGAACAGGGGGGGTGAGGTTCTAAGCCTCACCTCTGTTGATCCCCAATTTCTCACCTGATGGCCCCCCTGCGACTGTGCCTGTCTTAGGTTGTTCCTCCCTTGAGGAATCTTACCCGTCTCTGGCTAACAAGTCATCTTCCGGGGCCATACAGGGAAATGTGAAGTTGGTAAGTGAGAGGGAAGCCTTATTGTTTGAAAAGGTTAGCTTTTTACTTCTTTGCATATTTATGCCCTGTGACTTCTATGCCCAGCATTTGTCTTGAGGTATCTTTACCACTTGGAGGAGTTATGATACTCGGTAAATTTGATATGAGGCACGAATTCTATTTAAGGGTTGTAATTAGGAAGGAAGAAGAAAAGCTATAGAAGTAGCAGGCGGAAGAAAACATGGGAAGATTGATTATTTCTTTGACATATCTTCTTGTAGAGTAACTTCAGCATATATAGGTTTTAAGCTACTACTTAAATTGCGCACACACATTAACATAATAGGAGTATAGTTACATAACCAAAGCATATCTGTAATTACCAGCCATCTGCAGTGAAACCAAGAAAACCAGTTAGGCACCTTAGGCATTTGTGAAAACTTATCTATGATATGGTGGATATTGTCCAACTGAACTTGAACAGTCTGAGAGAAATCAGACAAATTAAAACAACCCATTCCTGGGGACTGTTCACATGCCATATGTTCTTTTAACAGTAAATAGTCTGTAGTTGTAAGACTTTGGAGCGCTACAATTTGCACTTCTCCAAATTCTTGGTTGAGTTCCAACAGTATAGATCCAGTCAAATTTGTTGTTTTACTGTATGCACAGGCCAGCTTAGATATCTCCTTCCTCATTCCCATGGCAAGTCCAGGAACTGGTGGGATGAGTGCATCTACAGCTGTAGCAGTGCGTGGATCTTTGTTGGGGTTTTTTGATGATCATCTTCTGGCATGAGTCTTCCAGAGAGTGCAGATGTTGGAAGTTCTTTTTCATATCGTATCTTAGTTCATTTTTGGGGTATCCCAATTAGGCTTTGATCCTCTGTATAAACACAAACAGACCCTTTGCCTACACTTTTATATGCCCTTTATACCCTTGTGTAGAACTCGTTGGAGGTTACCACACAGGAACTGTCCTTTTTTTTTTTTTTTTTTTTGCTTTGTTTTTGGTATCACTAATCTACACTTACATGACGAATATTATGTTTACTAGGCTCTCCCCTATACCAGGTATCCCCTACAAACCCCTTTACAGTCACTGTCCATCAGCATAGCAAAATGTTGTAGAATCACTACTTGCCTTCTCTGTGTTGTACAGCCCTCCCTTTTCTCCTATCCCCCCATGCATGCTAATCTTAATACCCCCCTACTTCTCCCCCCCTTATCCCTCCCTACCCACCCATCCTCCCCAGTCCCTTTCCCTTTGGTACCTGTTAGTCCATTCTTGAGTTCTGTGATTCTGCTGCTGTTTTGTTCCTTCAGTTTTTCCTTTGTTCTTATATTCCACAGATAAGTGAAATCATTTGGTATTTATCTTTCTCCGCTTGGCTTGTTTCACTGAGCATAATACCCTCCAGCTCCATCCATGTTGCTGCAAATGATTGGATTTGCCCTTTTCTTATGGCTGAGTAGTATTCCATTGTGTATATGTACCACATCTTCTTTATCCATTCATCTATTGATGGACATTTAGGTTGCTTCCAATTCTTGGCTATTGTAAATAGTGCTGCAATAAACATAGGGGTGCATCTGTCTTTCTCAAACTTGATTGCTGCGTTCTTAGGGTAAATTCCTAGGAGTGCAATTCCTAGGTCAAATGGTAGGTCTGTTTTGAGCATTTTGATGTACCTCCATACTGCTTTCCACAATGGTTGAGCTAACTTACATTCCCACCAGCAGTGTAGGAGGGTTCCCCTTTCTCCACAGCCTCGCCAACACTTGTTGTTCTCTGTCTTTTGCATGGCAGCCATCCTTACTGGTGTGAGGTGATACCTCATTGTAGTTTTAATTTGCATTTCTCTGATAATTAGCGATGTGGAGCATCTTTTCATGTGTCTGTTGGCCATCTGTATTTCTTTTTTGGAGAACTGTCTGTTCAGTTCCTCTGCCCATTTTTTAATTGGGTTATTTGTTTTTTGTTTGTTGAGGCGTGTGAGCTCCTTATATATTCTGGACGTCAAGCCTTTATCGGATGTGTCATTTTCAAATATATTCTCCCATACTGTAGGGATCCTTCTTGTTCTATTGATGGTGTCTTTTGCTGTACAGAAGCTTTTCAGCTTAATATAGTCCCACTTACTCATTTTTGCTGTTGTTTTCCTTGCCCGGGGAGATATGTTCAAGAAGAGGTCACTCATGTTTATGGCTAAGAGGTTTTCGCCTATGTTTTCTTCCAAGAGTTTAATGGTTTCATGGCTTACATTCAGGTCTTTGATCCATTTTGAGTTTACTTTTGTATATGGGGTTAGACAATGGTCCAGTTTCATTCTCCTACATGTAGCTGTCCAGTTTTGCCAGCACCACCTGTTGAAGAGACTGTCATTTCGCCATTGTATGTCCATGGCTCCTTTATCAAATATTAACTGACCATATATGTCTGGATTAATGTCTGGATTCTCTAGTCTGTTCCATTGGTCTGTGGCTCTGCTCTTGTGCCAGTACCAAATTGTCTTGATTACTATGGCTTTATAGTAGAGCTTGAAGTTGGGGAGTGAGATCCCCCCTACTTTATTCTTCTTTCTCAGGATTGCTTTGGCTATTCGGGGTCTTTGGTGTTTCCATATGAATTTTTGAATTATTTGTTCCAGTTCATTGAAGAATGTTGCTGGTAGTTTCATAGGGATTGCATCAAATCTGTATATTACTTTGGGCAGGATGGCCATTTTAACGATACTAATTCTTCCTAGCCACGAGCATGGGATGAGTTTCCATCTGTTAGTGTCCCCTTTAATTTCTCTTAAGAGTGACTTGTAGTTTTCAGAGTATAAGTCTTTCACTTCTTTGGTTAGGTTTATTCCTAGGTATTTTATTTTTTTTGATGCAATTGTGAATGGAGTTGTTTTCCTGATTTCTCTTTCTGTTGGTTCATTGTTAGTATATAGGAAAGCCACAGATTTCTGTGTGTTGATTTTGTATCCTGCAACTTTGCTGTATTCCGATATCAGTTCTAGTAGTTTTGGGGTGGAGTCTTTAGGGTTTTTTATGTACAGTATCATGTCATCTGCAAATAGTGACAGTTTAACTTCTTCTTTACCAATCTGGATTCCTTGTATTTCTTTATTTTGTCTGATTGCCGTGGCTAGGACCTCCAGTACTATGTTAAATAACAGTGGAGAGAGTGGGCATCCCTGTCTAGTTCCCGATCTCAGAGGAAATGCTTTCAGCTTCTCGCTGTTCAATATAATGTTGGCTGTGGGTTTATCATAGATGGCCTTTATTATGTTGAGGTACTTGCCCTCTATGCCCATTTTGCTGAGAGTTTTTATCATGAATGGATGTTGAACTTTGTCAAATGCTTTTTCAGCATCTATGGAGATGATCATGTGGTTTTTGTCTTTCTTTTTGTTGATGTGGTGGATGATGTTGATGGACTTTCGAATGTTTTACCATCCTTGCATCCCTGGGATGAATCCCACTTGGTCATGGTGTATGATCCTTTTGATGTATTTTTGAATTCGGTTTGCTAATATTTTGTTGAGTATTTTTGCATCTACGTTCATCAGGGATATTGGTCTGTAGTTTTCTTTTTTGGTGGGGTCTTTGCCTGGTTTTGGTATTAGGGTGATGTTAGCTTCATAGAATGAGTTTGGGAGTATCCCCTCCTCCTCTATTTTTTGGAAAACTTTAAGGAGAATGGGTATTATGTCTTCCCTGTATGTCTGATAAAATTCCGAGGTAAATCCATCTGGCCCGGGGGTTTTGTTCTTTGGTAGTTTTTTGATTACCGCTTCAATTTCGTTGCTGGTAATTGGTCTGTTTAGATTTTCTGTTTCTTCCTGGGTCAATCTTGGAAGGTTATATTTTTCTAGGAAGTTGTCCATTTCTCCTAGATTTCCCAGCTTGTTAGCATATAGGTTTTCATAGTATTCTCCAATAATTCTTTGTATTTCCGTGGGGTCCGTCGTGATTTTTCCTTTCTCGTTTCTGATACTGTTGATTTGTGTTGACTCTCTTTTCTTCTTAATAAGTCTGGCTAGAGGCTTATCTATTTTGTTTATTTTCTCGAAGAACCAGCTCTTGGTTTCATTGATTTTTGCTATTGTTTTATTCTTCTCAATTTTATTTATTTCTTCTCTGATCTTTATTATGTCCCTCCTTCTGCTGACCTTAGGCCTCATCTGTTCTTCTTTTTCCAATTTTGATAATTGTGACATTAGACCATTCATTTGGGATTGCTCTTCCTTTTTTAAATATGCTTGGATTGCTATATACTTTCCTCTTAAGACTGCTTTTGCTGTGTCCCACAGAAGTTGGGGCTTAGTGTTGTTGTTGTCATTTTTTCCATATATTGCTGGATCTCCATTTTGATTTGGTCATTGATCCATTGATTATTTAGGAGCGTGTTGTTAAGCCTCCATGTGTTTGTGAGCCTCTTTGCTTTCTTTGTACAGTTTATTTCTAGTTTTATGCCTTTGTGGTCTGAAAAGTTGGTTGGTAGGATTTCAATCTTTTGGAATTTTCTGAGGCTCTTTTTGTGGCCTAGTATGTGGTCTATTCTGGAGAATGTTCTATGTGCACTTGAGAAGAATGTATATCCCGCTGCTTTTGGATGTAGAGTTCTATAGATGTCTATTAGGTCCATCTGCTCTACTGTGTTGTTCAGTGCTTCCGTGTCCTTACTTATTTCTGCCCAGTGGATCTATCCTTTGGGGTGAGTGGTGTGTTGAAGTCTCCTAGAATGAATGCATTGCAGTCTATTTCCCCCTTTAGTTCTCTTAGTATTTGCTTCACATATGCTGGTGCTTCTGTGTTGGGTGCATATATATTTAGAATGGTTATATCCTCTTGTTTGACTGAGCCCTTTATCATTATGCAGTGTCCTTCTTTATCTCTTGTTACTTTCTTTGTTTTGAAGTCTATTTTGTCTGATATTAGTACTGCAACCCCTGCTTTCTTCTGGCTGTTGTTTGCTTGAAATATGTTTTTCCATCCCTTGACTTTTAGTCTGTACATGTCTTTGGGTTTGAGGTGAGTTTCTTGTAAGCAGCATATAGATGGGTCTTGCTTTTTTATCCATTCTGTTACTCTGTGTCTTTTGATTGGTGCATTCAACCCATTAACATTTAGGGTGACTATTGAAAGATATGTACTTATTGCCATTGCAGGCTTTAAATTCGTGGTTACCAAAGGTTCAAGGTTAGCCTCTTTAGTATCTTACTGCCTAACTTAGCTCGCTTATTGAGCTGTTATATACACTGTCTGGAGATTCTTTTCTTCTCTCCCTTCTTGTTCCTCCTCCTCGATTCTTCATATGTTGGGTGTTTTGTGCTGTGCTCTTTCTAGGAGTGCTCCCATCTAGAGCAGTCTCTGTAAGATGTTCTGTAGAGGTGGTTTGTGGAAAGCAAATTCCCTCAGCTTTTGTTTGTCTGGGAATTGTTTAATCCCACCGTCATATTTGAATGATAGTCGTGCTGCATACAGTATCCTAGGTTCAAGGCCCTTCTGTTTCATCGTATTAAATATATCATGCCATTCTCTTCTGGCCTGTAGGGTTTCTGTTGAGAAATCTGACGTTAGCCTGATGGGTTTCCCTTTATAGGTGACCTTTTTCTCTCTAGCTGCCTTTAACACTCTTTCCTTGTCCTTGATCTTTGCCATTTTAATTATTATGTGTCTTGGTGTTGCCCTTCTTGGATCCTTTCTTTTGGGGGTTCTGTGTATTTCCGTGGTCTGTTCGATTACTTCCTCCCCCAGTGTGGGGAAGTTTTCAGCAATTATTTCTTCTAAGATACTTTCCATCTCTTTTCCTCTCTCTTCTTCTTCTGGGACCCCTATAATACGGATATTGTTCCTTTTGGATTGGTCACACAGTTCTCTTAATATTGTTTCATTCCTGGAGATCCTTTTGTCTCTCTCTATGTCAGCTTCTATGCGTTCCTGTTCTCTGATTTCAATTCCATCAATGGCCTCTTGCATTCTATCCATTCTGCTTATAAACCCTTCCAGAGTTTGTTTCATTTCTGCGATCTCCTTTCTGGCATCTGTGATCTCCCTCCAGACTTCATCCCATTTTTCTTGCGTATTTCTCTGCATCTCTGTCAGCATGTTTATGATTCTTATTTTGAATTCTTTTTCAGGGAGACTGGTTAGGTCTGTCTCCTTCTCTGGTGTTGTCTCTGTGATCTTTGTCTGCCTGTAGCTTTGCCTTTTCATGGTGATAGGAATAGTCTGCAGAACTGGGACGAGTGACGGCTGGAAGGACTTCCTTTCTTGTTGGTTTGTGGCCCTCCTCTCCTGGGAGAACAGCGACCTCTAGTGGCTTGTGCTGCGCAGCTGCGCGCAGACAGGGTTTCTGCTTCCTGCCCGGCTGCTATGGAGTTAATCTCTGCTGTTGCTGTGGGCCTGGCCTGGCTCAGGCAGCTACTCCAAAATGGTGGAGTCGCGTTGGAGCAGAAGCGGCTGGGAGGCTATTTATCTCCGTATGGGCCCTCCCTGCTCCCTGCAGCCCAGGGGTTAGGGTGCCCAGAGATCCCGGATTCCCTATCTCTGGATTAAGTGACCCGCCCTGCCCCTTTAAGACTTCCAAAAAGCACCCGCCAAAACAAAACAACGCCCACAAAAAAAAGAGAAAAAAAAATTTTTTTAATTAAAAAAAAAAAAAAAAAAAAAAAAAAGGTGGTCGTTCGTTTTTCTTTATTCTGCGGTGCCAGCCTCAGGCCTCTGCTCACCGGTCTTTCTGCCCTGTTTCCCTAGTATTGGGGTCCCTATCCCTTTAAGACTTCCAAAAAGCGCTCACCAAAACAAAATAGCAAAAAAGCAAAAAAAAATGGTCGCGCGCTTTTCTTATGCCCTCTGTCGCCCAGCCTCCAGTGCCTGCTCACTGTTCTTGCTGCCCTGTTTTCCTAGTATCGAGGGCCCTGCACTCTGGCCCGGATGGCTGGGGCTGGGTGTTCGGCAGCCCTGGGCTCCGTCTCCCTCCCGCTCTGCCTGCTCTTCTCCCGCCGGGAGCTGGGGGGGAGGGGCGCTCGGCTCCCGCGGGGCCGGGGCTTGTATCTTACCCCCTTCGCGAGGCGCTGGGTTCTCTCAGGTGCGGATGTGGTCTGGATATTGTCCTGTGTCCTCTGGTCTTTATTCTAGGAAGGGTTGTCTTTGTTATATTTTCATAGATATATGTTGTTTTGGGAGGAGATTTCCGCTGCTCTACTCACGCCGCCATCTTCTGCCCCTCCCCCTTTTCATACTTTTTAAACCAAGAACTCCAGTCGGAAATACTTCTTATGTGATGAGCCAGCACACACACACACACACACACACACACACACACACATATATATATATATATGTGATAAAGTAACTATGACAAAAGTGCCATGAAACAATATTACCACTTTTTATGTACAAGATATTTTGATATTTTCTATTCTTGTCTACTTTATTCTAAGTTTTCCAATTCTGGTCACAATGCACTAAATTGACTTCATAAGTCACTAATGTGTTGCAACCCACATTTTTAAAACACTGCAAAAGACTATGGTATGTTTTAGTAAAGCAAAAATGGAAAACACTTCTGGAGTAAAGAATTGAAGGAAGCAAGAAGGATAGCAAGAAAACCAGACACTTGATAGAAGTAAATGAGCTGAGCTTTCAAGAAAGGATCACAGTTTCACAAGCAGTGAAAGGGAAGAAAGCGATTCCAGGTGAGGGAGAAGGGTGAACTCTCCAAAGCAGGAAAACACAGGGTGTGGTAAAGGTAAGGGAGAACAAAAGTAAATCTGTATGAAAGAGAGGAGTAGGAAATAGAGAGAGAGAAGTCGTTTGTAGACTAACCACAAAAGGCTTGACAACTGTGCTAAGGAGTCTGATATTATTCTAAGAGCAATGGAGATTCGAGGAGTGGATCCAAGGAAATGCTCCAAACAGTGAAGGGCAGGTAGGGAAGGGGGAAGGGGAAAGAGAGGGGATGTATGTATGCTAGTAAATTGCAGTGATGTTTATACAATCTCAGTTTGACATTAACTTATATGCATAAAAATATCCAAAATTAAAAATAACATAGGCGGAGCCAAGATGGCGGCATGAGTAGGACAGTGGGAATCTCCTCCCAAAAACATATATATTTTTGAAAATACAACAAATACAAATATCCCTAAAAGAGAGACCAGAAGATACAGGACAACAGCCAGACCACATCCATACCCGCAAGAACCCAGCGCCTCGCGAAGGGGGTAAGATACAAGCCCCAACCCGGTGGGACCCGAGCACCCCTCACCCCAGCTCCCGGTGGGAGGAGAGGAGTCGGAGTGGGGAGGGAGAGGGAGCCCAGGACTGCAAAATAGCCAGCCTTAGCCATCCGCACCCAGGCGTGAGGTGCTGGATACTAGGGAAACAGGACAGTAAGACCTGTGAGCGGGTCCCCACAGCCAGCGCCCCTGGGACAAAGAAAAGTAGGTGTTTTTTGAAAGTCTTAGAGAGACAGGACCGCACAGCTGGAGGGAAGCGTCCCGGGACACTTAGCCCAGTAGCTGGAAATCCTGGGGAACGCCGGGCGCCCTAACCCCCTGGCCAGCAGCTCTGAGAACCCTCACGGCGATAAACAGCCTCCCCGGCCGTTCCCACTCTGGCGTCCCGCCATAGCAGAGCAGCAGCCTGAGGCTGGCCACGCCCACAGCAAGGGAGCATCCTTCATAGCGGCTGGGCAAGAAACAGACCCAGTCTACGTGCAATTGCAAAACAAAAGCCACTAGGGGTCGCCGTTGTCCCAGTAAAGAAAGGCCAGGAGCAAGTGGAAAAGGTCTTGGCTCTCCCAGCTGACAGACGAGTCAATAGCATACCACTGCATCCATCAACATGAAAAGGCAAAAAACTTTGATCCAGACCAGGCTAACCCAGACACCTTCAACATCCTCTCCTGAGAAGGAATCTGGGGAGGTAGATTTAACCAATCTTCCTGAAAAAGAATTCAAAACAAAAGTCATAACCATGCTGACGGACTTGCAGAGAAATATGCAAGAACTAAGGAGGGAGAATACAGTAATAGAACAATCTCTGGAGGAACTTCAAAGCAGAATGGACGAGATGCAAGAGACCATTAATGGACTCAAAAACAGAGAACAGGAACGCAGAGAAGCTGATGCAGAGAGAGATAAAAGGATTTCCAGGAATGAAAGAATATTAAGAGAACTGTGTGACCAATCCAAAAGGAACAATATTCGCATCATAGGAGTACCAGAAGAAGAAGAGAAAAAAAGGGATAGAAAGTGTCTTTGAAGAAATAATTGCAGAAAACTTCACCAAACTAGGGGAGGAAATGGCCTCTCAGACCACAGAAACACACAGAACTCCCATAACAAGGGACCCAAGGAGGGCAACACCAAGACACATAATAATTAAAATGGCAAAGATTCAAAGACAAGGACAGAGTATTAAAGACAAAGTATTAAAGCCAGAGAGAAAAAAAGGTCACCTACAAAGGAAAACCCATCAGGCTATCATCAGACTTCTCAACAGAAACCTTACAGGCCAGAAGAGAATGGCATGATATATTCAATGCAATGAAACAGAAGGGCCTTGAACCAAGAATACTGTATACAGCACGATTATCATTTAAATATGAAGGAGGGATTAAACAATTCCCAGACAAGCAAAAGTTGAGGGAATTTGCCTCCCACAAACCACCTCTACAGGGCATCTTACAGGGACTGCTCTAGATGGGAGCACTCCTAAAAAGAGCACAGAACAAAACACCCAACATATGAAGAAGGGAGGAGGAGGAATAAGAAGGGAGAGAAATAAAGAATCATCAGACAGTGTTTATAATAGCCCAATAAGCAAGTTAAATTAGACAGTAAGATAGTAAAGAAGCTAACCTTGAACGTTTGGTAACCACAAACTTAAAGCCTGCAATGGCAATAAGTACATATCTTTCAATAATCACCCTAAATGTAAATGGACTGAATGCACCAATCAAAAGACACAGAGTAATAGAATGGATAAAAAGGCAAGACCCATCTATATGCTGCTTACCACAGACTCACCTCAAACCCAAAGACATGCACAGATTAAAAGTCAAGGGATGGAAAAAGATATTTCATGCAAACAACAGGGAGAAAAAGCAGGTGTTGCAGTACTAGTATCAGAAAAAATAGACTTCAAAACAAAGAAAGTAACAAGAGATAAAGAAGGACATTACATAATGATAAAGGGCTCATTCCAACAAGAGGATATAACCATTATAAATATATATGCACCCAATACAGGAGCACCAACATATGTGAAACAAATACTAAACAGACTTAAAGGAGGAAATATAATGCAATGCTTTGATTTTGGGAGACTTCAACACACCACTCACTCCAAAGGACAGATCCACCAGACAGAAAATAAGTAAGGACACAGAGGCACTGAACAACACACAAGAACAGATGGACCTAATAGACATCTATAGAACTCTACATCCAAAAGCAACAGGATACACATTCTTCTCAAGTGCACATGGAACATTCTCCAGAATAGACCACATACTAGGCCACAAAAAGAGCCTCAGAAAATTGAAAAAGACTGAAATTCTACCAACCAACTTTTTGGACAACAAAGGTATAAAACTAGAAATAAATTGTACAAAGAAAGCAAAAAGGCTCACGAACACATGGAGGCTTAACAACATGCTCCTAAATAATCAATGGATCAATGACCAAATTAAAATTGAGATCCAGCAATATATGGAAACAAATGACAACAACAACACAAATCCCCAACTACTGTGGGTCACAGCGAAAGCAGTCTTAAGAGGAAAGTATATAGCAATCCAGGCATATTTAAAGAAGGAAGAACAATTCCAAATGAATAGTCTAATGTCACAATTATCGAAACTGGAAAAAGAAGAACAAATGAGGCCTAAGGTCAGCAGAAGGAGGGACATATTAAAGATCAGAGAAGAAATAAATAAAATTGAGAAGAACAGAACAATAGAAAAAAATCAATGAAACCAAGAGCTGGTTCTTTGAGAAAATAAACAAAATACATAAGCCTCTAGCCAGACTTATTAAGAGAAAAAGAGAATCAACACACATCAACAGAAACGAGAAAGGAAAAATCACGATGGACCCCACAGAAATACAAAGATTGATTACAGAATACTATGAAAACCTATATGTTAACAAGCTGGAAAACCTAGGAGAAATGGACAACTTTCTAGAAAAATACAACCTTCCAAGACTGACCCAGAAAGAAACAGAATATCTAAACAGACCAATTACCAGCAATGAAATTGAAGCGGTAATCAAAAAACTACCCAGGAACAAAACCCCCAGGCCTGATGGATTTACCTCGGAATTTTATCAGACATACAGAGAAGACATAATACCCATTCTCCTTAAAGTTTTCCAAAAAATAGAAGAGGAGGGAATACTCCTAAACTCATTCTATGAAGCCAACATCACCCTAATACCAAAACCAGGCAAAGACCCCATCAAAAAAGAAAACTATAGACCAATATCCCTGATGAACACAGATGCAAAAATACTCAACAAAATATTAGCAAACCGAATTCAAAAATACATCAAAAGGATCATACACCACGACTAGGTGGGATTCATCCCAGGGATGCAAGGATGGTACAACATTCGAAAATCCATCAACATCATCCACCACATCAACAAAAAGAAAGACAAAAACCACCTGATCATCTCCATAGATGCTGAAAAAGCATTTGACAAAATTCAACATCCATTCATGATAAAAACTCTCAACAAAATGGGCATAGAGGGCAAGTACCTCAACATAATAAAGGCCATATATGATAAACCCACAGCCAACATCATACTGAACAGCGAGGAGCTGAAAGCTTTTCCTCTGAGATCGGGAACAAGACAGGGATGCCCACTCTCCCCACTGTTATTCAACATAGTACTGGAGGTCCTAGCCATGGCAATTAGACAAAACAAAGAAATACAAGGAACCCAGATTGGTAAAGAGGATGTTAAATTGTCACTATTTGCAGGTGACATGATATTGTACATAAAAAACCCTAAAGACTCCACTCCAAAACTACTAGAACTAATATCAGAATTCAACAAAGTTGCAGGATACAAAATTAACACACAGAAATCTGTGGCTTTCCTATACACTAACAATAAACTAATAGAAAGAGAAATCAGGAAAACAATTCCATTTACAATAGCATCAAAAAGAATAAAATACCTAGGAATAAACCTAACCAAGGAAGTGAAAGACCTATACCCTGAAAACTGTAAGACACTCTTAAGAGAAATTAAAGAGGTCACTAAAAAATGGAAACTCATCCCATGCTCCTGGCTAGGAAGAATTAATATTGTCAAAATGGCCATCCTGCCCAAAACAATATATAAATTCGATGCAATCCCTATCAAATTACCAACAGCATTCTTCAATGAACTGGAACAAATAGTTCAAAAATTCATATGGAAACACCAAAGACCCCGAATAGCAAAAGCAATCCTGAGAAGAAATTAATAAAGTGGGGGGGGATCTCGCTCTCCAACTTCAAGCTCTACTACAAAGTCACAGTAATCAAGACAATTTGGTACTGGCACAAGAACAGAGCCACAGACCAGTGGAACAGATTAGAGACTCCAGACATTAACCCAAACATATATGGTCAACTAATATTCGATAAAGGAGCCATGGATATACAATAGGGAAATGACAGTCTCTTCAACACATGGTGCTGGCAAAACTGGACAGCTACATGTAAGAGAATGAAACTGGATCACGGTCTAACCCCATACACAAAAGTAAATTAGAAATAGATCAAGGACTTGAATGTAAGTCATGAAACCATAAAACTCTTAGAAAAAAACATAGGCAAAAATCTCTTGGACATAAACATTAGCGACTTCTTCATGAACATATCTCCCCAGGCAAGGAAAACAAAAGCAAAAATGAACAAGTGGGACTATATCAAGCTGAAAAGCTTCTGTACAGCAAAGGACTCCATCAATAGAACAAGAAGGTATCCTAGAGTATGGGAGAATATATTCATAAATGACAGATCCAATAAAGGGTTGACATCCAAAATATATAAAGAGCTCATACACCACAAGAAACAAAAAGCAAATAATCCAATTAAAAAACGGGCAGAGTAGCTAAATAGACAGTTCTCCAAAGAAGAAATTCAGATGGCCAACAGACATATGAAAAGATGCTCCACATTGCTTGTCATCAGAGAAATGCAAATTAAAACCACAATGAGATATCACCTCACACCAGTAAGGATGGCTACCATCCAAAAGACAAACAACAACAAATGTTGGCGAGGTGTGGAGAAAGGGGAACTCTCCTACACTGCTGGTGGGAATGTAAATTAGTTCAACCATTGTGAAAAGCAGTATGGAGGTTCCTCAAAATGCTCAAAATAGAAATACCATTTGACCCAGGAATTCCACTTCTAGGAATTTACCCTAAGAATGCAGCACTCCAGGTTGAAAAAAACAGATGCACCCCTATGTTTATCACTGCACTATTTACAATAGCCAAGAAATGGAAGCAACGTAAGTGACCATCAGTAGATGAATGGATAAAGAAGATGTGGTACATATACACAACAGAATATTACTCAGCTACAAGAAAAAAACAGATCCTACCATTTGCAACAACATGGATGGAGCTGGAGGGTTTTATGCTCAGTGAAATAAGCCAGGTGGAGAAAGACAAGTACCAAATGATTTCACTCATATGTGGAGTATAAGAACAAAGGAAAACTGAAGGAACAAAACAGCAGCAGAATCACAGAACCCAAGAATGGACTAACAGTTACCAAAGGGAAAGGGACTGGGGAGGATGGGTGGGAAGGAAGGGATAAGGGCGGGGAAAAAGAAAGGGGGTATTATGATTAGAATGTATAGTGTGGGGGGGGGCATGGGGAGGGCTGTGCAACACAGAGAAGACAAGTAGTGATTTTACAGCATCTTATGCTGATGGACAGTGACTGTGAAGGGGTATGTGGGGGGGACTTGGTGAAGGGGGGAGCCTAGTAAACATAATGTCTTTCATGTAATTGTAGATTAATGATACCAAAAGTTAAAAAATAATAAATAAATAAAAGGGAAAAAAAGAAAGTAAAAAAAATAAAAGTAAAAATAACATAGTATGTGACTAGAAGCTGGGCAGTCAAACAACAGAAGCTTGTTTTATTGATTTTTTTTTCTTCTAAAACTTCAGTAAAAGAATGAATTGTATTGAACAGTTTAGACCCTGAGGAAGAAGAAACAAGTATCTGATAGGACAAAGAGATACCCTTTCTTCTTTTTCATGATCATCTACAGTAATACAGATAGCTTCTTGTACCTGTGATCCAGCCTTAAGAAACTTTCACTTTGCTGAGTATACCAAACTCTCTTCCCACTTGACTTCAGCACTTGCTGTTTCTTTAACCTGTAATGTACAGCCTATTGACTGCCATCAAGGCAGACGTCACTGAGCCTAAGAAGCTTTCCCTGACCCACTAGCTGGGTTAGGTGCCCTTGCTGTGGGCTCCTGTGGCTCTTCCTCTGTTCTAGCACTATTTACCATGGGCTACTTGTCTTCACAATTAGACCAAAATCTCCATAAGGGGAAAGGTTATACTGATTTACATTATTTCCAAAGCCCCATCCACTGATACAGTGCCTAGCATGTAATAGTAAGCACTCAATAACTATTTAATAAATACAAATTTTTCTTTAGTGTACTAACATGTAACTTTAAAATCTATATCCTGATGCTAAAGCCTAGATTTGAAGCCAAAATCTGCTCCGAGTCAGAACAACCAATATAAACTGCCTACCTTCTCTGCCTACTAAGTAAACTGATCTAACTGTATAGACCAATCCTGTAGAAGTTAGGTTGAATAGGAAAGACAGGGAGAGGAGTTTGGACTTGAATTAATAAAGAGCTATTGTAGGTTCAGAAAGGTAGGCAAGCAATTAAAATAAGGCTTTAAGAAGATTAGTCTCTTCTGGTATGCAGAAAATGGGGGGAATTTTTCCTCCATTTTTTTAGCCTGTTTTTTAACAGCCTGTTTGTGAGCAGATGACTATTAACATGAGCAATAAACCATAAATGCTCAGTGTATATAGATGGAGCTTAGTATTTGTTAACTCAACAAACATTTTTTTAGGTTCTACTATGTCTATGAGCTGTACTATATTACAATAAAATAACTTCATATACTATAATCTCACATTTAATGAAAAGGATAAAAATTGTCAAGAATTGAGCCACACTGTCAGCATTCTGACACAGTAAGAGAAGTCTATAGTGCTTAAGTAAAATGGGAAAGGGTATGCATAAAATTACTGAATTTTATATTGTTTTCATAGGATCAAGTTTTAATTATTCTTATTTTTCTTATTCCTTACTTTGTTAGTGCTTCTGCTTGATAAATAATTTTAATGAAAACTATGACTCCCTCCTCTGGAAATAAGCAGAGGCTCTGCTGAAGGTGTCCCAGGTTGCCCAAGACTTTCTGATGGGCCGCAAGAGATAATTCCAATACAATAATGTTAGGATAGAAGTATCCAGAGGTTACAGTAGAAGCACAGGGGAGGCATGCAGTTCCATGAAGGGAGCAAAATGAAGGTTAGGGAAGATGTCTTGAAGAAGGTGGCTCTTGAACTCAGAAATGACAACTGGACAAGTCAGTAAACAATAGGACAGTATTTCAGGCACACAGGGATGAATTAACACAGTGTATGTGGAAGTAATTACTATTATTTGATCTGAGAGTATGAACATGGAAATGCTAGTAAATAAGTAGAGATAAGAGGATCTCAAAGAATCTGATACACCATGCCAAGGACCTTGGACTTGATATTACAGGAAATGAAGAAGGTGTTTGTAACAAGAATGACATTGGTCATATCTTCACTTTAGACCACTTTGAAAGCAATAGGGAGAATGAATGGAGGTGGGGAGAAACCAAGATAGGACAGAGAAATCTCTTGAGAGAGAGCCACTGAAAGAGGCAGAAGATGAGGAGGGTCTCAAGAAGCTGCAGTAAACACAGAACAGATGAAACAGACTTGGGAAATATTCAGGAGGTAAAATCAGAAGGACTTCATACATGACAAGATGTAGGCAGTAAGGGAGACAAAGTCCAGAATGCCTCTTGGGTTTCTAGGTGGATGGTGATACAGTAAATTGAATAGAAACAATAAAAGGAAGATGACATTGGTGAAAGTGGGGATGGGGCATCAGAAAGGAGGTAGAGTAGACATATTTTGTTTTATACATGTTGAGTTTGAACTATGTGGAGGGTTAACATTATGTGAAGCTAGTTATCTGGTAGTAAGCAATTGAATGTATCAGTCTGAAAGCACAAAGGATAAAGGTCGGCACAGGAGCCATGGATTTGGGAGTCATGAGCACGAGATGCATGTAAACCAGAAGAGAAGATTTAATCACCCCAGGGAGCTAGTGTAACCTAAAACAGGCATGGGCTGAAGTCAGACATCTGGGGACACAACATTAGGGGAATAGGTTTATCATCCTAATGCTTAGGTCAGGAGTCATCTCTAAGATATTTCTTTGCTATTCTCCAGATCTCCTCTCTTACAGCTTCTGAAGACATAATGAAGGAAAAGTGGTAGAAGATATCTTTCTCTGAAGGAATTAACAAAAGAGAAACAAAGTTAAGGCCACAAAATTTTATCCACTAAGAATACAGCAGTCTCCTTTTACCTGCAGTTTCACTTTCCATAGTTTCTGTTACCTGCTGTCAACCATGCTGTGGAAGCAGATGATCTTCTGATGTCCTAGCTGAAGGTCAGTAGTAGCCTATTGCTATGTCACAGTGCCTACGTCATTCACCTCACTTCATCTCATCATATAAGCATTTTACCATCTATCATCATCACAAGAATGGTGAATACAGTAAAATATTTTGAGAGATAGACACCACATTTATATGTTTTATTACAGTATACTGTTATAATTGTTCTATTTTATTGTTATTATTAACCTCTTACTTTGCCTAATTTGTAAATTAAACTTTATTATAGGTATATAAGGATCTGAAAAAAACATAGTATATACAGGACTCATTACTATCTGCAGTTTCAGGAATCCACTGGGGGTCTTGGAACATATCCTCCAGGGTTAAGAGGGAACTAATATATTATTAATTACTGACATTTATTGAACACCTACTATATCACAAGCACTGTATTAAGTGCTTTCCAAGTAATATTTATTTTAAACTTACTAACAACCCTATGAGATATAATCTATTACTATACCTGTCTTACAGGTGAAGAAACTAATTTAAGTGGCAGACAAACTTCTATTTGAATTATGGTCTGGTTAGGTCCAGAATTCCCATTCTTAACTATTGTTAAGTATAATTTCTTAGAGGAGCTGAAAAATAGAAAATGAATCACCAGAGGCAACCTGCTATTTTTATGCTTAACAATGCCTGTCATTGACTTTCATTCCATTTGTGAGCATCTAACAACATATACATTGTAGAGAAGTATTCTGTTTTTATATGATTACCCGAAAGTCCAAATAAAGGTTCTATTAAATACCACAGTCCAAAGATTCATTCTACTTTAATTTTAAGAGAGAAACATTATAGTTGAAACCTGAGTGGTAAACTTTAATGACAAACATTAAAATAAAAGGAAACTGCTTCTTTAGCTTAACATATTAAGTCTATAACTACCTCAGATGAAATGGGAAAGTACTCCTTGCTTTTTCACCTGTAAAATTAAGGCTGAAAGTCAATACTGTCCTGTAGGACAGCATTAGATCTGGTGGGTCCTAGAAAGACTTAAGAGCAAATGCTGACCAGTGTAGTACAGAATTACCTAACAGATGTATGGCCTTCAACACAATCACCTACCCAGAAACTTTCTCCAAGTGACCCAAGCTTTATATTTTAATGACTAGAAAGTTCATGAGAAAAGAATTCCATTAAACATATACACCATCCTTCAAGTTAAGGATTTGGGCCATCTGTCATTTTAAGAGATCTGTATGCCTGGTAGACACTTCTACTTCTTACAAACTTACACAATAAACCATGACTCAGAACCACCGTCCATTACCTAAGTTAGTGTTTTGCAACTTGTTTTCCACTTTTCCCTCCTTTTAAAACTGAATTTAAGGCAATGTACACAGATTATGATAAATGAACTTTAATAGTAAGAGTTTAAAATTAAAAAAAAGAAAAACCAACAGCACATTTGGATGGCTTGCCTTCCTCTTTTTCCATAAAACTTTAAATGGGTATTTAAAGTGTACTGTGTTCTTTTAATAGAGGTAGAAAAACTCATTTGGGTTCTCATAATTCTAACAATTTTCAAACAAAGTGTACATTGTATATTGGTTTGATATTTCAACTCCACTTTTTATGGCAAAAATGAAGTTGTTCTTAAGAGTATTATTTTGATATGAGTGAAGTAGGCTGTGCCAGGGTCTCATCATCTCATCTATTGTCATTGATAAGCACTCAGTAGCTCAGTTTTTGAGGGGCCCAGCTGGGGACTTACCAGCAAAAACATATGAAGAAGCAACAATGCAAGGGGACATACAGATTATAAATGCTGGACTCTCAGAGAGGAACACTGAAAGTGTGCCGTCTGGGCAAGGTCACCCTCACTGATCTAAATAGCTCCCTGAAGACCTTGGGGCATCAGCTCCTGCCACGGTAAAGGTGGCGCTCTTACTAGCAGTGGTGTGAACTGCAGCCCCCTGTGGAGAACATCTTACCCATCAGCGCCAGTGCCATGGTCCCCGACCAACTCACTCTAGCAAAAGGGGCCTTTTACTTTTGCTCTTGCAGCTGGAAGTCAGCTCTCAGTTGGTTAAGCCTTGTCTCCGAGTACCAACTTGTATAAAGATACACCTCAACTAAATTTGGACTTTATTTCTTTTATCTCCCCTTGCCTCAAACAATAGTGTGATTAATCTATCCTTGGTTAGGGTATGTTATTTATTTATTGGTTTACTAAGAGACATTGTCCTGTATGCTCGTGGCTCATGAAATTACCAGTGAGCCTGTGTTAAATAAATTACCGGCAAAGACAAACTCACCTCTGAGCATAATTTGCCTCCCAACACAGAACAGTATAAACTACTGTGACATTGTGATTTATATTAAGAAATACATATATTGGGTCTTCCACTGCTCCTAAAACTGCTGGAATTTCCTAAGTGATAAGAGTGACAAAGGTGAAATAGGTATCTTGTCACTCATACAACAAGTCTCTTTCAATCACACCTGAGTGTATGTTAATGAGGTGATTTTTTGAAAACCCAGGGGAACAATCTATTTAGGTGAAAAGGTTGGAACTTTAAGTCCCACTCACCCCTTCACCTATGGGGAGGGGAAAGGTTGAAAGATGAATAAATCACCAATGGCCAATGATTCAAACAACCATGCCTACATAAAACCCCAAAAGGATGGGGTTCAGAGAGCTTTCGAGTTGTGATCCTTGAGGTGTGGAGAAAGTGGTGCACTGCCAAGAGAGGGCCTGGAAACTCCCTCATCCCTTCCTGAATACCTTCCCCAGTGCATCTCTTCCATCTGAAAGCTCCTGAGTTATACTCTTTTATAACTAATTGGTAATCTAGGAAGTAAACTGTTTTCCTGAGTTCTGTGAGCCACTCTAGCAAATTAACCGAACAGGAGGAGGGAGTGCTGGGAAACTGATCAACACCCTGTTGTTTAGAAGCACAGGTAATAGCCTGGACTTGCAATTGGTGGCTGAAGAGGGGAGCAACTGTATAGAACTGAGCCCTTAACCTGTGGGAGCTCCAGATAAAGTGTCAGAATTGAGTTAAATTGTAGAACACCCAGCTGGTGTCTTAGAATTGCCTGGTATGGGGAAAAGCTACCACACATTTGGTGACCACAGTACAGAAATGTTTCAAGTATTGTGTAAACTACAAATACTTGAACATGATTGCATATAGCATTATTTGAAGCCAGGCCTTGGTTTCCTTTAAAAACAAAGATAACCAACCATACTAACTCATTTTCTAACAGTCGCACCATATGTAAACATTTCAAAATGGTAAAAATGTTGCTAAGATTAACATTACCATTGATTTGCTACTAGAAATAACACAGATGCAGAATATAAAAAAAAGCACTGATAGTTTCTCCAACAGCTTTGCATGATCTGAGCTACACTTCCAACCTACTTTTCACTGATTCCTGCAGTGAATTCCACCAGTACATTTTAGAACTTTTGCAAATTAAGTTAAAAGTACTTGTTCACCTCAATTCATCTCTGGTGAATGGCTGTGTGGAACTCTAAATTTAAGTACAACTGCATTACTGTTCTCTGATTAGTGTAGAATAATTCTTGGATTTATGCAATGCCAGGCTAAATGACACTGTAAAGAAACACTTGTTTTCAAATAAATCAGTGGTTAGCTTTAGATAATTCTATAAAGAATTTTATTCATGTATAGTACCCTAGCTAAAACTGTAAAAGTTGAAAACAACAAAAACTTCTACCTCTATTAAAATAATAATCTTTATTTAAAGCTTTTTTCTAAATGAATTTAATAAAACCATAGAAATTTAGAAGTGGAAGGAATTTTGAGTAATTTACAGTCAAAGAAAATCAAGTCACTTGCTAAGGGTCACCTAACAAGTTAGTGGAAGATCTAATACTGTAACCTGGGCCTTCTAAATTTCCTAGCCAATGCTCTTAAATATTAGACAGTAGTATGGACAGGTTAATATCAGCCAACATTTACAATGTGCCTATTTTGTGCCCTTCTCTATGCCAAGCATTTTCACATCTATCATTGAGGTAGGGCAGGGATATGGGATAAGGGTCACATCATTGCAAAATCTACTTAGCCTGTGAAAAGGCCCAGCTTATTCTTTACCTTAATCTATATGCTGTTCTTCCTCTTCTTCCAATCTCTTAATCAATTAAGTAACTTTGTAACCAGGACAGGAGATATACCTCCCAGGTGTAAATAAACCTATATGGATAAAGAATGCTGAGATCGGGACCAATACAGTCACCTAAATAACCCTATTCTTAAGATAAAACTTTAAAGGAATTATGAATCACCTGTATGCAGCATGTCTTATGCTCCCCTATCCAAAAGGCCTTATAAAATCTCAAACCCTTAAATGCACCTCCTCTGAAGTTGCCCACACTCCTGAGTGTGTACTGTCTTAAATCAAACTTTCTTGTTGCACAAGCCAACTGCACTTGTCTCTGAACTCTTCTGCATGGTAAATACAAGAACTCGCCAATCTCCACCTCTGGTGGTAAATGTCTTTGTCACTTCTGCTATTTCATTTAGCTTTCTAGTCTTTACACAATCCTTTTCTTTCTCTCTGTTTTATTTCAGACAAGTAGGGAAGTGGAAGTTCTCATAACATAATCTCACTCCACCCAGTGCTCTGTGGGACCCCAAATCCTGAGGTGGTAGCAGCTTAGTTCCCATGCAATGCAGATTCAAGGAAACACTGGATACCTGGTGACTCCGGCTTCAGGAGTAGGCAAGGGATTTGCCCTATGCTGAGCAGGAGTTCAATGAGCCTCCCTTTCCTCCCTAATTTTAATACCAAACAGCTCTCTGCTGCCTGCATGCCTGCTGACATTCACTTCTACTCTTGTTTTAATGAGTTACTTCCTTACCTACACTCATTGGTCGAGAAATCTTTCTCTATCAGAGTCAAGAACCCTCCCTTGTGTGGGTTGAGGTTTCACCTAGTGTGCAGGAAGAGACCTCCCCAGATGCAGCTACCTGACAACATCATCTCTTTTGTTAGTCAACTCATAAGATTTAAAAAGACTTAATAAAACCACCGCATTCATTCCTTTGGACATTTAGTGTTGCCAACAGAATATTGCCACATGATCCAAATGGGAAGATGTAATTCAATTACTGCAGTAACTATGCTACTGAAGAGGATGTGCTCAACAACACACTTCACTTTCAGAAATTTCCCTCCCAGAGGTATATACAGATTTAGAAAGCTTAAGAATGCATTTCTGGGTACTGTCCTCTTTGCCAAGGACCTATAAAGATTTCTGCAGCTACCTCCCCCTCCTTCTTTCACTTCTGTACTTTTTCCACTCATTCTCTTTTATTCTTCTTAGCTGCTGTTTGTTCTCCAATCTATGCTTCCCCCTGAACTGCTGTCCCTAATGATAATCCAGAAGTCTAGATAACCTAGAAATCATGCAGATTTTTCCCTCTACATTCTGACCCATACCCTTTATCTACCTAGGTCAAATGGCCTTCCAAAATGTTCATGGTAAGACAAAAGGTTTCATTAAATAAGAGCAATCTAACTACAAGTACAGTTTAGGAAAAAAAACACTAAAATGTGGGTATTTGCTTTTTTATAATTTCAAAACAACAACTTATTTTTTAAATACACAGTGCTTTCTATATGTGCTGCAAGGCGAAGTCAAATTACACCGTCTTCACAAATATATGGCACTAAAATGTCCAAATATTTTTAGTTGAGGAAAATAATTTATTTGTATTCATACACTGATATATTTTAAATTGAATCTCAGGTGGCCTTTCTACCACTGCAAGTTTTGAAATGTATATTCAATAGAATTCTTATAGGTGCAGATCAAATAATATTACTAGGAAAAACAAGAAAGAAAAAATAACCATTTACCAGTTCTGGTTAGCATAAAGATGTGGTGCTGTTTGTTATATTTTTCTGGATCTGTCATCTCAACTACATCTTAGTGAATAAAATTTTAATACCTAATAAATAAGTTGATTAAATTAGAATGTTAATTTGAGATGAATGTCAATACTATTTGAAAAAATATTTCAGTGCACTTTGCTAGCAGATTCTATCTCAGACTCAAAAGAATCATGGACCTGTGAAAATTGCACTGAACTTAAGTTACATTTAAATTTTAATATTCAAAAGCAATGAAGTAAGTAATTTTTAAATTCAATTTTGTTTGAATAGCCCACTAAAACAACACTATTAAGTTTGCATTTGAATCTTTTATCTTGATAGTAAATTTTCACATTATGCAAATATGAAACATTAAAACAATGCTTTAAAATTGGCAGAAGATCAATATGGAAGGATGAAGACATGAACACTATAAACCAAATAGACTTAATAGACATCTATAGAATATTCTTCCCAACAAGAGCAAAATATACATTCTTCTCATGTGAACATGAAACATTATAGCCCATATATTAGGCCATAGAAGACTTCATTAAATTTAGGACAGAAATGATGCATAGCATGTTCTCAGACAACAGTGGGCTTAAATTACAAAGCAATAATAAAAGGAAATTTGGTTTTCACAAATATGTGGAAATTAAACACACTCTTAAGTAACCAAAGGGTCAAAGTGGAAACCACAAGAGAAATCAGGAAATACTTTCAAATAAATGAAAATGAAAATACAACTTACCAGAACTTCTAGAATTCAGCTAATGCAATGTTTTTAGGGAATTTTATAGCTATGAACACCTATATTAGAAAAGAAAAATCTCAAATCAACAGCCTAACGTTCCATTTTAAGAAACTAGAAAAAGAAGAGCAAGCTAAACCCAAAGCAAGCAGAAGGAGGGAAGTAATAATGACTAGAGAATGAATCAATGAAATAGAGAATAAGAAAACAATAGAGAAAATCAATGAAATGAAAAGTTGGTTCTTGGAAAAAAAACTTTTAAAATAAATCTTTAGCTAGACTGTTCAAGACAAAAAGCAAAAAAGACTCATTACTAAACAAACAATGAAATAAAGAACATTACTATCAATCCTACAGAAGTAAAAAGGGTTTTAAGAGAAAACTATGAACAATCATACACCAACAAATTAGATAACCCAGATGAAATGGATAAATTTGTAGGAAGAAAAAACTACTGAGACTAACTCAAGAATAGAAACTGAGTAGATACATAACAAGTAAAGAGATTGAATTAGTTAAAAACAAACAAACAAAAACTTTACACAAATAAAATCCCAGATCCCATTGGCCTCACTGGTAAATTCTACCTAATGCTTACAAGAAAAATTAATATCAGTCCTTCACAAAATCTTCCCCAGGGGAAAGAACTCATTGAATGAGGCCAGCATTACCCTGAAACTAAAACCAAATGAACATATCACAAGAAAATTATAGATAGATATAGATGTGAAAATCCTCAACAAAGTACCAGCAAACCAAAATCCAGCAACATGTAAAAAGGATTATATACCATGACCAAATGGGATTTACCCCAGGAATGCAAAGTTGGTCTAACATCTGAAAACCAATCAATATAATACACTGTATTAATAGAATAAAGGATAAAAACCATACAATCATCTCAACAGATTCAGAAAAGGCACTTAATAAAATCTAATATTCTTTAATGATAAAAACAAAACAAGAAATAGAAGAGAACTTCCTCAAGCTAATAAAGGGCATCTATGAAATACCCACAGCTAACAGCATGCATAATGGTGAAAGACTGAATGCTTTTCCCCGGAGATCAGGATAAGAGGAATAAGATCAGGATATCAGCTCTCTTCACCTCTATTCAACACTAGAGGTTCTAGCCAGAACAATTAGGCAAGAAAAAAAATTATGAAAAGCATTTTGATTGATAAGGTGTGCAGATGATATGATCTTATATATAGAAAATCCTAATTAATCCACCAAAAAACTATTCAGACTAATAAATAAGTTGATCAAGACAGGAGAATATAAGATCAATATTAAAAAATGAATTGTACTAAATAATGTTATCTGAGTTACACCTCAATTTAAAAAATCAATTGTATTTCTATACAGTAGCAATGAGCAAACAAAATGAATTAAGAAAATTATTCCATTTACAATAGCACCAAAAAGAATAAAATACTGAGGAACAAATTTTAACAAAAGAAGTGTAAGACTTGTACACTAAAACTTTAATAAATGGAAAAACAACCCATATTCATAAATCTGAAGACTAAATATTGTTAAGATGGCAATACTTTAAAAATTGATGTATAGAGTCAATGTAATCCCTATCAAAATCCTAGCTGCCATTTTTTCACAAATTATAAGCTCAACCTAAAATTCATATGGAAATGCAATGGACCCAAAACAGAACAATCTCAAAAAAGAGAAACAAAATTGGAGAACTCACATTTCCTGATTTCAAAACTTACTGCAAAGCCACACTAGGCTAATTAGGACAGTATGACACTGGCACTAAGGTAGATCAATAAGCTAGAATTGAGAGTACAGAAACAAACTTTTACATTCATGACAATTGATTTTTGACATGGATGCCAAGATAATTCAATGAGCAAAAAATAGTCTTCTCAACAAACAGTGCTGGGACAAGTGAATATCCACATGCAAAGAGTGAAGTTGGACTGCTATCTCACACATAAAAATTAACTCAAAATAGATCACTAATCTAAAAGTAAGAGCTGAAACTATAAAACTCTTAGAAAAAGGAATAAATCATTCTCTGTGACCTTGGATTAGGCAATAATTTCTTAGATGATCTAACACCAAAAGCGCACAAGTGAAGAAAAGGAAAGATAAACTGGGCTTCATCAAAATCAAAACCTTCTGTGCTTCAAGGGCAACCAGAAAGAAAGTGAAAAAGAAAGCCCAAGGAAAAAATATTTGTACATCAGGTATTTGATAAGTAATGTGCACCCAGAATATATAAAGAATCTTACAAACCAACAAAGAAAGACAAATAACCCAATTTTTAAAATTGACAAATGATCTGAATAGACATTTCTCCAAAGAGGATATACAAATGGTATATCAGTAAGCACAAGAAAGATGCTTAACATTGTTAGTCATTAAGGAAATGCAAATCGAAAACTCAATGAGATTACACTTCACACCTACTAAAATGATTTTTTAAAACGGACAAGTGTTGATGAGGATGTGGAGAAATTTGAACCCTTGTGCATTACTGACAGGATTGAAAATAGTGCAAACACTGGAAAAAAGTTTGGCAATTGTTCAAAAAAGTTAAACAGTTCCCCACATGACCCAGCAATTCTGCTCCAAGGTATACACCCAAGAGAAATGGAACGTATGACTAAACAAACTTGCACATGAACATTCGTAACAGCATTATTCATAATTGTCAAAAAGTGAAAACAACCCAAATGTCCACTTACAGAACAATGAATAAACAAAAGACAGTATGTTGATACAATGGAGTATTTTTCAGTATTAAAAAGAAATGAAGTACTACATGTTACAATATGAATGGACCTTAAAAACATTATGCTGAGATAAACCAGTCACAAAAGACCATATATTTGGTGACTCCATTTTTAATGAAATGTCCAGAATAAGCAAATCTATATAGAGAGAAAGTAGATTCATCATTGCCAGGGGCTAGGCAGGTGGGGAGGGATGGGAGTCACTGCTAATGGGTAAGGGGTTTCTTTTTGGGATAATGAAAATGTTACAGAATTAGACAGTGATGGTGGCTACATAACTCTCTAACTAAACCACTGAATTATATACTTTAAAAGGGTGAATTTAATGGCATGTGAATTAAGTCTCAATGAAGCTGTGTTTGGTATTTTTTAAAATAATTTTTTAATTAAGGTATTACTGATATACACTCTTATGAAGGTTTCACATGAAAAAACAATGTGGTTACTACATTCACCCATACTATTGAGTCCCCCCCATGCCCCATTGCAGTCACTGTCGATCAGTGTAGTAAGATGCCACAGAGTCACTATTTGTCTTCTCTGTGCAACAGTCTTCCCCATGATCACCCCCACACCATGTGTGCCAATCATAATACTCCTCAATCCCCTTCTCCCTCCCTCCCCACCCACCCTACCCCACCCTTCCCCTTTGGTAACCACTAGTCTCTTCTTGGGGTTTGTGAGTCTGCTGCTGATTTATTCCTTCAGTTTTGCTTCATTGTTATACTCCACAAATGAGGGAAATCATTTGGTACTTGTCTTTCCACACCTGGCTTATTTCACTGAGCATAATACCCTCCAGCTCCATCCATGTTGTTGCAAATGGTAGGATTTCTTTCTTATGGCTGAATAGTATTCCATTGTGTATATGTACCACATCTTCTTTATCCATTCATCTACTGATAGATACTTGGGTTGCTGTTTGGTATTTTTTTAAGTATTAAGTATAAGACACTCCAGGGTACTCTGTGGGTTTATTCTGTCTTCATTCATTATCTGTAACCTTTCACTTCCTTTTAAATATTTCTAGTCATTTAAATTTCCTCAGTATGTCTCTCACCATTTTTGCCCTGAACAGAAATACATGTTGCTAGATAAGAGAATCATAGGAATTCAGACCTAAATGTTCTTTCATTCTTACTTGGTTACCAGGGGCCCATCCAGTATCTGCCAAGACACATGATACACCTGCATTAGTTAACATCCAACAAGAATCAGCAAAATGATAGACTGTATATGCTGATCAGTCTATTTCCAAGGATTAATATAAGTGGTGCTGGTTATCATCAATCAGGCATTTAAAATATGACAACAGAATTTGTTAGTTGGCAAAGTTCACTGGACACTCATTAACAGTAGGGTTTGACAGCTCTGCAGATAATAACACAAAATATTCAAATTCTGTAGGTTCATAATTTAACACATTCAGAAATTAAATTTAGAATTTCTATTAACCAAGAAACATGATATTTAAAAGATTTTCAGTCAGCTTTCTTCTTGAAGTCTGGCACCAGTTTCTAAATTAAAACATTAATATAATCTCAGAATAATAAAGTTAAAAATGAAAAGCCAGGTTTCAACTCATTTAACTATTGCCTTGTTAGCACATGATGATCTGAGTTATCCGTAAATCAGTTCTGCCTGTTCTTTCTGATCAAAGGCTTTGAGCAGAATCAGCCTTTACCCTCTTCCCAAAGGCACAGGGGATCTTCTGGTAAAGCCAGGTAGACCTGTTCACAACAGCTCTGCCCCATATTGCCCATACACTGCTTGCTCCCTTCAAGACCCCACCAAGCCCCAATCTGCTCATCTGTAAGATAAAAATATCCACCTACCCCACAGAGTTATTCTATTTAATAACATAATGTCTCTAAAGCATCCAGCACATGGTAGGTACTCAGCAGGTATTGGTTCTTTCTCTTTGCTCTCCACAAGTAAAATACAGGTCACAAATAACAAAAATTAGAAAAATTCTGATGCAAGAAACTGTTTGACTTAGTGTGCATTGAAGACAGAATTATCTAAAAACTAAAAGTAAATAAACTTTTATTTTCTAAGAGCATCAAATTAATATAATCTTAAGTAGATAAATGATAACCATGATGCTAAGATACAAGATACCAAGGGGAAAAAAAATCAACTAATTTGGCATTAATTTTGTTGGTATTGTCTAACAGTTTTATTAGGAAACGAGTGCATATCCAGGTGGCAGAATACTGCAGATTAGTTTTAGTTAAAGGGTTTTTTGAATAAGCCAACAAAAACGTAAGGTTTGGTGGAATTTCCTAAGGGAAGGCTTCATAATGAATCTCAGTCACAGCTCTCGAGAGCAGTGAAGGGCAACAAAGCCAGGTCTAGATGCCTGCAAAATACTACTCCTAATCCTTTGAGTCTAGACTACTTGAGAATTCTTTAAAAAAGATTTAAAACAGCAACTTTACTATAGACATAAGGAAAAGGGGCAGCAGCAAATACGTAGTTCTATTTTTTAAAGGACAGGGAACCCATAGACATAGTTTTTTATATGGTTTTTACAATGGGTTACATATTCACATGGTTCAAAAACCAAGAAAATGTAAAAGAGATACTGTGAGAAATTGGCTTCTCACCCCTGTCCTTATCCACCAAGTTCTCATCTCCCAACCCCAAACAAATCAACACTATTCATTTCTTGTTTCATTCCAGAGTCCCTCTATGCTTAGAGAAGCAAAACAAATATATTATATTTTCCTTGTTTTTTTACACAAAGGTAGCAATGTATAGACACAATGTATACTGTGTTCTGCATCTCAAAGGCAAATTTTAAACTTAAAATGTCCAGTGAAAACAACAAATAAATTCAATTGGACAGGGGCTGTTGTTCACACTGAGTGGATTTTTAAAAGGAGAAACAAATAAATCATGTTAATGTTAGTGTGAATCAGAAATAAAGGAAGTCTAAAGGAGGAGAAAAAAATTCAAGGAGAAAAGGAGGCATAGTCTCATAAATCCCTTAAAAAAATCTCTGCTGGAGTATCTTGTCTTTCATTAATTAAAAAAAAGTAATTCCTTTACAGACAAAAAAATAAATAAACCAAATATCCATGAGAAGGTGGCAGGGGGCAGTAAAAGGAAATAAATAAGGAAAGAGAGAAAGGTACTTTGTGTCAGAATGGACTACATGTAAACTATGCACAACTATGTACACTGAACCTCAAATGTAAGAACCATTTTTTTTAATTATAACAAAATCTTTAACTTCTGAATGTTAATCAACAATGGTCACAGTTCAAATAAACAAACAATGTAGTGTTTTCATGTTTAAGCCATCACCAATTTTAGCACTGTATTGTTGGAGGCTAAATAAAAATGTCTTTTCAAAACCTTTTTCAGCCCTCTCGATGAAAAACTGAGGAGAGGGGCGGAAGATGGCGGCGTGAGTAGAGCAGCGGAAATCTCCTCCCAAAACCACATATATCTATGAAAATATAACAAAGACAACCGTTCCTAGAATAAAGAACAGAGGACACAGGACAATATCCAGACCACATCCGCACGTGAGAGAACCCAGTGCCTCGCGAAGGGGGTAAGATACAAGCCCCGGACCGGCGGGAGCCGAGCACCCATCCCACCAACTCCCAGCGGGAGAAGAATAGGCAGAGCGGGAGGGAGACGGAGCCCAGGGCTGCCGAACACCCAGCCCCAGCCATCCGGGCCCAGCCACAGCACGTGCCCAGGGGGCCCTGGATACTAGGAAAACAGGGCAGCAAGAACAGTGAGCGGGCACCGGAGACCGGGCGCAGGAGGACACCAGAAAAGCCAGCGACCATTTTTTTTTTTTTGGCAAGCGCTTTTTGGAAGTCTTAAAGGGATAGGGACCCCAATACTAGGGAAACAGGGCAGCAAGACCGGTGAGCAGAGGCCTGAGGCTGACACCGGAGAATAAAGAAAAACGAGCGGCCACCTTTTCTTTTTAATTAAAAAAAACTTTTATTCTTTTTTTCTTTTTTTCTTTTTTTTTTTTTTTTGGTGGTCGTTGTTTTGTTTTGGCGGGTGCTTTTTGGAAGTCTTAAAGGGGCAGGGCGGGACACTTAATCCAGAGGTAGGGAATCCGGGGATCTCTGGGCACCCAAACCCCTGGGCTGCAGGGAGCAGGGAGGCCCTTTACAGAGATAAATAGCCTCCCGGCCGCTCCCACTTCAACGCGACTCCACCACTTTGGAGTAGCTGCCTAAGCCAGGCCACGCCCACAGAAACAGCAGAGATAAACTACATAGCAGCTGGGCAGGAAGCAGAAACTCTATCTGCGCACAGCTGTGCAGCACAAGCCACTAGAGGTCGCTGTTCTCCCAGGAGACGAGGGCCACAAACCAACAAGAAAGGAAGTTCTTCCAGCCGTCACTGGTCCCAGCTCTGCAAACTATTCCTATCACCATGAAAAGGCAAAGCTACAGGCAGACAAAGATCACAGTGACAACACCAGAGGAGACAGACCTAACCAGTCTTCCTGAAAAAGAATTCAAAATAAGAATCATAAACATGCTGACAGAGATGCAGAGAAATAAGCAAGAGAAATGGGATGAAGTCTGGAGGGAGATCACAGATGCCAGAAAGGAGATCGCAGAAATGAAACAAACTCTGGAAGGGTTTATAAGCAGAATGGATAGAATGCAAGAGGCCATTGATGGAATGGAAATCAGAGAACAGGAACGCATAGAAGCTGACATAGAGAGAGACAAAAGGATCTCCAGGAATGAAACAATATTAAGAGAACTGTGTGACCAATCTAAAAGGAACAATATCCGTATTATAGGGGTCCCAGAAGAAGAGAGAGGAAAAGAGATGGAAAGTATCTTAGAAGAAATAATTGCTGAAAACTTCCCCAAACTGGGGGAGGAAATAATTGAACAGACCACAGAAATACACAGAACCCCCAACAGAAAGGATCCAAGGAGGACAACACCAAGACACATAATAATTAAAATGGCAAAGATCAAGGACAAGGAAAGAGTTTTAAAGGCAGCTAGAGAAGAAACGGTCACCTATAAAGGAAAACCCATCAGGCTAACATCAGATTTCTCAAAAGAAACCCTACAGGCCAGAAGAGAATGGCATGACATATTTAATACAATGAAACAGAAGGGCCTTGAACCAAGGATACTGTATCCAGCACGACTATCATTCAAATATGACGGTGGGATTAAACAATTCCCAGACAAACAAAAGCTGAGGGAATTTGCTTTCCACAAACCACATCTACAGAACATCTTACAGGGACTGCTCTAGATGGGAGCACTCCTAGAAAGAGCACAGCACAAAACACCCAACATATGAAGAATCGAGGAGGAGGAACAAGAAGGGAGAGAAGAAAAGAATCTCCAGACAGTGTATATAACAGCTCAATAAGCGAGCTAAGTTAGGCAGTAAGATACTAAAGAGGCTAACCTTGAACCTTTGGTAACCACGAATTTAAAGCCTGCAATGGCAATAAGTACATATCTTTCAATAGTCACCCTAAATGTTAATGGGCTGAATGCACCAATCAAAAGACATAGAGTAACAGAATGGATAAAAAAGCAAGACCCATCTATATGCTGCTTACAAGAAACTCACCTCAAACCCAAAGACATGTACAGACTAAAAGTCAAGGGATGGAAAAACATATTTCAAGCAAACAACAGCCAGAAGAAAGCAGGGGTTGCAGTACTAATATCAGAAAAAACAGACTTCAAAAAAAAGAAAGTAACAAGAGATAAAGAAGGACACTACATAATGATAAAGGGCTCAGTCCAACAAGAGGATATAACCATTCTAAATATATATGCTCCCAACACAGGAGCACCAGCATATGTGAAACAAATACTAACAGAACTAAAGGGTGATATAGACTGCAATGCATTCATTCTAGGAGACTTCAACACACCACTCACCCCAAAGGATAGATCCACTGGGCAGAAAATAAGTAAGGACACGGAAGCACTGAAGAACACAGTAGAGCAGATGGACCTAATAGACATCTATAGAACTCTACATCCAAAAGCAACAGGATATACATTGTTCTCAAGTGCACATGGAACATTCTCCAGAATAGACCACATACTAGGCCACAAAAAGAGCCTCAGAAAATTCCAAAAGATTGAAATCCTACCAATCAACTTATCAGACCACAAAGGCATGAAACTAGAAAAAAACTGTACAAAGAAAGCAAAGAGGCTCACAAACACATGGAGGCTTAACAACACGCTCCTAAATAATCAATGGATCAATGACCAAATCAAAATGGAGATCCAGCAATATATGGAAACAAATGACAACAACAACACTAAGCCCCAACTTCTGTGGGACACAACAAAAGCAGTCTTAAGAGGAAAGTATATAGCAATCCAAGCATATTTAAAAAAGGAAGAGCAATCCCAAATGAATGGTCTAATGTCACAATTATTGAAATTGGAAAAAGAAGAACAGATGAGGCCTAAGGTCAGCAGAAGGAGGGACATAATAAAGATCAGAGAAGAAATAAATAAAATTGAGAAGAATAAAACAATAGCAAAAATCAATGAAACCAAGAGCTGGTTCTTCAAGAAAATAAACAAAATAGATAAGCCTCTAGCCAGACTTATTAAGAAGAAAAGAGAGTCAACACAAATCAACAGTATCAGAAACGAGAAAGGAAAAATCACGACGGACCCCACAGAAATACAAAGAATTATTAGAGAATACTATGAAAACCTATATGCTAACAAGCTGGGAAACCTAGGAGAAATGGACAACTTCGTAGAAAAATACAACCGTCCAAGATTGACCCAGAAAGAAACAGAAAATCTAAACAGACCAATAACGAGCAACGAAATTGAAGCGGTAATAAAAAAACTACCAGAGAACAAAACCCCCGGGCCAGATGGATTTACCTCGGAATTTTATCAGACATACAGGGAAGACATAATACCCATTCTCCTTAGAGTTTTCCAAAAAATAGAGGAGGAGGGGATACTCCCAAACTCATTCTATGAAGCTAACATCACCCTAATACCAAAACCAGGCAAAGACCCCACCGAAAAAGAAAACTACAGACCAATATCCCTGATGAACGTAGATGCAAAAATACTCAACAAAATATTAGCAAACCAAATTCAAAAATACATCAAAAGGATCATACACCATGACCAAGTGGGATTCATCCCAGGGATGCAAGGATGGTACAACATTTGAAAGTCCATCAACATCATCCACCACATCAACAAAAAGAAAGACAAAAACCACATGATCATCTCCATAGATGCTGAAAAAGATTTGAGAAAGTTCAACATCCATTCATGATAAAAACTCTCAGCAAAATGGGAATAGAGGGCAAGTACCTCAACACAATAAAGGCCATCTATGATAAACCCACAGCCAACATTATACTGAACAGCGAGAAGCTGAAAGCATTTCCTCTGAGATCGGGAACTAGACAGGGATGCCCACTCTCTCCACTGTTATTTAACATAGTACTGGAAGTCCTAGCCACGGCAATCAGACAAAACAAAGAAATACAAGGAATCCAGATTGGTAAAGAAGAAGTTAAACTGTCACTATTTGCAGATGACATGAAAAACCCTAAAGACTCCACCCCAAAACTACTAGAACTGATATCGGAATACAGCAAAGTTGCAGGATACAAAATCAACACACAGAAATCTGTGGCTTTCCTATACACTAACAAAGAACCAACAGAAAGAGAAATCAGGAAAACAACTCCATTCACAATTGCATCAAAAAAAATAAAATACCTAGGAATAAACCTAACCAAAGAAGTGAAAGACTGATACTCTGAAAACTACAAGTCACTCTTAAGAGAAATTAAAGGGGACACTAATAGATGGAAACTCATCCCATGCTCGTGGCTAGGAAGAATTAATATCATCAAAATGGCCATCCTGCCCAAAGCAATATACAGATTTGATGCAATCCCTATGAAACTACCAGCAACATTCTTCAATGAACTGGAATAAATAATTCAAAAATTCATATGGAAACACCAAAGACCCCGAATAGGCAAAGCAATCCTGAGAAAGAAGAACAAAGTAGGGGGGATCTCACTCCCCAACTTCAAGCTCTACTATAAAGCCATAGTAATCAAGACAATTTGGTACTGGCACAAGAGCAGAGCCACAGACCAATGGAACAGACTAGAGAATCCAGACATTAACCCAGACATATATGGTCAATTAATATTTGATAAAGGAGCCATGGACAAGCAATGCCGAAATGACAGTCTCTTCAACAGGTGGTGCTGGCAAAACTGGACAGCTACATGTAGGAGAATGAAACTGGACCATTGTCTAACCCCATATACAAAAGTAAACTCCAAATGGACCAAAGACCTGAATGTAAGTCATGAAACCATTAAACTCTTGGAAGAAAACATAGGCAAAAACCTCTTAGCCATAAACATGAGTGACCTCTTCTTGAACATATCTCCCCGGGCAAGGAAAACAACAGCAAAAATGAGTAAGTGGGACTATATTAAGCTGAAAAGCTTCTGTACAGCAAAAGACACCATCAATAGAACAAGAAGGATCCCTACAGTATGGGAGAATATATTTGAAAATGACACATCCGATAAAGGCTTGACGTCCAGAATATACAAGGAGCTCTCACACCTCAACAAACAAAAAACAAATAACCCAATTAAAAAATGGGCAGAGGAACTGAACAGACAGTTCTCCAAAAAAGAAATACAGATGGCCAACAGACACATGAAAAGATGCTCCACATCGCTAATTATCAGAGAAATGCAAATTAAAACTACAATGAGGTATCACCTCACACCAGTAAGGATGGCTGCCATCCAAAAGACAAACAACAACAAATGTTGGCGAGGCTGTGGAGAAAGGGGAACCCTCCTACACTGCTGGTGGGAATGTAAGTTAGTTCAACCATTGTGGAAAGCAGTATGGAGGTACATCAAAATGCTCAAAACAGACTTACCATTTGACCCAGGAATTCCACTCCTAGGAATTTACCCTAAGAACGCAGCAATCAAGTATGAGAAAGACAGATGCACCCCTATGTTTATCGCAGCACTATTTACAATAGCCAAGAATTGGAAGCAACCTAAATGTCCATCAATAGATGAATGGATAAAGAAGATGTGGTACATATACACAATGGAATACTACTCAGCTATAAGAAAAGGGCAAATCCAATCATTTGCAGCAACATGGATGGAGCTGGAGGGTATTATGCTCAGTGAAACAAGCCAAGCGGAGAAAGATAAATACCAAATGATTTCACTTATCTGTGGAATATAAGAACAAAGGAAAAACTGAAGGAACAAAACAGCAGCAGAATCACAGAACTCAAGAATGGACTAACAGGTACCAAAGGGAAAGGGACTGGGGAGGATGGGTGGGTAGGGAGGGATAAGGGGGGGAGAAGTAGGGGGGTATTAAGATTAGCATGCATGGGGGGATAGGAGAAAAGGGAGGGCTGTACAACACAGAGAAGGCAAGTAGTGATTCTACAACATTTTGCTATGCTGATGGACAGTGAATGTAAAGGGGTTTATAGGGGGGACCTGGTATAGGGGAGAGCCTAGTAAACATAACATTCGTCATGTAAGTGTAGATTAGTGATACCAAAAACAAAACAAAACAAAACAAAACAAAAGGGCAGTTCCTGTGTGGTAACCTCCAATGAGTTCTACACAAGGGTATAAAGGGCATATAAAAGTGTAGGCAAAGGGTCTGTTTGTGTTTATACAGAAGATCAAAGCCTAATTGGGCTACCCTGAAAATGAACTAAGATACGATATGAAAAAGAACTTCCAACATCAGCACTCTCTGGAAGACTCATGCCAGAAGATGATCATCAAAAAACCCCAACAAAGATCCACGCACTGCTACAGCTGTAGATGCACTCATCCCACCAGCTCCTGGACTTGCCATGGGAATGAGGAAGGAGATATCTAAGCTGGCCTGTGCATACAGTAAAACAACAAATTTGACTGGATCTATACTGTTGGAACTCAATCAAGAATTAGGAGAAGTGCAAATTGTAGCGCTCCAAAATCTTACAACTACAGACTATTTACTGTTAAAAGAACATAAGGGATGTGAACATTCCCCAGGAATGGGTTGTTTTAATTTGTCTGATTTCTCTCAGACTGTTCAAGTTCAGTTGGACAATATCCACCATATCATAGATAAGTTTTCACAAATGCCTAAGGTGCCTAACTGGTTTCCTTGGTTTCACTGGAGATGGCTGGTAATTACAGATATGCTTTGGTTATGTAACTATACTCCTATTATGTTAATGTGTGTGCGCAATTTAAGTAGTAGCTTAAAACCTATACATGCTGAAGTTACTCTACAAGAAGATATGTCAAAGAAGTAATCAATCTTCCCATGTTTTCTTCCGCCTGCTACTTCTATAGCTTTTCTTCTTCCTTCCTAATTACAACCCTTAAATAGAATTCGTGCCTCATATCAAATTTACCGAGTATCATAATTCTTCCAGGTGGTAAAGATACCTCAAGACAAATGCTGGGCATAGAAGCTACAGGGCATAAATATGCAAAGAAATAAAAAGCTAACCATTTCAAACAATAAGGCTTCTCTCTCACTTACCAACTCTACATTTCCCTGTATGGCCCCGGAAGATGACTGGTTAGCCAGAGACGGGTAAGATTCCTCAAGGGAGGAACAACCTAAGACAGGCACAGTCGCAGGGAGGTCATCAGGTGAGAAATTGGGGATCAACAGAGGTGAGGCTTAGAACCTCACCCCCCCATTCTGAGAGAGATCTTCTGCATACGTGGATGTTTTATTGCCCTTGTCTAGCTTGGATTAACACATAGTCTACAGGCACACACCTGATCATCTACATTTGCTCTCTTACAACACTAAACTATGTTTTCTACCTTTATCTTGTATCTACCTACCACTTCAGCATTTTAATAAAAATAATAATAATAAAGAGAGAAATGTGGTATCCACATATAAATCAAGTATAAAAACCAAATGAGAGAAGAGGGGCGGAAGATGGCGGCGTGAGTAGAGCAGCGGAAATCTCCTCCCAAAACAACATATATCTATGAAAATATAAGAAAGACAACCCTTCCTAGAATAAAGACCAGAGGACACAGGATAATATCCAGACCACATCCACACCTGAGAGAACCCAGCGCCTCGCGAAGGGGGTAAGATACAAGCCCCGGCCCCGCGGGAGCCGAGCGCCCCTCCCCCCAGCTCCCGGCGGGAGAAGAGCAGGCAGAGCGGGAGGGAGACGGAGCCCAGGGCTGCCGAACACCCAGCCCCAGCCATCCGGGCCAGAGTGCAGGGCCCTCGATACTGGGAAAACAGGGCAGCAAGAACAGTGAGCAGGCACTGGAGGCTGGGCGACAGAGGATATAAGAAAAGCGCGCGACCATTTTTTTTTTTTTTTGCTTTTTTGCTGCTTTGTTTTGGCGAGCGCTTTTTGGAAGTCTTAAAGGGACAGGGACCCCAATACTAGGGAAACAGGGCAGAAAGACCGGTGAGCAGAGGCCTGAGGCTGGCACCGGAGAATAAAGAAAAACGAACGACCACCTTTTTTTTTTAATTAAAAAAAATTTTTTTTTTTTAATTAAAAACATTTTTTTTCTTGTTTTTTTTTGTGGTCGTTGTTTTGTTTTGGCGGGTGCTTTTTGGAAGTCTTAAAGGGGAAGGGCGGGTCACTTAATCCAGAGGTAGGGAATCCGGGATCTCTGGGCACCCTAACCCCTGGGCTGCAGGGAGCAGGGAGGCCCCTTACGGAGATAAATAGCCTCCCAGCAGCTCCTGCTCCAACGTGACTCCACCATTTTGGAGTAGCTGCCAGAGCCAGGCCACGCCCACAGCAACAGTGGAGATTAACTCCATAGCAGCCGGGCAGGAAGCAAAAACCCTATCTGCGCGCAGCTGCGCAGCACAAGCCACTAGAGGCAGCTGTTCTCCCAGGAGAGGAGGGCCACAAACCAACAAGAAAGGAAGTCCTTCCAGCCGTCACTCGTCCCAGTTCTGCAGACTATTCCTATCACCATGAAAAGGCAAAGCTACAGGCAGACAAAGATCACAGAGACAACACCAGAGAAGGAGACAGACCTAACCAGTCTTCCTGAAAAAGAATTCAAAATAAGAATCATAAACATGCTGACAGAGATGCAGAGAAATACGCAAGAAAAATGGGATGAAGTCTGGAGGGAGATCACAGATGCCAGAAAGGAGATCGCAGAAATGAAACAAACTCTGGAAGGGTTTATAAGCAGAATGGATAGAATGCAAGAGGCCATTGATGGAATTGAAATCAGAGAACAGGAACGCATTGAAGCTGACATAGAGAGAGACAAAAGGATCTCCAGGAATGAAACAATATTAAGAGAACTGTGTGACCAATCTAAAAGGAACAATATCCATATTATAGGGGTCCCAGAAGAAGAAGAGAGAGGCAAAGAGATGGAAAGTATCTTAGAAGAAATAATTGCTGAAAACTTCCCCACACTGGGGGAGGAAGTAATCAAACAGACCACGGAAATACACAGAACCCCCAACAGAAAGGATCCAAGAAGGGCAACACCAAGACACATAATAATTAAAATGGCAAAGATCAAGGACAAGGAAAGAGTGTTAAAGGCAGCTAGAGAGAAAAAGGTCACCTATAAAGGGAAACCCATCAGGCTAATGTCAGATTTCTCAACAGAAACCCTACAGGCCAGAAGAAAATGGCATGATATATTTAATACAATGAAACAGAAGGGCCTTGAACCAAGGATACTGTATCCAGCACGACTATCATTCAAATATGACGGTGGGATTAAACAATTCCCAGACAAACAAAAGCTGAGGGAATTTGCTTTCCACAAACCACCTCTACAGAACATCTTACAGGGACTGCTCTAGATGGGAGCACTCCTAGAAGGAGCACAGCACAAAACACCCAACATATGAAGAATCGAGGAGGAGGAACAAGAAGGGAGAGAAGAAAAGAATCTCCAGACAGTGTATATAACAGCTCAATAAGTGAGCTAAGTTAGGCAGTAAGATACTAAAGAGGCTAACCTTGAACCTTTGGTAACCACGAATTTAAAGCCTGCAATGGCAATAAGTACATATCTTTCAATAGTCACCCTAAATGTTAATGGGTTGAATGCACCAATCAAAAGACACAGAGTAACAGAATGGATAAAAAAGCAAGACCCATCTATATGCTGCTTACAAGAAACTCACCTCAAACCCAAAGACATGTACAGACTAAAAGTCAAGGGATGGAAAAACATATTTCAAGCAAACAACAGTGAGAAGAAAGCAGGGGTTGCAGTACTAATATCAGACAAAATAGACTTCAAAACAAAGAAAGTAACAAGAGATAAAGAAGGACACTACATAATGATAAAGGGCTCAGTCCAACAAGAGGATATAACCATTCTAAATATATATGCACCCAACACAGGAGCACCAGCATATGTGAAACAAATACTAACATAACTAAAGGGTGATATAGACTGCAATGCATTCATTCTAGGAGACTTCAACACACCACTCACCCCAAAGGATAGATCCACTGGGCAGAAAATAAGTAAGGACAAGGAAGCACTGAACAACACAGTAGAGCAGATGGACCTAATAGACATCTATAGAACTCTACATCCAAAAGCAGCGGGATATACATTCTTCTCAAGTGCACATGGAACATTCTCCAGAATAGACCACATACTAGGCCACAAAAAGAGCCTCAGAAAATTCCAAAAGATTGAAATCCTACCAATCAACATTTCAGACCACAAAGGCATAAAACTAGAAATAAACTGTACAAAGAAAGCAAAGAGGCTCACAAACACATGGAGGCTTAACAACACGCTCCTAAATAATCAATGGATCAATGACCAAATCAAAATGGAGATCCAGCAATATATGGAAACAAATGACAACAACAACACTAAGCCCCAACTTCTGTGGGACACAGCAAAAGCAGTCTTAAGAGGAAAGTATATAGCAATCCAAGCATATTTAAAAAAGGAAGAGCAATCCCAAATGAATGGTCTAATGTCACAATTATCGAAATTGGAAAAAGAAGAACAGATGAGGCCTAAGGTCAGCAGAAGGAGGGACATAATAAAGATCAGAGAAGAAATAAATAAAATTGAGAAGAATAAAACAATAGCAAAAATCAATGAAACCAAGAGCTGGTTCTTCGAGAAAATAAACAAAATAGATAAGCCTCTAGCCAGACTTATTAAGAAGAAAAGAGAGTCAACACAAATCAACAGTATCAGAAACGAGAAAGGAAAAATCACGACGGACCCCACGGAAATGCAAAGAATTATTGGAGAATACTATGAAAACCTATATGCTAACAAGCTGGGAAACCTAGGAGAAATGGACAACTTCCTAGAAAAATATAACCTTCCAAGATTGACCCAGGAAGAAACAGAAAATCTAAACAGACCAATTACCAGCAACGAAATTGAAGAGGTAATCAAAAAACTACCAAAGAACAAAACCCCCGGGCCAGATGGATTTACCTCGGAATTTTATCAGACATACAGGGAAGACATAATACCCATTCTCCTTAGAGTTTTCCAAAAAATAGAGGAGGAGGGGATACTCCCAAACTCATTCTATGAAGCTAACATCACCCTAATACCAAAACCAGACAAAGACACCACCAAAAAAGAAAACTACAGACCAATATCCCTGATGAACGTAGATGCAAAAATACTCAACAAAATATTAGCAAACCGAATTCAAAAATACATCAAAAGGATCATACACTATGACCAAGTGGGATTCATTCCAGGGATGCAAGGATGGTACAACATTCGAAAGTCCATCAACATCATCCACCACATCAACAAAAAGAAAGACAAAAACCACATGATCATCTCCATAGATGCTGAAAAAGCATTTGACAAAGTTCAACATCCATTCATGTTAAAAACTCTCAGCAAAATGGGCATAGAGGGCAAGTACCTCAACATAATAAAGGCCATCTATGATAAACCCACAGCCAACATTATATTGAACAGCGAGAAGCTGAAAGCATTTCCTCTGAGATCGGGAACTAGACAGGGATGCCCACTCTCTCCACTGTTATTTAACATAGTACTGGAGGTCTTAGCCACGGCAATCAGACAAAATAAAGAAATACAAGGAATCCAGATTGGTAAAGAAGAAGTTAAACTGTCACTATTTGCAGATGACATGATACTGTACATAAAAAACCCAAAAGACTCCACCCCAAAACTACTAGAACTGATATCGGAATACAGCAAAGTTGCAGGATACAAAATCAACACACAGAAATCTGTGGCTTTCCTATATACTAACAATGAACCAACGGAAAGAGAAATCAGGAAAACAACTCCATTCACAATTGCATCAAAAAAAATAAAATACCTAGGAATAAACCTAACCAAAGAAGTGAAAGACTTATACTCTGAAAACTACAAGTCACTCTTAAGAGAAATTAAAGGGGACACTAACAGATGGAAACTCATCCATGCTCGTGGCTAGGAAGAATTAATATCGTCAAAATGGCCATCCTGCCCAAAGCAATATACAGATTTGATGCAATCCCTATGAAACTACCAGCAACATTCTTCAATGAACTGGAACAAATAATTCAAAAATTCATATGGAAACACCAAAGACCCCGAATAGCCAAAGCAATCCTGAGAAAGAAGAATAAAGTAGGGGGGATCTCACTCCCCAACTTCAAGCTCTACTATAAAGCCATAGTAATCAAGACAATTTGGTACTGGCACAAGAGCAGAGCCACAGACCAATGGAACAGACTAGAGAATCCAGACATTAACCCAGACATATATGGTCAATTAATATTTGATAAAGGAGCCATGGACATACAATGGCGAAATGACAGTCTCTTCAACAGATGGTGCTGGCAAAACTGGACAGCTACATGTAGGAGAATGAAACTGGACCATTGTCTAACCCCATATACAAAAGTAAACTCAAAATGGATCAAAGACCTGAATGTAAGCCATGAAACCATTAAACTCTTGGAAGAAAACATAGGCACAAACCTCTTAGACATAAACATGAGTGACCTCTTCTTGAACATATCTCCCCGGGCAAGGAAAACAACAGCAAAAATGAGTAAGTGGGACTATATTAAGCTGAAAAGCTTCTGTACAGCAAAAGACACCATCAATAGAACAAGAAGGATCCCTACAGTATGGGAGAATATATTTGAAAATGACACATCCGATAAAGGCTTGACGTCCAGAATATACAAGGAGCTCTCACACCTCAACAAACAAAAAACAAATAACCCAATTAAAAAATGGGCAGAGGAACTGAACAGACAGTTCTCCAAAAAAGAAATACAGATGGCCAACAGACACATGAAAAGATGCTCCACATCGCTAATTATCAGAGAAATGCAAATTAAAACTACAATGAGGTATCACCTCACACCAGTAAGGATGGCTGCCATCCAAAAGACAAACAACAACAAATGTTGGCGAGGCTGTGGAGAAAGGGGAACCCTCCTACACTGCTGGTGGGAATGTAAGTTAGTTCAACCATTGTGGAAAGCAGTATGGAGGTACATCAAAATGCTCAAAACAGACTTACCATTTGACCCAGGAATTCCACTCCTAGGAATTTACCCTAAGAACGCAGCAATCAAGTATGAGAAAGACAGATGCACCCCTATGTTTATTGCAGCACTATTTACAATAGCCAAGAATTGGAAGCAACCTAAATGTCCATCAATAGATGAATGGATAAAGAAGATGTGGTACATATACACAATGGAATACTACTCAGCTATAAGAAAAGGGCAAATCCAATCATTTGCAGCAACATGGATGGAGCTGGAGGGTATTATGCTCAGTGAAACAAGCCAAGCGGAGAAAGATAAATACCAAATGATTTCACTTATCTGTGGAATATAAGAACAAAGGAAAAACTGAAGGAACAAAACAGCAGCAGAATCACAGAACTCAAGAATGGACTAACAGGTACCAAAGGGAAAGGGACTGGGGAGGATGGGTGGGTAGGGAGGGATAAGGGGGGGAGAAGTAGGGGGGTATTAAGATTAACATGCATGGGGGGGTAGGAGAAAAGGGAGGGCTGTACAACACAGAGAAGGCAAGTAGTGATTCTACAACATTTTGCTATGCTGATGGACAGTGACTGTAAAGGGGTTTATAGGGGAGACCTGGTATAGGGGAGAACCTAGTAAACATAATATTCGTCATGTAAGTGTAGATTAGTGATAGCAAAAAAAAAAAAAAAAAAAGGGCAGTTCCTGTGTGGTAACCTCCAACGAGTTCTACACAAGGGTATAAAGGGCATATAAAAGTGTAGGCAAAGGGTCTGTTTGTGTTTATACAGAGGATCAAAGCCTAATTGGGCTACCCCGAAAATGAACTAAGATACGATATGAAAAAGAACTTCCAACATCTGCACTCTCTGGAAGACTCATGCCAGAAGATGATCATCAAAAAACCCCAACAAAGATCCATGCACTGCTACAGCTGTAGATGCACTCATCCCACCAGTTCCTGGACTTGCCATGGGAATGAGGAAGGAGATATCTAAGCTGGCCTGTGCATACAGTAAAACAACAAATTTGACTGGATCTATACTGTTGGAACTCAACCAAGAATTTGGAGAAGTGCAAATTGTAGCGCTCCAAACTCTTACAACTACAGACTATTTACTGTTAAAAGAACATATGGCATGTGAACAGTCCCCAGGAATGGGTTGTTTTAATTTGTCTGATTTCTCTCAGACTGTTCAAGTTCAGTTGGACAATATCCACCATATCATAGATAAGTTTTCACAAATGCCTAAGGTGCCTAACTGGTTTTCTTGGTTTCACTGCAGATGGCTGGTAATTACAGATATGCTTTGGTTATGTAACTATACTCCTATTATGTTAATGTGTGTGCGCAATTTAAGTAGTAGCTTAAAACCTATATATGCTGAAGTTACTCTACAAGAAGATTTGTCAAAGAAATAATCAATCTTCCCATGTTTTCTTCCGCCTGCTACTTCTATAGCTTTTCTTCTTCCTTCCTAATTACAACCCTTAAATAGAATTCGTGCCTCATATCAAATTTACCGAGTATCATAATTCTTCCAAGTGGTAAAGATACCTCAAGACAAATGCTGGGCATAGAAGCCACAGGGCATAAATATGCAAAGAAGTAAAAAGCTAACTTTTTCAAACAATAAGGCTTCTCTCTCACTTACCAACTTCACATTTCCCTGTATGGCCCCGGAAGATGACTGGTTAGCCAGAGACGGGTAAGATTCCTCAAGGGAGGAACAACCTAAGACAGGCACAGTCGCAGGGGGGCCATCAGGTGAGAAATTGGGGATCAACAGAGGTGAGGCTTAGAACCTCACCCTCCCGTTCTGAGAGAAATCTTCTGCATACGTGGATGTTTTATTGCCCTGGTCTAGCTTGGATTAACACATAGTCTACAGGCACACACCTGATCATCTACATTTGCTCTCTTACAACACTAAACTATGTTTTCTACCTTTATCTTGTATCTACCTACCACTTCAGCATTTTATTAAAAATAATAATAATAAAGAGAGAAATGTGGTATCCACATATAAATCAAGTATAAAAACCAAATGAGTATTCATATTTGAACTGACTGTTTAGAGTTCATAATGCATGAGCAAAACCGAAAGTTTCTGTGATGACTGCCCTTGTACTGTTCAGTATGTAACTCATTCATTATGTAAGAATTTGTTCTACATGTAAAAACTTGTTTGTTATGCCTCAGAAGATTGGAGACTGACAAAAATTAGGCTTGGGGTGGAATAATGATTGTGCATTGAGCATTGACTCCCCTATACAGAATTTTATTGTCGTTAACAACCATTTGATCAATAAATATGAGAGATGCCCTCACAAAAAAAAAAAAAAAAAAAAAAAGAACAGACTTCCAATGGTAAAATAAATTAGTAACCGGGATGTAATGTATAGCATAAGGAATATAGTCAAGATATTGTAACAGCCTTGTAGAGTGATAGCTGGAACCTAGAATTATGTATATAAATGTTCTACCACTGTGTTGTACACTTGAAACTCATGTAATGTAATACTGTGTGTCAACTACCCTTCAATAAAAAATAATTATTTAAAAAAAAAAAAAAAAAACCAAATGAGTATTCATATTTGAACTGACTGTTAATTGTTCATAAGCATGTGCAAAACCGATAGTTTCTGTGATGACTGCCCTTGTACTGTTCACTATGTAACTTATTCATTATGTAAGAATTTGTTCTCCATGTAAGAACTTGTTTGTTATGCCTCAGAAGATTGAAGACTGACGAAAATTAGTCTTGGGGTGGATTAATGATTGTGCATTGAGCATTGACTCCCCTATACAGAATTTTATTGTTGTTAACAACCATTTGATCAATAAATATGAGAGATGCCCTCACAAAAAAAAAAAGGGACAGACTTCCAACGGTAAAATAAATAAGTAACCGGGATGTAGTGTATAGCATAAGGAATATAGTCAAGATATTGTAACAGCTTGGTAGGGTGATAGCTGGAACCTAGAATTATGTATATAAATGTTTTATCACTGTGTTGTACACCTGAAACTAATGTAATGTAATACTGTGCGTCAACTACCCTTCAATAAAAAATAATTATCTACAAAAAAAAAAAAAAGACTGAAATTCTACCAACCAACTTTTCAGACCACAAAGGTATAAAACTAGAAATAAATTGTATAAAGAAAGCAAAAAGCCCCACAAACACATGGAGGCCTAACAACATGCTCCTAAATAATCAATGGATCAATGACCAAATTAAAATGGAGATCCAGCAATATATGGAAACAAATGACAACAACAACACAAAGCCCCAACTTCTGTAGGATGCAGCAAAAGCAGTCTTAAGAGGAAAGTATATAAGAATCCAGGCATAGTTAAAGAAGGAAAAACAAACCCAAATGAATAGTCTAACATCACAATTATTGAAATTGGAAAAAGAAGAACAAATGAGGCCTAAAGTCAGCAGAAGGAGGGACATAATAAAGATCAGAGAAGAAATAAACAAAATTGAGAAGAATAAAACAACTGGAAAAATCAATGAAACCAAGAGCTAATTTCCTGAGAAAATAAACTAAATAGATAAGCCTCCAGCCAGACTTATTAAGAGAAAAAGAGAATCAACACACATCAACAGTATCAGAAACGAGAAAGGAAAAATCACGACGGAACCCACAGAAATACAAAGAATTATTAGAGACTACTATGAAAACCTATATGCTAAAAGCTGGAAAACCTAGAAGAAATGGTCAACTTCCTAGAAAAATACAATCTTCCAAGACTGACCAAGGAAGAAACACAAAATCTAAACAAACCAATTACGAGCAAAGAAATTGAATCAGTAATCAAAAAACTACCCAAGAAGAAAACCTCTGGGCCAGATGGATTTACCTCAGAATTTTATCAGACATACAGAGAAGATATAATACCACTCTCCTTAAAGTTTTCCAAAAAATAGAAGAGGAGGGAATACTCCCAAACTCATTCTATGAAGCCAACACCACCCTAATACCAAAACCAGGCAAAGAGCCCAACAAAAAAGAAAATTACAGACCAATATCCCTGATGAACGTAGATGCAAAAATACTCAACAAAATATTAGCAAACCGAATTCAAAAATACATCAAAAGGATCATACACCATGACCAAGTGGGATTCATCCCAGGAATGCAAGGATGCTACAACATTTGAAAATCCATCAACATCATCCACCACATAGACAAAAAGAAGGACAAAAACTGCATGATCATCTCCACAGATGCTGAAAAAGCATTCGACAAAATTCAACATCCATTCATGATAAAAACTCTCAGGAAAATGGGCACAGAGGGCAAGTACCTCAACATAATAAAGGCCATATATGATAAACGCACAGCCAACATCATACTGAACAGCAAGAAGCTGAAAGCTTTTCCTCTGAGAGCGGGAACAAGACAGGGATGCCCACTCTCCCCACTGTTATTCAACATAGTACTGGAGGTCCTAGCCACAGCAATTAGACAAAACAAAGAAATACAAGGAATCCAAATTGGTAAAGAAGTTTAACTGTCACTATTTGCAAATGACATGATATTGTACATAAAAAAACCCTAAAGACTCCACTCCAAAACTACTAGAATTGATATCGGAATACAGCAAAGTTGCAGGATACAAAATTACCACACAGAAATCTGTAGCTTTCCTATACACTAACAATGAATTAATAGAAAGAGAAATCAGGAAAACAATTCCATTCACAATAGCATCAAGAAGAATAAAATACTTAGGAATAAACCTAACCAAGGAAGTGAAAGACCTATACCCTGAAAACTATAAGACACTCTTAAGAGAAATTAAAGAGGACACTAACAAATGGAAACTCATCTCATGCTCTTGGCTAGGAAGAATTAATATCGTCAAAATGGCCATCCTGCCCAAAGCAATATACAGATTTGATGCAATTCCTATCAAATTACCAACAGCATTCTTCAATGAACTGGAACAAATAGTTCAAGAATTCATGTGGAAACACCAAAGACCCCGAATAGCCAAAGCAATCTTGAGAAGGAAGTGTAAAATGGGGGGGATCTTGCTCCCCAACTTCAAGCTCTACTACAAAGCCACAATAATCAAGACAGTTTGGTACTGGCACAAGAACAGAGCCACAGACCAGTGGAATAGAATAGAGACTCCAGACATTAGCCCAAACATATAAGGTCAATTAATATATGATAAAGGAGCCATGAACATACAATGGGGAAATGACAGTCTCTTCAACAGATGGTGCTGGCAAAACTGGACAGCTACATGTAAGAGAATGAAACTGGATCACGGTCTAACCCCATACACAAGAGTAAATTCAAAATGGATCAAAGCAAAGACCTGAATGTAAGTCATGAAACCATAAAACTCTTAGAAAAAAAGAGGCAAAAATCTCTTGGACATAAACATTAGCGACTTCTTCATGAACATATCTCCCCAGGCAAGGAAAACAAAAGCAAAAATGAACAAGTGGGACTATATCAAGCTGAAAAGCTTCTGTACAGCAAAGGACATCATCAATAGAACAAAAAGGTACCCTACAGTATGGGAGAATATATTCATAAATGACAGATCCAATAAAGGGTTGACATCCAAAACATATAAAGAGCTCACGCACCTCAACAAACAAAAAGCAAATAATCCAATTAAAAAATGGGCAGAGGAGCTGAACAGACAGTTCTCCAAAGAAGAAACTCAGATGGCCAACAGACAAATGAAAAGATGCCCCACATCGCTTGTCATCAGAGAAATGCAAATTAAAACCACAATGAGATATCACCTCACACCAGTAAGGATGGCCACCATCCAAAAGACAAACAACAACAAATGTTGGTGAGGTTGTGGAGAAAGGGGAACCCTCCTATACTGTTGGTTGGAACGCAAATTAGTTTAGCCATTGTGGAAAGCAGTATGGAAGTTCCTCAGAAAGCTCAAAATAGAAATACCATTTGACCCAGGAATTCCACTTCTAAGAATTTACCCTAAGAATGCAGCACTCCAGGTTGAAAAAAACAGATGCACCCCTATGTTTATCGCAGAACTATTTACAATAGCCAAGAAATGGAAGCAACCTAAGTGTTCTTCGGTTGATGAATGGATAAAGAAGATGTGGTACATATACACAATGGAATATTATTCAGCCATAAGAAGAAAACAAATCCTACCATTTGCAACAACATGGATGGAGCTAGACGGCATTATGCTCAGTGCAATAGGCCACGTGGAGAAAGACAAGTATCAAATGACTTCACTCATCTGTGGAGTGTAAGAACAAAGAAAAAACTGAAGGAACAAAACAGCAGCAGAATCTCAGAACCCAAGAATGGACTAACAATTACCAAAGGGAAAGGGACTGGGGAGGATGGGTGGGAAGGGAGGGATAAGTGTGAGGAAAAAGAAAGGGGGCCTTACAATTAGCATGTATAATGTGGGGGGGCATAAAGAGGGATGTGCAACACAGAGAAGAAAAGTAGTGATTCTACAGCATCTCACTATGCTGATGGACAATGACTGTAATGGGGTTTGTAGGGGGGACTTGGTGAAGGGGGGAGTCTAGTAAACATAATGTTCTTCATGTAATTGTAGATTAATGATAACAAAATCAGTTTAAAAAAATAATACATAAATAAATAAATAAATAAATAACTGGGATCTATGACATTGGTTGGCTACATAAATATGAGTCTCTCTAACAAAGCAAACCTGTATGAGAGAAAAAAATTTTAATGGCATTGAAAATATGGATATGCACACACAAATAGAAGTTTAGAAAGACATACTCTAAAATACTCATAATGATTATTGAGTGTTAGGTTTATTGGTGATTCTAGTTTTCTTTTTCTTAAAAATTTTATTTAAAAATGTGTTACTTTGATAATATATTTAAATATATTTTTAAAGATAAAAAAGAGGGAACATACAAATATTAGAAAAAGAAAGTGGATAAATTATTAACTATACTATACACATGTCAAAACTAATGATGCAGATCTACAAATGTCCATGCTAAAGTGGTTAAGAAATATAAGAAAAAACTGTGTAGAATAATTCCCATTTTTTAAAAACTCCCTGTACATTTCAGATACACAAATTTATATAAGCATGGGAAAAAGTCTAAAAGGGTATAAAAACTTAGTAACACTTATCTACATGGGTACGGTTAGAGTGGAGAGAATTATTTTTTACTTGACACTTCTTAATTTCTCGAATTTAAGGGCATACATACCTTTGTAATTAAAAGTAGTATTTAGAGAAGATGAAAGACAAAACTAAATTAAAATGGAGGGAAAAAGATGATATACAGTGTTTTCTTGGGAAACTAAGGATGTGATTCTTATATTCTCTTTTAGCTGGCGCACTAGATTACATAGCGTATATACTAGTCCTGTATATATTTTTGTCTACATGGGTGGATGCTGAATTGTAAGCCAGATCATTTTAAGTTAACTTTATTTTTATTTTTAAAAACAGGGAGGTAAACAACTAGAGTAATAAAGTTCCTTCTCATTTTTTACCTCAAGCAAGCAACCAGTCAAGTCCTAGTGAAGCCCCACTGTACTTATGGATGTTTCATCCAGAAGTTTGTAGACTGCCTAGTCCATCAACAAGTCTGATTTTGTGCATAAATTTATTATATATGAAGTCCATTTTGCCTACAGGAAAAAAATATTTGATATTGACTGGCATAGTAAATACATCAGTAATCAAAATGGAAACAACCTGAATCATACTAATTACTATATGCTATGTAAATACAATGTATTTATTTAAAATCACAAAACAGTGAAAGGAATGCTGTTATTATCTCAACATCACAGGTATTCCCAAAAAAGAGTAAGCCTTTAAAAAGTTATAAAATCCAGGCCCTTATGCAACTACAAGCCTGTCTAATCATCCCTACTCTCAAATTAAAAGCCACTAACCCAGCTCTCTACATTTTAATTATCTGCAAGCAAACTCATTTCATGGCCTACAGAAAAAGCTACATATAATGACACTTCTGCACTTGGTGGTCCAAAGGAGCTCTGCCTGCCAACATCATATAACAATAGACGTTTCTAATCTTTCCCAGACCTTCTTTGATTCCAAATATCGCTCTTCCTTACATTGGGGGAGGCAGAGCAAGAATCCTTCATGATGAGATCTCACTAACATATCTTACTTCACCCACACATCTCCTATTTTCCATCTGATATATTATTAATCTCTTATCCTACAACAATTTCCCTTATGTAATCACCCTTCTTTACCTATTCTTCCTTCCCCCTCATTCAAGGAACAGATTTTGGTTTTGAATAAGAAAAGAAATAGTAGGTACAAGGAGATGGACCAAGGCAGGTTTTCAGGACCTGTGGGAAATTAAGAAAGGCCCTGAGAAATAAGACAGGGGAAGGATATTGCACACTGCTCTAGTTCCGTTTGAAACCTCCATTGCTCAGCTTCAGACAGGCACTAAATTTTACTGAATTGGTCTTCAACATCTCATTTCCATGTTATCTTCCTCAGCAATGCTATCAACTCAAAAGTTAGTATTGAGTTAAAATTACTTCAACATGAACTACAAGATGTGGAATCAGCCCCTCTTAGATTTGCCACTTTTCTCCATGAAATTTTTTTAAAAAAGTGAAATGAAAGCAAAGATGTCACCATAAAGAAAAGAGCAGGTAAAGGAAAACAGAGACATTGAGTCGGTTAAAATAATGTGGGAGCTGTTTCTGTCAGGAATAAATTGTTACATAATTTGAGTTTCATGAATCAGCAGTTTAGTCAGTAATTTACATGAATTTTTTAAAAAAGAAAACATGAGCATTGGAAAAGGTAAAGCAGTTTCTGAAACGAGGAAGGTTTCAAAAGTATTTTATTCCACCCCCACACAGCAGAATATTGACAGGCAGATGACTCAGTCTTGTTTCATTACGGGTTTCTTACCACCTAATACCCCTAATGGGAAGGGCCACCCCATCTCTCATTTTCCCCTGATAGTCCTTCTCAATTCCTCCCACCAGGTTATGGCAATATTTTCCTTTCTAATTGAAGGTTATCCATCTGAAGGTCACATACTTTAGGATACAGAGAATATACTTAAGGATATAAATCGTTGAGGGTTTTTGTTTTGTTTTAAAAGACTCTTTAAAAGTAATCCAGCATTTCAAAAAGCACAGTAATACTAGATGCTTCAAAAAAAATCACAATACCTATGATTATTGTGTTTGAACTCGATTATAAACCTAAATAGCTTAATTGAGTTCACTGACGTGAGAACTTAGTGATTTGTAGTCCTTAAAAATGACCTTAAAGGAGCAAGGAGAGACAATAAAGCTGTCAACACAAATACTAAAACCATGTATCCAAACTAAACTCTCTCCAGATAAGAGGAAGATGTTTGAGCAAGAAAAAAATTAACCAACTTATTTGCTTTTTCAAAAGCCAGAGATAATAAATCCTAAGAAATGAATCCAAAGGGCATTCTCATCCCTTTTATAGAAAATGTTTTATCAGATATGCTTTGAAATAACAGAGACACTGAATTAGGCCTGAAAATCTCTTGACAAAAAATAATTATGATATTTGAAAGGCATAAAGTTTTGAAAGAGCAAGAAATCTGCAGTCATTTGGAGTCATCCATTCTACAAATGTTTATTACAGGCTGGCACGTGCCAGGCACTGTCCACACACCTGCTCTCTATTCAAGCACTGACTCTTACCAGCTGTATAGTCCTGGCTAAAGCATTTAACATTTCTATGCCTCAGTTTCTTCATCTGTAAAAACAGGATTTAAAAATATCCACCAAGCATACAAGATTGCTCTGAAGAGCAAATAAGTATATTTGGAAGTACTCTGTAAACCATGAAAGTGTTGTCATTTGGCTGAATTGAATTCATGAATGCCACTGTCATGTGTGCCATAAGTTATATCAGAGGAAAGTGAGCCTTTCTGCTTCCAGGAGACATTTCATAATCCTCTTAAATAAGGTTTAGAATCTCATTTAATTATCTCCCTGAAAATTTAAATACATGAAAGGCAGAGAGTGAAAAAGCTAGTATGAAGTGCAGTATCTGATATCAAATACATAATTACCATAATGACAAGAACCACGTCTATTTATTCATTTTTGGGTGTCTACCAATGTGGCCATTCCACCAAGGCACGCATTTAAAGAGGGCACTTTATTCTGGAAAAACATCCCCCTTTTTATATTTGCAAATCACAAAAAGGACACCTACAAGGTTGACCCATCACCTTTATGTTACCAACAAACAGCAGTACAATTTACAGAGCATTATTTATTATGTTGATGTGTACAAACAAAAATGTTCTATTTTATAGTACATTTCACGTTCAATCTGACCCTAAAATCTTAAACTACTGTCGTATCAATTATCAAACAGATTAGGAACAAATCTCCTTTTAAAAACAATATTAGGCTCCATGCAGTGGCAGTTGAAGGAAGGGGGAAGTTCTGGTCTCTCCGGAGTTAGCTAACCATGGGTGCTTACAGTGGATGAAGACCATCTTACAGAAGATGCCGGGGATTTGGTGGAGATCTGCAAAAAAAGGGTCTAGTTCCCAAAGCTCTAGACGCTCTTACAGGGAGGGGAAAGGTGACAGCATGTCTCATAGGAGTGGTAGCCAAGCGGGCGAGAAGCACACACAGTCCTAAAACATGCCTGAAACTTCCTCTGTTTCTAGCTCTTGCAATGGCATTCAGGGAACTGAAGTATGCACGGCCTCTTCCTTGCTAGAACCGCTATATTTTGAGTTAATAATGTTAGTTAATATTTATAAAGCACTTAGAAAGAGCCCAAGCACTTAGTAAGAGGTATTGAAGTGTTTGCTAAATAAATAAGGCATTTCCCAGATTCGTAGGTTGAATTCTCAACCTAGCGACAAAGCAGAGAATCAAAATATACAGCACTCTTAACACTGGTTTCCTTGATAAAGATTTAGAAACTGCAAGGCTCTGGGTTTATTCCCGCATCTCAAGTGTACCCTATATAGTCTCTTGTGCAGAACTAAAATTCTACTTATGGTTCAGAAAGCACTGTGCTAAATTAAGAGTTGAATTCTTTCTCTTTTCTCTCTTTCCAAGTAACCACCAATAAAAATGACAAATTGTAAAAATTTCAAAGCACTTCTAGATGGTGCATACCAATCCTAAAACTGTGGGAATCAATAGAGCCAAATTCACTTGAAGAGATGGTAAGGATTCAAATCACAGGGAACTTAAAACGGTAGCAACGCACTAAAGTCTCAGACTACAGGTCCACAGACAACAGGTTAATGATTTCCGTGCCCTTCACTCCTGAGGTCTCCTCCATCCCGGGTCCGCGAAGGGGACCCGCACCCACTTTCGACCTCAGGTGGGGTCTCCCACCCTCCCGGTTCCCGCTCCTTCACGCTCCGAGGCTGTGCATGGGTTAATTAATATCCATCCACCTACACCACTCGGGCGTTGAGGAGTCAAAAAGCAGAATGTGATTCACTTGGAGGAAACAAAAGACCACAAACTCTCAGAGTCGGGGACTGGGAGGGGGTATTGCTTCCCCCCTTCCGACCAACTTGGAGGTTTCCGGGCCGAGAGTGGGGATAGCTGCCGGGGGCCCCGGGAAAGTCACGTTTGCTCCGGGAAGAGGCAGCAGGCGATACCCGGCACCCCTCGCCCCGCCCCGCCTCACCCGCCCGGGGGGCTCCTTCTGCGGCCCCGACGCGCGCGAGCTCCGCGCCCGGGTCCCTGCGGCCCCCAACCTACCAGCTCCGCGATGCTGCCTCCCAGCGCGGCGGGCGCGGAGCCGAGCGCACTCGAGCTTCCTCTTTCCCGGCAGGGCCGCCGGGCGCCGGCGTTTCCTCCCTGACGCGTCACGGCAGCCGGGGGCTCCTCCTGCAGAGTGTGCGGGGCGGCCGGCCGCGCGCCGGGAAGGCGCCCACTCCGAGACCCGGGGCTGCCGGGCAGGAGCTGCAGGCGGGACGGCCGTGCTCAGTCCCGCCGCGGAAACCAGCCCGCCTCTCTCCGAGGACTCCCGCAAGCGTCGGGGCCACAGAGCGCCGTCTGGCCCCCGCCTCGCCGAGTGCGCAAAGTTCAGGGCACACCGGCGGATCCCGGAGAGAGGCTCAGACTCTGCAGTGTTTGCCGCTGCTCAGCTGAGAGCGACCGCTGCCCTGAGACCCAAGAGCCGCGTAAGCCAGCGTGCCCGGGCCGGCCGGTGAAGATGACCCTGCTGTGCGTAGGGAACAGCACCGCCGGACCGCCTGACGGCCACGAGCTACCCGTAGGGTGGCCTGGTGGGCCTCTCTGGTTTGGTGTGAAGTGGAAACTCAGACAAGTGCAATAAGTATGTGAATAATTTAGGGGAACATATGTGAGTTATTTAGCATTATTTGAAGTTCTGTTACTTTTTTTCCTCAGTAAAGTTTTGACCTTTGTGCTTATAGGCAGGCGAGAGCGTTTGCTAATTGGCAGATGTGTGAGCAGAGAAATTTCTTTTCTACACATCTATTTTTGCGGTGGTTTGGTGTTTTGTTTTGTTTTGTTTTGCATTCCCATTAATCTCCACGTCAGCTGAGGGCACACATTACAGCTTCTTACTACTTTTTCTTATTCTTTGAATAAGAAAGTTGCATTTTAAACCCATTTGTCTTTTTCCACATAAGGTAAACAGGTACAGAAAGTGAATGGAGACCTCAGGATTACATGTTTCATTGGGTGTGGAGTAAAGTGGTTTGGATATTGAAGTAGAGTGGGTGGGTGGTTTTGTCCCACAACAGAATGTAATTAATTTTATCATGTCCCTTAAAGATAGACTCAAACAACTAAAGATTCCCATGTGCATATCATACTTCATTCATACTTTGAGGCAATGACCTGTACGTCAGATCATACGATTTCAGAAAATCTGCTACAAAGCTATGAACAAATAAACTGGGATTTATGTGTGACTTCCCTAAATTTAGGGGACATTTCCTTATGTGTTAAAATGATATTAAAAGATATAGTCCCACAGGTAAAGGTTAAGAATATTCATTTTTTAATGTCAATCACCACTATATGGACTTCTTCTCAAAATAGATTGTGAATCTAATCCTTTCATATTCCAAAACATGACAATCCTGCAGAACTTTCTACACAATGATTTTCAGTGGTAAATGGAAAAGGATATAGTATATTAGATACAGTAGATACAAATCATCACAGGGCCAATGGTCCTTTACATGTTTTCACTGTGATCCACACAAAGCAATCCACATAATAAGGCACAGAGAAGCTAGAGAAGTTCCTCTCTTGTAATAAAATGAACAAGTGATAGTGTACCTCTTAATTAAAACCATATTCACAGTGCTGAAAAATTTCTCAGACAAAAAAAGTTTTGTGTCCATGATCTCCAAGTGGAATGATATCATTCTTGCTTCAGAGACAAATACCTGCCAATCACATTTAGACTTCCTTTTTTTTTTGAACCATCACATTTCCAGGATAAATTTCTCCTCCTGCTGTGAAGAACACACACATACACACACACACATACACAGACCACCTCCCACAAATAGTTTAAGACAGGAAGGTGGTTAGGCCACATTCAACTAATAAGACTTTGGGTATTTTGCATTTATAATCTGAGAGTTGCAAATTTAATAGGTTGATTTCTCACAATACTAGGGGGCAGAATACATTCACAAGCTATTAAAGGGCTTAAAAAAACTTTTAAAGGCACACTTTAAGTTTGCTCACTTTGATTAATCATATTAACTTACAGATATAAATTGTATCTGCATTTTCCATTATAAATTCCAATATATTTTATACTGTAAAAATTGAATGTTCAGCTAAATGTCTAGCTGATGTTTATGCTGTTATACAAGTTTTCATGCTGATAAATTTTTTAAATAGAGAAAGTTTTTTGTTCGACTATGGGTTTCAGTATTTTGTTTGGAAATATGATTCTGTTCATGCAGATAGAGCAAATATTTTGTTCCTCTTTTATCTGTTATGTAAAGATTAGGAGCACAAGCTTTGGAATCAGACAGACCCAAGTTTAAGTACTGGTCCCGCCACCTTTTCACAAATTATTTCACCTCTCTGAGCTTTGGTTTCATCAGTAATGTGAGGATGAAAAAAGTACTTTTTTATCCTCAATAAAACAGAGATAATAACAATGCTTATGTCATGAATTGCTATGAGGATCAATGGTGAACTTAGTAGAATGCCTGCTATTGACTGCTATTGTCATCATCATCATTATTAGCTCAGATACAGATATAAAAATGCCAATATTTTGTATTTCATTTATAATAGTAGAAAGAATGGTCATATTTTAGATTTGGGGGCTTTTATTGGAAGTCCTAAAAATAACAGGAAAAAAATTCAGAAAAGAAATACTAAGATATAGTTATGTTAAGAATTTTAGAAGATTGGACTGGCAATACTCTAAACTGTTGTCTTTAAAACAGTTTAAAAAAAAAACAAAAACTATCTAACCAGGTAATACAGTATATTTTTGGATAACATATTCCAATGATATGAGGGCTTGGTTTTCATCCTCTCTTCAAAATGGAAAACCTTTTCTCTAAGTTGTTGCCTGATATAGAACCATATTGACTTTCTATGTCATAATAAAGTCAGTCCTCTGTTATTTGTAGTTCTTCTACTGTAACTTTGGGAGAGTTGAAGAGCATAATAATATAAGAAATATCATTTCCCTTAGGGAGAAAAATTGATAACATGGCAGTAATAGGACCTGAATTACTTATATTCATAAGTCAGTTGGTAATGGAAGTGAGGGCCTGTATTCATTATATTATTTGTTTTATAGCAGATAAATCACCATGACTGGAAAAGTAAGAATAATGCTACCAACTACATGATTACAAAAGCAAAGATGTTTTTGATTCATATTATTTGCATTGCTTTCATAGCACCTTTTCCTTTATTTTACTGTAGGCTCATCTACTTAATGGGTCAGACAATATGAGTTGCTGCTATAGTTTCCAGCTATGTTTATCCATTGATATACCAATTCCAGCATCTCACAACTTTGAAAAAAAACAAACCATTTTTATTGTGAAGGTAGTTGAAGGCATAGTCCTAGTCATGAATTGGCTCAGAAAATAACAAGAAAAGCTGTAAAAATAGGTAAGAATGTAAGAATTAATGTAACCAATTTATCAAATTTTCTGAGCAGAACAACTTAATATAACGCAAAGCAACCCAAGATATAGTTAGAAAAACTCAGATACGGGAACTGATATTGTGACTGGTTTATACCACCTTAGCATGGAGCACAATTAATTTGTTTCCTTAATCTAGAAAATGGTCCAGAGCATGCTCATTTTGTGTATTGGTGGGAGTAGCCCAGAGGTCAATATCTCTCTTGGGCCAAATTAGCCATGTTCAAACTCAAAACTGAAATGCCTGAAATTCAAGTGTGTTTTACAATAAAGGGAAAACTGTTTTAAAGCAAGACTATATTAAGATCAAATAAAAGGCTTTTCAGATTACAGGATTTTCTCACTTTCTGTATTAGACTCATGAGAAAAACCAAGGGGAAGTATTAAGAGATCCAAACCCTTAAACTGCCAACATTAGCTTTTTGACAAAAGTTTCTGAAAAACACTTTAAATCTTGCTAATACCATTAATTATCTGAAGTAAAACAATGATCTTTCCCTATTAAGGAAATCTCATTGTCTTCCAATCTAGTTATTATGACTATCAAGAGTGAAATATAAATCACCCCTTTATTCTCTTTCATTTTCTCTCTTTTTGTTTTCCTGTCTCCTGTTTGGATAGTTTATTACAAGCATGAACTACATCTGTTAATAGTTGATAATAATTTAATTACATAAATTGTGTCAGCAGTTACTGTGTCCCTCAGAGGATCATATTAGGCCTCTGGGCTTAAATCTATGAGGTGGACTTTGAAGATAATAATTATTTTATTTGCTTATCAGTGGGGAATAATAGCTTTTCTTAAACACTATTCATTTGGTGACTCAGTGACTTACTGTCAATTATGTGCAATTAATGACTGAACCCATTTCAAATGCAATGGCTTAATATACTCTGGCTTAAAGAGGTGCATTGCTGTTATTTCCTCAACTAATTCTCCAAAGAATCTGTGTCTGGCTCAACAGATATAGTTGTGTCAAAGATTTAAATAGACTTTAAGGGATTATAATGCCTCATATACTGGAAGACCCTTAAATTCCCTAGGTTTTCTAGAATAAAAAATCCCAATTCTTTTATCTTTTTCTCACATCTTTTTTTTTTTTAATGTTTTACGACTCTCATATGAATTCTTTCCAAATTCTCCACATTCTTCTTTGAGATGCTTGGTATGAGACATGGAGCTCTAAAAAGGACCAGGTAAGTCTTTAGTGTAATGATAGCCTTCTCTCCAGCTCTTGAATTCACACTCCTATAAAGCAACTTAGTATTATTTTACATTTAAGATTACATTTCATCATTTAGATTTAAAAATCTAATCTAAAAGTTTGGTTAGCCTACTTACATTTCTCCAATTATATTTAAGAGGTTGTTTTGATTATCCTATTGAACTCCTCTGTACCTGTTTTCCTGACATTGTGTTTTTCCTGGGTGATTTTGAATTTCATTATATTTGCTAAGACAAAAGACATCCAAAGTGAAAGGTGCACATCCTAGGGGTGCTCAAGGCAATGTACCACAGTTCAGAAAGAGCATATCCTAACGTTTATTTGTTTTATCTTCAAAAAAAATTAAGCTCTATTAGTTAACATACTGACACTGGAAGCTCATACAGTCCTTTGTTGGTCATGCATATGTCCATGAGAAGAGAAGGCTTTCCACCAGAAGAGAAGGTCTCCATCCAACATTAGCATACTGCAGTTTTGTGTAGCATAGGAAGTCACTGATGTGATTTAGTTTGTAAAAACAAATCCTTGCAACAGAATCTATATACCACTTTGTGCTAAGATGGAGAGTAATTGTGGGAACTCTTTATCTTCTATCGAAGTACTCAAGACATTTGGGGTGAATAGCATTGCTCCTGGATACACACTGCCAGGTTCTGACCTTAGTTGTGCCATCAGCAGCTATGTAACTCTGGGTAAGTTACTTAATATTTCTGAGATTTCAGTTTCTCCATTGGTAAATGGAGAGCATAATCTTTTCTACTGCACTGGGTTGCTCTGAGGGTAAAGTGAGTTACTAAATATAAATCTACCACCAAATAAGTACTACATAAACACCAGTTGTTATTATTACTTAGAATACTTAAATCTCAAGATGAATGATGCATTTTCCTCTGACAAAAATACTGGATCCAAATTTCCCTACCTTTTCTGTGAGTAGTACTCTCCTTTTAAGGTAAAGTTTACCAGTGAGTGAGGGAGCAACTCCATCCCACGCTCTCCTTAATCTGTTTGAAAGAAATGCTTTGGAGAGAATGTTTTGAAGATGATGTTTGGAAATGTTGCTATCAGTATGCCATTTTGTTGCAAAAAAGTGTGTGTGTGTGTGTGTGTGTGTGTGTGTGTGTGTGTGTGTGCAGAGCCTTATTAAAACTCTAATATATACATACTTTAAAATTTGGGAAACACAATTTTCTATTTATTTAAATATTTTCAAGTAATGAATTAGAGTGAGTCTTAAACTAATCTGTTGAAAGTTAAATGCAATACCTTTAAATTAGTTTGCAAGAATTGCTGATTGATAGCAGACAAAATGGAAATTTACTAGACAAACTTCCATAAAAGTTTTGCAGAACTGGCTGAAGGGATTGAAAAAGAAAATGAGTACTTTAATAGTATACCTACCAACAATGTATTTTTCAATCTAAGTCTAAATATCTCTTTGAAACATTCTTTTCAGCTGTGATAGCTATTAAAATGTAGTGTTAGAGTAACCTAAACTTAGATCCAGATCTTTGAATCACTATATCTCAAAGTGTTAAACAAATATTTTGAAAAATAATAAAGCATCAAGTGAAAGCAAAAAGGCTCTTATCCTATTAATAAAATACCATTAAATAATTTTAAATACACTGATTATTTCATATTTTATAATTTGGGATTATTTTATAATGTATACAATATATTATTGAAGGTCACAAATACATAATTTATATGTCGGTGAGCATGCTGAAACATTTTGAGGGATAGGGTGCATATTCAAAAAGCAAGATGTTACCTTTCACTACCTTTATTGCTTGATTTCGTGTCATCTAAGAAGTTAATGCATTTGTTCTCTTCCTTCTTCATTCAATAATTATTTGTTGAGTACCTAGTGTGTGCCAGATATTTTGCTAGGCTAAGAGAGGTAGAAATTAAAAATATAATCCCCCACCCAGAAACAGAAGTTTATATCATTTGTGAAACACATAATAAGGAATTATTCCAACTACTAAACTCCACAGAATCATTTCAGCTCTGTCCCCTACATCCAGTACCAGACCTTCACATAGATAATGATTCACTTGCACTGGGATTTAAATTTGAAACTGGTCATTTGAACACCCACTTGGTTTTTATGTACCATAAATAAACCTCTTATGGCTTATTTCTCTTCTAGATATCTGCAAGGTGCTTTTAACACAATCATGTGAATATAAATATTACTGATTCAATCGTTGTGTTAAGACAGATGCAAGGTTCAGGGCACAAAGATCTACTGTGCTTTCAAGGGGATTTTATATCCTTAATAGCACATGAAAAAATGAGAAATGAGAAAAATACCTTAATATTTCCTTATGCTGTGTGGACTCCTTTCACTATTGAAGGCACCCCACAGTACATTGCCTTTATACCTATCTCAATGCTCTTACCTTGTACTGTTTCTTCAAGCCTAGACTCATACTGTTAGAAAGTTTTACAGGCATGCTATTTGGCGTCAATTACCTCTTTCAGATTTCATCTTGTTACTTGTATTTTCAGCTCATGACTGGGAAAAATTATTATTATTATTATTTTTGATATTTAATTTTATTTTTGTAGATTATTTTTTTATTGAAGGGTAGTTGACACACAGTATTACATTACATTAGTTTCAGGTGTACAACATAGTGATTCAACATTTATATACATGCCAATTCTAGGTACCAGCTATCACCATACCAAGCTGTTACAATATCTTGACTATATTCATTACATCCCGGTTACTTATTATTTTACCATTGGAAGTGTATACTTTTTTTTTTTTTTTTTGTGAGGGCATCTCTCATATTTATTGTCAAATGGTTGTTAACAACAATAAAATTCTGTATAGGGGTGTCAATGTTCAATGCACAATCATTAATCCACCCCAAGACTAATTTTCGTCAGTCTCCAATCTTCTGAGGCATAGCAAACAAGTTCTTACATGGAGAACAAATTCTTACATAGTGAATAAGTTCTTACATTGTGAACAGTACAAGGGCAGCCATCACAGAAACCTTCGGTTTTGCTCATGCATTATGAACTATAAACAGTCAGTTCAAATATGAATAACTCATTTGATTTCTATACTTGATTTATATGTGGATACCACATTTCTCTCTTTATTATTATTATTTTTAATAAAATGCTGAAGTGGTAGGTAGATACAAGATAAAGGTAGAAAACATGGTTTAGTGTTGTAAGAGAGCTAATGTAGATAATCAAGTGTATGCCTGTAGACTATGTGTTAATCCAAGCTAGACCAGGGCAATAAAACATCCACGTATGCAGAATATCTCTCTCAGAACGGGGGGGTGAGGTTCTAAGCCTCACCTCTGTTGATCCCCAATTTCTCACCTGATGACCCCCCTGTGACTGTGCCTGTCTTAGGTTGTTCCTCCCTTGAGGAATCTTACCCGTCTCTGGCTAACCAGTCATCTTCTGGGGCCATACAGGGAAATGTAAAGTTGGTAAGTGAGAGAGAAGCCTTATTGTTTGAAATGGTTAGCTTTTTATTTCTTTGCATATTTATGCCCTGTAGCTTCTATGCCCAGCATTTGTCTTGAGGTATCTTTACCACCTGGAAGAATTATGATACTCGGTAAATTTGATATGAGGCACGAATTCTATTTAAGGGTTGTAATTAGGAAGGAAGAAGAAAAGCTATAGAAGTAGCAGGCGGAAGAAAACATGGGAAGATTGATTACTTCTTTGACATATCTTCTTGTAGAGTAACTTCAGCATGTATAGGTTTTAAGCTACTACTTAAATTGCGCACACACATTAACATAATAGGAGTATAGTTACATAACCAAAGCATATCTGTAATTACCAGCCATCTCCAGTGAAACCAAGGAAACCAGTTAGGCACCTTAGGCATTTGTGAAAACTTATCTATGATATGGTGGATATTGTCCAACTGAACTTGAACAGTCTGAGAGAAATCAGACAAATTAAAACAACCCATTCCTGGGGAATGTTCACATCCCTTATGTTCTTTTAACAGTAAATAGTCTGTAGTTGTAAGATTTTGGAGCGCTACAATTTGCACTTCTCCTAATTCTTGATTGAGTTCCAACAGTATAGATCCAGTCAAATTTGTTGTTTTACTGTATGCACAGGCCAGCTTAGATATCTCCTTCCTCATTCCCATGGCAAGTCCAGGAGCTGGTGGGATGAGTGCATCTACAGCTGTAGCAGTGCGTGGATCTTTGTTGGGGTTTTTTGATGATCATCTTCTGGCATGAGTCTTCCAGAGAGTGCTGATGTTGGAAGTTCTTTATCATATCGTATCTTAGTTCATTTTTGGGGTAGCCCAATTAGGCTTTGATCCTCTGTATAAACACAAACAGACCCTTTGCCTACACTTTTATATGCCCTTTATACTCTTGTGTAGAACTCATTGGAGGTTACCACACAGGAACTGCCCTTTTTGTTTGTTTGTTTGTTTTGTTTTTGGTATCACTAATCTACACTTACATGACGAATATTATGTTTACTAGGCTCTCCCCTATACCAGGTCCCCCCTATAAACCCCTTTACATTCACTGTCCATCAGCATAGCAAAATGTTGTAGAATCCTTACTTGCCTTCTCTGTGTTGTACAGCCCTCCCTTTTCTCCTATCCCCCCATGCATGCTAACCTTAATACCCCCCTACTTCTCCCGCCCCCTTATCCCTCCGTAACCACCCATCCTCCCCAGTCCCTTTCCCTTTGGTACCTGTTAGTCCATTCTTGAGTTCTGTGATTCTGCTGCTGTTTTGTTCCTTCAGTTTTTCCTTTGTTCTTATGTTCCACAGATAAGTGAAATCATTTGGTATTTATCTTTCTCCGCTTGGCTTGTTTCACTGAGCATAATACCCTCCAGCTCCATCCATGTTGCTGCAAATGGTTGGATTTGCCCTTTTCTTATGGCTGAGTAGTATTCCATTGTGTATATGTACCACATCTTCTTTATCCATTCATCTATCGATGGACATTTAGGTTCCTTCCAATTCTTGGCTATTGTAAATAGTGCTGCAATAAACATAGGGGTGCACTGATCTTTCTCATACTTGATTGCTGCATTCTTAGGGTAAATTCCTAGGAGTGCAATTCCTAGGTCAAATGGTAGGTCTGTTTTGAGCATTTTGATGTACCTCCATACTGCTTTCCACAATGGTTGAGCTAACTTACATTCCCACCAGCAGTGTAGGAGGGTTCCCCTTTCTCCACAGCCTCGCCAACACTTGTTGTTCTCTGTCTTTTGCATGGCAGCCATCCTTACTGGTGTGAGGTGATACCTCATTGTAGTTTTAATTTGCATTTCTCTGATAATTAGCGATGTGGAGCATCTTTTCATGTGTCTGTTGGCCATCTGTATTTCTTTTTTGGAGAACTGTCTGTTCAGTTCCTCTGCCCATTTTTTAATTGGGTTATTTGTTTTTTGTTTGTTGAGGCGTGTGAGCTCCTTATATATTCTGGACGTCAAGCCTTTATCGGATGTGTCATTTTCAAATATATTCTCCCATACTGTAGGGTTCCTTTTTGTTCTATTGATGGTGTCTTTCGCTGTACAGCTTTTCAGCTTAATATAGTCCCACTTACTCATTTTTGCTGTTGTTTTCCTTGCCCGGGGAGATATGTTCAAGAAGAGGTCACTCATGTTTATGTCTAAGAGGTTTTTGCCTATGTTTTCTTCCAAGAGTTTAATGGTTTCATGACTTACATTCAGGTCTTTGATCCATTTGGATTTTACTTTTGCATATGGGGTTAGGCAATGGTCCAGTTTCATTCTCCTACATGTAGCTGTCCAGTTTTGCCAGCACCATCTGTTGAAGAGACTGTCATTTTGCCATTGTATGTCCATGGCTCCTTTATCAAATATTAATTGACCATATATGTCTGGGTTAATATCTGGATTCTCTAGTCTGTTCCATTGGTCTGTGGCTCTGCTCTTGTGCCAGTACCAAATTGTCTTGATTACTATGGCTTTATAGTAGAGCTTGAAGTTGGGGAGTGAGATCCCCCCTACTTTATTCTTCTTTCTCAGGATTGCTTTGTCTATTCGGGGTCTTTGGTGTTTCCATATGAATTTTTGAATTATTTGTTCGAGTTCATTGAAGAATGTTGCTGGTAGTTTCATAGGGAGTGCATCAAATCTGTATATTGCTTTGGGCAGGATGGCCATTTTGACGATATTAATTCTTCCTAGCCACGAGCATGGGATGAGTTTCCATCTGTTAGTGTCCCCTTTAATTTCTCTTAAGAGTGACTTGTAGTTTTCAGAGTATCAGTCTTTCACTTCTTTGGTTAGGTTTATTCCTAGGTATTTTATTTTTTTTGACGCAATTGTGAATGGAGTTGTTTTCCTGATTTCTCTTTCTGTTGGTTCATTGTTAGTGTATAGGAAAGCCACAGATTTCTGTGTGTTGATTTTGTATCCTGCAACTTTGCTGTATTCCGATATCAGTTCTGGTAGTTTTGGGGTAGAGTCTTTAGGGTTTTTTATGTACAGTATCATGTCATCTGCAAATAGTGACAGTTTAACTTCTTCTTTACCAATCTGGATTCCTTGTATTTCTTTGTTTTGTCTGATTGCCGTGGCTAGGACCTCCAGTACTATGTTAAATAACAGTGGAGAGAGTGGGCATCCCTGTCTAGTTCCCGATCTCAGAGGAAATGCTTTCAGCTTCTCGCTGTTCAGTATAATGTTGGCTGTGGGTTTATCATAGATGGCCTTTATTATGTTGAGGTACTTGCCCTCTATTCCCATTTTGCTGAGAGTTTTTATCATGAATGGATGTTGAACTTTGTTAAATGCTTTTTCAGCATCTATGGAGATGATCATGTGGTTTTTGTCTTTCTTTTTGTGGATGTGGTGGATGATGTTGATGGATTTTCGAATGTTGTACCATCCTTGCATCCCTGGGATGAATCCCACTTGGTCATGGTGTATGATCCTTTTGATGTATTTTTGAATTCGGTTTGCTAATATTTTGTTGAGTATTTTCGCATCTACATTCATCAGGGATATTGGTCTGTAGTTTTCTTTTTTGGTGGGGTCTTTGCCTGGTTTTGGTATTAGGGTGATGTTGGCTTCATAGAATGAGTTTGGGAGTATCCCCTCCTCCTCTATTTTTTTGGAAAACTCTAAGGAGAATGGGTATTATGTCTTCCCTGTATGTCTGATAAAATTCCGAGGTAAATCCATCTGGCCCGGGGGTTTTTTTCTTTGGTAGGTTTTTGATTACCGCTTCAATTTCGTTGCTGGTAATTGGTCTGTTTAGATTTTGTTTCTTTCTGGGTCAATCGTGGAAGGTTGTATTTTTCTAGGAAGTTGTCCATTTCTCCTAGGTTTCGCAGCTTGTTAACATATAGGTTTTCATAGTATTCTCTAACAATTCTTTGTATTTCTGTGGGGTCCGTCGTGATTTTTCCTTTCTTGTTTCTGATACTGTTGATTTGTGTTGACTCTCTTTTCTTCTTAATAAGTTTGGCTAGAGGCTTATCTATTTTGGTTATTTTCTTGAAGAACCAGCTCTTGGTTTCATTGATTTTTGCTATTGTTTTATTCTTCTCAATTTTATTTATTTCTGCTCTGATCTTTATTATGTCCCTCCTTCTGCTGACCTTAGGCCTCATCTGTTCTTCTTTTTCCAGTTTCAATAATTGTGATATTAGATCATTCAATTGGGATTGTTCTTCCTTTTTTAATTATGCTTGGATTGCTATATACTTTCCTCTTAAGACTGCTTTTGCTGCATCCCACAGAAGTTGGGGCTTAGCGTTGTTGTTGTCATTTGTTTCCATATATTGCTGGATCTCCATTTTGATTTGGTCATTGATCCATTGATTATTTAGGAGCGTGTTGTTAAGCCTCCATGTGTTTGTGAGCCTCTTTGCTTTCTTTGTACAGTTTTTTTCTAGTTTCATGCCTTTGTGGTCTGAAAAGTTGGTTGGTAGGATTTCAATCTTTTGGAATTTTCTGAGGCTCTTTTTGTGGCCTAGTATGTGGTCTATTCTGGAGAATGTTCCATGTGCACTTGAGAAGAATGTATATCCTGTTGCTTTTGGATGTAGAGTTCTATAGATGTCTATTAGGTCCATCTGATCTACTGTGTTGTTCAGTGCTTCCGTGTCCTTACTTATTTTCTGCCCAGTGGATCTATCCTTTGGGGTGAGTGGTGTGTTGAAGTCTCCTAGAATGAATGCATTGCAGTCTATTTCCCCCTTTAGTTCTCTTAGTATTTGCTTCACATATGCTGGTGCTTCTGTGTTGGGTGCATATATATTTAGAATGGTTATATCCTCTTGTTAGACTGAGCCCTTTATCATTATGTAGTGTCCTTCTTTATCTCTTGTTACTTTCTTTTTTTTGAAGTCTATTTTGTCTGATATTAGTACTGCAACCCCTGCTTTCTTCTGGCTGTTGTTTGCTTGAAATATGTTTTTCCATCCCTTGACTTTTAGTCAGTACATGTCTTTGGGTTTGAGGTGAGTTTCTTGTAAGCAGCATAAAGATGGATCTTGCTTTTTTATCCATTCTATTACTCTATGTCTTTTGATTGGTGCATTCAGCCCATTATCATTTAGGGTGACTATTGAAAGATATGTACTTATTGCCATTGCAGGCTTTAAATTCGTGGTTACCAAAGGTTCAAGGTTAGCCTCTTTAGTATCTTACTGCCTAACTTAGCTCGCTTATTGAGCTCTTATATACACTGTCTGGAGATTCTTTTCTTCTCTCCCTTCTTATTCCTCCTCCTCAATTCTTCATATGTTGAGTGTTTTGTGCTGTGCTCTTTCTAGGAGTGCTCCCATCTAGAGCAGTCCCTGTAAGATGTTCTGTAGAGGTGGTTTGTGGAAAGCAAATTCCCTCAGCCTTTGTTTGTCTGGGAATTGTTTAATCCCACCATCATATTTGAATGATAGTCGTGCTGCATACAGTATCCTTGATTCAAGGCCCTTCTGTTTCATTGTATTAATTACATCATGCCATTCTCTTCTGGCCTGTAGGGTTTCTGTCGAGAAGTCTGATGTTAACCTGATGGGTTTTCCTTTATAGGTGACCTTTTTCTCTCTAGCTGCCTTTAAAACTCTTTCCTTGTCCTTGATCTTTGCCATTTTAATTATTATGTGTCTTGCTGTTGTCCTCCTTGGATCCTTTCTGTTGGGGGTTCTGTGTATTTCCGTGGTCTGTTCGATTATTTCCTCCCCCAGTTTGGGGAAGTTTCCAGCAATTATTTCTTCTAAGATACTTTCCATCTCTTTTCCTCTCTCTTCTTCTTCTGGAACCCCTATAATACGGATATTGTTCCTTTTGGATTGGTCACACAATTCTCTTAACATTGTTTCATTCCTGGAGATCCTTTTATCTCTCTTTATGTCAGCTTCTATGCATTCCTGTTCTCTGGTTTCAATTCCATCAATGGCCTCTTACATCCTATCCATTCTGCTTATAAACCCTTCCAGAGTTTGTTTCATTACTGCGATCTCCTTTCTGGCATCTGTGATCTCCCTCCGGACTTCATCCCGTTTCTCTTGCGTATTTCTCTGCATCTCTGTCAGCATGTTTATGATTCTTATTTTGAATTCTTTTTCAGGAAGACTGGTTAGGTCTGTCTCCTTCTCTGGTGTTGTCTCTGTGATGTTTGTCTGCCTGTAGCTTTGCCTTTTCATGGTGATAGGAATAGTCTGCAGAGCTGGGACGAGTGACGGCTGGAAGAACTTCCCTTCTTGTTGGTTTGTGGCCCTCCTCTCCTGGGAGAACAGCGACCTCTAGTGGCTTGTGCTGGGCAGCTGCACGCAGACAGGGCTTCTGCTTCCTGCCCGGCTGCTATGGAGTTTATCTCTGCTTTGCTGTGGGTGTGGCCTGGTTCGGGCCTCTGCTCCAAAGTGGTGGAGTCGCGTTGGAGGGGGAGCGGACTGGAGGCTATCTCCGTAAGGGGCCTCCCTGCTCCCTGCAGCCCAGGGGTTACGGTGCCCAGAGATCCCCGGTTTCCCTACCTCTGGATTAAGTGTCCCACCCTGCCCGTTTAAGACTTCCAAAAAGCACCCGCCAAAACAAAACAACGACCACACACAAAAAAAAATTGAAATTAAAAAAAAAAAATTTTTTTTAATTAAAAAAAAAAAAAAGTGGCCACTCGTTTTTCTTTATTCTCCGGCGCCAGCCTCAGGCATCTGCTCACCGGTCTTGCTGCCCTGTTTCCCTAGTATTGGGGTCCCTATCCCTTTAAGACGTCCAAAAAGCGGTTGCCTGAACAAAACAGCAAAAAAAAATGGTCGCGCGCTTTTCTGGTGTCCTCCGGCGCCAGGCCACCGGTGCCCACTCACTGTTCTTGGTGCCCTGTTTCCCTAGTATTGGGGGCCCTATCCCTTTAAGACTTCCAAAAAGCACTCACCAAAACAAAGCAGCAAAAAAATAAAATAAAAATATTTGTCGCGCGCTTTTCTTATGTCCTCTGGAGCCCGGCCTCTGGTGCCCGCTCACTGTTCTTGCTGCCCTGTTTTCCTAGTATCCAGGGCCCACTGGGCACGTACTGTGTCTGGGCCAGGATGGCTGGGGCTGGGTGTTCGGCAGTCCTGGGCTCCGTCTCCCTCCCGCTCTGCCTATTCTTCTCCCGCCGGGAGTTGGGGGGATGGGCGCTCTGCTCTCGCCGGGCCGGGGGTTGTATCTTACCCCCTTCTCGAGGCGCTGGGTTCTCTCAGGTTCGGATGTGGTCTGGATATTGTCCTGTGTCCTCTGGTCTTTATTCTAGGAATTGTTGTCTTTGTTATATTTTCATAGATGTATGTGGTTTTGGGAGGAGATTTCCGCTGCTCTACTCACGCCGCCATCTTGGCTCCGCCCTCCTGGGAAAAATTATTTTTAATTGCTACTTATTTGCCATGGAGACCAATCACATGCAAAACAGGAAAATACTGATAGACGCTAAGATCCTAAAGATTTAAATCTCCTATATCCTTAAATTGGAATCCTGTACCATTGCTCTAAGTTGCGAGAAATGTGATTTGTGGTGTTTCAGGGCAAGAAACTGGATCACATGACTTCCTGGGGCCTCATTTACTTTCAAATCTGCAAATAAGCAAAGCTCACAGCCTTCGAGGAACCTATATCCATTTGACTTTTTAAAAGCAAGCAGTTTTTTAAAAGCTAACAGCTCAGAAATCTGTAAGGTGCACATTAAGACAATAAGGATAATATCTTTATTTGAATTTTAACTGATAGACACTCCCGGGGCTACCTCTCCCACCGAAAAATCTAGTTTTCACTATAATAGTAATTTTCTTAAAAAATAGAAAGATACAATTTGAACAAATTTCAGTATAGTATAGTGATTAGGGACATAGCTTTAGAGGGACACAGCCCTGGGTTTGAATCTCACTCAACTGCTTGCCAGCTCCATACCTGGGCACATTTCCTAACTCCCCAACCTCAGTAATTTTTTCTTTTTCCTTTTTACATGTTTTTAAAAAACATACAACTGATATACAATACTGTATTGGTTTCAGATGTATAACACTGTGATTCAGCAATTACCTCACATTACCAAATGCTCACCACAATAAGTGTTGCAACCAACAGCCTCAGTTCTTGTTCATACAAATAGTTCCTACTTGATAAATTTGTTGTGAGGATCAAGTGGATTAAATTCATAATAAGAAACAATACATGGCAAATTTTTAAAAAAATATATAAATTACATATAATTACATGTAAAAAGTACATACTCATGATAGGCTGAATGAAGTCTCTGTCTTAGTGCCTGGAACTGTGACTATGTTACATTCCATGGCAAAGAATTAAGTTTGCATGGACAACATGGATGGACTTTTAAGGGCATTATGCTAAGTGAACTAAGTCAGACAGAGAACGATAAATATCTTATGATAAAAAACAAAACAAAACAAAACACAAATAAACTCAGATACAGAGAACAGTTGGTAGTTGCCAGAGGTAGGGGTGTGGGGTGAGTGAAGTGGGTGAAGGTGGTCAAAAAGGTCAAACTTCTAGTTATAAATAAGCCCTGGGGTATAATGTACAGCATGGTGACTATAGTTAACAACTCTGTATTGTGTATTTGAAAGTTGCTAAGAAAGTAGATCTTAAAATTTCTCATAACAAAAAAATTGTAACCATGGATGTTAACTAGACTTATTGTGGTGATCATTCAGCAATATTTACACATATCCTGAATCAGTATGTTGTATACCTGAAATTAATATAATATACGTCAATTATACCTCAATTTTAAAAAAAGATTAATTTAAAATAAAAGGTTACAGATGGAATTAAGGCTGCTAATCAGCTGACCTTAAGATAGGAAGAATACTCTGGATTTTCTGGGTGTGTCCAAGGGTCCTTAAAAGTGGAAGAGGGAGGCAACAGAAAGAGATGTGAGTGTGGAGGAATGCACAGGGAGATGCAACATTGCTGGCTTTGAAAGTGGAGAAAGGGGCCATAAGCCAAGGAATGTGGGCTCTCTAGAAGCTGGAAAAGGCAGGAAAATGGATTCATTCCTCAAGTCTCCAAAAAAGAGCACAGCTCTGTTGACACATTGATTTTAGTTCAATGGCAGACTTCTAACCTATCATGCTCTGAGGTAATACATTTGTGTTGCTTAAACTCTGTAAGTTTGTGTTGATTTATTAGAGCAGCTGATAGAAAACAAATTGAATATATAGATACATTAGGAGCTCTACAAATGTTGCAGTGTGTGGCAAGGTGGGCATATGGAGAATTGTCTTTTTTTCCCCAGTTTTGGAAACCATGTGAGGTTGCTAATTCACAAACTTTTTCATTTTTTGTGTTCTTTATGTAACTAATTGCAAGAGTTTGATTTACCATACCATAGATTATCCTCTAAGCAATGGAAATGCTGTTGTCCAACATCTTAACCCATTGTGATTCCTTTATGATGGCAGCTGACAATTATAATAAACAAATTTTACTCAAGTACTCTCTACTTTCTTATAATTTTCTTATTTGTGTCTAGACACCTTAGAGTATCATACAAATTAGTTATAAGTTGATGATGCCTGTGACTAATAAGAGCAGCCCTGTCATCTCCTAAGAGATGGGGACACAGGTTCTCAAAGGAGGCAGCCATGCTCACTGCTTCCTGCCCCTTCTCAGCAACATCAGAAGCACATTAGGTACATTATTGCCTTTAATCCTGATTTTACATTATATGCCCATTTTACAAATAAGGAAATAGCAGTTCAAAGAGGTGAAATAACCCTACCAAAGTCACACGACAGGAAAGTAGCAGGGTAGAGACCATTTGACTTTGAAACCCATGATCTTTCTAGAGTCTCCAGTGTCAATGGGTGGTGTTGGATGAAAGGCATCAAGGACCATGTGTAAAAGAATTTACAAATTCAAATGCCTAAAGTACCTGAGAGGCACCACCGATGCTGAGTGTCAGAAGAGGTGTGTGAATAAAGTGAAGGTTCCTGTGGCCAGAATTCTCACCAGGCCCTGACTGACTCACCACACGTGTGGGCAATACATTGTTATTGACTCTATATAAAAAGCCCTGCCCAGTGCTCTGGGTGACATGGTGGCATGGCTGCAAGGCTGCAGGAGAGCAGAGCAGCGGCTGGAGTGGTGGCAGTACCAAGGACAGAGACTGAGACAAATGCGGGGACAGAGAGGCCCAGAGGTAGGGACGAGCTTGCTGCCTGCAGACTTGCTCTGAGTGGACAGGATTCTAGTGACTGACCTGCCACTGTGGGAATAAAGCTGGATATAAACCCTTTCATCCCAAGAATGTTCTACTGTCATTTCTTTGGTCTCATTGAATCCGTAGTGAACTTGTCCGGGGCTGAAATCCATTGGCAAGACAAGGTGAAAGTGAGATGAGAAATGGCAATCGACGGACAGTCTTCATGAGTGCCAAGAAGTGCATGCCCTCTGTAAAGGTAATGGCTACCAGCTACTATCAGCTGATTTTTGTTATGTGAGACAATAGGCCCAGTGTTGCCCAGATGTATTAATTTTTCAAAAATAAAAAACTAGGAATATGCATTTTAATATGAAATGGCATAATTAAAAAATGTAGAAGTGAATTCAGATTTTTCTTAAAACACTGTGCAGACCAAATCAAGCAAATCTGCCCCATAGGCTGCCAATTTGATACCACTATTTTGACACTAGGAATCAATACTGACCCAGGTTGTTGCTTCTCTAAAAGAGAAGACATGGAAAGGATTGGACTAGGTTTTGATTGAGCTCCTTGAGTGAAGAGATGCCCTAATCTAAGAACAATGGAAGCTTATGACTAGGGCACAGAAGCACATCAGAGAAGAGAATATGATTACACTTTTCCACAGAATCTTCTTAAAGAGATTTGTCTAACCAATAATTAAAGCAATTCTGAACACATTAGAGTTATATTTTTCCTTTCCTCTTTGCTAATTCATAAGTACTTTTGGGTGAATCTCCATTGAAGGATATACTTATGTGCCATGTTTCTATATGCAATAATTAATAGCCAGATTGTATTAATCCTTTTAATAGAAAACAACTTAATGAGTCCAATTTTGTATACATATGCAAAAAGCTGACATGTAATACCTGTAGATTAAGAAGGAATGGCATAAGACACTGAATATATTTATTTATTCAAAATAATACAATATCAAAGAAAAAAAGCTACACTTAAAACTTACTGATCCATATTTGAAGTAGAAAGCTCTGATTTGAGAAACACAGAGATAGTCACAGGAAACACTGTGGGATGAGCTAATGTAAGAAACAGCAAGTTGTACATTAGACATAAACTCCCCCACTGTGATCTTTCTCCAGCAGTGCTCTGCAGCCCTGATAATCATGGTGGAGGCAGACAGCTGGCCTGAAACTGTGCTGAGAAGCCTCAAGAAAAGGACAGTGGAACAGAGGAAGAGAGCCCAAGTGGGGTCACCCCATTTGTGCTTGCAAAGGAAAGGAAGAGGTGACAGGCAGAAAAGTAAGACCAAGAGCATGGAGGACTTGAACAGGTATAGATTGAAGTAAACAAGACCTACTACACACACACTATAATAATATTTTAAATTTTAGAGTACACTGTAATTTTCAAAGCATTTTAAAAAATAGACTTTATTTTTTAGAGCAGTTTTAGGTTCACAGCAAACCGAGCAGAAAGTACAGAGTTCCCATCCCACCACAATCGTACATTGACACAACACATCATTATCACCCAAAGTCCATAGTTTACATCTGGGTTCCCTTCTGGTGTTGTACATTCTATACAATCATACAGTGACATGTATCCACCATTATAGTATCATGCAGAATAGTTTCACTACCCTAAAAATCTTCCATGCTCTGCCTATTCAGCCCTTCCTTCCCCCAAAACCCTGGAAACCACTGATCTGTCTCCATAGTTTTGCCTTTTCTAGATTGTCACATAGTTGGAATCATACAGTATACAGTTGACCCTTGAACAACACAGGTTTGAAATGCACAGGTCCACTTATCCATGGATTTTTTTCCATAAATATTGGAAAATTTTTTGGAGATTTTTGACAATTAAAAAAAACATTTTCTTTTCTCTAGCTTACTTTCTTCTAAGAATACAGTATATTATATATACATACAAAGTATGTGTTTATTAACTATGTTATCCATAAGGCTTCTAGTCAAGAAGGAGGCTATTTAGTTTTTGGGAAGTCAAAAGTTATACACAGATTTTTAACTGCACAAGGGATTGGTGCCCCCAACCCCCATGTTATTCAAGGGTCAACCATATAACCTTTTTAGATTGGCTTCTTTACTTAGTAATATGCACTTAAGCCCTCCCTACCATTTTTCATGGCTTAACGGTCATTTCATTTTAGCATTGAATAATCTTCCATTGTACAGAAGAACAACAGTTTACCCATTCATCTACCAAAGGACATCTTGGTTGCTTCCATGAATAAAGCTCCTATAAACTTCATGTGCAGATTTTTGTTTGCCCAGTGCATTTCTACCTTCATAGTCTGAAGGTAGAGCTATTTTTCTAAATCAGATCCTAACAAGTCAAATGAAAATATTTATCAATATGACTGGTAGGGTTTATCCTTCAAATACACAATGAAACAACAAGAAGTATATTACTATGGTAGGAATAGAAAACTGTAAATTGATTATTTTATTGATTTTTCTGAGGAATTAACTCTATTTTGTTATTTCCCTATCTTTCCTCTCCCCTTGCCCTTTTCAACCATGAACACAATTAGCAATAATATAGTGGATCAATAGATGCTGTAGCCAGATTGTTTGTGTTTGTTTCTATTTGAATAATGGGACTCTGACATTTATGAGCTGCCTAACGTGGAGCAAGTTACTCAACATCTTTGTGCCTCTTCTTCCTCATCTTTAAAATAGGAATTTTTAGTAGGGCCCACCTCATGGATTAAATGAGTTTATATCCATAACTCGTAGAATACCTGGCACATAAGTATTTATCAAATAAGATGAATAATATGCATGTGGATCTCTTGTGTGAATGCTGGTCTCACAGGCCTGTACACAGGAGGTTGTTCTGCTGAGTCAAACTGTCAGGTTTGCAATTTGATTTTATCTTACCTACAGGCCAAGAAGTTAGACTGTTCCTGTTGTAAGAAATCCTGTTATGCTGGAAGAAGACACAAAACATCTGAATCAGAGAAAAAGAACTGTTTTACTTCAAGCACAACATTAAAAATGTGAACATCAGTGTTTGCGTTAATTCTTCTTGCCCCTAAGTTCTACAGGGGTGATGCCAAGGGGCCCACAGGTAGATGCCACACATGTGGTGTGTTTGTGTTGCAGTGGGGAAACAATGAGCTTGAAGAACCCACTGCTTTTCCAGCAAGCAGCAAGCTAAGCTTGCTCTTTGTTGCAGAGGGAGATATTCCTTCATCCCACAAAACTGCTCACTGCAAACATAATCATGAGAAATGGCTTGGGTAAAGAGTGGTGTGGCAGAAAGCATGTAGGCCCATGTGGGGAAATGGAAGTTCCTATGGCCGGGATCCTCCTCACCTGAACTAAACTGATGATGTAACTGGCCTGCTGCTAGGCTACTGCTTCACAACCGCTGGCAATGAGCTATTATTGACTAAGTCATTATATAAAGAACTCCCCTGAGTGCTCTGGGTGGAGGCAAACACAGAGGTAGATTATGGACCTGCAGACTGCTGGGTGCAGATGTGATTCTAATTCTCGATCTACCACCAGCTGATTGCCAGCTAGACTTATTGACTACTAACTAACTGAAAATAGCACAAGTGATGAGATGTTGCTTCTAAGATGAGGTTATAAAAGGACAGTGGCTTCTGTCTTAGACACCCTCTCAGGTTCTCTCACTACTCACTCTGAAGGAATACAGCTGTCATTTGTCAGCTGCCTGTGGAAAGTCCTTATGGCAAGGAAAGCATGTCTTTGGCCAATAGTCAGCAAGGACCCGAATCCTGCCAACAGCCATGTGAGTGAGCTTGGAAGCAGAATCTCCCCCATTCAAGCCTGGAGTTGACGCAGCCCTGGCCAACACCTTGACTATAGCCTTGTCAGAGACCTTGATCCACAGCACCCAACTAAGCTTTGCCCAGATTCCTAATCCACAGAAACTGTCAGAAAATAAATTTGTTGTTTTAAGCCTCTGTGTTTTGGAGTAATCAGTTATCCAGTCATATAGATAAGTAATATAAGCAGTCAGGGCCTTGATTCTTGGCATACTGAACAATGTGCATTGGCATGAGAGAGTGACAGATAACTACCTTTGGACAACAGGGTAAAGACAACCCAGGGGTAGGTAATGCCGTCTTCCTCAAAGGATGACATGCTTGGTGTCTATTATCTAGGCAAGAGGCTGATACTGAGACTGGAAACTAGAATTTGCAAGGAAGCCATTAGCTGAAAATAACCTTACCAATCTTAAGAGATAGTTTTTGAAGAAGTTATGCTGTGTAGAAAAAAAGTGGGGAAGCAAGGTAGGGAAGAATCCTTTCAGTGTCAAATGCTGAAATGCCTATGCTGCATTCAGTGAACCATATTATCTAGTTGTACATGATTCTCTGTACTCATTTACCTTCTGCTCACCTGAGTGAGCCCTTTGTAAATTTTTGTTTGAATATGTTCCCTGGTCTTACCTGTATTCCAGGAAATTATGAGTCAAATGCTTGAGTCATAATATTAAAGGGGAAACAGTGCCCCCTGAAGGCCAGAGTGGCAATGCTCAAGGACCAACAAAATGTAGGAGAGGCTAGGCTAGGCAAGAGTTCTTTATAAATGCTAAGAAAATATTTGATAAAATTTAAAATATCTAGCATCTGTAATAAATTGGTATGAAAAATGTGTAACTATGTGTGGTGATGGATGTTAACTATACTTATTGTGGCAATCATTTCACAATACTGTATATACAAATATCATACCATTATGGTGTACACCTGAAACTAATATGTCAGTTATATCTCAATTTTAAAATTTCATTCTAAATAACTTTTTAAAATTGTAAAAAGAAAGAAATGAATTTGTATGGAAGGGTCTTTTTCCTTCCCCCTTTAACACGATAAAGAGCTTTTTTTGCAGAGTCACCTTTCTATACATAATGGAGGGTCAAGCAGTACTGTAGTTAAGATCATAGGCTTTGGAATATGACAGATCTTCCTTTTGTTAACTGTGTGTCCTTGAGCAAGTCGATATATCAGCCTATTTCTTCATCTGTAAAACAAAGATAATATCTCATTGGATTATAGTGAGGATTAAATAAAATTGTATATATAATTTTCTGAGCACACAGTATTTGGAAGCTGCTATTATTAGCTATAACTACAATTCCTGCTACTATATTAATGAGATAAGGGTGTTCCATGTAACCATGACTACTTAATATATGAGTCTATGTGCTGGTAATAGTTTTCAGATAAGAAGAATTTGCAGAAGATGTAAACTAAAATAAATACAAGAAAGGAAGACTCAATGGGCAAGAAAACCCAAGAATATTTGTAAAGATAAAGGAGAAAATATAATTTTAAAACTTTTAATTCAATATATACATGAAATTGTGACAAATATATAATTAATATCACCCCTCTACTGGATAAGTGGTCAAAGGAGATAAAAAAGCAATTTAACAAGTATGTTATCAAATGGCATTTTTATTATTAGTTAAGAAATGCACAGTGATACAATTTTCAGGTCTCATATACTTTTTACAGTTTCAAATGTAAATGAAAAATGAAAAGAATGGTATATGAGAAGACATAGGAAGAAGGCATTGAACATCACAATACAACTGACTTCGTCTCTTACCAGCAGTGAGGGCAGGTATGTTACCCTCCCTCTCTGCACCTCATTTTCCTCATTTGTACATATGAGACAGAAACAGATCTTATACACTCACTGTAAGAACTAAATGAGAAGACATGAAAGCCCAGAGCACAATACCAGGCATAAATGCTAAGAAAATATTTGATAAAATTAAAAATATATATATTTTTTTAATTTAAAATTATCCTCATTGTCATTATCTTCATCATTGTTACCTATGTGCTGATGTTATTACGGGCAAATTGGAAAGGTGCTAGCCCTTCAGGAGATTCATCAGAGCAATATGTATGAGGAGCTATGAAGTTACATATACCCTTTAATCTGTTTTTCCCATTTATAGGAAGAAATTTAAAGGGAAAAAAACTTCCTTGATTAAAGATGTTTATAGCAATGCTAATTATGGCTTATCAAAGTTTGGAACAACCTAATGCCTAGAAATGGGGAGAGGTTGAGTAAACAAAGTATAGTAATACCAGATATTAAATGCAAAAGGAATACAAAAAAATCATAGTTTTGCTATGTGTCAGCAGGAGCCAGTTCAAAAATACAATGGAAAAATATCCCATTCAAAATAACCATAACTATAAAATACCTAGACATAAAATTAATAGAAGTGCTCAAACTCATTTTTAAAAACTATGTTTTAATGAGAGACATACATAGATCTTTGTAAATGGAGAGTCATAGCTTGATAAGAAGCCTTACTATTTTTTAAAGGCAATTCTTCTCATATTGATCTGTAAATTAAATGCAATTTTTATCAATATCTCAATGGAATTTTTTAAATTTGAAAGTTGATTCTCTAGTTTATCTGGAAAGCAAATGTTTGAAAACAGCCAAGAAAGTTTTGAAAAACAACTGTAACAAAATGACATGTGAACTTGAAAAGAACTATAAAACTATGTAGGAAATAGGGTAGTGTGGTACTGATGAGAAAAACACAGCTAGATTGGTGGAGTGGGACAGTCCATAAAATAGCCCAGGTTCCTACTTAGGGGATTTCACACATGCTCAAGGTGGCATTTCAAATCAGTGGGGAAAGATAGATTATTCAGTATAAACAGCACAAGGATAACTGCTTAGTAACCTATAAATTACAGGTGGTTTAGAGACCTAAATGTAAAAAACATAAACAATAAAACTACTTGTAAAAATAAATAAAAATATCTTTTACAAACTTTGAGTCAGAAAGAACTTCCTTAGCCTGATAAAAAACCTAGAAAGGGCACCCAGGAGTCTTTGGCTATGCTTTGCTTTGATTCTGGGCATTGCTCCCAGCTCAGATAAGCAGGTTTCCCACATGGAGTTTTGGTAAGTTTTTGAAATGTATTCCTAGTTCCTAGTGTTTCTCATTTTAAATAAATTTAAATGAAATAAAAAGTTGTACTCTCCCCCAAACACCAACATAATTTCCATATAGCAAGAGAAACCATCAAGTTAAAAGTTGAGTGACACACAGAGAAAATATTTACAACACAGGCAACAAAGGATTATTATTCACAATATAATGAGTTTTTTTTTAATAAGAAAAAGAAAATAAGCCCCCCCCCCAAAAAACAGGCCAACAATATAAATAGGTCATTCAGTGAGAAATACAGATTACCAATAATACAGATTACAAACAAATAAGCATATGTTCAACCTCATTAGTAATCAGAGACATGCAAATTGGTGGCTTCTTTTGCCTATTAGCAGGAATACTGAGGAGGGTTAGGCAGTGTTAAGTCAGCAGGAAGGAAAGCAGGCAATAAGAGGATGCACTGTCTGTAGAGAATTTAAAAAATAATAATAAAACATATCATCATGCTTCAGAAATTCTAAAATATGTCAGTGGTAAAATATTCTTATCTATAGGGGTGGGCTGCTCCCACTGCCCCCACCTCAGCAGGCCCTTGCTTTTATCAGAATAGCTGAAATGTAGAAGATTGATCATAATCCATGTTAGTGTATGCCCATACACTGTTGGTAGAAGCATAGTTTTTTTGCATGGCAAACTGGAAGGACTTATCAACGTTTTAAATGTGTGTTTCCTTTGACCTACCACTGCACTTCTTGAGATCTAGCATATTGAAATATCCCTAAATATGCCCAAAGATATAGGTACAAAAAATTTCACATAAACTTTGTAAAGGGCACAATTTGGGGCACAACCTAAATATCAACCACTAGGGAAGTAGATAAATAAATTATGGTACATGCAGAATTCCTTGGAATGGTTGGGAGATTGGACTAGATAACTCCTCAGATCTCTCCTGACTCTTCTGATTTTATGGCCTTCGATTTTAGGCTTTTGAAGACAATTCCAAGAAAGATATTTTGAAATAATTAAAGCAACGATACCATTAATGGGATAACCATGCAGTCCCTTAAGAAAATCATTTAGAAGAGAAAATTAATTTTCTGAAACTCCTTATTGTTAAGTAATTTAGATTAGGGGAGTTGTGACTAGCAGAGAACTCCAATTTCCCTTTATCCCATTTTCCCACTGTCAAGATTTTACATAACCATAGTACAGTTGTCAAGACAAAGAAATTAACATTGGTATAACACTACTAACTAAATCACAGATTTCATTCAGATCTCGCTGATATTACTTTTTCTGCTAATGTCCTTTTTCTGTTCTAAGGTCCAATCTTGAATACCACAATGCACTGAATTGTCATGTCTCCTTAGCATCTTCCAATCTGTGATAGATCCTCGGTCTTTCCTTGTTTTTCAGGACATTGACACTTTTGAAGAGTACTGGTTAGAATTTTGTGAAATGTCAGAATGGTGAGTTGTTTAATGGGTATAGAGTTTCAGATCTGCAAGATTAAGAGAACTCTGGATATGCATGGTGGTGGTGGTTGCACAACAATGTGAATATACTCAATACTACTGAACTGTACATTTAAATATGGTTAAGATGGTAAATATTATGTATGTTTTACCACAATTGAAAAAAAAGAATAATGATGGCAATTAAAACACTTCAAAAAAAAAACATTTGCCCCTTCTGTCTCATTTATTTGGAAGTTGATTTTTGACTTTCTTCTTTTAGATAAAATGCTAGAGGTGCTACAATTAGAATTATATAATGCATTTACTACTGGCAATAAAGTAAAGTACTGGCACTGGATGGAGGAACTCAGAAATCCACATACTTGGACAGGTTAACTCATGTATTTTGGAGTGAGTAGAGGCTCTGGCTTGTTAGAATGGGGGAATCAGAAACCCTTCATCAGAAAGACTTTAAACCTTTGTCTCTATTGTGAATTATATACTTGTAAGCCATTGTGATTCTTACAATCTGTCAGACATTCTAATATGTGCTGGGAAACCTCACTGGTGATCCACTATTGAGTAGTGATTAATAAAGATACAAGTTTAATTCTGATTCTCCTTACTAGCTATTGTGATTTTAGGCATATTGCATAACCTCTTTTGTTTTGTCATCTGTAGAGTGGAGTATTGCCAGGATTCAATTACATGCAGTAAACAAAACAACTAGTACAGCTCCTGGCATAGAACTGCTAATCAAGAAATAATTACATTTAATATTGCAGACTACTTTTAGGGCTCTTGTGACCTGCACATCATAACATTATTCTTTTATTATTAAACACTATTCCTGAGTCAAATACAACTAAAACTGTGAACTCCGTGAGTAAAGATAATGTCTTTTCACTTTTGCACCCTAGTCATCAAGTATAATCCCTGACATACAGCAAGTTCTCAATAAACATCTGCGAAATGAATGGATGAACCAACACTTAATTCAGCATCTTGTTGCATTGTAACTCCTAGAGTATCATCTGCCAATGTTACCTCATCCTTAGTGTGGTTTGGTTTGGTTTAAGTTACTTTAGAATTCCAAATCTTTCCTAATTGATGACTATATGGTGAGGAGAAATACACATTTTCTGGCCGTTTGTGTGCCAATTCAATTAAATAAACACTTATAGGGACATTTGTATATATAAAAATATAATAATGAGGCAGGATGATAAATTCGAAGAACACAAATAAAAGAGTGACTAATTATCAGTGGAGGGTGGAAAAGGTCATCCATCTACTGACCATCCAATTCAACCCAATTCATCCCAGACATTAAGTTGGGGCTCCAGCCCTTACCTATGACAGTTGTCTGTCTGGGGCTTGGTCCTCTACACACTTACTATCTGTTACAGGTATCAGGAGAGGACAGCTGAAGCTGATTGAGGATTCAAGGATTCTGGCTCTCAACACTGGGTCTTTCATCTCTAACTAATAAATATCTCTGTCAAACACCTCCTAGTTTAGGGCCTGATCCAATACACACACTCAGAATTCCTCAAGCTGCAGTCTAAATTCAGTCTCATTTATTATCTTTAAGTCTTTATAAATTAAGTAGAATACATCCGTTTACATGAGAAAACTATGGCTCAGAAAAGTGAAACGGTTTGTCTAGCTTGTAAGTGTTAGAGCCAGGATTAAATCCAGAATGTGTGAGCACAGGTTCAGTGAAGATACTGTCTTTTATTTAGAAGTGAAATAACATTAAATATCACGTTTCCTGTAAGTCTAGTTTATGCTTAATTTGGAATTATACCCTTGCTTTGAATAATCAAACTAGTAAATAATTCAAAATGATTAACATTAAATGGCTATATAAAATACTTTTACTTTAATTTTGCAATCATATTCATGCACTACAACCTGTTTAAACAACAAAGCCAAAAGAACTAGTGATCTAATTCTAGTTACTGCAGGTAATCAGACTCTATGCTCCATTGGCAACAGAGCTAATTATAGCAAAGAAATCAAAGTCACCTTCTCAGGGACACAGACACTGAGGTGAAGAACATATATAGTGTTTGGGCACTTACGGTACTTCTGTGCTTCATTAAAGTGGAACCAAATGTAAAATGGCTTTTACTGACGGTACCTCCAGTTCAACTATTTTTAATTTTCTAATTTCTGAAGTGAAGAAGGCTGAGGTTAGCACACTGAAGCATTATCTTAATTGTTTTTAAAAACATTTGAGAAACAGTGCTATTTTCAGATTCTGTTAATTTAATAACAGTAGACAAATCACAGTAAGCAGGTCAAGAACCCGAGAAGCCTGAATGATAAAATTAAAACATTAAGCACATCACTCTTATTTAACAGCTTGCATATGGATGCCAAGTGTGGTGAGTGTTTATGGTCCACTGGACTGTGTTGTATGCCAGACACTTAAAAGAACATTCCAGAGAGATGGTCTGACTTGCTGGAAACTTAAAGGCTCAAGCTCTACATTTCATCCTGGTTTCTTTATTTTTAAGTTTTTATGAAATATTTAGACATCTTACAAGATCAGTCCAGTTTGTATAAGTTGATGACACGTTTTTTTAAAAAACGAAAATAGGAAAAGAAAAAAGGAGAAGTAAAGAAAAAAGCAGTGCCCTAGATTAAAAGGGACTTGAAACACTAAACACCAAATACATTAAGCAGATCTTTAGATTCTGATTTGAACAAACCAACAATAAAGGAATTTTTGAGACACCAAGGACATTTGGTTATGGAATTGGCATTAGATACTAGCAATAATTGTCAGTTTTATGAATATGGCTTTGCAGTATGAAGAAAATGTTCTTAGAGATGGATCCTTAATATATGAAGGTAAAAATTACACATTTGGGATTTGCTTTTAAATATTTCAGTGAACGAAGAAATAAAAAGTAACAGATAAAGTCAATGTCAGCAAACTTAACAATCACTGAGTAGTTAAGGCAAGGCAATTTGCAAGGTAACAGGAATTTACCATACTCTTCTGCACTTATGGAGTTGACATTTTTCAAAATTTAAAGTTTTTACAAAATATCCACAAGATTTAAATTGGGGGTGGGGTTATGGTTATAAGTGGATCTTCTAGACCTGTGAAGAGTCTATGATGGTCATCACGAACTGTATAAACAATCTTTTACAGATGAAGTTAGTTTAAGGCTGTTTCATTTGCCATTGTGTTTTTAAGAAACTCTGACAAGAGGGAAACATATGGAAGTCACTAAAAACTTCCATTTACCAAAGTTGCCCTGAATGATGTCCTGCTTACACTCTTTTCCCTAGTCATTCTTCACCTACTTGCTAGAGGTATATTTAAATCCATTAACCCAGTCATCTGTTCTCTGCTTGAACCCTTCAATGGATTCCTATTCCTGGAATAAAATGTAACCTCTAAGATGGCTCATACAGCCCTATGTGAACTAGCAAACTAGCGCCTACACCCCTCCCACTGCCTCTCAGCCCCTTGCTGGTTTCTTTCAGCACTTCAGTAGCTGAGATCAGTCTGGTCCACAGCCTCTTCAGAGCTGATTATTCCTCTTAGAACATCATCTCCCATCACATCTTCACACTACATTACCCCTTTTACTATTTTCTCCCTTAGAGAAACAGTTCTTTTCATTTTTGGCAATTGTCACAATTTATTTGGGTTTGTTTCATGCCTACTTTCCCCACTTTTCCTCATGTGTATTCTGTTTACCACTGTGCAACCAACAATATTCCATTTTCATTGAATCAGTTAAGAAACATTTCTCCCCAAGCTTACAGTGCCCTATCATATGAAAATTGAAATTTAGTTCTGAAATATTGGAAAGAGGGATTTTGGTGAATATGATCCAAAAAGTTGGCTTAAACTTTGGAGGATTTAGGGTTGAGAGACCAACGGGACATTTGAGAGGCGAAAAACAGAGTGTAGCAAGTGATAATTAGGCTGCAGAACAAAAAAACTTACAAAAGGGAGATGTGAACGCCACTGAGTCCTGGTGTGTTTGAATTTGTGAACTTCCGTTTATTTCCCTGTGATGCCTTTTCTGCTGGGTCAGGGCCCTGACTTCCATCCTAGCTCTCTGCTGCACAGCGACGCACAGCCCCAGCTAATGGGATGGGATCAGGGGATGGGATCCAGACAGCTGGCTGGGATCTCTCACTCCAATGCCAGGGAGTGGAAGTTGGCAGCATATGTGCAAAAAATGTAAAATCACAGGAAGATTTTAACACACTTCTCTAAAAAACAAGAGCTCACACATACAAAATTTGAACAAGACAGTAACAAATTTGAGCCAGCAGATTTCTATGTAACTGTACACCATGTGGTTGTTTTTAAAAGTTAACACTACACAGTGCTTATATGCCAGGCTCTGTTCTAAGTGGTTTACAGCTATTGGCTCATTAGAGAATTAAGGAGTACATGTTCTTTCTCAAGTTACAAGGAATATTTGGGAAAGTGATTATGTATTGGGTCACAAAGTAAGTCTCAACAAATAATGAAAATTCAGTATCTATAGATCTAATCATATGTAGTAAAAGGACAAAAACATGTAAGACAGCAGGTTCCCTGACAAAGGCAAGGAGAGGCAGGGAAGGAGGGACAGGAACAGATGAAGGGGAAACAACTTAGCTCTACCTAGAATATTTTATTTGAAAGAAAGAAAGGAAGAAAAGTGGGAAGCAAGGAAGATTGGAAGGGGGGACAAGAGGAAATTTCTCTTAAACTGTGCAGAAAAAATAATCTGCATATGTAATACAGAAAGATAAAGATAAGCAAATGTGGTAAAATATTAGAAGGGTATATGGGAATTCTTTGTATTTTTTTCTGTAGGTCTGAAATTAAGTTACAATTTTTAAAAAGTTATAGCAATTACGGCCACCTTAATTTATGAGTAAATGAATGTCTGGTTCTTTACATTTTAGGTATTCTGTAATTTAAAGAGAAAAAAGTTTAAATCAAGCACAGTATATCATTTATAAGAGGAACACTTTGTCAGAAGAGAGGAGGCTTCATTCACCCACAGAAGACTGCCTTTGAGGAAACTGAAGCAAGCAGGGGGCTCTGCAAGCTGTGGGGCCGAGGGCTGAGTCCCATTCTCCCTGGAGCCTCTGGCCTTGTGCAGGGAATGACCTGCCCAATTCTTCAGCCCTGACTCTGCAATCTTATCTCTCTGCATTTGGCAGTTTTTCTCTATGACAGGATAGATTAAAAGACATTAAAACCCACGAAAATTATTTACCCATTATTCCATTCCTGTGCATGTATGCCAATGTTGTTCAGTAGTTTATATCACTGTAACAAAGCACTGCACTGGATATAGTAAAGTATAAAAACAAATTCAAGACACAGCCAAATGCTCGCTCCAAAGTCACAGTCTCACAGAGAAAGGCAAGACATGAAGGCCTATGTGAGCCACTGACCACTTTTATTTTTGCTGCCTCATTTCATTTTCGTACCAACTCTGTGAAGCAGATATCATTATTCCTATTTTGTACATGAAGCCCAGAGAAGTTACTAACTAGCCCCAAATTATACAACTACTAAGTGACAAAGCCATGAGTTTACCTCAGATATGTCGGACTCCAAAAGTTCATTCTCTTCCCACATCATTGTGTTTCTAAGTCACAAAACATAAATACTGTAAAATTTCACTTACTCAACACTTCTGGGGATGAGTCATGCTGGATAGATGAATAAGTGAAAGCCCACCCTCTAGGAAACTGTTCAAAATCTTCTAAGGTTAGAGAAGAGCAAACTCCAGAAGCCTCTGAGAAAGAGGCTTTTCTTCCCTGCATTTATTTTCCCTCTTCTGGCATTGGCAGCCCAGCATATCTGGTGTCTAATCTACATGTTCTCCCTGAAAGCTCCAGCATGAGATGGCCAAACATTCCTTTTTCTTTTTTTCTCATTCAAAGCATAAGTGAGACAGACTGGTAATTCAGAAATAATTTTAGTACATAGTAAGGGAGAAAAAAACAGGAAGTATTTACAGAAAATACAACTAGAAGAAAAATGGCTGGGTTTCCTGATAACGGATAGGGAACCCACTCAGTCCTGAATGTTATTAATTCCTGCCCTTGGTTCCTAAAGGGTGGTATGACTCCATGGGCCCAGTTCTCATCTCATCCCCGCAGCATTACTATTTCCTGGCCAGGCAGCTTTCAGTATTTACCTTGCCCTTAGTCCTAGAAATGGGTCTGATGAGTCATTCTACTCTTTCCATATGGAACCTTCCCAAATTTTAGATTCCTCATCTTATAAAAAGGAAATGATCAAAACATCTAACTCACAGAGATCAAACACAGAGCTCAGGTAGGAATGTGCCACATAGTAAACTCATGAGTTCTTTTTCTCCTCTCCCATTCTGTACATAATGACAATGATTAAAGCTAATGGGTGAGCACTTAGTATGTCACAGGTACTTTAAATGCATTAACTAATTTAATCCTCACAACAATTTTATGAAGTAGGTACAATGACCACCTTCATTTTATGAAGACACTGAGGTACCAAGAGGGCGAACAAGTTTCCCAAGTTCAAAAGCCGGGACTCGGTCTAGCCCATTGGGCTCTGGAACCAGAGCTTCTAACCACCACGCTACACCACATACACAGCAGACGCTACTGTGCTTAAAGTTCAGACCTACACAGCTCCCCCAACTCAGTCTTCCTTTCTGGTCTGTCCCCAGCCCCAGCCAGGGACTGTAAGTTGACACTAGAGCAAGAAGAGATAGAACTGAGGGAACATAAAGAGACTACAATGTAGCCAATCATATACAGTGACAATAATAGGTATAGCCACTTTATAATCCTTAGAGCACTCATTTAATACTTCGAAGCTCAATAAAAAACATATATAGATTCATTCCAGGGAAAAAGATTACCAAGCAGAAGTAACTTTGGCCAAAGAAGAAGGGATTGCATGTAGGTTGGAGTGTTTCTTTTTTAAAGTCAGTTAAAATGCATTAAAGCAATAACTATCAGTAAATAGTGAATATTTTCCCATATGGCCAGGGCAGTAATTAGGAACAAGTGTTAAGAGCAGACGTGGGCTGAATGCCAGCAACACTACTAGCTGTTTGAACTTCTGTGTTTCTTGTCTATAAACAGGAATAATGATACCTATCATCTAGGGATATTGTTAGGCTTAAGTAAGACAACGTAATTAAGGTGCTTGGTATGGTGCCAGATTCATCACAGGTACTCAGTAAGGTATTTTTCTTTTTACAACATCACTGTAATGGCTGAAGTGTATCCTGTCTCACAGATATGCCAGGATTCATTTAACCAGTCCTACACTGTTAAACATTTGGATCATCTTCAGCATTATCAGTAATCTGAACATTAACAAAATTTCCTATACATACCTGGTTATTTCTTCAGGGTTGACTTCTGCAAGTGATTTTGATGGATCAAACAATATCAACATTGTAAACTGGTGACAAACTATCAAATTATCAACCACATGTACATTACGAAGTTAATCTCTATACTGAAGGTATTTAGCCAACTCCTGCCAATAATATACATCATTTTAAAGAAACATGCTAATTTTACCAGCCCCTAAAGAACCCCATGTTGTTATTTAACTTATAGATATTTCAATTTCTTTTGTTATATTATAAAGACTATAGACTCCTTAAAGTATGAGGTTAGCAGAAAAATACAAAAGTGATTGAATAGGTAAAAATTTTAATGTAGCATATTACAGACATGGCATTTCAAGTCATTTATGAAGGAATTAACTTTCCTAATGGTTTTCAAAGTACTTCTGGAACCTCCCCTATGTGGAGAGTAGAGATGGGGTAGGAGATCTTGGCAGGTTGGAATGACTCTCATCCTTCCCCATTTCAGTCACATTTATCTGTTTACATAGAGAACTTATTGGTAAGTGAATCTGAAGGGTTCTGGACCTGAAAACAAAACCAAAAACATTTAATGCAAGGTTTCAGGACAACTGGTATTTTGCAACATAAAGTAAATAGATAAATGAAATAAGTTGAATATCTTCCTCCATCAGATGCAAAAACCCATCTGGATTAAACATTAAATGGAGAAAAAACCCTCCAGAAACTACCTGAAAATATGGACAAACATTAACTCCTTTTCAAGCACATTGGTAAAAGTAGAGGCCATAATAAGAGGCACTATTTGTTTGTGTTGGTAATACCTAAAATGTGTGCCTCTGACAGATTCAAAATGTTTTTGCAGCCAAAAAGTGTGGGCATGCTACATATCAATAATAGTGCCAAGGGGTAACTTAGAGCACTAATACCTCCACTGATTCTCAGCATTCCCAGCTCATCCCAAAGTATACACTCTAAATAAAACAATGTGCAAATCAAACAAATGTTAACTGAGGACATATCCTAGTATCTTGTGCTGCAAGCAAACCCTTCACACTAAGCCCTTCCTCTGCCTAGACATTCTGTAACTATCACTGCTGCTCTCTGGAAAGTCACATGTCATCAGCATAAAAAGGCTTTGAGAAGTCCTACAGTGGAATAAGAGGAAAACCCAGTTTACTCATTTCCTAAACTTATTTGACTACAGAACCCTTCCCTCAACATGATTAATATCCACAGAATTCATAGAGCACACCTTAGCAAATGCCAGGCTATATGGAAGTCAACATTCTAATGGAAAAATGCTGGGTCAAAGGTGCCCTTGTGAAAGATTTATTGTTCATTGATTGCTATTTTACCAATGCTCAATGCATGTATCAATTGTGATGTGCTGACACCTAGTGCCAATGATTTGACTCAGTATACAAACATGATTTCCTAGAATATATTGCTGCCCACCTAAACAAAAAACCCACTTGCAGACTGCCTTGGATTTTAGTTCTTGTACCTCACCATTATGATGCATTTTTATCTTGGAATACTATGGTTTATGTAAATGATCCACAGGGCTAAAAAAGTATTCTGTTTGTACTTTTGCTCTTCTCTCACCTATTCAGATATGTCTTATAAAACTATACATAAGAAAAATGTGTCAAGTACTACTTGTTCTGACTTAAGTCATCCTCATGAAAAGAACTTAATTAGACTGTGTTTAGGGGGTAGAGCTAGAAGGTTCAGAATGAGAGGTCAGGCCATTCTACAAAAACTCAAAAGATTGTTATAGGAACGAAGATACAGCAACTATTTCTTGTAGCAAACTCTTTAACTTATTCTTTTACCCAAAAGTACCCTTCTGGTCCTAAATAAAGGGAAAAAAGAAAAAGGAAGAGGCAAAGGAAACACAACTGCAATGATAAGGATTCTCCTGTTACAAGGAGAGTGGTTACTTGGTCCAGCCATTTAAAACAATGTTAATTTGAACTCTAAAATGTTAGGTTTCTGAGCATGAAGATTCAACTTTTGATATATATTAAATGTGTCTCTGTTCACTTTAATAATGCAATGCAAATGGTACCTGCTTGCATAATTACATTGTCTTAATAACTTCCAGGGTTTTGGCTGTTAGTCTAAGATTATCAGATCTCATATTTTAATAAAAATTCTGGGGCAACAAACTCCTTGAATGCCGATTTTAATTGAGTATCACTTGGTAACTCTGTAAAGCAGTTTTACTTGCTGTAACATAGGGTTATCAGTATTCTTAAGTATTTGAAATGTGAATTAAATAGCATGTAATCTAATATTGCTGGGAACCAAGAAACAATTCCTCACCGTGTATTCACTAGGTTACTTACAGCTACTAAATTGTCAAGAATATAAATGCATGCATGGGTATGTTTTGTGCAATTTCTACTTCTAACTGAAATGTGGCACTGACAGCTGGTTCTTTTGAGTTTCGCATATCTAGGCTTCTGTGACATGTGATGACTCTCTCACAAAATTACCATGAAATCTTTATCCATGCATCTTGTCATGATGTTGTTCAGCTTCCATGTGATATAAACAAAATCCTAAGCTTAACATGAACTTAGGCACTCAAAACTTCCTGTTTTAAGGTGCACACTTGGAGAATCATACTACTACTTTGTCTCAGATTACATCAAAATGACAACACAAAAAATTTTTACATCTTGTAGAGAATCTGTACATTTTATATGAACATATGCTTGGATCTCAGCCTGAGAAACTCTGCCAGGGACAACTGCCATTCATTCATTGAGCAGTATTTATCGAGGCTACTGTGTGCCTGGCACAGGAAATCCAACAATCGACAAACTGCCTGCCCTTATAACAGCCTTACAGTCTAATGGGGAAGGAGGACAACAGAAAAGTAATTTTTAATTTCAGATAGTGATTAGTGCTGCAAAGAAGTGAGCAAGATTAGGGGATGGAGAGTGAAAAGTACAGAGGTGCTGTTTTAGAGAGGTTGCCAGGAATGGCATCTTGTTGGAGCTGATATTTTGAGCAGATACCTAAATGAATATTACTTGGTAAAGAGTCTTCCAGGAAGAAGAGCAAGGCAAAGGCCTGGAGACAGGAACATACATGGAGCTGAAGCACAAGTCAGGCAAATAGAGTCAGCGAAGTAGCCAGGGGCCAGGTCACACCATGTCCTATAATACTGCAGTGATGACTTTGGTGGTTCTTAGGGGGCAAATGGGGTTGCAGAAAGCATGCTTTAGAAAAACTAGATGTGGAACTCCTGTCTCTGGAACTCAACTTTTTTTTCTTTTTACTTTTGAAATCAACTTTATTGAGGTATAACTTACATACATCAAAAGCACCCATCTTAAAAGTACAGTTGGATGAATTTTGGCAAATGTATAAAGCCATGTCACCATCACCATAATCAAGATAAAGAATATTTCCATCATCTGAAAAGCTCCCTTGTTCCTTTTTGTAATTAGTCCCTATCTCCTGACCCCCTACCAGAGCCAGGAACTAACTGAAATTTGGGGACTCATAATTTTCAATGTGGACTTTTGAGGACCTAGATCTGTGCTGTCCAATACAGTAACCATCAGCTACATGTGGCTAAATAAGTTTAATTAAAATTATATAAAGTCAACTATTCAGTTTCTTAGTTGCACTAGCCACATTTCAAGAATTCCTCCTCTATTATTAAGCTTAAAGGATAGCCTCTTTTTTTAAGAGAAATGGTGATTTCCCTTATAATGCATAAGGCGTAATTTTAAGTAAAAGCAAACCTCAAAATCATAGTCTTACTAAATCTATGGTTGTTGCTTTTTTTCTGGAAGGGGGTATTCTGAAGCAAATATGCTGGAATATTAATGTTTGTTAAACCTAGTAATGTATCCATGAGTATTTTTTCTATTATTTTCTGTATACTTTTGAATGTCTGAGACATTTTAAAAGAAAAAAGTAGGCTTTTCTTTTAAATTTTAGATAAGAATACTTTATGTTATCAAGATTGTTCACTATGTGATTAAGCAATATAAGTTAACAGTATGTACAGTGGTACAGCATAAAGGTCAGCATAGCATGAATTGGTATAACTTAAAGGTTAAGTACATAGGCTCTGGAGTCAGATTATTTGGGTTTTAATTCTAATTATGCAGTTACTAGCAACGAGACACTGAGCAAATTATTTAACCTCGCTGTGCCTCAGTTTCCTCATCAATAATATAAGAATGATAATAACAGTACCTGGCTCATAAGAATATTATAAGGATTAAATAAACATATGTAAAGACCCTGATGCACAGTAGATGCTCAGTAAGTCTTAATAGCTATGACGATGATGATATAATTTTAATTTTTTTTTTAATTACAAGTTTTTTTAGGAAACAGAAAACTTGGAGCAGTCCATAAAAAATGTTAACCATTGTAACCTCTAATTGACAAGACTAATTTCAATTTTCTTACTTATTTTCTAAACATTCTACATTAAGTAATTCCTTTGGACTCAAAACTCAAAACAACAGTAATACAGAAAAAATTTTGCCTTTAGGCCTTCACCAAAAGAGCCTACAGTCTAGTAAGCAGTGATTTTCAAAGTGTGATCCTTGGACAGGCAGCACCAGCACTACCAGAGAACTCGCTAAAAATGCAACCAGTTTGCAATCACTTCTTGGTAAATTCTTTCTCAAAACACTAGGCAGCTGCGATGTAGCGGAAAGTTGAGTGCTGAACATGGAAGAAAACCTTGATTTGAAGCCCAGCTCTACTACTTGCTAGCTGGGTGGTTATCATGGTGAAGATAATGTTAAATCTTTTCATCTTTATAATAAGGACAATACTACATATCTCACAGGATTGTTTTAAAGATCAGTATACTTTAAAACACCTGCCCTATAATAAGCCCTCAATACATTTTTGTAACATGTGTGATATTTATTTTTCTGTACTGTTTTGGATTGATTGATTATATGCTTTATTCAACTTGCATTATGTACAATTTGGTTTAGCCTATTTCTTCTATTAGAGTCTGAGTTCCTTCAGCACAGGGATGGCCCTCTGCATCCCTTTAATTTGCTACAATACCCACTTCAGTAATCAAGTCTCTCCCACATCCACTCCAAGCTTCACCAAAAGCTTGTGACTCGAAGTCTGACTGTCTGGGGTAGGTATCTAGAGTAACATAGTCAACTTTTAGTACAGATGTACATTTCACATGAGAAAGTATGTGGCTGACATGTAACATTCCCCAAGTTATGCTTCTCTTCCTTTTCCAATATAAGTGGATGCCTCTCATTTTTATATTTACCAGGTTTGTTTGTTAAAAGCAATACAGGAAGTTTAGTAGTGTTGTACTAGAAATTGTGAAAAACATGAGTTTCAGTTTTAACTGAATTTTGGCATTTCCAGATACAAGTGATACTGGGGTGATGGTTGTAGAAGAGTTTTACATAGAGCAGATAACATTAGGTACCCAGCTCATTTTTTCCTATCTGGAATACTGAGACAAGCACGAGAATTATTATGTATTCCACAAAGATCTTGTGAAAGTTAATAGGCAATTAGGATCATGGAATTTGGCAGGAAGAAAAAAGAAGCATGTGTATCTCACATAAGCAGGGTAGAGGCTTTCTGCACTCCTATGGCCTTAGAAGAAACAGTATGTCATATTTTGTCTCAGGAAAATATTATTTTTCTTACTTTATAGGTACCAATGCCATTTAAATGCCTGTCATTAATAAATTTACATACTGAAATGGCATGGTTAATATAACTGCCTTTATTTACATTAACTTTCTTATCTTCTGAACTTTGCATTTACAGACTCATTAAATACCTGTCAAGTTAAATGATCAAATTTAATTTTAGAATTGCTTGAAAACTTGTCTCGTTTCCCTCCTCCCATTAACTATGTTTTACTCCAGCATATTCCTATTTTTTTCCCTTAAAAGTATAATCCTTAAAGCTAGGAGAACTATCATAGCAAATGGGTTTAAATAAATCCATTTAGTTTGGGAGAAATGTTTCTAACTAATCAAGGCTCCATGGGGAAATGAACACTGGATCAGTCAGGTGGATGGTGCTTGGCAAGCCAGTGAAAGGCTGTCCATGTCCTCAGTAGGGTAGGAAATGGTTATTTTGTCAAGGTACCACTCAGAATGGCATATTCAGATGCAATTTAAAAAATCTGACTGTTCATATGTATCATCAATAAACAAAATTTGGCTTGATGATGTTAAGACATAAAAATATATGGCAGTGTTAGAATTTCACACTGCTGTCAACTTTCGTGTGCTCTGAGGCTATCACAATTCAATTTTTTGGATTCTGTATGAGAAAAATAAAATTTTACTGCAGGTGTAACTTCTCAGTCACAGCAGAAAATAATGTTCACTTATAGGGTATATCAAATTCCTCAATTTATCAACACTCAATTAAAAATCAGTTTCAAGACCACTTGTATAATTACCACAAAATTATTGTCAGAATAAAAATAAATAACTTTCCCTGCTTGACTTAATTCTTTAAGAAAAGCTGCACTGAAAATTATCCCTTTCAAGATAAGTAACATTACCTATCTTGTATGAAAGTCATGTTATTTTTGCATAGGCCAGGTAGAATTAGGAAATTAGAATTAGAAAAGTAACATCTGAAGTGTTTCTCTTTCAAACATATTTCTTTTGAAGAAAATCATAGACAATAATAAGGTCAAAGTCAGTACTAATACCCCTTAAGCGTGTCTATCTGACAGACGGTTTACTTCAAAATATTAAATTCTACTTGCTTAAAACCTAATAAGGTAGACAGTCCTAGATAGCTACAAAGACTCAAATGACTGCATGGACTACACTGATAAATCCATTTTGTGCCAAATGTTTCAGAAATTTTGAAGCAGTTCAGTTATCTAAGGTCTTAGAAAGCAAGAATTTCCAGAATGAAAACGTAAAAGCACTGCCTATACAATAATTAAAATAATACTAGCTTTCAATTAACATATCATGTGTTCTGTAATGAAGAGGCAAGTAATAAAGCTCTGTTGCCTCCTAAGGGGTAAACACCTTTAGGAGCCCTTTAAGTCAATCTACTAAGAGGAGACCCTGAGGCCTAACAAAAGGTCTGAGCTAACAGCTCTTTTTTTCTTTTGTAGTAGCGTAAAAAACACTCCCTGCCTCTGAGATACATGGGTGATTTGACTTTGGGCAAGTCACTTAATTCCTTCTAGTCTGTTTCCATAAATGGGAGTCAACAATAACCGGCAAAGATATTACAGGACTGGTGTGAGGACGAGATGACATATGTGAACGTTCCTATATAAAGTACAAATCAATTCACCATAAACTAGTTATATTTTACACAATACTGGCCTAACCTTTCCTGCTTCTGTCTGTCTATGAGTACAGATGTAGGTCTGAATGCCTAACTTACTAACTAGGTGAACCTGAGCAAATCATTTCCTTTCCGAACGTGTTTCCTAACAAGGTTATTATTAAGATCATATGATACAGTGTATGTAAATGCCGTGGCAGATATGTATTAAGAACTTAATGATAGTTGTTATTACTCTCTGAGGGGAGGATTGTAAGCAGCAAACAATATTATATCCAGCTAACACCTTTGTATATGTATATAAAACTCTATACACATCCAAGATATTGTTACTTGTACTTACACTGCAAAGGCGTACAGGAAATGAGGAAACAAATGGCGCCTCAGTGACCCCTAGTAGAGACAACAAAAAGGCAGAAAAGGGCGTTCAGGCGCCTCAGTGACTTGGAATAGCCAAGCAGAGATGAGAATACGTAAATGTGGCGGTAAAAAAAGACCTTAAGAAACACTCCGAGAACCAATTCACTATTTTCCCCCTTTTTCTTATGATCTCCAGCCTAGAGTAGGCCATTCCATTCAACTTCCCAGCCCGCCATATCGCAGACATTTTTTTTACTGTACCTGCTTCACTGAGAGACTTTCATTTCCCTCCCCTTGTAGGAGTCGTGAACTTCAAACCCTCTGCTCCCGAAACCCATTCCCTTCAACTCTGTTTTTACAGGCTTCCCTGCACCCTTCCCTCCGCCAAAGGGGGAAGCGAAGCCGAACGCACCGCAGGGCATCATAGGAAATGTGGTCTCTCATACTCTTTTGCTTGGGCCCCAGACTGGGGAAGACGACAAAGGGGATACAATAAAAACTACAACTCCCGGCAGGTAACGGGAGGGACTGTCTTCCTTTCTGCCCCACCTTCCTATCGCCTTCCTCTTCCTCCTCTTTGCGGGAGCTTAGCCGCTTAGCCTCACGGTACTTGTAGTTCCTTTTGGATCAAAGCCCCTAGGACTCGGGCCAGGAGAGAAGCTGGAAGACTCTAATTCCCAGAGGTCAGAGCGGAAGCTGTGCTTGCGCAGTCTGAGTGAGGGCGTGTGTGTCTGTGTGTGTCTGAGGGAGAGCGAGCGAGAGTGAGTGAGTGTGAGTGCGGGCTCGGGTGGTGGCCGTTAAACGTTCGGCGGAGCGGCTTAAAGCAGCGGAGAAGAAGAGAAACAACGTCGGGGTGCTTCCGCCCCCGCTTAGGTAGAAGGAGGAGCTGGTGGGGACAAGAAAGTGATTCGTCCTGGGCCTGGACTTTACCGAGTCTGGCCGGTGCGGGTCTGAGCTATGAACCTTTGAGGGTCGCTTGGGACGCCGAGAGAGACACGAGAGCCGAGAGCTATGTCTCAGCCGCCGCCGCCACCCCCGCTGCCGCCGCCGCCTCCTCCCCCTGAGGCTTCTCAGACTCCGCCGCCCCTGGCGGCTGCTGCGGCGGCTGCTCCGGGGGGGCTCTCGAAACGGAGAGACCGGAGAATCCTATCCGGGAGCTGCCCGGATCCGAAGTGCCAGGCGCGTTTATTCTTCCCGGCCTCCGGTTCCGTCAGCATCGAGTGTACCGAGTGCGGACAGCGGCATGAGCAGCAGCAGCTGCTGGGGGTGGAGGAGGTGACCGACCCGGACGTAGTACTACATAACCTGCTGCGGAACGCGCTGCTCGGGGTGACAGGGGCACCCAAGAAGAACACGGAACTGGTAAAGGTGATGGGCCTTTCCAACTACCACTGCAAATTGTTGTCGCCCATATTAGCTCGCTATGGAATGGACAAACAGACGGGCCGGGCTAAGCTTCTCCGGGACATGAACCAGGGCGAACTGTTCGATTGCGCTTTACTGGGTGACCGCGCCTTCCTCATCGAACCAGAGCATGTTAACACAGTGGGCTATGGCAAGGACCGCTCTGGAAGCCTCCTGTATTTGCACGACACTCTTGAGGACATCAAGCGGGCCAATAAAAGTCAGGAATGCCTCATTCCAGTGCATGTGGACGGAGATGGACACTGCTTGGTGCATGCTGTGTCCCGGGCGCTAGTAGGCCGGGAGCTCTTCTGGCACGCTTTGAGAGAGAATCTTAAACAGCACTTTCAGCAGCACCTGGCCCGGTATCAAGCCCTGTTCCATGACTTCATAGATGCTGCTGAGTGGGAGGACATTATCAATGAGTGTGACCCTCTGTTTGTACCACCTGAAGGTGTCCCCTTGGGCCTGAGGAACATCCACATATTTGGCCTTGCCAATGTGTTACATCGCCCTATTATTCTCTTAGATTCCCTCAGTGGCATGAGAAGCTCTGGTGATTATTCAGCTACCTTTCTGCCTGGGCTCATCCCTGCAGAGAAGTGCACTGGGAAGGATGGACATTTGAACAAACCAATCTGTATTGCATGGAGTAGCTCTGGTAGAAACCATTATATTCCCTTGGTAGGCATAAAAGGGGCTGCTTTGCCTAAACTGCCAATGACTTTGCTTCCTAAAGCGTGGGGTGTGCCTCAGGACCTTATTAAAAAGTACATCAAACTTGAGGAGGATGGTGGTTGTGTTATTGGAGGAGACAGAAGTTTGCAGGATAAATACTTACTTAGGCTTGTTGCTGCTATGGAAGAAGTCTTTATGGACAAACATGGTATCCATCCTAGTTTGGTTGCTGATGTCCATCAGTATTTCTACAGGAGGACTGGGGTGATAGGAGTTCAGCCTGAAGAAGTCACAGCAGCTGCTAAAAAAGCAGTACTGGATAATCGCCTTCACAAATGTTTGCTCTGTGGTGCCCTTTCTGAACTTCATGTTCCTCCAGAGTGGCTGGCTCCAGGAGGGAAACTGTATAACCTGGCAAAAAGTACTCATGGACAGCTGAGGCCTGACAAAAATTATAGCTTTCCCTTGAACAATTTGGTTTGCTCATATGATTCAGTGAAAGATGTTCTTGTACCAGACTACGGATTGAGTAACCTAACAGCTTGTAATTGGTGCCATGGCACATCTGTGCGAAGGGTCAGAGGAGATGGGTCTATTGTGTATTTGGATGGGGACAGAACTAATTCTAGGTCCACTGGTGGCAAATGTGGTTGTGGATTCAAACATTTTTGGGATGGTAAGGAGTATGACAATCTACCGGAAGCTTTTCCTATTACTTTGGAATGGGGTGGAAGAGTGGTCAGAGAAACAGTATATTGGTTCCAGTATGAAAGCGATTCATCTTTGAATAGTAATGTTTATGATGTTGCAATGAAACTTGTTACCAAGCACTTTCCAGGTGAATTTGGGAGTGAAATCCTAGTTCAGAAAGTTGTCCACACTATATTGCATCAGACTGCCAAAAAGAATCCTGATGAGTATACTCCTGTAAATATAGATGGTGCTCATGCCCAAAGAGTTGGAGATGTACAAGGACAGGAGTCAGAGTCTCAGCTCCCAACTAAAATTATTCTTACTGGACAGAAAACAAAAACTTTGCACAAGGAGGAGTTAAACATGAGTAAAACTGAAAGAACTATCCAACAGAATATTACAGAACAATCATCTGTAATGCAGAGACGGAAAACAGAGAAGCTAAAACAAGAACAAAAAGGGCAACCCAAGACTGTTTCTCCCAGTACCATTCGCGATGGTCCATCCTCTGCACCTGCTACCCCTACCAAGGCCCCCTATTCACCATCAACTTCTAAAGAGAAGAAGATCCGAATAACAACTAATGATGGGCGACAGTCCATGGTTACACTTAAGTCTTCAACAACTTTTTTTGAACTTCAGGAAAGCATAGCCAGAGAATTTAACATTCCTCCATATTTACAGTGTATTCGATATGGCTTTCCTCCTAAAGAGTTATTGCCACCCCAAGCAGGAATGGAAAAGGAGCCAGTTCCTTTACAGCATGGTGACAGGATTACAATAGAGATTCTAAAAAGTAAAGCAGAAGGTGGTCAGGCCGCTGCAGCACACTCGATGCAGGCTGTGAAACAAGAGGAGATTGCTGTTACTGGTAAACTGTCATCTAAGGAACTTCAGGAGCAAGCTGACAAAGACATGTACTCCTTGTGTCTTTTTGCAACATTAATGGGTAAGATCAGTTTAACTCGGATGTGTTATTTCTTAATTGTGAATATGATACCCTGAGTTTTTCTTTTGTCTTTGTGGAAAAAAGTCTAATTCATTGTAAAAGCCATTTGATTACATATTTTAGGAGAAAATTATTTTCTTTAGTGTTTTTGACAGCTCTCAGACAGACATTAGTGTGATTTTCTGCTGAGTAGATAATAGGAACACATGACTTACAAAGTGAAAGTTATCTCTTTACTTTCCTCATCTGTCACTTGATTATATAACTTATTCTTATAATTGCTTTTTTTCAAAAATATTTCTGTATCTATTTAAAGCTTTTTTTCATCCCCCCCCCCTTGGCTTTATTGAGTCTGCCCACCTTGCCCATTTTCATTTATTTTTAAATTTTCTTTTCCTGCATGTCATGTGATATCAGGACTTCCTGTTTGATGAATTGCAGTTTCTGGTGTTTATATTCTCACTGCATTTCCACCTAATAGTCTCTCTCCTCCATTTCCTGCGCCTCCTTTCGCAGTTTATCACATTTTAGTTATTTGTACATTAGGATTTGTGTTTTAAGTAATTTCCTGGCCTAGTAACTCTTTGCCGTCAATTGTAATGAACTGTTATAATTCATGAAAACAAGAAACAGAAGTAGATGTTAATGGAGTTGCTTAAGACAACATTTCTTTTTTAAAATTCAGCATAAATTAAAGGAAAATATATTATCAATCAGATGTTTTTAGCTTTAGATGATTTGGGATATGATCCAATTGTGCACTTTTTACATTATTTTTATTTGCTTGATCTTTATTTTTAAATCAGTATAAATATGCTTTACTAAGGCTTAAAGTAGCAGTAAAATTTGAATATATTACATATTAAAGGTCTGTATTTTTGTTGAGATTAGAGCTTTCAACTAGAAAAGTGATCTGAGTTTTGATTGTATTTTCTAAGACTACCAAATATCAGTGACTTGGGCCTTGATCTACCAAAATGAAGATGACTTATTCCTGGCTTACATTTAGGTACAGTAGTTAATTGGAGATTTAAAAGCCCTACACAAATGTATTTTTTTAGCACTGGGCAACGCTGTTTTTTTTGTTTTTTTGGTATCATTAATCTACAATTACATGAAGAACATTATGTTTACTAGGCTCCCCCCTTCACCAAGTCCCCCCCACATACCCCATTAGTCACTGTCCATCAGCATAGTAAGATGCTGTAAAATCACTACTTGTCTTCTCTGTGTTGTACAGCCCTCCCCGAGCCCTCCCCACATTATACATGCTAATAGTAATACCCTCTTTCTTCTTCCCCGCCCTTATCCCTCCCTTCCCACCCATCCTCCCCAGTCTCTTTCCCTTTGGTGACTGTTAGTCCATTCGTGGGTTCTTTGATTCTACTGCTGTTTTGTTCCTTCAGTTTTTCTTTGTTCTTATTCTTCACATATGAGTGAAATCATTTGGTAAAAGCTCTACACAAATTTATAACTTGATATTGCTGATTTTATTTTGGCAAACACATCATTAAACTGGGAGATATGTCAAGAAAAGTACCAGGCATTTATATTTTTCTATATTGTAAGAGTTTTTAGTTTCTTAGAGACTGTGTGGAATAGAGGAAAGATTGTGTGATCTTTGGAGTCAGAAAGATGTAGAATTTGAATCTCAGCTCCAATACTCATGATAATTTTTTTTTATTGATACAGAATCTCATATTAGTTTCAAGTATACAACACAGTGGTTCAACAGTTACCCATATTATTAAATCCTTACCCCACTAGTACAGCTTCCAATACTTATTAACTTAGTGATTTCAGACAAGCTACTTAACTCCCCAGTACTTTGGTTGTTGCCTCTATACAAAATACCTCTTGTAGTGGATGGATACACAGGGCAACAGTAAAAGTATCCCCAGAACACTGAACAAATAACACCAGCACAGAATGGATGAAATTAGATATATGCAGAAAGCACTTCGAAAAACTGGCTGTGTCCCAGGTCAAAAACGGGAAAGAGAGGGTCTTCCTCAATAGAAGATACTCATGAGGATGTGGCTCATATCTTACCTAACCTTGGATGCTCAGCACCTGTGTAGTGCCCAGCAGGAAGTAAGCATTTCAAAATGTTTTTGGTTGAATTAAATAGATGGTATTAACATATCTAAAGGAAGGCTGTGTCAGCAGAAAAGGAATGGATGGTCAGTGCTGAACATTGAAAAAGCATTGAAAAGCAAAATTTGGCACTGTTTATAATACTGCTGTATAAAAAGAAAAGACCGATCGTTTGGGTTCATGAAAATTCTGGTAACTAGAAAGGTAATCTCTATTCAGGGGCAGGAATATTTGATCAGTTGTCACCAAAGCCTGGCTAAAAGCTCTGTATCCCTTTACTGATAACATATTCATCAAGCATCTATTCTGGTCACTCGTTTAGCTTCCTGATTCAAGTATTGTTGTAACGGTGAGAGTGCAGATGAGGATTCTGTTCACCTGGAAGGCTCTGTTTTCCATTGTAGATTAATTAAATTGGCATGAGTGAAATTATGATAAGTAGTCTAAAAGTCCAGTTAGCATGATAATATATTTCATAATGATAATTAGTATAACACAATTCTGGTTTATCATTAGTCACTTTTTGAGTTTGGTTTGAGGTTTCTGGACCTGAATATCAGAGAACTAGACTGTGAACTGCAATGAGTTCACCAAATAATGTCTTCATATTATGATCCCTTCCCCTTTCACCTCCAGCATTTATGTTGCTTCCCCTACAAACCCACAAATCTCTTTAATCTACTCTCAACGCAAAATTTGAGCATAAAAAGAGTGTTTTGCTTATTTTATAATGGTAGCACTTGAGAGACTTCCTGCTTTAAAGTACTTAGACAGTGACTGGCCTGTAATAGACCTTCCTCTTATTTTCTTTTAACTATTTGAATTATGTACAGGATATTCTTAATAAAAAGTGATGTGTTTGTAAAAATGTCAGTTTGGGCATAGCTGTATACACACAATTCACCTTATGTACAGAGTGCGAGGCAACTCGATGTTTATTTAGATTGGAGAGGGCTAGAAAATGTAAAATGACAGGGCTTATTTAGATAATTGTAAATTTCAAAGTGCAGAAGTTAGTTTGTGAGTTAACAAATGTGAGCAAAGGTCCTGATGTGTTAGTTTAGAAAATAGTTCCTTAAGTTTTATTCTGTTCAAATAGCTGGCTCATTCTCATTTAGGTTTAGGCTTAAATACCACCTTCTTGGATAGGCTTTCTCCTGACCACCTTATCTCAGGGTTTGAGAGACGTGCGAATCACTGTAAGGAAATCCCCTCTATCACTGTATTTTAATCTCCACAAAGGCAAAGATGGTAGCCTGTTTTATTCACCGATGAATATCTTTCACCTAGTACGGGGCTTCGTATTTATTAGGTACCAAGTAAATTCATTCAACTTGAATGAATGAATGCAGATTATTTCAGCAAAGTGAATGTCTGCTATGAGCTAAGGCTGTTCTAGAGGTACAAAGATGAAAGAGACACAGTCTTTGCCCTCCATAAACTTACCTGCAGGATCTCAACTGAGGACAACCCATACTTTTATAGTTTTCATTTATAGTTCTTATGTATAGAGAAAAGAAAGGTGGAGATTGCAGATTGTTGATGAAAGCTATAAAGATATGGGATGTATATATGTATGTGTGTGTGTGTGTGTATGTGTATACACACATAGGACTATATTTTTATTAAATAGGCTGACTGCTTGATAGCCAGGAACATATGCTTTTCCTTTCTTCTGTTTTAAAATAGAAAATTTATTAAATAGAATTTATATCTATTATTTATTTATATCAACAAGTGCAGTAGTCTTGCTCAGTATGAACCTCTAATGAAACTAGTCATTTTGAATCTTGTGATGGTAGTTTAAAACTAAATAACAGTGTTCTACCTATAATCTTTCACCTTTTTACCCAGACCTCTTAGAGGTTACTGAATAATTTGTAAAAATTTTCATTATTTAAGTAGTATGAGTGACTCTAATTCTGGCATTACAAAATAGGTTAACAATTTTCTGTAAACCATTTTTTTTGTGGATTTTCTTTTGTAGTAGATATGATAGATGGTACATCATTCACCATAAATACTAGGCTAATTTCTTTTTTCTTAGTATTGTGTTCCACTAAATTTCTAGTTAATTTTCTTTTTTCAAGAGATAAAGACAGATTTGTGAAAAACAGAATTTGTCAGTTTGGAGTTGCTCTAATGGAATTAGGTAACTTGTGATATTTACCCTACTTTACTACAAAGGTTAGCAGCTTTTCAGGAGTTGAGAAACTTGTTTGATTTTTATGTACTTTCTATCTTCCTGAAAAAACTGTATGAGTTTTTAATACACATTTTTTAAGTGCACAGTCTTTTATAATTTCATAGTGCCTCTTGATATTGTAATAGCCTTAGGATTTTCCAGAGTCACACTTGAGATTCAAACACTTATATTTTAGATTACGTTGGGTCTGAATCTCTTTATTGCATGTTGATTTTTTTTCTTCAAATGTTGGGTGAAGGCTAGTTTTAAATCTAGATAGTACTTAATATATATTATTATTCTTCGTGCCATCTCATAAGCCTTCTAATTGCTTTATATGCGGCATATTTCTAATGGGAGAGTGGGCATAAAGTTGATGCATATAGAATGATGCATATAGAATGTATTTTAAGATAAATGTATGTGTTGTAAATGGTGACTTTATACTATCATAATTTGAAGATTAAGTTAAACATTGATTCTATTCCTTCCTGTGCTTAGCTGTTTTGATACCCTTTTATTTTCCTTCATATTTTTTCAATTACAAGATAGTATTTTTTAAAATTCAAAGAATTCAAATACGTATAAAATTAAATAATAGTTCTAACAGGTGCACTACTGTGAGAAATCAGATGCTCTGTGTGCATATGTGTGTGTGTACACATTTACATACAGGTTTGTGTGCAGGAATGTGTATGATAAATATATCTTTTAATGCTGATGATGACACTGAAAGCTGTATGGGCTAGATACACATATGGGACTGACTATAAGGAGAGAAATGGGCATGGCTTTCTTAGAAATGGTTTTGGCTACTGCTAAGGTAGATGTGTTTTTAAAATGGGAGAATCTGCAGGAAGGGTGGAAAGATGGTAATCATTCTTTTCACTATTGAATACTTTTAGGATTCTTTCTAGTAGAAACACCATATTTCTAGTTTAAATGTATGTTTTGGTCAGTTTATATTCATGGCCATAGATAGTTGAGTTCAGAGTTAATTTTAGGATTTGAGGGGGTTCTTTAAAAATGTATTTTGTATAGATGTTAGATTTTTAAATTTATACACTTCATAAATTACAAAGTAGAAACTTTAAATTACCTTTCTAAATACTTTAGGTTAGAATATTAGAATAACACTTTTAACTCCATGATTTTATTTTTAGTAGTAAATTTAGAAAAATGTAGTATTTTTTTTAATGTTTTATTTTAACATACTTTTTAAAGATTAAAAATTACTTACTATTTACTATTAAAGAGGAAAAAAATCAGATAAATCAAAAGAAAAATCCTCCATAATACCACTGTCATTTATAACTACCATTCAGGTAGGAGAACTGAAGACTATTCCAAGTAAGGATTTGAGGAAGATAAAGTTCTCAAAAGATAATGAACAGAGATTATGTATGATGGTGGTATAGACTTCTTTCTACATTTATATACACAGAATATGTTGAATATAAGTATTTTACTATTGTACTATAAAGAAACAGTTGAATTATAAAGTAAATTTCAGGCTAATAAAAAAATGAATTAATATATTTGCTATAGATGCTTTACTAAGCTGTTCCTATTCTCTAATGAATAGAATTGCTTTTTCATGGATTGGTAGAAAACTAATTTTCCCTTTTTTTTTTAAGATCTATTCTCTTAGCAACTTTCAAACATGCAGTACAGTATTATTAACTGTAGTCACCATGCTGTACATTACATCCCATGACTTAATTATTTTATAACTAGAAGTTTGTACCTAAAAGTCTTTCTCTTTGTTTTTACTGTTGTTTTGTTTTATTAGATTGATGAAGAGGTGCAGATGGTATCATTAGTTACATTTTATCTGTATAACATTGAAGAACAGTTATCACTATACTGCTTCAATTAAGTTTTTTCTGGACTTCCTTTAGGCATTTTTAAGTTAAAAGGAAAAACCTCATTTATACTATTCAGTCATATACATTCATTGAACAAATGCTGAGAGTGCTTCTGTCTATACAGTGCTGTGCCAGGCCCTGGGAATAGAAAGTCAGATAGGCCACTGATCTTTTCCTGACTCTGAATAGCTTTTAGTCTAGAGGGGAAACAGCGAAGTAAACTAACCTGCAGTGTGATCAGGGCTGTGGTGTTCATATGCATAGGAGCAGCAAGGAAGGTGCCTTCTTATCCACCATGTAGAAGAATCCTAGAGGAAGTGACACCTAAATTGAGTTTTAAAGAATATATAGCAATTATTGGCCTTTGGAGAATCAGAGCAGTTTAGTGGTGTGGCTTTGCAAATAGGATATGATGAGAGATATGAAATAGAGAGGGCAAGGACTCTTAGAGTGCCTTATACGCCTTTAAAAAGGGAGCTTGGACTTTGCCATATGGTTTGGAGAAACCATAAAAGTTTACCTCTGAAGGCTGTGTGGAGGAGGGATTTGGGGAGAACAAAATTAGAGGGAACCAGTTTTGAGGTGGTGGGTAATTCAGGCAGAAACAGGCCTGAACCAGGAGAGCTGTAGAAAGGGAAGGAGAAAAATGCAGCAGAGAGCAAAGTGAGACTGATAGGGACTTGGGCAGAGTCACAATCCCTGCTTCCTGATCTCTGATCCCTTTCTTTGGCTCTGTTACCAATGAACATCACTTCAGTGGAAGTATTTGTACACCAAGGAAAATTTCCAACAAGTTGTTGATGCCATTGATTTCTGTGAGAAAAGACTGTGGATAGTTCCGTCAAATTTGTTGTAATTTGAACTCTAGAAGTTCAATGTTAGTGGAAAGGGCATAAGCTTTGAACAATACACAGGATTCAACTCCTGGCTCTGCTGCTTACTAGCTGTTTGATCTTGGGAGAATTATTTAACCTCTCTGAGCTTGTTTCCTTGTCTGTGAAATATGGCTTAGTTGTGATGACAAAATGAAACTATGTGAAGTACTTGCTCAGAGCTGGGTAGATAATAGAGGTTGAGATGGTATTTCTCCTTCCCTTAAAGCAATAGAGAGTGCATGTTCAAGGGCCGTATCGCTCTGAAGCGGGGTGAAAATTGGTTCTTGGGGATGGTAGATGGTGAAAAAAATCTTACTGTATTTAATGAATAGAACTCAGCTATACATATGCTTCATAAATAGATAAACAGTATATCTGTAGTATTCAAATGTCCTAGGGGAGGCAGATTAGGAAAATAATGTCTTAAAAAGGATCTTTTTGGGAAGATAATGAAAGCAAGGTTGATAAACACTACAATAGAATTCTTTCTTAAGAGTTCTGTCTGTTTAAATAAGGAATAGTCAGACATTTAAAGTACTAAGATATGTCATTTTTCTTACTATTTAGGTGGTCAGTTTGGAGGAGTTTACTATTCTGGCACCTATTCAGATTTTTACCAAAAATACTAAATACTAACAGACAATTTTTGGATATGTTTTCCGAATAAGTGATATCCCCTTTCGTAAAGTACTAAGTACATTTGAGATCATGTTAATGGTAACTAAATGAAAGGTTATTACTCTAGAAATAATTTATCCAAATGAAGTTTATAGCAATCAGAACTTCAACTAGACATTAACGTTCTGTGTTTGGGGTCTCTTATTAATAGTCAAAATTTTAAAATCAAACTTCTGTGTGCCCACCATTCAATATAGACATACTCTAGTAGTACTGTATTATTAGTGAGTGAAGTATTTATATGTAAGTAAATACTCTAGTTAACAGAAGCTTTAAGTGCCAAGGTTTTAAAATTTGTGTATTTTAAGCTGATATACTGAGTAACTTTAGCTCACTGCCATGCAAATTCATACTTCTGCATATGAATGTGGGAAGGGGTTAGAGCTCTGAGACATTGCAGGTGCATAGTGGTTAATACACATCATCAATAACCTCCATTCAAAACTCAGTTCCAAGAGTACTGTCTTATGTAGGAAAAATAAGTTAACCTTTCTTTCTTAAAGTTAATTTAAAAATATTCTGATTATAAAAATAGTACATTTATGTAACCAGATTAGTATAAAGAAACAAAAAGCCATATTCCACAAACCAAAAGTAACATTTATGTTCCTTCCATTCTTTATTAACTTCTTGAGTAGTGATTATCATTTCTTAACTTTTTATTTGAAACTTCTTATTGAAATAGGCACTGTCAAAAGATGTTTTGAAAATGGTTTGCTTGTGGATCTTTTGTGGCTTCTAAAGGTTGTTCTAAATCTCTTCAAGTCATTCTCCCCCTAAATTTCTATTTAAAAAGTCAACTTTGAAACAAGAAAATACAACATTAATTACTTCAGTCTATGTATTTACTTTTCTCCCTAGTTTTTTTCATTTGCTTGTATTTGGTTTAACATACATACATAATATACATTTTTTAATACAATCTACTTTTTAAAAATAAGTATTCCTTCTATAACCTTTTCTGTTGTTCTAGTCCAAGGTTGCAAACTAGTTTCCTTTCAACTGGATTGAGTCTTCAGATATATTTTGTGTATAGCCAGTATTGACTCCTGCAGTTTTAAAGACATTTTTGAATTAGTTCCTACATTTAAAAATTAGAATTCACATTAAAAGACCAGATTTCTGGTTTCTCTTGAAGAGCCATATGGTCTTGAAACACTGGGTCTACATTCTTTCATGACATGATTTTGCAGTGGCTGCCACCTTTGGACCGGCCATGCATTTTCTAGTGTGCCACAGTCCCATCACATCACATCATCTCCCTGTATGCTCTACCGGGCTGCATCACTCATTGAGGTCTGCTTTGCAGTCTCTGTTCAAGACTAATTCATATTAAAGGAACTCCTGGTTGAACTCTTTGTTTATTGCTAATACTGTATCTGTTTTTATCTTATAGGAGAAGATGTATGGTCTTATGCAAAGGGGGTTCCTCACATGTTCCAGCAGGGTGGTGTATTCTACAATATTATGAAGAAAACCATGGGTATAATTAATTTCTGATTTTATTCTTAGCTAATATCTTCACTCAAGCCATTATAAGATTAAGAAAGTTCAGATAGTATTCTTCTAGAACTATTTCCAACTTTGATTTTAGGTATATATTCTTCTTTTGCAGTCTGCCTAGTTAAAATGGGTTATCGTCCTGATATGGTCTGCTATGCTTTCTGCTATAATATTGCTAAAAATCTCCTATCACTTTCTTGTTCCTGTTTTCTTATTTAAATTATGTATGATCCTTAATAACTAAAAAAATTGTGAAATTAGAAGCAGATTTGGATAAAATGCTAGTGACTGAGAACCAGATAATATAGTACTTGTGTTGTTGTCTTTTGGCTGTGATTATTATACACTTCAGTGTTTTCTGGGTTTTAGGAGATAGCTCATTTTACATTTAACTTCTTTTCACATTGTGTGTGCATTGTTTGTAAAGATATATGCAAGTGTATAGCTGTATCTTCAGAGTTTTAAGTCTTAAGAGAGGTTGCCAGTGTGTATATTTGGACCTCACATATTTTTTCAAAGATTTGATGTGAATGCATTTGTCCTCAGACTTTATCATTCTGGCTTATCATACTTTTTCACCTATCTGACTTCTGTAGACATTAAGTATATAACCTCTATTTCCTGATTTTTGTCTCTTCCTCACACTTTTTTTTTCTTTCTAAAGAAAAAAACACACCCAACTTCGCTGTTGTAGCAATGTTGAAACATACATAAAAGTAGCAAGCATAATATAATGAACCTGCCACCCAGCTTCAGCAATTACCAGTGTGTTTCTACTCTCGCCCCCCACAACTGGACTATTTTTTTAAAAATCCCAGACATAATATAATTTCAACTGTTAAGAACTTTAGTATGTATCTCTAAAAGTAAGAACTCTTTTTCTTTCTAAAAAATAAAGTACCATTATCACATCTAAAACATATGAAAAATTATTTTTAAATATCACCAAATATTGAATGTTGAAACCACAGTGTTGCTCATCTGAAACCTTCATAAGATTGTATATTAATGATACCATAATTTTAAAAAATCACCAAATATCTAGTCAGTATTTAAATTTCCTTGATTTCTGATTGTCTCAGTAATGTTTTTTTCCCTTGGTTTGTTTGAATTGGGGAGCAAAGAATGGCTGGCTGGCTTCCTTTCTTCCTTCATAAGACAGGATTATTGGAGCATAATTTGCATATGGCAAAATTCAAACTTTTTAGATATACAGGTATACGAATTTTAACAAACATACAGTCATGGAACCATATATTCCATGTAGCCACATCAAAATATAGAGTATTTCCATCATTCCAAAAAGTTGGCTTGTGCCTCTTTCTAATTAATCCCTTCCCCCTACCACCAGGCCCTGGCAACCACTGATTTGATTTCTGTCTCTATATGTTTGCCTTTTCATATCACCTATAAATGGAATAATGTAGTATAACTTTGTGTGTCTGGTTTCTTTGGTTTAGCACAGGGGTTGGCAAACTACTGCCTGTGTGGACCATATTGGGTCCTCTGCCTGTTGTATATAAAGTTGAAACACAGCCACACTCATGTTTACATATTGTCTGTGGCTGCCTTCACACTGCAGTGGCAGAGTTGAATAGATATGACAGAGACAAACCTGCAACATGCAAAACCTAAAATACTTACCATGTTGTCCCTTCACAGAAAAAATCTGCAATTTCTTAATGCTTTTGAGATTCATCTGTCTAGTTACATGGTTCATTCCTTTTTATTGCAGAGTACTATTCCATTATATGGATATATCATATTTTTTAAATCTATAACCAATTGAAGGACATTTGGGTTTTCAGTTTTTGGCTACAATGAATAAAGCCACTTAGACATTTATGTACAGGTCTTTGTGTGGATGTATATTTTCATTTCTTTTTGAGTAAATACCTAGGAATGTGATTGTAAATACCTAGGAATATAGTAAATATATGATTATCTTCATAAGAAACTTCCAAACCATTTTTCAAAATGACTAGACCATTTTGTATTCCTACTAGCACTGTTAGAGTTCCAGTTGCTCTGTATCCTTGTCACCACTTGGTAGTATCAGTTTTTGTTTTAAAACCACTCTAATAGATTTATAGTGCTATCTCATAGTGGTTTTAATTGGCATTTTCCTAATAACCAATAATACTGAGCATCTTCATGTGATTATTTGCTATGGATTTTTTTTTGCTCATTTTTAAATTGGTTTGAATTTTTTTTAAATTGAATTTTGAGAGTTCTTTATATTTCTAGGTACATCATTTGTCAGACAGGTATTTTGCAGATATCCAGGTTTGTAACTTGTCTTACTGTTCTCTTAACAGTATCTTTTGAAGATTAGAAGTTTCCAATTTTGACAACCAATTTAACAATTTTTTTGTTTTGCTGACCTGTTTTGGCTAATGGTTTATAGGTTTTATTGATCTTTTCAAAGAAATAGCTTTTTGTTTCATAGGTTTTCTCGATTGTTTTTCTGATTTCAGTTTCATTGATTTCTGCTCTTAATTTTTTCCTTCCTTATGCTAGCTTTGGGTTTAATTTGCACTTTTCTTTCTAGTTTCTTTAAGTAGAAACTTAGATTGATTCTAAGTTTTTGTTTTTTAGTGTAAGCATGTAAAGCTATAAATTTTTCTCTGAGCATTCTTTCCCCCTTTTTGTTTGCATCCTTTTCTTTTTAATTTTCCATCTTTTACTTCTTCTACCTTCTGAAATATATTGATACCAGGTAATAGTTTTTTAAAAGGTGGTACCTAATTAAAATTGACTATTGGTATTCCAGTAATTTGGTTAAGTATGCATTGTCTTTAACAAAACTGAAAATAACGCCCCTCCACGTTGTTTGTGTATAGGAAGGTGGTGGTGCGTGATTTAGGGATGACTCTCTAGATTATTTTCTGAATGGTTTTATGTTTCTGGTTTGAAATTATTTTAGCCATCAGGCAAATGTGAATCAAAACCACAATGAGATAATACTTTATACTTTCTAGGATGGCTATAATCAATAAGACAGATAATAAAAACTATTGGCAAGGATAGAGAGAAATCAGAACACTTGTACACTGCTGGTGGCAATGTAAAATGGCGTAATGACTTGGGAAAAGAGTCTGAGGGTAGTTCCTCAAAAAATTTAACATAGAGTTACTATACAACCCAGTAATTCCACTCTTAGGTGTATACCCAAGTGGAATGAAAACTTGTCCTACAAAATTGTACACAAATGTTTATAATAGCATTATTTATAATACTCAAAAGTGGAAACAACCCAAATGTCCTTTAGTTGATGATTGAATAAATAAGAAGTGGTATGTCCAGCCAATGGAATATCATTTGGCAATAAAAAGGAATGGAATCCTCGTACCTACATCATGGATGAACCTTGAAAATGTTGTGCTACATGAAACAAGCCAATCACAAAAGATCATATGTTGTATTTTATTCCATTTATGTGAAATATCACAGAACAGGCACACCTAGAGAGAGACAGAATAAACCAGTGGTTGCCTAGGGTTGTGAATGAAGTGGGAGAGGAAATTGGAGTGACTGCCAATGGGTTCAGGGTTTCTTTTTGGGGTGATAAAAATGTTTTAAAGTGATTTTGGTGATGCTTATTACATGACTCTGAAAATACTAAAAAACCATTTGATTGTAATGCTTAAAATGGGTAAATTGTATGTGAATTAGATCTCAGTAGAGCTATTGTTTTTTTAATGTTACCTATGGTATTTATCCTTAGTAGGAGGTATTTTAGAGCTGTAGAGTAAGACTATCTGAGATCAAATTTTGGTTCCACCACTTACTCCCTGTGTGACTTTTTTAAAATTCTTTTTTTATTGTTATACAATCTTATATCAATTCCTTTATTTGTAAATAAAGTAGTGCATTTGATAATATCAGGGATGTTGTTAGGATCCAGTGAGATCATGCACATAAAACAATTAGCAAAGGACCTGGTACCTAATAAATACTTAGCTAATGTTTGTTATTATTATTAGAATTCTAGCTGTTATTTACAGAATATTGAAAATTCTTTACACAGCCATTTGAAATGGCTCATTGTTAGAAAAAGTTTACCTTTCAAAATACAATTTCTTCTAATATTTGTGGTAAATTTTTATTTCTATTTTTAGGACAGATTCTTGTAGCAAATCATTATTATTGTTCTGTGGTCAAAGAGTCAAAGCATAGCAAGCCCTCTTCACCCCCCAAAATATACCCAGGCCATCAAAAAATTAGAAAAGAACACACTACTCTTAATTTGTTCAAATCTCCCCTAACAGATAATGGTCATATATACATTTGAAGAGAAATATTGCCCAATAAACTAGATTATTAATATTTCTGTTATTTATATTTGGAAAGGTATTTTAAAAATAATTTGCTTATATTGGATTAAATTTCCTTGCAGGTCTTTATAGTGAAATAAAGAGATGACTGACAAATTTACTTTTAACACATGTATAGCTATTTTTATATTGTTCAGTTTTGCTTGTATTTAAATTTTATAAAAATGGAATTATGCTGTATACATTCTCTGAAGACTGCTTCTTTTATGTGACACTTTTTCAGATACATTCAATTTGATGAGTTCAATTATAGGTTTTTTCACTGCTGCATACTATTCTGTTGTAGCATCTTAATATAATTCATCCATTATTCTCCTGATGCACTTTTGGGTAGTTTCCAGTTTCTTGATGTAAGGAAGAACATAGCTATAAATATTAGTATACATGTCTTTTAGTGTAGATGTGTAGTGGAATTGTTGATTGTGATAGAGAAAATTTAATACACCTTTATTCTTTTAAAAAAAAATTTTTTTTTATATACAATCTTATATTAGTTTCAAGTATATAACACAGTGGTTCAGCGGTTACCCGTATTACTAAATCCTCACCCCCATTAGTACAGCTAGTATCTGTCAACATAGGAAGATGTTACAGAATCATTGGGTATATTTTCCATCCTGTACTACCATCCCCATGACCAACCTACACTGATTGAGAATTTTTGTGCCCCTTTATCCCTCTTAACCTCCCCACGCACCCCAACCCCTCCCCAGTGGTAACCACCAGTGCCTTCTCAGTGTCTGTGATTCTACTGCTGTTTTGTTTATTCTGTTTTGCTTCCTATTTATATTCCACAAATAAGTGAAATCATATGGTATTTGTCTTTCTCCATCTGCTTATTTTGCTGAGCATGATACCCTCTAGACCACCTATGTTGTTGCAAATGGCTGGATTTCTTGTTTTTTTGTTTTTTTTAATGCCTGAATAATACTCTGTTGTTACACCTTGATTCTTAAAATTCAAAGGATGATGTAAGTTACATAAAATCTAAATGATTATGCTTAAAGAAATCACAACACTATTTGCTTTGATTTTTTAAATATATATTTTAAGGCTTTTCAATAATATAAAAAGCCTAGAAACTATAGAAATAGGAAATGCCACCAGTAACTTTTAAATATTTGTGTTAAATAGAGGAATTAAAACTATTGACTACCTGATTTATATTAGGCACTGTATTATTATGTGCTTTGCATGTTTTCTTATTTAATCCTCAAATAATCAGTAAAATGAGTAGTACACATATTTACCTGATTGTGTTAAAATGATCTGTTTGTGTCCATCTCCTAATAATTACTTTTTATTTTTTAACCTTCATGGTCTATTTTAGTTCTGGGCACATAGTGAAGCTTAATAGATGTTGTCTATTGAAATGAATGTTCTAAAGCTTTGACTAAGGGCATTCCTGGCCTTACCATTCAAAATTTTGGTCTTTACTACCTTTGTTTAATGAACCATGGTTTACAGATCTCTAAGGTAAGGGATTAGTAGACAGTAAACTGATTTCCAGGGTTGTGCCCTAAAAGGTACTGTTTAGACCACATCTCTTATTTAATTTTTGTATGTCTGTTTTTGTCAGTTATCTCTGCCAAATGTTGTGCCAAGAGGAAATTCTGGTTAGATTTTTATTAATTGATACTTTACATACAATTGAAATGAATATTTAAAAATACTGTATGTTATTTATTTACTTGCAGTTTAGTTCTTTTCTGGGTTTTTTTTTTTAGTATATTCATAATGAGATACATTAGAACCACTCTATAGCTCTTTTCAGAGGAGGAAGGAACTATTCTTAATAACTTACAAAACTGGAGACTACCTGAAGGCCCACAGAGGATGAGGAGAGTTCATTCATCCTCCTCTGAATTTCTATAGCACTTACAATTTAATTCATTTTTTACCTAGTTTGTTTTTGCCTTTATATTTTGCCATAAACTTAGCGATGTATACCTTATATTATTAAAAGTTCTGTACTTTTTTTTAACATAAAAAATTAATGATTTGATAAAATTTGAAAACCCTTGTTTTCACATACTTGGAGTATACATAGTGACCAATTTAAAATGTGAGATTTTTGGATAGTTTAAAATGCGCACACAATTAGCATACCCAGGCTGGGAAAAGTATAAAATTTTGGAGTGTGCTGTAGTGAGACCAGAGTTCTCAACTAGAAAATAAAGAGAAGCCTGCTTTAAAGTTCTTACCCTCTACTGCTGCATAAGTTAACTATGAAAACACAACTATTTCAAAGGAATTGAATAAGATCTTTTTAATTAGTTCTTCCCAAGTATCAGTTCTTGCACGTATACTGAAGTCACAGTGCATTAATCTTAGCTTTCCTAGATGTACCCCCATAACTACTGCTTTAACTATAGAATCTCTTATTTTGAAAATTCATATTTTTTGTATTAAAAAATATATACCTGTGGCACCTGAGGAAACAGCTTGTATTCTAGTATTCTGTAACTTAATAGAATTATATATGATTTGTAATTAAACACTATGCAACATATTTATGCAACACTTTGCCCTTATAGGTATTTTACAAAGTTTGTAATTTAAATTTTAGTAAATAAAAGTACATTTTTTATTACTTCACTATAAGCAGTTGCTTTTCTAACTATTTTTAATGCTCTCCTTTCAGCTCAGCTGTTTGTTTCAAGCCCCTTTCCTAACTTTGTAATAAGTTAATAGTTTAAAAAATCCCCTTGGGGGACTATGTTCAGGTCTATGGTAGTATTTCTTATTTGTAATAGTATTATATTCTGCTAATAAATATAATAAATGTTCTAAATAATTTTTTTTTGAAAGCTGTTCTCTGTAAATTATTATTGAAAATTCACTATTTCAGCTATAATTGATTTTACTATACGTTTTAAGTAAGATTTTAATATTTTGAACATCTTTTTCCCTTCTTTAGGTATGGCTGATGGCAAGCATTGTACTTTTCCACATCTGCCTGGCAAAACCTTTGTCTATAATGCTTCTGAAGATAGACTGGAATTGTGTGTGGATGCTGCAGGACATTTCCCCATTGGTCCTAATGTTGAAGATTTAGTTAAAGAGGCTGTAAGTCAGGTTCGAGCAGAGGCTACTACAAGAAGTAGGGAATCAAGTCCCTCACATGGGCTATTGAAACTAGGTAGTGGTGGAGTAGTGAAAAAGAAATCTGAGCAACTTCATAATGTAACTGCCTTTCAGGGAAAAGGGCATTCTCTAGGAACTGCGTCCAGTAACCTACACCTTGATCCAAGAGCTAGGGAAGCTCCAGTTGTAAGGAAGCATAACACGGGGACAGACTTTAGTAATAGTTCCATTAAAACAGAGCCTTCTGTATTTACAGCTGCTCCTGGTAACAGTGAGCTTATTCGAATAGCTCCTGGAGTAGTTACAATGAGAGAAAGCAGGCAGCTGAATCCTGATGTGGTTGAGGCCCAAAGAAAAAAGTTGCAGGAAATGGTTTCTTCTATTCAGGCTTCTATGGACAAACACTTGCGGGATCAAAGTACGGAGCAGTCACCATCTGATCTTCCTCAAAGGAAAGTAGAAGTTGTGAGTTCTTCTGTGAAGTCTGGTAGTCTTCAGACTGGCTTATGTGAATCTTTTTCTTTAACTGGTGGCACTGAAAATATGAATACAGTAACAACTGATAGCTGTGTGACAGAGGCACTGGGAGCAGCATTTGCCACAAGGTCAAAAGCACAAAAAGGGAATTCTGTGGAGGAGCCTGAAGAGATGGATAGTCAAGATGCTGAGATGACAAACACAATTGAGCCAATGGATCACTCTTGATTTAATTAGAAGTATGTAATATTTGTTGACTGGGCCACATAACTTGATTAGTCATTAAAAATCTTGTACGTATGTAATTCAAAGATTTTATCTTGTTATTCAGTGCATGATAGCAAGTGTGTGACTGGCAATAGCTTTTAATATACCCACTGCCCAGGCTGGCTCTGTTTTCCTATAATTAGTTATTAGATCTGCTGAGATGAGTTTCTTCCATATATGTGGTTCATTGGAAGTTCTTTGTCATTTTAATTCCATGAAAGTCTTAATGTTCAACCTTGAAAATTCTCTTGTTAAATATGTTTGATTTCTGAAAAGGCTAGAGCTGGGGGGGAATATTTTGCTAATGGTGATGTCAACAGAGTAAACCACATATTTATTAGTGTGTCAAAAGATGTATGTAAATCTGAAGGTTATCTGAACTAAATTGTATCTTAAAATTCATAAACGGGTTTATTAGACACTGAGATCTTGACATTTCCATGAACATAAACACATTCATAGAGATGTATTCTTGGTGAAATATCTTGAGGATACAGTGTTATAATACACATTTTGCTGGTTTGATCAAGGTTGGGGGAAAATAATCTATTCTAGAATGATAAAGTCAATGTGATTAAGTAATGTTGCTGTCTGAGCCAAAATAGCCAATTGGGTGCTCTGTTGATAATATGTTACCATTATTTTTTGAATCCTGTCCTGGTCAAGTCCACTGAATTTTTTTTTCTTTAATCTTGCAGAAAAATTGATTTCAAAGTGTGGTAAAAAATATAAAAATAATGGTAGCAGTAGTTAATCTCTAATTTGTAGAGTTCATCAGATTCACATTTTATAAGAATGTATCTTTATGAATGAGTTACATTGTTCTGCATTTTTGATCAGTGATATTTAAGCTTGTAAATGCTAAGTGTCTTTGAACCAAAAATGTTTCCTTTTCTTAAAATCCATGAGATTTTCTTTATTTGTTGGCTTCACTTGAATTTGGATGCAAATTTCACTGCATCATACCCTGATCAACCTGGGCATTTGCTTAAATACTGTGTTCATCAAATCTTTAGTGCCAGTTTTCCACAAGCAGCTTTCATGCTTATTCCTTAAAGATAAAGAATGTTTATTCTGGGATTGGTGTTGCACTATTTTATCCTATTCTGCAAATCTGTATTCTGAAATGTACATTTCAATCCATCTTTTTCCTCTGTCCATTGAAATTAAGTTGAATTCGAATGGATGAAAGGCAAAATATGTTAATACAATCTCTTATTTAGAGCATTCAAAGCCTGGCTGTCTCTATTTGCACATGTTACAGATGCAGAACTGTGGTTGCATTCTAGGGAAATATATGTTAGAAAATACATTATCAGGTGTTTAAAGATCTCAACCTGTTGATTCATAAGGAATATAGACAGTACTTCAACTTGTGTTTTCAAATAAGGGAGGTTTTCGTTTTCTTTCTATGAAAGTGTTACTGAATCCATTTATTAAATAAACTACTCCATTTTGAAGAAGGAAAGAATGGAGAATCTAGACATTCTGCAGGTGGTAACTGAGCAAGATACATATTTGGGTTACTTTTATCACATCACATTTTTTAAACCATATTTTATCTTTGTTCTAAATTTACTTTCAAGTATTTTTCTCTATTAAATAGCAGGAAAATTTAGAACTTTTACATTTATACTAGTTTTGCATAAAGAACTTCAGCTACCAAATAATATTTCCCATTTAGTTATTATAGGTTGCTTCTGTGTATTGTACTAAAAATTACAAATATCACTAACCACTATAATTATTTTTGGCTTTTACAGCCACTGAAACATGCCTTTAAAATTTAAATACAGATGAACTGTTAACAAGCAAATGCACTGCTTCCAGGTAAATTATAATCACCTTTTCTTTAACAAATATTTTCTTCACCTGTGGCTTGGTATGTTTAGTTAATAACGGACAAATATATTCTTACAGCATAAAGTAAAAATACCAGAAGCAAATTTTATCTCTATTATATAAATTCAAATTAGAATGCACCTGTGAACATAAGCAGGGCTTCATCTCTGCCACACTATTAATTTCTTTTTTCACAGCAATGTTATTTAGAAGCCAGTTAGGTATGCATATTATAATAGTTTGGGTTCTCCCTTAAAAAAGGAAAGGGTTGATTCTGATAATGGCCAGATTTCCTGAAATTATTTTAAATCAGCTTAAATTAGGTTGGGGTAATTAATAGTTTTTGAGAAGTGGGTCAGGTATCATTTTCACAAAGAAGTGTTAGAATTTCTTTTAGTTCTTAATTATCATCTTTGTCCTTTCACATGCTTCTCATAATCAAATACATGACTGTAGAGTGATTATTTTTAGTACTATTTGTGATCACCACAAATTGGAGTTCAAGCTAGAGATCGTAAGTCTAAAATACTTTTTTAGCCCTTGATTCTTACCTATATAAAATTCAGTCCTATAATTCTATTTGTAGTGTTTCACTGAAAATCAAGTAAAATCCTAAATTTTTTTCTTCAGTAATCAATTTTCTAGTTAATCATACCAAGTCTGAATTAATGACCCAAAGTCCAGGTAGAGTTAGAGGTGGTGTATGTCTAGAAAACTGGTACTGAGAAACTGGTTGAAATGGAAGAAAACAAGATACTGCCAAATATTAAGAGCTAGAACTCCACGAGAATAATTACTCAGGAATTAGTTAAAGAGCAAGCTCAAGGCCAGTTTCTCCCCTTTGACTATATTTCAGTTATTCTATTGGAAAATGTGAGAGAAAGTCCTGAGAAATTTAGCAAATGCTATTGACTGTGAAATTTGCTTTATATTTAAACATCTTTAGTTTGGATTTTAAAATCACACCTACTGCTTGCAATTAAGATACCAATCTGAAATACATTTGTGATTCCCAGCCACAGGTCCTTATTGCCATTATTTTTAAGTATCTAACTATATTGGAAATAAGCAGACTTGTGCATATGTTCTCTTACTCAGGGAAGATCACTTGGTGGTAACTCATATACTACTAATGACAGGTTGTTGAGAATTGTATTGACACCACATGTTAGCTACTGAATGCAAAATTTATAACAGTATTATTTTATGTAGTTACCTACTAATACTGGCTGCTAGTGAACATTTCTCTAACAAATTAGGCCTAACAACTAACCTTTAGGTATGTGGTAAACTTGGAACTTCTGTTATTAATTACACTTTGGCCAATATAGTGACAATAGTTTATTTCAGAATATCAGTACAGTATTATCTTCATTTTTCAGGAATTTTAATTGGCCAATATTTAAAATACTGCAGAGCATATTTTGAGAGTCTCATGGTTCTCAAAACAAGATTTCCATATTAAGTTTTTCATAAAAGCTTTTGCAAAACCAAATTAAACTCCGCTCTATGAATTTAGAATGACCTTTTATAACAGTAGTAGTGAGATACATACTGTAAGTTGGGTAGACATCCTACATTTCAAGGTTATCATATAATTTAACAAAATTGTAAATAAAGGCTCTTCATGTTTAAATTAGAAGTTAATTTTTCAGATCAGAACTACTCACTTGAGAACATACCATAGTAGAATGTTTACTTAAGAAATAAAATAATAAAGGGGAGCTTTCTCCCAATGTAAGATTTATAGTTAATTGTAAGTTCTGCCACTCTTAATAATTCTTTGAGATGCTAAGTGTTTCAATTCATATTTAATGATACTTAAATTGGAATTTTAACATTTTGTTCCAAAATAGCAGAAATTGTAAAGATTTGTGAATTATTGGAGAAAATGCCATTCCTTGTATATCTGAATTTAATTTTTTAAATTATGGAGTCTACATGCTTTTGTAGTATAATATTAATACAATGACTATTCTCTTGTAAAAGGAAAACTAGTAAAAAGTTTTAGTTGATGTTATCTGCTTGTGAGTATCAATTACTTAGTATTTAAAATTCTAAAGTATTGCATACTTCTCTTTAGAATGCACAAATCCCTTCATGAGCCTTTATGCCTGTGGTAGAGCAATAAAAGATTGAAAAGTTTATCAATATTTTCAGATTTATTTGTCTAAGAATTAGTGCCAAGAGCTGGAGAGTCTACTTTGGGGAGGGAAATGCTTTTTAGAATATGTAAAAATAAGTGGTAATAGTGTAAATGTTTAGAAAAAATTAAATAGCAAGTGCTTTACCTGCTCAATAAAATAGTATAAATGTTGTATTATCCCACAGGCCCTGGCTGTTACCCATTATTTTCTGATTTTGTGGTTGCTGTCTATATTACATTTGACTAATAAGTAATTGGTAATAGTGTATTACAACTGTATAGTGTTCCTATAGCTTACTTCACTGTACAGTATTTTTAATTTTCTTTTATGTCAATAATAAAATTAATACATACTGATTTGCCCCTCAACTTTTCCACATTAGCTTTTTAAAATAAGTTTTTATTATTTAGTTTCCTGGAATTATACCTTAATGTTATAATGCATGAAGATATAGTTCAGTTTTATAAAGGAATTGTTAGTGTAATAAGGTTTTTTTAACTTCCTTAAGAGGACTATCATATAGAGATAGTCATTACTTTAATGCAGATGTCAATGCAAATGAAATAAATCCAATTAGAAAAGAGCAAAATTCTTTTAGATATATTACATAATTGGATCATGTAATGCTTATTGAATATTTCAAGATAACATGTTTTAATAAGAACTTGGTGTGCTAGTTTCTTAAAAAATAATAGAGATAATGAAATGAGAAATACAGAAGGTGGTACTAAATTACATTTGCATAACAGCAATCAACATGACATACTTACTCTTACATTTTAATATATATGCTTAATATCTATTTTGTTAGACTGTTCAATTTAGTAGTTGGAGCACAGCTTCCAACACCAGACTTCTAGAGCTAAGTCCTGGCACACTGCTTACTCTGACCTGTCTGCATCCATTTCTTCTCTGGGAATATGCTAAGGCTTGGGTGTTGCTGAGTATTAAATGAGTTAACCCATATCTTACAGTGCCTGACATACAGTAAGCATTCAAATGTTTGCTATTGTTATAATTTATCAAAGTGATAGAGCTCACTTGCAATTTATGTGAGATAAATCCTCATATATAATGCACACGTTTAAATAATTTGTTATGTTATAATTTGCTTTATTGTTGGTGTATAATGAATGAGGTAAAACCTCAGTGGTTGTTATGTTCAAATATTTATGCAAGAGCTTTGTGACCATGTGCAGTACTGACAGTCGGTGTGCTCTGTGACTCACTTGTTCTGTGACCTAAGGCAAGTCATGGACCCTTTCAAGGCCTCGTTTCTGCTATAACCTGTGGTTCTACAGTTGTTAACCCTCTTGTTCTGCTGACCATGTATCATCATGGTCTCACTTGCTGACTGGACAAGTGATCTGGATATGAGCCCCACGTAAACTAAACATAATTAGCTTTGCTTTATGCTTTGCCTACACTTGCCCCAAATGTGGACTTGAGGTCTTGTACATGCATGCCACTGGTCACATACCACATAGTTTGGAGCTGTCAAAAACTCTTCAGTGAATAAAAAGAAAAACATGACAGTTCAGTATGGATTTTATTTTTATTGACCGGCTTTTTCAGACCCCAGAAACTGCAATTCTAACTGCATAGTTGTTTCTAATCGTTAAAAATGTAGAAAAATTGAAGTAAGTCTTTAATTGATTTTAATTGTTAAGAATATAACATTTTATATACACATATAGTGTCTTGAGGTGAAAGTTTTATGAGCTCTTCAAACATACTGTTTTCTCATTGGCTCTAAACCTGTCTTTGGTCCATTTTCATTGGTTAGATAAAAGTCCAACCGTCTCATTTCAAGAACCTAGAATAATTATTGCCATTTACTAAGCAGGTCTGTTGCTTTGGTGGGAAGTTTCCCCAAAAGTGATGTTTCTCAAAGTATAGCTCATAGGCTGCATGCATCTTACCTAGAAAATATGTTACGGAGTCTATCACGTCAGGTACTTTGCTAAGCATAAGGAATAATAAAATAACAAGGACATACTTCTCGCTTTCACTATGCTTATATTTTTAATGAAGGAGGGAGACATTTAAGCAAGTGCAGATATAGGCAGAATACTCGGTGGTGTTGGATTACATTGTGGGAGGAACTAAAGTGACCTACTAGTTGTTAGAGAAGGCTTCCCAAGAGATGTTGTATTAGCTGAGGCCTGAAGAATTAATAGGGTGTTCAAAAATCAAATTGGCAAGATTCAGCATCCTTAAAAATATTTTATTTACTAAGTTAGTCCATCAAGCAAAATCAAGTAGAATGCTTATATCTGCCCCACTTTAGACCCCCAAATCCTTCCTCTATGAGGGTGGTAATACAATTGAATGGATGAGAGTGAAAGTTTGAGAAAGCTTGCAAATAGGGTTGCTAAGGAAAGGCAACTGTAACAAAAATATTCTAAATTCAGTGTATAAAACCAATTTCAGAAACGAGTTTATCCTTTGACACTAAAAGATGTCTCTGCTACTGAATATAACCAGTGTAAGTTAGATGTAGGGATACATAACAAAAAAGGTAAGTAAAATAGTAAAGCAAAAATCAAATTAGGAGCTAGAACCCCTCAATTACTGATTTCTTTCAACATTACCACAATTATAGAAAGATTATTTCCATTTCTCCCTCTAGCTTCTCACAGCCTTGTCCCAGTATTTGTCACCTCTGTTCCCATTGTCTAAATGACTAGTAATCAATGTATATCTTAAGTTGTGCTTATAATACTGCTTTCAAGTTAAGATTATCATTTTGTGATCTTATGGCAAGCGATTTGGCTTTTTCTTTAGTAAACTTTACAATGTTATTAAATTTATTATTGGTACAGTGATTGGAAAATTAAATCCATATCTGAAAAAAGTAATCTGTAAAAGTTTTCATTGAAATCGGCTTTGTTTTCCATTTAAAAAGTCTGTCTAAAAGCAATGCATGTCCTTGGTTAAAAAAATTCAAAACTGTAGAAGATACCCAGGTCCCCCATTTCAATTGCTAAATCAACCATTTCTCTTTTGGTGGTTACCTCCATAATTTAAATAAGATGCCATGGGTCTAATCTCTTCATTTCTCAACTCTGAACAGTATTTGATGCCTCCATTAAGAAAGATGAGTTCCCTTGTTCTTTTTAGGTTATCTTTATAACTTTAATATACTGAAGTCTCTGTTACTGAGCCATCGGTTTTAGACATTCTCTCTAAATTCTCCAGTATGTAAAATGAGGAAGTTAGCATCTCTACACTTAAAAAAAATTTTTTTTATTAAGATATGATCGCTCTTATGAAGGTTTCACATGAAAAAACATGTGGTTACTACATTTACCCGTATTATTAAGTCCCCACCCATAACCCAATGCAGTCACTGTCCATCAGTTCCGCAAGGTGCCAGAGATTCACTATGTGCCTTCTGTGTGCTACACTGTTCTCCCTGTGATCCCCCACACCATGTGTACTAAACATAATACCCCTCAGTCCCCTTCTCCCTCCCTACCCACCCACCCTCCACCACCCCTCCCCTTTGGTAACCACTAGTTCATTCTTGGAGTCTCTGAGTCTGCTGCCATTTTGTTCCTTCAGTTTTGTTTCATTGTTATACTCCACAGATGAGGGAAATCATTTGGCATTTGTCTTTCTCTGCCTGTTTTATTTCACTGAGCATAATGTCCTCCAGCTCTATCCATGTTGTTGCAAATGGTAGGATTTGTTTCTTCCTCATGGCTGAATAGTATTCCATTCTATATATGTACCACATGTTTATGCATTCATCTACAGATGGACAGTTTGGTTGCTTTCATATCTTGGCTATTGTAAAAAGTGCGATAAACATAGGGGTGCATATGTCTTTTTGAACCTGAGAAGTTGTATTCTCTGGGTATATTTCAAGGAGTGGGATTCTGGGGTTAAATGGTATTTCTGTTTTTAGTTTTTTTGAGGAACCTCCATATTGTTTTCCACAATAGTTGAACTAGCTTACATTCCCACCAGCAGTGTAAGAGGGTTCCCCTTTCTCCGCATCCTTGCCAGCATTTGTTGTTCTTAGTCTTTTTGATGCTACACTTTTTAATATCATTTATCTTCCCATTCTACTTCCTTTTATTAGCTATCTTACTACTTTTATGTTGTCAAAGTCTATGATACTCAAACTATTTTCTGTAGCCATAATTGCTTTAAAAGTAATCTATACTTTGAGTAAGCTAACAAATGGCTGAGGTGATCCGAAATAAGATCACCAAAAATTAGAAGGGCTTTTTTTCTGAGACACCAACTAAAAGTTGATGCTTTCCCAATGCAGATAATTGTAATTTAAACAGATTTATATTTTGAAAGATCCCCAGGTGGCCAAGTGGAGGATATATTTGGTTGGACAAGACTAGAGGACAAGAGATCAGTTGAAAGACTTGCTGTAACTGGGTGAAAAATAAGTTTGATCCACTGGGAATAGGGATGGAGAGGAGAGGACAATGGAAAGAGGGTAAAAAGGTCATTTTGGACTCTCAGGTTCTGACGTGAAAGGCTGAAAGGTGATTATACTAATTTGCAATAGGAAATTGGTGAAAGGAAGTGAATTCATTTGGGACATGTTGAAATTTGGGTGTTCAGTGCTTCCAGATGGAGAGAGAGTGAGTTCAGGAGAGGGGCTGGCATTGCCCATAAATATCTGTGAATCATAGGCTATGTCTGAAATCATAGGAGTAGATGAAATTGCCTAGAAAGGGAGTGTAGAGTGAGGACTAAAAATGCAACTTTGGGGAATACCAACATTTAAGGAGCAGGCAGAACAGAGGCTTATAAAGGAGTTTGAGAGATGGAAAATCATGGAGGTGATATCACAGAAAATGAAGGATGAAAAACCTCAAATAAAAGGGAGTAATGAAGTCAAGTGCTAGAGAAAGTTCAGGTAAAATAAAAATTGATTTTTTTTCTTCAAGTGTCTCTGTTAAAATGAAGTTCATAGATAACCTACACACAGTATTGTAATTGTAAAAAACATGTTTATAATAAAACCACTCCCAGGCACAACTAATCCAGCTGATATATATATAAAGAATCACTATGAACTCAATAGCTACAAATACAGATATTGGTGATGGTATTAGTGTCTTAAAAACGAGCTGTTACCTTCGGTGATGTGATTTTCTAAAGTGAGGAAAGAACTCTTGCTTAAGTCTGAACAAAACTAAATACAATCTTCCCCTAGTAAATACAATCTCCTGGTTTACATAGTAGTTGCATTTCTGGAAATATTCATGTATTTTAAAACAGGGCAAAAAAACAAACAAACCTGGAAGTATGCATTTGTGTTTTATGTAAAAAGTTAGTTCTAGGCTTAAATGATTATCAAGTTTTTTTACTTAACATTACTGTGGTTGGATGCTAAATGGAACTAGGATAATTCTTCCTTCTGTGGGACTGTCTCAAACATTGCCAAGAGTCTTGTGTTCCTAGAACTGGTACCCTAAATACTAGTAATGACCTTCAATAACCACAAATTCCCCTAAAATTTCCAATTAAATTAATTGTCCCCTTTGTGAATGCGTAGATGCTGTAGGCCAGAAGAGAAGGGGAGACTGAAAAAAAAAAACCAACGAATAGATTATTGTCCCTTATAAAGTGCAAGGTGAAAAAATTGAGAGTAGAGATAGAAAGCTTAGAATTTGAGAAGCACACACATTCATATTTTGACACATCATGTTTCCTACAGATGATTAATAATCCTTCAAGAATTTTGTGGTATGCTGGTGAATTATTTTTGAAGGTTTCACATGAAAAAATGTGGTTACTACATACATTTACCCCTATTATCAAGTCTCCCCCCATATCCCATTGCAGTCACTGTCCATCAGTGTAGTAAGATGCCACAGATTCACTATTTGCCTTCTCTGTGCTATACTGTCTTCTCCATGACCCCCTATACCATGCGAACTAAACGTAATATCCCTCAATCCCCTTCTCCCTTCTTCACCACCCACCCTCCCACACCCGTCCCCTTTGGTAACCGCTAGTTCCTTATTGGTGTCTGTGAGTCTGCTGCTGTTTTGTTCCTTCAGTTTTGCTTCGTTGTTATACTTCACAAATGAGGGAAGTCATTTGGCACCTGTCCTTATCTGCCTGGCTTATTTCACTGAGCATAATATCCTCCAGCTCCATCCATGTTGTTGCAAATGGTAGGATTTGTTTCTTATGGTTGAATAGTATTCCATTGTGTATATGTACCACCTCTTCTTTATCCATTCATCTACTGATGGACACTTAGGCTGCTTCCATATCTTCGCTATTGTAAATAATGCTGTGATAAACATAAGGGTGCATATGTCTTTTTGAATCTGAGAACTTGAATTCTTTGGGTAAATTCCAAGAAATGGGATTTCCAAATTGTTTCTCTTTTATAGTGTCCTAAACACCCTATCTCTAAACTGAGAGTTCTTATCCTTCATTTCTGAACCCTCAGTTCATTCGTTCATTTGCTGTAAATAGGGGGAAATTTTGAACACTATGAAATACCACTTTTTGAAGAGAAAGTACTACTTTTATTCTTATAGGCCATTAATGTTGAAAATTTCAGAGATGGTATATTAGTTTCCCTCTGCTGCTTTACCAAATTATCACAGACTTAATGGCTTAAACTTACTATCCTAAGGTCCTGGAGGTCAGAAGTGCAAAAAGTATTCCCCTGGGCTAAAATCAAGGTGTCAGCAGGGCTGTGTTCCTATCTGGAGGCTCTGGAGGAGAATCCCAATTCCTTGACTTAACCAGCTCCTAGAATTGGCCTGCTCTTGATGCCTTCCTCCATTTCAAAGCCAACAGCACAGCCTTTTCAGATGTCTCTGACTCCCCTGCTTCCCTCTTCCACTCTTAAGGACCCTTGTGATGACACTGGGCCCACCTGGACAATCAAAACTAATTTCGCCAGGTCAAGATCCTTAATATAATCACATCTGCAAAGTCCTTTGCCATTAAAGTAATATATTCACAGGTTCTAGGAATCAGAATTTAGACATCTCAGGGGGGTGGGGTGGGGAGGGGGCAGTGGTGGCCATTATTTTATTTACCACATCAGGATAAAACAAGGAATATTAGGTTGAAATAGGGACACATTAAAACACTTTTTCTCGTACAGTTTCTTTCTCTTGCAGTTCAACCACTTTTACCTTTAAAAGCCAAATTAAGAATTCTATTGCTACTCAGATAGTATGATTTTTTTTTTGATATTGTATGTCAATTTTATTCCTTTTTTTTTTTTGAAGAACATTATGTTTACTAGGCTCTCCCCAACCCAAGTCCCCCCCACAAACCCCATTACAGTCACTGTCCATCAGCGTAGTAAGATGTTGTAGAATCACTACTTGTCTTCTCTGTGTTGCACAGCCCTCCCCATTCCCCCAATCCCCACATTATACATGCTAATCATAATAACCCCTTTCTTCTTCCCCCCCCTTATCCCTTGCTACCCTCCCATTCTCCCCAGTCTCTTTCCCTTTGGTAACCATTAGTCCATTCTTGGGTTCTGTGATTCTGCTGCTGTTTTGTTCCTTCAGTTTTTCCTTTGTTCTTATACTCCACAGATGAGTGAAATCATTTGGTATTTGTCTTTCTCCACTTGGCTTATTTCACTGAGCATAATACCCTCTAGCTCCATCCATGTTGTTGCAAATTGTAGGATTTGTTTTCTTCTTATGGCTGAATAATATTCCATTGTGTATATGTACCTCATCTTCTTTATTCATTCATCTACTGATGGACACTTAGGTTGCTTCCAATTCTTGGCTATTGTAAATAGTGCTGCGATAAACATACGGGTGCATCTGTCTTTTTCAAACTGGAGTGCTGCATTCTTAGGGTAAATTCCTAGAAGTGGAATTCCTGGGTCAAATGGTAAGTCTATTTTGAGCATTTTGAGGAACCTCCATACTGCTTTCCACAATGGTTGAACTAATTTACATTCCCAGCAACAGTGTAGGAGGGTTCCCCTTTCTCCACAACCTCGCCAACATTTGTTGTTGTTTGTCTTTTGGATGGTAGCCATCCTTAACTGGTGTGAGGTGACATCTCATTGTGGTTTTAATTTGCATTTCTCTGATAACTAGCGATGTGGAACATCTTTTCATGTGTCTGTTGGCCATCTGAATTTCTTCTTAGGAGAACTGTCTGTTCAGCTCCACTGCCCATTTTTTAATTGGATATTATTTGCTTTTTATTTGTTGAGGTGCGTGAGCTCTTTATATATTTTGGATGTCAAGCCATTATCGGATCTGTCATTTACGAATATATTCTCCCACACTGTAGGGTAGGTACCTTTTTGTTCTATTGATGGTGTCCTTTGCTGTACAGAAGCTTTTCAGCTTGATATAGTCCCACTTGTTCATTTTTGCTTTTGTTTTCCTTGTCTGGGGAGATATGTTCATGAAGAAGTCGCTAATGTTTATGTCCAAGAGATTTTTGCCTATGTTTTTTTCAAAGAGTTTTATGGTTTCATGACTTACATTCAGGTCTTTGATCCATTTTGAATTTACTTTTGTGTATGGGGTTAGACAGTGATCCAGTTTCATTCTCTTACAGGTAGCTGTCCAGTTTTGCCAGCACCATCTGTTGAAGAGACTGTCATTTCCCCATTGTATGTCCATGGCTCCTTTATCCAATATTAATTGACCATATATGTTTGTGTTAATGTCTGGACTCTCTAATCTGTTCCACTGGTCTGTGGCTCTGTTCCTGTGCCAGTACCAAATTGTCTTGATTACTATGGCTTTGTAGTAGAGCTTGAAGTTGGGGAGTGAGATTCCCCCCACTTTATTCTTCCTTCTCAGGATTGCTTTGGCTATTTGGGGTCTTTGGTGTTTCCATATGAATTTTTGAACTATTTGTTCCAGTTTGTTGAAGAATGTTGTTGGTAATTTGATAGGGATTGCATCAATCTGTATATTGCTTTGGGCAGGATGGCCATTTTGATGATATTAATTCTTCCTAGCCAACAGCATGGGATGAGTTTCCATTTGTTAGTGTCCTCTTTAATTTCTCTTAAGAGTGTCTTATAGTTTTAAGGGTATAGGTCTTTCACTTCTTTGGTTAGGTTCATTCCTAGGTATTTTATTCTTTTTGATTCAATTGTGAATGGAATTGTTTTCCTGATTTCTCTTTCTATTGGTTCATTGTTAGTGTATAGGAAAGCCACAGATTTCTGTGTGTTAATTTTGTGTCCTGCAACTTTGCTGAATTCCGATATCAGTTCTAGTAGTTTTGGAGTGGAGTCTTTAGGGTTTTTTTAATGTACAATATCATGTCATCTGCAAATAGTGACAGTTTAACTTCTTCTTTACCAATCTGGATTCCTTGTATTTCTTTGTTTTGTCTAATTGCTGTGGCTAGGACCTCCAGTACTATGTTGAATAACAGTGGAGAGAGTGGGAATCCCTGTCTTGTTCCCAATCTCAGAGGAAAAGCTGTTAGCTTTTCACTGTTCAGTATGATGTTGGCTGTGGGTTAATTATATATGGCCATTATTATGTTGAGGTACTTGCCCTCTATGCCCATTTTGTTGAGAGTTTTTATCATGAATGGATGTTGAACTTTGTCAAATGCTTTTTCAGCATCAATGGAGATGATCATGTGGTTTTTGTCTTTCTTTTTGTTGATGTGGTGGATGATGTTGATGGATTTTCGAATGTTGTACCATCCTTGCATCCCTGGGATGAATCCCACCTAGTCGTGGTGTATGATCCTTTTGATATATTTTTGAATTCGGTTTGCTAATATTTTGTTGAGTATTTTTGCATCTATGTACATCAGGGATATTGGTCTGTAATTTTCTTTTTTGGTGGGGTCTTTGCCTGGTTCTGGTATTAGGGTGAAGTTGGCTTCATAGAATGAGTTTGGGAGGATTCCCTCCTCTTCTATTTTTTGGAAAACTTTAAGGAGAATGGGTATTATATCTTCTCTGTATGTCTGATAAAATTCCGAGGTAAATCCATCTTGTTTGGGGTTTTTCTTCTTGGGTAGCTTTTTGATTACCGCTTCAATTTCTTTGCTGGTAATTGGTTTTTTTTAGATTTTGTGTTTCTTCCTTGGTCAGTCTTGGAAGGTTGTATTTTTCTAGGAAGTTGTCCATTTCTAAAAGGTTTTCCAGCTTGTTAGCATATAGGTTTTCATAGTATTCTCTAATAATTCTTTATATTTCTGTGGGGTCCGTTGTGATGTTTCCTTTCTCGTTTCTGATTCTGTTGATGTGTGTTGATTCTCTTTTTCTCTTAATAAGTCTGGCTAGAGGCTTATGTATTTCTTTATTTTCTCAAAGAACTAGCTCTTGGTTGCATTGATTTTTTCCATTGTTTTATTCTTCTCAATTTTGTTTATTTCTTCTCTGATCTTTATTGTGTCCCTCCTTCTGCTGACTTTAGGCCTCATTTGTTCTTCTTTTTCCAATTTTGATAATTGTGATGTTAGACTATTCATTTGGGTTTGTTCTTCCTTCTTTAAATATGCGTGGTTTGCTATATACATTCCTCTTAAGACTGTTTTTGCTGTGTTCCACAGAAGTTGGAGCTTTGTGTTGTTGTTGTCATTTGTTTCCATATATTGCTGGATCTCCATTTTAATTTGGTCATTGATCCATTGATTATTTAGGAGCCTGTTGTTAAGCCTCCATGTGTTTGTGAGCCTCTTTGCTTTCTTTGTACAATTTATTTCTCGTTTTATACCTTTGTGGTCTGAAAAGTTAGTTGGTAGAATTTCAATCTTTTTGAATTTACTGAGGCTCTTTTTGTAGCCTAGTATGTGGTCTATTCTGGAGAATGTTCCATGTGCACTTGAGAAGAATGTGTATCCTGTTGCTTTTGGGTGTAGAGTTCTATAGATGTCTATTAGGTCCATCTGTTCTAGTGTGTTGTTCAGTGCCTCTGTGTCCTTACTTATTTTCTGTCTGGTGGATCTGTCCTTTAGAGTGAATGGTGTGTTGAAGTCTCCTAAAATGAATGCATTGCATTCTATCTCCTCCTTTAGTTCTGTTAGTATTTGTTTCACATATGCTGGTGCTCCTGTGTTGGGTGCATATGTATTTATAATGGTTATATCCTCTTGTTGGACTGAGCCCTTTATCATTATGTAATGTCCTTCTTTATCTCTTGTTGCTTTCTTTGTTTTGAAGTCTATTTTTCTGATACTAGTAGTGCAACACCTGCTTTTTTCTCCCTATTGTTTGCATGAAATATCTTTTTCCATCCCTTGACTTTTAGTCTGTACATGTCTTTGGGTTTGAGGTGAGTCTCTAGTAAGCAGCATATAGATGGGTCTTGTTTTTTTATCCATTCAGTGACTCTATGTCTTTTGATTGGTGCATTCAGTCCATTTACATTTAGGGTAATTATCGATAGGTATGTACTTATTGACATTTTAGGCTTTAGATTCGTGGTTACCAAAGGTTCCAGGTTACTTTCCTTACTATCTAAGAGTCTAACTTAACTCACTTAGTATGCTGTTAGAAACACAATCTAAAGGTTCTTTTCTATTTCTCCTCCTTTTTCTTCCCCCTTCATTCTTTATATATTAGGTATCAAATTCTGTACTTTTTGTCTATCCGTTGATTGACTTTGGGGATAGTCAATTTAATTTTGCATTTGCCTCGCAATCAGCTGCTCCACCCTCCCTACCATGGTTTTACTACCCTGGTGACAGCTATCCAACCCTAAGAACACTTCCATCTATAGCAGTCCCTCCAAAATAGACTGCAGAGATGGTTTGTGGGAGGTAAACTCTCTCAGCTTTTGCTTATCTGGAAATTGTTTAATCCCTCCTTCAACTTTAAATGATAATCTTGCCGGATAAAGTAATCTTGGTTCCAGGTCCTTCTGCTTTATGACATTAAATACATCATGCCACTCCCTTCTGGCCTGTAAGGTTTCTGCTGAGAAGTCTGATTTTTGCCTGATGGGCTTTCCTTTGTATGTGATCTTATTTCTGTCTCTGGTTGCTTTTAACAGTCTGTCCTTATCCTTGATCTTTCCCATTTTAATTACTATGTGTCTTGGTGTTGTCTTCCTTGGGTCCCTGTGTTGGGAGATCTGTGGATCTCCATGGCCTGAGAGACTGTCTCCTTCCCCAGATTGGGGATATTTTCAGCAACTACCTACTCAAAGACACTTTCTATCCCTTTCTCTCTCTCCCTTCTTCTTCTGGTATCCCTAAAATGCAAATATTGTTCCGCTTGGATTGGTCACACAGTTCTCTCAGTATTCTTTCATTCTTAGAGATCCTTTTTTCTATCTGTGCCTTAGCTTCTTTGTATTCTTCTCCTTTAGTTTCTATTTCATTTATTGTCTCCTCCACTGTATCCAACCTGCTTTTAATACCCTCCATCATGCTCTTCAACGATTGGATCTCCGACCTGAATTTTCATTCCTGAGTTCTTGGATGTATTTCCGTACCTCCATTAGAATGTTGATGATTTTTATTTTGACTCCCTTTCATGAAGAGTCACGAGGTCCATGTCATTTAAATCTTTCTCGAGAGTTGTATTAATAATTTTACTCTGGACAAGGTTTCTTTGGAGTTTCATGTTTGTATATGGCGCCCTCTAGTGTCCAGAAGCTCTATTCTCGAGGGGCTCAGTCCCTGAAGCAATGTCGGGGGTTGTAGGGGCGCTATAGTGGTACCCTGTTTGGTGAGGTCTGCTCTTTTCTCCAGGTGTGTGCTGTCTGTTGCCGTCCTTTCCTGTTGCTCTCTCAGGATTAGTCGTGCCAATTAAATTTTCTAATTGTATCCTGTTTTAGGAGGAAGCCTCTGTCTCTCCTCTCATGCTGCCATCTTTAATCCCATCCTCAGATAGTATGATTTTTATTTATAATTTCCATCAACTTTAAAATAGCACTCTAATATAGATATTAAGAAAATTTATTGGTTGTGGTGAGAGGTTGGAGCAGACATGATCCAAGTAATAAATCTGATTTTTGTTTTCAGACTGATATAATGTATGGTTTCATTGTTTCTGCCTGTCTTGCCAATGGGTTTTAGCACTGGGCAAGTTCACTCCTGATTTGGTGAAACCAAAAAATGACAATGAAATTCTTGGGGTGAGAGGGTTTATATCCAGCTTTATTCTCACAGTGGCAGGTCAAGCACTAGAGTCCCATGCATCTCAGAGCAAGTCTGCTGGCAGCAAGCCAGTCTCTGCCTTTTAGCCTCTCTACCCCCACAGCCATCTCAGTCTCTGTCACAGGCACTGCCACCACTCCAGCCTCTGCTCACCTGCAGCTGTGCAGTGCAGCCCAGAGCACTGGGTGGAGCTCTTTATGTAGAGTCAGTAATAATGTACTGCTCACATGTGTGTAGGGAGCAAGTGGAGCAGGATCAAGTGAGAATCCTTGGCATAGGAACTTTCATTTTCTTTACATTCTTCAAAGCATAGTTATTTAGTATTATTGATATTAGGGAAGTTTTATATATCATACTTGTTTTATTTCCTTCTAGGATTTTCAACAATTTTTAAAGTTTACCATCAACTCTTTTTTTTTTTCATTAAAAAAAACCCCATGAATTTATGCTTTAGAAAAAGTCAAATAATACAAAAGTACATAGGGTAAAAAGCTAAAGCCTGCCTTGCTCCTACCTCATTCCTTTCTCCAAAGTAAAACACTATTAAAGTTTGGTATGCATTCCATAGACCATTTTCTAGACGTTAGACAATCACACACATGCACAGACACCCTGAGTTTTTATTTACATACTATACATCATAATCATGCAGTTCTGCTCCTTGCTATTTACACTATACCATATTACCTCTATAGTACATCAGCTGAATGCCCATAGATATTTAAGGTACTAGTGATTGGGAGCTTGGGTTCTAATTCCAATCTTGGTTCTGTCACTATGTCTTTGGACAAGTTAAGCCTTTGGTGCCTTATTTTCCTACAGTACCTATCTCAGAAGGCTGTTAACCTTTATAGAAGTTGTGAATACTATCTAAGGTGAATGCATGTGAAGCACCTAGAAGGGCCTAGTAGTATAATAGCCATTTAATGGCATTGCCTTAATTTTTTTTCTTGCTGATGAACATTTAAACTAGTCTCAAAATATGAATGCTTCCTAATTGGGGTACAATTGGAATACACTTCTAGAAACATTGAAACACATCTTTTTTGCTTATATTGAATTATATTCTGAAGATAAAATGTCTGTCAAAGGCTATCACATATTTATGGCTTTTGCTCAGTATTGCTTTTCAAAAGGATGATAGCAGTTTCAATACTAACATCAAGGATTATTCAAACCTAGTTGGCAGAATTTAGAAAAACTTTGCTACCTTAGTAGTCATAAAATGGTATTTCAAATCTAAGTTTGTCTTGCCAGTGGGTTTCAGCCCCAGGCAAGTTCACTATGGATTCAGTGTGACCAAAGAAATAACAGTAGAATGTTCTTAGGGTGAGAGGGTTTATTACCCAGCTTGTTCTCCTGGCAGTAGGTTGAGCTCTAGCGTCTCCACCTCCGCCCAGAGCACTGGGCCAAGCTCTCTATATAGCGCAATAATAGCTTATTGCCTATGGGTGTGGAAGTGGTAGCCTAGCAACAGGCCAGTCACATCATCAAGTGGTTTAAGTTCAGTGAGGATCCTGGCCATAGGAACCCCAACTTCCCCACACTCCACCCCTCCAGGATTCTTGCCTTACAATCTACATGCTCTCGGTCTTCTGCAATAGTCCCTGTGCAAGAAAGCTGGAGCACAGTAACCAGATTCCACAACAGCAACAAAGGATAACAACTACTTAGAGATAACAAAAATTAAGATACAAGTAGATTTTGATACAGGTAACAAAAATTATAATAACCCTCACACCAGAGGAGTTTCCCAATCCACAAAGACCTTAGGGGTGATAAGACACATGTTTCAATGACACCAACATAGGCAAATCTTTTCCATCAGGTAGGATGCAAGCAAGAGAGTAGTCCTGTGATAGGACTGTAGCAGAAAGGGGGTCCCATCTGGGTCTAGTATACCATACTTTTATTACTCTCCCTGTGTGGGTTACTGAAGGGTCTATATATAGTGCTACTGGAGGTGCATGCACTGGCCATAATGATAAAACAACTCCCTGGTAAGATGCTCCTGCCTTCTGGCCATTCAGGATATGTGATCTTTGGAGGCCACTCTGCTGTTAGTACAGGAATACATAGGAGGCCAGCTTCCAGGCCTTGTCCCCAAGGTCCCAGGAGAGCCAGCCATCATTGGTCCATGTGTCAAAAGGTCCAAGGCCATGTCCAATCAATGGAGTCTCCAGGGTTCAGGGCCGTTGGTGCTGGCAGTAAGATGTTATTCTTGTGGCAGAACCTTGGCTTCAACGATTCTTCTTTGGTTTGTATTTGCCATTGTATAGGAGCAGCAGCAATATGTGTCAGCATGTCTACGGCACTCAGGGCTCCCTCTCGGGGTTTCTCATTCCAACACTATAGCACTGTCCATAAGCTGACTGACCATCCCCGCAGACTATTGGTATCTGACTTCAGTCTGGATTTTAACAAGCCATTGTGCCTCTCTATCATGCCAGCTATGGTAGGATTGGATGGCCATGAAATTTCCATTTGATTCCCAACTGTCGCACCCATTCTTGCAGTGCATGTCCAGTAAAATGGGTGCCCTGATCACTCTCAATTACCTGTGGTCAGCCATAGGCAGCAAAGAGGTACTCCAGGTCTCTTTTGGTTGTCTGCTGGTCTGCACAACGCATAGGTAAAGCAGCCAGAAGTCCAGTAGCTATGTCCACACAAGTCATGGCATATTGATATCCTTCTGACACAGGTAGAGGCCCAATATAGTCTATCTGCCACCTGACAAGGGGTATAGGCCCTTTAGCTATTGTCCCATGTTGCCGTGGAACTCGGTGTAAGTCCCCTTTGGAGCACATGACACACTCCTGCCGGGCTCTTCTAACTTCTTCAAAGGTCAAAGGCAAGCCCCACTGACGGGCTGCAGCCCACACTGTCTTTTGCCCTGCATGCAACAAACGCTGATGTAACCATTGTGCTTTATCAAAGGCAGGCTTTCCTTCTAACCAATGTATCTGGGCTAATTTATCGGTAACATTTCCTAGGGATGCCAGTGGCAAATGATCTGTCACATGGTATACTGTAATTGTTTTAGTCTGACCACAGACCCATAAGTCTTGCCACAGTTCTTGCCCCTAAATGGGTTGGTGACAACCAGCCAGTTGGCATGGTACCAGGTTGGTAGCCATAGGGTCAAGCCCCGATAGACAGCCCAGCTGTCAGTGCAGACAACTATAGGGGAGGGCTCCTTGCTGATCACAAGCCACACAGCCTGCAACTCTGCCCATTGGCTGCTCTTCCCCTCACCATCTTCCATCCATATTGTCTCAGTCTTTGGATGGAAAGCTATGGCCCTCCATTTTGGGGGCTGCCCATGGCTGGAGCCATCTGTGTACCACGCATCTTTGGATATAGGGGCTCTTCCCTCCCAATAAGGACTCTCTGCTACTAATGGTTCTAAAGTAAATTCTTCCTACTTTTCACTAGCATATGTCACCGGCTCCAATAAGCGGTGGAGTTCTTCACTCAAATGGCTACTAGAGAGGGTACCATGCTGCTCTAAGTAAGCACCCCACTTGGCCAGTGTGGGTATCTATGTCACATCACTCCTTGGCTTTTGGGTCCAGTCTCATACCCACCCCAAGATGGAATAGGTGGTTATTACCTTTATTGGGGCCATTCCAGTGAAGGGTTCTATAGCCAACAAGGCATGCTACACACCAGCCAGTTGTTTTTCTATCAAAGTGTATCGTACCTCTGCCCCTTTCCAGAGTTGTGACCAGAATCCAATAGGTTGGCGAATTCGTTCAAGCTGTTGCCAGAAACTCCAGCCATAACCGTCTTGAGGCACAGCCTTGACTGCTTGTTTTGCTGTAGTAAAGGCAGATGCACATCTCATCCCCATCCCATCTGACACCCTTTCATACCAACTGGTATAAGGACTTTAGAATTTGTGCCAAGTGTGGTATAAACACTCTCCAGTAGCCTACAAGACCCAAAAACTCCTGTAGCAATGCTACAGTTGTAGGGGTAGGAAAGGCCTGGACTTTATCTATAACTGCTTCTGGTATAACTTTGGTCTTACCCAACCAGACGACTCCCAAGAATTTGACAGACAAACCATGTTGCAACTTGCTGAGGTGTACTGGGAATTTACAAAAAACACAGACAACAAAGACAGACAGACAATGGCTGCAGCAGCTCTGATGTGGCACAGCTCTTTTATTTTTATACTGTTTTTTTCAGACTTCAGCCAAATGCTATACATATCTTTCCCTTCTCACGGGGGACAGGCCAGAACATCTTGTTGATTTTCTTAGAATCTGTCTAGTAAGCAGGGGCGGTGTTTTCACACATCCCCAAGGCTGTCCTGTTTGCAGGGTAAGGCATCTTGGCTTGTTTTTGAGGACAAGATATGCTTTTGTGGGCAGATAACTTCCAAGGACTGCACCAGTTGTTCTCAAGCTGGTGCTTCCCTATTCTGTGTTCAGATATGGGGGAAGACAAAGGCCCGTCCCCTACAAACCAGGTCCCTGAACCTTGCTACTGTTCACAGCCCATCCTTTCTCCTGTAGATGTTACAGCAGTCTAGAGGCTGCACCTTCTAGATCTGACGTGATCTAGAGAATCGGACGTGAGCATGACATCACCCATATAATGGTACAGCCGCACCGTTGGTGGTTTCTCCCATATAGCCAAGTCCTGGGCTACAAGTCTATGGCAGATGGTGGGGCTGTGGAGGTATCCCTGTGAAAGGACAGTGAAAGTCCATTGCCATCCTTCCCATGTGAAGGCAAACTACTTCTGACTTTCCTGTTCAATGACAATGGAAAAGAAGGCATTAGCAAGATCTACCATGTAATGGTATGTTCCTAATTCGTGGCTGAGGGTATCCATCAGGCCTGCAATAGAGGGGACAGCAGCATGCATAGGGGGTATGACTTTATTCAATTCTCTGTAAAGAATCTTTTACCTTTTCAACGGCACCTTGCTGCCAGCATTCTTGTGCTGCCTTCTCTCGCATCAATGCCATTTCCTTCTTAAGTCAATCCACAGAAATTTGCAGCTTGCATTCTCATGCCACCATTTCTTGGGTTTTTTTCAGGAGCACTTCCTTCTTTTCTGTAGACTTTTTTAATACTGTGAGAAGCAATCAACCCACAGTTCCCGCTGCCTCACGGGCACTCTCTGTCTCTCAAAAGACCTACTTACTATACCAAGGGCCACCCCTACTGCCTCAGGTATCACCTCCATCATACCTCCAGTCCTGGGGTGGGGCCCAGCCCTCTAGGAGGCAAGCCACCTCAGCCACATACCGTTTGGGGGACAATCCACTTTCTCCCCATTCACAGGGGCAGCCTGCTGAAGCACCCCCCCAAAAGGGAAGCCTGTCTTTTTTCTTGGTCAACAATGAACCCTGCCGACTTTGACAGTCACCTTGACAATGGGTTTCAGCCCCAGGCAAGTTTGCTATGGATTCAGTGTGACCAAAGAAATGACAGAAGAAGGTTCTTAGGGTGAAAGGGTTTATTACCCTGCTTGTTCTCCAGGTGGCAGGTGGAGGACTAGCATCTCCACCTCTGCCCAGAGCACTGGCCAAGTTCTCTATATAGTGGAGTAATAGCTTATTGCCTACAGGTGTAGAAGCAAGTAGCCTAGCAACAGGCCAGTTACATCATCAAGTGGTTTAAATTCAGTGAGGATCCTGGCCATAGGAATCCCAACTTCCCCACAACTTGTCAGTCTTTTCCCTGCCTCATTCTTACAGCTGTGTAGTAGTACCTTGTGGTTGTAATTTGCATTTCTCTAGTGATTAATGATGTGGAGCATCTTTTCATGTGGCTTATTTGCTTTTTGTGTATCTTTTTTGGCGAGGTGTCTGTTTCAATCTTATGTCCAAATTTTTATCACTTCTTTTTTTCTCATTAGTAAGTTTTGAGAGTTCTTTATATACTCTGAATAAAAAGTCTTTATTAAATGTTTTGTTAAAAAAAACCCACTCTGGTTATGATACATTTGAGTATGGGTATTCAAATGACCAAATCACTTCCATGGTTTATCTTTTTCTAACTGATTTAAATGAATTTGCAATGTTATCTTTCTGAGGAATTAAGTTTTCCTCTATCTTCAAAATGAGGGGGATTTAGTTTACTGTCAAAATCTAAAATATCTATCTTCAAGCTCTGAAAAGTTTTCTGTACAAAACTGACTAAAATGTAGCAGAAACTCTGCTCCTAGTATAAAAACAAGAAGAGTAATGTATGACGCAGGAGTAAATAGAACAGTTTCCAACTAACATTATTTTCTAAATGAGGTTTTAAAAAAAAAGAGTGAACAAGCACCACAGTAAGGAATGACTTAAAAGGTGTTTTATCTTCGCAGAACCCATAACTTGAGAAAAAAGAACTACAAATTATCAGGTGTTTTAAGCTTTGAAAGTAGAGCAGGCAAGATCCTTTTAGTTTACATTCGCACCTGCATCTGATTTGCAAAAATTGATGCGTAAAATTTCAAAATAGTAAAATGGAAGTTTGTTACAATATTAACATGTGGTTTAGTGCTCTATGCAGTAGAGCATGTTACCTTGCAAATGAGGATCCTTTACAACTCTAATCGTTACTGTAGTCAATCTACTTTAATACTATTTGAAATGTGCAGTTCGTAGTTATTACACTTGAAACCTCCAGAGTAGTTGCAACTGCTAGAAGCTCCTCCAGTGCAGTTCCCTCTTCCTCCAGTCTCTCCTGCGAAAGTCAATCTTTTACGGTTGACTACCGAATTTATTTAATGGGCGAAATTCCCAGTCCGCTCCTGTCTTCCTACATTGTTCTGTATCAAAGCTCCTGCAAGGTGCGCATCAATAATTTCCCGTGAATCAGGGTAGGAAATGAAGCACTTTGAAACCTGCTGCAGACCAGGCTTACTTCCCTTTTCCGTTCCAAGCACTTCTGCAGCTAAAAGCCTTGATATTCGGCTCTCTGCCATAGTCTTTGCTACGCCAGTAGATGTGATGTCTGGGCAAAAATAACTCCCATTTTCCCTTAAACAATAACGGCTGCGCAACTTTTATGGTTAGATTTGTCTCAAGTCCGAAGACCGCGCCTCCTAGCTAGAGCGGCAGGATACCGAGTAGTGGGGAGATACGTCCGAGAGAAAGCTGCGGGAACGCGGATTTGCAAAAATTGATGCGTAAAATTTCAAAATAGTAAAATGGAAGTTTGTTACAATATTAACATGTGGTTTAGTGCTCTATGCAGTAGAGCATGTTACCTTGCAAATGAGGATCCTTTACAACTCTAATCGTTACTGTAGTCAATCTACTTTAATGCTATTTGAAATATGCAGTTCGTAGTTATTACACTTGAAACCTCCAGAGTAGTTGCAACTGCTAGAAGCTCCTCCAGTGCAGTTCCCTCTTCCTCCAGTCTCTCAGGACCGCCCAACCTCCAGGGACTCGCCGCACACCCTGGGAAGTTTGGGCACCATCGCCGCTTCGGGTCCCGCCTCTCTGCGGGCACTGGAACTCGGTTTCCCAGCGGGCCCTGCGCGGCCTCGGCGGCCACCGCGTCGAGGTGCGGCGCTCGGCCCACCCCGGGTCCTGTCGCAGCTGGACCCGCGAGCCCCGCCTGCAGCCCCACCCTCTGGCTCCCAGCTCCTTCCCCGACTCCCGCGAGTTCCCGTCACTGCTTCCAGCTCCCCAGCCCCGCCCTCAGTCGCGCGCGCTCTCTCCGCCCCGCCCCCTTCTCCTCGCGTGCAGCCGCCGCAACCAATGAGGTTCGGGGCCGCGTGCGCAGATTCAAACGGCTGCTCTTGAAGGAGGCTGGGCGCGAGATTCGGCGGTGCGGACAAAACCCTGCAGGAGGCCGCAAGCCCTGCAGATCTGCTCGCTGCGGGGAGAGACCGGGGGTCGCGCCCGCGGCGGAGCGGAGCTGGGATCACCAGCGGGGAAGCTGAGAGGCGGCGGGAGGGGCCGGCGGAGGGAGGGAGCGCGCCTGCTGACATGTTAGGGGCATCCCTGACCGGGCCGGGCCAGGGCTAGGAGCGGCACTGAGGGCGGGGGGCGGGTCGCGGTCCGCCCCTCAATCCTTCCGTCCTGCCTTACCGGGGACGTGCGTTCCGGACTCGGAGAGGGAGCGAGGGGAGCGGCGGGAGGGCCAGGGAGAAGGAGCCTTCGTCTGAGGCTGGAGGAGGCTGAACTGTGTCCCCTACCGGCCCGCGCCTATGCGATTCTTGAAGGATGGCGAAGAGGTTGCGCAGGTGGGTGACATCCCTTTCGCCCAGGCCGGTCGACACTGCCCCGGCTCAGATTAGTTTTCTTTTACCGCTGCTCCCGCTTCGGCCCGGGTGGTCGGAGCGCAACTGTGACGTGTGGAGACTTGGGGACCAGTGTGTTTAAAACGCAGAAAGTGGGTAACAAATGTCCAGGTCGCTTCTGAAGTTGATTCTCCCAGCTTACGTCCTGACTCCTAGTCTCTCACAGCCACTTCTGGGTGGGCGTTTCTTGCCAGGTAAGTCAGTGCGCTTTCAGGGATGTGCTACGCGGATACAAGTGGTCGTGGCCTGCCCGGACGACTTGAAAATGGTGTTCAGAGGGACTCGCCCCGTCCCGCCACTCCAATCACTGTATCCGATAAAATAGGAACTCTGATATACCTGGGTGGGGACCCCTCTGCCATCTTTGCTACCTTGAAAGATGTGGCAACATCCTCTGAAGAATAGCTGAAGAGGATCTTTATGATGTTTTCTGTGATTACCATACCCATGTTCTCAGCTTTATACATTTTTACTATCTTCTACTGGGAGGATGTCACACTGTTACTATCAGTGGCTTGATCTTAAAATAAAACAATGTATCTGAGTCACTTAATATTTTGAGTATCTGTGTTTGGTTCTGTTACCTAAAGGTTGCACAGAGGTGGGGCACATTTCTGGTTGGAAAACTTCCTAAGATGAATTTATGCGTCTAATTTTTACTAATATGCCATTATACTAGCTACTCCTGAATTGTAGTATCACTTAGATAACCAAAAACTAGGGTGTGTTTTAATAATACTAAACAAACCTGAAAAGATGTGTGGCAGAATTTCCAAATGGTTTTATTTATCTAGATCTAGAGCCTCAAAATATTAACTAGAGATGTATTTCCTAAGTTGAAAATTAGTACTAGGATTCATTCACTGCAGATTTCATTTAAAAATTGGTAGTAACTACACATAATGTTTGTTGCTTTATTCATTTAAGCATCTACTGTATGTAAGGTATTTTTTCAGAAATCATAAAATATAATGTTCGATGATTATTTTGTAGCAATTGCAGTATATATCAGACACTAAGGTGGAACAAATATACACACGTACACAAATCCACCTCTCCAGAACAAGGTTTTCTACCTTGACACTATTGATATTTTGGATTAGATAATTCTTTGTAGTTGGGGCCTGTTCTGTGCTTTATAGGTGTTTAGCAGCATGCCTGGTCTCTACACAGTAGATTCCCATAACACCGTACTTCCTCCATTTTTGACAATCAGAAAAGTCTCTAGACATTACCACCAAATGTCTGTTTTGGGGAGAGGGTGTGCAAAATCATCCAGGTGAGAATCAGTCACTGATGTAGAATGTCCAGGACCTGATTAACTTCTCAATCTTCAGAAAAGATAGATATTAAAAGGTCCTGTAATTATAATTAATGAGGTACCAGTTTAGGCCTTTTCTATTGAAGTTTTAAATATGCAAGATTTTAAAAATAAAATAATTTGATAAAGCAAGGTGACAGGTAAGTATGTCAACCCAATAACAGAAGTTTGTTTATATGCAATATGCAGCATTATCTGCCTCTCAGTACTGATGTTAATTTTATTTGAAACAGTTTCTTGGCTAATGCTGTCATCAGCATTTAGTTATGGTTAGACATGGATGCTTAAATGTCAGAACCCTGCCTCTTCAGTTGGTTTTCTGTTCACTCTCAATTTGTGTGTGGTCCATAATAATAGATGAAGAAAGAAGAAATGATTAATTTGTCTGTCTTAAGTTTTCTTTTATTGACAATACTGTGAGCTTCGAGACCTAAACATTAATTTTACTGTTCACTCTTGGTGAGCTGTATAAGTTAATTGAACGTATTATAGAATGATTTAAAGAGTAATAAATTGGGAGTAATTAAATGTGGTGGGATAAAGCTACACTTCCTATGGGAATGTACAGATAGAGAATGTGGTGAGGGATTATCATCTCTGGTGTCTTCCTTAAGGTCTTCGTACTTGAGTGTGTTTTGTGCTCTAAATTACACTTCTTATATATGTAAATGAGACATTTATCTTAGAATAGAATGAAATGTTTTGAAGGGGAAATAATTATTCATTGGGCAAAGTCTAGACTCATGCCTTTTGGCTAAATACTGTAATAATGAACCTAATTTGTAATTGATTGAGAAAGGAAATAATTCAATCACTCTAAGATCTCCACTATACAACCATTTTAAGTATTTGAGTGAAAACTTCGCTGTATAAAAGTTTTGAATAAGACTGCAGGCATAAATCCTGTATGATATTAAAAATGTTAAAAACTGTTAACTAGGGTTGAAATAAATGAAGGATTTTGTCTCTTTTGATCTTTGTTTAAGATAGCTATAGTATCTCTGATCTAGATTTACATAAAGGAAAAAGCTCTTTTAGTGTTGTGACTTTAAATAGTTTTAGGTCCCACTGGGGGTTTTAATAACATAATTTACAGACAGTACTAAAATGGTCCTGTTATTAACATGTGTTTGATTTTTTTTTTAAGCACATTTATGTATGAAGTCATTTTAGTTTTTAAAAGCCAATTCTACCTTTAAAAATAAACTTTAAAAAATGTCATTTAGAAGCCAGAAGACTTACTTAAGTAGTGCAGATTCAGGTCTTTACACTTGAGATGATTTATGATTACACTAAACTGGAAAGATAAAAGCCAGCTTTGTGTTGGAAGATGTTTTTCAGCGTGTGTGTGTGTGTGTGTGTGTGTGTGTGTGTGTGTGTGTGAAGCAATTTTACTATGCTGTTTGCAGCAAAATGGGTATTTTGGGTGAAAGAATACTGAAATGTGAGAACTGATTTTTTTAATCAGCTTTGTCATTAATTAGCAATACTGTTTTTTGGGAAAATAAGTAAAATCTGTATACCAGTTTTTCATTTCTGATATAAGGGATTTCGTTTTTATGGTTGTTAAGGAAACTTCTAGCTTTAATGTCCTGTTTTGAAGCCTTTTTCAGTTATCTTTTTTCCTTTAAAAATATACACACACTAATGGAATAAAATAGAAATGTTCTTGCATTGATTTTGTTTATGGAGAGCTAGGTAGAACTCTCTTAAGTATTTATTTCAGCACTGCTATTAATAATGGTAAAATGAAGTCAAATTTCTCATAGTGTAATGATGCAAGTTTGCAGTCCAGATTTGGAAAATAAAATATCCATGTGTGCAGTACATCATATTAACCACTGGGCGGCCTGATTTCACTTTATAAATCAACCTGGTAAATTTTCGTACCTTGAGGTTGATAGGATTTTTTAAAAAATGCAGTTACTATGTGAAGACAGTACAATAACGATGTATTTTTGAATTATTATAAAAATTTCAGACATGCAGTTTGTGATTGATTAAAAATATCAAGTTGAAATGATTTTATTAGATGAATTTTATAGAACTACTGATACTTCTCAAATTCAATAGTTTTTTCCAAATATAAATTTAAAAAAAAATTTCAAAGTCTGTCTTTAGCTGCCTCAATTTACTGTTTTTAGGTGGAATAATTGGTATCCTTTAAAACCCAACTTCTCCCAAATGTTTTAATATTGTCAAGTGTGAGTTGTTTGCGTATTATATCATAGAGAAAGTTATGACTATCACATCCTATTAGCTAACACCCAGTGTAAAGTTATTCTTAACCATTTTCCTGGCCTCATGAGTCATAGTATTTGTTTGTGTGAATGTGCTTCGTTTTGCTGTTTCATAATCATCATCATCACTTTGTTCATTCATAATCTACCAAACCTTGTCGATTGGAATATAGTACTTAGGTTATATATTAGACAGTTATAGAATAAATATTTTCTTTGACTTAAAAAGTAAACTGTAAGAATGTTTCTGGAAACCAAGTTCTGGGTGGAGATTCAGAGACCAAATTCCTCTTCTATTTTTGCTTTGTGACTGGTGAAATAATTTCACCTATCTTTGCTCTCTTTTAGATTAGTCACCATAGGCTAGAAATACTTTATTTATACAGTAGGAGGTCTATTTTATTTAATTATTGTGTATTACCAGCTGATTGCTATAATACAGAAATGCTAAAAGATGATATTAAAAGCAGGAAAATTGAAAAGATTTGTTTTGATGGTGCCTAACCATTATTAAGTCAATGGGACTGTTAAAATGGTGAAAGTGAAGTATTAATTAGTGAAGTTACTTGTAGGGTTTTATGCAGGCATTCTTCTGTGGTAGCTAGTGATATTGATACATTCCTAGGATCTTTTTATGTCACATTTATTTAAAAGTTACATCATCCTTTCAACAATTATTTAAATAATATAAAAATACTTAAAGCTAAAATTAAGATGTACCTAGGTAGATCTACTCGAGGAAAGTCCCAGTGGTAGGGAGATGATTCTAAGAATTCTGCTTTAATTCTCTCTCACACTCACCCACTCAAAAAAACCCAGCTTCCTAAACATTGACTGGGCTATATAATTGTCTGCAAATGCTGACCGTGCTGATACAAAACAGAGAATGAAATCTCATGTAGAAATATAAATTTCTCACAAGTCAAGCACGTGGTTAAAAAAATAAGGCAGAATTTTAAAGTTAAAAGGAAATCGTTTTCAGGAAAATTACTCCTTAAAAACTAGTCTTTTGACCAAGTACCATTTTTGGATTCATATCCTTAAAATATTTTGATAAGAACATTAAGTTGAATTTTATACAGACTGATGTGATACAGTATTCTTTTGTGAATACTTAAGATTTATATAGGCAAGTCCCCAAATTAAAAATTATTTTGATCTAGAAATAACCTAATTTTTTGAGCAGTCTCAAATACGCTATTGTGAAAGCTGTTGGGATCTGAGGGGAGGAAATAAAAGAGGGGAACCTGTGAAAAGCATGGTAGAGGGCTAATTAGGATGGCAAAAAGTGGTAATGTTGCTGGGAATAGTTCTAGGAAAGATTAAGCAATATTTGTAGAATACTCCAAAGAACCCCTTCTGTATTTAAAAGTTTTTTCTTTCGGCAACTTATGCTTCTTAAAATTCAACACTTGGAGGTGTGTTTGCATTTAGATTTTTAAAGTCCTTTTTATTAAATGGTAATGCCTTTCACCTTCTCCTAGAGGTATTTTCATTTGTTAAAGTTTCCTTATATTCCCTTAAGATCAGCTGTATTGAGGGATGTGGAAGTTTTGATAGGGTTGGGAGGGAGTGAGGTAATTTTGGAAGACAGTGTACTTGAAGGAGGTGCAGGAGGAGGGAAGATCATTCATTAATTTAAAAAGTATATGAGTGACAGGTACTGTGATTGGTGCTGAGAGGTGAACATAGTAGACATGGTCTTTTTACCCTGAGCTTACTATTTGGTTGGGAGGACTGGCAGGTGTGGTAAGCATTAAGAAGGAAGAGTATATGTCATGAGTACATACACATTGGACAGAAAGCTTCAGTATGGTGTTTTAGCTGATTTAGTATCCTTCTTAGAAATTTTTGAAGTCACTGGATCTTGAACCATCTCCAGTTTAACAATTTAATGTTGGGTAAACAGGTGTTATTTCTGATAGCTGAAGATGACTGCAAATAACAGGTATTTCTTTAGTTAAACTGTGTTTTTATTTTCAGCATAGCTTTAACAAATAATATATAAGGATACATGGTAATAATAGGCATATATGGAAGCAGAACTGGAATATTATTGTTACAAATATACATTGGCTTTAGGGAGAAAGCACTGGAATAATCAAGTGCATTGAATTGAAAAAGCACTTAGGTATCAAAAGGAGGGGAGGGAGTAAGGGATCTTGGTCTTGCTTGGTCAGATATGAAGAATTTTGGTCCTATGGAACTGACAAATCAAGAGAAATAACACGTTCCTGCAAAGGATCTGTAGATAGTATATATTAAATCTAGGCCTTCGTTTTTCAGCTTTATAAGATTGAAACTGTATATAGATACTAGGAATTACCCACATGTTCTTAAATATAGTAGGTGAAACAAATCTTCAAACTTTTGCTCTTTGAGATCAAAATGAATTTTTGGAAGAGTAAATCTAGGAAAGCAAAAATAATCTTAAATATTGCTAGGCAATCAGCATATGCACATAAAACTAATATTGAGCCATCTTTCTCTGCCCATTAGAAGAGCCACTAACCACATGTGGCTATGAGCTCTTGAGTGTGGCTAGTCTGAATTGTGATGTACTCTACCTATAAAATATACACCAGATTTTGAAGACTTGCATAGGAAGTAAGGAATGTAAAATATTTCATTGTTATGTTGATTACATGTGAAATAATTTTTTGATATGCTAGGTTAAATAATATTATAATTTAATTTCACCTGTTTCTGTTTTTTAATGTGGTTACTAGGAAATTATGCAGCTTGCATTATATTTCTGTCGGACAGTGCTGTTCTAGAAATATTCACCTGTATATTTCTCATGTTCCTTGAATTCAGCTAGTCCCAAACTGCTTACTCTGGAACCTAGAGTGGGTTTCAGAAATCATGTTACCTATGTTCTTTCTATATTGTTATGATGCCTTTCAACATACCTGAAATTGAGACAGATGGAAGGAGCAGAAGTTTTGGAGTCAGTCTGGCTTGATTTCAGATGTCAGTTCTATTAGCTGTTTAGTCTTACCAAACATACTTAACTCCTTTGATCTTTAGCACCTTTATCCATTCTCTTTCTTCTTCTTCTATTCCTTACCACAGTGGGTAGGTCTGTTTATGCTCCCAAAACCAGAAATTTTGAAGTCATCCTTATTTCCTCCTCCCAGGTCTTTCATATCCATCAGCTACTATATCTGTTTGTTTCAACCTTTTTAATCTCTGTTTCATTGCCACTTCTTTCCATTGATAACTATCATTACCTTATTACCTTAGTTGATTTCTTTTTTTATCGTTTCTTGATTTTCGTTACATTTAGATCTCTACTCAAGGACATAAAAAATAGAATTCTACCCTATTATAGTATGACTATGGTTTTATTTTAAGAAGTGTAAAATATTTGCTTTATCTGAATTATTTAAAGTAGAACCCAAGCTTTATTTTTTAAAATAGCTACCCAATCTCTTACTATTTATTCCAAATATGGAAAAGTCCATTTTTGCCCCCACTGACTTGATATGTTACTATTATAATTTACCAAATTCCCTTATGGGTTTTTGATTTTTTTCTGAATGTTCTATCCTGTTGCATCGATCTGTGTATCTGTGTGCCAGTACCATTCTGTTTTATTTATTGTTTCTCTCCAGTATATTTTGATATTGGGTAGTAATAATTCTTTTATTTTTTAGAACTTTTCTATTACTACTTGTTTATTTTTCCACATGAAGTATAGACTTGCATTATATTTCTGTCAGACAATGCTGTTCTAGAAATACTCACCTGTATATTTCTCAAGCTCCTTGAACTCAGCTGGCCCCAAACTGCTTACTAAGTCCCTCTGAAAATCCATTGGTATTTTTATTCATTTAACTTAAATTCGTAAGTTAATCTAGAGAGAACAGACATCTTTAATATTGATTTCCTGTCCAGGAAGATGGTCTGAATGTTTTTCCATTTGTTCAAGTCTTCTGTGCCTCACAATAGTATTTTGTTGTGTACTATACCTTGACCTTGTATGTTCAAATTATTTCTACATATTTTAACTTTTCTTGTTGTTGGTTGTATTAATAGATCAGTTCTTCCACTGTATCTTTTAACTGGCTGTGTTTTGTATTTTACCATTACCTTTGTCAGGCCATAGTAACTTCTTACTTGGGTTATTGTGAAAGATCATGAATTGATCTTCCTTCCACCATATCTCCACACTTCTACCAATGATTTTTATGAAATACAGGATATTTCTCTTTCACTCCCTTACTTAAAGGGAGTGAAATGCCTTCCAACATACCTTTGACTGTTTAAGATAAAGGTCAGATAAAGAATAAAGGTCAGACTCCTTAGGAAAACATAAAGATTATCACTTGGACCTTGGTGGCATATCTAGGCTAGATAGAAACGCTAGACCAAAGCTCCTCTCCCTTGAATGACTCTTAATTTTTTTGTACTTTGAATAATCTCATCAGGTATCTGTCTGTTAGTCTGAATGGCTGCTTCTGTCATACTTGTATATACAGATTCAGTGATTGATTTCACAAATTTAAAAAAAGTTCTTGATTTCACAATTGTGGGTTTTTTTGCTTTTAGTGAGGATGAGGATGATGACCTTCAGTATGCTAGTCATGATTATGAAGTTCCACAACAAAAAGGACTGAAGAAATTCTGGAACAGAGTAAAATGGACAAGAGATGAGGTAATTATGTTATAGTTTATTAACTTCATACTTGTATTTATCAAAACTATTATAGATATTTAAAAACAAAACTTGAGCAAAGTGATCCATCAACTAACTTGCACATTATTTTTCTTCAGCCAAAGACATGAATAACAGGTTGATGTTGAGACTGATGGAAGCAGTATAGTAATGGGAGAACTTGTATTAATTAAAGTGGCTTCAGTCCTTCTAAAAGTGGTCATAAAATATGAGATGAAAGAATGGGAGAGTTAAATATATTCAGGCATAGAAAAGCTTTCTAATTTTCATACCTATTTTAACAGGATGATAAGTTAAAGAAGTTGGTTGAACAACATGGAACTGATGATTGGACTCTAATTGCTAGTCATCTTCAAGTAGGTGAAACATCTTGTATTTATAACATGGAGGGTTTATGCTATTGGATTAAATACGCTGATTTTCAAAAATGTGTCTACATTATTTTAGATTTAGGTTCCTTCTTAAAAACATCTCTGTTGTTCTTATCATCCTGTAGAGTCTGGTTTTCTAGTAATTAGCTTGTCCAGGAGCCTAAAAAGATTACTAATATAAAACAAAAATGATAATAAGTTTGGTCAAGGCTCTACAAAATATTTGCTCATGAATGTTAGAATATTTAAGAGATGTTAAATATATTGAAATATTTTGGTAGGAAATCAAGTCAGAAAAACTCTTGAAATGTTTGTCATCTAATGTTTACTTTTTAAAGTGTTATTGATTTTTAAAAACTTTATACTTACTGTTCACCGTACTAGTATTCACATGCTATTCATTATGCGTATATAATTTTATAATTTACAAAGTATTTTCACATATATTCCTGTTTGTTCCTTGTTTGTGGCTTCTGTATTGGCTGTTGTGGGTTTCAGAAACCATGTTACCTATGTTCTTTCTATATTATTATGATACCTTTCAACATACCTGAAATTGAGATAGATAGAGAACAGAAGTTTTGGAGTCAGTCTGAATGGTATTCAGATGTCAGTTCTACTAGCTGTTTGGTATTAGAAAAACTACTTAACTCCTTTGATCTTCAGCTCCTTTATCTATGATATGTAAATTTTTGTAGTATCGTTGTGGGAATTAGAAATAACATGTTTGGCACAGTTCCTGACATTTAGCAGGTGTTCAATACATGGAAGCTAAATTAGAAGTTATTTATATTAGCTTTATCAGTTTAACTTCAATGGTATAACAGCAAATGAACAGAGAAATGCTACAAGGACAAAGAGGAACAACCTGATTATTTTGAAGACAATGACAGCTTTAAAATTGATCAGCATTGATGTACAGAAGCCATAAATGAAGAAGCTCAGTTTAAATAAAAATAATTTGATGTTCACTAGGCACAAAAGTAGAGTTATTGGTAAATGAAGTATTTGTATCTACCCGTTTATAAACTTAGAAATTATCTGTAACCCTGTGTATAAACTAACATCTCTTTTTATTGAAGTATAGTTGATAGACAATCTTATATTGTTTTCAAGTATACAACACAGTGGTTCAACAGTTACCCATATTATTAAATCCTCACCCCAACTAGTGCAGTTACTATCTGTTGACATAGGGTGTTACAGAATCATTGACTATATTCTTCATGCTGTACTACCATCTTCATGACCAACTTATATTATGATTGAGAATCTTTATGCCCTTTTTTTTTTTTTTTTTAGATAATTGTTTTTTATTGAAGGGTAGTTGATGCACAGTATTACATTAGTTTCAGGTGTACAACACAGTGATTCAACATTTATATACATGATAATTCTAGGTACCAGCTATCACCATACCAAGTTGTTACAATATTTTGACTATATTCCTTATGCTATATATTACATCCCGGTTACTTATTTATTTTACAATTGCAAGTGTGTACTTTTTTTTTTTTTTTTTTTGTGAGGGCATCTCTCATATTTATTGATCAAATGGTTGTTAACAATAAAATTCTGTCTAGGGGGGTCAATGCTCAATGCACAATCATTAATCCACCCCAAGCCTAATTTTCGTCAGTCTCCAATCTTCTGAAGCATAATGACAAGTTCTTACATGGAGAACAAATTCTTACATAGTGAATAAGTTACATGGTGAACAGTACAAGGGCAGTCATCACAGAAACTTTCGGTTTTGCTCATGCATTATGAACTATAAACAGTTCAAATATGAATACTCATTTGATTTTTATACTTGATTTATATGTGGATACCACATTTCTCTCTTTATTATTATTTTTAATAAAATGCTGAAGTGGTAGGTAGATACAAGATAAAGGTAGAAAACATAGTTTAGTGTTGTAAGAGAGCAAATGTAGATGATCAGGTGTGTGCCTGTAGACTATGTGTTAATCCAAGCTTGACAAGGGCAATAAAACATCCACGGATGCAGATTTCTCTCAGAACAGGGGGGGTGAGGTTCTAAGCCTCACCTCTGTTGATCCCCAATTTCTCACCTGATGGGCCCCCTGCGACTGTGCCTGTCTTAGGTTGTTCCTCCCTTGAGGAATCTTACCCGTCTCTGGCTAACCAGTCATCTTCCGGGGCCATACAGGGGAATTTAAAGTTGGTAAGTGAGAGAGAAGCCTTATTGTTTGAAAAGGTTAGCTTTTTACTTCTTAGCATATTTATGCCCTGTGGCTTCTATGCCCAGCATTTGTCTTGAGGTATCTTTACCACTTGGAAGAATTATGATACTCGGTAAATTCGATATGAGGCACGAATTCTATTTAAGGGTTGTAATTAGGAAGGAAGAAGAAAAGCTCTAGAAGTAGCAAGTGGAAGAAAACATGGGAAGATTGATTATTTCTTGACATATCTTCTTGTAGAGTCACTTCAGCATGTATAGGTTTTAAGCTACTAATTAAATTGCGCACACACATTAACATAATAGGAGTACAGTTACGTAACCAAAGCATACCTGTAATTACCAGCCATCTCCAGTGAAACCAAGAAAACCAGTTAGGCACCTTAGGCATTTGTGAAAACTTATCTATGATATGGTGGATATTGTCCAACTGAACTTGAACAGTCTGAGAGAAATCAGACAAATTAAAACAACCCATTCCTGGGGACTGTTCACATCCCATATGTTCTTTTAACAGTAAATAGTCTGTAGTTGTAAGATTTTGGAGCGCTACAATTTGCACTTCTCCTAATTCTTGGTTGAGTTCCAACAGTATAGATCCAGTCAAATTTGTTGTTTTACTGTATGCAAGGCCAGCTTAGATATCTCCTTCTTCATTCCCATGGCAAGTGCAGGAACTGGTGGGATGAGTGCATCTACACCTGTAGCAGTGCGTGGATCTTTGTTGGGGTTTTTTGATGATCATCTTCTGGCATGAGTCTTCCAGAGAGTGCTGATATTGGAAGTTCTTTATCATATCGTATCTTAGTTCATTTTTGGGGTAGCCCAATTAGGCTTTGATCCTCTGTATAAACACAAACAGACCCTTTGCCTACACTTTTATATGCCCTTTATATCATTGTGTAGAACTCATTGGTGGTCACCACACAGGAACTGCTTTTTTATTTTATTTTATTTTATTTTATTTTATTTTATTTTATCATTAATCTACACTTACATGACGAATACTTTGTTTACGAGGCTCTCCCCTATACCAGGTCCCCCCTATATACCCCTTTACAGTCACTGTCCATCAGCGTAGCAAAATGTTGTAGAATCACTACTTGTCTTCTCTGTGTTGTACAGCCCTCCCCTTTCTCCCACCCCCCCCATGCATGTTAATCTTAATACCCCCTTTTTTCTTCCTCCCCCCTTATCCCTCCCTACCCACCCATCCTCCCCAGTCCCTTTCCCTTTGGTACCTGTTAGTCCATTCTTGAGTTCTGTGATTCTGGTGCTGTTTTGTTCCTTCAGTTTTTCCTTTGTTCTTATACTCCACAGATGAGTGAAATCATTTGGTATTTCTCTTTCTCCGCTTGGCTTGTTTCACTGAGCATAATACCCTCCAGCTCCATCCATGTTGCTGCAAATGGTAGGATTTGCCCTTTTCTTATGGCTGAGTAGTATTCCATTGTGTATATGTACCACATCTTCTTTATCCATTCATCTATCGATGGACATTTAGGTTGCTTCCAATTCTTGGCTATTGTAAATAGTGCTGCAGTAAACATAGGGGTGCATTGGTCTTTCTCATACTTGATTGCTGCATTCTTAGGGTAAATTCCTAGGAGTGCAATTCCTGGGTCAAATGGTAAGTCTGTTTTGAGCATTTTGATGTACCTCCATACTGCTTTCCACAATGGTTGAACTAATTTACATTCCCACCAGCAGTGTAGGAGGGTTCCCCTTTCTCCACAGCCTCGCCAACATTTGTTGTTCTCTGTCTTTTGGATGGCAGCCATCCTTACTGGTGTGAGGTGATACCTCATTGTAGTTTTAATTTGCGTTTCTCTGATAATTAGTGATGTGGAGTATCTTTTCATGTGTCTGTTGGCCATCTGTATTTCTTTTTTGGAGAACCGTCTGTTCAGTTCCTCTGCCCATTTTTTAATTGAGTTATTTGTTTTTTGTTTGTTGAGGCGTGTGAGCTCTTTATATATTCTGGATGTCAAACCTTTATCGGATCTGTCATTTTCAAATATATTCTCCCATACTGTAGGGTTCCTTTTTGTTCTTTTGATGGTGTCTTTTGCTGTACAGAAGCTTTTCAGCTTAATATAGTCCCACTTGTTCATTTTTGCTGTTGTTTTCCTTGCCCGGGGAGATATGTTCAAGAAGAGGTCACTCATGTTTATGTCTAAGAGGTTTTTGCCTATGTTTTTTTCCAGGAGTTTAATGGTTTCATTACTTACATTCAGGTCTTTGATCCATTTTGAGTTTACTTTTGTATATGGGGTTAGACAATGGTCCAGTTTCATTCTCCTACATGTAGCTGTCCAGTTTTGCCAGCACCATCTGTTGAAGAGACTGTCATTTTGCCATTGTATGTCCATGGCTCCTTTATCAAATATTAATTGACCATATATGTCTGGGTTAATGTCTGGATTCTCTAGTCTGTTCCATTGGTCTGTGGCTCTGTTCTTGTCCCAGTACCAAATTGTCTTGATTACTATGGCTTTATAGTAGAGCTTGAAGTTGGGGAGTGAGATCCCCCCTACTTTATTCTTCTTTCTCAGGATTGCTTTGGCTATTCGGGGTCTTTGGTGTTTCCATTTGAATTTTTGAATTATTTGTTCCAGTTCATTGAAGAATGTTGCTGGTAGTTTCATAGGGAGTGCATCAAATCTGTATATTGCTTTGGGCAGGATGGCCATTTTGACGATATTAATTCTTCCTAGCCATGAGCATGGGATGAGTTTCCATCTGTTAGTGTCCCCTTTAATTTCTCTTAAGAGTGACTTGTAGTTTTCAGAGTATAAGTCTTTCACTTCTTTGGCTAGGTTTATTCCTAGGTATTTTATTTTTTTTTGATGCAATTGTGAATGGAGTTGTTTTCCTGATTTCTCTTTCTGTTGGTTCATTGTTAGTGTATAGGAAAGCCACAGATTTCTGTGTGTTGATTTTGTATCCTGCAACTTTGCTGTATTCCGATATCAGTTCTGGTAGTTTTGGGGTAGTCTTTAGGGTTTTTTATGTACAGTATCATGTCATCTGCAAATAGTGACAGTTTAACTTCTTCTTTACCAATCTGGATTCCTTGTATTTTTTTGTTTTGTCTGATTGCCGTGGCTAGGACCTCCAGTACTATGTTAAATAATAGTGGGGAGAGTGGGCATTCCTGTATAGTTCCCGATCTCAGAGGAAAAGCTTTCAGCTTCTCGCTGTTCAATATAATGTTGGCTGTGGGTTTATCATAGATGGCCTTTATTATGTTGAAGTACTTGCCCTCTATTCCCATTTTGCTGAGAGTTTTTATCATGAATGGATGTTGAACTTTGTCAAATACTTTTTCAGCATCTATGGAGATGATCATGTGGTTTTTGTCTTTCTTTTTGTGGATGTGGTGGATGATGTTGATGGACTTTCGAATGTTGTACCATCCTTGCATCCCTTGGATGAATCCCACTTGGTTATGGTGTACGATCCTTTTGATGTATTTTGGAATTCAGTTTACTAATGTTTTGTTGAGTATTTTTGCATCTACGTTCATCAGGGATATTGGTCTGTAGTTTTCTTTTTTGGTGGGGTCTTTGCCTGGTTTTGGTATTAGGGTGATGTTAGCTTCATAGAATGAGTTTGGGAGTATCCCCTCCTCCTCTATTTTTTGGAAAACTCTAAGGAGAATGGGTATTATGTCTTCCCTGTATGTCTGATAAAATTCCGAGGTCAATCCATCTGGCCCAGGGGTTTTGTTCTCTGGTAGTTTTTTTATTACCGCTTCAATTTCGTTGCTGGTTATTGGTCTGGTTAGATTTTCTATTTCTTTCTGGGTCAATCTTGGACGGTTGTATTTTTCTAGGAAGTTGTCCATTTCTCCTAGGTTTCCCAGCTTGTTAGCATATAGGTTTTCATAGTATTCTCTAATAATTCTTTGTTTTTCTGTGGGGTCCGTCGTGATTTTTCCTTTCTCGTTTCTGATACTGTTGATTTGTGTTGACCCTCTTTTCCTCTTAATAAGTCTGGCTAGAGGCTTATCTATTTTGTTTATTTTTTCGAAGAACCAGCTCTTGGTTTCATTGATTTTTGCTATTGTTTTATTGTTCTCAATTTTATTTATTTCTTCTCTGATCTTTATTATGTCCCTCCTTCTGCTGACCTTAGGCCTCGTTTGTTCTTCTTTTTCCAATTTCGGTAATTGTGACATTAGACTATTCATTTGGGATTGTTCTTCCTTTTCTAAATATGCTTGGATTGCTATATACTTTCCCCTTAAGACTGCTTTTTGCTGTGTCCCACAGAAGTTGGGGCTTAGTGTTGTTGTTGTCGTTTGTTTCCATATATTGCTGGATCTCCATTTTGTTTTGGTCATTGATCCATTGATTATTTAGGAGCGTGTTTTTAAGCCTCCATGTGTTTGTGAGCCTTTTTGCTTTCTTTGTACAGTTTATTTCTAGTTTTATGCCTTTGTGGTCTGAAAAGTTGGTTGGTAGGATTTCAATCTTTTGGAATTTACTGAGGCTCTTTTTGTGGCCTAATGTGTGGTCTATTCTGGAGAATGTTCCAGGTACACTTGAGAAGAATGTGTATCCTGTTGCTTTTGGATGTAGAGTTCTGTAGATGTCTATTAGGTCCATCTGTTCTAGTGTGTTGTTCAGTGCCTCTGTGTCCTTACTTATTTTCTGTCTGGTGGATCTGTCCTTTGGAGTGAGTGGTGTGTTGAAGTCTCCTAGAATGAATGCATTGCATTCTATTTCCTCCTTTAGTTCTGTTAGTATTTGTTTCAGGTATGTTGGTGCTCCTGTATTGGGTGTATATATATTTATAATGGTTATATCCTCTTGTTTGACTGAGCCCTTTATCATTATGTAATGTTCTCCTTTGTCTTTTGTTACTTTCTTTATTTTGAAGTCTGTTTTGTCTGATACCAGAATTGCAACGCCTGCTTTCTTCTCTCTGTTGTTTGCATGAAATATCTTTTTCCATCCCTTGACTTTAAGTGTGTGCATGTCTTTGGGTTTGAGGTGAGTCTCTTGTAAGCAGCATATGGATGGATCTTGCTTTTTTATCCATTCTATTACTCTGTGTCTTTTGATTGGTGCATTCAGACCATTTACATTTAGGGTGATTATTGAAAGGTATGAACTTATTGCCATTGCAGGCTTTAAGTTTTCTGGTTACCAAAGGTTCAGGGTTAGCTTCTTTACTATCTTACTGTCTAACTTAACTCGCTTGTTGAGCTATTATAAACACAATCTGATGATTCTTTATTTCTCTCCCTTCTTATTCCTCCTCCTCCCTTCTTCATATGTTGGGTGTTTTGTTCTGTACTCTTTTTAGTAGTGCTCCCATCTAGAGCAGTCCCTGTAGGACGCCCTGAAGAGGTGGTTTGTGGGAGGCAAATTCCCTCAACTTTTGCTTGTCTGGGAATTGTTTAATCCCTCCTTCATATTTAAATGATATTCGTGCTGGATACAGTAGTCTTGGTTCGAGGCCCTTCTGTTTCATTGCATTAAGTATATCATGCCATTCTCTTCTGGCCTGTAGGGTTTCTGTTGAGAAGTCTGATGATAGCCTGATGGGTTTTCCTTTGTAGGTAACCTTTTTTTTCTCTCTGGCTGCCTTTAATACTTTGTCCTTGTCTTTGATCTTTGCCATTTTAATTATTTGTCTTGGTGTTGCCCTCCTTGGATCCCTTGTCATGGGAGTTCTGTGTACCTCTGTGGTCTGAGAGGCCATTTCTTCCCCTAGTTTGGGGAAGTTTTCGGCAATTATTTCTTCAAAGACATTTTCTATCCCTTTTTCTCTCTTTTCTTCTTCTGGTACCCCTATAATGCGGATATTGTTCCTTTTCAATTGGTCACTCAGCTCTCTTAAAATTCTTTCATTCCTGGAGATCCTTTTATCTCTCTCTGCATCAGCTTCTCTGCATTCGTGTTCTCTGTTTTCTAGTCCATTAATGGTCTCTTGCATCTCCTCCATTCTGTTTTGAAGTCCTTCCAGAGCTTGTTTTATTTTTGTATTCTCCTTCCTTAGTCTTGCATATTTCTCTGCAAGTCCATCAGCATGGTTATGACTTTTGTTTTGAATTCTTTTTCAGGAAGACTGGTTAAATCTATCTCCCCAGGTTCCTTCTCAGGGGAAGATGTAGCAGATGCCGAGGCTGTCTGGGTTAGTCTTGTCTGGGTCATATTTTTTTGCCTTTTCATGTTGACAGGTGCTATTGACTGTCAACTGGGAGGGCCAAACTTTTCACTTGCTACTGGCCTTTCTTTACTGGGACAACTGCGACCCCTAGTGGCTTGTGTTGGGCAATTGCGTGTAGGCTGGCTCTTCGTGTCTTGCCTGGCTGAAGTGTAGGAATTTTCCTTTCTGTGGGCGTGGTTTGCCTTAGGCTGTTTCTCTGCTTTCCCAGTGCCCATTGGGGTAATGGACGGGGTGCTGTTTGGCTGTTTACCTCCGTGAGGGGTCTCAGAGCTGTTGCCCAGGTGGTTAGTGCGCCCGGTTTTCCCTGTAATTTCCAGCCACTGGGCTGTGACCTGTGATGTTTCCATCTAGCTGTTATGTCCCTGTCCCTTTAAGACTTTCAAAAAGCACTTGCTTTTCTTTGTCACAGGGGCATCAGCTTCAGCACCCGCTCAGAGGTCTTGCTGCCCTATTTCCCTAGTTTCCAGCCCTCCACGCATGCACTGTGTCTGCACTCTGGTGCGGGTGGCTGGGGCTGGGTGTTTAGCAGTCCTGGGCTCCCTCTCCCTCCTGCCAGGAGCTGGTGGGAGGTGTGCTCGGGTCCCGCCGGGCCAGGGGTTGTATCTTACCCCTTTCACCAGGCGCTGGGCTCTCGCACGTGTGCATTTAGTCAGGCTGTTGTCCTGTGTCTTCTGGTCTCTCTTTTAGGATTTGTTGTATTTGTTGTATTTTCAAAAATATGTATGTTTTTGGGAGGAGATTCCCACTGTCCTACTCAAGCCGCCATGTTGGCTCCGCCTCCTAGCTCTTTATGCCCTTTTATCCCCTTCTCACCCTCCCCATGGTAACCACCAGTCACTTCCCAGTGTGTCTTGAGTCTATTGCTCTTTTTGAACGAACATCTTTGTAAAATGTGAATCACTAATGAAAAGTTGTGTTGTTGTTATTATTTTTATTACTATTATTATTATCCTTGTAATACATAGGAGCTACTAGGTCATGAACTGACTAAAATAAGGCTTTATTTAATTATCATTTTGAAGTTTGAGATGTTTCCACATAAGGTTTTCTTACCCTGGTAAATTCATTTTCCTTTTAAGCTTTAACAGTTAAGTAATTTAACTTATATGTAATGTACCGCTTCTATATAGATTTAGTTTTTCTTGATAACTTGGGGATCATCAGATCATCATTTATAAATATCCTTTAAATACTATGCAGTGGGCTAGTAATGCCGTTTGAAGGTTTTAATTGTGTAGTTATGTACTGCTATACTGTATGAATCCAGACTGCTGTGCTGTTTTGAGTTCATATGACTGCTGTGCATAGTTTTCTGTTTACTCCCTTTTATTCCTTTATCTTAGATATATATTTCTTTATGGCAGTATCTGTGTTATAGTTTTGCTTTTTGCTTTGTTGTAAGGCATAGTGTAGAGATACATACTTAAATTTAAAATATGTGTTGTTCTTATTTGTAGTCTACGCCCCACCAACAGCTTTAATTAAAAAATGAATTGGGACACAGGCATGTAAAATGAATATTATGCATTTAAAGAATGCTATCAAATGCATTTTTCTTGAATATTTTCTCCTTGATGTTTTGAGACATAAGATCAGGCTGACTTTCTTTCTGGAAGACAGTTGTTCAATAACAAAATCATCAAAATTCTTTCAGAATCGTTCTGGTTTTCAGTGCCAGCATCGATGGCAGAAAGTGTTAAGTCCAGAATTGATCAAGGGTCCCTGGACTAAAGAAGAAGATCAGAGGGTAACATGTTCATATTATTTAATTTCATTATGTAGGTGGACTAGCTTTTTTCTTCCTAATACATTGTTTTGTCACATTAAGTATATACTTAAATAACTTTGAAATGTAGTTTTTTTTCTTAATTGAGTCAAATCAAGTGCTATATATATAGCCTTCTCTTTCTGAGAGTTTGGTTTGTAGAAGGAAAAATATCAGCTTAGTCACCTTGTTTAGAAATTAGGTTAGAAACATTTGGGAGATAGTGTCTTTTTGAAAATTGAGTTAACATTTTAAAAACAATTTAATATTTATTTTATATGATAACATGATATGTAAGGAAGGAAGTCCTTCTTAACTCTTTCTCTTGACCTATAATGAGCCCCAAAGTAGGACAGATATCAGATCATCATGTTTCCAAAGGTTCGGATGATTTAAAAGCCAAGGTAATTCTGTGTTATAAAAGTCTGAGAAAATGGGAGAGTTCCTGCCCTTCACTAGGAATTGCCCTTTAGTTCACACTCTTTATGGCATAAACATTGTCAATATAGTTGGGGTATTAGAGTATTCTTACTGCCACTCAAAACACAACAAAGTTACTGTCTAAGTTCAAAATTAATCTGATTTACTTAATGGACAATGATAAGTTTTAAAGTATGTGACCTGTGTGTCTTTTCAGTTTGAGAAAAGAAGAAGGAAAAGCCAGTAACTGTATCTTTCCTGTTTCCATACTGATTTATTTGGTTTTCAGCTAAAGGTTTTTTTTTTAAAGAAATCAGTAGAAAATGCATAAGTCTCAACATGTTTACTGTTATTTTAAATTAATTTTATATGAAAACAATTTAACTTACAAATCACTTTACCACCTGGTATTTTAGATAAGTTTGTGATTAATTTTTGAACTTGGCAAATGCTAAAGGAATATTTATTAGTAAAGTTTTCTAAGTTGTAATTGTGGTTTGATTTAATGCATTTTTAAAAAATAGTATTCTTGAGTTATATTTTGAAATTCTGTCAAGGTAATTCTTTTCTTAAATTGCACTATAATTGACATATCTTAGTTTCAGGTGTATAACATTATATTAATTTCAGGTGTATAGTATCATGATTCAATATTTGTATATATTACACAGTGATTATCACAGTAAGTCTAGTTAGTATCCATCACCACACAGTTAAAAATTTTTCATTTCTTGTGATGAGAACTTTTAAGGTCTACTATCTAGCAACTTCCAAGTATGCAGTACCATATTACTAACTGTAGTCATCATGTTGTACATTACATCCCCATGACTTATTTTTAAAAAGGAAATGCTTTTTCAAACTTTGTTTTTCCTGTCTCTTAGGTTATTGAATTAGTTCAGAAATACGGGCCAAAAAGATGGTCTTTAATTGCAAAACATTTAAAAGGAAGAATAGGCAAGCAGTGTAGAGAAAGATGGCATAATCATCTAAATCCTGAGGTAAAGAAATCTTCCTGGACGGAAGAGGAGGACAGAATCATCTATAAAGCACATAAACAGTTGGGAAATCGTTGGGCAGAAATTGCCAAACTACTTCCTGGAAGGTGCTTATATAAATGTATATACATTTTTCTGTATTTAAACTTGATATTTCCTTTTTTAAAAAATCTTTTTATCTTTTATCTTTCTTATGTTACTATTAAGTATATTTGCAAGTGCTCCATTATTTGTATTTATAATTAAAATTTAGAGTGCATTATTGAAGCAACCCTTTGAGACTATTTTTAATAAATTCTGTGATAAGGGATATAATTACTTTTTCAATGAAATATTTTATAGCAGTAATTTGTGCAATAAAATGATAAAACTTTAGATTATGTGAACATTTACTATACTCAAATCATGTTTACATATTAATGCCAACCAGGCAGACTTTCTTTGTTCAAACTCGATTGGAATAGAATCTATGTCAAAGAAGTTTTATTTGTACTGGATTCTGTGCATAAGATCAGGGAATAACAAATACAATGGCTGAAATAAACTGCTGTGAAATTGCATTAGAGATAATTCAGTTCTCAATTAATTATGTTATGATTCAAATTATGGGAGTAGTGTATATGGGAGTAGTGTATATGTCCACGTGGCTAAAAATACAGAATTTCCTTCAGGGGAATACACTGTACTGGTTCAAATGTGTCCTAATGGTCTGTGGTACTGTAAGCTAACAACCTTGGGAGAATTCCTTGCTCACTCAAAAGATACGCTTTTGTATTTTTATTGCTGTGAGCACTTCATAGTTTGTAAAACACTTTAACATAAGGATCCTTCATATACTTGTAAAATATGTAGAACAAACGTTGCTGTCTTTGTTTTATAGATAGGAAATTAAAGCATAGGTTCAATTTTTTATCCAAGTTACTGAACCTGGTCTAGGAACTTTTGATGTTTTCAATCTTTTATACATCTTCTTAGTATCCATTGAATCTAGGTCTATGCCTTAATATGAAGTAGATTCTCAGTGAATGTGTATATTTTGTGGATGGAATTTATGCTACAAGTACCTGTAGGTTGATGATTTATATTTTTATAAAGAAAACCATAGGTATAAAGGGAGCCAATGAACTCTTCCTTAGGTATTTTGTTCTAAGATGTGAAAAAAAATACTGGAATTCAGTAATTTGTGGTTTGTTTTTCATGACTGTGTTTGTTCCTGGCTTTAAGGCCCTTGCCATCATTATGCCCTTTATCTGGAATGCTTTTATTTATTTATTTTTCTTGCATGGCTGGTTCTAAGTCTTATAAAAGCAGGGACTTTCTTTGTCTTATTCACTGCTGTATCTCCAGTGCTTAGAACTGTGCCTTACATATAGACAAAAGTTTATCTTTTGAATTTTAAAAAACGTATCTAATTTCATGAGTTATAAAAATTTGTTTTAAGCCTTTGGTACACTTCATATAATGTGATAAATGTATGGAATCTTTTTTTTTAATTATTCACTTTCATTTCTTAGGACTGATAATTCTATAAAAAATCATTGGAATTCTACTATGCGAAGAAAAGTGGAACAGGAGGGCTACTTACAAGATGGAATAAAACCAGAACGATCTTCATCTAAACTTCAACACAAACCTTGTGCAACTATGGACCATTTGCAAACCCAGAATCAGTTTTATATACCTGTTCAGGCACATACCTTTATTTTAATACTTTATTATTTAAAATTTTCTTTAGTTGCTATATGGGAAAGTGTTTGGTTTCTTAATAGGACAAATACAACATATTTTAAGGGGAATAGACATTTAAATTTCCAAACTGAAAAAAACATGCCACAATTATAGCTGTTAAACCACTAGTGGAGATTTACCTGTACCTGTTTTGATTGAACAAACTCATTTTGGGGAAAAAAGACTCACTAAAATGTTTCCTTTTATATGTGATTTTTACATGATCTAGTTAAGAAACTAGTATGTACATTTCCTAATACCATTTGAATCTTCATTTATGATTCAAAGCTAATGGTCAGCTGTGCTTTACTACTGTAGTTTCCATTTTAAAAAATTGTGCAAATGTAGCATTGCTTATCTCTAAGAGGTAAGTAAGTATATAGGAAATGGTTTAAAGGAGAAAATAGTCAAAAATCATTCAAGCCATCATTTTGGTGGAGGGGAGGCGGCAAATGATTGGTTCTTTGATAGTGTTCAACTTTCCTTTTCTACCTAAAAACTAATCAGTTGAGTGACTTCAGTCTGTATTTAAACAGGTTCATTTAGAGTAGAGATTAACCAAGCTCATAATAGGTCAAGCTCTATTTTCCTGATAGAGCATTTTCCTGCCTATAAGAAATTAGTATAGGAGTTTTCATAAGGTTTGTTTTACATTTCCCTGTTTACCTGTCTGTCATGCCATTTTTCTTGGATCTTGTCACATAAAGTGTAAGATTAAATCAAAACTTAACTAGTATCTACCAAAAGATAAAATTTAGCTAGGTGTCAAAAACCTGTGCTTAGTATGTCTCCAATTTGATTTTATTCCATTAAATGGACATTATTTTTAGACATATTTTTAAAAGAACCGTTTAAAAAATGTAATGACATCTTAATTTACAAATAGGAAAACATGTGAAGACAGTTTAGTTATCAGTGTACTTATCAATATCTTAAGGTCTTTATGGTCCATTTCTTTACATTTTTCTTTAGAGTCCTAGATTTCAGCATCATAAACTGAAACATTTCTGCTTCTGTCTTAGAAAGATTATCATTTACATTTTTTTTTTTTAACTCATAGATACTTTTAAAAATTATTTGGGGCTAAGGGAGTGTTAAATAGTCTCAATCAAAATATGTTGGAAAGTTAAGGATACTTCTTGTACTTTAAGAATTATATCTCTTTTAATAATTCTTGAAAGATTTATTCATAGTTCAACTCATTTAAACTTCTAAGATAATTCTTATTTGACTTTGAAGAAAAAAATGGATTGGTTTGAAATACTGTCACAGATTTAAATGTAAAATTGAGGAAGATAAGTTTCTAATTCACTTGAAGTTGAGTGATAATTGATACCAATCAAGTATTGTGAATATTAAATTCTGTTAGAAGTTATGTATAATAAGTCTGCATTAGATAATGATTTAGATAGGTCATTATGGAAAATGGACAATTTCATATTTGTATTTATATTCTAAGGTTTTTTCAAAATGAATAATCTTTCTACTGCATGCTAAATTTGCATGCAACTTCAAAATTCTTACTATAAATGCTTTAGAAAAGAAGCAGAATAACTCTTAATCTGTTGTCAGAGTATTAAAAAGTACACAAGTGAGTCTGATTGTTTTTCTAAGACAAGTAATAGAAGAAGCCTCTGTTTTCCTATCTTCCTACACAGAAATTGGCATGGGGTGGTGGTAAGAGTAGGAGAAAGGAATATAGAAACACTTGCTATTGAAAGTTTTCCATCTCTGTGAGTACTTCATATCCACCAGCCCTCTCCTCTAAAAGATAGACATTACTTTGTATTCTTTGTCTTCTCCAAGAGAAAGGGCAATCCTTCTAATAGCAGATTTAAAAAAATACTTGGTGGATATTGTAGATAATAGACTTATTAGCTGATAAATCTAGGCCAAGCAGTTCTCATATTTAATCCAGGAGAAGATAGGTCTTTCCTAAGAGTTATGACTTTTAATCAGTAGATTCTAAGAACAGGGATATAGTTATTAGATATATTCTACATATAAATATTCAAAGATAACAAATACTTTCCAAGTTTTTAATGTTGATACTTTGTCAAGAATTTTTATACTTTGCCTCAGATTTAAAAAGTTATATAGTGTTATATATGCAATATTAATGTTTTAATTACTTTCTAGATTCCAGGCTATCAGTATGTGTCACCTGAAGGCAATTGTGTAGAACATGTTCAGACTTCTTCTGCCTTTATTCAGGTAACTTTTAATTTATAATAAACAACAACAGCAGCAAAAACAAAGCAAGAGCTTTCAAACATATTTTTTGAAAGTCCAACACTGCCTGTTCCTCATCTATAAAACTAGGAACAGATTTTCAGTACCCAGTAGAATATAAAAGTAGGACAAAAACAGTATTATCTGTCCTATTACTTTGAGTATTACATCATTAAAGGAGATTGTAGGTGGCTTTGAGAAATACAGACTGTACAAATGCAAGGTGGTTGACAATACCAGTAAGTTCCTTTCATTCTTCAACTTAAATCATTCAGATTGTGAATGGACATGTTTTTGCTAAATTGGATAGAATGTGAGTATTAATATTCAGTAAATTAAAACAGACTCCAAACATAAAATTTTAAATTATATGGATGATACAATATGTTTTTAATGAATTTAAATTTCCCAAATCTTTTCTGTTGAACTAAAAATATTTACCAGCATCTCTTTAGATACCAGAGATTGTGAAATTGAGTATTTAAGACTTAATAGTATTAAGTTTTATTAGAAAAAATAGATTTTATGTTGCATAAAATTAAAATTAGAATACTCCTAATAATAAGGCCATTATGTAAGGAGTCTCTCTCGTTTATTTGACTTATTTTAGCAACCCGTTGTTGATGAAGATCCTGATAAAGAAAAAAAAATAAAGGAACTTGAGTTGCTTCTTATGTCAGCTGAGAATGAAGTTAGAAGAAAGCGAATTCCATTGGTAAGAAACAAGTTTAGTGTTTAGATTTTATTGTTAGAGTACTTTTTACGCTTTAAAAAGCATAAATGCTCAGTTTTTATTAGCATTGACTTTTGTATGCCAACAAGTGGAAGGCATATTCAATATGGCTTCAGCTTTTTAAAAAAATTATTATTTTTTTATTTTGATATCATTAATGTACAATTACTTGAACAACATTATGGTTACTAGACTCCCCCTATTATCAAGTCCCCCCTGCATATCCCATTATAGTCATTGTCCATCAGCGTAGTAAGATGCTATAGAATCACTACTTGTCTTCCCTGTGTTATACTGCCTTCCCCATGTCCCCACCCCCCCTACATTATGTGTGCTATTAGTAATGTCCCTTTTTCCCCCTTATCCCTCCCTTCCCACCCATCCTCCCCAGACTTCAGCTTTTAATATGGGCTAAAAAGGGTTTTTCTAATTGCAACTTTGAGGTTGCCTGATTTTGGTATGCATCTCTTTGAACATATTTTATGATGTTCTGTATTAAGATGCTTCTTGAGTCATATATGTCAAGCAGACATAAAGTATAATCTTAAGTGAAATATATATATTTCTGAAAATGATATATGGCTTAGATTAGGCTTTGGTTTTATTTTAGACATTCCTATGTAATGATGGCTTTAATAGAAAAAAAGTTTGAAAAATAATAGATTTGTAGAGATTTACATGCTTCAAAATTACTTTTATTCTGTCTTTGAAAGTTTTTTCCTCTACTATTTTAGAAGACAAATTCAGTAAATTGGAAAGAATATTAACATTAAAAATATGGGGAAAGGGAACATGTAGATTTTATGCTATCAAAGTTTTTACATAGATGTTGGGTTTTGCTTAACAGTTGTGAAAACTATTTTCTGAGATTTGGTTGATTAGAATTAGGAGTCTTAAATTAGGATAAGCGGTAATTATTCTAGCTAATTATTCCAGCTGGATTAAAAGAAAAAAGTTTATACTTAAATGACAATTTAAAATAATATCCTGAGACTTTTTACATTTAGGAAACATTTTTTCCTTGGTATGGGGCTCTGTGAAGGGACAATATATTTAAAGTGACTTGGGAACTAATACAAAATTACTAAATAGAATAACCTGAGATCTTGGAATAGCATACACATGTATTTGTTCCTAACAATTATCTGATGATAATACCTACCAGTTTACTGAGTGTCTGTTATGTTCTGCTATTATAGATGTGTTCTATGTATTCTTGGTAATCCTTATTTTAACTCTGTGAAGTAGTTGTTTGTTAGGGATTCAGATTCAAGTATACATGATTATAACCCTATGGTTTTTCCAGTGGGCCTAGTGACCTCCCTCTGAATCTTTTTCCCACCTGCAAACTTGATTGAAATGCATATGGTTTGGAAGTTATCTCTAGAAAGTGACTGTAAACTCAGAAGGTGGCTATGTTAATGAAATAAGATTACTTTATTTCTTTTATTTTTGGGAAACTTTAAAACAGGTGGAACTTGTTTTGCAACAGTGTTGAAGACTTGTTTTTTCACCTTATGTAACTTGAAATTTAACATTTTGTAACTGAATCTGTAGCACAGTCTAGTCATTTGTATTTTTAATAGTAATAGGTACCATTTACTTCCTACGGACTGGGATGTGTGCTCTATAAAATATGGTAGCTACTAGTCATATTTAATTTTAAATAAAATTTTAAAATTCAGCTCCTCAGTTGCTTTAGCTACATTTTGGTTGCTTATACGGCTTGTCGTTCCCATATTGAGCAGCTTCAGATGTAGAATTATTTTCATCATCTCAGAGAGTTCTATTGAATAATGCTATATATTTTACATATTGTTTCTTTTCCTTTTTCTGAGTTTTATGAGCTAAACTATAGCACTGTATAAGTTTAAGGTATACAGCATGATGATTTGACCTACACATATTGTGAAATAATTACCATGGTTTTGTTAGCTTCCATCATTTCATAGTAGGTACCAAAAAAAAGTTGTTTTTCTTTGGATGACTCTAAAGATCTACTCTCTTACCAACTTTCAAGCTACATGCTGTTTCGTAATAATGACTCTTCAAGGTCTCTTTTCTTGTTTTTTAGTATGAGACACTAGGAAACTAGGCTCAAAAGATAAGTAAATTACCCTTAGCTACTGTAATTTTACCTGTACATCTTGAGAGAGGAAAAGTACACAGTCCCTTACTTCATAGGATTTACTTTGCAATGGGGACAGAGAAAACAAACAGGATATACTGTGATATAATAAGTCAAAGTTTATGGGGGATACATAGGAGAGATGTCTAACTGAGATTTAAGTAATTGGAGAAGGGTTTCTGAAAAAAATCCTATATGAGTTAAAAGACAGGTAATGATTGTATATTAGCAAACTAGATGAACTAGGACATTATATAAATGGAACAGGTAAAAGTGTATAGTCAGGTGAGTACTTTCCAATATTTGAACTTTATCTTAAATGAGGAATGGGGAGTTTTCCCTGATCAGTGGGTTGGGGAGCATTTCGGATACAGGGATCAGCAGGATGTGCAAAGGCACTGCAGGGTGAAAGACTAGCTTACCAAAGAATTGCAAGTACTGCAGTTCGGTACTTGGTGTTCCTGGGGAGGAAGGCTTGTGGGTGGAGGTGATCAGAGATGAAGTTTGAAAGGTAGAATGAGCCTAGATTTGAGGAGTTTAGACTTTATGTTGCATATTCATGCTAGTTTTATCTCACTGTGACTTATTTCATTTGACTTCATAGACTTTTAAAAAATTTTAGTTAGAAAAAATATAATTAAGATATGAGGTTTAATGAAAAAATATATTTATTTTGAGGAGAGACAGTATGTTTGCTACTTTCTTTTTAGCTGAGATGTGAATTTTTTTTGGAAAGAAACACTTAAAATCCAAATTTATGTTCAGGTTGAGATTGCCAAGTAATATCACATTTCTTTTGTACTTTTAGCAACCTGGAAGCTTTTCTAGCTGGTCTAGTAGTTTCCTCATGGATGATAGCATGTCAAATACTCTAAATAGCCTCGAGGAGCATACTAGTGAGTTTTACAGTGTGGATGAAAATCGGATTGTGTCTGCTCAGCAGGATTCACCCACAAAGTTCCTGGCTGTGGAGGCAAGTGCTGTATTGTCCTCTCTACAGACCATCCCAGAATTTGCAGAGACTCTAGAACTCATTGAATCTGTAAGTTTGAAATTGTGAGATTATCAAAAGCTCAATTTGAAACCATGTTTGGAAACTTAGTTTAACAGACACTGACCAGTTCTATGTTAAGCATTACTTTGTACGTTATGGTTAATTTTGTTCTGATATTTTGCAGTGGCTTCTGGCAGAAACAAAAGCAGAAACTATATATGAATGTAATATATACACTTACGTATTTTCTTATATATATTTTCTTCCTCAGTTATGTACCTTGTCTAGAATTTTTAAAGCTTAAAAATTTAACAGTTCATCTTTTATTATACAAGTTGTACAAGTATATTAGTGATGGTTGGGAACTAGAGAAAACAGTAAAAAAGAAAATTAAAATCCTGCACAAACCCAGAAGTTAGTAATTTGAGGTATTTCCTTTCAGGCTGTATTCTGTATGTATGAAACACACATACATGCATATATTTTTAAACCAAAATATACACTTATGTTTGTGGATTTTTTTGTTTTCTACATAATATCATGATCATGTCTCTGTTTTCTTAATTGTTTTTTAAATTTGAATTTTAATAGCTTTATTGTATTCTATCATATGAATGTGACAAAATTTACTTACCTAACATACTTAGTTATTGGACATTTAGGTAGTATCCAGTTTTTCAGTATTACAAATTACAGAACATTTATGTAAAGTTTTATATAAAATCATGATTATTTCCTTAGGTTAAATTGAATTTCTGGATCAAAGTATATGACCATTTTGAAGATGTTCCATATGCATTACAAACGATTATGTAGAATTTGATAATCTATTTTTCTGATGTGGTGTAGAGTGTGAATTGTCCTAATGAATTGTACTCTTTGATAATAACTTAAAATAATTTGTTCCTTTTATTTAAAATACGTTGACAGTAAGCTTCAGCTACAGAATTAGGTGAAAAATTATTTTGGGATATTCTAAATTGGACTTGTAGTAAAACCATAATCTATTCCTCTCAAATGATCTTGTTTAAAAAAAGATGAACAAGGAAAGCCTATTTCTTCTGATAAAAATGAGGAGTTAACTGTGGAAATCATCATCCTGTGTTCAAAATTAGATTTAAGTAGGCCATTGCTTGAACTCCAGCTGAGAATCTGATTTACCGCAGGACCCTGTAGCATGGAGTGATGTCACCAGTTTCGATCTTTCTGAGGCCTCTGCTTCTCCTGTCAAGTCCACCCCAGTGAAACTAATGCAAATTCAACACAACGAAGGAGCCATGGAATGCCAATTTAATGTCAGTCTTGTACTTGAAGAGAAAAAAAACAATTGTAATGGTGCAGACAGTGAGGCTGTTCCTTTAACGTCTCCAAATGCGGCCAAGTTTAGCACTCCACCAGCCATCCTCAGAAAGAAGAGAAGAATGAGAGTCGGTCAGTCAGTGGGCAACGAACTTAACGATGGGTTGTTCAGTGATGGCAGTAATACAGCACTAAAACACACACCGGTGAAAACACTACCATTTTCTCCTTCACAGGTAGTAATGTTTTTGTATATGCTTCCATATGTTGATGAGCTACATTAAATTAGATCTCTAATATCCTTACTAGCAGTTCATTGCTTTTGATAACGCATAGAAATGGATAATGTATTAAATCAGTGCTAAGCTCTGGTAAGTCAGAAGGTATCTCACAAAGCACAGTAGTTGCATTATAGTATCTTACAAGTTTTATACCTAAAAGATATTTTAGATGTATAGCCTTATCTTTATAGGACTCATCAAAAAATAGGCCTAGAAAGGTAAAATGATTTGCCCAGGTTATCTAATGGCAGAGCTGAGACTGAGACCCAGTTTCCTGACTAACTGTTCAACAGATAGCAGGCATATATCAATAGACAACTGCTCACTTTAAGAATTTCATGTATCAGAAGGTTTTTGAAGGATGTCAGAAACTTACCTACTTTCTTCTGGAGTTATGTCCCTGGGCAGCAGATATTTATATTGGGGCAAACTGTACCTCTTACTTTGTAGTACTGTCTTTCTTAATAAACATTAAGTTCCAGGTTGTTAATCCTCTTACCAAAAACCTTAGGAAGTAGGTGGAATGAAATTCAGAAGTTAAGCAATTTGTCCAAGGTCAGTTAGTGAGATGGAGCTGCTGTTTACTGAGAGTGTGTTGACAGAGGTTAAAAACTTTCATGGGAGAAGAAGGAAATTTAATGGTCAAATAACTTTTGGAGGATGCTGGGATATTATTGGACATATATTGATGCGTGGAAGATGAAGAGGATCTGGCAGTATACAACCACTTACTCCCTGAAAATTGTGCCCTGCCCCCATGCTTCAGGGGATGCTACTTACGTAGACTACAGCATGAAAAGTAGCCCTCAGAAGAAAGCATCCTGAGGAAAGTGAAATGGGGCTGGGCTCACTAGCAACTTTCTATTTTTGGAGTTTTTGCACACTAGCAATTTTTGTAGAAGTGTAATATTCACTAGGGTGGATAGTGGCAGAGAAGGTTAGGCATGCTTTATAAAGACTTTATATCCTATAGCAAAGAGCTTGGATTTTATCCTATAATGGGCATCACTGCAGTTCTTTAAGAGGGTTTGACTACTAATTTTAGGATTAAATATGTTGCAAATACTAGGAGCCAGAGTGATAGAGCTAGAATTCATTCCAGTTATAAGCAACCCTAAAGTAATTTCCATGTATTCCTATTTCTACCTCTGCTTCTTATGTGCTGGCTACACAAATAAATTAATATTTCACACTTGTATGTAAATGAAGATCCAATGAGTAAATTGTGTCATTTGGGAAATGGACTCTATAATACCAATCTTGGCTGCTCAATGGTTCTGAGTTATTGTTCTAAATAGACAAATTTTCCAGACAGTTGTATTACTTACCAGCAAAGCATTATATTCTGCAAACTATTGTCATAGAAAAAGACACTTAAGGTCACTTATTAATAAAATAATAAAACTTATTTTTTCCAGATACACTGTTAACACAGCAGCTATTTATGGTTTCTGTTTGACAGTATACTGTTTTAAAATTTTTGTACTGTGTTTTGTAACTTTTGAATATTTGTTAAATGACATTTCTTCAAAGCCTATTATGTGCTAAACACTGTTATATGCACTGGGGAGGCAGTGATGAACAAAATAAGAATTCCTGTCCTCATGGAGCTTAATTTTCATGGAGTGGAATGTAAATGAGTATTACTGATAATCTTCTAAAAGGAATGGGGAAATACTTCGAAAATCTTACCAGTTTAATACTTGTAGGGATTTTGAAATTCTAGAAATTGTCTTAAACTCTTCCTTTTTCAGTTTTTCAACACATGCCCTGGAAATGAACAAATTAATATAGAAAATCCTTCATTTACATCAACCCCTATTTGTTGGCAGAAAGTTCTCATTACAACTCCTCTTCAAAAGGAAACAACTCCCAAAGATCAAAAGGAAAATGTAGGGTAAGTAGGTATTAAATAATTGGAGAAAATGGGAAGCATGATTTCAAGATTAGAGAGCTTTTTATCCATTTATACATATAATCCCTGTCCATATGGGATTTAGAATTTTAAAAAATCATAACCTTATGTTTTATCCCTAGGAGACTGAAAACCAGCTAAATGTAATGTAAAACTGATCTTAAGCAAACCAACATCTTTTGTACTTTTTTCTACATTAGTCCTTTTTTCTATTTTAAGGCTATTGATTGGACTAAGAATCAGTTTAGGCAGGCATACTTTAAGATGGAATGTTTAAATAAAATGTGTATGTGCAAGAAAAGTTTAATGTGTGCTTTTATCATAGTTTGTCTTCCTTAATTCATATGAAACCAAATTTTGATTATAATACAAATATCTAAATGATTGGATAGGTTTAGAACACCTACTATTAGAAGATCTATATTGGGTACCACACCAAGAACTCCTACTCCTTTTAAGAATGCGCTTGCTGCTCAGGAGAAAAAATATGGACCTCTTAAAATTGTGGTATGTATACACTTTTTATTTTTACAAACTTTCCTTATTTTAATAAAAACATTTTGATTTTTATCCTTGAACTTTAACATTTTAAAAAAGATGTTCATTGAAACTGATAAAAAATGTTATCTCTTGATTTATACGTTTGTGTTAATCTTTTTCCTTGACTTTTAAATCTTTGCTTGGCTTGTTTTGAATTAATAATTTCTTTGTATTATATCATACAGAGAAAGCAAATAAAGTGTCAGTAGAACCACTTTCTTAATACTAAAACCCACCTTTCAATTGTTTCAGTCCTGGTTGCCTGCAGTAAAATAAAATAATTTTAAAGCTTTATATACATAAGCACTTTCCTAATAATGTATATATACTTTTTCCTAATAATATTTTTGAAACTGATGAATCAGTATACCTCTTTAAGGTCAGCTAAAACATACCCCATATGGTTCTTTGTGAAGATAAAAAGATAATAGAAATAAGGGGTTTATGCTAAGTTTCAGTTAGGTATGTGCTTTAAGTTGCTGCTGTTACTATTTTAATAATAGTGGTAGCAATAGTAGTTCATGGAATGAAGTGGAACATGTGTGCTTTCATATATATATTGTCAACTTTGAAGTATCTTTGACAAGCCATGGGCATTCTAATCTAGGCAGATTTAGATTTCTGACATATAGGTTTATTGGAAATAAAATATTGGTTACTTCTATGTACTTTAGTTATGCTCTTCTATTTTTAGTCACATCTTGGGTAGATTTATTAACAAATTCTTGTTTATTTGATTCAGTCAATTTTTTATCAAAGAAATGGGTCACACTCAAATCTAGTCTTTTCCTTTTTTTTGAAATACTGTTTTAGAGGGTATATAGTAGCTTGATCAAGTCTTTTTGTCATTTAGCTGCATATATTGCTATGAACAATTCTCCTTGGAGCTCTCTAGACTTTTTTATTTATGCAAATATACATAATAAAAGTGAGGTCACATTTTGTGTGTTATAACCTTTTTAAAACTTAATAAATGTATATATTTATATATATGTAGTTTTAATGTGTAATACGTGTATACATATATATATATATATGTAGTTTTTAATGTGTAATATTTCATTGTATGGAATTACCTAATTGATTTAATCTGTTTCACTATTTTTCTATTCATTTTTAAAATTCTTAATTCAACAAAGAGTGACCGAGTGCCTAATAGGTACTGGGCTAGGTCGTGGGGATGTAATATTGAACATGTCAGGTATGGTTCCCATTTTCGTAGGGGTGTGTAGCTTAACTGGGAGATAGACAAATAAGGTTATTGACTAGAATTAGAATTCCAGTTTAAAAATTCTGCAATGCCTCAGTGTTGTTCGGTCAACCTATAAGTTGAATAAAAATGATCATTTTAATAGTAGTGCATGAGAAATTAGACTTCAAGTGACCTAAAGTCTCTTCCAGTTTGCTCATGTTTGGGAAGAATTTATCCATTGCCAAAACAGATCATTTTCATCATTAAGATAAAAGGAAAGTTATGATTTAGGAATTAAAATTTCTAAAACACTTATAGGTGTATACTTTTCTTTACAGCAAACTGACTTTTCATTCCTTCTGCTCCTCCTCCTCCTCCTCCAGTTATTTACTACCTGCTATATTCTATTCACCTTCCTTTCTAATGTATCTTATGAGTCAAATGCACTTATTAGACATTGGCTTTGGCATTTTAATGAGGTACATCTTAAATATCTATTGCCTTCTTAATAAGCATTGATTCTTCTAATGTTTACTTAACTCAAAAGACTAAAAGCTATGAAAGTTCTTTAAACATAAATCCATTGATTTTGGTATTATGAAACTGAAGTAGTAAATGCAGTTGTTCTGTTCTTTGTTACATTAGGACAATTAAGAATAAATCTTGGTAGCGAATGAATTCATCTGTGTCTTAGCCACTTCTCTAGGACATTTGTATTCTTATGGGATTTCTTTTGAAGAACACCTAATCTGTGCTCTTTATGAAATGTAATCCTTAAAAGCTCTTGGAGCAATACACAGAAATACTAACATAATGCTTGCATGTCTCAGGCTGTGGATGAGAGCACTTTTAAAATTCTATTTCTATTTCTAAAGTTGTTTTAAGTGCTATGAAATCTCATTTATATATGAATGCTATTCTCCCTAGCTTTTTTGACTGGGAACATAAACTGCTGGTCCTTGATCATCACAGTCATTACATGCTACCAGTTTGTTCTTTCATTTAGTGGAAATTTCATTCCTCTTTTTTTTCTTGTTAAAGCAGATCTTGGTTAAAGTAGGTGTTAACTTTCATATAATTTAAATTTTTTTCTGAATTATGTGGTGTACTTAGCTATTTTGTAGAAAGATAGATAAGTAACACTTTGAGACTATTTCATTATTCAGCCCACACCCAAGTTTCTTTCTGTATCCTGCCCTCAAATACACACTAGACATATACTCTCCTGGACTCCAGTCAGCACATACACACTTCTTGAGCACTGTGTCTCAGCTCTAAGCTTATGCTCTGTGTACAAGACATATACAAAGATGAAGATGTGATTGCTGCTCATAAGTAACTCACACATTTAGTGGTAAGAGAAACATATTAACTAATAATTACACACTATGTATATGATAAGTACAATAAAAGTAGAATAAAGACACAGCTAGTGTACTTGCAACTATAAATTAGTCATTGGAATAAATTAGCATAATTATATATAATAAATTAGCATAAGGAATATATTTAATATTATTGTAATTTCTTTGTTGACAGATGGTAACTACACTTATGGTGAACATTTAGTAGTGTATATAATTATCAAATCACTATGTTGTACATTTGAAATTATTATTGTATGTCAAAAAAAGAGCTAGTTTAGTCCCAATTTGTTCTAAATTTCCTTTTTTTATATTAAAACACTTGGGATATAACTTCTTTTCTGTTTAATTCTGAGCATTCTGATTGAAGCAGGAGCTATAATAAGTTACCCAAAAGGAAAATTTTTGTTTAGTAGCCTAGAGTGAAGAATGTGCCAGATTTCATTTAATGCTCGCAGTGTGCAGTATTATTTTTGCCACAAAACTAGTTGATTTATTCAACTATGTATCTATAGGGACTGGGAGAAAATTATACCAGTATTGAAAAAGTATATAAGATGAGTTTCTACATTTGGGGAGAAAAAGGGATTGCTATAAATGACTTTTTAAAAACTCCTTAAAAATTATTTAGTCGCAGCCACTTGCCTTCTTAGAAGAAGATATTTGGGAAGTTTTAAAAGAAGAAACTGGAGCAGACATATTCCTCAAAGAGGAAGATGAACTTGCTTACAAAAGCTGCAGGCAAGAGGTAATCTTTTAGCATTATTGTTGGGAAGAGTCTTACCATGTCCATGTGACTTTGCCGTAATGTGTCTATTGTAAATTACTCATTCTAGCGTACTGCTTCTGTAAAGAAAGTCAGAAAGTCACTAGTCTTAGATAATTGGGAAAAAGAAGAACCAGGTACTCAACTGCTGACTGAAGACATTTCAGACATGCAGGTTTGTGAAGTTTTTTTTTTTTACTAAAATGGTTGCTTTATTCATTTAATCATATGCATTTCTTGAGGCAAGGCAATTAAAAAAAATAAAAGATGGTTGCATAAAGTCCTATTAGTTCTTGTTTCTTACTCATTGTGTGTGCATTTCAGTATCTTTAGTTCATATCCGAAATACTTAATTTTGCCATGTTACTAGAAATTTCATTGGAGCCAAAAGCTTTCTTGGAGGGAAATGAACAGGACTTCCACTACCACTTACTCAATAATCCCTCTGTTCATCTCCATTTTTGAATTAGTTATTTCATTTTCCTCTTTCTTTTTTCTCTCTTAGTCAGAAAATATATTTACAACATCTTTATTAATGATACCATTATTGGAAATACATGACAATAGGTGCAACTTGACTCCTGAAAAACAAGATATAAATTCAACCGACAAAACATACACACTTAATAAAAAGAAAACAAACCCTAACACTTCTAAAGTTGTCACATTGGAAAAGAATCTTCAGGTATGGATTTATAAATATATTTTAGTTATTTTTGTTGTTTTTTCAGTTATCACTTTGGACTTAACACAAATTATACATTTTCTTTATAAATTCAAAATTGACTCTAATGGTAACTAAACATTCACCATTATTTTGTCACACAAACTAGACTTAATTTTTGAGAGACCCATTTATCCGGGCACATATAAACTAAATAATTGGAGTGACAGTTAAAGACTCTTCTGGTGATTTCTTAAGCATTATTTCATTTTTAAATTAAAGATGTCTAAGTCTACTTCTGGCTCGTCTTCTCCTATAACAAAAACGTATAACCCTAATTGCTAGCTTGAAAGGGTAAGTGGTTGGAAGCAGTTTCAACTTGATTTTGTTGGTATAATGGTTTCCAGTGAACTTTTTGGCTCAGAAGTTATAAAGCAAAATCCTTTTTTTTCTATTGGTATGCAGCCATTATGTAACTACAAATTAAATCTAGAAAAATTTTTATTTCATTATTTTCAGAATTCAACCCAGAGAATTTGAGAGTTCATTGAGGAGGAAGTTTTCCTCTTTACAGTGCAATGACTGCAAGCACTAGCATTCCTGACATTTAAAAGCATTCCTTGAAAACATCTTTGGCAGTCAGATATGGCCATCTCATCTCTGACTTGAGCCCTGCTCTTCAAAGACCATGTAGCACATTCTCTTAATATAAAATGATGCCGTTTTCCAGTGTTTTACATACAACTTTTCAGGAAAATTTTATTATGTAGCAGGTCATATCTAAAAGATAGTAACCTTTATAATAAGGGAAGAAAACAAATGAAACAAACATAACTTTATGTAATGAACATATTTCCTAATTTGCAAGACAGAAAGCATTCTCAGCTCATTCATTGGCATTACATCCTCACTTTAAATCTTTTCTAAAAACTTGAAGCACTAAAGACTGACATTTGCTTCCATGTTAAGACTGATTTGATTTGGGTGGTCCTGTTGGGACAAAACTTCTAAACCACCTCCACAGGCCTGTAAACAACATAGATAGCTAAAAAATTGACTTTAAAAAAATTGATCATAAATATTTCCTATGTATTTTTAAAACCTTATTTAAAGAGAATCACAATGCCATTATCAAAACATTTTTATAATAATCAAATTCCAATCTATTAAAGTAATTGACCTTTAAAAGTCTACTGGTGAAGTACAAATGGATGGTTATTTTAGTAATTTTTACATCCGTATTACTATTTCCTTCCTAGTCAAACTGTGAGTGGGAGACAGTGGTTTATGGGAAGACGGAAGACCAACTTATCATGACTGAACAGGCAAGAAGATACCTGAGTACATACACAGCCTCCAGCAGTACTTCGAGAGCCCTCATCCTGTGACTGTCACTGAGCCCATGGGATGCCCCCATCCATACTGCATTCTATGCCAAATTAGGTTGCAGTGAAATTTTTAACAATTGTTTTTAAAGTTTTAATACAGCCTTAAAGCGGTTTGCATCTTTTTTCATATTGGGCAAGCAGAAAGCTAAGCCACTTAAGTAGGGATAGGTAATTTCATAAGTTACTTTTTAAGAGAGGGTATTTTTAAAAATTGTTTGTAGAGAACAAATGGGGAAATCATATTACAATGTTCATGGATATTCCAAAAGTAAATTCTCACACAATTTCTTCAGAAATTTATGTTGCTATACTCTCTTGATGCTGCAATTTTGTTATAGATAGGTTTATGAGTATGTATGATTTCTGAAATGAGTCTGTATGGGAAGCACACATGGTTTTGTGAAGTACTTTTGCCTATGTGCTGATTTACTTAGGCTACCATTTACGAAGAAATACAGTGGAAAGAAATTTGAAGGAAGGATCGAAAGTTGCACTACTTATTTTTGGTATTGTTTAAAAACAGTAAAATTAACTACAGTGTTAAATGTATTTATTTCAGCATAGTACTAAAAACAAAAAACATTGAAATGAAATTTCTCCTTATTAGTAAAGAGTCAGTATTTTCTTCATAAGTCTCAGAAGAGCTGAGAGTTTTGTTGAATGTATTGTACAGTATGTAGAAGCAGGAAAACTGTAAATTGGAAAGAAGTCTGTTTTTATAATTTATTTTCATTTTTAAAGCTTAAATGTAGATATTTATACTTATACAGGGTTTCTAGAAGCCAATGTTGTTTCCTGTTATTACAAAAAACACAGTAAAGAACAATTTTGACTTTTATGTATGAAATAGTAGTAAGTTATATTTGCAGAGAATACAATATCTATACTGTATGTCACATCTACCTAAATATTGCACTATGCCCTTTAAGTCATGTTGGTTATGAAATAGTTCTACAAATGTACTAAATAATAATTTAATATTTTCTTTTTAAATTATATGGGGGGGTCATATAAATTAATCTGGTAATTTGTATATGTGTTTGAAATTTTTGCATTTTTGTTTAAAAAAATAATATGGTACTTTGGTTCCTAAAAACAATCTGCACTTAGAAGTTTATTATATTTACTCAGTGTTTCGGAAGTAGAGAACATTATCTTTTATTTATAAAAATATTTTATCCTTTTATAAATATTTTGTGTTTCTACAGGTTACAACAGTTGCTTCAGTTGCCTGTTTTAGGTGTTTGCACTTAATTTTTTTCTTCTTGAAAGAATGTCTATTAACTTTTGTGTAGAGAGTTTATGTAATTTTTTTTTTAGACAAAATGGTGTGCTGTCAACTTAAACACTGACAGGTAAATAGAATTGTACACTGTAGTTTTAATTATTTATAATTGACACACTCTCTCCCTCTCCACTCCTGAAGTATGCTGCTCTGGAAGTAGCAGAATCAGCTTGCTGCTATGAGAGAAGGAAGGAGCGACCACCACTTGCACTGTGTGAAAAGATAAAAAGCAAATGATGGCAAGTTTTCAAGTTAACTTAATGGAATCAACCATTACCAGGCAAATTCTTGCAAATACCAAAATACTATGCCTTAAAACAAAAACAGTTTAAGATTTTCTGATTTTATGTTAATAGAAATGGAAGTATTTTAATGCCTAGCTCTTGAATAGTAGTCCTAAAAGGGTTTTAAGCTATTTAAATCCACTTGCTCATTTTTTGCGTGTTATATGTAGTGAGAAGTGAAGAAAATGTATGGTACTAAGATTATGCCTTGTTGATAACAGATAGATGAACCACTTCAAATCTCCTCAGCATGTTTGTTAAGTCTGTTGATTGCTTCATAATTAGGGAACTTCTCGCAGAAATGTCACTCTGTAAAACCAATGACTGTAGCAAAATCATACTGGATCATTTCAGTTTCTGTTACCTTGCACTCTAATAGCACAGAATGGTTCTTTTTCTTTCTTTTTTTTAATGTGGCCCTTAGCTGGTTTGGATGTACATAGCCTCCAACCACCAAAGTATAGTATTTTGGGAGAGCTATATTTTTTAAAGCATAATTTTTCTTGAGCATTAAATTATCCCAAATGTAATGTATTACAGGTAAGCCTGAGCTTATTGGACATAGTACATATTGGGTTGGTATTGGTTGAATCCTCCAGTTAACTGCTTTGTTGCTTTTTGCAAGAAAATTTTTAATCTTAAACATGTCAGGCATCTTAAGTCACCTTTGTACTGTTGTGTTCATTTGAATTTCTTTCAGTATGCTATCAATGCCAGACATATGTGAAGCAGCCATACTTGCATGGAAACTGACTACACATATATAATACTTCATTTTGTTGTAAGGTTTTCACATTAATACAGCAATTACCCTGACTAAATTGAGTTTTTTTATGTATCGGAAGACTTTCCATTCTAAGAGAATCTTGCATACAATGTTGACAATTAACATCCATAATAAAGCATCTGTGTACAAGCTGATTTGGCATTGCTCATTTCATTTTGGTTTTGTGTTTCATGGTCTTGATCGAACCCTTAAAGGTTTAACCCTAACATTTCTGTTCTTAGACCTTTTTTTTTCTCCTTTAGAGCTCCTTTTACAGGTGCTTTTAATCTGTTAACACAACTTGACCTCTTAAGAAATGAAAATGCAACTATTTCCATTTCTTGAGTCTCATTAAGAGCTGTATTTTCAGCTGCCTTTTTGTATTTTAATAAGACTGTTCTTCAACACCTTAAATGCAGCATGTTCTCTTTTTCCCAGCCTGGACCTGTCCTTTGTTCTTTCAGTTGTGTTGCCTTCCCTTCCATCACCCACTAAGTCTCCTGCCCCTCCCTCATCGCCCACATTGAAATCTGTTGTAAATTCTCAGCCTGCATAAAGCCACTGCTCTAATTCCTTCTTCATCTCTTTCTTGGATTATCAAACTAATCACTCTGATCTCTGTTCTATAGAAATATCAAGAAATCATGTGGCAAAATCAGGGTGTCACTTGGGCAAAGCCAAATGGTCACCCAGTCAGGTCTTGGCATTGCTTTGGTGAACTCATCACCACCCTGATTTTTACCTCTACCTTCTTACACTCAGAAATATGATGGATTAATCCAACAAAAATGAGTTACCTCTCAGTAGAATGCTTGTATCAACTGAGACTTGAAATGAAGCCAGAATGTCAGTCTGTTAATTTACAGTGTGAAATATAACTGCTGAGAGGACAGTGCATGTTCTCATATGTGAACATAAGTCAAAAAACATGAAGATCTGATCACATCTTTCCTACTCAAAGACCTTCCATAGTTGTCTGTTGCCTAAGTAGTAATAATTGTCCTTCTGCATTTCCTAATCTTGACCTGGTGACTTGGGTCTTCCAAAAACCTGTATGTGCATACTTCCATCTCCATGTTTGTGTTTGTAATGGTCAATCTGCATGATAGCTTTTGTCTCCTGAGGCTGTTAAAATCTCACTCAGCCTTCAAGGCACAGGTCTCTGAATCATTTCCTGATTATCCTCATGCTTCCACAAGACTTTCCCACTTGACATTATGTTTTGAAGAGTAGAGATTGCTATTTATAGCTTCTGTGTCTAGCATGGTGCTTAGAAAATCTCAGAAGTTGAAAGAATTTTTAAAAATTAGTCATGACTCTATTGGAATATTAACCACACTTACTTTACACAACAGATTATATAAATAGCTTTGGTTTCTTAGTTACATGCATGAAACCAGTTGTGCTTTGTAGTCAAACTATTATTTTGTTAAAATCTTTTAGCTCATTTTATAACCATGTAATTCCCTGCTTGATTTATTCAGTTATAGAGTGTGCTGGGCTTGCTAGCCGATCAAACTTTAATTGTAATGTAAAACATATAGTAGTTTTTGAAGAGGTACTGCCTGTGTGAGAAAAATCTGAACATTTACTTTTAATTAAGTAGTGGAGGGTAAAATGAACGAAGTGGAATTTTTGTTTGTTTTTAATGAATAGATATGGTCAAGTGGAATTTTTGTTTTTAATGAATAGATATCGTCAAGAATAGTGAAATAGATTGGTAGAAAATCAAGGTAAAGTGTACGAGGAAATAATTATTCATGGCTGCCATGTGTTGGGAAGAGAGAAGAGTATTCTTGAAAACTTTTTAGTATCCTGATCATTAGTACATTAAAAGCTGTTGAGGTTGAGCAAACTTCAGTATTAAAAGCAGTGTAGTACTGCCCTTATTTCTAAAGGTCTCAGATCTGGTGAGTTCAGGTAAGTTCGAAGTACAAAATGTGCTAGGTTTGAGTGGATTTTCCTGGCCAGTTCAGGGAAAGAGGGAGGGAGATAGATTTTACTCTAATTTTACTATTGTAATGTTACCCGACCTATCTCAAAAGACTGGATCAGATTCTGACATCACTTCCTAAGCCCCAATATAGATAGCACTTATTTAGTCGTTCAACCAGCAGCCAATAGTTAACTAAGTACTTAACAGTACCTGCTGTCAGCTACTGGGCATACTGTGGTAAACAGGACATGACCCTTCTATAAAGGAAGATGAGTAAGTATGTAACAGAAATGGCACCTCTTCTCCTTTGGCCAAAAGTGAGATGAATCAAGTCGCCAGGTATCCTATTTTATTTGGAGATGCTCATTTGAGAATAAGGGAATAGTTGGTCACTGCCTAGATAGGACTTTCCCTGTGTACTATGGAGAATGTCTGGGCTAGTACCACCCAGGAAGTTCACAAAAAAGTTTTGAGTACAGTGTAGTTTCTGTCACATACATTAACTCACTTAATCCTCCTGACAATTCCATTAGGTAAACATTGCTATAATCCACTTTTATGGATATCGACAACAGGCTAAGTTTAAAAGTCTTGGACAGTTGAGTATAATGAGCTGGAATTCATTCAGTCATCTGAGATTTGGGTTGATTCTTTAAAATTAAGCATAGGGCACGAAAGAGTAGGTAGTATATGGTTCTAATTCTACAAAAGTATCAACACAGGCAAAACTAATATATGCTATTAAACGTCAGGATAGTAGTTCTCCTGGAAACTTGTTGAAAAGAGCTTTGAGGGGGCTCCTGGAGCTGCACTGCTCCGTGCCTTGCTCTGGGTACTGATTTTATGGATGTGCTAAGTTTGTACAGATTTAAGCTCTATTATGCTATGTATGTATGTACACTATAGCTCAACACTTTTTAAAAATTAAGTGTAGGCTGGAGATGAGAGGAAAATAAAAATACTCTGCCATAGCAAAATGTAACAAATTATTCCTTGCACTATTCCACTCATAGGCTTACTTGTAAGTCTACAAAGCTAAGATTCATTTATGAACTTTTCACCATTGTTCTCTAGCATATGTTGGGCCTATTTCTTCTGGTAAAGTAAATTTATGCTACATTTCTACATGAAATAAGTGGATATTTCCTTGGACTATATACACCTAACATACTAAATTTCTGTGTAAGAGCTTACTCTATTCCATTGTGTGAACTCTTCACTAAAGCCAAACTAGTCACAGTTCCCCGTAAATATTCCTCAGTTACATTTCTGAATCTTTGCGCAGCCCCTGCCTCTACCTCAAAGTTCATGCTTTTACTCCTACCCCACTGAAATACCCATATTCACCAAGTTACCAGTAGGAAAATATTCATCTATCTAATGTGGTCCACTAGTTACTTTGCACCTGATCAACTGCATTTCTTGGTAGCACAATGTGTCATCTTGTTTATTTGAAGTTGATGTTCTCTTGGACAACATTCACTTGATTCACTCATCTGATTGACAATATTCCCATTCATTTCCAAGTTCCCTGTTCACCCATGGCTAGTAGGCTACTAGGCCTCCTCCAGTTCATTGAACACTTTTGCTCAATTAACAATGAGTGCAAATAATGTAAGATAAGAGGGCTTCTACATTAAAAAAAATTAATGATATATTTTATTTAACCTGATATACATATTTAATTATATACATATATATATGTATTTAACCCAAATATATCATTTAACATGTGATTAATGTACATTACTGAAGTATTTTACATTCTGTTTTTTTTCCCATTCTGTCTTTGAAATCCAATGTGCATTTTACACTAAACAGCACATCTCAATTCAGACCAGCTACATTTCAAGGGCTCAGTAGCAACGTGGCAGGCAGCTACAGCACTGGGCAGTGCAGTTCTAATTCGCTAGGAATTCACAGAGAAAATGTTTTGTAATTCAGAAGAAATGCTACGTATTTCAGGCCACAACAGAGCAATTTAGTCAGCTACAGTCATTATAATCCTTAGTCCCTCCCTCCCTTCTCCCCCTCCCTCCTCCTTGAGTCTTTTGACATTCATTAATCCCAATTCTTCTCATCAACCTGGGACCTTCCATCAGAAGCTCCCATTTATGCATTAGTAAAATGGAGGTCTACTGTATACTGTGATATATTGTCTCTCTCAGTGGATTGTAAGCTCCCTGAGGGAAGGTGTCCCCCATTTAGCACACTACCTGCAACTATGCAAAACCCTCTGCTGGCCTGCTTAAATTCTGGGAGGAAAGACAGAACTCCATGTGCTATGAATCCCCAGAACCCAGATCCTGATCCTATATTGCTCATTCACTCATTTACTCAACAAATATTAATCATGTCCTACCATAATTTATCCCTAGGGATAAATCAGACCTGGTTCTAATCTTTTGGGATTTAATGTATGGTAATAAGCATTCTGAAGGAAAAATACAGTGTTTTATGGGTGTCTAAAATAATGGAATCCAACTAGATGGATGGTTAGGCAGAGGTTTCCTTGGGGAAATGATGCTTGAGTAGACTCCCTGCCTGCAGAAAGGGTGAAAAGGGAGAAAGATAAAATATAAGAATATAAATAGAATGAGGCTAAAATGATTTATTGGTTGACATTTGTTATTCAGGCTCTCTGCTGAACCACCTCCACTCCACAACTTCTCAGCAGGGCAAGCTTTCTAGGCTTCTACTACATCCACTGAATGCATTCTAGGATCAGAGGTCACAGCTGCAGGAGGTGTAGGGAGCATACATTGTTCTAAATTTCATACAAGAATTGACACCTGGTTGGGAAGTGTTGAAAGGAATAAGCTCTTAGGACAATCCCTTTGACCTCCTGGTTCTCACTTACCAGCTGTAGTTATTTCTGCAGAACCTTCCTCTACAAATATATACAATCTGTTACTATAAGTTACTGATTCTAGAAAAATCCACCCAACATACACAATTAGGGCCTTATAGGTTATTGTTGTCAACATGTTGTGTTTACTAGTGTCAGTAAGTCCTGCAGGACTTTAGAATTTATTGAAATAGTGTATTTTAAAAACTTGACTTAAAAGGCATTAAAAAGGCAGTTATTGGGTAAATTCTTTCTTTAAAAACAATGTAATTATAAATCGTCTACATTGGATTATATTTATGGATTTTTCTTAGATACTTCTATGAACTATTAAATTGGCTGGCTTCTTAGCACCCAGCCAGCTTGTGTCCATAATTTTGTCATTTCTGCTCAAAGAACTAACAACTCATTCAAGTCACTGTGCTCAATTATTTCAGATCATAGAGGTTTGAAATAGAAAGAGCTTAGATATCTCCCTGTAAACACTAAATTCTGCTGTATTAGTTTCTTGTTGCTGCTGTGACAAATGACTACAAATTTAGTAGCAATACAAATTTATAATCTTACAGTGTAGACGTCAGAAATTTGAAGTCCATTTCAATGGGCTAAAATCAAGGTGTCAGAAGGCCTGCATTCCTTCTGAAAGCTTTAGGGGAGAATCCATTTCTTTGCCTTTTCTAGCTCCCAGAGGCTGTCTGCTTTGCATTCCATGTCTAATGGTCCCTTCCTCCATCTTCAAAGCCAGGAATGGTTGGTGGAATCTCCCTCATGATACGTCTAATCAAATCTTCCTCTCCTTTGTGATTATACTAGGCCCACATGGATAATCCAGGCTAATCTCCCCGTGTCCAGATCAGTAACTTAATCACTTTTGCTCAGTTCTTTTGACCATGTTTATAGGTTCTGAAGATTCACATGTCAAATTTTTGGAGGTCACCATTCTGCCTTCCATATTAAGCTAATATAGTAGTGTGAGTTGTTGCATTTGTGGCAGATGTATAGTCCATGGACACGTTTCTAATAATGGAGCAAATAAACATATTAATTACATATGTATATACATGTATAATTACATAATTCTGTAATTGATTACATAATTACAGAAATTGTAGTCAATGAAAAAAACTATCCAGATAGCACCTTATAAGGTGGACTGTAGCTTAAATGCTCTTTTATTCTTACCTTTTTTTTTAACATGTAAGAGGGTTTCTCATTTACCCACTAAAATATACATCCATGTATGTGTATATGGGAAGCATTCTCTCCACATATAGGGTTGAGCACATTCTCCTTATTACAAATCACCATTCATTAAGCTACACTGATATCACACAAAAAAAGCCAGATAAGCCTAATATTTGAAGAATATGAAACCAAATTTGAGATGAGAAGAAACCTGGGTTGAAGCTTCAGGAAGAGCAATAGGCATTAGTACAAATTGCTCATGCCTTTGGGCTGGGGTGTAAACAGAGGGGGCAAGTATCTTACGAAAGGTGGAATCACGAAGTTTAACATAGAATCAAAAGTTGATAGAGCAGATATATTTTTCCCACTTTCATAAATTTAGGTTAAAATTTGAGGCTGATTCCCATTTGCAACAACATGGATGGATCTAGAAGGTATTATGCTCAGTGAAATAAGCAAGGTAGAGAAAGACAAATACCATATGATTTCGCTTATTTGTGAAATATAAAAACAAAGCAAAACAGAATGAACAAAGCAGCAGTAGACTCATAGACAATGAGAAATGACTAATGGTTACCAAAGGGGAGAGGTTGAGGTGGGTGAATGGAAAGGCTGAAGGGGATAAATGGCACAATAATTTGGAATCACAATATAAGTTGGTCACAGGGATGCTAGTATAGCATGAAGAATATAGTCAGTGAGTCCATAACATCTTTCTATGTTGGTAGATAGTAACTGCTCTAGAGGGGGGTGAGGATTTAATAATAAGCGTAACTGTTGAACCACTGTGTTTTACATTTGAAACCAATGTAAGATTGTATATTAATGATATTTCAACTAAAAGAAAAGGTTGAAGTGAGACTTCCCTGGTTAACTGTTCACAAAAAAATTTTTTTTGAGGTCAATTCTATCTCTTACAAAATGCAATTAATAGACATTTAATATTTAAAGAAATTGCTCACAAGTATTCAATTATCTCCAAGTATATTTGAAACATACTCTTTTTTAAATATGAAAGAGAAAATAAGAGAAATCTTGGGAAGTAATAGCTATACCTCATCACTCAACTCTTTAAAATTAGTTCATTTGTAACTTGTTTCTCTCTCTAGTGCTCAGAGGTTGTGTAAGGCCCATTTTCCTGCTCTTTTGGACCAGATCTGCATGTAAGATGGTGCCAAGTTTCCTTTTTTCCATCCCTCTCTCCTACCCACCTTGCAGTTCCCCTCTCCATCCCATCCCCGTTATTATATAAGATAAGGGACCAGAGCAGAGGTTGGAGTAACTGTAATTGCAGAAGCATTTCTTTTACAAAGGCAAGACTAAAACCGAGGTTAATTGTTTAAAATGGAATGAGACACTTGGCATCTCTTGCTTGTTGGGGTATTTTCTCCAGTTGTGTATTATTTTATAGGTACCTAATTACAAGTACCCTGTTTGCCTGTAGGATATCAGGTAAAAAACAGCTACATGTAAATGGTCCTTGGACAGATCTAATGTGTAAATTGTGGATAAGAGACTTACAGGGACAACTTTTAAAGTTTTTGTAGCATTTTGGAAAAGTCACTTCAGAAAAGCGTACTTCTCTTGGGGACAAAGCAGTAACAAGAAATAGTTAATTGAAACCATTGTGGATTACTTACAAGATAAAAAGAATTGTGGCAGAGGCTCAGTGGTTTGAAGGAAAGCGTTTGTGTGTTGTCCAAACTAGTTTTTCCTGTAGTGATTTGTAAAAGCCAAATCTCTGAGGGCAGTGAGTCTCTCTGGTGAGTACAAGGCCACCAGCGAGGCCAGCCCTGAGCCGTGTGCCCCTCCAGTGGGGCGTGAAACAGACACATCTCCAGGCTTTTGTTCTATAAGCAGACCAGCTTGGGCCGGAAATTCATTTGAGACTGCTCCAAATTAGAAACTACAAAGTTATGAATGGCCCGTCTGCTCACGGGTCAGAACCGTTGAATCTCTTGAGTCCTCTAACATTTTTCTAATTGCTTCTAATCCAGAAAAAAAAAATCAGATTTTATTAGGCTTTGTTTTCAGAAGAAATAAATAAGGGGAAGATCCTGACAAAGTGTTGCCTTACCTAATTCCTATATTTGCTATACATTGCTAGAGAGGAGTTTGTAAAAACTAACCACGTCTACTAGTCTAAAAATCCATTGAAAGTGACATAAGAAAGGAGGGCACAGATTGTTGAAAAATGACAATAATCTCTCTGGAAGGAAACTGGTCTCTGTGAGGAGCTAAGAGGGCAGTATTCCTCCCACACGTAGATTCCAACTCCAGAGCACTGGCGTCAGGGGAATAATAACCAGCCTGTGTGTGGTGCCCCATGGCTTCCAGCTATTCTGATTCCATTTTATAGACAAGCAAATGGAAGAGCAGAAAAGATAGGCAACCTGAAAAGACAATGAAGCTTCAACTCCTGGGCCGCCCCTTGCAGGGGCCCCTGTGAGCACAGGAGTCGGGTCTAAGGTAATCCCTGGAGGCAGAACTTCTCTGAGTAATTAAATCATCAGATGTCAGCTATCCTCTTTCTCCTCCATTGGAAGGAGAGAGCTAGCATCTCATTTATATATCCCCCTTTCATGAAAAATAGAAGATTAAATGTGCCTTGGAAAAAAATACTGACAATATGATCATTATTTTATCATTCCCATATATCTTGAGATAAAGTAATTTCCTGAGACAGATATAAATTATGAAATTAAAGTAGAAAGAGAGCTATGGAGTATACAGTTGGGGATAGAGTTGTGTAGCCTTTAATAATTCATGTTAATAGAAACTCAAGATATGCATGATTTCCATTATATAAATAAAATTAATCCAATTATTCTAATGTTGGATGCACAACTTTGTGAATTTACTGAAAATTGCTGCATTGAACACTTAAAATAAGTGATTTTTATGATATGTAAGTTATACCTAAACCAAACTTAAAATTATTTGTTTTGTCTGATGCAATCAATAAAATAGTAAAATAAGAAAACAGGAGTTACTTGAAACTAATAGGATATTGCATTTCAATTATATTTAAAAACACAACAAAACAAAATAAATTAAAAAAAAGAAAATAGGAGCAAAACATTTTTAAAAAGTTATAGCTCAGTTCACATTCATATGTAATACTGTAGGGCTGTGAAGGGGAGGTCAAAAGTGAGAATCTGATAGTGACCCATGAAAAATATGAAAAAGTTTTGAGTTTTGAGTTTGCAGATTGTTTGAGCATTTGAAGTAACCACCCCCAGTCTGTACTCAGGGCCCACTGATGACTCTACTCAGTTTGTGAGGAGCCCACAATTTTCAGGGGAGGGTGACTCAGAGGCCTTTGTGGACTTGATAGCAGTTGTAACTGGTTGACCATGTTATATAATTTATCATTTAACCCAGGGACAGTCTGAAGCTTGAAATGTGTTGTTATTCATAACTGCCCTGGGACGGTAAGCCTAAGCGAATCCTAGACAAGGTCCCTCTAGCTCTGATCATGTCTGGGATAATATAATAGGTATTAATATGTAACTCTTGGTTGGTTTTATAAGCAGGGTTTGGGAACAGGCCTATTCACCTTACTGAGGTTTGATTCAAACCTCAAATGGAGAAATTTCTTCCTCCTTCTCTCACTCCCTCCTCCCCCTCCCTCCCCTCCTCCTCCTTTCCTTCAATGCCTATTTATTGAGCTCCTTCTATTTTTTTCAGTTCTGTACCAAGAACTCAGTAGATAAAGATAACCACTCCTAGATCTCCAGGAACTCCTTGTTTAATTTTTAGAAACAGATCTCTGGTTACAATTCCTCTCTGCTCAGTGACAGCAGCTCCTCAGCTTTCTGGAGGGAGGATCCCTCAGCGAAGATCCAAGTCAGAAGGCCTTTAGGAAGGGGAGGGAGAAGCTGTTTCCAGCAGTGGGCTGCAGCCCATCGGGGGCCAGTGTCCGCAGGGGAGAAACGCTGTAGGGCAGCCTTCCCCGGGCCATCCCTGTCCCGGCCGCGTCTCCCGCTCACAGAGCACGCGCCACCCTCCTCCCGCCGTCCCTGCGGCGGCCGCACGTTCCCGCCCGGGACCTCCGCACACCGGCCCCCAAACCCTCACTCAGAGGGTCAGGCTGGCCTGCTCCTCTCCTCAGACTTCCATAACCTCTCAGTTTGCTCCTTAAGAAAAAATAAATACCAGTGACAATCAGCCTAGAAATACCTCCCTTTCCCCCAGCCACACCTACGCAGCTGTCACCCCTGCTTTTCCCGGTGTAGAGGGGGCTGCGCCCCGATCTTGGCCTGGAGGCCCCCCAGTCGACCCAAGCTGTTGCGCTTACAATCCTCCCTTCTTTGCCCAGCGTCCCCGACTGCTTGAGCGCTTACACCCTCTTTACTCATACTTCTCATTACCCTACAACAGGGTTGAAATATCTCCTACACGAAAAACAAAAACAACCCTCCCTCCATGCTCACTGCCATTCACATCTCCCATTTCTTTGCGGCTTGTCACCGCGAAACTGCATTTCCAACTTCCTCCTTATTCCGATAAAATCCCATTTTGCAGACCCAACGTCCAATTTGCTGTCCTAATGTTATTATCTGACCTCTTAAGAATCAGTGATAGAGCTCACTGTCTTCTGCCTGAACCACTTCTTCCACTTGGCCTCTGAGATCCCTCTGGTTTTCTCCTTCCTTGCTGGCTGCCACCTCGGGGTTTCCTTCTTGTCTCCTTCTCCCCCACCGCCCAACTTCCAATTCCTGGTCAAATGACATCATGTGGCCCATGGCTTCAAATAATATCCAGAAATAAATGAGACAGCTGTCTCCAGCATTCATTTTTTATTTTGTTTTTATTAAACAACTATAAAAAATGTGTAAAAATCAGAAATACAGGGAATCAAAAGTAGGAAGATAAAATCAGCTATAAACCTTATCCAGAAAAAATCAGGTAACATCTGGTGTATATCCATCCTTTTTCTACATACATACATACATACCTGTATATGTAAACACATATACATTTTATAGCAAAATAGAACCATATTGTATATATTATTTCACAATTTAGGTAATCCAACCAATTCTTCATTGCTAGAGTTGTTTCCAGAGGTTTTTTTTGCTCTTAGACAGAAAGGAGGTGCTGGGAGCCCCGGGCAGGTCTGCGGCCGCCCGCCGGAACCGCAGTCCGGCACGTGCTCCCCAAGCCGGGAATTGCTGCGTCAGAGGCGCGCGCCTTTCCGAACGTGTCCCCAGCGCTGCATGGGGTCCCGGGGCTCGCGCGGGCGGGCGCTCTGGCGCAGAGCCGGTCCGCCGCCACCTGTCAGTCCTCGGAGGCCGTCCGGAGGCTGCGAGGGACCCAGGCCCTCCGCCCCGGACGGCCTTTGTCTCCCTGCCCCACTCGCGAGAGCGGGCGGGTCTCCTGGGCGTTGGGGGCCGTCGGGGCCTGCGCCTGTCCCCGAGCGCCCCGCCGGGCTGGGGACTGGGGGCCGCGGCGCAACCCGAGCGCAAAGGCGCTGACTCGCCGGGACAAAGGCGGGGCGCGCGGGGCCGGCGGCCTTTGTGTGTGCCAGACACCAGATGGGACGCAATTAGGGGCGTGCTGGGCAGGTCAGATGGCAGGCTCTCCACGGACCTGCTGCAGCCGGTGCAGACATTTTGGCGGGAAGAGGAAAATTTTTTTTTAAGAAAACAAAACTTTTTCTCTGTGATAGGCCCTTTGGACAAAAGTCTTTTTGACTTTGTGTGCGTCTGGGGGCGGAGTTGCTGCTCAGAACTGAGCTCCTTCCTCCGGAGATAAAAGGCTTTTGCGCTGTCAGATGTGGCCAACAAATGAGGGGGAGTGTACATATGGCCTTTCAGGGAGCAGAGGGAGGAGTGTGTTTGCACTCGGCTGAACAGAGGCTGGCCATTGTTGGAGGGACTTTTTGGCGCAAAGATGTCAGTGAGGATGGATCGGTGCTGGGTGCGGGGTGGATGCACGCGCAGAGAGAAAGCATGATGGTGAGGAGGGGGGACATTGGTACCCCCAGGGAAAACCCCCAGTTTACATCTTAGCCAGGTGTTCATGGGCAGAGCAAGCCCTGGTAGGTAGGAGATAAGGCAGCAACTTGCCCAGGTGTTGATTTGTAGTGTTTGTGTGTGTGTGTGTGTGTGTGTGTGTGTGTGTGTGTGTGTGTGTTGGGGTAGAGGGGAGGGGAGGAGATATGCAGGCAGAGCCATACTCTTTGCATAGCATGTGTGTCCCATGACCTCTGTCACCTCTGGTGGCCCTTACTCTCGGTCTGCAGCAGAACTTATTGTTGTAAACATGATTTTTCCAGGCCTGAGGCTTGGGTGCCATCCAAAGTGGTAAATGTCCTGTTGTTGAACAGAGTGCTCAGTCCAGAACAGCACTATCCTGGACCAGTGGAAATGATGGGAGAGTATGAAAGCCCCCCTCTATCTTTTGAACATCTGCTCCACTAACGTGCCCTCTTCAGGTCTAGCAGTGTTCTCTGCAAAAGGTCCCTGTTATATCTGCAGTGGAGACCCCAAGTCTAACAGATTAGCACAGCTCATCACTTAAGCAGAGTGCCATGCATGCAGGTCATGGCCCATGGCCCAAATGCACTACAGGGACATGAGGAGCTGGGAGACAGATGTCTGTAGTGACAGAGGACAGGCAGACCAGTGTGGGAGCCTAGTAGAGGGTCCCTGCTGGCATTCGAGGGGGTGGGGTGTGAAGAGAAAAGGTGCTCCAGGGGGACTTCAAAAGCCACTTCTGACATGTTTGCCCATGGCCAGCCTGCTTGGATCCCACCTTCCCACCTAACCCTGCATTTCTGAGAAACCATCCTAGAAAATATGCACAGATGACTGGCTGCGCTGGGGAAATGGGTCACTGGTCTTCTAAAAAGAGAGTGAAATTGTTGTGGGTCTAAACAGCACAAAGTCACAGAGAGTCCTTTGGAGTTTCAGGAATTGTCCCCTGGATGCAGGGCTGGCTCTTCCAGACACTGATGGCAGCATGAGGAATCAGGAGTCCTGGGCTTGAAGCCCACATTCATTCCTCTTCCATGATGTGTCCTTGGACCAGCTCTTAATCTCCTGACCATGTTTCCTTATGGCCAATCAGGAGACTAATACCCTGTTTACAGGTCAGGACTAGCTCTGTGCCAAACATGGTGGTAATGACAATAATGCTCTTTTCATTACTTATTGAGGCATTTTCCCAGAGAACCAGTCCCCTTTTCTCGCTGTTAGAGACAAGCAGCCTCTTTTCAGAATACTGGTACCCTTAGATTATTTTTTCTCATTAATTTTAAATTCTGTGATGCTGAGGGGTTCAATATGGTGGCCTTGACCATATGTGGCTATCCATCACTTGAAAAGTGGCTGGTTTGAAATGAGATGAGCTTAGAGCATATGTAGTATACACACCAGATTTCAAAGACTGAGGATAAAAAGAGAATGTAAAATATCTCACTAATATTTTTTATATTGGTTACAAGTTGAAATGAAATTATTTTGGATACTTTGGGCTAAATAGGAATAATAAAAATGATTTCTCTGTTTCATTTTCCTTTTTAAAATGTGGCTTCTAGAGAAATTAAAATTACATATATGGAATGCATTATATTCAGTAGGACACTGCTGACCCAAGTATTAAGAAGAAGACTACTTTCTTCCTGTCCAGCCCCAAACCTCCTCACAAGGCTGGCTGCTTGGGTGACACAATATTCTAAGCTGTTTTTGTCTGACTCTTGGAAGCCAAGTCTTGCTGGCTTCAGTGTTTTCTAAAACAGTTTGTTTTGAGACTGGAAATCTTGCCTTGTTCCTATAAATCAGGAGCCAAAACAAGGCTCTGCTCTCAGGTTGACTGACACCATTGTGGAAATGGGAGCTGGGGTGTCTGCCTTCTGTTTCGGCACTGGTGATGAGAGGAAGCCCTAGTGACAGGAAAACCTGCCAGGAACTTCCAGTGTTTGACACCTTATTTGACTGGTCATCTCTTTTCTCCTTACTAAATTTAAATCAAAGCAGAAGACAGTTAAGACCCGAGGGGACGTTTTGACAAGGTGAGACCACAGGGCCATGATGTGGAGGAGGTGCTTTCTTTCCCTCCTTGAGGAGGGGCAAGCTCTGAACAGGTAATCAGCAGAGACTTCATCACTGTGGGTGGTGAATCTCCAAGAGGACTGCAGAGAGGGAAGAATGACTCTTTCTCACCTCCACTGGGAGGCAACTGAGTGTGTCTCCCTTAGTTTCCATGGAGGAAGTGAGTTCACACAACCTCTTTGTATTTTGGTTTAGGCCAAGCAGAACACATTGTATTTTCTTAAATTAAAAACTCTCTACAAATACCATTTGACCCAGGAATTCTACTTCTAGGAATTTACCCTAAGAATGCAGCAGCCCAGTTTGAAAAAGACAGATGCACCCCTATGTTTATAGCAGCACTATTTACAATAGCCAAGATATGGAAGCAACCTAAGTGTCCATCAGTAGATGAATGGATAAAGAAGATGTGGTACATATACACAATGGAATATTATTCAGCCATAAGAAGAAAACAAATCCTACCATTTGCAAGGACATGGATGGAGCTAGAGGGTATTATGCTCAGTGAAATAAGCCAGGTGGAGAGAGACAAGTACCAAATGATTTCACTCATACGTGGAGTATAAGAACAAAGAAAAACTGTAGGAACGAAACAGCAGCAAATCACAGAACCCAAGAATGGACTAACGGTTACCAAAGGGAAAGGGACTGGGGAAAATGGGAGGGAAGGGATGGATAAGGGTGGGGAAAAAGAAAGGGTGCATTACGATTAGCATGTGTAATGTGGGGTGGGGGCACGGGGAGGGCTGTGCAACACAGAGAAGACAAGTAGTGATTCTACAGCATCTTACTACGCTGATGGACAGTGACTGTAAAGGAGTTTGTAGGGGGGACTTGGTGAAGGGGGGAGTCTAGTAAACATAATGTTCTTCATGTAATTGTAGATTAATGATACCAAAAAAAACCACAACTCTCTACAAAACAGTTTAAAATTCTGTCCTGTTGCTGTTTTTAAGAATGAAATAGGCTCTCAACACACTGAATGGGAGTCAGGCCAGGGCTGGGGACATCCAGGTTGAGACCCTGTTGAGGAGCAGGGGTCGCCTGCTTCTGAGGCCAGAGGAGCAGCTGACCTGGCCCTGCTGTGAAGGCCCTCTTCCTCTGCTGCCTGCAGCACACAGTGAGGCTGGAGCTGGCCCCTCCTGGCCGCAGACTGTGCACGCGGACAACAAGAAGCTCCTGTCCCCAAAGTGGGGGATACAAGGGGCCCTCCTCCAGCTTTTTTATTTTACATATTTTTAGGAGACTATACTCTAGCTTGGCTGCCTGCAGTTGGACAAGTCACTCAGCCTCTCCATTAAATAAGGGAATTGGCAAAATGGTTCTACAGTTCCATTCAGTTTGCGAGTTCTATGATATGAGAAAGAAGAAATAACTGTCTCTGGGGAATCAGGTTCACAGAAACTGGGACTGAATGTTTCTTCCTAGAACAGCACATAGCCAGAAACAAGTACAGGTGAAAGGAGGTTATTGTCAAATGGCTTTCGGATCTCATCATCCTCTCCCTTCTGATGATGAACATGCCCTGTGATAACCATCATGACCCCAGACATTGATAAATATGTGGCTTTAATACTTACCATCAAAACAGTCCTTGTGTTCGGTGGTGATCATCCAGGGAACAGGGCTGGTGCCAGTTCCCCACCCTCAGACGAGGCCTCCGATTCAGCCCCTGGTAACTTTGAGAGGCTGAGTATCTCCTATTGCAGGGTTGGTGGGAGGGGGAGGAGCAGGGAGACAGGAGAACATGAATGAAGGGGAAAATGCCTGCATCTTCAACAGGGAATCATAGGAAGCAAGGGGAGGGTCTCATACACTCTTACCCTTTCCCACTCCCTTCCTCACCTGCAAAGAATGCCAAAGCACTGATAGGGTCACATCACTGCTCTACTAAAAAATTTTTGGTGACTTCCTGCTGCCCAATTTGAGCATTTGGTACCATCTATGATCTAACTCCAAACCTTCCTTTCCAGCTTTCTCGAAAAAAAGTTTCCATACTCTTTCTGGGCTAGACACTCTTTCTAAATGCTCTAATCCCATATCTATCTCTTGAAGTCTTGACTATGATTTAAGTTCCAGCTGGTTCTGCTGCCTCCTTCACAAAGCTGTCATGAATTTCCTGAGCTGGGAATTTTTTCTGTCTCATCTGAACATTCGCCATCTTTGGTTTGTATCTCTCTTTTGGTATTACATGCTTTATACCTATTCTTATAATTATTTCTACACATCTTTGACCAGGCCTTCATGTACCTTAGAGCATCTAGCTCATGTATGCACTTAGTAGGTACTTCACAGATATTTCTTGATCCACATAGGAAATGAAACGCATACATCGGTGCTGATGTGGCCATGCGGTGGGACAGCTGCAATGGGAGGTGATGGAGATCTAAGAACAAATGGCTCAGACCACCTCAAAGCCCAGAGGTTTTAGTTTCTAGAATCGAATCTGCTGGTAGCTTGCCAGACTTGTCTTCCTCCCAGAGAGGATCTATTTTTTTCCCCTTCTCTTTTCTTTTTTGAGCTCCACACACCTGCATACCTCTCAGATTGAATAAAAGAAGAATTGGAAACACAAGATGCACTTAAGGAAAAGAAGTATTAATTTTGAAAGATTATGTTGTGGTTAGACTAATCTCACAATACCAGGAGTTTAGCTTTGGTCAATTGTTGCTTATCATTTACTTAAAAAAAAAAACAAAACCCAACTCAAAGCTTATTTAAAGTAATCTTTGGGGCCATATAGGTTCTAAACCAGGGTTTCTCAAACTGGAATGTGTGTACACACCACCAGAGATTTTACTAAAATGCAGATCTTGATTCAGTGGGTTTGGGTATGTGGTAACTAAGTCTCTCAAATCACCTTTCTCACTTTGAATCCCCACAATATCTTTTTTGTGCTGTTCTTAAGGCCCATTTCGCAGAGCTTATGTTAAATAGCTATGCTGTATGTTAGAAGCAATCTCCTTGAACACAGAGGCCATCATTTCCTTTTATCTCTATATTTTTCCTTATAGCCCTCATACCGCTAGCACACAGTAGGTCTTCACAAATGTTTGTTAAATGAATGAATGAGTGAATTAATGGGCAAAGCATAAGTGTAAGACAATATTCTAGGGCTTGTGCCCCTCAGAGCAAGCTGAGTCCAGGAAAAGAGATCAAAGAGGTATGAAATTTACCTCCCCATGAGCTGACCTCATTGTCTGGGGAGAGGGGCCATTTTTAATGGACTGGACTATATGTCCTTTTGGAATCCTAGGCTCCCAGGCACTCTTTGGAATGTGCCACTAGAAAGGACACACTGAGCAGCATATGGCAGTTACCATACAAGGAGCTTAGTATTATAAACCTCTGGGAACTTCTCACTATAACCAGTATAATTATTCAAATGTTAATTATAGAACCCATGAAAGTATCCAAGACTTCAGCTTTTCTTTCTTATTTCTCACTCCTTTTTTCTTTTTAGTTACTTTTCAACATTTTGGCACTATCCATCATGTCCTACACAGAGTTGCTAGGGAAAGCTTTCTGCAACAGAGACCTCTTCAGAGTACTCTTCCCAGGAGCTTCCCGTCACTCCCTGCTGCCAACCAGAAACGCAATCACCTGCTTAGCATGGCATCCTAGGCCCCTAACTGTCTGCCTTGTGCCCCGTCCAGCTTTATCTTTCATCTTTTTCCACTAGATTTTTTACCCCCTCCAGATGGATCATTTTCCAATCACTGAGCACACCTGTGGGCCCTGTGTTTTGTTTCGTACACCTTCTCTATGCCCAGCAAGCTCATACTTGTGGCCCTGTCGAGTCCCACCTCCCCTGGGGCCCTCCTGACACCCCAGAATGAACTAGTGAGTCCTCCTCCTCTGCCTCTGCATTTACCCCACTGTGTTACTGATGGGCTCTGCCGCCTTCATGTCTTCAGTACCCAGTGGGCACTCAACTCATGGCAGTGGAAGAAATGAAGTCAACAGGGAAGCTAAACAGGGAATTTAACTGGGAAATTAAATCACTTGCCTCAGAACTTTCTGGAGATTTTGTTTGCAGATGTGGGGCCCAAAATTTAACCATATGCAAAAAATGGGGACTTTGGAAGCCTAAGTTCCATTAAGTATGCACTGAGAGCTTGTGCCTCCTGGACAGGGCTGATTGGTGGGAGAGAGAGGCTATCGGCAGCATCTGAGTCACTCATTCCTCAAATAAGACTTCAGAGGTTGATGGAATTCCCCCTTTTTCTCATCCCTGGTACATTCACATGACTCACATGGAGGGCATGGTAGGTAGGGAGCTCACTGACTTGGCTGGCATGACACTGAGGGTGGGGCAGTATTTCTTAACCACAAGTAGCCAAATTAAATCCCTATTCAAGAGGGTTTTTTGCTGGTCATGCTCATGTGAAAACATTCTCAAGAGATTTTTTCTTTTTCTACTAAATTTAAAGATAAGTGATTTCATGCTTGCTTGTCTAGTCCTTCAGGTAGAAGGCCACTGTGGGTGATGACCAGTCTCAGACTGAGGCAGATGCTCACACACTTGGGATCTGTGTGACCTCTCGTGCAATTTATGGAAACTCTCTAAGCCTCTGCTTCCTCATTTTGAAAATGAGGCTGCTGGAGGACCACCTGAGAACATGCAATTGTGAAAACAGGTGCTGAGCATACAGTAGCCGAAGGTACAACATCAAGTGAACTCTAATATAAACTGTAAATGGTGAACTTTGTTAACAAAAATTTGTCAATATTGGCTTATTGGTTGTAAGAAATGTACCAGACCAGTGCAAAACCAAGTCATACAAATATTCCTGTTATACGTATTTTCCATTAAAAAGAAATAAATTATAAGATTAATACAGAACAGAAAGCAATCAAGTAAGCAAAAATTCTCCATAGGCAGTGGTGACAGGGTTGGAGGAAGTATCAGAGGTGCACATGGGGTTGTTGATGGCGTGGTTTTGATGCAGCTCTGTCAGTATAGCTGCCCCACAAAATCTGTCTGCAAGCAGCCTGCTTCTGCCTCTGATTAGACAGTAATATGGGGATCATATGAAAGCTCTACGTTCTAATGAGGGCTGTTCGCTTTAGATCCTTGGCAAGCAGTCCATTAATTCTGGTAACATCATCTCCCAAATGTTTTTGGAGACTCTCCTTTGTAACTGCCCTTCAGAGTCTGTGGGACAATATGTTTTCTTGCATTTTTTTAATAGTGAGAAAGGGTGTCATCAGATTACTCTTAGCCCTGAGGGCGTGAGCCCTGCAGCAGCTGGGGGAGCTGCCTGTGCACCTGAATTTGCCAATGTGCTCATTCTGTTGGCTGCTTTTTGTATAACAGAAAACGCAAACAAGCCAACAGCCCAGCTTACTCCCACCACCTGCATTATGCTATAAAAAAAGTGGATGCAGTGGGCTGCTTTGCATCTGAGAAATGAATACGAACATGGCAATTCGATTTGTTCCTGGCATTTTTTTCCAGATTAAATTAAATGAAAGCCAGGGAATGAAGATATTAGCACTGCGCTGTCCAATACGGTACCTACAGGCCACATGAGGCTGTTAAGTACCTACCACTTATTAATACACTGTATGCAATTTCCTTATTTATCAGTTTATTGTTCATTATCTCACCTTGTCCCTACCTCATCTCCCCAGCACACCCAACTAAAAGAGAAGTTCCACAAAGTCAGGGATCTTTGTCTACTTACGTATCTAAAACAGCATTTGCATAGAGTAGGCTGTCAATAAATGCTTGTTGAATGAATGAAGGAAAGACCTCACCTCTCCTTGAAGAGTGTTCACCCTGGTTGGAAAGGAAGCAAATGTACACTCATGAAATGTGTAGTGGAGAACATAGGAGGTTATATATACATCTATAATTGCATTTCGGATTGTGTGATGTGTGTTATATATGCTGTTAGAATTCACAGAAAGGAAATAGTGACGTCTGGAGACAGACTTGAGCTGAAACTTGAAGAAAATATGAGAATCAGGCCTGGAGTTTGGCTGGGTACCAGGAAAGGAGATGCATCTTTAGTTAGACGGATTGTAGGTAATGCTCCAAGAGGGTGATTGTAAAGCAGGAGGGGCAGAGGGCTGAGGCCTCAGTTTGGGGGACACCGACAGTTAGAGTGTGGGAACAGGAAGAGAAACCAGCCAAGCAGCCAGGGAAGAGAAAGGAAGGGGACAAGGAGAACCCAGGAGTGCTTTGGGCAAGAAACTAAGGAGCGGTTTTGAAGACAGGGAGTGTGTGATCATGAGGGCTGCATGCAGCAGCAAGTGTAGAATCTAAGCACAGGCAGGGAGGAGCCTGTCTGTGTTTGACCTGAGGGGAGTTACTATTTTTATCGCTTACCACATTTTTAAATGCCAAATCTGGCCAGTTTGGGGTATAGTTACCGCCATTTGGAGAGTTTCCAGTAGGTGCTGCCCTACTTTAGTTTGACTGGTTTGAGAATAACTGAAAGATCATAGATCACTCTACAATCCAGTCTCTCAATGTTTTCCTCTAAGATACATATCTCCTCTGTAAAATAAGCCATTATGGATTTCTGCTTATAAAGAAAGAGATACATAATTTACAGTAAGTAAATATAGTTTAAATTCTATTGTTAACCTCAATTACTATTATTAGTCACGACTTAAGCTAAATCTTGGCTTTCTTTTTTGTCTTTTCTAATTTAAAGGAAACATTAGATTTTCTTTTGTTTATTAGAGTAAAACCATAGGTCCTGGTTTGCTTGACAGTCCTGACTATACCTCTTATTCTGGCATTCTGTCTGGATTAGCAGTTGTCTCACAGATTTTCCTTTTGAAAGAAGGTATTATTTCTATTGGTACAGAGACAGTCAGTGATAGGTTTGGTAGCCTCTCCTTCTAGCTTCAGGTCTTGGCAAGCCTTGTGTGAGACACGGTGCAGAAGCCAGAACTCTCCCTTCAACACATGTTTAAATCTGAAAGACAGCTAAGCATACCAGTTCCTTTACTTGAAGCATTCCAGATGTGCATACCTAGCACCTGCTTTGCAAGGACAGCATGCAGGGTGTTTGCTGATAAAATGAAGTGCTCTTGGCCAGGAGCAGCTGGAGGTAACGAACACCCCCTCGCCCCAGGTGGTGGTATGTGATCACTGTTGGGGATTTGGTGTACCAGCCAGCTGTGCCAGGACCCACATTTTGGCCTGTGGGATGCCACTGGCTCAAAGTGCCAGGCTGCCATTCACTGGGGTCAATGTGAAATAGGGAGAAACACAGGTGAACAGGTGTACTTGAGATACGTTCAGGAAACAGAGGCTGAGAAGTTCTACCTCAGAGACAGAGGGAGTGTCTGAAAGCTCCTGTGACACTGATTGTGCCATTTATTGTATTGTGTAAATCTAGCCTAGAGTTTATGTCCTTTGTGTGGTAGGCTGAATAATGCCCTCCTCCCCCTGAAGATGTTCACGTCCTAACCCCCAGAACCTATGAAAATATTACCTTACATGTCAAAAGGAATTTCTCAGGCATGACTAAATTAAGGGTCATGAGATGGAGAGATTTCTCTGGATTATCGAGGTGGGCCTGATGAACTCAGAGGTCCTGGCATGAGGGAGGCCGAGCTCTGGGTCAGTGGTAGATGTTACCATCAAAGCAAGAGGTTGGAGTGATGTAGGAAGGGGTCATGAGCCAAGGAATGCAGGTGGACTCCAGAACTTGCAAAAGGCAAGGGAAATGATTCTTGCCGTGGAATCTCCAGGAGGAACTAGCTTTACCAACATTTTGACTTTAGTCCAGTGAGACTGATTTGGGTTTCTAACCTCCAGAACAGTAAGATAATAAATTTGCATTGTTCTAAGCCACTAAGTTTGTGGTAATTTGTTACAGCAGCAGTGGGAAACAAGCACACTTAGAATGCTTTTTTATTCTGCACAAAATCTTTCTGCCAGCCATCAGTTCAAAAAAATGAAAAATTCATGTTTAATGGAAAATTAGATATTCAGATTTCTGTGTTTCAGGGTAATCAATAATGAGCATGTAACATGAACAAAGTGTTGGTCAATATTTATTGTCCGCAAAGGAGAATTATAGTAACATCACTGTTCATAAGAACAGCAGGACACACACAACTGCTGAGGATCCATCAGCATCTATTTGTTGTAATCTTAAGACCACGCAGAAAGATGAGGCAGCTGCACAAAGCCCATTTATGTATCACTCAGAAGCATGGATTTTTTGTTTAGATTAAATGCCATTTCTTCTAGATTAATTTTACCCACTCTTATTTTCAAGTTTTCTTGTATATATACAAAAGCGAAGCCATTGATGTTAACGTGTGGCTTCATTAGTAGCAGAAGAAACCTTTTCTGTAAACAAGTCCTCTGATGGCATTTAGATTAAAAGTCAATTTTAAATGTTTAAAGTATTCGGTGAATGAAGGCCTGAAAGACTTAAGTGTTGGAAACTTTTAACAAATTACAGCTGCTGAAAACAAAGTTGCAAACAGGCAGATAGTGAAATTTATCCCAAAAAAGGCAAAGGACAAATTGAACAATTAAACATTGAGGGTTCAAGTACTATACAAGGTTAGTTTTTAAAATGAGTAATTGTACTGTCCTTTGGAGAATCTTGACCTATGAGCAGTTTTGACAAAAGACCTACTTTTAATTGCATGAGTTTGTATTCTAAAGTGGAATGGAATATGTAGAAGGCCTGCAATTTTATAACATTTAAATTTGATAAAATATTAAAAAGAATCATAAAGAGACAACTTATTTGATCAGACTTATCTTTTGAAAATATTCATTGAAGAAATGTACCTTAACTTGAGGAAAAATCAAGAGTACCCATAAAAATATTTGGTCTGCATTATTCACACATTTCACTGTAGAAAAAATGAGAATTATGAATCTTTCTATTTAGCAGAAATTGTTCTCAGTTTACCAGGTACTTTAGCACCTGTAAGAATATTTTCTCAACTAAAACTATTGTTGTCTATGGAGGAATTAGTTGAAGATGTACATAATTGAAAATGTATTAATCATGAATGCAACTTTGCAGAAAATTAAGGTAGTTTCATGAAATAGTGAAAACTTTTCAGATTGTAATTGAAAAAAATCACACTTTAAAATATTTCAATAACAAAGATATGACTAAGTAAGTGATTCAAATACACAAATACATTCCAAGAATGATTTCCTTTATTTTTAATATTCAGATAATCCATGTGGACAGGGTTTTTTTTCCTTTTTTGATTTAATATACATGAATATTGGCTACTTTTAAAGAAAGAATTTTGCTATTGAAAATAACTTTGGAATAGAACTATTTTATAGGTCCACCAATAGAATAAATTTGATTTGTCCATTAAAAATACACATTTCAAAGTTTATATAATTTTAATTTGTTTTTGTGTCCCCTTTCCACTTCCAAAAGAGCATAAGTTTGGGAGATTAATATAATGGTTAGCCTGCTTATGATTTTCTCATTGCTGGTAAGTCCTGGGCCATTGGCTCCCTGTGACCTCTCTGCAAGTCACATGGATTTTTGTCTTTGTGGTGCTTTACTTACAGGTCATTGGTGGCTTGCCTGCTTCATGACTGCACCTATGTTTAGCTTTCTCCAACCAGCTCAAGCTACTCTTGATAAAACTACTTTGCACATCTCAAGGAAGCCCTTAAATTCCCTTTCCCTAGATGTAATGCTACTTTACATTTCCTCATCTGGAAGAGAAAACACACACACACATACAGAGCAGAGACAAGGACAGAAACAGAGACAGAGAGAAAAAAGCCTCTCTCTTCACTTGGCTTCAATGACTGTTTTTTTTTCCTAATCAAAAATTATTTCCTTGAAAATCAAGTTTCTACTAATTTTGGCTTCTATTGTTCCTATAAAAGTTGTTTTGCATCAAATCACTTGTAATTACTTAAGTAACCCAGCAATTACCAGTTCTTTAAAACATGTCAAAGAAATTTTATCTTTCCCTCCTACTGAATATTTAAAACATTTAAAAAGGTGGAGTAATTTTAAGATAAAATTCACACAGTTGTAATATGTGGCTTTAAGGAGACCTGGTCTAGTGAATTGATATGTGAGAAGCTCATCATTGGAAAATGGTACAAGTTTAGATAGATCTTTTGGATAATGTTTAAAACTAGTCCATTTGTTGACATGAATTTTAATAAATAATTTCAATACATTTTATCCAATTTTATTTTAGGAATATGTATGAGGAAAAATATAAGACTAAATGCATATTTATCCACTAGTTAATTTAGGTATTCTTTGCTTAGTCTCATGGCCAATGTGTCCAAAATAAATCTTATGTTAAAAATAGTTATCAGTTGAGCACTTACTATGTGCCATTCACTGTACTGGTGATTTTTTAAAACATGGATTACTTCATTTAATTCTCAAGACAATTATTTGAGGAAAGTGTAATTATTATCCTTATTTGCTGAGAAAAACGCTGAGATTTAGAGAAGTCAATCTACTTCTTGAGATTACATGGGAAATTGTGGAACTGAAATCTTGTCTCAGGATAGTCTGATTCAACCACATGTTCTAACTACAAATTTATAGTAAAATGGTTAGGATAAATCCAGAAACAGCCCCAGCCAAAACCAAACCAAACATTATCATCATCTTTGATAATTAAACTAGGTAACTTTTGTTTTGTTTTGTTTTTTTCTCTCCAGTTATACTCTTCAACTTATGTCATCTTTCTCCTCTTTTCTGAACTTGTCTGAGAGCACCTGATAATAGCCTTTCCTGCGTACTTCTTTAAGTTCCCTCTGACATTGCTCTCCACTTGAGTTTATTTTCTCTGGAGAGTAGCCCACTTGATGAGTAAAGGCTTCTCAAACTGTAGCTCCACAGAGGGGTCAATGAAAAGTGGAAAATGTGATCCCGTCTGTGATAACCCAGCTCCTTCGTGGTTGTCTGGGTAAGCACCCTGTTTTTGAAGTCATTCCTTCTTAGAATCAGGATTTTGTTGACGATGCTCACAATGGCATAGTTGTCAAATAGGTAAGGGTACTTTTAATCATCTAATAGAAAAAATGGAATGTGTAAATGATGTATTGGAACCAAGAGAAGGCCAGGTTAGGCAGAGACTGTCATACTTGAGGGTCATGGTCGTGCATATGAAACGTGGTGGGAGAGCTGCATCCTTGCATCTCCAGCATGGTAACCTGTGGTCACTGCTGCATTCCTGTTGTGTGCAGGGAATTAACTGCAACATAACAGTTCTATTTGTCACTTTGAAGCAAGTGTTCAACATACATTTCCATATTATAAACTTGTTTTTTTACCTAATGTGTATCTGCACACATTTAACTTGCCTTAGAATAACAATAAATTGAGTCAATACTGGATGTACAAGTGTTTTTTTCTTTTAAAAGGTGTCTGAACATTGCTTATGTTTGAGAACTGTTGTAGATACTATTCAATTTCTTCCTTGTATCAAAACATGCAAGGCCTGAATCTCAATCCCTTGGGACCCTAATCCTGCTAAGTGTTAAAGTGCTAATGGATTAATAAGTGGATACCCTTGGATCCTCCTGCAGCTAATGCCTGACCCAAAGAGTGGCTTCTGGTGGTGGGGATTTGAGGACTTCTTGTTGGGTAAAGTAAGGGACCATTTTTTGGCAGGAAGGTCTTGGGATTGTTTTACCTTACACAGTTGATGCTGACTTTGCCTGAGAGTGAACTGTGGTCTGTGCAAACCTTTGCTGGAGACTGAGTAACCAGCTAATGAAGGTCCATGAATGGACCCATGCCTCATTTTCCTGGACCACCCAACAGCAAGGTCTAGAATGGCCCCTGGTGCAGGCACTACTCTGGGCCTTATATTGAATTCCATGCTCCCTCCCAGCCGTCTGGACACTCCTTCCTGGATAAACCAGGCCTACTCTCCATACTGTGGGACTTGGGGCTGGCAGAAGATTTGGAGACTTAATTCTATGTGAGATCCATGCCCTGGACTCAGGGAGACAGAGGGACAATTCACTGCAGCTCAGGTCTTCACCAGGGCCCCTGTTTTCTCTAGATGCGATCAGCAAGGGAATAAGCTTGAATCCCATTCTTAGTGTTTCAGTGAACAACAGCTCTGGGTAATCAAATGCAACAAGCAAACTGAAAGAAAACACCCCCTCTATGTTACTGTAATAATAGTACATATGCATTGTGGGAGATAAAGAAGACACTGATATGAAAGTAATAAAAGTTAAATCATCCATAATTCCACATTCTAAAGATAACTTATTTATTTTTGGTGTATATTCTTCATGTATTTCTAAATATAAAATTATGACATCCTGTTTCTACTTTTCATTTACACATCCAGCAAATACTTATGGGGAAAACCTGTCACTACTCTTTGTTCATAGCAGAATAAGACAGAGTTCTGGTCTCTCAATAGTTTGGTAGAGGAAATAAGATAATATATTTTCCCAAATATTCAATTTCCACAAATATACAATCCTGACTTCAACAGCTCTCTAAACAGTAGGTGTGATGGTCTCTGCAGACAGTCCTTGTTCTTGAAGATGGAAACATTCTAGTAGAAAACTGACATAAACCATGACAAAAACCACATGGTCCATATCACAGCTGAGGCATTCCTTGGCTACTAAGGGGAAATAAAGGAGTGAGCATCTGACTGGGAGCGCTGGGGACCTTTGAGTTTGGTACTAAAAGATGAATACAAGTTTTGTTGATAAAGGGAAAGGGTCTGAGTATATTCCAAATATGAATTAGTTAGGAAGGACTTCTAGGAAAGGCGCCAAGAAACCAGTTTAGGGACATTTCTCTCACTGTGAGAGAAGGGAGCGTTCCTGGGACAGATGTCTGAATTTTTAAATTCTGTGGTTTTTATTGCAATTGATAATCTTAAAGAATCATTGCAGAGAATATTTGGTTTGGATTTTACAGTTCTGCAAGAGCAAAGGCATAGGTTTATTTTACGTTTGTAACTATTTTAAAGATATATGGATTTAAATTGTCATGGGGTGGAGTGTAGACCAAGGATGTCTTGTCATTTTGCATTCTCAGTGTCCTGCACAGTTTGCTGAACAGTCAGTTTAGCCTGTCTGAATGATATCACCCCTACTTTCTGGTTCTAAGCTTCTTGTCTTTTCCCTTTTCCTTTCTTACTACCTCTGCAAGTTCTCACATCGGATTCCCAGATCACTTTGACTAGCTCATGTTTCCTAACCTCCTCTTCTTGCTTGCCCCATAATTCCAGTTTACGGTCTATTAAATTCAGTGGTGCCTTAGCATAATTTGTACTTTCTGTTTTCTTATAGGAAAGGCAGGGATTCCATTTTGAAACACAATATTAAATTGTGGAGGTGGGTGTGCTTCTTAAATCCCTATCACAAATCCAGGTTTTGTGGTGGGGACAGGGCTATCATTCTGGAGGTCCCCAGAACTATATGAATTACTTGGGTGGGAACTAGGCCCATGTTTTTTTATTAGCTGTATTTCTAGGCAGACTTAGAAGCCCAGAAATGTTCCAAGACTGGAGAAATGTTCCCATATCAACCCTGTTTTATTCTGTGCCCTGCCCCCTCCCAGCACACATGACATGGAAATTGTACGTGAGGGAGCCCAGGGCACTGACCTGAACGCCTCCACACTGTTTGTGCTGTTGCCCTAGACACTGGGATGACAACCACTGACTCTTGCAGTCAGTTCACCTCCTGAGTGATGGGCTGGCTGAGGGCCTGACTCACTCCTCCTGGCTCCCTGGAATGTCAGGCATCTTTTCTTCCCTCTGAAAATGAGCTGCAGTTCAGGCCAGAAACACTGGAGTTTCTACCGCTCTCCTGGTCCTTAAAATGAAAGACTCCAATAGAAACAGATCATTGGAAATGCAAAAAATATCCATGCCCTTTGCCCCAAGCCCAGAGGAGCAGGTAGATGTTGTCTTCATGGTACAGAAGTTGTGTAGGGACAACACTCTAGGAGCCTGGACAGTTCCAGGCAGGGGATGCTGACATTAGGCATGGCGCTTTCTCACACCACTTTCTCTCCTACACCATTTCCCCATTAGTATTAACTACTGCCAGAAAAGCTCCTGCCTCTTGAGAGGAAACCCAGAGAACAGTGGCCATTTCTGCCTGAGAGTGATTTTCTACTGCATCAGTAGTGTGATGAGACTTTCTTGCAGAATGCAGGCATTTTGGCTCTGGGAGTGGTGCGCTGGTGCAGGGGTGCAAATGTCTAGCTGGTGAGGAACTCTTCATGACATCAGCTTTTTCGCTGGTGTTCCCAAGTGGAGGCCGGAGTGAGGCAGTGGTGAGCAGCCCCCCGGGTATGGGGGGGATCCACCAGGAAGGAACCCTCCACTCCGGGGGAGAAGTGGGGAGCCCAGAACACCTGGTACTTCCAAATAGGTGGGCTTGGCTACGGCCAGACTTTCCAAACATCCTCACTTTAATACCTCCAATAGCAGAAGACCCTGAAGGTATTCTCTGGGGGTCTCCATCCTAAGAGCAAATTTTCTTTCATGTCTCATATTTGGTTTTGTGTGTATGTGTTTTCTTGTTAAAATTTCAATTTTGAAACAATACCAAACTGATAGAGCAATTGACAGCACACGGCAAAGAACTTGTTTCCCAAACCATTTAAAAGCCAAATGCCTATATATATTTATTCCAAAAGCAAACTATATTTTATTGACCTTTTTTGACTTTAACAACCAGTAATGGGCTGTTATTTTTGAATAAAAACTTAACAACAGTATTTCTCTTTTTATAGTGAGAATTAAACATTTATTGTTATTGTTTTTCTTGGCAATATTATTATCTTTTCCAGTTTTATTGAGATGTAATTGGCACATGACATTATATTCGTTTAAGGTTTACAACAGTATCTGATACATGTGTATGTTGCCAAATGATAACCACAGTAAGTGTAGTTAACATACATCGCTTTACATAGTTATGAACGTTTCCTCTTGTGATGAGAACTTGATGATCCACTCTCTCAGCTATTTGTATTGCAAGAAAGTAACACCTCAATATTAGCAGTGACTTCTGATAAAGGGACCATCTATCTTCACACCCCACTCGAGTTTCTCCCGTCATCCCAACAGTGTCCTTTATCTCAAAGGGATCCAGCCTTCTACCCTCTGAGTCACTGGGGCTCTGCCCCTCAACCTACATGGATTCCTATCTTGCTTTGCCAGGCCAGAGTTGTTTAGGAAGAATATAAATATATATTTTATATATAGAACAATGAATTATGTGTATGTATGTGTATATATATTACTTTTATTGTTGCTCTGGTATAACACCTCCTAAGACAGCTCAGGTTTAACTGAAATATTTGGGTAAATTTTGCCTCCTCTGGGCAGCTGCCCCTTTGAGGCAAGTTGACAGTGTCTTTGTGTGGCGAAAGCCCCTGTGCTAGGGCACATGGCACTCACTCCTAGTAAAACCCCTTGAGGCAGTGTATAAATAGGACCTACATGGAGGGGGCTCTAGAGTCAGACTGCCTGTGTTTATCTCATCTCCCACCACCAATAGTTGTGTGACCTCAGACAAGCCAATGGACTCTCTAAGACTTGGTAAATGGAGGCAGTAAATGAAAGAACTATTTCATAACACTGTTTAGGGATTTCATGAGCTAAGGCACTGTAAACACTTAGCACAGTGCCTGGCCCATGGTAAACACTTAATAAATGTTCACTGCTGTTAATTCAGCTATGTTTATCTTAATGTAAAGAAGTCTATCACAGTCTGGCTAGAGGGCCCAGGGAGCTGTGTGGATATAACATGCAGCTTCAGGTAGCCCCTGGCACATGGCCCCAGGCACCTGTGGGTATGTTTGCCCAGTTTCAGGGGTTAGGACAGCCTTCTGCCCTTCCTTGCCTCAGGCTAGAGGAGCAGGGAATAAACAGCCAGAACATGCAGGCCCCCTTCTCCCCACTTCCTACTCCCTTTTGCTGGCTCCTCCTCTCACCACATCCTGAGGAAGAACAGAGCAGCAGCTGAGGGGATATGAGGCAGGACCAGGCCAGAAGGTTTCAACAGCGCCCAGCTCCCGGAGGCTGCTGAGGCAGCATGCTGTTGCCCGGAGCCTGGCCAGGGCCCTAGAGAGTTGAGATGATAAATAGCTTTGGCTTTGTTCTGGTTTCTTTATGTTGTGGCAAGAGGGCAGGACCCTGAGGCTGAAAATCAATCCCACGCCAACTAGCTCTCTCCCCTGGGATGGTCAGTGGTTTCTCCAGACCACAGGGGAAAGGCAGCACCTGCGCCCAGCCTGCTTCTCGACTGGCCACCTGCTTGTGTTGCAGGGCCACCTCTCTGGGATTGTTCATGACAAACGGAGTCTCTTGGGTTGTTTGAGGATGTGGGGTTTGTGTGAGAGACAGGGAACCCTGCCTTCCTGATGAGGTCCTGTCCCTCGAGTCATGACCTTGCCTTCCTTGGCCTGAGCAAGCAGCAGGAAGCTGTAAGCAGTGTTTGTGAAACATCGAATCTCTGCCTAGTGACGCCAAGCAGGCCAGCTTGCTTCTGGACCCCAGCTCCCTAGTAGTTCTTCTTTTCAGTCCTGTGGGTACTGGTGTCTGTTACCTGCCTTGGAACAAAAGGGCTGGAGCCTGGCTGAGGCAGGTAGGCAGGAGCCAGCTTCCCTCCTTGGGCCAGAGCCAGTGGGCAGGGCCTGTGGTCCCCTGGGCCAATGTGCTTTTTTACGTTTCATCTGAGGGCTAATTTTGCTGGTAGGGAATGTAGGCAAGAGGCCAGGGTAGCATTTGGCAGCAAGCGGGCAGCCCCTGGCGAGGGAGAGCCATTTGAATTCACCGTGAAGTCAAAGGAGTGGTCATTGCCCTCCACTTCCTGCCTGTAAGCCAAGGGCGGTTGGCCTGCCCTGCCTGTTCAGGCGGGCGCCCACCCAGGGTTGCAGGCACTGGCCTTCAATCCGCGCGGGGGAGCAGGTAGCCTGGGGCTCTGCCAGCGTGGCAGGCTGACTGCAGGCTCTGAAAATGATTGTTTTGGGCCCTTGACCAGCTCTTCAGCCCACACTCCTGTCTTGGACCTCCTGGGTCACTTCTCCCCACTGCCAGCTCTGCTTCTTTCTGAATGGAATTTATAAAGTGTTTCTATGCGCTAGCTCTCTTCTGATCTTTCATGAGCCTGTGAGGTCCACTGGGCAGGTAATTTCATCCACACTTCACAGATGAGGGACAATGGGGGGTCCTGGTTCTGATACACACACCCCCACCCCACAGGCCCAGGTGTCCCTGGGGTGGGGCACTGGTGAGTGGCACCCTGCAGGAGTGCCTGTGGTGCCCATTTTTTTCTTCTTTTGGGGAGTATTGCACTTTGAATCCAACAAATTTAAAATGCGGATGGGGAATAAGCAGGACTCTAGATAAAGTGGAGAAACTAGCCTAAATTTGTTACTCATTCCTTCCTTTGACCTTACCTGCTGCTCCCTAGGAAGTCCTCTTCTCCTTTCCTTGGGTCACCTGCTCTAAGGCATAATGGCTGATGACAGTGTAAAGGGCTATCCCTCCACACCTCAGCCCACCTTACAATTTTGCGGTCCCTGCCTCAACTTTCAAAACAGGGACATTCAAACCCATTGTCTCCAGGAAAACAGTACAAGTTTTTAATGGGCAAACAAGCAATGAAAACAGACCCAGGTCAGTGCTGGGCAGGTCCTGGAGTCCACCTCGCCCTCCATTGTGCCAGGCATTGCCCATAGCTGCTGATCTGGGGGGAGGTCTGCAAGAGCCCACCAGGAGGGGCTGGGTAGCCAGGGCTGATGTCAGGGGGAGCTTCAGGGAGCTTGGGCATCGGCCACTGACAGCCAGCCTGGAAGTGTGCCATATTTTCAGATGTATGCCACCGTCTTGCTGCATAACAATTATTTTGCTTAATCTTTTCTAGGACATTTGGAGGAAGATACTACATTTTCTTTTCAACTACTGAGGAAACTGAGTCTCCATGAGGTTCAAGATCTCGTAGCTGGTGAGTTCCAGGCAGTCAGGAAAGCTCAGAGCACAGGGTACTCAAGATAGTGGAGGTGGGGGCCCTGGACTGGCAGAGGACACTGGGAGGGCTCAGGCCCCACCAGAGGCCAAGGAGCAGGGTGTGGGAAATGAATAGAAAGAAAAGGTGTGTGTGTGTGTGTGTGTGTGTGTGTGTGTGTGTGTGTGTGTGTGTGTGCGCGCGCGCGCGCGCGCGCGCGCGTACGCACATGCGCACTGATTGGGCAGGTGGCAGGGGCTGGGGTGGGCAGACACTGAGAGACTGAGAGCTGCAAGCCTGCCCTCTCCAGTTGTGCTGGGGCTGGAACTCGTCCTGAGTGAGACAAAGAAACCGTTTCTATTGTTGGCTTTGCCTCCTGCTCTATACCTGACAATTGTCACCCAGGAAATATGATCACATTTGGAGCACTAGCTGTAGTATTTGATTTTAGAAATAGTTGTGTCTGGTACATCAGGGGCTGCTGCTTAACTCTCTCTGTCTCTGCCCCCGAACACAGTCGCTGGGCTGGGTGGAGCCCTGAGCTCTGTGGAGTGTGATGTCAGCAAAAGCTAGTGGACGTTGAAGTGGGGCCTCCCTGTGAGGGAGCCAGAGCAGGAAACTCAGTTTGCTCTTCTGTGGTTGGAGAAAACGATGGTCAGCACTTGCCCAGAATTCCAGAAACCTCTTCCTGTTTGCGGGTGGGCAGGATCCAGAGCCCCCATTCTTCCTGGTGAAGCACAGGCCCTTCTTAGGCCAACAGGCAAAGGTCTGGCTGCTTGTCCCCTGGGGAAGCGGGTGTAGCCTGTGCTCCAAGGGGCTAGCCCAGGACTTAGAGCTTACGAGATCTCTTGGAGTGCAAGGAATGTGGAAGGGCCTATAATGTGAGGCAGTATGCGCCACTGTGCTTGGCTCCCCGCCGCCCCCGGGAAGGGGCTAGGAAAACAGCTGGCACAGGCCTTGCTGCCCTGTCAATGCAGGAGCCACACGCCAGGGTCCTTCTGCTGCCATTCCCTTGGCAGCACACACCTTTTCCCAACCTACATGCTCCTGCCGGCAAAGGATATTAATAGGTGTGAGTCTTATCCCACCTCCAAAGTGACCAAGAAAATTTTTTTGTAGGCACATGGTCTGGTCTGCAGAATAAGCTCTCTCTCCCCTTGCAGTGTGGCTATGCATTTGGCACAAACCTTTCAACAGAGGCTGACGTTCTTATAAGAAGTTAAAAACTAAATGCAATTCTAATCCTTAGGAAAGTCATCTTTTTGCCTGTGTTGTCTCCTGCTTGTCCCTAGGTCTCTCCCAATTTATAGTCAGAGACCACGTGTCACATGATTCCTTTTAAAATTGGGCTCTGGCTGCCGCTGCTTTTCCTATCCACTGCCCATCTGCTGCTCTACAGGCAGCCCAAGCACTGGCAAGGGTAAGGGGACTGCCCAGAGAGAACAAAGTCAGAACTGAAATATTTGACTGGACTTGGTCCTAGCAGCAGGGATTTTATTACCCTAAATGTCCTGGAAACCCTGTTGCCTCTCCTTCACTCCCGGACAGCCTCTGCAGCTGGCCTTGGCATCTTCCTGCAAGTGGCTGCATCATGAGTCACGGGGGCAAATCTCCAACGAGGCTGAACATGAAGGGGGCACAGAAGAGGAGGGCTTGGGGGTGAGAGGCGGGCAGGCTGGGGATGGCTACAGGGCCCCTGGGGTTTGGGTGGGGACTGAGTGGGGACTGAGGGGTCAGCATTGGCAGGGAGGAGGGTGAGCCCAGAGAGGACAGGCCACGCCAGGCCAGGCCCCACTGGACACAGCCCAGGTACTGACTGCTGGGCGGGGCCCGTTATGTCAGAGACATTGCCTTGAGATGGAAAGAACATGCTGGATTCTCTCTCACAATCCTTTTCATCTAGGTGAAGGAGCAATGAAGTCCAGATGCATAGTTATTTCCCTTGGAAAGCCTCTCATTCATTGAGGGAGCCTTGGGCATACTCTGGCGGTGGTTTATTAATATCACAAACAAAGCACATTTTGTTTTTATTTGAATTGGTGAATTAAAATAGTCTATACAAGGCAAACACTTCATCATGAAATATTTAAATTAATAATAAATAAGTTCCACCCTACAGAGGTCTTCATCAGCCACTTACAAATAGAGGACATCAGTTATAAATTAAATAAATTAAAATAAATAGTCTTAGGATACTCTGATAGGTCCAGCATAGATCACCTGTTAGCTCCCTAACTTTGTTTCATACTGTGTAGGTCTGTTAGACAGTCTATTGAGACTAGGCCTTCACTGAAAGAACATTTGACGCTCAAACCTCCAAATCATGTTCAAGTACAAGGACTGGGTGTTGAGGGTCTAGAATGGTTGAAGGGCAGAGATCAGCAAAGTGAACGCCCAGAAGCACAGGCCTCCTATCCCCCAAGTCTCTTTACAGTTCACCTAGAGATACGGAAATAGGTAACTTAGCAAAAAGCAACATGAGACCACAGAGCAACAGTGTATGAATAACAGTTGTATCTGAGACTGGTAATGTGGCCAAATTCTTTGTACCAAGATATGGTGATTTTCAGCCTAGTCTCAGACTAAATTTCACCATGGAGTCTCTGGTTTTGATAATGGGTTGGATTAATTTAAGCTTCTGAATTAGAAAACAAGCCTTCTAGGGGCAGAGTGGAGGCTACAGATAACAAATACACCAGGCATTTTCCATTAATTTCCCCATAGGCAGGCATTACTAATTGATCACTGCATTCCTTTATCTCAGACTCCATCTCCACACAGCACACCAGTTAGGCTCTGCCATCAATTGTGTTTAGCATTCGAGATGAAAATTGTTTACTAATCTTGATCCTTCTCTGTGCTGTAAACTATTCTGTGGGAAGGAGCAGACATACCAGGAGCATTGAAGCCTGGCATTCATATGGGTTAATTGCCCTCAGACGAATCAATCATTTAACTGTTTTAAACTGTGTTGTATTAAATAGGTAAAGTCATATAAGAGTTGTTAGAAAGACTTGGATAATGTATGTAAAATGCTCAGTGTCATTCTTGGTACATAGTAGGCATTTAATAAATGATGGCTATTATTATCATATCATTTTAAGGCTACGGATGTTGACAGTGGAGTTGATGACATTTCCATTGAAGGAAGGAAAGCATAATACTACATATTATGTTGAACCTTATGAAATGTATAATCAATTCTTCTGACCTACAAAATGGCAGTTTCTTCTGGTTCAACCTAATATCTAATGATGTATTTTATTCAAATCATTTACTCTTCTAACGTTATCCAATTCTTCCCTTCAAAGATTGAATTATCCAGAGATAAACTCCTATCCCTCAAAACCTTCCTCAAATCAGTTGCTAGAGTACGTAAAGCAAGGAGTCTGGTGAAGTTGAGGACCTGATACCTGGTTCCACAATTGTTTCTAGTCACACGACCTCTCAAGGCCTTGGCTTCCCTGTCAGTAGCTTGGGAATGATTATGTGATTTCTTTCACAGGGATTTTGTGAAGATAAGATATAACAGATGGGAAAGCCCTTTGAAAAGTTAAAATCATTATACCAAAGCAAAGATTATTAATTCCACTAGACTATGCCTCTTCAGAAAACATGAGCATTCAACATTTAATTTTTAATCATTTTTTCCTAAAGAAAAACTGCACATAAAAGAATTGAGAATTCATGCATTCATGCCAAATGGGCATCAAAACCAATACTGACGATACTCTCAAGGGGATATTAGAACTATTAAGTCAATATATAGTGCTGTGTCATTAAAAATCATACCTCATCAAGATGAAATAAATGTGATAAGAGGAACAGTAAGAGCCACTGTGTTCACAAGTGCTTCAAACATCAAGCTCTGACATTTATACCAGAAATCACACACATTAGAATGACTCACAAGGAAAACTGCCTGCTTCCTTGCTTGGAGATCTTTAAAATGGGCTTGGAAAGTTGATTTGGATGTAGTGTTGCTAAGAGATACTGATATAAATGTGATGACCTCCCAAAGTCACTTTCAGACATTGGCTCTATAGTTCTAAGAAGGAGCAATTTTCTTTTGCCTTCAAAGGAAGTTCCTTTCCTGCATCCTAAGCTGGGTGATCTGTTTGTAAGGGAAGATGCTGGGTTTGGACCAGCTTCTAGCACAGGTGACTGTGGCTCAGTTCCAACCCAGACGTTTTCTCCTCTTGCGCAGTGAACTTTGGCCAACACAGGGCACCTGGTGAGGATCACCTTTAGTCGGCCTCAAAGGCGCTGTTGGTAGCTCCCACGTATTCAGACTTCTTCTTGTGCCTTGTCCACATTTTCCGGAGGATGCTGGGGACACCACAGGAAGCACTTCCTGTCAGTGGCAGGGAGGCCTCTGCTCCCTGGGGAAGGGTGGGATACTCTTCAGTCATCTTCTTAAGATGTCTGGATCTAAAGAAGAGCCAAGGGTGGGTGGTGAGGGCAGTCAATGCTCTGAGCCAGACTTGTGCTCTTTGCCCTCAACAGAGCTCTTGCTCTTCCTCTGCTCACACCTCCTGTGACCAAGATGGAGGGTCACTGTTGGGACCCACGTAGGAATGGCCTCTCCTGGAGGATCCTCACATGAGGTTAGGGCAAGAGGTGGCTCTGGGCACATGGTTCATAGATCTCAGGTCCTGCTCTTGTCCCAAGTTCTGTCCCCACCCCTCCACCCCACCACCTGTGTGCAATCTTGCTGGAAAGGGTAGATGTCCCAAAGCATTAGCTATTGAAAGAACATGAGCTCTGGGGGTGAATCCTGTTCCCTACCTACTGTGTGGCCTCAGGTAAGTGACTCACTCTCAACCAGCCTCAGTTTCTTTATGTGAAAAATGGGAATAATTTCATATAACTCATGGGGTATTTATGAGGAGAAAAATGAGATAATAGAACTTGAGGCATATTGTAGACCTCAATAAATGTTCATTTTTCCCTTCACCTGATCCCCCTAGGTGAAAGAAATTTTTTCTTTACAGTAGCCAGGGTCCAGGAACAAATTGAAATACAAATGTCTGAGCTTAGAAAAAGAGGAGCCATTTGGAATCCTTTGCAACACAGGTATGTGGATCAGAAAGTGTGGCCTCTATTGGGGCATTGTAAGTTTTGGCTGGCTTACTCCAGCAGTCAGCAAGAGCTACTGCTTCTCAGGACAATTTGACACTAGAACTTAATACAGTCCAAATGATTTTCTTGCTTTTCTCCAATTAAGTCCCAATACATTGAGTGACTTGGTTTTTATAATTGTTCCTAGGTGGTTTTCTTTCCTCTGGAAGGGCTTCACACTGGGCTATTCCTCCTTGGATCGCCACCCCTTTCAAAGTGTGTACCCCTCAGATTGATATTTTAGCCCCTGGTCCCTCATATGTGTGCATCTAACATGTTCCCAAGTATGTGTCTTTCCAACTACTAGATTCTATGTGTCTTGAAAAAGGATGGCAACAGTTTGTGCTAAGCTCTTCACACATTATCTCATTCAGCTCTCACAATAACCCCTTCACAGGGATATTCTTATCATCCCCATTTTTTTGCTTTGAAATAAACGAGAGCGAGGAGGTCTGAATAACTTGCCTGAAGCCATAGCAAGTTAGTGCCAGGCAGGCAAGCAGATCTGAGTCAAGAGCCCACACCCTTGATCATCCCCTAGACTACTTTTCTGTTACCTGCAATTTGGAGGACAGTGTTGGGGACATTAATGTACATGTTGAATTTAGTTTAAGCCTCTTTCTTGTTGGCCACTTCCTTATTGCAGCATTGAAGGCCAGGAGGATGCTGGGGTCTCCTCCCTCCTGCCAATCTACCTGCTGGTTCTGGATCAGAGTGAAGAGTAACATGGGGGTTATAAATGTGGTTTGAAACCTTTGTATTTCACGTGCCCCTTTACCTTTGGGCAAGGGCCCTTAACTTGATTCATGAGGCATTTCTGATATTAGTGTGTCTGCTGGAGGCTCTATATGGCCTGTGATTACATTTATCTAATTAACCAAAAACCCTGCCAAAGGACACTTCTCCAAGTCCAAAGAGTGGTGTTAATGAAGTGGAAACCATCAAAAACAGTTCAGCTTAATCCTAGGGAAACAGTTGATGTGGATATAGAGACCCAGGATTACTACCCTCATTAAAAGGTGATTTGCAGCTGGCACGGATTGTTTGAGCATCTTGAGGGTCTGTAAAGTTGGCCACCTGTTACTCTCCTGCCATAGGAGCAGAGCAGGCAAGTCCTGCAGATGGCAGTGCTGGGAGGTGGGCACTTACCCTCTTGTCAGGACAGCTCCATTCTCTGAGCCTGTGGCTGCTGCTTCCAGCACAGTGGGGGCTTTCACTGAGATCCGGGCCACCGGGGGAATCTGCTTGGTGAGGAAGGGAATGGGAGGGTTGTAGCCATGTTCCCAACTCTGGCACCCACCCAGCCATTTGAAAGGCGATGGCTAAATGGAATCACCAGCAACGTAGGGCAATAATCCTCACACACTGGTGGGCACCAGACTCCCTGGGAAGGGCTTGTTAACACAGTGCTGGGCCCGCCCCAGTTTCTGACTCAATAGGTCTGATGTGGGCCTGAGAATCTGCATTTATAACAAGTTCCTTGGGGATGTTAGTCCAGGGGCCTCACTTTCGTTACCACTGGTCTGCAGAAATTTGAGAGAAAGCAACTCCATCTTAGCTGAGAACTCTGTCTCCCTCACCCCCCTATTGCCTGTGTCCACTTCATTGTCAAATTCTGCAGATTCTTGATTTGAAATACCGCCTAAGTTTGTGCCATCCTCTTCATTTCCTCTGCTGCAGCCTGAGACCTCCTTGTTTCTGACGAGACCTCCCACATTCCCCAGACCCCTCCTAGACTCACAGGGCCTCCCCACTTCAGGGCAGACTAGGGCCAACTCTGCAGCCTGCTATTCATGGCTCCTTAAAACTGGGCTCCATCTGACTTCTGCAGCACCACCTTCTGTTAACCCCATGTGCACCAACAGTCCCGGCAGGGCTGGTCCTGCCGTTCCCAATGCTCCTGCAACTCCGGGACTTCATGCGACATTTCCTCCCTCTCCGGTCTGGGCCTAATCTCTGCCTTCCCTTTGAGGCCACTTCCTCCAGGAAGCCTTCCCTCAGGCTGGTTGATGTCTCCCTGTCGTCACGTCCCCACGGCACTGAGTACCCATGTGACATGTTGGTATCCCACCAAATATCACTAAATGGTTTTCTGCTTGTTTTCTGACCTTGTTTAGTTTCCCAGAAAGACTGGAATTGTCTGGGACTTAACCCCAGCTCAGCCCTCCTAAAGGAGGTGTGAGTATTCAAGAAACATGTACTGAACTAGGAAGTGACTGACAGCCTAACCAAGGCCAAGTCCAGAGTTTGCTCAATGGATATTTGCTACACTTCGTGCCTCCATCCCAAGCCCCACTGAAGGCTAAAGGTCACCACATTCCTGGAATTGCTGGGAAATTCCAGGTGGAGGATGCCATGGTTCCCGGGGTGGCCAAAGGCTGTGGACAGAGTTATTGTGCCACCTGGTGGCCTCCTGGGAGCCCTTCCTCTCCATCGCACCAACACCTGCTCTCCTCTGCTGCCTTAGCCCCAGCTCCTCCAGTTCATTTCAGCGGTGAGTTCCACTCACTGTGTGGCTCTGGATGGCTCTCCCACCCTAGGTTAATGGGCCTCCCATGAGCTGCAGGCCCCCAGTCCCACTGTCTCCTGCTACCTCTTCACTCTCTGCACTCTTACTGCTGCCTCCTCCCTTTGTAAGCATGTCCCAGTCACCACCCTATCCCACCCCAGCTTGCTCTGGCCTCCCAGCTGCAGAAGCCGGGGGCAGGTCCTCCAAGGCTGTGAGCAGCTTTGGTCGGCCTCTGGCTCAGCTTAGGGCAGCTGTTCAGGCTCGTTCAGCCTAACCACCTTCACTCTGTGGCACCCACCCAGCCATCCTGTTTCCCTGAGTACAAGGTTGGGCCAGGGGCCGTTGACCAAGCAGCTTGACCTGCCCCTGCCCTCTGTGGTTTTCCTACTACTGGGATGACCTAAAAGAGGTATTTGGATTAGGTATTTCCTGCTCAGGCTAGGAGTGAAGCACTCAAATCTCCAACCATTTTGTTCCATAAGGACAAGGGGCCCAGCTAAGATAACCTCTCGGGTCTCTTCTGATTCTTACATGGCACAATCTGGAATCCACTTGGACAGCTGATGCCCATAGAAGCCAGGATGTCTGAGCCAATCCCACCCCAGCCCTGGTTCCATCCCTACTGTGCTGACCCAGAGGGTGCCCAGCTCATGCCCACAAGGAGAAGAAGAAGGTGTATTACTTTTAAGATGACACTGAACTCAACCTGGACATGTGCCACCTGACCACCCTTCAAGGAAGGCTAAGCTGTCCACTGTGAAAGGGTGGACAGCAGGCAGATGGCTCTCAGCTCCTCCCAGGGTGCCTTGGCTGCTGAGAGCCACCTCTATCAGGTCACACCCTCCTGGGACAGCTTTCATGCCATGACAGAGCCAGGAGGCAGCATAAAGGTTTGGCCATTTGGGCCCAACTTGGGACAACCTGATGGGCAATACTTACCCCAGAGCTTCCCCTGGGAGGTATCCAACCTGCAGGGTGGTCCAGTGGTTCCCTGTGTCCTGCTCAGGCCTGACTCCCTTCTCTTGTCACAGGTGTTGATCCCTAATGTACATCTCATACTCCAAGCCCCAAATCTCAGAGTCTGCTTCCAGAGTGTCTGATCTGGAGCACATGCCCTTCAGAGGTGTCTGTCCTGAGATGACTGTTGTTTTTTGTTTTCACAAAGTTGAGGCCCTTACATCTCCTCACCCTTGTAGCTGCCCTGGGAATTAGGCCTTTCCAACTGGTAGGGGGCAACCCCAGAAATCTCTTCTTTCCCTCCATGTGTGAGAGATCTGCTAGGTAATACATTCTTCTGTTTGCCTAAGAACTGAGTTTCTGGCAAGAAAGAGAGCAGAAGCCAGCACAGTGCCGCAGGCTGATAGACTTTAGGAGCAAAGAACCCCAGGTATGCCTTTCTAATGATCCTCAGGCCTGGGGCAAGGGACACCTAGACCCTCTTCATGGCACAGAGAGGGCAAGAAGCTTAAAGCACAGCAGATACAACTAACCAGTCTTCTTTTACTTACCAAAGATTTTCCATATGCTCGATTCCCACACAGATTTGATGATTTGGGTTCAGAAATGCCCCCTGCCAAGTTGAACAGAGGAGACATTACTCAGTGGTACTCTGTGTTCTACCTCCCCCTGGTTCTGCATCAATGATCTCATTAGCGAATCAATCACAAGCTGGCAATTTCTAAAGGCCTTTGTACTGAGCAGCAAAACCAGGAAGTAGGGTCTGGCAATGGGCCAAATGTCGAGTGGGTCACCTGCTCCCCCTGACACTCTTCCAGCGGGGCTGGAACTAAGGTCTAATATGATCAGGTGTGTGGAAACTTATAGTACTGTGTCTGCGTGCAGTAGGTGCTCAGAGAATGTGCCCTTAGCTCCTCCTTCCTTCCTAAGGCACCAGATCACAAGAGGTTATCAGCAGTTAAATCTGTACAGCTGGGATCTTCATTTAACCTGATGATCCTGGACACCCCTCTGTGAGGATGAGCAGAGGCGTCTGGCCTGCAGCAGGAGTACAGCCTCATATATGGTGGGGCAGGGGCCGGGGGTTGCAGTTTGTCAGAGGCCCAAGACATTGGTTACAGAAGATGGACATGAGAATCTTCATTCTACACCTTTATTCTGATCTACTTCTGAGCAGTTTCTACCCTGAAGCTTCTGAGAATTTAGGTGTTAAGCTGAGGTAGCTGGCAATAGGTGGGGGAAAGTTGTCTTTAAATATGGTCCTCCCCTGGGGTGGCTATACCAGGAAGAACACCTTGACAGTCAGCATAGAGAAATAAAACAGTCCCTCCCCAAGGAAAACAACATCTCAATGCTAATAAAATGAAGTTGTAAGACCAACGCTAGACCATAATGTACAGTGCTCTGGCCTAAGTAATAACAGATCATATTTTTTGAGTATTTACTGTGTCAGGCATTTGCTGACTATTTCACACATAAACACTGCTGCATTTAATCCTTTCTACAGGTAGATATAATAGCCCCCACTTTGTAGATGAGGAAATGGAGGCTTTAGAGATGTATAACAATGATGATGAGCCAGGTAAGGATGATCTCTAGGAAATGGCCAAATGAGCTCTTTAGTGGTCTTGCAGGGCTGGAGAAACTTGACTGAGGGACTCCCCTACCCAGTCTGGGAGGAGTTTGCTAGGAGGAGAGAGACACGGAGGGCAACTGGCAGAGAGAACTGCATGAATGAAGGGCCGGGGAAACAGGGTATAATGGAGTGGTCAGAATTACACTGTAGCTCAGGGTTACTCTGAGTGTGGACTGGAAGGAAGAGGAGCATCTCAGGAGGTGGCCCTGGAGAGGTCAGCAGAGGACAGGTCCTGGGGGACCTTAGGCATGGTCTGGAGGGCATAGTGTTTAAAGTAGGAGATGGCAGGGTCAGGGTTCTGCTTTGGCATGACCCCTCTGGCAGCTGGTAGAGGGAGGGGGACTGGTGGCTGAGGACCAGAATTGGCTGCTACACAAGAGGGGAAGGCAGGCTGAGCCCAGGTAGCCTGAGGTAGGTGCCAAGAGGGAGAGATGTGACCTGTCTAGGAGCTGACAGTGTCAGTGTTCAGTCTGTGACAGCAGGTGGGGGAGGACAAGGGGATCTTAGGGCAAACATCCCAGTGGCTGGCTGGGAAGATGTAGAGAGGCCCCAGATGAGAAAGGAAGAGTGGGTTGAAGGAGGAGGATAAGTTCCATTTGAACAAGTTGATTCTGTGGTGCCTGAGGACATCTTGGTGGGGAGTTTGCACAGGCAGCCAGTTCTCCCAGGCTAGGAGATGGGTGTCCCCTTTCCAGGTGTTTGAGGATCACGTGCTGAAAGCCTCAGCTGTGCCTTCCCAGTGCCCGAAATTCCTCAGAGCATCTCCCTCCCTGTGAGAAGTTTAGAGCATGCAGAAGCCCTCTCCTATAGCTCAGAAAAGAGGTCCCCAGACCTGAGCTCCCTGAACTGGGAGGATGGAAGGCGTGAACCCAAGGCTGGTGCCAGCCCTTCCTGAGGAGAGCACGGGGTCTGGCTTTGACTCAGAAACCCTCTCTCCCTCCCACCCACGCTGGATCTATCAGACTCAGGGAGCTGAAGGATTTGAATCAATGCCCAGCTCAATCTTGTTTTTTTTAAACCTGACTAGCACATTCCCTGCGTGAGCTATCACATGTCGGGCAGATTCTCTCCATTTCATAACTTACTATTCTTCCCTTTCAGAATAAAAGACTGATTGGGCAGTCCAAGGTTCCACAAGCTACTTATAACAGGAGGAAAGTGGCTCCTAAAACTAGACAGGCAGGCAGACATTACTCTTCAGGTGGGTAGTGGGGTGGGGTGTGGGGTTGGTGGAGAGGGATTAGCTAGAAAATCAGGAGACCTGAGCTTTAATCTCAGTGCTGTTGCTAATGAGCAGGGCGACCTCCTGTGGGTCTAACAGTTTCTATGGTTTCAGTTTTTCTCTTCTGTAAATTGTAGGAGGTGGTTGCAGTAGATTGGGGGTTCTCTACCTTCTGAGTGCATTAGAATCACTTGGGGGCCTTGTTAAGCCAGACTACTGGGCCCCACCCCAGAATTTCTGATTCAATAGGTCTCAGGTGGGACCCCAAATTTGCATTTCCAACAAGTTCTCAGGTGATTCTGCTATTCCAGGAACCCACTTTGAGAACCCATTAGATTATCTCTATCCTTGCTAATTAATAATCTGACCAACATCAGCAACATCATGTGGAAGCTTGTTAGAAACATAAAATCTGGGGCTTTATACTCAGTCCTACTGAGTTAGCATCTGCATAGAAGCAGGATTCCCAGGTGATTTTTCTGCACATTAAAACTTGAGAAACATGACTGTAAATTCACTTTGTGATTTTGTAGCAAAGAAATATTCTTTTTCACTTTCTACACACATGCTCCCACCCACCCACCCACCCACCCACCTATATATAGACACAGAGAAAAGTTTATCTCTGAATTTGCAAGGCAGATTGTGGTTTTCCTAATGCTTTTGCTCTACATGCATGTGTGTATGTAATCACTTAGCCAGAGGATAAAGCTTGATTTATTCACCTTATACATAGGATCATAAAAAAGGCATCAGGGTGTTAGTGATCAAAGAGACCTTAGAGATCTGGTCTAGCATCTAGGAAGGAGGAAAGAGGGAAGATGATGGATGGAGGGACCCACTCAGTGGAGTCTTACTTTGGTTCTTGCAGTGTACAAAATTGTAGACACCCAAATGCTTTGAGGACATCCCAGACTTTCTATGTATTTTTGGAGTTAATTTATGAATCACTTTAGGCTGTGGGCATAATGGAAATAACCTTAACCAGTACTTAAAGGCAAAATACCATCACAGATTCCAGTGGGCTAGATGCAAACACCCCTGTTTAACTGTTTGGGATGGAAACCATCTTTAAAATAGTGTGGAAGTTAAGACTGTAAGGTTCCAGCTTTCCAAACAAATCGGTCTCTCAATTCTTTTTATGGTTGTTGACATAGCCTAAGTCATTCAAATGTAATAGATTTTAAGATGGCATCTTTTGAAGAGCCTGTATAATTATGCACATAAACACTGCCTGTAAAACAAATAACATACACTCCTTTTGCTTCATGAGTCATGTTTACACTGGTTTTCTCTCACCCAGAACATAATGATTTCATCACCTCAGTCCAGCAGGGCTTCCTGTGGAACAAGATGGTAGATGAAAGCATCTTTGCTGGGTACACACACTGAGAAATGAGCATTTGATAGGTGGAAGGTGTTTTGCGGGGCTGCTGTCCATGGGGTCTGAGATCAGGTGCATTCAGAGCAAGAAGAGTATGTAGTGGGGAAAAGCACAGTCCCCACGCCGCAGTGCTCTGCTCGCCAGGTGGGACGGAGGATGCCAGGGAGGACGGCCATGTGGGCGGACAAACAGCGCTCTGTGTGCGTCCTTGCTCCCCAGGGAGGTTCCGGGCACTCGGGCCAGGACTCACATACCAGGTCTGGCAGGGGCCTTGGCAGGGTGGGGTCCCTGCTGCCATGTGTGCTGGAACCGGCCTGCCCTGCAGCCCTCGCCCTCAAGGCGGTCACTGCGGTGCTGCAGGAGCTCCAGGGGCCGGGGCGCATAGAGGTCCGACTCGATCACCACCTGCAGGAGGAGGAAGGACAGTCAGCTTGTTCCTCTCCTGGGATCTGGGGACCCACAGCTGGCAGAGGACCGCAGCTTTGCTGATGGGTTTATGCTGCCTCCAGGGACTGCTAGGAGCAGTGAGGTAACTTGGGTAAACTGGCCTGAAATAGTTAACTGTTCTATTGAACTTCATGTCAGATGGTGCAGGAAAAAGAGGGGTCTTGTGGTTCCTCACCAGAAGTCCCTTCATAGTTAGGAGCCTGGGTCAGTCGGCCAAAAATCAGAGCTAGTCACCTGCCCTTTGGCCTGCCATGTTTTTCCCACAGGACAGGCCATTTGAAATGAGGATAGTTCTGGAAATCAGGGTCGTACAGTCTGCAGCTAAGTGAAAGTCCTTGTTCACACAGAGGACAGCCTCTTGGAGGCCCTGGTGGAGGCAAGAGCTCAGGAGAGGACTAGGGTCTCCATGGATTCCCAGGTTTTAAAAGAAAGAAGCTGCTGGCAAGACAGCAGGTGTAGCTCTGGAATGCTCACATTTCTCCCCCGTGCAGAATGCTGGTGGCAGGTGGAGCTGGTGATGAATTTCCATGATGTGTGGCTCACTAGGTGGAAATACTGGAAAGCTAGAACAGTGCTAAATGCTGAGGTGTTTTCAGTAGTGATCACCTGCTGAGTAGTTATTTTGGGAAGTATGTTAAGAGGAAATACTCTTCTTGACAGGGCCTACTGAAATGGGCCTTAAAAATTTTAATGAAAATACTTAAATCATTGAAATGATTAAAACATAAACATTGAGACAAATAATACTGTATTTTGTCTTACTAACAGGAGTGACGAAAGGAATCTTAGAAGTGTTTGACTCATATCTTGCATATTTGTGTATATACTCAGGATACTGGGGTCACTCATTCTGAATTTCTTCATTTCTTCAAGGCTGGTCGGAACCTCCAATATTATACTTCAGCTTCTCTGAGGCTGGCATTTACCTATTTACTTGCTTGCCCCTTCCTGTTGCAGACAACCTTGCAAGGGCATGTTCACGTCAGATCCTGGGCTCTGGGGACCATCGTGAGTAAGGTGGACACAGCTCAGCCCTTAAGTCTGGTCTTTGATGCATCTCCCTCAGGTGTCCACATAAAACAATTGTGTTGTTTATAGAGGATGCTGCAGCAAATAAAACTGATTTTCAAAATATTATGACAGGGTGATATGTCAACTTAGTGGAGAAAAATTAGATCTTTTATAAATATTGGAATGAATGTCAAGTCACTGGGAGAGATAGATTCACATCCATGCTTCTCAGACGAAAATGGACACCAGACAGACCAAAGCTACGTGTTAAAAAAAGCCAACAACCAAGAAACAAAGATGAAAACAGATGGCTCAATATAACATTTGTTACATGTAACAGGGAATCATCCCTATGTACATAGAACTCTAAAAAAATCAATAAAGAGGAGAGAAGACAATGGGAAAATGGGGCAAAAAACACGAATTGGCAATTGACAATAGAAATACAAATGGCCAGTAACATGAAAAGATGCTAAACAACAATAATTGAGTGCATATTAAGACAAAAAAATGCTTTTGTCCTATCTGACTGTCAATGATGAAGAAGATAACTCCATTTGGGGTCATGCAGGCCCAAGTTCAAATCCCAGTTTTGACTCTTCCAGGTTATATGGAAAGGGGATTTATTGTCTACCCTTGCTGTATTGGGGAACAGTAAATGTCTGTCATTCATAGAAATTCTAATAGAGGAACATAAGCTCTTTCTTCATGTCACATATTTATGTACAGCATCAGAGTGGTTCATGTCTCCACAGAGAAAACAAAAGAAGCTGTTACTTGCTTCAGTTTACCATAAGTAGTTCTTTGCTCAGAAAATTAATATATCCCCAATATGGTCTGATCTAGCTTACCAAATAAGCTCTTCTCAGGCCCATTTTCAGACCTAGACTCACTCATTCTGTGCCTTTGGAGAAAGCAGATGATAATTCAAGAATTTCTCCTCTGGGCACTGCAGAAGGTGGTTTTTTCCTTAGTACTTTAAAATATTTATTCTCCCCACCAGGTTTATTGACATATAATTGACCCATATGAGTATGTAAGCTTTAAGACTCATAGTGTGTTGATCTGGTACGCTGATAAACTGCAAAATGATTAGAAAGTGGTGCTTCTGTTGGGTTTTCAGCAGGCCTTCTGTGTAGGCTGGAGGCAGCCCCGTCCACCCTGCACCAGCTCACTGGGGGCTTTGGGAGCCAGCAGTAGGTGGTCTGGTGCTCCCCACCCTGCACAGACAGTCCCCTTTGCTCTGCTCCTTTCCTTCCCTCGTCTTAGCACTGTGCTGTGCCATGACGTTGTCCAGAATACTGGAGTTTCCTGAACTACTGGTAGTTGAGAGCTCCATTCCCTTGGCCACATGTGCTGTTTGGCCTCAGGGTCCTCCCCTGGAATGTGAATCTCCAGGTTGGACAGGAGACATGAGCCTTTTTACTGACGTTCGCAGGGCTCCTAGCTATCAACTTCCCATCAGAAGCATTTCTGATTTTATTTTCATTCTCTCAGCATTCCTCTGAGGGAGAAGGAATGAGGACTTGTGTGTATTCAGATCCCCTTTGGAAGGACAAAGTAAGGCAGGACATGAAAGCCTGAGCAGTCCATGGGTGAGACGCAGCAGTTCTTCCTCTGAAAGGAAAGCAAATGTTCCCTTTCAGGAACAAGAAATGCCACCTCTACGATCCTTTCTCAGCAGTGTCAGGGGCAAGAGAGTGGGTAGGGAGACAGTGGAGCGGGTTAGCTGCTCAGCTCTTCACTGGAGGTTTCCTGGGGGTGAGGATGAGGCTGGCTACTTCCCAGGTCATGACTAAGGGCCAAGCGCCTCTTCAGGGTGCCAATAGCAGGAAAGGTAGAGGAGAGGTGCCCAGCTTGGAAGATTTGCCTTTCGTAGGTGGCCTTGTACTTGGTTCTCGTTTCCCACAATAAGGGAGGCTCTCGAGGGCTCCAGGGCAGTGCGTTAGGCCTGCACCAGGAATGGACGGACAACTGAGTAGATGGTTGTGGCCTCCGGGAAGCTTCCTGACAGCCTGGTTTATTTTCTGGTCTGTGAGACACAGTCTGAGCTTCTGCTGCCCCTCTCAGAGGCCCTTTAGCACCCTGAGTACAGGGGTAAGATTGGGAAAAGGGGAGAGTGAGGGAGACACAAGGGTTAAGGTTGGATCTGCTTTCTTTCCTAGGTCAGCAAACAAATGTTCCTGGGTCAGGGAACGTACTAGTGCAACAAGGAGCTTCACCCCAATGAATGGATGCTCTGCTGTTGGTTCCGGGGCAGTCCAGAGGAACAGAAGACAAGGGCTAACCCACAAGGCCCGGCTTCCACCTGCTGACAGCTTCAACTCACACTTGTGTTTGTTTGCCAGTCTAGGGGGCGGGTAGGGAGCTAGAAAGCCAGGTGAAACCTAGGTGATGGAGAATCATCATAATTTGGGCCTGCTAGGGTCCATACCAATGTTCTAGCCCAACTCCCTAATTTTACCCATAGGGAAACTAAAGCCAAGAGGCTGTGTCTCTTCAAGGTTGCAGAGCTGTAAGGGGTAGAGCCAGGGTGGGAACTGTGGTTTCCTGACTCCTAAGTGAGCACTCTTTGTAAAATCTGCAGGAGTGCCTACTTTCAGATAAGAATTTTCAAGTGCAATTGATGGCTCAGTACATTTTGAAAAATCAGCAGCTCACCAGACGAATCCCTCCTCCCTTCCTCCACAGGGGAAATCTGGGGAGAATGTGCCATTTGCAATCTCATTCCTCCCTCATTCTGGATGATGGCACCACTGCTTATTATGTAGGGGCTGTGAATTGAGGTGGCAGTGGCTCCATTGTACCACCTCCCACACCTTAGTGTAAACTCCTCTGAGCTACTTTTATGATGGTGGTGGCATCAGGATGATTAGGATGTCGATAAAACTGCCCAAGAATCTGAAGGGCAAGAACCACCAATGGATGGTCTAGAGAATGAGCTGTGTGTGGCTGTGCCCTGGATTCAGAAGAAAATGTAAGTAACTCAGGAGTCCAGAGAGGGAGGAAACTGTGATACTAACTAAGGATGGTTCAGAGAGAGAAGTAATATTTATAAAGGCAGGAACCTGACATCCACATGGTAGACCAAGGAATGAGAATAGACACAAGTAAGAATTTCAGGACAAAAAAAGTCATAAACATTGGTACATTATAGCAGTTGCAAAATATGAACGATTTTCTCAGGAGCTCAAAAGGAAGTCAGGAGCCAGTTAGATGAGGAAACAAGAAATCAGATATAATTCTTTTCTCTTTGGGACTCATTTTTCCCTTACAGGGGGAGGACTAAGACCTTTCCTTGTTTTTTCTAATTTGAACATTCTGTACTGCTGGGGCTGAGCATTACAAGCAAAGGATGAGTCAGGTTGTTAAGGGAAACCAGAAATTCAGAGACCAGCTCGAAGGCTAAAAGGCATTATTAAGCTGTCTCACCTGGAGGAATATTGCATATTTGAAGGTAAGACCCTAGCTTGATTTTTTTTGACTGAAAGCAATTTTTATATGTATTCACATACTTGAGTGATTTTTTTCCCTCTGAGTAAAAAATATTTAAAGAAGGAAAATCATAAAACCACAAATATTGCTGCCTTTCTCAAAAAGTTCCACTCCCAGGAAACCTGAGAACACAGTTCTACAGTGCCTGAAGTCGACTGGCTATTCCAGGAGGCTGTGCCCCATATTTTGGTGGCTTTGTGTATTTCATGCTGATGTGGCTTCAGTTTCAACACTGAGAGTTGTCTCCTATCTTTTGGTTCTAAATCCCCTGGGAAGTTTCTTCCCTAGAACCCTATTTAACTACTAGAAACTATAATAATTAAGTTTCCATTTTAAAAGCTTTTGTAATCACTGTTCTATCCTTATGAAGCCAATAGGTATTGCAGTGAGGGATGACTCACAGAGGAATATTGTTTAAGTTTAGGAATTCAAAGCAGGCACTTGGTTGAGAACTGAATATTCCTAATTCCTAATTCCCAGGAGATTTTCCCTGAGTCATGAATGATTTGTGGCTCCTTCAAATCCGGAGTAGTGCCAGACTAAAGCCCTTGACTGGAAGGTCTGTTGTGAAATGTTTCTTGAACTCTAAAGTATCTATAGATATCCCATCTGTTTCCATTTTTGGTAACACCCACTACCCCTTGAAAAACTGGACAGATGGATGGATGGGTGATGGATGAAACTATTCTTATCCTTTTTCCTTCTAGATTGTGGGGTTTTCAGGGACCATGAGAAAGAAAAGAATCTCTTGTCTATAGCAAAGAAAATTTCCATCCATTAAAAGTCTTTTCTTTTTTAATATATAAAATATTCTCAAAAGTCATTAAAGACAGACATGCAGCTGACATAAAAATGGATGAACGACGTAAGGAGCCGGTAGAAAAAAATATCAAAAGTCTATGAAAAGATGAATAATGATATTAATAAATAAATGCAAATTAGAACAATAAGATATTTTCACCTATCAGATTGTTAAGGATTAACAACATTGATACCATTTAGTTTTGACTTGTGTGTTCTGGTAAAGGTACTTTAAGACACAGTTGCTAACAATTTGGCAATGGTTATAATATTTGTCAATGTTCATATCCTTTGAGCATATTCTTTCTTTTTTTAAATTGAGATATAATTGGCATATAACATTGTATCAGTTTAAGGAGTACATGTTGATTTGATGCTCCAGAATTTTCTTCTTTTTTATTAAGGTATCATTGATATACACTCTTATGAAGGTTTCACAGGAAAAACAATGTGGTTATTACATTCATCCTTATTATCGAGTCCCCCCCGTACTGCCCCCCATACACGCACTGTCCATCAGTGTAGTAAGATGCCACAGAGTCACTACTTGTCTTCTCTGTGCTACACTGTCTTCCCCGTGACCCCACACACACCATGTGCACAATGATACCCCACCATCCCCTTCTCCCTCCCTCCCAGAATTTTCATATCTATGAATATCAAAAACCTTTGCCTAAGAGCATAAAATATGTGTTCCAAAATATTTCTTGTGACATTGTTTTAGTGCAAAAAAAGGAGAAACTCCATTATTGATGATCTGGTTAAATAATCTAGGAAACTTCAGATTGAGTTTGGGTAAAAAATTATAGTATGCTCATGCAATGACATACTATGTAGCCTCTCTAAAGAATGTAATAGATCTGTATGTAGAGATACCTAAGAGTTATTGTTTGGTGAAAAAAGCAAATTGCAAAACAGTATGTTATGAAGCAATAAAGCATAATAATTATATGATAGCATATGGGAAAATTTCACTTAAAAAATGCCAGTGCTTATAGGATGTTCAGTATGTGTCAGGCTCTGGACTAAGCACTTTACATGTGTTAAATCATTTGCTCCTTCCAATGGTGCCTGAGATATGAGTGCTTGTTATTTGCATTTTAATGTTAAGGAAGCTGAACCAGCATGGTTGAGAAACTTGCCCAAAGTCGTATAGGTAGAGATGGATAGAACCGGGATTTAAGCCCAGGCCATTTGACTTTAAGTCTACATACTTAACCACTACGTTCTACAGTGTCTTAGGATTTTCTGATAATATGTTTCACTTCATATCTTTGTGATATTTGAAATCTCATAATGGGCACATACTGCTTTGGCATTGAAGGAGCAATAAATATATATAAAAACAATGACTAAAACCTCATTTCAATCAGGAAGACAATTCCATTCCCAATAGCATCAAAAAGAATAAAATACCTAGGAATAAACCTAACCAAGGAAGTGAAAGACCTATACTCTGAAAACTATAAGACACTCTTAAGAGAAATTAAAGAGGTCACTAACAAATGGAAACTCATCCCATGCTCCTGGCTAGGAAGAATTAATATCATCAAAATGGCCATCCTGCCCAAAGCAATATACAGATTTGATGCAATCCCTATCAAATTACCAGCAACATTCTTCAATGAACTGGAACAAATAGTTCAAAAATTCATAAGGAAACACCAAAGACCCCGAATAGTTAAAGCAATCCTGAGAAGGAAGAATAAAGTGGGGGGGATCTCACTCCCCAACTTCAAGCTCTACTACAAAGCCACAGTAATCAAGACAATTTGGTACTGGCACAAGAACAGAGCCACAGACCAATGGAACAGAATAGAGACTCCAAACATTAACCCAAACATATATGGTCAACTAATATTCGATAAAGGGGCCATGGATATACAATGGGGAAATGACAGTCTCTTCAACAGATGGTGCTGGCAGAACTGGACAGCTACATGTAAGAGAATGAAACTGAATTACTGTCTAACCCCATACACAAAAGTAAATTAGAAATGGATCAAAGACTTGAATGTAAGTCATGAAACCATAAAACTCTTAGAAAAAAACATAGGCAAAAATCTCTTAGACATAAACACGAGTGACCTCTTCTTGAACATATCTCTCCGGGCAAGGGAAACAAAAGCAAAAATGAGCAAATGGGACTATATCAAGCTGAAAAGCTTCTGTACAGCAAAGGACACCATCAATAAAACAGTATCCTAAAGTATGGGAGAATATATTCATAAATGACAGATCCGACAAAGGGTTGACATCCAAAATATATAAAGAGCTCACACACCTCAACAAACAAAAAGCAAATAATCCAATTAAAAAGTGGGCAGAGGAGCTGCATATACAGTTCTCTAAAGAAGAAATTCAGATGGCCAACAGACACATGAAAAGATGCTCCACATCGCTTGTCATCAGATAAATGCAAATTAAAACCACAATGAGATATCATCTCACACCAGTAAGGATGGCTACCATCCAAAAGACAAACAACAACAAATGTTGGCGAGGTTGTGGAGAAAGGGGAACCCTCCTACACTGCTGGTGGGAATGTAAATTAGTTCAACCTTTGTGGAAAGCAGTATGGAGGTTCCTCAAAATGCTCAAAATAGAAATACCATTTGACCCAGGAATTTCACTTCTAGGAATTTACCCTAAGAATGCAGCACTCCAGTTTGAAAAAGACAGATGCACCCCTATGTTTATCGCTGCACTATTTACAATAGCCAAGATATAGAAGCAACCTAAATGTCCATCAGTAGATGAATGGATAAAGAAGATGTGGTACATATACACAATGGAATATTACTCAGCTATAAGAATAAAACAGATCCTACCAATTGCAACAACATGGATGGAGCTAGAGGGTATTATGCTCAGTGAAATAAGCCAGGCGGAGAAAGACAAGTACCAAATGATTTCACTCATACGTGGAGTATAAGAACAAAAGAAAACTGAAGGAACAAAACAGCAGCAGAAGCACAGAACCCAAGAATGGACTAACAGTTACCAAAGGGAAAGGGACTGGGGAGGACGGGTGGGAAGGGAGGGATAAGGGCGGGAAAAAAGAAAGGGACATTATGATTAACATGTGTAGTGTGGGGGGTGGGCACGGGGAAGGCTGTGCAACACAGAGAAGATAAGTAGTGATATTACAGCATCTTACTATGTTGATGGACAGTGACTGTGAATGGGTATGTGGGGGGTAGTTGGTGAGGGGGGGAGCCTAGTGAACATAATGTCCTTCATGTAATTGTAGATTAATGATACCAAAATAAAATTTAAAAAAAAACCTCATTTCATTCTCAGGACACTTAAAATTTAAAAAAATGGAGAACAGACTTTTAAAAATTGCCATACTTGGAAAATTAAAGTGGTATTCTATGAAAAATTGTGATAGAAATAGAAACTCCAATATAACAAAGAGGAAAAAAACAGTTGAAATAAAACTTTTAAAGTACCGAAAATGCATTGACAGCTTAAGAAATTTGCAAGTAAAATCATAAATTCACAGTGTCATTAGGCTCTAAAGGTAAGTAAACTCATTTTAAGGTAATACATTGCTTATTAAAGTAGCAAAAGATAGTACAAAAAAAATGAGAGCCAGTGTTCGTTAGGTTGGAGGTAAATGGAAAAACATTGGTGAAGCCTGTCAATTGTTCAGGATTCCTGATGGTATGTGACAAAACTGTAAGCAGAAACCATTAAAAAAAATCACAGTTCTCCACATCTAGCATAATGTCTCTTATACATAGTAGGAACAAAAATATTTGATGACTGGATAGATGGATGAATGGATGACTGTTAATTCTATTTTGAAGTCTAGACACTGAGAAATTAATCCTATAAATTCATTGCACTGTTATTTAGAATAGTGAAAAAAGGAACATTGCAAATACCAACAATAGGCGAACACCTAGGTTAGGGATGCTATACCCACATTGTGGACTCTGTTTACATAAGAAAATAATGTATGTATAAAATGGGATTTACTCTCTGTGTCTGGAGAAAATGGCAGAATGGGGAGTCCAGTTTAGGGCTCTTTGTTGTCTGGTTAACATTTGTCCATTATTCTGGTTAAGTGGAGGACAGATAACACAGCATCAACAACATGTGATACAGAAAACCTTCCTGGTTACTGAGAGCAGGAGAGAGAGTGAAGAAGCTAGACATTGCTTTTTTAATGAATGTCAATCAAAGGAATCAAAACTGAAGTTTCCTTACATTTTTGGTCAAGAGGTGTTGAGAGCTTCTGACTCTTCTTCTGGCTGGACTGGACACTGCAAAGAGATAAAGGAATGGTTTTAGAGAACATCTGTGAGGCTGAGGTAGCTACAGCAACTGAGAGAGTTGTCCGGGGCAGAGAGGACGGGGGGATGGGAAGAAAAAGCTGGGTGCAATTGCAATTTTAGATGTTACTCAGATGAGTGCACCAAAATTCATAGCAGCATCACTCACAATAGCCAAAAGGTGGAAACAACCTCAAGTCCATCAACAGATGAATGGATAAACAACATGGGGTGCACACAGCGGAATATTACTTAGCCTTAAATAGGAATGAGATTCTGACACATGCTGCAATGTGGGTGAGCCTTGAAAACATTAAGATAGGTGAAATAAGACAGACACAAAAAAGGACAAATATTGTGAGTCCACTTCTACAAGATACCTGGAGTAGTCAAGTTCATAGAGACAGAAAGTAGAGTAGAGGTTACCCAGGGGCTGGGGGAAAAAAGGAATGAGAAGTTATTATTTAATGGGTACAGACTTTTTGTTTGGAATGATGAAAAAGTTCTGGAAATGGATAGTGGTGATGATTGTACAACAATATGGATCTACTTAATGTCACAGAACTGTACACTTAAAAAAATAGCTACATGGTATTATGTATATTTTACCACAAAAAAGCTTAAAAAATCAATAACCATAAAAACTGTTACTTGGTTAGGAAGGTGTGTTTTGTTGAAAATGGAGACACCCAGGCATCTCTTTTCCACCCTGATGCTAGAATGATTTGTTTGGATCTGCAATCCCACCATATCCCTGCTCTGCCTAAAACTGAAATGACTTCTTGTCACATATCAGGTAAGGGATCAGAGGAGGGCTGTGTTGTTATTTTGTGCTGGGCGTCTGCAGCCATGAAACCAGGAGTACACCAGCAGTCAGGGCTCCCAACTTGGGTATGAATCTGAAGTTGACGCTTGCCGGTTATGTGACTTGGGCAAATTACTCATCTTTGTAAGCTTCACTTTCCTCATCTGTCAGGCAGGGGTAATAACAGAACCTACCTCAGAAGGCTGTGGCAAGGATTAAATGAACACATCTTTATAAAGCCCTTGGCTCAGTGCCTAGCAAAAAGTAAGTTCCCTGGAATTAGTGGTGGTTATTACAATTTTCTGTTCTCTGCAAGATGAGAGCAGGTAGGAGGATAGGAGATAACTTCTAGAGATTGTAGCATTCCATCAAGATTTATTTCTCTTCCTGGATTTTCTCCATTTCTTCCTTCTGTTCTTGATTCCCCTCGCCAAGTTCCCCATTGTTGATTATCCCTGAGAGAATCATTTTAAATGCTGTGGTCCTGTTCACCCTAGAATTAAACCCACTCTGGTGTGCCTCAGGAAATAACTTCTGGTATAACATCTTGGTAAAACCACAACTTTAAATCTTTTTGTATTTACTGTGATTGTGTCTATGGAATCTTCCCCTTAAAGGGCCCTCTCTTCCCTCTAGAAAATAAAAATACTCATTTGTCCTCAGTTACAGACTTTATCTTTGCCTTATGCCTTTAAAATACTGAAGACATACTGCAGCATTTGCTGTTGTCATATTTTTGTGAGATATTATGATGGCTCAGCTAAAAAAATATATATATATTAAGTTGAACCCAATATGTGTGTGTGCATGTGTTGGAAAGATGGATATAATATAATAATAAATGTATATATATGGATATAATATATAGATGGATATAATATACGTATATGGATATATAAATAGACATAATACAATAATAAATAGCTCACACTGAGCTTTACTAGGTGATGGCTGGCCTCTTTACTTTATTCTGTCCTTGCAGTTACCCTCTGTAGGTACTCTTCATTAGCTCCACTTTATAGACAGGTACACTGAGGGTGGTGGGACAAGGCCTACATGACTGGCCGCTAGGCCACCTTTGCTCAGGCTGCTGCATGTCTGCTTGGACAGTGTTTTAGTTGTTGCCCGTTGAACAGACATGGCTCAGCGGAGCACCTGGGAAAGGGCATTCCAGGGAGGACTCACACCCTTGCTAGAGAAAATCAAACCAACCTGGATTTCTGCAGGTAGTGAATGTGGGGGAGGAAATGAAGATACTGATCTCTCTCATAAGCAGTGAGTGAAGAAGAGCTAGCACTGTCTTGGCTCGCTGAGAGCCCTCTGCTTGGTGGCTTTGGAGAAGGCCCAAGGTGAGGCAAGAGGAGAAGCAAAAAGAGGCAGACTCTTCCATTTATGTTCTAATACAAACCTGCAAACACTCCTTTTCTAGAGAACAACTATCTAAGCATTGAAACATCGTGAATACCAATGAATACTCAGTTTAATACTGGGAGGTGGCCATCAATGAAAATGGCAAGAAAAGAATGTCAGATTGAATATTTATCTTTGACTAACATATTCATTGCTCTAAATATGGAACATACATAGCAATAGCTTTGTAAGTGATGTATTAAATGGTGATCACTACATGCCAGGTACTGCTCTAGATGCATTATATTCTATTTTACCTATATCTATTCCCTCTCCTCCCCGTAAGAACACTGGGAGATAGTAAGCTCTGGTTCTTCTTTACAAAAGGGGAAAGTGAGGCCCAGAGAGGTTAAGTAGCGTGCCCAAAGTCACACAGTGCAGAATTGGCCATAGTATTCAGACCACTATGCTAAGCAAATGGAGTCAAAGGCTCTGTTTGAATGATTTCATTCAGGTGACATATGACAATGGTCCTGAAGTGCATAATAAGGATTTAATTTAAAAGGGCCATTTGGCTTTGATTTTTCTAAGAATTTTTAAATTGAAAAAATTTACAGAAAATAGACATATTTTAACACTTTCATATTTGTTTCCAATTGGTTTACTTCTCATAAAAGAAATACATAACTGGAGGGCAAGTTTGATTCCCTTTCCTACCCCTCCTAATTCTCCTTCCTTCCCTCCCCAGGGCTTCTAAGAACCACCAGTTTCAACTGTATCTTTCCATCCTATGTTTTCATACTTTTCTCTAGATATGTATCCATGAACAATATATATATAGTATTGTCTTGTATTTCCAAATTTAATAATTGCTATCATACACAAATAATTTTTCAGCTTGCCTCTTTTTCACTCAGCATTATACTTGGGGTCTATCTATGTCCATACACATCCCTTTTGTATACTGAGGAGTATTCTACAGTATGATGACACCTTTTACCCTTTCCCCTCTTCAAAAACATTGAGGTTATTTTCAATTTGCCCATGTAGAATCGATGCCATTGTGAGCACTCACATGTAAGAGAATTTGCCCAAAAGTGGAACTGTTGGGCAGAAGGTCAGCTTTGTCTTTCCAGGTACCTTTCAGAGTCTCCAGAGAAAGAGTTCTGACTCCTGCATGTGGGCAGACTCTTTTATCTCTATCTGGCAATAGAAGTCTAAAGCTTAATTTATGTTCTGCTGGCTGTCTCTGTGGCCAGGCTGAGTCTCTCCCTTACCCCCTGAGCAATGGCCCTGTGGGTGGCTGACACAGGAAGAAGAAAGGGTTCACAACACCAGCAAACATCCAGCCCCTTTCATTCAAGTCTGACAGTGAGACCAGGGGCTGAGCCAGAGTCCCAGGCACTCCCAGCAACACAGGGGCTGCAGGGGGAGAACAGAGGTGGCAGGAGAGAGGGGTGAGCTTTGGAGCAGGCAACTGAACTGCCCTGTAACCAGACACTTGGTCCCTGAGCTCTCATACAAAGCCCTGCCCGGGACTTGATACCATACACTTTGCAGCACAAGAGTTTACAAAGTCACACTTTTTTGGTGGCACACTTCTTGATAGGTTAAGTTTGGGATAGAGGCCTTGAGATCTGTGTAGAGGCCAGCACTGGGTCTGGGCATCATTTGACAGTTTCAGTGGACTTCACGCCACTGCCAGGAATATTTCTCCTCACATTTCATAGTACAGTTAGAAAACATACTTTTGAGCTCCCTGGTTCTCATTTCAGAGCCCACTTGCTCACTGGAGAAGATGAAAGAATCTATCTAGCTGCCCTGGGAAATTTGTTTTTGATTCTGTTTCCTAAACAATGGCTTGCTGTCACTTTCATCTGGCATACTGGGTTGCCAGTATTGAATTAAGTGAAACGGGGAGTACTTAACTGTCCTCATTTCCCCCTTGATGGATTGTTTCTCAGTGATTGATGTTTATCCATGTGCCTCCTTTTAGAAACAATGACAAATACCATCAAAACAGAACCCATCAGACCTCAGAGACCTGTTTACCTCAGAGGGTAAACCATAGTAAAACAGCAGGTGATTGTCCTCACCCTCCTGCATAAAGTATCACCTTAAGGAAATAATCAAGGGCAATTTTACTCACCCTTGGAAGGAATCACGGTGGTGAAAACTTCTATGTTTTCATCACTGCAGCTGTAAATCTGATGCATCGTTCCAGCCTTCTCTCCCTGAAAGTGCCTGGGAACCGGAAGCCTCTCTCTCTCTCAACCCCTAGTCGCGAGGTTTCCTAATCCAGTCTGGCTCGGGGATCATTGTGCAGGTCCACAAAAGACAGGCTGGTGCTGTGATTTCATCTCATTTCAGAGTCTTCACTGCAACATTTTCTAATCCCATCTGTCTTTTTTAAAAATTTTTTTATGAATCCTATTATTGCAGACCTCTGATTGAGCGTGGAGGCTTCAGTCCCCTCCCAGCCAGGATGTATTTAACATTTTTATTTTGCCTTGTCTGCCGCAGTGAATTTGGAGGTCTTTTGTGAAGTAACCATGAAGTAAAATCGCCTACTCAGTTAGCGCCAGGCTTGGATGGAGAATTTCATGGAAAAGGAAACGTAAATTTTGGACCAGCAATTCCCCTTCTCGTTTCAGAAATGAAGGGGTCCTTTTTTTCTTTTTCCTTCAGAAGAACTGGATATTCAGTAATTTGTCATGTGTTAATTTGGCTTCCTTCAAAGTTTCTATTTTAAACAAAGGACTGTTTTTCCAGAGCGTTCTTGCCTCATGACAGTACATGACAAGGCTGACATTTCTACAGAGCTGTGTGTTTAGCATCTCCTTGTACACCCTTCAGGTGCTTGCAGAGACATGGTGACAAGCAATGCCTCACACCTAAGGTGCCCAATTACAGGACATAATGTATCCTAATAGCTATTATCCTACATATCCTATATATATATCCTACATACCATATATATATATATATATATACACATATATATATCCTATATTTTATCCTGTATGTTCTATGTATAATACACAAAAATAAGGTACAGTTGAAGCATGTATATTATGTCAATGCTACTCTCTTTCATTACACCATTACAGTGTATTTCTTCAAAGAGATAACAATATCCTAATGTTCAAATGACAGTTGGCATTTATTAAATGCTAGCCTAGAGCTAGGAAGCCTGATATATAATCTTCTTTAATGTCTACAAATGCCCAATGAGATTATTATTTTTTGCCATTTTATAGGTGAGGAAACTGAGGCATGAAGAGATTGAGTAATTTGCCCAAGATTAAAATACCTAGTTCATGACAGAATTAGGATTGAATTCCTAGTTTGACCCCAAAGCCAATGTACACAATCAGTAAATTCTTCACCTCCAAAGCCTTCCCCTGTGCTTTGAGCCCGGGAGGAGGACCTGAGATCCTCTTTGACTTGGTATCCATTGATATTTCTATAGTAGACAAATCTGGGGCATTTACTCATCAGGTGGTTGTCAGCATTGTACCTGTGTCTCTGAGAATTGCCCCCAGCCACAGAGAATGGCTCTGGGTAGCCATGTTTGTCCTACCTGATTTGTCTCCTTGGCCAATTCGGTTGGACCAAGGTGGACCCCTAACCCAAACTGCTGCCTCCTGGAAACAGAATTTGGGCCTTGGTCTGGGCCAGAGGGCAGGTATAAATTCTCAACATCTGGGGTGATTCTTAGGGCCAACAGGAGTGAAACTGAGCGGAAGCCAGTGAAAATAAATGGAACTGTTGTCCTGGAAGGGGACTGAGGCCTGAATACAAATCCTGGGTAAGGAATTTTAGCTGGGGGAGGGGAGCAAGTGCTTTGTTTGTGACCCACACCTGGTGGGCTTGTGGTTATGTGCACACCCAGGTGAGGGCCAGTGGGATGAATGGGGTCCAGAGGAGGGGAAAGTTTTGGGAGAGTGAGGGGAGGCTGAGACAGAGCATGAAGAGGCAGAGGTAAAGGAGGGATAGAGTAGTACCCTCACTTTATAGCTTCCCATTTCTTCTCTTAGACCAAGTATCATTCCTATTGTGGAATCAATATGATACCTCAGTCCCCATCTGATAGATTTCCTTTTGCTTAAGCTTAAGTAGGTTTTGGTCATTTTCAGCTAAAAAGAGTACTGTCTAAAAGACATGTCTATAAATTTTATAACCTCCACAGTGATTAAATTTTTAGATAATGTAAAATTTACAAGAATATATAGGGTAATAGAAAGCAAGATCCTAAATCATGTTACAGACTGAAATTATATCAACAGACTGTAGGTAGTAAAATCTACACAATGAAATATAACAAAACTAAATTAAACATCTACCTTTTTTTTGAAAAAATTTAATAAAATACACAATTGAGGTGACCCAGTTTGGCAGTAATTTATTAAAAGAAATCTGGGGTTTTGGTTCATCACATGCTTAATAAGAGGCAATATTAAAGGCAGGGGCTAAAAGACACAAGTGTCCTTTCAATGGACTGATACTAAATTGAAATGAAGAACCTTCTGGCGCATCCAGAAAACAATCAAGGTTATCTGGATTTAATCTCAAGTAGTCCAGGCTGGATTTGTTTTATTCTAAGAAAGCCCAAACTTAATCAAAGTATATTGTATTTTATCTAAAGAATAAGCCTGAAACACAAAGCTAAATGGGCTAATGTAAGGAAACAGACCCAGAGAAAAACAATTCTTAGGAAATCATTTTTACCAGCTTGAAATCTTTTTGAAATAATATTTGCTTATTATAGCAAATTCAAAAATAAAAATGGATATACAGAAAAGGTGTGGGAGGCTGAGAGAGAGCATAAAGAAGAGGCAGAGGTAAGGGACGCAGAGAGCATTCTTGTCTCACTTCCTGAAAGCAACCATTGTTTACAGCTTGGTGGGTATATTTCCAGATTTTTTCGTGCTTATACATATGTGTACACAAGCACATAATTTTTTAAAAGCATGTGTGCATGCCCATATTCATGTGTGGATATATGTAGTTCCTATTTTTGAAATAGATATGGAGAAGACACTGAATTATAAGAATTTATCCACTCCTTTCTTGATAGACCTACAGCTTTTTTCCATTTTTAAAAATTAGAAACAAAGAATTGATGCAAAGAACATCTTTATGTATGTATCTTTATACATGTCTTCTAATGTTTTTGTGGGCTACATTTCTAGTGGGAGCACAGGTTATAGTAAATGCATTTTTAAAAGTTTGAGGGGTGTTTTCCAAATTGCCTTCTAAAAATTCTGTATCAGTTGACACTCTCACCAGTCAGATATGTGGGGCGTATTCCCCACATCCATGGCAATACCTGATACTGTTAATTTTTTGCCTAAATGATCCAAATGGCTTTTATGCTCTGTTCCTAGAATCTTGATCACATTGGACAATAAAGATCCTTCTAGCCCAAGTACCTTATAATCTGTAGGGGTAGATGGCTGAGTCCTCATTTTGGAATATGAACTCTACAATACGTATGTAATAGAATGCATACATCACACCTATATAAACTAGTAGCAACCCCTGTCCAGGCCATGTTAAGCCTAAGTAAGGCAGAGTCTGCTCTGGGCTGGGGTCCTCTTCTCCCAGGTTCTGCTAACCCACTGCTGAGGTTTCTATACTGTTGGCATGTGGATGCCCACTTTCTTCCACTTAAAAATTTTGCTTCTACACTTACTCAAAAGGCAGTCAATTAATGTCAATAGAAGACTTTATTTCTTTATTGTGTGCTTGGCTACGTGTTTGACTGGCTAATGGGAAGTGCTGAGTGGTGCTACCTCTTATTTCTTTCTCCAACTTGAGAGTTCTGGAGAAGTCTTGCAAAGGTGCTAGAAAAGCCCTTTCTGAGGAAGCTCCGTTTAGCTTGACACCTTAGCAGTGCTTCTCAGAAGTTAATGTTGTAGGAATCAACAGGGGGTCATGTTAAAATGCAGATTCTGATTCCATATGTTTGGGGTGGGGCCTGAGAGACTGTTTGTCAGGAAATTCCACGAAGCTGTCCTTGGTGGTTCTGGGCACACTTTGGTGTTAGAGCAAAGAGTTCGCATAAGGAGACCAGAGGTTTCTGACCCAGAGGCATTAGAATTACGAGCTCAGGTCCCTCCACCAGACTATTGAAATACGATTCTCTAGGGTACAGGCACAGGTGTTTAAAACCATCCCCATGATGACAATATGTCTCAAATTGTCTCCACACAGCCCCATCAGCATCACCTGTAAACTTGTTAGACATACAAATTCTCAGGCCCACCCTGCTACTAAATCAGAAATTCTGGGATAGAGCCCAGCAATCCATGTTTTAACAAGCTCTGCGGGGCTCCTGATCTTTGCTAAAGCTTGAGAATTGCTGATGAACAGAAGAAAGAAGAGGGTTCTTAATGGAGCCATCCTCCCAGATCTGGACCAATGGTTATTAACACTGATTACACAGCAGACCTGCTAAGCAGCTACTGATAAACCTCCGTCTGCATGCCAGGGCCCCAATCCCCATTCTTTCTGATTGCAAAGATCTGGAGTGGTTCTCAGGAGTATGTGGCTTTAAAAGTGCCCAGGGATGAGGATTTAGTGGTCAAGCAGAGGGATGGTAGCCCCACAACATAAATGGTGGCTTTATGGCCTCCTGCTTGTTCTGTATAGCATTCATCCATTCACTCCACATTTATTGAACTCCATCATGTCCAGACACTATGTCGATGATATTAATGTGGAACCCCTATTGTGTATCAGGAATTTATACATAATCCTACAACAACCTGGCAAGGTGGGGCTCCTACCATTTTACAGAAGAAAGTCCCCAACCCGATCAGTCATGATGTCAAAACCTAGTCTCCCCGCCACGCCCCTCGCAGTGCCAGTCTTTGCAGACTCAGGGCCACCAGGTTGTGGGCCTCTGAGAAGTCTCTGCATTTAATGTTTGGCAGCTTATTTTGTGAACTTGGAGATATATTTGTAATTTTAGCAGGGATAACATTTTCCTTTCAGTTCCTCTGAGACAGATGGTTTCAATCTTTATTTATGCAGAGCGATGTTCTTTGTGTATGAAGAAGACTCCTCATCAGAGGGCAGGTGCTTGGGGTGGAGGGTAGTCAGATAAAATACAGGTTACCCAGTTAAGTTTTAAGATAAATAACAAATAGTTTTTCTAGTGTAAGTATGTCCCAAATATTGCCTGGGGCTGTACCTATACCAAGAACTAGTTGGCTTACTGGAATTCAGATCTAACTGGATGTCCTGTATTTTTGTCTGCTAAATCAAGCAAGCCTGTTGGAGTGGGTTTTTCAGTTCTCGTGATGAACATGCTCTGTCTCTTTTGTGACCAGTGATGTGATCTGTGGGTGCTTGTGGCTAGGGATTAACGAGGGACAAAAGGCACATTTACCTGGTCTTGCTGCCTTCTGCAATAATTGACACAGACACAGGCTTAGGCTAATAATACCTTTTAAAAAATAGTGCTTATTAGGTGCCAAGCACTGTATTATGAGTCTTATGCTCACTTTCTACCTCATAACCCTGTAAGACTATCCAGTACTAATATTACAACATACAGTTGAGAAAACTGAGGCCCCAAAGAGCTTAGATTTTGATCTAAAGCAATGTCTCTCAACTGTAGGACTATTAATTACTGGGGTCAGATAATTCTTTGTTGTGAGGATTACCCTGCACATTGCAGGATATTTAGCGGCTTCCCTGGCCTGTACCCATTAGCTGCCAGTAACATTCCCTTAGTTGTAACAACCCAGCTTGTCTCCAGACATTACTAAATGTCACCTGGCAGGCAAATCTGTCCCTGCTTGAGAACCACTGGTCTAAGGTCTTATAGCTGTTAGGATGTTGAGTCAGGTTTAGGGTCCAAGCAGTCTGCCGCAAAGCTCATGCTGTTAGACACTGCAGCAATTTCATCCAGAGGAAAGTTCGGGAAGGAAGAGGAATTTATCATATCACATTTATTTGGAGGAAAATCATTTGAAAATGACTTGCAGAGTTTTTGCATGATCTATTATTACAACTTGATTTCCTCTTTAGGGCGCTGTCGCAGAGCTCCCAAGAGTTCAGAGTGGAAGGTACTTGGGACCTCATAGGCATTTACTGTGGTTGTTGAAATATGGCATAAATGAGAAGGACCCAGGCTTGCTACAGGCAGGTTCTTCCTGCCTTGTAAAGAGAATGGGCTTTCACACGGCTGCTTCTCAGGCTGTCCTGCTGTGGCCTAACAGGACTCCAGGACCCACAACCCAACTCCCCATTCTGTCCCAGAGATAGCAAAGCCCTGATATTGCCAGACCTCACCATTGTATAACTGGTCATTTATTAATTTTTGCTTTTTAAAAATTGGGTAATATTCACTAACATAAAATGACCCATTTTAAAGTGTACATTTCAGTGACATTCCCTTGACAATGCTGCATTACCATCATCACTATCACCTCAGTCATCAAACATTTTCATCACCCCAAAAGGAAATCTCTACCCTTTAAGCAGTCACTCCCATGCCCCCTTCCCTCAGCCTCTGTCAACCCCTAATCTGCATTTTGTTTCTAGAGATTTACCCATTATGGATATTTCATATAAACAGAATCATATAATATGTGACCTTTTGTGTCTGGCTTTTTTCATTTAGCATAATATTTTTGAGGTTCATCCATGTTTCATTCATTCATTTTTTTTCAACAGCTATTTATTGAACAACTACTATGCATCAAACTCTGGGGATGATGAAGTACAAGTTCATGAAGCCTATATTCTGCTGAGTGAGATTGATGATAACCAGATGCTATGGGCTTAATGTTTGTGCTCCACCAAAATTCATATGTTGAAATCCTAATGCCCAGTATGATGTTATAAGGAGGTGGGAACTTTGGGAGGTACTTAGGTCATGAGGGTGGAGCCCTCATGAGAGAGGGTCTGGAGTTCCTATAAAAGAGATCCCACAGAGCTCCTTAGCTCCTTCCACCACATGAGGACACAGCAAGGAGGTGCCAGCTATGAGCCAGGAAGAGGGCTTTCACCAGAATGCTACCATGTTGGTGTCTTGATCTTGATCTTCAAGCCTCCAGGACTGTGAGAAATAAAGTTCTGTTGTTTATAAACTACACAGTTGTTTTGTGTGGTGTTTTGTGTCAAATGGATTGACATTAGGAAAAGTAAGTAAAATATAAAATGTAATAAATAGTGACTAGGTATAAAAGGAAAAAAATACATAGTAAGGAAGAAGGATATGAAGGGTTGGGGTAGAGACTTGAGATTTCAAATGGAGTGGCCAGGGAAGACCTCATCCAAAAGGCAATCCTGAGTAAAGCCTGAGGGATGTGAGGAAGTCAGTCTACAAATAACTGGGGGAAGAACAAGTCAGGCAAAGGAACAGCAAATGCACCCTTGCTGAGGCAGGAGTTCGTCTATATGTTTGCAGAATATTCTGGAGTCACTGGAATAGAGTGAAAGGGGAGGGTAGTAGGAGATGAGGTGCAAGACGTAGCAGGAGGCTATTCCATGAAGGGCCTTATAGGTAAGGTATCCATAAAACTTGTAATCCAAACTAAGCTTCTTTTGAGAGTGAAAGCAATAGCTATTAAATTATGCTGGGACAGCAAGTATAAACTGGAATTGTCTTAAACAGGCTGGATCACAGCAAGGATTTAGCTCTTACTCTGAGTGGGATGGGGAATTGCACAGTTCAAGTAGAGCTGTGTCCTGACCTTAAGGCCTTCTTTCTGGTTATTCTGCTGAGAGGGTCTGAAGGATGGCAAGGGCAGAAGTGGGGAGAAGAGTTGGGAGGCCATTGCAATGCCACATGTGAGAGATGATGGCCTGGATCAGGGTGGCAGTGGGTGGGGTGGGGAGAACTGGTCAAATTCTGGATATAATTTAAGGTAAAACCGATTAGGATTGCCAGCCATTAGGCTGTGGTATGTGAGGAGGACAGGAGCTCAGGATGGCACTAGGAAGACTGACAGAGGAGATTTGGTGGGGACGATCATGTTGCAGCTCAAGTTCACAGGAAGCCACTCAGATGAAATTTGCATGCAGGAAGTTTGCTGGCCAGTACTCAGGGGAGCAACACCTAGCAGGGAGTGAAGGATGCAAAATTGTGCAGAAGAGTTTACTGGGCTGCCATGTAGTCCTAACAAGGAACTCAGCCAACCCCAGAAAGGAACTCTGAAGCTGGGCAGCCTTCAGAGTTACACAAATTGGGGCAAAGTGGTCAGTCACACCTCCTAATTGACCTCCTACTTGACTGGCAGTGGAGGAAGGCCACCTTGGGAAAGAGGTGATCTTGGGCTAGGCAGTTCTCCCCACGGGAGCACAAGCTCTTGGGGGACTCGGCTGTGAGCCACCAGCCACCACCACTCTTTCTCCTGTTCAGGCCTTCTGATGATATCAGGATTAATGGAGAAGTACTTAGAGCTTCCTCTGGGGAATCCAGCTGAACTTGAAACAACGTGTCCTGGGTGGCATTAAGAGGATTTACTTAGTAGAAATGAAATGGCCAGGTCCTTCCCGCAGGCACCTTTACTTTTGCTTTTCCCCTTCCTATTGTTCTTTCATTTTCCATTTCTTTGACAACACTCTCCAAATTAAAGCACCTAAGACTGAACATTCATGAGAAGAAACCACAAAATGGAAGTGATGGTGACAATAGGTAACCCATCACAGTAGAAAATAAAAAGGGAGCCTGGTGGGGGCGGGGTGGGGACATTTAGTCTCCCCAAGGACAGTCGCCTCCCAGCCTTTGGGCTTGGTCTGTGAGTGAGAAGCGTTCCTGAAAAACCATAGTAGGTGTTGCTGGATCTTCTCGCTCTGAAATGTGTGTTTTCCTGTTGTATGGTGAATGCTTATTTGCCTTGTTAAATGCCTGAACTGAGTGTGAGCATAGTTTTTTTTCTTTATCTTTAAGAAAATATAAAATTAGGCAAAAATGCTTATGCCAAACAATGGGAGCCCCCATTTTCCAGTTATCTTTAAATTTAAAAAAATCTTTTCATTATACTTTCAAACTTACACACAAGCAAAGAACATAATAAAATGAACCCTCAGATTCCTATCACTAAGCTTTAACAATGATCAACTCACGGCCAATGTTTTTTTATCTATACTTCTACCCATTCCCTTAACCCATTTTATTTTGAAACCAGTTCCAGATACCATATATTTCATCTTCAAATATTTGAGCATGCATCTGAGTTTTTTTCTTTTTTCAACTGAGAAAAGGATTTTTGGCTTTCCTTGCTACCTCTGGTTTTTGGTGAGATCAGAATTGTAAATCAGGTCTCTAGGTTCAACGTTCATGGTAAATTCTTAGGTATTTAAATGGCTGGTGAGTTAATGACATGAGCAACCAGAGTTGCTATTAGCTATTGATTTATGAGGCCACATGTTCAGCGTGTATGACGGATATCATTAGTATCAGGCATGGCGAGCCCATTCATCTGTCTCTGCCCAGTACTCTTCAGTCATGAACTACTCAACAGATGGGGAATTTCATGGCCACAAATGGAATTGTTTATCCTCTCATTGTTCCCTTGTCAGCAATCAAACTAAATCTATTACCCACCAATAAAAAGATCAGCCTGCTGCCGGCTCAGCCATGGAAGGGGCCAAAGCTATGTGGCGGGGATTTAGGGTTTTAGAGGGGATAAAAAAGTAATGAGAAGCCACATAAAAGTTAAGACCCCAGAGAAGAGTTTGAGTCTCTCATTCTAAAGCTGAAGGTTTTAAGGGATTTGAAGGGGAAGTTCTAGTAATTCAATGTTTTCTTTAACATAAAATATTCTCTAGAGAGCCCTGATTACAAATACTGCCTGGCTTTTATTGTGTGTTGATGGCTTTATTATTTCATTTAAAAAAAATCAAAGGCACTCAAATTTGGCTTTGAAGAAGAAGGAAATGTCAGATTCATAATGGAAAAGCTGCTAAGATGTTAATGGTGTTACTACTCGTAGAAAATTTTCCTCTTGTGTGCATAAATAGTTGTCTGTTCTTAATAAAGTTATTTTTCATTGGCTTGGCTAGAGGGATCTCTGTGCATTGATCTGGAAGAGGAGGCTCTTAAGTACTGTGGACCCCCCAGGCTGTCTTCTCAACATGCTCAATGGACGGGAACTTTAAAAAATAGATCCCAGAACATTTTTTACTTTTTGCCAGATTGTATTTATATCAGGATGTAACTGACAAGAGATGTTAATTCCACAACTCATTGGTTATAGCTGGGTGTCTGGGATATTCAGGTTTGCATTCATTCATAGTTTGAGACTGTGGCCAATGAAAAAAATCAGACTATCTGAGTAGGGAAAATATCAAACTGCCTGTTTCATTCTCTCCTTTCTATTCTGTTCTGCCAATAGTTATTGGTAACTTACTGCTATATATGCCAGATATTATGCTGGCTGACAAGGATCTAGAGATGATTTAAACAAAGTCTTTTACCTTCTGTTAACAGATTAGAGGGGCAGACAGACAAGAAGAGAAATGATTGTACACAAAATCAGATGTATTTATAACACCAAGTGGTAAGTCGAGGTGCTCAAAGGATATTATAGGAGCTCAGAGGAGACTTTAAATGGGGGTTCTTGAGTGCCCTAGGGAGAAGGGTGAGGCTGCAGAGAAGGTTCATGTGGAAACAGGATCTGGGCAAGGAGGCAGGAGCAAGATCATGACAGATCTGCCTATCTTCTGTGGGTTGTGTGACCTCTCTTGAAGGTCACAAGAAGTCCCTGAAGGATTTTATTTAAAGTGAAGACAGGGTCAGCCAATATGTTTTTATCAAAACCACACTAGGGGCAGTGTGAAGAATGGATTGCAGGGGTGTTAAGAAATGGAGGCAGGGATACCATTAAGAAGGTGATTGCAGCAAGCCAGGGCAGAGGTGGTGGGCCTGAACCAAGGGGTATGTGTGTGTGTTTGGGGTTAAAGAGGAAGGTGTAATAATAACTCATAAGGTTGTTGAAATGACAACACTGAAAAATACGTGCTTAGAATAGACCTTGTTGTACAACCCACATTCAACTAGTATTAACTCATATTTCTCTTTTTTGTCTTTGAGAATGAGTTATTTCCAGCGGTCATAGCATAGCACAGAGGAAAAACAGGAAGAGGAGTAAAAGGAGAGACATAATTAGGGAATGGGAAGGGAGAAAGGACATGGTGGGGAGGGGACAGTGTCCTCTCCAATGTCACCAGAAATCTCTGTTCTGCAGGAAATCTAACTTACAGATGAGATTCTGAAGAGGGGGAGGCGAGCTTGGTGTTGGAGGTCTTGTAGATAGGGGTAGTTTTAGGAACACCGAGGTCAATATTACTCGGACAGCGGCAGCAGTTGTGGCAGAGCCTGCCTCCTCCACGGAGCTGTGTGTGAAGGATTTGCTCCTCTTTCTGGATGACTGACTCTAGCCATTTTTTTTTCTGTTCTGGTATTCCATGATGCTGTGGTCTCTTTCTTTATATTTGATAGTTTTCAATCATTGTTGCCCAGCACGATTGTACCAGGCCGGCTAGAGGCAGGTAGATGATTGGGTTTAAGGAACTCTTTCTACTCTAAAAAGTTGAAAGCATTTCCTATTAGAGGAAGCTACCTCCTACCTAAGACACAGACAACATTAGATTTGTCTAAGAAACAAGAATGATGGCTTTCTTTCTCCCTCCCTTCCTTCCTTCCATTTAACCACTTAGTCAACAAATATTATTAAGCTGCTCTAATGTTGGTGAGATATCTTACCACATGGGGCTGTGGCTCCTTCAGGAACCAAGCTACACATATGTTGATCTGTTTCCCCTACTGGATTGTGAGCTCCTTTGGTTGGGGGACTGTCTGTCTTTTACTCATCTTTGTATTCCCAGAACCTGGCATAGGAGTTGGCACTGGGTGGTTGTCAAGAGCAGATCTATGTCTACAACCAAACTACTTGCCACCACTTGCTAGCACTGTGACCTTAGCCAATTATACAACTTCTCTAAGGTTTGGTGTTATCATCTGTTAAGTAGGGATAATAATAATAACCATCTCATCAGGCTACTTTGAGCATTAAATGTCACAATGCATGTAAAGCATTTATAGTGCCTGGCACATAAGGGTTCAACCATATTATCAATATTAGGCTTATAATACATGTTACTGAACTAACGCCTTAGGACCTAATCTGACTCTACTAATTTGAAGTTCATCTGGGCAAGTCAATTTACCTCTTGGAGTCTCTATTTTTAAAAAGTTAATCTTAAAAACGGAAATTATATTACCTGCTTGGGTACTTTAACAAGATTATAGTGGAAAAGGAAAAGGTTGTTTTGTCCTTTGATTATTAAGATAACCCAACTCTAATAAATTATCTAAGCATAAATACCAGAGAGTAATAAAAGGTAGCATGTTGTAATATTTTTAAAAGATGACACAGATTCTTTAATTTCATAAAGAGCATCTACGAAACCCTACAGCTAACATCATAGTTAATATGGAAGATGGAATGCTTTCCCCCTAGGAGTAAGGAGAAGGCAAAGATATCTGTTCTCACTACTCTTTTTCAACATAGTATTGGAAGTTCTAGCCAGTGAAATAAGGCAAGAAAAGGAAATAAAAGGCGTACGTATTGGAAATGAAGAACTAAAACTGTCCCCATTTGTAGAAGACATAGTTGTCTACATAGAAAAGCCCAAGGAATCTACAGAAAAACCTTCCCAATATGTGCAAGGTTGTAGGACACAAACATGCAAAAATCCATCATATTTCTATATGTCAACAATGAACATGTCAAAACAGAAATAAAAAACATAAGACCATTTATAGTTTCTCCAAAGAAAATGGAACATTTAGGTGTAAATGCAATAAAACACATCTAGGATCTGTGTCCTGAATATGATGAATATTGATGGAAGAGTTCAAAAAAGATCTAAATAAGTGGAGAAACTTATTGTGTTTATGGACTGGGAGAGTCAACATACTAAAGATGTCAATTCTCCCCACATTATTAATAGGCCTAATGAAATTCTTATCAAGTCTCTGCAAGGATTTTTGTTGAGATAGACAAGCTTATTATAAAATTTATATTGAAAAGTACAGGACCTAGAATAGCTACAACAATTTTGAAGAAGGATGAAATATGTTAAAGCTGATTTTAACCAATATTAAGACCTACTGTATAGTTACAGTAATCAAAGCTGTGGCATTGGTGGAGAGATAGGCAACAGAACTGGATAGAGAATCCAGAAGTAGACCCACACAAATATGCCCAACTGACTTTTGACAAAGGTGAATAAAACCCAGTGGAGGAAAGATTGTCTTCAGTAAATGGTGCTGGAATAAATAGACAAGCATAGGAAAAAACCCCCAAACATCTCAACCAAAATTGCAAACTTTATAGAAAAATTAACTCAAAATAGATCATGGACATACACGTAAATCTAAAACTTTATGAAAAGACTTAAGATAAAATCTTAGAGATTTGTGGCTAATTCAGAATTCTCAGAATTGACAACAAAAGCATGGTGTATGAAAGGAAAAAGTGAAAAACTGGACCTTATCAAATAAAAAACTTTTGCTCTGTGAGAAACTATCCTGTAAGAGGATAAAAAGAAAAGCAATGACTGGACAAAAATAAATGCAAATCACTTATTTGACAAAGGACTTGTATCTAGAATATATAAAGAATTTTCAAAACTCAACAATTTAAAAAAATTGTAAAAAAAAAAAGAATCCAATGAGAAAACAGGCAAAATATATGAACAGACATTTCACCAAAGAGGATATACAGATGGGAAATTAGTGCATGAGATGTTCAACTTCATTAGTCATTAGAGAAATGCAAATTGAAACTGCAATGAGAACTCACTACACATCTACCAGAATGGCTAAAATAAAAAACAGTTGTAATGCCCAATGCTGGTGAGGATGTGGAGAAACTCACATGTTTCATGTTTCTGGTGGTAATGTAAAATGGTGCAGCCCCCCAAGACAGTTTAAGTAACTAAACAAGTGCTTACCATACGGCACTTTTAGGCACTTAACTGAGAAATGAAAACTTATGTTCACACAGTAACCTGTACATAGTGGTTCATGGCAGCTTTTTTATAATAGCCCCAAACTGGAATCAACCAAAATATCCTTCAATGAATGGCTTAACAAACTATGGCACATCCACAGCATGGAATATGAGTCAATAATTAAGAAAACAACTACTGGTATATGCAACAGTCTGGATGAATCTCCTGAGAATTATGTTGAGTGCAAACAAACCCCATCTCTAAAGGTTTCATACTTAAAATGTACAAAATCATAGAAATGGGGAATAGGTTAACAGTTGCCAGGGATAGGGGAGGGAAGGAAGTGGCTATGGCTGTAAAAGGGCAGTACAAGGCATCCCTGTGGTGGGTGGAACTGCTCTGTATCCGGACGATGGTGGGGGTCACATGAATCAGTCAGTTATCTGTGATAAAATTTCACAGAACTAAGTACACACTCACACAAATGAGAGCATATAAAACTGGTGAAGTTAAATAAGGCAGATGGATGGTATCAATGTTGATTTCCTAATTGTGATATTATAGTATAGTTGTTACCATTGGGGGAAACTGGTGAAGGCATCTGGGATCTCTCAGTGTTATTCTTCCAATTGGATGTAAAGCTATTATTTCTAAATAAAAAATTTTAAAAAGATACAGAGAAAGAAGAAAGAAATATGAGCTAATTTACATATTTTTTTTGTTTTGCATAATTGTTCCCAGTCACTACTTACTAACTTCTTGTCCAAGTGACCGATCAACAACACAGATCTGTGTCTGGCACCCCAACTCACTGCTGGTAGTTTTTGAGCACCTTTCTGGATACATTCCAAGTTCCAACAAAGCACCAAGCTTGGCCCATGTTTACCTCACTAGCCTCAACTTGCCAACTCTTGACCTGTATGTGACACTCCAGCAGTACTGAACTGTTGAAAACTCTTTGCACGCACCACATTTTTACTCTGTGCTATTGTTCTTGCTGTTCATTTTACTGTTTTCCCAACTTCCTACCTCCCATCAACTCCAATTTTCCTTCAAGTTTCAACCAGGAGTTACCTCCTTCATGAAGCCTTTCTGGCTTGGTTTATTATCACTATGCTTGCTATCTTGTTGTAAAATTATAACCTGAACTCCTCTTAACTTGGAGCCAGTCTTGGTTTGGTGTTGCATTCAGCAAAAGTCTGACATGCAGAAATAGGTTTAAAACAATTTTTATCATTATCGCCATCTCCTAAGAAACTCCAAAGGGGGTTCTGTTCATAATGCAGACCAAACTTTAAAACCACACCAAAGCTCCCTTCCCTTACTTTTTTCCCATGCCCTGCTCATCAGCTGCTCCTCCTCTCTCCCTCTTTTGTCACCTCCCCCAAGATGCCCTACACTCAGCTTGCTGCCTCCAGTCTTTTCTTCTGTCTTGCCTTCTAATGTGCTTCTTTCTTTTCAGCCTGTGGCTCCTATGGCAGCCCTCTCCAGTGTAAATCCTTGGGAACGTCCCTTCATTCGCTGGCAAACCCCATGTTGATCGGGTCGCCATGACACAACACTGCAGACTGGGGGCTTAAACAGCAGGAATCAATTTTCTTACAGTTCTGGGGGCTGAAGACTGAGATCAAGGTGCCAGCATGTCTGGTTTCTCCTGAGACCTCTGCCCTTGGCCGGCCTTCTTGCTGCGTCCTCACACAGTCTTTCCTTTGTGTGTGTACACCTCTGGTGTTTCGTTTGTGTCCATATTTCCTCTTCTTATGACACCAGTCAGATTGGATTAGGGTCCACTTGTATGACCTCATTTAACCTTATACCTCTTTCAGGCCCTATCTCCACATATGGTCATATGCTGAGGTTCTGGGGTTGGGGCTTCAACATAGGAATTTTGGGAAAACATGATTCAGCAGATGCTGCTTGGGGGCCGAGTCGTGGTGGGAAACAGGCAGGGCAGCATCCGGGCTGTGGTCTTCCAGTCTGCTGGAGAGGTGTACCCTGTGGTCAGTATCCGGGTGCTGTCCTGACCCTTGTCATGGGCTCCTGCTCCAGTCGGGTACAACTGATTCTGGCTGAAATCTCCTAAGCCAGCTGAGTTTGAAATGTGAGAAAATTGCAATCCTCTGGTTCAGTGGTTCAGAATGTGGTCCTTGGAGCAGTAGCCCCTGAGAATGAGTAAGAAATGCAAATTCTTGCTCCCCACCCAGGCCTGTTGAATTTATTAAACCTAGTAAACTGATGTTTAACCAAGTCCTCCAGCAGCTTCTGATGCATGCTGAAGGTTGAGGCCACTGCTCTGTTTCTGTCACCACTGATGTTGAGAGGCTTCCAAACAGGCCAAAATGCAATTTAATTTTCTTAAACCAAATTTTCCCAACAACAGATCCCTGGGTACCAGGTTGACAGGATCTGAATTTCTCAGGGTGGAAGGCCTGGAGGCCTGTAACTAGCGTCCCAGGTAATTGGTGTCCTGAGGGAACTTTGGAAGCCCTTGTGCCCAACTGACATCACTATAGTGATCTGATAGCTGCTGGATGAAAGGCTTCCTGCCAGCTTAGCATGAGGACAGGGAAGAGAACACTTACCAGGGAGGACTGTGGGCCGGGCACTGTTCTAGACGTTTCCCATACATTGCTTCCTATGGTTACTTATAACTGCCCTATAAGTTAAGTTTGTGCTCTAAGAATGTAAGTGAATTACCCAAGGCTACTCAGTTAGCAGGAGGCAGGGTTGGGATTTGCCCCTGAGGCGGCTCTGTTACCTCTCATAGCTTTCCGTGTGGCCACCCGCATGGCCAGCTTGACTTCTTTCTGACATGTCAAAGGCTTGCAGAAGCTTTATTCTTCCTTCTCTTTTTTCTTCTCTTAATGACATGTAGTCCTCTATTCTACAAATATTTGCAGGCTCCCTGCTATATTCAAGGTACTGTGTTGTACTTAAGTGGATACAGTGTTTAAATGTGGTTAAAAAAATTCTCAGAGAACAGAAGGCATTTGAGAGGCAGTGAACTTGATGGCTGGGGATGGAGGGTCAGGACAACCTTGGGCCTGTGTGCTGGCCTTGCCACTTACTCACTGTGTGCAGTTGGACAGTTTTTTTGTTTCTACTCTTCACCTGAGTCTTAAGTTTCCTCATTTGTACAGAAAGAATAAGAGTAATGCCTCTGATCCTTGATATCCTTGATAAAGGGCCTGGCTTAACTTAAGGGCGCAATTAATTACTCAATAAATAAACTATCATTATTGCCTTTGGTTTATTGTTGCCAGCTATAACAGGTGCCCTAGTAAGCAAGCCAGTGCATTCTGCAAGAGTTGATATTAGTGTTTATAAAGTGTCAATAGTTTGATTAAAAAATACTACTGAATGTCATGTTCCTGTAATCATCCCTCAGCCCTCATCACCCTGCTTTCAGAACCCCAGTTGTCTTCCTTTCCCCAGATCTTTGTTTCCTTTCTTCCTTTGGGAAATTACTTTGTCAAGGTACTGGGCTATGGTTAAATGAAATGTTAAAAATCAAAGAAACACAATAACATAGGTGAATGTAGTAACCACATTGTTTTTTCATGTGAAACCTTCATACGAGTGTATATCAATGATACCTTAATAAAATTTTTTTAAAAATCAAAGAAAATTATCCTGTCCTGTCCTTACTCAAGTGGTCACACCAGTCTGTTGGTACTATTTGGATATCTTTTCATTTATATGTTGCTTTACAAGCCTTCTTTTCTCACATGCAGTGCTTGGTATAAAGTTCATATTGGTCTCTAGTAAATGTTTCCAAAGCCTTCATGGGACCAGTATGCACCACTGCAAATCTTGGAGAGGTTTCTGATTAGAGGAGCAAGTTAGAGCCTCGGGGACCTGGGCAGGCATAGCTGTTTGGTGTCATTCATCGCCCTCCCGAAGTGGCCATCTGGTCACTCACAGGCCCGAATGATTGTGGAATGCCCTTATAGAAAAGAACATTTATATTTATGTGTTACTCTTCCTTTTTTTTTTTTTTTTTCTTGGCCAGCAAAATTGAATATAGTGACACAGGCGCATAGGCTTGGGGGCCCATTGAGGGTTCTTAGAAGGGAAAAAAATGTAAGTGGTGACAAAGAAAAGTAGATTTGGTGATCTGTAGTTTTACTTAAGAGGCAGTAATATAACATTAAAGTAAGTTTATTTGAAAATTTTAATCTGTTCATGTGCATTATTATGATATGTTGACATAAAAGAAAAAAAACTGTTGATTTTTGAAAGTCTACACAAATAGTCTAGGCCTGTCATTCCACATGAACTCTGTTTCATTTATTTTTGCTTTGCACTATTTATTTTGAAGAGAAGTAAGACTGAAGAAGGGAAGTGACACTTAAAATAGTAGTGAGAAATATATAATTGACAATATGAATCAAGAGCCATAAAAATGTTCATCCTGTAACATAAAAATTCAATTTGGGGATTAATTAACCAAAGAAATTAATTGAGAATATTAAAAAGGCCACACACTATATTCATTGCTATGGTATCAGTGGGAGCAAAAATTTGAAAGCAATCTGATACCCTAAAATAAGAATAAATTATTAAATTCCTACTCAGTAAACTCTGTTTCTTTTTAAATAATGGTGGTACCACAGAAAATACTGAAAATGTCAAGCATTAATGGAAAAGAGCTGAAGATTACACCAACCAAATGAAAAAAATGGAAAGGAAATCTATCAGATAATAACAGCTGTGTTTGGGTAATGGTATGATGGTAATTTTTTTTTCTTTTCCCTCAATCATGATTATTTTAATCAGTTTCCAAATTTATAAGCTGGAAAACCAATTAGAAGCACCCAAATTAACAAGTCAATATTTAAAGCCAGAAAGATCGAAATGGGATTACTTTAAAGTTAGCTGTCCTGCGCACGTCCTTCATGAGGGATTGCATATGGGACAAAATCGTGAACAGTTATTGCAGTTTAGTGGGGAGGTATGCATTTACTCTGAGAGTTGCAGGGGAGGTGGTTGGAAACAGTGGAATAAAAGCACAAGAAGCTGAACCCTCCCACCCCCAGCTGCTAGTAATTCAACCTAGGGCTTCAAGAACCAATTTCTGCCCATTCAAAGTGTGGCTCTCCCTGGAGACCATCCTCCACAGGCCATTGTGATGGTGATGGCTGGGATGTGGCCTGGCCTCCTCCACAGCTTCCTGAGGATCAGGCGTTTAATGGAGGAGCCTGGGCAGCTGTCCCCACTGGGGGTTGCGGGTCATCAGAGAAAAGGCAGCCTGTGCAATGTTGACCTGGAGGTGAACAGTCCCTGTTCTCATATCCACTCCCCTGAGGCAACAGTCCCTTATTAGGGTACAGTTTCTAATCCAAACAACCATTAATCTTTCTTAGGGTTAAAAGGCCAGAAAAGCAAATTTTGCTCTATTTTGATACTGTACTTGTCTGTATTTTACAAGAGCAGACTTACTTCATTGACCACTAGAAAACACCCCACAGCTATGTCCATGTCTATGAAGACAATGTCAAGCTCAATACAGCCCTCCCTGTGCACAGAGAAGGGACAGGAGTGCAGAAGGAGTCAGCTATTTATTGTGGCACTTGCCAAAAATCACAGAAACATAACCTCCTTGAAACAAATCAATATTTTGTATCAGGAGATAAATTTGGGATGTACATGTATTTTAAGTGAAAATGCCACCATATATGATGGTTTTATGAAAATAATATTTGACAAACTTTTAAAAACCACTTCTTTTGCCTCAACAAATGAATTAATCCATAGAAATGGAGTTATGACTCCTAAGAACTTTTTGATCTTTTAAAAGAAATCAATAGAAAAAAGTTTGACTTAGAAAAATACACAATTCTTTTCTCAGAAACATCAAAATGTTTGGTTTATAGAAATGGGCCTAATCTCTTATCTCATACTTTTTAAATATCTGGGAAGAAACATACCTTTTTCATATTCTCAAATTGTAAGGGTCAAAATGATGGATATTAAGATAAAAGACATGAAAGATTCCTGAATCTGTTTCTTCATGCTTGACCTTTAAATCCTTCCTCTACAGAGTCATTATCAGTATGAATACCACACGTTCTTCCTGGTGAGTCACATTTAGGCATCTGGCTACTGGTGGTAAAGGCACTGAACATTTAAGAGAGAGAATGCATTTTTATATCTCAAATTATTTTACATTAAATGTCCCAAACTCAAAATCCCACACTGAGGATTAGGTAATACATAAAATCTAGTTATAGCATTTTCAAGCTGGATGAGGACTTGGTTGAATAACCTAAGACTCAGACAGACCAAGGAACTAGAGCAGAACCCAGGGATTTTACCTGATGGTGTTCTAATGATGCCACATCACCTCGTAGAATATTTACATGAATTCTAGGACTTTTTTGGGTGTGTGTATGGGAGAGACACAGATATCCTTTTGTTATGCCAAATGTATTTTGTGATTTTCATTAGGGCCCTTGGTATAAAGAATCTGAATGTTCTGTAAGAATTAAAACTATACCTTACTGATGCCATTTCTAAGAAAAAATATATATACATATATAGCTATCTATAATATATATATTAATGGACATATGACTCATTTTTAACAGTAGCTGTCTTTTGGGTGATGCAATATGAAGAAATATTTTCTTTTGTGTTTGTCTTTGCACTACCAGTTTTTTGTACTGAACATATTTTGTTTGTAATTAGATAAAACTCCCAATAAAATTATTTAAATGTTATTAAAAAGATCTCAAGGAAAGAAAGATCTTTATGTAGAGAAAATGGGCCTGGGCAGGCTGAATGGCCAAGGAAGGCCCTTCTTATCCATTAAAAAAAAAATCCTGATGTAATTATATATGGTACTCCTTTGATTAAACCTTTAATTCAATTTAGAACAGGAATAAATCCATAAGTACCCTGAGATCTAGACTCCTGAAGCTTGAGTAGGCAAACCTAGTGTGGTAGCTACAGTGAGGAAAATAAGCCGTAGAAGCTTCTGCAGGATGGGATAATGGTACAGATGATCATGCTGCTTACATTGTACCTGTTAGGCTGAAGTCTGTAAACTACAACAATGCTTGCTTTTTGAATTGATTTATTCTGAGTGCCAAAGATGTTTTTCCAAAGAGGAAATTACCAGGTAGGATGTTAGTGTTTTTCTCAACAGGACAATTTGTTCACCAGAGAATCAGTCTCTAATATTTTACCCTTTTGGATTTGTTTTTACCTTAAACTATTATTAGTTCCTAGTATTTTTATAAAATGAGATGAATCTGACCTAAAACAGTAAAGTGAATATTTTTATTTCTTTTCTCTCTCCCTTCTAAAATTAGAAAGTGTATATTGTTAGAAAACAATACAGATGTTTATGAAATAAAAAGAGAAACTATGAACATTTTCTTTTAATTCTGTATACCCTAAACTCCATATCTCCAGTGGTAACTATCTCCAGTGGTAACTTTTAATATTTTGATGTTAAAATATTCTCTTCTTTTCTCTTCTATATAGACGTATGTATATATGTAATTGAAAAAGTAAAAATCAGACCATATTAATATATAATTCTTTGGCAAGATACTTTTTTCCAATTTTGCAGTATCATGGACATATTTCCAATATATTTATCTCATTCTTACTGATGGCACTATAGCATTCCATTATTTAATATAGTATGATTTATCTATATGCTATTAATAAATATTTAGATTCTTTCACATTTTTTATAATTAGAAAACAGTGCTGCCAGAAATATCCTTGACATATTTCTTGTGCTAGTATTTCTGTAGGATAAGTTTCTAGATTGGACATAGAATATATACATTTACCTTTTTGATAAATACTGAATTTTTACCCATTTGATAAATGGAGCAGTGGCAGTCTGTGAGGTTTGGGGAAGGAACACGGACTCCTGAGGTCTGGCCCAATGTCGCACATAGTGGAGATTTGTCCAGCCTATTTTATGGAAATAGCTTGACTTTGAGCATCAAGGAATCTTCTGCAGGATAAATTTATATCACATTCAAACTGCAAACAGGCAAATTACATGTGGAGATGAAAAGACAAAGCTCTGGCTAGATTAACTTCTGTTTTCAGAACTATGGTGGCCAATGGTAATTCTTTCAGTGAAAATGAAAATTAATACAGTTTCATTGAAGCTTCAAACAGAGCAGACAGATCCTCTTCTGACTGAGGGCATGGTGCAAGCTTGGTGACCCTTTCCTGAAACAGTAAACAAAGGGTGTTACGCAGGACTTTGAAAAGACAGTCTGTAAAAGCTACTAGGTTATGTAATTAACTGGGTCATAGGAAACAACGACTTGATAATAGTTATATCTTTAAAAGTCAAATTTCTTGTTTGCTTTGTAGTAGCTGATCTCCAACTCAGAAGTATATCAAGAGACACCTTTTTCCCGCCAAACGTTCAAAAGCCATTGTCCTTGCCGTATGCCCTTGTAAAAGCCTTCTGCCCACATGTAAAGATCCAACCAACCTTGGGAAAAATACCTTCTACGGTGAGTGACCAAACCATGCTGGTCATCAGCCTCTGCCAGTTTCTCTGTGTGGGGAGCACTGTCCCAGGAACGGCATGTGCTGCCAGGGAAAATCAAACCCGGCCACTCTTGACTTCAAAGACTATATTTTGCAACCTGGACTTAAGGTACATTCATTAGGGGATTAACTTTCTGGCTAAGGGCAAAAAGTGACTCCTTTTTAAATATTAACTAAGGTTTAATCTCTACCTTCCCAAACAAATTCAGTGGTCTGCTTAATTTCTCCAATGATTATTACATCGAGTTGGCAAAGAGACACAGCACGTGCTATTGCTAGTTAGACTTCCATCAGTGGCTCCTTGATCCCTCCCTCTGGGACAGGGGATCCAAAGATATTATAATGACTACCCTGTGTCCAAATGTCTGGGCCTAAACGAAATTAAGATGTGCCAGTTTTTTGGTTTCTTTTTCATGGGTGTTTCTGTTTTCCTGTGATAAGCTTGTCTGGGAGTATACCTGGTGGAAGAGGCAGCTCTGTGAGCACAGGGCTGTTTTCATTCTCTGATCAACACCTGCCAGAGGGCTTGACACACAGTACACAGGTTCTTGTTGAATTAATGAATATGGTGGTGGTGGTGGGATGTTGGCATCTCAAAATTCACATGCGCGAGACGGAACTCTGACTCTCCCTCCCTCCCCACATTTCCTCATCTCAGAAATGACACCCAGTCACACAGGCGAAAACATAGGAGTCATCCTTGATTCCTCTTACTTCCCTACAAGTTCAATCCAGCAGCAAGTCTTGTCAATTCTACCTCCAAATAAATCCCAAATCCGACCACTCCTCCCCTCCTGTTCCTTCACAACCCAAGTCTAAGTCACGTTCACACTTCTCTCTGTCCAACCTGAAAGGTCTCTCTTCAAAGTCTAGTTTCCACTTTTGCTCCACTCTCGCCCCCTAGAGGTCATTTTTCCCACAGCAGCCAGAGCGAGTTTTTTCCCAGTATCAATCTACTCATGACATTTCCTGGCTTCAGGCTCTCCGATGACTTCCCACTGCACATAGAACAAGACCATGGCCTCTGGCGCCACCCTCATCTGACGGCTACTCACAATAGCTCGGCTCTTCTCCCAACTGTCCCTTTTCAGTAGCTTGAAAATAGTCATCTTCCCCATCTCAGGGTGAAAGGCCTTTCCCCTCTGCCAGGAACGCTTCTCCTAGATCTTAATGTGGCTGCCTCCATCTGCAGTCAGAGGGCTTCTCTGACCACCCTTGCTGAAGTTCCCTTCACACTGGTCCCTGTGAAATCATTCTTCATCTCATTACCTAGGTTTCCCTTCATACTACTAATCATTATTTGAAATGATTTCATTTGTATCTTACTTATAGATTTGATAGATGTCTGTTGTCTGTTTCCTCTCACTAGAATGTAAGCTCCACAAGGGAGGGAAGAGACTTAATTGTCCTCACTATATCCCATACAATGTACGGCATATAGTAGGACCTCAACAAGTCTTTTTCAGGTAAAAGGAAGAATGAAAAGATAGAAGGATGTATACAAAAATTAACTTAAAATGGGCCTAAATATAAAGACCTGAATGTAAGAGCTAAAATTTTAAAACTCTTAGAAGACAATGGGAAAATCTTCATGACATTGGCTTTGGCAATGATTTCTTGTATATGACACCAAAAGCACAAAGCATAAAAGAAAAAAATAGATAATTGGACTACATCAAAATTAGAAACTTTTATGGATCAAAGGAGACTAACAAGAGAGTGAAACAACACTTTATAGAATGGGAAAATTATTTGCATATCATATATCTGATAAGGGATTAATATTCAGAATAATTACTACAACTCAACAACAAAAAAACCCAAAACAACACAACTCAAAAATTGCCAAAGGACTTAAATAGCTATTTCTCCAAATAAGATATATATATGCAGCTAATAAGCACATGAAAAAGATGCTCAATATTATCAGTCATTGACAAAATGCAAATCAAAACCACAATGAGTTACCACAATGAATTACCAGGAAAATAAGTGTTGGTAAAGATGTGGAGAAATTGGAGCCCTCATGCATGTTGATGGGAATGTAAAATGGTGCAGCCTCTATGGAAAAGTCTGACAGTTCCTCAACAAGTTAAATATTGAATTACCTGTGGTCCAGCAATTGTATTTCTAGGTATATACTTAAATGAATTGAAAGCAGGGACTAAAACAGGTATTTGTACACCAATGTTCATAGCAGCATTATTCACAAAAGCCAAAAGGTGGAAACAACCCAAGTGTCCATCTGCAGAAGAATGGATAAGCAAAATGTGGTATATCCCTACAATGGAATATTATTTGGCCACAAAAAGGAATGAAATTCTGACATACTGAAGATACTATGCTTAGTAAAGACATTATGCAGACATAAAAGGACAAAGGTTGTATGACTCCACTTAATGAGGTACCTAGAATAGGCAAGTTCATAGAGACAGAGAGTAGAAGACAGGGTACGAGGGAATGGGGGAAGGAGAGAATGGGGAGTTAGTGTTTACCATTGAGCAATGGAGCAGAACTTCTATTTGGGGTGAGTGAAAGTTCTAGAAATGGATAGTACACTGTAAATGTACTTAGTGGCACAGAACTTTATACTTAAAAATGGTTAAAATAATGAATTTTATGTCAGGCATATTTTACCACAATTAAAAATTTAATTGGAAAAAGGAAGAATGGATGGACAGATGGCAGAAGGATGGGGGACAGTGTCAATGAGGATGGGTGGAGCCAAGGTGGCATTTAGACACTAAAGAATTTTGAAAATCCATAGCAAGGTAGACTTGTTCATGGTGACCTATGTATATGTTTTGCGGCCCAAAAAACTGAAGTTCAGCATTTTGCTATTGCCAGAGATTACTGCCACATTATTCTGTTTATAACAGGAGAGAGTCTTGTATGATGATCTCAAAGGCCCTTGAAGTGATCCTGTTCATCTCTGGTGAAGTGGTTCATGACCCTCAGAAGCACCTCAGGCCAAGCTGATCTGGGGTTCCATTTCACATTTATCACCCCCAACAATTGCTTAATTAAATGGGGGCAAGGACATATAGTTTGTGACATATCCCCACACACCTCATGTATGCCATATAAAAGCTAAACTCAGAATTAAGTCGTGTTCAGTAGTGGGCTATTATTTATGGACATGCAAGACTGAAGGAGAACCGATTAACGTGTGCACTGAACTAAATCCAGACTACTACTTTTAGCACATTCATAAAATAACAACATTTCAGCTGGCCTGTCTGCCAGGGAGTGGAAGTCCTCATTTTGGTAGACAACTCTCCTTAGTAATGAAATGTTTTGATTTGAAATGTAAATGTTTCTTTCCAGAGGTTTCAGAAATCCTGCCTGGAAGATTAATTTATTCTTGCCGGCTCCCTTTTCAGCCTGGCTATGGCGGTTGGAAGCCTCTGCACACAGGGCTGCTATTTGCTGCCACCAGTATGGGCTGTGGTGTTTGGGCAAGAATACTGGCCTGGTTGTTCCAGAGAAAACCGATCCCTTGTTGCTGAACATAAAAGAAGCTTTATCAAATGTCGACTACACGAAACCATTCTGTCAATGTTCTTTGCAGGAGCCAGGATATCCCTCTCACTGCCTTAAAGCCTGTAGATATTAATAAGTGGAGATTAGTCTGCCATATGTATAAAATTCTGAAGTTGCCATAGCATTCCTATAAAATGTTCACTCCTGCCAAAAAAAACAAAGAACCCCACAGTAGTTCTTCATCTGCAAACAGACAAGCCTATTTCTAAGATTCCTTCTGAAGTCCTGTGAATCAGTCTCTTTCTCTACCTCTCTTATAATCTCTCCCAGCAGCTCCCCCCATACTTATCTATCATCTCATATTGACTCCAGCATGTAACTAGTGCTGATTAATTGAAATTAACTATGTTTTTCCCATTCATGAAAACACATTCAAGGTAAAAAAAAAGGCAGCATACGTGTTGGTGTGGCTTTATGAATACAACTTGAGGAAGTCCTGACTTCCTACTTTATAGACACAGCTTATATTCAGAAGAGCCAATATACCTTGCATCTTTGGTGAAACTGAGAAATCAGTTTTTGTCTAATTAAAGTTTTGCTCTCTGTGATTTTCCAGTATGACGTGTGCAAAGAGGCATTTGGAATGATCCTTAATTAATTTGCTATTTTAGAGGATGCTCTCAAATGTTAGACTGGGACTGTTACTGTCTGGGATAGCTTGTGAAAGTGAAAGTCTGAGTACAGTAGAAGTAAAACAGAAGCACTTGCCAATATGTACTGGGGGCTTGAAGATACACTGCCACCAGCAATTATACAGCTGAGAACATCATACAATTTCATCTGAAAATCATGGATGCCAGTCTTGCAAGTCAAATTCCTGAACACTTTTCTGGGTGAAACAAGCAGAATGTTTCAGAGGACCTCTTACAGAATGGACACTTTCACCAGGACCATGCTGTAAGAGCCAGAGGCTAAGCTGTGGTGGACTACTTGGTCTCTGGGTCCCTGGACAGGCTTTCGTGGCTCCTTATCATTGGATGAGTTCTATAAAGTCTAAGGAAACTTAGACTTTCAGCCACCATTCAGCCATTAAGCTCACCTAGACAGAATACTGGAGAGGCCTCAGGTATGTGTTCATTTAACATGTTTACTAGCCCCTTTGAGGTGCAATAGAGGATGGATGAGGAGAACAATCAGGTTCCTGCATTCATGGAGCTTATAGCCTAGTAGGTTTGGATAAAATAAATGTGATGGTTGTATTTTTTTGGCTGTTTTAGTCCCTTGGATTTGTGGATTAGAACTAATGGTTTATGAGTTAGTCTAGGGGCTCTACTGTATTTTGAGGCTCGTTTTTTTTCACATTCGTATACATTTTCAGATGAAACTGAGTCAACTAGACCTGAGTCTAAATCAGGGAAGCTGGTGGCCCATGGGCCATGTTTAGTTTGCACATTGGGAAATCAGGGAATTCAATACAAACATCCAGGTTGCTGAGTTTTCTTAAAAATTAGGAGTTCTACCAACACGGGGACCTGACTTTCTGCTTAGAAATAATAAATTGTGTCTGAAAAGGGGTTTATAGAATGAGCTGGATCATGTGCTCTCCAGTTTGCCAAAATCCCTACTACTCCCTGTTGTTTTAAATTTCTTTGTTCATTGCTATTACCTGCTGGGCTCCTGAGGACTTACTTGTAAGTCGGTGAACCCACTCCATGCAAACATTATCTTATGTGAGCGATAAGGTATTCAAAATTCTAAGCACTTGCTAAGAGGAGAAGAAGCTAGTGTGAGGCCCTTGCTTCACTGGAGTGGGGTGAGGGCAAAGTTCCATTGCTTGTGGTGAGCAGGGTGCTGTGCAAATGGCTATTCCTGCTGTTTACTCTGTCCTAATGTCAGGGATAGATCCATGAATGCTTCAACTTTGGGCAGAAGTGTCTTCTCCTCATAGTGCTTAAGTGATCCATAACTTTCCTTTTTGGACAGGAGGACTAAGTGAGTGCTCTGAGCATGTGTGTATCGGGTGGTCTATTTTGTGGTGAATTTCAGGGAACAGGGTGTTGGCTTATTATGATGTGATGCTATAGCACCAGGGTATCTAAATGGAAGAGAGGTCAAATGGGGACTAATCCCTCTTTATGAGAACCTTGGGAGGGGAAACTGTACATCTAGTATGACTCTACCAAGTGAAGGATGGCAGTGCAGTTTAAGTTCTTTAGGGACATTTAAATAAATGAAACGAGACTCAAAGAGACACAGATATGTATCCATATGTATATGAATAAAATATAAAGTCTCCTGAATATATTAAAAAGTGATTTTGTAATAGTCTTAATTTAAAGGCCATGTTTAGTTTTCACAAAGTAGTAGGAATTTGTAACTCTTTATAGTGGAAAATAATATTAGTGGCCTTTCTGGAACACCTTCACATAGTTTTACAGGGGACTCTTAAAAAGGCAGAAATGGAGAAAAGGGGAATAATTCTGCCATACCTCAAGATAAATTGGTTGTTTTGCCTTGAATTTTTATAAAGGATCCTTTCAGCTGCATTGTAAAAGTTTCACACAGCCACAGTTTTATGGAAGAATATAAAGGTGAGGGAGTCTTTGTATTCACACCCCATGGGTATGGGGCACTTGAGAGCTGCTGGAGGGCCCCTGGGCTTTCATCTGCCCAGTGGACCTTGGCTATCCGGCAGCTTTGCGCTACTCAGGGCAGAGGACACTCGGCGTCTCTTACCTGGGGCAGCGTTCCTCTCACTAACGTGGGGATGTCAGCCTTGGAGTAACCAACGGCAGCTAGGCCATCATCAACATCCAGATCGAATAAGAATTTCCGGAGCGTGTCTGCCAAAACAGGCCCAGCATCTGGGATCCTGGCACTGCGGGTATCGGCTCCTGGAAGACACACAGCACTGACTGGAGAGGGAGAGGAGGGTGGCCCTGGGTGTAATCCAGTCATAGCTGACTATACAGCCTGCTGCTGGCTTCCTAACACTGAGGGTAAGGGCACAGCTGTGCCTCCACATGGAGGCCGTCTAGCAGTCACCCCGCAGAGGACAGATGGGCCAGGCTGCCTGTGGACTCTCAAGAGCCTCTGCAGAGAAGTCAGCTGGGGCGGCTAACCTGGCTCTCACATTCCCAGTGAGTTGCGCACACCTTGTGCGGTGAGAAGAGAAACAGAGCCAAGAAAAGGGGCACAAGGAGACAAGAAAGAGGGATAGTATTTGATGAGGAGGATGGAGCCTTTGTAGGAGAAAACACAGCTTTTGTAATGGTCAAGGCTCGGAGTTTGCTGACCTCTAGAGTTGTATGCATTCAATGTCTTTTCTCACAGTAATGTTTTAGGAAAACACAAACCCTCTGTAAACACCTTGTAAGACAAGGATATATATATATATATAAAGAAATTCCAACATTAACTTCCAAAAAGAAGGAAAATGACAAAAATGGATTATATTATATGTGGCTGGGAAAAGACATATATAGCTACAAAACTTGTTTTGGACTCTGTTATCAAAGGCAGGGCAGGATCCTCTAAATAAATATTACAGAACCAGTCAGGCAGAACTAAGAACATATGAAGACTCTCAGAAAATAGCATTTAATAGATAGATAATGATGATAATTGGTGAAGGAGAAAGGTTGCCAAGGGTTGGAGATTTGTGAGGGCAGAATTTGAACATAATCAATAATTAATATACAGAATCATAGAGACATCAATATGGAAGAGCCAACAGGTTCTGCCCTCAGGCAAGGTAGCTCTGAGAGTTCCCAGAGGAAGGGAACTGATCCCAAACCCTCAGCACTCCTGCCCCCAGCCTATTCTAGTTGAACTAATCCACTGCCAGGAAGTGAAGCACTCTAAAAATGTAATGTAGCATTATTTATTACCCAAAATGCCTCATGCTATTGTCCAAGTGCACTTTCTCTGTATTGTTCAAAAGGAGATTAGAATGTATTGTTCACCTCCTGAATAATACTGAAGCACATGATTAAATCAGTTTTAATCTTTCTCTTTTATTACAGTGAGAACTATTTAAGCAATCCAAGAAAAGGTATAAATAGAACCAGATACAGGGCTAGTTGGATGAGCAGATGGAGGAAGGTAAACCTTGCCTGACAAGACCAGTCTGTATGGCAGTAAAATATGGATTAGGTGCAGAAGAGAACATGATACAAGGTTTATGAGGTTTTTATGTTCCGGGGATTGCTGCTATAAAACACACCATCAAAACCTCTGGGTTTTTCTATGAACTGTTTAGAAAAAAAGAGAGGGAAGAGAGGGTAGGAAAGAGAATACATTGGTATAAAGCTAAGCGAATCTAAGATTACATATGGAACCAAAATATTTAATGGCTAAGTATGGAATAATATTAAACAAAATTTCCTATGCAAGAAGGAAGAATCAATGGGTTCTTCCAGCCTGAGTTTTGCTTAACAGGAATTGCATTCTCATTAATTTAGTTGATTGCCTGGAATGTTAGCTTTAAGTTCTTGAAGATTTTCCCATTTACCATACATCCAGCTTCCTATTTACACTGCCTACTCTGAATCCAAACAAACGGATGAACAACATCCTCTCGTTTCCCACTCTGAAATGGAAAGGGACGCCAGATCTTTGGTAAAGTCGCCTCCGTATTTCCCGCAGCACACGCTGGAAATCAAGCCCCCTGCACCTCTTCCCTGCCCTGGGCTTCTTTCATTAACATTCCAGCACAGCTCCTGGAACTCTGCGAGAGCACAGACATCAGAGAGTGAGAGGGCCAGAGGTGAAGCAGCACACGCAGAAGGATGTCTGTGGTCATTTCTACCTTCCTGGAAATAATCTTTCCAACGGCTGGAGCTAGAAGAGTATAATGAACTTTTCTTTTCAGCCTTTCCCTTCCTACCCTAAATGCAAGTAAGGGAATAGATGTTTTGAAAGTGAATCAAATATTCAAGTCTACTTACAAGAGTTCTTGTCTTAGAAAAATACCAAAATTTGACTTAGCACTAAAGCTATCCTAAGGAGAACTTATTTCTTGAAAGATTCTAAAGGCACCATGGGCATCTTGTTATAAACATTATTTATTTTACAGAGCAGCAAACAAATTCTTCTTATAAAATGTCTAGTTTTTTAGATTCTCTATAATTGGGAATTTACTGTTACTTCCTGTTTTAGACTTTTTTATTAGCTATTAAACACAGCAAAAGCCATTTATAACATAACAGTATGTGAAGAGTTTTACTTTCCTTGAGGATGAGAACAGTAGAAATAATATTACTACAAACTCAACATAGTGATATTTGGTTCCATTTCATTGTTAATTGACTATTAGAAGCAAAATCACAGAAATTTAGTCCTAGATAGGACTTTTTGAGCAGGTCACTGACATTTATTATTAAACTCTCTCAAAGCAACATTTATGGGTATCGCCCTTTATGGTTTATCTTCAGAAGCAACCCTAGGAAATCTCCATGAATGTGGGTCAGAGCTTTATGAGTAATGGTTTATACCCAGTATTTCTGCTGTCTCCAGGTGCCGCTCAGGAGATGTCTGTGCCGTGAAAGTGAACACTGCTGGAGAGGTGAGCACCACAGAAAGGCCATGAGGCTGGAGAGAAAAGAAATGCAGTGACTGGTGGGGCAAAGCTGGTCTTTAGCTTGCATATTCTAGATATTAAATTGCTCTACCCTGTACTCCAAGCAATCCAGAATTGACAAATACACTTACAACAGTTGCAAGAAATACAAGGTTTAATTAAAGAATATGTGATGATTATTTACCACCAGTGGGTGATCCACATTATAATCCTTTGCTTTGTATGTCTTCACTAAGCCTGAAATTGGGTAAGACATCCCATGGCTAGAAGAGAAAGAAAGTCCATATGTTGACATGCAGGTGTGAGAAATTCAACAACACAAAGATACTCTTATGGCAGATCGTCCTTCGCAGTCTCTTGACAGTATCATAACCTCACAAAGTTACATGTCCTGTTTTCTTTGATACAAGAATGTATTATTATGCATTCGACATTTGGGTTACTATTAATGAAAACCTGAAATGTTCAAATTCAAATGCTCATAGAATTGTATGCTGTTAAAAAATGTCGACACAGAATTCGCTCCTTATGATCTTGGAGAAATCGAGGATTCACTTTGAAGTTTCTTCAGTAAGCTCCAGGGTATGTGCTTTCTCTTTTGCTCTGCACTGCCTTGGCGGTGTGCTTCTGCACAAGCTGACAGTGTCAGTGGGAGTTTTACAAGCTAAGATATGCTATGCTAGACATGCAAGCTTGACCTGCCAGTGATCTATCCTGTCAAAGATTGGTACATCCTTTTCAATGTTACATACTGATGGAGCTGGATCATAAATGATTATTCTAGCCTGAAAGGCTACCAAGAAAGGGTACCATGATTTTTGTTACTGGGTTTTGTTTGTTTTGTCTTAACGGAAAAATTCTTGATATCCTCTTGAATTCTTAGTGAACAAACAGGACAGTATTATAATTTTCTAGGTGACCCAGAAGATGTACGTTGTGTGAAGTTAATGTATTCACAATTAATTTGTTGAAAACGAAATGCATGGTCTGTAACTCTTTTAATGTGGGTTATTAGATAACTTTGTGCTTATTCACCAAAATATTTACATTTCATAGAAAGATGAATTACTCTGGTGGACTATATGATTATCTATCCACAAGGCAGATGGGAAGCTATCAGTTCTCTGAATTATGGGCATTTAGAAATGTGCTTTATCTTTCTCAGACTCCATAGTATTTGGGAAATTATTACTTAGTGTCCTTTCATGATGTGAAAGGGTTCATGTAGCTTTCAAAAGTACCTTTCTAACAATATCCAATATTTTAGTTTGATTTCTTTAACAATTGCATCTGTTCTTTATAAAAAAGTAAAAATGATCTGTAATCTCATTTCCTCAAGATAACCATTATGGATTATTTCCTTCTTGTCTTTTTATGTATATCTTTAATTTATGATAATATTGTCCATACAGTTTTAAACATTACTTTGGTACTTAATATTCCATGTGAACATTTTTCCATACCATTTTCTAGTCTTCTAAAACATTTTTAATAGCTTTATTTTATTCTTTAAATACTACACTTTAGTAACCATTCCCAAACTATTGAAAATTTAGTTTGGCTCCAAAATTTTCAATTATAAATAACACTTAGGTGAATAACCTTATAACTAAGTTCTTTGATCATATCATGATTATTCCTTTAGGTTACATTCCTAGAAGTAAAATTAGTGGGCCAAAGGGTATAAGCACACATTTTTCAAGCTTTGGGTAAATTCTGCTCACTTGCTTTTTGGAAAGGTGGTGCTGGACTGTGCTCTCCTCAGCAGCAGAGTTGCAGGGTGACCATTTCATTGCACTGCCCCTGGCAAAGCCTCTTCTTAATTCCCAGTGCTCAATGATATTCAATTTTAAGGCTACATGTCAATGAAGTTTTGATCAAACACATTAATTCTGGACTACTGACAAAGACTTTGATCTCTTTCTCTTCATGAGACATTTGGAAAAAAAATTTGGAAAAATTTGAAGTTTTAAAAATTTATGACATGTGGTAAAGCTGTGGAGAAATCAGAACCCTTATCCACTGCTGGTGGGAATGGAAAATGGCACGGCTGCTGTGGAAAACAGTCTAGTAGTGCCTCAAAATTTAAACATAGTGTTACCATATGACCCAGCTACACCACAACTAGGTATATACTCAATAGAAAAGAAAACATATGTCCACACTAAAACCTGTACACTAATGTTCATAGTAACACTGTTCATAATAGTCCGAAAGTGGAAACATCCCAATGTCCACCATCTGATGAATGGATAAATAAAAGGTGGTATGTCCATATAATGGAATGTTATTTGACAATAAAAAGGAATGAAATACTGATACAACCATGGATGAACCATGGAAACATTAAGCTAAGGAAGCCAGACATGAAAGACCACATCTTATATGATTTCATTTATATAAAATGCCCAGAATAGGCAAATCTATAGAGATAGAGAGTAGAGTAGTAGCTACTTGGGGGATTGAAGGGCTACAGCTAAATGGTATGGGATTTCTTTACAGGGTGATAAAATATCCTGAAATTGATTGTGGTAATGGTTATACAACTCTGTGAATACACGAAAAACCACTTAATTGTACATTTTAAGTGGGTGAATAAACAGTGTGTGAATTATATCTCAATAAAGCTGACATCAAAAAAAATCTATGACCCAATAAACTACATTTGAATTTAAAAAATATTCTGGGACTCTACATTAAATTTCTTCTCTCTATAGCATATTTAAATCTTACCACCTGTTTTAAATTTTAACACACACACACACACACAAATTAAAAGCAATAGCTTAGGTGATGAAATAAAATATCAAATTTGCTTACCACAGATGAACACCAGCATTTCCAAAACCAATGCCAGCAAAAGCACTTGCCAAGTGCATATTAGATCTTGCTTCAAGATCATCAGGATTTCTGATAGCCCTGTGGATGATATAAATACTTAACAATAGCATATCAACATAGGTATTTCCTACTTAACAAAGAGCCACCTTAGGGAAAGATCTGGGAAAAAAAGAAAGCTACCCAGTAAAAAGAAAAATTAGGCAAGTTATTCAAATGACAGCTTGTCTTCTAAATAAAAATGGAAGGGAAACATATTTTCTCATCAGTGAACTCAGTGAAGGCATAATAAATACACTGTCAGGCTGCTCATGTGATAAAAGTGCCAGGGGAAGCAAATCACTGACCCTTGGACTCTGAGAGCTGCTCTAGAAAAATGCCCGGAGACTCATTCTTCTTCATTTGTCAATGGCCTTGACTGCAGCTGTGAATGGGCTTAGAGTAAACATATAATCAGAAGGCACAAGGCCCAAGCCTGGTGTTTTGAGTCCCTGTCGCCTGGGGCTACTTGCAGGCTACACGCAGCCTGCCCTGCCATCTTTCTTCCTGTGACACTGCCCTAATCAGACCCACTGGGGGCCTCTTTTGGTATCTGTGGGGACTGCATGTTATTGAACACTTATTGTGGAAGTGGGATATTATTGTAGGACGAGCCTTTGCTTGCTCTCTCTGTCCCCAAGGACATTTTTGGAAGAGCAAATTCTCAAAGGTCCTTTTCAGATGCAGCTCAGCCTTTCTGCACACACTGCTCAGAGGCCCTGCCCCAGGGAGGAAGCCCAAGACTGCCAAGGGAACCACTTCTCACTTGCGTTATCATGATTTTGCCTGGAGTAAGGGCTTTTATTATGAGGGCTACAGGCTTTTTTCCTTTCCTTTAGATTGCTTAGGCATTTGTCTCCTTTCCAAAACCTGTTAGTTACTGTTCCCTGAGTAGCCAGATGAAATAGCAGATGACGGAGCTGCCACCTTTCCTCTGTCCATTTTACCCCTCACTGCCCACTGCTGTTCTGCCAAGCCTCCTGTCCCTGTCATACACAATGGCTGACCATTATCTGTATCTGCTTCTACTCAGTCAAAAGCTGCCATGCTTCTGGATGGTCTCTGCAAGCCTGAAATAGTTCTGCGTCCCTTCTCATGCTTGACTATAGGATGTAGCCCAAGTCCCCTCTCAAGGCCAGAGGAGGCACTGTGCTTACATCTAGGCCTGATCAGCAGCGTCCTTCCCCTCCATTATGTGTAAGTACATTATGAGTCTGACTGTATGTGTCTTAGTGCCTGAGGAATCAGCTTGCATCTTTAAGTATATCTTTGCTCTCAGGAGCCTGTTATAGCTGTGTCATTCATAAATCTTTCAAAACTTTTTTGGAAGTCTTTTGTATTTCCTGGGACAGATGAGACTGTATACATTTATTTCTTAAATTTAGTGCATTTTAGTTTGCTCAATAGGTTGATTCTGTGTGCCTTTGGGCAGTGCTTGGATGGGCACAGCCAACCTCTGCCTCTGTGGTTCTTTTTGCCCTTGGAAGCCACATCTCAAAGGACATCTTCCCTCACCCTAGCTTTGGTTTTGAGGTTTTGATGATAAAACCTTTTATCCTCATCCTCTATAAACCAGGGGCTCATTATTCTGTCCCTTTGCAGCCTTACCTTTTCGCAGGGAAGGATACAGTTTTCACTTGTCCTCATGTGGTTCCCTCCCCATCTCCAGGGCTAGCTGGGCCCTGATGCGTCTTTCTTCTGACTGATCTTTGGTGAACAGACTTGTTTAGGATATTTCAGGATCTGGGATGCAGTATTTTATGTGAGGGTAGAATGTGGTGTTTCTATTCTGTTTCTATCCCCTGTGGGTGACGTACCTCTTCAGATACTTAGCAACAATCCGTAGTGCGTGGATGGCCCAAATGTCACTGATCGGGTTGCTGCCCTGGTATGCTGGCCTGGCGATGGGATTTGAAGGGCAGGGGCTCCGCATGTGGTAGGGAAGGGCGGTGTAGGACTCCAGGGCGTGGCTGACAAGAAATACTTAAAATACATAGATTGCAAACATCCTCTTCCTTCTTTTCTCCATTCAGATTACAAACTGTCTTAGAAACTTTGGTAGTCACTCCACTGCAGATATGCTATGTAGCGGTGATAATCACAATATATTCCACTAGTCAGCTTCTTGTCCACAAGTCACTGCTTATTACAGAAATTAACACAGTGAAGTTTATATTAACAGTACTACAGTATTTTTGGCCTGTATGTGTAAGACTACATATGGCCCCTTTCTAATGCAAATTAAGTCTTCATGATGTTGAATTTTTAAACACTTGAATCATGAAGAATAGCACTGAATCTAAAAAGTGATTTCCTCGCAGGATATATTTACCATTTTATACACTGCATTGATCAAAGGTCATATTATCCAAGAAGGGTCATAGTTAACCTAGTGTCCTATTAGGAGTATGGTATTGTGTGTGAGAAGACAGACCCTGGGATCAGTCGCCCATGTGTGAATCCTGGCACTAGACCCTCCTGCTGTGGGCCTGGGGGTGTGTCACTATCTCCCTCTGACTCTAAAATGGGGATAAATAATAGTACATCTTCATGGTGCTTCTGTGAAAAAAATGAGTTGACATATGTAAGGCACTTAGAATAGTACCCAGCACATTGTAAAACTTATAATCCACCATTATTTTTAATTCTTGGCTGAAAAAATAAATCTAATTCCTTTTTCTTACATGCCCTATACTCAGGATTGATTATTTCAGAAACAAAGCTTCAGAGTTTCCTCTACCTGCTGTCCTGCCATCAATTCTAGTTAATCAACTGCAGAAGATGAAAAGGAACATGACCATCTAGATCAATGATGCATTGGGAACACAATATAATATGAACTATTTTTTGTATAAATTATAGTTTTTAGTCCTAGAGGATTTATTCTCTTCCACATGTGAGAAGCAGATACCATCTTTTGAACACAGCACGTACCATGAGGAGGAAACCATCCTGCCATGCCACAGATTTTAAGATATGTTCTGATCTCAGAGATATTAGAATGTGGACGAATGGGCATGTACAAATAGGGCAGATTGGGACTTGCTGAGTGTGAAGTGCCCATGAGACCTCTGTGAGGCCACTGGAATGAATGGCCTGGAGCCCAGGAGCAAGGCCTGTGGTTAGAAACACTGATTAGAGAACCATCAACATATGGCAGCTGAAGCCCAGGGAGCGTGTGGTCTGGCACTGGACAAGTTACCAACATCTCAAAGTCAGTTTTCTTTTTTGTATGGCACAGAGCTGTGGTGAAATGAAGATGTGTTCAGACTGCAGACCTGGTGAGCACAGTCCAGCCCAGGAAAATGTTAGCCCCCTTTCCTGCCCTCTCCCATGTTGCAGCAGCCCGGGGAGCTCCCTGGTCAGTGTGGCCCTAGAGAAGGTGCTGCGGCTCTGAGGTGCTGCACGCCAGCTCCAAATGATCTATCTCCATGCTGTGTCCCTGTGGCTGTAGCTGTAGCTGGGGTGGTCCACCCTGGGCAGCATGTTTGTGGTTCACCTGGACCTCACCTAGTCACCCACCTTTACAACTTTAATATTTTCATCTAGGAAAGGGGATAATGTCCCCCAAAGCTATGGCTACTGTCGAGCTCTAATCAATGAATGCTCAGCAAGTGCTTTCAGCAAGAAAATACTGTCCACAGACCGAGGTACTGAAAAGTGCCCCCCAGGTGGCACTGGTACCTACCAAAGCACATCGAAGCCACTGTTGGCGACCACCCGGTCAGGCATGTGCACGGTGTGCAGAGGATCAATCAGTCCCAGTGTGGGTTTGATGGCTCGGGAAGCAATGCCTAAGACAGGGATTTTCAATAGTGGTATAGGTATGCATACCATTAAAAGAAAAATTAAGTAACTTTAGGAGAACAAATTATCCTACAAAGATAAGATTCATCTTCATGTAGGGAAGCATCAGGGGCAGTGGGAAGATGTTTGGAGTCAAAAATCTGGGTTTTTCAGTAGAGCTAAAGCTCTTTCAGGTTTGCAAGAGCCAAATATGTTCAGCTGTTCCCAGCTCCAGGGCGAGTAACATCATTGGCTATGGTGGGAGTGTTTATGCCACAAAATTGGCAAATGCTACAGATCAGGGCTTATATGCTGATTAAATTCCAGAGAGCTAGTTTATTAGCCCACTGCAGGTTTGGGTCCTTGCTCTGCAACTTACTCTGTGTCTTTGGGCAAGTCATTTAGCCCCTCTGAGTTTTCTGTAAGATTAAACCATAATAACACAGGGCTTCCATCCCTCACAGAGCTGCTCTAGGGATTGCATTAGATAATATGTAAAATTTTTTGAAAAGGGAGAATTAAGTGTTGGTTACTATTATTATCTTTAATAATGTCAAAGGATAGTTAAATTTAATTTAAAAAAGAAGTTACTATAAATGTGTGGTTGAACATCAATTTATTCTGCTACAAAGGCCTGGAAGGATATTGAGCAGACTCAAGGAGAGGGATATTTCTCCCACATTAGCTGGGACAAAGAAGATGGAAAGCAGAACAGTGGTTACTTGGAAATGGGGCTTGGAAGATTGATGGGGAAGGGGCATTAGGGAACTTTCTGAAGTGATGGGAATGTTTTGTACCTTGATTGGGGTGGTGATTATCTGGGTGTATCTATTTGTCAAAAGTCATCAAACCAGACTTTAAAATGTCTGCATTTTATTATATAAAAATCATATCTCAATGAAATTGATTTAAAATGTAAAAAGATATCTGAGAAAGGGAATAACCATTTATCATTGACATATAGTCACTAACTTGGACAGAAAAATGGCCAGTCCAGATTCTTGGCATTTCAATATGCTTTTGTAGGTAATTCTTAAAAAGAAGTTATTAAATTTTTCATATTTTTACATGTACTTGAGAAAAGAAGGAAAATGTATATACACATACTCTTTCCTTAACCCCATAACTCCTTGATTTTTAAATATTAATTAAAGAAAAGGGGGTGTGGTTGAAAGCTAAGAGAGAGAATTAAAAAATTTATTTTTCATGGGTTAAGTTCTTACCAGTTTTTACTTTCAAGTGTTCGTAGTCAAAAATAGCAACTCCTGTAGTTTCACTCCCAGTTCCTGAGGTAGTTGGGACTTGAACAAAATAATTCCAATTTTAATAAAGCATCTCAATAAACGTCAGTGGAGATATTTAATTCAGCTTTAGGAAATAAGGAGCAAAGTGAGAGAAGGAAGCTTTGCTGCTCCTACTGCTTGCTTAAAGTCTGTATATGTATAACTATACACACGTGCATCATACATGTCTGTGACTGCATTAACATGTGTGTATAACAGTATGATGCCTGTCAGCATTAACATGCCAGATTAACATATGTGGCGCCAGTGCCTGCATGAATACACATGCATATTTAACATGTACAATGTCCATGTCTGCAGTAACATGTATAACAGGTGTGTGCACTTTGATGACTATGGGTGAACTGAGTCTGTGTTAACATGCATGTATGATGTCCATGGCTATGTTACACACATGTGTTTTAAACACTTATGTGTGATGTCTATTTCTGTATTAACAATGAGGAGTTCTGGGGACCTGAGACTCCTCTAGCACCAGAGTTTAAGCAGCTGCAGCTGGGTATTCAAATGCTCAGCATCTCTAGCAAGGAAACTCATATTTGCCTCTCTAAAAGACATCTTTATTCCCTTTTGGCAGCAAGCACAGTAATGCTCTGCCTTTCCTCGGCTCTGCGGTTTTGTAGTTCTGTCAAGTTTTTGAACTTTACTAATCACCCTCTGGGTGATGCTGACACAGTTTCACGAGAGGGTTCCATTTGCCAGCCATCAATTATGCTGCTCCCTGCTGATTGCTCATTCATGTCAGAGCAGTTCATCTGCCATCAACTCACTCCTATCCTGTCACAAGGCCTATTCACAATGAGGGCAGAAGAGGGGCTGAAGAGAGAGGACAAAACTTTACACTGATATTTTCCAGTTACCAGTTGGTACATTTTAGCTATACAACTCTAAACAGTAATATGCTAACAGCCATAAAACAGGGGGGAAGAAAAGACTGAAAGATCTCAAGATCTGTGGGGAAGAGACAAGCTATTCTGATTTGGGTTTGCACGTTTGTGCCCCAAACAGCCAAAGAGCAGATGTTGCCCAGGGACACACTGCCATGCTGGCCACATGTCCCAGGGCAGAGACAAAGGCCCAGGTCAGCTGAAGAGCCATTATGTGGAAGAAAGGGTTGAGTCACACCAGAGAAATAATAGTGAATGTTCCCCTTAAACTCCACAGTGGCTGGCAAAATGGGACAAAACAGAGAGGGGTTTAGAAGAAAAACCTGTCAATAGAGGGATCTAATGATATGTAAATTATGATCATCCTCTGGTCCCCCAACTCCACAGAGTGACTTCATAGCTTAAATCTGCAAACTCTCCTACCACTGACCCAAATTGTCTCTATCTGTGCAATAATGAAGATGAGAATTTTAAACATAAATAAATTGCTATGTTTTGATCTCCAAACAAGGTGCTATATTGAAATGAAGAAATCAGAAAGCTTTGGAAATATACGCCCTAAAATTCCTGGCTTGTACCTTTCCCAAGGCCTTTTGCCAAATGCAAAATCAAACAAACAAACAAACAAACAAACAGTCTTTACCTGCAATCAGAGGCTTAAGAGGCACAGACACGGGTTTGCCCTTCCCAATGGGGGCATTGACATAATCTAGGAAATCAGAGTGAGGGCTGGATGCATACAGATTAGCGGCTTTACAAGTATCCATGGTGGAGCCACCACCCACAGCAACGTAGGCATCAAAAGCTCCCTTTTTGGCAAATTCAATAGCTTCCATGAAGCTTGGAGAAGGGAAAATAAAAGTCATTATGTCATATTTTTCAGAAATAAAAATATCAGATGAAGCCTGGGGCAAGTTTTAAGCAACAATAATTTGTGTTGGTTTCCACTTAATTAACAACACTAAAAAGATACCTTCTATCAGTTGGTTCCACCCTCACATTATCATAAACCTTAAAGTTTATGCCATTCTTCACTAGGGAATCCATAACTGTTTGTACAGGAGGGAGCAGGGAGAGGTTCTTGTCTGTCATCAAACAAACATTTTTAGCACCCATGTTTTGTAGGTCCTACAATAGTAAAAATAATTTATAAGTTAGGTTTGATTGCAGTAGCACTGTATAGACTCTTCTGGCAAACTTAACACTGTACATTCCTAAAAATGAAGGACTCAATTGCTGTCAATTTGCACTTGTTTTAAAAGATATGTAACATTTACAGTTGAAGACTGTCAAAGTCTTAAATACTTGCCATTCCTACTTCCTTAGTAACTCCTGCTCCATATCTAATATTTGAAACAGCCATCTGAAAAAAAAAAGGATTTAGATTTAAGACTAGAGAATTGACCATTTCATTTATGGTTCCTTAATGTCTACAGACTAAAGTATATATTTCTTAGCATGGCCTTCCAGATCATGCCCCTTTTCTCCTAGGATTCATCAAAGTTCTTTAAGCTAACCTAACTCCAGTCTCAATGGAATTATTTATCTTTTCCTAAACACATCATAAACTCTCAATTGTTCCCCCAGTTTTAAATGCCTGCCTTCCCTTGCCTCCATACCTACATTAATTCTCTAATTTCTTATTTTCCAATTAAATGTCTCCTCTGTGTATCTTTTTCCCCTTCATTCACTCATCCAACCATTCATCCATCCCTCCAACCATCTGCCCATTCATCCTCCTACCCAACCAAGTTACTGAGTGTCTGCTAAGTTTCAGGCACTGTGCTGGCTCTGGTAATTCAGCTGTGAACAAGAGAAACATGGCTTCATAAAGTTTACAGATGAGAGAAGAGCTTTTACGCTAATGCATGATGGGCCACTTTTGGCCATTTTATGTTTTGTTTGAACCATATTATACTTAAATTTCTTTTTTTAATTTGGCTGATAACTCTGAAAATCAAGAATGAAAAAGCCCAAAGCAACTGTCCAGATTACTCTCTTTCTTGAATAATTGGGCAACTTGGGCCTGCATTCCTGTGCAGCAGCAATCTCGCAGGACTGAGTGCACAGGGCTTGTGCTCTGGTGAAATCAGCCCTGCTTCAAGCAGACCGCTCATGGACCTGTTGTTATCTGTCAGGCCTCTGGTGACATTTTAATTTACAGCTCTTGAACTAGGAAGAGCCAGGATTTGAATGAGTAATTATTTTAATTATAGTATGATAAAAATTCATCAGAATTGATTCTTCCTTTATTTGTGCTTCAAAAGATTACCTGGACCTCTTTTTTTTTTGGGACTGTTAAAATTACAAAACTAAAGAAGATGTAACATATGACATATGTAAGTTGGAAAGTCTGTGTAAACCAGGAATTTGTCTTATTTTAATGGGTGTACAAAAGACAATATTCTGGACATTACTCATGTTATCAGAAAACTTACTTTCCATTATCCTAACAGGGTACTTTGCCCAACCAAATAATGGGATTAGGGAACATCTGTTAATAACAGGTTTCAGATGAGGTGATAATGCATTAACAAAGTACTCAAGGTGGGTTTTTTCAGGTCATTCATTAAAGAATGGATTGATTAAATCTACCTCAAAGGCATAATCTGTTGTTTTCCCAGAAGGTGAAAGTCCAGGAGCTAGAAATGTAAAAATTAGCATCAGAGTAAGCCTCAAAAACAGCAAAGACATTGTAATGTGATGGTAAATTGGTATTCCCACAGAGAACACAGCATCTCTCTTGAAGTCTTACCTAAAATGCATTTTTCATGTTTCATTGTACAAATTAAAATTAAAAGCCTGCATTTTAAGAGAAATTAATACTGACTTGATGCTTATTGTATGAAAACAGTTATTTAAAATATTTTGTCCATTGAAATTAAAACATACTTCTGAAAACTGTGTAAAAATCCTCTAGAAAAAAAATCCTCCTGACTCTAGAGCAGGGTTATTGTCAGAGAACAACTTTTAGTAAATTCATTGATTGAGGAAGTCCTGCTTATACTTCTTAAATTAACTGTGACCGTTGAACTGATTTTTTTCCATGGAGTTTCCATGGAATTAAGATTTTTTTTCTTACTTATCATAATAAGATATTTACATTTTCCAAGGTTATATATGTAAAAAAAAATTAGTTATCTTCATGAAATTTAATTTAAAAACTTTATAAACTGATGTTTCTTTGCAATGTTTCAGGTTTTTGTCATGGCAAAAATGACTTTCTGTCATATTGGAACAAGATGGCCCCACTTAATGAATTTTATCCTTCTTTTTATCTACTTTTTTATCAGTCCTCGTCAGTCTTTAAAAAAGACTGCAAAAACATTCACAGAACAATTTTCACTACCTTTTTTTTTTTTACAGAAAGAGACCACAACTACACAACAATGGACCTTTGGCTCCCTGAGGGCAAGGGTATCCGTAATCAAAATTCTATCTCTTTGATCCCTAACAACTTTAAAGAAATAATCTATTAATCTTATTATTGAAGTTTCAGAGAAGACATAAATCAAATCCTAAAAAACAATGAGATTATCTTTCTTTAAATTATTAATTTTATTTTCCAAATAGGAAATTACTGATTCTTTGTTGAAACTAATTAAAAATTGGAGAAAACCAGCTGAAGACAAAATTCTGGTTAGGTCTATGAGGGCCAAAAAGAGGCTGGACATGCTTCTGTCTAGTAGATGGCCATTAATGACTAGAAGCTTCCCGGCTTTGTCTTAAATGGTGAGGCACATTGCCAGCGGGAGTTACCCTCTATTCTACTCCCTAAAAAGCTTCTCTGTGGGTTTCTGCTTAGGATCCTGTGTGGGCAGGCCCCCTCCTTTCCAGTCTCTCACAATGCTATGTAGATTTGACCTTTCCTTCTAAGAAGTGAAATTAATTTTTGTGTCAGTAATTCATGTGACATTCTGAGGACATGCTGAAGCTACAATGAGCTTCCTGCTGTTCTATGGACAATGGAGTTGGTAAGGATTAAGATATTTGTAGGAATGGAAAACTATGTCATTATTTTTAATTATTAGAATGTTATTTTTTCAAAAATTGATACAAATGAGTTTTGTCTTCAGGAACCACTTTGTTCTTCAGTCTTTCTGTTTTGAGGTATATTAGAACATTCCAAAGATTTCATCTTGATTAATAGTTTGATGAATTCAGACAATTTAAAAATCCTATCTGTGCCACCATTTTTAGCTTTAGCAAATAATTCTATTTAAAATAGAAAAATATTATAAACAGCATTAGGTATATATTTGAGCCAAACACATAATCAGTTGCCTATATTCAACTAACACTGTACAATTAGAACTATAAATTGCCAATTTCAAGTGAAAAGACAACCGTTTTCATCAACCTTCCTCTGACATGCCTTCGTTTTCTCATTTCACTCTTTGCCCAAATGTATGATAAGTGCCAACTGTGGAACTGGAAACTGTGACCAGTTTAAAAACACAAAATGTATTATTACCTTGGGAGTAAGTATGAGAATGGGTCGGGCACTGGCAGCTAGGGGAAAGAAAAAAAAGAAAAAATGTAAAATGAAACTAGAAAACTAAAGGATAAGATGCCTTGAAGTAACTCACATTGCATCCTAGTCTTAAGATGCTAACAAGGTAGCTACTAGCAAACGCTGTGCATAGCAAACCCTAGGAATCACCATGGACAGAAAGTCGACTTGGAGTCTTTCTAGTATTGTAGGATCATCCTTTCATGAATTATTTGAGCAGGTTTTAGTAAATGCCTGCAGGGAGCTGAGATAAGCACTCTGAGGATACAGGTAAGTTTAAGATGGGGGCCCTGGTCTCCGTGAGGTCCCAGCTCCCTCACTAATTTAGGAGCTTTGACCTCGTTGACCCAAGATTAACTGCTCAGGAGCCTCACCTCTCCCACCCGCTTCACCCGGGGAACTTTCCTTGTCTCCAGGTGTTTAATTCTAATTCAAACAGGCTCTGGGCCCGTTCTTCCAAGAAGCCCTGTGGGGCCTGCCGGCCTCCCTGGTCACCACGTGGCGCCTCCCTCCTTTCCCTACCATCCTCAGCGCGCACGGCTGTCCCTTCGCTCTTCGCTGGTCCCTCCCGGTCGCCCGCGCTGCCCAGCGACCCGCACGCGCTCCCCGCTTCCCAGTTCTCACCCCGCTTCTTTACCCTTGGCTCTATTGCCCAGGGTACCTTGTTATATAGTGTGTAACACCCCCACCTCAACCAACGTCCCCATTCAAGTGCGTAATGAAAACATCTGACGGGGAAGATGAGAAAGGAAAAGGGGTGACCTCAATAGTGGTGAAGACCTCAAAAGAAAGGCGGTCAAAACTGCGGTGTGAGTGCCGCCACGATCCAACGCTGCCACCTCGTGGGTAGAGCTGAGAACAGCCAAGAGCTAAGTTTCCAGGAGCATTCGCGCTGGTCTCAACCCTCAGGGGAAATCAAAGCAGGCAAGGTGGGTTTGACTTTTGAGGGCTTTCCCAGCTTTACGCCCTCCATGGAAAAGAAAATGGAGGGAAAGCGGAAAAAAAAAATCCAAACTCAAAGCTTTCCTTTGCATAGGATGGGGGTAGCACATGCATCCTTCCACCCCTGCCCCCACCTCCTTTTATTTTATATTTTTCAGGCTCTGGTCTACCTCAATTCATTATTCCTACTCCTTATTTGTGGTTTGAACCCCATCCCCTCTTGCATTTTAGGACCTCCATCTGTCCTGTGTTTTCTTGTCTTCCCCCTCACCCGATCCTTGTCATCATATTTAAGAATTTCACACCTAAAACTCTCAACTTCTTGTTCACTCCTGCTTGCCTACCCTCTGGTTCAGCCCACCCTGTCTATATTAGCTGGCTCCATTTCCTTGCCTCCCACACATTCCTTGTCCCCGAAAATCTGCCTGCTGTCTCCACAAGTCACAGTTTTCTTGCTGTACCCTCCCCTCTTACACCTCCCAGCACCTTGCTGCAGCAGCACTGAACGCGTGGGCCACCCCCACCTTGGGTGGGTGAAATGTTCTTCCTGGCTTCTAGGGCTCCCTACTCAGCTGGGTTTCTCTGATTATTCTTTTTCCAGCTTCTTTTCATTCTACCCATTCCTTAAGTGTTGGGTTCTATCCTGGGCTCACCCCTCACCTTTTATAGCCAGCCATGCGTCAAGGTCCCAAATATTTACCTGTCCAAATGCATCCATTTCTCTTGGGCCCTCTGCCGCTCTCTAGTTATGGCATCATCTCTTGTCTGATTACTATGGTGTTCCTAACAGTTTTCTCGCAGCTCCGCCTTTGCCACCCTGTGGTCAGAGCCATCTTTCCAATGATGTCACTCCCTTGTTTAAAATTACCTCAATTACCCTCATGGCTCCTAGGATAAAGTTCAGACCTGGCTCTGCTTCACTGGCTTTGCAAACCTCTCCAGTCTGGACCCTCATCTTGCTCCATCTCTGGGGTTGACATCCTGGAAAATCAACTTTATTCTTCTCCTTTAAGTTCTTTTTTGCCTCCAGAACCTTGTCCTTGTTATTTCTTCTGCCTGGAACATGTTTCCTCCTCTTTTTTCTGGGTAACTAGAATCCTTTCCTAGGTCAGTTCAGATGTCACTTCCCTTGCACAGTCTTCCTTCCCTAAGGCCTAAGGTCCTGAGTAGACACCCTGTCACTGTGGTCTGCAGTACCATGGCCCCCTCTTCATTAAAACTATTAGCACACTGTACTGTTGGTGCTAGTTTCCTGTTCCATCTGCCTCTGGAGTGTAAATTTTGTGATGGCATGGCAAGATCTACATTTTCTCACAACTTTATCTGCAGTGACTAGCATAGTGTCAGGTATAAGGAAAGGCCTTAATACTGATGGAATGAATGAGTAAATGAATAAATAAATGAACGTAGACACTTTAATTCCTCTGACTTTCTTTTCTCTTTTCCTGGTGTACCAAGATACAGAACCTGACCTGGGGTGGGGAGAACAGACTATGGACTCTCCTACCTTCTTAGGATAGCCTGAAACCACTGATGGGCTTCCTGATTCCCCATGAGAAGCAGAGAAAACCACACTTAGAGCAAAGTCCTTATCTATCCACTTCTGGCTCTGGCCTGGTTATTCTGACTTCCCTCCTGATATCACTGATAAACTGGCCATACTTTGAGCAAAGGCTAACCCCTCCTCCGTGCACTACATCTTATATACCCAAGAACATCACTACCAACGATCCTTTTTTCGCCTGTCATAAAAAATTCCCTCCCAGTAGATCTTACCCACCAGCATAAAATGTTATTTTTCCCATATTATATTAACAAACAACCTTTTCTTGTCCCTCCTCCCTCTCCCAATGCTACCTCCCCCTCTGTCCTTGCCTTTAGCTGACTATGCCTGCTCTCTCTGCCCTCTCTTCTTCCATTCTCTCTGAAACCTTTCCCAGTCAGCCTTTGCCCCCAGCTCCTATGACAAGCTTCCCAGGTCACCAGTTTCCTGCACGTTGCTAACACACCACTCAGTCGTCAGTCCAGGCCTCATCTGACTGGACCTGTCAGTGGCATCTTCCTCTCCCCTTCCTTCTCTCTGGAAACACTTTCTTCCCTTGGTTACCAGAACCATACTCTCTGGTTTTCTTTTTACTGCACTGCCTGCTCCTGGCCCAGTTTCTTTTCACGCTGTTGTTTCTGAATGCCAGAAAGTTTCAGGGTTCAACTTATGGACACTTTTCTTTCCACCCTAACTCCCCAAGTGACCTCACTTGGTCTTATGGCCTTGATTGAACATCTTCTATGCTGATGATATCCAAATTTATCTTTCTGGTTTAGACCTCTCGCCTGAACTCCAGATTCAACTGCCTACTTGACACCTCCACTTGAATGTCTATTAGACGTGTCTCACATTTTCCCCGCCTAGGACTCACTTCCTGATCTTCCCTTAAAGTTTCTTCCCCATCCCAGTTTAACGACAACTTCAGTTATTCAGGACAAAAAACCTTGGGGTGCTCTTTGGCTGCCCCCACCTAGTCCCCAAAGTCTCTGACCTCATCTCCCCATCATAACTCACTCTGCTCATCACCATGTCCTGAAACCATGCCAGTTATGCTCCACCTCCAGGTACCTTCCCAGAGTCACATGGCTCCCTCCCTCCCTCCACTGGTCTTTTTCAACAGTTGCCTTCTCAGCGAGTGTGGTGGGTTGAGCTCCTCAAAATATTTGGGTTCTAATCCCAGAACCTGCAAACATTACTTTATAAAGCAAGGACTCTGCAGATGTGATTAAATTAAGGATTTTGAGACAGATCATCCTGGATTATTTGGGTGGGCCCAAAATGTAATCATATGTGCCTTATGAAAGGGAGGCAAAGGGAGATTTGACACACAAATAGCCAATGTGACCACTGAAGCAAGATGCCAAGCTGCTGGTTGTGAAGATGATGGAAGGGGCCACAAGTCAAGGAATGCAAGGAATGCAGCTCCAGATAACAGATCCTCCCCTAGTGCCTCTGAGGGTCTAAGTGTGCCCCTGGCTTATACATGATTTTGGTCCAGTAAAACTGATTTTGGACTTCTAAATTCCAGAACTGTAAGAGAATAAATGTATGTTTTAAGCCACCAAGTTCATGGTAACTTATTAGAGCAGTGACAAGAAACTAATACAGTGAAGTCTTCTCTGACCACCTTTTCTAACATTGCATCACCTCCTCCAACCCCTGTGTCCCCTTCACTTTCTCTTTCTCTTCAATACCTGTCAACATCAGATATACTCTAAATTTTCATACTAGTTTATTGTCTGGACCACACTCTGTGCACCCTTAGGCTCAAAGGATGTCATGCTGTTTTGTTCCCTGCTGTGCCCTAGGGATGAGAACACAGCAAATCTGTGGTGAATGTGATGTCCCCTTCCCTCCTGGCTTTCTCTCACCTTTTTGGCCACATCTCCTATTTTTTAATGCCGGTTCCTTTTCCTCCATCCAAAGTGCAAATCACTTGCAAATCCAAATGCCTAAGGAGGCTGGCCGTCAGTACAGCTGCTGTGTGGAGTGAGGGTGGCCTCTGCTGGGGTCCCTCAGGAAGCTGGAATGCTTGCCCTGTACCAAGGAGGTGGCCACCACTTCACCTAAGCTCTGGCAGACTTCCTCTAGATGAAATGTGGGCTGAATGATGCTATTTCCCAGTTTTCTAAGATTTTTATCTGAAATCTCCCACTTTTAAAATGCTTACCTTATTAAAGAAAGTAAACATGTGCAGAACAAATAAGCCCCATTTTGCTACTCCTGCCTTAACAATGCTTCTCCCCAGGCCTTCATCCCTAGCCCTTTTCTTCTAGGTTTACATTTGCCAAGGCCTTTGCTTCTACATCCCTGCTTTCAACTGTCCTCTCTACACATGAATGAATCCACAACCTGCTCCTGAGCTCCAGAACAATATATTCAATTATATGCTGGGGTTCTTCACCTGGACATACTTGAGGCATGTCCAACTCAAAGTGCCCAAGACTTGTTATCTTTTCCCAAAAGCTAGTCCCCTTACAGTCCCTATCTTGGTAAATGGTCCCCACTGTTTACCCTGATGACCCAGCCAGAAACCTCAACTTCTTTGTCTTACCAACCAGATACAAAATCCTGCTGATTCTCATTTCTCATACCTAACCCATATACCAGCTGCCTGTCCTTCGTGCCTAAAGCCATCACTTTTTAGCTAGAGCACTACAATTACCTCTAGTCTTTCCACTCCACTCACCACTGCCACCAGAAAGCTCTAACTTAATTCTAATCTTGCCATCTTCCTTTGTCATGGTTGCACGAAACCATTCTGAAAACATGTTCTACGTGACACTGGTCCAAGGGATATGAATTGTGTTGCTTGATAAAAGAGTTCCATGATGACACTGGTTTAGAACCAAATTTAAATATAGCTAACCCTTTTTTTCTTCTCCTGCAGGACTTCTCAGAGCCCTTCATGTGCTAATATATATCTTGACTTTCCAAGAGGGCTATGCAGCAGTGAGTAGTTTCCCAATTCTTTTTTCATGGAGCATCTCAAGGTAATGTCTCACAGTGAGAACTATTGCTTCCCTAACTTTCCATTAGCTATAGGAAATAATTCAAATTCCTTAGCAAGGACTGAGAACAAGGATTGTGAAACAAGAATATCTGGCTTCAAATCATGGCTGTGCCATTTGCTTAGCTGTGTGACACTGGTTACATTATTTTTTTCCCCCCATGCTTTTGTTTCTTTATATGTAATAGGAAGATAATAATATGGTATGGAACAGGGTTGTTGTAAGGAATTGAAGTTACTATCAAAGTACATATAAACTGTAGGACAGTGCCTGGCACATGGTAAGTGCCCCATAAATGCTTTTTTCTTATTCCCAGTCTTTGACCATCTGTTTCCCATCCTCACCTCCTATGAAGGTAGGGCCTGACTTTAACTTTTAGATTCTGATCTACATCGCTTGCCTCTGGTGCTGCCATGCTGTCGCCTGAAATTCTTCTCTAGTCCCCTTATCTCCACCTGTTAGCTCAAAATTGTCCATGTTTTCCTAGGGTGACTGTGCACTTACACATTCAACAAGTATAAATCAGGGGGCTACTAGTACCTGCCATTTCTGGAGGTGCAGTCAGACATGTCACAACATTTTAAGGCCCTGACTCCCTGCACATGCCCGGGAGTGAAGCTCCAGGTGATCTCTCACATTCACCTTTCTCTTCTACACAAGGAGGCTGCATTCTGCACAGGTTTTACAAACCCTGTCCCCCTCATCCAATTCCCTACTAGATTTGAAACTGCTCCAGTCTTGAAATTTTTGTATTTTGTATGCCCAGCACCTATAACAGCTTTGGGCACATAACATACAACCAATACAAACGTTGATTGAATATGTGAGTTTTCTTGGTCACTGTGCCAAGCCCCGCCACTGCCTGTGACATGTGAGGAAGCACTGTTCTCTCTAGGCCTTAGTTTCCTCAACCATAGAACAAGCAGGCCACAACGTGCCTCACCGCGCAGTGCCAGGCTGTACCGCACACGCCGTGACAACGCCATCCGGCCCATGCACGGTTCCACGCACAGCGGGCGCGCACTGCGGCACCTCCTTCCCCAAGTTCTTGAAAGTGACCCTAGGAAGAACGCGCGGGGCCGGACGGGGCGTACCTAGAGGAGCCGCGTGGGCACCGCGGCATCCTCTGGTCCCTTGCCCGCCCTCAGGGCCCCGAACTCACGCTGCTAGCTGCAGTTGCTTCAGCAAGTGCGCGACCCGCGCGCGGGCGGCGGCGGCCATGGCTGTAGCCTGCAGCCCCGCCTCCGCCCCTCTGCGGGCCAATCCGGGCTGCCGCCCTATCCCCGCCACCCAGGTCTGGAGCACTGGCTCTCCTGGGGCCTAGGACTGTTTTCCCACGAGTCAAAACCTTGACTGCCCTAGCGGCAACGTCCCAACAGCCTCCTCTGAAGGTGGCCTTATAAGGGTGACTGCTCTGTGGGGTCTTGGGTACTACTTCCTTAAGTCTCTGTACTTAAAACCCTGTATTTACTGTTCGGGACATGGGGAAAGGGAGAGAAACAACGGCGTTCTTTTTGCACTGATTCTTTTAAAATTCTATGTTGCCTTCTTAAGGTATTTTCAGTATAAATTAAGGTATTGCATTTAAACTGTTTTAAGAGTAAACGAGAATCTTGCCCAAAGCCCAAGGGTCATTTTTACAGGGCCAGTGCTGTGTCCAACTCTTTAAAACCAAAGAGAAAAAAACAAAAATGCCCAAACAAAACACTAACAACAAAAAACCCTGGACAGTTGACAATTTAAAGTATGTTAAGTGCTCTATAATGGCTTGATTTTGGATGAAGCTGTAAATGGTTCCATCAGTAGTTTAAACTTTGCATGATCACACTATGCCCCTATGAAAAAGTTAATCAGTGATAGCAAAGCCCAACTTTAATCAGAAAGTATTCTAAGACAGTAACAATTGAACATCTGTGTTTTTAGTAACCTATGAAATCTGAATTTTCTTCCATAGCAATTTCTAAATGTAATTTATAAAAATGAGACACTTAAGACAAAACTCCGTTTTAACTTTCTACCAATTGTCACCACAAAATGCAGAACAGAGTGGCTTTCAGCACTGTACAGGAGCACCCCCACCATCCCCCTCGCCGCTGGATTCTAGAGCCAATATGAATCCTTTTCAAGAGATACTTATTTTTACAAAGGAGTTATAAATATTTCACCTCCTCATCAAACGAGTTCAGGTCAGTTTGACTAATGGATCAAAAGACAATAATGTTCCAATTATGGATTTTGTGGGTTCCTTTCTTTCTTAACAGCCTCTACTTGAAGCTTTAAAAAAATGTGAGGATGTAAGTGTTGAGAAGGATTTAAATATTTTCTGGATTAATGAGGATTATCACCATTATATAGTGAAGCCCAGATTTATCATTTACAGTAAATGCTTAAGTCTTTTTTCAGAGATACCAGTTGCACTACACTTTCAATATTGTATCTCATACCAAAAGAAGTCTGAGTTTTTCTAATAAAAGCGGGCTTACTGAAATCATAATTTAGCTGCTTTATTTTTTTTTAAGTAAATGAAAATAATCTGTACCAGGTATCCAGGTCACGGGCTTTAGATTTCGACCAATAGACAAAATGTTAAAAGCAACATTAGACACTTTAATAATTACACAACCTTCACAACAGTCCACCCGGTTTTGATAAATACACAGGTTATAAAAATAATGCAGAAATCAAAGTCCTGAAGTATGAACTCTCCCGCACACAATATTCAAAGTTAAATAGAAGAAGATAGCTGTTTAAAAATAGAACTCACTGCCAGTTTTGACCAAATTCTTTCCCCAATTTTTATGTCCTCAAATACACCCTTTAATCTCCAGCCAAAGTCCTGGAAGTCCAATTTAGTGCTACCTTGAAGGCAGGGCCACCTTCTGCATCCTCCTACAGTACCTACAATTTAACATTCAGTGTAGTTTACAGGCGGCGCCGAGGGTGAAATTTACTTCCTCCTCTTTCCTCCTTGGCGTGGCCCTCCTTTCCTTTTGCCACCTAAGCCAGGAGGTCCGGAATTCACCCTGCCTCCCAAGCCCCCTTTCCTTTTCCCTCCATGCCTGGAAGGACCCCCATATCTCTTTCCTCCAGGGCCCTGTCGGCCCCCCTTTTTCTTGCCCTTCTGGCTCATTTTCCTCCTCTTGGCTGCCGCCTCCTGGTCCTCCTCCCTCATTTGCTTATTGGCGGCCCTCGTCACATCCAGCTGAGGCTTTTTGCTGTTCATGACTCGCAGCAGTTCCAACTGGCCCTTTTTCTCTGCTGCAAAGTCCCCGAAAAGTGGCTGGAACTTCCTTTTCTTGCCGGAGCCCCGGGGGACCTTCTCCTTGGGCAGGCGCTCCTGGAAGCGCCCCACGGAGGCGGTGGAGACCTTGGCCACCTGCATGGCGCGGCCCAGCTCCTCCTTACTCTGGTGTCCGGTAGGGTGCATTCCGGCCGCACTGGGCAGCTGCATCTTATGTGCGCGGGCCAGATTACGTAGCCGGTTCAGCTCATTCTTGGCCACCCGTTCTTTCTTAGCCTGAATCCTCTTAGCGAACTGGTCCTCTAAAGGGTCAGCACCGCCCGGCACCTCGATCAACCAGTCCTTAGTATTGTCGCGGGCGCGCTGGTAGCCCCAGCGGCACCGCCACTGACCGCTCACCTCGTCCCACACCAGATTAGTCTTCTTTTTGGGACGGATGCCTTTGAGGCGCGCGAACTGTTGCCAGCGTGTAAGCGGCCGCGGCCGGGGCACCGGCTTCTCGCGCGGCAGGCGCGTGGTGGGTTCCGGCAGCCGCGCCACCAGTGCCTCCTCCACGCGCTCCGTGGGCAGCTGCCACAGCTGGTTGATGAGCAGCTGCGTGTTGTCTCGCGCCAGGGCCCGCAGCTCAGCCTCAGGGGTGGGCCCCGCGCTCCGCAGCCCGGTTGGAGGGTTCCGGTCCGAGGCCAGTAAGTTACCCAGGTCGAACTCCAGTTCCAGCTCCTTGTGCACCGTGATGCGCTGCAGCTTCTCTGCCTCGTCCCGCCCGGCCTTTGCCAGTAGCTCCTCCACACTCTGGCCCTCCATGACTCTAGCTGGGCTCGCTCGCTCCAGGGAGAAACGTGAAATCACTCCTCAGCAAGCGCGGGCTCAAGCCCGAGCAACACAACCACGTGCGGGCGCACAGACGCTCTGTCCGGAAGAGAAGGCAACCTTCGCTTCCGGGTCACCCGGAACCGGTTCCCAGTGCGGGCGACCCGAGGAGAGGCCAGCAGAGGGCAGTGTTGGAGAGCAGATGGGATTGTGGCTCCAGCCCCGAGGTAGGCGGTGTGGGTGCCAGAGCCTAGACTACAAATTCCGGGGCCTAACTGCCTGTGTGGCACACAGGATGCTGCGGCGTACATTTACAGGGCCGCAGACTCGGGGGTGTCCCGGAGCGACCGTGGTACATTTTCAGTATAAATCACTTCTGAAGATGCTCAGCTGATCAGCCCTTTTCGGGTTAGAAAAATTATATTTCACCGGAGGCCTGACCCATTCGTTCGGGATCCTAGCTAGCTGTGCCGAGAAAGACGCTTCCCACAGATAGACATAAAGCGAAGTGTAGAGGGTGGCTTGGTTTTGTTTGGCAGCGAGCCGGAGCTGGCAACTAGCTCATCCTGAGTGGGCACGGGTGTGCACTCTCCCCACCGGAAGGCTGATGTCTCCTAGCCCAGAGTCCTGAGGCCACAGCCTTTCCTGTTTTTTTGGCGAAAGAGCACTGAGTTCTGCAGTTAGACTGGGTTCCAATCCTGTCTGTGCTACTGTTTGACCTTTGGCTATTTAACTTGTTTGGGCTTATTTAAACCTGTAAGATGGGTTACGAACAGTACCTATCTCATAGGGCCGTTGTAAAGATAAATGAGTTAATATGCCCCCATGGGAGCTTAGACTAGGGTCTGGAACATGAGTGCTCAAAAAATGTTAGCAAAATACCAATTACTATTTAACCTTCAAAATGGCCCTGGGAGCTTAGCTGAAGAGGCAGTCTTATACAGTGATTACACAGGTTCTTGAATTAAACTGCTTAGAATCAGATCTAGGTTTATTGTCTGTACTTGGACAGGTTGCTTAATCTAAGTCCTACTCATAAATTGATAAATGCGAAACACTAGTTCCTGGTACGTAATAAACAATAAATGTTAGCTATTGTTACCATATTTCACTGCTGACAAAGGAAAGCTCATAGAGGGAAAATGACTCGTCTAGGTTATACAATTTAGGAAATGTGGGAGTAGGAAGTATCTTAATTCTGGCTTTAAGATTATGTACATGCTCTCTGAAACGTCTTCCAGGATCTTGATACTCAAAAAGTGTGGTATGTTGATCAGCAGTATAGCACTACCTGGAAGCTTGTTAGAAATGCAGTCTGTGGCCTCACCCCAGACGTAATGATTGAAAGCATTCATTTTAACAAGACCTCTAAATGGTGAGCATGTACAATCAAGTTTGGGACACTGCTGATTGTGTGGTTTACAGGTTTTGTTTTCCTTTTATGGGAGGTTTGGAATAGTGAAGAAGGGATTATGCTGGGGAATGAACCCATGGAAATGGGCATAATAGCCTTTAGGAAGTATATTCAGTTGAGTTTCAGTTAGAGAACGCTTTAGATACAGCCTCATCTATTAATCCTCCCCACCCCCCAGAGTTTATTTTCTTACTAAGCTCACCACCTTTCTCAGCTCTCCTTTGTTCATTCACTCATCAAACATTTAGTGAGCACATTTTATGTGTCAGATTGTGCTACAAACTTCTTTCTCTTTTCTAAAGCTATTCTAGGATTTGCTGGGGGGTTTTCTGAGCATTTGCCTTAACACCCAGCACAAACTATTTAATACCAGTTATCCCATAGGGCCAAGGCTCAAGGGCCATATTATGCAATGGCTTTGAACCTTAAAGCTTTTGGGATTTGCTATGGGAGAGCGTTAAGAATATTGATATGGTTGCTTTGGGTTTCATTTAGCTTCTAATTCATTCATTTAACATTTGAATGACAACTATGTTCCAGACACTAGGTACAAAGACCACTGAGACCTTATAGAACAGTGGGGAAGAAGGAAAGATTAAGAGAAATTTACAATATGGCACGATTAGGCTTTTAGTAAGTACAGCAGTGTAGGATTTAGTCTCTCTGCCAATCTTCTGAGTTAGGAAAAAAAAGCATATGTTGACAGGTGTTGAATGGTATAAATTATCACTGGATGAAATTCTATTTGGTTTGAATCATATAGGTCAGCTCTTAATTGAACTCTAATTGTTTTATGCTCAATGGTTTTTTACAGTCCAACTTGATTTTAATTTCCTTGACTGATTTTTACGTCTTTGCTGAGCATAGTGCTGGACACTTAATAGGTATTCAATACATGATTGCTTGAAACAAAAAGCCTAATAAATAGACTTTTCTAAATTAAAGGGTTAATGTTGGCTATTAATTTCAAGGTAAGCAAAACTAGTAAGATTAGGATTTGGGGCTTTAAAAAAATCTTAATGAGGCCAGTAGGTAAGTGGTGGTATCCAGCTTGCATTTGTATCGTATGTTAGGCAAGACCTCAGTGTTAAGAATAAGAAAGCCTATCAGGCTTCTTAATGTTGTGGGTAAAATTGCAATATTTCCAGAATCTCTCACCTGGCCTTAGTACATCTCTGTATCAATAGGTATTTCCAAGGGGTGGAGAGTAGTCCAACTCCATATCAATAAGTAATTAGTGGGCAAGCGAGGGTTTATCTGGAACAGAGAGGTTGGGTGGAGCTCTTTTTATGCAGCCGGGTGGAAGAAACACTGGACGAATTCTTGTAAGAAATAAATAGGTTTCTCCCACTGTATTTCTCCCTTTGATTTTGGTTCCAAAGGTATTTTGCCCCGAGATTTCCCCTCTGGAGTTACAGATGTACAAATACATGTAATATGTTTTAATAGTGTGGGAAATGGTTGTACACACTGGCTTTTCCTTTTGCTGGTTTTTCCCTTTTCTGGTTTCCCTTCCTCCTTTTGTCCCATAATGCAGACAGATCCCGTTTGGTCATCAGACCCCATTTCTTTTCCCTTTATACCTGCTCTCCCTGCTATTTCATCTACTCTGATTGTGTCAGCTTGCACTTGTACAGGTGGTTCTTAGAGGTACATGTATTCCTATTCTTTTCAGAGTTGCAGACTCAAATCTTCAACCAACCTGCTAGGCTCTTCCACAATACTCTAAATTCAGTAAGTTTAAGACTACATAATACATCATCTTTCTAGAAATTTGCTTCTTCTACCATCTATGCATCCAGCACACCCTTCCCTGAGCAAATGTTTGTAGAATGCCTTTTATGCCCAGGGCTGCAGTGGGCATTGGGAATACCATGGTTAGCCAAAACAGGCTCAGCTGATGTCATCATCATTCTGGTTATTAACTCAGGCTTAAAACTATGATGTTATCCTTGACTTCTGTTTCTTGAGACAGGGACTGTGGGTTTAGACAGAGTAGGGTGAGGGCCTCTGGAAAAAGACCCCTACCAAAACTCCATGTTAAACAATTAAGCAACGTCAGAGTCACATTAATTATCTAAAGTAACATAAGCATTCTTCTGTGAGATTAAAACTAAAAAGCCAGGAGTAACTTGGCCTAAAAATGTTTAAATATCCCCCAGATAAGAAAATACCTCAGCATAGCCCATGTCTTCATTGTGTTAATTAAATGAGGCTATTGTAAAATTTACTTTAGCCTGCTAAAAGGCCCAGCTTATTTTCTTTAACTTTACCCAGATGCTGCTTTTCTTCCTCCAGCCCTAATCAAGTAATTTACAACTTGGGCAATTAATATGGCAAGTGAGCCCAGTGACAAACAACATAGTAAAAACAGGAAAAACTCCATCTTAAAGATAAGATTGCATTTTAAAACCCAATAAGTCAAAAATTAGGGTTTTTAACATAACAGACAATAAATAACTCAGCCCACCTTGGGAGCAGGACATGCAGTCTTGAGTGATATGCTCCCAGACCAAGAAGCTGCTATTCTGGGAAAGAATCAAAGCAGTAAATTTCTTGTGTTAGGTTAACTTTGCAAAAATAACCCAGAAGACTTATAAGAAACTTATTGTCTCTTCAAAGATAAGCATTTGGGGGGCCATTTGGCACATCTGCTTCTCTAGCCCTTTGTCTCTCAATTGCCTATAAATCCCCTAGACAACGCCTCACCACAGACTCTCTTGTTCCCTCCTAGTGTGAGCCAGGAGCTCTGTCCTCTCACTTTATTTTTAAATAAAAGCCTCTCACTTGCTCTCCTGCTTTGAGTGTTTGCAAAGTTCATTCTTCAGCTCTGTGAACAAGAACCCTGGCATTATTCCCATCTCCAAATCCAATCAGTCTAAAAATCCTGTGAAATTTGTCTCTGTATTGTATCTTTCTCATTCCTACTACTATGACCTTACCCTTAGACTGGGTCTCTTCCATCTACTTCATATCCTCTCTCTACTCTGCTCTCTGCCCCTGGCTTTCAGCTGGGTGTGGCTAGCAGTGGGCAGTGACAGAATATCAGAGAGTGTGAAGAGGTTAAGGTGAGGACTGTTTGCCCCAGCCCTCTGCAGGTTGCCATGGGTGAGCTGGTTCCTCTAAAAGGTCAGAGCTCTAATCAGGCCGCTTTTCCCTGATTCCCTGATAGCTGCTCCTTGATTCCTGCAGGCCTCAAGGTGGTTATGGCTCTTTTCGTTGTGGATTATTCTTTGTGGGTTTCCTTAGACCATGGCCACATCTTTGTAATACTCCCTTGCTGATCTTTCTTAAATTAATTACCCAGCTTGTCTGCTACCTATTTTCTGCCAGGACCCCAACTGATGCCCAGGGAGCTATCCCAGTAGCATCATAACATTCTTCTGCCTCCCTTTTCTCTTCAGGCCAGTCTGGAAGATTTATTTTCCATGGATTTGGCCAAATCACTCTTCTCAAAACCTCTCTTCTCTGCCTGGCAAAATAATGATTGTTTTTAGTTTTGGATGTTTATGATTTGGCCCCCAACAATTCCTTTTACTCACATGGCATGATAGTGCTCCTTATGCTTTTTATCCAAACATTTCTTCCCTACTTCTATTTTCCATCTTAGCTATCTTTCTAGAGCCTTAAGAACACTCCTCACAAAAGGCAAAAATGAGACACAGGACAGAAAGAGCAACAATTATATTTTAGCAGTTACTGAGAAATATTTCAATAGTAAAATGAACCTATAGGGAGATTTTTTTCCCCCTAATGAGGTACAAGAAAATTAAAGACATGAAACCTTTCATGTTTGTTCAAAACATACTACTTTGTTCAGTTAAACATTTCCGTGAGCAATTTTTTTCTTCATTGCTTTGACACTGCATTAATTTAGATTTACTTTCTAAATGTTTCTCAGTTGCTCCTTTTGGTAGCAGAAATTATTAAGGATGATTCAGCCCTTCTTTAATCCTGTTGTGAGCATAGTTATTTTGAGTATTTTTGTCCAGGAAATTCACTGTGATGATAATTTGATAAAATACCAGAAAAGGGCCCTTAAACAATTACATTATTTCCACATGGTTCATTTTTACTGATTTATGATTTAATTTGGAAGTACTTGATGGGAAAATTTAATTCTGAAAATTTTTTAATCAGAGAAAATATCTGTGTATCATGTGCTTCAGTTTTACTCAAAAACCTACATGAAAAAAATCCATTATTTTGTTTCCAAAATGAGCAAAGAACATATAGCATTAAAGTTTTGTGTAGTTTGTATGGATGCAGATAGAGTAACTACCAAACATTGTACATTTGCCTAAAAGGAACTTTGGATTTTAGGATAGTGTAAGTGATGACTTACACTTTAAAAGCATTTTAAAGTTGAGTTTGAGTTGGTTTGCTCTCTGTAAAATATACAATGGTTTCTGCATTTTCCAGAATCTTATCACTACCTGTAAGATGTGGAAGTGCCACTGGCTGATGGCATATTCACAAGACTTCACCATATCCCAAGGGAATGAGATTGGAGTTAGGCTTTAGATTTTACTTCTCTAAAGAGTTCTGTATAAGAATGAAAGATTGATATAAAAAGGAAAAATGAAGTTCCAGAATTTTAGGGATATTTGCCCTTAATTACAGAAAATATAGATTATTTATTTAACTATCATTTTCTATTATATTCTAACTTGTAAAATTGTGATGCATAAGACATCTTCTTGTGTTTTTATTAATCATTAAAATCAGAACGATTTTCTTAAATAACTTTATAGAGTAAGTTTACTCCAGGTTAGGCAACTGGAGTAAACTTAATTCCTTTCCTGTAGAGGAGGTGACTTGGTTGCCATGCAGCCTTAAATTTGTCTTTGTGATAATAGACCATGTGTGAACACATATTAACCTGCCAATCAAATTTTTCTTATAAATTTCCCACATAAGCAATATCAAGAACACATTCTTGCTATACCAATAAACATTAATTCTTGTACCAATAAACATGAATTCTTGGTCCCTCTTCTCCAAGAATTGTTTCTAAACATTATCAACCCATTATTTTTTAGAACACATTTATGAAACATGAAAACAGTGGATGGAAAAACTAAAGGTATGCTCACATTTGTGGGTAAATTCTGTATTCTGCACTTTCCTTTTTCCAGGTGTTTTTGTTTGCCAAAGGAAGAAAGCAAGGGAAAGAACCACTTAGTAGCAAATGGATGTGCCATTGTATCTGTGTTAGCTACTGAGAATGCACTGGATGCTCAGCTAGCTTTTGGGGCCACTTGGCAATGCAGAAGATCCAGTTGCTGTGACATGTGAATTTTCCCTGAAGGACTTAATAGGACTTATTATTTAGAATGTGTAAATAATGTTCTGGCATTTTCCTGTATTTATTTCACTTGCTTCGTTATCCAAGATAGTGTGTATTTTTGGTTGTGAAGCTGACTTCTTACAGTGGGTCCCAAGTTCCCTTCTCTGGAAAGCCTGTGGATTTCAAAAGAGTTGCAGTTTGGGTCTCAGGCTTTAGTTTATTCATTTGGAAAATGAAGGGCTTTAATTAGGTGGCCTTTGTGATTCATCTCTAAGATCCTTTTGTTTTGTTAAAAACCTACGCTCTTCAGGTGTTCCAATATTGTTTTCTTATGAAGTGCTTTCTATCCTGGCTGTTGATTAAAGTTTTTGACTGATAAATCCTGTTTTAAAAAACCTTCCCCTCTTCCTGAGTCGTTTATCTCATTTCCTAGGCTGGTAGTATGACTCTACATGGTAAAGCAGCTCCCTGCGTGCCTGAAGAGTCTGTGATTACATGAGTTCTAATCAGTTTTTAATAACATGGAGGTTGATTATTGTGTTTTGTAGGTTATGCATGATGTTTTTCTTTTTTATTGTTGTTTACAATTAAACACCTTTGAAAATTGGGAGGTGATGTAGAGAACAAGCAGTGTATAGTACATTTTACTATTTGTTTTTCTGGAAAAATGTCTTATAGGTGTTACGGAACCTGTACTGGATCACCCGACGGAAGAACCAAGTGGCACTTGAAGGTCTTGGATGGTGGGAGGTTTATTTCACACTGGCGGGCTCAGGAGAGAGTGATCTCCAAATGTCTGAGCTCCGAACACAGGCAAGGGGAGCAATTTATACTTTTCTACTTCCATATACATGGCAGTGGCCCACGTGGCAAGCAGGGCAGATGAAGAACCCAGAAGGGTCCCAAGGGTGGGGGCTGAGATTCTCCTGTTAGCCCTATTGGCCCTGATTAAAACATATTATTTTCCTTATCATAGGGAAGAATATCTAAGATATATTTATTCAAAATTTGTATCTATAAAGTCAGATCTGGGAATGAAAGTTTGTGGGTTGGCTTTATTTGTGTCTTTTCTAGCCCAAGATCTAGAATTCATGATGTTCCTCGATTATTATAGAAAACTTTTAAAGAAAGCCTCAAAGTTAACTCCCTCAAATAATAAAATTGGGATGGTTTTGTGTTTCCAGTTCGGTACTCTATTCTGTTCCATTGATCTAAGTGTCTGTTTTTATGTCAATACTAAACTGTTTCGATTACTTTAGCTTTATAATGTAATTTGAAATCAGAAACTGCCTCCAGCTTTGTTCTTTCTCAAGATTGTTTTGGTTATTTGGAATCTTAAAACACAAATTTTAGGATTGTTTGCTGCAGAGAAAGCAAATAAGGGAAATTCAATACAAAGAAGTTAAAGTAGAATAAAATGTAATAAATATTGCTGGTATGTTTAGTAATTTTCATCCTGAGAATGAGTCTTGATGATTTCTGGCCTGATTACCTGGGAATAGATTCCCCAAGGGATCATGACCCTCTCTGAAAAAATGGGCTAACATTATTTCTCAGTTTTAGAGTTTGAGATAAATTATTCAAACATACTTTTGCAAAGAACGCTGGAAGGGTAGTCAGGAGACAGATCTGGCTCCATCTGCCACTCCATAGTTGTATGTAGCTTTGGTAAGTCACTTCACCTCTCTGTGAATCAGATTTCTTACCTATGAAGTGAACTTCACTAGCTTATCTCTATGCCTCGTGTGGCTCTGTGGTAGCATTCTGTGCTTTTGTTAATATGACCTCAGGAGAAAAGAGTGGGTGATGGTAACACATAGACTTGAAGGCAGAGGTTTTTAGTTGGTGTTGTATGGGTTTCAGAGAGACATGAATCCCCTGATGTTCTATGCAAATGTGTGTGCGTACATGTGCATTTTTATGAACAGAAGATCTTTTCTCTTCCTCCATCAGATTCTCTAAGGCATCTGTGGCTCTCTACGTATCCCTGACAAGGTTAAGAACTACTGTACTGTAGAAGAGGAGATAAATGAAGGCTAGAGGGAGTAATTAGTGAAGGCCTTATAGAAGAAGAGTGACTTGAATTGGTCTTCAAACCTGGATGGTTTGAATAGATGCAAGGAGGAAAAGGGGTGTTCCAGTACAGCAATATGAATAAAGGCATGTAGCCAGTATTAATAGAGCAAATACAGCATAGCAGACCTGCTTATTTTTGTAAATCCTCATAATAGGCCTGGAAGGTAGATATTACCAGTATCTTCGTTTTATGCATGGTAAGACTGAAGATCATAAGGGTTAAGTAACTTGTCCAAGGCCCTGCAGTTAGTAAGTGGTAGAGCCAGGATTTAAACCTTTTCAGTTTAATTCCAACCGAAGCACATAAGTGCTACACCATAGAGCTTCCTCTCTCTAGTCCATTAGTGGTATGATTTGCCTAGGATAGATTATTTGTGTTGCAGTTAAGTAAGAGATAAGCTTGACTAGATACATAGGGCAGTGCCAAATGTGGAGAACTTTTAGAATCAAGACGAATAATTTGGATATTGATGCCAGAGTAATAAGAAGCTATGGAAGATTTTAGACCAGTGAAAACATAATGAAAATGGTTTTGTCTTAATTATATTGTTTAAGTCTTTCATGATTTTTATGAATATTTTATCTTATTAATCTATCAATTACGGAGACATATGTTGAAATCTACTTTGATTACAGATTTATCAACATGAATTTTGACCTAATCTCCACTCAGTATTTTGATACTATGTTACTAAAGAGCATGAACATTCAGAATTACTAAATCCTCTTGGTGAATTTTTCTTTTTATCCTTTTATTATAACATGTGACCATCTTTATCCTTAATAATACTTTTGATAGTACTGTAGCTATATTGCTGGTTTTGGTTAGTATTTGTCAGATCTACCTTTTTTTCATTTTTTTATTTCCAAACTTAGGTCATTTTGCTTTAGATACGTCTCTTGTTGGCAGTATATAGCTGGATTTTGTTGACGGCTTGTTTTTTTAAATCAAATATGACAGTCTGTGACTTTTACTTAACATATTTAGACTAATGAATACATTGTGATTATTGATATATTGTGTTTATTTCTATCTTATATTATGCTTTCTGTGTACCTGGAATTTTCTATACCTATTTTTCTCTACCTCTGATTTTTTTAGCTTGATTGAGTTTTCCCTTTTTTATTGAGATGTAATTGACATATAACATTATATAAGTTTTTGGTATACAACATGATTTGATATTTGCATATATTGTAAAATGATGACTACAATAAATCTAATTAACATCTGTCACCATACATAGTTTTTCTTCTGGTGAGAAATGTTAAGATCTATTCTTTTAGCAACTTTCAAATATACAACACAGTATTAACAACTGTAGTCATCATGCTGCACATTATATCTCTAGGACTTATTTATTTTATAACTGCAAGTTTGAACTTCTGACCATCTTCACCCATTTCATCCATCCTCCACCCAACACCTCTGGCAACCACCAATCTGTTCTCTCTGTTTGTAAGTTTGTTTTTTTGTTTGTCTTTTGTTTAGATTCCATGTTTAAGTGAGATGATATGGTATTTGTCTTCCTGTCTGACTTACTTTACTTAGAATAATGCCCTTACCGTCTATCTATGTTGTCACAAACAGCAAGATTGCCTTCTTTTTTAATGGCTGAAAAGTATTCCATTGTATATATACATATATTCCACATTTTCTTTGTCCATTCATCCATTGATGGACATTTAGGTTATTTCCATGCCACAGCTACTGTAAATTAATGTTGCAGTGAACATGGGGTTACTGTTATCTTTTTTGGGTAGTGTTTTTGTTTTCCTCAGATAAATACCAAAAGTGGAACTACTGGATCATATGGTGATCCTATTTTTAATTTTTTGAGGAACCTCAGTATTGTTTTGATAGTAGCTGCAGCATTTTGCATTCCCACCAACAGTGCATAAGAGTTCCCTTTTGCCACATCCTCACCAACACTTGTTATTTCTTATCTTTTTTATACTAACCAGTCTAACAAGCATGAGTGATTATCTCATTGTGGTTTTGATTTGTGTTTTCCTGATGATTAGTGATGTTTTTCATGTACCTGTTAGCTATCTGTATATATTCTGTAGAAAAATATCTATTCACATCCTTTGCCCATTTAAAAATCAGATTGTTTGTTTCTTTTGCTATTGAATTGTATGAGTTCTTTATATATTTTGGGTATGAACCTCTTCTCAGATATATGATTAACAAATATTTTCTTTCATTTGGAGGATTGCTTTTCCATTTTGTTGATGGTTTCCTTTACTGTGCAGATGCTTTTTTAGTTTGATATAGTCCTACTTGTTTATTTTTGCTTTTGTTACCTTTCCTTTTGGTGTCAAATCCAAAAAGTCTCATTACTAACACCAATTCAGGGAGCTTTCTTTACTGGTTGTGTTTTCATCTAAGAATTTTATGGTTTCAGGTCTTACATTCAAGTCTGTAATCCATTTTGAGTTCATTTTTGTGTATGGTTTCAGACCGTGATCCAGTTTCATACTTTGCATGTGGCTGCCTAGTTTTCCCAATACCATTTTTTGAAGAGACTGTCCTTTTGCCATTGTATATTCTTGGCTTGTTTGTCATAAATTAATTGGCCATATATGTGTGAGTTTATTTCTGGGCTCTCTATTCTGTTCCATTGATCTGGGTGTCTGTTTTTATGCCAATATCATATTATTTTGATTACTATTGTTTTATAATATAGTTTGAAATAAAAAAATGTGATGTTTCCAGTTTTGTTCTTCTTTCTCAGGATTGCTTTGGCTCTTTGGGAACTTTTGTGGTTCCATATACAAATTTTAGGAGTGTTTTTCTATTTTGGTGAAAAATGCCATTGAAATTTTGATAGAGATTTGAATTTTATTCCATTTTTAACCCCTTGCCAGTTTGGAAATTGAGCATTCTATTTTTATCATTCAGGGTGACCCTTCTATTTTTTTTTTTGTAGTTATTGTATTGAGAGCTTATATGAACTTTTGTATCTTTACAATGACTCAAGACATAGGTACCATCTTTTTTCCCATTTAACAGATAAAAAACTGAGGATCAGAGAATTTGAGCAATTTGCCTGAGGTCACACAGCTACCAAGTGACAGAGCTGTGATAGAACGCAGGCACGTTGACTCCAGAGCTTTGAGTATTAACCACCAGCCCCTGCTGCTTTCTGGGCTGATGCCATGCCCAAGGGGACATTACTCATCATTGGCACAGTGGAATTCTGGTTCAGATCTCCTGCTTCTAAATCGTATTTTCCTCTTCCTATTCTATGGGCTTTCCACCATCAAGTTGGAATGGTCACTCTTTGTTATATTACTAAATATATTTTTTGGGAGGGACAGGTCCTCATGTGAAAAAGACTCATGAAAAATGTCAAGATCACATTTCACATAATGTCCATTTTGGAAGTATAACTAAGTTCTGAGGAGACAATGACATCTGAGGGTGAATGACAACCTTTCAGCCAGGAAGAGAAAAAGAAGAGATGAGTATTAGGTACTATCAGACTTTCTCTCTTTTCCAGTTCACCTCTTTTCATAGATCTCCAAGATGTGTATGAGATGTTCAAAATATCATATTTAACTTCTCATGCAAATTTATCACACAATGCATTTGGGTTTTATGCAAATATCTGTGGGTCTTTGTCTTGCTTATATGGTAGTGGTACCCTTGATGTGTGGACCTCTGTCCCTGAAAAGATTTGGATGCCCAGGACTTTTCCAGAATCCAAAAGTAACCATCATTCCCTATGTCAAATATGTCAGCCCTTTCCTCCCTGTTCCTTACCTAAGCCAAAAAAACACTTCTTTTCCCTTTGCAAACACTGGGAAAAAACCTGAGGAGACTTTTCACCTTTAATTCTCCTTTGTCAGGCACGGTGCTTGGCACACAAGGGGAGCTCAGTGCACACATGTCTACCTGGTTGGAGAGTGACCCTTCTATTAAAAGCATAATTGACTTAACTATTTTAAGGTTAAACAATAACTTTACATTCCTCTTATCAAATATATGAATCTTAGGATGCTTTAACTCTAATGGCCTCCTTTTCCTTGCATACCACTGTTTTCCTGAACTTCAGTTCCATCTTGTTTTTATACCCTCCAAATTAACCATCTTAAAAACACAATTTTTTTATACAGTTAAATTTGGCCATATGTTTTTCTTTGCTTACCAGCTCTTCTTACGTCCTAGCCCTCCTTTTTGGGTTCATTTTCTCTCTTTCTGAAATACATCTTTTAGTATTTCTTTCAGAAGATGAGATAGTGGTAAATACTTTAAATCTTTGTATAGCTTTATTTCATTCTCACTCTTGATTGGTAATGGCTGTGTATGAAATTTAGGTTGCCAGTTATTTTTCTCTTGGTGATTTGCAGATATTATCCCATTGTTGTCTGCATTTTTGTTGCTATTGATGCTAAGAAATACTGTCAGTTTAATTGCCATGCCTATGTAGACAACTTTCATGGCAGACACTGAGATGTACCTCCTAGCTCCCCGTTCAAGGAGAGATTTGCTGTCCAGATGTGGGAACATCACACAGCCTCTGCTGATAAGTAAGCTCTTTGAGAGTCAATCTCAGCTGCAGAGAGCTAGCTTTGCCTGAGATCACATCTTCTGTAGGACAACCTGCATTCTGTGACCAAGCAAGACAGGGATATAAAGGCTTGACTATTTCAACCAAATTCAGGACAATCTGAAAGGTGATTTTTGCCCCTGAGTCCCTACTGGGTTGACTGAGGCTTTGTCAGGCCACTTCACAGTGTGACTTCCTCTTCTGCTCTGCCTCCTTTCTTTTACTGGAGTTGATCGCTTTGCACCCAAGACTCTTTCATTGTTTGCTTCTGGAGGAGTGAACCTGTATAACTTCTCTCTTCTCTGTGGCTTCCTTTAAGGTCTGCCTGTTGTCTTTGGGTTCTGCAGTTTTCACCATGATGTTTCTAAGCTAGGATATCTTTTTATTTGTCATTCTTTAAGGGTGTATTTTTTTCCTGAATTGGAGGGATCCTGTCTTCTATTAACTGTAAAATATTTCTAGTCATTATAATTTTGAATATTACCTTCTGCTGATTTCTGTTTTTCCTTCCTGGAACTAGAAATAAATAAATTGGAATTTATACCACACTCCAAGTTTAAATCCTTTCTTATTCTCTACCTCTTTGTTTCTGTGTGCTGTTTTAAGGGTAATACCTCAGGTCTATTTTCAGTTCACTGATTTCTCCCTTCAGCTATATCTAAACTACTTTTTTAAAGTATTGACTTTTAATGAACACACTGTGCTTTTGATTTGTAGAAAGTCTAACTGTTTTGTTTTCAAGGCTGTTGTTTTTACTTGGTATTTTGTTCTTTTCATGCTTTGAGTTTATCTTTTGCTTCTATAAAATTTGGAATGTTTATTATTCAGTCTTCATCTGTTAGTTCTATTATCTGAAGTCCTTGAGAGTCTAATATTGCTTTTGTTGTGTCTGCTGATTGGTTTTTCATGTGTGTGGTAATTTTTGAATTGTGCACTTGTCCTCAGTGGGGCTTAATCTGTGTGCATCCTATGTGGTCTGGGTGTAGGGTATGTACTCCTAGAGAACTTTTGAATTTTCTTCATCATCAACCTGGAAACCTTTTTGTATTAATGACTTGTTTTGGGGTTCCTAATCCAAACCCCAAGCCCACATGAGAAGGAGCCCATAGCTAAGATCTAGGTAAAACATTTTTTTTTCCACACCTGATCTAGGCCATGTCAGATAAGATTGTTTATTATCATTTCCTTCTACTAGTGGTTAGATTTTTTTTCTAGTTTACTCTTTCATCCAGGCCCTTCTTTCTCCTGAGCAGTAAGCTCTGTGCACTCCTTGCCCCTTTAGCAGCCCTCTTGCTAAGGGCTTCCTTGTTAGGAAGTCTCTCACACTGCCCGCCTTTCTTTTGTCCCAGAGCAGCCGGATATGGATTCCTGCTTTCCACAAGCGGCTGGAGTCTCAGTCTCTCCAGGAATTCTGCCTGTCTTAGCTTTCCAATCCCCTAATCATGAGAGTATCATGAAAGGAGCATGAAATGTAGGTTTGTGCTCTCAGAGCAGATCTCCGGAGTTAGGTATTCAGCAGTCCCAGGCCTCCACTCCCTCCCCTGCTCCATTTCTCTTCCTCCATCCGGTGAGCTGGGCTGGGGGAAGGACTTGGGTCCTGCTGGGCCACAGCTTTGTTAGGTTACTGTGTTCTGTGACGTCTCCTCTTTTCTCCAGGTGCAGTCCTCTTTCCTGTTGCTCTTTTAGGATTAGTTTTATTAATTATATTTTCTTATTTTAGGCGGTTTTAATAGGAAGCCTCTGTCTCATCTCTCACACCACCATCTTTAGTCTGTTTCTCAGCTATGAATTTAAAATTACATCTTTCTAATGTATTCAATAATTTTCAGTGTTTTACAGCCAGAGGATTTCATGTTAGCTAGTCTACACTATCATTGGAAATGGAAGTGAGGTATTTGCCCCTTGAAATTCATGGTGGCATAGCTGAAAATGTGTAATATTTGTAAGAATTTTTGAAGTATGAAATGATGGGCCAAATATCATTTCCATGTAGGAATATTCCTTGACCATACCATTGAGGGAGAAAAAGATTAAAGCAGCTGGCCACTGATGCATTTGCTTCCTTTACCAGGGGCAGTCCCAGGTAAAAGATAAGAAAGAAGGTGATCTGTCAAATCTCTTTGGCAATTGGGCCTTCAAATAAATAGACTAATGATAGTTGCTAAGAGGAAGAGCCCTTATCTACAGAATCTCTTAACAAGATATCCCTGGCTAAAGGATTATTTATAATAATGTTTGAATGTATGAATGTATGAATACATGAGACACGTTTATCTGGAGAATGTCATGTAGGATGCTCAACTGTCTGGCGAAGAGAATGGAGATGTTCATAATGTAAACATTCCTTCTGCTATGAGTTAATCTGTGAATCTCATTTAGAAATCTCATCTATTTTTCTAGGCTAGAGAGTGCATGTCTATTGTGGGAAGAAATGACCTGGGAGCTTTCCTGGAGGTCCCAGGCTTTTCTTTTGAGCCTCTTGATTACCTATATCCTTGAAATTATTAATAAAGCTTGGTATTGCATAAAATTCCTGATTTGTGGTAATGAGACATTTTTCTCCTTTGTGTTAGTCTACCATTTAAAGGAACAATTTATTTTTATCACATTATCTTGTTTTATTGTCTTTAAAGCACTTATTTTTATTGTTCACCATCTCTCACTTCCTCTAAACTCTTTGAGAACAGAGACGTTGTCTGTCATGTTCAGTACACTGTAGCTGTAGTGCTTAGAACAGTGCCTAGAGCATTCTAGAATAGTGTCAAATATTTGTTAATTAATGCTCAATAAATGCCAGTTGAAGAAATGAGGTATAGTCCTTGTCCTCACAGACTAGTAAGGAAATTAAAATAAATACATATGAGACAGGAAAAATATAAGGAATAAAGCCACCATAAGACAGTAAAATAGAATGGTTATGAATTCAGGTTTTGAAGTCACAGACCTTGGTTTAAATCCTTGTCCTGACACTGAGTATTTTGGGCTGAATTATGCCCTCTTCCAAATTCATATGTTGAAGTTTAACCTCTAGTTATCTTATTTGGTGCTAGGGTCTTTATAGAGGTAATTAAGTTGAAGTAAGAGCATCACTGTGGGCCCTAATTCAATATGACTGGTGTCCTTATAAGAAGAAGAAATTAGGACACAGACACACACAGAGGCAAGATGGTGTGAAGACATGGAGAAGATGGCCAGCTATAAGCCAGTGATACAGGCCTGGAACAGATTCTTTCCTTACAGTCTTCAGAAGGAACCAAGCCTGCTGATACCTTTATCCCTGGCTTCTAGCCTATGAACTAAGAAAATAAATTTCTGTTGCTTAAGCTACCCAAAAGCTCTGTGGTATTTTGTTATGGCAGCCCTAGCAAGGTAATACACTGGCTAACATAACAAATGTAGACTTCAATGTCCTCATCTGTAAAATGAAGAGAAATCACAGTATCTTCTTCATGTTATCATGAGGATTAAAGGTGACAATGCATGCACAGTGTCTGGAACATAGAAAGTATTTGATACATGTTAGCTTTTATTACTAGAAGTGAAAGCAGTATTCAATGGGGTTGTAACAGCTTTCACATAGCCAGCTGGTTTATCTTTTACAATTTTGGAGGTGTCTCCAGGCATTCACATTTACCTTCATTTAGCATTTTCAAAATCTCAGTTTAGTAGAATTGGAGTTTTTTTACTTACAGTTCTATTTTCTAAAAATACCTCATATGCCAACTATCACAACCGAAAAACAATATTCAAAACTAAGTTAAGACCATTAACTTAAGACCATAGAAGTCCATATACAGAAGTCTGTATACTTTGGATAGTATCAATATTTTTATTTTTTGCTTGTGTTGTAGATTAAAAAAATGATATAATTTATTTTTAATTTGCATTTTTCTGATTAGTAGTGAAATTAACGTATGATGTATTTATTATCTATCTCTTTGTATCCTCTGACAATCTTTCTATGGATTTTTTTCCTATCAATTTTTAGCCATTTCTTATTTATATATGTTTGTTTAAGTGTAGATGTGTGTGTAAGCATATGTGTGTGTGTGTGTGTTTGTAATATTTTATTTTTGGATTATGTTTTAGCTTTCTTCATAGTGAACTTCTATGGGCAGCCATCTTAATTATATATATAATTATTATGTATTTTATATATATGTGATTGTTTTTATTAGTGATTTTTGTGTTTTTTATAATCTACTCTGAGATCATAGATACACTATATTTTCTTTGAAATGATTAAAATTTTGCCTTTACACATGAATATATCTAGAAGTGATTATTCTGTTTGGTGTAAGATAAGGGTCCAGTTTTATTATTTCCTTATAATCAATTGTTTTAGCATTATTGATTTAAAAGTCCATCCTTTCTCCCAGTAACCTGCAATGCAATCTCTTCCATATATCATTGTACTATATATGAAGTTCTATTTCTTAGTTTTCTAGTGTTTCATTATTGATTTTGCCTATCCTTGTGTTAATATCAATACTGTTTCAATTACTATAACCTCCAAAAAAAAGCTTGCTATCCAGAGGGAAAATCCCCTGCATCATTTTTATTAAAAATTCTTTGTCTTAAAAAAAAAAAAAGAAATATCTAATCTTGGACTTTTGCTCTCTATACACATTTTAGAATTGGTTTAAGCTCCTTAGAAAGCACTGTCGAGGTTTTTATTGGAATATCTGCATCAATTTGAGGAGAAGTCATGACATTTCAACATTATTGAATCTTTCTGTATATTAGCATGATACATCTCTTTGTATTTAGGCATTTTTTAATGTCTCAGTAATTCTCCATAAACATCTGTACAACTTTTCTCAGATTTCTTTCTGGGTACTGTATTTGTTTCAATTGTAAATTATATTAATAAGCTATGTTTTAACTGTTGCTGGTGTGTAGCAGTACACTTGAATTTTGAATATTCATTTTATATCCAACCATTTTGCTGGAATTTTTTTCATTGCAATAACTTATTTTTATTTATTACATATATAATATCATCTGTAAAAGTGATGTTTTTGTTTTTTCCTTTCCAAACCCTAAACTTTTAACTTTTTCTTATCATATGTACTTGTTAGGACCTCTGGTAACATGTTGAGTAGATGGGTAAATGTAGGTGTTCTCTATTCCTTTCTTCCTTCTGGAATGCCTTTATTTTCACTTGCATATCAGACTTCTTGAAACAACTTTCCATGTTTTTTTCATGAATGATTTCCTTTTATTTGTATTTTCCTGTTGTCAGAAAAAATTCACATTTGATCTTGTAAATCTTCTAGTATTTACTACTCCTGATTACTACTTTGTTTTTAAGCAGTATTGTTTTTTTGGTTCTTTGCTTAGGTTTTAAATTCAGAAGTAATGTTTATTTTTTAATTTGCCAAAATATATTTCTTCCCTGTCAATAAATCTACCCAAGAATTGTCATTATATTTTTATTAAAATTCTTAGTTTTTTTTCCTGCCATTAAATCTTCTTCAGCAGGAGCCACGTGTTCAGGTATGGACCACAAACTCTTTGCCTGCTCAATCAACTGGTGGGGTTGGACCAGGATGTGGGGTCTCTTTGAGCAGCATGGTTCTCAGTGCTGGGGAGGTTCAGTGGGTTCTAGCTCTGGTTCCTCCTCAGGCAGTCTCAGCACTGCCCTAGGCTTGGTGGGAGAAGCCAGTCTTCTTTGCAGAAGCTGAGTCCTCCTGGGGTTGTAAACAAGATTCCAGAGGTGTGTGTCCTCCCGTGGCAGCTCTGTTCAGTTTCCTTGGAAACTAAATGTCTCAGATGGCAGTAGACTGACTCTGTCTTTAACTGTGGGCCACCCACCCACACACATGCGCACATACCTTTCTTCCCCCATTATCTACTTATTTTGCTTGTTAAATGATATCGAATGAAGCATGACATGTGGACATATTCATAGTGCAGCCCCAACCTTCCTTTCTGGTCCCTTTTCCTGCCCCTCCTCCATGCACAATGTGTTTCATAAGTGCTACGTTATTCTTCTGTTTTCTGAACACATGATGTATTTTCTCATTTCCAGATCTTCTATCAGGAAGTGGGAGAAATAAGGAGGAGAGTATTAGAAACATTGACCCAAGCTGACTTCACCCCAATATCTGTCTCCCAATCACATTTTTAAAACAAATAAGGAAACTGAATCTTGTTTAGGATCACATAGCTAGTTTTAGTTAATGTTAGGCTATGGTGGATGTGGATAAAATGAGAGTTTCTGTGGCCAGGATTTTCACCTGGCCCTGGTTGACTGCACACCTGTGGGTAATACATGGCTGTTGACTCTATATAAAGAGCTCTGCCCGGTGCTCTGGGCGTGACACAGTGGCAGGGCTGCAAGGCTGCAGGAGAGCAGAGGCTAGAGTGGTGGCAGTGCCGAGGACAGAGGCCCAGAAGATGGCTGTGTGGGATGACTGTGCAGAGAGGCCCGGAGGACAGCTGTGAGGGACAGCTGTGCAGACAGGGGCCCCAAGGATGGCTTGATGCATACAGACTCGCTCTGAGTGAATGGGATTCTAGTGACTGACCTGCCACCTGGAAATAAAGTTTGGAATAACTCTTCCACCCCCAAGAACGTTTTGCTGTCATTTTCTTTGGTCACATTGAATCCATAGTGAACTTGCCCGGGGCTGAAACCCATTGGCAAGATAACTGGCATAGTTGGCAGGATTCATTGTTGACCAAGGAAAAAGACAGGCTGCCCATATGGAAGGCATGCTTCAGCAGGCTGCCCCTGTGAATGGGGAGACAGTGGATCCTCCCCCAATGGGTATGTGGTCTGAAGTGGCTTGCCTCCTAGAGGACTGGGCCCCACCCCAGGACTGGAGGCAAGTGGATGTGACACCTGAGGCAGTAGCGGTGGCCCTTGGTATAGTAAGCAGAACCTTTGAGAAGCAGAGTGCCCATGAGGCAGCAGGGACTGTGGGTTGGCTGCTTCTCACAGTATTAAAAAAGTCTATAGAGGAGACCCAAGAAATGGCGGCACGAGAATGTGAGCTGCAAACCTCTGTGGATTCTCTGAGGAAGGAGATGGCATTGATGTGGGAGGAGGCAGCACTAGAGCTCTGGCAGCAAGGTGCCATTGGAGACAAGATGGCAGTGCTGCCAGATGTTCTGAAGGAGGAAGAGGCCATCAAGGAAAAAGATGAACTCCTGAGGGAAGCACAGGTGGAGGTGGTATGAGAACGTCAGCTGCAAAGCATTGAGCTGAAGGTAAGAGACCTTCTGAAGACTGAGCTGGCATTGTTGTGAGGCACTGTAGCAGAGGAGGCACTCGGGGAGAGTGGAGAGAAAGGTGCCATCAGCCCCAGAAATGGAGGAGCTGGGGAAGGATGAAGGGGTGGTGCCAGAGGCACTGGCACCTCCTGTATTGAAAGCATGCCCAGTGGTTGTAAAGAAAATAAAGACCCAGCAGCTGAAAGTTCCCCAGGGAGAGGAGCAGCCCCCTCCCCAGGTTGTGGAGCACTCTATGGTCTGCCCCTATACTCAGGCTGAGCCAGTGGCTGTAGGACTTAGGGGTGGATGGAATTGTTCTGTCGGGATCAGAGATGGGAAAGCTGTCTTCCCTGACAGTGCAGCCTGCCTTGAGGCAGCAATTACAAAATGTGAGGTGACACGTACAGCTGAAGCAATGAGAACCCGGGAATAAGACCTGTTACTCACAGGAGGAATATGAGGGGCCCTGTGAGTGTTACAAGGACCCAGATGTGGGTTAATTTGATATGGGCAGGAGTAGATGGAAGGAAATTAGATGGGAAGACAAATAAGATCTTACTGGAGCTATGGCAACAACTGAAACCAGAGCAGCAGTTCCAGCCATTAAGACCAAAGAGGCAGAGGTCAGAGACAGAGCCATGAGTCCGGCCTGTGTGTCTGCAAGACTTTTTGCTGGAGAGGCTGGAGAACAATGTTCCAGCTTCCATGCACAGGGACCATTGCAGAGGACTAAGGGCACATAGATTGAGAGGAGAGAATCCTGGAGAGGTGGAGTGTGGATAAAATGAGAGTCCCTGTGGCCAGGATTCTCACCTGGCCCTGGTTGACTAGATCACTGCACACCTGTGGGCAATACATGGCCATTGACTCTATATGAAGAGCTCCGCCCAGTGCTCTGGGCATGACACGGTGGCAGGGCTGCAAGGCTGCAGGAGAGCAGAGCAGAGGCTGGAGTGGTGGCAGTACCAAGGACAGAGGCCCAGAGGATGGCTGTACGGAATGACTGTGCAGAGAGGCCCGTAGGACGGCTGTGAGAGACGGCTGTGTGGACAGAGGAGCCAAGAGGCAGAGACTGGCTTGCTGCACACAGACTCGCTCTGAGTGAATGGGATTCTAGTGACTGACCTGCCACCTGGAAATAAAGTTTGGAATAACTCTTTCACCCCCAAAAACATTTTTCTGTCATTTTCTTTGGTCACATTGAATCCATAGCGAACTTGCCTGGGGCCGAAACCCATTGGCAAGACAGTGGAGTATGACTCTTGACAGGAAGCAGTGAGCCTGGAGGAACAGTTGACGGGGACTCCTGCCAGAGAGATGCAGGAGTAGAGGCACAAGGTACTTCAGGAGACTTGTTAGTTCCTTCATTCACTTAATGTTACTAGTCTGAACTTCACAAACGAATTAGAAAGTGACAAAATAGAAGTAGGTGAGGATGTTTTAAACAGAGAGTAACTTCATCAACAATCAGAAATGGGTAAGTCCATAATGTGTATGGGAAAACAACAATTCAGAACTGCTGAAACATTTGGAGGGACAGGATGAAATCAAGATACGAAGATCAGGTGTGTCCTGATTGTGAAGGGGTTTGCATATTACACTTTGTTGTGAATTTATTCAACCAATACTTACTAAACACCTCCTGTGTATCAGGAGCTATGCCAGTACTGCGGATATAGGAGTTGAAAGGCAGTGCTCCTGCTTTCCAGGAGCTATAGGCAGTAAGGAGCTGATAGAATGAAATGATTTAAGCCTGTAGATTGATGAAAATTTCACTCTAATAGCAATTAAGGGAAAGAGACTGGAAGCAGGGAGTCCAGATAGGAGGCAGCTGCCTTAGTTCAAGGGAAAAATGATGAGAGCCTAGACTATGGAGAGTGATGGCGGTTGGCAGAGCAGCTGTAATAGACATGTGTGGGACAGGAGAAGGTCATAGAGGGAGGACTTAGAGATGGTGGCATGCCAGTCTCCTCTAACTGAATCCCATCTGTCTGGCCTGAAGATGGTGGTGATGTTGCTGCATCTCAGCTCGTTTCTGCTGCTATGGGTACTTGAAGACAGGAAGTCTAACTACCCATCTTGCTCCCCATAGCTTGAAGCATTGCATGTAATTTCAGTGAACACAGGTCACTGTTAACTAGGTTAGAGTTCACAGTGAACTAGTTCATCATAATTGACTTATTAGAAATGTTTCTGTGGAGAAATTCAATTACTTTCTAAGTTTCTACTACCACAGTTAGAGATCCTTTTGAGGCAATTCTGTGAATTATCTCATATAGTTGTTGTAAAAAGAATTGCTAAATAAGGCAATATTGTATAATTATATGTATACATATATGTAGTCTAAAATATTTAGAGATTACTAATTTGTTGTCTTCGTTGTGTTTTAACAGCTATAAAAATAGAGGGGAAATGGCAACTGCTATTTTAACAAAGGATATTTTACGAAACATTCTTTCCTCTCAGCATCTTGTTTAAAGCTGTTTTCTTACAATACAAACAAAAGGACTTATTCCCTTGACAATATATTTAATAACACAGTTTAGCAGACACTATCGATACCTTCCAAATTGTAATTTCTCAATTTCTTCCAAGCAAATAAGTGTTGAGAACATTTTGTTACATTTTATTTTTCTCCCTGCTTACAACTCCCAGATTAGCTGTATATGTGAACTGCACATTGCAGCTTTTCTCTTAAGACTCCATGACAACATCTCGGTGCTATTTACAGTCTTGAAAATGGACACATGATAGGATATCTTTATTTTTTCCCTTTTCTAGTTTACATCTATCTTGAGTCAGCCAATACATAGTGAATGCCTAATGCAATAGAACATTAAGTGCCATAGGATGCCTGTATTGCAGGGACTGTTAATGCTGAAAAGACAACATGCCATTATGGGAAGGCATGTAAAAAATATGGCAGTACTTTCCAGACATTGTATTGTAATGTAGTACCCTGGCCCATGCATTTGCTCCCTTCCTATAATACCCCCATTCTGGTCTTCATGCTTTTCATGGCCACATGCTGTAGAAAGAATTGCTAAATAAATATTCTCATGTGTAGAAAGAAGGGAAATCATTTACCCTAGTATTTTGATAATAACACCCAGTGGTTCCCAGGAGGAAGCAAGATCTGAATGAAGTACCATCTAAATAAAGTGGAAGATGAAAGTTTGAAAAGATATCTGATAATTATGCTGATTTGTTTAGTAGTCGCCAGCAGGAAATAAAAAATGGTATAAAATAAATTTGCTGCCTGCCCAGAGTCATAGTGCATGAGCTTAATTAGAAAAACGCTGCTGCCCCTTCCGGTTCAAGAAGAGGAGTGACTTCTCCAGGGAACCCTGTCTTCTGACTGCTGTCCTTGGACTGGGGCCTCCACTGTTTTCTCCTGCCAGCACTAGAGTCCAGGCCAAAGCAGGTGCCTAGGACAGTGCCAGGTGATCATCGGAGTAGACACTTTCTGACTGTGCCATGTGCCTCCCCCCTCCTGGGTCCTGTCCTCTTTGTGTTACAAATGTCAGGTCTGAGCCAGTTTTAGAGATACTGTGGGTTAGTGACCTTGGACTGGGGCTCTCTCATAACCGTTATGTAATAGTGGATCCCTATGAGCTCTAATATTCTGTTCTGGACTCTCAGTCCTTGTGTACTATCGCTGAATTTAGGTGCAACCTATCAATCAAACTGCTTAATGTTTTGTACAATGAAATTATAAAAATACGATAGCACTTTAGAAATGAGGAGAGGAAAGTGACAACTGTAATTTAAAATGCAAACCTTTTGTCCCCCAGAACTGAAGTCAGAAATACATAGAATTTTGGAAAATAAAACCTAAATATACCACAACTTTGGGTTTTATGATTTAAAAGTGGCCTAAGTGCTTTCTAAAGATTCTCTAATACCAGATTCTTCATAGCATACCAGGTCAAGTGGCTTTTTCTGTTTCTTTTTGACATGGTAGATTGGAAGTATAGCTCCAGGATTTTGAACCTCTGAGAACACTTTATCTACATTGGGAATGGTGATACCAGGACCCAGAGGGCCAGGCAGGAAATACACATGAGTGAAACCCACAGCCCACACATTCTGACAAACTATTTGATGAGATCTTCAGGTTTTTGGCTTCCTAGGTCCAGAAATTTCAAAAATATCACTTAGTTATGATAGGTTAATCTGGACCTGAAAATGATTACTCAAGAAACCTGTTATGTGTGCTTGCACAGTCTTCTGGAGCTTTCATTTCCCTGAAAGGATATGTGGGTAATCCTTTTAAGTATCTGCTGTGTATGTTTCTTTGAGCAATCAATTACTTTGTGAGGACTTCCCAGACTAATCAGACTATAGGCTAGTATAGTGTAGTCTAGTCTAGTCTCATGTGCTCTTAAACTTCACCAGCAGGCAAAAAATGGTAAAAGAAAAAAATTGAGATTATAAAGAACTGAAAAACTGTCATGGGAATATAGGTTTCTAAATGTTGACATCAGAGAATCAGGTATGGCTGAGAAACAGCAGCATCTTTCCTGAAACATCATGCTTATCCAAACCAAAGTTGTTATAACTCATCACAAGAGATCCATCTTAAAGGCAAATTATCAAAGTTGCTGTGGAGATAGCATAGGAAATGATTCAGAATATGCCCAGAAATATGTTTCCTTGAATATTGATAAATCCCATGCAACATGTATCAGTCTATGGCTGTCATAAAATGAATTGCATGTCAGAGGTTCCTAATGATTCTGTCTTTAGGTTGTGACCATCATGTGTAACCCACGCTTAGTTGCCATTATAGGTATGAAAGTGGAAACAGCCAAATGACACTCTATGCCACAGAGTTACACACACAGAGTGGGTGGTTTTCAGCTTTGAGTATGGGTGAGGATCACTAAGAGTGCTTATTATTAAAATTGGTTTTATTCTGATTCAGGGGATCTGCAGACCATGTTTTGAGACATTAATTTAAAATGAAAGGATGGAAAGCATCACAGAGGTCTTTTCTTAATAAAAGGTCTTGTTTAAATTGTTTGGAAGCCATTCTTTCAGCTACAAAATGTTAAGATTTCTTGAAGAAAGGAAATTATGTTTTGTCAATGTTCAAAACCCTTTTTTTCATATATTCACGACAACTTCAAACTTTATGCTCCTAACTCAGAACTTTTCATTGAACTTCAAATGTGTGTATCCAACTGCCTACTGGACACCTCTACTTGAAGTCTAATAGACTTACCCCACTTCACACAGCCACAATGAAATCTCCCTAAGCCTGGTCCACCTACAGGACTATTTCAGTTAATGGCAATACCATTCTTCCAGCTGTTCAGGCCAAAAAACTTGGAGTCATCCAAGGAATTATTTTCTTTTTTTCATACCCCATATTCAATTGGCTAACAAATCCCTGTGCCTCTCCAAAGTATATCTAGAACCTTGTCATTTCCTCCCACCTTGTGTTATATCCTGCCCCATGCTTTTAACCATCTTTCACTTCAATTATTGCAGGTCTCCCTTTGGGCTCCCTGCTTCCATACTTATTCCCTTATAATTTGTTCACAGCACAGCAGGCAGAATGTTCTTCTAGAATTAAAACCACATCCTGTATTGCTTCTGCTGTAAGCCCTGAAATGGTTCCTCATATCACTTAGAGTAACAGTCAAAAAACAGAGATAGACCTACAAGGTTTGAGATCTCTCTGACATTTCTTTACACCTGTCTCCTACCTGCTCACTCCCTTCTAGGCTCAGTGTCCTCTACACTGTTTCTTGAAACCACAGGGCCTTTGCACTGTCTGCTCTCTGATTGTACTTGTTTCCTGGAATGCTCTTTCCTGAATGTCTCCTTTCCTTACCACATTCATGTCTTTGCGTAAATGTTTGCTTCTCCAAGGACCAATTCTTACTCCTTTGTTTATTTAAAACTGTGACCCCATTTTCTTCCTACCCATCTTTTCTACTGTGAATCCCAGTTCCCTTTGCTCTGCTCTGGTTCTCCATAGGACCTCTCCTCTAACAAAATGGATAAGTTTTTTAGTCTTTTCATTGATTGATTGATTTAGTTTCTATTATTTATTTTTCTTTCTCAACATTAGAATGTAAGTGCCACAGGGAAGTGATTTTTATCTACCTTGTTCACTGAGGTATCCCCAGTGCTTAGAAAGATGCTTGGCACATACTAGGTGTTTAATAAATATTTGTTGAGTAAACTCAATGAAATATTAATGAGTAGTTACTAAACGTCAAGTACTTGTCTAAGTTCTAGAAATACAGCTGTGAATGGACTGGACAGCTGGACAGCTCTAACTTCTTGTAGCTGATATTCCTAGTGGCAACTAACTGCAAAATAGAACTGCAGAGTGCATGGCATTTTTGGTAGAGGACAGCACAATGGGGCTGATAAAACAACCACAGCAATCAGAGATGGAGGAGAACACCTAATACCGGCCCTAAGTGAAAGACAGAATGGATCACAAAAGGTGTAGTATATAGGAAAGCTAAAGCACACAGTGTGCCAACATACAGGATTTTAGGAAAAAAAGCATGAAGGAGGACAAATATGTAAGGGAAAGAGAAAGGAAGCTTATGTAAAACAGAAACTCCAAATACCGGTGACTTAACTATATAATGGTTTAGTCCACCACATAAAAGAAATCACAGGAGAAGCTGGGTGTTGGATAGCAGCATCAGGATTCCACCAGTGGCCCAGCATCCTGTCTCTCTCTTCTTCTATCCTCATCACATGTCTTCCATCCTCACCTGGAAGGAAGCAAAGGGAGGGACAAAAACCTTCATCTCTTGGCTGAGGAATCTTCCAAGGAATGACATAGTATTACTCATAGACTAGAACTTAGTCACCTGGCTGTACCTAGGAAAGGACCTAAGGAAAGTGATCTTTTAATCCAGGGCATTGTCACCACAAATATTTCTGCCAGAGGAATAAATGGATACATTATAATTTATTAGAAGAGGATCCAAGATTAGAACACACAGCATGAAAGAGCCAGACAAGACCTTGAATTAACATTCTTCAGAGGAAGAGTTGGTAGATAAAATTGTACTGTCTGCATAATTTGATATCATCAGTTCTTTATATTTGTGTGTTGAGAAGTAATTAGCAGGAAGAGAACTTTTGAAGTTACAAAACCCTAGAAGAGATGGTTCAAATTTCACATTGAGACGTGGTTTGGTAGTTATTAATTTTTCTGAAAGGAATATTGACTGTTTTTATGTCCTTTGAATAAAAGGAGTATAGGAAACTAAGACAATTGGTGTATCTTTTGGACCACATTTAGGGAATGTTGCTAGAGGATCAGGAGTCACTTGTATTAAATTTATTTTAATATTAGTATTTTAACAAAGGAATAAATGTACATGATAAAGAAGGAATAAATATACAGTGAGAGGTAAGTTCCTACCTAAAGCCATTAGGTCCCTAACCCTCCAGACTAGTGCTTTTCTCCAGAAGCAACAACTCTTGCCAGTTTCTTGTATAAGGAGTCATATACAATTGGTGAACCTTATGAAAATGAATACTTGCCTCTGATTAACAGTGACAACTTTGATTTGTAGGCATTAAAATGAAAAACAAGCTCAAATGGCATCACCTTTAAGAGACTCATCCTTGGTTAAGCCAGGCAGATGTCACTGCCTCCCAAACTCCTTCTTCATGCCTTTATATAGCATAGCATAAAGGTATCATTGATACACAATCTTATGAAGGTTTCACATGAGCAACATTGTGGTTATTACATTCACCCCTATTTTCAAGTCCCCCACCCATACTCCATTACAGTCACTGTCCATCAGTGTAGTAAGATGCTACTTGTCTTCTACTGTGCTATACTGCCTTGCCCATGCCCCCCCGCCTACATTCTCTGTGCTAATCATAATGCCCCTTAGTCCCCTTCTTCCCTTTGGTAATCACTAGTCCCTTCTTGGTGTGTGTGAGTCTGCTGCTGTTTTGTTCCATCAATTTTGCTTAGTTGTTATACTCCACAAATGAGTGAAATCATTTGGTAGTTGTCTTTCTCTGCCTGGCTTATTTCACTGAGCATAATACCCTATAGCTCCATCCATGTTGTTGCAGATGGTAGGATTTGTTTTCTTCTTATGGCTGAATAATATTCCATTATGTATATGTACCACAACTTGTTTATCTATTCATCTACTGATGGATACTTAGGTTGTTTCTATATCTTGGCTACTGTAAATAGTGCTGCAATAAACATAGGGGGGCATTTGTCTTTTTGAATCAGGGATCTTGTTTTCTTTGGATAAATTCCTAGGAGTGGAATTCCTGGGTCAAATGGCATTTCCATTTTTAGTTTTTGAGGAACCTCCATATTGCTTTCCACAATGGTTGAACTAATTTGCATTCCCACCAACAATGTAGGAGGGTTCCCCTTTCTCTGCATCCTTGCCAACATTTTTTGTTCCTTGTCTTGTCGATGATGGCCATCCTAACTGGTGTGAGGTGATATCTCATTGTGGTTTTAAATTGCATTTCTCTGATGATTAGTGATGTGGAGTACCTCCTCATGTGCTTATTGGCAATCAGAATTTCTTCTTTGGAGAAGTGTCTGTTCATATCCTCTGCCACTTTTTAATCAGGTTATTTGCTTTCTGGGTGTTGAGGCGTGTGAGCTCTTTATATATTTTGGATGTTAACCCCTTATCGGATATGTCATTTATGGACATATTCTCCCATACTATAGGATGTCTTTTTGTTCTGCTGATGGTGTCCTTTGCTGTATAGAAGCTTTTTAGTTTGATGTAGACCCATTTGTTCATTTTTGCTTTTGTTTCCCTTGCTGGAGGAGATATGTTCAGGGAAAAGTTGCTGATGTTTATATTCAGAAGATTTTTGCCTCAGTTTTCTTCTAAGAGTTTTATGGTTTCATGACTTACATTCAGGTCTTTGATCCATTTCAAATTTACTTTTGTGTGTGGAGTTGGACAGTAATCCAGTTTCATTCTCTTATATGTAGCTGTCCAGTTTTGCCAACGCCAGTTGTTGAGGAGGCTGTCATTTCCCCATTGTATATCCATGGTTCCTTTATCATATATCAATTGGCCATATATGTGTGGGTTTATATCCGGACTCTCTATCCTAGTCCATTGATCTATGGGTCTGTTCTTGTGCCAATACCAAATTGTCTTGATTACTGTGGCTTTGTAGTAGAGCCTGAAGTTGGGGAGCGTAATCCCCCCCACTTATTCTTCTTTCTCAGGATTGCTTTGGCTATTTGGGGTCTTTTGTAGTTCCATATGAATTTTAGAACTATTTGCTCTAGTTTGTAGAAGAATGCCATTGGTATTTAGATAGAGATTGCATTGACTCTGTGTTGTCTGATTGCCGTGGCTAGAACCTCCTGTATTATGTTGAATAAAAGTGGTGAGAGTGGACATCCGTGTCTTGTTCCTGATCTTGGAGGAAAAGCTTTCAGCTTTTCACTGTTAAGTATGATGTTTGCTATGGGTTTTTCATATATGGCCTTTATTATGTTGAGGTACTTGTCTTCTATACTCATTTTGCTGAGAGTTTTTATCATGAATGGCTGCTGAATTTTATCAAATGCTTTTTCAGCATCTATGGAGATGATCATGTAGTTTTTGTCCTTCTTTTTGTTGATGTAGTGTATGATGTTGATGGATTTTTGAATATTTTATCATCCTTGCATCCCTGGAATAAATCCCACTTGATCATGATGGATGATCTTTGTGATGTATTTTTTTTTGACCACTAATTCTTTCTTTTTTATTTTTATTTTGTTATCATTAATTTACAATTACATGAAGAACATTATGTTTACTAGGCTTTCCCCTACCCCAAGTCCCCCCTACAAACCCCATTACAGTCACTGTCCATCAGTATAGTAAGATGTTGTAGAATCATTACTTGTCTTCTCTGTGCATTGCACAGCCCTCCCATTTCCCCCACCCCCACATTATACATGCTAATCATAATACCCCCTTTCTTCCTCCTCGCCCTTATCCCTCCCTACCCTCCCATTCTACCCAGTCTCTTTCCCTTTGGTAACTGTTAGTCCATTCTTGGGTTCTGTGATTCTGCTGCTATTTTGTTCCTTCAGTTTTTCTTTTGTTCTAATACTCCATAGATGAGTGAAATCATTTGGTATTTGTCTTTCTCCACTTGGCTTATTTCACTGAGCATAATACCCTCTAGCTCTATCCATGTTGTTGCAAATTGTAGGATATGTTTTCTTCTTATGGCTGAATAATATTCTATTGTGTATATGTACCACATCTTCTTTATCCATTCATCTACTGATGAACACTTAGGTTGCTTCCATTTCTTGTCTATTGTAAATAGTGCTGCAATAAACATAGGGGTGCATCTGTCCTTTTCAAACTGGAGTGCTGCATCCTTAGGGTAAATTCCTAGAAGTGGAATTTCAGGGTCAAATGGTAAGTCTACTTTGAGGATTTTGAGGAACCTCCATATTGCTTTCCACAATGGTTGAACTAATTTACATTCCCACCAGCAGTGTAGGAGGGTTCCCCTTTCTCCACAACCTCACCAACATTTGTTGTTGTTTGTCTTTTGGATGGAAGCCATCCTTACTGGTGTGAGGTGATATCTCATTGTGGTTTTAATTTGCATTTCTCTGATAACTAGCGATGTGGAGCATCTTTTCATGTGTCTCTTTGCCATCTGAATTTCTTCTTTGGAGAACTGTCTGTTCAGCTCCTCTGCCCATTTTTTAAATGGATTATTTGCTTTTTGTTTGTTGAGGTGCGTGAGCTCTTTATATATTTTGGATGTCAACCCTTTATTGGATCTGTCATTTACGAATATATTCTCCCATACTATAGGGTAACTTTTTGTTCTATTGATGGTGTCCTTTGCTGTACAGAAGCTTTTCAGCTTGATATAGTCCCACTTGTTCATTTTTGCTTTTGTTTCCCTTGCCCGGGAAGATACGTTCATGAAAAAGTCACTCATGTTTATGTCCAAGAGATTTTTGCTTATGTTTTTTCCTAAGAGTTTTATGGTTTCATGACTTACATTCAGGTCTTTGATCCATTTCGAATTTACTTTTGTGTATGGAGTTAGACAATGATCAAGTTTCATTCTCTTACATGTAGCTGTCCAGTTTTGCCAGCACCATCTGTTGAAGAGACTGTCATTTCCCCATTGTATGTCCATGGCTCCTTTATTGAATATTAATTGACAATATATGTTTGGGTTAATGTTTGGAGTCTCTAATCTGTTCCACTGGTCTGTGGCTCTGTTCTTGTGCCACTACCAAATTGTGTTGATTTCTGTGGCTTTGTAGTAAAGCTTGAAGTTGGGGAGTGAGATCCCCCCACTTTATTCTTCTTTATCAGGATTGCTTTGGCTATTCGGGGTCTTTGGTGTTTCCATATGAATTTTTGAACTATTTGTTCCAGTTCACTGAAGAATGTTGTTGGTAATTTGATAGGGATTGCATCAAATCTGTATATTGCTTTGGGCAGGATGGCCATTTTGACGATATTAATTCTTCCTAACCAAGAGCATGGGATGAGTTTCCATTTGTTAGTGTCCTCTTTAATTTCTCTTAAGAGTGTCTTATAGGTTTCAGGGTATAGGTCTTTCACTTCTTTGGTTAGGTTTATTCCTAGGTATTTTAATCTGTTTGATGCAATTGTGAATGGAATTGTTTTCCTGATTTCTCTTTCTGTTGGTTCATTGTTAGTGTATAGGAAAGACACAGATTTTTGTGTGTTAATTTTGTATCCTGCAACTTTGCTGTATTCCGATATCAGTTCTAGTAGATTTGGAGTGGAGTCTTTAGGGTTTTTTATGTACAATATCATGTCATCTGCAAATAGTGACAGTTTAACTTCTTCTTTACCAATCTGGATTCCTTGTATTTCTTTGTTTTGTCTAATTGCTGTGGCTAGGACCTCCAGTACTATGTTAAATAACAGTGGGGAGAGTGGGCATCCCTGTGTTGTTCCCGATCTCAGAGGAAAAGCTTTCAGCTTCTCGCTGTTCAGTATGATGTTGGCTGTGGGTTTATCATATATGGCCTTTATTATGTTGAGGTACTTGCCCTCTATACCCATTTTGTTGACAGTTTTTATCATGAATGGATGTTGAATTTTGTCAAATGCTTTTCTAGCATCTATGGAGATGATCATGTGGTTTTTGTCTTTCTTTTTGTTTATGTGGTAGATGATGTTGATGGATTTTCAAATGTTGTACCATCCTTGCATCTCTGGGATGAATCCCACTTGGTCATGGTGTATGATCCTTTTGATATATTTTTGAATTCGGTTTGCTAATATTTTGTTGAGTATTTTTGCATCTATGTTCATCAGGGATATTGGTCTGTAATTTTCTTTTTTGATGGGGTCTTTGCCTGGTTTTGGTATTAGGATGATGCTGGCTTCATAGAATGAGTTTGGAAGTATTCCCTCTTCTATTTTTTGGAAAACTTTAAGGAGAATGGGTATTATATCTTCTCTGTATGTCTGATAAAATTGTGAGGTAAATCCATCTCGCCCGGGTGTTTTTTTCTTGGATAGTTTTTTGATTACTGCTTCAATTTCATTGCTGGTAATTGGTCTGTTTAGATTTTGTGTTTCTTCCTTGGTCAGTCTTGGAAGGTTGTATTTTTTTAGGAAGTTGTCCATTTCTTCTAAGTTTTCCAGCTTGTTAGCATATAGGTTTTCATAGTAGTAGTCTCTAATAATTCTTTGTATTTCTGTTGGGTCCGTCATGATGTTTCCTTTCTTGTTTCTGTGTGTTGATGTGTGTTGATTCTCTTTTTCTCTTAATAAGTCTGGCTAGAGGCTTATCTATTTTGTTTATTTTCTCAAGGAACCAGCTCTTGGTTTCATTGATTTTTTTCTATTGTTTCATTCTTCTTAGTTTTGTTTATTTCTCCTCTGATCTTTATTATGTCCCTCCTTCTGCTGAATTCAGGCCTCATTTGTTCTTCTTTTTCCAATTTCGATAATTGTGACATTAGACTATTCATTTGGGTTTGTTCTTCCTTCTTTAAATATGCCTGGATTACTATATACTTTCCTCTTAAGACTGCTTTGGCTGTGTCCTACAGAAGTTGGGGCTTTGTGTTGTTGTTGTCATTTATTTCCATATATTGCTGAATCTCCATTTTAATTTGGTCATTGATCCACTGACTATTTAGAAGCGTGTTTTTAAGCCTCCATGTGTTTGTGAGCCTTCTTGCTTTCTTTGTACAATTTATTTCTAGTTTTATACCTTTGTGGTCTGAAAAGTTGGTTGGTAGAATTTCAATCTTTTTGAATTTACTGAGGCTATTTTTGTGGCCTACTATATGGTCTATTCTGGAGAATGTTCCATGTGCACTTGAGAAGAATGTGTTTCCTGTTGCTTTTGGGTGTAGAATTCTACAGATGTCTATTAGATACATCTGTTCTAGTGTGTTGTTCAGTGCCTCTGTGTCCTTATTTTCTGTCTGGTGGATCTGTCCTTTGGAGTGAATGGTGTGTTGTAGTCTCCTAAAATGAATGCATTGCATTCTAGTTCCTCCTTTAATTCTGTTAGTATTTGTTTCACATATGCCAGTGCTCCTGTGTTGGGTTCATATATATTTATAACGATTATATCCTCTTGTTGAACTGACCCCTTTATCATTATGTAATGTCCTTCTTTATTTCTTGTTACTTTCTTTGTTTTGAAGTCTATTTTGTCTGATACTAGTACTGCAACACCTGCTTTTTTCTCCCTATTGTTTGCATGAAATATCTTTTTCCATCCCTTGACTTTTAGTCTGTGCATGTCTTTGGGTTTGAGGTGAGTCTCTTGTAAGCAGCATATAGATGGGTCTTGTTTTTTTATCCATTCAGTGAATCTATGTCTTTTGATTGGTGCATTTAATCCATTTACATTTAGGGTGATTATCGATAGGTATATACTTATTGCCATTTCAGGCTTTAGATTTGTGGTTACCAAAGGTTCCAGGTTACTTTCCTTACTATCTAAGAGTCTAACTTAACTCACTTAGTATGCTGTTATAAACACAATCTAAAGGTTCTTTTCTATTTCTCCTCCTTTTTCTTCCTCCTTCATTCTTTATATATTAGGTATCAAATTCTGTACTTTTTGTGTATCCCTTGATTGACTTTGGGGATAGTCAATTTAATTTTGCATTTTTCTCACAGTCAGCTGCTCCATCCTCCGTACCATGGTTTTACTGCCTCTGGTGACAGCTATTCAACCCTAGGAACACTTCCATCTATAGCAGTCCCTCCAAAATAGATTGCAGAGATGGTTTGTGGGAGGTAAATTCTCTCAGCTTTTGCTTATCTGGAAATTGTTTAATCCCTCCTTCAAATTCAAATGATAATCTTGCTGGATAATGTAATCTTGGTTCCAGGCCCTTCTGCTTCATGGCATTAAATACATCATGCCACTCCCTTCTGGCCTGTAAGGTTTCTGCTGAGAAGTCTGATGTTTGCCTGATGGTCTTTCCTTTGTATGTGATCTTATTTCTGCCTCTGGCTGCTTTTAACAGTCTGTCCTTATCCTTGATCTTTCCCATTTTAATTACTATGTGTCTTGGTGTTGTCTTCCTTGGGTCCCTTGTGTTGGGAGATCTGTGGATCTCCATGGTCTGAGAGACTATCTCCTTCCCCAGATTGAGGAAGTTTTCAGCAACTACCTCCTCAAATACACTTTCTATCCCTTTCTCTCTCTCTTCTTCTTCTGGTATCCCTATAATGCGAATATTGTTCTGCTTGGATTGGTCACACAGTTCTCTCAATATTATTTTATTTTTAGAGATCCTTTTTTCTCTCTGTGCCTCAGCTTCTTTGTATTCCTCTTCTCTAGTTTCTGTTTCATTTATTGTCTCCTCCACCGTATCCAACCTGCTTATAGTACCCTCCATCGTGTTCTTCAATGATTGGATCTCTGACCTGAATTCATTCCTGAGTTCTTGGATGTATTTCTGTACCTCCATTAGAATGTTGATGATTTTTATTTTGAACCCCCTTTCAGGAAGAGTCACGAGTTCCATATCATTTAAATCTTTCTTGGGAGTTGTATTAACAATTTTACTCTGGACAAGGTTCCTTTGGAGTTTCATGTTTGTGTATGGCGCCATCTAGTGTCCAGAAGCTCTATTCTGGAGCTGCTCTGCCCCTGAAGCAATGTCGGGGTTCGCAGGGGAGCAGTACTGGTGCCTGGGGGAAGGAAAGAGCTGTTCCCCGCCTCCTGGCTCCTGTGCCTGTGTCCACTGCCTGAGCCAGTGGGCCGGTCACACAGGTATGTTTTTGTCCCAGAGCAGCCAGATATGGATCCCTGCTTTCCACAAGCAGCCAGAATCCCAGTGTCCCCAGGAACTCTGCTCGTGTTAACTTTCCAACCCAGTAGTCATGCGAGTCTCATGAAAGCACCCTGACATGTAGGTTTGTGCTCCAAGAGCAGATCTCTGGAGCTAGGTATTCAGTAGTTCCAAGCCTTCCACTCCCTCCCTGGTCCATTTCTCTTCCTCCCGCCCATGAGCTGGGGTCGGGGAGGGGCTCGGGTCCCTCGGAGTCACAGCTCTATTATGTTACCCCGTTCGCTGAGGTCTGCTCTTTTCTCCAGGTATATACAGTCTGACGCCATCCTCTTTCCTGTTGCTCTCTCAGGATTAGTTGCGCCAATTAAATTTTCTAATTGTATCCAGTTTTAGGAGGAAGCCTCTGTCTCTCCTCTCATGCCACCATCTTTGACCACTAATTTTGTGATGTATTTTTGAATTTGGTTTGCTAATATTTTGTTGGGTATTTTTACATCTATGTTCATCAGGGATATTGGTCTGTAATTTTCTTTTTTGTGTGGTGTTTTTGGCTGGTTTTGGTATTAGAGTGATACTGGCTTCATAGAATGAGTTTGAAGTATTCCCTCCTCTATTGTTTAGAAAATTTTAAGGAGGATGGGTATTAGGTCTTCACTTAATGTTTGATAAAATTCAGCTGTGACGCCATCTGGTCTTGGAATTTTGCTCTTAGGTAGTTTTTTGATTACCAGTTCAATTTCATTGCTGGTAATTGGTCTGTTCAGATTTTCTGTTTCTTCCTGGGCCAGTATTGGAAGGTTGTGTTTTTCTAGATAGTTGTGCATTTCTTCTAGATCATTCAATTTGTTATAGTATTCTCTAATGATTCTTTGTATTTCTGTGATGTCCTTATATTAGTTCTGTGATATTTTCTTTCTCATTTCTGACTCTGTTTATGTGTATAGACTCTTTTTTTCCTTGATAAGTCTGGCTATGGGTTTATCTATTTTGTTTATTTTCTCAAAGAACAAGCTCCTGCTTCCTTTGATTCTTTCTATTGTTTTATTCTCAATTTTATTTATTTTTCCCTGATCTTTATTATGTCCCTCCTTCTACAGACTTTGGGTGTCATTTGTTCTTCTTTTTCTAGTTTTGTTAATTGTGAGTTTAAACTGTTCATTTGGGATTATTCTTCTTTCTTGAGCTAGACCTGTATTGCTATATACTTTCCTCTTAGAACTGGCTTTGCTGTGTCCCAGAGAAGTTGGGGCATTGAGCTGTTGTTTTCATTTGTCTCCTCATATTGCTTGATATCTGTTTTAATTTGGTCATCGATCCATTGATTATTTAAGAGCCTGTTGTTAAGCCTTTATGTATTTGTGGGCCTTTTTGTTTTCTTTGCTGAATTTATTTCTTGTTTCATACCTTTGTGATCTGAGAAGTTAGTTGGTACAATTGCAATCTTTTTGAATTATTGATGCTCTTTTCGTGGCCTAGTATGTGATCTCTTCTGGAAAATGTTCCATGTGCACTTGAGAAGAATGTGTGTCCTGTTGCTTTTTGGTGGAGTGTTCTGTAGATGTCTGTTAGGTCCATCTGTTCTAATGTGTTTTTCAGTGCCTCTGTCTCCTTACTTACCTTCTTACTGGTTGATCTGTCTTTTGGAGTGAGTGATGTATTGAAGTCTCCTAAAATGAATGCATTGAATTCTGTTTTCCCTTTTAATTCTGTTAGTATTTGTTGCACATATTTGGGTGCTCCTATGTCAGGTGCATATTTATAATGGTTACATCCTCTTGTTGGACTGACCTCTTTATTATTATATAATGTCTTTCTTTGTCTCTTGTTACTTTCTTTGTTTTAAAGTCTATTTTATCTGATAGAAGTACTGCAACTCCTGCTTTTTTCTCCCTATTAGTGTTTTCTCGTGTTTGAGGGATTTTGGATTGAACAAGGTTCTCCTGTCTTTTCATAATCCTACTGGATAATGTGGAATAATAGCTTTGTGTAGGCAGCACCCTCTAGTGCCAAGAATCTCTATTCTTGGAGCTACCCAGCACCTGGAGCAATTTCAGGGGTCGCAGGCGAGCAGCATTGGTGCTTGCCAAGAGGAGAGAGCTCTTTCCTGCTTTCCGTTTGTAATGCCTGCCTCCACTGTCAGGGCCAGTGAGCTCAGTGTGCAGGAGCAGCCTCTTGGATACTTCCTTGTAGCTGCCTTAGGTGGGGCTCCCCTCCAGCTGGCCTGGCATGATAGTGGGGGCATCAAGTTTGTGAGCAGGTGCCCACCGGGAGGAAGGAGTGGCAGGATGCATATTACAGTGGCAGGTTTCAGAGTTCAATTGCCAGCCAGGAGGATGGAGCTCCTGAAGCTCCTGAAATGTCCCAACCTGCTGGGCTGAGTGTGGCAGGATGATTTTGTGCACCTGTCCCTTCTCCTGAGCAGCATGCTCTGTGTTATCCTTGGGAGTTCTCTCACTGTTGGGAAGGCTTTCCAAGTGCCCACCTTTCTTTGGTCCCACAGCAGCCAGTTGTGGGAACCTGTTCCCCACAAGTGGCTGGAATCTCAGTTTTTCTGAGTATTCTGCCTGTCTTTGCTTTCCAACCCCTCTACTCTACAGAGCACCAGCCAATGTGGCTTTGTGCTCCTGTAGTAGATCTCCAGGGCTGGGTATATATCAGTCCTGGGGTTCTACTCCCTCCCTGCTCTCTGCTCTGTTTCTCTTCCTCCTGCTAGTGAGCTGGGGTTGAGGGGAGGGCTCAGGTCCTGCCAGATCATGGCTTTGTTACTTTACCCTTTTTCATGAGATCTTCTCTTTTTACAGATGTAGGCTGACTGTTGCAATCTTCTTTCTGGCCACTCTTTTAGGATTAGTTGTATTTGCTATATTTTCATATTATGTGTGGTTTTGGGAGGAGATTTATGCCTCACTTCTTATGCCACCATCTTTTTCCCGAACCAACCCATTTTAACTATTTTTAAGTATTCACTAAAGTGAGCATTAAGTACATTCACATTGTTGTGCAGCCATCATCACTATCCATTTACAGAACTTTTTCCTCATCCCAAACAGAAACTCTATCCATTAAACTTTAACTCCTCATTACTTCTCCCCTCAGTCCCTGGTAACCACTACTCTACTTTTTGCCTGTGAATTTGGCTGTTCTAGGTACCTCATGTCTGTGGAGATATTTATCCTTTTGTGTCTGGCTTATTTCACTAAGCTTTATGTCTTGAAGGTTCATCCATGTGGTAGCTTGTGTCAGAATTTCCATCCTTTTTAAGGCTGAATAGTATTCTATTATATAGCTATCCCACATTTTTTTTAGCTATGTACCTATTAAACATTGTGTTGTTTCCACCTTTAGGCTATTATGAATAATGTTGCTATGAACACTGGCATACAAATATCTGTTTGAATTCCTTTGTATATTTTATGTCTTTTTATAACATGTTGTGATTTATTGTAGTTGATGTGTAGATGCATGAATGCTTTAAATTCCTTGTTTGAGTCTAATCCCTTGAGAGCAGTACCCATACTTTCTTTTAACTCACAAACTCAGTCATTTGGTTATTCAACAATTATATATTGAGCACCTGCTGAATACTGGACATTATTTCAGACTTTGGAGGCTCAGAGTGCAGTGACAAACATGAATTCCAACTTCTTGCAGCATAGGTCTATTGAGGGACATTTTTTTTTCTCATTGCATCTAGAACAATGCCTTGCACATTGCAAATATTCAACAAATTTTGCTGGTTTGGTTTTCTTACTGACTTCCTGTGTCCTCAGCAGTTCCTTAGAGTGTCATATTAGAGACTGAATACAGTAAAAATATTTGGAACAAATGTAGTAAGCTCTATGAGACTAGGAACCATGCCTTTCTTGTTGACTATTGTAATCTAGAAAATAGGATGGTGTCTGGCACACAGTATGGGCTCAATAGTTTTTAAATGAATACTAATGACATAATTTGTTCTAATGAATTCCGACAATTCTAATGAACCTCTGTCCCTATATTAATGAAAGAAAAACTGAGGCATTTAAGAAAAGCCAGAAAAGTAGCGACCAAGTCAGAAATAGAATCTGGATCTCCTGACCTGCACTCTGATGCTTTATGCCCTTGATCACACTAGTATATAATATTAGAACTGATGTTCCACCTTTCTGCGAAAGATGTGAACTTTAATTAGGTGTAATCACATGGAGATTTAAGTCCTTTAAATTTCCTAAAAATGATAATGAATCAGATTCTAAAATAAGCTTGTTAAATGCTATTCTTAAATAAAAAAGATAGTAGCATATGATGATAAATTGCTATTTCTGTTGTGAGGGGTGAGGTGTTATTGTGCTGCTTGCTTGGGAAGGCTGCACCAACCTATATCTAACTTTATACATCATTTCTCTGCTCATTCATCTCCACCCCATTCTTGGGGTTTGGAAACGATATTCGGTTCTTGATTGTCATTGAATTATTTAGGCCTTTGGGATCTGTTTGAGCAACATGGTTTAGAAATATTTAATCCTATGTTAAATGAGTTAAAGTTTATTTTATTAGGGATTCTGGCTAAATTTTTCATGATGGAGAAGGTTGAGGCCTTTAATTATTAAATGTTTTCAGGTTATTTGTGAATCTTAAAGGAAAGTTTTTCTAAAAATTTCAGATATTTCAATTTACAAAAAACCTCCAGTATTTGGAATGTATAAATTAATTTTATAATTAAACCCAAGAAAAGCATAGATTGGAAACCTAAGGAGAGCAGAGACTAAATTCACAACCAATTTTAACTGATCAAATCCTGAAATCATCATTGGTCCACTGATGGCACAGGGAACAGATGACCTTTATTCAAAAGGTAAACCATTCCATGTGTGTTTATATACTTTGACACTGTAATAAAAGTGAATTGAACAGAAATTCTCCAGGAGAACTTGAAGAATTCTTGAAATTCTCCATAACTTGAGGAAAACCAGTGCTAGCCCCAAAGGTAAAAAGGACTTGGATGTGTTGGAAAGAGAATAATCCTAAAGGTCAGAATTGTCCCCCCCTTTGTTTTTTTTTTCTTTAAAAGAATTGAGATATAATTGACATATAACATTGTGTAAGTTTAAGGTGTATAATATGTTGATTTGCTGTAGTTATATATTGTAACATGATTACCACCAACCTTTTGCTAACACCTCCATCATCCTACAAAATTATCATTTCCTTTTTGTGGTGAGAAAAATTAAGATCTAGTCTCTTAAGCAATCTTTAGGTTTATAATACAGTTTTGTTGACTGTACTCACTGTGTTGTGCATGAGATCTCTAGGACTTAATTATCTATTAGTTGGAAGTTTATATCCCTAAATAACATCTCCCCAGTTCCCAGTCTCTCCAATGTCCCCAGCCACTGGCAACTACCATTCTATTCTGTATTTTTATGAATTTGGCTTTTTTAGATTCTACAAATAAGTTATATAATACAGTATTTGTCTTCCTCTGACTTATCTCACTTAGCAAAATGCCCTAAAAGTTCATCCATGTGGTTGCAAATGGCAGTATTTTCTTTTTCATGGTTGAATAATATTCCTGTGTATGTGTGTACACACCACACCTTCTTTATCCATTCATCCATTGATGTGGACACTTAGATTGTTTCCATATCTTGGCTATTGTGAATAATGCTGCCATGAACATGGGAGTGCAGATACCCCTTTAGAATCTTGTTTTCATAACTCCTAGAAGAAAACATAGGGAAGAACTTCCTTGACATTGGTCTTGGCAATGACTTTTTGAATATGACATCAAAAACAAAACAACAAAAGCAAAACTAAAGAAGAGTACTACATCAAACTAAAAAGCTTCTGCACAGTAAAAGAAACCATCAACAAGACGAAAGGGCACCCTATGGAACAGGAGAAAATATTTACAAGCCATATATTGGATAAGGTGTTGTTGCCCTTATTGGTGCTCAGACTTTCTAGATAATGAAATATGATTTTGCCTTAATAACAGCAGGAAATCTTCAGAAGGCTTTAGACTTCTGATTTTCATGAGAATGCAGATATTCCATTGATTTTATTATTTGAACATTTCCCATCTTATAGTTTTCTAGAGTCAGGAGTAGGAAGATAAAATGGCCATGTGGTGGCCCATGATGTTTGGTTCTTTACTACAAACTTACATGGTTTAGGTGAAGTATGTCCAAGTATGTGTTGTAACAGAAAGGGCCAGACAGCAATAACTAGGGGTCATATGGTGAAATAAAAGAAATGAAAATGGATTTGGGTCAAAAGTTATCTTTGTGATTGACTCAATTTTGGTGTGTTGGTTTCCTTTGTGCTGCCCCTGTCTGTGTCCCAGAGAATGATGGGGGCTCTTCCTTCAGCAAGCTACCTTTTTTGACCCAACTGTGTGTGATGAAACAGCAGGAGTTGAAGTAGGAGAGCCTTTTTCTCAATGAGCTCCTCTCCTGATCCTGCCAGAATACTGTCAGAGCCCTGAGAAGAGACATCACCAGTTTCCATCGTTTTGGTATACATGTTATCCTTCGGAAGAGGGTTTGACATTTTGCAATATAGGTGAAGAGAAGCAGTCAAGAAAGGGAGATCTGAGGATGGAGGTGGGAGGAACATATGAGAGGACAAATCTAGGGTCAACTCTTTTCCCAACATTTAAGACAGTGAACAGAAAGCTAACACCTTGGCAAGCTAAGCTTATCATAGCATAAAACACTTAGTGAGGGCCCATGTACCATGCTAAATGCTTTGCAGCTAGCACCTCATGTAAGTTTTACAACACCCCATGAAGCAGGCATTGTCCTGTATCTCCACCTCACAGATAAGAAGACAAAGATCCACAGAGAATACCTTTGCTAAGATTATGCAGCAACAAAGGGCAGAAAACAGAATTCAAACTCAGGTGTAGTCTGGCTTTAAAGCACCCTGCCATTTAAAGCACTCTGCCATTCTGTATCTTCAGAATAGAGTATGCCCTTTCCTCAACCTCAGTCACTTTCACAGAAAGTCCACATATGGTCTGAAGACTGCTTCCCTAAGATTGGTCTACTGGCTGGCTGGAGCCTCAGGTGACTCTTGTGCCTGCGAGGGAGATTGGCAGAAATTATGACTAGGTATGGATTTTGAATATCTGAATTTTCTTTACATTATAGGAATTGCTTTGTAAAATATTTAGGCTTCTATTGTCCAGCAGAGATCATTAGAAAAGTGTGCTAGACCTCTATTTTTACAGCTCCACATATTCTTAAATGGTTATCACAAGTTGTTACTTTAATACCATAGTCAATCATTGGTAATGTTATGGCAAAACACACCTGACATGCTCATTAAAACAAATATCACATTTGCATAATCACTGTCAATAGAAAGATACACAGAGCCAGCAGGGAAACTAATGAGATTTGTTAAAGCAGCAGCCACCCTCCTCATGCACACACATTCCAGGAACTTTCATGGGACTTCCCAGCTCCTTCTACTTTCCTACCCTCATTTCTCTTCTATTAGAAGAGTCTAGACTAGCATTGTTAACAGGAAAATTGTGGAGGAGGATGGAAGGGAGCAATCTGATGAAAACTGAAGTTAGTAATGAGAGAAAGTGATATTATTGGGAAAAAAAGACTATTTCAGAGGGAATATTACTAAATAGGAGTGAGGCCAAAGGAAGACCTCCAAGCAGGGCTATCAGCTGATATGGTGATACGATGGTTTCATATATTTGAAGAAAGTGGCAATTTATTCATTGCTTCTCCCAATGGCAGAACAGAGCCCGCCATATAGTTTAAAAACTTAATTCCATCATTCTAATCTTGCTTCTGAGCACATCAGAGTTTCTCCAAGATCATCAGTGACCTCCAGGCACTAAATGCAGTGTTGAAATCTCCTTCCAAAAAAATAGCTTTCCGCTTGGCTCCTGTAACACTACATTCTGGTTTTTCTCTTAGTTACTGTGCCTTTTCCTTTTCCAGCTCTTACTTTTCTATTCTGAGGTTAAATTGTTAGAGATTCTGAGATCTTGGCTCTAAAGCCATTTCTTTCCTAACTGTATATTTGCTCCATATCTGTATCTTTCCTAACTGTATATTTGCTTCAGTTGCCTTCCATATGCCAATGACTTTCAAATTTGTATCTCAGATCCCTTCTCTAAGTTCCAGATCAGTCTGCTGCCTTGACATCCCATTTGGATATTTTAAAGCACCTCTAACTTTTGTTAGTTCATGTTTGTTCCAAAATTGAACTTGTAAAAATTAAAGTTTCTCCTAAATTGGTTCTCTTCCAGTGTTTTCTGTTCCAGCCAATGACATCATCAATCAGCTGGTTGCAAGAGTCCCCAACTTGGGAGCCATTCTTGACAAGCACTTCTCCCTGCCATAAAATCCTGTTGATTTTAACTCCTGAGTATCTCTCAAATCCATCCCTTCATTTCCTCTTCATTGCTATCACTCTAGTCCAAGCACTTACCATCAGTCACCTGGGCTACTCAAGTACTTTGCTGACTGATTTCCATGTCTCTGATCTGATCTCCAATCCAGACTCCATGGGGAGCTTTCCAAAATACATCTCTGATCATATCACCCTCTTGCTAAAATCCTTCAGTGGATTATATCCTATGCTCTTAAGGTAAATATCAGAATCTTTGGGGAGACCTACAAGCATGGTCTGGCCCCTGCCTACCTGGCCAAACCTCATCCTGCCTTATATTTCACTTCTCCCTCTGTGTTCTAGCTACACTGACTAGAGCCACATGCTCTCCTATTAAGTTCAATCCTCATATATTACAGGTAAGCAACAGACTTATGGATATTAAATGGTTTGCTTAAGATCAAGCAGACTCAGGTCAGTGCTCCTTCTACCACAGAGCCTGCACTACTTTAGTTCCTAAGTGCTATCCTACTCTAATATGACCAAGAAAAGAAGGAATCAAATAGTTTGTGAATGCTTATTCAACTCTAGTGAAGCCATTAATTTTACTTAATTAAGGTCTTTTTAAAAAATACAGGATATAGTCAGAGTCTGGTAAAGCTTATAATAATGATCATCTTTGGATAAAAAGCCTTTAGAACATCTTCCGTCTATAAAATGGTATTATCCTTGGGTAATGATAGCATGATAATGTGAAATAAAGATTAAAGATCAGTTGTCAAATGTAGCTATAAGCTAAAAAACGTCTTCCAGACAGTGTTTCTGGAAACCCTTTGAGTCCTGACATGGTTGATGAGCAGAGTGGGTTAGGGCTATGAATCATCAGAGCCTCCTGTCTGACAGTGTTTCCTTGGGTAGCAGCCTGGATGCCTTCAAGTCCTGAGTTATCTGATCTTGCTTTGTTAAACTGCTTTAGAGTGTAATTGGTCACTCTGTTAACGATGGAAGGCCAAAATGACAGCATTGTGAAAAGCTTTGGGGACTATTATGGGAAAGTGCTTATTTCATGAATTAATTTCCTTCACTGCCACAGAGATCAGAGTTAATGCTTTCACTCAGTTGCAAAGATATGGGCAGTCTATAAGAATGATCTTGAGGTGGGAGATGAGGAAATGACCATTGTCAGAGGTATAATGGGTTATCATATTGTGAATAGCTGTGCTCCATTCAGTGAGTTTCATAGTAAGGCTTTGACGAAAAAAGCATTTTCAGCTTCTTTATCCTCTAAGATTTTTTAAAGTTCTAGAATTTTAAAAACAAGCATTAGAAATGGACCCTCCAAAGTATTTTTCAAGTTTACCAAAGATTACTATGGCAACTAAATTACTGCATGACTAAAGGAAGTGTGTTTAAAGACATTTTTCAGCCCATATACAAGTTCCCTGTTTATTAAAGAGGAAATGCTGGGAGTTGAGACTATTGTGCTTTTCATAAAGGCAGAGAATGAATATTCTCTGGAGGAGGTATATACTCTTAGGAATATGAAAGAAGTGTGTCAGAAGCTTCCACATTCATCTTCACAAAAGTGCCTGATAACATTAACAAATTAAATTGTTCAATTGGACACCATTGGTTCTTGCATGAGGGTCAAAAGGGCAGAGTTTTAACTGCAGGAGCAGCTCTGGTATGATCTGGAGGAAGCTACTTTTCTACATGTATTTCTGTGTTTCTTTGCAGTGAATTTCAGACCTTACTGGGCGACTTTTTTCATGATCTGAAAGTGGAAGCAGGATCCACGTCAAGCCTTGTTACATATTTTCAGTGGACATTATAAAATTGCCGTAAGATTTCACTTCAACTTTTATAGACTTTTTGTCATTTGTGTGTGTGTTCTTGAAAAACTCCTTGTTCCTTTGTAATGTACTACAAGTATTTATCATTAAAATACACTAATCTTCGGTGAAAAAAGCAGCAATAAGACTATTTGAAATGGGAGATTTGTCTTATTTTCTAAATTAAAGTGTTTATAGCAAGTACAAGTGTGTAGTATCATTTCAACCCAGATTTATTTATTTATACACCCAGGTGATTTTTCTTCCTTGACTACATTTGAAATGACTACACTATTTATACATAGAAGTACAGATTCTCATGATTGGAAGGAGACTTTAAATTATTATGGTCTGATCCCCCATACCCACCTAGTCTCAGTTCTAATGCTTCCTCTGACAGGGCCATTTCTATTATTGGACAGCAAAAATGCTTAAAAATCTCTTTTATTAAACAAAAATGGATGCCATAAAACTTACACCTGCTGACCCTTGCTTCACTCTGGATAAATGAAAGTACAAATGCCCCAAACTGCAAGCTTTGAACAGATAGACTTCCAGTGGATTATTAAATGCCACTGGGCACTTAAAGGCTTGTGCAGAAGGGAGTGAGATTCCTCTAGATGGAAATTGGGCTTTATTTGGGCTAGACTATGAAGGAGGTGATAACCTTGTCTTGTTCTCATGGCATCCTCTCAGTCTTCCTCCAGATAAGAAGCCTCTGCTTATTTGTTTTGTGGGAAAAGAGAAGGGCAATTGGCACAGGCAACATAGGGCAAGTGTTTGAAGCTGAGATGATCCTGGAACAAGATGTTTGCAACACTGAAGTGACTGGTAAATTGAGATGTTCAGAGAGACTCTGCAGAGTGGCTTTGTATTAGGGGACTTTTATTGATTCATACTCTCAGGATAGTTGTGGATCTTCCCACTACTGTGAAACTCATCACTTCCTGTGTCAGCAGTGTAACTTTCAAAGTGCTCACTGAACATTTCTTCCTTTGTTAAAAAACCATTTGTTAAAAAACCATTTGTCTCCCTGCTACTTGGACTTATTGGTCCTCATTCTCTCATTTGTGTGACAACTGCAAATATTTAAACATAGAAACTCTGTTATTTCTGAGAGAACTTTTCTCTTAGTTAAATCTTTTCAGTTTCTTATTTTTCACATTAAATCAATTCAAAGAAAGTTCATTGTCCTGTGTCCTTCATTGTACTTAAAAACGTTTAAACCATTTTTGGAGACTTACTTTTGCTAGGTATTGTGTTTAGCATTTTATCTTTAAAGTAAATATTACTAGGTATTTTTTCATTTAATTCTCAAAACAATCCCTTGAGATATACATTATTAATATCAGCACTTGGCAGGTAAGGAAACTAAAGCCCTAGTGATGAACCAATATGCCTGAGTTGCTAGAGGTGCTATTCCAATTCCCATCTTTCAAATTTTAATAGGCCCTTTAAGCCTATTAAAGGGCCTTATCTGGAACAGAAGGAGGAGTGGAACTGCAGTACAGGTCCAGCAAAGACTTGGCCCACACCACCAGAAGCCCTGGAGTGTGTATGATCCATTACAGCTGTTCCTTACAGAGCCCAAAAGGCCAGACCCTTATAGTCAGTGGTAAGCAGCCATTGGGTTTGGGCTGCCCTGGGAATGGTGTACGCTCGGGCGAGGTGCTCTTTACAGCTGAGTAAGCTTCTGAAGGAGCTGACAGGACAGCTTGAGGCTGTGACTGACACCACTCCCAGCAACTGGGACAAGTCCTTCCTTGAAGCGGGTTCTGGGTAGCACATCTCCATGTCTGCCACACTTGGCTCCCTTCTAGAAGCTATGAAACCTTGGACATGTTACTTAAAACCTCAGTGGGGACTCAGTCTCCTTATCTTTAAAATGGGTATTATAATAATAGTACCTATTTCCTAAAGTTTTTTGTGAGGGTTTAGTGAATTATTTTAAGTTCCTTAGTACTGTGCCTGGCACATAGTAAGCATATAACAAACATTAGCTATTATTATAACTGGGTAATCTTCCCCTCCCCTGAAAGTAGCCCATTTAATGAAGAATGATTATAGCATTTTCAAATTTTGCAAGATTGTAATTTGGGGAGAAGGTCATGACAGCCCTTTTTAAAAGAAATAATTGGGATACTTCATGTTCTCCCCTTGTCACTTGATATTATGTGATCTATACTCCTATCAGAATGTGCTAATAACGTCTGAGTAATAGAATATTAACAACTACTAATAAGTTGAGTATCATAGAGAGCTGTTTAGAAGTGATTTGTAAATTACTTGATACATTTCTTAATGCATGTGCATTCCCCTCAAAATAATATTTAAGGATTGGTGATTAAGGAACTTGATCTTTAAACCTCTAATGATTCATAAATGCTCATTTCTACTGTTTTGTAAGAGTTTCAGTGGAAGTTTAAAGCCTGTTGGGAGTTTTTCAGGTTCTATAGCTTTGAATTTTCAAGTTTTCTTTGAAAAGCACTGAATATTTCAAATAAAGCCCTTTAAATTCCATTCATGACTGAATTTTTGCTCTCATCTGAGAAGTGGCAAATTACCAATGATAATGATGCTATTGAATTATCAACTAGGGAGAACTATTGAAGAAATGGGTGGGAGATGAGGAGAAGAGAAAAGGAGAATCTATGAGAAATAAAGAGCAATTACTTCTTTTGATTTATTGTTCACTGAAAAAATATTAATCTGGCACCCAGTGTACCCTAGGCAGAATTCTGTGTGCTGGGATGGACAGAACAGAAGTCCGTTTTTGGAGAAACTTTTGGTCTATGAGGGGTTCCAGTTGACAGGGTGGGGGTGGGGTGTGTGCACTGGGGATGTATACCTAGTAAAATAGATACTGTAATAAAGATACAAGGTGACATTGAAGTGGGAGGCCAGCATTTTAGGAACTGGCCTTAGAAAGGGCAAAGAAGAAAGTGATGTCAGAGATTCTGTGGATGAAGAACAAGAAGTACTTGACCATCAATTTACTGATGAAATAAGGCAAGAGTTAGAGATTTGACCCCAGGTGGTGGAGAGACTGGAAATATCCTTGGAAAAAATAGGATATTTTGGGAAGATGATATATTCATTTGGGGCATGTTAATTTTAAGTACATGGGAACATCCCGGTGGAAGAAAATACCTATCTAGCAGATATGCAGACTTGTGAGGGAATTTATGAATCAGAAAAGAAAATAAAGGTAAGGTTGCATTAATAAAATAAAACAAAATATGTATTTATTCAGTTAAACAGTTTGAGATCAAATGTGTACTCCATATTCCAAAGAATTTTCATAATTCTGTGATTTATTACATTGAGTTTTATTTGATTGAAATGGCTGAAATGAACCACATAATTATATGTTAAAGCTTCATTTACTAGTGTGTCTATATCTGATTTGCTTGATTTTTCTGAGTGGCTAAGCTCAAATGAAGCCTACTAATCTTTTTAAAAATATGAACTATCACTTGCTTGCCAAAATTCAACTAATGTAGAACTACATAAGGAGTGAAAAGCTGTTCTTCCCAAGCCCCAGACCATCCTTCTCCCCAGATCTAATGGTTGCTAACATTTAGGGTATATCATCCTGGTCTTTTAAACACAAGTATAAATGAGTATATGTATACTTTATATAATGAGTTCATACCATATATACCACCTTGAATTCTACTTTTCCATAGAATAATGTACTGTGAAACACATTTATCTTAAACTATTCGCTACTCACTAATAAATACCTTTGTATAGATAAATTATAATCCATTTAACTATTCATCTGTGGTTGCATGTTTACTTTGCTGTTTTTCAAATTACAAAGTGTATCTGCAAACATTCTTGCACATACATGTGTACACTCATTTTAATAAGTGTCCTAGAAATGAAATCACATTTAAAATTTTAATGGATTTCACAAATTGTATCCAAAGAGATTGTACCAACTTATATTCCCTTAAAACCTTCTTTTTTCTGTTCAATAATTACAGATGATTTTATTTGAGTTCTTCCTGTGTACAAAGGAATTTGTATACATTATTTCATTTTATTCTTAAAGGGGTCCTTAGTTAGGTGCTATTAATATCTCCATTTTGGGGTATAGGGAACTGAGGCTCAAAATCAAGGGGTTAATAAGCAGTAAAGCCAGTATCTGAAACCAGTTTGATAGTGGAACTCATGTGCTTACCTGGTGTCCTGTCTTGCCTTTCCAAAGGACAAAAGACTGCAAATTTGCAGACTACAGGGGCCTCTAGAATACTGTGGTGGAGCCTCAAATTTGGTTCTGACCTTCTTGGGTGCCAAGAAGAAAGGGAAGCAGTCAGTTATACAGAACTAATGTAAAGGGCTTCTTTGGAATCTTCTTGTCATTTCCTTTTGCCTGTAGCTCCCCAGCCATCTTGTCTCGTACCCTGCTCTAGAGAACCATGTCAAAGAACCTTTACTGAACAGTGGCCCTAAAGACCCAAGTTCTTGTTGAGGGACAAGAGCTCAGGCTAGTGTTGGCTGCACTCCCTGCAATTGTCTTCAGCATCTGCTGGCAGTGGCACAGTTGGTGTTCATAATTCTGATGCAACAGATTATCTGGGTGAGGGGACAGAGAAGAGGCACATAGCTGAGCTCTCCTTGCAAATATTTAAAAGCCATTTAAATAGACTTCTTTTTATCCCTTAATTTCCTATTAATGACAGCACTGAAACTACTTGTTTCATCTTTCAAATCAGAGCTTCCCAGAGCAAAATGGCTTAGAGACTGAACAGCTCTTGAGGCTTTATTAATCACAACATTGAGAGTGGGGAGCCCAGTAAATTGTTCAAGAAGTGGAAAAGTATTTAGGACTTAAGACCACCTCTTCTCACTGCCTCTTTGAGGTTGGTTTCTTGTGAAGAGTCTTTGTTTTTTTTCTCAGAAATCATTTCCTAAGTATCTTTTTGCAGTACATACCTATTGACTTCTCTTAAAGACCTTTGCTGGAGTCAGGCATCTGTGCCCTGGGCCAGTCTGATGCATCTGCCTCAGAAGATGTGACTCTGAGAAGATATCATGAGGTCTGGAGCCATAGCCCACAGTGGGACCACTGCACTCCTTAGCTGTAGGAACTGGTGTGAAGTGGGTTGGAATCCTGCCCAGCCATTGTTACCTATATGATATTGGCAAGTGACTTAACTGCTATGTGCTCATCTTGTAAATCTTGGTGTTCCTATTAGGATAGTAATACCTGTTTCCCAGAGTTGTTTTTAGGATGAATGATAATTCTCTCTGTTTGTCACTGGAAAATCACATATCTGCCCCATCCTTCATCAATTGCACAGCTGGGGAATTTCCATCAAACTGTGGCTGGAGTGACCATATGGTTACCTTCTGCTGGTTTGGTAGGTGTTGGGGCTTTGAGGCTGCTCTCCAGGGCTCTATACCTAAGACTGAGAAAACACCAATTCTTATTTCAAAGTTTGGGGTGGAGTGCTTCTAGAGATTACATGGGATGGGGGGCTCTCAAGCCTCTACAGTTCCTCTTGGTGCATCCATTGCTCATCAACTCTTGCTCTATAAAACTAGAGCAAGTTACTTAACCTCTTTCTCACAGTTTTTTGTTTTACTTGTGAAAAAGAAGATAATAAACACTCTCTACTGCATATAGTTGCTGTGAGGATGAATGGGAACTTCATGTACCCATTGCCTGCTTTCGTTTTCTGTTTAGGAACCTTTTTTCATGATCTCACTTATCTTAGTTTCCTTGTTTATCTTCATAAATGTTCACCCTCCCCAATGTAAGCTCCATGAAGCCAGACATTTTGTCTGTTTTGCTCACTGCTCTATTGCCTAGTAGAGTGTCTGGCATATAGCACAGACTAAATAAATATTTTGTTGAATGAATGAATATGGAATACATAGAACTGTGTCTGAAACACAGTAAACACTCCAAAAATGTGAGCTCCTTTAAAAAAAATCATTAGCTACATCTGTAAATCAGGGATAATCAAATGTCTACCTCACTGAATGGGATAAAAGATTCAATAAATAGTGTACCTGGCAAAACACACAGTAAGCCCTCAATAATTGGTGACTGGATTATGTAATCATGATTATCATTCATTTTCAGCTAAGGTACTTTGTGAAGAAAGCTCTGGTAGTTATGTTCTCCCAAACTCTGTGTTTGAGCACATAGCTTTTAAAAAATTTGACTTCATCATTGGGTGAGGAAAACAGGAGACGCTTGAACAAGGAGTGGGTGTTAGGAAATGGAAGCTATTTTGAAGTGAATTCAGTTCATGTATCTAAAAAGTACTCAGTGTGTTCTTAATTATGTTCTGAATACTGTTCTGGGCATGGAGGTTCACAACAAGGAAAGATGAGAATGGCTTTCTCTCATGGCCAATCCAGAATTACAGATTTTCAAAGTTGGAGTGCCAGTTCTTAAGGGCAGCTATTGGAGATGCCCTTTCTGGAAGGCATAAAATGACCTAGCAATTCTCATGTAGGAATTTCTGCTCTAGATATCATCAGTGATACAAAGGTACATACCTGCCCATTCATGAATATTCATCACAACATTAAAAAAATGTAAACTAATCAAAATATTCTGCAAGGAGGGGATGTTCAAATAGTGTATTCAAATAATGGAATACTGTTTGGCCATTAAAGGTAACATGTGCAAGTTATCTATTGATATGGAAAAATATTCACAGTATATTTATTTTTAAAAGTTAGAGTATGATCTAAATTTTGGAAGGATGTTTAGAAATAACTGATTTAGTTTAGATACTAAAATTTTTTAATTTTATTTATTTTGTTTTATTCTATTTTTTTAGATATTTTAATTTAAACACACAAATCTGGAATAACTTACAGCCAACAGTTAGCAGTATTAGAGGGATGGCTCTATTGTCTTCTTAGTGGTTATTTGTATTTTCTAAACTAAATTTTCCTTCATTATATAATGTTTTAAAAATTGTTGCTCCATAGTTTATTGCTAGGTGATTGCACAAGAGACTGGTAACATTTATTTCCCCAAGAGAAGGGGAACAGGGGTGTGGGGAACAGAGGTAAGAGAAGTTGTTTTTACTATATTCCATCTGTATTTAAAAATTTTTTAATATATAAATGTAATACCTATTGGAAAAATAATAAAATAAAAAATTATAAGTGGTGGCCTGAGAAATAGTGGGAGGCACCTTGACTGGATTTTATGTGGGTAAGGAACCTCTCCTGGGCAAGTGGCAGTTCTCAGAGGTAGAGGATGGCGGCTGGTGTTCAAGAATTGCTTGGTGTTTGTGTGTGGTTAAGACCCTACTCTCCCTGCCACACACATTGAAATTGGGTCTGGAACCCAGAAGGAGTTAAGCACACCTTTCAAGTGTTCACTCATTTATTCATCTAGGAAATATTTATTGAGCATCTATCATATGCCAGGCACTGTATCAATCATTGGAAACAAAGATATAAAGCAAAAAACCTGCCTTTTATGAATTCATAAACTGAATTTCCTTTTTGCTGTATCCAGCGTTTTGACTGAAGACCAAGAGGAATATATTCCTCTATTGATAATAATTTTAAGTGATTAAGATCAACAATATATCTATTGCAATGTGTATTAATATTTATATTACTTTTCAGCTCTTCTATGATTATAGGCCTGTATTAGAAAAGGCTTCATAATGTGCAAATAGCATTATTTATAATTTGTTACCTAGGGCTCAGGAAATCCTGATGTGATTTTCAGTTTGAGGATCTATATGTGTCTTTGACTTTGATCTGTGATTAGGTCACCTCATCTACATATCTAACACAGTGAAATAGTACTGGAAGAGGAGCCAAAAATACCAACTTCAGTATGCTGCAGTTTGGGAGGCTTTTATTTCTCACTGAGGCTCATCAAAGGGTGTAAACCCTGTGGATAGTTTTAGGAAGGGTGTCAATCTGGAACTATCTTCAAAAGGGGAACAGTACGACCTACACTTAGCCTTGGAAGAAGAAGGAATGACTATTTAATGAGATTCTTGCTATTATTTTTCTGTTGGGAGTGGATAGGATATGAAGGCAAGTTGAGGAAAACTGTGGAGAGAAATCAGGAGACCGAAATGCAGGACAGGAGGGGAAAAGAATCTGAGAAAAGGGGACATGAGTTTAATTATAGTCATGCACTTTCACTTCTTCATTATCCTATTTTATCTGCACAACTGCATGCAACTTTGAACAATAATTATCTTTCCCACTTTACAGAAGGAAACTGAAGCTCAGAAAAGTTAAGTGACTAAGGTTGCAGCATTAAAACCTAGCAAAGCTGGGGCTTTACTCAATGCCTTTGATTCCAAGCCTCAGCTTCTTTGCACTGTTGTGCTGTCTGGAGATGGCTGTGTGCTCTGGTGCTCTGTCCACGGATACAACTTTGCTCAGGCTCACAGATGAGCTTAAATGGTCTTCCTTCCCTCTCCAAGGTCCAAACCTCACATGCCACCTTCTCTATGAAATTTTCTCAGATCCTGTTCACTAGCACTCAACAGCTCTTTGTTTTTACCTTTTTATGAGGGGCTCTTTTTCTCTATGGATTGCATCATAGTCTCTCCTGGCATTATAATATTTATTTATATGCATGTTTTATCTCTCCTGGAAGACAGTAAGCCCTTTCAGGATAAGCCCTGGATTTGAACCATCTTTATTTTCTCATGGTACTTAGCACAGTGCCTTGTAGGCATTTAATAAATATATATTGAATGAATGAATGAGTGAGTGGGTGAATGAATGAGTTTTTAGGTTCCCTGATGTGAACTAGCTAGAGAACTGCCAGGAGCCCCCTTGCCTCTCCAGTTCAGGGCAGGACTGACATCACCTGGGTTGTTATTGAGGGGGATAGCCAGATGAAAGAAAGAGGGCAAGGTTTGTTTTACTTTATGCAGATAAAAGACAGGAAGATGGAGAAGTAGTGAATAGTAGGCTTAGAACTGAGATGCAATTGTCTGAAGGTCTTAGGAAAAAACTTTCAGTCCCTTAGTTCATGTAAATTGGAAATAATTAGTACTCTGGACTGCATAGTTGTGTTATGAGAGAACAAACATATATTAAGTGTTATAGAGAGGTCAACAAAGATAAAGGATAAATTGAGACTCTAGCCTTTTCCAGTCATTTTCATTTTGGGCATACACCATATGTGTGATGTCTAAATGATCCATTTTGGAGTCACACAATTCTGTCTGCTGCTATATTGCCCTGTGTGCTTGGAGCAAAGGCAATTAATTCAGCAGCTCTGTGGTTCCTTTCCAACACACTGTACTGAAGAAGTTCAATGTAGCAGTGAGAGAGAACTGAAGATTAAGGATGAGGAAGCAAATGGAACTGCTGTCACTTGCTTCCGTGGTGCTCTGTCCCAGGGTGCTTCACATCCCTGGATGAAATCACCCCTGTTCCAAAGAGGTAGTAATCACTCTTTCAGCAGTGAAGGGTAGAAGGCCAGTGGAGCAATTCAACCCCAGCCTCTTCTGTAACTGCCTCAAAGAGGAATTAGAGACTACTCACTCAGCAGTGGAACCAAGTAATGTGATTTAAAGTGTGAGAATATGGTGACCATGCTTTTAAGAATCCTTCTGTGTATTGTGTAGTGCCTGTTCTGACATTGTCTTTCACTGACAGTTCCCTGAAGAAATAATAATTAGTTCTCATGTCACAGTGAACGCCAAAAGTGAAAATTAGGAAGTTCAGACTAAGTGCAAGAAATAAAATATCCAACTAGCCTCAGACTTGTCCATGGTGATATTAAATGACAGAAAAAAGTACAATAATTTCTACAGAGTTCAAAGGTAAGAATTTTATACCCATCCAAGTTATTTTCACAAATAAGTATAACAGAAAGACATTTCCAGTATACATAGTCTCAGGATATTAATGAGCCCTGCTTGGAAAAACAATTTGATGACGAAATATGGACAACTAAACGATATATAACAATTTAACAAAATTAGGAACGGCAAAGCTATAGTATGAACTGACTAGTGGTGAGCATTTCATACATTTAAATAACCTATTAAGGCATTAAAAAGTAGTCATGTTGAAGTGAAGTGAAGGTAGTAATTATAATTTGACTTTCAAAACGGGAATTAGGAAGTGCTTATAATTATTTAATTAAGGGGTAGATGAGATCATTCAGTGAGTTAATATAGTGTGAGAGACTTAGTTTACACCTATGATAACAGATTGGCAGAGTTGTTAAATACATGGATAGAGAAGAAAAGGATAATCACATATTATATCATGTGTTTTTAATAACCTGTTAAAAGAATTCTAGTTCTATTCTGAACTTTGTATACTAGTATTTTTAATTTTTAATATCTTGAAAGAAAAGATGAGAACCAAAAAGAATGAGAAACAGAGGATAATAAAATTTCTACTTGCCAAACTTTCCTACAGAAATTTTGAACTTGTGGCGAATACTGAGGCTGACTCTTAGAAGTTAACATTAGAACCAACTATGTTTTCATAGAGGTAATTTTCTCAATCCTTTCTTTTTCCCCCTGTAGTGACATGAGCCCCAGTGAAGTTTATGTACAGGGCACTCACCCATGTGCATACCCAGGATTGTGTAATTTCTAACTGGGATCTACAAATTGTACCCTTTGTCCACTTCTCAAGAAAGCCTCTCACAATGAAGTGAGAGCATCAGGTGGGATGCTGAATGTTCCAAGTAACATTCAACATTGCTCATGTCATAAGGGGATTTATTATTTCACAAAACTCAGTCCAGAGTTAGAGTGGACCCAGAATTGGTTTAGCAAGTCAACAACATCAAGACCAGGTTCTTGGTGGTTTCCACACCACCATCTTTTGTGTTTGCTTTTATTTTGAGGCTTACACTCTTTTGGCCACAAGATGGCTATAGCAGCTCCAAGCTTTGCGTCCTCGCATAGCTATGCCTAAACTGTAGAAAACAGGACATCTCTTTTTGTGTCTCTCTTTGAGAGTGGAAAAGAATCTGCTGGAACCTCCTTGAAAAGGCTTACTCTCATGTCTCACTGGCCTGAATTGTTGTCATGGGCCAATTCCTAAACAAAACATTTCTTGCAAGGGAAATGGCTGAGGAACTTACCTTCCCTGAGGCGAGAGTTCTGTTAGCAGGCAGGCAGGGACATAAACAACAGGATCTGTTAGACTGAAAGTAACACTATAGGGGCAACTTCCAATTAGCTGTAACATTTATATAAATACTTGAAAAAAGTGTTCTTTGCACTGCAGTTGTTGTAGGCAAGATCCACTTACGAAGGCTAACCTTAGTGGGTGAAACTTTAAGGAAAAACAGGGTATTTACGTAACTTGGACATGATTTCCCAAAGATACTTATTAACATCTAGGTGTTTTTGACATATACCGATAAATTCTCCTGCCAAGTGATGGAGCTTAATTCTCCTCCACCTGATTGTGAGTTTGACTTTGAAGTTTGTTTTTAAAGAATAGAGTATGGAAAGGGAAAAACAGTAACTTTCAGTGAAGAAACCCAGCAGATACCATGTTACCCAAATGATCAAGGTTCATATCACCAGTAGTAAGTCATATTGAGAACATGTACCCCTGGTACGATGTGATGAGAAGAGCATATCTCTTATGCAGTATTCTTCCCCCAAATCCATAACCTTAGTTTAATCGCAAGAAAACATCAGACAAACCCAAATTGAGGGACAGTCTACAAAACACCTGATCTGTTTTCTTCAAAAGTGCCAAGATTGTGAAAAGGAAATGATCAAAGACTAAGAAACTGTCATAGATTGTAGTTTAAGGAGATGTGAAGACTAAATGAAACATAGTATCCTGTACTGGATCCTGGAACAGAAAAAGGACATTAGTGGGAAGGCCAGTGTAGTCTGAATAAACTATAGTTTAGCTAATAGTATTATACCATTGTTGATTTATAATTTAAATGTGTCATGATCATGCAAGGCACTAACATTGGGGAAACAGGGTGAAGGGTACGCAGGACCTCTCTGTACTATCTTTGTAACTCTTCTGTAAATTTAAAAGCATGTCAAGATAAAAAGTTTTAAAACAGTTTAGTTGTCTGAAAAAAAAGGTTTCTTTATTATCAGGACTGATTACTTTGAACATACCTCATAATGGATGATGGCACTTCAACATGTCATGACACTTCATTTGGTTGAGAACAACTGTTTCTTTTGTTCATTCAGCACTTACGAATCGGTACCTACTGTGTGCTATGCACGATGCCACGCAGGAATAATAACAAAGCTAAACTGAAGAGATACTGATCCTGTCTGTCCTCCTGTAACTCACAATTCCATCAACCCAACCTGGAAAGCAAAGACTTTTTTTCCTACCCAACACAATAGTGATTTTCAGAGAATCTTGAATTTTGAGAGTTTTGAAATGAGTTATATTCTATATGCAGATTTTTTTATTTAAAAAACTTGCCACTAATTTTATAAAATGTGGGAAATTATGCTATTCATTTTTGAATACTAGCAAGTGAAATTAGAATTTTTTAAAAAAGGTTTGAGTTAGGAGTTTTCTGTATCCTAGAACATAATGTTTTACTTCTTTTGTCCAAGACTAACTATGGATCATTTCAGCTAAAGTATCTGTTAGATTTACCAGTAACTGAAGACAGGGTTGGGAGAGACTTTGATGAAAAGGCTTATACTGTTTGACTTAATTGGCAAATCCTATTATTATATATGTGAGCATGAATTTTTAAAAGGTGAATATAGAATTTAATAAGAGGGATTAGAAAAAGACAAAATATCAGAATGCAAAATAAAGACAAAAAATAGGCTAATTTAAAAGGAACCAAGGAGTTCATAGCCTTAGCACAGCACTTTGCCTCATGCTTGCTGAATTTTTCCTGCAATTACCTGAATGAAGGATGATCTTAAAATAAATTAACAGGACATTGTAGATTTCTCAAGGCATGTTCCAGCTATATCAGGGTATGTGTAGGAGGTTGTAACAAGGCTGCTGGGTGAATTTTAACTTAAAATTTATTTAAAAGTATCATGTTAATTCAATTCTTCATAAACAACAACTAGAAAAAGTTATTTTCAGGTTTTATTTTGGTTCTGTAGGTTTAAGAAAAACTGAGAGTCACATACACAAAAAGAAATAAAATCACTTGAAGACTTGTTTGTTTAAAAAAAAATTATCTGTAGCCAAGAGTTATCCTATAGGATTCAGAAAACATTTTCTGGAGCTAAGTGAAATAGAAAAGTTTAATTTAGTTAATCTCAAGGATAATTGCTTCAACCAGTGAGTTATGTGACTCTTTTGTCTACTTTGATTCTCTTCGTCATTGCAGGTCTTTTTTCCCATAGTGAATTTTCACAGCTATTGGCCACATCTCTTCTTTTGGTGATATCACCCTACTATTTTTTTATTGAGGTGATTTTTACAAATAGTGAAATGTACAGATCATATGTGCATAATTCAGTGAGTTTTGACAAATGCACACACTTGCATAACTGCCATCTCAATCAAAATACAGAACATTTCTATCACCCCAAGTTCTTAATGCACCCAAGTCAATTCCCACCCCCAATATGCAGTGTTATGATTTCCATCACCATAGATTATTTTGCCTGTGTTTGAACTTTGTACACACAGAATCATTTGGTATGCATTTCTGTGTGTCTGCCTTCTGTTACTTTCTTCTTCACCTGGGATGCTGAGGCCCAGGGGTCTGTTTGCAGGGAGGGTCCAGAACCCCTAGGCAGGCCAGCCCTTGCTCACCTCTTGCTTTGCCTGAGCTCCAGACAACTCTGGCTGATTGGCTGATGTCCCCAGCTTAATTAACCATTTTTAAGTGTTCAGTTCAGTAGCATTAAGTACATTTACACTATTCTGCAACCAATCTGCAGAATTGTTTCATCTTGCAAAACTGAAAATAACCCATTAAAGGACTCTTCATTTCCTGCCTCCCCCCTCAGCCCCTGACAACCACTTTCCTTTTTTCTTCCTCTTCCCCTCCTCCTTCTCCTCCACCTCTCCTTCCCCTACTGTTTCTCCTTGTTACCTAATGCTTCTTTTTCTGTCTATGAATTTTTTACCCAGTTAGAATTAAGTTAAACACAGTCAATTTCCACTTGTTGTAAGTATTTTATAATGCTTTTACTGTTCTACTTTCTGTGTCTATGAATTTGACGACTCCAATGGATTCTAAGTAGAATTATACAGTATTTGTCTTTTGTGACTGGCTTATTTCAATTAGCATAATGTCTTCAAGGTTCTTCCATGTTGTAGGATGTATCAGAATGTCCTTACTTTTTATTTGAAGGTTCAACAGTATTCCATTATATGTGGGAAAAGCTCCACATTTTGTTTATCTGTATATCCATGACTTGATACTTGGAGTGCTTCCATTGCTTGGCTGTTGTGATTAATGCTGCTAAGAACATGGTGTACAGATAGCTCTTTGAGACCCTGCTTTCAACTCTTTTGAATACATACCCCCTGTAAGTCCGGGGAAAGGAAATCCTGGAGCAAAATACCTCTAAAAACCAAAATCAGTCAAAGGGAGAAATAAAGTTTAAAACACGTTTATTGCTTACAAAACTGCAGTCCCAGGCCATCTTTCTTCTCTGCTCAAGCAGCAACCACACTGGCCCTACCCCTCACCTCTCAGGTACAGATAAGCCCTCCGTTGCCCAGGTAATTACCCATTGATATGGAGATGAACTTCTCCACCCCTGAGGAAAGATGCAAATGCCCTAAAGCCATACTTCTCTCCACCTCTGAAGGCCTGTTGATATGCAGATGTACCAAAGCCAGGTGAGATATTCTGGAAATGTTTAAATTTTACCCACAGTCCACACCTCCAGAAATCTCACCTTACAATTTACTCTGTCCCCCTCTTCCAACCAATCTAGTAACATGCAATAGCAACAGCAATAAAATCTTGATAATCCTCAAGCCAGAGGATTCAGCCTATGCAGATTAAGTAAATGTACTTTACAGCACAATCTCTCACTAAGCACAAAATACGTTTCTACACTTGTTTACTCATTCCTAACAATCATGCTAGATTGCTCACAAAACTTATACCAAACATTAGACAAAGTCAAGCGTCTCTTTAAACATTATTTTCTTGACAACAGCAATACAATCATAATTCTCAAGCCAGAGGATTCAGCTAGGTTACTTTACAGCACAATCTCTCACTAAGCAGAAAAATGCGTTTCTACACTTGTTTACTCATTCCTAACAATCATGCTAGATTGCTCACAAAACTTTTACCAAACATTAGACAAAGTCAAGCCTCTCTTTAAACATTATTTTCTTGACAACAGCAACACAATCATAATTCTCATGCCGGAGGATTCAGCTAGGTTCAAAGTCCCATGCAGATTAAGTCCAAAGCTCGTCCATTCCAGCCATCACGTGGCAGCTGCAGCCAGGGGGCGCATCCAGGACACAAAGACCGTAGTAGCAAATAACCATGATTGTCAGGGGCCAATTTGCTGTTACTACAAGAATACACAGAAGGCCAGCTTCCAGGCCTTTTCCCCAAGGTGCCAGAAGAGCCAGCCATCACCGATCCATGTGTTGAAATGTCCAGGGCCACGTCCATTTTACTCCTAATTGCTGCACCCATCCTTGCAACACATGTTCAATAAAGTGGGTACCTCGATCGCTCTCAGTAACCGGCAACCGACCATAGGCTGCAGAGAGATGCTCTAGGCCCCTCTTGGTGATTTGCTGATCTGCACAATATGCAGGGCACACCTTCCGGGCTTGTCTGACTTCTTCAAAGGTGAAAGACAAGCCACACCGATGGGCCCACATTGTCTTTTGAGGTCTCTGTGCCACACCACTCTGTGGCCTTTGGGTCCAGTCTCACACCCACCCTGCAATGGGATAGAAGGTTATTACCTTGGTTGGAGCTGTTCTGGTGATGGGCTCTGTAGCCAGCAAGGCGTGGTACACAGCAGCCAGTTGCTTCAAAGTGACCCAGACCTCTGCTCCTTTCCATGGTTGTGGCCAGGCTCCGGCAGGCAGCAAGAGCAGCAGCAGTGGCAGAAGCAGTAGCCTTAGGCTCGGGCCATGGGCCAGGGTCGGTGTGGCCAGCAGCAGTGATGGCGCCTCCACAACCACATGAGTGTAGACACATGACCCTCGGCGCGAGCGCTGCTTCTCCCCATCATTTCTAGGGGTGGCCCTCTCAAAGGTCGCACCCATTATGACAGGTTTTGGATTCACAGGAACCCTGCTGACTATGCCAATTGTAAGTCCGGGGAAAGGAAATCCCGGGACAAAAATACCTTGTTTACACCTCTGAAGGCCTGTTGATATGCAGATGTACCAAAGCCAGGGGAGAAATTCTGGAAATGTTTAAATTTTACCCACAGTCTTGATTATCATTTAGTTCTAAATATTTCTTTATTTCTATTTTAACTGATGAGTTTTTTTAGTAATATCTTCATCTCTAAGCATATGAGATTTTTTTGAAAAGGTTATCTTTTCATTATTGATTTAAAATTTTACTAGACTCTGGTTGGAGAGTTGAATTTTTAAGATATTGATTATTTGAAATTTATTGCTCTTTTATGTCCTATTACATGTTCAATGTTTGTTACTATTCTAAGTATGCAAGAAAAGACCAGTATAAACCTATGCTTCCCTCTTTTTTTTTCCAGGTTGATTTTGGGGTAAGGAGTCAGAAACCATGCAAATTCAACATCTTGAAACAGGTTATTTTCATTTTTGTACATTTAAATTCCAATTCAATTAGTAAAATGAGATTTTGGACCATTGCAGAAAGGTGTTCTCAGTGAAGTTGTTACGGAAAAACCTGAAAAACCTGGACTGGATTGCTGACAGAAAACCAAGCAGCACTCAGAGGTCTTAGAGTGTTAAGATTTTATTTTTACTCAGAGGGGAGTAATCTCCCAAGGTCTGAGCCCTAAACAAAGGCAAGGGAAGCAATATATATCTTTCTGCTTCCTTATCTGCAGCATTTCTATGTGCACAGCAAGCAAACAATGGGGAGTAAGTTTAGGGAGTGAGCATAGGGAGTGAGTGCCTGGCAGAGTGGGAATTAAGGGAGTGTTCTGTTGTTTTTGCTGAGAAGCAGAAGGGAGCCACTAGATTGCTGTCCTTGTAAATTTTTCCCTATCAAAGTCAACATATAGATTTAGACATTTCTCTATTGTTATTGATGCAGTTTATTTTGTTTCCTCAGTTTTCCTAAAGAGATGGGTTCTTGTAAACTTTAAAACTAAAAATCTGGAGACAACTCAGAAATAAGGACAAGATTTAGATTATTGGGCCCATCTTTTGGGGAGGACTTTGCCTTCTTCCCATTTCTATACTTCTAATATTTCCTCACTAGCTACGTACAGCAAAAACTTGGCTGTATCCAGATGGTTTCTTTTAACCTGAAGGACTTGTGCAAGTAATAAAAATAGAGAGGACATTTCAAGGTATGTGTGTGGGGTTCTGTTAACTTGTGAGACTCTGTTCAGCAGAATCTAAGATAAGTAGAGTTATGCAAATTTGGTGGTAGAAGCTGGAGATCAGCTGAACTGTTTTTTATAACTGTGGAGGAAGGCCCCAGGACCAGAGGAAGATGCTCCAGAGATAGCAAACTGAAATAGCAAATGGAGCATTTTAAAGTTGAATCCTGTAGGGTATATAATATAACCTCTTTTGTCAGTGTCTCCTAGGAAATCTTAAGTAAAATCTGCAGCAAAATGAATAACAGGCAAAGAAGACAAATACCATGTATTATTCCACTGAGACTGTAGGGGACAAGAAATCTTTTCTTCTACCCTTTAAATTCAGTGACTGGGGACCTATTATTTAAATGGACAAAAGAGATTAACAGAAGAAAAGTCATTAAGAACTTTGTTATTAATGTTTTTATGTACACCAGGACTTCACAGAAAGTAAGTGAAAACTTCAAAGATGTGCTTAGACCTGGGCCTTCTGTACCATTTTTTTATCTGGTATCATTAATCTACAATTACATTAGGAACATTATGTTTACTAGACTCCCCCCATCACCAAGTCTGCCCCCTGACAAACCCCATTACAGTCACTGTCCATCAGCAAAGTAAGATGCTGTAAAATCACTACTAGTATTCTCTGTGTTGCACAGCCCACCCCGTGCCCCCCCACATTATACATGCTAATCGTAATGCCCCTTTCCTTCCCCCACCCTTTATCCCTCCCTTCCCACCCATCCGCCCCAGTCCCTTTTCCTTTGGTAACTATTAGTCCATTCTTGGGTTCTGTGATACTGCTGCTGTTTTGTTCCTTCAGTTTTTTCTTTGTTCTTATACTCCACAGATGAGTGAAATCATTTGGTATTTGTCTTTCTCCACCTGACTTATTTCACTGAGCATAATACCCTCTAACTCTACTCATGTTGTTGCAAATGGTAGTATTTGTTTTCTTCTTATGGCTGAATAATGTTCCATTGTGTATATATACCACATCTTCTTTATCCATTCATCTACTGATGGACACTTACATTGCTTCCATTTCTTGGCTACTGTAAATAGTGCTGCGATAAACATAGGGGTGCATCTGTCTTTTTCAAACTGGGCTGCTGTATTCTTAGCATAAATTCCTAGAAGTGGAATTCCTGGGTCAAATGGTATTTCTATTTTAAGCATTTTCAGGAACCTCCATACTGCTTTCCAGAATGGTTGAACTAATTTACATTCCCACTAGCAGTGTAGGAGGGTTCCCCTTTCTCCACAACCTTGCCAACATTTGTTGTTGTTTGTCTTTTGATGGTGGTGATCCTTACTAGTATGAGGTGATATCTCATTGTGGTTTTAATTTGCATTTCTCTGATGACGAGCGATGTGGAGCATCTTTTCATGTGTCTGTTGGCCATCTGAATTTCCTCTTTGGAGAACTGCCTGTTCAGCACTTCTGCCCATTTTTAACTGGATTATTTGCTTTTTGTTTGTTGAGGTGCATGAGCTCTTTATATATTTTGGATGTCAACCCTTTATCAGATCTGTCATTTATGAATATATTCTCCCATACTGTAGGATGCCTTTTTTGTCCTATTGGTGGTGCCCTTTGCTGTACAGAAGCTTTTCAGCTTGATATAGTCCCACTTGTTCATTTTTGTTTTTGTTTCCCTTGCCCGGGGAGATATGTTCAAGAAGAGGTCACTCATGTTTATGTCTAAGAGGTTTTTTGCCAATGTTTTTTTCTAAGAGTTTTATGGTTTCATGACTTATATTCAGGTCTTTGATCAATTTCGAATTTACTTTTGTGTATGGGGTTAGACAGTGATCCAATTTCATTCTCTTACATGTAGCTGTCCAGTTTTGCCAACACCATCTGTTGAAGAGACTGTCATTTCCCCATTGTAAGTCCATAGCTCCTTTATCATATATTAATTGACCATATATGTTTGGGTTAATGTTTGGAGTCTATATTCTGTTCCTCTGGTCTGTGGCTCTGTTCTTGTGCCAGTACCAAATTGTCTTAATTACTGTGGCTTTGTAGTAGAGGTTGAAGTTGGGAAGCGAGATCCCCCCTGCTTTATTCTTCCTTCTCAGGATTGCTTTGGCTATTCGGGGTCTTTTGTAGTTCCATATGAATTTTAACACTATTTGTTCCAGTTCATTGAAGAATGCTGTTGTTATTTTGATAGGGAGTGCATTGAATCTGTAGATTGCTTTAAGCAGGATGGCCATTTTGACAATATTAATTCTTCCTAGCCAAGAGCATGGGATGAGTTTCCATTTGTTAGTGTCCTCTTTAATTTCTCTTAAGAGTGTCTTGTAGTTTTCAGAGTATAGGTCTTTCACTTCCTTGGTTAGGTTTATTCCTAGGTATTTTATTCTTTTTGATGCAATTGTGAATGGAATTTTTTCCTGATTTCTCTTTCTGCTAGTTCATCATTAGTGTATAGGAACAACAGATTTCTGTGTATTAATTTTGTATCCTGGAAGTTTGCTGAATTCATATATTAGTTCTAGTAGTTTTGGAGTGAAATCTTTAGGGTTTTTTATGTACAATATCATGTCATCTGCAAATAGTGGCAGTTTGACTTCTTTACCAATCTGGATTCCTTGTATTTCTTTGTTTTGTTTGATTGGTGTGGCTAGGACCTCCAGTACTATGTTGAATAAAAGTGGGGAGAGTAGGCATCCCTGTCTTGTTCCCGATCTTAGAGGAAAAGCTTTCAGCTTCTTGCTGTTAAGTATGATGTTGGCTGTGGGTTTGTCATATATGGCCTTTATTATGTTGAGGTACTTGCCCTCTATACCCATTTTGCTGAGAGTTTTTATCATGAATGGATGTTGAATTTTGTCGAATGCATTTTCAGCATCTATAGATATGATCATGTGGTTTTTGTCCTTCTTTTTGTTGATGTGGTGGATGATCATGGATTTTCAAATGTTGTACCATCCTTGCATCCCTGAGATGAATCCCACTTGATCATGGTGTATGATCCTCTTGATGTATTTTTGAATTTGGTTTGCTAATATTTTGTTGAGTACTTTTTCATCTATGTTCATCAGGGATATTGGTCTGTAATTTTCTTTTTTTGTGGTGTCTTTCCCTGGTTTTGGCATTAGAGTGATGCTGGCTTCATAGAATGAGTTTGGAAGTATTCCCTCCTCTTCTATTTTTTGGAAATCTTTAATGAGAATGGGTATTATGTCATCTCTATATATCTGATAAAATTTAGCAGTGAATCCATCTGGCCCAGGGGTTTTGTTCTTGGGTATTTTTTTGATTACCGCTTCAATTTCGTTGCTGGTAATTGGTCTGTTTAGATTTTCTGTTTCTTCCTTGGTCAGTCTTGGGAGGTTATATTTTTCTAGGAAGTTGTCCATTTCTTCTAGGTTTTCCAGCTTGTTAGCATATAGATTCTCAGTATTCTCTAATAATTCTTTGTATTTCTGTGGGGTCCATCATGATTTTTCCTTTACCATTTCTGATTCTGTTCATATGTGTAGATTCTCTTTTTCTCTTAATAAGTCTGGATAGGGGCTTATCTATTTGCTTATTTTCTCAAAGAACCATCTCTTGGTTTCATTGATTTTTCTTATTGTTTTATTCTTCTCAATTTTATTTATTTCTTCTCTGATCTTTATTATGTTCCTCCTTCTGCTGACTTTGGGCCTCATTTTTTCTTCACTTTCCAGTTTCAATAGTTGTGACATTAGATGATTCATTTGGGATTGTTCTTCCTTCTTTAAATAGGCCTGGATTGCTATATACTTTCCTCTTAGAACTGCCTTCGCTGCATTCCACAGAAGTTGGGGCTTTTTGCTGTTGTTGTCATTTGTCTCCATACATTGCTTGATCTCTGTTTTAATTTGGTCTTTGATCCGTTGATTATTTAGGAGCATGCTGTTAAGTCTCCATGTGTTTGTGAGCCTTTTTGTTTTCATTGTACAATTTATTTCTAGTTTATATCCTTGTGGTCTGAGAAGTTGGTTGGTAGAATTTCAGTCTTTTTGAATTTACTGAGGCTCTTTTTGTGGCCTAGTATGTGGTCTATTCTGGAAAATGTTCCATGTGCACTTGAGAAAAATATGTATCCTGCTGCTTTTGGGTGTAGAATTCTGTAGATGTCTGTTAGGTCCATCTGTTCTAGTGTGTTGTTCAGTGCCTCTGTGTCCTTATTTATTTTCTGTCTGATGGATCTGTCCTTTGGTGTCAGTGGTGGCATATTGAAGTCTCCTAGAATGAATGCCTTGCATTTTATTTTCTCCTTTAATTCTATTAGTATTTGTTTCACATATGTTGTTGCTCCTATTGGGTGCATATATATTTATAATGGTTATATCCTCTTGTTGGACTGACCTCTTTATCATTATATAATGTCCTTCTTTATCTCTTGTTACTTTCTTTGTTTTGAAATCTATTTTGTCTGATACAAGTACTGCAACATCTGCTTTTTTCTCCCTATTGTTTGCATGAAATATCTTTTTCGATCCCTTGACTTTTAGTCTGTGTATGTCTTTGGGTTTGAGGTGAGTCTCTTGTAAGCAGCATATAGATGGGTCTTGCTTTTTTGTCCATTCTATTTCTCTATGTCTTTTGATTGGTTCATTCTGTCCATTTACATTTAGGGTGATTGTTGAAAGATGTGTACTTATTGCCATTGCAGGCTTTACAGTCCTGGTTACAAAAGGTTCAAGAGTAGCTTCTTTACTATCTAACCACCTAACTTAACTCACTTATTGAGCTATTATAAACACTGTCTGGTGATTCTTTATTTCTCTCCCTTCTTATTCCTCCTCCTCCCTTCTTTATATGTTAGGTGTTTTATTCTGTACTCTTTTGTGTTTCCTTTGACTGCTTTTGTGAATAGTTGATTTTTTTTTTTGCCTTTAGTTGGTATTTGGTTGGTCTGCTTTCTTTGCTGTGATTTTATTTTCTCTGGTGACATCTATTTAGCCTTAGGAATGCTTCCATCTAGAGCAGTTGCTTTAAAATACCCTGTAGAGGTGGTTTGTGGGAGGCAAATTCCCTCAACTTTTGCTTGTCTGGGAATTGTTTAATCCCTCATTCATATTTAAATGATAATCTTGCTGGATACAGTATTCTTGGTTCAAGGCCCTTCTGTTTCATTGCATTAAATATATCATGCCATTCTCTGGCCTTTAGGTTTCTGTTGAGAAGCTTGATGATACCCTGATGGGTTTTCCTTTGTCGGTGACCTTTTTTCTCTCTCTGGTTGCCTTTAGTAATCTGTTATTGTCTTGTCTTTGATCTTTGCTATTTTAATTATTATATGTCTTGGTGTTGTCCTCTTTGGGTCCCTTGTGTTGGGGCATCTGTGGGCTTCCATGGTCTGAGAGACTATTTCCTACCCCAGTTTGGGGAAGTTTTCAGCAATTATTTCTTCAAATACACTTTCTATCCCTTTTTCTCTCTGTTCATCTTCTGGTACCCCTATAATGCGAATATTGTTCCTTTTGCATTGGTCATACAGTTCTCTTAATATTCTTTCATTCCTGGAGATCCTTTTATCTTTCTCTGCATCAGCTTCTCTGTATTCCTGTTCTCTGATTTCTATTCCATTAACGGTCTCTTGCACCTCATCCAGTCTGCTCTTAAGTCTTTCCAGAGATTGTTTCATTTCTGTATTCTCCCTCCTGACTTGATCCCTTAGGTCTTGCATATTTCTCTGCAGGTCCATCAGCATGGTTATGACCTTTATTTTGAATTATATTTCAGGAAGATTGGTTATATCTATCTGCCCAGGCCCTCTCTTGGGTGTTGTCTGGGTAATTCTGGACTGAACCAAATTCTTCTGCCTTTTTATGGGAATAGAGGTAGTTGCAGGCAGGTGGCACGTGTGTCATCTGGGAAAACAAAGTCCCTTCCTGCTTGCTGGTCGCCTTGCCCTTCTCCGCTGCCTGTGTCTGTTACCCACACACCTGGACCAGCATCCGGGTTAATTCCTTTAGCCGCCGTGGGTGGAGCAGCCGTCAGGGCAGCCCAGTGCCCTACGGGGAGAGGCAGGTGTGCCAGGTGTACTGTCCTGTGAGAGCAACACCCCTTTGCACCTTGACCCAGCTTCCTATGCCTGCGCTGGGCAGCTGTGTGCTGGCAACAGCCTCTGTGTGTGACCTGGGTGGCTGCACACTGGGAGGACTCTGGGTGGTTGTTGTGGGCCTGGCCACTCTCTGGTTGCTTGGCCACTGTGACAGGGCGGTGCTGGCCGTGGGAATGAATGGCAGGCTTTTTATCACCATGAGGGGCTTCAGGGCTGTGTTGCCACCCAGGGGACTGGGGCGCTTGAAGTTCCTCAAGATTCCTGGCCTGCTGGACTGAGTGTGCTGGGACGATTCCGTCCAGCTGTGAGGCCCCTGTCCCTTTAAGACTTTCAGAAAGCACTTGCTTTTTTTTTGTCCCAGGGGAGCCAGCTGCGGGAACCCTCTCACAGATTTTATTTTTCCGTTTCCCTAATATCCAGCCCACCATGCAATGTGCGTCTGTGCTCCCGGTGTGGATTACTAGGGCTGGGTATTTAGAAGTCCTGGGCTTTCACTCTCTCCCCACTCCAACTCCTCTCCTCCTGCTGGGGAACTGGGATGGGGGAAGCGCTTGGGTCCCGCTGGGTCGCGGCTTGTATCTTACCCCCTTCGTGAGATGCTGAGTTCTCACAGATGTAGATGTAGCCTGGCTGCTGTGCTGTATCCTCTGGTCTCTCTTTTAAGTGTAGTTGTATTTGTTGTATTTTCAAAAATACATATGGTTTTCAGAGGAGATTTCTGCTGCCCTACTCTCGCTGCCATCTTGGCTCTTCCTTTTGTACCATTTTAACAAAGGGCAGTAAATTGTGGAAAAGTGACCAAAGGAAAAGGGAGTTTTTAGGTGGGTGAATTATGAGAAGGTGACTAGGACATGTATGGAGGAAACTAATAGCAGATAAAGGTTATTTATGCAGACTCCTATCAATGTCATCTCCAGTGATAAGTGCTTCTCCTCTTGTTGGTATGCGGGGTACCACAGCTTTACAAATGGAAATTTCCTTTACAAAAAGGAAATTTATGCCCTGCTTTTTTTCAGGTAAGAGGATACAGAGCTTCTCCTTAGTCTGCTTTTCTTCGGTTACCTTCAATTCAAAATAATCCTTATGCCAAAGTGGCATGTTCTGGGGTGGCATATTGTGATCCCCTTCAGTACATTTTACAATCAATAATAAATCTGTGCATTTTGTAGATGTTCTTTTGGCAAGAACTCCTTGACTTTTTAGATCCTTGTGTTTTTTAAGTTCAAGGCAATGGGCTGCTTGAGACTTTTCTAACTGTTCTGCCCTCCTCACCCATGCCAGTTCTAAAGAATCATTATTAAAAGCAAAGAATAAAGTTATCAGAAAGAGATTTCACTAGTCCCTGGAACATAATTATATAAATTCATTTTGTCTTTTTGGAAAATTACTCAATTATCTCAGATATTATAAAATCAGTTTTAAGTCAAAGTCACTTCCACTGCCCATTATCACTCTCTCCTTTCTCCAAGGCCTCTCCGTTTGATAGATTCTATCATAGTGTCAGAATTGGGACATCCTCTGTATCATCTTAGTTCCTGTTGAACACTTGCATGTGATTCACTGCAGGGGAAAAGCCATGGTTCTTGACATTTTGAGTTCCTGAGCTCTTGTATCAATGATTATCAGCAAAGGATGCCAGGAAGGGAACCTAGTTCACTGGTTCATTAACCAGCTCCCCCTAGACCTGTGAGGCAGATGCGGAAGGCTTTGACTAAAGCCTGGGACTGTAGGAAGGCTTCCCTGTCAGTCATGCACTGAAGCAGCAATCATGATGGGGACTGAGACTGCTCAGCACGCTGAGTGGCTCTTCTTAACAAGGGAGAGGCTGTGCAGCCCCCATAGCGCAGGGAGGAGGCAGAGCACAGCAGCACTACATCTCCACTTCCTTTCTGTTCTTAAAGCTTGGTTCAGCATTTCTTTGTGATATACACCACTTCTCCTACCAGCTGTGAGGGCAGGAGGACAGGCAATTAAGGGCATTATTAATCACGAAGTTCCCACTGTGAAGGGTCAAACTGCAGCAGGATTTGACAAAGCAACAACAGTTCTATCACCAATGGAGTTATAAAAGTAGATAGCTTGACATCTTAGAGCTATATTTGGGCTTGTTCTTTCTTAGCCCTAAAAATCCTTATTGAAAGTGAACATCCCAGAGGTGATTAAAAACTTGCCTTTCTTTGAGTTTTGGAACTGTTCGAGTTCTAACAATATTTGAGTCTGGCAGGCTTTGAGTCTCCTTCAGGAGACTGTAGCAAGAAAGAATTGGCAAATGTGTCTGTGCTTTTATAGAAGAGAAGAGAAAGGGTCTCATTGCCTTTTATTATAACATCCATACTAGAATTTCTTCTTCACTGAAATCCTCAGAAAAATCAGAAAAACATTTTTTTTCGTTTCTTTATTTTATTTTATTTTATTTTGGTATCATTAATGTACAATTACTTAAACAACATTATGGTTACTAGACTCCCCCTATTAAGTCCCCTCCACATACCCCATTAAAGTCACTGTCCACCAGCATAGTAAGATGCTATAGAAACATTACTTGTCTTCTCTGTATATACTGCCTTCCCCGTGCCCCACCCCCTACATTATGTGTGCTAATCATAATGCCCTGTTTTCCCCCTTATCCCTCCCTTTCCACCCATCCTCCCCAGTCCCTTTCCCTTTGGTAACTGTTAGTCCATTCTTGGGTTCTGTTGAGTCTGCTTGCTGTTTTGTTCCTTCAGTTTTTCCTTTGTTCTTATACTCCACAGATGAGTGAAATCATTTGATACTTGTCTTTCTCTACCTCGCTTATTTCACTGAGCATAATATCCTCTAGCTACTTCTCCACAGAAGAAATTCAGATGGCCAACATGAAAAGATGCTCCACATCGCTAATCATCAGAGAAATGCAAATTAAAACCACAATGAGATGTCACCTCACACCAGTTAGGATGGCCAACATCCAAAAGACAAACAACAACAAATGTTGGTGAGGTTGTGGAGAAAGGGGAACCCTCCTACACTGCTGGTGGGAATGTAGACTAGTTCAACCATTGTGGAAAGCAGTATGGAGGTTCCTCAAAAAGCTCAAAATAGAAATACCATTTGACCCACGAATTCCACTTCTAGGAATTTACCCTAAGAGTGCAGCAGCCCAGTTTGAAAAAGACATATGCACCCCTATGTTTATCGCAGAAAAGCATTTTATGGAATTAGTCATGTAGATGCATTTAAAATATCTATTGAAATTTGTTCATTTTATAGGATTAGTACTATTCAAAAATTTTGAAGCAGGCAGTATTTTGTTGATTACACCCTTTCACCCCAAACTGACACGTGTGCAGGGGCTCACCGGTTAACACCCTCCCTGAGTGATTTGACTGCTCTTCCTGCTGCACTTTAATGTTTGGTTCCTACACACTCATTTATTCACTCAATCCGTCAAGAAATTTTTTGAGCATCTGTTATGGGCCAAGTATACACTCGTGAATAAAGTAGACACATTTTCCTCTTTGTGAAGTTTATAATCTATCAGGGGAGACAGTTACTAAATAATGAGAATTACTTAAACATAAATGATAGACATCACATCATTTTATCTTTAAATCCATGAATATGTACATCTAAAACAATAATTTCACATTTTCTTACCTGTGCTGCTAATTATATCATCTGTGATAAAGGCCGGAGGTGGTTGGCTTAGATACAACAGACTGATTACCTCACAGTTATCTGACTGATATGCTGCCTCATCTGGGGTAAAATCTTTAGCAGCAAGTTTTGCCATATGAGAACGTTTTGGTTAAGGTCTTTTTAGAGTGTTTTTGGGCATGGCTTTGGCCGAGATGGTAGACTGGGGAGTGGAGAAGAAGGAAGAAAACTAAGTATAAAGATGTTTAACTTTATAGCCTCAATCTAAATATCCTGAGAGCAGATGGGCAGGAGGACACACGAGTTGAGAAGGGAAATCCCAGGCAGGACCAAAGAAAACAATCAATGGAGTGGCAACTACAGCCCCAGGCAGGTAGGAGAGGCTCAAATTTCTCTGTATCCAGAAAATTTTCTTTCATTTGTGCCCCAAAGGACTCTTCTCTGGTCTCCTTTTCACAGGGAACTACGAGAAGTAATTAGTCTTCACATAGCCTCTTGAGATCTATCTAGGGAAGTGTGAAGTAGAATATAATGGTTTAGGGATGAAATCAACTAACAGTTTAGCTGGAGTCACTAGGGCAGCCATTTAAAAGAAAAACAACCAATTACCCAGCAAGGAAAAGGTGTTAGCAGAATGCCTAGGGAGAAACTTAAAGGACAAGGGATAAATGGATACTGTCAAGTCCTAGGTCTATATCTGGATTAACACATTCCTTTTCATAGTGTCCTAAACCACTTCCTTCTTTGCACAATTCTCTGGCTGTATAGGGTCATACAGGTCAATGCATGTTCCTTTCTTCCTGAAATAATGATAAAAGCTATATTAATTTTGTTAAAAAATTTCAAATACTGCACAACACTCAACAGCAGTGGTTAAGGATGATAATCAACCCTATCCCAGACTGAATTATTGAAAAAGTTACCTAGAACCCTTTAACCGTTTGAGAAGATTGGTGGCTTTAAATCATTAATAACCAATCTGTAACTTGCCTATTTCCTGATGAGGAGTGTCAGTACTTATACGAGGTGGTATTTATCACAGTTTATATTTTCTATTATGCTTGATTCAGAGATAGTACATTGTAGCAATTAAGGGTATGGATCTCAGAGCAGACTGACTGGGTGCACATTCAGCTCCACTATTTCCTAGTTATGTGATCTTGGGAAAATTACTTAACCTCTCTGTTCCTTGCTTTACTCATCTGAAAGATGGGAGTAGTTATAGTGCTATCATACAGGGTTATTTTGAAGATGAAATGAATATATGTGTGCATGTGTGTGTGTACTTATACATATATAGATAGCTTAGAACAACACCTGACACATGGCCAATCCCCAAAAGGGTTAAATGTTATTATTTGAGTTGTTTGGGATAACTTTTCTGCTCTTGGGAACAGATGTGATCCAGCTTTAATTTGGTTGGCAGCTGTGACTTGCTTCTTTCTGTTGCACTGATGGGAGAGGCATGAACACATGGATCAATTTTCTTTAAGGACCATTTGTCTGAATTGTAGTAAAGTAAATGTAACCCTTGGGTGCCTTGAAGGACTCACTCAGGCTACGTCATAGTAAAAACATTTATCATGTGTCAGATACCAAATCTATATTCATCACCTCATTAAATCTTCATGAGGATCCATGGGGACATACTACCATTATTCCCCACTTTCCAGCTGAGGGAATTGAGGCACAGGGAGGTTAATGAAGAAAATGCCCAAGGTCAAGCAGCTGGTAAGTGGTGAGTTTTCACACCCAGGCCATCTGACTCCAGAGCCTATGCTTTTAACCACCATGCTATGCTGCCTCAAACTTTCTTGACTCAAGCTGTTGTCCAGGAATATGAGAGAATACCTTCCCCGGGCCCTCTGGAAGCCAATAGTAAGGCCTCCACTTGCAAACAAAATGCACACAATGTCACAAAAAGAAACTTTGGTGCTTGATGGTGGGGAATCATGCACCAAGTAGATGCAAGGACTAGATGATTACTAAGGTTACTTCAAAAATTAGGAAGACCTGAGATAGTATGCAACAGATTAAAAAAATCCCAGTCCTTCCTGGGCCTGGGGTGGCCTACCACTGGGCTCTCTAGTCTCCTGCTGCTTGGCATCCCATTTCAGCTTCCCCAGAAGTATTCATTCACTGTGCTCAGCTGGTCCCTTCCAGCTATTTCCATATATAATTCTCAACGTAGTGTCTTCTGAGAGTTTAGGAATTCTCTTTGAGCAAGGCTTTTATTGGTAATTGCATTGGTTTTCTAGTGCTGCTGTGACAAATTATCACAAACTCAACAGTTTAAAAAACACACATGTATTTTCTTATAGTTCTGGAGGTTAGAAGCTCCAACACGGGTCTTCCTGGGCTAAAATCAAGGGGTTAGAAGAGTCACGTTCAGTTCTGACGGCTCTAAAGGTGAATCCGTTTCCTTACCTTTTCCAGTGTTTTTAGACCGTGGTCCCTTTCTACCCTGTGTTCAAAGCCAGCAATGGCCTGTAGAGCTTTCCTCATGTGGCCTCTTTCTCTGCCTTCTTCAGACTTCCCATCTGTCTCTGGCCACAGCAGGAAAGGTTCTCTGCTTTAAGGATTCTTGTGATTAGATCAGACCTGAATGAATAATCCAGGAGAATTTCCTGAGTTTAACGCTCTTAACTATAGTCACTTCTGCTAATCCCTTTGCTGTGTAAGGCACCATATTCACAGGTTCCAGGGATTAAGACACAAAACATCCGTGGGAGGCCATTATTCTGCCTACCACAGGAATGAAACTGAAACTGGGCTAGACGTCTAGCGCCGTCATCTTAGAGTGCAAAAAATGTTACTCTGTAGTGGTTTTCCAAATTTCTATACCTGACTCCCTCCATCGATCTTTTTAGCTGGAGGTTCTGGGTGTGAGGTGAGGGTTGGAGAGGCCTTCCTGTAATCAGCCCCTGAACCACAGGGACATAATCCAGGAGGTCAGCCTCAGCTAACACTGCCTCGCAGGGAGCAAAGCGACAGCACCGCAAGAGCACTGATCTGGGCTGCAGCTGCGCCCAGCCTGCTGATGGCATCACTGCCCTGATGCGGTCACCCAGGAGGCTTATTCCAGGGCTGTGCCACAGAAAGCGCAGTGGTGTTGAGGTCACCAGCTCAAAGCTCACTGCCACTGCCACTGCTGCCCGGCAGAGCTGAGGCAGGATGGGGTAGAGAGAGGAATGCGTCCCTCACCCTGGCTGCCCCATGCCCAAGCAGCCCATCTCAGTGATCACTTCCTTTAATAAAATGGCCTTTCCATCTGTGCATGGATCCAGAGGTGCTTCTCTGGGTTAGCTGGCTCCCTTTGCCTGACCCCTGACCTCAGTGACACTGAGGAGTATTGTGGAGCTTACCTGACTCCCAGCACAGGTCAGGTGACTGTTATGGTAACTTTGAAACAGGAAGAAAAGGAGGTGGGGCTCCCAGGACCTTTCTATCTGCCAGTTTGAAGCCCCTGAGCTGCTTATGCAAATTTACCCACCCTTCTTGGGCTGTCTTTAAGTGTTGTCTCTCAGTGTGGTGTGGGTGTGGGTGTTGGTGAGGAAACTGGGCTCTGATGCCAGCACAATGTCTGTTAGTGACTCAAGGGCATTTTGGTGACTTATCCAGGAAAAGTGGAGGCTTCAAGGCAACTCCATGTTGCTACCATCAGAAACCAAACAACGATTAAGCAATTTCTGAATGGTAATTCTTTTAATAAAGAATATTTCAAATTCCATCTCACTGGGCGTCACACTAGGGCAACAGTCTTCAAACTTTTTGTTTCAGGATCCTGTTACATTCTTAAATATTATTGAGTCATCCAGTTTTGGTTAATGTATCTTGATATTTTCCATATTAGAAATTAAAAATTAAACACACTAATTCACTAAAACAATAAACCCATTACATATTAATATAATTAACACATTTTAATGAAACCTGTATTTTCCAAAACAAACAATTTGTGAGAAGAGTCACCTTACCTTACATTTTTGCCAATTTCTTATCGTTGGCTTAATAGAAGATAGTCAAGTTCTTCATACCTGCTTCTGCCTTCAATGTGTTGTGATATCACACTTCAGAATGGCTACCCTGGTGTAATTTCAAATCATATGTGCAAAAATGCTTTGGAAATTGTAAAGCACCATACAAATGCTAGGTGTGCACTATTTCTATACAAGGCTGCTGAAACAGGAATTAACAGGAAATTCCTCCTTTAAGACTCATCACACTTCTTTGACTTAAACACAGCAGAATGTAGCCTACCCAGAAATGAGGTGTTTGTTTCCTCATACAGAGTTTCAGAAATAACATTCTCATAGAAAATTACATGAGAAAAATCCATTATTTCACCAAATACCACAGCAAATCTGACTTCTTGCTGGACAAACTGTACTAAGAATGCTAAGAGATACAATAGGAAAACTGTATAAGAATCTGTACTACATTAAAAAAGAGTTTTTACATGCATTTTTTTTTTCAATTTAATCTGTGTATATTTGAGAGTCAGGTATTCCAAGACTCAGAGAAAACTAACTGAAAAATGACTTGCCAAATGTCACACTTTTCTGACAAGTGGTTAGAGTGGGAATCCAACCCAGGTTTTCTGATTCTAAGTTCAGTAGCTTTTTTCATTACGTTACAATGCCTCTCTGTAGTTTATTTCATACCCACTGGGCTCTAAAGAAGAGGGAAGTAGGAGAGAGGGAAGAATATAGGGAAAATTTTTAATTGTGGCTTCAGCCCATATAGCTGTGGAAACTGTTGTCTTTAGAGATGGTGGTGTCTTGGGAGATGGAATGAGAAAATGTAGGACAGTAGATCATTGTTAAGGGGTAGAAGATAAGGATCCTTAAGTCAAATTTTCCCCTTCACAATTTTATCCAACTCTCTTTTATTATAATGTGGTTTCTTCAGAAACCTCTGACAGAGAAAGAACCCAAAGATAGAAAATTAGTTCAACATTTGACATTAAGGGAATGCCCCCAAATAGAGTTGAAGATGCTATTCCTTTGCTTCAAGTACCCCAAGATCATGAGTGATTTTATCCATCCAGTTGCCAGCCAGGCACAGGACAGTGAAGGACAAGATGCCTGCTTGCTGAGTTTTTCATTTCTCTTCAGATGGCTCTCTTGTGTTCCCAAACAACCTTCAGAAGCAAGCATTTTGCTTTTTCAGTGTGGCATAACCACATGCATACTTCCCAGTCATTGTCTTAGTTGATTTGCCTAGAGCACAAAATTGTGTAAAAAGCCTTCTTTTAGCTTCTCTTGGGCTCCAAGACACCTACTTGCCTGAACTTCTTCCTACTTCTTTGGATGGTCCTTCTCAGTTTGATCTGTAGTCTTCTCTTCTTGGCTAGACCTTAAGTGACGATGTCCTTGATTCACTCTCCCTAGCCAATGCATCCACTTCTGTGGCTTCTATATCCACTGATATGCTGATAATTTTAAAAGCTCTATCTCATGTCCAGATTTCTCTCTAGCTTCAGATCCATCTGTCCTTTGCCTTTTGGAGGTCCTACATGTTCTTGAAACCAAACATATCCAAAGTGGAACTCATTTTTACTGCTGTCTCCCAACTTGTTTCTCCTGCAGTATTCTCCCAGCAAATGGCACCACTATTTTTCTAATTGTACAGATCAGAGGCTTAGGAATTATGCTGGACATTTCTCTCTCTTTCACCTTGTAAGGGAAAACTCTGTTTTTCTCCTCTACTCTGAATACTTCTGACACCACCTGTTTGGGAGTTTTTCCCAAGCAAGCAATATCAGTTTTCATTGATATTGACTGAGTGTCCTACAGATTTAACTCAGTTCTCATACTGTGCCTCTGGAGATACCATCAGATCTCACAGATTATGGACTCTGTCCCACAAGACTCCCCCATTTCAGATGCCAGTCACAAGTCTAGGTTGGTATCTGTACTTCTGACTGACTGACTATAAATCAGTGTCCCATGGGTGCCACCCTCTAGCACCTGCATGTATTCACTAACCTGAAAACTCATTGTATCTTGTCGTTCAAGAGTTTTTATAGAACTTAATCTCCAGCTCCTCCATCTTCCTCCCTCAACATTGATTGGGGGGACTGAAAGTTCCAACCCTCTAATCCCATGGTCTTTCTGGTGAGCAGTCCCATCTTGAGACTATCTAGGGGCCCCACCCCAAGTTCCTCATGAGCATAAAGCAGATGTGCTCCAAAGGGGCTCTTTATTAATAGTAAAAGATATTCCTATTACTCAGAAAATTCCAAGGGTTTTAAGAGCTATGTGCCAGAAATTGGGGAGAAAAACCAAGTATATTTCTTATTTTTAATATCACACACCCTTTATAGACAATCATCAAGTTTAATTCTGGCCACCATAATATTAAGTTGAGTTTATTGCAGTGATTCCCAGAATGGGAAGAGATATCTCTCTGCCCTTAGTATTCCTTTCACTAATCCATGTTGTACAGCCTTGTTTTTCTGAAATGTAGACCTGATTATGCTACTACTCTGCTTCTTAAAACTCACTGGGTCCTCATTGCTCTTAGAGTATAATGTTATTTTCCCTTTTTCATCTCTTGCAACTCCCTTTCCTTGCATTCTATGCACCAAAACCATACTAAATTTCTTTCAACTCCTAGAACAAGCCATGTGCTTTATCTTGCTTCCTGACTTTACAAGCGTAGTTTCCTCTCTTGAAACGGTTTCCCCTTTTCTCTTCTCTGTGCCTAACTAACTCAATCTTCAGGTTTAAGCCAAAGTATTAGTGCTCAAGGAAGTCTTTCAGTATCCCAACGGAGGGTTAAATACTGCCTGCACACATTCCCACAGTACACAGAACTTTACCTTAGCCCTCGCCACAGGGTGTTGCAATTGCCTGTTTATTTGTCTGGATTCCTGTCTGTGCTTAAACTCGGGGCAGGAAACATGGTTACCTTGTTCACAGTAATATCTCCTGCGAGAGATATTTTTTTGGGATACATTATTAGTAACCTTGGGCAAGTTATGTAACCTCCATGTGTCTTTAAGTTTACCAGAATGTAAGACAGGAATAGAAATAGTACCTATCTCTTAAGGTAGGTGTCTATGTATTTAGAATTTAGGGTAGAACACTCTGGGTTTGCCTCAATAATCATGTGTATACAAATTCTGTCATATAAGTTTGGAAACCTCCCACGTTGGCTCTCAGAGCCAATATAGAGACAGGCCAGCCCAGTAGTTAAAACATGGATTCTGAAGCCAAGTTGCTTGGTTCAAATGTGGGTTCTTCCACTTACCAGCTGTGTGACCTTGGGCAAGTTATATAACTGCTTGATGCCCTCCAATTTAGCCATCTATAAAATGGGAATAGAAGTGGTATATTCTCAACACATAGGGTGGTTGTGTCCTTGGCACATAGTAAGGACATTTTAAGTGTTTTTAAATGAAATAAAAAATACATGAGGAGGAGTTAGAGCATGCAGACATTTGGTGCCACGTGATTATCAGTGACATTTTTTGTGGAATGACTCCCCCCTGGGTATGGCTCCCATTCAAACTTCAAAGCAGGCCAGCTTTGGTGGCTCATTTATTGGCTGTCCATACCTGCCACTGAAACGTCTGAGACCCAAACTTCCTAATGGGATACAGCCTGTTCTCTAGGGGAGTACAGTGTCTATGAAGGGGATGCATGAGCATTGAAGACTTTCAGGTTAGGATCCGCATAATTGCTATAATTTGTAATGTCATTTAATTGAATAAATGGCAGCAGGTGTAGGAAATAGATTAGGTTTGCAAGGGGCACTACAGGTGGGCTCTCCCCAGATGTGAACTTTGTGTCCAGGGTTTGACAGACTTTGGGATTGTTTTTGACAATGGGAAGAACAGCTGGTCTTTGTCTAAACACTTATCACACTAAATCTGAAGGAAAATGCTGACATATTTGAGAAACTCAGTTCATTTACCTTGGAAAGCACAAATGTCCATAGTTAGCCCCCAATTATTCAACATGTGGTTTCTCTTCTGTTCTCCCTCCTACTGTCTAGCTTTTGACACGTTCTAAATGAAGTAGCTCATGCACAAGAAGGCATTAAATCAAATATGTCCATCTTACGACTCACTAGCAGCCCTGGTGAAAGAATTTTAGGCCAGGAAATTACAGCCGTTGACTAAAACATCAGCTTTGTGTTATGGGTTGAATTGTGTCCCCCTCAAAAAAGCTATGTTGGAGTCCTAACCCCTAGTATCTCAAAATGAGATCTTATTTGGAGATAAGATCTTTACAGAAGAAACCAAATTAAAATGAGGGTTTTAGAGTAGGCCCTCATCTACTATGAATGGTGTCCTTAAAAAGGGCAGTTTGGACACAGAGATAGCCAAAGGTAGAGGAAATTTTTTTCTAAGGAGAGAAAACAGCTATGTATAGGCAAGTAGAGAGGTCTGGATCAGATCTTTCCCTCACAGCCCTCAGAAGGAACCAATCCTGCCAAAACCTTGACCTTGAACTTCCGGCTTCCAGAACTGTGAAATGGTACATCTTTTTTAGGTAAGCCACCCTCTTCATAGTACACTGTTATGGCAGCCCTAAGAAACTAATACTGTATTCCTACTTAGGTATTTACTGCTCCTCATATTACTGTTATTTGTCTCCCTAGCTTTCCCCAGCTGGGTGCCTAGGTGAAGCTAATCAGTTGGGTGTGAGTAACAACAGTGATATTTGATCCGGGCCTCTATCAGCAGAATTGCTAGACATCAGTTTTCTCGTCTACCTCTTGGGTATTGTTAACCTTAAAAACAAAAGTCAGTTATTTTACCAGCAAAAATGGGTTTATTCAGGAGTATCATAGAATTGCAATCTGGGACATGGAAGCTACAGCAGAACAATAGGCATGTCCAGAGAACAAAGGAAATAAACACTCCTTTATACAGGAAGGGGCTGAATAAAGAAGGCTGTTTCTAAAAACAAAGTCCAATGGAGTAAGTATACTGGAAGTCCTGCATATCGTGGCTTCTCATTGGCTGAGTTGTGATAGTCTCTCATTGGCTGGGCTGTTGCAAGGAGGTGGAAAGTGGAAGCCGCCCTCTTCCTGCTGAGTGGTAAAGTAGCTAAACCAGTATGACATCCATCTCTTCTGATGGGATCTGAGATTTACAAGGTGTGGTGAAAATTGCAGTTCCTATGGCCAGGATCCTCAACCTGAACTACTTGATGATGTAATTGACCTACTGTTAGGCTACTGCTTCCACACCCTAGGCAATAAACTGATTGACTGAGTTACTATGTAAAGGGCTTTGTCCAGTGCTCTGGGCAGAGACAGAGACAGAGACAGAGGAGGACTACAAACCTGCAGACTGTTGGATGCAGAGTCATTCTAGTGCTGGACCTACTGCTGGGAGAATAAAGCAGGGTAATAAACCCTTTTACTCCAAGAATGTTCCATTGTTATCCCTCTGTCTCACTGAATCCATAGTGAACTTACCTGGGGCTGAAACCCTCAGGCGAGACACAAGGAGTGATGGGCATGAGCGATTCTCCTGTAGGCCTCCCGGTGCCATGTCAGTTAGGTTTTCCAAAATTACTTTTCACAGTAGTTATTAAAGAGCTCTTGCTCTAACATTTGGTGCTCATTTCCACTGACTTGTGGCCTTAGCCATTGCTATTGACCTAGTCAGTTTCAAAGAAGTTCTGTATAAAAGGAACATATATATCTCTTTTTGAACAAACATTTATGAATCTTATTTTACCACAGAACACTTTTGTCATAATAACACATGGAACGTCCTTTGGGATTTACTACACAGTATTTTTTATCTTCTTGGAAAAGACTAAGGTGACTTTTTAAGCAGAAATCAGACACTTGGTTGGGAGACAGAAGTCTTGGAATTCCATTGGGGTGAAAATCATAGTCATTAATCTAAGGAACAGATCATTCCTTGTTGTGGGGGGCTGTCCTGTGCATGTAGGCTATTTAGCAGTATCCCTGGGCTCTATCCAGTAGCTGCTAGTAGTATCCACCTTCCACTCATGACAATCTAAATGTGTCTAGGAATCGCCAAATGTCCATTAGGGAGCAAAATTCCTCCTGGTTGAGAACCAGTAACATAAGGTCACTTAAAAGCTTCATAAATTGATGCTTATTTTCCATATTAAAAGTACCAAGATAGAGGAGTAAGCCAGAAAATTGAATTGTGTGCATGTGTTTGTGTCTTGGGGAAGAATAAGGTACAAAGGGAGGAGCTTCCCTGGAGTCATTTGCAAAGAGATGCAGAAAAGAGACACAAGACAAATCTAGGCTCGATTTACTCTGAGACCTCTATGAGATAACTTAGATCTTAGTCACCTTCCCATTAAAAAAATTTTTTTTTATTTTGATATCATTAATATAAAATCACATGAGCAACATTGTGGTTTCTAGATTTCCCCCATTATCAAGTCTCCACCACATACCCCATTACAGTCACTGTCCATCAGTATAGTAAGATGCTATAGAGGTACTACTTGTCTTCTCTGTTCTATACTGCCTTCCCTGTGCCCCCTTCCACATTATGTGTATTAATCGTAATGCCCCTTATTCCCCTTATCCCTCCCTTCCCACCCACCCTCCCCAGTCCCTTTCCTTTGGTAACTGTTAGTCCAGTCTTGGGTTCTGTGAGTCTGCTGCTGTTTTGTTCCTTCAGTTTTTGCTTTGTTCTTATGCTCCACAGATGAGTGAAATCATTTGGTACTTGTCTTTCTCCACCAGTAATCTTCCCATTTTTGCTGCTTTTGTTATTGCTTGGCTATTTTTCCATATAACATGTGTTAGTAAAACTTTTGGAAAAAAGAATCTGTATTTTAGGGAACAAAAACTGTATGAGGGAATATGCTCACATAAATAAATGATCTAGACTTGGTAGAAGACTTGAACCAAACCAAGCTCTTTTTTTGCTTCAGGATATCTGCATAGGGTACTCATTCTATCTGGAATGAATTATCATAGTTTTTTTTTTAATTTTAGTTTTTCTTCTTGTTTTCTTTATTTTTAAAATTTTGCTATTATTAATGTACAATTACATGAGCAATATTATGGTTACTAGACTCCCTCTATTATCAAGTCCCCACCACATACCCCATTATAGTCACTGTCCATCAGCGTAGTAAGATGTTATTGAATCACTAGTCTTCTCTGTGTTATACTGCCTATCGTAGTTTTCTTTTTCAAACACTGCCTTCAGGAAAAGACTTCCAGACTCTTCTCTTGAAAGTAATGCTTCTGAGCCAGAAATTAGTTTTTTTAACCTCAGTGGTTTATTTTATTCCAATAAAGGGACAAAAATAAAAAAATATATATTTTATGTACTTTCTTGCTGTTACATATATGGTAATTTCATGTTATCAAAAATGTATCATAAAGTTATTTTAGAGGTAAAGAAAATCCTCTTAGACGGGTAAGATTCCTCAAGGGAGGAACAACCTAAGACAGGCACAGTTGCAGGGGGGCCATCAGGTGAGAAATTGGGGATCAACAGAGGTGAGGCTTAGAACCTCCCCCCTCATGTTCTGAGAGAAATCTTCTGCATCCGTGGATGTTTTATTGCCCTGGTCTAGCTTGGATTAACACATAGTCTACAGGCACACACCTGATCATCTACATTTGCTCTCTTACAACACTAAACTATGTTTTCTACCTTTATCTTGTATCTACCTACCACTTCAGCATTTTATTAAAAATAATAATAATAAAGAGAGAAATGTAGTATCCACACATAAATCAAGTATAAAAACCAAATGAGTATTCATATTTGAACTGACTGTTTAGAGTTCATAATGCATGAGCAAAACCGAAAGTTTCTGTGATGACTCCCCTTGTACTGTTCACTATGTAACTTATTCATTATGTAAGAATTTGTTCTCCATGTAAGAACTTGTTTGTTATGCCTCAGAAGATTGGAGACTGACGAAAATTAGGCTTGGGGTGGATTAATGATTGTGCATTGAGCATTGACTCCCCTATACAGAATTTTATTGTCGTTAACAATCATTTGATCAATAAATACGAGAGATGCCCTCACAAAAAAAAAAAAAAGGACAGACTTCCAATGGTAAAATAAATAAGTAACCGGGATGTAATGTATAGCATAAGGAATATAGTCAAGATAATGTAACAGCTTGGTAGGGTGATAGCTGGAACCTCGAATTATGTATATAAATGTTCTACCACTGTGTTGTACACTTGAAACTAATGTAATGTAATACTGTGCGTCAACTACCCTTCAATAAAAAAATAATTATTAAAAAAAAAAAAAAAAAAAAAAAAAAAAAGAAAATCCTCTTAAATGTATCTCAGAAGAAAAATATGAAGTGGGCCATTTAATTTATATACTGTCAATAGATTATAATACAATTTCTGGTTTGAGTCAAACATACAAACATTTTGCCTTTAGTATATTTTTCATAAAAATAGTCGGGTATTAGATATAAAACAGTGTGTTTCTTAGAGCCAGGCTCAGTGATTTGTAAAAATGATAAAATTTTCAGTTTATAGTGTTGTTTGTATATCATTTTGCATCATTTTCACAGTAGTTGCACTGGGTATTTCAATCTGTAATTAATTTAACACAGTCTAATGGTATCAGCATTTTACCACTACTTCCATTTAGGTCTTTTATGTTTTCCACTTTTAAATATCATTGTCTTGAATATCAGATACTGTTATCATTTTTGTTTCAATTATCAAATTTAATTTAGGAAGTGTTTTTTTCTAAATAGAGGTGTAGTCTCTATTTGTCCATATTTCTGCTCTTTCTTTTGGTCTTCCTTCCTGATGCTACAAGTTTCCTTCTTTCATCATTACCTTTCTGTTTGAAGAATCTGATTTAGCCACTCTTTGAGGGTAGATCTGCCAGCAATAAATTCTTTTAGTTTTCTTTTGTCTGAGAATGTCTTATTTCCCCCTTTTTCCTGAAGAACAGTTTTGCCAAATATAAAGGTCATGGTTGACACTTCTTTTTCAGGACTTAAAAATGTTCTACTTTCTTCTTGCCTCCATGGTTTCAGATGAGAAATCTAATAAGTCTGCTGTCTTCCAAACTTCATAGATTTTTGGGGTCCTTTAAGGGTAATGTTATTTCTCTATGATTTTTTTTTTTTTTTTGCTGCTTTTGATTTTTTTGTCGTCAGTTTTCAGAGTTTAATTATGATGTGTCTTGGTATAGATTTCTTTGGGTTTAACTTATTTAGGATTCACTCAGTTTTTGAAAGTGTGGCTTCATTTTTCTTTAATTACCAAGTTTGGGGAGTTTTTAGCCATTATTTCTTGGAATACTCTTTTAGCCACTCTCTTTATTCTCTTCTAGGACTCCAGTGATACTAATGTTGGATCTTTGAGTGTTTTCCCACAAGTCCCTGAGACTATTCTTTTTTATTGTTGTTAGCCCATTTTATCTCTGTTGTTCATGTTGGGTAAATTCTGTTGATCTGTCCTCAAGATCACCGATTCTATCCTGTTATCTAAATTTTGCTATTGAGCCCATCTAGTCAGATTTTAAAAATTTGGGTTATTGTATTTGTCAGTTCTATAATTGTCATTTGGCTCTTTCTTATGACTTTGATTTCCTTGCTGAGATTTGTTTTTACATTTGTTTCAAGAGCATTTTTCATTGTTTGTTGAAGCATATTTAGAATGGTTGCCTTAAAATCCAAGTTAGATAATCCAATATCTGATTCATCTAGTTGTTGGCATCAGTTGATTGTATTTTCTCATTCAAGTTGTGATTTTCTTGTTTCTTGGTATGATGGGTGATTTTGATTATATTCTGGAAATCTTGGCTATTATATCAGAAGACTCTGGATCTTATTTAACATTTTATTTTAGCAGGCTGTCATGCTGTTTAGGTTTAGTGTGCAACTCCTGGCCTACTTTTCTAGGTTGTGGCTTAAGTAACAATTTAATTTTTAGAGTCTCTGTGGTACTACCTTGGTCTGCTTGGATTATCTGGTGCCCTTGTAGCTTCAGCAGATCCATGCAGGTGCTGCCTGAGGGGCTAAAAGGAGCTTCTCCAGCCTACATGCATTCTTGGTAAAGAAAAAGATCACTTAGTGGGTTGAGCTCTTACTAAATCAGAATCCTGTGCCTCTTAGGTGCTCAGTATCCTTCAGAGAGGGTTGTGTTATCCCAGGGAGGAAGGAAAGCCCTGGCCACTTAATATCAATGTGGCTGCAGATAAATTCTTCTTGTTGGTTTTACTGGCTTTGTTCAACCTGGAAATTTTATATCCCAGCACTCTGATTATTTTCTTTATATTTCCTTCATTACCTGGAATTACATTTGTTTATTGTTTTGCTTTTTCACTGTCTGCTTCCCATGCTAGAATATAACTCTGTGAAGGCAGAGTTTTTTTTTTTAATTTACTGCTATACTGCTATACTGTGCTGCAGTATACAAAATAGGTTCTCAGTAAGTATTTATTGAAGGAAAGAAGAAATCCCAAGAGATAGAAAAGATGGTGACAGCTATAAGGAGGAGATGAGAGCAGACTAAATTTTTTAAATATGTTGTCTATTTGGCAATAACATTGAAATTTATTTTTTTTAATTCATTTTTTGAGTAGTTAGTTCAATAAATATTTATTGAGTATCTATTAGGTACCAAGCACTGTTCTGGGGATTTAAAGGCAAGAAAAGAGATCTGTGCCCTTTGGGCACCACAATCTATTCAGGAAGACAGGAATTGAAAAAGTAATGACAAGTGCAATGGAGGTCATGAAGGAGAAATGCGGGTTCTGGGACAACAGGTCTCATCAGGCTCATGGGATGGGTAGGAGTCTCCATTCTTTCACATCTGCACAGGTCTATATAAATATTTTCCAAGAGAGTGTCTGGGCTCTAGAGCTGCCCAAACTGGAACACTGGGAACTCCATAATCTTAGAATCCTCACCGTTACTAATGCTTGAACACTTCAGGTGTCAGGAATACAACTATTGCTTTCCAAACTTCTTCAATCCCCACAGCAGCTCTATATCAAGGGCTCCGTTATTATTACTCCTCCCATTTTACAAACAAGGAAGCCGAGGCTCAGGGAGGTCACCTAACTGGTAAGGGTGGAACCCAGGAAACTGCCTCTAGGACCCATGCTCCTAAACCCCACCATCTTCCCTGGAAGGAGAGCCCATGTCTACCTCTCCTCAGTCTTGTGCACTCAGGCTTCTTCCTGTCTCTCTGGTGCACTGGTTGCTTGAGGGTTGCCTTTCTCCAGCCTAATTTGTACAGACACAGTTACACGAACAGGTTCTCCTGACCCAGGATGGTTTCAGTGGAAAATAAAATGCTGTTTACAATCAATGTTGGCATCAAGGAACATCCTCTTCTCTTGGAACCAAGCCCTGTAATGGCCCAGGTGGGCTATGTGATGTTCCTAATCCCACTGATGCCTGGAGGATTGGAATTAATAATGGATGTTCCCAGCCTAATGGGCTGTTTATTTCACTGGGAGCCACTGCTCTCCTCAGGTCCTCAGGTTCCTCAATGAGACAAAAGTTCCAAAAGAGGGGCTTCTGGGTAACAGAGTTAAGAGGGAAGACTCTGGAGCCATGCAACTGGGCTCAGATCCTGGCTCTGCCACTTACTAGTGAGGTGACCTTGACCAAGTTATTTCCCCTCTTGGGGTCTCAACCTCTCCATCTGCTCCTGTCTGAGATCCCTCCCCTTTTTTCTCCATCATCTGTGCCTACCATCTCCCTTCTCAGGTCATGTTTTGTTCTCCAGAGAGCCTCCTTTCTGGAAGTAGGAGCCTGTCAAGGCTCCATAGAGTTTCCAGGCCTCATAGGCAGCTGGAAGGGGAGTGTCCAAGCCATAAGTCTCCCTCCGGACTGGCTGTTCTGGATGGGCCCCAGAATTCTGAGGAATGTGCTTTGGGAATGAGAAAGAGAGATCAAGGGCCTAAGGAGCCCTATGACTTCCTGCTGCAAGGCCACTGGCCTTGTGTGCCCCCTGGAGGTGGGACTATGAGTGACACAATGTGTATTCCATCTGTAACCCATCCATGTGTCTATGTATGGCTCTCTGTCAGTGGTCTTCTGTGGCTGTGAGACTGTACAGCCCATCTGTAGGTGAGGATTCATGAGGTTCTGTGGCAGAGGTAGAAAGTGAAAGGGCCACTTTAATAATAATTTTTAAAAGTTATAGCAGTTGTTTATTGAGCACTTACTATGTGCCAGGCACAGGCTAAGACTTCACATCACTGTCTTATTTTATCCTCATAAGCATCCTAGATAGGTGTGGCAGACTGCATTTTTCAAAGATAGCTGCCAGGATATCTTCCATCCTACATGCCCTTTTTACCATGTAATATTCATACTCTTCCCATTGAGTGATGAGGTTTATGTCTCCTCACCTTGAAATTGGATGGATCTTTGTGACTGCCTCAACTAATAGACTACAGCAGAGGTTATTCTATGTGATATCCAAGACTGGGTCATAAAAAATGCCATGTACATACTTACCATACTCTCTTGGGTTACTCGTTCTTGAAATCTGACTGCCATGTTGTGAGGAACCCAGCCTACATGCAGAGGTCATGTGAAGGGTATCCCAGCTGACAGCCTAGATTATGTCTCACCCAAATGCCAGCATTAGTTGTCTGATTTATGAGTGAGGATGCCTTCAAGGTGATTCCAGTCCATCTAATACTGACCACTTTGGGTGAGAACTACCTAGCCTAGGAAACTGAGGCTCAGAATGGTGAAGAAGCCATGGTCATGTATCCAGTAAGTAACAGAGCTAGAATAGGAAGTCAGGGTCTTTACTGTTTAGACTGGAGAAATGAGGCAAAGAGATGATATCTGCACAGAGCCAGACTTTACAAACAAGGAGATGATTTCTGCCCAGACCCAAAGAGGTCCATCTGGGACACTAATCTCAAGAGCTATTAACTATTTCATTCCTACAAATTAATTAAGTTCCTCTTTTGAGCCAGACACTGTGTTATAGCCTCTGAATTCAAAGTGAGTAAAATTGCAGGTTTTGTCCCCAAGGGGCCAGTGGTCTTGCTGAGGAGACAGAAATGTATATTCTGTGTATTCTTTAACACTGGCAAAGGCCAAGAGATTGCTATAAGAAACATTGAAAAGATTACTTGGCCCATCTGTCCTGCCTCTGCAGCTTTGAATTTAGCAAAAGATCGAAATGAACTAGGAGTAGCTAGTTCCTTCCAAATTGAAGCAAGGGTTCCTTTTGCATGACTACTCTGACAAAGTGTTCTAAGGACTTTAAGGCTTTTTACTTGAGTGGAAGAAATAGTAATTAGTATACCCATTGTCCATCAGAAGAATGAAGTGGATGGATTCCTTGCTCTCTGGTGTAGTTTCACAAATACTTGTTGGGTAGCAATCATGTGCACTAAGCTAGAGATACAAAAATTAGATAAGAAAAGGTCCTTGCTCAGACTCTGGTGTAGAAGGAGATGTGATAAATTTTATAAGACAGTAAGATGGTCACTCCAATGGAGGTAGGGATAAGTGCTGGGGAAATGTGGGGGCAGAAGCTCTTCCATCTGTAGTGGAGTCAGGAAAGTCTTTCCAGGGTTGAGAGGATTTAAGCAGTCATGAGAAATGATAAGTTTTCAGATGTCCAGTCAGGAGGAGGGCAGCCCTGCTGAAAGGCGCAGTCTGTGTAAATGGTTGAGGAGGCATGATATGTTTGGAGATCTACAAGAAGTTTAGTATTGTTGGCACAAAAAAATAAGAAGGATAAAAGGTGGAAAGGGTAGCATGGGACAAACTGTGAAGGATCTACTGTGTGGCAAAGGGGTTTGTCTTTTATGTCTTGAAGTGCTGATTTTCTAGCTGCAATTAGAATTATTGGGGGAGAATTCAAGATGGCGGCATGAGAGGTGAGACAGAGAACTCCTCCCCAAACCACATATATTATGAAATATAGTTAATGCAACTAATCCTAAAAGAGCAACAGGAAAGAAGGCTGCACCAAACTGCATCTGGAGAACAGAGCAGACCTCAAGAAACAATTGCAATAAGTACATACCTATCGATAATCACCTTAAATGTAAATGGTCTGAATGCACCAGTCAAAAGACAGAGTCACTGAATGAATAAAAAAACAAGACCCATCTATATGCTGGCTACAAGAGACTCACCTCAAACCCAAATACATACACAGACTGAAAGTAAAGTGATGGAAAAAGATATTTCATGCAACTAACAGGGAGAAAAAAAGCAGGAGTTGCAGTACTTGTATCAGACAAAATAGACTTCAAAACAAAGAAAGTAACAACAGACAAAGAAGGACATTACATAATGATAAAGGGGTCAGTCCAACAAGAGGATATAACTATTATAAATATCTATGTACCCAAAACAGGATCACCTACATATGTGAAACAAATGCTAACAGAGTTAAAAGAGGAAATAGAATGCAATGCGTTCATTCTAGGAGACTTCAACACTCCACCCACTTCAAAGGACAGATCAACCAGACAGAAAATAAGTAAGGAGACAAAGACACTGAACAACGTATTAGAACAGATGGACCTAACGGACATCTATAGAACACTCCATCCAAAAGCAACAGGATACACATTCTTCTCAAGTGCCATCAGAACACTTTCAAGAATTGATCATATACTAGGCCACAAAAAGAGCCTCAGTAAATTAAAAAATATTGAAATTGTACCAACTAGCTTCTCAGATCACAAAGGTATGAAACTAGAAATAAAGGACACAAAGAAAACAAAAAACCCCACAAATACATGAACATGCACCTAAATACTCAATGGATCAATGACCAAATAAAAACAGAGATCAAGTAATATATGGAGACAAATGACAACAGTAATTCAACACCGCAAAATCTGTGGGATGCAGCAAAGGCCGAATTACGAGGGAAATATATTGCAATACAGGCCTACCTCAGGAAAGAAGAACAATCCCAAATGAACAGTCTAAACTCACAATTAATGAAATCAGAAAAGGAAGAACAAATGAGACCCAAAGTCAGTAGAAGGAGGGACATAATAAAGATTAGAGCAGAAATAAATAAAATTGAGAAGAATAAAACAATAGAGAGAATCAATGAAAGCAGGAGCTGGTTCTTTGAGAAAATAAACATAATAGATAAACCCCTAGCCAGACTAATCAAGAAAAAAAGAGAGTCTACACACGTAAACAGAATCAGAAATGAGAAAGGAAAAATCACGACAGACAACACAGAAATACAAAGAATTATGAGAGAATACTATGAAAAATTATATGCTAACAAACTGGATAACCTAGAAAAAATGGACAACTTTGTAGAAAAATACAACCTTCCAAGGCTGACCCAGGAAGAAACAGAAAATCTGAATAGACCAATTACCAGCAACAAAATTGAATTGGAAATAAAAAAACTACCTAAGAACAAAATCCCTGGACCAGATGGTTTCACTGATGAATTTTATCAAACATTTAGTGAAGACCTAATATGCATCCTACTTAAAGTTTTCCAAAAAGTAGAAGAGGAAGCAATACTCCCAAATTTACTCTACAAGGCCAGCATCACTATAATACCAAAAACAGGCAAAAACACTACAGAAAAAGAAAATTACAGACCAATATCCCTCATGAACATTGATGCAAAAATACTCAACAAAATATTAGCAAACTGAATTCAAAACTACATCACAAAGATCATCCATCATGATCAAGTAGGATTTATTCCAGAGATGCAGGGATGGTACAGCATACGAAAATCCATCAACATCATCCACCACATCAACAAAAAGGACAAAAACCACATGATCATCTCCATAGATGCTGAAAAAGCATTTGACAAAATTCTACATCCATTCATGTCAGAAACTCTCAACAAAATGGGTATAGAGGGCAATTACCTCAACATAATAAAGGCCGTATATGACAAACCCACAGCCAACATTATACTTAACAGCGAGAAGCTGAAAGCTTTTCCTTTAAGACTGGGAACAATACAATGATGCCCACTCTCCCCACTTTTATTCAACATAGTTCTGGAGATCCTAGCCACGGCAGTCAGACAACACAAAGAAATAAAAGGCATCCAGACTGGCAAGGAAGAAGTTAAACTGTCCTTTTTTGCAGATGACATGTTATTGTACATAAAAAACCCTAAAGAATACACTCCAAAACTTCTAGATTTAATATCTGAATTCAGCAAAGTTGTGGAATACAAAATTAATACACAGAAATCTCTGGCATTCCTATACAGTTATGATGAACTAGCAGAAAGAGAAATCAGGAAAACAATTCCATTCACATTTGCATCAAAAAGAATAAAATACCTAGGAATAAACCCAACCAAGGAAGTGAAAGACCTATTCTCTGAGAACTACAAGACACTCATGGGAGAAATTAAAGAAGATACCAATAAATGGAAACACATCCTGTGCTTATGGATAAGAAGAATTAATATTGTCAAAATGGACATCCTGCCTAAAGGAATCTACAGATTCAATGTAGTCCCTATCAAAATACCAACAGCATTCTTCAACAAACTAGAGCAAATAGTTCTAAAATTCATATGGAACCACAAAAGACCCTGAATGGCCAAACCAATCCTGAGAAGGAGAATGAAGCTGGGGGGATTATGCTCCCTAACTTCAAGCTCTACGAAAAAGCCACAGTAATCAAGACAATTTGATGCTGGCACAAGAACAGACCCATAGACCAATGGAACACAGTAGAAAGCCCATATATAAACCCAAGCATATATGGTCAAATATATATAATAAAGGAGCCATGGATATACAGTGGGGAAATGACAGCCTCTTCAACAGCTGGTGTTGGCAAAACTGGACAGCTACATGCAAGAAAATGAAACTGGATTATTGTCTAACCCCATACACAAACGTAAACTCAAAATGGACCAAAGACCTGAATGTAAGTCATGAAACCATAAAACTCTTAGAAAAAGACATAGGCTAAACTCTCTTGAATATAAACATAAACAACTTCTTCATGAGCATATCTCCCCGGGCAAGGGAAACATAATAAAAAATGAACAAATGGGACTACATCATGCTAAAAAGCTCCTGTACAGCAAAAGACACCATCAGCAGAACAAAAGGCATCCTACAGTATGGGAGAATATATTTGTAAATGACATATCCAACAAGGGGTTAATATAAAAAATATGTAAAGAACTCACATGCCTCAATAACCAAAAGCAAATAACCTGGTTAAAAAATGGGCGGAGGATATGAACAGATACTTCTCCAAAGAAGAAATTCAGATGGCTCCACATCACTAATTATCAGGGAAATGCAAATTAAAATCACAATGAGATATTACTTCACACCAGTTAAGAAGGCCAGCATTGAAAAGACTAAGAACAACAAATGCTGGTGAGGATGCAGAGAAAGGGTAACCCACCTACACTGCTGGTGGGAATGTAAGCTAGTTCAACCATTATGGCAAGCAATTATGGAGGTTCCTCAAAAAACTAAAAATGGAAATGCCATTTGACCCTGGAATTCCACTCCTAGGAATTTACCTTAAGAATGCAGGATCCCAGTTTCAAAAAGACATGTGCACCCCTATGTTTATTGCAGCACTATTTACAATAGCCAAGAAATGGAAGCAACCTATGTATCCATCAGTAAATGAATGGATAAAGAAGATGTGGTACATATGCACAATCAATATTATTCAGCCATAAGATGAAAACAAATCCTACTATCTGCAACAACATGGATGGAATTAGAGGGTATTATGTTCAGTGAAATAAGCCAGGCAGAGAAGGACAAGTACCAAATGATTTCACTCATCTGTGGAGCATAAGAACAAAGCAAAAACTGAAGGAACAAAACAGCAGCAGACTCACAGAACCCAAGACTGGACTAACAGTTGCCAAAGGGAAAGGGACTGTGGAGGGTGGTGGGAAGGGAGGGAGAAGAGAAATATGGGGCATTATGATTAGCACACATAACGTGGGGATGGGGGGCACAGGGAAGGCAGTATAGCACAGAGAAGACAAGTAATGTCTCTATAGCATCTTACTACACTGATGGACAGTGACTGTAATGGGGTATGTGGTGGGGACTTGATAATGGGGGGAATCTAGTAACCACAATGTTGCTCATGTGACTGTGTATTAATGATAACAACAAAAAAAGAATTACCTGGGGAACTTTTATAAAAACCAATAACTGATTCCAGTCCCAAAGATTCTCATTCACTGGTTTTGGGCTGAGGCCTGACCATCAGTATTGTTTTCAAACTTGATATTGGAATAAAATATGCATATATATTCAATTTCTGTTTCATTTTTACCTGGCCACTGGCCAGTCTCCAAATGTGCTGCTCTTTTTTCCCCTTGTCTCTTCTCTTTTATGCATGATGCTCCTATAAGGTCTTTATTTTTTACCCAGTTTCTGTAACTCTTAATTAGCTGTCATGGCTCAAATCTAGCATCACCAGGAAGCCTTCCAATCTTTCCTGGTAGATTTATGAATCCTTCCCTGTATTTTGATAGCACCTTGTACATACTTTTGCTTCCACACAGTGATTGGTGCCCAGTTGACTTAGTCTGTGTCTTGGACAGAATACCATGACTGAATAATGCCACCTAGTCTCAGTCCAATTGGGGAAGCAAAATTGGGTGCTAATATCAGAAGAGGGAATGGGTACTGGCCATCAAAATAGCACAAAAATGTACTTTCAATATTGTATAAATGTGTATTGTTCCTGACATTACTTAAAGTGGTTGTCTTTCTACATAGACTGTGAGTTCTCTAAGGGCAAATACAATGTGGTATTAATATTTGAATACTTAGCTCCAAAAGTCAAGTTCCTGGCTTAATAAGTGTTTGTTGAGTGAATGGTTCCTGCCCTTAGTTTTAAAGATATGTGTTTATTCTGAATTCTTCTCTGAATAGTATCCATGCTTTTTAAAGTATTCCCACTTTACTCTTGCAGGCCCCCAGGACTTCAAGGATAGGGGAGAGAATCTCTAACTCAGCCCCTTTCCATTTGGCCTCCAGAGAAAGCAATGCTAGAACGTGAGGGCGAGTGATGGGAGGGAGGCAGGACAGGAAACTGGGATCCAAATCTGCTAATCCACGGACAAGTACCCTCTGTCCCAGCCAGAATCTGAGTTGGTGGTAAGGAGAAAAAGAGGTTCCTGGAGTAAGGGGGAGAGGTGCCCAACACATGTCCTATTGAATTGATTGGGTTGACAGACCAGTGTGGAGGTAAAAAAGGTTGCTTTAATTCTGCCCTATCTGCTAAACTTTTATGAGGATCTCTTCCAACTTATATTTAAAAATAAAAGGAAGAAAAAAGCTGACAGTCAAGGGAGTTTACATTAAAGTGCTAGTTTATAAGCAATTTTCCTAAGGCCTAGATCATTTCAGAATTGCTATTTAATGGGTATCATGTTTCCCTAGAAAGAGGAACGTATTCTGTCAAACTCACTGCTCTGTCAGGGGCAGACCTAGGTCTGGTTTTATAAACAGTAATGATGTTTTCATAAGGTGCACTTTGCTTCCACACAGGGCGGTATGATTTATAAAATAAAGCTCTTATGCTTTAATTATCATCTCCAGAAATAAACCCTGTTGCCCTGCAGCTATATTTCCTGTTGTAAACCAGCTGCGTTCTTGTGCATAATGCTGTGCAGTTGATTGTTATCTTGTGCAGCCACGTTGAATGCCACAACATGCTTAGGAATGGGAGATGAAAGAGAAGAACAAGAAGGTGAGAATAGATGACCAAGCAGCACCTGGTGGCTGAACCAGCCTTTGCTCTCCAAAGAGAATGTCTCCAACACCCAGATAACACTGGAGCTCTGGGGAGGAAGATGGAGCAGGTGGTTGACCTTTTTTTTTTGACTGACCATTTCCACAGTGACCAAAGCACTCTTTCCAGTGGTGAAGAATAAAGGACTTACCTCAGAGCTGCTCTCTCCTTCCCTCCTTCCTCCCTCATCGGTCAAAACTTCTCTGGGCAGCTTGGATTACTGGACTACTTATATAAATAAGAAGTGCTCCAGTGGCCTGCCTGACATCTAGTCCCTCCATTCCCCCATGGGAGCAGCACCTTTATTTTCCCTTGGAGTAAGGGTGGGGGGCATTTGACCAGAATCCTGCTCACCTACATTTCTCCCATCTGAGACCTCACAGCTGGCTTACAGGAAAGAGTCCAAATTCTTGGGCATGGGATACAAATAGGCAGTATAATAGAAGTGATATTTTGGGAATAATAATTTGGCAGCGGAAACTAAAGGCAGAGAGTAAATTTGCAGCCAATTAGAACAATTTGGCAGGATATGGGCCTCAACCAGGAGGATGTTGTGCCAGAACTTATTTAGGAAGAATTTGGCCAAAGAATGCACATAACACTGACAGCGCATTAGGAGCCAAGCCCTGTGCTAAGTGCTTTACATGTATTATCTCATTTATGACAAACGTAACTCCCCCTAAGGACACCCATATTTTTCTGCTATGACACTTCTCACAACTGGTGAATATAAATTTATTTGTACGGTTAGTTATTTTAAGGTCGGCTCTGCCCACTAATTTTCCAACTGTGCTTATCACATAGTAGATATTTGAAAAGTTTGTTAAATTAAAAAATGACTATGTCTTAGTTATGACTCTTGTGGAACCTAGATTCATGAGAAGAAACATCATGGAATTCTAGAAAAACCTTGATAACCAGCATACAGGAAGGGACTAGGTGGGGCAGCTTTGGGAACCTCAGCGACTTGACCACTAGAGAGATGGGAGAGAGTTAATTAAAAAATTAACATGGTAACTCCTAATGACTCTCAGTTTAAATTCTTGAGAGATAGAGATTCTGATTGGTCCAGCCAACTATGAACAAAAGGGCAGAGTCACATAATAGGTACATGAATGGAGGATTTCTCCCTTATGGGTGTGTGTGTGCTTGTGTGTGTATGTATGAAGGCACTTCTCAGAGAAAGAAGGTTACTGGGGGTTGAGAGGTTTGCCCAAATGGTGTTTACTGTAATACAGGACTGGAAGGAAGAATGTGCATAGAGATGTTCTGAAAAGATATGCCATGTGCCACTGTGTCTGGATGCCAAGGATCAAGTCCCAGGCTCCACACTTACGTCCTATGTGATCCTGGGCAAACTACTTAACTCTCAGTCCTTCAGTGTTCTTATCTGCAAAGTGAAGATATTTACAGTATTAGCCCCTTAGCCTTGTTATGAGTTTTAAAAGAGATGATGCCTATGAAACATTTAACCATGCTTATATGATGTTAGTTAGCATCGTTCTTACAGTGGAAGATGAGGGAGTTCCATCTAGAATATCTTTTTTCCTTTTATTAAAATAATACCATCAGGACTTTTTAGGCTAGTTAATTTCTGGAAGAGAATAGGGCTTAGTGTGATGAAGAATTTCAAATTTGGAGAGATATATTTCAACAAGTCCAGAGTGTTAATAAAGTCATTTCATCCTCAATTTTAAGTGTATTAAAACAGCAAGTAGATTTAACATCAGTTTCCACATGGGCCCTTAAAAATTAATTTTCCTGTACTTGCTAGTTGCACTGGCAGTGGAGAACAGAGACTGTGTCTCAGAATAATTAGTTCTTCACCCAGGCCCAATATTGAAGGCCAGGACCCATAGGCTTGTGCTAATAGGGAAGTGATGAGTTAACCACTTGGCTCCTGCCCTGATCACTCAAAGCTGCAAGGATAAGGTGAAAATCTTACAATCTATACATGTTGTAGCAGGCAGAACAAGTAATTGGATATGCTTATGGATCTATTTAAATCAAAGGTCATTGATTTCATTTCTTCACATTTAACAGCACATTATAACCTGAAATACATATTACAAATGTCAACCTGAGCTTCTGAAAGCCTAATGAGTTGCTCTGTGAAACCTCAGAAGGGGCAGCGAGGAGCAGGTTGGAAAAGGGCCCTTCAGAACCTGTATGAAGTGATTGTACTATCAAATGCGTACTTTTCTTTCAGTTTACCCATGTACCTCTTTTGGTTCCTTGGGTTCTTGCTTTATATGCTGAGGGATATATTGATAATAACTCCATTTAAGGTCAATTTATATAAGGAAATATTATGATTATAATTACAATAATCTCTTTGAGATTTGTGTTGCCTTTCCATTCTGTTATTTCCTTTGGTTGTCAGGTCATTTTATTTAAATGCAGGTGAATTTGCAGGTTGAGATTAAGGTGAAGGGCTCTTCTCTTTGGAAAACTTTTCACTCAAGGTTTCAGAGAATCTTAGCACTGGAAAGCAATTTAGAGATTGGCTGGCCCACACCCTATGTCTTATAGATAAGAAAACCAGAGACCAGAGAAGTTACACGATTAATTCAAGGTCACTCATCTGTATAGGGCAAGAGATGGTCTCTGGATTAATAGATGAAAGTTCTCTCCACTGAGTATCGTGGCTGAAAAATAATTTATTCATCCTATAGAAAAGTTGGTTACCGTGAGGATTATTTTGTTCTATACTTTGTGGCTTTGGTGGTGGTATTCAGGCAGTTCAACTTTTTATATTTATTTTCCAAGGCATTTAGCGCTTTCACTAGTATACTTCCAGATAGAATGTTCTAGGTATTTATGCCAGATGCATTTTCACACATAAAATTTTGTGACTGAGATATATGGCTCTGGCTAATTTTATGACTGCTTATGATTCTCATATGCTAGTTTGAACCAAAAGAGTCAAGATTAATCATTAGATTGACCAATACCATCTCATTCAATTACTTCTATTTCATGTATAGTATAAATGCACTGTTTTTGTTACCTTTTTTTCTTCTTAATTATGAGATAAGGAAAGCCCTCCAACCCAAATATACTATTAAGAAGAGGCTACTGAATTGACATGTTCTCTTACTAAGGTGACAATCTTTTAAACATTGGGAAAGACTAAAATGCTTCCCTGCCAATAGGTCTTGCTTGCTCCCTTTCTCATTTCATTTAAAATTTTACTTGGGGAAGAGTCTTAAACATTAAATTTTTCTTTTTATTGTAAAATGTACCATGTACACAGAACTGTATGAAAATCCTTGTGTACATTTTAAATAGTTATTATAACAATTCCTTTGCTTTTCTTTATAGTATTAACACTTGTTTGTATTCTTCAATTAAAAAAATAGTGTATTAAAAGTTTTATATTTTATAAAATGGGATCACACAGTGAGTATTCTTTCATTCAACAGTACATTATGTATGGCATCACTCATTCTGCACTATGGTAGTGAAATTCATTCATATTGTTGCATGTAATGGTAGTCTTCAAATGTTGCTGTATCAGTTGTGTAAATAGTCCACAATATATTTATCCATTCTACTGAGGGAGGATATTTAGATTGTTTCCAGTTTGAGGCTATTATGAATCATGTATTACAAATAAACCTATATGTGCCTTCTGCTGAACATGTACAAGGATTTCTGGGAGGAATTTTCTGGGTCACAGCGTATGCTTGTCATCAAATTTACTTATAATAATTACTATAAATGCCATTTTCCAAAATGCAGTCTATCCTCATTATTTGTAGATTCTGTGTTTGTGATTTCTCCTACTTGCTAGAATGTATTTGTAACTCCAAAATCAGTACTCATGTCATCAAAATCAGCAACATAAGCAGAGCGGCAAAAAAGCTGAGTTGCCATTGTGCACATTCCCAGCTGAGGCTGAGAAGGGTGACACTCTGCCTTCTTGTTTCAGCTCTTATATTATACACAAGTATCTTTCATGTGTGTCTATGAATGCCATGGTTTTCACATTTTTTGTGCTTTTTGTTGATTTCACTGTTTAAAATGGTCCCCAAGCAGAGTGCTGAAGTTGTGTTTCTAAGCACAATAAAGCTATGATGTGGCTTTTGGAGAGAATATGTGTGTTAGACATTTCTTTGGGCATTAGTTACTATTGACCATGAGTTCAGTGTTAACCAAACAATAATATATATCAACAATATACAATAAATAAGGTGTCTTTGAACAGAAACACACATAAAACAAGGTTGTATATTGATTGGTTGACAAAAACATTCTGACTAGAGACAGGAAAGTAACCCTTTATGTCCCCCAGGAGCAGTGGTTTCTTTCAATATTTGCCAACTCGATGTTTGTGGCAAGTTTATAGAACATAACTAGTGCAGATAATAAGAGTCAACAGTAGCTGGAAATTTAAATTTCTATCAGCAATGTATAACTCTCATTTACAGTGAGCCATATTCTTGAAAAAATTTATTCCTCTCTCCCCCACCTTCTCCCTCTAAATCTTTAATCTCTTAAATCCTTTGCATTTCCATGCCTGTCAATTTCCACAAAAAGTTCTTGTGGCATTATGGTTGGTACTGTGTTGAATCTATAGTTCCATTTGGAGAAAATCATCATATAAATTTTGACACTCCATTTTTAAACAACAAAACAACAGTGTGGAGTTTTTTGGTGTAAGTAATGGTGCTGATAAACATTTCAGTCATTGTGATATATTTCTGCTGAAGACTAGCTCATTTCTACTATTTTATCCTCATGTAGGAACCATTCCCACCTTAAATGCACAAACAAGATAGAGCCTCTCTGTGCTCTGCTACTTGTTCTGAAAATAATTTCCTTTCTCTTTATTGAATACACTGACTATCCAATCAGAAAAATGAAAGAGAAAAGCCAAACAGGAAAATAATTAAAAGAACAGTAGCTAGTTTATATGCTGCATATTTTTGTATTAATATTATAGAGTAAGATTGAGGAAATAATTTTTCTCTTAGAATAGCTATTTTTGATTTATTATTGCACAAGTTACCCCAAACCTTACTCATTTAGTAATATCAATTTCCTGCAATATTCGCTGGGATTATGAAAGGAATTTCTAAATAAGCATTTTTTCTTTTAAAAATACACTTGTTCTAAAAATAGCAATTATTCTCTTATGGGGCTGCTGTGAAATAGAAAATAGAGGGTGTAGAAATCAGAGGCATGATTCACTTCCTGTAGGTTTCGGTATTCCTTCAAAATAAAGATTCTTGTAAGTCAGAAATACACTTTATAGACAGTATATTCAGATTACATATTAGAGTCATACTGATCTACAGCCTCAAAAGGTTTTTTTCTTTTTTTCCTTTTTTTAAAATTTTATCTGAACTGGTCAGGGGCCAGGCACAGGTCTCTGTTAAAGTTAATGGTGAGCATTTTTTATTTTTGGAGATTCATCACTCACCATGTGTTTGATCTTTTTAATTCATAGATGGTGCTTCAAATTCATTGGTAGCACCTGGGCTTTAAGGTATTTTTATGACCAGTCAACCTAGTGATAATTGAAGTCCTGGTGTGTGACCTGCACTAGGTGAAATGGGGGCAGGTGAAAGATACATATAGGATATGGATTGTACCTGCTATGATCTTACAGCATCCTTGGGCAGACAAGGTCCAGATGCCTGCAACATACCATAGAATACCAAAGTGCATTCACAGTACAGATACTAGGAGGATAATTTAAATTTTAAAGCATGTCAGCCATGAAACACACACAGTGATTCTCATTCCTTCTTTGGAGATTGCATTTTTTTATTTTCAGCTCTTCTCTGAAAGTATGTTTTATGCACTTATTTGCTCTCTTATTTATCCTTTTGTCTGTCAACCCAGGAGAATATAAGTTTGATGAGGAGCTTAGGTTTAATATGAGAACATTACACACTGATGGATAAATGATATATGCAAGGCTACTCTGTGTGCTAGTGGAACACAGGAGAGCCAGTCAGAGTGCAGAGAGAACTTCCCAGAAGAGGTGTGAGAAAACCCTAGAGCTACACTGATGGAAGTCGATCTATGGGTGAAAAGGGGTGCATATTTAACATTTTGTTAGCTATTTCTAAATTGGTACCTTGTGGTTTGAAGAATAAGTGCCAGTTTATCTGGCAGAGAAAGGTGTAACAAAAGATGATATTCCAGGCACAGGGAACAGCATGAACAAAGGCATGGCATGTGCAAGTGATTGTGTGCATAGTTTGGTGGGATGTATGGTAGTGAATGGCCAGACACAGGACTGTGGACGAATTTAGGGCCAGGTTAAGAATTAGATAGCTGAAGGCAGCAGGGAAGATCTCTCAGTGGAAGTAATCCATATCAACCCTTACAATGTCAATAGGATGTAAAGTAAAGATGAGTAGGGACACAAACCCATTTCTGTGGATTGTATCCTCCCTCCCTCCCTCCCACCCTTCCTTCTTTTTTCCCTTATTTTCTGCATGCTTGCCTTGCCTTCCTGCCTTCACACATTTATTTAGTGCCTATTTCATGCCAGGCATTGTTCTAGGAACTGATGAGAACAAGGCCAAGTCCTGCTCTCACAGAACTTGCATTCTAGTGAGTGAGACAGGTAATAAACAAGTCAAAAAAGGAAAGAAAGGCAGGAAGGGAGGTGGAACGGTGGGAGGAAGGAATAAACTCAGTAAGTACAGAGGATATTAGGTGCTGTGAGGGAAATAGTGGAGGAGAGCCTGGAGTGAGAGGGGGCGATTCAGACCACCGGAGGGCAGATACATTCCCACGCCTGCCCCAGCCCTACCTGGGCCCTGTTTGTTGCAGCCATTACTGATCACCACCCCTGTAATGGGATTCCTCTCCTCTCTGAACTCAACACCTGATTTTGTAGTACCTATCTCTTCCTGCCTATTTTAATTTTTCATCTCCCCTGTTCAATCGTAAGCTCTTTGAGGTTAGGCTCTGAATTTTTTCATGTTTGATCTCACAAAGCGCACAGTGCTATAAAGTGTATAACCTTTATTCTTAAAATAAACACCATTGTTGAAAAACTTAGCAAATCGCATTTTCTGTTCCTTCTCTTCTCTTGTTTCTCAGGTTGTTTGTATGAAACATAGTCACTGCTGCTGCAGAATCCTTTTGCTCCTGCTGAGTAGCGCTTGCCTATGTCTTCATTCTTTGTGCTAACAGCAACATTGTTCTACTTGTGATAAGATGGAGGGCCTCTCTGAGTGTGCTCTTCACCTCGTAGTGAGAATTACCAGCAGGCCTATATAGATTCGTAGGCAATGTGAGCCTCCTGTCACGCACATGTCTTTAATAATAAATGATGAGAATGGCAGAGGGTGCAGTACATTCATTTCTTTATTATGGAAATCCCTGCAGATTTTTCAGTCCCCAAATTTAAAATGAAAAAGAAACCTATCCTTTTGAGCTTTCAGTTGCATCTCATTGTGTCTCATGAAACAGTTGCAGTTTTGAGTGAGATAATGACTCCTTTGGAATCAGAGTGATTTCTAGAGATTATGGAGGCACCTCATTTTTTTACTTAATTGCAGACAGTTTCAATAACGGTGAAAGGTTATTTGTGACCAGTCGATTTAAGTGGGAAGTGGTTTATGAGTTAGAGCTGTCCTGAAACCTGAAAATTGTAACTATAGGACCTTCTTCCAACATGGCAGGAAAGGCTCTGTAACATTGGATTCTCGAAATGTGGAGTGTTAGAACTGGAAAGAAAGTTAGTGATCCAGCCTCTTTGTCCTGGAATGAAAGTGAGCTCCAGAGTCATTAAGGGACATACTGATCTTCACACAGCCAGACAGCTATTGAGGCATGCCTACATCTTAGATCTTTTGAAAGAGCTTGGACTGTAAAATGCTATACATATGTGAGGTACTATCATCCCTTCATCTCAGTGGGTGGCCTCATCCCAATTTGACTTCCTTGGAGTTTAGCTTACTTGTGTAAGCAATTGGTTGATATCCAAGTTCTCTACTATTTCTAAAATTCTATTCTTTCATGGCTCTTTTTTAAGAAAATAGAGATTGTGGTCGAAAGAACCTTAGAATACACCAAGAACCTCTTGAGTGTTGCCTCCATTGACTCTCCTTCTTCAGTCTCATCTCTTGGCACTTGGCTCATCCCATCCCCTCACCTACCAGCTGAACTAAAAGTATAGCTCCCCAAATGTCTCAGAGCATCTCCACATGATGTCCCTCTGTTGTCTTTGCCCTGCTAACTCCTATTTGTTCTTTAAGGCTTGGTTTGAGCATCAGTTTCTCAGGAGGGCTTTCTTGATGTCCTCTTATAAGCTTGCCCAGTACTCAGTGCCTCCTGCTATGACAGTGTTATCACGCCATGTTGTACCTGTCTACTTAGATCTTGCTCTTGTCCTCTGGGCTGTGAATGCCTTAGCTCTGAATACCAGTGCCTGAAATGTGCCTGCAAATAGGAGAGGCTCAATAAATGTTTGTTTAATGATATGCAGATAGATTGCCAATTGGTTATCTCCAGGAGAAGACCAGCAGTTCCACACTCATGTCCATGTTTTGTCTTTCAGTAGACTTTCATCTCTGGCCTTTGGCTGGTGGGCACAGCCAGTTTGTGTCTTGGATGGAATAATGAGAGTGTTAAGATTCACTTTCCATGAGCCAACTCTGAGCATCACCCTGTGAAATACCTTGGTGCCACTTGCTAAAGGAAGGAGCTCAACGTGAGTGACTTCTGGGCTTTCATTAATGTGGACAGCATGGAGCTAGTTGCTTACCATCTGGGTACACTTGAGCATGCCAAAGCATGTTTCAAGGAAGAAACTCCAGTAAAATATGTTGTAGACACCAACAATGGCATAGCTCCTTGTGAGTTTATAGTTCTAGTGTACAGCACTAATCTCCTTAGAGTTCTGGGGAGATAGGTGTGAGACTTCTCTCTGCAGTTGAAAGATGGGAGGAGGTCAGCCTTTCTCTAAAATTCCCAGAGGATTTTCCCTCTGAGTTTACTGAGTGGTTTCTAATGTGTGTTAACTCAGGCTGCTGCTAATTGCTGCTGATTGCTGGTAAATTGCTGGCAATCATAAGTGTCTTTCCTGGCAGAAGCAAAGCACATCCCAAGATAGCAGGCATAGTGACTGAACAGTATAAATGGCGCTGAAGTGCCTGGACCCAGAAGCCCAGAGTGTCTAGGCAGCCCAACTATCCCTTAGCAAGGGGAACCCAGAAGGAAAACCTTGCTTGGGAGTCAAGGCCACCAAGAGTATGGAAACAGAGGGCATGATTGTGGCAAGAACTGGGAACTGGGATTCGCTGTGTTCATTTCATGCTAAATAACAAGTGGAAGTTGGCCACCAAACTTAAAGAAAGTTGCTTCTCAACACTTCAGTGTGACAGAATTCTGAAGGACTCCAGGATAAAATAAGAGAAGTAATATAAAATGGAAATAAGGAAATTCAAAATTTTGATAACATGATTTGATCAAAGGTGACACTGTGGCTGGGTTGGACTGATTTCTCTTTGTCAGAGCAGTCACCAGGGAGAAGAATATCTGATCAGAAGTTGCATCATTTGGGACTCCAGCAGGAAATAGATGGCACACTGAAACAGTTGATTGGAAAGAGTTTGATGAATGGACTTTTTTCAGAGATAGGGGCAGGGCTAAGGAAACAAGCAAGAGATGAGAAAGCACCTGGAGAATAGCAACAGTGGAGAATGCCTTCTGATTAAAATTTGGCAATCCCATGGAGCTGTCATTTGGAGACAGCGTCCCGAGGACTCAAGCATCGAACTGTTGTGATGCATCATTCCCTTCTTTGGATCATCTACAGGTATTTTTACTAAACCCATATTACAGATGAGGCATGTTAAGGAATTTGCCCAATACCACAGCTCCAGTAAGTGGGGAAACTGGCTTGAACTCAGATCCATCTGAATCTAAATGTCATATCTTTTCTGGCTGCAGCAATTACATCTTATTCAAGGCAGTAAGAGATGGGGGCAGAGGTGGCATCATCTTTATCTTTGATTTTGAAAGCAAAAAGTGCTGTAGATTTTCACTTATTTCTCACTGGCCAGAACTGTGTTACGGCAAGTGTTTGGCTTTTCTATCCTATATAGCAGAAAGTGACAAGCCAGTAGGAGCTGGGAATCATTCTTGGGTAAACTAAGTAAAAGAAGTGGCTGACTTCTTTTTCCTACATTTTTCTGTGGTACGTTCTTTAGATAACTTTACATATTATATCTAGTTTTGGTCCGTTAATGCAAGATTCTTCACTTTCTGTGTATTTAAGGAGACAACATATTTCAGATCTATAATGTACTGATTTTTAAGTTTAATTCTGAATGCATTTTTATATTTCCTGTGTCTGGGGTTATCAGAGGTACTTCACAGGAAATACCATGTTTGCTAAAAATAATGCCTTTGTTACCAGAATTCAAGATTGAGAGTGGAGAGCCCTGAGCACACTTCCTGGCATATAGCAGATATTTGGTAAAGGGTAACTATTATCATGATTCAACATTTCTACCTTCAGATGAGACTTGCACGATACAGGAAGATCTTGGAGAGAAATGGCTGGCTATGCAGGTGGTGTTGACAAATGGGATTTGAAAGTGTGAACCCTGGTTTAAGACACCACAATGATTCATTCTTGGTTAAGTATGGAGAATGGATGGAGGGGGGAGAGGAATTTGTTCAGAAGCTAGCTAACAGATATAGAGTGCTTTAAGTTGAATAGGGCAGAAGGAGAGAAAAACCACAGCCAGGTAGATCAGTTAATCAGTTCTATAGAGGATAGGAATTGTGAGTTAAAAGAAGGGTAATATTGGGGGGTATTGTTGTGATTCACATAAGCGATTATTGATTGGGAGTGAACTGGAGATTGTAAAGCTCCATGCATTGTCTGCTCATTGGACTCATCTCACTGTACTACACTCGTATCATATTACATTTCCTTTGACTTGGCAACATCATCTGAGATAAGATAGAAGCATCCCAATTTTCCCAAGGAGGATGGAAATAGATCCAGACTTAGAGATGGCATTAAGTCTAGATAATGGCTTAAATGAAAAAGAGATGTTCTTGGGCACCTGTATTAAGAGGGTCTATGGAAAATTACAATAGTATTGCTTATAAAGCATTTACCATTCTAGGCACTATTCTAAGTACTTTACTTAGGTTATTTCATTTAACCTTCACCATAGCCATATGCAGTAGATAACATTATCATCCCTGTTTATAGTTGAGGTAACCAAATGACAGTGAGGATAAGTGACTTGACCAAAGTCACACAACTCATAGTGGTTTAAACCCAGCCAGTTTGCTCTGGAGGCCAGCTTCACTCCCTGTATCAATATTATATTGGCTTAAAATTAATTTCTTCCTTTGATAGAGTTACTAGACTGGCAATTAGGGGCAATGTGGTTGTAATGTGCACATGATTTATAAATATTCATTTCTATTCTACAAAATGATTAAATTTATAAAACATAAATGAAACATTTTAAGGTATGTTAGATATATAGACAAGCAGGAAGTAGAGCAAGTGTAGGTTAAACGTAGATGGGAAGGAATGAAAGGATCAAAAGATATCTAATATTCATGAGGTCCTTGGTACTAAATATTCATTGTATACTAAATACATATGGGATATATGAAGTAATAAATGTAAAAAAGCACAGAGTATTGAGATTACAAAACGAGCACAAAAAATTCATGAGGCCCTAATTTCACAGCAACCATTCTGGCCCTGTATGTTCTCTGCTCAAGAAACACAGATAATCCCAGGGCTGTCTACTGGCTAACTGGTGAGCTATAGCTCTAGCCAGGGGGGACTTGTCCTATATGTTGAATGGAGCCAGTGTGTGATGGGCCTAGGGTACCTTCCAACCATGAGCTCCCTTGCTCAAATCTCAATTCTGGTCCTTGTGACCGTGCATCAGTAGGAAAGGCTAGTGTGTGTGTCTGAGAGAGAGAGAGAGAGAGATTGAGAGAGAAGACAAATGAACACTGCTAACCCAGAATTTGAGCAGTGAGGTCCCTCCTCCCATTTGGTACCTTGCCATAAGTGTTTTAACTTATCCTAGTCTCTTTTCCCTTCTTTCTCACTGTGTGTCATAAATGGATTTTTAACAGACCTTTCCATGACCTCTTTGTAGTATTTCTGGCATTTTGGTAGACTGTAATGGCATCAAGATAATTTCCCACAGGACAGCAGTAGACACAGGTCATTGGGACCTCAGCAAAACCCCTAGCAATTGTACATGAGATCCTTACAGGCAAATAGAAACTGGGAGGTCCCACGTGGGACCTCCTGCCTTCTGCTGATGGCTGTATTCTTGGACCCAGAAAGGAAGTTTCTGGCAATATTTCATCTCTTTGGTCTGTTCTGGTGATTAGGTGGAGACACACATTCAGTTAATCAAATTAGATAAAATTAAGTGAATCAAATTAGAAACCATGGAAAATATTGAGAGGTTTTCGTGTTGGAGAGGAGTTTCATCTGTTCTGATTCTATGAGTTGAGCTATGAGAAATCAATTCTATTTGGTCCAGACGATGGGAAGGGGAGCATGGGGACTGGCCATGGACTGTAACGAGGTGTATTTGAGTCTGCAGAACCCTCAGTGAGGTGAGGTGGGGAAGAGTGAGCACGAGGCTCAGCTCTAAGAGATGTGCATATGGGAAGAGGGAGGTAAGAAAACAGGTCCCAGGTGAGGAGTACCTCAGAGCAGTAGGTGAGTGAAACCCAGGGTGCTCCAGTAGAGGGGACCAATGGTATCCCTAGGAAATATGAAGGAAGCTGCTGACCCCCAGCATCCTGGGAACCAATGTCTGTTATCTCGGGTCTGCTCTGCCTGTGATAAGCCAGCTGGCTCACTGCATACTATTAACAGGTGCAGGGGTGTAGACACCTCCAGTCCATCCCTGCACTCACTTCCATTCTGCCCTCACACTGTTCTTAATCAGTGACTATTCCTTTTTCTTTGAACTCTCAATCACTGTGATGTGAGCCTTTGTGGGTGGGTCTTTGAAACTGACCTTTCTCTAAAAAAGTAATTTTCAAAATATTTTGACCTCAATCCACAGTGAGAAATACAATTTATATCACAATCCAGTATACATACATTAACATATACATATATATGAAACTGAAATAAGAGTTTCATGAAATTTAATTTACCCTTATCACCTTTGATGAACTCTAATATAGTCCGTTCCATTTCACTTAAAAATGCTTATCAAAACACAGTAAACTGACATACATCTCACTATGGGTTCATAGTTGGAAAAAACGTGTTGAAGTGTTCTGGCTTGACTTTTGCTCTTTTACTGTCAGGGCCCTGTGCTACCTTGGGTAGCAAACCCTGCCCTATCTGATCCTATGAAACCCAGTTAATGACACCAGCCAAATGCTTTAATTTCTTCCTCACAGATGGACCAGAGATGAATGAGCATTTTCTGGGAAACCCAAAAACTTGCCACCCAAATGATTTGTGGTCATTTCTTCATGTGATTCTCATAATCACCCTATCCATTTGGATATTTTGATTCTTCTTTCACAAATGAAGAATATTAAGGTCACAGGAGTTGTGTGATTCATCAATGGTTACAAAGATAATATGTAGGGTAATTGAGTCTTGAACCTGGGACAGTTTGACTGTACCTTCAAGATAAGGTGCCTCTCCTTTGTACCAATGAGCTGCTTACCCAGAATCTCTCCTATCTAACAATTCCAGAGCTTGAATTCTTTTTTCATTTTTCCTTCTGAATCCTAAATCTTCTCTTTGCTAATATATGCCACTGTAATAACTCAAGAGTAAAGATTTTATGTGGCAATTTCTTTTTCATTTTGTACACATATGTTTTGTGACTATCCTCAGCCCTGTGGGTAGCATTACATATAAACTTGTCTTGTCCTCACCAGTATTTCCTAAGCAACATTTTGACTGATGTAAGAGCTAGCATCGCAAAAGCTGCTATCTGTTATGTTGTCTCCAGCGGAATATGACAGTCTTCCTTCTTAATTTGTAATAGGATATAGCTCCAACAAGTGAAGTCTCAGTTGTTAGTGTTTGAAATATCCTTTATAAAACCTAAGGTTAGTACAACAGAATGTGAATGGCAAAATGGCAGACATACCAGGTTCTGGTGAAGTTCCTTATTATCCTGAAATAATGTGCCAGTACATGGCATCTAGAGATATCTAGAATCAGAGAATTTTAAAGCTTCAGTGATCTTTGTTTAAATTTGAGGTCAATGTTTTGTGCTTGAACGATATTTTCAAATGGGTTGGGGTGGTTTTTATTGCTAAAAAGAACATGACTCATGCATGAATAAATAGAAAAAGAGCCTAGAGTTGTTTTAAAAGAATGGATGCTTGGTCATTTAAAAAGTGCATTTTTTCCTAATTATGAAATGAATATACATTTTTGTAGACAATTCTGAAACAAAATATTGTATAAAGCAAAAAATAGTGTACTTTTAATACCTATAATTAACTTAACATTTTAGGTATATTTTATGCCAGTCTTTTTTTCAATACATCTCAAATCAACATATGTACTCATGTGTTTACAAAATTGGGATCAAACTCATTACAATATAGTTCCATATGTCTGATATTTTAAAAAATTAACATTATAAAGAACTTTCTCCTATGCTACTATATATTCTTAGAAATACATATTTTTAAAAATTTATTCCTTTCTTGGACATTTGGGTTTATTTTTAGGATATTAAAAGTATAGTCAAATATAGCTATATTTTTACATGCAAAATTGTGAAATTCCTACACACAGAAAAATATGAGAAGTTGGAAAACACTGAAAAACATAAACAGTTCATGTAGAAGCAGTTTTAACATTAACATTGCCTGCTTGCAGTGGTTTGGCTTATGAGGGTTCATCAGGTACACTGTTATGCTTTGTTTTTAGCAGGATAGGTGTTTGCTTATTCTACATATATTTGACTTTACATAGCACACTTCCTCTAAATGCCTCCATTCTGTGCTGTCATTGGAATGCTACCCATGTCCCTTAGTGACTGACGTTGTGCTGGTCAATTAAATCATTGGTGCCAACTTCAGAAAGAATACCTTTTATTAATGACATTCTTTGACTAATAGATTTCTCTTTAAATGTCACGTATCCATAGTAAGATGTTTCCATAAGACCTAAAATTTTCAATAAATTACTATTTTTTTAAAAAAAGGTTGTTTTGTAAAGAAAGGAATTGAGAGGAAAAACCCCTATCTTTCCAACCCCCTATGTAACAAGTCAATAAAGCCAAGGCAGCAGGAAGTCCCTCAGCCTGGGTTTGGCCTCACATGTGCCTGGCTGCTCCTGCTCTAGACCCCAGCCCGCCTGTGATGTCTGCTGTGACTAGAGCTTTTGGTCATTTGTTTCCACTTAATATTCCTCACAGGAATCTGAGTTTCTCTCAGTGTCATGTTATACCTCAGTGATTTTCAAAATGTGTTCTACAAGGCATGAAGGTAGAACCAAGTTACTTGGAAATAATTAAATACATTGGTTCTGGACCTTAATTCTAGAGATCCTGACTCGTCAATCTGGGATGGGGGTTCACATTTTGAGACTCATCCTCCTGGGGAGGGGTCTGGGTAGTGATAGGCAGATGGGTGGGCTTTAACTATCCATTCCTCTCTTCTACTACAATAGCAGTTTAAAAAAAGGTCATAAAACAGCCTTTCTAAAGAATACATATGTTTATTCTACATATGTTTGTAAAATACAGAAAAACAATGACTTTCAGCTTACAAGAGGTGACTGTAACACAGGGTGGTTACCAGCTATTCCACTTCTAGAAAAACTGTAAAATGCTTTGTCCACTACAAGCATACTTCATTTTATTGCACTTTGCCTTATTGTGCTTTGCACATAATGCATTTTTTTTTACAAATTGAAGGTTTGTGGCAACCCTGCACTGAGCAAGTCTATCAGTGCCATTCTTCCAACAGCATTTATTCATTTCATGTCTGTGTCATATTTTGACAGTTCTTGCAATATTTAAAACCTTTTCTTTAATACTATATTTGTTATGATGATCGTACTTAGAGATTATTGGGTTACTGTTGTATTGTTTCGGGGTGCCACAAACTGTACCAATCAGTATAAGACAGTGGGCTTAATCGATACATGTTGTATATGTTCTGCCTGCTCCACTGACTGACTTCTCCCGCATCTCTCTTCTTCTCCTCAGGACTCTATTCCCTGAGGCACAAAAATATTTAAAAAGGCCAACTAATAATCCCATAATGGCCTCTAAATATTCAGTTGAAAGCAAGAGTCTCTCACTTCAAATCAAAAGCTATAAGTGATTAAGCTTAGTGAGGAAGGCATGTCTAAAGCTGAGAAAGGCCAAAAGCTAAGCCTGAACAGCCAAGTTGTGAATGCAAAGGAAAAGTTCTTGAAGGAAATTGAAAGTGTTACTCTAGTGAACATATGAAGAATAAGAAAGTGAAACAGCCTTATTGCTGATATGGAGAAGGTTTTACTGGTCTGGATAGAAGATCAAAGAAGCCATAATAACGTTTCCTTAAACCAAAGCTTAATCCAGAGCAAAGCCCTAACTCTCTGCAATTCTATGAGGGCTGAGAATGTGAGGAAGCTGAAGAAGAAAAGTTTGAAGATAGCAATGGTTAGTTCATTATGTTTAAGGAAAGATGCCACCTCCATGACATCAAAGTGTAAGGTGAAGCAGCAAGTGCTAATATAGAAACTGCAGCAAGTTAGCCAGGAGATTTATAAGGTGATTAATGAAGGTGGCTACTATAAAACAGATTTTCAATGTAGACAAAACAGCCCACTATTAGAAGAAGATGCCATCTAGGACTTCCATAGCTAGAGAAGAGAAGTCAATGCCTGGCTTCAAAGCTTCGAAGGACAGGGTGACTCTGTTGTGAGTGGCTAATGCCGCTGGTTACTTTTAGTTAAAACTAATGCTCATTTACCATTCTGAAAATCCTGGGTCTCATAAAAATTATGCTACATTTGCTTTGCCTGTATTCTATAAATGAAACAACAAAGCCTAGATGACAGCACATCTTTTATAGCATGGTTTACTAAATATTTTTGAGACCTATGGTTCAGAAAAGAAAATTCCTTTCAAAATATTTCTGCTCATTGACAATGCATCTGGTCACATAAGAACTCTGATGAAGATGTACAATGAGATTAATGTTTTCATGACTGTTAATGCAATATCCATTCTTCAGCCCATGGGTCAGGGAGTAATTCTGACTTTTCAAGTCTTACTATTGAAGAAATACATTCCATAAGGCTGTAACTACTATAGATAGTGATTCCTGTGATGGGTCTGGGCAAAATAAATTGAAAATCTTCTGGAAAGGATTCACCATTGTAGATGCCATTAAGAATATTTATGATTCATGGGAAGAGGTCAAAATATCAACATTAACAGGACTTTGGAAGAGGTTGATTCCAAGCTCATGGATAACTTTGAGGGGTTCATGACTTCAGTTGAGGAAGTAACTGCAGATGTGGTAGAAATAGCAAGAGAACTAGAATTAGAAGCAGAGCTTTAAAATGAGACTGAATTGCTGCATATCATTATAAAACTTGAATGGATGAGGAATTGCTCCTTATGGATGAGGACAGTGGTGTCTTGCGATGGTAAAGATGCTGGGAAGATTGTTAAAATGGCAACAAAGGATTACATAAACTTAGTAGATAAAGCAGCAGCAGGGTATGAGAGGACTGACTCCAATTTTGAAAGAAGTTCTGCAGTGGGTAAAATTCTGCCAAACAGCATTGCATGCTGTAGAGCAATCATTTGTGAAAGGAAGAGTCAATTGATGCAGAAAACTTCACTGCTGTTTTAATTTAAGAAACTGTCACAGCTACCCCAACCTTCATCAACCACCACTGTGATCAGTCAGCTGCCACAACATGAATGCAAGACCCTCCACTCACAAAAAGAGTATGGCTTGCTGAAAGCTCAGATGATGGTTAGCATGTTTTAGCAATAAAGTATTGTTAAAATAAAGGTATTCACATTGTTTTTTAAGACATGATGCTGCTGTACACTTAATAGACTGCACTAGAGTAAAAACATAACTTTCATGTGCTCTGGGAACCAAACAATTTGACTCACCTTATTGTGATATTTGCTTTACTGTAGTGTTCCAGAACTGAATGTATGCTTGTACTTCTGTCTGCTTCCTGTTCCGCCCCCTGTCCTTTACTCCTCAGTGATTGAATTGGCATTTTTTTTGGTGTGCAGGGTAGTTACAGTGGATGTTTTCATGAAAAATGGGGGAAGGGGCAGAAATTGTTATGTTTTGAATAGCACTGATATGTGAATATGCTATTCCTTCCAAGTGGGTTTTTGACAATAGGGAGAGTAAGTTATTTAAAACAATGTGTACATATGTGGTCAATAATTTTATGTTTTACAGAAGTCAGAATAGACAAAAGTGCATGTGTATAAATTGCTTGTAGTCCCCTCAAATTTGGGAAGTCAATTAACCTAGGCTGCATGCATACTTTTAGGGTAATAAAAGAGCACATTTTATAGATAACCCCTCAATGCTTCTAGCCATCTTTCTCTCTGATCAAAAAGGACTAGACATTTTGTTTATGTTGCAAATGGATTCTCCTTGGTGAAATTAATAGTTTGCTATTATGTTCAATGACTTTTAGAAATAGATTTTTCTTTTTGCTGAAATACTTGGTCTTTACAATATATGGATTTTAGGGATACTCTTCTACTATGCATGAAAGGGTATAATCTAGGAAGTTTGCCTTTCCTTACATGTGGGATTGGTATCTGAGGCTTGAATATAATACAGCTTTGTGTTCCCACAGTTTAGAAGATTATGGTCACTTGAGGCTGACTAAGACTGAATTTTGCCTCTATAATTCATATTTTTCTTGAATACATATTTTTACATGCAAGGCATGAGTAGAGCACTTAATCAGACAGAGCCTGGGACTTTAGTTAAGAAAACAGGTTGCTTTTGTGCTGCCTGCTAATAAATGCTTGTATTTGTGGCAGAATTTAATTTGTGTACTGTTTTTTAAAACAAAATGCCGCAAATTCAAGCATTTATTAACAAGCTGATACCAGTGTACATTCATATTAGAACATTGATGGGATCAAGTCTTGAATTATTAAAATGAACAATTCCACATTCAAGAAAACTCCTCTGCCATAAAGGGAAATCTCATTTTTTGATGATATGAATCAGAATAAGTACAGGCTTGATTTGAATTTTGTGATAATTAGTATATATTTATCTGATAATATCATGGCTAGATGGTACTTTTTCTCCAAATTTCTGTACCAGTAGTCTTTCTGTTCTTTTAAATAGTCTTCATTAAATAGCTGAGGAAGAAGTACTTCCTTCTGGGAACTACTTCCACTTCTGGGAAGATGGAGTAAACTTGCTTTCCCCTATTTTTCCTGCTAAGTACAACACCAAACCTTGGACAGTACATATAAACAAACATAAGAAGATTCTGAAAGATGGAAAGCAGAAGGCAGACCAGCTGGGAACCTTAGGACCCAGGGAACAACATAATGGTAAATTCTCTGGATTTCTTTTTTTCTCATAAATCCCAGACTTGGAGCTTGATAAGCTGGTAACCTGGAAATACCAACAAACACAGACAAAAAAAAAAAAAGAGCTCCAAAAGAAGCTTGCTCTCTCTAGCCAGAGGACCAGAAAAGGGGCAGTTTAAGAAGACAGAAAATTTTTAGATAATAACTGTGATACTCCAGCCAAACACCACAGAAAAACTGTGGCCTACCTTCACCCACACCAGAAAAGACTCTCAGCCTCTCTATGCTGTAACAACGAAACCCCTCTGCTAGAGTGGTGTCAGAGGATTCCTACTGGAGAGTTAGGACTTTCATCACTGCCCAGTGATAATGAGACCTCCTTGTCCCCATGGTGTTGGTAGAGATACAAGTTATCTATAAATAATGTAATACCTAGAGCAACCACTAAAAAACTATACAAGGAGATACATTCAAAATAATTCTATATTAATTGATATTTATATTACCTAGCAGGAGAGTGGGCAAAATAGGTGAAGAGGATAAAAAGGTTCAAACTTCCAATTATAAAATAAATAAGTCCTAGGGATGAAAAGTACAGCATAGGGAATATAGTCAATAACATTGGTAATAACTTTGTATGGTGACAGATGGTAACCACTCTTATTGTGACCATTTTGTAATGTATATAAATGTCAAATCATTGTGTTGTATACCTGAAACTAATATAATATTGTATATCAACTATAATTCAATAAAAATTTTTAGAAAATGAGTATTGATAAATCTAAATGGAATTCTAAGAAGTGTTTGAGTAACCCATAAAAAGACAGGAAATAAAAGAGAAATGGAAAACTGAGAGAACAGACAGAAAACCAAAGATGAAATGAAGACTTAAGCCAAAACACATAGTTATGTTAAATGTGAATGGTTTAAATGTATCAAATTGGCACATTATAGAGACTGGCAGAGTATATTTTTAAAAATGATCTCTCTTTGTGTCATCTATAAGAAACTTACTTCAAATATAACAATATGGAAAGCTTGAAAGTAAAAAGATGAAAAAGATATATTATGGAAACATGAATCAAAATAAATCAGGAGTGATTATATTAATATCACATGAAGTAGACTTCAGAGCAAAGAAAATTAGAGTCAGAAAGGGACATTATATAATGACAAAAGGTTAGTCTATCAAGAAGAGATAGTAATCATAAAGTTTTATGCACCAAACAATAGAGCCACAAAATATGTGAAGTGAAAACTGGTAGAATTGAAAGGAGAAGTAAACATCCACAGTTATAGTTGGAAATTTTGATACTCTTTTATCAACATTTAGAACAACTAAACAGAAAATTAGTAAAGATATATAAGAACTCAGCCACAAAATCTAATTGACATTTGTAGAAAGATTCACCTAATCATAGCAGTATACATATTCTTTGCAAGTGCCCATGAAATATACAAAATAGAACCTATCTTAGGTCATAAAATAAACCTCAACAATTTCAAGAGAATAGAAGTCATATAGTATGTGCTCTCTGGCCATAATAGAATTAATCTATAAATCACTAACAGAAGGATAACAGCAAAATCTGCAAGCAGTTAGAAACTAAGCAGTATTCTTCTAAGTAATCCATAGGTCAAAGATCATACTGAAGCAAAAAGAAATTGAATGGAATGAAAATGAATATGCAACATGTCAAAATTTGTAGGACTTAGCTAATCATTTCTGAAAGGGAAATTTGTAACACTAAATGCTTTCATTAGAAAAGAAGAAAAGTCTCAAATCAATAATCTAAGTTCTTACCTCAAGAACCTAGAAAAAGAGGAGCAAAATAAGTTAAAAGCATACAACAGGGAGGAAATAATAAAGATAATAAAGGTAAGATTAATGTGCAAAAGTAGAGAAAAGCAATGGAACAAAAAGCTGTTTCTTTGAAAAGATAAATAAAATTTATAAATGCCCAGCAGGATTAACAAACTAAAAACAGAGAAGATGCAAATTACCAATAGTAGGAATGAAAGAGGGAATGTCACTAAAGACCCTGAAGCTATCAAAAGGATAATAAGGGAATATCATGAACAACTCTCTATATAAATTTGACAATCTAGATGAAATGGACCAATTCTTTGAAAAATATGAACTACCTCAACTCATTCAATATGAAATAGACAATTTGAAAATACCTATAACTATTTAGGAATTTGAATTCATAATTAAAACCTCCTAAAATAAATCTCCAGACCCAGAAATTTTTACCAGAGGATACTAAGAAATGTTAAAAGAAGAACTAACACCAATTATACACAATCTCTTCAAAATAAAAAAGGAAAGAATACTTCTAATTCATTTTATGAAGCCAATATTACCTTGATAAAATAAGGCAAAGAGAGTACAAAAAATAAAAAACTACAGATTAATATCCATTATGAGTATAGATACAAAAGTCATAACAAATATTAGCAAATAGAATTTGTCATTCCATAAAAAAAATTATATGCCATGACCAAATAGGATTTATTCTAGGGATGGAAGGTTGGCTTAGCATTTGCAAATCAAACATATGTAAGCCACCATATGAAGGGGCTAAAGAAGAAAAATCACATGACCATATCAATAGATGCAAATTTTTTGGAAAAAATTCATTTTTTATTTAAAAAACCTCTCAGAAAAACAGGGACAGTGGGGAATTTTCTAAATTTGATAAAGTGAGTCTACAAAACCCTAAAGCTAGCATCAAACTTCATAGTGAAAGACTGCATGTTTTACCTCTAAAAGTGGGAACAGAGCAAGTGTATGTCAGCCCTCACCACTCTTCTTTAGCATAGTGCTATAAATTGTAGGCAGTGTAATAAAGCAAGAAAAGGAAACAAAGACATACATATTGGAAATGAATAAATATATCTGTCCCTATATTGCAAGTGACATGATTGTCTATATGGAAAAATCCCAAAAAATCTACCAAAAAGAACCCCTTCCGAGAATAAATAAAAAAACAAAAGCTCTTAGAACAATTACTGAACCCAACACAAAAATGAATTATATTTATATATACTAGAAATGAACATGGCATCAAAATTACAAGTACGATACCACTTACAGTTACTCAAATAAATAGAAAGGTATAAATCTAACAGAACAAATAAGATTTGTATTCTAACTACAAAATACCGATAAAAAAATAAAAGATATATATAAATAAAGAGACATATGTTCATAGTTTGGAAGACAGCATAGTAAAAATGTCAGTACTCTCCAAATGGAGTGTACACGTTTAATTAAATCCTGTCAAAGTCCTAGCAAAATATTTATCAATAAAAACAAGATTATTCTAAAATTTATATGGAAAGGCAAAGGAACCAGAAAAGTTAAACAATTTTGAAACAATAAAGTGAGAAGAATCACTCTATCCAATATAAAGACCAATTATAAAGCAACAGTAATCAAGATTATTTAGTATTCATGGAGAGTTAGATACAGAAATCAGTGGAATAGAATGGAGAACTCAGTAATAGATCTATACAAATATGTCCAACTGATTTTGACCTAGCAATTCAATACAGGAAGGAGAGCCTTTATAATACATGGTCCTGGAGCAATTGGATATCCAGAGGCAACAAAATTAGAATTGCCTAAATCTCATATTTTATGTGAAATTTAACTCAGAAAGGATCATGGACTTAAATGTAAAATGCAAAATTATAAAACTTTTAAAAAACACATAGGAGAAAATTGAGTTTGGGTTCTAGGGCTAGGCAGACTTCTTAGACTGGACACCAAAAGCATAGTTCATAAAAAAGAAACTTGAGAAATTGGACTTGATCAAAAATTAAAACTTTAGCTCTTTGGAAGACCCCTTTAAGACTATAAAAGAAAAGCTACAGACTAGGAGAACATATTCGCAGACCACATATTGGACAAAAGGCTAATATCTAGATTATATGAAGAACTCTTAAAATTAACCAGTAAGAGAACAAATAATCAAAAGACATAAAGAGACATTTCACCAAAGAGGACATAACTACAGCCAATGAACACATGAAAAGATGTTCAATAGCATTATCCACTAGGGGATACAATTAAAACTAAAATGAGATGCCACTACACACCTAAAATAATAGCTTAAAATATATAATACCAAATACTGACAAGGTGGCAGAGGAACTGGATTACTGATATATTGTTGGTGTAAAATGGCACAGCCTCTCTGGAAAACAGTTTGGCAGCTTCTGTATATTCAACTATTAAGTTAATTTTTATAACATCCATAGCTAATAGCCATAAGAGTTTCCACAACTGACCAATCTTTCATCTGATTGACTTGGTATTTTTTAAAAATAGCAGGTGCAGAGGCAGGAAAAAAGCTGGCGGCATGAGAAGTGAGGCAGAAACCTCCTCCCCAAATCACACAAAACACAAAAATGCAGCAAATACAGCTAATCCTGAAAAAGCAACCTGAAGACTGCAGAACAGACTGCCTACATCTGGGGAGAAAGAGAAGACCTCACAGAAAAGGGTAAAGTAGCAAAGCTGTGATCTGACAGGACACAAGCCCTCTTCCCACCACAGCCCAGAGGCAGGAGGAAGAAATGGAGCAGGGAGGGAGTAGAAACCCAGAACTGAAGAACAGCCAGTCCTGTAAATCTGCTCCAGAAGCATGAATCGACATTACATGGTGCGCTGGAGATTAGTGGGGTTGGAAAGCAAAGATGGGTGGAATACTCGGAGAGACTGAGATTCCAGCCACTTGTAGAGAACTGGTAAGCACAACCAGGCCATCTGGGACAAAAGAAAGGTGGGCAGTTTGAAGCACTTCCCAGCAGCAAGAGAGGCTCTAAAAGGGCAACTATTATATAGAGTTTGCTGCTCAGGAGAAAGGGCAGCTGGACAAAATCTTCCTGGCACGCTCAGTGCAGCAGGTTGGGAACTCTCAGGAGCTTCGGATGCTCCATCCCCCTGGCTGGCAGTGCAGTCCTGAGGCCCCCTACTCTGGTACACAGCCTGCCACTCTTTCCTCTGGGAAGGTGCTGGTCTGATTCACCTGCTGCCCCTGAGATTGCACCAGACCAGCCTGAGGGTGGCCCACCTACAAAAGCTACAGGGAGAACAGAGGCTCATCCCCGTGTTCACAGCTCAATGGACTGGGCAGTGGAGACAGGCATTACATCTGGGAAGGCAGGAAACCCTCCCAGCCAACCTCTTTCCTCCTGGCAGGCACTGGTTCTGCTTGCCTGCAATCCCCACCAATGCTGCAGGTGCCTGGCAGCTCCAGAGAGTAGGGATTCTGGGCACTAGGTGGTGCCACCTACACAAAGTTTTTATTCCATAGGAAACACTAAAAAAATGAAGCAGCAAAGGAATTTGGTCTAAACAAAATTACAAGAAAATATACTAGCAAGAGGGCTTAGTGAAACTGAAATTGCTAATCTCCTTGATAAAGATTTCAAAATAAAAGTCATAAACATGCTCACAGAGCTAAAGAAAAATATTCAAGATCTCAGGGAGGACTTCAACAAAGAGATAGAAACATTGAAAAACACAGTATCTGAAATGGAGCATAGAATGGAGGGACTTAAAAGCAGATTGGATGAGGTAGAGGAGATGCTAAATGAAATAGAAATTAGGGAAAAGGACAACAGAGAAGCTGAGGCACGAGAAAAAAGGATCTCTAGGAATGAAAGAATAATAAGAGAGTTGTGCCACCAACCCAAATATAACAATATTCACATTATAGGGGTACCATAAGAAGAGAGAAAAAAGGGATAGAAAGTCTCTTTGAGGAAATAATTGTTAAAAACTTCCCCAGTCAGAGAAAGGAAATAGTCACTTGGGTCATGGAAGTGCAGAGATCTCCCAACACAAGGATCCCTAGAAAGACCAAGCCAAGACAAAAGAATTAAAATGGCAAAGATCAAGGACAAGGAGAGAGTATTGAAAGCAGCCAGAGAGTGGAAAAAGATCACATATAAAGGAAACCTCATCAGGCTTTCAGCAGACTTATTAGCAGAAATCTTATAGGCCAGAAGGGAGTGGCATGATATATTTAATGCAATGAAACAGAAGGGACTGGAACAAAGAATACTCTACCGAACAAGATTATCATTTAAATTTGAAGCAGGGATTAAACCATTCCCGGATAAGCAAAAGTTGAGGGAATTCACCACCCACAAAACATCTCTACAGTATATTTTTAAAGGGACTGCTCTAGATGGAAAGACTCCTAGGGCTAAATAGCTGACACCAGAGAAAATAAACCCACAGTAAAATAGTAGACCAATTAATTACTAAGTGAATACAAAATTAAATCAACTATTCACAAAGTTAGTCAAGGGATACACAAAGAGTACACAATATGACACCTAATATATAGAGAGTGGAGGAGGAAGAAGAAAAAGAAGGGGAGGGTAAAAAAAGAACCATTAGATTGTGTTTGAAATAGTGTACTACATGCTTTAAGAGAGACTGTTGGTAAGGAAGCTGCCCTTGAAACTTTGGTTATCATGAATCTAAGCCTGCAATGGCAATATGTACGTATCTATTGATAATCACCCTAAATGTAAATGGACTGTATACACCTATAAAAGACATAGAACTACTGAATGAATAAAAAAATAAGATGCATCTATATGCTGCCTACAAGAGACTCACTTCAAACCCAAAGACATACACAGATTAAAACTCAAGGGATGGAAAAAGATATTTCATGTAAATAATAGGGAGAAAAAAGCAGGAGTAGCAGTACTTATATCAGACAAAATAGATTTCAAAACAAAGAAAGTAACAAGAGACAAAGAAGGACATTATAGAATGATAAAGGGGTCAGTCCAACAAGAGGATATAACCATTATAAATATTTATGCACCCAATACAGGAACACCTAAATATGTGACAAATATTAACAGAATTAAAGGGGAAAATAGAATGCAACACACTCATCTTAGGAGACTTCAACACACCACTCACACCAAGAGACAGATCAGCCAGACAGATCAAGAAGACAGAGGCACTGAATAACACATTAGAACAGATGGACCTAATAGATGTCTACAGAACACTCTACCCAGAAGCAGCAGGATACACATTCTTCTCAAGTGTACATGGAACATTTTCCAGAATAGATCACATACTAGGCCACAAAAAGGGCATCAGTAAATTCAAAAAGATTAAAATTGTGCCAAACAGCTTCTCAGACAAGAAAACTATGAAACTAGAAATAAATTATGCAAAGAACACAAAAAACCCACAAACACATGAAGGCTTAACTACATGCTCCTAAATAATCAATGGATCAATGATCAAATTAAAAACAGAGATCAAGAAATATATGAAGACGAATGAAAACAACTCAACACCCCAAAACCTGTGGGATAAAGCAAAGGCAGTTGTAAGCAGAAACTATATAGCAATACAGGCTTACCTCAAGAAAGAAAAATCCCAAATGAACAGTTTAAACTCACAATTAATGAAACAAGAGAAAGAAGAGCAAATGAGGCCCAAAGTCAGCAGAAGGAGGAACATAATAAAGATCAAAGCAGAAATAAATAAAATTGAGAAGAATAAAACAATAGAAAGAATCAATGAAACCAGTAGCTGATTCTTTGAGAAAACAAACAAAATAGATAAACCCCTGGCCAGACTTATCAAGAAAAAAAGAAAGTGTGCATACGTAAACAGACTCATAAATGAAAAGGAAAAGTTACTACAGACACCACAGAAATACAAGAAATTATTAGAGAATACTATCAAAAATTACATGCCAACAAATTGGTTAACCTAGAAGAAATGGACGACTTTCTAGAAAAATACAACCTTCTAAGACTGACCCAGGAAGAAACAGAAAACCTGAACAGACCAATTACCAGCAATGAAATTGAATTGGTAATAAAAAAACTGCCTAAGAACAAAACTACTGTCCCAGATGGCTTCATGGCTGAATTTTACTGAACATTTAAAGAAGAGCTAATACCCATCCTCAAAGTTTTCCAAAATGTAGAAGATGACTGAATACTTCCAAACTCATTCTATGAGGCTAGCCTCACTCTAATACTAAAACCAGACAAAGACACCATAAAAAAGAAAATTATAGACCAATATCCCTGAGGAACATAGATGCAAAAATACTTAACAAAATATTAGCAAACCAAATTCAAAAATACATAAAAAAGATCATCCATCATGATGAAGTGGGATTGTTCCAGGGATTCAAGGATAGTACAGCATTCGAAATCCATCAACATCATCCACCACATCAACAAAAAGAAGGACAAAAATCACACGATTATCTCAGTAGATGTGGAAAAAGCATTTGACAAAATTAAAAATCAATTCATGATAAAATTCTCAACAAAATGGGTATAGAGGGCAAGTACTTCAACATAATAAAGGCCATACATGACAAACCCACAGCCAACATCATACTTAACAGTGAAAAGCTAAAAGCTTTTCATCTTAGATCAGGAACCAGTCAAGGATGCCCACTCTCCCATTTTATTCAACATAGTACAGGAGGTCCTAGCCATGGTAATAAGACAATACAAAGAAATAAAAGGCTTCCAGATTGGTAAGGAAGAAGTTAAACTGTCATTGTTTGCAGATGACATGATATTTACATAAACCCTAAAGAATCCACCCCAAAACTACTAGAACTAATAAGTGAATTCAGCGAAGTTTCAGGATACAAAATTAATACACAGAAATCTATTGCATTCCTATATACTAACAATCAACTAGAAGAAAGAGAAATCAGGAAAACAATTCCATTTACAATTGTATCAAAAAGAATAAATACCTAGGAATAAACCTAACCAATGAGGTGAAAGACCTATACCCTGAAGACTGCGAGACACTCATGAGAGAAATAAAAGAAGACACCAATAAATGGAAATATATCCTGTGCTCATGGATAGGAAGAATTAATATTGTCAAAATGGCCAACCTGCCTAAAGCAATCTACAGATGCAATGCAATCCTTATCAAAATACCAACAGCATTCTTCAATGAACTAGAACAAAGAGTTCTAAAATTCATATGGAACTGTAAAAGACCCCGAACAGCCAAGGCAATCCTGAGAAGGAAGAATAAAGCTGAGGGGATCACACTCCCCGACTTCAAGCTCTGACAAAGCCTGACAAAGTCACAGTAATCAAGACAATTTGGTACTGGCACAGGAACAGAACCACAGATAAATGGAAGAGAATTGAGAGCCCAGATATTAACCCACACATATATGGCCAATTAATATATGATAAAGGAGCCATGAATATACAATGGGGAGAAGAGCCTATTCAACAGCTGGTGTTGGAAAAACTGGACAGCTACATGCAAGAGAATGAAACTGAATTACTGTCCATACACAAAAGTAAACTCAAAATGGATCAAAGATCTGAATGTAAGTCATGAACCATAAAACTCATAGAAGAAAACACAGGCAAAAATCTCTTGAATATAAACATGAGCAACTTTTTCATGAACACATCTCCTTGGGCAAGGGAAACAAAAGCAAAAATGAACAAATGGGACTATATCAAATTAAGAAACTTCTGTACAGCAAGGACACCATTATCAGAACAAAAATGCATCCTACAGTATGGGAGAATATATTCGTAAATGACTTATCTGATAAAGGGTTAACATCCAAAAAACATAAAGAACTCACATGCCTGAACACCCAAAACACAAATAACCTGATTCAAAAATGGGCAGAGGATCTGAATAGCCTTCTCCAGAGAAGAAATTCGAATGGCCAACAGGCACATGAAAAGATGCTTCACATTGCTAATCATCAGGGCAATGCAAATTAAAACCACAATGAGATATCACCTCATACCAGTTAGGATGGCCAACATCCAACAGACAAGAAACAACAAATGCTGGCAAGGATGCAGAGAAAGGGGAACCCCCCCTACACTTTTGTTGGGAGTGTAAATTAGTTCAACCACTGTGGAAGACAATATGGAGCTTTCTCAAAAAACTAATAATAGAAAAACTATTTGACCCAGTAATTCTGTTAGGCAGACAGACAGAAATGAGCAAGATAGAAAGGAGAAAGGGCCCCCCAAACATGACTCAGGGAGTTGATAACCAGAAAGCCAGAAATGAATCAAAGAGTTAATCAGATGAAACCACAGGGTCTAAGAGTGACTTAGGAAATGTCCAGGGTCCTCCCAGATAAGAAACATCAGAGGCATAGGCACAGCACAGCCCCTGTCCCCATTTCACCAATCAGAACAATCCTACAGAGCTGATAGCTGTCAATCAAGGACCTCTCTGCCCTGCCACAAACCACATAAAAGAAGCCTCAGAATGAGCATCCAGGCCTGCCTGTCTTATCTTAGGCAAGCCCACTCTGTTACTCTATGCAGAGTGTATTAAAATTTACTTTGCTTTCTTGACCTTGGTGTCCCATCTCACTATATCTGACTTCCCTGTGACACTGAGCCAAGTCCTTTTCTTCCTAACAATTCCACTCCCAGGAATATACCCAAAGAAAACAAGATCTCTGATTCAAAAAGACATATGCACCCCTCTGTTTATCGCAGCACTATTTACAATAGCCAAGATATGGAAGCAACTTAAGTGTCCATCAGTAGATGAATGGATAAAGAAGAGGTGGTACATATACACAGTGGCATATTATTCAACCATAAAAAGAAAACAAATTCAATCATTTACAACAACACAGATGGAGCTAGAGGGTATTGTGCTCAGTGAAATAAGCCAGGTGGAGAAAGACAAGTACCAAATGATTTCACTCATTTGTGGAGTATAACAACGAAGAAAAACTGAAGGAACAAAACAGCAGCAGACTCACAGACTCTAAGAAGGGACTAGTGGTTACCAGAGGGAAGGGGTGGGGAGGGTGGGTGCGGAGGGAGGGAGAGGGGATTAAGGGCAATATAGTTAGCACTCACAATATAGGTAAGTCAGGGGGAAGGCAGTCCAGCAGGAGAAGACAAATAATGACTGTATGACATCTTACTACGGTGACAGACCATGACTACAGTTGGTGGGGTGAGGCCTTGATATATGGGTGAATGTTGAAACCACAATGTTGTTCATGTGAAACCTTCATAAGATTGGGTATCAGTGGAACTTTAATAAAAAAATTTTTTTTTAATAGCAGTTGTTTTCCATGAAGCTATGGTCAAACTTGCAAGCCTGGGGTACATCTTCTCTCAGATGCCTTTGGGTATTTTGTACTCTTGCATGTTGATTTTAAGGCATGTTATTGCCATTAATTGTAAGTTCTTGGATGAACATAACAACTTTGAAATTTTGACAAATTTTTTTATAGTCATAATCACTGCTATTTCCTCCAGCACAGTGGTTCCAGTAGTTTATTTGCTTTTTGAAGTGACTACCCAGAGTGATCTCTCCTCCTAGGAACCCACAGAGTCACCCTCCTGGGGCAAACTTCCTTAGAATTTAACCAGGCATTGGTCCAAATCAAGCCTGTATCATCTGAATCCCAAAATGATGCTTCCTGTCTATTAACAGTACTTTTGTAACATGAGAAATAGTGTACTTTTGAGGCAAGGGAGGGTATTTTGTGTGTATTCTCTGCCTGATTGCTTTTCAGCCTGGGGGTCTGGGCTCTTGCTAGTTTGTCTGACTGTCCTGTTGTCTTAAACTCCAGTAATAAGGAGGACTGTGTACTGCTTTGGAAAGGTCATCCTTGCCAGAAAGAGATTCCATCCATGTTAACATCTTGGCTTGATAAATCTCTCCTGTTTCTATCTTGACTAAATCTTTGATTCACCAATTCTTTTATTTACTGAAATTTGGAAGGTGGAAACAGAAGAATAAAAGATGTTCCCACTCTTTGTGTCCAGCACAGTTTTTTTTTCAGTTTGGAAGTATTTAGATAATGCTAAATTTTAATTTTCTCTTTAGTAGATTATCTTTAATATTTTATTCTATCACTATTCAAATCCACTGTAAATTTCTATGTACCAAGAATGTTTTTTTATTACAGGATTCTTCAGGCACGAATGGAGCTTATTTAGTCAATTGTACTCAGTATTCATAATGCACACATAGATATTCAGTCTTTTTTCATGATAAAATCTTCTGAGGATGTGATGTGGAGCTGTCCATAACTGCAAGTTCTGGCTGGTGGAAAATAAACTTCATTTCTGAGGCACTAGAATGTTAGAGACAACCACTTGTAATGCTTATTCATAAACTATAATTCATTGAAGGATTCTATGCTTAAAAATAATGAAAAGAAAAACAGAAATGAGAACCTGAGTCTCCTGAGAACTTAGTTTTTGCATTCTATATTCTCTGGCCGGAAGCCTCAGTTTTTTAATCATGAGATTTTAGAAGAGCATTGTTCTGCATTTCCTGGACAATATATCACTCAGTGACTCACAGTTGGGGTGTAGAGGGCAAGCACATTAGGTCGCTCTAACTGAGAACAAGATGACATGATGTCACAGAGTCAGCTCTGCCTAATGCGTCATCCGCACAGTATTACCAAGTAGCTCTTGTCTTGATTCTTAAACTCAGAAGATGTTGCAAAATGCTGGAGGGGAAAATCTGTCTTAAGGGATTGTCTATGAATAAAAATCAATTTCTTCCTTTGGAGGTACCTTTGCTCCCAAAGGATCCCAATGTACTCAGCTCCTGCCCCAGGAGTATTAGTCATGTATTTCTGAAACATCTCTGTGCTAGAAGAGGAGGGCCTGTCTGAGGCAGCCCTCCCTGCAACAGGTTTTATTTTGAGTAGCGTATGAAACAGTATTTCTAATCAAAATGACATAGGAAATTATAAGGAGGCAAAATGTAATTTCTCATACTGGAATTTTGCTAAGACATAACGGTTAGTAATATTCCTTTCTTAGAGGACTGTATGACTTAAGGATTGAAAACGTCTGAAATTGCAGTTCTTTTAGGTTGTATGTGGGGCCTGGGGTCTGGCTCTAGCTCCTGAGAGTTTCAGAGCTGCTGGATGGGTGCTAAAACCCTTGTACACAGCAGAGAGTCAAAATTAAAACAGGTGAAGGGGGACTTTCAGTGTCCTTCTCCTCGTTCTCAGAAGCAAAGTATTGTTTGATCCTTTGTTTCCCTGCAGTAAAGCAGAAGACAGAAAGGGATAATGCATGGTTGTGTCCACAGCATAAGTCCCATGATTTTTTTCCAGCATGCAGTTAGTTGCCCTAGTAGCTTCTGAGTCACCTCAGTTTTCCCTCATCCTCCATCAGATGAACAAGTTAGTTCCAAATAGTGATTCTCTCACCTACTTCTGATTCCCTGTGAGTTTTACAGTGCGGCTTCTGAGGAGTTTATTCATATTTTCAAGTAAGGATTTTTTATAAAACATGTTCATTAAATTTGGAAAACATGTATGTAGAAAGAAGAAGAAAAGACATCTATAATCTCACTACCTAGACATATCCACCATTTATATTTTGGTGAACTTTCTGCCAGAGTTTATTTTTTGCATGTTTTATTTAAAAATAGGAAATCATATCCTATGTTATGCACACTTTGGTTTTCTTTGCCTTTTGAGTTAGCATTATTTCTTAAATATTTTGCATAGTATAACATTCTTTTCAGAATCCTTGTTTTCATTATGTTATAATGGTCTGTTGAGTGGAGTTACCTTATTTTATTTAACTATGTTCTCTCATGTGTAGACTTTCAAATTTTCACTGGTATAAATAATGCTGGGATGAATATTGCTGTGCAAATTATTTTAATCTAAAGCTAAGAAGATACCAGTTTATGTCAAAACTAATTCATCAAATCCTCTTGAATAAGATACTGTGCTTTGAAATAGAACTCTAAACTTTGCAAACACTCTCTAGACCTCCACTCTCCTCTCTGAGCAGGGACTCTTCTTGCCCTGTCACTTTCTCCTTTCTCCCATCAATGATGTCATTTCTCTATTCAGCCTTATCTGAATCAAGCCCTCATCAATCATATTTTCAAAGGACCAGACTGTTTCTGGAATCAGCTCAGTCAGCCCATGTGTTGCTGCCCCTAAGTGAAGCATAGACTTTGGCAACCATCTAATAAATTTACCTCCAGCTTCCTAGAAACCATTTAGGTCTGAACTATCTAGTTTGGTTGGTGTCAGAAACCTTGTAATTTGGTAATAACTGGATGCATTTTGTCAGGACAGGGGGCCAGGCCCTCTCCTTGGCAGATGTGTGGAGGAGTAGAGTGAAGGGATTGGCTGGATAGTGGGCATGGAATTTCCAAGAGATACGGTTTGGAAGTGGAGGAACAGTTTGGGAGAGGGCCACTGAGGGGAGACCCAGTGATAGCTTATTTGAAGTCACTTGGAGCATGATCAAAAACAATAGATTTGGACATGCTCATGTGCTTGGTTGGATGTTAGGTGAGGTTGTGAATTGGAATGGGAATCTCACATGCATATTGTATCTGTTTTGGATGATATTTCCTAAGATGTACAGTTGGAACAATAAGGGTTTCATGGACCAATTATGTGCTTTTGAACTATGTAATGGCACATAATTCATATGATATATTGAAATAAAAAGTAAGATGTATATGATTGCTTTAGGTAATATTGTCATTGGATTAGGATATATAAGTTTTGAACTTGAGAGTTTAGGCAACAACCAAGGCCAGTGAGCAAGAGGATGTGAAACATAGCTGCCATCCCACCCACTTGTGAATATCCAGGGTTTCTCTGTACCATGGCACCACATGCAGGGCTGCTCCAGGCGGAAGAGGCAAGAACAATGAGTTCGTGTGTGTTTGTATGGTGGTGAATGTTTCTCTGGTATGAGCATCACTGACTAAACCCTCCTGGCAGATTCTTAGAACAGGTCATTACTACTGCTCTGTGGGCCTAACAAGCTGTTGGGGTGACTCTGCAGACCTATCCACCCACCTGTCATTGGAGCTTCCTTTGAGTTATCTGGATTTGGTCAATGCTGAGAGAGTAAAGCTTGGCCCTATGTAAACTGTGACTATTACCATTCAGGGCCTCCTTGGAGAAATGTCTTCTCTTACCCATCTGTATGATTCCTCTTGCACAGGAAGCAGTGGGCTGCTTAATGGCACCAAAGAGGCTAATTCACAGATGCCAACCCATTTCAACTTTCTGCTTTTTTAGAGATTGGCCTGGGAAAATGGCCAAGGGGCCTGGGAAAGCATCAATTACACCTGCCTGCATACACTGCCTTCCCCCACGGCCTCTGCTGCAGGCAGAGGATCACACTACTGACCTGCTCTGGTCATAAATGTTTTGCAGATTCACAGCTCTCATGTTACACGGGGACCTAGAAATAAAAGGGGTTTGAAGAGGTGCAGGCAGCTACATGTGTGTATAATTGCAGTTTTCCTTGTGGTATTTCTCCCCATAAGGGTTTAATTTCTCAAAGATAGTTGAACCCCAAAGAGGCGCTGAGAGCCTTATAAGAGTAGACTAGATCGTACCACCAACACATCCATTATCATTCTTGAGGCATCTTCCCTACTGGCTCTGTACATCGTCGTAAGTGAATGGTGTTCTGTCTTGGTGTCAATGGACTATAGAGAAGTGGGGAATTATCCATGGTGCCAGATACATTCTTGTCCTAGAGAAGTGCCAAAAGCTGTAATGTCCTTCAATTTTGGTAGGGAACCAAGACACTCTACCAGGTCAAAGCACTTAATGCTAAGGGAGAAGAGCCTTTTTCCAAAGTCGACTTTTCTAGTTTAGTTGTTTACTTGAGCCAGTCTCACCAGAAAACTCAAATCTCCTCTTTATATAGATTTCTGGTGTCAACCATGTAGTTACCCTAAACCAGACATATCAGTTCTCACCAGGCCATTCCCAGACATAGCCCCCAAATGGATTCTGAGAAACCTCGAGGAGAAATTGTTTTTGGATGGAATCAGACCATGGGCTGGTGAGGGTCCATGTTAGAATGGGGAGAACTTCATTTGAGGAATGCTGTTGAGACGCGTGGATGACTGTGATGTCACGAACATCAGAGAGGAGTAGTTCTTGGTGGTGTTTTGTTTGTGCCTTTTGTTTTTATGAGGGAGGTGGAGTGTTATCTAGAAACAGCAGTAGGGAGCAAGAAGAATGTCTGCCTGTCTTCATGGGGTGGGAAGTGAATGATGAGCAACCTCCACTGAGAGGCCTTCAGAGAAGGTGATATCAGTACTCATGCAATGAATGTGTGTTGAGCACAGCCAAGTGCCGGGAAAGCAGTGTGCCCACACAGTCATGACCTGGGGAGATAAACATTATTCAGTACCCAAATCAGCATTCCTCTAAGCCAGCTTTTGATTAAGTCAGGGAAAGTCAGTCAGGTGGAGGCAGAGCTCCATGGAATCTGAGGATGTCTGGTAATTACAATGGACAGGGATTCAGGGCAAGAGGGGAAGGTGTTGGATGCAGGGAGCAGTGAGGGAACCCAGGAAGTCCCTCTCTTGTGGCTGTTACTTCTGCAGCTGCCTATTGATTCTTTTCTTTATGCTGGATTTCTCTACTGCTTGGTTCACTTGGCAGAAAATGGCTGTCCTCAAAGACTCTGGGTCTTTATATCGCTTCTGCTCAAGGGACCAGCCCAGAATGAAAGAGACCCTGTTAGCTCTGATTCTGCATTTCCAGCTCTGGCCTAATTTAGGTCACCCATAGGCAGGAGGATGGGTTGCAGAGCATAGATGTGCCTGGAATGCCTAGCTTGGCAAGGGGCATTTTCCAGGGAAGGGAGATTGTTGACAACTGGGTGAATAGCCTGAAAGGTGTCTTCCCAAGGCCACTTCCCAGGATCTAAGGGGTTGGAGAGTATTTGATGGTTTGTCCTCTTGCGTAGAGTTTGTGTAGGGCAGATGCTACAGTTAGATCCATTGGCGCTTTGTTGCTATTACTCTGAAGGCTCCTTCAGACAACTCTAAAGGCAGAAAAATGCCAAAATATCTTCCAGCCTCACTGGATTAACCTTAATAATAAAGAGACAGTTTTTGCTCCTCTGCTCTAGTATTAAAAATAATTGACATTGACCTTCCTTCTTTTGAGCAGGTCAGCATTAATTGGCAGCATGTTTTTATTCATAGAGAAAATGTAGTATTTTTTTAATCCAGATGAAGATTGAATATATATCTAAATGAAAGTAACATTTTATAATTTCTCTCAACCACCTAAGCTTCATATCTGCATGATTTTCCTCTTGCTATCCTAGAGACCTCTTCACTTCCTAGGCACGCTGTTTGGGCATCCAAAGACAGTCCTCAGAGCAGGCGCAGCTGCTGGTGTCCCTGAGGTGCTGGGCCTGCATCGCTCTCCTCATCTCCTGGTGCCAATGGCAAGATCAGTCCCATTATTGATGATGGCACGCTTGACCTTTGGTTTATGATGGATGGAGCCTTGGCCCTGGGTTTATAGATTCTTTTTTTAATAGGACACAGTCAAGACTCAAAGAACCTATGTGGTCCTTGGCTTGATATGCCCTGCTTGGACAGATCTGTCAATAAGATGAGAGGGCTTTATTTTTAGAGCAGATGGAAGAATCCTCTCAGAGGCAGAGAGAATAAATCAAGATTTTTTCCCTGTACTCATTTACTCCATTTCTAAGTTTGTGTTTTCAGTATGATATTGTATACCCGATGAACAGTAATGATACAATGATCTGGACCCTCAGGGAGCTTTCTGTCTCATAATGAGCAGTTTCCTTCAGCACGGGTGCTTCAGTTGGGAGCAGAGGTGTTAGGAGAGGACTTAGGAAATGTACTGACCTTCCCCTCTGGGAAGCTGAGATGGCTCAAGGAGGGGGTGGTGAGTAAGTGAAGGATAGTATCAGCTGGAAAGGAGGGCATGGAAGTGTCTTTCTAAGTACAGGGCAGAGCTACTCTGAAGACAAGAGAGCAAGGCATTTTAGGGGATCTATGGAAGCTCAGGATCACAGGCATGGGGGTGGCCTGGGGCTAGGAGGAGCCACACTGTGTATGACTGAGATGCTGGGATTCCTCCCAAATGAAATGGGAGCCATTTCAAAGCTTCAGGCAAAGGAGGTGGGGAAGAAGTCTCCTCTCCTCCCTCAGAGTCTTCAGGAACTCCTGCAGGTTAACTTCTGCTTTAATTAAATGTTATGAGTCCAGCTTGGTCAATGCTCCCAGGCCCACACTCATTTTATTCATGTGCATGAATTAGAAGTGAATTAAAATGAAGACAATTCATGCGTCTGGTCCTGTCTCTGGAGTCAGCTGAGGCCCTTCTCAGCTTCCTCTTTTCATATACCCAGTTCCACAAACACTTGTGACTCAAGCCCTGGACTTTAGTCTAGTCTGGCCTCTTGCTTTGGCACAGAAGTGACTTTTTTAGAGCCCATGATGTATTTTTGCCTCTGCTTTCCTGGTGGGAGCTGAGTTACTTTCCCTGGGAGGCGTGCAGGGACCTGTGCCATTTCTTCATTCTTTGGAAAGTGTGGGGACAGTAACCCAAGTCACAGCTGTTGCAATGAGGCTGTGCAAGGATTCCCACAGGGCCCAATCTGCTGGGGGTTTACTTGGGTACAGCGAGTTATTTTCATTTTTTCAGTGCTGCTTCATTCTGTGCTTCCACTCAGGTGGTGTTCTTGCTTCAGCCCACTTGCATCAACAACTGGAGGGTGGCAGTGGGTGGGGGAGACAATTGAGGAAGATTCCAGTTACGTCAGTAAGGTCTGTTTATGGACTCTATGCTGGAAGTTTAAAGTTAAGAGGGCAAAGTTCAACTCAAAGTTTTATTTCTGACTTTGATTTCTGAAGATGGCATTGAAGGTGATTTAGCCAAGAATATGGGCCTAGGCATTGAGTCAGCCTAGGCTGGAGTGCTAGATCTGCCACCCGATGACCATGTGAGCATTTGGCAAGTAACCCTTAGTTTCTTCTCCAACAGAATGGGGACAAAGGTATTTATTCAGAGGGTTGCTGTGAATGCTTTTCTTTTCCAGCTTTATGGAGATATAATTGACATATAAGATTGTTTAAGTATAAGGTATATATGTGATAATTTGGTACATATATACTGCAAAATGATTACCATAATAAGGTTAATTAACACATCCATTTGTGTGTGTTCAGAACATTTAAGGTCTCTCTTGGCAACTTTCAAGTGTATAATACAGTATTGTTAACTGTAGTTACTGTACTCTATATTAGATCCCCAGAATTTACTCATTATAACTGGAAGTTTGTTATTAGTATCTCCCAATTCCCCTACCAACTCCCCACTCAGTCCCTAGCAACCACCATTCTAATTTCTGTTCTACAAGTTTGACTTTTCTTAGGTCCTACATATAAGTGATAGCATACTTTTTAGTATTCTAGAAAGAAAGTATTTATCTTTCTGTGTCTTACCTGTTTCACTTAGCATAATGACCTCAAGTTCCATCCATGTTGTTTAGAAAAGCAGGATGCCCCCCTTTTTTATGGCCAAATAATATTCCATTATAGATATACACCCCATCTTCTTTATCCATTTGCCTGTTGATGGACATTTAGGTTGTTTGCATGTCTTGGCTGTTGTGAATAATGCTGCAATGAACATGGGAAAGGGTGGCACAGATATTCCTTTGAGATAGGGATTTTATTTCCTTAAGATATATACCCAGAAGTGGGATTACTGAATCATATGGTAGTTCTACTTTTAAATTTTGGAGGAACCTCTGTATTGTTTTCTATACTGACTGCACCAATGTACATTCCCACCAACGATGCACAAAGGTTCCCTTTTCTCCACATCCTTACCAACACTTCTTATCTCTTGTCTTTTTGATGATAGTCATTCCTAACAGGTGTGAAGTGGTATCTCACTGTGGCTTTAATTTGCATTTTCCTGATGATTAGTCATGTTGATCATCTTTTCAAGCACCTGTTGGGCATTTGCATGTCTTCTTTGGAAAATGTCTATTCAGATCCTCTGCCCATTTCTTTATCAGATTATTTATTTTTTTGCTAGTGAGTTGTGTCAGTTCCTTGTACATTTTGGATATTAACCCCTTATCTGATATATGGTTTGCATACATTTCCTCCCATTCTGTAAGTTATCTCTTCATTCTGTTGATTGTTTCTTTTGTTGTGAAGAAGCCTTTTAATTTGATATAGTCTCCTCTGTTTATTTTTACTTTTGTTACGCATGCTTTTGATGTCATATTCTAAAAAGGGTTGCTGAGATGCATGTCAAGAAACTTTCTCCCTCTGTTTTTTTCTAGTTTTTTGGTTTACATTTAAGTCTTTAATCCATTTCAAGTTAATTTTTGTGAGTGATATAAGATGGTGGTCTAATTCCATTCTTTTGTGTGTGAATGTCCAAATTTCCCAGAACCATTTGTTGAAAAGACTATCTTTTCCACAGTAGTCTTGGCTCCCTCAAATATTAGTTGACCATGTATGGATGGCTTTAGTTTTGGGCTCTTGATTCTATTTCATTGATCTATATGTCTGGTTTTTTGCCAGTACCATGCTGTTGGTTACTCTGACTTTATTATATAGTTTGAAGTGTAATGGATCCAGCTTTATTTTTCTTTTTCAAGATTGCTTTGGTATTTGGTGACTTTTGTTTTTCCATGTGAATTTTAGTATTACTTTTTCTATTTCTGTGTAAAATGCCCTTGGAATTTTTATAGGAATTTCATTGAATCTATACATGGCTTTGGTTAGTATGGACATTTTAACAATATGAAATTTTCTGATCTGTAAAAAATTTTCATTTACATGTATCTTCAGTATCTCTCATCAATACTTATAGTTTTCAGGGTATAGATATTTCCCTTGCTTGCTTAAGTTTATTCCTAAGTATTTGATTGCTTTTGATGCTACTGTAAGTGGGATTTTTTCTTTATTTGTCTTAGTTATTTTAGTGTTAATATGTAGAACTGCAGCTGATTTTTTATGTTAATTATTTATCCTGCAATGTTATTGAATTCATTTATTAGTTCTAACAATTTTTTGGTGGATTCTTTGTGTTTTCTACATAAAAGATTATGTCATCTACAAACACACAATTTTAGTTCTTATTTTCATATTTGGATGGCTTTTATTTCTTTTTCTTGCTTTACAGCTCTATCTAGGACTGCTGTGAAGCCTAAATAATACTTGCAGGTGTTCAATAAACGATCACAATTCTTATTAATAAAATGATACATAATAAAAAACTAGCCATTATTTTTATGATGACCAGTGGTGGAAAGCAAAGGCTCTGAGGATGGAGAACTCATATCCCTGGGAACATAAAATAATCTCTGCAGAATGGAAGTGGCAGGATTCTTCCCACCTGTGCTGCATTTCTCCTCAGCCCGATCATGTACTTTGCCTTCACTGTGGAGGATCTTAGCCAATCAAAAGTATGTGTATAAGACAAATTGGGGCTATGCTGTCACAAACCCACCAAAGGACATTGGGAACAAGAAATGAATCCAACCAAAACATTCATTCACTAAAATCCCTTGGGTGAGCAGCCCCACATAGATACGACAGCCCCATTTTCCAATTTGTTAAGGTATAAGATGAAAGGGTCAACACAGGCACAATCTTAGGCATGCCAGTTATTGAAGGACAGCTGTGACCTATACTTCTATGTGAATCTTCAGCATTTTACCATAGCTGCAGTAGAAGGTAGTGGCTTTAATTTTAAAACTTGTTTTGAGAAGTCCAGGTGCTACAGACAAAAACAAAGGGCCCTGCATGAAGCAATGTCCTGGCTGCTCCAGCCACAGTAGTGACCAGAGCCAGCTCCAAGTGGCCTTTGACATGCAGGGGGTGCAACTGTGTAGGACAATGGCAGCCTCATGACTTCCCCACTTTGTGCTGGCAGAGGAATGAGAGGTACATTGTAACTCCAAGTCTTCTGTTGCTGTTCCACACCATCGATCTTCATCTAGAATAATGGGCTCACAGGGCTCAGAGTAGGGTCTGTAAGGAAAACAACCAGAAAAAAATCCTTGTTTTGGCCACTGTTCATGAACAGACCTTGAGAGATGACATTCAGGGCAAAGGTTTGAAACTCCTGAAGTTTCATCCAATGATTCCCTGTCTTTGCTGAGGTTTCCAGCTGTCAGTACCAGGCTGGTATGAGACAGACAGAATAAATTTGCCAGCTCACTTAGTTGTCCTTGAAGCTAGAGTCTGGATGGAAGCTAGAGTCTGGATGGAGGTCACTGAAGCCTTCTGGCCATGTGTTCCCTTGTAATCCTGTGGTGAAAGCAGGGGACGGAGCCAGCAGCACAGCTTGCAAAATCCATCACTGTCTGTATTCATTCATCAGCAGATGTTTGATGCTCATGATGTCCCCATACTGGGTTGAGTAGAAAGTCTTGGTTCCTTCTCCCAGAGCCATGGTCAGGTAAGGAACACACAAGTGGATTTCACAATACAGTGTGATGAGGACTAGGCAGGACACCGAGGAAGCATGGGGGAAAGAACCCCTAGCCCAGCCTGGCCAGGAGGCAATGCTCAAGCCGTGGTTTTGATTGTTATGAGTTAAACAGTGTCCCCTGTGAAGGCACTTAGGAAGCCTAACTTCCAGCACCTAAGAGCATGACCAAACTGAAGTTAAGGCTTTATGGAGGCAATCAAGTCAAAATAAGGTCATTAGGGTGGGCCCAAACCCAATATGTTTCTTGAGTAAAAAGGGGAATGTTTATACAGACACACACACAGGGATAATGCCAAGAGAAAGATTGAAATTATGTTGCCATAAGCCAAGAAACTGGGAAGCCAGGAGAGATGCTTGGAACAGGTCCTTCCCTAGTGCTTCCAGCAGGAACACGGCTCTGCTGACACCTTGATTTCAGAGTTTTGGCTTCTCGAACTGTGAGATAATAAATTTCTGTTCTAAGCTAACCAGCCTGTGTATGTTATAATGGCAGGAACTTGGAAACCAGGGAGCGCCTAGCCCTGGTGTGGAGGTAGGGGCCCAGTGCGCTGTGCGTTGGTACTGCTGGGGCATAGGAACAAGCAGGATGGCGGGAGCTGAGGCAGCATCTTTCTGAACTGACTGATCTATACTGTGCTTCACCACCATAATTATGAGATGTGTCTTGCCAGTGGATTTCAGCCCCAGGCAAGTTCACTATGGATTCAATGTGACCAAAGAAATGACAGTAGAACATTCTTGGGGTGAAAGGGTTTGTGGGGAAGTTGGGGTTCCTATGGCCAGGATCCTCACTGAATTTAAACCACCTGATGATGTAACTGGCCTGTTGCTAGGCTACCGCTTCCACACCTTTAGGCAATAAGCTATTATTGCTCTATATAGAGAGCTCGGCCCAGTGCTCTGGGCGGAGGCAGAGGTGCTTGTGCTCAACCTATTGCTGGGAGAACAAGCCGGGTAATAAACCCTTTTACCCCAAGAACGTTCTTCTGTCATTTCTTTGGTCACACTGAATTCATAGCGAACTTGCCCAGGGCTGAAACCCATTGGCAAGACAGGGTATACCCAACTTTATTCCCATAGTGGCAGATCAATCATTAAAATCTCATCCACTCACAGCAAGTCTGCATGCAGCAAGCTGGTCCCAGCTCTGGGCCTCTGTCCTTGGTGCTGCCACCACTACAGCCTCTGCTCTGCTCTCTTGCAGCCTTGCAGCCATGCCACCGTGTTGCCCAGAGCACGGGGCAAGGCTCTTTATACAGAGTCAATAATGATGCATTGCCCTTACCTGTGTAGTGAGCTACCCACCAGAGCCAGGTGAGAAACCTGGCTACAGGAACTTTCATTTTATCCACAGATGTCAGCTGGTGTGAGTGGGAAGAACTCTGGGCTTTGGATCTGGAGCCCTCATGTCTCAGGGGCATTGTGCAGGTGGCATCATTTTGCTTAGTTTCCCCATGCCTCCCCTCAGTCCCAGCTACAGTCACCATTAAATCAGAGAGTGGAGGGTTAAAGCGAGATAATACAGGGAAATTGTTTGACTGATCTGAAGGAAGGGATTTCACAACTGTGCATTTTATCATGTTGCCAGTGTTTTTAATAATATCTTCCCTGCTGGGGAGGCTGCTGTATTTTTTTTGACTCTGCTGGGAGGTCATGCTTGGTATTTGATTTCTCTCCATTCATACCTCACCTCTTCCCAACTGGCTCTCTTTTAAGACTTACTTTCAGGCCCAGATTACCTTAAGACCAGTTTCCTATTGGTGGATTTCTTTTCAAGTGACTCTTATAGCACTTGCTATGCTCCTGTTGAAGAGCACACTCACTTTCTCCCAACCTGAGCTGAGGGCCTGGCCTCTCTTCCAACAGCTGCAGCCTATATTCAGGAACGATAAGCTCATTTTCTTATCTCATAACTAGGTGAATTATATTGTACTCAACACTTGTAAGCCAGCCATTTACAGTGAGAGGGCAGAACGGGATTGCTTGTTAGAAGATGCTCAGAAGGATAAGGCTTTATTTTTATATAAGGCTATATTTTATATAAGGCTCAGAAGAGGCTTTATTACATTAATATCAACTAACCTTGTGTGGATAAAATGAGAGTTCCCGTGGCCAAGATTCTCACCTGGCCCTGGTTGACTAGCTCACTGCACTCCTGTGGGCAATACATGGCTGTTGACTCTATAAAAGAGCTCCACTCAGTGCTCTGAGCACAACACAGTGGCACAGCTGCAAGGCTGCAGGAGAGCAGATCAGAGGCCGGAGTGGTGGCAGTGCTGAGGACAGAGGCCCAGAGGATGGCTGTGTGGGATGGTTGTTCAAGCAGAGAGGCCCAAAGGATGGCTGTGCAGACAAAGGGGCCCAGAGGCAGAGACCGGCTTGCTGCATGCAGACTCACTCTGAATGAATAGGATTTTAGTGACTGACCTGCCACCTGGAAATAAAGTTGGGCATAACCCTTTCACCCCAAGAACATTCTGTCAATTTCTTTGGTCACATTGAATCCATAGCAAACTTGCTCAGGAATGAAACCCACTGGCAAGACACCTTACCAGATGCCCAACAGAGCACCAGGCTCCACACAGCACAGAGAGTGACACAGCCTCATGATTATCTAAAAATTATGGGCCGCTGACCAAATAAGGGAGAAAAATCATCATGCAGAATCCAATCATCAATAAACCCTTAATGCTGGATACTGTGACTCCTGAACCTGGCTCTGCATCAGCTCCCAGTCTGGAGGTACAGAATCTGCAGGACATGGTCCAAGAATCTGTATGTTTCAGAAGCTCTCCACAGAGATTCAGGCACATGTTTAAGTTCGAGGATTTCTGTAATGCTCCGAGAGCACCGTCATGGGTAGTGTCATCTGGGATGGGAGGAATGTGGTCACCCTTGTCCATCTTCCTTCCTGCTCACTTTCATTCATTCATTCAATAAGTATTTTATTGAGGGCTGTCTCCAAGCCAGTGCCCTAGTGACACACCACTGAGCACTGAGGACATAGTCCATGTTCCCAGGGACCCAGAATTCTCTGCTGTGACCTCACCAAGGCTTGGCTGGCTGAGAGAAGGCCTGTAGCTCTGCAGGAGAGAGGTCAGTTCTTTGTGGCTGAGTGCATGAGGGACTGTAGAAATAGGAGAAGAGCCATGCAACTCCTCCCTTCTGCCTTTCTTGCTTTTTGCCTTTCTGCCATGAATATCTATGGGGGAAACACTTTAGGATGTGGAGCCAGGTTGCTCTGGGTCCAGATGCCATTCACAGGCAATTTAGTGCCGGGTCACTTCCTTCAGTGACATGGAGTATTGTCTTGCTAGTAGGTTTCAGCTCCAGAAAAGTTCACTACATATCCAATGAGAATGAAAAAATGACAGTGGAACATTCTTGGGGGTGAAAGGGTTATACCCAACTTTATTTCCACGGTGGCAGGTCAAGTGCTAGAATCCCATCCACTCAGAGCAAGTCTGTATGCAGCAAGCTGGTCTGTGCCTCTGGGCCTCTCTGCCCCCGCAGCTGTCTCAGTCTTCATCCTTGGTGCTGCCACCACTCCAGCCTCTGCTCTCCTGCAGGCTTGCAGCAGCCCAGACAACTGGGCAGAGCTCTTTACATAGAGTCAGTAACAATGTATTGCCCACGTGTGTAGTGAGCAAGCTGACCAGGGCCATGTGAGAATCCTGGCCATAGGAACCTTCACTTTCTCCACAGGTGTCTTAGTGCAGAGAAGGTGACTTGAAGGCATGAATTTTCAGTGTGAAATCAGGGCTTGGTCACAGTAAGAGCTTGATGAGGTAATGGGACAAGGTCCCCCTCACACAGCACTCACATTATGGCAGGAAGGCAACATAAATACAACAAAAACAAGTTCAGATGATGATACTACCATGATAAAATAAAACCAGGCAATGAGATGGACAGTAACTCTTTGGGAGTTTGGGGTGTTAGGGTGACTCCACCGAGGAGGTGTGGCCTAGCTGAGCCCTAACAGCCAGCCTTGCAAATATCTCAGGGCTGGGTATCTGGTCAAGGGGTCAGCCCTTCAGTTATTAGGGAGCTCTGGTGGCTGGCTGGAGCACAGTGAGCAGGGGAGAGGGGGAGAGGTCAGCTCAGAGTGACAGGCAGACCCTTGCAGGGCCCATGAAGACTTGTGATCTTATTTTGAGTGAAATGGGAAATCACTGGAGGGTTTTAGGCAAGATAGGGTTTTAGGAGATATATGGTTTAATTTACATGTTAAAAATACCTATCTTCCCTTGTGCAACTAAAATATCACCAGTACCTACACAGACCTAAAGCTGGGTTGGTTTGATAAAATTTCAAGTTTCACAGTGTTGGTGGCACTGAGCCTTAAAAAGTCATTACAATATATGGTGAACTCGACCTCAGCATCATTCTGACAACATTGCCTAAATTGCATTCCCTGTTGTTCCTTGGTTCAGGGCACCAGGTACAAGACTCCTCTGTTCCACCCCTCTTCTGCCTTCACAGTTGTTGGTGGCCGTCAGGCAGGCGGTGACCTTGTGAGAAAGCACCCAGGCTTTCTTTCAAGCTTCCATCCACCATGGTCCCTGATTTTGTCTTCTGTCTGAGTTATGCTGTTGTACAGGTTAGGTTTCTGTGGCTCTGTTTCTTCACTGTCTTTGGTTGGCCAGGGGATCTGTGTCCAGGACAGTGGCCAGCTCATTCATAGCTTCTCAGGGCTCCGGGAGGCAGTCAGGTTGAGCTTGGTTGTGGAGGTGCATGGTTTTCCTGTGTGACTCACCTGGCACTCAGAGGGGCTCGGGCTGGTGCAGGGCTTCTGTCTGATGTTGCCATGCTCTGTCTTGAAGAACCCACTTTGAAACTACTGGTCTAGATCATCATAACTGAAGCTTAGGATGGGGAAAACAGAGGCTGAGGCATTATCATTCAAGGAACTGGTCCAGTAGTGGGAAAATCTTGTTCTTTTGATTCGCTTTCTTTTTTTTGGTTTCACTGTCTTTTACATTATTATTGCTCACTAGCATGGAGATCAACAGAGAAAATCAGTGTTAATTAACAGCTTGAAAAGGGCCTATTTGGGAGGAGGCTGGAAATGGAAATTAAGACATGGGGATTTTCCATTGATTCAGTTTATCTAAACTCTGCCAATCCATTAACCACAGAGAACCAGGAACTGTTGCAAAACTGAGGGCATTTTCCTCCCCCATTTGGTCATTTAAAAAAATTCTGTTATTTTCCATAATCATTTTTAGTGTTTTTAGTTTCAAACCCCCTCATCCCAAGATCCAGCCACCTAAACCACAAAGTTAATAGGAGAAAAAACTTACTCCTTTCCTTGTTCTGTAGGCTTGAGCGGTTGTCCATCTGACTATGTGTAAATAGTCACATATATACACACACATATACGGGTGTGTGTGTATGTGTGTGTATAAGTAAGAAAAAACCTTTCTTCTACCCTCTTAGCTTCAGTATTAGAGGCCTGCAAATTCAACTGACAAGAAACAAATTAGCAAGAAAAAAGACAGGTTTTCATTCCTATAAGTATGTGCATGGGAGTTCACAGAAAATTGTGACTCCAAGGGGTGGTTAGAGTTTGGGGCTTATTTACCATTTTAATTTGGGGAAGATAAGAGGGAGAGGGACACTTACGGAAAGCAAATGACTTAGTATGGGGAGGGGTGAGAGCTAAAGGGCACTTAAGGGAAAATAAATGACTTGTTGGAAAAATAAGTGGGCTCTTAGGAAAAGACATGGGAGTTACAACTTTTGGACAATGTTTGAGTGTACTGATGAGAGTCAGCTTTTCCTTGTTGCTTCTGGGGACGGGATTTATGACAGCTGCATTCTTTTGGGAAGTTCTGCTTTCAGGTTGAAAAGTGACTTCAGGGAGTCAAATACTGTCAGCTCAAATTAATTTTTATGCCAAGTAGTGTAATCTGAACCCTTTCATGGCACATATACTTCCATGACTCAGGTGCGTATCCCGTCTGGCACAGAGGTAACAGTTGGTGAGAGGGCACCTGCAAAGGATGGTGTCATTTCCAGGCTTCTTTTCTTGGTCAGGGAGTTAGGCCCACTCTGAGCCTAACCTCATCCATCTTCATGTGTGGGAGTGGATTCACATGCTTCCAGGTATAGGGGAGAACTGGAAAATCCATACTTCTCACATTTATATCACCATCTTTTGTTCATTCCACAAAGACTACTTTATTGCTTGCCAGATGCCAATCATGTGCTAGAAGCTGGGAATAAAAGAATGAAAAAATCCCCACCTCTAAAGACCTCACTGCCTGTGAGGAGGCAGTCGTGAATAATTAAATATTATGTGATAAGTATTAGGACAGAGAAGGGCCTATGGTGCTACGGGAACTGGTGAAAAGAATTCTCAACACTGCCTGGGGTGGGAGAGAGCCATGAGAGATGACTTCAAAGGGGAGCTGGCTTTTGAACTGAATTTAGAAGGATGGATGGACATTGCTGGGGTACAACGACATTGCAGGCAGAGGGAATGGTATGTGTGAGAATGCTAGTGATGCCATCATTAGAGTATAGATGTGTTCCTGGGGTTGGGTATTAAGGGGAATGTAGAGGATGAACCGAAAGTGCTCTCTGGGGCAGACCAGGAACGGCCTGGACCTTTAGCAAGAGAGTACAGAGTAGGTTGGAGGTAGAGGACACTGTGGGGCCCAACAGTAGAACTGGAAATAGAGTAGTGAGAAAAGATTAATCCTATGAAAAGGCTGCATTTGTGGGGAGGCACTTTCACTACTCACTTAACTGGGTGAAGGGGAAGGCTGAAAGTTAAATGGCCTCCAACAGGAAGTTGGAAAAAGTTGAGCATGCTCTGGAATAGCTACTTTGGCATCTAGCTTTGATTGTTACAGCACATGCATAACCAGGAAGGAATTATACCTAGTATTTCCCAGTGGCTACTGCTAAGCCAAAGGGAAAAGAACATTTACATTTCTTAAAGAATTGATTGAGATTCTAAAGCCACACCGAAAAGTTAATAGTAAAAATGCACAGCCTGTGAGACTTTGCTTTTTGGCATCAGACCAGATTGACTCTAACTGTGACACAGTTTTTAATTAAGTGTTTATGATGAGACATTTATAGCCACTCAGGAGGCCTTTTTGGTCCTTTGGGAGGAGACATGAAGGAGGTGATGTCTGTGATTCTAGCAGAAATTAGTGTATAAAAAGACCTCAATGTGTATTTAGAAAGAATCAAATAGGAGGAAGCATTTTGTGAGGTGAAACTTGTCACACAAATTAAAACTGAATATAATGGGCGAAAACTTGGGAAATATACATAGATTAAGTGTTGTTTTTCACTCCAAAGCATTTGCTGCTGGAAACCAGCATTAATACTGATTAGGAAATTAGATAACACTTTCAAATTAATTAATTCACATTGATTTTGATTTAATAAGCATCATGTTAAGTAAATACCAAATGTTTTCTTAAAGCAGTACAACTGGAAATTAACTGCCATGAAATAGATGAATCTCTATTTCTTATGAAGTTATTAACCTCAGTCAGTGACTTGACACTGAATCTGCAATGACAGACCAGGCCAGTTAGACAGGGATTTGGCTAAAACTAGGCTCAAATATGTTATTAATATCAGGGGTGAACTATAAAATAGTAGCTAAATTTCCTTCTTTTTGCTTCATACCTCCAAGCACATGGTTCCAAGCTCCACATATGTCTCTCTTAAGCTGGGCTGTGTCTCTGAGAGGAGGGGCTGGTGTCTAATATTTGTGCTTGCTTTTGTATTTGGCATTTATGTCTAACTTTAGGACTCTGTGGGATACCTCTTTGTGTTTGCTTTGTTCTTTCCGACTAATATTTGGCTGCCTTTAAGAAGACCCGAGGTTAAAAACAAAACAGAAAGGCATTGTTAGGGGAAGCTGTTTGACCCGGGTAAACCAACTGATGTCGTTACATCGGGGCTGATTTCAGACACAGTAAGAAACACAGACTGGCTTTCAGAATACTCCCTGAACAACATCAGAGTGAATTCCCATTTTGTGTGGCCACATAGCACTAATATTCTGGGAATCAGTAAAAATCCACTCCCTTCAAAAATTGTACAGCCTCTGGCTATGGCTCTTCCTTCCCTTTTCTTTCCAGAATTGACCTGACTGCCTCTGCAGGTCTCTCAAGTATTTGGAGCAGTCTTATTTGCCCTAAATTGCCCTTCCTCTGTCCCCAAAGCAGGGATTGGTTAGGACCTGAGAGCCATTGAGAAATGAACACATTTGTATTTGTTTTGTTTTAAGCTTTTACCTCTCAGAAACAAAATCAGGCATATTGAGGGTACACCAGTGACCTTCCATGCCAGACTGCTGACTAGTGCTCAGCAATGAGGGGATTCACCTCCTGCCTCATGCATGCAACGTTGATGTGTAGAAAGAGATAACCAATGTAAAAAAGCCACAGTTCTCTGTTCTTTTTACTGTCCTCTGGGTTAATCGATACCATTAGACATTAGGCACTGTGCTAAGCTCATGTGGAGCAGTTCAGAGAGGTGCCTGCTAGATCTTTAGAAAAAGTTCTATTTAATTGGTACTGTATTAAGAAAACTGTCCTTCAGGTACACTGGCCTCGTAGCATGTCCTAGGCCTGAGCGCCTGAAGTGCTTTCATCTAAGGAGATAGAGCATGCTTTCAAGTCTCTGTTCTACTGTTACCTACTCACCGAGGCCTCCTCATCACTCAGTATAAAATTGCATCCTCCCAGCACTACCACACACCTTTAGCCTACTGGACCTTTCCTTTTCCCATGGGTATTGTCACTCTCTAACATATCACATAATTTCTTTATTAAACCTTCTCTGCAGTGACTGTCTCTTCCTCTCCCCTAATCCCTGCTGGGATATATGTTCCATGAGAGCAGGCATTTCTCCTTATTTTCTTCCACCTCTTCCTTCTCCTCCTTTTTCTTCTCTCTCTTTTTTTTGGTCTACTGATGTATCTCAAGTACTTAGAACAGACAGGTACATGATAGGTATGCAAATATTTATCAAGATATAGAACTTCTGCTTTGCCCCAGAAAGCTCCCTTATGTGCCTTTCCAGTCAATCCAGAGGTAATCAATACCACACAGTGTAGATTATGTAGTTTAACAAGTCTTGAAATCAACTAGTGTGAATTCTCCAACATTGTTCTTCTTTCTCAATGTTGATTGGCTATTCGGCATCATTTATATTTTCATAGCATCAAATTGCCAACTTCTACAGAAAAGCCCGTGTGGAGTTTGATTTGGATTATGTTAAATCTGTAGATTGATTTGGGGAAAATTGCTATTTTAACAATATCAAGTCTTCTAATCCATGTACATGGTATCTATTGCTTTAACTTATTTAATATCTCTCAGTAATATTTTATAGTTTCAATATAGGTCTTATACAGCCTTTGTTAAATTTATTCTAATTTTATGTTTTTTATGCTATTGTAAATAATTTTTTGCTTAATTTTCTAATTGTTACTGCTATATAAAATATAATTTTTGTATATTGGCCTTCAAAATTCACTTATTCTAGTAATTTTTCTAGGTATACAATCATGTCATTTGTGAACAAAGATACTTTTACTTCTTCCTTTCCAAAATTTGCCTTTTTTCTTGCCTTTTTGTTTTACTGTACTTATTGTAATGTTTTTTTCCTCAGCTTTATTGAGATATTTAAAATAATATATAAAACTGTGTAAGTTTAAGGTATACAAGAGTGATCATTTGATTAATGTATATATTGCAAAATGATTATGACAATAAGGTTAAAGAACACATTTATTACCTCATATAATTACAATTTTTTGTGTGTGGTGAAAACACTTAAGATAAACTCTCAGCAACTTTCAAGTATATAATACAGTATTGTTAACTATAGTCACTATGTTGAATATTAGATCACCAGAATGTATTCATCTTATTATTGGAAGTTTGTACCTTTTGACCAATATCTTCCCATTTCCCTACCCATTAGCCCCTGGCAGACACCATTCTATCTGTTTCTATGAGTTTGGCTTTTTTTTTTTTTAGATTCCACATATAACTGAGATCATACAGTATCTATCTTTGTCTGACATATTTTACTTGGCATAATGCCCTCAAGGGCCATCCATGTTGTCCCAAAAAGCAGGACTTTTTTGTATTTTGTGGCTGAATAGTATTCAATTGTATTTGTGTGTGTGACATTTTCTTTATCCACTTTACCACCAATGGACACTTAGGTTGTTTCCATGTCTTGACTCTTGTAAATCATGCTGCAGTGCACATGGTAGGGAGATACAGATAACTCTTCAAGACAGTGATATCATTTGCTTCAGATAAGTACCCAGAAGTGGGATTGCTGGATCATATGGTAGCTCTATTTTTAATGTTTAAAGAACTTCTATACTGTTTTCCACAGTGGCTGCAAGGGCCCTTTTAAGATCTCCAGAAGTGCAGATGGGAGTGTCTCCTGTAGAGTCCCTCTCCCAGCAAGACTATTAGTAGACGATGGCTGGGATGGACTAGAGCCCAGTTATAGGGTCCTTTCAGAATCTATAGTCTGCATATGTCAGGCTTACCTCCAGGGGCTCCTGGACCATAGCCTAGAGTTCATGAGCCACACCAGGGTCCATAACCAGGGCTGAGATCTGTATGTCTGTTGCCCTACTCACAGGTGGGAGTAACTTCTCCCAGGTCCCATGGCATATGGTTCTGGTGGCAGAACTGAAGTTAAATGGGATGTAGCCAAGTTCTCAAAGGTATAGAGCTTTTACTGGCTCTGATCCCATTCTAGGTTGGCAAATTAGCTAGCAGAGCCTGCTGCCCTAGATCTTGGACTGTACTGGGGTTTCAGAATCTACCTGCATCTCAAAGCTCCTGCAAAGGCACTTTTGTCTATGGATGGATGCCAAACTATAGTTGTTGAGGAGGGGATGCTCTCTAGGGAGATCTTTTTATTTTTTAACTTTAATTTACATTTAAAAAACTGAGGTATAATTGACATATAACACATTAGTTTCAAGTGTACAACAGAATGATTTAGTATTTGTATATTTTTTAAAAGATCACCACAATAATTTTAATTTACATTTATCACCATACACAATGACAAAATTATTTTTCTTGTGATGAGAACTTTTAAGATTTATTCTCTTAGCAACTTTCACATATGCAGAACTATGCAACATAGCATCATTAATTATAGTAATCATGCTGTACATTACATCTCCATGACTTATTTTTTATTTATTAAATCTCCATGACTTATTTATTGTACCTTTTGACCACCCTCACCCATTTGCCTATCCAGCCCCCAACCTACCTCTAGAAACCACCAATCTGTTCTATCTGTGAGTTCAGTTTGTTTGTATAGATTCCACAGATAAGTAAAACCCTGTGTTATTTGTCTTTCTCTGTCTGACTTATTTCACATAGCTTAATACCCACAAGGTCCATCGATGTTGTCACATATGGCAAGGTTTCATTCCTTTTTATGGCTGAATAACATTCTGTAGTATATATATATACCACATCTTCTTTGAACTTTCATCCATCAATGGGAACTTAGGTTATTTCCATATCTTGGCAGTTGTGAATAATGCAACAAAGAACATGAGGGGGCATATATTTTTTTGACTTAGTGTTTTCATTTTCTTTGAATAAATAGCCAGAAGTGGAATTGCTGGATCATATGGCAGTTCTATTTTTAATTTTTGGAGGAATCTCCATACTGTTTTCTATAGTGGCTGTCTGAATTTACCTTCCCACCATGAGTGCAAAAGGGTTCTCTTTTCTTCATGTTCTTGCCAACACTTGTTATCTCTTAGCTTTTTGATAAGAACCATTTTAACAAGTGTAATGTTATATCCTGGTGGTTTTGGTTTGTGTTTCCCTGATGATTAGTGATGTTGGCACCTTTTCATGTACCTGTTGGCCATCTGTATGTCTTCTTTGGAAAAAAATCTATTCAAAACTTCTGCTCATTTTTTAATCAGATTTTTTTTTCTGTTGAGTTGCGTGAGTTCTTTGTACATTTTGACATTAATCTCTTATAAGATATATGATTTGAAAATATTTTCTTGCATTTGGTAAGCTGTTTTTTCATTTTGTTGATGGCTTCTTTTGCTGTACAGGAACTTTTTGGTTTGATATAGTCCCATTGTTTATTTTTGCTTTTGCTTCCATTGCCTTTGGTGTCAAGTCAAAGACATCTTATTTGGCCATTTTGCTCTGCTGTGTTCAACAGAAGTGGAAAGAGTGGGTATTTTGACTTTTTCTTAAGTTTTTAAAAAAATCTCTCCATTTCCCCAAATGTGTGTACCCCAAAAGACATTTCTATCCCTACCTTTGGGATAGGTAACTTTCAGCTATTGCTTTTGATGACTAATATTCCTACTTCAGGCATAAATGAAATTCTGCATAGCTAGAATTTCTGCTAATACTACAAAACTGAGCCCAAATATTTATGGAGCCTTCCCTAACCTCCCAAAACATACTTAGAGTCCCCCTTCTATTTATCACCTCATAGTTCTTCACATACCCCTGCTTTATTACAGTAATCATATTGCATTGCAATTATGTATCTGTCTCTCTCACTAGACTGTCCTTGAGGGACTGTGCCTTACTCAGCTTTACATTCCCAGAACTATGATAGTGTCCCCCAAATGCCCCTTGATGAATATATGAAGAGATGGAAATCAAAGTTTAATAGCTGAACATATTTTCACCTTCCCATTGTATTGGAAATTTCTTCTCTTTCTGATGATATTCATGTGTGTGGGTACATGCCTACCTCTACCCCTGGGGATATTTTTCTTTTACATCTTCCTCTTTTATCTTTACATTGGTGCCTGTGTTGCAAATTTCTGAATTTCTTGCAAGAAAGGATTCTTTCTTGAAGAAGTGTAGATTCCTTATAGAGGGGACAAAAGGCCTAAATTTGCTGTCTAATTGTAAAGAAGAGGTGCTTACCCAAGATTCAATTTCCTCTTCTTTGTTATGGGAGGTTATGTGATACTTATATTTACTTTAAAATGAAATGCACTGGGAAATGTGCTCTAGAACTAGGATACAAATTGTGTGTGGATTTTAAGTGACTGAGTATCTTATGAAGGCAGAACACTTAGCTGATGAGCCTACATATTCTTTTTTTTCTTTCCTATATATTCACTACCAAGATAGTGGTGATCTGGGGAAACTTCTGAGAAAATCATTCAGACAGTTTTGCATGAAAATACTTTTTTTCTCAAGTAACATTCTTTAACTTTTGTCTATACCTTGAAGAATTAAGAACATGTTTTCTTAAAGATTTAAAATGAAGTGATATTCCTTTTCTAGCTTAAACTCTCTCTTTATTTCCTCAGGAAAAAGGCCTGGTATTTTCCCATGGAAATTTTACATTATGGCATTTTCTTTTTTCAGATTAGAAGAATGCATCTGAGAGAAAGTTTAGAGAAGTCACATTAGCCATATTTCTCTTCAACTAGAACAATTGTGTGTTTTGCATCCTGCATCTCTTGTAACATTCATTGACCAAGTAGCAATTCTGATGTGATAAAGAACTAAACTAAACTCTATAACCGCATTCATGGCAGACAGAATTTCATTACTCCAGCAAAAATGTATTTATTATGTTGGTAATGTGCCAATGAGATTGATCTATTGTTAAATTAATACAAATTAAAAATAAAATACAAAAAATAACAAGGTGAAAAAAATTTTAACTTATATTTTATAGGCTCACAGAAATTTAAAGTTTATTAGAGAAATCAGATAATCTAGTCCAAAGCCTCATTTTATATGCAGGACGTAATAATTCACAAAACTTAAGAGGCAGAATGGACATGTTCTATGGCTTTTTATACTATTATGTTTCCCCCTAAGGAGATAAGATTTTGACTGTTTGAGTATTGTTGTTTATGACATTGTATATTATTGTATAAGTGGTACATAACTGCATTCTTATCAAAGATCCAAATAATAAATAAGGATATAGAATAAAATATGATAGTCCCCCTTTAAAGTCCTGCCATCACCTGTACACACACACACACATACACACATTCCCCTATTCACAGTTAATAAACTTATTTTCTAGTCATTTCACCACTCTGTTACATACGTATATGTTCATATACACATATGTAAATAGTGGTTATTTTATCTTGTTTTGTTTTGCAAAGAAACATCTTCTCCAGTTGATGTATCTTAGAGATCCTTTATTCCTGTATAATCGATTCACTTTAGTCTTTTTAATAACTGTATAGTATTCCAAAATTTGGATCACTATAATTTATTTAACTTGGTTTTAGGGCTTCCCCCTTCAAGTTTTTATAATTACAGTGTTAAAATAAATATCCTTTTACATATGAAAACGTTCAGGACAGGCTATATCAAAATATGGTGCCTTGGCATAGTGAATATTTTAGGATAAAAGAATTTGAGAAATGGCAGATACAGAAAAAACTCTGACCTCTCACTTCTACCCTAAAACAGATTTTATCAGAGGGAATGAACATCCTTATCTCTGAAGGTGGAGGAATGCTGAAAGGAATCTGAGCAAAATAACCCTTCTAAATTTCCCCAGTTCACTACCCTTTTGTTCTTTTATATTTTCCCATGACATTACATTCTTCATCAAACCTACTATAAAAATGTGAGGCTTAATTACTTCTTCAGGTCTTCATTTCCTTATGAAGGTTTCTATGTCATATATAATTTATTGAAATACATTTATATGTTTTTCTCTTGCTAATCTGTCTTTTGTCAGTCCAATTTATAGGGCCCCAGGAAAAGAACCTAAGATGGGTAGAGGAAAAGATTTTTCCTCTCCTATACCTTAAATAGATAGCTAATAATCTCCAAGCTGTTTGTTGACTATTCTGTTCCACTTCCTTATCTCTGATATGAAATGTCAATTTTAATGTTAACCAAGTTCCAGAGTATGCTCATGCATGCATGTATGTGTTGCCGGGGGGAGGGGGAGAGGGACAGGGTGAGAGAGATTGAGAGAGAGAGACTACTTCTATTTCTGGATTCTTTATAAACTTCCCTTGATTAATCTGTCTATTTCTGAACCTGTACTACACTACTTTAATATTAACAACAGTGTAACATATTTTGAAAGTTATAGGGGAAGTTGTTTTTGTGTTTCAAAAACATGTTGGCTATTATTACGTTTTTTATCTTCCATGAGAATTTTTTAACCACCTTGTTAAGTTCCTAAAAGTATTCTGTTGGGATTTGTTTTGGGATCACATCGAATTTATGGATCGATTTTGGAGGAAAATCAACAACTTTAATATAATGGTTTCTCCACTTATTTATTCCAATCTTCTGTTATGTTATTCAGGTAATTTTTATAGATCCTATGTTAGATTTATTAGTAAGTATTTTTTGTTTATTGGTTGCTAGTTTGAATAGAATCCTTTTTTGATGACCTTTTAAAATTGATTATTGCTAAGATTTAGGAATTTTTTGGGTTTGCTTTTATCCTGCAACTTTACTAGTCTGGTATTAATTTGAATAGTTTGCAGTTGATTCTGTTGGATTTTACCATACTATTTTGTTCTAATAATGACAATTTTCTCATTTCTTTTTGTCATCTTAATGTATTGGGTAGGAGCTGCAGTACAATATTGCCTAGCTGCTAGCATTTTTGTATTCTATTTTAACACCAGCTGTAAGTATAATATTTGCTCAATATTTCAATAAAACATATTTTACCACAAGGAAGTTTCCCATTATTCCTAGTGTACTTCTTTTTCCAGAAAAGGTTTTAAATTTTATCAGAAAATTTTTAGAGTAATTTGAAGTGATCAAAAGTTTTTGCATGTAACCTGCTAATCTTATAAATTATGTCAACAGACTTCCTAATAAAGAATCCTTGCACTCCTCTGATAAAGTCTGCTGGAATATGATACATATTCAACAGCTCTCTTGAGGATTCTATCTTCTGTTTCACACAGGAATGTTTATAATCCTGCTCATTAGTGAGAATATAGTTGTGCATGTGTGTGTGTGTGTATGTGTTTGCTACACAATTGTGGTGTCAGAGTTAGGAAGTTTTTCATTTATGTTCTGAAATAGTGTGAATAACATAAAATTAATATTTTTTTCAAACATTTTTAGAACTCACCCCAAAGACTTTATGCTTTTTTATTAGGACTAGATCTGTGACTGCTTTTTCATTGTTCTCCACAGTTACTTACCTCTGCAGGTTTCTACCTCTTCATAATCAATTTTGATAATCTTCTTTCCCTTAAAAATTGTTTATTTCATTTAGGTTTTCAAATTTGTTTCTACAAAATTTTACACACTATTTTCTTATAATTCTAAAATCTTCCTGTATATCTGTATTTATAATTGTTTTCTAATTTTTACTATTTTTATTTACATCCTTTCTTTTTGTCATCAGACTGCCAAAAGTTTGTTTCATTTATTTTTTGAAATAATTAGATCTTGATTTTTTTTATTGTGTCTGATCCTCTGTTTTCTATCCTATTAGTGTTTCCTCTATTATACTTCTTCATTCTTTCTACTTCTATTGATACTTATTTTGTTGCTCTGTTTATAGTTCATGAATTTGATGCTTTGGTTGATTCATTTTCTAACATACAGGAGTTTTAAAAAGAATGCATACTCTTTTTGTGGTGTATAAAGTGATATTTCATGTATTACATTTAGATTGTTAATTGTGTTATTTAAGTGCTTTCCAGTGATATTTTTGTTTACATGACTTGTCAACCTCTGAAAAAGATAGAGTCCTCCCACTATGATCATAATTTTGCTATATATATTTTGTTTTTTTCTCGAGTACATATGTAGATATGTAAGTGGAAAGTTGATAGAAGTTGTGATAGAATCTATTAGACAGATGGTATTAAAAACTGGCAAGGTACTTCTTAATAACTCCACAAACATTGCTATTTTACCTAGAAGTGGTTTCTACTAAATCATTCCAATTTCTTTAGATTTAAATAAATCACAGTAGTGTCATATTGCTTAATGACCCTACCTTTACCTTGGCTTCCACTTTATCATTATGAGTAATTTGTGATTTTTGTCTTTTTCTGTCTACCTAGATGGCAATTCTTGTATAGAGATTACCTTGTATTTCTCAAATTAAAGTAAATTTATATTCTTGTAGGAGCAAAAAGAATAATCACTGTGAATTAGAAACTTTCCTCACATTTTTTTCTATTTGAGAATCTATATACAACCAGGATAGAACAAAATTTTAAAGGGCCAGAAGCTTATATAATTTTGTTATTTCCCATTAAGAAAAGGAATACAAAATTAAAATATAAAATTAGATACAGAATTATTTATACCAAGAAATCATAGCAAAGTACAGATTTTAAAAGTGCTGATAAATACAAATCCTGCAAAATTAAATGCTTGACACATTGCTATAGAATTTTTTCCCCTACAGTTTTAGTTGTAAATTCTTTTCTATCTTTTCCTATGACAACAATTTGTAATATTTTCTGTGGCAAGAAAGGAAAGACAATTCAATCTTCTCGTTATCATGGTTGATTATAATGTGTTGTTTTTATTATTATGGATAGTTTGGGAAAGTTTCCTTCAGCTTCACCACTTGTTGCTGTCATATCATGTAAGTGTTTAGAGCTGTTGACAAATAAGGGAAGTCTCTGCTCATCTTTATCTGTAACTGCCACAGATGTACTTGCTCTTTGTAGTACTGCGTTCTGTGCTACACCGCAAGCCCAGGGACTTTGTGTATTGTTTCAGGGAAGTTGGGTAAGCATGAGATAGGGCAACTGTGCAGAGCATGGGCATTGATGCTGATGACACTGTTTGAATCCAGTACTGACATTTACTGGTGTTCTCAACTCTTGCTTATTAAACTGTGTTCAGATAAAGTTTATACTACTCCGTGCTCTCAAGTCAGTTTTTTTAAACTTTGAATAAAATTTTTTTTCAGAATAGTTTGATGTACTTTTGCAAGCCACTATTCATAGGTGTTGTCTCTTATAGTCCTTTTTAATACTGTGAGATGAACATTCTGAGATTTAAGGGGATATGAGGATCATACTAGCAGTGACAGTGCATGTTGGTGTTGGGCTCCATGCTGAAGAGACAGCATCCATTGACAGCTTTTATACAACAACTACTAAGGGGCAGCAGCAATAGTAATTAGATCATTATGCAACTAACTAAAAGCAAGTATCTTAAAAAAAAATTCTCTTTCTTTTTTTCAAGGCATTGTAGTTGGGTCAGTTTCTCTTCATGAGTTTGGTGAGTTTCCTTGACAGTTTGTTTCTCTGTCTAGACTTTGAAGTGCTTAATAAAGCTATAGTAGGACAACTAGCCCCAGTTCGCTTAGAATGATTTTCTTTGAGCACAATGGGGCACTGAAGAGCTGAGCTGAACTCTTGAAATTTGGTTCCATTAAGGGACCACTGATGATAAGAAGGTAACTTTGCAACTGATAATAGTGCATCTATCTTTTAAATGCAATAACTTTCTCTTGATAGACCTACTGTAACTAATTGGTGGAGGAAAATCAGTTTGAAAGAAGGAAAATATATTATTAGAATAAATCATCACGTACAAGGAATGGTGAATGTCTGTTCTCTGTTACCTAAATTAATATAAAGCACTAATGGAATAAAGAGTGAGAGTGAAGAAAAGGATAGAAAAGTTAGCAGAGCCATTTATTCCAACTTTCAAAAATTTGTCGTTTAAAAAAAATGATCGCTGTGCTAAGACATTTTGCCATCAGCAGTATAATGTAGTAAAATGAGCAAAAGCTTTGCAGTTAAGACAGAACTTGATTCAAATTCTGGTTCTGTTGAAAGTCACTATATGATATTGGATGAGGCATTACAATAGATAGAAATCTCAGATGTCTTGTCAGCAAAACAGGGATAACTACAAGCTTGCAGGATTGTTATCATGGAGAATGTGTGCAAAATGCATAGTATTATGATACTAGTACATCGCATCCATATATACACTAAGTTGGAGAGGAGGGCTTCTTCCTTGTCAGAAATAAGTAAATAAAAGGGAACTGTCAGTTCCTTATTGTAACTGCAATGGATAAGCAGAACAAAGCAATCATTTAGTATAATACAGAATCTGGTAGAATAAGCATATAAGGCTGAGAAAACAAAGATGCAATAAAAACTGTATTTAGCAGGTATTTGCCTGTAATACAGAGTGATGGTAAATTTTATGTATCAACTCTGCTACAGTTATCTGTCCCAGACATCTGTCAAGCACCATTTGGGCTGTTTCTGTGAAAGTATTTTTTAGATGAGATTAACATTCAAATCAGTAAACTTTGAGGAAAGCAGATTTATCTCTATAATGTGGGTTGGCCTCATCCAGTTAGCGCAAAGCCTTGAGAAAAAGAACTAAGGTCCCCGGAGGAAGAGGGAATTCTGCCTATACACCTTTGCTCAGTATTTGCTTTCTGTGTTATAGATGATCAATAAAATTCAGAAAATAGCAAATATTGGGTAATTTGTAACTATTTACAAAGTATGTTCATACATATTATTTAATATGCCAACCCTTGGGGTACTTAAAAGTGTCTCTGTTCTAGAGATGAAAGGGTAACAATAAAGATAATACTGAGTATTTATTGAGCTCTTCTGGGCTAAGCTTGTCAGCAATAGTCTCATGTAAGCTTCTCAGCAGCCTATGGCATGGGTGATTTTACTCCTAACTTACAGATGAGCACACTGGCTAGAACTTGAACTCTGATCAGTAGATTCCAAAGGACCCTATGCTTTCTTCTTCCATGGAGAGGAGCCTTTTCGGTTTTTCCCCACAGGTGGGAAAAACATATCTCAGAGCCCTTTCGTGGCATGTGTCTCTGTACTAGTGGCATATTTCTGGAACTCAGCTACAAGTCTGGTATTCAGTTAGGGCAGATATCAAATGACTCTAGGCTCCAAACCAGAGCCTCGGCTCTCCTGAGTTAAAGATTCTCATTTGTGGGTATTAATATTGAAAGGGATGAGATATACCTTTATATCAGTCATCAATTTTCCCCTGCTTTCACAAGGGAACTACAGGACAATTCTGGGGACAGTTCAAGGCAACTGGGGAAGTAAGAGGATGGAGAAGATTAGAACATTTAGGAGCGATAGGGCTTTCACCTTCTTATCCTTTTCCCTCATTTGATAGATAAGGAAAGTGAGATAGAGGGGTTAAGGTACTTGCTCAAGGCATGTTAGACTGGAGCAGCTAGAATTTAATGTGTGCATGAGATCACTTGGAATCTTGTTAAAGTGCAGTTTCCTATTCTGTAGGACTGGGGTGGGGCCCAGGAGTTTGAATTTTCTAACAAGCTCCCAGATGAAACTTATGCTTCTTGTCCAGGGACAGAACAGTGAATAGGAAGGGAGACTGATGCATTATGACCAAAAGGATAGTAGAAGTGGAAGGAGGGAATGAGGTCTTAATAGGTCCTATAATAGGTGGTAATTAGACGGGCTTCTCTCAACAGTGTTTATTAATATTCAGATGTTCTTTTAAAAACACTGAATTATAAATAATGGCATGATTTCAACTCCAACCATGGGGTTAAGAATTTTAACAGGCTGGAACAATAGACTGGTTTTCAATATGCTTTAAGTTAAGTAGAATGAATATCATCCAAAAAACATACCAATACAGAATGGGGAAGATACTATAGATGCCTATGTGAGAAAGATCTAGAGGTTTTAGTTGCTTATAAGTTTATTGAGTCAATAGCATGGTGTGGTTGCATTAACAGAAGTATAGTATGTGGGAAAAGGGAGGTGATACTTTCATTCCACATGGCATAAGTCATACCATTCCTGTAAGATGTGCTCTGTTTAGTATGTGTCACATTAAAAAGGATATTAGAAAACAAAGTACATCTTGGTGAGCATGCTTGGGGACATCTGGGGATGATGCAGTGGAGGAATAGTTGAAGAAATTGGGTGTTTAACTTGGAGATTACAATATTGTACAGAATAATGTAAGGCCTGATCCAAATATTTGAAGGAACATCATGTGTATAATAATATTAGGCTTGTTTTTGTGAACTAGAATCAGTATAGACAGATAAACAGATTCCAACATAATCTAAAGCATTTGTGGGGAGACTGAGGAAAAGAACTGGGCTTGGAGTTGAATTCCAGCTCTGTGACATTGGGTACATCACTTAGCCACCCTGTCTCAGGTTCTGAATTTTTTAAATGGGAAACAAAAAATCCTCCTCCTTGGTCCTCATAAGGAGTCAATGAGACACTATGTGAAAACACATGGCCAAGTCTGGGAAAGAATGCTGACTTAATCACTTTTGTAGACAACATCGTGGAACTAGAGCTGCCCTGACACAAAATGAACTACCTCTGAAAGCAGTGAGTTCCCTGTCACTGGAGGTATGCAAGCCAAGGATGATTAACTTCTTGGGAACTGCAGATGAGAACCCTGGATAGAGGTTTGCTGCCAGACAGGAGGTTGATGTACAATGGACATGATTTATAGGGTCCCTTCCAATTTTAAGAGTCTGTGCAGGCTGGCATCACCACTCTCTTTCCCTGGTTATTAAAAATGCAGGTGGAAAAATTGCTTCATTCAATTGTAATACTATTCACCTCTCAACCCAAGATAGGGAGACAGATGGACTTTATTTTGAGCATTTCATTCCCAACTCCCAAATGGAATCATTTTCTTTTGAATTCTAAAATGGCCCCATTTCCATTTTATGAGGATATCAAGGACATATGTACCATACAGAGTAACATCCTACATGATATGATTTGAGGGCAAAGGAAGACTCAGTTGTACCAAATTATTTTTTCCATCAGTTCTATTATACAATTTAAGATAACTCTATTATTTTCATTTCTTTGTATACAGAGCTATCAAAATGTACCTAATATGCCTTAAGCCATTATCAGTCATTAACATCTTGGCCAGGCTTAGTTTGGTCATTAGTATGTTATTTGGTGCTCATGAAAATGTACTGTTCAGTTCTCCTGCTGTAGGGAACATTGTTGACTGGCAGTCCCTGCTGCTAGTGTGCTGGAATCTCCACTGTGTTTATCCTGTCATGTTCCCTGTGGTCCACTCTTAGCCAGTGATTGGCCACAGCAAGTGATAATGCAGCTTCTTGAGAGATAGAGGTCTCAGGCAACTTTGACTCAAGGACAGTGCATCAGCCTAGCTGAACCTTCCCAGGAACCATACTGTAGTCCCAGGCATTTCCTACCAATACCTCCCTTCTCCTGTCTTTCACAGGTATCAGACCAGCACTGTGGTCTGAAGCCCTCCCTGCCTTCTCCTGCTACCTCCCCTTTATTCTTCACAGGCTTTTTCCTCAACAGATGTCTTGCATATTTAATCTTTGAAGGACCTAAACCAACACAAGGGGTGCCAGGAGTAGTCTGAGAAGGCAGGTGGTTGTGAAATGGACTTACAGCCCAGAAGGCAAAGCGGATGCCATCCTGAGTGATATGTAGGGCATGCATAATCCCTGACACACAGTGGGGACCCAAGTGCCAAACTTTCCAACAATGGTGACCTGGGAAAGTGCCCCAGTAATGGAACTGAAAATTACTGGGTTTCCTGGAACCCTGGAACACAGTAGGGAGACATCTGGCTGGATGTCTCTGAAGACTTCCCCAAACTCTCAGAATTTCCCTAGTGTGAGCTGGCCCTTTCTCTGCTCATTACCTCGACAAGACAAAAGGAGCCATTACCATTTCCTCCCCTGGCTGCAAGGTAGATAATGGGTTAAATGCCATCACAACCTGGGGACATACTGGATCTGATAAAGGAGGAAAGAGATAAAGGATAACGGAACTTCAAGAATTAGCTGGAATGTACCTGCCATCAGGGGAATACCTTAGAACTAGATTTTGAGGGTACTTGATCAAGAGGTCTGCAGTATGTGACTAGACTGACAGAAATTCACTTTCAAGGGGGTGCTTTCTTGGGACATGGATTTAAGACCCTGGCAAAGACCCTAGGTACTATGGACTGAATGTTTGTGTTCCTCCAAAATCTGTATGTTGAAACTCTAATCCCCAGTGTGATAGTATTTGGAGGTGAGGCCTTTGGGAGGTAATTAGGGTTTGATGAGGTCATGAAGGTGGAGCCCTTATGATGTGGTTAGTGCCCTTATAAGAAGAAGAGACTTGCGATTTCTCTCTCTGTGCATGCACACCACAAGGAAGGGCAAAGGAGGACATAACCTGGATGGAGGCCCTCACCAAGAATCCAGCCATGCTGGTGCCCTGATCTCAGACTTTCAGCCTCCAGAACTTTGAGAAATAAATGTTTGTTGTTTAAGCCATCCAGTCTATGGTGTTGTGTTATAGCAGTCTGAGTTGACTAAGACACCAGAGAGACAAAGTCATTGTTAGGATGGCTCATAGAAGTCTGGAAAAAGCTTTGGCAAGTGAAAATGCATGTGTTCCCTTGGCAGGTAGCAGAGGAGGGAATAACAAGGCACAAGCAGGTGGGCATGTTGGAGTGGATATATTATGTGAGGCCAGAAGACCAGCTAGAGGATTATATCCCACAGAGGTGCAGGGGACACAACATTGACCAAGGCCATCAAGGCAGCTGTGAGAGGGGAGGCAGTCAGTAAGATGTTCATAGATAGCCTTCTTCTGCAGAGCAGGATGATGGCAAACAAGTAATTACAGAACTAGTTTTGGTAACATCATAAAAATCATGTGGTCCTAAAGTAATGGAGGGCAGATGGCAGTGCTACATAATGACTGGTGAGGTCACGGGGCAGCCAGGGGACTGCGGCCTCCAGGAAGTGTGGGATGCTTAATAGAACATGGGCATACCCCAGAGTGAAACAGACAGACAACCTACAAGTATGCTAATAAACCTACAAGCAGGAAAAGGCAAGAATGGAGGAGGGGGAGGTAGGGCAGTCACCAAAAAAAAATTACAGTCCCTTGCTCAGTTTCCAGACCTAAGCTCATTTCAGATCTAGAACTCTATTTACTGAAGGTTGAAATTGTCAGTGGTGACATACAAAAGATGCTGTATGGAATTTATGGTGGGGCCTACTTGGAGAACCACAGTGCAGGTTCCTGGGATTCTAGGATTTTGCTGCAGGCAACTGAAATAACATATTTTTTAAAGATACATTTGAGGTATAATTGATGTATACAAAAGCTGAACATATTTAATGTATACTGGATGAGTTTGGACATATGTATACTCTCATGAAATCACCACAATCATATGCATCACCTTTAAAATTTCCTCCTGCTCTCCCCACTTTTCTTATTGTGGTAAGAAAAATTATCATGCGATCTACCCTCTTAACAGATTTTTAAGTGCACTATATGGCATTGCTAACCAAATACCTTCAGCAACACAGTTCCTGGTTTTTAGTGGGCCCTGGTAAAGATGGAATGCCTGACCATATGGCATTGATTATGCTTCTGGAACTGTTTACTAGGAACTATGTCCTGTGCACTACCAAGTCCTAACGTCAGATGAACCCACTGGCAGCTCATTGAAAGATGGAAATGGTAAATCTGGGGGCCAGCTCAAGCAGCACCAGCAGGCAGAGGTGAACCCCATAGTAGGTAGTCCAGACCTCCATGGTGCCCAGCACAGTCACCCTGGTACCCTTCTTCCTGCTTGAATCTGTGACCCTATTACCAGCTGAAGAAGAAAATGCCCCAACTTGGTTTAGGAATAGGTTGACTTGGTATGTTGGTACAGCTGAAAAAGGAACAATGGCTGTACTGCCTCCACATTCAGAGATGGCTTTCAAAGACATGGAGAGAAAAATTTTTCCCAATGGTGTAACTGCAAGCATTGCCCCTCATTATCCATTTTGTGTGGAAGGAGAAGCGGCCCAAGTTGAGAATATATATAGATTCCTGAGCACTGGCCAGTGGCCTAGACATTTGGTCAGGGGTTTGAAGAAAAAGAACTAGAAGATTGGAGACAAGGAGGTGTGATCTAGAAGCTTATGCATGGATGTACAAAAGTGGGCTGAAGTGGGAAGGCTTTTGTACCACATATCAACACCCACTAGAAAGTGTCCATCATGGAAAATCCAAGACAAAATGGCTTGGCCACTTGAGGTTAGCAGCCTTTGTCATCAGCCACTAGAACTGGCACAGTGGGCACATGAATGGAGGGGCCAAAGTGGCAGAGATGAAGGCTTAGTTTGAGACCAGGAGCATGAACTGCCACTTACCACAGGATTCCTATGCCTCTGAATGTCCATCCTGTCAACAGAGACCAGCACTGAGCCTCTGGTATGGCATGATTCCTTTAGGGGACATCTGGTCTCCTGTGGCAAGTCAACGGCATTTGGCCCCTGCCACCCTGAAGGGCCAGCAGTTTACTACCACAGGAATTGGCACATGTTCAGGCATGGGCTTGCCTTTCAGCCAAACCATTGCCAGGGTCTTACAGAATGGCTGATCCATCCATGTGGGACCCTACGTTCCATCTCATCTGACCAGAGGACCCATTTACAGGTGCAAGAGTGCTCCCATGGCCAAAAGGAACAGTTGTTTCCTCTGTACCCAGAACATTTCTGACACAAAAAGGTGTGGGTTTTCCACACTAAGTAATTTTCCAGTATTCTTCACAAGCCAACTTGGTGTGCTACAATTTAATTCAGTTTTGACACCAACTATCCTGAGTTAGTGTAGACTCGAGGGCTCAGCCCCACAAGACTGCCCCCTACTTCCAATGTCAATTGCAAGTAGTTGGTTTCCAGGTTAGTTACACTTCTAACTGCTGTGAGTAAGGAGCTTCCTCAACCTTCCCCCAAATTCAATAATTTGTTATAACAATTTCCAGAACTCAGGGAAACCCCTGCTTATGTTTATCAGTTTATTATAAAGGATACAACTTTATAATGACTAAGGTAATTTATGGGGAAGGGGCACAGATCTTCTTTACCTCATTGGAGTATGCCACCCTCTCAGTACCTTGCTGTATTCACCAACCTGGGAGCTCTCTGAACCCTATAGTTCAGGGATTTTTTTTGGAGGCTTCATCATGTAGGCATGATTGATTATTAACTCAACCTCCAGCTCCTTTCCCTTCCTAGAGGACAGGGGTGGGGGCTGAAAGTTCTAAGCTTCTAATCATGGCTTGGTCTTCCTAGTGATCAGCCTCCCTCCTGAAGCTATCTAGGAGCCCACCCAGAGTTGCCTCATTAGAACAAAAGACTCCCAAGGGGTTTAGGATCTCTGTCAAGAACCAGTGTCAAAGACCAAATATTGGAACAAGAGATGCTCCTGGCACCCCTATCACTCGGGAAATTAGAAGGGTTTTAGGAGCTCTGAGTCAAGGGGCAGGACAAATAGATATTCTTTGTGTCATAATAAATTGGTAGTTTGAAATTACCAAATTCAGAAGCAGTCGGTCTCACAGAGTACTGGAACAGCCTCCTAACAGCCAAGGAACCAGCTTGGAGCAGCAACATTCTGAAAGAACAGGCCACCATCCTTCAAGCTGGAGCAGGGCATGCATTAAATCAGATCTCTCCTTGTTGCTGTGTTCCTGTGAGAAGCGTATGGGTCTGGAAACCAAAGGGTGAAAGCTCCACTTACCATCACCCTCAATGATCCACTAAGGGATTTTATGCCTCCTGTTCTCACAATTGAAAATGTTGGTTCCCAATGGGTGAGTATTCTTGCCAGAGGGCACAGTAAGGTTCCCACTGAGCTGTAAGCTAAGACTGCCACTGAGGAACTTTGGACTTGTTTTCAAGGACCATTCTGTGAGCAGAGAGATCACCATCCTGGTAGGTGTAATTGCTGCTGATTAGCAGGAGAGGGCTGCTGTTACACGGGGGTAGGAAAGACCCCAGGTGGCAGAGCCCAGGTGATACGCTTAGATGCCTCCTGATACCCCCTCCCCCATTGTGACTGTCAGTGGTCACATGCTGCCACCCCATCCTAAGGAAAATACAGCTGCCAAGGCCGCAGACTCCCTGGGAGTGAAGATTTGCCTGAAACTGCTAGGTGAGCCACCAAGCCCTGCAAAGGGGGCCTTGGAAAGGATGGTGGAAGAGGGAGAGGAGAACCGGACACGGCTCTGAGACCAACGACAGCAACGGGGACTGTGGTTCTTCCTCCTGACACCTCATCCAAATTTCCCCTCGGGAAGAGAGGCTTATTCACTGTGGGGAGGAGCTGCTCCCCAAATCTGTGTAGGAAAGTATACTGGGCCATGCCATGGGGTGACTGTGCTAGCTGTGGAAACACATAACTTGGATTTCCCCCTGTGGGAGTGTGGTGGTCTGATAGTGCCAGCTACTCTTCTTTTAGATCCACTCCCACATTTATATTGAGGCCAACTTCCCCTGGCTGCTCCTGGCCATTGGGTGAGCATAGTGAAGCACTAACACGGGTCTGAAGGTCTGGTCCTGAAAGATGCAGGACTCCCCCAACTTTGACTCAGGACTCCCCATGAGAACTGCGTCCGAGCCCTCCTCGCCAATTCCTTCCTTTCCCTCTGCTTCAGAGGAGTCAGATGTTGACCTCCATCTGAAGGCCCTCCCAGTTGTTCCTGCTCTCTCCCCTTTCCTTAAAAGGGGTTCCCTCAATAAGCGTTTGCATGTTTAATCTTGATTCTGTCTGCTTCTCAGAGGACCCAAACTATCACAGGTATACTAGGAAGAGTGGCTTTTGATTCAAATCTGGATTCAAATCTTATTCTGCTACCTGTTACCTGTATGACCATCCATCATTCAACCTTTCCTTATTTTCCTCATCAATAAAAATATTTCTTACTCCTAAAGTCCCAGTGAATACTAAACGAGTTAACATTTGAGGAGCACCTGTGACATGTCTCTATATTTAGTACATAATTTGTCCCTTTCTCATTGTGGTCATTTAGCAGGACAGTGAGGGAATGGGTTACTAACACTAATAAGTTTTCATAAGAGATTGCAAGGAAATGAAAGAAGCAGCAGTATCTGGGGGTCCACATGATGAGCCTGGCTCCCTGGATTAAACTCCCCAGAAAGCTTTACGTGTCCATGAGCATGAATTTCTGGGTGCCAAGGAAGAGAAGGAGGGGCACAGAAGTGGGACCAAAGTCGATTATTTTATTTCAATGCCTGTGCCCAGTTCTATGTAAATCTTAGTGGAGAGTTTTTCACGAGAGCATTAAAGGCAACAATGAGGAAAAGAAGTCCCGCCTGTCTGTACAGCCCTCGACACGCCTGACCTCCTCTGGAACACACGCCTTCCTCTGAGGGCCCTTCAGAGCCTCTCACAAGGGGGCCACGAGTCAGATTCATGCTGTGATGAGAGCAAGTTCATGGAACAGAACACTCTGCCTGATGGCCGAGGAGCTTCTGAAGAACCCTGAACATTTAGTTATTGCAAACAATTGAGCCTATTTCAGATGAATTTTCACAAGCCCTACGTGCATCACAATTTGCTTAAGAATGTGAAATAAAGTTTTTTATGGCATTTGCAATCTGGCTGGGCCCCACTATGAGCACCATCTTATCTACAAAAGATAAATTCTGTGAATTTTCTCCCTGAGGTGTGGCTGAGGACAAGGGACAAAGGACAGGAGCTGAAAGGAACTGAAATAGGGAGAAAATGGGTACAACTTTTCTTTTTCTCTATGACAGGAGGCCTTTATAATTTAAGTCAAAATGAGAGCTTAAGTCCCCGTTCTCATTAGACTGATGTGAGGATTAGACTAAATGAGAGAACACATTTAAAGCACATAGTAAATGCCTGGCATTCAATTGCTCAATGATTACTGATAATAACAGCAACATCATCTTTTTCCTGTTTCCCTTCCCTCTCTCTAAAATACCCTCCCTCCTCCTCACCTACCTAATCTCACCTGTCCTCCTGCTTCTTCCTTGAAGTCTTCCTGACTTGTCCAGATCACACTAATATATTCTTTGCTTAATGCTGTTAGAACTGACATCTCTACCTTCACTAGTCGCAGACAATATTTTGTTCTTACTTTTTTCCAGGCATATATCTTATCTCACTTGAGGATAAAAGTAAGGCAGTGGAGGTACTGATTAGAGCCAGAATTACTGGGATTCCATTATTTACTAGCTAAGTGGGCAAGTGACAGCCTTTCTAAGCTCCAGTTTCCTTATTTGTAAAATGGGAATCTACATAGATTTGTCATGGGGATTTAGAAATGAATTTGCAAAACACATGGTACAGAAGAAGGAAATTATTTTATTGCTTATTATCTTCTTTCTTTTTGTATCTGTCAGAGAATCTAGCAGGAAGTACACAGTATTCACCCCCAAAAATTGAATTACGTTTTGCAATCATTTTTTTAGATAAAGGTTATTGTGAAACTGGTGCTTCCCACACTTCCCTGGGCATATGAATCCCCTGGAAGATCTGGGTATTTTAGCATGCACGTCAAGGCATTTTAATATTCATTCCACTTGGGAAAACTGCTGTAACATAAACTCAAAGGATGCTTTAAACCCACCCTTATTTCATAATGTTATGTTTCTAAAAGGAACGGGCTTATTCCAGCCTCTTAATAATTAACTCACACTGCTACCCGGCCGATTTGGGCAGAGTGACCATCACGAAGAGGTGGGCACATGTGGGTAGGTAGACTGCCATGTAGCTACTGTTGGGTCAGAGCCATTAGCTGCTATCGTGGGTCCTGTGTTTCTAAGTGGGCTCCTGATGTATTTTCTTAATTGAATGAATTGCAAAATTTCAATTCATTTCAGAGCTGCATAATGTGGTAATTAGAAGCCTCGTTTCGTCTAATGGCCTGAATGGAGATCCCAGGGTTGTCTCACAACAGCCAAGAGGCCTGAGCAGACAATTACAAGCACTTCACTGTGATAATTGCCCACCTCAGAGAGCTCTAAGGAGAGAATGCCCAATGAACCAATGGTTTTGACAAAGTAAAGCACTGCTCCAACCTGCTCCAGAGTCACACATTGTTACCAAGAAAGAGATTTTTGTCTTTTATGAGTTTTTGTGTCTCACAAGCTGGGGTTGTTAGAAAAGAGGTTCTTTCACATGTCATTGGTTTCCTTTTCATTCATCAGTCCACAATGAAATGGTTTTAATGAGGTACGAGCTGGGCTGAGATCAAGATGAAAGCAGAGAAAGGGCCAATGGGAAAGAAAAAAAAGAACATTCAGCTCAGGAGCATCTTCCTTTGTGCAAGGACAGTCTTGAAGATTTCCTGGTGGAAGCATTTGCAGTCTTAAAAGCAGACTTGCAATTTAAGCTCAATCTATTTCCGGGTAACAGAAGAAGTATCTTTGAAGATATCCAATGTGTCTTAATCTTCAGATAGATTCAAAACCAGCAGATAACACCTGGAATATTTCCAGGGCATAACCCAAGCAAAAGTAATTCCAGAAAATCAAGTAGTAATCTTCCTGCTCAAGCCTCAAAATTAAGTCCAGAAATCCAAGAGGCTGGTTTTTGAATTCGTGGAATAGAAACTGAAAGAACAGTTGGCAAAGCAGGGGTATGTGTACGTTGCATATACTACCTCACAGCATACACTACTTGACATCACTTCTTATAAAAAATACTCATTTTTAAGTCTAAAAGTGAATGGTGTTATCTCCAGAAGACACTGTATTACCTGAAAAAAGTGAAGGCCTCCCCCAGCCCATTGAACAAATGTTGGAGAACAAAAAACCCCAAATCTGCTGATAACTACTTTATAGAAAGTGTTTTGAAGTATTGATGATACTAATGTCACATGCTATAGATGTTTGTACATATGAGACTTGGTTCTCTTTTTATGATGAGAAAAGTCATACAACTGTGAGTGGAGGTGGCCTGCAAGCTGAGACACTGCATCATGGGCACTCAAGTTGGGAGCAAGTCCAGCGATGTGTCCTGTTTCCAGCCTAGTGTGTGAGATCAAAACCCTTAGATAGCGAGTCATCTAGGTCAGTCACTCCCCAGACCTCTCTGTCTCATGACGGTGTTCACAAAATAAAACAATTAGGTTTTTCTGTGGTTTTTGAAAGCAAGATTTGAAAAGAAGAGTAAAGAGAAAGTTGAGGGTGAAGATAGTTCTTAATTAGAAAACAGAAGTTTGGGGAAAATCAAGCAGTGGAATGTAAAATTTAACAGTAACCCAGTTCTATGAATATAAGCAATTCACTGTATATTCTCCACAGAAAGAAGAAAAAAGTACTTTGTGAGACAATTTCAGCTGGCATCTCAGCTAGTACAAAAATTGCTCATTTAGTGAAAATGAAAAGACAGTTTGTGGTATAATGATATGCATGAGAAGTCTATGTACAGAAAACTGATTTGAGTGAAATTCAGTAATTTCCATAATTAAGATTTTGGGGACTTGGGATAAACTAGATACTTGTCTTTCAAATGGATTAGGTAGCTGAAGAAATTTACATCTATTTACCTGTCTATCTATCTATCTATCTGTCTATCTATATCTATGATTTATCTATCCAGCCATCTAAATCAATCAATCAGTCAGTCTATCATCCTACCTACCTACCTACCTACCTACCTACCTACCTATCTATGTATCCGTTTGCCCTTCCATCTATTTATCCAGTCATTCTTTTTTAAAACCAAGAGTGCTATGTGCCAGGCATCATGCTGGGAGGAGGGATATAGACTCTTAAAGGAGGAGGTCTGAGACATATTGCCAGGGAAGACTCTTATGATTTACCTCCTCTTATCCATTTTCTACTCACTCTACTTGTCTGCATTAAGCAATTTGACAGGAAGCCCACTCAACTTTATTCAACCTTGATTTTTTCCTTCCCAATGTTTTTCAAAAAATCCTTAATTAATTGGCCCTGCAAATTACACACCACAGGGCAGCTTGTCCATAAGATATACAGAGCTTATACAGTAATGAAGGCATGGAGTTTTCACCTTAGTTTTCTGTGACATCCTTTGGGTTTCTGGTGACTTAAGAATGACCATTAAGGACTCTTCCTTGTTGCTGAGTGTGCTTTCCACGTGGATAGAACCACCTTGGGTCCTGATGGTTAAAGTGGTTTCAGAAGAAGGACCTAGAAGCCAGGACTAACTTTCTATCTTCAGGGTCTCAATAGCCTCAACTTATCTCACCCTTTTGTTCCCTTTCCTATACTAATAACAATAATAGCAAACACATATGTCACAGTTATTAAAGGGCCTTCCCTATATTAACTCATTTATTGGTTACAACTACCCTAGGAAGTAGATGCTATTATTATCCCCATTTTAAGGATAAGGAAAAGAGGCCCAGAGAGATTAAGTAATTGTTTGAAATTGTACAGCTAGTGAACTGCAGAGCCCAAACTCAAACCTACAAGGTCTGGCCCAGAAGATTCTGACTACATTGCCTCATACCAAAGTTGACTGATGAGAGAAAAGCTCATCGCTCATCATATCGTCACTCACTGTTGTATGTGACAAGAGACTCAAAGAGGTCCTCCTCCCAGTGGATCTTCTAACAACTGTTCATCTCCATCTCACCCGATTGACTCATATGGAGAAAGGGCAGATATCATTAAGAGCTTTAGAGCATGTCTCAGGGGGAACTGAGAGAACTCTGAAACCATTTCTAAGTATGCTCTGGTTGTGATCTCGGCTCCACGTCCATTAGACACACCAAAGGTAATTGAAGTAATAAAAGGTCCTCAAAAACAGACCCTGTGTGTTTTGTTGGAAATAAGCATCCTTCACTCTGCAGTCAATAGGTAATGAGTTGCTGTCTGTGAGCAGAGGAAAGAGAAGCTCTTTGACTTTTGGGGTTTCAGTCTCCCCAACTCCTCACTGATAATAGTAGGTGTGGATGTGATAGAGTCTCTGCAGAAGTTCAGTACTGGTGCCAGGCTTCCCTTAACAAACACCCCCAAATGCCTTTCACTCTCTCCTTTCAAAGTAGTAATAAAATATAGCAAATAAAATTCAAAGTTCTCTTCTTAGCTCACAAAATCGGTGAGCCCACTCTGTGTAACCTTGACCTTTTTTCTGTGAAACATTTTTTGAAACTATTTTAAGTTGCTGAAGGAACATTCCACTTGAAAAAAAAGATTCCACTTAGAGAAGTTGTGACTGGGCTGAGGGGACAAAAATCCAGGTGCATGAGCTAAGGTTCCAGGGACTCTGTTGACCTATTTCTGCCAGTTTTGCAGAAGAATGCAATACCTTCACCCTCTGAGTGGTTGGATGACAGTCAGGATCATCCATGAAGTCATCCTCCCTGAGTCTGGAATTTGCTTCTCTGCCCATCTGCCCAGGTGACAACTCTGAGGGATTTTGGTGGACAGGCTATCCTGAGCATCATCAGGACAGCAGAAGAATGCCTTCTCCCACTGAATGTATCTCTCCGCCTATTTCTCCCTTTTCTTTCCTTTGAGCCCTGGAAGGGTACATTTTGATTAAGGGGGAAATAAACCCAAATGCAAACTCATCTAGATGTGGTCATGAGTGTTTTTGTCCTAGCTGTGCTGGGTCTGATCTAATCAGATGCCCTGAGGGCATTGAGAGTATGTGGGACTTTGCTGAGATTCACAGGACCCAGTCACAGCTGAAATTCCCCTGCTTGATTTACCCTAAACTTGTTTTCTAGTTAAGAACTTTGTCTTTGACCTCAACTTTCTGCTTCTATCAGCAAGAAAACCTTATTGTTTCCTTTTTCGTGTTTGTTTTATCTTCTCTAATTCTCCTAATCATGACAGGTTCTTTTGAAATAATTCAACCTAGGACTGAACTAAAAAAAAGAGGCATCTGTCTGTTTACATGTGTGAATCTTTAAGGCCATTAGACTGTGTCTTGCCTAAGTGACACAGCATCACAGTGACACAGAGCAGAACTCAAGAAATGTTAATTAAGTTAGCAAATAAACATTCAGGCCACTGTCTTGGGCTGAAAACAAGGTGCATCACATCCATTCTTTCCAGTGACTGTACTAAACTTCTTGATTCTTGGTTCCATGTCCTTAAGTGTGAAGCCTACGCTTTAACGCATACTGACTGTGTGGGTTTCTCAACGTCTTAGTGCCTCAAGATTCCCATTTATAAAAATGGCCCTAATAATAAGACCTACTTTATTGGGCTTTTGGAAGGATTAAATGAGATAATCCATGTGCAGTCCTTACTGTGTTGCTCAGCTTATCGTACCTGTTATTGCTGGTGTATATCCCGCTGAATATCCCTATTCAATGCCAGTGCTTCCTGCTGGACACCCAGTTGAATTTCTGTTTTCTGCTGATATGTGTACTTGGTGCTTAGCACACTTTCAGGACTGAGATGATGTCTGTCCTTTGTGTAGTGTAGACTGAGGCACCTGGCCCCAGACTGCCAAGTCTGAAACTGATGGCTTCTGCTCCACTCACTATTACTGTGTGACAAAATACATCAAACTTAGACACATGGAGTAAACCACCATTTTATTATGCTTACACATTCTGCAAGGTAGGAATTCAGACACAGTGCAGTGGGGATGGCTTATTCTATAATGCCTGGATCCTCAGCTGAGAAGACTAGGTTGGCTGGGGACCAGCATCACTGAGAGCTTGTCACCCACGTGTGTGGCACCTAGGCTGGTGTATTATTTTCCCAGGGCTGCTGCAACAAAATACTATGAACTGGATTGTCTACAACAGAAATATGTTCTCTCATAGTTTATGGAGTCTAGAGTCTAAAATTAAGGTGTCAGCAGAGCCTTGCTCCCTCCAAAGTCTTGAGAGGAGGATCTGCCCTGTTTCTTCCAGCTTCTGGTAGCCCTACGTGATCCTTGACTTGTGGCAGCTGTTTTCAGTCTCTGCCGCCATCTGCCTATGGCTGTCTTCCCTGGGTGTGTCTTCACGTGGTGCTCCCTTCCCTCAGGTAGGGACATGTTAAGGCTCTATCCTGCTCCAACATGACCTCATCTTCACTAATTTTATCTGCAATTATTCTACTTCCAAATAAGGTTGTGTACTGAGGTACTGGGGGTTAGACTTCATATTTTGTTGAGGGATGCAATTCAACCCCATAATAGCTGGGATTGCTCAGAGACTGGGTTCAACTGGCACTATTGACCACCACATCTCCAAAACATGTAGCCTCTCTAGGTGGCTTGGGTGTCTCCCAGCATGGTTTTTGGGGATGCAGACCAAGCTTCCAGATGCCCTCGCTGAGCAACACACTGGTTGCAGATTAGGTTGCATATGGTACCTAATATGTTTTCCATGCATTGGCAGGGAAGGAATGGGGGCCATCGGTTTTCTGCCAAGTTGGCAGCAGTTCCCTTGGAGAACACTGTGTCACTTGTGCTGATTCAAAAGAGTGCCTAATGAAAGGAAAAAGCAGGCATGGCCAAGGCTTGAGCTGAGCAATTCCTTGAATGCAGCTGTGGAAAATATTTTCCCAGGCACCGCATAGACATCACTGATCAGGAAAGCTAGATTCTGAGAGGGAACATCCTGAAAGTGAGCATGCCGAGAAAGCCAGATGGTTGCTGCATGGCCATTTATGAACCAGTCTGAAGTCACAGTGTCACTTCTGCTATACCCAACTGGTCAAACCAGTCACAGTCCACCCAGATTCTACCTCCTGATGGAAGAAATGTCCAAGAATTTTGGGACTGTGTTTTAACCTTCCCCCACCACTATGCCCGCCCCCACCCCCCACAACCTGGGAATGCTTTTTCTGAATTTACTTATTTTAATTTCCATATTAAAATACAGAAAACAGGATTTCTGGAGAAATAGGAAGGTTAGTCTCCTCCACATTCCCATAAATCTTTTTTCAGTATTGTTTTGAAGCTATGATACTAGTCTGAATATCTCTATGTTTTAATTTAAAAATCACCAAAGAATTTTCAAGAAGAAAAATTAGACTGGCAAAAAGTATTTTTGAAAAAAAGAAAATAATTTTACATGAGCTGAAAATAGATGACATGACTGAGGTGATTATGAGCTGTTGCCAGGAGGCAAGAAGAGTCTGTCAGGCGCGAACACTGTGATTTCCACGGCGATGAGGGCCAAGGCTGCAGCGTCAGCTTAGTCGTTGCTGCTTGATTTTGGAGAACAAACTGCCCAAATATTGTGGAGAGATGATGTGAATGTGAAATCATTGCATATTTTTCTAATGGATTCCTAAATACACTCAGCACATACTTTCTTACTGAACTTTTTAAAATGGAGTCTGAAAAAACATTTAAATGCATGACTATCTACTGTGGGGCCAGATATTCCTAGAAAATATGATTTACTATGTATACGTGCCAAAAAACACCTACCAGTATGTTCATAGTAGCCCTATTTGAAGTAGTTCCCACCTGGAGGCAGCACCCATCATGGCAGGACGGATGCAGTGCGGAATATTCCCAGTGGGATACTACGCTATCTAGTGATGGGAATAAGCCACAGCTACACCCAGCAGGATGGATGAATCTCACCAGCAATGGTGAGGGAAATAATACAGATAAACAAAAGAACATACAGTTTCAGTTTTATAAAGTACAAACCCTGCAAAACTAACTATGCTGTTGTTAGGCCAGATAATATTTTCTCTTAGGAGGAAGAATAGGTGGAAGGGATGAGGGGATGGGCATCTGCCGATTTGCTGTTTCTTGATCTGGGTACAGTTTGCATGGATGCATTCAGTTTCTGAGGCTGTACACTTCTCATATATGCACTTTTCTGTATGTATACCTTACTGTAGTAAAAAATTAAAAATAAAGTACTTATACTCAAGTGTCCACCAGGTCATGGCAGAAGAGTAAGTTATTAGAGAACACACCATAACTCATGTTAATGCTTTCAGTGTTCATATCCACATGACTGACTTTCTTAGCCTCTCTGGTGTTATGTGTTTATTCAACAAGATATTTTCACTTTTATTATAGTAAAACAGGTACTGTTACCTAAGTCTCCGAAAAGTTCTTGTAACTTTGGTTCTTGCTTAAAGGGAGAATCAAGGAATAAAGGGACCTTTGGAGGCAAAAAATTGCTCACTTGTCCCTTTTAAAGGACCCAAGAATGAGCAACAAAGGAGTCATTGGCTGCATCAGTTGGGGAAGAGAGGGAGTAAGGAGGACAACAAAAATGCCGTATAAAATATGGGCTATGCCAGGTTCCCCCTCCACTTCCCTCCCCTTCAGACCCAGGGCTCTCTCTGGCTGCGATCTTCCAGGATGTGGGTTTTCTTTCCACCTTCCCTCCCTTGCTTGCGTTACCCATGTCCTCCTTCCCCAGGATATTCACATGAAATTCTGGGAAAACTCTTTCTCCTCTGTGTGTCCTCCTTGTTTCATTTCCTTCACTAGGACTAATGGCCACCTGTCTGGGAAGTTTCAGCCTTTGGCGACAAATCACCCTTAGCAGGATTCCTTGAGGCCCATTTGCTCAAGGGCCTTGCAGTCTTTTGGGGATGCAGACCAAGCTCCCAGACGCCCTCGCTGAGCAACACACTGGTTGCAGATTAGGTCGCATATGGTACCTGATATGTTTCCCATGCGTTGGCAGGGAAGGAATGGGGGTCATCGGTTATTCTGCCAAGTTGGCAGCAGTTCCCTTGGAGAACACTGTGTTACTTGTGCTGATTCAAAAGAGTGCCTAATGAAAGGAAAAAGCAGGCATGGCCAAGGCTTGAGCTGAGCAATTCCTTGAATGCAGCCATGGAAAATATGTTCCCAGGCACCATGTAGACATCACTGATCAGAAAAGCTTTCCCTGGGTTTGGGCAGCACTCTGCCCCCCTGAGTTGGTCACGGGAGCAGCACATTTATTTCAGCTCCTGGTACCCTCTGCAAACCATCCAGCTCTACTCAGTTCCTCAGCTGGGTTTGCTCCTCTGTTCTGGGAGAGCAGCCTTTTTGCTTGTTATAAACTGTGAGGCACGTCTGAACAAGCAGATTGGTTACTAATAAGGACATAGGCCCTGACAGCTTTGTAGGCACTGATGAGAGAAAGGAAATGTCTTCACATCAAAACAGTTTAATTTTCAATGTAGCATATCCACTAGTTGAAATTTAGAGAGAAAGGAAGATAAATTTAATTATCAGGCTGTGGTGCATGGTGTCAAAGTTACTTAGGTTATGAGAAATACGTCTTTTCAACAGCTTAAAGGCCACAGCTCTCATCTTTTTTCCTGGTATGGGCACTCAGACAGGCCCCAGGCCCCCTCCCCCGCCATAACTCATAGTTGCATCAGACTCCCAGCAGAGGGAACAAGAAGTATTTGACTGTAGTATTAGCTATGGAATGTCCCCCATTAGTCATATGATTTTATTAGCTCAGATCATTGCTGTCAGATTAATAGATACATCAGAGATATTTAGGCTTATAAGGGCCTAGAGAGATAATCTAGTTGCATGTTCTCATTAAATTTTTTTAAAATTTAAAAACAACAAACAAACCAAAGGCCCAGAGAGATTATGTAACTTGAAGTATTCCATCAGCAACAGCTGGGAATGGAGTTCAACCTCGCAGCTCCCAGCCCACTGAGGACTCTACTCACTGTGTCACTCTGACGAACCACTTCCTAAAGACATCTTTGAGACTCAGAATGATGTCTTGCCTGAGAAGTACACGTTTCTAGGATAATGGCCATTTAGGGGATAATCAGGAAAGAAAGAAGATGAGTCAGGTATCTTTTGCCCCATGCCCTCCTTTCTCCAAGAATCAGAATGAGCCGTTTTCAGCATCTATTGTGGGACTGGCACTGAACACCAAGGACTTCTAAGGAGCCTGCTCCAATCTGAAATGGCTCTGGGGGAGTCGGCTGTGCCCTGAGACATTCCTGCTATATAAGGCTCTACAAAGCATTCAGGAGTGTCTGTAGATGGGGGCTGCTCTGATTTAAGCCTAGGCATTCAGTTCTTTGTGGGACTCCCAGTGCCGCCCCAAATATGAGCCATGATTCCCAAATACTCAAGAGAGAAAAAATGTCTCCCTTTCCCCTTGATGTCCTTCTGAGGTTGGAAGACCTAGAACAGAAAGCAAACCTATCAGAGACTTTCTGCTAGGGTCTAAATTTTGTGTCTATCAGACTTGGATAACAGTAGTTATCTAGATGAATTGCATTTCCCATGGCATTGTTTATCCTCAGAAGACATCCATAGTAAGTCCAAGAGTAGATTCTGCTATTTCTGCACTGTAGATGTTCAAAGTTTTCCTGGGCAAGGTTTACAGCTAATAGTAGTAGAGGTGAAGCAAGTCGATGGCAACACTGTGCCACACATAATGTCACAGATCATGGCACAGTTCAATGAACAGGTGATTTTGAGTTTCTGAGCCTATCTCCATGACTAGTGCAGCTGTCAGAACTAGAGCGGTCATCCCTGGGGATCTTGGGGGTACTTCAGAAAGATAAGAGCAGACATCCATCCAAGCTCTTCTATTTGCTTATAAATCAATTATCAATATCCTCAGTGTATCTCTCACTCCTTTCAGTAAGCATTTCTTCAACACTTGCTGGAGTATCTTAGAACAAGCTGATAAATGAACTTTTTATTAGTGTCAAAAACTTACACATACATTGTCTCAGTTGCACCCAAAATACTGTTGTGTATTATGTTCTCTTTCTTACAGATTCTGGAACTGGGTTCAGAGCACTTAGATGAATTTTTCAAAATACAGAGATGCTGAGCTGTGACTCAACCCTGGGTCTTCAGTTTTGGGGTTCTGGGTAGTTTCTACTATATCTTCCTATAGTGTACCACTGAAATTATTGACAGTAAAAATGCATGGTTATTTTACCAAAAATAACCCACCAAACCCAAATCTTTGGCTTGGTCAACATGCTAATTTAACCATACTGAACATGTAAGCAACAGTGATTTGATATAATGGATGATAAGTGCAGTGCCATCTATAATCCACCTAGAAGTGTATGACACATCTTTTTGACAACAGATTTACCTTCATCATTTGGTCCAAGCTGATTTTACAATTATATTTTGTTTCCTGGGCTCATGTCTGCTTAAGAGAGAAGTAATTTAGATAGCAGGCAGAAGTCAGCTTGGGACTAGTGTGGGTCATATCCTTAAGGACTCAAATGTAGGCAACAGTAAACAAGCACAACAGCATCCATGCCTAAATTACAAGTGGGAAAAAGCAGAAAATACACACCAGATACTCTGCAGAAACAATTTAAGTTATTTAAGAGTCATACAATCCCAAATCTTGGAATCATCACAGCTAAGAGGCTACGCTCTGGAATCTGAGAAAGCTCGTTCAGAACTAGGCTCTGCCTGTCATCTATAAGCTACAAGAAATTGATTGGTTAAGTGAGTTAAACCTGAACTAAACCTTGGTCTCCTTCTCTGCAAAATGGTGGTGGATGTATGGGCAGTGGAATATAATAATACCTCCCTCAGGATGATTGGGAGGCATAAAACCCCTTTGCACAGGGTGGGGCATCTGGAAAGTACCATAAGCAGCAACTATTATTATTATTAAATATCATGTATACTGATAAGCAAAATAATAATGTGGTTTTATGCATTTTCACTCAGTAAGTTAAATTTATATCTGGCAAACTAAGGAGTTTCCTGGATTAAACATCTGATGAGAGTTTAGACAGGTTGACCTTTATAGTTAATTCCAACCCTGAGGTTGATTTTATAAGCCCCTTTAGGGGTTCAGTGCTAATTCTAAGCATGATCCTGGTGTCATGTTATTTTTTTTAAAAAGTGGAATATTAATGAATAGGTAAATAAAATATAACTGAGAAAGAAAACCACAAATTTGATCAAATGCCTGCATTCATCTCCATTCCTGTGCAAAACCTCACAGTAAAGGAATTAAAAATGCACGAACCTATAAGAACAAGAAAAAGGGAGAGGTGGTGTGAGAGAGAAACTAAATTTTGGAAGCTGGAAAGCAAACAGAAGCAGTAACATGCTTAGTAGACTAGGGGTAGTGAAAATATGTCTGCAGAAGGGAGAAGCCAACAAAAAGGAATGAGAGAAAAGCAGGCTGGTTCTAAGGTGGAAACTTGGGAAGGAATGCTCGAATAGAAAACATCTGGAACCACTGAAGGCAAGGTTGTTGAGGAGGGTTGAAAGTGGGAGGCTTCACTGAGAATGTGTAAAAGGAACACTGGGACCTCAGGTCTCTCCATTGCCTCTCAGCCAGGTGGCTACCTAAGCCCACCTTTCTTCCAGCTTCTCCACAATCACCTCTGGCCACCTCATAAGAATTTTTCTGATTTGCCACAGCCTTTTTTAGTCCACTTTGTCCCAAAGCATGGATACTGAACCTTCTCTTTTCTCACCAGTACTTACTACCACAACAACAAGAGAAAATGATGCTCAACAAACTTTGCTATTGAGAAAAGGAAAACCTAAAACAAGATACCGTTTATCACTATTCCTAGATTCCATGGTTGTGTCCCTTTGAACATGGTCTTGTTCTCTCACTTCTGGCCCTAGCCTTCTACCACTGGAACAAGGCCTTATTCTTCTCCATGCTTTGAAGTCTCCTTTATTTGTCCTCCCCAGACCTACAGTCAAAATAAGGGAAAACTTGTTGACAAAGAAATAGGCAATGTAATAGTTGACAATATGACTGATACATCTTGCCCCCCGAGATCATAGATAGAACTTATCTGTGTTAGAGTAATGAATACTCGTCATGTGAAGCACCTACAGTTGGAACACACCTTCTGTTCAGGTCTCTGCAAGACTAGTGAGTAGGTACTTCGGTCTGTATGTGACTAAAAAAAGCTCACCAAAGCAAACTACCAAGAATAAATGGGGAGGACCTACCTCCAAAGATATATTCTAAATTCTGCCCCAAAAACAGATACTTCTAACAACTCTCCAGAAGCAGTTATTTTTTTCAACCCCAGATATAAAGATTACAACACAACTTCTGAGCAACAGAGCTTGTTGGGATCTATCTCTAAAACATCATTTGGTTTCCCATTTCAGGTCTTTTCTGATTTCCCTACTAGTATTTTTTGCTCCCTTCCTGGTGTTTTCACTCTTAAATTTTATACAAACAACAATAAGATTGCAGCTCTTATCACAGCATGCATTGCTATTTGTTAGTGGAACTGTCTATCCTGGTAAGTTGTGAACTATTTAAGGGCATAGTACTTTATTCATCTTTATATTCCTGGCACATAGTAGGCACTTAGTAATGCTGCAGCCCAGTGAAATTGGCCATGGCAGAAGAACAAAATGCTTCTCCTCAGTCAGCATTTGTTTTCTAGGATCCATTCCAATGTACTTTTAACTCAAAAATGTGATTTAAAAGATAGGCAGAAAGTGAATTGAACTGAACTTTTTACAAAAACACCTTGTCTTTAAAGGTGGGAAAAACAATCAGCCACTTTCCCAATATAGCTATTTTGTCCCACATCTTGATGCAATGAAATGATGGGGCTGTGATCAGAAAGGACCCTCAGAAAAGAAATAGAAATCCAGCTAGTAATGTCATCATAGGCTAGGAGGGGAATGAAGAAGGGTATCATTATCATTCTGGTATTTTTAGAAGTTTTTTGGTGACCGGTCAGACTTTTGAGAATTGGAAAATGATAAAAATAATCTTGTTATTCCACAAAGGATGCTCTCTCTATATATATCAGGCCAGTTTTTGATCACTGCTTGAGAATGTTGAGCAAATATTTTTAAGTGTTAGTGAAATGATAGGCTTTGGGGGCAGGCCCAGCCTTGCTTTATAAAAGATTTATCTTGTGGGGTGGGTGAGAGATTTTAGTGATATTGGCATCATAACACATCAGCAGTGGATGCAAGTTATTATTTCCCTGATTTTCAAGAGCAGGATCCACATGGTAGAATTTCATAAGATATATGGAAAACTGAAAGTTGGTTTCTGAGGTTATTAGAAGTGCCTGGGGAGTCTTCCTGGCCCCCACCAGATGACTATGCTATCCAGATCTTAAGGCACCTTTGTTTTTCTTTACTATAAGATGTCAGGCTTCTGTACGATTCCTTATGCAGCTTCTATTCGTAGCTGTTGTTGAGTGGCCCCATAGCCATATATCTAAAAGGACTGGGGCTCCAGGCAGAAATGGATTCTACCTGGGACTTCAGGTAGAAATGACCCTCTGTTTATTTGGGATTCTTGCTTCTTTAAATACTCAGCCATCTGACTGTCTAATTGTTTAGGATTAGTCATAAGTTAAGTAGGACAGAGAAAATGCTATATATAGTTCATTGCATATCCATTCAAGAAAATTTAGGCTAAGTTTATATATCCTAGCCACTAAAAAAGAGAGTGCCTATGTGTTTATTTAAAACATTGTGGTTCCTGTTTCATTTAAAATATCTAAGTCAAATATGAAAAGTGATTCCATAGATTTTTATGTAAGTTACTCTTTTCCTCATACTTATTTCACTACCTTTTTATTTCTTGTTTTTTAAATCTAAATTTGAGCATTTTCATGTATTCCCCTTATGTCTTCTTTGAATATTTTTAAAAACATGAGTTAAAAATATAAGTCCACATATCAAGGAAGCTTTGTATACTTATTTCTTTGAAGTGGGGAGGTGATCATTATCAAAACTCTTCAGTTTATTTTACTAAATAGTATAATTTGTGTCTTACTATAGCCAAGGAGACCTAACTATAAAACTGAAATAATATTAAAATGTAATATTAGAAAATATATCGAGGCCAGAAGAAAAATATTCTATATTACTAAAGTAAAGCACACTTGACAGGAGGACTTTTCGGTGGCCTGTGTCATTCATATAGTGTGCCCCAGGGAAGCTCTGGCACCATGCATGAAAGACATCAGGTGTTGCCTCTTGGGGAGATTTGAGGAGTTCTGAGTTACTTGCTTCAAAGTGGTCAACACAGCAGCATATCTGCCCAGGGCCCACATGTTCTTCCATCTGTCCAGCACTTAGACTCAGCACTGCTGGCCTTCTGCAGAATGCAGACGTGTTATTAGGAGGGATGATAGATCTATACATAGCATCCAGTGCCACTAGTTACCAAGTCAACTGGCCTGTCGCCAAGAGCAGCTCAGATGGCAGGGACAGGGAGGAGGCGATCTGGAGAGGCAGCACTCCTTTGGCCCAAATGGAGGGAGTACCACAGAGCCCACCCCTGGGCAGCCAGTGTTGATGGAGGGGAAAGGAGACAGAACAGGAAGGATGAGGGATGAGGTGGGGACCAGGAGGACCACAATGACTTAACAAATTTGCTATGAGCCACTTGGAGTAATATTTTCAATGGAAATTTATATAGCTCTCCTCAGTTTCTTATGGAGTTTCTGCAGGTCAAGGGCTGTGTTGTCATATTAACATGAAATACACCTTCTTTAGACTCTCTGCTGTCCCGCAGCAGCACGCAAGTCTGATGCAGGTAACTTGAGTGGCCCAGCACTTCCTGGAAAGACAGGTATTGAGAAGTTCCCTCTGGCAGGCCTGAGCAGTACCCTACCCAGAATCTTCCTGGAGCTCCCCAGTCCTGAGAGCCACTTGTCCTCGAAGCATTCTCCTCATGGCAGCATGGGAAAGAAATGCAGGAGTGTATCACTATGAGTTGGGACTTGTAAAAGATGTCAAGAATTAGGGTGGGCCAAGCATAAGGAAAAGTGCTAAATTTGGGGGGTCCAAGTGATCATAGCCAGTGCCTTTTGGAGGCCACGCACTGCATTGGTGCCAGTCACTGAGGTGGATCTTTCCAGGTCCTTTAATGAGCCCTCAAAGCATTGGTGAGCTGTGCAGACAGATGGCCAATGTTCATGAGCCTGAGTAGAGAAAAAGGCTATAGGATGGCAGCCTCCTCCATCAGATGCCCAAACGAGTTAACCTGTAATCACAAGGGCAGTGCATCTATATGAACATCTCACTAGGGATTGGCTCTCAGACAGAGAATTTTTCTTACTCTTCTCTTTCTGCCCAACGACAGACATCATATTATGAGAAAGGAAGGGACTTTGATGAGGCCATGCAGTCAGTCGTATGGTAGTGTTAAAACTCATGTCATTCAGGACAATTAGTTTAGTCTCATTGAATTTTGTCTCTAAAATGCAGATGATTTTAATAATTGCTTCATAGAGCTGTCAAGAAGATAAAATAAGGTCAGGAGTGAAAATCTGACATATTCCCAAATAATGTTTGTGATTCCTAGTGGCATGGACTGGTTTCTGATCAGATTATCACCCTTTCTGAAGAGAAAAATTTCAGCGTTCCTCCTGAGTAGACTAAGCTTTTGCAGTACTTCCCTTGGATTTTAGATATGAAAAGAACCTTAGAGGTCATCTTGTCCAGACATTAAACTTGAGTTTATTTTGAATTTAAACTTTTTAATATTTTTTATCAAGGAAATGTCTGCACATAGTTTTAAAATAAAATATTTATAGTGAAAAAAATAGTTTTCTACCCCCACTGCACCTCAGATACCACTCTCTAGAAGAAAACACCTTGTTGAATTTAGTTTTAAACATTATCTTGTATCAACTGCTCTGGTTTATGAGTATTTAGCTCATTATACCTACCCTCTCCCTGCCCTGTCTCCCATTATAGACTGATCACTATTTTTAGTTTATTCATGGGATAACTTTGTAACTTCAAAAAAAATACCATTTTATTTCTAAATTCATCAAGGGCTATAATCCTTGACTTCACACTTTGAAAAATGAAGCTGTTGGCACCCAGTCCTTCACCTCATCTTTCCTCACTGCTTGCCTCTTCCCAGTTTCTATCATTTGAATGTTTAAGTCTGTGTTGCCAAAGTTGATGACACTTACATTCTGTTTTATGATCATAATTGTTTCAGGCCTTGTTTATAAAAGTTTGAAATCAGTGAACTGTTTCCCTAAGTGTGATTAAGTAAATGTGGTTTACTGTAGAGCCCAGTGGACAACAATGATTACACTGCTTCTCTTGTACAGCATTTTGTTTTTCCAAGAGTTTCTAATTGAACTGTTTTTCTTTAATCACAATTTTGCTCTTGTCATTTGCTTATTTCAAAATTTTAAAATTCTATTAGCTATGCTTTAAGTCCTCTTCTTTTCCCAGGAACCCTCTATTCTCTTCTGATTTATACTGAGTTCTAGATTTGTGTTCATACTTGTTCTTCTGAGACTTACTTTTGCTTTTCTGGGTTGAGCCTCCTGGTTCCTGGATCCCTGAACTTCTGATTAAAAAAAAAAAGTTACTGATGGTTGAAGCAGATCCTCAAATAATTTCTTAAAAACAGGGCTGGCCCTAGGTATGTGAGACCTCAGACATATAATTTTTGTGGGGCCTCTTTCTACATAAATAATTTGTTTGTAGAAGTATTACAAAATTCAATGGCCCATGTGAGGTGTTGTGTTTTACTGGACCTAATTTAGGATATTGGACACAGATGAGATACTTACGTACTTATTCAGTCAATGTATATGAAGATTCTTCTTTATTCTCCATGTTCTTTATTGTAAAATGCACTATTACTGGCTATCTCCCACCATGAGAAAAATGTAGCAGTATTATTACTCACAACACCAAGTTCTTAGGAACCTCTTTGCATTGCAACAATATAGATCTGCATTTCTACTATTCTATAAGACCATGCACTGAATGCTAGTTATATCCTTACTTATGATGCTGTATCATCCATCATGCCACTCATGAACATTGGCATCCAATGACTTCCCTCAGAAGTTGTTGTATTTCATTGATGGTGAACACAAATGCAAGTCTTATCCAAAGGATGCAGGAAAATATGAATAATAATTTGTGTTCTGGTTATGTTTAATTTACCACTTGGAATCTTATAACATGAGCATAGAACAATACATCTTCCAACTGTCTTCTCTTGAATTCTCTATGTAGTAATCACTACACTCCTAGAAAGTGATTATTTTCATGTTAACTGCACCCTGCCTTCCATTCATTGCTACTGGCAGAGAGGACTGTAAGAGGAAAAAGAAGAGAGTCCTCCCTGACACAAGGGGTGACACATGGCTTCAGCTGACTTGGAAAGGATGATGTCCTTGTGCAATTTCAGATTTCAATGAGGACATCAGTTGGGGTCACACAGAATAAAGGATGCCTGCTGACATCCTGGGTTGCCCATGGGTGCTAAAGATCAGAGGCAGCACCATAAAACAAAGCCAGGTGAGAGTTGACACATGGGCCCACACATTCAGCTCAAGCCAAGGGTTCTTGGTGTTGAGCCCTGACCATATCTGTTCAATGGTTGAGAGTCACTTAAAATCATTGTGTCAGTGCCATTCTGGAGCCCAGTCTTACATGATTCTGTGAAAGAAATATGACAGCAGACAGCAGGAATAATCCACCTGCCAGGGCACCCTCCTGGAACCAGGTTCCTCAATATAACTCAGGAAACCCTTTATCATGATTCCAAGACCTCAAGAAATCCTGTGGCATGAATCCTTGGGGCAAACTCATGTGCATAGTAGATGGTAGAGGAGCACCAGAAAGGGGATGAAGAGGGACTGGGGCCCATGTGGATACTGGTCCAGGCCAGGGTGCCCCACCAAGAGGGTTCTGCTGGCCCTGGATTCTCTCAGGCACTAGAGGAGGCCTTAGGAAATTTCGAAGAAGCTGAATGTGTGTGTGTGTGCACACATGTGCATGGCAGGGGAAGGGGGAGCAGCAATGCTTGTGGGCTGGCAGTTCTGGAGTCTGTGATCAAGGTGTTGGCAGGTTTGGTTTCTCCTGAAGCCTCTTTCTTTGGCTTGCAGGGGACCATCTTCTCACTGTGCCCTTCCATGGCCTTTTCTCTGCATTTATCCCTGACATCCCTGCCTCATCTCATAAGGGCAGCAGTCCTATTGGGTTAGGGCTACCCTAATGGTCTCATTTTAAGTTAATTACCTTTTTTGGAGCCCTTTCTCCAAATGCAACCACATTCTGAGGTACTGGGGTTAGGATTTCAACAGACAAGTTTTGGGTGGGCATAATCAGGCCGTAACAGTGGGTAAATGGATATTTGTCAGTTTGCCAATAAGGATAGGGTTTGAAAGTGTGAGATCAACTGTTGGGTCTAGAGGAGGTTTCTTAACTTTGACACTTTTTGACATTTTTTTGGCCTGCATAAGTTTTTTGTTAGAGGGCCTGTCCTTGTCCCTGGAAGAATGTTCAGCAGCATCCCTGGCTTCTCCCCACTAGGAGCCCTTCATGACAATCAAAACCCCCCCACCCCCCTGTTGAATATCATCTGTGGCTTTCTTCAGTCATTTATTACAACTGGTGTTCTGGAATCCTGTCTCTCCCAGCTTTAATAGGCAGATGACTGCTTTTCTTCCTTTGTCACTATATGGCCTATGGCTTGCCCTGCTCTGACCCATCAGCCACTCCCCCTCACCCCCCAGTCCTGTGTTTTCCGCCTCCTGGAAATCTGTTGATGTCCTGTGTCCACATGGGTTTTCATGGTTAAAGAGCTTAACCTTTCTTTTTTTTTCTTTAATATAAGAGGTCTTAGGACAGAATGTAGGTAAGTGTGAATGGTCAGTGGGCTATATCTAGGTAAATATTCTCCACCTCACCCACCAAATTATACTCTGAAAGGAGAAGTATTTGCACACAGTTGCATCTAATAATGACAAAAAGACAGGATTGGAGCCCAGTTCAACTGGCTCCCAGACCAGTGCTGCTTCAGCTAACTCAACCCTGCTGCTTCAGCATGATTTATTAATAAACACACTGCCATTTTCTTCAGGAAGATTTTCTCTCCTTAGTGGAAAAAGTCCCCAACAAATTGCTGGATTTTTTAAAAATAAGAAACTCTAATAACAGAAGAGCTCTTGGAAGGAACCCTTCACCCCAAACTTTTGAATTTCTTTTAAGAAGAAATTAAAGTCCATCATCAGTAAGTCACCATTCAAAAGTGGGATGGGAATGGTTCAGAATTCACAGCCACTGTGCTTCATCGTCTAATAAATGATTACAGATAAAAATTAGTTTCCTTCTTCAACCTAAGACAGGCACAGTTGCAGGGGGGCCATCAGGTGAGAAATTGGGGATCAACAGAGATGAGGCTTAGAACCTCACCCCCCCTGTTTTGAGAGAAATCTTCTGCATACGTGGATGTTTTATTGCCCTTGTCTAGCTTGGATTAACACATAGTCTACAGGCACACACCTGATCATCTACATTTGCCCTCTTACAGCACTAAATTATGTTTTCTACCTTTATCTGGCATCTACAAACCACTTCAGCATTTCATTAAAAAAAACAATAAGGGAGAAATGTGGGATTCACATATAAATCAAGTATAAAAATCAAATGAATAATCATATCTGACTTGATTGTTTATAGTTCATGATGCATGATCAAAACCGAAAGTTTCTGTGATATGACTGCCCTTGCACTGTTCACCATGTAAGAACTTATTCACTATGTAAGAACTTGTTCACTATGTAAGAACTTGTTCGTTATGCTTCAGAAGATTGGAGACTGTTGAGAATTAGGCTTGGGGTTGATTAATGATTGTGCATTGAGTCCCCTATACAGAATTTTATTGTTGTTAACAACCATTTGATCAATAAATATGAGAGATGCCCTCTCAAAAAAAAAAAATAAGTTTCTTTCCTTCCTTCATTCTTTTAGTTATTTCCCCAAACTCTCAAACTCTCACCATTAGCCTTGCTATGGTGTTGTGTGTGTGTGTGTTTGTGTGTGTGTGTGTGTGTGTATGTGTCTGTGTGTGTATGTGTGTACATACAGACTGAAGTCCCTGCCTCTGTCTGTGTGTTGTGGGTGTGTGAGATCCATGCACTTCTATGTGGCATGTGTATGCATGCACAGGTATTGGGTGCACTAAATTTGGGTTTGCTCAGAAAGGAATAAACAGAATTTTATGGGCAAGCCAGAGTAGAGTACCATTACCTAGTGCTTCCTCTAAGAACAGCACACATCATTTGATGTTGCTGATTTTCATCCTGTGCATCCACAAAACACTGAGGTCTCTTTGAACACCCTGACAGATGGTGATTTGACACCAGATCCCCAGCACCCACTTTGGGCTGACAGTACTGGCAGCCTGCTGCCTGGAGAGCTTCTGCTGCTCATCAAAGTCAGCTCTGATGATACTTCAAAACTCATGTATCAGGTATGAGCAAGCTGCATCACGGGGCCCACACCCACTAATCCCACTCCCAGTGGAGGCCAAGAACTTGGCCTCCTGGTGCCCATGTCCTTGACTACCTGAAGGTACTGAATCCTGGGCTGGGGAGCAGAAAGTATGCTGTGGACTGTGAATCTCCAGGGATCCAAGAAAGGGAGAGATGATTGGAGACCATCTGCACAGCAAAGTACAGCCTGGGAAGAAAGATAGCAGGGTTCAGTTATTCTTGTGTTACCACGAGGGCTAGTTTATTTCATTTTTTTAATTATAAATTCTATGATAAAAGGAACTCCTCCATATTCTTTGTCAATATCCCTCAAAGGCCCCTCCCACAGTGTCTGAATACTAGTTGGTTGATATATGTATTCTGTTCTCTGTTTCAATAGTACTTTCATGGGGATTTCATTCATTCATGTACTCAACAAATATTTATTAATTGCCAAGGATTGTTTTAACTTTCGGTTACAACAGTGACCAAACAGACAAAAATCTCTGGCTTTGTGGAGAGGCAACAGTAACTCCAATACTTAAGAAAGACAGAATGTGAGTGCTAAAGAGGACAAGTAGAAAGGAGCAGGATTTCAAGCATGCAGGGAGGATGGGTTAACACTGTACATAAGGCAGTCAGAGGAGGCCTGAGTGAAGATCTGCATGAAGCCCTGAAAGATTTCACCAGCTAGGAGGAGTTTTCTGTTTGGATCACTTTATAGTAGACCCAGCATATCCTTATAAAGTGGGTGTTTTGGTTTGTTTTTTGTGAAACATCTTTCTTCACCTCTTAGAAGAATTGATGTTCTCCTGCTTCTGTCTCAGCCAGACCCTTCACCTATGCCCTGGCTTTGAAGCATCTTTCCATCTCCTGGAGATGTTCTTCCTCATCAGTAAGAAACTCTCAACTTTGTAGCCTTAGGCTGAAATTTGCTTTGGGGTCTTCAATCTTAACAAACGATTAAATGCCCTTCCTGAATGTTGCATCTACCTTTTTCTACCACTTTATTCTCTTCTCTCTTTTATAGCAAAACTTTTTGGAAGAATGGTCCTGATTCACATTCTGCATCTCAAACCATAAAAATTATGCTTCTGCAGATTATAAAGCTAGTTGCTCAGCCTCAAACCACTTCTTTTAGATTCTGTTTTGGGATCCTGGGGCCAAGAGTCTGCAAACTTCATTTCTCCTTTGTCATCTGGTTTCCCCTAGGTCTTGCTAGTAGGGGACACTAGAGAGAGATGGGGAGGCAGAAGGAGGTGAGAAGGGTTTGCTCTCTCCTGTTTGCTTGCTGTTTTCGTCAGCATCTCCCCAGCGACAGTCCCACACTCCATGTTATAATTAGTTCCAGTTTCCTGCTCCACTCACACCCCCAAAGACACCCTCATGCCCTCCTCCTCAGAGGTCCCAGCCCCTGCTCTGCTTGGTCCATCCTCCAAGTGTCTAAGGCACCAGCTTCGGCTGAGTGGAACCTCCTCTCGTGAGTCCTAGCTCTCTGGAGCCCTTCTCTGTGCTCCAGAACTGTCAGCCCCATCTAGACAACACCCTCCTTACGGGCCAGGGCTCAGCTCCATGAGGCCTCTCCTCCAAGAGCCTGGAGTTTTGTTTCTCTCCTAGGGGAGGTAGTTGCTTCCTGTAGTTAAAATCTCTGTTGTCTCCATATTTCCCTATGCTTTTTCAGCTCTCTAACCTGTTTATCCAATTCCTTATATTACATTTTCTCTGTTGAAATACAGAATAGTGTGGTTTCTCTTTTGCTCATTAGAACCTGACTGCTACAGTTAACAAAAGTTTCCAGATTCCCAAGTCCAGGGGATATCTCTCAATCTTTATATCATGACATTCTGTGTAATGTTTTACTTTTCTGAGCACTCTCTCCTTCAAGATCTCTCCTTCCCCAGGCCTCATGATACTATTCTTGCGTGGTTCTCCTTCTTGCTCTTGAACTAACCTTTCTTTCTCCCCCATGATGTCTGGCTACCCTTTAAACCTTGGCTTTCATCACCAGCCCCCCTGGCTTCTCTTCTCATCCCGCTCCATCTAGGTCCTTCTGAGCCACGGCTTCAATCTCGCTGAGGGATCAGTTCTCCAACTCTGCCCAGACTCCTCTCCAGAGCTTGTTCTCCTATTTAAAATGGCCGAGTAGAGGTTTCTACCTAAATATTCCCCAGGCTCTTCAATCTCAATATTTACCAAATAAATCTTGTCATTTTCGCATCCCAACCTACTTTTCTGCATGTTCACTATCTGCCTCACTGTCTAACACAAAATGATGAGATTGGTTTGGACTTCTCCCTTTGCCCCATTTTCCTGCCTTCTCTTGCACTCAACATTTCTTGAGGCCATGCCCTCTCTAGCATCTGCCATTGTTCAGATAATGAGAGGGAACCTTTATAGAGCACCTACTATGTCCCAGCAGTCATACGGTCTTTAGACTTTACATACAGATAATCTAATCCTCATAACAATAACTCTATGAGGTAAGTCCTATTATTATTGCCATTTCATAGAAGAAACTGAGGCACAGGAAGGGTGTATAAACTACTCAGTCACACAGTTAGTAAGTCACAGAGCTGGGACTGAATCTGGGAAGGCAGGCTTTTAACCATACTGTCTGACAACCTCTCAGGCACCTTGGACTGATCCCAGCTTGCCTGAATCAGTTTAAGGGTGTCTGACTGGTGTCTCTACCCTTGTCTTCTCCAGAATTGTGCCTGGCACCCAGTGGGCACCCAAAAGTGTTTATTATCATCATTACTTTACATGTTCTCCATCTAGTGAACTAGCCTGAGTGTGTTTTCTACAATACAAATTTTCCCTTGTCATCTCCCTATTTGAAGCCTCAAGGAACCCCCATGTGCCCAGGATCACATTTCAGCTTCAGAGCCCTTTAGGAGCTGGCCTTTACAGACCTCCCTAGCTTCGCCTTCCAGCACTTTCCTCTCTGCACACCTGCACATACTACAGGAAACCACCTGCAGTTCCTGGAACAGCAGGAACGTCCTCACAGCTCTGCTTCTTTCTATCTGAGGCTGCCCTGTCTGGAATGGCCATGCTTCCTCTCCTTGTTGAATATTCCTATTCTTTCCTCCCAGTCGCATCTCAGATATTGCCTCCCCTGGGGAGCTCTCCACAGCCCTTCCTCCTCCCCCGTCAGGTAGGCTCCCTTCTCTGTATTCCACATAAGTGTTAACATGTCTTCCTCGGGGCCCTGAATAGTTCAAGGGCAGCAGTTATTTTACCTGATCACTTTTATCTCCAGTATCTAGCACAGGGGTGAGACATAGTAGATGCTCAGTAAATATTTTGGGGACTAATAAGAATTGTTTTCAGCACTTTCTGACTGGTTGAGTTTAGTGAGGCTCACAGCCATGGGACAGTCACAGAAACTGAAGCCACCTGTGTCAGGTTGAATGTGGCAGGAAACCCCATCTGCCTGGCAGTCCTTAGGATAATATAAGAAAACTTTTACAAAATAGTGGGACGTGCTCCTGACTTTGAGAATCCTACCAACTGGTGGGGACAGTTGTAAGACTTATAAGTGAAGTAAGAAGACTTTTAAGAAGTAAGACTTATAGTGAAGGCAGCATGCTAAATCAGCTCCTTGTGTCTTGTCTTATGTTGTAAGGAAAAAGAATCATGCAAATGTTGTATAATTGTCTGTCTTCATTATGTGAGCTTGTTATTCACTTCATTATGCACAAACTTTGCAAGTTGATATCTGCCTTCCTCTCATTTCAAATAGCTGATTTGAAATTTCAGGAAAGGTACATGTTAATTAACAGGCCTCCGTATAGCAAATATTAATTAAGAAACTGGTGAGAAGCATAAATATAAACTTATAATATCCATTATAGAATGAGAAACTGTACCAGTGTTTGCAAGGCACAGAGAGATGGGGATGTCAGAATCTATTCTGAGGGTCTGGATAAGCATATTTGTTAGTAGATTGTCTCCACTGATCCTGGGGATGGCAGCAAAGGATGGAAGTAATGGGATGTTCAGTGTGGTGTATACACAAGAAGTGTGAGGATTAGAAATAAAGAGGAAAAACCAAGAGCAAACAGGAAATGACTCTATGGATAATGCCTAGATAGGTTTCCAGGGGTATTCCCACTGAGCCCAGGCCTTTTGGTTACTGTTCTCTTAAGGGGCATGAACATAAACAGTGTGGTATTCCTCAAAACAATCACACCTGTGGTTAGTGTTGAAGAAAGAAACATGCTGTAAACTTGGGGCCTGCTCCTTTGAAACCATGTGGTGCCGCCCCAACCCTCCCGAGAGTTTCTGGGAGGCCTGAGTGAGAAAGAAGAGAGGGAGAGAACAGAGGAGCCCTTTGAGGACCCCAGCACCCAGTGCATATCAGCTGGGAGACATCAGCCAAGTTACTTGCCCATGCTAAGGCTCTGCTTTTTCACTATGGAATGCAGATCATACTATCTACTTCCTAGCAGGGTGCCAGTGAAGATCAGAAACAAGAAAAGTAAGGCTCTGGAAGAAGCATAAGCAAAGGAAGCCATTATTATGCTTATCTTGACTAAAAGGGAAGGAGCTGCAGTGTCCCAGGTTTCAAGAGGAAAAGTCTCAGCAGGTAATTCCTGGGGACCTGCTCGGCCCCATTCAGGTCCCCCCAGAAGATTTCTGATAAAATTCCAGCAGACACAAATATAGACTGGCATTTTTGTATTTCATCACAACCCTAACTTCAGCTGCTGCTCGTACTTTTGCTTTGCCTTAGTCGTGATTCCTAGTCCAGCAGTTGGCCCGAAGGAGGTGCTCACTGTTGGAGAGAGCTGACAGTTTCAGGGGCTCTGGCATTGCTTTTGGGATGTGAATGGGACTTGACTAGACACAAGGACTTTGTTTTGAGCTGTCCCCTTCCTGGTACTCCCAACCCCATTCCGATCATTCTCTCTACTCTCACCCTGTACCAGAAAGTCCGCCTATGTACACAGGAACAGAAGTCCCAGTGGCACCATGCTCCGTGATCAGGAGCCGCCCCCATGATTAGGCGTGGAAATGGAGGAGGAAAATAACAGCCCTTAGAGAAATCCAAGTGACCCAGTTTCAGGGGCTTTGGTCAAGAGCCTACTCTTTCCCCACAAAAAAGTCCTATGAGAAGTTCAAACACCCAGAAAGATGGCTTTTAAGAAAGCACTAAAGGAGCCAAATAAATATATGTATGTTTTTTCTAAATTTAGACCAGTGGAGAGACATACTGTTTATAAGTGCTTGAAAGGTGTAAACATTAAGAAGGGCTGCAGAAGAAACTTTATCACAGAGTATGTGGGAATAGGATGAACACAAAATTATCAAGGAAATGAAATCAGGAAGAGGCCTGCTAAGCAAGGGGTGAAGGCAGCTGTATCTGTACCGTCCCCACCTCCACCCTCTGGCTGGATGAATGGAGGATCCTCCAGGGACTGGTTCAGGGAGACAGAGAGATAAAGGAAAAGGGATTTAAAAAATTTATGATGAATGGTTATTTTCTATTGCATGACCTTAGAGCAGGAATAATAGAAATGTTGTCCAGGAGCATTTAGGGTGTGGAGAAAAAAATGAATTCTCAGCCAGCTTGATGTGAATGGCTATTCAGCTCCAATCTGGAGAATCTGACAAGTCCATGGCAGCCTGGGGACACAGGGGCTCGGGCTCCCACTAGGAAGAGAGGGACTTAATGATCTTGTAATAGGAAAAGTATATGTTCTTGTATTTTATTTTAAATTAGGAATGTTAACTGTTGTTTTTAACCCCTCCTTAAGATGCAAAATTCCCCTTTGAATGCACCTACTTTCAGTTGAGAATAGAAATTTCAACCTAGAAATAATCCTTAAGTGAGCATGAGCAGACATTTACTAAATAGGTCTTAGTAAACAGATAGTGAAGGGTTGGTCTAAGGCCAAACAGATATTTCTCAAGTCAAAATGATGCTCTTAATAAGTAAAAATATTATCTTTGAAAAGACAAGGAGGAACCTAAAATACATATTGTTATGTGAAAGAAGTCAGTCTAAAAAGGCTACATAATAAGACGCACAGACACCAGAAGGGCTGGTGGTTGCCAAAGGGGAAAGGTGGAGGGATGGCTGGGGGAGGGGTGGGGTTGGGGTAAGGGGATTAAGGAGCACAATAATTTGAAATCACAATATAGGTTGGTCATGAGGACAGAGGTACAGCACGGAGAATACAGTTAGTGATTCTGTAACATCTTAGTATGTTGATGGACAGTGACCACGCTGGAGGGGGTGAGGACTTGATAATATGGGTAAATGTTGAAACACTGTGTTGTGTATTTGAAACCAACATAAGATTGTATATCAGAGGGGCGGAAGATGGCGGCGTGAGTAGAGCAGCGGAAATCTCCTCCCAAAACAACATATATCTATGAAAATATAACAAAGACAAGCCTTCCTAGAATAAAGACCAGAGGACACAGGACAATATCCAGACCACATCCGCACCTGAGAGAACTCAGCGCCTCGCAAAGGGGGTAAGATACAAGCCCCGGCCCCGCGGGAGCCGAGCGCCCCTGCCCCCAGCTCCCGGCAGGAGAAGAGCAGGCAGAGCGGGAGGGAGACGGAGCCCAGGACTGCCGAACACCCAGCCCCAGCCATCCGGGCCAGAGTGCAGGGCGCCCAATACTAGGAAAACAGGGCAGCAAGAACAGTGAGCGGGCACTGGAGGCTGGGCGACAGAGGGCATAAGAAAAGCGCGCAACCATTTTTTTTTTTGCTTTTTTGCTGTTTTGTTTTGGCGAGCGCTTTTTGGAAGTCTTAAAGGGATAGGGACCCCAATACTAGGGAAACAGGGCAGAAAGACTGGTGAGCAGAGGCCTGAGGCTGGCAACGGAGAATAAAGAAAAACGAACGACCACCTTTTTTTTTTATTAAAAACTTTTTTTTTTTTTTTAATTAAAAAATTTTTTTTTCTTTTTTTTTTTGGTGGGCGTTGTTTTGTTTTGGCGGGTGCTTTTTGGAAGTCTTAAAGGGGCAGGGCGGGTCACTTAATCCAGAGGTAGGGAATCCGGGGTCTCTGGGCACCCTAACCCCTGGGCTGCAGGGAGCAGGGAGGCCCCTTACGGAGATAAATAGCCTCCCAGCAGCTCCTGCTCCAACGCGACTCCACCATTTTGGAGTAGCTGCCCGAGCTAGGCCACGCCCACAGCAACAGCGGAGATTAACTCCATAGCAGCCGGGCAGGAAGCAGAAACCCTGTCTGCGCGCAGCTGCGCAGCACAAGCCACTAGAGGCCGCTGTTCTCCCAGGAGAGGAGGGCCACAAACCAACAAGAAAGGAAGTCCTTCCAGCCGTCACTCATCCCAGTTCTGCAGACTATTCCTATCACCATGAAAAGGCAAAGCTACAGGCAGACAAAGATCACAGAAACAACACCAGAGAAGGAGACAGACCTAACCAGTCTCCCTGAAAAAGAATTCAAAATAAGAATCATAAACATGCTGACAGAGATGCAGAGAAATACGCAAGAGAAATGGGATGAAGTCTGGAGGGAGATCACAGATGCCAGAAAGGAGATCACAGAAATGAAACAAACTCTGGAAGGGTTTATAAGCAGAATGGATAGAATGCAAGAGGCCATTGATGGAATTGAAATCAGAGAACAGGAATGCATAGAAGCTGACATAGAGAGAGACAAAAGGATCTCCAGGAATGAAACAATATTAAGAGAACTGTGTGACCAATCCAAAAGGAACAATATCCGTATTATAGGGGTCCCAGAAGAAGAAGAGAGAGGAAAAGAGATGGAAAGTATCTTAGAAGAAATAATTGCTGAAAACTTCCCCACACTGGGGGAGGAAGTAATCGAACAGACCACGGAAATACACAGGACCCCCAACAGAAAGTATCCAAGAAGGGCAACACCAAGACACATAATAATTAAAATGGCAAAGATCAAGGACAAGGAAAGAGTGTTAAAGGCAGCTAGAGAGAAAAAGGTCACCTATAAAGGGAAACCCATCAGCCTAACGTCAGATTTCTCAACAGAAACCCTACAGGCCAGAAGAGAATGGCATGATATATTTAATACAATGAAACAGAAGGGCCTTGAACCAAGGACACTGTATCCAGCACGACTGTCATTCAAATATGACGGTGGGATTAAACAATTCCCAGACAAACAAAAGCTGAGGGAATTTGCTTTCCACAAACCACCTCTAAAGAACATCTTACAGGGACTGCTCTAGATGGGAGCACTCCTAGAAAGAGCCCAGCACAAAACACCCAACATATGAAGAATTGAGGAGGAGGAACAAGAAGGGAGAGAAGAAAAGAATCTCCAGACAGTGTATATAAAAGCTCAATAAGTGAGCTAAGTTAGGCAGTAAGATACTAAAGAGGCTAACCTTGAACCTTTGGTAACGACGAATTTAAAGCCTGCAATGGCAATAAGTACATATCTTTCAATAGTCACCCTAAATGTTAATGGGTTGAATGCACCAATCAAAAGACACAGAGTAACAGAATGGATAAAAAAGCAAGACCCATCTATATGCTGCTTACAAGAAACTCACCTCAAACCCAAAGACATGTACAGACTAAAAGTCAAGGGATGGAAAAACATATTTCAAGCAAACAACAGTGAGAAGAAAGCAGGGGTTGCAGTACTAATATCAGACAAAATAGACTTCAAAACAAAGAAAGTAACAAGAGATAAAGAAGGACACTACATAATGATAAAGGGCTCAGTCAAACAAGAGGATATAACCATTCTAAATATATATGCACCCAACACAGGAGCACCAGCATATGTGAAACAAATACTAACAGAACTAAAGGGTGATATAGACTGCAATGCATTCATTCTAGGAGACTTCAACACACCACTCACCCCAAAGGATAGATCCACTGGGCAGAAAATAAGTAAGGACACGGAAGCACTGAACAACACAGTAGAGCAGATGGACCTAATAGACATCTATAGAACTCTACATCCAAAAGCAACAGGATATACATTGTTCTCAAGTGCACATGGAACATTCTCCAGAATAGACCACATACTAGGCCACAAAAAGAGCCTCAGAAAATTCCAAAAGATTGAAATCCTACCAATCAACTTATCAGACCACAAAGGCATGAAACTAGAAAAAAACTGTACAAAGAAAGCAAAGAGGCTCACAAACACATGGAGGCTTAACAACACGCTCCTAAATAATCAATGGATCAATGACCAAATCAAAATGGAGATCCAGCAATATATGGAAACAAATGACAACAACAACACTAAGCCCCAACTTCTGTGGGACGCAGCAAAAGCAGTCTTAAGAGGAAAGTATATAGCACTCCAAGCATATTTAAAAAAGGAAGAGCAATCCCAAATGAACGGTCTAATGTCACAACTATCAAAATTGGAAAAAGAAGAACAAATGACGCCTAAGGTCAGCAGAAGGAGGGACATAATAAAGATCAGAGAAGAAATAAATAAAATTGAGAAGAATAAAACAATAGCAAAAATCAATGAAACCAAGAGCTGGTTCTTCGAGAAAATAAACAAAATAGATAAGCCTCTAGCCAGACTTATTAAGAAGAAAAGAGAGTCAACACAAATCAACAGTATCAGAAACTAGAAAGGAAAAATCACGACGGACCCCACGGAAATGCAAAGAATTATTGGAGAATACTATGAAAACCTATATGCTAACAAGCTGGGAAACCTAGGAGAAATGGACAACTTCCTAGAAAAATATAACCTTCCAAGATTGACCCAGGAAGAAACAGAAAATCTAAACAGACCAATTACCAGCAACGAAATTGAAGCGGTAATCAAAAAACTACCAAAGAACAAAACCCCCGGGCCAGATGGATTTACCTCGGAATTTTATCAGACATACAGGGAAGACATAATACCCATTCTCCTTAAAGTTTTCCAAAAAATAGAGGAGATGGGGATACTCCCAAACTCATTCTATGAAGCTAACATCACCCTAATACCAAAACCAGGCAAAGACCCCACCAAAAAAGAAAACTACAGACCAATATCCCTGATGAACGTAGATGCAAAAATACTCAACAAAATATTAGCAAATCGAATTCAAAAATACATCAAAAGGATCATACACCATGACCAAGTGGGATTCATCCCAGGGATGCAAGGATGGTACAACATTCGAAAGTCCATCAACATCATCCACCACATCAACAAAAAGAAAGACAAAAACCACATGATCATCTCCATAGATGCTGAAAAAGCATTTGACAAAGTTCAACATCCATTCATGTTAAAAACTCTCAGCAAAATGGGAATAGAGGGCAAGTACCTCAACATAATAAAGGCCATCTATGATAAACCCACAGCCAACATTATATTGAACAGCGAGAAGCTGAAGGCATTTCCTCTGAGATCGGGAACTAGACAGGGATGCCCACTCTCCCCACTGTTATTTAACATAGTACTGGAGGTCCTAGCCACGGCAATCAGACAAAATAAAGAAATACAAGGAATCCAGATTGGTAAAGAAGAAGTTAAACTGTCACTATTTGCAGATGACATGATACTGTACATAAAAAACCCTGAAGACTCCACCCCAGAACTACTAGAACTGATATCGGAATACAGCAAAGTTGCAGGATACAAAATCAACACACAGAAATCTGTGGCTTTCCTATATACTAACAATGAACCAACAGAAAGAGAAATCAGGAAAACAACTCCATTCACAATTGCATCCAAAAAAATAAAATACCTAGGAATAAGCCTAACCAAAGAAGTGAAAGACTTATACACTGAAAACTACAAGTCACTCTTAAAAGAAATTAAAAGGGACACTAACAGATGGAAACTCATCCCATGCTCGTGGCTAGGAAGAATTAATATCGTTAAAATGGCCATCCTGCCCAAAGCAATATACAGATTTGATGCAATCCCTATCAAACTACCAGCAACATTCTTCAATGAACTGGAACAAATAATTCAAAAATTCATATGGAACCACCAAAGACCCCGCATAGCCAAAGCAATCCTGAGAAAGAAGAATAAAGTAGGGGGGATCTCACTCCCCAACTTCAAGCTCTACTATAAAGCCATAGTAATCAAGACAATTTGGTACTGGCACAAGAGCAGAGCCACAGACCAATGGAACAGACTAGAGAATCCAGACATTAATCCAGACATATATGGTCAATTAATATTTGATAAAGGAGCCATGGACATACAATGGGGAAATGACAGTCTCTTCAACAGGTGGTGCTGGCAAAACTGGACAGCTACATGTAGGAGAATGAAACTGGACCATTGTCTAACCCCATATACAAAAGTAAACTCAAAATGGATCAAAGACCTGAATGTAAGCCATGAAACCATTAAACTCTTGGAAGAAAACATAGGCAAAAACCTCTTAGACATAAACATGAGTGACCTCTTCTTGAACATATATCCCCGGGCAAGGTAAACAACAGCAAAAATGAGTAAGTGGGACTATATTAAGCTGAAAAGCTTCTGTACAGCAAAAGACACCATCAATAGAACAAGAAGGATCCCTACAGTATGGGAGAATATATTTGAAAATGACACATCCGATAATGGCTTGACGTCCAGAATATATAAGGAGCTCACACGCCTCAACAAACAAAAAACAAATAACCCAATTAAAAAATGGGCAGAGGAACTGAACAGACAGTTCTCCAAAAAAGAAATACAGATGGCCAACAGACACATGAAAAGATGCTCCACATCGCTAATTATCAGAGAAATGCAAATTAAAACTACAATGAGGTATCACCTCACACCAGTAAGGATGGCTGCCATCCAAAAGACAAACAACAACAAATGTTGGCGAGGCTGTGGAGAAAGGGGAACCCTCCTACACTGCTGGTGGGAATGTAAGTTAGTTCAACCATTGTGGAAAGCAGTATGGAGGTACATCAAAATGCTCAAAACAGACTTACCATTTGACCCAGGAATTCCACTCCTAGGAATTTACCCTAAGAACGCAGCAATCAAGTTTGAGAAAGACAGATGCACCCCTATGTTTATTGCAGCACTATTTACAATAGCCAAGAATTGGTAGCAACCTAAATGTCCATCAATAGATGAATGAATAAAGAAGATGTGGTACATATACACAATGGAATACTACTCAGCCATAAGAAAAGGGCAAATCCCATCATTTGCAGCAACATGGATGGAGCTGGAGGGTATTACGCTCAGTGAAACAAGCCAAGCGGAGAAAGAGAAATACCAAATGATTTCACTTATCTGTGGAATATAAGAACAAAGGAAAAACTGAAGGAACAAAACAGCAGCAGAATCACAGAACTCAAGAATGGACTAACAGGTACCAAAGGGAAAGGGACTGGGGAGGATGGGTGGGTAGGGAGGGATAAGGGGGGGAGAAGTAGGGGGGTATTAAGATTAACATGCATGGGGGGATAGGAGAAAAGGGAGGGCTGTACAACACAGAGAAGGCAAGTAGTGATTCTACAACATTTTGCTATGCTGATGGACAGTGACTGTAAAGGGGTTTATAGGGGAGACCTGGTATAGGGGAGAGCCTAGTAAACATAATATTCGTCATGTAAGTGTAGATTAGTGATACCAAAAACAAAGCAAAAAAAAAAAAAAAACGAGCAGTTCCTGTGTGGTAACCTCCAACGAGTTCTACACAAGGGTATAAAGGGCATATAAAAGTGTAGGCAAAGGGTCTGTTTGTGTTTATACAGAGGATCAAAGCCTAATTGAGCTACCCCGAAAATGAACTAAGATACGATATGAAAAAGAACTTCCAACATCAGCACTCTCTGGAAGACTCATGCCAGAAGATGATCAGCAAAAAACCCCAACAAAGATCCACGCACTGCTACAGCTGTAGATGCACTCATCCCACCAGTTCCTGGACTTGCCATGGGAATGAGGAAGGAGATATCTAAGCTGGCCTGTGCATACAGTAAAACAACAAATTTGACTGGATCTATACTGTTGGAACTCAACCAAGAATTAGGAGAAGTGCAAATTGTAGCGCTCCAAAGTCTTACATCTACAGACTATTTACTGTTACAAGAACATATGGCATGTGAACAGTCCCCAGGAATGGGTTGTTTTAATTTGTCTGATTTCTCTCAGACTGTTCAAGTTCATTTGGACAATATCCACCATATCATAGATAAGTTTTCACAAATGCCTAAGGTGCCTAACTGGTTTTCTTGGTTTCACTGGAGATGGCTGGTAATTACAGATATGCTTTGGATATGTAACTATACTCCTATTATGTTAATGTGTGTGCGCAATTTAAGTAGTAGCTTAAAACCTATATATGCTGAAGTTACTCTACAAGAAGATATGTCAAAGAAATAATCAATCTTCCCATGTTTTCTTCCACCTGCTACTTCTATAGCTTTTCTTCTTATATATTCTACAATTCAAATTCTACAATTCAAAATAGAATTCGTGCCTCATATCAAATTTACCGAGTATCATAACTCCTCCAAGTGGTAAAGATACCTCAAGACAAATGCTGGGCATAGTAGCCACAGGGCATAAATATGCAAAGAAGTGAAAAGCTAACCTTTTCAAACAATAAGGCTTCCCTCTCACTTACCAACTTCACATTTCCCTGTATGGCCCCGGAAGATGACTGGTTAGCCAGAGACGGGTAAGATTCCTCAAGGGAGGAACAACCTAAGACAGGCACAGTTGCAGGGGGGCCATCAGGTGAGAAATTGGGGATCAACAGAGGTGAGGCTTAGAACCTCACCCCCCCTGTTCTGAGAGAAATCTTCTGCATACGTGGATGTTTTATTGCCCTTGTCTAGCTTGGATTAACACATAGTCTACAGGCACACACCTGATCATCTACATTTGCTCTCTTACAACACTAAACTATGTTTTCTACCTTTATCTTGTATCTACCTACCACTTCAGCATTTTATTAAAAATAATAATAATAAAGAGAGAAATGTGGTATCCACATATAAATCAAGTATAAAAACAAAATGAGTATTCATATTTGAACTGACTGTTTAGAGTTCATAATGCATGAGCAAAACCGAAAGTTTCTGTGATGACTGCCCTTGTACTGTTCACCATGTAACTTATTCATTATGTAAGAATTTGTTCTACATGTAAGAACTTGTTTGTTATGCCTCAGAAGATTGGAGACTGACGAAAATTAGGCTTGGGGTGGATTAATGATTGTGCATTGAGCATTGACTCCCCTATACAGAATTTTATTGTCGTTAACAACCATTTGATCAATAAATATGAGAGATGCCCTCACAAAAAAAAAAAAAAAAAAAAAAAGGACAGACTTCCAATGGTAAAATAAATAAGTAACCGGGATGTAATGTATAGCATAAGGAATATAGTCAAGATATTGTAACAGCTTGGTAGGGTGATAGCTGGAACCTAGAATTATGTATATAAATGTTCTACCACTGTGTTGTACACTTGAAACTAATGTAATGTAATACTGTGCGTCAACTACCCTTCAATAAAAAATAATTATTAAAAAAAAAAAAAAGATTGTATATCAATGATACTTTAATTTAATAAAAGGCTACACAATGTATGATCCCAACTGTACATCTTTCTAGAAAAGGAAAAACTACAGGGGTAATAAAAAGATCAGTTGTTGTCAGGGGTTGGGGGAGGGTGGTAGGAAGGCAAGGATAAGTGGAGCGTAAGAGATTGTTAGAGCCCTGCAATGATTCTGTGTGATGCTGTCATGGGGTTTATGTGACATTATGCATTTGTCAGAACCACAGAATATACAACACAGAGTGAACTTTAATGTAAGCTATGAACTTTAGTTAATATTAATGTATCAACACTAGTTCATCAATTGTAACAAATGTGCCACACGAGCACAAGATGTTAGGCACAAGATGTTAATAATAATGAGTAATTATAGTAACAGGGGAAAACTAAGGGGGAGGATAAGGGGAAGAAAGCGTATATGGGAACTGCTTGTACTTTTCGCTAAACTTTTCCTTAAACCTAAAATTGCTCTTAAAAAATAGTCTACTACTACTCCAAGAATGAAATAGTGGTTACCAAAGAGGAGGGGTGTGGGAGGGCAGGTGGGAGGGAGAAGGGGACTGAGAGGTATTATGTTTAGTACACATGGTGTGGGGGATCATGAGGAGAACAGTGTAGCACAGAGAAGGCACATAGTGGATCTGTGGCATCTTGCTGCACTGATGGACAATGACTGCATTGGGGTATGGGTGGGGACTTGATAATATGGGTAAATGTAGTAACCACATTGTTTTTTCATGTTAAACCTTCATAAGGGTGTATATCAATCATACCTTAATAAAAAATTTAAAAAAAGATAGTTTACTAATTTACAGAAAAAAAATTTAGATCACCTGGGTGGCTGAAAAACCTCTGGTATTACAAAAAGAAAATCTTAGTAATTACATTTGTTTTATTTCATTAATAGACATTTATTAAGCCTAATAAATGCTGAGCACAATGCTAGGCTCTGAGGAGCTAGAGATAGAAACACTGCTTTCAACAGTAAAAGCAACCACATCATTAGTCCATAGCAGTGACAAATGTTTACTGACTGCTTCTAATATTCTAGATCCTGAATTCACAATCTCATTTAATCCCACAAACCTAAGAGGAGCAAATAAAACATTTTATATTGATTTGATAAATAAGGAAATAAGTTTGAAAAATTAAATAATTTGTCCAAGGTCACCACCCAGTTAGGAAGTGATAGAATCAAAACTGATTGAGGTAATCTGACAACTGCTTATACCAGGAATCTAATGTGTCCCCACAGGAAGGTGCGGGGGTCAGCAACATTCATTATTCTTTTTGCAAGGCTGCTATAAATAGTTTTTTCCTTAGTGGAATCTTCAAGTGAATATATCAGAACAAATTCCAATATAAGCAGGAATCTGGTCAAAAAGCTGAATAACTTTTTACAGGGGAATCTATCAGATTATATAATTGTATTTCTTCATTCAAATTTTAAAAATCCCTTTATTGCAATTATTGGTTTGTTTCTGGGAAGAGAAAAGTACATTAGCAGAAGGTAGAACTTTATAGCTATTAAGAATTAAAGTACAAAGAAAACAAGTTGGAAAATGAGGTGAGGCTGAAATATGTATCTATATTTAACTTATATGAATAGGAGCATTAAATTTCACTGCTGCTTGAGGCTGTTAAATCTTTCCCATTATCCTGGAAACATTGTTTCTCAGATCACTTCTAAAATTTTTGCAAAAGAGAACAGTGACTGGCAAATCAGGCAGATGCTTTCTTTCCTACATATAGGTTTCACATAGCCATCCTTTCAAGGGGTTTTTGTCTTAGTTGAGAGACCACCTTGGACTAATGTAGTCTTTCTCTTAAGTGGGGCATAGTCAGTCTCCAACAGCCAACAAACACCATGCCTAGGCAGCATGCTAAGAGTTAGACTACAAATAAGTAAGCTCCCAACAAGATGGGAGATAGACAAGCACATACACATAAACAAATAACTTTAGATCTCATAGTGGAAGCTAACATCACAGTTTCCACAGATGATGACAGAACCCTTGGAGATGAAAAGAGCTTGCAGTAAGGTTCACAAAAGGTCTGAACCCACAACCAGTAAGAACATCTTTGAAATCTACAGCTCCTAAATGTTGGCTGCCTATCATCTCTATCTACCCCTGCAGCCTTCATTGCCTACAGCTATTCAAGTAACCACATTTCCTTTATGAAAAACCCAGTGTCACCCATTGCAATCAGTTTTGTCTAGGACACTTCTGCCTTTTCACACCCAAAGAAGGCCCTCCTTTGCAAGGTAAACCTATAGATTCTACAGGGCCAAATTACTGTAGAGACCAACTAGTTCCCCTGACAGCAGGTGTGTAAACCTGCCTGACCATTTCATGGGTAGTGAGGGAGGGCTCAGCAGCTCCTTGCCAGAGGACCTTCCAAGGGCAGGCAGTCCTCAGAAGCACTGGAAATAGATGTCTCTGCATACTCTGAATCCCTTGCTTCAAGGGTAAAGAAAAATATCATTTAAAAAAATTTCCCTGAAGTGATAGAAAATGACTTAGTAGCTCTAATCATGGACTTCAATTTAGATGGCAAAGAAAGAAAGTGTAGCTTGACTCCTCATAAAATGCCTTGGTTTATTTTATTTTCCAACTAGACCCACAATAAACATGCTGTGTGGTCGAAGAAGTCTGGGAAATACTGAAGACCTGAAGATTTACACTGCAGAAAAAATATTAAAACACTAGAAAATTCTGCAGTAAAAAATGTGTTTAATTTTTCTTTAAGATCTTTCTCCACTGCACACACACAGACTTTCCCCTTTTGCAACACCAGTAATATTCCTAGGAGAATTCTTTAGGAAATCTTTCTTTAGAGTCAAGAAATGTTCGTGACTATAAATACCTATTCAGGATGCTTAGTTGATGGATTTCTTTCTTATGACCAACTATTGTAAGATGATTAGTTCCTGCAAATTGCCCTTCATGACAGAGAGTTCACACACATCCTCTCACTGCCCTCCATCCATTATCTGGAGCCTAAAACAGAAAATTTGATGTATTATGATGTAAATAGAAAGGTCAGTCATGTCTGTCAAGACAAGGGCTTGTTAGAGAAACAGAAACGTGCCCCTTTTTTGACGCTCTGAGTCATCTCCCCAGGGGCAGTTACTTCCTAACTTCTGGAAAAACGAAAGGATGGGTAACAAAGTTCTTGCTTTTCTGAAGAAAGGTGATAAGGCATCCTGGATTTCTGGATGCTGAGAAAATGATTGAATGATGGGGGACTGAAAGGAAGCCCTGTCCCCACCGACTACTGAGCAGGAGTATGGCTCTGCCCTGGAGCAATCCCCAGGAGACCCTGCCATTGCCTTGTACAGCTCCTATCATTACTGGCATGTGATGCTCATCCTATAGAGGCCCAGTGGTAATGACCTGAAGACTAGATTTTATCTATCTTCCTCCTTGCCCCTCCAGTCTTCTTTCCACACTGCATTCAGAGAGGTCTTTCCAAAATGCATGCATCTTTACCCTCCTCCCTCTGAGATCCCACTAAAATGATAGTATAAACCCCAAATGATGAAGAGAACAGGTAAGGACCACAAGCAGGTGAGAGGGCTTAAGAAGCCTTTGATGTAAGGAGAGCAGAAAAGATGAAGTGGTGTTTGAGAAAGCAAGGCAGAGGAAGCAGCTGTAAAAGGTCTGCAAAAGGATAGCTGAGGAAGGACAGCAGAGAAGATAGAGTTAGCTACTGAAAGAAGGTAAGGGAGCCATTGCAGAAGGCCCACAAGGGGGCCACAGCTGAGGAAGGCTTCGGCCCACCTGCAGAATGCAGGAGGGGCTCAGGATTTGGAAACTCCAAGTATCTTCAAAGGCAGGAATGAGAAAAAGGGTCAAAAATAGTGAGGACACTTGAAATGTTAAGTATTCAAATGTGTAGCTGGTAGGTAAAAGCAAAGAAATAAACACTTGCAAAATATACTGTTATTGGCTGAATTGTGCCCCTCCCACCAAACATTCACATGTTGAAGTCATAACCCCTAGTACTTCAGAAGGTGTCTATGTTTGGAGATAGGACCTTTTTTAAAGGGGTAGTTAAAGTAAAATGTGGTCTTATGAGTGGGGTTAATCTGGTATGAGTGGTGTCCTTAAAAGAAGAGAAGATTAAGACATGCACACACAGAGGGTGGACCACGTGAAGGCACAGGGGAAGACAGCCATCTGTAAGTAAAGAAGAGAGGCCTCAGAAGAAATCAATTATGCTGACACCTTTATTTTGGATTTGTATTCTCCAGCGGTAAAAGAAAATCAATTTTTTATTATTTAAACCACCCAGCCTCTGACACTTTTTGCCTATGGCAGCTCTAACAAACTAATACATATACTTTCCTTAACTGAAATTGAACAGCTCCCAAGAAAAATTATCTGTAGCATGATAGTTTTGGATATCCCCCAAATAATGATTGTTTCACTATCTAACTACCCTAAAAGGGAAACTTCTTGGTGGCAAGGGGTCCTTGTCCTTCACAAAGAGTTCCCAATTAGCTTTGTATTGTCTAACTCTTAAATATGAGAGTGCAACCATTCATATGTAGGGGTTACTCTAGGAGATTTAAGGCAAGTCTCCAACATAAAATAGAGGAACCAAGATAAATAAAAATTTAAAAATGACCATTGAAGGAATAGGTAATTCAAGGAAAGAAAGCTTAGAAACTTCCTAGTTAATGTTCTTAAAGAAATTTGAGAAGACATTACACTATAAAGCAAAAATAGGAGCAATGAAACAATATGGAGAAAGAATAAAAAGCCTGGAAGTTGAATATATGATTGTAAAACAAGACTAATTGAAGAACTGGAGGATATTTAAAAGAGCTTTCCCAGGAACTAGAACACAAAACAAAGAACCTGAGAGAATGTAATAAATATAGAGGGGCAACAAAGGAGGACCAGAATAAGGGAAGTTCCAGAATGAAAGAAGAGATAAAATGGAGGAAATTATCATAGAAATAATGCAAGAGATTTTTCTACACTTGAAGAGGAAGAGTCTCTCCAAATTAAGATGAAAAAAGATCCAGCACCACTGTAAAATTTCAGAACATCAACAACAAAGAGGTGATTTAAAATCTTCAAGTGAGAATGAGAGAAGAAAGAAACCCAAATAGATCCTATAAAGAAATTAGAATCAGAATGACATTGGATTTCTTGTCATTGATGTCAGAAGAAATCAATTACGCTGACACCTTTATCTTGGATTTGTATTCTCCAGAGGTAAAAGAAAATCAATTTTTTATTATTTAAACCACCCAGCCTCTGGCACTGGTTGATAAAGGGAATGATACTTTCAGAGTTCTGGAGGAAGATTATGTTCAACCTGGAATTGTATACCTTGCTAAAATATCATTCCAAACTGCCTGGTAAAATAAAGCCATTTTCAGAAGTGCAAGGATTCAGCAAATTTACTTACGATATATCCTTTCTTAGAAAGTCATCTGTGGATATGCTCTAGCAAAATAAGTTTAAAATCGAGAAATCCAGAAGGAATAAATCATGTGATTCCAGACTGAATTCAGTTCAGAAAAAAACAGAAAAAGAGAAGTCCCAGGAAGACAGTTGTGCATCAGATTTACATAGTGACCAGTCTGAAAGCAGCAGGTTAGAGTGCTCAAGGGGAAGGGTCTTAAAAAGAGGGGGAGGGCTTGATTACTTGTCATGATTGAAAATCTGAAAAAAATTGGGAACAAACAGTAATTCTAGAAAAAACTAGACTATGAATATAAAAAAGGCAATTGGTAATTGTAAGTAAAAAACAGGAAAGGAAATATAACCAGATTCAGTGACTTTGTTCTATAGCAAACAATTTTTACATAGTCAATAAATAAAAACTATATTGATTTTTAACTTTTAGATGAATTTTTAGTCAAAGCGCAGAAGACTCAACTATTGTTATAAAAATATTAGCATTGATAATGTGCAAATAAAAGTAGAGATGAGAGAGTTTGGGAGATCAAGATGCAGGAGGTTGTATGAAAAGCTGAAGGGATACTAATATTCTTATTTTACAATTTGGGGAGTTAAGAGATATTGTTTATATTTGAAGTATCAGGAAATGATTCTATGGATATATTACTTAAAGGTAGGGAAAAAACTAAAAAGCAGGTTATTAGGATGGTGATCAATGATGAGGAATGAATAGAAACTGTTCAAAATAGAAATAGAACACATCTCCATGACAGAATGCTATGCAGTTAATAAAATAGATGTCATTTGGTAATAAGAAAATGTTTGAGATATTATTTTAAGTGGAAAAAAGCAGATTATAAAATTTTTGTTATAAAATGTTATCCAGTTATTTATTGATGATTTTTCTATACTTCATTCATTCATCAAATTTTCTATAATTAATGTTTTCCAAGGTTTATTGTATATCTACTGTGTTTTGGCACTGGTCTAGAGGTTGGAAAATGAATATGGTGGTTTAAAAAGACAAGTTTCTGCTATGGAGTTTACAGTCCAGCAAGGAAGAGAAATATTTCATCAGTAATTATTAAAAATGTGAGTTTCATGATGGAGGATATTAATGATGTTAGAACATACAGCACAGTTCCTAAACCTAATTTAGGAATTTGGGAAGGATTCCTTGGACCAACTATCTTTAAGTTTTAAGTAAGAGGTTTTTTTGTTTTTTTTTTTTAAACAGAGATCCAAAATTAGGAATACAGTGTTGTCTCCATTACATACAATGTATGAGCTCAGGAAAAATTCTTAAGAGAAACAAATTTATTAACTGAGGTTATCTTTAGATTCTGGAGTTTGAGGAGTTTCATAATTTTCTGTATACTTTTCTTATTTTTCCAAGTTTTCTACAAGGAGGATGAATGGCTTTGATAATCAGATGGGATTTTAATAAAAGTTACTATTACTGGTGAAGCAGATAGATATTTGTGCTCTTTGAGATCCTTTTCCTAGCCTTACCCTAGACATTTTTAAAGGCTCTCATTGGAGATGGTAGATTTGTTTCAACAAATGTTTTAGTTAGCAAACTTGGAGACTGTGTGTATTTGCCCTGAATTTTGCTATTAGGCACACATGTTGGGATACTCCTTGAGAGTGCAAGGAGATGACAGGAATAAGACCAACAGTTACTTATTACTTCCACTATTACTTTATGCATTGGATTGCTGTGCCATTAAAATTCAACTATAATGTATATTATGGTTTTATTGAAAAATATGGTTTAAAATGTGAAGTAATCTCTGTTTTTGTGCCCTTGTTTCTTGGATTATGTTTCTAGATTCTAAAAGTATTTAAATTGGTTCTCCAATTACTGCTTTCAAAAAATTAGTCCTATATGTAAGATCAAATCTGTCAGTGGTGATTTTTATTGGACTTGGATATTTAGTTTATTACATATATAAATCCTCTGCATTGTGTTATTTCTCCAGTCACACATTTTTATTATTGTTTTTGAGAACCACATTACTCTATAACTTTATCAAAGATCTTTCTTCTTCAAGGTGAACTAAGGTGGAAAATCAAATCAATGCATCTTAAGTTGGCAATGCATTAAAAACTTCATGTTATAATTACAAGATTCAGCTGAAAGGTAAATTGCAGTGTGTGCACCCAGAGACTTAAAATCAAGTGTTGGGGCAGCAGCATGCACATAGAATCATGCTTTAAGACATTTATCAATATAAAGAAAGTCTGAACAAAAATACCCCAGGATTAGTGAATATGTTGCTTTATTTAAATTCATCTTCTCACTTCAATTTGTGTGTCTCTGCTGGAAAAGGAAATTTAAAGGGTATTGTTATGTTACTGAAATGATACAGGGGTAGTCAAAAGAACAGGTTCTATTTCTGACTTTACCACTAACTAGCTGAATGTCTTCAGGTAAGTCATTTAACCTCTCTGTTTCTTATCTAAAACAAATGATCTCTTTGCGTAATTTCTATTGTGAGCATTAAGTGATTTGATGAAATCTAACTTTCAGATAAATTGCACTGGGTAAGGACTACTCTGCATGGTTCCTCCTTCTATGGGATCCAGGCCTCCTGTTCCTCACCTCTAGTCAGAACCACTGTGTCCCCATCAACTATCTACTGTAGGAAAACTTCACAGCAAGGATGCAACAGTGATGAGGGAACTATACCAAAAGAACATCCTCCACATGGCCCAATAAGTGAGAGATCTGAAGGGGTATAGGGTTAGAGCCCAAAACACATTGTGTCTTCTCTGGAGGAACTTCCCAGGCCTTTGCAGCTAAACTCATGGTCTCATCCCTTTTTAGTTCTTCTTCCATATCCATTTACCTGAATTTCCCCCTTCCAAATCTACTTCATCTCCAGATTGACACCCAAGCTGAAATCTGCCAGTGGAGACAGAGAAAGAGTCATGCAAGAAAGTAAGCAAGAAGTTGAGACCCATTCCAACATAAAGGGGAAAAAAAGTTCATGATAATGAAATCTAAGGTTCTGTATGTCCCCTGCCAACATAAAACAGCTTTCCTCTACAAGCTCAACCTTTTTGCACAATCATGATCTTCTATTAACAACTCACATCTTTCCCAGAAGACATGCTCCTTTCTCTGTTCTTATATCAAAATTATGTTCCATATCATAGTGATCCAACCTTGAGCTGAATTCTCTGGAAGCTGTAAGCATTTCTCTTTCTACTTTCCTTTTGTTTCTAAGAGTAGTTGTGAATTAGTATAGACCCAAAATATGGGTTGAAATATATATTGTGTCATTTGTCATGTTAGCTGCAAAGGAAGCAGCAGAGGTAACCAGAAATGAGGAACAGGAAGTTTCTGATAAACAACTCTGATGGTTATCTAAAAACTGAATTAAATCACAGACACCAGAGTTTGGAATTGCATTTTGAATTGAAAAATTAGAGGTAATTGCCTCCTACCTATATGACAGTGTCAAATTCACTTGAAATTTGTGGTTTTATAGGCTTAGTATTTCATTCTGTAGTAATGCCAGAGAGCATTTACTTATTAGGCTTCCATGGACCACATTAGAATTTAGAAAAGTAAATTATAAAACAACAACAAAAACCTGGGTGCCCCTGAGATGGATACTATAGTGGATTGATAGTATTTGGAAATAAAATGAAGGAGATTACCCTTTCACAGTCTTACTATTCATCAATGAAAGCATGCAACTGATGGATTCAGCCTTGTTATCTGGCAGTGTGAACCTTTTCCAGTATAGAATAGGACGTTAGAAATAGATGCTTCTCTCTTTGGGTTTGCACTGCATAGACTAAAGATTATTTAACTCATGCACCTTTTACTGGTCCTTTCTCTCTCTAATTTGGGAATAGAAAATTCCACAACTAATTTCAGATTCTGAGAAAGACAGAGGAGGAATAGTGAGGTTCTGAGAGAATTTAAAATCTTTTTTGCATCCCTGACAGAACTTGGTTTGTACCTCTGCATCTGGAAGTAGCTCTTGTCATCATTTAAAAAACTTAAGCTGCTTTTCTTAGACTTGCTGGTCTTGCTTCTGCAGACTGATGATTCCTTTATCTGTTCTTGGGATGAAAAAGCAGAAGAGGCTTAAAAGCTGCACTTTCATCTTCTCTTTCTTCATTCTGTGATGGGACACTTTGTCTCTAGCAAAGGGGTATTTTTCAGATACTGAGGTGTTGCCCAAGACAACTGGTCAGAGAAATTAGGTGGGAGAGGGAGGACAGTGATCCATATCCACCCACTGCAACTGGTTGCTGCCCTCCCCGCAGGACTGTGCGTTGATAGACCTCATGCCTGGCACTTTCCCTTCCTCTCCCCTCCCATTCACTTTTTTCCGACCCTCAGTTTGGCCTTTCATTGTAAGAGGTCAGTATGTTTTCACACTTGGGAAATCTCATTCAAGAATTTTTGTCAATGGACAAGTCATAAGAAGTCCTTCCATTTTGGGGCTCATTGACGTCACCAAGGAGGCGATAAATATCTGTTGATATAATTGGATGTGAGAATCAGTGTTGAGATAGCAAAACTCTGCCCCTCGTTCCCTGGCAGGGCCCTATGATTTATGCAGGAGCAGAACTAGCACGCAATCGAGCTGTCAAGAGAGCGTCAGCTTATTAGGCAAATGCTGCGTGGTTTCTGAAGAGGGTCGACGCTATAAAATCCCACTCCAGGCTCTGGTGTGGAAAACTGAGAGCCCAAGTCCGTTAAGAGACGGAAGGGAAAGCGAAGAGGGGAAGAGAAAGAGAGTGGGGACAGAAAGGAGAGGGGAAGGAATATCCTGAAAAAGCCCGGGAGACATTCCTCTACAGAGAGGCGGCAGCGCCTGCTCACCTGCAGAAGCGCCTCCGAAGGTAGGGAGCCCCTAGACAGACACGCGCCTTCAACTTTGCCTTGATTGAGCTGCCATGGTGTGCGCAGCAGAGCCGGCTCTCTCTGTGCGGATGTGTGCGAGTGTGTGAGTGATTGTGTGTGTGTGTGTGTGTGTGTGTGTGTGTGTGTGTGTGTGTGTGTGTGTGTGTGTGTGTATGCTGACTGCGCATCAAGATTCAGATAGTAGCGGGAATGTGGCAAAAGCAAACTTAGACGGCTGCGCATCGTATCCAAACTGCCAGTTACTCCTCGCTGGCTTTATATACAAGCCCCCCATCGATCCCGACCCTCTCTCCCCGCCGCGAGAGAAGGATGCAAGGGCACAGATGGAGTCAGAGGAGGAAGAGGCAGCAGTTCTCAGTTAGGAGGAGAACGGGAAACATCGGAAAGGGGGAGCGGGTGTTAAGAGTGGGTGAGAGCTTAATTTGTAGGTCTGCTCTAGGGCTCGGGGAATCAGTTCTGGGAATCGTTAGGGGACTCAGGGACCATCACTCTGGGGGTAACGGAAGGAGAAGGGTCACGCTGGCTTGGCCAGGGGCTGAGCTTCCGCGCCGAGCCCTGCAGGTGTCCTCTTTTCTGCACCCCCTTCTCACGCCAAGTCTAACAGAAGTCATAGTTCCGGCGCGTCAGCACCGCGGACAGCGCCCACCCCCAACTCGCGAGATGCGTCTGTGGTGTCACGTAGGAAGACCCCCGAGGGCACCTCCCAGTTGAGCTAAACTCTGACCAACTCTTTCTTTATCTCTTCCCTTCTCTCATTCCGCTCTCTGCCCCCCTCTGTGCTGCAGTGAGCGCCCCTAACATGCGGCTGCCGCTGCTCGTGTCCGTGGGCGTCCTGCTAGCGGCTCTCCTGCCCTGCTCGCCATGCAGTGCCCTCCTTAGCCGGGGGTCCGTCCCGGGCGCCCGGCAGGCTCAGCAGCCCCTGCAGCCCCTGGATTTCTTCCAGGCGCCGGCGCAGCCCCAGCAGCCCCAACAGGCGCAGGCTCGGCCTGTCCTGCTCCGTATGGGGGAGGAATATTTCCTCCGCCTGGGTAACCTCAACAAGAGCCCCTCTGCTCCCCTCTCGCCCGCCCCTTCTCCTCTCGCTGGAGGCGGCGGCAGCCGCCTTTCGCCGGACGAGGCGGTCGCCAACTTTTTCCGCGCGTTGCTGCAGCAGCTGCCGCTGCCTCGGCACCAGCTCGACAGCCCTGCGGGTCCCGCGGAGCGCCTCGCCGAGAAAGCCCTTGGCGGCCGTCCTGAGACGCTGGAGAGGGAAAGGCGATCGGAGGAACCTCCCATCTCGCTGGATCTCACCTTCCACCTCCTCCGAGAAGTCTTGGAAATGGCCAGGGCCGAGCAGTTAGCTCAGCAAGCGCACAGCAACAGGAAACTGATGGAGATTATTGGGAAATGAAACGGTGGGTTTGGCCAAAAAGATTCTGTATTTAGCACAAAAAAATTATTTAAAAAAGTAAAATTAATACAGTATTCTGTGCCGTAACGTTGCTCTGATACCATTTGTTTGTTTTTATATAGCTTGAAGCATAGAAGACGTGCAGCAAGAGCGCCTATCCTCCTTAATTAGCATGCACAAAGTGTATTCATGTGCAGTAACAATACCAAAATGTTATTTGTATTGTCTACTTTTAGTTTCCATTTCCAGGTGTCTTTAATGGTGTTTTAAAGACAGGGAGGAAACGTTCTGAAGAAGGAGAAAGAAGTCGCCGGGATGATTTTGTTGTGGTCTGACCAAAGAGAATGTTATTCTTTCGGGTGGGTGAGACAAAAGCTGTAAGCTTTTTGGATCAGCTTTTCCTTGTAAATGTTTCAGTAATAAAACATCTTTCCAATCCTTGGTCAATTTTGTTGTGTAAGAGAATGTTGAATATTTATATTTTTAATAAAAGCTGCAAAGGTAGTCATGACTTTATTTTTGTTCTTCATTGCTTATAGGGGAAATAATCTCAGCTCCTGATTGTCTCCAAACTGACTTCAGCACAAGAAAAAACAAAATCCATTGCATTTTATTTTCTACTAAAAATACAAACATGTATGTTAGTGGATTTACACAGTTAGTGCAATTGCCTTGGGCTTATCTCTCTACCTCAGATTACTCCCCTGATGTGTTAAATAATTTGGGAAGTTGCTTCCAGCTCTAAGACTTGGTAATTCTGTAAGTGCAAGATTGATTCATAAAGGAAATAACATTCAACCCTGATTAAATATAAGATGTGAAATAATTGAGAAGGGTAGAGAAAGTGAAAAGGAAAAGAAAATGGGTGAGGGAGGGCATTCCTCCACACTATAGGGCCAACATGCTGCTTTTTTTTTCTATGAGAAAGGCTCACTTTATCAAGCTACTACATTAGTATCATAAAATATTTTTTTGCTAAGTTATTTTCCAATTCCTACTTCTAATAGGAGAAACTTGATAGCCTCTCCACTTAAAGCAATTAAACCCATTTGCCATAAAGTAGCACTTGGGAACAGTTTCTTATAAAGAATATTTTGACTTTAATAACTTCACAAATACGTTCCTCATTTATGTTTATGCTAAGACTAATCACTTTAATTCCTAGGAATATAAACTATCTCTATTCACTTCTAAAACTGAACAACACATGGTTAGTTTTACAATGCATTCATCTTTGGTGGTTTAGTTGTAACATCAAAAAATTCAATCCAATGTTTACTACTTCAAAATTAATTTAGATGTATGAAGATGCCTCTTCCCTTGGGATACTTTAAATACTCTTAACTATTGGTTTAATAAGATAATATGAAACAGGATAAATTATTATAAGACAGTTGTTAAAAATGCCATTTATTTAAGAGTTCATACAGAGTAAAGTTACATTCTGAAGGAGGCATTATGGTGGAACAAAAAAGAAACCCCATGATTTAAATATATATACATATTTAAAATGTGTATTGTGTGTGCATATATATTTAAATACATGCAGTTGTTCTACAGTTCACCAAATTGGTGCCTCAGTGAATACAAGAGAAAGTAGACAGTTGCTATTGGAAAGTCTTTTTCAATTAAAATGTCTGATATCTGCATATCTAAAACTAGTATTAGAAAAATGTCACAAGAAATGTCCTAGGGCTTTCAGCCCATTGGGCTATGACAGTGTCACCAGAGTCAAAGAACGTTTCTGAGTATACATCCAGCGACATCTATTGCAGAAAAGAAAAACTTTGTGAAATATTCCATACTTTTGGTCAATGATTTACCTTTTGTCCATTTATTGATAAATCAGTCACTTCTGAATTAACATTGAATTTCACTGACCACCTGCATTGTTAAAGAGGAAAGAGGATATGAACTGCTATGATAAAATAACACAAGCCAGTGCCTATTAGAGACGAAAGTGTAGTGCCCACTTTTTTCAACCCTTGCCACTTGTTACTGACACACCCACATGTACCACACCTACACACCTTTCATAATGTTTCCCACACAATAAAAGATTTGTGTAAGATTTAGTTTCTTTTTTCCAGTGCTTTCTGCAACTCTTTCTCAAAATATTGTTTTTCCTCAATGTGGGATTAAAGTCATATGGAATTAAAGGGTTTGTTTTTTTTGTTTGTTTTGCAGAAATCCTGTTCAGAGGTCCCTTTCATCACCTGCATCATATTAATTTCATCCAGGTTCCCAGCTGCCTGTGTGCATCTCAGCCAGGCAGACAAATGGGCAGCAGTTGGAATGAACATCATTCATTCAGGGAGTTCAACCAGGAAAAGGAGAAGATGTGGCGAGCTGGCTCAGAATTAGCTCCATTCCGACTCCCTGAAGCTGCAGCCTGTCCCTGGAGGGGAGGATCCTCAAATCCCATCTGTAACAGAAGGAAATCTGAATCAGAGGAAGAAGGCGCCTGTTCTTTTGGGTTGGTCCAGTCACTTTTCTATTGAGGAGAAAAGATAATAATAATAATAATTATATGGGACATAATTATTATTAGGGATGGAAAGCAATTTCAGGTTATCTTGGCTATGGTCAAGAGCCGTGAAAGTAATTCACACTCATGATTTTAAAAAAGAGGGGCAACAGTAATGCATGCAGTGGAGGGAGGTTCTTAGGAAACCAAGTCCAGGCTATTCTGCTTTTTTTTTTTAAGTCCATTTGTACATGATTTAGTGAGATGCAAATGGCATTGAGATGGAAATTTGGGTTTAGAAAAGTCTACAGTGTACAACATGACTGTGATTAACACTTGCTGTATGGTGTTTTTGAAAGTCGTTAAAGAGAGTAGATCATGAGAGTTCTCATCACAAAGAAAAAACATTTTTTCTTTTTCTTTTCCTCTTACCTACATGAGATGATGGATGTTAGCTAGACCTGTTGTGGCATTCATCTTACAATATATGTAAGTCACATCATTCATATCTTAAACTTATACAGAGCTATATGTGTATATAGTATAATTTTTGCAACACTACAGGTATAGTTTTGAGTAAATAATGAAGGACTTTTTTTCTCTAGCAATAAAACTCTAGTAACATCAATTTTTTTAAAGCAGTATCTTTTACATAGATATCTTTTGACATCTTATACAGATACCAGACAGAAAGAAGTTATGATTTTGAAGTAACTGATCAATCTAATCTCATAGGTGAAATTTATTTATGTCATTTTGAGTTTAAAAAATAACTTAATGAATTGAGGGACAATCATAAAGAAGTCTTGCTGAAATGCATTTTGATGTATAAACTCAGACTCCTTACATTTAAAGGTATCATGGCAAACATTTCTTCCTACAAGAACTACTGAACATGGACTAACATATTCTGATGACTTCATTGATAAATTGTCCAGCAGATTAGAATGCCACTGATTCCAAAGTAATGAGGTAGGCACATGCATGCAACTCAGAAGCCCTGGATATTTTATGAAGCTGCCATATGAATGGAACAATACTTGGCACAGACAAAGCAAAACTTTGGTAAGTATGTTGTTCTGTTGTCACTTAAAATAGTTTCAAGTGAAAAATGAGTGTTTGCTCTGCACCTTACCAAATACCCTAAATATATGTTTTGGAGGTAATGTTTCAAGTTCAATATAATTGACACAAGTCCTTATGGCTTTGGGATTATCCTTTCCACTGCCAAGTTGCTCCCTGATAGAAAGTTAAGGAGGGCCATGAAGTCATGTTAGTCACAGTAGAATAAAACTGAAGCATGTAGATTTCCATGAAGGACTAATGAGACATCAAGTGAAACTAGGCTTTTTTTTTTGAAAGGCTGCTGTTAGATTCTGTTGGGAATGGGTTAGATACCCCAAAGTTCTTGAATTTGAGGTGGAAAATAGTATCATCCTGACAGAATCCTGTACCTATTTATGCACATCAAACTCTTCCCCACCACACTCCCTTGTTCTCATGAATCCTAGACAAACAATCAAACAAACAAAAACCCCAAGTGATCTGGGCATATCACTGATGTGTAAAATATTTTTTTCTAACCCTTTTTTATGAGTGAATAGTGAATGCCTAGACAAACATCAGTGTCCATTTTGTAGTCTCTTTTTCTTGAAGGCCATTCCTAATCTAGGGAGAACTTTCATGACAGCTGTTCTAGAATTTCTAAAGGGTGTAACTAGTTGGGTAAGGTATTTTCTGTGGTGGGATATAATCTTTGTGACACTACTGGTGGCTAACAAACCATTTGGGACTGCTTTGGGGATTTGTGTATATTTTTGTGCTTTTCTGTACTTGAGATTAAAATCTGTCTCCCATTTAAAATGTTTTAGCTGTTAGCACCCTATAGCCTTCAAAATCTGGCATTAAATAGTTTGGGTTTGCTGCTTTTACACCCCCATGTTTTAGGCAGTTTTTAGATATTTCCTTTGAACAATATAGACCCATGCTATCTTCCAGAGAAGAAAGGCCAGTGCCAGAGTGGGTCTCAAGAGCAGAGATTACCCTGAGTATCTTTAGGTGATTAACCATTTCCTTGGTCTTGTTTAAGTAAACTTGAGGACCTGTCAACCATCTTAGCAATTTTTATACAAAGAGGCTTAGCCTGGTTTTGAATCCCCAACTAACCACACTTATTTGCTGTATCACTTGGACAAGTTACTTAGCCTCTCTGAGCCTTAGTTTTCTTTTTTGTAAAATAGAGGATGAGACCCTATCTCACAAGGTTTCTGTAAGAACTGAATAAAGTAAAATACCCAAAGCACTTTGCACATGCTTCACTTTTATTAAGTGCTTTATAAATGTCTATTTCCTTCCTTCATTAATAAAGAGGCTCCTCTGCCATGAAGCATCACTTGGGGAGTCTTTATAAGGCGCTGTGTACAACAGCAGTTACCCCCAGTACAGAAAGACAGTTGTATTTGCAAGGCTCATCTTTCCAGAACTGGCTATCATTTATATGACTTAATTCCTTTAGCATGTTGTAGCGATGGTTATTCATGACCTTGTCCACTGTATTTCCAAGTGGTCCAACTTTATATCTGGATCTCTCATAGAAGAATAATGAGGTAAAGATTTAGAAACCTCCTTTCTATAAGCACAACTCATTAAATCATAAGCAGACATTTTTCTTGTGTTTCCCCAAATGGAATTGTGTGTATGTATTTCTTTAGTTTTTGAAATGCTGGCTCTCCTCCATCACAGAAAGTGCCATTTTGTAGGAATATGAATGTCTTAGGCAGCCGAACCAAGGACAGAAAATTACAAGTACTGATCTCCTCTGTCTGCTTTTGAGCATGTCTTGCATTTCAGTTTAGTTAAGATGTATAAAGAGGAGATGAAAGGATTGTTGGTAGTGTAACGTTTCTAAATATTACACTTTTTCCTCAGGTGACAAAACAAATTTAAACCTATCCATTAACACTGTGCTCTATTGCCATGGGGCTTCAGAGAATTTGAGAAATACAAGTTTTAGTCATAAAATGAAAGCAGGAGATGGACTAGGAAGGCAGCATTTTCCCTCTGTGTCAACTGTTAGACGCAATTCAGTCAACATCCACCAAAGACTAGCAGAAGAGTTATATACCTTTGCTTAGAGGAAACACTGTTTTTCCTAAATGAACTTGACCAGGAATTCTGGGTATACATGAACCAGACTTAGGAACACAAAATCTTTTCCTTTGATTTCTTTCCTGTTACGATCAAATGTCATGAAGTCAGCTTGTGGCCCTAGGATATTGTTTCCTTCCATGGAAGAACAGTGATGAGAGGCGTTCCTTCGCAAAACTGTGTAATGTGGAGGCATCACCCTTGACACGTTAGGTCATCCAGAATCATTGCATATGCATGGGGACTGAGAACCATGCCTTCTGCCAGAGGTTTGTAGACATCTGTCTCTGTGCACAGGACCCTTCCAGGTTACAGATACTGTTTGCTTGGCCTGAACTGTGTGGATGAGTGGTATTTTGAAAAAAACTTTGAATTAGTTGCAAGCATTAGATAATCAGGTGCAAAGATACAGAGAAAGAGGAGCCTTTATGCACTGTTCATGGTAATGCAAAATGGTGCAGTTGCTATGGAAAAATAGTATGACAGTTACTCAAAAAATTAAACATAGAATTAAAATATGATCCAGCAGTTCTGCTTTTGGATATACATCCAAAAGAACTGGAAGCAGAGACTTACACAGATATTTGCACACCCATGTTCATAGCAGCATTACTCACAATGGCCAAGAAGTAGAAAGGAACCAAGTGTCCATCAGTGATTGAACTGATAAACAAAATGTGGCATATATGTATAAGGGAATATTATTCAGCCTTACTTCTTTTTAAAAAGAAAGGAAATTCCTACACATGCTACAACATGGATGAACCTTGAGGACATTATGCTAAGTGCAGTAAGGCAGTCAACAAAAGGACAAATGCTCTTATGATTCCATTTATGTGAGCTATCTAGAGTAGTCAAAATTATGGAAACAGAAAGTAGAATGATAATTGCCAGGGGCTGGGGGGAGGGGACAATTGGGAGTTGTTACTTAATAGGTACAGAGTTTGTTTTGCAAGATGAAAAGTTCTGGAGATTGCACAACAATGTGACCATACTTAATGTTACTGAACTGTATGCTTAGAAATGGTTACAATGTTAATTTTTATGTTTTTTTACCACAATTAAAAATTTTAAAGAAATTAGGAGACTTCACATGAAAATCTGGATTTGCAGGTTCTCTTGACAAAGTGGCAATTTAGCAACCTAGAACCCGTACAGAGACCTGAGCAGCTCTATGTCTTTGGACTCAGTATGCTCTCTCAATCCTGATTTCCACAGTGCCCATCACTCCCTTTTGCCTCCCCTGATGCAAAGCTGGTTTCAGTGGCCATTTGTCATTGTGCTTGTACAGTTGCTATGCTCAGAGTAAAGAGGAAGGCAAACTCAATCTTGTATTTATGCTTCTATCAACATTTTTCTTCTACTTGAACTTCTTTTTAATGTTACCTTCTTGCTCTCTAAGGACATACAAGCTTGCTGCTCTTAAGAGAAGGACAGTTTTTAGTAGGAAAGTGTCAAAGAAGGAATAAAATACTCAATGAAATCTTTAGCTTGATTTCTATGCTAAATGTTATGAATTTTTTTAAAAAGGCAACATGTTTCTTGTGGCAAGATTCTTGACAAAGCCTGAAACTGCTGTCAGTGTTCAATTGAAGCCAGGTGTGTCTCTGGGCACTTAGCATAGGGAGTATAACTGTGTGCAGATCAGTGAACATGCTTTTATTTTGGTTTGGGGGCAATACCAGTAACCCCTTCACCTAAATTCATCTTGTGCCACATAATTCACTGACTGAAAAAAACTGACAGCTACTTACCCAATATTTACTCTGGTTCAAATTTGGGTAGCCACATTTAGGAGGGAATTTTTTTTTTTTAATCTGGCCCAAAGTAGACAAGTGAGCTCTGCCAGGTCATTTACATGAATAACTGGTGTCCTCAGGCTGCCTATAAGATTCCCAGGGCCTCCATGAGGTGCCAACATCTGTCCTTCCCCAAATGATCATTCCCTCCATTGTCCGTGATCATGATCCATTAAACTACCTGCCCTGTGTCCCATTGCCTCAGGTTTATCCAAGTGATAGTAATCGATCTGATAAACTAAGTTGCAACTAAGACATTAATGGATGATGATAGCTTAATGTAGCAGATAGCTTTTTGCCTAGAAATATCCATGCCTTATTCTGAAGGTTGATTATTGTGGATGTGTTAGCCTTCATGCCAGGCCACAGGAGATATTGAGGGCAGTGAGGAAATTTGTGTCCAGGCCCCCACACTTGGGCCTCTATCTCCTCTCTGCCACTGTGAATGTCAATCACAAATCCAACCTGACAGAGGGATCTGGGTATTAAATACCAATTTTTCTAGGCCAACACAAAGAACACTTGCTCATCTATAACGAAATCTATTTGCCTAAAAGAGATGTGGATAGGAGGGGTATAGCTAGCCCTGAGGCTCCTGTGTGGGTAACCACCCTGTGTCTATCCTGCCCCAGCTAGGCTGGGGCAGAGAATCACAGCCAGATGCTGGAAACAGGTATGAGTAGGAATGCTGAGATCATGTTTTGAATGTTTATTCAGAAGGCCTGCTCACCTACTTAGCATTCCTGAGCCTTAGGTCCTTGGAGAGCTTATAAGTATTGTGGATTCCAAGCTGGGAAAGAGTGAACAGCCCAGAGCCTGGGCCAGGCATCCATGTCTGTGACTCAGCCGGGGAACTCAAGCCCTGGGAACTCTGTTGGGCAGGTCTGCTATCACAGGCATTTCATTCACAGAAGTGGGGACATTTCTTCTTGGGGGCAGAGCAACCAAGGTATGTTAGGAATGAAGCACAGAGCTGTGAAAATATAGCCCAGTCTCCATGCATGCTAGAGGAAGAAGAAAATAGTTATCCCAAAAGAGCTGTGGAAGGAAAACACCCACTAAAAGGCATTTTTTTCTTGGGAGGATCCACAGCTGTACCTACTGTGTGACTGAAGGGACGGGGGAAGGGAGTTGATCTGGAGACTCCTTTGCAATTAGCCACTCCCTGCTTACAAATGGAAGATGAGAAACCAGAGTAATTTCCTCAGTCCGATAGAAGAAGAAATTTAACTCACTCCCTTTTGTTAACCTGGAGGAAGATATATGATGTATTTTGTTTGGTTTGTTTCTAGGTTGCCTAGGAATTGTTGGGGCCAGGGTGGGGAGCAGGAAGGAGAGGCTACACCAGTGAGAGCACAGCCTGGTGAAAACTTCAAGCCCGTCTTCTTCTCAGGTTGGACCTGACAATTGTGTGTACACTGTAGAGTGTGTGTGTTCCCACCCTTTCTGAAAGGAGAACTGAATTACAAATAACTGCTAATTAGATCATTAATTCCTCATAGACAGGAGCTACTCTGTGCTAGGCAAATAATCCAAACAGGTTCTTCTCAAGAGCCGTGGAGGTCAGCAGTGTTATTCTGGCCAACCTAAGGATGAGAAAAAGAAAACTCAAACTTAAGAAGGCTGAGGAACTTGCTCAAAGGAACTGTTGAGAACGAAGGGCTGAAAATTGTTAATGGTGACCACAAACTGAAAGAGAAAAGGGGCAGCTGGTGCTGTTGAGCGCATGAGACTCAGGGGACGGGACCAGCTCCACCCCGCCCCCCACCCCGGAAGACAGATGGAGAGAGGCAGGTCGGTCAGTAGCACAGGCGCATCTAACGGACTGGAGCCTTTCGTTTGCAGCGGACAGCTGCTTCCCCGCAGGCAGTGGTGGCTAGAAACCTAGCCTCGCTGTGCTCTGTGAGCCGGGCCAATGCCCTGTGTGTGGTGGGTGAGTCAGAGCAGGGGAGCCGTCGGTCACCCTGTATTTGCTTAGTCACATCAACCCTGGTAAAGTGGTGTTAAAAGAAGCCCAAATGGAGCTTGCATTCCCCAAACCAAGACTTAACGACAGTTTCAATTCACTCCAGGAATGATCTTTAACAGCCAGTCAGGGATTTTCTGGTCAGCATCATGCTGTTAATCCCTGACATGGGTCCTCTCCATCCCCTCTGCTCCCCCACGCCATCATCTGCCTGACAAGACTCTCTGTTCTTGGGGAGGGTGGCCTTGCCAGAAACAATCCTTTCTTTTCTAAGAACTTCTTGCCTATGGAGAGCCAGTCGTGAGCAAGGCGCAGCGGCGACATCCCGCAGGTTCTGCAGGTTCCTCTCAAGGACCCGCCTGCCAGCACCACCCCCAGTTAAGGGAGGTTCAAGAATAGCAGCAGGCAGCTAAGCTTACACGGCAACAGGAGGAAGACCTTCTGAGGACAGCCGGAAGTGGGCCTGTGTATAATATAAGCTGTGCAAAGAATTAAAACTGCGCCACTGGTCCGCCATCAGAGGTCCGTGGACCTCCTGATCCCAACTTTGATTTATGTGTTTTTCTTGCTATCCTTTGTGTTTTTCTTCATCTCCTACCCACCCCTCTTAGGTTCAGCGGGATTGCAGAGCTGGACTCTGCATTTGCCTCACCTTCCTTCCTATAAAAATCTTCCATTTTGTACAACTCCTCCGAGCATATGTCTCCTTGTTAATCGGATGCTGCCCGATTAATGAATTGTTTAATAAAACCGATTAGATCTTCAAATTTACTCAGTTGAATTTTGTCTTTTAACAGTAGGGATTCACTCACTTTTCCTCGCTGCCACATGGCCTCCTATTGTTACACTGCACGTGCACACTCCGTGGGGGAGGACTAGGGATCACCAGGCGCCAACTCCTGGCTGCTCTGTGATCGTGAGCAAGTCACTCGTCCTCTGTGATCCTCCACTGTAAAATGGGTAAATCTAACAACTCCTTCTTTACAAGGTTGTTGTGAGGTTTAAGTGAGAAAATCTCTATGAAAGACTTTGTAAATGATACAGCAATGTACACACATGAGTTACAGCCATGGCCACATGGAGCTAGTTTCTTAGATGCATTAACATGATGGTGGATTAATTCTTTGTTTGGTGGGTTGTAGGGGGGAAAGGCATTTATGGAAATCACTGAGGTACATAAATAAAGACAGAAAAAATCCACAGGATATACAACACTAACAAGGGTTAAATCAGAATAATGAACACTTTAAAAACACAGGAAGAAAAATTCAACTAGCTGTGTCATAACAACTCCCCCAGAGAGCTCTCCCTGGTGCCTGCCTTAGTGTTTTCCTGGAATTGTAGAGCTGTAGGCCCAGGTTGCCAGGGAAAATGAATTCATTACACCAGCTCACACACAATTTACATTGTATTTCTCTCTTTAAAATGGATGTATCCATTTTAGGTTCCTATTAAAATGACATTTACTAAGGATGCTATCTGATCGTGAGAAATATAGTCGCACAGTTTTAGTATAGATTTTTTTTTTCTAGAAAGGCACCCAAATTGACATTTATTAAGATGTCATTTTCCCAGCAGGAAAAAAGTCCAGAGAAAGAAAATTGCAGGTGTAGGATATAAATGAAAACACATTAATAATGTTAATGTAATGGTTTCATTAAAACTTACTTATTTAAGAACCTCTCTCCTACAATTTTTTTCTATGTAAAAATGCGTGCATTTCATTATCATAACTTCTTCAGTTTCCAGAATTATTAAGTCCTGGACAGTGTTAATGGAGTAAATAAATGTAGTCCAGCCCTGAGCACTGATCAATTTTCCTTCTATTTTTACCAAGCTTAAATTCCAGCACAGTGAGAGCACCTGGTATATCAGTGATTTATAAACTTGAGTCTCCTGATTTATAAAACACAAGCAATTGCTCTCAGTAGGGATTTCTGTTTGAAAATAATTTGACACCCTGAATCCCTCAATTAAATTTAGAGAACACAGTTAAATTTTTATTCATTTCAGTTTGTTTTGGAAAATTAAATAGATCATTTCAAAGAACACAGGACCTATAGTCACACTCATGGGAAATCATGTTCTTGGTCTCCTGCTTTATTTTTTTAAATGTTCTGTAATACCTTGTGAAATTAATCTTGCTCAGAAAAGCAGTTTCTGGCTCTCTGGCCTATGGCCTTTCTCACCTCCCAGCCTCTGGTGGCAGGTGGAGTTGACATTTGCCCTTGAAATCAGAACTAATGGTCTCAAAGGTAATTTGCATGGAAATGATTTTATCTTTTTGCATATGATGCCTTGTAGAGACCAAAGGCTCCACCTGGCTACTTCTCCTTGGAAGTTTGGCTTAATGTTTAGTCTGATTTAGAAAAATGTGAATATTTTCAAGGGGACGGAATCTTGGAATGATGAGAAATGTGATAAGGTCTCAGATCTGGTGTCACACATACTGATTTCTGAGAGCCTGGGCTTGAGAAGGGAGAAAAATCTTCATTAGCCCCTTCTTGTCTTATTAACCATTTAAACCATAGGTCCTTTCTCTTTCTCTCTTCTTCTTTCTCTCTCTCCCTCTCTTTCTTTAATGAAATGTTTATTATTTTCCCTTGGGAGCACATTTATAACCTCACAAGATAATATTATAGAGCCTAGGTTGGGGACTACAATGGCCATGAACTGGTTTTCTTGGTGACACTTTTCCCACTGGCCTTGACTTCCACATCTCCTTTTTGCCATTTCAGAGTGAGGAGCTCTAAGGTGTGGGTGGCCCATGTTGTTCCTGAGGTTCTGGCTCTGAGTTCATGATATTGTAAAGAGGAAGGATCTAGGAACACGTGAGACAGGAGAAGGGACCATCTGCACCTACTTGTCAACACTTGGCCTGAGAATTTTGGAGCTTCTCAGCCAAGAGGACAGCATCGCGCTGGCAAGTCCTTGGCCCAAGTCAGGGTGGCCTCTGCAGTTCTATGAAAACTGACTTAGACTGATCAAGGAATGAACTAGGGTATAGGTGTGTCATGAAAACATACAGAGATATTAGCTCATAAAGCAGTTCATATCAAAACTAAAAGTAGCATCCCACAGACCAGTGACAACTAGTTATACGATTGAAAGCTCAGCTTAGTCACTTAAAAGCATCAGGCACCTCAGCTAACTCAGCTTTTGCTATGCTTGGCCCTGTCCATAGCTGGGGGAGGAAGGAGGACAGGTTGTTAAAAGATTCAGGCCATGAGGCCATCCCCACAGTCAACCATTGGAATGCCTTAAGGATTGTCAGCACCCTCCTCCTATAGGTTCTCCGTACCTGCCCTCTAACTTTTCTGAGCTACCTTAAGAGATAGTACATGTGAATGAGGACCCTCTATACACCCATTCAAGTAGGCAGACACAAAAAGAGAAAATAATTTTTTTTTTTGCTTAGCACTTATCTTTGGATAAATTCTTCAAGAAAATATAACAATGTTAAGTATGAATGCTCCTAAACAGATTCAAAATACATGAGACAAAACTGACAGAATTGCAAGGATAAACAGACAAACCCATGATTACAGTCAGAAATCTCAAAATTCCTCTCACAGCAATTGACATAACAGAAAATCAGTAAGGATATGATAGACTTGAACAACACTATCAATCAACTGACCTAATTGACATTTCTATAAATGTCACTCCACTCAACAACAACAAAAAATATGTTTTCAAGCATATGGAACATTCACCAAGGTAGATCATATTCTGGACCATAAAACAAATTTTAATAAATTTAAGAGGAATGGTATCATTTAAAGAATATTCTCTTTTTACAACAGAATCAAACTGGAAATCAAACAAAGATAGCTGGAAAATCTCCAAATATCTAGAAAATAAACAGTAGTCATCAAAATAACCCATGGGTCAAAGAAGAAACTACAGGTAAATTAGAAAATATTTTGAATTAGATTGAAAATACAACGTATCAAATCTTGTGGGATACAACTAAAGCAGTGATGAGAAAAAAGTTAATAACATTAGATGCTTATATTAGAAAATAAGAAAGATTTCAAACCAGTAATCTAGTTTCTATCCTAAAATACTAGGAAGAGAAGAGAAAATTAACACAGAATAAGCATAAGGATGAAAATAATAAAAGAGCAGAAAGGAATAAAATAGAAAATAGACAAAAAATAAAGAAAACCAGTAAAGCCAAATAAAACCAATAGAGGACTTACATGACCTGATTTGGAGACTTCTCTAAAGCTATAATAATCAAGACAGTATAGTACTGGTAGAGGGACAAACATACAGATCAATGGTTCAAAAGAGAATCCAAAAGTAGACCTGCATATATATGGTCATTTGAATTTCTACAAACTCATCACTGAAAGGATAGTCTTTTCAACAAATAGTGCTGGAACAAATGAATATTTATATGGAAAACAAATAATAAAACCTTGATTTTTATCTCAAATATATAAAAATTAACTTAAAATTATCTTAGATCTAATTTAAGAGTGAAAACTATTAAAAATTCTAGAAGAAAACATGGATGAAAATCTGTGATTTTGAGTTAAAAGATTTCTTAAATAGAACACAAAAAGCACAAATGATCAAGAGAAAAATGAGAATTGAAGTTCATGAAAACTAAAAATGTTTGTTCTTCAACATATATTGTTAGGAAAATGAAAAGTCAAGCCACTGACTGGGAGAAAATATTTGCAAAACAGGTGTAATAAGGAGTCTGATAATGTATTACCACAATACATAAAGAGCTTTTGTAACTCTCTTAGAAGATAACCCAACAAAAAGTGGGCAAAATATATGAACAGGTACTTCATCAAAAACAAAAAATAACTAAGAGGCATATGCAAAGATGCAAAACATCATTAGTCATCTGGAAAATTCAAATTAAAACTAGATATTATACATACCCATTAGAATGGATAAAATACAAAAGATTGACACAATACTAAGTACTGGTTAGAAGGTGGAGTAAGGAGAACTTTCTTACATTGCTAGTGGAAACAAAACATTGAATAGCCACTGTGGAAAAGTTTGACAGTTTCTTATGAAGTTAACCATGAATTTACCATGCAATCTAGCAATTTCACTCTCCTAGGTATTTACTCAAGAGAAATGAAAACATACATTCACACAAAGGCCTATAGATAACTGTTCATAGCAACTTTATTTATAACAGCCAAATGGCTAAGAACACAACCACACATCAAGTGATGAATAGATAAATTATGATTTATCTGTACAGTAGAATACTACTCAGAAACAAAAGAAATGAGCTACTGATACATGCAAGAAAATGGATGATTCTTAAAAATATTGTGCTAAGTGAAATAAACCAATCACAAAAGTCTACATACTGTGTTTTCATTTATACGACCTTCTAGAACTGGCCAAACTATAATGACAAGCAAAACAGTTGCTGGGATGCAGGGAGAAGATTAACTGCAAAAGCACACACAGGAGCTTCTTGGAGTGATAGAAATAGTCTATATCCTAATTGTGACAATGGCGATACAATACTATATATTTGCCTAAACTTCTTGAACTGTACACTTAAAATAGGTAAAATTTTAAAATCACATATCTTTCATCTCTTCATTCATCTAATATTCTGTGACTGCCTCTAATTTAAGGCTTTGCTCCCCTGGACAATGAGATCTTTAAATACCTTTGGGAGGACTTCAGAGTTGAACCATCATGAATTTTATGGAGTTTATGGCATCTAAAGGGGCAATAGCAGACGTGTAAACATTCAGTTAAATGGGTACCTAGGAAGACATTTGGAAAACAGTTTGAGAAATGGGGATTTATGTCTGAGCTTCAAGACAAGACATATATTTTAAGAAATGCAATGGGCTATTTCTCCGAGCATCTTGTTAGTAGTGTCACTCATAATGACTGGTGTCAGGCCTAAATACATAACCTTCCCAAAGAAAACATCTGGAAACAATTTATAAGATTTTTAGTACTAGGCTTTTTCACTTTCTAATGTTGTATAACTAGATGAAACTTTTCAGTAAGTAGTTGCTTCATTTTCCCAGTGAGAAAACTGAGGCCCAAAGAAATTAAATGCTCAAAATCATGTGCAGAAGTGGCAAGATTGGAACTTAAGTCCATTTTCTTAATTTCATTGAATTATCCAGTGCCATGGACCTTAGAAGAAATTCTACCCAGCTTGTCTATTTTCAGGCTTAAAGAATGGAATGTGAAAAATAGATATTCTATTCTTGAAACAAATAACTGATATGGTAAAGATTTTAGGGTCTCTTACAACTACAACTTCATAATCAGGTGAAATATATGAGCTGTGTTTCTTTAAAGAAGTGGCAACTGCAGAGATTTTAACGTCAAAATCTGTGTCCCCTGGGCAACTGGCTCTCATTGGGGTGGGTTGGGGGGTTGGGGCTCCCCTGACCTGGAGGCAGCTGCCATGGCCCGGCCAGCTCAAGTGTTAGCCAGAGCAGCTGCCAAGTAAATCCACCAAATAGGGAGACATTTTTCTGGAAATCTCTGTTCCTTGAACTGCTCTGATTAAATGGTTTGGACAAATTCTTCCCCACAAGGCCACTAAGCTTCACTGGAAAGGAAGAAGGGGAATAGGGAGGGGCTTCCATTGTTGCAGTTCCCACTTCTGCAAATATCTGTTTGTCTCTATATATCTATATCTATATCTATAGATCTGTATTTTGAGGTTGACCAAGGCATGGTATAATTATTCAAAATAAAATTTAAAACTAACGCATGAAGTAGATAAAATGTTTCCACCAGACTCACTTCACACTACTGAGCATACAGCAGGTATGGTCTAGAAGGGTGAAAACTTGAGGTTGATTTTGCAACCAAAGACTGATTCACATTTAAGGGCTTGCATGGTGTGACCTTTTTCATGGGGTTTTCTAGGGGTTTCTAGGTGTGACTCAGAATTGTTTTTCCTGTGGAAGAATCTATTTTCTATGAGATTCAAATTTGCCCTAAGACTGAATCCAAACCTTGTTAAGAAATAACGTTTGGTTTGAGAATGAGAATGGGACAGGCAACAGTGCTCCTCTGATCTAAAAAAGCAGAATCTCCATTCACCACGGGGAGAGGACTGATGTCTGGTTTTTGCCCTAACAGTTTCTAACACACAATCCGCCTGTACGATTAGGTGAAGAGAGAAGGTACATGATGGAGAGATTGTAGGCATCAGAGGTCACAGGCAGCAAAAGCAAGGGCGTATTTCACTGTGTGAATGGCCGTGAGGAAAGCACCTAGAAGCAGAACATTTGCCTTCTTAAAAGGGTTGCAGTTTCGCCGACGCAGACTGTTGTAAGGTTACAGATTAACAAGTGAGCCTGAGAGGCTTCTGAGACTCTAGGCAACCTCATACAGTAAAGAGAGGTAAGGTCAGGGAATCTAGGAGAACTTTTGTACCGTATATTAAATGTCCAGGGAAATACATGTTGAACTGTGAAATTCCAACAAGGTAACCGTGCATTGGAACTCCATTGCGGGGTTCTGAGGTGATGAAGGTCAATCAGGCCTGCAAAAAATTCACTGAGGCCAGGATTTGATACTGCTGTGAAGTCTCCATGACCTGTCCATATGAGACAGGGATCATGGAGAGGTACTCCCTTGTGAATAGATTTCCTTCTTTAAGTGAAAGGCCCTTTCTCAAACAACAACTACAAAGCAAGATTCCTTGAAATACCGAATGTCAATTCACCCTACCCCACTCCAGCCCCACCTACCAAGCCCTCATCTCACCAGAGAGGCACATGAATGTCAGTGTACATGACATGGGCTCAGTGGACAGCAGACAAGAAGCATGACTCTCCCTGTGCAACCATCCTCAGGGAAGCATTACAAGGATATATGGCAACAAGGCCCAAAACCTGAATTCTCAGCATGTAAGCTAAACTCTTCAATTTTTCAGATCCACAGTTATCAGGATATCCCATTAAAGCATGGAGTTTTCCCTTTCCCCATTTGATCCACTAAGTCCATAGCCAATACTTTCACCCACTGCTCTTCACCACAAATAACGACAAGAGGAAGGGTATGCACCTGAGCAGATTATAAGGACACTCAGAAGATTCTAGGCTATGCAGGTTTCTGGCTGACTGTTAGCCACTGGGAGCAGGTCCTACTTACATGTAGTTAGAGACATAACAGGGATCCATGGAGACGCTACTGTCACTGCTGTGCAGACAACCAATGAAGCAGACAGGAACTACGGTGGGAGCTTCCATGACATAGCAGAGACAATATCAACCCAGAGAAAATGCACTGAGCTAGAGAGCTGAGGCCATTCAGCACCAGTCACCTTGCATTACTTCTGAGCTTCAGGCACAGGGAAGTGGGTCTCAGGTCCAAGAGGGTCATTGACTCAAAAGTACATGGGGTTTGAATCTTTAAACATTATTAATTAAACTGATCCTATTCAACTGACTGTTAAGGAATAAGTATCAGTTCCTAAGCAAACCTCATAATAGTAATCAAGAAAAGGCTCAACTATGAGAAAGGTGTCTCAAAAATAATATGCCTTTTGTTGGCTTCTTGACTTTTTTATGGCTCTAATTCTTTATGGCTGGTAGATGAACACTGACTTCCTGGCTCTTTAACATTCAGCTCTCACCTGGCTGAAGTCCCCGTAGTGTCACCACACCCAGGGCATCTTTCTCTAAGGCCCTCCTCTCCTACGAGAGATACTGTAGAGTCTGAGAGTTTAAAGAGAACCGAGAACACACCTATCCCCACCTGCTCACCAGCGTAAGAACTGCCCACATATCCTTATCAGGAGTCATCTGGCCACCTCCTGGGCACCTCCAGTGTAAGCAGATGAAATACTGCTACTTAATCTAGAAACCCTACATATTGCTGAATGACTCTGGGTCCTTCCTTTAAGATCAGTGAATCCTCACAGCATTATGGATACCTTTTGAAATTATCTTCCCCTACTGGCCACACTGGAAAGTTCATTCCTATCAGATTACTGAATAATTGCCCACTGAGTCACTGTTCTGAGTCAGGGTTCCCCTTCATGCAGGATGACACAAAGGAGCAATTCTCAGGAAAGTGCCTCAAGGAAGTGGTTGCCTTGTAGGGAGCTTGAGGCCACAAGCATTGTCTAGGAAAATGGTTCTTTTTAGATGGCTAAGCCTCACAGTTGGGGAGAACTACATCTCTGGGCCTGTAAGAAGAGGAACATTATAGGAGAAATTACATGAGATTGTTAGTATAGGGAAAAGAAAATATTTCCTACCCATTAAAGTAAAAATCAAGCACTGAATCTGACGCCAGATGTAGTGAAGTATAAGAAAAGCCAAAAGTGCTAGGCAGATTGCTAACTCCTGTGAGAAAACAAGAAGAAAGCTTCACTGATGTTATCACAAATAATATTTTCCAACATCATTTAGATGGAATTTTCATTTTGGTTTGGAGCCTTATTATGTGCTCCTATTATGGAGTATTCCACTACTATTTACAGAAAACAGTTCCTCCTGACTCAGCTTCCATTAAATATGTAAGAAATCACAGAAACTTTGTAGAAAGTCTCATACATTTTCTAAAAAGTTCTCCACTCCATTATTTTAACTCAAAAATCTACCTCAAAATATTTTTTTGTCATTTTTCATCTGTGAAAATAAATACATGACACAAATCATGCCACTTTAAATTTTCCAAAAATCATTTTCTTTTACTATGTTGTGAAACTAAGTAAGTAATCAAGATAATAATTTGATTTCTTATTTTTGAACAAAATGATGTTTGTTGTTAATCACCTGGATGACACAGGAGCACAGAACTAGAGAGTATTTCCTCAAAAGCCCCTTGTTGGGGCAATGCTCACACCCACACATCATTTAAGAATGCTCATGGGTATGGAGTTAGCATGAACATTCTTGTAAAGACATTGTGGAAGATTTCTCCTATGGAGTCTTTGAGCCATGCAGACATCTAACCCAGTGTTAGGAAGAAGACATGGACTTCAAACTTTCATTATAAAAAGCAAAAAAAAAAAAAAAAATTATTAAGTGGCCCTTAAAAAAATCCAATGGAGGAAAACCTGTGTGCTTTTTTGCTCCCAGGAGCACATGCTTAGGAAGCACTGGTTTAATCAAGCCAAGACTGTCTATCCATAGCCCTCACATTCCCAGAATCCATGAATCAGAGGTTATTTTCCAGAGCAGGCTTAGAAATCAACTGAAATGTGCTCCTTCAGGGTTGCTGGGAACCACACAAAAGAAGGTGATTAGTTTTTGGAAGCCCAAGGAGAACACAGAAAAGGCTGAGCAAGGGCAAGTGGCCTTCACAAAGGGGAACCAGGTTCACCAGCCAGCCTCTGCAGACAAAGCAGCTTTCAACTGCATGCCTAAGGGCCAGGCTCGTTTTGTGCCCCCCTCCCCTGGGAAGCCAAGTGTGAGGTCACCATACACCGGTGGAGTGAAGTCAAATGTTTTTCTTTTATATAAAGCTTCATAGTCAAGTCAACATTGGGGGAAGAGTTGTTTCTGTGTTTTCCCCAAAGCCACAGTTTCTCTCTACCCTTTGAAAGCCCTACTTTCTTGCCATGATTCTAGGGGGTCCCGAGGTGGCAAGGAGAAACACTCAGACACGAGAGCATCAACACTGACCTGAGAAGTAGCTGCAGGTGAACTAGTTTCCTTACCACTCACTGCCGCCCTCTCACTGGCTGCAGCTTCTGCCACTTCTGCCTTCTGCACACTGGAATTCTCAGAACCTGGAGGCCCTACGCGCCCCAGACCTTCGCTCCCTGAGGTGAAAGGTGGGCTGGCGGTGGCTTTCCGGGTTTGGCCTTTATACCAACTAGGGTAAAACAAAGGATCCGCAGTGTCCGTTGCTGCAGGGACTGGAGTTTCAGACTCTGTGGTCTGCTGAGAGCCAGTGGGGACAACCTCCCCCTTCATCAGGACAGATAAATTCCAAAGTAGAAAAAAAAAAAAAAGAGAGAGAAAAGAAAAAGCAGTTGATTTTAGTTCCCCTCAAGTTTGCAAACTGTGAGCTCTCTGTTCAGGGCCTGATTTAGTGTGTCTCAGCTCATCCCATCCTCCACCAGTGCTAAGGGAAGGAATGCTGACAGCACCCCTCTGTCTCAGCATCTGCATGTGTCTCCTCTTCTTTTCTGAGCTTTTCTTTTCACTAGATGGCAACCTGGGCAGGCAGACAGCAGAAGCTTCAAATGAAAGATGCTTATAAAATAACTAATATGGGAGAAAGGTCAAACTATTGACCAGAATTAATTTCTTGATATCATATGTGGGCTTCCCAAAACTCTTTTCTAAAACCAAAAATTGATCTTATTGATCAGATCCAACTCTCATTTAGTTACTACACCCTTCTTCAATTTCAGTGCAATTGGTATGCCCAGAATTTCAAGATTCTAGGAACTATAATCCTATGGAGACAGAGAATAAACTATAATCCCATCTCTGAGTTCATACTCAGAGGTTTTGTTTCTATAGATCATTTTAACTCGCTTTGAAAGCAGGTGCAAAACCAGGGCCCCTATTTGATGAGTTTGAATTGCTCACAAACTCAGTGGGTTGGGGCCTGTCTGCCAAAGGTATCATGCAGTCAGTCAAAGGCTTGAAAACTGGACGGTGCTGTCTTAGAAACATAAGGTCAGCCAATCAGTTACAGAATTTGGAATGAGCTTACTTCCTAAGAAATGTTTTAAACAATTCTGTCAACACATAATGTCAACAAATGACAGATAGACAGAAAATTAAGGTTTTGTTTGTCCACTGGATGAAAGATTTAGTTACATATCAGGGTTAACAACAGACACATAAACCATAAACCAGCATGGCTTTTTTACTTTATTTACTTCTATTATCTATAGAAAAGTCAGTTATGAAAGTATAATCATTTTTATTTCTTACCCTATATTATTTCTCACCCTGTACCTTATATCTGTATTCAGAGCAGACCCAATCCTCATGATTTTGGCTGTCTATGAAATAACATGTTATACATACCACACAGACACAATTTCCAAAGATTGCCTCAGATTTGAGGGTGTTACTGGTGTCAAACTAAGTCTTGCCAACCAGTTGTAACAACAAGCCTACTGGATCACCTAGAGGCCTTTTGCTTTTCTCCCTGACAATGTGGCTGCCCTGACATCTTTTGTCTTCCACATACAAATGTCTGCCATATTGTCATCCTTTTCTGAAGGTAGAATGATTTGTTCAGCAAGGAGGCACACCTGTCTGCCCCGTAGGAGGGAACTTGTAAACGGTTACCTGTGTCACTGGGGCATCTGCAGCAACTGGAGGTGGCTCTGAAGAGGAAGGCAGAGGTGGCCCCAGGGCAGGCCGGAGCTCAGGGGCCAGCTGAGCAGGTTCTGAGGCTTTCTCCAGACTTTCATCTTCTCCTGATGACTCTGTTCGAACATTTTCTACATCTTCCACTTCTACTACTTCTCCCCCCACTTCTCCTTCTGCCCCTCCTCCTCCTCTTCCTTCTTCTGCTTCTGCTTCTCCTTCTTCTTCTTCTTCCTCTTCTTCCTCTTCTGGTAAGTCAATATATTTAAAAAATCATTAGAATTACCACTACAGCTATGAAGACAATTTGTGAGGCCAGTGTTTATAGCCCAGATTAAGGTCAGGGCCAAGGAAAGCCTCTCCGTCAGATGCTTGACAGTGGCCCACTCATGACATGTACCCCCAGCAATGTGGGTAGGACCAAGGTGATGGAGGGCCCTGGCCTCACTGTCCTCCTCGCTCCCCTTCCCAGTACAAAGCGCAGTTTTCATCACCACTGTACACCATGCACCTGACGCCCAGAGTCTGTTCACATTTTTATCATAGTCCGTCACATCTTCAAGATCCTGGTGGACAGGGATTGGCATTTATTTAACTCTGGAATAATAGCTGAATGGAAATTGAACTCTCTTCCCTATCACAAAAATCATACAAAACCCTTGTCTTGTTTTAATTTCTCACTTCCTTTGTTCAGTGAACGCTGACTTTTGTCGCAAAGCCATGACTTTTCCTAAACCATTCATCTTAATATTCCCTCAGGCAATATTAAGGAGCGAGCAATACTATGTAATATTTTAAAAATATCCATCCTGAAGATTTGCTTCTAAAGTTACATGTGCAGACAATGATAGAGCTTCATGGCATTGTTAGGTCTAGCTGAGGAGTCCTGTCATCTAGCTGGGCTAGGATGAATCAAGACAACCAAAGTTTTGGTCAGCGCCAGGGTTATTTTCCTCTTTTCAATTATTTCATCGGGATAAATTTCCAGGAGTGGGATTTCTGTGCCGAATGGTAGGGATGCATTTATAACTCATGAAGTACACTTAGGCCTAGTTTTCTTTCCGGGTTGTAATTTATTCTGTGACTCATTAGCATTCTTGCCCTCTAGAGTTTGATTAAGTGGATGTGCTACAATATCTAACCAAATGTCTTGTGTGTTTTGCTTTTATCTCATACTTAGCCTTGCATTTGATGACACCTTACATCATTGGGCTAACACCTTGTATAGGGGTGAAGTTGAGATATCAGCATCACCATAAATTATTAATTTGACTACCCAAATGCCTGTAATAGACACTGTGATATGTAAAGCTAAATAAATACTGTCAACAAACTATATGATTCTGTAATGAAACAGAGCTTCGCATTGGATTATGATCCTTGCAAAACTGTCGATATCCATTCTGGAGGTGATTCTGAATCCCCCTTTTCTCCCAGGGAACCCACCTGCAGCTTTCACACACTTGCAGTTTTGGCCAAATGGTCACAAGAATAACAAACCTCTGTAAAAATCAATTCTGCGTATTATTTCTTCTTCTCTATTGAGGTTGACTGTGAAGTGGTTCATATTCTCATAACCATGTTCTATTTTCTCCAACTGATATGTTTTTGATGCTTCAGAAATTCTGCAAAAGAGACAAGCTGCTGCTTTCTGTCACTGTTTAAAGTTTGATAGCATTGGGTAAAAATGAAAAGTATGCATTTTCTGTAAAATTTAAATTACTTACTTTTGTAACAGGGTTTTGGCATTCTGTGAAAGCAAACAAAAGGGCTACTTAAATTCTTTTCATCAAAGACAGTGTTGAGACTTAGTTCTTTCCTTTGCTGACTCTGAAACTCTTCTAGCTTTGTTTCTAAATGCCATAAATAACTGTTTTATACCAGAACCCTCTTATATTTAAGTAATGTCATGGTCTCTAAAATATATGCTTATGAAATTGTTTAAACACATGAGATATTAGCACAAAATGGGCTTATATTTTAGTTGGTAAAATAGATCAAAATGAGATATGCATAAATAATGACAATGTGGTGACAGCTCCTTCTCCAGAACCCACCTTCTGGGTTAGTTTCCTCAGATGACAAAAGGATACTTACCTGCAGAAACACTGCCATTTCTGGCTCATCCATGACCTGAATTCCTGACTCAACCAACTTTGATACATTCTCCAGATGATCAGAATGCTTCTTGATGAGAGCACGGACGTGCTCTAGGTTCTCCTCCTGGGTTCGGGTGATGACCTGGGTCATTTCATTCTTCCTCTCCTCCAGGACGCCGTACAGGTGATCAAACTTCTCACAAAGTTCCTGTTTCTGTTTTCTGCAGCATTCCTGTTAGTTGGGTTGGCTAATGTCAGAAAATGTTTGAAAGAGCATCTATTTGGAGAAATCACCTTGGACAATTTGGGAGACAAGAAAACTTACATAGGATTTTTTCTTTTCCCATAAGCTGTTCCTTAGGTGTAAATTCCCAGTGTGTTCATGCTTTGCAAATCCCATTTCTATCAAAGTTGATACTTAGACAATTCAAAATCGACCAAATTGGCTAAATGGGTAAATGATTATTCAATCTTCTTTTCTTTATAAATGGAGAATGTCATAGAAATTAGAACAGGTCTTATTTTAAATCATATATTGGTTATATGGCTTATAGGTTTATATTTTGCTTTGAAGTGAAGTGTGTGTGTGTGTGTGTGTGTGTGTGTGTGTGTGTGTGTGTATGTAAGGGAAGAGCTATGGTACTTCCTGGTTTGTACCCCTCAATGTCTCTCTGCCCCACTGACACTGTCACTGTCCTAGTTTTGGTCCTCCCATGTACATCCTGAAGCTTCCCAATGGCCTCTGCATCTGGGATTCCCCACTTCAAGCCAAGTCACATGCTGTGTCCCAATTCATTTTTCTTGAGTACATTTCCCTGGAATACAGTGCTTTTTCTTTGATGTGACTCCCCAGTGTCCAAAGAATAACATTTAAACTTCATAACTGGCTTTCAAGCCCCTCCATGACCAGGTTCCAGGTTTCCTTCATAAAATTCTACTATTCACTCTCACATACCCTATGTCCAGCAAAAATGAACCATTCAGTTCCTTTGTGCATGCTCTTTCCTCTGTTTAGAATGTTCTTTCCCAATTAGTTACAAACTCTAAACAACCATAAAGACATTGTTGAAATACTACTTCTTCCATAAAGCTTTCCTGATCTCTATGACTGAAAGTTATCTTTTAGTCTTCTGAAATCCCATAATAGTTACCATTGATGGTATATATCTGTATCTACCAGGTCCTCTATGTATCCAATACTGTTTAAGAGAGGGGAATACTGGATCTGGTCTTTGAATCCCAGAGAGAAAGGCTGTATGGGAAGTCAGCCTTAGGCTTGTTCATTTGCCTTACATGGCTGAAGCATCTCCAGAACCATCCAACTCCCTTTACTCTGAGGCCATGTTTAAATCATAATTAACTTTCTAGTTGGCCTGGTTATTGGCCTTTTGGTTTTTCAAACTCCAGTAAGCTTGGTGTGCATGTGTGCCAATCTCCTTAGACCTCACCATCTCTGGGTCTAGGACCTTTACAGCTGAGAGAAGGTTTTGAACCGTGATGATCCAGAATAGCTCTCCTGCCTGTTGGGGGCTTCTTGGGAACACAGCTAAATTATTTCTGACATCCCTGACCTTCATATGACACTTATTACATGTTCCTTCATTTTAGTAAACATTGGTCTCCTTGATGTCATGTATCACTTTCTTCCTTTACACAAATTTCTTAAATATATAAATTATGGTCTCCATGAGAATAGAGTCTGGGTCTGCCTAGGACATACCACCTTGGACAACACCATCTTGGACAATAGTCAGTCAGTAGATATCTGCTAGGTAGATTTCTTAAAATCATGTTTTATTTCTCCCTAATTTCTCTACTTTTCTCAGAGTAAGAGGTCAAAGGGGGCAAAAAACCGAAATTGTTGATTATGAAGATACTCTACAAATGTGCAAGAAATACATCCCTCACTCCACTGCTTCCCTTGGGACACAGTCAGTTCTTCTCTTATTTTATAGCTGCTTATAATGCATGAAGGAGATACAATGGTTGTGATAGTCCAAATCTCAGGCTAAATATTTGGAAATGGATGCAAATTTGGCAAGCCCAGCAATATCCATGTCTGGACACACTATGTGGGCCCTGTCCTATTCCTTTGACCACTGCTGAGACTCCACATTTTGATAGTAATCACCGATTATTGCTGTCATTTATGCATCCATTCATTCATTTAACAAACTATTCCTAAGCATGTCATTTGTGTAAACTACTATGCTTTACACTATGGGACCCAACAATAAGTTAAACATAGTTCCTGTTCTCAAGGAGCTCACAGTTCACTGAATGAGAAAGACTGGTCTGTGATATACTATGAACTGGTAGACTGACTAATTGAAATATGTTAGAGATTTATACCAGGTTTTATAGAAGCATGTGGGTGGAAGACATTCCAGGAGGGTAGGGGGCACTAGCTCAGGAAAAACTTAGAGGAAGTGGTGCTTGAGTTTGATCTTTAGGATGAGCAGGAACAGAAGAGGTATGGGGAGGGGATGAAAATGAGTGGAGTCTCAGCAGTGGTCAAAGGTATAGGACAGGGCCCACATAGCGTGTCCAGACATGGATATTGCTGGGCTTGTCAAATTTGCATCCATTTAGCCTGAGATTTGGACTATCCCAATGCCTAGGAACTTAAGCCTGCTAGTAGCTTCCCAATAAAACTTTCTTTCACTGTATATCTTTCTGTTCTAAGCTCACAGTCTACCATGTGCCTACTCCATTCCTGAAATATGCCTCATTGATGTTCAGAAGCTTTACTGTTTACTTGATGAACATATGATGGTTTCTAGTTTATTTTACTAAAGTGAATTGTGCATTTGAAACATTTATAATGAATATTAAGATATGGTACTGGTAAAATGTCTTTGTTTCATAAACGTTTTCTTCTATATGATGTGTCTGAGGACATTCAAGTTCATGAAAGACAAATCATTTGTAATGAGACTGATATATATGAAGTCATGGCTAGTGTGTTCTCTCAAGTCAAGAATTAGATCACTTATTTCATCCATATAAATTTTATTTAGTGACTTAAATAGAATAACTACTTTATACTTTTATTACTTTCAATTCCAAATATTATCTTATTTCTAATTTTTAAAAAATGATTTGTATACTATTGAATTTGGATAAAATTACTATTGTTTTAATAGCAACTATCATTTGCTTCTTTGTATTATAGGAAATGCTACCCCATGCATAAGATATGCTTAATTTTTATTATTACATGACTACATACTGTGAAAAGCAGTTGTTACCTGGCAAATAAAATGCACTATTTTGTTCTGTTCTAAAGGAATATGTATGTAAGTAGATATTCCAAGCCTTTGCTTCATTCAGTGCTCAAAAGAAATCAGCAAAAATTAGTTGTGCAAACATTTAGCCTCAGAACAATAAAGGATGGCACTGGAGAATTGCTAAGCTCCCTCCTGACTTTCCAGTCCCGAGACACTACAACTTTGGGTAAATGTGCAGATAATCCAGTCTTCGGGCTATGGAATGCCTCTTTCCATACCCGACAGGTTTCTGAGGGGTCAGTGACAGCACCAAGACATAAATTATATGTCCAAGTGATGCGACATCAATCCCAGCTTGGGAATGTGCCAGGGCCATGACAGGAAAAACCTAAGTTGTAACCACTGCTCTTACCATGTAAGGAGCATGCTTCTGTGACCAAAATAGAGCTGAAGATAAGCTCTTAGCCCCACCACTTGTCACTGAACAACTGTGGCTCTACTCGGCCCATTCATATCTCCACCACATTCCTCCAACATTCAAAACTCTGGGTCTGGAAGTGCCCACTCAGCTTCATTTGAAATATAGTACTTCAAAATTGCCTTTACGAAGCCAGTTAGGGTTTTCTTTCTGCTACCTCCCACCCCCAACACACACACACAAAATTATAAAAAAGCAGACAGTAGATTAATAATGCTGAAGAAAGAACTATATTAAGGTAGGAAAATTCTCCCAAGGAAATCAAGGTCAACCCTTCACTCACAAAGCCCCAATTACTTGCACTAGGCAGAAGTCCTATGAATGCAGACTAGGGTAAGAATCTAGGTGTCTGCCCTGCAATACGTTAGAAGAACACCATCCTTCCAGCACATGGGCTGGAATTCAGCCTCTCTCCCATCAGTGAGGCACCTTTGTGCCAGCTCAGTGCAACTCTAATCAGTGGCCAAGGGGTTCAGGACTCCCAAACTCATGCTCTTTTCCACCATATCATGATGCCACCCCCTTTGTGTTAGAAGAATTATGTTATAACTTACGGGATTTCTGTTGCTTACTTCTGGGGTTCTTAGCATTAGGAATTTACTGGGCTAGTCCAGATCATTTAGAAGCTGTCTGAGGAAACCCTTGGCAGGCTGAGGGCCAGGTGAGGCCCTACTGACTTGAGCCCCATGGTTCAGCAAAAGCCACAAGATCATGGCATGCTGAGCAGCTGTTGAATTCACTCCCCTTTGCTTCATGTTGCCTGCAAGACGTTTAGTCTTCCTTGGTTGCCAGTATTTTGAGTTACCACAGAGCCTCTTAGATAAAGAATAAAGCAAATGTCAAATTCCATTCACTTGCAGTTTTTTCCTCTGCAGGGAGTTGTTTAGTCCCACCATCGTAACTGACCACCACCCTGGTAGTCTTATCCTGACACCATTTCAGAGGCGCTCCAGATGCTCCAGTGGTTCAAACAATGATCTGCATCAGAATGTGTGTGCTTTCCCTGGTGACTGGGAGAACAACACGAGATGACACCTTCTGAGCCCCTGGCATGTGCCTCTCAACCCCAGCTTAGTCATCACAGCACTGTGTAGGAGACATCATTCACCCTGCTGTACCACTAAGGAAGTCGAGGAATAGAAAGTTTAAGTGACTTGCCCAAGGCGACTAAAATTCAAACTCTGATATCTGTTCTTTTAAGAATATGTTATATTGCCTTAAAAATTCTGGCATGCTTATATTAAAACGATTTGTAAATAGTCATATTTCCTAGTTGTAACTTCATAAACAATGTTCTTAAGCCAGATAAAATTAATGTTTGGGAAGTAAAATGGATTTATTCTTCTTGTAAAATTGTTGGAAGATTTTATTAAAGTTGTCATTTTCAGATATTGGTAATGTTCAAGATTGAATATTTATTCAACAAATAGCTGTTTCCCTTAGATGGCCATCTGTACAAAACAGAATCATTTCTAGGCCTGCCGACCTGCCCTCAGGACAGCCTGTATTAATAGCCTACCCTCTGGGGTATCCTGACATAGGATAAGTGCCATTTGTAAAAGCTACAAAAGGGATGTTATGATTTCTAGGGAAGGGGAATGGAAGTCAAGCACATTTTTCTGGAAGCAGAGACCTCCTGAGGCTGTGTACTTTTCTACTCCTGCCAGCAGACCCCACTCCGTTCCAGCCAGTCCAAGGATATCCCTAGACTTGGAAAGGCTAGTGTAGTTCCAAACTATGCTGGGCTCATCTAAAACAGCCTAGAAGGCCCTCCCACATTGAGAGCTCTGGGACTGTCTCAGTCTGAGCCACATTCAGCCAGAAGGGCCAAAAAGACTGAAGGCTCCTTCACGCCCCCATCTGCCCGAGAGAAAATGCCACTCTCTTTTGACACAATTCAGGCTGCCCTTTTGTGACTACATGGCTTCTCAAGCCACCCTCATAATCATTCTAAACTCCAGTCAACTGCATTTATTAGTTTTAAAGGATAACGTGAAGTCCACAGTGTGATTTAGCCTCAGCTCAGCAGCTCTCCAGGACTGTTCCTGGGCCAGGTGCCTACCAGGCCAGCCCTGCAAAACAGTACATGATTAAGGACAAAATTGGAGTTGAGCAAGGAATGGGCACTACTGCCACAGAGCAGGTGTCCAGGCTCCAGGGTGAGAGGCCAGAGAGGTAATTAGGGAAGGGCAGTGCCCCGGGGGCTGCTCCAGTTCCCATTCCAGGCTGGGAGCCACCAATGGCTTCAGAAAATGTTTCCAGGCAGGTGGTGAGCAAAGCAGGAAAGGAAAACAACACCCCCAGGCAGAAAGGGAGATGCAGGAGCTCTGTGGCCCTGACCCAGGTACAGAATTCATCTGCTCAGCAAGGTAGGACAGTTTCACTTTAAGCTAAGCACACTGCCTTGCAGGCTGGCATAAAATGAGCTTGCCCACTGATAAGGTCCTGGCTCTATGGAAGATCACTTTTGTGATTACAGGTGCACAGTGTGGCCATTTGTGGCCGTCTCTGTCCTCAGGGCCTCTTCAAATGGAGGATATTTGCATCAAGTAGGAATTATACAATCAGAAATGTCCATGGGGTTCTGAGCTAATACCTTCATCTCCAAATGAGCCACTTACTCTGATCTGAAAGAACTGTGATTATCTGAGCCACATTGATTGATTGATTCATTCATTCTTTTAGTGGTTATTAGGAATGTCAGGCTGCTTTTGAAAAACAAAATACAGGAATATATAAGGAAGGCACTGAAAACCACCTGCAGTCCCACTACGCCTTTACTCTTAACCTTTTTGGCTTCTGGGTTTCCTGCCCCCCGTGAATGTTTCTGAGGGTTATTTATGAATATATACGTTCTATACTGTTTTATATACTGCTTTTTGCATCTTATTTCCTCAAGGTAAAAATCACAGAAGTGAAATAAAACAGGTAAAAGGGAAAGGAGGGGCGCTTTTAAGACTTCTGCCAATTCACAGCCTCATCTTACAGCCCTGCCGGGAGCAATCGCACACCTCCTCCGGCAGCCTGTGAAGGCACAGAAGTGCATCATGTTTGATGGATGTTTTTATCAGTAATAACAGTGGTAATAATCCTGACCTTCAGTGTCAAGAAGTTCTTCCTGATATCAGCACTAAATCCCTTCTGCTGGCTTAACTTCAAACCTGTTCCCTCTCATCTTGTTCGCAAGTGAAAGAAAAAAACAGCTGCTTCCTATTGCTCCCCTGACTGGCCTCCAGGAAGAAAACCAGGTGTCAAATCTCTCCTGCCCTCTCAATGTCCTTTGATGCTGGCCACGTAGAGCCCAAGTCATTTGTATTTGCTCAAGGCCAAGTGTGACCCACAGAGCTTTTCACATGTGTTCTCCAGCCTCTTTGTCCTGGACAGAAATCCTGTTCCCTGTTCCCCAACAGGTCTGGTGGAGGCCTGACCAGAGGCAAGTATAGAAATTACCTCAGTCGCCCACCAGAACACACTCCTATTTATACACTCGAGACTCAGCGAGGCACCGCCCTGGGGCGCTGATTCATGGCTTCATGAGCAAGTTGTGTTTGGCCTTTACTGTAATTAAGTTGAAAGAAAAAAAGCTTATATTGTCCATTTGGGAATCTCTTTGGGCTCTTCACCAAGAAAAAACTTTCTTTCTGTAAATGGAAACCAGATTCATCATGGCTCTTTTCAGGAATATGAGTATAAAGAAGAGAGGACATTGGTGTTAATGATGTGTAAATCTAAAATGAAATGGTTATGGCCACTGTCTGAAGCCACCATGAGGAAGTGGCCTTTGGCTGTGACAGAATTTGCTTTCCTAATGATAAAATCATAAGGGCACGCATGGCATTTCTCAGGCACTCACTGGGGGCCGGCTGCTGCGCTAAGCATCTGGCTTATGCTTATCTCATTTTTCACGGTAACCAAGATTGCCCCAATTTTACAGAGGAGAAAACTGAGGTTCTGCATGTGCATGTGAAGATCTTAAACACATAATACTTGGTTCAAAACAGTAAGAAACAGAATGAGAAATACAATACAATACCATTTATAAAAGTAAAAGATATGCATATAAAAATATACATTTTATAAGAATACAGGTAAAAAGAAAAAGAACATCAAACATGTTAGAGTGGTTATGTACAGAGAAGAGGACAGGAGTGGGAAATGGGGATAAGAGGAAATAAGTAGATAACAAGAGGGGCCTTGCCCACAGCAATAAGGGAAATATGCCCGGAACTGAGCAGTACAATGCCTTAACTCTCTGCACCTGAGGTCCAACTGAAGAAACCCCAACCAAACAAATAATCCCAAAACTTAGAGCAGGTAGGTCATGATAAGCTTTTCCATGTTACAGAGCCAGAGATCCGGACTCAAATCCAGATGTCTTATACTTGCCCCCTATGGAGTGTGGCTTAATTAGTCTGTGAATCTTCAGTTCTTGAAAAGATATCTCCCTCAGATAAACCTATAAACACAGCTAAACCTCTTTAGGCTTCAGCATTTTGCTTTCAGCCATTATATAGTTTATATTTGATCTTGAGTAAAAGTGGATTCCCAAGATTTCTTATATGCTTAACTGAAGTGTGAGCTAAATAGCCAGCCATACATACATTTGTTCATCAAGTTTTTAATAAGTACTTATTATGTACCAGGCACTAGGCCAGGCAGAGGCAAAATGAACAAGCCAGAACTCTGGTGTTTTGGAATCCTTCTCCAAGCAGGACTTTCTCCTCCTGCTAGCCCCTTGCAGCCCTCCATTAGCATGCAGACATGCACCTCAAGCCTCCACTTGATTTCTAAAGCACTAGCTAGCATTTCTTAAGACTGTTTGGATTTCCACAATGAAATCAGGCTGTGATGGTGGACAATGGTCATTTTCATTACTGGGAATTGATTTTTCTTGTAGCTACCCTTGGACAACATGTTGACCAAGAAAACAACACATGTATCAACCACCCTAGTAAATGGAGTCAAAATCTGCCTTTTTGACTCATGTGAAACTTATCTTCCTGTGCCAGGAGAAGAACATTTCAGGGAAATGTCAGGAAAGAGGTCACTCTCGAAGGAAAGATGGAAATGTCAAAACAGGGATTTCTAGTGTGGCATTGAGGCGGCCACAGCCTCTGGAGTTCAGGTGTGGTTTACACTCTGCTGGGGTTATTTGACTTACCTCAACAGTTTTACAGGTGTCCTCCAGCTGGCTGATCACTCCTTGGACTCGGTCGTTGCTTCCCACGAGGACAGCAATGCCATCACTGAGCTCAGACTAATGAAGAGAAAAAAGGGATGTGAGGGGGTTTTCTAGTTCATGGGTGGTCCTCAGGGATCCTTAATCTAGGGTCCACTGAGCCCCATAGGAGTGACTGAGTGGGAGGCCTGTGAACGTCCTGATCTTGGAAATAGAATTCTACATGGGTGTGAATAGAAATGCATTGGTCTTGGAAGAGGCTTCATAGTTTTCATCAGATTGTTAATGGAGACTGGATCCTGATAAAAACATTAAGAACACTGAATAGGCCAGTGACAGGGAATAATATATTCAACCTCAAGACTTTTATGTATTCCTTATAAATTGAGTAGAGTCTAATATGTGACTTCAGGGACCCAAAATGAATTATTTGCCTAGTATATCTCAGGGTCCATTTTACTAGGGAATGTATATAGCAAATATTAACTTATTCACTGATTCAATATACATTATTATGCACCTTCTATGTGCTGGGCGCACAAACACTTATATACTAGACTAAGTCATTACAAACTTGAAACTAACATATAACTGCTTCTAGGGGAGAAACTTGAAATTGAAATTCCACTCCTCTTTTGACCCAAAGACTGCATTGTTTGTACTCACCCCCTTGCTGTGGCTGGCCTCTGAAGCACCAGACAGCCCTGAATGGGGACTTAGGAGACCTACCTGCTTGGTCTAACTCTGCCTTTAATTTCTCTATGATATTGACCAGAATATGTAATCAATTTAGACCCTATTTTTCTCATATATAAAGTGAGAAGACTGGCCCAGAAGAGTGGTTGTAAAACATTTTCAAGCTGGAGAACTCTTTCTTCAAATGGAAGGGAATACAGAATCCTAACAGGTGAAAGTGAAGCTGCTTCGACCAAACAGGAGCAGATGGAAGTCCTGCCAGTCTGTCCTTCTGGCTGTCCCACATGAGTTTCTAGGGCTTTGAAGGAATAGTGTGAAGCAGCTGCTATTCAGTTCTTACATGCTGTGACTTGAAGGGCAGGGTGTGGTTGGAGAAAGGGGCCATAAGGGGATTGGAAAATAAGTAAATGTTATAGATATCTTGTTAAATTTGCTTTTTTTTTAAAAGCAGTTAGTACTCACTGGTTATAACTTGTGTCACCCATAAATTTGGCTTCTAAATTTGATTTCAACTCTGCTCCTCACAGTAAAACTGACCAAATGTGGAATGTATGATTCTCTGACAGAAGAGGCTAAGATGTGGAGTTACTCAAATTCTATGTGCCTAGAGTGGCTGCATCTATTTGAGCACAAGACCCCACATTTATTTGCATCAAATGGATGAGTTGCTACTGCCAGTGGGTGAAACCAGGTGGGCAGATTAGTGATAAGCGAGAGACATGCCCTGTTTGGTCAGAATGAGAGGGCTGAGGCTGAGGCCCTGGGGTGGGGGCATGCACCACAGTCAGAGGATGCCTTTCAGCAAATGGCCTCGGTTGAAAGGCTAAGAGGCCAGTTTAACCTGGCCTTAAGGGCTAGCACAAGACAATGTTTTAAAGTTATTCTTTAAAGAAATGCCATTCATTGCAACTCTCATCGACTAGGACTGTGGGAGAAAAGGCCTTGGGGAGGGGACAAAAGGAAACTTTCATTAGTGAATGAAGAAAAATATTCTGTGACTGGAGTAAAAAAGTATCCTTTCCTCATCTACAGGCTGAACTCCAGGTAACATCTGAGCTTGGACAAGCTTCCATAGCACTACTGTTCTTCAGCAACCTTCAAAGGGTGCTAAATCAGCGACCTTTCCCCTCTGCACCTCTTCCTGAACCTCAGCATCCCTTCCCCTCTGCCCCAGGGAATCTAGTCTGCGGCCACTTGCACCAGTGCTGCAGCATCCCTACCCCTCAGCCCTCCTGGCCTCCTAGCCTCAAGGCTGCATGGCTTAGGCATCCCCCTTCAGCAGAAGGGAGCCAGTCACCCAGAAGGTACCTTGTAAGGGGCTACAGAGAGAGCAGGCTGGAGGGGCTGGTGAGGCTCTGTTACCTTCTGTCTCTGGAACACGTGAGTTAGGGGAGCCACCTGGCAATCCTTGTGTGCCCCAAAAACCTTGCACAGAGAGCAGGTAGGCACTTCACAGTTCAAACAGTAGATGTTGATGCGTTCCTCTTCGTGCTCCTCACACATGGGCTGGTCGGACTTCTTTTCTGGTCTGGGAGGGGTTAGACAGATAAATATGTCGGCTCCCATGGGGGCAGAGCAGAGAGGGGCGATCAGCAACCCCAGTTTAGTACTGGTGTGCTAACTAATCTCTAACAACCAGCTTGGGGTGGAGTGGAAACTGATCTGTAGCATTTGACAATTTCGGTGGTGTACGTATTCCCACCATGGCCGATTTCAAGTTATTGGTTTGAAACATGAGTAGTGAAATTCCTAGAAGTTGAACACTGGGTTAAGAGTGAGTTCTAGTGCTGTCTCCATACAGCCTAAGTCTCTCAAGAGACACTTTCCAGTTATGGGTAAAGCAGGGGAAGTTACGGATAAACTAAATCTCAGATTTGTCTTAGCTTTGCAGAGGTGCTAGATCCCAACCCTCCAGACTCTGGCCTCTGCAAACATCTTCCCACCAAAAGAGCAAGGATGGGTTGAGTTGGGAGGAGCTGGGGGAGCCCAAATCTCTGATTATTAATCTAGGCACCTGATTGGAAGTAGCTGTGTCTTAAGAGGAAAAATGTCAGCATGTGCTTTATTAATTTGTTTGGGTCTCTTCCTCCCATTAACATAGAAAATTATGTGTAAATAACTTCCTGAGGATGTGGCAGGGGTTAAGAGTATGTAGTATGTGCTCAGTGAATATGAACAGTTATACTGAATACTTCAGGCAATGAGAAAAATGCAAAATGCAGTTTTGGGACATGGTGGTATCTTGGAAATGCAGACCTAACAGATAATTCTCAAGTTTTCATTTTCCCAACAATTCAGCACCAACCAAAACTTTTCAGACCTGCAACAGGTAAAATAACAGAGCCCTGGATTTGCATCGAGATGATGGTCAGGTAATTAAGATTCAAAAGCATGACAGAGGGAGTGACAAGACGTTGCTCCTTAAGAATAACATGTTAGCTGAGGGATCAGCTGGAGTAGCCCAAGTTCACAGCACATGGTAGGGCCCTGGCCTAACGATCAGTGTGGTTTAGGTGTTATGATCCAGATCCAGATTATGCCAAATTATGGTGCTTTAGGCTCCCTCTGGAGGGCATGGGGAGAGGTGTGGGAGAAGTTTAATTAAACAAAAACCTGTCATTATGATGTGTACATCCTATCTAAAGGTTGAGGTTTTAAAAAATTTTAAATACAAATACCAAATATTTTCTCCTATTTCCAAACACATGGTTATTTAAAAGTATCTCAGATTTGGAACTGAGTTTTTCTTAGTTATTATCAAGATCCACTTTTTTTAAACTGCAGGTTTTTATGGGCCATGAAACCAATTTAGGGGGTCATGACCAGCATTGCTGCAATCATAATAAAATAGAATAGTAAATACTGTGAACCACCAGTAGTAAGGATAAGTATTGATATGTGAAACTTTTGTTTCACATGTACATATGTATATATGTATGTATATACATATGTGTGTACATGCATATCTATGTACACCTGAAACAAAAGTATATATTTTACATATACAAATATCCATTCACATATAATGGTCAGTGGATCACAATATAACATGAACTTCCTACTGTGAGATGTGAAAATTGTTTGAAAACCATTGATACTGAGGTATCACGTAGCTGCAGCCCCAGAATGCAGAGAAAGTCAGAGAACATCTCTAAGTCACTAGGTAGAGGTCAAGTGCTTGGATTGGGCAAACTGTTGGGAGAAACCCCAGGTCTGGTAAGGAAATTGTATGGACTTCAAGCTTCAAGATTTTGGAATCTGATTTTTGTAAAAGGAATTTTTGTCTGCTCTTGGAACAATAAGTTTTTCTTGAAATCTGTGACCTCCTGACTTGATTTCTGCCATAGGCTTGGAAACCAATGAGGAAAGTAAATTACGCCCCTCCCAGGTCTGTTTCCTCCACTAGAATGTGAGTTCCACAAGGGCAGGGGCTGTGGTCTGTCTCCTTTTTTTTTGCTGGATCCCCAGTGCCCAGCACAATGCCTTGCATGTTGTGAGTGCTCAGTAAAGATTTATTGAATGAATGAGTGAAAATGAAAGAGAATTCACCAGATTAACAGTATTCCTGTGCTCCAACAAAACCACTCACATGTATGTATCTGTATGCAGTGTATGCAAACACTGAAAATGCAACAGCCATAAGCCCCTTTGTTTAATTTTTTTATTGTGATTATTTTTTCATAATACAATTCCAACTGAGAACTATATCCATAGTCCTTTTTAGGTATTTCTTGTTTAGTGGGAGCACAGGCCCAGAAGCATCCCCACTTATAAATGGGTGTATAATGAAAACCTTTAGATAATGTGAAACAGACTTGGGATATAGAATAAAGACACAGATGCACTGTCATGAGGAGAGGGTGGCTGAGCTCACAGTTATGATCAGGGCTTAGTGCCAAATGTTGGTGCGTCTGTAGCCTGCATCTCTGATCTCTGAGAGGTTGCTGGGACCACCCTAGAGTTTCCTCAAGGTAGGCATCTGGTCTTGGCAAGGTATTTCAGGAGCTTAATTATAGCTGGGCCTGTCCATGTGGTGGCTGCATGGCCTTAGGCAGATTCCTTAACCTCTTTCAGGCTCAGCTGTTATATATATATCTGAAAAGTAGACTAAGGGTCTTCTAATTAAGTATGGCAGAATGAACACATGCATTTATTCATTTATGTTTCCTGCTGAAATCCCACTAAAATGCCAGTAAGAACATAAAAAGATATAAATCAATAAGGACAAAAAATGAGCAAGATGACAGCTTGAGAGCACATGAGAGTTGGAAACAGGGAACATCTGGACAAAAGGAAGTGACCTATTTGAGTTGTATCTTAGTTCTGCTAAGTGCCTGCAGGGGAGAAGCCTACAAGAAGCAGGCTGATGTTAGCTGTGGTGCTCTGGAAAGCTCTGGAACAGCAGAGACCAGGTACTCTGAAGGCAGAAGTGTGGGGAAGGCTGAAAAGAAGAGGACTCTTTATACATTTTGGAAGATTACTTGAGGATGTGTGCCACAGAAACAGTAGAGTAAACCAACAGAGAGGAGATGTAGGATCCAGGAAACAAGGGGTTCATCTCAGGGGAGAGTAAAAGTAAAGTAGAAGGTGAAGCCCAACCATGGAGTCCTCATCATTTACAGGGAAAGACAATAGAAAATGTCTAAAACGGAAAAATCGAGAAATGGGAGCATATGTGTGATTGGGTGATAAATGACAGAAAAACAGCTGAATGAATTAAAAGTAGGTAACTGGGGAGTGAGATTTGGGGGTGAAGAGACAGTAGGTTGTGAGACTAGGCTTCATTAGAGGACATATACATGTTTAAATTATGTATATGAATTACTTTGGTGAAATACTAAAAATGTTTAATAAGCTGATATTAATAATAATCACAACCTCAAAGGATTGCTTTGAGGATGAAAGAATTACACGTGATTCACATGCAAAGCACCCTGGGTAGTGATGGATACATACTCAGCCCATATTAATTTTACTGACTATAAAGTTAATTTTATTATCTTCATTGTTAATATTAGCAAAATTAGTTCCTTCTCTTGTCACCTCCCCAGACTATGGCTAGTTCAGCACTATGATGATTTCTAGATAAGAAGGCTTGGTTTAGTCCAGACCTACAATCTCAGGTCAGAGTTGACCAGTCCCTCCCCATTCCACCCCAACTCCAATGAATGAGGGCCAGAGATGGGTTCATCTCACTCTGTTTGTACAGGGTTATTTCAGGGTTGCCTCATGTAGTCTAGGCTCAGGGTACTGCACAGGTAAGGCTGCCAGCCTCCAGGGAACAACTGGGCTTATGCCTAAACATGTGCCTGGGCCATCTGTGCAAATTGTGGTTTTACTACCAAGTAAGAATGTCCCAAATGCAAGTCTCAAGTTCAAGAAATAACAGCATAAGAAGAAATTTGATCATCACAAAACACCACTAGTTCACTTAGTTCCTGTAACTCTGGGGAGAAAATGTATTCCCAGCCTGGGGGAAATAAACCTTTGAGGCCAAAATCAGTCAAAGGGAAAAATAAAGTGGGAGAAACCCGTTTATTGCTTGCAAGCAGTTGTCTACTTCTGCTCGCCCATGTCTCTTGTGACCTAGCTCCAAAGGCCCCTCTCCACTCCAGTGCGTGCTTGCTCCCCACCCCTCTTGTAATCACCTATTGATATGGAGATGCACTACTACTTCTCTCCACCCCTTGGAAACACCCATTGATATGGAGATGCACTAAGGCCAGGTGAGAGATTCTGGAAACATTGCAATTTTACCCATAATTATGAACTTCATTGTTGGAAATTTGGTTCATTTTATACAATTTGCTCACCTGGGCACTTTTTGGCAGGTGCACCATGAAGACTTCATGTTAAAGCAAGGATGTGTCTGTCCTACAGTCTTACTAATGCTACAAGTTTTAACATCTCTTCTCAAGATTTCATAATAATAATTATTATTATTTCACATGTTTCAAGCTCTCACTGTGACAAGTAGCAAAACAGAAAATTACTGCAGTAAATAAAATACATAAGATTGATAGTGTTGCTTCCTCAGCTGGCACTTATGTAGCAATGATTCTGAGCAAGGCACTATACTGGGCACAGAGTCAGTTGTTATATAAACACCCTTAATAATTAATTGGTTATTAATTTGCTGGTTAATTTGTGTATTTGCACTTAAAGAGATTAGATCTGTGAAGTAAGAACAACAACAATAGTATTTTCCTTCTCTCCAGAGACTGGAAGCAATGGAATAGCCAACTCTCTTATCTCTGAATATGTCATCAGCAGTTCTTCTCCAGTTCCATCCATATCCTGGCACTATGTAATTTAGTTGTGAGTCTTAAGCAGAAACTAATAGCCATAGTGATTATAATAATTATATGGTAGATTTAGAAAACAGCTTTCCTTCTAAGAGTGCAAGGCCTGCAGATGTTTCATAAATACACGTCTCCTAATAAGAATCACAATGAGGTCATTTCTCCATGGTCTCAATTTTGCTATCAAGCTTTGTGGACCAGACTGACCTGTGTAAAATTGGAAAAGGGCTCTTCATACCTTCCCTTACCTTCTAGGAATGGACACCCTCAGTACTGTCTCTAGGAAAGGAATTTTATAGCCAATGTGAGTTGATGAATAAGAAGCCTTTTTTAAAAAAGTGAATGAATGTATATACTGCATATCCATCAATCAATAGGTGAATGCTAAGAGTGTGCAGTAAATACAACCTAGAGAATAGGGAAACATAACCTGAACTCCATCTTTTCTCTCCCCATCTCTCTAAACGTTAGTTGCTAGAAGCCAGACTGTGCCTTGCTTTGCCATTTCCCAGAGTCCATACCTTGATTAACTATGTTAGAGGATTTTGTTTTTACTATTATCATCTAGATAACTTTAAAGTTGACCCTGTCTGAACTAGGAACTGGACTATTCTGGAAAATGCCATTTCTGCTAATTTTCTATAAAGTTTCATACTATAATTTTTTCTTCCATGTAGATTCTGGACATGCAAAAGATCTGTGAAGTGCAGACATGTCTTAAAACGTCTGTAGGAGGATTAAAGATGGGACATGAGAGGAGAGACAGAAGCTTCCTCCTAAAACTGTATACAATTAGAAAATATAGTTGGTGCAACTAATCCTGAAAGAGCAACAGGAAAAAGGATGGCGCCAGACTGCATATACCTGGAGAAAAGAGCAGACCTCACGGAACAGGGTAACGTACCAAAGCTGTGGCCCTGCAGGACCCAAGCCCTTCCCCCACCCCAGCTCACTGGTGGGAGTAAGAGAAATGGAGCAGGGAGGGAGTGGAGGGCTGGGACTGCTGAATACCTAGCTCTGGAGATCTGCTCTGGGAGCACAAACCTACATTTCATGGCGCTTTCATGATACTTGTGTGATTATGGGGTTGGAAAGCTAAGACAGGCAGAATTCCTGGAGAGACTAAGATTCTAGCTGCTTGTGGAAAGCAGGGATTCATATCCAGTTACTCTGGGACAAAAGCTTATACCTGTGTGCTCGGCCCACTGGTTCAGGCAGTGGAGACAGGCATAGCCACCAGGAAGCAGGAAACAGCTCTTTCCTTCCCCCAGGCTCCAATACCACTCCCCTGTGACCTCCGACATTGCTTCAGGGGCTGAGCAGCTCCAGAGTAGAGCTTCTGGACACTAGAGGGCGCCATATACAAAAATGAAATGCCAAAGGAACCTGGTCCAGAGTAAAATTAATATAACTCCAGAGAAAGATTTAAATGACATGGACCTTATGACTCTTCCTGAATGGGAGTTCAAAATAAAAATCATCAACATGATAATGGAGGTACAGAAAGATATCCAATAACTCAGGAATGAACTCAGGTCAGAGACCCAATCTTTGAAGAGCATGATGGAGGGTATTAAAAGCAGGTTGGATACGGTGGAGGAGACAATAAATAAAATAGAAACCAAAGAAGAGGAATACAAAGAAGCTGAGGCACAGAGAGAAAAAAGGATCTCTAAGAATGAAAGAATATTCAGAGAATTGTGCGACCAATCCAAATGGAACAATATTCACATTACAGGGATAACAGAAGAAGAAGACAAGAAAGAAAGGGATAGAAAGTGTCTTTGAGGAGGTAGTTGCTGAAAACTTCCCCAATCTGGGGAAGGAGATAGTCTCTCAGGCCATGGAGATCCACAGACCTCCCAATACAAGGGACCCAAGGAAGACAACACCAAGACATATAATAATAAAATTGGCAAAGATCAAGGATAAGGACAGACTATTAAAAGCAGCCAGAGAGAGAAATAAGATCACATACAAAGGAAAGCCCATCAGGCTAACATCAGACTTCTCAGCAGAAACCGTACAGGCCAGAAGGGAGTGGCATGATGTGTTTAATGCAATGAAGCAGAAGGGCCTGGAACCAAGATTACATTATCCAGCAAGATTATCATTTAAATTTGAAGGAGGGATTAAACAATTTCCAGATAAGCAAAAGCTGAGAGAATTTACCTCCCACAAACCATCTCTACAGTCTATTTTGGAGGGACTGCTATAGATGGAAGTGTTCCTAAGGTTGAATAGCTGTCACCAGAGGTAATAAAACCACAGTAAAGAAAGTGGAACAGCTAATTACTAAGCAAATGCAAAATTAAATTAACTATCCCCAAAGTCAATCAAGGGATAGACAAAGAATACAGAATATGATACCTATATATAAAGAATGGAGGAGGAAGAAAAAGGAGGAGAAAAAGAAAAGAACCTTTAGATTGTGTTTATAATAGTATATTAAGTGAGTTAAGTTAGATTCTTAGCTAGTAAGGAAATTAACCTTGAACCTTTGGTAACCATGAATCTAAAGCCTGCAATGGCAATAAGTACAAACCCATCGATAATCACCCTAAATGTAAATGGACTGAATGCACCAATCAAAAGACATAGAGTCACTGAATGGATAAAAAAACAAGACCCATCTATATGCTGCTTACAAGAGACTCACTTTAAACCCAAAGACATACACATACTAAAAGTGAAGGGATGGGAAACGATATTTCATGCAACTAACAGAGAAAAAAAGCAGGAGTTGTAGTACTTGTATCAGACAAAATAGACTTCAAAACACAGAAAGCAACAAGAGACAAAGAAGGACATTACATAATGTTCAAGGGGTCAATCCAACAAGAAGATATAACCATTATAAATATCTATGCTCCCAACACAGGAGCACCCACATATGTGAAACAAATACTAACAGAATTAAAAGGGGAAATAGAATGCAATGCATTCATTCTAGACTTCAGCACTCCACTCACTCTGAAGGACAGAAGATAAGTAAGGAGACAGAGGCACTGAACAACACAATAGAACAGATGGACCTAACAGACATCTACAGGACTCTACACCCAAAAGCAACAGAATATACATTCTTCTCAAGTGCACATGGAACATTTTCAAGAGTAGATCATAAACTAGGCCACAAAAAGAGCCTCAGTAAATACAAAAAGATTAAAATTGTACCAACCAGTTTTGCAGATCACAAAGGTATGAAACTAGAAATAAATTACACAAAGAAAATGAAAAATCCCACAAACACATGGAGGCTTCACAACATGCTCCTAAATAACCAATGGATCAATGACCAAATGAAAACAGAGATCAAACAATATATGGAGACAAGTGACAACAATAATTCAACACCGCAAAATCTGTGGGAAGCAGCCAAGGCTGTGCTAAGTGGAAAGTATATTGCAACAGGCCTACCTCAGGAAAGAAGTACAATTCCATATAAGCAGGGTAAACACACAATTAAAGAAACTAGAAAAGGAACAACAAATGAGACCTAAAGTCAGTAGAAGGAGGGACATAATAAAGATTAGAGCAGAAATAAATAAAGTTGAGAAGAATAAAACAATAGAAAGAATCAGTGAAAACAACAGCTTGTTCTTTGAGAAAATAAACAAAATAGATAAACCCCTAGACAGACTTTTCAAGAAAAAAAGAGAGTCTACACATAAACAGAATCAGAAATGAGAAAGGAAAAATCAATATAGACACCATAGAAATACAAAGAATTATTAGAGAATACTATGAAAAATTATATGCTACCAACTGGATAACCTAGAAGAAATGGACAACTTCTAGAAAAATACAACCTTCCAAGGCTGACCAAGGAAGAAACAGAAAATCTGAACAGACCAATTACCAGCAACTTAATTGAACTGGTAATCAGAAAACTACCTAAGAACAAAATTCCTGGACCAGATGACTTCACTGCTGAATTTTATCAAACATTTAGTGAAGACCTAATACCCATTCTCCTTAAAGTTTTCCAAAAAGTAGAAGAGGAGGGAATACTTCCAAACTCATTCTACGAGGCCAGCATCAAAACCAGGCAGAGACATCACAAAAAAAGAAAATTACAGACCAATATCCCTGATGAACATAGATGAAAAAACACTCAACAAAATATTAGCAAACAGAATTAAAAAATACATCAAAAAGATCATCCATCATGATTAAGTAGGATTTATTCCAGGGATGCAAGGTGTACAACATTCAAAAATCCATCAACATCATCCACCACATCAACAAAAAGAAGGACATCTCCATAGATGCTGAAAAAGCATTCAACAAAATTCAACATCCATTCATGATAAAAACTCTCAATAAAATGGGTATAGAGGGCAAGTATCTCAACATAATAAAGGGTATATATGACAAACTACAGCCAACATTACACTTAACAGCGAGAAGCTGAAAGATTTTCCTTTAAGATTGGGAACAAGACAAGGATGCCCACTCTCCCCACTTCTATTCAACATAGTACTAGAGGCCCTAGCTATAGCAATCAGACAACACAAAGAAATAAAAGGCATCCATATTGGCAAGGAAGAAGTTAAACTGTCCCTGTTTGCAGATGACATAATATTGTACATAAAAAACCCTAAAGAATCCACTCCAAAACTACTAGATCTAATATCTGAATTCAGCAACATTGCAGGATACAAAATTAATACACAGAAATCTGTGGCATTCCTATACACTAACAATGAACTAGAACAAAGAGAAATCAGAAAAACAATTCCATTCACAATTGCATCAAAAAGAATAAAATACCTAGTAATAAACCTAACCAAGGAAGTGAAAGACCTATACTCTGAAAACTACAAGACACTCATGAGAGAAATTAAAGAGGACACTAATAAATGGAAACTCATCCCGTGCTCATGGATAGGAAGAATTAATATTGTCAAAATGCCCATCCTGCCTAAAGCAATCTGTAGATTCAACACAATTCCTATCAAAATACCAACAGCATTTGTCAACGAACTAGAGCAAATAGTTCTAAAATTCATATGGAACCACAAAAAACCTCGAGTAGCCAAAGCAATCCTGAGAAGGAAGAATAAAGCAGGGGGAATTATGCTCCCCAACTTCAAGCTCTACTACAAAGTCACAGTAATCAAGACAATTTGGTACTGGCACAAGAACAGACCCACAGACCAATGGAACAGACTAGAGAGCCCTGATATAAACCCAACCATATACGGTCAATTACTATATGATAAAGGAGCCATGGACATACAATGGGGAAATGACAGCCTCTTCAACAGCTGGTTTTGGCAAAACTGGATAGCTACATGCAAGAGAATGAAACTGGATTATTGTTTAACCCCACATACAAAAGTAAACTCAAAAAGGATTAAAGAGTTGAATGTAAGTCATGAAACCATAAAACTCTTAGAAGACAACATAGGCAAACATCTCCTGCACATAAACATGAGCACCTTTGTCCTGAACCCACCTCCTCAAGAAAGGGAAACAATAGCAAAAATGAACAAATGGGACTACATCAAACTAAAAAGATTTTGTGTGACAAAGGACATCATCAACAAAACGAAAAGGCATCCTACAGTATAGGAGAATATATTTGTAAATGACATATCTGACAAGGGGTTAACATCCAAAATATATAAAGAACCTACACACCTCAACACCCAAAAAGCAAATAACCTGATTAACAAATGGGCAGAGGATATGAAGAGACAGTTCTCGAAAGAGGTAATTCAGATGGCCAACAGACACATGAGAAGATGCTCCACATCACTAATCATCAGGGAAATGCAAATTAAAACCACAATGAGATATCACCTCACAGCAGTAAGGATAGTCAGCATCGAAAAAACTAAGAACAACAAATGCTGGCAAGAATGCGGAGAAAGGGGAACCCTCCTACACTGCTGGTGGGAATGTAAGATAGTTCAATTATTGTGGAAAGCAATATGGAGGTTCCTCAAAAAACTAAAAATAGAAATACCATTTGACCCGGGAATCTCACTCCTTGGAATATACCCAAAGAATACAACTTCTCAGATTCAAAAAGACATATGCACCCCTATGTTTATCGCAGCACTTTTTACAATAGCCAAGATATGGAAGCAACCTAAGTGTCCATCTGTAGATGAATGGATAAAGAAGATGTGGTACATATATATACAATGGAATACTATTCAGCCATAAGAAAGAAACAAATCCTACCATTTGCAACAACCTGGATGGAGGTGGAGGACATTATGCTCAGTGAAATAAGCCAGGTGGAGAAAGACAAATGGCAAATGATTTCCCTCATTTGTGGAGTATAACAATGAAGTAAAACTGAAGGAACAAAACAGAAGCAGACTCAGAGACTCCAAGAATGAACTAGTGGTTACCAAAGGGGAGGGGTGTGGGAGGGATGGTGGGGAGGGAGGGAGAAGGGGACTGAGTGGTATTATGTTTAGTACACATGGTGTGGGGGATCACAGGGAGAACGCTGTATCACAGAGAAGGGACATAGTAGATCTCTGGCAACTTGCTGCACTGATGGACAGTGACTGCATTGGGGTATGGGTGGGGACTTGATAATATGGGTAAATGTAGTAACCACATTGTTTTTTCATGTTAACCCTTCATAAGAGTGTATATCAATCATACCTTAATTAAAAATTTAAAAAAATAATAACACGTGTAATACAGGACTTAAAGAGAAGTGCAGCTTTATGCCCCTTTCAATATCAGTATCTTGAATGCATTTCTGTTAATGAGTTTTTTCATTCTTAAATTGATACAAAAGCACAGTCATCAGCTCCCTTCTCTCATTCCATGAGCAATTCTTAATCCCAATGGGAAGCAGTAACTTGGAAAAACATTCTTCTATAAAACAGTAAGCAAGCATTCCTTATTTAAATCCATTTTGATAAATTAAAACAAACAAAAACAGGATTCAAATGGGTTTGACACAGGGAAGAATGTTACCTGGTGGACTCCTGCTTGTAGATGTCAATGATATTTTCCACCAGCAGGTTCCTCTGAAGTCCATATATCCCATGTCTGTCCAAAACCACTTCATGTCTACAGGATGGGCAGCGGAATCGGCCCCCCGATGCCATGGTGGTGCCTCCTCTTGTGGGTAAATACGGGTTAGAGGCCTGTTCTTGCCAAGCAAGAGAAGAGAAATTGAGTAATGCCACAGGAAGCTTTTCTGAGGCTTTTTCACTCTCTATTACTACAAACAACATCAACGTCTAGTTTCAGTTTGCCATAAAATAATCCCTTAGGGCCTTAGCAGCAAGTGATCTTAAAACACAGGGCCAGCACTTATCCACGGTCAACCGCAATACACTGTTTTCAGCATGAGGCACTTTCCCATCTGATGTTTTCATAACCAAATCTTCCAACCAGAAACGCCTACGTTAATGTCCTGGGCAGTACTTCATTTACAGTTTTGAAAGAGATTCAGTGTTTTATTTTTTAAAGAAACAAATTTGATTCTTAGCATTGGAAAAAAAACTAGATTTAGGAGCAAAGAGGAGGCTGACAGCAAAGCACAAAGTAAAGCATTAAAAAAAGAGTGTTTCTCTTGAAAATGAGTGCAGCCTTATAAAGTTTTCTAAAATTGACCTAAAAGTGAATGCTTGATTTGAAGAAGAGAGAGTCTTTTCCACCCCTTAAATACCAAACAAACCTACCTGGAAAATATCACTGGCACATTTCCTACACAGGTTATGCTGACAGGGGAGAATGACCACGGGTTTCGTGAACATCTCTAAGCAGATGGGACAGATAAGTTGCTTCTCCAAGTTATCCATGGTCTGCTGCTCTTTGGAAAAAGATTTGTAATTCAAAGCCGAGCTCATCTCCTGGCCGTCTCCCTGTGCACTGCCAGGGAAGGTGTTCTGAATGGTTTCTGCAAGTATTTCCTGGAAATAATTCCAAGGCTTGTGTGATCAAGTGTCCTTTACGTTTCTTTCGGTGGAGGACATTGTTTCAGGCCCAGGTTCAGAGTGGGTGCTGGAGCTGTTTTTAGCAGCTGGGGGGTCACGTGACAGTGGGCTGACTTGCCCATATAAGCCAGTGACAGGAAGATGGATTCTGACAGGTGACAGAGAGCAGAAGCCAACATTCCTGCCCTGGGGAGTGAAGAGAGTGGGTGGGAAGGAGGATTACAAACCCCATTTAGAGAGCGTTGTGAGGAGAAGGGGTTCGAAGCTGACAATTGTCAACAACAAATGCAAATGTGCATGCCTCGTCCCTGAGCTGTGCACTCTGTGAGCACTCAGCAAGGGCTTGGTGACGGATTTCTCCAGGACTGGGGACAATGCAGCCCAAGAGTCTGACTGTATGACGAATGCCATTTCTGTCTTGGGCATTTGGGAAGTGAGTCCCTGAGAGCAGCCCAGTCACACCATCTGAGGCGAAAACAAACAAAGCATGTCTTGAAAATCCTTACCCTGGCTTCACAAGGACAACCTTCTAAACATTAACTTTAAATATGTCACCTCAAGAGGGTTGTGAGCTGGGAAAAATTCCAATTTAAAAACTGACTTCAACTCTTTTCACCATAAAAAACGTCCCCCTTCCCACACACAAATCCAAACACCAATTACTTTTTTTAAGTTGCTTAATAAAACTCTAGTACGCTCTTTTCCCTTCCACATTGCCCTTCCTCCTCACTAACCCTCCTTCATCCTGTATCCCCACAATGCCCCCTACACACACACAAAAACAGAAAGAAAATCTGACAACCTTTAAAAATTTAATTTAGCTTGCAACAGTCATCAGTGATGAGGTGGTAACTGATATGTGGGGTAGTGGACCTGTTCACGTCATCAAACCACAGGCACATTAATTGGGAGCCAGTGCCAACTGAAGGGAAAAGGGAGGCCTGCTTCCAAACCTGGGCTCTGTCTTTCCTGAAATGCCTACTATATACCCCTTCGTGCTTGCTTCCTGCTCCAAGCAGATTTTTTAAATGTTAGTACCCCTGGTCATTTCTGATATACACTGTCCATTCTTGAGTCATAAATATTAATTTGGATATTTGGCAGGATTTCGTGAAACAACTGTTTTATCAATATATATTGTATTTAAAAATTTAAAGTCAGATGAATAATGAAAAAGAAATATATGCCTGTGTATATATGATAAACTTTCAGCTTTATTTCCGCTTGATTTTTAAGACCTCAACACAACGAGTACATTTTGTTAACATGCCCCAGTGTGCCCTTGATCAACAGTAGAGTAGGTCAGCGTGACTAGTTATGTGTGGTCTTAGTGCTGTGTGCACCGAGAATTTATCAGGAAACTAATAAGCTCTATTAACTAATAAGTTATATGAATTCATAAACATTTCAGGGATCTTTGGAGAATTTTCTTATTTCTTTCAATACCTATTTAGCAACTATGATGAAGAAGGGAATTGTTCAAAATTTTTTTAGAGTTAATTCGGTTCACCTAGCCTAGGAAGCTAACTTTGTTTATTGATACATGGGCACAGGATGTGAATTATTTTCTAGGAAAGATGAAGTTTCTACAATAAAAAACCTTGCAAACTAAGGGAAAGCACTTCAACGAATAAAGTCCATTGTATGCGAGACTGTCCTTACAAGAGGAATTCATCCCTTCCAAAAACATTTATTGAGGGTTTATCATGTGTCTCCATTGTGCTCTGCTCTGGGGATTGAAAGATAAACAAGACACAGGTCATTGTCCTCAAGGATCTCAATCTAATAGTGGAGATAAGACATGCATATACAGAACCACAATAGAAAACAGAATGTAATAAAGAGCTACAGAATCTCAGAGTTGGAGGAATCAGGAGGGCTGCATGGGTGGAGAGGTGTTGAAATTAATTCCCAAGGAAGTTAAACAGATGGCCATGTAGTTAGGTGAGACATAAGTGGGGCTTTGCAAGAGAAGGCACATAAGGAAAGACAGTGAGGCACAGGAGTGTGGGACTGCTCAGAGCATATGGTGCTTTGGGCTGGAGTGCAGGGCATGCTGCTGGCACATCGGCAGGGCATGAATACTGGACAAAAGTTTTTCACACTTAATAAATTAGGCAATGGGAAGTTGTTGAAAGTTTCTCACAGGGACATTTCCATGAGACCTGTGCATTGGTTAGATTAATCTCACAGTGGTGGTTGGGGTAGATTAGAGTGATGGTGAACCGGCTAAAGACCAGATAGCAAGTTGGTGCCAATTACCTAGGCAGAGAGGTCAGGACACCCTGGCATGGGGCAATGGCAGTGGGAAAGGAAAGGAGGAAATGAACTCAGCTATGAAATTAGAATCCACAGAGGTGACTCCCATGCCCTGAGTCTGAGCAACCACAAATGATGTGGTGAGAGGCTGCCCAGTGACTCAGGGGACCGGCCTCCTGTGCGGCTTCCATGTCTCCCTTACTTTGTGGTCTTGGGAAACTGACCTCACCTATCTGGATTTCTGTTCTTTTATCTATAAATGTGGTGTTCATACCCTAACTTAGCAATGTTTGTAAGGACAAAATACACCTCAGAAACAATAATAATTTTATGTTGAGAATCCTGAATTCAGTTATTTTATGTGAAGTTGATCCCTATCCTCTCTTCTTTTTCTTTCTGCACCTTCTGGTTATCTGCCTTGTACTTTTTCTTTGATCTGACCATGGAGGCTAACAGGAAACAAGCAAGAATCCCACAGGAATAAGAGTCAGACTGATGGATAACATTACCTTCCCTTTTTCATTCTCTTTTGTTCATTTCCTGCTCCTCCCCACTCTAGAGACCGGCAGTCCATAGGCTGGACACGTGAGCTGGGAGTGGGACCTGGGGGTAGCACTCAGCTCTAGGAAAGAACCAGCAAATTTTAGTCTGTTCCCAAGTCATTCACAGTGTTTGAGAGAGAGGGAAAATTCTGGAACTAAGTCAGAATTGAAGTCAACTTCAAGACTCTGGGATTTGGAGTGGATCTGGCCTCCACAGAGCCATGAAAACCAGCTGAGTGTCCTGATGGTATCCAGGACCATACAGGAGTGACACATGACTTCCTCCCTTTCTCTTACTAGGACCAGGGGGTTGAAACCAAGTGGGGGCAACTACACTGGGAGCTAGCTTAGGTGGAAGCCCTGACTGACTCTCATCCCTGAGTCTCACTAGACTGGTGCAGAAATATATTTAGACACATAAAGAAGCTAAAGCCAAACCACCACTGTGCTTACCTCTAAGCAATGACCATAGAAAAAGAAGACTTTTGACCTCTTACAACCTCTAGTTACCAGGCCAAAGGGACCAAGACTTCAGGTCATAGGAGTGAAATGTACATCTCAGTATGCTCTTTAATTTACAAAGGAAGAAAAGAGGGTTTTAAAAGAGGGTGTACTACACCACCACAACAAACATGATAAATATGTACAGAGTTCCAATCACTTCTTACAGTAGCTCTCTGTCACAGGTATTATTATCTTCATTAAGCTGACTGTGGCTCAGCAAATCTAATGACTAGCCCAGAGTCATATGGCTGCTAGTTGTGAAGCAGATTCAGAGACACATCTTTTGATGACAGAGCCCATGACCTTGCCCATAAAGCTATACCACACCCATGCTCCACAGCACACTGTCCATTAGAATTTTCTGCAGTGACATAAATGTTCTATGGTTGTGCTGTTGAGTACTTGAAATGTGTATATAGTGCAACTCAGGATCTTAATTTTGAATTTTATTTAATTTAAACTTATGTTTAAACAACCATATGTGGCCAGTGCTTACCATATTGGACTTCCAACTCTAGAACATGTAACATAAAAAAATCTTGGGGGAAAATTGGAATGTATATGAAGGATTCTCCAGCAGGAACTCAGTCACCCTCTTGGTGGATTTTGTACTTCTGGTCTGGGTGATGAGGAACTCCAAAATAGAAGACCAACATCAACTTTTCACCCCAACTTGCAATACAACACAGACCATTCTAGGAATAGGAGACCTTAGAAAAGCCCCAGGGAATTAGTGTCAGGAGTGCTACCTTCCTGAGCAGTCCTGAAAGTCCTCAGCATTTCAATGACCCATGTTCTCCTTGTCTCTTGCACAGGTAATTGCAAATCCAGGTACTTGAAAATAATCCAGGCTTAGCTCAAGGAGCTAGTCATTCATCAAACCAAACAGAGGACTTATGGTCATATGAAAGGTGGAGCTAAAAGAAAGTGAAAAATAGGTATAGTTTGATGTAAAGCGGTGAGAAGGATAGAGTGTAGCCCTGGCCGAAGGAAGAGAAAACAAGAGGAACTAGAAGGTTGATTTGGCTTTCGGCTCAACCTCTAAGGTAAAAAGGAAGGAAAATTCTTCCTTTTTATATCCACCAGAAGTGGGCAAGGTGGTGGCTAACTAAATCATTAAAACAGGGAAAGATCACCAGATGATGTGAATATGAAGGCAGGAAGTTGGGGGATGATGAAGCAGGAAGTTTAGTTAGCCTGGGACACAAGGGCATGAGTGGACTGAGACTTTCAGATCAACTCCAGCACAAGTTTAATCTCCTGAAAATCACTTTAATCCCTGCCACAACAAAGGTCAACACTTAATATTGTGCAAACCATATCCTTTTAAACTAAGACAAGGAGGTTGTTAATTCTTCCTTGCAATCATCCACCCATCCATCCATCTATCTGTCCTTCAATCAGTAATAGCACCATTTGTGACCACTGGAGAGAAGGCAGCACTTTATTTGGGATTTGGATGAACTGGTGTTCCAAGAGCCAGGCTGCCTGTTGATCAATCCTGCCAGATATGGCCCATCTGACCACAAGAGACCTATGTAGAATATAATGTTATTTATTTTGGTATCCTGAAGCTCATGATATGGCCCCAAAAGAACTTTGTAACCATTATTTGCCATTAGAATTTGCATTATATAATAACTATTAAGTTACTTCAAATATAGTACAATATAACCTAGAACTCTCTCCAGTGAGAGGATTCTTGTATCTTCTTATACCAGGAACTTGCCTCATGACATTGACAAAATATTTAACACTTTCCTTCTGTCTACATGTCAGTCTTTTCAGTTTAGCTGTCCATCTGACAATAGGCAGCTTGGATGTGTGATTTTGAAATTTTTAATTAGAAGAAACATTTTACAGAATCTAAAATCAAAGAGAAACTAACTAACTTGAAAAGTACTTAACGGAAACTAACACTATGGCATGTCTTTCATTAGATGGTTTGCGAACTTCTGGCTGAAAGCTTTTTTTTCTTCTTGGTAATTACTCCTTCAAATCTATTGTTTATAAATTTTAATTAATCATAAAAATCTCTGAGAAAACATTAGAAAACTAACATATTGTACATGCTAGAAATAAACAATGACAGTCCCAACAAGTGGCAAATGCTCTAGCCTAAGAGCTTCTCAATGGCCATGTCTGAACTCCTCACCTTGGCTGGGCCTTTCCTGTCTCTACCTTAAGCACATACAATCCCCCACAACCTCCCTTCCACCTCAGTCTCCTAACTGATTTCTCTGAATTCACTCTTGTTTTCTGCAGTCTATTTCTCATTCATCACTCCCTATTTAAATCCCATTAATAGTCATATTACCCCTTAGATAAAGACATTAATCCTCACTGTGGGCCCTAAAGCCTGACATAATCTGGCTCCTACCTACCTCTCTGACCAGTAAAAATAAGATGTGAGTGACAAATATGAGCCATATAAATTATTTTAGGTCTCTAATAGTCCCATTAAAAAACAGATACAAATGAAATTAATTTTATTAACATATTTTATTTAATCCAAAACATACAAACTATACTTTAAACATATAATCAATATTTTTTTAAAAAGAATATCTGTAAATATAGTTTTATACCTTCCTTTCCAATCTGGAGATCTTTTATTTCATTTTTCTTGCCCTATTGCACTGGCTAGACACCCCAGAATGACATCCTTGCTTTGTTCCTGATCTTAGGAGGAAAGCATTCATGCAATAAATATAATGTTAGTTATGTGGTTTTCATTAATGCTCCTTATCAGGTTGAAGAAATTCCCTTCCAAGTCTGCTGACAGTTTTAAAAATCAGGAATGGATGGTGAATTTTTTTTCAAATATTTTTTCTACATCTACTGAAATTTCTTCTTTAGTCTGTTTATTATAATGAATTACATTGATTTTTGAATGTTGAACTAGTCTTTATTCTTGGAATAAGTCCCACTTGGTCATGATGTATTTTCCTTTTTATAGATCATTGGATTTAACTGGCTAAAATTTGGTGGAAAATTTTTGCATCTATATTGGCTTCATAGAATAAGTTGGATAGTACCATCTCTTCTTCAGTTTTCCTGATATTGGTGTATAATTAGTATTATTTCTTCCTTAATTATTTGGTAGAATTCATTACTAAAGGCATCTGGGTCTGGTATTTTCTGTATAAAAAAAATAAATGAGTTCATATACATAAAGTAACTAGACCTGTGCTTGGCTTGTAAAAATGCCAATAAATGATAGATGTTATTTTTTAAATTCATTATATTTCCAATTAAAAACAGTAAACATTTATTGCAGAACTTAGAAAATAGTTAAAAATTTTTAAAAAGAGAAAAATTACAGTAATTCTATGTAAAGGTCACTATTAACATTTCAATTCATTCTCCAGTCTTTTCTACAGGTAACTTATGCTTTAAATTGTTATTGCTTATATTGCTCTGTACCTACTTTATTCATTTAACATTCTATTATTAACAGTTCCCCTATCAATAGATGTTCTTAATATATTAATTTCAATGGCTATACATATTTCATTATTTGGTCATACCATAATTTATTTAACCATTATTTTGTATTTTAAGAATTATTTTACCTTCCCTGTGCAGTAGATCCATGCATCTCTTTCCTACATTTTCATATATATTTATATAAATGCACATACAAACCCTCAGAATATTCCCTCCAGGCTTTCTCTCTATCGTGTACTGAAAACAGCTCGTGTTTATTGTGTGTTTACTCTATGACAGGCACTGTAATAAGAGCTTTACATGTTTTATCTTAATTAAAAGTAGTTTTATTACAGTACTTATAATAAATAATAGTACTTGTATAGTACTTATAATAAACTATTAAAAGTAGTTGTATTATAGTATAGTATTATATATTAGTAGTACTATTATTATCATCCTATTTTACAAATGAGGAAGTGGATGCAACAAGATGTCAAGTAGGCAACTTACCCAAAGTCACCCAGTTAGGGAATGCCTAAGCCAAGAAAGGCTATGAGGGTTTACAGCCCACATGACTGACTATTATGCATTAGTGTCTTTTGGCTTATTCCTTTAGACTTTTTATATGAATTCCATTCCACACCTGATCCTAAGACATTGTTCGAGTTCTTGACCAGCTCACATACCCCAAACATGTTTTTCACCCAGATTTTTGGGTGAGCTCCTTCTTATTCTTTTGACTTTTTATGCAGTTCTTGCTCTTTCAGTCATTTATAGTTTTGCTGTCAGCTCTTCTAGTCAGCCAGCTAGAATATGTATCATCCCAAACAGCAGCAGGGACATGTCGCATGATAAAAGGCTTCTTTTTCCCTACTTTGTAAATTTGTCATTAAAAGGATGATATATTTTAAGTGAATCAATATACATTCAATTTAAAGACTTTATTGAAAAGAATAAAATGAGATAAAAAATGGAGACTGCTCTAGAAAATGAAAGGTATACCAAAAAATGAAGCAGGTTGTACATTTAAAATAATGTACAGGTTGCCTTGAACCTAAAATGGACATAGGAAAAAGAATTATCATTTACTTATTGTAATCCTTAAAAAAAAGGTAATATTTCTGCCTTTGTCTAGATTTATGTTTTGTGCTGAGAACTGCAGTAGGGTTTCAACAGCTTTTTAATGGCTATATTCTCAAAAATTAGGGAGAATTACCAGAAAAGCCTTTGTGTGTGTTCTTCTCAATTTCTGAATCTTTCAGTGAGCATGTATGTGTGTTTGTTTACAGAATAGACTAGACTCAAAGGCACCCTTCTATAGAACTTTTATTCAGTTAGTTCCCACTCAAGTGCGGGTCTCTAATTCTTCACAGTTACTCCCCAGGAGGAAAATGGAGATAGAACTCTCCAACAGCAAGCCTCTGGTTCAGGGCCTTTGTCCTCTGCCTGGCCTTTCTTCAGGGATGCCTTGTTTTATCCTTTCGATCTTGGATCTGCCCAGAGCTGGGGACCCCACTGTGGGGAATTGAGATGGAGCAGAATAGTTGTAGTTTTCCCTGCTTAATGCAAGTTTTAGGTAGCCAGCGTCCTTTTCCAAGTTTTCTGTTTTGTTTGCCTGTCAGTTCCCCCTAACTATAGGCGATTTAGCCTCTGATGGGACCCTGGAATTCAGCCGTCAATCACAAATCAGTCACAGCAGCAACCAAGACGACTACAATCTGTTACTATTTTTGTAGAGACAAAAAAAAAAATTTCATGAACTTATCAAAGTAAACGGGTCTAATATTTTTAAATTGTAAGACTAAATTGTCGCATCTATTATCCCTAGTCTCGAAAGTTCTACAGCTCTCCCTATTGCTCACTTGCTTAATGGCTGTTGGCTCCACTTCCAGTTGAATTAGAATCCAAAGAAAAGCTAGTACAAAAATAAAAACAAAAACAGGAAACTGAACTGGAGGATGCGGGCATCGATCCCGCTACCTCTCGCATGCTAAGCGAGCGCTCTACCATTTGAGCTAATCCCCCACAGCTGGGTACAGTTGCTTTAATCTTTGCCTAGATAAGTCAGAAGACATAAAAAAGAAAATAAATAATATTAATCACACCTTTTACTCGTCTCATAACTAAGTAAAAAGTAACAATAGTGCTACTCCTTCGAGCCGGAGTCGAACCAGCGACCTAAGGATGTCCAAACTTATACCCTACAGTCCTCCGCTCTACCAGCTGAGCTATCGAAGGGTACAAGTAGCTCTACCCTCAATTTCTCTCTATAACTTTTAGTCATCTAGATTTCGTGTGCTTTCTACCCGGTTTCTTTCGTAATTCCCTGCCAAAAACATCGGATACTTTCCGCAGACCCCCCACCTCCTCGGGCCATTCACAGAGGGCGCGCGCGGCCGACCCTGCCGGGAGCTCGGAAAAAAAGAAGGGAGGCCGGGCCCTGGAGAGCCGGTGGCTGGCCGGGGACTCGCGTTCGCCTTCTGTCGGTGACTCGCGGGGCTCGGGAAACCTGTAAGACGGTAGAGAAACAAACTGAAAGCTGACCCTGTAGCCAACTGCCCGGCGCAGACTCACGCTTGGAACTAGGACCCTTCAAGGGTCCTACTACAGCTTCAAGGATTCGCAAAAGATTTCACGGGATATGCCGCAATAGGCCCAAACTGGAACGAAAGTGCAAAATGTTCCAACTTTAGGATGCAAAGGTATTTAGAGCAGCGTGCTCCTAGAAAGAACCAGGAGTCACGTTGGTGGGAAGAAAACGAAACCGCGCGTCTCCTTCGAGCCGGAATCGAACCAGCGACCTAAGGATTTCTTTTGTTGGGAAGCCAACTACAGTCCTCCGCTCTACCAGCTGAGCTATCGAAGGGACAAGAAAGCGTGCTACCTCTTGAGATTCAACACATAGGAACCGGAATGTGTAAAACCACTGGTTAGTGGTCAAATCAAACATGCGTAACCAGGGAGGTAGAGGTGGGTATGTGCCTGTGTTGTTTTACGCGTAGCCTAGCCCTGGGTTGGGGGGATTCTAACCCAAGAAAGGGCTCTGAACTAGTTTTTCCAGGGCCTATGGTGTCAAGACTCAGCAACTCCGACGCCCCCCGCGCACCCGGTACACATTTCTTTTACTAATTCCTTAGCATTACTATCAGGTGTGGCCGTAGAACTTTATAATTTGTATGTCACTTTAATACCTCTTAGAGTGGAGGGCCAGTGGCGCAATGGATAACGCGTCTGACTACGGATCAGAAGATTGTAGGTTCGACTCCTGCCTGGCTCGCGCTTTTGTCAATTTAACATTTTAAAACCAATTTCTGACTTCCCCTCCGGTCCCCCACACCACAAGTACCAAAAGTAATTTACCGCATTTAGAGTTCTGAGGGCCCATAGGAGCAAAGTATATCTACTGTTTATAAACAACCTAATCTGGTATTTTGTTATAGCATCCGAAATGGAGTAAAACATGTATCAACCAGAGACTCAGTTCTCTCAGTCATGACTTCAAAACTTTGCATTGTCCTGGCCTCAGTTAGGTGCTCATCCCTGGTCCCTCAGTTGAGTCCTGGGGTCTGGATTACATGCAGTGGTCAGGGCTGGCTCACCTCTCTCCATGTGGTTACCTCCCTTCCTTCCTAGGATCCCAGTGAAAAGATAATAAAGATAGACAAAAGAAAAAAGTTTTATTGCAGCATGCAAAACAACAGAGATATGATCAGCAGACCTGGGATTTTAACTAATTTATGGTGTGTGGAAAGCAAATGAGATCATATGGACCCATAGCTCAAAATGGAGAAAAACACAGGTCAGAATACACATTCTAGAAGCTAACAGAGATGGAACTTTTCTCCCCATGGAGCTCCAAAAGGGCCCCAGACACAGAGGCAGCAGCAAAAAGGTCAGAGTCCCACAACATTGTACAGCAGCTGCTGCATTTGTCCCCAGGTGGAGCTGCCTGGAGACCTGCTTAAGCAGAGTAGATTTGCCTGTGGGAGCCCATACGGTGAGTATAGGGCTGGGAAGAGAGGCAATGATTATTAGAGCCTAATAGTCATAGACACAGAGAGGAAGAAAGCCAGCCCACCCCACTCTCAGAGTGAGACCCTCTTTGAGTTGGCACTTTGGGGGATATTGGACCAGCACGATTATGTCCACTGAGGCACCATTAATGAACAGGCCTGCTTGTCCCCAGGTCCAAACTTAAAAAAGAAAGTCTGAGCTGAACAAAGGAACTGAGCCAGGAGGAAACTCAGGGGCAATGCAGGGTATAGTACAGAACTATTTTTTCAATTGCTAATTGATATCCTCAGGGACATCTAAAACGATATTGCAGCAATAAGAACCAGAACAAGCTGATATTAAAAGGAGCAATGAGAGAATAATTGAGTTCTTGAAAACAAAAAGTGTGATTGCTAAGGGGAAAACATTGGTCATGGCTAAAGATCAAATTTGGAGTTAGAAAAAAGGATGGAAAATATCTCTCAGGAAACCAGAATACAGAGAGAAGAAAATATAAAAGTAAAAGCATGAAGGATAGACCCAGAAGACATTGCAGCTCCAGAGTTCCAGAAAGAGAAAGCAGAGACTCTGCAGGGGAAGGAATGGAAGAAAGACATTAGTCAGCAGATCAAAAGGGCCTTCCAAGTAGGACGAATGAAAACAACCATGCCTGGACACAGCATGTGAAAGTTAAAAGCAATGAGGGAACCCTAAAAGCCTTCAGAAATGGGAACAAAAGCAAACAAAAAACAGGCTAGCTACAAAGGAATGGGAATAAGGCCTGTGATCAGACTTCTCATCAGCAATACTGGATGCTAAAAGACAGTAGAGCAAGGCCTTCAAAATTCTGTGGGGAAATAATTTTGAACCTAGACTTGTATAACCAATCAAGGTAGCAATCACATATGGGGACACACTTACAGGGTCTCATAAAGGTTAAAGCCCATGATTCCTTTCTGAAACAAATAAAAAATAGACATTAGTAGAGGATGTTATACTGACTGGGTTCTCTAGGGAGCAGAAGCTGACACAGAACTAGATGCAAACTTTTACTGAGGGGTACCAGCTGTGAATAGAGAAGGGGAGGATTCAGGACTAGGTAGGAGTAGCTGTTAGACAGCGGTGCAGACCTGGTGATAACACCTAGAGGCTGTCGGTGAACCTCCTCCTTGGAACTGGGCAGTGAGTCCTTTCTTGAAAGGCAATCTAGCTACAAATCTCTGTATCTGTGACAGATGTACTTCAGGAAAATAAAATAAGGATCAGAAGAAGAGTAGTACACAGGATTTAAGAAAAAAGGGGCCCAACAAAGAACTCAAAATAAATCCCAGGTTGACAATGATGCAGAAGCCAAGAAAGCAATCAGGACAATTTAGGAAAAAAAGGTTAGAGGATCTTTCAAAAAGTAGATTCTTTCACAAGTAATGTGTTTAAGGTCCAGGAAGACCTTAGAGGTATGATAGAGCAAACCAAAGGTAATTAGGGATTTCTTTTAAAAGAGCTTTATAAGGAACTCATGGTCCAAATATAAAGCAAACTGAAATTCTGGCACAATTTTGAGAAACTGGTTGTGTGTGTTATAAGCAAATCTCTGTCTCTCCCTCAAAAAAAATTTATTGATGCCCTAACCCCCAATACCTCAGAAAGTGACCATATTTGAAGATAGGGCTTTTACAAAGGTAATTAAATAAAAAGAGGGTCATTAGGGTGAGGCTCATTCAATATGACTAGTGTCATTATAAGAAGACATTAGGACAAAGGGAGAGAGAAAGAGATAGCAGATATGTATATGCATATTTATGAGCCAAGGAGTGAGGCCTCAGAAGAGATCAGACCTGCCAACACCTTCTTCTTGGATTTCCAGCATCCACGCTGTGAGAAAATGAATCTTTGTTTGTAAGCCACCCAGTCTGTGGTATTTTCTTATGGTAGCCCTAGCAAACTAATATAGGGATGGTAAGGAAAGAGGAATTTGCTTTCTTTTCTGCATTCTTTGGTATTGTTTGCATTTTTAACTCTATGCAAGTTATTTGATATAATACACAGGCAGACAGTCTCATTAATTGTCATCTATTACTACATCCAATAAAAAATTGCTTAAAAATGAAGAAACTGATGCCCAAAGATGTGAAATGGCTTACCTTCAGAACAGAGTTGAGCACTGAGATCTCACATCTCCTGAGTTACCAGCAGGACTTTCTCCTCGGCGCTACTTGGTCTCCCTATCCCCAGACAGACACTTGAATTAGAGAGAGGGACTGCAAACCCTGGGAGGAAGGAGGTGGAAGGTGGTTTCTGATGTCAGGAAAAGTCAGGTGACAGCAGGACATTCTGGGAGTAGCAAAGTGTTCCATTTATTAAAGGGAACCCTCTTATTCTAGAACCCCAAAATCAAATCTGTAGAATTAATTAACAGGGGTGCTGCACAAAAGTTACATTAAGATACCCTAAGACCTGAAGAACAAAAACCCCCTGTTTAATTGAAAAATACCTTAAACATATGCTCATGAAGGAACTTCTAAGGTCTTCCTTTCAGTTGAAGAAACCATTCTACAAATCAGAAAGCTCTACCAAGAAAGTTTAAGCAGTTTATGTCAGGATGACCCTCCAGACTGAGGGAGCAGTGCTGAGCTCTTCTGATTCCTCATCTGTGGCTTTCTGTAAACACATACTGTCACCAAGAAGGGTACTGTGGGAAACCAGAAAGAGAATGTTTCCAAGGTCAGGAAAGGAACCATTCTGGAGCACTCCATGGGAGATAAAGTAGATTCTTTTTATTCATATGAATTAGGTTCTGTAAAGTCACCACAAACACTTATTTAGTGAATACTGAACCATTGCTCCTAGGGGAAATGCAGGGTTATGTTCCCATGAGCCTCTGTTCACACCATTTTCATTAAGAGATCAATATATAACCTTGTTTTATGTATGTCTCTGTTTAGACATATTTAATATATATTGATTCATTAACATTGAACTCACAGCCAACAGCATTACTCCTGCCTGAAAGTTTATCTAACATACATATCTTCTCTATAGGGCACATCATAACCTCTTGCACTTAGGAACATTAGACAGCACTTAAGCACTATGCTTTTAACTTTTGAAATGACGAAATCACCAATAAAAACCACAAAGCTCCAAAAACTGTGGCACTTGTTTATAGTAAATAAGCTGAAACAAGAAGGCACCATGTCGCTTTGTCCCGCCTCAGCTGAGAACAGATGTGACGGTTAACTCAAATTTCTCACCATTCTGTGTATGTCTGTGAATGACCATGGAACAAATTTTAGCAAGTGGGAAAATTTGCAAATATGGAATCTGTGAATTATGAAGATTGACTGTATTATTAACCCAAATTAAACCTTGAGTTATGTAAAATGACTATATCAAAAGATCTTAATGAGACCAACCTCCCATCTCCCTTAACAGGAACCATTTGTCCTATAGTGACAAGACAGACCCATCAAATTCCCAGGGCTCCCTGAGCCCCTGAAAACTCACCTGCACTCTTTTACACTTAGGGAAAGTGGGGTTATTATCTAGTTCATACAGTGTCTTTCCCAATAGTAGGATTTAGGGGGCTGGGGAAGGATGTCACAGGGAGTTTTCTTCAGAGATGCATATTTATTCCTTAAACAAACATTTATTTAATCTCTACTATGTGTTAGGCACTGTTCTATTGCCAGGATGTAACAATAAGCAAAACAGAAACAAAATTCTTCTCTGATGGAGCACACATTTTGAAGGAGCAGACAATGAGTTGGCAATAAACAACATATACAGTAGGCTCAATAGTGGTGAGTTGCCAAAGGGAAAGATAAAGCATAGGCAGATCTGGAGTATAGAGGGTACTTACTGTGCTTTTCACAAAGGCAAACTGATGTAGAACACCAGAAGTAAAATAAGTTGCTACAAAATACACACACTTATAAACATATACACACAAACACACAGTTATTTTAAATGGTGGCATATAAATTATTTTCAAAAAGGTTAAAGTTTGCCAAGTTGTATTTCCTTTGTGTTATGAATAATAAAGGATTATTAATTTAGTAGCCTGGCTTAAGTAATGGTATAGTTTTGCAAATAGAAACTGCACAATTTGTACCTTATTTTGTACAATGAAGAAATTGGAGTATAATTTCACTTTTATTATGAATGGATAACATTAAAGTTGTCTTGGAAAGGTTATACATCTCATTGTATGAATGGCACTGAAATGTCTTATTTTTATATATAATAGCAAGTGTTCTCATCCTGATCTTATGGAATCAGAATAAGGGAACAGAATTTATAGATCTATGGTGTGGATAAAGTGAAGGTTCCTATGGCCAGGATCCTCAGCTGAACCTAAACTACTTGATGATGTAATGGGCCTGCTGCTAGGCTACTGCTTCCACACCCATAGGCAATTAGCTATTATTGACTGAGTCACTGTAAAAAGAGCTCTACCTAGTTCTCGACCTATCGCTGGGAGAACAAGCTGGGTAATAAACCCTTTCGCCCCAAGAATGTTCCATTGTCATTCCTGTTTCACTGAATCCATAGTGAACTTGCCCAGAGTTGAAACCCATTGACAAGACACTAGGTTAGCTTTAATATTGCTTTAAATATTGCTTTGTGCAATTATAATAAATAGTTCTGAAAAATGCCAGTTTAGTGTGCAGTTAATGTATACATGCCCAAATAGATAATTATTTTTTAAAATTTAAGAAAATGTGGGAATTTTATTCCCAGAGAACATTTGCACTAAAAATTTTGTTCTTCACCAGGAAAGAAAGTGTGTTATAGAGGAAACTTATCTGAGAAGAGATGAATCTGGACAACATCTCAGGAGAGAAGATACTTGGGTACCAGATCAAATTATTCAGAAGTAAACAGTAAAAAACCCTCACTAGGTAAGATCTAGTCTTCCTTGCCCTCCGAACATGGATGTGCCTGGGGGTGCTCTCAGGAGAAGCTGATAATCAGATTCTCCACAATTAGAAAGCTCAGTTAGTGGCCCAGTGGTGAGCAGAATGTGTTAAGAGCTGTAACTGCTGATCTAATTCTAGGAATTTAGTTTTGCTTCTTGGGAACAACCTAGAATAGCATGAAAACTCCAGAAAGTTGTATCACAACCATTTTCATTTGGCACTGAGCATGTTTAAGCCTCCTTTTGAAGAAAATCTTTTCTCAGAAATGGCATATGTTGTAAGACTTAATCAATCAACAAGTATTTATTAGTTTCCTACTCTATTTTTAGTTCTAAGATGTAGATCTTAAAATCACTGCTAATTTGAGCCATCTATGATTTGGAAATGGTTTTGTTTTACAGACACTGGTTATACATAATTTTAATTTCTGGCCCTCTGTTGTCTGGAACTGCTCAGAAATAATGTGAAGATTGTTACTTAGGTGCTCTGGAGGGCTACAGGCTGGAAAAAGGGGGGTCAAAACCGTTTTAACAAGAGTAAGACTTGTGTTTCTTGAATAAGCACTTTTTTCTCAGGTTGGAGGACAGTTGCCCTGGAATGGACGTTTACCTTCATATCAATGAGGAAGAGAGAGCAGTCTGCTGAAAATTTTAAAAAGACAGCTCTGTAATTGGGTCAGGGGCTTGACTGGCTCCAAGTTAACACATTAATTTTTGTATTAATTTATGTTTGCATATACAAGCATTTAATATGCTAAGCCTCCCTAAAAACTAAGGATTCCAGCAGCGTTTATGTTTCTAGCTGGTAACAATTGCCCTATTTTACAACACAGATTTTAAACATTTAGCCTTTTAACAAATATTCCCTGACTGCCATGGGTCAGGTGCTGTTTTAAGCCCTGGGGACTCAGCGTTCACAAAGATGGACAAAAACTTTGCCCTTGTGGTGTGGCAGACAGAGAATAAGATAAAAAGTATGTTAATGAAAGGTACTAAGGAGAAAAAGTAGAAGAGAATAGGGAGCATAGGTCTAGGCAGAGTGGTCTGGGAAAGCCAGCAGCAAAATGATGTGAGGAAAGACTGGGGAAAGTCCCTTCATGCTCTAAATATATTATATGTTCTAAATTAATCTCACTGTGACTTGGAGCTGCAGTTTGACAATTTGAAAGAAATTTCACCTCAGTCAGGTTTTGAGAGTCTCTGCCCTACCTAGGATGTAAGGGGTCTGCAGGGGTTCATGTCTTTGTCCTCCAAGTGAGTTTTGAGCCCCTAGTCTTGCTCCAGCCTTGTTGCTCCTGAGGTCTCTATGTCCAGCCCTGCATGGTTCCTTTCAGGGCCCAGATGTGGGCACAAGAATCTTTAGTTATGGCTACAAAGCCATGACTTCCTTTTGTCCCCCAAGCATCCAAGTGGTCTCTCATCATAGGGGCTCTCCCCTGTGCGGACACAAGTCTGGGCTCCCTAAAAACTAAGGATTCCAGCAGCGTTTATGTTTCTAGCTGGTAACAATTTCCCTATTTTACAACACAGATTTTAAACATTTAGTCTTTTAACAAATATTCCCTGACTGTCATGTGTCAGGCGCTGTTTTAAGTCTGACATAGGTCCTTGTCCCTTACCAAATACTTCTTTTTTTACTCCATCCTGAGTCTCAACTTTTCACCTTCGTCCCTTCTCTTCCCTGTTTCTCAGTACTCCATCTCCTTCCTTGTCCTTCTCCTGTGTCTACTTTAATACTCTGGAAACTCCCCTCAAACCTCCCAAACCCATCTTTCATCCAGAAGCTCATCAGAATGGGGCTACTTCTCTTCCTTGGATTTCAGCACACACCTTCTAACAGCCCAAGCCACTAAACAAATGCCTGAGTGGTCATTTTCCAGGTGTCTCTCTACCTTTGTTCTTAACCTCTAAGTGTGTGGTAGCAAGGAAGTAACATGTTAAAGATGAAACTCAGAAAGAGAGCCCATGTCCATTTGAGTCTTACTAAGGACAAAACAAAATATCTCAATAAATTACCTTGCCATACATTTAGATAATATGTGTAGTCACTATTAGTTATTTCTATGTGTTAGCACACTCAGAGAATTATTTGAAAAATACCCTTGTTGTCCCTTTGCCTATTAGCATTGTGATTATTTGTGCTTAAAGGTATGGGGGGGAAGCATTTCTTTAAAAATATTCTGTTACCAAGGCTATTTCCTATCTCTCCCTCCCCCACCAGTTGGAGTAGATTCACAATACTTCAGTTTATCAAAAAGACCAGTAAATATGAAGCTAGAGAGTTGACAGTGGTGAGCAGAGAGATTTGGAGATTAAAATGGAGAAATGAGGGTCAAATGGAAGAAAAGTGGACACAGGAGAAGGACAAGGAAGGAGATGGAGTACTGAGAAACAGGGAAGAGAAGGGACAAAGGTGAAAAGTTGCGATTCAGGATGGAGTGAAAAAAAGAAGTATTTGGTAAGGGACAAGGACCAAAAAGAAACAGGCGAGGAGCACTGATTCAGTGTTAAACTTGTACAGTTTTGGAGATTAGAAGTTTGATGTGGGTGCCACTGGGCAAAAATCAAGGTGGTCACAGGGCTGCGTTTCTTTCTGGGTTCTAGAGGAAAACCCATCCTCAAGTTTTTCAGCTTTTAGAGGTTTCCTGCACACTTTGGCTCATGGTCCCCTTCCTCCTCCATCTTCAAAGTACATCTTTGGCCATTCTTATGTAGTCACCTCTCTCTCTCTCTCTCTTTCCATAACCAGGAAAGGCTCTCCATTTCTAAGGACCCATGTAATTAGATTGGGCCCACTTGGATAATCCAGGATAATCTCCCAATCTCAAGGGCTTTAACAATCATATCCTCAAAGTCCCTTTTGCTTTGAAAGGTGATATATTCACTGGTGTGGGAATTAAGACATGCACATGTTGGGGGGTCATTATTGTGCCAACCTCAGAGACCATGTGGTATTAATTGGAACCCTTTCTGTAGGTCAAAAGATCAGGCAATACACAAGCAGGAGAGTGTTTTTCCAGGCTTGGCCATGTCAAATGTATTTTAGCATATATACTGTTTGAAATGTAGGAATAGAATGTCATTTAGTCTCAAAGAATTAAAATAGGTATATTTTGGTAATGAAAAGTGTGTGTGTGTGTGTATGTATGTTTTGTTATGACCTGATGCAAGAGAGAAAAAATAAATAAATGGATGGCCTATGAAACCTTGTATGAAAATATGAAATCCCCTACTCTGAATAGCCTGGAGCCCAGGAGTAGGTAGCAAGCCACTAAAGTGGGCAGTTCATTTGACCCTGCATGAACTAGGGCCATGCGTCCACTGCTGAGGATGCTTCTTCCCTTGATGTTTCTCTGTGGAAATGCTTATGGATTCAGAATAACTGCAGATGATTCCATATAACAGGTCCTGTTGACGTGATACCTAATGAAGAGTTGATCCTTAGTCCTGTTGTAGCTGAGGGGCAACCTGTAGAATGTATTCCCTCATTCACAGGCACTCATGTACTTGTTTTTTTCACACATCATTGTAAGCAGATTAGCCCTTTGTGGGGAACATTGGCCAGAACCCCTCTAGGAACTCAACTTTACCATCTGATTCTGATTCATGCCCAGTTCTTGGCTTAACCACTCTTCTCCCAGCACTCTGGGCAAGCCAGGAGTAGAAGTAAAAAATTCTGTGTGAGAAAGAAACATGAAGTCTGGGAAAGAAAGAAGCTTTGTGATTGGCAGGTTGCTTTTCAAAAATAGGCCTGACCTTTTGCTTAGAGACCTCAGAAAGGAAATGTAGTGGCTCAAATTCTCCACAGACAGGGCTATTTATCATGTTCCCTTCATATGGAAAGTAGCACTTGTTTGTTGAATACAGAGTTGCAAGCACTTCCTGGTCACGGGCTGTTAGTGCTGGGCATCTCTGTGGTTTTGTTGGATGAGAGGGTTCATATACATAAGTCATATCACACACATTTGTGTGTATAAACATATACAAATTCATGTAAAACCATCTTATATTTGTCAAACACTTGACTTTTTCGAGTTCTTTCACCTCAGCTATTTCATCTGGTCAAAGCAGATATGAAAATGGAGTCCTGGACCTACTAGCCATTTTATTCTTATCTCACTTGGTCACAGGACTAGGTAATGAGAACTTAGATTAGAACCAGTTTTTTTAACTTTCAAACCAGGGCTCTTTCTACTTGATTATGTTGATTAAAAAAAAAGTTCTAATAACTCATGAGTTAGAGCAGAGTTTTAATGATTTCAGAACTGTCAGAACTATAACACAAATTCTCACTTACAATGTATATTTAGCCTCAATTGGCTACAACTTGGTGGGGGGGGAGAAACAAAAAGAAAATGGCATTTTATGCAATATTATGTAAAAACATAACAAGATCTTTAAAATTGCAACATTATATAAAGAACTAGGAAAGACCTAGAGAAAACAAACACTTTGCTGCTGTACTATTTTAGAACACAGTGTTAGCACCTGGTTTTGATCACACGGTGCATATAAGGATCAAACAAATAAAAGCAGAGATGACCTCTGAGCTTAAATGTTCAACATGCACAAATCTGAGCATTTTCTGGTCAATGTAATTAATCCCACCAAAAATAGGGTAAGTGATACACAATTAAATTTAAATTTAGGCTATAGAATTTAGAATTCTGCACTTCACCTCATGTGTTTCTTTCCCATAGTAAGTCTAATTTAGGCCAGTTGTATAAAACTTAATTTACTTAAAAATGGTCAACATATTTTTGGGGGATTGGTTGGGCTCAGAATGATTTTCTGGATTATTTATAACATTTAACCAGGTTGAAGTTTTGTTTTTGTTTTTGTTTTTATGCCAATCTAAAAGTACACACAAAACCGGTTTCTTCTTGCTTTTACTTGTCAGTTTTCAGTAAATGACAATTTTTAACCTTTCAAAAGTATGCTTTAAAATAATGTGATTTATCTTTTCTATCTCACAATTTTTTCTGGCCTCGACATATTTCTGTAGCCATACTAAATCTCAACAGGAAAATAATTCCACACACACAAAAATGTCCCCTAAATATATATATCCTGTACATTTTGCTAATGATATTGTGGCAGATATGAATATAATATTTAGTTAAATAGATGAAAAGTGACTTCTATTTGGAATACTGTAAGGCATGAGGTCTGGATCACATAAAGGAGAGGCTCAGAAAATCTATCTAATTCCACTGTCTTACCTCATGCAAAGAGCATAAAACAACTCTTCAGGCCTTTATTCTTCAAAATAGAATGTGTTTCATTAGGAATTCTACTCAAAGAGTGAGACTGCATACTGAGAAAATTATGTAGCAACCATCTTTCCCTAACTAGAAGTAAAATACAAATGTGGAAAAGTTCACAGCATTTCATGCCCCCGAGACTCCCTCCATGACCACCTGGAGACACGGCTGAATCAAGAGGAGATACCATGGACCCTCAATAGGCTCAACATTGAGAGTCTGTGCAATAACTTCGAGGTCCTTCTCTGATTAGCTGTGTTTTCTCATTTGCATTTGTAGGCTGGAGAACAACTGGAAAGTCCACATCTAAAAATAAACAAAGCAAAGCAATAAATATACTCTTATCATGTTACGTTTCCTTTAATGGGATGGGTGGTGGGTATTTTGTTGAAATGATGATTGGCAAATCAATTCAGTTCATAAGAAATTCAGGATATTTAAAGGACTTCAAAGGGGAGGAGACACTATCTTTATTCTTCATTTTAAGTTCTATGAGTTACAGAATAATAAAACCAAAGCACTGAACCCAACTTTCACCTTGAGACAGAGGCTGAACCTGGTGAATTGAGAATTACTTTTCATCATCTTGTGCAGATGAGAACAAGATCACCACAAATGTCATATAGAGTCCAGTGTGTAGCTATATGAAATATGCCTCCAGAGTTGTGCAGTACACAATTCATATGGCTTTGGTTGGGAAAGAGGCCAAAATCCAGAGCTTGCTTAGATGAAGAATCTTATAGGAAGCTCTCCACATAAAACTAGTACACAAAATGGGTATGCACACTCAAAATCACCATACTCCTAAATCTATAAGGAAATTTGTTAGTCTTGAGTTTTCATGCTGAGATGATGGAAGAAAGAGCTCCCCTAAAAATGTTTAATGGCAAGCCAAGGAACATACATAGTGGCAAACCAAATTTACAATACCTGTGTGTCCTAAGAAACCTCAGGCTGATAATTTAGTTTAAAATAGTCCAGTACAAGATGTGCCCCCAAGTACCTAGGAGAAGTGAAAGACCCATCTTCAACTCAGGCCTCAAAGAATCTCTAAAAAATTGTAAGAAACATGAATTCATAGTAAAAACAAATAGACATAGGAGAGAGAGGGAGATTGAGAGAGATTTAAAAGGAGGGAGGGAAAGATCACATGTAGAAACAATGCATACAGTGAGAGCCAGTAAAAACAACAGAAAACCAAATCAGATGTACAAACCCTTTAACCAAAGGATATACCTAGGTTATGTGTATATACCTAGAAAACTCTAGTAGTCATGTAACAGGAGAAATGTACAAGAACATTCATAACAGCACTGTTGTTATGGCAAAAAGTGGAAACTACCCACATATCCATTAACAGTAAAAGGGATAAATAAATTATATAAATATGGAGTATTCTCACAGAGGAATATTATTCATCAGTGAAAATGAATGAAAGATAGTCATGATATGAATGAATCTCTGTAATAAAATGGGGGAAAAAGCAAACTGAAGGTAAGTGTTGCGTGTTAAGTCCATTCATTGAAAATTCAAAATTATGTTCATCATCCATTATGATTAAAATATTTCAACAAAGTGGGTATTTTCATAAAAGCCATATGACAAACCCACAGCTAACATCATATCATATTCAATGGTCACAAGCTAGAAGTTTTTCCTCTAAGGTCAGGAATAGGACAAGGATGTAAATTCTTGCCATTCTTATACAACATGGTATTAGAAATCCAAGCCACAGCAATCAAACAAGAAAAAGAATTAAAAGGCATCCAAATTTGAAAGATGTAAAGCTGTCACTATTTACAGATGATGTGCTACTGTATTTGGAAAACCCTAATGACTCCACCAAAATAAAATCCTTGAAATAAGTGAATTCAGTAAAGTTTCAGGATGCAGAATTAATATACAAAGATCTGTTGCACTTCTACACACTAAAAACAATCAGAAAGGGAAATTAAGAAAATAATCCCTTTACAATTGCATCAGAAAGAATAAAAAATACATAGAAATAAATTTAACCAAGGAGATAAAGACCTATACTTTGAAAACTATAAGGCATTGAAGATGACATGGAATAAATAGAAATAAATGGAAAGATGGATTGTAAGAATTAATATTGTTAGAATGTCCATACTACCCCAAGTGATCTACACATTCACTGCAATCCCTGTCAAAATATCAATGGCATTTTTCACAAAATTAGAACAAATAATCATAAAATTTGTATGGAACCACAAAAGACCCTGAATAGCCAAAGCAATCTTAAGAAAAAAAAAGATGGAGTTATTACACTCCTGGATTTCAAACTATACTAAGCATTATAGTATTCAAAATGGTATGATACTGGGACAAAAACAGACACATAGGTCAATGAAACAAAAGAGAGAGCTCAGAACCCATGCTTATGTGGTCATTAAATTATGACATGGAAGCTATTAAATACAATGGGGAAAAGACAGTTTCATCAATATGAAAGTCTCCCAGTGTTGGAAAAATTGGACAGCCATATACAAAAGATAAAACCGGATCACTTTCTTAACACCATATTAAAAAATAAACTCAAGATGAATTAAAAACCTACATGTAAGACCTGAAATCATACAACTCCTAAAAGAAAACATATGCAGTAAACTCTCAGACATTGTCTTAGCAATATTTTTTGGCTTTCCTTAGGCAAGGGCAATAAAGGAAAAAACAAATGTAATAACATCAAATTAAAAAGTTTTTGCACAGTGAAGGAAATCATAAATAAAACTGAAAGGCATCCTAGAATGGGAGAAGATATTTGCAAATGATATATCCAATAAGGGTTAATATCTAAAATAGATAAAGAACTGATACAACTCAATATTAAAAAAAAAAACCCAAACAAGCCATTTAAAAAATGGGCAGAAGACCTAAATAGACATTTTTCTAAAGAAGATATACAGATGGCTAACAGACACATGAAAAGAAGCTCAGCATCATTAAACAGTTATAATTTATAACTGTATATCACAACCTCAATGATCTATCACCCCACATCTATCAGAAAGACTAGTGTCAAAAAGACAAGAAATAATAAGTGTTGGCAAGGATGTGGAAAAAAGAATCCTCATGCACTGTTGGTGGGAATGTAGATTGGTGCAGCCACTATGGAGGTTCCTCAAAAAATTAAAAATAGAATGACCATACTATCCAGAAATTCCACTTCTGGGTATTTATCCAAAGAAAAAAACACTAATTTGAACAGACATAGTGCCCCTATACTCACTAGCATTATTTACAACAAACAAGATATGGAAGCAACCTAAGTGTCCATCAGTGGATGAATGGATAAAGAAAATGTGATTACATATGTGTACAATGGAATCTAATTCAGCCATAAAAAGAGGGAAATCCTGCCATTTGCAGCAACATGGCTAGACACTGAGTGTTTTAGCTAAGTGAAGTAAGTTAGAAAAAGACAAATACTGCATGACCTCACATGTGAATTGAAAAAAACAAACTCAGAAAAAGAGATCAGATTTGTGCTTATCAGTAGCAGAGGGATGAGGAATGGGAAAACTGGAGGAAGGTGGTTAAAAGTAAGTTACAAATGTCCAGTTATAAGATAAATAAGTACTGGGGATGTAATGTACAACATGATGACTATAGTTAATACTACTGTATGGTATATTTCAAAGTTGTTAGGAGAGTACATACTAAAAGTTCTCATATAAGGAAAATCATTTTTTCTTTCTTTTGTATCTATATTAAATGCTTGAGGTTAACAGTTGTGGAAATCATTTCATAATATATGTAAGTCAAATCATTATGCTATAAACCTTACACTTATACAGTGCTTTATGTCAATTAAATATCTCAATGAAACTTAAAGAAAAATAATAAAATGTCAATTAAATATCTCAATGAAACTTAAAGAAAAAATTAAAAAAAAAACAAATGGTTTAAGACAGCAGTTTCCTTTGAAGAGGGAAAAACGAACAAGGAACTTAAAAGATAATGGCAACAGAATACACATTCTTCTCAAGTGCACATGGAACATTTTCAAGCACAGACCATATACTAGGCCACAAAAAGAGCCTCAGTAAATTAAAAAGATTGAAATTGTACCAACCAGTTTCTCAGACCACAAAGGTATGAAACTAGAAACAAATTACACAAAGAAAATGAAAAATCCCACAAACACATGGAGGCTTCACAACATGCTCCTAAATAACCAATTGATCAATGACCAAATAAAAACAGATATCAAGCAATATATAGAGACAAATGACAACAATAATTCAACACTGCAAAATCTGTGGGATGCAGCCAAGGCTGTGCTAAGAGGAAAGTATATTGCAATACAGGCCTACCTAAGAAAAGAAGAACAATCCTATATAAGCAGTCTAAACTCACAATTAGTTAAACTAGAAAAAGAAGAACAAATGAGGCCCAAAGTCAGTAGAAAGAGGGACATAATAAAGATTACAGCAGAAATAAATAAAATCGAGAAGAATAAAACAATAGAAAGAATCAATGAAAGAAAGAGCTGGTTCTTTGAGAAAATAAACAAAATAGACCCCTAGCCAGACTTAGTAAGAAAAAAAGAGAGTCTACTCACATAAACAGAATCAGATATGAGAAAGGAAAAATCACTACAGACAGCACAGAAATACAAAGAATTATTAGAGAATACTATGAAAAATTATATGTTCACAAAATGGATAAACTATAAGAAATGGACAACTTTCTAGAAAACTACAACCTTCCAAGCTTGACCAAGGAAGAAATGGAAAATCTGAACAGACCAATTACCAACAACGAAATAGAACTGGTAATGAAAAAACTACTTAAGAACAAAACTGCTGGATCAGATGGCTTCACTGCTGAATTTTATCAAACATTTAGTGAAGACCTAATACCCATCCTCAAAATTTTCCAAAGAGTAGAAGGAGAGGGAATACTTCCAAACTCATTCTATGAGGCCAGCATCACTCTGATACCAAAACCAGGCAAAGACACCACAAAAAAAGAAAATTACAGACCAATATCCCTGATGAACATAGATGAAACAATACTCAACAAAATATTAGCAAACAGAATTTAAAAACACAAAAAAAGACCCTCCATCATGATCAAGTAGGATTCATCCCAGGGATGCAAGGATGGTACAACATTTGAAAATCCATCAACATCATCCACCACATCAACAAAAAGAAAGAAAAAAACCATATGATCATCTTCACAGATGCTGAAAAAGCATTTGACAAAATTCAACATCCATTCATGATAAAAACTCTCAATAAAATGGGTATAGAGGGCAAGTACCTCAACATAATAAAGGCCATATATGACAAACTACAGCCAACATCATCCTGAACATAATAAAGGCCATATATGACAAACCACAGCCAACATTACACTGAACAGCGAGAAGCTGAAAGTCTTTCCTTTAAAATTGGGAACAAGACAAGGATGCCCACTTTCCCCACTTCTGTTCAACATAATACTAGAGGTCCTAGCCATGGCAATCAGACAACACAAAGAAATAAAAGGCATCCATATTGGTAAGAAGAAGTTAAACTGTCCCTGTTTGCAGATGACATGATATTGTACATAAAAAACCCTGAAGAATCCACTCCAAAACTACTAGATCTAATATCTGAATTCAGCAACATTGCAGGATACAAAATTAATACACAGAAATCTGTGGCATTCCTATACACTAACAATGAACTAGCAGAAAGAGAAATCAGGAAAACAATTCCATTCACAATTGCATCAAAAAGAATAAAATACCTAGGAATAAACCTAACCAAGGAAGTGAAAGACCTATACCCTGAAAACTACAAGATACTCTTAAGGGAAATTAAAGAAGATACCAATAAATGGAAACTCATCCCATGCTCATGGATAGGAAGAATTAATATTATCAAAATGGCCATCCTGCCTAAAGCAATCTATAGATTCAATGCAATTCCTATCAAAATAACAACAGCATTCTTCAACGAACTAGGGAAAATCGTTCTAAAATTCATATAGAACCACAAAAGACTTGAAATAGCCAAAGCAATTCTGAGAAGGCAGAATAAAGCAGGCAGCATTATGCTCTCTAACTTCAAGCTCTACTACAAAGCCACAGTAATCAAGACAATTTGGTACTGGCACAAGAACAGACCCATAGATCAATGGAACAGACTAGAGAGCCCTGATATAAACCCAACCATATATAGTCAATTAATATACAATAAAGAAGCCATAGATATACAATGGGGAAATGACAGCCTCTTCAACAGCTGGGGTTGACAAAACTGGACAGCTACATGCAAGATAATGAAACTGGATTATTGCTTAACCCCATACACAAAAGTAAACTCAAAATGGTTTAAAGACTTGAATGTAAGTCATGAAACCATAAAGCTCTTAGAAGACAACATAGGCAAAAATCTCCTGAATATAAGCATGAGCAACTTCTACCTGAACGCATCTCCTCAAGAAAGTGAAACAAAAGCAAAAAGAACTCATGGAACTACATTAAACTAAAAAGTTTCTGTATGGCAAAGGACACCATCAACAGAACAAAAAGGCATACTACAGTATGGGAGAATATATTTGTAAAAGACATATCTGACAAGGGGTTAACATCCAAAATATATAAAGAACTTAGATGCCTCACCACCCAAAAAGCAAATAACCCAATTACCAATGTGCAGAGGTTATGAAGAGACAGTTCTCCAAAGAAGAAATCCAGATGGCCAACAGACACATGAAAAGATGCTCCACATCACTAATCATCAGGGAAATGCAAATTAAAACCACAATGAGATGTCACCTCACACCAGTTAGGATGGCCAGCATCGAGAAGACTAAGAACAACATATGCTGGTGAGGGTATGGAGAAAGGGAAACCCTCCTACACTTTTAGTTGGAATGTAAGCTAGTTCAACCATTGTGGAAAGCAATATGGAGGTTCCTCAAAAAACTAAAATAGAAATACCATTTGACCCCGGAATCCCACTCCTTGGAATATACCCAAAGAATACAACTTCTAAGATTCAAAAAGACACATGCACCCCTAAGTTTATCACAGCACTTTTTACAATAGCTAAGGTATGGAAGCAACTTAAGTATCCATCAGTAAATGAATGGATAAAGAAGATGTGGTACATATACACAATGGAATACTATTCGGCCATAAGAAAGAAACAAATCCTACCATTTGCAACAACCTGGATGGAGGTGGAGGACATTATGCTCAGTGAAATAAGCCAGGCAGAGAAAGGGAAATGCCAAATGATTTCCCTCATTTAAAGCAAAACTGAAGGAACAAAATAGCAGCAGACTCAGAGACTCCAAGAATGAACTAGTGGTTACCAAAGGGGAGGGGTGTGGGAGGGCCGGTGGGTAGGGAGAGAGAAGGGGATTGAGGGGTATTATGTTTAGTACACATGGTGTGGGGGATCACGGGGAGAACAGTGTAGCACAGAGAAGGCACATAGTGGATCTGCTGCATCTTACTACACTGATGGACAGTGGCTGCATTGGGGTATGGGTGGGGACTTAATAATATGGGTAAATGTAGTAACCACATTGTTTTTTCATGTGAAACCTTTGTAAGAGTGTATATCAATCATACCTTAATTTAAAAAAAGGTAATGGCAATATTCTTTTTATGAAAGGTAGAAAGTCAAATCATAATATGTTTGTATGTATTTAATACTTAATAAAATCAATAACAGATAAAGGAATTAAGTAAAATCAATAACAGATAAAGAAGTTGAGTGAATTACTCCCAAAACCTCAACCAGTTACTAGTAGAGTTGAAGCTTGAAATGGGATTGTCTGACTCCAAAGCGCTCTGTCTTAGCCACTAGCAGCATATTGCTGTGGAGACAGCTGGCATAAAAGGCTGGTAATCAGCTTCCCCATTTCCCCACACTTTGTGTGTACTGATGCATTGCTTAGGTCTGTAGTGTCGTCTACTCTCTTCCATGGTGAATTTGCAGGGAGTAAAGAACCTTCTTCTTTTCTAAAGGAAGAGTGTTTAGTTTCTTTCTCTAGAAAAATCTTGGTCCACCCCTTTCCTCTACTATATATGCTTTCAAATTGATTTGAGATTTACAAAATGTAAAATTAACCATCTTAAAGTGAACAGTTAAGAAGCTCTTGCTTCTGAATCTTGTTACATTCTCTCTCTCTCTCTCTCTCTCTCTTTCTCTCTCTCTCACACCTGCCCCCCACCCCACACAAACAGTTCCAGTCCCAGGGAATGGATTCTATCTGTAGATAGTCTAAAAGTCCTCTTGGCTAGTAGAATTCATTAATAAAATTAATACACTCACAATGTACTAAATGTGTCATTTACCACCTCCATCTAGTTGCAAAGCATTTCCCCAGAAGGAAAACCAGTACCCATCAAGCAGTTGCATCCTGTCCCTCCCTTCCTCCTACCCGGCCCTGACACCCACCAGTCTGCTGCCTGCCTATATGGATTTATCTGTTCTCAGTATTTCATTTAGATGGAATCATACAATACTTGTCCTTTTGTGTCTGGCTTCTTTCATTTAGGATAATGTTTCTAGGTTCATCCACATTGTAGCATGTATCAGTACTTCTTTCCTTTTTTATGGCTAAATAATATTTCACCCTCTACTTTTTTGCATTTTCCTCCTGGATTTCTCTCAACTCCTTTTCCCCTCTTCCTGATTAAATTCTACTGCTCTTGTTTAACAAACTGTCTGAAATTCCTGCTGCTTTCCATTTGTCACATTACATTTTGATGGTATGAGCCCTTGTCTGAGCATATCCCACTTTGGGGTTTGCAACTATGATCACTGCACAACTTCTGCTCCATTCAATTCTCTGATAAAACTGTTCAATAGAATGCCCAGTATAACTATATCTGCCTTGCCCAGCCTCTAGAGCACCATTTATCACCTTATCCACAGGATATAGGGAGATACTATGCTAAATACTTTGCTGGTATCAAGAGTCATCCCTTCTAGAGTTCTCCATCCCCATAATCTTCTCTGTCTTCTGCTCATACTTTAAGTTCTTGACTTTAAATGTCACTTCCTCAGGTAAGCTGCATCCAGATCATGTCCCCTAGTGTTCCTAATCATAGCCCCTGTGTTTCTCCTTTGTCAGGCTTATTGTACCTGTTAACTAGCTGTTTCTGTGATTAACATTTCTCTCCCCATCTCCTCTGCTAGATGGTAAGGCCCAAGATGGGAGGAACAGTGTCTTTTATTTCTCTATTCCTTAGCATAGTGTCAGGCAAATATTAAGTGCTCGATAGATGTTTGCTGTTGAAAGAATGTCTTGATAAATAAATCTGTCCAGTAAGTTTTTCACTGAACCTTGGCAGCCAAATATCAAAGAAATCTTGGATCCTTTGAGCTGCTTTTGGGCAGTTTTCTGGGATGATTTACTTGTCCTGCCTCCCCTGCCCCGCCCCAAAGGCTAGATGATGCTTACTTGATATATTCACATAAAGAAGAAACAAAAGTTTTTGGACTAGTTGCAAGAATTATTTTCCATGAATTATTTTTAGAAATGGTTCTTTTTGACTGGGTGAAAGGAGGTAAGAAGGAGATTGGGTGTGGGTTGGTGAAAGAGGAAGGATGAGTTTAATCTCTTCCTTTGTGCCCTGGGCAGTAAAGTGTGATGAATGCTAAACAGCGAATGTAATAAATGTCTTGGCAAAGAGCAAGAGACTAATTACAAGCCATATGGCTTTTTCAGCTTAGTGGCTGTGAATTTATTTGGGTTATATCCAGTGAGTAGCAAAAACAGTTAAGCAATCAACAGATTTTTCTATGCACTGAATCTCACACTTTTAGATCCAAGGGCAACATTATAAAATCTTTTTTTTAGATACTTTATTCCCTCTCCTTCCAAAATAAACAAGGAAATCATGATTCCACAAGGCATTTTTAAGGCTTAACTAGGAGTTTTCAGTCCATTGCCTTCAGCTTGGAAAAAAGAAACTAATTTGGCTCTTATATTATTGGTTTGCTTTGCCAGGGTGTTCAGAAATAACTGGTTACCACTGATGCTCTTGCTTCTGTATCTTGTTACATTCACTCCCTCTCTCTCTCTCTCTCTCTCTCTCTCTCTCTCTCTCTCTCTCTCTCTCACACACACACACACACACACACACACACACACACACACACAGTTCCAGTCCCAGGGAATGGGTTCTATCTCAGGATAATCTAAAAGTCCTCTTGGCTAGTAGAATTCAGATTTCATTGCAGCCTTCAGGTAACAGAGGAGTATAGGGTCTAAAATGAGATTGTTTTAAAAATAACACTCAAAATTTCACAAAATGGAACTTCTAGTTTGTGAACATTTCAAAGGAAGGGAAATAACCTAGTATCCATTACTTTTACCTTTCAAGTTTCACATTTTCCAATACAATAAAGGGGGAACGGGATCACCCCAGATACTATTCTCTTCTATTTGATCCTGATTGATTTCTTAAAAATATGGAATTCCCCTGTGTTCCTAGGATCCCACTAGGAGTATATTTTTATTTTGACAAAAAGATAGGAATCAGTTTACAAGTTCTACAGTTGCCAGTGAATATTGAACATACCATGGTTTTTAACTTTCTCCCCTTTTCTTAAGGGTAGAGGCTGGATTATAATTTCACATGGTTGAAAGAGACACAATAACCAAAGTAAGTCTTTCCTCTCTAGTACCAATTCCCACCCTGTACCACTACTCTCAAACAGAAACTGGTACCATGTTACAGTATCAGAAGGTACTTTAGGCTTTAGCTAGTATCAAGAAGTAGGCGTGTTTGAAATATGCACAAAATAAAAAATAGCCAAGAGAAACCATAAGCTTTAGATGTATAACTAGAATTATTAAACTATGTCAAGGCAGGTGAAAAACATTTCTAATTGCTTTCTATAAGCCTATAAGTCAAAGAAAGGGTTTGATAATTCAAATCTGGATTTTCATAATTAAGAAATAGCTGCATGTCCTATTTCCTCTTCTTTATTAGTCTAGTAAGGCATAAGGAGACAATAAATCATTATACAGCTATAACTTTTATTCTGGAGAGAGAATTATCTCATTAGCTTTAGTATACTTCATATCTTGGCATTTCTGAAAAGTCAGAGAAAAATATACAAAAGAAACATTAATCATACTTCTTTAAAAATCAAATAAGTGAAAAATAAATTTCCTTATAGTCTTTATATATTGGCCAAATCTCAAAGTGCACTATAAGCTGTAGTATAGTATTTAGATGGATAATTAATATAAAACCTTTGTTCCCCCCAATGCACCCTATCATCTCAATTAGCCCTCCACTTCCCTAAAAGCAGAGCATTACATTCTGTAGGCATTTTTCCTATTTCTTGCCAGTGAGTATCAAGCTTGTAATCCAGATTTATTGCCCTTTCAGGAAACATTTTGACAGTACTGGCTATATAATTTGCAAAACCGGTTGCAAAATGAGAATGTAGTATAAAAGATTAAAAGGCTAAGAATTTCAAATTTGACAGCAGAGCAATAAACAAAACGTTGGAAATCCTAGCCAGTGTAATAAGTTAAGAAAAAAGGCATACAGATTTGAATGGAAGAAATAAAATTGTCTCTACTTGCAGATGACACGATTGTCTACACAGAAAATCCCAAGGAATTTATGCACAAACACAGATACAGATTAGTAGGGGAGCTTAACAAGAACACAGAAACAAGTCAACACACAAAAATAATTGTAAATATTTGGGATGAACAATTGAAAAACAAAATTAAACACCAATGCCATTTACAATAGCTCCCCAGAAAATGAAATACTTAGGTATCCCTCTAACAAAACATGTATCAGTTCTGTATATTGAAAATTATAAAACACTCATAAAAGAAATTAAATGAGACTTAAATAAGTGAAGACACATACCATTTTGGTGGATTAGGAATTTCAACATAGAAAGCTGTCAGTTCATCACAAACTGACCTACAAATTTAATGCAATTCTAATTTTAAAAATCAGTACTTTTCTATGATTTAGACAAAATATTAAAGTTTATATGGAAAGGCAAAAAACCTAGAATAGCTGAAAGCTATTTTGAAACTAGAATAGTTGAAGCAATTTTGAAAAACAACAAGACTGGAGGAATCATACCAGCTAATTTTGAGACTTACTTAAAGGTGCAGAGAGCAAGATAGTGTTTTATTGGAGAAGAGATAGACATCTAGATCAATGGGACAGAATAGAGTCCATGAATAGACCCACAGAAATATGGTCCATTGACCTTTTTAACTAAAGTATCATTCATATATACTATTATGAAGGTTTCACATGAAAAATATTGTGGTTACTACCCCCAAATAAGTCACTGTTCATCAGTGTAGTAAGATGCCACAGAGTCACTACTGTCTTCTCTGTGCTACACTGTCTTCCTTGTGAGCCCCCCATGCCATGTGTACTAATCAAAATACCCCTAAATCCCCTTCACCCTCCCTCCACACCCACACTTCCCCACTCTTCCCCTTTGGTAACTGATAGTCCCCTTCTTGGAGTCTGTGAGGCTGCTGCTGTTTTGTTCCTTCAGTTTTGCTTTGCTGTTAACACTCCACAAATGAGGGAAATCATTTGGCACTTGTCTTTCTCCACCTGGCTTATTTCACTGAGCATAATACCCTCTAGCTCCATCCATGTTGTTGCAAGTGGTAGTATTTGTTTTCTTTTTATGGCTGAACAGTATTCCATTCTGTATATGTACCACCTCTTCTTTATCCATTCATTTACTGCTGGACACTTAGGTTGCTTCCTTATCTTGGCTATTGTAAATAGTGCTGCAGTAAACATAGTGGTGCATATGTCTTTTTGAATCTGAGAACTTGTTTTCTTTGGGTAAACTCCTATGAGTGGAATTCCTAGGTCAAATGGTATTTCTAGTTTTAGTTTTTTGAGGAACATCTATATTGCTTTCCACAATGGTTGAACTATCTTACATTCCCACCAGCAGTGTAGCAAGGTTCCCCTTTCTCCACATCCTTGCCAGCATTTGGTGTTCTTAGTTTTTTCAATGCTGGCCATCCTAACTGGTGTGAGGTGATAGCTCATTGTGTTTTTAATTTACATTTCTCTGATAATTAGCGATGTGGAGCATCTCTTCATGTGCCTGTTGGCCATCTGAATTTCTTCCTTGGAGAATTGCCTGTTTATATTCTCTGCCCAGTTTTTAATAGGGTTATTTGCTTTTTGGGTGTTGAAGCATGTGAGTTCTTTTTGTATTTTGGATGTTAACCCCTTGTCAGATATGTAATTTACAAATATATTCTCCCATACTATTGGATGCCTTTTTGTTCTACTGATGGTGTCCTTTGCTGTGTAGAAGCTTTTAGTTTGATATAGTCCCATGTGTTCATTTTTGCTTTTGTTGCTCTTAACGGAGGAGATGCGTTCAGGAAAAAGTTGCTCATGTTTATATTCAGGATATTTTTTCCTATTATTTCTTCTAAGAACTTTATGGTTTCATGACTTACATTCAGGTCTTTGATCCATTTCAAATTTACTTTTGTGTATGGAGTTAGACAATAATCCAGTTTCATTCTCTTACATGTAGCTGTTCAGTTTGTCAACATCAGTTGTTGAAGAGGCTGTCATTTCCCCACTGTATGTCCATGGCTCCTTATCATATATTAATTGACCATAAATGCTTGGGTTTGTATCTGGGCTCTCTATTCTGCTCCATTGATCTATGGGTCTGTTATTGTGCCAGTACCAAATTGTCTTGATTACTGTAGCTTTGTAGTAGAGCTTGAAGTTGGGGAGCATAATCCCCCCAGCTTTATTCTTCCTTCTCAGGATTGCTTTGGATTTCGGAGTCTTTTGTCGTTCCATATGAATTTTAGAAATATTTGCTCTAGTTCATTGAAGAATGCCATTGCTGTTTTGATAGGGATTGCATTGAATCTGTGCATTGCCTTCGGCAGGATGGCCATTTTGACAATATTAGTTCTTCCTATCCATGAGCATGGGATGAGTTTCCATTTACTGGTGTCCTCTTTAATTTCTCTCGAGTGTCTGGTAGTTTTCGGGGTATAGGTCTTTCACTTCCTTGGTTAGGCTTATTTCTAGGTATTTTATTCTTTTTGATGCAATTATGAATGCAGTTTTCTTGATTTCTCTTTCTGTTAGTTCATCATTAGTGTATAGGAAGGCAACAGATTTCTGTATATTAATTTTGTCTCCTGCAACTTTGCTGAATACAGTTATTCTAGTAGTTTTGGGGTGGATTCTTTAGGATTTTCTATGTCCAATATCATGTCAACTGCAAACAGTGCCAGTTTAACTTCTTTCTTACCAATCTCAGTGCTTTTTATTTCTTTGTGTTGTCTGACTGCTGTGGCTAGGAACTTCACAACTATGTTGAATAAAAGAGGGGAAAGTGGGCATCCTTGTCTTGTTCCTGATCTTAAAGGAAAAGCTTTCAGCTTCTCACTGTTAACTATGATGTTGGCTATGGGTTTGTCATATATGGCTTTTATTATGTCAAGGTACTTGCCCTCTATACCCATTTTGTTGAGAGTTTTTATCATGAATGGATGTTGAATTTTGTTGAATGCTTTTTCAGCATCTATGGAGATGATCATGTGGTTTTTGTCCATCTTTTTGTTGATGTGGTGGATGATGTTGATGGATTTTTGAATACTGTACCATCCTTGCATCCCTGGAATAAATTCTACTTGATCATGATGGATGATCTTTCTGATGTATTTTTAAATTCTGTTTGCTAATATTTTGTTGAGTATTTTTGCATCTATGTTCATCAGGGATATTGGTCTGTAATTTTTTTCTGGTGTTTTTTTGTCTGGTTTTGATATTAGAGTGATGCTGGCCTTATAGAATGAGTTTGGAAGTATTCCTTCCTCTTCTACTCTTTGAAAAATTTTAAGGAGGATGGGTATTAGTTCTTCACCAAATGTTTGATAAAATTCAGTGGTGAAGCCATCTGGTACAAGGGTTTTGTTCTTAGGTAGCTTTTTGATTACCAATATCATTCCATTGCTGGTAATTGGTCTGTTCAGATTTTCTGTTTCTTACTGGGTCAGCCTTGGAAGGTTGTATTTTTCTGGAAAGTTGTCCATTTTTTAGCATATAATTTTTCTTAGTATTCTCTCATAATTCTTTGTATTTATGTGGTGTCCACAGTGGTTTTTCTTTCTTATTTATGATTCTGTTTATGTGTGTAGACTCTCTTTTTTTCTTTGTAACTCTGGCTAGTGGCTTATCTATTTTGTTTATTTTTTCAAAGAACCAGCTCCTGCTTTCATGGATTCTTTCTATTGTTTTATTCTTCTTGATTTTATTTATTTCTGCTCTAATCTTTATTATGTCCTACCTTATACTGACTTTGGGCCTCATTTGTTCTTCTTTTTCTAGGTTCATTAATTTTGAATTTAGACTGTTCATATGGGATTGTTCTTTCCTGAGGTAAGCCTGTATTGCAATATACTTCCCTCTTAGCATGGCCTTCACTGCATCCTACGTATTTTGTGGTGTTGAATCATTGTTGTCATTTGTCTCCATATATTGCTTGATATCTGTTTTTATTTGGTCATTGACCCATTGATTGTTTAGGTGCATGTTGTGAAGCCTCCATGTGTTTGTGGGATTTTTCATTTTCTTTGTATAATTTATTTCTAGTTTCATACTTTTCTTGACTGAGAAGCTGGTTGGTACAATTTCAATCTTTTTTAATTTACTGAGGCTCTTTTTGTGACCTTGTATATGATCTGTTTTTGAAGAAGTTCCATGTGCAATTGAGAAGAAAGTATCTTGCTGCTTTTGGGTGGAGTGTTCTGTAGATGTCCATTAGGTCTATCTGTTCTAATGTGTTGTTTGATTGCCTCTGTCTCCTTATTTTATTTCTGTCTGGTTTATCTGTCCTTTGGAGTTAGTGGAGTGCTGAAAATCCTAAAATGAATGCATTGCATTCTACTTGCCTCTTTAATCTGTTAGTATTTGTTTCACATATGTAGGTGCTACTGTGTTGGGTGCACAGATATTTATAATGGTTATATCCTCTTGTTGGACTGACCCATTTATCATTATGTAATGTCCTTCTTTGTCTCTTGTTACTTTCTTTGTTTTTGAAGTCTATTTTGTCTGATAAAAGTACTGCAACTCCTGCTTTCTTCTCCCTATTAATTGCATGAAATATGTTTTTCCATCCCTTCCCTTTTAGTCTGTGTATGTCTTTGGGTTTGAAGTACAAACTTGTAGGCTGCAAATGCATGGGTCTTGCTTTTTTATCCATTCAGTGACTCTATTCCTTTTGATTGGCACATTCAGACTATTTACATTTAGGGTGTTACACATAGGTATGTACTTATTGCCATTGCATACTTTAGATCTGTGGTTACCAAAGGTTCAAGGGTAACTTCCTTACTATCTAACAGTCTAATTTAACTAACTTAGTAATCTATTACAAACACAATCGAAAGTTTCTTTTTTTCTCTCCTTTTTCTCCTTCCTCCATTCTTTACGTATTAGGTATCATATTCTGTACTCTTTGTCTATCCCTTGACTGACTTTGGAGGTGGTTGATTTGATTTTGCATCTGCTTAGTAATTAATTGGTCTGCTTTCCTTACTATGGTTTTATTTCTTCTGGTGATAGCTGTTTAGCCTTAGCAAAACTTCCATCTATAGCAGTCCCTCTAAAATATACTGTAGAGACACATTGTGGGAGGTAAATTATCTCAGCTTTTGCTTATCTGGAAGTTATTTAACCCCTCCTTCAAATTTAAATGATAGTCTTGCTGTGTAGAGTATACTTGGTTCAAAGCCCTTCTGCTTCATTGCATTAAATATATCATGCCACTCCCTTCTGGCCTGTAAGATTTCTGCTGAGAAGTCTGATGACAGCCTGATGGGTTTTCCTTTGTACGTGATCTTATTTCTCTCTCTGGCTGCTTCTAATAGTCTGTCCTTTTCCTTGATCTTTGCCATTTCAATTATTATATGTCTTCATGTTGTCTTCCTTGGGTCCCTTGTGTTGGGAGATCTGTGCACCTCCATGGCCTGAGAGACTATCTCCTTCCCAGCTTGGGAAGTTTTCAGCAATTACCTCCTCAAAGACCCTTTCTAGCCCCTTTTCTCTCTCTTCTTCTGGTACCCATATAATGTGAACATTTTTCCGTTTGGATTGGTCACAGTTCTCTCAATATTCTTTCATTCCTAGAAATCCTTTTATCTCTCTGTGCCTCAGCTTCTTTGTATTCCTCTTCTCTAATTTCTATTCCATTTACTGTCTCCTTCACTATATCTGAACTGTTTTTAAATCCCTCCAGTGTATGTTTCATGTCTGATACTGTATTCCATAATGATTGGATCTCCGTCTGGAATTCTTCCCTGAGTCCTTGAATATTTTTCTGTACCTCCTTGGGCATGTTTACGATTTTTATTTTGAAATCTCTTTCAGGAAGATTCATGAGTTCAGTTTCACTTTGCCCTCTTTCTGGTGTTTGTGGGATTTTGGTTTGAACCAAGTTCCTTTGACGTTTCATATTTGTATGTGGCGCCCTCTAGTGCCCAGAAGTTCCACTCTCTGGAGCTGCTCAGTCCTTGGAGTGATGGGGCTCTGGTGCTGGTGCCTTTCAGGAGGAAAGAGGTCTTTCCTGCTTCCTGACTGCAGTACCTGTCTTCACTGCAAGGGCCAGTGGTCTGAGCATGCAGGGAGAAGCCTCTATGCTTTGCACTATTAGCTGCCATAGTGGGGCTGCCCTCTGGGTGGCCTGGTGCAATCATGGGGGCAGCCAGTTTTGAGCTGGTGCCAAGCCAGGAGGAAGGTGCAGAAGGTTACATGTCACAGTGGGGGACCTCAGAGCTGCATAGTAGGCCAGGGGCATGGAGCACCTGAAGCTCCTAAAAGTTCCCAACCTGCTGGGCAGAGTGCACCCAAACAATTTTGTCCATCTGTCCTTTCTCCTGAGCAGCAAGCTCTGTGAAATCCTTGCCCCTTTAGCAGCCCTCTCACTGTTAGGAAGCCTCTCAGAGTGTCCACCTTTCTTTTGTCCCAGAGTTGCCGGGTATGGATCCCTGCTTTTCACAAGTGGCTGGCATCTCAGCTTCTCTAAGTATTCCACCTGTCTTAGTTTTCCAACCCCACTAATCTCCAGAGCACCATGTAATGTAAATTCATGCTCCCAGAGCAAATCTCCAGGGCTGGGTGTTCAGCAGTCTTAGGTCTCCACCCCTTCCCTGCCCTGTTTCTTTCCCTCCCTCCAGTGAGCTGGGGTGGGGGAAGAGCTTGAATCCCTCTGGGTCACAGCTTTGGTATGTTATCCTTTTCATTGAGGTCTGCTGGTTTCCCCACATGTAGACAGTCTGCCACAGCCTTCTTTCTTGTTGCTCTTTCAGGATTTGATGTATTTGTTATATTTTCAGATTATATGTGGTTTGGGGTGGATGTTTCTGTCTCACCTCTCATGCCGCCATCTTTAATCCTTTGGGGTATTTTTTGGCCAATTGATTTTTGACAAAAAGGCAAAGACAATTCTATGGAGAAAGGATAATCTTTTCAGCAAATGATCTTACAATTATATTCCATATGGAAAAAAGAAAGTCTCAGTCAAAATCTCATTACCTTACACAATATGAAGTCAAAATGGGTCATAGATACAAATATTAAAAATAAAACTATAAAGCTTTTAGAAAACAGAAAATCTTCTTGACATAGAGTTATGCTAAGATTCTTAGACAAGACATTAAAAGCATAATCCATTAGAAAGTGTTCATAAACATTTTCCCTCTATGAAGCAGCATAAAAATAACAATATGTAGATATGATAATATTTTTGTAACACAACCAAAACTCCATATATTTACACAAAAAATTTAATAATTGTTGTTATCATTGGAAAGCTGGTGCTAGGAGGTTGGTGTAGACTTAACTTTGACTCTGTACCCTCCTGTGGTGGTTGACTTTTTATGAGTATCTCTTATTTTCATACAAGGCCCCAAACATCCCCACTCTTGGCAGCTTTCAAATAAGGTCGGGCAGCAGTCTGCTAGAAAAGCTGTGGAGAGATGATAATTGACTCCATGGATTCCTTACAAGTTTAAAATTCTAAAATTTTATGATCAGGTACAACATAAGATAATTAAATTCTGTAAGTGAGAAATGTTTGCCATGTTTTATTTTACTTCAGAATCACTGAAATAAAATTCTCAAAGCCCCAGTGTCTCACCAGTGCCTTCTGATGGACTCAAATCTTGATGTATGCTGCATATCATTTGTTATAAATAACTTGACATCTGAATGACTAGTAGCCCCTAGTGCATTTTCTTAAGCAAATTAAGTAGGCCCTCTTCTTTTGCAAAACAGAAGAGACCACAGTCCATTTATCGGTTCACAGTCCAGAAAGCATAGTCTTCCCATGGAATATGCTTTTTCATCCCTACAAGCTTTAACTTTCATTAATTTTACTTGTAAACTGCTTTAAGTCTCCGAACTAGTGGGGTGAAAATCCAAAACCAACTAATGCACCTAACTGCAAATAAGGCATAAAGTCTCATAATGGAAGATTAGAACAAGGAGAAGTGATGGATTTACCATGCAGTTAATGAAATTTAAAGCTTCAGGGAACTTCATCCATGCAGTCCTTTCGAAGGGCCTTTTGGGGCCCTAGCAATGTGTTTACTTTATTGTAGATTTGCAAAAGTAAGATCATTTAACCATAGTCAGCAAATACACTGTCTTTCCACTTAGACTTTTCCTCTGTCATGTTTTTCTTCTTGATGAGTAGTGGCAGAAAGGCTGTGGAGATTTGGGGGAAATTTGCAGCTAAGAGGAAGTAGAGTTGGGGATAGGTTTCATTTGAGTTTAGTTGGGTATATTTGTGTAGTTTGCAACAACTTTGTATATAGTTAGTTATTGATGGCCATACTGGCATAGGAATGGCTTTAGGAATCTCCTATAGCTCACTGTGCCAACTCACTTGCTGAGGAGACATGAAGATCCATGCCCATGGTGGTGTCACTATATGAATATGTCCAGTAGGTTCTGATCCTGGGATTACTGGATGATATAGGGGCAACAGTGTTTAAAACGTTCAGAGTCAAAAAGTGGTCTGTGGAAAATTCCCTAATCCTGCATCTTATATATGACATAAACTAAACAGGCGTTTTCCCAAATTTGACAACAATCCTTAAAAATTTAATCATCAATAATGTGTTGTAAAACTGAAAGAAAAATTTCTAACTACCAATAAAAAACAAAATTTGATCAAAGATGCTAGAGGAAAGTCAATTATTTTTCTGTTCTTCCTAGAAAAAATGATATAAAATTATTATTAAATGAAGAGACAAACAATGACTATGCATCCAGACAGCATAGGGGGAAAGTATTATAGAAATGAGTCCAGCAATTAATTAATCTATTGCTATTTTTCTAGATTATGTGATAATTATGGTATTTGTCAGTTTTTGAGCTTTGCAATTTATTGTGATTTCTTTTTCTCATTCTAAGTAGATTCTCACTTTCAGACCTAACTTTCTATTTGTAATTTTGTGTTCTTTTTCTTAGGGAAGACTGCCCAAATTGTGTAAGTTTCAGCTCCTACAAATTCTGGATCAATTCTATGTCTTAAATATTTAGGAATAGGATAAAACTTTTCCTTTTGGTTAAAGATTCTCAGTAATACAGTCAAATAGGATTATGATTTACTTAGTTTAGAATCTGATCTCTGCAATGGAATTGGTAGCTCTGGGGCATCAGAACTGAGGCATATAGACTTATCACTAGTCACCCTGCAGAAAAGAAACCTGGGTGGAATCGGCACTGAGTGTGAATTTCTGTTCCAGGAAAGTAATCTTCTGTAAAGAAGGTCTGAGAAAATGACCTGGTGGAGCTTTTACCTAATTTTAAATACAAGGACCTTGAGGCTTTTCAGAGAAGTGTGGAACACTGGATTTGGGATATCTAGGTATATCTCATCTAGCTTTGGTTTCTGCACTATAAAGGAAAAGTTAATATGAGGCTGACACAGTGGATAATGATGACAATACTCTCCTATTTCACTCCCTTCCTATCCTCTACCAGTGAAAAAGTACTGGACTGGACTGATGGATGTTATGAGAGAGCCTATGGATAACAGGGCCAGCAACCCAATGTGATTATATAACAATTTAACTCCTTTACAAAAGCAGATAGGATTAATGCTCTGGGACCATCATCCCAGTGTTATGCCAAAGTCACTGGCCCTTCACTGAAGAGGAGTTTACTTATATATACATATACCTGTTTAACCTATACATATATCTGTTTAAACTAATACTGCTTGTTTGCTTTTCTGGGTATGTATGCTCCCATTAAAGGATTAATTTGTCCTTTTATGCCCCAAATAAGGCAAAAGAAAATGCAATTGTATTTCACCATGGGCCCACAATTCGATTTCAGGGGCAATGAAAAAAAATTGTAAGAGCAAACCCCTTGTTTGCCAGACCGACCTCCCAATGGTCCCCTTAGGAAAGTGGTCCCAGGTTGCAGGAAGATGCCTCTGTTCTCTCCAACCTCCCAATCCTAAAATACTCTGAAACTAAGTATGATCCACATGATTAAAGATTCCTTCCTTCAAGCTGGAGTCAGCGTGGATAATAACAATCATACATAGCATCACATTTAATAGGGAATAAAAGCCTTTAAACAGTCTCCGCTGCTTGATGTCATAGGGTTTGTTTCATTGTGATCAAAAGAATCAGAGTATGGATACAGTCCAGAGAAGTCTACCATTCCTAAGTTAAGCAGTTCTGATAACAATGGGCCTCTGTTTGAATTATCAAGTAATTCTTTTATTTGGCTGCCTAGGGTTCTTTGTGATTTAGTGATAAAGTCTGTAATCCAGAATAATGATGCATTGTATGAGTGAAAATAACAGTAGGAATATGGCTCCAAGACAAGATAATGGCAGGTTTGACTCCAGCTTGTTTAAAGAAAGGCATTTTCCAGAGAAAACAAAGTATTCCTGGTGTTCTGTGAGGCTTTATCTGTATTTACACTTTTTACTTTGCCATTTCTGGGCAGAATGAACTTGAAGAATCAAGAAATATATTATGGCCATGTATACACATAGACAGATGTGTGGAGGTGGTTTGACAAAGCAAATAGACCCTTGTACATGGGATACTATTCTGGTTTGAAGCTGGTTCTGAATGTGTGGATTTGGAAAGAAGCTACACTTCCAAGGAGAAAAGACCACCCTTCCCTAGTTCTACCCAAAACTCATTATCAAGTAATCAAAAAGAAGAAAAACCAAGGGTTGTTGACTTTTCTTCATGTCCATTCCCTTCTATTTGACTAGAGATCCTATAGTAACAGGCTGAAATATTTTTCCTGGGAGAAATTTTTATTTCATTCTCCTAACCCTGGGCACTCCCATCCAAGCCTCCCTAAACCCAGAACTTAGTCTCTTACTATGAGACTATGAATTATATTAGCCTTGCTTTATGATCAGTATATTTCACGATTTATTTCTGATGGCATCAGGTTCTGCTCTTCTCTTTGGTGGACAAAGGTAATTGTCTTTCTTTCCTCTCTCAAAAGAAGTGCCAAGGCAAGGGGGAGGAACCAAGATGGCGGCGTGAGTAGGACAGTGGGAATCTCCTCCCAAAAACATATATATTTTTGAAAATACAACAAATACAACTATCCCTAAAAGAGAGACCAGAAGACACAGGACAACAGCCAGACTACATCCACATCTGCGAGAACCCAGCGCCTGGTGAAAGGGGTAAGATACAAGCCACAGCCCGGCGGGACCCGAGGCCCCTCACCCCAGGTCCCCGCGGGAGGAGAGGAGTGGAGCAGGGAGGGATAGGGATCCCAGGACTGCTGAACACCCAGCCCTAGCCATCCGCACCAGAGCGCAGACACAGTGCATGCGTGGGGTGCTGGAGACTAGGGAAGCAGGACAGTAAGACCTGTGAACGGGTCCCGTAGCCGGCGCCTCTGGGACAAAGAAAAGTGAGTGCTTTTTGAAAGTCTTAAAGGGACAGGGACCGCACAACTGGACGGAAGCATTCCAGGTCATAGTCCAGCAGCTGGAAATTCCAGGGAACTCTGGGTGCACTAACCCCCTGGGCAACAGCACTGAGACCCTTCATGCAGGTAAACAGCCAAACAGCCCCCCGTCAATTACCCCTCCGGGGCCCAGCCATAGCAGAGCAGCAGCCTGAGGCTGGCCACACACATAGCAAGGGAGCTTCCTCTATACTGGCCGGGCAAGATACAGAGACCCAGTCTACATGCAATTGCCCAACACAAGCCACTAGAGATCGCAGTTGTCCCAGTAAACAAAGGCCAGGAGAAACTGGAAAAAGTCTAGGCTCTCCCAGCAGACAGACGTGTCAACATCATACCACTGCACCTATCAACATGAAAAGGCAAAAAAATTTGATCCAGACAAGACTAACCCAGACAGCTTTAACATCTTCTATATCTTCCCCTGAGAAGGAACCTGGGGAGATAGATTTAACCAGTCTTCCTGGAAAAGAATTCAAAACAAAAGTCATAACCATGCTGATGGACTTGCAGAGAAATATGCAAGAACTAAGGAGGAAGAATACAGAAATAAAACAATCTCTGGAAGGACTTCAAAGCAGAATGGACGAGATGCAAGAGACCATTAATGGACTAGAAAACAGAAGACAGGAATGCAGAGAAGCTGATGAAGAGAGAGATAAAAGGATCTCCAGGAATGAAAGAATATTAAGAGAACTGTGTGACCAATCGAAACGGAACAATATCCGCATTATAGGGGTACCAGAAGAAGAAGAGAGAGAAAAAGGGATAGAAAGTGTCTTTGAAGAAATAATTGCTGAAAATTTCCCCAAACTAGGGAAGGAAATGGCCTCTCAGACCACAGAGGTACACAGAACTCCCATGACAACGGATCCAAGGAGGGCAACACCAAGACACATAATAATTAAAATGGCAAAGATCAAAGACAAGGGCAGAGTATTAAAGGCAGCCAGAGAGAAAAAAGAGGTCACCTACAAAGGAAAACCCATCAGACTTCTCAACAGAAACCTTACAGGCCAGAAGAGAATGGCATGATATACTTAATGCAATGAAACAGAAGGGTCTCGAACCAAGAATACTGTATACAGCACGATTATCATTTAAATATGAAGGAGGGATTAAACAATTCCCAGACAAGCAAAAGTTGAGGGAATATGCCTCCCACAAACCACCTCTACAGGGCATCTTACAGGGACTGCTCTAGATGGGAGCACTCCTAAAAAGAGTACAGAACAAAACACCCAACATATGAAGAATGGAAGAGGAGGAGGAATAAGAAGGGAGAGAAAAATAAAGAATCATCAGACTGTGTTTATAAGAGCTCAATAAGCGAGTTAAGTTAGACAGTAAGATAGTAAAGAAGCTAACCTTGAACCTTTGGTAACCACAAACTTAAAGCCTGCAATGGCAATAAGTACATACCTTTCAATAATCACCCTAAATGTAAATGGACTGAATGCACCAATCAAAAGACACAGAGTAATAGAATGGATAAAAAAGCAAGACCCATCCATATGCTGCTTACAAGAGACTCACCTCAAACCCAAAGACATGCACAGACTTAAAGTCAAGGGATGGAAAAAGATATTTCATTCAAACAACAAAGAGAAAAAAGCAGGTGTTGCAATACTAGTATCAGACAAAACAGACTTCAAAACAAAGAATGTAACAAAAGATAAAGAAGGACATTACATAATGATAAAGGGCTCAGTCCAACAAGAGGATATAACCATTATAAATATATATGTGCCCAATACAGGAGCACCAACATATGTGAAACAAATACTAACAGAATTAAAGGAGGAAATAGAATGCAATGCATTCATTTGGGGAGACTTCAACACACCACTCACTCCAAAGGACAGATCCACCAGACAGAAAATAAGTAAGGACACAGAGGCACTGAACAACACACTAGAACAGATGGACCTAATAGACATCTATAGAACCCTACAACCAAAAGCAACAGGATACACATTCTTCTCAAGTGCACACGGAACATTCTCCAGAATAGACCACATACTAGGCCACAAAAAGAGCCTCAGAAAATTCCAAAAGATTGAAATCCTACCAACCAACTTTTCAGACCACAAAGGCATAAAACTAGAAATAAATTGTACAAAGAAAGCAAAAAGGCTCACAAACACATGGAGGCTTAACAACATGCTCCTAAATAATCAATGGATCGATGACCAAATTAAAATGGAGATCCAGCAATATATGGAAACAAATGACAACAACAACACAAAGCCCCAACTTCTGTGGGACACAGCAAAAGCAGTCTTAAGAGGAAAGTATATAGCAATCCAGGCATATTTAAAGAAGGGAGAACAATCCCAAATGAATGGTCTAATGTCACAATTATCAAAATTGGAAAAAGAAGAACAAATGAGTCCTAAGGTCAGCAGAAGGAGGGACATAATAAAGATCAGAGAAGAAATAAATAAAATTGAGAAGAATAAAACAATAGCAAAAATCAATGAAACCAAAAGCTGGTTCTTCGAGAAAATAAACAAAATAGATAAGCCTCTAGTCAGAATTTTTAAGAGGAAAGACAGTCAACACACATCAACAGAATCAGAAACGAGAAAGGAAACATTATGACGGATCCCACAGAAATACAAAGAATAATTACAGAGTACTATGAAAACCTATATGCTAACAAGCTGGGTAAACTAGGAGAAACTGACAACTTCCTAGAAAAATACAACCTTCCAAGACTGACCCAGAAAGAAGCAGAAAATCTAAACAGGCCAATTACCAGCAACGAAATTGAAGTGGTAATCAAAAAACTACCAAAGAACAAAACCCCCGGGCCAGATGGATTTACCTCGGAATTTTATCAGACATACAGAGAAGACATAATACCCATTCTCCTTAATGTTTTCCAAAAAATAGAAGAGGAGGAGGGAATACTCTCAAACTCATTCTATGAAGCTAACATCACCCTAATACCAAAACCAGGCAAAGACCCCACCAAAAAAGAAAATTACAGACCAATATCCCTGATGAACGTAGATGCAAAAATACTCAACAAAATATTAGCAAACCAAATTCAAAAATACATCAAAAGGATCATACACCATGACCAAGTGGGATTCATCCCAGGGATGCAAGGATGGTACAACATTCGAAAATCCATCAACATCATCCACCACATCAATAAAAAGAAAGGCAAAAACCACATGATCATCTCCATAGATGCTGAAAAAGCATTCGACAAAATTCAACATCCATTCATGATAAAAACTCTCAACAAAATGGGTATAGAGGGCAAGTACCTCAACATAATAAAGGCCATCTATGATAAACCCACAGCCAACATTATATTGAACAGTGAGAAGCTGAAAGCTTTTCCTCTGCGATTGGGAACAAGACAGGGATGCCCACTCCCCCACTGTTATTCAACATAGTACTGGAGACCCTAGCCACGGCAATTAGACAAAACAAAGAAATACAAGGAATCCAGATTGGTAAAGAAGAAGTTAAACTGTCACTATTTGCAGATGACATGATATTGTACATAAAAAACCCTAAAGACTCCACTCCGAAACTACTAGAGCTAATATCGGAATTCAGCAAAGTTGCAGGATACAAAATTAGCACAGAAATCTGTGGCTTTCCTATACACTAACAATAAACTAATAGAAAGAGAAATCAGGAAGACAATTGCATTCACAATAGCATCAAAAAGAATAAAATACCTAGGTATAAATCTAACCAAGGAAGTGAAAGACCTATACTCTGAAAACTATAAGACACTGTTAAGAGAAATTAAAGAGGTCACTAACAAATGGAAACTCATCCCATGCTCCTGGCTAGGAAGAATTAATATCGTCAAAATGGCCATCCTGCCCAAAGCAATATACAGATTTGATGCAATCCCTATCAAATTACCAACAGCATTCTTCAATGAACTGGAACAAATAGTTCAAAAATTCATATGGAAACAGCAAAGACCCTGAATAGCTAAAGCAATCCTGAGAAGGAAGAATAAAGTGGGGGGGATTTCACTCCCCAACTTCAAGCTCTACTACAAAGCCACAGTAATCAAGACAATTTGGTACTGGCACAAGAACAGAGCCACAGACCAGTGGAACAGATTAGAGACTCCAAACATTAACCCAAACATATATGGTCAACTAATATTTGATAAAGGGGCCATGGACATACAATGGGGAAATGACAGTCTCTTCAACAGATGGTGCTGGCAAAACTGGACAGCTACATGAAAGAGAATGAAACTGGATCACTGTCTAACCCCATACACAAAAGTAAATTCGAAATGGATCAAAGACTTGAATGTAAGTCATGAAACCATGAAACTCTTAGAAAAAAACATAGGCAAAAATCTCTTAGACATAAACATGAGTGACCTCTTCTTGAACATATCTCCCCAGGCAAGGGAAACAAAAGCAAAAATGAACAAATGGGACTATATCAAGCTGAAAACTTCTGTACAGCAAAGGACACCATCAATAGAACAAAAAGGTATCCTACAGTATGGTAGAATATATTCATAAATGACAGATCCAACAAAGGGTTGACATCCAAAATTTATAAAGAGCTCACACACCTCAACAAACAAAAAGCAATTAATCCAATTAAAAAATGGGCAGAGGAGCTGAATATACAGTTCTCTAAAGAAGAAATTCAGATGGCCAACAGACACATGAAAAGATGCTCCACATCGCTTGTCATCAGAGAGATGCAAATTAAAACCACAATGAGATATCATCTCACACCAGTAAGGATGGCTACCATCCAAAAGACAAACAACAACAAATGTTGGCGAGGCTGTGGAGAAAGGGGAACCCTCCTACACTGCTGGTGGGAATGTAAATTAGCTCAACCATTGTGGAATGTAGTATGGAGGTTCCTCAAAATGCTCAAAATAGAAATACCATTTGACCCAGGAATTCCACTTCTAGGAATTTACCCTAAGAACGCAGCACTCCAGTTTGAAAAAGACATATGCACCCCTATGTTTATCGCTGCACTATTTACAATAGCCAAGATATGGAAGCAACCTAAATGTCCATCAGTAGATGAATGGATAAAGAAGATGTGGTACATATACACAATGGAATATTACTCAGCTATAAGAAAAAAGCAGATCCTACCATTTGCAACAACATGGATGGAGCTAGAGGGTATTATGCTCAGTGAAATAAGCCAAGCGGAGAAAGACAAGTACCAAATGATTTCACTCATATGTGGAGTATAAGAACAAAAGAAAACTGAAGGAACAAAACAGCAGCAGAAGCACAGAACCCAAGAATGGACTAACAGTTACCAAAGGGAAAGGGACTGGGGACGACGGGTGGGAAGGGAGGGATAAGAGCGGGAAAAAAGAAAGGGGGCCTTACGATTAGCATGTATAGTGTGGCGGGGGCACGGGGAGGGCTGTGCAACACAGAGAAGACAAGTAGTGATTTTACAGCATCTTACTATGTTGATGGACAGTGACTGTGAACAGGTATGTGGGGGGTACTTGGTGATGGAGGGAGCCTAGTGAACATAATGCCTTTCATGTAATTGTAGATTAATGATACCAAAATAAAATTAAAAAAAAAAAAGAAGTACCAAGGCTGACATTGTGGGGCTCCCCGGTGTGCTTATTGCATCTCACTTTAACCATCTCAGTTTAACCATCACCAGGGACCTAATCTTCTCTCACACCTGTGAAGGGACGCCTACTATCTCTGCCCTCAACTTACCCACCTTTTTCTATGTCAGTCTTGATCTGCTCTTCAAGATCCTCAGGGGACACGTAGAAATCCTCCTCTGGCACTGACGACTGGGGCCGGCAGCGTCCACAACAGCAGTTACAACAGCAGCATAGACAGCAGCAAAAATAGCAGCCAGTCAGGAGGCCGATGACGGCGATCAAGGTCTGGGGAGCAAAGGCCAGCGAGACACGTGAAGGGCTGTGGCTGCGGGAGACCAGAAGTTCACTGAGCGCTCGTGCGCTTCCGGAGGCCCGGACGCATCACGGCTCACACTCATCCTTGTTCCGTGCAAGGACTGTATTTTTAGTTTCCTTGGAAACTAATTCTTCATAAAGTTTTGCCTAACTAGTTAAGGCCAGAGGAAATGGCCTGTAGCCAAAGTAATAAAGTCTGACATTTTCTTCTTCATTCTTAAGCTCTGGTGATCATTATTAAGAGTAGAGCAAAGAAAACAACAAACATAACCTCTATGTTAAATGAGCTACTCAAGGGGACTGAATCCTTGTCATAAAAGAAGAGCTATTAATAGCTCCACCTCCCGCCCCCTCCCCCCATTTCTCTTACTCACCAAGTCTGCAGAGTCTCTCTCCTCAAGAACTCTTGCACCCTCCTGCTCCTCTCTGTCCTGACTGATAGGGCTTTAGAACAGATCCTAATATCTCTGCTCTGAACACTTCAGTAGCCTCCTAACTGGCCTCCCTGCCTCCGCTCTTGCCTGCTAATCCACTCTGCACATTGCTGCTGGAGTCTTCTGAGATAAATGTTCTCTTGAGCCATGCAGCAATTCTCCTGCCTCTTAGAAAAGGCTAGAACTCCTTATTAATGGCCAGCTGGCTTCTGCCATGCCCTCCCCTGTACTAGCTGGCCTGTTCCTGCCATAGCTTTGCTCTCCCTATGGATTTATCTCCTTAGATGCCCAGCCCCCATTCCCCAGGCATGTAACAAATACCCGCTGTGTGTTTAAGATTCATCTTACAGATCCTCTCTCTGACATCTTTCCTGTTCCCCACACCCTGAACAATTACTCCCTCCTTTGTGCCGCATTTGTACTCCATAAGAACTTGTACCATGGTGTTTGTTTTGTCTGCACTCTGATACATTGATCAGTTTGTAGATCTGTCTCATGTTAGACCTTCCTGAAAGCTAGAGCTGTATGTTAGTCATCTTTCAATCCTTCCTACCTAAGGATTTAGTAGCTGAAATGTGGTAGGCACTTGATAAATACCTACTGAACTGATGCATCTATAAAATCGTAGATAAACAAGTGATTTATTCCTCCTAGTAAACAGCACCAGGATTTCCCCACAAGTGTATAAAAGGTTTACTCACTAAGTTCACCATGGTTAAAGATTAAAAGATACTCTCCCAGTGCCCCTATTTAAAGTTAAAATAAGTTAGCCATTTTTAACTGAGAAAAATATATGTATGGTTTTGTTTAAAATGCATTATTTGAAATAGAAAGGAAGTGGTTTATACCTCTTTGAATCAAAATGCAGATTTTATCCAATAAAGGGAGCAAAGAAGATTAAGATCACTGTATGTGTGCATTTAAGGTAGAAATCTCTAATGTTGACAATGCCCCTCTGCCCCACTCCTACTTACTAGCCCAGGCTCCCTCTGTCTCTGGCCCCAGTTGACTGTTGGTGGCTTAGAGTGAAGGAACTTTAGTCACATTCTCACACCTATAACCTTTTTGCTTTGGGTGCTCTGTATTTTCTCAGACTTAGGTAAATCACTGTGAAAACAAAACTGAAACACCTCCCTCCTCACTGCCTCTGAGACCCTTCTATTTAGTATTCCTGAGCCATTGCTCAAACAAGCTCCTCCTTTCTCTACCTTCTTTTGCCCTTTTTTGTTTTTATTATGCAAGTCCCATATTTTTCTCTTCTCTGAAAATTTTCTTTAATTCATATACTGTTTTGTTCTTTATTACAACTAGCTTGTCTATTGCAGAAATAACCTTGCCTAATCCCTGATAGTGCTGGCACAGCACTAGGCATAGGTAAGTGTCCACTATGTTGTAAATATACATTTTCAATAGTACACTGACTCATTCATTTGTGCAGTGCATACTTAGTACCTGATCACTCTGTGCCGGGCCTCTCCAATGGGCACTGGGCAATTAGGCTTTGGCACAAGTAGTTTGAGAAGATAGGATTTTTTTGTAGCTTTATTTTTAAAGAGCCACATGAGGAATTATTTTATTTATGTTTTATACAACTGGACGATTTCTGCTTGTCTATATGAAGTTTGATCAATCCTGCCAACTTTCTGAGCAAGAAAATCTATACTCATTTTTATTCAAGTAGGCCCCAATATGCAATCAGGAGGTGCTAGTTGTAAAAATTATCTAAAACTCCAGATATCTCTTCCCATGGAAAGAATGTCATGCCTGGAGGTTAGGTTCCCAGGTGAGCCCACATAAGTCCATACTGTTATATGAACATCCAATCTATCATCATAAATGATACTGTTAGTTCGTACACTCTTATTCCAAGTTCCAAATCTGCTTGGCAGAAACTTTTCTCCCTCTAAAGTCATCAACAACAGAGAACAGGGGTTTCAGTGGGAATCCTAGTTATCCCCAAGAAAAGGAACTCTGGGGACTGCAAGAAGGAAAATGAGGCTTCTGGCTGCAGATTCTCTCCATTCTTGTATACAAAAACATATTCTCTCTCTTCCCACATACATAATACACTTCAATTTAGTAAGGTTTGCTTTAGTAAAAGAAACCAGAATCAAAATACTACGGAACTTGAAACCTGCCTTTATGGAGATCTGCAGTTTTTTAAAATTATTAATCACAACTCATATGAATGTGAGTTCATATGATTTCACAAAATTTGTGAACTGTTAACTCCTCATATGTATGTGAACTGCCCAGAAAGTATGCTAAGGGACTATATATATATGGTTCATATGTAAATATTCTTTCATCAGAAGATAAGTATATTAAAACTTATAAGCAAATATAAAACCATCACCAAATACATATACTATGGACTCCCTAGGAAACCATACAAAATTTACCATCAAAAGTCAATTCTGATTGCCTTAAGTCCTTAAAAATACTGCCTTTTTTTGACCAGATATCTTTTTTCTCTCTCTTTCCCTCTCTCTGGCTCTCCAACTCCCTGTCTGCCACTACTTAATTCTCATCTTTCCCTTCTCATTTCTTTCACTACCTCACAGCAGGCTCCACATGAGCCTCTGACATAGTTACCACGCATTCCCGGAGTATTGTGTTTGCTGATGGAGCCTATGCTATAGATAGTAAAGCACAAGGCTAAATTTGTCCTGTAATAATTTATTAAACAGTTGTCACACTAATAAATTATTTTTGGTTTTTGAGCAATGAGTCAGTTCTTAATTAGTCATTATAGGAAGACAGAGGGCAGTCAGAATTAACCTGAAGCTTCAAATTTGAAATAATTAATGTCTGGAGGTATTTTAAGTCATGCCATATTTAATAATTACTTGGTGAACTAAAGCAAAAATAACCCTCCAATAAAAGTTTTCAGTCGAAGCACTATCTCCTTTTATTTAGAAGAGTTTAATAACATAGTAAGGGTAAGCTTTCTTTAAGATGGAATCTTAAAGAGTGAATAATATCATGATCTTCCAGGAAATTGTTTCTGAAGGAAAAAAAAAGTTGATTCACCTTTGCCCACCAGCTTGACAGCATGAAGTAGGTATTAACATTTTCATCTCCAAATTGCTCAGCCACATAGAGTCCTAGTGATCCGTACTTATCATATATATTTCTCTTTGATGTGTTGGTAAGTATGGTATGGGCCTTGTTGATTTCTTTAAACTTTTCCGCAGCAGCTGGATCATCTGGATTCTTGTCTGGATGGTGCTTCAGGGCCAATTTTCTTTTAAAATAAGAAAGTGAGGAGAAGTGTTATTTAACAGGAATTACAAAGGCATTTTAGAAGGGCACTCTTCATTCCTACATCCTTTATACATACAAATACTGTGAAATGATGTGTCACACTGATGTTGATTTAACAAAGGAACTTTTCATTAAGTGTCCCTTGTTTCTAATGTGCAGGCACAATAGTATTATTTTTCCCCTCATATCCTCAGTAGAATTCTCAATAGCTTCATAATTGTTCAGTCTGAGACATTCTGCTGTCGGCAAACATGTGAAGTTTATTTTTACCTGGAAGCCGATCATTAGCCCATCTCAACATGCAAAGGCCTTTAAGAGTACCAGTAAGTAACAGGACCACCTTACATCAAAATTCCATTGAGGACTGGAAGAATCTTCCAGAATTAACAAAACTTCACACCACATATTCTAAATGTTAAACAAAAATGTAAAAAAAGAAAATCTCTGATTCATACTCCCTTGAATAAACATCATGACCCTTTCACAAATCCTCTGTTGTTTTTATGAACAAATACAATGACATCCCTTGTTTTCAGATGTATATTTGTCCTCTTTTCAAATAGGTCTTTCCACTCCAAATAATCTGCAGAAATGTACTTGCTAGTACAAAGTCCTCTCTCTTCTGTGGGTTATAAAGCAGTTCCTGAAGGGTATGGGTATGTGTGTGCTGTATTTTGTGTGTGTGATGTGGGGGTAGTTTGGGGTATTCTTTATTCTTCAGTTATACTCGAGTATTAAAAAATCCTACAAAGTGTATGTAAAAAGTGAGCTATGATAGGCTCTGGCTGGTGACCATTTCCCTGACTTTCTTCTACAGACAGGTTTAAATTATGATTAAAGCCATGTTCAAAATTGAGTCTCTAGTAATTTTTCTACTGCAAAGTCAATTTTATGACTCTTAACTGGAAATTCCACAACTTATTCTTTTACCTTGAGGAATACATCTTAAGCCTTTGTTTTTATTGGTTTGGATTAACTTGTTTCATTTTAATGCAACAATAAAAGGACATACATAGAGCAGAAAAATAAAATACCTCATACATCAGTCTATAGAATAAACTGGAAAAAATGACATCGTTTTAGAAATTTAAGTATTGCTGGTTAGGAAATAGGTAAATAAGCAGTTCAGTGTACAGATGCTTAAAATGTACCAACATATGTAGAAGTATAGATCATGGTATATAATTCACTCCAACTCTGAATTCAGAATAAACAAAGAGAATTAAACAATGATAGTGCAATTTAAATTGTTTAACCAAAACATTTTTCATTCTTCTTTTTGAGAGGTATTTGGTGTACCTTTAAATCCTTATTGATAGGGCCATTTGAGACATTTTTTTCTGTGCCCAGTTTATTGATGAAATCGTGCCAGTAGCACAAAATGCCTAGTTTGTTATTTTAAAAACTTTTATAATATTTACTATATGCCAATACTATTGTAAACATGTTATACATGTTAATTCATCAATCTTCACCACAACTTTATAATGATCCCGTTTTATACATGAGAAAGTTTTCCCACCATGAGGTTAAGTAACTTGCCTAGTGTCACACAGCTAATCTGACTCTGAGCATATGCTCTTAACCACCACTGTGCTGCCTCCTATATATTCTTAAATTTAAAAAATAAGACACACAGAATATTGGTAAGCCCTTGTAGGGACTTTGGCATTTGGTCTAGGTGATATGGGAAGCATACATTGGTTTTGAGAGGAGTGGTATGATCTGACTTTAATTTTGGAAGGAGATGTCCATCTTGGAGAGGACAAAGGTAAAAGTGGGGAGACTCTTTTAGAAGGTCATGGTGGTTTGGACCAGTGTGATAGAGGATATAGTGAGAAGTGGTTGGATTCTGGATATATTTTTGAGGGGTAGCAGATGGATTGGATGTGGAATGCAAAAGAAGAAGGAATCAGGGATTGTATCAAACTTCTGGCTTTTGAGCAATTGGAAAATTTGAGTAATTGGAAGTTTGGAGTTACTGCTTAATGAGTTGGCAAGAGATTTATTGATTTGATTTTGGGGGGGTAATGGAGAATGGTTTGCTAGTATTTGGAGTTCTGGTATGGACACCTTTGGGGTGCCTATTAGACTTGGAAGTGGAAAGGGAGGTAAGAGATACATGAGCCTGGAGTTCAGGCAAGAATTACTATGGGAGATAAATGTTTGGGAGTTCCCAGCAGGTAGATGGTATGTAGAGCCATGCAAGTAGAGAGATTCCCAAGAGTGTGGGTCCAAGAGAATTCTAAAGACTGAGCTTTAAGAAGGAAGAACCAGGAGAGAGATGAAAAAAGACTGCTCAATGATACAGAAGGAAAACTTTGGAGAATATGGTGTCTTGGGATCCAAGTGAACAAAGTATTTCAAGGATGACAGTGGTTACCTGTGTCAAATGCTTTTGACAGGTCATGTATGATGAGGACTAAGAATTGGTCACTGGGTTTAGTGATACAGAACTCTGCGGACCTTGACACACACCCATGCATATACGCATTTACACACAGACACTTGTCTATCTGTTTTTATATAAGGAAAAATAAAACAGAAAAATAAGTAGAAAAGAAAGATGAAAATGGAAGTTATAGCCACGATTAACAGTATTATAGTTGACATTGGAATTATAGGTGATTCTTCATTTCTGCTTGTTAAAAATACACATATATTACTTGTGTGGTTTCTTTCCCTAAGCATTTTTAAGCTCTCATTACAAATGTTGTTCTCTTTTAATAGCTGAAAGTTTATAGAGTTTATTCCCTTAAATGACCTACTACCAAACAAGAGAGGGAAAAAAGAAAGAAAAAAGTCCTCAAGCTTCAGTGATACAACTATCATCATCAAAAAGCTCCGAGTGGATTCTTCAAGCACATTAATTTTAATGGTACAATAATCCTGGAATTCTCTCTCAGTGTTGTAGAATACAATCGCAGCATTTCCCCTACTAGTTCCAGAGATCATATCTAAGCTGATCAAATCCAAGGGCTATTCCTTTTGACTTGAAAGAAGGAGATCTCTAGAAAATGCCTCTGCATACATTTCCTGTTTCTAAGGTTCAGTTGTAGACTGTACACACTGCCCCATACTTAGCCAGAGAATCCTGGCTTCCCATCATATTTTAAGCTGTTTGGATCTTTGTTAGCTCACAAAGGCAGATGCTATCAACCATTTATCACACTCCTCTAACAATGGAGCTGGCAAATTCAGAGGGCTGGAGCGCCTCCATTTGTAACAAATCCAATTCCTAGCCATCAGCAGCATTTTGACTCCTCTTGGCAGATAGTCTTGGCTCTGAGGAATTCTTGGGAAATATGGCTGGCAGGGCAGCTGCCAAAATTACACAGCTGCTCAAGGAAGTAGTTGACTGATGTCCCACCCCCTTGGGAATTATCTCTTGAACAAGAAAGCACATATGGAATTTAGGGTGAAAGGAAGTGCTTGGAGTACCTTTAAATATAACATCAACCTATTCATTTTAAAGACCTTTCTAATAATTTCCCATTTTATACTTAAAAGTGGCATAATACTGAACCAGAATGTGAGCCTTTAATTCTAAATTTCTCTATACTCTTAGTCACTTGTTAATCTGGGATGGCTATAATTAATATTAGAAATAGCATTAATGCCTTTAATTTCCACTTCAAAATAGTGGAACTTAGTTTACTGAGGTTCAGAGGCCAGCCTTTCCAAACAAGAAAGTCTCCTCTGATATTCCAGTCCCCTGGAGATCTGACCTAAAGCCGGGCATCACAGTCAGAATTGGGTCTTAGGTGAATTAGAGACTGGTAGAAAGTGCGGGTTGAGGAAGAGAACTGGGCAGAACATTACAATTCTTAGAATTACCCCACTGCCTCAAAATAGGTAGATCTTAAGGGCCTTAGGTAATTACAGCTATAAACCCCTTATCTGCCACTCATTGAATTCACTATACATTTCTGGATTTTATCTTCTTGATCATAGATATTTTGAAACCTGTACCTGATAATTCCAATACCTGAGGTTTTCCATGGTTCTCTTCCTAATGTCTCATTTCTGCTGATTCTCATTCATATTGTCTTTAGTGCTTCATTTTCTCTGTGTGCCAAATATTATATTTAAAAAACCTTTAGAGTATGACATACAGGCAAGTTTTAGAGTATGATATGTTATTAAGAGAATATATTCTAAGAGTTCTTTCATCACAAGAAAAATTTTTTTCTTTTCCTTTTATTGTATCTATATGAGATGATGGATGTTAGCTGAACCTGTTGTGATAATCATTTCACAGCATATGCAAATCAAACCATTATGCTGTATACCTTAAACAGTTGTGATTGGGTAGTTTTCATCTGCTTTCTTTGGCTTTGGCTGGGACTGCTCAGTTGGGCTGAAGGATCTGCTTCCAAGATGGCTCCACTGACTTGCTGGTAATTTGGTGCTGGCTGGCTAGGAGCTCAGTTAGGGATGATGGCTGGGAACTCTGTTCTTGGCCATGTGGCTTCTCCACATGGCTAGGTGACGTGTCTCAAAGCATTATGGTCTCAGGATAACCATATTTCTTAAATGGTGGCTAGCATAATCCAGAATGCAAAAGCAGAAGCTACTAGGCATTTTTAAGATTTGGGTGCAGTGTAATTTCTGCCACATATATTGGTGAAATAGGTTAGAGAGCCATCCCAGATCCAAGAGGACCACACAAGGCCATGGATATTGGGGGACACCGTTTATGGAGGACCACACAAATAATTTCAGCCTCAGATGGTTTACTTCCATTTTTCCCCTTCTCCTGGGGTGTAGCACTTCAGAGTGTTACAGGATATAAAATTACAGAACTCCCATTCTTGTTAGGCCTGAATCCAAGGTCTCTCCCCATTCTCTCTAGATTCCTGCTCAGACTGTCAGCTTCTCTTTTTCCATGTCATGATCTAGTCAGAAGTAATTATTTACTCTCAAATGCTATTAAGATGTGTGTGTGTGTGTGTGTGTGTGTGTGTGTGTGTGTGTGTGTGTGTAGTATTCCTTTCAATCTGTTTAGTTGTTCTTAGCAGAAGGGAGAACTGGTACAAATTATCTACTCAGTGATAACCAGAAATTCCTGATTCAGAAACTCCTGGTTATCTTTTATGTTTATGTTCTCTTCCTTCAAGTGTATGTTAACTCCACAAAAGGCCTTATACCACTGTTATATAAGTAAGCCAAAGATTGCCTCTGTGTATGTTTTTTATTTCTTTGCTTCAGGCCAGGACCCATTTTCTCAAAAACTCACTCGTGCCAAACTCAAATTTTTACATGTCAGTTATCTTAAAAATAGCTCAAATAAGCAAATTATTAGCCACTTAGAGCTTAACTGCTTTAAATACCTGTAAGACCTCACCCCACATCTGCTAGCCATTGCTAAGGAAGAGCCTTGTGGTTATAAGATTCCAATTTTCTATGGCCCTTTGGAGCTCTCTGACTCAGAGACTCCGCATTATGCTCCAGAGGAACATCACCTAGACGCGTAAGCCCCCTTTCCAACACGTCCTGGGAGTTACTTTGCTCTCCCCACTTCTGAGGGTAGCCCCCATACCATAAGCCTCTGGATGGTCTCATGCTCTGAGGGACTTTCCCTCAGAGTCCTGTCCAAGCACCACTCAGTAAAGTATGTTGTATGTTACTGCCTCTCATAGTCATATATTTTCCCTTAATCATCCCCAAAATCTTGAGTACTCCTACAACCACTTCATAATTTGTACTCAATACAGTTGCCCTCCCCACAAGAAACTTTAATGCATTTGTTGCTGAGAGAAAGCTGGAACAAGAGTGTTAGTAGTGCTCAAGAATGCAGAAGCCACTGAGCAAGGATTTGTATAGAGTCCTATATAGGGGACAGAGCAACAAAGTCAGGGCACTATTTGGCTTGGAACTGCAAATAATGATGCCAGTACTACCCCTGCTGTGTAGTTGTTTCTGAAACACCTGCAACTATAGTGTATGACTTAAGTACTTTGACAACAAGACACCACCCAGGGACCTCTGAAGGCCGCGTGACAGAGTCCTATGATTTCCTCCCATTGGCAGATGGAATATCTAAGCAGGTCTCCCCAGCAACTGTTAGGGTATTTTCTAGTTCTCTGTGATCCACAGTCACATTTGTGATTAAAGACAGATGGCATGAGATAACAATAGGAACCATAGATGATAGTTTCAGAAAATTAGTCTCCTCCCTCCCACAGAATCACATCGAGAGTCAAGTGCTGACCTCTAGTGGCAGTCGAGATAGTGTACTTCAATGATTCCTTGGCAAAAAAAACTACAATTTTTACTACAATGGGTAATAATTTGACTTTATTAGATATTGTGCTTGAGTAATATTTAAATATGAGTTAAAATTACTTAAAATTTTGAAAAGTTTAAATAACAATTAAAAAATATGTCTTTTTTTTAGACAGTTTTCTCATCACCACAATTCTTTTCTATGGCTAATGTTAAAAGCCAGGTCCTTAACCTCCCTAGTAAGGTAGAATAGACTAGAATATTTGTGCAAACACAGTACATAATATGTGTCCAATTTTAGAATTGTAATCATAAAGTACTAGTATAAATGTACTACTTTAGGGCATGAGGACTTGATGTTCTGACACCAGGTGGCCACTGACAGCCTTCTAGCAGGCCACTAAGATCTTTCTTGTGCTGTATTTTAGGCCCCCCAGCCCACAGCTCTCCCAGGATCTGAGAGCAGCATACAGTTCAAGGTCTCTGTATCTGGCCCAGGTTCTCAGCAAAGGTTTCTGGGCCTCTAGCTTTATTACATTTTCTAGGGAAAATTTTGCATTCTTATTTTTTAAAGCCAGCAACTTCTGCTGAATTCTAACATTAAGGGGGGACTAAAATGGGGATGTAGGAGAAATTACTGTATGAACTTTGTCTCCTACTTCCAACAGCAGCTCCCACCACTGGTACTAGTCAAAGCCCTCAGCAGGCACTTGCTTTCCTCCGCTCAAGGCCTATCAAGCCCCAGTGATAGTGAGCTGTGTCAAGGCCCCAGGCAGCTCCCAGCAGGTAACTGTTGTAGGGCCCCAGTGTTTCTGGTCTTCTAGGTTTCTAAGTGTAAAAGCGCATAGCAAAACCCTTTGATACATATTTGTGTTAAGTGCTCATTTTCTTATTCTCCCTAAACCCATTTTTTAAATCTACCAAGACCTGTTCTTCCAGACAGTCAGTCTCACTGACTTAGTTTCCTTAACTATACAGTCTGAACCTCGTGGTCATGTACTTGAGCACTACTCAAACTAACTTATTCAATTCCCTAAGCATTTTGATTTCCTTTCATACCCCCAAAGAAATCACTCTGGCCATCCACTACTTTCACTCCCATTTTGGGGATGACCAGTTTTGCTGGAGAAGATTGCACAACTGTGAAACTGGGGCCAATAAAGGCACACAGCTTCCTCCCTCAGCTGGTCTTCCATGCTGCTTGCCAATCCTGTAGCTTGGCCTCAGTGAGTGTTCTCACAAGTCTCCTGTGGCAGATATTCAAGCTTTTACCAGTTCTCCTTGATTTCTGTTCCTCATTCCCTCACCCTTCTAAACAGTAACCTCATTTCGTACTTTAAAGGGGGTAAAAAGGTCATTAGAAAGAAACTCCTTCTTCACACCTGTTTACTTCTGTACTTCTGCATAATTGTACCCATCTTTCCCTCTTCTTTTTATTTGGAGAGAGGAAAAAACCTCTCCTTTTCTAGAATAACCTTGCCACTGTGTTCTAGAATCTGTCTGTGCACCTTCCTGAATGCTGGTCTATCAATCATCAATCCTTACCCCAACTCCAGTATATTCAGTAATGTCTCCATAGCTCCTCCTCTTCAGCAAGCAAACATTCCCCATACTCCTCTTTCCACTCCCCATAGCACTTCCTCAAAGCATAGTTGACACAAAAAGGCTGCATCCTCAATGCCCATTCACTCTTCAACACACTGTACTCTGACTTCACTTCTAGTTCTCTACTGAAATTGCTCTCCATGACATCCTCACTGAAAAACTCAAGAGCCTATTTTCAGCTCTCATTCTGCTTGACCTTTCTGCAAGGCTTGCTAATCACCCCTTCTTCTCCCTTGGCTTCTTGGATGTCTTCCTCTGCCATGGCTGGGAAGCTAGGCAAAGTAGTACAGGTATATATGGGTTGTTTGGGGGCCAAGGATTGCAGAAGTAGTTTGTTCTAACCAAAGTGACCAGTATACTTACAAGTGAGTATTCAGACATCAACTAAGAATAGGACAAAGAACTGGGAAGCCAGGAGTAGGAACCTGAAAGTAGAGTAGACACATCAGAGACAGGATTTTATTCACTCCCTACAAACCAGAGAAGGGCCACTTCTCATGAAAGGGCTAAGAACAGAGTAGACAAACTCTGTTGCTATAGTCATCTGTGCTTATTATTTCTCCTCTGCCCACCAGTTACATCGGTGGTTTTCAACATCAGGTGCTAAAAATCATCTGTGAAGGGATATTATTTTTAAAAACTCATATGTCATGGCTCCACTCTAGGAGGTTCTAATTCTGCAGGTCTGGGGCATCTGCATGTTTGCAAAAGCTATGTGGTTGATTTGGCTGTGCACCAGTGGCTGCAAACCATTGGTTTTGAAGTTTTGCTGTTATTCTATTTGAAACATAATTTTTCCTTTCTTTTACTTCCCTCCCTTCCTCTCTCTCTCCCTCCCTCCCTCTATCCCTTTCTTTCAATTGTGGTAAAAATCACAGAAAAAATTTACCATCATAACATTTTTAAGTGTACAGTTCAGTAGCATTAACTATATTCACGTTGTTATGCAACAGATCTCTAGAAGTAAAAATTTTTACCTTGCAAAACTGAAACTCTATCTATTGAATAACCTTCCATTTTCTCCTCCCTACAGCCTCTGGAAACCACTTTCCACTTTGTTTCTATGAGTTTGACTACTTTAGATAGAAATTTTTTTTTTATTTTGTTGTTTTTTAAATGTACTCTTGAATTGTTAGCTTCAAAGCTGTTTAACAACTTTGATGGGATGCTATCGTACTATTAATTCTTTGATGCTTTTTTCCTGTGGTAAATAGTTAAACACATAATACAATATTTATGGCAAAGCATTGTACACACACATCATGTTATGACAATTTGATCACTATTAAAACATGCATGAATGGGTTGTTCTAATTTATCTGAATTCTCTCAGACTGTTCAAAGTTCAGTTGGACAATATCCACCATATCATAGATAAGTTTCCACAAATGCCTAAGGTGCCTAACTGGTTTTCTTGGTTTCACTGGAGATGGCTGGTAATTACAGGTATGCTTTGGTTATGTAACTATATTCCTATTATGTTAATGTGTGTGCACAATTTAATTAGTAGTTTAAAACCTATCCATGCTGAAGTTACTCTACAAGAAGATATGTCAAAGAAATAATCAATCTTCCCAGGTTTTCTTCCGCCTGCTACTTCTATAGCTTTTCTTCTTCCTACCTAATCACAACCTTTAAATAGAACTCGTGCCACATGTCGAACTTACCGAGTATCATAATTCTTCCAAGTGGTAAAGACACCTCAAGACAAATGCTGGGCATAGAAGACACAGGGCATAAAAATGCAAAGAAGTAAAAAGCTAACCTTTTCAAATAATAAGGCTTCTCTCTCACTTACCAACTTAACATTTCCCTGTATGGCCCCGGAAGATGACTGGTTAGCCAGAGACGGGTAAGATTCCTCAAGGGAGGAACAACCTAAGACAGGCACAGTCGCAGGGGGCCATCTGGTGAGAAAATGGGGAGCAGCAGAGGTGAGGCTTAGAACCTCCCCCCTCATGTTCTGAGAGAAATCTTCTGCATACATGGATGTTTATTGCCCTCGTCTAGCTCGGATTAACACAGTCTACAGGCACACACCTGATCATCTACATTTGCTCTCTTACAACACTAAACTCTGTTTTCTACCTTTATCTCGTATCTACCTACCACTTCAGCATTTTATTAAAAATAATAATAATAGAGAAATGTGGTATCCACATATAAATCAAGTTTAAAAATCAAATGAATATTCATATTTGAACTGACTGTTTATAGTTCATAATGCATGAACAAAACCGAAAGCTTCTGTGATGACTGCCCTTGCACTGTTCACCATGTAACTTATTCACTATGTAAGAATTTGTACTCCATGTAAGAACTTGTTCGTTATGCATCAGAAAATTGGAGACTGACGAAAATTAGGCTTGGGGTGGATTAATGATTGTGCATTGAGTATTGACCCCCCTATACAGAAATTTATTGTTGTTAACAACTATTTGATCAATAAATATGAGAGATGCCCTCACAAAAAATAAAATAAAATAAAATAAAATAAAATAAAATAAAAAAAATATATATATATAAACAGACTTCCAATTGTAAAATAAATAAGTAACCTGGATGTAATGTATAGCATAAGGAATATAGTCAAAATATTATAACAACTTGGTATGGTGATAGCTGGTACCTAGAATTATCATGTATATAAATGTTGAATCACTGTGTTGTACACCTGAAACTAGTGTAATGTAATACTGTGTGTCAACTACCCTTCAATAAAAAATAAATAAATAAAAACAATAAATAAAACATGCATAACCTATTCCTGGTTTTATTTTATATTTTTCCCAGGATTTATGTATTTTCTAACTGAAAGTTTGTACCTTTTGACCCCCATCTCCCATTTTGCCTAGCCCCCACCTGCTGCTGCTGGCAACCACCAGTCTGTTCTCTATATCTGAGTTTGGTTTCTGGATTTTGTTTGTTCGTTTGTTTTTTGTTTGTTTTTTTTAATTCTACACATCAATGAAGTCATGTGGTATTTGTTTTTCTTTGTCAGGCTTATTTCACTTAGCATAGTGTCCTCAGGATTTAGATGTTGCAAATAATAAGATTTCCTTCTTTTTTATGGGTGAATAATATTCTTGTGTGTGTGTTTATCCATTCATCCATCAGTGAATATTTGTTTCCATGTCTTGGCTATTGTAAAAATGCTGCAGTGAACATGAAAGTGCAGATATCTTTTCGAGTTAAGTTATTTCATTTCCTTTAGATAAATACCCAGAAGCAGAATTGCTGGATTATATGGTGGTTCCCTCCATACTGTTTCCACAGTGGCTGCACCAATTTATATTGACACAAATGGTGCATAAGGGTTCCCTTTTCTTCACATCCTCACTAACCTTTGTTACCAGTTGTCTTTTTGATGACAGTCATTCTAAACAGATATGAGGTGATAGTTCACTGTGGTTTTGATTTGCATTTTCCTGAAGAATAGCACCTTTTTATGCACCTGTTGGCCATCTGTATGTCTTCTTTGGATAAATGTCTATTCAGATCCTCTGTCCACTTTTTAATGTGATTGGTTTTTTTGCTTTGAGTTGTGTGAGTTCTTTGTATATGTTAGATAGTAACTGCTTATCAGATATATGACTTGCAAATATTTTCTCCCACTCAGTAGGTTGTCTTTTCATTTTGTTGATGTATCATTTGCTGTGCAGAAGATTTTAGTTTAATTTATTTTTGCTTTACTTGCTTTTGTTTTTTATGTCAAATCAAAAAAATCATCACCAAGATTAATGTCAAGGAGCTTAATACCTATATTTTCTTCTAGGAGTTTTATGGTTTCTGGTCTCATATTCAAGTCTTTAATCCATTTTGAGGTAATTTTTGTGTATGGTGTAAGATAGTTTCACTTTGGTGAGTGGTTCAATTTCATTCTTTTACATGTGGCTGTACAGTTTTCCCAACACCATTTATTAAAGAGACTGTCTCTTCTGTCTTTTCTGCATTGTATATTCTTGGCTACTTTGTACAAATTAATTGACCATATATGCCTGGGTTTATTTCTGGACTCTTTATTCTGTTCCATCAGCCTATGTATTTGTTTTTATGCCAATGCCATACTGTTTGGGTTACTATAGCTTTTTAATAGGGTTTGAAATCAGGAGGCATGATGCCTCTAGCTTTGTTGTTCTTTTTCAAGATTGCTTTGGCTATTTGGGGTCTTTTGTGGTTCCATACTAATTTTAGGATTATTTGTCCTATTTATGTGAAAAATGTTATTGGAGTTTTGATAAGGATTGCACAGAATCTGTGGACTGATTTGGACAGTATAGACATTTTAACAATATTATTTATTCTAATCCATGAGCATGGAATAGCTTATCATCCATTTGTGTTGTCTTCAGTCTCTTTCATCAGTGTTTTATAGTTTTCAGTGTACAGATTTTTCACCTTGGTTAAATTTATTAATAGGTATTTTCTTTTTGATACAATTATAAATGGGATTGTTTTCTTAATTTCTCTTTTTGATAGCTCATTTGTTAGTGTATAGAAAGAGCTGATTTTTTATATTGATTTTGTATACTGTGACTTTACTTAATTTGTTTATTAGTTCTGACAGTTTTTTGGAGGAGTCTTTAGGGTTTTCTATAGATAATATCATGTCTTCTGTAAGTAGTGACAGTTTTAGTTATTCCACATTTTATGCCTTTTATTTCTTTTTCTTGCTTAGTTGCTATGTCTAGGACTTTCAATATTATGTTGAGTGAAAGTGAAGAGAGTAGACATCCTTGCCTTGTTCCTGATCTTAGCATATAGTTGAATCAAGTTTTTAAAAAATTCATTTGCGAATCTCTGCCTTTTCATCTGAGTTTAATCCATTTATATTAAAGTAATTACTGATAAGGAAGGACTTTTACCATTTTACTATTTGTTTTCTTGTCTTATATATTGTTTGTTGCTCAATGTCTTCATTACTGCCTTTTTTGTGTTATTATAATTCCCTTATTTATTTTGCTATGTATTTTTGAAGGCCTCCTTTGTGGTTTCCCTTGGAATTATAATTAACATTTTAATATTTAACAACCTAGTTCATATTGATACAATTTGCTGTCAAAAGTATATAAAAATTTCCCTTCTATATAGTTAGACCCCTCCCACTATGTCACAAATTAAATTCTTATACATTATGTATCCAGCAACATAAATTTATAATTATTGCTTAATGCAATAATTGTCTCTTAAATCCTATAGGAAAAAGGAAACATTACAAACAGAATTAGTATATTAATTCTGTTTTTTATATTTATTTATGGAGTTAATTTTATTGGTTCTAATTCTTCATGTGGATTCAAATTACTGTTGATAGTGTACTTTCATTTCAGCCTAAAGTACTCCTTTTAGCATTTCTTATAGGGAAGGTTGGCTAATGATTCATTAATTTATTTATCTAGAAATGTTTGATTTATCTTTCATATTTGGAGGGTAATTTTACTAGATAAAGAATTCTTAGTTGACATAATTTTTCTTTCAGCACTTTGAGTATATCACCTTTACTAAGCCTTCTGGCCTTGTGGTTTCTAATGAGTAATGAGCTATTGATCTTATTGAGGATCCCTATATATGATGAGTCATTTCTTTCTTGCTTCTTTTAATATACTCTTTGGCTTTGAACAGTTGATTTTGATGTGTTTCAGTGAGGATTTTCTTGAGTTTATCTTACTTGGAATTCATGGAACTTCTTGGATGTGTAAGATTAATTTTTTTCATCAAATTTGGGAAGTTCTCAGCCATTATTTCTTCAAATAATCTTTCTTTCCCTTTATCTCTTTTTCTTCTCTCCTCTTGGACTCCTGTTATATATATATGTTGATATGCCTGGTGGTACACACAGGTGTCTCAGGCTCTTTTCATTCTTTTTCATGTTTATTTTTCTGTTCCTCAGGCTGTATGATCATTATTAACCTATCTTCAACTAGAGTGATTCTTTTTTCTGCCTGCTCAACTCTATTGAGCCCTCTAGTAAATTTTTTCATTTCAGTTATTGTAATTTTCAACTCCAGAATTTCTACTTTGGTTCCTTTTTATAATGTTTTTAATTGATATTTGTATTTGGTGAGACATCATTCTCATAATTTCCTTTAGTTATTTGGACATGGTTTCCTTTAGAGTTTGAACATATTTAACTTATTTGAGTCTTTTTCTTGTATGTCCCAGTTTGGAGCTTTGTCAGGAACAGTTTCTATTGATATTTTTCCTCCCTCTATGTAAACCTTACTTTCTTATTTCCTTGTAGGCCTCATAATCTTTTCTACAAACAGGACACTTCTAAATTATAATTTGACAATTCTATAAATCAGATCCTCCCATTTCCCCATGGTTTTAGTTGTTCTTTGTTGTAGTTGTTGTTTGTTTACTGACTTTTCTGACCTAATTTTGTAAAGTCTGTATTCTTAGACATGTATGGCTACTGAAGACCCTGTTCCATTAGCTTAATGGTCAGCTAAGGATTAGAAAGAGATTTTATTGCACACCTGGAGTCCCAGATCTCCCAGTGTTGCAGATGGACTCTGTGTGTATGTTAACGCACACCTCCAACACTCAGCCAGGCAGTTTACAACTCTGCCTTAACCTTCACTTCCTGCTGTACACCTCTTCAAGGTTAGCCAGAAGTGAGAGCTTATGGCTTTCTCAGGTCTTTCCTGAGTATGTGTATAGCCATGGGCATGTGAGTGGCTTCTAGATTTCCAGGACTACATCAGAGCTTTTCAAAGCTGTTCTTCCCCAAAGCATCTCGTTCCCCAGCCTATCTTCCTATTCCTCCAGCTGTTATCTGTTGTATCAGGGAGCAATGAATAAAAAATTTTTTTAGAAATGTTTTCAACAAATCCATCCTCCATCTCCTTTCATAGTAGATAAAGTGCTGGATAAGTTCTGATTTAGGTAAGATAAGACAAGTCTTTTGAGCAAGTCTTCCAGGAAGCCACCAGACAAATCAGCCAATGACAATTATTTGCAAATGGGGTCTTTTCTATTTCCTTAGTACCACTGGTACTGGGAATGCAAGCAGTTATTTTCAAGGTTACCACTGAGCTGAGGAGCAGGGCATGAGACTATGGTAACTTGAAATGCCATGAAATTCAACATTCTTACCAATATTTAACTTAAAAAAAACGTAAGTGCACCCCCATTGCTACAAGCTTTTTGTTAGTTTCTAGATTTCTGAAAAGATTGATTCTGACAGTTAATTTCAGATTTTTAGTTGCCTCTATGGAAAAGGAGAATGTTAGAGTTTCTTACTCCATCATTTTCACTGACATCACCACCTACCAATAGTATTAATATCTAAACCATTTCAATAAAATGTATTAAAGTTTCATAGAAAAATATCCCTTTGGAAGTGTACTTGTATTATTTATATTTTTGTTTTGTGAATACTGATAGACATAAAGCTGACTTATTGAATATTTTGGTACCAAAAGTAACAATGTTCAATGAAATCAAACAGTGTTGTACCTTCATACTCTTGCCTTTAAATTTATGTTTACATAATTTCTTTCAATTACTGTATTAGATTATTTGGCTCAACACCCATTACTAAAGCACCCAAGAAGGCAAGCATTGCTTTTTATTACTGATGTAGTAATTTATGCTTTCATACATGCATTTATTCACCAATTATTTATTAAGAATCTAGCTATAGGGGCGGAGCCAACATGGCGGCGTGAGTAGGACAGTGGGAATCTCCTCCCAAAAACATATATACTTTTGAAAATACAACAAACACAACTAGCCCTAAAAGAGAGACCAGAAGACGCAGGACAGTGGCCAGACTGCAGCTACACCAGCGAGAACCCAGCGACTGGTGAAAGGGGTAAGATACAAGCCGCGGCCCTACGGGACCCGAGCGCCCCTCCCCCCAGCTCCCGGCGGGAGAACAATAGGCAGAGCGGGAGGGAGACGGAGCCCAGGACTGCCGAACACCCAGCCCCAGCCATCCGGGCCAGAGCGCAGACACAGTACATGCCCAGGGGGCCCTGGATACTGGGAGAACAGGGGGTAAGACCTCAGAGCGGGTGCTGAAGCTGATGCCCCTGTGACAAAGAAAAGCGGGGGCTTTTTGAAAGTCTTAAAGGGACAGGGACTTAACAGCTTGACGGAAACAACCCAGGTCACAGTACAGCAGCTGGAAATTACAGGGAAAACCGGGCGCACTAACTCCCTGGGCAACAGCTCTGAGACCCCTCACGGAGGTAAACAGTCAAGCAGCCCCCTCATCCATTACCCCTCCGGGCGCTGCGAAAGCAGAGAAGCAGCCTGAGACAAACTCCACCCACAGAAAGGGAAATTCTCCCTTCCAGCCAGGCAAGACACAAAGACCCACTCTACACGCAATTACCCAACACAAGCCACTAGGGGTCGCAGTTGCCCCAGTAAAGAAAGGCCAGTAGCAAGTGAAAATTTTGGCCCTCCCAGCTGACAGTCAATAGCACCTGTCAACATGAAAAGGCAAAAAAATATGATCCAGACAAGACTAACCCAGACAGCTTCAGCATCTGCTACATCTTCCCCTGAGAAGGAATCTGGGGAGATAGATTTAGCCAGTCTACCTGAAAAAGAATTCAAAACAAAAGTCATAACCATGCTGATGGACTTGCAGAGAAATATGCAAGAACTAAGGAAGGAGAATTCAGAAATAAAACAAGCTCTGGAAGGACTTCAAAACAGAATGGACGAGATGCAAGAGACCATTAATGGACTAGAAAACAGAGAACAGGAACGCAGAGAAGCTGATGCAGAGAGAGATAAAAGGATCTCCAGGAATGAAAGAATTTTAAGAGAGCTGAGTGATCAATATAAAAGAAATAATATAAGAATCATAGGCATTCCAGAAGAAGTAGAGAGAGAAAAGGGGATAGAAAATGTCTTTGAAGAAATAATTGCTGAAAATTTCCCCAAACTAGGGGAAGAAATGGCCTCTCAGACCACAGAGGTACACAGAACTCCCATGACAAGGGATCCAAGGAGGGCAACACCAAGACACATAATAATTAAAATGGCAAAGATCAAAGACAAGGACAAAGTATTACAAGCAGCCAGAGAGAAAAAAAAAGGTTACCTACAAAGGAAAACCCATCAGGCTATCATCAGACTTCTCAACAGAAACCCTACAGGCCAGAAGAGAATGGCATGATATACTTAATGCAATGAAACAGAAGGGCCTCGAACCAAGACTACTGTATCCAGCACGAATATCATTTAAATATGAAGGAGGGATTAAACAATTCCCAGACAAGCAAAAGTTGAGGGAATTTGCCTCCCACAAACCACCTCTACAGGGCATCCTACAGGGACTGCTCTAGATGGGAGCACTCCTAAAAAGAGCACACAACAAAACACCCAACATATGAAGAAGGGAGGAGGAGGAATAAGAAGGGAGAGAAATAAAGAATCATCAGATTGTGTTTATAATAGCTCAACAAGCGAGTTAAGTTAGACAGTAAGACAGTAAAGAAGCTAACCCTAAACCTTTGGTAACCACAAACTTAAAGCCTGCAATGGCAATAAATTCATACCTTTCAATAATCACCCTAAATGTAAATGGACTGAATGCACCAATCAAAAGACACAGAGTAATAGAATGGATAAAAAAGCAAGATCCATCCATATGCTGCTTACAAGAGACTCACCTCAAACCCAAAGACGCGCACAGACTTAAAGTCAAGGGATGGAAAAAGATATTTCAAGCAAACAACAGAGAGAAGAAAGCAGGTGTTGCAATTCTGGTATCAGACAAAACAGACTTCAAAATAAAGAAAGTAACAAAAGACAAAGAAGGACATTACATAATGATAAAGGGCTCAGTCCATCAAGAGGATATAACCATTATAAATATATATGCACCCAATACAGGAGCACCAACATACCTGAAGCAAATATTAACAGAACTAAAGGAGGAAATAGAATGCAATGCATTCATTCTAGGAGACTTCAACACACCACTCACTCCAAAGGACAGATCCACCAGACAGAAAATAAGTAAGGACACAGAGGCACTGAACAACACACTAGAACAGATGGACCTAATAGACATCTACAGAACTCTACATCCAAAAGCAACAGGATACACGTTCTTCTCAAGTGCACACGGAACATTCTCCAGAATAGACCACATACTAGGACACAAAAAGAGCCTCAGTAAATTCCAAAAGATTGAAATCCTACCAACCAACTTTTCAGACCACAAAGGCATTAAACTAGAAATAAACTGTTCAAAGAAAGCAAAAAGGCTCACAAACACATGGAGGCTAAACAACACGCTCCTAAATAATCAATGGATCAATGACCAAATCAAAATGGAGATCCAGCAATATATGGAAACAAATGACAACAACAACACTAAGCCCCAACTTCTGTGGGACGCAGCAAAAGCAGTCTTAAGAGGAAAGTATATAGCACTCCAAGCATATTTAAAAAAGGAAGAGCAATCCCAAATGAACGGTCTAATGTCACAACTATTAAAATTGGAAAAAGAAGAACAAATGAGGCCTAAGGTCAGCAGAAGGAGGGACATAATAAAGATCAGAGAAGAAATAAATAAAATTGAGAAGAATAAAACAATAGCAAAAATCAATGAAACCAAGAGCTGGTTCTTTGAGAAAATAAACAAAATAGATAAGCCTCTAGCCAGACTTATTAAGAGGAAAAGAGAGTCAACACAAATCAACAGTATCAGAAATGAGAAAGGAAAAATCACAACAGATCCCGCAGAAATACAAAGAATTATTAGAGACTACTATGAAAACCTATATGCTAACAAGCTGGGAAACCTAGGAGAAATGGACAACTTCCTAGAAAAATACAACCTTCCAAGACTGACCCAAAAAGAAACAGAAAATCTAAACAGACCAATTACCAGCAACGAAATTGAAGCGGTAATCAAAAAACTACCAAAGAACAAAACCCCCGGGCCAGATGGATTTACCTCGGAATTTTATCAGACATACAGGGAAGACATAATACCCATTCTCCTTAAAGTTTTCCAAGAAATAGAAGAGGAGGGGATACTCCCAAACTCATTCTATGAAGCTAACATCACCCTAATACCAAAACCAGGCAAAGACACCACCAAAAAAGAAAACTATAGACCAATATCCCTGATGAACGTAGACGCAAAAATACTCAACAAAATTTTAGCAAACCGAATTCAAAAATACATCAAAACCATCGTACACCATGACCAAGTGGGATTCATCCCAGGGATGCAAGGATGGCACAACATTCGAAAGTCCATCAATATCATCCACCACATCAACAAAAAGAAAGACAAAAACCACATGATCATCTCCATAGATGCTGAAAAAGCATTTGACAAAATTCAACATCCATTCATGATAAAAACTCTCAGCAAAATGGGAATAGAGGGCAAGTACCTCAACATAATAAAGGCCATCTATGAAAAACCCACAGCCAACATTATATTGAACAGCGAGAAGCTGAAAGCATTTCCTCTGAGATCGGGAACTAGACAGGGATGCCCACTCTCTCCACTGTTATTTAACATAGTACTGGAGGTCCTAGCCACGGCAATCAGACAAAACAAAAAAATACAAGGAATCCAGATTGGCAAAGAAGAAGTCAAACTGTCACTATTTGCAGATGACATGATACTGTACATAAAAAACCCTAAAGACTCCACCCCAGAACTACTAGAACTGATATCAGAATACAGCAAAGTTGCAGGATACAAAATCAACACACAGAAATCTGTGGCTTTCCTATATACCAACAATGAACCAACAGAAAGAGAAATCAGGAAAACAACTCCATTCACAATTGCATCAAAAAAAATAAAATACCTAGGAATAAACCTAACCAAAGAAGTGAAAGACTTATATTCTGAAAACTACAAGTCACTCTTAAAAGAAATTAAAGGGGACACTAACAGATGGAAATGCATCCCATGCTCATGGCTAGGAAGAATTAATATCGTCAAAATGGCCATCCTGCCCAAAGCAATATACAGATTTGATGCAATCCCTATGAAACTACCAGCAACATTCTTCAATGAACTGGATCAAATAATTCAAAAATTCATATGGAACCACCAAAGACCCCGAATAGCCAAAGCAATCCTGAGAAAGAAGAATAAAGTAGGGGGGATCTCACTCCCCAACTTCAAGCTCTATTATAAAGCCATAGTAATCAAGACAATTTGGTACTGGCACAAGAACAGAGCCACAGACCAATGGAACAGACTAGAGAATCCAGACATTAACTCAGACATATATGGTCAATTAATATTTGATAAAGGAGCCATGGACATACAATGGCGAAATGACAGTCTCTTCAACAGATGGTGCTGGCAAAACTGGACAGCTACATGTAGGAGAATGAAACTGGACCATCGTCTAACCCCATATACAAAAGTAAACTCAAAATGGATCAAAGACCTGAATGTAAGCCATGAAACCATTAAACTCTTGGAAGAAAACATAGGCAAAAACCTCTTAGACATAAACATGAGTGACCTCTTCTTGAACATATCTCCCCGGGCAAGGAAAACAACAGCAAAAATGAACAAGTGGGACTATATTAAGCTGAAAAGCTTCTGTACAGCAAAAGACACCATCAATAGAACAAAAAGAAACCCTACAGTATGGGAGAATATCTTTGAAAATGACACATCCGATAAAGGCTTGACGCCCAGAATATATAAAGAGCTCACACGCCTCAACAAACAAAAAACAAATAACCCAATTAAAAAATGGGCAAAGGAACTGAACAGACGGTTCTCCAAAAAAGAAATACAGATGGCCAACAGACACATGAAAAGATGCTCCACATCGCTAATTATCAGAGAAATGCAAATTAAAACTACAATGAGGTATCACCTCACACCAGTAAGGATGGCTGCCATCCAAAAGACAAACAACAACAAATGTTGGCGAGGCTGTGGAGAAAGGGGAACCCTCCTACACTGCTGGTGGGAATGTAATCTTGTTCAACCATTGTGGAAAGCAGTATGGAGGTACATCAAAATGCTCAAAACAGACTTACCATTTGACCCAGGAATTGCACTCCTAGGAATTTACCCTAAGAATGCAGCAATCAAGTATGAGAAAGATCAGTGCACCCCTATGTTTATCGCAGCACTATTTACAATAGCCAAGAATTGGAAGCAACCTAAATGTCCATCGATAGATGAATGGATAAAGAAGATGTGGTACATATACACAATGGAATACTACTCAGCCATAAGAAAAGGGCAAATCCAACCATTTGCAGCAACATGGATGGAGCTGGAGGGTATTTTGCTCAGTGAAACAAGCCAAGCAGAGAAAGAGAAATACCAAATGATTTCACTCATCTGTGGAATATAAGAACAAAGGAAAAACTGAAGGAACAAAACAGCAGCAGAACCACAGAACTCAAGAATGGACTAACAGGTACCAAAGGGAAAGGGACTGGGGAGGATGGGTGGGTAGGGAGGGATAAGGGGGGGAGAAGTAGGGGGGTATTAAGATTAGCATCCATAGCGGGGTGGGAGAAAGGGGAGGGCTGTACAACACAGAGAAGACAAGTAGTGATTCTACAACAGGTTGCTACGCTGATGGACGGTGACTGTAAGGGGGTATGTAGGGGGGACCTGGTATAGGGGAGAGCCTAGTAAACAAAGTATTCGTAAGTATTCGTCATGTAAGTGTAGATTAATGATTAAAAAAAAAATGCAGTTCCTATGTGGTGACCTCTAATGAGTTCTACACAATGATATAAAGGACATATAAAAGTGTAGGCAAGGGGTCTGTTTGTGTTTATACAGAGGATCAAAGCCTGATTTGGCTACCCCGAAAATGAACTAAGAAACGATATGAAGGAGAACTTCCAACATCAGCACTCTCGGGAAGACTCATGCCAGAAGATGATCATCAAAAAACCCCAGCAGGGATCCACGCACTGCTACAGCTGTAGATGCACTCATCCCACCAGCTCCTGGACTTGCCATGGGAATGAAGGAGATATCTAAGCTGGCCTGTGCATGCAGTAGAACAACAAATTTGACTGGATCTATGCTGTTGGAACTCAACCAAGAATTGGGAGAAGTGCAAATTGTAGCGCTCCAAAATCTTACAACTACAGACTATTTACTGTTAAAAGAACATATGGGATGTGAACAGTGCCCAGGAATGGGTTGTTTTAATTTGTCTGATTTTTCTCAAACTATTCAAATTCAGTTAGATAATAACCATCATATCATTGATAAGTTTTCACAAATGCCTAGGGTGCCTAACTGGTTTTCTTGGTTTCACTGGAGATGGCTGGTAATTACAGGTATGCTTTGGTTATGTAACTATACTCCTATTATGTTAATGTGTGTGCGCAATATAAGTAGTAGCTTAAAATATATACATGCTGAAGTTACTCCACAAGAAGATATGTCAAAGAAATAATCAATCTTCCCATGTTTTCTCCCGCCTGCTACTTCTATAGCTTTTCTTCTTCCTTCCTAATTACAACGAATTCTTAAATAGAATTCGTGCCTCATATCAAATTTACCGAGTATCATAACTCCTCCAAGTGGTAAAGATACCTCAAGACAAATGCTGGGCATAGAAGCCACAGGGCATAAATATGCAAAGAAATAAAAAGCTAACCATTTCAAACAATAAGGCTTCTCTCTCACTTACCAACTTAACATTTCCCTGTATGGCCCCGGAAGATGACTGGTTAGCCAGAGACGGGTAAGATTCCTCAAGGGAGGAACAACCTAAGACAGGCACAGTCGCAGGGGGGTCATCAGGTGAGAAATTGGGGATCAACAGAGGTGAGGCTTAGAACCTCACGCCCCCTGTTCTGAGAGAAATCTTCTGCATATGTGGATGTTTTATTGCCCTTGTCTAGCTTGGATTAACACATAGTCTACAGGCACACACCTGATCATCTACATTTGCTCTCTTACAACACTAAACTATGTTTTCTACCTTTATGTTGTATCTACCTACCACTTCAGCATCTTATTAAAAATAATAAAGAGAGAAATGTGGTATCCACATATAAATCAAGTATAAAAATCAAATGTGTATTCATATTTGAACTGACTGTTTATAGTTCATAATGCATGAGCAAAACCAAAAGTTTCTGTGATGACTGCCCTTGTACTGTTCACCATGTAACTTATTCACTATGTAAGAATTTGTTCTCCATGTAAGAACTTGTTCGTTATGCTTCAGAAGATTGGAGACTGACGAAAATTAGGCTTGGGGTGGATTAATGATTGTGCATTGAGCATTGACTCCCCTATACAGAATTTTATTGTTGTTAACAACCATTTGATCAATAAATATGAGAGATGCCCTAACAACAACAACCAAGAAAAAGTACACACTTCCAATTGTAAAATAAATAAGCAACCGGGATGTAATGTATAGCATAAGGAATATAGTCAAAATATTGTAACAACTTGGTATGGTGATAGCTGGTACTTAGAATTATCATGTATATAAATGTTGAATCACTGTGTTGTACACCTGAAACTAATGTAATGTAATACTGTGTGTCAACTACCCTTCAATAAAAAATAATTATCTAAAAAAAAAAAAAAAAAAAAAAAAGAATCTAGCTATAGATGCAGGGTGTATGGCAGGTAACATATGCTGAATGGGGACATGATTTTATTTTATCAAAAGATAACTTAAGAAGCAGTTGGACTTAACAGAATTGCCAGAAGGAGGTACATTGCATTACCTTAGGACCCACAATGACCCCTTGCAGATCTTGCTTTTTCAAACCATGAGATATACAGAATCTTGCTAATAAGTACCAAAAGCTACTTCTAACCAGTGAAAGGAAAGACATCACATTAGCTAGGATGTTCAGTCCTCCCCTCAGCATGCTGATAGTAGACTTCCCCACATTGTCTGGAACTTAAACTTCTGTGCTTATTCTGGATCCCTCTCCCTACTCCTGTCTTAAACCCCAACCCTGAATCTCATCCCCAGCCTTTCTTCTCAGGCACTTTGCTTCATCTTCCAGTATGACCCATCACTCAGATTCTGGTCTTTGAATCATTTGGATTCATGGTAGCTCTTCTAAAATCAGAGATGTAGTGGTAAAGAGCAGTGGGCTCTGGAGCAATACCACACAGGTGCCAGTATTGCCTCCACTACTCCTGCTATGTGACTTTGGACAGTACTTAACCTACTTTCCTAAGCCTTAGTTTTCTCAAATGTAAAATGAGGATAATAATAATACCTACAATACAGAGATGTGAGCATTAAATAGAATAATGAATAAGTGAGCATAGTCCCTGCCATAACAAGCACACCATATATGTTGGTTATTTTTATTATTCTTGTTATTAATGACTCATTGCAGCTGTTAGGCTTGTCTTTCTGCCTTTTCTTACTGCCTTCAATATCAATTGGTATAAATTGTACTTAGATTAAGACTGCATGGGAGTGATGTCATCAAGATGTCAACATAGGTTGTTCCTTACCTCACTCCTCCTCACAAGAACTAACATCTATTCAAAACAAGAACCACTGAGAGAATCCTAGAGCACAGGGGTGAAGCTGAAGCACCCCCTCCACCTCAGAAACCAGATGGATTGCATTAGAAGAGTAAGATAAATGGCTGGACATTGACTGCATTGCCCCTCACGTAGGCCAGTGCAGCACCACATGAAGAGGCCTCTGGTTCTGGTTCTTCCAATGGGGAAAGAGAACCCGGGAAACAATCAGTACCCCCTAGCATTTTGGGTCACTTCTAGGAGCACCTACTCTGATTTCACACCACAGGCATTGCAGGAGAGTCTGAGGGGCCCAGACACTGGGAATTTGACTGATGGAGAAGCAGGGAGGAGCTTGCAACAAACAGCACATGGATTTTGGCAGACAAAGTTCATGCCTGCAGTGTCCAAGCACTAATCCCAACCAGTGCCTTTGTTCATCTGCTGAACCAAGTCAGGGGTGTACTCTGACCAGGGAACTTGGTGGGGTGCAGATCTGCCTGACCGGGATTCTCCAGTGAGTTGTTTCGCTGCCCTAGGTTTTGGTTTTCCTATACCCAGGCAAGGAGTTGAGTCACAGCCCCACCCAATGTGGAGAGTGTCATCCAGCCCCATCTGACCAGGAGGACTGTTGACAACAACTGGAGGCTGTGCAGCCCAGTGATACTCAAGCTAAGAGGCAGAAAGAGCTGATCATCCATCCCCACAGCAAAGCCAGTACTGGAGGTGGAGGGGTCCCATATGCACAAGCAGATGGGTTAATTTATAGCCAATGCTAGGGGTAGCTCCTAGCCACTCCCAACCAGAGAGCCTGTTTGGGGTACTGGGAGTAGCCTAGAATGTCCTGTCTGAGTGAGACAGCCTCATCTTCTTTGGAGAGTGTCTTTCAGCCCCTTCTGACCAGAAGGGCTCATAGAAACACCTGGAAGCCACGAATCCCACTAGTGCTCAAGCTGAGAAGGGTAGACAGGGCTATTAGTTTGCGGGGCAAAGCCAGCAGCCCAATTTGGCCAGGAAACAGGGGTGTGGGGCAGCTTGAGTTAAGAAAACACAGAGTCTTACCAGTTTTAGAACTGCTTTGTTTGCTGTACATGGGAAGACAATCCAATTTGTAGCCCCACTCATCACTGAATACAGCATTCAGCCTATGTGATAAGGGAACCTAATCAGACAGAGTGCACAGGAGTTGCATAACCCATTTAGTAGTTGTATGAACAGTGGTACTTGAACAGAGGAACAGAGAGCACAGCCCATGGCCTCCCAACTCTGCAGAGCAAAACCAGTGGCCTCATCTGGACAGGGATTTCAGTGCACACTCAGGTCTGATTCAGGTCCCCAAACAATGAGCTGTACAGGCTCAGGGTCCCATCCTGCTGCTCTACTTAAGCTTGGAAGCTAATTTGTAGCCCCATGTACTATTGAATATAGTACCCAGTCCTGACCAGATAATTCAGACAACCATGGAACCCATCTTACAGCCTCACTTGGATAGGGAAGCAACCAGCAGTTCTATTCAAGTTCTGTCTTTTTTCAGCCAGTGACACACCTGGGGAGCTCCAACAGTTGCCTTACCTAAAAAATGGACCCTAATAGCAGGGCCCATCACTGGCCTCAGAGTCCCAACAGTTGCCTTACCTAAAAAGTGGACCCTAATAGCAGGCCTCATCTGCCCAAAGACATTACTAGCAATCATATCCAGAAACCTAAACTGAGCTGACTGGTGAAGAACTGTCTCTGCCAAAGCAACCTATGAAATCTAGAAGACAAGCCCCATAACTCAAATGTACGTATGCTGTGTTAGGAATCAAGGATCATGAAAAATCAGGTAAATATGATGCCACCAAAGGAAGCTAGTAAAGTTCCAATAACTGACCCTAAAAAAAATGGAGATCTATGAACAATTATCAAAGAATTCAAAATTCTCTTAAGCAAGTTTAGTGAACTATAAGAAACCACAAACAGCTAAATGGAATTAAGAAAGTCATGCATGAACAAAATGAAAAGTTTGACAAGGAAATAGCAGCCATTTAACAAAACAAAACAAATCCTAGAGTTGAAAAATACAATAACTGAACTGAAGAATTCAGTAGTTTCAAATGCAGACTTGACTGTGCAGAGAAAAGAATCTGTGAATGGGAGGAGAAAATACTGGGAATTACCCAGTCAGGAGAGAAAAAAAAAAAAAGCTGCAAAAGAGTGAATAAAGACTGTATTCCTTTTTTTTGAGGAATACTTCTTTGATTTCTATTCCAGATCAGATTCTTTTATTTATACTTTCATGGAACCATGAATTTTTCCTCCAGAGCATTTTATTTCATTGGTAATTATGCATTCATTTTTGTCATCATTTGGCTAATTTCTGTCTCCTCTGCTATACCTCAATTTACATGAGATCGGTAACAATGATTTTGCTTATATTTGTATCCAGAGCCTAGAATAGTGCCTGGGACAGAAATGAATGATGGAGTGATGAATTAACTTTCATTTAAATGATTAATATGAATCCTATGCTCAAATTAATCTATTTCATTTACCACGTCCTCCCTTGTTTTGCACGTCTTTCACTATATGCCTTTTAAAAGGTACAAACTATGGTTTATATGTTATATGTAACAGACGTAGATATAGATTTGTATATTCATTTCTCACAGTATGATATAAAGAAGTATTCAATACTAAATGGGTATTGAGTGAATGAGTAAGTGAAAAGAAATCACTGATGGTAATGATTCTAGTGCCCAGGAATGACTGAAGTTGTAGTTGTACTAAGAACTATGAGGTCAAGTGGAAGATTTGCCATGGGAGAAAGGAGGTGATGCAGCTGACCTGGAAGATAGCTCTGATATAGCCTCATATACTCTTTTCAGAGTAAGGTTTTAGAATTCAGGAAACAAATTTGTGCTTGACAGAGATTAATTTCAATTTATTTTGTGAGCTTGAATCATCACTTTGTCTTGTAAATATTTAAACTCTTCTATTAGCTATGCATTCCCCTGACATTTACACTTTATTCGTAAACAGCCTCTGTTATAACCTGTAATTGCTAATAACGATGGGTAAAAGCACCACAAATTGGAGTTGCCACAGATCACATTGGAAATGGCACTCTTTCCTGCTCCTTGTGAAAACAGTGTTTGCCTCACTTGGTCTACTTTGAGGCAACTCACTTTTTCAGAGATGAAAAATGACTTCCAGAAAGTTCCATGTGAAATTGAATGACATAGAAGAATCAATGAGTCCCTGCCAACCTGTGAACCAGGATGTTTGGAGAAATTAAGCTCATCCATGAGGCACAGAGACACAGGTTCTGAAATACAAAACTAGTTCACTGTGATTTTGTGGTTCTCTGAGGAGCTAAGAAAGTGCTAGATCTGTCTGATTTCTCATTTAGTAGGACAGAATTTTGTTAGGTTCTTGCACCAAGAATCCTAGGGAAACTAGTCGGCCTCCCTTTTGGGCATCTTAATCTTGTTTCTATCTAACTACAAAAAGTTATACATCTGTGTAAATAAAAACCAGCATTTAAATTACATACGAGATTTTGAATACTTAAGACTTACATCCTCTAAATTGTATAACATTTTCTTTGTTTTTCCTTCCTTATCCCCTAACTACTTCTTACTTGAAGGACCCAAATGATACAAAATGTACCATTTCCCAAACTAAAACTGGTCTTCCCTTGCTGATCTGCCCTTTCTGTATTTACTGGCTCAGTAAATGACTCCCTGTTCAGCTAGGCAACCCAACATTTGAGAAATGGCCCTGAAGAAGCTGAGACTGTAATCAAGAGAAAACAGACATATATGCACAGGCAAAATCTATTTGCTGACCAGTTCATTCTTGCATTTGGTAAATATTAACATGGTGCTAGGACTGGAAATGCAATGGAAGCACATTGCCTGCCCTCAGAAAACTGATGGAGTGGGAGAAGCAGAAAAGATAGGATTACAACCTTTGAGAACTTCATTCTCTGATGGGACAGCACAATGGGCCATGGAGCACATAGATGGCCTCTAGGAAGGCCCTCACAGGCCTCCCTTCCCAAACCAGACTAAATGGATCCTTGTCATTTTGGATGTGAATTCTTTCTCTCTTTCTCTTTCCCCCTTCCATCCTTCTCAATTGGATTCTAAATTTTTACTAATAGGCTTCTTAAAATAATTTTGAGAATTGTCCTCTTGACATTTTAACTTGATATGTAAAATATTTTTATGGTAAGATTAAACATGCAAATGGTGTGATTTTTAGCATATTACAACATTGACATGTGAAAATAAACAGTTGAAACACTCTTTTTAAATGTATTTAATGGAGTTTAAATGTCACAGAACTAAATACCCAGCATACACACTCTCACCTGCACCTATATACACATGCACACTCGCTCACTCACATGTATACACACACACACACACATTCCTTAAGAGAGTCTTCCTGTGTCCAAGACACGAGCAAGTTGAAGAATACCATTTTATAGGGCTATTTCTCTGATTTGTTATGTATCCTTCATGGCACCCAGTAACATGTGCCAGACCTTGGCTGAACACTTCAGATTATCATCTCAATTAATCCTCCACAACCCATTGAGATCAGTATTGTTATCTGCATTTTACTTATGAAGGAAATGAAGCCAAGAGAAGGGGTTTGTGTCCAGGTCTTTCAGACTTTATTACTTTATTATTTATTAGAATTCACTGTAACCAAGGGATTGTAGTGTTAAAATCAATGTGGAACACCTCAGAGAATGTATAACTCCTAGCCTTCCCTACCCTCCTACCTGCTTTGCTTTTCTCCACAACACTTACCAACATCTGATAGACTGAATGTTTTACTTATTTATTATTAAGCCTCCCCACTTCGCCAACCCAGAATATAGGCTTCAGGAGTACAGGGACTTTGTTTTGTTCACTGCTATTTTCTCAGTGTCTAAAATAGTGCCTGACTCATAGTAGGTGCTCAACAAATATTTGTTAAATAATGAACCAGATTTGTTGCTATAAAGCCCTTAGAATTGTAAGAGACTGGACATCCTAGTGGTTGCTCCATACTTTGATCAGCCTTTCTAACTTCTGTTATAATTAGGTAGCAGCATGGGGTAGATCAACAGTGTACTGACTTTGAGGTGAAGTATTTTTCTGTATCAGGCAAAATCAAAAACAATGGGATCTAATCACACACCTAAAGTGCTTGCTGACCACAGTAAAATGGAAAACTATATTTACTGCGTTCAAGTTACTAAAGACAGCACAGAATCAGGAAGCTTTGTGTTGAGCAATGGCAGGGATGCTTCTTTGAGCTGTCACAGCCTACCTTTCAGGGATAGGAGTTTGGGCATATCAGGCCATGCATCCCAGAAGTCCCCCAGGGCTACAGAGCCTTCTAGAAAGGGATCCAAGCCATATGCCCTGTTGGGGAAGCCACAGCTGAGTAAGTCTGATGAACCAATAGAACAGCCTGATGGAAACCTATCTGGGGATGGGAAGGGAACCACAGAGTCTTCTGGAAAATAATGGATCTTAGATAAGAAAGAACCAGGCATGATAAGCTTGACCCAGAAGCAAAGCTTTCTCTGTCAGAGGGAATAGAGATTTTAAGTAGAGCATTACTGATAGTCCCTGGCTCACCCCTGTGTACATGTGAGTCCAACAGAAAAAGAGATCTACAAGAAAAGATAGAAGGAGCTTTTCTACCAAACTGACACTCACTGGGCATGTTAGAGGAGACATCTTGGCCTGGAGGAATAATCAGAAAACCTGGACACCAAGCAGCTGGCGATGAGCACCTACTGTGTCTGCCAAGCCTGGAAAAGTCATGCAAATAGCAGTAGAGCAACTACATCCACCTGAGCAGCAGTGGGACTTCAGCAGCAGAGCCCAGCGTGTGCAGAGTTGTGCCTCTCGGTGACTGTGAACGTGCCCACTGAGTGAACAGCAAAACATGTGTCAACAGTTTGGGGAAGCAATGTTGCTACATGGGAATGAACTGGCTCCTGGGTCATGGGAGACTTTCACAGGGGAGACTCCCAGAAGGACGTGGGTGACTTGAGTCAATTGAAAGGAGTCAGAGCCTGGTTTTGGGGTTTATGTAGATAACGATATTTGAGTTTCATTTCAACACCCCATCTCCCCAGTTGTCCCACCACTCACTAGTGTCCCTCTCCTCCTGTCCTCCTTCACCACCTTCTCAAAATTCCTATTGGTTCAGAGAGATTATTTAAACTAGGTGGGAGGGGAAGGCATGCCCGTTTAAACTTTAGACAAATATGTGAAAGATGGATAATCTCTTAGCTATTCTCAGTGTATCTGAATTTTAAAAGATCGACTTAAACGAGTCTCCTTCAGACAGCATGAAAAGGGAGAATAAAAAGTTTAAAGCAGTGGGAGGATGGGAAAAATATTTGCGTATCTCATGCACACACTGGTAAGATTAAGAGATATGACCCAGCAATGAGAATATTGAATTAAATGAGTTTAGACTTCAAGTTCCTTGGGATGATTATGTGCAATACCAAAGGCAGATTTATTTCATAAGGAAGTCTCACTCTGTGATATGGCACTTTTGGCATGGGGTACAAACACACCTTATGCTAGATAAATAGCTTTCGAACAGTAGCATCAAATGGTACAATAAATTTAGACTTTTACGGATGATGAAGGTATTTGTCCATTCATAATAAAACCTGGTAATTTCACTGTGCTTTTCTACAAAGGGCTCCACACCCTTTGAAAAAAATGATCTCTTTTCTCTTTACAAAATTTCAGTGAGGCAAGAACTTCAGTACAGGATGGATTGACAGAGTAAAATACTTTCTCTTGTCATTCCTCCCAGCTGTCCTTTGAGGTAGCTGGGGATGCCAATTTACTAAGTATTGTTGTACTAATGTAGGAAAAATGATGATGTAGGGAAAAAATGCTTTATTCACAGAAATATTCTATGATAACACTTATAAATAGACATAGGAAGGGACAGAGAAAGGTCTGGAGATTGCTATAAATAAATAAATGGTGACTCTCTGGAAGAATAAAGAACTAGAGATGCCAATAATTTCCTTCCCAACTCTGTAGCTCTTACTAGAGAACACTATCACTTGTCCTTCCTATGGAGTTGAATCCCAAAATCCTTACTAAGTGGTAGTGGGTGATTTGTGATTCCTGATCTCTAGTCAGAGCCAGCTAGACTTGAGTGGACATCTGACCCAGCTAGATCTATTAGATCCTTTCTCCAGGAATTTGAAATTGAGGCGGAACAAAAACTGTAAAGTGAACAAGAACCAAGATCATTTCCCTCTCCTTACCTCTACCTTTTTGTTACCATGGGTTTTGCTCTCTGAAAAGCGCAAAGTTGGCTTTAAAAGGCAGCCTTGATAGAAAAACCTACATATCTAACAGGGAGCTGATTAAATCATGGGACATCTATGTCATGGGATACAGCACAGCAGTGTGAAAAGAATGAAACTTCTGACGAACGGATCATTCTTTCTTTATTTTTTTATGTCTTTTTTTAAATTAAGGTATTATTGATATACACTCTTATGAAGGTTTCACATGACAAAACAATGTGGTTACTACATTCACCCATGTTATCATGGGCTCCCCATACCCCATGGCAGTCACTACCCAACAGTATAGTAAGATGCCACAGTCACTATTTGCCTTCTCTGTGCTACACTGTCTTCCCCATGACGCCCCCCAAACCATGTGTGCCAATCATAATATCCCTCAATCCCCTTCTCCCTCCCCCCCCACCCACCCTCTGCCACCCCTGCCTCTTGGCAACTGCTAGTCCCTTCTTGGAGTCTGTGAGTCTGCTGCTGTTTTGTTCCTTCAGTTTTGCTTCGTTGTTATACTCCACAAATGAGGGAAATAATTTGGTACTTGTCTTTCTCTACCTGGCTTATTTCACTGAGCATAATATCCTCCAGTGCCATCCATGTTGTTGCAAATGGTAGGATTTCTTTTTTTCTTATGGCTGAATAGTATTCCATTGTGTGTATGTACAACCTCTTCTTTATCCATTCATCTACTGATGGACACTTAGGTTGCTTCCATATCTTGACTATCATAAATGCTGCTGCAATAAACATAGGGGGGCATATGTCTTTTTGAATCTGAGAACTTGTTTTCTTTGGGTAAATTCCTAGGAGTGGAATTCCTGCATCAAACACTATTTCTATTTTTAGTTTTTTGAGGAACCTCCATATTGCTTTCCATAATGGTTGAACTAGCTTACATTCCAACCAGCAGTGTAGGAGGGTTCCCCTTTCTCCACACCCTCACCACCATTTGCTGTTCTTAGTCTTTTCAATACTGGCCATCCTAACTAGTGTGAGGTGATATCTCATTGTGGTTTTTATTTGCATTTCCCTGATAATTAGTGATGTGGAGCATCTTTTCATGTGCATGTTGGTCATCTGAATTTCTTCTTTGGAGAATTGTCTCTTCATATCCTCTGCCCATTTTTAATTGGGTTATTTGCTTTTTGGGTGTTGAGGCATGTAAGTTCTTTATATTTTTGGATTTTAACCCCTTGTCAGATATGTCATTTACAAATATATTCTCTCGTGCTGTAGGATGCCTTTTTGTTCTCTTGATGGTATCCTTTGCCATACACAACCTTTTTAGTATATTGCATTTGTTTCCCTTACTCTAGGAGATGCATTCAGAAAAAAGTTGCTCATGTTTATATACAGGAGATTTTTGCCTATGTTGTCTTCAAAGAGTTTTATGGTTTTGTGACTTACATTCAGGTTTTTTATCTATTTCAAGTTTACTTTTGTGTATGGGGATAGACAATAATCCAGTTTCATTCTCTTGCATGTAACTGTGCAGTTTTGCCAACATCAGTTGTTGAAGAGGCTGTCATTTCCCCATTGTATGTCAATGGCTCCTTTATCATATATTAATTGACCATATATGCTTGAGTTTATATCTGGACTCTCTAGTCTGTTCCATCGGTCTATGGATCTGTTCTTGTGCCAGTACCAAATTGTCTTGATTACTGTAGCTTTGTAGTAAAGCTTGAGGATGGGGAGCATAATGCCCCAGCCTTATTCTTCCTCCTCAGGATTGTTTTGGCTATTTGGGGTCTTTTGTGGTTGCATATGAATTTTAGAACGATTTGCTCTAGTTCATTGAATAATGCTGTTGGTATTTTGATAGGGATTGCATTGAATCTGTAGATTGCTTTAGGCAGGATGGCCATTTTGACAATATTAATTCTTCCTATCCATGAGTATGGGATGTGTTTCCATTCATTCATATCTTCTTTAATTTCTCTCATGAGTGTCTTGTAGTTTTCAGAGTATAGATCTTTCATTTCTTTCGTTAGGTTTATTCCTGGTATTTTATTCTTTTTGATGTAATTGTGAATGGAATGTTTTCTGATATCTCTTACTGCTAGTTCGTTATTAGTGTATAGGAATGCAAGAGATTTCTGTGCATTAATTTTGTTAATTTATGCACTTTGCTGAATTCAGATATTAGATCTAGTAGTTTTGGAGTAGATTCTTTAGGGTTTTTTAATGTATAATCTCATGTCATCTGCAAACAGTGACAGTTTAACTTCTTCTTTAACAATCTGGATGCCTTTTATTTCTTTGTGTTGTCTGATTGGTGAGGACCTCCAGAACTACGTTAAAAAAAAAACGGGAAGAGTGGGCATTCTTGTCTTGCTCCTGATCTTAAAGGAAAAGCTTTCAGCTTCTTGCTGTTAAGGATAATGTTGGCTGTGGGTTTGTCATGTATGGCCTTTATTATGTTGAGGTACTTGCTCTCTATACCCATTTTGTTGAAAGTTTTTATCATGAATGGATATTGAATTTTGTCAAATGCTTTTTCAGCATCTATGGAGATGATCATGTAGTTTTTGTCCTTCTATTTTGTTGATATGGTAGATGATGTTGATGGAGTTTTGAATATGGTACCATCCTTGCATCCCTGGAACAAATCCTACTTGATTATGATGGATGATCTTTTCGATGTATTTTTGAATTCAGTTTGCTAATATTTTGTTAAGAGTATTTTTGCATCTATGTTCATCAGAGATATTGGTCTGTAATTTTCTTTTTTTGTGGTGTCTTTGGTTTTGGTGTTAGAGTGATGCTGGCCCCATAGAATGAGTTTGGAAGTATTCCCTCCTCTTGTACTTTTTGGAAAACTTTAAAGAGAATGGGTACTAGTTCTTCACTGAATGTTTGATAAAATTTAGCAGTGATGCCATCTGGTACAGGGGTTTTGTTCTTGATTTAATTGCTAGTAATTGGTCCATTCAGATTTTCTGTTTCTTTCTGGGTCAGCCTTGGAAGGTTGTATTTTTCTGGAAAGTTGTCCATTTCTTCTATGTTATCCAGTTTGTTAACATATAATTTTTCATAGTATTCTCTATTAATTCTTTGTATTTCTGTGGTGTCTGTAGTGATCTTTTCTTTCTCATTTTTTATTCTGTTTATGTGTGTAGACACTCTTTTTTTCTTGATAATTCTGGCTAGGGTTTTATCTATTTTGTTTATTTTCTTGAAGACCAGCTCTTGCTTTCATCAGTTCTTTGTATTGTTCTATTCTTCTTGAATTTATTTATTCCTGCACTAATCTTTATTATGTCCCTCCTTCTACTGACTTTGGGCCTCATTTGTTCTTCTTTTTCTAGTTTCATTAATTGTGAGTTTAGACTGTTCATTTGGGATTGTTCTTCTTTGTGAGGTAGGCCTGTATTGCAATATACCTTTCTCTTAGCATGGCCTTTGCTGTGTCCCACAGGTTTTGTGCTGTTGAATTATTGTTGTCTTTGTCTCCATATATTGCTCGATATCTGTTTTTATTTGATCATTGATCCATTGGTTATTCAGGCGCATGTTGTGAAGCCTCCATGTGTTTGTGGGCTTTTTTGTTTTCTTTGCGTAATTTATTTGTAGTTTCATACATTTGTGGTCTGAGAAGCTGGTTGGTACAATTTCAATCTTTTTAAATTTATTGAGGCTCTTTTTGTGGCCTAGTATATGATCTATTCTGGAAAATAGTTTCATGTGCACTTGAGAAGAATGTGCATACTGTGGCTTTTGGGTGGAGAGTTCTGTAGATATCTCTTAGGACCATCTGTTATAAAGTGTAGTTCAATGCCTCTGTCTGGTTTGTCTGTCCTTTAGAGTGAGTGGAGTGTTGAAGTTTCCTAGAATGAATGCATTGTATTATTTTTCCCCTTTTAATTCTGTTAGTATTTGTTTCACATATGTAGGTGCTCCTACAATATGCATAGATATTTATAATGGTTATACCCTCTTGTTGGATTAACCCCTTTATCATTATGTAATGCCCTTTTTGTCTCTTGTGACTTTCCTTGTTTTAAAGTCTATTTTGTCTGATACAAGTAGTGCAACACCTGCTTTTTTCTCTCTATTAGTTGCATGAAATATCTTTTTCCATCACTTTACTTTTAGTCTGTGTATGCCTTTGGGTTTGAAGTGAGTCTCTTCTAGGCAGCATATAGTTGGGTCTTGCTTTTTTATCCATTCAATGACTCTATGTCTTTTGATTGGTGCATTGAGACCATTTATATTTAGGGTGATTATCAATAGGTATGTACTTATTGACATTGCAGACTTCAGATTCATGGTTACCAAAGGTTCAAGGTTAATTTCCTTACTATCTAAGAGTCTAACTTAATTCACTTAGTATGCTATTATAAACACAATCTAAAGGTTCTTTTTTTCCCCTCATTTTCTTCCCCCTTCATTCTTTATATATATAGGTATCATATTCTATACTCTTTATCTATCCCTTTTTATTACCTTTGGTGACAGCTATTTAACCTTAGCAACACTTCCATCTATAGAAGTCCCTCCAAAATTCACTGTAGAGATGGTTTGTGTGAGGTAAATTCTCTCAACTTGTGCTTATGTGGAAATTGTTTAATCCCTCCTTCAAATTTAAGTGATAATATTGCCAGATCAAGTATTCTTGGTTCAAGGCCCTTGTGCTTCATTGCATTAAATATATCATGCCACTCCCTCTGGCCTCTAAGGTTTCTGCTGGGGAGTCTGATGATAGCCTGATGGGTTTTCCTTTGTATGTGACCTTATTTCTCTCTCTGGCTGCTTTTAATAGTCTGTCCTAATCCTTGATCTTTGCCATTTTAATTATTATATATCTTGGAGTTGTCCTCTTTGGGTCCCTTGTGTTGGGAGATCTGTGGATCTCCATGCCCTGAGAGATTATCTCCTTCCCCAAACTGGGGAAGTTTTTGGCAATAACTTCCTCAAAGACACTTTCTATCCCTTTTTCTCTCTCTTCTTCTTCTGGTACTCCTATAATATGAATATTGTTCTATTTGGATTGGTCACACAGTTCTCTCAGTATTATTTCATTCCCAGAGATCTTTTTTTCTCTGTGTGCTTCTGTTTCTTTGTATTCCTCTTCTCTAATTTCTATTTCATTTTTCATCTCCTTCACCATTTCTATTCTGCTTTTAATACCCTCCATTGTGTTCCTCAACGATTGGATCTCCATCCTAAATTCGTTCCTGAGTTCTTGAATATTTTTCTGTACCTCCAGGAGCACATTTATGATTTTTGTTTTGAAATCTCCTTCAGGAAGATTTATTAGTTCAGTCTCACTCGATCTTTTTTCTGGTTTTGAGATTTTGCTTTGAACCATGTTTCTTTGACATTTCATATTTGTCTGTGGTATAGCTCTACTGTCTGAAACTGCTCAGCCCCTGGAGCAATGTCAGGGTTGCAGGGGAGTAGTGTTGGTGCCTGGGCAGAGGAAAATGCTGTTTCCTGCTTCCTGGCTGCTATGCCTGTCTCCACTGCCTTAGCCAGTGGGCCAAACACACAGATGTAAGCCTCTATGCTTTGGGTTGGTAGCTACTGTAGGTAGGGCTTCCCTCTGGCTGGCCTGATGCCAGGGCAGGGTTTGCTGCTTTGCAAGCCAGCTGCAGGCTGGCTGGGAGGAAGGCACAGCCAGTTGCATATCACGGTGTGGGGCCTTGGAGCTGCGTAGCCAACAGAGGGATGGAGCACCTGAAGATCGTGAAAGTTCCCAACCCTGTTCTGTGAGGTCTGTTCTTTCCTCCAGGTTTATGTAGTCTGACACAGCCTTCTTTCCTGTTGCTCTTTCAGGGTTAGTTGTATTAATTATATTTTCGTATTATATGTGGTTTTAGGAGGAGGTCTCTGTCTCACCTCTCACGCTGCCATCTTTAATCCTATCCTGATCATTCTTTAGAATGACCTTCAAGATATATTGTTAAGAGAAGAATGCAAGGTAGAGGATAGGAGTGATAGTATACCATCATCTATATAACAAGAAAGGAAAAGTATAACATATGCTTAGCCATTTGCATTTCATGTGACTATTAATATGTTAGGACTTAAGTCTATTGTTTTATTTCCTTGTGTTTCCTCTGTTTCCCTTTTCTTGTCTTCCTGTGTTATTTGAACATTTTTTAGGATTCCATCTTGGTCTATCTGTAGTGTTTTGGGGCATGTTACTTTGTGTAGTCTTCTTAGTGGCTGGACATATGTGTACATATGTGTGTATGTTTACATATATGTGTATATGACCTAATCACAATCTACTGATATCAGTGTTTTACCAATTTGAGTGAAATGCAGAAATCTCACTCCCATTTAGGTCCCTTTATCCTCCCTACTTTCAAGTTTCATTATCTTGAGAATCTGATGGTCATGTAATTTTTATTCCAATCTTCGTATATAATTTAGAAAATTCATGAGGAGGACAGTGTGTTCTATTTATGCATATTTCTACATTCTCTATTATTCTTTCTTCCTTCCTAATTATCCAAGATTCCTTCCTTCATCATTTCATTTCTTTTGAAATACATCCTTTTGCCTTTCCCAAGAGTATGTCTGCTAGTGACAAATTCTTCTAGTTTTCCTTCATCTGAGAATGTCTTTATTTCCCCTTAATTCCTGATACACAATTTGCAGTTGACAGTAATTTTCTTTCAGTATTTGAAAAATGTATGTCACTTCCTTCCGGACTCTATTGTTTCAGGTGAAAAATCTGCTGTCATTTAAATTGGTATTCCCCTATAGGCAATGTGTGGTTTCTCTCTGACTGCTTTCAAGATGTTTCCTTTGTCATTAGTTTTCAGAAGTTTTTGATGTGTCTTCGCATGAATTTCTTTGGATTTATCCTATTTGCAATTCACTTAGCATCTTTTTTGGTATATTTTTATGTTTTACCAAATTTGGGGAATTTCCAGTCATTATTTCTTTGAATATTCTCTTTCAGTCCCACTCTCTTTCACTTCCCCTCCTACCTCTCCAGCTGCTGCAAATGTTGTGTCTCGTTACTGTCTCTTAGGTTCCCGAGATTCTGTTTTCAGTTTATTTTCTCTGTTTTTCAAATTGGGTGAATTCTCTTGATCTGTTCTCAACTTCACTGATTCTATCCTCTGTCATCTCTACTGTATTATTGAGTTCATCTAGTCATTTTTATTATTTGTTTTTCAATTCTGTAATTTCCATTTGTGCTTTTTTATAGCATTTTTTTGCTGAAATTTTCTATGTATTTTTTTTTACTTGTTGAAAGAGAATTTGTAATTGTTTGTTGAATCATTTTTATGATGGTTCCTTTAAAATACTTGAAGGTTAATTCCAGTATCTGGCTCATCTCAGTCAAGTTGCATTCTCATTCAAGTTGCAATTTTCTTAGTTCTTATAATGAGTAGATTTAATTGTATCTGGACATTTAGACTATTAGGAGACTCTGAGTGATATTTAATTTTTTATTTTAGTAGGTAGTCACTCTGTTGAGGTTTAACATGCAGGTCCTAGCTTACTTTTGTGGACTGTGACAAAATGACAGTCTAATCTTTAGGGCCTCTACAGTGCTATTTTGATTGGCTTGGTTTGTCTACTGCCTTTGGCGCCCAGACTAGTGGTTGCTGGTACTAGCTGAAGAAAGGTGTTTCCCCAGGCTGTGTTGCCTGGTGCCTTTAAGTGGGGGAAGAGAATTTCTAGCCTTAAGGGACCTCTAAAGGCACTGCTTTATTCCTCAAGTACCTCATGGGTTGGAGGCTTATGGTGGTAGAATTGCCCTCACTGATGTGCCCTGTCAAGTGAGGTCTCAGGGTGGGAGAGGGGAATCTCACGCTGGTAGAACAGTCCTCTGGCTAGTTATTGTTAAAAGAACATTTGTTTGGTCCTCTTGCTATTTCTGAGTTGTTGGCAGGACTCCCATTCAGTTTGGAGGAAGAATAAGGCTACCTGGTTGCCTTCCATTGCTAGACTGGATTCTGTTCAGAAAGGCCAGGCCCTGGGCCTTCATCTCTTGGGTGGGGAGTCATAAAATGCCCTGACACTGTGTTGCCCTTGTGTTCCTTTGGTCCATAATCAATTCACCTTCCTTCCTACCTTTCAGGGTTCTCTTTCAGTTGAGTTTTGTGTTATTTTCAATGATTTAAGCATGATTAGCAGACAGAAGCAGGGAAAGACAAGTCTCTATATATGCTTATACAGGCATAAAATTTCTCTAGAAGAGTACATAAAGAATTGCTTTCCTTGGGGGAGAAATTGGGGAATATGAGCTAGGAGGGAGAACTTTTTCATACCTATTTGTATGTTCTCATTTTAATCAGGTGAATTATTATCTATTCAAAAATAAAAATAAAATGAAAAAGACAACAGACGTCTTCTACCTCAGCCTTGTTTTCAAGAGCACAATCAAGGCCTACAAGAGAGGTCAAGCAGCATACAAATTCAACAGTTGGTAAGTTTATTAAATTTCATTGACTTTTAATTTCACTACATCAGGACTGCTTTGATCCAGGTCCCTGAATATAAGACTAATATTCTCAGTGGATTTTCATCCTGCTCATACATTTTGAATAACTTGGAGAATACAAATGTGTAATTAGATAGAAGTAGATGCTTTTGGCAGCATACTAGAACCCCAATCAGCTGAAAAGATAATATGTGCACAACATTAAAGCAAAATTAATAACAAGACACTGATTACATGAAAAGATTTCAGGTAGTTATTATTAAATTTGCACACAACTCAGCATAATTAGTGCCTTAATTAAGATATGACCTTAAATTTTAGCTTACAATTAAGTCACAATTATAATCTAAAACTTACAAGATAGTTAGGTATCACTTCTTTTCTCACTTTGGGGAGCATCTTCATAGATAGTGAGCTTACAATGCAATTACTTTGATTCCCAACCTGTACCTCAGCACAATGTTTCAGCCAGAAGCCTTTAAGAATAAAGTTTAGTAACCTTCAGCCAAGGACATCCACCCAAAGCAGACTGAGCAGCTCCCAGACACACTCCTGCATAACTCTAGGGCATAAGGAAATAGTAAAGACCTATTCTCTCCCCAGCACCTTAAGTAAAATTTAAACTAGAAGGCTGATACTGACTTTGATTAAACTCTATTTTCACAGAAGTAATGCAATTTTTACCACTGACATTTATGCTTCAACACATAGTTCTTGCAAGGCATTTCAAGGCCTATAGTTTAGCACATGGTAAAGGTTCTAATCCAAGCCAAAGAATTTCTCAGCAGTAGAAAAAATGGAGAATTCAATAAATATTGATGGGCTAGTGATTTTGGAAAAACCAAATCTGGAATCCTACCTTCATCCTTCATGTCAAAATAAACTCCAAATACATCAAAGATTTAATATAAAAACAAAATCATAAATGTACTAGAAGATAAGGGTTAATATTTTTATAATATAATCCGGAGTGGTTTTTTAACCATGATGGTTAAAACAAAACCCATATAAGAAATGGCTAACAAATTTGCCTACTTAAAAATTCTAAACTTCCATACATAAAAAAACTCATAAATTTTGAAAACCTAATTCAAGGACAAATCAAGAAATAACTGATTAAAATCTGAAACTTTCATTTATATTTTGACTCATTTTTCCTCTAAAGGCACAGCTTTATTCCTCAATAAGAAAATAAGGAAATAATTGAAAATAAGCATAATGGTTTATGTCCAAGAATATTAAATAAAGGGAAAAAATCAAAAGAACTTACATGCTAAAAAATAGCTCATAAAGTGATTATGAGTACAGAATTGCCATAGGCTACAGACGTTAAGATCAGAATATTTAATAACGCCAAACAAAATATTTTCTTGATAGAGCCTTGTTAAAAAGAGAATATAGATGAATCTAATTTGATTTTAAAATTTATCCAGACAGAAAAAAAGATTGGAAGGAAACAAAATATCAGTAATTATCACTAGAGATAGAATTATGGATAAATATTATTGTTTACATTTTCATTAAAGTCTAAATCTTCTACAATAAGTAAATTATTTTTGTACCTAATATTTTTTTTAATTCCTTGAAGTTTTAAAGAAAATGTTAGTTGAATTATCCCAAAAAGAACTAACTTGGACTAGGACAGATATGAAAGATCAAAATTAGAGACTTGAAAAGTATAGTGTAAAATACAGTAAAATAGAGTGTACAGTGTATCGTACAATACAATCATTGTGACAACTCCCCAAACCCCCACCTTTTTTAAATCCCTCTACCAGATTTGGTGATGCTATATCACATGGGTTAAATCACAACTCCTGGTCATTCCCAGTGATGGATCTCTCTCTCTCTCTCTCTCTCTCTCTCTCTCTCTCTCTCTCTCTCTCTCTCTCTCTCTCTTCCTTTCTCTTTCTCTCTCTCTCTCTGACATCGCAGGCCTAAAACACAGGCTACCTTTTCCTAAGGCCAAGCATCATGAGAGAGTTCTTTCAAAAATCAATGTCATACCTGTCTATTCCTAACTGCCTATGTTGGAAACATGAGGTTCAAAAGTCTGATTACCTGGTCTTGGCAAGAAGCTTATGACTTTAATTAGAGGCACTTGCCAATCACAAAATAACTATAAGTAGAGTACAGGAAATGTCATCATTGAACTTTGTACCTGTAGGTTTTCTTAATTTCCTTATCTGATGCTCCCTTATGCAAACCAAGAATTTCGTATAGAGCTTCTCCAGATGTTGACATAGTCCGTTGTCTTTGGTTAGGTATGTTGCATGCCATTTCCTCAAGCTGCAAAAGCCAAGAAAGGAAATAGAATGAAGTTTATGCCTATTGGATCCCACTTTCTAAAGTGGAAGGTGGTTCATTTTTAACCTGTTGTAAATGACATTCTGTTGTGTATTTTTGTGCCAGATACAAAAGAGGGGGGAAAAAAGGCTAGGAAAGCCAAAAATGAAGCTTCAAGTCAGGGTGTTAAAGTCTTCAGGCAGCCATGCAAATGGAATATGGTTTTGTCCACATGCTTAAGTAGAAGCAAAATGTTAACTAAATACCCACTATTTCAATTCTTACAGGTCAGACATATGGAGGATTTTTGCTAGAATTTGCATAACTTCTTTTGTGTATGTTTTCCAAGTTTGCAGGCAATGAAATCATCTTCTGTTGTACTTTGACTCTATTGGCCTAGCCATTGTGAAAACAAGAGTTTCAAAAAATTTTAAAAACCCAACTTTTTATAAATAGCAAAGAAAAAAATCCTGGCCTCATATGGAAGGCAGGTTAGAACTTCTCTGCAGCTGTGGGATACTAGAACCCCCACAATGGCATGGCTTCTGTGCCTGATATAGAGCATTTCTTGGTGGTTTATCCAGGAAGGCTATCCCAAATGCCAAGAAGCCATCTGCCTGCTGTGTTCTGGATCTAGGACAGGGCGCACAGAAGCAAGCACACCTGGGTACATTCCTACATCTACCACTTAACCTCTCTATGCCTTAATGTCTTCACTTATAAGAATAATAAAGCCCACATAATAAGGTTATCATAAAGATTTAGAATTAATGTATACAATATACCCAGGACATAGTAAGTTCAAAGAAAAAGGTAACTATTTTTATTAAAGGCATCACAGTGTGTAATTCAGAGAGTGCACTATAGCCAGACACTCTGGGTTGAAATACTGGCTTTGCCATGACCAGCTGCATGACCTTCCCTATCTGTAAATTGGAGACAAAAATATACATAAACTTGTGGAGCTGTTTTAAGAATTAATATATTAAAAAAAAAATCATATACCAATATACATAGCAGCATTATTCATAAAAGCCAAAAAGTAGGAGCAACCCAAATGCCCCTCAACAAATGAATGAAACATGATATGAACATACAATGGAATATTATTCAGTCATAAAAAGAAAAGTAATTCTGACACATGCTACAATATGGGTGAATCTTGAAAACATTATGCTAAATGAAATAAGCCAGACACAAAAGGACAAATATTGCATGATTCCTCTTACATGAGACACTGAGTAGGTAAATTCACAGAGACAGAAAGCAAAACAGAGGTTACCATGGGCTGCAGGAAGGAGGGAACAGGAATTATTGCTTAGTGGATAAAGAGTTTCTATTTGAGATAATGAAAAATTTCTGAAAATAGATAGTGGTGATGGTTAGATGACACTGTGATTATGCTTAATGCCACTAAAGTGCACACCTAACAGTCCAAATGGTAAATGTTACATTCTACCACAAGAGTAAGACAAGAAAAATAAATAAATAAAAACTGTTTAGATTGTAAACTCCTCAGATAGAAGTTCCTTGAAAATCATTATCCATTTTTTGGCTTTGGGCCTTGGGCAGCAAGTACTGTAAGAGTGAATGAATGAATATACCAGGACTCCGGAGATGGTGTCAGAGCTGCAGAGAGACGCTTATGTTCAACACAAGGAATCCCAGCTGACAATGGCCACAGCAGCAGAGCTGGAAGGGCCACATCCCAGTGGTATGCAGGATCAGATGGAGCAGACCTCCCAACTCTGTCCCCACCAGACTAATGACCAAACCAACACCAGCAAGAGCAGAAACCTCTGTATGTCACCTGATGAGTCAGGAGCTCTTAGAGGCCCCTAAGGCCCCAGCGAGGTACAATGATTGCTTATAGTTTTAAGGAATTCAGTGAAGAACAATGGGAAGAACTTCAAAATGTTTTTGTGAGCCTTTAGCTTCATGATGGGGGAAAAAGGAAGCCAGTACTGAAGAAAGTCAGAACCAGGCAAAAACCTATAGCCCTGAAGGCATTTGGGGAGGGAGCTGGCTACCCAAAGTGGGACCACACACTCATTGTGTGGCAGGGCTGCCTGTCCCCTCCTCAGTTAGCCTCCCCTGAAAGTGGAGTCAGTGGGGGCTGGAGGGATCCTAGTCCCAAATCCCTGGTTCAAATAAGGACAAGAAAAGGAATCCTGATTTTGCTTGCCACAGAACAAAATCTAAAAGAGGTCCATACTGACTGGCAGTAATTTTAGCACTTATTTTCATTGCTTCTCTACCTTACCTTTCTCACTTACCCATAACACGTTCCTAGAGAATAAGCAATTCAAAGCTTAGCTGTGTCATTCATCCCTGGGTTCAAGTCGTGCAGCTCAGCCCTGTTTTGGAACCTAACCAGCTAACTATTTGCAATAGAAGGGAAAATTGCCTAACTGACACCTTCCCTTCTTCCAGCCCTGTCCCCTCTCTCCTGCTGCCACCACAGTCATACATGCTCAGGATACGGATGCTCTGCCCCACACAGCCACTTAACACTTCCCAGAGTAATGGAGGCTACTGCCAAGTTTTTTACAAGTCACATTAAATGCCACAAATGAATGGGATTTGAAAAATAGGGATTTCTGTATGGCTTGATGGACAAGGAATAGGGCCACAGTCATCCTGCTCGTCCCTGAGTTTTTAGTATATTGCTGGGTAGCAAGAACACCAAAGTCACTAACTAAGAAGATTTCAACATGATCATTCAAATCCTAGGGCTGTAAAAAATACAGGCTAGTGGTCATTTAAGCCAATTTAACAAATGGCTGTTGGGACATTCTGGCCAGAGATCACTGTCACAGACAACTTTACTATTAGCTCTCCTATTTTGGGGAATGCTAGGTACCCACTGCAACGTATGCTTTTCCTGAGACCCGCTTTAGTCTTACCTGATCTCAGTTGAGCAGTCAGGGGTGAGTAACTGACCCAAGTCAGACCAATCACAGTCCTTCCCTAGGATTTTTTCTTAACATGTGGAACAATCTTTCAGATGTGAAATGTAAGATGTAAAGTTTGGGTAGTGTTGACTGGCCAAATGAGAGAGATTAAAACTGATCTGCAAAAGAGGAGCGATGGGGTTCAGTCTCCCAGTTCCTGTTGCTTTAGGGACACTTGCAACTCTTCCCTCGCATGGTTTGTCAATCAACCCTTCCCTGGACTGAGCCAATAAAATTCCTCCCATATACAAATGCACACACATTTCTTTCTTTTGGCTAGGTTTTGGTCACTGTCAACCAAGACTCCTAAATGTCATGTCCCCTCAATTAAACACCAGTAGTGGTTCCCTAAGTACTTTCAACCCAGGCTAATTCACTGTGGACTTTTCTCAAATTACTGCACTTTTCCTTTCAATTGAATGTGGCTTTTAGGTACTCGGGAGTGAATACCTTGGGGAAATAACAATGATATACTAAGATAATCAAACAGATTCAAATGTATTGTATAGACATTACTAGTACAGATAAAAGGAGCCACTGATAAATCTGGGCAAAGACACTTTCATAAAGAAAATATAGAGAGAATATTCAAGAGAACTCAGAAGAAATGCAAATATGGCAAACAGCTATCCTTGTTTTATCTACTTATCTCTATATTCAGCATTCAAAAGAAAATTTCAGTTTGAGGGGGGAAATGTATTCACTCTTAAGTCATCTGTCTTATGGAGTAAGAGAGATGTCATGGCTCCCTCAAATCAATTGTCCTAAAATCAATTTTAACACGACATTCATGCACAGTTAAAATAGTTGTGAGCATCACCATATTCCATGACTGGCTTTGATTCTTTCCTACTTGGATCCTGCTGTCACTAATCCAGGAAGAAGATTTACAGGTTACTGAAGATAATCTGCCAAACAGATTATGGTAACACCCACAGCAGATAATCCAATTACGTATTCAAAGGCTGCAGTGAAGTCTAAGTCTTGAAGGAGATTGCAGACTAATATGAGATACAAAACTGAAGCTAATAATGAAATAGTGCACAGGGTTAGACAAATACTGAGTATAGAAAACAAACAAAACAAGAAGGAATCTTCTGGAGGAACAAGGATTCTGCTTTGTGCCCACAGAGGACTAGTATCATGCCTGCCACATATTAGGTACATGATACTTGTCTCTTAGGTAACTAAATAATGGGAATGTTAGGCAGAATTCCACAGAAAAGATGAAATATGGGCTCATAATTATACTACCACTTGTTACTATAGAACTCAGCACACATTTTTATTACAACCCTTGCACCTAAGCATAACCTTGAATCTGCAGGGACTTGGTGGGACCAGTGACTCTGGATCATCTATTTTCATAAATCAACATGAAAAGGACTTCTGAATTTGGGGGCTGAAGAGGAGGGAGGACAGCTTGATATGGTGACTGGGACATCTTTTTTCCAAGGCTGTCCCCTTCAAAGTTATCCCACTTAGGGGGTCAGAAAAGTCCTAGAAACAGCCTGGAATTTGTCCTCTGCCCCACTGCAATCTCGCTACACATTCCTCTTGCCAATGTAAAAAGAAGACAGATTCCATCTCTCAGATAGTTTCATACACAAGAACTCACATAAAGGAAGACGTGGTTGGTATCTTTTGGTTTAAATATTTTTTTCAACTCACCGCTTCTTTTAGAAATCCAGTCACACTGTAACCTATTCCTGCTAAATGAAATCTGGTAGTTGATTTACTTTATGTTGTAGGTTAAACATACTCAGAGTGAGTTGTAGAATTTGTAAATTGTTTATTATCTGTTTCACCTTTTAGACAGATAACATTTCTCAATTAAGGTACTAAAATAAAGTCCACTTACATCAGTACTGGGGTACAAGAAAAACATAGTTGGTCAATGTGGTTAGTGATGGGCTGACTTTATAGACTGAAACATAAAGGAATCAAGAGACTATAAGGTTGCTCTCTGTGCATCAAACAGCAACAACTTGCTACTTTTTCTGTCTCCTTACTGAGCTGGAAACCAGATTCTTCATATATTATTGATGTAAATGACATTTAGTTTCAAATTAAATAGAATAATACATTGAAACCCTTAGTAGATTTAATGTGGAAAAAAAACCATATTATTTTGTCCTGAGAACATACTAACTACAGAGTTAATAGTCAAAACATCCCCCTAAATGATCCTTTAAAAACTTTAAATAATGGAGTCACATCCTTATTTAATCCTTATATAAAATGTAATTTTAATGAATTCTTTTTCTATGGCCTTTGGATTCTAATATTCCTATGTAAAATTCAAGCCTTTATTATTTATTCATAGTCCCTCATTTATAAGCCACCCAGTGGAGAAAAAAAGTGTTGTTATGCAAAGTTAAGAAATTTAATTTTGATCATCCAGTATATGATACTTAATCTTTTGAACTTAAATTACTTTCTAGCTGCATTATGATACCATTAATTTCATACTTTCTTAAAGCACAATACAGTCACTACACCAAACTACATGCAGCTCACCTGTCTCTTGATAATAGGTATAACTGAAAGAAGGTTCAGCACTCTGATTATGATTGGCATCCAATTCAAAATAAATACTTATTTAAATGTTCTAATTCCAGGAGTCCTACAAATGCTGTTCTAAATTTTTCATGTTCATGTTGACAGGAAGTGTTCCTTTTTAAGCAAAAGAAGCTTCACCTATATCTATTATGTAAATTCTGAAAAATGGAAAAAAATCAAACAATGCCTTTACTGAAAGCATCCCTTCAAGACAGAAAATGAATAAAAGTAAGGGGAATTAGATGATTAAACACAGCAAAAACACTTCCAATAGCTGTTACTGGGGAAACCAACATGCTTTAACATTTTATTACTTCTGTGATTGCTCTATTGAAATCTATAAGGCAGCGCAAAATTTCCTTATGCAAATAGCATTGTCTCTTAAAGCTAAACACACATCCAAAATGCTAATCTTATGTTTAAAAGTAATAAACCTCCCTAGCATAATTACTTATTTACTATTGAAAAAACAATCATCTCTTAATTGCACTGGTACTTATATAAACAGCAACTTGAAGATGGGACAACTCGGAAATGTTATAAGGAATCCATGGTACCTGTTTCCTGTAACTCCAGTTCTGTGTTCTCAAGCAGAAACAACTTGCTGTTTTCAAATGCTCTGGAAATAGATTTGCAAAGAAATAAAGGAAAGCAACAACAATAGGAGCTGTTCCATACCTGTTCACTGTTTCTAAGCAAACGGCTGCCCCTTTCCATCTTCCCATGCAAGGTTAAGCAGGTCAATGGAGTCAGATTACTTTTCATTTGTTACTGTATCAGCCAGTTGGTTATCCTTCTGGAAAACATAAGGAAGAGGGGATAAAACATGCATGACCGTAAAGGTTGCCGTTACAAGGCATCCAGTGATACCAAAACATATGCTATCTCTACTTTTGATCATTAGTCGACTGGTGCTTGGCTCAACCAAACATGACTATGGAAAGGCCTCCAGGTTTCCACCAGAAGTTTCAGTTAAGGAAAGATGCTATTCTCCTGACATACAAAGTGGGTCTTTTAAATTTTATTTTCATTTTGGTCTAAGGCTAGTACTAATCAATTGTTTTAAAATTGCTGGAAAGACCATGTAACATTGATTAGGGGAAAATGTTAATTGCTTACAAAGTTAATCCAATTATTTTCATATCTGAACATTTTATCCTAATTTTAGTTAAGAGGCACTGAGTTACAGTGGCAACTAAGGTGGTTTTAAGAATTAAGGATGATCTTGTTAAAACAATGCCTAAACTGTATTATGCAATGAAAGCCACATGAGAGAACAATTCTTATGATTGAATAAAATCTGACAGACTGAAAAAGACTGAAACCAAATGAGACAGGTGTTACTCCTGAATTTGGCACAATGGGGTCTGGCTTCTACAGCTGAAGGTGGAGTTTAAGGGTGTGTATGGCAAGACAGGCAGCAGAGCCTAGGACTATTTTGTGTGAACATTTCAGAGCACTCTCACCTCTAGATGGCACTGTTTTTTAAAGATCTTTTTAGATACAAAGGAATAATAAGCTATTTCCCATAGATCCTGACTTCCAGCCAGAGTTTAGGAAGCAGCCCATTATCATGCAGAGAAGTAGGGGTGGGGGTCTGCGATCTAAAGACATTTAGAACTAAATACCCAAGTAGCATCATGTCAGTTTTGGGACAGTGTTCTTTGATGAAATGAAAATAGTTGCTATATTAATACAGTAGATTATGAGTGACTTTTAAAAATTAATGTTTACCTTTCAAATTCAGTTTAATAAATATTTTTAATAAAATCCATTATTGTATAAAAATCAAATGAATATTCATATTTGACCTGATTGTTTATAGTTCATAATGCGTGATCAAAACTGAAAGTTTCTGTGATGACTGCCCTTGCACTGTTCACCATGTAAGAACTTATTCACTATGTAAGAACTTGTTCACCATGTAAGAACTTGTTCGTTATACTTCAGAAGATTGGAGACTGTTGAGAATTAGGCTTGGGGTTGATTAATGATTGTGTATTGAGTCCCCTATACAGAATTTTATTGTTGTTAACAACCATTTGATCAATAAATATGAGGGATGCCTTCTCAAAAAAAAAAAAAAATGTTGATCAAAATAGTTGGGAAAATTTACCAGGGATCAAGTAGCATGAATCATAGAAAAACACTAGACCCCTTATCCCCAGTTTGGTTTTCTGTGGTTTCGTTATCTACAGTTGCCTGTGGTCTCCTGATGATCCTCCTGACTATTGTCAGAAGGTCAATAGAAAGAAGCCTAACAGGATGTCACAGTGCCTACATCACAATGTCTACATCATTCACCTCATTTATCTTACCACGAGGGCATTTTATAATCTTGCATCATCACAAAAGGGTGAGTATATGGTACAGTGAAATATTTTGATAAGAGAGAGAGACTACATTCACATAACTTTTATTACAATATAGTGTTTTAGTTGTTTTATTTTATTAGTAATTATAGTTGTTAATCTCTTCACCTAATTTATAAGTTAAACTTTATCATAGGTATGCACATATAGAAAAAACATAGGATATTGTCTTGGTACTCTGCATGATTTTGGGCATCTCTGATGAGTTTTGGGATGTATCTAGTGTGGATAAAGGGGATCTACTTAATAGATATTTGAAAGACTATCAGTTATATTAAGGTTCTTACTTAAATTTTCAGTTGAGTAGTAAAGCAGTTGAATTTGTGTTGATCCAAAAGGATGAATTCAAAATTAAAACAAAAAAGACCAAATAAAAATTAAGGTGTTTTTGAAAAAAATAATAAATACATAAAAAAATAAAATCCATTATTCTTGCACAATCAACCACTCTTCTTAAATCATTACTTTTTAATGTTTGCATAAATAATGAGTTAAAATTTTTTTTAAGTATTGTAGAACTCATGGGTGAAGTAAAACTCTGTTTCAAGGAGAAAACACAGTCTCTTATTCATCTAGTCATTCAACAGTTAGACACCTATTAGATCCAGGCATAGGGCTAAATACTAGAAATGTAGTGGTACACAAAACTAAACACAGATTGGTTTTGTGAGTCACAGAGTTATAGCTTACCACAAAAGACAGATATTAATCAAATGATTACTCAAATAAGTACACAAGTGAGACTTTGGAGAGATATTACAAAACTATGCAAATCAATGGAATATAGGAAGATCAAAGAAAGTTTTCCTGAACAAAAATAACCAAGCAGAATTAAGAAAAGAATTAGAAGCAAAATATATTCTAGGCAAATGGAAGAGCTTGTTCAATGGCTTGGGTGCTTGAACTGGAGAAGTGAGAGACACACTACTGTGTGCTTTCATGCATATGATGTCAGCATGTGCTGATACATATATGGCTTTTAATGTACCATCTAAAGATATGTTAGGGGGCAGTTGTTTATTTTCCTTGGTTCTTGTCCTTGCCACAACAAAGAATTGAAGGGCAGAGACACAGTAGTGAAGCAGAGTAAAAGTTTTATTAAAAGTTACACACTTAAAGAGAGAAAGCATGGGTGTCCTCAGAGAGGAGGAAGTGCCTTGAAAGGTTGAAAAGTTTTATTTAAAGTTATTGGGAGGAATTCAGCTTGGAGATGCAGGGAAATCAGAGTACAAGGTAAGGAAGAAATTTATTAAAGTGAGAGTGTCAGGGTATGACAGAACAGAGGGATAAAGGAAGTTCATTGAACTGCTATGCAGCATGGGGCACATCCCCTGCTAACTCCTTAAGCCAGTGTCACCTGGTGTCCAGTGTCCACTTGTATCTGCACGGTGTGGGAGCTGAGTCCCTACCACCCCAGGATCTGGGGAGCCACAGAGCACTGGATGGAGTGAGATTGTTCTGCAAACTTCCTAGAGGCAAAGAAAGGAGACTTTCAGGCAGGCCACTACAGAGTAGGACCATATACCAGCAATTCATTCCAGGTCCCCCAGGTGAGGGTAATTTGCAAGCCCAGATATAAGCCCTCAGCAACCCTTCCCTACTTAACTGAAATAGGACAGAGACAGTGAAGATTGGAGCTTAAATCCAGAGAATCAGAATGAAGTAGCAAAGTAACAAAGACACTTACCACTAGAAAAATGCAGAGACAAAATGTTATAAATTGAGCAGTGAGAAGTTTAAGGCAAAAAGGTGCACACTCAGAGAAAGGGGAGTGTGAGCAATCTCAGAGAAGAGGCAAACTGAAAGGCTTAAGTTTTATTTGAAGGGAGAGAAAGTGTGGGTGACCTCAGAGAGAAGGCATGCTGAAAAATTGGGGGTTCCCCCTTTTAAGGATTGTTCAGGAATGTGACAAAGGGCTAGGGGGTGTAGACTTATTAAGTGGTCTCAAGATGTTTATCTTTGATGAGAGACATTACGTCTCTTCTCTTCTATTATCAGTCCTGCAGGTAATTCTGCAAAATTAATTTAACACAAAGAATTTACTGATCTGGTTCCTCCCCAAGATAGCAGCTTCCCTCTGGGAACATATAAATCAAGACTGCTTGCCCTGCCCCCAAGGTGGGCTGAGTTATTGTCTGTTTGCTAAAGAATATGTTAAAAATTTCACTTCCTAACTTCCTGGGTTTTAAAATGCAATCTTGGCTTTAAAATAGAGTCTTTCCTATTTTTATTACACTGTTTATATCTGGGCTTGTTTGCTAAATAAATTATGATGTTTGTCTCCTGCCTAGGTTGCAAATTACTTGATTAGGGAATGAAGGAGGAAACAATTAGCATTTAAGTTAAGTTAAAGAATAAGCCGGGCCTTTTAGTAGGTTAAAGTAAATCTTACAATGGCATGATCTAAATGACACAGTGAAGATATGGGCTGTGCTGAGATACTTTTCTTTATCTGGGGAATGTTTGGATATTCCAAGTTACTCCTGGCCTTTGGAGCTTCAACTGATTAGCTCATGAATTACGTGAGTCCTTTCTGGCCTTCTAGTTTTAACTTGTCAACTCTTTGAGTCCCTTTTAGTGGGCTTTACTCGCCTTATTCTCTTTCCACCCACTCATATCTATTCTTCTGCCTAACAGATACAGCAGAGATTAATGGGGTCATTATCCATTTAATCAGGAGAGGCTTTCTAGAAGTAGAGTTTCAAATAGTTATAAAAGGAAATAACTCAAGGCAAACACATAAGTAATTCCTTGATGCAAAATGCATTGAATATATTGTTAAAAAATTGCCAACTGAATCACTCAGGTCTGAAGAGGAGGGCATAAGAGATATTACAAGACTGAACCAAATTGGCCTTTTTTTCAGGTAAAAAACTGGAGAAAGAATTGTGTTTGTGTGAGAAGTGATTAACATGCTAATTTTCCCTGTGTATTCTATTTATAGATTCCTCATTATTCCCTTAAGTGTTCCGAGAAACCTTTTATATACCTCTCTCAATCACACCATAGGGTTAGGGTTACTATAAGAAATGACTAGTACATCAGCATAAAATATGCAGCAAGTATTGAATATTTGAATATTCAACCAAAAAAATATAACAGTGATAAAAATTAGAGTGTGTAGTCTTTCATTTAAATTCCATATCTCCACACGTGCAAACACTTCATTTTGAACATGTGGTATGCAAGAATGCATAGCCCCAACAAACAAATCCTAACCTAAATAGCCCAATATGATGATCAATGTGCAAAGGCATTACTCTGGCTATCACTGTTACTATTTTTATCTCCCTACATTGTTTATGTTATTATTACAATATATGGAATTCAGGCCATCACTTCATAAATTTCAAAGGGAGGAGTCATCTGGGCAAGCTTATTCTGTTCAGTGAATTCAGAAAGAAAAAAGATAAGTGATTTTGCTTTGGTTGCATAAAATGATGAGGCTGAGATACCTCTCCAACAAAATCTCAGATGTAACTATAGAACACTTTCTTGCATTTCTTTCATAAAATCAAGTGTTGTATGTTTCAGAAGAGCCAATTACTTAGTTCCTACTATATCTCATGATTTTCTGAAGTTAAAAAAGCACTCCCTTTTAAAGAGAAGTTACAAAGGGGATGGAATTTTAATGTGCTTAAATCTTCAAGTAAGTAGAAGTATGGAATCATAGAAGACTAAGGGGGTAAAACTAGTTGGAAACTCTCTCTAGAATCACTTGGAAAGATTTTAAGACTTCTGATGCCTAGGACCCACCCAGATTATGCTGAAGTAAAAGTTCACAGAGTTCAACCAGTCTCAGGCACTTTTAGGCGTCCGGGCACTTCGGACTAGCTGCCCAGGTTGAGAGCCACTTGCCTGTATTCACCTGATGCGACAGCAGAGACTCTTCAGCTAAGTAACATGGAAAACACCTGCCAAGCAAGCAGCTGTCGGGGAATTTTCCATTGCCTGGGTTTCTTAAGAAAACAGTTACCAAAGATAATGGCATCTTTGTGATCAAACATAAAATAAAAATAGGCCTTGCGTAGTTTAACTAAGGAAGGAGTATCCAAAATCAACATTCCTATGTCTTTGACTTTGGGCAAGTCACTTTAAGCCTGTGTCTTCCCTGTGAAACCATAATAAAATATGAACCTTTTCCTCTCTCAGACCTTTTATCAAATGTCTAGTATAGTGTGCTGAGAATTACATTACGTTCTTCTATAAACACAGATATAACAATTGTTTCCTAGAGTTTGGATTTGGACAATTAAGTTATTCTCCTTTCCCCCAAAACTGGAATAGAGCACACTGGCAATGCTTTAAGAAATTGAATGTGCAATCCTGGTAGATTTCATCCCAAATCTGTAATTCATCAGTAGGTAGAATGAGTTATACTGCAATTGGAAATTGCTCCCCTATTATCATACAGTGCAAGGCACTATTTTGGGGGTTGTGAAAGATTCAGAGGTGGTGATGATACAGTGATGATGATGATAGCAACTAACAAATTAACTAGATTATTTCATTGAAATCCTACAAAATACAAGGTTGGTACTTTCATATCCTTGTTTTACAGAGGAAGAATATAAAATTGGAGAAGTTAAATGAATTGCCCAAGGTCACCAGCCAATAAGCAGTGGATCCAGGCTTTGAAACCAGACTTGCTGATTCTATAGCCGAAACTCTAACTCACTACAGAGCTTTGTTTCAGGAGCTTACAGTCTAATTCCAGGGCACTGCTACCTGCTCTATCACCAATGTGTGTGTGACTGAGCCAGATGGTATATGTGTTACAGCTCGAGAAAAAAAACTGGAATAATGACTTTAAACAAGGAACTCCCAATAAGCGCATTCATTAATGAGATCCAACTTGTAGTTCAGTACTAGAGAGAGTATCTGGTTAAGTAAAGCTCTGAATCTGAGATCTGTGTTACTGAAAAAATATTTACTGAGTCTTGTCCCCTGCCAGGAAACATAATATGTATTTCACAGGTGTGAAATTGAACACCTTTTCTCTTACTTACAGTAAGCAATTGTAATAAACCAAGGGACTTTAGGTCCAACAGAAGTGTTTATCTGACAAAATGTAAATAGAACCTTGAGCCTTGATTTTGTCAAAAATTGTTCCCTTTTCACATTAGCCCAAGAAGTCTCCCATGTTGATTACTTAAAAAAGAAGAAAAACTTTTGCGCAAGGCAAAAGACCTTTTTAATAGGATATACAGTACAAAGAGTGATTATTCTGCAAATTGTTATCTGAATGTGTCTAAAAAGCCTACAAAACCAATAGAGAAAACAAAGACCAAAATATGTTTTCATTCCTATTTCTTTGGCAAGTGGTAGCGTAATAGGACTGGCCTAAAGATATATCTTTATCTTAACTCTAATTAAGTCCCCTTTCAAATGAAGCCTCATTCAGACCAGATAACAGACATCTTTGAAAGAGAAGAAAACGCTCAAGATTCCCTCTAGAGATTAATGACTACTCTTACATCATGTTTGGTAATTTTCTAAGTGTTTTCACATGTCATATACATTATTTGATACTCAATGCCCATTTTAAGAAAAAAACAACAGGCTAAGTGCAGTCATGACTTTCCTCAAGCATGAACATTGATAATGAAGGGTAAAAAGCTAAAATTAGGGGGGCGGAGCCAACATGGCGGCGTGAGTAGAACAGTGGGAATCTCCTCCCAAAAACATATATACTTTTGAAAATACAACAAACACAACTAGCCCTAAAAGAGAGACCAGAAGACGCAGGACAGTGGCCAGACTGCAGCTACACCAGCGAGAACCCAGCGACTGGTGAAAGGGGTAAGATACAAGCCCCGGGCCGAGCGGGACCCAAGCGCCCTTCCCCCATCTCCCTGCGGGAGAACAATAGGCAGAGCGGGAGGGAGACAGAGCCCAGGACTGCTGAACACCCAGTCCCAGCCACCCCCACCAAAGCACAGACACAGTGCGTGGGCGGAGGGCCCTGGATACTGGGGGAACAGGGCAGTAAGACCTATGAGCGGGTGCCGAAGCTGATGCCCCTGTGACAAAGAAAAGCAGGGGCTTTTTGAAAGTCTTAAAGGGACAGGGACTTAACAGCTTGACGGAAACAACCCAGGTCACAGTACAGCAGCTGGAAATTACAGGGAAAACCGGGCGCGCTAACTCCCTAGGCAACAGCTCTGAGACCCCTCACGGAGGTAAACAGTCAAGCAGCCCCCTCATCCATTACCCCTCCGGGCGCTGCGAAAGCAGAGAAGCAGCCTGAGACAAACTCCACCCACAGAAAGGGAAATTCTCCCTTCCGGCCAGGCAAGACACAAAGACCCACTCTACACGCAATTACCCAACACAAGCCACTAGGGGTCGCAGTTGTCCCAGTAAAGAAAGGCCAGTAGCAAGTGAAAATTTTGGCCCTCCCAGCTGACAGTCAATAGCACCTGTCAACATGAAAAGGCAAAAAAATATGATCCAGACAAGACTAACCCAGACAGCTTCGGCATCTGCTACATCTTCACCTGAGAAGGAATCTGGGGAGATAGATTTAGCCAGTCTTCCTGAAAAAGAATTCAAAACAAAAGTCATAACCATGCTGATGGACTTGCAGAGAAATATGCAAGAACTAAGGAAGGAGAATTCAGAAATAAAACAAGCTCTGGAAGGACTACAAAACAGAATGGACGAGATGCAAGAGACCATTAATGGACTAGAAAACAGAGAACAGGAACGCAGAGAGGCTGATGCAGAGAGAGATAAAAGGATCTCCAGGAATGAAAGAATTTTAAGAGAGCTGAGTGACCAAATGAAAAGGAACAATATATGAATTATAGGTATTCCAGAAGAAGTAGAGAGAGAAAAGGGGATAGAAAATGTCTTTGAAGAAATAATTGCTGAAAACTTCCCCAAACTAGGGGAAGAAATGGCCTCTCAGACCACAGAGGTACACAGAACTCCCATGACAAGGGATCCAAGGAGGGCAACACCAAGACACATAATAATTAAAATGGCAAAGATCAAAGACAAGGACAAAGTATTAAAGGCAGCCAGAGAGAAAAAAAAGGTTACCTACAAAGGAAAACCCATCAGGCTATCATCAGACTTCTCAACAGAAAACCTACAGGCCAGAAGAGAATGGCATGATATACTTAATGCAATGAAACAGAAGGGCCTCGAACCAAGACTACTGTATCCAGCACAAATATCATTTAAATATGAAGGAGGGATTAAACAATTCCCAGACAAGCAAAAGTTGAGGGAATTTGCCTCCCACAAACCACCTCTACAGGGCATCCTACAGGGACTGCTCTAGATGGGAGCACTCCTAAAAAGAGCACACAACAAAACACCCAACATATGAAGAAGGGAGGAGGAGGAATAAGAAGGGAGAGAAATAAAGAATCATCAGACTGTGTTTATAATAGCTCAACAAGCGAGTTAAGTTAGACAGTAAGATAGTAAAGAAGCTAACCCTAAACCTTTGGTAACCACAAACTTAAAGCCTGCAATGGCAATAAATTCATACCTTTCAATAATCACCCTAAATGTTAATGGACTGAATGCACCAATCAAAAGACACAGAGTAATAGAATGGATAAAAAAGCAAGATCCATCCATATGCTGCTTACAAGAGACTCACCTCAAACTCAAAGACATGCACAGACTTAAAGTCAAGGGATGGAAAAAGATATTTCAAGCAAACAACAGAGAGAAGAAAGCAGGTGTTGCAATTCTGGTATCAGACAATACAGACTTCCAAATAAAGAAAGTAACAAAAGACAAAGAAGGACATTACATAATGATAAAGGGCTCAGTCCATCAAGAGGATATAACCATTATAAATATATATGCACCCAATACAGGAGCACCAACATACCTGAAACAAATATTAACAGAACTAAAGGAGGAAATAGAAAGCAATGCATTCATTTTGGGAGACTTTAACACACCACTCACTCCAAAGGACAGATCCATCAGACAGAAAATAAGTAAGGACACAGAGGCACTGAACAACACACTAGAACAGATGGACCTAATAGACATCTACAGAACTCTACATCCAAAAGCAACAGGATACACATTCTTCTCAAGTGCACATGGAACATTCTCCAGAATAGACCACATACTAGGACACAAAAAGAGCCTCAGTAAATTCCAAAAGATTGAAACCCTACCAACCAACTTTTCAGACCACAAAGGCATTAAACTAGAAATAAACTGTTCAAAGAAAGCAAAAAGGCTCACAAACACAAGGAGGCTAAACAACACGCTCCTAAATAATCAATGGATAAATGACCAAATCAAAATGGAGATCCAGCCATATATGGAAACAAATGGCAACAACAACACTAAGCCCCAACTCCTGTGGGACACAGGAAAAGCAGTCTTAAGAGGAAAGTATATAGCAATCCAAGCATATTTAAAAAAGGAAGAACAAGCCCAAATGAATGGTCTAATGTCACAATTATCGAAATTGGAAAAAGAAGAACAAATGAGGCCTAAGGTGAGCAGAAGGAGGGACATAATAAAGATCAGAGAAGAAATAAATAAAATTGAGAAGAATAAAACAATAGCAAAAATCAATGAAACCAAGAGCTGGTTCTTCGAGAAAATAAACAAAATAGATAAGCCTCTAGCCAGACTTATTAAGAGGAAAAGAGAGTCAACACAAATCAACAGTATCAGAAACGAGAAAGGAAAAATCACGACGGACCCCACGGAAATGCAAAGAATTATTGGAGAATACTATGAAAACCTATATGCTAACAAGCTGGGAAACCTAGGAGAAATGGACGACTTCCTAGAAAAATACAACCTTCCAAGACTGACCCAAAAAGAAACAGAAAATCTAAACAGGCCAATTACCAGCAGCGAAATCGAAGTGGTAATCAAAAAACTACCAAAGAACAAAACCCCCGGGCCAGATGGATTTACCTCGGAATTTTATCAGACATACAGGGAAGACATAATACCCATTCTCCTTAAAGTTTTCCAAGAAATAGAAGAGGAGGGGATACTCCCAAACTCATTCTATGAAGCTAACATCACCCTAATACCAAAACCAGGCAAAGACACCACCAAAAAAGAAAACTACAGACCAATATTCCTGATGAACGTAGACGCAAAAATACTGAACAAAATTTTAGCAAACTGAATTCAAAAATACATCAAAACGATCGTACAACATGACCAAGTGGGATTCATCCCAGGGATGCAAGGATGGTACAACATTCGAAAGTCCATCAATATCATCCACCACATCAACAAAAAGAAAGACAGAAACCACATGGTCATCTCCATAGATGCTGAAAAAGCATTTGACAAAGTTCAACATCCATTCATGATAAAAACTCTCAGCAAAATGGGAATAGAGGACAAGTACCTCAACATAATAAAGGCCATCTATGAAAGACCCACAGCCAACATTATATTGAACAGCGAGAAGCTGAAAGCATTTCCGCTGAGATCGGGAACTAGACAGGGATGCCCACTCTCCCCACTGTTATTTAACATAGTACTGGAGGTCCTAGCCACGGCAATCAGACAAAACAAAAAAGTACAAGGAATCCAGATTGGCAAAGAAGAAGTTAAACTGTCACTATTTGCAGATGACATGATACTGTACATAAAAAACCCTAGAGACTCCACCCCAGAACTACTAGAACTGATATCGGAATACAGCAAAGTTGCAGGATACAAAATCAACACACAGAAATCTGTGGCTTTCCTATACACCAACAATGAACCAACAGAAAGAGAAATCAGGAAAACAACTCCATTCACAATTGCATCAAAAAAAATAAGATACCTAGGAATAAACCTAACCAAAGAAGTGAAAGACTTACATTCTGAAAACTACAAGTCACTCTTAAAAGAAATTAAAAGGGACACTAACAGATGGAAACACATCCCATGCTCATGGCTAGGAAGAATTAATATCGTCAAAATGGCCATCCTGCCCAAAGCAATATACAGATTTGATGCAATCCCTATGAAACTACCAGCAACATTCTTCAATGAACTGGAACAAATAATTCAAAAATTCATATGGAACCACCAAAGACCGCGCATAGCCAAAGCAATCCTGAGAAAGAAGAATAAAGTAGGGGGGATCTCACTCCCCAACTTCAAGCTCTATTATAAAGCCATAGTAATCAAGACAATTTGGTACTGGCACAAGAACAGAGCCACAGACCAATGGAACAGACTAGACAATCCAGACATTAACCCAGACATATATGGTCAATTAATATTTGATAAAGGAGCCATGGACATACAATGGCGAAATGACAGTCTCTTCAACAGATGGTGCTGGCAAAACTGGACAGCTACATGTAGGAGAATGAAACTGGACCATTGTCTAACCCCATATACAAAAGTAAACTCAAAATGGATCAAAGACCTGAATGTAAGCCATGAAACCATTAAACCCTTGGAAGAAAACATAGGCAAAAACCTCTTAGACATAAACATGAGTGACCTCTTCTTGAACATATCTCCCCGGGCAAGGAAAACAACAGCAAAAATGAACAAGTGGGACTATATTAAGCTGAAAAGCTTCTGTACAGCAAAAGACACCATCAATAGAACAAAAAGGAACCCTACAGTATGGGAGAATATATTTGAAAATGACACATCCGATAAAGGCTTAACGTCCAGAATATATAAAGAGCTCACACGCCTCAACAAACAAACAAAAAATAACCCAATTAAAAAATGGGCAAAGGAACTGAACAGACGGTTCTCCAAAAAAGAAATACAGATGGCCAACAGACACATGAAAAGATGCTCCACATCGCTAGTTATCAGAGAAATGCAAATTAAAACTACAATGAGGTATCACCTCACACCAGTAAGGATGGCTGCCATCCAAAAGACAAACAACAACAAATGTTGGCAAGGCTGTGGAGAAAGGGGAACCCTCCTACACTGCTGGTGGGAATGTAAGTTAGTTCAACCATTGTGGAAAGCAGTATGGAGGTACATCAAAATGCTCAAAACAGACTTACCATTTGACCCAGGAATTGCACTCCTAGGAATTTACCCTAAGAACACAGCAATCAAGTTTGAGAAAGACAGATGCACCCCTATGTTTATTGCAGCACTATTTACAATAGCCAGGAATTGGAAGCAACCTAAATGTCCATCAATAGATGAATGGGTAAAGAAGATGTGGTACATATACACAATGGAATACTACTCAGCCATAAGAAAAGGGCAAATCCAATCATTTGCAGCAACATGGATGGAGCTGGAGGGTATTATGCTCAGTGAAACAAGCCAAGCGGAGAAAGGGAAATGCCAAATGATTTCACTTATCTGTGGAATATAAGAACAAAGGAAAAACTGAAGGAACAAAACAGCAGCAGAATCACAGAACTCAAGAATGGACTAACAGGTACCAAAGGGAAAGGGACTGGGGAGGATGGGTTGGTAGGGAGGGATAAGGGGGGGGAGAAAAAGAGGGGTATTAAGATTAGCATCCATATCGGGGTGGGAGAAAGGGGAGGGCTGTACAACACAGAGAAGACAAGTAGTGATTCTACAACAGTTTGCTACGCTGATGGACAGTGACTGTAAAGGAGTATATAGGGGGGACCTTGTATAGGGGAGTGCCTAGTAAACAAAGTATTCGTCATGTAGTGTAGATTAATGATAAAAAAAAAAAAAAAGCAGTTCCTGTGTGGTGACCTCCAATGAGGTCTACACAATGATATAAAGGGCATATAAAAGTGTAGGCAAAGGGTCTGTTTGTGTTTATACAGAGGATCAAAGCCTAATTTGGCTACCCCGAAAATGAACTAAGATACAATATGAAAAAGAACTTCCAACATCAGCACTCTTGGGAAGACTCATGACAGAAGATGATCAGCAAAAAAAAAAAAAAAAACCCCAACAAAGATCCACACACTGCTACAGCTGTAGATGCACTCATCCCACCAGTTCCTGGACTTGCCATGGGAATGAGGAAGGAGATATCTAAGCGGGCCTGTGCATACAGTAAAACAACAAATTGGACTGGATCTATACTGTTGGAACTCAACCAAGAATTAGGAGAAATGCAAATTGTAGCACTCCAAAATCTTACAACCACAGACTATTTACTGTTAAAAGAACATATGGGATGTGAACAGTCCCCAGGAATGGGTTGTTCTAATTTATCTGAATTCTCTCAGACTGTTCAAGTTCAGTTGGACAATATCCACCATATCATAGATAAGTTTTCACAAATGCCTAAGGTACCTAACTGGTTTTCTTGGTTTCACTGGAGATGGCTGGTAATTACAGGTATGCTTTGGTTAGGTAACTATATTCCTATTATGTTAATGTGTGTGCACAATTTAATTCGTAGTTTAAAACCTATCCATGCTGAAGTTACTCTACAAGAAGATATGTCAAAGAAATAATCAATCTTCCCAGGTTTTCTTCTGCCTGCTACTTCTATAGCTTTTCTTCTTCCTACCTAATCACAACCTTTAAATAGAACTCGTGCCACATGTCTAATTTACCGAGTATCATAATTCTTCCAAGTGGTAAAGACACCTCAAGACAAATGCTGGGCATAGAAGCCACAGGGCATAAATATGCAACGAAGTAAAAAGCTAACCTTTTCAAACAATAAGGCTTCTCTCTCACTTACCAACTTAACATTTCCCTGTATGGCCCCGGAAGATGACTGGTTAGCCAGAGACGGGTAAGATTCCTCAAGGGAGGAACAACCTAAGACAGGCACAGTCGCAGGGGGCCATCTGGTGAGAAAATGGGGAGCAGCAGAGGTGAGGCTTAGAACCTCCCCCCTCATGTTCTGAGAGAAATCTTCTGCATACATGGATGTTTATTGCCCTCGTCTAGCTCGGATTAACACAGTCTACAGGCACACACCTGATCATCTACATTTGCTCTCTTACAAAACTAAACTCTGTATTCTACCTTTATCTCGTATCTACCTACCACTTCAGCATTTTATTAAAAATAATAATAATAGAGAAATGTGGTATCCACATATAAATCAAGTATAAAAATCAAATGAATATTCATATTTGAACTGACTGTTTATAGTTCATAATGCATGAACAAAACCAAAAGCTTCTGTGATGACTGCCCTTGCACTGTTCACCATGTAACTTATTCACTATGTAAGAATTTGTACTCCATGTAAGAACTTGTTCATTATGCATCAGAAGATTGGAGACTGATGAAAATTAGGCTTGGGGTGGATTAATGATTGTGCATTGAGTATTGACCCCCCTATACAGAAAATTATTGTTGTTAACAACTATTTGATCAATAAATATGAGAGATGCCCTGACAAAAAATAAAATAAAATAAAATAAAATAAAATAAATATATATATAAACAGACTTCCAATTGTAAAATAAATAAGTAACCGGGATGTAATGTATAGCATAAGGAATATAGTCAAAATATTGTAACAACTTGGTATGGTGATAGCTGGTACCTAGAATTATCATGTATATAAATGTTGAATCACTGTGTTGTACACCTGAAAAACTAATGTAATGTAATACTGTGTCAACTACCCTTCAATAAAAATAAAATAAAATAAAATAAAATAAAAAAGCTAAAATTAGAGTCCATTCTAAGTGCTCTGCTTCCAAACACTGTTTTATATCCCTGTTCACAAAAAGGCTGAATTGAGTAATTGAATTGTAAATGACAAAGAGAATCCTTTCTTATTAGTGTACATAGCCAGACAGCTCCCATAGTGGTCACAGGCCTTAGAAGCAGAACAGTCCTCTGTCTGCCTTCTGGGCCCACGATGCCACAGATCATGGCCTTGCACCAATTTCTAGTGTCCACAGTGAATCTTCTCAGTAGTGTATTTCAGCTTAATCATTGGGATAATGCAAAGACCTTTTGTCCTCCATTATAGATATGCATTCTCCGCTCATTTTGTCAAAGCTTTTCTCTTTCAGATGAACAGTTGGGACCCACTAAATTGCAACTAAACCATTAGCACAGCTTTTGGTCTGCAAGGCCTTCTATCTTTTGTAATAAATGGTGCTTTGCTATTGACAATGTGCTGTTGCTAAGAATAGCTTTGTTCTCTGCAGAGTGCCATTGGAAGGTGCCCAGAGCTGAATGGCTAAAGCTGGGCTGCCTCTCCTGGTAGGAGGAAAGCAGACAAGCCCCTTTCTGAATGAGTCATGTAATTGCAGATTCTTCCACAGCTGTGCACACATACCCATGGGTTCCAGACATGCAAGATTAAATGGGCTCTGATACTGGTGACATCTACCTGCTGCCCATGTAGGGGAGCACCTATCCAACCTGGGTTCCCCTCATAGGCCTCAGAGCTCCAGTGCTGAGCCCTGCATGGACATCAGCCCAGTAGCCCCCTCCCATAGGCGTCCCCAATGCTGTACTCCTGCTCCTTCCAGACTCTTTGGCGAACTGTGCAGTTTTCCAATTGCTTCAGAAACCATGAACTTTCAGCCGGGTCTGCAGGAGGTGGTCTAAGACCACAGACACACAGACTGGTCAATAAGTGGTTGTCACCAGAGTCCCATTACTGTTAGGGTAGTAACCATTAGGGCCTCATGCTCCCCACAGGGCCTCCTCCCTCAGTATTCTCCATTCTCTCAGGGCCAGGCCTCAACTCCAGATACTAGACCTGTTTAAAATGACTGACCCTGAAAGTAATAAGCTGGGTGCTTACTCAAGGTAGCTCTTACCTTTGACACAGTCCAGACCATCCCACAGAGCTAACCAGAATTAGACTGTCTCAGGATGGGGTGGGAGGGTGAGTGACAAGTACTTGCCACCATGGGAAGCTGCAAGCCTGTCCAGCACCCTTCTGTGGGTCTCCCTGCCCTAGACTCCAGGGCAGCAATATGTCTCAAAACCTCGCTGTAACTTTCTTAAAGCCTGAGCAAAATAGTCAAATGAACAAGTATTATATTCAGCCTTTGTTTTCACATTAGAAAAAAAAGGTTGATTTCCAGCATTTCAGTCCTAAAGGCAGAACTGCTATTCAACATGGATGTATCGCCCTCTGGTGTTCAAAAAGAAATGAACTGTAAACAGTCTTTTATACTTGGAAATAATTCCTCACCCCCAAATTCCCAATTTTCAGTATCCCTGACGCCTCTCCCTCAGCCACCTGAGATTCCAAGAATTGCCAAGTAAAACACTCATGAAGACATGAGGGTGGGGAAAACCATGTCTAGAGGAGCCACACCCTTTTGTTGCTCTGAAGCTAGTTTTGCAATTTTGCAGTAGTGTCAAGTAGTTGGTCAGTTGGGGGATTTAAATTGTAACCTTGCAAAAATCTGTTTTGAAGCTTGTCTGGAGTCAATGGCTAAAAAAGCTCAATAGCTTAAAGGACTTATCATTATAATTTGTTTCATATATTTGCATATGAGGCCAAGATGCCCTACAGCTTTTGAATACCTAAATGAAAATGACCAATTTGTATATAATTCATTTCAGTTTTTAAATCTGAGCACGCTTCTGGGCCATTCTATTTTCTGGCCCTCCCTTACACTGAAGCCACATTCTTCTCCCAGCCCTTCCAGACGCTATGCCCCCCACCTTTGATGTCCCTACCATCCACAGGTTCCTTGTCCTCACAACCATCCCTAGGTCTGACAGCTCACCCAAATTCTCTCAGGATGCTGATATTCAGCTCTCACTCTCTCCGCCCCAAGTCCTGTCACTGACCCGGGGCCCTTCAGCTCCCATGTGGTCCCCCCAGCCAGCACCTTCTCCCTCATGGCTCCTTGCCCTACTGGATGTCCACCAGCTCTGAAACCTTGAGCTCCAGCCTTGCACTCTGCCCACCATTGCCTACCTTGCCAGCTAACTCCCCTGTACACATGGCACTTACATGTCACTAACACTTCCCAGCTCCCCAGATCTATCAACCATGTCCTTTTCTTCAACCCTTTCCCTGTTCAGCTTAGACGTGGCATTACCATTGTAACTATTCCCTTGTCAATACCCCTAATTCTTTCCACTATCTGAGCTAGCATTCAAATGTGGCCCCCACAGACCCATGGTCCCCAATCCCAGCTGCAGCCATGCCCTGCACCCTCTGTGTGTCCCAGGGGGACCTTAATCCTTTTACCATTCCCCACCACGTTCCTCCAATCTCCTACCTCACTTCCAGCAAAAGTCATTATGCTCTACATCACAGGGATGGAGATACTAATATATCTCAAATATACTAAGAGAAGGTATTATTAAAGTATTTTCAGATAGGTTCATTTGACCTACACAGCCACTGGGACAGGCAGATAGAGAAAAGGTTATTATTCCCATGTTACAAATGAAGAAACTGAGGCTCAGGGAAGTTTCATGTCAACATCAGTTACTAACAGAGTCTGGGTAGCAAAACAAGTCTCCCAAGTCTGAGAATCCCAGATCAAGCAATGAGGTGGATGATTTGTCCAAGGGCACCTGTGAGTCCTTGACAGCAGGACAGGTACTCATGTCTCTGGGTACCTTCCAAATTCTTTATCCACCTCTAGAGTGTGCTGCCTTCTCAACAATGGCTCTATTGTTCTCAAAGCACCTGAAGTTCATTTACCCTTTGTTTAAAATATTAAAAAGTGGAATGATCTTGAAAGCAATAAGCAGCTTTATTTTCCTTTCTTCTGAGATTGTTACCACTAGTGACTGTTTCCTTGTGTAAGTGTTTACCTGACACAGCATTCCCACAGCCTTGGAGGAAACAAGCCCCTTTACCTTCAGCTCCTGTCATCTGGTTCACAGGCTCTGGAAACACTAGTGGTGAGATGGAGGAGCCAGACAAGGGTCTAATCTAGAAACCCCGTCCATGCATGCCTGTTGGCCTACAAAGGAGCCATGGAGAATCCACTGGGTGGATCCCTGCAGGCTTACAGACAAGCTGATTTTCTGTAAACACATGATACAAGCCAAAGCCACTTCCATTGAGGATGGGGGTCATAGTGAGTCACTCAATGGCAATTCCAGAAAGATAGGAATCTCATCTCTTTCCCGGGACTTCCAATGCAGCATGCAGAACAAAGTAATCTGTTTCTGTTAATAGGAAAAGACCACCCTATCCCAGTTTCTCCAGAAATGACTTGCTTTGTTGATACAGGTATCGCAATGACAATGCCAAGTCATCACTACACCTATATCATTGTACATCATTGTGTGAGGAGGCAGACGTGAAAAAGAGGTGCTGATCTCCCTTGTCATGGGCTGCAGCCTGTGCGTCTGCCCCTCACACACTGCCTGGGAGATATGCTACTCTTCGGCCTGCCTCCTCCAGGTTGGACTGGGAGGCTGCCCTGCCCCCACCCCATCAGAACTGATACCTATGGGCCACACCAGAAGCTCTGGACTTGGCCAGAGATGGATGACTTGGCTTTTAACTTGTGAATTTGGGAATGAGCATGCCCTTCTGAGTCTCGGAATCCTGCTCATAGAAGAGTTTTGCTGTGGCTGAAGGTAACTCAGCAATACTGTAAAGACTGCTTATGTTGTCACAATGAAGGAGACTCCTGGGGAACAGCCCAGAGAGCTAGAGGGAGAGGGGACAGAGTTTCCTTTAAATGAGACTGATTTAGGAGCTTATAGCAAGATTGCACTGGGCATTTCCTGAAAGTGCTAACGGAGATGCAAAGTGAGGAGCAGCAACATGTCAGGCAGGGAGGTGCAAACCAAATAAAGGGAAAGCCTAGGCCTGTTCCTTGGGTGAATCACCAGACAGCACACACATGCAGAATCACTGATTCATGCATGTTTTAAGCTGTTTTTATGGGCAGATTTAGGGGAGAGGTGGAACAGGATTGGACTGGCCCACAGGGGCACTGAAGGCAGTGCGGGGTGCTCTTGGTGGCTCTGAGGACAGTGGCTTAAGGGACCTCTGCCCTTGACAGTACGTGGGGACCCTGTCATCCTCTCTCTCTCATGGCAGAGTGGGGTGGTGGGAAGAACACAGTCATTATAAAGATTAAATGGTATTATCTACTCAAAGCACAAACATGTAGCTTTCAATAAAGGGTAGCAACTATTAATGTTTTGTAGATTGATTGTCTCAAAGGCAAAGGAAAGTGAAGCCCTTCTTGTAGTTTCATGCTACACTCAAACTTGACACATTCAGACGTGTGAAGACAAAAATGAGCCCCATCCTAATTACTGTCCCTGAGTTTTGGCCAACAGCTAATGCCTTCAGACCTGTGCCACCCCAAGGGGGAAGCCTCAGGATCTGTGGGGAAGGCAGTGCAATGCTGGGAGGCTGTGACCATACAGGCTGAGAGTGCCAGATGAAGCCATTTAGACCTAGGTTGGAATCCTGGCTCTGCCATTTCCTAGCTGTGCCCTCTTGAACAAGTTACTTCAACTCTCTGGACCTGTCTCTAAAATGCACAGACATTTGTTGAATAAGCTTCTATTGAACAAATGGGAATAAGACTACTTTCCACATGGGTCTTCGTGGCAATTAAATGAAATAACTACTAAGCCTAGTGGTGATACAAATTATGTGTAAACTTGCCTGGGCTATGGGGTACCTAGACTTTCCATTAAACATTATTCTGAATATGTCTGTAAGGGTGTTTTTAGGTGTGATTAACATTTGACTCAATAGACAGAGTAAAGCAGATTGCTCTCCCTAAGTGAGTGGGCCCCAACCCATCAGCAGAGGGCCTGAATAAGACAAAAAGGCTAACCTTTATGCAAATAAGATGAAATTTCCTCCTGCCAGACAGCCTTAGGCTGAGACGTTGATTTTTTCTGCCTTCAGACTGGCTGAAACATTGGCATGTCCTGGGTCTCTAGCCTGCTGGCATTACAGGACTGGAACTATATCTTGACTCTCCTGGGTCTCCAACACCCTGACTGCAGATCTTGGAACTTGACAGCCTCCATCACTATTTAAGCCAATTCCTTATGATAAATTATAGGTGGTAGATTGATAGATAGATAGGTGATAGATATAGATAGAGACCCTATGGGTTCTGTTTCTCTGGAGAATCTTAATACAGAAGGTGCTAAATAAAAAGCTTGTTTTTAATTATTGTTATTTCTTTTATTTTAGAACTTGGCAAGAAATTCTGTCTCTATGTAAAGCTGATTGAAATTATGTTGTTTAAGAGACAGAGGGAAGTGGCAATAATGGCCTAAATAGCACTTGCTATTTATATGCTATTCAGAAGATGTAGTTGATCTTCTAAAACAAATACTTTTAACAACATATGTATGTGTATCAAGATATATACACATTATATATTGTAATATATATACACATATGTATATACATCATAATGTTCATTACATTTTACATGTATAGTATATATATATAATTTTGACAATATTATTACCCTAAACTCTGGGAAGGATATTTTAGCATTGTATTGATAATTATCGTCTGTCTGTATGGCTCTCTAAAATTTGAGAATTACATTATTTGTACTAATATACTGTTTGCATATTACTTGCACTGAGGAATTTTAACTATGATGAAATCATTGAAATACAAACCTGACTTTCATATAAAGAAGTTGACGAAAACCCTCAGTGGTTGTCTCGCTCTGCAGCAGAGGTGGTACAGGGCTCCTGCATGAACACAAGCATGGGCACAGACAAACCATCGCACTGAGGTGCTAGGCGTGGGAGAGGAGGATGAGGTGGCAGGGGAGGGCGGAGCAAGGCCACCTTGGCCTGTTAGTCTGCAGATGTGCCACCTCCTGAAAATGATTGGTAAGGAAAGGTAAGGTGCAGTCAGAAGAAACTATGCTCAGTGACTTTGTTCTAGGTGGGTATAAAGGACACAGGGCTGCAGAGGGAATTTTATCTCTTCTTGTACAGGCCATGGCTTTGAAAAAGGAAAGTATAGGAAGCAGACAGCTCGCTCAGGATGGTGTCCAAGGATACAGTTTGGTTTTCCAGTGATGACCTTGACTACCAGGCAATAGACACCCTGTGAAGTACACATGAGGCCTCGAAACCATCAATGACCTGGCAGGCAGGAAATATGCCTCCTAATCAAGGCTTTCAAGTGGATATCCAAGTTGAGGAGGAAGAAAGGATCTGATTACAATTTGTGCTATGAAGGGCAAGAGAAGATAAAAGCCTGGCAATTTGAAAAACAATAGTAGGAAGGCTATCAGGAAATGCACTTAGAGACACAAACATCTATTCACCAAGGTCTGTTGAATAACTCAGTACCCTGAGGACTTTAACAAATGAATGAGGTCCAGCCTGTATCAGCTGAAGTGTCCTCTAAGAGCAAAGTGTCTGAGGAGCTCTTGACCAGCCTTATTGAAAGTTTCTCTCTGGGGAAGGAAAGTCCCTGTTATTCTGAGCTTAATTATGACTCAAAAAGAACTAGTCACTGATTAGCAGTGGGGCTGTGGTATTTTAGAGTTTATAACACCCTTGGTGTGGCTCGATAAGTACAGGACTTTCAAAGCAAGTTTCGCAAATTTAGGGGAAAGAATGGTTGATGTCGTACTCAAAGAATATGAATCTCAAAAGCCAAATTGACACTACTGTGACAGATGACTCCAGGCTAAAAGAAAAAAGGTAGGATGCGCTAAATTCATGTGGCTGTAGAGGGAGTTCTGTTACTTCTTGATTCCAAAAGAGATCTGGGTGAAAGGGAAGGAGAAAGTTAGCCACACTGAGGGTGTGAATGGTTTAAGGCAGCAAGCACAGCAGGAGCTGTGGATGTTGGACAAGAATAAGGAAAGGCAAGGACTGTGTCTGACTTAAATGTTCGTCAATAGGGGGCTTGTGAAATAACTTAGGTGTATATCCATAGTCAACATGAAAAAGAAGGAAGCAGATTTACATGAAATGGTATAAATTGGTACAAAATTCAGTTTCACAGTTTAAAAAAAGGCAAGGCATAAAAGAATAATCTCATAAGAAAGAAAGTGAATCTGTATGTGTGTATTACGTATATGCAGAGGAGAGAGCATGTGCATAACACATACTCAGACACATTTGTGTTTGCATACATTTCTGGAGAGAGTGTAAAACTTGTACATTTCTGTGGAAGGAAAGCGCTGGGTACTGAGTTGAGAGGGAGAAGTGTTTTTCATAGTGTGACATTTCCTATGTTTATTTTTTTTTACTATGTGCATATACAACTTTTTGATTAAAACACTATTTTATTTCTAAACTATGTTTGTGGCAGGGTCACCAGGGCTGAGAGGGGCCCCCCAGCTTTGAGTAGCTGCATAGTGTTAGCATTTAATACCCCATCCACCTCAGTGGCATTGCCTTCTGGTCCATCTGTGACCTGCCTTCCCCTTTCTGTCCATCCTCCGCACCACTACCAGTGTTGTCTTTCAAAAATGTAGATTCACCTAAGCCTAGAAATCCTTGTTGCCTCCTGTTTCCTACAGGGTAAAGTCGGGTCTCCTTAGTGGGCTTCAGCAGGAAGTAATACTGCACCTGATACAGTATCATTTCTGGGCCCAGCGAATCCCACTACCACTACCCTAAACCAAGTTCATCATCTCTTCGCTTATTCTGCCAACCTCTTGATGACCTTTTCTCCAATTTTTCTCTGCTCCCATTTTTGTAGGCTTGACTTAAAATGCTGTTATAAAATTTCTTATGTCCTGTAACCATTGACTGAATCTGTTCTCCATACATACATTCTTTTAAAACACAAATCCTACCACTCTCCTGCTTATCATCCTTTAAAGCTATCCAATGATCTTAAGCTAAATCCCAACTCCTTAGCAGGGCCAGCCTCTGCCTCTTTCTCCAGTACCATTTTTTCCCAATTCCTTTCTTTCTGCTCATACTCAATTTCCACCAACTACTGCACACTGCTCAGTTCCTTGAACACCCCATTCTCTGTTTCCTCCGAGTCTTTGCACACACTACTCTCTGCCTTAAAACATTCTTCTTCTCCTTTCTTCCTGGTCTTCCAATCCCATCTGGCTTGCTCCTTCAGTATAAAGGGTCATAAAAAAACAAAAATGTCATTAGAGAATCATAAATAATTCTCCTTATGGAGGAAGAAAGCAGTTGCCCTCTTAGGGAGGAATCTTGCAGGAGTTCAACTGTCAGAAGAGAACTGCATGAGTAAGACCATATAGGCAAGAAAGTGCTGGACGAGCAAATGGAAAGTAGAGAGATCTGTCTACTGCGTAAAGGGAGTGAGCAAAAGACGGGGCGAGAGGGTGGCAGAGATGATAGGGTAGCCAGGCCAAGCTAAGGAAGGTGAAGGACCTGGAAACCCAAGGTAAGGAGTTGAGTGTTCATTGTTAAAACAATGAGAAACTTGGATTTTTTTTTAACTGGCGAGTGACAACCTCTCGTATTTATTTTAGAAAAAAATGTGACCGACAGGGTGCAGAGGAAATAAGTTGGGCCGATGAGTGGTGGGAGGAAAGATGGGGAGAGACTGGCCCAGAGCAGCAGCGGGCGCAACTTGCAGGAAATGACCCATCTGAAAGCCGTGTGGAGATAAACACTCCTGGGCTTGACGACCAAAGGCAGGAGAGGAGACACCCGAGAATAAGGGATGACTCACGATTCTAGTCAGAATAAATGGGAATATGGTGAGGTCATTAGCTGAGATGGAATCACAAAGGGGGCAGGTTTGGTGGAAGATAATGTATTAGGTTTGGAACACATTGACTTTAGGTTGTAAGGTCCATGCCCACAATTAAAATCAGACACAACCCTCATTACAGCATGCAGGGCCTTTCAAGGAAACCACCTAGTAGACTTTGTTTCATCCTTCCTTGAGAGGCATGTTTCCATGACTCCTAATTTCCATATCCCAAAAAAGCCATCTGAGTTGTTTGCCTGGCCTGCAAAGAAAGAGTTGTAACAGCACAGGGAGAGGGGGGGCGATAAGATCTGTGAGTAAGAAGACCTGTTATAACAGAGCCAAATTTGCACTAGAAAATTGGTTTTCTCCCCAAGCTTGTGTCAGTCACTATTCTGTTTCTCTTCTTTCAAGATTCCTCTCAAGTCCCAACTGTGCCATGAGGACCACCCTAAACACTTGAGACAGCCTCACCTCTGCTCTACACCAAGCCCCCAGGACACTGTGAAGCATACATTTTTCACATACTTATGCAGTTCCTTCTTTGCTTTTGAACTCTTCAAATGTGTGTGTCTTGTCTCCTGGGCTAAATTCTTAATTCTTAAAGCTCAATTTATGCCAAACATTTCATTTTGTTATTGCCACAGTGCCTGGTACATACTATTAAAAAAACACAAATTGGATTGAAACTGACACTGAATGCTTTTGAGGTGGAAAGGAGAAAGGACAATAACCACAGAGTCCAACAAGAAGTCGAGATGTTGGTTAAAAGAGAAGTATCAGTTACGAACATACAAAGGAACATATTCTAGCATAAGAGGAATGTTTTCCCTCCTCTAATAAAAATGACTTTGCATCCTAAATATGCTTGAAAGGAGAATAATGGCATTTTAATTGTCAAGGAAATTGTCTTCTCAACTGGCCAAAGAGTCTATTTTCCTGGACCACCTTTTATTTATAAGGACTATTGGTAAAATAAAACAGAACTTGTCCTTTACAGTTAACTGCACTCAGTTGTACCAAAGAGAGCTCAAATGGCAAGATGAAGGGTTAAGTTTTTCACTTCCTTTTAGTTCTGTCTTTTAGTTAGAGGTCTACTGTGTGGCCATCATTATGTTGGCAACTTAAAAGAAGGGTATTCATGACTCAGCTCATGGCATGATTCCCTGGGCAGAAGAGGTGGGACAACCCCAGGGATTGCCAGTGGTTAGTGCACTTGTCATGGTGGAGGAAGATGTCTGTAGGGGGGTGGGGAGAAGAGGAGGAAGCAGGTTTTGCATTGTCAGTTGACAAGTACTAATTGGTCTCTGATCACAAGGATCTCTCCAGCTGCTCTCCATCAGCACCTGGCATTCTACCATCAGCATCATTATTTAATATGGAACCCCCATAGGATCACCTTTCACCTTGTACAGGAGCACTGGAAGAATGGGATTTTCAACTCATAGCTTTTAATAGGGGGAGCAATTAGGAGTAGGAAAGGATGTGGCTTGAAAGTGAATCAAAGTCTACTCTTGGGAGAAGCATGAACTGTGCCTCTGGAGGTTGGCAAAGATCAGGAGGAAAAGGCACTAGAGTGTTAGCTTCAGCATCCTGCCAAGGGCTCTATTCCAGTCCTTTTAGGGTGTACCTTTCCCCTCATAAGTTTCCCCCAGGAAAGGGGTAAACAGCAGGAGAGTGCCTTCTTGGTCCTGGTGGCAGCAACGCCAGTTGGCTCAGGGTCATATTCCTTTCTAGACTTCACAGGCCTTGCATTACAAAGGCCTGTTGCACAATTCTTAGGAGAGTGGGCATGGGGGCTGAGCTGAGATGAAGGGGAGTGTCCTGCATGTATCAGAGATCTAGGTATGGCCAGATGCTAAGACACTCCAGGTGGAGGCAGCAAGAGAGAGAAATGAATGTCTCAGGATCTCTAGTGAGTTTTCTTTTATGTTTTTTTTCCTCCCGAGGCTGTTAAAAAAGACTTGTCAGGATGCATCTCCTCAGATAATTTGACAGAAAACATTTCAAAAGCTCACTTGGCATACTTGTGTTTCAGTTTACTTACTGGAAAGATTTGAGAATCCAATACCCACAATGAAGAATCTGAAACTAAGGATTCTTTTATTCCTCCATTTTTCACAATCAACTTTCTCCTGTAGTTTTATGTTGTAGTATGTGCAAAATTACTCAATATATTATACAACTTTTGAAATTAATATGGAAGCTGCAAGATAATATCACAGCCCTGTCTGCACCCTATGCCATGATGAATGTTCTTTCCTGTTGGTAACCATTTCATCATGCTCAATTATTAAAGACAATTTGTATGGAAAACCAGAAACATATGAAAGCTCCTTGCAGGATATATACTTTTCAGCTGGTTAAAAAATAATTTAGAGGCCTAGAAAATATTCATCAAGTCTGTGGAGCTGATGATGACTATGAAAATAAGGTCTATTCATTTCATTTCATTTTCTTTCAGATTTTTGGACTTTAAGCTGACACTAATATTTGCAATGAATTCATCTGGGAAAAGCTGTATCCAGGAAGTGCCTGGGCTCAAACATACAGATTAATTGGAGATGCAAGACAGATACAGCTCCACATAAAACGAACCCTGGACAAATCTAAGGCAGATCCTAAATAATCAAGATAATTCCAAATAAAATATATTAATTAATAGGATAAGTCAGGAAATGCTCATATAGGAGACATATTAGGCAATAAGAATAGGTGAGTTACCACAGATGGTATTATGGCCACACCTGCCAATGAAGTGTTTACTCTTCACATACATTTAGGGAGTACACATATACAGATCACAAAGTACACAGACACACAAATAAACTATGTAATCTATCTAACCTAGAAAAGGCAAGACCACAGAAAGTCTACATATTAATTATAGAGCAAAAGCAAAAAGCTTATTAACTATATTAAAGGTGGTTTTTTTTTTTTTTAATGGGCTACTTCAAATCAGGCCTCAAGGCAGAGTAACCTGTCAGTTTCCCTGATTTTATTGTCATTGTCAGCTTTTTGGATGGGGTCTCAGGTTCTTCTCTTTGACCTTCACCAAAGCTTGTTCTGTTTGGAGCTGTGATGTCCAGGAGAGCTTTGGTGAATAGTGTCACCTACCTAGAGTACCTGAATTTACCAATAACCAAACCAAAGTGATAAAATGAGATGTCCTCATCTTAGAATAGTCTATCTTGGAAATTAAAATAGTTCAAATATTAACCAGTTAATTCACTCAGCATGAATTAGGGGCAGGGTTTATTGGAGAGACCATCAGCTGTCAGTGAAAGAATTTAAGCTTTAGTCCCCAAGTTAGCATTAACTAGCTCAATGACCTAAGTCAGGACACTTAACTTCTCTATGCTGGTTTCCTCTTCTGGAAAGGAAGATGTTGGAATGGAAAATCTCTTAGTTCCCCTCCGAATCTAAAATTCTATATATGTGACTAACACAATGATCAGAGAATATTATAGTCAATAAATATAAATGTAGATGACAGGATATCCTGTATTTTGTGGATATTATTTTAGGTTAAACCTAAACTTAATTTTCATATACTTTAAAATGAATAAAGTTTAAAAATTGGACCGATGAGGTTTCAATTTTCAAGGACTTAAGAGGTTGGATCACAATCTAACTGTGAAAATCATAGTGACTTCTCTAGATGGAAGTTGAATATGTGGTAGAATTATTGCACAAGTACATTTGTTTTTATCTGGACCTCTGGATTTATTTACAATGCTTTGGGTTATTATTATTTTAACAGTGTGAGAGTACTGGCCTTACTGCCAAGATATATTTCTTCCTGATGTGCTAGAGGCCAAAGATTGTGTCTTGTGGATAGAGATTGGGTTTTCCCCACCCTGTCTATTGCTATTGGGGTCCCCTGTGGGTAACTAATCTGCCTGTCAGAACACTGGACTGCTGCTGAGGGAACGTGGCAATGAACTCAGCTCTTGAAGGCGAATCTCAACGCGTCTGCCTGAGCAGTCCTGTACAGGGAGGGCTCTGGAGTCACAGTGCGCTAGACACGGAGGGAGGCCAGTGGAGATGAGTCAGGGCCTAGAACCCACCCTGTACTCTGCCCTGATGGTAAATAGAACAGCTATTTGCTGTCACTCGAGTCTCTCAGGACTCCAAGACTCCAGGAAGAAACAAATACTTTAGAAGCTAAAACCCCAAGGCAAAGTAAAGAAAACAGGGCTGTTCACATCTCCAGCAATGATTTCACTGGCATGAGTTCTTTAGAGGGGGAGGAGCTGTAGATGGTTCCAAATGAACTGTTTTACTTACTTTCAACCATAAGGCCCTTCTCTTTCACTATTTATAGGGGGTGGCCTTTTGCCTGTTAAGTCATGAAATTTCAAAACCAATCTTTAGAGTCAATCTTGGTTGCTAACCCATAATAATTTTTTTCTCCTCCTTTTACTACTTTTGTTTGTATGTTTTGTACTATCTTCTATTAAAATACTTCATTCAGTTAACTTATTTTTTAAGTTTATTCTTCCCTGTCATTCTGGGGAGAAGCTATTAAAAAACATGTAGATAAAAGAATAAATATAGATAACAAATGTCGACTACTTTAGAAAGAATTTTACACCGACCTCTTGAGGTACCTGTGCCTTTAGCATTTTCCCAATGGCTGGGGAGAGAACTGTGAGGGGTTAACAGTCTTGAAAATGTCCTCATGGTCTGGCTTCATTACAGTTAGTCTGGCTATTGGGAGAACATGCCCCAGCTCTGATCTGTGGGACTACCTTTGGCCCTTTGTCTGCTCATTTGGAACATTTATATTACCCTAAAGTACCTGTGCGCAGTCTCTGTGCTTGTACTGTTATTCCTGAGCCTGGAGACATGCTCATCTTGGGGTCATTTCCTTCTGTTCCTTTAAACACCTGCAGTTTCTGTTCAGAGCTTAGCAAATGTCACATACGTGAACTGGAGGCATAGCTGGGTCGTTCCTCAGAGCTGTCAGGTAGTGTCCCACCTCTAATATATCAACATCCTGTTAACTTCTTCTCAGCAGCCAAGGTTGAGCCTGGGCTGGATATTGTGATGTCACAGAGTAGAATCCTTGCTCCTCCCAAAGTCCCAGGTGAGACCCTCCAGCTGCAGCACTTCCTCTCCTGCCATGGCAGGAGGTTGGGAACACAACTCCCTCATTTCTAAATTGGTCCACAGAATTAGAGAATCTTACTTCAGGCAGTGACTAGATTCTAGTCTCTCTCTCTTATTTTACACATGAGGAAACTGAGGTTCCAGGTAGTTATGTAGCCGAGCTAAATCTAGAATCCAGGTGTCCTTAGTGTTAGCCTCCTTCTGAACACACTGTTCTCATGCTGGGCTATACTATCTGGATTTTATCAATATCACCATTTCCTGGCAGACAACTTACTGGATGATTTTTACCTAAATTCACCCATGACAAGAAACTGTTCAGATAATTCACATTATGGGAAGAGAACAGAGTCTCAGTGAAGTTAATTTTTCTGATAATCAGGAACAGCAAACTTTAGTCTTAACCCAAACTCAGAAATTCTGAGCCACCAGACCAAATCTAGATTAACAAGTAAGGTGACTTCTGAGTAACTGATATTTCATGAGACTTGGCAATAAGGAACAAAGCTAAACACCCAGGATTAGTGTTACTGAACCGTCATATCAGGTTCTAGTGTTTGTTGAGGGAATGGAAGGAACAATCAGTAAAGAAATAAATTCTCACTGAAATTTAGTTCTTTCCTCTTTCATACGCTTCACTTTTTCCAGTCACTGTCCCCATATGATATTAAAAATTTATCCTCATTACATGAGATGACTTATATATTTGAAGCCAGAGGATTATGCTTTCAGAATCAAGAGCCGAACATATATTGCACTTTTGTAATACCAACAACTAACATTTTGTACCATGCTTTAGCATTTACAAGTCATTTTCACATATGTCATTTAATTTAATCTTCACAGCTCAGTGATATAAACTGTTATTTTTAGTACAATTTTATGGGTAAGAAAATTATAGTTTAGAGAGGTTGTGACTTGCACAAGGTCACCAAGCTAATTAAGTGAAAGGATAGCATTTACTATAAACCAGGTCTTCCAACCAAGCATTTTCCCCAAAACAGGGTTTCCCCAGGGAGGGAGGAATTGTCGTTTGGTTCCAGAACACACTCAAAGGCAATTGGATTAAGCAACGCTTTGAGTAACGAAGAAGAAATTATTCCCTTGGGTCATAAATACTGCTTTACTAACTTCCTAAATGTCTTCATAAAAACTTAGAGAAATGGTTAATGAACACTAATTTCAAACTTCAAAATAATATAATCATTGTCCTTCCACCTGACAGTTTCAGAGCTGTGAATGCTTCTAAGGGAACCATCATGGACATGAACAACATTTAGCTGCAAGAGGTTCTTTGAAGTCTGCTTCTAATAGAAAACAAATTAAAAGCTCAACATTAGAAAAGTGGTAAAATGGACTATGTTTAACTCATGAAAATAATGTTGTAGGTGAGGATTTCCTAAACTTTAATCATTTATATGCCATCTTTGGAATATTACCATCTGCACTAATATCTACTTAACACTGTCCTTTAAATTAACTCACACATTTTTACTGAAATAAGAGAATTTAAATATAATTTTTTCATCACTAAATAAGTGGAAATATAATTACCTTAAGTGTCAGATGACCACAAAAATAAATATTAAAAAAAAGTTGGGCCAAGGGCCACCTTTGCCCATTAGCATGTCTGTGGCAGTTGCAGCCAAACCTGGGAACGAGCTGGGACAGGGGCCAATCCCACCTACCCAGCACACCCACAGCAGTCACGGCCCAGCCACAACAAAAGGGTACACACAGCCCACACAAGGGTACCTCTGGAGCACCCAGCTCTGGTAGCCAGGGGTATTGTATTTCTGGGCCCTCAGAGGGCATCTCTTATATTAGGCCACTCTTTCAAGACTGGGAGATGTAGCTGATCTACCTTGTAAGTAGTAACAAAAAGAGAGTTAGGCAAAATGAGGAGACAAAAGAATATATTCCAAACAAACAAAAAAACCAAGATAAAACCTCAGAAAAAGAACTGAACAAAATGGAGCTAAGCAATCTACCCACTAGAGTTCAAAGTAATGGTCATAAAGATGTTCTCTGAGCTTGGGAGAAGTATGGGTGAACATACCTATCAATAATTACTTTAAATGTAAATGATCAAAATGTTCCAATCAAAAGACATAGAGTAGCTGGATGAATTGGAAAAAACAAGATCCATCTACAAGCTTTCTATAAGAGCCTCACTTTATACCTAAGGATACACACAGACTGAAAGTAAGGGATGGAAAAAACTATTCCAAGCTGTGGTAGCAATATTTATATAAGACAAAATAGACTTAACACAAAGACTACATGAAGACACAAAGACAGGCATTATATAATGATAAAGGAATCCAACATGAAGATAACACTTGTAAATATTATGCATCTAACATAGGAGCACCTAAAAATGAAAAGAAAACATTAACAGACACAAAATAAGAAATTGACGGCAATATGATAACACCCTGGGAATTTAAAACCCCACTTACATCAAGGGATAAATCATACAGACAGAAAATTAATAAAGAATATCAGTCTTAAACAACACACAAGACCAGATTGACTTAATAGGTATATACAGAATGTCCAACCAAAAAGAGCAGAATACACATTCCTCTAAGTGCACATGGAATATTCTTCAGGACAGAGCACATGGTAGGCCACAAAACAAGTCTCAATAAATTTAGGAAGATTGAACTCATATCAAACATATTTTCTAACCATAATATAAAGCAGGAAATCAGTTACAAGAAATAAACTAGAAAAATCACAAACACATTGGTGACTAAACAACATGCTGTGAAACAACCAATGAGGCAACAAAGAAATTGAAGAGAAAAAAAAATACCATGAGACAGATGTAAATGAAAACATACCATTCCAAGTCTGTGAGACATAGAAGCAGTTCTCAAAGGGAAGTTTATAGTGATAACAAGCCTATCTCAAGCAATAAGAAATATCTCAATCTATCCTTACACCTAAAGGAATTAGAAAAAGAAGAATAAACAAAGCCCACAGTTAGTAGAAAGAAGGAAATAATAAAGATCAGAGTGAAAATCATTAGAGATATTAAAAAAATAGAAAAAATCAATGAAACAAAGGGCTGGTTCCTTGAAAAAAGAAACAATATGGAAACTTTCAGACTTATCAAAAAAAATAAGGCCAAATAAATAAAATCAGAAATTAAGGAGGAAAAGCTACAAATGATACCACAGAAACACAAAGGGTCATAAAAATCTACCACAAACAATTATACACCAACAAATGTGACAACCTAGAAGAAATGGATAAATTCCTAGAAACAATCTTCCAATACTGAATTAGGAAGAAATAGAAAATTTGACAGACTGATTACTAGTAATGAAATTGAATCAGTAACCAAAAAATTCCCAACAAACAAAAGTCCAACACCAGACGTCTTCGCAGGTGAATTCAATCAAACATTTAAAGAAGAGTTAATACCAATCCTTCTCAAAGTATTCTAAAAAAAAATTAAGAGGAAGGAATGTTTTCCAAATTCATTGTACCAGGCCAGCATTACCTGATACTGAAACCAGACAAAGATTCTACAAAAAAAAGAAAGGAAAAAAATTATAGGCCAATATCCCTAATGAAGATAGATGCAAAAATCCTGACCAAATATTAGCAAACTGAATTCAACAATATATTAAAAGGATCATAAACTATGTTCAGGTGTAATTTATTCCAGGGATGCAAGGATGTTTCAATATCTGCAAGCCAACCAATGTGATACACCACATTAATAAAAATAAAGATAAAAATCAGGATAATCTCAATTCAGAATAAACATTTGAAAAAGTTCAGTATCCATTTATGATAAAAACTCTCAACAGGGGCAGATCCAAGATAGCGGCGTGAGTAGGACAGTGGGAATCTCCTCCCAAAAACATACATATTTTTGAAAATACAACAAATACAACTACCCCTAAAAGAGAGACCAGAAGACACAGGACAACAGCCAGACTACATCCACACCTGTGAGAACCCAGCGCCTGGTGAAAGGGGTAAGATACAAGCCACAGCCCAGCGGAACCCAAGGCCCCTCACCCCAGGTCCCGGCAGGAGGAGAGGAGTCAGAGCGAGGAGGGAGAGGGAGCCCAGGACTACTAAACACCCAGCCCTAGCCACCCACACCAGAGCGCAGACACACAGTGTGTGCATGGGGTGCCGTAAACTAGGGAAGCAGGACAATAAGACCTGTGAGCGGGTCCTGCAGCCAGCACCCCAGGGACAAAGAAAAGCAAGTGCTTTTTGAAAGTCTTAAAGGGACAGGGACCCCACTGCTGCATGGAAGCATCCTGGGTCACAGTCCAGCAACTGGAAATTCCAGGGAACTCTGGGTGCACTAACCCCCTGGGCAACAGCTCTGAGACCCCTCATGGAGGTAAACAGCTAAACAGCCCCCAGTGCATTAACCCTCCGGGGCCCCACCATAGCAGAGCAGCAGCCTGAGGCTGGCCATGCCCATAGCAAGGGAGCTTCCTCCATACCGGTCCGGCAAGATACAGAGACCCAGTCTACGTGCAATTGCCCAACACAAGCCACGAGGGGTCACAGTTGTCCCAGTAAAGAAAGGCCAGGAGCAATTGGAAACAGTCTAGGCTCTCCCAGCTGACAGACGTGTCAATAGCATACCACTGCACCTATCAACATGAAAAGGCAAAAAAATTTGATCCAGACAAGACTAACCCATACAGCTTCGACATCTTCTACATCTTCCCCTGAGAAGCAACCTGGGGAGATAGATTTAACTAGTCTTCCTGAAAAAGAATTCAAAACAAAAGTCATAACCATGCTGATGGACATGCAGAGAAATATGCAAGAATGAAGGAGGGAGAATACAGAAATAAAACAATCTCTGGAAGGACTTCAAAGCAGAATGGATGAGATGCAAAAGACCATTAATGGACTAGAAAAAAGAGAACGGGAATGCAGAGAAGCTGATGAAGAGAGAGAGATAAAAGGATCTCCAGGAATGAAAGAATTTTAAGAGAACTGTGTGACCAATCGAAAAAGAATAATATCCACATTATAGGGGTACCAGAAGAAGAGAGAGAAAAAGGGATAGAAAGTGTCTTTGAAGAAATAATTGCTGAAAACTTCCCCAAATTAGGGGAGGAAATGGCCTCTCAGACCACAGAGGTACACAGAACTCCCATGACAAGGGATCCAAGGAGGGCAACACCAAGACACATAATAATTAAAATGTCAAAGATCAAAGACAAGGACAAAGTACTAAAGGCAGCCAGAGAGAAAAAAAAGGTCACCTACAAAGGAAAACCAGTCAGGCTATCATCAAACTTCTCAACAGAAACATTACAGGCCAGAAGAGAATGGCATGATATACTTAATGCAATGAAACAGAAGGGCCTCAAACCAAGAATACTGTACACAGCACAATTATCATTTAAATACGAAGGAGGGATTAAACAATTCCCAGACAAGCAAAAGTTGAGGGAATTTGCCTCCCACAAACCACCTCTACAGGGCATCTTATAGGGACTGCTCTAGATGGGAGCACTCCTAAAAAGAGCACAGAACAAAACACCTAACATGTGAAGAAGGGAGAATGAGGAATAAGAATGGAGAGAAATAAAGAATCATCAGACCGTGTTTATAAAAGCTCAATAAGTGAGTTAAGTTAGACAGTAAGATAGTAAAGAGGCTAACCTTGAACTTTTGGTAACCACAAACTTAAAGCCTGCAATGGCAATAAGTACATACCTTTCAATAATCACCCTAAATGTAAATGGACTGAATGCACCAATCAAAAGACACAGAGTAATAGAATGGATAAAAAAGCAAGACCCATCCATATGCTGCTTACAAGAGACTCACCTCAAACCCAAAGACATGCACAGACTTAAAGTCAAGGGAATGGAAAAAGATATTTCATGCAAACAACAGAGAGAAAAAAGCAGGTGTTGCTATACTAGTATCAGACAAAATAGACTTCAAAATAAAGAAGGTAACAAAAGATAAAGAAGGACATTACATAATGATAAAGGGCTCAGTCCAACAAGAGGATATAACCATTATAAATATATATGTGCCCAATACAGGAGCACCAACATATGTGAAACAAATACTAACAGAATTAAAGGAGGAAATAGAATGCAATGCATTCATTTTGGGAGACTTCAACACACCACTCACTCCAAAGGACAGATCCACCAGACAGAAAATAAGTAAGGACACAGAGTCACTGAACAACACACTAGAACAGATGGACATAATAGACATCTACAGAACTCTACATCTAAAAGCAACAGGATACACATTCTTCTCAAGTGCACATGGAACATTCTCCAGAATAGACCACATACTAGGCCACAAAAAGAGCCTCAGTAAATTCCAAAAGATTGAAATCCTACCAACCAACTTTTCAGACCACAAAGGCATAAAACTAGAAATAAATTGTACAAAGAAAGCAAAAAGGCTCACAAACACATGGAGGCTTAACAACATGCTCCTAAATAATCAATGGATCGATGACCAAATTAAAATGGAGATCCAGCAATATATGGAAACAAATGACAACAACAACACAAAGCCCCAACTACTGTGGGATACGGCAAAAGCAGTCTTAAGAAGAAAGTATATAGCAATCCAGGCATATTTAAAGAAGGAAGAACAATCCCAAATGAACGGTCTGATGTCACAATTATCGAAATTGGAAAAAGAAGAACAAATGAGGCCTAAGGTCAGCAGAAGGAGGGACATAATAAAGATCAGAGAAGAAATAAATAAAATTGAGAAGAATAAAAGAATAGCAAAAATCAATGAAACCAAGAGCTGGTTCTTCGAGAAAATAAACAAAATAGATAAGCCTCTAGCCAGACTTATTAAGAGGAAAAGAGAGTCGACACAAATCAACAATATCAGAAACGAGAAAGGAAAAATCACGACGGACCCCACAGAAATACAAAGAATTATTAGAGAATACTATGAAAACCTATATGCTAACAAGCTGGGAAACCTAGGAGAAATGGACAACTTCCTAGAAAAATACAACCTTCCAAGACTGACCCAGAAAGAAACAGAAAATCTAAACAGACCAATTACCAGCAACGAAATTGAAGTGGTAATCAAAAAACTACCAAAGAACAAAACCCCTGGGCCAGATGGATTTACCTCGGAATTTTATCAGACATACAAAGAAGACATAGTACCCATTCTCCTTAAAGTTTTCCAAAAAATAGAAGATGAGGGAATACTCCCAAACTCATTCTATGAAGCCAACATCACCCTAATACCAAAACCAGGCAAAGACCCCACCAAGAAAGAAAACTACAGACCAATATCCCTGATGAACGTAGACGCAAAAATACTCAACAAAATATTAGCAAACCAAATTCAAAAATACATCAAAAGGATCATACACCATGACCAAGTGGGATACATCCCAGGGATGGAAGGATGGTACAACATTCGAAAGTCCATCAACATCATCCACCACATCAACAAAAAGAAAGACAAAAACCACATGATCATCTCCATAGATGCTGAAAAAGCATTCGACAAAATTCAACATCCATTCATGATAAAAACTCTCAACAAAATGGGTATAGAGGGCAAGTACCTCAAGATAATAAAGGCCATATATGATAAACCTACAGCCAACATCATACTGAACAGCGAGAAGCTGAAAGCTTTTCTTCTGCGATCGGGAACAAGACAGGGATGTCCACTCTCCCCACTGTTATTCAACATAGTACTGGAGGTCCTAGCCATGGCAATTAGACTAAACAAAGAAATACAACGAATCCAGATTGGTAAAGAAGAAGTTAAACTGTCACTATTTGCAGATGACATGATATTGTACATAAAAAACCCTAAAGACTCCCCTCCAAAACTACTAGAGCTAATATTGGAATTCAGCAAAGTTGCAGGATACAAAATTTACACACAGAAATCTGTGGCTTTCCTATACGCTAACAGTAAACTAATAGAGAAATCAGGAAGACAATTCCATTCACAATAGCATCAAAAAGAATAAAATACCGAGGAATAAACCTAATCAAGGAAGTGAAAGACCTATACCCTGGAAACTATAAGACACTCTTAAGAGAAATTAAAGAGGTCACTAACAAATGGAAACTCATCCCATGCTCCTGGCTAGGAAGAATTAATATCGTCAAAATGGCCATCCTGCCCAAAGCAATAGACAGATTCGATGCAATCCCTATCAAATTACCAACAGCATTCTTCAATGAACTGGAACAAATAGTTCAAAAATTCATATGGAAACAGCAAAGACCCTGAATAGCTAAGGCAATCCTGAGAAGGAAGAATAAAGTGGGGAGGGGGGAGGATTTCACTCCCCAACTTCAAGCTCTACTACAAAGCCACAGTAATCAAGACAATTTGGTACTGGCACAAGAACAGAGCCACAGACCAGTGGAACAGATTAGAGACTCCAAACATTAACCCAAACATATATGGTCAACTAATATTTGATAAAGGGGCCATGGACATACAATGGGGAAATGACAGTCTCTTCAACAGATGGTGCTGGCAAAACTGGACAGCTACATGTAAGAGAATGAAACTGGATCACTGTCTAACCCCATACACAAAAGTAAATTCGAAATGGATCAAAGACTTGAATGTAAGTCATGAAACCATAAAACTCTTAGAAAAAAACATAGGCAAAAATCTCTTAGACATAAACATGAGTGACCTCTTCTTGAACATATCTCCCCAGGCAAGGGAAACAAAAGCAAAAATGAACAAATGGGACTATATCAAGCTGAAAAGCTTCTGTACAGCAAAGGACACCATCAATAGAACAAAAAGGTATCCTACAGTATGGTAGAATATATTCATAAATGACAGATCCGACAAAGGGTTGACATCCAAAATATATAAAGAGCTCAAACACCTCAACAAACAAAAAGCAAATAATCCAATTAAAAAATGGGCAGAGGAGCTGAATATACATTTCTCTAAAGAAGAAATTCAGATGGCCAACAGACACATGAAATGATGCTCCACATCGTCGCTTGCCATCAGAGAAATGCAAATTAAAACCACAATGAGATATCATCTCACACCAGTAAAGATGGCTACCATCCAAAAGACAAACAACAACAAATGTTGGCGAGGTTGTGGAGAAAGGGGAACCCTCCTACACTGCTGGTGGGAATGTAAATTAGTTCAACCATTGTGGAAAGCAGTATGGAGGTTTCTCAAAATGCTCAAAATAGAATTGCCATTTGTCCCAGGAATTCCACTTCTAGGAATTTGCCCTAAGAATGCAGCACTCCAGTTTGAAAAGGACAGATGCACCCCTATGTTTATCACTGCACTATTTACAATAGCCAAGATATGGAAGCAACCTAAATGTCCATCAGTAGAGGAATGGATAGAGAAGATGTGGTACATATACACAGTGGAATATTACTCAGCTATAAGAAAAAAACAGATCTTACCATTTGCAACAACATGGATGGAGCTAGAGGGTATTATGCTCAGTGAAATAAGCCAGGTGGAGATAGACAAGTACCAAATGATTTCACTCATATGTGGAGTATAAGAACAAAAGAAAACTGAAGGAACAAAACAGCAGCAGAAGCACAGAACCCAAGAATGAACTAACAGTTACCAAAGGGAAAGGGACTGGGAAGGACGGGTGGGAAGGGAGGGATAAGGGCAGGAAAAAAGAAAGGGGGCATTACGATTAACATGTATAGTGTTGGGGGGGGCATGGGGAGGGCTGTGCAGCACAGAGAAGACAAGTAGTGATTTTACAGCATCTTACTATGTTGATGGACAGTGACTGTGAACAGGTATGTGGAGGGGACTTTGTGAAAGGGGGAACCTTGTAAACATAATGTCCTTCATGTAATTGTAGATTAATGATACCAAAATAAAATTAATAAAAAAATTCTCAACAAAGAAAGTACAAAGGGAATGTACCTCAATGTAATAATGGCCATATATGACACACCCACAGCTAACATCATATTTAGTCATAAAGAGTGTAAAGTTTTTCCTCTAAGATTAGGAACAAGGCAAGAATGCATACTCACTTTTATTCAACATAATATTAAGTCCTAGCCACAGGAACTAAGCAAGAAAAATAAACAAAACACATCCAAATTTGAAAGGAATAAGTAAAATGTCACTACAGATGACATGATACTATCTAAAGACTCCACCAAAAATCCTTTTGAACTAATAAACAAATTCAGTAAAGTTGAAGATACATAATCAATACACAGCAATCTGTTGTGTCTCTATACAATAATAACAAACTATCAGAAAGGGAAGTCAGGAAGACAATTCCATTTACAACTGCATCAAAAAGAAAAGAATACCCAGGAATAAATTTAACCAAGTAGGTGAAAGACCTCTACTCTGAAAACTATAAGAAATAAAAGAAAGAAAATGAAGAAGACAAATAAATGGAAATCTATCACATGCTCATGGATAGGAAGAATTAATATTGTCAAAATGGCCATACTGTCCAAAGCACTATGCATATTCAATGCAATCCCTATAAAAATACCAATGGCATTTTTCACTGAACCAGATAAAATAATTCTAAAATATATATGGAACTACAAAAGACCCTGAACAGCCAAAGCAATCTTGAGAAAGAAGAACAAAGCTGGGGGTATTATTTTCCCTGATTTCAAGCTACACTATAAAGCTACAGTGATTAGAATAGTATGGTTTTGACACAGGAATAGATTCAAGGATTGATGGATCAAACAGAGAATCCAGAAGTAAACCCATGCAAATATGATCAATTAATACATTACAAAGGAAGCAAGAATATACAATGGGGAAAAGACAGTCTCTTCAATAAATGGTGTTGGGAAAACTGGACGGCTACATTTAAGAGAACAGAAATAGATCACTATCTTATACCAAACACAAAAGTAAACTCTAAATGGATTAAATACCTGACTATAAGACATGAAACCATAAAACTCTTAGAAGAAAACATAGGTATGAATCCCTTGTATATCAGCATGAATAATTTCTTTCGAGATATGTCTCTGCAGGCAAGGGAAACAAAAACAAAAATAAATAAGAGGAACACATCAAATTAAAAATCTTCATAACAAGGGAAACTGTCAACGAAACAAAAAGGCAAACTAGACGTAGGTGGCATAAAGGAAAAACATTTACATGTAAGTGTGATGGAGCTGAGTTTAAGGCAGTCCTGCTACCTCATAGCTGGGAGATATGAGGAAATTAATCTTATTTCTCTGGTCCTCAAGTACTTCTTTAGAATGAAGACAAATCCTTACCCAGAGGTTGTCGTAGATTACAGGTAACATATGCCGATGGAAGTAAGCACCTATCATTATTCTTTTTTTTTTGATCATTAATATACAATTACGTGAGCAACATTATGGTTACTAAATTCCCCCATTATCAAGTCCCCACCACATAACCCAATACAGTCACTGTCCATCAGCGTAGTAAGATGCTATAGAATCACTACTTGTCTTCTCTGTGCTATACTGCTTTCCCCATGCCCACCCCGCTACATTATGTGTGCTGATCGTAATGCCCCTTATTCCCTTTCTCCCTCCCTTCCCCCCCTCACCCACAGGCCCTTTCACTTTGGCAACTATTAGTCCATTCTTTGGTTGTGTGAGTCTGCTGCTAATTGTTCCTTCGATTTTTGCTTTGTTCTTATACTGCACAGATGAGTGAAATCATTTGGCACCTGTCTTTCTCCACGTGTCTTTCTCCACCTTTATTTCACTGAGCGTAATACCCTCTAGCTCCATCCATGCTGTTGCAGATGGTAGGCTTTGTTTTCTCCTTATGGCTGAATGATACTCCATTGTGTATATGTACCACCTCTTCTTTATCCATTCATCTACTGATGGACACTTAGGTTGCTTCCATTTCTTGGCTAATGTAAATAGTGCTGCGATAGACATAGGGGTGTATATGTCTTTTCCAGACTGGGAAACTACATTCTTAGGGTCAATTCCTAGAGTGAATCCTTGGATCAAATAGTAATTTTATTTTTAGTTTTTTGAGGAACATCCATACCGCTTTCCACAAGGGCTGAACTAGTTTACATTCCCACCAGCATTGTAGGAGGGTTCCCCTTTCTCAGCATCCTTGCCAGCATTTGTTGTTCCTATTATTTTCTATGTTGGGCATCCTAACTGGCATGAGGTAATATCTCATTGTGGTTTTAATTTGCATTTCCTTGATAATTAGTGATGTGGAGCATCTTTTCATGTGCCTTTTGGCCATCTGAATTTCTTCTTTTGAGAACTGTCTCTTCATATCCTCCACCCATTTTTTAATTGGATAATTTGCTTTTTGAGTGTTGAGACATATGTCTTCTTTATATATTTTGGATGTTAACCCCTTATCAGATATGTCATTTACAAATATATTCTCCCATACCATAGGATGCCTTTTTGTTCTGTTGGTAGTGTCCTTTGCTGTACAGAAGCTTTTTAGCATGATGTAGTCCCATTTGTTGATTTTTTATTTTCTTTCCCTTGCCCAAGGAGATGCGTTCAGGAAAAAGTTGATCATGTTTATATGGAGGATATTTTTGCCTCTGTTATCTTCTAAGAGTTTTATGGTTTCATGACTTGCATTCAGATCTTTGATCCATTTGGAGTTTACTTTTGTGTATGGGGTTAGACAATAATCCAGGTTCATTATCTTGCATATAGCTGTCCAGATTTGCCAACAACAGCTGTTGAAGAGGCTGTCATTTCCCCATTGTATATCCATGGCTCCTTTATTGTACATTAATTGGCCATATATGTTTGGGTTTATATCTGGGCTCTCTGTTCTGTTCCATTGGTCTTTGGGTCTGTTTTCATGCCAGTACCAAATTGTCTTGATTACTATGGCTTTTTAGTAGAGCTTAAAGTCAGGGAGCATAATCCCCCAACTTTATTCTTCCTTCTCAGGATTGCTTTGGCTATTCGGGGTCTTTTGTGGTTCCATATGAATTTTAGAACTATTTTCTCTAGTTCATTGAAGAATGCTGTTGGTATTTTGATAGGGATTGCACTGAATCTGTAGATTGCTTTAGGCAGGATGGCCATTTTGATAATATTAATTCTTCCTATCCATGAGCATGGAATGTGTTTCCATTTATTGGTATCTTCTTTAATTTCTCTCATGAGTGTCTTGTAGTTTTCAGGGTATAGATATTTCACTTCCTTGGTTAGGCTTATTTCTAGGTATTTTATTCTTTTTGATGCAATTGTGAATGGAATTGTTTTCCTTATTTCTCTTTCTACTAGTTCATTGTTAGTGTATAGGAATGCCACAGATTTCTGTGTATTAACTTTCTATCCCACAACTTTGCTGAATTCAGATATTAGATCTAGTAGTTTTGGAGTGGATTCTTTAGGGTTTTTTATGTACAATATTATGTCATCTGCAAACAGGGACAGTTTAACTTCTTCCTTGCCAATATGCAGGCCTTTTATTTATTTGTGTTGTCTGACTGCCATGGCTAGGACCTCCAGAACTATGTTGAACAAAAGTGAGGAGAGTGGGCATCCTTGTGTTGTTCCTGATCTTAAGGAAAGGCATTCAGCTTCTTGCTGTTAAGTATAGTGTTAGCTGTGGGTTTGTCATATATGATCTTTATTATGTTGAGGTATTTGCCTTCTATACCCATTTTATTGAGAGTTTTTTATCATGAATGGATGTCGAATTTTGTCAAATGATTTTTCAGCATCTATGGAGATGATCATATGGTTTATTTTCCTTCTTTTTATTGATGTGGTGGATGATGTTGATGGATTTTGAATGTCATACCATCCTTGCATCCGTGGAATAAATCCTACTTGATCATGATGGATGATCTTTTTGATGTATTTTTGAATTCTGTTTGCTAATATTTTGTTGAGTATTTTTGCATCTACGTTCATCAGGGAAATTGGTCTGTAATTTTCTTTTTTGTGGTTTCTTTGCCTGTTTTTGGTATTACAGTGATGTTGGCCTTGTAGAATGAGTTTGGGAGTATTTCCCTCCTCTTCCACATTTTGGAAAATTTTTAGGAGGATGGATGTTATGTCTTCACTAAATGTTTGATAAAATTCAGCGGTGAAACCATCTAGTCCAGGAGTTCTGTTCTTAGGTAGTTTTTTGATTACCAATTCAATTTTTTTGCTGGTAATTGGTGTATTAAGATTTTATGTTTCTTCATGGGTCATCCTTGGAAGGTTGTATTTTTCTAGAAAGTTGTCAATTTCTTCTAGGTTATCCAGTTTGTTAGCATATAATTTTTCATAGTATTCTCTCATAATTCTTTGTATTTCTGTGTTGTCTGTAGTGATTTTTCCTCTCTCATTTCTGATTCTGTTTATGTGTGTAGACTATTTTTTCAATAAGTCTGGTTAGGGGTTTATGTATTTTGTTTATTTTATCAAAGAACCAGCTGTTGCTTTTTATTAATTCTTTCTATTGTTTTATTCTTCTCAAGTTTATTTATTTCTGCTCTTATCTTTATTATGTCCCTCCTTCTACTGACTTTGGGCCTCATTTGTTCTTCCTTTTCTGGTTTCATTAATTGTGAGTTTAGACTGCCCACTTCAGATTGTTCTTCTTTCCTGAGGTAAGCCTGTATTGCAATATAATTCCCTCTTAGCATGGCCTTTGTTGCATCCCATAGATTTTGTGGTGTTGAATTATTTTTATCATTTGTCTCTATATGTTGCTTGATCTCTGTTTTTATTTGATTATTGATCCATTGATTATTTAGGAGCATGTTATTAAGCCTCTATGCATTTGTGGGCTTTTTGTTTTCTTTGTATAATTTATTTCTAGTTTCATACCTTTGTGATCTGAGAAGCTGGTTGGTAGAATTTCAATCTTTTTGTATTTACTGAGGTTCTTTTTGTGGCCTAGTATATGATCTATTCCTGTAAATGTTCCATGTGCACTTGAATAGAATGTGTATCCTGCTGCTTTTGGGTGGAGAATTCTGTAGATGTGTGTTAGGTCCATCTGTTCTAAAATATTGTTCAATGCCTCTGTCTCCTTACTTATTTTCTGTCTGGTTGATCTATCCTTTGGAGTGAGTGGAGTGTTGAAGTGTCCTAGAATGAATGCATTACATTCTTTTCCCCCTTTTAATTCTGTTGGTATTTGTTTCACATATGTAGGTGCTCCTATGTTGGGTGCTTAGATATTTTTAACGGTTATATCTTCTTGTTGGATTGATCCCTTTATCATTATGTAATGTCCTTCTTTGTCTCTTGTGGCCTTCTTTGTTTTGAGGTCTATTTTTTCTGTTACAAGTACTGCAACACCTGCTTTTTTGTCCCTATTAGTTGCATGAAATATTTTTTTCCATCCCTTCACTTTTAGTCTGTGTATGTCTTTGGGTTTGAAGTGAGTCTCTTGTAGGCAGCATATAGTGGGGTCTTGTATTTTTATCCATTCAGTGACTCTATGTCTTTTCATTGGTGTATTCAGACCTTTTACATTTAGGGTGATTATCCATAGGTATGTACTTAATGTCATTGCACACTTTAGATTTTTGGTTACCAAAGGTTCAAGGGTAATTCCCTTACTGTCTGACAGTCTAATTTAACTCACTTAGTATGCTATTACAAACAAAACCTAAAGGTTCTTTTTTTTGTTCATTTTTCTTTCTTCTCCATTCTTTATATATTAGGTATTATAGTCTGTACTCTTCATTTATCCCTTGATTGACTTTGTGGGTAGTTGATTTGATTTTGCATTTGCTTAGTAATTAATTGTTCTACATTATTTGCTGTGGTTTAGTTACCCTGGTGACAGCTATTTATATTTAGGAATATTTCCATCTATAGCAGTCCCTCCAAAATGCACTGTAGAGGTTGTTTGTGGCAGGTAAATTCTCTCAGCTTTTGCTTATCTGAAAATTGTTTAATCCCTCCTTCAAATTTAAAGAATAACCTTGCAGGGTAGAGTATTCTTGGTTTCAGGACCTTCTGCTTTATTGCATTAAATATATAATGCCACTCCCTTCTGGCCTGTAAGGTTTCTATTGAGAAATCTGATGATAGCCTTATGTGTTTTCCTTTGTATGTATCGTTTTTCTCTCTCTAGCTGCTTTTAAAGTCTGTCTTTATCCTTGATCTTCGCCATTTTAATTATTATATGTCTTGATGTTGTCTTCCTTGGGTCCCAGGTGTTGGGAGATCTGTGCACCTCAATGGCCTGAGAGACTATCTCCTTCCCCATACTGGTGAAGTTTTCAGCAATTACCTCCTCAATGACACTTTCTATTTCTTTTTGTCTCTCTCCTTCTTCTGGTACCTCTATAATGTAAATACTGTTCCGTTTGTATTGGTCACACAGTTCTCTCAATATTCTTTCATTCTTAGAGATTCTTTTTTCTCTCTGTGCCTCAGCTTCTTTGTATTCCTCTTCTCTAATTTCTATTCCATTTACCATCTCTTCTACTACATCTAATCTGCTTTTAAATTCCTCCATTGTATGTTTCATTTCAGATGTGGAGTTTCTTAATGATTAAATCTCCCTCTTAAATTTGTCCCTGAGTTCTTGAATGTTTTTCTGTACCTCCACGAGCATGTGAACGATTATTATTTTGAACTCTCTTTCAAGAAGATTGGTGAATTCAGTTTCATTTGGCCCTTTTTCTGGGGTTTGTGTGATTTTGGTCTGAATCAGTTTCCTTTGACGTTTCATATTTCTATATGGTGCCATCTAGTGCCCAGAAGCTCTGCTCTCTGGCGCTGCTCAGCCCCTGGAGTAAAGTTGGGGCTTGTATGGGAGTGGCGCTGGTGCCTGGGGGTAGGAAAGAGCTGTTTCCTGCTTCCCGGCTACAGTGCCTGTCTCCAGTCTTAGAGCCAGTGGCAGGAGCACCTGGTGTAAGTCTCTGTGCTTTGCATCTCTAGCTGTTGTAGGCAGGGCCTCCCTCTGGCTGGCCAGCACAGTGAATGTCTGTTTGCAAATTGGTGCTGGAAGGCCAGGAGGAAGGCGCAGCAGGCTGCATTTCACGGTGGGGGAGCCTCAGATCTGAGTAGCCAGCCAGAGGGATGAGTGCCTGAAGCTCCTCAAAACTCCTACCTGTTGGGCAGAGCATGCCCAGACAACCTTGTCTACCTATCCCTTTTCTCATGCAGGAAGCTCCATGCAATCCCTACCCTTTCTGTAGCCCTCTCTCTGCTAGGAATCCTCTCAGACTAACCACCTTTGCTTTGTCCCAGAGCAGCCCGATGTGGATTCCCATCCTCCACAAATGACCAGAATCTCAGTCTCTCAAGCACTCCACCTGTCCCAGCTTCCCAACCCCAACAACCTCAAGAGCACCACACAATATAGGTTTGTGCTCCAAAGTGTATCTCCAGGGCTGGGTGTTCAGCAGTCTTAGGCTTCCACCCCCTCCCCGCTCCATTTCTCTTTCTCCTGCTGGTGAGCTGGGGCAGGGGAAAGGCTTGAGTCCCACTGGATCAAGGCTTGGGTACATTACCCTTTTTTATGAGGTCTGCTCTTTTCTCTAGGTATGTGTAGTATGGTGCAGCCTTCTTTCCTGTTGCTCTTTTAGGATTAGTTGTATTAACTATACGTCGTTTTGGGAGGAATTCTCTGTCTCATCTCTCCCGTTGCCATCTTGAATTGATCTGAGCTATGAATATTTTGTATTCTGTAAGTATTAAAAGGCCAAGATTAAAATGTTTTAAAGGATGAAATAAGGCCATTGTGGACTACAGTGAGCTTTGATCTTGGCCTCAGTGATGTTCCAGCATAAGTAAAATCACACAAGTGTGAGTTTCACTTATGTTGGGAAGCTGGAGTCAGATACAGTTTGTTTTAATCCAAGGTGAATGAACAGGCCTGCATTTTACTCTCTCTCCTGTCCATATATTATGATGATCTCCATTGATATATCTTGTTATTTTTTGACTTTCTATGAATGGAAAATGGGCTTTGGGGCTAGTCAAACCTGGGTTTGAGTTATGATACCTACCTCCTTCCTTCCTTCCTACCTTCCTTTTGTCCTTCTGTCATTCATTCATATATTTATTGAAGGTATGTATTATTTTCCAGGTTCTATGATAAGGCACTAGAAATAAAGATGTGGGCATAGCCTCTATGATCTTTCAATGTAATGGAAGGAAAAAGTAAGTGTAAGAAGGTATTTGAATTAAGTTTTCAGTGTAAATACCCCAAGAAACAACACAAATGCTGAAGCAAGTGTGTGGCAGAAGCTCCCAGGGGATATTTCATATAGAATAAATTCCATGATTCTTGAAGCCCTCAACTACCTCGAGAATAAAAAGAAGAGAATGGAGGAGGAGTGAACTATTTGTGATAACATTTTTTGGTTAAGAATGGGAAGAGGTGCTACAGCTTTCATCACAACAAAAAGAGAGGGGGACAATGTGAACATCAGTAGATATTTTCATTCATGTTGAGAAGATGTGAATAAAACAATCCACACATGCTTAGTAACTCAATGACATGAAATGAGAACTTCATTTCCCAAGTCAGCTAACAACTTTAAATTCCTGGATGAGAATGTCCTTTTAATTTTTGTTTGCTATCCACAGAACAGCTACAGACAGAGAACACTTTGGAGTCTTCACTACTTTGTAAACATTTCTTCACCTCACTCTTAAATCTAGAGTAGACAATGGACAAAATATATCAAACTCTTATCTGTAGTATTTACCAATTTCTGAGGTATAAAGATTCTCACCCTGGAGACTTTCAAGCTACCAACATGTTGTCACTAAAGGTGGAGTTGGGAAGAGGTGTGCAGTAGCATGGCCTTATGTGCCATTGCCACCATATAGATTCAATAAATATAAATAACCTCAAGAGCACAAATAGTAATAAAATGTATTTAAACAATTAGGAGATAATAATTTTGGAGTATTTATTACATTGTTTATAACTTCATTGTAAATATGTACAATTTAATTTTTAGTAATGGCTGTTTAACACCTGCCTGTAAAATCCCTGAAAATTTAATTTTTCCAGTGAGCCTTTCAATGTGGGTGCTTCTGAGTATGCTGGGTCCTCCTATCTTCTCACATTTCCACTGCCACTGGAAGCCTCATCTACCCTACCACTTACATGCAGACAGTCCCAAATCTCAATCTCCAAACCAAAACTGTCCTAGTCTACCGATATCTAGACCCGTATTTGCAATTGCTCCATGATGTGTTTTCACCCTAGTGTCCCACATACTTTTGAAATTGAAAATGTCCATAATTAGGCTTGTTTCTTTCTTTTGAAGTATGCCTCTCCCTTTCAACACAGTAATTTACATTGTAAATGTAAATGGTAAGCACCATTTATCAAATCACCTCACCAAAACCCCAAATGTCATTCTTTATTCCTATATTCCCCATGTATGACTGCAAAACCTAGTGGGTCTGACCCTAATATCCCTACTGTTGCTTCTCTTTGTAATCACTGCGATTGACAAAACTTGAGTCCTAATCACCCACCTCTTATTGTTGCAATAACCTTCTAGCTTCCTAACTCTGAATTATCTGACACACCGATGTCTGTGATCTTTCTCAATCACACAAATCCTTTAATGGATCCCAATTGCCTCAGATCAGTGATTAGATCAGTGCCTTCCATCACTGCTGCACAACAGAATTATGTGGGGAAGGTTTTTTTCAACCATCTTTATAAATGCATAATTTACATACCATAAAGTTCACCTGTTTTAAGTATTAGCTCAGTGTGTTTTTAACAAATGTGCAGGTATACCTCGTTGTATCACACTTTGTTTTATTGTGCTTGGCAGATACTGCATTTTTTACAAATTGAAGTCTTGTGGCAACTATGCAACAAACGAGTACATTGGCACCATTTTTCTAACAGGATTTGCTCACTTCGTATCTCTGTCACATTTTGGTAATGTTTGCCATACATCAAACTTTTCAATATTATTATATTTGTTATCATGATCAGGGATGAGTGATTTCTTGAGGTGGAATCTACTCCTGGTGAAGATGCTGTGAAGATTGCTGAAATGACGACAAATGAGTTAGAAAGTTACATAAACTTAGTTGATAAAGCAGCAGGGTTGGAGGATTGACTCCAATTTTGAAAGATGTCCTACTTTAGGTAAAATGCTATCAAACATCATGGCATGATATAGAGAAATTATTCACAAACTGAAGAACCCATAGATGCAGCAAATATCACTATTGTTTTAAGAAATTTCTACAGCTGCCCCAGCCTTCAGCAACTCCCACCCTGATCAGTCAGCAGACATCAACACTGAGGCAAAATCCTCCCTCTAGCAAAAAGATTATGACTTGGTGAAAGCTCATCTGATGGTTAGCATTTTTTAGCAATAAATTATTTTTTAAATTAAGATACATACTTATCTGCAAAATACAGATTATTTTTTAGACATGTGCTATTGCACACTTTATAGACTAAAATATGGTGTAAACATAACTTTCATATGTGCTGGAAAACCAAAAGTTCATTTCTTTATCGCAATATTAACTTTTCTGTAGTGTCTGGAAATGAACCTATGTTATCTCCAATGTGCCTGTATACCTGTATGACTAACACCATAATAGCCATCACCTCAAAAAACTCCTATGTCCTTTTTCAGTCAAATTCCCCAAAGGTATCCTTCCCCAAAGAGACAACCCCAAGCAACCAACAGCCTTTTGTCAATAATCATTAGTTTTGCCTGTTCTAGAATTTCATATAAATTGAATCAGACAGTATTTACTTTTTTGCATCTGGTTTCTTTTACTCAAGATAACGTCTTTGAGATTCATCCATGGTGCATGAATCAGTAATTTCTTCCTTTTACTGTCAAGTAGAATTCCATTGTATGAACTTATCAAAATGTTATCCTTTCATTTGTTGATGGACATTTGGATTGTTTCCAGTTTGGGACTATTGTAAGTAAAGTTTCTATGAATATTTGGGTGGATATTTTTGTGAACATGTTTCTCTTCCTCTTGGGTCAATACTTAGGAGTGAAAATGCTTGGTCTTATGATAACTGAATTTCTAACTTTAGAAGAAACTATTTCCAAAAGTAGCTGTACCATTCTCCATTCTCACCAGCAATGCATGAGAGCTCCAGGCATAAAGTCAGGGCAAACACAGCTCATCTTTCTTGTTTCCCTTCTCTGGATATCACAGACCTGAACTGCTTGTTATTCAATGTCTGGAAACAGCCGTTTTGTATATTTTGCCTAGATTTTTTAAATTGTTGGGAATGGGAAGGGCAAGTCCAGTACCAGGTATGCTGTCATAGCCAGAAGCAAAGTCCACTTGGGTATCATCTTCAAATATGTGATGCTTGAGACCCACCCCACACTAATTAAATCTGAGTTCAGGTGTGAGAAAGAGCAGCAGAGAAGGTTCTAATGTGCAGGAACTTTTGAGAATTATTGGCTCAGAGAGTAATGTCCAATCTCTTCACTGAGGCAAGATCCTTCAGAGTCTGCCCTAAGCCTACTTCTACAGTCTAGATCCGCGCCGCCCCTGCCCCGCCCCATAACCACCTTTTGTCATTTCTCCTAAGTTTCAACCATGTAGAACTTAATCAACACGAACATTATCTCTCAAGCCTATGCCTTTTGTTGTCATTTTGATCCACTCTACTGGAAGTACTTAACCTACAAGATTTAGCCAAGCTCTGGGACGTAAAACAGCCAGAGTTCTAAGGCAGAATGTTGTATTACAAAGAATATTGAGACCACAAATTCAAGATCTGCTATCTGGTACCACTATTTCCAACAAGGTGAATTTAGTCATTATTTATCATCTCATTTCCTCAAGTGCAACACGGTAATAATACCTGGCAGGGAGAGAGACAAGTACACATGGTGCACAGTGCGCATACACACCACCAATATATTCCCCTTCACGCCCCACATTCCACTCGAAACATTTTCTTAAAGTTCCATTGCAAATTGCATATTATTATCTGTGTACATCTCTCTTTTCCCCACTAGACTGTGAGTTTTATAATGGCCGGGGGCTACTGCTTTCTACTTTTGCATTTCAGAGCATAAAAGTGCCTGGAATAAAACAAGAATTTAAATAACTTTCAGGTGAACGCAGAGTTTAGTAGTCTCCAGTTCTGATTAAAGAGTTTACAGTGTTCTTCCTCAAAACCAATTCACGCCGTGGGGGCGATGTACCACCCAGTCCTTGGTAGTTTAGTAATGTAATTTTTATCAGAAAAAATACCCAGTTTTCGTTGTTGAGTTACAAGAACCCGCAAAATCGATGCTGCCTTCTAGGGCAGTCTACAGCACCTTCGGGCATACAGCAGACGTAGCAGGATGCCCTCACGAAGCGTTCTGTGCGGAGGGCGTCTCATCAGTTTCCTCCTTTAAGGAAATGGGGTCGGAACAGGTGGGCTGGCGCCGGAAGAGGGGCGCGCGCAGCCGGCCCCGCCCCGCGGTTGCCAGGCAACCAGCCCAGGAAGTCGCAGGCGGTGCGTCTGCAGCAGGCGCCGGCGAGCAGGTGAAAGATGGCGGAAGGCGGCGGCCCTGAGCCGGGCGAGCTGGAGAGGCGGTCTTCTGGGCCCGGGCCACCGAGCGCGCGGGATTTGCAGGTGCGGCGAGCGCTGAGGGCGGGGGCGCGGCGGCGGGAGACGGCGAGCGCGCGGGGGGTTGTCGGGGCCTGTCTCTGGGCTCGACAGAGCCTTCCCCGAGTGGCAGCTGGGGACAGAATTGTGCCTCCGGCACCGCAGAGGAGCTCGTTCGGTGGTGCTCATGGAAACAAGTGCCCGAGCCCGACTGTCTAGCGCAGGTGCCTGGTTTCCCTCTCCGCCTGATGTGCGATTTAAGAAACAACTGTTCCTTTAGAAAGGCGTTTTGTGGGGTCAGTTTGAGTGGTTCAGCGGTTGATGCTTCCTTCAGGACACTTGCTGCAGAATGAAGGTTTGCTGTGGCCGCAGGGAAATCAGCGACCACTTAAAAAGTAATCATGACAGTGTTGGTCTCATCTTGCATGTCTTGGATGCTGTTTCTGCCTTAATAATTATATATATATATATAGATCCTTTATTATCACGTTGCTTTTCCCTTTTAAAGGGGTGAACTAAAGTGTTTCGCCCTAGGGCTGCACACCTAGTTGTAAAAGCTAACATTGCACGTAAGAAACGGGAAATAAAACTTTATAATGTTATGGAATACTGACATTAGGCAGCTAAATACGAGTGCACCAAATCTTGCTTTACGGGTGCTTAAAATTGCTTTCTTCATTTTAGGCTTGTTTTCTGTCTTCTAAGATGATTGTTAAAATCCAACAAATATCCATAAGGAGCTTGTAAGTCCGGGGAGAGGAAATCCCGGGGCAAAAAACTTCCAAAAACTGAAATCAGTCAAAGGGAGAAATAAAGTTTAAAATTCAGTTATTGCTTACAAACTGCAGTCCGGGCCCTTCTCTCTTTCCTGCTGCAGGAGAAGCAAAACCTGCCCTCCCCTCACCTGTCAGGTACAGATAAGCCCTTTCTTGCCCATTGATAAGGAGATGAACTTCTCTCTCCACCCCTGAGGAATGATGCAAATGCACTAAAGCGGTACTTCTTTCCATCTCTGAATGCCTATTGATATGCAGATATACTAAAGACAGGTGAGATATTCTGAAAATATTACAATTTTACCCACAGAGCTATAATTAAAAATTAATGGCACTGAATCTACAAGCTTTAGTAAAAAGTTCCATGACTTTATAGTCACACGTTCATTCTACTTCTTTGATCAAGCATATGTTGATCCTCTGCTGTGTAACATTCTGCTAATCTCTGGGGAACACATAGATAAATAGCATATCAAATCCACACTGGGTGCTGGACACTGTTGAAGGACATAGAAATGTAAAAGGCATTTCTCCCTATGTTTTTGCAGAAATAAAATACGAATATATTTACTGTAACATTTTAAGATGGAGTGTGATTGGGTGCCAAAATAAGTAGTATATAAAATGAAGAATCTGGAGAATGGGGAGATCAGTGTCAGGTTTGGAGATGAACTCAATGTAGAAGTAGTTCCAGTGACCATAAGTCAATTCAGCAGTAGTAAATAGAATCAAGGAATAGGAAGCTATCATCTACCTCATCTTTTCTATTGTGGACCTCCATCACCAGTTGGCAACATGGGATGTTGAGAAAAAATGGAGTCTGTGGTCACATCAACTTTGGTTTGCATCTTGGTCCTGCCACCAAGTAGTTGTGTGAATAAAGAAGAAATGACTTAACCTCTCTGATCCTTGGTGTGTCTTTATTTGCAAACAATGGATGATGGTAGTGGTATCAAGGATGAAATAAAGTAATGTCTATATAATGCCTATGCACTCCCATGTTATCCTAGCTTGGTAAATATTTTGTTCCTTTTCCCTTAAAGGAGAAAAATACTATAACTTTCACTGTTTAATACAATCTAATACCATTAAAGTTAAAAACTAGGTAACTTAATCCTTTCTCTAGTTTAAATCAGTTCTTTTTATGTGAAAAATGAGAACAGCTTGGTTAATGAACACCTAATACTTGGCAAGTTTACAGACTTAATCCAGTGGATTAATATATAATTAATAGTTGGAGACATTCTGGTAGATGTTGGTAATTGTGAGAATGCCTTCCTTTCCACTCTCAATTAGGAGACAGGTTTTTTTCATCTTCTTTGTAGTAGGTAGATAACTGATTTTTTTTATGAATGTGATTTCACCTGTCAAATACATTAAGGATTGATAGTTTCCTTTAGAATTTAATAAGAATATGGAGAACTTGCAAAGAAACCTGAAGACAACCAGAGTGATGGTGTATGAAGAGTATGTATTAAAGGTTTAAAAAAGTATTGGATAGTGTTATTCTTTCTGCCTGGTTTCTTAATCATCATTTTTGGATTATCTTGTTATTGTCTAATCTAGCCATGCTTATTTTAAGTTACCCAGTTAGTGCAGTCAATACTTCTTACTTACCTGACAGCTTGCTTTTAGAGCCTTTGACAGTATTATAGAGGCAGAGGGTGATGTATTACTAATTGGAACAAGGAAAAGTACCCCTAAAGTACATATATCATAGCTGCCACTCAGTGTAGGGTTTGTCAGTATCTAAATCAGGAGAGATTGCAACATTTACCACGAGAGGAAAGATGGATAGTTGTCTCCCAGAAAGCCTCCCAGCACTGTAACTTAGAAACTATGGAAATCTCTTGTGGATATCAAACCAGGAGTAGATCTTAGCTCCCTTCATCCTCCCAAATTGGGAAACACTAAAGAGGAAACTATGGGATGTGATTGCTAGTGACAATACTAACCCTAAAACCTTAGCATTCAGTAGTATTTCTGAACATGTCCAGAGACCTTTTTGGCTCTCCTGCCCTCAGTCCTTCCACATGCATGGGTTTAGCAGTTGGTTAAGGTATTTAATCGTATACTTCTGTCAAGTTTTGCTACTAGATATGGGTACTCCTAATGACTGGTTCTCCACTTCAGTGTGCTTCAGAATCACCTGGAAGGCTTGTTAAAGCTCAGTTGCTGGGCCCCACCTCCAAGTTTCTAATTCATTAGGTCTAGGGTGGGCACCTGCATTTTTCAAAGGTCCCCAGGTGAAGCTGCTGTTCCTGTTCTGTATTAAACCTCCTGGCAGTTGGCACTCTTAAGACTGAGAAATAAAGTACTTTTAATCTTTTGTTATACACTTGATTTTCTCACTTTAAGGTATTTTGCCTTTAGATTTCTTTTCATGTTCTAAACATTTAAAATTCTGAAGAAAAGATAATCAATGTTTACGTACTTTATTCTCTCCATGCAATTGAAATATCTTCATCATCTAATTGGTTAGCTTGTGGAACACTCCATCCTGTTAATTCACAATGCATCCTTACTTCACAATGCACATATTTATATATCTTTATTTGACTGAGATTTTGTTGTTGTTCTACTGGTTTTGAGGAGTACTTCTATTTATTTTGATGAGTTTAAATAATCATTTCATCTTCTGGTGTGGTGTCATTTACTATGTCAAATAATATAAATTAAATTTGTTTATAATACTTACAAAGGAACTTATGCTATATGATGCTACAGGGACATCATGAATCTTGGCATTCCCTCTAAATATTCATTTTCCTCACAGTTAATGATGTACCATTAATAACTAGAACCTTTCAGCTAGGACTCTCAGCTTTTCATATCCCATTTTCTTAGTATATGTTCCACATTTCTTGTAGTCAGAAGGCATCATTTGCTTTATTCATTTATTTTACAGAAGAAAATTACTATTTGATAAGCAGTTTATTCAAATCTTCTTAGAGCAAAAAACAAGGTTCAAAACTGTAGGGCAAATATCTCAATTTTAAAGCCTATAATATAAATCTATTTATCCATATCTCTTTATGATTAATGTGCTATAGTCTACATAATTCAATGTGAGTTTTTTGGGTGCTTGTTAGGTACTATATTAGAAACAATTTGGGAAACCTAAACTAGTAGGAGGGATCAGATAGTAAGAAAAGTACATAAATGATGATAATATAGTGTTTAATGTAAATGTCAGTAATATGATAGCATATGCAATGAGGATTTAGAAATGTCATTTAGTTAAGACAATTACAAAAGGCTTCAGAGAGGTGAGACAGAGGTTTCCTCCTAAAACCCCATATAATATGAAAATATAATTAATACAACTAATCCTAAAAGAGCAACAGGAAAGAGGGCTGTGTCAGACTGTGTACACCTAGAGAAAAGAATAAACCTCACAGAACAGGGTAACGTACCAAAGCTGTGGTCTGGCAGGACCCAAGCTCTTCCCTCACCCCAGCTCACTGGTGGGAGGAAGAGAAATGGAGTGGGGAGGAAGTGGAGGCCTGGGACTGCTGAATGCCTAGCTGTGGAGATCTGCTTTGGGAGCACAAACCTACATTTCATGGTGTTCTCATGATTAGTGGGGTTGGAAAGCTAAGTCAGGCAGAATACCTGGAGAGACTGAGATTCCAGCCACTTGTGGAAAGCAGGGATCCATATCCGGTTGCTCTCAGACAAAAGAAAGGCAGGCAGTCTGAGAGACTTATTAATAGCGAGAGGGCTGCTAAAGGGGCAAGGATTGCACAGAGCTTACTGCTCAGAAGAAAGGACAGGTAAACAAAATTGTCCAGGTACACTCTGCCCAGCAGTTTGGGAACTCTCACAATCTTCACACACTCCAGCCCTCTGGCTGGTTATGTGGCTCCAAGGCCCCCCACCGTTATATGCAGCCTGCTCTGCCTTCCTCCCAACCAGCCCCACCTGACTTGCAAACTGGCGAGTGCTACACTGGCATTTGACCCGCCAGAGGGAAGCCCTGCCTCTGGCAGCTACAGAAACAAAGCGTAGAGGCTTATACCTGTGTGCTCTGCCCACTGATTCAGGCAGTGGAGACAGGCATAGCAGCCGGGAAGCAGGAAACAGCGCTTTCCTCCCTCCAAGCACCAACACTGTTCCCCTGCGACCCCCAACATTGCCCCAAGGGCTGAGCAGCTCCAGAGAGTAGAGCTTCTGGGCACTAGAGGGCGCCACATGCAAATATGAAATGTAAAAGGAACCTGAGTCAAAGCAAAATTATGAATACACCACCAGAGAAAGATTCAAATGAAATCGACCTCATGAATCTTCCTGAAAGAGATTTCAAAATAAAAATCATTAACATACTCATGGAGGTAAAGAAAAATATTCAAGAACTCAGGAGTGAATTCCCATCAGAGAACCAATCATAGAACACAGTATCAGAAATGAAATATACAATGGAAGGTTTTAAAAGCAGATTAGAAATGGTGGAGAAGATGACAAATGAAATAGAAATAGGGAAAGAGGAATACAAAGAAGCTGAGGCACAGAGAGAAGGAAGGATCTCTAAGAATGGAAGAATATTGAGAGAACTGTGTGACCAATCCAAATCGAACAATATTCACATTATAGGGGTACCAGAAGAAAAAGAGAAAAAGGGATAGAAAGTGACTTTGAGGAGGTAATTGCTGAAAACTTCCCCAATCTGGGGAAGGAGATAATCTCTCAGGTTGATGCACAAATCTCCCAACACAAGGGACCCAAGGAAGACAACACCAAGACATACAGTAATTAAAATGGCAAAGATCAAGGATAAGGACAGGCTGTTAAAAGCAGCCAGAGAGAGGAATAAGATCACATGCAAAGGAAAGCCCATCAGGCTATCATCAGACTTCTCAGCAGAAACCTTACAAGCCACAAGGGAGTGGCATGATGTATTTAATGCAATGGAGCACAAGGGCCTTGAACCAAGAATACGTTATCCAGCAAGATTATCATTTAAATTTGAAGGAGGGATTAAACAATTTCCACATGAGCAAAAGCTGAGAGAATTTACCTCCCACAAACAGTCTCTGCAGTGTATTTTTGAGGGACTGCTATAGATGGAAGTATTCCTAGGGATTAATAGCTGTCACCAGAGGTAATAAAACCACAGTAAAGAAAGTAGAACATCTAATTACTAAGCAAATGCAAAAGTAAATATCCCAAAAGTCAATGAAGGGATAGACAAAGAGTACAGAATATGATACCTAATATATAAAGAATGAAGGAGGAAGAAAAAAGAGAAGAAAAAAAAAGAACCTTTAGATTTTGTTTGTAATAGCATATTAAGTGAGTTAAGTTAGACTCTTAGATAGTAAGGAAGTTAACCTTGAACCTTTGGTAACCATGAATCTAAAGCCTATGATGACAATAAGTACATACCTATCAATAATCACCCTAAATGTAAACGGACTGAATGCAGCAATCAAAAGACATAGAGTCACTGAATGGATAAAAAAAAAGACCCATCTATATGCTGCATACAAGAGATTCACTTTAAACCCAAAGACATACACAGACTAAAAGTGAAGGGATGGAAAAAGATATTTCAGGCAACTAAAGGGAGAAAAAGGCAGGAGTTGCAGTACTTTGATCAGACAAAATAGGCTTCAAAACAAAGTCACAAGTGACAAAGAAGGACTTTACATAATGATAAAGGGGTCAATCCAACAAGAAGATATAACTTATAAATATCTGTGTACCCAACACAGGAGCACCTACATATATGAAACAAATACAGAATTAAAAGGAGGAAAAAGAATGCAGTGCATTCATTCTAGGAGACTTCAAGACTCCATGCACTCCAAAGGACAGATCAACCAGACAGAAAATAAGTAAGGAGACAGGCACAGAACAACACATTAAAACAGATGGACCTAACAGACATCTACAGGACTCTACACCCAAAAGCAACAGAATACACATTCTTCTCAAGTGCACATGGAACATTTTCAAGAGTAGATCATAAACTAGGCCACAAAAAGAGCCTCGGTTAATTCAAAAAGATTGAAGTTGTACCGAGCAGTTTCTCAGACCACAGATGTATGAAACTAGAAATAAATTATGCAAAGAGAATGAAAAATCCCACAAACACATGGAGGCTTCACAACATCCTCCTAAATAGCCAATTGATCAATGACCAAATAAAAACAGAGATCAAGCAATATATGGAGGCAAATGACAACAATAATTCAACACCGCAAAATCTGTGGGACACAGAGAAGGCCGTGCTAAGAGGAAAATATATTGCGATACAGGCCTACCTCAGTAAAGAAGAACAATCCCATATGAACAGTGTAAATTCACAATTAATGAAACTAGAAAAAGAAGAACAAGTGAGGCCCGTTAGTAGAAGGAGGGACATAATAAAGATTAGAGCAGAAATAAATAAAATCAAGAAGAATAAAACAATAGAATCGATGAAAGCAAGAGTTATTTCTTCAAGAAAATAAACAAAATGGATAAACCCCTAGCCAGACTTATCAAGAAAAAAAGAGAGTCTGCATACATAAATAGAATCAGAAATGACTGTGCCAAGCGATGCTGCAATAATGACAGAGACCTGGAAATGGAAACAGCAATCTCTTAAATAACACATCTGATTGAGGCAAAATCATAGTGCTTGCTGGCTTTCCATCTGAGCTGGACAAGTGCATCAGGTGGAAATGCTGAGTCCACAGTCATCATCCCTTCCCCCATTCCTAAATTTCTACGACACTGTCTTCAGCAGGAGTTTCACAACAATGAAGAGCCGTACTTTGAAAAATTGAGATGATATGTTTCATGAAAGGTGGAGAGGAGGTAAACACTTGCTTTTGTGATCTATTCCTTCACTTATAATCCACTGCATTATACCTCCATGAGGCTTAAAATGATATCATAAAGCCAAGCTAAATGTTTATCTTCCCCGCTCCAGTCTAATCACAAAGTATATAGTGCATAATGTAAAATGAAAGAACAAGTTAAAAGGGACAGAGCTTGGAATGCCTTTTGAGCACTTACCTTCAGAAAGGGATGGTGGGAATTAGAATAAACAAACAAACAAAAAAACTGCAACAACAACAACAACAAAAGAAATGCCACTCTCCATTTCTTCCTCATTCTTGCTTTTTCTTCCCATAGTCAACCTAAAACCATGTGAACAGCATCCTTTCAGATAGGAACCATGTGTAAGAGTACAGATGTACTCGAGTTATAAAGCCTAAAGTAAAAAGGTTTTTATAATGTTGAACTTAACATATTTTTTTTAAGCAGATAAAAGTTGTTTGTGTGGCTTTGTAACCCAGAAAGAAAGGCTGTGGCTTGGTGAGAAAGAAACCTGCTGTTGGATGACACTGATGCTTCTCATTAAAGAACCAACCTATCATTTGTCCTGGAGCAGTATTGAAGGAACAGGCAACGGTGAATTCAACCTTCAGTTCCATAGAACACCAAAATACTGTTTTCCACAAATGACTGTGATTTGGGGATTGTCATTTTTTTCTTGTATAAGCCTGTTTCTTAACATTACAAAAAGAAGGTAAACATACTGTCTATTGGATAACATTGTTGAAAAGACTAAATGCAACACTACAATTAAAACATTCGAGGAAGAACTTGCTGTGTGGTAAGCATAAAATAATTTTTACTTTTATTTTGACTCATTAAAAATATTCTGTTACCCTCATGAAATAAAATGTTTCAATCTAAATGTATAACATTATTTTTCTTCCAAAGAATTTATATACATTCATTGAAGTTTGTCTTTGCCTGGTTAGGGGAATATTCAGATCTAACATACAGGTGTATTATTAAAAATTGTTAATATTGTTCCCGTTTGATGGTCCTGCCATGTATATGGTCATGCAAGTAACAGAAATATTCAAAACTACATGTGCAAAGATGTACTATGTTATTCTGCTGATAGTTTCTTTCCAAGTTGCTATTCATTGCTCAATACTCGTTGTGTATAGTTATGAAACTGGCTATAAATTATTGTACCCACATTATAGTTCAGTTCATTTACAGTTTTCATTTTTTTCAAACAGAATGGTGAGATATTTTAGGAAATGTTTGTATGGTTATATACTGAATCCTTACATAAGTTTGTCATAACTGATTTATTAATGAAACTGGGAAAATTTGTCAATTTCTGCCTTTTTTTTTAACAACTGTTCATACTAGATATTTAAAAATTCATTTGATAATATGGACAGAGAACAATGACTATAATTTCTCTAATACCATATTTATTTATTTTTCAGAACAAATTCCTGGGAGTGGGGCATGAATTTGTGGAATGTTATTATAAAGGGATTTAATTTTGTTTCCTGGACCCTTCAAACCTACTTGATGGACTTGTATTCTAGAGAAAATTTAGGCCAATTTCCAGTCATTTCTTAGTACTAAATGTTCCTCTTCAGTCCCCAAGCCATAGTGATGCCTGGAACTGCTGATGAGGGAAAGCCTTGGCTGGCTTCCTTTTCTTTGCCATTCTAGTGCTTTTGCTTTTCCTACCCCAGCTTGTTTACCAAAATTTCTGATCTCCTCTGGGAAGGGCCAGAGAATAGGAAGGAGAGGAGAGGGAAGGTGAAGATCCTACTTGACGCATACTGTTTAAACTAGCGATATGTTGTCGGTCCTGAACAGATCATTAAAACTGCTTTACTCTCAAAAAAAAAAAAAATCGAAATTGAGAAAGGAAAAATCACTATGGATACCACAGAAATACAAAGAATTATGGGAGAATACTATGAAGAATTATATGCTAACAAACTGGATAACCTAGAAGAAACGGACAACTTTCTAGAAAAATGCAACCTTCCAAGGCTGACCCAGAAAGAAACACAAAATATGAACAGACCAATTACTGGCAACAAAATTGAATTGGTAATCAAAAAACTACCGAAGAACAAAACTCCTGGACCATATGGTTTCACTGCTGAATTTTATCAAACATTTAATAAAGACCTAATACCCATCCTACTTAAAGTTTTCTAAAAATTAGAAGAAGAGGGAATACTCCCAAATGCATTCTATGAGGCCAGCATCTCTCTAATACCAAAACCAGGCAAAGACACCACAAAAAAAGAAAATTACAGACCAATATCCCTAATGAACATAGATGCAAAAACACTCAAGAAAGTATTAGGAAACAATTCAGAAATACATCAAAAAGATCATCCATCCATCATGATCAAGTAGGATTTATTTCACGGATGCAAGGATGGTACAACATTCGAAAATCCATCAACACCATCCCCACATCAACAAAAAGGACAAACCACATGATCATCTCCATAGATGCTGAAAAAGCATTTGACAAAATTCAACATCCATTCATGATGAATCTGTCAACAAACTGGGTATAGAAGGCAAGTACCTCAACATAATAAAAGCAATACATGACAAGCCCACATCCAACATTATACTTAACAGCGAGAAGCTTAAAGCTTTTCCTATAAGATCGGGAACAAGACAAGGATGCCCACTCTTCTCACTTCTATTCAACATAGTTCTGGAGGTCCTCACCACAGCAGACAACACAAAGAAATAAAAGGCATGCAAATTGGCAAGGTAGATATTCAACTGTCCCTGTTTGCAGATGACATTGATATTTTACATAAACCCTAAAGAATCTACTCCAAAACTACTAGATCTAATATCTGAAATCAGTGAAGTTGCGGGATACAAAATTAGTACACAGAAATCTGTTGCATTCCTATACACTAACAATCCACTAGCAGAAAAAGAAATCAGGAAAACAATTCGATTCACTATTGCATCAAAAAGAATAAAATACCTAGAAAGAAACCTAACCAAGGAAGTGAAAGACCTATACTCTGAAACTACAAGACACTCATGAGAGAAATTAAAGAAGATACCAATAAATGGGAACACATCCCGTGCTCATGGATAGGAAGAATTAATATTGTCAAAATGGCCATCCTGCCTAAGGCAATTTACAGATTCAGTGCAATTCCTACCAGAATACAAACAGTGTTCTTCAATGAATTAGAGCAAATAGTTCTAAAATTCATATGGAACCACAAAAGACCCGAATAGCCTGAGAGGGAAGAATAAAGCTGGGGGGTTATGCTCTCCAACTTCAAGCTCTACTACAAAGCCACAGTAGACAAGACAATTTGGTACTGGCACAAGAAAAGACCCATAGACTAATGGAACAATAGAAAGCCCAGATATAAATCCAAGCATATATGGTCAATTAATATCTGGTAAGGAGCAATGGACATACAATGGGGAAATGACAGCCTCTTCAACAACTGATGTTGGCAAAACTGGACAGCTACATGTAAGAGAATGAAACTGGATTGTTATATAATTCCATACACAAAAGTAACCTTGAAATGGATCAAAGACCTGAATGTAAGTCATGAAACCATAAAACGGTTAGAAGAAAACATAGGCAAAAAATCTCTTCAATATAAACATGAGCAACTTTTTCCTGAATGCATCTCGTTGGGCAAGGGAAACAAAAGCAAAATGAACACATGGGACTACATCAAACTAAAAAGCTGCTGTACAGCAAAGGACACCATCGACAGAACAAAAAGGCATCCTACCGTATGGCAGAATATATTTCTAAATGACATAATCTGACAAGGGGTTAACATCCAAAATATATAAAAAGCTCATGCACCTCAACAAGCAAAAAGCTAATAATACAATTAAAAAATGGGCAGAAGATCTGAACAGACACTTCGCCTAAGAAAAATTCAGATGGCCAACAGGCACATGAAAAGATGCTCCACATTGCTAATCATCAGAGAAATGCAAATTAAAACCATAATGAGATATAACCTCACACCAGTAAGGATGGCCAACATCCAAAAGACAAACAACAACAAATGTTGGCTAGGATGTGGAGAAAGGGGAACCCTCCTACACTGCTGTTGGGAATGTAAATTAGTTCAACCATTGTGGAAAGCAGTATGGAGGTTCCTCAAAAAACTAAAAATAGAAATATCATTTGACCGAGGAATTCCACTTCTAGGAATTTACCCTAAGAATGCAGGAGCCCAGTTTCAAAAAGGTATATGCACCCCTATGTTTATTTAAGCACTATTTACAACAGCCAAGAAATAGAAGCAACCTAAGTGTCCATCAGTCGATGAATGGATAAAGAAGATGTGGTACACATACACAATGGAATATTATTCAGCCATAAGAAGAAAACAAATCCTACCATTTGCAACAACATGGATGGAGCTAGAGGGAATTATGCTCAGTGAAATAAGCCAGGCGGAGAAAGACAAGTATCAAATGATTTCACTCATCTGTGGAGTATAAGAACAAAGAAAAAACTGAAGGAACAAAACAGAACCCAAGAATGGATTAACAGTTACCAAAGGGAAAGGGACTGGGGAGGATGGGTGGGAAGGGAGGGATAAGGGGGAAAAGGGGGCATTATGATTAGCACACATAATGTAGGCGGGGTGGAGGGGGCATGGGGAAGGCAATACAACAGAGAAGACAAGTAGTGATTCTGTAGTATCTTACTATGCTGATGGACAGTGAATAATGGGGTATGTGGTGGGGACTTGATAACCGGGGAGTCTAGTAACCATAATGTTGCTCATGAAACTGTACATTAATGATACCAAAAAATAAATAAATAAAAAGACTAAGAACAACAAAATCTGGTGAGGATGCAGAGAAAGGGGAACCCTCCCACACTGCTGGTGGGAAGTAAGCTAGTTCAACCATTGTGGAAAGCAATATGGAGGTTCCTCAAAAAACTTAAAATAGAAATACCGTTTGACCTGGGAATCTCACTCCTTGGAATTTACCCAAAGAATATAAGTTCTCAGATTTAAAAAGACATATGCACCCCTATGTTTATTGCAGCTCTATTTACAAAAGCCAAGATATTGAAGCAACCTAAGTGTTCATCAGTAGATGAATGAATAAAGAAGAAGTGGTACATATACACAATGGAATACAATTCAGCCATAAGAAAGAAACAGATACTACCATTTGGAACAATATGGATGGAGCTGGAGGGTATTATGCTCAGTGAAATAAGCGTGGCAGAGAAAGACAATTACCAAATGATTTCCCTCATTTGTGGAGTATAACAACGAAGCCACACTGAAGTAACAAAACAGCGGCAAACTCAAAGACTCCTAGAAGGGACTAGCGGTTATCAAAGGGGAGGATTGTGGGAGGGTAGGTCGGGAGGGAGGGAGATGGGGATTGAGGAATTTTATGTTTAGTACACATGGTGTGAGGTGTCATGGAGAAAGTAGTGTAGCACAGAGAAGGTTAATAGTGAATCTGTGGCATCTTACTACACTGATGGACAGTGACTGCAATGGTGTATGGGTGGGGACTTGATAATATGGGTAAATGTAGTAACCACATTGTTTTTCATGTGAAACCTTCATAAGAGTGTATATCAATAATACCTTAATAAAAAATTACTTTTGAAAAAAGGAAGTCTTGAAGGATGACTGAAATCATGCTTTGAAATACAGGTAACATTTCCATTGATGGGAAGAGGAATAGTATAAAAGTAATTCATAGAGCTAAAATCACATAATCAGCTCTAGAGGAAATCCATAAAGGAATAAGAGATTTCAGGGAGATAGAAAAACTTGGGGCTCAAATAGTCTGGCTTTCTCTGGCTCATTTGTTTTGGAGAGGATTGGGTAGGAAAAGACCATAGGAGATACAGAGGTAACACTGCAGGAAGAAAAGAAACCTTGGGGAAAATGAGGCAGTGACAGTCATTGTTAAACCTTTTTTTAAATAATACTTCTCGTAATGAAGTGCTTCCCGTGTGCTTCACATACATGATGTAATCCTTAAAACAACTCTTTAAGGTTTATAAACGTTTAAAGATAGGGAATTAAGGCTCAGAGAACATAAATATTTGCTCAAGATTATACAATAAGAGCCTAAGCTAAGATTTTCTAGCAAAATTGCTATGTTAGAAATATGAGTTGTTATATGTGCATAAGGATTGGGTAAAAAAATAAGGAAAAATAAAGCCTTTTGTTTTTTTGTGTGTGTATTTTTGAAGTTGACTGATAATATCTTCAAAGAATTAATTTTTCCCCAATTCCCTGTTCTTTACCTCTGAGGAAAGAAGCCCTAGAGGTGGTTTTTATATATCTCATATTTCTAGAAGGAGCTTTTTATCTGGTTTTTTGGATTTTGGTGTGTTTTTTTTCCAAAAGAGTTTCCAAAGATTGTTCTCATGCCAGTTATAACTGAATAACCAAAAAGGGCATTAAGGAAAGTTTTTGAGTTGTTGTCCAAAGATGTCAGAAGTGAGAACCAAATAACTTAGACAATACTAAAATATCTGGATAACTTTAAAATTCTAATTTCAAGAATTACGTCTTATTTCATTTTGAAGCTATCCTGCCACACACACACACACACACACACACACACACACACACACACACAATGCATAAATTGGTAATATTGCTATTCTAAAGTTACATATACCATAAATATAATTCATTGTCTTTTGTTTCTAGAAGCTCATTTTCCTAAACTTGATGAAATTTTTACCTGGTAGATTTGTAAATAAATTATTTTGAAATTGTTTTATCTGCTTGGATTTTGAAACTAGAACAACTGAATGAAATAATTTTAAGAGATCTTACGAGAGAGCAAGCTGACAGTGTGATACATCTTTAAGATTTTTAAAAGAATTGTAGAAATGTAGATCTGACTTTGAAAATGGTCTGCTACCAAATACTACTTTGAAACTGTCGAAGTGAAATTCAACTGAAAATAATTAAACAATTAGTAATATTTTCTAGTATATCTGGCGTTTTGGTTCATTTCCCAAAATGAGAGATATGATGGTTTTATTTTGAAAGGGAGTCATCTTCTGAAAGAGCAGCCTTCATTTTTCATTAGAAACCTTTACTACTCAGTTACAAGTTAATATTCAAGTCATAACTTCTAGTTATGTAGAAGAGTTTATTTCTAGTGTTACACTTTATAACAAATTTCTTATTTTATAGTTGGCCTTGGCAGAATTATATGAAGATGAAGTGAAATGCCAATCTCCCAAGTCTGATAGACCTAAAGCCACAGTATTTAAAAGCTCACAAACGGCACCTCAAAGGTAAGTTTTGTTTTGTTTTTGTCTATTTTTGTTTTTAAGAAGTATCCTTTTTAGTTCACTGATCCCACCTTATTTTAAATGGTCTTCAGAATTTTTTAAAAAACGAATTTCTTAAAACATGTTATTTAAGCACTGTTCCTAAAACTAATTGTCAGAAAACTAAAAGAGACTTATGGAAAAATTATCTTAAGTACCTACTATTTTGGTAGACATCATATAAAATTGGATACCGAATAGTATTTTTTCTTGGGCACAGTGGTTCTTTTTTGAGTCACAGGACTTACTGAGGATCTGAAAACTGCAACCCCTTTGCCCTGAAAACATGTATGCACGATTTTGTCAATAATTTTTAAGGGTTTGTGTGTTTCTTAAAGCCCATCCATGGAGCCCCTATGTGTCTTTTGTCTTACACTAAGAGTCTAAATTTGCAGAATCCTGTCAATGCTTTCATTGGATGGTGAACCACCTAATAAGTGGTATCCTAGGGTAGTATTTGCTGTTATTAAGTCACTGAACTATAAAAAGAACCAACTATGAAGATTTAAGAGATGAGAGCCAGGTATATTTTACTGTCATAAGTTTTCTTATTTCCCGGAATATTTTCATTAATTTCTTCTTGGCACTGCAAATCTTGTTACTAGGGAGAAACTTGAATTTTCACATTATATCTCATTATCAGAAAGTCTGTTATTTTTCCAAAAGTTGAAAATTTCACTAGAAATTATTCTTTTTTTGTTTGTCACTACTCCACATGCTTTCTTTCTGTAGGAGAGATAAAAATGGCATATCCCTTTGAACCTGAATAAGAAGAAAGAATAATATGTATAATTTTTCCCTCAACTTTTTATTGCATAACTTTTCAAACCTATAGATAACCAAAAGATCAGTACAATATAATGTATATGCTTTACCTGAATTCACCAGGTGTTAACATGTTATATAACATTATGTTTGTGCAAACACCCTCTTGTACTCAACTATTTGAAAGTAATTGGAACCATTATAACACTTCACCCCTAAATACTTGAGCATACATCCCCTAAGAAGAAGCGCACACTCTGTTATAACCTTGATAACATATCACACCTTAGAAAATGAACAGTAATTTCATAAAATCATTTATTATATAGTCCATAGTCAGATATCTGTCTGAAAGTCCAAAGTCAGAGACTTTTTTGAATTTAGAGTCTAACCATGGACCATGTTTTCCATTTGATTATGCCTTTTTGAATCTGAATCCAGAGCGTTCTCCCCACCTTTTTGCTGTTGGTTTTAGCTCATTTGTATAATCTGAAACTTACTACTTGATTTCCAAAGAGTCTAGGCAGATGTCTAGTAAAATGTCCCACATTCAAGGTCATTGTTTCCTCATGATTAGATTATTGTTAAACATTATTTATCAAGAATACTAGTAAGTGATATTGTCTATTTATTATATCACATCAGGAGCCATATAATTTCAGGTTTTCCCACTATTGGTGATATGTTCACTTGGTTAAGGTGCTGACCATTACATCACTCCATTGTAAGGTACAGTTTTCTTTGTAATCTGCAGGTTGGTATCTTGGCACTGTTTGAATATCCTATCCTTTCATTTAATTCTTATTTGACATATATATGTGTGTATATATACATGCATTCATATATATGTATCATATATATATATATCTTATTATGTATTTTAACACTTCTTTAACATTTTCCAAAGTTTTGAAAATATTTAAAGTATTTATATACCAGAGTTTTATTCATTAACTATTTGGCCAGTGTTTCTCCAATTTAAGCATATTTTGAACAACTTAATTTGTTCATGTTATTACAAATCAAAATATTTGTCTTATTATAATAAGATTAGTGTATTAATATGTTCCTTGCTATTCAAATATAATCATTAAGATATTCTAATAAATTTTTTTGCTTTTACTTTATGCTATCTGAAACAATGTTACCATTAATAATTGTCATTTGATAATCGCAGTTTTTAAGAATTTTGTGCCTCAGATTTGATCTCTAGAATTAAGTACATATCCAAAAGGAGGAGACACTTTAAATGATATTGGTTAAGATTTACACTGTTTAATCTGCTTAAAAATACAATGTAAAGCAGATTATTGGCAATTTTTTGCTAAGTATACAGTTCTTTTGTACATTTCATATTAATATTGACATTTACCCAGTTTCATTGCATGTCTGCTACTTTGGTACAGAAAACAGTGCTTATATTTGTGGTCCACCTTTCTGGGCAGCATTCAATATCAAAACATTTATCTGCTCATTGTCATTTTAAACCAATATATTTTCATTGTCTAAATTCTAGCCATAATGTGGTGTGTGTTTTTAATTTCCAAGACGAGAAACAGAAAAATTCTCAGAAGATAGGCTGACATCTGCTTTAACCTATCCTTCTATCATAAATAGAACTTTAAAAAATGTGTCTCCTTGTTCAAAAATGTGAGAACTTAAAAACCTGCCAAGGTTTTAGAGCATATTGTTCTGTAAGTATTGTTCCAAGAATTAAATGAGACACAGTATGTAAAGTGTCTGGCACAATGTTGGTATTTAGCTGGGCCCTAAAAGATTATTAGAATATAGATAAGCACAGAAGACAGGAGACAAAATTCCAGGAAAAATAGACATGGAGGAAAAAATAATAAAAATGACAAGAAGGATCAGAAAGGATCCAGCAGAGCTTTAGTGGACTAGTGACATACAAGGTCAGACAGACGGTGCACCACTAGGGCAGGCTTTATGGACATGTGGCCTATGCGCTCATACACAGCTCCCTGCTTAGCAGGGCCACATGCTTGGTTTCAAGCTTTGCTGTTACTGTCTTGAAATTCTTAATAAACTTGCAATAAGGAGACTCATTTCATCTGGCACTGGGCCCCACAAATTATGTAGCCAGTCTGGGGTATGGCCAAATTATGGAGAGCCTTAAAAACCAAGAAAGTTGCACTTGTTTAGTTGGTAGTAAAAGCCAGTATGTGTTTCTTAATGTAAATATTATGGTAAAAACTGTAATGTAGTGATAAGCCTTTGATTCTAAAGGTAGACACGCCTCAGTTCTTTTTTTTCTCTCTGTTCTAATGTTTTGCCAATAGACAAGTTTTTTACATTACCGGAGCTTCAGTTTTCTTAACTGTAAAATGGGGATAATACTATTGTTACAAGGATTAAGCGAGGACATAATTACCCATTGACAAGTGTTAACTTTTATTATTGTACACATTTAGGAAAATAGGACTGGCAATACAATATAAAATATGAGGAGACAGGATAAGGAAACAAAAAAATTAAGAAAATGATTGTGGTAATCTAAGGACTGTAAGAATTAAATTTTGGATTAGGATGGCATCAGAGGAATGGAGAAGAAAGGATGAAATTGATGTGCGATACTTTCAAAGAATTTATTGTGGAAACTTGATGATATGTGATATAGTAAGTGAATGGGAAAGAGAAAACTTAGTGGTTCTTAATCGGGTATACAGGAAAAAATGTGATTGTTAGTGGGAAGATTTGTATGGTGACCTTAGGTTTATTTTTGGAGAGATGAATTTGATTCACCTAGATGCTTTTAAATTTAGCACTGGACTCTTAAGTAAGAGAGTGCTAAAAATGTATATTTGAGAGTCATCTATATAGAGGAGGGTGTTATTTATGGGAGTGGACAAATATTTTGATGAACAGATTAGTTTTAATAGAGAATGAGAATCGAGCATATAGGCATACTTACCTATGAAAGAGGAGAAATGGATGGATTGTGGGTAGAAACGTAAAAGCAAAACAATAAACCTAGAGGAAAATAGAGTATCTTTGAGGGAGGCAAAGATTTCTTAAGCAGGTAATAAGAATGTTTAACCATAAAGGAGCTAATAAACCTTTTCCTGTGTCAGGTTTTTTTCCTGTAAGGTCTTTCTCACCAAGACTAAGATAAAAAGGAACTGTGTAGTTGTACTCTTGACAGATCAGAGACATGGGACACAGAAGGAAGGAGCTACACAGGAGATGGCTTCAGCAGGAGACTTTCCTTTCTTTTTCATCTTCTTTCTCCTTTAACCCCTTCCCCACTTCCTTTCCTTTCTCATAGCTGCTTTAAATCATCTGCTGTCAAGCTCCTAACACCATCAGTTGTCTTAAGAGCCAGCTGTGGCAGTGTTTGGCCTTGCTTGCTACACTGGGCCCTCTGAGGCTTCCATTGGCTCCTGCTCTGGGTAACCTCAGCTTCTGTGTATGTCCCCAGAGCACTAGCAGGATGGAGGAGTCAAACATACAAGCTTTGATTGTTATCTTACTCTGAAAATCTCCATATTGATACCTCATTGGTTATATTTTCTGATAGTCTCGATTGGAAAAAAATCTTGAAAAATAAAATAGGGTACTAATCTTATGCAAAGGAAATATTTGTGTTCCCTCGGACCATCATGATTTTGGAGTTAGAGTAGAAATTAGTCCCTATCTAACACTGAAAGAATTGTTAGTGGTCTGAATTACTTAATTTTAACACAGGGGGTTATAATTTTTAATCCAAAAATCTCTGAGGTGTAAGTTCTGTGTGTGTCGCCCTGTGGTCTAGATTTAGATGTTTACACTACCTAAATCTAGAAGTTTCTTCTACTAACTGGGTCCCTACTTAATATGGATTTCTGAGGGGGAGAGACTTAACTTCTGGTTGTAGATACTCTCCCCACCACAACAAAAGTGCCTAAATTGGAAGTCATAGCAATGGCTCTTTTTAAACAAAAGTTATTTCCTAAGACTGTAGCTTTTTGCTTTAAAATTATTTGTATTCTAAGTTTTTATTCATCAACTGTAATGTTTAAAGGATCTACTCAAGTGAACATGAATACAGTGGATTACATATAGTTCGACCTTCAACTGGGAAAATTGTGAATGAACTTTTCAAAGAGGCAAGGGAACATGGAGCTGTCCCTCTGAGTGAAGCCACAAGAGCTTCAGGTGATGACAAATCCAAGGTAAGTGGTAAATTTTAAAACTCAATACTCTATTTATATATGATCTCCTCTATAGGATTTTGTATTTACAAACACTTTCTATGTGTATATTTCTGTTTTAAAATTTTATCTTTATGAGATTATAATCTTTCTATTAATGGTTCAAAATTAAGATAGTTTCTTACATTTCTATGAAACTTCATTTACCTTTTTATTTTGAAATAAGTATTATTCACAGGACTACAGAAAGAATACAGAGAGATTCTATGTACCTTTCACCCAGTTTCTCCCAGTGGTTACATCTTATATAATTATTGTACAGTAGCAGAGCCAGGCATTTGACACTGGTGGAGTGTGTGTACATAGTTCCACGTCATTTTATCACATATGTTTGTTTTTGTAATCCAGATCAGTCAGGATACTCTATCATCACAAAGATATCCCTCAGGGTAGGGAGCCCCCTTTGTAGTCACAACCGTTGCCCCCTCCCTCACCATCTCCACGTCATTTTATCACATATGTTTGTTTTTGTAATCCAGATCAGTCAGGATACTCTATCATCACAAAGATATCCCTCAGGGTAGGGAGCCCCCTTTGTAGTCACAACCGTTGCCCCCTCCCTCACCATCTCTAATGTCTGGCCACCAATAAGTTGTTCTCCATTTGTGTAATTTTGTAATATGGAGACTTTTATGCAAATGAAATCATATAGTATGTGACATTTTGGGGGTAGCTTTTTTCACTTAGCTTAATGCCCAGGAGATTGATCAGAGTTACTGAGTGTACCGGTAGTTATTTTTTTATTCCTGAGTAGCACTCCATGGTATGGATGTACCACAGTTTGATTAACCATTCTCTTGTTGAGGGACATTTTAGGTGTTTCCAGTTTTTGACTTAGAAGTGAAGCTGCTATGAGTAATTGTGTACAGATTTTTACATGGATTTTATATTTTAGTTTCCCTTTTTTTGGGACAAGTGCCCAAGAGTACTATTGCTGGGTTGTAGGATAGATACATGTTTAGTTTTTTAATAAACTACCAAACTATTTTCCACAGTGTGTGAGAGATCTAGTTTCTCACCATCTTCACCAGCATTTGGTATTGTTTTTAAATTTAGCCATCTTTGTAGATGTGTAGTGATAACTCACTGTGATTTTAATTTGCATTTCCCTAATGGCTGATGATGTTAATTTACATTTTTCTAGTGGCTAGTGATGTTGAACATCTTTTCATGTGTTTATTTGCCATCATCTTTATTAACCCTTCAATAAAATGACTTTTGCCCATTTTCAAATTGTTTTGTTACTCTTGCATTTTGAGAGTTCTTTATATATTTTAATAGGTGTGAGTCTTTTGTCAGATACATGATTTGCAAGTATTTTCTCCTAAATTGTAGCTTGTCTTTTTATCCAGGGTTTATCACAGCAAATGTTTTTAATTTTGAAAAGGTCCAATTCTTCTTCTTTTTTTATGTATTATGCTTTTGATGTCTTTTCTAAGAATTCTTAATTCTAACTGCAGGTCTCGAAGATTTTCTCCTACATTACCTAGAAAAGTTTTTTATAGTTTTGCATTTTACATTTAAATGTGTGATCCATTTTGAGTTAATTTCACATAAGGCTTACTTCGAGGTTCATTATTCTACCTGTAGATTTCCACTTGCTTCACTATCATTTGTTGAAAAGGCTCTCCTTTCTCTATTGAGTTGCTTTTGTGCCTTCTTAAATTTCTATAAAACTTCTATACAGCTTTTATAACCACATCAATTGTCACAGTACTAGTATATTGTTACAAGACTAGTATATTCAACTGTCTTTGTGTATAACTGTCATATGTTCTTATAATTAGCATTTCCAACCTGAGTTCCCTCCTCAAAATCATTTAGGGAGGTTTTCTAAACTACATATGGCTTTAGGTCTTGCAGTACAGTAGATTTTCAGTGTGCCTATGCATGTGTCTTTTGGAAAAGCCTGTCCGGTAATTGTGACAGACATCCACTGTTGAGAACCACTGCTGAGAACAACTCTTCTAAATGAAACAAATTTTGGTTTTCATTTCATCATTTACCAACAGCTTGCAATTCTCTTTCATGTAAATCTAAGGTAATTTGGGTTCTTGGAAGTTCTTCAATTGCATAAGAAAATGTGGATTTGATATAATGTAGTCTATAAGAAAGAAAATGCGATAGTTGAAAGCTCATTTATGAAATGAATGGTTATTAAAAGGAATGACATTTTTACCTTATAAGCTATCCCACCTGCCAGATAGAAGACCTTGTGATTAGTATAACAAAATGAAAGATGCAGTCATAGTGGATTTATTACAGTTGAATAAAAGCAGCTTATAAAATAAGTGGATCTTTTCTTTAGGGAGATTTATGCCCGTTTTTTAAATTCTTCCTTTATGGAACTCTTACTGGCTTTATAAAATACGATTTAAGCATTGTAATTTTTCCTGTAAGATATCATAAAATTTAATGGTAGATTTTTAAATTGTGTTCATATTTGAAAACATTTCATTGTATAAGTGCACTTCTTAATTTAAGATTGGCCATAATTATTTCAGCTTCTGAGTCACTTTTTTATGGGAAGAAACATAGTTTCTTACTTGAGTATACTTCTCTGTAATATAAGACCTTCAGTTTAATATAAAATTTTCCTGAGTATAAATCAGTTTGGCTAATTACAGTTGATCTTGTTTTAAAATATATATCACACATCATCATAACATTTTGCTTACAGCCTTAGTATATTATTAGCTTATTTTCTATGCATTTCAGTCATTTACAGGTGGAGGATATAGATTGGGTAATTCTTTTTGTAAGCAGTCTGAATATATCTATGGAGAAAATCAGCTACAAGATGTAAGTATAGTAGTCAAAATGAAAAATCGTAGATATTTGCTTCCAGTTACTATTGTTTGTTTTACAATTTAAAAATTAATAATATAAATATAATATTTTAGTTATTTTTTTGAAACATGAATTAAAGGACTAATATGTAAGTTTTCAGTCTCAAATTTTATACATCTCAATTGTGCCTTGCACAAAGAGATCCCTATTTGTTGAAAGAATGTATGATTCACTGTCAAAAAGAGCTTACGTACATGTTATCATAATTATTATAAATAGCAAACTGTCAAAATAGAATTAGCTGAGATGTAAACGTAGAAACACCTAAAGTCATTGTGTGCTTTGCCTTTTGAAATGTTGGATTTAGAATATCATTTAAAACATGCATAGGAGGGTCACTGAAAATTCTGTCATGCCCCTTGGCATGAATATTTAAGCTCTGTGGCAAAGAAGAATATGGGTAACAGAGGAAGGAGAAGGATGGGTGTAGCTGGATGCTCTCACTGTTTTCATTTTCTCAATGAACCAGAAATAATTTTATTTAAAGGCAAGGGACCAACTGGGAACTTGGTATTTCAGACATTGTCAGTTGTTAAGCAAAATGTAAATCTGCTTAACAAACACACATGGTTCCATTTATGTCTTTGAACTATGAATAAACAATAGGACAAATAACTCCATATTTTAAATAAAGTAAATGTTTTACTATGTTGTGAAATATCACATTTGAGACTGAAAATTGTTGGGTGCAGATAGATTCTTGTATTTCTTTTTTTCCCATGTTCAAAAGGTTCAGATTTTGCTTAAACTGTGGAGCAATGGTTTCAGTTTAGATGATGGAGAATTGAGACCTTACAGTGACCCACCAAATGCTCAGTTTCTGGAGTCTGTAAAGAAAGGGTAAGATGGATTACTTGTATTCTATTTGTTACGTAGGCTGGGACTGTATTTTTTAACAGACTGCTGTTCAGTAGTACACTACTGGTTTTTAATAAGATTTGGATACTGGAATATATTATGTAAGTGGCTGCTAGGAGGAAGAATATTTTCAAATATATAAAGGATATATTGCTATCTGTAAGTTACTAGTTCCTAACTTGGAGGGGAGCGGTAGTAGACATCATTCCATTTTAAAATGTGATGAAGCTGTGGTCCCAGTTCCAAGAAGAACATCTCAGTGTAAAAAGTCTGTGAATTGATTGGCATGTAGCTGCCCCTCCACTAATAAGCCACGGTCCTGATCACTGTTGACAGGTGACTGTCATTGCATGCATGTCTGAAATTCAGTAACTTATATTAGAAATCTTTTTTTTTTTTTTTAAATTTAAATTTTAATTTTTATTTATTTATTTATTTTTTTATTGCAGGGTAGTTGACAACAGTATTACATTACATTAGTTTCAGGTGTACAACACAGTGATTCAACATTTATATACATGATAATTCTAGGTACCAGCTATGACCATACCAAGTTGTTACAATATTTTGACTATATTCCTTATGCTATACATTACATCCCGGTTACTTATTTATTTTACAATTGGAAGTGTGTTTATATATATATATATATATATATATATTTTTGTGAGGGCATCTCTCATATTTATTGATCAAATAGTTGTTAACAACAATAAATTTCTGTATAGGGGGGTCAATACTTAATGCACAATCATTAATCCACCTCAAGCCTAATTTTCGTCAGTCTCCAATCTTCTGATACATAACGAACAAATTCTTACATGGAGTACAAATTCTTACATAGTGAATAAGTTACATGGTGAACAGTGCAAGGGCAGTCATCACAGAAGCTTTCGGTTTTGTTCATGCATTATGAACTATAAACAGTCAGTTCAAATATGAATATTCATTTGATTTTTAAACTTGATTTATATGTGGATACCACATTTCTCTATATTATTATTTTTAATAAAATGCTGAAGTGGTAGGTAGATACGAGATAAAGGTAGAAAACAGAGTTTAGTGTTGTAAGAGAGCAAATGTAGATGATCAGGTGTGTGCCTGTAGACTATGTGTTAATCCGAGCTAGACGAGGGCAATAAACATCCATGTATGCAGAAGATTTCTCTCAGAACATGAGGGGGGAGGTTCTAAGCCTCACCTCTGCTGCTCCCCATTTTCTCACCAGATGGCCCCCTGCGACTGTGCCTGTCTTAGGTTGTTCCTCCCTTGAGGAATCTTACCCGTCTCTGGCTAACCAGTCATCTTCCGGGGCCATACAGGGAAATGTTAAGTTGGTAAGTGAGAGAGAAGCCTTATTGTTTGAAAAGGTTAGCTTTTTACTTCGTTGCATATTTATGCCCTGTGGCTTCTATGCCCAGCATTTGTCTTGAGGTGTCTTTACCACTTGTAAGAATTATGATACTCGGTAAATTAGACATGTGGCACGAGTTCTATTTAAAGGTTGTGATTAGGTAGGAAGAAGAAAAGCTATAGAAGTAGCAGGCAGAAGAAAACCTGGGAAGATTGATTATTTCTTTGACATATCTTCTGATAGAGTAACTTCAGCATGGATAGGTTTTAAACTACTAATTAAATTGTGCACACACATTAACATAATAGGAATATAGTTACATAACCAAAGCATACCTGTAATTACCAGCCATCTCCAGTGAAACCAAGAAAACCAGTTAGGCACCTTAGGCATTTGTGGAAATTATCTATGATATGGTGGATATTGTCCAACTGAACTTGAACAGTCTGAGAGAATTCAGATAAATTAGAACAACCCATTCCTGGGGACTGTTCATATCCCATATGTTCTTTTAACAATAAATAGTCTGTGGTTGTAAGATTTTGGAGTGCTACAATTTGCACTTCTCCTTATTCTTGGTTGAGTTCCAACAGTATAGATCCAGTCCAATTTGTTGTTTTACTGTATGTACAGGCCAGCTTAGATATCTCCTTCATCATTCCCATGGCAAGTCCAGGAACTGGTGGGATGAGTGCATCTACACCTGTGGCAGTGCGTGGATCTTTGTTGGAGTTTTTTTTGTGCTGATCATCTTCTGTCATGAGTCTTCCCGACAGTGCTGATGTTGGAAGTTCTTTTTCATATCGTATCTTAGTTCATTTTCGGGGTAGCCAAATTAGGCTTTGATCCTCTGTATAAACACAAACAGACCCTTTGCCTACACTTTTATATGCCCTTTATATCATTGTGTAGAACTCATTGGAGGTCACCACATAGGAACTGCTTTTTTTTTTTTTTTTTTATCATTAATCTACACTTACATGACGAATACTTTGTTTACTAGGCTCTCCCCTATACCAGGTCCCCCCTATATACTCCCTTACAGTCACTGTCCATCAGTGTAGCAAACTGTTGTAGAATCACTACTTGTCTTCTCTGTGTTGTACAGCCCTCCCCTTTCTCCCACCCCACTATGGATGCTAATCTTAATACCCCTCTTTTTCTGCCCCCCCTTATCCCTCCCTACCCACCCATCCTCCCCAGTCCCTTTCCCTTTGGAACCTGTTAGTCCATTATTGAGTTCTGTGATTCTGTTGCTGTTTTGTTCCTTCAGTTTTTCCTTTGTTCTTATATTCCACAGATGAGTGAAATCATTTGGTATTTCTCTTTCTCTGCTTGGCTTGTTTCACTGAGCTTAATACCCTCCAGCTCCATCCATGTTGCTGCAAATGGTTGGATTTGCCCTTTTCTTATGGCTGAGTAGTATTCCATTGTGTATATGTACCACATCTTCTTTATCCATTCATCTATAGATGGACATTTAGGTTGCTTCCAATTCTTGGCTATTGTAAATAGTGCTGCGATATACATAGGGGTACATTGGTCTTTCTCATACTTGATTGCTGCATTCTTAGGGTAAATTCCTAGGAGTGCAATTCCTGGGTCAAATGGTAAGTCTGTTTTGAGCATTTTGATGTACCTCCATACTGCTTTCCACAATGGTTGAACAAGTTTACATTCCCACCAGCAGTGTAGGAGGGTTCCCCTTTCTCCACAGCCTCGCCAACATTTGTTGTTGTTTGTCTTTTGGATGGCAGCCATCCTTACTGGTGTGAGGTGATACCTCATTGTAGTTTTAATTTGCATTTCTCTGATAACTAGCGATGTGGAGCATCTTTTCATGTGTCTGTTGGCCATCTGTATTTCTTTTTTGGAGAACCGTCTGTTCAGTTCCTTTGCCCATTTTTTAATTGGGTTATTTTTTGTTTGTTTGTTGAGGCGTGTGAGCTCTTTATATATTCTGGACGTTAAGCCTTTATCGGATGTGTCATTTTCAAATATATTCTCCCATACTGTAGGGTTCCTTTTTGTTCTATTGATGGTGTCTTTTGCTGTACAGAAGCTTTTCAGCTTAATATAGTCCCACTTGTTCATTTTTGCTGTTGTTTTCCTTGCCCGGGGAGATATGTTCAAGAAGAGGTCACTCATGTTTATGTCTAAGAGGTTTTTGCCTATGTTTTCTTCCAAGGGTTTAATGGTTTCATGGCTTACATTCAGGTCTTTGATCCATTTTGAGTTTACTTTTGTATATGGGGTTAGACAATGGTCCAGTTTCATTCTCCTACATGTAGCTGTCCAGTTTTGCCAGCACCATCTGTTGAAGAGACTGTCATTTCGCCATTGTATGTCCATGGCTCCTTTATCAAATATTAATTGACCATATATGTCTGAGTTAATGTCTGGATTGTCTAGTCTGTTCCATTGGTCTGTGGCTCTGTTCTTGTGCCAGTACCAAATTGTCTTGATTACTATGGCTTTATAATAGAGCTTGAAGTTGGGGAGTGAGATCCCCCCTACTTTATTCTTCTTTCTCAGGATTGCTTTGGCTATGCGCGGTCTTTGGTTTTTCCATATGAATTTTTGAATTATTTGTTCCAGTTCATTGAAGAATGTTGCTGGTAGTTTCATAGGGATTGCATCAAATCTGTATATTGCTTTGGGCAGGATGGCCATTTTGACGATATTAATTCTTCCTAGCCATGAGCATGGGATGTGTTTCCATCTGTTAGTGTCCCCTTTAATTTCTTTTAAGAGTGACTTGTAGTTTTCAGAATATAAGTCTTTCACTTCTTTGGTTACGTTTATTCCTAGGTATTTTATTTTTTTTGATGCAATTGTGAATGGAGTTGTTTTCCTGATTTCTCTTTCTGTTGGTTCATTGTTGGTATATAGGAAAGCCACAGATTTCTGTGTGTTGATTTTGTATCCTGCAACTTTGCTGTATTCCGATATCAGTTCTAGTAGTTCTGGGGTGGAGTCTCTAGGGTTTTTTATGTACAGTATCATGTCATCTGCAAATAGTGACAGTTTAACTTCTTCTTTGCCAATCTGGATTCCTTGTACTTTTTTGTTTTGTCTGATTGCCGTGGCTAGGACCTCCAGTACTATGTTAAATAACAGTGGGGAGAGTGGGCATCCCTGTCTAGTTCCCGATCTCAGCGGAAATGCTTTCAGCTTCTCGCTGTTCAATATAATGTTGGCTGTGGGTCTTTCATAGATGGCCTTTATTATGTTGAGGTACTTGTCCTCTATTCCCATTTTGCTGAGAGTTTTTATCATGAATGGATGTTGAACTTTGTCAAATGCTTTTTCAGCATCTATGGAGATGATCATGTGGTTTTTGTCTTTCTTTTTGTTGATGTGGTGGATGATATTGATGGACTTTCGAATGTTGTGACATCCTTGCATCCCTGGGATGAATCCCACTTAGTCATGGTGTACGATGGTTTTGATGTATTTTTGAATTCGGTTTGCTAAAATTTTGTTGAGTATTTTTGCGTCTACGTTCATCAGGGATATTGGCCTGTAGTTTTCTTTTTTGGTGGTGTCTTTGCCTGGTTTTGGTATTAGGGTGATGTTAGCTTCATAGAATGAGTTTGGGAGTATACCCTCCTCTTCTATTTCTTGGAAAACTTTAAGGAGAATGGGTATTATGTCTTCCCTGTATGTCTGATAAAATTCCGAGGTAAATCCATCTGGCCCAGGGGTTTTGTTCTTTGGTAGTTTTTTGATTACCACTTCAATTTCGTTGCTGGTAATTGGTCTGTTTAGATTTTCTGTTTCTTTCTGGGTCAGTCTTGGAAGGTTGTATTTTTCTAGGAAGTTGTCCATTTCTCCTAGGTTTCCCAGCTTGTTAGCATATAGGTTTTCATAGTAGTCTCTAATAATTCTTTGTATTTCTGCGGGGTCGGTCGTGATTTTTCCTTTCTCGTTTCTGATGCTGTTGATTTGTGTTGACTCTCTTTTCCTCTTAATAAGTCTGGCTAGAGGCTTATCTATTTTGTTTATTTTCTCGAAGAACCAGCTCTTGGTTTCATTGATTTTTGCTATTGTTTTATTCTTCTCAATTTTATTTATTTCTTCTCTGATCTTTATTATGTCCCTCCTCTGCTGACCTTAGGCCTCATTTGTTCTTCTTTTTCCTATTTCGATAATTGTGACATTAGACCGTTCATTTGGGATTGCTCTTCCTTTTTTAAATATGCTTGGATTGCTATATACTTTCCACTTAAGACTGCTTTAGCTGTGTCCCACAGAAGTTGGTGCTTAGTGTTGTTGTTGTCATTTGTTTCCATATATTGCTGGATCTCCATTTTGATTTGGTCATTGATCCATTGATTATTTAGGAGCGTGTTGTTTAGCCTCCATGTGTTTGTGAGCCTTTTTGCTTTCTTTGAACAGCTTATTTCTAGTTTAATGCCTTTGTGGTCTGAAAAGTTGGTTGGTAGGGTTTCAATCTTTTGGAATTTACTGAGGCTCTTTTTGTGTCCTAGTATGTGGTCTATTCTGGAGAATGTTCCATGTGCACTTGAGAAGAATGTGTATCCTGTTGCTTTTGGATGTAGAGTTCTATAGATGTCTATTAGGTCTATCTGTTCTAGTGTGTTGTTCAGTGCCTCTGTGTCCTTACTTATTTTCTGTCTCGTGGATCTGTCCTTTGGAGTGAGTGGTGTGTTCAAGTCTCCTAGAATGAATGCATTGCATTCTATTTCCTCCTTTAGTTCTGTTAATATTTGTTTCAGGTATGTTGGTGTTCCTGTTTTGGGTGCATATATATTTATAATGGTTATATCCTCTTGATGGACTGAGCCCTTTATCATTATGTAATTTCCTTCTTTGTCTTTTGTTACTTTCTTTATTTGGAAGTCTGTTTTGTCTGATACCAGAATTGCAACACCTGCTTTCTTCTCTCTGTTGTTTGCTTGAAATATCTTTTTCCATCCCTTGACTTTAAGTCTGTGCACGTCTTTGGGTTTGAGGTGAGTCTCTTGTAAGCAGCATATGGATGGATCTTGCTTTTTTATCCATTCTATTACTCTGTGTCTTTTGATTGGTGCATTCAGTCCATTAACATTTAGGGTGATTATTGAAAGGTATGAATTTATTGCCATTGCAGGCTTTAAGTTTGTGGTTACCAAAGGTTTAGGGTTAGCGTCTTTACTATCTTACTGTCTAACTTAACTCGCTTGTTGAGCTCTTATGAACACAGTCTGATGATTCTTTATTTCTCTCCCTTCTTATTCCTCCTCCTCCCTTCTTCTTATGTTGGGTGTTTTGTTGTGTGCTCTTTTTAGGAGTGCTCCCATCTAGAGCAGTCCCTGTAGGATGCCCTGTAGAGGTGGTTTGTGGGAGGCAAATTCCCTCAACTTTTGCTTGTCTGGGAATTGTTTAATCCCTCCTTCATATTTAAATGATATTCGTGCTGGATACAGTAGTCTTGGTTCGAGGCCCTTCTGTTTCATTGAATTAAGTATATCATGCCATTCTCTTCTGGCGTGTAGGGTTTCTGTTGAGAAGTCTGATGATAGCCTGATGGGTTTTCCTTTGTAGGTAACCTTTTTTTTCTCTCTGGCTGCCTGTAATACTTTGTCCTTGTCTTTGATCTTTGCCATTTTAATTATTATGTGTCTTGGTGTTGCCCTCCTTGGATCCCTTGTCATGGGAGTTCTGTGTACCTCTGTGGTCTGAGAGGCCATTTCTTCCCCTAGTTTGGGGAAGTTTTCAGCAATTATTTCTTCAAAGACATTTTCTATCCCCTTTTCTCTCTCTACTTCTTCTGGAATACCTATAATTCTTATATTGTTCCTTTTCGTTTGGTCACTCAGCTCTCTTAAAATTCTTTCATTCCTGGAGATCCTTTTATCTCTCTCTGCATCAGCTTCTCTGCGTTCCTGTTCTCTGTTTTCTAGTCCATTAATGGTCTCTTGCATCTCGTCCATTCTGTTTTGAAGTCCTTCCAGAGCTTGTTTTATTTCTGAATTCTCCTTCCTTAGTTCTTGCATATTTCTCTGCAAGTCCATCAGCATGGTTATGACTTTTGTTTTGAATTCTTTTTCAGGAAGACTGGCTAAATCTATCTCCCCAGATTCCTTCTCAGGGGAAGATGTAGCAGATGCCGAAGCTGTCTGGGTTAGTCTTGTCTGGATCATATTTTTTTGCCTTTTCATGTTGACAGGTGCTATTGACTGTCAGCTGGGAGGGCCAAAATTTTCATTTGCTACTGGCCTTTCTTTACTGGGACAACTGCGACCCCTAGTGGCTTGTGTTGGGTAATTGCGTGTAGAGTGGGTCTTTGTGTCTTGCCTGGCCGGAAGGGAGAAATTTCCCTTTCTGTGGGCGGAATTTGTCTCAGGCTGCTTCTCTGCTTTCGCAGCGCCCGGTGGGGTAATGGATGGGGGGCTGCTTGACTGTTTACCTCCGTGAGGGGTCTCAGAGCTATTGCCCAGGGGGTTAGTGCACCCAGTTTTCCCTGTAATTTCCAGCTGCTGTACTGTGACCTGGGTTGTTTCCGTCAAGCTGTTAAGTCCCTGTCCCTTTAAGACTTTCAAAAAGCCCCCGCTTTTCTTTGTCACAGGGGCATCAGCTTCGGCACCTGCTCAGAGGTCTTACTCCCTGTTCCCCCAGTATCCAGGGCCCCCTGGGCACGTACTGTGTCTGCACTCTGGCTCGGATGGCTGGGGCTGGGTGTTCGGCAGTCCTGGGCTCGGTCTCCCTCCCGCTCTGCCTGCTCTTCTCCCGCCGGGAGCTGGGGGGAGGGGCGCTCGGGTCCCGCAGGGCCGGGGCTTGTATCTTACCCTTTTCACCAGTCGCTGGGTTCTCGCTGGTGTAGCTGCAGTCTGGCCACTGTCCTGCGTCTTCTGGTCTCTCTTTACGGCTAGTTGTGTTTGTTGTATTTTCAAAAGTATATATGTTTTTGGGAGGAGATTCCCACTGTCCTACTCACGCCGCCATGTTGGCTCCACCTCTAGAAATCTTTTTAAGTGGCATTACTGCTGGCAGAAGATTTCAAAAGGTTAGTTGACGTTATAATTTTTAAAAGTAAACCAGATATATAGTTCTCTGACCCTTCTAGAGAATGTCATAACTCACCATCCCTTCTTGCCAAAGGAAGAGGAATCAAGTGACTTAGCTATAATTATAAAAGCTTTTCTGCCTTATGTTTTCACTAGCTGACAGTGATCATTTCTAAGTAGAAATACAACTAAAGCCATATGGCTGGTGATGAACTGGGAGATGTAAATAGCAGTGAAGGGCCTGGAGTAGGATATTTTACTACATCCAGAAATTGAAGGCAAGGTTTTTCCATATGATGAAATTTGTCCAACGAGAGTGGTTGACATAGAGTGGAGATAGAACTCACTGGAGTTGTGGTGGTCAAGGAACTCTAAAGGAAGGGTACTTTAGAACATTAATTGGCGTGAATTTTTAATCTGAAGTTTACAAAGATAATGTCAGAATACCAGAAAAAAAAAAAACAAGTAATGCATAAGCGGTATGGTGAAGTCATGGAGAAAGGCTGAAAGCTGTTCTAGGAAGCAGTATATGGCGGTGCTAATTAAAAGGATACAATAATTTAAGTCTGTGTTGTGCATTTGAAAACCTGTGGAGTCACTGGGAAGAGCTGGGTAGGGGAAGTGTCTGCTATGTGAAGATCAGCAGTACTGTTGAAATCAATGTTTTTTTCAAGATGGTGGAAGAAATGAACACACTGATGATGGTTATACCATCATATACATCAAAAGGAATTTGAAATTATATAAAAATAATTCATAAGCTTTGTAGGCTAATGTTCATTCACAGTGTATGAAAAGATTTTTAAAATTTGAGCTACATCATTTCCTCAAGTACAATTATGATCAAGAACAGTTTTAGGAAAGATTCCTTGAAAAAAAGATTGATGTCAGATAGGGGCTATCAACCATATAATCAATCATTTTGCAACAAGTATTTTGTAACACCATCTTCACTATCCTCAGACAACTCACAGATAATATAATTTATCTATTCATATCATTTTCAAAAAGATATAAAAATTATTTTAAATATGTTGAAGAAATAAGTTTATCATGAAATTATACATATTTCAATTTATAAATGCCCAGGTATGATCACACCAGAAGATGTAATGAAGTAGTCAGAGAGTTTGTACCTACATGCAATCTAGCATTTCTCCTGCAAATGCAACAAACATAAAAACAGAATAATGAGGTATGTAAAGTTGGCCACTTAATTACTATACATGGCATTGTAGTCAAAGACTTGGTAAAGTTCCAAACAAAACAAAGTATAATCTTTCCTTAGTTTATATGGTAGGTGCATTCCTGGAAATTACCAAATATGTTAATAGAATAATGCCTCCTGCCCCTCCCAAAAAAAGATTTTGCATATGTGTAAGGCACAGCCTAAGCCTTAAGTTTTAGGCTCAGACATTACCAACAGTGTTGTCATCCTTATGAATCTCTAGCAGGACATTCAATGGTTCTTTGGCACAGAAGACAAGCCTCCTTTGTGCAGAATGAATCCCCCATGACAGAGTATCTCATATCTCTGGTCCTGACTCTGAACGAGGGCAGGACTCATGAATCACACAACAATCAAAACACACAAGTTTCAAAACTTCCCCCAGAGAGTTTAGAAATAAATATCTGCATTAACTGTTATGTCCTCAGGCGCTTTCTAGTGCTGCATTAGGTTTAAATTGCTGTCTTACAATTGGCTCTCTAAATGGCAGAAGCACTCCAAGATCACTATGACAACAAAACAACCTCTATGTTGAGAATCAAAGAGTTAACTAAAGCTTGTTTCCTTTTTAAAAGAGAGATTCCCCTGGAGCTTCAGCGACTGGTTCATGGTGGCCAAGTGAATTTGGATATGGAAGATCATCAGGATCAAGAATATATAAGACCCAGATTGAGGTTCAAGGCTTTTAGTGGAGAAGGACAAAAACTTGGAAGGTAAAATCCTAAAATGAGGAAAATGCTTATTTGTGTTAAACATGAATTTTCTTTGAGAAGAAAAAAAACAATTACCTAGAAAGTAGAGCCTGAAATATGAACTAGGAAGATGTTACCGATGGAATTAGATATGCAAATCTGGTGACAATATTAGTAGCTAATATGTAGATAACAGTTACCACAATCCCAGCCCTCTAAAGGCTTTAAACGTACATTAACTCACTTAATTTTCACAATAACCTTACAGTCTTCTGATGTTCTCCTGTTGTTACTCCATTTGCAGATGCAGTACCTTGCCCAAGGTGGTTGAGCTAAGAAGTAGGTAGCATGTAGGATTCAAATCAGGCACTCTGGCTCCAGAGTCTGTGCTCTTTACCACTGCCATCCTGTGTCTTTCTGGTGACATGAGTTCCAAAGGGGAAATTGAAAAGGGTGTTGATTAGATAAATGATGGATGTCTTAGATCACAGCTCTAAGCATGCATGTCTGTGATAAGTACTTGTTAAGCTCTTGCAGCAAGACTAGTGTGCTTAAGTTGGTTGTTTTCATTGTACTTTAAGCAGCCAAACTCGTCAAGTTTTGAAAGCACAGTATGTAAAACACATATGAAACCTGGGCTCTGATTATAGGAGAGAGAAGGAATTGCCTCTGAGACATTTCCAAAGAACCCCTTGGACTTTGCTGACTGTAATTTAGGAACCAAGGTGCATGGTATATGAATAGACTCCTTTATAATAGCCATGACTTAACAGAATCTTCATAAATCTTTGTAAAATACATTGGTGAAAGTTACCCTCCATTTGTCCACATATTACTTCCTGTGAAATTGTGGCACTGGCCGTTTACCCAGCCTACCCTCATGTTCCTTTCACGTGATTTCTTCCTTTCCAGGTTCTTTTCGGTTGCCATGTGCACACTGGTTCTTCATTCCCCTCTCATTTCTCAAAACAGGAAAGAATTTGGTATCAGTTCTTTACGATTGTCTTTTATATCTCTAGTCTCCCTGTGTTTCCTTTTCTCCTGATAGAGACTGATTTCTGAGGTATGTAGAGAATTTAGCAACATGTGTTAACCTGGCTTTTCTTAGGACCCAAATCCTTCAGTGCTGATTCACAGGTTTACTTGGAACTTTTCTCCATCATCTGTCTTTACTACAAATACAGGTCAGACTTCTCTTGAATTTTTCTTTGTTCCCTCCTTTTGCTTTTACAACTATGACCCCCAGATATATTTAAATATTTTCTAGCACTTCTCATTTTTTGTTTAATGTATATATTGAGATTAATTTTTAATTAGAACACAGAATACCCAGACATTTCTTTGCTTCATACATATTCTTTCTCTATTATTTAAATTTGTGACCGGGAATTAATGTCAGTATGCACATCTTTGTTAGGAGAAGTACAGTGAATCTAGAATTGAAATTAAAGAAGGTAGCATAAAGATAAGATAGCTGAAAAGGGCCAATGATTATAATTGGCAATTTCAACTCATGAAAATAAGGATATTATCTCATTATCTTACAAAGGCCAGCCTTTTCCCTTTTCAGGTGAATAGCTAGAGAAAATGACCAAAAAAAAAAGGAAAATGATGAAGATAATTGGTGATAATGCTATGTTAATCATTACCATATTGGTGAGGGTATTTGACTATAGAAAACAGAATCCACTTGCTAGTTTAAATTGTAAGGGGTTCATTACAGAGCCATCAATAGTTTATAGAATTTCTGGAAGAGACAGCAAACCAACTTTCACTTAGTCAGGAGAAACAGAACTTGCTAGAGAGAGCATCTTCTGAACCCCCATCGAGTTGCTTAGTTGTTCAGTCCCATGAAGCTCAGAGCCAGACACTAGATCATTCCATCATGACTGCTCTAGGAGTATCAAATGCCTCCAACACCTTGGTAACCAGAAGAGCTGCATAACTTCCACTTCACATTGCTTCTTTCACCACATAAGTATGTATTTGTTTGCTTGGTGGGAGAGGGTGGGATCATATAAAATCCTAGTTGCAAGGTAGTCTGAGTAATGTAGTAATGTACAATTTTCAGCTTCAAATGTATAGGAAACTTACACTAGGAGATCAGCATGGTGTTGTGAGCCTATATAATGCACACAAATCCAAATGTTAAATAGTTGAATATATATAAGAAAGTGAAGGGTTACATAGAACATTTAGAAGGCTTTTACATTAAGATATATTAAAATATTAAAGTTCTAACAGTTAACCTTTATCCAGAAAGTAATTTTCTAAAATGGCTCATTTCCCAAGAGTTCTAGACAACTATTTACCAAACAGAGAAATAATTAAAAAGAAGCAAACAAGACAGAAATGGCAGTCTAATTGCAAAAAGAATATTACACAGATGGAAAACTTAATTTTTTATTGTGATATACAGATAATTATGGGATAAACCTGAAAGCAATAAAAATATTACCCAGTACCCTCACACAATATAATAGGAGCAAGTAAATCATAATTGTAAAACTGCAAATTTACTGTGGTAGAACAAACTGTATTATTGAATAAAAATGAGCTTGATGAGCTAGGGTAGAGCCCAACAAATAAAAGACCCAGAAAATCACAGAATCATTTTTGATAGGCAGGGCTAACAAGTCAGCATTCACTGTAGATAAATGAACTGCCAAGTATGAGGGTAAAAGTCATGATTTGAAGTAAATCTCTCTGCTTAAGAACAATCCTAAGGGAATCTTACTGCCTTTTTGTCATATGTTGTGCAGTCCAAAAAGATTGCATTTGCCACTCACCTATTCTATGCCCCACACCCAAGCTTTGACTTCATCTTGGCCCATGGACCGTTGAGGCCTTTCTTTGAAGTCTAACAGCCCCTTCCTACCTTCCTTTCCGTCACTGTCTTAGCCCTGCAGGTGCATCCCCCTTACCTTCTGTGCAGCCATTGGGTTTGTCTGTGCATGCAGTGCGGTGCTGCTGGGGCTGTTCACACACCCCAGCTGGGGGGCTGGCTGCACCTACCCTCCTGCAGGGCTCGTCCCGGACGTTCCTGCTTTCCTTAGGCCCCTGCTGTCCCATTCCTCACTCTTAGCAGATGAGTTTGCTTCCAGCTTCACTGTGAATAGAGTCTGACAAGAGTGAACTTTCTTAATATAGTCCCTTTAAGCCTCTAAGTTTATCAAAGTCCATCCTTACCTCCCTCTTTTACATTTGAAAATGGTTTCTCCTGCTGTCTGAGGGAATCACTCCACTTACAGTCTACATACTTTCCTCCAGTTTGCCTAGAAAGCTTGTTTTATTAGTTTACTTTCCTCTTTTCCTTTTTTAAAATTTGCTTTTTAATGTAATACTTGAAACATTCAAACAGTATATTAAAAATGTCACTATGTTTTGATCAATTGAAAAGGAGAAAGTTTTAAGTAGCAAACTGGTGAGACTTTGAAAGCTAAATATTAACATTAATGTAGTTTTTTTAATGGTTTTATATACCACACTAACCAGTTTGCTCATTACCTATCTCTGTGGCTCTGAGCATATCTTTCAGTCTCTATTACTCCATCTTCCTTTTGTATAAAATAACGTGGTTGGCCTTCCTTAGCCTCCCCAGTCCTCAAATGTTACTATTCCATATAGTTTCATTTTGACATATGCACATCTTACAAGGAGAGGCATGAACAGGCTTTCCTTACCTGGTTTCCCAGCCCTGTACTCTGGTTTATGCTGGAGAAGAAGCTTACCTTGTCAGAATCTGTTTTAAACTGAGAGCACTAAAGTGCAGAAGCAGCAATATGAGGCGACTCTGGGAAGGACCCCAGAATGAACCTTGGTGTTCTCACCTGGCACTAGGGAGAGTAGGGGAGACTTTGCCATCTAGCTGTTGTTAGGATAGCCTGGACACTGAATGGCCAACGTTTAGGCAGTGCCAACTGTAAAGGCACTCTTTGAAGTGCTTCTATGTCCTAAACAATTTAACCTTTACAGCAGCGCTGCTGTTGTCTCTGTTGTACAAATGAGGAAATGGGCACACAGAGGTTAAGTGACTTGCCCAGGGCCACACATCTAATGAGTGGCAGTCAGGCTCCTGACTCCATGCCGTTGCTCACCATGCAGCACTGCCTCCTCACACCATGATTGGAAGGAAGTAAATGCAGTAGAGGCGGGACGGTGGTGTGATCATGGTAACAATAAGGTAGTACCTGCTTATCGGGGAGCCAGAGGTAGAAGGTAGAGTCTCTTTGCATTCACTGTCTTGTGTCCCATCTTACTGGTTTTTGTCTCTCTCCCTTTGTAAGGGACACTGGACTATTGGCATAGTAAACCAACTTGGCCATGCAACTATTTAAGCCCAAATGTGAAAGAAAATTCCTTAATAATACCTGATCAGTGATTGCAAAATCATCATTTTCTTTTCATCTTTGTATCATGTATATTCTGAAATCAGTTCTGAAATACATGTCAGGAAATAGCTAAAGAAAGAGGAAGTGTTAGCAGTAAGTACCAGTTAATTTTGCTACTTTACCATATATTCCAAGAAACTTCTTGGGTAGTAAGAGTCTTGATGAGCTAGGTTTACACTAGACAAAAGCTCAGATGCTTATAGGACTTTCCTTACTAATAAATATATATTTCTCTTATTTTTTCAAAAGAAAATAAATTAGAGGAAGCCATCTAAATCTTAGAGTCTGAGAGAATAAACATCAAGACTGTCAAAGAAGCCTTTAAGATGACTGAGAGAAGACTAAGATTTGATGTCTTATGAATTAAAGAATTTGGCTGAATTTGTTTCAGTTTCTTAACAAAAAGAACACTCTATTTTTGACATTCCTGTTTGGCTTACAATGATGAGTCATCCTGCCAGCTTTAGGAAGCAGGAGGAAAGCAATGCCAGGGGTCACCGGTGATTAAAATCCAATGGTAAGATGTCCTATCAAATAGGCTCCACTATAAATTCATCACTGTACAAAAAGTTTCATTCCTCACTAACACACACTTAGGAGTTACTTCTCTTTTGTAAAGCAGTAACTACTTAAATCATTTGTTTTTAAATATTAATTAAGTTTAAATTAATAATTTAGTGGTGATAATATGCAAAAAAGTAGCTGGCACCTATTGAAATCCTGTTGTAGACACCATAGTAAGGACTGAGTGGTGTTACGTATCTATGTAACATAGTGTTATTTCCCCCAATTTTATGAGCAATAGAACCGAGAGTCAAAGAGTGTACTTATTCAGGTTTACACAATGAACGTAGCTGGGACTTGAAACCAAGTCTGACCGTGTCTTAGTCATTCTTTCACAAATAACCCAAAGTTGCTCAGATTTCTGAGTAAAGGTTGATGTGCTAAACAGTCTCATGAAATTTCAAAGGGGTAAAAGAGGAAAGAATACAAAGTTAGGCTTTTGAAAGAGATTAGATAACCTAAATCAGAATTGTCAGATCTGAAAATAATTTAATACAGTGAAAGAGGTGAGAAGTATAGGAGAGTCAAAGGAAGTCATGTTCTTGGGAGCCCAGAAATCTCAGGTGGGGTAACTGGAGAAGTGGCTACAGATCTAAGTGGTTTATTCTGTCTTCAGTTGATCCTATGTCTTAGGTATTTAGATTTGTGTTCTGATTCTTTGACCCTTGTGTCTCACTCAGCCTTACCCCTGAGATAGTCAGCACGCCCTCCTCCCCAGAAGAGGAGGAGAGGTCAATACTGAATGCAGCTGTCCCTGTCGATGATTCAGTGCCAACAACCAAAATTCAGGTCCGGTTAGCAGATGGGAGCCGCTTGATTCAGAGATTCAATAGTACACACAGGTAAGTTCATTTGCTCTCAGACACATGGCTAATGATCTGTGTAAAAAGGTATGATCTGAGTAATGTAGAAGATGGAATTCTTTAGATTTACTTTTGAAGTAAAGTTTTGCAGAAGAGAAAACTTTAAAAGGATAATAGCTGTGTGTAAGAAGTGACATATTTAGTACATAAGCATCCTCTGTAAACTGTCCAGATACAAATGCAAATTCAGGTATCCCTCAAAAATAAAGATAATTGCTATAAGTGCAGTTATGTGCTATTGCTAAAACCATGCAATGTGGAATCAGATTTCATTTTCTATAGTAAAACCTTATTTGAACTTTACTCATTTTTAAATTTATGATAATTCTGATTGGAATTAACTTTCTACATAGTAAATTCCTCACAACATAAATATGTAGTTTAAATGAAGTTTAATTATGCTGTTAAGTACTTCAAATAAAGTTTTAAATATTTTAACATTCATTTGTACATTTGATGTGTTAATGAGACATGAGTTTTGCATTGTATCTCTCTAAGGGATACATTTATCATCTTAGTTGAGTTACTATGTGTATGTGGAAGTAATTTATAAAATTTATCCTTATGACTTAAGCTTTTCTTGGTTATAAACTCACCTTGACACAGATAGGCCAATCGAAGGTACCTTATTCTGGGCCATGTACTGCTAAAACATTTTATACTCAAAATAGTAGGACCTGCACTTTGTCAACATTGTTGACACTTAATTTTATTCATAACTCACCTAAAGTTTATCTGTTAGCAGCAGGAATAAGTATCAGGTACACTCCAATCTAATCCTCACATGTCATATCTTAAAGCCAAGATAAATCCATCCGTTGAAGTAATCTAAATTTTTTCAAACTTACACTTTTAAATAAGGATTAGAATTGGGTAATTTTTATTTTTATTATTTAATTGTAACTAAAAGCTTACATGGTGGTAAACCTTTTATATCATAAATTATTTTTATATTGTACCTTCAGGATCTTGGATGTTCGAGACTTTATCGTACGGTCCCGTCCTGAGTTTGCAGCTCTTGACTTTATTCTTGTGACTTCATTTCCAAACAAAGAGCTAACTGATGAAAGCCTGACACTACAAGAAGCGGATATTCTTAACACTGTGGTACTCCAGCAGTTAAAGTGAGATTGCTCCTGTCCATGCAGCAGCATGTAGTAAAATAATGTGCCATATTAATAAGGAAAATACTTGTAGCATAAAAAAGTTATTTTTATTATTTATATAGACAAATTTGGTTTTATGCTGATTCTGTCTTCCAGCCTTTGTATAGATGAACTTGGAGTAGAAATAGATCTTGAGAGAAATATGTTTGAATTTTTAGTTGCAGGGCTGGTTTATGTTGATAGTTTATAAATATTTAGGCATACCAATTTGTTACATGCTCAGTGTTAATGTAACAACATTTGTTTACAGAGAAAATGAACAAAATCCCATTTTGATAAATGCATTTGGTAAAATTCATGCTGAAGTTTCCCGATGCTGCCTTGATCAACAGCCATTAAGAAATCTATTGATCAAATAATTTAAAAATTTTCCATGGTATATAATGAAACATTTGTATTCTGATTTTGAAATACTTTGATCATACAATAATTATTTCTCCTATTAAGATTTTGTGCATCCTTTTTACATAGTGATTTAGCTATATTATTTGTGTCAAAAAATTCAGCTTGGCCTTGTATTTTCAGAACTATGACTGTCTTAAACTAATCACAAAGACATAAAGATCACCATTTCTGAGAGGATGTGTTAAAAAGCACTTTAGAATCATTATAATCCCTCCCAGAGCCTATGTTTATCGCATTCATTTATTCATTCGACACATTTTTCTACTGAATCCACCATATATACTGAACACTGTTCTAAGTGTTCAACACAGAGTGTTTTCTACTCCAGGACAAATGCAACTGTAGAATGTAAATTCAGACAGACTGGATCTAAAGAATTACCAGCATAAAAGTTTGCATTTCTGTAGAAGCTGAGAATTTCCTGAATGAGGCAGGCAAAATCAAAATCATAGAAAGCTTTTTCTTCCTTCCAGACACCATTTCATTTTTGGTCCAGGGGTGGGCCTGTTTTTTGTGTCTTCCAGCTTGCAGAGGCCCTTGGCCTCCCCTCACTTGTGGCTGTGTCCCTGCAATCTCTGCTTCTGACCTTGCATCTTTTACTACCAACTTTAATTCTGCTTTCCTCATATGAGGACTGTTGAGGTTACATTTGGTTCACCTAGATAATCTGGGATTATCTCATCTGGAAATGCTTAACTTAATCACATCTGAAAAATCTCTTTTACTACATAAAGTAACAAACTCACAGGTTTGGGGATTAGAACATGAATGTTGTGGGGGAGCCATTTGGTCTACCTCAGTCGCAAGGATTCACATCCATCCCAAATAAAGTCACCCCATCCAAAGGTGCTTAAAAGACAACCCATTACTGCATCAACTTGAAGTCTAAAATCTTATCTGGATCCCACCAGCTCGTAAATCCCAAATCGCATTCAAATCACTTAAAATCAAGTATGAGTGATGAACTGGGTATGATTCCTGGGACACAGTTTCTTTTCCTCATGTGCCTGTGAACCTGGAAAACCAGTTTTCTGCTCCCAAATACAGTGATACTATAGCATAGAATAGCAGGTATAGATATTCTTGTTCAAAAACAAAAAAAAAAGGTGGAATGAAAAACGGAGCCATAAGTGCCAAGCAGAAACCAGGCCAGCACAGCCCGTGGGGTTTCAAAGCCTGGGAACAGTCTGGGACTCAGCACCGTCCTCTAGGCCTGTGACGCCCTGGCAGTCATCTTTCCTTTTGGAAAGGTAGCACGTGTTCTCAGCTGAGTAGCTTCCTCAGCTTTCTTGCTTAAGGAATTGGAGGTCCAACCATCCTCTTTCACTTCATACTATCTCTCCCTTTCAGTTTAAGATGGCAAAGACTGGCTGATATTGCATTCCCAAGAAACGTGATCTTCTGTATGTTACAGAGATTCACTGCATTAGAGCAGGGGCCCTCCACAGAGCTTTCCTAGATAACCCCATCTCTATGTTGGGCCTTTTCTCAGATGGCTGAGAGGAGCTATGAGTCACACCCTGAATCTCTTCAAAGAGCCTTTTGTGTGCCTGAATACTCTGACCTTTTGGATCTTTCTCAGGTTTTATCAAAAGTTGCAGAGCCATACCCACATCTCCTGCCCGAGGGCAGGCTTTCCTGACAGTGAATCTCTTCCATTTTAATGTCTTTTGCTGTTTGGGTGGCTAAGAATTTCCCAGTCATCAGGTCTTATTTCCTTTATTTTTAACAGATCTGTCCTCAATTTATCAATCTCCTCTCATATTTTGATATAATCAGCAAGAAGAAAGCAGACCACACCTTCCAAGCTTCTAAGTTTGCTTAGAAATCTCTTCAGCTAATTATCTTAGGTTTATCACTTTAAAAACTTTTGCTTCCCACATAACTGCAGACACAATTCAGCTAAGCTTTTTGCCACTATGTAACTAGAACCTCTTTCCTTCAGTTATCAACAGCATGTGCCTCATTTCCTTCTGAGCCCTCACTGGCAGCACCTTTAATGTGTACATTTCTACTAGCAGTCTGTTCATGATAATTTGGAATCTGTGGCAATTCAGGTATTCTGTACCATGCTTCTTACTTCCTGCAAGCCCTCACTGGCTCTAACATCCATGTATTTACTAACAGTGTTCAAGGCAATCTTCGCCCTTTCTGTCATGCTCCTAAAAATTCTTCCAACTTCTACCTCCTGCCCCCCAATTCCAAAGCAATGTCTGTGTTTTCGGTATTGTTACAGCAGCATTTCCAGGTATCTAAAAAAGTCTGCCATTTCTGCTCACTGCCAATAGACTTGAAAGTGCCAATTCACTTTCCTCTGGTTTTTTCAAGGAGGAATTTACCTTTTAGGCATTTCCTGGTAGTACCAGGAGTGCTACCAGAATCACCACAGGATGGAAAGTACTAGTCCCACCACCACAGGAAACCCTTTTTCTCAGTGTCATAATACTGAGTATGAGGATCATTCCTGCGTCTCCCCTTCAGAATAGGAAGCCCTGTTCCTTACCACAACTGAAAACAATTTGGAAACTATTATATAAATAGCCATTTGAAAAGTCAGTCTCAGTTCAAAAATAATACCAGGGATAAACTCCATTTTCACAGGAGAAGAAGCATCTTATTAGGGAATAATCTTTCAAAACAAATGAACATTTTAAATGAAAAGGCATTGCCCTGTTTGAGATTAGTAAAATAGGTAAGAAATTAACCAAACACTGTAAAATTATTTGAAATTGTATTCTTGTAGTTTTTTTTTATCATTTAGATGGAGTGCCTATAGATACCCAAAAATATCTGCCATTTTTGTATATAACAGTCTTCCAACATCAGAGATTTGCATTAGGAGGGAAAATTAAATATCCAGAAGGGATGAGCAATCCTTTCACATACACTACAGAGTGTTCTGCTTCATTTAGAGTTGTTTTCCTGGATTCTTTTTACTGTTGAAATCACTGTAACTTTTAAAATAGATATTCATCTCAAGAAAGATTACAGTGAAGTTAGACAACCATGTGTTAGGTCAGTTGTTTTGCATGATGTGTATAATCAAAAAGTTTTAATATCTGATTACCAATAAAGAATGTTTTCAGTGAAACTCATTGAAAATCCTTTTCATAATTTCCTTGATTTACAATTTTATCTGAGTGGTGTATTAGACTATTTTCAAAGCACGAGTCAGATTTCCTGTGGTTCAGTTTTCTGTGGTGCACCTTTCCAATGGGCAGAGAAAGAACTGAGTGATAGCCGTGTTATCTGTTTCCCTTTACTATTTGTTTTTATTTCACCAAAATAAAGGTGCACATTTTAACTTTTTGCCACAGTGGATTTCTGAAAACCTTGTCACAACATTTATTGTCGAGAAAAGGGCATCATGTTTTTTTGTTTCTTCGTTTTTGTTTTTATTTTGGCATCGTTAATGTACAATTACTTAAACAACATTATGGTTACTAGACTCCCCGTATTATCGTCCTCCCCACATACCCCATTACAGTCACTGTCCATCAGCATAGTAAGGTATTATAGAATCATTACTTGTCTTCTCTGTATATACCACCTTTCCCGTGTCCCCCCCCCCTACATTATGTGTGCTAATCATAATGGCCCTTTTTTCCCCTTATCCCTCCCTTCCCACCCATCCTCCCCAGTCCCTTTCCCTCTGGTACCTGTTAATCCATTCTTAGGTTCTGTGAGTCTGCCGCTGTTTTGTTCCTTCAGTTTTTCCTTTGTTCTTATACTCCACAGATGAGTGAAATCATTTGATACTTGTCTTTCTCTGCCTGGCTTATTTCACTGAGCATAATTCCCTCTAGCTCCATTCTTGTTGTTGCTAATGGTAGGATTTGTTTTCTTCTTATGGCTGAATAATATTCCATTGTGTATATGTACCACATCTTCTTTATCCATTCATCTACTGGTAGACACTTAGGTTGCTTCCATTTCTTGGCTAGTGTAAATAGTGCTGCAATGAACATTGGTGTGCGTATGTCTTTTTGAAACTGGGCTCCTGCATTCTTAGGGTAAATTTCTAGAAGTGGAATTCCTGGGTCAAATGGTATTTCTATTTTTAGTTTTTTGAGGAACCCCCATACTGCTTTCCACAATGGTTGAACTAGTTTACATTCCCACCAGCAGTGTAGGAGGGTTACCCTTTCTCCACAACCTCACCAACTGATTAGTTGTTTGTTTTTTGGATATTGGCCATCCTGACTGATGTGAGGTGATATCTCATTGTGGTTTTAATTAGCATTTCTCTGATGATTAGCGATGTGGCACATCTTTTCATGTGCCTGTTGGCCATCTAAATTTCTTCTTTGGGGAAGTGTCTGTTCAGCTCCTCTGCCCATTTTTTAATTAGCTTATTTGCTTTTTGTTTGTTAGGGCATCATGTTTTTATCTTAAGTTTTTGTCCCTGATCAGTGATGCAAATTAATATGTGTCTAATGTCATAAACAGAAGCACTTCCTATAATCCTCTATTTCATTTTAAATTAAGATATCTTTTTACTCCTGTAAATGATTTGCAAAAGGAGCCCCAATGCATATGTATAACTGTGTGGGTATAGCACAGGAAAATTACATGCATGGCCTAGAAAGAACAATTTGCTATAGTCCACCTAGTTTGACAATTTGCTATAATCCACCTAGTTTGACAATTTGGCCCTCTTAGAGTTTATAGCCATGACCAGGGTCTCTGAAAAAAAGCCTTTTTAGAAAGTTTGAACTTGATAACTTATTTTCTTTAAATAAATACTTTTGTACTGTTAAAAACAAGGCAATAGGCCCAGCTCTCATTTGTACAGCTTCCTGGAAGCTCCTTTCCATTTTCTAGATGGGATGCTGCCCAATTCCTGAATCGTCGAATAAAACCAAAACGGTCTTTAAAGTTTCCTCTGTTAAATTTTGTTTTTTAACAATGAAGCAGAGACATTTGGAATCATTCAAGGAAACTGCCTAGAAGTACTGACTAGTTGATTACCTATGACATGAGCTACTCAAATGAAAGCTACAAGGAAAGAATGGTAGTCAGTCAGTTTTGTTGACTGTATGACATTTGCTTTTTTGGAAGTCCTGATAAATAATTACCAGTTCATTAGCATGGACTTAAAGACATCACACAGTTAGCAATACAGTACTTTGTTGGCTTTCCATTGAATAAAAGTATGTGTGTGAGGCAACAACAGTTAAAAGAGCTAGGAGATTAAAGGTGTGGGGCAACTGCCTCTTTTTCCTTCCAAAATTCTCTTTTCTGTCCATTACCTCCTTCAGTGTAAACCCGGCTTAGTACTACTAAGGCCATATAGTTAGTGTAGGTGTCAACACAGTTATATTTAAGACAGAGACTTATCACACTTTAACTTCGGGGAAAGAAGAGTTTTTAAAATGAGTATATGTCATTTTGTATGCCTTTGTGTTAGCTTTTTGGTCTGTATTTTCCTTACCTGCATGGTGTATCTTTCAGTATCCTTTTTAAAACACTGTTAATTATGAAAGGGCCTACATTGTAGTTTCCATATTTATTATCTTTCCTACTTTGTTTTTCTTTTTTGTCTTTGTGGGAAAGGCTTGTTTCTTCTAATGTTAACAGATTTTATCATTTTTATCCTAGGATCAAGAATGGTAAAAAATAGACTTTTGTATCAGAATCAATGTTGATCAAAGGGCAGCAGCTGTATATATTACAAGTATTCAGAATAGCAGTAGGCTCAAAAGTGAAAGTATGAACACAGCTGAGTATGATGGAGTCCTGCTTCCACAGCCCACAGTTTGTAACTGGATCACGGCTTTTGAGCATGGAAGGTAGTAGGATGAAGTGACATCTTGCAGAAGGAAATGTTCCTTTCTACAAATCAGTGTCAGATTTAATATTCCATGGAGTGAAGTCCTTTATTAATGTAGTAAAATTATATGCAAATAAATGTTTTATTGTGCATATTATAAAATACATGAGAATAACATCAAGGCTAGGAGATCTTTTTTCCCTTGAAAATCTAGTATAAATATATGTAAGCCTCTGTCTTAAATATAAATATGTTGACACCTACACAAACTATGTTACTGTTTGAAATAGTGTGTCCAGAGGTGTTCAGTGGCAGCTCAAACTAATCTGACTATATTCTGTAATAAATACATGTGGTTCATTTGCAATAAGGAATACGTATCTTCAATATAACTTATTGGGCTTTATATTTATTGGGGGCCTCCTAAGACTAGAATGTTGTATTTGGCATACAGCATGTTACCTATGGTCAGTGTCACTCTGTTACGGTTTGTCATTCTGAATCTGTCTTCAAATGTGATTTCTTCCCTGAAGCCTGGATTTGAAATCATTCCCTTATCTGTCACCGTACCCTGTTTATGATAGCATTAGCAATACCTAATATTTTTTTCTTCATTTGACTTCCTTACTAATCTCCTAACATTGGGACATTGTTTTCCTGCTCCCCAGTCAAATAACAAAACTAAAACAATTTAGTAATGAATTTGATGTGGTTTATCCAAGGGAAAGCATCCATGGACTGGGGAGCACAGTGCCTCACAGGTAGTGGGCGCTCTTCCAGAGAAACCTGGGGCAAGAGCAAGTTTTATAGAGCATTAGAAGGGGCAACCTGGAAACAGGGCAGGTTGGGGTTTCCCTATAAGTCTAGCAGGTCCTATTTCTAGGATAAGTAAGCTAACTAAAGCTGACTTGGAGGACTAACTGCTGTGTGTTCGGTTTCCTTGACAGGTGTTTCCCATAAGTGTGGGCTGACATAGGTTTCTATTTGCCATGTAGTCCCAGCCACTGGGGCAGCCTCCATTCTGTGGGCCCAAATATATGAATTAAGGTTATCACCCCAGATTCTCAGACTGAGTTCATGAGAGTAGGGATTTTTTTTTTAAATCCACTGCTGTATCCTTAGCACTTCGAACAATGTCTTAAATGTAGGAGTCACTTAGTAAATAGTTAATAAGTATGAAATTGATGAATGAAGAACCCTCTGAATATTGGAAGAATATATGCATTAATGTTTTAAAAATGAGAGATTCAGAACAGTGCCAACAGAGTTGATACTGGTGATAGAAAAACATGTTTACATTTTCTTTGGGTTCTGAAGGAAGAAGATGGAAAGTGTTCTAGAAGGGGCAGCCTTGATTTATTTCAGGAGTGAGTGGTTCTGGCAGGGCCCCATGGCAGAATTCAAGTGAAGAGGGCTAAAAAATGCCCTCCTGAGAAGCTGTCAGTATGGGAATCACCTGGAATTGTCTGAATCCCAGTAGTAGGTCCTGTGTAGGAGTTCAGAGATAAGGAAGAACATTGTTTTATGAAGACATGGAAACCCCTCAACCTGTGAGTTCTACTTGATTACTCAAAAAGGTATGCTGGTCACTTGTCATGTAATCTGATTGCTTATAATATAATATGATTTTTCTTGTAGATTTTATCTTTAGATCACATACTGCTAGCCTTAAAAGAGCTATTATTTTATTAACATCACATAATTTAAAAATTTTAGCCATTGATGTTCATTTTAGAATGTACTACCTCATCACCACGTATGTATGTATGTATGTATGTATGTATGTATTTATTTATTTATTATTAAGGTACCATTGATATATACTCTTATGAAGGTTTCACATGAAAAACAATGTGGTTAACTACATTCACCCATATTATAGAGTCTCCTTCCGTACCCTATTGCAGTCACTGTCCATCACTGTAGTGAGATGCCACAGAGTCACTACTTGTCTTCTTTATGCTGCACTGTCTTCCCCATGATCCCCCCACACCATGTGTACTGATCATAATACCCCTCAATCCCCTTCTCCCTCCCTCCCCACCTGCCCTCCCCCACCCCTCCCCTTTGATCACCATGTATTTATTACTTTAATATTGATAACTGCAAAATTTGAACGTTGCATTCATTAAATTTAATCACAAATTGAGAGTATATTGAAATGTATATAAACACTTGTTAACTGAAAAGCTGCAGAAAATCAGATGATACTAGATGTTTTAATCACACATTGCTTGTGCCTTTGAAATCAAACTAGCTTGAGGAGCTGTTGACTTTGGCTACACTCTTAATTTGGCTGAACTTATAAATTCTCACTAGTCATATATTGCACGTGTTGTCTAAATTAACCCCATTACACAATCTTCCACGCAAGCAAAGAAAGCAGAAATGACCTGGAGTTACAGGTTTCCAAATAACCTTTATAAACAGACAGGAATATCTGCAAACATGTATGAGTGTGAATGTTCTTCTTGAGATTATGTTTCAGAAAGAAAATGTTATAAAAGTCTCTTAATTCTGATACTCCTTTATAGCACCTTTTTATGTTAAAATATTCAACTAGTACTTACTTTACATAGATTTTTTTTCTTAGCATATTATAAGGACAACTCTTAAGTATATTTGACATTAAAAATGATACGAAAGTTTGTCATTGTTAAGTGATATGGGGTTCTTTATGTGCAGTCCTTGAAATAAGAAATGACTTTGAATACAGAATTGTATCCACTGGCATCTTAATCCTTGGATGTTGTGACAGGAGCAAAGAGGCTAGGATCTGATTGCACATCACACCCATACCGCAGTGAGTGTGGGGCAGATACTCATTTGATCTAATCTCAGATGCAAAGGGCCACTGGATGATTTTACAAACTATATTTCTTTTTCTGAGTTGTTTTTAAATTAAAATGCTTACCTTAACTCAATCTATTAGTGAAAATGGAATTATCAAAGGTGTTTGCAAAAGTTCTTAAAATTTATTACTTATGGTTTTCATTTCATACCTGCAAATAGGCCCCCTAATTCTACTTTTAGGGATGATTCTTCAATCAAAGCTAAGATTTTACTTAAATAATTGTATCTGAGCATATGCAAAAGTATATTTGATTATTTCCTGATTATTCTTCCTGTTATAAACAATAGTCAGTGCTTATTTTTACTCATAGGATATATACCAAAATATCTAAAAATGTTTGGACTATATGTATGTGGGCGTCAGTAGTGGTGGTGTTGCTTGTCTTCCAACCAATACTTAACAAATCTCCAACCAACACATCCATTTTCACTTCCATACTTATTTCCCCTGTGTTTCTCTTCTCAAGTTGCTTTTTCTCTTTGTTCCCCATATACTTACAAATATTATTTCCAAAACTTTCTGACTTACTGGGAGCTTTCCTTGGAAAAAGTTCTCCATCCTAAAATGTGTAGGGAGAAAAGCCAAGTGTGGACAGGATGGTACAGGTGGGCCACGGCCTTTGTGGGAACTCTGGGAGACAAACAACCATCTTTGCTATTATCTTCTTGGGGAAAAATGTCACATGATTGTGAAGACACACCTTGTCAATGTCTCCTTCTTCTATTTCTATGCCCTGCAGTGTTGGGTAACAAACATTGTCCTCATTTCTTATCATCTGCAGTGTTCATATAGAGATATCAGGACACTCAATTTACAGATTGTTGATGAAAATTTTCTAAATGATAGTCAGCAAGTATGGTGAGTATCCAATATTTTAAGCAATTTTCAGCATGTTAAGTAATATTCTAAAGGATATTCAGCAAATCTGGTAACATAGCTTTACCACTAAAAACATCCTCAGGTCAAATGTTAATTTATGATGATTTGGTGACTGGTTTTGTGTGGAGTATTCTAATGCAGTTCAACATTTTATTATATTTTTCCTCAATGTTTTTTGCTGTCTTCCTAGCAATTTTATTACATCAAGAATGATATGACAAGAAAAGTAGAGTATATGAAAGGGTTTGGCACTATTTCTGTAAGAATATTATGTCTTTTTTAAAACTGGAAATATAAATATCAAATTCTTTTTTACATTGATCTAGTATAAGAATCTGTTATTCTTATTCAACTGAAAGCCAAAAAGTGAATAAACCTAGAAATCAGAAAGCTCTTAACACAGCCTTTTAAAAACTTATGTATTGATTGAGTTTGTGAGAGATTCAAGATGGTGGTGTGAGAGATGAGACGGAGAACTCCTCCCGAAACCACATACAATGTGAAAATATAGTTAATACAACTAATCCTAAAAGAGCAACAGGAAAGAAGGCTGCACCAGACAGCAAACACCCAGAGAACAGAGGAGAACTCATGAAACAGGGTAAGGTACCAAAGCCCTTTCCCCACCCCCAGCTCACTGGCAGGAGGAAGAGAAACAGAGCGAGGAGTGGGTGGAAGCCTAGGACTGCTGAACACCCACCCATGGAGCTCTGCTTTGGAAGCACAAACCTACATTGCATGGTGCTCTGGAGAATAGTGCGGTTGGAAAGCTGAGACAGGCAGAATACTTGGAGAGACTGAGATTCCAGCCGTTTGTGTAGGACAGAGATCCACATCCAACTGCTCTGGGACAAAGGAAAGGTGGGCAGTCTGAGAGGCTTCATAGCAGCTGAAGGGGCGCGGTTTGCATGAAGCTTACTGCACAGGAGAAGGGATAGGTAGACAAGATTGGGTGCACTCTGCCCATTGGATTGGGAACTTTCAGGAGCTTCAAGCACTCCATTCCCCTGGATGGCTACACAGATCCAAGGCCCCCCACTGTGATACGCAGCCTGCTTTGCCTTCCTCCTGACCTGCCGGCACCGTTTCACAAACTGGCAGTCCCTGTCCTGGCATGTCAGCCAGAGGAAGGTCCCACCGATGGCAACTACAGACACAAAGCGCAAAGGCTTACACCTGTGTGCTTGGCCCACTGGTTCTAACAGTGGAGACAGTCACTACAGCCAGGAAGCAGGAAACAGCTCTTTCCTCTCTCCAGGCACCAGCACCGCTCCCCTGCAACCCCCGACATCACTGCAGGGGCTGAGCAGCTCCAGAGACTAGAGCTTCTGGGCACGAGAAGGAGCCACATACAAATATGAAATGTCAAAGGAATCTGGTTCAAACAAAAATCTCAGAAACCAGAAAAACAGGCAAAATGAAAGTGAACTCACCAATCTTCTTGAAAAGAGTTCAAAATAAAAATCATAAACATGCTCATGGAGGTAGAGAAAAATATTCAAGAACTCAGACAAATTTAGGATGGATTCAATCCTAAAGAAATTCCGTATCTGAAATGAAACATACAATGGAGGGATTTAAAAGCAGATCTGATGTATTAGAAGAGATAATAAATGGAATAGAAATGAGAGAAGAGTAATTAATACAAAGAAGCTGAGGCACAGAGAGAGAAAAGGATCTTTAAGAATGAAAGAATATTGAAAGAGCTGTGTGATCAATACAAATGAAACAGTATTCACATTATAGGGGTACCAGAAGAAGAATAGAGAGAAAAAGGGATAGAAAGTGTCACTGAGGAGGTAATTGCTGAAAACTTCCCCAATATGGGGAAGGATATAGTCTCTCAGGCCATTGAGGTGTCCAGATCTCCCAACACAAGGGACCCAAGGAAGACAACACCAAGACATATAATAATTAAAATGGCAAAGATCAAGGATAAGGACAGACTATTAAAAGCAGCTAGAGAATGAAAAATGATACATACAAAGGAAAACCCATCAGGCTATCATCAGACTTCTCCGTAGAAACCATACAGGCCAGAAGGGAGTGGCATGATATATTTAATGCAATGAAGGAGAAGGGCCTTGAATGAAGAACACTCTACCCCACAACATTATCATTTAAATTTGAAGGAGGGATTAAATAATTTTCAGATAAGCAAAAGCTGAGAGAATTTACCTCCCAAAACCACATTTACAGTGCATTTTGGAGGGACTGCTATAGATGGAAGTGTTCTGGAGGCTAAATAGCTGTCACCAGGGGAAATAAAACCACAGCAAAGAAAGTAGAACAATTAATTACTAAGCAGATATAAAATCAAATGAACTGATCCCAAAGTCAATTAAGGAATAGAGAAACAGTACAGAATATGATACCTAGTATATAAAGAATGGAGGGAGAAGAAAAAGGAGGAAAAATAAAAAAGAACCACTAGGTTTTGTTTATAATAGTGTATTAAGTGAGTGAAATTAGACTCAATGAAACATCATGGTAAGGGATATTGAAAGAGCTCATGAACCTTTGGTAACTGTGAGTTTAAAGCCTGCAATGGCAATAAGTACATCCCTATCGATAATCACCCTGAATATAAATGGTCTCAATGAACCAATCAAAAGACATAGAGTCACTGAATGAATAAAAAAATAAAACCCGTCTATATGCTGCCTACAAGAGACTCACTTTAAACCCAAAGACATACATAGACTGGAAGTAAAGGGATGGAAAAAGATATTTCATGCAGCTAATAGGGAGAAAAAACAGGAGTTGCAGTACTTGTATCAGACAAAATAGACTTCAAAACAAAGAAAGTCACAAGAGACAAAGAAATACATCACATCTTTGTCAGTCCAACAAGAGGATATAAGTATAAATGTCTATGCACCCAACACAGGATCACCTACATACGTGAAACAAATACTAACAGAATTAAAGAGGGAAATAGAATGCGACGCATTCATTTAGGAGACTTCAACACACCACTTGCTCCAAAAGACAGATCAGACAGACAAAAAATAAGGACACAGAGGCACTGAACAATGTATTCGAAGAGATGGATCTAATGGATGTCTACAGAACCCTCCAGCCAAAAGCAACAGAACACACATTCTCAAGTGCACATGGAACATTTTCAAGAATAGATCATATACTAGACCACAAAAAGAGCCTCAGTAAATTCAAAAACATTGAAATTGCACCATCCAGCTTCTCAGACCACAAAGGTATGAAGCTAGAAATAAATTACACAAAGAAAATGAAAAAGCCCACAAACACATGGAGGCTTAATAATGTGCTCATAAACAATCAATGGATCAATTACTAAATGAAAACAGGTTAATCAATATAGGGATATGAATGAAAACAGTAATTCAACACTGCAAAATCTGTGGGATGCAGGAAAGGCCATGCTATGAGGGAATTATATTGCAATACAGGCCTACCTCAGGAAAGAAGAACAATCCCAAGTGAACAGGCTAAACTCACAATTAATGAAACTAGAAAAAGAAGAACAAATGAGGCCCAAAGTCAGTAGAAGGAGGGACATAATAAAGGTTAGAGCATTAATAAATAAAATCCAGAAGAATAAAACAATAGAAAGAATCAATGAAAGCAGGAGCTGGTTCTTTGAAAAAATAAACAAAATAGATAAAACCCTAGCCAGAATTATCAAGAAAAAAGGAGTGTCTACACACATGAACAGAATCAGAAATGAGAAAGCAAAAATCACTACAGACACCACAGAAATACAAAGAATTCTTAGAGAATACTATGTAAAATTATATGCTAACAAACTGGATGACCTAGGAGAAATGGACAACTTTGTAGAAAAATACAACCTTCCAAGGCTGACCCAGGAAGAAACAGAAAATCTGAATAGACCAATTACCAGCAGTGAAATTGAATTAGTAATCAAAAAACTTCCTAAGAATAAAACCCGTTGACCAGATGGTTTCACCACTGAATTTTATCAAACATTTAGTGAAGACCTAATACCCATCCTCCTTAAAGCTATCCAAAATGTAGAAGAAGAGGGAGTAGTCCCAAACTCATTCTATGAGGCCAGCATCACTCTAATACCAAGACCAGGCAAAGACACAACAACAACAAAATTACAGACCAATATCCCTGATGAGCATAGATGCAAAAATACTCAACAAAATATTAGCAAACAGAATTCAAAAATACATAAAAAAGATTATCCATCATGATCAAGTAGGATTTATTCCACGGATGCAAGGATTGTACAACATTCAAAATCTATCAACATCATCCACCACATCAATAAAAAGAAGGAAAATAAACCATATGATCATCCATCATTATCAAGTAGGATTTATTCCAGGGATGCAAGGATGGTGCAACATTAAAAAATCCATATACATCATCCACCACATCAACAAAGAAAAGGGCAAAAACCACATGATCATCTCAATAGATGCTGAAAAAGCATTTGACAAAATTCAACATCCATTCATGATAAAAAATCTCAACAAAATGATGGGTATAGAGAGCAAGTACCGCAACATAATAAAGGCCATATATGACAGACCCACAGCCAACATTATACTTAACAGTGAGAAGCTGAAAGCTTTTCCTTTAAGATCAGGAAGAAGACAAGGATGCCCACTCTCCCCACATTTATTCAACACAGTACTGGAGGTCCTAGCCACGGCAATCAGACAACACAAAGAAATAAAAGGGATCCAGATTGGCAAGGAAGAAGTTAAACTGTCCCTGTTTGCAAATGACATAATATTGTACATAAAAAACCCTAAGGAATCCACTCTAAAACTACTAGATCTAATATCTGAATTCAGCAAAGTTGCAGGATACAAAATTAGTACACAGAAATCTGTTGCATTCCTACACACTAATGATGAACTAGCAGAAAGAGAAATTAGGAAAACAATTCCATTCACAATTGCATCAAATGAATAAAATACCTAGGAATAAACCTAACCACGGAAGTGAAAGACCTGTACTCTGAAAACTACAAGACACTCATGAGAGAAATTAAAGAAGATACAAATAAATGGAAACACATCCCATGCTAATGGATAGGAAGAATTAATATTGTCAAAATGGCCATCCTGCCTAAAGCACTGAATCTACAGATTCAATGCAATCCCTATCAAAATACCAACAGCATTCTTCAACGAACTAGAGAAATAGTTCTAAAATTCATATGGAACCACAAAAGACCCCGAATAGCCAAAGCAATCCTGAGAAGGAAGAATAAAGTGGGGGGCCATTATGCTCCCCAACTTCACTGTATACTACAAAGCCACAGTAATCAAGACAATTTGGTACTGGCACAAGAACAGACCCATAGACCCATGGAACAGATTAGAGAGCCCAGATATAAACCCAAGCATATATGGTCAATTAATATACAATAAAGGAGCCATGAATATACAGTGGGGAAATGACAGCTTCTTCAATAGCTGGTGTTGGCAAAACTGGACAGCTACATGTAAGAGAATGAAACTGGATTATTGTCTAACTCCATACAGAAAAGTAAACTCAAAATGGATCAAAGACCTGATTGTAAGTCATGAAACCATAAAACTCTTAGAATAAAACAGGCAAAACTCTCTTGAATATAAACATGAGCAACTTCTTCATGAACAAATCTCCCCGGGCAAGGGAACAAAAGCAAAAATGAACAAGTGGGACTATATCAAACTAAAAAGCTTCTGTACAGCAAAGGACACCATCAACAGAACAAAAAGGCATCCTACAGTATGGGAGAATATATTCATAAATGAGATATCTGATAAGGGGTTGACATCCGAAATATATAAAGAGCTCACATGCCTCAACAGCCAAAAAGGAAGTAACCCTATTAAAAAATGGGCAGAGGATTTGAACAGATACTTCTCCAAAGAAAAAATTCAGATGGCTAACAGGCACATGAAAAGATGCTCCATATTGCTAATCATCAGAGAAATGCAAATTAAAACCACAATGAGATATCACCTTACACCAGTTAGGATGGCCAACATCCAAAAGACAAACAATAGCAAATGTTGGCGAGGATGTGGAGAAAGGGGAACCCTCCTACACTGCTAGTTCAACCATTGTGGAAAGCAGTATGGGGGTTCCTCAAAAAAACTAAAAATAGAAATACCATTTGACCCAGGAATTCCACTTCTAAGAATTTACCCTAAGAATGCAGGAGCCCAGTTTCAAAAAGACATATGTACCCCTATGTTTATCACAGCACTATGTGCAACAGCCAAGAAGTGGAAGCAACCTAAGTGTCCATCAGTAGATGAATGGATAAAGAAGAGGTGGTACATATACACAATGGAATATTATTTAGCCATAAGAAGAAAACAAATCCTACCATTTGCAACCACATGGATGGAGCATGGATATAATGCTCAGTGAAATAAACCAGGTGGAGAAAGACAAGTATCAAATGATTTCACTCATCTGTGGAGGCAGAGATGAAGGAGGATTACAGACCTGCAGAGTGTTGGATGCAGACGTAATTTTAGTGCTCAATCTATCACCAGGAGAACAAGGCAGGTAATGAACCCTTCTACTGCAAGGACATTCCATTGTCATTGCTCGGTCTCACTGAATCCACAGTGAACTTGCCCAGTGCTGAAACCCATTGGCAAGATACTAATGGTGGACAGAAATATAAAATCGCCATTTGGCAATTCCTAATGAAATGACCAACTCAGGCAAGAATTATCATTTGGTGTTAAAATTACTAGATGATTGATGGAGAAATGAATTTTGTATGTGGTTTAACCAAGTAACATCAAAAAAGATCATGCTGTCATCACAAGGGGGAAATTATAACTGTAGCATGGAGGAAGAAGCATGAGGCTAACATTGTGCCATGGAGAGTAAGGCCATCATCACCCTAGTTTATTGACCAAACTTAGCACCCCTAACAGAGGAAAGACAAGTTGTTTGTGCATTTCCTAATGGTTTGCCTGCAGTGTGCATGTATCACCTCTGTCACCTGAGTACTCTTGACTAGAACATTTAACTTGAATATTTCAAGTTTTTAAATGTAACTTCCACTTTATAGGAAATACATAGAAGAATAAATTAAAAAATAATCAGATGTATCCAGAAGATTAAACATATTATAGGATAAATTAGTCTCATGAAAAGACTCTACTGGATTAATGGAGAGGTAAGAAACTAGGCTAGTAGGACTGGAACCAAATCCTGATTGTGTAGACTGGCTGAAAATGATATTTTGAGGGCAACTTGTGAAATATGGACTGGGTATATAGAAATCAATGAATAATTTTGTGACATCTGATAATGCTTTTATGTAGAAAAACATTTTCATTAATGCATATTGAAGTAGAGTCTTTAAAAAATGTTAATGCTCATTAATACAAAAAACGTTTGTGGTGGTGGAGTATAGGCTTTGGAGACAGGCCTGGGTTTGACTTCTGACTTAACCGTTTACCAGCTAGTCAAGGCACCTAAATGCTGTGCCTTAGTTGCCTCATTATACTGTATGTACTTTTAATAGCTAATGGAATTATGAGATAATACATACTTTGGCAACTAACTACTGTACTTTTCCCACTAGCCTCCTGATGGTTGACCTGTTTTCTTCCACTAAACCTCTTCTTTGTTCCTCACTATTTTAAGCTTTCATTTGGTTTCATTCCTGCTTCCACTTGTGATTCTCTTGTTCTGTCTGTGTACCAGGAGAACTCACTGTGAAATTAGCCATTTTTATCCTATGTCCACTTCTCACTCCCACACTCTCATCCCTGCCCTTCCCTCTCCCTCTCTTTTTTCTGATTAAAGACCTACAAGAGAGAACAGTTATTTTTCTTGGATGATCCTATGCTTGTGATATCTTCAAATGTTCTTTATCTTACTCCTCAGTGGAGTCTGAGCCAGTTTGCCTGAAAGTGGTTTGTGTGAATGTTTGAATTACCTCAGCTGTCCACCCTCCAGTTCTCTTTCCAGTTTGGGCTCTGACTTCTGTCACTCTTAAGTTGTGGAGGGCCAGATGTGATGTCACCCCATAAGTGACATCACTAGATCCGGGCACCAGGAAGTGATATCACCAGGAAGTGAGATCACTGGAAACAGAAGTGACAACACCAGATATTAGATCAGTCCGGAAGTGACATCATTATGAGCCTGTGTATATAATTGGTGCTCAGAAAATAAAGTGCGTCACTTGTCTGCCATCAGCAGGCAGTGAACCTCCTGGTCCCAGTTTTGGCTTCCCTTTCTTTCTTGTATTTTCCTTAAGCTTTATTTTATGTGTTCCTTAAGCTCCTCATTCCCACTGCACTCAGGTTCAGCTGGTTTGTGGAGCTGGTCTCCACATGCAGTTGTTAGAAACAGCCATGACAAAGTCTTCTTTAACCTCTTCATTCTTAACCCAAAATCCTCATTGTGATCTTTACTCTTCAGATTTTTCACTTGCTGGTAATCGTGATTAACATCTGATCTCATGTATATTAATTTATATATAATGGGCTTTTGGACTTGTCCAGTAATTTATTCAGCTCTCATTTGATTGCAACTAATTGTCTTTCTCCCACCTGTCCTTCATTTACACATAATGAGTTCTTTCCCATACTTATTTCATCATACTAACTTTCCAATTCCTGTGCTTTCTGTAGAAAGAACAGAAACATTCTATTTTCTGGAGTAAATTCACCCAAGAAAACTGACTCTGATGAAGACTCAGTCTTGAAAGATAAAATGAAAATGATAACATGACAAAGGACATTCATTCCTTTTAAATTTCCTACTTAGTTCTTCAGGGATCTGAATACATAGGTCAGTATATCATTAGAGTCACTAATATGGGACAAACTGAGCTTTTTAGACAGGAAGTCTCCAGTGGTCCTCCCCATCCACTGCGTAACAAGTATGCTTTTCATCAACTCTGGGATGTCCATGTCACTTCCATGTAGCTTTGGTGGAACAAACATCATCCTGGGTCAGATTTAATCCCTAGCTCTCCCACTCTTCCTGAGTGGCCCAGAAAAGGGACTCAAGAGCCCCAGTGGCTTCATCTGTAAAATTAAATAAAAGTTAATAACCTCTAGAGTGAGAAAATTACAAGTTCTGTAAAGATACTTCCATATTTGTTAACTAGCTCACTCCAAAAGAGAGGATGTGCTAGGGAAGGTCCTCAAGAAGATGTGACCACTGACTGACCCTTTAGCTGGACCCCAGCTATCGGGACTCCCCACTTCCTCCTCTGTCCTTGGGTTGTGGGTTCTGCCTCCATCCCCCCCCACCCCCAATGCTGCCACAGTGACACAGCCTACAGATAGTGGTGAGGTGTTGAGAACATCTGGACAGTATACATGACTAAACCCAGTCAGGCTTCTATATAAACTTTAAAATTTGGTGGGTGGGTGCAGAGAACTACTTGCCTTGTAGCCACCCAAGACACATCCCCTATGTAAGTTTCCTTGCTTCTTAAACCTGCCGCTTACCAACCTGATGGCCTGCCCGTTTCTTAGATCTCTCTCTGCCCTCCAAGTATAGGGTTTTGGATTTCACCTGGGAGGCTCCTGAGGAGGTTAGTGAGCCAACAGAGAGAGGAGCAAATTGCTCTAGCAGCAGTAGCTATGGTTTCTCTTCCTTCTAACTTCTAGATGAGATGTGCTCTAACTTCCATTCCATGACCTATGGAAGTCAAAAGCCCTTTCCAACTTTATTCCACATTCACTTCGTTTCCATGAGCCTCATTGTTTTGCTGTTTATGAACAGTCACCCACTGCTACTTATATGCAGTTCCTACCTTCCTGAAAAATCAAAGCCCAGCAAAAACAAAACATTGCAGACAAGACCTTTCTTTTGGCAGCAAACTTAAGTAAAAGGTCAGCATAAACATAAGGAGCAGAACACACAAAGGATCAAGGCTATGTGCAGATGTAGTTTGGTTTCAGTGTTCCCAAATAGCTGTAGTGCTTGAAAAAAAACAGAAGACCTTGATAAGTACTGTTCAAGGTCTACTCTTATCAGCAAATGGCCTTGATCTTGGCTGCTGAGTCCAGAGTTGAACAGGCTATGTATATAACCTGCTGGCTTACGTTGGCTTAAGAGGCTTTACACTTCTTCAGTGACAAAACACTTGCCCTTTCTAAGCTTTCTAATATATATACAAATGCACCTTCATTTCTCATACTGATTTTTCATTTATCATACTGATATTTATGTCCATACAGATATAGTTATGAGTTTAACTACATTTTTGTGTAAACCTATTATTTATAAGCTTTAAAAAGTGTGCCATTTCAAGGTGAACAAAGCAAAGAGGGAAATAATATAAATTCAATTAAGACATCTCAGTAGAACCAACTTTGGGTCCTCCAGCTTTATTTGAGACATGTTTCTGAAACATTTATAGAACCTAATGTGTGACCAAAATCACATGAACCAAGGGTGAACTGGAGGGTGGAGTGGGAGAAAGTTCTTGCTAGTTTTCTCTGAACTTCAGTCAAGCAATCAACAAAAGCAGTGTGTCCCATGACTTCAGATGCTTGAAAAAAATTTTCAATTATGTTTCCATAGAAAAACATCCTGGCCATGCGCTCATCAGATTATGTTTTTGAAGCTGTGTATTTTTCAAATGTGCATGTCTCACTGAGTTTCTAGAGGAACGATGTGGTGTTTGGATGCAGCACAGCTTCCCTAGGAAAGAAAATGACTCTGCCTGAATCCTTGTTTTTATTCTACTACCTGCCATCAGTGAAACCTTTGACAAATCGCCTCTGTAAAATATTACACAATGTAACAAATGATAATATATCTATCAATTTAAGGACTTCTTTGATTTGTGAAATGGGGATCATTCCTTTCAATTGCTCTAAAATTTGTTTACATCTTGAATATTTTCTTAATTAAGATATCATTGATATACAATCTTATGAAGGTTTCACATGAGCGACGTTGTGGTTACTACATTCACCCATATTATCAAGTACCCCCACACACACCCCATTACACTCACTGTCCATCAGCATAGTAAGATGCTATTGAGTCACTACTTGTATTCTTTGTGCAACACTGCCTTCCCTGTGACCCCCTACATTATGTGTGTTAATCATAGTGCCCTTTAATACCCTTCTCCCTCCTTCTGCATGCACCCTCCCCAACTCTTTCCCTTTGGTAACCACTAGTCCTTCTTGGAGTCTGTGAGTCTGCTGCTGTTTTGTTCCTTCAGTTTTGCTTCATTGTTACACTTCACAAATGAGGGAAATCATTTTGGACTTGTCTTTCTCTGCCTGGCTTATTTCACTGAGCATAATACCCTCTAACTCCATCCATGTTGTTGCAGATGGTAGAATTTGTTTTCTTCTTATGGCTGAATAATGTTCCATTGTGTATATGTACCATCTCTTTATCCATTTATCTACTGATGGACACTTAGGTTGCTTCCATACCTTGGCTATTGTAAATAGTGCTGCAATAAACATAGGGGTGCATATGTATTTTTGAATCTGGGATCTTATTTTCTTCAAGTAAATTCCTGGAGTGGAATTCCTGAGTCAAGTGGTATCTCTATTTCTAGTTCTTTGAGGAACCTCCATATTGCTTTACACAATGGTTGAGCTAATTTACATTCCAACATGTAGAAGCGTTCCCCTTTCTCCATATCCTCACCAGCATTTGTCATTCCTTGTCTTTTGGACGTTGGCCATCCTAACTGGTGTGAGGTGATATCTCATTGTGGTTTTAATTTGCATTTCCCTGATAATTAGCAATGTGGAGAACTTTTCATGTGCCTGCTGGCCATCTGATTTTTTTCTTTAGAGAAGTGTCTGCTCAGATCCATTTTTTGATCAGGTTATTTGCTTTAGGGTGTTAAGGTGTGTGAGTTCTTTATATATTTTGCATGTCAACCCCTTATTGGATATGTCATTTATGAATATATTCTCCCATACTGTTGGATGCCTTTTTGTTCTACTGATGGTGTCATTTGCTGTACAGAGGCATTTTAGTTTGATGTAGTCCCCTGTGTTCATTTTTGCTTTTGTTTCCCTTGCCTGAGGAGATGCATTCAGGAAAAAGTTGCTCATGTTTATATTCAGGAGATTTTGTCTATGTTGACTTCTAAGAGTTTTAGGGTTTCATGACTTACATTCAGGTCTTTGATCCATTTCGAGTTTATTTTTGTGTATGGGGTTAGACAATAATCCAGTTTCATTCATTTGCATGTAGCTTCCATTTTTACCAACACCAGTTGTTGAAGAGGCTGTCGTTTCCCCATTGTATGTTCATGGCTCCTTTATCATATATTAATTGGCCATATATGTTTGGGTTTATATCTGGGCTCTCTAGTCTGTTCCATGCGTGTATGCATCTGTTCTTGTGCCAGTACAAAATTGTCTTGATTTTTGTGGCTTTGTAGTAGAGCTTGAAGTTGGGGAGCATAATCCCCCCAGCTTTATTCTTCCTTCTTAGGATTGCTTTGGCTATTCAGGGTCTTTTGTGGTTCCCTATGAATTTTAGAACTATTTGCTCTAGTTCATTGAATAATGCTGTTGCTATTTTGATAGGGATTGCATTGAATCTGTAGATTGCTTTAGGCAGGATGGCCATATCTATGAGCACAGGATGTATTTCCATTTATTGGTGTCTTCTTTAATTTCTCTCATGCGTGTCTTACAGTTTTCAGGGTACAGGTCTTTCAACTCCTTGGTTAGGTTTATTTCTAGATATTTCATTCTTTTTGATGCAGTTGTGAATGGAATTGTTTTCCTGATTTCTCTTTCTGCTAGTTCATTGTTAGTATCTATGAATGCAACAGATTTCTGTGTACTAATTTTGTATTCTCCAACTTTGCTGAATTCAGTTATTAGTTCTAGTAGTTGGGATTCTAGGGATTGCTTCTTTAGGGTTTTTTATGTAAAATATGTCATCTGCAAACAGTGACAGTTTCACTTCTTCTTTGCCTGTCTGGATGCCCTTTATTTCTTTGTGTTGTCTGATTGCTGTGGCTAGGATCTCCAGAACTATGTTGCGTAAAAGTGGGGAAAGTGGGTATCCTTGTCTTGTTCCCAATCTTAGAGGAAAAGCTTTCAACTTTTCACTGTTAAGTATAATGTTGGCTGTGGGTTTGTTATATATGGCCTTTATTTTGTTGGGGTACTTGCCCTCTATACCCATTTTGTTGAGAGTTTTTTATCATGAATGGATGTTGAATTTTGTCAAATGGTTTCAGCATCTATTCAGATGATCATGTGATTTTTGTCCTTTTTTTGATGTGGTGTATGATGTTGGTAGGTTTTTGAATATTGTACCATTCTTGCATCCCTGAAATAAACCCCACCTGATCATGATGAATGATCTTTTTGACATATTTTTGAATTCAGTTTGTTAATACTTTGTTGAGTATTTTTGCAGTTATATTCATCAGGGATATTGTTCTGTGATTTTTGTGTGTGTCTGGTGTCTCTGCCTGATTTTGGTATTAGAGTGATGTTGGCCTCATAGAATGAGTTTGGAAGTATTCCGTCCTCTTATACTTTTTGGAAAACTTTAAGAAGGATGTGTATTAGGTCTTCTCTAAATATTTGATAAAATTCACCAGTGATGCCATCTGGTCTAGGAGTTTTGTTCTTAAGTAGTTTTTTGATTACCAATTCAATTTCATTGCTGTAATTTGGTCTGTTCAGATTTTCTATTTCTTTCTGGGTCAGTGTTGAAAGGTTGTATTTTTCTAGAAAGTTGTCCATTTCTCCTAGGTTATCCAGTTTGTTATCTTGTAATTTTTCATAATATTCTCTAATGATTCTTTGCTATTTCTGTGGTGTCCATGGTGATTTTTCCTTTCTCATTTTTGATTCTATTTATGTGTGTAGACTCTCTCTTTTTTTCTTGATAAGTCTGTCTAGGGCTTTATCTGTTTTATTTACTTTCTCAAAGAACCAGCTCCTGGTTTCATTAATTATTTCTGTTGTTGAATTCTTTTCAGTTTTATGTATTTCTGCTCTAATCTTTATTTTGTCCCTCCTTCTACTCACTTAGGGCCTCATTTGTTCTTTTTCTAGTTAAATTAATTGTGAGTTTAGACTGTTCACTTGGGATTGTCTTTCTTGAGGTAAGCCTGTGTTGCAATATACTTCCCTCTTAAAATGGCCTTTGCTGTGTCCCACAGATATTGGGGTATTCAGTTGTTGTTTTCATTTGTTTCCTTATACTGCTTGATCTGTTTTTTTTGTGGGTTTTTTTTTTTGGTCATTGATCCATTGACTGTTTAGGAGCATGTTGTTAAGCCTCCATGTGTTTCTGGGCTTTTTTTTTCTTTGCATAATTTATTTCTAGTTTCATACCTTTGTGGTCTGAGAAGCTGGTTGGTACAATTGCAATTCTTCTGAATTTACTAAGGCTTTTTTTGTATCCTAGTATGTGATCTGTTCTGGAAAATGTTCCATATGCACTTGAAAAGAATGTATTCTGCTGCTTTTGGGTGGAGTGTTCGGTAGATATGTTAGGTCCATCTGTTCTACTTTGTTGTTCAGTGCCCCTGTCTCCATATTTTCTGAGTGGTTGATCTGTCTTTTGGAGTGAATGCTGTGTTGAAATCTCCTAAAATGAATGCATTGCATTCTATTTCCCCCTTTAATTCTGTTAGTATTTGTTTCACATATGAAGGTGCTCCTATGTTGGGTGAATAGATGTTTTTAACGGTTATATCCTCTTGTTGGACTGGCCCCTTTATCATTGTGTAATATCCTTTTTTGTCTCTTGTGACTTTCTTTGTTTTGAAGTGTATTTTGTCTGATACAAGTACTGCAACTCCTGCTTTTTCTCCCTATATGCATGAAATATCTTTTTTCATCCCTTCACTTTTAGGCTGTGTATGTCTTTGGGTTTGAAGTGAGTCTCTTATAGGCAGCGTATAGATGGGTCTCATTTTTTTATGCATTCTTTAACTCTATGTCTTTTGACTGGTGCATTCAGTCCATTTACATTTAGGATGATTATCAATAGATATGTACTTATTGCTATTGCAGGCTTTGGATTCGTAGTTACCAAAGGTTCAAGGGCAGCTTCTTTACTATCTAACAGTCTAACTTGACTTGCTTAGTTCACTATTTCAAACACAATCTAAAGGGGTTTTTTTTCCCCTTTCTTTTTCTTTCTCCTCCACTCTTTATATATTAGGTGTCATATTCTGTACTCTTTGTATATCTCTTGACTGAGTTTGTGGGTAATTGGTTTAATTTTGCATTTTTGTAGTAATTAAATGTTCTACTTCCTTTACTGTTTTTATATTTTCTGGTGACAGCTATTGAGCCTTAGGAGCACTTCCATCCATAGCAGTCCCTCCAAAATACACTGTGGAGACAGTTCATGGGAGGTAAATTCCCTCAACTTTTGCTTATCTTGAAATTGTTTAATCCATGCTTTGTATTTAAATGATAATCTTGCCAGGTAGAGTATTCTTGGTTTGAGGCCCTTTTGCTTCATTGTCTTAAATATATCATGCCAGTCCCTTCTGGCCTGTAAGGTTTCTGCTGAGACGTCTGATGAGAGCCTGATGGGTTTTCCTTTGTATGTGATCTTATTTCTCTCTCTGGCTGCTTTTAATAGTCTGTCCTTTTCCTTGATCTTTGCCATTTTAATTATTATATGTCTTGGTATTTTTTTCCTTGGGTCCCTTGTGTTAGAAAATCTGCATTCCATGGCCTGAGAGACTATTTTCTTCCCTAGATTGGGGAGTTTTCAGAAATTAGTTGTTCAAAGACATCTTCTATCTCTTTTTCTCTCTCTTCTTATGGTACCCTTATAATGGGAATATTGTTCAATTTGCTCATCTAATCTGCTTTTAAATCCTTCCAGTGTATGCTTCATATTGGGTACTGTATTTTTCAAAGTTTGTATCTCTTAATTGAAGTCCTCCCTGAGGTCTTGAATATTTTTCTGTAGCTCCATAATCATGTTTATGATTTTTATTTTGAAATATTTATCAGGAAGATTGGTGATTTCAGTTTCACTTAGTGTTCTTTCTGGTGTTTGAGGGATTTAGGTTTCTACCAGATTCTTTTGCTATTTCATATTCCTAATGATTTCTATGGAATAATAACTTTGTGTGGGCAGTGCCCTTTAGTGCCCAGAAGCTCTGTCTCTGGAGCTTCTGAGCACCTGGAGCAATGGTGGTTTGCAAGTGTGTGACACCAGTGCCTACTGGAAGGAAGGAGCTCTTCCTGTTGCCTGGCCACAGTGTTTACCTCCACTGCCAGGGCCAGGGGTTGAGCATGTAGGGATGAGCCTCTATGCTATGCCCTTGTAGCTGCCATAGGCAGGGCCACCCTCCAGCTGGCTTGGTGCTGTGGCGGGGGCAGCAGGTTTGTGAACCAGTGCCAGCCAGGAGGAAGGAGTGGCAGGTGGCATATCACAGTGGGGATCCTCAGCACTGCATTGCCAGCCAGGAGAATGGAGCACCTGAAGTTCTTGAACGTTCCCATCCTGCTGGCCTGAGTACACAGGGACAATTTTGTTCACATGTCCTTTCTCCTGAGCAGCAAGTTCTGTGTAATCCTTTCCCCTTTAGTGCCCCTCTTGCTATTGGAAAATCTTGAAAGTGCCTGCTTTTCTTTGATCTGGGTACCTGTTTTCCACCAATATCTGGAATCTCAGTCTTTTTAAGTATTCTGCCTGTCCCTGCCCTCTACCCCCACCAATCTCCAGAGCACCATGCAATGTGGGTTTGTGCTCCTTGAGGAGATCTCAGGAGTGGGTGTTTAGTAATTCTGGGTCTCCACTCCCTCCTTGCTCCACCCCTCCTCCTTCAGCCATGAGCTCAGATGAGGGGAAATCCTGGATCCTCCAGATCATGGCCCTGCCCCTCTACCTCTTTCCATGAGGTCTTCTCTGCACCCAGGTGTATGCTGTCTGTTGCAGCCCTCCCTCTAGTCGCTCCTGCAGGGCTAGTTGTACTTGCTGTACTTTCCTGCCACATGTGGTTCTGGGAGGAGGCTTCTGCCTCACATCCTATGCCTCCATCCTTTTCCACCTATACATCTTGAATATATTTTTAATAATTTTGAATTTGAATAAAAATTGTCACTATTGATAGCTGTCATGATCTTAGAGTCATCTCCTAAAACTCCTCTCAACATTTGATCACAATAAACATGCCGACTTAGAAGTCTACTTATTTCTTCCAAAGTAGGACCATAGGTAGATTGGTCCTTCTGAAGATTCTTCCATCTTTATAATACCTTGAGGACTTTTTGAGGGTTGTGACCAGGATGACAAGAGATGAAAAAAATATAGATGCGACATATTGGTCATTTATGTCCTTAGTTAAGTATTATTTGAATTTTTATTGGGATGAAATATCTTAGTGGTTTGGGCATATCCACGCTCATAGATGCATTTAACCTGTTGTACTCAGAAAGCAGGATTTCTGTGAGGGCAAGACTTCTTATAACCTAGGATTTCATAATGCCTCATCACTTCTGGTCAAACAAGTCACAGAGCCCACCCAGAGTCAAAAAGGGAGGGGAAATCAACCCCATCCTCAAAGAGGGGAGTATCACCTTAAGTCAGCTGCAATTTCATTTTCCAGAAACATCACTCTGAAACATTTTTATCTAAAAAGACATTTCAAAAAGCTAAGGTGGATTCTAAGATGACCTAGGCAGCTTTTGATCTAAGAGACAGAGAAATTCTTTGTTTTGGAATTAAGTATACCCAAACTGAATGTCATGTGTAATGAAGTAGTGCTAATGCCCTGTTTTGGTGATCAATTTTTCTTGTTACATGGCTTCAAAAAATGCCCATTCCAAGTTGGGATAAGTTATTTCATTAAAGTTGTGGGTGGTTGGATAGGAATAAGAAATAATTATTCCCAAAGCAATTAATATTGACATTTGTACCCCAAATACTGAATGTTAAAAATAATGGCACAGGGTCTGACAATTGTGTTGTTATCTACTTTAATAAACAACTAGCTTTCTTATTTTCAATCTAGTCTCTCTCAACTAACAGCTGAGGACCAGCTAAGCAGCTAATCAGCTGCTATTAAGTACACATCACCTGTGATGTTCACAGCTTTGCAGACAAAACAAGCAGGTTCTAGAACAACAACCTGAGCAGAAATGCTTCATCTTTTTAGAGCTACAGGTTACACAAATGTGCTTAGTCAGCTTTGGCACCAAGCCACTGACTGAGGTAACTCTCATGTGAACAGACCCTGTGGACAGTAGCTTCCCAGCAGGTGTTCCATGCAGAGGTAACTGGAGTGCAGACATAGTCAGCACTTGGCAAGCTGGCTGGAGGCTGGAACAGCAGAGCCCCCAGACCAATGACCTCCAGCTTCAAACAGGCCCATCCAGTTACCCCCATGTGCCTAAAATGAAATTATTTTCTATGTGTACCATGATGGGGGGAAAATTAAGAACCAGTCACCTGGATAGTAGCTGTCCTCAAAATTTAAAGTGTCCAGCCTGAAAGGTCATCTAGTCTAACTTAGCAACAAATTTATTTGTTTTCTAACAGTAAAGTTCAGAATATTGACCTCATTGGTTGATTTTTTTTTCTTTTGGTAAAATATTCATAACATAAGACTTACCATCTTAACCATTTTTAAATGCACAGTTTAGAAGTGTCAAGTACATTCATGTTGCTAGGCAACCAGTCTCCTGCACTCCTTCCATGTTATAAAACTGAATGTCTGTGCCCCTTAAACAGCAACTCCCCATTGCCCCTCCCCCAGCCCCTGGCACCCACCATTCTTTCTGTCTATGAATTGACTCCTCTAAGTAACTCATATCAGTGGAATACAGTATTTGTTTTTTTGTGACTGGTTTGCTTCTCTTAGCAAAATGTCCTCAATATTCATATGTGTTGTAGCATGTGTCAGAATATTTTTCCTTTTAAAGGCCAAATAATATTCCACTGCATGTATCTGCCACAGTTTGTTTAATCCATTGATGTTCTATGGATATTATTACTATTGATACAAACTTACTGGACTTCCTGGAGAAAGATCAGGGTAGCTAGAAGCCACTGCATATGATCTATATTCATTTACTCTCCCTTTTAAGTAAATGCACATACAGTTAACCCTTGAACAACATGGGGGTTAGGGACACTGACTCCCAGTGCAGTCAAAAATCCACATATAGCTTTTGATTCCACAAAACCTTAACTACTAATAGCCTCCTGTTGACTGGAAACCTTATCCCTAACAAACAGTAGATTCACACATATTTTATGTTACAGGTATTATTTCTTATATTATTGCAGTAAGCTAGGGAAAAGAATTTGTTTTTTCAAATTATCACAAATCTATAAAAATGTTTCCATACATCAGCCACAATATTTGATTTTTTCTTTGCCTTGGTAATGTGTAACAGATGTTACAAAATAAAAAAAGGCAAAAATTATTAAACTCTTTTCCAGGCCAAAGGCCTTAAGTGTCTGTGACATTGAACAACATACCTTTTGTAGTTGGATTCACTATGGGATTGTATTAGGGAGGTCTCTTGGTTGCCAAGGACTCACTGGGTATCTCACAGAATCCAAAGAGTAGGAAGGAGAGGATTTATTTGAGCTACAAGGATAGCCAGACCCTGGAACTCAAAAGGAACTAGGACCTTCTCTTCTACACCTGCTTCTGTTGTGTCTATCAGCCTTTTCCTTCTCTCTCCATGCACACCAGCCTTCTCTACATGACAGAAAATGCAACTTCAGGACCTAACCGGTCCTTGATGACCTTCAGGACCAGATTGACCTCAACAGATTTCAGGGAGCATAGTCTCCCCAGAGCCTGCTTCAGATGTGACAATGAGGATAATATACACCCTGCCAGAGGGTGTATCCAAGGGCTCCAGAGAACACAGACTGAACCCTTCCAGAGAATATGATCAGGACCTAAAGGACCTCACACACTGCCAGGGAAGAGAACACTGACAACACCTGCCTTGTGAGACCATCTTTGCTGTGAAATGGGAGTTGTTACTGCAGCTATCCATGCCTTCCTACACACGTCCTTAGCTAGGACGTGCCAGAAGCAGAAATGCTTTGTGGGCTCATCTTCCTGTAGTGTCTCTAATGATACAGCTCTCCTTTGTCCCAATCTTCATTTCCTGTCCTTCCCCTCTTCCACTCATGAATGACTCAGGGCATGAAGTAAAAGCCTTGCTCCTCCCTTTCGTCACTATTTCTATCAAACCCAGAGGGAGTACCTCAGATCCTTCTTTCCATAGAAAGAATTCCTTCACCCTTTAATCAATGCCTAGAAGTTGAGATGTAGCTTTCAGTTTGCTACCATCTTTGGCATGGTAGTACTGCTCTTCGGTAATCTGGCCCTGCTAGGACTCCAAAATGTCTACATGTCCCCAGCCTAGGCAGTAGAGCTGAGGAAAAAAATACTCCCATCCCACAGATACCTGTTACTGAACATCTGCCTTTCCTTCATGCAACAACAACAGGTCTTTGGGGCTTTGCACTGGGGCCTTCAGTGTTCAGATCATTACTTGACTGCCAGTTATTTAATTTCTCTAAGTCTTAGTTTCCTCATCTGTCAAAAAAGATAACCATAGTACATACCTCATGGGGTGGTTCTGAGGGTTAAATGAGACAATCCATGAAATCCTCAGCATGGTGTCTAACACACAATAAGCGTGCAATAAGCTTACTATTAATAGCAGTCTCAGTTCAAAATATTGGATGGAATAGACACCTGAAATTTCAATCTGACTTAATAAATCGAGAGGTCTCATTTCAATCTACAGAATTCCTATGTCACTTCCCATCACTAAATTTCATTAATTATAGTAATCTCTAGGTGATTTATATCTCTGTTTTCCTGAACACATGGGTTGGGGTATGGAGTGAAGGTCATAAAATCTTTAAAATCCTCATACTGCCATGATTTGAAGAAGACCTATCTTGGGAGGTGTACCTCTTTGCCTATGTGGTGGTCTTCTTTAAGAAACTGTAGGCCGGCCTCTAACCCCTCTTGTTCCTACACTTCCCAGGCTGGCAGGCACTTCACAAGAGTATTCTCCATGCTTTCTTTGCTGGCAATTGCATGGTTTTCAGGTCTGCTGGGGCGGCATAGCTGTACTCTAAGGTCAATAATGATTTGCAAAGATATGTTTACTTTGACTTTAGTTCTATTGGAATTCTGTAACCTTGGACAGTTCTCAAATATATTTTGAACAGTTCTCAAATATATTTTTTCTGAAGGGCAAAGTCAAGAGATTCCCCATCCCCTAATTTCTCCTCAGGAATAAAGATAGGGACCAGCAGAAGGCTGATGCTCTTTCAGTTCTGAGAATTTGGACTTGTAGAACTCTTCACGGTGAGATTTTTTTCTTCATCTGAGGCTGTCTGCCAAGAGAAGGAAACTCCAGCTATGCGCTGCTGGGACAGCCATTATAGTTCCCACTCTTGATGTTGACCCATTTTCTTTTTCCTTCAGTACCACCTTTTTCTGGATAATGCACTTAACAAATATATTACCTATTATGTAAACTAATACAGGAAGTTCTCATTTTTATCCCCATAATATTCTGAAAGCATTAAGAAAACCCATGTAATAATAATGAAAACTTATGTTAGGCTTACTTCATGCCAAGCAGTGTTTTAAGCACTCATTTTTTTCCTCATAACAGCTCTATAATCCCCTTCCTCAGAGTGAGGAAACTGAGGCACAGAGAGATCAAGATCATGAGGCTAATAAGTAGTAGAGCAGAGAAATGAATGCAGGTGTCCTGGTTCCAGAATGTGAGTTCCCAGCCAACCTCTAAAATGGCCTGCAGCGCTCCCTGCCTTCTGGTATTCATGCCCTTGTGTGGGAGCTGGAAGTCATGACTTGCTTCTAACAGAGCATAGCAGAAGTGATGGACTGTTACTTCTGAAGTTAGATTATAAAAAGACTGCAGGGTCCATGTAGGGACTCCCTCTTGCTGTCCCTTGTGTGACTCATCCTGGAGAAAGCCAGCTGCCGCGGTGTGAAGCAGCGTTGTGGAGAAAACCACACAAGTAAACTTGGGTGCAGATTTCTAAGGTCTGCCAAGAACTACATGAGCAAGACTGGAAGCAGCTCCCTCGGCCCCAGTCTGGCCTTGATATGACTGCAGTCTCAGCAAAGACTGAGCTACAGGCACCCAGCTAAATGGTCTGGTTCCTGGCCCACACAAACTGTGAATTCCTGTTTGTTGCTCTAAGCTACTGCATTTGAAGATCATTTGTTATATAGCAGTGATACAACCACTAAATTATACTGCCAGATTTTGTTGTTTGTTTTAAGCAATATAAGATATTACAATGAAAAGTCACGTTTCTTAGTAAGGCCTGTAGTTGGTGAGGTCCCTTGGCTATTTGTGGAGCCTGTGTTGATTGCTGACACCAAGCAGTTCCTTATTCATGTTCAAGCAGAATTATTTCTATAACAATTTCATTTCTTGATGGTTTTGTTTTTTAATGTGTTAAAGTGTGGGGTAAATGGCAGAATTTCCAGAATCTCCCACCTAGTCTTAGTCCATTTACATACCAATGGATGTTTCAGAGCCTCTGGTGGATCCAAGGCAAGGGGTAGAGGGAAAACATCCATTCTCTCCTCCCCACTGCTCTTGGTACCTAATTGGTCTGTTGCCAGTCAGTCACCATGGCCCCGCCCATGGAGTTTCTGCCAGAAGGGCAGGCAGAGAAGGAGGGTACTCATCTGTGGCCAGAGGGGATGGACACACGGGATCCTGTCTAACAAACCTGAGTGACTAAAAGAAAGAAAAACTCTTTCTTCCAACCTGCCCTTTTCCTTGACTTACTTTGGTTTCATTGGATTCATAGAGGACCCACCCCAGGCCAAGAACACCCTCCCCCCTGGAGCTACACAAACACTTTCAGAAATTCTAACTGTATTTACTGCCTCCCTTTATCTCTCTAAGAAATCCATGTGTCATGGGCCCCTTGGTGGAATTATGTGACAGCTTCTGTCTAATGAGGTGTGATCATGCCATGCAGCACAGGCCCCATGAGCTTGGGCAGTGCAGAAGAATCCTCCTTGGTGATTACCCTAGTCTACCCTCCCTATCAGGCCTGTCAGTGTCTTCCTTTTTTTCTTTCTTCTTCATCTGTGTGTGTCTTTGTATTGGAAATTCATTTGCTATCTTCTCATCTGGCTCAAGTGAACATATTCTGACCAGGAAATAGCTTCTGAGATTCCTACAAAATTATCAAATTATTTTCATCTGGGTTCATTAATTTATTTTGATATTTAATCAGTTTAGCCTAGAAATACTGAGGAGCTATACTATGATCTGGTCCATCCAACTTGCACATTTAATCAATACATTTGGAGCATAGGGACCTCTTTAAAATATTTGTCAATAAAAATAAAAGCTAAAGGGTGTATTTAATCTGTGAGTTTTCATGCTTTCTTTCTTAAGGCTTTGCCCCATAGTCATGAGAGGGTCCCATAGAATCTTCCTTTGAGCATTTGATATCACAGTGTTGGACATTCAGGAAGGTCCCCCTACTATCTATAACATGTAGTGATTTGTAGTTTTGCCAACTGGTATTGATGTACAGTGGTGAGGCTCTCACCTAGCAGGTAAACTCCTGGCCATCAGCCCAGCATCAACAACTTAATTATTTGGGGCAGGCATATTATGTAGGAATCATGTTACAGTGGATTTATAAGTTGAGGTGGTTGTAAAAATACATCTCTAAGTGCCAAGGGGGTACTTAATCTTTTTGTTGTTATTTTTCTCCTGTTTCTTCTCCGTGTCCTTTGGCTTGCATAATTTTTAGTTTTCCAACTAATGTGGAGATTTGTCATTTGAAAATACTTTCTCCCTGTTCTTATTTTGTATGGATGCAAAGCATTACTTATATTGTGTGTGTGTGTGTGTGTGTGAACTTGCCGATGCACGTGTGTGTGTTAACTGTGCCATATTTGGGCAAGGCTTCAGTTTTCTACATTTTTACTGATCAGCCTTGCTACTGCCCTTAAGTGACTTTAGACTCAAAGGCTATCTGATTTACCAAAGATACAGCAGTGGTTACATCATTTCACCAGAGGTAACCAAGGTGAATACTTTGCAAACAACTGTTGACTCTAGATCTGCCAAAGTTTCAAACGCCATGAGACAGCATTGGAGGAGTTCCAGTGAGAGTTGTTGGTTTGGTTTGGAGCACTAAGCTCCTGGGTTGCTTTGCAGGATTTATATGGCACATGACAGTGGGTAAAGGCAAAAGAATTTTGATAAATAAAGCAAACAGCTTCAAAAAAACAACCTTTGGTGTTTTGTAAAAGCCGTCAGATAGAGGAGGCAAATGCCCTGTCCCTGAAACAGGGCCAGCCCCCAGAGAGCACTGTCCCCAGACCTGACTGCAGGACCTTAGGAAGGTATCCTCACTTGTCTGTAAGATTGTCAACCATCGGCCACTTGACATCAGCTGCTATAGGAGGGAGTCCGTGCATTCTGCAATTAGAGGTTACTTTAGACACCCAAACCCTGTTAAGTACCACATTATTTTTAAATCCAACCTTAGGTATGTGTGGTGTTGGAATTAGATCCACCTGGGATTCTGAAATGATAGGGCTGCACATGAACACCTTAAGGGCAGGGATGGTATTTTCTTCTTGGTAAATCACCATTCTGAGCACTGTGGTTGGGCAGCCTGAGCTCCCAGCTGCCCATATGAATGAAAGTTGGACATTTTGAGAAGAGACACAGGCCACCAAGGATAAATCTCACTTTATAATGCTGCCTTGCCTTGTTCTCAAGTGTCAGACTCAAATAATGTTGAATTCATCCTGCAGTTCAATGCAGGTCATTCTGGTTGGATGAATTCTATAGGCTCTGGCTAGTTACATTACTTCTTATCCGTTGGCTTCTAAGGGACCCACTGCCTGAAGGTAAAATACAAGGTGAGGCTGAATGTTGCTCTGCAGTCCCAAATCACCTGCTTACCCAGTAGAAAACAGGAGTGGGGAAGGCCCTAGATATGCATAGATATTTATGTTTTCTTTCTTACTCTAGAGTTGGAATGAATGAATGGGTAAGCTGACCAGTAAGCAACAAGAGTCAGGGTCAGACCAAGTCAACTATCTATGTTCTTACAGGAGAGCTGAACACTGAGTGGGAGAAAGGGTGGAGAAGGGCTGTTGCTGGTGGTTCTCAACCCTTCCTTCCTGGTTCTGAACAGATCAGTCCAGTCTTGGGGTTGCACACTTCTTACAGCAATGAGCAGACACCATCCTTACTGGAATGTTTCCCTGGAGGATCTCACTCCTACTCCCATGCCCACAAACAGCTGATCAAAGTATTCCTAAGAGGAATTCTGAGAAATGCTATTTTCTTCACTTTGCTGCATGTCAGTGTTTTCTGTTACCCCTCATGGATTGACTACCAGGACAGCTGGTCAGCTCACCCCCTCACTTGATTTTGATTTAGATGTAGCTGAAGTGCAACATGGAAAAGTAGGCTGAGGTCTGGGAAACAGAAAATTCAGATTAGCTGCTTGTGAAGTTGTTCCAAATTTTTGGAGAGGAAGACACATAGCGGACTATTAGGAGTAAATTAGCACATGGGACTAGCTGGGTTTAAAATTTTTTTTAACTTTATGAAAGTATCAGGGAAGATCAGAAAGGAAATAAACAAGGAAAGAAACATAAAAATAGGCAATTTCAGCATTAGAAAAGGAAGGGGTGTGCCCACAGTGTAATGACTTAACATGACATGTGAGTGACATTTATCTCACTGAAACAACATCCATCGGGCCAGGCAGCCCTTACCCATCACACGCTTGTCCCCACACAGGACCTGAGGCCACCATGGCAAGGGAGAAGAGAACTGGTGCACCTTGAAGGAGGTTTTTAAAAGCCAGGCTGGGAATGGCTTATAACACTTGCAACCGCTTCTGTTAGCCAGACCCCAGATATTTGGCCCCACCCAACTGCAAGAGAAGCCAGGACATACAGTGTCCCTGTGTACCGAGGAAGAGGACTATGAAATGGAATTTGATGACCCCATCGCATGGTCTCTGCAACCCTTCTGATCCCCTAGTAACAGTTCCATTCTTCTGCTTCTTCACAGGATGCACTCACCCTCTTCCCAAGGGAGATATCCTAGAGTACCCTCAGTCCCACACCCAGCTAAAGTTTGGGGTCTCTGGCATAGACTCCATCACATCAGAGATGCCTCTTCTTGACCTGGAGCTGTATGAACTATGAAGATACACACTTGACTGATAAGCCGGGTGGAGAAGCGGTGGGTAAGTGCAAAGAAACACTCCCATTTAGGACAGGGAAGCAAGGGAGGGGTACAGCCGTTGCTGCTCAGCAGCCATTCTGAGCTCTCCCTGCAACACACCACAAAGACCTTTGTAGCATGGGTGGGGGATGCCTTGATGCATCCTGGGTTACACCGGGGGTGCAAGACTTGGCCAGTGTTCTCTGCCCGTCAAGTCTGAAATGGGCCCTGGGAAGTTTGCCCTTCCTGGGTGTGGCACAGCCATCTCCAAGATTCAAGACTTAAGATAGGATAAACGTGCCCTTCGTGGAGCCTGTGTGTGATGACATTGGTGTTTAGGGCCCTAAGGAAGACGTACAGTTCAGAAGGCTGAGAATTGAGGTTCCTTCATTACCCTCTCCCACACCAAACAAAAGTCTGGTCAGGCTAATTCAGGAGCCCGAACCCCACAAGATGGCTTCTAGCTCTCAGCTTCCCAACCACTGCTCTGTGTGCCCTGCTCTGTTCACGTGGCACACTGGCAACAACAGCCCCTTTAACTTTCTTCTTGCTTCCTCTCGCTTTCCCTACTTGTAAGGGCAGAATTGTGTCCCCTCAAGTTTTTTTGTTGAACCCTTCACCCCCAGTACCTCAGGATGTGACTGTACTTGGCCACAGGGACTCTAGAGAGGACTAACTAAGGTTAAATGATGCTGCATGGGGAGGACTGAATCACATGTGACTCATTCCTTATGTGAAGGGGAAGACACCACAGGGGTGTGCACACGCAGAGGAGAGACGTGTGAGAAGGGGGCCCTCTGCAAGCCAAGGAGAGAGGCCTGAGGAGAAATCGACCATGCCAGCACCATGGCCTGGGATTCTGCCCCCCAGAACTGTTTAGCCCCACGGTGGTTTGTTACAGAGGTCCTAGAAAACTATACACTGGCTGTCTCGTTTCCTCGAATTCTTTATGTGCCCCTGGCCTGCTCCCCTCCACCTTCTCACCATTAGTGACACAGCCGAATGTAAAGTAAGCAAATGGATACCCTATGAGGTAAAGTTAGAAATAACCTTCTGCCTCTTGTTTGCCTCAGCTGCAAAATAAGTGAGCATCCATAATGGAGGCTGGGATTCTAAACCACCTCCTGAAAAAGCCTCTCCTGTGAAAGTACCTGGATGACCCCACAGTGTCTTCATGTTCCATCCCCATCCTCTTTTAAGACATATTCTTTCAAGATGAATTAAGTCTTTCTTACTTGATTAAAAATATTTTTATTTCAACAGCATTTCCCCCGTCTTTCCTTTTGCATTGCAAAGTTGTTCTAAACAAAATGACCCATACAATGTTATGGATTTTTTGCTTATTTCTCTGGGAGTTTAAGTCCCATTTATAACACACTTTCTTTAATAAAATATGTCTGAGTTCCAAAAATCTTTGAGCATACTGCTTATAAATTGGGACAGTCTAAACATATTTGAATTGAAAAAGTCATAAATCTTGATACTATTTCTTTGGCAATAAATATTATAATGCAAGTAGCTTGGCCTAATTATAATAAAAGCAGAAATCTCAGAGGTGGCAGGCATTACAGCTCCACCTCTAGCCCCAGAAAACTGTACTAACAGGTTATCTCATCTGTAACTGCACTAGAATGGGTTATCTCATTTTGCAACCAGCAAAGTCCTGATTATACCCAAAAATAGGCCTGGACCTTCAGCAGACTGAACATTTCTGAAACTTCACTTAATAACAAGAGAGTATAAATATAGAGCATTCCATAAATTCGTAACTAATAGGAGGATGCAGAGTTCTGTATGCTACCACCCAGCCTCAGCTGCCCTTCTATCTCTGACACAGCGGACCGGCTGCCTGTGTCTCTCTCTGAGATGCAGCAGCAGGCTGCTCAGCTGTGCAAATTGCTGAGCCCCTCTCCGCCTCCACTTTATTTTGCAAATAGTAAACCCAGCTTATCACGCAACGTGGGCCTGAGCCCAGGTTAGCTGTGTTCTCAATTCTGTGTGTAACTCTTTCCCAATATTTTAGTAGCGTGGGAGTTCAATAGAGAGAAGCAGAAAGGACTGCCAGCAAAACAGCCAAATAAAGTATTTGCACCTTGTTGGAGCCTGCGTGAAGGAGAACAGAGACCCCAGAGGGCAAAACACCTCCACACGAACCATCCTATGCGTCACTGCTTTCAAACAATTGAGCTCCTACATGTAAGTCACCAGTTGGGAGTTTTGGTGAGCTGTACAACCGAATAAAATGCAATCACTCTCCTTGTTTGGTTGGCATTCCCAGGACTCACTCCAAAAATTGGTGAAGTAAAGGCACTTCAGCCACATTTCTGAAAAACAGACTGCTGACTCTGCTGGGGGGCCGTGTTTCCACGGCTAGAGCACTCCCAGGGCGCCTGCCCTCACGTCACAGGCACCACCCTCCCCAGGGACGGCCCTTGCAGACACACTGTGTCACCTGGCATGCTGACTCCCTCAGGGAGGTTATCACCAGTCTCCAGGGACTTTCTGCAGAATCACAGTCTCACTACCACACACTAAGAAAAATTCTGAAGAAAATTTGTTTCCTATACATATATCCCTACATGTATATATTTTTATGTTTTAAAAGAACAATTTCTGGAAAAGTAAAGAAAATGTTACATTTAGATGTAGTGTTGGTGGTAGTGGGAAGATAATGAACACCCTGTCTACTCCCTCCTGGTTCGCTCATCCCTTTGTCCTCCCTGAAGTGTCAGAGGATCCAGAGATAAAGCCCCAAATTGGAAACTTAAAAGGAAAATAAATTATAGATGAAAACCCCAACTAAAATCATTTTAAAGCCATCCTTGTTGGTGAAAGCCAATGTGGCAAAGTGTGAATAGTTGGTGAATGTAGACGAAAGCAGAAGTTGTTCATTGTGCCCTTTAATCTTTTCCCAGGGTTTAAGACTGCAAAACAGCAACTGAGGAAGGGGATGTCCTTTCCCCTGTAGCCTCCCTTCTCTCATTAACACTTCCTCTCAAACTCTTATAATTCCTAAAACTCTCATTCTTTTAATCCATAATAAATTGCTCTAGACCTTTTAAGTGTTGCATCTCTCTCATAATTAACTTTGCAACAAATTGCTGGGTGACTTTCACCAGGAAATTGATCTTCAGCAAATGGAGTTGAGGATACCAGACATTGCTGGTGATACTTTTTTCAATAAAGTTGGGGACTTTGTAAGAATCTAATAATGTTAAGGTTTATGAGTATTTTTTATCTTTCTAATTGTTTTCATGTATAACTTTATAGGTCAAGAAAAGGACTTTGCAGAGTCCATGAAACCTAATACCTCTAGTTCGGAGGGTGAGGACTTGAATGTGAAATGTTCAGCAGGTAAGTCAGCATTTGCTGTGTACACAGGTTTCCAGACCCTGGCCTGCCCTGTAACTTGCTGTGCACTCTTTGTAACAAAATCACTTCTCTTTCAGCAGATGTTGGTTTCTAGCTAAAATGAGAGCTAAGACTAGATTATTTGAATAGTCTGTGATGTTCTACAAAGCATCAGTGCCGCAGTCTTGGTGCCACTTCCTAGGTCCCGGACTCAGAATCGATATCAACTCGGTGGTGTGGGGAAGACGCTGTTGAGTACCAGTCCTAAGAACAACGTGAAATTCCACAATTAATAAGTCTAACATATTGGTAAGTTGGAGGAGTACCTTCTATTGCCTGTGTGAAGGGAGTGTAGTCCACCATTGCAGTGCTGAGTTTGGTTATACAGTAGCTCCACACAGGGGCAGAGTCAGTGCAAAGTGGGGCTCTGCAGCATCCTGGGACCCTGAGCCAGCTGAGTGTGCCAACACCTCACCCTCCCACCAGGTCATGCTCCCAAACAGTGCAGATCTGAGGCCAGAAATGGCATCACAGAATTTGTTTACTGTAGCCCATCTTCAGTGACCTGAGTTAAGACAGTCTGTTGCTTGGACTTGCCGCTGAGTGAAGAACACTGGCTCTGGAGTGGGGACAACCTGGTCCCAGCACTCTGCCACCTGCCACCTGCCAGCACTGGAACTCTGGCACAGTGCTTTACCCTTTCTGGGGACCCTTTTTCCTCTGTAACAAAGGGGTAATAGGAGTGGGCTCCTCCAAGGACTCTTATGAGGATCAAATGAGATGACACACGTGAGGAATGTAAGCCTGGACCTGGGCCACAGTGACCCTGAATAAACTGAGCCGCTAATATACATCTTTTAGGCCTATTTGATCTTGCAACAGGTTATTATATATATATATTTAATTTTAGGCCCCTGTTTCAAACAAGGATCTCTTGGCTAAATGGAATGATTTAGCCTTCGATAAAGCTCTAAGTTAAGGTTGTTTGCAAGAAATACCTGTTTTTGTTTTTAATGTAATCCCCTCACATGCTTTTTAAAAATGTGAAAAAAAATTCATACACTAATGCATTTTTCTTAGTTAATAAAATTAGAACAAAATAGTTCATGATGTTGCTATACAACAGGGGTTGACAAACATTTTCTCCAAAGGATCAGATAATAAAGAATTTAGGTTTTACAGTTTCATGGTCTCTGTTGCAAATACTCAGCTCTGCAATTACATTGCAGAGCACCCCTAGAAGAGAACACAAATAAATGGGCATGCCTGTGTCCCACTAATACCTTACTTATGGACACGGAATTCTGAATTTCATATAATTTTCACGGGCCATGAAATATTTTTCTTTTGATTTTTTCCCATTTAAAAATGTAAAAAACATTCTTAGCTTTCAATCTATACAAAAACAGGTGGAGGAACACCTTTGGGCCCCAGTTTTATCAATAGCCAGCCCCCTACTTCTACACCAGGATCAAGGTGTGGAACGATGAATGGGCACAGTCAGCAAGCCATAAAATATACTAGGAAATCACATGAGAAATTTAGTTTCAAACAATTTGCAATTTGACAGAATTTTGTTAATTTTGAACCACATCTAACATGAGTTTAATTTTCTTGATATGGAAAATGTAATTCCATGGTAATATTAAATAGCAAGATTAAAAATATTTAATGAATTTTGTGAAGTACAGAGGAGATTTGCAAATGATTATTTTGCTTTTTCTAAGAGATGAATAAAACAAAATTGTTGCAGCTTATCAGTAGGTGACTGTTTTAAACAGGAATATAAAAAAATTTTAAATGCACCCATCACACTTCTTCTATTTCTGAAAAGTGAATCTTTCAATATTATCAAATGCTACAATATTTTCTTAATATTTATAGTACAAGAAAAAAGGCTAATATAATTTCCATATAAATATATGCAGAAATATCAACCAAAATACTGTAGTAACAACTCCAATACTTAAACTATTTTACCAAAGCACTATTATTGTACATGGTGATTAAACACTATCACATAGCCTGAAATTATTTTTCCTTCAACTACAAGTCACTGAAAGATAAAAAGGATTAAATATAACACAATGCCAAGCCACATTTAATGAATTCTTTGCATGTTTCATAGAAAACTTTTAATTGGAAATTTTCAGCCAGTTTTAATTTTAAAACATAAAAGCCACGTTCTTTGCATTGATGCATGCTTAATAAAACTAGAAAAACTGCCTTCTCTGAAAAAACATGAAAGTATAGATGAGATAATTGAAACCTGAAATAGACATTAGAGTTTCTAGGAAAAACAAAACATTAAGGGAAAATATTAAAACATCATTAACATTTTGAGGACATCAAGTCCACATTTTGAAAGCCCTGCATACTGGGTAAAGGGAAAGTTGAGAAACATTATCTCTTTGTTAAAGGCATGATATAACCCTTTAAAATATCCTTTACAGTATACATCAACACCCGAAGAACTCCACATCTAGGCAAAAAATCATGCAGTTTCACTAAAACGTGAATTTGTAATTTTTTCATAATGGTTGAGTGGTTTTTACAAAAACAGAGCTATTTCCTTAGGAAAAAAAGCTGCTGCCAATTGGAATATTTTCACTTTGGACAAAAACCACTTCTTCCTCTGAAAATAATGAAATTCAGTCCCTGGATATATGAACATTCACTTATTCAAATGAAAACAAATTATCTGTCTTCTAGAAATTAGTTTTTTCTACTGGCACAGTCTGAGATAGCTTCTGGAAGCTGTCATCAAAGGAGATTCACGAGCCCGCATCAGTGAATGGAACTGAGCGCACTCGGTCAGCTCCTTCGCAACTAATGCAGCTGTCCAAAGGTGCTGTTCATCCTGGAACATCGTTTATTATTTTCCTTTTCTAACTACATATTCACAAATGTTTCAATTTATATTTAAATTCGATATCATTTAATGGTGGTAGAATGCCCAGGCCTGCCCGGGACTGGTCCAAAGGGGGACATGTAACATGGCTCTCCACAAGCTCTAGTTCGAAGTAGGAAAGCATCAGAATCAAGAACTGCTTCATTTCCTGGACAGCAAATAGCCTTCCCGGACACACTGTCGCTCCTGACCCAAAGGGCATGTAGTAGTATTTTAACTTGAGTCCGTTTCTATAGAAGGTACTCTTTGTCTTCCCATGTTCATCAAGATAGCGATCATATTTAAAAGTCTAATAAAAATACAAAGAAAACAAACCTATAAGCTAGTTTTAATGAAAATTATCTCTTTCTTGACTGGGAAACTGTAGAATAATTTTGTTTTTTAATCCAACCTATCAGTAATTTAGCAAATACCCACGTTGAATCAGTCAGTAATAAGGGACAGGAACTTATGGGAACTTACAGGAAGGCTTTATAATATCACCTCCCCTGCCTGGTGGCTAGTTCCTCAGTTAGGCAGAACTAGGAAGAAGGGTTCAGACAAGAAACTACAAGAGTCAGTATATGAGCCCCTAATTTCCTAGATCTGGGAGCAGGCACTTTTTAAGGAGAAAGAAAGGTGGCAGCTTTATTTCCACAATTGCAAACAAAATGTAGCAGGGATTATATGATGACAAATATCAGGACTGAAAATTTAAAATTCGAGCCATCATCCAGATTTTCCCAACGTATGGGTATTTCTGACATAAGAAAGGAAACAATCCTCACGCCTTCAGTGATCGTTGTGCTATGGTAGAGTCCCTCTTTATTTCAGTGTGGGTAGACAGCACCTAGATATTGAACTTTAATGAACAGTCACTTACCAATGGGTCTGGGTAGATATCTGGATCTAAATGCATTAACTGCGGATAAAGAGCTATGATATCATCTTTGCGGATATTATAGGAACCATCCTGGAGGCACAAAGTGAAATCCTCTTTAGCTGTCCGGATGTTCAGGGAGGCGCTGGAGAGCCTCAGAGACTCCTTGATGATACTCTCTAAATATTTTAAAAGGGAAAGAAGGAGGAGAGGGAAGTAGGGAGGGAAGAAAGAAGGAAAGGAAGGAAGAACAAAACAAGTACTCAAAAAAGGCCATATAATATAGAGTCTGAAATACTTATAGCAGCCTTTAACACAAAGCAGAACAGACTGTGGGAAGCTGGCCAGATAAAAATTTCCCAAAGTTTTTTCTGTTAACATCATGCTGTAATCAAAGATTCATTTGTGTCTGAATGTATTATTTAATCTGATAATATGTTAAGAATCTCTTGATAAAGATAGAACTAGACTTTCATAATTTTATGGAAAAATAATCATTTCTACATGACAGTAGATATCTAATGCAATTGGAAAAAAAATCAGTAAATCACTTTTATGAGGCTTATTCAAAGATTGTCACTTTTGAGATTTCATATACTAACACTTTTATTCAAAAATATTTTTCCAGATGTTTAATGATGCTTCAACTCAGCATTTACAAGAACCCAGTTCCATCAGGACACTGTCTGATGTTGTATGAGGATGTCCTGCTGCTTGGTAAAGACATAAAAGAACAAAGAAGAACCACTCGTGAAGAGCTAAAGTCAATGCATGACTTTCCAGCCTGTCCTTTTATTGTCATGTTTCAGGTGCTCATCACATAATTGTGGGTAAAATCATAGCATGTTAGCACTTTAAAGTGAAGTGACTCTCTGAGGTCTCTCATGGAAGGGCAGAGCCCAACATGGAGTCTATGCTTCCGGCCCCTGGTCCCTTCCACTAAGACGCGTGTCCCTAGAAGCCTACATTTATTTTGTTCTTCCAAAGAAAAATCACAAAAGCAAAAAGAAAATCTTTACTATAAAAATACAGTACTTTTGTATTCCTATAAATACAAAAAATACAGAAAAGCAAAAATAAGAAAAATAAATAACCTTCAATTCCATCACCCAACCCATGCAGCTAATTGTAGTTTCCTGATGGCATATTTTCCCCTTTATTTCATGAAAATGAACAATATGCTGCCATTAACCAAACGATCAGTGATCAGAGTAATACCAAAGGAGACAGGAGGGCAGTGCAGAGAAGTGTTGAGCGCAGAGGGTCAGGAGTTCCCATTAATGCTATAATTGGTTCCACCATTCAATGCTAGGCAGTAACTTAACCTTTAAGGGTAGGTTTCCTCACTTCCTATATGGAAACAGTCATAGTCCCTAGTCATAGTACTGATGTGAGGATCGCACGGGAGGACACACACGAACACCAGGGTAACACTGATAGCCAGTAAGAGCATGCTATGACACGTTGGCAACTGCTGTCAGAGACTGCAGGAAGTGAACTGTAAGGTAGCAGGCCTACCTAGGACTGGCATGTCGTTCAGCTGCATCTGATTCAAACGAATAGGGTTATTATTTTCAAAGCTGATATTTTGCCCAGCCTTCTCTAGTGTTTTGTTCACTTCTTCAGCAGCTGCTTTCATTGCTTCAGGGTTCCTATTAAAAGTTAAGAGAAAAGATGTACAGAAAATAAATGTTTTCTACACCAAAGGATCTTAACAAACAGGCACCTACCCCTCCATTTAAATTAGGTGATCAAGATACCAGAGAAGATGGAAACACTCCCATTTATTTTTTATTCTGTTTTGTAATTGTGTTTAAGTTCTTGGATATTAGCAAGAATTGTTGCCTTAAAAGGGCCTTGCTACATATAAATGAAACTTTGGCTGGACTTTTATAAATAAATGATTCTAATAAGGATTGAGTGGTCAAAATAATCACATGCCTAGCAACTGAGAAGGAAAATTGCATCCAAGAAAACAATTATAAAATATTGGCTAAATTGCAAATGGAAATTTTAAATTTACCCTTAAGTTCTATAATAAAATTTCAGGTGAAACAACAGTTTTTCCATTCCTATTCTAACTTAACTGTTGTAGCACCTTGACTTGTGAAGTGAATGCTACTTCACTGGAGGGCACTGATTTTCCTGGATCCTCAGCACCGTGGTACGGTATCTTTACAGCATAATTGCAGTAAACTGAGCCTCAGAGATGTTTGACTGGTAGTTGTAAAATATTTGTGTGATTACCATAAAATAGCTATTACCTATAGATACGAGATTGATGTAATCATACTGTAAAGATGTGAATTTATTCTGGACAGAGCTTTCTAAGTAAAACCTTTGGAAGATATTTAACATTTGGGACAGATTAGTAATGAGTTTTTATATCTGAATTGTTTTAAAATATTTTTTATATTAAAGACATCAAATGATCAGCCATGCATGGAAATTTGACGTTCCCAATCCCAACAAATTTTAATTATGTATCTATATAATACGAAATATCCAGTTTGACTAGAATAATTCAACCAGCACATTCCTGCCTCTGTGTTTGCTGGTCACAGAGGCATTTGTTTTTATGAAGATTGGATGGGCTGATATATGTTCAACACTTACATATATCAAAGGTTGCATTCTTGATTGATAGCATGAGAAAGTACCACCAGGTTTTTTTAGTTAAAATAGTTGAATTTCTGTTTTCTACTAAAATAAAGAAACAAACGGATATGTTGCTAGTTACCTGATCATTTGAAATAAGCTCCAGAAAGTTGCTGGAATGGTGTTTGCTTGTGATGCCCAGAGGACAGCGAGTTGTGTCTTGGCCTTCTCCATATCATCCAAGGAAGACAACATGTCATTCAGAAACCTGACCAGTTCTGAGATGTGGTCTCTCTTTCCCAGATTCTGGTGCCTCAAGCCCTCCGCCAGTTTTTCCCGGGCATGGTGTGCGGTCTTGAACATGTGAATGGGGAGGCCTGCTACCAGGGCTGGAAAGATTTTGTCAAACTGCTTGAAGTTGTCAAGGTTATTTAGAATAAGTGCTTTTTGTGCATCTTGCCCTGAAAGAAGATCTCTGCCAAAGAGAGTTAAGTACCCAGCTTCGAACATCATTCGGTAGCAGAAGGAATACATCCCTTCTGTCACCCAGAAAGGCATCTTTGATTGAGATACCACCAGAGGGTGCATGACAAGTTGGAGGTTTTCTATCATGGCTTCTGTGAGGGAATTCAAGGCGTCCCCCTGCAGGGTCTGGATAAAAGTTTTGCTTATGTTTTCTGTGGTGTTTCCATCACTTGGGTCAATGCTGCTGTGCCCAAATACCTGACAGTGAATGAAATATGTGAGGAAAGAAATTAAACATGGCCCAGAGCTAGTAAATAGCTGAGAGAGAGATTAGACAAGTTCATGATTTTATACTTCCTTTTTTAAAACCAGGGAAATTGGCCTTCCCATGTAGAATTTCATAGCACTTTACAAATAACTGACCAAACCATACTCTTCCTTGAGGCCAAGATTAAATCCAAGCTCTCTTTAATTCCAGTGAGACTTTCCTCAACCACCCTAGTTTCCTATTTCTTATTTTTCAAATGCTATTCCATTTACTTGCACATTAACTTGATATTAATCAATATTTTAAGATCATTACTTCTCTTTTATATTCCTTGTAGATGTGTTTTAACCAGACTTTCATCTACTTAGAAGCAGAGACAGTTCTAATATTTCTTTGCAAAGACTCAGTAAGTATTGGTTAATTGTTTTCTCTATAAAAGAGCCTCTTAGTTTATATCTGAGTGATGCCAACTTATCTGGTCAATTCCTTAACAAAATTAAACAATTGTGTGGCATGAGTCTGGTAAAACAATTGTACAATGTTAAGTCTCCACCACTTGCACTTGGGTGCTCTATAGACATCACTGACCTGTCTCACTCATACAGCACCATTTGGCTCAGTAAAATACATAATTTTTATTTCATCTTCATTAACTAGTTAAGAAATGACAAAACTATACCTATTTTGACTTTTTAAATGATTAGTACTAAGAGGTTATGTCTAATTTGGTTCATTATATTTCTAAGAATCTCTAGTAAGGGTAACTCTCTTCAACATCCCTATTTTTTAAGTCTAAGTCTATCAAAATGACTGAGTAGACCGACACATTAAAAAGTAGAGAATAAACAAACAATGCTGTGTAAATGCAGAACTGGTTACCTTTGCAGAAGTAGTAAAATGAAATTTTTTCCAATCAAAGTATTTTCCATGGCACAACACTTTGTGGTATGATAAGGGATTTGTGATGAAGTGGACATAGTTTCCCATCAGTCTGCAGGTGAAAACATGGCCATGTTTCCTTTGATTTGCTCTGAGGAACTGGAGAGGATTGGAACCAAACTGCAGAGCACATCCCAGGTACGGAATCAACCCATTCTCCAGAGGTGGTTCCCCAGGTTTTCTGTAAGACAAATATATGATAGATGTGGAATTTCACTACTGACTTCAAACCTCAGAGCTCTATAGTTTATACTTTATTTGTTGATGAGGTCCTGCTTAACTAAAACAATGGGTTATATTAACCTAGTTATGATATGTTGGTGACAGTGATCACTAAATCCACCCATCTATCCATACATATTCCACAAACGCTTACTGCATGTCTCCTGGATACGAGCCCCTTTTCCCAATGGTGAGGATAAAAGGACCAACAAACAGGGTTCCTGCTCTCAGTACAGAGATGAAACTGTCCTGGTGATTATATTTTTGCTAAGCATCATTTGCCAAAGTATGTCAACTTGTTTTATTTGGTTGTTTTCTTCAATTCTGCAATCCTGTTTTTCAGTACAGGATTGCAGAATTGAAGTTTTCAAAATCTTCATAGTTTAAAGATACTATTATTCTGTCATGATAGTTGAAGAGAAGAATCTCATTTAAGAAATGAGCTTATTATGAAATGAAATAAAGTAAAATAAACATTGATTGGATCATTGATTGTAATTCAATGCTCTGTCATGCTATTTTTACTATTTTTATTGAATAATCATTTATGTTTCAACATTAGCTACGATCGCTCTTGATAGAGTAAGATAGCATAAAATAATCATTTTTATTTTCTTATTTTGAAGATAAGTAGCTTAATTAAAACTAGAAACTATCAGGCCTGAATTAAAATATTTTAAAGGGCAAAAAACTTGTAGAAGGTAGAGAACACATAGAAATCTACATAGCTAAAGATTCGTTATGGGTAATTCTACCTTTTGGAGATTGACATAACAGAATATTTACATACACCCCAAAAAACTCTTTGGGCCAATCAGAAGTTAAACTGTGGCTATACATCTGACTCTTGTTTGTATTTCTTTATCCTTGTACCAATTATAAACAAGTGACATGTACAAAAAAAAGTGGTATTGCATATGCTTAGCAGTTTCTCAGTTCACCGTGGCCAATTATCATTAATAAGAAAAAGGTAATAAAATGATCAATGCAGGCTCTGTGCCCTTGTCCAAACTTAGGCTGAATCTACACAATCCACAAAACTAGTGAACAGAGAATATTTATTTAGTCACAGCAATTATTTAATCCACATGTCAAAAAAAAGGCCTTTCAATTACATATCCCACTTACCATTGTATCCGTTCTAATCCAGACATCCTCTCTATATATACACATAAAACATACACAGGGATCTTATAAAATTTCTGTCAGTTATGTTTAACAAGTTTGTACATTTTTACATTACCTCTGGCATGTCAATCCTAAAAAGAAATCACTGTCTTTCTATCTTTTGTTAGATATAATAAAAAGATGCCACTATTAAAGTTTAAATTCAATTTTAAATTTAGTATCATTAAAGAAAATGCTGCTGTATGTAAGTCAAGAAAATCAAATTTACTGTATAACAATGAAGATAAGAACATTAAATGAATGACTAAAATGCAATTTAAAGATAAACCTTCCTTACCTTTTCCTCATACCAAGAATAAGCCATGAACAACAGCACACTGCTATAATAATCCCCCAGATCAAAGACATAGTCAACATTTTTCAAATCTAATGCAAAACTCTTGAGGAGGATTAGGAAAGTCAGGCTGTCACTGAGCAGACACTCCAGCTAGAATTCTATATATAGTCTAAGGTCCTCCACTTGGTGACCAAAGCTACCAATTAACCATTTGTTCATCCTATTAGAAAAAAAAAAAAAAACTGGCCTTGAGCTAAGTCCACAGGTGTCAAAAGAGGTTCCAAAACAATCTGAGACCTGCAATACTCGATAAGTTGAAGGTCTCTCAAACATATGTTGACTTAACATTCAGACCTGGGAATGACAGTTAATATTACAAGTTTAGTATGTTTATAAGAAGAACCAATAAACCTGTACAGGGTGCACATCTCAAGTAGAGATGTAAAATATATTAAGAGAAAAATAAGCACAAGTTACTGAGTTTCTTTTGAAGAAAAAATCAATTTAAATGATTTACAAGAGATACAGTGGTCAAGTTCAAAGGAAAGAGAACATGGTGAAATGTTTCTGCTGCTTCATGTTTCAGTGCTTTTACAAAATCGTAGCTATTTTACTATATACAGTAACACATTCCTTACCTAACATCCTCAAGAAAGATATATAAATGCTTCTCCCAATTAAACTTTATTTTAAGCAGCAAAACTTTATCAACCATTTTTTCTAATGAAAATATGTTTATTAATTTTTCTAATTGTGAAAGTAATACAATTTCATTTCAAATAACTTAAGACTAACTGAAACATATCTTGGTAGAAAGTGTAAGTCAATTAATAGTTTACCTCCTCTCCTACTCCCACCCAGAGGTAATAACTGTTAACTCTTTGGGATGTATCCTTCCAAAGTTTGTTTCTGTTCATGCATGTACACTGATGTGTACATATACATCTGTTCTGTGCCAAGAATTCCTCCAAGATAGATTTGCTATTCTAAGGGAGACACTATTTCAGTAGAGAGACAAATGATAAAATACATATTTGATAAAGAAAAAAATGGTGAAGAAAGCTACTGGGGGATGAGAGCAGCTATAGATACAGTGATCAGGGAAGGGTTCTCTGAGGAGGGGCACCTGAGATCTAAACGACAAGATGGTACTAGTCAAGTGAAAATCAGCAGGAAGAGAATTCCAGGAAGAGGGAGCACCTAATGCAAAAGTCCTGAGTCAAGGATGAACTTGGTATATCAAAGAACTAGAAAGAAGGTGAGATGGGAACAGAGTGAATGAGGGGAATGTTGGTTAAAGTATAATGACAATAAGGAAGATAAGAGCTAGTTCATATACAGGGATGCTTTAAATTAGGGAAAGACAGATTTAGGAGGGCAACAGGTCAAAATACTATCTTCAGCTATGCACACTCCAATGCGTTGTCAAGCTGACAATTGAGCTTAAGAGTCTGATGCCAGGGAGAAAAGCCATAGGTTGAAAAGAGCATTCTCAAGTCAACAGCATTTGAATGGTACCTAAAGCGAGCAGCCCTTATAAGATCAGACAGGGAGACAATAAATCCTAAGAAAAGTCCAACACCAAGCCACAGAGCATCCTGTTTGCTGAGAAGAGTTAGAGAGTGGGACAAGAGGAGATGGATAGGAGGAACCAGGAAGAAAATCAAGAAATTACGGCATCACAGGAAGCAAGAGAAGAATGCATTTTTAAAAAAGGTGAGTGATTAACTATCACATGCTACTTGGAGGTCAAGTAAAATGCCAAAGAAATGACCACGGGATCTGACAATGTGGAGCTAGTTGGTGAGTCACACACAAACACACACATACAAAGACTGGGTTATATGAAAGACTTTGGTTGTGTTTTTTTATAGAATTTTGAAAAATGAATACCACATTGTGGACTTTTCCTGTGACAATGCATATAAATCCCTTCACTTTTAATGTGTATGCTAAATGTACTCTAATTCAGTTAACTGATTCCTTACTGATGGATATTTGTTTTCTTTCCAGATTTTGGCTGTAGAATTCATACATTTATTTCATGCTCTTTTACCTACTTAAAGAGAAACCACAAACCTTTTTTTAGCATGATTTATGATCGTAATTATTAATGTCAATCATTATATGGCAGTACATGGATTTTTCAATCTGCTTGGCTTTTTCAAGACTTTGTGCACATTAATATACTTAGACTGATGTGATTTTTAAATTACTAATCTTTCTTATATGACTCATTGAAACCTAAACCTTCCCTACCACATGGTCTGCCACAGCAGAGTATCACAATTAGAGAAAATACCAATCCAATAGCCAAACTAGCTCTCAGAATCACCCCTCAACTGAGCAAACACATAAAGGAAAAGGGTATCTGGGACCTCTAAGTACTGCCTCTGCAAGTTCCTGTGAATCTATAATTACTGCAAAAATAGATTTTCCAAAGGGGAAAGGGGAAATACATTCACAACCTCAGAAAAACTTCCTTCAGCCTTGTCTTCCCCACCCCTTCTCAGAGCACCACAAACTCCTTCCAGCTATAGCCTGGATAGTGTTTTTCTCAATTCCCCTTACCCCGATCTGTTCTTTTCACTCCTTCATTTATTGTCCCTCTTCTGTACAACAAAAGCCTAGAGAACATCACCCAGTTTTCTTTACTGTGCTGCAGAAAAGCAGAAGCTTGAATATTCACATTCATATTTTTTTCTTGTCTTATATAGTTTGTCTTCCTTCTGAGGATGCCACTTTTTGCTGCTGTCACATGTCCACAAATGGCATCTGCCAGCCCCAATATGCTGGTTCTAATCTGGTGAGTGGGAATTCTGTTGTTTGTTACAGTTGTTAAAACTATTAACAGGCTGTAAGGATATACCTAATAGATGTTATGAGGAGTCAAGCACATAAAGTAGCGTGCATGGATTTTAAAACATCTCATGCTGAAAATGCATAGCGCTCAGAGTATCAGGTATTCAGTAATCACTAGCTGAGTTGGCAAGTCCCTTGCATGCTTTTTGATTCTCTGCTACGTTTCAAATTGTAAAATTTTCTTTTATTTCCAGCCTCTGCACACACATTCACACTCATACACACAGTGAGCACCTGCTATGTGTGTTGGGCACTGTGTCAAGAACAGGGACACAGTGGTAAACATGGAAGCCAGGAGTACAGCCCTGTGGGGTTTCCACTGCAGCAGGGGAAAGATAAGTGCCCTAATAGAGGAGGAGTACATGTTAGCTGCTAGAAGGCGTGGCATGAAAAATTGAGTGTATCTAAACTCCTTCATCCTTCCATAGCCTGTCAATTTCATCTTTTTTTGTAGAGAGGAGTGTAGAACACATGTTTGCTGACATATATGGGAAGAACTTGTTCTGAGTCTGAGAATACAGGCCTGAGTCCCATACCCCACCACTATGAAAAGACATACACAAAACACAGAAACTAAAGCTACGGGAACAGCAAGTAAAAAGAACTAAAGCTATCAATTTATGTAAACTGAAGGGCATGTTTGTGTGGTTTCTATTAAGAAATGTAGTCAATGTAGTTTACATTGAACATACACATCAATATTTCTTTAAACAAAATGAACTGTGAATATGATCAAACAATTGAGTCAAGCCTGTTGTTTTCCTGAATTTACAAGTCAAACCAACTCTCTTTGGAACACCACAGATTGCCTCAACCAAGGCAATGTCCTGTTCCTCTGAGAGCATCCCAGAACTCCTATGAATTCAAGACCACACATCGGGTTCCTCATTCAGGACGAGCTAGTGGGAAACCAAAGTGCTATGGGCTGTGGAGGTCTTGTTATGATTGCTTTGGAGCTTTCCTAATAAGCTTTTGGGAAATAGTCATATTGGAGCCACATCTTCAAATTTTTGTAGGAAAAAATCCCAGTTATATTATGTCAGATACAGAGTATCTGATTCTCAAATAAGGTTTTGAATGTTAAAACATGCTGTTGAGGTTATAATTTTCTGGCATATCTAAATGATCCTTTGAACAATACAATTTCACAGGACTAGAGAAGAAAGTATTGATAAGTTCTAATTCAAAGAATCACTAATGTTTACATTAGTTTTGGGGTTTTCACTTTTTTAAAACTTCTAACATGTATTTTCCTATTTGGATGAACTAATTAACTCAGGCAGGGCAGGTATTTAAGCCATTGAAAATGAGGAAATAAAAGCATGAAGGTTTGGTGGCTAATGTCTCATAGCCTACAGTAGCTCCTTGATGCCAGTGAGTAGGAAGCACAGATGTGCTCCGGGCCCCGGAGACTCCAATGCCAACCTGACTGGGCAGCCCAGGGCAGGGGCTCTCAGACGCTTTGCAGCTGATCGTGATGTGGAGCCTACAACTGGGGAGGGGTTTAAACTCCATGAGCTATTCCTTGAATGCTGTACAAGGAATGACACTGGCTTAAGCTCTAATTCCACCTTTCCTTGTGAAAAGGAAAGTTCCTAACAGGTATCTTTAAATTTCTCTGGTTTTCTAATTAATATACCAAGCATCCACCAGATGAGGGGAAGTCTTTAGAAGAAATTTATAATTCTTCTTTACATGCAAAGATACTCCCATAGGAAGAGGCAGTGTTCAGGTAAAGTAGTTGAGACAGCTGCCAAGAGACAGCCCAGTAAGCAGTGAGCACAGTGCTGTAGGCCGAGGTGAAGGGGCTACAGAGAGCAGAGACCTCAGGCTGTGGCCAGAAACCTGCACAAAACTGGACACTCAGAGAAGAGAAAAAAGGAGCCCAACAGACCTACCTTTTTTATAAGGCCTGGAGATAAACAGCTGCATAAAATCACGTGACTGCGAAAACTTACACGAAGAATAAGAGATTGCTGCTGTACAAAATCTGAAATCAGATAACAAAACATAATGTCGATATGTATAGTTCATGCAAAATGAGGGGTGAAAGGAATGTTAGTTTGTGTTTCACTAAAGTGAACAGAAGGCATTCTAAGCCAGCTCCTCTGAGTGCTCAGTTACACCCCCATGTCACAAAATTAAAAGATTAACTTTGATTTTTAAGATACAATTGATATTAACAGAACTTAAATAATGTATGTATTATACTTAAATTGCCCTTTTTAGTACACTCATAACTTCTTTTACCATTACCATGGCCTATATAAAGATTCATGTTTTGTAATTATGATGCTAACCATAGTCTTAATCATTTTTATTAATTACCACCTATAAGTAGCCAACTTTTCTTATCTTCAGACAGAAATCTACAAGACAGGAATCCAAAAATTGCTGATGCTTTTTTACAAATACAAATTGTAGATTATCCTTATAAATTTTAAGATTGCAAAAGAAATGCATATATAAAATCATCTGAGACATTTGGATGTTGAATCATTTGATAACAGATTGGAATAAATTCAAACATTTTTCACTAAAATTTTTTATTTCTAGCAACAAAAAATATGTTGAAAATTCTTTGATTCTTTTCCCTTTAAGAGAGGGAGCCTTATTCTCCCTTTAGTATGGACTACACTTAGGGGTATATGCTGGGAGCCATGCTACTCAAGCTGTGTAGCAAAGCTCAGGCTGGAGGAAGACCCCCCACAAAGCAGGGGCCTTCACAGCTGACTCTCCCTATTACCCACCTTGATTTTGTTTTTCTCCATTATACTATTGGTTTTGTTTTTTGCTTACCTTGTTGCCAAAGGTTAACTAACCTTTGCTGAGCAGTGTGGAAAGGATGAGAACATAAACTTCCCAGGAGCTTTTCAGGACAGTGCTCCTGAAGAATGGAACACGCAGGGGCCAAATGGCGATCTTGGCATAAAGTACCAAAACTTGCTGTTAGTTAGTCAAACATTGACCACCCCATTTCCACTGAGAATACCCCCCTTTTATTATTACAATGCTAGTGAAACTAGTGATGGAGAGTTTTCTAGAAATAGAGTTATGAGAGAATGTTGAATAGAATAACCCTGTTGACACTTAATCATTTCATGTTTTCTTCCCTCTACTACTTCTATAGTTTGTTTTTCTTCTTTCCTAATTACAGTCATTTACTAGAATTTGTGCCTTATATGTGAAATTACCAAATACCATAATTTTCCAGGAAGTAAAAATACCTCAAAACAAGTGCTGAGCATAGAAGCCACGGAGCATAAATCTGCAAAGAAGTGAAAAACTAACCTTTTCAAAGAATATGGCTTCTCTCTCACTTACCAGCTTTACATCTCCCTGGATGGCCCCGTAAGATGGCTGGTTAGCCAGAGACGGGTAAGATTCCTCAAGGGAGGAACAACCTAATACAGGCACAGTCACAGGGGGGCCATCAGGTGAGAAAATGGGGGCCAACAAGTGAGGCTTAGAACCTCACCCCCCCAGTTTTGAGAGAAATCTTCTGCATCTGTGGATGTTTTGTTGCCCTTGTTCAGCTTAGATTAAGACCTGGTCTATAGGCACAAACCTGATCATCTACACCTGCCTTCTTACAGTTCTAAATCATGCTTTCTATCTATATCTTGCATTTACCTACTATATTAACATTTTATTAGATTCACATATGAAGTATAAAAATCAAATGAATAATCATACATTATATTTGACGTGATTGTTTATAGTTTAAGGTTTGTAGTTAAAACAGAAACCGTTTCTATGATATGAATGCCCTTGCATTGTTCACCATGTAAGAACTTGTTTAGTCCCTGCAGTAGTGGAGTCATGGAGACCTGTGTAGCATATGTCAGGGAAATTTTGGTATCCACACAGAAGAAAGAGAAAGGTAGATAAGGGGAAATTTAGTTTGCTACCTACTGTGCCCTATAAAGGGGTATAAGGTGAAGATATGAGTTTATGATTTTAGATTGATTATAAATTTATTAAAGCCTCTAAGAATATTTTTGTGGGAAAGAATCCTAGCTAACTGTGGCACTAGCTGACCTGTATTTCACCCTGAGCTGATAGACTCCATAGTTGCTGCTACATACTGCATGCTCCTACGGTCACATGCACCACTTAGAAACTGCGTTGCACAGAAACGTAAAACACAATAGAGTACATGTTGATAGAAAAAGTTTCGGTCAAGGAACAGAAAAACAATAACCTGTCTAACGCTTGACCAACCATGAATAGATTAGAAAGGAGAAGAAAGAAAAAAGCTTGCCTATACTTATTAACCAAGTGCCTATACTAATTAATCATCAGAACAATAAAGAATAATCATATCCTTGTGCAAAATGGTATAAATAAAGCTGTCATCGACACTGTTGAGAGACCACCTCCATCTGACTCCGTGTCCTGTCTCTCCATACGCCGACTCCGTCTCATCCTTTCAGGCTTCACACCCCTCCGCTGGAGCTGGACTCCGGCAGGTATATTTCTAATGAATAGAACAAAGCAGTCATGACAATGTGTGACTTAAGAGACAAGGTAATGAAAAGCACCAGTGTCCTCCTTTCTTTCTGAGATCATTTGTTCTGGCAGAAGCCAGCTGCCAGGTGGTGAGGACTCTCAAGCAGCTTTATGGAGAGGTCCCTGTGGAGAGCTGAGGCCTTCAGCTGATAGCCATGTGAGTGAGCCATCTTAGAAGTGGACTCTCCCTGCCTGCCTTGTAGGAAGTTACAGATAATCCATTTCTGTTCATGTATCAGGAACAAAATATTCAGAGACTGACTTTTGCAGGGGTAGGTCATGAGGATTCATGTCCTTAGAAGTTTGCAGGAAAGAGGTGTTTCTGTTTTAATCAGCTGGATGCATTGAAAGTGTTACTCATCAATCAAGATGACAGTGTTTGGAGGTGTCCTACCAATTGTCTGACTGGGATGTTGAATGCAGTATTAAACCTTTTGAAATTGAACTTCAAGAAGTTTGTATCAAGAAGACCTGATTTAAAGAGAATTTATCATCAGCTGGATGGAGAGTTTCTGGTATGTGATGTTGGTGGGGATGGTGAAGGGATTTTATGTTCTTAACTGGGCTTGTATAGGACCCATATGCATTTTTTTTTTTTAGGGCATCTCTCATATTTATTGATCAAATGGTTGTTAACAACAATAAAATTCTGTATAGGGGGGTCAATACTCAATGCACAATCATTAATCCACCCCAAGCCTAATTTTCATCACTCTCCAATCTTCTGATGCATAACGAACAAGTTATTACATGGAGTACAAATTCTTACATAGTGAATAAGTTACATGGTGAACATTACAAGGGCAGTCATCACAGAAGCTTTCGGTTTTGTTCATGCATTATGAACTATAAACAGTTCAAATATGAATATTCATTTGATTTTTATACTTGATTTATATGTGGATACCACATTTCTCTATTATTATTTTTAATAAAATGCTGAAGTGGTAGGTAGATACGAGATAAAGGTAGAAAACAGAGTTTAGTGTTGTAAGAGAGCAAATGTAGATGATCAGGTGTGTGCCTGTAGACTCTGTGTTAATCCGAGCTAGACAAGGGCAATAAAACATCCATGTATGCAGAAGATTTCTCTCAGAACATGAGGGGGGAGGTTCTAAGCCTCACCTCTGCTGATCCCCATTTTCTCACCTGATGGCCCCCTGCAGCTGTGCCTGTCTTAGGTTGTTCCTCCCTTGAGGAATCTTACCCGTCTCTGGCTAACCAGTCATCTTCCGAGGACCCATATGCATTTTAAGCTGTGAAAGATGGTAAACACATTTATAAGTATGTCTTGGTTGTTTAGTTGGCTGAATACACTTGAATTTAAATTGTAGAATTAGGAAAGATACAGAAAGTGAACTTAATCATTGAGAAGAGATCACACCATCTCTTAAATATGACTAATTAAAATAATTTAAAACTTTTCAAAGAAATAGAAAATATGTGTTAAAATAATTTGATTACTATAGTTTTAAAGAACTTAGTATTTCTGACTTTAGTACATCCATTACCAAAAATGCTGAAAAGAAAAATACTTGGGAAAATAAAGGTAACTCATAATCTCATTACTCAGAGGTCCCATTTTAGAATAAATTCTTAAGTTTTAAATCTGTACACAAATATGTATATGCATACTATTTAAAAGGATGTTATAGTTCTACAGTCTACTTTTTTCATCTAACAACATACTGTGAATTTACTTCTCTATCAATAACTATGGAATGAAAAGTATTTAACTGGAACCTGGAGTCAGATTATCTGGGTTGGAATCCTCACTCCTATATTTACTTGCTGAGTGACTTTGAACATGCCACTGAACCTATCTAAATTCTTGCTGTCTTCATCAGTTAAATAGGAAGTATGATAAAAACTAATGTTTATGGCAATAAAGTAAGTAAAATACATAATACAAAACCTGGCATATAGTAAGAAACCTTTTAATTTATTAATTCAAATTTATTTAGCATCTACTGAGTTCATTATTGTTGCACTGGGAGATAGTGTTGAATACAGTAAAGAAAAATAAAATACAAAGTATGTCAATTATGTGAATATTGTGTAAAATATTTTACATTAAATAATTATATAAAGTAAAAGAGAGAAAAAAAATTGCCTGCCACATGGAACTTACATTCTAGAGGAAGAGTGTGGTAAAATAAAAAGTAAATATTTGGTCTTTGTTCCCAGTTCTTGGCTGAGCTCCTAAAACCTTTGGAATTTCCTGTGTGACAGGACCATCTTGTTATTCTTAAGGAGACCCTTTGGGTCACACTTGGATTTATGCCAGATAAGGTGATGTAGGGTGGGGTGTTTAGATAGCCTCAGGGCTGCAGGTGATCTCCTGAAAGATCTGGTGTGTTTAGAAGTTAGAAACTCTGAGTCCTAACCCCCTAGCCTCTGGGAGAGGAGGGCTGGCCTGGTGGCTGAGCTCTATAAATACTTGAACAAGGAGATTCAATGCAGACATGCTCAGTGCAAGAGGGTTGTTCACTCCCAGTCCTTGGGACACATGAGCCCTTTTGCTTAGGACCCTTTTGGACCTCCTCCAGTACACCTCCTCACCTGGCTGTTCATTTCTGTTTCATAATGGACCAGTAAATGTAAGTTTTCCTTCTTCTGTGAGCTGTTCTAGCAAATTATTGAACCTGAGGAAGGGGTTGTGGGAACCCGTGATTTATAGCTGGTAGAAGTATGGGTGGCCTGAGACTTGTGACTGGCATCTGAAATGGGGGCAGTCTTGTGGGCCGGAGCCTTTACCTGTGGAGTCTGCCCAACACTGGGTTGATTGGTGTCAGAATTGCATTGAATTCTAGTGTGTTGGTTGGTGTCTAAGAATAGGTTGGAACAGATAATAAACAATACATACATAAGTAAGTAAACACATAAAGTATGTTAGATACTAAAAGTGTCAAGAAGAAAAAATAGAGCAAAGTGTAAGATAAATTTTAGCCAAAATAAGCAGGCGAAGAGAGGCAACAAAGGGCCAGGTAGTTTATTTGAATGCCACTCCCGGGTGATGTTCCGCGGTCTGAGTATTACAGGCCGGGGAAGTCACACCCAGTCAGGGAGGTGGGGGGCTTATAAGGGATTAGGAGGGGGAAGAGTGGGCAAGCTATCTTAGGGGGCGTGGAGAGGTATGATTGGCTAAAGGTAACATAATAGACAACTAGAAACTTTTTTCCTTCCAAGAGGGAGGAGGCTGACATCCGGGTCTTAGTTGGCACATCAGAAGGATGGAATTCAGGGAGAGCTGTCCCCTTTCCATATAAGGCACGGACCTTGGGGTTTGGTCTGTTCTCCCCCTGTGGCATCTCTCTGTTCTGTTTGCATGTCCTTGTTTTTCCTTCCTCCAGCCTAACACAAAGGGGATAATATTTTTAGGGAAGGGTTGTTGAAACTTTAGATTGGCTAGTGAAAAGACTCACAAAGAGGTGACCCCTGAGTTAAAGAACTGAAGGGAGCGCAAGAACAAGCTGTTATTGACAGGAGGGAATAAACAGCCATGCAAAGTCCATGAAGTGAAGGCTGCCAGGTGACTTCCAGGAACGACAGGGAAGCCAGTGTGGCTAGACCAGAGAGAATGAAGGGAAACATGGTAGTGAGTAAATTTGGAGAGGTGATAAAGAACCACAGAGGGCTCTCTATGATCTTGGCTTTTATTGTAAAGAAAAAAATGCCATTTGAGGGTTTTGAGCAGAGGAGTGATGAGATCTGGCTTTTGGTTTTAACACAGCAGATTCAGGGACAGTAGTTAGGAGGCTATTGCAAAAGTCCACATATAAACAGTGGTAACTTAAAACAGGCTGGTGCAGTGGGAAAGTTAACAAGCATAAAATTATGTATATATTCATATTTGTTAAGAAATATCTGAAATACTTCCATTTTGTTTCATTTATTGGCCATTCCCCTATTTTCTAGCTTTCCACTAATTTTAAATGTTTTGATGAACATTGTGGTCTATTCATATGCAGGCATTTATCAGATTACTTTTTCAGAATAAATTCCTAGAAATTAGATTGCTGGGACAATGAAATATATGTATTTCTAATACTTTTGATTCATATAGACAGAACACTATCCTAAAAGATTATAACAGTTTTCTTCCTACCCTCAATGAATCAGAATACCTATTTACAATTCTTAATATATAGTTTTGATATACAGTATATGTTTAACTTAAATCCCAAATCCTGACAGCAGAAATACTGTTTTCTGTTTTATTTTAAAAAACATCTTTTAATTTCAACTTTTATCTTCTTTTAGGTTGCAGTTCCTCTGAGTCATCTCATCAATGCCTTCCATTCATCAAAAAACACATCTATTTCTGTTGGTGCATCAGTTTCTCAAAACCAGCATTGAGCTCCAAGCAATGAAGTAATAGTTTTTATCCTGGGTATGTGAGAAAGCCTTTTTGACTTAGTACATTGTAAATATGTTTGAAGTTTCTATGGTTAGGTATCTGCAACAAGGTGAAATAATCTAAGTAAAGTATGTGGCTCATAGTAAGTGTTTGGTAGAGTAAAGTTTATTAGCACTGTTTAATAGTATTATTAGTATTGCTTTGCTAGTCTGCATATTTATATTTCCTTTTAAGGTCTTTTTTTTTTTTTTTTTTACCGATATACAATCTTAGTATACAACACAGTGGTTCAACAGTTATGGGTAAAATTGTAGTATTTCCAGAATATCTCGTCTGGCTTTGGTACATCTGCATATCAACAGGCGTTCAGAGGTGTAAACAAGTAGGCTTTAGTGCATTTGCATCTTTCCTCAGGGGTGGAGAAGTTCACCTCCATATCAATGGGTGATTACTTGGACAACAGAGGGCTTATCTGTACCTGACAGGTGAGGTCAAGGGCTGGTGTTGTTGCTGCTTGAGCAGAGATAACAGATGGCCTTGGACTGCAGTTTGTGAGCAATAAATGGGTTTTAAACTTAATTTCTCCCTTTGACTGATTTTGGTTTTTAGAGGTATTTTGTCCCGGGATTTCCTCTCCCTGGACTTACACCCACGTTATTAAATCCCGGGTAGTGCAGCTACTGTCTGTCAACATAGGAGGACGTTACAGAATCATTGGCTATATTCTCCGTGCTGTACCTTTTAATGTTCTTTTCCTGCCAACTGTTTTCTTGTCTGAGGCAGGCAGAGGTATGAATAACTGCTTATTGACCTGACTGTAGGGGTCCTAGAAAAATCCCTGGATTCAACCGGGATACGGGTGTAGATGAGAACCAGGTTCTAGCATTGCTGCCCAACTTCTTCCCTAGGATCATGGATGTAAAGTAGGACGGGATCCATTAGTTAAGAGTGGTCATTAGGAAGGATCACAAAAGTATTCATGACTTGCAGCTATAGCAGGAACTTTATTTGTACCCAATAACTATGGAAGCTGAGAGACAGAGAGAGAGAGAGAGAGAGAGAGAGAATAGTACTTCATATTTGTAGTGTTTTATCACATTGTTCACTAGAGGTTTTGAAATTGTCTCTAGGAAATAGCTATTCTTTATATCTCTATGCTCTATACTAAAAGTAACTTTGACTAAACATAGTTATCTTTTATCTCTTGGTTTGAATTTAACTTTATTAGCAACTATATTTGTATATCAGATAAAAAAGATAATCTAGGCAATTTGGGGGCGGAAGATGGCAGCGTGAGTAGAGCAGCGGAAATCTCCTCCCAAAACCACATATATCTATGAAAATATAACAGAGACAACCCTTCCTAGAATAAAGACCAGAGGACACAGGACAATATCCAGACCACATCCGCACCTGAGAGAACCCAGCGCCTCGCGAAGGGGGTAAGATACAAGCCCCGGCCCGGCGGGAGCCGAGAGCCCCTCCCCCCAGCTCCCGGCGGGAGAAGAGCAGGCAGAGCGGAAGGGAGACGGAGCCCAGGACTGCCGAACACCCAGACCCAGCCATCCGGGCCAGAGTGCAGACACAGTACGTGCCCAGGGGGCCCTGGATGCTAGGGAAACAGGGCAGCAAGAACAGTGAGCGGGCACTGGAGGCCGGGTGACGGAGGACATAAGAAAAGCGCGTGACCTTTTTTTTTTTTTTTTTTTTTTTTTGCTTTTTTGCTGTTTTGTTTTGGCGAGCGCTTTTTGGAAGTCTTAAAGGGATAGGGACCCCAATACTAGGGAAACAGGGCAGCAAGACCGGTGAGCAGAGGCCTGAGGCTGGCACCGGAGAATAAAGAAAAACGAGCGACCGCCTTTTTTTTTAATTAAAAATATATATTTTTTTAATTTAAAATTTATTTTATTTTTTTTTATTTTGGTGGTCGTTGTTTTGTTTTGGCGGGTGCTTTTTGGAAGTCTTAAAGGGGCACGGTGGGACGCTTAAACCAGAGGTAGGGAATCTGGGGATCTCTGGGCACCCTAACCCCTGGGCTGCAGGGAGCAGGGAGGCCCCTTACGGAGATAAATAGCCTTCCAGCCGCTCCTGCTCCAACGCGACTCCACCACTTTGGCGTAGCTGCCCGAGCCAGGCCACGCCCACAGCAACAGCGGAGATTAACTCCATAGCAGCCGGGCAGGAAGCAGAAGCCCTGTCTGCGCGCAGCTGCGCAGCACAAGCCACTAGAGGTCGCTGTTCTCCCAGGAGAGGAGGGCCACAAACCAACAAGAAAGGAAGTCCTTCCAGCCGTCACTCGTCCCAGCTCTGCAAACTATTCCTATCACCATGAAAAGGCAAAGCTACAGGCAGACAAAGATCACAGAGACAACACCAGAGAAGGAGACAGACCTAACCAGTCTTCCTGAAAAAGAATTCAAAATAAGAATCATAAACATGCTGACAGAAATGCAGAGAAATACGCAAGAGAAATGGGATGAAGTCCGGAGGGAGATCACAGATGCCCGAAAGGAGATCACAGAAATGAAACAAACTCTGGAAGGGTTTATAAGCAGAATGGATAGGATGCAAGAGGCCATTGATGGAATTGAAATCAGAGAACAGGAACGCATAGAAGCTGACATAGAGAGAGACAAAAGGATCTCCAGGAATGAAACAATATTAAGAGAACTGTGTGACCAATCCAAAAGGAACAATATCCGTATTATAGGGGTCCCAGAAGAAGAAGAGAGAGGAAAAGAGATGGAAAGTATCTTAGAAGAAATAATTGCTGAAAAATTCCCCAAACTGGGGGAGGAAGTAATCGAACAGACCACGGAAATACACAGAACCCCCAACAGAAAGGATCCAAGAAGGGCAACACCAAGACACATAATAATTAAAATGTCAAAGATCAAGGACAAGGAAAGAGTGTTAAAGGCAGCTAGAGAGAAAAAGGTCACCTATAAAGGGAAACCCATCAGGCTAACATCAGATTTCTCAACAGAAACCCTACAGGCCAGAAGAGAATGGCATGATATATTTAATACAATGAAACAGAAGGGCCTTGAACCAAGGATACTGTATCCAGCACGACTATCATTCAAATATGACGGTGGGATTAAACAATTCCCAGACAAACAAAAGCTGAGGGAATTTGCTTTCCACAAACCACCTCTACAGAACATCTTACAGGGACTGCTCTAGATGGGAGCACTCCTAGAAAGAGCACAGCACAAAACACCCAACATATGAAGAATCGAGGAGGAGGAACAAGAAGGGAGAGAAGAAAAGAATCTCCAGACAGTGTATATAACAGCTCAATAAGCGAGCTAAGTTAGGCAGTAAGATACTAAAGAGGCTAACCTTGAACCTTTGGTAACGACGAATTTAAAGCCTGCAATGGCAATAAGTACATATCTTTCAATAGTCACCCTAAATGTTAATGGGTTGAATGCACCACTCAAAAGACACAGAGTAACAGAATGGATAAAAAAGCAAGACCCATCTATATGCTGCTTACAAGAAACTCACCTCAAACCCAAAGATATGTACAGACTAAAAGTCAAGGGATGGAAAAACATATTTCAAGCAAACAGTGAGAAGAAAGCAGGGGTTGCAGTACTAATATCAGACAAAATAGACTTCAAAACAAAGAAAGTAACAAGAGATAAAGAAGGACACTACATAATGATAAAGGGCTCAGTCAAACAAGAGGATATAACCATTCTAAATATATATGCACCCAACACAGGAGCACCAGCATATGTGAAACAAATACTAACAGAACTAAAGGGGGATATAGACTGCAATGCATTCATTCTAGGAGACTTCAACACACCACTCACCCCAAAGGATAGATCCACTGGGCAGAAAATAAGTAAGGACACGGAAGCACTGAACAACACAGTAGAGCAGATGGACCTAATAGACATCTATAGAACTCTACATCCAAAAGCAGCGGGATATACATTCTTCTCAAGTGCACATGGAACATTCTCCAGAATAGACCACATACTAGGCCACAAAAAGAGCCTCAGAAAATTCCAAAAGATTGAAATCCTACCAACCAACTTTTCAGACCACAAAGGCATAAAACTAGAAATAAACTGTACAAAGAAAGCAAAGAGGCTCACGAACACATGGAGGCTTAACAACACGCTCCTAAATAATCAATGGATCAATGACCAAATCAAAATGGAGATCCAGCAATATATGGAAACAAATGACAACAACAACACTAAGCCCCAACTTCTGTGGGACACAGCAAAAGCAGTCTTAAGAGGAAAGCATATAGCAATCCAAGCATATTTAAAAAAGGAAGAGCAATCCCAAATGAATGGTCTAATGTCACAATTATCGAAATTGGAAAAAGAAGAACAGATGAGGCCCAAGGTCAGCAGAAGGAGGGACATAATAAAGATCAGAGAAGAAATAAATAAAATTGAGAAGAATAAAACAATAGCAAAAATCAATGAAACCAAGAGCTGGTTCTTCGAGAAAATAAACAAAATAGATAAGCCTCTAGCCAGACTTATTAAGAAGAAAAGAGAGTCAACACAAATCAACAGTATCAGAAACGAGAAAGAAAAAATCACGACGGACCCCACAGAAATACAAAGAATTATTAGAGAATACTATGAAAACCTATATGCTAACAAGCTGGGAAACCTAGGAGAAATGGACAACTTCCTAGAAAAATACAACCTTCCAAGATTGACCCAGAAAGAAACAGAAAATCTAAACAGACCAATTACCAGCAACGAAATTGAAGATGTAATCAAAAAACTACCAAAGAACAAAACCCCCGGGCCAGATGGATTTACCTCGGAATTTTATCAGACATACAGGGAAGACATAATACCCATTCTCCTTAAAGTTTTCCAAAAAATACAGGAGGAGGGGATACTCCCAAACTCATTCTATGGAGCTAACATCACCCTAATACCAAAACCAGGCAAAGACCCCACCAATAAAGAAAACTACAGACCAATATCCCTGATGAATGTAGATGCAAAAATACTCAACAAAATATTAGCAAATCGAATTCAAAAATACATCAAAAGGATCATACACCATGTCCAAGTGGGATTCATCCCAGGGATGGAAGGATGGTACAACATTCGAAAGTCCATCAACATCATCCACCACATCAACAAAAAGAAAGACAAAAACCACATGATCATCTCCATAGATGCTGAAAAAGCATTTGACAAAGTTCAACATCCATTCATGATAAAAACTCTCAGCAAAATGGGAATAGAGGGCAAGTACCTCAACATAATAAAGGCCATCTATGATAAACCCACAGCCAACATTATATTGAACAGCGAGAAACTGAAAGCATTTCCTCTGAGATCGGGAACTAGACAGGGATGCCCACTCTCCCCACTGTTATTTAAGATAGTACTGGAGGTCCTAGCCACGGCAATCAGACAAAACAAAAAAATACAAGGAATCCAGATTGGCAAAGAAGTTAAACTGTCACTATTTGCAGATGACATGATACTGTACGTAAAAAACCCTAAAGACTCCACCCCAAAACTACTAGAACTGATATCGGAATACAGCAAAGTTGCAGGATACAAAATCAACACACAGAAATCTGTGGCTTTCCTATATACTAACAATGAACCAACAGAAAGAGAAATCAGGAAAACAACTCCATTCACAATTTCATCAAAAAAAATAAAATATCTAGGAATAAACCTAACCAAAGAAGTGAAAGACTTATACTCTGAAAACTACAAGTCACTTTTAAAAGAAATTAAAGGGGACACTAACAGATGGAAACTCATCCCATGCTCGTGGCTAGGAAGAATTAATATCATCAAAATGGCCATCCTGCCCAAAGCAATATACAGATTTGATGCAATCCCTATGAAACTACCAGCAACATTCTTCAATGAACTGGAACAAATAATTCAAAAATTTATATGGAAACACCAAAGACCCCGAATAGCCAAAGCAATCCTGAGAAAGAAGAATAAAGTAGGGGGGATTTCACTCCCCAACTTCAAGCTATACTATAAAGCCATAGTAATCAAGACAATTTGGTACTGGCACAAGAGCAGAGCCACAGACCAATGGAACAGACTAGAGAATCCAGACATTAACCCAGACATATATGGTCAATTAATATTTGATAAAGGAGCCATGGACAAGCAATGCCGAAATGACAGTCTCTTCAACAGATGGTGCTGGCAAAACTGGACAGCTACATGTAGGAGAATGAAACTGGACCATTGCCTAACCCCATATACAAAAGTAAACTCCAAATGGATCAAAGACCTGAATGTAGGTCATGAAACCATAAACTCTTGGAAGAAAACATAGGCAAAAACCTCTTAGACATAAACATGAGTGACCTCTTCTTGAACATATCTCTCCGGGCAAGGAAAACAACAGCAAAAATGAGTAAGTGGGACTATAGTAAGCTGAAAAGCTTCTGTACAGCAAAAGACACCATCAATAGAACAAAAAGGATCCCTACAGTATGGGAGAATATATTTGAAACTGACACATCCGATAAAGGCTTGACGTCCAGAATATATAAAGAGCTCACACGCCTCAACAAACAAAAAACAAATAACCAAATTAAAAAATGGGCAGAGGAACTGAACAGACAGTTCTCCAAAAAAGAAATACAGATGGCCAACAGACACATGAAAAGATGCTCCACATCACTAATTATCAGCGAAATGCAAATTAAAACTACAATGAGGTATCACCCCACACCAGTAAGGATGGCTGCCATCCAAAAGACAACAACAAATGTTGGCGAGGCTGTGGAGAAAGGGGAACCCTCCTACACTGCTGGTGGGAATGTAAGTTAGTTCAACCATTGTGGAAAGCAGTATGGAGGTACATCAAAATGCCCAAAACAGACTTACCATTTGACCCAGGAATTGCACTCCTAGGAATTTACCCTAAGAATGCAGCAATCAAGTATGAGAAAGACCAATGCACCCCTATGTTTATCGCAGCACTATTTACAATAGCCAAGAATTGGAAGCAACCTAAATGTCCATCTATAGATGAATGGATAAAGAAGATGTGGTACATATACACAATGGAATACTACTCAGCCATATGAAAAGGGCAAATCCAACCATTTGCAGCAACATGGATGGAGCTGGAGGGTATTATGCTCAGTGAAACAAGCCAAGCGAAGAAAGAGAAATACCAAATGATTTCACTTATCTGTGGAATATAAGAACAAAGGAAAAACTGAAGGAACAAAACAGCAGCAGAATCACAGAACTCAAGAGTGGACTAACAGGTTCCAAGGGAAAAGGGACTGGGGAGGATGGGTGGGTAGGGAGGGATAAGAGGCGGGGAGAAGTAGGGGGGTATTAAGATTAACATGCATGGGGGGGTAGGAGAAAAAGGAGGGCTGTACAACACAGAGAAGGCAAGTAGTGATTCTACAACATTTTGCTATGCTGATGGACAGTGACTGTAAAGGGGTTTACAGGGGAGTCCTGGTATAGGGGAGAGCCTAGTAAACATAATATTCGTCATGTAAGTGTAGATTAGTGATACCAAAAGCAAAACAAAACAAAACAAAACAAAACAAAAAGGCAGTTCCTGTGTGGTAACCTCCAATGAGTTCTACACAAGGGTATAAAGGGCATATAAAAGTGTAGGCAAAGGGTCTGTTTGCGTTTATACAGAAGATCAAAGCCTAATTGGGCTACCCCGAAAATGAACTAAGATACGGTATGAAAGAGAACTTCCAACATCAGCACTCTCTGGAAGACTCATGCCAGAAGATGATCATCAAAAAACCCCAACAAAGATCCATGCACTGCTACAGCTGTAGATGCACTCATCCCACCAGCTCCTGGACTTGCCATGGGAATGAAGGAGATATCTAAGCTGGCCTGTGCATACAGTAAAACAACAAATTTGACTGGATCTATACTGTTGGAACTCAACCAAGAATTAGGAGAAGTGCAAATTGTAGCACTCCAAAATCTTACAACAACAGACTATTTACTGTTAAAAGAACATAAGGGATGTGAACATTCCCCAGGAATGGGTTGTTTTAATTTGTCTGATTTCTCTCAGACTGTTCAAGTTCAGTTGGACAATATCCACCATATCATAGATAAGTTTTCACAAATGCCTAAGGTGCCTAACTGGTTTTCTTGGTTTCACTGGAAATGGCTGGTAATTACAGGTATGCTTTGGTTACGTAACTGTACTCCTATTATGTTAATGTGTGTGCGCAATTTAAGTAGTAGCTTAAAACCTATACATGCTGAAGTTACTCTACAAGAAGATATGTCAAAGAAATAATCAATCTTCCCAGGTTTTCTTCCGCCTGCTACTTCTATAGCTTTTCTTCTTCCTTCCTAATTACAACCCTTAAATAGAATTCGTGCCTCATATCAAATTTACCGAGTATCATAATTCTTCCAATTGGTAAAGAAACCTCAAGACAAATGCTGGGCATAGAAGCTACAGGGCATAAATATGCAAAGAAATAAAAAGCTAACCATTTCAAACAATAAGGCTTCTCTCTCACTTACCAACTTTACATTTCCCTGTATGGCCCCGGAAGATAACTGGTTAGCCAGAGATGGGTAAGATTCCTCAAGGGAGGAACAACCTAAGACAGGCACAGTCGCAGCGGGGTCATCAGGTGAGAAATTGGGGATCAACAGAGGTGAGGCTTAGAACCTCACCCCCCCGTTCTGAGAGAAATCTTCTGCATACGTGGATGTTTTATTGCCCTTGTCTAGCTTGGATTAACACATAGTCTACAGGCTCACACCTGATCATCTACATTTGCTCTCTTACAACACTAAACTATGTTTTCTACCTTTATCTTGTATCTATCTACCACTTCAGCATTTTATTAAAAACAATAATAATAAAGAGAGAAATGTGGTATCCACATATAAATCAAGTATAAAAACCAAATGAGTATTCATATTTGAACTGACTGTTTATAGTTCATAATGCATGAGCAAAACCGAAAGTTTCTGTGATGACTGCCCTTGTACTGTTCACTATGTAACTTATTCATTATGTAAGAATTTGTTCTCCATGTAAGAACTTGTTTGTTATGCCTCAGAAGATTGGAGACTGACGAAAATTAGGCTTGGGGTGGATTAATGATTGTGCATTGAGCATTGACTCCCCTATACAGAATTTTATTGTCGTTAACAACCATTTGATCAATAAATATGAGAGATGCCCTCACAAAAAACAAAAAACAAAAGAAAAAAGAAAAAGAAAAAGTACAGACTTCCAATGGTAAAATAAATAAGTAACCGGGATGTAATGTATAGCATAAGGAATATAGTCAGGATATTGTAACAACTTGGTAGGGTGATAGCTGGAACCTAGAATTATGTATATAAATGTTTTATCACTGTGTTGTACACTTGAAACTAATGTAATGTAATACTGTGTGTCAACTACCCTTCAATAAAAAATAATTATCTAAAAAAAAAAAAATTTCGAAAAAAAAAAAAGATAATCTAATGAACAAGTGATAGTAAAGTAATAAAGAACTATAGTTAGATTAGCAATGCTTTTAGACAATGAAAGCAGAGTCATTCATGGGTAAATAAAAGGCAAAACTCATATTTTAGTTTTTTTAATATTTGGTGAAATTATTTATTTCCTGGGACATTTTTTGGTTTGGCAATTAGAGATTTTACTTTTTTCAGTTTCCCTCCAGGTTATTTAGATATGTTTAGTGTGTTACATTCCTCTTGCTTATATAGACAACATTCAAGGATTCTTAAAAGTATTTGTTCAGCTTTTCAGTACTGGCCAGGTATGAAGCAACAACTGTGTTTGTTTTGAAAAAAATAATAGGTTTATTTTGTATTTTCTGATTTACCTTTCTTAATGATATCAATGACTAATAAACATTCATTTATAGCTCACAATAGAACTTATGTAGAGTCTTTGGAATCAATTTGTATGGGTATGTCTGTAATTTTCAATCTAGTACTTTAGTAAATCAAGACTTAGGGAGCTTATTATCTAACCTGCTTCAAAATAATTAAGTATATTTGTTTACTTATCCCATTTTCAAAATTCTATTGCAATGACAAAAAAAATACAAAAATTAGAATAAAGGACAACAGTAGAGTGGTTTCATTTATGGATCAGAAATTTGAGGATTTTCCATAAGTTAAGAAGTAGGTGACATCACATTGATAGCAAAATCAAATATGTATTCATTCATATTTATTTAATACCAGGCACTAGTGATAGGCAATAGTTATGTTGTTCCTTGCTTTTGGATGTTGATTATCCTAACTGGTGTGAGGTGATAGCTCATTGTTGTTTTAATTTGCATTTCCCTGATAATTAATGATGTGGAGCATCTTTTCATGTGCCTGTTGGCTATCTGAATTTTTTCTTTGGAACAGTGTATGTTCATATCCTCCACCCACTTTCTAATCGGCTTATTTGCTTTTTGGATATTGAGGCATGTGAGTTCTTTATATATTTTGGATGTTAACCCATTGTTGGATATATCATTTAAAAATATATTCTCCCATATTGTAGGATGCCTTTTTGTTCTACTGATGGTATCCTTTGCTGTACAGAAGATTTTTTAATTTGATGAAATCCCATTTGTTCATTTTTGCTTTTGTTTCCCTTGCCCAAGGAGATGTGTGCAGGAAAAAGTAACTCATGTTTATATTCAAGAGAGTTCTTCCTGTGTTTTCTACTAAGAGTTTTATGGTTTCATGACTTACATTCAGGTCTTTGATCCATTTCGAGTTCACTTTTGTGTATGGAGTTAGACAGTAATCCAGTTTCATCCTCCCACATGTAGCTGTCCAGTTTTGCCAACAACAGCTGTTGAAGAGGCTGTCATTTCCCCATTTTATATCCATGGCTCCTTTATCGTATATAAATTGACCATATATGTTTGGCTTAATATCTGGACTCTCTATTCTGTTACGCTGGTCTATGGGTCTGTTCTTGTGCCAGTACAAACTTGTCTTGATTACTGTGGCTTTGTAGTAGAGGTTGAAGTTGGGAAGCAAGATCCCCCCTGCTTTATTCTTAGGATTGCTTTGGTTATTTGGGGTCCTTTGTGGTTCCATATGAATTTAGAACTATTTGTTCCAATTCATTGAAAAATGCTGTTGGTATTTTGATAGGGATTGCATTGAATCTGTAGATTGCTTTAGGCAGGATGGCCATTTTGAGAATATTAATTTCTATTCTATTTACCATCTCTTCTACTACATCTAATCTGCTGTTAAATCCCTCCATTTTAAGTTTCATTTCAGATATGGAATTTCTTAATGATTGAATCTCTGTTAAATTCATCCCTGAGTTCTTGAATATTTTTCTGTACCTCCATGAGCATGTTTATAATTTTTGTTTTGAACTTTCAGGAAGATTGGTTAGTTCAGTTTTATTTGGCCCTTTTCTGAGGTTTGTGAGATTTTGGTCTGAACCAGTTTGCTTTGACGTTTCATATTTCTATGTAGTGCCCTCTAGTGCCAAGAAGCTCTAGTCTCTGGAGCTGCTCAGCCCCTAGAGTAAGGTTGGTGATCATAGGGTAGTAGCACTGGTGCCTTGGGGGGAAAGAAAGAGCTCTTTCCTGATTCCCAGCTGCAGTGCCTGTCTCCAGTGTCAGAGCCAGTTGGCCAAGCACAGAGTTATAAGACTCTGTGCTTGGCGTCTCCAACTGTTGTAGGCAGGACCTCCCTCTGGCCTGACCCCAGCACAGTGACTGCTGGTTTGTGACTCAGTACCATCAGGCCAGGAGGAAGGCTCAGCCTGCTGTGTGTCACTGGGGGTCCTTGGAGCTGAGTAGCCAGCCCGGGGATGGAGCACCTGAAGCTCCTCAAAGTTCCCAACCTACTTGGTAGAGCATGCCCAGACAACGTTGTCCACCCTATCCCTTCTCTCGTGCAGCAAGCTCAATGCAAACCCTGCCCCTTCAGCAGCCCTCTGGCTGCTAGGAAGTCTCTCAGAATGCCTGCCTTTTCTTTTTCCCAGAGCGGCCAGATGTGGATCCCCTGGATCCCTGTCCTCCACAAATGGCCAGAATCTTAGTCTCTCAAGCACTCCACCCGTCCCAGCTCCCCAACCCCACCAACCCCCAGAGCACCACACAATGTAGGTTTGTGTTCCAAAGCAGACCTCCAGGGCTGGGTGTGCAGCAGTTCTAGACTTCCACCACCTCCCTGCTCCCTTTCTTTCCTCCCGCTGGTGAGCTGGGGTGGGGGGAGGGTTTGGGTCCCGCCGGATTAAGGCTTTGGTACTTACCCTGTTTCGTGAGGTCTGCTCTGTTCATGAGGTCTGTATGCAGTGTGGTGCAGCCTTCTTTCCTGTTGCCATTTTAGGATTAGTTATATTAACTGTATTTTCTTACTATATGTGGTTTGGGGAGGAGTTCTCTCTCTCATCTCTCATGCCGCCATCTTAAATCAATATGTTGACCTTCAATTTTCTTTTTATAAAATGTGATACCATTGTTATTTAGATACCTCAGTTACTATTTGTCGTCATCAACCCACAATATATCCTAATTTTCCTAATCTTTAAGATTTTTTATATTCATTCAGTCCACATTTGAATAGAATGTTTGGGTTTTTTGTTAAATGCTCAGAGTGTGAAGAGCTTTTTGATTTAAAAAATTCATGGTTCTCTTGGAATCTTACATTTTTAATATGGAAGGCATCCTCAGAGGTCCCCTTTTATCTGAAAACTGATACCGATAAGCGGAAATTTAGGGTCTTCAAGATAGAAACTCTGTAAGAGTCTTTAACATGGTAATTTTCTTTAGTTAGTGTGTATTATTTAGCAAGCACAAGCCATGGTTGGGGCTCCTGGATTGGATTTTAAGGGGCTTGGTAAGGGGGATGGAGTATAAGACTGGATAAGCAAGAATAATTGATGTGGAGGCTTTTTAGAGGGAGACAGGATTTATCACTCAAGAAAGAACCTCAGGGGTTGGAGGAAATTTGTTGTTAGGTTCTATATTAGAACTCAGGAGACAGCAATGTTCAATGCTGAGTAAAGTGGAAAATGCACCCACTGTCATACAATTCAGTGTGGTACACTTAACTACTGGAATTTAGCATAAACCCCACAGGTTAAGAGGCTCAGACCCACAGCATCACCCCCACTTCAAAATCCCAAGTCCCCAGGCTACTTCCTCTTCTAACTTGGCTACAAGTTTGGGGATTCCCATGACTGTCCTTCAGGTTTGGTAATTCACTAGAATGACTCGGGAAAATGCTGTATTTAGGGTTATTGCTAATGTACTTCTAAAGGATATAAAGGGACAACCAGATGAAGATATGCCTTTCTTCTTTCCCCAAGGTCTACATGCTTTCCCCAAGCATGTCAACTTCTCAGTACATAGATGTGTTCACCAACCCAGAAGCTCTCTAAGCCTCATCTCAGAGTTTTTGTTTGCTAATGGGGTTTTCATTACGCAAGCATGATGGATGAAATCATGGGCCATTTGACAACTTGATTTCCAGTCTACCACCCTTTAATTTGGGAGGCAAGAACTCTTTTTAACTTGGCATAGTGATTACAAATAAATCTTAAATAATGTAGAGGTAAACACTGCCAAGAGAATACTGCAAAGGAAGAATAAGGAGAACTTTGGAGCTGTCATGATTATTGGAATATATTTTATAAAGAAGTTTGAGTACTGGTGCAAGAAGCAAACCCCATAGAAAAACTCAGAAACAAAAAACATGAGAGACTTTTTTTTATGTCCTTTTTTAAAATTAAGGTATCACTGATACACAATTTTATGAAGGTTTCACATGAGCAATATTATGGTTACTACATTCACCCATATTATCTAGTCCCCCCCACACACCCCATTGCAGTCACTGTCCATCAACATAGTGAGATGCTATAGAGTCACTACTTGTCTTCTCTGTGCTGCACTGCCTTACCCATGAACCCCCACACACCATGTGTACCAATCATAATACCCCTCAATCCCCTTCTCCCTCCCACCCTATCCATCGTCCCCCACCCCTCCCCTTTGGTAATTGCTACTCCCTTCTTAGAGTCTGTGAGTCTGCTGCTATTTTGTTGCTTCAGTTTTACTTGGTTGTTATACTCCACAAATGAGTGAAATCATTTGGTACTTGTCTTTCTCTGCCTGTCTTATTTCACCAAGCATAATACCCTCTGGCTCCATCTGTGTTGTTGGAAATCATGCAAGAGAATTTAATGTATGATAAAGTGATTTAAACTAGGTGAGAAAACAATTTAGGACAAGTGAATAACCGTTTTTTTTTTAACTTCTTAAGTAATAAATCTTGGGTTGAATAAAGATTTAATTGGAGGAAAATAAAAGCAAAGAAAATGTAAATCTAAAGCTGGCCCAAAGGGGAGGGCTTATTGGAGATTTTACTAGAGAACATGCATTCTTTTCTCATCAGTCTGTACTTGATGACACACTAACAGTCTCTGAGATGGAGAGAACTGCTTTCTGTTACTGCATCCTTGGAGACCACCTGAAGCCCAGCAGAATGTAGAAGAGGAATAAAGTGACGGATAAGGGGATTTAGAGTTTTTTAGGGAAGTTTTATGGGGAGGAGGCCTTCAGCATCCTGAAGTTACACACTGCTCTTGCCCCCGTACACAGCTTTTCCGTGTGGACTAGTCTACTTTCTGCCAATTTCCCAATTCAGCCACACACACACACCCCCCACTGAAGTTGAAGGGAACCCAATACTCCTCTCAAGCACTGTCTGAAATTAGCCTTGTCTGGGCCCAGCACATACACTCTCCACACCCTTGTTCTCTGAGTGCCCTGCCCTGTGATGTCATCTGGGCGGGGCACTTGTGTTGCCTGAAGTTATTGTGTGCTAACTGCTGACAGGGGTCTGGGCTATTGTGGCCCCTAGGTTGGCTCATACAGCACTAGTGCTGTGGAGCGGACGGCAGCAGGGGAGCTGAGGTCTCCTGAAGCCCGAGGCTTTGTTATGATGGAAAGGATATTTGGATCCTGGGGTCTGAAGTGTTGGCCATCTTTGAGCCCCTTCAGTAACCAATGTAGTGTCCATCCCACTAACATGGAGGGCGACTGCTGGGGAGTCAACTTGCAGGCCCAGTACCATATCTGAAGCAAAGATGTCAGAAAGATCCACATGGCTGCTAGTAAGGGCAAAGTAGCCAGAGTGCAGCAGATACTGTTTATGGGGAAAAGTGACTTAAATGACACGGACAAGAAGAACAGGTAAGAGGGGCTGGGAGGCCAGAGGAGGTCTGGGAGGAGGTGGGCGGACCTGGGAAAGCGCTCACCTTCCAGGCTCACCTGGGGAGCCGAGCCTCCTAGCGCCAAGGCCCCACAGGACCTGGGTCCCAGAAGCCTGTCAAGAGGTCTGGTGCCCATGCCCACATTATGAGCAGCAGAGCCAAAAACTAGCAGTTTCAGACCCACCCATAATTCTTACAGTGCACTTGACTGACAGTTTGGCAGTGATTTAACTAAACGTCACTAATAGAAAAATGGAGTATAGACAGCATTTTATTTTTAATGTATACATTTTCATACCTTATTAGATATTACAGAAAAGTGCATAATGGAATAAAAGTGCCTAACAAAAATATTGCATAAAAGTACATAATACATAATGAGAAAAATGAAAATTTCTGTAATTTGTTAACTTGTAAAAATTCTTTGGGTAAAATGCAATATCCATTTTATATGGGTACACACCTATATATACATCTATTATTTACTGATGGACCTGGGAAAGGAATTTTGAAGTGGGAAAATCTTTCTATTAAATAGGAATATTCATTTTCTCAAAATGTGTGCTCTTATATTTATTAATTTCACATAAATCAAATAAAAAATAATCATGGTTTTAAAAATTGGAGGTTCCTTATGCTGTCCTTCTTTTATTGCTGTGATGAGATTTAGGAAAGTCTTGTATATTAAACAAAGATTTGTCCTAGATATCAAAATGTGCTATAAATTATCAGAGTGTTGAGTTACTAAAAGTTGAAAAGACAGATAAATGAATGGAACAGAATGGAAAGTGACCAAATCCCCACATATATATGACTCAGAACTTGGTTCTGATAACATTTCACATCAGTAGGAAGAGGTGAATCATTTATAAATGGTGGAGAAATACCTCCTAATTATGTGGAGAAAAGTAGCCAGATTTTTATCCCACAAAAAGTTGTTCCAGATACAATTTGTAGTACCAGTGCATTTTTCTTTTTCTTTTTAAAAAATCTGTTCTGCAATGAATACATATAAAAATTATAGTGGAAGTTTATTATTAATGAAGTAATTCTGGGAGAATGCAGAAGTATGACTCTTGCACAGAGAAAAACTACTTTTAAAAAATGTTTCTGAGGATTGGTATCTTCTGACAACTTTTAGCCTGTTCAGAAATAAAGAATCTTTTTATCTGTGCCTATAGATTTTATTATGTATATGTTTAATTATGTACATGTTTTTATTATGTGTAGCTTTATTACCTTTATGTAAACAATTATTCACCAATTATTTTAGTTGCATCCTTGTGAGAATAAAAAATAGTAAATACAAAGAATGACTGTTACTATTGCAAAAGTTTAGAAAAGTTTAGTAGTGTCCTTATGAAAACAAAAATCAAAATAGCAAATATTACTATTGCAAAAGTATTGCCTTTATAAAAGATTTCTTTAAAAATACTGACCTCTCAAATAGCAATTCTACTCAGGATTCTTTCATTCTTAAACACTTCATGTTGCCCAGTGTGAGCAAAATGAAAAATTCTAAATTGAAGTGTTAGGATCTAATCTCATCTGAAGCTTTTCCTACTCCCTTTCAAACAAAAGCACTTCTGATCATATAAAATTGTAAAAGATAATGTTTACCTGCCTTCTTGAATGTTTATAACTGTATTCAGTCCTAAGTAGATCATTGCAAATATCTAATTTACAACCTGTAAATGTAAATATTGAATGAAACCAGCTATCCTTATCACTTGAATCTTCAGTTTCCTTTGGCTTAAAGTTTCATGAAAATCAAAATAGTCATTTTTAAAAATTTCTTCTGTTTGATATTTCAGAAGAACCATTATCCCATAATGCTTTTAAGAACCAGAATTTATTTAAATCCAAGCATGTGAACTGCAGTAGATCTGTTGTGTATACCATTATTTCATTTAACATAATTCACAATGGATTGTCTGATGCTGTACTATTTTATGCACCAGTAAATTTTTAAATGCCAATTAGTTGTCAGACATTATGAATTATAGTTGTATTCCAATGTGAGATGTTAAAATGTGAGAAAATGAGAATCTTAAAATCATTAAAATAGTGTTCACTCTAGTCCTTCAAACATTTTTGCAAAGTAGGCGTAATTATATCATTTTACTAAATTGGATGCTCTTTGTAAAGGAGTAGCAATAGTAATAATTATAACAATAGTATAACAATTGCTGACCTGCTGTTTGTGCTAGGAACTGTTCTAGAGCATTTAGCATAGATTCTTGTTTAAAGATAACAGTAGTATCCCATGAGATAACTTATTTTTATCCCCATGTTGATGAGGAAATTGAGGCACTGAAAGGCCAAGTGATCACTAAAGTGTAAGATTCAAACCTAAGGTGAGCTGAATCCCAAGGTCATGCTCTTACTATCAAATAGACTGCGCTTTCATTAATGTGGTGAGTGATACGGCTGATAAATACTGTACCTTCTCCAGAAAAAGGAAATTTTTGTTTTGAAGACATATGAATAACATGCTCTTTAATGTTTACAATCACATGAATAATTGTATGTTTTGAGAAGAGTCCATTTTTCCTAACAAGTCCATTCACTTTCCTAGGACTGCTCTGCATTTGGCCTGCGCCAACGGCCATGCAGAAGTGGTAACTGTCCTGGTACAGACAAAATGTGAGCTTAACCTCTGTGACAACCTAGAGAGGACACCCCTGATCAAGGTACGAGGAGCTGTTGATGCCAGCCTGAGATGGATTTGATGTAATAGCTGAGAAGAGAAATCAGTTTATCTCATTTAAATATAACTCACTGGTGAAACCTGTAGAGTGTCTACTTTGAAATCCAAGAATTTATACTGTGTTTCTTTGTGTAATACCTACAGGCCATGCAATGCCAGCAAGAGGAATGCGCATGTATTCTTTTAGACCATGGTGCCGATCCCAATGTGAGTGACATCTATGGCAACACTGCTTTACACTATGCAGCTTGTGGTGAGCGTGTAACAACAGTGGCACAGCTCCTTTCGCACAATGCAGACATCCAGGTGAACAACGAGGTATGCATCCACCAACTTTATCTACAAAAATTTGAATAACATATTTTTAATTTCTTTAGTAGCCATGGATGTATAAAATTATTTTACATATACATCTGTATGTGTGTGTATGTGTAGACACATACATATACTGCATACTCAACATCGGTCACTGTCACCGTGGAAACACCTCCAAAGCCAAGTCAGGGAGGGCTAGAGAAAGGTTGCCCATAGAGAGGGCAGAATAGTCTCCTGGGCCCCCTTTTCCCTAGGAGGACCTTCCCTTGAGTGCCTGGGAGGGGGTGGTAGGCTCAGAGCTCACAAAGGACTGAAGGCTGAGGGGCTGTAAGGTGATGGTGGAGGCTGACTGCTCTGCAGAGCCTTAGGAAATGGGTGCTGCTGGGGATGGGTGGGTGGAGAGGTGGAGAACTGGGACCAGGCCAGAGGAGCTGGGTGAGTGCATGTGGGATGTGGAAACGGCACACCACAGGCCCTGGGCACTCTGGGATGCCAGGGTTCAGAAGATCCAGTGAGGGGTTTGGGTCACGTCTTGACATCAGCAGGGCAATTCCCTTGTACTGGCAGCCGCTCTGCCAGCCATGTACCACCTTAGGGTTTCTCATATCACAGAGTAGCTCCTGCTCAGCCTCGTGCAGCTCCTCGCTGGCTTGTAGCTGTATGTAGGGAACAGGTGATGAAGAAGCTGATCTACCTGCTTTTTCTTCTGGACGTACATTACCTCCCAAGCTGCAGCCCCGACAGGTTAATATAGTTAGGGTCAATTTTACGTATTTGGAAAATCAAGCATTTCCTGACTGAAAATATTTTGAAATAACTAAGATTTCACTTAAAATAATGGCTCTTCTAAGGAAGCATTAGAGTACAGCTTTCTTGCATGCATTTATGGCAAATGTTTGTGAAAACACTGAATTTGTTGCAGTACAACTTTTCCTTCAAAGATTTTTTCCCCACCCAAGTTTTTTTCTAATTAGTGTAAAGCAACACAGGAAAGCAAAGTTTGTCTCGGAAACAGGCTTTATCTAAAACCCAAACAAAACAAATGCATTTTATAATATGAAATTGTGGCTGCTGTTGACAAGTTCCTATTTTATAAAAAAAGTGACTTATGTAAAAGCAATTCCTCTTTCACTGGCTAAAGTTTCAGAAGGAAAAAGGAAAGGGAAAAGGAGAGAGCAATCAGAAATATGCAGGCCAATTTGGAATTTTGGCACATGAAGGGAAAGAACAAGAAGAGGTTTTTTGTGTTTGCTTTTTCCTTCTCATTTTTCTCTGTTTGGGCAAGATGTCATCAGCCTTGAGGGAAAATAATTGTTAGTTTGGGAAAGAGGATGAATGGGTTGTAAACTTGCTTAGAGATTGACATTTTCAGGACTCTGACGAACCAGATTGGCAGAGAAGAGGTGGTGGTGAAGTGGGAAACGGGAAGATGATGTAATGAGCTGATATATCCTGTTCTCGCAGAAACAGCCACATAGAGGAGTTTATGAATAATGAAATCAAGTTACATTTTGGGTTTCTGTATGAGTCCCTGTTCTGCCCCCACCCAGGAAATTTAAACGCAGTTTTGCTAAGTGACCCATCTCTTGTGCTTTCCTTTCTTTGGCAAAATCCTCAAGTGATAGCAGGAATTGACCACCTTTATGAGCCATGAGAATGATGTGATTGTTCAGTGCATCAGTGCTCAGCTAGGATTGTGATGGTGAATCGAATTGCCTGGGAAACTTTTAAAAAACCTTAAAAACCTAGGCTGTCCCCTGAAGATTTTGACAAAGTCCAGTAAAGCCTGGATATATTTATTTCCAAATATTTCCTTGAGGTACAGGTACAACTCTTTTTTGTTGTTGTTATCATTAATCTACAATTACATGAAGAACATTATGTTTACTAGGGTCCCCCCTTCACTAAGTCCCCCCCACAAACCCATTATACTCACTGTCCATCAGCATAGTAAGATGTTGTAGAATCACTACGTGTCTCCTCTGTGTTGTACAGCCCTCCCCATTCCTCCCCACCCACATTATACATGCTAATCGTAATACCCCCTTTCTTCTTCCCTGCCCTTCTCTCTCCCTTCCCTCCCATTCTCCCCAGTCCCTTTTCCTTTGGTAACTGTTAGTCCATTCTTGGGTTCTGAGATTCTGCTGCTGTTCTGTTCCTTCCGTTTTTCTTTATTCTTATACTCCACATATGAGTGAAATCATTTGGTATTTGTCTTTCTCTGCTTGGCTTATTTCACTGAGCATAATACCCTCTAGCTTCATCCATGTTGTTGCAAATGGTAGGATTTGTTTTCTTCTTATGGCCAAATAATATTCCATTGTGTATATATACCACATCTTCTTTATCCATTCATCTACTGATGGACACTTAGGTTACTTCCATTTATTGGCTATTATGAATAGTCCTGTGATAAACATAGGGGTGCATCTGTCTTTTTCAAACTGGGCTGCTGCATTCTTAGGGTAAATTCCTAGAAGTGGAATTCCTGGGTCAAATGGTATGTCTATTTTGAGCATTTTGAGGATCCTCCATACTGCTTTCCACAATGGTTGAACTAATTTACATTCCCACCAGCAGTGTATGAGGGTTCCCCTTTCTCCACAACCTCACCAACATTTGTTGTTGTTTGTCTTTTGGTTGGTAGCCATCCTTACTGGTGTGAGGTGATATCTCATTGTGGTTTTAATTTGCATTTCCCTGATGATTAGTGATGTGGAGCGTCTTTTCATGTGTCTGTTGGCCATCTGAATTTCTTCTTTGGAGAACTGTCTGCTCATCTCCTCTGCCCATTTTTTAATTGGATTATTTGTTTTTTGTTTGTTGAGGTGCATGAGCTCTTTATATATTTTGGATGTCAAGTCTTTATTGGATCTGTCATTAACGAATATATTCTCCCATACTGTAGGGTACGTTTTTGTTCTATTGATGGTGTCCTTTGCTGTACAGAAGCTTTTCAGCTTGATATAGTCCCACTTGTTCATTATTTATTTTTTTTTCCTTGCCCTGGGAGATATGTTCATGAAGAAGTTTCTCATGTTTATGTCCAAGAGATTTTTGCCTATGTTTTTTCCTAAGAGTTTTATGGTTTCATGACTTACGTTCAGGTCTTTGATCCATTTCAAATTTACTCTTGTGTATGGTGTTAGACAGTGATCCAGTTTCATTCTCTTACATGTAGCTGTCCAGTTTTGCCAGCACCATCTGTTGAAGAGACTGTCATTTCGCCATTGTATGTCCCTGGCTCCTTTATCGTATATTAATTGACCATATATGTTTGGGTTAATGTCTGGAGTCTCTAACCTGTTCCACTGGTCTGTGGCTCTGTTCTTGTGCCAGTACCAAATTGACTTGATTACTATGGCTTTGTAGTAGAGCTTGAAGTTGGGGAGTGAGATCCCCCCACTTTATTCTTCCTTCTCAGGATTGCTTTGGCTATTTGGGGTCTTTGCTGTTTCCATATGAATTTTTGAACTATTTGTTCCAGTTCATTGAAGAACTGATACAACTCTGGCTTAAGAACTACTGAATGGATAAGTGTAATATATAAATTTGCAGATCTCACAAACTTAAGAAATCTCTAGAAGAGTTGGGGTTTGATAGGTTGCTACTTCCTTCAGCTCTCTCCTTTCTGACAATTTCAGCCTGACTTCCATCCTGCCCTACCTCTGTGCCTGAGAAGTTAAAAAAGAATATTACTGGCGATACCTGTTGGCTTAAAGAAAAACACGTTTTTCCTTCCTGCCATTAGTCATTCCCTAGCACTCAAAGAGTCATTAGTAATTTGCTTCTGGATATTCTTTTAATAAGTAGAGGCTGACCCTTGAAAGATTTTGTATCTTTTGGAGTCATTCGAGTCATTAGGCCAACAAATTGGTTATCACAAGCAGGGTTCTCTCGTTGCAGTAGTAGTAAATCATGGACATTCTTTTTAGCTGAAGTCGTGTGACAGACTGCCTCAGTATGTCTATTAAATTCATAGAGCCCTGGCATAATTAGAATTGTAATTTTAAACATTGAAATCCATGTAGTTAGTGACAATCGACATGGAAATTGTTTTAATGGTTTAGTTTCATTAGTCTTATGAACTATTTATCCATTTGATTAACAGTCTGGGAGAATTAAATAAAAATAGACTGTAGCTTTCTTAAGCATTGGAAAAATTGAGGTGGTATTATGAATCTTTTTTGTTTTTTATCAAATGTACAGCACGGTGGTTCAACAGTCCCCCTCCTCCTCCCTCCACTATCCCTGCCTAGTCCGCTTCCCCTAGGTAACCACTAGTCCCTTCTCAGTGTCTATGAGTCTAATGCTGTTTTGTTCTTTTTGTTCTGCTTTGTTTTTATATTCCACAAATAAGTGAAATCATATGGTATTTGTTTTTCTCCACCCAGCTTATTCTCCTTAGCATAATACCCTCAAGATGCATTCATGTTGTTCCAAATGGCAGGATTTTCTTTTCAGAGCAAAATAATATTCCATTGGGTATATATGTACGACATCTTTATCCTATCATCTACTGATGGATGCTTAGGTTGCTTCCACATCTTGGCTATTGTAAATGGTGTAGCAATAAACATAGGGGCGCATAAATGTTTTTGAATCAGAGACTTTGTTTTCTTCAGGCAAATTCCTAGGAGTGGAATTACTGGGTCAAATGGTATTTCTATTTTTAGTTTTTTGAGGACCCTCCATACTGCTTTCCACAGTGGTTGCACCATTTGCAGTCCCTCCAACAGTGTAGCAGGGTTCCTATTTCTGGATATTATGAATCTTAATAGCAATTTTTATTACATGTTGGGACCCAATTTTTTGGTAAACCATATGATACTAAAGAAATGGAAGATTTTTGCATACACATATTTGTTTTACATACAACCACGGGGAAATGTAACAAATATAAAAACATAAATATACTATAGACTAACTGTGGCCCCTGAATACATTTAGTTTGCCCCCATAAATTGAGTCAATATTTAATATGTAGGAGATTAATGCAGAAATCTGGGCTTCAGGCTTCTCCTGAAGAATCATATGTGCAACGTGGAACCCTGCCTACTGTGAGGTGTGCTGTGCAGAGGGCTGCCCCTTTTTCTGTTCTTCTGTCCCCACCTGGGGTCTTTACTTCCTTGAGTCACCTACTTCGCCTCTATAAGCATGGGGGGTTACTATTTGAGGTTACACTATTTTATAGTATTTTTTGGTAGAATTAATCTACAATTACACGAGGAACATTATGTTTACTAGAATCCCCCCAAACCAAGTCCCTCCCACAAACCCCATTACAGTCACTGTCCATCAGTGTAATAAGATGCTATAGAATCACTACTTGTCTTATCTGTGTTAAACCACCTTCCCCGTTACCCCCCATCAACATTATGTACACTAATCATAATGCCCCTTTTTCCTCTTATCCCTTCTCATCCATCTTAGCCAGTAGCTTTCCCTTTAAATAACTGTTAGTCCATTCTTGGGTTCTGCTGTTTGACGAGTCTGCTGTTGTTTTGTTCCTGATACTCCACAGATGAGTGAAATCATTTGATACTTGTCTTTTTCCGCCTGGCTTATTTCACTGAGCATAATACCCTCTAGCTCCATCCCTATTGTTGCAAATGGTACGATTTGTTTTCTTCTTATGGCTGAATAATATTCCATTGTGTATATGTACCACATCTTCTTTATCCAGTCATCTACTGATGGACACTTAGGTTGCTTCCATTTCTTGGCTATTGTAAATAGTGCTGCGATAAACATGGGGTGCATGTCTTTTTGAAACTGGGCTCCTGCATTCTTAGGGTAAATTCATAGAAGTGGAATTCCTGGGTCAAATGGTATTTCTATTTTTAGTTTTTTGAGGAACCTCCATACCGCATTCCACAAAGGTTGAGCTGATTTACATTCCCACCAGGAGTGTAGAGGGTTCCCCTTTCTCTACATCCATGCCAACATTTGTTCTTGTTTGTCTTTTGGATGTTGGCCATCCTAACTGCTGTGAGGTGAAATCTCATTGTGGTTTTAATTTGCATTTCTCTGATGATTAGTGATGTGGAGCATCTTTTCATGTGCCTGTTGGCCATCTGAATTTCTTCTTTAGAGAAGTGTCTCTTCAGCTCCTCTGTCCATTTTTTAATTTTAATTGAGTTATTTGCTTTCTGTTTGTTGAAGTGCCAGAGCTCTTTGTATATTTTGGAAGTCAACCCGTTATCGGATATGTCATTTGTAAATATCTTCTCCCATACTGTAGGATACCTTTTTGTTCTATTGATGGTGTCCTTTGCTGTACAGAAGCTTTTTAGTTTGATATAGTTCCACTTGTTCATTTTTGCTTTTGTTTCCCTTGCCCATGGAGATATGTTCATGAAAAACTTGCTCGTGTTTATATTCAAGAGAGTTTCTGCCTATATTTTCTTCTAAGAGTTTTATGGTTTCATGACTTAGATTCAGGTGTTTCATCCACTTTGAGTTTACTTTTGTGTATGGAGTTAGTAATCCAGTTTCATTCTCTTACATGTAGCTGTCCAGTTTTGTCAACACCAGCTGTTGAAGAGGCTGTCATTGTCACATTGTATATCAATGGCTCCTTTATTGTATATCAATTGACCATATATGCTTGGGTTAATCTCTGTACTCTCTATTCTGTTACACTGGTCTATGGTTCTGTTCTTTTGCCAGTATGAAATTGTCTTGATTATTTTGATTATTGTGGCTTTGTAGTAGAGGTTGAAGTTGGGAAGTATGATCCCAGCTGCTATATTCTTCTTTCTCAGGATTGATTTGGCTATTTTGGGGGACTTTTGTGGTTCCATATGAATTTTAGAACTATTCCAGTTCATTGAAGAATGCTGTCAGTATTTTGATAGGGATTGCATTGAATCTGTAGATTACTTTAGGCAGGATGGCCGTTTTAACAATATTAATTCTTCCTACCCAAGAGCATGGGATGAATTTTCATTTATAGGTATCCTCTTTAATTTCTCTTAAGACTATCTTGTAGTTTTCAGGGTATAGGACTTTCACTTTCTTGGTTAGGTTTATTCCTAGGTATTTTATTCTTTTTGATGTAATTGTGAAAGGAATTGTTTTCCTGATTTGTCTTTCTGCTAGTTCATCATTAGTGTATAGGAATGGAACAGATTTCTCTGTATTACATTGGTGGTTACCAAAGGTTCAAGGGTCAACATCCATTCATGATAAAAACTCTAAACAAAATGGGTATACAGGGAAATACCTCAACATAATAAAGGCCATATACAACAAACACTTAGCCAACATTATATGTAACAGAGAGAAGTGGAAAGCTTTTCCTCTAAGATCGGGAACAATACAGAGATGCCCACTCTCCCTGCTTTTATTCAAAATAGTACTGGAGGTCCAAGCCACTGGGGAGGATGGGTGGGCAGGGAGGGATAAGGGGGAGGAAAAATGAATGGGGCATTATGATTAGCATGTATAATGTGGGAGGGGCACAGGAAGGGCTGTGCAACAGAGAAGACAAGTAATGATTCTACAGCATCATATTACACTGATGGACAAAGACTGTAATGGGGTTTGTCGGGGGGACATGGTGATGGGGAAGTCAAGTAAACATAATGTTTCACATGTAATTGTAGATTATTGATACCAAAATAATAAACAAATAATTAAATAAATAAAGATCATTAACATGCTCATGGAGATACAGAAAAATATTCAAGATCTCAGGAACAAGTTTAGGATGGAGATCCAATCGTTGAAGAACACAATGGAGGGTATTAAAAGCAGGTTAGATATGGTGGAGGAGACGATAAATGAAATAGAAATTAGGGAAGAGGAATACAAAGAAGCTAAGGCACAGAGAGTAAAAAGGAACTCTAAGACTGAAAGAATACTGAAAGAACCCTGTGACCAATCAAAATGGAACAATATTCATAATAGAGGGGTACCAGAAGAAGAAGAGAGAGAAAAACAGATAGAAAGTGTCTTTTAGGAAGTAATTGCTGAAAACTTTCCAAATCTGGGGAAGGAGATAGTCTCTCAGGCCATGGAGGTGCACATGCCTCCCAAACACAAGGGACCCAAGGAGGAAAGCACCGAAACATATAATAATTAAAATGGCAAAGATCAACGATAAGGACAGAGTATTAAAAGCAGCCAGAGAGAGAAATAAGATCATATACAAAGGAAAACCCATCAGGCTATCATCAGACTTCTCAGTAGAAACCTTACAGGCTGGAAGGGAGTGGCATGATGTATTTAATGCAATGAAGCAGAAGGGCCTCAAACCAAGAACACTTTGTGTGGCAAGATTATCATTTAAATTTGAAGGAGGGATTAAACAATTTCCAGATAAGCAAAAGATGAGAGAATTTAGCTCCCAGAAACCATCTCTACAGTGTATTTCGGAGGGACTGCAATAGATGGAAGTGTTCCTGTGTTTAAATAGCTTTCACCAGAGGTAATAAAAAGGAATAGACAAAGAGTACAGAATATGATGCCTAATATATAAAGAATGGAGGAGAAAAGGAGAGAAAAAGTAAAAAAGAACCTTTAGATTGTGTTTGTAATAGCATACTAAGTGAGTTGTTAGACTCTTAGATGCTAAGAAAGTTACCCTTGAATCTTTTTTTTTTATTTTGGTACCATTAACCTACAATAACATGAGGTACATTACGTTTAGTAGACTACCCTCATCACCAAGTCTCCCCCAAAAACCACATTACAGTCACTGTCCATCAGCGTATTAAGATGCTGTAGAATCACTACTTGCCTTCTCTGTGTTGTACAACCCTATCTGTTCCCCACCCCCACACATTTGTACATGCTAATCATAAAGCCCCTCTTTTTTTTTTTACCCCCCTTAATCCTCCCTTACCATCCATCCTCCGCAGTTCCATTGGGAAACTGTTAGTAACTGTTAGTCCATTTCTGGGTACTGTGAGTCTGCTGCTGTTTTGTTCCTTCAGTTTTTCCTTTCTTCTTATATTCCACATATTAGTGAAATCATTTGGTATTTGTCTTTCTCCGCTTGGCTTATTTCACTGAGCATAATACCCTCCAGATCCATCCATGTTGTTGCAAATGGTAGGATTTGTTTTCTTCTTATGGCCAAATAATATTCCATTGTGTATATGTACCACATCTTCTTTATCCATTCATCTACTCATGGACACTTAGGTTGCTTCCATTTCTTGGCTATTGTAAATAGTGCTGTGATAAACATAGGGGTGCATCTCTCTTTTTCTAACTGGGCTGCTGCATTCTTAGGGTAAATTCCTAGAAGTGGAATTCCTGGGTCAAACGGTATTTCTATTTTGAGCTTTTTGAGGAACCTCCATATTGATTTCCACAATGGTTGAACCAATTTACATTCCCACCAGCAGTGTAGGAGGGTTCCCCTTTCTCCATAACCTCGCCAACATTTGGTGTTGTTTGTCTTTTGGATGGTGGTGATCCTTACTGGTGTGAGGTGATATCTCATTGTGGTTTTAATTTGCATTTCTCTGATTACTAGCGATGTGGAACATCTTTTCATGTGTCTGTTGGTCATCTGAATTTCTTCTTTGGAAAACTGTCTGTTCAGCTCCTACACCCATTTTCTAATTGGATTATTTCCTTTTTGTTTGTTGAGGTGTGTGAGCTCTTTATATATTTTGGATGTCAACCCTTTATCAGATGTGTCATTTATGAATATATTCTCCCATATACTGTGGGATACCTTTTTGTTCTATTGATGGTGTCCTTTGCTGTACAGAAGCTTTTCAGCTTGATATAGTCCCACTTGTTCATTTTTGCTTTTGTTTCCCTTGCCTGGGGAGATATGTTCATGAAGAAGTTGCTCATGTTTATGTCCAAGAGATTTTTGCCTATGTTTTTTTCTAAGCGTTTTATGGTTTTGTGCCTTACATTCAGGTCTTTGATCCATTTCAAATTTACTTTTGTGTGTGGGGTTAGACAATGATCGAGTTTCATTCTCTTACAATGAGCTGTCCAGTTTTGTGAGCACCTGCTGTTAAAGAGGCTGTCATTTCCCCATTGTATGTCCATGGCTCCTTTATCATATTATTATTTGACCATATATGTTTAGGTTAATGTCTGGAGTCTCTGTTCAGTTCCACTGGTCTGTAGCTCTGTTCTTGTGCCAGTACTAAATTGTCTTGATTACTGTGGCTTTGTAGTGGAGCCTGAAGTTGGGGGGCAATATCTCTCCCCACTTTTTTTTTTATTCAGGATCTTTGGTGGTTCCATATGAATTTTAGAATGATTTTTATTTTAAAATCTCAGGAAGATTCATGATGTCAATTTCATTGGAATCTTTCTCAGGTGTATTCATAATTTTGCTTTGAATCAGGTTCCTTTGACAGTTCATAATTCATCTGTGGTGCCCTAAAGTGCCCAGAAGCTGTACTCTCTGGAGCTTCTCAGCCCCTGTCATGATGTCGGGGGCTGCAGGGGAGCTGTGTTGGTGCCTGGGGGCATGGAAGAAAAATGATGTTTCCGGCTTCCTGGCTGCTATGCCTGTCTCCACTGCCAGAACCAGTGGGCCAAACACACAGGTGTAAGCCTCTGTGCTTTGTGGTTGTAGCTTCCATGGGCGGGGCTTCTGTCTGGCTGTTCTGACACCAGGGCAGTGGTTGCCTGTTTATGAGCCTGAACCAGTTGCAGGCTAGCCGGGAGTAAGACACAGCATGCTATGTATCATTGCAGGGGCCTTGGAGCTGTGTAGCCAGCCATGGGGATGGAGAGCCTCAAGATCATTTAAGCTCCCAACCTTCTGGGTGGAGTCCACCCAATTTTGTCTACCTGTCCTTTCTCCTGAGCAGTAAGCTCTGCCAAATCCTTGCCCCTTTAGCGTCCTCTCACTTTTAGGAAGTCTCTCAGACTGCCTACCCAGATCAGCTGGATATGAATCCCTGTTTTCCACTAGCAGCTGGAATGTCCATCTCTTGAGGTATTCCGCCTGTCTTAGCTTTCCAACCGCACTAAATCAGAGCACCATGCAATGTAAGGTTGTGCTCCCAGAGCAGATCTCCAGAGCTAGGTGTTCAGCAGTCCCAGGCCTCCACTCCCTCCTCGCTCTTTTTCCCTTCCTCTTCTGGTGAGCTGGGGTGGGGTAAGGGGATCGGTCCCACCAGGTCAGGTATGTTACCCTGTTCCATGAGGTCTGTTCTTTTCTCCAGGTGTATGTAGTCTGGTGCCACCTTCTTTCCTGTTGCTCTTTCAGGATTAGTTGTATTAATTGTATTTTCATATTACATGTGGTTTTAGGAGGAGGTCTGTGTCTTACCTGTCACACCGCCATCTTTTCTATGAGTAGTTTTTAAAATATTTACATGTAGTATAGTATAGGTAATCCTATTCCCATTGGAATGTCTATAAACCTGATGAGGTTGATCATGGTTATAGTCAGTTAGGTTATATGTTTAGTGCAGAAAATATTATATCTTTCCCCTCAGCATTGTTCCTTAAAAATGCAAGTGATTTAGTAACTTCCATTATACTACACATAATCCATAGAGATCAGTATTAGAAGTTTTATTGATAAGCCATTATATTTTTATTTGATTCATATTTTGCCTGGAATATAATTTTAAGTAGCAATTAAAATGGAAACCAGAATAAAAAGATTTTTGAAAAAATGTGGGGTCCCAGAGTTATCATTACAATTGAGGTTAAAATTTCATATTGAGCTTAATAACAGCAAAGATAAAACAAAACTCTCTTCTTATTATAGGATAAAACCCATGGACCATTTAGTAATAAGCAATTGTTTCATTTGAAGCCTGTTTCTTTTAATTCAGAGCGCACTTCCTAGTGACCCATTCGAAGCTGTAGTGCCTGACATTGACATCTTGGAACCTGACACCATTGATAGAAGTGAATCAGGCAATTTTGTAAACATGGGAAAAACCTTCGTTTTTACTGGAAAGCTGACAAAACTATTCCTGAAACACTTAAATCCTCAAATGTTAATGTTTGCAACAGAGAAATATTGGGCAGATAGGGAGTAAGCAAAGTTAAACAGATTTCTTTAGTACTGCACATATAAAGCACAGTTTAAAAATATTTCTCAAATATAGATCATGGAATCTTCACTGGGGCATAGTCATTAACTTCTGGTAAAGTACATATTCTTTGGAATAATTATTGTAAGAAACACTACCCTATAGAGAATCACTTAGGTTATTAACTCAGTAAAAATAGTTAAAGCACTTCCTACTACATTTTATAGCTTGGAGGTATAGAGAGATTAAGAAATAGCCGCTGCCCTCCAGAAACTCTTGGTTTAGATGGAAGCAGTACGGCAAGTACAGCACACCATGGTCAATACTGTGATGGGAAGCAAAGACTTTCTGGGAAGACTTCAGTGTTTGCAGTGAGTTGTGGAGAATGCCTTTGCAGGTAGTCTGTCGAAGAGGTGTAGAGGAAGGGCGTTGCCAGAGAAGGAGCAGCAGGTGAAAACTGAGGGCTGAGAAGGAAGGGGCCACTTTTTATTTTCCTTCTATATTTATATATGTTTAAGGGCAGAGGGTCTTTCATAAGTTTTTAATTCAGTTTAGAAATATGTGGTTTTGTAAGTTATAAATTGTTTTTGCTGTTTTACAGGAAGGCTTCACACCACTTTTGCTTGCTATAAGGCAAAGAAAGTATGAAATGACAAAGTATTTACTAACTGAAGGAGCAAATGTACATGCTGTTGATAACAATAAAAGGTACAGTATTTTTTTTTAAACCTTATATTTCTCTAGTGTTGTGATAAACACATCAGAAGATTAAGTGGAAGATTAATTGATAATTACATAGTGGAAAATATGAACACATCATTAATTAGTAGAAAAGCAATGATTCTGACTAGGCAGCAGTCTATACAGCAGGGTTCTTTTACAATATTAGCTGATGACATTTGAAATCTGATTTTTTCGCTGATGATTTTTAGATTAGCTAAAGGGTGGGTTTCATATTGGTTTTTATAAAGTACAGGCTCTTTAGTTTAAAGACACGATTTTGAACTTTTGAACTCTTTTATAGTATTTTTTTACCTGTACTTTACATACGTTTTTTCCTAAGATGCTTGTTGAGCATAAAAAGGAATTGATTTTTGTCTTTTGGATGTGTCTTTGCTTTAAGTTGCTTTCTTTAAAGAATACTGATGTTACTAGGTTATTCTTAAGTGACTGTTAATGACTATTACCAGATACTGTGGGCTCATCCGTTTTTATCCTTTTTCACTTCTAGTATATTTTGATGTTTTTATTTTTCATTGGTATGGTAGAAGGAAGAAAGATAGCTTTAATTGAACAAAGTTTCCATTTACTGAAGACAAGTCATAGGTGGGCGATAAAGACAAAAGAGGTTGGCTTTAGATTCTCACAAGACTGGGTGTGATACCTAGCTCTCCTGCTTGCTAGGTGTGTGACCTTGGGAACATTACTTATCAGCACCACTATATTTCATATGAAAAAGAATTATACTCCAAGGGTGGTTGTGAATAAGATTATAGATACATCATTCAGTTTAGTACCTAGCACATAGCATCTTAACTGCAACTATGAGTATTACCATTATTACTAATATTGTTATAAGCCTGCAAATAGCTTTAATGTATCTGACTTCTGTCTTTGAAGTATAATATATCAGACTAAGGAAGAAATGGGAGCCATCCTATAGTGGGTGTGAAATGGCATTTCACTGTGGTTTTGATTTGCATTTTTCTGATGAATAATGTTGTTGAGCAGCTTTTCCTATGCTTATTATCCATTCAGGTATCTTCTTTGAGGAACTGCCTGTTTGATTCCTTTGCCTATTTTAATATTGGACTGTCTTCTTCTAAGTGAACTGTAAGAGTTATTTCTATATTCTAGATACAGATCCCTTACCAGATAAAGGGTTTTCAAGTATTTTCTCCTATTCTATAGCTTGCCTTTTCACTGTCCTGATGAATCCAGTTAATCTGCTTTTCTCCTTTGGTGTCATCTAAGAAACCATTGCCAAATCCAGTCACAAAGATACACATCTTTGTTTTTTCCTATGAGTTTTATAATTTTTGCGCTTACATGTTGAGTTAACTTTGTATATATGCTATGAAGTAGAGGTCTGATTTTATTCTTCTGTATGTGGATATTCAGTGGCCCCAGTACCATGGGTTAAAAAGATTATTCTTGACCCATTTAACCTTTTGGCACCCTTGTTGAAAATCAGTTCACCAGAGTTTATTTTGTATCCCCAATTCTAATACGGTTGCTGCATGTCTGTCCTTTTGCCAATACCAAATCAAATATTGTGAGGACTCTTTCACGGTCATCTTGCATATTACCACTTGCTTCTCTCAGCTCATGCAGACACTTTTAGCTTCAGAGAGCCTTTGTCCAGCTTGTGCCCTGCTGACTGTGCCATGATGGGAAGTCAGGCTAACAACAAAGGTAGAGCCCATTCCCTTTCTTTTCTCCATTCACACCTTTAGTCTCTCATCAGTGTCCCTCCACCTCACTCCCATTTGCATGTCTGGGTCACAGGATCTGCTGGCTCAGTCTGTGTAGTTCATTATGTTTCAGTGACTCACTATAGGGCATAGACTGATCCATAGATTTCACCATCTAGGAACGAAGAGATGAAGTCTGGGCTTTTGGCTTTCTCTTTGGAAGTCTTGCTAATCTGTCATCTTTCTATTCACAATTAAATCTTCTTTTGACCTGGTTCTTATGTGTAATCCTGAGGCCAACCTTGTTCTTGGTGCTGATCCTATATTCTCAGAAACCTCAGTTCTCTGTATCCACCTCCTTTTACTTAAATCGAAAGAGATGGATAGCTGTACTTTATAGCTCAATGCATAATTGACAGAATCCTATTTCTTCCTATCCCAAGAAAAAAAACGTCAAGAGTACAACTCTTAAAAGTGAGGTAATTATTCAACCAAGTCATTGAATAAACAATTGACTTAATCAGAATTTCAAAGCTAAATTGTATTATAGGGAGAAGTACTACGGTGCAACATAAAGATGAGATGGAGATACTGACAACCTTGAGGTTAAGATAAAGGAGAAATTGTACTTAAATAGCCCAAAGGACACTGCATTTATTTTACTACTGAGAAGATTAAAAATGATTCCTTAATGTTCTCTTTATTTCCTCACTGAGTAAAGGAAAATGAAGATTTTGTGGTAGACAGTACTCCATGCTGTCTATTAGAATTTCAGTTAATTAAAATCAGATCAAAGGCTTCATTTTTGGCTACTAAAGTATTTCAGTTGTTATTCTTTAAATCCTGTGTCTCTCCTTGCTTACCAGTCTTCCCTATCCCCTAACTTGAGGAAAAGTTCTGAAGAGGCATATATGCCTAGGGGTAAGAATTTGTAATTGAAAGGAACCCTGAAAAAACTTCTTCGGTCTTCTAGTCATCTGCTTCTTCTCATTAGCATTGTTTTCCATTAATAAATTAATCTCAACACTTACTATGACCCATTTTAAAGGGGACTCATTTCTACTGTTTGGCACCCTTGTTGAAAATCAGTTCACCACAAATAAGTTAGTTTTCATATTATCCCTTTTTTCACCACTTTTCTGTTTATCTGTTTTACCCTAATAAACTCCCAGGTTCAGTAGCTTAAATAACATTATCTTATTCACAAACCTCCGTCAGGAAAGTGTGGCCAGGACAGCTTGTCTCTGCTTCCTTCAGCTGTAGCTGGGACAGCTTGAAGGCTGAGGCTGGAGTCATTTGGAGGCTAGTTCACTCACATGTCCGATTGTTGGCGCCAGGCCCTGGCTGGGACTTTAGTTGGGCGGGGCAGCTGGAACACCTGGCCTATCCCAGCCAACCAGCCTTGGAATTCATACAGCATCACCTTCCCTATATTCTGTTCACTGGGAGCAAGACAGTAGGGTTGGCCCATATCCTTCCTTTTTTAAAGGAATCAATGGAATTTTGAAAAGTACAGACACATTTAAAAAACACAATTTTACATAAAAAACACACTCCAATCACTATGTTATATACTTGAAACCAGTGTAATATTGTATGTCAACTATACTTGAAATAAAAAAGCCAAACAGACAACAACAAAAGTATATATCCATGTGGCCAAAACACTGGTCAAGATATATAAAACATTTCCATAAAAAAAGGAAAAGAAAACAAGAAAAACACACTCACCCCTACCCTGTACCTGCATGCCAAGCCTCAGTGACGATGGCATCCAGTTCAGGCTGGAGTCTGAGATCTTACATCTTCATCAGGTGCAGATGGGACAGGAGCCTGGGCTGTGGTTTCTACAGTTTAGCCCTTGGAGTACAATTCCTCTCAATACAGAAATTGAGAACTGAAGAGCCAAGTTATCTACCACCACCCACAGAGCCAACATTCTGCTGACCTGCTCAAGACTCTCATTCAGAATGCAAAATGGGAGACACATTAGTCCATAGCAATTCTGAAGGGCAGCCTGCTGCAGGCTGCTAGTTCTTTGAGGAAGACTTAGTCCTAATCATGGGAATGCCCCTCCATGGCCCTTTGCTGTGCCTCTGAGCTCTCAGTTCTGTCCTGTTCATAAGAGATGACCTGTGTTTGCATCTGTTTTCTCAGCCTGCCTCCTCCCTGTAGAACTTCTAAGACCCAAAGGCCTCTCTCTTTTCATTTGTATTCTCTCCGTCTCTCTCAGTCCAGGCTACCAGGCAGTGTTTTTGCTAATACCGTTTTTAAAAACCTTGAGTTTCCTGTGAATTTTATTGGGGTTCATGCCAATAGGAAAGGGACCCTCGAGTCATTTTGAGATAAGCTCTTCACTTTGGGCTTCCTGTGAAGCTGTTTTAGGATGGTGCCTTAAAATGTATAAACTCTGAAGCTCCTTAGAAGAATTTGAGGCACCACCATAAATCTTTCTGAGATCCTAACAAAGGATTTTACAGTCTTGGCTGCAACCTTAGGCCGTGTTTTTTCCTGGCAGCACCCTGGATTTGGTCTTAGTTCAGAAGTCATTTCTTTTAGAATTATTTGGCAATTAGACATGAGGAAAGGCTGTAATTGGGAAACAGATATCTGACCCTAGTAAGCCCTAGTTCCTTTATGTGTAAAATTCTTCAGCTTATCTTGCTCATTGATCTTTACTTCCAGCTGCTTTGGAGCAAGAGTCCCCTTTCCTCCAGGTTCCAGTGTCACTGTCTTTCCCTGCCTAGAAGCCCTTGCTGTCAGCCCCTTCAGGGGCCGTCAGGCTTCCACTAACAGGCTCCCGGAGGCCCTGCTGGTTTTCATTCTGACTCTTCTCCACCTCCTTTCAGGTTCTGCCTATTGCCCTGTTCAAAGGCACTCTTTATGTGTTTTAGTTGTTTTGTTTTGTTTTTAGTGGCAGCACCCCATTTTAAATATCAGTATCTGTGCCAGTTATTTATTGCTGCATGATGAACCACCTCAAAACCCAGTGGCTCAAAACAATGCTTGTTTTGTTCACAAATCTACAGTTTAGGCAAGGTGAGGCGAGGCGAGCTTCTTTCTTCTCCACTTGGCTTCAGCTGGGATGACACACCACTGGGGACTAGAATCACCTAAAGGTGCCGCATGCACTTGTTTGGCAGTTGAAGTCAGCTTTTGGCTGGCACGGAAGCTACATCAGTCTCAGTTGGCACATCTCTGTGAGGATTCAGTAGGTGCCCTGGGGTGCTTCACAGCAAGGTGGCTGGGCTCCTCGGGTGAGCCTCCCTAGAGGGAGAATATCAGATGGAAACTGTATTTAAACTTTCTAACCAAGCCTAAGGTTCACACAGCAGTTCCACCATATGCTCTTCACTAGAAACCAGGTAGTAAGGCCACACACATGAAAGGGGAGGGAATTTCACAGGAAATGTAAAATTTGTAAGAATTTGTAAAAACCACATCCACTCACCTTGTCTTACCAAATAATCACTGTATCTAAACAAAAGTAGTTCTTCCCAGCTCAGTATCGCTGAAATTACAACAGGTTTTCTTTTTGTTAATTATGTTTTCTTACTTGGTGGTAAGAAACAAAAGATATCAAGATAGCACTATGGAGCTGTGGTATCATTCAAAAAAATGTATGGATCATCTCACTAAAATTCCAAAAATTCCATATTGGGAGGTATGAATTCTCCTTAACTGTGACAATCCTTTCCTTGGAAACTGATTTGAATTAGCATAAAACATTTATAGTTGAAAAAGCTTATGGCATTAGAATATGTATTTATAGATCATTAGAGTCTTATTTTGGGAGGCATTTATTGAGTTAGGCTTAAATAACTCAATGTGATACTTCTGAAGCTTTTTTTAAAAATTATGAAGTGTTAGTATGGGGGACCTTTCCTACTGAGAGGTGACATATAATAACTTTATGGAGCAATGACATGGGAAATTATATAAAAATATAAGCATAAAACCAAGTGCAAATGTTGTAATGGCAAAAATGACAGCAAAGGGTGAAAAGAAAGGAGCGACACACAGCAATTCACTGGAGAATTCCGCTTTATTGGGGAAAGGTGCTGGGTTATATAGAAAGGGGCATGGGGTGATTGTGGTGTTACTTCTACGGGGCAGGTGGCTATTGGCTAGGTGCTGGGAGTGGGAGTGGGGAGAGAGGTGATTGGTCTTTAGGTGGCGCCGTCGGGAACTGAGGACCCGGAAGAGAAGCTGGAAGTTCGCCATCTTACTGGTGGGGGCCCTTCAAAGGGTGTATTATTTTGACAACTGGTGGTTTTAATTTTGTTCTTGATTTTCTGAGTAATTAAAGGTTCAGTGTTCTAAGACTCTACTATGGTATGAGTAACATTTTATTATAACTTAATTTATTTTAAAATTTGATACTGGCTTTGACTTGGGCTATTCTCAGTCTACCTTCATTACCAAACTCACTTATTTCATTCATGTACGTTGTTGATCTTTCAACAAAACTAGAAGTTTCATCTTTAGAAATCAGAAACCTTAAAACTAACATGGCAGTGATTCCACTAGAACACAATAAGATGGAACAGTACAGACGGGACACTGAAGAAAGAGCAAGACAGAAAACAGAAAAATTAAAAGAAGTCGATTGATTTTTACAGGTTAATTTATTAATCTGTATTGTGCCTTAATTCATCTCCCTGCCGATTACATTTTGGATATATACATTTATCTCTGTTTCCTCTACATTTATGCCAATTGGTTTTATAGATTTTTGGAAGGATGGTAGCATGTTTTTCTCCTAAATATTTCAGTTTCCATCATTATCACAAAATCCATCTTTCACAATCATTCTCATTAGACAATCATTAAAAAATTTTAAGACTGGTTGGGTATAAGACAAGAAGAAAAGGAAATTGTGATTTAAAAAGTATACCATACTCTTGGATTATATTGTTTAAATATTTTAATTATAGATTGTTATTCTTTGAAATGTGAGATTATATGAGTACTAAAATAAGAATGATTCAACCTTATTTTTATAATGCAGATTTAATTCAGATGAGGTTAAGTTAAATATATTAAACTTCAGGTCTTTTTTTCACATTTAAAATTGCTTTCTGAAACACTGAGTCAAAACTAAGGGAAACAAATATGCTATAATTATTCAGATTATACTTACTTAAAAAATGCATTCTTTTAATTTGCTTTAAAGGATGAATCACAGAAGAGATTACAGCAGTGGAGATAGAAGTATAATTCTTCATTTAGAATGCAAATGGGACTCTGAATTAAAGATCTGGAATTTCAACTCTCCAAAAACGTTTCTCAAGAAGATTCTATTAAAGCTGAATTGGAGAAATATAAACAATTATACTGAGAAGAAGTAAATACCAGCCTGTCATTGGCAAATCAACTAGACAACTATGTCAAAACATAGAATCATAGAAAATAAATTAAGCTCATTAGTTTGCCTCTAAAGCATTATTTCTATGGAGCCAGGTTTATAAGCTTTGTAGGAATGAAAGCTAACTGGATAGTATATTCTGGAAAATGATGTTTGTAAATGAACTTACATTTAAAATGTTCCTCCAAGACAATTTTTGTACCCCTCTCCCCTTTCTTGGTTTTAAATGACTTTATTTTTTTTTCCTTTTAATATTTTCATAGTTAACCTGATCTACTAGTCTTGAAGTTCCTTGTTTTTGAAGCTTTGTAACTTAGTGATATTATTATAAAATGGCTTCCTAAAGAATTCCACTAAATAGAAATATAAATGAGTTTAATAATTTTTTGGAAGATTACATCTTAAACTCAAAGTACCAAGTACTACTACTCAGCTGTCTTGCCTGAGGGCTTCAGCCCCAGGAAAGTTCATGATGGATTCAGTGAGATGGAGAAATGACAATGGAACGTTGCTGGGGTTAAAGGGTTTCTACCTGGCTTTATTCTCCCATCAATAGTTGGACATAGAATCATATGCACTCAACAGTCTGCATGTCCTTAATCCTCATCTCTGCCTCTGGGAAGGGTTCTTTGTATAATGACTCAGCCACTAATAGCTTATTGCCTATGGGTGTGAAAGCAGTAGCCTCGTCGCAGGCCAATTAAATCAACCAGTTTAGGTTCCGGTGAGGATCCTGGCAATAGTAACTTCCATTTTCCTCACATTAGCACATCTGGGCATGGAAGTTTTGTTTTCCTGATTGTAATCTTTGGTGTTATCACTAGAGGGCTTCTTGGAACAAACTATCCTTTATTTTTCTACACTACATAAAGGAATCCATGTGAAATAAAGAAAGACACAGGGATGAAGAGCAGTATAATTCACAAAGTGGTTGAAAATAACACTGTAAGGAGAGGAGCCAAGGTGACAGTGTAAGTAGGGAAACCTCCTCCCAAAACCATACATATTTTTGAAAATACAACAAATACAACTATTCCTAAAAGAGAGACCAGAAGATACAGTACAACAGCCAGGCTACATCTACATCTGTGAGAACTCAGCATCTCACGAAGAGGGGAAGATACAAGCCACATCCCAGTGGGACCCGAGCGCCCCCCTCACAGTTCCCCAATGGGAGGAAAGGAGTCACAGTGGTGAGGGAGTGGTAGCCCAGGACTGCTAAATACCCAGCCCTAGTCATCCCACCAGGAGTGCAGACACATAGTACATGGTGTGCTGGATATTAGGGAAACAGAACAGTAAAATCTGCGAGCGGGTCCCCGCAGTGGCACCCCTGGAACAATAGAAAAGCGAGTGCTTTTTGAAAGTCTTAAAGGGACAGGGGCCTCACAGCTTGATGGAGGCACCCTGGCACACAGCTCAGCAGCTGGGAATCCTGGGGAACTGTGGGCGCCCTACCCCCTGGGAGGCAGCACAGCCCTAAGGCCCCTCACAGCGATAAACAGCATCCTGTCCATTCCCCCTCTGGCATGGCCCTGCCACAGCAGGAAGCAGCTTGGGAGTGGCTGCACCCACAGCAACCACCCAGAGCCTACTCCGCAGCCATCAGGGCCAGACTCAGAGGACCCGTCAGTCAGCAGCTGCCCAGCACAAGCTGCTAGGGGTCGCCATTCTCGCAGGAGAGGAAGGCGACAGCAAGTGAAAAGGGACTTTGTTTTCCCAGCTGACACATGCACCAACTGTCCAAGATTACCTCTATCACCATGAAAAGGCAGAAGAATTTGATCCAGACAAGAATAACCCAGACATCGTCTGAGAGGGAACCTGGGAAGATAGATTTAACCAATCTTCCTAAAAAAGAATTCAAAATAAAGGTCATAACCATGCTGATGGAGCTACAGAGAAATATGCAAGAGCTAACAGATAAAGTTGAGAGGGAGAATACAGAAACAAAACAATCTCAGGAAGGACTTAAGAGCAAACTGGATGAGGTGCAAGAGGCTGTTAATGTAATATAAATCAGAGAACAGGAACACAGAGAAGCTGAGGCAGAGACAGATAAAAGGATCTCCAGGAATGAAAGATTATTAAGAGAACTGTGTGACCAATCCAAAGGGAACAATATCCGCACTTTAGGGGAACCAGAAGAAGAAGAGACTAAAAGGGATAGAAAGTGTCTTTGAAGACATAATTGCTGAAAACTTCCCCAAACTGGGAGTGGGAGAGGAAATAGACTCTCAGACCACAGAAGCCCACAGAATGCCCAACAGAAGGGACCCAAAAAGGACAACACCAAGACACATAATAATGAAAACAGCAAAGATCAAGGACAAGGACAGAGTATTAAAGGCAGCCAGAGAGAGAAAAAAGGTCACCTACAAAGGAAAACCCATCAGGCTATCATCAGACTTCTCAACAGAAACCTTACAGGCAAGAAGAGAATGGCATGATATATTTAATGCAAAACAGAAGGGCCTTGAACCAAGGATACTGTATCCAGCACGATTATCATTTAAATATGGAGGGATTAAACAATTCCCAGACAAGCAAAAGTTAAGGGAATTTGCCTCTCACAAACCACCTCTACAGAGTATTTTAGAGGGGCTGCTTTAGATGGAAGTACTCCTAAGGCTAAAAGATGTCACCAGAGAAAATAAAATCACAGCAAAGAAAGCAGACCAATCAAATACTAATGAAAGGCAAAAAATAAAATCAACTACTCACAAAAGCAGTCAAAGGAAACACAAAACAGCACAGAATAAAACACCTAACATATAAAGAATGGAGGAGGAGGAAGAGGGAGAGAAATAAAGAATCATCAGACTGTGTTTATAATAGCTCAATTAGCGAATTAAGTTAGACAGTTATATAGTAAAGAAGCTAACTTTGAACCATTGGTAACCACAAACCTAAGCCTGCAATGGCAATAAGTACCTATCTTTCAATAATCACCCTAAATGTAAATGGACTGAACGCACCAAAGACACAGAGAAATAGAATGGATAAAAAGGCAAGACCCATCTATTTGCTGCTTACAAGAGACTCACCTCAAACCCAAAGACATACACAGACTAAAAGTCAAAGGATCAAAAAAGATATTTCATGCAAACAACAGGGAGAAAAAAGTAGGTGTTGCAGTACTAGAATCAGACAAAATAGACCTCAAAACAAATAAAGTAACAAGAGATAAAGAAGGACATTACATAATGATAAAGAGGTCAGTCCAACAAGATGATATAACCATTATAAGTTTTAGGAGGAAAGTATATACCAATCCAGGTATATTTAAAGGAAGAACAATCCCAAAGGAATAGTATAAAGTCACAATAATTGAAATTGGAAAAAAAAGAACAAATGAGGCCTAAGGTCAGCAGAAGGAGGGACATAATAAAGATAAGAGAAGATATAAATGAAATTGAGAAGAATAAAACAATAGAAAAAAAATCAATGAAACCATGAGCTGGTTCACTGAGAAAATAAACAAAACAGATAAGCCCAAGCCAGACTTATTAAGGCAAAAAGAGAATCAACACACATCAACAGAATCAGAAACAAGAAAGGAAAAATTACGACGGACCCCACAGAAATACAAAGAATTATTAGAGAATACTATGAAAACCTATATGCTACCAAGCTGGAAAACCTATAAGAAATGTACAACTTCCTAGAAAAATACAACCTTCTGAGACTGACCAAGGAAGAAATGGAAAATCCAAACAGACCAATTACCAGCAATGAAATTGAAGTGATAATAAAAAGACTACCCAAGAGCAAAACCCCTGGGCCAGATGGATTTACCTCAGAATTTTATCAGACATACAGAGAAGACATAATACCCATTCTCCTTAAAGTTATCCAAAAAATTGAAGAGGAGTGAATAGTCCAAAACTCATTCTATGAAGCAAACATCAGCCTAATACCAAAACCAGGCAAAGACCCCACCAAAAAAGAAAATTACAGACCAATATCCCTGATGAACGTAGATGCAAAAATACTCAACAAAATATTAGCAAACCGAATTCAAAATACATCAAGAGGATCATACCCCATGATCAAGTGGGATTCATCCCAGGGACGCAAGAATGGTACAACATTCGAAAATCCATCAACATCATGCACCACAAAAACAAAAAGAAGGATAAAAAGCACATGAACATCTCCATACATGCTGAAAAAGCATTTGACAAAATTCAACATCCATTCATGATAGAAACTCTCAACAAAATGGGTATAGAGGGCAAGTACCTCAACATAATAAAGGCCATATATGATAAACCTACAGCCAACATCATACTTAGTGAGAAGCTGAAAGCTTTTCCTCTAAGATTGGGAACAAGACAGGGATGTCCACTCTCCCCACTGTTATTCAACATAGTACTGGAGGTCCTAAGCACAGCAATTAGACAAAACAAAGAAATACAACCAATCCAAATTGGTAAAGAAGAAATCAAAATGTCATAATTTCCAGATAACATGATATTGTACATAAAAACCCCTAAAGACTCCACTCCAAAACTACTAGAACTAATATTGGAATTCAGCAAAGTTGCAGGATACAAAATTAATACACAGAAATCTGTGGCTTTCCTATACACTAAAAATGAACTAACAGAAAGAGAAATCAGGAAAACAATTACATTCACAATTACATCAAAAAGAATATAATACCTAGGAATAAGCCTAACCAAGGAAGTGAAAGACCTATACCCTGAAAAGTAGAAGACACTCAAGAGAAATTAAAGAGGACACTAACAAATGGAAACTCATCCCATGCTCTTGGCTAGGAAGAATTAATATCGTCAAAATGGCCATCCTGCCCAAAGCAATATACAGATTTGATGCAATCCCTATCAAATTACCAACAGCATTCTTCAACGAACTGGAACAAATAGTTCAAAAATTCATATGGAAACACCAAAGACCCCGAATAGCCAAAGCAATCCTGATAAAGAAGAATAAAGTGGGGGGAATCTCACTCCCCAACTTCAAGCTCTACTACAAAGCCACAGTAATCAAGACAATTTGGTACTGGCACAAGAACATAGCCACAGACCAGTGGAACAGAACAGAGACTCCAGACATTAACCCAAACATACATGGTCAATTAATACACAATAAAGGAGCCATGGATGTACAATGGGGAAATGACAGCCTCTTCAACAGCTTGTATTGGCAAACTGGACAGCTACATGTAAGAGAATGAAACTGGATCACTGTCTAACTCCATACACAAAAGTAAATTCGAAATGGATCAAAGGCCTGAAGGTAAGTCATGAAACCATAAAACTCTTAGAAAAAAACATAGGCAAAAATCTCCTGGACATAAACATGAGCGACTTCTTCATGAACATATCTCCCAGGGCAAGGAAAACAAAAGCAAAAATGAACAAGTGGGTCTATATCAAGCTGAAAAGCTTCCGTACAGCAAAGGACACCATCAATAGAACAAAAAGATACCCTACAGTATGGGAGAATATATTTGTAAATGACAGATCCGATAAAGGGTTGACATCTAAAATATATAAAGAGCTCACGCACCTCAACAAACAAAAAGCAAATAATTCAATGAAAAAATGGGCAGAGGAGCTGAACAGACAGTTCTCCAAAGAAATTCAGATGGCCAACAGACACATGAAAAGATGCTCCACAACACTAGTCATCAGAGAAATGCAAATTAAAACCACAATGAGATATCACCTCACACCAGTTAGGGTGGCCAATATCTGAAAAACAAGCAACAACAAATGCTGGCAAGGATGTGGAGAAAGTGGAACCCTCCTACACTTTTGGTGGGAATGTTCAACCATTGTGGAAAGCAATATGGAGGTTCCTCAAGAAACTAAAATCAGAAATACCATTTGACCCAGGAATTCCACTCCTAGGAATTTACCCAAAGAAAACAAGATCACAGATTTAAAAATACATATGCACCCCTATGTTTATCATAGAACTATTTACAACAGCCAAGACATGGAAGCAACCTAGATGAATGGACAAAGAAGATATGGTACATATACGCAGTGCAATATTATTCAGCCATAAGAAGAGAATAAATCCTACCATTTGCAGCAACATGGATGGAGCTAGAGGGTATTATGCTCAGTGAAATAAGCCAGGTGGAGAAAGATAAGTACCAAATGATTTCCCTCATTTGTGGAGTGTAACAACAAAGCAAAAACTGAAGGAACAAAACAGCAGTAGACTCATAGAACCCAAGAATGGACTAGCTGTTACCAAAGGGAAAGGGGTTGGGAAAGGTGGGTGGGGAGGGAGGGAGAAGGGGATTAAGGGGCATTATGATTAGCATACATAATATGGGGGGGTATGGAGAAGGCTGTTTAGTACAGAGAAGAGAAGTAGTGACTCTATATAACATCCTACTACGCTGATAGACAGTAACTATTATGATAGACATAATGGGGTATGTGGTAGGGACTTGATAATAGGGAGGAATGTAGTAACCACAATGTTGCTCATGTGAAACCTTTGTAAGATTGCATATCAATGATACCTTAATAAAAAAAAGCTTTATTGCTAAAGAAAATATTTAAAAGTAGGACACTCACCAGTTTACCCCATCTGTTTCTACCCAAGCAAAGTGGTACTCACTGACCCAAAGCATCAGCTGCAGACACCCAGCAATACACTGCACATACTGGGAGCTCTACATGAGAGAAGTATAAGGTTTTCAAGCTGGAAAGTATTTACAGTTAAGAGATCATGCACATATGAAGTCTTGATTTTTTTTTTACCAGAGTCTCTTATTATCAGAACATCCAAAAGTCCCTAATATTTTATTAAAAGTTAATCCCGATTCTTGCTTTTTTATCTCCACCTCTTAGAAAGTAAGTTGATTTTCTCTGCCAAATGAAACTTACACAGTTGAAGACTACTTAACACACAAAGTTAAGGAAATCAGGCAACAAAGTAATTACATCTTTGTTACGGTTTGATAAATAACATACTATCTTACAATGTTTTGCTACTACCACTGAACACAGGTATTATATACTGTTCTTCATAACTACACAAATATAAAAGGATAAAACTATAATTAAAAAGATAAATGTGAATGCTTTGAGACAGGCCTCTATATGAATGACCTTGGACAAATTACTGAACCTTTCCATTACTCAGTTTCTTCATCCTTAAGGAGGAAGACACCCTCAGCACCCTGAAGGGGTACTTTGGGTACTGTTAGGACTCAGTAAAGTGGTTCATTTAGCACACAGCCAGACACGTCGTAGAAACTCAATAAATGAGAACTTTAAATATATGTATATATCAGCACTTAAAAGCCTAACTAAACACTTGAAAAAGACTATGACTTTAAAAACTATCAGTTCAATAGCACTGCCTTACAAAACCTGTGGTTAAATCTGAAACTTGAAATAAACAGAAATAATATCCCCAGGAAGTTACAGGCTCCTCCTTTAGCAAAGCTAGTAGCAACACCTGGCCTGAACTTTTCTCTAAATATCTACTATGGGTGGTGCACCTGTAAGGAATGAGAGACAGGAGGAAATTCCATACTTCAGCTTAAAGAGCATGCTAATAAAAAAAGGAAGAAAGGAGAGAATCGTGGATGTCATATAAATTCACAAAACCTAATATATACAATATTACTAAGCTCTATGTTTTAATTTATAAGAATTTGTTAAGACCTAACACTTCAAAGAAATTCCAGGCACTCAAATACAAAAACACAATAATAGAAGTTTATTTGGTGCAATAATCAGAAGTTATCAAGAAAAGGTTATCTCAAATTTTATCTAGAAAGTAGTGAACATATTTGCCCAGAAGTATAATGAAAACTCAAAACACTGGCAGAAAGGAATGACAAAAATAATAGTGAATTTCCAGCTCTAAAACAATCTTCCACAATGGAAAAAAGAAGTTTTTTCCAATTAAGTCGGCAGGTAGTAATCCTTTGTAAAAGAGGAATTCGATTTTTCTTGTTTGGAGAGAGAGCCTAAGCCAGGTTTCTACATACAGGTGACCCTTGAAAAACATAGCATGGGTCCACTTACACTCAGATGTTTTTTCTTCCTACCCAAGACCCTCAGCCCCAGCAAGGCCTGTATCCCATTCGTTCCGCACAACATCCATAGTTTCTGTGACAGTTTGAGAAAACATTTTCCTTTAACTTACTTTATTGTTAAGAATACAGTATATAATACATATAACATACAAAGTATGTATTAATCAACTGTTTATCAGCAAGACTTCCTTCCGGACAACAGTAAGCTATTAGTAATTAAGTTTCAGGGGAGTCAAAGTTATCAATGGACTTTGTGCGGAGGTCAGGACCCTTAATCCCATGTTGTTCAAGGGTCAACTGCATATGAATAAAAAGACAACCTAAGACACTCTCTCTCCTTAGATTTATCATCAATTTCCTCTCAACACAAAAACTTCTTGGTTCACTATGATTTTTTGTATGTCCATCTACCATACTATGTTGAAATATGTGACACATTTCAAATATAGATTCTTCCTCATTATTTATAGCTTCAGGATTCACATTATAAATGCATATACAGAAGATGCTGGTTCTAAAACTTTCTGTCTCCTATTAAACATTATGAAGCAATCCAAATACTACTTCAGAAATTAGTTTCAAACTATACATACAGTGAAGATAACACTGGTAAATCATCTAACTATTGCCTGCAGTTAAATTGTACTACTTCCTTATCTCCCACTTACACTGTCCAATTACTCCCATATATAAATTTTTCTTTTCTTTTTTTTTTTAAAGAATATAATCAGCCTGTGGTCAGCCCAACCAGGCACAATCTCTAATTCTACACAAAGGTAATTCAATACTGGAGAACATGGCGCAACTGTGCAAAGCCAACAAGCAATTCTAGTCTGTCCTCTGCCACTCCCCAGAGCCATCTCACAGTCATCGCCCATCCTGCTCTCTTCTCTCACTCAGCAGGCAGAGATAAATCAGAGACCACTAGCTAGAGACATGCTCAGCTACTAGCCTCTCAACCCTGCACTGAATCACATTTCCCATTTCCCCACCATTCCCCTCTTTTACCCGGGAGAGAGACTTCTTCCTACCCAAGACCCACAGCCCCAGCAAGGCCTGTATCCCATTCGTTCCACACAACGTCCATAGAGCTGAGCCCTTCCTACATCTTCAGTCTCTTTTTGGTTGGTTTCCTCTCCTCAGCCTCTAAATATGCTTAAGTCCTTTCCCACCGTAAAACTATACCTAAGCCTTGTACCAATCTCTGCATCTTTCTTCTTCCCAAACACATGAAGAATCAACACATTTCTTCAAAGAATCATCGCTATTAATATGGCAAATATGGGATCAACAGTGACCTGAAATTGCCAGTTCCAACAGTTTCTTTCACCTGAGAATCAGACCTCCATCTCCAACTACTTACTGGAAAGCCCTTCTCCCATTCTCCTCTCCATCTGAACTCCCCCCACCCCCCCATGAAAGAAAGGCAGCAGGATAGCGTGATGGTTAAGGCTCTGGAATCATCTTGCCATGCTTAGCCATATACCAGCTATGTGATCTTGAATGAGCTTCCTACCTATAAAATGGTGACAACAGGACAAATCCCACGGGATACGGCTATTATTTCATTAGTCAATATAGGAACATTCTCAGTGAAAGAGTTTTTGTGCTGAGAAGAAACTGATTTCGAGGTACATGTCACATAATATTCAACAAATGTTTGCTGCTGCATCTGCTATTGTGTTCTGATTTCTCTAGATGAAATTAATCACTGCCATGGTGCCACATATAAATCAGCTATTCTTGTTCTGTGTATGTATCTATCAGTCACTCCCATTAGACCAGAGAGCCAAAGAGGAGTTTGTTTTTTATCTCAGCTCTTAAGCACAGTCCCTGGTAAATAACAGCACTTTAAAAATGTTTGTTTGCCAAATGAACAATTAAATATTCATTCCACTTGGTCTTCAGCTTCAGAAGAAAAAAAGGAGAATCTAAAGCTTTAAGAAGTGTTTCGTCCAAGTGAAGTCATTTTTGTTTCCTGCCTGGCAAAATACTGTTTTTAAAAAATGACAAATACAGAAGCCCCCAAATTCCATGTTATCATTTCCTCTAAGCTGCTTTCCCTGATTTATAAAGAAAATGTACTATTATCTTCCATACTGTTCAATGCAAACACCAAGCTTGGGCTTCTCTTGCGATATCTATTTTTCATTTTGCTAGAATGTCCTATACTCTTAGCAGACACTATGACATTTGAAAAGTATTCTTGAAATGGCTGTAATTACTAATAGAAAAATCCTGAAATCTCACAAGATATCAAAGACAAACTGAACAAGAAAAGAAAGGCAGATAAGTATCTGTTCTATCTTAGAGAACAATATCAAGAACTACCAAACCTGATGAGGTAATACTTGAGGTGATCAAAAATTGCTCCTTCCAAACAGAAATGTCACAAGAAAGAAATCAAAGAACATCTCTGTGCCTTCCCTTAGGACTGTAACAGAGCCTCACCTTTCCCAGGTGACCTCTGCCTGGGCCTCCCTTACCTCTATGCTCAGAACTCCCAAGGACGGTGCCTGTGTGATTAGGTATATGTATAAACTAGAAGTATGACTTGACAAGTACTATGGAAGTTTGTTAATATTTGTGCCCATGATTTTTATGACCTGAGTTTCACATGAGATGCTTTGTACATATTTATGATAAACTATCCACTTCACATAGAACAGCATAAAAGAAAAAGTCATCCTTATCACCCTCTCAGTACCACTGCTAAGATATAATCAGTATTAGTGGATTTCTATGTTACACTGCAGAAATTTTCTATGTGTATAATACACACTTTTTTTAATATAATAAGGTTATACTATAACTTGCATTTGTAATTTTTTTTTCATTTAATAAATCTTATACAGATTCACTGCATTTTTAACAACTTAATTATATAAATATTTAAATCCATGGTGCTTTCAACTTTAAAGAAGTATTCCTTAATTCAACAACATTTGTTGAGTTGGTTATATTATCTGATATGTGAAAGGGACTCCACTTTATTTTTAAATATATTGTACTTAGAATCCAACCAAAGGTGAGGGAGCCCATTTGTCCTTGCAGGTCTAGCAAACTGCTTGGCAGCTACAACCTCAGATGGCCTGCCCTGTGAGAAACTCATCAGGGATGTTAGGCCTGCACTGTTCTTGGTTCTTAACTATTCCCCAAAAAGGCCCTACAAATCTTTACTCAATATTCATTCAACAAATATTTATCAAGTGTCTACTATGTGCCAGACTTCTTGCCCTGGGCACACAACCATGAACCAAACAGACCTCAGTCCCTTGCCTCAGGGAGCTTACAGTCTAATGGAGGAAGAGGATTAGCATACACACAGAAGGCAAGGAAATTATAGAGTATATTAGAATCTGACAAGTTCAATGCATCAAAAATAATGTAAGAAAGGGAAACAGGAAATGCACAGAGACATGGGTGCTCCTTCAAACAGGATCCTTAGGGAGGGCCTTACTGCTGAAGACACAACTGACAGAACCCCAAAGGAAGGTAAAAAAGCAAGCAATGCAGCAATCTAGGGGTGAAGTGTTTGTGCTGCGGTATGGCAGACCCAATTGGATGGATGAGGTCATCTCAAAATACATATTAAGGTGCCATACACTACAGATACTACCCTCCTTTCCACAGCTGCTCTTTGCCATGTGACTCCGCCTCTTAATATTCTCCAGTGACTTCCCATTGCCAAGAAAATCTTCTAAATCCTAAATGAACTCAAAAGCCCTGCACGCTCTGGCCCGGCCTGCTTTACAGCCCTCTCTCTGCAACTGCAACTCCTCCACCACTACAGGTTTTCCCTCCTCTGGCCCTGGTTCTCCACACGCACCTCTCAGAACCCAAGACTCAGGCCTCATCCCTCCACTTCCTCAAGAAAGCCTAACAAACCTGACCCCAGATGACATCCCCTCAATATACACTCTCAAAGGATCTATGCTTCTCTTACAAGCATTGCCACAAGTGTATTAAAAAAATCCAAGTGTGTAGTCCCTTGTCTCATGCTGACCTCCTGAGATACAATGCAGCCCTAGGAGGACAGGAGTCATGCCCATGTTGTTCAGTGTTGTGCTTACAGCGCCATGCACTATACCTAGTAGGCCCTCAATATTTCTGGAATGAATGAGCAAACAAAAGAAATATAAACAAACTTCAGATCTTACACCAATTCCAAATAAATGGGTCTCTAATATAGTTCAATAATTAAGGTAGACCAAAATTTTATCCTGATAATCATCAATACTGCAGAAATACATAAAACTTAGTACTATTTATTATCCTGTTTCTTTTTGGTATGTATTCTATGTAATTCCCTAATTTTTTAAAAGTCATCTCAATTTGAGAACTAATATGAATTGCTAATCAATTTTGGCTGCATCTTATGTCATCCTATTTTACTAGAAAATATTTATGGTAATAGAGCTCTCTTAGTCACATAATATTGTTAAACTGTTAAAGTAATTTATCCAGTAACAAAAAACTACCTGTATTTGAACTGACAACAAAAATACATACACACAAAAAAGATGTTTTAGATACCCATCATACTATCTCCTGAATACTATTTGTTTAATGTCATTCAACTACAGTTTTTCTTTGATGTAATTTTTCGCTTTTTTCAGTAATCAAAATGGATCTTTTAACCCCCAGAACCGAAAAACTGTTCGAAAAGAAAAAAAGAACTTCTTTTACACAATTTATTAATGTATATGATATTTTTCAAAGCACTTTCAAATAAAAAATTATAATTAAAAGGAAAATATTATGATACCCATCTTTTCAGATGAGGTACTCAAGATTTTAAAAGGTGATATAACTTGTTGAGATTACAATCGTGAGTTAATCTTGAATCTGCATCAGGAGCCTACTGCCCTCATGCCTGAGTGAGAGTTCTCTGTGCCACATCAGACATCCTGGGCTGAGAACTGGCCACAACATGCACTCTCACTGCAGCAAACCTCAGCGATAGAGAAAAACTGTTTTTATATCTACTTCTCAACATGTTTAAGAGAATATCATTTGGACAAACTTTCCAATTTTCCTAAAAATACAAATTCTTCTATATTATGATGGAATATTCACATCATAAGGAAAAGAGTAACTAACAGAATTTACCTTCCTGCTGAATATGGTCTCAGAAACCCACATTCTTCAGAATTACAAAGTAATTCAACAATTGAGGAATTACAAAGTAAGCAGGCAACTACAAATAAACATAAAAACTTCAGTGATATAGTACTAAAATAAAAGTAATGATATAAAAATGCTCATAGACAAATTTTCAATGTTCCTCTCCCTAGTGCTGAGACTTAAGTACAAACTGAATGAGAAACAGTGAAGATAATATTCACCTAAGTTTTGGAATTCTGGGCACTTAAGTACAAACTGAATGAGAAACAGTGAAGATAATATTCACCTAAGTTTTAGAATTGTGGGCACTTGAAAAAGAGCACTGCAGTAAAAATTACCTGAGCCTAGACAGTGAAAATGCACAGCCCATGGTGTCAGTGAAGCACCAAGTTAGAACTTTTCAATCACATAATTGACTAAATTCCAGAAGCCAGTTTTACATGAAATAAGAAGATTGCTGATTAATAGTCCCAGAAGTATTTAATGTTTCATGACTATTAAATGAATCTTTTCTCATAGAAAAAGTGAGTATGCACACATGTAAGTAAGTACAGTTTCTGCTTCTATCACAGACATTCACTTTTAAAAGTAACACAGGACAATCACTATCAGTGTCAGTAGGGCATTGAAACAATTGGAATTTTGTACTTTGTTGATGGATACATGAATTGGTTTAGAAAACTGATTGGCAATATCTATTAAAACTAAATTTACATATGCCTTATAACCTAGCAATTCCATTTTAGAATTTACTGTCAAAGACATGTGATTATCATAACAACCAAAAACTAGAAGTAACCCAAATATCCATTATAAAGGGAATAGATAAGATTCATTTAACAGATTACTACACAGCAATAAAAAGAAGGAAATACTGCTAAATGCAACATGAATGAATCTCACTGACACAATATTGTGCCAAAGAATTTGGACACCTAAGAGTTCATACTACATATAATTCCATTGTAATAGAGTTCAAGATCCGGAAAAGCTCATCTATGGTAACAGATGTCACGATAACGATAACTTTGTGGGATCCGAAATGAAGGAAGTTTTGAGTAGGACATTACATAACATTTTAATTCATTCAGCTGAACATTTAAAGTCTGTGCATTTTGTGTAAGTTATGACATAAAGGTAAAAATGATTGAAGGTAGGGAAGGGGCAAGGGGGAAGGTTTGCCTCTCAGAAGTTTTACCAAATTATGTTTAGCAAATCACTAAAACTCTTCCAAATTGCCTTCTCAGCAATAAAGGAAAATAATACCAGCCCTACCAAATATTTTTTTAAGTCTACTACTCAAATCTGACTCAAATCAGTTCTACAAAGCACAAAACAACTATAACAGATATTATTATTATTATTTCATATTCAGGAACTAAAATATAATTCTTCTGAATTCTTCTGAAGTTGTCTTATTAAAAGAAATCCTCTAGTCAATACTCATAAAAATACCTAGATTAAATTAACTTAAAATAGTCTTAGACTTAGGTCTTACCAAAAAAGTATTTTCACTAATAATTTAGAAATTTATAAATCTCCCTAAAGATTGCTTTCAATATAATTAGCTTAGTCATATAACTCAATTACATGACTACTAGCACTCTTTATTACAGGGAAAAATTATTGTGAACTTGAGGAAATATTATTTACTTTATAAATTACTGCTTTATATACAACTTCTAGGAACCTATCTAATGCATATTTTATGTGACCTATTGTTATAAGAGCTATACCTTGAAAATGGTATGTAAAAAAATTTGCATACTGAAATACCTTACCATTTAATTTTCTTTTGCATTGCCAGAACACAACTCCAGGCAATCCTTCCAAAAATCTGATTAGAAGAACAAAACTCACAGGTTCTTCTCTTTACTTCTTTTCTTAAGGCTCATTCTGTGTGTATATTTTAATGACCTCCAATGTTTAAAATGTGTTAATATTGCAGTAAGGAATAAAAGGCAATTGAACAATGAATACCATCCAAGAATTGCTTTAGATAAATAACAGTGCACTTGAAAACTGCACAGGCATGTAATTGATTGTGAATTACTTTGGGTGCTCAGACTTTACAACTCACAGCTGGAGCAGACTACATACAATTAAAGAACAGGCCTGAACTATCTGACTTATTGACACAGCCCGTTCACTTCTGCTACCTGGCTGCACTTTTGATGAATTTATCAACAAAATAGTAAAGAAAAAAATCATTAAAGTACTCTATCTCTTCTGGAAGATTGAAAAGTATCACATTAGCATAGCATAAATTAAAAACAAAGCCAAACCAATACAACAAACCCCATATTAACAAGGATATTAAAACTGCCACAGACCATTTAAGAAATTTAGCTAAAAGCCAAAAAAGCTAAATTTTTTCTCCAGTTCTAAAGTGCTCTTAATACATGTTAAAACGTGGATGTATTTTTTTTTCAGTCCTTTTATTAATTTTTTTATTTAACTTTATGTGGTACATATACACAATGGAATACTATTCAGCCGTAAGAGAGAAACCAATCCTACCATTTGCAACAACATGGATGGAGCTGGAGGGTATTATGCTCAGTGAAATAAGCCAGGCAGAGAAAGACAAGTACCAAATGATTTCCCTCATTTGTGGAGTGTAACGACGAAGCAAAACTGAAGGAACAAAACAGCAGCAGACTCACAGACAAGAGACCAGTGGTTACCAAAAGGGAGGCACTGGGGAGGGTGGGTGGGGAGTGAGAGAGAAGGGGATTGAGGGGTATTATGATTAGTACACATGGAGTCGGGGGGGTCATGGGGAAGACAGTGCAGCACAGAGAAGACAAGTAGTGACTCTGTGGCATCTTACTACACTGCTGGACAGTGACTTCAATGGGGCATGGGGGGGACTTGGTAATATGGGTGAATGTAGTAACCACATTTTCATGTAAAACCTTCATAAGAGTGGATGTATCTTTACAACATTAACCTATGTGAAAGAAGCCAGTGACAGATGACCACTGATGATGTATTTAATAAAATCATTTGCATGAAATGGGTGGAAGAAACAGAAGGTAGATTAGCAGTTGCCAGAAGTTGGGAGCAGAGAGCAGGAATGAGGAATGACTGTTAATGTGTACAGGGTTTCTTTTTGAAGTGCTGAAAATGTTATAAAATTAGATCATGGCAATGGCTGCACAACTCTGTAAAAATAGTAATACCCACTAAGCTGCAAACTGATGGATTTTATGGTATGTGAAATATATTTCAATAAAACTAAGAAGAAAATACTAAATAAAATTAAAATTTACTTCCTCACTCAAACATTCCCATCATCATGGAAGTTCTAATGGGCAGAACTGCTCCAAAACAATAAAAGGCAGAATAAAATAAGCAATCAGGAGAAAGTGGCAATCAAGTTAGTAACTATCAGTGAAACAATGTCCATCAGCAATACCTGATGTAACCTGGATCTACAACAGAAACGGCAGAGAACAGGACATGTTCAAATGCGGGAGCTAGGAGCCACCCTGCTCCCCTACACACATGTGTAAGTGAAGCTGGACAAAGGAAAAAGAAACCAAAGAGAAACAAACGAATCCAAAATTCCTAGATTCTTTCCAAATCCTCCAAAGCTTGTGAGAGATCACAGTATCCTTCTTTGCGGCAGGGCACCATCATGACAATTATCATCTGAGGCTGTGTGGCTTCCTCAAATAATGGAAGATGGGTCATTCACATTCAAGAGCCAGTAAAGGACCGGACAGTTTACGGTAAGTACATATGATTTGATACCATTTATTTTTACAATCAGGCAGAGACAATACAATGCATTTTAAGGAAGCTCCATTTATGTAATATCATCTAAAAATAAATGTTTGTATGATCCACTCACAACTTATGATGCTTCTGTGGCATTTTAAAAGTTAAGAATCTTAGATCCTGCTAATTTCACATTCTGCATTGTAAAATTTTATCTATCTGTTTTATACTGACATCAGGTGGCAATACCACTTTGCAGACTGCTTTTCTATGCTCTCTTAAGCCTAGAGGTATTTTAAGATACAGTATTGATATGTTTAAGTCTGAGCAAGCTGTGGCACGTGATGAATGCCTGAAGAGCCAACTCCAGTTCAGCTGCCTCCAAAGGCAAACTGCCTCTTCGGAGTTTTTGCTACTCAGGAGTCGATGTTGGGCAAGCTGGTGTGACTTTCTGTACCGCCTCACTGACCATACCCAGGAAATGGTGCTTACAGTAAGACCTGTGTCACAGAGGCAGTGTGAACATGTCAAGATATTAAATGTTAAATGAGTAAAACAGTGTCAGGCATGTAGTAAGGGGCCAGTAAATATTAGTTACCAATTCAGATTCTCTTACTACAATACAACTATCAAAAGAAGAACTAACGACACCCTGCTCTCAACCTGTTTGAGTCTGCTTTCCAAGTTGATAGCCATCTGAAAAAGTAAGAACCTTCAGGAAGAGGCTGTATGTTCAGGTTTGAAGGGCACTGAGAGAGGAAGGTGGGATTCAAGGTACCCTTTTCCTTACAATTACCCTCATCCTAATTCTATTTGGGATGTATGTGTATGAGTCAACCAGATAAACCACTTTGACTAAGGCACTGCCTGTTCAATTCACCAGTTTTGTTTTTTCAATATGCTAGACAGAAAAGAGTAAAAATAAGGATGTCATGTCACCAGAACTTACAACTCATTATATATATGCTTTAATAGCTTAAATAAGTTTATAAGACATAAGATTCTGAAAATACCTTTTAAAAAATCTACCAATAAGTCTAATACACAAATTAAACAATTTTTCAAAATTCAAACTGGTAGAAATTCAAATTATATGAAATAGGATTCCCAATTTAAACATCTGCTATGGCCAAATATCTAGACTTCTAATCCTCCACCTTCTTCCCCCACCTTGGTCCCAGAATTACTTACCTAGTTCTACACTTTGTTCTGATTCCATTTCACAAGGCTAATAGCCATTATCTGCAAACTATTTGTCAAATCCTTCAACCTACTTTTAAAGGCCCTGCTCTTGGCTTTGAAAATGGGTTCTGCTGCCATCTACAGTCGCAGAGCATACATACAGGCATATTCCATGCAGATTATGGAAGTATTGGGAATTAATATGGACATTAAATAGCTTCTACAGAGCTTCATTTGGTCTATTACAGGCAGATTGCAGACATTACCTTCTAAAAATGCTTTCCAGTTTCCCAGAGGTATTTCCAACAAATGAAGCTAGATGTATGTCACTACATTTCTAGCTTTTTCTCCCCATATCTTTTCTCTCAACTGGCTCCAGTCACACCTTGTCCAGTCCTTACTTGTCCAAACTTATTGCCTGCTCTTGAGATATGCTGAGTACAACAAAGATCAGCCATTCCCAAATGGGAAGATAACTCTAACCAAGAAAGGAACTTGGGAAAATATGATTAGTTTTAACCTTTAAACCTTTAACCTTTTGGCTCTAAAAAAATGTGGGAGACACTGGCCCAACAGAGGTGATTAGGGGGTTCTGGCCACCTTGTAGCCCTACATAAAGCCTTGAGCATCATAGTACAAGTAACAAGCTTTAGTGTCATCAGATAACTGAACCGTTTTCTCGAACTGTAACATTGCTTGCTGCAGTGGTCACGTATCTGTTAGATACTAGACAATTTATCAGACAACTGAAAATGTGAAAAGAGTAACTTCATGATTATTCGCTCCAGTTGTGCATCTGAATTCAGACTCTTGCTTTGATTCTCAGGTCTGAGATAAAGTGACCTGAACAGAAGAGCAACAGGGAAGAGCAAGTCTTGTGTCTACCATAGAAAAAGTGACCAGTACAGACCATAAATATTTATATATAGCTTTTACAATACCATTAACCTAACTAGAAGTGCTATAAAATCCATAGATTTACATTGGGGGAACTAATAAACATCTTTAGATTTTTTAATGCCTCAAAAGAACTTATTTTCACGGTGTTAGGAGGCCAGTGAATTAAGAAGGAATATACTTACATCACTTGAAGACACTGTTCCTGTTTCAACAGCGACACCGCTACCACGCAGTTTCTATTATGAAATAAATAACTTATTACTTAGTTTTGTTTTTAAATTTATCCTAATTTATCAGCTTATGAAAGGGAGATAAGCAAAGTTTATAATTTTTTTCTAATCCTACTTAATGGAATATCATCAACTAATAAAAAGCATGGGGATGATATGAAATATTCTAAAGGGCATTACACTCTTACAGATAATAACTTAATAAATTATTTAAAATTGAACAATAAATTGAATACTGAGCTCCAGCTAAATTTCATAAGTGAAGCTATTGCAAATTTCCAAGTCTCAGGATCTACTTATTTGTTTTTCTGATAAGATGACTGTCTTAGCTGGTCTACATTACATTCTGCGGCAAAGCTTTCAAAACAGGTGCATAATAATTGGGAAATACTACATGGAATTTAAATTAGGTTATCCACAGCAATGCTAACAAGTTAGAATGAAAATCAAAATTTCACATGCTATGTTGAAATAACCAAAGAAATTCAAGGTAAAAAGTCAAAGGTTGAATTACAAGAGAAAAGTGGTAATGAATTTCTGCAAGGAAATTTTTATTTTGTTTTATTCAATAATCATTATCTACTGAGTGCCAGGCATGAGCCCCCATAACCACACACAATGCTACCTCCTCAAAAGTTACTATAGAGTCAAAGAATAAAATACCCAAACTTTCTACTAATATGGACATTTGAAAGTTTATTTTTATTAGAATCATGAATGTGATCCTTTTTATGAAGAAAACACTTGAGAGAGAGAAGAGATCTTTCAGATTAAAGAACTATCACATGACATTTAAGCAAAGTAGCAAATAAAATCCCAAATTATCCTGTTTGATTCTTTAAACAAGTCTGTAATTTAATCCTGATAGAAGGCTATGGGAGATGCATCTGCCAACAGCAAGAGAGACAGTGCAACCCCAAGCCGAGCAGAAGCAGTGACCAGACATGCACCTGGGCACCATGAAGACACCCTGCTGCAGGACTTGCAAAGGAGGAATGCCACACCAAAACTGAACAAAGCCAAAGACTTGGTGAGAAAAGAATGCACCAGACAGTTACAGAAAGGGTCTGTAAGAATGGTTATCTAATACCAGTAAGCTCAACTCTCATGAAAACTGTTTTGCACATTGAAGCATTTGCTTCCACTAGCAACGAAAGAGATTACCCCAAGCGCCAGACATGGTTTCAACAAGAGCTCATCATTCCAAAAGCAATAAATCATCTGTGATGAGCAGTCTAAGATGAAACAACCCAAAATGTTAGTAACAAACTATGATATACATTCTTTCTTACCATTTTTCATTTTATGGACTCAGTTACAACAGCCTCATTACCACTAAACCATAAAGCTAACACTTAAAGCAGAAGGAAGAACTAATTTCAAACAAGAAAAAAAGGGTGGTGGAGGGGCCTGGAGTTACTGATTTAACTAAGCATTTGATCCCAAATAATACACACTTACAAATTTAAAATCTCATCTTCACACACCTATTTTTCTTGTTTGAAATACCTTGTTTTTGAAATAACCTCACAAACTCAGTAAAATCTGCACATTTGTGGATCTTGTGAAAATACTGTTAAAAACTAAGCCAAAAGGTGTTAAAATTTATGCTGTTGACCAAAGAATACTTGATTTTGTTCAAAACACTCCAAAACATCCCCATCAAACATTAAAGGCAATTAAGCTTCCCCCAAAAAAGCAGGAAATAAGACAAAAAAATAAATTCAAGCAAAATGTCATGTCTCTCTTAGACCTCAAATTAAAATCAATTAAAATAACATCACCCAAAATCTAAATGACAACTTTCAAAAAATATTTCAAATAGACATTTATATTTAATCTAACACTAACAACACAGTAACTACCTGTATTACTTCTCCTGGTCCCAATTCCTCCATGTCTCCCATCCCCACACCAAAATCTCATTCTCTTCTACCTTTTCCTCCCCAGAATACTCCTCCCCAACCCACGTTCATTTCAGTCCTTTTTCTGAGGATCATTACACCAAGTGTCCCCTTACCACCTAATAGTCAGTCACTGGAAGCCTAAAAGAAACGTTCCACCGAGCCATCATAAGTGTCCTGTCTTTTCCTGTTCTAGGAAACCACGAAGACAAAAACTGAGAACTTGTCAATTTCCCCACCATTAAATTAGCAAGCTATTTCCCTCTATGGAGTAGACCTAGAGAGAGACCTGAAAGCACCCAGACCACCAACAAGCAGGCTTCACGCTTAGCCTTAGGCCTAAATGCTCCATCCCACAGTGATGCAGTGAAATCCTGAGGAGCTGCCACTGTGGGAGACAACTAACTACCTCACAGCTGGACCCAGGAACTCTGGGCTTACCCTGGGGCACCTACAAGCCTGCTATGGACACTTGGCCAAGACTAGGCTAAGTGGATGTATTAATGATCTATAGTGTTTCTGTCTACAGTTTGAAACCCCCTGGTGATACCTAGAACCAGTCTGTCTACTGGTGTAACTGGTTAGACAGCTTGGCCTGGTTACATGACCAGAGGACATAAAAGATCCCACCAGAAACATTTGGAGAGCTCTCCCAAAACCATGATTTCTCACACAGACCTTGGTGGTTCAGGGTCCTGAGGCAGACGTGGGAGCCATGCCTGTGAGTCTCTCAGCCCGAAGCCTGCCTGCACTCTCTCCTGCAGCACTGTTTCTTCTCCTTTCTTATAAGCCTTACATGGTAAGCCTTATGTTATGCTCTTTGGAACTGTGTGAGTGCGTTCAGTTCTCCAGCTGTGCGCTCTCAGCAGCCAGCTAGAAAGCAGACAGCCCCGGCCCACAGGAAAGCATGAATGGAAAGTCCCAAATGATGGAAAAAACAGAAGTTTGAGTCAAGCCAAAGAAAGAAAAAGTAGTAGTCTGACTTGCTTATGAAGTTCAAAATGGCATTATTTTATCATAACTTGTTGTACAATGAATTTCACATAATCACCATAAATAGCTTCAGAATGTTATATTCTTTTCAAAGATACTAAAGGAAATGTTTCTCACCTGTGAAGTCAGCTGAGTTTTTATCCAGTTGAAATAGTAATTTAAGTCACTACCTTCCATCAATTCTTTTCCTTAAGCTGCTAACTTGGCAATAATTCTTGCTGCCTGAAAAGTAAGAAATACTTTTGATTGCTATATTGATTCTAAAAATCAGTTCATATACCTTAAAAACAAGGGCTCAAATCCATTTTGCTGCATGATTTTCTTTATAGTCAACTCCTCCAAAAATAGCAGCTTAGTTTTCATTTTTAAAAATATACTTTGAAACATAGTCAAAATGTATTTTTAAATATATCCATTAAACCAAACCAAAATTAGTTGTAGTTTAGGAATTTTATGACATCTACTGTATTATTCTGAGTTTCAAAAGTAAAATTCATTGTAAAACAGCCAAAATCAAAAGAATACAAAATTCTGTTTAGGTTTTTTGGGGGGAAGGCACTGAATGAGTACTTATAATGAATTTGTGGATGTTAACATTCAAAAATCTTCCTTAGAGGTAGATGTTCACCAAATCACTTACCAGAGTTCTAAACAATCCCTATGGCAAACTGCCTGTCACTGCCTCATTCATTCTAAGCCCCTTGTGAGGTCTCACACTTAAAAATCTTTATTTTAGTATAAAATATATCCTGTGTATTAAATAATCATCTCTCTTGATGTAAACAAATACCCTTTTCTAATTCAATGATTTCTCAAGTTTGTTAAACTATAAAACTAATCATAATTTTTAATTAAATAGGCAGTATAAACAGATGTATATCAAATCATGTACTTTAAATATCTTATAAATTTATGTCAATTATACCTCAAATCTAGAAAAAATACATATATACACACAAAAAAAAATAGGCAGTATAAAATACTATGTCTCCACACACAAACCAATCTAATATTAGTACTTTTTGAAAGTCACTCTATCAAAACTCCAATTATTCAGCAATACTCAATCCTAGTAGAGAACAGATGGTTGAAGTTAGCTAACCCACAATAATTTCTGTGCTGGTAGACTGCCTTTTGTTCATATGCTTAGATACAGCTGAGCCTAGCGACAGAGACATGCTTTTAAGGTCAGTACAACAGGCATTCGAATGTCCTGGCATACTGGGAATTCTACACAATGGAATGCTAACATCAGCGCCTTATCTCATTCACTGAGTTGTAACAAATGAACGTTTTCTTGTGCTTAGCTAAGGGAATTTATAGATATATTATCTAGTTTAAACTGATCTAATTTTCACAAAGTAGATCAGGATTCCTGTAAGGAAACTGGGATTGAAAATTATAGCCACAGAAACACAAGCAAAATGGAAAAGACAAAGGAACAAGAGACTTCATGTGTCTACTCCTAGCAGAGGCTCTTCATCAGCACATGGCAAACCAATGACAGACTGACCCACAAAATGTAAAAGATTAGCCAAAAATAATCAAAATCATAAAGAAAACATGGATTTGGCTGCATAATTAGTAATGATGAACCTTACCCTAACTGTATATTTGGTCTTTAATAATTTGATCTTTAACAGATTTTACTATAAGACTATCAAAATAGGAAAAACATGTATCCAGACAGTGAAAACAAGCCTCTACAATTTGAAAGAAAAAAATCCATTACTGGTTTTTTAAAAAGTATTCCTCAGAAGATTTAATAATATGGGTAACTACTGAACCACTGTGTTGTATATTTCAAACCAAGGTAAGTTTGTGTATCAACAATACTTCTATAAAAAGAAATTCCTTATATTTTATTTCATGAGTCCCCCTTTTTATAAATGTTTTGTAAGATACACAATACATGAATGAATATACTAGTACATAAATGGATAGAGACATATATGGAGAGAGGAAGGACACACATGATCAGAGATGTTTCACTAACAGTAGTTCTTGATTTGAAAAATGTAAAGACCTCTACTGAAATGAGCAGCTTCAGGAGCACCCCACTGCAGCCCACTCCACACTGGGAATATAAAAGGCTGCACAAATATTTATTCCCTCAACCCTCCTTTCATACATCCTCCATAAAAGATTTTGCAGTGTTAATTAAGGCTTCCAAAGATAGCCTTTCAGGTCAAGTTTAAAATAGGAGTTTAAGATAGTAAAAAGCAACAATAATTACTTAACCAAAGTAAAAATTAAACACAGTGGCTGCTTCAAAGTAAAATTTAATTCTATAGTAAAATGTGGTTAATCCTGTCCCAGACCATCTAAAGCTGTTTGTTTATTTTACCAAAGGCTTTTAAGTTAAAGAACTAATTGGACACACCACACAACTTTAACTGTCTCAGAGCAATCCTATCTCCTCTGTCTTTCCCATATCCCAACATTAATAACCACCAATAGGGAAACACTTCTTTGAAAAGTCAACAGCACAGCAATTACTCCTCTGGGAACCTGAAGGTTGCCAAATCATAAAGGGCCCAGATGTGCTTCTTCCCTAAATCAGAAATTTGATCAATTCAAAATTTACCATATGTACAGTAAAGAAATCCTGGCAATTCAACATTGGCAGAAAGTAGGATGAGGCACTGTTCTTGCTACGTTTAGCATAGTCAAAGAAAATGCTCAAATGCTGGTGATTTTCCTAAAGAAGAAAAGAAATCATATCACTAATCAGAATGCATTTTCCCAAAGAATGTACAATTGTGTGCTGCTTCTCAACCTTTCATTTTCAGTTCATTCATCAGTGTGTTTCCTTTTACCTCTGTGTATAAGATCTGTCTCCCAATTATGATTATGGGGCAGGGGGTGGCAAAGGGAGCGGAATAGATACTTTCTTTAAATAAAATCACCTTTAATCACTATTATTCTAAATCAGGTGAGCCAGGATAACACAATCCAGCCCTACAAGGTATAGACAGTTACACTGCACCTCTGAATTGCCTGCCCTTCCTGACACTGCCTAACCTCCTCTAACCTGCTTCCACACAAACAAAAGTGGAAGGGGGCTGTAAGACCACCGATTAGCTCAAGATGGAAGCATAAGCAGGAAGCACCTCAAGCTACTTCCAAGAAGGCAAGGGAAAACAGGGAATTAGAAAAATATCAAATGTTCAAGGTTATTCCTTGCATATGATTATAGAAAAATCAGGGCAAAGACAGAAAAAAAAAAAAGCATATCACACCAGCAAGTGGATACAGTATTTGAAAAATAATTCTTAGTTCAAATCATGTAAACTCTACCTCTCACCTAAAATTTCACTGCATATCACTCACTGAAATCTACTCTCTGGTTCACTAAGTATAAACAGCAATATTTGGCAAAAGCACAACATAAAGAATAATTTTTCAGATCAACATTTAATACTTTTTAAATACACTGGTTTTAATTTTGGCCTGTGCTAAAAGATACTGTTGGATGAATAAATTACCATCTCCTTAAGTAATGAATCATGACAGTTTAGAATAACAATTTAAATTGTTATGATGGTGACTTTATCAAAAGACTCAAAATCATTAATTCCACTGGTGGATTATTTCCAAAGCTAAAATTGTAATCCTCATTGTACACGTAAATGCACAAAGTATACTCCCTAAGGACAGAAAGAGCAGAAACTATTGTATGTATTTTAAGACCCATCTTTCTTAACTAGTCCTTTGTGGTTTCAATTCCTGCTTTAAAATTATACCTCCAAGCCATCATTATTGCTCCAGGCACGCAAATTACAACTTTAAGAGAACATGGATAAAGCCCTTTTTCTCAGAGGCAGCTAGCAATTGCTCTTGATATCCAAGTACAGAAAATATTTTAATCTTCAAAATTATGTATTAAAAACCAACACCTGAAGGAAAATAAGCAATTCAGTCTAAAAGGACTCTACTCAGAAGTGTTAAAAATGAAATGACTGGATTAAAAACAGGAAACAAATGTAATTGTAGTATTTTTTAAATAGTACATGGAATCAAACGATAGAGGTGTGTGTAAATTTCTCAGTGTACCTAAAATTTTACCAATAAAACAGATTGTTAAAATACATTCAATCAGTAGCTGAGGACAATGTCTACTACCAGAGTCTAAATCCTTCCACACATCCTTCATAAATACAGGTCAAGAAGCACAATTAAAACTATGTATCTGAAGATGTTCAACTTCAGATACCATTTTGATTAGCAAAAAAGGAAATGCTTGACAATGCCCTCTGCTGGCAAGGCTGTAGGGAAACAGGTATCTTCATGTGTTGGGAGGACTGCAAAGTTGAATGTTTGGCAATATCTTAACAACAGTATGTTGCTTTTTCTTACTCAGCAATTCCATTTCTAAGAATTTACCATGAAGTATGATCCCAACAATATGAAAATACATTTGCCCAGGCTGTTCTTTACTTCATTATTTCTAATTACAAGATGTTGATACCACTTTCCTCTCCCACATCTTAGTGAGCCTGCAATGGTAGCAGCTGTTCTCTGAGCTTCGCAGTGCCACCCAAGGGCAACAAAAAGAAAAATGGCAGAAAGTTGGCCAAGAAAGACAAAGATCCAGTGAACAAACCTGAGGGCAAAGCCAAGGAGAAGTGGTCCAAAGGCAAAGTTTAGGACAAGTTCAATAACATAACCTTGTATGACAGAGCCATATATGATAATCCATACAAGGAAGTTTCCAACTATAAAGCTTATAATCCTAGTGGTTGTTTCTGAGAGACTGAAGATTCCTGGTTCCCTGGCCAGGGCAGTCTTTGGGAGCTGCTTAGTAGAGGATTTATGAATTGATTCCAAAACAGAGCTCAAGTAATTTACACCAAAATCACCAAAGCTGAAGATGCCCCACTGCTGATAAGGATTCATGAACAGGTCCCACTAACTATACACTTTGAAAAACAAAGCTTTATTAAATCAAATATATGTGTGTGAACCAACCTCCATGTCCATTACATTGCAGGCTGATTAAGTAAACTATGGTACATCTAATAAAGGAGTACTTGTGTCTGTCAAAAAAGAATCTAGAAGCTCTCTCTGAACTGACAGGGAATGATTTCTGGCATATTTCATTAAGCGAAACATGCGAAATGCAAGACACTATATGTAGAATGTATTTTTATATAAGAAAGAGGGAGAAATAATAAAATACATGTGTACCTGCCAGTCTCTTTTTGCAGAGAAAAAAACAGTAAGGATAAACCAGAAATCCATGAAATTGGTTTCCTACAAAAGTAGGTGGGAATGTGGTGCAAGGGATGGGGTGAGGATTTGGTGACATTTCTCTGAGTATACCTTTCTGTATAGTTTTGACCTCTGGAAGCATGTTACATAATCAAAAATAATAAAATACAATCAACAAGGAGGAGAAAATTACTAAAGTAGAATGCAAATAAAAACAAGTGAATCTAGCTGTATTTCAAGAAAAATAATATAAATAACCACTCTAAGAAATCTGAACAGAATACTCTGATTACAAACCCTCAGTTTAATGACAAAGTACTGCAAACAAAATAATACTGCACTCTAGGTAAAGGGCTTGCTTTTCACAGTTATATGGATCAGCAATTCTGAAACAATTGTCTTTGTATTATAGGGAAGAACAAAGGAGTCCATATGCAGAGGGTAAGAGGAGCTCACAATCTCATTGTCACAGAAGAGAGTTACACACATAGAAAGTGAGATGAGAAGGAGCTCTGTGGCACTGAGCTGAAATGAAACTGGAGATGGTATGAACTCATGGTTTCTAATTTATACATGTGTATAAAAATTGAAGATATTCCTGAACGTGTGTGTGGCGTGTGTGTATACATATATGTAAAAATAAAACCAAGGTCAAGAAATCTGTTGCAATCTTATATACTAACAAAGAAGCAGCAGAAAGAGAAATCAGGAAAACAACTCCATTTACAATCGCATCAAGAAGAATAAAGTACTTAGGAATAAACCTAACCAAGGAGGTGAAAGACCATTACTCTGAGAACTTAAGACACTCATGAGAGAAATTAAAGACACCAATAAATGTAAATCTACCCTGTGCTCATGGATAGGAAGAGTTAATATTGTCAAAATGGCCATCCTGCCCAAAGCAATTTATAGATTCAATGCAATCCCTACCAAAATAACAACAGCATTTTTCAATGAAGTACAACAAATAGTTCTAAAATTAATATGGAACCACAAAAGACCCCAAATAGCCAAATCAATCCTGGAAAAGAAGAACAAAGCTGTGAGGATTATGCTCCCTAGCTTCAAGCTTTACTACAAAGCTACAGTAATCAAAACAATTTGGTACTGGCACAAGAACAGACCCATAGACCAATGGAATAGAATAGAGAGCCCAGATATAAACCCACACATGTATGGTCAATTAATATATGATAAAGGAGCCATGGATATATACAATGGGAAAAAGATAGCCTCTTCAACAACTGGTGTTAAAAAAACTGGACAACTATATATAAGAGAATGAAACTGGATTATTATCTAACTCCATACACAAAGGTAAACTCAAAATGGATCAAAGACCTGAATGTAAGTCACGAAATCATAAAATTCTTAGAGGAAAACAGGCAAAAATCTCTTGAACATAAACATGAGCATCTTGTCACTGAACACACCTCCCTGCAAGGGAAACAAAAAATGAACAAGTGGGAGTACATCAAACTAAAAAGTTTCTGTACAGCAAAGGACATCATCAGCAGAACAAAAGGCATCTTACAGTATGGGACAATATATTCATAAACAACTCATCTGATAAAGGGTTAATATCCAAAATATATAAAGAATTCCTATGCCTCAACACTCTAAAAACAAATAACCAGATTAAAAATGGGCAGAGGACCTGAACAGACACTTCTCCAAAGAAGAAATACAGATGGCCAACTGGCACATGAAAAGATGATCCACATTGTAATCATCAGGGAAATGCAAATTTAAACCACAATGAGATATCACCTCACATCGGTTAGGATGGCCACTATCCAAGACAAGAAATTACAAATGCTGGTGAGAATGCGGAGAAGTGGGAACCCTCCTACACTGTTGGTAGGAATGTAAGTAAGTTGGTGCAACCATTGTGGAAAGCAGTATGGGGGTTCCTCAAAAACTAAAAAGAGAAATACCATTTGACCCAGGAATTTCACTCCTAGGAATAGGAATTTACCCAAAGAAAACAAAATCCCTAATTCAAGAAGACATAAGCACCCCTACGTTTACTGCTGCACTATTTGCAATAACCAAGAAGATATGGATACAACCTAAGTGTCCATCAATAGATGAATGGATAAAGATATGGTACTTATACACAATGGAGTATTATTCGGCCATAAAAAGAAAAGAAAAGCTCCCATTTGCAACAACATGGATGGATCTAGAGGGTATTATGCTCAGTGAAAGATGGTGGAGAAAGACAAGTACCAAATCATTTCACTTATATGTAGAGTATAACAACAAGCAAAACAGAAGGAACGAAACAGCAGCAGACTCACAGACACTGAGAAGGGACTAGTGGTTACCACAGGGGAGGAGTTGGGGAAGGTGGAGAGGGAGGGAGAAGGAGATTAAGGGGCACAATAATTCACAATCACAATATAGGCTAATCACGGGGACAGTAGTACAGCATGGAGAGAATACAGTTAATGATTCTGTAACATCCTACTACATTGATGGATAGTGACTGCACTGGAGAGGGTGAGGATTTGATAACATGGGTACCTCTTGAACCACTGTGCTGTGTATTTGAAACAAACACAATGATTATATATCAATGATACTTTAGTAACTAAATAAATAAAACCAAGTCTGCATGCTGACTCAGTCTCCATGTTCCAGGTGCAATCCTATGCATTAACCAGGATAAAAGAAGGCAGAACATAACATTCCCAATTTTTCTTACCCTCATCATTTTAAAGGAAAAAATGCTAGGAAACTGAGATCATTCTCAGACAGGAATACATCATCCCTGGCTGGATGTTGATCCTTACTCACATTATAAAATTACTCCGTTTGAAAGTAGACAGCACCATTCTTCCTAACCTTCATATCTTCAGTTAACAGCACACTGCTTAGTGCATAGTAGGCCATCAGTAAGTATTTCTCCTTGTAAAATGTCAGAATGATGTCTCATAAGCAGCCAGACTGTCACTTCTTCAAGTCTCCTGAGACATGGCCTGTTTCAAAAAGGACTGCTCTATATACCAGTAATCTAAACCTACATTATACTCAAGTGTGAAATACAAAACTGTGACTAGGGGAGGCCCCTCTGTGTTCAGGGACAGTAACAAAGTAAATAGAAACTTCAGGCAACCGGAAAAGCCTCAGCTGACATGAAAATGTTCTCCAAACAGAGAATGCTTCTGAGGGCAAGCACCATGCCTACATTCAACACTAAACACCCAGCACCAGGCACTGGCCTGGAAACTAAGGGCACTGAAATCTGCTGAATGACTAAGAGAGGAGGAGTCTTATCATTTGTAAATACGTCCAGATAATCTGTAAGGGCATCTGGAGAGCCTCAAGTGACTTGCCCAGGTGGTGCCCAACAAAGAATTTGGAGGTATTGTGGAAAAAATACAGATTGATTACCTAACATCCTGGAAAATGACAAAAATAGCCTGTTTGTGGACATTCCCATCCTTACCACCATTAGCAAATTACAACTTATATAATGAAGAAGAATATATTACACACTAGAAGAGAACAAGTGCTATAAGTGAAACCTTCCAGACCTGTTGTTACTGTGCAGTGCACAAAATAATGAAGTCACCAAAGGCATTAAATAAAGGTCCACATACCTGCAATGTATCATCCACCATGGTTAGTATGTACTGAACTGTCCGTTCTTTGGAGACATGAGTCATCAGATTTATAAATGTTTTAGCACACTAGAGAAAAAATTAAATTAATGTTAATTATTGTTTTCAATTGCAAATACCACATTTTAATGGGATTTCACTAAAATCTTCTTTCTCTTGCAGGATTCAGAGTCCTATTAACTAGCAGATTTCAATTATAGAAAATGTACACCTTTTATACAAATATTGTTAAGTACAGGAGGATCATACTATAATTTGCATCAGATATTTGATTTTCAGTGATAAATTTCAAACTGTTTAGTACATTTACATAGACAGAACTAGCCACTGTCAACTCTTGATTGCCCATGATAGGATAAAGTTATGTAGTTAGTAAAAAAATCATCATTGGTTCTGAAATTTTTTTCCTTTACTGGGAAGCACAACACAAGTGCAACAAGACCGCTGAGCTTGGAATCAGAAGGCTAGAGCCCATCTCCACTCTATGACTTACCAACTATGCTCTCTGGAATTCAACAAAAACTGGCGCCAACAATATGTTCCCTCCCAAATTTCCCAGGATTGTTATGAGAATCAGACTGAGATGTATAAGAGCCCCTTTGGCCAATCAGGACCCTGTATCAGAAAATCTGATGGTCAGTGCAATTACACCTTATTCTACTAAGAATTAGATGTGGAAATTTAAAAAAAAGTTTTTTTAAAGCTAAGCAACTTTAACAACATCAAACACCTTGAAACATTAATTTCCCTTCTAGAGATCTATTCTAAAATGATTTTCAGAAATGAAGAATAGGATGAATAAATAATTATATTCAATATAGCATTTTTTCCAAAATTAACAAAGAAAACCAGAAATCACTCAAATGTCTTCCAGTGAAAAATAATTTTAAATTATGAGGCATACCTACAATGAAATATCACACAATCATTAAAAATGTTTTCTAAAATTTTTAATGACACAGGGAGGTATTCATCATATAATACTTATATTGATCACCTGACTGCCTTCAGTTTGAAGCATCTCTTGCTTCTCATCAGGATTTCTTTTCATTTCAAACCTTTGAATGAATTCACAATCTTCAGCAGAAATCATCTGCCCCCTAGAAAGTAAGAATAAATTGTCTTTTTTTTTCAGTAAGAGTTGAATGGCCACTGTGAGCAAGTAATATAAGATTTTCCAGGCCATGTCTTCAGTAGTTAACCATCAGAGACGACATACAGGCTCTAGCATCAGATGGACAAGTTCAAAGCCTAGCTCCACCACTTATTCATCATGCAACCTCTCAGGACCCACGTTAACTTATCTCCAAAATGGAAACAATAAGCATATTGCCTTTAAGGAGTTGAAATGAGGATGATATTAAATAATTAACATAAGATGGTTAGTGCAGAGCTTGGCCCACAGCAAGTACTCAATAAAATGTCACCTCTTAGCACTATCCAAAGAGGTAGTTCCCCCTGTGAAGCCAAACAATGTATTTGGCTTTCTAATCCAGTAAGACCAAAGCCACAATATAGGTACTCTACAGTCATTTCCTCCAGTGTATGTATTCTTTCCCTCCAGTTCAGGAAAATGTGATCCTTCTCCTCTCTGAAAAAATTATCTCTCTGTCCTCATCCCCCACCCTCCCAACAATCAGCCCACACCGTCCTGTTTTCCTCCTACTTCTATCATTGCTTCTTCTTCAATGGCTTTTTGCTCTTCACATATTTTCTCCACACTTCAATCCTTGGAATCTTGCTTTTCTTTCTCAAAGTCCTTCTTTCTTTGAAATTCAGATTCAGTGAGTCCTGCCTTCCTTTCTCTCCAAAAACATCTTCAACTATCTTCCATCTCACCATTTTCAAAATACAGCATCATGACTCTATAGCATCTTACTACACTGATAGACAGTGACTGTAATGGGGTATGTTGGGGGGACTTGCTGATAGGGGGGAGTCTAGTAACCATAGTGTTGCTCATGTGATTGTATATTAATAATACCAAAAAAATTCTCATTAAAAAATACATTGAGAAAATTATGGTACTTGGAATTCTATCATCATCTCACTCACTGGAATTCTGTAACAGAGTTGCCTAACAGAATTTGGTTGATTGTTTAAACATCAGACAATTAAATGGAAAATAAAAAGTCAAAACAGTTTTATTTCTCCTATGTGGGTTCTCCAAATGTCATACCACTAGTCAAACCACTTTGCAAAAGCAGCAGAAGGAACTGTCATTAAAAAGTGATCAAAGACTAGAGGAATTGTTACTGGAAATTCCCCTGTAAAGGAAAAGGAGTGGGTGGGCTTGAATAAATAAATGTACATGGGCAGAGCCAGAGCATAGATGAATAAAGAAAGAAATGTTCTCCCAAGCCCACACATTAGCAGAGAGACAGGTTATGCCCAGGCTCATAAAGACCTTGAGAATCTGGAGACACTTCTGTGAAGTCTGTGGGTCTGCAGCCCCTGCTCTGGCATCATTGAGGTTCATAGATGGGGTCTGGATATTGAAATTATGTGCACATTTTCCTGCACCTAGACTCAAGGGGGAGAACCCCAAAGGCAAGAGAGGATACCTTCTACCCTGTAATCCAGAATTGTATAAAAGGAAGAACTGAGATGGTAACATGAAGATTATTTTCTTTAATAAAATAATATGTCCACAAAAAAAAATACAGCCTCATAACAACTGAATTAGCACCTTCCCCTCTAACTCACTGTGACCCTCCAGCTGTTCCACTCATCAAGGATTCAAATGTGACACAGCAAACCCCTGTCCCACCCTTCATTATGAGACCTGTCAACAGAACAGCTTTGCTAGTCTCTGAGACTGGTCACTTCAGGAGAGAGATTGGCAATTTTAGACCATCACTATGCTGTGGTTGGGGTGGTCAGGTGGGGTGGGGAACAGAATTTGAGTCAATCTAAGGAAGACTTCCAACTCCAGGTGTGAACTGGTCCTCCTCTGACCAGTTTCCACAGCAGTAAAATGGCCATTACAATACTACCTGCCCTATTCCACTGAGTGCTTATAAGAAAACACAAAAAAAAGCACTTGGTGTATGTAAACATAGAGTAAATGCAACTTTAAAAACAAAATAAAGCATTCTTGTAAAAGCCATCATTCAAATAGAATCAATATATTTTTTTAACTCAGTAGCTCAAAAATCTGCCCTTCTCCAGCCCCTGATCCTGAGGATGTTGAGGGACAAGTGTTTCACAAAAACCTAACAAGAGAAATACTGAATTTGAAGCAAGTTTCCCAACATGCATATAGAAGTATGGTCCTTTTTTCAGAGCTTTCCTGGATGAGTTCCCAGTGACAGGCCTCAAGATGAGAATTGGTGTGTGGGTGATTTGTGAAGGAAGTGCTACCAGAGAGACCAGGGACGGAGTGGGCAACACAAGACATGAAAGGGAATGAGCCCAGCCAGGGTGTGGGCCAAGCCCCGGAGAGGACAGATCTCCCTAGGCACACAGTAGAGTCTGGGAGGGTGTGGTGCTCAGAGCTGCCCCTCCCCAAGGAAGCTGAACTTAAACACTTCCTGCCACCCCTGCCCACAACCCCACCCTCCTCCAAAGAAAACTTTTTTGTATTTAAATTCTCAGCGCTTTACTTTATGCCTTCTGGGTTTTACATACACTATTACTATGTACTAAGTTATTTTATATACTGTTAATCTGCTTCTGGATTTTGTAACTCACTATTCTGTCTTTCTTGTATCAGTTCTACAGTTTAAACACTATAACTTTGTTTTCAAACATGCTCCATTTTTTTAAACTATTCTCATGCATTGATTTTTCCAACCATCCTTCCCTTACCAACCTAAAGGAGAATGTTCAGTCCTTCTCTTTCTAGATCTCTGAGGCAGGTGACAACACGGCCGGTTCTTGACACTCTCTTCCTGAGAAGATTCTGGATTCTCCTGTACTCCTCAGGCCATTCCTCCTTAGTCCTCAGTACCAACTCCTCCCCCACCCTATGCCTCAGGCTCTGGGGGAGGCTCTCTCTGTTCCACACCTCTTGGGCTCTCACTGAGGCCCCTCTAGCCTCTGTGCTGGTGCTTCAGCCTGAACTCCAGGCAGGCCTCCCACAGCCCCACTCACACGTGTGCATGGGCCTCTCTTCCCACAGATCACAGAGGCACTCAGACCCCACAGAGATGAGATCACTAACATATATCCACATTCACACTCCATGCCCAGCCTGCCTAGTGGGATGATGCAAGCAAAAAGAGGCATTTTGCCCTGTTTCCATGGTGGTTAAACACTTCACATACCAGTCAGGAAAGAATGTGCTCTGTACCCTGGAACAGACCAAGATACCAAGGTCATTTTGTCTGGTTCTGGCCCCAAACAAATTAAATTATTTTTCACAAACCTGAACTCCCTACTTAAAACAATTTCATCCCCAGGATTGTTATGCTGTTCTGTGAAAGCACATCACGACCTTTGAAAATAGGATAATCATGAGAAAATCTGCCATTTTTCTACCATGAGAGAAGTATACAATGAGGTTACACTTAGTAACATTGTAATTATGCAGCTTTCTTTTCCATTTAAATAATTGTGGTTTTTCAGAAAGAGAAATCAGGAAACAATTCCACCCACAACTGCATCAGAAAGAATAAAATACTTAGGAATAAACCTAACCAAGGAAGTGAAAGACTTATGCTCTGAAAACTATAAGACACTCATGAGAGAAATTAAAGAAGAAACCAATAAATGGAAAAAAATCACATACTCATGGAAAGGAAGAATTAATATTGTCAAAATGGCCATCCCGCCTAAAGCAATTTACAGATTCAATGCAATCCCTATCAAAATATCAACAGCTTTCTTCAACAAACTAGGACAAATACTTGTAAAATTCATATGGAACCACAAAAGACCCCAAATAGCCAAAGCAATCCTGTGAAGGAAGAATAAAGTGGGGGGGGATCTCACTCCCCAACTTCAAGCTCTACTACAAAGCCACAGTAATCAAGACAATTTGGTGCTGGCACAAGAACAGACCCACAGGCCAGTGGAACAGAACAGAGAGTCCAGATATTGACCCAAACATATATGGTGAATTAATATACGATAAAGGAGCCATGGACATACACTGGGGAAATGACAGCCTCTTCAACAGCTGGTGTTGGCAAAACTGGACAGCTACATGTAAGAGAATGAAACTGGATTATTGTCTAAACCCATACACAAAAGTAAACTCAAAATGGATCAAAGACCTGAATGTAAGTCATGAAACCATAAAACTCTTATAAAGAAACATAGGCAAAAATCTCTTGGACACAGACATGAGCAGCTTCTGCATGAACATAACCCCCAGGCAAGGGAAACAAATGCAAAAATGAATAAGTGGGACTATATCAAGCTGAAAAGCTTCTATACAACAAAGAACATCATCACTAGAACAAAAAGGCATCCTACAGTATGGGAGAATATACTCATAAATGACATATCTGATAAGGGGTTGACATTCAAATTATATAAAGAGCTCAGGCACCTCAACAAACAAAAAGCAAATAAGCCAATTAAAAAATGGGCAGAGGATCTGAACAGACACTTCCCCAAAGAAGAAATTCAGATGGCCAATTGGCACATGAAAAGATGCTCCACATCGCTAATCATCAGAGAAATGCAAATTAAAACCACAATGAGATATGACCTCACACCAGTTAGGATGACCAACATCCAAAAGACAAACAACAGCAAATGTTGGTGAGGATGTGGAGAAAGGGGAATCCTCCTACACTGCTGGTGGGAATGTAAATTAGTTCAAGCATTGTGGAAAGCAGTATGGAGATGCCTCAAAAAACTCGAAATAGAAATACCATTTGACCCAGGAATTCCACTTCTAGGAATTTATGCTAAGAATGAAGTAACCCAGTTTGAAAAAGACATACGTATCCCTATGTTTATTGCAGCACTATTTACAATAGCCAAGAAATGGAAGCTACCTAAGTGTCCATCAGTAGATGAATCGATAAAGAAGACATGGTACATACACACAATGGAATACTATTCAGCCATAAGAAGAAAACAAATCCTACCATTTGCAACAACATGGATGGAACTAGAGGGTATTATGCTCACTGGAATAAGCCAGGTGGAGAAAGACAAGTATCAAATGATTTCACTCATTTGTGGAGTGTAAGAACAAAGAAAAAACTGAAGGAACAAAACAGAAGCAGACTCACAGAACCCAAGAATGGACTGACAGTTACCAAGGAAAAAGGGACTGGGGATGATGGGTGGGAAGGGAGGGATAAGGGGGGAAAGGGGAATTTATGATTAGCACTCATAATGTAGTCAGGGGGACATGGTAAAGGCAGTGTAACACAGAGAAGACAAGCAATGATTCTATAGCTTCTTACTATGCTGATGGACAGTGACTGTAATGGGGTATGTGGGGGGAACTTGGTAATAGGGGGAGTCTAGTACCCATAATTTTGCTCAAGTAATTGTACATTAACAATACCAAAATATATTTTTAAAAAATAATAATAATTGTGGTCTTTATTTGGCAAGCCATTCCTTCTGAAGTTTGACTTTCTTGCATTTGTTACAGTAACCTTTTTCTCTTCTTGTTTAAAGTTTCTGTCTCTGAGTCTTCCTCTGACAGTTCCATAATCCAGCAGGTTAGGGGCTCTGGTCTGTTCTCTGCCGACTCACAACTAAGCAAGCACCAGTCCTAACAGTTGTTCCACCTAACGTCTTCTTCCTCTTGACTTCCCTGCTTCTGGAGTAGCCCAGCCCTACAGTAACAATCCACCAGGGGGTTTCCTCACTTCCACTCCAACCCTCTTCCACATCCCTCTCACCTACTTAGTACCAGTCAGCTTTCTCAGCACATATTCAATCATGCTACTCCTGTCAAATCAGTCAGACTGTGAAGTTCAATAGCAGTTCTGCCTAGCACCTAAGCAGAGGCAGTCAGTAAAAATCTTTTTAACCAACTAATTAAAACCTATGTGAACATGCACATGTTCATGAATATCTGAACAGCTATCTACTCATTTTTAAAATGAAGATAGGAAAACCTATATCACATCATAGTACTGTTATGAAAATAATACAAAATAGTTATGTTACTTACCAAGTATGTTACTTCCTTTTCCACTTATATCCACCAGTTTCCCAACAAATACTTTACTTGGGATTTAATCAGCCAGTATTAGCTGGCAGCCTACTCTAAGCCAGGCATCTTTAAGAACAGGTGATTCAGCCATGAATTACAACTTCCTCTTTGAGCTTGCATTCCAGTAGAGAAAACATGAAATGCACAAACAAAAATAAATATTTTTTTAAATACATACACATATAATATTATAATTTCAGAACTATACATTCTATGAAAAAAAACTGAAGCCAAGTAAGAAGCTAGAAAGTTGAAGAAAGGAAAGGATGCATTTTAGCTGGCTTACAGAGAAGCCCTTTCTGAGGTAACCCGAATGAAGTGAGCCAAGTGATCTAAGGGAGGAATTCCAGAAACAGAATCCTAAGTGCAAGGACTCTGGAGCAGGAGTAAGCTTGCTACGTGAGAAAGTGGAGACACAGCAGAGTGGTTAAAAGGTTGTGGGCGGGGTGGCATGATCTGATCGGTATTTTTGAAACGACTGTCACAGATGTGTAGAGTTGCTGCTGTGGGGGAACAGGGCAAGCAGAGACTCCAGACAAGGGGCTGCAAGAAGAGAGCAGCACCCTTCTTACAAGGGTGTGATGTCGGCTGTCCCTAGGGGAGAGGCGGTGGAACCAGAGAAAAAGAGGCTAATCCAGGATGTGTTTTGGATGTAAAGCTAAAAGAATTTGTCAGTGGACTGGAAATGGATTGTAAGGGAGGAGAAGATCAAGATGACTACTGGGTTTTTGGCCTACAAAACTGGTAAAATATGAAGGTGCCATAAGGTGGCCTGCGGCAGCCTGGAGGAAGCCCCCCCAAACCACCTGGCACTCCCCAAGCACCGCATGTTCTCCCGAGGCTCAGCTCCCCTCCTGCAGTTTCCTTCCACCCAGCGCCAGCTCCTCTGCTTGGACAACTACGAGTATCTTTGGGTTCTGTGAAGATGTTCCTAGGGAATTATTTGCTTCCTCCTTTTGTTATCTGAGAAACTGTACATGTATCTCCATTTTAACACTTACCAAATTTATTATTTTTTAATTTAAAGATCAGATTCCTCATTTAGACTTCAAACTCAAGGAAGGACGCAATTTTACGTTTCTTGCATCCTCAGAGTATAGTTTTACTAGATTCTAGTTTGACTGGAATAGAGTCCCATCCCACCCATTAACTTAGGTCTAGCTTAATTGTGAAGTTTAATTTAATATAAAAATATGGTTACACACTGTTATTTTCTTAATAACATGCTAATTTGTGAGGGATAAAGCATATTGGCCTTCTGACTTTGGGGGACTCTTCCACAGGTTTTATTTTAGCAGAATGTGATGTGATATAAGATTCACTAATACTTCATGTGTCATGTCCAGTCCCCAACAATTTGTAGGCTCTTTTAGGGGACTCATGTTTCAAATACACTAGTGTCCTCATAATAACTAACTCAACAGCAGGCACACAGTTAACAGTTGGTGAACATTTGTATATAAACATACAGCATAGAGGGATTTTATAAAAGAAAGTCATGAGATGGACAACAAAATAAAGGAGAGAAATAGGCAAAAGGGAGAATATGACTCCTGTAATATGCAACAGGAAGAAGAGATGAGAAAGCAACTAAAAATTTCCATGTAACTAAAAATGTTTCAACGTCAATGCTAAGGAACTTGTACCAGTCAGCCAGTGCTTTACAATCAGTAACAACATTATTCTATTTAGGTTATAAACATTCAGGCTTTGTAAACACAAAACTACTTGTCCTCTAGTCTAAATGCATCCTGGGCTAAAATTAGGAAACTAACCCCAAAACCCTAATTTCACAGGAGATTTAAATAATTACACAGATACAGGTGAACAGAGGAAACATCAAAAAGTCCCTTACCCCTTGCCTGTGAGTCCACAGCCCCACAATAACCCAGTCCCATAAAGCGGGAATCCCTAAGTTATCTGAGATTCTTTTTCACCCTTATACATTAAATCTATCACCAAGACTTTCTCAAATCTATCCAATATTATCCATTCCAACAACAGAAATACTGCTACAACCTCTCCCTAGATCTAGACTTATCCACATATTCACCCTCTACATTGCCAGCAGAAAAATCCAACCAAAAGGCAAATCTGATCCTCTAACTCCCACTTGAAACGTCAGTCATTTCTAATACCTCCAACAATGACTTTAATACTGTGCTTCTTGGGCCCAGAAATAAACCATGCACATATATGGTCAACTGATCTTCGACAAGGGTGCCAAGAACACAGAGTGGGGATAGGATAATCTCTTCAAAAAATGGTTTTGGGAAAACTCGACAGCCACATGCCAAAGAATGAAATTGGACTCTTTGCCATACACAAAAATCAACTCAAAATGGATTAAAGTCTTAAACATAGGACCTGAAACTATAAAACTCATAGAAGTAAACATAGGAAAAATGTTTCTTGACATTGGCCTTGGCAATGACTTCTTGGATATGACACCAAAAACACAGGCAACAAAAGCAAAAATAGGCTAATGGGATTACATCAAACAAAAAAACTCTGCACAGCAAAGGAAACTACCAATATAGTGAAAAGGCAACCTACAGAATTAGAGAAAATAATTAGAAAGCATATATCTGATAAAGGGTAAATTTCCAAAATATGTAAAGAACTCCTACAACTCAATAGCAAAAAAAAACAACCCAATTAAAATGGGCAAAGGACCTGAACAGACATTTCTACATAGAATAAAAATGGTAATATTGTCTCCAAGGTGGCAAAACAGTCCTTGAGGTGGGGAAGATAGTACAGTGGTCTGTGACTCACAATAACTCAACCCTACCTGACAAAACTTTATCCCTTAGCATTTAACTTCTCTTGTTAGGGTGAAATTAAATTTTGTTTAATTTCAGTTGAATTTTTCTCTTTTGCCTGAGGAAATAATGAAGAAAAGGCTGAGAAACACTGCTTCAGATGAAGAAAAGGATTTCTGACTGTATTAATTTCCTAGGATTGCTGTAACAAGTTATCACAAACTTCAAGGCTAAAATACCCAGGGATTTCAGAAACTTACTTTTTCTCAGTTTGGGAGGCCAGAAGTCTAAAACCAAGGTATCAGTCTCCCAAGACTCTGGGGAGAGAATCCAGTCCTTGCCACCTCCAGCTTCTGGTGGCTGCCAGCCTTCATGAGCTCTCTCCTGTCATGAGCACATTGCTTCCTTCTCTTCTGTGCCTTATGAGGAAACCTGTTACTGGATTTAGCACCCACCTGGATAATTCAGATGATCTTCTCATATTGGGACCTTTCATTACATCTGCAAAGGCCCTTTTCCCTAATAAGGAAACATTCACAGGTTCCTAGCATTTGCTGTGGACATAGCTTTTAGGGGCATCATTCATTCACCACCACGACAAATACAAATCCTGAGGGAGACAAAGGTGGGAAGCAGGGCATGGCCAAGTGCTGCCTAGGCTGCTGCGGCCCGACTCCCTGATTTCCTGTGAGCTCATGTGTCAGCCAATCGGTCCTCGACAGTCTGCAATGTCATATGCAATCATGAAAGTAATAAACAAGGAGGCCACTGGACTGAGGTGGCTCTAATGCCCTGGTAGCCTACATTATCCAGAATTGATTGCCTGGAAATGCACTTGTGCCCTAGAAAGTGAAATTAAAACAGTCACAAACAGCCAACTAGGCTTTCCCAAATTAGGCAACTGCTTAAGCTATAACCAATCAAATAGTTGCCTTGCTTTGCTTCTACATCTGCTTTATAAAAGCCTTTCCCTGAACTCCTACCAATGGAGCAATTCGGGTTTGGTGCCAGTTTGAATTGAAATATTGGTATATTATGAGGGAAGGTTTTCAGGTAGAAGGATCTTGAGCACATTTAAGGGCTATTAGGAACCATTCAAACTATGCTCTAGACTATTTTATTGATTTGAAAAGATGTTAATATATTGACTGAAATAGCTCATATTGGAAAAAAATTTTATATATGTGTATATGTACACATAGATAATATTCTGAAAGGACATACACCAAAGTATGCTTATCGAAGTAGATAGAATAAAAGGTTTTTAATTTAAAAAAAGAAATAGGCAAAAGCCATTCTGGGCAAAAGAAAGAACGATTCTTAGATTCTGAATGAGTCTCCATAGCCTTGACCCTACTGAAAATCTTGTCATTTTTAAGATGAAAGTTTACCTCACAGAAAGTACAATGCAGAGCATGTGTCTCCATATGAACTGAGCAAAGCTGGTGATCAGACCTGCTATGCATGTCATATTCCCTGTCCCATGCCAGCAACTGACCTGTTGTGGGGCCAGTTTCATCAGGTTCCATAAAGCCCTCTTCTTTTCAGAGAGGCCCAAAGGCATGAATCAGGAATCAGGAATGATGTGATGAAAAGAGAGGGAGCTGCTACACAGGCCACCTGGGACGGCTTTCTCCATGCACCATGGTGTTACCAAGCATCTCTCTGGTGGTGTAAGAGGCATTTGTTCTCTGGCCATATCTCCATTACACTATCTCTTCAACACACCTGTGGGTGATCTCATAATGATGGCATAATTATATGTGATAGCAAATGCATCCCTTTGAGCTGCTTCATAATTTCTTTATAACTGAGCTCCAGATTTGCCACTTAGAAATGACAGAGGGGAAGTAAGATAAAACTGTATTGATGAAATAAAAATAATGTTAATAATTAATGCATTCATCAAATTAAGTCAGTATCCCATATCTCTAACAATTTTTTCACTAGAATAGGATCATATTATGTATGGAGAAAATATACCACTTAGAAGTGATCAGAAGTAAAAAAATTATGAAATTTCAAAAGATTTCTTCAGTTTAAAATATATGGAATATTATAAGCATCATCACTTTCAATCTTTCCTATCCAAGTATGGATTGAACCTACATTTCCCATAGAAATAGATGAGTTTTAGTCAAAGGAAATCCTATTCCATAGGTGAATATTTATAATGAAATACCAACTGCCCCTATAGAAGATTATGCTACCAGCCTACCTTCAAGGACTTTGAGAAATATTGGCAGCTCACTGAACAAATTATTAGTTTAAGGAAAGAATGGTTTTTCCATTCTCTTCCCTACAATAGGATTTTTCAGGAAGCTGACCTGTTTTGGCCAAACAGTATCTCTGAGTATTGGCACCATGATGCCTTTTCAAAGTACTCTAACCAGCTACGCTAATAGCCTCTGATTGCATCAGTATTGCCGAAGCAGGTCTAGCATCCATTACACAGAACTACACTCAGGCTCTGTATGAGGACTCTAAATTTTTATGGCAACCAAGCTTCAGGATTTTCCAGGTAGGTTAATTTTATTCTACAGCACCATTGGCCCCATAAGGACAATCTCCCACAATTTCCAATTTGAAAAATATGGTCACTGTGGTAGGTGGCTTCTACAAGTGGCTCTTAATGAGCCCTTCTGCAGTGATTCATGACCTGTATCACCCTCTTCCTTGAATGTGGCCTAGACCTAGTGATTCCTTCTAAGGAGCAGAATACAGCAAAAGGAACGTATGTCACTTCAGAGATCAGGTTAAGGAAGCCTGTGGCTTCCGTCTTGCTAGCACTCTCTCAGCTCCTTCTCACTTGTTCACTCTGATGAAGCAAGCTGCCAAGTGGCAGGCTGCCGCACGGATAAGCCCATGTGACGGAGCTGAGGGCGGCCCTAGGCAGCAGCCAGCAAGGAATTGGTGCCCTTAGTCCACTAGCCTTCAAAGGACTAAATCTTGGCAACAACTGTATGAGTGAGGCTGGGGGAGGATCCCTCCCCTTTGGAGCCTGGAGAGGGCGGCAGCCCCAGCTGACACTCCAGTCACAGCCTCATGAGCACACAGCACCAAGGACATGCTCCAAGGACACGCTCACACTGCAGCGGCTCCTGTTCCTGTCAGATGACAGATGGTGTTGTCTTCACCCATTATGTTCTGGAGTATTTGTTATGGAACAATGGACAACTAACACAGTCACCAAAGCCACAAAACAATAATAAATAGTTAGCATTTAGCAAGAGTTTATTACATGCTGAGCACTTTAAAAGCCCTTTGCATGCTGCAAGTGCAAAGAAGCAGATCAAGCAAGTTATCACCAAATAGTAATAATATTCTCAAAATAAAATTTTTTTATTTTTAAGGAAGTTATTGGACCATGTAATGAAGTATCTAGGGGTAGCTCTTCAGGGACAGTGGATTGCTCAAATGATGTCAGGAATCTGTTTTCTCCCTGCCTGCCTCTCAATTCTGCTTCTCAATGAGCTGGTTTCATTCTAGGCAGGCTTTATCCAAGTATTGGGAAATACAGGCACCAATGGCACCAGAACTACATTTTACCAGTTAGTAACTGTGGTGGAAAACAAGCACTGCTTTTCTAATAGTTTTAGCAAAACTCCTGGGGCCAACTCACATTGGGCAGTTGACATGCTTGAACTGGAGCAGACACAGTGGGCAGAGGGATAGAACTGGCCAGGCCTGGGCTGTGTTCACAGATCTGGGACTGGATACAGAGCCAGCCCTATCCAAATCGCAGAGACTGAGAATGAGAGAGAGGTATTTTCCCAAAGAAAAAGAGAACATGAATGGTGGACAAGAAAAAGAAATTCCGCTACATTCCCTTCTTGATAGCCCAGCATTCACACACACACACACACACACACACACACACACACACACACACACACACACACATACACACACACACACACACACACACCTTCCTTTTTTCCATATATACTTTCAGAAATGCTCCCTCTTAACATACATGAAATTTAAAAAGTACCCACTCATTCTAAAGGAAGACAACCAGGACCTTTCTAGTTACGGCATCGGGCTGCCAGCCTGGGCCTTGGGTGGTTTGCTGTCCTTGCGGTCTGGTGAATGTGTGGGTCCTCCAGGCTGCCTGTCCGTGGTTAAGTGGTGCTCCTACCACAAACATGTTCTACACTCGGTGATGAGGAAAAACAAGGTGACTATCTGGATCCGACCATGACTAAGTGTGCAGTCTGGAAACTGCCCTCTTCTGGATCTTCACAACTGCCTGAGGGGGGCCTCAGTGAGGATTTCCTCTCCGGACCTGCATATCATCAACCTCCTTTGCCTGAGGGAAGAGTGCTGGCTGGGCTTTGTCAGGCTTAGGGGTTGTCTGGCAGTTCAACTCCATTTACACTTGACTCACTTGGCTGCCAATCCATTTGTTTTCTATCACATTCTCATGAGTTAGAAATCAAGTCTGATTTTTGTAGATTAACAGTCCATTAACCTACTTCCTGCCACCACACACTGAAATGTTTGTGCTTCTTACATACATATCTCTCAGTTCTGTCTGTTACATTGACCCTTTAAGATATGTCCTTTTACTTGGGATAATGCAAAATAATTTAAATTTGTCAGTAAGTACTTTACTCAACTTTTGAAAAATTGTAAAATTCTTTGTCATACAAACCCCTCTTACTGTGATCTCCAAGAAAGCTGTTTTACAGAGAATGCCAGGAAGGCCAATCAATGCTACTATACCATGATGACACACACACACACACACACACACACACACACACACACACACACAACACACACACACACACACACACCATATATGAAAAAATTGTTTACTAGGCTCTCACCAGCACTGGGTGTGCAATATTTTATGAGCAGACTTACTTCAAGTAATTAACAAATTTAACAAGATGAAAGAATTTTCAAATAAATGGTTTTAAGCAGAAAGAAGTTTCCAAAGACACAGAATTAAAGTATGGGGAAAATGCTAGGGAGAACTTAACAAATGTTCAAATGAAATGTTTCCTCCAAGGTTTGACACCAGAATAGAAGATGCAAAAATGAAAGTGGAGAGCAAAAGAAACGGGCTGGTGGGCTTAAATGACATCTTTAAAGAAAATGAGAAACAAAATGATTTGGCTTGCAATGCGCTCTGGCTTAGAGTAGGGAGACGTGGAGGCCAATCCCAACTGTACTCCTTCATGTAGCCCTTGGACACATCACCTAATATCTCATGCACTTTTCCCCATTTACAAAATGAAGAAGACAAAATGGGCAGAAGGACAAGATAATCTTGATAGTCCCTCCCAGCTCCCAAAACTGCACAGATCAATTTGAAACTACCTGTACCACCTATTCTGTTTTCTTTCTAAGAGTCCAGAACAAACACCAGGTCCCTAGACCCTCAGACCAGTGATAGTTCAACCATATCTTCACAGTGCCCCCAGGGAACAGTTTTATAACTGTCAAGAGATTTATTGCCCTGCCCTGACACATTTGGTCACTTGAGGAAATTGTCTCTCTTTTCATAAAAAATTTAACAGCTTTATTGAGAAAGAATTCACATACCATACAATTTACCCACTTAACATGTACAATTTAATGATTTTTAGTATATTCCAGGGTTGTGCAACGATCACTACAATCAGTCTCACTTGGCATGTTCTCAAGGGTCATCCTCATCATTTCTCAGTATTTCATCCCTCGTGGCTGAAACACATTCCATTGTACAGATAGGCCTCACTTTGTCTACTGAGTCAGCAGTGGATGGGCCTGTAGGTTGATTCCGACTATTGGACATTTGTATGCAGGCCTCGTGAGAACACGTTTCACTTCTCATGCTTTGGTAGGAATCCAGGAGGGAATTCCTGGATCATAAGGTAACTCTATGTTGAACATTTTTAGGAACTGCCAGGCTGTTTTCTGAAGTGGCTGCAACATTTCCCATTCCCACCACCAATGTATGAAAGTTCATTTCCCCACTTTTTATCTTTTTTTATTATTATTATTAAAGCCAACCTATTGGGTGTGAAGGGGAATCTCATTGTGATTTTGACATACCTTCTCCTAATGGCTGATGTTGAGCATCTTTTCATATGCTTATTGGCCATTTGTGTATCTTCTTTGGAGAAATATCTATTAAGACACATCACTCATTTTTAACTGTTTTTTTTTTATTTGGGAGAACTATTTCTATGTTCTGGATACAAGTCCCTTATTATGTACATAAAATCTGCAGTATTTTCTCCTATTTTGTAGGTTGTCTTTTCACTTTCTTGATGATGTCCTTTGAAGAAAAACTTTTCATTTTGATGAAGTCCAGTTTACCTAGTGTTTTTTTTGTCACCTGTACTTTTGGTATTGTTATCTAAGAAGGCTTTGCCTAATCTCAGGTCAAAAAAATTTATTCCTGTGTGTCCTTCTAAGTTTTCATAGTTTCAACTCCTAAATTTAGGTCTATGATTCATTTTGAGTTAATTTTTTTATGTAGCATGATATAGAGGTCCGACTTCCTTTTTATGCCTATTGCTATCCAGTCGTTCCAGTACCACTTGTTGAAAAGACAATTCCTTCCCCATTGAGTTGTTTTGGCACCTTGTAAAAAAAAAATCAAAGGACCATTACTGTATGGATTTATTTCTGGGCTCTCAATTCTATTTTGTTTATCTATATATCTATCCTTAGACCAGCACCACAGTCTTCATTTCTGTAACTTTATAGTAATTTTTAAGTTGGGAAGTGTGAATCCTCCAACTTTGTTTTTTTTTTTTTCTTTTTGAGATTGTTGTGCATATTCTGGGTCCCTCACAATCTCATATGAATTTTAGAATAAACCTGCCAATTCCTGCAAAAAAATAATTGTTGGAATGTTGATAAGGATTGTGCTCATTTTGCATATCAATTTTAAGAGCCTGGGATTATTTTATAAAAGGAAAATTCTCCAGTTCATAGTCCCCAGTAATATATACCTGAGGGCCTTACATCTGTGCCCCCAGACCCAGCAGAGGCTACCTCAGCATTAGATACCTCTTGAGAAAAAATTTTGATGTTCTACCTTTTTATACTCTGTTAATAATTGTACTTTTATATGCATTTTACAAATATGAAGTGTGATGTTAGAAGATAGATAATTCTTGTCTTAATTAGTTGATGACTAAGTTACCTCATAAGAAAATTGCCTTAACTGGTTCTACATGCCATAACTAAAAAGTATAATAATCCTTGGGCTTAAGTTTGGGTATCAATTTAGCACACATTTCAAGCCACAAAGCTGACTGCTAAAAACAATGACCATTTAAGAAACTGAGATAGATTAGGCAGATCATCTGCCTCTCGATTGCATAGCTCAAGATTGCCAAGATTCCCTATTATGCACCACTAATACAGAATTTTGCCAAGCAGCCTATTTCTTTTATCATTATATACTAAGCAATAGATCACTTGAATCGTTTCTTTTGGTTTGGATTTAGAATTAAATTTGAATTAGAATACATTACTACCTGTAGAGGGCAGTCATAACATACCTAGACATTCAAAATCAGAGGTTCAACCTGGAATAGAACATTAGAGATCCGTGGATAAGCAGCTGATCCACAAAGCAGATAATCCTTTTGCTTTGATTAATGTAACTTTCCAGGGAGGCCTCTAGCAAATGGAGAGACATGGCCCAGCATCAGCCCAACGAGGAGAAATAGACTGCCACTGGGCTAGTGTTAAATCATGGTACAGGACTCATTTGGAGCCTTTACTGTAAGAACATACCCAGGCTTTCCCAAGACAACCAAGAGTGCCTCCAGAAACATTTCTCCAGTCCATTTATATGGAAGCAATTTGCCCCTGCCCAGGGCTGAGGGATATAATGCAAACATTCACCAAACCGTGAAGGAGGCATCAAGGCTGTGCATGATGTCAAGGTAAGATGATCTCCCCAATCCATGATCCTTTCTCGACAAGGAAAGGGTTTATCCAAAAAGAATATAAAACCATAAACAAGGTTTAGTGCCACTGCTCACTTCATCTTACTGACGGTTTGTCAAAATGTTTTCAGACCAATCCCAAGAGAAAAATTAGAACCTTGGTGATAATTACGTGATATGCCCAGTTTCCTCCAACCTAAACAGTTTCCCTCTACCAAGACAATTATTTGTCTATCGTTTGTTGGTTTCAGGAGGTAATGTTTTAAGAAGCAGAAAACCTAGATATAGATTTTTGTTGCTGTTGACATTAACCCTCCGAGGCTTTTTCTGATATAAAAAGTAAATCCCACATCATAAGGAAAGAAAAATTATAGACTGCCTTCTACAAAAACTGCTTCAGAGAAAAGTTGACAAGCTAATATGCGAACATAAGAACATTAAGGAGCTAAGGGGTGTTTTTCCTAAATTCTTATCTTCCTATGGTGAATTTCTAAGCATGAATTCCTACCATTAGATAACATTATTTCCCCAACGGTTGACAATTTTCCTGCTCAGTGTTCTGTGTATCTTTGCAGGAAGTACAGTTTAAGTCTGTAAATCCTCGTAACTATTAATAGAGCCATCTCTTAAAAAGCTATTTGGAGTTCAGGGATATGAACACATGTAACACCTAATGAATACTGATCAGATCTCATAATTAAATGCTGCAAAATTATACAACAGCAAACCTGTCCAAGTACTTTAACATTAGAAGAGTTACCTGTCCCTCTGCCATGGCTCAGATCCTCATAATAATCAGCATGTTTTTGCAGACTCTGTAGAATTCTCTGGATCTGCCCTTTCCCCTGATGCGATTTTAACCAACTGGCACAAAGATAAGAAAAATATTATTTTTTTTTAAAGTAATTACGAAGCTTTTCAGTAGAAATGTACTGACCTTTACTTTTGAGCTTCGGACATGGATGAACAAATAATACGTGAATTTCCACACCAGCTATTATCACCTGGTACTGGGTCTTTAGGAAACTAGAACGAAATATGATGTAGTGGCCAGAAGTTCTTAATTAATGGACATCAAAATGTAGGCATCACATGCAAAAGAGGACTCCAAAGAGTAGAATGCATCTAGATGTCTAGAAGCCAGTGATAAAACCCTCCAAAATCCTCGACCCAAGCCTATAACCTTATAAAAAATTTAACCCAAAATGGGTCACAGACTTCTTAAATGTACAACTGTAAGTAAAACTATAAAAGTTTTAGAAAAAAAAAAGATAGGAAACCTTTGTGACCTAAGATTGGGCAGAGTCCTTAGACATCAAAAACACAGCCCATAAAGGAAAAATTTATAAATTGGACCTCAACAAAAACAAAAAATTTTGCTCTGCCAAGATGCTACTAAGACGATGAAAAGACAAGCTATAGACTTCAAGAAAATATTTGTAAACCTCATATTTGACAAAAGCCTTGTATCTAGATATATAGACCTCTCCAAATTCAGGAGTGAAAAAACAATCCAGTAAGAATACAGGCAAAAGACATGAACAAACACTTCATTAGGGAGCATATACAAACAGCAAATAAACACCTAGAAAGATAGCCAACATCATTAGCCATCAGGGAAATGCAAAGTAAAAGTACCATGAAATATCACTACACACCTATCAAGATAGCTAAAATGAACAATAGTGAGAAAACCAGTGCTGGCAAGGATGCAGAAAAACTAGATCACTCATACATCACTGGTAGAAATGCAAAATGGTACAGCCAAGTCTGAAAAACAATTTGGCAGTTTCTTACAAAACTAAACATGTAATTATCATATGGCCCAGCAATTTCACTCTTAGACATTTATCCCAGGGAAGTGAAAACCTATGTTCACACAAACTGCGTATGCTAATGTTCATAGCAACTTTATTCATAATAGTCAAAAATTGGAAACAACCCTGAAGTCATTAAAGGGATGAATGACTAAACAGTGGTGCACCCATGCTATGGAATACCATGAGGAAACTGAAAGGAATCAACTATTGATACACAAAAGGAATGAATGACTGACATCTGCCCCTTAGATAAATCTCAAGGGAATGACATTGAATGAAAAGCACCAACCCCAAAAGGCCACATAGTATCTGATTCCATTTACATAACACTCTTGAAATAAAATGATAGAAATGGAGAGCAGATTAGTGGCTGCCAAAGATGAGGATGGGGAGAGGGTGGTGGATGTAGCTAAAAAAGGGTAATACAAGGGACCCTTGTGCTGATGGAACAGTTTTCATGATCATTTTGGTGGCATTTACTCAAGCTGACACATATGATAAAATTGCATAGAACCACACACACACACACACACACTCACACACACATGCACAATAGTGCACATAAAACCGATGAGATCTGAATTACCTCTATGAATTGTACCAGTGTTTCTTAGTTTTGATATTGTACAATCATTATGCAGTTCCATTGGAGACACTGAAGGAAGCATCCTTTATACTTCAGAAAATAATGTATATGTTTAAAAACATTAAAATAAATTAGTGAACAAACAAAACAGAAATAGATTCATAAACATTGAACAGACTGGTGGTTGCCAGAAGGGAGGAGAAATGGCGGGGGGGATGGGTGAAATAGGTGAAGGGAATAAAGAGGTGCAAACTTTCAGTTATAAAAGAAATAAGATACAGGGATGAAAGTACAGCCCAGGGAATATGGTCAAAAATATTGTAATAAGTTGGTATGGTGACAGATGGTAACTATACATATTTTGGTGTTTAATAATGTATATAACTGTTGAATCACTATGTTATAACCTGAAACCAATAGCATATTGTATATCAACTATACTTCATAAAAAAAGACATGTATATATACATACATACATAAAGGATGGTGTAATGTACACCTGTGCTTTTCAATTGACTTGAAAGATGTCAATCCTCTGAAGTTAATGAGTTCAGTCATTAATTATATTTCATTAATTACCATAAAAAGGGCTTCTGGGAAAATTCAGTTCTTCATTTCATTGGGAATATCATGTAAAATCCAAGTATTTGCTTACTAAAACACAATGTGTGAGCATCTTCATTTTCAATCCTAGAAGTTAAGATTTTTCTATTCTAAAAATAACAGTGTACAAAAAGGATTCACACTCTCCTGTTCTTCAAAGTTTTATAAAAAACTTTGAAATATAAGTTTTGGCTGTGTTTGCCAATATTTTAAACTTTTAAATAATTGTCTTTCAGGATTTTACATTAATGATTGGGTTTTCTCACTGGATTATATTTTCAGAGCCAACATCTCCACTGACTCCACAAAGTGATGTGTTTAAGCAAAGATAAATAGTGTTTTACTGAGTTTCTTAGCTCTTCTGCAGTTTTTCTGAATGAGAATGAGTTAAAGGATATATAGCATTATGTAGTTTTCTAATGTAACCTGAGTTTTCTTTTGCTCCTGAGAATGGAAACCTAGAGTTTCTGAATACACAGATAAATGGCAGTGATTTTAAAATTGGCAGCTCTGTCACCTTCTTGCATGTTACCAGTCTCATGAGGCTCAGAGACAGGGCACAGGGATGTGCCAGAGGTGGTAGTATTAAAGAAAGAACAGGGAGGGGTGACATGTGGGCAGTGTGTTGAGAGCTGAGAGAATGTGGTCACCAGCACATGGAGGACATTTGGAGACCTCATCTGGAGTTTGCTCACATTTAGTGAGCAAACTCCAGATGAGGAGGATGGGGGTCTGCTCTGGTCAGTGGGGTAAGCTCAGAAGATAATCTGCTACTGATAATGTGGCCCCATTTTATTAAACTGTAGGCAGGTAACACCTGAGAACCACATGTAATGCCTCCTTGGTTATCTAATGAAGCTCAATGAGACCAGCTCAAATGAGACCTTGGTTAAGTTTTTTTGGAAAAAAAGTTCCAAAGAGGCACACAGTAGTGTTTCAAAGAAAATTACATGTTGCCATCAACTTGTTTAAGGTAATCAGGGGAAGAAGGAGGTGGTGGGTGAGAGATGAAGCAGAATAGGCAGTAAGTGGATAATTGTCGAAACTGGGTAATGGGGGGTGAGAATTTCTGAGTGTATTTGCTCTGTTTTTTTAAGTTTGAAGATTAACATAATAAAAATACTTTTTTTTACCTCAAAGACTGTAGCTTATAATTTCTCCTGTGAAGTTAAACAAGAAATAAGTAAATGCACAAATACAGTTTTCCATATTCAATTTATATACCACAACAGGAGATGCTAGGATGCTTCAGACATTCATGGGATGGCACAATTGATAGTGACATTTCAGAAAAATCTATAAAAATGACAAAATATCCTGTCTGGAAGACTAAAAAAACATACTGTAAAAATCCTAGTTGGCCTTGGAATAATATACTGTGTGGTATTTTTTTGTTTTTGTTTTTTTCATAAATCTTACGACACTCATATTTTAAAGTAATGGTTAGGAAAAAAATATATCCAAGCCTTATTTCCACTGTTCACAAAGTCTTATAAGATCATGTTGGGAGAGGGAAAAAAGATGGCAGAGTAGGAAGCCAAGGTGGAAACCTCCAACCACAAACACACCAAGGAAGCAACTACAGCAAATACAACGGACCCTGTAAATGACCTGAAGACGGCAGAACAGATGACCTACACCTGGTGAAGAGGAGACCACACAGAGAAGTGAAAAGTGGCAGAGCCACAATCGAGTGGGACCCAGCCCACAGGCAGGAGGAAGAGGAATGGAGCGGAGTGGGGATAGTGCTCAGCAACTCTGCACATCTGGCTCCGGAGATCTGCTCTGGGAACATGAGTCCACATTGCACTGGCTTCTGGTGATTAGTGGGGCTGGACACCAGGGACAGTTGGAACACACTGGGAGGCTGAGTCTCCAGCCACTTGTGGAGGACAGGCACACTCCACCAGTCCCACTGAGACCCAAAACAGAGGCAGCAGTTTGAAAGATTTGCCAGCACTGGGAGGAGTGCACAGGGGCAAGGATTGGATGGAGCTCTCTGCAGAAGAAAGGACAGGTGAAGGATAACTTCCCATCCTTGCCTTGGATCACAGGTTAGGCATTCTCAGGAACCCCAGATGCTTCATCCTCTTTGCTGGCAGCTCAGGCACAAGGTGCTTCTCTTTGCACCACTGGTGCACCAGCCCACTCGGCCCAGCAGCATCAGACTTCGCTGCCTGACAGGCAGAAGGATGCTTTCTCAGCTTTCCCAGCTTTGTCAGCCCAATTAGAGAGGGACCTGCAGGAGCAAGCTCGAAGCAATCCTTCCTCTGTGAAATGGCCAAGCCTGGTGCCATGCAACTCACCACAGCCAGAGGCTGCCCTGTGTCAATGCTGATGCTACTGCCATTCAACTCAGCATGCTGTTTTCCTGCCCCTGTGCAATGTGACTGCCTCATCCACTCTATTAACCCAGCAGCCCCACCATCGCTGCAGGGCAGCCAGAGGGTGGTCCCACCGACAACAATCCCAGCAGAAGCACCCTGCTCTGATCACACAGGGCCAGCAGAGGCAAACTGCCAACCTCTGTGGACTGAGAGAGACCACCGCCAGCAGACAGACAGTAAGGTGGCCCCTCCCATTGCCCAACAATGGCAACTGGGGCTCCACCAAAAAGGAGAATCAAGCACTGGAGAGGAAAGAGTTTTGAGCTTCCTAACATCTTCTTCATAAAGCCACTACTCTCTAGACCAGGATGCACCAAAGATGATCCATCTAATACAAAGGAAGAAACATAGAAACCCTGAGAACATGAGGAGGCAGAGGAATATGTTCCAAACAAAAGTACAGGATAAGACACCAGAAAGAAGGCTAAAAGAAATGGAGACCACCAGTCTTCTTAATAAAGATTTCAAAGTAACAGTCATAAATATACTCACTGATCTGAGGAACAGTACTGACAATCTCAAGGAGGACCTCAACAAAGAGGTAAAAGAATTGAAAAGGAGCCACTCAGAGCTGAGGATTACAGTAACTGAAGTGAAATACACAAATACAATGGCGGGAATGAATAATAGATTGTTGCAAGTAGAGAAGACAATCAATGAGATGGAAATAGAAAACAGGAAAACAACAAAGCTCAGGAACATAGAGAAAACAGAATTTATAGAAAGAAAAGAATGCTAAAAGCTAACTGACAACTCCAAATGAAACAATATTCACATAATAGGGGTACCAGAAGTAGAAGAGGGAGACAAAGGGATTGAAAGTCTCTTTGAAGAAATAGTTGCTGAAAACTTCCCCAGTTAGGGAAGGAAGTAGGTAGAACGTGAAAGAACAGAGAACCCCGAACAAAAGGAACCCAAGGAAGGTAGTACCTAGATATATAATAATTAAAATCACAAAGATTAACCATAAAGAGAGAGTATTGAAAGCAGCCAAAGAGAAAAAAAGGATTACTTATAACGAAACCTGATCAGACTATCAGTAGACTTCTCAGCAGAAACTTTACATGCCGGAAGGGAGTGGCGTGAAATATTTAATGTACTGAAACAGAAGGACCTTCAACCAAGAATCTTCTACCCAGTCTGTTTATTATAAAAAATTGGAGGATACATTAAACATTTCCCATACAAAGGAAGGATGAAGGAATTTACCACCACTAAACCAGCATTACAGGATATGTTAAAGGAACTGTTATAGATGGAAATGTTCTTAAGCTGAAATAGCTTTCACCAGTGAAAATAAACCCATAGTAAATGTAATACACCAGTTGTTATCCAAGCAAGTATGAAATTAAAACAAAAGTAGTAAAATCAACTATAAATAAAATCAGTCAAGGAATACACAAAAAATGCAGATTATGACATAAAATACATATAGTATGGAGGAGGAAGAAGAACAAAAAAGACATACTTTTAGATAATGTTTTAAACAGAGCAATCATCAACTTAACATAAAGTGTGGTATACTTAGGAAACTATCCATGAGCCATATCGTAACCACAACCAAAAGCCTATAATAGATAGACAAAATAAAAATGAGAAATCCAATCACAACACTAAAGAAAAGCATCAAATAACAACAGAAGACTATAAGAGAGAAAGAAAGCAACAGAGAGGAACTGTAAAAACAACCAGAAAACAAATAATAAAATGACAATTAAGTACATACCTATCAATAATTACCTTAAATTTAAATAGACTGAATGTACCAATCAAAAGATATAGAGTGGCAGAAAGGATAAAAAAACAAGACCCATCTATATGCTGCCTACAAGAGACTCACTTCAAATCCAAAGACACACACAGACTAACAGCGGAGGATGGAAAAAGATATTTCATGCAAATATTAGGGAGGTAAAAAGCAGGAGTAGCAGTACTTTTATCAGACAAAATACACATCAAAGCAATGAAAGTAGCAAGAGACAAAGAAGGACATTACATAATGATAAAGAGGTTAGTCCAACAAAAGGATATAACCAGAATAAAATCTACGTACCCAACACAGGAGCACTTATATATGTAAAACAAATACTAACAGAATTAAAGGGGGAAATACATTGCAACACATTTATTGTGGGTGACTTTAACACAACACTCACATCAATAGACAAATCAACCAGATAGAAAATAAATAAGGAAACAGAGACACTGAACAATGTATTAGATTAGATGGACTTAACAGATGTCTACAGAATATTTCACAGAAAAGCATCAGGATACGCATTTTTCTCAAGTGGACATGGAATGTTCTCCAGAACAGATCACATTCTAGGCCACAAAAAGAGTCTTATTAAACTCACAAATATTAAAATTGTATCAGGTAACTTCTCAGAACACAATGTCATGAAACTAGAAATAAATTATACAAATAAATTATACAAACAAAAACCCACTAACACAGGAGGCTAAACAACATGCTTCTAAATAATCAATGGATCAATGACACAAATTAAAGCAAATCAAGCAATACATGGAGCCAAATGAAAACAAAAATTGAAGCCCAAAATTTGTGGGATGACACAAACAGTTATAAGAGGGATATATAGAGCAATACAGGCCTCCCTCAAGAAAGAAGAACAATCCAAAATAAACAGTTTAATCTCATAATTAAAGAAACTAGAAAAAGAAGAACAAATGAAACACAAAATTAGTAGAAAGAGGGACATAATAAAGAGCAGAACAGAACTAAAATAGAGAAATTAAATAAAAGAAAAAATGGCAAAACCAAGAAAAAAAGAGTACACAAATAAAATCAGAAATGAAAAATGAAGTGTCACAACAGATAATACATAAATACAAAGATTAGTAAATTCTATGAAAAATTATATGCTAATAAACTGGACAACCTAGAATAAATGGAAAACTTCCTAGAAAATACAGCCATCCAAGAGTGATCCAGGAAGAAACCCTGATCAGACCAGTTACCAGCAATGAAATTGAATTGGTAATCAAAAAACTCCCAACAAACCCAAGCATAGGAACAGATGGCTCTACACCTGAATTCTACCAAACATTTAAAGAGCTAATATCCATACTTCTTAAAGTATATCAAAAACTAGAAAAAGAGGTAGTACTTCCAAATTCATTCTATGTGGCCAGCATCACTCCAATATCAAAACCAGAAAACCGCACCACAAAAAAAGAAAGTTATAGACCAATATTCCTGATGAACATAGATGCAAAAATCCTCAACAAAATATTAGCAAACAGAATTCAAGAATACGTCAAAAGGATCATCCACCACAACCAAGTAGGATTTATTCCTGGAATGCAATGAAGGTACAATATTTATAAATCAATGAATGTGATATACCACATTAACAAAAGAAAGGATAAAAACCACATGATCATCTCAATAGATGCTGAAAAAGCAAATGACAAAATTCAGCACCCATTCATGATAAAAACTCTCAACAAATGTGTACAGAGGGTACGTACCTCAACATAATAAAGTATATAGATGACAAACCCACAGATAACATCATACTCAATGGTGAACAGCTGAAAGCTTTTCCTTTCTGATCAAGAACAAGACAAGGATACCCACACTCACCACTTTTATTCAACATAGTACTGGAGGTCCTAGCCACAGTAATCAGACAAGATAAAGAGATAAAAGGCTTCCAGATTGGTAAGGAAGAAGTAAAACTGTCACTATTTGTAGATGACATACTCTACATAGAAAGCCCTGAAGACTCCACCAAAAAACTTAGACCTAATAACAATTCAGCAAAGTTGAAGGATACAAAATTAATACACATAAATCTGTTGTATTCCTATATAGTAACAACAAACTAGCAGAAAGAGAAATCAAGAAAACAATTCCATTCACAATTGCATCAAAAAGAATAAAATACCTAGGAATAAATCTAACCAAGAAGGTGAAAGACCTGTTCTCTGAAAACTCTAAGACACTCATGAGAGTAATTAAAGAAGACACCAATATATGGATACCTATCCCACGCTCATGGATAAGAAATAATATTGTCAAAATGGTCATATTGCCCAAAGAAATGTACAGATTCAATGCAATCCCTATCAAAACACCAACAGCATTTTCCAATGAAATAGAAAAAATAATTCTAAAAATTCATACGGAACCACAAAAGACCCCCAGTAGCCAAAGCAATCCTAAGAAAGAAGAATAAAGCTGGGGTATTACACTCCCTGACTTCAAGCTATGCTACAAAGCTACAGTAATCAAAACAGTATAGTACCGGCACAATAGCGCACACCCATAGATGAATGGAACAGAATAGAATGCCATGATATAAACCCACAAATATATTGTCAATTAATATATGATAAAGGAGCCATGAATATAAAATGGGAAAAAGACAGTCTCTTTAATAAGGGGTGTTGGGAAAACTAGATAGCTACATGCAAGAGAATGAAACTGGAGTACTGTCTAACTCCATACACAAAAGTAAACTCAAAATGGATCAAAGACCTGAATGTAAGACATGAAACCATAAAACTCTTAGAAGGAAACGTAAGCAAAAATCTCTTGAACATAAGCATGAGCAATTTTTTCCTGGACACATCTCCCTGGGTGAGGGAAACAAAATAAAAATTGAATAACTAATCAAACTAAAAACTGCTTTACAGCAAAGGACACCATCAGCAGAACAAAAAGGCAACCTATAGTATGAGAGAATATATTTGGAAATGATTTATACAGTAAAGGGTTAAGATCCAAAATATATAAAGAACTCTTACAACTCAACACCATAAAAACAAACAACCAATTTAAAAATGGGTGGAGAACCTGAACCGACATTTCTCCAAAGCAGAAGAACAGATGGCCAACAGGCACATAAAAACATGTTCACGTCTCTAATTATCAGGGAAATGCAAATCAAACCCACAATAAGATATCACCTCACACCTAAAAAAAGAAAAGAAATAACAAGTGTTGGCTAGGATGTGGATCAAAGGAAACCCTCCTAACACTGTTGGTGGAAATGTAAATTGGTGAAGCCACTGTGGAACAGTATAGAAGTTTCTCAAAAAACTAAAAATAGAAATACTATTCAACACAGTAATTCCACTTACAGGAATTTCCTTGAAGAAAAAACAGGTAGGTCCATTGCTCTTACATACTCATCAATAACACAACAGGTTCTAATAAAAGCCCTTTCCTCTCTTTTTTAGGTTATTTTGCATAGAACTTGCAAATATAACTGCTGTATTTCAGTTCACAGGCTAATTTAACCCAAGTTTAAACACAGTCTTTTCTTTAGGGCATGGAGGAAGTATGGGCTATGACTGAAAGGAGAAGTGCACAGGGCCCCATGAAGGTCTCGAGGATCCAGATGTGGGTTGATCTAATAAAAGCCAGGTTAGTGAAAGACAAACTCGATGGGCAGCCCAATAGAATCTTGTTAGAACTGTGGCAGTATTACAAGAGTTTTGGGGTCTTTTGGGCTTCTGGAAAGTGTTTATCCAGCACTTGGCACAAAATCTGAAGCCCTTATACTAGTTGGGCTACTGGAAAGTGTTTATCCAGCACTTGGCACAAAATATGAAGCCCTTATACCAGTTGGTATGACATCAGATGGGACTGGGATGAGACATGTCCAGCTGCTTTTAGTGCTGCCAAGCAGGAAGTCAAGGTCGTACAGGCCTTGAATGTAATGGACTCAACAAGGCCCTGTAAACCAGATGTTCATGTAACCAAAGATGGTTATGGATGGGGTCTTTGGCAGCGGCTTGAAAAGACATGCCAATCTATAGGATTCTGGTCACAACTATGGAAAGGAGCAGAGGTCCAGTACACCTTGGGGGAGGGAGAAGGGGACTGAGGGGTATTATGATTAGTACACATGGTGTGGGGGGAATCATGGGGAAGACAGTGAAGTACAGAGAAGACAAGTAGTGACTCTGTGGCATCTTACTACACGGATAGAAAGTGACTGCAATGGGGTATGTGGGGGGGGGCTTGATAATATGGGTGAATGTTGAAACCACATTTTTCATGTGAAATCTTCGTAAGAGTGTATATCAGTGATACCTGAACAATAATAATAAAAAGCCTACAGTCTTATGATGGGGATTATTTGAATCTACAGCCGATCTAGGGAGAACCGTCATCCATCTGAATCTTGGAATCCGTGAACACGCCACCTCTCCTCATTTATTCAAGTCTTCTTTAATTTTTCTCAGAAATTTAAAAATTTTGTTATTAATACAATGTTATGAAGGATTCACATGAGCAACATTGTGATTACTACATTTACCGTTATTATCAAGTCCCCCCTCCCTGCACACACCCCATTACAGTCACTGTCCATCAGAGTAGTGAGATGCTATGGTGTCACTACTTGTCTTCTCTGTGCTATACTGTCTTCCCCGTGACCGCCTTACATTATGTTGTGTTAATCGTAGTGCCGTTTAATTCCCTTCTCCCACCCTTCCTCAGTTGGTGGTTCAAACCACCCTCTCCCTAGGAACAAGGTTCCCGCCGTAAAGCGAGTGGCTCTGGGTGTAAGGAACGTGGTGCCGTAAAGCGTGAGTGTCGTAAGCCAGGGGGCGGTGCGGAGAGAAGCGGAGGACGTCGCTCGAACATTCCGGCGGCCGCAGGAGGAGCAGACGGATGGCCTCAGGTGTGAGCGTAGACCGCAGGCGAGCCCGCGGCGCAGTAACAGTGAGTAGCGGGCGGGACCGGGTAGCTCCGGAGTCCCGGAGAGCCGGGCAGCAGGGGCGCCCCGGGGGTAATGGGGGCGAGGCGGCCGGAGCCGGGAAGGCCAAGTGGGTCGTAGCGCTCTCTGCCCGCCTCCGCCGCCGCAGCTGCCCGACCCGCGCCGCGGCCCCTCCGCTCGCCCCAACACCGGTAAGTCTCTTACCCGGTTACTACTCTCCCGCCGGCCGCTCCTGCCGCCGCTGCCGCCCCCCGGGACGGTTCGCCGCCGCCGCCGCATCCCCGGCGCTGGGCGGGCGGCCGGGACGCGGCCGGCCAGTTTTCTGCTCTGGGTGGAGCAGCTGTTGCTTCTCTTCGCGCGTTTCCCCACTCTCTTGCCCCTCGGCGCCTCCTCGTCTCCTCATCCCCCTCCGTGTTAGCCTCCTTCAGCGCGGAGGCCCCCGGGAGCCGGGGAAGTAACTTGTGCCTGGCGCAGACCCTGGAAAGTGCCTGCCGCGCGCCGCGGCCCCGGCCGGCGCGGTCGCTGTCGCTCGGCCCCGCGGCTTGGGGCTGCGGGCGCGCGACGTGTGGCGGCGGGCGGCGGGCGGCGGGCTGCGGGCTGCGTTTCGTCAGTGCGCGCGTGTGCGCGGTCCCGGCTGAGTGTGAGTTAGGAACTATAGCTGTTGGTAGAAGACCTTAAGAGTATGGCGGCCTGGGAAAAGCTTCATCGTCTGTTTTGCAGTACCAACCACATGTGTGCTGGAATTATTAGTAACAGATGCTTGTGACCACTTAATTCCCTCTCCTCTCCCTCTCTTTCCCCATTCATACTTAAAATTAAATGTGAATGAAAGATAAACGTGTTAATTAGTCAGTTTCTTATGTTTATTGCTGTATTGTAAGAATATTCCAAGATCTTTATTCTCTCTTTTAAAGTACTCTAACTTAAAATTTTCAGATAAGTTTAAATATTCTAATTTTGGTTTTTAATCTAATTTGAATTTTATTTATTTATGTTTTGGTATCATTAATGTACAATGACATGAGCAAGCAACATTATGGTTACTAGACTCCCCCTATTATCAAGTCCCCACCACATACCACATTACAATCACTATGCATCAGCGTTGTAAGATGCTGTAGAATCACTATTTGTCTTCTCTGTGCTATACTGCCTTCCCCGTGCCCCACCCCCAATATTATGTGTGCTAATCATAATACCCTTATTCCCCTTCTCCCTCCCTCCCTTCCCACCCACCCTACCCAACCCCTTTCCCTTTGGTAACCACTAGTCCATTCTTGGTTTCTGGGAGTCTGCAGCTCTTTTGCTTTGTTGTTACACTCCACAAATGAGGGAAATCATTTGGTACTTGTACCTCTATATTGCTTTCCACAATGGTTGAACTAATTTACATTCCCACTAGCAGTGTAGGAGGGTTCCACTTTCTCCTCATCCTTGCCAGCATTTGTTGTTGCTTGTCTTTCGAATGTTGGGCATCCTAACTGGTGTGAGGTGATATCTCATTGTGGTTTTAATTTGTATTTCCCTGATGGTTAGCGATGTGGAGCATCTTTTCATGTGCCTGTTGGCAATCTGAATTTCTTCTTTGGGGAAGTGTCTGTTCAGATCCTCTGCCCATTTTTTAATTGGGTTATTTGCTTTTTGGGTGTTGAGGCATGTGAGTTCTTTATATATTTTGGATGTTAACCCCTTATCAGTTATGTCATTTGTGAATATATTCTCCCACACTGCAGGATGCCTTTTTGTTCTACTGATGGTGTCCTTTGCTGTACAGAAGCTTTTTAGTTTGATGTAGTCCCATTTGTTCATTTTGCTTTTGTTTCCCTTGCCTGAGGAGATATGTTCATGAAGAAGTCGCTCATGTTTATGTTCAAGCGAGTTTTGCCAATGTTTTCTTCTAAGAGTTCTATGATTTCATGACTTACATTCAGGTCTTTGATCCATTTCGAGTTTACTTTTGTGAATGGAGTTAGACAGCAATCCAGTTTCATTCTTTTACATGTAGCTGTCCAGGTTTGCCAACACCAGCTGTTGAAGAGGCTGTGATTTCCCCATTGTATGTCCATGGCTCCTTTATCGTATATTAATTGACCATATATGTGTGGGTTTATATCTGAATTTCTAAGCATGAATTCCTACCATTAGGTAACTTTATTTCCCCAAAGACTGACAATTTTCCTGCTCAGTATTTTGTGTATCTTTGCTAGAAGTGCAGTTTAAGTTTGTAAATCCTCTTAACTATTAATAGAACCATCTCTTAAATGGCTATTTGGAGTAGTATGAACACGTGTTATTGCCTAATGAATATTGATCAGATCTCATAATTAAATGCTGCATAATTATACAACAGCAAACCTGTCCAAGTACTTTAACATTATAAGAGTTATCTGTCTCTCTGCCATGACTTCCATTACCAAGTTCAATTGAATATGAAATAGAAAACAAACTTAAATGCTGTAATCTACAGGGGCACCAAAAATCTAATACATAGGAATAAATCTAATGAAAGATGCGTAAGACCATAACATTGTCTGAAGGAAATCCTATATAAATGAAAGGATATAATACCACATTCCTGGATTGGAGTACCCCCAAATTAAAAAATATCAATCCCCCCTAGACTGACCCACAGAGTCAATTCCAACCAAAATTGTATTAGAACCATTCCATTGACATGTTTACTCTAAAATGCAAACAAATTCAGATCAGACACCTTGTAGGGATAAATTTAGACTGTTTGTACTATCAAATACCAAGATTTACTATAAAGTACAGCATTAACACAATGTAGTATTAGGGCAAAAATAAACAAATAAATGATGGAAAAGAATAAAGAACTCAGGAAGACATCTGCATAGTAGAGATACTAGGCAGGGTAATTAGGCAAGAAAAAGAAATAGAAAACATCCAGATTAGAAATTGACAAGTAAAACTATATTCACAAGAGACATGATCTTGTATACAGAAAATTCAATGAAATTCCAATTAAAAAATCTACCAAAACTAATATAAAGAGCTTGGGAAGATTGTAGAATGTAAGAGCAATATGTAAAAATCCATTATATTTCTATAAATTTGCAGTGAACAATCAACAATCAAGAAAACATCCATTTACAATAGAATCAAAAGAAAAAAATTACACATAAATTTAGCAAAAAACTACAAAACCTGTACTCTGAAAACTACAAAACACCCTTGGAAAGAAACTATGACTGCAATAAATGGGAAAGCATCCCATGTTCGTGAGTCTGAACATCATTGTTAAGATAGGAATACTCCCCAAACTGATCTACAATTTCAACACAGTCTCTAATAGAATTGCAAATAGTTTCCTTGTAGAATTTAATAGGGTGATCCTAAAGTTCATATGAAATGGGAAGGAACCCAGAACAGCCAAAAACCAATGGGCAGGAACAATGAAACAATGGGTAGGTACAACAGTTTCTTACAAAATAAAAGTAAAAGGGAACACTTCCTTAGTCATTCTACAACCCAGCATTACATAACAACCAAAATCAAACAGACATCACAAGAAAGGAAAATTAGATGCCAACATTTCTCATGACATACAGATGAAAAAATCCTCAACAAAATATTAGCAAATCAAATCCAACAATGTATAAAAAGGATTATGTACCACAACCAAGTTGGATTTATTCCAGGTATGCAAAGCTGGCTCAATACTCAAGAAAATATTAACGTAACTCATCAGTAGACCAAAAGAATAAAAAATCACATAATCATATCAATAAATGCAGAAAAGTCATTTGACAAAATTCAACACTCAGGATAAAAAACCTAAGAATACATGGAACATCTTACACTTGATGAACATTTACAATAAGCCTGCAGCTAACGTACTTAATGGTGAGAAACTAGCTTTCCTGAAAAGATCAGAGGACAAGGATGTCCCCTCACAACCCCTTTTCAACATCATACTGTAAGAACTCACTAATGTAAAAGAAAAAAGGAAATAAAAAGCAATTGATGGAAACAGAAGAAATAAAACTCTTTCTGTTTGCAGATGACATCAGTCTTGTTAGGCAGAAAAATAGATATGGGCATGTGGAGGGAGAATAGCCAGTAAAGCCCACTAAAAGGGATTCAAAGAGTTAACCACATTAAACTAGAGAGCCAGAAATAACTCAGATTTAATGAGTTAATTAGCTGAAGTTCCAAAGGCCAGGAGTAACTTAGAATGTCCGGATATTCCCCAGATAAAGAAAAGTATCTGAGCGCAGCACACCACATGTCTTCATTGCATCAATTAGATCATGCCATTATAAAATTTACTTTAGCCTGCTAAAAGGCACAGCTTATTTTTAAACTTAACCTATATATGCTTTTTTTCCTTCTTTCTCCAGGCCCTAATCAAGTAACTTTGTAACCAGGGCAGGAGACAGACTTTGGAAGTATAAATAAACCTGTGTGGACAAAGGATGCTGAAGTCCCAAATGGACATAGTCACCTAAATAACCCTATTCTTAAGACAAAACTTCAAAGGAATTATGAGTCACCTTCATACATCATACCTTATGCTGACCCTTATAAAAAAAAAGCCCTATAAAACCCCAGACCCCAAACCCTTAAGCATGCCTCCTCTCTCTGAGGTTTCCCACACTCTCCCTTTCCTCAAGTATGTCACTCTCTCGGTCCTACTTCAGTTAAGCATGGAGGGGCTGCTCAGAGCTCTGATTTAGGCTTGCAAGTTCCCATCACCTGGGTGACCAGGACAGAACTGCAGCTGAACGATCAAGCTCCTTAGAAGCCTACCTGAAAATCTCTTTTCTTTGCCTTTGGAAAGTTTTCAGAATATAATCTTACCCCATCCAGTTTTCTGCAGCTCCCCCAAATACTGGAGTAGTAGGGGGTTAGTTCCCATGCCGTGCACCTTCAAGTGCACACTGGACAGCAGATGACACTGGTTTTAGTTGCTGGCAAGGGATTTGCCCTATGCTGAGCAGCAGTTCAATGAGCTTCCCTTTCCTCCCTCTATTTTTTCTTCCTCTCTGCTTTACTCAAGTAAACCTGCCTGTATCTATGTTGACTCTAGTCCACTCCTCCTTTGGAGGGTATTCAAGTAAAACTTACATTGTGCTTCACTACTGTGTCTCTGCCCTTCAATTCTTTGTTGCAGCAGGGACAAGAACTGAGGAAAATAAACTCACCCCCCACCCCCAGCAGTCTCACTAAAAAATTCAAAGAATCAATGAAAACCCCCCTGGAATAAGCAATTATAACAAGGTTGTAGGATACAAAGTTAGTATATAAAAGGCAATAATTTTCCTATAAACCAACAATAAACAAGTGGAATTTGAAATTTAAAATATAATACCATTGACTTAGCACCTGCAAAAACTGAACTATTTAGATATAAATATATATAAATATAACAAAATATGTACAACATCTATTTGAGGAAAACCATAAATCTCTGATAAAACAAATCAAACAATGAAATAAATGGAGATTCCGTATTCATGAGTAGGAAGGCCACACACTGTCATGATGTCAGCTCTCCTCAACTTGACCTAAAGAGTCAGTGCAATCCCAATCAAAATCCTAGCAGTTTACTTTGTGGATGTCAACAGAGTATTCTAAAGCGGAGAGGTAAATGATCCAAAACAGCCAACACAATACTTTGGAGGAGAACAAAATCAGAGGACTGACATTATCTGACTTCAATACTTACTATAAAGCTACAGTAATCAAAAGAGTATGGTATTATCCAAAGAAAACAAGATCACAGATTCAAAAAGATATATGCACCCCTATGTTTATGACAGCACTACTTACAATAGCCAAGATATGGAAGCAACCTAAGTGTCCATCAGTAGATGAATGGATAAAGAAAATGTGGTACAAATCCAACCATTTGCAGCAACATGGATGGAGCTGGAGGGTATTATGCTCAGTGAAACAAGCCAAGCGGAGAAAGAGAAATACCAAATGATTTCACTTATCTGTGGAATATAAGAACAAAGGAAAAACTGAAGGAACAAAACAGCAGCAGAGTCACAGAACTCAGGAATGGACTAACAGATACCAAAGGGAAAGGGACTGGGGAGGATGGCTGGGTAGGGAGGGATAAGGGGGGGGGAGGAGTAGGGAGGTATTAAGATTAGCATGCATGGGGGTGTAGGAGAAAAGGGAGGGCTGTACAACACAGAGAAGGCAAGTAGTGATTCTACAACATTTTGCTATGCTGATGGACAGTGACTGTAAAGGGGTTTATAGGGGAGACCTGGTATAGGGGAGAGCCTAGTAAACATAATATTCGTCATGTAAGTGTAGATTAGTGATACCAAAAACAAAACAAACAACAACAAAAAAACCCAAAAAAAACCCAAACAAACAAACAAAAAAAGGGCAGTTCCTGTGTGGTAACCTCCAATGAGTTCTACACAAGAGTATAAAGGGCATATAAAAGTGTAGGCAAAGGGTCTGTTTGTGTTTATACAGAGGATCAAAGCCTAATTGGGCTACCCAAAAAATGAACTAAGATGCAATATGAAAGAGAACTTCCAACATCAGCACTCTCGGGAAGACTCATGCCAGAAGATGATCATCAAAAAACCCCAACAAAGATCCACGCACTGCTACAGCTGTAGATGCACTCATCCCACCAGTTCCTGGACTTGCCATGGGAATGAGGAAGGAGATATCTAAGCTGGCCTGTGCATACAGTAAAAGAACAAATTTGACTGGATCTATACTGTTGGAACTCAACCAAGAATTAGGAGAAGTGCAAGTTGCACTGCTCCAAAATCGTGCGACTATAGACTATCTACTGTTAAAAGAACATATGGGATATGAACAGTTCCCAGGAATGGGTTGTTTTAATTTGTCTGATTTCTCTCAGACTCTTCAAGTTCAGTTGGACAATATCCACCATACCATAGATAAGTTTTCACAAATGCCTAAGGTGCCTAACTGGTTTTCTTGGTTTCACTGGAGATGGCTGGTAATTACAGATATGCTTTGGTTATGTAACTATACTCCTATTATGTTAATGTGTGTGCGCAATTTAAGTAGTAGCTTAAAACCTATACATGCTGAAGTTACTCTACAAGAAGATATGTCAAAGAAATAATCAATCTTCCCAGGTTTTCTTCCGCCTGCTACTTCTATAGCTTTTCTTCTTCCTTCCTAATTACAACCCTTAAATTGAATTCGTGCCTCATATCAAATTTACCGAGTATCATAATTCTTCCAAGTGGTAAAGAAACCTCAAGACAAATGCTGGGCTTAGAAGCTACAGGGCATAAAAATGCAAAGAAATAAAAAGCTAACCATTTCAAACAATAAGGCTTCTCTCTCACTTGCCAACTTTACATTTCCCTGTATGGCCCCAGAAGATGACTGGTTAGCCAGAGATGGGTAAGATTCCTCAAGGGAGGAACAACCTAAGACAGGCACAGTCGCAGGGGGGTCATCAGGTGAGAAATTGGGGATCAACAGAGGTGAGGCTTAGAACCTCACCCCCCCTGTTCTGAGAGAAATCTTCTGCATACGTGGATGTTTTATAGCCCTTGTCTAGCTTGGATTAACACATAGTCTGCAGGCACACACCTGATCATCTACATTTGCTCCCTTACAACACTAAACTATGTCTTCTACCTTTATCTTGTATCTATCTACCACTTCAGCATTTTATTAAAAATAATAATAATAAAGACAGAAATGTGGTATCCACGTATAAATCAAGTATAAAAATCAAATGAGTATTCATATTTGAACTGACTGTTTATAGTTCATAATGCATGAGCAAAACCGAAAGTTTCTGTGATGACTGCCCTTGTACTGTTCACTGTGTAACTTATTCACTATGTAAGAATTTGTTCTCCATGTAACAACTTGTTTGTTATGCCTCAGAAGATTGGAGACTGACGAAAATTAGGCTTGGGTTGAATGAATGATTGTGCATTGAGCATTGACTCCCCTATACAGAATTTTATTGTTGTTAACAACCATTTGATCAATAAATATGAGAGATGCCCTCAAAAAAAAAAAAGAAAAATAAAGTACACACTTCCAATGGTAAAATAAATAAGTAACCAGGATGTAATGTGTAGCATAAGGAATATAGTAAAAAAAAAAAAAAAAAAGAAAGAAAATGTGGTACATATACATGGAATATAATTCAACCATAAGCAGAAAACAAATCCTACCACTTGCAACAACATGGATGGAGCTAGAGGGTATTATGCTCAGTGAAATAAGCCAGGTGGAGAAAGACAAGTACCAAATGATTTCACTCATTTGTGCAAAAGTGAAGAAACAAAACAACAGTAGACTCACTGACTCGTAGAAGGGACTAGAGATGACCAAAGGGAATGGGGTCGGGTGGGAGGGAGGAGAAGGGGATTAAGGGACATTATGATTAGCACACATAATGTGGGGGGAGCATGGGGAAGGCAGTAGAGCACAGAGAAGACAAATAGTGACTCTATAGCATCTTACTATGCTGTTGGACAGTGATGGCAAGGGGGTGGTTGAGGGGGCTTGATAATATGGGTGTAGTAGTAACCACAACGTTGCTCATGTGAAACCTTCGTAAGATTGTATATCACTGATACCCTCATAAAAAAAAAGTACGGCATTAACGAAATAATAGATAAATATATATCAAGGGAACAGAATAGAGAATCTAGAAATAGACCAATGCAAATATAATCAACCAATCTTTGACAAAGGAGCAAAAGCAATACAATGAAGCAAAGATAGTCTGAAATAAATGGAACTGGATGTCCACATTTCAAAAGTTAATCTAGATACAGCTTATGTCCTTCACAAAATTTACCTAAAAATGAATCACAGACCTAAATAATAAAAAACATAACACCTGTAAAACTTTTATAGAGAATAACATAAAAGAGAATCTAGGCAACCCTGGTAGGGCAGTGACTCTGTAGGTCCAACAACAAAGCACAAGCCACAGAAGAAAAACACTGGTAAGTTGGACTTCATTAAAATTAAAATCTTCTCTGTGAAACACTGCGAAGAGAGTGAAAAGCAAGCCAGAGATGCAGAGAAAATATCTGCAAAGCACATACCTGATAAAGAACTTATATCCCAAATACATAAAACACTCCTAAACTCAACAATAATAAAATATCTCAATTTAGAAATGGTTAAAAGACCTGAACAGATACCACACCAAAGAAAATAGACGGCAAATGAGCATATGAAAAGATATGATCATGTTATTGATTTATTTATATGATCATAAAATTAAGATCATGTTATTAGGAAAATCCAAATTAAAACAATGAGATACCACTATACACCTATTAAAATGGCCAAAATCCTGAACACCACCACCACCAAATGCTGCACAAGGATGTAGAGCAACAGGAACACTCATCAACTGCTCGTGGGAATGCAAAACAGTACTGTCACTTTGGAAGTCAGTTTGGCAGCTTCTTACAAAACTGAAAACAGGCTTACCTCATGACTCAGCAACCATAAACCCTTGGTATTTACCCAAATGAGCTGAAAATTTATGCCCACATAAAATCCTACACAAGAATGTTTATATCAACTTTATTCATAGAAATTGCCAATACCAAAATGTCTTGATTACTGCGGCGGGGAGCGAGATTCCCACCCCACCCCACTTTATTATTCTTTCTCAGGATTGCTTTGGCTATTCGGGGTCTTTGGTGGTTCCATATGAATTTTTGAACTATTTGTTCCAGTTCATTGAAGAATGTTGTTGGTAATTTGATAGGGATTGCATCAAATCTGTATATTGCTTTGGACAGGATGGCCATTTTGACTATATTAATTCTTCCTAGCCAAGAGCATGGGATGACTTTCCATTTGCTAGTGTCCTCTTTAATTTCTCTTAAGAGTGTCTTGTAGTTTTCAGGGTATAGGTCTTTCACTTCCTTGGTTAGGTTTATTCCTAGGTATTTTATTCTTTTTGATGCAATTGTGAATGGAATTGTTTTCCTGATTTCTCTTTCTATTAGTTCATTGTTAGTGTATAGGAAAGCCACAGATTTCTGTGTGTTGATTTTGTATCTTGCAACTTTCTGTATTCTGATATCAGTTCTAGTAGTTTTGGAGTGGAGTCTTTAGGGTTTTTTATGTACAGTATCATGTCATCTGCACATAGTGACAGTTTAACTTCTTCTTTACCAATTTGGATTCCTTGTATTTCTTTGTTTTGTCTAATTTCCATGGCTAGGACCTCCAGTACTATGTTGAATAGCAGTGGGGAGAGTGGGCATCCCTGTCTTGTTCCCGATCTCAGAGGAAAAGCTTTCAGCTTCTCGCTGTTCAGTATAATGTTGGCTGTGGGTTTATCATATATGGCCTTTATTATGTTGAGGTACTTGTCCACTATACCCATTTTGCTGAGAGTTTTTATCATGAATGGATGTTGAATTTTATCGAATGCTTTTTCAGCATCTCTGGAGATGATCGTTTGGTTTTTGTCTTTCTTTTTGTTTATGTGGTGGATGATGTTGATGGATTTTCGAATGTTGTACCATCCTTGCATCCCTGGGATGAATCCCACTTGGTCATGGTGTATGACCCTTTTGATGTATTTTTGAATTCGGTTTGCTAATATTTTGTTGAGTATTTTTGCATCTATGTTCACCAGGGATTATTGGTCTGTAATTTTCTTTTTTGGTGTTGTCTTTGCCTGTTTTTGGTATTAGGGTAATGTTAGCTTCATAGAATGAGTTTGGGAGTATTCTCTCCTCTTCTATTTTCTGGAAAACTTTAAGGAGAATGGATATTATGTCTTCTCTATATGTCTGATAAAACTGCGAGGTAAATCCATCTGGCCCGGGGGTTTTGTTCCTGGGTAGTTTTTTGATTACCGCTTCAATTTCTTTGCTGGTAATTGGTTTGTTTAGATTTTCTGTTTCTTCCTTGGTCAGTCTTGGAAGGTTGTATTTTTCTAGGAAGTTGTCCATTTCTTCTAGGGCTGGGAGCCATGCTACTCAAGCTGTGTAGCAAAGCTCAGGCTGGAGGAAGACCCCCACAAAGCAGGGGCCTTCGCAGCTGACTCTCCCTATTACCCACCTTGATTTTGTTTTTCTCCATTATACTACTGGTTTTGTTTTTTGCTTGCATTGTTGCCAAGGGTTAACTAACCTTTGCTGAGCAGTGTGGAAAGGATGAGAACAAAAGTTTCCCAGGAGCTTTTCAGGACAGTGCTCCTGAAGAATGGAACACGCAGGGGCCAAATGGCAATCTTGGCATAAAGTACCAAAACCTACTGTTAGTTAGTCAAACATTGACTACCCCATTTCCTCTGAGAATGCCCCCCTTGTTTACAATGCTAGTAAAACTAGTGATGGAAAGTTTTATAGAAATAGAGTTAAGAGAATGTTGAATAGAATAACCCTGTCTGACACTTAGTCAATCTTCTCATGTTTCTTCCCTCTGCTGTTTCTATAGTTTTTCTTCTTCTTTCCTAATTACAGCCATTTACGAGAATTTGTGCCTTACATGTGAAATTACCAAATACCATAATTTTCCAGGAAGTAAAAATACCTCAAGACAAGTGCTGGGTCTGGAAGCCACAGAGCATAAATCTGCAAAGAAGTAAAAAGTTAACATTTTCAAAGAACATTACTTCTCTCTCACTTACCAGCTTTACATCTCCCTGTATGGCCCCAGAAGATGGCTGGTTAGCCAGAGACGGGTAAGATTCCTCATGGGAGGAACAACCTAAGACAGGCACAGTCGCAAGGGGGGCCTTCAGGTGAGAAAATGGGGGCCAACAGAGGTGAGGCTTAGAACCTCATCCCCCCAGTTTTGAGAGAAATTGTCTACACTCGTGGATGTTTTGTTGCCCTTGTTCAGCTTGGATTAATACCTGGTCTGTAGGCACAAACATGATCATCTACACTTGCCTTCTTACAGCACTAAATCATGCTTTCTATCTATATCTTGCATCTACCTACTACATCAACATTTTATTAGAATCACATATAAAGTATAAAAATCAAATGAATAATCATACATTATATTTGACGTGATTCTTTATAGTTTAAGGTTTGTAGTTAAAACAGAAACAGTTTCTATGTTATGAATGCCCTTGCATTGTTTATGAAGTCCCTGCAGTAGTGGAGTCATGGAGACCCGTGTAGCATATGTCAGGGAGATTTTGGTATCCACACAGAAGAAAGAGAAATGTAGATAAGAAGGGGAAATTTAGTTTGCTGCCTACTGTGCCCCATAAAGGGGTATAAAGTGAAAATACGAGTTTATGATTTTAGATTGATTATAAATTTATTAAAGCCTCTAAGAATATTTTTGTGGGAAAGAATCCTAGCTAACTGTGGCACTAGGTGACCTGTATTTCACCCTGAGCTGATAGACTCCATAGTCGCTGCTACATAATGCACCCTCCTACGGTCACATGCACTGCTTAGAAACTGCATTGCATAGAAACGTAAAACACAATAGAGTCCATGTTGATAGGAAAAGTTTCGGTCAAGGAACAGAAAAACAACCACCTAACACTTGACCAACCATGAATAGATTAGAAAGAAAAGGAAGGAAAAAGCTTGCCTATACCTACTAATCAACTGCCTATACTAATTAATCATCAGAATAATAAAAAATAATCATATCCTTGTGCAAAATGGTATAAATAAAGTTGGCATCGGCACTTTGTCAAGAGACCTCCTACAACTGACTCCGTGTCCTGTCTCTCCATATGCTGACTCCGTCCTGCGCCTTCGGGCATCCCACCCCTAGGCTGGAGCGGGACTCCCGCATTCTAGGTTTCCCAGTTTGTTAGCATATAGGTTTTCATAGTATTCTCTAATAATTCTTTGTATTTCTGTGGGGCCTGTCGTGATTTTTCCTTTCTCGTTTCTGATTCTGTTGATGTGTGTTGAGACTCTTTTTCTCTTAATAAGTCTGGCTAGAGGCTTATCTATTTTGTTTATTTTCTCAAAGAAGCAGCTCTTGGTTTCATTGATATTTTTTCTATTGTTTTATTCTTCTCAATATTATTTATTTCTTCTCTGATCTTTATTATGTCCCTCCTTCTGCTGATTTTAGGCCTCATTTGTTCTTCTTTTTCCAGTTTCGATAATTGTGACGTTAGACTGTTCATTTGGGATTGTTCTTCTTTAAATACGCCTGGATTGCTATATACTTTCCTCTTAAGACTGCTTTCGTTGTGTCCCACAGAAGTTGGAGCTTTGTGTTGTTGTCATTTGTTTCCATATATTGCTGGATCTCCATTTTAATTTGGTCATTGATCCATTGATTATTTAGGAGCATGTCGTTAAGCCTTCATGTGTTTGTGAGCCTTTTTGCTTTCTCTGTACAATTTATTTGTAGTTTTATACCTTTGTGGTCTGAAAAGTTGGCTGGTAGGATTTCAATCTTTTTTAATTTACTGAGGCTCTTTTCTGTGGCCTAGTATGTGGTCTATTCTGGAGAATGTTCCATGTGCACTTGAGAAGAATGTGTATCCTGTTGCTTTTGGATGTAGAGTTCTATACATGTCTATTAGGTCCACCTGTTCTAGTTTGTTGTTCAGTGCCGCTGTGTCCTTATTTTCTTTCTGGGGGATCTGTCTGTTGGAGTGAGTGGTGTGTTAAAGTCTCCCAAAATGAATGCATTGCATTCTATTTCCTCCTTAATTCTGTTAGTATTTGTTTCACATATATTGGTGCTCCTGTATGGGGTGCATATATGTTTATAATGGTTATATCCTCTTGTTGGACTGAGCCCTTTATCATGTAAGGTCCTTCTTTATGTCTTGTTACTTTCTTTGTTTTGAAGTCCAATTTTATATGATACTAGTACTGCAACACCTGTTTTTTTCTCCGTGTTGTTTGTGTGAAATATCTTTTTCCATCCCTTGACTTTTAGTCTGTGCATGTGTTTGGGTTTGAGGTGAGTCTCTTGTAAGCAGCATAGGAATGGGTCTTGCTTTTTTATCCATTCTATTATTCTGTGTCTTTTGATTGGTGCATTCAGTCCATTTACATTTAGGGTGATTACTGAAAGGTATGTACTTATTGCCATTGCAGGCTTTAGATTCGTGGTTACCAACAGTTCAAGGTTAGCTTCTTTACTACCTTACTGTCTAACTTAACTCGCTTACTGAGCTGTTATAAACACTGTCTGATGATTATTTCTCTCCCTTCTTATTCCTCCTCCTCCATTCTTCATATGTTGGGTGTTTTGTTCTGTGCTCTTTTTAGGAGTGCTCCCATCAATAGGAGTCCCTCTAAAATACCCTGTAGAGGTGGTTTGTGGGAGGCAAATTCCCTCAACTTTTGCTTGTCTGGGAATTGTTTAATCCCTCCTTCATATTTAAATGATATTCGTGCTGGATACAGTATCCTTGCTTCTAGGCCTTCTGTTTCATTGCATTAAATATATCATGCCATTCTCTTCTGGCCTGTAAGGTTTCTGTTGAGAAGTCTGATGATAGCCTGATGGGTTTTCCTTTGTAGGTGACCTTTTTTCTCTCTCTGGCTGCCTTTAATACTCTGTCCTTGTCCTTGATCTTTGCTGTTTTCATTATTATGTGTCTTGGTGTTGTCCTCTTTGGGTCCCTTCTGTTGGGAGTTCTGTGTGCTTCCGTAGTCTGAGCAACTATTTCCTCCCCCAGTTTGGGGAAGTTCTCAGCAATTAGTTTTTCAAATACACTTTCTATCCCTTTTTCTCTCTCTTCTTCCTAAGGTACCCCTATAATGCGAATATTGTTCTTTTTGGATTAGTCACACAGTTTTCTTAGTACTGTTTCATTCCTGGAGATCCTTTTATCTCTCTCTGCATCAGCTTCTATGCGTTCCTGTTCTCCGGTTTCTATTCCATCAATGGCCTCTTGCATCTTATCCATTCTGCTTATAAATCCTTCTAGATATTGTTTCATTTTTGTAATCTCCCTCTGGACTTCATCCCTTAGCTCTTGTATATATCTCTGCAGCTCTGTCAGCATGTTTATGATTTTTATTTTGAAATCTTTTTCAGGGAGACTGGTTAGGTCTGTCTCTGCACATCCTCTCTCAGGGGTTGTCTGAACTATTTTGGACTGGACTAAATTTTTGTGCCTTTTCATGGTGATAGCAGTGGCTGTAGGCAGGTTGCAGGTGTGTCAGCTGGAAGAAGAAAGTCTTTTCCTGCTTGATGGATGCCTTGCCCTTCTCTGCTGCCTGTGTCAGTTACCCTTGCACCTGGAGCAGCCACCCCTAAGCTACTGTGGGCGAGGACTCTGCCAGAGCAGCATGGAGCCCTCCGGGGTGTGGCAGGCACGACAGGTGCGCTCCTCCACAATAGCGGCGCACGTGCCGGTCAGCTGTGTGCCAGCAGCAGCCTTGGGTCTGGCCAGGGCGGTTGCGCATTGTGCTGGGATTCCGGTCAGCTGCTGGGAGTTGGGCTGCTCCCTTTGGCACTGCTGCAGGTGCGCGTGGGCCTCTCCCGCAAGGACCTCTCATGGGCTCCTCTGGTGCCACTGCCGCCGGCACGTGCGGTCCACTCTCGGGCTGTTTGGTCGCCACTGAGGTGGTCTCGCATGAGCTGCTCCCAGTCCCCTCTGTCACTGCTGGCGCACGCAGGCTGCTCCCAGTCCCCTCCAGCACTGTCTTCCCTGGCAAGCGCTGCCACTCTCCCACTACTGGGCTGTTGTGTTGGGGTCCGTGCCAGTTGGGGGAACGACTCGCAGGTTGCTTAGTGCCATAAGGGGCTTCAGAGCTGCGCTGCTGCCCAGGGGTTTAGGGTGCCTAATGTTCCCCGGGATTCCCAGCTGCTGACTAAGTGTGCCGGGACGACTTTGTCCAGCTGTGGGGTCCCTGTCTCTTTCAGACTTGCAAAAAGCACTTTCTTTTCTTTTGTCTCAGGGGTGCCGGTTGCAGGGACCTACCCGCAGGTTTTGCTTTTCCATTTCTCTAATATTGAGCACCCCATGCACCTTGTGTCTGCGCTCTGGGTGCGGATTTCTAGAGCTGGTTGTTTAGCAGTCCTGGGCTTTCACTCCCTCCCTGTTCCTACTCCTTTCTTCCCACTGGGTTCTCGGGTGGGGGAGCATTCGGGTCCTGCCTGGCCGTGGCTTGTATCTTACCCCCTTCGTGTGATGTTGAGTTCTCGCAGATGTAGATGTATCCTGGCTGTTGTAATGCATCCACTGGTGTCTCTTTTAGGAATAGTTGTTTTTATTGAATTTTCATAAATATATGTTTTGGGGAGGAGATTTCCACTGAACTACTCACGCTGCCATCTTCCCGTGATCCTCTATATCTAGTAGTTTTGTAGTGGATTCTTTAGGGTTTTTTATGTGCAGTATCATGGCATCTGAAAATAGTGCCAGTTTAACTTCTTCCGTGCCAATCTGGATGCTTTTTATTTCTTTGTGTTTTCTGATTGCTGTGGCTAGGACCTCCCATACTATGTTGAATAGAAGTGGGGAGAGTGGGCATCTTTTTCTTGTTCCCAGAGATCTTAAAGGAAAAGCTTTCAGCTTCTCGCTGTTTAGTATGTTGGCTGTGGGTTTGTCATACATGGCCTTTATTATGTTGAGGTACTTGCCCTCTATGCCCATTTTGTTGAGAGTTATTATCATGAATCGTTGTTGAATTTTGTCAAATGTTTTTTCAGCATCTATTAAGATGATCTGGTTTTTGTCCTTCTTTTTGTTGATGTGGTGGATGATGTTGATGGATTTTCGAATATTGTACCATCCTTGCATCCCTGGGATGAATCCCACTTGATCGTGGTGTATGATCCTTTTGATGTATTTTTGAATTCGGTTTGCTAATATTTTGTTGAGTATTTTTGCATCTACGTTCATCTATGGAGGGAATGTTAACTGGTACAGCCACTATGGAAATCTGTGTGGAGGATACTCAAAAAGTTAAAAATTAAACCAGTATATGATATACCAATCCCACTTCTGGGTATGTATTGAAATCAAGAAGGAATTGAAATCAAGGTCTCAAAAGTATCTGCATTCCCACATTCATGGCAGCACTATTCACAATAGCTAAGATGTGGATAGATGAATGGATAAAGAAGATGTGGCATGACTGCCATACACAGGTGATGGATTATTTATGGCATACATTGTGGTGATGGTTCCAAGAGTATATACTTACTTCCGAGCTCATCAAGTTGTATGTATACCTTTATATGTACACCTTTGTGTATATCATTTATACCTCAATGAAGTGGTTTAAAAAAAACAACTGTGCTCTTTGGAACCCAAATGAGGATAGTGAATTGTCTCAAAAGGAGAGCCTGAGACATATACTCCTCTTCCATTCAACTATCATTTTCATCTGTTTACATGCTCAGTTGCTTTACTAGACTTCACATCAATCACGACTTTCACAGCTTAAGAACCAGCTTGAAAAGCAGTGACTGAGAGGATCAAGTCCAAATTCCTTGCAGTGACACACAGGGCCTTCACAAGTGGCTCCTGACTCTGGCTGCCTCTTTAGCCTCAGCTCTCCCCACTGGCTGCCTCCAAAACATACATTATTCCCCACCAGCATGCTGTTTTTAATTCCCTACTTTTGAACTTCCCCTTCAGGAAAACTTCTTGGAGGTATTATTAGCCGTACTTTATCTGTGCACCATCATTCCCTGTGCACTTTTCCATTTCCTCACTTAACACACAGAATTTAAATGACCTGTTTATATTCCTGACTTCCGTACTAGTTTATAAGTTTATCTCCTTATTGCCCCAAAGCCTGGGAAAAAAATGCCTCAAATTTCACAGGTGGTCAATTAATGTTTGATCTATGTGACTAAATTAATGGAAATGAATTGATTGTTTTTGTACAAAACTAAAGATCTCTCAATTTCTTTTTCAAAATGTTCATGTAACTTTAACTGAATTACCTTATTTGTCAGTTATAAATGTACCAAAATAAACAAATAGGAAGTGAAGACAGTATGAAAAAATATGGTCCAGAATAAATGAACACAGCCTTCACAGATAAATACAGAACACCAGCATGCTAAATCTTCACACACACAAAGAAGGTGAAAGAACTACATTTATTGGGAGGTTATTCAACACACTAATGCTCGTATTCAACTGTGCTGATACTTTACATACATTATTTCAGAAACAAGCCTGTGGGATATGTATCTCCACTACACATTTACTTTTAATGGCCCTCAGTGAAGTTAACAGATTTGGAATTCAAAGTCAGGTCTTGAAACTCAAACGTCTACACTTTTTACTAGTTGTGTGAGCCATTCTGCAACACCGTCTGTCCCCACTGATCACCAAGGCACACTGAGCCAGTCTGGCAGGCTTTGCCCATCATCCTCTTCCTCCCTCCAGAAACCATGAACATTCCTCCCATGCTTCCCACTCCTTCAAAACGTACAACTATCCAGACAGAGAAGGTCAAAAGTGCGATGAGCAACTCTGCTTCCCCACTGGCGCCCCAAGGTGTTTCTACCACACTACTGTCTCCCTATGACAGCTAATCATTCTGAGGAAGTGTTTTCTTCCATGTCGATTAGTATTTTCCAGTATTTCTTATAGAAGCATGACTATGAAAAGGTCTGATGCAAAAGCCAATAACTACCTCTAATTCACAGCAAATCAGTACTCACTGAAGATAGGACTGCCAGTTCACTTTGTTGGCACAAACTTCTGCAGCCTTGGCAGCAATTATGTTGGTTAGAACAGCAGCATCCACAGCACCCCGGATATCCATTTTGGTCTTCTAAATTTTATGGTCTTGAATGTTTTCAACAGATCATTCAAAATAGGTAGGTCCTTTCAATGTATACAATTGGGGTCAACTTTTCCTCTTCTGAGAGAGAAAAACTTAGCACCGTTATAGTACATAAAGGACTGCTCATTTTATTTACATTTACTATCAATTTGAAGTGACATATGAAAAACCTGTAAATCCTTTGTAAATTCCCTCTTTCAAATTAAAATACCCAAAGTAGGAATGTGATTTCTTGCAAGAGAGCGCTTTCTTTTCTCAACCAAAGTTCATAGTATTTTCAAAATCAATTTGGAGAGAAATTTTTGGAACTAAGTACACATTACAATTTAGGTATAGCCAACAAGGGAATCTGGTCTGATGACAACAATGTACAATAATGAGCTGTTACAGAATTCACATTCCTACATTACAGGTAAAAGCTTGAGCCTGATTTTATGACAATGTAAAATACAGGTTCTGATTCACAAAATATCAACTTATGGCCATAGCCAGAAAGAAGTTAAAACCATACCCCAAATTCTATTCTGGGATCCCAATGACCTCAGTCAGTTTGGAACTTAATGTCTACCTCTGAAGATTTGCTGCCTAAACACGCAAGGGCGAGGCAGTCGAGCAGAGTGGAGATAAAACAGGCCCCATCCGGGTGAGGCTGGAACCTAAGCCAACTCAGCCCCATGGGCCTCTCCTACCAGCTGAAGGTGTCCCAGGATGGCCATTGGGGTCCCTGAATGACTCGAACACCAGCAGGCCAGGCCAGAGCCCTTGCCCAATCCTGGGGAGAGTCTACTTTTCAGCCGCCATCCTTCTCCCACCTCCCCCGCCCCACCCATCCTTCACATTCTTCGGCCCTGCAAGGAGGGATCTGCAGTTTTGTAAACCTACCTGAGACCTGGAAGGAAAGAAATCTGGAAACCCAGGGCCTCTGAGGACAGGAGAGGCCACAGCAGCGAGAAACAAGCACACACAAGGGCAGCTGGAGAACCCGCAGGGGACACCTTGGCTAGTCTGGGAGAGAAACCACCCAAGTGTGGTCTTACTTTGCGAACCCTGGGGACCCGACAACGCACCAAAAGGAAACAGGGAGGCGGCAGCGGGCCAGGATGTGGGGGCCACCGCCTGGCGGGGATGTGAATGCAGAGCCGAGTAGACATCTCCTGCCGGGTACCGGAGGCCTCCGGGGCGGCGAGAGACTTGAGCGCCGCAAAGCGAAGAAAGTCCGCAGCAAGATGTTGAGGGTTACACAGGCTAAAGGAAACCGAGCTGCTGCGGTGAAATGACAGGAGCGGCGGTCACGTGAACAGAGGCACGTGATCGCGCGGAGCCCAAAGTCGGAAGCCAGGAAGATCCGTAACAGCCCGCGGCAAAGCGTTGCGCTGAGCCAGGGCTTACTGGAAGCCGCGACCAAAGCCCCCAAGGGGCGCGCTGCCCGCGCCCAGGCTGGCCTGTCGGGAGGGAGGGTGGGCAGGGCGGGGCAAGCACTGGAGGCCCGGCACCCCGAAACCCAGCACCCGCATGGGACTGGCCCAGGTCCCCAGCCAGAGGCAGAGAGCCAATATTCATTTATCCTGTCATTCTCTTGAAATGTTTGGTTTAGTGGTTTATAATAGATTGACTTTCACTCGGATGTAACAGCTCAGTGAAGCATTCTTACTCCAATTTTAAATATGAAACAGGATGAGACATGGATCAAAAGTTGCTTTGCCCTCGGGTTGCAGATTTTGCAATAATGTAGGTTTCATGCAGTATTTGCAATTACTAAAAGAATATTCGTATTAATCTAAAATGCAAATTTAACAAAACACCCTGTATTTTATCTGACAACCCTAAGTTGAGCTCAAGTTTTCCCCAGGCCAGGCCTCAGCTCCCCTCTTTACCTTAAGATAATAAATGAGTAATAAATTCTACACTGCAGCTAGTGCTCAGGCAGATGTAATAGCCTATTTTTGTTAATCAGCTCTGAAAGTGATTTGTAAGTATAACCAATACATTTCTTCTAAAATGTTACATTTAGGTCGTTCTAAAACAATCAAAACCAAAGTGGTAACATTAATTATGACTAAGCACATAGTAAGAGTATATATTTTTTATGCTGTTATAACAAATTATAACCAATACACTTGCTTAAACCAGCACAAATTTATTCTTTTACATTTCTCTAGGTCAGACTCTGACAAGGGACCAAGAATCCATTTCTTTGTCTTCTCCAGCTTCCAGAAGCTGCTTCCATCCCTTGGTTCATGGCCCCTTTCCTCCACCTCAGTCAGCAGCCTCCACATCTCTCTGAATCTTCTTCCATAGTTACATCACCCTGACCACAGTGAGGAGGGTTCTCTGATGTTATGAGCTTGTGTGATTAGATTGGGCCCACCTGGATTATCCAAGCAACTCTCCCATTTCAAGGTCAAGCACCATAGGTAGAAAAACCCAGACACAAAAATCATACCAGAGACTTTTTTTTTGATGTCCTTGTTTTTTATTAAGGTATCACTGATACACAATTTTATGAAGGTTTCACATGAGCAACATTGTGGTTAACTACATTCACCCATATTATCTCGTCTCCCCGACAGACCGCATTGCAGTCACTGTCCATCAACATAGTGAAATGCTATAGAGTCACTACTTGTCTTCTCTGTGCTGCACTGCCTTACCCGTGACCCCCTCCCCACACACACACCATGTGTACCAATCATAATACCCCTCATTCCCCTTCTCCCTCCCTCCCTATCCATCCTCCCCTACCCCTCCCCTTTGGTAATCACTACTCCCTTCTTGGAGCCTGTGAGTCTGCTGCTATTTTGTTCCTTCAGTTTCACTTGGTTGTTATACTCCCCAAATGAGTGAAATAATTTGGTACTTGTCTTTTTCTGCCTGGCTTATTTCACGGAGCATAATACCCTCTGGCTCCATCTGTGTTGTTGGAAATCATGTGAGAGAATTTAATGTATAATAAAGTGATAAAGTAGGTGAGAAAACATAATTTAGGACAAGTGAATAACCGTTTTCTTTTTATGCTCTTAAGTAATAAATCTTGGGTTGAATAAAGATTTAATTGGGGGAAAATAAAAGCAAAGAAAATGTAAATCTAAGGCTGGCCCAAAGGGGAGGGCTTATTGGAGATTTTACTAGAGAACATGCATTCTTTTCTCACAGTCTGTACTTGATGACACACTAACAGTCTCTGAGATGGAGAGAACTGCTTTCTGTTACTGCATCCTTGGAGACCACCTGAAGCCCAGCAGAATGTAGAAGAGGAATAAAGTGACGGATAAGGGGATTTAGAGTTTTTTAGGAAAGTTTTATGGGGAGGAGGCCTTCAGCATCCTGAAGTTACACACTGCTCTTGCCCCCGTACACAGCTTTTCCGTGTGGACTAGTCTACTTTCTGCCAATTTCCCAATTCAGCCACACACACACACCCCCCACTGAAGTTGAAGGGAACCCAATACTCCTCTCAAGCACTGTCTGAAATTAGCCTTGTCTGGGCCCAGCACATACACTCTCCACACCCTTGTTCTCTGAGTGCCCTGCCCTGTGATGTCATCTGGGCGGGGCACTTGTGTTGCCTGAAGTTATTGTGTGCTAACTGCTGACAGAGGTCTGGGCTGTTGTGGCACCTAGGTAGGCTCATACAGCACTAGTGCTGTGGAGCGGACGGCAGCAGGGGAGCTGAGGTCTCCTGAAGCCCGAGGCTTTGTTATGATGAAGAGGATATTTGGATCCCAGGGCCTGAAGTGTTGGCCATCTTTGCGCTCCTTCAGAAACCATTCCACTAACATGGAGGTTGACTGCTGCGGAGTCAACTTTCAGGCCCAGTACCATATCCGAAACAAAGATGTCAGAAAGATCCATATGGCTGCCAGTAAGGGCAAAGTAGCCAGAGTGCAGCAGATTCTGTTTATGGGGAAAAATGGCTTGAATGACACCGACAAGAAGAATAGGTAAGAGGGGCCGGGAGGCCAGAGGTGGTCTGGGAGGAGGTGGGCGGACCTGGGAAAGCGCTCACCTTCCAGGCTCACCTGGGGAGCCAAGCCTCCTAGCGCCAAGGCCCCACAGGACCTGGGTCCCAGAAGCCTGACAAGGGGTCTGGTGCCCATGCCCACAGTATGAGAAGAAGAGACAAAAACTAGCGATTTCAGACTAACATAATTCTTACAGAGCACTTACTGACAGTTTGGCAGTGATTTAACTAAACCACTAATAGGAAAACAGAGTATAGACAGCATTTTATTTTTAATGTATACATTTTCATACCATAACATTAGATATTACAGAAAAGTGCATAATGGTATAAAAGTGCCTAACAAAAATACTGCCTAAGCACGTAATACATAATGAGAAAAATGAAAACTTTTATTTGTCAACTTGTAAAAATTCTTTGGGTAAAATGCAATATCCATTTTATATGGGTGCACACCTATGTATATATCTGCTTTTTACTGATGGACCTGGGAAAGGAATTTTTAAAGTGGGAAAATCTTTCTATTAAATAGGGAGATTCATTTTCTCAATATGTGTGCTCTTATATTTATTAATTTCACATAAACCAAATAAAAAATAATCACGCTTTTAAAAATTGGAGGTTCCTTATGCTGTCCCTCTTTTGTTGCTGTGATGAAATTTAGGAAAGTCTTGTATATTAAACAAAGGTTTGACCTTCGAGATATCAAAATGTGCTATAAATTATCAGAGTGTTGAGTTATTAACAACTGAAAAGACAGATAAATGAATGGAACAGAATGGAAAGTGACCAAATCCCCACATATATATAGACTCAAATAACATTTTCCTATCAGTAGGAAGAGGTGAATCATTTATAAATGGTGGAGAGATACCTGCTAATTATGTGGAGATAAGTAGCCAGATTTTTATCCCACAAAAAGTTGTTCCAGATGGAGTTTGTAGTACCAGTGTATTTTTCTTTTTCTTTTTGAAAAATCTGAGTTCTGCAATGAACATATATAAAAATTATAGTGGATCTTTATTATTAATGAAGTAATTCTGGGGGAGTGCAGAAGTATGATTCTCACACAGATAAAAATAACTACTTTTAAAAGATGTTTTTGAGGATTAGTATCTTCTGACAACTTTTAGCCTGTTGAGAAATAATCTTTTTATCTGCGACTGTAGATTTTATTATGTATATGTTTAATTATGTACATGTTTTTATTATGTGTAGCTTTATTACATTTATGTAAACAATTATACACCAATTATTTTAGTTGCATCCTTGTGAAAATAAAAAACAGTAAATAACAAAGGATGACTTACTATTGCAAACGTTTAGAAAATTTTAGTAGTGTCCCTATGAGAACAAAAATCAAAAATAGCAAATACTACTATTGCAAAAGTATTGCCTTTATAAAAGTTTTCTTTAAAAATACTTGATTCTGCAACAGCAAACAAATTCTACTCAGGATTCTTTCATTCTTAAACACTTGATGTTTCCCAGTGTCAGCAAGATGAAAAATTTTAAATTGAAGTGTTAGGATCTAATCTCAGCTGAAGCTTTTCCTACTCTTTCAAACAAAAGCATTTCTGATCATACAAAATTGTAAAAGATAATGTTTACCTGCCTTCTTGAATGTTTATAATAGTATTCAGTCCTAAGTTGATCATCGCACATATCTAATTTTCTTACAACCTGTAAATGTAAATATTGGATAAAACCAGCTAATCTTATCACTGAATCCTGAGTTTCCTTTGGCTTAAAGTTTTGTGAAAAATCAAAATACTTATTTTTTTAAATTTCTGCTTCTGTTTTGATATTTCAGAAGAACCTTTATCCCATAATGCTTTTAAGAACTAAAATTTATTTAAGTCCAAGCATGTGAAGTGCAGTAGATCTGTTGTGTATACCATTATTTCACTTAACATAATTCACAGTGGATTGTCTGATGCTGTACTATTTTATGCACCAATAAGAAACTTTTTAAATGCTGCTAATTAGTTATCAGACATTATGAATTATAGTTGCATTCCAATGTGAGATGTTAAAATGTGAGGAAATGAGAATCTTAAAATGATTCAAATACAGTGTTCTAATTAAAACATTTTTGTAAAGTAGGCACAATTATATCATTTTACTAAATTGGATTATCTTTGTAAAGGAGTAGTAATAGTAATAATTATAACAATAGTGTAACAATTGCTGACCCACTCTTTGTGCTAGGAACTGTTCTAAAGCATTTAGCATAGATTCTTATTTAAACATAGCAGTAGTATCCCATGAGATAACTTATTTTTATCCCCATTATGTTGATGAGGAAATTGAGGCACCGAAAGGCCAAGTGATCACTAAAGTGAAAGATTCAAACCTAAGGTGAGCTGAATCCCAAGGTCATGCTCTTTCTATCAAATAGTCTGCACTTTCATTAATGTGGTGAGTAATAAGGCTGATAAATATTGTACCTTCTCCAGAAAAAGTAAATTTTTGTTTTGAAGACTTATGCTCTTTAATGTTTACAATTACATGAATAATTGTATGTTTTGAGAAGTGTGCATTGTTCCTAACAAGTCCACTCACTTTCCTAGGACTGCTCTGCATTTGGCCTGCACCAACGGCCATGCAAAAGTGGTAACTGTCCTGGTACAGAGAAAATGTGAGCTTAACCTCCATGACAACCTAGAGAGGACACCCCTGATCAAGGTATGTAGGAGCTGTTGATGCCAGCCTGAGATGTATTTGATGTAATAGCTGAGAAGAGAAATCAGTTTATCTCATTTAACTATAACTCACTGGTGAAACCTGTCGAGTGTCTAACTTGAAATCCTAGAATTTATAGTGTGTTTCTTTGTGTAATACCTACAGGCCGTGCAATGCCAGCAAGAGGACTGTGCACGTATTCTTTTAGACCATGGCGCCGATCCCAATGTGAGTGACATCTATGGCAACACCGCTTTACACTATGCAGCTTGTGGTGAGTGTGTAACAACAGTGGCACAGCTCCTTTCGCACAATGCAGACATCGAGGCGAACAACGAGGTATGCATCCACCAACTTTATCTACAAATATTTGAATAACATGTTTTTAATTTCTTTAGTAGCCATAGATGTATGAAATTCTTTTACATATACATCTGTATGTGTGTGTATGTGTAGACACATACATATACTGCATACTCAACATCGGTCACTGTCACCGTGGAAACACCTCCAAAGCCAAGTCAGGGAGGGCTAGAGAAAGGTTGCCCATAGAGAGGGCAGAATAGTCTCCTGGCCCCCCTTTTCCCCAGGAGGACCTTCCCTTGAGTGCCTGGGAGGGGGTGGTAGGCTCAGAGCTCACAAAGGACTGAAGGCTGAGGGGGTGTAAGGTGATGGTGGAGGCTGACTGCTCTGCAGAGCCTTAGGAAATGGGTGCTGCTGGGGATGGGTGGGAGGAGAGGTGGAGAACTGGTACCAGGCCAGAGGAGCTGGGTGAGTGCATGTGGGATGTGGAAGCGGCACACCACAGGCCCTGGGCACTCTGGGATGCCAGGGCTCTGAAGATCCCATGAGGGGTTTGGGTCACATCTTGACATCAGCAGGGCAATTCTCTTGTACTGGCAGCCGCTCTGCCAGCCATGTACCACCTTAGGGTTTCTCACATCACAGAGTAGCTCCTGCTCAGCCTCGTGCAGCTCCTCGCTGGCTTGTAGCTGTATGTAGGGAACAGGTAATGATGAAGCTGATCTACCTGCTGTTTCTTCTGGACGTACATTACCTCCCAAGCTGCAGCCCCTACAGGTTAATATAGTTAGGGTCAATTTTACGTATTTGGAAAATCAAGCATTTCCTGGCTGAAAATATTTTGAAATAACTAAGATTTCACTTAAAATAATGGCTCTTCTAAGGAAGCATTAGGGTACAGCTTTGTTTACATGCGTTTATGGCAGATGTTTGTGAAAACACTGAATTTGCTGAAGTACAGCTTTTCTTTCAAATATTTTTTTCCCCACCCAAGTTTTTTTCTAATTGGTGTAAAGCAACACAGGAAAGCCAAGTTTGCTTTGGAAACAGGCTTTATCTAAAAAGAAAACAAAAGAAAAGCATTTTATAATCTGAAATTGTGGCTACTGTTGAGAAGTTCCTGTTTTATTTTAAAAAGTGAGTTATGTAAAAGCGATTCCTCTTTCACTGACTAAAGTTTCAGAGGGAAAAAGGAAAGGGAAAAGGAGAGAGCAATCAGAAATATGCAGGCCAATTTGGAATTTGGGCACATGAAGGGAAAGAACAAGAAGAGGTTTTTTGTGTTTGCTTTTTCCTTGTTTTTCTCTGTTTAGGGAAGATGTCTTCAGCCTTGAGGGAAAATAATTGTTTGTTTGGTAAAGAGGATGAATGGGTTGTAAACTTGCTTAGAGATCAACATTAGGAGGACTCTGAGGAACCAGATTGGCAGAGAACAGGTGGTGCTGAAGTGGGAAACAAGGGAAGATGATGTAATGAACTGATATATCCCATTCTCTCAGAAACAGCCACATAGATGAGAGCTAAACTCTGCCTTCAGATCTAGAACATCTTGGTGGAAGGGAGGAGTTTATGAATAACAAAATCAAGTTACATTTTGGGTTTCCTTACAAGTCCCTGTTCTGCCCCCACCCAGAAAAATTAAATGCAGTTTTGCTAAGTGACTCATCTCTTGTGCTTTCCTTTCTTTGATAAAATCTTCTAGTGATAGCAGGAATTGACCATGTATGTGAGAGATGAGAATGACATGATTGTCCAGTGCACCAGTGCTCAGCTAGAGTTGTGCTGGTGAATCGAATTGCCTGGGAAACTTTAAAAATCCAAGTCCAGTAAGGCCTGGGTATATATATATATATAAGATATATATATATATCCATTTGGAAATATTTCCTTGAGGTACTGATACAACTCTTGCTTAAGAACTACTGAATGGATAAGTGTAATATATAAATTTGCAGGTCTCACAAACTTAAGAAGTCTCTAGAAGAGTTGGAGTGTGATAGGTTACTACTTCCTTCAGCTCTCTCCTTTCTGACAATTTTAGCCTGACTTCCATCTGGCCCTACCTCTGTGACTGAGAAGTTAAAAAAGAATATTACTGGCGATATCTGTTGGCCTAAAGAAAAACAACGTTTTTCCTTCCAGCCATCAGTTATTCCTTAGCACTCAAAGAGTCTTTAGTAATTTGCTTCTGGATAGTCTTAATAAGTAGAGGCTGACCCTTGAAGGATTTTGCATCTTTTGGTATCATTAAAGTCATTAGGCCAACAAATCGGTTATCACAAGCAGGGTTCTCCGACTGCAATAGTAGTAAATCATGGACCTTCTTTTTAGCTGAAGCCGTGTGATAGAGTGTCTCAGTATGTCTGTTAAACTCATAGAGCCCTGGCATAATTAGAATTGCAATTTTAAATATCAAAATCCATGTAGTTAGTGACAAAAGAGATGAGAATTGTTTTAATAGTTTAGTTTCAGCAGTCCTATGAACTAGTTATCCATTTGATTAACAATCTGGGAGAATTAAATAAAAATAGATTGTAGCTTTCATAAGCATTGGAAAAATTCTTTGAGGTGGTAATATGAATCATTTTTGGTTTTTATCAAATGTACAGCACGGTGGTTCTGCAGTACCCCTCCTCCTCCCTCCAACATCCCTGCCTAGTTTGCTCCCCCTAGGTAACCACTAGACGCTCCTCAGTGTCTATGAGTCTAATGCTGTTTTGTTCTTTTTCTTTTGCTTTCTTTTTATATTACACAAATAAGTGAAATCATATGGTATTTGTCTTTTCTCCATCTGGCTTATTTCCCTGAACATAATACCCTCAAGATGCATTCATGTTGTTGCAAATGGCAGGATTTCCTTTCCAGAGCAAAATAATATTCCATTGTATATGTACCACATCTTTATCCAGTCATCTACTGATGGATGCTTAGGTTGCTTCCACATTTTGGCTATTGTAAACAGTGTGACAATAAACATAGGGGTGCATATATGTTTTTGAAGCAGGGCTTTTGTTTTCTTCAGTCAAATTCCCAGGACTGGAATTACTGGGTCAAATGGTATTTCTATTTTTAGTCTTTTGAGGAACCTCCATACTGCTTTCCACAGTGGTTGCACCAATTTGCAGTCCCACCAACAGTGTAGGAGTGATCCTATTTCTGGGTATTATGAATCTTAATAGCAATTTTTATTACATGTTGGGGCCCAATTTTTTGGTGAACCATATGATACTAAAGAAAGGGAAGATTTTTGCATAACCTATTTGTTTTATACACAACCACTGGGAAATGTAAAAAATATAAAACAAGTGAACTGTAGACTAACTGTGGCCCCTGAATACATTTAATTTGCCCCAACAAATTGAGTCAATATTTAAAATGTAGGAGACTCATGTAGAAATCTGGGCTTCAGGCTTCTCTTAAAGAATCATATCTGCAATGTGGAGCCATGCCTACTCTGAGGTGTGCTGTGCAGAGGGCTTCCCCTTTTTCTGTTCCCCTGTCCCCACTTGGGGTCTTTACTTCCTTGAGTCACTTACTTCGCCTCTATAAACATTGGAGATTACAATTTGAAGTTACACTATTTTATAGTATTTTTTGATAAATATTCAAGATTTTTTAGATGGTTTGTATTAATTTACAATGTAGAGTTCACGTTATATATTAATCTCAGGAATGGATTGACAAGTTAGAATTTATAAGTGGTTTATATTTACTTATTCCTTTTTATTTGCTTATTTTTATTTATTCATTCATTTATTTATTGATACATCATTAATATACACCTACATGAAAAATATTGTGGTTACTAGATTCCCCCCATTATCAAGTCCCCACCACATACCCCATTAAGGTCACTGTCCACCAGTGTAGTAAGATCTTATAGAATCACTACTTATCTGTGTTAAACTGCCTTAACCCGTGTCCCCACACACACACATTATGTATGCTAATCATAATGCCCCTTTTCCCGCTTATCTCTCCCTTCCCACCCATCCTCCCCAGTCCATTTCCCTTTGGTAACAGTTACTCCATTCTTGGGTTCTGTGAGTCTGCTGCTGTTTTGTTCCTTAACGTTTTGCTTTGATCTTACACTCCACAGATGAGTGAAATCATTTGACACTTGTCTTTTTCTGCCTGGCTTATTTCACAGAGCATAATACCCTCTAGCTCCATCCATGTTGTTGCAAATGGTAGGGTTTGTTTTTTTCTTATGGCTGAATAATATTCCATTGTGTATATGTACCACATCTTCTTTATCCATTCATCTACTGCGGGACACTTAGATTGCTTCCATTTCTTGGCTATTGTAAATAGTGCTGCCCAAAACATAGGGGTGCACATGTCTTTTTCAAACTGGGTTTCTGCATTCTTAGGCTAAATTCCCAGGAGTGGAATTCCTGGGTCAAATGGTATTTCTATTTTTAGTTTTCTGAGGAACCTCCTTACTACTTTCCACAATGGTTGAACCAATTTACATTCCCACCAGCAGTGTAGGAAGGTTCCCTTTCCTCCACAACCTTGCCAGCATTTGTTGTTTGTCTTTTGGATGGTGGTGATCCTAACTGGTGTGAGGTGATATCTCATTGAGGTTTTAATTTGCATTTCTCTGATGATTAGTGTGATGTGGAGCATCTTTTCACATGCCAGTTGGGCATCTGAATTTCTTCTTTGGAGAAGTGTCTTCAGATCCTGTGCCTGTATTTTAATTGGGTTATTTGCTTTTTGTTTGTTGAGGTGCCTGAGCTCTTTCTATATTTTGGAGGTCAACCCATTATTGGATTTGTCATTTATGAATATATTCTCCCATACTGCAGGATGCCTTTTTGTTAAACTGATGGTGTTCTTTGCTGTACAGAACCTTTTTAGTTTGATATAGTCCCACTTGTTCATTTTTCCTTTTGTTTCCCTTGCCTGCAGAGATATGTTCATGAAGAAGTTGCTCATGTCTAAGAGTTTTATGGTTTCATGACTTACATTCAGGTCTTTGATCCATTTCGAATTTACTTTTGTGTATGGAGTTAGACACTAATCCAGTTTCATTATCTTACATTTAGCTGTCCAGTTTTGCCAACATCAGCTGTTGAAGAGGCTGTCATTTCCCCATTGTATGTCAATGGCTCCTCTATCATATATTAACTGACCATATATGCTTGGGTTAATATCTGGACTCTCTATTCTGTTCCACTGGTCTATGGGTCTGTTCTTGTGCCAGTACCAAATTGTCTTGATTGCTGTGGTTTGAGGTAGAGCTTGAAGTTGGGAAGCGAGATCCCCCTTCCACCCTCTTTATTCTTCCTTCTCAGGATTGCTTTGGCTATTTGGGGTCTTTTGTGGTTCCATATCAATTTTAGAACTATTCGAGTTCATTGAAGAATGCTTTCGGTATTTTGTTAGGGATTATATTGAATCTGTAGATTGATTTAGGCAGGATGGCCATTTTAACAATATTAATTCTTCCTACCCAAGAGCATGGGATGATTTTCCATTTATAGGTATCCTCTTTAATTTCTCTTAGGAGATTCTTGTAGTTTTCAGAGTATAGGTCTTTTACTTCCTTGGTTAGGTTTATTCTTAGGTGTTTTATTCTTTTTGATGCTATTGTGAACGGAATTGTTTTCCTGATTTCTCTTTCTGCTCGTTCATTGTTACTGTACAGGAATGCAACAGATTTCTCTGTATTAATTTTGTATCCTGCAACTTTGCTGAATTCAGATATTAGTTCTAGTAGTTTTGGAACGGAGTCTTTAGGGTTCCTTATGTACAATATCATGTCATCTGCAAACAGTGACACTTTGAATTCTTCTTTACCGGTCTGGATGCTTTTTATTTCTTTGTGTTGTGTGATTGCTGTGGCTAGGACCTCCAGTACTATGTTGAATAAAAGCACAGAGAGTGGGAATCCTTGTCTTGTTCCCAGTCTTAGAGTAAAAGCTTACAGCTTCTTGCTGTTAAGTATGTTAGCTGTGTTTTTGTCAGATTTGGCCTTTATTATATTGAGGTACTTGCCCTCCTATACCCATTTTCCTGAAAGTTTTTATCATGAATGGATGTTGAATACTGTTGAATCCTTTTTCATCATCTATGGAAAGATCGTATGGTGTTTTTATTTTTTATTTTTGGAGAGGGCATCTCATATTTATTGATCAAATGGTTGTTAACAGCAATAAAATTCTGTATAGGGGACTCAATGCACAGTCATTAATCAACCCCAAGCCTATTTCTCAACAGTCTCCTATCTTCTGAAGCATAACGAACAAGTTCTTATATGGTGACAATTTCTTACATAGTGAATAAGTTCTTACATGGTGAATAGTGCAAGGGCAGTCATATCACAGAAACTTTCGGTTTTGATCACGCATCATTCACTATAAACAATCGTCAGATATGATTATTCGTTTGATTTTTATACTTGATTTGTATGTGAATCCCACATTTCTCCCTTATTATTATTATTATTTTTTTTAAAATGCTGAAGTGGTAGGTAGATACGAGATAAAGGTAGAAAACATAATTTAGTGCTGTAAGAGGGCAAATGTAGATGATCAGGTTTATGCCTATAGACTAAGTATTAATCCAAGCTAGACAAGGGCAACAAAACATCCATGGATGCAGAAGATTTCTCTCAAAACAGGGGGGGTGAGGTTCTAAGCCTCACCTCTGTTGATCCCCAATTTCTCACCTGATGGCCCCCCTGCGACTGTGCCTGTCTTAGGTTGTTCCTCCCTTGAGGAATCTTACCCGTCTCTGGCTAACCAGTCATTGTCCGGGGCCATACAGGGAAATGTAAAGTTGGTAAGTGAGAGAGAAGCAATATTGTTTGAAAAGGTTAGCTTTTTACTTCTTTGCAGATTTATGCCCTGTGGCTTCTATGCCCAGCATTTGTCTTGAGGTATCTTTACCTCTTGGAAGAATTATGATACTCGGTAATTTTCGATATGAGGCACGAATTCTACTAAAGGGTTGTAATTAGGAAGGAAGAAGAAAAGCTATAGAAGTAGCAGATGGAATAAAACATAGGAAGATTGATTTTTTTCTTTGACATATCTTCTTGTAGAGTAACATAAGCATGTATAGGATTTAAACTACTAATTAAATTGCGCACACACATTAACATAGTAGGAATACAGCTACATAACAAAAGCAGACCTACAATTACCAGCCATATCCAGTGAAACCAAAAAAAACCAGTTAGGTACCCTAGGTATTTGTGAATACTTATCAATGATATAATGGATATTGTCTAACTGAATTTGAATAGTTTGAGAAAATCAGACAAATTAAAACAACACATTCCTGGGAACTGTTCACATCCCATACGTTCTTTTAACAGTAGATAGTCTATAGTCGCACGATTTTGGAGCAGTGCAACTTGCACTTCTCCTAATTCTTGGTTCCAACAGTATAGACCCAGTCAAATTTGTTCTTTTACTGTATGCACAGGCCAGCTTAGATATCTCCTTCTTCATTCCAGTGGCAAGTCCAGGAACCAGTGGGATGAATGCAGCTACAACTGCAGCAGGGCCAGGATTTTTGTTGAAGTTTTTTGATGATCATCTTCTGGAATGACTCTTCCAAAGGATGTTGATGTTGGAAGTTCTTCGTCATATTGTATCTTAGTTCGTTTTCTGGGTAGCCAAATTAGGCTTTGATCCTCTGTATAAACACAAACAAACCCGTTGCCCACACTTTGATATGACCTTTATACCATTGTGAAGAACCTATTGGAAATCACCACACAGGAACTGCTTTTTTTTTTTTTAAGAGAAAGGAATATTATCAGAAAAATGTACTTCCATAGCTGATCATCTGACACCCTTTAAATGATCAAAATTAAGGATATTTAAAGCATGCATTACTCATTGATTTGCAGTTAGTTTTATCCTATCGGAGTAATCCCCCTTTTCTTTCTCTCTTTTTTTTTTTTTTCTTACCATTAATCTACAATTACATGAAGAATATTATGTTTACTACGCTCTCCCCTATACCAAGTCCCCCCCCCGAACCCCATTCCAATCACTGTCCATCAGCATAGCAAAATGTTGTAGAATCACTACTTGTCTTCTCTGTGTTGAACAGCCCTCCCCTTTCTCCCACCACCCACATTATGCATGCTAATCATAATACCCCCTTTCTTCTCCCCCCCCTTATTCCTCCCTACCCATCCATCCTCCCCAGACCCTTTCCCTTTGGTACCTGTTAGTCCATTCTTGAGTTCTGTGATTCTGCTGCTGTTTTGTTCCTTCAGTTTTTCCTTTGTTCTTATACTTCACAGATGAGTGAAATCATTTGGTATTTCTCTTTCTCCGCTTGGCTTATTTCACTGAGCATAATACCCTCTAGCTTCATCCATGTTGTTGCAAATGGTAGGATTTGTTTTCTTCTTATGGTTGAATAGTATTCCATTGTGTATATGTACCACATCTTCTTTATCCATTCATCTACTGATGGACACTTAGGTTGCTTCTGATTCTTGGCTATTGTAAATAGTGCTGCGATAAACATAGGGGTGCATCTGTCTTTTTCAAACTGGAGTGCTGCATTCTTAGGGTAAATTCCTAGGAGTGGAATTCCTGGGTCAAATGGTAAATCTATTTTGAACATTTTGAGGAACCTCTGTATTGCTTTCCACAATGGTTGAACTAATTTACATTCCCACCAGCAGTGTAGGAGGGTTCCCCTTTCTCCACAGCCTCACCAACATTTGTTGTTGTTTGTCTTTTGGATGGTAGCCATCCTTACTGGTGTGAGGTGATATGTCATTGTGGTTTTAATTTGCATTTCTCTGATAATTAGCAATGTGGAGCATCTTTTCATGTGTCTGTTGGCCATCTGAATTTCTTTTCTGGAGAACTGTCTGTTCAGTTCCTCTGCCCATTTTTTAATTGGATTATTTGTTTTTTGTTTGTTGAGTGGGTGAGCTCTTTATATATTTTGGATGTCAAGCCTTTATCGGATCTGTCATTTACAAATATATTCTCCCGTACTGTAGGGTTCCTTTTTGTTCTATTGATTGTGTCTTTTGCTGTACAGAAGCTTTTCAGCTTAATATAGTTCCACTTGTTCATTTTTGCTTTTGTTTTCCTTGCCCGGAGAGATATGTTGAAGAAGAGGTCACTCATGTTTATGTCTAAGAGGTTTTTGCCTATGTTTTTTTCTAAGAGTTTTATGGTTTCATGACTTACATTCAGGTTTCCCCATTGTATGTCCATGGCTCCTTTATCAAATATTAATTGATCATACATGTTTGGGTTAATGTCTGGAGTCTCTAATCTGTTCCACTGGTCTGTGGCTCTGTTCTTGTGCCAGTACCAAATTGTCTTGATTACTATGGCTTTGTAGTAGAGCTTAAAGTTGGGGAGTGAGATCCCCCCCCCCCCACTTTATTCTTCTTTCTCAGGATTGCTTAGGCTATTCGGAGTCCTAGGTGTTTCCATATGAATTTTTGAACTATTTGTTCCAGTTTGTTGAAGAATGTTGCTGGTAATTTGATAGGGATTGCATCAAATCTGTGTATTGCTTTGATCACGATGACCATTTTGACTATATTAATTCTTCCTAGCTAAGAGCATGGGATGAGTTTCCATTTGTTAGTGTCCCCTTTAATTTCTCTTAAGAGTGTCTTGTACTTTTCAGGGCATAGGTCTTTCACTTCCTTGGTTAGGTTTATTCCTAGGTATTTTATACTTTTTGATGCAATTGTGAATGGAGTTGTTTTCCTGATTTCTCTTTCTATTGGTTCATTGTTAGTGTATAGGAAAGCCACAGATTTCTGTGTGTTAATTTTGTATCCTGCAACTTTGCCATATTCCGGTATCAATTCTGGTACTTTTGGAGTGGAGTCTTTAGGGTTTTTTATGTGCAGTATCATGTCATCTGCAAATAGTGACAGTTTAACTTCTTCTTTACCAATCTGAATTCCTTGCATTTCTTTGTTTTGTCTTATTGTCATGGCTAGGACCTCCAGTACTATGTTAAATAACAGTGGGGAGAGTGTGCCTCCCTGTCTTGTTCCCGGTCTCAGAGGAAAAGCTTTCAGCTTCTTGCTATTCAGTATGATGTTGGCTGTGGGTTTATCATATATGGCCTTTATTATGTTGAGGTACTTGCCCTCTATTCCCATTTTGCTGAGAGTTTTTATCATGAATGGATGTTGAATTTTGTCAAATGCTTTTTCAGCATCTATGGAGATGATCATGTGGTTTTTGTCTTTCTTTTTGTTGATGTGGTGGATGATGTTGATGGACTTTCGAATGTTGTACCATCCTTGTATCCCTGTGATGAATCCCACTTGGTCATGGTGTATGATCCTTTTGATGTATTTTTGAATTCGGTTTGCTAATATTTTGTTGAGTATTTTTGCATCTACGTTCATCAGGGATATTGGTCTGTATTTTTCTTTTTTGGTGGGTCTTTGCCTGGTTTTGGTATTAGGGTGATGTTGACTTCATAGAATTAGTTTGGGAGTATTCCCTCCTCTTCTATTTTTTGGAAAACTTTAAGGAGAATGGGTATTATGTCTTCTCTGTATGTCTGATAAAATTCCGAGGTAAATCCATCTGGCCCAGGGGTTTTGTTCTTTGGTAGTTTTTTGATTAGTGCTTCAATTTCGTTGCTGGTAATTGGTCTGTTTAGATTTTCTGTTTCTTTCTGGGTCAGTCTTGGAAGGTTGTATTTTTCTAAGAAGTTGTCAATTTCTCCTAGGTTTCCCAGCTTGTTAGCACATAGGTTTTCATATTACTCTCTAATTATTCTTTGTATTTCTGTGGGGTCCGTCGTGATTTTTCCTTTATCGTTTCTGATACTGTTGATGTGTATTGACTGTCTTTTCCTCTTAATAAGTCTGTGTAGAGGCTTATCTATTTTGTTTATTTTCTCAAAGAACTACCTCTTGGTTTCATTGATTTTTTTCTATTGTTTTATTCTTCTCAATTTTGTTTATTTCTTCTCTGATCTTTATTATGTCCCTCCTTCTGCTGACTTTAGGCCTCATTTGTTCTTCTTTTTACAGTTTTGATAATTGTAATGTTAGACTATTCATTTGGAATTGTTCTTCCTTCTTTAAGTGTGCCTGGATTGCTATATACTTTCCTCTTAAGACTGCTTTTGCTGCATCCCACAGAAGTTGGGGCTTTGTGTTGTTGTCATTTGTTTCCATATATTCCTTGATCTCTATTTTAATTTGTTCGTTGATCCATTGATTATTTAGGAGCATCTTGTTAAGCCTCCATGTGTTTGTGAGCCTTTTTGTTTTCTTTGTACAATTTATTTCTAGTTTTATACCTTTGTGGTCTGAAAAGTTGGTTGGTAGAATTTCAATATTTTGGAATTTACTGAGGCTCTTTTTGTGAGCTAGTATGTGGTCTATTCTGGAGAATGTTCCATGTGCCCTTGAGAAGAATTTGTATCCTGTTTCTTTTGGATGTAGAGTTCTATGTATGTGTATTAGGTCCATCTGTTTTAGTGTGTTGTTCAGTGCCTCCGTGTCCTTACTTATTTTCTGCCCAGTGGATCTGTCTTTTGGGATGAGTGGCGTGTTGAAGTCTCCTAAAATGAATGCATTGTGTTCTATTTCCCCTTTATTTCTGTTAGTATTTGTTTCACATATGCTGATGCTCCTGTGTTGGGTGCATATATATTTAGAATGGTTATATCTTCTTGTTGGACTGAGCCCTTTATCACTATGTAATGTCCTTCTTTATCTCTTGTTACTTTCTTTGTTTTGAAGTCTATTTTGTCTGATACTAGTACTGCAACCCCTGCTTTCTTCTCTCTGTTGTTTGCCTGAAACACGTTTTTCCATCCCTTGACTTTCAGTCTGTGCATGTCTTTGGGTTTGAGGTGAGTTTCTTGTAAGCAGCATATAGATGGGTCTTGCTTTTTTATCCATTCTGTTATGCTGTGTCTTGTGATTGGTGCGTTCAGTCCATTTACATTTAGGGTGACTATTGAAAGATACGTACTTATTGCCATTGCAGGCTTTAGATTCGTGGTTACCAAAGGTTCAAGGTTAGCTTCCTTATTATCTTACTGCCTAACTTAGCTCGCTTGTTGAGCTGTTATATACACTGTCTGGAGACTCTTTTCTTCTCTCCCTTCTTATTCCTCCTCCTCCATTCTTTATATGTTGGTTGTTTTATTCTGTGCTCTTTCATGTTTCCTTTAACTTCTTTTAGTGGGTAGTTGATTTTATTTTTTGACTTTAGTTAGTATTTGGTTGGTCTGCTTTCTTTGCTGTGATTTTATTTTCTCTGGTGACATCTGTTTAGTCTTAGGAGTGCTCCCGTCTAGAACAGTCCCTCTAAAATACCCTGTAGAGGTGGTTTGTGGGAAGCAAATTCCCTCAACTTTTGCTTGTCTGGGAATTGTTTAATCCCTCCTTCATATTTAAATGATAATCGTGCTGGATACAGTATCCTTGGTTCAAGGCCCTTCTGTTTCATTGCATTAAATATATCATGACATTCTCTTCTGGCCTGTAAGGTTTCTTTTGAGAAGTCTGATGATAGCCTGATGGGTTTTCCTTTATAGGTGACTTTTTTCTCTCTAGCTGCCTTTAAAACTCCTTGTCCTTGTTCTTTGCCATTTTAATTATTATGTGTCTTGGTGTTGTCTTCCTTGGGACCTTTCTGTTGGGAGTTCTGTGTATTCTGTGGTCTGTTCGATTATTTCCTCCCCCAGTTTGGGGAAGTTTTCAGCAATTATTTTTTCAAAGACACTTTTTATCCCTTTTTCTCTCTCTTCTTCTTCTGGTACCCCTATAATACGGATATTATTCCTTTTGGATTGATCACACAGTTCTCTTAATATTGTTTCATTCCTGGAGATCCTTTAATCTCTCTCTGTGTCAGCTTCTATGCGTTCCTGTTCTCTTGTTTCTAGTCCATCAATGGCCTCTTGCATCTTATCCATTCTGCTTATAAATCCTTCCAGAGTTTGTTTCACTTCTGTAATCTCCTTCCTGATGCCTGTAACCTCCCTCCAGACATCTGTAATCTCTCTCCGGACTTCATCCCTTAGCTCTTGTATATTTCTCTGCATCTCCGTCACCATGTTTATGTTTAAGATTTTGATTTTGATTTCTTTTTCAGGACGACTGGTTAGGTCTGTCTCCTTCTCTGGTGTTGTCTCTGTTATCTTTGTCTGCCTGTAATTTTGCCTTTTCATGGTGATAGAGATAGTTTGCAGAGCTGGCACGAGTGATGGCTGGAAGAACTTCCCTTCTTATTGGTTTGTGGCCCTCCTCTCCTGGGAGAACAGTGACCTCTAGTGGCTTGTGCTGGGCAGCTGTGCGCAGAAAGAGCTTCTGATTTGTACCTGGCTGCTATGGAGTTTATCTCCGCTATTGCCGTGGGTGTGGCCTGCCTCGGGCTACTGCTCCGATATGGTTGAGCCACGTTGGGGGGGGAATGGCTGGGAGGCTATTTATCTCCGTGAGAGACCTCTGTGCTCCCTGCTGCCCAGGGTTTTAGAGTGCCCAGAGTTCCCCAGATTCCCTGCCGCTGGACTAATTGTCCAAGGACGCTTCCGTCTGGCTGTGGTGTCCCTGTCCCTTTAAGACTTTCAAAAAGCTCTTGCTTTTCTTTGTCCCGGGTGCGCCAGCTACAGGGACCCGCTCACAGGTCTTACTGTCCTGTTTCCCTAGTTTTCAGCACCCCACGCATGCACTGTGTCTGTGCTCTGGTGCAGATGGCTAGGCCTGGCTATTTAGCAGTCCGGGGCTCCCTCTCCCTCCCTGCTCTGATTCCTCTCCTCCCGCCCAGAGCGGGGGTGTGGGGCACTCAGGTCCCGCCAGGCCGGGGCTTGTATCTTACCCCCTTCACAAGGCGCTGGGTTCTCGCAGGTGTGGATGTGGTCTGGCTGTTGTCCTGTGTCTTCTGGTCTCTCTTTTAGGAAGAGTTGTCTTTGTTGTATTTTCAAAAATATATGTGGTTTTGGGAGGAGATTGCTGCTGCTCTTCTCATGCTGCCGTCTTGGCTCCGCCCCAGATCGTATGGTTTTTGTCCCTCTTTTTGTTGATTTGGTGGATGATGATGATGGATTTTCAAATGTAGTACCATCCTTGCATTCCTGAAATGAATCCCACTTGATCATGGTGTATGATCCTCTTGATGTATCTTTGAATTCATTTTGCTAATATCTTGCTCAGTATTTTTGCATCTGTGTTCAGCAGGGATATTGATCTGTAGTTTTCTCTTTTTTTGTGGTGTCTTTGCCTGGTTTTGGTATTAGAGTGATGCTGGCTTCATAGAATGAGTTAGGAAGTATTCCCTCCTCTTCTATTTTTTGGAAAACTTTAAGGAGAATGGGTATTATGTCTTCTCTAAATGTCTGATAAAATTCAGCGGTGAATCCATCTGGTATGCGGCTTTTGTTCTGGGGTAGTATTTTGATTACCGATTCAATTTCATTGCTGGTAATTGACCTGTTTAGATTTTCTCTTTCTTCCTGGGTCAGTCTTGGAAGGTTGTATTTGTCTAGAAAGTTGCCCATTTCTTCTATGTTATCCAGTTTGTTAGCATATGATTTTCATAGCATTTTCTAATAATTCTTTGTATTTCTGTGGGGTCTGTAGTGATTTTTCCTTCCTCATTTCTGATTCTGTTTATATGTGTAGATTGTCTTTCTTAATAAGTCTAGCTAGGGGTTTATCTACTTTGTTTACTTTTCAATGAATCAGCTAGTGGTTTCATTAATTTTTTCTATTGTTTTATTCTTCTCAGTTTTATTTATTTCTTCTGTGATCTTTATTATGTCCCTCCTTTTACTGACTTTGGGACTCATTTGTTCTTTTTCCAGTTTCAATAATTGTGAATTTAGACTATTCATTTTGGATTGTTCTGCCTTCTTTAAATAGGCCTGAATTGCTATATACTTCCCTCTTAGAACTGCCTTCACTGAATCCCACAGAAGTAATTGCATTGTGGTGGTGGTTTCATTTGTATCCATATATTGCTTGATCTCTGCTTTACTTGGGTCATTGATCCATTGATTTATTAGGAGCATGTTGTTAAGCCTTCATGTATTTGTGAGCCTTTTAGTTTTCTTTGTACAGTTTGTTTCTAGTTTTATACCCTTATGGTATGAGAAGTTGGTTGGTACAATTTCTATATTTTTTAATTTACTGAGTCTCTTTTTGTGTGGCCTAGTATGTGGTCTATTCTGGAAAATGTTCCATGTGCACTTGAAAACAATGTGTGTCCTGCTGCTTTTGGGTGTAGAGTTGTGTAGATGTCCGTTAGGTCCATCTATTCTAGTGTGTTGTTTGTGCCTCTGTGTCCTTCCTTACTTTCTGTCTGATTGATCTGTCCTTCAGAGTGAGTGGAGTGTTGAAGTCTCCTAGAATGAATGCATTGCATTCTATTTTCCCTTTTAATTCAGTTAGTATGTCTTTCACATATGTGGGTTCTCCTGTGTTGGGAGCATAGATATTTATAATGGTTATATCTTCTTGTTGGATTGATCCCTTTATCGTTATGTAACGTCCTTCTTTGTCTCTTGTGACTTTCTTTAAAGTGTATTTTGTCTGATACTAGTATTAGAACACCTGCTTTTTTCTCCCTATTACTTGCATGAACTATCTTTTTCCATCCCTTCACGTTTAGTCTGTGTATGTCTTTGATTTTGAACTGAGTCTCTTGTAGGAAGCATATATATGGTTCTCGTTATTTTGTCCATTCAGTGACTATGTCTTTTGATTCGTGGTTTCAGACCATTTACTTTAAGGGTGATTATCAATAAGTATTTACTTATTGCCATTGCAGGGTTTAGATTCGTGTTTACCAAAGGTTCAAGGGTAACTTTCTTACTATCTAAGAGTCTAACTTAACTCACTTAGTATGCTATTACAAACACAATCTGAAGGTTCTTTTTTTTTTCTTTTTCCCTCCTTTTCTTCCTCCTCCATTCTTTATATATTATATATCATATTCTGTACTTTTTGTTTATCCCTTTTTATTACGTCTGGCGACAGCTATTAAACCTTAGGAACACTTCCATCTGTAGCAGTCCCTCCAAAATACACTGTAGAGATGGTTTCTGGGAGCCAAATTCTCTCAGCTTTTCCTTATCTGGATATTGTTTAATCCCTCCTTCAAATTTAAAAGATAATCTTGCTGGATAAAATTTTCTTGGTTTGAGGCCCTTCTTCTTCATTGCATTAAATATATCATTCCACTCACTTCTGGCATGTAAGGTTTCTGCTGAGAAATCTGATGAAAGCCTGATGGGTTTTCCTTTGTATATGATCTTATTTCACTCTTTGGCTTCTTTTATAGTCTGTCCTTGTCCTTGATCTTTGCCATTTTAATTATTATATGTTTTGGTGTTTTTGTCCTTGGGTCCCTGTGTTGGGAGATCTGTGCACCTCCATGGCCTGAGAGACTATCTCCTTCCCCAGATTGGGGAAGTGTTCAGCAATTACTTCCTCAAAGACACTCCCTATCTTTTTCTTCTGGTACCCCTATAATACAAATATTATTCCATTTGTATTGGTCACACAGTTCTCTCAGTATTCTTTCAGTCTTAGAGATATTTTTCTCTGTGTGCCTCAGCTTCTTTGTATTCCTCTTCCATATCCCTAATTTCTATTTCATTTATTGTCTCCACTGTATCTAAACTGCTTTTAATACCTTCCATTTTGTTCTTCAACTATTTGATCTCCATCCTAAATTCATTCCTGAGATCTTGAATACTTTTCTATACCTCCATGAGTATGTCAATGATTTTTATTTTGAAATATCTTTCAGGAAGATTCATGAGGTCGATTTCATTTCAATCTTTCTCAGGTGTATTCATAATTTTGCTTTGAACCAAGTTCCTTTGACAGTTCATAGTTTGTCTGTGGTGCCCTGTAGTGCCCAGAAGCTCTACTCTCTGGAGCTGTTTAGCCCCTGGATCAATGTCAGGGGTCCCAGCGGAGCTGTGTTGGTGCCTGGGGGGGGAGGAAAAAGCTGTTTCCTGCTTCCGGGCTGCTCTGCCTGTCTTCAGTGCCCGAACCAGTGGGCCAAACACAGAGGTGTAAGCCTCTATGCTTTGTGTTTGTAGCTGCCGTAGGCGGGGCTTCCCTCTGGCTGGCCTGATGCCAGGGCAAGGGTTGCCAGTTTGTGATCCTGAGCCAGGTGCAGGTTAGCCGGGAGGGAGTAAGACACAGCAGGCTGTGTATCATGGTGGCGGGGGCCTTGAAGCTGCATAGGTAGCCAAGGGGAAGGAGTGCCTGAAGATAGTTTAAGCTCCCAACCCTGCTGGGCAGAGTGCACCAGACAATTTTGTCTACCTGTCCTTTCTCCTGAGCAGTAAACTGCACAGTCGTTGCCCCTTCAGCAGCCCTCTCACTTTTAGGAAGTCTCTCAGACTGCCCACCCACATCAGCCAGATATGAATCCCTGTTTTCCACAAGCAGCTGGTATTTCCATCTCTGCAGGTATTCGGCCTGTCTTAGCTTTCCAACCGCACTAAATCAAAGCAGCATGCAATGTAGGTTCATGCTCCCAGAGCAGATCTCAAGGGCTAGGTGTTCAGGAGTCCCAGGCCTCCACTCCCTCCCTGCTCTGTTTCTTCCTCTTCTGCTGGGCTGGGGTAGGGGAAGGGCTTGGTTCCCGAAGGGTCAGGTATGTTACCGTGTTCTGTGAGGTCTGCTCTTTTCTCCATTTGTATGCAATCTGGTGCAGCCTTCTTTCCTGTTGCTCTTTCAGGATTAGTTGTATTAATTATATTTTCATATTATATGTCATTTTAGGAGTTCTCTGTCTCACCTCTTCTGCCGCCATCTTTTCTATAAGTGGTTTTTAAAATATCTTTTTTTTACATGTATTATTGGTAATCCTATTCCCATTGGAATGTCTATAAACCTAATGAGGTTGATCATGGTTATAGTCAGTTAGGTTATATGTTTAGTGCAGACAATATTATATCTTTTCCCTCAGCATTTTTCCTTAAAAATGCAAGTGACTTAGTTAACTTCCATTATGCTACAAATAATCCATATAAATCAGTATTAGAAGTTTTATTGATAAGCCATTATATTTTTATTTGATTCATATTTTGCATGGAATACAATTTGAAGTGGCAATTAAAATGGAAACCTGAATAAAAAGATTTTTTTTAATGGGCCCATGGTTATCATTACAATTGGGATTAAAATTTCATATTGAGCTTACTAACAGCAAAGATAAAACAAAACTATCTATCTTCTTATAGGACAAAACCCATTTGGTTATAAACAATCCTTTCATTTGAAGCCTGTCTCTTTTAATTCAGAGCCCATTTTCTAGTGACCCATTTGAAGCAACAGTACCTGATATTGACATCTTGGAACCTGACACCATTGATAGAAGAATCAAGCAATTTTGTACACATGGGAAAAACCTTCATTTTTACTGGAAAGCTGTCAGAACTATCCCTGAAACACTTAATTCCTCAAATGTTAATCTTTGCAACAAAGAAGTATTGGGCAGATAGGGAGTAAGCAAAGTTAAACAGATTTCTTTAGTACTAGACATATAAAGCACAGCTTTAAAATATTTCTCAAATATACAACATGGAATCTTCACTGCAGCATAGTCATTAACTTTTGCTAAAGTACATATTCTTTGGAATAATTGTTGTAAGAAATAGTACCCTAGAGAGACTCACTTCGGTTATTAACTCAGTAAAAATAGTTAAAGCACTTCCTACTACATCTTAAAGCTTGGAGATACAGAGAGATTAAGAAATAGCCCCTGCCCTCAAGAAACTCTTGGTTTAGATGGAAGCAGTACGGCAAGTACAGCACACCATGGTCAATACTGTGATGGGAAGCAAAGACTTCTTGGGAGACTTCAGTGTTTGCGGTGAGTTGTGGAGAATGCCTTTGCAGGTAGTCTGTCGAAGAGGTGTAGAGGAAGGGCGTTGCCAGAGAAGGAGCAGCAGGTGAAAACTAAGGACTGAGAATGAAGGGGCCAGTTTTAATTTTCCTTCTATATTATATGTTTAAGGGCAGAGGATCTTTCATAAGTTTTTTATTCAGTTTAGAAATATAATTTTGTAAATTATAAATATTTTTTGCTATTTTGCAGGAAGGCTTCACACCACTTTTGCTTGCTATAAGGCAAGGAAAATATGAAATGACAAAGTATTTGTTAACTAAAGGAGCAAATGTACATGCTGTTGATAAGAATAAAAGGTACAGTATTGTTTTTTTAAACCTTGTGTTTCTCTAGTGTTGTGATAAACACATCAGAAGATTAAGTGTAGGATTAATTGATAATTACATAGTGGAAAATATCAATGCATCATTAGAAAAGCAATGATTCTGACTAGGAAATAGTCTATACAGCAGGGTTCTTTTACAATATTAGCTGATGACATTTGCAATCATTTTTTTTGCTTATGATTTTTAGATTAGCTAAAGGGTGGGTTTCATATTTTTTTTATAAAGTACAGACACAATTTTGAACTTCTTAATGCTTTTATAGTATTTTTTTACCTCTACTTTACATCTGTTTTTTCCTAAAAGATGCTTGTTGAGCATAAAAAGGAATTGATTTTTGTCTTTTGGATGTGTCTTTACTTTAAGTTGCTTTCTTTAAAGAATACTGATGTTACTAGGTTACTCCTAATTGACTGTTACTGACTATTACCAGATACTATGGGCTCATCAGTTTTTATCCTTTTTCACTTCTAGTATATATTGATGTTTTTAGTTTTCATTGGTATGGTAGAAGGAAGAAAGATAGCTTTAGTTGAACAACTTTCCATTTACTGAAGATAAGTCATAGGTGGGTGATAAAGAGAAAAGAGGTGGGCTTTAGGTTCTCACAAGACTGGGTGTGATACCTAGCTTTCCTGTCTGTTAGGTGTGTGACCTTGGGAACATTACTTATCAACACCAGTATGTTTGATATAAAAAAGGATTATAATATATCCTTCAATAGTGGTTGTGTATAAGTAAGATTATAGATACATCATTTAGTTTAGTGCCTAGCACATACTTAGCATCTTAACTGCAACTGTGAGTATTACCATTATTACTAACATTGTTATAAGCCTGCAAATAGCTTTAATGTATCTGACTTCTGTCTTTTTCAAGTATAATATACCAGACTAAGGAAGAAATGGGGGATTCTTCATTTAAGTCTTCACCTATTTCAGAAAAGTGACCTCACTATAGTTTGTTGCCACCAGAGAACTTTAAAGTAGCAACTTCTACTACATAAGAGCCAAGTGGGACAAAAGGCTTCCTTTTTGTCCCTTCCTTTTAGTCTTGGAGGTAATTTACAAAGATGAACCCTTGAACATGTGAATGGTCAGTTCTACACAGATAGGCAAGATTTTAACTTGGTAAAGTGTATCAAGTTAGCTATTTAAGTAACAAAGTTCCTAAGAGTGAAGTTATTTTTCTGTCATTTTAGAACAACACTCATGCTTGCTATTGGTAATGGATCAACAGTTATAGCCAGGCTGCTTCTTCGGCAAAATATTGATGTCCTTTCAGAAGATACCTTTGGATGGACTGCAGAAAATTATGCTCATAAAAGAGGTTTTAATATGTAAGTATTCACATTAAAATGCTAGCTACGACTGAACTAATGTTGAAAATAATAACTGTTACTCAATATGTAACAGGTGATTTCATAGTTTGGTTCAGCCAGTTTTGGAATGGCAGTGAGTTAGTCAACGTCATCAACCAGAAACCCAGCAAAAAGACTAGCAGCAATGGTGCCCGGTTCTTTATCACAGGACTTTTAAGACATAACATTGTCCATTTAATTCTATGTATATTCGCTATGCATGAGGCACAAATAATGTCACATCTCTGATGTTCCTAATGCTACCTGGACATGTTCAGGATAGCAGAAAATCCTGGGTTTTTTCCCTGGGGACTATCTCTATACTCTCTCCTCTGAATTTTCCAAGAACCTAAGGGTTTCCCTAAGACCAAAGAGACAGTGCTCTTTCGTAAGTCACTTCAACGGGGGAAAAAAGGACATTCTATGTTTTTTTTTGTTTCCACTGCTTGTACTGCTGCAACATTGCTCCTGAAATGGCCCTGCAGGCAATCCTGATTGACCTTTGCTCCCAGGATGTCCTTGCCTTTCTAGATTCCTGTCTTCATGGTGATCCACACTAGACTAGAAAAGCCACACCTTTTCTGTTTGCATACATATGTTTGTATGTTTAACCACTATTCCAGAGCATGAGCACCCTGTTCTGGCAGCTGGGCCTGCTAGCTTCAGCAACACACTTTTCTGCACACCCTCAAAAGCCTTATGGAGAGCCTGCATCCTACCCTGAGAACTTCACAATGAGTCACCCTTTGAGGATATTGTCTGTCCTGTTTGCCGATGTTAGGTGGGAGCATTAGCTGCAGATATTTGCAGAGAGGTTCAGATAAGGCTGCAGGAAGAGATTAGACTTGCCTTTCTCCTAGGGTGTTCTGTACCCACAGGGTAGCAGGTTTCTTAGGTCATGGAACACCCCATATTGCCCTGACCTAAATAGTGGGACCAGTTTGCCTGAGATTCCATAATTAAGGTTGGCCGTTTAAGTGGTCTGTTTTCCATAATAATGAAAATTTCTGAAGTGCCCTGAGTGAAGTTCAGGTTTCAAAGTACTTTCAGATTTGGCCTCACAAGATCTCTCAGGATCCACTCAACAGGAATCTGAATCTCAAGTAGGTTACTTGGCATTAGGAGAGCTAAGCTCCATCCATGTCTCATTAGAATCCACATACAAGAGTAGGAGTCAGTCTTCCAAGTCAACTGGAGTCGACATGGAGATCAAACATCATTCAGACAAAGACCTGCTAGTTCAGAGTTTGAGTAGATGGAGAGGAAAAGTAGCAGTCGACACCAGGTTTTGACTTCAATTGTTTTGTGCCCTTGGTGTGATTAGCTACAATGATAGGGGACAATGCTGTCATCCAACTTAATGAGGTAGTATATTTATAAGTAACTTTATAATAACTGAGATCCCCTAAATTACCACAAAGAACAGTTAATAACCAAAAATAATAACATTTTCTGAACACGGCAGCTAACTTGTTTGAACGTGTGAAAACACACTGGGTTTTATTTGGTATTCCAAAATAGTTTCAAGTTGAAGAGCAAATCATTCCATTACTCGAGTGTTCCTCTGAGCATTTTGTGGGTATAGTAGCTAATTAACCCCTTGCAACAACTTTGTAAAATGAGGCGGCAAGATCCCTGCTTTCTAGAGCAAGACTTTGAATTGAAGAGAAGCAGCTTATCCAATAACAAATAGCTATTGGTTATAGACCTAGGCCTTCTGAGTTCAAGACACATCCATCCATTATGGCACGCTAACTCTGACTCATTTACTGAGCTATAGAGCCCTCAGTTTATGACTGGTCCACCTTACTATCTTACTGCTTGTCATCTTTAATTATTTGCCTAATAAAAAGTTTGTAATACTTAGAAATTTGGAGTATATGGGCTAATTAAGGCTTTGTATTATTACCTGTGATTATCCAAAATACTCTTAGGAATGTTATTTGGTAAATGTTTCTCAAATCAGTACTGAAGTAGTAATATTATTTATAACCTTTCTTTACAAATAGCATTTGCCAACTAATTGAGATGTACAAAGAGGACAAAGGAATTAAAAATTCTTCTCAAAATAATCGAAACTTTTATCCAGGTAAGAGTTGAGATAGTGAGTTGCCCTTGGTGGTCTACCGTAGATAAAGTAAGAATAAGGGAGTTTTGATAATGAAAGACCAATGAAGAAAAACAGTGTATAAGTTATGTGTATATTTTTTCTTTCTTAATTTCTTTCTTAATAGTCCAATATTCAGAATTATTTTTAAAGCTAATGTAGGTAATTTAAAATCTGAGATGGTGCTTATTTCAATTGTCTGAAAAGAAATTCATTCAGTCATGACCCCTAAAATCCCATATATCTTTGTGTACATAAAAGATTTTTAAGTTAAATGTTGTACCTTTCCTCTATAATCACATTATAACAAATTGAACTTGTCATAATAAAGTAGAAAATAAGGTAAAAAATGCTAAATTAAAATAGAATATTTTACAACAAACGAATTACGTTCAGTACATGAATGTTTCTTATTACATACTGATTTATCTCACTAATAAAAATAACTGTCTTTAAAACTGGGAACACAGCAATACCTTCGTGGAACCATACATAAATGGCAGACACTCAGAACTTCACTGGTGTGCAACAGTACTGCTGAGACAAGTTCTTGAAGTCTCCTGCTGGCACTACGGGTGTCAGAAAAGCCATGCCTCGTTGAGAAACACAGCTTATTTTACAAACTGTTACACCAACATGGCCTGTTACCGGCTTCATACTTCATTAAGTCAAAACAGAATGAGAGAGACTAGGTGCTGTCACATCTGCTTAGTGGGGCCATAGTTTGAAAGCAGTCGTAGACAGGACATAAGTGAATAATAAGCATGACTGCTCCCAGACGACTGTTTCAAAGCCACATGGCAGATTGGATTTGGCCTGTGGGCCACAGCTTGATGACCCCTCATATAGAGGACACAATGAAGGAAAACATAGGTGACACAGACGAAGGAAGTTTTTGTTTCTTTGGATTCGTATCAGCCCATCTTGAAGTGTTCACCCAATGGTGCAGAAATGAACACAGTCCGGGTGCTCAATTTATTCAACTTCCAATGTTGGCCATTTGTGACAGAGACAGAGAGAGAGAGAGAGAGGGAGAGAGGGAGAGAGAGGGAAAGAGGTCTTTGATTATTAAAAATGGGGAAAGTAATTATACCCTAACAAATATTGGTAGACTTTTAAAACAGTAATTCTGAAATGTTTTGGTCTTAGGACTCCTCTGTATTATTAAAAAATTACTGAGAATTCCTAGGAACTTCTGGTTAAATGGGTTGAATCTATTGATAGTCACGACATTAGAAGTTAAAACTGAAAATTTTTAAATACAAATGTAGATGATCATACATCACATTAGCCATTAGAGCTCTGATGTTATCACATACCATATCTCTGGAACATTACACTGTGTGCTTGTAAAGAGAATGAGAATGAAAATGGCAAGTAACATTGAGCTTTATAGCAAAAATACTTGGACCTCTTGGACCCCATGAGCAGATGGATCTTGGGACTCCAGGGACTCCCAGGTGATGCTTCACAACCACCACTTTAAGCTAGGCGGGGCTCATGGATGAAACTTTTACCAGTCCTTGTGATGGAAGGGCTTCAAAGTTTCCATCCAAATTTCTTTTTTTTGCTCACTTGTTTAAAAAAGTTTAAATCTGACGATTTTGTCTTAAAAAAAGAAAATTTTGTTATTCATTTCATATCTCATGGCACTCTGGCCTTGACTTGCCCTCTTTTAACATGGAAACCGGTCACTCAAGGCTGTCTTTTCTCACATAAATTGACTGTGTTTATCCAGGTTTAACAAGGGAATTCTGAAGATACTGGTGCATACTGTAATTAAAATGATGCCATTCATTGAAGCTTTTTTGAAATCTATGTCTTAACAGCACCCAGTAACTATTATGGCATGTTTAAATGTAAAATAAGTGGCTACCCATAAATTTCATTAATAAGAACAAAATTCATACCTTGAAGAATCTTAATTCCTGGTAAAGCTCTACAGAATATAGAATAGGTAATAGAGATTGATGAGCAAGTCAAAGTAAGTGATAGTAGAAAACATAAAAGTAGATAAAATGAGGGACCGTGGTTAGTTAATTAGGCTTGCCTACTTGAATGGCAGTACAGGGCATGTAAAATGCCCATGTAAGCAGTGAGGGAGCAGTGTGTCTCAGTGGGGAGGGGAGGATGTGGGAGTGCTTCTCTGATAAACATGTTGCATAAGTTAGCCAAATTTGTATCATTAATTACAGACTAACACATGGAAACCTTGTTTTCCGATTTTTCAGGTTTGGACTCTCCTGGTATCACTGTCAGTGATGTGTCCAGTCAGACATCTGGGGATCTGAAAACTGAAGGTAAGTGTCCATTTGTGTCACTGTCAATGACCAAAAATCAGTCAGCATCCACAGAATTTGGACACATGACCCACAGAGGTAAAGGAAAGATTAATATTGGAGCTGTGTTTCTGTTAGAGGATTATAAACTCTGACCTTTGTGAACCACAGCTTCCAGAAGACAGAGAAAGCACAGAAGATAAGAAAAAAAGGGAATTCAACCCCTGATCACCTCTGCATGGCTTCATGTAGTCTTGATTTTTCAAAAATCATTTTGTGGCAAAATCTTTGTGGTTACTCTTTGTATGCAACCTACAAGCAAACAGAATACCTTTTAGCAAGAATTGGCATTCTTTCTCTCCCAAAACAATATATAAATAACAGAGAATTAGGAGAAAAGGTCAGTTCTTCTAGGCTAGTATTGAGAACATACTTAAGAGTGTGTAGCAGGATTGTGTTTAGAGTTTAGGGACTGTTTGGGAAACTAGGTAGATAGCTAAAGATTGCCTACTCAGACCAAACGTAGTCTCCTAGCTTTATTTTTATAGCCCTGAATTCACAAGTATTAGTTACAGCTACATTAAGTGTAACTAAAAGAGCACCTTCCAAAGCCAAAAATTTAAATATTCCTTGTATTTTCTATGACTTTATGTAATTTAGAGTTGGCTTTCCCAGGAGTAATGGGAATTACTGGGAATTTACTACACAGTGCCGCCTCTGATATGTACACATAGTCTGTCAACTTGTCTTACAATTTTTTAATAAATAAATAATTCACAAGGAGTGTTGGTTATTTTGAGGATTGTATCATTTAAAACTAATATACAGAAAACCAATTTTAATACTGCTAGGACAACCAGTCTGTTATTAACCACATGTAATGTGTCTGCTGATTACCCACATGTAATGTGTATTCTAACTTTATGCACCAGTTAATTCAGTGCCCTTTATCCGTCATAGGCTCAGGTATCTACTAAAATATTATATAATATTTTTCCCACCCCTATAGTTTTATCTTCTTTTTTTTTTACCTTTAGAATTAGCAATGTAGTTTACAGAAGATTTTCAGTTATATTCTAGAGTAGTGATGACATTGAGCTGTCAGTCCAGTTATTTACCTGTACAACTGACTTGTTTGCTCTGTTTCCTCACCAGTTGGGCAGACCCAAAAAGCAGGACATTTAAAACAAAACACCTACACAAGTTCCTGCTGCATTGGAAGATGTGAGATAGAAATACTACAGAATTAAATATAAGCAACTTAGAACGGTTCATGTGGACCATTGCTCTTCTTAGCTGATACCTTTTACAAAGTAATGAGCAGAGTAATGAGAGTAGTTTTCCAGGGACCTTAATTTTATGATGAGCCCTGGTAATTTTATATCCTAAATATATTTCCAGGAACATCTCAGTTCAGGCCTGTGTCACCTTTATTTTGCATTATTGCCTTATAATATATCTCCTTCCATTTATTAGGTTGCCCCCATGACCTGTCTCAGCTAAAAATAACAACCATGAAGCACCCTAAAACACATTTATGTCCAGGCATCCAAAATTACATATAAGGAAGGCTTTGGTAATCTGACTCCTACCTAACTCCCTGCCATCAGCCTTTTCTACTGCCCACCCTCTTCTCTGGCATTCTGAACTGCTGGGCATGCCAGCCTCACCAATCCCTGTATTTCAGTCAGATAGTCACCCCATCATGTGCTGCTCTGCCTGTCTTGCAATGGTCCTGCATGCTCTCCGTATTCCTGCCCACTCCCCGTTTGGTTCTGGCTAACCTCACTGTTTAAGTCAGCACAGGCATTGTCTCTAAAAACCCATTCCTGATTCCTGTTGTCCACGGTCTCCTTTAAACCTTTAAAGTATTTAGCTGGGACTCAATAAATAACAATTGAGTAAAGTAAATAATGATTATTTATACAAAGATGATTTACGAGACTGTCCCCTATAGTTTCGGAGCAAAGGGGACAAACACATAGATGATAATTTACAGGTCGTATGGTAAAGACATACAAGAAAAATCTATAAAACACTAAGGTAGGCCCAAAGAAACACCTATTCATCTGGGGAAAGACAGCCATAGTAAGGGAGGGCTTTATACAGCCGTCTGAATCTTGTAAGAGGAAGATGATTTTGTCAAATAGTGCAGCCAAACATTTCAGGTAAAAGGAGGGGTGGTGTATACCCCAATAAAGTCACAGAAAGTAATAATTTGGTTCCTGAATAATGTAGCTGAAGCCTAGCATGTTGTTAAGATCGTACACTTCTGATGTAGAAAATAGAGTATCTTGTGGCTTTATATGTTTCTTGTGCATTTTTAAATTTTGTTTTGTTTCTGATTATTTTGTTTGATGTTGGATGGATGGAGTTTTGAATGAGGCTTTTACATGTTTGTATGCTTTTATCCTAGCAATTTCTAGTATTTCCCAAGTGTTTATTGAAGTTGTACATAATTTAGAAGTATTTTCTAAACAAGTATTCAGATAAAGATTAAGCTTAATTTAAACTCTCAATTGATAAAATGTTATTTTCTCTTTTTTTAAGAGTATGGCTTTTATTGAACCATTCTGTTCTAGTTCAATTTAACTGAATATATCAATTTGTCAGCAGAACAAGACATCATAATGACGTCAAAGAAAGAAGAAGAACGGCGTGATGGAAGTGACTATAACCACCCACAGGTATATAAAAATTTTCATTTCTGGTTTAATATTGTTGACTATGCTTTAATGTTGTAACATAGTTTAAATGAAATTACCTTTTGAACTAGTCCTTCAGAGTCAATAGATCACTTAATAGGAAGTCTAAAATTTTACTACTTGCAAAAATGAATGAGAAATGTCATAGAATATATCTATATATTCAGGTCTTCCTCATGCGAAAGTGTGAGGAAATGTGGATCAAACTAGGCAAATTGAGTAAAAAAAATAATTTAAAACTCATCACAAATGAGTTAAAGCAGAAGTTTGGTGATCTTTAGGAAAAAGAATTTTAGGAAATAAAATATGCCCAAATATATGCCGATCTAAGGCTCTTACTCTAGGGTAACTGAATTGGTTAGATTTCAGACTTTGAAGTCAATTTTTAAGTGTAGTTAGATTCATTATTATTCTATTTTATGCCTTCTGAGTGGTAATTCTTCAGTTAAATTTTGAATAAAGTTTGAGATTTGCATCCAACTTGGTTTTTTTTCAGTTGGATATCCATTAATCACAGAAGTTTTCATTGTATAAACATTCAGGTTGTTCCCTATTTTCAGAGGAAATCATGATAAGTCTTTTAATTGAGTGCTAGCTGAAAGTCTCCTTTTACTTAGATTTCTGAAAGTCATGAACATCTATTGCTTAAAATCTACATGTTGCAGGATAAAATTGCCATGCTGAAACCAGAAACACAAACAATGAAAAATCAGAAAGAAAAGAAATATCTTGAGGACACTGAAATTTCAAAAGAAAACAGTGATTAAGGAAACATCTACAAAAGTAATGTTCCAGTATGGTGGACAGCTTGACATCCTGACATCTGAGAATACAATGCTATATTCTAAGTTGCAGAATGAAAAAGCAAGCAGAGAAAGATTGGAGACAGAAGTTGTATCAGACAATTCTAGACTATCTACTGCTACCCGTGATCATGAGCAAAGTCAGGCATCAGAAAGAGAACTAGGATTTGCTTTCCATAGTCTTAGAGCAAGAAATGAGTGGTTTCTGTCTAATCAGGAAGAAAACATGAGCATTCTTTCTCGACAGCTTTCTAAAGCTGAAGGTAAAGTCAGTAGCCTGGAAATTGAGCTGAGTCACACCAGAGATGCCCTTAGAGAAAAGACTTTGGACTTAGAAAGTGTGCAAAGAGACCTAAGCCACATACACTGTCAAAAGAAGAACATTGAACACAAGTATGAGAACAAACAAAATAAACTGAATAAATACATCAGAAAGCAGGAGTTCTTAGAAAACAGATTATCTCAACTACAAAGTGAAAATCAGTTGCTCCAACAGCAACTGGATAATGCTCAGAACAAAGCTAAAAATGAACTCCAAACTGAAAGGGAAAAATGTCTTACCCTAGAAGGAAGGAATAAAGAATTACTCGATGATTTTAATCATCTCAAAGAAAGAATGAATCAAGGTGAAAATGAGAAAAGAGAACTAGAAGTAAGTATCCAGGAAAATAAACATTTTTCAAAATTCCTGAAAGAAAATTCAAAGTAGTATTTGATTATGGAAAAATGTTGAGTCTATTGAATATAAAAAGGATATAGACTATAAATATCTTAAAGGCATGCTTCTATCCAGCAAAAAAATTAATTTGGCAGATGCTTTATTTTGAAGAAAGACATTTGTGTTGACTATGTTCATTTATAATTTAGTCTTATACTGCTTAAATAATAATTTTAGTCTTCGTGTCATCACATTTTAATACCGTGATGAAGCAGATAAGTGGAAATGCTCATACTTAAAATGAACCTGTAGATTCAATCAAGTGGATCACCTTGACAGTTATTCCAGATTTCCCAGATGAGATGAAGGGCCGATGCTGTATGTCACAGTCCTTTTCCTTCAGTAGCTTTTATACATTTTCAGTTGGTGTAATTTTATTTTGATTCATGTCAATTTGAATTAAATTTGGAAACATTTTAGTCTCAAATCGTGTATTATGACCTGTTTAAAGGCTTCTGCTCTCCAATGCATCATAATTTAAGACAAATGTGATGACATATAGCGAAAAACCATATTTGATTTTTCCCATTGCTATTTAAAATCTACTTCAAACTTATTTACAAATAGTTTGCTCACAATTCTCATTTCATGGAGAAATGTAGTTGACAGGTTATAAGACCTAGGTTAGTACATAACAAACTTACTGGACATAGTATGTGTGTCCAGTACAAAGAGAACTGTAACTGTCTGTGATTGGAGCTCTTTTTCAGACTAATGCACAGTGGCAGCAGGATTTGTTTATAGCAGGAATGGAGTGTGTTATAGGAGCCAATGTCAGGGAGGCAGGTAGAGGCCTGGTTACCTAGGGCCTGAGTCCCACTGACATGACTTCACATTTATTCTCAGATGGGGATCTGTTGCGAGGACTCATGCAGAGGATTCAGTATGTGAGGAACTCTGAAGTCAATTTAGGTTACTAGGAAAAAAGAGGGAAAACCTTTCACAACATATAATTTACCACCTTCAAGTCTCACGTATATGGTTTTTTTGTGGTTTTTTTTTTTTTTGAGACTTCCCTAGGTGGTAAAGCTCTGCAAATTCGTAGGGGGAGTGGATAGTGGGGCTGAATTCATTGTCTTAAGTATACAATACTGATTAGGCAGGAGGATCGCACAAAATTCAGTAAACAGGAATGTATATGCATGAGGAAAAGGTGAATTGATGAATGCAGTGACATTTTTCAAAACACGTATGTTAGAGTGATATATTAACAACAAATATGTTATTAGGTACTTGTGAGACACCAACTCCAAGAATTGGCTGACATGGAAATACAACGATTTGAGTCAGAGAGTTTGCTAGAAGCTACCTCCTACTATACCATTGAGAGACAGGACTTAGAGAAGAAATTAAATCAAGCCCTAAGTCAGGTATGTGTGAAATTTAACATACCAACAGTTAATCTATAGCTAATGAAATAATACACAGTGTTTTAGAATATTAATTTCTGTGGACAGCTTTTATATTTTCATTATAACAAGTTTATTACAATTCTGTCTTTACAATGCACTTATTTCTTAAACTCTGACTTTAGTTCTGCCATTTATATTATCCATTTTTTCTTACAATATTTATCCTTAGGAAAACAAAATTATGCATCACTCTTCACATCGGTTGAGACTTTGTTTTTTAGTACCAACCATTGTTTTTTTTAACAGATCTCTCTTTTGCCATGATGAGGCAAGCCAAATAAAATCACATCATAATGTTTAATGGAATGTTTCAGAAAATTGTAATTTTTGTTACCTTCACTGTTGCAGATGTAGAATACATTTATTTTGTGGATTTCAGGTTAATTGTACAAAAGGTCATTATATAAACCAGTTGAAGTGAGATACTTCCCTCATTTCCTTTCCCCTTTAGATATTCTGTAAAAATGTGGAAAGATTCAGATTATGTATAGTACGTATCCAAACAGAGAAAATTAAGAAAATTATCTACATCCAGCTGTTAGTCAGAAAAATAAATATGAGTGAGATGGAAAAAGAGTAAGGCCAGGAAAAAGCCCACTGAAAAAGACCCAGAGTTAATCAATTAACGCTCAAAAAGCCAGGAACAACTTGGCCTGGAATGTTTGAATATTCCCCAGATAAAGGAGGGTACCTCAGCATAGCCCATGTCTTTATTGTGTTAATTATGCATGCCCAACTTATTTTTTAACTTTACCTATCTGCTGGTCTTTTTCTCCTTCAGCACTAATCAAATAACTTGCAACCCAGGCAACTAATTTAGCATGCAGGCCCAGCTGTAAACAGCATAGTAAAAGGCAGGAAGTTAAGTAAGATTCTTAACTTACTCTTTCCCAAGTGGTGCTTGAGGGTTCTGATGCTTTTCTACATTCTTAACAACATCTGTCATCATCTGTCTTTTTTATTGTAGCCATCCTATAGTGGGTGTGAAATGGTATCTCACTGTGGTTTTGATTTGCATTTTTCTGATGAATAATGTTTTTGAGCAGCTTTTCCTATGCTTATTATCCATTCAGGTATCTTCTTTGAAGAACTGGCTGTTTGATTCCTTTGCCTATTTTAATATTGGACTGTCTTTTCTAAGTGAATTATTAGAGTTATTTCTATATTATAGATACAGATCCCTTATCAGATAAAGGGTTTTCAAGTATTTTCTCCTATTCTATAGCTTGCCTTTTCACTGTCCTGATGAATCCAGTTAATCTGCTTTTCTCCTTTGGTGTCATCTAAGAAACCATTGCCAAATCCAGTCACAAAGATACACATCTTTGTTTTTTCCTATGAGTTTTATAATTTTTGCGCTTACATGTTGAGTTAACTTTGTATATATGCTATGAAGTAGAGGTCTGATTTTATTCTTCTGTATGTGGATATTCAGTGGCCCCAGTACCATGGGTTAAAAAGATTATTCTTGACCCATTTAACCTTTTGGCACCCTTGTTGAAAATCAGTTCACCAGAGTTTATTTTGTATCCCCAATTCTAATACGGTTGCTGCATGTCTGTCCTTTTGCCAATACCAAATCAAATATTGTGAGGACTCTTTCACGGTCATCTTGAATAGTACCACTTGCTTCTCTCAGCTCATGCAGACACTTTTAGCTTCAGAGAGCCTTTGTCCAGCTTGTGCCCTGCTGACTGTGCCATGATGGGAAGTCAGGCTAACAACAAAGGTAGAGCCCATTCCCTTTCTTTTCTCCATTCACACCTTTAGTCTCTCACCAGTGTTCCTCCACCTCACTCCCATTTGCATGTCTGGGTCACAGGATCTGCTGGCTCAGTCTGTGTAGTTCATTATGTTTCAGTGACTCACTATAGGGCATAGACTGATCCATAGATTTCACCATCTAGGAAGGAAGAGATGAAGTCTGGGCTTTTGGCTTTCTCTTTGGAAGTCTTGCTAATCTGTCATCTTTCTATTCACAATTAAATCTTCTTTTGACCTGGTTCTTGTGTGTAATCCTGAGGCCAACCTTGTTCTTGGTGCTGATCCTATATTCTCAGAAACCTCAGTTCTCTGTATCTACCTCCTTTTACTTAAATTGAAAGAGATGGATAGCTGTACTTTATAGCTCAATGCATAATTGACAGAATCCTATTTCTTCCTATCCCAAGAAAAAAAAAACGTCAAGAGTACAACTCTTAAAAGTGAGGTAATTATTCAACCAAGTCATTGAATAAACAATTGACTTAATCAGAATTTCAAAGCTAAATTGTATGATAGGGAGAAGTACTACGGTGCAACATAAACATGAGATGGTCTTACCTCCCCATACTGACAACCTTGAGGTAAGATAAAGGAGAAAGTGTACTTAAATAGTCCAAAGGACACTGCATTTATTTTACTACTGAGATTAAAAATGATTCCTTAATGTTCTCTTTATTTCCTCACTGAGGAAAGTAAAATGAAGATTGAGTGCTAGACTGACTAATAAATCCTCCATGCTGTCTATTAGAATTTCATTTAATTAAAATCAGATAAAAGGCCTCATTTTTGGCTACTAAACTATTTCAGTTGTTATTCTTTAAATCCTGTGTCTCTCCTTGCTTACCAGTCTTCCCTATCCCCTAACTTGAGAAAAGTTCTGAAGAGGCATATATGCCTAGGGGTAAGAATTTGTAATTGAAAGGAACCCTAGAAAAACTTCTTCGGTCTTCTAGTCATCTGCTTCTTCTCATTAGCATTGTTTTCCATTAATAAATTAATCTCAGCATTTACTATAACCCATTTTAAAGGGGACTCATTTCTACTGTTTGGCACCCTTGTTGAAAATCAGTTCACCACAAATAAGTTAGTTTTCATATTATCCCTTTTTTCACCACTTTTCTGTTTATCTGTTTTACCCTAATAAACTCCCAGGTTCAGTAGCTTAAATAACATTATCTTATTCACAAACCTCCATCAGGAAAGTGTGGTCAGGACAGCTTGTCTCTGCTTCCTTCAGCTTTAGCTGGGACAGCTCGAAGGCTGAGGCTGGAGTCATTTGGAGGCTAGTTCACTCACATGTCCGATTGTTGGTGCCGGGCCCTGGCTGGGACTTTAGTTGGGCGGGGCAGCTGGAACACCTGGCCTATCCCGGCCAACCAGCCTTGGAATTCATACAGCATCACCTTCACCATATTCTGTTCAATGGGAGCAAGTCAGTAAGGTTGGCCCATAACCTTCCTTTCTAAAAGAAATCAATGGATGTTTTAAAAGTAGAGACACATTTAAAAAGCACAATTTTTAATTACCCTCCCACATGAAAAACACACTCCACTCACTATGTTATATACTTGAAACCAGTGTAATATCATATGACAACTATACTTAAAATAAAAAAGCCAAACAGACAACAACAAAAGTATATATCCATGTAGCCAAAACACTGATCAAGATATATAAAACATTTCCATAAAAATAAAAGAAAACGAGAAAAACACACTCACCCCTACCCTGTACCTGTGTGCCAAGCCTCAGTGACGATGGCATCCACTTCAGGCTGGAGTCTGAGATCTTACATCTTCATCAGGTGCAGATGGGACAGGAGCCTGGGCTGTGGTTTCTACAGTTTAGCCCTTGGAGTACAATTCCTCTCAATACAGAGATTGAGAACTGAAGAGCCAAGTTATCTACCACCACCCACAGAGCCAACATTCTGCTGACCTGCTCAAGACTCTCATTCAGAATGGAAAATGGAAGACACATTAGTCCATAGCAATTCTGAAGGGCAGCCTGCTGCAGGCTGCTAGTTCTTTGAGGAAGACTTAGTCCTCATCATGGGAATGCCCCTCCATGGCCCTTTGCTGTGCCTCTGAGCTCTCAGTTCTGTCTTGTTCATAAGAGATGACCTGTGCTTGCATCTGTTTTTTCAGCCTGCTTCCTCCCTGTAGAACTTCTAAGACCCAAAGGCCTCTTTTCATTTGTATTCTCTCTGTCTCTCTCAGTCGAGGTTACCAGGCAGTGTTTTTGCTAATACTGTTTTTAAACAGTTTCCTGTGAATTTTATTGGGGTTCATGCCAATAGGAACGGGACCCTCTTGAGTCATTTTGAGATAAGCTCTTCACTTTGGGCTTCCTGTGAAGCTGTTTTAGGATGGTGCCTTAAAATGTGTAAACTCTGAAGATCCTTAGAAGAATTTGAGGCACCACCATAAATCTTTCTGAGATCCTAACAAAGGATTTTGCAGTCTTGGCTGCAACCTTAGGCTGTGTTTTCTCCTGGCAGCACCCTGGATTTGGTCTTAGTTCAGAAGTCATTTCTTTTAGAATTATTTGGCAATTAGACATGTGGAAAGGCTGTAATTGGGAAACAGATATCTGACCCTAGTAATCCCTAATTCCTTTATGTGTAAAATTCTTCAGCTTATCTTGCTCATTGATCTTTACTTTCAGCTGCTTTGGAGCAAGAATCCCCTTTCCTCCAGGTTCCAGTGTCACTGTCTTTCCCTGCCTAGAAGCCCTTGCTGTCAGCCCCTTCAGGGGCCGTCAGGCTTCCACTAACAGGCTCCCGGAGGCCCTGCTGGTTTTCATTCTGACTCTTCTCCACCTCCTTTCAGGTTCTGCCTATCGCCCTGTTCAAAGGCACTCTTTATGTGTTTCAGTGGTTTTTTTTTTTTTAATGGCAGCACCCCATTTTTAATATCAGTATCTGTGCCAGTTATTTATTGCTGCATGATGAACCACCTCAAAACCTAGTGGCTCAAAACAGTACTTATTTTGTTCACAAATCTACAGTTTAGTCAAGGCTCAGCTAGGCGAGCTTCTTTCTTCTCCACTTGGCATCAGCTGGGATGATACACCACTGGGGACTAGAATCACCTAAAGGTGCCGCATGCACTTGTTTGGCAGTTGAAGTCAGCTTTTGGCTGGCACGGAAGCTACATCAGTCTCAGTTGGCACATCTCTGTGAGGATTCAGTAGGTGCCCTGGGGTGCTTCACAGCAAGGTGGCTGGGCTCCTTGGGTGAGCCTCCCTAGAGAGAGAATATCAGATGGAAACTGTATTTAAACTTTCTAACCAAGCCTAAGGTTCACACAGCAGTTCCACCATATGCTCTTCACTAGAAACCAGGTAGTAAGGCCACACACATGAAAGGGGAGGGAATTTCACAGGAAATGTAAAATTTGTAAGAATTTGTAAAAACCACATCCACTCACCTTGTCTTACCAAATAATCACTGTATCTAAACAAAAGTAGTTCTTCCCAGCTCAGTATCGCTGAAATTACAACAGGTTTTCTTTTTGTTAATTATGTTTTCTTATTTGGTGGTAAGAAACAAAAGATATCAAGATAGCACTATGGAGTTGTGGTATTATTCAAAAAAATGTATGGATCATCTCACTAAAATTCCATATTGGGAGATATGAAATCTCCTTAACTGTGACAATCCTTTCCTTGGAAACTGATTTGAATTAGCATAAAAGATTTGTAGTTGAGAAAAAGGCTTATGGCATTAAAATACATATTTATAGATCATTAGAGTCTTATTTTGGGACTCATTAATTTAGGGCTAAATAACTCAATGTGATAGTTCTGAAACTTTTTTTTAATTATGAACTGTTAGCATGGGGGACCTTTCCTACTGAGAGGTGACATATAATAACTTTATGGAGAAACAACATGGGACAATAATATAAAAATATAAGAACATAAAACCAAGTGCAAATGTTGTAATGGCAAAAATGGCAGCAAAGGGTGTATTACTTTGACTCCTGGTGATTTTAATTTTGTTCTTGAATTTCTGAGTAATTCAAGGTTCAGTGTTCTAAGACTCTACTATGGTATGGGTAACATTTTATTATAACTTAATTTATTTTAATTGATACTGACTTTGACTTGGGCCATTCTCAGTCTACGTTCATTACCAAACTCACTTACTTTGTTCATGTAGGTTGTTAATCTTTCAAGAAAACTGGAAGTTTCATCTTCAGAAGTCAGAAACCTTAAAACTCATCTGGCAAGGATTTCAGTGGAACACAATAAGATGGAACAGTACAGACGGGACACTGAAGAAAGAGTAAGACAGAAAACAGTAGAAAAATTAAAAGAAGTCGATTGGTTTTTACAGGTTAATTTATTAATCTGTAATGTGCCTTATTTCATCTCCCTGCAGATTACATTTTTGATGTATACATTTTTCTCGGTTTCCTCTACTTTTATGCCAGTTGGTTTCATAGATTTCTGGAAGGATGGTAGCATGTGTTTTTCCTAAATATTTCAGTTTCCATCATTATCACAAAATCCATCTTTCAGAATCATTCTCATTAGACAATCATTTAGAATTTTCAAGACTGGTTGACAAGAGGAAAAGGAAATTGTGATTTAAAAAGTATACCATATTCTTGGATTATATTGTTGAAATATTTTAACTATAGATTGTTATTCTTTGAAATGTCAGATTATATGAGTATTAAAATAAGAATGACTCAACCTAATTTTTATAATGCAGATTTAATTCAAATGAGATTAAGGTAAATATATTAAACTTCAAGTCTTTTTTTCACATTTAAAATTGCTTTCTGAAACACTGAGTCAAAACTAAGGGAAACAAATATGCTCTAATTATTCAGATTATACTTACTTAAAAAACGCATTCTTTTAATTTGTTTTAAAGGATGAATTGCAAAAGAGATTACAGCAGTGGAGAGAGATGGATAATTCTTCATTTAGAATGCAAGTGGAACTCAGAATTAAAGATCTTGAGTTTCAACTCTCCAAAAAAATTTCTCAAGAAGATTCCATTAGAGCTGAATTGGAGAAATATAAACAATTACACCGAGAAGAAGTAAATACCAGCCTGTCACTGGCAAATCAACTAGACAGGTAAGTCAAAACAGAATCATAGAAAATAAATTAAGCTCATTAGTTTGCCTCTAAAGCATTATTTCTATGGAGCCAGGTTTATAAGATTAGTAGGAATGAAAGCTAACTGGATAGTATATTCTGGAAAATGATGTTTGTAAATGAACTTACATTTAAAATGTTCCTCCAAGAGTTTTTGTACCCCTCTCCACTTTTTGGTTTTAAAGGACTTTATTTTTTCCTTTTAATATTTTCTTAGTTAACCTGATCTACTAGTCTTGAAGCTCATTGTTTTTGAAGCTTTGTAACTTAGACAGTGATATTATTATAAAATGACTTCCTAAAGAATTCCACTAAATAGAAATATTAATGAGTTTAACTATTTTTTGGAAGATTACATCTTAAACTCAAAGGGCCAAGTACTACTACTCAGCTGTCTTGCCTGCCCAGGAAAGTTCATGACGGATTCAGTGAGATGGAGAAATGACACGGGAACGTTCCTGGGGTTAAAAGGTTTCTACCTGGCTCTATTCTCCCATCAATAGTTGGGCACTAGAATCACATGCACCCAACAGTCTGCAGGTCCGTAATCCACACCTCTGCCTCTGGGAAGCGTTCTTTATATAATGATTCAGCCACTAATAGCTTATTGCCTATGGGTGTGGAAGCAGTAGCCTAGCAGCAGGCCAATTAAATCGACCAGTTTAGGTTGTGGTGAAGATCCTGACAATAGTAACTTCCATTTTCCTCACATTAGCACATCCGCTGCATGGAAGTTTTTTTTTCCTGATTGTAATCTTTGGTGTTATCACTAGAGGGCTTCATGGAATGAACTATCATAATTTTTCTACTCTACATAAAGGCATCCATCTGAAATAAAGACTGACATAGGGATGAACACCACTATAATTCACAAAGTGGTTAAAAATAACACTGTGGGGGTGGAGCCAAGATGACGGCGTGAGTAGGACAGCAGAAATCTCCTCCCAAAACCATACATATTTTTAAAAATAAAAACAAATACAACTATTTCTAAAAGACCAGAAGATACAACAGCCAGGCTGCATCTACATTTTTGAGATCTCAGCATCACACGGAGAGGGTAAGATACAAGCCGCGGCCCAGTGGGACCCAAGCACCCCCACAACCCAGCTCCCCTGTGGGAGAAAAGGAGTCGCAGTGAGAAGGGAGTGCGAGCCCAGGACTGCTAAATACCCAGCCCTAGTCATCCACACCAGGAACGCAGACACATAGTGCCTAGTGTGCTGGAAATTAGGGAAACGGAAGAGTAAAATCTGTGAGCAGGTCCCCGCAAACGGTGCCCGTTGCACAAAAGAAAAGCGAGTGCTTTTTCAAAGTCTTAAAGGGACAGGGGCCTCACAGCTGGATGGAAGGATCCTGGCACACTCAACTCAGCAGCTGGGAACCCCAGAGAACTCTGGGCACCCTACACCCTGTAAGGCAGCACAGCTCTAAGGCCCCTCACAGAGATCAACAGCCTCCCATCCATTCCCCCTCCGGCGCAGCCCTGCCGTGGCAGTGAGCAGCTTGGGAGAGGCCAGATGCACAGCAACTGCCCAGAGCCTACTCCGCAGCTATCGGGAAGACTCAGAGGCACCGTCTGTGCGCAACTGCCCAGCACAAGCTGCTAGGGGTTGTTGTTTTCGCAGGAAAGGAAGGCGAACAGCAAGCCAGCAGGGACTTTGTTCTCCCAACTAACATACACCAAATGCCCAAGACTACCTCTATCGCCATGAAAAGACAGAAGAATTTGATCCAGACAAGAATAACTCTGACATCCCCCGAGAGGGAACCTGGGGACATAGATTTAACCAATCTTTCTAAAAAAGAATTCAAAATAAAGGTCATAAGCATGCTGATGGAGCTACAGAGAAATGTTCAGGAGCTAATGGATAAAGTTGGGAGGGAGAATACAGAAATAAAACAATCTCTGGAAGGACTTAAGAGCAGACTGGATGAGGTGCAAGAGGCCATTAATGTAATAGGAATCAGAGAACAGGAACACAGAGAAGTTGATGCAGGGAGAGATAAAAGGATCTCCAGGAATGAAAGATTATGAAGAGAACTGTGTGACCAATACAAATGGAACAATATTCACATTAGAAGGATACCAGAAGAAGAAGAGAGAGAAAAAGAGATTGAAACTGTCTTTGAAGAAATAATTGCTGAAAACTTACCCAAACTGGGGGAGGTAATAGTCTCTCAGATGACAGAAGCCCACAGAACACCCAACAGAAGGGACCCAAGAAGGACAACACCAAGACACATAATCGTTAAAATGGCAAAGATCAAGGACAAGGACAGAGTATTAAAGGTAGCCAGAGAGAGAAAAAAGGTCACCTACAAAGGAAAACCCATCAGGCTATCATCAGACCTCAACAGAAACCTTACAGGACAGAAGAGAATGGCATGTATATTTAATGCAATGAAACAGAAGGGCCTTGAACCAAGAATACTGTATCCAGCAAGATTATAATTTAAATATGAAGGAGGGATTAATTAAACAATTCCCAGACAAGCAAAAGTTGAGGGAATTTGCCTCACACAAACCACCTCTATAGGGTATTTTGGAGGGACTGCTCTAGATGGGAGCACTCCTATGGCTAAATAGATGTCACCAGAGAAAATAAAATCACAGCAAAGAAAGCAGATGAACCACATACTAACTAAAGGCAATAAATAAAATCAACTACTCACAAAAGCAATCAAAGGAAACACAAAAGAGCACAGAATAAAACACCCAACATATAAAGAATGAAGGAGAAGGAATAAGAAGGTAAAGAAATACCGAAACATCAGACAATGTTTATAATAGCTCAATAAGCGAGTTAAGTTAGACGGTAAGATAGTAAAGAAGCTAACCTTGAACCTTTGGTAACCACAAATCTAAAGCCTGCAATGGCAATCAGTACATATATTTCAATAATCACCCCTAAATGTAAATGGACTGAATGCACCAATCAAAAGACACAGAGTAATAGAATGAATAAAAAAACAAGACCCATCTATATGCTGCTTACAAGAGACTCACCTCAAACCCAAAGACATGCACAGACTAAAAGTAGAGGGATGGAAAAAGATATTTCATGCAAACAACAGGGAGAAAAAGCAGGTGTTGCAGTTTTAGTATCAGACAAAACAGAATTCAAAACAAAGTAAGAGATAAAGAAGGACATTACATAATAATAAAGGGGTCAGTACAAGAGGATATAACTATTATAAATTCTAAGAGGAACGTATATAGCAATCCAGGCATATTTAGAGAACAATCCCAAATGAATCGTATAAAGTGACAATTATTGAAATTGGAAAAAAAAGAACAAATGAGTCCTAAGGTCAGTAGAAGGAGGGACATAATAAAGGTAAGAGAAGAAATAAATAAAATTGAGAAGAATAAAACAATAGAAAGTATCAATGAAACCAAGAGCTGATTCTCTAAGAAAATAAACAAAATAGATAAGCCCCTTGCCAGACTGATTAAGAGAAAAAGAGAATCAACACACATCAACAGAATCAGAAACGAGAAAGGAAAAATCATGACGGAGCCCACAGAAATACAAAGAATTATTAGAGAATACTATGAAAACCAATATGCGAACAAGCTGGAAAACCTAGGAGAAATGGACAACTTCTTAGAGAAACAGAACCTTCCAAGACTGACCAAGGAAGAAACACCAAATCTAAACAAACCAATTACCAGCAACGAAATTGAAGCGGTAATCAGAAAACTACCCAAGGGCAAAACCCCCGGGCCAGATGGATTTACCTTGGAATTTTATCAGACATACAGAGAAGACATAATACCCATTCTCCTTAATGTTTTCCAAAAAATAAAAGAGGAGGAGGGAATACTCCCAAACTCATTCTATGAAGCCAACATCACCCTAATACCAAAACCAGGCAAAGACCCCACCAAAAGTGAAAATTACAGACCAATATCCCTGATGAATGTAAATGCAAAAATACTCAACAAAATATTAGCAAATTGAATTCAGAAATACATCAAGAGGATCATACACCATGACCAAGTGGGATTCATCCCAGGGATGCAAGGATGGTACAACATTCGAAAATCCATCAACATCATCCATAACAAAAAACATCATCCATAACAAAAAAAACAACACATAAACAAAAAGAAGGACAAAAACCACATGATTATCTCCATAGATGCTGCAAAAGCATTCAACAGAATTCAACATCCATTCATGATAAAAACTCTCAGCAAAATGGGTATAGAGGACAAGTACCTCAACATAATAAAGGCCATATATGATAAGCCCACAGCCAACATCATACTGAACAGCGAGAAGCTGAAAGCTTTTCCTCTGAGATCAGGAACAAGACAGGGATGCCCGCTCTCCCCACTGTTATCCAACATAGTACTGGGGGTCCTAGCCATGGCAGTTAGACAAAACAACGAAATACAACCAATCCAAATTGGTAAAGAAGAACTTAAGCTGTCACTATTTGTAGATGACATGATACTATACATAAAAAACCCTACGGACTCCACTCCAAAACTACTAGAACTGATATCAGAATTCAGCAAAGTTGTAGGATACAAAATTAATACACAGAAATCTGTGGCTTTCCTATACATTGATAATGAACTAACGAAAGAGAAATCAGGAAAACAATTCCATTCACAATAGCATCAAAAAGAATAAAATACTAGGAATAAACCTAACCAAGGAAGTAAAAGACTTATATCCTGAAAACTACAAGGCACTCTTATGAGAAATTAAAGAAGACACTAAAAAATGTAAACTCAACCCATGCTCATGGCTAGGAAGAATTAATAGTGTCAAAATGGCCATCCTGCCCAAAGCAATCTATAGATTCAATGTAATCCTTATCAAAATACCAACAGCATTCTTCAACAAACTGGAACAAATATTTCTAAAATTCATATGGAACCACCTAAGACACCAAATGGCCAAAGCAATACTGAGGAGGAAAAATAAAGTGTGGGAGGGATCTCACTCCCCAACTTCAAGCGCTACCTACTACAAAGCCACATAATCAATACAATTTGGTAACGGTGCAAGTACAGAGCCATAGACCAGTGGAACAGAACAGAAACTCCAGACATTAACCCAAACATATATGGTCCATTAATATACGATAAAGGAGCCCCGGAAGATGACTGGTTAGCCAGAAACAGGTAAGATTCCTCAAGGGAGGAACAACCTAAGACAGGCACAGTCGCAGGGGGGCCATCAGGTGAGAAATTGGAGATCAACAGAGGTGAGGCTTAGAACCTCACCCCCCCTGTTCTGAGAGAAATCTTCTGCATACGTGGATGTTTTATTGCCCTTGTCTAGCTCGGATTAACACATAGTCTACAGGCACACACCTGATCATCTACATTTGCTCTCTTATAACACTAAACTATGTTTTCTACCTTTATCTTGTATCTACCTACCACTTGAGCATTTTATTAAAAATAATACTACTAAAGAGAGAAATGTGGTATCCACATATAAATCAAGTATAAAAATCAAATGAGTATTCATATTTGAACTGACTGTTTATAGTTCATAATGCATGAGCAAAACCGAAAGTTTCTGTGATGACTGCCCTTGTACTGTTCACCATGTAACTTACTCACTATGTAAGAATTTGTTCTCCATGTAAGAACTTGTTTGTTATGCCTCAGAAGATTGGAGACTGACGAAAATTAGGCTTGGGGTGGATTAATGATTGTGCATTGAGCATTGACTCCCCTATACAGAATTTTATTGTTGTTAACAACCATTTGATCAATAAATATGAGAGATGCCCTCACAAACAAACAAAGTACACACTTCCAATTGTAAAACAAATAAGTAACCAGGATGTAATGTATAGCATAAGGAATATAGTCAAAATATTGTAACAACTTGGTATGGTGATAGCTGGTACCTAGAATTATCATGTATATAAATGTTGAATCACTATGTTGTACACCTGAAACTAATGTAATGTAATACTGTGTGTCAACTACCCTTCAATAAAAAATAATCATCTACAAAAAATATGTATATATATACGATAAAGGAGCCATGGACTTACAATGGGAAAATGACAGCCTCTTCAACAGCTGGTATTGGCAAAACTGGACAGCTACATGTAAGAGAATGAAACTGGATCATTGTCTAACCGCATACACAAAAGTAAATTCAAAATGGATCACAGACCTGAATGTAAGTCACAAAACCATAAAACTCTTAGAAAAAAACATAGGCAAAAATCGCTTGGATATAAACATGAGCGACTTCTTCATGAACATATCTCCCCAGGCAAGGGAAACTAAAGCAAAAATGAATAAGTGGGACTATATCAAGCTGAAAAGCTGCTGTACAGCAAAGGACACCATCAATAGAACAAAAAGGCTTCCTACAGTTTGGGAGAATATGTTCATATATGACAGATCTGATAAAGAGTTGACATCCAGAATATCTAAAGAGCTCACACACCTCTACAAACAAAAAGCAAATAATCCAATTAAAAAATGGGCAGAGGAGCTGAACAGACACTTCTCCAAAGAAGAAGTTCAGATGGCCAACAGACACATGAAAGATACTCCACATCGCTAGTCATCAGAGAAATGCAAATTAAAACCACAAGGAGATATCACCTCACACCAGTAAGGATCTCCACCATCCAAAAGACAAACAACAACAAATGTTGGCAAGGTTGTGGAGAAAAGGGGAACCCTCCTACACTGCTGGTGGGAATGTAAATTAGTTCAACCACTGTGGAAAGCAGTATGGAGGTTCCTCAAAATGCTCAAAATAGAAATACCATTTGACCCAAGAATTCCACTCCTAGGAATTTACCCTAAGAACACACTAGCCCAGTTTGAAAAATACAGATGCACCCCTATGTTTATCACAGCACTATTTAGAATAGCCAAGAAATGGAAACAACCTAACTGTCCATCAGTAGATGAATGGATAAAGAAGATGTGGTATATATACACAATGGAACATTATTCAGCCATAAGAAGAAAACAAATACTACCATTTGCAGCAACATGGATGGAGCTAGAGGGTATTATGCTCAGAGAAATAAGCCAGGCGGAGAAAGACAAGTACCAAATGATTTCACTCATATGTGGAGTAAAAGAACGAAAAAAAAAATCTGAAGGTAAAAAACAGCAACAGAATCACAGAACCCAAGAATGGACTACCAGTTACCAAGGGAAAGGGACTGGGGAGGATGGGTGGGAAGGGAGGGATATAAGGAGCAGGAAAAGGAAGGGGGCATTACGATTAGCATGTATAATGTGGGGGGAGGCACAGGAAGGGCTGTGCATCACAGAGAAGACAAGTAGTGTTTCTACAGCATCTTACTATGCTGATGGACAGTGACTGTAATGGGGTTTGTGGGGGGTACTTGGTGAAGGGGGTTCCTAGTAAACATAATGTTCCTCATGTAATTGTAGATTAATGATACCAAAATAAAAAAAAAATGACAACACTGTGATCTGCCTGAGGGAGTGCATGGAAAACAGAAAGGATGGATACCTTGGTGACAATGTTACATGCTAACTGCCTCCAGAGCTATTTTAGTCTTCTTTGGTCACCCACACCCTTTTTCCTCCCCTAGAGATTGTTGCTCTCAATTATGCCTCAGTGCCTAATGCCTAATTTCTCTGAGATAATGAGTGAGACATAAAGGGTGGTAAAAGCAAATGCTTGAAAATGTCTTTGATGGATGCTTTATCTTTTATCTCTAAACTGGTTTACTAAATAGGTTTAAGTGTCTCCTCATGAATCTTGTAAATACAGCCATTCCAGAAGGCAGGAAGTTTTACTTGTAAGCCGTCTATATCATGAATAGCCGTTTCTCTCCCTTCCCTAATTTGAATTACCTCTTAGTTACGAGTCACAGTAGAAAAACATGTACTTAATTGTATACAATAGATCTTCAGCAGATTTTCAATGCTGAAACACTGTTTTGTAAGAAATTCAATTTACTGTTGTAGTAACTTTTTTTAATGCAAGGCATTTAGGTATCACTTAGGGAAAAATGAAATAATAAGCATTTGTTTTCACCACTCTCCACAGGATTACTGAGAGGTTAGCAGAGATCAATAGCAAACGTAGAGAGAAGGAAATGGACACATTCTTTGCCAAGGTTAGTTATACTATCCTTTTTCCCCCTGGGTTTCAAATTTGAGATGTAATTCTTGTTCTTAGTTTGTTGAAATTCTGGTTGTTTAACTGATTAGTGCTCACTATTTAAAAGTCATAATTATTTGTGCTTCTGAGAAAGGAGAAAGAAATTTTATTTTTTAAAGTTTTTGAATTTCTCATTTTCAAGAGATACCTAATGTTAACTCTATTCAGTAAGTGAAACTAAACTGACACATTTTAAATTTTGTGAAAAGCTGCATATTGAAAAAAATGCATCAAAACTCCTACTTTCCAGAAAGGCAACAAAATTGTCATTAAAGAATTGAGTAATTTTTGCCTTGTTTCTAATTCTAGAAAGTTATGAATCAGAAATTAAGTTTGAAAACTGGCTCTAGCCTCTATTTTTCCTTTCTTCAAGCAGATATTCTGAAATCTTTGTGTCCATATGCAGTAGAGAGAGATTTTGTAGTCATAGTACAGATAGAAAAATGATTTCACTTAACTTTTTGCAGGAATTTTTACATGACATTGTTATGACAGTCCCACTTTCTTCATTTTATGTATTTAAGATCCTGTGCTGAAAAATTAATAGCACAGATTATACCTTATCTAAAAGTACAATAATAGAATGCCCTTTTGAAGGAAAAATTCATTAGAGTAAAAAAACTGATAAAGCTTTTATACAGGATAGTTTTTCTAAGTCTTGCAAAGTAATGCAGTCAGTGTATAATATGACTTGAATTGTTTAAATTTCTTAATAGTAAGATCAAATATCACCTTTCTGAAATCATGTATTTAACACACAACAATATTGTACTTTTTATCAGATTAATCAAAATAACATTGCAGATATGTTATCTAAAATTAAGGAATTTATTTTATTCACGTGATTATTTTTCTATTTAAGCAATCCCCAAGATAAGTCTAGTCTCTAAAACTATTAGTTAAAGGCCATGCATCTCATCAGCTATGTGTCACTCACATGATAATGTCTTGCTTAACTTAATAATTACAAATAATATTTGACTTATTTCAGATGGAGCAAGAATTTGACAAAAATATAACTAGAGCACTAAAAGAAGGTATGTTGCCAAGATTTATTAATTAAATTTAGATGTCACTGCTTTCTGAAATAAACTCTGAATAGTAAATAGCAACTCTTTCCATTGTTCGTATAATAGGTATTATGTAAATATTTGTTTCTTATCTAATGAGAAAATGTGAGGGCCCAGCCATTCATAGTGAAGAATATGCTTCTTCCTCATTTATTCAGCATGTTCCATAGATTTTTAAAAATCTCAACACATCCATCAGTCTGTTCTTGTTTTTGGCTATACCTTTTCTTTTACTTCCGCTATTCCCTTAGAACTCTCATCCTGCACTTCTCAGAACACATGGGCTTTGTCAGCTTCTCGTGTTTCTGATAGTGATTTAAGGTCAAAAAACCAAGACTCACCTACTAATAGGCAATTTTAAGTGTCACTTGAAGGATGACATTTAAATCTCTAGCCATTGACTTGGTCATTGGTTTTATCTTTCTACTCTCAGGAAAAATTACAAATACCTTAGCAAGGAATAAAAACACCCAAATCAAATTTGGTGCTTGCCAAGTCCTTCAGTCTCATCTCTTGCTACTTACCCTACTCTGCACATTTGCTCTAGCATGTCACCGAACTAGACTACTTAACAGTTCCACATATGTTCTTCCTCACCTCTAGCTCTTTGCCGATGCTTCTTCCCTCTATCTGGCACATCTTTCCCTTTTCCTGCAATATCAATTGGAATGTCCCCTCTGTGTGTTCTAATAGCACCCTGTTTTATACCTCTCATGGTATACCTGACTGTGTGGGAACTTCCTGTCGGTCTGTTTTTCCCATTTACAGCATATGGTTGTCACGGTGAACTGTGTCATCTTTATCTTCTATAGTTCCACCTTGTAATAAGAAAACCAGAAGCTCTGATACTTAGCCACAATCGGAATTAATTGTGTATAACTATGGGCAAGTTATATTTCCTAGTAGTCTTGTATTTTGTACCGCAATTGTGTATAGATATTTTTCATTTTTAACACTCATAAAGGCCCCAACTTGTTTTTATTAACTCACATACATTAACTCTGAAGTATTTTATATGAAGAGTATAATTTTTTGTTTCTTTCCAGACGCTGCTAAATTTGAAATTGAATCCTCTATAGCTGCTCCTCTAGGATCTATGGATGGGTTAACTTCAACTCAAGCTCTACTTTTGAAGATGTCACAGGAATATGCACAGATTTTGAGGAAAAACTATATCATCTGAAAGAAATGTAAAATGTGCTTGTCTGATGGAGGGGAAAAAGATGGCTGGCGGTGAGAGAACTGAGGCAGAAACCACCTCCCAAAACCACATGTAATGATAATACAGCAAATACCACTAATCCTAAAAGAGTGACCCAGAAGACTGCAACATACTGCCTACATCTGGGGAAAAGAAAAGACCTTAAAGAAAAGGGTAAAGTAGCAAACTCAGCCCAGCAAGTTTGGAACATTCAGGACCATCAGATGCTCCATCCCCCTGGCTGGCAGTGCAGTGCTAAGGCCCCCCACTGTGATATGCAGCCTGCCACTCATTCCTCCCAGCAGGCATGACTCCGCACAGCTGATGCCACCACCATTGCACCAGCTCACGTCGTGGGCAGCCCCACCTAGGGTACCTACAGGGGCATAACACAGAGGTTCCTACCTTAATTCTCGGCCTACTGGATCTGGCAGTGGATGCAGACACTTCAGCCAGGTAGCATTTTCATGCTACCAAAAGAGCTTTTCCTCCTGGCAGGCACCATCACTATGTACCTGTGACCCCACCATCATTCCAGGTGCTGGATAGCTCCAGAGAGTAGAGCTGGGCACTAGAGGGTGCCACGTACACAAAGGTATCGTTCCATAGTCATCATCAGAATTATGAAACAGCAAAAGAATTTTGTACAAACCAGGATACCTCAAACACCAGAAAGAGGGCTCAGTGAAACTGAAGTCACCAATGTTCTTGATAAAGATTTCAAAATAAAAATCATAAACATGCTCATAGAGCTACAGAAAAATATTCAAGATCTCAGGGACAACTTCAAAAGAGAGAGAAATATGAAAAATACAGTATCTGAAATGAAACACACTAGAGGGATTTAAAAGCAGATTAGAAGAGAAGGTCAATGGAACAGGAATTAGAGAATAGGAATAAAAAGATGTTGAGGCACAGAGAGAAAAAAGGTTCTAGGAATGAAAGAATAATAAGACAACTCTGCAACCAATCCCAATGGAATAATATTCACATTACAGGTGTATCAAAAGAAGAAGAAGAGAAAAAGGAAGAAAATGCAGCTTTGAGGAAATACTGAAAACTTTCCCAGTCTAGGGAAGGAAATAGTCGCTCAAGCCATGCAAGTGCAAAGATCTCCCAACTCAAGGGACCCTAGGAAGACACCACCAAGCCATATAATAATTAAAATGGCAAAGATCAAGGACACGGACACGGTATTAAAAGAAGCCAGAGAGAGAAAAAAGATCACATACAAAGGAAGGCCCATCAGGATATCAGCAGACTTCTCCGCAGCAAACTTACATGCCAGAAAGGAGTGGCATGACATATTTAATGAAATGCAACAAGGGCCTCCAACCAAGAATATCTCCTCAGAAAGATTATCACTTAAATTTGAAGCAGGCATTAAACAATATTCAGATAAGAAAAACTTGAGGGAATTTACCTTCCACAAACAATCTCTACAGAGTATTTTAAAGGGACTGCTCCAAAGGCTAAATAGCTGTCACAAGAGAAAATAAAACTGTAGTAAAGGAAGTAGACCAATTAATTACTAAGGAAATGCAAAATTAAATCAGTTACCCAAAAAGTCAGTCAAGGGATACACAAAGAATACAGGATATGACACCTAAAATAAACAGACTGGAGGAGGAAGAAAAAGGGGGAAAAAAAACCTTTAGATTGTGTTTGAACTACTGTAATGAGCGAGTTAAGTTAGACTGTTAGATAGTAAAGAACCTGCCCTTGAACCTTCGGTAACCATGAATCTAAAGCCTGCAGTGGCAATAAGTACATATCTATTGATAATAACCCTAAATGTAAATTAACTGACTGCACCAATCAAAAGACACAAAGTTACAGAATGGATAAACAAGCAAGATCCATCTATATGCTGCCTACAAGAGACTCACTTCGAACCCAAAGACACACACGGACTAAAAGTGAAGGGATGGAAAAGGATATTTCATGAAAATAATAGGGAGAAAAAAGGAGGAGTTGCAGTACTTGTATCAGAAAAAATAGACTTCAAAAACAAAAAAAGAAGAGACAAAGAAGGACATTATGTAATGATAAAGGGGTCAGTCCAACAATAAGATATAACCACTACAGATATCTATGCACTCAACAGATTTGTTTCACGTATTTGGGTTTTCCTAACAATTAAAGGGGGAAACTGAATGCAATGCATTCATTCTAGAAGATTTCAACACTCTACTCACTCCAAAGGACAGATCAACCAGACAGAAAATAAGTGAGGAGACACAGACACTGAACACATTAGAACAGATGGACCTAACACACATCTAAGGACACTCCACCCAAAAGCAGCAGGATACACAGCTTTCTCAAGTGCACATGGAACACTTTCCAGAACAGATCACATACTAGGCCACAAAAAGACCCTCGGTAAATTCAGGTTAAAAACGTGTCAACCAGCTTCTCAGAGCACAAAGGTATGAAACTAGAAATAAATTATTCAAAGAAAACAAAAACCCCACACTTCATAATGCCCCTTACCTAAAGCTGAATTGTGTTTTACTTAGAATTGGAATAAAGATCTTACAAGTGTTTTGAGAGATTTTTTTTAAGTCCTCATTTAAAGCACTAAATATCACTTATCAAGGCTTCAAATTGTCCTCAATAGCTATAGGCATTTCAAAAAGCACACTTTTTTTCCCCTGAGGTCTTTTATGATCTATGCCATTTGATTGATTGATTGATTTTATCATTGATATATAGTCTTCACGGTTTACATGAGCAACATTGTGGTTACTACCTTCCCCCTATTATCAAGTCCCCACCACATACCCCATTATAGTCACTGTCCATCAGCATAGTAAAATGCCATAGAGTCACTGCTTGTCTTCTGTGTGCTATATATACTGCCTTCCTCATGACCCTCTACATTATGTGTGCTAATAATCATGATGCCTCTTAATCCCCTGTGGGGAAGTTGGGGTTCTTTGGGCCAGGATCCTCACTGAACTTAAACCACCTTGATGCCCGGGTTCTTGTTTGCAAAGCTGAAGAATGAGCTTCACAGTCAAGGTAGGTGAGCAAGGTACAGGCTTTTATTTAGAAATAAAGTGAGAATAGAGCTCCTGGCTCATGCCAGGAGGGGACAAGAGAGCCCCTAGCGGTGTGTTGTCTAGGGGTTTTATGGGCAGTTGAGGGTTTTTTGAAAACGTGAAAAAAAACTTAGGGGTGTGGACTTGCATCACCTGCCGTGACCTCAAGGTGGGCTGGGTCATAGTCTGATTGCTAGGGCTGACAGTGGAGTCACAGATTATGCTGATACCCTTGCAGAACACTCAAACATTCCAGGCCAAGTTGCTTCTGGCCTTTTGACCTTTAACTGATCTCACTGAAGATGTCTATATTCTTAGGTATCTTTCCCTGGAGAATTAGTGTGATCTTGAATTTGCATAATGCTTAACAGAGTTTCAGTGGGGACTTCTTTGCCCATTGTTACATTGCTCTGACTGTAAACATTTCACCCTGCTCCCCCCACCCCCCAGGCCCTCACCCTCCTCTGACTACACCCACCATCCCTGTCTCAACCTGACGATGTAACTGGCCTGTTGCTGGGCTGCCACTTCCACCCCTTTAGGCAATAAGCTATTATTGTGCTATATAGAGAGCTTGGCCCAGTGCTCTGGGCAGAGGCAGACATGCTAGTGCTCCACCTACCGCTGGGAGAACAAGCCGGGTAATAAAACCTTTCACCACAAAGGACATTTTGCTGTCAATTTCTTTGGTCACACTGAATCCATAGCAAACTTGCCCAGGGCTGAAACCCAGTGGCAAGACAATTGGTGAAAATTGGCAGGGTTCACTGTTGACCAAAGAAAAAGACAGGCTGCCCTAATGGGAGGAGTGCTTCAGTGGGCTGCCCCTGTGAATGGGGAAACAGTGGATCATCCCCCAATGGGTATGTGGTCTGAGGTGGCTTGCCTCCTAGAGGACTGGGCCCCCACCCCAGGACTGGGGGCAAGTGGAGGTGACATCTGAGGCAGTAGGGGTGGCTCTTGGTAGAGTAAGCAGATCCTTTGAGAAGCAGAGTGCCCAGGAGGCAGTGGGGACTGGGTTCGCTGCTTCTCACAGTCTTAGAAAGGTCTACAGAGGAGACCCAAGAAATGGCGTGTGAGAACGCGAGGTGCGTACTTCAGTACATTCCCTGAGGAAGGAAATGGCCTTGATGTGGGAGGAGGCAGCACGAGAGTGCCGGCAGCAAGGAGCCATTGGAGATGAGATGGCAGCGCTACCAGGTGTTTTAAAGGAGGAAGAGGCATTAAGGAAAAAGAACTCCTGAGGGAAGCACAGGTGGAGGTGGTGCGAGAACGCCAGCTGCGAAGCACTGAGCTTGAAGGTAAGAGACCTGAAGACTGAGGCAGCATTGCTGCGAGGCACAGTAGAAAAGGTAAAGTTTGTAACAGAGGAGGCACTCGGAGGGGAGAGAAAGGTGCCATCAGCCCCAGAAATGGAGGAGCTAAAGCAGGATGAAGGAGTGGTGGCAGAGGCACTGGCGCCTCTTGTATTGAAAGCATGCCCAGTGGTTGTAAAGAAAATTAAGATAGAGCAGTGGAAAGTTTCCTGAGTAGAGGAGCAGCCCCCTTCCCAGGTCATGGAGCACTCTATGGTCTGCCCCTGTACTCAGGCTGAGCTGGTGGATTTGGGCTCCCGGTTTAGGCAGAAGCCCTCGGAGTCAATATCAGCTTGGCTCCTGCGTCTGTGGAACTTAGGGGTGGATGGAATTGTTCTGTTGGGATCAGAGAAGGGAAAGCTATCTTCCCTGACAGTGCAGCCTGCCTTGAGGCAGTGAATACAAAATGCACATCAGACTCCAGGGACTCACCCCCTCCTCGATTGGCTTATGGCTGCACTTTGTGCTGTGTGGCCCAATCTGGATGATCTGCGATCCTCTCCTGTTAGATGGCAGACATATGCTGAGCTCCAACAGGTGCTATGAGAGCTAGGCATAAGAAATGCCATCTATAGTCCAGAGAATGATAACCCAGATGAAGAGATTTTCACTAGTGGGATGAGAAATACTGTACTTCAAATGGCTCCTACATCCTTCTTTGGGTCTCTAGTAGCCATTCTTTCCCCTCACTTAGGACACCCCATAAGCGAGGTGACACGTACAGTAGCAGACTTAGGAGAGACAGAAGCAACAAGAATCCAGAAAGAAATAAGACCTGTTACTCACAAGAAGAATTTACAGGGCCCCATGAAGGTTACAAGGACCCAGATGTGGGTTGATTTAATACGGGTAGGAGCAGATGGAAGGAAATTAGATGGAAAGTCCAATGGGATTTAGTGGAGCTATGGCAATGGCTGAAACCAGAGCAGCAGTTCCAGTCATTAAGACCAAAGAGACAGAGGTCAGAGACAAAGCCTTGAGTCCGGCCTGTGTGTTTGCAAGACTTCCTGCTGGAGAACGAGCCAACCTCACTTGAGCCCACACAGGAAGGTGATTGGGGAACATGGTTTGACTGAGGGAAAGGTCAAGGTATCTGTTCTGAGGGACCAGGGTGGGACCAGAGGCCACATGTCGAAATAGCTATCCATTGGTCACCAGTGAACATACAATGTGTTCTGGCTCTGTTGGACACAGGGGCTCAATGTTCACTGATTCATGGTAATCCTGAGCAGTTCCCTGGGACCCCCACTATCATAGATGGATATGGGGGGAAGGCTATCAGAGTAAAAAAAGCCCAAATCCCTTTGGGAATAGGGTGTCTACCCCCAAAAGAGTATACTGTGTATATATCTCCTATCCCTGAGTATATTTTGGGGATTGATATCCTGCAGGGTCTATGGCTGCAGACCACTGCAGGTGAGTTCAGACAGAGTATGTGTGGTGTAAGCAGTTCTGATGGGACATGCTAGGCACCCACCCATAGCTTTGCCTGTGCCTCAGTGGGTGACTAATACCAAACATTATAAACTGCCTGAAGAGCATTAAGAGATTGCAGAAACTCTTCAGGAGCTGGAAAAGGTGGGTATTATAAAGCCCACCCATAGTCCTTTCAGTTCCCCAATGTGGCCTGTAAAAAAGCCAGATGGCTCCTGGTGTATGACTGGATTACAGAGAACTGAACGTCATACCTCCTATGCATGCTGCTGTCCCCTCTATTGCAGGCTTGATGGATACCCTCAGCCATGAACTAGGAACACACCATTATGTGGTAGATCTTGCTAATGCCGTCTTTTCCATTGACATTGAGCAGGCGAGTCAGGAACAGTTTGCCTTCACGTGGGAAGGGACTGCAATCGACTTTCACCATCCTCCCACAGGGTTACCTCCACAGCCCCACTATCTGTCATGGACTTGTAGCCCAGGACTTGGCTACATGGGAAAAACTGCCAACGGGGAAGCTGTACCATTATATTGATGATGTAATGCTCATGGTACACAGATGGTTCCACCCATGGGCAGCCCCCAAAATGGAGAGCCATAGCTTTCCATCTTAAGACTGAGACAATATGGATGGAAGATGGTGAGGGGAAGAGCAGCCAATGGGCAGAGTTGCAGGCTGTGTGGCTTGTGATCAGCCAGGAGCCCTCCCCTATAGTTGTCTGCACTGACAGCTGGGCTGTCTATCGAGGCTTGACCCTGTGGCTACCATGCCAACTGGCTGGTTGGTCACTGACCCCTTTGGGGGCAAGAATTATGGGCCTGTGGTTAGACTAAAATAATTACAGTATACCATGTTACAGGTCATCTGCCACTGGCATCCCCAGGAAATGATGAGGCAGATAAATTGGCCCAGATACGTTGGTTAGAAGGAAAGCCTGCCTCTGATTTAGCCCAGTGGCTACATCAGCATTTGTTGCATGCAGGGCAAAAGACAATGTGGGCTGTAGCCCATTGGTGGGGCTTGCCTTTGACCTTTGAAGAAGTTAGTAGAGGCCAGCAGGAGTGTGTCATGTGCTCCAAAAGGGACTTACACCGAGTTCCACAGCAACATGGAACAATAGCTTAGGGGCCTATACCCCTTGTCAGGTGGCAGATAAGACTATATTGGGCCTCTACCTGTGTCAGAAGGATAGCAGTATGTGATGACTTGTGTGGACACAGCTACTGGACTTCTGGCTCCTTTTCCTACCCATTGTGCATACCAGCAGATGACCAAAAGAGGGCTGGAGCATCTCTTTGCTGCCTATGGCCAACCACAGATGATTGAGAGTGATCACGGCACCCATTTTACTGGAGAAACACTGCAAGAATGGGTATGACAGCTGGGAATCAAGTGGAAGTTTCATGTGCTGTACAATCCTACTGCAGCAGGCATGATAGAGAGGCACAATGGCTTGTTAAAATCCGGACTAAAGTCAGATACCAATAGTCTGTGGGGATGCTCAGTCTGCTTATGGACCGTACTACGGCGTTTGAATAAGAGACCCCGAAAGGGAGCTCTGAACCCCGTAGACACGTTAACACATATGGCTACCTCCCCTATACAACTGCAAGTACAAACCAAGGAAGAATCACTGAAGCTGAGGTTTGGCCACCAGAATAACATCTTGCTGCCAGCACCAACTGTACTGAACCCCAGAGACTCCACTGAGTGGATGTGGCCTTGGACCTTACGACTAATGGATCAATGATGGCTGGCTCTCCTGGCACCTTAGGGACAAGGCCTGGAAGCTGGCCTCCTGTGTATTCCTGGAATAACAGCAGAGTGGCCACCAAAGGTTACAGTAGTATATCCTGAATGGCCAGAAGGTAAGAGCATCTTACTGGGGAGTTTTGCTTTATCATTGTGGCCAGTGCATGCACATCCAGTAGCACTATATATAGACCCTTCAGTAACCCCCATGGGGAAAGGAGGAAAAGTATGGTATACTAGACCTAGAAGGGACCCCCTTCCTCCTACAGTCCTATCACAGGACCACTCTCTTGCATGCATCCTACCTGACGGACAAGATTTACCTGTGTTGGTGACATTAAAACATGTCCTATCACTCCTAAAGTCTTTGTGGATTGGGAACTTCCTCTGGCTTGAGGATTATTATAATTTTTGTTATTAGGAACCTCCTCTGGCTTGAGGATTATTATAATTTTTGTATCAAAATCTTTCTGTATCTTAATTTTTATTATCTCTAAGTTGTTATTATCCTCTGTTGCTATTGTGGAATCTGGTTTCAGTGCTCCAGCTTTCTTGCACAGGGACCATTGCAGAAGAATGAAAGCGTGTAGATTGTAAGGCGAGAATCCTGGAGGGATGGAGTGCAGGGAAGTTGGGGTTCCTATGGCCAGGATCCTCACTGAACTTAAACCACCTGATGATGTAACTGTCCTGTTGCTGGGCTGCGGCTTCCACACCTTTAGGCAATAAGCTATTATTGCGCTATATAGAGAGTTCAGCGCAGTGCTCTCGGCGGAGGCAGACATGCTAGTGCTCGACCTACCACTGGAGAACAAGCTGGGTCATAAACCCTTTCATCCCAAAGAACATTTTGCTGTCAATTTCTTTGGTCACACTGAATCTACAGCGAACTTGCCTGGGGCTGAAACCCATTGGCAAGACATCCCCTTATCCCTCCCTTCCCACCCACCATCCCCAGTCCCTTTCCCTTTGGTAACTGTTAGTGCCTTCTTGGCTTCTGTGAGTCTGCTACTGTTTTGTTCCTTCAGTTTTTGCTTTGTTCTTATACTCTACAGATGAGTGAAATCATCTGGTACTTGTCTTTCTCCACCTGGCTTATTTTACTGACCATAATACCCTCTAGCTCCATCCATGTTGTTGCAAATGGTAGAATTTGTATTCTTCTTATGGCTGAATAATATTCCATTGTGTATATGTACCACATCTTCTTTATCCATTCATCTACTGATGGACACTTAGGTTGCTTCCATTTCTTGGCTATTGTAAATAGTGCTGTGATAAACATAGAGGTGCATCTGTCTTTTTCAAACTGGGCTGCTGCATTCTTAGTGTAAATTCCTAGAAGTAGAATTCCTGGGTCAAATAGTATTTCTATGTTTAGTTTTTTGAGGAACCTCCATATTGCTTTCCACAATGGTTGACCTAATTTATATTCCCACCAGCAGTGCAGGAGGGTTCCCCTTTCTCCACATCCTCACCAACATTTTTTGTTGTTTGTCTTTCGGATGGTGGCCTTCCTCACTGGTGTGAGGTGATAATCTCATTGTGGTTTTAATTTGCATTTCTCTGATAACTAGTGATGTGGAACATCTTTTCATATGTCTGTTTGCCATCTGAATTTCTTCTTTGTAGAAGTGTCTGTTCAGATCCTGTGCCCATTTTTTAATTGGATTATTTGCTTCTTGTTTGTTGATGTGTGAGAGCTCTTTATATATTTTGGATGTCAACCCTTTATCGGATCTTTCGTTTATGAATATATTCTCCCATACTGTAGGATGCCTTTTGGTTCTATTGGTGGTGTCCTTTGCTGTACAGCTTTTCAGCTTGATATAGTCCCAGTTGTTCATTTTTGCTTTTGTTTTCTTTGCCAGGACGGGTATGTTCGTGAAGAAGTTGTTCATGTTTATGTCCAGGTGATTTTTGCCTGTGTTTTTTTCTAAGAGTTTTATGGTTTCATGACTTACATTCAGGTTTTTAATCCATTCTGAATTTACTTTTGTGTATGGGGTTAGATAATGATCCAGTTTCATTCTCTAACATGTAGCAGTCCAATTTTGCCAACACCAACTATTGAAGAGGCTGTCATTTCCCCATTGTATGTCCATGGCTCCTTTATCGTGTATTAATTGACCATATATGATTGGGTTAACATCTGGACTCTATTCTGTTCCACTGGGCTGTGGGCCTGTTTTTGTGCCAGTACCAAATTGTCTTAATTACTGTGGCTTTGTAGTAGAGCTTGAAGTTGGGAAGCAAGATCCCCCCTGCTATATTCTTCCTTCTCAGGATTGCTTTGACTATTTGGGGTCTTTTGTGGTTCCATATGAAGTTTAAAACTATTTGTTCCAGTTCATTGAAGAATGCTATTGGTATTTTGATAGACATTGCATTGAATCTGTAGATTGCTTTAGGCAGGATGGCCATTTTGACTATATTAATTCTTCCTAGCCAAGAGCATGGGATGAGTTTCCATTTGTTAGTGTCCTCTTTAATTTCTCTTAAGAGTGTCTTGCAGTTTTCAGGGTATAGTTCTTTCACTTCCTTGGTTAGGTTTATTTCTAGGTATTTTATTCTTTTTGATGCGATTGTGAATGGAATTGTTTTCCTGATTTCTCTTTCTGCTAGTTCATCATTAGTGTGTAGGAATGCCAAAGATTTCTGTGTGTTAATTTTGTATCCTGTAACTTTGATGAATTCAGATATTCTGGTAGTTTTGGAGTGGAGTCTGTAGGGTTTTTTATGTACAATATTATGTCATCTGCAAATAATGACAGTTTGACTTCCTCTTTACCAATCTGGATGCCTTGTGTTTCTTTGTTTTTTCTGATTGCCGTGGCTAGGACCTCCACTACTATGTTGAATAACAATGGGGGGAGTGAGCATCCCTGTATTCTTCCCAATCTTAGAGGAAAAGCTTTCAGCTTCTCACTGTTAAGCATGATGTTGTCTGTGGGTTTGTGATATATGGCCTTTATTATGTTGAGGTACTTGCCCTCTATACCCATTTTGTTGAGAGTTTTTTTTATCATGAATGGAGGTTGAATTTTGTCAGATGCTTTTCCAGCATCTATGGAGATGATCATGTGGCTTTTGTCCTTCTTTTTGTTGATGTGGTGGATGATGTTGATGGATTTTCGAATGTTGTACCATCCTTCCATCCCTGAAATGAATCCCACTTGATCATGTTGTATGATCCTCTTGATGTATTTTTGAATTAGGTTTGCTAATATTTTGTTCAGTATTTTTGCATCTATATTCATCAGGAATATTGGTCTGTAATTTTCTTTTTTGTGGTGTCTTTGTCTGGTTTTTTTATTAGAGTGATGCTGGCCTCATAGAATGAGTTTGGAAGTATTCCCTCCTGTTCTATTTTTTTGAAAACTTAAAGGAGATGGGTATTAACCACTAATAAAATTCAGTGGTTAATCCATCTGGCCTGGGGGTTTTGTTCTTGGGTAGTTTTTGATTAATGATTCAATTTAATTGCTGGTAATTGGTCTGTTTAGATTTTCTGTTTCTTCTTGGGTCCGTTTTGGTAGATTGTATTTTTCTAGGAAGTTGGCCATTTCTTCTTGTTTATCCAGTTTGTTAGCATACAGATTTTCATAGTATTCTGTAATAATTCTTTGTATTTCTGTGGGGTCCATCATGATTTTTCCTTTCTCATTCTGTTTATGTGTGTAGATTCTCTTTTTCTCTTAATAAGTCTGGCTGTGGGTTTATCTATTTTGTTTATTTTCTCAAAGAACCAGCTCTTGGTTTCACTGATTTTTTCTATTGTTTTATTCTTCTCAATTTTATTTATTTCTTCTCTGATCTTTATTATGTCCCTCCTTCTGCTGACTTTGGGCCTCCTTTGTTCTTCTTTTTCCGGTTTTAATAATTGTGACTTTAGACTATTCATTTGGGATTGTTCTTCCTTCTTTAAATATGCCTGGATTGCTATATACTTTCCTCTTAGGACTGCCTTCTCTGCAGCCCACAGAACTTTTGGCTTTGTGTTGTTGTTATCATTTGTCTCCATATATTGCTTGATCTCTGTTTTAATTTGGTCATTGATCCATTGATTATTTAGGAGCATGTTGTTAAGCCTCCATGTGTTTGTGAGTCTTTTTGTTTTCTTTGTACAATTTATTTCTAGTTTTATACCTTTGTGATCTGAGAAACTGGTTGGTAGAATTTCAATCATTTTAAATTTACTGAGGCTCTTTTTGTGGCCTAGAATGTGGCCTATTCTGGAAAATCTTCCATGTGCACTTGAGAAGAATGTGTATCTTGCTGCTTTGAGTGTAGAGTTCTGTAGATGTCTGTGAGGTCTATCTGTTCTAGTGTGTTGTTCAGTTCTTCTGTGTCCTTACTTATTTTCTATCTAGTGGGTCTATCCTTTGGAGTGAGTGGTGTGTTGAAGTCTCCTAGAATGAATGCATTGCATTCTATTTCCTCCTTTAATTATGTTAGTATTTGTTTCATATATGTCAGTGCTCCTGTGTTGGGTACATATATATTTATAATGGTTATATCCTCTTGTTGGACTGCCCTCTTTATCATTATGTAATGTCCTTCTTTGTCTTTTGTTACTTTCTTTGTTTTGAAGTCTATTTTGTCTGATACAGTACTGCAACACCTGCTTTTTTCTCCCCATTGTTTGCATGAAATGTCTTTTTCCAACCCTTCACTTTTAGTCTGTATATGTCTTTGGGTTTGAGGTGCGTTTCTTATAAGCAGCATATAATGGGTTTTGCTTTTTTATCCATTCTATTACTGTGTGTCTTTTGATTGGTGCATTTACATTTAGGGTGATTATTGAAAGATATGTACTTATTGTCGTTGCAGGCTTTGGACTCGTGGTTACCAAAGGTTCACAGGTAGCTTCTTTACTATCTAACAATCTAACTTAACTATCTTATTAAGCTATTATGAACACCATCTGATGATTCTTTATTTCTCTCCCTTCTTATTCCTCCTCCTCCATTCTCTTTATGTTAGGTGTTTTATTCTGTACTGTTTTGTGTTTCCTTTGACTGCTTTTATGAATAGTTGATTTTACTTTTCGCTTTTAGTTAGTATTTGATTGGTCTGATTTCTTTGCTGTGATTTTATTTTCTGTGGTGACATCTATTTAGCTTTAGGAGTGCTTCCATCTAGAGCAGTCCCTTTAAAATATCCTGTAGAGGTGGCTGTGGAAGGCAAATTCCCTCAACTTTTGCTTGACTGGGAATTGTTTAATCCCTCATTCATATTTAAATGATAATCATGCTGGATACAGTATTCTTGGTTCAAGGCCCTTCTGTTTCATTGCATTAAATATATTATGCCATTCTCTTCTTGCCTATAAGGTTTCTGTTGAGAAGTTTGATGATAGCCTGATGGGTTTTCCTTTATAAGTCATCTTTTTTCTCTCTCTGGCTGCCTTTAATACTATGTTCTTGTCTGTGATCTTTGCCATTTTAATTATTATATGTCTTGGTGTTGTCCTCCTTGGGTCCCTTGTGTTGGAATATCTGTGATCTTCCATGGTCTGAGAGACTATTTCCTCCTGCAGTTTGAGGACATTTTCAACAATTATTTCCTCAAAGACACTTCCCATCCCTTTTTCTCTCTCTTCTTCTGGTACCCCTATAATGTGAATATTGTTCTGTTTGGATTAGTCACACAGTTCTCTTAATATTCTTTCATTCCTGGTGATCCTTTTCTCTTTCTCTGCCTTAGCTTCTCTGTATTCCTGTTCTCTGATTTCTATTCCATTAACAGACTCTTGCTCCTCATTAAGTCCTTCCAGAGATTGTTTCATTTCTGTTATTTCACTCTGGACTTCATCCCTTAGCTCTTGCATATTTCTCTGCAGGTTCATCAGCATGGTTATGACCTTTATTTTGAATTCTTTTTCAGGAAAATTGCTTATATGTCTCTCCCCAGGCCCTCTCTCAGGGGTTGTCTGAGTGATTTTTGACTGGACCAGATTCTTCTGCCTTTTCATGGTGATAGAGGTAGTCATAGGCAGGTGGCATGTGTGTCAGCTGGGAGAACAAAGTCCCTTCCTGCCTGCTGGTCACCTTGCCCTTCTCCCTGCCTGTGTCATTTACCCACAGACAGGGAGCAATCTCTGGGAAAATCTCCTGAGCTGCTGTGGGCAGCGTGGCCCTCAGGATAGCCCAGAGCCCTGAGGGGAGTGTCAGATATGTAGGGTGTGTTCTCTGGCAAGAATAGTGCCCCTTCATGCCTCCCATTCCTTGCTCTGGCTTAGTCTGTCTGTTCTGAGCAGCTATGCACTGGCTGCAGCCTCTGGGTCTGTCGCTCTTAGCTGTGCACTGGGAGGAGACTGTGTGTTTCCTGTGGGTGGGGTTGCTCTCTGGCTGTTCCGCAGCTGTGGTGGGTCAGCTGGTTTGCTTGCAGTGCCTACCGGTGGCAATGAATGACAGGCTGCTTATTCCTGTGAGGGGCTTCGGGGCTGGGTTATCCCCCCAGGGTGTTGGGGCACCTGAAATTGCTTAGCATTCCCAGCCTGCTGGGCTGAGTGTGCCAGGATGATTTTGTCCAGCTGTTAAGCCCTTGTCCCTTTAAGACTTTTAAAAAGCACCTGCTTTTCTTTTGTCCCATGGGAGCCGGCTGTGGGGACCCTCTCACAGTCTCCATCTTGGATTTTACTCTTCTGTTTCTCTAATATCCAGTACACCATGCAATGTGTGTCTGTACTCCCTGTGCAGATTACTAGGGCTGGTTATTTAGCAGTCCCGTGCTTCCTCTCCTTCCCCACTCTGATTCTTTTCCTCCCCATGGTGAGCTGGAGTGGGGGGAGTGCTCAGGTCCTGCCGCATTGCTTCTTTGTATCTTACCCTTTTCGTGAGATGCTGAGTTCTCGCAGGTGTGGATATAGCCTGGCTTTTGTACTGTATCTTCTAGTTTCTCTTCTAGGCATAGTTGTATTTGTTGTATTTTCAAACATATATATGGCTTTGGGAGGAGATTTCTACTGCCCTACTCATGCCACCATCTTGAGCCTCCCTTGCCTTGTATTTCTGTCAATTTTTGCTACATATATTTTTGGGTGTGTTATTAAGTCTGTATAATTTATAATTGCTATCTTCTTAGTGAATTGGTTATCTCATCAATATATAATGACCCCTACTAGTAATGCCTTTTTTTCTATTTTGTCTAATATTAAGATTTCTTCTCATTATTTGCATTATATGATATTTTTCCTTTTCCTTTCAACTCTTTGGCAATCTTAGGTTTTAGGCTTGTTTCTTATAAACTTATAGCTTGGCTTTTCAGTAATTCATTCTGATAATTTTTGTCTTGAGAGATTAGTCCATTTGCACTTATTATTATTACACATTTATTTGCATTTATTTTTTAAGTTTTGTTCTTTAATTTTATCTTATTTTTTCCTTCATTTGGATTAACTAAGACCCCTGTTCCCTTTCGTTTTTCCTGAGGTGTATGGAAGGTCTCTGTTCTGTTTGTTTTTCATGGCTTACCCTTGAATATTTAGAGTAGCTTAAAGTCTGCAGCTACTCATTTGCTTTACCCTCCTGCCTAACAATATTAAGACCTCAGAATACTTAAAAACCATACTTTACTTAGAAACCTGTTATTCCATCTGAAATTATAGTCTGTTATTGTCCAGTACTTCTAATTTGTATTTTAAATCTACAAATGAGACATTGTAAAGGCCTAGTTAATGATTGTGTAGTTTTACATGCATATTTACAACTATCTTGGTTCACCATTCCTTTTGCATATATATCTTCCCTATGGAATTGTTTTCTCTTCTCTGAAAAATATCCTCTAGGAGTTCCCCTGATAAGGGTCTGATGGTAGTAAATTATGTTTGCTTTTGTCTGTCCAAACATGTCCTTATGTTGCTCTTGTTTTAGAAATCATTTTTTGTTCGATGTATATTTTACTCAGCATTTAGAAGGTTGTGCACACAAAGGCAAATGGCCAGGAAATATGTACCAGACTTGCTGGAGCAGCATTCAGTGGGAGAAACTCAAAAGAGCAAAAGTTAGTAAAGGTGTGCCATGCCCTGCTTGTGTGGCACCTAGGTACCTGGCAGGTCAGGCTGAATTCCAGAAGAAACCTGCATTGCTTAGAGAGACCAGTGGCCAGGATACAGTAGTGCTACACTGGATGGAACCTTGGCTTATGCCCAACTAGCATTTACAGGCGTGGGTTGGCCTCACCTCTTCCCTGGCTTGACTGGGGGCTGTCTAAGCCTTGCACTTGAGTCTGTAGGATAATGACATGATAGGGGCAGGATTTTTTGTCCTGCTGTTCATGGTTAGGGACTCATCTGTGCCCTCTCTGGTGTAGTTAAGGACAGGGTCCAACCAAGCCTTGTGGTTGACCAGAACTGTTGCCTTTAATACGAGGCCATAGCAGGTTTTCCATAGAACTTTGCAAGAGACTGCCTTCTTCTCTGGGAGCACAGCCTGCAACAAACCCATATTTTTCAAGTTGAATTATTCTTTATAAGCAATCTGTCTTTTCTCTGGCTGCTTTTAAGATCTCTTCTTTGTAGTGTTTTGCTGTTTGGGAGATTTCTTTTTATCTACCTGGTATTCTTAAAACTGAACAGTTTTGGAAAATTTGGAGTCAAGCCTTTAGTTCCTGGAATATTGCTATGTTTTTTTTAAGGTGTTTTTTTTTTATTAAGGCATCATTGATAAACACTCTTATGAAGGTTTCACACGAAAAACATTGTGGTTACTACATTCACACATATTATCGAGTCCCCACCATACCCCATTGAAGTCACTGTCCATCAGTGTAGTAAGATGCAACAGAGTCACTACTTGTCTTCTCTGTGCTACACTGTCTTCCCCATATCCCGCCCCCCCACACAATGTGTACTAATCATAATACCCTTCAATCCCTTCTCCCTCTCTCCCCACCAACCTTCACCCAACCTTCCCCTTTGGTAACCACTAGTCCCTTCTTGGAGTCTGTGAGTCTGCTGCTATTTTGTTCCTTCAGTTTTTCTTCATTGTTATACTCCACAAATGAGGGAAATCATTTGGTACTTGTCTTTCTCCACCTGGCTTATTTCACTGAGCATAATATCCTCTAGCTCCAACCATGTTGTTGCAAATGGTAGGATTTGTTTTCTTCTTATGGCTGAAAAATATTCCATTGTGTATATATATATCACATCTTCTTTATCCATTCATCTACTGATGGACACTTAGGTTGCTCCCATATCTTGGCTATTGTAAATAGTGCTGTGATAAACATAAGGATTCATATGTCTTTTTGAATCTGAGATCTTGCTTTCTTTGGGTAAATTCCTAGGAGTGGAATTCTTGGGTCAAATGGTATTTCTATTTTTAGTTTTTTGAGGAACCTCCATATTGCTTTCCACAATGGTTGAACTAATTTATATTCCCACCAGCAACGTAGGAGGGTTCCCCTTTCTCTGCATCCTCGCCAGCATTTGTTGTTCCTAGTCTTTTCGATGTTGGCCATCCTAATAGCTTCTCTCCATTTTTATATGGCTCATGACTCTTTAATATTTATGTTTACTTTTCTGTGCTGCATTGTGGGTTATTTAATCCCATTTTTAAATTTACTGATTTTTTTCTCTTGTTGCCTAATATCCTGTCTCTCCTAGTAGTTTGAATTTTAATTTGAAATACTATCTTTTGAAATTTCTATTGTGTTTGGGTCATTTATAACTGGTCATTCTTGGTGAAAATCTGTTCCTTTGTTACACTTTTCATGTCTTTCTCTTTCTTTAAACTTATCCGTTGGCATGATCAGATACAGAAAATAAGTTATCTGTGGCCTTGACAGTTTTGATTAAGTACTTTGTTGCTTGTACTGACCCTCATTTAGTAATTTTACTTCTTCACTTGTTTTATGATTTTTGATTGTGGGCTCTTGTTCCCTGGAAGTTTATCCTTGGGAATTCTGGAAGGCCTGGATTTAAAGTGAATTTTCCAGAAAGTATTTGCATTTATTTCTGCCTGGATTGGCAGGAGACACCAGATTGGTTTGTCTTGAGTTTTATTGGGCTAAACAGGTAGTGTGAATTCCCAAAAGTGTGTCCAAGCAGGTTTGTGGTTTCCAGATACTCAAGGGAGATTTACTTGGCCCCCAGCCCAGAGTAAAGACCACTCTCTCCCTCTAGGGAAGGTCATGTGGGTGGTTTTTATTTCCTTCCTGGAAAGCTGGTACCTTTAGGCATTTTGGCTTTTTCCACGTCCCTCACAATGATTGTCCCATCAGGCCACATGGCCCTAAAGATTTCAGGCTCTTTATTACTCAGCGTTGTTCAAAGCCACCAGGAGAAAAGACTGTTCTTTGCCTGCTAACTTCTCTCTTCTAAGACTTTCCCTTACTTTTCCATCACTTCAGCCAAGCATTTGAAAAGTTTTTCATAATTTATCCAGCAGTTTTAGGAGATCTGTATTGAGATTGTTTCTTTGACTTCAAAACTACAATAATGCCTGAAAGGGGATTCCTGCTGATTTCTATAAATCCACTGGTTAAGAAGGGACTTTTGAGGTAATCTAATCTGTCTCTCTTCACTCAGTTTTATAATTGAGCCCTAAGTAAGTAATGTGATTTGAGTAAAAGTCCAACTGCCAAGTCACTGCTGAATTAAGGCTAGAACAATGTTCTCTGATCCAAGTCCAGCCCCTTTCCCAACACCTTAATATGCTGCTTCTGTTTTAAAAGATAGGCCAGTGCTCATTTTTATGGTATCTCTGAAATTTAGAATGGTTCAGGAATGATCAAAGCCTGGTTTATGTAGATACTAGAACCTCATTACTCAAAGTGTGATCTGAGCCAGCAGTGTTAGCATTGCCTGGGAACTGGTTAGAAAATGCAGAATCTCACCACCCCAGAGCTACTGCACCAGAATCTGTATGTTAACAAGAACCATAGGTGATTGTGTATGCTCATTAAAGGTTGAGAAACACTGTTCTAGATCATAGTAATTAGCATTCATCTTGTCCCTTTATTTGTTTATTTTGTTCCTTCATGCTACACCTCTGCGTTTGCCTTCTTGATAGTATAGAGAAGGCTTGTGGAAGCATCATCCTTGAGGAAATTGAAAGACTTTGAGAGCACAGATGGTATCATTACCATTTGTTCTCATAGACAGGTGAGATTTGCAAATAGAAACAACTGGCTTTATGGGTCGTGTCAGTAAAAGGGATTTCGATACTTGAACCATCCTGCCACAGGAAGTGACTGCATCTCACATAATCAGAGCAGAATGGAATTTCCTACAGCCTGGCTGAGTGATAGAGACAGCTTTATCCTTACTTCCAAGGGAGGGAATCAAAAGGCCAGATAAAATAGTGAAATTGGTTACAGTGAAGGACAACAGGCATTGGATGAAATGCTACTCCAGGGGAGGAGAGACCAGTAATTTACATGAAAAGACAATTGGTTTGAGGACTAGAAATGATAGTCACTTAGGTACTCTATGCAAATGTGCAGAATATGAATAATAAAAGGAGTCCAATTTTATTCCAAAAGAGGATTGATGTGTGTTTTAGCTGTTACTGCAGCTTGTTAGGATGGACTGAAGATGGGAATCTGGTGCTGAAAAATGGCAGAGCTGTTGAAAATGACCTGCTAGGAGATGAGGCACTGGGCTCTGAATGTCCAGGCGACAGGCATCTGCAGGGAATCCATGAGCCAGAGAGAGAAACTCAGAGAACTCCTTGGAAAGAGGAACAGAGATATCAGAAATGCATTCTCCCTTCACAGGCTACCTGCGTGGGTGTGTACCTGATAGAGACGAAAACAGGAAATAGCAATACAGAAAATGATGGGCGGGCGGCCTTACTTAGCCAATGCTTAGTGAGATATACTTATAATTCCTTGGCTTCTGTTGTTGAAGTTTTCATTTATCTTAAGGTGGAGAGTTTGAGAACTTTACAGAACTCTGAATATTAAAGACAAATCAATAAACAAAGCAGCAATGACAGCAACCTTCAGGAAAAGCAATTCTATGAAATTTTTTATTGTTGAGGCCCAGTGGGTTTAGGAAGGATCTGTCATACATAGAATCTACATTTTTCAGAAGGCAGATATTTAAAGTTTCAAGAGAAAAAAAATTAGGTGTTATTGATCCAGAAAGTTTGCCAAACTATCAAAAATATAATTCAGAACATCCAATGCAAATGTTCTTTGGTGAAGAGTTACAGAAAATCAGACAAGCAAATAAGCATAGATGGTTATATAGGTAGTGTTCCTCTGAGTTTATATTTTTTAAAATATAAAGCAAGAAGGTCATTAGCCAAGGACAGATTAAGAAGATTTAACAGACCTTCACAATTAGCATTAAGAAAATTAAAACAAAATGAATGGTGGCCTTTAAAAATGCATTATAGATTAAAACAATTCTAAGCATCCTGAAGTTATGTTTCAAACTAGGCTGCTGCCCAGGGCCAGCCCAGTATGTTAAATTGATTTATGACAGAGAAAGTGGCTCTTGCTTTGTCCTTTGTTAATGATATGGACCATCAGACTGAAAGTGACAAAATAACCTTTCAGAAAATGGGTGCATATTTAAAGGGCACCCATGTGCTTATGTATCCTGGGCTCAAACTCCTGAAAGAGTTTGAGTTTGGAACCACAGAATTGTTTCAGTGATCTAGGAACTTTGAAAGGGGCAGAAAGAACACATGAGCAAAAGTAGGGTTAGTGCTAATTCTAAATCAGACTAGAAGCTGTTGTCACCAGTCTCCAGCGTGACTTCCCTATGAAGTCGTACCGTGCTAACCTCTTTTGACAGAGTTCTGACTGGTAGGTCAGGAAGATGCAGTATTTAGTTCATGTGAACTTTGGCAAAGAATAGGATTTGTTTTTGTGGTATCTTAATAGCAGTATTGAGAAAGGAGAAGTTAAAGTTAATAGAGTAAATGTGCAGTATTTGTTCGAATGACTATTCAGAGGTCGCTATCAAATGTACCACCCGAGGAGGTTTCAGTGGTGTTCTTGACCTTGGCTGTTCAACACTTTTCTTAATGTTGTCTTTGTTTCAGAAGCCATTTAAAGAAGCTTACAAAAATCCCCACTTTAGTTAAACCAACTCTCTAGGTGGTGGGGTCACTACAGTCTAGCTTTATCCAAGGTAGTGCTGGGGTGTTCAGAGTAGAGATGGCAGAAACCCAACACCTAGGCCCTTTCCTCTGCCTGTGTACACATCACTGAGGCATCATGGCATTGTCACCCTCTAAGCCTATGGTGCAGCCTCTGCACCACAGTGAGGCCTGCTTCAATCTCCAATCTGGAGAAATGATTGACTAGCAAAATCTTCTGGCTCCAATATAAATACTATTCATCCACACAGAGTTAATGTTGAGTGGGCATGAATGCAAAGTTATGCTGCGGGCTGCCTCCAGTGAATTTATTTTATGTTGCTGATTAGTGTTGAACAGTATGCTTTAAAATTTAGGTGAGATGACGATGAGGCAGAATCTTTTTAGGAAAGTTAAGTTGCTTTTTAGAGTAAATTATCTAAAAAGAATACCACCACCCTTCTGTAAAGATGCATTAAGCTGAGGAAAACCAGGGGCAGGGCCAGGAATCTCCTAAAGAGAGATTTACAGGCTAATACAATGCTAGTGAGTGAGATTATAACATTATAAAAGTGATTTTAGTTTTTTTTAAGTGTGGAAACTTTTACTATATTATAGATTTTAGTTTGAAAATCATCATTCAAAACACCGTGAAACTTTATTGTAATAATTTTTACATATAAAATCTTTAAAGCAGGTATAAATGGATTCTTCAGCAAAAATAAAAAATAACAGAATCTAAGATCCTTATCCTTTAATTTTTAATAATATGATTTAGTTATATCCCTTCACCAAGTGTTTTTACATTTCTTACAAAATGTACTTATTGGTATATTAAGGGGGATATAATTCATTTACTAAGTTCAATTCATTTACTAGTTCTACAGTAGTTGATATGATTGTGTTTTTTATTATAGTAAAAAAATAAGATGTACCATCTTAACCATTTTTAAGTGTATAATACAGTAGTATTAAGTATGTTCATATTATTGTGCAACAGATTTCTAAAATTTTTCACCTGGAAAAACTGAAACTCTATATACTGAACAACTCTGATTTTTCTCCTACCCCTAACCCCTGGCAACCACCATGCTGTTTTCTCTTAGTAAGAATTTGATTACTTTAGATACTTATGTAAGTGGAATCATGTGCTTTTTGTCTTGTGACTGGCTTATTTCACCTAGCAGAATAGTTTGTCCATATTGTAAGCATATGATAAGATTTCCTTTTTAAAGGCTGGGTAATATTCCATTGTGTGTATATACATTTTTTTCATCCATTCATCTGTCAGTGGACATTTGAGTTGTTTCTACCTCTTGGCTTTTGCTAATAATGCTGCAGAGAATGTGGATGTGTAAATATCTCTTGGAGATCTGTTTTCAGTCTTTTGGAAATACACCCCAGAAGTGGAACTGCTGGTAGTCTATTTTTAGTTTTTTGAGGGACCTCTGTACTGTTTTCCATCATAGCTGCACCATTTTACAATCCCCCCAACAATATACAATGGTTCTAATTTTTCCACATCCTCACCAGCATTTGTTCTTTTCTTTTCTTTTTGTTTTAATAGCGTGTGCAGTGATATTGTGGTTTTGATTTGCATTTTCCTGATGATTACTGATGTTTAGTATCTTTTCATGTATTTTTTAGCCATTTATAAATCTTCAGAGAATTGTCTGTTCAAATCCTTGGACCATTTTTTTAATTGGGTTAAATTGTTGTTGAGCTGTAAGAGTTCTTTATATATTAACTCCTTATTAGACAAATGATTTGCAAATATTTTCTCCAGTTCTGTGGGTTACTATCTCTTTCTGTTGACTGTTTCCTTTGCTGCACAGAAGTTTTTATGTTTGACATAACCATGTTTGTCTAGTTTGGCTTTTATTGCCTATGCTTTTGGTATAGCCAAGAAACCATTGCCAAATCCAATGTCATGAAACTTTCCTCTTGTGTTTTCTTCTAGGAGTTTTATAGTTTCAGGTCTTATATTTAGATCTTTAATTCATTTTGAATTAAATTTTGTATATGGTGTAAAGTAAGGGTCCAACTTCATTCTTTTGCACATGGCTGTGCAGTTTTCCCATCACCATTTGGTGAAGAGACTTTGCCCTTTGTGTGTGGCCTTGGAACCCTTGTTAAAAATCATTTGACCATATGCACAAGGGTTTATTTCTAAGTTCTCTATTCTGTTCCACTGGTGTGTGTTTATGCTGGTACCACATGTTTGATTACTGTAGCTTTATAATATGTTTTGAAATCAGGAACTCTGAGACTTCCAGCTATGTTTTTCTTTCTTGACTATTTTGGCTATTTGACTTCATATGAATTTTCGGATTTTTAAAATATTTCTATAATAAATGCCATTGATATTTTGTTAGGGATTGCACTGATATGTGTAGATCACATTGGGCAGTGTGGACATGTTAACAATCTGAAGGATAGGATTATATTTTAATAATTGCACAAAAGAGCTGATAATCTATGAAGGTTGCTTGTGCTTCACAGCAATAAAATTATGCCATTGTCTTATTGAAGAATGCTTAATTTGCTTTACTCTCTAAGAGGAGGAGTGGGGAGATCAAGAGGGAGAAGGATGGTTTGTATAAGTCCAGCCCAAGCAGAGGGTTTTGAGTCATTAAGATATAAGCTAAAAATAAGGGGGCAAGTAATTAGTAAGTAACTCTATGATTTCAACCTTCCAGGAAATTATCTGATGCATTAAAGGACTGTTCCTGGTAATCCCATCCCAACTCTTGTGATTGTGTTGAAATTCAGAAAAAGTATTTACATTGAACTCGGAAATTTTAGCCTATGATTAATTCTTGTTCAAGGTTTAAAAATGTGGACCAGGTCAATAAAAGTTACCTATTAGGTAAAGTGGTTCCTGCTATCATTATTGTCAATTTATGAGTTAGTTATTTAGTTATTTATTTTGGTTCAGAATTTTTTTGTAATGAGCAGTATCTTCTATGCTCTGGATGTAATTTCTATACTATGGATGTAATTTCTTTGTAAGGATGTTAATTATAGTCATTTTACCTTTTCTTCTGTTCTCTGCATTGTCTCTAGTCCTTCAAGTTGGGTTCTGCTGCTTGCTTTGGTCTAGTTACTTCTTATTACAGGCTGGTGATCTTGGCTTGTCCATTTAAGTGTGAAATATGTAATTGTATGTCCCTGTGGGCAGGCCTTTTCTGTTGGGCTCACTATGGATGATGTTGTAGAGACCTAGCTCTTTCAGATACTAGTATCCATAGGTTTTTGTCTCTGGGGCTATCTAGTTTTTTACAAAATAATCCAGCAGACTGCTACTTGGAGTGGTATATGTGTTCCTGCTTTTTGTTTAATCACCCTCTTTTCTTGCCGTAGCCCTGCTCTCCAACATGCCTCATGTCAATTTTTGTAAAGAAAAACCATGTGCCATTTTTCATGTGAAACCTTCATAAGAGTGTGTATCAGTAATACCGTAATAAAAAATTTAAAAAAGAAAAACCATGTGCCAGACTGAGGCAGGAATAACTATCAGGGGAAGAATCTGGGCTACTGATGTCATGCAGACTTTTAACAATCCCCACCATGCTTCATTCCTGCCTTCTTGGTACCTGATATCTGCAATTTGGAACTTTCTGGAAGTCCTGTGACTTAACTTGGTTTTCTACTACCTGGAACCTTTTCTGGAGTCATCCACTATTCTGGTTTCTGATCACTGCTCATTTCTCCCATCTGCTTTCCATTTCTGACACATTTGTTGATAATATCTCATCTGCTTTTATGTCTCTCCAATTTTCTTTGGTCTGCAGTTTTACCATTAAAAAATGTTTTTGTACACATTTTAGTGATGTTTCCAGAGGCTGCAGATATAAAACATTTGCCATATTCAATCTAAATACCTTCCTCCAACACTCCAGAACTCAAGACCTATATCTCAAGACCTACACTTTTTGTGAAAGCTTTTCCCTGTAAATCTAGATGCCATTGATGTTTCCTGGTCCTTACCACAGAGCACTTCCTTTCAATTCTTTGCCGTAAATGTGCTTCTGTGGCCATACAACTAAATTAATACTGTTTCTTATTAGCTTTTTTTTTTTAAGTATCACTTAAAACTTTAAAAGAACTATGTTTCAGTCCCATTTAGTTCAGTTTACCTATTTATTAAACACTCATTGTGTACAAAGCATTAGATAGGTTATTACAAGGGAATGTCTAAGGATCTGCCTCTCAGAGGCACATGGCCTTGTGGGAGTACGTGACATTGGAGTGGGGCGTGGGGTAGGAAAGGCGAGGTGAGGACACCCAGCGTGTCAGTCAGGGGAGACAGAAGCTGGAAACTCTGTAGGTAGAAAAGCTCCATGCTTTGTTCAGGTAAGAATAAGTTTTATTTAGTGAAAATTGGGGTTTCTGTAAAGGAATAATAAACCCACCTGGTAAACAATGTTTTAATTTGCATTATTTTAGGGACAGCCAGACAGGCCAAAAAGACAGGTCTGGCTGTTGCTTTCTCACGAGTGGATAGAAAGGAGTACCTGATATATAAGGTACACTTAATAAGTATTTGTTGACTTAATGAATGGAAAAGCACTTTGGGAATAAATGCTCTAAATATTCTACATTCTTATATTTTTCTTACACTCTCTTTTTTTATACTTTGTAAAAATAAGCATGAGGTTTAGATTTGTTTTTCCAAATTTAGATTTTCCTTGCTCCTGCTTAACTTGGAGGAGTACTACTTCGAACAGCATATGGCGAATCACATTCAGCACAAGGGCAGTCAGAATGAAAGGTAAGGAAGATTTCTGGAATCTCTGCAGACTAACAAACCTTTATGTTGTGTGATATTTTTTAAATTAAACGTACGATCATGTAGATTTTTTCCCCGTTCTTTGGTATTGGGAAAGTGATGAGAAGAGTGGAATTTATAAGTTGCTGTCCTAACTTTAAATGTTTTCCGAAGCTGAGAAGTAGTGTGTATTGATTCCTCTAAGGTTGTAGGTATCTTAAATCAGATGGATAGGACTCTAATTCATTCCATCACATTTTTTCTTGCCTCCCTTTTGTACTTATAATTTCAATGATTTGGGTTATGGTGTTACAAAGTAATGATCATAAAGCACCAGAGTGGTAAAAAAATCAGTACTTTCAAAATGAATAATTCGATTTGAACTAGAAGCAAAATGAGTTTCTCTGTATTTTAATACCTACTACTTCTTATTATTAAAAACAGATTCTGTTTCTTCAGTCATACCTTTGAAAGCTATTTACAAAAGTATATAATGAAGCTTTTTGTTTAAAATGCCAACTTGGAATCAACAAAGATGAAAGTTGTTCCAGCAAAAATGTATTGCTAATGATTTCCTTTGGGAATGTCATTTAACAACTTCATAGGCCACAGTTTAGAACATTATTGATATTAGATAAACACTTTAATTTTTAGTGTTCTTCAAGGTTTTATCCCAAAAGAAGAAAATCCATGTAGTATTTGTTTAAATACAAGCCAAAGTAAAAATCAGCTGGCTTTTTGTTTGGTAGCTTAGGACTTATCCTTTTCCTTAGCATTCAATCAAATTAGACAGTTCCTATTTGTGCAAGTAGCACCTACCTTTCTTACACCTGAAATTTTGCTCTATTCTTTTCTCTAATTCCATACTTTTCTTTTTGCCTTCCAAACACACTCCTCTGTCCTATATCATAATAATGTCTTGCTTAAAATTAAATACATTTGTATACTTTTAAAACACACATGTAAGTTAGAAAACTGAAATCTGTTTTTTTAATTTCAGAGTCATTGTTAAGGTGACATGGTGCAGTCCCATGGAGGTGAATTTGGTAATATCTGGCAAGATTGCATGTACATTAATCTATTGATCTGGCAATCCTACTTCTATCTCAGAGATACAATGGAAAAATATAAATGGACATATGTACAAGGTTATTTATAGAAGATATTTGTAATAGCAAAATATTTGGAAATGATTCAGTTGGGGGACTTACTGAATAAACTATGGAGTGTGCACATAATGGAATACTATGAAACTATATCAAAAGAATGAAGACATTCCATATATTGCCATGGAACATCTCTAGCAAGTATTAAATGCAAATGGTAAGGGGCAGAATACTGTGTATCATATGCAATGTTTCATAGACGAAGGGGGGATAATTTTTTTGTTGTAGTTTTAAAAATGAAAAATTTTACAAATCATTTATTTTAAAAAGCATAATAAAAGCTAGTGGAAATGCTTATCTACACAGAAGAGGGAGAGATTGGGGATATCATGGAGATAACAACTAAACTTTTCCAAATGTACCTTGTTTTATAACTATGGTTATAGAACCATAGAAATATTTTATATGTTTTAATACAGAATTAAATTTCAAGAGAAACAGTAAATCATAAAAACCAAAAAGAAAGTAAAACAAATAAGTTTAACTATACATAATGTTAGAGGGTTAACCATAGAGAAGAATTACTTTAGTCAGCCTTACAACATAATAATTTGTGTCTCTGGTGGCATATATCCTAAGTTGAAACCTAATTGCAAAACAGTTGTAAACTGTTTTAGAAGTAATGTTATTAATAGTTTTGGTATTATTTCAAAACTGCTTTATGCACACATGCACATAGATTTATATAGTTAGGTAAAACAAATCAGTAATATGTTAATGACAAAACCAAAATTTTCAGTATAAAACAGATTCAAATCTAATATTAAAGGACTTCAGTAAAAACCTTGTGATCTGACATTTGAATTAGAGGTGCTTATGTGGATTCATATGCTTTTCTTTTAAGATAAAGTATTTTGTAGCTCTATCCTTTGAAAAGGCTTAGAAACAACTCAGTGCAATGAGCACCAAGATTATGATCTCTGAATACCACTTCCCACTAAAAGCAATGAGGGCTCTTTGGAGAAGCAGCTGAGTCAAAGTCTGGGGACAGAAAATATGCAAGATAAGCCTGGAATATCTAGTCATACTGGCAAGTAAAAAGGTATCAAAAATGAGTGTACATTGTATTTAAAAAGCATAGGGTCAAGTTGAAGAGCTGAGCAAAAATGGGGCAAATTGAAACATCAAAAAAGAATAATGACTATAATGGATTGAACTGTATCAGAATTATTAACATCTGTTAGTTCATAATAATATATATATATAAGCTCTTTTGAAGGATACTAGGACATCAACTCATTGTTTTGAAACTTGATAAATAAAGGTAAAGAATCAAGCATTTTTTCCCTGCTTTCCTTGTATAAATTGTTCATCAGGGTAGCCAAATGACAGATAAGTTGTTCTTTGTTGATGAATTCTAGATAATAAACATAAAAGGCATAATAAAAATTTTAATCCCTAATGAATAAATCTGGGCCACAAACTATAGCCCTCGGATGAAATCTGGCCTACCACTTGTTCTGCAAATGAAGTTTTATTGGAGCCCAGCTATGCCCATTTGTTTATGTATAATGTGTGGTTGCTTTCCTGCTACAACAGCAGAGTTAAATAGTTGTAACAGAGACCATATGGCCTGCCAAGTTGAAAATATATATTATCTGACTCTTCATACAAAAAGTTTGCCAACCCCCGATCTAGACAGAATCTTCAAGGGCTGCTAAAACCTGCAGGTGAAAAGCTTCTGAGAAATTTTACAATGGATGGATCAAGACTGACATCACCTGAGCCCCCTGGGGTCTCCAGAAATGAAGGAAGTACATGAGCATTGCTTCTGAAATATTCTTGAATCAAGCAGAATCTGATCAAGTGTTTTAATCTTACCAATTATTTGAAGGAAATGAAATAAAGGAAAGTCACAGGCACTCAGCAAAATTCCTAATGTTCAAAATTCATAAAGGAGAATGAAAATTGCTTTAGATTAAGAGATAAGAGACATAGCAACTAAATGTAATATGGATGCTGGGTTTTGATTTGAATAAACCAACTTTAAAAACACATTTACAAAATGGAAAATTTTGAGCAGACTGTATACCTGATGATATTAAGGAATTGTTAATTTTTTTAGGTGTGATAATGGTGGTTCATTTATTAAGAGGGTCTGTCTTTAGAGATTCATGCTGAAGTATGTCTAGAATTTTCTCTATAATCCAGCAGGATTCTGGGGATTGGGGGTTTATACAGAAAACAAGAATAATTGTTAACAATTGTAAAAGCAGGGTGATTGTTACTTGGGAATTTTCTATTCTATTTGTCTGTGTTCAGAAATTTCCAAAGAAGTATTTTTCTTGAGTTATAATTTAGGTAATTTGGGGTGTTAGAAAAGTACATGCAGCTAACAGCATGGAAAAAATGATATAAAATGAACAGTGAAAAAAATTCTTTGAGGAAGAATTGCAAACTAAATCATGACCTTCAGCATGATGAATCTTTTCCTCATTCGGTACATATATATTGAGCAGTGAAGTAGAAAGCTGAGGCAAATATTTCCTACCCACAAAAGAACAGGGAGTGTTCTCTCTGTGGGAGGAAGGGGGTTTTTCAGACTGTAAAACTGTTTCTCAATATGATTCTTCTTTTTAGATACTTTAAATTTCCAATCAATAGATTATATATTATATAGAAATACAAACATAAATCCATGAAGTGATATGAAAAACCCTGAATCTAACATTTCAGTTGTGAATGCCAATATGAATCACTATTTTGTGTGTGTTTTACCATAGAGAATCTCCAGGAAAAGACTGATCTGAGCTAAAGCCTAGTTTTCTCCTCTTGCCCTGCCCAGTGATTGATAAACACATTATTGGAGTGGGGTGAATTGTCCAGGGAAGAGGCATTTGAACTAGATCTTGAAAGAGGCTTTTTCCCAAAGCTTATTAAATGTCCCAAGAATGGAGAAAAATGGTGAAGTCTATAACTGGCTTATTTGACATTAGAATAGTAGGCAGATAGTCCTTTAAATTGCTTATTGTCATAGAGCAAATTTTTCCCTGAATTCCTACATACCCCCTAAAATCACTGTTAAAAGCATTTTATGTGCTAAATTCAAGCTCTATTTCAAAGAAATATTAATATTTCTTATTTATATAAGAAAAATAATCCCTTACCTCTCAATTTTAGATATTTAGTATTGCCTTCTGAATAGTTTTTCAGATATAAGGAATTAAAAGTGAAAAGAATTTATGAGAGACAGTATAAGAATAAGTTAGTTAAGGCTCAGGAAACTGTCTCCCTTTCAGAGTAGTTGTGAGGACCAAACGAAGTAGTGCAAATGAAATGTATGGGACAGTGCTCAACAAATGAAGCCACGTTACAATATATGCAGGTTTCTTTAGCCTCTAGGGAAGTGGAGGTGAGAAAAATTATTTGCTGTATTTTTCAGCCTTTCATACCCTTCTCTTCAATTACATTGTTGATTTTTTTTATTAGTTACTTTAGTCATCTACATTTTAGTTAAAATGTTCTCTTGTGGTCTTTGTTATGTTCATTAATAATAATCCTTTGTGTTTTGATCCCTGGGAAAATCAGAGGCTCCTTAAAAATATGTTCAAAATCAGTTATTTTTGAACCAGATGTAATATCCCAACCCATTATTAAGGTAAATACATTTTAAATGTAAACAGAGACATTCCTACATTTTTGTATGTTTTGCCTTTTTATATTTTTATCTCAATTGTATCCAGATTCCTTTGAAAGATTGTATAAAAATAGGAAAACATGGAGAAAATGAAGACAGTAGACCCTTTGCAAAGTATGTCATTGTCACAAACTACTTAATTTTACCTCTACCAAAAATGCATATATGCTCAATGGCTTTTATCTGCATTTTAGGGCAAAATCTGGGGAGATCTCACTCATTTTCAGTCAGGTCAGAAGAACATAGTAAATAATTTTTCCCAACCTGAATGAATACTGATGTATATAATATATATTATTTTTTAATATGATGAAATTATTCATAGAAATCTCAAATGAAATCCTGTTGGAATAGATGTTTAAATGCTTACTTTTTAAAAATTAAAGTATAGTTGATATGTTGATTTCAGGTGTACAACAGAGTGTTTCAATAATTATATTGATAAGGAAAATATTCAACACAGCCATCAAGGTCAGCAAACCACTAGTTGGCAAAGCACCCCCAGCTCCCCCCTCCCCTCCTCCAGGCTCCTCTTTTGCCCTACACATGCTGAAATGCCACATATCAAGATAATATAAATTGCTCCCCTTGCTTGTGCTCAGGGCTCAGACCTTGGGAGATTACTCCCCTCAGAGCCTGCCAGTGTGAAATAAACCTCAACACTCCAAGACCTCTCAGGACCACTTGGGTCTTCCGTCAGTGATCCAGTCCAGGCTTTCCAGTATTTTCCATAACATTTGGTTCCCTGAGCAGGAAACCCAACTTTGCTGGCCTGTTGTTGCTGCCGGTTTAGGGCAACAGCAGGGTGGTGATGGAACAGGAGATCACAGTGGAGAAGGCGCGCCCTGCCTGATCTTTCAGCAGTCTCCCGCCCGGTCACCCTGGGCCAGCCCTGCTCCACTGTTCCTGCCGGACTCAAGGAGGCTTGGCAGGTGAGGACTTGGTTCCGACATCGAATCCAGTAAGGCCCTGGGGCACCTGACCCAGCCAGTCCCACCCGTTGGGGTAGAAGGGGAGCCTGATCACCTCCCAGAGACTTCTTAGAAGTCTCACAGGTAGACATTCCCAGTGGGGGAATGTTCAAACTTGGTCTGAGTGTGTGTGAGTGAGTGTGCAGGGCAGCTAAAGTCATTCAGTCTGCACTGAATCTGTGATTCCACGGCCTGCGCTACGGAATCTGAATGGGCCCTTTGCCGCATTCACAGTCAGCCGTCACGGCATATCGGTGATTCAGCTTCGCCTGACCTGGCCCGGGACTTACATGGGTGCACCTCAGTCAAGGCTGACCAAAGTCTCTGCAAGGAGCGCGAACGGACGGGAATCTGACTGGTCGTCTCTCTAAAAAGGCACCCCTCCCTTGTCTATGTCACAGCACCTTCTATGGACAAGTCATGGGGTCAGGGCACAGTAAACCTACAGTCCTTGACACTATGATCAAGAATTTCAGGAAGGGACTGTCAGAAGACTACAGAGTAAAATTAACTCCCAGGAGGTTGAAAGCCCGGTATGAATCTTTATTGCCCACCTTTAGTGTAGAGTGGCCTCCAGAAGAAATCCTAGATGTCCCAACAATCTGCTGAGTCTGGCGGGTTGTCCCTAGAGATCCAGGTCATCCTAATCAGTTCCCATATTTTAACTCCTGGTTAGAAGTTGCCCAGACTCTTCCCCTTTGGGTACTATTCGCTTGCAACAGGCAAGGACAGGGTAGGGTCTTAGTTGCCTCAACAAAGAAGCCTGCAAAGAATCAACAGAAGCCTGAGCCTCCACAAATTCTTGCTGGTGACCCAGAGGAAGAGCCAATATTGTCCCTACCTTATGCACCCCCAAGGTCGGCAGCACCCAGCTCCTGGTCCCAGACACCCTGCTGCCGTCAGCCTCCCTGACAACTCCAGAACCAGTGTACCCACTCTCCCCTGGACCAGCAGCCAGACTGCGCCCTCAGCCAGGAGCAGGCACCCTTCAGATGCTGGTGCTAGAGACACAAGAGCATGAAAGGTGTAGTAAAGATGGGACCATCCAGCCCGGCCAGTTCATGTTTTAATATCAGTCCTTCTCCATGACTAACCTCCTCAATTAAAAACACAACTCCTATCAGAAAAGCCACAAGCCCTGGCTGATCTCATGAAATCCCTCTTCCAAACCCATCAGCTGACCTGGAAAGACTGCCAACAGCTTCTCTACACCCTGTTCACAGTGGAAGAGAGCAGGCAGCCGGGGTCCTTGATTGGGGTGCACGTGCTGAAATCGTCCCTGAGGAGCACCCTGAGTGGGACTTCACCACCCCTGAGGGACAGCACCAGATCCTCCGATATCAGGATGCCCCCCCCTCCAGGGGATCAAAGCCAGGTCCAAAAAGCCTATGAACATGACCGAAGTATCTTCAGTCACTCAACAAACAGGAGAGTCTCCTGAGGATTATTATGAAAGACTGTGTGACGCTTATCGCATCTACACCCCCTTCAATCCTGAGGCACCAGGGAGTCGACGAATGGTCAACAACTCATTCGTAGCTCAAGCCACCCCAGACATCAGATAAAAGCTCCAAAAACTGGGAGGCTTTGCCATGATAAATATCACACAACTGATTAAAATTACCAACAAAGTATATGTAAACAGAGAAGTTCAGGCCAACAGAGAGGCTGAAAGAAAAATGAAGAAAAAGGCCAGCTTCCTGGCAGCTGCCCTAAAAGAGAGATGACCAAAAGGCAGAGAAAAGCCGGCCACCAAGAGAGGGGAAGCCTAGGATGCCCCTAGCCAGGGACCAGTGTGCTTACTGTGAAAAGAAGGGGCATTGGAAGAACAAATGCCCCATCCAAGGCAAAGCCCCGAAGCCCAATCACTGCTGGGAGGAGTCTCACAGGGAAAGGCTCATTAGTCTGGCAGGAACAGACTTAGATTGACAAGGACCAGGCTCTCTCATGCTCGGCCCCCATGAGCCCATGCTCAAAATGAAAGTGGGGGGACAAAAGACGACTTTTATGGTTGACACAGGGGCAGAACACTCTGTGATCAACCTCCCTGTAACTCCCTTCAGTAAAAAGACTGCAACTATTCTCGGAGCCACTGGGGCATAAGCAGTCCAGCAGCACTTTTGCCAAGCCCGCCAATGTGAACTTAGAAGCCCCAAAGCCTGACATAAGTATCTCTACCTGCCCGAGTGCCCCATTCCCCTCCTCAGCCGAGATATACTCTCAAAGCTCAGAGACCAAATAACTTTTGAACCAACTGGATGCACCAGCCTCAAACTAAACCCAGGCCAAGAAGAGCCAGGGTCCCTCGTACTGGCAATAACCACACCCAGGGAAGAGGAGTGGAGGCTATTCTGTGCCCAGACCCTCTCAAGTAGCCCACCTGAATTCAGAGCTGCCTTCCCCTCAGTGTGGGCTGAAGACAACCCACCTGGACTTTCTCATAACTGAGCCCCTGTCATTGTAGAATTGACTCCAGGGGCCCAGTGACAAAGCAGCAGTACCCACTCTTACAAGAGGCGGGGGCAGGCATCCAGGAACACCTGATCGGACTCAAAGAGGCAGGCATTCTAACCGAGTGCCAGTCGCCCTGCAATACCCCGCTTCTATTAGTCAAAATGTCAGGAGGAGGGCACCAGCCTGTTCAAGATCTGTGAGCCATTAACAGAGTGACTGTTTCTTTACACCAGGTGGTCCCAAATCTGTGCACCCTCCTCAGCCAGATCCCGGGGTCTGCCAAATGGTTCACTTGCGTATACTTAAAAGATGCCTTTTTCTGCCTCTGGCTGCCCCCCCCCAAAAGCCAGTTCTTGTTTGCCTTCAAATGGACTGAAGCGGATATGGCGGCAGATGCAGTTAACATGTATGTGGCTTCCTCAAGGGTTCAAGAACTCACCCACTGTCTTTGGAGAGGCATTGGCCGCAGACCTTACCAGCTTTCCAAGGGGAGCCATGCACTGCACCCTCCTGCAGTTTGTAGATGACCTCCTCTTTGCCAATGACACCCAGGAAAATTGTACAAAAGGCACAAAGGCCCTCCTGTAACTCCTGTCAGACTCAGGATAAAAAAGGGCACACATCTGCCAGCAGCAAGTCCAGTACTTGGGCTTCCTCCTCATGCAGGGAGAAAGGGCACTAGGGCCAGAGAGGAAAAGGTCATTATCTCCTTACCTCAGCCCCAGATGAAGAAAGGCATATGAGAGTTCTGGGGACCACCAGGTTCTACAAAATCTAGATTCCCAGATTCTCAGCAATGGAAAAACCTCTCTACAGCCTCCTAAGAGAAGGGTGCCATACCGAGAACCCCCTGTCTACACAGAAGAGGCAAGAGCCACCTTCCAGGAAATAAAGGCTGCTTCGGAATAGGCACCAGCCCTCGGCCTGCCAGACACAAAAAAGCCTTTCAATCTCTTCACACAAGAAAAAAAGTAGCACTCGAAGTTCTCACATAAACTGTTAGGCCCTGGCAGTGGCTGGATGCATACCTGTCAGGAAAAAAAAACTAAACCCTATTGAGGCAGGATGGCCACCCTGCCTCAGGACACTGGCAGCCACAGTTCAATTCATTTTTTAAAAAGCAGATAAACTTAACTCTGGGGAAAAAAAATAAATGTCAAGGTGCCCCATACTGTTGTGTCCCTCTTAAACACACAGGGACACCAATTCCTCTCCAACTCTCAGCTGGCACAATACTAAACTCCTCAAGTCTGTCTGGCTCCCAGAAAAAGTAGCAATTCTGCATTGCAAAAAACACCAAAAAGAAAACAACCCTATAACACAGGGGAACCAACTAGCAGATAAGGCAGCTTAAACAGCGGCCAATAAAAACAGGTAAAGCTCCTTCCCCACCATGGCCCTAACAGCCCCAGTAGATGCCCCTCCACCCAAATACACTGAAAAAGAAAAAGACTGGGCCGTGGCTGAAGGAGGCACCCTAAAAAAAAAAAATGATGGTTGCTGCCTGACAGATACATCTTTGTCCCAACTGCAACTGGAACGCATCTAGTCAGCAAATACCATCAGTTCACCCACCTAAGGAAAACTGCGCTAGAAGCCCTCCTCAAAAAGCAATGCTAACCTGCCTTTGTAGCAGATGCAGTACAGATTTTAACTAAATCTCTCAACACTACCTGGAAACTCCACACTGCATATAGGCCACTGTTGGGAGCCGTGCCCAACCAGCCAGAGCAGTGAGTCATCTCTGACCAGCTGCAACCGCACTCAAGGCCGTTCCTCCATTCCCAGAAAAGTCCTGTGTTGTGAGAGTGTGCCTGGAATCCACCTGACAGAGCTTCCTTAGGCTTTGATGTAGAGTCTCGCCCCCAGAGACACTGGAGGGGATAAGGACGGTATGAGAAGAGGCGGCGGAGAAGGGTAGAAGTAGAGGCAGAGAAAAGTTAGAGATAGATTAGAGCTTGCTTGCTTGCTTATGCTGTAATGCTGAATAAAGAGCTTGAGTGAACTATCAGTCCCAGCCTGCCTTTTGTCCTAACCCGCATGCTGCTGGACGGTGCAGGCCACAAAGTTCAGGGAAAGTGGAGCGAATAAATCACACCCTCAAAGGAACCCTAATTAAGTTTTGCCAAGAAACTGGCTTCCCGTGACCAGACCTACTGCCCCTGGCTGTCCTGCATGCTCGCTGCACACCTGGGACTGAAGGCTTTTCCCCTTTTGAATTAGTGTATAGACACCCTCCCCCGTGTCTAGGAAGCCTCCCAGGGAACCTACACCAGATAGGAAATAGGAGAGTAAGAGAACAGCTCCAAGCCTTAAGAGCCACCCTAAAAAAGCTGCAGTAATATACCACAGAAAGAGCCCTGATCTCCTTAGGGACCCCAGTACATTCCTTCCAGGCCAGGGACTCAGTCTGAGTCAAAAAAAATTGAAAAAGGGACTCCCTCAAACCTCAGTGGACTGGGCCCCACATTGTTGTTCTAAGTACTACTACTGCCCTCAAAATTAAAGGCATCACTTGTGGGTCCATCATTCCAGAGTGAGAAGAGCCCATACTCCAGACAAAGAAATGCATCAGTACAAAGCCCAGCCAGACCTCCAGATCCTCTCCACCTCCGCATCTGACGAGTACCCTCTGACTAATGGACACGTGCACGCCGTGGATCCTGGCCCTCGCCAGAATGGAGTCTCTCATCCCGGGCATTAAACTCTCTGCTGCTGCCCCTCTGACTAATCTGTTCCTCAAAAAGTTGCCCTTTCTATTGTCTATTGGGTAATCGTTAAGTTGTTTTGCTGTGCTTGCCTGTCTCTCCTAGCTGAACTCAAGTCTCAGCCTGCATTTCCAAAGTACCTCTCTATAGTGTTTAAGTCTACAAAAGTTATAAAGTGCATAGTCATCACCCAAGGGAGCTGCCCTCAGTGGCCCTACTCCTTTAGCACCTCTCCTCTCACACTCAAATAAACCAGCCTAAGTGTTATGTGCAGCTGCATAAAAATAAACTAGGACTGGAAAATCTGAGTATTTTTTGTTAAGCACAGACTTATCAAGAGTCTGAAGGACTCATTTCAACCTGTAATGCATAAAACATAATCATTTGTGTTTTTCACAAAGTATTCAGGTCTAACAAAAAAAGCCACAAGAAAAAGAATCCTAGCTCAAAGACAAGCCATTATAACCCTATCATAAACCAGAAAGATGATGCCCCCTAAAACGAAGTGTTTAAAGGGGCATCAGAGGGGGGAGTGATAAGGAGAATATTCAACACAGCTGTCAAGGTCAGCAAAATCATACAAAGTTTCTACGATATGACTGACTATATTCTCTATGCTGTGTATTTTATCCCCATGACTTACTTATTTTATAATCGGAAGTTTGCACCTCTTTATCCCCTTCACCTATTTTGCCCAATGCTTTTGAGGTTTAGTCATTGAGAAACACACTTTTAAAAGATGTGGCTCCTGGTGAGATGCTGATGTTTATGAATGACACCTGCAGGCTTGTGGTTCCATCCCCAGGAGTGCTGACAGTGATTGAGGACTGAGGTAAAGCACTGCAGTTCCTCCTGTGGGCCCTTCACCGTTTAGCAGGTGGAGGGCGGCAGCACACCACTTCTGGACGCCAGGCTGACAGGATGGCAGCTGACACAGGGTGTGCGGTCCTGTGTGATCATGACGTTGGAGTCATTCACTCTACAGCCACTCAGTGTACACGGTACTACACCCAGTACTGTGCTTAATACTGGCAATACAGAGATCAATTAAGCATGGTTTTTCTCCTGTCATTTGCTTTAAAATTAATGTATAGATTTTTTTCTTGAATTTTAAATAAGAAAGGAGCAGCGATCACCTGGGAACTGGTGCTGCCTCAGGCATCTCCGGAGCCCTGGGTCCTTAAAGTGTTCAAAGAAAGGTCGTTCTGTGACCGAGTAACATAGGAAGAGCTTTTCCTTCACGTCAGGGCCTGACCCAGCCTTAGCCTAGGGGAGGGCATCGAGGGTCTCAGGTAGCAGATGCCCAGGAGCAGAGAGTGTGCCCAGCGCTTTTTGGATCACTTAACTCTTTTCTTTTGTTCATAAACACTTTTTAATGTACATTGAAAATTATTTTATGAAAGCTGAGAGATATCAGATTAGGTGATTTTCTAGGTCTGCCATGATGTATTAATTTTAAGTAAGAAAACATTTCATAAGCTCTGTTTCACTTCATAGTGTTTTAACTGGTATGTATGAAAAGAGTCCGAGCCATCTGGTACTTTGCGGAGGGGACACCATTATTTGTGATTCCGGTCCGCACCTGTGTTCTCATTATTTCTGTGGTATTCTATGTCATGGTCTTATTCTAGGGAGTACATACCTTGAAAAGAAGCAGTACACACTAGATTAGAAATATGGTTTCCATTATAAAAGTAATACATTTTGGTAAAATTTTGACAACTTTGGACTTAGAAATAAAGCCCCCAAATCTCTCCATCTACTTTTAATAGCTTGTAGAAGAGTATCAAACACACTCAAAATCAGCTTAACACCAGGGGGTGGCTAGACACGAGCTACCCTTTCAAGCATTATTTTAGGCTTTCTGGGATAAATACATACCAAAAAACTCAACTTGCATGTTTTTTTACTGTTTACTAGGTCACAATGTTTCATAAATATATTATGGTTCTTTAGGATGTAGGGAGTTTTCTGGAGATAACAGGGAATAGCAAAATATCTGAAGCCCTTCTCCCCATGAGCTACCTCTCAATGGGGCCAACAGACAGTAAGCAGGTATCTTCTGTAATGTCAGCTGGTGATAAATGCTGTGAAGAAAATGAAAACAGGACAAAAGGTTGGGAAATGATAAGGACTATGTGAGCTGCCTTAGGGAGCATGGTCAGCCTGCCTCGCTGGGAGGGCACAGCTGAAGGCATGCCAGTGGGAAGGCATGAGGGAGTGAGCCCTGCAGTTCCCGGGAGCAGTGGTGTTCTGGGTGCAGAGTGGGCCAGGGGAGAGGCCCCAGAGCTGGATGCCCTTGGCAGCGGGAGGGCGCGGTGGGGATCAGCATGCCCGTGGGCTGTGGTAAGGAGAGGGAACCAAGCTCGAAGGAGAAAACCCACTGGAGAGCAGAGAGAAGGGACTTGATGTGATTTCTCTGGGTCTGTAAATCTCTCCGGAGGCTGGACGGAGAATGTGTTGTAAGGGGGTCCAAGAGAGGAAGCAGGGAGAGCCTCGGGTGGGGGAGTGTTCAGAACCCAGCCATCTTCGGGCAGGCTGGTAGCAGTGGAAGGGTGAGAGGTAGGCAGTGTCCGGATGTATTCTCCAGGAAAACCTAGCAGCCATGCTGATGGATTTGTTGCAAGGTGTAAAGGGAAACGGGAATGAATCCAGCGAGGTGGAGAGTAGTGCCCTGTAGGCAGTAAAGAGTCTTGGGAGGAGCAGGCTCTGTTTAGAAGCCACCAAGGGGAAGTCTGGCAGGCGTGAGGAAGCATTGGCCTGAGCCTCAAGGAGGAGGCTGGGTCTAGAAAGATAAACCAGGAGGCTGGCAGTTTCTAGATACTTTTTAAAGCTGTGGGGCTGGTTGAGGTTCCCAGAGACTGAGTGCGGACAGAGAGGTCTGAGGACTGGGGCCCTGTGGCTCTCCAACATTAGAGAGTGAGAAGAGAGCAGGATCCGCAGGAAGAGAGAGCAAGCAGCTGCTGAGGCCAGGGAGGACCAGGAGCAGGTGGTGGAGACGTCAGCTGGAAAACTGCTCCAGGAAGAGCCCTCAACCCTGTCACCTGCTCTGAGAAACAGGGAGTCCTGAGAATTGACTCTTGGATTTGGTGACATGGAGATCTTGCGCACCTTCTGTGACCATCTCAGGAGTCATTTCAATAACATGGCATGGATGAAACTCTGTCCTGGGCCAACAGAAAGTACAGTCAGCTCCTGCAAAGAGTTTTGCCACAGAAGGAGCAGAGAAGTGGCAAAAAGAAGGTGTAAGAGCCAGGCAGGCAGGGCTTTTATCTGTGGTTTGTTTCTAATGGGAGCAGGTACAGCCTCCAACCAGAGGGGCAGAGTGAATGGCCAGTGGGTGGGGGGAGGTCCACATTCTGGGCCGTAGTAGAGTGACTGGTTTTGAGAACCAGGCAGACGCTCTATCAGAGGGAAGGACAGTGATACGGGTACCAGGACCAGGAGGTTGATGGTGGACAATATTGCTTGTTTGACATAGTTACTAACACACAGTATAAGGACAGGTGGCCGGGCACATGTGAAAAGTGTGCCCAGATCACCACTGGATAAGAGAAATTTCTTTATGTTAGGGATTGTATTCATAAAACAGTGACTTTGTTGTACCCGTTTCTTTAAAAATCAGCATTTAGATTAGCTTCTGCTCCTACCCAGCTGGTTACTGGTACAAGTGATGACATTCATAAACACCTTAGATGTGTCGTTTCTCCAGTGATGGTGGTTACCTTGTTGCCTTGATGAATCTCTTTTTAACTGGATCTTTGTTATTTTAGCATCAGAACTTTAAAGCCATACTAATATTAATGCAAATGCTTTTGGAAATAGAAAGTATATAAGTGATTTAAATTTGGTTCATAATATCCTAATTTATAGTAACTCATGAATGGATTTTTAATTTAAAAAATACCAATTTGTCTTTCTTAGGTGTAATTCATTAAAGAACACAATGTTGTTGCACCATATAAAATAAAAAAGGTAAGTAAAGTTTTTCATTTATTCCTAGCAATTTACATAGTGATTTTGAGCAATAAGATTTTGTGACCCTATTAACCTCTTTAATCAAATGTAGTCATAATGGGTATTTAAAAGCTTGTTACATAGCAGTTATAACTAACTTACAGAAGGGAGGCACTTTAGACTTTAGTCCAAGAGACTTCAGTTAACTTTCTGACTGAGAAATAAATTTGTCTAATAGGGGAAAAAAGCTTATATTATTAGATTAGAAATTGAAAGCAGACTATGTATCATGTCTAAGATTATTTACTGTATATTACAGGGAGTTAATTTTTTTTAATGTTGAGGAAATATTTATAGATTAAAAAATACCCTTATTTAGGAAGAATTAATATTGTCAAAATGGCCATCCTGCCCAAAGCAATATACAGATTCAATGCAATCCCTATCAAATTACCAACAGCATTGTTCAAAGAACTGGAACAAATAGTTCTAAAATTCATATGGCAACACCAAAGACCCCGAATAGCCAAAGCAATCCTGAGAAGGAAGAATAAAGTGGGGGGGGATCTCACTCCCCAACTTCAAGCTCTGCTACAAAGCCACAGTAATCAAGACAGTTTGGTACTGGCACAAGAACAGAGCCACAGACCAGTGAAACAGAATGGAGACCCCAGATATTAACCCAAACATATATGGTCAATTAATATACAATAAAGGAGCCATGGACATACAATGGGGAAATGACAGTCTCTTCAACAGATGGTGCTGGCAAAACTGGACAGCTACATGTAAGAGAATGAAACTGGATCACTGTCTAACTCCATACACAAAAGTAAATTCGAAATGGATCAAAGACCTGAATGTAAGTCATGAAACCATAAAACTCTTAGGAAAAAACATAAGCAAAAATCTCTTGGACATAAACAGGAGCGACTTCTTCATGAACATATCTTCCCGGGCAAGGGAAAAAAAGCAAAAATGAACAAGTGGAACTATATCAAGCTGAAAAGCTGCTGTACAGCAAAGGACACCATCAATAGAACAAAAAGGTATCCTACAGTATGGGAGAATATATTCATAAATGACAGATCCGATAAAAGGTTGACATCCAAAATATATAAAGAGCTCACGCACCTCAACAAACAAAAAGCAAATAATCCAATTAAAAAATGGACAGAGGAGCTGAATAGACAGTTCTCCAAAGAAGAAATTCAGATGGCCAACAGACACATGAAAAGATGCTCCACATCGCTTGTCATCAGAGAAATGCAAATTAAAACCACAATGAGATATCACCTCACACCAGTAAGGATCGCCACCATCCAAAAGACAAGCAACAACAAATGTTGGCGAGGCTGTGGAGAAAGGGGAACAATCCTACACTGCTGGTGGGAATGTCAGTTAGTTCAACCATTGTGGAAAGCAGTACGGAGGTTCCTCAAAATGCTCAAAATAAACTTACCATTTGACCCAGGAATTCCACTCCTAGGAATTTATCCTAAGAACGCAGCACTCAAGTTTGAAAAAGACAGATGCACCCCTATGGTTATCGTAGCACTATTTACAATAGCCAAGAATTGGAAGCAACCTAAGTGTCCATCAGATGATTGGATAAAGAAAATGTGGTACATATACCCAATGGAATATTACTCAGCCATAAGAAGAAAACAAATCCTACCATTTGCAACAACATGGATGGAGCTAGAGGGTATTATGCTCAGTGAAATAAGCCAAGCGGAGAAACAGAAATACCAAATGATTTCACTCATCTGTGGAGTATAAGAACAAAGGAAAAACTGAAAGAAGAAAATAGCAGCAGAATCACAGAACCCAAGAATGGACTAACAGGTACCAAAGGGAAAGGGACTGGGAAGGATGGGTGGATAGGGAGGGGTAAGGGGGGGGAGACGAAGGGGGGTATTAAGATAAGCATGCATAAAGGGGGGGTGGGAGAAAGGGGAGGGGTGTACAACACAGAGAAGACAGGTAGTGATTCTACAGCATTTTGCTATGCTGATGGACAGTGACTGTAAAGGGGTTTATAGGGGGGACCTGGTATAGGGGAGAACCTAGTAAACATAATATTCTTCATGTAATTGTAGATTAATGATAACAAAAAAAAGAAAAAGGGGGATTACTCCCTGATAGGATAAAACTAACTGTAAATCAACGATTAATGCATGCTTTAAATATCCTTAATTTTGATCATTTAAAGGGTGTCAGATGATCAGCTATGGAAGTACATTTTTCTGATAATATTCCTTTCTCTTAAAAAAAAAAAAAGCAGTTCCTGTGTGGTGACCTCCAATAAGTTCTTCACAATGGTATAAAGGGCATATCAAAGTGTGGGCAAAGGGTCTGTTTGTGTTTATACAGAGGAGCAAAGCCTAATTTGGCTACCCAGAAAACAAAATAAGATACGATATGAAGAAGAAGTTCCAAAATCAACATACTCTGGATGAGTCATTCCAGAAGATGATCATCAAAAAATGTCAACAAAGATCCTGGCGCTGTTGCAGTTGTAGCTGCATTCATCCCACTTGTTCCTGGAATTGCCACTGGAATGAAGGGGGAGATATCTAAGCTGGCCTGTGCATACAGTAAAATAACAAATTTGACTGGATCTATACTGTTGGAACTCAACCAGGAATTAGGAGAAGTTCAAGTTGCAGTGCTCCAAAATCTTGAGACTACAGACTATCTACTGTTAAAAGAACATATGGGATTTGAACAGTTCCCAGGAATGTGTTGTTTTAAATTGTCTGATTTTTCTCAAACTATTCAAATTCAGTTAGACAATATCCATCATATCATAGATAAGTTTTCACAAATGCTTAGGGTGCCTAACTGGTTTTCTTGGTTCACTGGAGATGGCTGGTAATTGTAGGTCTGCTTTGGTTATGTAACTGTATTCCTATTATGTTAATGTGTGTGTGCAATTTAATTAGTAGTTTAAAACCCACACATGCTTAAGTTACTCTACAAGAAGATATGTCAAAGAAATAACCAATCTTCCCATGTTTTCTTCCGTCTGCTACTTCTATAGCTTTTCTTCTTCCTTCCTAATTACAGCCCTTAAGTAGAATTCATGCCTCATATTGAATTTACCAAGTATCATAATTCTTCCAAGTGGTAAAGATACCTCAAGACAAATGCTGGGCATAGAAGCCACAGGGCATAAATCTGCAAAGAAGAAAAGCTAACCTTTTCAACAATACGGCTTCTCTCTCACTTACCAACTTTACATTTCCCTGTATGGCCCCAGAAGATGACTGGTTAGCCAGAGATGGGTAAGATTCCTCAAGGGAGGAACAACCTAAGACAGGCACAGTCGCAGGGGAGCCATCAGGTGAGAAATTGGGGATCAATAGAGGTGAGGCTTAGAACCTCACCCCCCCTGTTTTGAGAGAAATCTTCTACATCTGTGGATGTTTTGTTGCCCTTGTCTAGCTTGGATTAATACTTAGCCTATAGGCACACACCTGATCATCTACATTTGCTTTCTTACAGCACTAAACTATGTTTTCTACCTTTATCTTGCATCTACCTACCACTTCAGCATTTTATTTAAAAAAATAATAATAATAATAATAAGGGAGAAATGTGGGATTCACATATAAATCAAGTATAAAAATCAAACGAATATTCATATCTAACCTGATTGTTTGTAGTTCATAATGCGTGATCAAAACTGAAAGTTTCTGTGATGACTGCCCTTGTACTGTTCACCATGTAAGAACTTATTCACTATGTAAGAATTTGTTCACCATGTAAGAACTTGTTCGTTGTGCTTCAGAAGATTGGAGACTGTTGAGAATTAGGCTTGGGGTGGATTAATGATTGTGCATTGAGTCCCCTGTACAGAATTTTATTGTTGTTAACTTTTAACAACCAATTGATCAATAAATATGAGAGATGCCCTCTCAAAAAAAAAAAAAAAAGACAAGCAACAACAAATGTTGGCGAGGTTGCGGAGAAAGTGGAACCCTCATACACTGCTGGTGGGAATGCAAATTAGTTCAACTATTGTGGTAAGCAGTATGAAGGTTCCTCAAAAAGATCAAAATAGAAATACCATTTGACCCAGGAATTCCACTTCTAGGAATTTACCCTAAGAATGCAGCAGCCCAGTTTGAAAAAGACAGATGCACTCCTATGTTTTTCGCAGCACTATTTACAATAGCCAAGAAATGGAAGCAACCTAAGTGTCCATCAGTAGATGAATGGATAAAGAAGAGGTGGTACATATACACAATGGAATATTATTCAGCCATAAGAAGAAAACAAATCCCTCCATTTGCAACAACATGGATGGAGCTAAAGGGTATTATGCTCAGTGAAATAAGCCAGGTGGAGAAAGACAGGTACCAAATGATTTCACTCATATGTGGAGTATAAGAACAAAGAAAAACTGAAGGAACAAAACAGCAGCAGAATCACAGAACCCAAGAATGGACTAATGGTTACCAAAGGGAAAGGGACTGGGCAGGAGGGGTGGGAAGGGAGGGATAAGGGCAGGGAAAAAGAAAGGGGGCCTTATGATTAGCATGTATAAAATGTGGGGGGCATAGAGAGGGATGTGCAACACAGAGAAGACAAGTACTGAGTCTACAGCATTTTACTATGCTGGTGGACAGTGACTCTAATGGAGTTTGTGGGGAGGGACTTGGTGAAGGGGGGAGTCTAGTAACCATAATGTTGTTCATGTAATTGTAGATTAATGATAATAAAATAAAATAAATAAAATAAAAAAGAGGAAACCAGCAAGAGCTTCCTGCTCTTTCCTCCACAATAAAGAATAAAGCAACATAGACAAGACTAATACTGAGGCTGTTAAACTCTGGACCTCATCTTTTTTTGACTAAAGTCAGAGTCAAAGAGCAACAGACCCAGACCAGTCTCATCCAGTTTTAAAGGCTAGAGAGTTCTTTATATTCAAGAATAAAATTCTTGTTTTTATGTTGTCTCATAACTCACTCAAATCTTTTTAAAAATTTTATGCTGCACTTTGACAATAAAGAATAGCCTATAGGGTTCTGGGAAATGTAAACCCAACTGTCAGGCTTATTTCTGTAGGCTGGGTGAAATTTTATTTATCGCAATCTTGGTATTACTATCAACAGCTCTGATTCTGGTCCCCCTGCTGAGTGTGGTGAGTGGGTGTGTTTTCTGGGGGGTAAGGAAGAGGGGTGAAGGGCAGGAGTTGGGAAGGGCCTGGGGCAACAGCAAAGGAAACCATCAAGTGCTTGTTAAATCTGCAGAGAGAGTGCTTTCCACAAAAAGATGACAGTTAAGGAAACACTTGACTAAAATTTGCAGTCATATCTATTAATTCAGGGCTTTAAATGTATTTTTTTAAACTTCCTTTTCCAGGCTAACATGAAATGAATAGGAACAACCATTGCAAATTTCACATCAACAATTCATCTCATACTCTCAACCTCTCCCCTACCTCTTTGGTTTTTAACTGCATTCAGTTTACACTTCTACATAAGAACAATGACAGTAATATATTCAATCCCCTCTTAATGTGTATTTTGTATAACACAGTATTCCTGAGAATTTACCTTCTCGAGTTCTGTAAAGACTGGGAGGAATCTGAAGCTGGAGCCGGATTCTCAAGTTACAGCTGGTCTGTGGGCTGGTGCTCTCTGGTGGACATTTATCACATTGCACATGCTATTTTGTTTTTTATGCAGTTTTAAGTGAATTTTAAATGAGATTTTAAAACTTATTCATAGGCTAACAAACATCTCATAAAGGCGGGAAGTCATCTCAGAATATCCCTGTGTGATCAAAAATGTATGAATCTACTAAGATTGAGCTAATTGTATTCTCCTCAGGGAACTTGTTATAAAGAAATGACTTGATAATAGTTTGGAATGGCAGATAAAACCGCAAGGGACTGAAATTAACAATTGTTTTTTAAAGTGTTTGTTCTGAGTGATAAAAGATGGGAAATTGGATTTGGGAATTGAAGAAATTCCATCCCCACCCTAGGGACAATGCAGCTTGGTACAGCAGGAGCCACAGGAAATACACAATAAATAAAGCATGTTTGTTTTGAGCAACCAGACGCTGACCCCTTGCCCGGACTCTTCAAATCTTCAGCAGAATGTGGCCCAGAGTGATTCGAGGAGCAGAAGGGAGCTGGCTGAGTCAGACCCAGAATCTGAAGGGGAAGCTGAATATGAGGCCAACACTGCCATATGAAGCACCATGGCCTTCATCTGGGAGATGTGTAAATCCAGAAAGCTCAAGTATCTCTGAGTCAACACTACTGGAAGTGGTTGAAAAGAGGCAATAGCCACACTATAGGTCACTGTTTCCCAACAATGTAAACACAGGAAGTGATGACCTGAATAGCCCCTGACAGAGGTGACCCCTGAAAGAGGTGACTGCAGACCCCGTACAGCTTCTAGAGGCTCAGAGACGTCAGTGTCTGAGCACAGCTGCCTCTGAACAGCCAAAGTAGATATTGCAAAGCTCATGTGTAAGATTAATGTAATGTTTGCACAATTCTGTAACCACTGAGAGCAATTCTAACTTCTCTTGCTGCTTTGACAAAGGGAAAACCTCTTGTAGTGGTTATTACCCCAATTCCATCAGTGTATTTTTCTTAGTTACATTTTTAGTCTACCATACAGTACCCTTGTAATAATTTTAGAATAAAAGGAAAAGGCCTGTTTACTCCTAGGGCCAGTGCTTCAGAAATAATGCAGGAAAGCCTTTAATATTTGGCTGCTTTTAAACTGTAACTCACACTGAACCAATCATTAGCTCTACTCACTGAAATTTCCAGTTCTCCTGCAGAGTACACAGGAGGATTGCCCTGCCCTAACTCCTTGATAGTTAGGTGTGGGCGTGTGATTTGCTTTGGCCAAGGAAAGATGCCTATTCAAAGAAATAATGGTCCTTCTGAACTGACCTATTGATTGGTCTGATGGTGTCCCACGATTCCCTTAAGCCATCATCACTTTTTCATTCTTTTTCTTCTTGCTTCTCTGAGTGGATGAATGCCACTGTCCTGTCTTTGAGTTCATTGATCTTTTCTTCATTCTTAAAAAGAAGGAAGTTCTGTCATCTGCAACAATATGGACAAACCTGGAGGGCATTACACTAAGTGAGATAAGCCAGGCAGAGGAAGACAAATCCTGCATGGTATCACGTAGGTGTGGGAACCAAACACAGAAGTCAAACTCGAAAACAGAGGGTACGAAAGTGGTTGCCAGGGAATGGACGGTGGCGAAAACAGGGAGAGGTTGGTAAAAGGTACAAACTTTTAGCTATAAGAGGAATAAATTCTGAGGATCTAATGAATAACATGGACTATAGTTGATAATACTGTATTATGTAATTGAAATTTGCTAAGAGAGTAGAAAAATGTTCTCACACAAAAAAGTAGGTAAATGTGTGAGCTAATAGTTGTGTTAATCAACATGGGGAGGGGGTGACCTTCTCACAGTATGTGTGTACCAAAGAATTACATTGTACATTGTAAGTGTCCTACAGTTTTGTCAGTTACACCTCAGTTAAAAGAAAAAGAATTTGTACCATGTCAGTAGAAGTAAAGGTGAAAGGAAAACATGAAGAAATATTTTGGAGGAGCAATCAGAAGACTTGGTAGACAATAAACTGTGAACTTAAAGGAAAGAGGGGAATTAAAAATGACTCAGATTTGTAGTTTATGTTACATGATGATGTAATGAACGACAGAATGATAAAGAAGGTTTTTGGGAGAAAACAGAGGTTTTGGATTGAAAGTAACAGTTAAGAAGACAATAGGAAATGCAGGTTGTGGGTAAAAATGCAGTATTTTCCGAATCTCTTGCTTGGCCTTAGTTCATCTCCATACCAATAGGTGATTACAAGGGTTGGGGGAGCAGAGCGAAGGTATACCTGGACCAGAGAGGTTGGTTGGGGCCCCTTTTTTGCAGCTGGGAGAGGTGAGAGACACAGGCTAGCAGAAGTGGACAACTACTTGTAAGCAATAAATGGTTTCTACCACCTTATCTCTCCCTCTGACTGATTTCAGTTTCAAAGGTAATTTTCCCTGTGCTGGGAGAAAGATTCTCTCCCCTCTCCCCAGAGTACAAAGGTCTAGAGATATAGAAAGAACTGAGTATCGGAAAAGTATATTTGGAAATCTTATATGCAAATGCAATCAGTCCTTTATTCACAGATTTCATATTTGCAAATTCACTTACGTGATAAAATTTATTTGTAACCCCAAATCATTATTCATGGGCCTTTTGTCATCATTCACAGACATGCAAAGAAAAAATTTGAGTTGCCCAATGAGCATGTCTCCAGCTCAGGGCAATCAAAGCAGTGATCTGCTTTCTTGTTCTAGCACTTATACTGTAAACAAATGGACTTCAGTCTCTAGTGCCACATCATTTTTTGCAATTTTGTTCATTTTATTGGTGATTTCACTATTGAAAATGGCCCCAAGTGTAATGTAGAACTGCTTTTCCTAAGTCCAAGTTCCTAAGGACAAGACTGTGATGTGCCTTGTGGAGAAAATACATATATTAGATAAGTTTCATTTGAGCATGAATTATGGTGCTGTTGGCTGTGAGTTTGGTGTTAATAAATCAAGAATATATATTAAATGAGATGTCATTTACCAGAAACAGGCATAAGACAAGATTATGTATCAATTGGTTGAAGAACATATGACCAGAGGCTTGCAGGGACCTGACCCTATATTTCCTGTAGGAGCAGTGGTTCAGTGTTCACTAATTCAGTGTTCTTGGCAACTTTATAGAACACAACACTACAATAATGAGAATTTACTGTGTATAAATAGTAGGTATGAGAGTGGGTAATACTGAATAGTAAAAGCATATATAGTGAGAAAATAAGAGGGTTGAAGACAGAACAGCAGGGAACACCATTATGCCCAACAGACACATGAAAAGATTTTCAATATCACTAAATCATCAGATAATGCATATCAAAGCCACAAAGAGGTATCATCTCACACCAGTCAGAATGACTACTAAAAGACAAGAAATAACAAGTGTTGGTGAGGACGTTGAGAAAAGGGAATGCTCCTGCACTGCTGATGGAAACGTAAATTGGTACAGCCACTATGGAAAACAGAATGGAGATTTCTCAAAAACTTAAAAATAGAACTACAACATGATGTAGCAATTCCTCTTCTATGTATTTATCCAAACAAAATGAAAACACTAATTCAAAAAGACATAAGCATGTCTACACTCATCTCAGCAAGAACAGAAACAGACTCATAGATACAGAGAACAAACTGATGGTTGCCAGAGGGGAAAGGATGAAATAGATGAAGGGGATTACAAGATACAATCTTCTAGTTATAAAGTAAATTAGACATGGGTTTGCAATGCACAGCAGAGGGAATATAATCAATATTGTAACGACTTTGTATGGTGACAGATGGTAACTATACTTACCATGGTGAGCATTTTGTAATGCATATAAATGTTGAATTACAATGTTTTACACCTATATCATCGAAACTAATATCATTTAAACTATACATCAATTTAAAAAAACAATAATACTGTTATGGGTAAAATTGAAACATTTCCAGAATATCTTGCCTGGCTTTAGTATATCTGCATATCAATAGGCTTTAGTGCATTTGCATCTTTCCTCAGGGGTGGAGAAGTTCATCTCCATATCAGTGGGTAATTACCTGGGCAACAGAGGGCTTATCTGTACCTGAGAGGTAAGGGGGAGGACCAGTGTTGTGGCTGCTGGAGCAGGAGAGAGATGGGCTGGATGGCAGTTTTGTAAGAGCCTTTCACCCCTAAGAGTGTTTTGCCATCAATTTCTTTGGTCACACTGAATCCATGGCGAACTTGTCCAGGCTGAATCCCATTGGCAGGACAATCATGGTGAGCATTTTGTAATGCATATAAATGTTGAATTACAATGTTTTACACCTATATCATTGAAACTAATATTATTTCAACTATACTTCAATAAAAAAAATAATAATACTATCAATGCTCTGATTTGGTTCTTTTACTTACCTCCCACCAAAAAAAATCACAGTACCCTTAATTTCTGTCACAAACTTCACCTTTCTGCATTTAAAATATATATATTTTTTCACCACTGATGTGCAACAGGCTCAAAAAAGAAAAGAAGTGCATGTCTTATTCCAAATCACACTTATGTATGTTTATACATACCTTGCATACTAAATAGTTGTCAACTTCCAATAGTGAGCCTGTGATGTGTGCCAGAAAGAGCACAGCTGTTGCATGCAGTCAGTGTATGAGAATCCACACTAGCCCTCTGTGCGATTTTCACTAGTGGTTCTCAGGAACTATGCTACTGCCTAGAAATTAGAAATTTGTGGCTGCTGCAATAATTGGGGGTTGGAGGTATTACTGGCTTTGTTGGGCTGGAGCCAAAGATGTTAGACAGCCTGCAATGCCAGGTACAGTCCCATGGGACCAGAAATGGACCAGTAATTCCAAGTGACTTTAAATATCTTACAGAACATCCAAGTCAATGAAAAACCTGCTGAGCTACACCTAAATATTATTCATGATTCACAGTAAGCCAGACCTATATCCATTTAACATGTAAACACAAAATTTTGCACAGCTTTAATATATGCCAGGTTTTTTCAGAATTGCAGCTGCTTTATACATCAGGGAAGACCATACTTTGTTCTAAACTTTACCAAAAGTTGTTCATGAGTATGGAAAAATCTGCATCACCATGGACATGCTGCCACGGAGTCACCTGAACTTCAGTCATACCTGTCTGTAGTCGCAGCTTCAGTACTTTCAGTGCATCTCTCATTATGTCCTCCATGATAGTTAAACCCAAGGATTTAACTCACTGAAGTATATATATTCTTTTATGTGAATCATTTCTTTTGTTTCTCCTTTAATCCAGGGGAGGGCATTATATTGATTTCTATTAATTTCAAACTATGTCTCTAGGCAGGCTAACTGATTATCATTTTGGGATCAGACAAGGGGAGTTCAGGCCTCCTCAGTGAAGGAGCTCTGGCTTTGACAGGGCTGAGCACCGCCAAGTCCAGTGAGTTCTCTGAGACATTCATGGGCACAACCGAGGACTGCACTGGAATCCACACACTCTTCATGAAGTCGGTCACCACAGCGCTTCTTTAGTTTTATCACAGGCCTCATTACAAGCCTCTATCAAATATTTTTTGTTTGTGAGTAATTGAAAAATTTTAACTAGTATACTTCTTCATCTGAAGAAGCATAAAATGAACCAAAAATTTCCTTACTTTCATTAATAATTTTATGTCTGTGGATTAAATATGTAATTCCCCAAACTTCTTTTAAAGGCCACCTTGCTTAGAACAGTATTCTCATGGTAGGTTATGCAAGGACTGAGCTCCCTTTTCCCAAAGTGATCTTCTTCCAGCTATCATCTCAGGAAAAAAAAATTAGATCGTCATTTGTGTTTTACCTTGGCTGAGTGTGTACTTAATACTTTACATTCTGTGGATGTATCACTTCTCCTTCAGTGTAGGCTTCTGTGTTGAGACCTATGCCACACCTGTGGAAGATGTGGGTAAAGCCTCACAGGTGCGGCCCACAGAGGTTTCCAGTCCCTCTGGCAGTGAGAAGAGGAAAGCCAGCAATGAGGAAATACCATCAGCAGGCATTCTTTAGGCTAAAGGAAAGTTACAGATATCTGGAAGTCAGAGTCCAGAGGGTTTTGCTCATTTGAGAGAAAAAATAGTAGTTTTGTCAACACTTCAATTCCACTTCAAGCCAAAATTTCTCAAATTGTGGTCTGTAGACCACTCACACCAGAACCACCTACTTTATTAAAAAAAAATTTTCTTTTACACACAGATTACCACACAACTTCCCAGATTTACTGCCACTGACTCTCAGGGGCTGGGTGAGGGATCCGTGTTTAGGCAAACTCCCCAGGAAATTCTGCTGTGCCGAAATGTTTGAGAACAACTGCTGTAGGCCAGAGGTTCCCAGGCTTGAGAGCAGAACATCAGTATGTCTGGAAGGCTTGTTAAAACACAGATTGCTGACCCCACCTTCAAGTTTCTGGTTCTGGAAGCCTGGGGAGGCCCAAGACTTTATATTTTTAACAAATTCCCAAGTGTTTGTGGGGCTGATTGTGGGACCACACTTTGAGAGCTCTTTGGGTTGGCCCAATAAACTAGGGAGATCCTAAAAGCATTTCCAAAGACCCAGTAAATGCAGTTTGGGACCCTGAGACTACCTATTAAAGATTCAGAAGAGAATTTTTCTATCAAGGAATTCTGTTCTTACTTTGTTTTTTATTTTCTTTAAGATTTTTTTCCACGAGTAATTTTAATTTTCCCACTAGAATGCTTGCAGTCTATATCCATTCATTCAGGATTCTCCAAAGCTAAACATAATCACTTTTCCTTTATTTTGTACCTTTTATATGTGAGAACATTGATGAATGAACATGATGTCTTATTTTTCAGGTGCCTGAATTAATTTGATTTCAGTGACCCATTGAACACCAGTATTAGCATCACAACAGTTACCAGGAACTAAAGCTACAGAGTAAGAGGGATACGAACAGACTATGTGTTAGAGATTTTAATTAAGCTGTGGTGACTCTGCAGCTGGACTCTCCTTTAAAGGATGTTTTGAGAATTAAACATAATCCTGAAAAAGTAAATATAAATCCAGGCCTTTTTCCAAGCCAAATTACTTAAGCTTAATAGAAATGTAAGCATTCTTGGAGAATCAGAAAGATATATATTGCTAATATTTGTTCTCATGAGATCCATTTCATGTACTCATAAAATCATAACATTCTCTCAAAACAAAAGTAGTACTGTACACCCAAACATAATTAATTTTTAAGTAGTGCTAATGACATTAGAAAATGTCAGCCAAGCTGCAGTGAAACATTTCCAACCCAATAAAAGTAGTTTGAGCTGAATGCTTTAAAATTATTGGCTTTGAAAGATTAAAATAATAAGTCATCACAGATCCAAGAAATACAATGCTCAAGTCATTAGCAGAGACATTTTGTGCTGTATTATAATTAAAGTCTCAAGGGCTTCTCAGTTTAGATCCTATAAGGAGATCCCTATGTGGCTCCTCTCTGAAGAATAGAAAGTTTTATATAGGATCAATAACACAAACATTTTAGGAAATAAAAAAATATTTGTGTCTGGCTTTGTAATACATTGGTGTAACTCCACTTGGACATGATTGCCTGGTCTTCTGGAAATACTCTAAGCCCAACATAAGACACACTGTGAAGAGCTGCAATCCCAAAGACTGGAGCTGACGTTGATCTGACTCTCCCATCAAGCCACCTTCTCAGAAAATTTTTCTACTTTCTTACATGACAGAGGCAGACACTATCGTGTCTCAGTGATAATAGAATATATCATTTATTGAAACTTTTGATTAGGTACTTGCATTTATTTTGTACTCGCTACTCTCATGTGAGGTATGTGTATTATTATTGCTATTTTACCTATAAGGACATAGTTCAGAGAAGTTACATTTTCTTCAACTCCATAGAGTGGCAACAAGATTGAACCTGAGGAACATCTGCCTCCGAGGTTGTGCTCTTTCCCGAGACTGAATCATCCTAGAATGAGCTATATTATTTACACCTGTCCCTACATCAGAGAAAGTAATTTTTGGGTTTAAAAGCTGAGCCTAAGTTTCTGGGAGGAGTATAAATAAACAAGAGACAGCGAAAGCTCTGAACAAAGGTCTTTGGTATTGGCTCTTTCTGTTAACAAGAACATGAAAGCGAGATTTGCTTAAAATAAGCCAAAGAAAGTGCTTATATACATGTACTTTATGTTTTGCAGAGAAACTGTTCCTAGATCAGTTGAAATTTTGTAAACTATATATTAAATGCACTAAGAAAACTAAATATTTAATTTAGTGGCTAAACAAGCAAAAACATGATATTACTTTAGGATAACATACAGGAACTGCATCTTTCTATGATCCTTGCATAGGAACATTGAACCTGTCAGTGTACCATCCTAAGAGTAATGAGCAGAGATGAACTTTGTATATGTTAAAACTTACAATACTTATTTATGATTGCACCTGATCAATTCATTTATTCAATAAACTCCTATTTATGCCTTTGATTTGAAACAGGCAATACTTGTTGAGGTGCTATAGTATTCATAATAGTCAAAAAAGCAAGTAAAGGATCTTTTGAATAAGTGCTATTGTGAAATAATTTCAAAAGAGCATGCTTGTTATTAATGACAAGCAGTGTATTATGTACTTCTTGGCTTGTCATCCTGTCTATGGAGTACGTATTGTAAAGGAAGAAAAGTGGGTAATTATATTTCCCATGAACATCAAATTGAGTGTTCCTTCCTTGTAGTTTTGTAAAGTAGAATTGTGGCAAGATTATTCCTAGATAATGCCAGGAAAAATGAAAAATAAATGTCTTCCTTAAAAATATTTTTTAGATAAACAAGGAAAACCTGTTAAAGTAGTTTGCAATTATTGAACATAGGTCAGTTGCCATTAAAACAACTCCATGGATAAGTCTGAATTATTTTGTTATTTGGTATTTTATTGTATTGAATATTGCTCATATGAAATTAAATATATAAAATTTGTATCAGAGCAAAATAAATACGATTATTATTATGAATTAAGCCATTTGTCGGTAGACTCAAATAATTTTGCAATAAGAGTTTTAATTCTACCTATGTTCATCTTTATAGACACAAACTTATGACTCAAAAAATGAGCATGTGATTTTTTAATCTTGTTCTATAAATACAGAAGTTAATTTTTGTCACAGATGTCTGTTTAAATAATTAACATCAAGATATTTGTCAGAGAAACACAGCTAAGATTGTGTCATTAAGATTTGTGTATTCTGCATTAAAATGATCTAAGAGGTTCTACTATTCCTTAGCATTCTAAATCTCAATCTTATTCCCAAAAAAGTTTATTATAGAACCTTGTTTGGGTCTATGATTATTTTTGTATTTTAATAGTATCACTAATTATTAAAGTTTGATATAAAATTCTGGACTGTAGTCATCTGAGAACATTTCTAGTATCTTGTGGATGTGATGTATGGATACTCTACCCTGATTTTGGAGATAGAGCTTATTATCATCTATCTGCAAAAGCTCTACAACTTCCCCCTCTGCCTGCTCCTACCATCTACCATTCTTAGGCTGAAATCAGTTGTCCTCCACCTACCTTTATTAGGCTCAGATCCCATCTAGAGCCATTCCTCAGTTCTTTGGGAACGTTTGCCAGATATATTAATCAGCTTTTGATGGGTACCAAAAATTCTCAGTGGTTCGAAAAACAACATTTATATCTTGTCCCAAGTTTGGCTGGGCAGCTGTGGCACCCTTGCTCTGAGCTGCAGGTCAGGTTCAGGTATGCTGCATGAATCTGTGACTGCAGGACCCAGGTTGATGGCATACTGGCTCCTGGGGCAAGCTTTCCTTCATGTAGGCAGTAGGAACACAAAAGGCTGAGAGGTCAAGTCAAATGGTACAAGCACATCCAAAGCTTCTGCTCACATTTATTAGCCAAAGCAACTCATATGGCCAGCCCCAACATCAATGCAGAGGGTAAGATACTCTTAGTGTAGATGAAGAAGAGGAGACAGTAGTATTTGCTGAATTTTACTCACCCTCCTATCAACATACCATAGTGGAGCAGACACAGGATAACAAAAACAAATAGCCCATTGCAAAAGTGGAAGCAGTCACTGAAGGGTCCCCACCCATAAGATGGTGAACTTCCTGCTTCTCTTCTGGGTCCTCGGTTCCCGCTGGCGCCACCTGAAGCCCAATCACCCCTTGCCCCCCTAATTCCAGCACCTAGCCAATAGCCACCAGCCCCGTAGAAGTGACACCACAATCACCCCATGCCCCTTCCTATATAACCCAGCACCTTTCCCTAATAAAGCGGAATTCTCCGGTGAATTGCTGCTGTGTGTCGCTCCCTTCCTTTCATTGGTGCCGAAACCCGGGAGACAGGACACCCCAACTGGGTCCCGTCTTCCCCCCGACACCAGCAGCAGCTTGCCCTCGTCCTCTTTCTCCGGCGCTGGCTCCTCACACTCACCACTCCTCTCTGGCCTTTGGGTAAGTTTTCCCCCGGAGCGGGCCACTCTTCCCCGAGCTATCGCAGCGCCATTGACCGTGATCGTCCGGCAAGGCCCTGACGCTCGGGGACGAGGAGAGAACTCTCCCCACCTTAGGCCTTCACGGCTGCGGCGGACCCTCAGGCCCCTCCTCCAACAGCCATAAACGAGGTGACTCCTTTGCGGATGAGAACGCTCCCTTCCCCCCCCCTCCTCCTTCCGTTCCTTCCACTGAAAACTCCTAGTACTAGGTACCTTGTGACTCCGGCACTCTGCCTTCTTAGAGAAGCCTGGGTGACGACCCACACTTCCTAAGAAACCGACTCGTATACGAGTTTCCGCAGACCACCAAGGATCACCGGGGACGCCCTTTGTCTCCGTGCGGTCTGCTCCCAGTCCAAGGATCTCCGTTCGTCTTCCCCTGTTTGTCTCCTTCTCTGTCCTTTAGCCATGGGAGCCTCCTCATCTCTCCCTGAAAGTTCACCTCTTGAATGCCTGCTCAAGCATCTAGCCACCCTCTCCCTGACACCTGATATAAAACCAAAACTTCTCCGCAAATACTGCTCCCAAGATTGGCCGACATGCCCCCTAGACAATAACAACCAATGGCCCGCAGGGGGAGCTCTTGATCCTAACATCACTCGCGATCTTTTTAACTACTGCCAGTGCCTGAAAAAATGGAAGGAGATTCCCTATATTGAAGCTTTTCGCCTCCTCCTCCAGCCTCCCTCGCCGCCGCCGCCTCCTCCCCCCCCAAGTTCTCCGAGCCTGCAAGCCGTCTCTCCCACAGAAGCCTCCCACCCACTCCCTTCCCCCTCCTCTCCTACAATAGCCCCTTCCCCTTCCTCCACCACCGCTGCTGTCGCTGCCGCCTCCACCCCCGCAGAAGCCTCCCGTTCACTCCCTTTCCCCTCCTCTCCTACAACAGCCCCTCCCCGTTCCTCCCCCACCATCTCCTCCCCCACCTCACCCCTCCTGCAGATCAAGCCTGAGCCTTTCAGCCCCCCTCTAACTAAGTCCCAGGAGCCTCCTCCGTCTTAGCCCCCATCACCTGTTTCTCCCCCACAGACTGAGCCAGAACCCTTCAGTCCGCCACTGCCATGGGTCTCCGCTCTCAAGTTATCTTCGCCTGCTGCTTAATAGCAGGTCTGAAAAAGGCAGCTCATAAAGTAGTCAATTTTCAAAAGCTCCAAGACATAATTCAAAGGAGGGAGGGAACTCCCTCCGAGTTCTTAGACAGACTCACTCAAGCCCTATTACAGTGTACCAGCCTGGACCCAGGAACGCCTGACGGGAGACATGTCCTTATGACATACTTCCTAGCTCAAAGCTACCCCGACATTAAAGCTAAACTCAAAAAGTTAGAACAGGGCCCTGCTACCCCACAGACTGAGATCCTAACAGTGGCCTTTAAAGTCTTCCATAACCAGGAGGAGGAGAAAGAACACCATAAACAAAAGGCTGATCAGGCCAATTTCCAAATATTGGCCCAGCTGATAAAACCACAACCTGGGCGCCCCTCTACAAACAAGACCCCCCCCCAGGAGCTTGTTTCAAGTGCAGGAAAGAAGGACATTGGTCAAGGGCATGCCCCTCCTCCAGATCTCCTACCACCCATGCCCCAGATGCCACAAAAAGGGCCACTGGGGGTCTGATTGCCCAACCACCCGAAGGGGAGGCTGGATGAACAACCCCCATCCTAAGCCCGCCGTAGTGGGGCTGGCAGAAGAAGATTGATGGGGCCCGGGGGCTTCTCGCCCGACCATTTCCATCACCAAACAGGAGCCCAGGGTTACTTTAATAATAGAAGGTCGCCCCATCTCCTTCCTCCTAGATACAGGAGCCACCTTCTCAGTCTTCTGAGAATACCGGGGCCCTACCATGCCTGCCATTACTCCTATAGTCGGGGTAGGAGGTAAACAGATTTTCCCATTAAAACCCCCCCCCTTTATGCACAATCCACGACAATCCCATACCTTTCTCCCACTCCTTCCTGGTTATGCCCCAGTGTCCCATCCTCTTACTAGGACGGGACATCCTTTCTCTCCTCCATGTTTCCATAACTATATCCACTCCCACAGCCCCCAGTACTCCCTTTCTGATGGCCCTCATAGCCAATGACCCCCCTCTACCCACTGAAAGCTCCAGTTCTGCCCTCATACACCCTGTAAATCCCAAAGTTTGGGACATTACAAGCCCCTCCATGGCTCTATGTCCTCCTGCCTCTATCAAATTACATGGCCCCTCTCAGTATATCTGTCAGGCCCAATACCCCCTAACCACTTCAGCCCTCATAGGCCTTCAACTCATCATTCAAGATCTTTTAAACAAAAATTACCTCAGACCCACTCACTCCCCGTTTAATACCCCCATATTAGCTGTTAAAAAAACCAACAGATCTTTCTGCCTTGTCCAAGACCTTCGCCTCGTCAACATGGCCATCGTCCCTATCCATACCTTAGTCCCAAATCCATACACCCTTTAATCGCGGATCCCTGCCTCGGCCTCCCACTTCTCAGTCCTAGATCTCAAGGACGCATTTTTTTTTTCTATCCCTCTGGACCCCTCCTCCCAAGATTTTTTACAGAAAACGGCTCCTCTCTGACTTGCCCGTTCCCAAAACCAAGACAGAAATCCTTTCCTTTCTAGGCCTGGCTGGGTATTTTAGAGCGTGGATCCCTAACTTCTCCCTGTTGGCAAGACCCCTATACGACCTCAGCAAGGGCCCCCCTGAAGAACCATTATCCTCCTCACCCCAACACTCCTTCATTAAGCTCCGTCGAGCCCTTGTGGAAGCCCCAGCTCTCCATCTTCCTGATTTGTCGAAGCCCTTCTCATTATACATTCATGAGAAGTCCACTCAAGCTCTAGGAGTCCTAGGCCAACATTATGGCCCATCCTTTGCCCCAGTAGCTTATCTTTCCAAGCAATTAGACCCCACAGTTCGGGGATGGGCCCCCTGCCTACAGGCATTAGCCGCTGGACAGCTCTTGCAGAAGGAAGCTCATAAACTGACATTTGGGGCGCCCCTTACCATTCTGTCCCCACATAACCTAAAGGATCTCTTAACCTACAAAAGTTTACAGACTCTCCCTCCCTCCACTCCTGACCTTACTCTCCTCTTTCCTCCAAAATCCCATTCACCCGCTTAGCCATCCATACCCGAATCATGACTTTTTCCTCCTTTACTGCTCCCTCGCTCTTTCCTCATTCCTGTTGTCTTCCCTGCCACCCCAGCCTCCTTTGTATGGCGATTCAAAGTCAGACAGACTTACACACAGCATCAAACAAAAATTACTGTCCTCATTGCCACATCAGACTGCCCTCTGAAAGGCTGCTCCGAGCCTTTATACCTCCACTTTCCTCCCTCCACCGAAGTGTTCACTAGCAGCTACCTTTATTCTCCCTACCTCTGCTTCCTCTATGACCAAAAACAAGCCTATTGCAGGTGATGGCCAGACACCTATGGGGGATGTCCCTACTGGTCTTGCACCATTCACTACATGGGTAACTCCCGGTACCCACAGTATTACTCCTCGAACCGTTTCATAAAATATCCCAACAGCTCATTCTCCTTATCAATCCCAGATCCCTGGGACTCTCAATGGGCCACCATAGTCACAGCCTCAGTTTACTACGGGGGGTCCTCGACCCCCCACGGTACCCTTCATATCTCTCGAGAGTATGTTCCCTCTCATTCCCAGATCTCTCAAGTTGCATCAGATATCAGACATTCTGAAAAAGTCATTATCCAAACTCTTAACGGCGCCTCTTCATCTTCTTTTCCCCGCCCCTCTTCCAATTTCTCCTACTCTTGGTTACAGCTTATTCAGGATACCACCATATTTCTCAACCACACCCTTAACACCGCCAATTATTTCTTGTGCACATCACTACAGCGCCCACTGCTAGCCGCCGTGCCCCTTAACATTTCCAATTTCTCCTTTCACGCAGAAGGACAACCCTTCCGTCCCCTGGCAGACATACCCCTATGGGAACCAGAATACGCAAACAATCTCACCATCCACCACTGTGTAGGCCCAACTCCACCCCCCTCCAGCGCACTTCACTGCCTCTCGATCTACACCCCTACCTCCGGCTCTAAGACTTTTACGCAACCGGGACACTTCTTTTGGTGTAATGGCAGTCTTTTCAACTCACTGCCTCCCAACTCCAGCACACCCTGCATTCTCGTCACCCTAATCCCACAGCTTACACTTTACAGCATGGCAGAATTCCTTGAGCGCCAACCTCCCTTGCCCTTGCGCACAAGAAGGGCTGCTTTCCTTCCCATTATAGTCGGTATTTCCCTAGCCACCTTAGCCATTAGGGCAAGATTTTCAGGGGGAGCCTTGGGTCACTCTCTATAGGCAATTAGAGATCTCAACGCCAAACTTGAGGGAGCCCTGGCATCCACTGCCGATTCCCTGGACTCTCTCCAAAGACAGGTCACTTCGCTAGCTAAGGTCCCCCTTCAAAACCAGCGGGCCTTAGATCTGCTTACAGCCGAGAAGGGCGGCACCTGCGTCTTCCTTCGGGAAGAGTGCTGCTATTACATCAACGAATCCGGCACTGTGGAAACTGACATTACCAAACTCACCGACCTTGCCTCCAGCCTCCACTCTGCTTCCAATTCCAACCCGTTCTCTACAATACTAACAAACCCCCTCCTTACCTGGCTCTGGCCCATTGCAGGCCCCATAATAATAATCATTCTTCTTGCCTGTCTCTTCTTACCCTGTATAATAAAGTTTATCAAATCCCAAGTTGGTAAAATCTCTAATCAAACTTTCCACCAGCTTTTACTCAGGAACTACCAGCTTTTAGCCACAGAAGATCCCTCACCCTCATGTAACCTCCTCACCACACGCTGAGATGGACCCCTCTCTCCGCTGGAAACTGTTCCTGGAAACAATGGCCGCAGACGCCTGGCTTCTGGCACGCGTATCCTCTTAGCACCATTAGAATCAACAAGTCCTCGACCTATAGTTACAAGGAACCTTCATTGATTTCCAACCTGAAGAAGTCCACATCTACTCGTCCTTACTGTGGGGAGTCCTATCAACCCTTTCCCCCCAATCCTCAAGCCCTCACTCCCTTCTCCGCCCCCGTTCAGCAGGAAGCAGTCAGAGAGAAAGCAACGTCCACAACCCCATAGAGGAGAAAGGGGGGAATGAAGGGTCCCCACCCATAAGATGGCAAACTTCCTGCTTCTCTTCCGGGTCCTCGGTTCCTGCCGGCGCCACCTGAAGCCCAATCACCCCTTGCCCCCCTCCCAACCCCAGCACCTAGCCAATAGCCACCAGCCCCGTAGAAGTGACACCTCAATCAGCTCATGCCCCTTCCTATATAACCCAGCACCTTTCCCTAATAAAGCGGAATTCTCCGGTGAGTTGCTGCTGTGTGTTGCTCCTTCCTTTCAGTCACTGGCCTGTAGCAATTCCAAAACCTTAATGGGCAAACATTGCCAAGTCTCCAGCCTGGAGGTAGGAAATGCTCCTTGATTAGGTTTCAATTCTGTTCCCTGGGAATAGATAGCTCTTCTTTCCACTGTTCTCCTGACTCTTGGCTCCACCGTCTGGGAAGTAATTTTCCATCTTCCTTCTTGGCCCCACTTGAAGCCCCATATGTACCCCCTGGCAGCTGAACAACTTCCTTATCCTGATAACCTGTCTGCAGAATGCTGAGACCCTAAGGTCTTTTTTTTTTTTAAATAAAATTTTAATTGAAAATAGTTTTAGATTTATACAAAAGTTGCTAAAAGAATACAGGGTTCCCATATGCTCAACACCTAGTTTCTTCTATTAACATCTTAACATTAATATGGTACACTTGTCATAATTAATGAACCAATATTGATGATACATTATTATTATCCTAAAATCTTTTTTCATGGCTCAAAGAGTTACAGTCACTGTTAATCCAGACAAGGGTAATTAGGACTTCAATTTCTCTCAAAAGCTATTTAAAACTTTTGTGTGTGTGTGATTCAAGGTAGCTCCATGAGACAATAGCCATATCCAATATAATTTTGAAGTCATGCCCTCTCTCTAGACTTAATTACAGATAGTTTGAGCTTATCAGTTTCTGTAGAGCCTAGTCCTTATCTCTTTTCTATGAGCCATTTTGTCCAGACGAAAGGATTTACCAAGTCTACCTTAATCCATTCAGAGACTTAACAAAGAGCATGATGATGATGTTTGTTTGATCTTTGTCTGAGGCTGGGTCTTAATGAGCATTGTAATCAGCTTTGGGGTTTTAAGCATTTCTCAAGTGTTTTCCTTTTCTATTTGAAGATGAGAAACAGTTCTATTTTCCAAATTTGTCAGTCCCAGAATTTTTGCAGTCACTGTCTTTACTCTTCTCCCTCCTTGCAAGCAGATCAATGCTCTTGAAAAACTTTATCAAAAGTAGCTAGTAATTACTTTTGTCTGTCTTGAAACCTCTTCACCCAAAACCACACATTCATGAGGGTATTTTCTGCCTTCAAATTATCACAGGTGGCAGTTATACCAAATATTTGTCACTACGTAATATGGATCATCATTTTTCCAGTCTCTAATACTTTCTTGCTGCCTACTGTTGAGTCCCAAATCCAAAGACAGATATTTAAAATTTTTATCACAGCAGCGCCATATTTTTAGGGACTAATTTCTGTTAGTTTTTTATGCAATAATGCTGTGTAGCATTATTATGCCAGATAATAATGCTGGATCTCTGTGACTTGTAAAACAAAGATATCGTGCTCATGGTTCTGAGGTTGCCTGCAATGGCTCTGTCAGTCAGGGACCCAGGCTGAAGAATGGAGATCTTTTCATGGCAGACGGCAAGGATGCTAAAGGCTAACCCAAATCACACAAGTGCTTTTTAAAACTTTGCTCACATTTTATTGGCCAAAGCAAGTCACATGGTCAAATCTAATGTCAACCAATGGAAGAGAAGAGAGAGCAAATACTGATGAACCAATATTGATGATACATTATTATTATCCTAAAATCTTTTTTCATGGCTCAAAGAGTTACAGTCACTGTTAATCCAGACAAGGGTAATTAGGACTTCAATTTCAATCAACAATCACCAGCCCAAAGAGTGGGATGCATTATTCATTATTCAGGTATCACTAAAATGTAGGGGGAACAGAAGGGGAAGGTACAAATTCGGTTAGGTAAAAATTTTTTTTTAATATGCTATCACTCAAAATGTGAATCCCCTTCTTCTTCTCCCTTAAAATAGCTCCTTTCCCTCAAAGGCCAGCTGGGGCCGAGCTGCATCTGTGACTAATTTCTGAGGGGAGTGCAAAGACTTTCCAGCTCCATGCCAGAATGCTCCTCAGAGCTCCCAAGGCCTGCAGTCTTGCTCTTCACCAAGTGTGTCCAGCTCCAAATGACCCGAGATTTCCCTTCCTAGCCCTGCTCCTTTTGCTGCAGATGAGAGTCCTCTTTACCACTCTCTTCTAAGTGGGGTTATCCTTTTGTTTTTTTGAGAAATTTACAATGTCCTGACAAGTCTCCACCTTCTTTCCTGGTCTTGGGCTGAGAAGAGAACTGGAGGCAGTCACTCGGGCATGCTCATGTCCCTCCCACTCCCTTCCTCGGTGCCCAAGCCAAGGCTCCCAGCACCAGCCACTCCTCCAGGAGCATTGAACCACAGGCTCTAACCACAGTTGAAATCTCTACATTTTCCTAGGGCCCTTCTCTCCTCATCCCCACTGGCTCCAGTTCATTCATGCCATCTTCACCTCTAGCCTGGTTTCCTGCAACAGCCTTTGAACCTGGCTCTACCTCCAGCCTGCCCACCTCCAAATAATTCTCCTTTCAAAGTGACCCAGAGTGATCTTTTTAGGGTGAAAATTTGATCTTGTGGCTCTCTCGACTCAAATCTTTCAGTGTTTTAACATTTTGTCTCCGGTAAACAACAGGTGACTTTCCCTGTGTGGTCTCTTTGCCCCAAAATATTCAGCTTTGAGAAAGGGTCTAGCTTCTCCCACCCACTCAGACTCCTGTCCCTCCGGGCCCCTGGATACAAATGAACTGGCCCTGGCCGTCCTTCTGGGCAGGACTCCAGGGCAGCAGAGGAGGCCTGCAAGCCTAGACGCCCCCCACACTTGCTCCCACCCCCACACAGCACCTCCATGCACCTCCCCCGACCTCCCCAAAGGGGAAATGACTACCAAATGTTGTCAAACTGTGAGACACATGACTCCAGCTCCACAGATTGTGAAATGTAATCCCTCTGCCCACTCTATCCTGTCTGTGTATCAGGAAGTAAGAAAAGAAACTTCTGCCGAGAAGTTAGTGGAGCAGGAAAAAAATCAAACAATTTAGGAAATTTGAAATAATTCTCTTCTTTAGGATTCTAGAAACTAGAAGAAAACTATCCCTGCCTGGAGTAGGGGTAGCTGGCCTCATAAGGTACCTTCTTAAAATTCTCTGGCCACATTCCTGGGAGGCAGAAGACATCCTTCAGCATTCCTCCCGTTTCTTGTACATGAAGAGGTGAAGGGACTCCAGCAGAGTCACAGAGTTGGTGGCATTGTTAGAAATAATCCATAATGCTTACTCATAAACAGATCCTTCTTCTCTGAACAAAATTGCTATTCTCTTTTACAACTATTTTAATCAAGGCTTTTTTTCATTTTCAAGTAACAATCGCAATCAAACTAACAAGCAAAACAGCATGCTTATTGTAAGAATTCTGGGCTATTTCATAAAACTCAAGGTCAAGAAAGTGGCCCTTGTGAGTAGGTGAAATGAGGAATTGGCTAGTAGAGTAAAAATTAAAACCAAATCTGAGCAGTATGTGTTGCCATCAGTGTTTTCATGTAATTTTTAATGCCACTAGCCCCGGAGACCAAATGCTGGACTTGTCAAATGCTAGCTGTATCCAGCCTCTTTCTGCCTGAAACTGGCGCTGCCACAGCTTGCAGGGAACTAGCAGTTAATTGTTCCCTACACATAGCTGGCTGAACCAGATGAGGGCGTTCGATACAAAGGCAGTTATCCGTTGCTGGCCAGGAAACCAGTGAGGTGGATTGTGCAAAGGTCTTACCCCAATAGTATCAGTGGCAGTTAGCCAAGTCAATTAAGTTTAGGTACCTTTGGATTGGGAAATACAGAAGGATTGGCTAGTGAGTAATAAAGGTAAGTGGAACCAATTTACAGAGAGATACAGATGCCATAGCTAAGAGACCATGTTGGCTCAGAGACTGGAGAGAGCTACTGGCCTCTGGAAGTGTTTCCCCCAATTCTTTTTTCTACAATTTTTTAAATTAAGGTATTACTGATATACACTCTTATGAAGATTTCACATGAAAAACAATGTGGTTACTAACATTCACCCATATTATTGGGGTTCCCCCTATACCCCATTGCAGTCACTGTCCATCAGTGTAGTAAGATGCCACAGAGTCACTACATGTCTTCTCTGTGCTACACTGTCTTCCCCATGACCCCCCCACACCATGTGTACTAATCATAATACCCCTCAATCCCCTTCTCCCTCCCTCCCCACCCAGCCTCCCCCACCCCTCCCCTTTGGTAACAGCTAGTCCCTTCTTGGAGTTTGTGAGTTGGCTGCTGTTTTGTTCTTTCAGTTCTGCTTCGTTGTTATACTCCACAAATGAGGGAAATCATTTGGTACTTGTCTTTCTCTGCCTGACTCATTTCACTGAGCATAATACCCTCTAGCTCCATCCAGGTTGTTGCAAATGGTAGGATTTGTTTCATTCTTATGGATGAAGAGTATTCCATTATGTATATGTACCACACCTTTATCCATTCATCTACTGATGAACACTTAGGTTGCTTCCATTTCTTGGCTATTATAAATAGTGCTGCAATAAACATAGGGGTGCATATGTCTTTTTGAATCTGAGAAGTTGTTTTCTTTGAGTAAATTTCTAGGAGTGGAATTTCCAGGTCAAATGGTATTTCTATTTTTAGTTTTTTGAGGAACCCCTATATTGCTTTCCACAATGGCTGAACTAGTTTACATTCCCACCAGCAGTGTAGGAGGGTTCCCCTTTCTCCACATCCTCACCAGCATTTGTTGTTCTTAGTCTTTTCGATGCTGGCCATCCTAACTGGTATGAGGTGATATCTCATTGTGGTTTTAATTTGCATTCTCCTGATAATTAGTGGTGTGGAGCACCTTTTCATGTGCCTGTTGGTCATCTGAATTTCTTCTTTGGAGAATTGTCTGTTCATATCCTCTGCCCGTTTTTTTAATCAGGTTATTTGCTTTTTGGTTGTTGAAGCATGTGAGTTCTTTATATATTTGGATGTTAACCCCTTGTCGGATATGTCATTTACAAATATGTTCTCCCATACTCCCATACTGTAGGATGCCTTTTTGTTCTGCTGATGCTGTCCTTTGCTGTACAGAAGCTTTTTAGCTTGATGTAGTCCCACTCCTGTGTTGGTGTCTTTCGAAGCAGGGTCATCACCATTACAGTTTTCAATCTGTGGGAAGAGAATATCTCTTACCCAAGTTTTTGCCACAAAAACTCAGGATTTGGTCTCATTGGTCTGGCTTATATCACCAAACTCATGTCTATTTCAATCTATATTTATGTCCATTTGTACACCAATTACTGTGGCCAAAAGACGACAGAGCAGGTCATGATCACATGAATACCCTTGAAGCTAGGAGGCTGGGGTCAATATCATAGAAACACATGGTGTGGAATAGGGGAAAGTGGCTCCCCAGAAGAAAGTTCAGGTGTTCTCAACAGAAGAGGGGAATATGTAGAGGCTGGACAGGTGTAAACAGCCTATATACACTGTATTAGCCAGACTACTCACATTTATTCCTTGGTAAATATATAGTGACTGACTGCATTAATTGGATGCAGTATGTTTTGAGAACTGTTCATTACATATAGGTAGAGTTCAAAATGCATTTGTAAAAATTTGTTGGAGTATAAATGTTAATCATCTATGGACAGAACTATTTTGCAACAGGGGATATTTCTGAATCCAGAGGATATTTTTTTCCACTTCCAATTTTTATAGTAATCCTTATGAAAGTTGTCTTTTGATTATTAACTTCTTGTTTGTAGAAATCTATATTTACATCCCAAAGACTGCCTCTTCAGTGTTCTGAATTATTGTGTAGACCCTGTTTATTTGCTTTCATTAGACCACAGTCTTGAGAATTTCTGGCTTGTTTACACATATCACCAAGTATTTTTTTAGATTCATTTAGCAAAAGATGATCATGAAGGAGGCAATAAACTAAAATAAGCTTAGTGAACAATTTAAACTTATAATAATAAGATTTCTTTGTTTCTGCCCATTAAATAGATGACTATCAATGTTGCTAAGAGTGTTTATAATACTGATAAAAATGAATATTGTCTTTAAAATGCCAAGCTGCCTTTATCTGATCTGAAAGGTGAGCTTGTAAAATTAATCCTGCTGGTGTTTGCTTCTCATTCAAGCATAACTTTCCTCCTGCCCACAGCCACTGGATTATTGTTCAGCTCCAGCAAGTTTTTGGCAGTAGTTCTGTCAATGGCTGCTGGGCAAGAAGCTCTGCCAGTACAGCTTAAGGAACATTTTGCAGGGAGTGGGAGCGGGGAGCCAGATTGGACTGATAATGAAAATCAAAGAATTTCCAAAGTACAAGAATCACGGTTTTTAAGGTTTTAATGCCATTGAAAGTTTCTGATTGGGAAACTTCCTTTTCTGTCCAAAGTACAAGAATCACTGTTTTTAAGGTTTTAATGCCATTGAAAGTTTCTGATTGGGAAACTTCCTTTTCTGTCTCCCATATTCTGGAGAGCAATGATTTCATTTATTTATTCCATAAATATTTATGCAATGGACAGGAGAAGCATGGGCTCCACTTTAATGGAACTTAATCTTCTGTGAGGGGATCCTCAAAGGTATGGATGATGGGGGTTGTCATGGTGTCTGCAGGTATCGCAGGTATCCACGTGTCAATATGTGCAACTTGTACACATGCTATCCATTCATCCTTTCATAGAACATGCCAGGGAACTAGGAGAAAAAGCCTGAATTTATGAAGCCTCCACTTTTCCATCATCTGTGCCAACAAAGGCAAACAGCAATGTAAAGTACTCCTCAGTGCTCACCCATTCAATTTTGGAATACATGACATACAGTAAAAGTGGAAGATTTAACTTCTTCCTCATCTCTTACATAGACATCCCATATATCTAAATTCTTTCCTCTTTCATTAAACCTTTCTGATCATTCCAATTCAGAATGATATTATTGTCCCTGTTCTCTCCATTCCTCTAGTGCTTAGACTTAATTATATACTCTGTCATAGTAGTATCTGATTTTTTAGATGTCTCCCTATGCTCCTTGAGAGCAGGGACCAGATTTAATGCTTTCTTGTATTCTCCATGGCCTATAGTGTGGGGTAGAGCAGAAGCTCTATAACCACTGACTAAAATAACAGGAATGCTTTTCTCAGGTTAATATTAAACTTAGTTTGCATTCTCAGGCCATAAACCACCCAGTAATTAGAGGGTCATTTGTGTAGGAGCAGCTTTGAGCATAACAGTAATGAAATAGATCTTGTCTGGTAGCTGAAGAAAGTAGACCAGGCCTAATAAAAATCTAATAAAATAAGTTAAAACTAAACCAGAGAACATCAGAGCTGAAAGAGTTTATACAAAAATTATTTGAGGTACAGCTCCTCATTTTACAAAAAGGAAACCTGGGCCCTTAGAGGTTGTAGCTTGCTCACGTTGAATTAGTCACACTGAATGAGGCAAGGAGCCAGACCAGTAACTATAGTTCTTGACTGAGTCGTTGCATGAAGAGTCAGGTGGGAACCAATGAGACATTAGGTTCAACCTTGTGTTGCCAAGTCATCATGATAGTAACCACCTTCTTCCAAATCCTTTTTGGTGTTCCTGGCACTATGTCAGGTATTTCATGTACACATGACTTCATTTAATTTTTACAACCCATCTGACGGAGGTACTATATCAGTTAAGATCCCTCCTGAGAAAGATAATCAGCAGGAGATGTATATTAAGAGATTTATTGCAGTTGGTTCACGTGATTACGGGGACTGACTAGGAAAGTTCAACATTTGTAGGGAAGGGTGAGCTGGAATTTAGATCACAAAGTGAAACTGCTGTCCCCAAGTAGAATTTCTTCTTCCTCAAGGGTACCTCAGCCCTGCATTTAAGTCCTTCTGACTAAATGAATCAGTCCCATCCAGATTATCCAGGATAATCTTCCTTAAAGTCAACTGATTGTAATCACATCTGCAACACCTTCACAGCAGCAGCTAGAACAGTGTCTGATTACATAATTGTAGCTTAGACAAGGTTATACATAAAACTGACCATCACAGGTATTATTATGTTTACCTAGCTCCTTAAATCAGAGCTGGTTAGTAGCAGAGCCAGAATCCCCAGCCCATTCTGCCTGTTTTCATGGTCCATGTCTCAGCTATGCAGTGTACCGTCTCTGCATGCAAACTTGAGCAAGTTTTCATGCTGCCCTGATCCCCAGATTCTTTCTCTTGTGAAACGAAGAAAATCACATCTGTAGCACAGGGTTGATATGTGAATTAAATGAGAAAAAGTGACTTGTTAGTACACAGTAAGGATCCAATAAATGTCAGTGTCCTGCCCTTCCCCGTTATCCTTTATTACACTCACAGGAGCTATGCTCATCTCAGAGCTAATGCCACAAGGTGGACTTTGGCTCAGCTGTGGGTTTCTTCATGAAATATTACACAAACACTGCACTTTCAAGGAGTAGTATAGCCGTGACCTTCTCTGTGTATCCTTGGGCATTCTTTCTAATTCAACCTATCTTACTTTCTTGCTTTGACTCCTATCTGCTAGAAGATTGGTTTGCTTTCTTAAGCAAAAGAGGACAAATTTGTTGATTCTGGCTCTTGCTCTTTTATGTTTGCTTCTGCCTTATCTGAATTCAGATCTCTTTTCTAAGAAAGATTTCTGCCTTTATGCAGCAAGCATAACAAATGATCTCAGGTGTGTGAACACATTGTGAGCTTGTGCCGAAAAGCCAATGTCTTACCACTTCCTGGAATGTTGAAGACTGCCTGCAAGGGCAAGAGGATGAGACCTGTTGGAATTCTTTAGTCTCTCTTGACTTGGGTAGGGAAAAAAAGGATTGATTGTTCTGGCTGTGTTCTCAAGATAAGGGGAGTCACAACCCCAGGTCAAATAACCAAGTGATACCACCTGATATTTTGCAGTTTATCTGCCCAGATTTGTAACCAACAATTTTAAAAGACCTTCATGGTCTTGATATCAAGTTCCCCAAATAAAAACATTTCTTCCTAATGGAAAGTCACAATTGCATATTTTTCTCTACTACTGTTAGTCTTCAAAATAAAAGTTATTTTACCAGCAAAAACAGGTTTATTTTAGGATAGCAGAGAATTTCAATTCAGGACATGCAAACTACAGCAGAACTATAGGTATATCCAGAAAACAAAGTAGAAGAATGTTATTTTATAGAGGAAAGATTTGAATTAGGAGGGCTGTTTCTAAGAAAAAAGTCCATTGGAGTAAACTTGGAGTTCCATTGGCTGAGCTGTGACAGTCTCTTACTGGCTGGCTGAGGCAGGAAGGTGGCAGATGAAAACTTCCTCCTGCTGGGTGGTAAAGTAGCTAAAACAGTAAGACATCCATCTCCTCCAGTGGGATCTGAGATTTACAAGGAGTGATGGGATGAGAGATTCTTCTGCAGTCCTCCTGATACCATGTTAGTGAGGTTTCTCTTAATTTTCACACTACCAGTCTGCACTTCCTAGTGGGGGAGCAGATATTTATTGAATGCTCCACCTACCTCAACATGCTACCCTTGAATACATCTTATGATAGCATCTCTGTACCCCATCTAGGTGCAGCTGGGGAAAAATGTACTGAGTCTCAAATATACTAGGTGTTTCCAACATGTGGTTCCACACACATGAGCCCTTTATGCCATTTATTTTGTCCTCATCTCCCATTCTCTTACTATTCTAAATCTTTCTCTACATCCCCCTACCCGACTCCTGCCTCCCTACCTTACTCTCAGCAGATGTTTTTGACAACTCCTTTGCAGAGACCTTAAAGGTAGTAGACAGAAACTCCCTCAACTTCCGATTGGTCACCTCCTGCTTTCCTACTAAAACCTCCCTGTGTCTGCCACTTTCCTTGCATCCTTCCTTCCACTCTTTCATTTGAGGTGAATCCCTCCATCTATTCCCCACCTCCCCCTGCCCCACTTCCCCAATCTCCATTTTCTCTCATTTCCTGTTTGAACTTTGAGACTCTTTTTATAAGATGTTCAAGATCTTGCCCATCAGGAAGGAAGGGAGAGAGGGAAGGAGAGAAAATGAGAGGGAAGAAGGGAGGTGGGTGAGAGGGAAGAGACAAACTCCTCTAGCTATTATTGTCTTGTCTCGTATCCTCAGACAGTTTCCTCAGGACGGTTTCCTCATGTCTCAAGTTTCTCATCATTCACCTATGAACACACTGCCAGTTGCCTTTTCCCTCCACCATATCACTAAAGATACTTTTGCTAAGGTGCCAATGATCTTCCAGTTGCCAAATATAATGGATTCTTTCCATTCCTTATCATACTTGATGATTACGGGATATTTGACACTGTCTCCTTAAAAAATACTTCCTGATTTCCAGAAGACCACACACTCCTGTTCTGTTCCACCTCCTGACAGATTCCCATCAGACTCCTTCATTGACTTACTCCTTTGATCTGTTCCCTAAGCTTCTGTCCTGATTCTTGTTTTCTTCTCACTCCATACCACCTTCCAATGATGTCCAGGCCTTACCAGTACCTTTAATTGCTTCTTTCTTCCTGTACCAGAGATCAGTAGAAATTGTACAAGTTGCTGCAGCAGCTCCTGGAAGCCCAGGGAATTTCTCTAGGCAACACCTTTCACCCATGGCTTAGAAACTTGTCTTTTTGGTTCTCATCCCACTCCCTGGAACAAAGATCTTTGCTCTCTGCTAAGCCTCTTTGCATGCATGACTTATTTAGATGATCATCCAGGCTTTTGAGTCTACTGTAACAGGAACAAAATTATTAATGCATGCGTCCTTCCAACCTTTCCCCTCCTCCTAGCCTCTAAGAGGATCCTAACTTTGCAGGTTTCATTTCTTCTCCTCCCTCACCCTCCAGAGAAGATTCTTCCTGCCATACCAGACTCATCTTTGGAGATTTTGTGATGTAGAATAAAGAGGAAGTGGGAGGGAAATAGGAAGAAGAGATGTGGGGGCTAGGAGTGGGAAAAGCTTTTTGGGATATGTAGGAGTGTTGGAGGAGCATTTTGTGATGATGGGCAAGTAAATGGGAAAGAGACAGTAGTTTTAAGAAGTGTCACTGCAGTTTATGAATTTATTCAAATATTAAAGACATGCACACAAAGAAACTTGAATAGTTTGGGCAGTACTTGGTTTAGGGCAGGTTTCTTATAATGGCAATCCTGCTCTAAGGAGGGACCACAGAGTTTTCCAGGCATACCACTGCTCCCACCAGGCCTCTGAACTGAACCAAACTGCAACCACAGATTCCCCCCTGGACACCGCCTCGACAACCCAGACTTTCTCCTGCCTCGAGGCTGGTCTGTGTAGGAGAAAAGATCCACGTGCTTGCCTGATCTTACATATGAGGCTCTGGGTTCCAAGCCTAAATCTCTAGGTCATTTCTTTTCTGAGCTCCAGACTGGTATGTTGAACTGCTTATAAGACAATTCATCTAGATGTTTCACATAGCCCTCATAGTCAATTTGTCCATCTTTATATTAAGAAAAAGTTGTCTTTCTATCTTCATCATTCCCTTCTTCTTAGTGTCCCTCCTATTATGTCCCTCAGTAAAGGGCATCAGCCTCAACTGAGTCTCTCAATATAGAAAACTCAGTATCATCCTTCCCTTTGCTAGGGCTTCTCATCTAGATGGTCACCAATCTTGTCCTACTTCTTAAATATATCGACATGCTGAGCCACTTGATGTTTCTTGAATTCTTGAACTTTCTAAATTTTTTACAGTATGTCATTGAGCATAATGTTTCTGCATTCAGTGTCTTTCCATTCCCCATCTCTGCTCATCTGTTAAACTTAGATGATGCTTAAGCCTCATCTCCTCTTTGAAGCCTTCCTTGATTGTCCCAAATCAATGATCACTTTCTCCTTTGTACTACCCAGAACTTACTGGTATTAAGGCAGATATCACAATGTATTGTAAGTATTTTTTTATTCAACTATCTGCTCCTAAATAATGAAACCCTTGAGGAGAAACATCACATCTTATTGTTCAATCTCTACCACCCAGCATTGTGTCTGGTTTCTAATAATTGCTCAGTAAATAAGCATTTATAAATTACTTGGATGAATAAACAATATTTATGACGTAGTCAGGAGTAAAATTTAAAGATAGGCTACATGTAGTTAAGTAACTTGCCTGAAGTTACACAGCTATTAAGAGAGAGGGCAGGCTGGTCTGTTATCACAAAGCCCTTTTCCACAGCAGTCACAGCACCTCCCAGCTGTTCACAGCTCTTACACTTTAGAAGTTTATGCATAAACTTTCTTTTCTGGTAGTGATACTGTTGTTTGTCTTTATGGTGATATTTTTAGAGCTTTTTCTTAGAGGTGCCTCAGGGATGCAGGAAGCATCTCAATTATTTTGTTTTCATTGTATATTTTTATGCTCATCTTTGAGGTTTTCCCCCAAAATTCAAGATTTTAAAGTCTTTTCTTCTACATTTGGTTGACAAATCATAGGTGCTGATATTGTTGGAAAAGAAGTCAGAGTTCGAATCCTCTAGCTCCCCCATTGTCATTCATGGAAGGCCAGTCACCGATGCCAAGGGCATCTGAAGCAAAGGCAGGCAGAAGAGTCTATTTTGAAGAAAATTAAGTGACACAGTAGAGCTAGTTGTTTGGGTGGAAGTCTTTTGTGTGCAATAAACCCTCAGTATCACTCAGTATGGACCTCCCTGTGGGTTTCTCAGAAGCCAAGTGGAGCAGCCACTGATGCCCAGTGAATATTTCTTTTTTTGGATTCATTTCTAAATCTGTATCCTACTCATCTTCTGTGATTGCTGCCTATGGCTACATGGCATGTGATGTCCACACATATTATCTCAGGAAAGGAAAAAGAAACATTAGGCAGTCCATGGTCTTCAAAAAAAAAAATTGGTTCTTTTCACTTGGAGGGTAGAAGAGTATGTGAATCAGATCAATGGTTGTTTTTGTTTTGTTTTTAATTAAGCATATCTTTTCTATTTCATCTGCCAAGAATGTGGGGGTGATATATGGTCATTTTTAGTCATTTAAAAAATCGTACCACTTTCCTAAGTAGTTCAGGATACCTGCATTCTATATAAGTGGAGCACAAGGAGAAATGTGGCAATAACCATGGATTAGAGTCATTACTGAATTTAAAAATATGCATGACCCCTTTCCTCCAAGGATCTCTGGTTCCTTATAAAATGTTCATTGCCAAATAAGCATTAATCTTTCTAATACCCAAGGAGACAGGTTAAAGTGTAACCCTTTCAACACTATTTTATTGAACTATGTAGTGGGTGCTGCCAGCAGCTCACTGCAGATGGAGTATGTAGGGAGTATTGTAGTGGATATTCTTATTAATTTGTTCCACCAACATTTACTAAGTACTTTCTAAGCATCAGGAACTATACTACGTGTTAGGGACATAGAGATTAAAGAAAAAAATCTGGTCTCTACTCTCAAGGTTCTTGAAGAAGACAATCATGGCAGTCACTTCCTGACTGACGAGGGCCACATGGCCACAAGCTCTGAAACCACAGGAAGGCACTGAGGGGCATCTTGTAGGATGGGGATGGAGGAGTACTGCCTAGAGGTGGCACCTGGTCTGGGTCCTGAGGCCAAATAAGAGACAGGCCAAGGAGCATATTAAAGGCAGAGGAGGCAGGTCTGTCTTTCATAAGCAAAGGAGAGAAGACAAGGCTCCTTCAGGAAACCCTAAGGGTTTTAGAATGGCTGGAGGAGAAACTTGGAGGCTATGGATAGAGACCTGTGAAGGGCATGGTAAGGGGATGGGAGCAACTCAGGTTGGACAAAAGTACAGAAGAGTTCCATGAGACAACTTCTACAGTTTCCTGTGTACCTGTCGTTGAACCAAATCTCTCTGGTGGGACAAAGCCTTTTCCTAGGCATGCCCACTTCTCAGAAACAGTCTGCAACAGCCATTGCGCAGAATTCACAGTCTGTTCCCTGGAAGTCAGGGACTCTAGGTGGCAGGGAAATGAGCCCCCTCCCATCCTAGGAAGCACTTCCCTAGGAGCCTCTTGCTCCCAAATGGGATCCAGGCTGCCTAGGAATGCAAATACTGCAGGTCTTCACTGTCCATCAAGGCCCCCAGCCACCATCAGCAGTCCAGTGGTGATGGAAGATGTGGAATGACAACCACATTGCATCACTGTGTGACTGTGCACCCACTGGGCAAAGGCCGAGAACACCGTCTCTCCCAGCCCACTGTTTCTGATAACTGCTTAGGAATCCTCACACATGTGTTGACTATTCTGAACTATTGTTTAATGGTAATTGATTGATGGTCAATAAATGTTTACAAATAATAATTACTGTTGGCGGGGGGTTTGGTGAGGGAAAAACAAAGGAAAAGGAAAGAGCAGAGAGAAAAAGTGAGTGCAGAGCAAATGTGGAAGTCATCATTCATATTAATTTATTGAATGCTTACTAAATCACAAATCTCCAGCCTAGCACTTACATAGATTATCTCATTTACTATTTACAGTGACCTATGGTGAAAGGCCTCAGGGCTTGCCTGTAGAATCTTTAGTAACAGTTCATACTTGAGAAAAAGCAGCTGGAGATTCTGCTTTGTGTTTCAATAACTAAAGAATAAAGTTTTAGTCTTTCTTGGGAGACTTAAAAGAAAGAAAAAAATCAGCGAACCAGGCCGTGGTTCACTGACCCACACAGTTTTCTCTGGACATTCTGGATCATTATTATTACCCTCTTTGCCCTGCCCCCTCCTCCCTTCTCTTACCCTGGTCTTTGTTTATAAATCTTTCATACTCACTTTGATCATCAACTTTCCAGGAATGACAAGCAAATGTATATTTCTCTGGGTGCTCTGACTTAGCAGGGAAGCCAAAGATTAGAATCATGTAATATACTGAATCATGACAAATACCCACATTTGATGTATGCTTTCCCACTGTGTAGGGTTGGGACTTCCCATCAGGAGAAAAACATTTTTCAGTAGAATTATCTGTGGTGAGTGGTGGGTGGTTTTAAAAGCATTAATTCATAAATGCACTTTGACTATCAGATTGTCAAAAGCCCCACTAGAAGATTTATTTAAAGATTAAATATGAGTGTGTTTGAAGATGTCTGATTTTGCTCTCCCTAACCTGGGTCTGTTTTTATGATTCATTATGTGTATCCAGGAAGCTGATGTTCTGTCTTCCTTAGCCTGCAGCTAAAATAATGCAGAGTGAGCAGAAACATATTTTAGAATAAGTTAATTAGGATCAAAGGGCAAATAAAAACAAAGAAAATGTACCCTCATATCACAATACTTATAAACATAAATTTAGTCTGTAGTTAGATATAATAAAATTAAATACAGTCGGCTATTTTCTTTTCTAAATTCTGATATAGTCCAACAATAATGGTTACTCAGTTGAACTGAAGAACTGATTAAGAAGGTAGTTTAAGCATCAGATTTAAAAGTGCATATTTAAAATTTTACATTTAGTCATTCATTCACTGAAGTAGTTCCAGAGCTCCCACCTTACACCAGGTACCATTCCAGGGAGTGAGGATACAGTAGTGAAGAAAACAAAAGTGTCCCCTCATGAAGTTTACAAATTCTACCAGGAAGAGACAGAAATGGACCCATAAATATATGGTGTGTCAGATGGTGAGAAAATGATCCCAGGCAAAAAATCTAGAGAGTAGAGTGGTGGTGTTATTTTAGATGCAGAGTCAGAAAAAGGTTTCTCTGCTTTGGTGACATTTAGCAGAGACATCAAGGAAGTGCAGGAAACTGAGAAAAGAACATTCCAGAACACAGAAGCCATGCAGTAACTGAGGGAAGAACATTCCAGGCAGAGGGAGTATCAAATACAAAGGACCCAAAGAAAGAAACTACTTGGTGTGTCTGAGGGACATTGAGGAAGCCAGGGTGAAATACTTAGGATTTAACTATAAATACAATACTTTTTCGTTTTTAAAATTCTCTAATAAACTAGCGACTAAGCAGAACCATCTTTTTTGTTTCAATCCACAACTGAAGATCTAAGTTTCCTACTTGGGGTAAATAATACATTATCAATTTCTTTTAATTTTTTTGTTCTTCCATTTGTGTCTATTCTGTGTTAAGCATATGTGGGTGCTGTTAGATGCTGGGCAAGCCTCAGTGAATATCACAGACATGTCCCAGCTTGTACATGCTCAAGGGTACAGTGCTGAAGAACTTGCGTTCCTTGAGATATTCGTTTTCATGGTACAATATGGAAAGGCTTAGGAGCCAGGATCGAGAACTCAACCAGAAAGAGGGATTGGGGAGCAAAGGCTGGATAGTGGAGAGGACCAGAGAGGCAGACAAGTTCCAAACTCTAGAAGGAGAAAGAGGAAGAATCAGGTGAGGAAACCTGGGGTCCTGGGAGTCAGTGCTCTACCAGGCAAAGGGTTTGGGCGCCAGGAGGCAGGAATCCTAGCCAAGCGTCTCAGTCAGCTACAAGAGATCTGTGCAAAGGCAGCAGGCACTGACAGGAAGAAAGGAGCTGACACTGCCTGTGTCTGACAATAGGACTCAAGGTTTGGCGTGGAGAATTTTCAAACATTTTTGTCAGGGCCAAAGTACAAGATCTCAATTTTTCTGTTGTGCCCAGGCCCCAAGTTGAAAAGATGAAGGCAGGAGTTTGATTGCATTTTGCACACAGTTTGAGTTAATGCCTGTTTGTCGAGGTGAACTGCCCAGGTCCGGACTGATTACCCTCAGTGGACCCATGCTTTCCAGCACTGGTGTCCTCCAGGCCCCCAAGGCTCTCCCAGCCAGCCACAGTCAGCTGTTGCTCACATTTGTGGCCTCCTTCCCAGCCCCCTCTCCTTCCCCATGCCCCTGACTGACAAGGACTCTCACTGTAGGAAATGTCAGAGCACAAAACAATAGCATTGTCAATAAATTTCTGCTACCAATTGGACTTTTTCTACATCTGTTTTTTCTTAAAAAAGAAAAATCCAGAAAATTCAGCCTTTAATTTTTTTTATTAAGGTATCACTGATGTACAATCTTACGAAGGTTTCACATGAACAACATTGTGGTTACTACATTCACACATATTATCAAGTCCCCCCCACATACCCCATCAGTCACTGTCCATCGGTGTAGTAAAATTTTAGCCTTTAATTTTCATTCACGTATGGATAACCAAGATTTGTAGTTGTTATTGTTTGATTTTAAAACAGGCACACTTGTACTTTCTTTCCCATACTTCAATACATACATCTTACATATTTTACATAAACAGTGTATCAGGTTACTCCATACATAATTGTATCTAATATGCATTCATAACCATCCTTATCTATGAAATGAAAACAGTGTTCAAAATATAAACCCAAGTAAAATGTGAATGCTGGGTTCTTGCCTTTATATAACACAAGATAAAAGAAATCTGGTAGCTGTTATTTATAAATTAGTTCAAATATTCAAGTCCTACCGCCGGTTTCCTGGTTGTCTTGGCAAACCAGTGTAGAGATAAACTCTAAGAAGATGAGACTGTAGTGGGGTATGCGGTGGGGACTTGATAATGGGGGCAAGACCACAGGGTTGCTCATGTAAGTGTATATTAATGATATAAAAAAAACCTCTAAGATGAACACCCTCTCATTGACTTAACAAAGTTATACTAATATAAGGATAATTGCATTTGCTTTGTTCTATCCCCTTCAAGAAAAAAATTTTTTAAATAATTTCATATTTTCTGTTCAGAAGTTTTCTTATTAAGAACTTGTTTTCTAAGTAACAAGATAATCCGACTCCATGCAGAAAATTTGATGAACCCATACATTCCCTTTTCCTTTCATTGAATCCTCTCAACCTGAAATTGAGTGACCGTATGCAGTAGCTCAGCTAATGCCTTAGCTCAACTCAAGCTTCAGATGCCACTGGCTCTGAAGCAACAGGCGTAGTCAGACCAAAACAGGCCTTGCAAAGATGGTTCTGCCCTGGGTTTGTCAGCTCTTGGCACAGCATCTTGACCATATCAGTTAGTTCCCATCTTTTCAGATTAGTTATCTATCTGTAACAATTTACATAGAGGTTCTTTAACAAGGGGCCTATCGGAACGACTGCACCCTTTAGAAAGAAAACAACATGTAAAGTTTACTAAATAAGTAAATTGGATGTAAACATATATGTCATTATGAATACTTTTTGGTTCTCTCTCACTGAGAAATGGGTGGCAACACTTATGGGAATTGTCTCAGCTGTTAAACAGCCTGGATTCTCTTCTCCCAGATTTTGGGATATACTTCTGGATATTTCATCCTATTTACCATGGAATGTGCACTTCCTCTTTTGGGGGCCATTTTTGCTAAATCTCAAAAAATTTTCAGGCTTGTCTTGTACCAAGTACCATCTATTTATAGAATTATTTGCCTCTCTCTGAAACACCCTATAAACTCTCCTCTAGGAAACACCATTAGGTTTCTGTTGTTTTACAGGCAAGCAGCACCAAAGGTGGCATTATTAATGTCCAATCTTGTGGATTGCATGTGTTTTGCCTGTTTATGTCTCCATTGCACATCCTGCTGCCTCTACCTCAATATCAACATCTAAACTTGAACTAATCAATTTCTTCCTAAAAGCAGTAACCCTCTTGATTTTCTACTGCTATTACACATTTTCCCAGTTACCCAGCAAAGTTATCTTTGTTGCTCCCTCTTATTGGTCCTCTATTGGCCAACAAGTCCTGGCCATTCATACTTCAAAATCTCTTCCACAGTCATACTTTTTATTCCATACCATTGCCATCATTCACGGAGGGCGAGGACCACTGCAGATGTCCCCTGGTGCCCTCCTTCAGGCTCACCCTTCTCTACTCCAGCACATTCAGTGCTCTGTGCAGATGATGGTTGCTCAGACACTGCTGTGATCATGTCCCTCTTCAACTCACAAATTTCCGATGAGTCTCCATTGCTAAAAGTATGAATTCCAAGTCCTATATTTGGCAGGTGAGATCCTGGTGCCAAGCTGCCTCTCTAATCTCATCTCTTAATTCTCAAATACCCTCAACTCCAGTGAGATATCATCTACTTGCCCCTCCTCCAACACACCTTGTACGTTCCACTGCCTCACCTGCACTCAAGCCATTTGTTTCACCTGATTGGCTAGCCCAGTTGTCATTCTTACTTCCTTCTTTCTTTCATCATCTTCTATTATAGAAGCTGGAGGTGCTAAATATCCTCATTCCCAACCTCTCTTGCAGCTAGGGTCAATCATGTGTCACAGCTGAACACTTTCAATGTCATCACATCTGTTGCTCTGCTGTTCTGTTTTACTTATAGAAAAAAATTACAGTAATTAGAAATGTGCATTCAATAAAATTTCATGATGGGGGCTTAGAGCCAAAAGAGGAATCATGTTATAGTTTCTAGTTTACTCAGCTAAATTAGAGATTTTCTAAGAAACATAGCACTTATTCTTGAGAAGTTGTTAAATATTTCCTTGATTGTTGAAAATGTTTGGAATTTTTTTCTGTCTCTCACTTCCTTCCTCCCTGCCTCCCTCCTTCTTTAGTTTGATGGAGAAAATAGGAGGGGAGATTGCTTGTTTGATGTTCTAGAAGTAATGGAAAGATTTAAGTCCTCTCCTTTACTTTTTATGATCATTTCTTTTTAAATGGTGACTTTATTTAATAACTACAAGCTACATTTTATTTAATTGATTATTACGGCCTGGCACACATATGTGCTATTAACTACTTGTCACAAAACTCAAGACTTCTTGTTTATTTGAATTTCAGTAGATATCTTCACAGGAATGTTCAGGTGTTTTGTATTTTTCTTTCCTCCAGAATGTGCTTAGGGGATTGCCCAGTCAGATTGTCCAACCCACAAACAGTTGAACTTTAATCCATAAAGTAGTAGCTATAGAAACTGAAAAGGTCATTTAGAAAATCTATGTACAGTTAAAGACACTATGGTTAACACCAAGCAAGAAAGAAGGAAAGCCCATCAGAACCTTCATCCACTCAATGAACAGTTTTACTTCTCTTAACAGTGAGGTGTAAACCAGTTTCAAAGTAAAATGTCTGAACAAAAGAGTCATAATGTAGCAACCGCTGCAGAGGTCTGATTATGCTCTCCTCCTTTAGATAGGCAAAGGAAGTTTGATGCTTTTGCACATTTCACCAATTTGGCTCAATAATCAATACTTTCTAAAAGATCTTACAAAAATATCTTCCCCTGTAGGATTTCAACCCTGAACTTTATTTGGCATTAGCAGTTTCTAAAAGGAAATGCAGTCACATTTGCTTTACAACAGTCATCACATGTTTAACCACGGTAGAGTTAGGAGCTCAGTGTTCCAGTCACATGCTTTTAAAAGCCAAACTCTGATCTTGATTATATCCCAGTGTGTGCAAGGAGAGAGCATATTTACAACAAACAAATGAAGCACCCAGAGCAGAAAGGAGGAATGGGAGGAAGGAGGAAGCAACTGGGGCATGGAAAGTGGGAGGGAAAGATGCCAAAGGGGTCTGATCCCATTCCTGCCCACTGCTCCCAGGGTTTTTCAACAGTTTGAAAACACACAAGCCCTGTGCTGCACACAAGTGTATGCAGGATGTGGGCATGGGGGTGTGCACAGAAGGCATGATCCCTTCCCTTTAGGATCTTACTATCAGGTGAGGGAGGCTGACATAGATAAAGAAGGCTGATGGAAAACTGACCTTGCTAAATACTTAAATAGCTCTCTGATAGTAACAAGTACAGGGGACAGAAAACTTCCTCCCCACAGGTAGGAGCAGGGCTGTTCTGATGGACATGGTGAGATTTGAGCAGGGTCTTGAATGATGACTAGGATCATGACAGATGGAGATGCATGAAAAGGAGCCAGCCAGAATGGCAGCATTGCCAAGGAATAGCAAATGAACCACAGGCAACCACCATCTGCGTGGGAACAGGGGTGATCAAATGGGAGAGCCAGGCTCCAGTCAGAAAGCAGGCTGGGAATTTCACCCTTTTTGTCCATTTGAAAGATAGTCAGCAGGGTGTCTGTCACAGATTAGGAAGGAGAATGATTTGAGCAAAGGTCACAGTTCTGGGTAAAGCCAGACCCTGCCCATTCTCCACTCATCTTGAGCCTGTTTCATGGCAAAAACCACATAATGTCCCCCCACCTCAGTTTCCCCATCCTTACCCCTGCTGTAATATTGCTTCTTTGTGAAATACCTATTCTTTTTTTCTGACCAGGACCCTCCCCTTTTTCTGGGATTGGCACCCTTTCTTTGGGGAGCTCTTCCCTCCACTCCAATCAAGCACATGGCTGTAGTGGGGTTCACCAGTCCCAACACTCTGAAGGCCTGAGCACAGCTGGTTTGTTGGAAGTCAGCAAGTGTGACACTCAAGCCAGTCCTGAGATTTTTCACACTGGACACAGGCAAAAGGAGGTAGTCTCTCTTTGGTGTTGAAGGTATAAAGGTGGAAGCTTCTGATGGATGAAACTAATCTAAAAGAATAAAGCTTAAACAGAGAAAAAATCTGAGCTGTGAACCCAATGTGGCAACATTTAAGTCTCCCTTAAGTTTTCCAGAGGTTCAAATGAATGCATGCACTTTCCACTGAGACTTCCAATAAATCTCCTTTTTGGTCTCAGATTAGGACAAGGTTCTATTGTTTGCATTCAGGCGGATCCTGACTAAAAGATGTTTGTGCTGGTTACCTTCTATTTACTTGGCAGTCCCTGTCCATGTCCCCACCCTGCTCTATGTCCCCAGAGGTTGGCAGTGTGGCCTGCATCCATGAGCTCCCTTGCAGGAGAAGGAGGGAGGGAAGAGAGTGAGGCTGGGTATTTATTTCCCTGGTTCTGTTTACCTGCAAGCTGCTCCTAAATGCACAGCTCCTCTCAGGAGCCTAGTCCACATAGCAATCTCCCAGCTTTAGTAACTGCTCCCTTCCCACCAAAGCAGAGAACTGGCTCCCCACTCTGACTCGCCTAAGGTGAGCCATGTCCTTTGTCGCTCTCTCTAAACCCTGCCCACACCTTTGCAAATAGTCCTTTTATGAAAATCATCTCGATTACTCACCTAGAAAGAGTCCTTTCTCTCAGGACTCTGACTGCTACAAGGTCCCAGGTGACTAGTTGAGCTGTGAATCTTTCCTAGACTAGAACTCTTCGGATTTAAAGCATAAACAAACTGCTAAACACCCTAGGTTCAGTTTTAAAATGGTAATTCTCAAACTTCAGTTGTCAACTATTTTAGCTTAGGCTTGCTTTAGCCCAGGTTCAGCAAATCCATGGCCAAGAATCCAACATGCCCTATTTCTCTGCCCTTGTTATGAGTTCACTAATGAGAGTCCATCACAATCACAGCTCTGGACACTGGGCCCAGGCACAGCGTTGGAATCCTTCTCAACACAGCCCAGCTCCCTAACAGCATCAGTCTACTGTGTGCCTTTTCAGCATAACTGCAAAGCAAAACCAATCTGTCAGTCCTGGGCTTTGTCCTGACATCTGCCATGCTTAGGACACTTCCTCACAAGACAGGGATAGCCAAGAATCCCAAGGCCAGGCCTGGGTCCCACTTCCAACTGAGAATCCTTAGGCCAGAGCTAAGACAGAGGTCTTTTGCTGTATAAGAGCCCAATTTTTTTTTTCTAGGAGCAAATTTTGGAGGCAAACTCCTGGCTCAGGCCCTTGCTTGCTGCCAGAGCACCTGGTTTATGCCATCTTGAACAATCTTATGAAGACATGGATTACGTGGTGAGACAGGACCTTCAGTGCAAATTCAGGAACATTGTGATCAAGTTGGCAGATGTCTACCTGGTCACAAAATTTCATACTCAGCAGCCACAAGCTTCTTTATTGCTTTGAAAAAACTTTTTTTTTTTCTTTATCTCCATTTTTTTTCTGCAGAAGAGGTATCTCAGACATGACACTACACACTCAATTACGGTGTACCTCCGTAGGTTTATGAGTCTCCTAGGGCAGTTGTAATGAGGAATCAGAGATTGGATGGTTGAAAACAACAGAAATCTGTTGTCTCACAATTCTGGAAGCTGGAAGTGTTGGCAGGGCCATGCTCCCTCCAAAGCCTCTAAGGGGGGAAATCTTTCCTCGACCCTGCCTAGCTTCTGATGGCCCTAAACATTCCTTGACTGCAGCCGTGTCACTCTAACCTCTGCCCATATCTTTATAAGGCTGTCTTCATTTTTGTGTCTCTGTCTCTTCACATGAAATCCTTTTTTATAAAGACACCAGTTATATTGAATTAGGGGCCCACCCTACGTCAATATGACTTCATCTTAACTAATTACATCTGTAAGGAATATTTCCATGTCAAGTCACATTCTAAGGTGCTGGAGGTTAGTACCTTAGATCTTCTTTGGGGAGATACAGTTCAACCCATAACAACAGGTTTATATGAGACTGGCCACAACTACCCAGAATATTAGCCTAAAATTTTTTCTCTGATTCAAGAAGGCAATGTGGGCATGCAAGCAAGGGTAAAGTTAGTATAGAGATAATCTTAAATCTGTTCTAAATTTTTGAAAGAATATATCCTATATATTATTAATTCACAGCTGACAGACACAATGTTTTGTGGCAGAAAAAGGTATTACCCAGAGACTTGTGGCCTAACTTTCTACTATCAGCAGTTGGCTTCTACTATTTTATTTATTATTATTAATAGTAATGTTTATTTATTTAAAAGCTACCTTGTACAAAATTCAACTCAATATGGCATCCACTTCACCTCTTAGGTTATTTACAAAGTAATTCTCAAATTTCTGCCCAAAAACTTGAATTAAAGAAGAAAGAATTCTTTTGTCTTTAATAAAGAGAAGAGAAAAACGATTCTAATTTTCTTCCATTAAGACCAGCCTTTGGAGGGCTTCATTAATGATGTTACAAAGAATTACAGCTAAGACAAAAAGACAGTCTGAAAGCAAGTGCATGCTTTTTAGAGGACAAAATTATGAAATTCCTGTGTTAATCCACAGTTATTTATTGGGAACTTTATATCATAGGAAATAAGACATTTGAGGGTTGGTACCAGTCTTTTCAAATCTTTGGAGAAGCAGGAGTTTCAAAAAAGCCTAGATCCGCTTTTTGTTTTCATGAGTCATTCTTTAAGGAAGACAAATCTTGGAGCTGTCATAAAGAAACATTTTCACCCTAAGAATGGGTGGTAAACCAACTGGCATACACGCAACCTGGCATGAGACCTGCCTTCCACATTGCACATAGCGCTCAGCTAATTTCTCCTAAAGTAGGAAAGAAAGAAGCTCCATTCTTCAATCATTATAGCAAAGTTCTTGCTGATGTATTTTAATCCAGACCTGAAAGGTGTTAATTAAGCAAGAAGATATTAAGTTTATCCAATAGCTTTCAATTTGTGCTAACCTGTTTCTTCCTTCACTCTTTCTCAATGTATAAATTCTTACCAGTAGAATATTGCACGGCTCCACACTTCCCTTTGATATGATCTCTAGTGGCCATGAGGGTAACCATTGTTGACTTGTTTGCACTTGTCTTAGGGGCTAGGTGGAGGAAATTGGACACAATAATTGATTTGGATACAATGCCCAGGGGTGCGTCAAGAAACCTGAACTTGAATCTCAGGTTGCAAAAATGCAATTCAAAGAGAACATGATATTCCTCTCCCCTGGCGTTTTGCTGATAGAATTGTAAAGCTAAATGGAAGATTACCCCCTACTGTATTACATCCATTTTAAACATCCTCCACTCTAAGAAGCAGTAAAACTACAAGTAAAATGATATCACCAATGCACTTCCTTGATTTAAACTACAGCGAGTGCAAATCCTATTTGAACTTATTAAATGAACTTTGAAAAACAAAGAAAGGATCCTTCTACTGATAACTCCTACATTAAAAACACATTGTATGGTATGGTAGACTGCTGATTTTCTCTCTTCCAAAAGCAATTTTATAATGGAAGAAAATTGTGACCTTAACACTTTGAAAAGTTGAAAAACACAGATATACATTATGTTGAGCAAAAATACCTACCTACCAGTCTTATTTCCTGGACAGGAAAAATGTGATGTGCTTATGAAGTCTCATAAAATATTACGGCAGCTGTGACTGTATGGAAAGCCTCCTTGGGCAGGTTGGGACACGAGCTCAGTCTCATTTAGAGTTGTCATCAGCTCCTTGTAGGACGCTGGCTTTTGAAAGTGATCTACAATCCAGTTATGTTTCCCAGAGTTCAGGCACCAGCATCCGTATGATGGTTTCATGAATTTTTGGTTATGCTTATTGAATTGTCGTTGTCTAGGGAAATTTTCCCATTTGACTACAAGCTCTGGAACATCATTTCTCCTCTCTTCTTTATTCATTTTTTTTTCAATTACAAAAGCAGCATTATGTTCTTTTTTAGTTTGGAAAAACAGGATGTTTTTTAAAGAATCTTTTTATCACCTCATCACTTCTTACATCCACCATTACTTGGTATATAACTTCACCAATCACTTGTATGCATTGATTCTCGTGTGACAGATTTGGGCAGTTATACAAAGTATACAATTTTGTGTTCTACTTTTTAAAAAAACATGGTGTCATCACTTTTGTTCATTTTTAGTTATTTTAGTGACTGCATTGTATAAAGTGTTGGCACCACAGCTTAACCATTCGCTATTTAGTTGCCCCCCAACTCCAGCACAGATACAGTCTTCTGCTACTTAAACACATCTCTGTGCAAAAAGAATAGTAACTTCCAAAAATACAATGGGTCAAAAGTATTTATATGTATTGAGTCAGCAGGCCAAATTACTTTCCAAAAGGATTCTGTTATTTTATACAAACATGACTTACATTCAGAATACCCAGTTAGCTTACCACGCCCTTTGTTGCCATTGCATTTTGTGACATTCTTAATAGCTTCTCTAATTTAGTATGTGGCTATAATAGTTTCCAGTTCTGATTTTCATTTCTTTGACTACCAGCAAAGTTTTTTTTCCTGTAATTTGATTCACTGTTTATATTTCTTCTCTTATAAATTGTCTTTTTGTGTTCTTTTCCACATGCCTATCAGTGTCTTAATGTTTTCCTTATGGGTTTGTAAGAGCTCTTAATAGTTAATACCTTGGTCTCCTATTTGCTGTAAAAATTTGTTTTACCTTTAAATTCATACACACGAATTTTTTAATTCCATGGTAATCAAATTGTGTATTTTCCTTTTATTAACCTCTGTTGCTTCTAAACTTAGGAAACTCTTCTCCATGCATAAAATGGACAGATTCAATTCCATTTTCTTATAGATTTTCTGTTTAAAATGTTTAACTCTATAAATTATGTGGGATTAGTATTCATATTGATATATAGGTCTAAACTGTCTTCTCAATTACTAGCCAATAATCTCATTCATTTGCTGAATATTTATAATATTACATAGTATAAATGTAATTCGTACATCTGAGGATCAATCTATTATGTTTTACTGAACTTTCTGCTTGTGACTTATAGCTGAAATGATTGTAGCTTTGTAATGTATGGCCACAACCCATATGTCCCCACAGATAACAATGTTTTCATTAGAATGTCTTTTCGATTTTACTATACAAATTGCACTGAACATACTTATTTTTCAGAACAATATTTTTTCACCACTGCATATATAGGAAAATCTTCCCTAAAGTTCAGTACCACATTTTTAACAAAACAATGGATAGAATAAGTCTTGAGTTAATAAAGAATAATAAAAATAAGTAATAAGTCTTGAACAAATAAAACTAATAGAATATCATAACCATATCAATATCATAGTGTGTAGACAATTTTGAGAAGCACACTAAATGACAGCAAAGGGGATTATATCTGGGATATTATGTACAATGCAAAAGTTTATTAATAAGCACATTAATTGGTTAATGATAAGAAAGTGATTTTTAAAACATGTTACATACTAACATGATGTTACTGATGTATAAGCATTTTACTGTGTTTTGCTTCCATGTTAGGAAAATTAGTTGGGTGTTTTGGTTGATAGGCCAACCATATAATTTTCCCACTTAAAATAGTGGGAAATAGGCTCCCAGTCAACACTTTTTGGGCAGTAAGTCTATGGATCAAAATCACTGACTTAAGTAAAAGATGCCTGTTCTTTATAATCTTGTGGGACCAGAACTGCCCTACCATTAATATTTTTTCTATAGCCTATCTTTTCAAACTTTTTTTAACTGAAACACTGAAAGTAAGTTGTCTACATGATGCCCCAAGATCTCCAAATACTCTGTATAGTTCCTATAAACAAAGACATTTTTTATATAACCACAATGCAACCACAAAAACTGGTAAATTAACACTGATGCACTGCTACCAACTAATTCATAGACTCTACCAAAATTTTGTGAATTGTTCCAAAAATGTTCTTTATAGTAAAAGAACCCAGTCCAGAATCATGTGCTCCATTTTTTTTTTTGCATGTCTCTTTAGTCTCCTTCAAACTGGAATAGCTTCTTGATGTTTCCTTGTCTTTCAGGTCCTTGTCACTTTTGAATAATGTCCCTCGATTTGTGTTTGCCTGACATTTCCTAAAATTGGATTCCAGTTTTGAGTTTGGGCAGGAGTGCCATAGTGTTGCTATGTTCTCATCCTGTCACAGAGAAATACTAAAAGTTAGTTTGCTGGTTTCATCTTCAAACTTATGAAGACAAAAAAGTAAGCAAATTACCTAGAAGTGGACAGAACAATAGTACTTCTCTACTTTATTCTTGGTTGGCAGTAAATCAGATAGAATGCTGTTGTACCAGTTAGCTATTGCTCTTTAACAAATAACTTCAAAAGTTATAACTTAAAATGACAACCATTTATTAGTTAGTGATTCTCTGAGTTGGCAGTTTAGGCTGGATCCAACTGGGTGGGCTCTTCTGGTTTGGCCTGGACTCAGCTGACCTCAACTGGCCTTGCAGATAAGTCTGTGGTCAACTGGGGGCTCAGCCAGAAGGGTCAGCTGGGATGACCCAGTTCTTTATGTTCCAAAGTTTCTGAAAGAAAGAGCAGAAGCACACAAGAGTCTTGAGGCCCAGGCTCAGAATGTCACCTCTGTCACATCTATTGGTCAGGAATCATAAGGAAGGTCAGACAGATTCAAATTTTGTATAAGTAACAATTTCTGTGAATGGGAAAAACAAGTGCTTTTGCCTTGTTCAAAGTAGAAGTTCAAAGTAGAAGTTGTTCTGGTTACCTATGGCTGTGTAATAAACTACCCCCAAATTGAGTGACTTAAAACAAGCAGTTTATTTTGCTCATGATTTGTATACATCATGAATTTTGGAAGGGTTTATTTCTGATCCCTGAGGCGTCAGTTGGGGTGGCCAGGACTAGAGGATCTACTTCTGAGATGACTCCAGCTCAGATGTGGCACATCAGCCCTGTTTGGTCTCTCCCTGCATGAGGGCTCATCCTCCAGGACCTCTCCACATGATAGGGCTTCTCATAGCACGATGGTATCAGGGTAGTCATACTTCTCATGTGGTGGCTGGCTTCCAAGACTGAGGGTTTTCAAGAAACAGGAAATGAAAATTGCGAATCTTGTTAAACTGGGATCCAGAAACTGGTGCAACTTTGGCCTCATTTGCTTGATCAAAGCAGTCAGACTTTAAGCAGATTCAAAGCTAGGAGCATGGACTCTCCACTTATCAATGGAAAAAGTGTCAAAGAATTTGTGGCCATCTTTAATCTGCCATAGTCTGCCCTGTGGTCACAAACTATTTATATTTTTCCCATATGCAAAATATGCTAACCCCCTTGCACAGTTCCCCAAAGTCTCACCCCATAATATCATTAAGTTTAGGTTCAAGTTTCAGATCTCAGAGTCAGGTGCAGATAAGCCTCCTTGGGTTTGGTTCCTCAGGTACATGTCTTCTCTAAACATATCTGAAGTCCTGTGTGTGAATAAAGAAATAAGTTACCTACTCCTGACATGTCCATCCTCTCACCCCCACCACACACAAACATCTAAGCTGGGGAAAGCAAGTGTAGGCATGCTCTTTCAAAAGAGAAGAAAACAGAAGGTACAAAGCAGTCACTGACATCAAACTAGGCATATGTTGCCAGTTCTTCGATTAAGCCCTGGTTCTGCACTCTTGATATCATTGTCTGTGGTCCTTGGCTCTTACTTATGGGCTCTTGGCTCTGCCACTTAAGTTATTACTCATTGAAATCTAGAAATAGACTGTGTTTCCTGCTAATAAGTTTCTCACCTGAATCCTTCCTGTGTTAGTGTAGGGATCCAAAGACTTCTTTTTAATTTGATATTGTCTCTAACTCTTTCAATCCAAGGTGGTATAATTCCTTTAAAATCATCATGAGATTGCTGTGTATAAAATGATAATCCATTCTGCTAGATATAAGTCATGCCCACATACACTTTTTGAGATAGGTTTTCTCTGCATTTGGCCCTCTGCAAAATTACTTTAAGGATGGATCAACATCCCTAAGATTAGAAACACCACTGTGTAACAGAGAGGAACTACAAAACACACTCTTAAAATCTTTTGTCTAGCTGATAAGAGTCCACAAGGCATCAACTTAAATTTTTCTGAGATCTTATCAAAGATATGCATGATTACAGCTTTGACTTCATCTTTGATCTGAGTCTTTGTTTTACTGCCCTGGTTTTGATCTTTATCTGGAGGCTATGTTGTGCTTTAAAAATGTTTTCTTAGTTGGAAAACAGAGGAGAAACAGCAAGTCCTGGCTCCTATTTCCTGCAAAAAAATTGAATAATTTTGTTAGCTTATTTCTTCCTATCCATAGTTTATCATATGTAGCTACAAGAAATAGTTGGCACTTTTAACATGCTACCTGGAAATCTACTTACTGATATCCAGCAGCTTATTAGGTCCATTTTATATTTTCTAAAATACCTCAGGTGATAGTTTTGTTAAACCTGCAACTACACAATATGGGTTGCACTCCTGCCAAGCCTCAGTAATAACTGCTGTCCTTCCAGACTCCATTAACATTCTCTATGAGGCCTTTTCAGGCTCTCTCTATTGTCCAGTCTTAAAATCAGTGCCAAATATTTTACTTTTTTGTAATGGCAGCACCCCTCTTCTAGGTACATAAATCTGTTCCTATTACCTATTGATGCATAACAAACTGCCACAAAATTTAGTACCCCAAATAACTATTTTATTTGCTAAAAATTTGGAGGTTGGAAATTCAGGATGATCTTGGCTGGGCAACTGTATCAGATCCATGTTGTCAACTGGGTTCATTGGCGCTGGGTATCCATTTCTAAGATGTCTCATATGTCTCACTCATATGTCCAGTATCTCATGCTTCTTGGTCTCTCTCTTGATCTACATGGTGTCTCATCCTCCAGGGTCTCTTCACATGGCTTTGACTTCTCACAACACGGTGATTTTAGAATAGTCATGCTTCTTCATGGAGGCTGGCTTCCAAGAATGAGTGTTCTAAGTGACAGGAAGCCATCAATCTCTTGAGGCCTGGACCCCAAAACTGTCAGAACGTAATATCTGCCTTGTTTTATGCATCAGAGCAGGTACAGAGCCCACCTAGTCTCAAGAGAAGACATAGGATCTACCTTTCAATGGAAGAAATGTCAAAGATGTTACCATCTTTAATCGGCCATAAAGGCGCATCTATTATTGTCTATGTTTTAACAGACCAGGATATCTGAACTCAGACCAGCCAATATCATTAAAGCCCACATCTAGCCTCCTTCACTGTTGTATTTGTTATCTCTGTCACTTTCTTTCTCTGATCCTCCGTTTCCTCATCTGTAAATACAATAGGACTTTAATATTCCATAATTTAATATTCACGGCTACATTTATATTAGAATCATCCTGAAGGTTCATAACATGAAACAATTTGTCTTTTGGCTTCACTGTACACTTAAATTATGTTTATTGTGAGGCTACTGAGCATCCACTTAAAAACATCTACATACAACTCAGTAGAGCTTTATTTTCTCCTTGATGCCACTTAAGCAGTAATTTTCATGGCTTATTTTAAAATTTTGTTTCTTAGGAAAAAAAGACTTTAAAGCTATCCCCTATTACTGGTGATGGAAGAAAACCTAAATTAAGATAAAAGATGCCGCTCTTAAAAGTTTGAATAAATAAAATAGAAGAATGCTTTATTTGGTAGTATCTCTAGTGCTGTGACAGGAATGAATATACCATCAAATTAAATATTTCATTTGTTGATTTAAAACACATAATGAAGGGGGTCTCTACTATATTTCCAATTTTGGAATTTCCAAAGATCTCTACATATATCTGTTATGAATGAGAAGGGTCTACTAAAAATGATACTATCTAAAAATAAATGATAAAATATGTAAGTTGCTAGAATAATAACTGGCAATTTATTGTAACAGCAATCAGTTGATTTAAAACACTATTGTTTCACTATAGTATGGGTTCTTGAAGACTAGGGTATATCTGTCTGTGTATCACTAGTACATTCAGTGCCTGACACATATTAGTTTAGATTTTTCTGATTGCAATAGACAGAAATCCAATTCAAATAAGCATAAGCAAAAAATGGAAATTTGATGCCTCACTGTATCAAAGAAGGTGTGATAAAACTATGGGAAGAGCAGTTGGATCAAAGAAACAGTGGAAGATAATCCTCAAGTCTACCAGGAGATACATTTTTTTTTTCACTTCTTTTCTCTTTGCAAGTTGGTTGCATTGGTTTTCCAAGTCTTGCTACTTCCAGCCTTTCTTTTAGTAACCCAACAACCTTGGATTTTATTTGTTGATCTTAGTTCAGGTGACAGTTTCTATAGTGAACAAATACAATTTTGAATTGAGGAATTTTATCATTGGTCCAGCTGGGTTCAAGTTTTCACTCACAAACGAATCCACTATGCCAGGGGGTCATGTAGTTGGGTTCCAATGTAGTCACAATGAAGAAACCAGTGTAAGTTATAAGAAGAGAAGAAGGTGTGGGGTTGATTTGCTGAGCAGAAAGTCCCACAGATTTCTAATAATCTTGGCATTTGATAAAAAGTTGTTCAACAAGTGTCTGTTATTTCATATCATAGTCCAAAAATATACTTTAAATGTCATAGCTGTGTCAAGGATCATTGCGACCTTAGCCAATGGTTGCACGATCAGATAAGACACCATAATTACTACATAACTAGCTCCCTCTACCCAGGAACTATGGTCTTGGCTTCTAATCTCACTCTCCCACAGCTCTGTCTCTGAAGCTAGAAAGTCAGCAAGCTATGGTAAAAGATCAGGTATGTGTGATTCGTCTCTGATATGCTAGGAAGGAAAAGCTGACTCACTTATATCATCAGAATTTTGGTGGCCTATAACAAGTTCTGGAAATTATGACCCAATATGGGGATAGAAATACCACTGCCATTCAGGTAAGAACTATAAACTATGGTCAGATTCTAGTATTACACCAACCACTGCTTAACTGCTACTTACTCAGAAACACTTACTAAGCCTCTGCTAGCCCAGATGTCTGGGAAGGATGCCCTCTTCCATTCTGCTCTGTCATCACTGGAACATTTATTTAAGAAACTTATTGAGCATCTCCAAGCCCTCAATAACAAGCTACAAATAAACAATTTTAATGCAAAGTGATGAGTTTAGTGATAGATGTGCAAGTTCTTGGGTGGGGGTGGGGGGAATCAAATAGGAACATTTAATCATCCAGGCAATCAGCACTTTGAGATGGTACTTGATTTAAGTCTTGAACTAAGAGTTAGCCAGGTAAAAAGGAGGAAGGAGGGGATTCCTGGAAAGTATGAATAAAGAGAAGCATCATGGTATGAGCAAGAAAATCAAAATACTTTAGTGTTCCTGAAGCATAGATCATAAGAAATTGAGCTGCAAGAAATGGGGCTGCAAAAGAAAGCAGGAGTCATATCATGAAGAGTCTTGGATACCATGTTAAAGGAGTTTAAATTGTATCTTAGAGGGAATGGAAAGGCACTGGAGTGGTTCAGTGGGGAGTAGCAAGGTCTGATTTACATTTATGAAGATCAATTTGGTTGATTGTAGAGGGTAGATATGGCATGTCCTAATGACGACCTGCACCAGGTTTGATTTGTTTTAATGTAATTCACATAGTGCCATGACCTCAGTGAAAGCAGTATCTGTAAAGGGTTATGTTCTGGAAAACAGCCCAGTAGCCAGTGTACCTAATTGTAATTCCAAATTTTATACCTTAAGTAAGTCAAGAAAGAATCTAATTGCTTATGCGTAATTTCTCATTCCCTTTGTTCTCAATCTCTCTACCATCCCTCAGCTGCTCTAGTATTTTCTAATCATGCCTTAATACCATCTCTTCACTAAAATTTGGGAAAGCATGATAGACACCGCAGACATGTAGAATTCTGAAATCATACTGGAAAAATGTCATAAAGGCCCCCGACCCTGGGATAAAGAATGTACTTTGATTCTCTGTTCCGTATCCCCCTTGACCACATCTGAAGTGAGTATTGGAAAATATGCTTTCCTTGGGCAGTCGCCTCCTGCCAATCAAAGAGTGGGGAGCAAAGAGTCTTTCTAAGTCTTGAAAGTCACAGACTTTTGAAATCCTGGCTCATGATTTTTTAGTGGTAAAACTGAAAACTTAGTAAGAGACATGAGTAGATAGATAGGTAGATACATACATACATCTTTTATCCATCTGCAAGAATTTATTTAATCCATTCGAAGTTTCCATGTTTGGCCTTGATTTGATACTTATAGTAAGGCTGAGTATAAATCTGCCCTGTGTCTTAAATGCATTTCTTAGTTTTATCTTTCACTGTTTGGCATTGATAAGCAGTTTAATAAGCCTCTGCCATCTAAGTCCCCAAAATTTGGGGCAATCTTTATTTCCTTTTATTTCTTTTTTTAAATTGAGCAATTCTCTTCTGAGCTGATTTTGTCTTGTAATACCTTAGTAAGTGCAGTCAGCAGCAACTAACACACGCTACTAATATTTTGTCATCCAATCTCTTTCCCTAAAACTACAAAGGGCATTACATATAACTGTCTTAATTTTTTTTAAGTGAGAGACATACCAAATGTTTTGCCACTACATTAAAATAAATTACTGTCCTTCCATTTGATAATGATTTCCTTGCTACCTGTTGTTTGGTCCCTGAGCTAACACTACATATTTCAGTTTATTGTTACATTAGTACTTCATACCTCATACCAGTTTTTGTATCAGTGAGGATAGACCAACTGCTGCAACAACTGATACCTCTAAAGTATCAGTGACTGAAAACAACAAAGATTTACTTCTCACTCTTGCCTACTTACCCATGGTGGTTCAGTATGGCTTCTGCTCTATGTCACCTTCCCTAGGGAGCCAGGTGAAGAGAAGATTTGTCTTGTAATTTCATGGCAATTGAGTCCTGTCCAACATGGTAATCACTAGCTATATTTTGCTATTGAGACATTGAGATTGTGGCTAGTCTGAATTGTGATATAAGTGTAAAATATACACCAAGTTCAAAGATTTAGTATAAGATAAAAGAATGTAAAAAATCTCAAGAATAATTTCTAATATTGATTACCTATAGAAATGATATCTTTTAATATATTGGGTTAAATAAAAAATACCATTAAAATTAACTTTACCTTTTTCTTTTTACTTCAGTAATGTGACTACAAAAATTTTAAACTTGCATATATGGCTTGTATTACATTTCTATTATGTTTCTGCTAGATAGTGCTGGCCTTTTCAGAAAAAAGGGAATGTGCCAAAGTGCACACTGGTTCTCAAAGTTTTCACCTAGAAGTAACACATATAACTTTTGCTTATATTTCTTTGCCCAAACAAGTCATATGGTCATGCTTAATTTTTTAAGGGAAAAGGCGGTATGTATGGTCAAGCCAAATACACTCAGAAGACTCAGAATAATTTGGTCTACATCACTAATGACAAATATACATCTTTTCTTTAAACAATTTCACTAATGCCATCTATGACACAGTCTTAATAGTAAATGTCAGTGAAGTCTGGAACCCCATCAGTTTATCATTTCCAACATTTGCCTTACTCTTTGCACCTACAGGCCAAATGCACATTTCCTAAGAAGCTCTCACTGATGAGCCAACATGAAGCAGATATCCCAAACACAGAAGAAGAAGCACTTTTAACAATTAACTGCAACCCTGCTTAGGAGCAGTGATACACACACACTAATGCTGATCACCCAGGGAATAGCTGCAGGAGGTGGGCTTTCTTGATGGGGAGCAGTCAGAGATGGAGTTTTTGGTGAGCTAAAGTGTCACAAAATATGTAAATAAGGTGCATAACTACAGCATCCAGGTATTTAAAACAGTCATGAAGTAAAAAGCCATCTGCGTGTGTGCATTATATGTCAGCAGAGGAACTGTGGGTGTGGTGGCACAGCCTAAAGACAGGCCGGAAGCTGGGCTAGGAGAGTGAAGAATGTACAGAATTTGCGGACCTGTGTTGCACAGCAGGCCTGCAAACTGACAGAGAGCCAAGGGCCCAGATGCATGTACGAATCAGGTATCAGAGCAACGCTGTGAATCAGACCACCACTCTAAGCAGCACAGCAGTGATTGGTGAGGGGAAATACTCAGGCAAGAACCAGTTAGGAAGGTTAGAAACAAGTGGCTCTTGAGCACTGCAGAGAAAGGCCAGAAAAGTGACCTGACACTGCACCGGAAGGAAAGGGGTAGGGCAAAATGAACCAAAGCAGAGGTGCAAAACACTGAAAGGAAACCTCAATGTTGTGGGTTATCTGCTGCCATAACGAGGACATTTCCTGTTTGCTTCTGGCTGGTACAGGAATTAGTTCCTGGCTTAGCCTGGAAGCTATTGGTGGGAGAAGGTAAGAGGGTGAATCTTCCAGGAGTAGGGAGTATTCACAGGGAACTAAGAGAAGATCCTGACCAATTTACATAAAAATAGCAGATAGTTACAGCAATGAGATCTTTGAAGCTCACACACCGCACAGAAAGATAGATGCTGTCTCTACAGTTGCATTTGGCTCCATGACCCACTTTCAACAAAGACTATGCTCAACCAGGAGTGGTCGTGGTCAGCCCGGAGCCAGTCAGATTACCTTGTTTCAGCCTTCGATGTTATCTGGTCTACACACTCATCAACTGACCACCAAGGTGCAGCAGGGCTGCCAGGAAGCAGGATTCAGCCCAAGGCTCACAGTGGTCTAGCAAATTATCCCCCAAGACTTGGCCAGCAAGTCAGTCTCCTTTCTGAGAGCTCATGCTGTAGTGTTCTTTGTTGGTTTAGTTGTTTGTCGGGTTTCTTTTTTCCTTCCTCTCTTTCATGATTGAAGATTATTTGTCCACCCTAAGAGTAGGGGGAGAAAACTCACTTGAAAAAAAAATAGAAGCATAGGAACAGGCTTAAAGCCTGGGCTTGCTGAGAGGATGACCGGTGTTGATTTACTGGTTCAGAGGCCATTGGGCTCCTTAGTAGAGGGAGAAGGGCACTGTATCGTTTGCTTATGAAGCCTAAGGAAGGAAGGACAAGACTTGTGAAGAAGACTTGAGGGGAGGGACTCTGCCCTCCTGTCTTCCTACCACACACTCTTCCGAGGACCTCATCTGTTCCCTTGCCTTTAAGTGCCATGTGTATGATCATGCCCCCAAATCCCTGACTCCAGATAGGATTCCCACATCCCAACCTCCGCTTCCAGGTCCACGTGCATATTCTAGCTTCCTGCTGGAATAAACAGTCAAAACTTAATTCCAAAGCTTGAACAGATTCCCACTCACTCTCACAAATACATTTCTCTCTTTGGATTTCCCCATCTTAGTTAATGACACCACCATGGGCCAGTCTCTCAAGTGAGAAATCTAACTTGCTGGTCATACTTGCTTCCTTTTTTTTCCTCACTTCTCACATTGAATTCAACAGGAAGTCATGTTGATTCAATCACCACATTGATGGAGAAATCCTCCATTCCTCCCCAAGGCCACTGCACTCAGCAGCAGCCCCCTAACTGGTTTCTGTACTTTCTCTTCTGCCTCCTACTATGGAAACTCCATGCACTTTGAGGCAAGAATGACCTTGGAATTTCATTTTTTCCCTCACTTCAATGGCTTCATTTTTGCACATAGAATTACATCCAACCCCCTTCTAAGGTCCTCCATCCTGCCAGTGACCATGTCTCAATTCTCATCCTGTAGCATTTTCCTCTTTGCTTACTACCCATCAGCTTGCTACCCTGATTTTCTTTCCATTTCTTTAATATAAACTCAGGGAGTTTGTTCTTTCTGGCTACAACATTCTCCCTTCCTTCAACTAAATGCATGATCACTGCCTTCTTAATCTTATTGTCCTCCTTCATGTCAGCTGCTCAGAATGGACTTCCCTGAATGGTTACCCTCCCCTATTACTTGGCCTCTACCTCTTGTTCATTTCATTCAAAGCAAATTTCACAATTTATAATTATGTTTTAATTCAATGTTTTGTTGTTTGAACCATTAGCACCTAACCTGTGGTTTGCATATATAAAACACTCAATGTGCCTCACTGCTATTGTGCATTCTGTGTATCATGTTGGATTCCACCATTATAGTTGCTGAGCATCATCTGGTTGCCCAGAGTGTGTCTGTCTAGTAGATTGGAGGTACCACTGCTATAAGGGTCACCAAGCAAATATTCAAAAATTTTGCTGGAGTAAAGAAATTAACATGTCAAAGAAAATTTCCCCATTACATGAGTAGGGATATTTTTCAGTCTGTGCTTCCAGACCTCACCCATCTGCCTTGCATTCATCATGTAAGTAAGAAATCCCCTGCCTGTGCTTTAGACCTTGCCCAATACACATCTGATCATTGTATGAGGACACTGCTCTGAGAATACAACAAGATGTACATAAATTCTAGGGGTCTACAGGAAGCTTGGCAAGGTCAGGGAAGAGTTCCCGAGTTATCATTTGGTGCTGGTCAGGGGCACACTGGCACACCTTGAACTTGAATCTAAGTAGATATTGAGTCTAATAAATTGCTTATTTCATGGTAATTCAACTTCACCAGTGTCCAGGTCCCACACATCAGGCTGGAACAGAATTGATAATACCTACCTTCCTAGAGAAGCAACTTAAAGGAAAGAAGAGGGTCCAAAGCATCAAGGAGGGCTGAAGAAACATTACTCAGGGCAGTGTGAGGCTGTGTGCCAAAGTGTAGAAGTAAAACCATGTTAGGAGGAGAGGCATGATCACTCAGGAGTTAGGAGATACAGGAACACGAGTTAAGCAGAAATGATAAACTGGAGCCAACCTCGGAAGGTGCAGCCTGGTCAGGCTGGGAAGTTCCTTGTAGAGTTGCCCCCACACCCTGTGGCAGGAGACCTGTTTCATTTCTCCTGGGTGGTAGGGTGCCAGAAATTCCACCTGCCCTGCTCGACTTAAGGTCTGTGTGCCTGAATGGCTGTAAAATTCCCCTGCAGTTTTAAGAATTTAAGAAGTTGCATCAGATTGCTGGCAAGGTACTCAGGTCAGGAGGGAAAGGGGAGAGACAAGATGCAACACGACAGTGTGTTGTGGAATGGCTACTTGAGTACCAGTTGTGGGCTGTCTGCCCTCAGGGCCAGTAACCCAGTTCTTGTCTCTATTGAATGACACTTAAGCTCATCCCACAACACTGTAGTGTAAAGGTTCTAAGGAGCTCTGCTTTTGTATTATATTGGGTACTCCAGGTTTTTATTTTAATGCCCTGCAGTCTGGGATTTATGGAGAAAGAAAACCATATTAGTTTGTACATCTTCAGTTGCAGAGACAAAAAGGCAAAAATACAATTTATTCACTAGAAAACTGCAAGCTTTGAGAGTAGAAAACTTCAAGCATGAATGAATTCAGTAGCTCAAAGCCTCCCCATCAGAAATTAGCTTCTTTCTCTCTCTCTTGGGTCTGTCATCATTCTCAGGCAGATTCCATATCCTGGCTCAGTAGTTTCAGCAAAGATCCCAGGAGTGGCTCCATTTGTATTGACTTAGTCACTTGCTTATCTCCAAACTAATCACTGTGACTGCAGGTATGGCATATATACTATTTGGCCAAGATATGGGCAGTGTAAGAAGGAAGTTTAGCTTTACCAGAACCATGAGGACTGAGGGTAAGAAGAGAGTAATTTTCCAAAGAAAAATAAAATGTTTTTAACTGTAGTAAGAAGGAGGAAGAGAGGCTGGAAATGCAAACACAAGATAACAAGGGGACAGGGATAGGCCAAAATGGGTGTGAGTATATAAAGCGAAAATAGAGATGTAATCAGGAGAGTCATGGTACTGAGCTGAGCAAAACTGTAATGTGAATTAAATGAAAGAGGTAAGGAGAGGACCCACGGTCCAATAAGCAGGAGGGTTGGTGACTGAGATTCTTAAGGCCATGAATCTATGAGCAAAGCTTATCCCAGGTTCACTAGAAAGGGAGCCTAAGGCAACCCATACTTGCTAATGCTTCATTGGGAGGTGTGATCCCAGGGCAGCAAAAGTGAGGCTAGAAGCAAACATGAGATAGTCTCAGTCCTTCATGAAGAGACACAGAGGGCCTTTTCTGTCAAGGGGCCCTCTCCTTTATACTGTACTGGCACCCTATAATCAGATCAGTCCAGTGTAGGGAGGGCCAGAGAAGACATTTATCTGCCATCACTACTGATCAAAGTGTGCCTGCACAGCGCTGACTCCCCTCCACTTCTGTGGGGGAGCCAGTCCCCATCCGTATGTGAAGCTAGGTTTATCTAACTTGTGGTGTGGTGTTTCCTCCAAGTGCATGTGAGGAGCACAGGGAGGCACCAAATGCTCTGGGCATTGGTCTCAGGCAGAACAGTATAGAAATGGGTAGAACTCAGGCAGGGAGCTAGCTGATCATTGCAGAAACAGCTGAGGAGAGGCAAAGGGTAGACAGCCCAGGAGTTGAGTGTGACCAAGAGAATCTGAGGTGGCACATAGCATATATTCAATACAGGGCTCATATTTTCAATTAGGATTTTTTTTTTTAACAACTAATAGCCCACTGCTTGGCTAAATGCAGATGAATTGTAGGCCCTTGATAAATGTAAATAAATGAATATGTTCAAGGCATAGGTGCTTGGGATTCAGAAGCAAGGAAAGCATAGATTTCAGCGATTAATTCACCAGAAAGGCCAGGGATCAGTCACTTCGTTCTCGGGTGAGCTCATTTATGCTGAGGGCAGGCTGGTCTTTTTAAAATATAGCTCTGACTTGGGTTCCATGCTGTAGCTATAATCAATGAATTTTGGGTACTGCCTGAGAACACTTGATTTATTTACATATATATATTTCAATTTATATTATGATGTTTTGACATCTTAAATACCCTTTCTAGCTGGGTAGAGATGGCCCCTGCCTAGCCTAGCCAATTCTTAGAGATTGTGAAGGGTCTGATCAGGTATGTGCCCTAGATATGCAAATTGACCAGGTCAGAACCAGACCTCATCTATCCAGCCACCCAGGAGGCAATACTCCTCTACCTTACTCATCCCAGGGCCAGGTGGCAGGCAACTAGGAACCATACTTGTAGCCCAAAGTCCACCCAAATTATTCCAACTAGCCAATCCTGTTTACCCTGCCCTGCCTTACATTCCTGGGGAAACCCCAACAATGCTTCTCCTCACTCCCGGCATCTGCCTTCTGACCACCCTGGTGTTTTCCCACGCGGTGCTGGGTAGTGTGTCAGGCAGGACTCCTGTCTCTAGGACCTGCATAATAAATTATATTTTTTCCTGAGCCTTTCCTGTGTCTCCTCTTATGACTGCATGTGACTGAACGTCTCATAAAAGAATAGAAAACAAACACCAACTTACATGCAAGGCATTCAATAATGAATATGTATGTTATATATCTGTGTTTATATCTATAGCTATGGACATATCCATAGGTACACTATGTATTGATCTGATGTTGAAGATGGCATGTCACTCATAATTTTGGGGAATATAGTTATTAAAATGTTTTACAACCACTCACCCCAAAGCAATTATAATTAAGTCACATAGGATTTATATGTCCCAAACCCTGTTCCAAGTGCTTTGCTGATATTACCTCATTTAACCCTCATGGTTCTGTGAGATAGTCTACAGCCCACCAAGAGAAATTCATAGGCTCAGCCAGACATTGAGACTCACCAATGACTCTGGACTGCCAGCCTATTTGGGATATATAGAAGAGGAAAGCTTGCCGTCAGGGCAACTTCAGACATTTCTCTTCAATACTTAAGGCAGCTCAACAGCTTAGGGGCAGGAAACAAGACCCACATGGGGTAAGTGCAGGATCTGCCTGGCATAGAGGCCTCATTCTCCAGAGCCAGTACCTCCTGTAGGACTTTTCCTTTTAATTAATAGAAATTATTATATTCTAGAGCACTTTTAGGTTTCAGAAAACTTGAGTGGAAAATAAGAAAATAAGAGTTCCCATTTAGCCCTTCAGCCCTCTATACACACAGTTTGTCTGATTATTAAGTCTTGTGTTAGTCTATTATTAAGTCATATGTTAGTTGGCACATATGTTACACTTGCTGAACCAATGTTGATACATTATTATTAACTAAAATCTCTAGTTTATATTATGGTTCACTCTTGATATTGTATATTCTATGGGTTTTGACAAATGCATAACATATCTACCATTACAGTATCATGCAGAATAGTTTCACTGTCTTAAAAACCCACAGAACTCCACTTATTCATCCTTCCTCTCTGCCCGCTGACCCTGGCAACCACTGATCTTTTTACTGTCTCTTTGGTTTTGCTTTTTCCAGAATGTCCTTTTACAATAGTATAACAACCAGACTTTCAGGCTGACTTCTTTCACTTTGCAATATGCTTTAAACATCCCTCCATGTCTTTTCCTAGTTTGATATCTCATTTCTTTTCTTTTTTGTTTATTAAGGTATCATTGATATACAATCTTATAAAGGTTTCACATGAGCAACAATGTGGTTACAACATTCAACCATATTATAAAGTCCCCCCCCCCACCCCATTGCACTGTCCATCAGTGTAGTAAGATGCTGTGGAGTCACTACTTGTCTTCTCTGTGCTATACTGCCTTCCCCATAATGCCCCTCAATCCCCTTTCCCTCCCTCCCCACCCACTCTCGCCAACCCCTTCCCTTGGTAATCGCTAACTCCTTGGAGTCTGTGAGTCTGCTGTTGTTTTGTTCCTTCAGTTTTGCTTAGTCGTTATAGTCCACACATGAATGAAATCATTTGGTACTTCTCTTTCTCCACCTGGCTTATTTCACTGAGCATAATACCTTCTAGCTCCATCCATGGTAGCTCATTTCTTTTCATTGATGAATATTATTCCATTGTGTGGATGTACCATGGTTTTGTTTATCCATTCACCTATTGAAGGACATCTTAGTTTGCTTCCAAGTTTTGGCAATTAATAATTAAGGTGCTATGAACACTCATGTATAGGGTTTTATGTGGACATAAGTTTTCAACTCTTTTGGGTAAATACCAAGGAGCATGACTGTTGGGTCATATGCTAAAAGCTCCTGTAGGATTTTTACAGGTATTGCCATAAGGATCCTGTAAGGTATAAGCCTAATTTACTACAAGGGTTACAATACTTGGAGAAACTCAAAGCATGGCATCCCCATCAATTCTTTTTATAGTTCTTTTCTAATTCTTCTCAGTCCAGATGCAGTTTACCACTCAGGGCTCATTTTTAACATATCAACAATGTCTAGTAACATAGTTGACATGTCTACTTTTTCCAGGTTACTAGGAGAACAAAGCTAAATAGTCAACCAATATTTAAGTCTCACAGAAGAATAAAAGGCTTTGTTAAGCCCTTTGCCCACACATACGTGATTTTATTCCCCCATTTTTTAAAGAAGAAACTGAGGCACAGAGGGTCAAGTAACTTTCTCACGATCACAAAGCAGTAAGAAGTAGCATCAAGAATCAAACTCAGGGCTCTGGCTCCAGAGTCTATGCTCATAAATGTTTCATTTTACTGTCTCCAGTCCTACTTGCTTTTCTTATAAATGGAGGTAGTGTTTATATAAATAAATCATGGGTTAATATGCCTAGAATATTAGATTATAACCCTGTGACCACTAAACTAGCTATAATGCTGATTTTATCTCAAGGCCTCTCTATTTCTGTGCTCTGGGGGAAATTTTTTCAAAGCCTCTCATTTCCAGGGGGTGGGGAAGTCCCCGGGACTTCTGGGGACGCTCACCAACTCAAGGCCTCCAGATCTCCTTTGACTCAGGCCCCTGCTCCTGAGCTTACTGTCTCTACTTTACTTCCCACAAAAATCATGATGCAGAACTTGTCCACTTTACTGGTTTTCACAAGAAATTCAATCACCTCAAGATTTTGGTGATTTTGTAAAATTTCCTGAAGGTACATGAAGTCACTTAGAAGAGCCACCTTGCTTAGTTCATAGTATTCCACCAAATGTGTATCACAGATACTGTGATAGAGCTAGCTGATCAGCAGCCTGACTTAACAGGCTTTCAAAGACTATATTTGATAACAGTGATGTAATGAGCAAGACATCACCAGAAATGTCACTAGAAATTTTTATTTAGTCTATTACATTCTTGCTTTCTACTTTTAGTTTTCAGTATAGGCAACCAAATAGTAGAGAGAGTTGTAGCAATTCCTTATTTCTCATTTAGCTGGGATTGTCTTTTTCTCATAAACCTCAAGCTCTACAACTCACGAATCACTACACTCAGTTTTTCTACTCTGTGTCATCAAATGTCCATTGTTTTGACTTAAGGGGGTCCTTAGTTACACTGTCTGTGATAATATTTAGCCAAAGCTGTGGTTGGTAAATTAACAACATGAAATATTTCATTTCTCATTCTTAAACTAATATTTTCAGAATTGCCATGGGATGTAATTTAGGTCAGAGCTATCAATTCCCTGTGAGACATTGTATTTACTAGTTTTCATTCAGTTCAACTCTACAAGTATTTTGAATGCTTGATACTAGCAAGGCACCATACCAGATGACAGGAGAGATAACTTGATGAGCATACCTCTTTCAGGGGCCTCAAGAAGGCCTGGAAGGACGGGTAAAACTTGAACCCAATAACTTCGGCATAATATAGAACATAATGGCCATAAGAAACAAAAAGGTACAAATAGAGTGCAATGGGATTTTAAGAGGAAAGATTGATCACAGCCAATTGGGAAGATCAGAAGATGGTGTTAGAATAGGTCTTGAAGGCTAAGTAGAATTTTGAGAGATTAGGATTAGGATGATGGGGGACAGTATTTAAAATGAAAGGCCCACAAAAGTAAAAGTCTGGAAGTGAGAAAGTAAGGAGTAGTATCAGAGAACCAGTGAAGTGCTCTTGTTTAGCAGGAGCACAGGATGCTGAGAGAGGACTTTAGGTGACAAGACTGGGAAAGTAGGGCATATTTGAAGAAGCTGAAAATCTTCCTTAAAATAGTTGAGGCTGGAAAACTTTCCAGTCTTGAACTTATAAGCAGTTTCACCCTCTGGGGTAGAGACTGGAATTTACCTTTGGGACCAAACTGCTAAATCAGTTTTTGTAAACATCACTTCAATAGACCTTTTAATTGTGTCAGCATAAGGGCAAGTTAGTACTCAATATTTTTCTTAAAGAAGGCCAAAATGTGATGAAGTAACCCAAATGCAAAGGCTTTGAACAGTCTATTTAGTAATGCAAATTTGGAGTGTCTTAAGCTCGACTATTTTCCTGCAGAGTTGTAATTTTTCCTCAGTCTACAGTTAGAATTTTTTAATGTCAGAAAATTGCTAGTTGTTCTTGGGAGATGTGTTGATGGATTCTTGCCCGAGCATTTGTTTACAGATCAGGAATGAAAACCCAGCTATAGGAGGGGTGTCAAGGACCGTTGTACTCTTCACCGCACACTGGAGAAAAGGCTGTAAAGGAATTGTATTTGGTTTGTGGTAATGCTTTCTGGGTTCTTGGTGGCTCACATGTGTTACATAAAACTAGACAGTCTAACTTTAGTAAATATGGTCTGGGAGGATTGGACCTGCTGAGCAGCAGGATCTTCATACTTAATAAGTGAGGTCCTCAGGTAAGGGATTAGGGGTCCTTAGTATCATTCATCCTGGGAAGACAATCCTAAATCAGAAAATGAGGGAATCCAGGACAAAGTTTTGTCTCTCCAGGCCTGGGTACCTGCTTGGTCTGGACTCTCTAGCATGGACATTATGGGAGCATTTGTGGTAGATTAAGCTGACCCTTCTATATAGAGGCAGGAGCCACTTTATTTAAAGACCCTGAGGTCATATTTCAGCCTGTAGGCTCTAAGAATAGCAATTTTAGTAGCAATTTGCCATTATTCTCTGTGTTATGTTTGTGTTACCTGCAAGCCCTGAATGAAGTTTTGTTAAAAGCTGCAATGCTGGCCTCTGGTGTGCTGTGAGTAGCTAAGAGGCTTGGAGTGGGAGGCCTTACGGCTGTGGTGACCTTTCTTGGAGGCCTGAGAGGATGTGAGTGGAGGCCATCAGCAAAGCAGACAGCTGGGCCTTTTCCTGAGGTACAGCAGAGCGGCAGTGGCGGTGTGAAGGGCCATGAAGTCAGCCAGACAAACAGAAGAACCAGAAGGACTGGCTCTGGATCACACAGAAGGCGGTGCCCTGGGAAACACTGAAAAATAACATGGGGAAAGAGAGAAGCCCAACTGAAGGATTTTTCACAAACAATTAGCCTATGCTCTAGAATGTGAATTTCATAAAGGCACAGAGAGGCTGAGAAACCATCTGGAGTAAAAGAGACAAGAGACATGACAACCGAATGGAATGTGTGATTCTGGATTGACTCTTGGATCAAAGAAATAAATGTGATAGAAGATACTTAATTATTGGGGTATTTGGTGAAATTTGAATATGGGATGTATGTTGGATAATAGCAATAAACTACTGTTAAATTTCTTGAATTTCATTAGTGAATTGTGGTTGTCCTTCAGAGGTATTTATGGAATATGATTAGGTATTTAGAAGTGAAAGGTCATGATGTCTGTAACATATTCTCCAATGCATTAACCAAAAAATTAATAGTAGTAATAAAGTATGTTTGTGTGTGCATGTAGAAAGGGAGAAAGGAAAAGCAAATGTGGCCCTGAAGAGCCTTTATATCCTGAATGAGAACTCAATTGCATAATAATTTATTATTATGTAATAATTATTATCAAAAGCATGACTTTATTTAGATGCATCAAATAGTACAAAGTAAGAGCTGGGACATATATACAAGTGACTTTATTCAGCCACCATACCTTCATAAGGCCTAAGATAAACACATTATATGTTTATAATACTTTTTTTTTTTAAAGGGCATCTCTCATAGTTATTGATCAAATGGTTGTTAACAACAATAAAATTCTGTATAGGGGACTCAATGCACAATCATTAATCAACCCCAAGCCTAATTCTCAACAGTCTCCAATCTTCTGAAGCATAACAAACAAGTTCTTACATGGTGAACAAGTTCTTACATAGTGAATAAGTTCTTAGATGGTGAACAGTGCAAGGGCAGTCATATCACAGAAACTTTCGGTTTTGATCACGCATCATGAACTATAAACAATCAAGTCAGATATGATTATTCATTTGATTTTTATACTTGATTTATATGTGAATCCCACATTTCTCCCTTATTTTTTTATTTTTTTATTTTTTTAATGAAATGCTGAAAGTGGTAGGTAGATGCAAGATAAAGGTAGAAAACATAATTTAGTGCTGTAAGAGGGCAAATGTAGATGATCAGGTGTGTGCCTGTAGACTATGTGTTAATCCAAGCTAGACAAGGGCAACAAAACATCCACGTATGCAGAAGATTTCTCTCAAAACACGGAGGGTGAGGTTCTAAGCCTCACCTCTGTTGATCCCCAATTTCTCACCTGATGGCCCCCCTGTGACTGTGCCTGTCTTAGGTTGTTCCTCCCTTGAGGAATCTTACCCATCTCTGGCTAACCAGTCATCTTCCGGGGCCATACAGGGAAATGTAAAGTTGGTAAGTGAGAGAGAAGCAATATTGTTTGAAAAGGTTAGCTTTTTACTTCTTTGCATATTTATGCCCTGCGGCTTCTATGCCCAGCATTTGTCTTGAGGTATCTTTACCTCTTGGAAGAATTATGATACTTGGTAATTTTCGATATGAGGCACAAATTCTACTAAAGGGCTGTAATTAGGAAGTAAGAAGAAAAGCTATAGAAGTAGCAGATGGAAGAAAACATGGGAAGATTGATTATTTCTTTGACATAACTTCTTGTAGAGTAACATAAGCATGTATAGGTTTTAACAAACTACTAATTAAATTGCATACACACATTAACAGAATAGTAATACAGCTACATAACAAAAGCAGACCTACAATTACCAGCCATATCCAGTGAAACCAAGAAAACCAGTTAGGTACCCTAGGCATTTGTGAAAACTTATCAATAATATGGTGGATATTGTCTAACTGAATTTGAATAGTTTGAGAAAAATCAGACAAATTAAAACAACACATTGCTGGGAACTGTTCACATCCCATATGTTCTTTTAACAGTAGATAGTCTATAGTTGCACAATTTTGGAGCACTGCAACTTGCACTTCTCCTAATTCTTGGTTGAGTTCCTACAATATAGATCAGTCAAATTTGTTGTTTTACTGTATGCACAGGTCAGCTTAGACATCTCCTTCTTCATTCCAATGGCAAGTCCAGGAACCGGTGGGATGAATGCAGCTACAACTGCAACAGCGCCAGGATCTTTGTTGAAGTTTTTTGATGATCATCTTCTGGAGTGACTCTTCTAGAGGATGTTGATGTTGGAAGTTCTTCTTCATATCATATAATTCATTTTCTGGGTAACCAAATTAGGCTTTTATCCTCTGTATAATATGTTTATAATACTTAATGCTACATTCATAAACTCTTTGATAAGTATGCACACTACATAATAACATACCCCTTTTTCTTTATCCTGTAATGGTGATTTAGATGTAGAGCTTTATAAATTGCTTTGTTTTATGTTATGATGAAAAACAGGTGTGTTGACTGGCATGTTTGGTTCACTTGCTGCCCTTAAAACACATAGGTTTAACTCATTTTTGTGTCTTTACCATCTATTAATGTCCTACTAATAATGGTTAATCAGTGACTAGTGTTTAATCAATGAATGAATCAAATAGCTGTATAAATAGCACTTAAAGGAAGCAATGAGCTTCTACCATTTTATGAGATATACAGCATGAATAAAGAAGACAAATCTTTCTGATGAGATCAGTGGACAAGCCTCATCTAGAAATGTCTCTTTCCATTTGTGAGCTGTGGTATCCTCTTTAACCCAGATTCACATCTGGCTTTAATCTTGTTCCTCTATGACCTGGAGATGTTCCAGCCTTACTCCTTCCCAGTCAGGAATCTCAGCAAATGACTCTCCTTCCAAGTTCAACCTTGTTTCTGACATTTGCTAAGTCCATTTGTTTGATACATCTAACCCTTGAGTAGGTGGAGATCTTGATTTCTGCCATCCACTTCCTTCCCTGAGGACTGATAAGTTAGGGACCCCACTGAGTTGCATATCAAGCCCATTCCAAATTATTGACCAAAACATAAAATTCTTGGAAGGGAAGAGAAAACTACCAAACCATACTGGCTGAGCATGTATTCCAGTGTGGAGGGGTGTGTATGTTGTAGGCAGAATAAGTATGGAAGCAAGAATTAGCAGATGTCCACTAAAAGCAAAATAGGATATCTGTCCACTTTAAGGACTAAACTCAGCATTTTTGCTTTTCTCTCGATTTTTGAGGTTGCCATGTATATATACAAAATTCAGAATTCTTAAAGTATTAGAGATCATTTATTAACTTATTCTTCTCCCAGTATTCTGACATTATTATAACTATATTTTAAATGTAATTTCATGAATAAATAAAAGAATGAGGCTTTAGGCCTACAAGTGTTCAGTTTTAAGGAGATATGATCAGATATTTAACAGTGAAGGAGAAAAAATGATCAGGTATTTAAAAATGACCTTCACTTAATGATGTCTGCAACATATTCTCTAATGGTTGAACCAAAAATTGATGGTAGTAATGTGTGTACACATGTGTGTGTGTTATGTATATAGGAAGGGAGAGAGAGAACATATTATTACCCCATGATATTATTGATTCAAAAGCAGTTATCAATTTCATAAAGAAAAAGATTAAGGGCAATCAGAGTACTAATTTGTATTTAGAGATGAAGAATATGGCTGGCACAAGGTCATATCTGGCAGCTGGTAAAAAGTTAATGGATATAAAAGAAAAGGGAATTAGTCATTTTTCATCTTGCTTTGTGTTCTCTGCCCAGATGATGATCATCAGATTGGAAAATTGAAATGAAAGGCTCTTTTTAAACCTTGGATAAGAGCAGATATTATGAGAATGCCTGACTGCCAGAAGCAAAGAGGTAATAGTGCCACTATCTGTAGTCACCGTGGGCAAGAAGACAGATGTTAGGAATGACAAATGGTCTCCTAATTTTTAAACATAAGATCATGGATAATAGAAAGACATTTTTAATACATTTATCAACAAAACCTTATTGAGAAACTTCTTAAGTGACAAGTACTGTGCTAAGCACTGGGGTAAAAAGACATGATTCTTAGAGAAGGCAGACACTTAACTGATGATACAATAAACATTTGGAAAGTGCAGTGGCTTGCACCAAATAACTTCAGGTAACCAGAGTTATAGTTACAAGCATGGGCTTACAAATCAGACAGACTTGAGGTTGATGCTGGCTGTCTCATATAAGCCACGTGGATTTGGAGCAGTGATTAAACCACATGGGATACATTGGGCATAAGGTGATTGGGCTTTATAAATACCATGTAGGGTTCTCCATCTAGGTAGAAATGGAAAAAGATCTTGATTCTTATTACTCCACACTTACCAATGCCGCAAAACAAAAGCAATACAAAAGACAAGATACCAGTTAATTTTTTAAAAGCACTGAACCTACTACACATTTTTTTCTTTCCCAGGAAGAGTAGGAGTTCCTTGAGGAGAGAGAGAATGCAAAGTTCACTTTGACATTGTACTTGCTGTGTAGTAGATGTTTTAACCCTTACATTGTACTGGTAGATAACAATCCTTAGAAAACAGACAAACTTGCTAATAACTAAATAGTATAGAGGTAAAAAGCATAGAATTAGACAAATCTGGAACTGAACACATGCCCTGCTATTTGTTAAGCCTATGACTTTGATCTACCTAGAATATTTGACAACCAGAGGAATTCATTCTTTTTAACATCTTCTCCTCTGTACAACAGTTATTTTCAGTAATACTCATGTAATAATTGGTAAATTATCATTATTTTCTTGATTAATTCTTTAGTTTTAGCACAGTAAACAATTTCAAACAGTAAATTTCAAAGATAAAGATATTCAAATTCATCCAAATAGTTAATGAATTAATTAAAATTTGTACTTACTGAACAAAAGATTATACCTCACAGTTGGCAGCTGTTTTATTATTTTATGTTTTAAAGAAAAACTACTCTAAATTGTTCACACAGAATGACACATTAGAGTGACTCAAGTTCTGTTCTTTGTCTTTACAACCCTGTGCTATCATTGTTTATTTTAAGTTTGATACTTAATCAGAAATATGTAATATCACAGGGGTTCAAGATTTGAATTACACTCAAACCAAGCTCCAACAGTTTCAAACCATCACAAATTTACTCTCTAAGTAAATAGCAGCAGACTCTAAACTCTTGTTCTTGGACTTGACATCCATGTGGAATCCAATGTTTATGAAAGGAAAAGTAATTTTTTTTAAATGTGCTAATTTTGAGGCAATATATTATTGAAATTCAGTAATACTCACAAAAATTGCTTAAAACTTGGACCAACAAAAGATTTTTTTGAGAAGGAATATTTTATCACTGCCATTATTTAGAACTGCTGGTACATAATGATCAAAACACACACACACACACACACACACACACACACACACACACACACACACGCACACATTTTGTTCATAGGCACAGATTCTCAATAGCCAAAAAGTGGAAGCAACCCCAGTGTCCACTGATAGATGAGTAGAGAAACACAACATGGCATATACGTATAATGGAATATTATTCAGCCTCTAAAAAAGGAAGGAAATTCTGACATATGTCTACAACAGATCTTGAAGACATTAAGCTAAGTGAAATAAGACAGTCACAAAAGGACACACACTCTATGATTCCATTTATGTGTACTTAGGATAGTCAAATCCACTGAGACAGAAAGTAGAATGGTGTTTGTCAGGGACTGGAAGAGGGGGAACTTGAGAGTTATTGATTAATGTTTTCAAATTGTCAGTTTTGTGAGATGAAGAGAGTTCTAGAGATGGATCGTAGTGATGGTTCCACAACATGTATATACTTAATACCACTTAAAAATAGCCAAGATGGTAAATTTACGTATGTATATTTTACCACACATTTTAAAAATGTCAAACAAATAAGATAGTCTTTCAGTCAATTTTATTGTTATATTTAAATTACCTTCAGACAGTGAACCTCCTTATTGCCTGAACTTAGGGCAGACTGCATCCACACCCGCCCCTTGGTACTCTCCTAGACTTGTGGTGCGTTACTTAACCTCTCGTAGTCTCAGGTTCTATATTGCAAGCTGGACTTGGAGTCATCGAAAGAATTTTAAAAACTGCCCTCGGCATGTAGTAAATGCTTTGCAGTGCTATTATATTCGTATTTAAATGATTTTTAGATGTGGTGACATCAGTGAAGGCAGAGAAGTGATAGAAATAATATTGGCAGAACTAGAAACTGCCTCATGATGATTGATCCTTTTTTTAGGAGAAAGTTCTGACACTGTGTAACAAAGTGCTATGTGACCTACTGTTTTGCTTTGGTGCGTATGAGTTCCTGTAAGGTCCAGACCCATCCCACTACCTCTACTAATCACTGAACCCACAGTCTTATTTGACACATCCTAAACATTCTTGAAATAATGGATGTCAGCCTAGAAGATTTACAATGCTCCCTGTGGCCAAACAGCACCCGTTGGGTAAACTACCAACTCCAGCACAATTACCAGCACTTCTTGCATCTTCCTCCAGTTCTCTTGGCAAAGGTTGGAAAACTGGAAGTGAACATGAGGTGATGTCAACAATGTTCAGCTGTCATTACGGCTTCCTCTCTTGTACAGTTAAGTTATAATGATAATTTTTAGGATACTTTGATGTATGGAATTTATTAATTCTCAGAGGCAGCCCCTGCTTCTGCAGCATGAAGGAAGTTGTCCTTGTTCCTGCTGAAACAGGATATTATTGACCACATCTGACCTGAGAGCACAGGGAGGAAGCTCAGTGCCTTTGGTTAAGTGTATGAGAACAGCTGCTCTACAAGAGGTAAAAAAACAGTAGGGAAAAAAATTAAAAAGCCAGTATCAGGTACAGGGCATGCATCATGCAAAATAATTACTGCACTGTTTTTAGTTCCAAAATTAAAGACTAGATACTTAATTTCCTTTTGATATCATTGGTAATTATGGAAAACAATATTTTCCCACTAGCAGTAATGTCACCAGAATTTAGGAAGAAAATTATTTTTTTCTAAGAAGTGAATTAAAAAAATTGTGAGCCCTGTTTTTCAAAAGGAAGTAAAGACAATAATGTGAAGAAAATTCTCTTCAGAGTCTTATTTGACACACTATAAGCAAGTACCCACAGGGAATCTAGGCAGAAGTCTTTGAATTGAAGGTCATTTTAAAAGGCTTCTATTTGAATGACAAAATGAGCTTTCACCACTGCACATCCTTTTTCCTGAGTTCTGGTAGGTATGGAAAGGGACATTTTGAAGTGTAACTCAAGTTTGGAGAAGAGACAGACATCACAAAACCTTAATTAGGAAGGAAGAAAGAAAGAAAGAAGTTACCTAAAATGCCTTTCCAATCCTTGTTACTGAAATCGGGGTCCAAGAAATGCAGCTTTGGAATCGACAGAAATGCAGACTCTCAGCTCACCCTCCACCACCTCCCACAAGCCACACTCTCTCCACACCTGGATCTGGTACCCCAGTGAGGGAAAACTGAGAAGCCAGACTTGGGAGGCAAGGTTGACCTAGCCAAGAGAGGGCTCTGGCACCCAGCCCAAGATAGGCAGTATCTGTGGCCCCATGGAAGGCGTACCAGGGCATAGGCTGGGACTGGTGCCTGTGCCCAGGAATGTGGCTGGAAACCAGTCCCAAATCCCTGCCACTCACAACTCTGTGTGGTTAAAAATCCCCTCTGGAAGCTATAGGGCTGAGTGACACACTCTGTGTGTCTGTCTGCCTGGCTATCAGGGAAGAAGCCATTTTATTGTGAATTTTGTCCCTTCCAAACAATAGGGCTTCAGAATTTAAATCACTCTTGAAAGAATTAGGTAAAATTTTTAGAATTAAAATAAAACCAGCTAACAAAGCTTTGCTGAAGTAATAGAGATCTTAGGAAGGAGTGCCTTAGAGGGCTGTTGGCTACTTGGAAAGCAGATCATCACCAAGGAACGGGTGGCTTGTCAAAACGCCAGCTGCAGCTGCCAACTCCGGGGTCATTTCTACCAACAAACCTCAGACTCCCAAAAATTCATTAACGAATGCCTTCTCCAGTAGTCCACATAAGGGAGATGACAAAAAGAGCAGATAAGTAAGCCCTCCCTTCCTGCTGGCAAAACCGGACATTATTCTACTGATAATAAATTGAGGCACATAAAAAAAGGTAATACTTTTATAGAGCACAGAGAATCAGCTAATACTTCAGCAGATGAATTGTCAACCGAACAATTTTGACATAGCCAAGATAAATAAACTGAAGTTCTTTGGACAAGGAAGGATGTCAATACAACCTACAGAAAATATAAAACTCTTCTTTTCCTGGAGGGTCAGAGGCTCTCACCACGAGAACTTGGACCCAAAGCCATGCAGCTAGGAGTCCTCTGAGCAGTGTGAGCTCTGCTCCATTGTGAAGTGACCAAACCTGCTGAGTGGGACATCCTTTGTTTGCCTTAATCCATAGTCAGATTTCTCTTGATAATTAGAAAAAATGATTTAAGTAGAACTTTATGCAAGGGATAGAATGGCAGGGTCTCAGAGAAAGAGCCCTTCCAATAACCAGAGTAAACCACGAGTTCTTGGAACCTACTGCTTCCTTCATATTTGGCATCATCCACTTTATTGTCCTTGTCTAGACAAGTGCTATGGGCTGTGTAAACAGTGCATTGCTACATAAAGCCTCTATTCATACAGAATGAAAATGGGTCAATGTGCAGCCTTTCAAGGTCTGCAAGGGACCTTTGTGCAGAGAAAGAACTATTTGCAGTTTCTTTGGTATTAAATTAACATTTACTTGTCAACATTACAAAATTAAAAACCTAATTTCCTTACATTTTAAGTACAATTTACAAGTCATGTTATTTTATTTATATTTTTTAAAAAGTATGAATCATTTAACTTATTGTTTTATTACTAATTGATTAACTCAAGCTTAACAGACTGAATTCTCTTGAATAATCATTCCCATTTTAAAACTTGGTTAATTCTTCAAATTATTTAGTCACTTCCCTAAATATTTTAACTACATTAGCAAATTTCACATACCTACTGTTCTCTTTTAGGACTTTAAATGCTTGGTAGGGTAAGCTAAACAATCCTTATGAGCAAAGCAATGCCATAAGCTAATAAATTGAATGTATAATGTATGTAATGATTCTCAAGTTATCCTAAGAATTTAAGAATTATTCATGAATTTAGCCACGTTCTTATGCCTGTCAATTTAAAGTTAAAAGTCTGAAGTCAATAATGCCCATAAAGCTGAAAGCACATGGATAATCAATCTGTCAGGTTCTCTTAAACATTACTTTAAATAACAAATGTAATAGATTATCCCATGATTACTTATTCCCATACTTTACACCAAAGTATTATTTGTGGGTTGATTAATTTTACTATATCTAAAATTAATTCTAGAGCTCTGTATGGTTGGAAGGACACTTAGCTGACCAGAAGTAGAGTTATAAGGCAAGGTGAGGCAACTGCTGACCACGATCTCCCGAGAAGATTGCTTATCAGTCAGAGATTCCAGGCAGGGACACAGCCCTAGGACACATGCCTACGAAGGAAAGAGCTATGACAAACGAGAGCTCTAATATTTGTTCCCTGCATTTGTTTTGCCTTTATTTTTTTCAGCTTCATTTTATTTCTCATGATTATGGACTGATTTTGGTAGATGGAATTCTCCAAATCACCTTTACCCTCCCCTTGTTAATCCTGATTGAATTAAACCAATACTGTGTTTGCACGGACTGAGTTTGCATTCTTTTCAGATCTTTCTTAGACAATAGCTTTCCAGCCCTCTTAATGTCATGTCTTGGATCATGAATTCCTCTCAATCATCTGTCTGGCTTTGTGGCTACAAATCTTAAAGTCATACTAATGGCAGAATGTTACACTAATCATCACTCAAGAATCTCTGAATCCCTATAAGCAGATTATTAGAAAAGTTAAGAGAATTGACCCACAGCATTTTCTAGCTCTCCAACCTTGGGCTGTGTCACATAATGGGTTGATGGCCAAAAAGCCACTGTCTTTTTCAACTGTAAAGTCTCCACAGCTAAGATATTTCTTTTAAACTCCTTTGAAAATGAGTGTTCATGGAACTAGTTCTGGCCAATGAGAAGGAAATGGAATTTGCAAGGAAGATACTCTGGGGGAAGATTTTTTAAAGGTATAAACTTGGCTTATAGTCTCTTCAGCCCTTTGTTTTCTATCTTCTACGCTTCTGTCTCCCAAGACACAACCTCTGGAGGTCTAGAAGGATCTTGCAACTCTGAGGCCAAATGCTGCACACTATAGATGGAAGAGAACAAAAATGCAAAGAGCATCAGCCCCCTTGATTTCTGTTGACATGCAAAAAATAAAATAAAATAAAGCTCTAAATGTTTAAGACCATATTATTCAGGTTTTCTGGTACTGGTCTCTATTCCCATTCCTAATCAAATCAGACAAATTATTTAGCCTATCTGTGCCTCAGTTTCCTCATATATGAAATAAATATAATAGCAGTATCTACCTCACAAGGTTGTGAAGATAATATTGACAAAGAGAATAACATTTTTCAACATGGCTGATAGAGCTAACAGGAGAATCTCAGCCCCAACCCCTGCCTTGGGTCCCTTCTGGGTTCTTCTTTGGCCCTGCTTGTCCCCGTGCCAAACTGCCCTGTATATAAATTGCTCCCCTTGCCTGTGCTCAGGGCTCAGACCTTTGGAGATCACTCTCCTCTGAGCCCACTGGTGTGAAATAAACCTCCCCCTCTCCAAAACCTCTGAGTTTTGTGTGCCACTTGGTTCTTCCATCAGGTGATCCAGTCCAGGTTCCGTAAAAATATCAAATAATAAAGGAATAGGTGCTGGCACATGGTAAGTGCTCAGTTACCTGTGATCATCATCATCACAGCCAAGAGACTTAAAAAGACAAATGTGGTAAGGGTGTGAAATATAATTATATTCCCTTCCTGCCCAAAGTAGCACATATTTGTATCTCTGACATTTGGTTCATACAAATATGCCAGTGACTTGTAATTATAATATATTTGTACTTATTGGTATAATGTATTGGTGCAAACTTTTCTATAATGTTACTGTTCCTCCAATACTACTGTTGTCAGCCAGACTTGTCAATAAAAACGTGCTTGAGGTAATGCTACTAAGATACTGTCTTTTATTTTAATTTTGATTATATTAATAATACATATTCTTTAAACATAATTTGGAAAATAAAGATCAGTTGTTAAGACTTTACTCATTTTCTTCCAGTCTTTTCTGTTTTAATATATATTCAAAAACCTTTTTACATATATATGATATATAAAATTGGGACTATACTGAAAATATTTTTAAATTATACTTTCATCAGCTGTTAATGTCATGACCATTTTCTCATGTAATTAAATATTTTTTTAATTTTGGGAGTTCCAGTTATGGAATGGAAGAAGAATTTGCTCTATTGACCCTATCCCCAGAAAAACATCATATCTTGTGAAACGTTATAAAGCAAACAACCATTTAAAATCTTTGGAAATTGACCTAAGTGCATACTGCAAATGAGGAAACACTTATCCAAGAAAAGGTACTAAACTTCCTTAAGAACAGCAAGTCTGTGGCGCTTGAGCCATGATCCATTCCCTCCTTCCCCACACCCAGCTCAGCATGATGGAAGTTCCAATCCAGGTGGGTATGGCCAAGAAAATGGGCCTGACCCTACCCTCAGCTTCTAGTCAAGAGGTTAGGTGTCTCCCTGGAAGAAGCAGGCCCACCAGCATTTCTCATCTTCCCAGCTTCAAGTTGCAAAGACTAAATCCCTAGAGAGTGTGGCTAACAGGGTGGAGGCTTCCCTCCTCCAACAGCCCCCCCCACACACACATCATGGAAACTGCCCTAGGCATGGGAGGCTGAGAATACCCAGACCCTAACTGGCCTCACTAGAGGCTATCCCCTCCCTTCATGCCCTACTTATAAGTCAGGGGTGTCACTCTGATAAAAGTAGGCCCCTGTTCCTGCCCCAAGCTCAGGAACAGTGGCTCAGAGATTTTTCCCAGGAGGCAGAAAGTCGGGAAGAAAAAAAGAGCTCTGAAGTATGCCCAAAGGAATTGACTTCATTTGAAACAGAAAGTGAAGGGGCGGGTGAGGTGGGAATTCAAGTCTAAGTGTTCTCTTAAACAGGGTAAGAGAATTTGGTAGTAAGCAATTAAGAGAAAGCTGATAGTTCCATGAAAGCAAGAAGCTAAACTTTGGCCAGGTAATTTACCAGAGAAAACCAGAGATAGCAACAGCTATGAATAGGAGTAACATTTCTGTATCTCACTGGAACTTAAGTTAGTGTTGTTGCAGAAACCACGGGAACTATGAACAAGGAGTCGGGACACCAAGACATTTGGCGAGAAAGCAGCATTTATTACTGACAGCACTGGCTTAGGGATTCCTATCCAAAGGCTGAGCCCCCAGGGCAGCAGGCCCAAGTCTTTTTTTTTTTTTTTATCGTTAAGGGGCCATGCCTTTTATACATTCGCTATAAGGTTAGGAGGAAGTCAGCACCCAGGAACCATTGCAGTGAGAGAAACTAGCTCACTAAAGGTGTATTCAGGATGCTAGTTATATTTTATGATTTATCTCTGTAAAGGTTACCTAGATACCGTATTATAAACTAATGGGCTTCCTTAACTGTGATCAACAAGCTGTTCCATACCACTGAGTCTCGTGAAGGGGGAATACATTGTTACATTGTTTCAATCTCAGGCACCCAAGCACCTTGTGATTTCTGTACATTCCTGAAGCCTCAACAGAAACTTTATCTCCTTGGCTACCTTAGCTTCCTATGACAGTGTCAATCTAAAATAGATTCTGTAAATTAAGATGTATATGATAAGCCCTAGAGAAACCACTAAGAAAATAACTCAAAAAGCAGCAAAAAAAAAATCAAAGAAATTAAAATGTCATACTAGAAAATATTCACTTACTGCCAAAGAAAGCAATAAAGGACCAAAAAAACAAAACAAAACAAAACAAAAACCATGAGACATATAGAAAACAAAAAGTAAAATGGCAGACATAAATTCAACTATATCAATGATAACATTAAATGTGACTAGATTAAACAATCCAATCAAACAGCAGAGATTGTGATATTGTATTGAAAAATAACCAGATTCGATTTTTTGGTGCCCACAGCACACTTTAGATTCAAAGGTACATATAGGTTGAAAGTGAAAGAGTGCAAAAAAATGTATCAATGGGTCAAAGAAAACTCACCAGGGAAATAAAAAATTATGTTCAGATGAATGAAAATGAAGATACAACATATGATATCTAGTGGGATGTAGCTACACAGTTGCGTAGAGGGACCTTTACATCTCTACAATCCTATACTTAAAAAGAAGAAAGTTCCCAAATCTATAATCTTCCACCTGAAGACCCTGAAAAAAGAAGGAAAAACTAAGATCAAAGCAAACAGATGGAATGAAATAATAAAAATTAGAGCAAAAATTAAGATTTTTTAAATTAACAAACTAAAGAAAATTAATGAAACAAAAAACCGGTTTTTTAAAAGATCTATAAAATTGACAAATCATTAGCAAGACAGACCAAGAATAAAGTAAAAAGACTCCAAATTATTAGAATCAGAAAAGAAGCCATACTGCTGACTAGAGAGAAATAAAAACTACTATGAGCAATTGTACTTAAAGAAATGCTGTGAGTAATTATACACCAAATTAGATGAAATAGAAAAATTCCTAGAAAAACACAAACCACCAAAGCTAACTCAAAAAGCAGTAGACTATCTGAATAGGTCTTTAGCAAGTAAAGAGATTGAATTAGTAATCAAAACTCTTCAGAAGGGAGAACCCATGCCCTGGCTTCACTTCTGAATTCTACCAGATAGTCAAAGAGGAGTTAATACCAATTCTTCACAAACTCTTCTGAAAGACAGACGAGGAGGAACACTTCTCTAACCATTTAATGAGACCAGTATTACCCCGATACCAAAACCAGACAAAGACATCACAAGGAAAGAAATATTACAGACAAATGTCTCTTATGAATATGAATGCAAAGATCCTTAACATAATACTAGGAAACTGAACCCAGCCACATATTAAAATTATATACCATGACCAAATAGAATTTATCTCAGTGATGCAAGGTTGTTTCAACATCTTAAAATCAACTTATATAATACATTATATCAATAAAATAAAAACAAAAGCACATGATTTCAATAAGTATAGAAGAAAGCATTTGACAATATACAACATCCTTTTGTGATAAAAACACTCAAATAGCTATAAAGGAAAGGGAAATTACTAAACCTGATAAAGGGGTATCTATGAAAAACCCACAGCTAACATACTTAATTGTGAAAAACTGATGCTTTCCCCCTAAGATCAGGAATAAGACAAGGATGTCTGCTCTTACCATGTATGTTCCACATTGTATTGGAGGTTCTAGTCAGAGCAATTAAGAGAAGGAAAAGAAATAAAAGTCATTTAAATGCAAAAGGAAGAAATAAAACTATATTCACTGGTGACATGATATTATTTATGATAAAATATTGCATGGTGATGGTAAGGAAGCCACTAAGAAACAGAGAATATATGAATCCAGCAATGTTGCAGGATAGTTACAAGATATCAATATACAAAAATTCACTTGCAATGAATAATCCAAAAATAAAATTAAGAAAACAGTTCCATTTATAATAGCTTCAAAAAGAACAGCATACTCGGAAATAAATTAATGAAAGAAGTGTAAAAACTTATACCCTAAAAACTGTAAAACATTGTTAGAAGAAATTAAAGAAGATCTAAATAATTAGAAAAATATCCCATGTTCATGGATTAGAAGATTTAATACTATTAAGGGGACAATACTCCCCAAAATGATCTAGAGATTCAACAGAATCCCAGCTGGTTTCTTTGTAGACATTGATGAGCTTATTCTTAAATTAACAAGAAATTGCAAAGGGCCAGATTAGCCAAAATAATCTTGAAAAAGAAGAACAATGTATGATTCAGAATTACAATACGATCCAACAATTCTACTCCTATTTATACCCAAGAGAACAGAAAACGCATGGCTGCAAAAAAACTTGTACATGAATGCTAATAGCAGCATTATTCATTATGGTCAAAAGTAGAAATAGTCCAAATGTCCATTAACTCATAAATGGATAAACAAAAAGTGTTATATCCATACAATGGAAAATTATTCAGCCATAAGAAGTAATGCACAGATATGTCTACAACATGGATGAACCTTGAAATGTTACACTCAGTGATAAAAGCTAGTCACAAAAGTCCACTTAATGTATAGCTCCATTTATATGTTCAGAATAGGCAAATCTCTAGAGACAGAAATTTAATTAATTACTGCCTAGGCCTGGGATGGGGTGGGGAGAGAGGTTTGGGAAGTGACTGCTAAAGGTACAGGTTTCTTTTTAGGGTGATGAAAATGTTCTAAAGTTGATTGTGATGGTTGCAAAACTCTGTGACTATACTAAAAATCATTGGCTTATACCCTTTAAGTGAGTGAATTTTATGGTATGTGAAATATATCTCAATAAAGCTGTTATAAAAAACATAACAGCTGCAATAACTTACAATGAGTATAAAATAATCTCTCATATGGATATGATAATCTGTAATAAATTCAACCATTACGATGTTTTAACCAATTTGTTTTTAAATTGTAAATATGATAAACAGTGTTATAATTAGCATCTTTATACATAAATTACCTTATGTCTGATGATTTCCTCAGAATGAGTATTTCCATAGATAAAAATCTGAAGAAATATTTTACAATATTAACAATTCTTATCCCTGAGTAAGGGATTTATGGCCAATTTTTATTTTTTCTACTCTCCATTTCCCACACTGCATTATTTTATAATCAGGAGAAAATTAAGATAATAGCCTTTGTATTATTTACATTGACATGAACTTAGAAAGAATTAACTAGTTGAATATAATATATACTAGGAGTGAAGTGTTAAACTTTCATTATTGATATGAATAATCTACCTTACTCCAGAGACCATTAAAAGATATGGAAACTGCAAATAAAAAAGAAATCCATGATGACTAAGTTCCTGTTATGACACTAGCATTGTGCTAAGTTTTGTAAGGCATATGAATGTCTGATAAAAGGGCCCCTATCTAGCAGGATCCTTTTTTTCAGTAATCTATAACTGAGATGTAGAATGAAGAATAAGAGGCAAAAATGTACATAAAACCATTTCAACTGGCACACGATTAGATTATGAATTGGTGAAGTCTGGGACTATTCCTGATATTTTTTTGTCTCCCATAACACTTAGGAGGTGCTCAATAATACTTGTTGACTTTTTTTTCAAGTGCTCAATTGCAGATAGGCTCAAAAATCTTCTACCAATGCAAGACTACATTGTACTTTCATGTAAAGATATTTTAATATCATAATTCATTATAACCATAGAATACTTATATAAATATATTTATATCAATTAATTATTTAATGATCCCATTACATGTTAGTCTCTGGTAGCAAAATGAGAAATTGCTCACTTTCCAAATACCTTATCAGGATATAAACACTCATTCTGTAAATGTTTCTCTAGATTTTTGTTTGGACTTCTGATCCTTCCAGAGGCAATTAACAGAGGTATGCGTGGTCAGGGACCCATTTGCAGAAAGGTCAATTGCTCAGAGAGTATCAGTAGGGCAGCTGACTGGGAGAGGCCATATCAACTCAGGGTGGGGGGATAGTTTGAGCAGCAGCAAGATTAGAGAAATGGTTTAGGCTAATCCAGCTGCTCTGGAGGCAGCTGTAGGGTTTAAGGGACATCCCAGAAAAGAGAAGCATTGATCAAGAGGACTTAAAGATAAACTGTTAGTTTGACCTTGCTTAGGATCCACAGGCTGGTGAGTTCTAGAAACATGATAAATTCTAAACCCTTTGTTCTGTCTTATAAACCCCTTAACTGGCCCCCAACTTCCTTACCAGTTCTATCTCCCAGCAGTCATCAGCGTCAGTAGTAACTTTTCTCACAGAAGGGCAGTCTAGTGTGGTCACAAAGAGCGTGCTCTGTGGGGCTGCACTGCCTGAGTCTCAATCCCTGTTCTTTGACTACTTAGCTGAGGGGCCTTGGGCAATTTGCTAACCCTCTCTACGCCTCAGTTTCCACATAGGTCTAATGAAAATCATGATAATCACTGTATCTTCCTCAGGACAATAATCACTGTATTTTCCTTAAATTTCATTTTTGAATCTAGGATTAACATGAGGATTAGATGAGTTTGCTAGTTAAGCACCAATAATAGTCACCCATTATTATTCTCCCTGACAGTTCCTGCACATCTCCACACTATTTTTACTTGTAGTTTGCTCTGTCTAGAATTCTGTCCATCTTGTTTCCTCCCCTCTCTTCCCTTCTTTGACAAGCCTTTAAATTTCAACCAAAGACTCACATCTAATCCTCCTTCATTCTACCAAAGTATTCATTTCTCCTCTGGACTTCCAAAGCATTTATTCATTACTTTGACCCTTTTTGCATAACAAAGTTTTTATAGCACAGCTGTGATAGAGACATGAGGATTCAGAAGACAGCAGCTCAAAGAGCTTCTATCAACTTATTGCAAAAGAACACATACTATGCTTTAATTGTGAACCTGAAGCAAGTAAAGATGGAGACAATAAGAGTTTTCTGCTGTTGTCATAAAAGTCTTGATTACTTCCTTCTTAAAGACAATTCCAATGCCTTCTTCTCACACAGAGGCCAAGAAACAGAAAAATTTCATCTTTGAATTCAGGAAACATCTGTAACCCCAAACCACATTATACTAGGAGGGAAATCAGATGGAGGAATGATAAATGACTTAGCAGAACAAAGGGATGTCAAATCTAAATGCCTGCAGAGGTGATACTGGCCAGAAGCGAGCTGCAGGATCATATCCGTCTATGGCTCAGATAGTGGAGGCACCAGCGCCATGATGCGTAAGGATGAGTAAGTGTAAATAATAAGAATATTGTTGGAAAGTCTGTAAAAGGAAAAACTGGATTCTCCCATCTTCTTTCTCACCTCTCTCAGCCTGATGACCATCTCTCTGGAGAAATACGAACCAAAGTGAATACAAACAGAGAGAATGGTGAGGTGAAGTACAAGAGCAAAAACATGACTTTAAGCAAAAGTCTGCATATTAAGGCTCAAGAGCCCTGCCAGCCCTCCTCCTTTACCCACTCTATACATGAACTTCTGGAAGATTCTGCTCTGGAAAAAATGACCACACACCAGAGAAAAGTCCTTCAGCTATTGACAGATAGGGTCCACAATGAGCAAGCAGATTGGCTGTCCCACAACACCAGGGTTTCTTAACTTGAGCATTATTGACATTTTGTACCAGATAATTTTGTGTTGTGTGGGTGTGGGGTAGCTCAGGGCTGCTGACCTTTTGCGTTGTAGGATGTTTGGTGGCATGCTTGGCTTCTCCCCACTACATACCAGTAGTATCCGGCACCCTGTCAAAAATGTCTGCAGACATTGCCAAATGTCCCCAGAGAGTTGGAGGCAAGGGATGGGTGAGAAATCACCTCCAATAGCGAACCACTAACCTGTAATGAAGCTCATTTGTTTGCAAGCCACTCCCCGAACAGAGAGTTTCTAATTCGCTTTCTAATGTATCACCAACCCTTTGAACATAGCTTCCAACAGAAAAGCCACAGACCAAAACAAAAATAAACTGTGATTAAAATCCCTAGAGAGAGAGATGTTTCATATTGAGACAATAACATGATACAATAAAAAGAGAACAAGAAAGAATGTTTGAAAATAAAACTATCAAAATAATTTTTTTAATTGGGTGAAAGGGTTGGGAGAAAAAGCAAAACAATCTCACCAAAAGTAAAACAAAAGGACAAAGATTGAACATAAAACATAAAAATATTAGAGTACCTGTCCTAGAAGATTGATATCTAACTAATAAGTAAGTGTTCCAGGAGGAAAAGAGAAAACTAAGCGGGAAGTTATCAAATAATTTAAGAAAATTGTCCCAAACTGAAGGACAAGAATTTCCATATATTAGTGGCTGAGTGCCTAGTAAAATAGACTTTAAGAAAATATCCCTATCAACTTCACTATACTGAACTGTAAGTCAAAAAAATCCTAAAACCTTCCAGAAAGGGGAAATAAACAGATACATACAAAAGATTGGGAATCACAATGACATCAAACTTTTCCAAAACAGTATTAGAAGGAAGAAAACAATCAATGCATTAAAAAATCTTTTGGTAAATGATTTCTATCCATGAGTTTTATACCCAGTCAATATCGATCAAGATGTTTAATATAGGTATGGAGCAGACAGATCTAGTCATAGAGTCAAAGAAAACTAAAATAAATTAAGGAAAGTTGATTATCAATTGCAGAAGAGAAAGAAGAAAGGAAAGGTAATCATAGTATATTTTTTTGATTCAGCATTGAATACTATTTTCATAGTTAAAACAGGGAAACATTATAGAATAAGAAAATCAAAAACAAAAACTAAACTAAAACCCCCGTGTTATACAATTTTAAGAGGATTTTGGGAGGAGAGTAAAAGTTATGAGGGAGATGAAAATTCTCATCTGCCATAAAAGAAAATAAAAGAGAACCTTCATTTCTGGTAATGTGGTTATATCCTGAAAACAATTGAAAATCTTGGATAAAAGGTAAAACATCATCTTCTTAAAAGCATTAATGAGGTGGTGAGAAAGAAAAGAATTCTCAGGCCAAGTCCTTTGTGGAGGCTGGAACTCAGAGAGGTAAGGTGAGCAGCTGGCTTTTGCTGAATCATTTCCTCCAAGCTTTTCCTGTATTTTACCTGTGTTACCTCTCTTCCCTTACCAGGTATCTTAGTCAGTTCAGGCTACTATAAACAAGATACTATAGACTGGACGGCTTAAACAACAGAAATTCATTTCTCACAGCTCTGAGGGCTGGGAAGTCTGAGATCAGGCAGAGGGCTGTTTTCCTGGCCTACAGATGGCCACCTTCTTGCTGTGTCCTCATGCAGAGGAGAGCAGAGAGGAAGCAAGGCCTCTCAAGTTTCTGCTTATAAAGGCACTAATCATTTCATAAGGGCTCCACTCTCATAACCAAATTGCCTTCCAAAGGCCCTATTTCCAAATTTTGTCTCCTTGTAGATCAGGGTTTCAGCATATGAGTTTTGGAGGGACACATTCAGTCCTCAGCACCTGACCTCTCTGTGTGATCCTGATGGCTCACAGGCTTACTAACCATAAGCAATCAGTGTAACACATGTTCTGTTAACAGTCAAACAGAGGAGGCAAATTGCTATACATATACATGGAAATGAAGGTTCATCCCTACAGCATATATAAATGAATTTCAAATCAAGTAACGATCATATAGAATAACTTTGCAATCCTGGGATGGGAGAGGCATTCTTTTTTTATTTTTGCAGAGTAATATGTTAAGATTTATTGATAATTTTTAAAGGGGCATCTTGGAATTTTAATTCTAAAGTACTACTGCTTTACAATGGATGTAAGAAATGAAACACCAGATTTCAGGGCAGCTGCACTTTGAAACCTAGCCTTGGGTGATTAATGATTGGTGTGGATGGAGTTAGAACCAGTGGTTTGCGTACCTGTTCACACATGCTCTACAGTGATGTGACTCCTGGAAGGTCCTTGAGGGACTGCTTGGCCAGCCTTAGCATCTACTGCTGGCCAGACCTGCCAAGGCCCAGAGGCCGAAGGGTGTGTTGGTCATGTGGTGTGCTGTCCCGTCCGGGAGAGGCATTCTTGAATAAGGATGAACAAAAACAAAAAACCCAGAATCCATGCTTTTTGTCATGTACCCTCTAAATTTTCTCTTCTAGGCATTATTGGCAAAGTATACCTAGGGTTATAACATTTTAAGGGCTTCTGATATATTTTAAACATAGAAAGAAAAAAATACTGGCTCCAAAAGTTTGAAACATCTAATTAAATGTTACAAAATGTAATATGTCAACTGCTCAACTCTAACTCATCTCAGTGATCACATAATTATATGTGTATATGTTTAAACTAATTAATAATTGATATTCATAATACAATTTATAACAAAAAATTATATCTAACAAAATTGGAAGACTATCAAAATTATTTCAGTTTATTAAAGCTTTAGGAGAGCATACTTCATGCTGAACACAGAAACAATTTAGGAATGTTGATTGGATGCAGGGAACATGGTTCGCGGCTCGGCTCTGAGCGGCTCTGGCTACCCCCAGCGCCACTGCGGCCTGCACTCCAGAGTCGGCTCCAGCTGGCCCTCATCTGTGTTCTCCTCTGAAGACATTACATGTCAATCACATAGATACAAGAAATACAAAACAGTTCATGAAAGTATGAAGTTGTTTTCTGCATTCAACTTAAATTTTTCCTAGAGCTGTGCTCTCCTTTTTCCCTCAAAGTAAAGCTTTTAGAAATTAACCTATACTGTGCAGCTGTCTGCATAATGCATGTTCAGTGAAAGACAGGAAAGCCCAGATAAAATCAGCTCCATTTTCTCTATTCTGATGCTATTTCCCCTTAATAATCTCCTAGGGAAGCAGTATCTGATTTTATAGCATTCCTCTGCCCATTATCTTAATGAATCTACATACCTGCAATTTATCAGGATCTGTAACTGACAGTACCAATTATTCATAATTGTAACTTTTTATAACCAAATTTACATTTATATCACCTCTCTATCCATTTTGCAGTAAAAAAAAAAAAAGAGAGGACAAATTCAAAAGAACTATTTCTCTCTTGATTCTCCCTTCTAAGTACAAGAACAGCAAAGAAAAGAAACTTTAAAATCCTGAAAGAACTAGTTGTGTATCTTTTAGACCTAGTTAGACTCTATATACTTAAGCATTTATTTGAACATTTGGGGCATATGTTATCAAAATTAAGTTCCTTCATTCCATGCTTCCATTAAAGCATTTCTCACATTGAATTGCAATTAACTTTTTCCACAGTAAAGTCTCTCATTGTGAATTCCTTAAGAATTCTTATTTATTTCTATGTCCCTAGAAATAGTATGTTCTTAGCTCCTAGAAAATGCTTAATACATGTTTGTTGACTTATTAATTTACAACCCCATTAAATTTATATAGAAATAATTAAAACATTATGTTTTCCTCAAATAATAAACTGCCATTTACAATGCATTTCAAGGCTACTGGAATCCATCTCCACTAATCCTCTTCTCTGTGTACTTCATCACAGTTTTCTATTTCTACTGCATTATCTCTATCAGCATACTGACACATTCTGATTTCCTCTTACTGTTAAAAAATTATCTTGATTTCTTGTCTCTCTCCAGCCATTGTCCCAAGTCTCTGCTCCGCTGTACCAAGAATCCTCTAAATGTTTTCTATATTATTGTATCCAACTCCAGTAGAGAAATGGGCAGTAGCAAAGCAAATATCTTGGCTGGTCAATTAGGTCCTAGAAACAGCAAAAATGGAAAATCAGAGACAAGGAGGTCTGAGGAAGATGCAGGCAGAGGATTTCTGGGAGTAGGCACAAAGAGTGTAAATCTTTGTGTTTTGCTTGAATAGCCACCAGAAAAAAACCACTGCAGAGGAGACACTTAACAACCAGATGGACTGCCTAACTCTTCTTAGTTGGCCCAGTGCTTGCACAGTGTGCCTGCCTACAGAGTAGCCACGGTGACAGGGTGGAGGTTACGCACGGGCTCAGTATCACCAGTTCTCTCTCATGATGACTGCCGCTGCTGAATGCTGAACTGCAAAGCAACAGAGACCAATGCTGTGCCCAGTGTAGTATGCTAGAGGGGACCAACTAGCCTCGTGGATAAATCAATTATTTCAGATTCTTTCAATTCTGAGGGATCCGTAATTAGTCTTTGACACTTACTTTGGATAAGGGTGTGACTCCCCTGCCTGCAGTACTTTTGAGAGCACCACTTTCCAAGGGCTTGTAGAACGTGCTTTACCAACACAGGATCCTGTGTAACAAGGCCACAGATCAAAGGAGCCATTTCACAGCAAAAGGGTATGTGGCAGTGGGCTTATGGCTGTGGGATGCATTGATCTTACTATATACCATGCTCCCCAGAGTATCCGCCTGATAGATTTGGAAAGGTTCATTTACTGTGCCAGCTTGGAGACAGCGACCCACAGAATTGCCACAGAGCCCTTTAAAGTATGTGATATATGAATTAATATAGTAAACAAATTCAACAAATTTATGATATGATGACTGTTCCTCACAAGTGCAATACACAGGCCTAGGAACCAAGCAATGGGCTTGTATCAGCATTACTTTCATGCGCTCCTTTGTAGAATTTATGTTTCGCATCCCTTCAACTGTGGACTGCTGGATTAGAGGTCCTGGTTCCCAGAGAGGAGGGAACTCTTCTACCAGACACATAATAATGTTTCTCTGAACCTAGAACTGCAACTAATGCCTGGTCACTTTGGACTTCTCATGTTGCTTAGCCAACAGACAAAGAAAGAAGTTACTCAATTGGTAGCAGTAACTGACTCTGAGTACAAGTTTGCTGCTACATCAAGTATCAGGGAAGATCCTGCCACTCAATGGAGTCCCTGGAGCATCCTTTGGTGTTTCTATTACCAGTGAATAACAATGAATAGGTGAATGTAATAAGGTGAATGAGGTGAATGCCTCATGGATTAAGGCAACTAAGACCTCAGTTCCCCAAGAAATGAAGGTCTAAGTGACTCTACCAGGCAGGGAATCCAGTGCAGCTGAAATACTGGCCAAGGGTAAGGAAAATATAAAATGGATTAGAGAGAAGTGAGGTGAAGAATATCAGTATGGTCTTGAGAACTGACTCTCAAGACCATAGGGAGTCTTGAGAGTAGAGCTGTAGGAACAGGGACTATAGCTTGTTTCACTAATGTTCCCATTGTAAGTCTAGTTTGGTTTTTTTTTTTTTTTAGATATTGTGTGTAATCCCCATCTGGAAGATTCAGTTATCAGTCAAGCATATCTCAGTAGTACAAGGGTTACACTACAACAGACATTTATAGTGCCTTGCACACATGCCTTCAGTTCATCTGATAAGAGTGTAGCTGTGATGGAGCAGCTCTACTTGGTATCCCCCTCAACTTATACCACAGCTTCTCTGTCCTTTACCTAATGGGAATCCAATTTTATGAAAACAACAAGTTTTTTTTTCTAAAGATTTGACTGCCAGTGAAGGTGCTGTGAAATCAGACTAGTGTTCAGAATTTCAGTTAAAAAATGACATCTCCAGCATGAGTACCAAGAGAAAAAAATAGATAAATTGGACATCATCCACATAAGTTTTTATGCTTCAAAGAACACCATTAACAAGTACAAAGGTAACCCACAAAATGGGAGAAAATTTTTGTAAGTCATGTATCTCGTAAGAGGCTTTTATCTGGAATATATTAAGAACTCTTACAATTAAATAATAAGGAACAATTAAAAAATGGTCAAAGGACCTGAATAGACATTTCTCCATAGAAGATATACCTATAGCCAACAAAGCACGGGAAAAGATGCTCAGTATCACTAGCCATAAGGGAAATGCAGATCAAAACCACAATGAACTACCACTTCACACCCTGTAATCAAAAAGAATGACTATAATAAAAAAAAAAGACACATAATAATAGGTGTTGGCAAGGATGTGGAGAAATCCTAACTCGTATTCACTGCTAGTGAAAATGTAAAATGGTGTTGCCACTTTGGATAAACAGTCTGGCAGTTCCTCAAAATGCTAAACATAAACCTAGCAATTCCACTCCAAGGTATATGCCCAATAAATGGAAACATATGTCCACCCAAAACTAATATACCAATGTTCATAGTAGCATTATCCATAATAGCCAAAAAGTGGAAATAAACTAAATGTCCATCAATTAGTGGATGGATTTTTAAAATCTAGTATGTCCATGCAATGAAATACTATTCACCAAAGTAAAAAGAAATGAAATTCTAATACCTAGTTCAAGATGGATTAATCCAGTAAACCTAATTATCTGTGAAAGAAGCCAGTCACAGAGGACCACATACTCGATGATTCCAAGCACGTGAAATGTCCAGAATAGGCGAATCCATAGAAACACAAAATAGATTAGTGTTTGCCTAGGGCTGAGGCATGGAAAGGAACTAGGGTTTGCCTGCTATTAGGTATAGTTTGTGGTGGGGAGTGATTAAAATGTTCTAAAATTGATTATGATGATGGTTGCACAGTTCTGAATTTACTAAAACCCATTGAATTGCATACTTTAAATGGATGAATAATATGGTATGTGAATTACCATTGAATTGCATACTTTAAATGGATGAATAATATGGTATCTCAATAAAGCTGTTATTTAAAAAAATAATACTATAAACTAAGGTATGGGAAAATGGGAACTCTCTACTCTTTCCCAATTTTTCTATAAATCTAAAACTATTCTAAAATAAAATATTTTTAAAATAATGATATCATCAACCCAAACTATTGCTTAAAATGTTGAAAGCCCAGTTTGGGGAGATCTGCTGTAATCTAATGAAGAAATACTGGTTTTGGGTTATTAGTCATAATCCAATCAAAGAGACAAACAACTAGGACATATACACATGTACAGAAGAGGATGCTATAGCAGTTTGACATTATGCAATTGTGAAGCAATAAAGCTCTGTAAGGCTGTTGTGTCTGCTTCTGGTGCTGAAGATTGATATCTACAGAGCAGGCAAATGGGAAGGGAAAATTAACAAGTTTGGAGAAAGTAAATACAAGCTAGAGTTCACAAACATGAACTGTAGCCACTGAGGATGTACTGAAAATTGTGTCAGTTGTTGCTTCTGACCTTGATGGTATGGGTACCCTATAGAAGCCAGCGGAAAACTGAGCTGACATTCCCCAACTTGGAGGTAACAGGGGTTGCCCGTCTTTCATCAGGATAGCTGTCAGCAGGGTTCAGTGGTAAGCTGAACATGCACATCCATCTTGCCTCATGCTACACATCAAAGGAAAACTGATGCTTAAAAAGATTAAATAGAATCTACACTGTCATAATACAGTATCCCAAATGTCCAGGATACAATTGGAAAATCAACTATTCTATTTAAAAAAAACATGAAAATCACTACTTGCATGAGAAAAAACAATCAAAAGATGCCAACACTATTTATCCAATACTATTTACACATTTATCCATTCCAACACTGTTAGAACTATCTGACAAGAAATTAAAGCAACCATCATAAAAATACTTCAAAAGCGGTTACAAATTCTCCTGAAACAAATGAAAACATAGAGAATCTAGCAAAAAGATGTTATAAAAAAGAAAAATTAAGAGTTAATCCAATTTAGATGACAATTCAAGGTTTAGTTTTTGGAAAAAAAACCCTCAAATTCTATCCAAATATCAAGTACCTTCTACTTAAGAATAAAGGTGGTAAATTCGCTACCTTAATTGTGGTGGTTGTTTCATATGCATGCATATGTCCAAACTCACTGAATTATATACATTAATATATGTAGATTTTTGTACACCAGTTATGTCTCAACAAAGCTGTTAAAAAAGAATAAGCAGAATAAAACTTGGGTAAAAAAAGAAAAATACAGCAATAGAAGTAAAAACTCAGTGGATGTATTTAATAGAATGATAACAGAGAATAGAACCCATACCTTGAGGACAGATCAATAATTTACCCTATTTGTAAAACAGGAAAAATAGACTGAAAAAAAAGAGTCTCAGGACCCTATGGGACGATAACAAAGGAGCTAACATTTGAATCATTGGAGTCCCAGAATAAATGTAGGGATTGAAACTGAAAAAATAAGGGCTGAAAACTTCCCCAAAAGTTTTTGGGAGATATAAACCTATGAAATCATGAAGCTAAGCAAACTCCAAAGAATAAAACCAAATACATTCACACCAACACATCATAATTAATCTTCTGGAAACTAAAGACAAGAAAAAATCTTGAAAGCAGCTGTAGAAAAAAGACACAATATTTACAGGTAACACGAGTTGGAATGATGGCAGATTTCTCATCTAAGATGATAGAGATCATAAAGAAATGACACATTTCCTAATTGCTGATAGAAAAGAATAGCCAACCATTAATTTTATATCTGTCAAAAATGTCCTTCAGGAATGAAGGGAAAATGAAGACATTCTCAGACAAAAGAAAACTAAAGAATTTGTTTGCTAAAAAACCTACCCCCGAGAATAAGTGAAGGAAGTTCTCTAAGCACTAGAGAAGTGATAACACAAGAAGGCTTGGAAATTCAGAGAGGAAAAAATAATCAGAAGTGATCAAAATAAGGGTAAATAAAGTATCCTCGTAAGTTTCTTTTTTAAAAATTTGCCCTGCTGAAGTTTACAATTCAGTGATTCTTAGTATATTCACAAAGTTGTGCAACCAAAATTGTATAACTATCACCAGCATCTAAATCCAGATCATTTTCATCACCCACAAAGAACCCTATACCCATTAGCAGTTGCTCTCTATTCTCCGCTCCCACCCTTCAGCTGGGACAGCCATTCACCTACTTTCTGTCTCTATGGATTTGCCTATTCCAAATATTTCATATAAATTAAATAATATGATATGTGCCTTTAGTGAATGGCTTCCTTCATGAAGCATAATGTTTTCAAGGTTCATTCATATTGTAGAATGTGTTAGTATTTTATTCCTTTTTATGATTAAGTAAGATTCCATTGTTTGGATATATCACATTAATTTTTCTATTCATCAGTTGATAGATATTTGGTTTATTTCCACTCACTACTTGTCAGGCAATAGTAACATATATGTATTATCTAATTTTCACAATAGCCCCAACTGTATGTGTTTTATTGCTGCTGTAACGAGTTACCATAACTGTGGTGGCTTGTCACAGACAAATGTATTATTTTACAGTTTTGTAGGTCAAAAATCAGACATGGGTCTCACTGGGATAAAATTAAAATGTGGCTTAGGCTGCATTCTTTCCTGTACCTCCTTGGAAGGATCTTAGTTCTCTTGCCTTTTCCAGCTTCTAGAGGCTGCATACATTCCTTGGCTTGAGGACCCCTTGATCCAGCTTCAAAGCTAGCAAATGCAATTTGAATCCTTCTCACATTGTATTACTCTGCCTTCTTCTGCCTCAACCTTTTACTTTTAAGGACCCTTGTGAATTAAATTGGGTCCATCCAGATAATCCAGAATAATCTCCCTGTTTTAAGGTCATTGTATTTGCAACCTTAGTTCTATCTACAACTTTAATCCCCCTTTACCATGAAAGGTAACATATTCATAGGTTTTAACCATTAGGATGTGGACATCTTCATAGGATATTATTCTACCTACCATACCTATGAAGTGGGTTCTATAATCTGTAACAATATCTGAAGCAGTGCTTTCCAACTAGGGGCGATTTATTCCAGTAAAATGTAAAATGTCTAAAGACATCTTTGATTGTTACAATTCAGGGGAACTGATACTGATATCTAATGGGTAGAGATGCCAAACATCCTACCATACAGAGGACATTCCCCGACAACAAAGAATCATCAAAATGTCAATAGTGTCACTGAGAAGCCCTGGTCTAAAGGAACTAAGACTTGAAGAAGATAAGTATCTTGACCACAGTCACAGCTGATAAGTTTCAGAGCCAAGATCTGAGCCCAGGTCCACCTGCCCTTGGATCCTGAATACTTTCCAACTTAACTGCACTGCAGTCCTCTACCATGAATTGTACCATGACAAGCAAATCCAAATACTCCCCTTCATGGATATATTCATACAAATTGAAAATAAGACTTCCATAGTCTCTTTATTCTGAACATGCAAATGTCCAGCTCGGGGGAACTGTGCCTTGGTGATTTGGATAAAGCAATCTTGCTTACCTGTTGAGGCAACTGTAGCTGTTTCATGGAAGCTTTCCCTGAATATAGTTCATTCAGCCCTTAGAGCAATAAAAAAAAAATGTGTGGAGTAGCATGCTACAGGTAGGAAAGGAAATTGGGCCTGGGAGATGAGATGTCATGTCAATCTTTTACTTCTATTTAGCCATTTCCCAAGTTTCTGTTGCTCCAGTTACCAGAATGTCAGTCACTTGTAGTATTCAGAAGTATGCATTATCTATGAGAATGGGTCGATGAGTGCATTCTAAGTGCACACTAAACATGAACCTTGAAAAGTCCTCTCCCAGCATATTTATATAGATAATGAACCACCTATGAAAGCAACACTTGATATTTGTCTTCCAACATGTGAAAAAATATTGTGGTAGCATAATACAACAAAAGTAGATTGCCCAGTCACACAATATCTTTTTACTGTTCTCAACAACCACATCACTGACAATCCATGGCACCTGAACATTAATATTGCATAAACCATTACATCATTAAATAAACACTGAAAATAATTATAGCTACATTATTATTTTCTATAGCCACATGGTCCCTATAGCACCAAGAATCATTTGAACGTAATTATGGCATCTCAACTGTACAAATATCAGCATGAATTTAAAGACTTCAATTAGAGAACACTTTTAGCTTTTCTTGGGTAAACAATTACATTCCAACATCAATAACAGCAATTCACATAATTATGTACTTGTGTACAACGTTTGGTTGATCTAGATTATATTATTTAATAGTTTGAATCCGTTTTACTGCCTTGTAGAGTTGCAAATTCAGACTATCACAGTGCCACTAAAAAAGAAAACAGTACCAGTTAAGTGGGAAATGACACATATGTGAAGGAAATTGAATATCTTTTATAAGTAGTCACTAATGCTGTCTTTTTTTAAATTTTGGTATCATTAATCTACAATTAAGTGAAGAACATTATGTTTACTAGGCTCCCCCCTTCACCAAGTCCCCCCCACATACCCCTTCACAGTCACTAATGCTTTCTTTAAGGCTCCATGAAAATCAAATTACCCTGTTTCACCTGAGTCTTACTGATAGAAATTAATCTGTTTCACAAGAAGTTCCAAGAAACTAATGATTCTCTCAAGGTCACCCAGCTCCTGAAATCAGAACCTAGCCCAAATCTCTGGTCTCCTAATTCCAAACTCTATGAGATGATATCTTCCTCATTTCTGTTCTACCCTGACAGGCTTACATAGTGTCTGGAACAGAGGAAGGTGTTTGATGAATTGAACTCTCAGTCTGTTTACTTACCAAGCTCTTGCAAATATCTTCTTTTATATGCAGAGCTGATATTCAGCTAAATTCCCAGTCTATCTGCCCCCCTCCCAACACCCCAGCATGGCCTGTAATCCAGGAATTAAAGGGAATTTCCTGACCTCCTGGACCCACTGTGAGGCTATGGTCAGTGCCCACTCTGATTGTTGGACAGCCTTACCATAACTCCTGATAAAGGCTGTGAACATAACTCTGCTCTATAAGAAAGTTCAAACTTGACCTTGAGTACGTTATCTAACCTCTCCTCTCACCTTAGAATCCCTCTATTCGTGGGATTGTGAAGATTATGTGAGATCATTTCCATAAGGTTCTCAGCACAGTGCCTGGAATATAATAAGCTGTTAATAAATGTTAGCTATTATTATTAGTATTTGGCTAGAATGTAAGTTTCTGAGGGCAGAGACTAAGTCTGTTTGGTATACCACTGTACCTCATCCCAGAGGCCTAGCTTGGTGGCTTGGGCACAGGACATACTCAACGAATACTTGTTGGATAAGGTGAACAATAAACTGCCAGAGTCTCCATAGGCCAATGACAGGATCTTATTTTGTCCAGTTAACTTAGGCTGTATATATATTATATCTAAAATGAAAGAAGCCAGGGCAGAGCTATTTAAGATACTCAAAATGACCATATTCAATATCAAGGATTCAATGCATTTAAAATCTAAAATGGTTTTTTTATGTAATTAGAGTAAGAACAATTACAACCATAGCAATTACACTTGGGTAGGAACTTTACTAAATACTCAACATGTTTATGAAGTGTTTTCTCATACATTATTGAATTTATGCTATGGACTACAAAACAGTGGCTAGTTGTAGAGATTCTGTGATAAAGGTAGCCCTATCTTAGTCAAAAAGGGGGTTACATGTGATTTTAATTTGAGAGACACTAAAGAAAGCTTAATGCACAGTATATTTCTTCAATCCAGATGCCACAGTGTCTGAATTCCATTACTGTAGTAAAGATTTATTCTTGCCTGCAACTCCTTTAAAATGTGATTACTTCTTGAACTGCTGATTATTTAGGCTAAAAGCATGCAGTATTTTCTTAAAAGATGTATATCGTGTTTACTGCCCAAAAAGCATTCAGACTTCTCAATATAATATAAAACAGAACAATTAGGAATAGAACAGAACAGAAATCACTTAAAAAGATTAGAGAAGAAGAGAATACCAGGTTTGGAGAGTTAAAGTTGGGTATCAATAAATTAAAATTTATTTTAATGTCTGGGCAACTATGGCAGAAGTTTGAGGCATCTTGCATCACATGATCTATGTTTTCTGATCCATTCCCCAAAAGAAGCACACATTTGTTTGCAAACATATACTTTGTCCTGGGAACAAGCAGTATCAGAAAGATTGCCAAAACTCTTCTGGTTTGAGTGTGACTCTCTTAGGATTGACTCATTGTCTTATGGGCAGAGGTCAGGTGAGGAATTTAGAGCCTTCCCACCTAGTTAGAATTCCTGTCACAGTTGAATGAAAATCTGCCTGCCTTTGTCCAGTTAAGTTTTGCCCTCCCTATGCATGTCATATGAAATCGCAAGGTGGGTCAAAGTTAAGCTCAGCTAATTTTAAAAAAAGCATTACAATTAATTTAACACATTATTATTATGTATCATCAACATCATTAAAATACAAGATAAATTCCAAAAAATCAGAGTACACATAATAATAATAGCAGCACCATTCACCAACTTTCCTATTTACTAAACTATTTTCACAGACATTATTGAAATCCATTGATTTATTCAACAAATATTTATTGGATACTATGTGTAAGACATGTGCTAATAAATCTAATATGGCTGCTAAAATCTAATATGGTTCTTGCTTTCTCAGAACTCAAGGTTTAGTGGAGGAAGTTATACCTTGAAGAAATCTTTAACCAATCATTAATAAATTACTTGTGATAAGTGCCACAATCAAGTACAGGGGATTATAAGAATGTCTAATAGGAGAGCCTGACCTAGATTAGGGGATTATGGAAAGCTTCTCTGAGGAAATGAATTAAGGTTGAAACCTGAGGAATGAATAAATAAATGTTAGCTAAGCAAACAGAGGAGTGAGCGTTAGAAGCTAAGAAAGCAGCCTGTGCAAAGGACCCGAGTTGGGAAAGGGCACAGCCTATTCTGAAAAATGATTAAGAGGACCCCAGGGTGGCTGGGCATCGAGAGCCAAGAGATAAGTTACAAAAGATGTGAGAGAAGAGGCAGGGAGACCAAAGGTTACTCATGCTAAGCCTTGTAGACTATACTGTTCTAAGGATTTGATCATAGGACCTCATAAATGAATACGTATCTGTGGGTAGTAAGGGCATAGCCAGCTACAGTGCATGTGTGAATTCCCCATGGTTTCTTTAAGTCACATGAAGCAAAATCAAATGTCCCAAATATCAACCCAGTTGACTCTAAACTGCAACAGCCAACAGCTGTAGAAGTTGAAAGGAAAGGAGCGACACACAGCAGCAATTCACCGGAGAATTCCGCTTTATTAGAGAAAGGTGCTGGGTTATATAGGAAGGGGCATGGGGTGATTGTGGTGTTACTTCTACGGGGCTGGTGGCTATTGGCTAGGTGCTGGGATTGGGAGGGGGGCAAGGGGTGATTGGGCTTCAGGTGGCGCCAGCAAGAACCGAGGACCCGG